>NC_060130.1:660529266-665529266 GCF_021461395.2 Schistocerca americana
ATCGAAATTGCTTGGTTAAAATCACTGAAAACCAAAGTATGGATAGCTGTACGCGCATTCCTACCGAGTGTGAGTCCAGTGTGCTAACCATTTTTGAGGAAATGGGAGAAAATAAATTTCGTTCCGGTGAAGAGGTGAAGGAGACGGTGCATTAGTGACTGAGCACACGACCTTTTTTTTTTTTTAGTGGAATCCCAGCACTTCCTACGAGCTGGAGCGCAGAATTTCACAGCCAAAGCCAAAAATATTTGTGATTCTGTATCTGTATAAAGTAGTTTTGCCGTCAAAAGACTGAGGAAGGTGAGCAGCATAGCCTGAGATATGTCTGAATGCGAGGCACACTTAATCTTTGCTGAGAACCTTTTTGTGCTGCAGTGCCTCAAAGTATTTGATAGAATAATAAGTGCAATTTAAAACAGTTCTCGCATCTATCACACCATGTCATCTGACTTTTCTGTCAGGAAAATTAAAACAATGGAAAATCCAGGATGGAATGTAACAATAGTATGAGAAGGAAAGTTGCCACTCACCATATAGCGGAGATGCTGAGTCGCAAATAGGCACAACAAAAAGATTTTCATACATAAAGCTTTCGACCAATGGCCTTTGTCAACAACATACACACACACACACACACACACACACACACACACACAGGCACACACACACACACACAAACGCAACTCACACACACGACTTCAGTCTCAGTCAAGTGCGAGCAGCAGCACCAGTGCATGATGGGAGTGGTGACTGGGAGGGGGAAAGGAGGAGCTTGGGGCAGGGATGAGGGGGATAGTACGCTTGGGATAGCAGACTGTGAAGTGCTGCAGGTTGGGCAGTGGCAGCGGAGAGGTGGGGAGGAGAGGGGGAAGTAGCGGAAAAGGAGAGAAATAGAGAGAAATAAAATAATAAAAAAAGACTGGGTGTGGGTGGTGGAATGACAAGTGTGTAGTGCTGGAATGGGAGCAGGGAAGGGGCTGGATGGATGAGGACAGCGACTAACGAAGATTGAGGCCTGGAGGGTTACGAGAAGTAGGATGTGTTGCAGGGAAAGTTCCCACCTGCACAATTCAGATCAATATGGCATAGTCTGTGAAGCAGTCATTGAAATGAAGGATATCATGTTTGGCAGCGTGTTCAGCAACAGGATGGTCCACTTGTTTCTTGGCCACAATTTGTCAGTGGCCATTCATGCAGACAGACAGCTTGTTGGTCGTCATGCCTACATGGAATGCAGCACAGTGGTTGCAGCTTAGCTTGTAGACCATATGACTGGTTTCACAGGTAGCCCTGCCTTTGATAGGATAGCTGATGTAATTGACTGGACTGGAGTAGGTGGTGGTGGATGGATGTATGGGACAGGTCTTGCTTCTAGGCCTATTACAGGGGTAAGAGCCATGAGGTAAGGAATTGGGAGCAGGGGTTGTGTAAGGATGCACGAGTATACTGTGTAGGTTTGGTGGACGGCGGAATACCACTGTGGGAGGGGTGGGAAGGATAGTGGGCAGGACATTTCACATTTCAGGGCACGACGAGAGGTAATCAAAAGCCTGTTGGAGAGTGTAATTCAGACGCTCCAGTCCTGGGTGGCACCCCTGCCCAACCTGCAGCACTTCACTGTCTACCATCACAACCATACCATCCCCCCTCCCCACCCCAGCCTCCTCCTTTCCCCCACCCAGTCGCCACTCCCATCATGCACTGCTGCTGCTGCCAGCAGTGTGGTTTCATTTGCCTGAGACTGCAGTCATGTGCGTGAGTTGCGTTTCCGTGAGTGTGTGTGTGCGTATGTGTGTCTATTGTTGACAAAGACCATTGGCCGAAAGCTTTAAGTGTGAAAATCTTTTTGTTGTGCCTATGTATGACTCAGTATCTTTTCTGTCAGGAAGCACTTTATGTGAATACTCTGTATGTTTTGGTGCCAAGTACAGTAGCGACATTGATACAGCAGAGGCGGTTAATGAAATAGCTCCTTTCAAGTTTCAGATGAAAGATCTAGAACAGAATGATCCCCTCCATGGGGGTGGAGGGAGGCGAGGTGACTTTGGCAGCTCTATCAAGGGTGAAGTATCACCTCAATATGGCTCTGGAGTAGGTGCTTTGCTCGGACTGGCGTTCTGACACCCTGGGGGGAGGGGGCGATTTTCTTCTTATTACCAGTGTTTTGTGGACAGTTTAGCTAGCTTTTTCATTTCTCTAGCCAAGGGTGCATCTGGTGGATATAGATGATTCTGTAGCGCATTCAACACTTGTACTGATAGTGTGTGGAACCAGTATACTGTATCGTCATGGTACAATGCCAGCCTCTCGTTACACGTTCTACATCGAGAATCGTTCGATGTGTTGAAATCGTTCGTGTTGTCGAATATCGTGGACCTTAACTCACATTTCTTTTTCTTTTAGCATGAATATAACAGAATTTTTTTTACTCTTTCGTGATTGAGAGCGTCACTTGATACTTTGTCGAAAACTCTCTCGATATTCAAAAAGAGAGTAGAGAAGCGGTCGGTTATTATTACCCTCCAAGTGCTTTGAGTGTACATCCTCGTATTAGATAAATGGATGTTTCATCCACTCCAAAGATAATTTTAATTTTATACATTATATTTACTTTCTGATTACATTTTGTAAGACTGTATATAATGAATGTCACAAAAAACTTACCAACTGCTGGTTAAAGTGTCTGGAGGTATGATTTTCTTTGTTTAATTAACATAATGGTAACTGTGATAAATCCAAATGCAGGCCGATGTACTGAGTTCGATCTTCACCTCTCCCAGGTAGTTGTTATGTTTTAGTTGAAGAGTAAAATCGGGTTGGAGGTGGCAGAATTACGAAAAACTCACCATCAAGCTGGCTCACGTATTCGAAATCGGCTTCATCCAAACAGTGTATCGGATTTGGTTCAAGCACGTCTGGGAAATGGGTGCTAATGTGTAGTTCCGTCCGGTAGATGCTTGGTTACCGACACTAAAACTAACTGAGCTTGCGTTAGAAAGTGCGCGCGGTTCTGCAACACGAGCCAAATGAGTAAGATGCGGTGGAAACCGGTGATGGTCGAGGCACAGCCAAAATAGCTGCCGCAGGGCACGACAGACAGTGGGAACATCTAACTACTGAGCTGAAGAAACGTTTCCTTGTACTTTTTTTGCCATAAATTTCTTTGTATAAACAAGTGTATTGCTTTGGTCGATAAACTGTAATTAACAACGAGTTACAAAGGGAAGGGGAACTATATTCTGTCTTTAAACTTACTTGCACTTAGAATCGAGAATCTTAGTCAGTTTCACACCTGACAGCAGGTAACTGAAGCTGGAAACCCATCACCGCAAGTCAGCTACGTTTCCTGCCGGGGAGAGGAAAGGTAGCATCTGTGCCCCTCGTTATGAAACCATTAGACAGTTTTCGCGGACGTGCTTAATGAAGCCACAAATGAGTTATCTTGCCTTTATTAGCGTGGAAAATTTAATGTGAAGAGGCTGTTTAGAGTTATTAGTTTCTTACACTATAGTGGAAACCGTCAGTAAGAGTTATGGATGTACAGAGATTTTAGTGTTTTTCAACACTAAGGCAGAGGATTTCCATGGTTAACAGAGGTGGTACACTGGTTAAGATGCCTAACTTGTATCGGAGATGGAGGGTTCCAACCTTCCTCTGAAAATTTTGTTTAGATTTTGCACACTTTCCTTAAATCATTTCAGGTGGCAGGCGAGATGTTTCCCTTAATATGGCCACGTGCTATTCCTTTTCCTATTCTTCTAAATTAATGATCTTAGTAGGATGTTGAACTATAAAATACCTTCATTTCTAGCTCCGTATACATACCTCTTTCTTTTTGGTGTGATCTATCTGCTGATTCCGCCCATATTCTTTAATTTTTTTATGTCCTTATCATATAGTATGTGTTTAGTGTGCGGTACATACCTGTGTGTCAAATTCTGTAGTCATTTTAAATACACGAGTAATTTACAGCGCTTATAATTTCCGCAGGATCTAATTCTAGACACTTTTTGTCAATTCTTTGACTAAAAGATAAATATTAGACACACATTTCTTCCAAAATCTTCACATTATAACGTGTCAAATACGCGTGTTAGTGCACGTTAATGAGATTGCTTTCGGTAATAGATACTCACACCGTAGAACTGGTTATATCGCTTGGTTCTTTCGAATTTCAGAGTAATGCTATCATGCAAAAGTTCCCTTGATCTTATTCTGCACCAGTATAATTTTCACCGTAACTGGCTTTTGGAACGTCTTAGCTACGATTTCACGAATTCTCCATTCACTAAGAAGCGGTTGTCCACTGCTGGCTGTTAAAATTGTAAAACCATAAAGACGGCAAGCAACAAACCTCAGATTGGCATGAAATTTACCACATGGCATGAAATTTACCACACGCTTGCATATGCAAATAATTTGCATTTCAGCTCAACCGCGTAGGGTGTGTAGGAGTGCCACTATGTACTTCTGTTTACAGGGAAGGATTATGCAACGAATTTCTCGCTTAGCAATCGTACTTGAATGTTGATTGTTTTTGATGTGATTTAATTATGCCTCGTGTGGAAGCAGAAACGTTGATCAGAAAGTATTGGAATCCACAGCGACAGGATCGTGGCCTATCCAGAATGCAGTTAATTGTTCCGAAACATTGCGTTGGTCGGGATCCCACGACTGTCATGCAAATATGGAGTCGGCGGTTTCAAGAGGATCATACCAACGCGATGCAGAAGCTCAACGACATCACGCATATTGTGCCCTCGGCCGTTTACAGCATGAAAGGTACCCACAGACCGTTTGACGCCGGCCGGAGTGGCCGAGCGGTTCTAGGCGCTACAGTCTGGAACCGCGCGACCGCTACGGTCGTGGGTTCGAATCCTGCCTCAGGCATGGATGTGTGTGATGTCCTTAGGTTCGTTAGGTATAAGTTTTTCTAAGTTCTAGGGGACTGATGACCTCAGATGTTAAGTTCCATACTGCTCAGAGCCATTTGAACCATTTGAACAGTTTGACGACGTATGGAGCACCACGGACTGACAGCAAGGCGACCACTGTTTTAGCTAGCATTTACGTAGAGGCAGAGATCAGAAGCGAGTCTCCGTGTGTTGAGGCTTTAAGGAGCAAGAATCTAGTTATATTGATTCGTCATCGTCATACGGTGGCGTTGAGTACGCAAGAAGATCACCTCTGATTCGCATAGCCGGTAATTTAGACAGCACCCGCTACATTAATTTGGTACTAGGCCGGTGTCTGTATCCTATCTTCAAACTCTCTGTGCCGTTATCTTTCAACATGATAACGCATGACCGCATGTTTCCCATCCTGCCCTGTTCTTGCTCGACACGGAGGGTGTTCAATTTCTTCCTGACCAGAACATTCTCCAGATCTCTCACTCATTCAACTGCCGAGAGACTGGCACGCCACCACTCGCCAACAACTGCAACTGATGAACTTCAAAATGTTCAAATGTGTGTGAAATCTTATGGGACTTAACTGTTAAGGTCATCAGTCCCTAAGCTTACACACTACTTAACCTAAATTATCCTAGGGACAAACACACTACCCATGCCTGAGGGAGAACTCGAACCTTCGCCGGGACCAGCCGCATAGTCAATGACTGTAGCGCCTTAGACCGCTCGGCCAGTATGGACTGCCTACCCGTTTCTGTCATTCAAGTTCAGCTCGACTCGATGATCATCCGGGCTAAATCCGTTGCTGCCATAGGTGCCAGCTCCGTATACTAAATCTCGTTCCTCCTATACCCACAAATCACTTACGGATTTAATCATATATTAGCGCACTTAATAAAATCTCATTTTTTCTGTGCTTCCTGGTGGTGCAATTTCAGTTACCAGTAGTCTATCATGGACAGCTGTTATGTTGGAGTGAAAGAGCTCCTGTCGCCACCAAGAATGGAACAGTTTGGTCGTCCGCATAACTACGGGGTACAGGATGGAAAAGACGCGCGACCTAATCGTGGAAGTCTGATACATGAAACACTCGATCTGCGAGGTCGAAGAGGCAGTAAGCATTTCACACATCTCCGTGTCAAGTATGAACCGTGATTCCGTAATAATCCGTCCCCGACAGGGTTAGCTGTCGTGGGCTGCAACGCATTGACAAGCGCGGTCGATGATTACCGCGAGTTAAAACATCGGATAACTGCAGTGCGCCCGACAGTTCAAGAATGTAGACAGCAACAATGAGTGAGCAGCATACCACACAGAACGACCTCTTCGGTATGGGATGTTGACACCACTATTTGGGATGAAATGGGAGAATGTCGTAATCTCTCACCGGCGAAAGGTATAGAAACCAACTGCCCCATCATATGAACCATTTTGTTGGCCTGCAGCACCCAGCATATCTTTAGCAAGGCACACCACGCCCCCACTGGTACTGTAGTGTATCAAAATGGACTGAGGACAGATTCACGGACATAAGAGCGCTTGTGTGGCTCCCTGGTCACCTGACCGCAGTCCTGTTGAATGTATCTGGGGCTCCATGAAGCAGGATTTACGCACTTGGCCTCAGCTCTGACCGGTCTCTGTGACTTGAAGCGACAGTTGGTCAGCCATGGATCAGCAATACAACCCAACGCTTTCCGAGCCCATGGTCCGAAGCATCAATGTCGTAATCAGGGCGAAAGTGATTCTTACTCGCTACTATACAGGGTGTAACGGGTATAAGTGCAGATATTTTTATATGTGGTACCTTAATATGTACACAAATTAGTGTATTGGTTGTTTCTTCTCTGCACTGAACAGTCTTCCCACAAAAACGTCACAAACTTTATGACCTGAAGTTTTGTGCACGGTCGTAGTTGCACCACTAAGTGGACTACGTCCATCAGTACAGACTTACCTTTTCGCGTCCACACTTCCACACTTCAACACCTGACCTGCTACCCATGGGAAAATGAGCATTAATGACTTGCTCTTGCCACATTTACCTGGACGCACCAACCAACCTAAATACATGCAACTTGTAATAACTATACTTATTAGTCTGCAAATAACGTAAATAGTGATGTAGTGTTGTTCAGTACACCGTCCTCAGTCACCAATAAAAAAAATCTACACTTATACAAGTTACATCCGGTATAGCTGTAAGGAAAGAAGATGAACGTTTGATGTGTTGTCGTCGACGAGATTATAAGAGACGGAGTCAGCTGTCTAAATAAATTCCTCGTTAGTTATAATGGGTAAACGGCACGATCAATACCTTCTTCAAATTTAGCTGTTTGTATGGTGACTCAAAATACTAATTAATTTACGGTCGACTAATTTTTCTTCCCCTGTTGTGAAAAATTCCCTCAGGAAAAGAACATTTCGTATCTCTAGCATATGTCAAAATGGTTCAAATGGCTCTGAGCACTATGGGACTTAACTGCTGAGGTCATCAGTTCCCTAGAACTTAGAACTACTTACACCTAACTAACCTAAGGACAACAGACACGGGCCGCGGTGGCCGTGCGGTTCTAGGCACTTCAGTCCGGAACCGCGTAACTGCTACGGTCGCAGGTCCGAACCCTGCCTCGGGCATGGATGTGTGTGATGTCCTTAGGTTAGTTAGGTTTAAGTAGTTCTAAGTTCTAGGGGACTGATGACCTCAGATGTTGAGTCCCATAGTGCTCAGAGCCATTTGACAACACACGCATCCGTGCCCGAGGCAGGATGCGAACCTGCAACCGTAGCGGTCGCGCGGTTCCAGACTGTAGCGCCTAGAACCGCTCGGCCACTCCGGCCGACAGCATGTGTCACTATGTCTACATAAGACTAACAAAATGGAGTATCAATGGACAAGAACACTTGCCGGTTAGGTAAATGGATACTAGCATAACATAAAAGGATTACCAAGTACGAGTGCCATAAATCCAGAGTAGTAGAATTTCAAAAGTGCGGTAAGAAGATAAATTCCGTCCGAAGAGGCCTTGGAAGGCCCAAGGGCACCGACTGGCCGCCGTGTCATCCTCAGCGCACACGCGTCACTGGATGCGGATATGGAGGGGCATGTGGTCAGCACACCGCTCTCCTCGCTTGTCGACAGCGCTCGGAAGACTGGATGGTAACCCATCTAAGTGCTAGTCCAGCCCGACAGCGCTTAACGTCGGAGATCTGACGGGAACCGGTGTTACCACGGCGGCAAGGCCGTTGGCGTAAGAAGATATTTTATAATAGATAACACGTGGACACGCTAATCAGTACATTAAACCATGTGTTTTTCCCAGATGTTCAGAACTCTGGCGTACTCATTTCATACATACGAACAAGCAGTGTAAAAAAATTGGAAATTTATATCAAGTTCCTGTGGGACCAAACTGCTGAGGTCGTCGGTGTCTAGGCTTACACACTACTTAATCTCACTTACACTAACTTACGCTAAGGCCAACACACACACCCACGCCCGAGGGAGGACTCGAGCCTCCGGCGGTGGAAGCCAAGCGAATCGTGGCAAGGCGCCACAGACCACGCGGTTACCCCGCGCCGCAGTGTGAAAAGATGAATGTATTTACAAATCTCTGGACTTGTCCA
The DNA here is from genome assembly GCF_021461395.2 of Schistocerca americana. Lineage (NCBI taxonomy): Eukaryota > Metazoa > Arthropoda > Insecta > Orthoptera > Acrididae > Schistocerca > Schistocerca americana. Next base: position 660,537,801 of record NC_060130.1, read on the forward strand.
GATATCTTTCACACAGCAGATGAAAGTCCAGTGGGGTAAGGAATCAGTCTTAAAAGCTTGTAAGGATGTTGCAGAGTAGGTTGGTTGGTTGGTTTGGGGAGGGAGACCAGACAGCGTGGTCATCGGTCTCATCGGATTAGGGAAGGATTGGGAAGGAAGTCGGCCGTGCCCTTTCAGAGGAACCATCCTGGCATTTGCCTGGAGTGATTTAGGGAAATCACGGAAAACCTAAATCAGGATGGCCGGACGCGGGATTGAACCGTCGCCCTCCCGAATGCGAGTCCAGTGTCTAACCACTGCGCCACCCCGCTCGGTGCAGAGTAGGTTGTGCTCAGAAATAATTATCAAAAAAATGCGATAGTTTTGGCGGTTTCCGAGTTATTTAGTACGGAAGTTCGTCAATCATCCACGCAAAATCAGTAGGCCCGCCAGATACAGTTAGTGTCAGTTGTTTTTATAGCGTAGGTTCGGGCTCGATCCTTACCAACGCTCTATGTCCATTTTTCGTATCGTTCTCTTCTTCGGGTTTAGGGAACCAAACGAAGAACACGTTTTGCGACACTATCTCTGGCAGACCGCTTGAATTTGTGCGCTCAGTTTGCCTAACTTCATTGCCGATCAACTCGGAAACGGCCCAATGTATAAAATTATTTTCTTAAGGGGACTAGTTCTTGAATAAATGTCAAAAAATCCAATTTAAAATTAATTTGTCTTAAAAAATTCTCTGTTAGTTTTCTGAACAAGAAAATGCTTACTTGAAGGAAGTTTGAATGAAGGAAGCCCTAAAATTAATGGAATTTAAAAGTGGCTTCGCACATGACACGTCCCTATGTCACGCTGAAAACTATAAAAAAACAGAATTTTGTTCTCACTTGTTTGAGTTTTATAGATTTTTAGTGTGTAATGTTGGTTAACCTGCCAAAGCATCATGGTTGCTTCGTTTTTGTTTATACAGATTGTTTAGTCTTTGTCCTGCCGCTGCTTTGCCACTAACATTTGTGTTTGGAGTGAAGTAACTGTGCGCATACAAGTTTTCTTCTGTTTCAAAGATATGGGAAGAATTAAAAAGTTTGGTGTTAAACAACGTAAATTCTATGGAAATCGGTTCACCCAACGGATTAGCTCTGCTAATACTGAAGCAGCACGTGATGTAACACTTGAATCTGCTTCAGTCCATCAAGTGCTTCGAAACAAAAACTGAAATTTATGGAGATTGGGCGTGACAATATTAATTATGATAATGTAGAGATGGCCACTACTGATTCAGATTGTGTAATTGTTGAAGTCCCTGCTCTATCTAAACTAATAAACAAAGCTTTACAGTGTAAGGAATGTGGTAACAATGGTCTGTAAGTAGTTGAGGAGTTAAGTGGTAGGAGAGGTGGTGCAACAAAATCAACAATTATCTCTAATTTTGTTATTTAAATGAGTGTGGTTATTGATATGGGTTAACCAAACAGAGAGTGTATAACCCAACTGTTAAATTTGCTTATACTCTGAGATGTGTAGTCTGATGGTACAGAAGTGCACAAATGTTCTGCGCTCGTGTAGACTTACCTCCCCCTACAAGGTTTGACAGGCACAACAAAATTGTTCTACAGAGTTTAGCAGAAGTAGCAGATGATAGTATGAGAAATGCTGTTTAGGAAAGTGTAGACATGAATGATGGCAATACATGAGTGACTTCAGCTGTGGATGCATCTTGGTCACGAAGAGGGCATAGTTCCCTAAATGGTGTAGTGATAGCTACATCCTTGGACAATGGTAAAGTCACTGGTGTGGCATGTACTGCCAAGTAGTGTCATGGCTATAATAATGGACCTATGAATCAGGTACTGTGAAGATATTTCGCAGATACGGTGTGGTGTATACATCTTACCTGGGGGATGGAGACTCAAAGGGGTACCAGGAAGTTTGTGAATCCAAACCTTATCGTGACATAAAAGTTGAAGAAATGGAATGTGTTTGACATGTTCATAGAAGGTTAGATACAAAATTGGGAAATTTTAAGAACAATTTGAAGGGAAAAAAAATTAACTGTGGTAAGTGTATTAGTGGACGTTGTCAGCTTACACACGAAGCAATAGCCAGGTTGCAGTATTGTTATGGACAAACCATAAGGAAAAATACAGACAACATTGATTCAATGAAAAAGGCTGTATGGGCTACCTCCTTTCACAAAACATCCGCAGATGACAACCATTTCTTGCATTCTGCCCACCTGGCAATGATTCATAGTGTGGCTACCAGAGAGCTGTTGTTCAAGGTAAGACTTACAACCATAAGGATCTATTGCTATTTGCTACAGTGGAAGTAATAAAACCTATGTGTAGGAATCTTAATGACACAAGATTATTAGAGAAGTGTTTGCATGATAGGACTCAAAACCCAAATGACAGTTTTAACAACTGTATATGGGAACAGGTACCAAAAACTATTCTGGTAGGACTAAATACTTTGTAATTAGGCGTGCTGGATGCACTGCTATGTTTCACTTATGGTTCAGTGTCAAGGAATAAGGTCATGGAGTTGATAGGAGTGCTTTGGTGGAGCCGGCCGCAGCGGCCGAGCGGTTTTAGGCGCTTCAGTCTGGAACCGCGTAACCGCTACGGTAGCAGGTTCGAATCCTGCCTCGGGCATGGATGTGTGTGATATCCTTACGTTAGTTAGGTTTATGTAGTTCTAAGTTCTAGGGGACTGATGACCTCAGATGTTAAGTCCCATAGTGCTCGGAGCCATTTGAACCATTTGAGTGCCTGGTGGACCACTAAACATGCAAAGAGCTTTAGTTGCCACTGACAGTAGGAAACTCTCCGAAGCAAAGAATTCAGTGTTGGAAGCCAGCAAAGAAGCAAGAACAAGAAGAACTGCGAAATAGAAGAGGAAGGAAGAACAAAACCAGAGACAAAATGAATACGGACATGAGATGTCTTAGTGCTGTGCAGGTTAGAGATAGAAACAACTGTTAATTTGAATTTCCCGTAAGTTCAATGTTTTTAATGTGCTGGTACACATTGCTTAAAAATTATTAAAGACAAAGGGGTGAAAATTTATATACCGTCTTAAAACATACTTAACTAGAGTGTAGACTATCCTTATGACTTAAACTTTGAAATTAAAGACTTTTCTTAAAGAAAAGCTATGAGTTAATTACTGAATTTTTATGAACACAATTACATATTTTTAAAAATAATGTTAGCAACACCTTTTTAACCCTTTCGCGGGCTGTGGCGGATGTACTTCCCACTAAACGTATTTCTTTACAACGTTTAAAGGAATATGTGTTACCACTTCTGTACTCTCCTGGCATCTCGTGACAGTCTGCTGTACCAGCTGTAGTTTCTGTTTGTCGTGAAATACAGCCTACAAGGCTGTGCGAAGTATATATCGCACCAAACAACGGTGTTTCAATGGATATTGGGAAGTATGGTTACCACCAATGTAGTTTCCGAAAGGGTCTTCGGATGTCTACTTACCATAAAATTAATCTGTCATTTGTGGTCCTTGGGAAGCATACTTAACACCAACTTAGGGGTATCCTGAAGCTTTTGGGAATACGTTTTAGCACGTCTGTCTATGCCTGACATCTTGTGGTAATACACTGCACCAGCAGTATGAAAACTGCTACAGCAATCAGTTTCTGTTTGTCGTGGGATCACTGCTGTTGTCGGAACAAATTGCGTCACTTCTGCAGTATACATTATTGTGACCTGTATCAGTTCATACCTTTATTGCGTGATAAAGTTTCACACTGTGGTAAGTAAGCTTCAATATCGGCAACAAATATTTAATAAATAAAGTAAAAGAGAACATAAAATAAAAGGAGAAAACACTGTTCTTTATTTTTTACGTGTGATGGCAACACGTAACAGCACACAAAAGGGAAGTGGGAAATCCATTTACCACCAGTTTTAATACGTCAGAGAGGTGAGGTGCCGTGATGACATATGTACCAACATAGGTTTTGTTCCTAAATCACAAAAGTAAAATTATCAAAAAATAAATGTAGTCAGTTGATCACATCTGAAGTTTCAGTGAGATTATGTCGAAAACTATACATCGGGTAAAAATAGAGTGTAAGACAAGTTCGTAAGCTCCAAGGGGAAAATCAAATGATACTACACGTCTATTAAAAAAATATATACTACACGTCACCTCCAGCCCCCACCTCCTTGGGTGGGGCGGGGGGGACAACTTTTAAATCTAAACTGGAAACCCCCATTTTTTATTGCAGATTCGGGTTCTCCCTAAAAAGGTAATCAAGTTTTGTGTGGAATATTTTTTTTAAACCACTGACAGATGGAGCTGAATTCGAGAAACATTAAAATTGGGGAAGAACGCCGATTTGTTTAGAATGATCCGAGAAGGACACATCAAATCGATACAAAATGTGCACCAATTCTTTCATTACGCTAAATTAAGCTTTTTTTTTCTACAAAATGTATCCTACCCGCCACAGTTTTTGATGGAGGGAGGCGGAATGGTATTAAAATCACGTTAGCGAACTCTTCATAATTGCATTACTCACCCGACTGTGGCGCTACCGTGGCCAAACTGCCAACTATGGCTCAGTACAAAGGTCAGTGCAATGCGATCAGACGTCACTTCACTTTCAGATTGTGAACCGTAAACATTAACTGACGAAAGTAAATTATTCTTTTGCGAAGCATGTCTCACAATCCTCCTACAGAGATTGTTGATATGATGTTAATTTTAGGTGAATGCTATAACAATTACGCTGTAGATGCGCAATTGTATGCGGATCGTTTCCCAAACAGACGACATCCAAGCGAAAACATTAATCGAAATTGCACTCAACGAGCTCGGAATGGACACATGCACCGTCCACCTCGTTATCGCGAATACAATGGAAATAACGCGCGTACCCTTAGCGTTCTCGCCTGTGTTCAACTGGATACCGAAATTAGTAGTCGTGCGATTCTGGAACAAACTGGAATACCGAAATCAACTATTTTGAGGATTTCGAGGGCACATATTTATCATGCGTATCATATCACACTGACACAGGTATTAACGAAGAAAGATTATCAAATACGCGTGCATTTCTGCCAATGGACCTTGAAAATGATAAGAGGTGACAATGATTTTTTTAGATACGTTATGTTCACCGATGTGACCACATTCAAAAGCAATGGCGAATTAAGCCTTCATGATTGTCATTATTGATCCCCTGTCCGCTACAGTCTGGAGCCGAGCGACTGCTACGGTCGCAGGTTCGAATCCTGCCTTGGGCATGGATGTGTGTGATGTCCTTAGGTTAGTTAGGTTTAATTAGTTCTAAGTTCTAGGCGACTGATGACCTCAGAAGTTAAGTCGCATAGTGCTCAGAGCCATTTGAACCAGTGACTCCCTGTCAACCCACACTGGCACAGACCCGTTGACAATCAACACAAATGGTCGTTAATGGTCTGGTGTGGAGTATTAAACGGTTACTTGATAGGGCCGTATTTTCTTGACCGAAATGTAACTGGGGAATCTTATTTACAACTTCTCCGCGATGATTTGTTGGAGCTAATGGAAGATGTTGTTTCAGAACGAATGTGGTTCCAACAGGAAGGAGCTGCTCCCCATTGTGCTAAAAATGTGCGGAACGTTTTAAATTTGCGGTATCCTGGTCGGTGGATAGGACGTGGTGGACCAATTCAGTGGCCTCCACGTTCATCAGACCTAACATCTCCTGATTTTTTCTTATGGGGTTATTTAAAAAATATTGTTAATAAAAGACAGCCCACAACACGAACAATATGGAGCAACGCATTCGAAGAGCGTGTACAACCATACCACGGGATGTGCTGCTAAAAACTGTGGACAACTTTCGCAGACGATTGCCTTTATGCATTGAAACAAATGGGGATACTTTTGAACAATTTCTTCGTGCCTAATTTCATTAATTAAGCACCCAAAATAGTGAGAGGCAAGGGGACTCACACTAATGAAGCACCAAACATGTGAGAGGCAAGGGGACTCACACTAATCTACATCTACATCTACATTTATACTCCGCAAGCCACCCAACGGTGTGTGGCGGAGGGCACTTTACGTGCCACTGTCAGTACCTCCCTTTCCTGTTCCAGTCGCGTATGGTTCGCGGGAAAAACGACTGTCTGAAAGCCTCCGTGCGCGCTCTAATCTCTCTAATTTTACATTCGTGATCTCCTCGGGAGGTATAAGTAGGGGGAAGCAATATATTCGATACCTCATCCAGAAACGCACCCTCTCGAAACCTGGCGAGCAAGCTAAACCGCGATGCAGAGCGCCTCTCTTGCAGAGTCTGCCACTTGAGTTTGTTAAACATCTCCGTAACGCTATCACGGTTACCAAATAACCCTGTGACGAAACGCACCGCTCTTCTTTGGATCTTCTCTATCTCCTCCGTCAACCCGATCTGGTAAGGATCCCACACTGATGAGCAATACTCAAGTATAGGTCGAACGAGTGTTTTGTAAGCCACCTCCTTTGTTGATGGACTACATTTTCTAAGGACTCTCCCAATGAATCTCAACCTGGTACCCGCCTTACCAACAATTAATTTCATATGATCATTCCACTTCAAATCGTTCCGCACGCATACTCACAGATATTTTACAGAAGTAACTGCTACCAGTGTTTGTTCCGCTATCATACAATCATACAATAAAGGATCCTTCTTTCTATGTATTCGCAATACATTACATTTGTCTATGTTAAGGGTCAGTTGCCACTCCCTGCACCAAGTGCCTATCCGCTGCAGATCTTCCTGCATTTCGCTACAATTTTCTAATGCTGCAACTTCTCTGTATACTACAGCATCATCCGCGAAAAGCCGCATGGGACTTCCGACACTATCTACTAGGTCATTTATATATATTGTGAAAAGCAATGGTCCCATAACACTCCCCTGTGGCACGCCAGAGGTTACTTTAACGTCTGTCCATTGATAACAACATGCTGTGTTCTGTTTGCTAAAAACTCTTCAATCCAGCCACACAGCTGGTCTGATATTCCGTAGGCTCTTACCTTGTTTATCAGGCGACAGTGCGGAACTGTATCGAACGTCTTCCGGAAGTAAAGAAAAATAGCATCTACCTGGGAGCCTGTATCTAATATTTTCTGGGTCTCATGAACAAATAAAGCGAGTTGGGTCTCACACGATCGCTGTTTCCGGAATCCATGTTGATTCCTACATAGCAGATTCTGGGTTTCCAAAAACGACATGATACTCGAGCAAAAAACATGCTCTAAAATTCTACAACAGATCGACGTCAGAGATATAGGTCTATAGTTTTGCGCATCTGCTCGACGACCCTTCTTGAAGACTGGGACTACCTGTGCTCTTTTCCAATCATTTGGAACCTTCCGTTCCTCTAGAGACTTGCGGTACACGGCTGTTAGAAGGGGGGCAAGTTCTTTCGCGTACTCTGTGTAGAATCGAATTGGTATCCCGTCAGGTCCAGTGGACTTTCCTCTGTTGAGTGTTTCCAAAAAATGGTTCAAATGGCTCTGAGCACTATGGGACTCAACTGCTGAGGTCATAAGTCCCCTAGAACTTAGAACTAATTAAACCTAACTAACCTAAGGACATCACACACATCCATACCCGAGGCAGGATTCGAACCTGCGACCGTAGCGGTCGCGCGGTTCCGGACTGTAGCGCCTAGAACCGCTCGGCCACTCTGGCCGGCTGAGTGATTCCAGTTGCTTTTCTATTCCTTGGACACTTATTTCGATGTCAGCCATTTTTTCGTTTGTACGAGGATTTAGAGAAGGAACTGCAGCGCGGTCTTCCTCTGTGAAACAGCTTTGGAAAAAGGTGTTTAGTATTTCAGCTTTACGCGTGTCATCCTCTGTTTCAATGCCATCATCATCCCGGAGTGTCTGGATATGCTGTTTCGAGCCACTTACTGATTTAACGTAAGACCAGAACTTCCTAGGATTTTCTGTCAAGTCGGTACATAGAATTTTACTTTCGAATTCACTGAACGCTTCACGCATAGCCCTCCTTACGCTAACTTTGACATCGTTTAGCTTCTGTTTGTCTGAGAGGTTTTGGCTGCGTTTAAACTTAGAGTGGAGCTCTCTTTGCTTTCGCAGTAGTTTCCTAACTTTGTTGTTGTACCACGGTGGGTTTTTCCCGGCCCTCACAGTTTTACTCGGCACGTACCTGTCTAAAACGCATTTTACGATTGCCTTGAACTTTTTCCATAAACACTCAACATTGTCAGTGTCGGAACAGAAATTTTCGTTTTGATCTGTTAGGTAGTCTGAAATCTGCCTTCTATTACTCTTGCTAAACAGATAAACCTTCCTCCCTTTTTTTATATTCCTACTAACTTCCATATTCAGGGATGCTGCAACGGCCTTATGATCACTGATTCCCTGTTCTGTACATATAGAGTCGAAAATTTCGGGTCTGTTTGTTATCAGTAGGTCCAAGATGTTATCTCCACGAGTCGGTTCTCTGTTTAATTGCTCGAGGTAATTTTCGGATAGTGCACTCAGTATAATGTCACTCGATGCTCTGTCCCTACCACCCGTCCTAAACATCTGAGTGTCCCAGTCTATATCTGGTAAATTGAAATCTCCACCTAACATGCTGAGAAAATTTATGTGAAATGTATTCCAAATTTTCTCTCAGTTGTTCTGCCACTAATGCTGCTGAGTCGGGAGGTCGGTAAAAGGAGCCAATTATTAACCTAGCTCGGTTGTTGAGTGTAGCCTCCACCCATAATAATTCACAGGAACTATCCACTTCTATTTCACCACAGGAGAAACTACCACTAACAGCGACGAACACTCCACCACCGGTTGCATGCAATCTATCCTTTCTAAACACCGTCTGTACCTTTGTAATAATTTCGGCAGAATTTATCTCTGGCTTCAACCAGCGTTCTGTACCTATAACGATTTCGGCTTCGGTGCTTTCTATCAGCGCTTGAAGTTCCGGTACTTTACCAACGCAGCTTCGACAGTTTACAATTACAATACCGATTGCTGCTTGGTCCCCGCATGTCCTGACTTTGCCCCGCACCCGTTGAGGCTGTTGCCCTTTCTGTACTTGCCCAAGGCCATCTAACCGAAAAAACCGCCCAGCCCACGCCACACAACCCCTGCTACCCGTGTAGCCGCTTGTTGCGTGTAGTGGACTCCTGACCTATCCAGCGGAACCCGAAACCCCACCACCCTATGGCGCAAGTCGAGGAATCTGCAGCCCACACTGTCGCAGAACCGTCTCAGCCTCTGATTCAGACCCTCCACTCGGCTCTGTACCAAAGGTCCGCAGTCAGTCCTGTCGACGATGCTGCAGATGGTGAGCTCTGCTTTCATCCCGCTAGCGAGACTGGCAGTCTTCACCAAATCAGATAGCCGTCGGAAGCCAGAGAGGATTTCCTCCGATCCATAGCGACACACATCATTGGTGCCGACATGAGCGACCACCTGCAGATGGGTGCACCCTGTACCCTTCATGGCATCCGGAAGGACCCTTTCCACATCTGGAATGACTCCCCCCGGTATGCACACGGAGTGCACATTGGTTTTCTTCCCCTCTCTTGCTGCCATATCCCTAAGGGGCCCCATTACGCGCCTGACGATGGAGCTCCCAACTACCAGCAAGCCCACCCCATGGGAACATCATACTACTACGTCCATGTCGTTGTTCCTGGGTAACGCTAAAAATAGGATACAGTACTTTTTGTTCAAAAATAGCTTAATTTGGCGTAACGAAAGTCTGGTGCACATTTTGTATCGATTTGATGCGTCTTTCTTGGATAATTCTAAATAAATCAGAGTTCTTCGCCAATTTTACTTTTTTCTCGATTTCAGCGCCATCTGTCAATGGTTTAAAAAATGTTTCAGACAAAACATGATTACTTTTTATGGAGAATCCGAATCTGCAATAAAAATATGTGTTTCCATTTAAGATTTAAAAGTTGCCCCCCGCCCTACGCAAGGGGGTGCGGGCTGGAGGTCACGTGTACTATCATTTGATGTCCCCCTTTGAGCTTACGAACTTGTCTTATCCACTATTTTTGGCCGATGTATAGTTTTCGAGATAATCTCATCCGAAACTTCAAATGGACCACCCTGTATATATGCGCCCGCGAAATGGTTAAAAGTCTACTTTAAAGATTGTAGTGTTCAGAACTTTCAGGAAAAAATCCAGCTTCTACTATGCTTCCATGTCGAGATATGTGTACCTACCCTGTACATACATGATTAAAATGCTTTATTTCATTTGCAACACAAAATGCAATTGAGAAAGAAGTCTGAGACCAAAAGCTATGATTTATACATTAAAATGTTCCCAAAAGATCTATTAATAAACGGTAAGCATTACATGGACTTGCAACTCTTATTCTTTGAGCTACAGTATTTAGAAAACCGACAAAACTTTCAAGATTTCCTCTCTTGTTATTATTTCTGAGCAAAATCTACCCAGCAACGCCCTTACAGCCTTTTCAAAAAGCTTCTGACCGCACTGTATTTCACTTCACAATACGTAACTGCGTGCGCTGGGGCACAGCCATAATAAGTTTTGTGAGTGAATAGAAGCGTTGTGAAGCGTCTCCAAGATATGGGAAAGAAGTTTTCTGTCGCTTGAGACGTGCTGCTACGTTATGTGTGAGATACAGTAGGGGGATGTTCAGACACGTGTCGTCAAAATAACAGTGGAAGCAGCAAAGGTGCGCTAACAAGCGCTGAACCAGTTCGCTGCTTTCAGGAAATAAGAACTTCCGCTTTCCGCTCTCCTAAGCAGACAATGTGAAGAGCCTCTAATGGAACAGGAGTGTCAATTAAATTGTGGCTTGGTTAACTACGTGTAAACAACAGCCATGGAGTTAATAAAGAGCAGGAAGGGAAGAGTTAAATGTCTCGACGACATTCACGTCATTAGAAACGCTGCACTGCCTCAGATTGACATTTAAGGCGGAGGGAGGAGAGGGAGCGAGGGGTTTTGACTTAGGGAACTGACATATTTCCCTGTTGTTATTTGCGGAATTTAAGGAATCCGCGGGCAGTATGTATGACAGGATCTGAACTTCACTCCTCCAGACGAGAGTGCAGTTTCGTAACGAAGGCCTCATCTAGCATACTTTAACAAATAATAAGGGCGGAAGGTGACGCTGGAGATAGGTTCAAGCGTGTAGAGGCAAATACAAATCTAAATCAACAGAACCATGAATCGTGGCGTGCGTTAGCTACATTAAAGGAAATATTCATTTCTCATGGAGGAAGGAAACTAATATTTTTTTGAAGTGCTATTCTAACTCAATAGTTTTGGCACTGTGCTGTGATATTTGGATAAATATGGGAAATACGTTATCAGTCTTAATGTAAGAAATTAAGCAAAGTTGTACGGCATTAACGCCTGCGAGATCCCGAAGGGCAGGTTCATCCGCCTAATTGGAAAGGCACCTTTCCTTCGCGAAGTATGAGAGCTATATGCGGAAGTGTACCTTTGAAGTGTAAGTGACTGTCTGGATGTGGGTGGAGTCATGCTCGTGTGGAGATGATGGGAGAAGAGAGAGTGAAACCTGATGCCGGGACATAACCTGCTCCTCTCGAAAGCACCAAGGCCGCTGCCGAACTAAAATCTCTATCAACAGTGTCACATGCCCTCACTTCGTGAGACAATGCGGAGAGGTTTGGAATTAAAACCAGGTCATTGGCGAGGAGACTGGTGATCAGTAACTTTACGCCACCACCTCTCCTCCCTATGCCGGCCAAATACTGGAGGTGAAAATTTCATCCACCACCAGGAATCGAACCAGCTTACCCCCGACATCCGACTGAGCGAGATGGCGCAGAGGTTAGCACACTGGTTTCGCATTCGGGAAGACGACGGTTCAACCCCGGCTACGGTAATACAGGTTTACTTTTTCCGTGATTTCCCAATATCTCTCCAGGCAAATGCTGAGATGGTTCCTGTGGTATCCACCACTATTGAATTGCCGCACCGAGCAGCGGCGCGCTCCATTACGCGCGGCCGAGAAATGTATCGTTGGCCGCACATCTCCTTGCGCGGCCTGCTGCTCGCACGGCAGGCTGCCTTCGCGCTCGCGCAGTTCAAAACACCCAGCGATTGGACGCCCAGAAAATAAAGGTCCAGCCGCCGGCTCCATTAACTATGGAGCCCTATTTAACGCCGCCACTGACGTCTGTCTACAAGCCAGTTCTCATTGTGCTGTGTTTCTACTCCACAACTCGGAAGTGCTACGTTGTATTTGACCCGCTATTCGACGTTGATTCTGCTGCGCTCTGGACACAGAATCCGAATACTATACTGGAACTTGGATTTCAACGTTCACTAGGCTTAGTATGTCATCGGACTTGTGATTTACGCCGGAATTCTGAATTCCGGTGGACCTTCTGGTCATTGGTATAACCATCAACAATTTATATAATTTTTCATGAAGTATCCATCTACAGCTTGGCGCTTGGTAACAGAATTATTTGTATCCCTGTTGTGTCAATAGACCGAGGACGGCGATATATTTATTGTGGTAAATCCTGGTAAATGTAAATGTCGTGTGACTAGGGCATCCCGTCGGGTAGACCGTTCGCCGGGTGCAAGTCTTTCGATTTGACGCAACTTCGGTGACTTGCGCGTCGATGGGGATGAAATTATGATGCCGACCGGCGTGGCCGTGCGGTTCTAGGCGCTACAGTCTGGAACCGAGCGACCGCTGCGGTCGCAGGTTCGAATCCTGCCTCGGGCATGGATGTGTGTGATGTCCTCAGGTTAGTTAGGTTTAATTAGTTCTAAGTTCTAGGCGACTGATGACCTCAGAAGTTAAATCGCATAGTGCTCAGAGCCATTTGAACTTTTTTTTTTTTTAAAAATGCTGATTAGGACAACACAACACCCAGTTCCTGAGCGGAGATAATCTCCGACCCAGCCGGGAATCGAACCTGGGCCCTTAGGATTGACATTCTGTCGTGCTGACCACTCAGCTACCGGGGGGAACTATTCCTGGTTAAACAATTCCTTTGAAAAGCCACACCGATTTCCTTCCCCATTCCTGACACAATCCGAGCTTGTGCTCCGTCTTTAATGATCTTGATGGCGACGGGACATTAAACCCAATCTTCCTTCCTTCCTTTCTCCGACCCCCGAGTCGAGTACCACCGCACACACGTGAGTTAGCGACTTCGGCTAAGGAGGTGGGTAATTTCAATATTATAGCAAAGTGTCAAAAGAGTAGTTTCAGAAATACTGACATTCTTCCTGAATGAGGTTCAAAAGAGTAGTTTCAGACAGCATTGGCTTTCTTCCTGAATGAGGTTTGACTCTTTCCCTTAATGTAACCAAGTCGAGCCACAGTTCGTTAAACGTGAACAACATTTGTTTGATTATTGGCCCTTATTGTGAAAAATAGCAACTAGCTAAGTAAAACTATGAGACTTGACTATGTGTCATTTGAAAACATGGCATAAATCGAGTAAGGAAATACACACACACACACACACACACACACACACACACACACACAACGACACCTCATAGCCCACATTTTTTTGTATGCAACACCAAAGCCCTTACCAGCTATCCTAGTCTGGTAAGTAATAGACTATGCAATACGAGTGGAAAATCTGTAAAAGTGCTCATAATGTCGTGCCTTATTTTTTGTTGAATAATTGAAGGGTTGTCATGTTAAAGGACCTATGTAACAAAATTTACCTTCTAGGTTAGTCAGAATAAACTGTAATCAGATAAGATGAACATAAATATGCACGAATTCTATGTTGACACTTGCTCACTGATTTCAGGAAAACAGGTTATCACTTGGCATGATCCAAAGGTAACTAATAGACACTGACTTTTCTAAATAAATTTGTTCTGAAATACGTAACGGGCTAAGTCCACAAAACAAGTCTTGTAATGTTTCTACCTCTAGTAATCATTTAACTGTTCAGTCTTGGCACAGTTCATTATAAAACTGTTTGTGCACGTGAGGTAGGTATTCCAACATACTTTTAAGGTCTCGTTCCTTCACTGAATACAATCGTTCAACACCAATGACCTCATTGAATGTGATCGTTTTGAAATCTTCACTTCGCCAACCTTTTCTTTTTTTTTCTTCAACACTCATATACTTTCCCATCCCATAGTTTCATCACATGTCTTTCTTAGCTGAATTACCCCAGGCATGGTGATCATAATCCATGAGTCAGAACTTATATTAACCTTTGTTGTGTTAATGATCATGTCAGTCGCTTGCTGAGATTCCATAAAATATGTGCCTTTCATCTGAACAACTTTAAAATGGTTGCTTATTGCGAGCTGTTGCTGTGATGTTCATTACATCATCAGGAACAAAATACTCCCACACCTTTGCTCGCACTTTTCTGTTATTTCCCTTTTCTCACGTATTCATATTTTTTCCACTACCCATTGTACTGCCAATGAAGACGTGCGGGTGATCGGCTACAGATCGGCAGCAGCAAGCGGATGTGTATAATCTCTACGTACACTATGGCCAACGTGTGTAAGACATTCTGCACTTACCTCTAGAGCCCTTCGTAGTACCTACATCAGCAATCACTGGAGATAGTCTTTTGGTATGTAAAATCCCCGTTCATGTACCACCTATCGAAGTACAAAACACAATTTATGCAAAACTGGCGCTTAGACCTCAAGCATGATAACCCAACGATTGTCTTATGGTTGCCCAATTGATTTGCTGAGATACGCTCGTCCTTACACTGGTGTACATGGATATATTTTCACAGTAAATGAAAGCTTGCTTTATAATCTTTCATTCACTAGAGTAAATTTTGTATGGTTACATAGCAACTAATAGCTTTCCTTGAGATCTTACTTACTTGAGTCACATTTCGAGGGGATCCGATTTTATTAGACTGTTAGTTGCTGTTGGGTCTCACGATGCACACGTGAATGAAACTTAAAATTGTTCATACAGGCTGTTGAGAAATTCCCGTTACAAACTTCTGGAGGGGAGTGAGTTGCTAATATTTTGAATTGGAACCCATGTTCGCAAACGTACCGTTTCCGTACTGCAACCATTTGAAAACACGTTGGTAACGTGACCACTTTTACAAGTTACTGGTTTGGCGGGACCCAGTACATCACTTGTTTTACTACTCCACTCATTAATAGCCAAAGAAATTGCTCGTGCACTCGTTGACGGGGTCTCTTTAACGTGGTACATTGCAGCCTCTTCCAGTTCGGGTGGGTGGCGTGTCCTTGGAGCACCGCAGTCATGCCTGCTGACGTTGAAGGTACCCTTTCTCTAAGCCTTTGCGTAATTGTGACGAAAAGCGTGTGCAATGGAGTCGGACGTTGTGGAGAACGATCTTGATAAAGGCGACTAGCAGCTCTTCCATTATCGTGGGCTTCGCCATTCAGAAGGATCATGTTGGCGCATTCTACGAGTACAAACGTGTACTCAACCATGTTGCTCTAACACTCACAGACATGTGAATAAGCATCGAAATAGACTAGAGAGGTAGAACAGACGTCAAATGATTTCAGCCCATCCGACATAACCACACCCTCTCTCCCCCCCCCCTCCTCCATGACTACCCTGTAGCATACCTACCTAGTAAACATGTTTTCAATCGGCTGAACCACGAAAACACCACGTTTTGAGACACGGTTTCCTATTCAAAATATTAATTACTCACTCCCCTCCTCAGTCCTAGAAGTTAGTAAATGGAATTTCCGAACGCCCTGTATGTCGCTGATATTGTGACCAAAGATGTTCAGTTGTTGTGGATATGTGTGTGTGTGTGTGTGTGTGTGTGTGTGTGTGTGTGTGTGTGTTATGTCTGCGCTTAATACTGAGAAAGGATACGATCTGTGTTATTCTCGGTACCATTGTGTGTGTGTGTGTGTGTGTGTGTGTGTGTGTGTGTGTGTGTGTTATGTCTGTGCTTAATACGGAGAAAGGATGCGATTTGTGTTATTCTCGGTTCCACTGCTGTATAAATAATATGAAGTGAACAAACATCGACGAACCAATAATACAGCGAAACGAATCCACCTGATGAGATATTTTCTAGAGCTCGCAACGGGAGTAAATAGTAAGTGAATGGCTGCTGTGTTTGTTTCATTTCCGTAATCAAATAGTGTTACAATGGCGTCCTTTCGTCAGAATTACATGCAGAACAGGAATTAAGAAAACTACGAAAAGAAACTAATCCACAAAATCATGTATTCATTACCTTGGGGCACAATTTTTGGTCCCACAGATCTGATTTTATTTTTTCTCTTAATGATTGTGCTCGGTTGAATGGCGGTATACGTGACAACGGCTAGTTTCGATGTTATTGTGTTACGTGTAATTCCAGGAACATGAAATAGTTTTATGGTTCTGTAAACATGTATTCCAGTAATCATATTATTTCTTACAAGGATATTCTTTCTCTGTTAGTTAATCGTCACGACGAGCGTTGTTTGTGTCAAGAAAATTTGTAAATTATTCGAATCGACAAATTTCCTACTGTACCGATATCATTTCATGTTGCATCGGATTTAATACTGAGCTTACGCGCTATTCCTTTCCGGTTTTCACGACGTGTTCTCATTTTTTCTGACTGTCTGCACCATTTCTTTTATATATAAAATTATTTAATGATTCACAAATACAGTCTGATCGACTAAACTTAGGATCCACGTCGTGACTTATGCTACTTTAACAACGGTACACTTTTAACAACGGTACCTGCTCCGTCCGTCCATAAAGTTCCGAAATGATTTTATTCCCGGCGTATGAGTGACGTCAGCGCAGTAACGACGGCAGCAGCTTGAACTCACAGGTATAAACAAGAGATGTGCATTGGATCAGTGTTATATAGTGGACGTGCGGGCGTACTACGTCAGCGTTGTATCACAAATTGTAACGGAGGAACAACTCTAAATCTAGTGTTCAAGACATTCTCCAGAATGTTTTGAAGAAGCGAAAAGTGTGTGCACAACTTGACTCCCGAAAAAAAAAAAAAAAAAAAAAAAACAACGACGCGTGGGCCCATGCAAAAACGAGTACAATTCTTTTCTGAAAAAAAAAAATCATCACGGGTGGCGAGACCCTTCGATCAGTACGAACCTGCCACAAAATGATGAAGTGCAGAGGTTCACATGAGGGGGATGAAAGCCTTAACGAGATAACCGATATTCAAGCCACTGTTACGTGAATGTTGAACAACCTCCCGATGGAGGATTTTTTTGACAGTTTCACATGGTTGTATAAACGTAGAACACCATCTACCATCTTAACTTTTCTCTATTTTTTTTAATCCAGCCTCGAAATTTTTTCGACTGATTTCACTATGTCTAATATGTCCATATCTGTCTCATACTCATAATGGTTCTTGAGGGTAGCGTGACCTAGACAGTGCCTTCACGATGGTCGACTGCCAGCTATGTGAAGATTTTCTTTCTGAGATTTAGAGGAGGTTCCCCCAGCGACGGATTGTCCCCAGTGGTGTCGTTTGAGCACTTGCATGGTGGATGGCAGAGTCTGACTGTTCCACTGCTATTCTTTCTCACCCCACTTTTCTTTTGTCCTTGTCGGTGGTGAGAAATCCGTTCTTCGGTTAACATCCATAGTTACGAGTGCTACATAGGTAACTTTCGTAAAAATTCTGAGCCTGTTCTGGTAAGTTTGACTAAACTAATGACAATGTTCATAAACATGTGCATGAATTAAGAAGAAGGTACAGTTTATTTGTTAACTAAACTTACTCACTCACATTTCAATAGTATGAAGTCTTTTGAAACCTGTCGTGTCACCCACGCCACGCCACTACCCCCCCCCCCCCCCCCCCCCAAGTCGAACACTACGTTTCTGCCCAACCCGTGAAAGAGAACCAGTTCTACAGACAAACATCCTGAAGATGTCTTTAATTTTTCAAGGACTATTGTTAGAATAACGGTTTCAAAGAAATCAAAATGAGAAGAGGAAACAATTAAAAAAGATATAGACATGGTATTGGCTGAAAAATTCAGGATCAGGAAAATAACAGGCAGATTTAAAAACAATTCCAGTGTTCAATTGGAAGATTAGCTAATCATATATTTAAGCATTTAGACAATTGTTTTTGCCACTAAATAAAATAGAGTTATGGAATTAGTTTATGACTTAGCAAAACATTTGAAATTGCCACGGAAACAAAAAACTCGAAATTTTTTCGAGGTTTCATGAAGCGGCTTTCTGATTTTTTTCCTTATCGTCTGCCCTATCTACCAGTGTTCAAAGAACACACGGCCTCAACAGAGAACAATTAATTGTTATTTTGACTGTAACAACACTAATATTACTCTCCTATTTAATTTAATTTTTGTGTTCACATTGGCAATGCTATGTTCCTCGTACAGGATATCTGCTGTTTGGAACGAATTGTGGGAGCGTATCATTTTAAACACTTTCTTAAAACGCTTGTAATAACATTAAAAACGACTTACTCTCATTTCCTCTTGTATTTTTTTTAATATGAATATTCTATATTTACACCATAAAAAAGTTCATTCATATCATAATTCCAACTCTCAAAAACGCTTAGATGTCCAACACAAGGGATGACAAAGTGCAAAGATTCACATGAGTGGGGTGAAAGCCTTAACGAGGGATAATTTGAAGGAGGCATCATCACTATAGCGAACATTACTATTGAGAGAATGAAATTAACAGTAATTACGTAAAAATACATTAAAAATCAGCTGTAGCGCAAGGTCTATAAAAAATTACAAAAATTAACTTTTAATATGATGCTCCATGCTAAGTCTAAGGTCATACGATATCATTTTTATAACATTAGACGTCTTTAGGAAACCTGTGCGGCAAATTAAAGTAAACTGCAGATACTGAACATGTGTTGTTCACTCTTATCATAGGTCCTCAATCACACATTATCCATCACATGATTAGATATCGTACTTCAAAAGTGCGTTTACTCTTTGGATAGAATAACGATGATATATAAGAGAATTATAGTTAACAATGAAGTAATTATAGTCAGATGGTAATGATATTGTAAGTGGGCTGTACAACATATGACTACTTCTGATGTCTGTGTACTGCGAACTACAATTTTCCGATGGCATCAGCTTTAAAAGTTAGTGCAATACTAAAATGTAAAATACAAAAAGATTTGTGTGTATGTAAAATGTATGTATCCATGACATGATTAGATATCGTACTTCAAAAGTGCGTTTACTCTTTGGATAGAATAACGATGATATATAAGAGAATTATAGTTAACAATGAAGTAATTATAGTCAGATGGTAATGATATTGTAAGTGGGCTGTACAACATATGACTACTTCTGATGTCTGTGTACTGCGAACTACAATTTTCCGATGGCATCAGCTTTAAAAGTTAGTGCAATACTAAAATGTAAAATACAAAAAGATTTGTGTGTATGTAAAATAGTAATTGAGTGTCTCAGAAAACAGTCTACTGCGCGTCGTAGTCACTATTAGTAATGAAATGGCGAAAAATTTAAGATATTCGAAAAATTGCCGTCCTGTCTGTGGGGGAGATGATGTTTGCAAGGAACAAAAGAAAAAGAAATAGGAAAAAAAACGTAAGAGCCAAAACTGCTCCCAATTCTTTAACTTAGGTTGGCGACTTACGTACGAATTTGGTTTCAAATTAAGTTTAAAAGCCGTATTGTCCAGGTACCCAAAACTCTCCATATTCAGTTTGGTCAGTGACCATTTATTGTAGCTTTCACAGTACACTGCGCGGCCAAGTGTCTGCTTCAGTAGGAGACCTCGGCTTACTGAAACTACTGGTAAAAAGAAACACAGATGTTCTATCTATATGAAAAAAGAATGAATTGCTAAATATGCTGAGGTAAAGTTTCTGCCACAGACTCAAACCCGAAACTGAATTAAAAGACCTAGGCCTAAATTTATCCGAGTTATGTGGATGAGATCTGCGATTGTCTTACGATTTTTTTTTATTTTGATGGTTCAGTCATGTTGGATAACAGTGCATAGCTGGACGAGTGATGATGGTAGCTTGCTGTCTAAATTCGTCGTACCAAACTAAACGTCGTTATTAAACATGATTGAAGCAGCTGTATTGTTTGTAGTAGCACTTTGCGGATGCGAGCTTAATTGAAGAACTGTTCTCAAATTTACCGCAATAGTAAGTCAGAAAACCCCCAGAAACCAAATTTTCGTTCAGCAATCCAAATACAGTGATATATATTAGTGGTATGATGGAAGGCATGAAAGAGGATGAAACCATCAACATTACGCCTCTAGGAAAATTGCAAGCGAGACGCTGAGACTATTAACATCCCTATCCTATGAAAGTATAATCATCGACGGTGTTTTATGGTTATATACCGCAGAAACTGTGTGCAGGATTTGGAGCTGTTCTCGTCTTTTGTCGGCCAAAGTAATGCGAGGAACATTCCTCACTATGACGATACTAAAGCTGCTTATCGTCGTGTGTCTTTTCTTCAGCATTATTTAGCGATCTCGTCCATTTAAGATGAATATATAGTATGTGCACACAGTGTACACGATTTTGTTCAGTAAAATAGTTTTCCAATGTAAATACGAGTACAAATAGACGCTGTTCGTTCTCTCTTTTTTTATGTTACCCGTAATTTTCCGTTCTTATTGTTTGTTAAGTTATTTTTGTCGTGTTAGAAAGATTTTGTTCGTAATAATATTTTTACTGCAAAAGCTTGTGTTTCTCTTGTAGAAATATTCGGGGTATTTACTCACACTAATGAAATTCATTCTATTTCAGGTACGTGTTGCGCCAGTAGCACTTTCGACTTAATCGTAAGTAGTAAATCATATTGAAACATTTAACTTTTAAAACTTCATAGACTTCTGCCAGTAAAGACACACTATTGATATTTCGATTACTCATCACTCTTTCATTAACAGTAACGAATGAAATGTCCAACCAACTTTTGTGAGCAGAGCCTGTTCTAGGAGATCCTAATGCACACTCATTTCAAACAAATAGCTGAAAATTTAATGCCATTTATTTTCATGAACTAGCAAGACAAACTGTTGTATTCTTTAATTTCAGCATAAACGATATCCCGTTTTGAAAAATGTAAGTGAGAAAGTGACACTAACTGGCAAATAAGTGTTATATGAGACTTTATTTAAATTTCAAGCGCAAATCGCCGCCTTTTTGAAGAATAGTTCCTCTCCTGGCCTAAGCCATAGTTCATATTAATACGTGATAGAGTCACATACAGTTTTATTGACACGGAGAACCAAAATGTGGACACATACTGTATATATGCCATTATATTTCCAGAATAACCGTAGTAGATGCTTTATGAATAAAAGAGAAACTCGTCTGGTGACAATACTCTTTAACTGCATTAAACTTAAGACGTAAAAACAATAATAATTTATTATAATAGCTGCTGCAGATGGTGGCAACGGAAACAAATATATTAATTTTTATAGATGACGATCATAAAATTTCATAGTAGATTCCAAGTATGTCTACGTGCAACAACCATTGCTTCTTACGGTATATGGTTCTTGATATTGTATTTCATCGTTACTGAAACAACATAAAAAGAAGAACAGCTAACAGTAACAGGATTTCTGTGATGGGAAACAGATACCAGATAACTGACTGATGTTTCCAATGTGTCTGTACCTTCAAGTGAGCATTTACCAGTTCCCAAACAAGATTAAAGGAGAGAAATTACCAATGGTAATGAGAAACTTACAGAGACCTAGTACTCCCCAGCGGCATTTAGAGCTCACGTCTTTTGATTAACGCTTGTGTGCAGTGTCAAACAACATTGGCAATGGAACTCCTAGCAGTTAAGAAATATGAACTAATTTGTGAGCGTAGGTCCACAAATTAATTCATAGTTCCTAACCACTTCCAGTCTTCACCACGCACGTGTTCAGCAGCTGAGAACAAATTCACTGACAGCGTTGTTTGACATTGCAAACAAGTGTTAATCAGAAGATGTGAGCTCTAAATGCCACTGGACGGTGATAGGTCTCTGCAAGTTCCCATTGGTAATTCCTCTTCTTTAATCTTGTTTGGGGACTGGTAAATGTTCACTCGAAAGTACAGACACTACGGAAACATTAGTTAGTTATCTGGTATCTGTTTCTCATCGCAGAAATCCTGCTACGTTAGCTATTCTTCTTTTTACACTGTTTCAGTAACGGAGAAAGCACATTATCTGGGACCTTAGAGGGCTCTCAGTCCATAAACTGAAAGGAGCAATGGTTGTTGCACGTAGACGGAGTTGGAATCTACTGCGCATCTTTATGGTCGTAATCTATAAAATTAATATATTTGTTTGCGTTGTCATCTACTGCAGCAGCTGTTGTAATCAATTATTATTGATTTTTACATCTTAAGCCTACTGCAATTGAAGAGTACTTTTCACCAGACGAGCTTAGCTTTTATTTATAAAGCATCTTCTACGGTCAGTCTGGAAATTTTGTAGCATACATATAGCATTTACTGTATTTTTGAAATTTATAGATTAGAAAAGAAAGTTTCTTTATAAAATTGACACACAATTTACTTACGATGTTTTGTAGCTCTTGTTTACATATCCTGAACTCCACTGCTTCTTCCTTCGTTGTTTGCGAAGACTGAAGTCGGAGAAAACCTGGTTGTACATTCACTCCGCGCATTTCTTCGCCTTTTATGAATCTGCCTTTTCTTACACTGCATTACTGTTTTTTCCACTTCCCCTCACTTTTGTAAGCCTTAATAAGAAAAACAGTACTTTAGTTTCACGTGGTACGCATTCACCACAGAGTTGATGTTTATTCGTTTGTTTCCTCTGTGTGTGTGTAAGTGTATGACTGTGTGTGTGTGTGTGTGTGTGTGTGTGTGTGTGAGAGAGAGAGAGAGAGAGAGAGAGAGAGAGAGAGAGAGAGAGAGAGAGGGGGGGGGAGAGGGAGAGGGGGAGGGAGGGAGGGAGAGAGAGAGAGAGAGAGAGAGAGAGAGATAAGACAGGGGGGGGGGGGGGTTGCCGGAGAAAAGAAGGTTTTTGTGTGGGTGGGTGTTAGTAATTGAGGAATTGTAGATTAGTGAAGATGTATCAAATGTTCAGGACAGATGCGAGTGTTTTTGGGGTGTGGGAGAGGGGGGAGGGGGATTAGAGTGGTGGTTCGAGTAGATGAACAGTAACTGATGTCGAGATAAACTGGCGTCTTTTCTCATTCTTGATCTCTTGACGTTGTGATTTGTAAATGATGTTAATGATAGCTACAAGTAATAGCGAGACATGTATTTTTATTTCACATAGTGAAACCCTGATTCGTACAACGAAGAAAACATTATCGTAAAGCACTAGTTACCAGGGACTCCACTCACCAACGTATTTTTTACTATCGTATTTTTTCGTGTTCGTGAGGAACTTTGCTTCTACATGTAGCTAGCTAGATAAGGGAATTTTATTTTATACACGAAAAACATCGACGAAACTAGCCGTTTTTAGATTTCGAGAGTTTCAATAGTCTTGGTTTTATGAACGCTAATCCATCCTTAGTTCCACAAGCAAATATAAAATGCGTTTCTTCTACACTATAGTAATTTCTAAATGTTGGATTCTATTTTATGTAACCCATAATATGTTTACCGTAATGAATATAATGTAAAAATATAGGATGCCTGGTTAGATGCAAGAAAGAGACTGACGGCCCCGAAGTTTCCAGGTTAAGTAAATTCTCTTTCAGACAACTCCTACGAATCATTCTCGGTACCACCAACAGCTTCATTATGTTGCGTCACCTCCTCTACATATATGAATGATGCTTTGTTGGGAGGCGGGATGAATCATGAATCGCCTCATCCGTTTTTCGACTGATTCATACTTAGCTGCCGACGCTTAACAACGTGTACCGTGACGTACCGATCCAGGCGATCTTTTCCCTCCTTCGAGCAGTGTTCAGGCACCCACGATAATCTCTGTAACATGTGACACGAAGTGGATAGAGGTACACGTTTTGTGGCTGTTACCTTTCTAAAAAGGAAAGAAACCTAACTTAAATTCTCGTTATGAAGTGGCTTTCTGTGCTTCCTACATGTAATTACTTTTATACACTATTTCTACTCATAGAACGCGGGTTATGTATCGTCTTCCTATTTCTCAGTAGTGATGCTCTCGAAGTCTGCGACTGATCTGGGCGCTGCGTACTTCATGCTTTCGGACTGCACACTAATAGCCTGTACAAGGTTTGAAGACGTCTCAGTCACATGACACGCCGAACAGTACCTTTCACTGTGGCCACATAAACGCTCTCTCTGTCAGGAATGCAGTACCTATCCCTTACTGAAATTGCTCATATGTGTAAATCGCCATTAAAGACGCATATCGCCGGGTTATTCGTCACGTTTGCTGTTAACTGTAGAAGATCACTTGCCTGCAATAGCTTCACTTGTACAACAAATTCCTTTGAATAGGTTTTCCGCACACATGAACTCTAAACGTTTATGTAAATTAGATATATCAAGTGAATTACATAATATGATCAAGTCGTATAGACTCACTGTTCTTGGTGTCGTTCTTACTAATTAACTTGTTACCCTAGTGTACTGGTTGAATGTTGTTTTCATTTACTGACAAGCTCATTTACACACTACTAGAACAAAATAACCATGTGCTGTCAGTTTGGAACTGCACACGTGGTCTTGTCGCATTTATTTCCTATACTACAATTTGAAGCCATATTAACTTTTAATCGACCGTGACTGTTTCAAAAATATGAAAAGGTTTTTCAAATACTGCTGCCAGTCAGTATTTTGTTGACTACTTAACTTATTTAATTAGCGTATTGTTTCGAGTTTAGACGTCATCATCACACTACAGAGGGAGCACAGCAGCTTTTAACACAAGTGCACATAGATATTAAAGCTTTTTTCTATGGTCTTGGTACGTGTTGTGGTCATCCTGTGAAGAAAGAGAAGGATAGCCTAACAAGAGGCGATGTCTCTTTGTATTTTGTTCTGCTGTTCACATGATTTTTTTAAAGAATCACTCTTTTTGTCCTTGTGAAGTGGCTGTCTTCTTATGATGTGTTTTGGTGCCTCCGTTTCTAAGGCTCTTTTGAACTTGTTAGCTATTGTTCGCAAACTTCTAAAGATAACTTGAATCACGATATCACGAGCAACTCAACAATGCAGGAAAGTAATATGGTGGCCGAAACATCTATATGTCGATCTTGATGTAGTCAGTCCCTTGCAGCGCTTTCTGCACGTTTTGATGTCACATCACAGACGTTGTTCGACCAGATATATATCAAAATGAGAGACTGTGATAATTTTGTATAAAAAGTATTGAAGTTACTGAATAGATACGAGTTCTTAAACTCCGTCACTTCATTTAGGATCTCGTTTTTCCACTTTTAGTCATGGATGAATATTTACATTTCCTCTAAGACGTCCATTTCCCAGCTCTTTCCTAAAGTATGCATTATTCGAACGTTGTCTGTTGCAACACTGTTCCCTGTTTCGTCTGTATGTTTCGCTGTAGCTGACTTGTTAGCATTTCAAGTCTGAAACAGTCAATGTGTTCTCTAAAATGGGTTTTAAAATGTCTGCCCTTTGGCCAATGTAGTATATGGTTCAAATGGCTCTGAGCACTATGGGACTCAACTGCTGAGGTCATTAGTCCCCTAGAACTTAGAACTAGTTAAACCTAACTAACCTAAGGACATCACAAATATCCATGCCCGAGGCAGGATTCGGACCTGCGACCGTAGCGGTCTTGCGGTTCCAGACTGCAGCGCCTTTAACCGCACGGCCACTTCGGCCGGCAATGTAGTATATGTTGTACTGACTGCATGTAACTTTATATAAATTCCTGATTCGTTCAGTGCCTCTCTTGATAATGAGATGTCATGAACCAGTTTCTTCCTGAAGTTGCTGTTGATGTCGCAAGTAATCCTGATATGTGTGTTTAAACAGCTTAGCTATTTTGTCTGAAATAATTACTAAATATGGTATCGTTATATATCTAAGTTTTTGTATGTATTTGGATGGTGGCTTCGTCAGTTTGTTTGCTTTTGTTTTTTGTTGTGAGTTGTGATAGTGCATCTATTTCATGTTCAAGATAGACTCTGTTGTGTGCAGTGTGTTTTATTGTGTTTATTTCTGTCTCATGGTCAGCAGCATTAAGTGGGAATTTCTGTGCTCTGTTCAAAAAGGTTCATATTGACGTTCAAGGGTCTGGCATGTATAGATTATTGTCACGTCTAAAAAAAACTATTTTGTTACCATTTTGGTGTTCTATGCTGAACTCGATGTTTTTGTGTAAGTTACTGAATCTCCATAACAATATTTATATTTTTTCTTCATTTCTATTAATATTGTGAATCTGTCATCCACATGTCTGCAGTAGTCCACAATTTTCTGGGTGATGTTGTTCTTGTTGTTCAGAAGTTTATTTTCAACGTGATTAATGAAAATTTATGGAATGATACCGCTGAGTGGACTAACCATTGCAAGGCGTTCATCCTGTTTATACGTTTTACCACTGACTGAGAAATAGTTGTGGGAG
The DNA here is from genome assembly GCF_021461395.2 of Schistocerca americana. Classification (NCBI taxonomy): domain Eukaryota; kingdom Metazoa; phylum Arthropoda; class Insecta; order Orthoptera; family Acrididae; genus Schistocerca; species Schistocerca americana. Next base: position 660,564,295 of record NC_060130.1, read on the forward strand.
TAGTTCAGTTATTTCAGCTGTGGTCATAGTCTGACATTTTAATAAATTCTATTTAATTATATCTATGGATTCCTTGACAGGTATGCTGCTCTATAATTTTAATGTATGTATGGAAATAAGCTTTGCACTGACTAGGATCCGAAGTTCTTTGATGCCTTAAATTGCTTGGTAACTATATTTCACTGAATAGCAGGTTTGAAATTTGTATTAGTTTTGTAAAATTGAATGTAACTTTCTCATCACTTTGTAGCCTGGATATTTCATAGTATTAACAAAATGTTTGACAAGTACATTAGCTTTATGGATTTCTGGTTGGGCCCGTAGCTTCTGAGCTGTTGAGATTATTGGTATTGATCTCGGAGTTTCCTCCCTTGTTAATAATACTTATGTTTTATTCAACTGTTTCTTTAAAAATGTTAAACTTCTGTTTGGGGTCATATGAGATTTCTTGTATGCAGTTATTCTGAGTTCTGATACCAAGGGTCACATTTGTCCATAATCACTACTGTAGAGCGATCATTAGATTTCACTGCCAGTGCATTGCCCTCGTTGAGCTTCCTGTTGATGTTTTTAAGCAACTAGCTCTCCTCATAGCAAATTATTATTGGATATTTGTTTAGGTGTTTCTTTATTAATTTATTTGCTTCTTGACTGTCCATTTTTATGTGGTTTGGTCACATCAGCAGACATTTTTACTGAGAAAACGATGCCCTTGATGTTATTATTGTTAAGTTCTGGTTTAAGATTGCTTTAGGCCTTTTTTTAGTGGAACATGTTCACTGTTATTGAAATTATGTTTGTGGAATTGACTGCTCTTGTGACTGGTAGCCGTATTTAAAAAACCTTTTCATATTCCCTATATGCTCGCATTACTTGAGAGTTTATTTTTTTTTCTTCGTTTTCCTGGCGTGGTTCCGTTTACCGCGCTCCACTCATATGGGCATTCGCTCGTTTTGGATTTAACTTTTATTTCTGTGCACCCTTGCCCCTTGCCACCATGGAATTGCTTAATCTGTGCTGTGGTGTGAGGGAGGGAAGGTCGTGTTACGGCTCTTTGCATATTTGAACTATTTTTATACGTGATATCTGAGGCGAAAATGAGGAAATAGCGAACTTTTATCTGAATGGGAAAGTGAAAAACATTCTGAATAGCACACATCTGCTGGCTAGTGTACCAGACGAATCACTGCTTATGGGACAAAGACTCACTTCGAAACAATCTTACAAACTAACGTCCTACGAGTTGCACACAATCACGTAATTTTTCAATGATAGTAATGTCCAGTTGAATGATCTAGCGAAGCCTTAGGCCTGTATTTGATCCGAGATCGCTAGATCTGTGTAACGAGAAAGCATTAGGAAAATTAACTTATTCGGTTTTCGGTAGTCATGGGTGACTGGAATTCGAGTGTAGGAAAAGGGAGAGAAGGAAACATAGTAGGTGAATATGGACTGGGGGACAGAAATGAAAGAGGAAGCCGCCTTGTAGAATTTTGCACAGAGCACAACATAATCATAACTAACACTTGGTTTAAGAATCATGAAAGAAGGTTGTATACATGGAAGAATCCTGGAGATACTAAAAGGTATCAGATAGATTATATAATGGTAAGACAGAGATTTAGGAACCAGGTTTTAAATTGTAAGACATTTCCAGGGGCAGATGTGGACTCTGACCACAATCTATTGGTTATGACCTGTAGATTAAAACTGAAGAAACTGCAAAAAGGTGGGAATTTAAGGAGATGGGACCTGGATAAACTGAAAGAACCAGAGGCTGTACAGAGTTTCAGGGAGAGCATAAGGGAGCAATTGACAGGAATGGGGGAAATAAATACAGTAGAAGAAGAATGGGTAGCTTTGAGGGATGAAGTAGTGAAGGCAGCAGAGGATCAAGCAGGTAAAAAGACGAGGGCTAGTAGAAATCCTTGGGTAACAGAAGAAATACTGAATTTAATTGATGAAAGGAGAAAATATAAAAATGCAGTAAATGAAACAGGCAAAAAGGAATACAAACGTCTCAAAAATGAGATCGACAGGAAGTGCAAAATGGCTAAGCAGGGATGGCTAGAGGACAAATGTAAGGATGTAGAGGCCTATCTCACTAGGGGTAAGATAGATACCGCCTACAGGAAAATTAAAGAGACCTTTGGAGATAAGAGAACGACTTGTATGAATATCAAGAGCTCAGATGGAAACCCAGTTCTAAGCAAAGAAGGGAAAGCAGAAAGGTGGAAGGAGTATATAGAGGGTCTATACAGGGGCGATGTACTTGAGGAGAATATTATGGAAATGGAAGAGGATGTAGATGAAGATGAAATGGGAGATATGATACTGCGTGAAGAGTTTGACAGAGCACTGAAAGATCTGAGTCGAAACAAGGCCCCCGGAGTAGACAATATTCCATTGGAACTACTGACGGCCGTGGGAGAGCCAGTCCTGACAAAACTCTACCATCTGGTGAGCAAGATGTATGAAACAGGCGAAATACCCTCAGACTTTAAGAAGAATATAATAATTCCAATCCCAAAGAAAGCAGGTGTTGACAGATGTGAAAATTACCGAACTATCAGCTTAATAAGTCACAGCTGCAAAATACTAACACGAATTCTTTACAGACGAATGGAAAAAGTAGTAGAAGCCAACCTCGGGGAAGATCAGTTTGGATTCCGTAGAAACACTGGAACACGTGAGGCAATACTGACCTTACGACTTATCTTAGAAGAAAGATTAAGGAAAGGCAAACCTACGTTTCTAGCATTTGTAGACTTAGAGAAAGCTTTTGACAATGTTGATTGGAATACTCTCTTTCAAATTCTAAAGGTGGCAGGGGTAAAATACAGGGAGCGAAAGGCTATTTACAATTTGTACAGAAACCAGATGGCAGTTATAAGAGTCGAGGGACATGAAAGGGAAGCAGTGGTCGGGAAGGGAGTAAGACAAGGTTGTAGCCTCTCCCCGATGTTGTTCAATCTGTATATTGAGCAAGCAATAAAGGAAACAAAAGAAAAATTCGGAGTAGGTATTAAAATTCATGGAGAAGAAATAAAAACTTTGAGGTTCGCCGATGACATTGTAATTCTGTCAGAGACAGCAAAGGACTTGGAAGAGCAGTTGAATGGAATGGACAGTGTCTTGAAAGGAGGATATAAGATGAACATCAACAAAAGCAAAACAAGGATAATGGAATGTAGTCTAATTAAGTCGGGTGATGCTGAGGGAATTAGATTAGGAAATGAGGCACTTAAAGTAGTAAAGGAGTTTTGCTATTTGGGGAGCAAAGTAACTGATGATGGTCGAAGTAGAGAGGATATAAAATGTAGGCTGGCAATGGCAAGGAAAGCGTTTCTGAAGAAGAGAAATTTGTTAACATCCAGTATTGATTTAAGTGTCAGGAAGTCATTTCTGAAAGTATTCGTATGGAGTGTAGCCATGTATGGAAGTGAAACATGGACGATAAATAGTTTGGACAAGAAGAGAATAGAAGCTTTCGAAATGTGGTGCTACAGAAGAATGCTGAAGATTAGATGGGTAGATCACATAACTAATGAGGAAGTATTGAATAGGATTGGGGAGAAGAGAAGTTTGTGGCACAACTTGACCAGAAGAAGGGATCGGTTGGTAGGACATGTTCTGAGGCATCAAGGGATCACCAAGTTAGTATTGGAGGGCAGCGTGGAGGGTAAAAATCGCAGAGGGAGACCAAGAGATGAATACACTAAGCAGATTCAGAAGGATGTAGGTTGCAGTAGGTACTGGGAGATGAAAAAGCTTGCACAGGATAGAGTAGCATGGAGAGCTGCATCAAACCAGTCTCAGGACTGAAGACAACAACAACAACAACAAACTTGATTCCGTAAAGTACGAGGCCAGTTGGTGTGTTGCTTTAGCTGAGACGTACCTCCTTCTCTGAAGTCAGCACGGCGCGAAATAGGGTAGCGATTTGAACACTTGAAACACAAACAGGAGGAGTTGGGTTCAACGCTCCAACCGACCATCTACGATCGTAATTTCCATGGTTTCTTGTCTCTTAGGTTAATGCCGAAATCATCGCGTCTGTTGTTTTCACACATCTTTGCCCATCTTAGCAAGTGCTCACTGAAAGTAAAGTCATGTATTCGCAACCATGAAAGAGGGGTGCGACATTTATTTCCTTAGCTGAAACTAAAAGTTTAGATAGTAAATACGTAAAAATATACAGGAGTAATATAGCAAAAACATTTTTGTCTGTTGAGTATCTGTATGCATCACACCTAGCGTTTTACAAGTCCAAAACCATAATTCATTCTTACTGATTAGTTTAGCTGAATCTTACGATTCGCATTCTTCTGTTATTTTTCCCTTTTTTGTATGAAAAAATTGAGCTTTTATCGTGTTTTGAAAGATACACTGTGTCTTTAAACAGTTAATTTGAACTGTCCCATATTAGCTTCATCCAAATGGCACTAAGTGAGGGTGAAATGCCAAATATTTCACAGCATTAGTAAATGATGTTCCCAATTCGTTGTTCTATAGTTGTTCAGCCGCTTCTCTTATTACGCATAGACATACAAAGGAAGTAATTGTTGTATTTGTGCGAACTAACTTCTAAATCAAAGGTCCTATAGTGACGTGTTGCAATTTCTCACTGTCTTAGTGTCTTAGCCTTCAAGTCTTAAGCAAGAAAGGACTCATTGATGGCAACTTTCAGTTACAATTTTTTAAAATTTCTGTCTAGGAAATAATATTTTAATGTGAGAGTACTGTCCAGTGGGATTGTGCTGGGTAACTAGTCTCGCTGTTCGTCTAGGTAAATGAAGGCAACTTAGTTCACATTTTTTTCGCTCCCCTCAAGAGTCCTCATAGACAGAAGAAAGAGGTGAATTAGATACACCTCCGTAGGAGCGTATAGTTTCATTTACACCCATATCTCTCTCAACGGCATTGAGTGGTCATCCCACGGACTTCACAACTCATTGAGAGTGGTTAGGAATCACACTATCACCGCTATACAGCCTTCCACAGCCTACAGATGTAGTAGTAGTAGCATTAGTATTAGTAGTTTTTTTCATCCGTAGAACACTTTGGTAAGGATAGTGGGTATGTCATGGTATTATAGTTCAAGAACAGCAAAAGTAATGTAATTCACATGTACAGGCATTTACATAATTACAGGTCTAGTTTGACAAGGATGGGACCGGTAGTCGACCGTGGACTTATATTAGGAACCATCCCGGCATTTGCCTGAAGTAATTTAGAGAAATGATGGGAAAAATAAATCGGGATGGTCAGACGAAGATAGGAGCTTCCACGCGCAAGTCTCTTTAAAACAGTGTTGCCTCATTCGGTTTATCCCTAGCGTACAATACTGTTTTACTCCCAGGCGCTGCATATACTATACACATATTGTTTCATAACTATACGCTACACACGCTACCACATCGATGGCCCACGGCACTCACATCATTCAAGGTAGCTCTAGCGGTCTTCGCTTTACTGAGGGTCACACTAGGAAGTATTTGGTAGTAATTGTATGGTGAATTCTGTACCTAAACTTGCAAAGGCAGCATTCCTCACAGGGAGGAAACAAACAGCGCCATTAAATGTGGTACGCTGATGTGAGAGCTCCATTGCGTTTTGTACTTTTCAACGAAACAGTATTCGGAAGTGTCGTAATACATTGGTCCAGGCGACTTTCAAACATTCACTGGTGGCATTTCGTGATACTCTGTGCACGCTGTAACATACGGATGACAGAGGCAGTGGTACGGAAAGGTGATACCGAGAAGATAGCTTTGGATGATGATGTTGTTCCCGTGTTGTTGTTGTTGCTGTTGTTGCCGTTGCCCAGCACTGAAATCGCGAATGATCTATAACACAGTAGCCTATTTGTTCGCAAATTTTTTGGTATACAACCGGATCTAGGTGTGCAAGGGGCACTGTACTTTCGAAACAATCGCGTTGTCATCATCAGGTCATCAGGTGTGCTGGTAAACTGGCTATCGATGGGCGAGTGCGGGTCATTTGTCTACTTATCCTCCCATTTGCGTCCCGGTGCCTCTCCAGTCTTAAGCCCAAGGTTGTGGTGGCGTATGGTAAGCAATGTATCAGTTGCTGTTCTGTCTTCATCGTAACAATTCAATTTTGCTGTTGTCATTGTTTCTGTTGTGTATATCTCACAAATCTTTGGTAGCTGCTGATTATCTCTCAGACAGTTGAGTCTGGTAGCTACGCTTTTCGCTATCGGAATCGAGAAATTCATGGTTACGCTCTTGCCATGGAGACTCGTAACAGTTCTAATTCCTGGACGACTTTGGATATGGAGTGGCCCATCTGTGTCTTTCAAAATGTGACCCACTGTCACTTGATACGAATAGTACGCGGCCTGATAGTGACAGAGTAATACTCCACGCCGATATTTGTGAACGCAAAAAGAGCTGCAAGGAGAAGAAGAACCACTGGGCCTTTAGCTAAATACTTTTGTTTTCTTCTGTGTATGCCTGTCCTAGTCTTTGATAATATGCCACAATTTACGTGACCTGGTTCACAAACTGACATCACAGATAAAGCTTGTAGTGGCATTATCGACTTTTAAAAAGGTGGTGTTAGCAATTTCATGAGCAAACAGTCCAGTAGGCGCTATACTTTATGTCGAATATCGATATAGATTATCACTGTTTGCAGACGCCTGTCAGAAGTATTCGCTAATTAGCCCACAATCTAGACTATGCCAGAAACCATAAAGACTCAGTGCAAGTAATGAGTCACAGGTAAGTTTTAATGCTATAGCTAGAACAGTACGCAAAAAGTATTGATACGGACAGTCGTGGTGTTAGGACGTAAGTGAGCCAGACGAGGTCCTGGCACGACTCCGCGACAGGAAGCATAAGTTCGCAGTGTCATTCAGAGGTTAAACAATAAAGTGAAGTAGAATATATCTGATTTCTTTTAAAATGAATTTTACTTAGTCTATGAAGAAATTATCTCGTGGAAATATAGGTTAACAGGAATCAGATTTTACCATAATGTTACTCCGGCTCGCGAAAACATTTTTAGAACGTTTCATACGCTAATTACTAAACGTTCAGAGGAACATTGTCCTCGTGCGTTTCCGACGAACAATGCTTTGGGCGGGGGCGCTGCGATACGGTGCCCGCTTCCGTAGCGGAGACTCGTCTCAGGGAGGCAGCAGAGGCCGAGGTTACGCAACGGCCTGACTCAGGCGGGCTTTTTCTGATGTCGCGGTGGCGGTCGCGAGCCGCCGCTTCTTGGGTGTCGCCTGCAGCTGTCTCCTGCGCGCTCGCCAGCCAGGCATTAGTCTAGCGCAGGGGTGGGCAACAGATTTGGCTCGGGGGCCACTTTGCGGGCACAAAGGTTAGCGGAGGGTCGCACATTATCAAATGTTTACATGCATTAGTTAACTTTGCATTACGGAAAAGGTGTCAGTTGTTACATAAATAACTCTGACGATTAGCGGGCCGCATATCGCCAGCGAGCCGCTGGTCTAGTTGGTCTGTACTCACACCTGCGGCTAGTACAGCGTGTGTTTGGCCCAGTGCTGTATCAATATACTCGGAGTCTGTGATACGTGCATGTGAAGTGGTAAAGGCTAACTACACTGGTGTGGAAAACTTAAGAACGAAAGTAACTTTCGCGGGATGTGTCACAGCTCGATGAAAATTGGGCCATACATAGAAAGAACTGCTGCAGTATAGTGGAGAAGGTAGCTGAAAAAAATACGCAATGGGACGAACAGAAATGATATTTCTTATTCAAAGACAATAATCACACTGAAGTCACCGCGATTCGTCATAGTCCCTTGGACATCACAAAGGGCGAGACATGGTTCTTAACCTCTTGCGTGCTTTGACGCGTCCGACTTCTGAAACTAATGCGGCCCCAAAGGAAACACCATTAATCACACTTGTCGGAACAAAAGTCGGGCCATTTTTGTGTGTGTCGGGTCTGGCTCTATTCAGTTCGTACATTTTATAAAAAAACTGTACGCTGTCAAAGAAAGGAAACGTATGCTGACCACTGAATAAGTATAGCGGAGGTAATGTTAAAAAGGTTCAGTTGCCGGACTACTTAAAGCGTGGAAAGCCATCACTAGGTGAAACACCTCTTCAACTCCAAGTGTAATATTCGGCCCATTTCCGAAACATATCGAACCGACGCCTAAAAAAACAAAAGTGCAAAGATTGCATGAAACACAGAGTACAAAGCGAAACGAAGAGGGAATTGTGAATGCACGGAGTGCAAAGTGGCGTTATATCTACTACAAACCTTTCGAAACCACTATGCTATGTAGGGCTACTAATTTTTAGTGTTGTACATATTTTCCTATGTACGTTTTGTTCCTATGTACGTTTTGTTCCTAAGTACGTTTTGTTCCTATGTACGTTTTGTTGGAAGGGAGCATTTCTTCTTGTAAGTACATCTTTTGTTGAGACTATCTACGTTTAGGCGTTATGTTACTACATTCTTTCTGAATAAATCACTCCTGAAGATGTCCACACAGATTACAATTTCTATTAAAGTGCTGTTTATGTGTTAAAATTTATATTTTGAGATATTTCTTGAAATATACAACCGTACATGGAGTTATGTGCTACGTAGCTACACGTTTATTTGTTTAACGTGATACTGCTCTTCTAGACATTAAACACCAATTTAATTCTTGTTCCTTTTATATACAAGGTGTTTCAGAAGTGATAGTCAATATTCAGGGACATGACAGAAATGATCATTCGAAACAAAAAAGGCAAATGTGGGCTCTAAAACGCATACCTTAAAAGCTATAAGCAATTCTTGATCTTTGATACTGTGAAACAAATCTCGTGAACTGCAAGTTCTTTGCTTTCCATATTTTCAGAAGTGGTAGTATGGATCAAAACAAGAAAAAAATTAACAGTAAACATGTGCTTTAAAATGCGTACCGTAAGAGCTATGAGCACTTGTTCATCTCCGTTACTTACTTTCGTCACACCATAAGAACTGCACCACCAAAACGATCATGTTCGGCAGTTTGTTAGAGGACATCTTGTAGACACCTTGAGCGGTACATGAAATGTTTATTAGCCAAACTGGTACTCAAGTGTATAACTTATCGTCAGTAGCATCTGATACAGAGGAACAAACAGCTCTATATACATAAATTCCAACTTGACAAATGTATATATAATATCATAAACATAAGTTAATTTACATTATGTATCTCACAGTACACGCGTGTTACTGCTGTCAGATCTTAGACAGTACAATTCTTGATCATGTCTGACATAATTCTCATATAGTGTACACATGGAACTGACAGGTGAAAGAGTCTGTATTACCTGTCTTCTGTTATTTCTAAAATCATATTTGTATACATCTGTGACATGCATTCATATATGTGAAGTACCAACTTTGGCCTATTGGTATATGAGGGCAGCATATACGGAAGGTATAAAATTGCGAAATAAGACAAACTATCGTGTCCAATTAGACAATTTTTCATGCTGGATATGGAGATACTCCAAACCGAACTTACTGGCAGATAAACATTTCAGGTGCAGCTCATGGTGTACAGAAGACGGTCTTTAACAAACATGTAAAACTCGTGGGAACTAAGGAGTCAAGATTTTATGTTCGATAACGTTCGTGGCTGCATTACGTGTTCCCACCTCTCGCCACATGAGGGTGCGTCCTGAATCACCACACAGGCGGAATCTGTTCTCATCCGTGGAAAGCACGCGACCTCATTCCTCGTTGGCCAGTCCCTATGCTCTGGCACCATCAGACTGTGCCACCGATGTGCGGGTGTGAGGGCAACACAATGTACTGGTTGTCGGGGAAAGAGACCATCCACATTCAGTCGCCGTGCCGCTGTGGAGCGCGAGATTGCATCCTGCTAAGTGTGACTGCAATTGCACCCGCTGTTTAACGTTGCTTCCTTCTTGCCTGCTGCACAACGTGTATGGGTCATGTGCTGATGTAGTTGACCGTGGGTGGCCACCCCATCTCCTTCGGCAGCAATGCTTGTGGTTCACAACGCTCCCCACACAAGTGAAACAGTGCTGTGTGTAGCATCAAACTCCTGGGCTACATTCTTCACACTTCGTCCTTCTTCCAGTTTCCGAATGATTCTTCCCCGTGTGAAGTCATCCATATGTTGTCTCCGGGCCATGTTGTAACGAAGAACACCAACACCGCGCACAGTAACTGCTCGCTGATTGATACACACACTGTTTTTTTCCCGTTCCTTCAACTGTCTCGTGTTGCGGGTCCAGCGCTTTTTGACGCTGTTGTCGCGCTGACCCCGCGCCATGTGACACCCAACGTTCTGTGCACGAGTGGGAGACCTCTGGCAACATGCTCTCGCACTTTTCTTCATTTCCACCGAGTAGTTAGCATGTTACGTTACTTGATCTGCTTCGTCCTAAAGTTTCGAGGGCAGTATATTACGGTATTCTCCTAAATGGGGGAGCTTGAGAATAGTCAGTTTACATCATGTCCTGAGTGTATAGGTTTCAGACTATAATTCCAAAGGTGTGAGGTTCACAGTCACAGTCACTGTTCTTGATCACGTCTAACATAACTATTATATAGTGTACACATGGAACTGACAGGTCAAAGAGCCTATGATTTTTTTTTCTATCGCTTACCGCTTCTTTCAGCTTTGGAATTCATTTGTTTAAAAAGTTACTCTAAATGATGGATCCATTTTCAAAACTTCGTATTTATTCAAGTACAAATCCAAAATGAACAAGCTTTATGCCAATGAAAAGAGGAAGTTTCACACTTTTTTTCATAATTTTTGATACCAATTTAATAATTTTAATAATATGTAATAATTTGTAATTGATTAGTTTTTTAATAATTATTTAATAATTAGAAATGTGTTAACTGTTATAAATTTTCAATTTGGCCACCGTTGGCTGAACAGCAAAAATCGACGCGGTGGCCAAATTCGCCCCACACACGCGAAAGCGTATCTGCTATTACTGAGTGCACGGCAGCAGCGATCCGGTTCCGCAGATCGTTCAGAGTGGTTGGTAGAGACGGGACCTAAACAGCTTCCTTCACATAACCCCATAAGAAATACTCACAGGGTGTGAGATTAGATCTCGGTGGCCATAAATGCAGAAATAGGTCCTCAAGTCCCCTGCGACCTGTCCAGCGCTGAGAAAGGGAGTCATTCAAAAAGCCTCGTACACCATGGTGTCATTAGGGCGGAGCTTCATCCTATTGTAAAATGAAGTCTTGGGAATCTTCCATAACTTGAGGGAACAGCCATTGTTCCAACATGTCCAGGTACATGATTCCTGTTACAGTTGTTTCCGCGAAGAAAAATGGTCAATAGACCTATATACGGGATACGGCACATAACACGTTGATCTTTGGCGAGTCTCTTTCGTGTTGCAATGGTGAATGTGGATTTTCCAAAACCCATATGCGAACAATGTGCCTGTTGACCTTTCCATTAAGGTGGAACGTCGCTTCATCGCTAAAAATTACACGCTGTAGAAATGCGTCATCCTCTATCTTTGCTAGCGCACAACCGCAAAATGCGAGACGCTTCTCTTTGTCATTCAAATGCCGTCTCAGAACCTTCCATACAGTTGGTTGGGGTATTGCAAGTTCTCGACTGGCTATTTTGGTAGACTTACTGGGACTGTGCGCAAAACTTTCTTGAATCCGTCGGAAATCATCCTATGACACACGCGGTCGGCCTGTGCTTTTTCCTTTGCACACACTCCCAGTCTGTTTAAATTGCTGAAACCAACGGCTAATGCTTTTGCGAGTTCGTGGTTGAATACCGAATTTGGTACGAAATGCCCGCTGCACTGCAATTTGCGACTCACTTTTCGAGAACTCAAGAACGCAAAAAACCTAGTGCTCCTCATTCGCCATCTCACTCACAACTGACAGTGAAACGGGATGACGGCCCAACTGCCGCGCTATCTCTACCTGCCGCTTCTGAACCCATCACCGCCCGCTCGCCGGCGCCCACCAACAACTTTGAAACTTCCCCATTTCATTGGTATAAAGCTTGTCCATTTTGGATTTGTACCTGAATTCATACGAATTGAAAAATGGGTCCATCATTTAGAATAACCCTGTACAATGTGGAGAAAAGCGACCATCGAATCGAGCAAAATTTTCCAAACTTTCTCCAGCATGTTACACTAAAGGGCGCAGTTACTAGTCACACTGGCTGAAGTTAATAGTATCAGCTGAACAGTCAAACCTAGGTGAACTCTAAATTCCTACACGAATTTTCTGTGATGTTTTCTGGCTAAAGTTTGGCTATCAAACTACGTTAGAAGTACCGTAATGAAACTAATTTGTTAAGATAATTAACTGCCCTACAGTAAGAGCAATGCAGTAAGATGGTCGGCTTGTAATACTGTAAGATACAATGTTATTATAATGAAATCAAAAGGTCACATATTTTGGTTATTGAGAATGTACAGGGAGCATAGATGAACTACTACTCGAACTGAATGTGTTCCATGCGGTATGAGTAGAACTCTGTGAGGGCCGCTAGATGACACTACTACATCTGCGAGCGCTAGCAGGGCCACGCCTACCTTGCCAGCCAGTTTGTGCTCGTAATCACATAAAGCTGGCCGCACTGTAACTCTGCCTTCGTACAAGGGAAGGCATCGATAGAACGGTGGAGTATTTGGCAGGACATGGTTTAAAGCTTCAACGTTGTCTTGAACTGCCCTCGTGCGGAACAGGCTGCGACGGTACTTCTCCCTCCTTTATTGCAAGAGCTCAGGGGGAGGTCCGCCAAGAGCCACGGTTCACACGCGTAGCGAAGTCCGAACCCACGTCTAGAAGTTATGTAACAACGAGGCATCGGGATCTGAAACATTAGCAACGTACAACTGAAACGACTGCCTCCTAAATCCACTGTTCTGTTGACACGGATTTACAACGCGTTTATGACTCGGTTATTTTCCAGCCAAATGGAAAGAAGCGAAAGTGGTGCCCATACCCAAACCAAGGAAGGACCTGACACGACCAGACAACCACCGTTCGGTAAGTCTTCTCAGCAGCCCGGGAAAGACCTTCGAAAAAATTATCAAAACTCGACTTCATGAATCTCTTGCGCACGACGAAACAATCGGGCATAAGCAGTTCTGGATATTGAAACCGCCTATGACAAGGTCTGAAAGGCAAATCTTGTGCGCAAAATTCGAGAAGATACCACGATCTATGGTCGTTATGCCGATAGCGAGCTTTTTGGATAACAGACGAATAAGGGTGAAGGAGGGCGTGGTACGGTCGGATGTGAAAACAGCCACGGCAGGAATACAGCAGGGTTCCTTACTCTCGCCCTCGTTGTTCACTATCAACGTTAATGACATTCCAACTGTAGCTCACGTGTACTTGGCTCAGTTTTCCGACCACGACGACGACGCTGAGTTCTTCACGAGCGGACGGCGCCACGGCACAAATATTCGGAAGCTGCAGGCACGACTCGATGCCACACCTTGGACCCAGTAGTCAAGTATTTGGAGGTGACTTTCGACGCACAGTTATTCTTTCGTCGACATGTACAGGATCGCCGGCGAAAGGCTTATGGCATGGCCAGGGAGCTGATGCCGTTCTTCCTTGGCAAGGAGACCATCTTGACGAAGGTTGGGCTCTACGTATCTATTGCCCTCACAAAAAGTCCTCTGCAGCAACACGTCGTGGGGCCTCGCCAGCAGGACCCAACGGCACAATCTGCAAGTCGTCTAGAACAGAGTCTTGAGGTAGGTACCTCCCACACCACGATACACACGTATTACTACATTGCATCAAGAAACGAATGTCCAGTCGCTAGCCTAACTCATCAAATGACGTTCTGAACAGTTACCCACGAAACTGGACCAACTGCACTTCACAGTTAGTCATATCCACGATGTGGGCATCACTGAGGTAGAGTAGTGGCCGGGCAGTCAGTCTGTGCTAGCCCATTCAGTTATTCCCGGTTCTTGTCAGATTCCTATCACAATAGTTTGCAACAATACAGAAATTTCGCACACACGAGACTAAAAAGTAGAAAATGATTACTTAAGTAAAAATAAATTTTTAATATAATACGTTTATAAATCGAACTAAAAAGTATGAAATAATTTCTTCTAGACCCCTACGGATTCCTAACTCCATACAGATAGTTCTGAAAATTTGTGATAGTGAATTTTTTTAGCTATGAAATTACTTGTAAAACTTACAACAAAAACATGGGACACGTGCAATAGGTAATGTTTAGCAGGCGAACTGTACGTGCATCAGTTATACATATATTGCATGTGCCCGATATTTTTCGTTATAAATCTTATCAGTATTTTTAAAGCGAGTAAAAATTTACAGTCGAAAATTTTCGGAATATCTGTATATTGTTAGAAATCTGTTTGGGGCTAGGAATAATTATTTTCTACATTTTAGTCCAATGTAAAACGTCCTATGTTAAACATTTATTTTTCTTTAAGTAATTTGTGGAGTGTAGCTGGGTGTAATGAATGCGTGTATAGTGTAGTGTTAATTTGTGTTGTATCATGATAAGGAGCAAAGGGAAAGAGTGAAAACGACATAGCACTCTCCTCTCGAATCTTACCAAGGGAGCTGCCAAACGTCCCCCATCCAACACAATCTAGAGTGTCACAAACCCTCTCTCGGAGGACACTCCGCAGAGGTTTGGAATGTAATCCAGGATATTGGTGCAAAGATTGGTGATCAATGACCTTACACCATCACCTCACCTTTCCTTGCCGGCCAAATACTGGCAGTGAACATTTCACATTTACCTCCAACTCCAGCGCTACTGCACCGGCCTGCGTTAGCTACCGCTGCTACTTTTTTTTTAAATTCATTTCTTTTCCTTTTAACCCATCTTTACTCCTCACTCTATTATCATCTTTCTACCTGCGCCAGTACAGTATCTACACAGGCAGGTGCAACAAGCAACCATTAACGATGGGATGCATCAGGGGTTCAGTTCACCTCTCTTTCAGTTTAACGTGTATGGTGAGGAGGAAATGATGCTGTGACAGGAAATCTCTAAACAAGGAGAAATTGTACTGTTGCTGAGATTTATGTGTGGCATTGTTCTTCTAGGTCAAAGGACGGAAGATGTGTACAAACCAGCTGATGAAATGAATTCTTAGATTATCTGGTTGCGATGGAGATTCAGCTTAATGATAACCACAGAAAACAGGGTTAATAATAAGCCGCAGCAAAAAACAGCTACATGTTTAATATTAAACTTCAGTAAATTTTGTGGAAGAATACAAAGTGAAGAGGGAACTTTAACGCTCCATCGACGAGGTAGTTACAGGTGACGAACCACTTACTGATATGGTCAACATTGGTTGCCTTTTGCAAGGAGGCCATGGTAACCTTCGAACACAAATGTTTTCTTTCTGGATGGGTGACACACCGATTAAATTGCTAGAATTGCATCTTGGAGGAGCAGAACTCTAATCTACTCCGCCAGCCCAAAATATTCCGAGGCTAGATAATTAAAAAAAAATGCTAGAGAAAATTTAAAATAGCAGTTTTTAATGTGTTCTACATAGTCTCCTCACACTTGAGCACAATGTGCAGAACTTTTACACTCGTATAACCATGTCGAACAGTCAGGAAGTCCTTCTTTCGGTTGTTGCTCAACTCACGCGTCACATTTGCACCTTCCTCGATCTCAGTGAACTGTCAGAGACTCATACTCCACTCTGTCGTTTAGTGGTAGGTTCGTATTGATAGCTTCAAGTTTCATTACCCGCGATATTTCTTTCCACGTAAGAACTGGTGGTGTTTCCATGACAGTCAAGTCACCGCAGGCCTACATGTGAGGATGATTTGTTTGGAGAGTCAAGGTGCACGGGACGAACTTTGCACACACTTTTCTCTCCTTCAAAACATTCTGGAGAACGTCTTGAACGTTTGCTTTCGAGATGTTGCTCTACTGCGATTTGTGACGCAACAACGTTGACTCACTACGGTCGCACGACCACTACTTAACACTGCCTGGTCACAACTGATTGGTCGAATGCACCTAAGTTGCTTACAAGTATTAGCTCGCCAGGAGGAAAGCCAGTCTCGGAACATTTTGGACGGACGGCGTACGTCCTCCCATCCTGATTTCGGTTTTCCGTGAGTGCCCAAAATGCGTTGGGAAAGATCCAGCCGACTTCCTTCCTCATCGTTGTATAATCTGATCCTATCCGAGTTGTGATTCTCCTTGAATGATTTCATCGTTGTCTGGACATTAAACCCTAATCTGCTTTCCTTCATTTCCTTGTGAATAGCGGTCGAGTATGTTCACTACTGACAAACCTACATTGCACGTCAGTCCACTGATGGTGGCGGTAGTACGCGGTGGCATCGCGTGGTCGCTTCGCGCTTTGTTGCTTGCTTTACCTGACAGGTAGAGTTTGTGAGTACTGACTTTACAGGCAGTCGATGGGCGTGTAAATTACAGGAATTTTTGGATAACTTTTTCTTTCCGTATGCATTAAACTTCCAAAAGTGTTCGAAATAGTCGATTAGTTTTACAATAACATTGGTTTGAGTCGTGAGTAAGTCGTCGGCTAAACTTAAGATTTCCCCGATAATGCTGTGAATGCAAAGCCGGGAAATGGCAAAGATACAAACTCTTTAAAGCTGACAATAGTGTCAGAAAAGTTAAAATCGATTTAAGGAAACATGTGATTTCTTTTCTCACGATTCAGTGCCTCAAACCCCTCGAGTTTACGACAGGCAATCGTGGGCGTGCGTCATTTGCGGCTCACGTGACAACTAAAGAGCAGATGCCTGGGTATCAAATAGCAACGTCAAGATCAACACAATGAAGTAGGAAGAATAACATAGGCACAAATGCATGTAGATCGCCATCGCCAGGCGCAGAGATGTCAGGGCCGAGTGCAATGGGGCCAGCCGTACTCGGCGCGGAGTTGAACAGCACAGCAGGGCGAGAGAGCTGGCTGCCTCTAGCCAAAATACAGTATAAGTAGGGTGACCAGACGTCCGGAGTGTAAGTAGGGTGACCAGTCGTCCAGATTAACCGGACATGTCCTCCTTTTTAGCTCTTTGTCCGGGGTCCGGGCGGATTTTTACAGTGTCCGGCTTTTTCACAAAGTTGAGCGTAATACAGTTAAATTTACAATTCGTCCAGTTCTATTGCTCTTTTCTTAAATACGTTAACTATTGGCACAGCCTTCGTGATAAACACGCACGAAGGCGGTGTTAGTAGGTGGCACCAGGATCGTCGATGTTATCGTTGATCTACCTATAAGCGATTACAAATATCGATTATTTAAAATTTTCGTTTCGTATCTTCGCTTTGTATTGGCTTGGCTTCCTGTAGTGCACGTGTGACTTGTGAGTGTAATTTTTAACCGAGTGAGTTACGTAAAATATGCCTAAACGAAAGTGTACATTTTCTGATGTCCTTTCCTGCAAATACCCGGCTTTAAGAAAAGGAGAAATGAATTTGAAGCGGAATGTAAGATATGTGGAGCTGGAACGTACGTCTCAGTGGCCAATGAAGGTAAGAAATAACTCACCAGATTAACTGTCATGGTTGTATTTCATTGTTTCATAGTCATTCAGTTTATTTGCATCCGGAAGGTTAAAGTGCAGTTTACATGTCGTCAGCTGCTGCTTGAATTGTAGATGTTTGTAGTGGCGCGTCGAATGAAGGAAGGTGAATGGTCTTAGGTTTTTCGCTTAAGCCGGCCGAGGTGACCGAGCGGTTCTAGGCGCTACAATCTGGAACCGCGCGACCGCTGCGGTCGCAGGTTCAAATCCTGCCTGGGGCATGGATGTGTGTGATGTCCCTAGGTTAGTTAGGTTTAAGTAGTTCTAAGTCCTAGGGGACTGATGACCTCAGATGTTAAGTCCCATAGTGCTCAGAGCCATTTGAACTTTTTTCGCTTTGTAAACAATTCCGTGTTGTTGACATAACAAAACAATTGACGCCACACTGTCACCACAATCAATGTTTATAATTTTTTTTTATATTGCTCAGTTAACCACCACCTGACCATCAGTAACAGTTAACTACTAGTTTTACCGGTAATTCCCGGCAGTCACGTGACTTGTCCAAAGCTGACGGGTGGTATCGTCATCTGCAGTTGATCCGTTTGATGTGTTCTCTTTTTTTCATCCTTTGTCCTCCTTTTTGAAGCTGTTTGTCCTCCTTTTTAAACAATTGCATCTGGTCACCCTAAGTATAAGCAGACAGATGGACGACTTCGACAAGCAGAAACTTGGTATTGAAGACTAAGGAGACAGGCCTGCAACAGACTGTACGAAGATCTCCGAGCAGACGGACGTTATTCGTACTCAGAGCAATAGTACCGTTGAGACACTGAGTGCTCGTGGGACAATGGAGACAGCAGTCCGGTCAAGTATAATTGCCTGTCCCGAAGAAAGTGGCAAAGAGATCAAAAACGACAACATATCAATAGGACTGTTGACAACAGATAAGCATCATCGCAGTCAGCAGCCCGCGAACACGGAAGCACAGGCTCGATAAACACAGGAATTACGAGTAAACTGGAGCACACAAAGAAAATGCGTAAGAAAGACGGCACAGGAGGTTTCGACGTGGAAAGTGTAAGCAAAAGACAATGCCACACTGCTACCGGGGATGTTAATATGAAAGTGCAAGATAAGAAAGACAGAAGAATCCATGGACCTATCATACACCTACGTTCCTGTCAGACTGCCTGCGTAGTCCCGACGATACCGGTCAGGAATAGGCACCTTACATTTATGCAAGCATATAAGATAGCATCCATTAATATTAACAGAATTGACTCTGATATCAACGTGAAATGCCTATGGGATTATTTATATGCAGCTGATGTGGACGTAGCTATGCTTCAAGAGGTGGTCACAAATAAAATCGCCAACGCCTTTGGACACGATGTTATCATGAACATGGAACAGGAACGCGGGAGAGCAATAATGTATAAGGTGGGAATAGCGTGCAAAGCACGATCTATACTCGAAACTGGAAGAGGGACTGCGGCAAAAGTACCAGACTTTATCTTAGTAAATATTTATGCCCCTACTGGGTTCACAGACAAACGTGGCAGAAACACCTTGTTTCGTGGCGAAATAATGAATGTACTGATGAAAATAGGGGATAATATAATTTTAGGAGGAGATTTGAATTGTGTTTTGCGTCGGGAAGATCAATACCCTAATTTTAGTTTCTGTGAAGAATTGAGTGTCTTATCAATTTGACTGTTATCTCGTGCCTGACGACCTCGCCACTGACGTCCAGTACGAGTTAACTCGTGAGAAATGAGTTTCTGCATAAAGTCAGATAGGAGAACATTCGTAGCAAATGCGTGCGATTTATAGCTGAATGCGGCCAGGGACAGGTATAGTAAATCATCTAGGCGTGGTGGAACAGAATTTTTATTTTCACACTTGCCAAGTTTCTGCATAAAGTCAGATAGGAGAACATTCGTAGCAAATGCGTGCGATTTATAGCTGAATGCGGCCAGGGACAGGTATAGTAAATCATCTAGGCGTGGTGGAACAGAATTTTTATTTTCACACTTGCCAATAGAAAAGTGCATACAAAATTGCATACAAATATTTTAGCTTTAAACGTAAAATGTGTCCTTTGAGTCATTAATGGTAATGAAAATGAAGTTTTCTTATTGATGATACGTCTTGAAGCATGCTTCCATGCAAAGACCCGGCGTTTCTTCACAAATGGGACAAACGTATCACGATTCACGGCGTTTCTATTGTTGCGTGCATTCTCTGCAGGCTTTGTTGGCCGCACTTTTTTATCGGTGGCATATATTTCCTCTGAATACTAAAAGTTGCCATCAGTCTTGATTTTATTCTGGGTGTCTGGCATCTTATACCCAATCAATGCCGTAATAAATTTTCCTCTAAAAGCTAGAAACTCGACACTCCTTTCTGCTGTTTCATTATAAAACCGATGGGCATTGTGCAGATAAATTTCCATTTGATGTACAGCAAGCTTTCCCAGCCTTTGGCAGTGCTAAATAATACGATATCATTTGATATGACTGATCAACACCTTCCATTCCATAGTACCTACATCTAAATGAACAGGGAGGATTAAATGGCCAGTACTCCCAAATAAGTGTCCAGGGTCTTATTTGACTATCCATCTTACTTGTTCAGTCCTCTATGGTTCTGAAACATGGACAGTAAAACATTCTGGACGTAGGATGTTGAATATATTGTAGAAAAAGTTCTAAAAGTAAATAGATATACAAAATAATGAGTAATTGTATATGCTGAAAAATATCCTTGGAGGAGTACTGCGTTCTTGTTATAAGCTTTAAGGCAACGCGTAACACAGTGAGCAGTAGGAAGTCATAAGTTCAGGAGAATGCACAGAACGAGATAATTACAAGTTAACTGTTGTCAGTATGCAGGTATCGGAACATTAGGCCACTAGACGAAGTAATGGATGACTAATCACGAATAAATAGACCTGAGCGTAACCACCAAAACATTTTCGGACATGATATTCACAACTAACAAAAACTATGTTTGGTTTCAAGGCAACAATGGAATGGCATCTTTGCCGTTTCGATTGCGGACTTCCATCATTTCGGCACGGTGCATATTAGAAATGGTGAGGACTTCCCTTTTGTCCTTCCATTTGCAAACAGCAACATTGTCATTTCTTTTCCACGGCATCTGACCTTTGTTCAGTTTCATGATACCTAACTATTTTGCTTTTTCCTTTCTGTTGTCGCGTAATGTTTCGCACATGTTTGTTTTGTAAGTTGACAACCGTTTTTAAGTGATACAGAATTATAAAAATTATCCATACGAAACATACTTTGTTCAAGAAAGCTTCCATGAGGTGTAAAACAATTTACATATTCATGACCCATCTCGGCCTTCTCCTGTGACTTACCGCAGTAGATTTTTGTTTTGGGAACCACACCATCAGATTTACAGAGTTCATAAAGTTTACACCATACCTGTGTTTCCTGTTCTCGATATACTGCTGGAAAACAGACGGCCGCGCCACAAAACCATTGATTCGTCAATGCAGAGAGTCTTGTCCGGAACGTCATATGGCTCATGATACTACTGAAACGGTCCAAAACTGGTCTAAATTTGTAGAGTCGGTCATTGGATTGCAATGAGTTATCTGATAAGTGTAGATATATCAGTAACAGCTGAAATCTGATTTTGCTCATAACAGATCTCCAGAACGTGACATTATAAAAAGGATTTGTGCTCCAGTAATGTTCTGTCGGCGGAAAACAACAATGTCCCATATGCAACTACGGTCCCGGAAACACTTTCCTTTCCAGAGCATCTGTATTCTTCCATCTCTAGAACATGGTTGATCTTTTCCTCCCATGTTTTTCTGCTTCCTGTCTCACATGTAGAATTGTTTGTTCACATAATGATATTAGGAGCTCTTTGGAAAAAAAAATCAACAATTGCATTGATGCCAAAATTGTGTAACTCTAATTTCAGTCCCACATCTTCGTTGAACGCATATACGGGTTGATCTTGAGGAATGTCACCCCCTCGTCACTGTTATTCGTGGTACTTGCTACTGGACCAACTTGCTCATCTTCTTCATTGTATTTACTGTTGACTCCATCTGAACCCTCACTTGAATGCTCAAGTGAAGGTGGTTCTTAGTGACTTCCACCATACGAAAATTCCTCCATGAACTCGTCCCATTCCTATTCGCTCATGTTAGTTGGCTATTCAAGTGCTACATCGCTCAATTTCCCTTATTAGTAGCTATTTTACGGGAAAAATTGAGAGCAGATAACGGTAAACGTGAGGAAACCATTAACAACGAAGACTGAACAACTGATACCTCAGTTACAACGAAGACATGGACGGTACTGTCGAACCTATTTCGAAACACGCAGGCTGGTGAGTGATTACTGACAGCGAGTTATCGTGTAGTTGGCGTCTGAGTTGAACGTTCTACTCCGTACCCCAACTACGAGATAACTCGGAGGCTCTATTTTCCAGCCAAGAAAAAAGTTCTTTAATTTTCGATGATAAAGTTGGACTACAAATAAGATGACCAATCAGATTGTATGAACCGTTTAACATGGCTTCTGCGAACAGTTTACTAATTTTTACCGTGGCAGTCAACGTGTTGTATAAGATGGGTATACCATGCAAAGCACAATCTATACTCGAAACTGGCAGAGGGATTGCGGCAAAAATACACAACTTGCTCTTAGTAAATATTTATGTCCCGACTGCCTCCACAGGTCAACGCGGAAGAAGCGCTTTGTCTCGTGACGAAATAGTGAATCTACTTACAGATATTTGAGCTAAAGTAATTTTAGGAGGAGATTTTAGTTGTGTTTTGCGTTGGGAAGATGAATGCCGTAATTTTAATTTCTTTGATGAGTTGAATGTCTTAACGACCAGATTAGACTATACAGACACATGGATACACCTCCGCCCACGATCTAAGACCATACGTATGTCAGTAGCACCTCCACAAGTAGACTAGACAAGGATTTACGCCACTAAAGATTTTGTACATAATGTGATTGACTGCGAGATAAGGCTAATTAATTTTTCAAACCACTGTGTCTATCACATCATGCCGCACAACATCAAACAGCAATGCTTCCTGGGCTGGGGGCGAGATGTCTGGCAACTAAGCCTTTCGCTCCTGAATGATAAGGAACTGCATCAAGCAATCACAGAGACATGGGCACGATGCTTCCGGTGCCAGCCGAGATGCGTATTGTCTGGTGGATTCAAACTGCAATTTCTCTGCCTCGTGATGGCTGGGTGTTGTGTGCTGTCCTTAGGTTAGTTAGGTTTAAGTAGTTCTAAGTTCTAGGGGACTTATGACCACAGCAGTTGAGTCCCATAGTGCTCAGAGCCATTTGAACCATTTTTTTCAAACTGAAAAACCGCAAATAAGAAAATGTACTATTCAAATTGCCCGAATAAAAGCCTACTGGCGGAAACAGTCGCAAGAATACTGTTTTTTTTATGCCTACGACTCTTTTACAATGAACCAACGAATTTGGCAGTAAGTAGCCTGCGAATAAAACGCACCAAAGAGAAAATTGCTACTTTGATACGGCAGTCTTTCGAAGGCAAAAAAGTCCAAGAGCATATCGGAACAGATATCAGTCAAGCAAATAGTTCGGTATATCACATGATAAGGGAATCCAAAAGAGGCAAACAGTAAATCCTTTAACACCCGCGCGATAAACAAGGAAATAGCTGCGATGACCGAAGTGCAATTAAGCAGCATATTGTACGATACTACATTGGTCTCTATTCTGAATCAGTGGCAGACCCGACAACGACGAAATTTTCCTCTCCAGTATACGACTAACAGTAAATACCGAGGATAACGAAGAGCTTTTAGAAAACATAGCGGAAGAAGAAATAAAAACAACAATTACGGTGTCTGCACGGAACAAAGCAGCGGGAACAGGTGACATACCAGTCGAGTTTTATGCAATATTTTGGAACGTTACTGGCCACGATCTAACAATAACGTATACCGAACTGTTGGAGGACGATGGCTTTCCGACAGAATTCACTGAAGACATGGTCGTACTCATTGGCACAGAACACCACGATGAGAGACTTTCGACCGATAACTTTGCCTACTTCTGACTTCAAAATTTTCACATGTGTGTTAAATGCCAATATGAAACCACTCCTCGGAAAGATATTAGGACCATTTCACACGGGAGCTGGCACTGGAACATAGATGCACATGTCAAATTGCACTGATGTTTTTACTTTTTAATAAAGCTTTTGATAGAATTAACCACAAATGTTTGTTAAGCGTGATGCGTAGAATGGAATTTAATGCTCGGTTCTCACATTTGATTGATAAATGCATTGTCGGAACACAGTCCAGAATGAAGATCAGTGGTCAGTTAATGAACCTCGTGCCGATCAATCAATCTATTCGACAAGGCTGAACTTTATCTATGACCCTGTACAGTATAGCTGTTGATCCGCTACTTTTCTACCAGCACTTAAATCTAAAAGGAGTAGAATTTTTCAACATCAAAACGGTCTGCCACGCGAATGCGGATGATGTAAGCGTTCTTGTCAACACGAGTCAAGAGATCGAAACAATTCGAAAGACTGTTACGGCTTATGCCAACACCTGCTTTGTGATGTTACATCATCACAAATCCAAGATTTTGTCCATACGAACAGCGATCATATGGAAACAACCTGGCTACAAAGAACTGACAAAGTGAACTGGTTAGGAATGATATTGACACCGAATCTGCATGACATGCTTACGTTGAACTGGGAGCATAAGCTCAATGCGTTAAGAGCTACGCTGAAAGAGAACACAAACCGGTCACTAAATAGTTTTCAAAGAGTGCTATTTGTAAATACTTATACACTCAGCAAGACATAACACACGAGGGCTGTACTAGCAATTACTTCTGACATTGCACAAACAATTTTGGCAGTCGTGTACTGCTATGTGTGGAGAGGAACATACTGAAAGCCTCACTCCGTACGATGACTTTGGCTCGCAGTGACGACGGTTTAGGTGTTAAGGATGTCCGTTCTCAGTGTACTGTAATGTTTATAAAACAAACTTCTAAAATGCTGCAGAGCGACCTCAATGGCATGATCAAATACCTGTTGACTACCTTCGCCCCGAAAGACCACAGGGCGCCAATAAACGTGGGACACTAATGTAGAACTGGCGTATGTTCGTAAATATTGTACGGAATTGAGATACGTACAACATGCCCCTCGCCGGTATGCCACTTCCAAGTTATACAGCTCACTGAGTAGGAGACAAACACAAAACCCTATAGAGATGAAATAGCCAACCAAAATTTGGAAAAATATCTAGAAGGACATAAACAACAATATCCTCACGTCAGATCTGAAATCTGTATGGTACGATATTGTCAATGAAAAGATCGTAACGTGAGAAAAACTGTACAAGATTAAACTGAAGCCTCACACCCTCCACTGCCATCACACCAGCACATACCTTTGTCTGCAAAAATCACATTAAAATCTGGAACAGGACACGAAGAAAATAAGGAAAAACTAGCGGTTATCAACAGGACGTCAGAAATTGCAATATCCATTCAGGAGGTGTTCTATCCAGACTGGAGCTTATACCCTATCATGAAACACAACAGTTATGCTTAACTGCTTGAAAATTTGGCGAACTATATTATTAGAAACTAACGTCGCAACGTTAGATGTTTTTATGATTTATGTGGCAGAAGAATATTTTAAGTTAGAAAGAAATTCCATAAAGGTACACAGTCTTATCAAAACTTCCATCTTTATACTTTGTCATGAGAATGTGTATAACTCGCCATCACTTGGGATATCAGAAACATGTTCAGCTCATGTTCAAAAGTTTTAGTTTAATAATACGTCACCTGGTCTCTCCAGGAATATAGGAACAGACGTCTGACGAAAAAACATATTTTATTTTACTTCTGTTTTTAAGAAGAACTCTGTTACGTTCAAGAAGCTTACTTTATTTGCATCCCACTTTATATACCACTTCTTGCCACGTCTGAACGACACGATAGCGAAAGCTTTTCAAGCCACTTAAAAAGAGAAAGAGAGAGAGAGAGAGAGAGAGAGAGAGAGAGAGAGAGAGGGGGGGGGGGGGGGCAGCTGAGTTCACTCATAAATTACGCTTCTGAAGAAATATACACTGAGGTGACAAAAGTCACAGGATACCGCCCAATATTGTGACAGACCTCTTTTTCCCGGTATAGTTGCAGCAACATGACGTGGCTTGTACTCAAGTCGTTGTCATTGGAAGTCCATGCTGCACCAACCACCTTGGGCCCATAATTGAGAAAGTGACGTCGATGCAGGATTTTGTGCACGAACTGTCCTCTCGATTATGTCCCATGGATGAGATTCAAGTCAGGCCAAATCATTTGCTCGAATTGTCCAGAATGTTCTTCAAACCAATCGCGAACTGTTGTGGCCAGGTGACATGGCACCTTGTCCTCTATAAAAATTCCATCGCTATTTGGGAACAAAATATCAATGAATGGCTTAAAGTGATCTCTAAAGTAGCCCAACATAACCAGAGAACCCAATGCATTTCGTGTAAACACAGCCCACACCACTGTCGAATCACCACCAGCTTGCACAGTGCCTTGTTGACATTTTGGTTCCATGGTTTCGTGGGGTCTGAGCCACACTCGAATCCTACCATCAGCTCGTAGTAACTAAAACCGGTACTCATCTGAGCAGGCCAGGGTTTTCCAGTCGTCTTGGGTCCAACCGTAATGGTCACGAGCCCAGTAGATGCGCTGCAGGCGATGTCGTGCTGTTAGCAAAGACACTCGCGTCGGTCGTCTGCTGCCACAGCCCCTTAACGCCACATTTGGCCCCACTGTCCTAAAGGATACGTTTGTCGTACGTCCAACACTGATTTCAGCGGTTATTTCACGCAGTTTTGCTTGTCTGTTAGCACTGACAACTGTAAGCTAACGCAACTGCTCTCGGTCGTTAAATGAAGGCCGTCGGCCGCTGTGTTATTCGAGGTGAGAGGTAGTGCCTCTAATTTGATGTTCTCGGCACACTCTTGACACTGTGGATCTCGGAGTATTGAGTGCCCTGACGATTTCCGAAATGGAATGTTCCTTGCGCCTAGCTCCAACTACTATTCTGCGTTCGAAGTCTTTTAACTCTCGCCGTGTGGCCGGAAAGCTTTTCACATGAACCACCTGAGTACAAACGAAAGCTCCGCCAATGCCCATTTATAACTTGTGTACGCGATACTACTGCCATCTGTTTGTGTGCGTATCTCTGTCCCATGACTTATCACCGCGGTGTAAGCTTTAGTTCATTTCCAGAAAAAGAGTTTTGTTAATTCAAGAATTTACAAATATATGGGTGACTAAAGCTAGCAGATGTTGGTACAGTCTGGCGAGCATAAGGACGGAGAAAGTTAAAAAAAAAAACAAAGGAAAAATAAAAATAAAATAAAAATAGCCGAAATGGCTAAAGTACGCCCTCGACTTGATGGTAAGCCGGTTCTAATCCTCGTGGTGGATAATTTTCCCTGCCAGTATTTGGCCTTGCCGCAATGTCTCATCAAGTGGGGGCATGTGTCCCCATCCGTCTGTCGGATGGGGACGTTAAGTTCAGCGCCCCTCTAGGTACAGTTTGAGAGGAGTAGGCGATGTGAAGACACGGGGTTTCCCCCTCATCCTTCTCTATACCCAGAACAACACAAAGCCAACATTACACTGCACCATCACTCATTACAGTCATAAAATCGACACAGATACACACTTGACACTTCATAGAAGGTCGGACGATGGTAACAGCAAACCACCTCCATTAGGACCTTGCCCAGAGGGTCGATGCAGAATTTCTGCATCTGATCCGCTACGCTCATCCCCTGTGTAGGGGATTACACTGACGCTGAGCTAAACACTTTGTGACAGTGAACCGTCAAGAAGCGCAGCACTATCCTGTTTAATAAACGAAACGATACAAGTTGGCCAAAGAATAAATTCGAACTTTGTTGGTCACTAAGGTTGGTTGCATCACTATACTAGGCATGCGGGCGATACAAACTTTCCTTTCTGAGTCCTTCGAGCCCACATATCCACGCTGTTACAGGAGAACCTGCAGTCTAATGTGACTTGAGCACCACGGGTCAACCTAGAATTTTTCATACGTTTTAGGTGTTGATCATGCTGTTTGGCAGAAATAACTGTCGGAATGGACCAGAAACGGTTGCCAAACCTTTGAACTACATACACGTGGTGTAACATTTACTCGGAAAAATATCTATGTAATATTGGCCTGTAGTTTAGTAAAAAGGCTTTGAAATAATCAGTGTGATGCGCAGTCCTATACGAAAGGAAGAAGAAAGATTGGTGTTTAGTTTTCATTCAACGACGAGGTTATTAAGGACGGGGCACCTGCTAGGGTCGAGAAAGGATGTATAATGGAATCGTGTCCTTTTCACAGAAACCAACATTTGCTTTAAGCTTCCAAGTTATTTACCAGCTCCGCCTTGAGACGGGTCGCCGTTTCGTCCTCTGCCAATGGCGTCATTCGGATGCGTTACAAAGGGGCATGGGGTCTGCAGTCAGCACCGCACTCTCTCGGCCGTTGTCAGTTTTCCAGACCTTGGAGCCGCTACTTCCGACACAAGGAGCTCCTCAATTGGCAGCTCGAGACTGAGGGCACCCCCTTTCAGTCCTTACACCAAAGCATCATCACTGGCAGTAGCGGGAATTAGATCTGGGTCGTTTGCATGGCAGTCAGACATGCTGACCATGCAGCTGCGGAGGGCGACTTCTTAAGAGATTTAGGGAGACCTACATCTAAATGAACAGGGAGGATTAGGTGGCCAGTACTCCTAAATAAGTGTCCAAGGTCTTATTTGACTCTCCATATTGCTTGTTCAGTCCTGTATGGTTCTGAAACATGGACAATAAAACATTCTGGACGTAGGAAGTTGAATATATTGCAGAAAAAGTTCTAAAAGTAAATAGACATACAAAATAATGAGTAAATGTGTATGCTGGAAAATATCCTTGGAGGAGTACTACGTTCTTGTTATAAGCTTTAAGGCAACGCGTAACACAGTGAGCAGTAGGAAGTCATAAGTTCAGGAGAATGCACAGAACGAGATAATTACACAAGTTAACTGTTGTCAGCATGCAGGTATCGGAACATTAACCCACTAGAAGAAGTAATGGATGACTAATCACGAATAAATAGAACTGAGCGTAACCACCAAAGCATATTCGGACGTGATGTTCACAACTAACAAAAATCCCCACATTACATTATCTGTTTTGCCTATTCTTTTGTACGTCTGAAGGATGTGTCAGATAGAAGAGCTCTTAGTTGAAAAATTCTGCTATTAGAAAAAGGAATTGTAAATATGCTCTCCTTACACTTCAGGTTCATCAAGGACCAAAATAAATGATTGTTCCAATAGGTAATCAAAAATATTAGAAGTTGTGTTATAGTTTTTAGATTTGATTAGTTTTGGAGCGATCTCTCTACCTTTTTGATGCTTCTTGTTCCTCTCTTGTTTCCAAAAAATATTCTTTGTGACACGTAATATTTTTTGCAGTTCTGAAATGTTAATATTTATCTTGAAATATACATTGCCGTGTAACGCACGCTGGAAGGGTTCCTTGTGTCATTCGTGCTGCGTTTGTTAATAGATGGTGTTATTTTCGACTCTATAACCACGGCCAGCCTTGCCAGAAAGGGATAAAACTTCATTTTAGCTTAAACAGGATGCGGCCTCGTCGGTCCGTCAGCGCTCTTGCTTTCCCAACTCAGTTAAAATAGCTTCTAGTCAAATTAGCGGTCGAAACGTCGGAAATTAAGTTTTCCTTTCAATGCCTGAATGTCCAGCCTCTCTCAGTTATCTACGTTCGACCGTGTCTTCAGTTTACTACTGTTCTCACAGGAAAATATAGCACAAACTAAAATTAAAATATGATTTATGGACATCGCAAAAATATTTACACTATTCAAATAATGCTGAATGCGTAATAACGCATCCGTTTACAAGTAATTACCTACTATAGAATACTGAAGAAAAGGAACTCTAATTACAACGACGAATCAAATAGTTGCTAATGACGACATTTACTACTGTAAATCAAACGTACTTTAAATATAAGTCTAAGTACTATAGTACAGCAACTTCATTCTTCAGTGTTGCAGGACAACTTTAAACGCAACCTTTAGTATTGTCAACAATATGTAAAATGTATATTTTGATGATGCTGTTGTTCATATGAAGAGTGAAGCCGGTAAATAAAAATACTAACAAGGGAAACTCAACATTGCAACCCCCCCCCCCCCCCCCTCAGATTTAGTCTTAAGATCTGAACACAGATCAAGCATGAAAACAAGAAGAAGGTGTAATAAAATGTGAAAAAAAGCAAAACAGAAACAACGAACGGTCCGAATACAAGATATACAGAATGAGCATACTTCCGTAGCTGCGGCGTCGTCGTTATGCGGTTGCAGTATTGGGCTACGACGGGGGAGATCCATGCTCAAATCTCGCTCATGCCCCAGGTTTTCTTTTTTCACAAAATTATGAATTATCCGAGCCAGGTGTAAGAAAGGGACCTCCAGACGTACGTACCTCCTATTTGTTCTACACAAGTGCCGCATCCTATGACCCTAGCGTTGCATTTTGCAAGTTCTGACTTTTAGATTCCTTTGTTGTAACGTAGTTCACATCCGCTTATTTGTTGTTTTCATTTCTGTGAAAGGTCGATGTGGCATTTCGCCTGCTCTCACTATTCATCACATTTACATGCGACGGTAATGTATTCTTACCACATGACATATTCTATAACAAATGTATTGTATGACAATTATCAAGGCAACAGAAGGAGAAGAGACACTTCAGTGAGCGGACGGAAAGTTCATAATTTTGTGAAAAAAGAATTGTGGTACGAGCGAGATTTGAACACAGGTCTCCTCCTGCAAAGTCCAACACCGTTACCACGTAACCACGACGCGATACCTGCTACAAAACGCCATTCGTTGCTGCACATCTAGAGCTTAGACCGTTCACTATTTCTATTTTGTTTCTATTTTCACCGTTCAGTGAACTTCTTCCTGTTTTCATGCTTGATCTGCGTTCAGTTTTAGACGGGCTATCCACTGGTCATCTTACTACTAAATCTGAAGGCAGTGCGATACGGAGTTTTCCTTGTAAGTGCGATTTGCAGCTGTTTTCAAAAACTTTTTTGTTGTATTGTACAGCTGTCAGCCTATTAACGACCTACCGCTGTCGTTCAGGTCTTCGTATCCAGCACGAATGTTTTTATATCTGTCTAATAAACACGTCCAGCAGTCACGTTAGTGTCTCTCATGTTTGCTTACTTTCTCTGCGTGCAGTACGTAATGTTGGTTCAACACCCTGCTATCGTACTGTAAGTATTACATCACTCTTACTGCATAAATTTGTTATTTATTTCATTGTCAGTCGGCATAATGTCTACCTGCGGTACTAGATTCTAAGTGTTTCAGTTTTCTTTTCCTTATCCAGTTTTGCATTGTCGTACATTCCAGTCACAAATTTTCTGTATACGTTCCTTTATTGTTGGATCATTAACTGGTGTTTCTAGGGTTTTCGAATTATAATTTTACTTACTTATATATTTCTGAATTCGTCAGTTGTGTGAGGCTTCATCAGAAACAGTAAAACTATTGCTACTGTAAATTGTACCTTGCTCCAGTTTTAAAGGTTTCTGCCGTGCCACCTACCTTGGTACGTGAAGCTATAATTCCTATAAATGTCCTCTCTCTTCGTGTTAAAAATCAAAATGTTATGGTTTGACACCCCATACTCACCAGTATACAAACATCACCTTCATATACAATACAACGTTCACCGTCACGGTATGCGATGAAAATCGCATCAAGAGCCAATACAGTCGTAATTTCGATTCACAGTTCGCAACTGTGATATATTTTCCTTTTCATATGTTTCACTAAATTCCTTCTTTTCTTAAATATTCTTCTCTTTCAGTTTACATCGACTTAAACTAATAGGCACGCAGTTACAGCAATATCTAACTACAACACACGGATGCTCTATAGATCGCGCCAAAGTAATCCTCATCCTTTAGACAATTTGTAAATTTCTGCCAAGACACGAACATCTACACTATGTGATAAAAAGTATTCGGACCCTCCTCCTCCACCCCCCCCCCCAAAAAAAAGACATACGTTTTTCATATTAGGTGCATTGTCCTGCCACTTCATATCAGCGACCTCAGTAGTCATTAGACATCCTGAGAGAGCAGAACAGGGCGCTCCGAGGAGCTCACGGACTTCGAACGACGCCTCGCTTGGTGTAAGGAGCATAGACATTGGACGACTGAACAGTGGAAAAACGTGTGTGGAGTAACGAATTACCGTACACAATGTGGCGATCCGATGGCAGGGTGTGGGTATGGCGAATGCCCAGTGAACATCTGCCAGCGTGTGTAGTGCCAACAGTAACATTCTGAGGCGATGGTGTTATGGTGTGGTCGTGTTTTTCATGGAGGAGGCTTGCATCCCTTGTTGTTTTGCGTGGCACTATCACAGCACAGGCCTATATTGATGTTTTAAGCACCTTCTTGCTTCCCACTGTTGAAGAGCAATTCGGGGATGGCGATTACATCTTTCAACACGTTCGAGCACCTGTTCATAACGCACTGCCGTGGCGGAGTGGTTACAAGACAATAACATACCTGTAATGGACTGGCCTGCACAAAGCCATGACCTGCATCCTAAAGAACACCTTTGGAATGTTTTGGAACGCCGACTTCGTGCCAGGCCTCACCGACCGACATCGATACCTCTCCTCAGTGCAGCACTTCGTGAAGAATGGGCTGCCATTCCCCAAGAAAACTTCCAGAACCTGACTGAACGTATGCCTACGAGAGCGGAAGCTGTCATCAAGGCTAAGGGCGGGCCAACACCATGTTGAATTCCAGCACCACGAACTTCATTTAAGTCATTTTCAGCCAGGTGTCCGGATACCTTTTATCACATAGTGTATATCAAACAAAGCTCTACTGGATCGTTGCAAATTTTACTAAATTATACAAGAAAGGGAAGTTTTTTTTGGAAAACTTTACATAAGTATTTTGGAAGGAAATTATCTTTGATTTTTGTCTTTAATAGAATAAAATAAATTAGGAGTTAATACACTCCTGGAAATTGAAATAAGAACACCGTGAATTCATTGTCCCAGGAAGGGGAAACTTTATTGACACATTCCTGGGGTCAGATACATCACATGATCACACTGACAGAACCACAGGCACATAGAAACAGGCAACAGAGCATGCTCAATGTCGGCACTAGTACAGTGTATATCCACCTTTCGCAGCAATGCAGGCTGCTATTCTCCCATGGAGACGATCATAGAGATGCTGGATGTAGTCCTGTGGAACGGCTTGCCATGTCATTTCCACCTGGCGCCTCAGTTGGACCAGCGTTCGTGCTGGACGTGCAGACCGCGTGAGACGACGCTTCATCCAGTCCCAAACATGCTCAATGGGGGCAGATCAGGAGATCTTGCTGACCAGGGTAGTTGACTTACACCTTCTAGAGCACGTTGGGTGGCACGGGATACATGCGGACGTGCATTGTCCTGTTGGAACAGCAAGTTCCCTTGCCGGTCTAGGAATGGTAGAACGATGGGTTCGATAACGGTTTGGATGTACCGTGCACTATTCAGTGTCCCCTCGACGATCACCAGTGGTGTACGGCCAGTGTAGGAGATCGCTCCCCACACCATGATGCCGGGTGTTGGCCCTGTGTGCCTCGGTCGTATGCAGTCCTGATTGTGGCGCTCACCTGCACGGCGCCAAACACGCATACGACCATCATTGGCACCAAGGCAGAAGCGACTCTCATCGCTGAAGACGACACGTCTCCATTCGTCCCTCCATTCACGCCTGTCGCGACACCACTGGAGGCGGGCTGCACGATGTTGGGGCGTGAGCGGAAGACGGCCTAACGGTGTGCGGGACCGTAGCCCAGCTTCATGGAGACGGTTGCGAATGGTCCTCGCCGATATCCCAGGAGCAACAGTGTCCCTAATTTGCTGGGAAGTGGCGGTGCGGTCCCCTACGGCACTGCGTAGGATCCTACGGTCTTGGCGTGCATCCGTGCGTCGCTGCGGTCCGGTCCCAGGTCGACGGGCACGTGCACCTTCCGCCGACCACTGGCGACAACATCGATGTACTGTGGAGACCTCACGCCCCACGTGTTGAGCAATTCGGCGGTACGTCCACCCGGCCTCCCGCATGCCCACTATACGCCCTCGCTCAAAGTCCGTCAACTGCACATACGGTTCACGTCCACGCTGTCGCGGCATGCTACCAGTGTTAAAGACTGCGATGGAGCTCCGTATGCCACGGCAAACTGGCTGACACTGACGGCGGCGGTGTACAAATGCTGCGCAGCTAGCGCCATTCGACGGCCAACACCGCGGTTCCTGGTGTGTCCGCTGTGCCGTGCGTGTGATCATTGCTTGTACAGCCCTCTCGCAGTGTCCGGAGCAAGTATGGTGGGTCTGACACACCGGTGTCAATGTGTTCTTTTTTCCATTTCCAGGAGTGTATTTCAACGACATAGAAGTCGTTATATAGTGAGAAACTAGCTTTGCTCCA
Organism: Schistocerca americana; assembly: GCF_021461395.2. Classification (NCBI taxonomy): domain Eukaryota; kingdom Metazoa; phylum Arthropoda; class Insecta; order Orthoptera; family Acrididae; genus Schistocerca; species Schistocerca americana. The sequence goes on from NC_060130.1 coordinate 660,598,431, forward strand.
GAAATATAGGGGAGTGGATCGGCAGAGCACTTGTCTGACGAAACCATCGCGGCATAGGTCAGATATACTACAGAGAAGCCGCAATAGAATTTTCACCCTAACCCTCCACAATACAAATCCAGTGTGAAACATCGCACCGTACATTGTTTCTATCAAAATTGTTAGTCGTGTTGTTGTTGCACATGTCTTAACACCTGACGGAGTTTGCTGGTGTATGTTTTTTAAGGGGGATTTGCTTAAACAAGAAATTTTCTCGTGCGTGTAGTAAATGTATTTGCCAGTACTAGGTCTTTCCTTCACACTGACTGCTCTTCATAGAAGTTTCAAATCAGCTTTGTGACCCATAATGATTCACGTTTAGAGATAAAAATGTTAGATTCCCATCGTTCGATTAGAGGTTATTCCGTTTTTGCTGTGCCATTCCGTAAGCTAACATTCATAACTGAGTGGCTGCTTTTCAAGGAAAGGAGCATCATGTTAGTGATAATACTTTGTGTAAAAAAGGAAGTTCCGGAATGCCTTGTCTGAGTGGTCAGCGTTCTGACTGCAATGAAGACGCCTCGGTTTCAATTCCCAATATTGCCAGGGATTTTTTCTTGATGCGAACACTGTAGCTGGGTGCATACAGTCTCGTGAGTCCAACTGAGGGGGTACTTAAATGAGAAGCAGCAGCACCAACGTACAGAAAGCTGACAACGGTCGGGAGAGCAGTCTGTTGACCCAGTCCTTGCCGCTCCATATGGCATCGCATCCAGATGAAGACATGTGGAAGAAGATGGCACGGAGGCCGGTCAGTATCCTGTGGTCCTCTGGGCCTGATCGCCGAGTTATTTTTACGTTTTTCCCGTAATGCCTTAAATAGAATGCACTTCACCAGAATCCTAGAGAAATATTAGTTTTTACGTTTTGTCTGTGGTGAAGATAAATTGTCTACAAAGAGAATTTTGTGCAAAACCCATCCTGCCACATTTCTTAATCGATTTTGGGAAATCGTAGAAAACCTAAGTTTGGATGGCAAGACGGGGATTTGAACTTACTTTCACCCATATGTGAGTCCAGTATCTTACTAATGCGCCGGTGTGCAGAACTGAAAGCCAAAGGTGACATCATCTTCGGGGGAGACATTCTGAATGCTGATTGAATTATATACAGTGAAATGACATATGTGAAGTCACCGAAGACGAAATCAGCGAAATAAAATGACTTACAGTGAAGTCGGTGAAATCCGTTCAAAAATTCTGAACCTATAGTGAACATACTGAAACAGTTGAAAATGTATGTCTGACTGGCACTCGAAATCACGTCTCTTGCTTGTCGGGAAAGGAGTAAGCAACGGACTCTCATCACGTCATCCGTTGCTCTTGCACTAATCTTCCCGAAAAGAGAAACTCCGACGGTTTGTCGGGAAAAAAAGGAGGTAAAGATAAGTGACATTGAATTTTTGAGTCGGCCATAGAGGATACTCGGATAGATTAACTGGTTGAGGTGACTTCTGCCGATAAACCAGATATCTGATATGGTAATAAATTTCCGTTGTTATGATGTACTGATTACGCTTTAATCAATTCCGTTGCATGAGATTACACTACCTGTCGGAAGTTCACGATCACCCATGATCAAAACTATACACGTTATTCCAATGTGCAGACACATAGTACCAACTAAATAGACCAACAAAATAAATATTCTCTCTCTCTACCATTAAGCTAAATACAATATGGTTTAGATTTTAACTTCTTTAAAGTAGCCATCCTTTGCCCTAAAAACAGCTTGCACATACAAGAGCGCGGAGCGAACCGCCTGCGGCCGTAACACATACGGTATATATACAGTTACAGAACATTCCAGTACAATTATTCTTGATATTTGTGGATACTTCTAGAATCTCCTCGAATCGAATATAGAAATTAAAATTTTACAGTCCAGGTGAGTTTTGAACACAGGACCCTCCATGCAACAGTCTAGTATCATAATCGCTACATGACAGTGACAATGTTACTGAACTACTTCTGCGGCATTGCTCCCTCCTTAAGTGAACAGCGTCTCTGTGTTACGTCGTCCGAGTCCGGAACTAGGTATCGGTCCTGCGTACTCCGTCTCCCGATGACTGATGTTCGCCCTGCCGGTGATCTTCTTACAAGGGAACCTCCCCATCGCACCCCTCTCAGATTTAGTTATAAGTTGGCACAGTGCATAGGCCTTGAAAAACTGAACACAGATCAAACGAGAAAACAGGAAGAAGTTGTGTGGAACTATGAAAAAAATAAGCAAAATATACAAACTGAGTAGTCCATGAGCGACATATGCAACATCAAGGAGAATGTATGCATTGGAGCACCGTGGTCCCGTGGTTAGCGTGAACAGCTGCGAAATGAGAGGTCCTCGGTTCAAGTCTTCCCTGGAATCAAAAGTTTAATTTTTTTATTTTCAGACAATTATTATCTGACGTGTTTTCCTGTGGAGGAATCGATTGACCTATGACCTTGCGATCAAATGTTTTCGGTTCCCATTGGAGAGGCACGTCCTTTCGTCTACTAATCGCACGGTTTTGCGGTGCGGTCGCAAAACACAGACACTAAACTTATTACAGTGAACAGAGACGTCAATGAACGAACGGACAGATCATAATTTTGCAAAAATAAAGAAAGTAAACTTTTCACTCAAGGGAAGACTTGAACCAAGGCCCTCTCGTTCCGCAGCTGCTCACGCTAACCACTGGACCACGGCGCTCCTGAGCGCACATTGTCCTTGATGTTGCCTATCTTGCCATTGAATTACTCAGTTTGTATATTTTGCTTATTTTTTCATAGTTCCATACAACTTCTTCCTGTTTTCTCCATTGATCTGTGTTCAGTTTGTCAAAGCCTATCCACTGCGACAACTTATAACTAAATCTGAGGGGGGCTGCGATGGGGAGGTTCCCTTGTTAGAACTTCCTTTGCTGCTACGCTCTTCGTCACCCCTCCGCTTATTACCTGTCGCTGGAACTTCGAATTTACCATGGGTTGCAGGATCCTTATAGGGCTTCATTCGGAGCACGTGGACCATATCTCTGACCTTTCGTCTTCTTGTGTCGGGGTCAAAATCTTGAACTTCATAAGTAACATCAGGCAACTGTTTTACAACCTTATAACGTCCAAAGTAGCGCCTGAGGAGCTTCTCAGAGAGACCAACCTTACGAACAGGAGTGAAGATCCAGAAGAGGTCAACAGGCTGGTAGGCAACAGGGCGGTGGCTCGCACCATACCTTCGGCGTTCGTTTTCTTGAGGCTGCAGCGTGCGGAGTCGACCTAAGAGCCGAGCTTCCTCAGCTCTGGTTAACATCTGGCCGATGTAGTCGTCGTCCACGTCATCAGGATGTAACGGAAACACAGTGTCCTTCGTCGTAATCGCTTCACGCCCATGCACCAGGAAAAATGGCGTAAATCCTTTGGTGTCTTGTTTGGCGGTGTTGTAGGCAAACGCCACGAAAGGTAGCACCTCATTCCAGTTGCTCTGTTCAACATTGACGAACAATGATAGAATGTCGGCCAAGGTCTTATTAAGGCGTTCAGTAAGCCCGTTTGTTTGCAGATGGTAGGCAGTCGTCATGTGATGAGTAATGTTGGACCGACGATTTATCTCTGTCTCAAGATTCGATTGAAAAACTTCCCCTCGATCCGTAATTAAAGACCTTGGGGCACCGTGTGTTAATACAATGTCTTCCACGATGAGTTTGGCTACCTCGAATGCTTCGGCTGTTTTCACGGCTTTTCTAATGGCGAAGCATGTCAGATAATCAGTGCAAACAATAACCCATCTATTGCCACTAGCAGACGTTGGAAATCGTCTGAGGAGGTCTATCCCATCACGCTGGAAAGACGTTGGTATGAGTCGGCCAAGTCGTTTCAGAGGAACTGCCTTTCTCCTGTGGCACTCTCGACAGTGCGACACATAGTGACGGACACTCCTAAATAAACCCGGCCAGAGAAATCTCTTGTGGATCCTATCGTATATCTTAATAAATTCTAAATGTCCAGCCTCAGGTGTGTCGTGAAAATTCTGTTGAACATCTAAGCGCATGTGTTTAGGAATCACTGGTAGCCACCTCTTTCCAAACGGATCAAAGTTTTTCTTGCAAAGTAATCAGTTAACTATATTAAATTGGCCTTTCGCATCCTCTGACCGATATAAGGCAAGCGTAATTTGAGATAGCTTGGCGTCCTTCTTCTGCTCAGCAGAGAGATCCTGAGCTGCAGCGAGACAGTCACTATCTTCATCAAAGTCTTGATGGTCTTGCACAGGGATTCTTGAGAGACAGTCGGCATCTAGGTGTTTTCTTCCACTTTTGTACACTATGGTTATGTCATGCTCTTGAAGACGTAGTGCCCACCTCGCAAGTCGTCCTATTGGGTCCTTAAGGCCTGTCAACCAGCAAAGTGAATGACGGTCTGTAACAACTGTCTATCTCAGTTTGGTTATATAGTGTTAATACAATAAACCTACGACGTAATACTATACATCCTGTACAAATCTAACAGCAAGAGTGGACAAAAAAGAATAGCTACAGTTATGTATAACTATGTTTAACGCTAATGTGTGTAATTCGACGTATAATCCTCACGTTTATTTATGATGTATTAAAAATAAGTTACATAAGATTTTATGTAAACGATGTATAACCACTGTGTATGTAATTCGATGTGTAATCCTCACGTTTATCTATGATGGTTTAAGAATAAGTCACGTAGGATTTTATAGTAGACTTCATAATTCTGCAACGAGGGCATACTCTTTGCTTCCTAGTACAGTCGTTGGACTGCAATGGCTCTGCAATGGCTCTCCACACATGGCAAAACAATATCTGTAATCCATTTACGCGCCAAAACGGTTATTAGTAGCCTGCAAGTAGTAGTCTGCAGCTGTGGTCAAATGCATTTGTGACTAGTTATGGGTTAATGAATATGTGCACTTACAGATTATGTTGTTTAACGATGTTTGAATACGTATGTAACAACGTCACGAATGTATTTAACAGTATTGACAACGACATACAAATGTGTCAGATTACATTACGTTGACATGGCTTAAAGCCATAATATGTAAATAACATGGCTACATAGTGAAAATGTCTTGTATAATCTGCACAACTTCGAGATACATAGTAAATCTGTAAAATAGTTTTTTAAACATTCTATATTTTTCAGCAGTACTTGATAATGACCTAAGGCCAAAATTGCAATAGTGTAATAAAAACTTATAACAGTCACTGGCGTGAAGATGATGTACTTCAAAAACTGTGAATGGCCTTCCATAGAGATACTGCCGAAATTTCCACATGGCCCTGATCACAGCAAGACATTCTTTTTCTGTAGTTGAGTAGTTTGTCTCGGCTTTTGTAAGTGTCCTAGAAGCACAGGCTATAACCTTCTCTTTTCCATCCGAAATCTGCACCATAACAGTGCCGATCCCATACCCGCTGGCAACTGTGTGTAGTTCTGTAGGTGCTTTCTCATCATACAGACCAAGTACAGGGTCAATCGTCAGAGTTTTTCGTAGCACATGGAAAGAACCTTGTTGAGCACCACCCCAGATAAATTTAGCCTCAGCTTTTAACAACTCTTGGAGTGGCCTGGCTTTGATACAAAAGTCTTTGATAAAGCGACGGTAATAAGAACATAATCCGAGAAAGCTTCTCACATGGTTCAAAATTGTTCAAAATGGCTCTGAGCACTATGGGACTTAACTTCTGAGGTCATCAGTCCCCTAGAACTTAGAACTACTTAAACCTAACTAACCTAAGGACATCACACACATCCATGCCCGAGGCAGGATTCGAACCTTCGACCGTAGTGGTCGCGCGGTTCCAGACTGTAGCGCGTAGAACCGTTCGGTCATCCCGACCAGCGCTTCTCACATCTCTAATACTTTTAGGAATAGGGAATTCCGTTATAGATCTCACCTTTTCTGGGTCTGGCCGCACACCTTCATTTGACATAAGGTGTCCAAGTATTTTGATTTCTCTTGTTCCAAAGAGACACTTTCTTGGACTAAGTTTCAGTCCACCTTGTTGGAGATACTTAAGAACGGCCCTCAGTCTTTTTATATGTTCATCAAATTTCTCTGAGAACACTATAATGTCATCTAAATAGCAAAGACACATCGTCGACTTTAGATAACTTAGAAAATTATCCATCATCTTTTCAAAAGTTGCTGGTCCGTTACGCAAACCAAACGGCATTACCTCACACTCATACACGCCCTCAGTGGTGATGAATGCAGTTTTCTCACGATCAGCCTCATCTGCTTTAATTTGCCTGTACCCCGAGTACATGTCCATGGTTGAGCAAAACTTAGCCCCCTTCAGACAATCTGTTGTATCGTCAATTTGTGGAAGAGGGTAAACGTCCTTTTTAGTTATCTTATTAACTTCCTGTAATCAACACAAAAGCGCCGACTGCCATCCTTCTTCCTGACGAGAACCACTGGTGACGGCCATAGGCTCTGCAAATGCTGAATGATGTCATTCTTCATCATTTTCTCTACCTCGTCGCGAATTATTCGACGTTCCGTTGCTGACACACGGTATGCTCTCTAGCTTATCGGTTGATGGTCTCCAGTGCTAATCCGGTGCTTTACTGTCGATTTGTCTAATTTGCTCTTCACCTGCGGATTGAAGCATTCAGAGAACTCTTGAAGAATTGCAGGTAGCTTCTTCTGTTGTTCCTTAGTGAGGTCTGGTGATAGTCGCGCTAGAAGATCTTATCTCGTAGTGGTAGCGCTAATTTAACCCCCAGACTCGGCATGGGAGATTTCTATGACGCTCAGCTGTTCTGCAATTAACGGCTCAGCGTTTTCTACGCACATGCATCTTGGAAGGATCTGCGGTTCTCGGCGACAGTTAACTATCCACAATCCACCGAATGCGTTCTTAAACGAGACGACAGAGGCTGGAAGGACCAAGTTATTCTTCAGTGGCATGCTTCTCTTACATTCGACTGCAAGATCCATGGGTTGATGCATGGCATGACAGATGACAGCTACCTTTCTAGCGCTGACTGCAGGAATGATCACTTCATCCAGCACACATAGTCTCCACATAGTCGGATACGCATCTTCCTGTCCACAATATCTCATCTCGTCTAGCATAATCTTCGAGCGGCCACAATTTATAATTGCTTGAGAATCTTTCAAAAAGTCCCATCCGAGAACGACGTCATGATTACACTCTTGTAAGACGATGAATTCTAAGGGCTGTGTATGGCCACTTATACCCACACGAATCACACATCTTCCTGTAGGTTTTACATATTTCCCATTAGCCATATTCAGCACAGATGTTTTGTTGTTGACGAATACGGTTTTCTGCAACTGGCGACGATACTTCTCCGAAATGACTGAATATGATGCTCCAGAGCCCACAAGAGCTTGGGCTGGTCGGCCATCCATGAGGATATCGACATAGTTTCCTATCATTTTTGTAGTGATCGACGGCGGAGAATTTTTCTGTTCGGCAGCCTCACCTCCAAGGAAGGTCGTGCCACTTAGTTTTCCAGGTTGCGACGGCTAGGTGATCGCCTGGAGCTTCTAAACGGCGATGGAGACCTTGATCGGCGTGTTGGGGAGCGTCCTCTCCAGCGGCTAGCTTGCGGTGATGGTGACCTACATCGTCCTGCGCCCACATCTTCTTGTTCATCATCGTCGTTCCGGAGTTGGCGGCTAATATCGGTCTGCTGTCTTCTGGCGCGGCTGTCATCAGATATCCGCCGCCTTTCTCGACAATAGCGCACCACATGTCCCGGGTCCGCAGCTCGTGGTCGTGCGGTAGCGTTCTCGTCTCCCGCGCCCGGGTTCCCGGGTTCGATTCCCGGCGGGGTCAGGGATTTTCCCTGCCTCGTGATGACTGGGTGTTGGGTGATGTCGTTAGGTTAGTTAGGTTTAAGTAGTTCTAAGTTCTAGGGGACTGATGACCATAGATGTTAAGTCCCATAGTGCCCAGAGCCATTTGAACCATTTTGAACATGTCCCGGTCGTCCGCAGTGGAAACATACTAGTTGGTTATCCCGAGTCCTGCAGACGTCAGTCTTCCTTGGTGCCCAAACAGGTTCCTCATGCGGCGTTGTAGGAACGGAACTTCGCCTGGGTCTCGGACTTTTTCACCGTTTTAAAGGGAAATGAAGGACGAGAGATTGGGTTCGATGTTTGTTCCAATTCCTCCCTTATGACCTCCTGAAGCGTCTCGGCTTTTTGCTCGCCGTGCAATCCAAGTGCCTTCTGAACTTGCCCTCTCACTATCTGACGAAGAACACTTGAGAAATCAGTTTCTTCCTCCACCACAGACGTAGATACGACGTTTGGAAGTCGTTCAAACTTCTTGCGTGCAATTCTTTTTTGATGCATTGTCTCGATATGCTGGCACCATTTTATGAAGTCATCTGCTGTCGAAACCTCCTTCAGGAGTAGGGCCCGATGAATGTCCTCAGCAACACCCTTCATGAAATGTACAACTTTATCTTCCTCCTTTATTCTAGGATCCACTATTTTACACACCTCCAAGACGTCTTGAATGTAGGATGCTGTAGTTTCAAGTGGCAGACTCTGCAAGAGAGGCGCTCTGCATCGCGTTGTAGCTTGGTCGCCAGGTTTCGAGAGGGTGCGTTTCTGGATGAGGTATTGAATATATTGCTTCTCCCTACTTATACCTCCCGAGGAGATCAAGAATGTAAAATTAGAGAGATTCGAGCGCGCACGGAGGCTTTCAGACAGTCGTTCTTCCCGCGAACCATACGCGACTGGAACAGAAAAGGGAGGTAATGACAGTGGCACGTAAAGTGCCGTCCGCCACACACCGTTGGGTGGCTTGCGGAGTATAAATGTAGATATAGATGTAGATGACGCTGTGCCCTGCACTTTAATTTATCTTCAGCCTTGCACTTCTGTCGTTGTGTGTCGCCGAAATACTTGCGCAGTTCCACCTGGAATACTTCCCAGCTTGTGAACTTCTCCTTGTTGTTCACATACCATTGCTTGGCAGTGCCCTCCAAGTTGAAAAATACGTTAGCCAAACAGGCGGTGTCATCACATTTGTCAAACCTGGCTATACGCTCATACGAGGTGTGGCTAGAAAAAAACCGGACTAGTACTGGTGAAACAATGAAACGAATGCAATAGGGCTGAAAGTCGCGTGGCCTGTCACGTGACTCTCGCTCCGCCTACTGCTCGAGTTTCATCTGCCTCCTGCACTCAGTCTGCCTGTGGCGTCTGTTTTAAGTAGTTGACGTTTTGTCTGTGCGTCGGAAAATGTTGAGTGTACAGAAAGAACAGCGTGTTAACATCAAATTTTGTTTCAAACTAGGAAAATCTGCAAGTGAAACGTTTGTAATGTTACAACAAGTGTACGGCGATGATTGTTTATCGCGAACACAAGTGTTTGAGTGGTTTAAACGATTTAAAGATGGCCGCGAAGACACCAGTTATGACACTCGCACTGGCAGACCATTGTCAGCAAAAACTGATGCAAACATTGAAAAAATCGGTAAACTTGTTCGACAAGATCGCCGTTTAACAATCAGAGCAGTGTCTGAGTTAACAGGAGTTGACAAGGAAAGTGTTAGGCAGATTCTTCATGAAAGTTTCAACATGAACAAAGTGTGTTCAAAAATGGTTCCAAAGTGTCTCACAATTGAACAGAAGGAACGCCGAAGAATGATTTGTTCTGACATCCTGGAAAACATTGAAAGTGATCCCACCTTCTTACAAAATGTTATTACTTGCGATGAATCGTGGTTTTTTACTTACGATCCCGAAACTAAACGCCAATCGATGCATTGGAAAACTCCTGGTTCTCCACGACAAAAAAAAGCACGAATGTCAAAATCGAAATTCAAGGCAATGATGATTGTTGTTTTTTTTTTTTTTTGAGATCAAAGGGATTGTGCACATTGATTGGGTACCAGAGGGACAAACAGTGAATCAGCATTACTACATTAGCGTCCTGGCTACCCTACGTGAGCGAGTACGGAGAAAACGGAACGATTTGTGGAGAAAAAAGTCATGGATCCTTCACCAAGACAATGCCCCAGCTCACAGTGCGTTGTCGGTGTAGATGTTTTTGGCAAAACACAACATTCCCATCTTAGATCATCCACCCTACTCACCTGACTTGGCCCCCTGTGACTTTTTTCTTTTCCCTAAAGTCAAGTCAGCTTTGAAAGGAACTAGATTTGAGACTGTTGAAGCAGTAAAAGAAAAAGCGACGGAAGTAATGTATGGACTTACCGAAAATGATCTGCAGCTTTGCTATGAACAGTGGAAAATTCGTATGGAGCGGTGTAGAGACCGAAGAGGAGAGTACATTGAAGGAGATAACATGAAATTGTAAATAATTGTAAATAAATGTTTTTTCCAGCATCAGTCCGGTTTTTTTCTAGCCGCACCTCGTATACCTTCAGCCACTTGTTTGGATCTTGGCCATCGTCACCAAAGAACCCGGAAGGATGTCTCATGTGGTGGCACACAGTTGCTGTCTTCGTAACGTCTTCTTCTTTTGTCTCCGATAGGTTGCAATCTGTTGAATATGGCTCGAACTCGAGTTTCTCGCCACGTAAACGGCGGCTCTGTCATGGCCTGATGGTAGCTATTGACAGTTACAGACCATTCCAGGACAATGATTCTTGATATTTGTGAATACTTCTAGAATTTCCTCGAACAGGATTAAGAAATTAGAATTTTACAGGTCAGGTGAGTTTTGAACTCACGACTCTCCACGCAACAGTCTAGTATCAAAACCGCTACACCACAGTGACCGTGCTACTCAGCTTCTTCTGCGACAATATTCTCTGGAACAGAGGGAGTTGATCAGAAGGAATATTTTTAGGTTACGTTCAAATTTAGCTATGCTGTCTGTCGTGCCTATCATATCGTGATGTATTTGATCATAAGTCTTGGTACCAGCATTATTCACCTCTCTCTTAGATAAAGTCAAGTTTAGTGAAGGGAAATGAAAGTCTTTTCTCTGTTGTACAAATGACGTTATTGCTACTGCACTGTAGTGGTTTACTTACAGAGAAAAAATGAATAATATTGCTCTGTACTTAAAACACCTAAGTCATTAATAATTTGCAGCAAAGAATCATAGGTAAGCGACAGATATTATTGGTACACCATTCTTTTGTACAATAAAATATTTCCTTCTTAAATAGAACCACCCCAATATATAATAACGTGCAACGTTATTGAATGAAAATAAGTGAAGTATAGTGTGATTCAAAAAGATGGTCAGAATTTCAGTTGGCTATATTTCCTGAAATATGTGTTGTATTTTAATTCTGCTAATTACATTTGATTATACTTACACGGAAATTTACAGATGCTGCACGGATAACATCTAGACGGTAGTTGAATTCATCTCACACTCGATGACGAATGTCTTTCGTAACTGAGTTCACCGAATCTGTGATACGTTTTCTTAGCTCATTCAAATCTGTGGGCAGATATGGTACGTAAATTGCATCTTTCACGGATCCCCACGAGAAAAAATCGCAGAGGATGATATCACGAGATCTCAGTGGCCAGAAGTGAAGTGCTAATTCTTCCCTCCCCAAGCGACCCATTCGACGTTGAGGTAGAGGTTCATTCAGGAAATGTCGAACATTCAGGTGCCACTGCGGTGGAGCTCCACACTGCTGGAAAACGTAATCTCTTAAATCTTCACTCACTTTAGGAACAATACAGTTTTGCAGCATTCTGAGACACGTTACTCCAGCAAACGTATTGTCGTCAAAAAAGAAAGGCCCATAAATCTTTGGTAACGATACGACGCGAAAACACATTAACTTTGGAGTTGTCACGCTCATGTTCCAGTGTTGCATGGGGCTATTGTAGCCCCCATATCCGAAATTGTGCCCGTTGATTTACCCTTTAGGCGAAACTTAGCTTCGTCACTAAAAATTACACTTAGTTGAAACAGGTCTCACAATTCTACACGCCTTACCTCATCGTTTGCACGAAGAGCCTGTACCAGTTCTGTCTGGTGCATTTTTAACAGTATTCCATTTCATAACAAAATTATCAAATAAGACTATTTTTTGTGAGGCACTAAAGCAAATTCTTTATTGCCTCTTGTTGACAACCATATTCATTTGGTCGGTTACTAAAAACTCTAAACCAGGAAGTAACCCAGTAGTTTTTCATGAATTATTAGTGTCCTTCCTTATTAGTTTCTTGGGGAAGGTTCTCGTATTTTTAAATGATAAGAGAATCGTATTGTTAAATACCTAAAATGTCAAATGGAAATAGCAGTAAATTACAATCCGATTCTCCATTCACTTACTTCGTGCATGTATGACGTACTTGCGATCACTGCAAAAAAGTAGAACAACTTTGGACTATTTAAGAAACGTTGTGTTAAATATAGCTTTTCGAATTTTGCACCTCTTCTAAATTATTAGAGTTCTTCTCGACGGATTCTTCCAGTAAACTGCATTATGAAAATTTCCATTCGCTGTTAATACTACATCGTTCGTAATTTTCAAGATTTCATGCGATTTCTGTTAACATATTTTGTGTGCACACCAGCTTTAGAGTGATCAAAAATTAGCCTGATACACCCTTAACACCATATAAGATTTTTAATGTGTTTCACATTGTGTAATTTGAATATTGGGTAATACCCGTTGAACAATATGGTAGGTTTCTCTGAGTTACGCTACATATATGAAAAATTTGCTTAACAACGCACTTGTTCGGCTTCAAGACCTTTCTAAATAATGAGAAATACCCTCAGTCAGTTTTCTCGGAATAGAGTGTTGCATAATACGCTCGAAGTGGTCTAATACGCTGGAAGTGGTCTGTAAGTCTGCCTAACTCCCTGGAAAATCGCGGGAGATTTTCAGCTTAAGCCATCTCATACAACAGCAGCAGACGAGAATATATTTTGTGTCAGGGGTGCTAATGTTCTTATACCGGCGTCCCATCTTCGTGAAAATTATATTTTTGCTGCGGTCTTCCTGGCACTACTTAATTGTTTAAGTGGAATAAATATATTCTGGAGGAAAGTACGTTATCGACCAGAACCAAAAAATGTAGGCGCGCAGTCCGGAACCGTGCGACTGCTTCGGTCGCAGGTTCGAATCCTGCCTCGGGCATGGATGTGTGTGATGTCCTTAGGTTAGTTAGGTTTAAGTAGTTCTAAGTTCTAGGGGACTGATGACCACAGCTGTTAAGTCCCATAGTGCTCAGAGCCATTTGAACCATTTGTAGCTCGCTTACTTATAACAGAATATGTGGTTAAGGGAAGATTTAAAACAATTGCGCTTGCAGCTAGGGTTTTACGAGATTTCTCGGAGTACTCTACGTACTGACATGTCGTAGATACAATAAATTGTACTCCACAGTTGATAAGTTACAGTTTGCTCTCTACGTACGGCTCTTGCCACAGTGACGTACAAATTCTCCTACGGTAATGAGTAAACTGTACAGTCATCCTCGATCACACGAAATAGCATTTAAAAAAAGCTAAAATGAGAAAACAAAATAGACACTAAATGCACAGCCTCAATCACTGTCTAAACGAAGTAGTCAATCGGACGCAGCAAGTTTCACTTCAGTATACTACTGAGTTTTAGATTCGATGTGGGCCTGTCCTTAGGAGATGGATAAGGCATTCTGCAACACATGATAATTCGTAGAGTATGGGCTGTAGTTCTGCAGAAATATCACTATAATCTTACCACAATTTGAAATAAAAAAAGTAGGTAACAGTGGTAGAGTGAAATCTTAAATGCGTGCATGAGGCAAATTTAAGTGACCCAGGGGTTGACAGACTTCCTACTAAAAGTAAGATCACGTTTCGCCTCTGATCCGGTACATAGCGTCAGTGTGTCAAGAAGGTTCTTCCATTTGAGATATGTTGTATCTAGGAACAACAGCAAACTGCCCTTAATACGGTACTGGAAGAATACATGTACGAACTTCCGGCGCTTTACTTTTAGGAAGCTTTCACGTTGGTCCTGAGGATAAAAGGCTACTTCGATATTTCAGGACATTATTGCTTATATTACTTCCTTATATTAGGTATCAGACATCTGGTTTTCTACGCACAGTGTACTACAGTGTTTGGCATACTTACTGCATACACGTGTAGTCTGTGTGATGATGTATTACTTTGTATATACTGTTTTCGCGGTAAACCGACAAACTGAAGGCCCGAACGTGAAAGATGCCGCCACCAGAGGCCTGTGTAAGATAAACAATGGAACACAGCAAGCTTTTCCCGCCGATGAGCTGCAGACTGACGGCCGAGGTTACCAATGCACGTAACATATCTCAGTGTTACCGCTGACCGATTGAGGAGCTATGAAAATCAGACTAGAAGTCCACATCTACATTTATATGGCTACTATGCAAATCACACTTAAGTGCCTGGCAGAGGGGTCATTGAACCATCTTCACAATAACTGTCTGTTATTCCACTCTCAAACAGCGCGCGGAATAAACGAACACACATTTCTTTCCGAAGGAACTCAGATTTCCCTTATTTTATTATGATGATAATTTCTCCGTATGTAGGTTGGCGTCAACAAAATATTTTCGTATTCGAAGAAGTTAGTTGGTGATTGAAATGTCGTGGGGAGATCCCGCTGCTACGAGAAACTCCTGTGTTTTAATGATGTTCAACGGGAATCCTTATCATGCCCGCGGCGCTCTCCCCCCTATTTCTCAATAATACAAAACATGCTGCCCTTCTTTGAACTTTCTCGATGTACACTGTGAATCCTATCTAAATTTTGTGATCAAAAGTATCCGGACACCTAGCTGAAAATGACTTAAAAATTCGTGGTGCCCTCCATCGGTAATGCTGGAATTCAATATGGTGTTGGCCCACCCTTAGCCTTGATGACAGCTTCCACTCTCGCAGGCATACATTCAGTCAGGTGATGGAAGGCTTCTTAGGGAATGGCAGCCCATTCTTCACTGAGAGCTGCACTGAGGAGAGGTATCGATATCGGTCGGTGAGGCCTGGCACGAAGTCGGCGTTCCAAAACATCCCAAAGGTGTCCTATAGGATTCAGGTCAGGACTGTGTGCAGGCAGTCCACTACAGGGATGTTATTGTCGTGTAACCACTCTGCCACAGGCTGTGCACTATGAACAGGTGCTCGATCGTGTTGAAAGATGCAGTAGCAGTGTTCTTCAACAGTGGGAAGCAAGACGGTGCTTAAAACATCAGTGTAGGCCTTTACTGTGATAATGCCACGCAAAACAACAAGGGGTGCAATCCCCCTCCATGAAAAACACGATCACACCATAACACCACAGCCTCCGAATTTTACTGTTCATTCGCTATACCCACACTCTCTCATCGGATCGCCACATTATGTACCGCGATTCGTCACTCCACACAACGTTTTTCCACTGTTAAATCGTCCAATGTTTACGTTCTTTACACCAAGCGAGGCGTCGTTTGGCATTTACGGCGTGATGTGTGACTTATGAGCAGCCGCTCGAGCATGAAAGCCAAGTTTTCTTACCTCCCGCCTAACTGTCATAGTTCTTGCAGAGGATCCTGATGCAGTCTGGAATTACTTTGTGATGGTCTGGATACATGTCTGCCTATTACACATTACGACCCTCTACAAGTGTCGGCGGTCTCTGTCAGTCAGCAGACGAGGTCGGCCTGTACGCTTTTGTGGTGTAGGCGTCCCTTCACGTTTCCACTTCACTATCACATCGGAAGCAGTGGACCTAGGGATGTCTAGAAGTGTGGAAATCTCGAGTAATGACGTATGACACAAGTGACACCCAATCACCTGACCACGTTCGAAGTCCGTGAGTTCCACGGAGCGCGCGATTCTGCTCTCTCACGATGTCTAATGACTACTGAGATCGCTGATATGGAGTAACTGGCAGTAGCTGGCAACACAATTCACCTAATATGAAAATCAGTTTTTTCTGGGTGTGTCCGGATACTTTTGATCACATAGTGTTGTAAGGATCCCACACCGCACAGCAGTACTCCAAAAGAAGACGGACAACTGTAGTGTAGGCAGTGTCTTTCGTAGATCTGTTGCATCTTCTAAGTATTCTGTCAGTAAAACGCAGTTTTTGGTTCGCCTTCAGCAGAACATTTTCTATGTGTTCTTTCCAATTTAAGTTGTTCGTAAGTGTAATTCCTAGGTTTTAGCTGAATTTACGGCCTTTAGATTTGACTGATTTATCGTGTAACCTAAGTTTAACGGATTCCTTTTAGTACTCATGTGGATGACCTCACAATTTTCATTATTTAGGGTCAGCAGCTAATTTTCGTTCCATATATATATCTTTCCTAAATCGTTTTGCAATTGTTTTTGATCTTCTGATGACTTTACTTCACGATAAGCGACAACGTCATCTGCAAGCAACCTAAGACGGCTGCTCAGATTGTCTCCTAAATCGCTTTTGCAGATGAGGAATAACAGGACGCCTATCACACTACCTTGGTGAACGCCAGAAATCATTTCTGTTTTACTCGATGTCTTTCCGTCAATTACTTCGAAACGTGACCTCTCTCACAGGAAGTCACGAATCCAGTCGTATAACTGAGAAGACAATCCGTAAGCACGCAATTTGATTACAAGCCGCTTCGGAGGTACGGTATCAAAAGCCTTTTGCAAATCTAGAAATACGGGATGAATTTTAAATCATTTGTCGATAGCACTCAGCATTTCGTGCGAGTAAAGAGCTACTTGTGTTTCACAGAACGTTTTTTTCTAAATCCGTGTTGACTATGTGTCAACAGACAGTTCTCTTCAAGATAATTCATAATGTTCCAACACAAGATATATTCCAAGAACCCGTTGCATATCGACGTTAATGATATGGGTCTGTAAAAAATAAAAGATAAAGCAATTACAGCCCTCGGTCACCAAATTTAAGTCTTTTGACCTAGGCTTCGACACATCCGAGTGCCTTCATCAGAAATTAAATACTCAAATTGACCTATAACGTAAGTACAAAATTTTTGGAAACTTTTTTATATAAAAGTGTAAGTATTGACCAACAGCACAGGAAAAGAACAGTACTTACATGTCACGTATGATAGAAATATCAAGCGATAAGGCTTTAGTCACAAAAATTTGAAAAAGAATACATGGAGGGCGGGCCACCACGGGCTGCTCATAAACTCCTGGAAATTGAAATAAGAACACCGTGAATTCATTGTCCCAGGAAGGGAAACTTTATTGACACATTCCTGGGGTCAGATACATCACATGATCACACTGACAGAACCACAGGCACATAGACACAGGCAACAGAGCATGCACAATGTCGGCACTAGTACAGTGTATATCCACCTTTCGCAGCAATGCAGGCTGCTATTCTCCCATGGAGACGATCGTAGAGATGCTGGATGTAGTCCTGTGGAACGGCTTGCCATGCCATTTCCACCTGGCGCCTCAGTTGGACCAGCGTTCGTGCTGGACGTGCAGACCGCGTGAGACGACGCTTCATCCAGTCCCAAACATGCTCAATGGGGGACAGATCCGGAGATCTTGCTGGCCAGGGTAGTTGACTTACACCTTCTAGAGCACGTTGGGTGGCACGGGATACATGCGGACGTGCATTGTCCTGTTGGAACAGCAAGTTCCCTTGCCGGTCTAGGAATGGTAGAACGATGGGTTCGATGACGGTTTGGATGTACCGTGCACTATTCAGTGTCCCCTCGACGATCACCAGTGGTGTACGGCCAGTGTAGGAGATCGCTCCCCACACCATGATGCCGGGTGTTGGCCCTGTGTGCCTCGGTCGTATGCAGTCCTGATTGTGGCGCTCACCTGCACGGCGCCAAACACGCATACGACCATCATTGGCACCAAGGCAGAAGCGACTCTCATCGCTGAAGACGACACGTCTCCATTCGTCCCTCCATTCACGCCTGTCGCGACACCACTGGAGGCGGGCTGCACGATGTTGGGACGTGAGCGGAAGACGGCCTAACGGTGTGCGGGACCGTAGCCCAGCTTCATGGAGACGGTTGCGAATGGTCCTCGCCGATACCCCAGGAGCAACAGTGTCCCTAATTTGCTGGGAAGTGGCGGTGCGGTCCCCTACGGCACTGCGTAGGATCCTACGGTCTTGGCGTGCATCCGTGCGTCGCTGCGGTCCGGTCCCAGGTCGACGGGCACGTGCACCTTCCGCCGACCACTGGCGACAACATCGATGTACTGTGGAGACCTCACGCCCCACGTGTTGAGCAATTCGGCGGTACGTCCACCCGGCCTCCCGCATGCCCACTATACGCCCTCGCTCAAAGTCCGTCAACTGCACATACGGTTCACGTCCACGCTGTCGCGGCATGCTGCCAGTGTTAAAGACTGCGATGGAGCTCCGTATGCCACGGCAAACTGGCTGACACTGACGGCGGCGGTGCACAAATGCTGCGCAGCTAGCGCCATTCGACGGCCAACACCGCGGTTCCTGGTGTGTCCGCTGTGCCGTGCGTGTGATCATTGCTTGTACAGCCCTCTCGCAGTGTCCGGAGCAAGTATGGTGGGTCTGACACACCGGTGTCAATGTGTTCTTTTTTCCATTTCCAGGAGTGTACATGTAAAGCCACAGGTAGCAACAGACTGAGGCGCCCGCTTTAGGAACTGCGGGCAGGTGAGCAATACACTAAGAGTTCCATCTAGTAGCTGTAAATATAAGTAGGCTACTTAACATTTAAAATATAGACAGATGAATGTTAAGATGAACAGTATTTAGTACATAAACAGGCAAAGTTTTATTTGACAGCAGCACACATGTTAACTTCTTCTTTATGTAAACTCTTAGAATTACAGTTTGAAGACTGAAAAGTGAATAACAGACAAAAAACAGTGGTTAACATGTCACGTATAAAGCTTTAGTCACATTTTTTAAAGTGGAATACTGTTCATCCTAACATTCGTCTGTAGTCTTCCAATACGCATTCTAATGTGCTAACATGTGTAGTCTTTCGTTTGACACTAATGGAATTCAGTAACTGAATATCCATGCGAATTGCAAGCCATCATATGACAATTAATTGATCATATTTCGTACCAGTTTCGTTGTTCCCATTCCTACTCCATACATTAAATATGTGTAAACCGAAATGATTACAAGAGCTCTGAAGATAATAATGTTGAAAGTACAGAGTAGTTCTTGCGAACTTTCCGATAATCGAGAGTGAACCTGCATCTCCTCAGTTACTTGCAGTACTCACCTGCTCCAGTGCTCTACGATAAACTAAAAGTCACATTTGTTGGTTTATGTAGTCTCTATACAAACGGTCCAGTAACGTTAATGTGACCATCGACTACGTTCGACGTCAATGTGCAATAAACACTCACAGATGGCAGGTGGCAGCACAAGCGTGTCGGGGGGAGAGGGGGGGGGGGGGGCACGTGACGCGTCGTTGTAATGCGGAAACAGAGCGATTCATCTCATGTCCAGGAGGGCATGATAATTGGCTTTCGGGCCAAGATTGAAAGCATTTCTGAAACGGCTAAGTTTTTAAACAGATCGCGTGTCGCCGTGGTTAAAATATAACGCGTATAGCAAAATGACACTATCGAAAACTGGCGCCGAGGCAACAATTATGCACCATGGGCCATAGATGACCGACCCAATAAGGTGGCGTAAGGCCGTCGCATTTGACGGAGCTTATGTTGAAAAATAGGGTTTTCTAGCCAAAAGAGTGAGGAATGATATAATGTATTGGAACCCTCAATAAAACCAACCTGCTTTCAGAAAAAAAAGTGTTGCATTAGTTATCGAATGCCCCTCGTATATAGACGGGAGTGCTTCCAGTATTGGAAATCAGGCACCGAAACCAAACCGATAGATATGATTTATTGTTAGATACTATATCACGACTATAGAAACGAACTAAACAGTCTTTTAGTTTTTGGTAAGCCACGGGAGAGTGTGAGTGTTGAAAGTATCTGAGGAGAGGCAAGACACTACCAATTTTAAGCATGTTCGCAAGGACTGTTATCCAACTTAATTTGTTAGAATACTATGAAACTATGCAGATAATCCTCCGAAAGGCGTTTTGTTAAATTTTTACGAATATTCCAGAGCGCTTTTCTTTGAAACTTTCCGAAGTCAGTCCATCGGAGTTGCGGTGACGTCGCACGGAGGGACACTCACGAGCGCGGCCCGAATCCACGTACTCTAGGCAATGGGTGGCGCGTGAGACAAATTACGCGACTTACTGCTCAGTGGATTTAATTTTAAACGTTTGTTGGCAGACCTGGACTAATTGTCTCTGCCGTTACATTACCAAATCAGTGTAAATAAGGGTCGCAAACCCGCTTTAATCCGTGAGACACGGTTATTCATCACAATACAAACATCAATAAGGGAAAGTACAGCAGGTATGTAACCACTCTCAGGAAAGATACAATACCGCACAGTCATCTGGTTGATCACTCAGGATCACAGACTCTCTACTTCTGAAATACTCTCCGAAAATACCAGCTCCCCTCCAGAGGGCACACGACTTCTACACCCTACGAAGGTCGCCGTCGCGGCTTCCAAAACTTCTCCGCGGAAAAAAAAGGCTTCTCCGCCAAACAAAATCAAGAACAAGAGGAGAATTCTCACTAGACATTTCCTGTTCCTGCTTACAGCGCGTCTATAAGGATATTAACAACCTTTTCTGCATGTTGTCATTATGGAGAATAAAATAAAGTATATTTTACACAGGACTGTCGACAAAAAAACCATATACAGTTAAAAAGCACATTGTGCACATGGGTATGTTCGCATACGTAGCACACACAGAGGCTTCATAATCCTAAAATGCACAATGTACAGTAAAATGCTCATTAGTGCATCTGACTGACATGTTACAACCATCGTGGATCCACCGTAGTCGAAGAATAATGAGAAAATACAGTGTAAGTAGTTTTATTGTCAACAAATCTCTGGATAATGTGCTGTAATTTTATCAGTCATAATGACAACATTGCATGAGGCGCTAATTCACAGTGGAATACATTTAACAACAATTTTTTAAGATGGTTGCGTTGGGGAAGGAGACCAGACAGCGAGGTCATCGGTCTCATCGGATTAGGGAAGGACAGGGAAGGAAGTCGGCCGTGCCCTTTGAAAGGAACCATCCCGGCATTTGCCTGGAGCGATTTAGGGAAATCACGGAAAACCTAAATCAGGATGGCCGGACGCGGGATTGAACCGTCGTCCTCCCGAATGCGAGTCCAGTGTCTAACCACTGCGCCACCTCGCTCGGTAATTTTTTAAGACCCGAAGATAACACTTACAGTTGTCGAAACTGATTGTCAACAATAAAGACTCATTTATGCAATCTTGGCTATTGAAACCTTTTTCTCAAAATTTATTTTGAAATCAGTCGAAGTTTCAGTTGCATAATCTACCGGAAATCGTGCCTCTGATTACTGACTGAGTTTTTGGCATGTATTAAAATGCGTGAAACATTTTTTGTTGACTTGAGACTGTTGATGGAGGATGCAATGTATGATTAATTGTTTTTATCCACCGTCATTTTCTACTGCCTTTGACACGAGACCAACGAAACCTTTATTTTCTCCACACATGTTTTTGCCTCCATCAGCTGTGATACACAAAAGGCTTTTCCATTGAAGATTGTTTTTTTGAACAGCACTTTCTGCTCCTTCAGAAATTTCTTCTCCAGTGACCGTGTCTTGAATGCCATGAACGCGAAGAAGCTCTTAATACGCTTGATCATTTTTGTTTATCCTGCGAACAAAAATTAACATCTGTGCAGTATCTGAAACATTTGTTGACTCATCCAGAGCCAAAGGAAACCATTCGTGTCAAACTTTCTCAAACAATTGAGTTACATTTTCAGCTGTATCACTTACTCTTCGATCCCCAGTGTCTGCTAACAAACTGATATTTTTAAATAAATTAGCTTTTTCTGAACACATTTTTTCAGCTGCTGCAATCCTTTATCACCTACCAGTAAATGGTTTTCTAAGGTTTGCTGTTGAGTGAGCCACGCGGAAACTAGCACGAGTTACTGCTTTTGTTCAAAATTTACTATCTTAAACAATATTTGCTGAGATTTCAAACCACGTTCCAAAGACACCTACGTTTCTAATCGTTGGCTTGCGGTAAATGCGAAATAACTTTGAGAATGTTTAGTCTCACAATGAGATTTTATACTGTATTCTTTGAGAAATGATATTGTTTCATTACAAATTATACTCTGCATCTTACGTTTATTTCGCATACTTGCACAAATTCACACGAAAGTGATGTAACTGGAAATCGTAAGATGCCATGTAATAGTATTAAGAGCAAGGGTTGTGAGTAAAGAATTGCACTGGATTTATATTTGAGGCAATTTTAGTTCAATTGATTAGCCACTATTGAACACACTGTATCTTCACCAAGAAACTGTGCACAGAAAACACACTAGTCCCACTATATTTTGCTTTTCAGTTTGCGCATGTTGTCGCTGACCACAAGATAGTGCTGTACAACTGCGCTTGACACCTCTACTCCCTGGAAGATGTCACTATACATTTAGCATTGTCAGAAGTAGTCGTAACAGTATATAAAACTCAGCAAGTCCATCGTTTATCACATCCCTCCCATGTCACTATCCACAATTCCAACTCCCATACCTTCTATCCCTCCGCTGGCGTACCGCAAGGCTCTATCCCTTCCCTTCTCGTCTATCTCCTGTACACTGCTGATATGCCCAAACCACCTCTGCCTGTTCATCTCCTCCAATTTGCTGATGACACCGCCTTCCTAGCCCTTTATCGTACCCTTCAATGGTCCCAAAGTACCCTCCAAACCCACCTTGACCAGTTCACCACTTGATTCAGCCAGTGGTTACTTCGTATGAAGCCCTCCAAGACCCAGGCGATCATCATAGGCTCCACCACTCACACCTTCTGTCTCCATGATTTCTACCTAACCATTTATGGCTGTCCTATCCACCTCACCCCTACCCTCAAATACCTTGGCCTCACCCTCAATCGCCACCTCACCTGGACTCCCCATTTCCCTACTGTGCAACACAAAACCACCAACAGGCTCCACCTCCTGAAACTCCTGTCTGGCTGGACATGGGGACTGCATCCTTCCACCATCCTTCACACCTACAAATCCCTGATGCACCCCATCCTTTATTATGCCAGGGTTGCAGGATTTCTGCCCCTCCCAGATTCTATAAAGCCCTCCAAATCCTAGAACTCTCCACCCCCAACCCATTGCTGTGCCTTTACTGTTGTGTTCCACACTCTCTTCATCTCCACACCCACCATCTCCTTTCCCAATGCAATTTCCAGCACCTTCCCCTCCCGTATGATGATCTTCGCCCTGACATCTACTGCTCCTACCAACTCTATCCCCACATTTCTCCTCCCTCCTCCTCAGGGCTTCCTCTCCTCCCTCTTCCTTCCCCTGAGCGGCTTTCCCCCTCCTACACCCCCTCCCTCTCCTGTGCTCCCCTTCAGTGTTCTGCATTCCCTCCTGCCTTGTCTTCCGTCTTCATCTCCCGCACTGCCCGTCTCCTGCCTCTTGGTGTGCCCCCTGTCCCAGCCCCCCCTTTTCCTCTTCCTCCTGCCCCATCCCCCTCCCCTCTTCTTTCCTCCTCTCCCACCTCCAGTCCCTCGGCAGGTCCCTACCAGCGGTTTTTATTCTTTGTGAGTGTTCTGTCGTTTCCAGTGGTTTTGCTTTTAAATGTCTCGCTCTGTGTGATTTTTATACTGTGGCCGACTTTTAACTTGTGTTTGACTCCTGTGATTTTAAGTGCACAACGAATTGCCAGCTGTGTTCTTTTAGCTTTAGGTCGACTTTCTAATTGTCCCCCCTGTGCATGTCCCCATATTAGTGTATTTCTTAAGTCCCATCATCTCCATTTGCTGTGTCTTTTATGTCCCCCTTTTATCACCCCCCTTTATTTGTAAGCATTTCCGTTTCCTGTATGTTGTAAAATCGTTTGGCTGAAAAGCGATGGACTGTGCCACTGCCAGCCCTACCTTGTCCATGGGGCAGGGGAATGAAATTACAATAAAGAAAAAAAATCGGTTATCACTGCGACAATGAAATGATGTGGACACTTGCCCGAAAGTGCCAGCAGAAATTGGGGAATGGAGTTTACCCCTGTACCTTGCACCATAGCTACCTGAATCACCGTCTAGTCCTGGATCGAACATTTGGGCATAATTCAACACTACAGTACGATGGTATGATGACCCATAGTTTATCCAACTTTTCTTGAGTCATGGCAGCGGTGACAGCAGAGAACGAAGAGGTAACCACTATTGCCACCACATGGCGAGAAATGTTGCATTGGGAAGATATCCTGCACTGATAATAACAAATGTAGCTTACACTACAATCTGACGACTTGCCGTGATGTTACTGATGCATGGAAGTAATAAGGTTTTTGATAAAGACATGTTACAATGACCTTCACGAGTGGTATTTCTTTGCAGCAATGTATCTGAAATGATATTAAGTCCACAGTTCAAGATCAATCAATAAGCGGTTCATTCGGTAATGGCTACTGCAGTGCCACTTGTAGTGAGCTCGTGAAGACTAGCAGCAGTAGTAACTGTTAAGAAAACTTCAGAATTATACCGATGCGTTTCGAGTAGTACAAGGGTATCGGGCCTCAAGGAAACTTAGACTATCAACGTCTTTGCCCCTGGGATTTAATGGAAGAGACAGTGTGGCCTTGGGCTAAAACGTGTGGAGACCCCTGATGTATGGGATCAGTCTCTCACTAGATTCCCCTAGAAAGTGGAATCGGCGAATCGTGGAGAAACCGAGTGAGGATATACAAAGGGCCGCATAGCCTTCGAAACATTTTTGTTCCAAATAGTTATCCTCTGATCTGCGACTTAAAAATAAAGACTATTTATAACGAAATTGAAATTGTAATGTTTATTTCAGATTTTATTCGAAAATTGTTGATTTGTAATGTGAAACAGAGGGGTGTTGTAGTAACCATACGAAATACAATACTGATTTATCGTACAGCGCTATAAAACGACATTTCCTCGAAAAAAGATATTGTTGAAAAAACTCAAAACAAAAATATATTAAACACCTGTCCAATACTTTGTCGAACTTATATAAAACATGTTTGTGTTGTTCATAAACAAGTTTAGCATTAAATAACAGGAAACTCTTGCCTTTGATCATGATAAAGAACAAAGTAACCACAATAATTATATAGATTTTTTATGTTTGTGCATATAAACTGTTCTTGTATCAGAAGTAACTGATTTGGTTACATGAAAGTGCAGATGTTACGCGATTAACTAATTTTTATTACTTTCAAAATTTAATTTATTTTCTTAAGTATATAAAATACACAATAGATAAGCACTGAATGAGGTGCGGTTCCAAAAAAGAAAAAAGAAGTCGTTGGCATCCAGTTTCTCGGTTACACTTTCGTATATATTTCTTTCCCTACCAATGCTAGCAGTACTACCAGTAATCATACCATTCCCTATGTAATTTATGTACTGTACCTTTTGTAAACCCTTGTCGCCAGTTTTGTAAAGGCCTCGTCGCTACTGCTGTGAAGTTCGGGTTCTCACTGTTGTTACAGTAGGCCGATTTTGCGAGTTCGTGAATGGCTTCTGGTGCAGTACACCGCTAAGACAATTTCTCCCTGCCACTATTACACAGCTGTGCTCCAGGGTCAGGTAACAGGATAGGGGACAGAAGGTTCTACAACACTCCAACAAATTAGTAACAAAGTCATACAAATGAGTTAAAAGGTTTACCTATCTTTGTGACCAGTTGAATGTTGACGTAGGCAACATTGCTTGTAATATAACACAACAGAAGCCCTCAATGGCTAAGTGCAAATAATTGTAGGCAAACATCAGAGTACATAGGAAATGCAATTACAAAAATTGTCTGTTCAGTTCTTAGATTTCACTAAACGACGTTCCCTGTCTAAGTCAGCCTTCGGCGATGATCTATAACCAAGTGGACGAGAGCTGCTCTTCAACCTTCCATGTAGGCTTCTGTCCATTGTAATCTGATCAGCCGGCCGGTGTGGCCGAGCGGTTCTAGGCGCTACAGTCTGTAACCGCGCGACCGCTACGGTCGCAGGTTCGACTCCTGCCTTGGGCATGGATGTGTGTGATGTCCTCAGGTTAGTTAGGTTTAAGTAGTTCTAAGTTCTAGGGGACTGATGACCTTAGAAGTTAAGTCCCATAGTGCTCAGAGCCATTTGACTCATTTAATCTGATCACTGACTGATTATACTCGGCCGGCAGTTGGCCGAGGCGTAGTCCGTATCAGTAGTAGGCTAGTAGTGGCTTCGGTGCAATTTTGATATCAAATTGATTTGCAAATTAATTATATTGATCAATTAAGCCCCCACCTCCACTCACCCCCGACCGCGCCCCCCTTCCCTCCCAGATGATGTCGCATGTTTTCGAGCTGCACGAGTGCCCCAGCCCCCTCTTACCCCCTCCCCCCTTCCCCCTGCCACCAAGCCTACCCTATTGGAAGATACTTTGAATTTTGGCGGGAATTTCTATGTCCCAGGGCTGTGCTGACATCCCACCCCACCCTAGCCCGTACCCCCATCTGGGAATTGGCGGGAAAAGGCCTTATATTGTGCTGGATAGGATGGACGTATGTATTTATTTAAATATTCTTTATTTAAACTATTTGAGGCAGTGCCTCCATCTGGTGTGTTCACCATGGGGTCCACAGTACAACTCTCAAAGTACACAGCACAGCCACCAGAGGGCACCATGTCCCTCCCATGACGTAACACAAGATGATGGTCTGAAGAGGAAAAATGGCGGGACAAGGACTCAGCCTGTTCTGAGCTGCCGGAGAGAGGAAGGAGTGTACTATGTTTATTTTGGGAAAAATTTATTTCATGTCGTTTGTTTATTATGCTGATACAGAACACTCACCCTGACATGCTTGAGGTCACAGTAAATAGTCTACAGACCTGCAAACTACCCGTAAATAATACAGTACGCTGATGTGCAGAGACACAAACAACTCGTAAATTACCGAAATAATGCAGTACACAGCATACAGACATGCAAACTACCCGCAGATCACCGAAATAATACATGTGTATCGCTATGCAAGCATGCTCACAATGCTTAAACACCCGAAAATAATGCACTGCACAAATACTCAGTGCATGTAAAAAACGCAATGCATCAGTGATCAGTGACTCAAGCCCTGGTCCTCCTTAGCGGAAAGCCCAAGTGCACCCCCCTAACACAATTAAACCACCAGAGGCGCTTGGAATTGATGGGAAATTAAAAATGGCTTCGCCCTTTCTGGGACTCTAAACTTGGTGCTACTGGATGGAAAGCCTAACACATGGAAACTGTCCAGTTTCGGGAGAGGAAGGTTAGGTTAATGTAGACTATTTTGTTTATTTTGGTCAGGAAACTGCCACAAATATCGGTCCTAATTACGCAATTAATCACAAAGACCGCTCCTAATTACACAAATATATGCATAGCGCTGCACAAGGACGGCATAAAGTCGTAATACAGCTAAAAAACTGATGTTACCATACAACTGGTTTTATTATGCTGGGAAACAAATTATGCAATACCACTCCAAACTTACGCAAATATCGATCCTAATTAAGTAATTAATCACAAAGATCAGGCTTAATTACACAACTATTTGCATAGCTCTACACAAGGATGGCAAAAAAGCGCAATACGCCATAAAAACTGACGCTAGCATACAACTGGTGTTATCCTGCTGGCGAAAAATTTCGCACCACCACTCGAAACCAGCGACAGAAACACTGAAACTCTACCCTACACCTATAAGCTGGTGGGAAAAAGGATGGGGTGTAAGGTACTATCTTTATTCATTTTGGCGGGAAATATGTTCAACTGACGAGATACTGGTGTTGGACAGAGAGGAGTATAAAAAGTATTACCTGTAGGCATACAGCACCTATTGCTATATGACATCGGAGTTCACTACCGACGCCTACTAAAAATCACTCTACAACCTAGCTAACCGAAGCCAATACACGCAATCAGAGCTGATGGGAAAAATACATCACAGTTGTAATTACACGTCGAAATTGTCGTGGAAAAACGAGCACTTGTAACGAACGGGTCCTAATGCAGCACATGTACTGGGGAAAATCGTCGTCCAAAAGCCTGCAGGGGGTGGTAGTTGAACGTGCGTTCTCCTCCATGTACAATCACAAACTGCCGAAACTCGAAGCCTTCTCCCCTCTCTCCCTCCTACCATATATGGGCTGTATGGATGGATGGAAGGAATGAGGCTACTCCGCAGACAGCCTCGAGGCACGTGAAGGCCGCTGTCCACCTTGAGGCGACGGTCCTTCGCCAACACAAATGCAGGTATAGTTAATTAAACAAGAGGAGATAAAAGAACGGCTGTCCAGAATACATCCTGGCAGTCTAAGGTATAGTGACACAGCCGCCCCTAATGGTTAGGGGGAGCACCTGTGGCGATGAGCTGTCACAGACTAGACAGGTCCCCAACGCCTCCAATAGGCCTCCCGCTCTGCGATGGAAAACACTTCTGTTTAGCGTCAGGTAGGACGCTCCAGATGGGACTGAGGGAGAGCTGCGATCGCGTAAGGAAGTCGCCCGCTGTTCTGCGCTGGACTATGTACCATCAACTCGACTGCTAGTCCATTTTCATTTAGTTTTATGAGCAACATCGGTATAACTCTTCAGGCTTTCCCGGCGATCTAATGACATCTTGGGTTGTCGGGTGTTCTGCCGGACATCAGCGTCGTACTTGCACGATATTTCGGTCACGTAGCTCGAGACCTTCATCAGGTGCGACCTGAGACTGCTCCTCGAGTGGACCTGGTCCAGTATTTATGCCTATGGCCTTCCCCCTCCACCAACGGCTGCAGGCGCTTCCTCTGTGGTCCGCGCCCATTCCCTGTGACCTGCTGGAGCTTTGCTGCTCCGCTCGCTCGCTCGCTCGCTTCTACCTTACGGGTCTGCCCTGACCCGTGCAGGAGCAGGCTAAGCAGTCTTCTGCTATTCCTGCGTGAACCTTACGTATGGAACTGCGGCCTCTCTTCGTGGATTGGCCTCTAGTTTTTTCCTGGATGCGGATGTCCTGTCTCTGTTGTGGGAGTTTTCACTCCCGCAGCAGGTCAGGCCAACGGGTTGTTGGCCTGTGGTGTATAGGGTGGCCCAGATCCCTGATGAGCCGGTTTTCGGACCGTTCGGTCCGCTCGTAGAACGTCCGCGCCGATTGCTTGAAGCGGTCGCGGAGGAGGGGGATTCCAGTCTGCTCGTGTAGCCGAGCGGTCGAATATAATCTCGGCAGGCGTAGAGCGAGCTTGAGCGCCCTGCTCTGCACCCTCTGCAGCTTGTTGATGTGTGTTTCGGCCGCGTTGCCCCACACCACAGCTGCGTATTCCAGCACTGGACGTACCAGCGCCAGGTACAGCGTGATGCCGTGGTGAGGTGGCAGCGCAGACGAGGGGTTGAGCAGAGGGTACAGGACGCGTAGGCGCCCTATCGCTCTGCCCCTGACGTCCTCGATGTGCGGCTTCCACGTCAGCTTATGGTCCAGTGTGACCCCCAGGTAGCGGCCAGTCTTGCTCCATGGGACGGGGCTGCCCATGATGGTGACTGGCAGAAGATCAGGCGGCAGTGGTCTTCTCGTGAAGACCACCGCCTGGCTCTTCGCCGCGTTTTGCTTGAGGCGCCACTTGGTTGACCAGGCGCCAAGGGCCTCGCAACCTCTTTGGAGCAGACGGCGCATCTCGACCGCGTTCATGCTCCGCACGAACAGCGCAGTGTCGTCGGCATATAGTGCCAACTTCACCGGCGTCACGCGCGGAGCGTCGGCGGTGTATAGGGAGTACAATAGGGGCCCAAGGACGGACCCCTGCGGCACTCCAGCACGGATGTGTCGATGGGTGGATGTCCCATCGTCCAGTCTGACGTGGAAGGACCGCTCGGCTAGGTATGAGCGGAGGAGGACCCCGTGCGACGTCGGGACCCCGTGTACAAAAAGTTTGTACACGAGGCCGTCGTGCCACACAGAGTCGAATGCCCTGGATACGTCCAGGAACACCGCCCCAAGGTATTCCCGAGTCTCCAGGGCGCGCATCGCTTCTTCTACCAGCCGCATCAGCTGGTGGACGGTGGAATGGCCCCTCCTAAAGCCGAACTGCTCATCGGGTATGATGCCTTCCGCTGTCACGTGGCGGAGCAGTCGTCTGGCGTACAGGCGCTCAAACACCTTCGAGAGCGCCGGCAGCAGGCTGATGGGCCTGTAGTTGGCGGCGTCCCGTGGGTCCTTGTTCGCCTTGGGGATTGCCACCACCTCTGCGTGTTTCCACACAGTGGGGTAGACCCCAGAGCGAAGGACCTCATTGAAGATGCCCGCCAGGAACGGGTATGCGCCCGCCGGCAGGCTCCTCAGCAGATGGTTGGTGACGCCGTCAGCACCGCCAGCCTTCTTGGTGTTGAGCGCTGTAATCTGCGCGGCCACCTCCTCGTCGGAGATGGGGTCGATCTCGTCTGCGTCGTCCCTGGCTTCCAGGAACACAGGGAGCTGCTCTTCCACCCGGTGGAGGTGTTCTTCGTCTACATTGTCATCCACCGGGGTGAATGACAGCTCGAAGTGGTCCGCCAGGACGCCTGCTTTGCCGTCCGGGCTGCAGACGACGTCTTGTCCGACGAGCAGAGGCGGCACGCGCTGCCTTCTGCGTAGAAAGGACTTCACAGTCCGCCACGCGCTGCCGTCCTCAGGGTTGAGGGAGGCGACAAGGTCCGCCCAGACGTTGTTCCTGTGCGCCTCAGCCGCCGCTTTGATTTCTCTCCGCATGCGGTTGAGGCGCCGTTTCGTCGCGGGTTGGCGGGTGAGCTGCCACTCCCGGAAGAGGCGGTTCTTCTCCCGTATTGCGTCCCGGATGGGAGGCGGTAGGTTACGGGAGAAGTCCCTGGTACCCTGTGGAGGGGGAGGGGAGGCCGCGTCGGCTGCTTGCAGCAGCTGGCGGGTGAGGAACTGGAGGGCGGCATCCGCACCCACTGCCGCGGGGTCAGGTGAGTTCTCCAGTGATGCCAGGACATTGTCCTGGAATCGGTCGCAGTCCAGGCGCCGGTACGTCCGCCGACGTGGCGGGAGCGTGGCTCCAGCGATGTCGATTTGGTAGACCACCGGCAGGTGGTCGGACGACATCGCGCACCGCGTGGTGGCGGTCGTGTGATGCCCGATTCCTTTGATGACGGCCACGTCGAGCACGTCTGACCGCCCCCTGGCCGGGAAGATGGTGTGTTCCCGTGGGCCCAGGACCAGGGCGCCATTCCTCTGGGCAGCGCGAAGAAGTCGGCGGCCACTGACGTTCGTGAGGCGGGAGTTCCATTCCGGGTGCTTCGCGTTGAAGTCACCCGCAATGAATGTCCTTCCCCCAAACGTCAGCAGCTCGTCGATGTCCGCCTCCTGGAGGTGTCCACGCGGCGGCCTGTATGCGGCCACGAAGGTTATTTGCCCCGCAGCCGTGGTGACGTTCACCCCGGTGGCTTCCAGGGTGGCCATGGCTGGGAGCTGCACCTGGTGGTGCCGGAGTGAGGCGCGTACGTAGATGGCGGTACCCCCGCCTGCCGTCGGCCTGTCGTTCCGGTAGCAAACATAGTTTGCCACCTTCACGCGAACTCCCGGCTTGAGGTGAGTTTCGCAGATCAGACACAGGTCGATTGCCTCGTCCTGCATGAACTGACGAAACTCACCTTGTTGTGGGAACAGGCTGTTGGCGTTGAAGCCACAGATGGTCAGGCCATGGATAAGGGCATTATCCATGGTGTGGCTTCGCGGCGACGGTAGTGGCCTGGAGGGCCCCCGTTACGGCGGTGACGAGCACCGGCAGTTGCTGTAGCAAGGCAGAGAGGGAGCTCAGCATTGCTCCCAGGTCTGCTGCTTCCAGTCCTGGTGTTGCAGCTGCAGGTGCCGCAATTGCGGCTTGCGGCGTGGCTGTGGTGGGGGGACGGGTTTGGCGTCCGCCCTGGTGTTGGACCTCCCGGGTGCCGGCTGCCTGGTTAGGCGACGTGGTGGCCGGGACTTCCGCCTGCCGCCCCCTGGGGGCGTCCAAAGACTCCCCCTTGGTGGCAGAGGCGAAACTGGTGCCTGGTAGCACCTTTCGTGCGGGTGCCGCTCGTCCTTGCTGGCGTGGGCGGCGCTTGAAGGCGGCGCAGCCTCTGTAGCTCGCCACATGTGGCTCGCTGCAGTTACAGCACTTGGGCGCCTCCTCCCTCTTCTTCGTGCAGTCCCGACTCTGGTGGGAGTCGGCGCACTTGACGCAGCGGGCCGGCATCGTGCAGTAGCGCGCCACGTGGTCAAGGCCTTGGCAGGAGAAGCACTGGGCGCGCCTCCCCTTGGCCTTGAGCGGCTCCACTTCCACACCGATCCTGGCCACCATCTGCAACTGGAAAATCTTGCGGTTTTCGAAGTTGTCCGGAAGGACAACTAGGAACAGCGGCATGGGTCTCTTCGTCCTGGGAGACTTCATGAGAGTGACCGAGCTGGCCATGTAGCCCAGCGCAGCTAGTTCCCTCTTGAGATGGTCGGTCTCCATTTTTAGCGGAAGGCGGCGGAAAACCACCTTCAGCTGCTTCACTGGCTCAGCATTGTGGGTGAAGCAGTGAAGCTTCTCCACCTCTATGAGCCGCATGGCAGCTCGGTATTCCTCCATCGTGCTGACCCAGACTCTGTATAAGTCCCGACCAGCACATTTGATCTTGGCGGAGGACGTCACCGCCTGGAACTTCTCGAGGAAGGACTGGTACGTGTCCGTCCACGATACAGTGATCGGTGGCGGAGCGGGTGCCCGCCTCTTGGGTGCCTCAGCAGCATCCATGGCCTCCTGTTCGTCGGGAATGTCGACGAATGCGTTCGCCGTCGGCAGCGGCTGCACAGTCTCGAGCCGCTTGGTCCGAGCAGTGTGCCGCCGCTTCGGGACAACGAAGCCGTCGTCAGTCCCCTTTTCTGCCTCGGAGGGGGCAGGAGCCTCCGGCATCTTCTTCCTCTGACTCCGCCTGAAATCAGAATCAGAGATTGCGGAGGACTCGTCCTCCTCCGACGCTGCAGGCCTCTTTCTAGAGGGCTGCGATGTGTCCATGTCTGTCCCCTCCATCAGGTCGCCCAGGTTAGTCTCTGGGATCATGCTGTCACGTGGCAGGACGGTGACGTCTTCTGTCGTCACGCCTGGCGGTACAGCAATCGGTGTATATGTGGTCTCTTCGCTGGAAGAGACCGGAGTGGCAGTCAGCAGGACACCAGTTTCTTCTGTAACTGGGCCTGGTGGTGCAACACTCATCGGGGCCGCCACTGGCAGAACAGTGCCGTCTTCATTCGACACGCCTGGCAGGGCTCCCGACGGTACTCTCGCCTCTTCGTATACCACGCAACCGAGTGACCTCAGGTGCTGTTGGAACAAGCGGAGTGCTCGTTCGTCAGCAGCGTATTCAGGGTAAACATTGCCCCGTGATAGACGGTGTACAACGAGGTACACCTGCTCTGGCGTGAGCGGGCTAATGCTCCTTGGTTGTGCCGTTGCGTAGTCCATCGTCGGTAGCTGCGTCGTCGTACGTGGGGGGCCGGACGGGGCCGCCGACGGGGCTGGCTCGGTCGCCCGGGCCAGTCCCGCCGGGCAGCGGTCCGCCACACCCTGCGCCTGAGTAGCGTGGTCCTGCTCGCACGGCATGCTAACTCGGAATGCGGGGTTTGCTGCTCCGTTTTCCGTCCGCTGCGGTTCTAGGTGTTCCCTCTGCGGTCCGCGCCCACCAAACCCGCTCCTGGGGGTTTCATCTACGGTCTGGGGTGCCAGGCGTTCCCCCTGCGGTCCGCGCCCGCTCACCACGACCTGTTGGAGCGTTGCCGCTCCGTTTTTTTGTCTGCTGCGGCTCTGGATGTTCCCTCTGCGGTCCGCGCCCACCAGTCCCACTTCTGGGTGTTCCATCTTCGGTCTGGTGCTCCTGGCAGTCCGTCAGGGGCTCGTTTACCATCTCCATGTCTCTGGTTCTTCTGTTTGTGTAGTGTTGCAACTGGCCCCGTTGCTCCTTTAACAATTCCAGAGCCGGATCCCAGGCTTTGCTTAGCTGGTACCCTGTGTCACGATTCGTAAGATCGTCAGCCATTTTAATCTCAATCGATTCTCTTATAACACTGTCCCAAAATCTGGGTGTTTGTGCTAGAATCTTGGTATCCTCATACTTCATGGCATGATCTAGTTCTAGACAGTGTTCAGCAATGGCTGACTTAGTCACCTGTCTTAATCTAGTGTGCCTCTGATGTTCTTTGCACCTGATCTCCACAGTTCTTGTCGTCTGGCCAATGTAGGACATGCCACATTGACAAGGTATATTGTAAATCCCTGGTTTTCGTAACCCCAGGTCGTCTTTGACACTCCCCAGCAGTCCCCCAATCTTGTTGGATGGACAGAAAACACACTTGATATTGTGTTTTCGCAGGATCCTACTGATTCTGGCAGAAATAGAGCCAGCATAGGGCAGATATGCCACCTTCCTTGCTTCATCTTGGTCTTCTTCTGGCATGAGTTAAGATGTTCAAGAAACTCATTGAGCCTGTCCATCCCATGTGGCCAGATCACGAAGGTGTCATCTACATACCTAAAGAAGCATGTGGGTTTAAATGTGGCTGTCTCCAATGCCCTCTCCTCAAAACTATCCATAAACATGTTGGCAACCACAGGGGACAGTGGGCTGCCCATAGCTACACCTTCAGTTTGCTCGTAATATTGGTTTCTGTACAGGAAATACGTGGATGTCAGTGTATGACTGAACAGGTCCAACAGAGCACCATCAAATTTCTCTGCAATCAGTTCTAGTGAGTCCTTCAGTGGGACCCTGGTGAACAGCGATACCACATCAAAACTAACCATGATGTCCGAATCTGTGATGTGCAGTTGCTTCAGGCGTTGCAGGAAATCTTCTGAGTTGCGGATGTGGTGAATACATTTCCCCACATATGGAGCCAGGAGACCTTTCAGGTACTTGGCTGTTGTGTACGTAGGTGCCCCAATATTACTGACAATAGGACGTAGGGGCACACCCTCCTTGTGTATTTTAGGCAGACCATACAGTCTAGGTGGCACTGGCGCTTTTTCCCGTAGTTGTCTGATGATCTTATCGGGCATCCCTGTTTCCTTCAAGAGAGCACTTGTCTTCTTGGCCACCTTGTCCGTGGGGTCACACTCCAGAATTCTGTATGCAGGGTCCTCCAGAAGTTGGCGTACTTTCTCATCATAATCCACTCGCTGCAAGGTGACAGTGGAGTTCCCTTTGTCTGCTGGCAGTACCACAATGCTGTTGTCTTCCCGTAGTTTCTTGAGTGCAAGCCTCTCCTCGGTTGTGATGTTCGATTTCGGCGGCCTGGCCTTGGTGAGGGCCCTGCAGGTCTCTCGGCGGACTTCCTCTGCCACATTAGGCGGCAGTTCTACGTTTGACTGCACTCGCATCTCATTATTCTGTGACGTCCAGCGAAGTATACCACCACAGATCACAAATGATCAGCAGAGACATACCCACCCAGTGTAAAATCAGGAAAAAAAAAACGATTATTTTGGTAGGAAAACTACCGGTCACTGCAGAATGTCCTCGTTATTTCGAAATTAAATTGATCATGAGAGCCACTTTGCATGGGGAGTAACTTTTGTTTTCGGTTTTTTTTTTCTGTAGTCGGATTACACTCACTAGGTAGGTCAAATGGGAGTCTGTGGAGAAATGACATCTGAAGCTGACCACAGATGGATTCTACAGCCCACAACACACATTTCGCGTGAGGACCCTGTTATTAAAAACACGATCGTCGCGTCTACATTACCGTCACCTTGCATAAAAAGCAGTCTTGAGTCTACAGGTACACACACGAGCCACTGATAATGTAACACTTTCTGGTAGAAATGCTGTCCGCAATTTGGAATCAAGTCTATCCATTCAACCACTTACTTGCGTTGAATCCTGTAGAGACATCTTTTAATGATTACAGCCTTTGGTGAATCATATTCACAGCGCTCTCATATCTCGAAATGAGTCACTTTATGTCTCTCGGGATGCAACCATGTTGGTTGGTTGGTTTGGGGGGATTAAAGGGACCAGACTGCTATGGTCATCGGTCCCTTTGCAACCATGTCTATCACCCAAACATAGTGGCGATTCTATTAAATATACAGGTATTGGTTCATTGGAGTAAATGGTTCGTGATCGAAGTCGCTTCTACAGACCAGTGTAAAGCTTCATCACCTGTACTGTAGGATGACCATATCCAACAGACTATCAATTTTTTGCAATTTGTGATTGTACATGGAGAAGAACGCACATTCAACTACCACCCCTTCTACATCCTTTTCGACGACGATTTTCCCCAGTACATGTGCTGCATTATGACCCCTTCGTTACAATTGATGGTTTGCTCATGACAATTTCGGAGTGTAATTAGAACTGTGACGCATTTTTCACATCATCTGTGATTGCATGTATTGGCTTCGGTTAGCTGTGTTCGAGTTATTCGTACCATATGTTTGCGTGTATGAATCTTTACCACGACACCTCTGGCAGCCGATCCTTTCAGTTACTCGAATCGTCCAATTGCGTTATTACTGTTCCTATATTAACGTCTTTGCATTGTGATGAGTGGAGGTACAGGAGTGGATCCGGGGCTTCTGTATTTCGTACTGTGGACACGGTTCTCGATTGAGTGGCTACTGCAGTTGTTGTTGCTCAGTGTTGAAATTTCAAGTGATCTGCTGCACTGTGGATTTTCTATTGGCTGAAACGATCCGTGATGTCGATGGCGACCTCTGTCAGCAAAACACTGTTGCACAGTGGAAATTTCTGCTGGTAGGGATTATCTGCGAATCGATGTACTTACATCGATGGCCAGTACACGGTGTGCCGTCGTCTCCGTCATGTTACCAGCTGAACTGTGCCATTCGCAGTAGCAACAGGAGCTGTCTCTGCAATAGAAAGACTATCTCTGATTCACATGACTTTACATAAACGTTCGTGAAAGTAGCAGCATTAGGAGGACCTGCCGCACCCCGACAAGAAAAGTGGCACGAATCGGAAAACTGCAATTTTTAGTCTACGTCACTGAAAAATCCGTGTGAAGTGCCCCAACACGCACAAAAATGTCACATCTCTGTCTCGCAATGTGTCCAATTGAGGGCAGCTGTTTGTCAGTTTTGTTGTAGGCTGCTTCATGATTCGCCATGGCAAGAACATTGTCGCTACTGGTGGTTGCGCATGGATCATTCAAGAAGAGAGGTACATTGTGCGATGTCCACACTTTTCAAGTATAAGGTAAGTTGAATGTAATTTTTAATATCATCGCTTACTACAAAATCTGTTTCTTTACAGTGTCTGTATCTAACATTACAGTGTCCTTGCATGCACCACTTTTGCATTTATTTTGTTAATAAGCTGCAAGTGCGTTGTTTGTAGGACCGCTAATTCTGTAAGATGGAAAACATTTTTAAAGACTGTCCGAATTTACGAAATCGTGGGATATTTTGGTATTTAATGGTTGCGGTAGTTTCCGAGTGAATATGTGAGTACCGTTCTCAGAAAAGGTAATATTCTGCAGCCTAAACAGTGTTGCATTATGTATGTTATCTTCATTAGAATTTGAATTTTCTACGAAATATTTGCACACGGTGTCAGTAATGAAACTTAACAGTTACTACATCTTTTGTGCAACATTTCTTGTAATCAGACTTAACACTGGAATCATGTAATAGTTAGGAAAAAGTCCCTGTATAATTGATGCATTAAAAGTATCGCAATACAGAAAAAGAGCTTTGCGTCGTTTAATATGCCGTTTCAATAAAGAACGACTATCTGATGACGTATTCACGTCCGCGATGTTCGTTGTTTTTGACTAAATTTGAAAGGCACGCCACGTTAATGAATTAAATGGATTTTTACTTACCTGATTCAGTTGCTGGCTTCGTTGTCTCCTTTTCAGGTGTCTGATGATTTCGGATTCTTTCTGAAAACTTTCCAGGGCTGAAAATTTTCATTAGGTCATTAAACTACTAAATAAACAAACTGTTCACTATTTTAACTTTTATA
This sequence comes from Schistocerca americana, assembly GCF_021461395.2. Lineage (NCBI taxonomy): Eukaryota > Metazoa > Arthropoda > Insecta > Orthoptera > Acrididae > Schistocerca > Schistocerca americana. The sequence continues at coordinate 660,636,487 of NC_060130.1, forward strand.
TCCTGAAACTCTTCACTCGAATGGTTGACAAAATCAACATCTGTTGCTTTTCAAACTCTTAATTCCATACTAAATATGACTACTCCTTACAAATGGTTCCGCATGACTCCAGTAAATCTACGATTCTCGCCAAGAGCGAGAGAGAACAGAGATTAGAGTTGAAGCAAAGAAGTTTAAGTCATTTACATAGTCGTCAAAGACAGTGTTTCGATTAACTGATACCAATTTAACAAATCTAAGTGAAAATAAAATTGCATACTTTCGTGTTTAAATTAATATAAAATTTAATATAAAATAAATTAATAGAAAATACACTGAAGAGCCAAAGAAACTAGTACACCTACCTAATATGGTGTAGGGACCGCGCGAGCCCGGAGAAGTGCCGCAAAACGAAGTGGCATGGACTCGACTAATGTCTGAAGTAGTGCTGGAGGGAGCTGACACCGTGAATCCTGCAGGGCTGTCCATAAATCAGTAAGAGTACGAGGGAGTGGAGATCTCTTCCGAACAGCAAATTGCAAGGCATCCGAGGTACACTCAATAATGTTCATGTCTGGGGAGTTTGGTGGGCAGCGGGAGTGTTTAAACTCAGAAGAGTGTTCCTGGAGCTACTCTGTAGTAGTTTTGAACGTGTAGGGTGTCTCATTGATCCACTGGAATTGTCCCAGTCCGTCGCAATGAACAATGTACATGAATGGATGCAGGAGATCAGACAGGATGCTTACGTACGTGTCACCTGTCAGAGTCGTACCTAGACGTATCAGGGGTCCCATATCACTCCAACTGCGCACTTTTCACGCTATTACAGAACCTCTACCAGCTTGACCAGCTCCCTGTTGACATGCAGGGTCCATGGATTCATGAGGTTGTCTCCATACCCGTACACGTCTATCCACTCGATACAATTTGAAGCAAGGCTCGTTTGACCAGGCAACATGTTTCCAGTTATCAGCAGTCCAATGTTGGTGTTGACGGGCCCAGGCGAGGCGTAAAGCTTTGTGTCCTGCAGTCATCAAGTATATACGACTGGCCCTTCGGCTCCGAAAGCCCATATCGATGAATGGTTCGCACGCTGACACTTGTTGGTGGCCCAGCATTGAACTCTGCAGCAATTTTTCGGAAGGGTTGCACTTCTGTCACGTTGAATGATTCTCTTCAGCAGTCGTCGTTGGTCCCGTTCCTGGAGGATCTTTTTCCGCCCGCAGCGATGTCGGAGATCTGATGTTTTACCGGATTCCTGATATTCACGGTACACTCGTGAAATGATCGTACGGGAAATTCCGCACTTCCGCGCTACCTCGGATATGCTGTGTTCCATCGATCGTGCGGCCATAACACTACGTTCAAACTCACTTAAATCTTGACAACCTACCATTGTAGAACTGTGCCAGACACTTGTCTTATATAGGAGTTGCCGACCGCAGCGCAGTGTTCTGCCTGTTTAGGTATCTCTGTATTTGAATATGGATGCCTATACCAGTTTCTTTGGCGCTTGAGTGTATAAACAACACTGTGAGATACATGGAATTCTGGTAATAGGAGTTTCTTCGTAATGTATGAAATATCGATAAGCATCGGCATCAGGAGTTCATAATGTGTGTCAGGCTTATTACATCACAGTCATCAAGAGAAAACAGTGATACCGTTCGATAATTTTATGAAAAAAGCATAGGGTGAATTACATATTTATTTTAATGGCCTTTTTGGTCGAATAAGGCCATCGTGAGACTTAAAATACGGAGATGATGATAGTTATCACCCATATCTATTCACACGCGTCGTCGAAAGTCAGCAGATATACTTTGTTTACAAAATGTCTCAATGTAATTGTTTTTAACGGAGACTAACTCCTCATAATTTCTGTGCGGCATACTGTCGTCACTATGTGTTCTAGTGTCATTGCCAACTCTCATAGTTTTAAACAGAGTGACTTGTAGACTTTTGATGCTTCATTTCTTTGTCTTAACTATTGTTTATCACTGTCAGACAACGTATTAGCTATGGGCTAAACATTAGTTTTATCTTCCTCTGCTTTCCCCTGGAACTGATATTAATCAGAGGGCTACTACCATGCTGTACATATATTCTAAAATTAACTGCTAAAATCAGAGTATGGCAATCAATAAATGCACCTAGACTCTTTTTTTAAATCCGAATATTTTAACATATGAAATGTTCTCAAACTAGTAACAGCTTCTTCTAATACTACAAATAACTTAACAGTGAACCAAGATTAATCCTAAGCTCTAGGAGAGATCTGTACCCCGCTAAAATAATAATTGTCGTACAGTCCATTTATTGCTCAGCGTAAAGTGCACAGATCTTTGTTCTTGTTCAGAGCTACTCCTATCGCTCATGCGTATTTGTCGGTACTATGAAGTAATCTCTGTTTTATTCTTAACTACGTTCATTACAATAAAATATGAACTAGCAAACCTCAGGCAATTTCCAGACTGACTGACTAGGCTATATCCACATTTACCGCAAATTACATTGATTCTACAGTAAAAAGACAACAATAAGCTAATGCACACTTCAACTCCACAGTTTTTCTGTACGTGAGGTACAAATTTAAAGCCTAATTTCAAGAATTTCAGCTTAGGCGTCTGTAGCTATCAGTCCATATAATGCATCTCAGAACAACAAATCCTCAGTAAATAATTTGTAAGAGCTATCAAGAAGACACGCACTCGAAACACTGCTCGAAGTAAATATCACACAAGAACGTTAAACTGATTTCGGACGCATATTTATCTTATAATTTCAAGTAACTAGGGTACAGGTGTGCAAGTCAACAGCCGAAACAGTGAAATGAAGATCAAGAAATTTGCGCGGAGCTTGCTCACGTCTACTGCACTATGATTAAGTACTTAACTGATAGATTTGTCAGGCCCCACTTCCGAGCTGCACATGGCACGCCTCAGCAGACAGTGTGGACGAATAATCTGTTATCATTGCCGTCTCTGCCGCTGCTGAGCGTAGTTGAATATCACACAGCGAGGATCCAGTACGTTCATCCACAGTTTGTTTGTTTACTCGTTCTGTGAAAATTGTGCTTCCACATTCTTATTATGTCCCAACCAGTCCTAATTTTACTGTTACGGAACCTAACAAGGACGTCTTCCACTTTGTACAGAAAACCAGAAGGTGTGTTGCTATTATCTCAAGTCTTGGCTGTAAGTGCCCAACATTCGTGTATTTCTGGAGCTGTCTTCTGTCGGTTGAAGCCAGTGACTCTTCTAATCCCCTTATTCTAGATGTCTGGTGTTCACCTTTGAGGGCAGTCTCTCTCTTTCTCGACCTTTAGTCACGGACTGTTTTCGTCGACCTTTCATCGATTATTCTTGTTACACGACCCGCCCAGTTACATTACACCACTGAATATAGTCAGTTCTTTTGTGGTTGGCCTAGGATGAGAATTTCCTTGCCTTTTTGCGTAATTTGAATTTACCTTTCGCGAATTCCAATGTTCGTTGACGTAAGGAAAAACGAAAAGAGCTCGCCGGTATAAAAGTCTTCTTTGAAGTCCACTGGCAGAAGTTGAAAGCAATAGATTTTCTTCCCAGTACCTTTCATCATAGTTTTCTATGGCGAGAAGTCTATCGTCAGTGTCATACATATTGTTCAGTAGCTGGCCAAGTTATGTACCCTGTCAGTCCAAAATGTTTCGATATCGGACTAACAAAAAAAGAGAAAAATTAAAATGCTTCGGGTGTTCTACATCGTGTGCTGTCCCCCCCCCCCCCTCCCCACTCCGCAATTGAGTAAAAAACACGAAACATTCATATAACCATAAGAAACTGTCAGAAAAGTCTTTCTTTGGGATGTTGTTCAACTAGCGCCTCACATTCAAACCTACTTCGGTCTTGACAACCACCGGAGACTCATTCCGCACTCTGTCCTTTGGTGCTAGGTCCGGATTGATAACACGAGATCTTTTCACCCATGCTGATTTTTTTCAGAAAAGAATTGGCCAAATTTTGAATTTCAATCAAGTTACGGCAGGCGCCCACGTGTAGTTCGAAATTCAAGGTGTGCTGGACAAACTGTGCAGACACTTTACTCTTCATCAAAACATTTTGGAGAATGTCTTTAACACTTTATTTGGATATGTTGCTCCACTGCGATTTCCTGCACAACAACGTTGACACGCTACGGTCGTTCGTCCATTACTTAATACTACTTGCTCACAACTGACTAGTCGAATGCAGTGCAATGGAGAATCGGGTCTCTGATGATCTTATCAACCAGGGCAATGGTTTCCAGCTGAGCTCTGCATGGGATGTAGCTCTAGCAAGAATATGTCGAGAGCGCCCTGATATGAAAGCGGCGAAGGCAGCGGTGGAATGGACAAGCAGCACCATGACGCGACGCCAGGATTCTCCAACACGCCGGGAGTCCCTCCCCCATCCTCCACTACTCACGATTCCCCCGCACCCCACCATCTATACCACCCACGCGACCCTCCTTCCGGAGGCGAGCAATTGGCCCAGCAGTTGCAGACGAGGCAGAACAGTCTGCGGTCCAGCGTCTATAACGATACGAACTGGACATGAACCCGACACTTCACCTGAAGGTGATGAGTGGGAAACTTGTCGAAATTTTGCCGCAGAATAACGCCTTGACTTGGGTGATAGCCCGCAAGATTAAACCAACGTATTTCTTTATTTCTGACCGAGAAACCAAATATCAGTTTTCGTATTTCTAGCTTCAAAATCGCTGTAACAGTGACATATTTTCAAAACACCTTTCATCCCCTATTTGATTTCCTTAGCGGCGGGATTTCAGAAAATCCGCCTACAGTGTAAGGTCAACACCCTCTCCAAATTTCAAGTTTCTTTCCTTAGGGGTCTGTACTGGGCGATGATAAGTCAGTCCGTTTGTATGTAGAGATTATCTTCCTCTATTTGAGAGTAATGTACCTTTTTTTCCACCCTGTATAATGGTAGGGCAGAGATTTCGAAACCAGATTTTAAACTATAAGACATTTCCACAGGAGGATTTGAACTCTGGAGAAAATTTATTGGATATGAAGTGTAAGTTAAAACTTAAGAAATTGCAAACGGGTAGGAAATATATAGAGACTGAATCTGAGTATGTTGCCAACAACTGACTGAAAAAGGGGAAGGGAATATAACAGAAGACGAATGGGAAGCTTTGAGACATGAAATAGTGAAGACAGCAGAGGATCAAATAGGTAAAAGTATAGTGATTACAAACTTTCCTTTTCACTCACATTAGAAGTTTAGTTTTGAAAACCCAGTTTTGTTTCCCAAAGCGTATTAGATTATTTTTACTCATGTAATTATATCTTTTGATGCCCATTCAGTTAATTTCTTCGACTGCATTAAATATGAAACCTCATCAACTGGTTCTAGATTTTTTGCTGATTTCAACTGCTTTATTTTCGGTATGTCGGCTATGAAAGATTTTCGTTTTATTGGAACAGATTTTCAGGAACAAATGTTCATTGTTCCTTTTCCCTATTGAAGGATCTGAACACTCCCCTAGCACTGCTGAAGCTGTACAAAATCACATATATGTGCTTCAATGCACTCAAATATGTGAAATCTATGTCATGTTTATCGATGGTTGTTAGTGTAGATTTTGTTGATGCCATGTCCAAAGTTTTTTGTAGGATATCAATCTGAGACAAACTGATAATTTCTATTTTTTTCGTTCTTTACCTTCGTCATGACTCGAAAATAGTCCATTCCTATACATCCACGTCTAAAGCCAGGTAGTTTCTATGTCTGATGAAAATGCAATGCTTCTTCCATCCGGCTTTTCATAACTTTATCATGCACATTATGCAACGGAGGCTGAGAGATCTATGACTTCCCATATCTCGTCTCCATACTTTCTTGTGAAGTTTAATAATTGCGACATTATTCCAGGTTTGTAGAAATGTCTTCCGGTGCAGGCAATCATTGAGCATTTTTGGAGGATTCTTTTCTTTTCTTAAAGTTTTAATAATTTCCATTGAAACACCATCATTCCCAGACGACTTTGCATTCTTCGTCCCTTGAATGGCTTTATACCTCATCTTGCATTATTTCCGGAGTTTTATCATTTTCGTTATTAACTATCTGTGTTTTTTATTTATCCCTTGATCTATACAAACATTCAATGCAATATTGGAATCCTTGCACAATTTTACGTCTGTCATAATTTCGGTGTCATTTACCATATAAATATGGGACACATTTAGTCTCGTCAACACATGTTCATTTTTATTTATTTTCATTCTACTGCTATTTCCAGTTGTGTCTTATCATATTTTCGTTGTTTCTTCTTACATCCTCTCCATGTCGTTTACGAACTTTTTTGTTTTATCATATTACTACTATGGTTCGTTGAATAAAAAACACCGCTGCAACTGCATGGTTCCTTTATTTAAAAAGTAGGACCGGTTTTGTAACGTTAGTTACGTCGTCGGTTTAAGTCCAAAACAGAAAAAAAGCTGTGAAATAATATCAGGAAGTGACAATCTTGAATAAAGAGAACGTCAGGTCATTGCCAGAAGTGTCTGAATGCAAGTAACGTAGAACGTGGTAATTACCAGTACTTACAGCTGCAACATCATATTGGAGTACAACTGATATTAAACTTTCCCCCGTTTCCTAGAATTCCACTCCATTTTAAGAATCATGTCGCAGCCAATGATTGACTAACGTGGAAGGGGAACTGATAGCCGGAAGCTAAAAAGGAATATAGGTGAACTGTTAAACTACAGTCCGGTTGGGGGAAAGGAAGAAAATAGAGAAAAACGGAGAGTACCATACCATTTACTAGTGGTTCACATGAGTGGAGTACACGGCAGCGTCGCGGCTGACCGCAAACTAACGCGGGGACAAATAATGGACCGCTAGGCAGGCGGCGCATGCGCAGAAGAGGTAAGACGCACTCAGTGTAAGAGAAATACTAGGAATCGGGTGTACACGAGATTTCAGAGTCATATACTTCCAACAGAAAATATAAACTGGATATATTGGAAGTTGGAAGACGTAAATGGCGTAATGTGGGAAACTATTAAAATGTTAATACCGTTTGAAAAATCTGATAGGAGAGGGACCCATGTAGTATCAAACAGTAAAAAGACCAAATGATGTTGAGGGGAGGGGGTGGGTGGGATAGACGAAGAAGGAGGCAATGCACGAACAGGGAAAGGGGCCTCGTTATCCATTGAGATAGCCAAAATTAGCTAGATCAATTTATGTTTCAGTTAAACTTGGGTGTAAATCTCTAGTTCTTCTATAACATCAAGAAAATTGCCCTTACATTGTTTCTGCAACAATGAAAGGTTGGGTGAAATACTGGTAATAGAATGACCGGTTTCGAAAAAATAGTTATCCAAAGCTGAGTTAGAGCCAGAGCCAGAGCCAGATGATTGTTCCCTAAATGTGACCTCAAATGTTATACCCGTCTGGCCGATATATTTGTACGGGCATTCATTACACGCAATTCTGTAAACCGCCGGAGACTTGAAAGGCTTTACTCCCCGTTCGGCTCCTACCCCCCCCCCCCCCCCCCCCCCGCCCCCCACCTCCTCACCGCCCCGGCCTATCACCCTTCAGTCCTTTTACGGCTTGATATTTTATGCGTCCCTCTCCTTTTGGTTATCTCAAAGAGTTGTAACATTTTTTATAGTTTCCCACATTACGCCATTTATATCTGCTATAGTACCCAGATTATATTTTCTGTTGCGTGTATGGAACTTTGAAATCTCGTGTGCACCCGATTCCTAGTTTTTTCTCACTCTTAGACCGCCGTAACTCTTCTGCTCATGTGCCATCTGTATAGTGTTCCATCATTTGCTTCCGTGTTAGTTAGCAGTCAGTCCTGGCGCTGCCCTGTATTCGTGTGATCCTCTAGTACATGGTATGATTTTCTCCGGTTTTTCCTGTTTCTTCTGTCCCCCCATCGCACGTATTTTAACAGTTTATTTATAATCCTCTTTAGTTTTCGGCTATAAGCGCCCTTTCTACATTAGTCTATGATGGGCTGCGTCATGATTTTTAGGATGGAGTGAAATTCTAGGAATAGGGGAAAAGTTTAATATCAGTTGTACTCTAGTATCATGTTGTAGATGCCACGTTTTATACTACTTGCATTCACCCACTTTTGGCTATGATATGTTCTTTTTGTCCAAGGTTCTCAATCCCTGGTATTGGTTCACAGTTTCTTTCTATTTAGGACTTCCCATCTGATGATGCAACTAACGTTACGAAACCGGTCATGGTTTTTAAATATAGTAACGATAAAGCTGGAGCGGTGTTTTTTGCTCAACACGAAATTTTTTAGTTATGGATGTCCGGTGAATAAAGTTTTGTGTACTATCTTTTGCTTGAAACTCTCGCCGATTCATTAATATCTGCCTCGTTGCATTTGAGACTTCCTTTTCCTCTACTCCGATTCTTCATATCCATATCTTCTGCTGTTTCCGTAAGTACCTTTGTTAAATATTTGCCCTTTTCGTCGATGTCTGTATAATCTTCATATTCTAAAATGCTGAACTTGTTACTTCATTTAATTTTATGATAAATTCTAATAATATAGATTTAATGATGTCTTGCTTGATAAGACAGATCCTTTCTTTGTATCTATTTTTACTTTTTAACTGACTAGGATCACTTCAAATTTTAAACCACTTTAGTGAGCGTAACATTCCATTCAAATACTCAGTTTAAATGTTAGTTTCATCAGGTCTTTGCCATGACCATTTTCTCTCATGTCACAAATAAATTATCTGCTTATTAGTTTCATTTTATCTTCATCAATTCTTGTATAACACCAAACTTTTTCCCCTGAGGTATCGTGCTGTACTTTCACGTTAAGACACCTCCTTATGAAGTGAACTTTGTTTTACTTATTTGTTTCTGCTACTGCAACTATTCGTAGAGGTCTTCCACCGCCTCATTACAAAGCGGTCGCATTGGAGCACATACTTGAACGAGTTCCATAGAATTATTGCTGTTCTATTTGAGGTTCATTCAATAACTGCAAGACTGTTTTCTATTTTCTGATTGACAATAAAGCCTATACTTGAATTTCCTTCGCACTCTGTTCTTCTTTAGTGAAATACATATCCTGATGTTATTCTATTTTGTCTTTACATTTATGGTGAATTCCTAATACCCTACTATGCCTCATTTGATCTTCTGTATTCTTCTTTAAGCTCTAATAACATATCCTTGGAGTCTAGAGTTCTACAATTTACTGTCCTAATAAAAAAAGTAGTAGAAGCAGTCGAGGTTTTTAATTGTTAAAACTTCTTGTGACAATGTGTAAATGCCGAAGTTGCTGGGCATTGTTGAAGCCATTGCCCGAGCTCTCCCAGACCACTACTTCCAATATTCTCTCACCCAGACCACAAAACTTACGTCCTCTGGAATTTATACGGCAACTCCGACAGTCCTACCCATGGTACACTAACCTGCAAGGGCCCTAGGAGTTTAGTGCACACCGCTGTACGTTGGTAGAGCTATGCCCGCAGCAATCTCAGAACAGACCTGTGTGTTACTGGATCTCGGAGCAGGGTATCGACGCTACCAGTTTCGTTGCTGAACATTTGCAATTAGAGCCCCCAGGTCTTCAGTCAGTATTGTAAAATGACAGTCACTCAGTCTTTCCGTAAGCCTTGATATATCTAGTCTAAAGGATAGCAGACTTGGTCTCGACGCGCCCTTTGCAGTGCCAGCTGGCGTTCCCCAAAATGTGGTCCATTACAATTGTTACCTTATGGACACTGACAATTGCACAACATCAAAGTATGGATCGTGGAATCTACTCTCATGTATGCATATTATTCACAACTGGACTTTTCTGACTACGTAATGTACAACAGAGCTCATTTCAGTCTTTCGTTTTAGTCTTCCTTTGCGCCTATATTACCTCAGTTTTCTCAGAATTTCCTACCAGCAGGCCAAGCGGTTCGATCTTCTTTGGATTTTATGTTTGCTCGACTGTCCAGACGTGAATTTTATGCTTAACCTTTTTTCTATCGTGTATTTCCTATCTTGTTACCCCGGATTCTTTCAGGTCTTGTTTTATTGATGCGATTTATTTTATTATCTTGATTTTAGCTTTACTGCGAGTGTCTCAGAACTTACCTATTTAATCTGGTTGGTTCCATTCTTTTAAAATAGTCATAGCATTGAAATTATTTTATATCCGAATAAATGTTGGTCTGCTTTGTAAATTTCGTTATTTACTCGAAGTCATTTTTTTTCCTCTTTAGAGTAATTTGGACCCGTAATTTTTCTAATTGAGTTTCATTACCCCTTTTTGATTTCTCAATCTCTTTATTGTTATAGTGATTACTCCAGACCCATTAAGACAATAGTTTGACGACCGTCTTGTAGTGTCCCAGTTTTGTGTGTTCTGAGATCATTTTGTCGTTATAAATTAATTGTGCAAGTCTTAATGCTTTAGCCATTGTGTGGAAACAGAATTTCATGAGTCATCTTCTCTAGATAAGTCTCTTGGACACACACACACACACACACACACACACACACACACACACACACACAGAGAGAGAGAGAGAGAGAGAGAGAGAGAGAGAGAGAGAGAGAGAGAGAGAAAGCGCAGACGGTGTTCAATAGTTATAATATAATTCAACACATCTCATTATTTTAATATGTTTCCCTGTACTTTCAATGTTTAAAGTCAATTTTATGTTGATGTCAAGTAAAAATGCTGGATTCCCACTGTTCTCTATAAATAACTGTCACATACAATTTTCAGACGTTGCATAATTAATCAGTTTGCATCCATCAGCGTGCTATTGTGAGCCGAACCAAAATCTTGGTATGTCATAGTTTTGAAGTCTGCCGTTCATATCTGAGATTGTTTAACCACGCTGAGGTTTGGCTGTCTCTGTCCTGAACACAAACGCAAGGGAATGACTCTCTCACAGATCAGTGGTGACTTTCTTCGAAAGACAGTTGCTTCAAGTGCATTAATTGTTCGGCAATTCCAGTCATCGAGGAAAATGAATCTCTATGTATTCGCTGTATGTGTGCAACCCAGTTTGTCTCTTAACACGCAAATTTCAGCTACTGCCTCCTCATATGCATTTAGTGAAGAAACGTACAAATGCATAGTCTTAAAAAAACTTCTTACTAATTTTTATGGACATACGTGAAGGACAAAACAACGGAAGTTCATAATAACTCTCTCGACCCGGCACTCATCGCCCAGTTGATCATTTTACCCTCCTTCGTCAGCTTGTAGGTTCATGTACTTGTAATATCTTCTAATAATTCCCTTAGTGCTCTGAATCTTTTCATGATTACTGTAACTTTGGTTTTAAAGCATTGTTTGAGTATTTCAGTCGGTCATTCATTTCTGCTCTCAGAGCATCGCCATAAGAAAATCAACTTGTACTTGACGTTATATGTACTCCAACATTCTCATACTTCAGACCACAAATCACTGTTAAATGTAGGATGAAAGAGTAAACTTATTGTCCTTTAGATACTATCGCTTTTTTATCTTTCTACAGCCTCATGCAATGAGTAATACTGATGCTCTATTCCAGTGTATATCTGTTGTAAACGATATGATCTATTTATCCTATTCCACAAGTGAGTCGTACGTAAGCTTTAATTTGCTGGTCCTCTGTTTGTCACCGATGTAATGTTAAACTCAGATCTTTCATTGTTACTTCTAACTCATCTTTGATTAATACTTCTGTAATTTAGAATTTGTTTTTACTCGAAGAAAAATATATATTAGTTTAGGTTAGTTAGGTCAGGATTTAAACCGAACTACAAATCCCTATGTTAGTCTCACCAAACACATACGATCTCCGCTTAGCTTTGTTGTGCAAATATCGCGTTCTAGATAACCTGAACATTAAAGGACTATTAATGCTATCTGATTTTTAACTGATACAATATCTCGTTAATGATAATAGCATTATAAGCTCTGGAGATATCTCCGAGGCGTCCGTAAACCAAATTCTTAGTCTGTTCATAAATCCACCTCGCTATTTTCCTGCGTGGTCATTGCATCAATGATGATTATTGTGAATAAGTCCGCGCAAATTTCGTATTTGTGGCCATAGTTCGACATTATTTCTTATTACTAGATTGCTCGTTAATGTTGGATGCTACGTATTCTCTACTAATAAATTCGTGTTGTTATCAGATATCAGGAACTAATGCACAATAAACTTCCACAACGTTCACAAATTGAATGTGGAACGACCTTGACGGTGCTGCTCTACTCTCCTGAACTACCTTCAGAACATTTTTCAGTACTCTTGTGCAGTCTGTGACTTGGCTGCTTCCAACGGCTCAAGTCAATGTCAGAGTCAGCGCCTTCCTCAAATTTGCTCTCTTGCGCGTACCTTTTTTATTAACAGGGTGTTATGGAGTTGGTGCCATATTGCTCACGATTTATCTCGTTTCATCTCCCATGGTGCTATATCGTCGGTGAATTCACGATTTTCAGCAAAACGCTTCCGCCAATATACTCATAACGGCTTTCTTCTCTGACATTTCATTCTTTCTTTACTTTTGATGCGCACGTCACATAAAAAGAATGTCTAGACAGCTCTCACGCCAGGCATTCTTGTTGATGCGTCCATTAATACTCTCTCTCCACGGCATACGGCAGATTCTTCATTCTTGAGACCCTGCAGAATATCGTTTATATATTTAATATTTATTAAGAAGTGTAAGATATTGCCAACTAAATTTGAGTTATTTAATAAAAAGTTAAAGATACTACAAATATGATTTCGGCCTGTCGTATTAGATAACGGGACGGCTGTTATACTGTATCGTTGACGTTAATATCATTTGTACAAGCGAAGGTAGTGGTTAAATGGAGTGATGTCCATTTTTAATGTCTGTGATACATCTTGAAAAAGAAGTACATAGGTCTCGCGACGTGACGATGCTTAAATACTGTGGTTAAACATTTGACGTAATCAACAAACATTTTACGTACGTAGCGCACCAGTTTGCAAAATTTGAAGCTGATGCTTGGCGTTGAAGTGCAGTGATACATTAGTTATTATTATGTTGCTTAAACAAAGACATTTAAAAGTATCATAGCTGCTTGAATATTTCAGTAGATAAAAAAATTACCTCTATTAATGATATATTGGACTATCATATATTTCCGTAAACTTGCCAAGAACCGCATTTCGTTATTTTAAAGGGTTAATCTTCTTTGAATTACACTTTCGTCTTTAAATCATTTTTGTGTTCACATCGGACACTCCTTGTAACCGCTGCACCACGTGAAAGAATCCCATGCAGTCGGAACATTGGCCATCGGCGGGAATTTTCGAAGCCTATCTATTGGACGTGTAACATAGTTCTTTTGTATAAGTTATTTTCAATATATTTTACGAGAATACAAAGAATGACTGAAAAATTTTAAGTTCTAACAAAATGGTGACGTGTTTAAGCGAATGACATTTTTTCACCCAAAAAAATCGAGACAAAAGCGTGCGCCGAAGATAGACTTTTGAAGATATCGCAAAACCACTACGTATGCTGACAGAGAATTCATTTTAGAGAACCAATATCACATTCTGATCAAAACCGTATGTACCATTCTAAAGCTATTTTTCCCGCCAACTTGAAAATTACGGTTTCGAGAAAACGCATTTAAAGTTTTCAGTTACATTTTTTGTATTTAAGTTAAACGTGCATCTAGTCAGCGATTGCTGGTCTATACAGCAATCCTTCCAGAAACAAAAGGAGGTCTTCAGGCATCTTCGTGGTCATGGTGGCCTGCAGGCCTCTATAGAAGCTTCTGTCATTCGCTGATCTGCTCGCTCTATGTGCTTTTCGTCCGCTCTTTTTGCAGAAGTTTTAGCAGGCCGTTCCGATCTCAAGGTAGATCACTTTCATAATTTCCATAATGTGTGCTAGGTCGTTGTTGAAATAAAATGCTACCACATTGGTCGCGTTGTCGACAATTTTTTCCCGCTGTGAATGGTTTTCGAAGAAACATTTTCATAAATGGCGTTGTGACTCGATTACGGAGATTCTGGCGAACTTAGGATGAGTACTAGAATAAAGTACACATCCCAAAGAACATTTTGAGGAAAGAAACGGTTTTCTGAAATTTTCAATGAGGACTACCACCTTAAACTGTTCGGAAAGTATTAAGGATGGCCATGATGCGCAGAAAGCACTGTTCATTGATCTACCATAGAATCGACGGTTGTCTGACTTCCGGTAGACCATCGTTGCCGCGCTCATGAACTATATACCTGTTGAGGTAACACATTAGCAAAGTATATGCTGCAGTAATCCTGGCTCCTATTCGCAGTTTTTACTTTTCACATGATTTCATTGACCTACATCCTTCGTGCGCCCTGTCCTATCACCAATGACACTCGTATAGTAAAGTATAGTATAGTTATGTCATGTTCCGTAGATCATTTTTACGATTATTTTATCGATATGATGTGGAACAAGTCAGATTACAAGATATATATATACACACACATGAATAGTGCTAATATTAATATTACTGAAATTTTTAGTTCTACACATGCAACTACATTTAGAGGTACAATTTTGTTTTTTTTTTTTTTTGTTTTTTTTTTACCAGTTCTGAAACAGAAACTCGTCCATGGAATAGAAGGACTTGTCCAAAAGAAATGATTTTAAGGTGGATTTAAAACTTGATTTGCTACGTGCCAGACACTTTATGTTGTAGGGCACATGATCAAAGATCTTTGTTACTGAATAATGTACTCCTTTTTGAGCAACTGACAGCTTCAATAACGGATAGGAAAGGTCATTTTTCCTTCTAGTGTTCTACGTATGAACATCACTGTTCTTCGCGAATTGAGATGGATTATTTATAACGAATTTCGTCAGCGAATATGTGTACTCTGATGGTGCAGTCAAAATACCTAACTCCTTGAATAGGTGCCTACATGACGTCCTTGGGTAAACACCACTAATTATTCTTACTGTTGTCTTTTGTGCAATCAATACTTCATGTCTAAGTGGTGAGTCACCCTAGTAAACCATTCCGTAAGACATTATTGAGTGGAAATATGCGAAGTACGTTAGGAGGTTGATCTGTTTATTACCAAGACTAGTGATTATACGAAGAGCGGAAGAAACTGCACTTAATTGTTTGAGAAGCTCAGTAATATGCTTCTTCCAGTTCAAGTCGTCATCAATGTGAACACCCAAAAATTTGGAGAAATGTACCCTGTTAGCTGAAACCTGTTCATACCGTTCTCGCTTCCCACGCCCGGGTTCCCGGGTTCGATTCCCGGCGGGGTCAGGGATTTTCTCTGCCTCGTGATGACTGGGTGTTGTGTGATGTCCTTAGGTTGGTTAGGTTTAAGTAGTTCTAAGTTCTAGGGGACTGATGACCATAGATGTTAAGTCCCATAGTGCTCAGAGCCATTTGAACCTGTTCATACGCTACATCAATTGTGTGCACAACTGTCCTAAAGTGCAAGCCGTTGGGGGGTGTGTTTACTCAGTGCGCTCGTAAATATAGGTGTTTAGTCGTGGAAAAACAATTTATTAAGGCAATATTGTAGCTTAAATAAGTAAATTAGCTTTTACTTGCGTAGTTTTCGTGAAAAGATAACTGTTCTAAAGTGCAAGCCGTTGGCGTAGGTTTGTTTTCGTTATCGACCGCAGTAAGTTATGTGATTATTCATTAATTTCCGGGTACTTTCTGTGTAGCTTTATTGTGAAGAGTGTCGTGCGTGTATAGTTTGCATTCGGTTCGTGTTTTGTGCGTTTCTATACTTCCGTACCGTTAATTTTCCATATTGTGCAGTAAACTCGTTAACTTGTGTTTCTGCTTCCATTAGAGTATTTATACATAATTCAGTGATAGCGCCTGTTCAAATTTATCGTTAAAAAATATCGCGGCCCCGCAGTGTCTTACTCGTTCATGATTTCCGCCACTATAACCTATGCCAGCAATTAACTTCGCGCTGCCTGCATTCGCCTGCTGCTAGATTCGCCTGACGTCCAGAAGTTCTCCGCTCATCTCACCGGAAGCTAAGTTACTTTCTACTAATTATTAATTGGTATAGCGGAATTGTTTGTAGTGTAATTTGTATTGTTTAATCTGCCGTCATGTGTGACAAATGTGAATGTTGTCATAGATTAGTGAGCACGGGAGTGAAGTGTCAGGATTGTGGGTTGGTGTTTCACCGGGGTGATTGTAGCGGGAAAGCTGTTACAGTGCCAGATGAGGCTCGCCAATGGAGTTGTAGATTATGTAGCCGTGACAAGAAAATCGTGGAACAAGGAAAAAAAGATTTGTGCACTTCAGGCTGAACCAGAAATGGTGTACTTCGAATCAGACTGGTTGAAGGGGGAAAGAGACAATGGGAGCTGGGAACAGGGAACAGGTCGTAGTCAGAAGGAGAGAACCCCAGATTCTAGTGAGCAATCAGTTTGATTTGTTACCGGAAGTAGAAGAGCCTCAAACAGTTTTTGAGCAAAGTAGGGTGCAGCGGACTCCCAGTAATAATTGCAATGCTAGGTCGGGAGTAAAGTCAAGCAGAAAGAAAAGAGTCCTGCTGTTAGGTAGCAGTCATGGGAGAGGTGTAGGCCAGTTGCTACAGGATAGGCTAGGAGTCGAGCACCAGGGCACAAGCATTGTGAAACCTAGTACTAAGCTTAACCAGGTTACAGAAAACCTAGGGGCCTTGTGTAAAGATTTTGATGGTGAGGACCATGTTCTTATAGTAGAAGGAGCAGGAAACAGCCTGGCTAGCAATTAGGACTATAGTATTAGGTGTGACCTGGATGTAATAGGAGCAGCAACAGCTCACACTCGTCTACATCTACATCTACATTTATACTCCGCAAGCCACCCAACGGTGTGTGGCGGAGGGCACTTTACGTGCCACTGTCATTACCTCCCTTTTCTGTTCCAGTCGCGTATGGTTCGCGGGAAGAACGACTGTCTGAAAGCCTCCGTGCGCGCTCGAATCTCTCTAATTTTACATTCGTGATCTCCTCGGGAGGTATAAGTAGGGGGAAGCAATACATCCGATACCTCATCCAGAAACGCACCCTATCGAAACCTGGCGAGCAAGCTAAACCGCGATGCAGAGCGCCTGTCTTGTAGAGTCTGCCACTGGAGTTTGCTAAACATCTCCGTAACGCTATCACGCTTACCAAATAACCTTGTGACGAAATGCGCCGCTCTTCTTTGGATCTTCTCTATCTCCTCCGTCAACCCGACCTGGTACGGATCCCACACTGATGAGCAATACTCAAGTATAGGTCGAACGAGTGTTTTGTAAGCTACCTCCTTTGTTGATGGACTACATTTTCTAAGGACTCTCCCAATGAATCTCAACCTGGTACCCGCCTTACTAACAATTAATTTCATATGATCATTCCACTTCAAATCGTTCCGCACGCATACTCTCAGATATTTTACAGAAGTAACTGCTGCCACTGTTTGTTCCGCTATCATATAATCATACAATAAAGGATCCTTCTTTCTATGTACTCGAAATACATTAAATTTGGCTATGTTAAGGGTCAGTTGCCACTCCCTGCACCAAGTGCCTACCCGCTGCAGATCTTCCTGCATTTCGCTACAATTTTCTAATGCTGCAACTTCTCTGTATACTATAGCATCATCCGCGAAAAGCCGCATGGAACTTTCGACACTATCTACTAGGTCATTTATATATATTGTGAAAAGCAATGGTCCCATAACACTCCCCTGTGGCACGCCAGAGGTTACTTTAACGTCTGTAGCGGTCTCTCCATTGATAACAACATGCTGTGTTCTGTTTGCTAAAATCTCTTCAATCCAGCCACACAGCTGGTCTGATATTCCGTAGGCTCTTACTTTGTTTATCAGGCGACAGTGTGGAACTGTATCGAACGCCTTCCGGAAGTCAAGGAAAATAGCATCTACCTGGGAGCCTGTATCTAATATTTTCTGGGTCTCATGAACAAATAAAGCGAGTTGGGTCTCACACGATCGCTGTTTCCGGAATCCATGTTGATTCCTGCAGAGTAGATTCTGGGATTCCAAAAACGACATGATACTCGAGCAAAATACATGTTCTAAAACTCTAAAACAGATCGACGTCAGAGATATAGGTCTATAGTTTTGCGCATCTGCTCGACGACCCTTCTTGAAAACTGGGACTACCTGTGCTCTTTTCCACTCGTGTGTGGTTTGTGGATGTTTTGCAGCGCCATGACCAGCCCTGGGTTAATACGGCTGTCAGCCGTGTTAACATAAGAGCTGGGTGGGGGGGGGGGGGGGGTTACTGTTGGCAGAAACTAAATCTCATATGTCTGCTGTGGCTGTTGATGCAATTGGGAGGTGGGGTTACACTAGTCATGGCCTGCACCTGAATAGGAGGGGGAAGGATAGATTAGTTGATCTTCTTGCAGAAAATGTAAGGAAGGCCACATGCACACAAGACAAAATACCTGTGATCACTGGAGTCAGAGGGACACATTTTTTAGGTTAGAGTCAGGTTAGAGACAGAGAGTATTGAAAGAGATGAAAACATAACGGTGCCATAATGCCTGCAGCAGTAGCCAAAGAAATAAAATTTGTGTATTTCATCAGAACAGTATAGGATTGAAAAATAAGATAGATGAGCTTCTTGTATGCCTAGGAAATGGGGTAAATTCTGAAGGTATAGATGTTTTGTGTCTCTGAGCACCATGTAACCGGAGGGATGGAGAAGTTAAGTTTAAGAAATTACAGATTAGTATCTTATTCATGTAGAGTCAACATGGAAAAAGGAGGAGTTGCTACTTGTATAAAAACTGGACACAAAGTCAAAAATATTGAAACAAATTGTTTTTGTGTAGATCAGATCCTTGAAGCATGTGGTTTTGAGTTGCTACTGCAATATACTTGTATTATAATTGTAACAATGTACACATCCCCTCAAGGTAACTTTCAGCTATTCATGAAAAATCTAGAGGCATTATTGAGCTACCTGTCAGACAAAAAGAAGCAGTTAGTGGTTTGTAGTGATTTTCATGTAGATTTCTTAAGATACGGATAGGAAAAATGAGCTAGAATCTTTGTGTGGTTGTTTCAATCTAGTACCTATTGTAAATTTTCCAACTAGTGTGCAGCAGGATGGTAGGTCACTTATGGATAACTTTTTCATAGACAGTGTCCAGGCATGAAACAATTAATGTGTACCCAGTTGTTAATCTGCTATCTGATCCTGAAGCACAGTTAATGGAAATAACACATATAGCACTTTATAGGATTCAGGCAGGTTCATACATGGCAGAGAGGCTTATTGATGCGAATAGGGTACAGAGTTCTAAGAGCAGCCTAGAAGAGGTAGAATGGGATGAAGTATACACAGCCGGCCGGAGTGGCCGAGATGTTCTATGCGCTACAGTCTGTAACCGCGCGACCGCTACGGTCGCAGGTTAGAATCCTGCCTCGGGCATGGATGTGTGTGATGTCCTTAGGTTAGTTAGGTTTAAGTAGTTGTAAGTTCTAGGGCACTGATGACCTCAGAAGTTAAGTCCCATAGTGCTCACAGCCATTTGAACCTTTTTTTTTTTTTTTTTTTTTTAAGTTTACACAGAAAATGATGCTCGTGCCAAGTTCAATTTATTCCACCGTAAATTTGTCTCAATATTTGAGAGTTGCTTTCCTGAAACGTTATCCAGAAAAGCCATTACAAAGTCAAGTAAGCCATGGATTACTAAGGGAATTAAGAAATCGTCTAAGAGGAAGAGGGAAATATATGGACAGGCCAGAACAAGTCATGATTCGACGTTACTTGTTTACTACAGAAGATACTGTAACATTTTAAGGGAAGTTATGAAGAAGTCGAGAAGCTTATGTGTTCTGACAGAAATTAATAATGCGGATAATAAGATTAAAACTATAAGGAATATTGTCAAACGGGAGACGGGCCAGCCAGACAGTGCACAGCATACCATAGCAATAAAGCTAAATGATGATGTTGTGAGTGATAATTCACAAGTTGCAAGTATTTTTAACAATCACTTTCTGAATGTAGCATCAAAAATATGGTTAAAGGGTTCAGTTGAAGAAGCAAAAAAAATTGTTAAAAATGTCATTCCCCAGGACTTTAGGTCTTTAGAAATAGCACCAACATCCCCCACTGAAATTAAGGGAGTTATAAATATACTGAAAAACAAAAGTTCATGGAGTCCCTAACAGAATTTTGGAGTGTTGTTCTAATTTAATAAGTGGAGTCCTTAGTCATATATGGATTCGCTGGCACAGGGAATTTTTCCAGACAGATTGAAATACGCAATTCTCAAACCTCTTCATAAGGAAGGGGACCTGAGTGACTCAAATAATTACAGACCAATTTCATTGCTGACTTCATTTTCTAAAATATTCGAAAAAGTTGTGTATGCAAGAGTAGTCCCATATTTAAGTGAAAATAATTTACTCAGCATGTCACAGTTCGGATTCCGGGAGGGTTACTTGACTGAGAATGCTATCTACACACTTACCCACCAAATAGTACAAGCCCTAAATAACAAATTGTCACCAGTTTGTATTTTTTGTGAACTTTCCAAGGCATTTGACTGTGTGGATCACGTCACACTCTTAGAAAACTCAGGTTTTATGGAATTGAAGGCTATACACACAGCTGGTTTGAATCATACTTAACGAACAGAAAGCAAAAAGTTGTGCTGAATAACACAAATAATGTTTGGAAAGTGGTAAATTCTAGTGAATGGGAAGTTATCACAAAGGGAGTCCCACAGGGTTCAATTTAAGGTCCTCTGCCGTTCCTTATTCATGTGAATGACCTCTCACTTAAAGTTCAGCAAGCAGAACTAGTACTTTTTGCAGTTGACACGAGTGTTGTAATAAATCCCATTCCAGAAAAAGCAGCTGAAGATATTGTTAAGGATGTCTTTCAAAGAATTATTATGTGGTTCTCAGAAAATGGACTATACCTTTTTTTGAAAAAACTAACTATATCCAGTTCTGTACACCGAACAGAGTCATACCGACAATTGATGTAGCATATGTGTGTCACACGCAGTCCCTTTTCCTTCTTCTCCCTCCACAGAAAATGTTAGTCAATATTGAAAACTGTTACTGTTATAAGAACGTTTCGTACACAGCCCTGCGTTTACCACCCTTATAACTACTTTTTTCGAAATTTTAGGTCCTAAAGACTAGAATGCGTCCGTTAATTCACCTAAATTAATGAAACAGCTTGCGTCTAGCTGAAAATAAACGTATTTTCCGGTGGTGAAGTGCTAACAGCTCCACGTTAAACTGTATAAGATAAACGTCCTTCAGTTCATCACCACAGACAATCGTCTTAAACACCCGTTTCTCACTTGCGCAATTACCAGGCGGGTTTGGTAAACGTATTGCACTCGCAGTCGGGAGAAGGAAGATTTGAGTGTCTCATAGTTTCATTTGATTTTTTTAGGCAAATGACGCGTTGACCCTTTTGGAATGGTTACGCCAAGTACTTCCTCCCATCCATTTCCAACGAAGGTGGTACTCTGACTGTAATAATGACTTCACTGTGGACTAGGCAAAAGTTTTAATTTCTCTATTTGTTCGTCTCTTCACTGCTTCCCTTTCTCCCCACTACCTTTCCTTCCAACTCAACTAGGAGAAACTATTCAGTAAATTTAGGAAACCAATATTTCAGACAGAATATCTTCATCCTCAAAAACCTATTTTAAGTTACTTCTGGCATATAGCCCATATCATGAGAAGATCTTTATCTTTACAAAATTGCGTCCTACCGATGATTTCTTCGCTACTAAAACTGTGTAGTCACATAAAGGGATTCTAGAGAGGCTACATTAGACGTTAAAGTTTGAATCATTTTGTAGTGAAATCATCGATACAAAATTTTTACCGCTATGCTGAACTGACTACCCCAGCAACTAGTGAAAATTTCAACACACCGCTTACGCTGAAGCGAACAGCCTGCATTGTGTCTTCTTCACAGACTTTGAGAGGTATTGTTGTTGTACTCTTCAGTCCGAAGACTGGTTTGATGCAGTTTTCCACGCTACTCTGTCCTGTGCAACTCCGAATAACTACCGCAATGTACGTCCATTTGAACCTGGTTACTCTGCTCATCTCTTGGTCTCCTTCGGCAGTTTTTACATAAAAACACTTTTCTCCAGTACTAAATTGATACAATGTGTCCTATCAGTTGATCACTTCTTTCAGTCAAGTTAGGCCACTAATTTCTTTTCTCCCCATTTCTATTCAATACCTCCTCATTGGTTACGTGATCTATCTACATAATCTTCAGTATTCTTCATAGCATCACATTCCAAAAGTTTCTCTTCTCTTCTTGTCTGAACTGGTTATTGGAGCGTTTCAGTTCTGCACAACACTACACTCCATACAAATGCGTTCAGAAAATACTTCCTAACACTTAAATATATACTAGATGTTGATAAATTTCTCTTTCTCAGAAACGCTTTTCTTGTCATTGTCATTCTACATTTTATATCCTCACTACTTCGGCCATCATATTGTTTAGCGGCCAAGCAGCAAAACACTTCCATTGCTTTTAGTTTCCCATTTCCTAATCTAATTCCCTCGGCGTTGCCTGATTTATTTAGACAACATTCCACTACCTTTGTTTTGCTTTTATTGATGTTTGTCTTATAACCTCCTTTCAAGACACTTTCCATTCCGTTCAACTGCTCTCCCAAGTCCTTTGCTCTTATGACAGAATTACAGCGTCATTTGCAAAACGCGAAGTTTTCAGTTATTCTCTCTAAGCTCTAATTCCCTTTGCTAAATACTATTTCGTAACGATAAAGATCTCCTGCAGGTATAGGATGACGACTATGTGCCAGAGGTGACTTGAAAATAGGTTGTTGAGCCTGAAGAGATGCAAAGGACAGAGTGCGGGTTATTTTGAAGAAGAAAATGAGTGATGCACTTTGTATACGATGTAAGGAGTACAGCTGTTGTATATTCTGTCTCAGATTTTGGTTTTCTTTGTTTACCGAATACTGCATCCTAGTTTAGTGGGAAGGATAGGTAGTTGGGTGGAAGGGAAGCAGTGAAGAGGGGAGGAAGAAGGGAGGTTAAAAACTTTTGTCTCGTCCACAGCGAACCCATCATTACAGAAAGAGTAGCATTTTAGTTGGAAAAGTATGGGTGCAAGAACTGGGCGTAACCATAACAGAAGAGCCAACCACAGAAATTTTGTGCTTGTGCTACACTCCAAAGCGTTCATATAACGTTCAGTGGGGTACCAGCCCTACGATATCTTGAGCGAAGGATTGAATCGTCCAGGGCTCAACATTGCACTGCGGATTGTTGTTTTCGACAATGAAATGTGTGGGAATCAACGTCCCAAGGGAAGGGGTTCATTAATTGACACCCTTCATGTCACTTCGTGAGGCCTTCTTGTGGCGATTCTGAGCGGCGGTGTCTCTGAAATGTTTTCCCCGGCTACTCATAAGAAAACCGCGTGATTGCTACAGTCGGCGTTGCAGTTGTGAGCAAAAAAAATGTTCAAATGTGTGTGAAATTTTATGGGACTTAACTGCTAAGGTCATAAGTCCCTAAGCTTACACACTACGTAACCTAAATTATCGTAAGGACAAACACACAAACCCATGCCCGAGGGAGGACTCGAACCTCCCCCGGGACCAGCCGCACAGTCCATGACTGCAGCACCTAGACCGCTCGGCTAGTCCCGCGCGTCTGATGTGAGCATCGCAGAGGCGTCAAAAGAAGGGATGATATGTGGGGTGTGATGAAATTCCCATCGTGTGATGTTTAGAATGGTGGTGTGATCTGGTGCCAATGTGACATCATTATCCCACCTTGCACGTCACATGAGCTTATGAGCTCTGGCGTCTTTATCGATGCCTTGCATTTGAAGCGTCGTCGATCCCGAGGATGATGTCGCTGGGTGCCACGCTTTTGCGCTATTACAGAGGAATTCTGTAGGCACCTTTGAGCCAAATTTCACAATTCTGCGTCGCAATGGAAGACGATTACAAGGTTTCAAAACCGTGATCCTGTAATTGTGCTGCACAGTGTACTTAAAGTTATCACCTAGCACCTTATTTGACCTTCTGAGGACCCCACTACAGTATTCATATCAAAAGAAAATCACTAGCAGTACCAGAGATCAGAACCAACACAGCCAAGCACACTGAGCTGACTCTATGGGCCTATTTGCTTTACGGTGCTTATGTATCGTACAGTATTTTTATTCCGAATATTAGATTATTGAAAAAATAATTACACAGTGACAGAACCAACACTTGTAGTGAGACCTCGCCTGAAGCTACTATACGGGGTAATTCCGTGATGATGTTACAAACGTTCAGATGCGATGGATAACTGTAAATGTGTCAATTTCAGGGCCACGGTCCCTTACCTCAAATTGATATACTTATCCTTCTTCATCTTCTCTGAAAGTCTGTAACATCAACATGGAATCACCCAATGGTACCGATCGACCACCGTGTTATCCTCAGCTGATAGGCGGCACTAGATGCGGATATGGGCCGGCATGCGGTCAGCACACCAGTCTCCCCTCAGTTTTCGTGACCGGAAGCCGTTACTTCGCAAAGTAGCTCCTCAGTTGGTCTCACAAGGGCTGGGTGCATTTCGCTTGGCAAACGCGCTCGGCGGACCGGACGGTGACCCATCCAATTCCTAGCCAAGCCCGATAGCACTTAACTTCGGTGATCTGACGGGAACCGATGTTACCAATGCCGCAGGGCCGTTGGCGCTTGGTGCTATGGGGAACGCAAAATAAAAGTAGTTCATGCACCTTAAGGTAGGTAACCATTCAGAAGATGATGTAAATTGGGTTGCCTATCTTGAGGCACCTGCGGTACTTTTATTTTACCCACAGCGTATGTTTACGTTATCGGAAGCGATATTTTCAAAGACAACTGGGACTTCCGTTATTAGTTGATTTTAATGCTATTTGTGGAAATTACATCACATTTATTTGATGGCGTCATGGTGAGAAAATCTGGTATTTGGTTTACTTGTCAGGTAGAGTCAGTCTCTTCTATCGTCTTCTTTACACAACCTATCAGAATAGCTGTGAACGTTAAAGCACCACTTCCAGCACAGGGAGGTGCGCAGGTGCGCCGACCCCGGATGGAATACATCTTGCGGATTAACGAAGAAGGGTGGTGTGCAGGCCAGCCCAGATTTGTTGTAGGTTGAATGACATTTAGTTTGCTTCGCGTTAGGTGAACTTTACTGACTGTTTTCGGGAAACAAGAACACTTCCATTTATTCTCGACTTACAGAATTGTAAATGGCGACATGGCGAGAAAATCTGTTATATGGTCTCACTTTTCAGGTATTCAACCTGTTCTATCGTCTTCGTTATACAACCTATCCGACCTATCCGGATAGCTTTGAACGTTAAAGTGCCACTTCCAAGACGGGGAGGTGCGCAGGTGCGCCGGCCCCGGATGGAATCCATTTGGCGAATTAACGAAGAAGGGCGGTGTGCAGACGAGCCCGGATGCAATTTTAGGCGGTTTTCCACATCCCACTTGGCGAATACTGGGAAAGTACCAAAGACACGCCTCAGTTACACGAATCGCAAACAGTTACAAAACTTTCGCTCACTTACACAGGAATAACACTACACGCAGGCAGTTGTGGTACATATATTCCCTTTCGGCCACGTACAGGGTGGCAACAGGAAGGTTATCTGACAATTCCTTAAATTAACTATGGCAAATCCGTTACTAATGATGCCGACCTGCGTCGATGTAGGGAAAAACACAAGAAAAAGAGGAAGATATTTTGCATTACACAAGAATTTTCGTGTGATAAAACTTCTGGGAAAGCTCTCACGCACTGATACAGGAGCACCTGCGTTATGCACAACAGATCAAAAATTCTGGCACAGGGCCTGCGAGACTGCTACTGTGAGTATCAACATTTGTTATAGGTTGTATGACATTCAGTTTGCTTCGCTCTAGGTGAACTTTATTGAATGTTTTCGGGAAACAAGAACACTTCCGTTTATTCTCGACTTACAGAATTGTAAATATCATTTTAAAGCTACAGTTGTTCTCAGAGTAACTGCGATCTGTGGTAAGAGCCGCCAGACGCAAGTAGATGGGTAGCATCGACGGTTGTGTGCGTAGAAGTGATAACGACCACTGTTCTGCCAGAAGCGCTAGCGGCTGTCGCCACTTCTGCGTAATTGGAATCGCGCACAGGTGCAAGGCAGGACGGAAACCACACGTTTTAGACGTCTCCACAACAGTGAAGTAAATTACACAGCTAGTAAACCTCGCTACATTACTGTCATACTGGTTAATGCAGAAGGAAAACTTATCGAGAGTAAAGTATTGTATAATTAGAAACGTACAAAGTAGAATGGCTTAATACACACACAAATATTTTAATAATAATTTAAAAACGAAAATAAGTTTCAGGAACGTGAAACGTAATTTACTGTGTCTTGTACTGCATCGAAAGAATGATCGCATAGGTTATGTTTTAAAAAATTACTGGTAACTTTCTGCATAGAAAGACAGGAATACTGTGTAAAAAAACAGCGCGCGAATAAATGTTAGGTAGTGAAAGATGCTGCCAGCTGTAACTACTGAAGTACTGTCTAAGGAAGAGTGTGGTACAGATCAAAGTGAAAGATTGGATGATACTTTTCGGAAAACTATAATGCGAAAGATGTTATTGCATCAACAGTGTTAACTGTGAAGCAGTGTAAGGCAGCTTTACGGAACTTTAGAATCGTACCGAGAAAATAGAAATTTTTAGGCTGTGGCAACCGTTTCCTCTTGCTCCCACAAGAATCCAACAGTTAGCAAAGATGGCGACAGGTGTTGAGAAAGCTTACTTCCTTTTCCCTAGCGTTGGTCTCGTGTAGCACGGGGTCCCCTTTTTTCAGTATTTGACAAATTGTATTTTATTATTCCACTTCGTAGCCGGATGCCCTTCCTGACGCCATAGATGTCGAGGTAACCTGTGAGAGGAAAGTCGCGTGCGCCATCTCTATGTGAATCGTGTAAAATTTATTCTGTGGTGTGATATCGTGTTTCAACTCTTTGTGTATCGTATTTTTTGATGAAGAATTTGGGGACCCGTTCAGCATTTGCGTAAACCAGCGTGGGAAACCCACTTAAAACCACAATCAGGCGGGCGGTGTACCAGCCCACGGTTGTTAATGCATCACGCGGATTCAATCTGCGCCTAGTTCACTTCTCTGCTTCGCCAGTCAGGGTGCTATCTGAGCAGGTCGTTGTGAAAGCTCACAAGATGCTATGAATTTCATCCGCACCAGCATGTTACAACAGCTTAACACCCCTTCGAAACGAAGTTTTGCAACTTTGCGTCAAGCGGCAACTCAGTTCAGTGATGGAGTACTTAGCTTACAGCCACTGGATGTCTCACAAGAAATCAAAGAGCCGGTCGACAGTAACTGAAAAAACGGATGAGCGCACGGGGGCGAATCTTCTACGTAACGCAAAACTGAACATTCCATAATTACCCTTTTGGAAGATATTATGAAAACAAATGAAGCAGATACATTATATCTTGCAACTGGTATAACACCTACTGAAAAAAAGCGAGCTGATTTCGATACATGCATGAAGTAGAATACGAATGATAATGCTTTTCGTGAGTAACTTCACTGTACTGGTGAAACAAAATTTTTTATGTATAGTTCAGTAAAAAGATACAATCTGCAAGTCGAAAGCATAGCAACGCGCTACATTGTTGTGCAGCACACTTAGCACTGGAAAAAAAGATGTACGAGGGTTATTCCAAAAGTAAGGTCCGGTTATAAAAAAAAATCAAAACTAAAATGTTTTTTCAAAACAATTGTTTTATTTACATTCCTTACATCTTTATCTATTTTTCTACATAACTTCCATACTTATTTAAACATTTGTCACATCGTTCAACAAGCTTTTGAATGCCCATGTTATAG
This sequence comes from Schistocerca americana, assembly GCF_021461395.2. Lineage (NCBI taxonomy): Eukaryota > Metazoa > Arthropoda > Insecta > Orthoptera > Acrididae > Schistocerca > Schistocerca americana. The sequence goes on from NC_060130.1 coordinate 660,664,400, forward strand.
AAATCGGCCGCCTGTGACGATAACCAGTCCTTAACTGCTTCTTTCACTTCATCATCTGTGTCGAAGCGCTTGCCGCCGAGAAACTCCTTTAAGTAACGGAACAGGTGGAAATCACTTGGCGCCAGGTCCGGACTGTAAGGAGGATGGTCCATCTGTTCCCATCCAAATTTCTTGGTCAGAGCTTGCGTTTCATTTGCAGTGTGGGGTCTGGCATTGTCATGCAACAACAAGATTCCAGACGACAAAAGACCACGTCGCTTATTCTGGATTGCACGTCGAAGTTTAGTCAGGGTAGCGCAGTAGGCGGCTTTATTAATCATTGTTCCTCTCTCCATAAAGTCGACTAACAATACTCCACGTCTATCCCAGAACACAGTCGCCATAACCTTACGTGTTGAGATTGTCTGCTTTGCCTTGACCTTGACTGGCGATGACGTGTGACGCCATTGCATTGACTGACGTTTAGACTCTGGAGTGATGTGAGAAACCCATGTCTCATCCCCTGTGACAACATTGTCTAAAAGACTGTCACCTTCCTTATGATATCGCTCCAAAAAATCAAGAGCAAAAGCCATTCTTTTCATTCGTTGGGGCTCAGTAAGCAGCCTGGGAACCCAACGGGCACACAATTTGTGAAACTTCAAATGTTCAGACACAATTCTGTACAAAGTTGTTCTACTCACATTCGGAAAATGCATGTCTACGTCTGTAATAGTGAATCGGCGATCTTCACGAATTTTTTTGTCAACCGCATTGACCAAATCGTCTGAAATCACTGATGGTCGGCCACACCGTGGTTCATCGTGCACATTATCCCGTCCTTCATTAAAAGCTCGCACCCACTTGCGCACTTTACTGTCGCTCATTATGTTAGGACCGTACACTTCAGTAATCTGCCGATGGATTTCCGCCGCTGAATTGTTTCTTGCAGACAAAAACCGTATCACTGCCCTTACTTCACAATCGGCGGGCTGATCAATTGTCTTAAACATTGTAAAGTGACACTGTGAACTACACTCAGCAACAGTAACAAAGCGAATGGCGGCGTTTGACGCGCAAGGCTTGCCGGGAGTCGGCGCGCATGCGTGTTTTGTCATTGGCGCCAAATTTCAATAGTTACGGCGAATCGGACCTTACTTTTGGAATAACCCTCGTATTATGTGCAATCCCACAGTTTTCAGTCTGTGGTGCCTTTTTCTTCGCGTAACAGAGTTTGTGAGGAATTTCTGCAAAACTGATTCATGTTGCAGCTAGAGACATAAAGTATGGACTTAATCTATCAAAAGGGCGATGCTCCAGACCACTTCCGTAACGATTTTATTGAAGTCTTGAGCACGACGCCGTGAAACCGTTGGGTCGGTGTTGGTGAGAAAAGTAAAATGTGCCCCGGAAACAGGTGACAGGGTTATATAAATTCAGAATATTCTGTCAAACGGGCCATGGGTCGGTGGTGAGATTTACTATACTTAGTGTCCATCGGCAGTGGCATACGGAGCGTCAGTGCGAGGTGTGATAATCTCGCATAGGAATAAAGAATGCGCTCTGAATCCCCATTCATGGCTTAATATAGCGGACACTATTCCTGGAGGTCAGAAATAGCCCCTGGTCGTTTGTCCTTAAATGTCCCATTGAAGTCCTGACTCTGGCGGTGACTAATCCGGTTTACATGGCGTGGTGATGCTATACAGGGAAAATTTTTGCGCAAAGCCAGTGGGATCCCCTAAATTCTAGCAAACACCTTCCTGTCTATAAGCAGACGGGACATTTGTGTTATGTCCAGACTAAACTGAAATATCACGATTTCTTCTAACCCGTAAACTCTCTATATCATACTGTGCGCGAGTTAATTTTCTCAGTGCATTAGCTAAGGGGACAGTGGAGGATCCCTTGACCACAGCGTGTATTGGAAACCATACACACCGGTCTCTTCATTCACATCTCACACTTTCCCATCCGCCATAAACAGTTACTGCGCTGAGGAGTGTGATCCATAGCGCCAACCCGCTGTGTAAGAGAGCCTCTCCGAAACAGTGCGACACCTTCAGAGTATTCCACAGGAAAGAGTTCTTAAATCTTCAGATCGACCGAGTGTTGCTGCAATGCCTATGGAAGATTTCAGACAGTGCGAATAATATCACATCGGGAGGATTACCTTTTCTGGGTGAACCTAATATCTGGAAAAATCGTTGGACTTCTGTAGACACACTTCATCCACTGTATTTCACACCCGCCAACAAAGATAAAAGATATGTGTTGTACTCTTAAACATGACTATGGTCTCCAACGACACATTTTTGAAACCGTGACGATATGGCATGTCGTAGGGGTAAGAAGTTATCAGGACAGTCTAAGGGAGGTGCAAGGAACATTTTCGATGCACCCCGTCTGATGCACCCAAGGATATCAGCTGTCCCCGAACACTACCTGAAATACAACCATGAAATGAGATACAAGGCTAGTAACGTGGTGCAGGCTCTAAGTTTCTAGGACAGTGTAATTACGGAATCTGCTGCGATAAGGCTGTTGGAAAATCTGATAAACCTCTTCTGTACAGGCATAAAAAAAAAGAACTGTGCGTTCGTGGAATAACAGTAGGCGTTAGCTTTCTACGTTCCCCTTGAGAACGGGCATTGAAAAAGAGACTGCTTACACCACGCTTGTGTGTCCCATTCTGGAGTATTGCTGTGCGGTGTGGGATCCGTATCGGTGGGACTGACGGATGACATCGAAAAAGTACAAAGAAGGGCAGATCGTTTTGGATTATCGCGAAACCGAGGAGATAGTGTCACAGACATGATACGTGAATTGGAGTGCCAATCATTAAAACAAAGGCGTTTTTCGTTGCGACGGGATCTTCTCATGAAATTTCAATCACCAGTTTTCTCCTCCGATTGCAAAAATATTCTGTTGGCATCCACCTACATAGGGGGAAACGATTATCACGATAAAATACGAGAAATCAGGGCTCGTACAGAAAAAATTAAGTGCTCGTTTTTCCCGCGTGCCGTTCGAGAGTGGAAAGGTAGAGAGACATCTTGAAGGTGGTTCATTGAACCCTCTGCCACGCACTTTATTGTGAATAGCAGAGTAATCACGTAGATGTAGCTCAGACCTATTAACCCCCTGACAATGGCGTACTGTCACAATACTCTAAGCGCACTGTGCGGTGATGTCGGTTGACTGCCACAGCACTTCAGCGCCGACGTGCCCGCGCCACAGTCCACTTAACGTCATTCGCATGTCTTTGGCTCAGCTGTGGTGAAGTACGAAGTTCATTACATTTCAGCGCTACTTATGAATCGTCATGGCGTGTAAAAATCTCTTTACCGCTGACGAAATGATGCAACTGTTGATGGAGAGTGATACTGAAGAATCGCTGTATTCATCAACAGAGACAGATTCGGAAGAAGATACTGTTGTGAATATTTCACGACCCATTGAAGCTAATTCTCAGTCTTCACAATCTGTAATTACTGCTGCAGCGTCTTCGAAGCCTGGAAGACAAATGTCTACAGCTATGTAGTGCTCGTCATCGTCTGACGAGGCAACACAAACCAATAGGCAAGACGCAAAGGAAATGAAAATATAAATCCAAAGAAGTGTTCATCTGATGGACCCTTATCAGGTCTGACAGCTCAGATAAATGCAACTGACAGCCGTCTGTGTTACTGTAGACTGTTAGTAAATTTTAGCCGAGCGGTCTGAGGCACTGTAGTCATGGACTGTGCGGCTGGTCCCGGCGGAGGTTCGAGTCCTCCCTCGGGCATGTGTGTGTGTGTTTGTTCTTAGGATAATTTAGGTTAAGTAGTGTGTAAGCTTAGGGACTGATGACCTTAGCAGCAAAACACTCGTCTGGAATTATTGAATGAAGGTACCAGAACGGAAACTGTTAGAAATTATTTAGCATTCATGATCGAGCCGTGGCCTTTCCTAAGGTTTCACCCATGTGCGCTTCTACACGGACAACTCGCTCTTTCTCTTTAAGTAAATGTTTAACAAGTGACTATCAGCTTCACTGACCGGTTCACGTACTGCGCGGTTTTCCAAATTGAAACTGCTGCCCTATAAAACTTCCATTTTAATACATAGTAGAAAGTGAAGCAGTTTGCTTCTTGTACGGTAAACTAGACGTTCAACGTTTCTTGGTTTCCTAGTGATAACTTACGCTAAAGTTTGCTTAAAGACTGCAACACTATCCAGGGAACACGCAAATTATGCATACTTAAAGAATATTCAGAGAAGGAAGTGGCTTAAAATGACTGTCGTCAGAGTGCGTCATTTTGTTTATGGTCTGATAATTTATTTATTTATTTATTGTTCCGTGGGACCAAATTAAGGAGAAGTCTCCATAGTCATGGAACGAGCCAATACATTAAATTATAACACGATATTAGAAACAGATAAAATGAAATATAAAAAAACATATTCAGGTGGCAAGTCGTAAGTTTAAATGAACGAAATCAACAATGTAGCACTGGAATTTGCTTAATTTTTTAGCTCTTCCAGGAGCTCCTCGACAGAATAGAAGGAGTGAGCCATGACGAAACTCTTCAGTTTAGACTTAAAAGAGTTTGGGCTACTGCTAAGATTTTTGAGTTCTTGTGGTAGCTTATTGAAAATGGATGCAGCAGAATACTGCACTCCTTTCTGCAGAAGAGTCAAGGAAGTGCATTCTACATGCAGATTTGATTTCTGCCTAGTATTAAGTGAGTGAAAGCTGCTAACTCTTGGAAATAGGCTAATATTGCTAACAACAAACGACATTAAAGAAAATATATACTGTGAGGGCAATGTCAGAATTCCTAGGTTTTTGAATAGGGGTCGACAAGAGGTTCTCGAACTTACACCACATACAGCTCGAACAGCCCGTTTTTGAGCCAAAAATACCCTTTTTGAATCAGAAGAATTACCCCAAAAAATAATAACATGCGACATAAGCGTATGAAAATATGCGAAGTAGACTACTTTTCGTGTTGAAGTGTCACTTATTTCAGATACTGTTGTAATTGTAAATAAAGCAGCATTTAGCTTCTGAACAAGATGGGCTTTCCACAACAGCTTACTATCTATCCGAACGCCTAGGAACTTGAACTGTTCCGTCTCGCTTATAATATGCCTATTCTGTCTGATCAAAATATCGGTTCTTCTTGAATTGTCAGTTAGAAACTGTAAAAACTGAGTCTTACTGTGATTTAGCATCAAATTATTTTCCACAACCCACGAACTTATTTCATGAACTACATTATTTGATAATGTTTCGATATTACACACAAGATCCTTGACTACCAAGCTGGTGTCATCAGCAAACAGAAATATTTTTGAATCACCTGTAATACTAGACGGCATATCATTTATATAAATAAGAAACAGCAGTGGTCCCAGCACCGACCCTTGGGGAACGCCCCACTTAATAGTGCCCCATTGGGACTGAATATCACTACCACTCTCAATATTGCGGAGAATTACCTTCTGCTTTCTGTTCTTAAAGTAAGAGGCGAACCAATTGTAAGCTACTCCCCTTACTCCATAATGGTCCAACTCCTGCAGTAATATTTTGTGGTCAACACAGTCAAAAGCCTTCGTTAAATCAAAGAAAACACCTTGCGTTCGCAACCTTTTATTTAATCCGTCCAAAACCTCACAGAGAAAAAAGAATATAGCATTTTCAGTTGTTAAACCATTTCTAAAACCAAACTGAACATTTGACAGCAAATTATGTGAATTTAAATGCTCCAGTAACCTTGTATATACAACTTTCTCGATAACTTTAGCAAACACCGATGGCATAGAAATAGGTCTAAAATTGTCAACATTATCAATGTCTCCCTTTTTATAAAGTGGCTTCACTACCGAGTACTTTAATCGGTCAGGAAACCGACCACTCCTAAAGGAAAAGTTACAGATATGGCTGAGAACCGGGCTAACATACATAGAACAATACTTCAGTATTCTGCTAGATACCCCGTCATGTCCATGAGAGTTCTTGGTCTCTAGTGATTTAATTATTAACTCAATCTCCCTCTTGTCAGTATCATGGAGGAGCATTTCAGGTAACAGTCTCGGAACACTTTTTTCTAAGAGCGCTATATGATTCCCTGTTGGGACTAGGTTTCTATTTAGTTCACCTGCTATATTCAGAAAGTGATTATTAAATACTGCACATATATGCGACTTATCAGTAACACGGACATTCCCACTACGCACTGATTCTATATCCTCGACCTGTCTCTACAGACCAGCAACTTCCTTTACGACTGACCATATGGTTTTAATTTTATCCTGAGACTTAGCTATTCTATCTGCATACCACATACTTTTTGCCTCCCTAATAACATTTTTAAGCACCTTACAATACTGTTTGTAATGGGCTGCTGCATTTAGATTTTGACTGTTTCTAACGTTTTGATATAATTGCCACTTTGTTCTACAAGATATTCTTACCCCTCTAGTCAGCCACCCACGCTGCCTGTTTGTGCTAGTACCCTGTTTTAAACGTTCTAACGGAAAGCAACTTTCAAAGAGCGTGAGAAAAGTCTTGAGAAAAGCATTATATTTATCGTCTACTGTATCAGCGCTATAAACATCTTACCACTCTTGTTTCTTGATAAGGTTTACAAAGGTCTCTACATCAACTGGATCAGCTTTCCTGAACAGCTGATGACTATATTTAACACGTGTTGCAGCACAAAAATCTTTTAAAGTTAAAATTTGTGCATCATGATCTGAAAGGCCATTCACCTTTTTGCTAACAGAATGCCCTTCTAGTAATGAGGAATGAACAAAAATGTTGTCTATGGTTGTTCTACTGTTCCCTTGCACTCTCGTTGGAAAGAATACGGTTTGCATAAGATTATATGAATTAAAGAGGTCTACCAGCATCCTCTTCCTTGCACAGTCACTTATACAATTAATATTGACGTCATCACATATAACTAACGTTTTGTATTTCCTATAAAGTGAACCAAGAACCTCCTCTAGCTTTAGCAAAAATGTTGTGAAATCGGAGTCTGGGGATCTATAAATAACAGCAGTTAGAAGTTTAGCTCCGTTAAATTTAACCACACCTGCACAACATTCAAACACCTTTTCAGTGCAGTACTTTGAAACATCAATTGACTCAAATGGGATGCCGTTTTTCACATACATGGCTACTCCCCCACACCGCAAAGAGCTCCTCGAAAAGCTGCCAGCCAACCTGTATCCTGGTAAAGGAAGCCTCTGAATTCTCTCCTTATTTAAGAAGTGTTCAGATATACCAATAATTTCAGAGTCAACATCTATAAGCAGTTCACTAACTTTATCTGTAATACCTTGTATATTTTGATGAAATATACTAATTCCCTCATTACTCGGATACCTAAGTTTTGTCAAAAGTGATTCCTTTGTTAGAGAGACTTCCCTTAAGCAGGAATACCTATCAGCTGACTTCAATCTAAAAAAGGTGCAGCTCTAACACCCACTACTGCAGGAATTTTCCCATGAGTGATCCCACCAACCCCACCTAAGCTGTCACCTATAAGCTTTGCCAACCTCCCCCTCCCATACCTGTTGAGGTGCAGGCCATGTCTAGTGAAACCCGTCCTGCTGATAGCCTCCACTGACACCACTGAAATGTGACCCATGCTTTCTGTCATCAGCGCACCCCCAAGTCTCATGTTATTACGCCTGACGGCTGTATTAAGATGAGGCCGATCGTGACGCTGAAACAGTTCCACGAAATGCACATTCGTGTTGCCAGTCTGAGTGGCTATCTTTTCCAGGTCACCATCTATGTTATACTCCCCATCCCTATCAATACTATTACCAGCCCCACCCACAATCACTACCTGATCCTCTTTAGTAAAATCCGTACATAATCCCTCTATGTTAACAGTCACCTGAGCCAACCCTCCATTAGGCTTCACAATGCTAGTGACCTGGTACTCACTCCCCAGCACTTCCTGCAACTGCTGGCCTACACCTCTGCCATGAGAACTACCTAATAGCAGAACCTTCTTCTTCCTCTTCGACTTTGCAACTGTTCTAGGCACAGTAGCTACTGAGGTCTACTGCATACTTCCTACATCTACAGCTACTAGAGATTCCTCTCCACTAGACTCTTGACAGTTGGTCATATCTATTGTAAGCACCAATAGTAAAACTATCTGAAAATCTTCTTCTCCTAGCAGATCTCTTGCCAACAGCCAGCTCCCATTCCCCAACCCCCTTCTCCCTCCTCATCCTATCTAGCTCCTCCTGGGCGTTTTTCAACTGCACCTGAAGGGCACAGATCTTACGCTCCTGCTCCTCTATCAACTTACTCCTGCTACATAACCTGCAGTTCCAGGAGAGGATCTTACCAGAATGCCCACTGGCTTCCCCACTGCATTCCCCCCAGTGAAAATACTTCGGACAAGTCTCACACCGCAATCCACTACTCACGAACCTACGGCAAAGCCCACACTTCTCACTCATGGTAAAATTTTACTTTTTCTAGGTTCCGCTACTACAATAAGAAGATGTTAAAAACCTGACTACAATAATCACAAACTTACTCTACAAGGGAAGTAACTACTATTATTAACAGTATTAATAAACAACAAATGTGAATATAACAAAAAACTAATACAGAAAGAGAATCAAACGTCTAATGACACAGTAACGAAGCTGAAAACAGTTCCCAAAAGGTTCTTCTGAAATTATTTCACCAGAAAACACCAAGACAACCGGTTGAAGACTACTAAAGTTCCTAAATAAACCAATATACACAAACAATTAATTAGTACTTAGCGTTCGATGCGCCGCTACAGCTGCAACTGGTCAGCGCGGAATGTAAACACAGGCAAGAGGTAAAGTTGCTCGATACGAAACACTCACAAATATCAGGTCACAACACAAGAAAAGCAGAGGTGAATGAAGAAACCACTAATACGTCACTTATATAGTAAATATTATCACCAAACCCGATAAAATATGTAGCTGAAACCTACAAATATAGGAAAATTTAGAGAGCGATCTCACACGCAGTCACTCGCTTATGACGTCACACCAAAGATCCAATCGCCCGTGAAAGTCTGTGTGAGATCTACGCAAGATGCTGCTCATCAAATTCGTAGTGGCAGTTTAAAGATATTGGCGATCTAATTTCACCTTAACCAAGAGTCTCAAAAAATACTAAGTGATATGTTTTCGTAGCTTTATTAACTATTCAGATAAAAACTTAAACTTCATTTATTCAAATGGAACTCTTGGCTGCTGAATGCTCCCCGATGCCAACAAAATTTCTAAGAGTCTTTTATTCTGGGCTTTTGACGGGCACTGCATGAGTTATGAGCATTTATTAACAATATTTACACAGTTTACATTCATGTTTGGCGTATTTTATTGAATGCACATAAAAACGCATTTTCAGTTGTAACAGATTCGTGCAATCTCTCCAATGATTTCGAAAATTTCACTAATTACATTCAGATTAAATAATTCGTACTTCCCTTTCGTCAAATATTTCCAGAATAAGCAAAATGTTTTGAACATCGTCGAATCAAAAATACGGAAGAACATTATCCTGTACCACTTAGACTTCCACGTACATTCCACTTTTCTGATGAGCTTGTCGCTGTACTACTGATCTGTTATAATGAACTCCCAGACTCGGTTTCAATTTCAGGTTACCAGTCTCCCGATTTAGTTTCTGGGTTACGATCATTTCAGATTTGTAAAATGTTGTCAACATAGGAAATTCCTCCCTGTCATGCCATTTCAGAACGATTAGTTTTCCTAAATCGGAATCTTATTCTTGATTTAGTGGAATTTTCTCGCCACATGCGTTTATTGCTGTGTCATACAGCCAACATAACAGATCAGTACTTGTATACCAACCATCGACGGTCAAAGTACGTCCTTTAACCAGACGTGGTGGAGTAATGTGAGAACTCTGTTTCACGATTCTCCCGTATTATGGGTATAAGTGTCTATTTATGCATCAACATAAACGATAAATTCTAGTATATAATTTGTCTCCCGATAGCGAATTACAAAAAAATTTCCTTGGATCTATTGGTTTAGTTTCAGGCGGCCTTCGAATAACAGCAGTGAGTCGTCTATGCAGACTTTCTCAAAGGGTGGAAGGTTTCCTTCAAACCTTTCCAAAATGTTCTATAGTTGGTCGTATTTTAAATAAACCAAACATTATTAACATCTATACCTTTACTCTTCAGGTCTACATATTTATTTCTCAACTTAGTCACCTAGTGACACACACGTTTCTTCCAACGGGAGACCAGTTTGTTTATACCGTCTCTGCAGAATCTCTGACTTTATTGACGGAACCACAACCTCACATGTGAGTCTACCGCTTCGTCACCATTAAGCGAAGTCCTCGAAGATATTCTTTAAGTTTTGGAAACAGATACAAATCTGACGGCGCCAATTTGGGATTGTATTGAGAATGATCGATGATACTGAACCCATTGCAGGTATCGCAGAGGGCGTGTGTGGTTTGGCATTGTCAGTCTGAAGGATGGCTGCTCCAAGTGTGGGCAAACTCTTCGATGTTCGAAACTTGATTACAACGCGCTGTTTCTCCCGTACCGAGGTGGTTAAGTTACACGACGACATGTTACAGGCTACAATACGGAGCGCTGTAGTGGCCGAGGGCTGCAAATATGTATCAAGAACAATAAAAATTTACAATGGTAATAACGAATGAGATTTTTCACATATAAAAATTTCGAGGGCGTTACTTTTCAGAGTGCCCTCGTATTTCCAAAAAAGCATGTGTTGATCAATATTCACTCAGTTTTAACAGTTTTACTCTTGCCATGAGAAAAAACCTGCAGTAAAAACTAAATTTTCAGAGACGTTTGTATCACTCCGATTGTTTATTCTGGAGTTTACCACGGATTCATTATTGGCTAATAGGTATGTGCATTGATTTTTTTCCTGGAAAATATTTTCAAATGTTTCTGAATTTACTAACAAAAAATGTTCAAATGTGTGCGAAATCTTATGGGACTTATCTGCTAAGGTCATCAGTTTCTAAGGTTACACACTACTTAACCTAAATTATCCTAAGAACAAACACACACACACATGCCCGAGGGAGGACTCGAACCTCCGCCGGGACCAGCCGCACAGTCCATGACTACAGTGCCTCAGACCGCTCGGCTAAAATTTACTAACAGTCTACAGTAACACAGACGGCTGTCAGTTGCATTTATCTGAGCTGTCAGACCTGATAAGGGTCCATCAGATGAACACTTCTTTGGATTTATATTTTCATTTCCTTTGCGTCTTGCCTATTGGTTTGTGTTGCCTCGTCAGACGATGACGAGCACTACATAGCTGTAGACATTTGTCTTCCAGGCTTCGAAGACGCTGCAGTAGTAATTACAGATTGTGAAGACTGAGAATTAGCTTGAATGGATCGTGAAATATTCACAACAGTATCTTCTTCCGAATCTGTCTCTGCTGATGAATACAGCGATTCTTCAGTATCACTCTCCATCAACAGTTGCATCATTTCGTCAGCGGTAAAGAGATTTTTACACGCCATGAAGATTCATAAGTAGCGCTGAAATGTAATGAACTTCGTACTTCACCACAGCTGAGCCAAAGACATGTGAATGACGTTAAGTGGACTGTGGCGCGGGCACGTCGGCGCTGAAGTGCTGTGGCAGTCAACCGACATCACCGCACAGTGCGCTTAGAGTATTGTGACAGTACACCATTATCAGGGGGTTAATAGGTCTGAGCTACATCTACGTGATTACTCTGCTATTCACAATAAAGTGCGTGGCAGAGGGTTCAATGAACCACCTTCAAGATGTCTCTCTACCTTTCCACTCTCGAACGGCACGCGGGAAAAACGAGCACTTAATTTTTTCTGTACGAGCCCTGATTTCTCGTATTTTATCGTGATAATCGTTTCCCCCTATGTAGGTGGGTGCCAACAGAATATTTTTGCAATCGGAGGAGAAAACTGGTGATTGAAATTTCATGAGAAGATCCCGTCGCAACGAAAAACGCCTTTGTTTTAATAATTGGCACTCCAATTCACGTATCACGTCTGTGACACTATCTCCTCGGTTTCGCGATAATCCAAAACGATCTGCCCTTCTTTGTACTTTTTCGATGTCATCCGTCAGTCCCACCGATACGGATCCCACACCGCACAGCAATACTCCAGAATGGGACACACAAGCGTGGTGTAAGCAGTCTCTTTTTCAATGCCCGTTCTCAAGGGGAACGTAGAAAGCTAACCCCTACTGTTATTCCACGAACGCACAGTTCTTTTTTTTCCCCCCTTTACAGAAGAGGTTTATCAGATTTTCCAACAGCCTTATCGCAGCAGATTCCGTAATTACGCTGTCCTAGAAATTGTCTGAATGTTAAACAAGTGAATAATGTGTCTATCTATGGTTTATTACTTTAACTCAGTCTACACCCAAAATGTATTAACAGATTAACGATATTTCGCTTTTCTAAAAATTTTACAAGCAAAATACGGCAATGACGATAACTTTCGGCGTACTTCACAATAAATTTCAGCGTAGCTCACAACTTAGCCGGTCTACAGAGTTACCGATTCGGCTTCAGGTCACTCAAATCCTCTGATGAGCAATACACAGCTAATAAAGTGTATCCGATTTCGACAAAGCATTTTGGCATTGAGACTGGCACGAATATTCGGGTGGAGTCATTCAACCTGTCGCCCGGATGGAAGAACATCCAGATTTTAATCACATTTTTACTTCATTATTTCTTGTCTGACCCATGAAATAGTTACCTCAGTGTGTTCCTCCCATCGATATCTTCCCTGTGCAGTTATACTTAAAAAAATCGCAATTGATTTCAGTTGTTAATAATGTTATGAAAACTCTCTGTTTTTCATTTTATGATACTCTTGCAACATTCAGATTAGGCCAAAATGAAACTGCAGTTCCATTGCCGAGGCCACAAGATACGTGAAATGACGCCCTGCAAAGAACAGCTTGTGAAGGAGCCGACACCTTTCGTGCTGTTGACTACGTGTATGTATTCCTTTTCAAGAGAAATTTCTGCACCAAATTCATATCGACAGGACGCCTGGCTCCCAGATCCGACCATCTAGATCTAAGGACGACAGTCAGTATCTGGGGCAACCTTGCCTGCTTTGCGAGTTCCCTGACTACTAAGCTAACGAGGAGAAAACAGCAAGTGTCTTACACCCATTTCCCAGAAACTTCGCACACTGGAAGAGGGCTCAAAACAAGCGAACACGTGTCTCGGGCTGTACTTAAATAAGCGAGCGTTTCTGAGAAAAAGACAGTCAAAGTCTCCGAGGTACTTTATGTGCCTTTTTAGCGAGTAAAGAGTTCAGTCGAAGCTGTGGCACAGTGGCGAGCGTCGTGGCTTCACAGCTTGGGGCCCCCGCCTTCGAAACCCGACTTTTTTTTTTGTTCTTCATTTATCTACTTATGTCCGTAGAAAATTACTACACGAAAGTTTTCCAATGTGTATTAAAATAACGTTGTTCTTATTCGTCTACTGATTGTATGTAAGGTGAATGAGTTAAGAAAAACAATTTATGAATGAGAAAAATATTTGAAATTGTTGTTGGTGAAATTCATGTATTGTATCTCGATTCATAATAAATTACAATCGCCAGTGTTCGGAGAAGTGATCTGTTGTGCGCGGTTTGCCGCGAAATTATTGCCAACGAGTGAAATCTTCAGCATTATGAACGACATTTCTTTCTCGAGTGAGATTCGTACGAAGAAAGGCCACTGTGGCGAACCTGCTATCGTGTGATGCTCATAGCGCTCGGAATTTCTATCTTTCAAATGTTTGTATGATCGGTGTAATCTAAGAGACTGCCCCAAATATTCCTGAAGAATGAAATGTAATAACTGATATAAGAATGAAAAATAAGAATATGAGAATTTAAAAGGATTTTAACCCCTGAAAATACCATATACACGTATATTATGTAATAAATGTATGACGTTGTGAAAACCAGCCGTAATTTTATAATTAATACAACGCCCGCCCTGGCATCCCCTAACCTAAGAAGAAACATTTGTGTTGTAACCTTCTACGGACATGCGTAGATAAATGAAAAAATAAAACAAAATAAATAAATACAATAACCGGGGTTCGAACAAGGGGCGCAAAAAGCGAGAGGCCACGATGTTTGCTACCTTGCCACTAGATCGGCTGAGATTATCGCGCTCTACAAGGCATCGAAATTACGTCGAAAACTTTGACCGTTGTTTTTTCAGAAACGATCCAGTGTCTACGGATAAGCCGAGACATAGGTTCGCTTATTTTTGACTCATCTTCCACTGAGCAAAGTTTCTGGGAAATCGGATTATAGCACTTGCTGTATTCTTCTCGTGCGATAATTGTAGAGACTTTTAAATTGTATTCTCCCAAACATTATTCCACTACAAATTTAACCCCCCCCCCCCCCCTCCAATTCCCGTCCGAAAAATGCACACTTCTTTCCGTTACAAAATTGACGATTCCTTGATGCCTTAAGACATGTTGTTTTAGTCATGTTGTGCATACATTTCTTTTCTTCTCAATTCTGTCAGTACACCTTCATTAGCTATTCGATCCACCCCACATAATCCTCAGCATTCTTCTGTAGCACCACATTTCGAAAGCTTTACTTCTCCTCTTCTCTGAACTGGTTATAGTCTACGTTTCACCCCCATACAAAGCTACACTCCAGACAAATCCCTTCAGAAAAGACTTCATAACATTTAAATTGTATTTGATACAAATTTCCCTTTTTCGTAAATGCTTTTCTTACTACTGTTAGTGAGCATTTTATATCCTCTCTACTTCGGGCCTCGTCAGTTACCTTGCAGCCCAAATAGCAAAACTCGTCGACTACCTTTTGTGTCTCATTTTCTAATCTAGCTCCCTCTGCAACACTTCAGTTAATGAGACATTCCATCACCCTAAATTTTCTTACGATGATGTGATATTCTTATAACTTCCCTTCCAGACACTATCCATTCTGTTCAAATGTTCTTCCAAGTCATTTCCGTCTGTGACAAAATTAAAATGAAATCGCCAAACCAAAAGGTTTTAATTTTTTCTCTCTGAATTTTTACTCATGCTCCAAATTTCTCCTTGGTTTCCTGTTGTGCTTGCAGAGTGTACACATTGAATAACATTCGGAAGATGATACAACCGTGTATCATTCCCTTCTCGACTTCTGCTTCCGTTTCATGCCCTTCTATTCTTATAAATGCAATCTACCTTCTTCACCCATTGCGAAATAACAGATGTTGGAAGTGTATTCCAACGGATTATAGCTCGACTATGTGGGACCCTTGAGGTGTCACGGGAGAAGAACTCAGGTCATAATTCTAGCTAATACACCACAGACATCTTTGGCCAGCAGTTCTCTCTGTTTCTGACGCAATCTTCTTGCGCTAACGTGTTTCGGCAAGAAGCGTTAGTCTCCTCACTTTAATACTTCTCCCAGAAAGCTGGGAATCGATGCGATCGCTACGACGCCTGGTGTGCGCGCCGCGCCGTTATCGGTTCCAAGCAGACATCTTGATGTCATGACAGTCACCATCGTCATCGCCACACTCACGGAGATGTATTTTGATACTGGAATTTTCTGAATCGCGAAAAATCACAAAATAAATGAGAAGCGGGTTTGCGATGCTACCAGCTGTGGCCATAACTTGCTGCTTGTGCCTTGTAATATATAAGTCGCATTTACACTGAGGTGACAAAAGTCATGGGCTATCTCCTAACATCGTGTCGGACCTTCTTTTGCCCGGTGTCGTGCAGACACTCGACGTGGCATGCACTCAACAAGTCGTTGGAATTCCTTGCAGAAATGTTGAAACATACTGCCTGTGCCATAATGCTCCATAGGATTCATATTGAACGATCTGGGAGGCCAAATCATTCGCTCGAACTGTCCACAATGTTCTTCACACGAGTCGCGAAGAATTGTTGTCCGGTGACATAACATCGTTGTTTGGGAACATCAAGACGATGAATGGCTGCAAATGGTCTCCAAGTAACGATCGGTCGGTTAACGATCGGTTCAGTTGGACCAGAGGACCGTCCATTCCATATAAACACAGCCCACACCATTATGGAGCCACCACCAGCTTGCATAGTGCAGTGTTGTCAACCTGGGTCCATGGCTTCGTGGGGTCTGCGCCATTCTCGAACCCTACCACCTGCTCTTACCAACTGAAATCGGAACTCATCTGACCAGGCCACGGTTTTGCAGTCGTCTAGAGTCCAACCGATGGTCACCATCAGAGGAGAGGCGCTGCAGGCGATGTCGTGCTGTTAGCAAAGGCACTCGCGTCGGTCGTCTACTGCCATAGCCCATTAACGCCAAATTTCGCCACACTGTCCTAACGGATACGTTTGTCGCACGTCCCACATTGATTTCCGCGGTTATTTCACACAGTGTTACTTGTCTGTTAGCACTGACTACGCAAACGCCACTGCTCTTGGTCGTTAAGTGAAGGCCATCGGCTACCGAGTTGTCCGTGTGAGAGGCAGTGCGTGAAATCTGGTATTCTAGCTACACCCTTTACACTGTGGATCTTTGAATACTGAATTCCCTAACGATTTACGAAATGTAATGTCCCATGTGTCTAGCTCCAACTACCATTCCGCGTTTTAAGTCTGTTAATTCCCGTCGTGCGGCCACAATCACGCCGGATGCCTTTTCACATGAATCACCTGAGAACAAATGACAGCTCCGACAATGCACTGCCCTTTTGTACCTTGTTTACGCGATATTACCGCCGTTTGTATACCTGCATATTGCCGTCCAATGAGTTTTGTCACCTCAACGTACGATGGGGCACTCAGTCACTCCGTATCTTCCTGAACCAGGGCAATGCACAAAGGTGCGAAAGCGAATTTATGCAACGATGCGGACTGTTTCGCATTCATGTATGCGTATAATGTTTGTTGTAAAGCGAAGCATTGCAACTTGTAAACAGAGGGGAGCAGTGAGCGGCGTCGGCGTGGAAGTGTCCGGGGTGAACGCGTGTCGTTCACCTTGGCAGCGCGGCCGACGGCGCAGACGGCCGCGCACCAGTTACGGCGCAATCAATCCCAGCGGCCAGCGCCCATTCTCAGCCTCTCCACAGCTGATCACACCCTTTTATTATGCACTTACGCCCACGTAACAGTAATCAACGATTTCGGGTAGAGTTAGCAACTGCTGCTGTGGCCCGGCGAAGTGCGGTATAGCCACTACTGCTCGTGAACCGTAATAACGACTTGTCTTGGTCCGTAATAACGACGTGGCGCACAGTGTTGGCTGGAATCTTTGACAGCATGTGGATGAAGCGGTTATCTATGAGGAAGAGCTATACGATAAAAAAGCTATAATGTGATCCGGCCAGATTTTTATCAGCTCGATCGAAAGTGTGCTAACTACCTCCGAATTCTTTTCTTTCTTTAGCTACCGTCTTTTCCCGCGTTGTGCGCAGGGTCGGCAGGGTTAAGGGCGGATTTGGCGTTGTTAATTGTAAGGGGTGGCCGGATGCCCTTCCTGCTGCCAGCTAACTACCTCCGAATATTCGGAAATATAGGGTGCGTTTCACGAAAAGCTGTTCATGATTCACATCTGCAATCTGTTGCGCCATATAAATACCTGTGAGCAACAATAACCGAGCATATTAAATGGAACTATAATATACAGGGTGATCAAAAAGTCAGTATAAATTCGAAAACTTAATAAACCACGGAATAATGTAGATAGAGAGGTAAAAACTGACACACATGCTTGGAATAACATAGGGTTTTATTAGAATTAAAAAAAAAAAAAAAGTTCACAAAATGTCCGACAGATGGCGCTTGATAGATCTCTTGCGCGCGTCGTTTGGTGATGATCCTGTGCTCAGCCGCCACCTTCATGCTTGGCCTCCCAGGTCCCCCGACCTCAGTCCGTGCGATTATTGGCTTTGGGGTTACCTGAAGTTGCAAGTGTTTCGTGATCGACCGACAACTCTAGGGATGCTGAAAGACAACATCCGACGCCAATGCCTCACCATACCTCCGGACATGCTTTACAGTGCTGTTCACAAGATTATTCCTCGACTACAGCTATTGTTGAGGAATGATGGTGGACATATTGAGCATTTCCTGTAAAGAACACCATTTTTGCTTTGTCTTACTTTGTTATGCTAATTATTGTTATTTTGATCAGATGAAGCACATCTGTCGGACATTTTTTGAACTTTTGTATTTTTTTGGTTCTAATAAAACCCGACGTCATTCCAAGCATGTGTGTCAATTTGTACCTCTCTATCTACATTATTCCGTGATTTATTCAGTTTTCAAATTTATACTGACTTTTTGATCACCCGGTAGGTCGAGATGCAGTTAAACCAATTACTAGCGTCCTTTCTACACTACGAAACTGCACTTCGTTTACGAAGCAGATTGCTTGTACAACTCGTGTTCCTTCCTTCCGGGATTTCTCTGGAATTAGCGTATACAGTTAAGGGTAACACGAATGGAGGAATGCTTGTTCAACTTCTGCGTAGGTGTAGCACAATTGCTACAAAATCCAAACCGACAGGCACTTTCAGAACGGCACCTAACTACTCACGGAAACCTACCAACAAAATTCCACCGGCAGTTTCGAGCATAAAATTTATTAATTAATTTGTTTATATAGAAAGGCTCTCCCAGAAACTTTGAGGGCAAATTTATACTAATATCAGTTCGTTCAGAGACAAATGAGCAACCGTTATTCCCACGGTCTGACGTAAATACAGGAGGAATACGCACTCTGAGGTGACAAAAGTCATGGAATAACCTCCTCGTATCGTGTTGGACCTTCTTTACCTGGCGTAGTGCAGCAATTCGACGTGACATGCACTCAACACGTCGTTGTAAGTGCTGTGCAGAAATATTGAGCCATGCTGTCTCTATAGCCGTCCATAGTTGCGAAAGTGTTGCCGGTGCAGGACTTTGTGTACGAACTGACCTCTAGCTTATGCCCCATAAATGTTGATGGGTGGACTAGCCATTCGCTCAAATTGTCGAGAACGTTCTTCGAACCAATAGCGAACAGTTATGACCCTATGACATGGCGTGTTGCCTTAATCATCATCATCTCCATCGACAGGCAAGTCGCCGGAGTGGCGTCAAATCGAAAGACTTGCACCCGGCGAACGGTTTACTCGACGGGAGGCCCTAGTCGCACGACATTTACTGTCATCCGTAAAAATTTCATCGTTGTTTTAAGTCCATGAATGGCTGCAAATGGTCGCCAAGTAGCCGAACATAACAATTTCCAATCAATGATTGGTTCAGTTAGACTAGAGGAATTAATCCATTCCATGTAAACACAGTCCGCACCATTATGGACCCACCACCAGCTTGCACAGAGCCTTTTTGACAACTTGAGTTCATGGCTTCATGGGGTCTGCGCCATACTCGAAGCCTACCATCAGCTCTTACTAACTGAAATCGGAGCTCATCTGATCAGGATATGGTTTTCCAGTCGGCTAGGATCCAACGGAAATGGTCACGAGCCCTGGAAAGGCGCTGCAGGCGATGTCGTGCTGTTAGCAATGGCACTGGTGTCGATCGTCTGCTGCCATATCCCATTAACGTCAGACTTCACCGCAATGTTCTAACGGATACGTTCGTCATAGTCCCAAAATGACTTATGTTTTTACGCAGTGTTGCTTGTCCGTTAGCACTGACAACTCTACGCAAACGCCGCTGCTCTAGGTCGTTAAGTGAAGGCCGTCGGCCACTGCGTTGTCCGTGGTGAGAGGCAGTGCCTGAAATTTGGTATTTTTGGCACACCCTTGGCGCTGTGTATCTCGGAATACTGAATTCCTTAACGACTTCCGAAATAGAATGTCCCTTGCGTCTAGCTCCAACATCCATTTCGCGTTCAGAGTCTTATAATTTCCGTCGTGCGGCCGTAATCACGTCGGATACCTTTTCATATCAATCATCCTAGTACAAATGGCAGCTCCGCCAACGCACTGCCCCGTTATACATTGTGTATGTGATACTATTGCCATCTATATTTGTACATATCGCCATCCCATGACTTCTGTCTCCTCAGTGTATTAACTTAATGTATGTCACTATATATATATATATATATATATATATATATATATATATATATATATATGTGTGTGTGTGTGTGTGTGTGTGTGTGTGTGTGTGTGTGTTATTTATTTGGGGAGCAAAATAACTGATGATGGTCGATGTAGAGAGGATATCAAATGTAGACTGGCAATAGCAAGGAAAGCGTTTCTGATGAAGAGAAACTTGTTAACATCGAGTATAGATTTAAGTGTCAGGAAGTCGTTTCTGAAAGTATTTGTATGGAAGTTAAACATGGACAATAAATAGTTTGGACAAGAAGAGAATAGAAGCTTTCGAAATGTGGTGCTACAGAAGAATGTTGAAGATTAGGTGGGTAGATCATATAACTAATGAGGAGGTATTGAGTAGGATTGGGGAGAAGAGAAGTTTGTGGCACAACTTGACTAGAAGAAGGGATCGGTTGGTAGGACATGTTCTGAGGCATCAAGGGATCACCAATTTAGTATTGGAGGGCAGCGTGGAGGGTAAAAATGGTAGAGGGAGACCAAGAGATGAATACACTAAACAGATTCAGAAGGATGTAGGTTGCAGTAGGTACTGGGAGATGAAGAAGCTTGCACAGGAAATAGTAGCATGGAGAGCTGCATCAAACCAGTCTCAGGACTGAAGACCACAACAACAACAACATTTATTTCGTGTCTCATGATCCACACAGGAAGAGTTCATGCCAGTGTACACATCAGTTTTTTAAGTAATTGTTATGTTTGTGGTTTTTCTTTAATTTATGGAAGCCAATAAAATCGTTTAATTCTAACAAACGCTCTTCGCTTCGGTGGCCTTTCGATTTGGCTAGATTCCTATTAGCCTGAAATAGTGCCAATGAGTGATAATTTTGATAAACAACGACACTTTCACGTAAGCCACAGCATCAGCAAACCGTCGCAGATTACTGCTCACCCTATCTTTGAGATCATTTATGCATGTGGAGTACTTTAGCGAGAAATAACAACTTGTACTTAAAAAATTTGTAGAACTGTATAATAACCACTGTAATAAATAATAACGCGGTTATGTTTAGGCAGTGGTACGGCCTTTTTAGACGTCTAGTTGGGGGCTTAATTGTACATACGCAGGCGTGTGGCGTGTGACAGCAGTTGAAATGCAGGCATACACAGGTATGTGCGGTTTCCCCGTTTCATTCCACCTCACTACGTCAAACGCGTTCCAGTAAATCCGGAACGTGACATATTTAGCACGAAATCGAATCGTTCGAAATCCCACTTTACGTCATAAAGACTGGCGAGAAAGAGCCTGTACAAAATAAGAACGCGTAGCCACAAATATGCGCGGGCAATACCGTGACAGATTCTGTGCGCTTAATTAGGAACGTGTGACCGGTCGTGTGACCGCGGTTTGCTTGTGGACTGTGCGCTATTGCGTCGACTGGCCGCACCGTTTATTAATGCCACGGCAAGTATGCGTCCCTCAAACAACGTTATGAGATGACCGCTTCCCAATGCATCCGTACTATTCAGCGATAAAGGGTGATCCTCTCTGTCTTGTGCAAGCTGCCTCTATTGTTATGAACTCTGTTTGTACGATGAAAGACGTGTATTCAGGAACAGAAATTTCGCTCCACAAAGTGGCGTGTTTGGCACAAGCAAAAGCCAGCTAACAGCCATGGCCATAACTGAAGCCGATGGCACACAATCGGTATTGAGACAGCTATCACTAAATTTAGATAGCATGCAGTGGCTGGAACCCTGGTATATCAGTAGTGTCGATACAGAATTGATCAGTTATGTCTCTTCGGCCGACTTACTTTGGTCGAAGCCATAATGGAAAATTTGATTAATTACTTCAAAAAATATATATGAATTAAATAGAGAAGTTCCGTATAACATGACTGCAAAAGATAGTCCACCAGATTTACGTACAAAACTGTATTAAATAACACACAGTATCACGCTAGGGAGAGTACATAACAGATCACAATAATACTCAATTTGTTCCTTGTCTACGTCAATATGTGTACGAGATGAGGAATCTCCTGTATATAGGATATGAGGAATCTCCTTATCTTTTCGCTGTAGTCACGTGTTCTACCTTTGTCAACAACAGTACCCTCTCCTTCCCTCTCTTATCTGTCGCGCAGCTAGAATTTTATTAGGAGAAAAGGGGTCATAGGAGATACATTACTTATATGAGATCTGACACATTCCAGAAATAAGAAACATTTGTAATTTAATTTCTTCAGTTTTAAAAAGTGTCTGTAGGTAGCGGCTATAGATTGTCTATAAGTTATACAGAAAGCAGGCCCCATTTATAAGAGTCGAAGAACGTGATAGGGAAACGTTGTAGTCTATCCCCGATGTTATTCAAGCTGTGCCAAGAAGAAATGCATAAAATGGATGAAAGTTCAGGGAGAAGAAATAAAAGTTTTGAGGTTTTCAGATATCATTCTAATTACGCCAGAAATGGTAAAGGACTTGCAAGAGTAGCAGAACAGAATTGATAATGGCTTGGAAAGAGGACATAACATTATCGTCAATAAAAGTAAAACAAGGGTAATGGAAAGATATTGGATTAAACTGATTCAGGAATTTGATTAGGAAACGTTACATTAAAAGTAGTAAGCGAATTCTACTATTTGGACAGCAAAATGAATGATGATGGACGAGATAGAGAGGCTGTATGACGTAGACTGTCAATAGCAAGGAGCATTTTCGAAAAAGAGAAATTTGTTAACATCGAATATAAAGTTAGATGCGAAGCCTTTTCTGTAGGTATTTGTCTGGAGTACAGCCTCGTACGAAAGTGAAACTTGGACAATGAGCAGGTCAGACAAGAAGAGAATAGTAACTTACCAAGTGTGGTGCTGCATAGTAATGTTGACGTTTAGAATTGAAATTGGGAAAAAGATATGTATAGTACCATTTGACTAAAAGTAAGGATCGATTACTATGACACATCGTAAAGTATCAAGAAATAGTCACTTTGGTAACGAAATCAAGTTTGGAGGATAACAATTATAGAAGAATACCTAGACCTGAATATAGTAAGCAGGTTCAAATGGATGAATGTTGCAGTAACTATGTAGAAATGAAGAGATTTGCACAGGACAGACGAACGCGGTGACCTGAAGGCCACAGCAACAACAGTTTTAAAACATAGGTTTATCACTTTCTTTGCCACTGAAATTATAAGGTGAAAGACTCGTAATACAGTTCAATATTAAGATTACTTTTCCACATACATTGGTGTCCAAAATTAAAGGAATAAACGGAAATTTTGAGAGGTTTCGTTTGTTTTGCCACAAAACCGTGTAGAAATGGCGAAGTCCTACTCATCATCGGGCAAGGTCAGTTTGAGTTTTTTTCGGGACTTTCATAGTGTGGTAGTAACAGATTACCCTCGTAAGAGGCAACCTGCCACAGGATCATGACGAAAACCCTGACGATGTTACGGGAAGCTGTGAAGACGAAACGTGACAGGAAGCTGTACCAGATAATGTTTTTACTCCACGACAATGCCCCAGCTGAAGACAGCGACATACGCTGCTTCTTTGGGCTAGCGAATTTTGCCTCACCCCCTATTCTTCTCACATGGCACCCAGTGACTTCTTCCTGTTACCTCGAATGATAAAATTCTTACGTGTATGCATTTCCAGAATGACTAGGAAACGATGTTCGAGGTGGAACGTTTCCTGGACAGCCAAAATGCAGACTTCTGCATCCAAAATCTCCGCCAAGTCATCAATGGTTGAGACAAATGTATCACATTGAAGCATTAACACACTGGTCTCCAGAATTAAAGCAACAAGCTGATATGTTGCAAGGCTGCGTGTATTTTGCCACACAACGCTATAAACAGGTGACAGTAAGGTAGAAACAATGTAAGGAATACAGAACTTAAACAACTGCAACATACATAATGGTAGAGAAAAAAGGTTCTTCGTTTTCTCCAACGGATTTCCACACACATTCCGACAACTGGTTAAAGTGAGCAGCATGGGGTGTTACCACATTTGGCTGCAATACGGGCCTGAAAACGGTGGGGCATCCTGTGAGTGAAGCAATAACGCCCATTCTTCCTAGATAACTGTGTTTGTGTGTGAAATCTTATGGGACTTAACTGCTAAGGTCATCAGTCCCTAAACTTACACACTACTTAACCTAAAGTATCCTAAGGACAAACACACACACCCATGCCCGAGGGAGGACTCGAACCTCCGCCGGGACCAGCCGCACAGTCCATGACTGGAGCGCCCTAGACCGCTCGGCTAATTCCGCGCGGCCGTAGATAACTGCTCGCAAGTCTTGGAGAGCGGTTGGTGGACTCTGAAGTGATGCAACATATATCCCTAGCTCTATGGAATTCAAATCGGGAGAGCGAGCAGGCCACGCCATGCCTGAAGTAGTAACTTCCGTTTCTAAGAAAACATCAACTACCTGTACTTTATGAGGTCAAGCATTATTGTCCACACCACCTCGCAACAACCGCACATGAGGTTCCAATATCTCGTCGCGATAGCTGACAGCAGTCAAACCTTGCCGATTCACCCGCACAAATTCATGGAGAGGTGTTCGTGTGGTCAACGTAATCCCTGCCCAAACCGTTAAGGATACTCCTCGATATCGGTCTCTTTCCACAATGTTTGGATTCCGAAATCGTGTTACATGTTCCCTCCAGATGCGAATGCGTCGTGAATCACTGTCCAGACCAAAACGGGACTCATCTGCGAAAAGAACATTGGCCCACTGTTCGACCGTCTAGGTGGCATGTTGACGACCCTTCTGTGAACACCCGTCAGAGGTACACATGCAGAAGGTCTCCGACAGTACTGGCTACTCTCCCGAAGCCTTCTGTACACCGTTTGTCTCGATACAACACGTCCAGTGGATGCTGCGAGGTCAGATTCCAGTTGCCGTGCAGTACTAAGGCGGTACCGTCGTGCCCTTACGGCCAAATAAGGGTCCTCTCTTTTTGACAACCCACGTGGTCGGTCCTGCTTGCTTTTCGGGATACTGTTTCCGTCTCTATAAACTGTCGCCATGTCCGAGAAACAGCAGAGCGATTCACATTAAGCCTTCGGGCCACATCAGTTTGCTTCTGTTCTGCTTCCATTCTTCTTATGGCCCTCCACCGCAGAGAGTCTGGCAGGCGTCTTGTTTGTGCCATACTGCACCGTATGTGACTCTATACACAGCGACTGAGGATGTGGGACTACCCGTCGAACACTACCCCGTTTGATGGGTGCCCTGACACGTCATCGTTGACATTGTTGTCCATTGATCGGAATGTCATCTTCCGCACAGAACACGACTGGACGGACATCTATTGACATTTTGTATGATTGTACCATGAATTAGACACAGCACGGAGAAATAGAGGTTTGTTGGTTTAATTTGGGACACCAGTGTAATATGATTATTAATTATTTCATTACGTTACATGTATTCAAGAATAGTTTACTGATGTTATATTTAATTTGTATTGTTTAAACTGTACAGAATACCCAGAGTTTTAAAATTTTTTATGTAAGTTTAAACCAGTTTACGTGCTACAAATGAATACAAGCTGTTTTCGGTGGATAGCACTGATGTATTCTTGGAAGCACGTTTCCACAAGATTATTAGTTGTCATATTTTCGTGAAGTGCCCTAGTTCTGTCGAGTGCTGTCATAATCCTTCCCGAGCCGTGTCTTTAATCTTCTACAGTCGCCCCAGGTGGTTGAAGCGCGAGCGCTCGGCAGTGAGAGTACCTGGCGTGGGGGAGGCGGGGGTTTGTTGGCCGCCTGTCAAGTTCCATGGCCGCCAGTCTGTCCTGTCCATCGCTGGTGCTGTAGGCAGTCAGATTACGTATCTGTATTACGTCATCCTGAGCTGAGATGGCAGCCGCTGTCTCTGATCACTAGATTTTCATGCCCTCCTGGCACGAGTTAGCATTTTCGTGTACTCGAAGTTGAACGTATGTTTCTCGATGAGGCTGTGCTCCACTACCACTAGCTGAGGCTCCCGTTTCTTGCGTTTTCTACACTTCTCTGTGAGTTGCAGAGTTGCGTTTAGCCGAAGTATTGGTGGGCGT
Organism: Schistocerca americana; assembly: GCF_021461395.2. Classification (NCBI taxonomy): domain Eukaryota; kingdom Metazoa; phylum Arthropoda; class Insecta; order Orthoptera; family Acrididae; genus Schistocerca; species Schistocerca americana. The sequence goes on from NC_060130.1 coordinate 660,690,536, forward strand.
AGTCAAACGTGGTGTCCTAAACGGCAAGTGTTCTAAGTATTTTAAGGGAGGTCCTTAATGTTACATACAGCGCGGAAAACAACCTGCGTGTCATGCTTGTCTAGTATCCTGAAAATATTGGTTCAAATGGCTCTGAGCACTATGGGACTTAACACCTGAGATTATCAGTACCCTAGAACTTAGAACTACTTAAACCTAACTAACCTAAGGACATCACACACATCCATGCCCGAGGCAGGATTCGAACCTGCGACCGTAGCGGTCGCGCGGTTCCAGACTGAAGCGCCTAGAACCGCATTAACATTTAGAGCAGGCTTCCGTTCATCACATCAATTAAATATTTTGTCTAAGTCATCTTGTATCTTCCTACAGTCACTCAACGATGACAACTTCCAGTACACCACAGCGTCATAAGCAAACAACTGAAAATTGCTGCATATTCCGTATGCTCGTACCTTCGTTAACAGTCTGCAGTGTGGCACCGTGAGAGATGCTTCCCAAAAATCAAGGAATATGGAATCTGCCTCTTGTCCCTCATCTGTGGTTCACAGAATATCATGTGAGAAACGGACCAGCCGAACTACACACGAGCGATGCTTTCCTAATCTGTGCTGATTTGCGAACAGAAGCTCTCCCGCCTCAAGGGAATTTATTGTTTTCGAACTGAGAATATCTTCAAGAATTCTGGGGCAGACCTATGGTGAGAAGTTGGTCCGTAATTTTTAGGATCCTTTCTTTCCCCTCTTATATACAGGAGACACCCGCACTTTCTTCCTGTCGCTCGGGACTTGACACAGGCCGAGAGATTCGTGATAAATATAAATAAAGACACAGGGGCGACACTTTTGTGGTGTAGTCCATGGGGAAGAAAACCTTTTGGAGTTCATTTAGCACCGCAGCAGTGACTGCCTTCACACATCGACACAGTTCAAATATGAATGTTCTCCTGGACAACGCTGGAAGTAGGAAATTTCTATTACTTTATAAACTGACTCTGACTTATGTTTCACGTATTGGCCCATTTTAATGAGTTTACCAGGGTGATGGAGATACTAGAGATTTGTTTCTTGAGGAAGAAAAGAATATTAGAGCTTAATTTCGTGACAACGTCGCCATTAGAGACGGAGCACAAGCTCGGATTGCGAAAAGATGGGGAAGAATATTGGCCGTGCCCGTTTCAAAGGAACCATTCCTGCATGTGCCTGGAGCGATGTAGGGAAATCAAGGAAAACCTAAATCTGGGCAGCCGGACGGGAACTTGAACCGTCGTCTTCCCGAATGCGAGTCCAGTGCGCTAACCACTGCGCCGACTCGCTCCGTTGTTTTTCCAGTGCAATAGTATATTTTTTTCGCCCTTTCACACATCTGGTCTTGGTAGAGACTTTGTTTCGGAAATATTCATAGTAACATTTTTATATTTTTGAGCTCGTTCGTAGAAAACAAGTTCCAATTTGAGTGTTCTGCAGGCGTGTGTCACCATCTTCTGTTCTTCCATTTTCGTCGGCCGAAGTGGCCGTGCGGTTAAAGGCGCTGCAGTCTGGAACCGCAAGACCGCTACGGTCGCAGGTTCGAATCCTGCCTCGGGCATGGATGTTTGTGATGTCCTTAGGTTAGTTAGGTTTAACTAGTTCTAAGTTCTAGGGGACTAATGACCTTAGCAGTTGAGTCCCATAGTGCTCAGAGCCATTTGAACCATTTTTCTTCCATTTTCATACTCACGGATAACAACACAGACACATCACGACACTGCACAAGCAGTTATCACCATCATCCACGTGCTGAAGCTGCTTATCCGAACTTACATGCTGAGGTAAGACGAAGAAACTGAGAAACTACATCCATTACATAAGAATGCGAAGTCTCGCGGCGGTAACACTGAATAAAAAATTCTCGGGTTTCCAGTCGCGTCAGATGGTTAAAGATGCACCACGATTACCACACCAGACCTAATAACAAAAGCAGGGTCAGCATTGGTCGTCGAATTGGAATTCTTTATTTCCGTTGCAAATCTATTTCGATCACTGCGCAACTATCATCAGTGCTAGTATTGAAGACCTGTTGACCCATAAATACAAGCAGCAAAACTGCAATATCTGCACACACCGATGAAGAGTACTTGTCAGACCGCAGGTACAAATGCAACTGGGCTAGCGTAGGTACCTGCGGTCTGACACGTACTCTTCATCGGTGTGTGCAGATATTGCAATTTTGCTGCTTGTGTTTATGAGTCCACAGGACTTTAGTACTAGCACTGATGATCGTCACGCGGCGATTGAAATCGATTTGCAACAGAAATAAAGATTTCTACTTCACCGACTAGTGGTGACCTTCCTTTTGTTATTAATAAGAAGTGTTTGTGGTACAACACAGACCGTCCGCCAGCCATCGTACGGTGACTTGCGGAAAACAGACGTAGAAGTTGTGTAAAGTACATTGCGTTGCAATCGAATTGCAACCTTTCTCCTATCGTTACTGCCACCGGCGAAGAGACGTTGCATTGAAAGTTCTTGTTGAGTCTGCCCATTTGCAGCCTCCGTACCTCAGTTACGTATCGAGTTTTCCCTTCCCTTAGAAGTGTTTCGTTATTCAAATTAAACTGCGACTGTAAAAGAGGTAATGAGTAGTTTCCGTGAAGTTCATAAGACTCAAAGAACGCAGTACGCATCTGCTCATCGGTATTAAGCTATTCATTGAAGAGAAGCCTGACAACATGTATGCCTTACAACAAAATATTCAAACAGTGCTCATTATGCCACAACATCGCATCGGAATTCTTCTCACAAGAGGTCATTCACATCATATTCCGTGGAATCGTTGTCGTGTTCAATCTGTCAAAAGCACACATGATGTTAATTTATTTCAGTTGTTTTCGGCGACGAATGGTTGCTAGTGCACTGTGAGAGGTCAGGATGATTCGGAAGAAAATTACAGAGCGATTTGTTCTCATTCTTCGTTACTCTATGTAAGATCGTAGAAGCCATTACGAAAAAAAGAAACTATTACTAGGGACAGAAAATATTAATGCCAACGCCTTTCTTCTAGAGCTGGCCGGTTTTGAGCGTGAGTACTCGCGTCTGCTCAGGCACGTGCTCTCGAGCAGGTGCAAGGTCGCTGAGTAGGGCGGGAGGGGAGGGAGGGGAAATGCGCGCGCACGTTTAAATAGGGCCGCAGCTTGCCTATTGAATTCGCGCCGACTGTGTAACGTTTAAAACACTACGATCAGCTCTAACAGTCATTGCGCTGGTTAAGAATCATGTCAAGTCGCCGTTGTGTAACCCCAACCATGCTTTCGCAGTTCAACCCCCATTGGGAGGAATTGTATCTGTTCACAGAAAAAGATGGTGTTGCAAAATGTTTAGTATGTCACAAAACGCTGAATTCTTTCATGAAATTTAATTTGCAGCGACATTATATGTCGTACCACGCGAAAGACTACGGAAGTGGAAAATGTGATGGACCAGATCGTGCACAGGAAGTTATTAAACTTAAAAGGAAGCTACCCGAAGAAGATCTGGACGACGAAGAAAAATCAACTGAGCCAGCTCTCAGAGTGAGTTACAAAATTGCTTTGCTGTTAGCAAAATCCCTGCGCCCCTTCACTGATGGCGATTTAATAAAAGAATGTTTGGTAGTTGCAGCGGAACATATGTGTCCATCTCAAGTTGAACAGTTTCGGATTGTGCCATTATCTAACATGACCATTATGCGTCGCATACAGGACATGGCAGACGACGTCCAGAGCCAGCTTGCAAATATCTGTAAATATTTTATGGCATATTCTGTAGCTCTGGACGAAAGTGTTGTTATCACTGGAACAGCGCAGCTTGCCGTATTTATTGGAGGTGTTAATAGAGATCTTCAGGTGAGGGAAGAGCTCCCCGATGTAGTAGCCATGAAGAACACTACAACCGGAGGTGATATATTAAGTAGTGTTGACGAAAGTGTTGAAAATATAGGATTGTCGTGGAATTCGTTAGTTTCAGTGTCTACAAACGGTGCACCAGCGATGACAGAGAAAATATCAGGTTTCGTTGCGCTGTCGAAGGAGAAAATGCAAAAACTGACCGTGCTGAATGAAATAAGGGGCGTTCACTGTGTGATCCACCAGGAAAACTTATGTGCAAAGAGTATCACTCTAAAAAATGTGATGGTTGTTGTTGTTCGTACCAATTATATAAGGAAGCATGGACTACAACACAGGCAATTTAAAAGCTTTCTTGAGGGTGCAGAAAGCCAGTATGGTAGCCTGCCTTATTACAGCGAGGTCCGCTGGCTTAGTCGTGGCGAATTATTAAATCTGACCGTGCTGAATGAAATAAGGGGCGTTCACTGTGTGATCCACCAGGAAAACTTATGTGCAAAGAGTATCACTCTAAAAAATGTGATGGTTGTTGTTGTTCGTACAACCAATTATATAAGGAAGCATGGACTACAACACAGGCAATTTAAAAGCTTTCTTGAGGGTGCAGAAAGCCAGCATGGTAGCCTGCCTTATTACAGCGAGGTCCGCTGGCTTAGTCGTGGCGAATTATTAAATCGATTTTTTTGCCTATTAGATGAGATAAATGTGTTCATGGAAATAAATAACATGTGTGTTCCTGAATTGAAAGAGCCTTCATGGAAATGTGATCTCGCGTTCTTAGCAGATTTAACTAGCCATCTGAATGCTTTGAACATTTCACTACAAGGTAAAGATCTGCTAATTACTCATTTCATAGGTCGAATACGAGCTTTTAAAATGAAATTGACACTTTGTGTGAGTCAGCTGGAAATAGGAAATCTAGCTCATTTTCCTAAATTATCATCCATGAAAGATGTTCACAAAGACTGTGAACGTCATTCACATAGTTTAGTTGCCTTTAAGGAAGAATTTGATCAACACTTTCAAGATCTGACAGCACTAGACAGAGATTTTGATCTGTTTGCCTCTCCATATTCAGCGAATATTGAAAAGATTCGTCCTGAGCTGCAACTAGAAATTATTGACCTGCAGTGTGACAGAGAATAGAGACAAATTTCAGAACAAGAAAAAAATTTTGTAATTCTACAGACACTTCCCTCAGGATAGATCTCCTCGTTTGCACAGACTGGCGGCTACAATAATATCAATGTTCGGTTCCACGTATGTAACAAGACGCGCCTGAGAAACGCATTGTCTGATCGAAATTTAAACTGCACGCTGCGCCTACAATGCACAAGAACAATTACTCCGAACATAAACGCAATTGTAAAGGACAAAAAGTACAAGATAACCGAGAATCCACTTCAGTGACACCTTTTATTGTGTAACAGTTCACAAATTAATACGGATGTAGAGGCATACACTAAGCTAATAAAATTATGTGGCACGTGTACATTCTCCTTTATTTGTTTCATTTGTCACAGTAATAATTCGTGAGTGATATCCCTGCAGGTGGCCCCGGATTTACATTGACTGGCGGCAGCTGTTGTGTGCCCCACGTGACTCTCCCCACTTTCCGCTCTGGTCCGGTAGTGGGGGTAGCGTGCTCGCGCTGCTCCGAGCTCGCGCCTTGCTGCTCACAGCTTGCTCCGCGAGCACGTACCTGTATGTTGTGAAGCCCAGTTCTAGAGGAAACCACGACTCTGTCGAGCAAACAGCAACATCGCTAATGGGAAACATCAGACATGTTATTCCTGTCTCGGAGAGAGCCATCGATTGGATTGAATTTGACAACGACAGCTGCCGGCCAGTGTGGCCGAGCGGTTCTAGGCGCTACAGTCCGGAACCGCGCGACCGCTACGGTCGCAGGTTCGACTCCTGTCTCGGGCATGGATATGTGTGATGTCCTTAGGTTAGTTAGGTTTAATTAGTTCTACGTTCTAGAGGACTGATGACCTTAGAAGTTAAGTCCCATAGTGCTCAGAGCCATTTGAACAATTTGAACAACGACAGCTCCTGTTGCACAGTTTAGGTGAACATGATTTTCATGAAGTTAGGTCGATATCGTCCCGTCAACAGCTTCATGAAACTATTTAGACCCGGTAACCCTGTCACTCTTCAGCCCTGCTTCATATAAGTCAACCATTCGTCGTGGTAACGGAAACATAATCAACGTGTGCTGATTTATAAGGCAGTTTACTCAAGAATTTTCATATCTACGTTTACACCTACATCAATACTCTGCAAACAACTGTGAAGTGTATGGCATAGGGTACGTCCCATTGTACCAGTTATAAGAGTTTTTCTCATTCAATTCAGATACGGAGCACGAGAAGAATGACTGTTTAAATTCCCGCGTAAGTACTGTAATTAATCTATTATTACCCTCACGAGCCCTTCGACAGCGATACGTAGGGTGTTGTAGTATATTCCTAGAATCATCGTTTAAAACCGGTTCTTGAAACTTTGTTAGTAGACATTCTCTGGCAGTTTCCGTCTATCTTCAAGGGTTTTTTAGTTCATTTCTTTCAACATCTCAGTGACACTCTCTTGCAGGTAAAACAAACTTATGACCATTCGCGCTTCCTTTCTCTGTATACGTTCAATGTTCCCTGTCAATCCTATCTGGTACAGGTCCCACTCACCGGAGCAGTATGACAAGATGGGTCGCACCAGTGATTCATAAGCAATCCCCCTTGCAGTTCCCCAGTATCCTACCAATAAACCGAAGTCTACCACCAGCTTTACCCACGAATGACCCTATGTGACCACTCCACTTCACATCGCTACAAAGTGTTACACCCAGGTATTTGTATGAGTTGACCGATTCCAGCTGTGAGTCACTGATATTGTAGTCACAGGCTGCAGCGTCATTTCGTTTTGTGAAGTGCATGCTTTTGCATTTATGAACATTTAAAGCAAGTTGGCAGACTTTGCACCACTTTGATATCCTATCAATATCTGACTGAATATTTATGCATCTTTTTTCAGACAGTACTTCATTATAGATAACTGAATCATCTGCAAAAAGTCTGAGGTTACTATTAATGTTGTCCGCAAGGTCATTAATATACAACATGAACAGCAAGGTCGCAACACACTTCCCTGGGGTACACCCGCAGCTGCTTCAACAGTACATCTGCCAATGCCTCTCCATCGAAGATAACATGTTGCGCCCTCCTTAACAAAAACTCCTCAATCCACACACAAATATCACTTGATAGATCGAATTCCTGATAATAAGCATAGATGTGGTACTGTGTCAAATGCTTTTCGGAAATCAAGAAATACTGTTTTTACCTGACTGGTTTGATTCAAAGCTTTCAGTGCGACTTGTATTTCGCGTGATAAGTGTTTTTGGAATCCATGCTGGAGGAGATCATTTTGTTCGAGACAGCCCGTTATGTTTGCGCTCAGAATATCTTCTACGATTCTACAACAGATCGTTGTCAAGGATACTGGTCGGTAGTTTTGTGGATTACTTTTGCTACCCTTCCTGTAAACGGGTGTAACCTGTGCGTTGTTCCAGTTACTGGGTACGGTTTTTGTTTTCGAAGGATGTAGGATAGATTATAATTCATAAATGAGCTAACTCAGCCGCAGATTCAGTATAAAATCTGACAGGGATTCCGTCGGACCCTGCGACTTTGTGCAGTTTTAAGGATTTCAGCTGTTACTCAGCACAACTGACACTAACACTTATATCACTCATCTTTTCAGTGGTGCTAGGATGAAATTGGAGCAGTTATCTTGGGTTTTTCTTTGTAAAAGAACATTTGAAAGTGTGGAGTTAAGCATATCCGTAGAGCGAAAATTTCATTCTGGGAACATCCCCCAAGCTGTTGCTAAGCCATATCTCCGCAATATCATTTCTTCCAGGAGTACTACTTCCATAAGGTTCGCAGGAGGGCTTCTGTGAAGTTTGGAAGGTAAGAAACGAAAGGTAAGTAAGAATGTGAAGAGGGGTCGTGAGTCGTGCTTGGGGAGCCCCGTTGGTAGAGCACTTGCTCGCGAACAGCAAAGGTCTCGAGTTCGAGTCTCGGTCCTGTGCACAATCTGCCAGGAAGTTTCATATCATCGCACACTCCGCTACAGAGTGAAAATTTCATTCTGGATTTCTGCTATTGCTTCGCTACCCTCAATTTCAGCTCGTGTCTCATCCGCGAGTGACTGGACACTAACTTCGGTGCCACTAACAATTTTTACATACGACCAGAATTTCTTTGGGTTCTGTGAAAGATAATTTGGTAATATTCTGCTATGGGAGTCATTGAAGCAGCAATCTCTTCTCCTTTAGAATTTCTTTACAGTGATAGTATATCATGGAGGTTCATTCTCATTATGAACTGTTCTACTGGGTACATATTTATCCAGTACGTCGTCGACTATTCTTTTAAACTTTAGCTAATGTTCCTCTAAATACTCCTGTCCTGTGCTAAAAGTATCAATTTCCTCATTGAGATATGAATCTACCGCTTTTGATCTCGTTTACTGAACGTGTATGCCTTTCTACTTGTTTTAGTTGACCTTTGTACTTTGTAGTCATTATTGCCACTGTCGTTTATTGGACACTGATCAAAATTTTGATCTGAACAACCTGAAAGAGGTGAGGTATATTTGTTGCAATTAGATCCAATATATTTCCATGATGAGTGGGATGCCGAACTATCTGCTCTAAGCAGTTTTCAAAGAAGGCAATAATTAATGTTTCACACGATTTCTTGTCACACCCACCACTATAAAACTGTTTTTTCTCCAATTTATTGCTGGATGATTAAAGTCTCCATGATTACGGTATGGTTGGCGAACTTACGTACAAGCGAGCTGAGGGTTTCTCTAAAGTTTTCAGTTACATCAGGAGATGAGTGGTGGTCGACAGAAGGATCCAGTTACCATTTTATGGCTACCCCTAGTACTGAGTCTTACTCAAAGAACCTCGCATGCAGCTTCAGTTTCTATCTCGGTGGACTGGAGTGTCTTGTCTATTGCAACAAATACCCCACCTCCATTTACCATTAGCCCCTCTTTCCAATATACACTCAAATTTTCAGAAAAAAATCTCACTGCTATTAACTTAGGGCTTTAACCAGCTTTCCGTAACTAGTATTACATGTGTTTCACTGCTTTTCAGGAGCACTTGAAACTCTGGCTCTTTGTTGGAGATGCTTCAGAAGTTAACTACTAGGATTTTAGTACTCTCGCTTGTGGGGGGCATTCCGCTGAATCTTATAGCAATAATTCTGGGTCTCCTACAGCTGTCGTTATCTGGACTGGATGGAGAGTCGCCTAATTTATAAAAACCTAGTGTACACCTCACACACAGTCAGCTACATGGGTAGCAGCCTCTGATGAGTAGCGCACACCTGACCCATTTATGGGGACCCTGTAGTTCTCAACCCTTTGGCGCAAGTCCAGGAAGTCGTAGCCTGGCTTGTTACAGAACCTTCGACCTCTCTGGCTCAGTCCTTCCGCTCGACTCAAAATCAGGTGGCCATAATCAGGTCTGGAGGCATACAGCAAAATAAAGTATTGAATTTTCGATAGTTTAACGATTTTTGAAGTTTTTACTAAAAGAAGATATTGAACGAATCTGAAAGCTCTTTTATAAATGAGAAAAAGTCACAGTGGTGCCATAACAACTTATCGGCCTATTTTCAAATGGAAAGTCTGATGAATGCCATTGGATTCCATGACGATGAGTGCTATGAACTCTGTTTTCAGCTTTTGGAAACGTATCGACGTAGAAAATACTGTAAAAGTGGTGTAAACATGTGGGTGCATTAGAGTCTCAGGCCGCTTCAGCAGGACCGTCAGAAGCTTGTTTGGGAAATACACGCAAACTTAAAGCACACGTTCTATGCATCACATTACATCGCTTCGCACAGGGAGCTGGCACCAATAATAATTCCAGAGCGTCTGAAGTGGACTAGGCAGTACTGAGAAGTAGGAAGGCAATTAAATTTTCACGTGACCATTAAGTCTCGCTAAAAGTAGTTAATATATGTTTCATGTGATAAACTGGATAGTAAACGGTACACGTGCCGGCCTTGGGTCAGAAGACTACATGAGTTAGACTATGATACTGATTTGAACCGCTTAAGTTCTACAAGTCGGAATGTCGTCTCAGAAGCAGGATTTCTGCACCCTAAAGCTATAATATTGAGATAATTAGTGCAGTCAAAGGTCTTACTTAGATTCAGATTAAGAGACCATGGTGTCCTCTCTGTAGTTGCAGCTATCTGTTTGATGCGCTCAAGCGTAATTAACCACATCAAGTTTCGATTGTGTCCTCGCCTCTTATTAGAGCAAAGCTGCCAGTAAATTAGTTTAAGCTGGGGGACAGGTTTAACTGTGGGTGAGTCTTGCTCTATAAGTCAGTGTAACGTTCCAATTAACTAGGCTGTCCACACGTAATGTCAGAAGATTTTACACATCAAGACACGATCGATCTTATTCTATTCAGTTGCCCCTTCTGAAATAACTAAATAGGTCTTATTCATCTACATGTAGACGCTCGACATTTATGTCACGTACTTCGATCACCTTCAGCAGAAACACTGTGGAACATAAAAAGTGACGCCCGTAATGACGCAGGCTCTATTTCTCAAATTTTTGTGAAAAATAATGTATTAGCTCAGGATGACGGCTCGTTTAGCGACCTACAATACACGATAAAATCCATTGTAACTACTCTCCCCGTTATACGAGTGCATTAACGCGCCTCTTACATGACCAGGGGAGACGATCCTGACTCCGATCGAATCTGCACTGTGAGTTAACGACTCATGAGGAGTACACAGATTCTGCCCTTGGGGTGAATAAGAGATCATGACCTGAGATGGTTGGTCCCTTCCAACCCTTAATCAGCAGTAGCATTACGTAAAGTAAAGGCATGTAATCGCACTTGAGTATAATACCATGCAACTGATGGGCTGATGTGAACGTAGCTAGAAAAATTAGCAAGCAAATGTTAATTAGCAACAACTGTCGCATGGCCAAGAATACTTTCCAAGATCAACTGTGCACAAATTCCAAATGTATGTAATATCAGCTTTAAATGCACTATAAATTTCAATCTCTGATAAGGAATCAAGCTTTCTTCTCTTTCCTATTATTTGAAGAATTTCTAAGGAGTTTCTCTTCTCCAAACAGGGATCTACTGGTGTCACAGGTGTTAACGTTTTTTCTAAATGTAACCTGCTTGTCCAGTATAAAAGATTTTTAACAGCCGTAAACGGATGACTACTTTCAATAACGACCAGAAAACATTCGGCAGAGACGGACTCCATGAGACTCTCCGTTGATATAGTTGTTGTATAAAGAAAAGTCGCAACGATACAAGATTGTAGCAATATAAACAAATGTAACGTATTGTGCATAAAGGATGGTAAGACATGTAATTTTATCATTATACTATTGTGTAACAGTCACTGGAAGCTGTCACATACATTAAATACCTTGTAGTATACTTATGGAGAGATTTAAAGTGGAATATTCATGGATAGGCAGATAACGGACTGAAATTCATTGGAAGAATCCTCAAGAAAATGTTGTTCACTTACGGAAGAAGTAGCTCACAAAAGTCTCGTCTGACCTATACTTGAATATTGCTCATCAGTCTATGACTCGTGCCAGATAGATTTGATAGAGTATATAGAGAAGAGCAGTGTGTTTCCTCAAAGGTATCATTTAGTAAGCGCGAAAGAGACAGAAATGCTCACCCAACTCTAGTTGATTTACTGTTAAAATTCCGAGAGCGTACGTTCCTAGAAAAGTCACCCAATATACTGCTACCTCCCCCGTGTATTTCGCAAAGAGGCCATGATGGAAATATCAGAAAGATTCGAGTTCGCGCGATGGCTTACCAACAAACTTTCTTCTCACGCACCATACCTGACTGGAACAGGATAGGGAGACGTGAAGTGGTGCAGGTAGTACTCTCCACCACACACCACAATGTTGCTTGCGGAGTATAGATGCAGATGATGTTAACTGATCACAGCATCTCTATGGACGATTGCAGGACTGCATTTTAGCTTGTGGAAGTAATCAAGATAATGGTACAATCAGTCAACAGGCGTGTGACACGGTTAATACCTGTATGACCATATACAGTATATGAAATGTAAAATATGGGAATAAGACTTACTGCATGTTAGGCCATTACTTCGAAGTGCCTCAATCAGGGTTATCTTCAGTTGAAGTTTGATAAAAAACTGATTATAGTGTCTTCGAACATCATGAAAATTTAAGAAAATTTATATCGTACTCTGAAGATCTTTTTTAATGGTAATGCCTGTAACTTGTTCGAATGTACGAGCAATGACTTCTCGGTGAGATACTTCATAGAGCTAGAAAGGGATGTAGCTTTAAATATAGATACCATTCTACACTGAAGAGCCAAAGAAATTGTTACACCTGCCTAAAATCGTGTAGGGCCCCCGCTAGCACGCAGAAGTGCCGCAACACGACGTGGCATGCACTCGACTAATGTATAAAATAGTGCTAGATGGAATTGACACCATGAATCCTGCAGGGATCTCCATAAATCCATAAGAGCACGAGGGGTGGAGATCTCTTCTGAACTGCACGTTGCAAGACAGTCCATGTATGCTCGACGATGTTCATGTCTAGGGAGTTTGGTGGCCAGCGGAAGTGTTTAAACTCATAAGAGTGCCCCTGGAGCCACTCTGTAGCAATTCTGGACGTGTGGGGTGTCGCATTGTCCGGCTGGAATTTCCCAGGTCCGTCGGAATGCACCATGGACACGGATGGATGCAGGTGATCAGATAGGATGCTTACGTACGCCAGAGTCGTATCTAGACGTATCAGGGATCCCATATCACTCCAACTGCGCACGCCCCACACCATTACAGAGCCTCCACCAGCTTGAACAGTCTCCTGTTGACATGCAGGGTCCACGGATTCATGAATCTGTCTCCATACCCGTACACGTCCATCCGCTCGATACAATTTGAAACGAGACTCGTCCGGCCAGGCAACATGTTTCCAGTCATCAGCAGTCCAATGTCAGTGTTGACGGGCCAAGGAAAGGCGTAAAGCTTTGTGTCGTGCAGTCATCAAGGACACACGAGTAGGCCTTCGGCTCCGAAAGCCCATGTCTGTGATGTTTCGTTGAATGGTTCGCACTCTGAGACTTGTTGATGGCCCAGCATTAAAATTTGTAGCAATTTGCGGAAGGGTTGCACTTCCGTGACGAATGATTCTTTTCATTCATCGTTGGTCCCGTTCTTGTAGGGTCTTTTTCTTGCCGCAGTGATGTCGGAGATTTGATGTTTTACCGGATCCCTAATATTCATCGTACGCTCGTGAAATGGTGGTACGGGAAAAACCTCACTTCATCGGTACCTCGGAGATGCTGTGTCCCATCACCCATGCTCCGAGTATGACACGACGTTCAAACTCACTTAAATCTTGGTAACCTGCCATTGTAGCAGCAGTAACCGATTTATCAATTGCACCAGACACTTCCTGTCTTATATCGGCGTTGTCGGCCGCAGCGCAGTGTTCTTCCTGTTTACATATCTCTGTATTTGAAAATGCATGCCTATACCAGTTTCTTTGGCGCTTCAGTGTAGGTGCATCAACAAGGGAATCAAAGTATCTGAATAACTGTGGAGATTTGAATACAGTATCTGTTGAATAACTTGTCAAATTCTGCCTTTCCTCGTATATCTTGCGTTATGGACGCACTCTTACAATTTTATGCATTTTTCGGTGTACTGCAGTAATTTTTCAAAAAATAATTGTCTGTCCCGTAACTTACTGATCTTTTGAGCTCCTGAAAGTTGTTGTTTGCTAATTGAATGACTGAGTTATTGCACAAAATTTAATATCTCATGTAATCAGCAGGAGTTCAGTGATATGATGTTAGCCAAACTTTTTAATAGGGATCTTGGAATGAAAAGGGCGATGAAATGTGACGGTGAAGTCTACCTGTCCAGCACAGTTTCCCATATTTCTTATGCGCACGTTATATAATGGGGCGGAAGCTGTTATTCTCCCAATATCATTAATGTATGTAGCGCATTCACTGCAATTTATGTAAGGAGTATCACAGAAAAATTGAACAGTACCACAACAATATGCTACTGATTTCAATTGTTTCATCTGTGACTGAAAAGGATTTACCCAAGCTGAGAGGCTGTGGTCGATATGAAAGTTTCCCCTAACGCTTCGTCTCTGACTGCGGGAGATATCCTCAGAGATACAACAGAAATTGCACCAAGGCAGTCTGTCACTTTTTCCTGTACAACTTATGGCCCGAAGACCCGTCAACCCGTCTGATCACAGCTACACTCTGAAAGTTAAGCTAGCCATTGTTGTCTTTTCTCCATCGCAAGCTGAATTATTAGGTTGATAATATCGACATATACAAAGAAGCCACAGAACTCCTCTTAAGCGTGTATCAATACTAGTGATGTATCATCCACATCTGTCTGCAGCATCCATTGTTCGAATATCGCGATAAAAAAATTGGCAACAGATGATCTAAGAGGACTGTACATAGCTACCTGTAAATTGGCTCACAAAATTTATTACTGTACTGGAAATATGTGGTAGTGAGACATTTACATCCACATCTACATTTATACGGATACTCTGCAACTCACACTTAATGTTCTGGCAGAGGACTCATCGAACCACCTTCACTTTCGGAGGAAAAAGTTGGTGACTGAAATTTCTTGAGAAGATTCCGTCGCAACGAAAATCGCATTTGTTTTAATGATGTCCATCCCAGATCCTCTGTCATGTCAGTGATACGCTCTCCCCTATTTCTCGAAAATACAAAACGTGCTGCTCTTCGTTGAACTTTCTCCATGTGCGTATACACAATATATGTTCCAAAATCTTACTGCATATAGACGTAATGATATGGGTCTTTAATTTAGTGGATTACTCCTACTGCCTTTTTAATGAATATTGGTGTGACTTGTGTAACTTTCCAATCTTTAGGTGCGGATTTTTCGTCGAGCAAGCGGTTGTGTATGATTGTGAAGTATGAAGCTGTTGCGTCAGCATACTCTGAAAGAAACCTATTTGGTATACAGTCTGGACCGGAAGACTTTTCTTTCATTAAGTGAGTCGCTTCACTACTCCGAAGATATCTACTTCCAAGTTGTTCATGTTGGCAGCTGTTCTTGGTTCTAATTCTGGACTATTTATTTCGTCTTATTTGGTGAAGGAATTTAGGAAGGTTGCGTTTAGTAATTCTCCTTTTGCAATACTGTCATCTATAGTATTTCCACTGCTATCGTGCAGACATGCCTTTGATTGTGTCTTTCCGCTAGCACACTTTACATACTACCAGAATCTCTTTGTATTTTCTGCCAGGTCTTGAGACAAAGTTTCGTAGTGGATCTAGTATAAGCATCTCTTATTGAAGTCTGCGGTAATTTTCGTCTGTAAAATATCGACAATCTTGGAGATTTTGTGTTCGCTTAAATTTGGCTTGCTATTTTCGTTGTTTCTGCAACAGCGTTCTGACCCACTTTGAGTATCAAGGGGATCAGCTCAGACTTTTGTTAATTTATTTGGAATAAATCTCTCAGTTGCTGTCGATACTATTTCTTTGAATTGAAGCCACATCTGGTCCACACTTGCTGGAACATTGTTGAGTTGGAATGAGTGGAGATTATCTCTCGGGAAGGGGTTGAGTGAATTTTTGTCTGCTTTTTTGATTAGGTATATTTTTCGTTTATTTTTGGAGTATTTAGGAGTTATAATATTCAGTCTCGCTACGGCAACCCTGTCTTCACTAATCCCTGTATCCGTTTTGATGCTCGTTATTAGCGCAGGATTATTTGTTGCTAGGAGGTGAGGTGTGTTTTCACAACCATTTACTATTCGAGTGGGCTCATGAGCTAACTGCTCGAAATAATTTTCAGAGACAGTGTGTAAGTAAAACTAGTATATCGGTCGAAAAATATTTGCTATTTACGAAATCATCATAAATAAGGACATAATACCCAACTGTTGCCACTTTGTTTATTTGGATTTTCGAACAACGGGGAATTCAGAAAATCAATAAAAGACGAGTTAAGTGGTACCGCTATTTGAATGATACTTTTGCAGTGTGGACACACCATAGAGTTGGTGTCTTCTTGGTACTGTACACCAATTTGGCCACGAATGTATTATCAGAAAAATGTTTACTGCATGATGGCAGCCTTCCCTGGAAGGAATGAAATCTTTCATTAATTTAACACCTCGTCCCAGAATGGCTGGAAGAATGCTGTCAAGACTTTACTGCATAACGCCAGTATCCGATGCCCCAGTTGGGAAGCAGAAAGCTGTTGCGAATATTTAGAATCATCTCGATCATCGTTTACGCTGTGTGAATTGTCTCCCACATTTTGTTTAGCAGCTGTGAGATACACTGACCTCATCTGGCTACAGACACCCATGAAGACTTATCAATATTCCAGGGGAGCAGGGAATGAAAGAATAACCCTTATGAAACTAAAAAATATCTTTATTCTGAAATAAAAATAAAACACTATCCAGAATAAAGACAGTCTGTTCAGAAGTGCACATCTTTGCATTTTTGTGTAATCAAAAGCTGTTGCTGGGTGACATTCTATCCCGTGTTGTTCAACCTCGTGCGTGTTAACATACTTCATTGCTCCATGACACTATGCGCGAGGTAGTGAAGACGCTGCTGCTCAAGCTTATTCTGCAACTTGACGGCGACCCTCCTCTGGTCATCCAATCTATGAAGAGTGTTACTGTGACCACGCAATTCAAGTTACAATTGGTCTCACGCATGTTCAGTCGGATTCACGCCAATAGATATCGCAGCCCATTCCAGTCAAATTACTGCCGCCTTCTGGAGATGGGATCGGTGCGTTCGTAAATTATCATATCGAATCACAAACCCGTCGCCAAGATATTGACTGCAGAGCTGAGCAAGAAACTGGAGGACCGACTACCGTACTGCCCTGAAACTACGCTCGTTTGTAATGAGGGGCTTCAAGCAGCGGTACATGCCAGCAGCACAAACATGACTGACCCGCCTCATTGTGGCACTGCACGCTGAGGCGTGCCTTGGTTCCTAGCCGCCTCCTCACTCTTCTACGAAGGTCATCAGACGCCAGGCAAATAGGCAAATCCTGCACACATCGATGAAGAGAACCCGACGCAATTGACCCAAGTTCCATTCGAGGTGTCCCTTTGACCACCTAGGTGCACATGGACAATGAGGCTGTACTGTTGTTAGTAATGGACGCCTAGAAAGCAAAGTGATTACGTGGAGACGGTTACGTAGTGTCTGGGTCAACGCAGCCTTACTAGTTGTTCCTAAAAAGGCAGCGCATAGCTCTGTTGCATTCTCCTCGGGCATCGACGAGCCAAAACTTGTAGGTAGGGATCATCCGATCATGTTTTTGAGTGCCTTATGACCACTACGAGGCAGATCGTCAACGCTTGATATATCACGATAGCGGCTGAATGTTTGAATGGTGTACGCAAATTTTGCGGTCAGCGTTCCGTGTGGACAATCCTTCTTGCCATAAAGTGACAATGTGTTCGAAATGATCATTCGAGGACTGGTGACAGAGTGAACTGTGTACTAAAGCGGCTTTATTCCGTTCACTAGCAGAGGTACAGCGCGCTCTACTTACGAGGGGCGTTTGAAAAGTCCGTGCAAAGTCCGAGAGTGGCACCACCTGCGCATATCGAGGTCATGTTCAGTTAGTAGCATCTTTGGAAAGAACGCATACCAAGTTTCAGCCATATTGATCTATTTCTTTGTGTTTGGCATTCGTGTGAACCAAGGAAGTCGAGTGATTGTCAAAAAATGGACGAAAAAGTACTTCGTGTGGTGAATAAACATTATTTTATGAAAGGCAGAACGCCTCAGGAGACTAAAGAGAAGCTTGATAAACATTACGGTGACTTTGCACCTTCGATTAGAACAGTTCATAAGTGGTTTCAAAATTTTTGGAGTGGCCATATGGGCACAAGTGATGCTGAACGTTCTGGACGTCCTGTGGAGGTTATGACTCCAGAAATCATTGATAAAATCCATGGTATGGTGATGGATGACAGAAAAGTTAAGGTGCGTGAGATTGCTAGTTCTGTGGGAATCTCAAATGAACGGGTACATAATATTTTGCATAAACATTTGTACATGAAAAAGCTATCTGCAAGATGGGTTCCGTGATTGCTCACGCTTGACCAAAAACGGAGTCGTGTGAAGTGTTACAAGGATAGTTTGCAGCTGTTCAGGAAGAATCCGCAGGACTTAAAGCGTCGTTTCGTCACTTTAGATGAAACATGGATACATTACTATACTCCTTAGACCAAACAACAATCTAAACAATGGGTTACCAAGGGAGAATCTGCAACAAAAAGGCGAAGACCATTCCTTCGGCCAGAAAGGTTATGGCGATTGTCTTTTGGGATTCGCAAGGGATAATCCTCATCGACTATCTGGAAAAGGGTAAAACTATTACAGATGAATATTATTCATCGTTATTGGACCGCGCCCGCATCTCGTGGTCGTGCGGTAGCGTTCTCGCTTCCCACGCCCGGGTTCCCGGGTTCGATTCCCGGCGGGGTCAGGGATTTTCTCTGCCTCGTGATGGCTGGGTGTTGTGTGCTGTCCTTAGGTTAGTTAGGTTTAAGTAGTTCTAAGTTCTAGGGGACTGATGACTATAGATGTTAAGTCCCATAGTGCTCAGAGCCATTTTTATTGGACCGTTTGAAAACCGAGCTGCGGCGATTGGACGGCAAAAAAGTCATTTTCCATCACGACAATGCACGAGCACACACCTCAGCAATTGTGGTTGCAAAATTAATGGAAATAGGATTCTAACTCGTTTCAAATCCCTCCTGTTCTTCAGACTTGGCTTCCTCGGACTACTATTTGTTCCCCAATTTGAAGAAATGGCTGACGGAACAAAGATTTTATTCAAAAGAGGAGGTAATTACAGCAAGTAGTAGCTATTTTGCAGACTTGGACAATTCCTATTATTCGGAAGGGATCAACAAATCAGAACAGCGTTGGATGAAGTATATAAGTCTAAAAGGAGACTATGTCGAAAAATAAAAAAGTTTTACCCCAAACACGTAAGTAGTTATTATTTTTGCCTGGGTTTTTCAAGCGCCCCTCGTAACTGCACTGAGAAAGCAGTTTTAGTTTTACCTCCATTCCACTTGTGGCTGTAAGCAGCGATTTCGAATGGAGAAAGAGATTTTCGATGAAAGAAACAAACTATGAAAGTCATCTGTGTGGTGGAAAGCTATCTATGAACAATTTCATAATGACATTCCTCGGCTGAATCTGAACGCCTCTAAGATGTCGCTGGACGGAGTGGATACAAAACAGAGACACCCACACTCTATAACCGGCCACCCTCGGCAACTCAATCCCACAGCCAAGACAACATTCCCTTCAACGGCCTTTTTTAGCCACATCACTTTTCCAACATTTTAAGCCACTGTAAAATTCCTTCTTCACTCTATTTAGTTTTCTATGCCATTATTTCCGACCCCACAGATGTTAGCCAATTTCCTTAGCCCTACCTCAACTCTTATCGCCATTTATTACAAACCGTTCGTGTAATACCTACGCCCGCATTTCTATCCTTTCGCTTCATTGGATCCTCATAATGTATACTTCTATATAACAGTACAATACTCTTTGATTCAAACCTTACTTCATCTACCACTTCCATGACTTTCACGAGAATCACATAGGAACACCAGCCACCCCTTACGTTTCATTTGGGTCCACTCTAAGTGGAATGCTGACCATTAAAACTGCAGTACTGCAAGGCAGCCTGCAGCAAACGTGAAATTGGCGTGGAATGTGTTACACCCATCGGTATACATGTAACCAAAAAAACAACGCAACTGAAGAACCTAAGTAGAAGAACGCCGTTTGTGTTGCGGTCTTCAGTCCGAAGACTGCTTTGATTCTGCTCTCCACGCTAATCTATCCTAAGCAAGCATCTTCAACTCCGAGTAAGTGTATCCATTTCAATG
Source organism: Schistocerca americana (assembly GCF_021461395.2). Taxonomy (NCBI): domain Eukaryota; kingdom Metazoa; phylum Arthropoda; class Insecta; order Orthoptera; family Acrididae; genus Schistocerca; species Schistocerca americana. Next base: position 660,710,448 of record NC_060130.1, read on the forward strand.
TGCTTTCTGTATTAATCCCTTGCTCTCTTACGATTTTACATCCCACATTACCCTCCAATACCAGTATGACGTTTGCCTAATGTCTTAGAATGTCTTCTACAAACCGATTCCTTTTTAGTCAAATTGTGCCATATATTTCCTTTTCCCCACATCTATTGAATACCTCGTCATCAGTTACGCGGTCTATCCACCTTATCTTCAGCACTCTTCAGTAGCACCCCACTTCCTAAGTTTTTATTTTCTTCTCGGCTGAACTACCTATAGTCAGTGCTTTACTAAACATATTCAGAAAAGACTGCTTAACACTTTAACTTATATGCAATGTTAACGAATTCCTCTTTCTCAGAAATGTTTTTCTTGCATTTCGTATCGTCCCTGATTCGACCATCATCAGATATTTTGCTTCCCAGGTAGAAAGACTCTCCCACTAGTTGTAGTGTATCATTTCCTAATCTAATTCCCTCAGTACTGTCTGATTTAATTCGGCTTTATTCCATTCCAGGCAACGGCCTTGCCGCAGTGGCTGCAACGGCTCCCGTGAGCTCACCGAATTTAAGCGTTATCGGGCGTGGTCGGCACTTGGATGGGTGACCATCCAGGCCACCATGCGTTGTTGCCATTTTTCTGGGTGCACTCAGCCTCTTGATGCCAATTGAGGAGCTACTCGACCGAATAGTAGCGGCTTCGGTCAAGAATACCACCATAACGATGGGGAGAGCGGTGTGCTGACCCCACGCCCCTCCTATCCGCATCCTCCTCTGAGGATTACACGGCGGTCGGATGGTCCCGGTAGGCCACTCGTGTCCTGAAAACGGTGTGCTTTTATATTCCATTCCACTTGTTTTATATTTGTTGATGTTGACCTTACAATCTTTTTTTAGGACACTGTCTGTTCTGGTCGACTGTTATTCCTAGTCCTATACCATTTTGACAGAACTGCAATGTCATCTGCAAACACTAAAATTTTTATTTCTGCTCCATGAACTTTAATTCCCTTTACAAGCTGTTCTATGACTTCCTTTACTACTTGCTTAATATACAGCCTGTATAACATCAGCGATTGGCTACTATCCTGTCTCACTCCATTCTCAACTACAGCTTCCCTTTCATGTCCTTCGAATCCTCGACTGTTTTCTGTACAAGTTGTAATTAATTTTTCGCATCCTGTGTTTTATCCCTGCTACTTGCAATGCTTCAGAGAGTGTATTCCTGTTAACTTTGTCAAAATCCTTATCTAAGCATCCGTAAATGCTATAACATAGGGTTTCCCTTTCTTTCACCTATTTTCTAAAATACGTCTTAGGGATAATATTACCTTGCCTGATTTCCAAACTGATCTTCCCCGAGATCGGCTTCCACCAGTTTTTCGATTCCTCTTTAAACGATTCGTCTCAGTGTTTTGCAAACGCGGCTTATTAAACTGATAATACGGTAACATTCACACCTGTCAGCATCCGCTTTCTTTGGAATTATTACATTTTTCTTGAAGTCGGAGGAAATTTTGTCCCTCTCCGATCTCTTGCGGAACTTGCGGAATAGTTTGTCATGGTTGGGTCTCCCAAAGATCTCAATAATTTTGAGGGAGTGTGTTCTTTTCCAGGGGCCTTGTTTTGACGTAGATATCTCAATGTTCTGTCAAATTCTCCTCACAGTATCATATCACCCATCTTATCTTCATCTACTTCCTCTTCACTTTCTATTGCATTGTATTCAATTTCATTTCACTTGTATAACATCTTTGTATATTCCTTCCAACCTTAAACAGTCACTTCTTGCTTAGTACTGCGTTTTCATATGAGCTCGTGATACTAATACACTTACTCCTCTTTTCTCCAAAGGTCTCTCTACTTTTCCTGTAGCCGATATATATCTTTCCCCACGTTATGCATGCAGCCTTGCCTTTGTCCTGTAGCCATTCCTGCTTTGCCATTTAGCAGTTTCTGTCAATCTCATTGTTTTTAGACGTCCGTACTCCCTTTCGTAACCTTCATTTACTACATTTTTATATTTTCTCCTTTGGTCAGTTCAAGCCAACACCTGCTGCGATATCCAATGATTCATACTAGGCCTTGAGTTTTCTTAACTTTTTACGCATGTGATCCTCTGCTGCTTTCACTGTTTCATCTCTCACAGCTATCCATTCATCTTCTGCTATATTTCATTCCCGTGTTTCAGACCAACGTTACCTAATGCCCCCTTTGAGACTCTCAGTAATCTCTGATTCTTTCATCTTGCCCAAATCGTACCTCCATAACTCCCTACCTTTTTGCAACTTGCTTTGTTTTAATCAACACTTCAAAACCAAATCCACGTCTGACTCTAGGAATGTTTTGCAGTTTAAAATCTGGTTCCCAAGTCTCTGTCTTGCCACTAAATCACACTAAAAGGTGCATGTGTCTGCAGACCTCTTTCATGCATGCAGCATACTTACATAATTCTTAAACGAAGTGTTTTATGATTTAATTATGCTCTGTGCAATATTCTATCAGGTGTCTGCAGACCTCTTTCATGCATGCAGCATACTTACATAATTCTTAAACGAAGTGTTTTATGATTTAATTATGCTCTGTGCAATATTCTATCAGGTGAGTTCCTCATTGTTCCTTTTCCCCAGTCCATATTCCACTATTATCTTTCCTTCTCTCCCTATTCCTCCTAACGAATTCCAGTCCTCACCACAATTAAATTTTTCCTTCTTTTTAACTATCTGGATAACTCCTTTTATCTCATCATACATTATTTCAGTCTCTTCATCTGTTGAGCTAGTGCTGTGTATTAGCTTCTTGTCTGTCTTGGCTATGATGTTCGTTGTTGCTTAAGCATATTCCTTTTTCCTTATTCATTATTATATCTACTCCAGAGTTCCTGTTGATTCTGCCACCGCACTTCATGAAATCCCACTATATCTACCCTTAACTTACTTGCTTCCATTTTTAAACTCTCTATTCCACGCTCCAACTTGTAGAATACCAGTTTTGTTTTACCTGATGACATGCTTCTGAGTAGTCCCTACCAGGAGATACGAATAGCGGACTGTTTTACTCAAGAGGTTTACATCATCATTTAACCATACAATAGATGTGCATGCACTCTGGAAAAATAACGACTGTAGTTTTAGCTGTTCGCAGAACCAGCACAGAAGTGTCATGTTGGCTAATCTTACCAGCAATTTCAGTTAGTCATGCAGACTGTTGCCCCCTCCCCCCCCCCCCCAAATGCTGAAAAGGCCGTTGCTCTTCTTCAGGAACGAGATTTTTGTGTGGCCTAGCCACAGACACCCCTCCATTGTGGTTACACCTATGATACAACTGTCTGTATTTTTAAGGCACGCAAGCCACTGATACTTCGCAACGTCCATGGTTCTTGGTAAAGGGGAGGGGGGGGGGGGAGGCTTATACATTGTGTACAGATAGGCAGATTATGCAGTCAGCTTCTCATTTAGAAATCACATTTGAATATTGGATGTATGTTGTGGTATTATACAAAGGTCGTGGTTCCACACCAGAGTCAGTAACGCGCATCAGTACCGCAGACATTAGCAATGTCCCACTGCAATCCGCAATGACGAATGGGAGGCGCTCCTGAAGATGAACCCTCCCTCTCAGCACCACAGGGCCATTGCACGGAGGTCAATATAGAGCTGAGCTTGGACTCGCTCTGTCCCCAGTTCGTAACCCCCAATGAAGCAGTCAATATCATCTAGTTAGGACGCCAGTGCTATTCAAGTCTCAAATGTAAGTGTACTTCTGTAAATGTTGAATTTGTACTTCAAGAGAAGAATTTGTAATTGTGGGTGTGAAGTGATACTTTACTGTTCAAAGGCAGTTGCAAATATTCAGCACACCCCTGTGGCAATGGACTGTATAAAGTTACATATATCTCTTTATCATTCTTCAAATAAAGCGAGCTAATGTTTCACATGTTGCAGCTGCGATCAGCCATCTCCCAGAGTAATAAAACCACTCACAACTATGACCAGACGACGTAGTTTCGTCAGGTCGTAACATTTGTGGGACACCCACGTTATGCCTCGTTTAATTTCTTTTTACTAACGTGTATCGGAATTCGACAGTAGCTGGATCATGGCCTATCGATATAGTTGTCGATTATTACACTATATTGCTGCTCACAGTTGTTGCGATCCTACGATTCCCATGTATATATACGAAATAGATGTGTTCGGGATGGCCATTCTCAACGGACAGACATATTGTTTGTTCAGCCGTGCGGGATCGTCACGTAGCTTGCGTTCAGAAACGAGCTTGTGTTCCTCAAAAAGAACATCGCCTTCCCTCATGGGATTCCCATTTGAGTTGCCGAAACATCTCCGTAACAGTCACGTGCTGTTCGAACCTACCAGTAACAAATCTAGCAGACCAGCTCTGAACTGTTCTGATGTTCTCCTTCAATCCGACCTGGTACGGATCTCAAACACTCGAGCAGCATTCAAGAGTAGGTCGCACCAGCGTCCTGTGTGCGGTCTCCTTTACAACTCTAGCACACTTTCCTAAAATTCTCTCAATAAACCGAGGTCGGCCATTTGTCTTCCATACCACAGTACTCACATGCCCATTCAATTTCATATCGCTTTGCAAAGCTACGCCCAGATATTTCAACGAAGGGATTACGTCAAGTAGTACACTACTAATGCCGTATCCGAACACTACAGGTTTGTTTTTCTTGCTCATCCACATCAACTTACATTTCTCCACATTTAGGGCTAGCTGCCATTCATCACAATAACTGGAAATTCTGTCTAAGTTGTCAGGTATCTTCCTACAGTCACTCAACTTGGACACCTTACCGTACACCATAGCATCATCAGCAAACAACCACAGATTGCTGCCCACCCTGTCAGCCAAATCATTAATGTATATAGAGAACAACAGTGGTCCTATCATACTTTCCTGCAGCACTACTGACAATATACCCTTGTCTCTTATGAACACTCGCTGTCGAGGACAACATACTGGGTTCTGTTATTTAGGAAGTCTTCGAGCTACTCACATATCTGTGAACTTATTCCATATGCTCGTACCATCGTTAAGATCCTGCAATGGGGCACCGTGTCAAATGCTTTCCGGAAACCCATAAATATGGAATCTACCTGTTGCCCTTCATCCATAGTTCGCAGTATATCATGTGAGAAAAGGGCAAGCTGAGTTTCGCATGAGCGATGCTTTCTAAAACTATGCTGATCCGTGGATATATGCTTCTCAGTATCAGAAAATTTATAGTATTCGAACTGAGAATATGTACAAGGATTCTGCATCAAACTGAAATAGTAATATCTGTCTGTAATTTTGCGGGTCCGTTCTTTTAGTCTTCTTATATAGAGGAGTCACCTGCGATTTCTTCCAGTCACTTGGAACTTTGTGCTGGGGGAGAGATTCACGATCAATGCAAGGTAGGTAAGGGGCCCGAGCAGTAGAATATTCTTTAAAAATCCGAATTGCGATTCCATCCGGACCTGGCGACTGACTTGCTTTCAGATCTTTCAATTGTTTCTCTACGTCAGGTATGTTTATTACTATATCCTCCATACGGACGTCTGTCCGATGGTCAAATGTCGGTATATTTGTACGATTCTCCTGCGGGAACGACTTCTTGAATGCGAAATTTAAATCGTCGTCTTTCGTTTTGCTATCTTCAACTACCACACCAAATTGGTCAACAAGGGACTGAATAAAAGCCTTAGAGCCACTTAGCGATTTTACATAGGACCAGAGTTTTCTCGGGTTCTCTGCCAGGTCTTTTGCTAAGGTATGACTCTGGTAGCTATTGTATGCGTCGCGCATAGATCTTCCTACAGACGCACGAATCTCTACTAATCTACACTTGTCGTCAATGATGTGTTCTCTTTTGAACCGAGAGTACAACATCCTCTGCTTCCTCAGCATCTTCCAAATTTCGTTATTAAATCAGGGTGGGTCTTTTGCATCTTTCATTCACTTTCTAGTCGCATAACTCTCTAGACCATGATTTACGATCTGCTTGAACTTTGCCCATAATTCCAGTACGTCCCTTTACTGGAACTAAGTGACGTCAATTCGCTCTCTAAAAGAGATGCTAACGACTGATTATCTGCTCTATCTAGCAGAAATACTCTCCTAGCCTTCTTGACTGATTTATTAAATTTCGTAATCATAGTTGCTATAGTGACATAACGATCGCTATTCCCGTTTCTATACTGATATTGTCGATAACATCGGGTCTGTTTGTAGCTACAAGGTCTAAGACGTTTCCATTGCATGTGAGCTGCCGATCTAGCTGCTCAAGACAGTTTTCAGAAAACATGTTCAATAGTATTTCGCACCACTGTCTGTCTGTACTCCCTGCAATGCTTCCATACACATCCCAGTCCATAATCTTTTGTTAACGTCGCCTCCAGCTTGTATCTGGGTATTTATGTGCTGCTGAACGTAAACTTTCTTTGAATGACTCTGGAAGTGTCACAGCGGTATCTGCTGGCCGGTAAAAACACCCAACAATTAACTTAGTTTCACCTACACCTGTTATACGCGACCAAATCACTTCACTGTCGCACTCCTCTTCGACCTCAACAAAAATGGTTCAAATGGCTCTGAGCACTATGCGACTTAACTTCTGAGGCCATCAGTCACCTAGAACTTAGAACTAATTAAACCTAACCAACCTAAGGACATCACACACATCCATGCCCGAGGCAGGATTCGAACCTGCGACCGTATCGGTCGCTCGGCTCCAGACTGCAGCGCCTAGAACCGCACGGCCACTCCGGCCGGCCGACCTCAACAGCGACAATAGTTTTTTCAATTGCAATGAACACACCGTCTTCTATGTCCTCTAATGTGTCTGTCCGATATACGTTCCACGACTCGCTAAATATCTCAGAGCGTTCCAAGAACAATTTGAGCACGAGAGCTTTCCTTGGAGGCAGTAAAATCGGGCGCTTTATTACGAATACTTCGACAGTTTACTAATAAAATTGTGACAGTCCGTGTTGTTTTACTCTGAACGCGGTCTGACTTTCCTTGCTGCGCATCGACTGGCGAATGTTCATTAGAGTATCTCAAACCGTCTAGCCCAAAGAAACCTCATGTGCACTCCGTGTGTACCCTGCTGCCCGAGTAGATGCTTCCTTTGTCTAGTGCACCCCTGGCCTATCAATAGGAGTCCTACAAATCCCATTCGATAACGCAAGTCTAGAAATCTGTAGCCAAGACCGTCACAGAGTCGACGAAGCCATTGGTTGAGACCGTCCAAAATGTTTGGAACACCATGGTCTGTCAGAGAGGTGATCATTGTTGTGGTATCGTCAGAAGATCATAGCACCACACCAACGTTGGTAACGCACATCAGTAGTACAGACTTAGCGATGTCTCACTGCGCGACGACGAATGCGAGAGGCTCAAGAAGACACAACCTCGGTCTCAGCACAGCAGCACTCTCACACTGAGGTCGATATAGAGCCAGACATGGAACCGGTCTTGCTCCAGTTCGTGACCTCAGCTTAAACAGTCAAAATCATCGAGTAGGATCAATGTTATCCAAGTCTCAGATGGTAATGCGCTTTTTTAAATGTTGTATATTGTACTTCAAGAGAAGAGTTCGTTAATTAGTGCATCAAGTGATGCATTAATAGTCAATGACAGTTGTAAATTAGAAAGCACTCCTGTGGCAAAGCATTGTATCAACCTAAGCAAATCTTTTTATCGTTCATTTAATAAAGTGAACTAATATTTCACATGCTGAAGTTCAAATAAGCCATCTTCCAGACCAATCAAAGAACCCACAGTCATTGCCGGACAATTGCGGTTTCGACTGGTCATAACAGGCGCACCGACAATGACGCACCAAACAATAACACTAGACACATGAGTGGCGCTGCGTCGTCTTTTCAGACGATTCCTAGTTTTGTGTACAGCATCGCAGTGGTCATATCCTTGTGTGGAGGCTGCAAGGAGAACAAGGTTGTCAGTCTGTACTCGTCAACGTCATCCAGGCACAGCAGCTGACTTTATGATATGGACTGCCATTGAGTATACTACACGATCATCTCTGGATCGCTGAGCCAGTAATTTGGACAGCGGCCATTACGTTTCTGACGTGTTAAGGCTGGTGGCACTGTCCTGCCTTCGAGGTTTCCATGACGTTGTCTTTTAAGGGGTAGGACGTCAAACGGGTCGACTTCGACAAGGAGAGGCACCACAGGACATTTTAATTTCCACTGTCTATACTATTACAAATAAATTCATAAAACTTTGTCAGCATGACCAGGAAGGATTCATGATTCACACTCATAGCAGTGGAAGTTCAAAAACACGAAAATATAATATTTTTTAAATGCGAAATTTCATGATTTTTTTTCTCTGTTCTTCATAAGTAAGAGAGATTCTTCGATGAATTTTGCACAGCTTACAAACCATACTTTCAGGTGTATGAAACTCTAGAATTTATTTAATCTATGGAAAAATGAATGGGCTGTTACGTTTTAAACGTCGTGTTTAGAGAAAACTCGAATTTTATAGTTAATTATCTCAATGTTTACCACAGTTTTTGACAGATTTGGGAAATTCTAGAGTTTCATACACCTGTAAGTATTGTTTGTATGCTGTGCAAAATTCATCGAAGAATCTCTCTTACTTATGAAGAAAAGTGTACCTACAGCAACAAATGCAGCTGATACCAAGTGAAAAAAATGATGAAATTTCACATGTAAAAAAAAAAATTGTTTTGTTATGTTTTTGAACTTCCTCTGCTACGAGTGTGAATCCTGAATCCTTCATGGTCATGCTAACAAAGTGTTATGAATTTATTTGTAAAAGTATAGACAGTGTAAATTAAAATGTCCTGTGGTGCCTCTCCTGCTCCAAGTCGGCCCGTTTCACGTCCTACCCCCCTTAGCAAGATAAAGCAAGACCGCAAGTTGCCTCTGCTGTATTGACTTTCCTTGAGTGAGTTGGCCTGCCTTCTGGGACAACACGTTGTTCAGATCTTTTACCCAATGAAAACATGTAGTCTTGGGTTGCCGAGAGGCCGCCAGTTGAAGCACCAACGAACGGCGTACCTGTATCTGTCATCCGAGATGACTTCATTTCAATGCCCAGACGGATTAGAGCCACTGTTGCTGACAGAGGAGGCGTCTTTGCGTAGTAAAATTCGCACCACCACATTAATTTAATCGTGTATTCTTTCTACGGTATAGTATGTGCACAGTAAACAATATTTCGTTGAAACTTCCTGGCAGATTAAAACTGTGGACCGGACCGAGACTCGAACTCGGGACCTTTGCCTTTCGCGGGCAAGTGCTTTATCAACTGAGCTACCCACGCATGCCCGAAGCCTCCTCACAGCTTTACTTCTGCCAGTACCTCGTCACCTACCTTCCAAACCTTACAGAAGCTCTCCTGCGAACCTTGCAGAACTAGCACTCCTGAAAGAAAGGATATTGCGGAGACATGGCTTAGCCACAGCCAGTCCGGCACACAGTTTTAATCTGCCAGGAAGTTTCATATCAGCGCACACTCCGCTGAAGCGTGAAAATCTCATTCTGGAAACATGCCCCAGGCTGTGGCTAAGCCATGTCTCCGCAATATCCTTTCTTTCAGGAGTGCTAGTTCTGCAAGGTTCGCAGGAGAGCTTCTGTAAAGTTTGGAAGGTAGGAGACGAGGTACTGGCAGAAGTAAAGCTGTGAGGAGCGGGTCTGAGTCGTGCTTGGGTAGGTCAGTTGATAGAGCACTTGCCCGGGAAAGGCAAAGGTCCCGAGTTCGAGTCTCAGTCCGGCACACAGTTTTAATCTGCTAGGAAGTTTCATATCAGCGCACACTCTGCTGCAAGGTGAAAATCTCATTCTGGAAATATTTCGTTGTTTGCTACGCTTTTTGGTGTGGCAGTCTTAATGGCCAACAGTGTATTTGGCTCTGAGCACTATAGGACTTAGCATCTATGGTCATCAGTCCCCTAGAACTTAGAACCACTTAAACCTAACTAACCTAAGGACATCACACAACACCCAGTCATCACGAGGCAGAGCAACAGTGTATTTGTAATTCGTGAAAATATTTGGTGCTTTTAACGCAAAGTGTGATCACGTTTATTTATTTGACAACACAGGTTTGAAAAAGCGGAATTTATTGCCGCTGACAGCCTCGCTTGTGTGGGGACTAAATTACGTTTATTAAAAGCTACTGCGGAAGAATGAGGTCGTAGGCCGCGCGACGAGGCGCGCAACAGGAGCCGCGAGCCACACGTGAAACAAAGCGGGGAGGCGCGGCGCTGCCGGCGTCAGGCGGTCGGCGTGCGCCGGCGCCGCGACGCTTCCCGACGCGCGGCGTCAGTCGAGCGGCGGCCGTGCGGCGGAGCGGGAGGCGCTGCGCTCGGGCCGGCTGGCGGTGCGGTAGGCAGGCGGAGCGCTTGGCAACGCGGCCGCTTATCGCTGTCCCCGACCCTGCCGGCGCACGTGACTGCGGGGGTGGCGCTGTCACGTGACACCCCCGAGCGCACTTTCTTTGTACCGCTTCGTGTTTCGCCGCTTGTACATGTGCATACTGATAACCTCGCCACCGAACATCGAGCGTTCCTCAATTTCCACTTATCCTGTTACCTCTCGCCAAAAATATTAGTAAGCTTAAGTAACTAGGTAATAAACCGCAATTGCCCTTCCTACTAAATATTATCTTTAATTTTTAACGCATGATGAACCTGTACTAAACGCCGCTTGGGTCTGACAGCTACAAATTCTTTAGTCTGACGCTGCCTCCAGATGTCCTGAGACAGCGAGACGGAAGAGGCCTTCCCACCTTTCGCTCGCTGTGTATTCGCTTCCGCTGCAAAGTGGACGTATTCTGTGGCACGGTCTGAGGACTAAATAATATTGCGCCAGAGACACACGAAAATTTCCCGTTTTTCTCTTTAAATCCATCCCCCTAAACCTCCTTCAGTCTCTTACACTTTTCCTCAAATTTGCATTTCAACATATGTAGTTCTCACAATATTTAATGAAGATCCGTCTCATAGGCGATGTCTGACTATTCACCAGTTACTTCACTGTTCCCCTGACAGCTAATACCTGCTTCGCCAAAATCCGAACACAAATTCTTTTCCTGTATCTATGTTGGGCTGTAGTTTGAAGCGCGTCTAAGCATGGTGTCGACGTTGTCAGCTGACGAATGTGCTTCTTTACGTACGCTTTATGTGCATTTCCTGTTTCATAGCTCTTTTGTTCTCTTGCACCTTTGTGTTTAGCATACCTTCCCTAAAATTCTAGTGTGTGCTGGGCGGCCTACATACCGTGGACACTGTCTTTTCTCATAACTCTGTTACTGACAAAGACAATGAAGCGACCAGGGTTTTTTAATTGGGTAACATATTTGGTTTAATGGGGTTAGATAGCTCTACAAAACAGAGTGCAGTGATACAGCACATTTCAGTGTTCACAGTGAAGTATTAACAGCCGTGCCTTGTACGTCATAGAAAGCGGAAGTCGATCGACGCACTGCCGTTTCACCTAGATTTCCTTATGAAACAGTCTGGCAGAGCTAAAACTGCGCTGTGACGTCTGGTCTCACTTTAAGAACATTTATCTGTTTATTTTGTAAATTTTTCACTCACTGAAGAAAGTACCGTGTTGAACTTTTTTAAAACTAAAGCATTGTTTTTTCACTATAGAGACAAAACGAAAATTTTCTCACATTAATCATAATGTAAAATACTTTGCCTTCTGAGGAAAACCACTTTTCGAAAATTCTGTCTCATGCCTCAAGCCGTTTACCAACTATTATGTATGTCCATGGAATGTGGGAAACCTGCAAACTACCACATTAATTTAGCCAGTGTACACGAAGAAAGTGTTCTTAGCCGCTGCTACTAAAATCTCTACATTTTATAATAATATGTTACTAAAATATTTGCAGCGCTGTTAAGAACAATTCTGCAGTCGGCAGCTTACGCTCTTCCCTATAATTTCTCGAGGCGTTTCAAGTGGCTCTGAGTACAATGGGACTTAAGATCTGAAGTCATCAGTCTCCTAGAACTTAGAACTACTTAAACCTAACTAACCTAAGGACATCGCTCAAATCCATGCCCGAGGCAGGATTCGAACCTGTAACCGCAGGGGTCGCGCGGTTCCAGACTGAAGCGCGTAGAACCGCTCGGCCACTCCGGCCGGCCCTCCAGGCGTTTATTTGCTTTGTATGTTTTCAACCGTCGCTCTAGGTCTGCAGCAATTCGACTGTGTCGTTCTGTCGCAGCTACTGGTATAAAAACGACGCGGTCGCACTCGTTGCGCCAGTTCCCGCGTATATTTGCGATGTACTTGCGTTTTCCAGGTTGCGCAATCTGGTCGGCTAATGTTCTCTTCTTTCTTCCCGATAGACATTTTTTGTTGAGCATCTGATGTTGTTCATTCACTGGAGCACGCTATATTTTACACACCCTTTGATTCCATCTTTACCCTCCGCTGCATCATTTTGTTTGCTGGTTATTTTCGTTGCATGTCTTTGTGACTTCACTCATTTGACTGATTCCTTTGTTTAATGCGGTTTCGGTTATTGCGTTCGTTTACATATTTGTGTACTGCTGTCTGATACGCTGCTGTGAAAGGATGGAAGTCCTTTATCCTGGAGCTCTGTTTAATCGCCAGTATTCCGACTCGTCTCTTTTTTATTATTATTATTCGGGAATAACGGAAAAGCAAATCCTGCAGTAACAAAAATAATGAAACACAGCGCGGAAATTATGTGTATCAGAGTAAAAGCGATTATTTCACGCACCTGATACAGAATGTCCGCCCACAACATAAAATTTACACAGTTATACAAATTAATACATGAAATGACCACCACACAGAAAGAAAAGTTTGTCCTGACGAATACAAGGCATACGAATACTTGCACGCACAAACCATGTCCAAACGATCGCCCTGTCTAAATTTATGATTCCCTAAATAGTAATGGGCGCGCGAAGAGATCTGCATAATAAGAAATGCGTCTCCACGTACAACTGCTGGTATAAACTGCAAGTGAATTACTATATATCGCTTACCGCGCCTTGAAGCATAAAAAGTGAAAATCATCAACCGAAAGTAAATGTACATACGTCAGAAGATGTTCGTAGCAGTTGTATCGAACATTGTAACTGAAACTAGAAACCTGACGCGAGGAACAAACGGACTAGTTGGTTCAAATGGCTCTGAGCACTATGGGACTTAACATCTGAGGTCATCAGTCCCCTATAACTTAGAACTACTTAAACCTAACTAACCTAAGGACATCACACACATCCATGCCCGAGGCAGGATTCGAACCTGCGACCGTAGCGGTCGCGCGGTTCCAGACTGAAGCGCCTAGAACCGCTCGGCCACACCGGCCGGCCAAACTATCTAGACGTATCATATACACTACCTGATCAAAAGTAACCGGACACCTATTACTGGGCTTGAATATGGAGTGTAACGCCTTTAAGACGACTTGAACTTTGCGGAGGACACTTTCAATGAGGTGTCTGAATGGCAGTGAAGGAATTTATCTTAAGTGCAGAAACAACATACAGTAATGGTGTTGGATGACGGGGTTTCGCACCAAGTCGACGTTCTAACTGATCCGAGAGGTGTTCCATTGAGTACAAGTCAGGACTCTGGGCACGCCAGTCCATTTCAGAAATTTTATAGCGCACAAACAATTGCCTCACAGGATACAATGTCACGCTGATACAAACAATCATCGTCTCCGAATTGTTCCTCTACAGTACGCAAAAAACAATGTAACAAAATGTGTTCATATCTTGCCGGATTTAGCGTTTTCTTTACCGAGGTAAGGGGAACACATCCTAATCACGAAAAACACCCCCATACCGTAACACCATCTCCTTTGTACGTCACTGTTGGCGCTACACGTGATGGTAGGTAATGTTCTGCAGGAAATCGCCAAACCGTTCCATCGGACTGCCACAGTGTGTAGCGTGATTCATCACTCGTTTCTGGTCACCCTCTGTCCAGTGGCGTCACTCTTTATACCACATAAAGAGTCGCGAATCCATGACTACAGAAATGTGTGGCTATGAGGAATTGTTCGACCATTGTACCCCATTCTTTTAGCTCCTGAAACGCGGTCTCTGCGCTAGATGGACAGCTAGTAGCATTTCGAACTCCTTCCCATAATTTCATGCGTTTTTTCGCAAACCTAACTAACCTAAGGACATCACACACATCCATGCCCGAGGCAGGATTCGAACCTGTGACCGTAGCAGCAGCGCGGTTCCGGACTGAAGCGCCTAGAACCGCTCGGCCACAGCGGCCAGCCCTTTCGCTATGCTCACCGGTCTCTGTCCGTCAGTATATGAGGCCTTGGCTTAGCTGTGGTTGCTGCTTAGCGTTTCAACCTCACAATCACTTCACCAACAGTCGTCTTGGGAAGTAATCGAATGGCTGAAATGTCTCTCATGGATTTGTTACTCAGGTGATATCCCGTGACTAGTCCACATTCGAAATCACAGAGCTCTCCAGCCCGCCCTACTCTGCTGTTATTGCTTCTGTACTGACAACGCAATTCTCCCCGACTGCTTTTATGCTGGTAGCTTCGGCCCTCGTGGCATGTGAGAGTCACTTCCGCATTACGTGGGGGAGTTCGGATACTTTTGATCGGACAGTGTATGAACTAAGAGAAAATTTGAAAGTGAGACTCGACTTGTACCCTGCTTGAGTTGAAAGGAGGCGAAAAACATACATGTCGACCACCATATCGACATCCAGTGCATTACAACCAAAAGATGAAGAATTTCTATTCTCTCCGTCATGATTTAGTGAATTTTATGTGAAGAAGATAGTTTCCCTTGGACGTTGAGAGCCGGCCGTTGTGGCCGAGCGGTTCTAGGCGCTTCAGTCCAGAACCGCGCGATTGCTACGGTCGCAGGTTCGAATCCTGCCTCGGGCATGGATGTGTGTGATATCCTTAGGTTAGTTAGGTTTAAGTAGTTAAAAATTCTAGGGGACTGATGACCTCAGATGTTAAGTCCCATGGTGCTCAGAGCCATTTGAACCATTTTTTGTACGTTGAGGCATAAATTCAGTTTCCCTCGTTGCATATGGGAAAAGAACATGGCATTGAGTGACTGATAGTTTGTCCAAATATCTTCCGCTATTGAATGTGCACTGGCTAAAATGATTTTCAAATAGAATTACATCAGCTGTTAACTTGAAGAGCTTCCGGAAGCGCGGGTGCAGAAGTTCTCAGAAAAGTAATGTAAGACAAAGCAGTGAGTGCTATTTTTTGTGTGTGAAATTCGTAACTGTTTTATCTACTGAGAATATGAAGCCAGTGCGGTTTTTGAAGTAGGTTATACACCTTATTATAGTATTCAAGGGCCCTTGAAAGAGGAATATGCTGATTAATTATCGACTACGCTTCCTGGGATCACTGTAGTTCAGTAGCAGAGCACCCAGTTTTCGGACCGGCTGGGCAGGACAAGAGCGCAGGAGCTTCCGGTAGAGCGCTGCGCACGTGAGGCTGCGTAGCCGCTGCCGTAACCGCGAGCCGGCGCGCTCTTCGCACCCTGTTGAAAGCCGGTGCTTTTAAATTTAGCTTCGTCTGCAGATGTTTGCGCGTACGGAGCGTGCTTCCTTGCTGCGACGTGTCGGCCGACGTCCCCGCGGACCCGGCCTGCCGCTCGCGCCGCTTGGCTCGCCGCCATCTTCTCGATCATCCAGCGGGAAGTGCGATATCGCGGGACGCCATCTGGCTTCCTTTCCTGCTTAGGTCCCGCTTCGCAAGGGGAACTACGAGCTCTTTTCGCGACCACAATCTTCTACTCCTACGAACCGTTATCGCTTAGATGCCGTATTTGCGATGTAACTCACATCCGCATCGACATTTGCAAGTAGTTTATTGACACTCGCTGCTGACGAAGAAACGTGTTTGTCGGAGAAACAACTTTAGAGGAAAACACGTACCGGTTTCTCTTATTTTGTATGACGCAGGAAGATAGAAATATCAGACTTCAACTTCTCGTCGACAATGACGTTACTAAAGACTGAGTATACGTTGTGGTTGAGACAGGATGGGAGTCCGCAGCTCGTGATCGTGTGGTAGCGTTCTCGCTTCCCACGCCCGGGTTCGATTCCCGGCGGGGTCAGGGATTTTCTCTGCCTCGTGATGACTGGGTGTTGTGTGATGTCCTTAGGTTGGTTAGGTTTAAGTAGTTCTAAGTTCTAGGGGACTGATGACCATAGATGTTAAGTCCCATAGTGCTCAGAGCCATTTGAACCATTTGAACAGGATGGGAAAGGATATCGACTGACTCATTTTCAAAGAAACGAAGTTGGCTTTTGCCTGAAGTGATTTAGGGAAATTGCGGGACTCCTGAAACTGGATTTCTAGGCTGGAATTTGGACCACCGTCATTCAAAATGCGCGTCCACCGTCTTTTATCACTGCGCTACCTTGCTTGCTACATTTGGTATGACATTAATCCCAGCAGTAATTCGCGACCTAAGTGATTAAATACGTTTTATTCGTGCTAAAAAAAATTAATTGCCCAGGAGAGGAGAAAATGAAATGAAACTTCACGGCTTGTTACTCCAAAGATTACAAATCTGAGCCAAATTTACGAAGGACTTTGCAGTTCAAGCTCACTTATCAGACTTCATGTCTTCAGTAAACAGACTTACCTGTTTGAGGTTCTGCTCCATTTGGCACGGATGCATGCACTGATTCGGTTGGGAAGGTGTCGTAAAGCCGTTGTATCCTCTCCTGAGGCAAAGTTGTCCACTGGTTCTTTATACCCCGGATACTGGCACTGCGACGAAGTTGATGTCGGAGCTAGTCCCACACATGTCATATCGGGGAAGGATCTGGGAATACTGCTGCCCACGGGACTATCTCAGTCTCACGCACATCGTTCACACAGACGAGTTCCATATTACAAGCATCGTTCTGTTCAAAAATGGTGCCACTATAATGTCGCATGAGAAGTAACCCATGAGGATGCAGAATGTTCGTGATGTACCGCTGTGCCACCAGAGTTCACTCAATCACTACCAACCACGACCTGAATTCATACCCGATGGTTCCCGCCACCATGACAGGCAC
The DNA here is from genome assembly GCF_021461395.2 of Schistocerca americana. Taxonomy (NCBI): domain Eukaryota; kingdom Metazoa; phylum Arthropoda; class Insecta; order Orthoptera; family Acrididae; genus Schistocerca; species Schistocerca americana. The sequence continues at coordinate 660,727,510 of NC_060130.1, forward strand.
CAGATCGTCGTTGTACTCACCTCTGCGGTACGGCAGAATCGCGATTCGTAGTCACAGCACCACGCCAAACGCACCCGTCTGTACTGTGGTGCTAACGGCAGCCTACGCATAAGATGGTAATTCCCGAGTCCGGCTGCTGCTAGTTTCCGATCAGGGATGCGAAAAGACAGAACGTTGCAGGGGGTTTATCACTTGTCCTCAGACGGCAGGTGCAGGTTTTAAGGGTTTACGATGTGCTTGGTGCACAATACGGTGATCCCACTTTGTGGTGGTCACACGTACTCGACCGAACCTTGACGACTAGTACGCCTGCCGTCACGTTTCCATACAGTCTAGACTACTGTCGCAGCCAAATGCCCACAAACGTGCATATTGTACTATTCAACTACCGGCCATATGGAAAGCCACGATTAGATCCCTTTCAAACGGTGTCTCACGCAAGTAACGAGACAAAATACGAGCAAAACTAACGCATTCTAGTAGGTGTTCTGCGACTGATATCATTTACACGCCTGCCTATGATGTGTAAGTGTAAGAAGTTACATTGAGATCTGACCGTATCTTCCATGTGCTCCACCTTATATATGTGGCCGAGGGGTTCTAGGTGCTTCAGTCTGGAACCGCGCGACCGCTACGGTCGCAGGTTCGATCCTGCCGCGGGCATGGATCTGTGTGATGTCCTTAGGTTAGTTAGGTTTAAGTAGTTCGAAGTTCTAGGGGACTAATGACCTAAGATGTTAACTCCCATAGTGCTCAGAGCCATTTGAACCTTATATATGAGGCAGTGTAATTTAAACCCGGCAAATTCTCCAAGCGCTTCGAAAAGTCCTGATCTGTATATTCGGTGCGACATTTATGTATACTGGCAACTCTCGTCTTGGCGTCCATTATAGAATACCCATCCACATTACATGGCGCAAAAGTAAGACCAGTACCAACACAGTCCCTCAAGAACCACTCCATTTATACACACACCAAAAAAAGTTTTGCACCACCTCGGTTCCGAGAGTTCCGGAACCAGCACAGTAAATTGGAATAGAGCTCATCATAAACATCATTTCCGCCCTTTTTACTGCTCATGAAAACCACACATTGCATGTTGTACCATCATACAGCGCGATCTTCAGAGGTGGAAGTCCAGATTGCTGTCCACACTGCTACCTCTAATACCCAGTAGCACGTCCTCTTTCATTGATGCATGCCTGTATTCGTCGTGTCATGCTATCCGCAAGTTCATCCAGGCACTGTTCGTCCAGATTATCCCACTCTCCAACGGCGATTCGGCGTAGATCCCTCAGCGTGGTTGGTGGGCCACGTCGTCCATAAACAGCACTTTTCAATCCATCCCAGGGATGTTCGATATAGTTCATGCCTGGAGAACATGCTGGGCACTCTAGTCGAGCGATATCGTTATCCTGAACGAAGTCATTCACAACATGTGCACGATGGGGGCGCAAACTGTCGTCCATAAAAACGAATGCCTCGCCAATATGCTGCCGATAATGTTTGCACTATCGGTCGGAGGATGGTAGTCACGAATCGTACAGCCTTTACGGCGCCTTCTATGACCACCAGCGGCGTACGTCGGCCCCACATAATGCCACCCTAAAACAGTAGGAAACCTCCATCTTGTTACACTCGCTAGACAGTGTGTCTAAGGCATTCAGCCTGACCGGGTTGCCTTTAAACACGTCTCCGGCGATTGTCTGGTTGAGGGCATATGCGACACTCATCGGGGAAGAGAACGTGATGCCAGTCCTGAGCGGTCTATTCGGCATATTGTTGGGCTCATCTGTATCGCCCTGCATGGTGTCGTGGTTGCAAACATGGACCATGCCATGGACGTTGGGAGTGAAACTGCGCATCTTGCAGCCTATTGCACACAGTTTGAGTCGTATCACGACGTCCTGTGGCTGCACGAAAAGCATTATTCAACATGGTGGCGTTGCTGTCACGGTTCCTCCGAGCCATAATCCGTAGGTAGCGGTCATTCACTGTAGCAGTAGCCCTTGGGCGGCCTGAGCGAGGCATGTCATCGACAGTTCCTGTCTCTCTGTATCTTCTCCATGTTCTAACAACATTGTTTTGGTTCACTCCGAGACGCCTGTACCCTTCCCTTGTTGAGAGCCCTTCCTGGCGCAAAGTAATAATGCGGACGCGATCGAACCGCGGTATTGACCGTCTAGGCATGGTTGAACTATAGACAACACGAGCCGTGTACCTCCTTCCTGGTGGAATGGCTGTAAATGATCGGCTGTCGGACCCCCTCCGTCTAATAGGCGCTGCCCATGCATGGTTGTTTACATCTTTGGGCGGGCTTAGTGACATCTCTGAACAGTCAAAGGGACTGTGTCTGTCATAAATTATCGACAGTCCACGTCTGTCTTCAGGAGTTCTGAGAACCGGAGTGATGGGTGTTTGTTTGATGCGTGTATTTATCACCAATTCATTGTTATTGTTGTCCCTCTTGCAATAAGGCGCAGAGGACCGCGAGATACTGATTGGCCGCTGTGTCACCCTCTGCCATATGGTGTCATTCGGATGCGGCGTGAAGAGGCATGCGGTCACCACACCGCTCTGCCCAACGTTGTCGGCTTTGCAGACCTTGGAGCCGCTACTTCTGTAGTTCCTCAGTTGGCATCACGAGGCAGAATGGACCCTGTTCCAGTCCTCCCTCCATGGAAAAGTCCATGACAGTATCAGAATTGAAGCCGGTTCCTCAGCATCGCAGCTAAACGCGTGACAATTCAGCTACGGAGTCGGACCTTGCAGAATTAAACGCTCTCCTAGCCTCATTATAGGACTTTCCATCAACAGATCTTCACGTTTTCCCATAGAGGTCTAATATTCGAGGCATAAAACTCCTGCAAAGCTATCACACAATCGCACCAAATACTTTCAGTTTTTCGTTGCACTGAATTCCTTCACTTCCGACACTATCACTTACATCTTCAGTTCTCCTGTCACTGGTTCCCTGTGCTCTTCTCACGCTGAATTCAGCTCTTCTGACTTGCAATTGGTTCAAATGGCTCTGAGCACTATGAGACTTAATTTCTGAGGTCATCAGTCCCCTAGAACCTAGAACTACCTAAACCTAACTAAACTAAGAACATCACACATATCCATGCCCGAGGCAGGATTCGAACCTGCGACCGTAGCGGTCGCGTGGTTCCAGACTGTAGCGTCTAGAACCGCTCGGCCACCCCTGCCGGATGACTTGCAATTGCTGACGTCGTGATTCTACATCATACTTTCCTCTGTGCATCACTGACTTCTTTCGTAACCCAAATCTCGTAGATAAACGCACTTTTGGAAACATTCCATTAAATCTGCCGTGTAAACTCGTACGGTGTTTAAGACAGAAAACTTATATGCAGTGGGATAAGAACAGAAATTCTCTTTGCCATTCACGGTTTGTGTTTTCCGTGGTTTCTCTAAATCAAGTTAAACGAATGCCAGGGTGGTTTCTTTAAAAAAGAAAAAAAAAGCCTCGTCCGGTTTCCTTAGCAGCGCTATCCAGTATGAGCTAGCGATCCGTCTCTAATAGCCTAGACGTCAACGCAACCGTGTCTAAATCGTTCACCTTAATTCCTTTCTTCCTTCTGCTAAACTTGTGATTACTCGTTCAGTCTAGAAGAAATTTTTGATGAAGCAGCAGCGCACACTTCTTTAACTCTGCTTCCGATATCTTATGCTAAGAATTATACTGTACATATTTTCTCCATCAACTTCCTGAACTGATTGTGCCACAATTTCGTATACGTTTGAGGGAAAATTTTATCTTTAACTCGTGGCAGTCATTACTAAGAACATTAATCCGTCTTCCGAAAGATATAGTCATGCAGGTTTCTCCATTTAAACAATGTACTTTCGTCTGCCACTACCTTCTGTTCACTTTAGTGATTCGGTACTATATCCTGTTTAGCTCATAAGTGTCAAGAGGTACGTGGTCCCGCAGCTACCATCAAGAGGTTAATCTACTTGTCAAAGTAACGTAATTTGCTCTCTGTGCTAGCAGACCTGGTGCTGTATGCCTTCTAAACCCTTTGCTGCCATTACTCCTCGATATCTCTCTCTTTTCTCATTTACGCATGCAATGATAAGGTCAGCTTTTACGTCTAAAGTTCCATCACATTGCATCACTATAAATAAACGTTATTGGCAACTCAACACAAAATCTGGAAAAAGATATTCACTACTTCTTGTTGGAAGAAATTTATTCCACGGTCACTTAATAAGAGATCATTTTAATTCATAAAACTGGTTTTTTTTTCGCAATGAGTCAAGGTTGGCTAGCCTTAATCATTGTATCTAGCAGACTTTCGTGGGGCTTGCAGCTGGTTAATGATGTCGATTCGCACTGCAGTCATGGACTGTGCGGCTGGTCCCGGCGGAGGTTCGAGTCCTCCCTCGGGCATGGGTGTGTGTGTTTGTCCTTTGCATCATTTAGATTAAGTAGTATGTAGGCTTAGGGACTGATGGCCTTAGCTTGATTCATCACAGCGACCGAGATAATTCTCTGGAACGATTTCCCTCTTTTTTTCCTTAACACGTAATTCCACCTTCGCAACTGTACTTCCTTCGGCTCGTTACACATATTTTTAGAGATAGGTGGCTTTGCTGTCTTGGTAATTATTGATATTCTCAGCATCACTTGGAAGCTTTTCCATTGGAGACTTGAATGTGTAATGTCAGATTGGTTATCCAGCAGAGTATCTTAGTCTCCATCGCCTCACCAGAGGTTTTCATCCTTTTCTGTGATGTAGAAGTCCTTGTCACAAAGCCCAACCCATCTCAACTACGGCGTCCCAGTGTCTTCTAGGCAACATCTGGTTTCGTCGATTTATCCAAGTCCCATTTCCTTAATTTCCGACCTTTTTGCAAGTTCTACAGTTGTACTCCGCAATTCATAACCGGTAAATTATGGCAAGAATCACCATCTGCTCTTCGAAATGCCTTATAGTTTAAAATCTGATTCTGAAATCTCTGTATTATCATTACATATTCTGTCTGAAACCTTCCATTGTCCACAGGTCTCTTCCAAGTATACAACCTCCTTTCATGTTTCTAATACTAAGTGATAGCGATTATGTGCATAATTCTACCAAGCGTTTCCTCTTTCATTCGTTTCCCCCATCCACTTCCTCCTATTTTTCCTTCTTCTTCTTCCTACTACCGAATTCCACTCACACATGACAATTAAACAATTGTCTCCCTTAACTATCCGAATAACTTTATCTTGTTATACATTCTTTCAATCTCTTCATAATCTGCGGAGCTAATTGGCGAATAAACTTTAACTACTGTGTTTGGTGTTGGCTTCGTTCTCTTGGCTACGATAATGCGTCCACCACGCTGTTCGTAGTAGCTTAAACACATTCCTGTTTTCTTACTTACATCGAGCGAGGTGGCGCAGTGGTTAGCACACTGGACTCGCATTCGGGAGGACGACGGTTCAATCCCGCGTCCGGCCATCCTGATTTAGGTTTTCCGTGATTTCCCTAAATCGCTCCAGGCAAATGCCGGGATGGTTCCTTTGAAAGGGCACGGCCGACTTCCTTCCCCGTCCTTCCCTAATCCGATGAAACCGATGACCTCGCTGTTTGGTCTCTTCCCCCAAACAACCCAACCCAAAAATTTTCTTACTTATTATAAGGCCTTCTCCTCCATAACCCCAACTGATTTTGGGATGATAACCCTGTGCAGAATTGTTGGTCAAGGAGTAGATGACGTTAAGGAATTCTGCTAGGTAGCCAGCAAAATAACCAATGACGTACGGAGCAAGGAGGACATCAAAAGCAGACTAGCACTGGCAAAAAGGGCATTCCTGGCCAAGGGAAGTCTTCTAGTATCTATCGTAGGCCTTAATTTGTAGAAGAAATTTCTGAGAATGTACGTTTGGAGCACAGCACTGTATGGTAGTGAAACATGGATTGTGGGAAAATCGGAACAGAAGAGAACTGAAGCATTTGAGATGTGGTGTTACATACGAATGTTGAAAATTAGGTGGACTGATAATGGAGGGAATGAGGAGGTTCTGCACAGAATCGGAGAGGAAAGGAATATGTGGAAAACACTGTCAAGGAGAAGGGACAAGGTGATAGGACGTATGTTAAGACATCAGGGAATGACTGCCATGGTACCAGAGGGAGCTGTAGAGGGCAAAAACTGTAGAGGAAGGCAGAGATTGGAATACACCCAGCAAATAATTGAGGACGTAGGTTGCAAGTGCTACTCTGAGACAAAGAGTTTGGCATAAGAGAGAAATTCGTGGCGTTCCGCATCAAACCAGTCAGAAGACGACCCAAAAAACAAGAAAAAACAAAACAAAAAAAACCTGTACTGACCTGACTAGAAGTCCTCAGTATACCGATCTTAAACCTACCTATACCCTCTTTAGCTTTTCTAACCTATCTGACCGATTAAGAGATCGAACATTCCACGCTCCGATCCATAGAACGCCAGTTTTGTTTTTCCTCATGACAGCATCCTCCTCAATAGTCCCGACCGAATTTGCGAATGGGAGAATATTTTACCTCCCGAATAATTTACCCTGGAGGGTGATATCACCATTAAACCAGACACTAGGACTGCATGCCCTCGGGGAAAAATAATGGCTTTAGATTCCTCTTGCTTTCGACCGTTCGTAGTACAGGCTCAGCAAAAATACTGTGGCTTATGTTACAATGCCAGATCAGTCAATCATGTACACTTCTTCCCTGCAAGTGTTGAAAAGGCTGTTACTCTTCTTCTTCAGGTGCCACCAATTGGTATGGCTACTTCATAAATACCCAGCCATTTTGTTTGCACCAACGGTCCAGCTATTTGTATCGTTGAGGTACACAAGCCACCCCACTTCGGCAGCGTCCATAGCTGGTACAAATGTACAATCCAAATACTACAACACTGGTGTATAAGCAATATTATGGTTTTAGTATCTCTATGGTGCGGTTATGCCAGTATCTTCAGTCTGTAATGTCCTGTCTGTAATGACCTCTTCCTCGACAGGGCGTCGAATTCTATAATTTTCATTTCTTTCTTATGATCTTCACCATATCACTTCTCTCTGTCGTAGTTTTTATGCATGGTCAGCAGGAGAAAACGTAAATTGCTAAAACAGGTAGAAATTTTGAGGCAGTTTGAGAAGATGGTTCAAATGGCTCTGAGCACTATGGGACTTAACATCTATGGTCATCAGTCCCCTAGAACTTAGAACTACTTAAACCTAACTAACCTAAGGACAGCACACAAACACCCAGCCATCACGAGGCAGAGAAAATCCCTGACCCCGCCGGGAATCGAACCCGGGAACCCGGGCGTAAGAGCGAGTTTGAGAAGATAGTCAAATGGAACGGCACTGGCAGTGAAACACAACACCAAGGTTCGATCGCCTGTCTGACACACAGTTTAAATGTCGTCGCTCTATACATACCAGTAGCATACATTAAATATTTGTAGAGATTGTCGGACGTGTTGACAGATTTCAGTATTGCTATTTTTACATGTGGGTCAACCTGCGTGAGACACTACTTTGACGATTTATGCAAAGTCGCTCCGATTGTTAGACGCCAGAGCACCCTTTGTTCTTTGTTGTTATCCGTGCCTAGGGCTGCTCCATATCGTATGCTATAGTTACTGAGTAACAAGTATTATGTTGTTCGTGCCGCCCCCGTACTTTTCATTTTCCTGCTGTTTTTTACTCTTAGCGGACTCGGAGTCACGGAAACGTGTGGTTACTCGCCTGTCTTCCTTCACGCATGTTCGCGTCGACGCAATGATTTTCGTATTCCTCCAATTTCTTAGTCTCGACAGAGCAAGTCGTTTGTGTGACACAACACCCAATACATTTTTTCAGTTGTCCTGTTTTCTTTCTTACGTACAATACGCGTCCGGCTCGGGTGGATTCGGCAGTATTTGTATTCATCCAAGACCTTCGTTTCGCACGCTACGGTTTCCGTCGCCAGACAAATTGTCGGCTTTTCCATACCTGATGGTGGGTAATTGTTCAAGGAAATCGAACACCGAAGGTTATCAGTCTCCTGTTCAGCCGGCCGGGTTGGCCACGCGGTTCTAGGCGCTACAGTCTGGAACCGCGCGACCGCTACGGTCGCAGGTTCGAATCCTGCCACGGGCATGGATATGTGTGTTATGTCCTTACATTAGTTAGGTTTAAGTAGTTCTAAGTTCTAGGGGACTGATGACCTCAGTTGTTAAGTCCCATAGTGCTCAGAGCCATTTGGACCATTTTCTCCTGTTCATCCCTTGGACAGAAGCAGTGAACCCAATCTGTCTGCGTATAGAGTAAATTCTGTGTGCGAGTGAAGTGTCTGTTTAATGTGCATCTGAGGTGGAACGTGAGAACCAGCCCAGTATTCCCCTAGTGGGATGTAGGAAACCGACTACGAACTACATCCAGAGTGGCCGACACACGGACCTCTCGTCGTTAATCAGCCCGGCGGATTTAATCCGCGGCGGGCATACCTGCCCGTCCTGGGAGCGGTCGCGTTAACACGCCTGGCTACCCAAGTGCGTTTTCGATAGCCCACCGCGTTAAAGGGGCTTTTAACAGGGCTGTGGCAAGTGGCCGTTCGACACAGCTACTGCCGTCCGGCGAGCTATGCGCAGTGCTTCACTTCTACATATCCCGTGGCCGTGCTTACAGGCCGGACGCTGTACGCCAGAACTGCTGTGTCTGCCTGTAGTGGCCTATATGAAGGAGTGGCGTGGGGATTCAATTTGGGATTACTTTGATGTGACAACGAGTTCAACTCTAGCAACTTCACCTGGTACCATTAAAGCGAATACTTTCACGGTGACCATTCTGTTCTGATCACGAAAGAGAACCCTTTTAAATGGTGCACTCAAGAGATGATGAAAGTTCGAGTGTCGAATACTTCGTAACAGATATATGGCTCGATAATACCGAATACATACGATGCAACATTTAGTCAATACTTTTACAGCCTTACCCGTATGATTTGACAAGGTTTAGCCATAATATGTAAATATTCAACCAATGCGCTTTTCGATTTTGGCGAAGATTTAAAGACAACTGAAGCCCCTACTTGTCTCCCCATTGATACCAGTAACCTCAGAAATTCTACAGCCGGCGAACGCGTGACACAACAGATTACGAAATTTCACGCGTAATGTCAAATGGCTCAAATGGCTCTGAGCACTATGGGACTTTACTTCTGAGGTCATCAGTCCCCTAGAACTTAGAACTACGTAAACCTAACTAACCAAACGACATCACACACACCCATGCCCGAGGTAGGATTCGAACCTGCGACCGTAGCAGCAGCGCGGCTCCGGACTGAAGCGCCTAGAACCGCACGGCCACCGCGGCCGGCTTTGGGATATCCTGAATGAATCCAGCGAATACCAGTACGTTCTCCATCCGCTGAGATGTTTCGCAGCCACAAAAAGAAAGCGTCAGTTCTGATTAGCTTACGAAGTTGTCATCGCAAAGCGTGTAACACGAACTGTGCTTCGTCTATGTTTAAGCTGTTCAAATGGTTCAAATGGCTCTGAGCACTATGGGACGTAACTTTTGAGGTCATCAGTCCCCTAGAACTTAGAACTACTTAAACGTAAATATCTAACCTAAGGACATCACACACATCCATGCCCGAGGCAGGATTTGAACCTGCAACCGTAGCGGTCGCGCGGCTCCAGACTGTAGCGCCTAGAACCGTTCGGCCAGTCTGGCTGGCGTTTAAGCTGTGTTCAGAATTTCTTTGTGTCAGATTTTTCTGGAAGTGTAGAGTGAAAGATTTGGGTAAGGTCTCCGGTCAACGACGGCGTCACTGGAGAATGAGCGCAAGGTCAGAATGGACAAACATGTGGAAGGAAATAAGCTGTATGTTCTTCAAAGGATCCATTGCGGTATTCGTCTTGAGGGATTTAGGGAAACCATGTAAAACCTAAATCTGGATGGCAGAATGAGGATTTGAAAACCAGTCCTACGAAATGCGAATCCAGTGTCGTAATTACTGCTCCAGGTTATTCGGTCACATTTCTGGCAGCAGATCATGATACGCTTATTACAGGAAGCGGGTAGAAATAAAGAGACCTGCCGGCCGAAGTGGTCGTGCGGTTAAAGGCGCTGCAGTCTGGAACCGCAAGACCGCTACGGTCGCAGGTTCGAATCCTGCCTCGGGCATGGATGTTTGTGATGTCCTTAGGTTAGTTAGGTTTAACTAGTTCTAAGTTCTAGGGGACTAATGACCTCAGCAGTTGAGTCCCATAGTGCTCAGAGCCATTTGAACCAATAAGGAGACCATCGTTCACTACCAGTCCAGAACATTGTCAATGTGCTCAGTAAAACTTCACTGTGTTTAGACTATAACTGTTTACATCGTAGCACAGTGGTGTAGGTGTAGTCGAGACAAACAAATTGCTACAGGACACTTATGATCTATCAAGCTGTGAAACAGCCTGAAAGTGGCCTTCAAAAGCCATCTAAGCTACAGGCATGTGCCCCGTACAGCTGTGGCACGTGGCAAACAGTTATCGTTTACACTTTGTAGATATTCTTCCTGTTCCGGGAAAATATAAGAGGGCTGTTCGGAAGGTAAGGTCCGATTGAGCGCTAAATGGAATTCTCTATGAAAATCCCATGAAGCTTTCCACAGTTGCGCTGGTCAGTGTCTCTAGTATGCCCGTCGAACGCATAACATCGCTCTTTTCAATTCTGAGCTCACAGTGATGCGTACAACAATAGTGCCTCCCGCCAGATATCAGGACTGTTGAAATATTTCGACTGATGTCATGCCGCCCACATAACGTAACTGTCATGCGTGTCCTTCTTCATCACAATTCTCGGCCGCAATGTGGAGGGGCAACGAATATTTTCCTGAAGCGTTTTCGATGGGAAGTGCTTTATCAATGACTCCCCCTGGGTTGCACCTCTGCTCACAAGAACCTCTGGCTGTGAAGACAACATTCTGGCACAGACAGCGAGCTGTAGATCGGCGTAGAGGATTGGCAGAAAGCACGGGCGACTGCCTTCTATGACGAGATATTGGAAAATTGATGTAACGTTGTAACCTCCCCCTCACTTATCGACCTTAATGACAGTGAAAAATTAAACCGCGTGTACCTAATGGAAATTTGGGAAAAAGCAATCGTCACCGAAGTTAACCTGTCGGTAAAGAGGGAGGAAAGGGTTACATCTGAATGAAAGGAAAAATGCAAATGAAACTGGTGGAAATTAATTTTGAAAAGTGGTAAAGTTTATAAAGAAAGTAAATGTGCGGTCGTCACGTTAACAATTAATTGGCGCTAATTAGATATTTGAGATTTGTGGAAAATTACGGTCGCCAGTCCTATGGACAACTACTATAATAACTGAAAAAGAAAGGATATCGCACATATAATTAGCACTAAAAGGGCGGCAACTGAAGGTTGACACGTGTAGTGTGAAAACTGAAAGTTTGTCAGAAGTAATAAATTTCGCTACATTCTGACTTAATCTAGCAAAGGAATTAATAAAACCGGAAAATCGAAAGTTAATTTAGTGACTGAAGTTAATAGTGAGCTTTCTTTCTGAAGCACATCGAAATTCAGTAAAATACGGTTAGTCTTGGACTACCTCAACAATCATTTCAAAAGCTACTTGAATCTACGCAATTTAGAAATAAGAGATTGAACTTTGAACTTGAATTAAATGATTCTGAACAATTAACAATAATAAAATTTAGTACGTACCAAGCTGAGCTGCAGTCACAGGTAAGCTAAAATACGGTAACAAAACTCGCACTCTTAATTTGTGCTTGTGTAATCTAAATATTGTAGCCAGCTATGAATACCTTAACTGAACTTTGAAATTAAAGCAGTGAAATCGAATGATGCTGGCGTTTGAATTTCAACGACACTCGGATTCATACCGGAAAAGGAAGGGACCCTGCTTGGTAATGCAATTGGGACAATGAGCAACGTAGGTTCATGCTACGTTGCTGTAATTTAGTTATGAAAACGGAACAGTTTGAAAAACTGAGGTCTGCCGTACAGTTCTAAAACTTAACGCGCTTCCAGTCTTCCTTGTTGGTTGATTGAAGGTTTGAAGCCGTCGATCGAGGAGGTGGCGACAGTCACTCATTGTCGGCCGTCGCTGTTGCAGAAGCTGGATGTTGGCGCGCCTTCTTCTCGACACGGTCATCAGGCGAAACGGGCTCTTGATGTGCGCCAGCTAATGCTTCCCGTCCGCGACACCGTGTCAGAAACTATCATAGCTGCCCAACCCCGAAAGCGCGGCAACTCGCGGGAGCGTCACACAACACACCTGCTCCACTGCACCACCCCAGCCAGACTCCCTCTGCTCTGCCCGCGCTCCACGCGGTAGAGTTAACACTACCAAAAATCCTAAACAGTTTTGTTCTCCACACGACCTATCGATGTATTCGTTCGATATCATAGTTTTCCCTAGGCCAGACCCAGCGTATAAATACAAATAATATTCACAAAACAAACCAACATAAATGTATATATATATATATATATATATATATATATATATATATATAAACAGTAAAACAATTACAGTATATATAAAGACACAGAAATGTCATATATTCAGGTAACAAAAATAAGGGAAACAAATTTATAGTACAATAGATGGAAATAGGAGGATATGCATTTCTGGCGTTACAACGTTACGGCAAATGTCTAAATCGGAGAAGCGACTACGTTAGAGAAGCAGCTAGAAGGTACAGCTAACTGCTGCAAACAAAACATTTCTGACTTTCACTGTGGTTTTCATTTCGCGACCGAACGGACCTTACTTTTCGAATAGCCCTCGTAACGTCAGTGTCTTCGACTCTTCCGCCGTATCCTTTATAAACACTACTGGCCATTAACATTGCTACACCAAGAAGAAATGCAGATGATAAACTGGTATTCATTGGACAAATATATTATACTAGAACTGACCTGTGATTACATTTTCACGCAATTTGGGTGCATAGATCCTGAGAAATCAGTACCCAGAACAACTACCTCTGGCCGTAATAACGGCCTTGATACGCCTGGGCATTGAGTCAAACACAGCTTGGATGGCGTGTACAGGTACAGCTGCCCATGCAACTTCAACACGACACCACAATTCATCAAGAGTAGTGACTGACGTATTGTGACGAGCCAGTTGCTCGGCCACCATTGACTAGACGTTTTCAATTGGTGAGAGATCTGGAGAATGTGCTGGCCAGGACAGCAGTCGAACATTTTCTGTATCCAGAAAGGCCCGTACAAGACCTGCAACATGCGGTCGTGCATTATCCTGCTGAAATGTAGGGTTTCGCAGGGATCGAAAGAACCGCGGGTCGTAACACATCTCAACACGCCACTATGGCGATGATGAATATGCGCTTCCAATGTGCGTTCACCGCGATGTCGCCAAACACGGATGCGACCATCATGATGCTCTAAACAGAACCTGGATTCATCCGAAAAAATGACGTTTTGCCATTCGTGCACCCAGGTTCGTCGTTGAGTACACCATCGCAGCCGCTCCTGTCTGTGATGCAGCGTCAAGGGTAACCGCAGCCATGGTCTCCGAGCTGATAGTCCATGCTGCTGCAAACGTCGTCGAACTTTTTGTGCAGATGGTTGTTGTCTTGCAAACATCCCCATCTGTTGACTCAGGGATCGAGACGTGGCTGCACGATCCGTTACAGCCGTGTGGATAAGATGCCTGTCATCTCGACTGCTAGTGATACGAGGCCGTTGGGATCCAGCACGGCGTTCCGTATTACCCTCCTGAACCCACCGCTTCCATATTCTGCTAACAGTCATTGGATCTCGAGCAACGCGAGCAGTAATGTCGCGATACGATAAACCACAATCGCGACAGGCTACAATCCGACCTTTATCCAAGTCGGAAACGCGATGGTACGCATTTCTTCTCCTTACACGAGGCATCACAACAACGTTTCACCAGGCAACGCCGGTCAACTGCTGTTTGTGTATGAGAAATCGGTTGGAAACTTTCCGCATGTCAGCACGTTGTAGGTGTCTCTGAAAAGCTAATCATTTGCATATCACAGCATCTTCTTCCTGTCGGTTAAATCTCGCGTCTGTAGCACGTCATCTTCGTTGTGTAGCAATTTTAATGGGCAGTAGTGTACTTTTGCCCTAAACGACAATAGCATATGGCGCAGCAAATATTGTCTGTCCCCTCTGCCTTATTGTTGCATGTGTGTTTCTATGTTATAAACAGCCTGGTATCGCAGCTTCATTTTGAGACCTGTTAACCTACCGTCTGTCTGCTATCTCCGCTTCTACGTCTGTGTTCGAATTTAAGTACGCTGCATGTCATGTTTTAGCTGCTCCGCTGATTGCCTACCGTATTTGCTTAGCCTGCCGTATAACTAAATATAAGCGCTTTTCGCAGGTACGACAAAACTTCGAGGTGCAGCTTTCCGGATTTAAGGGATAGGTTACTCCCGAACTGAATGTCGAGCGCCAGTGTGTAAATTACTGGCGTCGCCTCGTGTGCGGCTTTATACGTCACCGCTACCCGAGTGTCTCGATGTAACTGGCGAATAGGTTACCAGAGACGTTCTGCTCGGGCACAGTTCACTACAGCAAGTATCGTGTATCAAATATTACTGAGAAGCTGCTTTATGGCTGTACAAATAGCGCATATATCCTGTGAGCGTTAACGAGAAGGTTTCTTTTTCCTGAACACACAGAATCGGCCTATCTGAAAGACGTCGAGTAAGGGGCAGTATAGTTACAGAGTGAAGGGACGGATGAGGAGACGCGGAGTGTCGAAATGAGGACTGGCAGGTGGTGAGAGCAGAGGATGAGCTTCTCGACGAAAGACGGCGTGCGGCTGCGGCTGAGCGCGGCCGTGCCGCCGCCCGTGCCTCCGCGCACCGGCGCCGTCGCTGTCTCTCCGCTGCCGGCGGGCTCTGCGGCTGCTGCCGCGGCTCCAGCGTCGGCTGCGCCGCCCCCGTCTGCACACACGCCCACTCCTGCGCCACAAGCGGCCAGCGCGCCGCCCGCCAAGCCCGTAAGTCCCCGCTACACTTGTCCTACGTTTTATTTATCCTTTTCGCGTAGCCATCAGTCCTCTGTCTACTGTGATGCGACCCGCCACGACTTCTCAACTTGTGCCATCCCCTTCATCTCAGAGTAGCATCTACAGGGTGTTACAAAAAGGTACGGCCAAACTTTCAGGAAACATTCCGCACACACAAAGAAAGAAAATATGTTACGTGGACATGTGTCCGGAAACGCTTACTTTCCATGTTAGAGCCCATTTTATTACTTCTCTTCAAATCACATTAATCATGGAATGGAAACACACAGCAACAGAACGTACCAGCGTCACTTCAAACACTTTGTTATAGGAAATGTTCAAAATGTCCCCCGTTAGCGAGGATACATGCATCCACCCTCCGTCGCATGGAATCCCTGATGGGCTGATGCAGCCCTGGAGAATGGCGTATTGTATCACAGCCGTTCACAATACGAGCACGAAGAGTCTCTACATTTGGTATCGGGGTTGCGTAGACAAGAGCTTTCAAATGCCCCCATAAATGAAAGTCAAGAGGGTTGAGGTCAGGAGAGCGTGGAGGCCATGGAATTGGTCCGCCTCTACCAATCCATCGGTCACCGAATCTGTTGTTGAGAAGCGTACGAACACTTCGACTGAAATGTGCAGGAGCTCCATCGTGTATGAACCACATGTTGTGTCGTACTTGTAAAGGCACATGTTCTAGCAGCACAGGTAGAGTATCCCGTATGAAATCATGATAACTTGCTCCATTGAGCGTAGGTGGAAGAACATGGGGCCCAATCAAGATATCACCAACAATGCCTGCCCAAACGTACTGTAGAGCAATGAGTCGCATGTCAACACAAGCACCAATGTCAACATTACCTTCCTTCAATTGGGCCAACTGGCGGTGAATCGAGGAAGCACAGTACATACTGACGAAACTAAAATGAGCTCTAACATGGAAATTAAGAGTTTCCGGACACATGTCCACATAACATCTTTTCTTTATTTGTGGGTGAAGAATGTTTCCTGAAAGTTTGGCCGTACCTTTTTGTAACACCCTGTATACCCAGTATCCTCAGTTATTTGTTGGATACACTGTTTCGTGAAAAGTATCCCAACACCACTACGTAGTACGGAATCCACACATCCATACAGAAAGGAATACCTGATCTAGACGTAACGTGGGACGTGCTGGCAAGGAAATGTGAGTTGTTTGATTGGGCGTGGCCTTGAGCTTAAAAAAATCGCCGCTAGATGTCACTCAATGCGTCTTCTCAGTTTGCAGTCCGTCAGAAGTAAAACGGTGTCCGTTCAGCAGAAGGCGTTTAGTCTGCTGCAGTTTGCAAAGAGTTTGTGAGTGATTTCTTTCAGCGTGCTTTTTGTCGGCTTTTTGCACTGATCCGCCTGCACCTAAAATGTTCAAATGTGTGTGAAATCTTATGGGACTTAACTACTAAGGTCATCAGTCCCTAAGCTTACACACTACTTAACCCAAATTATCCTAAGGACAAACACACACACACCCATGCCCGAGGGAGGACTCGAACCTCCGTCGGGACCAGCCGCACAGTCCATGACTGAAGCGCATCAGACCGCTCGGCTAATCCCGTGCGGCTGCACCTAAAAACATTCGTTGCTGGTATCGCCAGTTTGAAGACACAGGATGCTTGTTTAAAGGTTTATATAGTTCAAATGGCTCTAAGCACTATGGGACTTAAAATCTGAGGTCATCAGTCCCCTACACTTAGAACTACTTAAACCTAAGGACATCACATACATCCCGGCCCGAGGCAGGATTCGAACCTGCGACCGTAGCAGCAGCGCAGTTCCGGACTGTAGCGCCTAGAACTGCTCGGCCACAGCGACCGGCCACAGGTTGATGAAAGGAAAAAAGTTTACAGCTTACTACATTTTCGCTGTTCGTGCAGTAAAACTGCCGCATGAAGCGTGACGTTTTAATTTTTTACTTCTTTACTTTTAACTCTATTCTCAAAACATTTTGCAGACTGTAGGCACATGTACCCTTGGAAGTACCTGCAAAATTATATCACCGAACCACACATAGTTCAGGAGATACATCGTCATAAACAATGAGCTGCGTGAAAATGAAAGTGCAGGGCCGAAATCGCTACAGATACAGATGAAAAATGTGTACAAATACGTGTGAAATATGTTAAATGTATGTAAAATAGATTTGACGGACTTGTGCGTACGTGGGCAAAGCCGCGGATAAAACGCTCGTCCTAAACCCCTGGAACGATATCAACCAAATTTGGTAAACATTTACTTACGATCTGGAAAGAAATACTGTGGGTGTAAGAATCACCTGCCTCCTATTGGGGTGATCGTGATAACATGGAGAGAGAAGGAGGAGATAGACAGAGAGACAGAGAAAGGGAGAAATGGACAGAGAAAGGGGGGACGAGGAAACGGGCAGAAAGAGGAAGAGATGACAGAGGCGAGGAGAGGAAGACATAGTGAGAGAGAGGAGACAGGAGGTTATGAACAGAGAGAGGGGCAGGAGCAACTGGACAGAGAGAGGGGGCAGGAGGAGGTGGACTGATAGAAGATTGCAATAAATGCATACCCGGGCAATGACGGGTACTCAGCTAGTTCACCACTAAATGACACGAGAGGGGTTATCGATATGCTGGTCGACCTCAGTGTTTTTAGCGCCCTTCTAATTCATATAGGGAACAAGCCGATTCGTTGCTTCAGATTTTCTCTTAGCACATGCGCTATCTGATCAGAAGTATTCGGACACCACTGTGTAATGCGGAATCGATAATTAGATGTCACGAGAACCGAAGCCGCCAGTCTAGAAGAAGGCGGGAAGAATTACGCTGTCAGTAGAGAAACTATAACACCACAATGCGTCGGTCAGGAAAGCTTAATGATTTCGAACGTGGACTAGTCACTGGATGTCACCTGAGTAACAAATTCATGGGCATTTCAACCCTTCTGCAGCTTCCCAAGTCGGCTTTTGCTAATGTGACTGTGAAGTAGAAATGCAAGGGAACAACCACAGCTAAACCAAGGGTCAGGCAGACCTAATGCACTGACGTCAGGAACCGTTAAGTATTGCGAGGGCGGTTGCAGGAAAAACGCATTAAATAAGCGGAAGGAGTCACTCGGGAGTTCCGAACTGCTACCAGCAGTCCAGCGAGTGCAATGACTGTGCGAACGCAGTTAAAAAGAATGGGTACAAGGATCGATCAGCTCCACATAAGCGACACTTGAGTTGGCGATTTCCTGCAGTACGTTACCTGCCATCATGTGTAGTTCCAACAGCGAAGCACAGAGGAGGTGGTGTAACAGTATGGGAATATTGTTTTTATTGTCAGGACGTGGTCCCCTTATTGTGTTTCACAACACCCTAAATACGGAAGGTTTTGAACGTGCTGTACAGCACTGTGTACTGTGTGGAGTAAAGAAACACGTGGGAGACGACGATTCTTTGTATCAGCGTGAAAATGCACCCTGTGATAAGGTAGTGGCTCGTAGAGAATAGCATTCATCAAATGATCTGGCCTGCTCAGCGTCGCGACCCTTACCCAGTGGAATTCCTCTGGGATGAGTTGGAACGTAGACTTCATTCCTGCAACCAACGTCCAGCATCGCCACCTTCCCTGGTTTCGGCTCTTGAGGAAGAATCAGCTGCCATTCCTCCACAGACAATCAGACACCTCATTGAAAGTGTGCGAGCAGAGTTCAAGCGTTCATAAAGGCGAAGGGTGGACACACCCCATATTAATGCCCACTAATACGTGTACGGATTCTTTTGATCAAATAGTGTATATTCCAATCTATCTTCCACTGCTGTTTTTACCCATACAGCTCTCTGTAGTACCATGGAAGTTATTTCCTGACGTCTTAAAACATCTCCTATTACCCTGTGCCATCTTCTTGTCAGTGACTTTCACACGTTTCTTTCTTCGCTGATTGTGCGGAGAACCTCCTCATACCTTATCAGTCTACCTAGTTTTCAATTAATGCCTATGTTTGATACTAGTAGAGTTGTTTTACCCAGAAATGCCCTCGATGACTATGCTAGTCTACGTTTCCTGTCTTCTTTGCTTCGCCCGTAATACGTGACTTTGCCCCCAGCGTAGTAGAATCCCTTCACTTCGTCTACTCCCTAGTCCTCAGTTTTTAAGGTAAGATTTTCACTAACCACATTACTGCTACTCCTCATTACCTCTGTTTTTCTTTGGTTTATTCTCAAACCATATTCTGTGCTAGGTACACTGCACATTCGAATCAGTAGGTCCTATAATTCTTATTCTCTTTTACAGATAATAACGTAGCGTTCGACTTTGAGGCAAGTCAGTTCGAATCCTGATGAGGGACGAAATTTTCGCTACCAGTATTCGGCTGGCAGGAATACGAGAAGTGGTGGGGTAAAGTTACTGATCATTCGTCTTCGCGCCAGGAAGTCTTGTCTGCAGTGTCACATTAAGAGAGGGCATGTGACACTATTCATGGTGATCCATCCGTCACATGGAGACGTTAAGCTTGGCGGTCCCGTTGGTGCTATTCGAAAGGAGTAGGCTATGTGCTGGTACCAGGTTTCAATCTCTCCCTTCTCTCATCATCATCATCATCATCACACAACACTACACCATACTTGCATCCATTACATCCACCAACACTCGACCAATGCACACATGACAAAACTCGCACATAGAGTCGTAAAACTACCGTAGCCTACCGTAAATTATCGTAAGTAAGCGTAGACTATGGTAATTTTCCTAGTAGCCTAAGTTAAGATCGACGCAGCGGTACCTGTACGTTAGACGTGTTGCATACCTATCGGTCTGTACCCCTCATCGATCGCATTGTTTACGTATGCGATCAATGTCTTACTGGATTCCCCTAGAACCGGAAGCGGTGAAACGTCTGAACACTGGGTGATATATAGAGGACCGCTTAATCTACAGAACATTTTTGTTCTACGTATTTATCCTCCTTTCTATTACTTAAAAATAAACATTACTTGCAGTAAAATTGAAATGTCAATGTTTAATTCAGGTTTCACTCGAAAATTGTTTATTTCTAATGTAAGACAGAGGGATGTTGTATTAACAATAAAAAACAATATAGATTTATCATATAACGGTGAAAAATGCAATTACCTTAAAAAGAGATACAGTTAAAAAGTCGCGAAACAAGAACATATCAAGCATGGCTTCAATACCTCGTTAAATTTACATAAAACATGTTTTTGTTATTCATACACAACTTTCGCACTTATCGATAGTAACAGGGAACTATTGCCTTTGATCAGGATGAAGAGCGCTCTATTGAGTATACAACAACAACAATAATTGTACAGAGTTTGTTTATTTTTGGGCACGTAAACTGCACTTGCATTAAAAGTAATCGTCTTGGTTGCATAAAAGAACAGATGTTAGGCGATCAGCTAATTTTTATTACTTATTAAATGCAGTTAGTATTCCGTAAGGACGTAAAACGTACAATGGGCTAACACTGAATGATCTGCTGTTCTACTTACGTGCAAAACAAAAAACCAAACAAACAAAATAAAAGGGAATTCGTTGACTCACATTTTATCGCTTACACATTCATATATGTTTCTTTCCCTACCAGTTCTAAAATACTATAGGTAATCCTCCCACTTTGTGTACTATACGAAAACTACCA
Organism: Schistocerca americana; assembly: GCF_021461395.2. Classification (NCBI taxonomy): domain Eukaryota; kingdom Metazoa; phylum Arthropoda; class Insecta; order Orthoptera; family Acrididae; genus Schistocerca; species Schistocerca americana. The sequence goes on from NC_060130.1 coordinate 660,748,184, forward strand.
AACCGTAGTTCTGGTAGAGCACAACTCTACACTCACATATCCTCAGGGAAAGGGAACAATGTGCGCAGAGAAGGAACACCTTTTCCCCTAGGCTGCTGCATATCCCAGAAAATAATGTCATACAACATTTTTTACTGGGCAGAAAAATTACATCAGCGGATCTTGTCACTGATATTCTCTTACCTTAACTGTCAATCGCACTCAAGAACTTATTTATTTCCGCCATTGCTTCCTCAATACACATATTAAAGAGTAGTCTAGAAGGACTGCATCCTCATTCCCTCTTGGCTCTCATAAATATTGTATATTACCTGTCTTTGCCCGTAGTGTACAACTATTTTCCTGACAATATCTAATACAGTGAACCATTTCACGCCGTCGAACGCTTTTTTTTATCGACAAATCAAATGAAGCTATCATTGCTTCCATTATCAAAGGCAACGTCGGAACTGCCTCACTGGTGCCTTTACCTTTCTTAAAGCCAAAATAACAGTCACCTAAGTGATTCTTAATCTTCTTTTTCACTGTAGTACGTAGCGCCTCTCAGGTGTACGAGAGCTACGAGGGTTGGACAAAAATATGGAAACACCAGAAACACATCACATTACCACGCCTAATACGGTGTCGAAAACTCGATGGCATTCAAAACAGTTCCCAGTCACTCAGAATGGATAAGTGCACGTCCTGTAGATTTTCAAGGGAGTCTTATAGCATTCTTCCTGCAAAATAGTGGTAAGTTGAGGTAACGATGATGGAGGTGGATAGCGATCACCCACCCTTCTCTCCGAAGTAGACCACAAAGGCTCAATAGTGTTGAGATCTGGTGACTGTGGTGGCCAGGCGAGATGCGACAGTTCATCCTTATGCCCACAAAATCAGACCCGGACGATGCGAGCTCTGTGAACAGGGACCCAACCTTCATGGAACATAGTATCACCACTGGGCAACAAACATTGTACCAGAGGAAGGACCTGATCATCAAAAAGGGTCACATAGTCGTTTGCACTAATGCGACCTTGGAGAGTAACCATTGGGCCCATGGAAGGCCACGATATGGCTCCCATATAATCACTGAACCCTTGCCATATTTCAATCTTAGGATGTAAACTCGGCCAGAAAGTGGAAACAGTGTGAAAAGTGACTCATCCGACCAAATAACATTCTTCAATTGTGTTCCGGCGTAATATCAAGCGCCGGCACGTCGAATGGTTCAAATGGCTCTGAGCACTATGGGACTTAACTTCTGAGGTCATCAGTCCCCCAGAACTTAGAACTACTTAAGCCTAACTAACCTAAGGACATCACACACACCCATGCCCGAGGCAGGATTCGAACCTGCGACCGTAGCGGTCGCGCGGTTCCAGACTGTAGCGCCTAGAACCGCTCGGCCACCCCGGCCGGCGGCGGCATGTCGACCATTAGCCAATAGTACGCTGACTATGACGACACCAAGACAGGAGCGGCCCCTATACGAAGAGAATGTAAGTGCCGCTCCGCCTAGCCGCGGCGGCACTAGAAGACGAGCCCTCATCCAAACGCTTTAGCCGTGACTTATGGACTGTTGTGTTTTGCCTGCAGTGAAATTGTATATACCAAAGGACATTTGATTATTTGCATGTCGCCAATTGCCTGAATTTAACTTACTATAATAAACTCTGTTAATAAGGTCGTGGTCTGCTGGCTAGCGTTACTGCCTCTGGATCACGGGAACCCGGCTTCGATTCCCGGCCGGGTTCGAGATTTTCTCAGCCCAGGGACTGGGTGTTTGTGTTGTCCTCATCATTTCATCATCATAATCATCATTTGTGACAGTGACCAAATTGGATTGTGAAAAAACTTGGATTGCGAAAAACTTGGGACTTTGTACATTCATCAGCCTCAAGAAAGTCTAGAAGTCCCTGTCTCCCCATATCTTGATTTCGAATGGTTCCGAGGTCTCTCCCATGAGCTCCACTTTGGATGCTGTATTTGTTAATGTTTCCTGAATTAGCTTACTGGTCTTTTTGTCTGTCTTCATTTCTTCCAGTGTGTTTATGAGTGTTTCTCTAACTCCCATCAACACACTGGAGGAAATGAAGACAGACAAAAAGACCAGTAAGCTAATTCAGGAAACATTAACAAATACAGCATCCAAAGTGGAGCTCATGGGAAAGACCTCGGAACCATTCGAAATCAAGACAGGAGTGACACAGGGAATTGGCCTGTCGCCCACTCTATTTAACTCGGTTTTGGAGAAAATAATGAGGACATGGGACAAAGGAGTGAATGGGGTAAGGACAGGGAGACACGACGATAGAACCGTCAACATAGCGTAACATGTGTGGCCTTTTCTGATGATATAGCCTTCATAACAAATAAATGAAAAGAAGCCGAAGAAGCTCTAGAGACACTACACGAAATCTCAGTCAAAACAGGACTACAAATCTCATATGAAAATACGCAGTACACGGACACAAAATCCACAGACACCCAACCACTGGTAACGAAGTATGGAAAGGTAACACAAGTAGAACGTTTAGAATACCTGGAAGAGAAGTAGGACTGAACTCAATACCCAATGAAGAAAGGGTCACAAAACTACAAAAAGCACACAGACTTACATGGCACCCTTGACAAAAAAATGTTTTTCCATCAATGTCAAATTAAGACACTATAGTACAGTAATCTTACCAGGGGCCTTGTATTGCCTCAGAGACAATAGTAATAAAGGGGAGAACGAAAATCAGGGAGATGGAAAAATAAGAGAAGGAAATACTAAGGACCGATACAGTAAAAGGGGATCTGGATAAAGAGACCGACAAAAGAACTGTACGAACAGACAAAGACGACTGCAGACAATATCGGGAAAAGAAGGGCAAAGTTCTACGGTTTTCTTTGAGCGTCTGCTGAAATATCTGTTTTCTCATTTTTTTCTCCAAATTTTTCCCTACCTCTCATGTCTTCTCCAGAGACGTGCAGTTTCTTGAGGAACTCCGTGATTTCGTTTACCCAGTCGGTATATATAAAGTATTAATTTTCGCTTTTACAAGATAACCGTTGTATTTTCTGTATTCATATGATTTAAAGTTATGAATACTACGCACGGAAAGCTTTCATGATAGCTGTTTTGTTTATAGTACTATTCTGACAGATATAGTGCTAATAATGAATGGAATAGAAAAAGTGAGACGTTTTTAAATTGATCGTCTTCTAAATATCTTGGCCGTTAGTGACTGAGTACTGAAGTAAATTGACAAAGAACTGTTTTCTTCAAGACCTCGTACCGGTTTTCGTCTCATTGATATGGGAGAACCATGCTAGTCTTTTGAGCTATCCAGTGCATCTCCTCGGTGTGCAACGTGATTAAATTCATTGGTGTAACTCTAATGTCCAGATAGAAATATACATACAGTGTCAGGTATCTTCGCCGAATGCTAATAGAATGCTGCTGAGCCAAACTGGTAAATGCAGCATTGATGGGCGTTTCTTGCAACGCTCCTGCTGTGTTGTGGTTACTAGAAATCTCAGAGATATACACTTCTTGTATTTAAAAACATTCTTCACGTCAACAGATTTAAATTTTAAGGCTTTTGTTCCACACCAGGACGAATTTCGCCATGTGTTATATGAAGAGAGCGACCTTACTCGGAACTGAAAATTACACCAGAGAAAATACACGTCAGATTTCCAGTTTGTGTACACACAAACACACAAACAGTTAGGCGATAACGACAAGGTTGAGCACTACATCTGTCACTTATACCGGAGGAGCGTTTCCATATCCTCGAGCGCCCAACACCACATGCCTTTACGGCGTGTGGCAGATGGTATGCCATCATCTGACCTCTATCTGCCCCCTCTCCAAATCCCTACACCTGTTCCAGACGCGAATAGTGTACGGGTAGAACATTGTTGATAAGGGTCTCCATAAACTCGAACGCCTTAGGTTTTACTTTCATGATAATCTCGAGAGGTAAACGTGGGAGAATTAATACATCACACGACTGTTCTAGAGAAGTATGCTGTCAGGTTTTCCACAACAACCCTCTCCATGATGTACAAGGGTTCGTTGTAGTGTCGCCACAGTACTAGATGAGCTCACGCGCCTACTAAACGTATAGCTTTATTTTAGTCGTTTTCTGTCTCCGCCCTTAATCGTATCTGGTAAGAGACCCAGGCAGAAGAGTAGTTATCAAGAGTAGTTCGAATGGAGCCTTTGCAGCTTTTAAGTGGTTCCTCTAAACCATTTGAGACGAATACTTTGGTAGTTCCTTCAGTGCGGAAACAGGCGAATCTGGTCCCTTCTTCTTCTTCAGTGCGAGATTATGCATAATCTCTCAAGAGGTCGACGTCATTCCATGTTTGCACCCTAATACTGGACACAAATAAGCAACTACCAACAACTACGATAAAATTACCGGTATTTCAAATAGGTTTCTGGTGGTTGCATTGCTTTCTGTATTTGCATCTGTCCTTCGTCAAGACATCGCACCGTTCGTACTGTACTATCATTTTCCACCTTTGTTGTGATTCTCGATAGGAATGACTGTCGGTATTTCTGCATATTCCCCGATTTTTTTTTTTCTAATTTTGCCATCAGGGTCATTGCTTCCAAGTCATGTTGATGCTAGTTATCTTATAGCTAATTTAAAATTATGCAGTATTCTTCTGTTCAGTTACAAACGCTCTATGTATTCCAGAAAGCAGCCTGTATAACATTTCACGAGCGTTTTTGGATGAAGCGAAATGACGGCTCGTCGTAGCGGCAATTATCACACATTTGCCCTGTGCGTCGAACGCAGTCACGAAAACAAGCACAATAAGCCTGTACCTGACACTCACGACGCCAGAAGCGGCTGTTTTCGTCGCCATGCTTTCACTTAATGCCGTTATTAATTGGGTTGTGGGCATAAATGATACAATAGATTGAGTTAACCGACAGGATACAGCAGTAAAAGCACAGCCGGCGATCGGTGATGCAATCATTGCCCTGGCGGGTAGTGCTTTCAGAGCAGCTTAATGTGCCCATCCAGTAATTGGATTTGGAACCTATCATTCTAAACTACCCTCAGTAAAATGAAAACTAAGAACGAACTATTTTATACGTGTTTGCTTATGTGGCCTTAAATCTACAGTCGCCATTTTATGAATAATATCTAGTTTCAATATAATTTCTGTCTCACGAAGTTTATTTGTAATATGGCCATCTTCAGTGCTGTCTAGAAGGATGTCGTATTACACATACCACCCAATTACATGTGACGGTGCAGTCAAAATCATTAGCCATTTCGGCTTCGTCAAACAAATGACATTATTGTATGAAAAGAGCACCATCGAAGCATCCGTACTACAGCTGAAGAGCGACTCAGTTATACTGTTGGTGACGCGTACATGGCGACCGGCAGGGGTTCACTTACGTCACCAGCCACTCGGCGAGCAGCCATGTTCATGTCCGCGTCTCCTCAGAACTTACGGCGGCTAGGCTTGATGCGGAGCTACAGCCGACGGCATTCTCCGACCAGGTCGCATGTGTCTGCACGCTATTCTTGCCACAGCAGATGGTGTGGCGTGGACGAGGCTTATGGAAGGTGAATGTTGGGCTCCTCAAGGAATCAGAGTGCCGGCAGAGGAAAACGGTGAAATGGAGGGAATGTGAGAGGCGCCTACCGTCATATCCGTCAACGCTTAGGTGGTGACTCGAATGTCGTGAGCGCGCCTTTCAGCGTACGCTGATCCAATATGGCCGCTAAACAATGCATTGGCATCACAGAACAATGGAGTACTGTTTCGTGCTGCTACGGGAGATCTCCGCCCTAACGCCGTCTGCTGCACGTCAGGTGGAATTACCTCGTACAGCGGGTAAAGGCGAAGATCACGCTCACACGACGCCGTCTGGAGAGCACACTATTAAGGGCGCGTTGTCAGGATAGGATAGGAGGCGAACCCCCGTCCATACAGATATAATCCGTGAAAAACAGCGATGCCAGAGAACGATAGTACATGCCTTCGACATGCCGCACGGTCGACGCCTGACGGCCCAAAAGGATATTGCAGACGCCTTTGTGGAACACTACTGGCGGTTCTATGAAGCAGAGGATCATGATGCCTCAACGACGAACGACATTCTCCATTCGCTGATTGATGGAGAGGCTGCGGTGACAGACCCCATCACGACTGATGACACTGAAGACGCTCTTCTCAAAGCGGCTGCCAACAAATACGACCGGTTGGTTTTCCGGTAGAATTCTACCACGCATTCAAAGACCTTATGGCTGCTCTCTGGATAACGATGTACCAGGGGCTGATGATACCCGGCGTTTCCTTACCACCCGATTGCCGGCCGGGGTGGCCGAGCGGTTCTAGGCACTCCAGTCTGGAACCGCGCGACTGCTACGGTCGCAGGTTCGAATCATGCCTCGGGCATGGATGTGTGTGATGTCCTTATGTTAGCTAGGTTTAAGTAGTTCTAAGTTCTAAGGGACTGATGACCTCAGAGGTTAAGTCCCATAGTGCTCAGAGTCATTTAAACCATTTGAACCACCCGATTTCGTCGAAGGCCTTCTTCTCCCCAAGCCGTCGTGTGGCAAGGGCGGTGAACATTATCGGCCTCTCACTGTACTTACTACCCGGGTTCTAGCCTCTCGCATTCGGTGCGTCCTACCCCGAATTGCTTCCTTGGGTCAAACGTGCCTGGGAGGTAACAGAAATATATAGACGGAGTTCGGAGATTATAGGGACGTCATCGCCCTGGAAGACGCTTGTCCCTTGGGTGGAGCTTTCGTGTAGGTGGACCTTGACCACGACTTCGATAGGGTGTATCACGATTACGTCGAAGCGATTGCAACGGATCGCCTCCCCCCGCCCCCTCCCCCTTCCGACCTTTATTTACTTTGTGATGCGTCTACTGCGAGATGCTACGTCGCGAATGATATCACCAGACACGAGGCAGGCCCGGTTACCATCTCCCGGTCGGTACGGCAGGGACGCTCACTAGCGATGATTTTGTACGCCATCGCCCTCGAGCCACTGTTAACATGGACTGCGATGCCGGCTGTTAGGAATTACATTGAGAGGTCATGCCCTCATCTACCGATGCTCTTTAAAAAGTAAATAAATTGACGTGGACGTACCTGTGGCTATACATCGTGTCACTCTTCCCATCATCGATCAGAGTGTCCTGCTTGCGTGTATAAATATTTGAGTACTGTGGTGTCACCGCCAGACACCACACTTGCTAGGTGGTAGCCTTTAAATCGGCCGCGGTCCGTTAGTATACGTCGGACCCGCGTGTCGCCACTATCAGTGATTGCAGACCGAGCGCCGCCACACGGCAGGTCTAGAGAGACTTCCTAGCACTCGCTCCAGTTGTACAGCCGACTTTGCTAGCGATGGTTCACTGACAAATTACGCTCTCATTTGCCGAGACGATAGTTAGCATAGCCTTCAGCTACGTCATTTGCTACGACCTAGCAAAGCGCCATTACCAGTTACTATTGATGCTGTAAAACATGTACCGTCAAGAGCGATGTTCACCAATTATGGATTAAAGTTAAGTATTCCATAGCTACGTCCTTTTTTGCTAGTCTGATTTCCTTGACCTCTTCCAGACCTCACGCCAGCCTGCGTGAGCTAAAACGCGTGCCTTTCGGCTTCCTCTCATAGTGGGTTGGCTCTCTTGCCAATCCACAACAAGTACAACGCGTTGGAAGCGTGTCAGTACTTTGACAACGTCGCTCGCGGCAAAAGGGAGCGGGGGGAACAGCGACGTTGTTATTTATTGATTGATAACATTATTTTAAATGATACGTTAACCAGATTCACGACTTTTACGTCTTTTGACCTTGCCTTTCATATGAGTATTAAAGGAACCATACCAAAACAAGAAAAAATAAATTTCCTCTGTTCACGAGACAATTATCTTCTTCGATTAACGTATACATTTTTTCTGCTTTTTTTAATTCCAAAATTTTCGATTGACAGGCGTTCAGCGTATAGTTGCCGTAAGTCAGCTTCCCTATAGGTCTCCCTCTACATTTGCAGGCAATTTTTTTGTTTTAATATAGCAGCTCAGCATAATTTAAAAAAGTATAAATAGATATTGCAACCCTCCTAGAAAGATGATTATCCGTAATGTTTTAAACTCCATAAGGAAGCAGCAAAACTGTTACTTTCTCCGCTTCAGGAATACAGACGTTTAATACGAAAGCATCAAATGGAGCGATTTTAGACAGCTGTAGATATGGTCCTGATGCAACTTTACTACTAGTCTTTCCGGTGTTTTTCAGTTCCCATTCGAAAAACAAATTGGGAACCACCATAGCAATTATTATTATACAGTTTAATATGCGGCCTTCCTATCTCACGGAAACGTGGAGACTACGCTATTATTTTCTATTTGAGTTGTTATAGTTATTAAATTAACTGTCAGTGCATGGAATGCGCTGTACAGTCTAGGCTTTAGCAGACAAGCGTGATTTATCGGGGGGTTGTGATTAAAGTGCAGCTACTCATTGGGGTCCGTTGTGTGCTGTAAATATTGCACAAAAGCGAAACTTGGCAGATCTGCTAATGCGTTAATGCAGAACCGATTTACGCTGTGAAAATAATGATAGAAAGTTGTGTGAAGAACAGTGTGGAAACAGTGCACTGAATAGCTGTTGATCGAGATACCAACCAGACACGCAAAAAATGGGAAAAAAATGTAAGTACAGAAGCGTACGGAACCCCTACCCGCGGAATAGTTCCTGATAAATGCGCATTAATTTTCTTCATGGCTAGTGTGCAGATGACATGCTGTAAAAAAAAAAAGACGAAAAAGAGCACAAAAAACGGTGTATAGTTCAAATGGCTCTGAGCACCATGGGACTCAACTGATGTGGTCATAAGTCCCCTAGAACTTAGAACTACTTAAACCTAACTAACCTAAGGACATCACACACATCCATGCCCGAGGCAGGATTCGAACCTGCGAGCGTAGCGGTCGTGCGATTCCAGACTGTATGGCCTTTAACCGCTCGGCCACTACGGCCGGCGGTGTATAGTAATTCAGGTCATAGCGATGTAATTTTAAGCTGAGGGTCTAAACAAAACACAGCAAATTGCACATATTGTAATTATTAGGTCTGCAACAGTTAAATTATTATAAAATCTGCTATTGTATTTTACAGAAATAAAAACAAATTGACCCACAGAAAATGACATATTGGTGTCGAAACATATGAGTTAATACAAAAATAAAGTAATGTGTTTGCATAAGGCTGATCTTCAGAACAACCCAATTTTAAATCGAGAGGAGCTTCAAACCTTAGTAAAATGAGTGTATATGTACGTTTCTGCATTAATGAAAATTTTGAAGACTTATTCAGACTTGGAATTATTATATAAATTTTGAAGCCATGAGAGTGTTGATTTTGAGGTAACTACCTACCGAAATAATTTAGCGTTGTCGGATACGTTATCAAGGTTTACTAGTGATTTCAATAAGATATACTGTTTCGTGCTTTTAGCTTTCATAAATCAGAAATTCCACGAATTTATTTTTAAGTCATTGCCTCATGCACGATGCGTTCTTGTTATGGCTGCGAGTGTACATTTTCGAGGATGTGTGTTGTCGTTTCATAACTGCCAGATGGACCAATGTGAAACCTAGTGACGTTATTCGGAAGCCTTCAATTTCATCAGTACTTCTGGGGAAACAATCGCACCGACTTAGTGAGAACTGTATATATCGACAGATTATGGATAGATTACGTCATGTAGGAGAGTGTGGCAATTGTCGTCTCCACTGAGAGATTCACATGATCGTTCCACAACTTACGATATACGATCTTTCAAAGGACACCAACTCATTTGTCCTGTCTCAGTGACAAGTCATAGCGTTCCTTTTAGCAGTTTGTATTGTCATCTCTCACAGACGGTATCAAACACTGATTTCATGCAACTGTTCCAAAAAATTGCAATAGTTTTCTTGTGATACGTTTCTATTAATGATTTTTTCGTCTACAAACAGTGTTATAGAGATATTGATATCCGCTAAGCCATTTGTACACATTGCGGACTGGGAAAGCCTCAACACTTCCCTGTGGCACGTTTAATGATACAATTGCGTGATACGCTAACTCTTTGTCCAAAACATCTTTGGTTCACCTGTGAAAACTCTTCAGTCTAATCTCTCTCGTAGCCGTATAGTATGTAAAGCTTACAATGTTTGTGGAATGATAACGAGGATTACATAAAATCAAAAATAAGGAACACCGTAGCTGCCTGACTGTCGTCATTCATGATATTTTGACCTCGTAAACCAAGAATGTCGCAGATTTGGAAAGATTATCAGACTGTGCTGATTTTCATAAAAGAAGTATTTAATCTCAAGGAACGTCATCGTATCTGAACAGAAAACTTGGCCTGCAGTTCTGCAACATGCTGACATGAGCAATAGCAGCGATTTGGAGAATTCGACAACTATTATTCGAATTACAGTCTCTTTGAATCCAATCATTGAGCTGAGAATGACGTAACGTGCAATAGGAATGCCGGCCGCTGTGGCCGAGCGGTTCTAGGAGCTTTAGTCCGGAACTGCGCTGCTGTTACGGTCGCAGGTTCGAATCCTGCCTCGGGCATGGATGTGTGTGATGCCTTTAGGTTAGTTAGGTTTAAGTAGTTCTAAGTCTGGGAGACTGATGACCTCAGATGTTAAGTCCCATAGCGCTTAAGGCCATTTGAACCATTTGCAATAGGAAGGGGGTGGGACGCAGAGCTATCATTTGATAATTCAATATTCATACATGACATTCTTGTATCAAACAGCGGAAATGTCTTTCAGCGGGCGTAAACAATGGCTGTTGCGCGAATGTGCAACACTATTTTTTTTACGGGCGTATTCGACATGCTTGAGGACATCCGCTGCTAGAATGGCATGCTACGTAATACATCAGTCTATCTTTATTTTACTTACTTATTAGTCCTTTATAATGTCGTATCTCAATTGCAAAATATAGACGTATCGTCTGTTATGTGTGTAGAAAAGTAGGCCTCCTGAAATCTACAAATGCGACTAATAACTGAAATCCACAGTGCTGGAGAGATTAGTTGAAGCGTCTCCCATTTTTCCCCACAGGAAGACATACCTTCGAATTCGCTTGGGTTAGCCTATTTTTTATCAGCAATTTAGTGGTTCCATCCTGCAAAAGATCTGAAAATCTGTAGTAAACAGGAAAAATCGACGAGTTATTTGCCAAAACCGAAGGTCTTATCCGTACAGAGGAGAGAAACGGAGCATTTTACGCTATTTACTAAGTTAGAAGTAAGAAATAAAATTCCATATAACATAGTGGGCTGTCTCTGTTACTACGTGGAATGACTGGAAAATTTATAGAAAATACAACTGATAAACGCCAATTTACACCAGACCAGAAGTGCCATTATCTCTTTATTCCCTACTGAACTATTTACAGTTAAAACCCTCACTCTGCTTGCAGTTTGCTAATTTTGCTATGTAGATCTTCAGTCTGATGACTGGTTTGATACATAACTCACACTAGGTCTTTCCTGTGTAAGTCTCTTCATCTCTGAGTAACTATTGCAACCAACATCTATCTGAAACTGCTTACTATATTCAAGCCTTCGTCTCCACCTGCAAGTCCCCCCCCCCCCACCCTCCCCCCTTAGTTTCCACCGTTAACTAACCGACGATTCTTTGAAGCCTCAGGGTGTGTCCAATCAATCGATTCGTTCTTTTAATCAAGTCATGCCATAAATTTCTTTTCTTCCCAGTTCGATTCAGTAACTCCTCATTAGTTGCTCGATCTATCCATCAAATGTTCACCCTTCTTCTGTAACATCACATTTCAAGAGCTTCTATTCTCTTGTTGTCTGATGTTTGTGGTATAAACCAATGTATGTTATAATGGATGAAAACAATAAAATATAATACCCATTTTTAAAAATACTAGGTAGCCAGTCTTAAACTATGCAGTGGACGACACGAATGAAAAGCTTAGATTACGGCATTTACTAGGGTTAAGCAGGCTGTTTCACCAAAATGGAAACCTTACATATAGCATCCCCAGTCTGGTTGTATAGCAGTAAGGTTTATAGAACTGTAATCGGAAGGACGATGGACGGAATTCTAGACCAGTTGTCCAGATGAGAGTATTCATATTCTTCTCCTTTTTAAAAAAAAAAAAAAATATGTATCATCTTATGTACACAGAGATCATTACATTCGGAACACCAGCTCAGTTTGCAAGCTTTAGATGAGAATCTATTTTGTCCTATTAAAGCGATGTTTTTGAAGTGGTTTGAGAAACTACATAAAACATAATTCAGGATGTGTGAATGTGGTTCAAATCCAGAGCCTTGCTAAGTAAATTCGGTGTTTTAATGCTACGCTATTTCTGACTGCTTCTTTAGTCTTAATCGAGCAACACTCCAGAGCAATGCTATTAGTGTCTAGAAACGTCCTAGCTACTAGAGGCAACTATTTGCCTCGTTGATACAGCAGACTACAAAGTTCAGTAACATTACAAAACTTCTGCAAAGGCAGAAGACGTAACAGTAGACATGACGAGAGCAATGGCAGTACTAAGAAACTAAAGCAACGGTGATCAGCTAGAGCCAATGGGCACAAAGTTGTCAAAAATCTCTCGTAATTCCTACCGTAGTCGTAGATGGAACTATAGAAACCGATACGGTCAGTGGAATCGACAAGTAATTGAATTTCCCGAATAAATTGTGATAAATGCAACGACTGGCGTACAAAGCACGTAATCTCTTGCGACCGTCACTGAAAGAACAGACATTCAACATCAATACGACACGTGTACATAATGAAGAGCAGCAGAGCGAGTATTGGCGAAGGTAGCGGTAGCGCATCCGGCTGGATATTGGCGGCGAATGTGGGCGCCGGGCGGAAGTTGCCGCTTTGGCACCGCAGAATGAAACCCGTCACTCGCGCACTTCATATCCCTGCCACACCTTTGTAACTGCTGCAACATTGTTCCTGATAACGGTCAGCCCTCTGTTACGCGACAAATATTGAAATTGCTTTTCTATCAGTTCAGCTTAATTATGGCTATGTATGCGCCAGAAACTGTTTCCATCAAAAATAAGGATAGTCAGTACCAACTCGTGCTGCCAGGTATCGTTCTGGTCTCTGTCACGAAATTGAATAAAGTGCATGCACTGTACAGTTTTTTAGTAAATTCTGTCTAGTTGCAGTCAATGAAGTCAGTATTAATAAATGGTAGTTACTTATTTTCGTGTATTACTTTTCTTAGTGCTCTCTGTGTACTGTCATGCATATCTCTGCATTGACATATGAAAAGCAGCTTAGTGCTTCTTGGTGTTTTCTCGAATATATTGAGCCCACTTACAATAATTTGAGGGCGTTTTGCCCAAATAAAAAACTGGTTCAAATGGCTCTGAGCACTATGGGACTCAACATCTTAGGACATAAGTCCCCTAGAACTTAGAACTACTTAAACCTAACTAACCTAAGGACATCACACATACCCATGCCCATGCCCGAGGCAGGATTCGAACCTGCGACCGTAGCAGTCGCGCGGTTCCGGACTGCGCGCCTAGAACCGCGAGACCACCGCGGCCGGCTGACCCATATAAACTAGGGGGCAGTGGGATAGGAGTCTGTCTCATTGCTTTTTGATGGCCTGTGTTTCTTCCTTTTCAGTAGCAGATAAACAGAACCTCTCAGAATACATATCATTATCTGTTACGTACATTGGTTTGATGTTTTTTGTAGTTATTATTTTGTTTGAGGTACATCACATTTAGTTTATTTTCGTGGCAAAATTATTCCAAATTGTGCATACTTTTCCACTTTTATGCATGGACTTGATGATGACCTTTATATTTTTAGTGCATCTTTCCCTGTTTTTTTTTTTTTTTTTTTTTTTTTTTTTTGCCGCGCGGCATTAGCCGAGCGGTCTGATGCGCTGCAATCATAGACTGTGCGGCTGGCCCCTGCTGAGTTTCGAGTCCTCCGTCGGGCATGGGTGTGTGTGTTTGTCCTTAGGATGATTTAGGTTAAGTAGTGTGTAAGCTTAGGGACTGATGACCTTAGCAGTTAAGTCCCATAAGATTTCACACGCATTTGAACACACATTTCCTTGTTTTTTAACCGTCGCTCGGCGTGTGTTTTTAGGTCATTTTCCAATTTCGTTTCTTCAAATGGTGATACCACATATACGTAATAATCATTTTAATAAAAGCTGTTAGAACTGCCATTTCAAATTCTGATAGCATTTATCCACAAAGCAAATGCTTTCTACCCTCTCTGGTATTCCCCCACGAAATCATCTACTCTTTCTTAATGTTCTCATGAGAGAGCAGATCTGCTAGTATCTTATGCATTCCATGTAACTCCTCCATCAGTCACGACTGGCTACATCCGTACACACTTAAGTGGTACTGCAGTGTAAATTGTGCGCAGTCTCTCTACAAGAAGTGATCTCAATAGCTCGGCGGTCAAGCCGAATTAACTCATAATCGTGAGGAAGGGGTTCAGATACCCATCCGGCAATCCAGATGTAGGTTGTCTGTGGTTTGAAATCCTTGTACGGAACTTTAAACAAGCCCACGATTGATTTTCTTTCCAATATTCACCAGTCGAAGCTTGTGTTTATAATGTACTCATGGTAACCAGAGACCCTCGCGATGGTTGGAGGTAGGAAAACTGAAGCGGAGCCTGGCGTCTTGTTTAGTTAAATAATCGGTTTAAAAATTAAACGTTTAGTTGCCGCCATTGCCAGTCAGTACAGGCTCAAAGCTGTCACATTGTAGCACACAACCATACATTCAATCAACTGCGCACCTGTCTCTCTCTCACACACACACACACACACACACACACACACACACACACACACACTCCAACTAGGGTAGAAACTGTACTGTACGTAGTTTGTTGCCACTTCGTCGCCCGAGCTGGTTATATTATAGTCCGTGGTCTGTTAGCTTCCAACACTTTTCAAAGGAAGCCGCTTGCGGCAGTATTGTACCTTTGTCGGTGGCGGACGAACTTTTTCCCTCCCGGACGCCGCCTTCCACTGGCTTCTGCAAGTTTCCAAGCCTTATCGTTAGTTACCTCCGTGCCGTGACCTCGGATCCTGCGTTTTTATCGATGTCGACGCCGAAAGCTTGTTAAAGCTTCCTCTTCGATCCTTCCTCAACATAAATATTCTTAGACGAAGATATTCTGACTTGGAAGACTACTGTCTCAACGTCACACTGCCAGATGCACACTCTATCGGTTAGGCACTTATTATTGTAAAGAAGTCTTTCACACGCATGAAGATTATTTAATTTATGTGTTAAGATCAGTTGTCTGCCACATGTAGTCTCCTTCAAATCGCATGTGATACTGTGGAAGCTTCGAACTATTTGCTGATACGGCAAAGAGATGAGATTTCGCTGCTTTTACAGATGCAGGCAACGCTAAATAAGACAAACGGTAGTTAATGTGCACTTTCTCCCGTTTCATTCGTAGCAATAGGACGGCATTTTTAATCTTATTAAAAATTAAAAACAAGGATAATAAAAGAAGGAGATCGGTCTCATCGCCTCGTCGGCGACGAATTAATTACAGACGGAGCATAATTTTGGAGCGTGGACTGACGAGGGAGAAAATTGACAGTGCTGTTTTTAAAAGAAGTATCCAACATACGGACGCCCGGATGGAAATGTTTTTTGTTTTCTGTTTCTCGGATCTGATATATGCGTTCCTTTCGGATCACATTCATTACGTCATCCTCGTGAAATAAAAGGTGGGAGAGCTACGACAGACCACCGAATATATATCTAGAAGGACTAAATATAACTAGGCGCGCTTTTCGCAGTTATAGCAGTTACATGTGGCGAATATTCTGATGTACGCTTGTAAGCTTCCGAGTCATGACACAGACTTCGTCTTTTTTTTACTTTGTTTTTAAATAAGTATGTAATATTTTCAGTAGCTCTGGAAACAGTTTTCTAATAGCACTTTACCGACATAGTGTGTGCGGAACTTGATCAAATAGTAACAAGATGACAGCGTCGCAAAGCTACTGTCCTGCCAGATGGGGAAGATGTCTTTTACCTGGCAGCAATACGTGCTTATCGGTATCACCTTCGTGTGACCCCCTGCGAGTCCGGGGTAAGAATAGGCCCGAGGTATTCCTGCCTGTCGTAAGAGGCGACTAAAAGGAGTTTCAACCGTTTCGGCCTTCCATGTGATGGTCCCCCTTGGGGTTTGACCTCCATTTTTCAAAATTCTGCAGAAGTACCAGCCTTTTGGGGAAGGACGCCTTACGTGGTGTCTCACTGGTCCTCAGTGCACTAAGACCTTGGCACTCCGCATTGTAACGGCGTTGTAACCACACCCGCTATTCCTCAAATTGGGCCTAATCGCCTGATGGGTTGCACAAGTTACGCCCATAGTGCGTCCCCATCTGCACCTACGATCATGATGGACATTCCATGGCTCCCGAAATCCAGCACGGTAGCCAGCCCGTTGCGGTGGGGTCGTCATGTACCTTCTAGGTTGTAGCCCCCTGACAACACAGGGATCGTACTGCCGATACCTGAGCTGCACCCTCCCCACGTCGGCCAAGGAGTAGATGCCCGTCTCCTTGGGGCATCAGGACTCCCGGCAACAGTCATCCTGCCAGGTGGCCCTTGCTGAGGCTGGGTGGCGCCCGTGGGGAGAGCCCCTGGTCGGAGTGGGTGGTATCGGGGCGGACGTTCCACAGATGAAACGTCAACATGTATCGGGTCGCTCTGCGGCCGAGTCTTTTAAAAAGTAAGGTACTGTCTCTGGTTCTGGTTCTCCTGCCCCTTCCCCCTTGGCCACTCCCTAGGATGAAGGACAGGCCCGCCGGCTTGGGGCGAAGTACTTCCCCCGCTATTTAGTCTGTTCTCGGACCGATGGGGGGACGTTCGCCACCTCCAAGCCCATGTTCTCTGTCCAGCACATCGAGGACATCTTCGGGGAAATCGAGGCTCTCAGTAAAGTGCGTTCGGGGTCTGTTCTTATAAAGACCACCTCCGCCACTCAGTCGGCGGCGCTCCAGGCGTGCGACCGACTAGGGGACATCCCAGTGTCCATTGTCCCACATCTGGCACTGAATAGGACGCAGGGGGCTATTTTTCATCGGGACCTCCTGCTGCAATCTGATGAGGAGCTCAGGGCCAACCTGGAGCGCCGAGGCGTGCATTTCGTCTGGCGAGTCCAGCGCGGCCCCAAAGACCATCGCATCGACACCAGGGCCTTTATCCTCGCCTTCGAGGGAGTCGTTCTCCCGGAGAAGGTAAAGGTGATGTGCTACCGGTGCGACGTGCGACCTTACGTCCCGCCTCCTATGCGCTGCTTTCGGTGTTTGCGCTTTGGGCACATGTCGTCACAGTGTGAGGCTGAGCCCCTTTGTGGTGATTGTGGACATCCTCTTCGTGAGGACCATACATGCACCCCACCACCTCGGTGCGTCAATTGTCCTGGCATCCACTCGCCTAGATCTTTAGACTGCCCCGTGTATCAGATGGAGAAGAAGATCCAAGAATTAAAAACTTTGAATCGCCCCTCTTATTCTGAGGCCAGGGAAAAGTATGACCGCCTCCATCCCGTGACATTGACAACTTCGTTTGCCTCAGTCGTGTCCACTCCTTCCACAGTCTCCTCACCCCTATCCCGTCCCCCCTCCACCTCCTCACCCCATCCGGGGTCTATGCCTCCACCTCCCAAATCCCTCCCTTCCAAATCCTCCTCGCTCGCGGCCCCTGCCCCCTCTGCCCCAGGGGCCACCCTTCCTCCTCCTCCCCCTCCGCCGCCTGAGAAGCGATCCTTTTTTTCAGGCGTCCATCGGGGAAACGCTCCAGACTCCGGCTTCCGAGGTCCGGCGTTCCAAAACAGACCCCACGCGTGAGGACCTTCTTCGGGTCCAGCCCACCATCCCCGTGCCTCACCGGACTTCCCAGAAGGCCTCCAAGAAGAAGTCTTTATCCTCCTCTCCATCCCGGCGCGTTTTCGTCTGACGCTCCATCCGTGAGTCGCTGCTCCCGGCTGTCCTCAGTTTCGCCGGGATGCTCTGCTGCCAGGCGCTCAGCTGGCCTCTCGTCGGCGACTGATGCTGCCCCTCCTACGCAACCCGGGAAAGCGGCCGCAGCTGGCGACGACTCGATGGAACAGGATCCGCCTCCCGCCGGTTGTAGCGTTGTTCCCTCGAAACCTGGCCCTCCGCGGCCGTCGAGGTGACCAGCTCTTCACCCGTTTCGTTCCCCCTTTTTTCTGACTAGCGATGGCTTTGTTACATTGGAACATAAGAGGTATTTGATCTAATCGGGAGGAATTACAACTGCTCCTCCGCCTGCACTGTCCGCTCGTCCTTGGTCTCCAGGAAACCAAGTTGCGCCCAACTGACGGTATTGCTTTTACCCACTATACCTCGGAGCGGTCTGACGTCACCCCTGTGGACGGTATTCCAGCTCATGGTGGGGTCATGTCGCTCGTTCGGGACGATGTCTATTACCATCCCATCCCATTGACCACCCCACTCCAAGCAATAGCTGTCCGTATTACTCTTTCTGCCTTTACTTTTTCCGTTTGTAGCGTCTACACTCCATCGTCATCCGCAGTTAGTCGGGCTGACATGATGCACCTGATCTCTCAGCTTCCTCCGCCGTTTTTATTGTTTGGCGACTTCAATGCCCATCATCCCCTTTGGGGCTCTCCTGCATCCTGTCAGAGAGGCTCCCTCTTGGCGGATGTCTTCAACCATCTCAATCTTGTCTGCCTCAATACTGGCGCCCCGACTTTCCTCTCGGACTCTACTCATACCTACTCCCACTTGGACCTCTCGGTCTGTTCTACCACTCTTGCCCGTCGGTTCGAGTGGTATGTCCTTTCTGACACCTATTCGAGCGACCACTTCCCCTGTGTCGTTCGTCTACTGCACCACACCCCATCCCCACGTCCTTCGAGCTGGAACATACCAAAAGCTGACTGGGGACTTTACTCCTCCCTGGCGACCTTTCCGGACCACGATTTTCTCAGTTGTGACAGTCAGGTCGAATACCTCACGGCTGTTATCATCAATGCTGCCGAATGTTCCATTCCTCGTACTACCTCTTCTTCACGTCGCGTTTCCGTCCCCTGGTGGAATGAGGCTTGTAGAGATGATATCCGTGCTCGACGACGTGCTTTACGCACCTTTCGCCGCCATCCTACGTTGGCGAATTGTATTAGATACAAACGACTCCGAGCGCAATGCTGTAGAGTCATCAAAGACAGCAAAAAAGCTTGTTGGGCCTCTTTCACCAGCTCCTTTAACAGTTTTACTCCCTCTTCTGTCGTCTGGGGTGGCCTGCGCCGGCTGTCGGGCATTAAGGCCCACTCCTCGGTAACTGGCCTGACTTCAGGTAATGAGGTCCTTGTTGATCCTGTGGATGTCTCCAACGCCTTCGACCGCTTTTTCGCGGAGGTTTCAAGCTCCGCCCATTACCACCCTGCCTTCCTTCCCAGGAAAGAGGCAGAAGAGGCTCGGCGACCTTCCTTCCACTCGCTGAATCTGGAAACTTATAATGCCCCCTTTACTATGCGGGAACTCGAACGTGCACTTGCACTATCCTGGTCCTCTGCTCCGGGGCCAGATGCCATTCACGTTCAGATGCTGGCCCACCTTTCTCCGGCAGGCAAAATCTTCCTTCTTCGTACCTACAATCGCATCTGGACCGAAGGTCAAGTCCCCATGCGTTGGCGTGACGCCGTCGTTGTTCCTATACCCAAACCCGGAAAGGATAGACACCTTCCTTCTAGTTACCGCCCCATTTCTCTTACAAGCTGTGTCCGTAAGGTGATGGAGCGCATGGTTAACGCTCGGTTAGTTTGGATTCTTGAATCTCGACGGCTACTTACCAATGTTCAATGCGGCTTTCGTCGCCGCCGCTCCGCCGTTGACCACCTTGTGACCTTGTCGACATTCATCATGAACAACTTTTTGCGAAAGCACACGGTAGCCGTGTTCTTCGATTTGGAGAAGGCTTATGATACCTGTTGGAGAGGAGGTATCCTCCGCACTATGCACAGGTGGGGTCTATGCGGTCGCCTGCCCCTTTTTATTGATTCCTTTTTAACAGATCGAAAGTTTAGAGTACGTGTGGGTTCCGTATTGTCCGACGTCTTCCTCCAGGAGAACGGAGTGCCTCAGGGCTCCGTCTTGAGCGTAGCCCTTTTTGCTATAGCGATCAATCCAATTATGGATTGCATTCCACCTAATGTCTCAGGCTCTCTTTTTGTCGATGACTTTGCGATCTACTGCAGTGCCCAGAGAACATGCCTCCTGGAGCGCTGCCTTCAGCGTTGTCTAGACAGCCTATACTCATGGAGTGTGGCAAATGGCTTCCGGTTCTCTGAAGAGAAGACGGTTTGCATCAACTTTTGGCGATATAAAGCGTTCCTTCCGCCATCCTTACACCTCGGTCCCGTTGTTCTCCCATTCGGGGAAACAACTAAGTTTCTAGGGCTCACACTGGACAGGAAACTTTGTTGGTCTCTGCACGTCTCTTATTTGGCTGCCTGTTGTACACGTTCCCTTAATGTCCTCAGAGTTCTTAGTGGTTCATCTTGGGGAGCGGATCGCACTGTCCTGCTTCGCTTGTATCGGTCCATCGTCCGATCAAAGCTGGATTATGGGAGCCTCGTCTACTCGTCTGCTCGACCATCCCTCTTACGCCGTCTCAACTCCATCCACCATTGGGGGTTGCGTCTTGCGACCGGAGCATTCTACACTAGGCCCGTCGAGAGTCTTTATGCTGAAGCTGCCGAATTACCATTGACCTTCCGGCGCGACGTACTGCTTTGTCGGTATGCCTGCCGGCTGTTGTCAATGCCCGACCACCCCTCTTATCAGTCCTTCTTCGCCGATTCTCTCGACCGTCAATATGGGTTGTATGTGTCTGCCCTGCTGCCCCCTGGAGTCCGCTTTCGTCGCCTGCTTCGACAATTGGATTTTGCCCTCCCTACCACCTTCAGAGAGGGTGAGAGCCCGACACCACCGTGGCTCCAGGCTCCGGTTCATATTTATCTCGACCTCAGCTCGCTCCCGAAGGAGGGTACTCCGGCTGCCGTGTATTGCTCACGGTTTGTCGAACTTCGTGTGCGACTTGCCAGTCACACCTTTATTTACACTGACGGCTCCAAAACTGACGATGGTGTCGGCTGTGCCTTTGTCGTCGGGGCCGGCACCTTTAAATACCGGCTCCTCGACCAGTGTTCCAGCTTTACGGCCGAGCTTTTTGCTCTCCATCAGGCCGTTCAGTATGCCCGCCGCCACCGCCATTCATCGTATGTACTCTGCTCTGATTCACTCAGTGCTCTTCAGAGCCTTGGAGCTCCATATCCGGTCCATCCCTTGGTGCGACGGATCCAGCAGTCCCTCCATTCTTCTGCTGCTGATGGCTCTCCTGTCAGCATTCTGTGGGTTCCCAGCCATATAGGAGTGCCTGGGAATGAGGCTGCTGATGCTGCAGCCAAGGCTGCAGTCCTCCTGCCTCGGCCAGCCTCCCATTGTGTCCTGTCATCTGACATTAGTTGGGTTGTTTGTAGGAGGCTTGTGTCTTTGTGGTGGGATACTTGGTCATCACTTCAAGGAAACAAGCTCCGGGTAGTAAAACCGTTCCCAACTGCTTGGACAACCTCCTCCCGACCAACTCGGCGAGAAGAGGTCCTTCTGACTAGGTTGCGGATTGGGCATTGCCGGTTTAGCCACCACTACCTGCTCTCCGGTGACCCAGCCCCGCAGTGCCCTTGTGGTCATGCATTAACAGTGCGCCATGTTTTATTCTCGTGTCCCCGTTTTAGTCAATCTCGTGTTGTCCTGTCTCTGCCGTCTACTTTACAGGATATTTTAGCTGATGACGCTCGAGCAGCTGGTCGTGTTCTTCGTTTCATTACTTTGGCTGGCTTGTCCAAAGACATCTAACTCCTTCACTTATTTTATCTGCATCTTTGTAAGAACTTTCTGGTGTCCCCCCCCCCCCCTTGAGTTTTACTAGATTCTATGTGCTCTAACAATTGTGACTGGGCGCTAATGACCTCAGTAGTTGAGCGCCCTTAAACCCCAAACAAAACAAAAAAACTTAGTATGACAACTATTCACATCTTCAGCATTTAGGGAGTCACGGTAGCAACACTATGTGAGATGATTTCTTTCATGAAGCGCCGATTCGCAATCGGCTACTTCTGAGGGCCACCGGCGAACCCTCCCATATACTTGCAAGGAGACCGCGTCTGTTCGTCATTACAGATTTCTTCCAAATTTATGGTACCTGCAGGACTTGACCATAAATTAAAGTGACCGATGTGGGAGCTCCAGATGACCAAGCGTTTAGAAAAAAAAGCCATTTTTGCCGCGCTGCGGGAGGCTCATCAGCCATTTGTTATTTTAGTTTTCAGGCGGCGCTTGGCGCAGTGGAAAAAGTACAGAACGGTAATTCGAGATTCGTTGGGTCGAGTTCCTATGTGGGGAAATTTTTTTATTTTCAATTTCTACGTTTCTTTATTGATAAATATTTTCATGAAAGGCATGAAAAGAAAGGCAGAAGAAAACTTGGGATTGCAAATACATTTTCTGGAAGGGGTTGTAAGGGGTACAGGAGAACATCAAATGTAAAATTAGAAACTTTTATTATTTTACAGTTGATAATTTAGACATTCTGGAGGTTATTCATCATAAAAACGGAGGAACCAGTAATTTTTTCAGCGTCTTTCACGCGTTATAAACACCGCATTTTTGTAACGATACGTTTTTTTTTAAACTTATTATCGAAAAACAGACTTGGTTTACATGCACTAAAGGTTCTCTCTCATCGCACAATCTGTTAGCAAACCACGAGTAATTTCGTCAAATACTGGTGAGCATAGCTGGTGATAACAACGGACTGAATTTTGGTAAAGACTTTTTGGTGTTCGATTTCTTTTCCTCTCTCGATGAGGTAACAGCAGTTTTAAACTCTTTTGATCAAATTCTTTACCTGTCGATAAAAAAGAAGGAAAAAGTTTCCGTGTATGGACTCGATCCTACGACTCTCGGATTACCGGTTTGTGATCTTTACGCTGCGCCAACCGCTACCTGGAAACTACGTCAATATAAATGAGTAGTGCCTCGCCAACCCGCGCCAAAACTACAATTTTTTCTAAAAGTTCGGCCATTTGGAGGTCCACCTCGTGTCACTTTAATTTCTGGCCAAGCCCTGCGTACACCGTAAATTTGGACGAAGTCGATGACGAGTAGGCGCTGTCCTGCTGATCGAGCGGCCGATCGCGGCTGTCTCCACTTCGTACCGTAATGCCACAGTGAAAACAATTTAAACGCAAGTTCGTCCGAGATTAGCCATTAGCCGAGGGATGAGCATTCCTGAACTTAGGGCAACTGGCTGCGAGACACAGGGAAACGGACGATATTTTCTCATTGTTACTGCCAGTTTGGGTTCGCGTTTAAGGGTTGCAGATATTTTAAGATCTGTTTTTCAAAACCGTTCAAATTGAAATATGAACAACGAAAAGTCTTGTCTGTTGCGGTACTGTGGACTACACGCGAAGCATTTCCACTAACTCGCAGAGTTGCTCTCTCTCTGGGTGCCTGCTCGTCTCTCTTCCTTGGTAGAGTAATTAGAAATTGCATCATGGTTATGTAACCAGTTCTGTAAGGATTCAATGCATATGACTTTAGTATCCCACTCCGTAAAATGTTAACTTCGTTTAATCTGGTTTAATATTCAGTTGATGCAGTTGCAGTTCTCATTGTTATGAGTGCAGAGTAATACCTGTGGCCCCCCAGGCTTTATAAATCAATTATCTATGTACGGACCCCTTAGATTCCCTTTCTCCCTTAGGCATTCAAAAACCAGTAACTATTGATTTTCTCATCAATTCATTTTAATGTATTTCATCCCACTATAAAGTTTTCAGTGTCTTCTTTGAAACCCGTTAATATGAATCCGCCCTTAGCCACAATTCGTGAACGCGTATTGAAGGTGCACATGCATCTCGCGGTCTCTGAGTTCATCATCAAGTCCTTTCCTTCTAGCAGAATGCTTTCGTGGAACTTACACCAGTTCTGTTGTGTATGATATGATTGCCAAAACAACTCTTTTATTGTTGTACAGTACCTACCTCTAAGACCCAGAGACTCGAAATATATCATGCATTTGTGCCTGATGGCGTATATTTATCCTGTGTATTTTCTTTTTTTTAATAAAAAAATAATCACAGCTCTATTTAGAAATTCGTAGTTAAAAATGAGATCTCCAAACCTTTTAAGTTTTAATAAATCAAGGGAAAGTAAGATTTTTCAAAGTAATAATACTCACCTAGAAGAATAACGGTTATGTGCTGTTTTGACCGACTTACGATTTGTTTGCGGTTTGACACATTTACCTTTGGGCTCTTTCACAGTATTTCATAGAGTACCTTCATTTCCACTCAGCACTGCTACATTACTGAACGGTTCTTCACCACGACGAAGATCAAATTTTGAATTTTCATAGTCATATTCATATGAGCGTGCAAGCTATTGGAAATATGCCTCCGTGTCACTTAAATTCAGCGATTACAGGTTGTAATTTTGAATCGTATTTTTGCCAGACGGAGTTCAAACGCTTCGCTCCATGTATGGTCAGAGTGAAGCAAAGTGAAGTAGAGGCTACTATAACATTAGTCACCGATACAAAATTTATGAATTATCCGCTAGATTTGTGATAATATAGAGGGTGTATCATAATTAATGGCGTAAACGCATACAGTTGAAAGTACACGATACTAGAAGCAAAAACGTCTGAGTAAACATAGGGTCGAAAATGCATACCTTTAAGAGCTACGACCAATTTTTCATCTTCGATACTGTGAAACAGATCTCTTCTACTGCAAGTGCTTTGCTTTCCATACTTTGGGAAGTGGTAGTATGGATCAAAATAAGAAAAAAATGTCCAGCAAACATGTGCTCTAAAACGCATACCTTAAAAGTAACGAGCACTTCATCAGTAGAAGAGTTGTGTTTCTAAGTAGCAAAGATGAACAAGTGCTCATAGCTCTTAAGGGATGCATTTTAGAGCACATGTTTACTGGACTTTATTTCTTGTTTTGGTCCATACTACCAGTTCCAAAAATATGAAAAGCAAAGAACTTGCAGTAGAAGAGATTTGTTTTACAGTATCAACGATGAAAAATTGCTCATAGCTCTTGAGGTATGCATTCTGGACCCTAAGTTTACTGAGACTTTTTTGCTTCTAGTATCGTGTACTTTCAACTGTATGCGTTTACACCATTAATTATGATACACCCTGTATGTTCCTAACTTCACCTGTCAGGATCGACTGAATACATACCAACTTTTGACTTGTGAGCTGCAGGTCCTCTTGGAAAGTTCAGGAAAGTAGTTCATGGTTTAACGTCTTGTCAACAATTAGGTCTTTAAAGAAGAATAATTAGTTCATGTGAAGAGGGAGGCGAAGGAAATCGGCCGTGAATTGTCGAAGGTAGTAACTTATCTCTAATAATACAGGGAACCGACAGAAAAATTAAATCAGCTTCCGTGAATGAGGGGTTTAGAACCCCGATGTTCCTAAACAGGAATTCAGTGTCCTAACGAGCAAGCTATAAGGGACAGTCAAATGAGAACAAGGGATATGGTAAAAAAGTAGGTAAACTGTTTATTATTTCAAACGTAATCGCTGTAAGTGTAAATACATTTAGCCTTCTGTGAGACAAGGCGGTCAGTACCTTCATGAAACAATGTTTGCCGTTACCTGCGGAACCATGTTTGTACCCAGCGAGCGGCTCTTCATACGAAGCAAATCGACGGCCACGAATGTCTTCCTTCAGGGCCCCACAAATGAGGATAGCGCATCGGGACTGTATGGAGGATGTGTAAGGTCTTTTCAGCAAAACTTCTGCATCGTACTCGAAACAACGTTGGCAACGTGTAGGCGAGCGCTGAATAAAGACGTAAGTGACCGTCGATTTGCTACGGACGGAGAGACGCATACCTGGGTACAATCACGGTTCCGTAGGAAACTGAAAACATTTTTCCATGAAGGCATTTACCATCTTGTCTGACAGTGGGATAAATGTATTAACAGTTACGGAGATTGCATTTGAAATAATAAACAGTTTATTTTACTTTTTTCCTTGGTCTCGTTTTTTTTTGGCTGCCCCGTACACTTTTAAGGCAGGAAACGCCCAGCACTTCATTTCATCGCCATCGTACAAGCTTTTCCTTGGGTGTGTTTCGTTGCTGGGTGTAAGTAGCAATGTCCGAGTAAGACGTGCAGAAAATGATTCCCGCCCCACTTGCTCAAACCAATCTTCTCCATTATTTCTCTTATTGAACGTGCGATTGAATCCTACAAATAATATTTGAGCATCTCACGTATTCGTGAGCACAGGGATATTTTCAGCGTGTTACCCTCAGGAGGAATATCTAGCTGAATTAACTGAGACTCTCAGCATCTCCGGCCGGTGTGGCCGAACGGTTCTAGGCACTTTAGTCTGGAACCGCGCGACCGCTACGGTCGCACGTTCGAATCCTGCCTCGGGCATGGATGTGTGTTATGTCCTTAGGTTAGTTAGGTTTAAGTAGTTCTACGTTCTAGAAGACTGATGACCTCAGATGTTAAGTCCCATAGTGCTCAGAGCCATTTGAACCATTTCTCTCAGCATCTTCAATATTCTATGACAACAAATGTTGAACTTTTTGTACCATAAGGCCATTCATATAGAATCTAAAAAGGGCCCCACTACTGTCTAAACAGTAGCTACTTGAATCATTACAGTGGTAATTTACATTCGGCAATTATTTATGCGATTCTGTATTACGTGATTCTTCACATTTCACGTCATGATAATGGCGAGTATTTGTCCTTCCACTCGGGGTAGGTCGCTCCATTAATTACAAAACCACTGCTTGCGAGTTTCTTCATCGCTTACCATAATCATATTAACAGTAAATGCAAGAGTAATAAACTACTCAGTTATAGTTCTGTTAATACAATATTTAAATAAAATCCAGGAGCCCTGTACATACACACTGTTTCCTATTTAATATCCTTTCCGAATATTTTACCGAAAGAGGTGCAGCGGTAGTTAAGGCAACTGGTATTGCTTTCCAAAAGTAGCGTAATTAAAATTTCCATGCGGCCATCATGTTTTAGGTGTTCCTTAATTTCTTTAAACCAGTTCTGGGATGGTTCCTATGAAGAGACTATGTCCGATTCCCTCCCCATCAGCCGATTCAAATGACAGCTCTGCAGACAGGACGATAAGGGTAACGTCGCTTCCTACATTTTTTTAATCTCTCTCAAGCAACTTGTTGCATTACTTTCCTTGTATGTAGATTTAAAACCTATTCTTTACGGATCTTTTACTGTCGTCGACATTTAAGGTGATTCTAACTCAACTTAATCTTCACCCAGCATCAGGAAATCTGCGAATATTTAGAATATTCAAAAGTTTCCTAGTGTCTACATTTAATATCTGCAGTATTTCCCTAAGTTATATTTGTAATCATCGAAAGCTTCGTTAACAGTTTAATTCGATGAAATTCGATCTAACCGTCGTTTTTGAAGCATGGCTTTCTGCTGCTGTGTAATAACACATTAGCGGATAGCCTAAATGTGCAGTGCGCATCGTAATGGACTGTACTATTGATAGGATTACACCAGTATTCTAGTGAATTAAAATCCGCTGTCCCATTTCACAGCATTATTTGATTTCCGACCAGTATGAATACGTCTGCATAAGCAATGCGATTATTATGTGCGTAAAAGCTGACCTGGTTAGTTTGACATTAATCTACTCAAGTTAACAGTACTTGTTATCAATCCACTATTGATGGACAGTGGTATAGTGGGCAACACAAACTGGCTGGTAGATCTGTATCTATATACATGCTCCGCAAACCTCTGTACACAATGGCAGAGGGTACTTCTTACCAATACCACCAAATATACGTCCTATCCCAATTGTATACTCTCAGGGGAGAAGTGATCAACTGAATATCTCTGTACGCGTCCAACTCACTCTTGTCTTATTCTTATGGATCCTACGCGATGCTTATGACTGTGGCAGCATGTCTGTCGCACAGTCTGCCTACAATAACGACTCTCTAAATTTACCTAGCAGCATTTCGTGGAAACAACATCGCCCTCCTTACAAAGATTCCAGTTTGAGTTCCCCTAGCATCTCTATTACAGTCTCATATGGACTATGCCGAACCGTTCGATTTATTCTCTCATGACTACTAGAATATTATTTTCCTGGCCTTGTCCTGTATCGTCAGGGGTTGCCACGTTAATATGGATTTGGCAGTATAGTGATAGAGGCCAGATGCAAACACTTTCGAGGTGAAACTTCCTGGAAGATTAAAACTGTTAGCCAAGCCGAGACTCGAACTCGGGACTATTGCCTTTCGCGGGCAAGTGGAAATAACATTCGAGGTGTTGGGGAACCGTGTGACTGGGAACGTGGATACCGGCCCGGTATTCGCCTAGTCGGATGTGGGAAACCGTCTAAAACCAAATCCGGGCTGACCAGAACAGCAGACCCCGCTGTTAATCCGCCGGGTGCGTTCGATCCAGGGCCAGCGCTTCCCCGACTCCCGGCTGTGGCGTGCCAATACGTACGGCTATCCGGGCGGCATCACGACTACTCGAATAAGGACTTGATCACAGTAGCGTCTTATGTTCAATTTCCTTTACAGATGCATCGCGCTTTCCCTGAACCCTTCCAACAAATCTAATATTTTTCATTCGTCTACCCTAATACTGACTCTACATGTTCATTCACTTCCTATCGCTTCTTCGTTTACCCCTGAATATCTATAGGATGTGGTATGCTTCACCTGTTCAAACTAATCTTGTAATCCTATAACAACGGGATTTATTAATTTATTATGAACATTATCTTGTATTTACTCACATTTAAAGCAGGCTGTCATTCATTACAATAAGAGAAAACTTTGTTCAAGTATTTCTGCTCTTCCTTATGTAAACGGCTATCAAAATGTTTCTGTATCGAAAGCCGTACAGTCCAGAATCGGTGTGCCAATCAGGCAAAATCGCCGTGAGCATTGGGGCAGTCATACCACCGATGTACCAGGTTGAAGATACCCGTTTGGTAAACTATTGTCTTGCTCCCTCAAGAAATCCGTAACTGGTTGCTGCATATCCTCGCCCGACTGGAATTGTCGATCCTTGAAAGCCTTTTTTAAGAGACCGAAGGCTTGATAATCGCATGATGAGAGATCAAGACTACAGGCGAGTGCTCGAGCGTCTTCCACTTGAGTTCACATAACTTCTGCGTTCCGACATTTGCGATATGGTGACCGTTATCATGAAGCAGCAGCACCTCTTTTCGCACTTTTCCCGGACGCTGAGCCTTAACTGACGTCGGAATTGCTCCAGCGTTGCGCAGTACCGTTCCGCACTCATGGAGACATCATGTTCCTTTAAATTATTAAACAATGACTCCCGGTGATCGAAGAACAGGGTGAGGATCAACTTTCCAGCAGCCGGCTGGCTTTTGAACTTCCTGGGGCGAGGGGACGACTTGCTGCCACATACACATGTTTCACTCTTCCATGGATATCTACCGGTGTTTGTCCATCAGCAGCCAATAAAATGACAGCACGTTGGTCCTGTTTCTACGCATTTGATAGTAACGTCGCCATAGATTTCGTTTCCGCATTTACCACACGCACGTCGGAAAGACACGAATACCGCACTAATCCCTCGCCAACCTGTCTGTGCTTATATACCCCCATCGCAGTCGCGCTGCTTTGCATATACGCTGCAGCAACGCCCTCCAACGGAAACTTTTTTATCGCCTCATGTACATGTCGTCGCTAGTTAGGACCATTGTGCGAGAGTGATGTATTGTTGGAAGAGAGTACATCTTCTGTGTTTCGTGGAAACAGATCTGCTACGGTACAGTTAAGAGGTGCATCACAGTGTGGCAGTGAAATGGTGCGGCGGCTGGAAAAATGGTTCAAATGGCTCTGAGCACTATGGAACTTAACTTCTGAGGTCATCAGTTCCCTAGAATTTAGAACTATTTAAACCTAACTAACCTAAGCACATCACACACATCCATGCCCGAGACAGGATTCGAACCTGCGACCGTAGCGGTCGCGCGGTTCCAGACTGTAGCGCCAAGAACCGCTCGGCCACTCCGGCCGGCGGCTGGAAACGCACTCCAAAGTTGAAGTACAAGGGACAGTACGATTCTTCTAGGCAGAACGTCTAAACTGTACACAGATTCACCGTGAACTTCTGGCGGTGTATGGACAAAGTGTAATGTCGCGTCCCGCTGTAGTGAAATGGTCCCAACAAATTGACTAAGGGCGCATAGACTGGTCGGGAACGAAGACCGCCGACCACACACGAAAATGTCCAGCCTATCAGGAAACTAATTCGCAGCAATTTCAGGTTTTCCGACTACGATGACGTTCACACAGCGGTTCTCGAACGGCTACGTGAAGAAGGAGCGTATTGCCATGGTCGAGAAATTGAACGGTTGGTAGAACTTTCCGACCGTTGTTCACAGATACTTGGTGACTATGTTGGAAAATAGTGTCATGTTTCTGTGTCATTTTGATGTGTAGTGCAGCATTCAGTAATTGTTACTTGGCCTGCCACAATAATGCGAAAGTTACTTTTTGAGGTCTCCTCATACTATCGTTAAAAATATATCCATGTTGTTACTACTTGCGTAAACAAAATAGACATTCGCTAGTAATGTACCATACCACAGCTATCCTGAAATAAGTTGAAACCCAACCTGGAACTCCATTCTGACCAGTACTTCATTACGTAATGTGTTACAACCCTTGCATTTCAATTATACCCCACGTGTCTCATTGAAACGAGGTGCGTAATACTCTTCTGCAATACTCAATCCTTTAGCGACAAAAAACACTTAAGAAGCATTTTCTGGTAACAAAATATTAAGCAATAATTGCAGCGAAAAGGAAAAAATATAGCTTAACGTATCGCTGATGTCAGGGACAGAGCTCTCCGTCCGTGAAAATCTAAATCAAGATGCCAGCGGTATTTGAAGACTGTTCCTCCCAGTTCAATGTATTAGCCACTTGAGTGTATTACCACTTCAGTGTATTAACCACAGAGCTAATTCCCGTAGTGCATGTAAATGTACGTAGGTTGGACAAATATGTGGGAACACCAAAAACGCAACACATTACTGTAACTAATGCTTGTAGGAAAACCATTGGCATTCGAAACAGTTTCCAGTCGTCTCGGAATGGATAAATATAGGCCGTGTATGGCTTTCAAGGAAATCTTATACATTTTTCCTGCTAAGTAGTGGCAAGTTCAGGGAATGATGATTGAGTTGGATAGCGATCACGCATCCTTCTCTCCAAAGTAGACCACAATGGCTAAAAAATATTGAAACCTGGTGACTGTGGTGGACAGGAGAGATGCGACAATTCATCCTTGTGCCCACTAAACTAGTTCTGGAT
The DNA here is from genome assembly GCF_021461395.2 of Schistocerca americana. NCBI lineage: Eukaryota > Metazoa > Arthropoda > Insecta > Orthoptera > Acrididae > Schistocerca > Schistocerca americana. The sequence continues at coordinate 660,779,683 of NC_060130.1, forward strand.
GATGCGAGCTGTGTGAACAGGGGACCTGTCTCCTTGGAACACAGATCGCCATTGGAGTCCAAACATTGTACCATCGGATGGACCTGATCAGCCAAAATGTTCACATAATCCTCTGCAGTAATGCTACCTTGCAGAGTAACCATGGTGCCAACAGAATACCATGATAAGGCTATCCAAATCATCACCGAAACCTAGCCAATTTGCACTCTTATGACGTAAGCTCGCTCAAAAATTCGAAACCGTGTGAAAAAAACGTTCGTCTGACCAAGTGAATTTCTTCCCTTGCTCCATAGCCCAGGTTTTATGGCTTCGGCTCCACATTTTCCTGTTGTAGCATTTACATCACTGATGAGTGGGTTCGAAATTCCAGCTCGTCCTGATATTCTCAACTTATGGAGCAAGTGGGACATTCAACTCTTCAATGAACGTTTCTAACGATCATTCAACATATTTTCTACTTACTCTAGCCTCTTATGCACGAGGGCGGGCTGTTTGAAGGCGCCGTGTTTGCCCTAACACGCACTTTCGTCTTCGTTGTGAGTTAACGGATGATGTTTCTTCCGCTTTCGCTGTAAGCAGTATAAACCCTCTTCAAACACAAAATACTTCGGATCCTTTGGTTACGCAAGCATCCAGCATACGGGCACCAACAATTTTCCCACGTTATAGTTCATTAGCTCTGATATAATGCACTCGCAACTACACAGAATATTGTTCTGATCACGGTTGACACTTGCAACGTATTGAGGACATTGCAAAGGTTTCGTTCGTGGTCAAAAACAACAGCGCAACTTGGCTAGCATGTGCATTTATATTCAACCATGCAATACTCGCGGTGTTCGATATTTTTGGACGGCCCCTGTATAGAAGGGTTTGAAACAAACAAATTTTTGAAATGCTGGCGTAATTCGCATGAAAGAAACCGTAGTGTAATAAATATGTAATGTACTGAATCTAATGTGAGAAAGCTAAGTGGCAATGACTTTATCTGAGAGACTCTATGATAATTATATCGTTGACTCGGAATATTACTCTCTCTGTGGTTTACTCGTAACTAAGGGTAACTAGAGTTTTCTGTTCGAAGACAGAGACATGGACAATAGCACTTGAACCTGCAATCTCATGTATGAATAGTTGCTAAAAATATCCAGCCGTCTCTCCTAACACTCTTCATACGCGCAACAAACAGTAATTCTTTAAACAGCACTATCAGAGACAATTTTATCACGTTGTTACGACCTTTTACTGCGAGCATAATACATCAACAACAGACAAACAAAAAATAGACACACATAAAAGAATCTACCACAAAACTTGTAGTGTGTATAAGTTATCAAGTGTTTGCTCGAGCCAGGCCCATCTGTCACTACGTGAGACTGCATGGCCACAGACAGCAACGAATCGCCTCGGTGCTTCTACTTGCGGCGCTGAGGCACCTTAAGTGTCGTTTGAGCCGGCCATTCTGCCTTTGTCCTGAGAGGTATCGACCCACAGCTGATACAGCATCTCGGAGGGCTCAGGTGGCGGAAGGTTGTTAACGCCGGCCTTCAGCTTGCGTTCATTCACAGAGCAGGGTCGTTGCCGCGACTGCAGCCCGTCGTTTTCCCGACTTTAGCGACGTTTTCTCCATCTGAAAGCAGGACGTCACGCTGGCGGTATCTTCTCTATTAGGAAGTATTCATTGTCATTTTCAAGCCCGATTTATAATTTCTGTACCCTTCTGTATCGATCGCAGATCGAAATACGGATGTGATGTATGGCGTTATTTTACCGTACCTGAAGTACAATATTGTAGCTAAGAGTGTAATGCCTTCTTTTTATGTGTAACTGGGAAGAGAAGTTACGAGGGAGCGCTAGAAAGCAATGCCTCAGAATTTTTATTCTGTTTTCAGTGCCGGGTGGGGTATTGCATGTCACGCATATTACTCGGTCGACCTTAACGCTCCACTGCCGCAAGTTACAAGCTCCGCTGTTAGAGGGCTGCGTATTGTAGCGTGTAACATGGCGGTGTATTACGTAACGATGTCGAAGGGTGAGAAACAGCGCGCTATAATCAAGTTTCGAATTCGAAGAGTTCGCCCACACATGGAGCAGCCATCCTTCAGCATGACAATGCCAGACCAAACACAAGCGCTGCGACGCCTGCCACAATCTGACGCCTTGTTTTCACGGTCATCGATCGGCCACCGTACAGCCCCGACTTGGTCCCACCCGATTTTTATGTGTTTCCTTAACTTAAATAACACCTTCGAGGACTTCACTTTGATAGTGATGAAGCAGCGCAAGCACAAGTGGAGTTGTGGCTCCGTCAACAAAGTCAAACATTCTACTGTGACTGGTCTATCGTTGGGAGAAATGTGTTTGTCGACAGGGTGACTACGTTGAAAAATAAATATGTAGACATGAAGGTTAAAGGTGTAAAATATTAATAAAAGTTCGTTAAGAAGCTTTCAGAGCCTCACATGAAAATTCAGAGCCTTTACTTTACAGCACTCTCTCGTAGAATTTAGGACCCCGTCTTTAAAGAAGAAAATTACTTCGATAGGGTGATAATGGCGAAAACAAAACGCTATTGCCATGTTGAAGGAACCATTCCTGAAACCATATGAAGTGATTCAGGGAAGCCGTACTGTGATGGTTAAGATGCGATTTCCACTGTGTTCATCGGGGTCTACATCAATACGACTATTGTGCAGTTCACATTTACGTTCCTACCAAGGGTTCAGTGAACATTTTCAGGCTATTTTTCCACCGTTACACCCTGGAACAGCACACGGGAAAAGCGAAAATTTAAATCTTTCCGCGCGAGCTCTGATTCCCCCCCCCCCCCCCCCCCTCTCTCTCTCTTTTATTACGATGGACATTTCTCCCTGTGTATGTGGGAGTCAACAATATATTTTCTCGTTGGTTATTAAAATTTCGTGAAAAGATCTCACCGCAACGAGAAACTCCTTTGTTTTAATGTTACCACCACAACTCGCGAAGCATATCCCTAACATTCTCTTCCTATCTTCGCGATAATACAAAACCAGCTGACCTTCTTTGAACTTTTTCGACGTCACCGTCAATCATATCTGGTAAGCATCCCATACGGCGCAACAGTATTCCAGAAGAGGACGGACAAGCATAAGTATGCAGACTCTATAGAAGATTTGTTGCATTTTCTAGGTGTTCTGCCAATAAAACGCTGTCTTTAGTTCGCCTTCCCCAAAAGATTTTCTATGATAAGATTTCAATTTCAGTTGTTCGTAATTCTAATTCCCAGGTATTTAGTTGAATTGACAGCCTTTCAATTTGTGTGATTAGTCGTGTAATGGAAAATTGAACGGGTCCTTCAAGTAACATGTGGATAACATCACAATTTTTCTTATTTAGAGTCAACTGCCACTTTTCCCACCACACAGATATCTTCCCTAAATAATTTTGCAGATGGTCTTGATCTTCTTTGACTTTACTAGGAGGTAAACGACATCATCAACTGCAAACAATGTAGTGGGATGGCTCAAAGTGTCTCCTAAACATTTGCATAGATTAGGAACAGCAGTGGGTTTATAACACGTTCATGAGGAATGCCAGACATCACTTTTGTTTTCTCTATGACTTTCCATCAGTTGATACACACAGCGACCTTTGTGACAGGCAATCACGAATCCAGACGCATAACTGCGACGATACTCGACAAGCACGCAGTTTGATTAGGTGCCTCTTGCGAGGAATTTGAAATCCCCTTTCGATATCACTCATTATATCGTGTGAAGAGCCAGCTGTGTTTCACAAGATCCATGTTTTCTGAATCCTTATTGTATGTGTCAACAGATAGTTTTCTTCGAAGAAATTCATAATGTTCCAGAATACTACTGCAATACTGCAATTTAGCAGATTACTTCTGTTGCCTTTCTTGTGTACTGTTGTGATCTGCGCAACTTTCCAGTTTCTCGAACGAGAGGTTGTATATGATTGCTAGATATGGAGCTATTGCATCAGAATACTCAGAAAGGAACCTAATAGGTTCCCTTAGAATACTATTGCAGTGCCTATAATCGTAACACCACCTCCCCCTACAGAGGTCTAGTAGGTCATAACAGATCCAGTAGTTTCTTAATGCTTTCGTGTCTTTTAACATGCACCAGCCCTGAATCTCAATAATAAGACGCACCAAAAATTTAGATTTGAATTATATAAACCTAGACCGTAATATAACTAAGTAAGCGCTTCTTAAAATAATATTTAAAGAGGAGAGAGATATAAATTTCATGTGGTCTGAAATTGTGATTTATAAAACTACCAAAATAGGCTAGGTCTCATGAAATTCCTTCTGTCGTGTATAGACTTTGGTTTTGTTACACTTGGTGCTTGTGGAATAGTGAATTTCATGGAAACATGTGAATTCAATTTCTGATCGATCCACGCCACTGAAGGGATTAAACAAAAGATTTTCTGCAAAAGTAGTGTTTCAGAAAATAGGATGAACATTTTTTTCTGAATAAGTATGTTTTGCAGAAGTTTATGTAGATACCAACAACCTACAGATGCACAGTTCTGCTTTCTGCATTCAGTTTTTATGAACATTACAACACATCACGAATTTCACATTGTGATGTGGCCATTTAAGCCGCTTTAACACCTAAGCATTTCAACAATGATGAATCTACCCTGCATTTTTGCTAGACTATGCATAATATCGCACAATGATAAAACAAATGCGACTACGGTTCAGTTACGTACAATTCAATTACGTTGACTTTACAGAAGCGGATGACCGAGCGGGATGGCGCAGTGGTTAGCCACTGGACTCGCATTCGGGAGGACGACGGTTCAATCCCGCGTCCGGCCATCCTGATTTAGGTTTTCCGTGATTTCCCTAAATCACTCCAGGCAAATGCCGGGATGGTTCCTCTGAAAGGGCACGGCCGACTTCCTTCCCAATCCTTCCCTAATCCGATGAGACCGATGACCACGCTGTCTGGTCTCCTTCCCCAAACCAACCAACCAGAAGCGAATGAATTATTTTTCTGCAACTGTATTTCCTGTTCTATTGCGGCATAATGCAAGTGGAACAGTTAAATCAAACAAAACGCTTTCTTCTTTTCTCCCTACCCTCACAGCACAGTCGAAGGGGATGAGAGTAAATTCACACATTTCGAAGGTTGTTATGCGTACTTGAGAGATTCGTTTTCTCCCCACAGGATTAATCTTCGTGTCATTGGAGACAATTTAATCCACTTTACAGGTGCAGAATGAAGAAGACATGTGCGTGTCATGCAAGGGTCTGTAGTCATTAAGTTATCCCACGTTGCACAGAATAGGAACAAAATCGGATGTAGAGGTACATAGTTGAACACTTTCTAGCATATGTTGACTATATCTTGTAATGGTCATTTGTAAAGTTGCTGCAATTTTGGCCGAAAGATGTTTAGTGCTAGAGAAGCTTTTCAGTGAAACTAGTAGCGGGGAACGTGCAACTCCTATGTTTGTGTAAAACCACCAATTAAAGAAGGACGCTGATTCGCTGAAGGCACCTGCTACACTGGGAACGAGGATGGTTATACTTGCCCGCATCCGACGGCATTGAGCATTCGACATCTCAGCTGAAATTGAATATTGAGCTTTGTGTGACAGTCTCCACCTGCGGCTTTCATCGGGGGCCCCACGTGGAAACCTTACAAGCTGCTATTGTGACGATTTCATACAAGGCTTCAGTTGTTGATAAAAGGAGAGAAATGAATCAATGTGAGGCGTACATAGGATAAAAGAAGCTGCCGTCTGAGGGGAAGGGTAATCGTAAAATTAGTCGTTTCGCTTTGCGTCGACACTACCGAAGCAGCTAATCACGAGAGAATGCCGAAATACACGTTCAGAGAACACCGGAATGTAGGTCACCCGAGAACAATAACACAAACACATAATTCACGGCCTCAAGTTTACCGAGTCGGCGACCTACTTTGGAAATTAATCCAGGCTTAAACTTGGCAGGCACCCGCAATACAAATTAAAGTGGGAATTCGCTAAGACTCATGGTCGGAGGTATAACATTGAGAATTTGCGGTAGGACTCTTGTTTCGTGTGTATGCACTTATTTCTACTATTGTTCATAATTTTTCGCATAAAACGATCTTATCAGACATTAAGAAACTTAAATATTTCAGATAAAAATACATTCGAGTAACACAGTTAATTCAAGCGCCGCAGAATCGCACTGTACGAATGTATTTAATACAATTGGTTGGATCTCCGTCTTCCGCATAGGTATTATACATAAATTAAAACATTTTTCGTCTTAAGCGTTATGCAGTTTACGCGTTTGACCCTATTTAAAATCGTCTTCAGTGGAATTTCTGTAAATATAATGAATACAATAAGTTTATACAAGCTGTTATTTATAGATCGAAAACAGTTTTTCCTTATGAAATTTGTGTGAAATTCTACATGTTCTCAAGGCGACATCTTTCACACACACACACACACACACACACACACACACACACACACACACACGAATACGAAAGTATACTGAAAACCGGTAGTCTAAGGACCAAAAGTTTTGTTATCATTAGCGGAAAGAAAAGAAATTTATTCTTTACTGAAAACATGACATTCGTGACGTTAGCAGTAATCACAACCCACACGAAAAATAAATGGACACACAAGATCACAGTGCTGAATGCAAAACAAGTGAACGTCCATAAAAAATTTTCTATGGAAGGAACTAGCATTAAGTTTTACGTAAGTGTACTGAGCTGGAAAGAACACAAATGTTACAAAAGAAAAAGCAGATTTCTGTAAGCCGAAAAATGGGAAGGCATGAAACTGGAAACAAGTTTTTTCAGTGTCCATGTCTTCTAACAACGAGGAAAACCTTGTCGACTTCAGAACTTTTAAAAAAAGTGTTGACCACCATAAGTAAATTGTAGACGAAATTCACGAGGAAAGACTGTTTTAATTTACAAACAGCATATTGTAGAAACGTATTACGTATACTATTTACAGTATCAGCACGATGGAGCTCCTGCACATTTCAGTCGAAGTGTTCGTACGCTTCTCAACATCAGATTCGGTGACCGATGGATTGGTAGAAGCGGACCAATTCCACGGCCTATACGCTCTCCTGACCTCAACCCTCTTGACTTTCATTTATGGGGGCATTTGAAAGCTCTTGTCTACGCAACCCCGGTACCAAATGTAGAGACTCTTCGTGATCGTATTGTGGACGGCTGTGATACAATACGCCATTCTCCAGGGCTGCATCAGCGCATCAGGGATTCCATGCGACGGAGGGTAGATGCATGTATCCTCGCTAACGGAGGACATTTTGAACATTTCCTGTAACAGTGTTTGAAGTCACGCTGGTACGTTCTGTTGCTGTGTGTTTCCATTCCATGATTAATGTGATTTGAAGAGAAGTAATAAAATGAGCTCTAACATGGAAAGTAAGCGTTTCCGGACACATGTGCACATAACCTATTTTCTTTCTTTGTGTGTGAGGAATGTTTCCTGAAAATTTGGCAGTACCTTTTTGTAACACCGTATATATATATATATATATATATATATATATATATATATATATATATATATATATATATATATATATATAATCTCAGAGGGCTCAGAATCTTCTTCACCGATGTCATGCTTGCATTATGGTCGATGGCGGTCAGTTTCAGCACATTTTGTAAGACACTTTACAAATGGTACGTTCATTGAGTCAATGACCGTATTTGCAGTTAACTGTAACCAATGTAAATAATAATGTACGCAGTATTATGATTTTATTCCTATTATCTCCTGAAGCTGGCTTCTCCGTGTTCAGGTTCCCTGCCTCATATTGTTCAGTGGAGCATCTTCTATCTCCTGTTAAACTTTTGTACGCTCTTACGGAAACACCCTGTATGTGTGTGTTCTGTCTGTACTGTGGCATCATAAAGTATATAAAGTATAACAGGGTTTCAGTCCCTAAAGTAGTGAGGATCTGGTTTCCATTATTGGAGTAATGTAAATCTGATGGCAGGTGGCCTGCAGCGTGCTGAAGGGCACTGCCTGTGCGGATTCATTCCTTTTGGAAGACGCCGGATAACGTTAACAATGTATCAAATAACGCTATTGCACCTGTAAAATGGCCCGGATGTCACCTAACTCGTTTTACAGAAATATTGACGAACATATTATTCAGCTCGTTCGTAGTTTACCAGATTCATATTGTTATTAAATTTAGAAGAGATAGCCGTATATGTAACAGAATCGAACAATAATGGACAAAACCAAGCGCCCCGGAAACGATGTATATACACTATGTGATCAAAAGTATCCGGACACCCCCCAAACATACTTTTTCAAAATAAGGTGCACTGTGCTGCCACCTACTGCATATCAGCGACCTCAGTAGTCATTAGACATCGTGAGAGAGCAGAATCGCGTGCTCTGTGGAACTCACGAACTTCGAACGTGGTCAGGGTATTGGGTGTCACTCGCGTCATACGTCATCACTCGAGATTTCTACACTTCTAAACATCCCTAGGTCCACTGCTTCCGATGTGATAGTGAAGTGGAAACGTGAAGGGACACGTACAGCACAAAAGCGTACAGGCCGACCTCGTCTATTGACTGACAGAGACAGCCGACAGTTGAAGAGGATCGTAATGTGTAATAGGCAGACATGTATCCAGACCATCACACAGTAATTCCAGACTGCGTCAAGATCCACTGCAAGTACTACGACAGTTAGGCAGGTGGCGAGAAAACTTGGAATTCCTGCGGATGCTCATAAGCCACACATCACGCCGGTAAATGTCAAACGACGCCTCGGTTGGTGTAAGGAGTGTAAACATTGGACGATGGAACAGTGGAAAAACGTTGTGTGGAGTGACGAATCACGGTTCACAGTGGTACACAATCTGGCGATCCGATGGCAGGGTGTGGGTATGGCGAATGCCCGTTGCATGTCATCTGCCAGCGTCTGTAGTGCCAACAGTAAAATTCGGAGTTGGTGGTGTTATGGTGTGTTCGTATTTTTCGTGGAGGGGGCTTGCACCCCTTGTTGTTTTGCATGGCGCTATTACAGCACAGGCCTACACTGATGTTTTAAGCACGTTCTTGCTTCTCACTGTTGAAGAGCAACTCGAGGATGGCGATTGCGTCTTTCAACACGATCGAGCATCTGTTCAGAATGGACGACATGTGGCGGAGTGGTTAGACGACAATAACATCCCTGTAATGGACTGGCCTGCACAGAGTCCTGACTTGAATCCTATAGAACACCTACTTCGTGCCAAGCCTCACCGACCAACATCGATACCTATCCTCAGTGCAGCACTCCAAGAAACCTTTCCAGCACCTGACTGGACGTATGTCTGCAAGAGTGGAAGCTGTCATCAAGACTAAGAGTAGGCCAACACCGTACTGAATTCCAGCATTACCGATGGAGGGCGCCACGAACTTGTAAGACTTTTCAGCCAGGTGTCCAGATGCTTTTGATCACATAGTGTATGTTAACTTACAATGTGATGACATTTGACGGTGAGCCTTCTCCGAAAGACAAATCATCTTGCATTGTTTAACAGCTGCGCTCAGCATCTAAACCACACATGAAACACAAGAATTAAAAGATTCCCACGTGAATATTAGAAATATTGGTAAAGTCAGTGCTAAAATATAATGTTCTGTTGGATACTTATTTCCTGTTTCGAAACAAATATTTAACTAGTAGCTGCAGAAAATTTGTGAAGACGACATTCCGCACTATTCAAGAGCTACAATAGGACTTGCTCTCTGACGATGAGTTAAGCGCCAAAACCAGTAAGAGGTGTAAAAGTCTACGACTGAGCCTGAAAATAAAATTGTTTCAGCAAAATATGTGTCTCTTAGGGATTAATTTTCATCTAAAATTAAAGATAATGCAATATTGAATGCAATTAATCATTTGAAAGTAGTATCGGAGAAGGTAGGCAACGAGAATGTGCTATTTATTTTGAAATTCGGAACTACAAGGCAATTCTGAAATATGAAGCCAGGATAAAGTTCAACGTTCCATGCAATTTCAGGTTGCCGGATAATAGTAACTTGCTACCATGATATTTCAGCATAGTCTTTCGACCACATGAAGGTGCATAGCGGCGACAGTATCTGACCTCCCCTATTTAAAATGTCACCGGCGTATGTGTAGTGCACTGAGTTGTCGCTAAGCATGCGTTCCAGTATACACCTGAAGATGCCCAGAAGACTCTTGCGTCGAAATATCATGGCAGCTAGTTATTGAGGTTTCGCACCTCGCTAGAAATTTTATAGAACAGTCTATACGTCGCGAAAGCTTTAAATTTAGCAACTAGGTTAAACGAGTTAGTAACTGGACAGAAACCGCAGGCTGCAACGTGTGAACAGGATGTTTCCATTTTGAGATGGTTATACGTATACCGTTCAGTATCAGAATGTAAGCACTTATAGTAATGGCTTCCCCTAAAATTTAATTAACCAACGACTTTTCATGTCCTTACGTAAGGGATCCGAGAGTAAAGTACGAACGGTGCTGTAGTAGAAGCTATTGATTACCTTCTGCCTTTGCACACTGATTACGAACACGGTCCAAAAAATTATCCTAAGAACGTCGAATGAAGTGCATACGAGTAGAAAAGACGAAGTGCAATTCGAAGTACTGCCATGCTGTCAGTCAAATGTAAGAAACTGCCTCATCTCACACATTCACGATTTTCAAGACACTGGAGTCGTGTTCGGAAGGGGCAGCGTTCAAATCTCCATCCGGGCATTCTGGTGCAGTTTTCCCTGGTTTCTCTACCTCATTGGGGCTGAACGCAGGATGATTCTTTAAATTCACTGTCAGTTTCCTTCCCATTCTTGTAGAGCTCGTGCTCTAACCCTAATGACCTCGACGTCGTTATGCACTAAGCTTCTACGTGTCTTGGTTTCATAAGAAAACAGCATAAACTTAATTCATGGTGAAAAATACAGCTGTGACAGTTTATTCAGACGGTAATAGTGCATATTGTCGAAGAAGGAAAATATTAATTTCGCCTAGCTTTCCGCCTTTTTTTGGTGAAGGACGTACAAGATGCACTGTTACGGGTAAACGTTGGCCAGATGTTCTTACAATAAATATCTGTTATTACGTGCATAGTGGAGGGAATTTGGCGAGGCGCATCGCTACACGTGCAGGTCGCTGCCCTTCGTCGGCTGCGTCCCGTTTGTCAATTCCCGCGGAGCCACAATCAGCCGCATTCAGCGCGCTGGCGTGTAACGCTGTACGGGCAGAGTGAAGACACGTGCTGTGTGACAGAGTACCCTTCTCCCGTTGCTCATATCACATACTAATGACACGCAGACATCGGTGGACTACATCCAGTTGTCAAAAAACTGGACATAATCTCGTCTCGATACCATTTCATTTGATATGGTATTAATTTTTTCAGCCGAGCGGTTTAAGGCGCTGCAGTCAGGGAGGTTCGAGTCCTCCCTCGGGCATGGGTGTGTGTGTTTGTCCTTAGGATAATTTAGGCTAAGTAGTGTGTAAGCTTAGGGACTGCTGACCTTAGTAGTTAAGTCCCAAAAGATTTCACACACATTTGAACATTTGCCGGCCGGTGGGGCCGAGCGGTTCTAGGCGCTTCTGTCTCGAACCGCGCGACCGCTACAGTCGCAGGTTCGAATCCTGCCTCGGGCATGGATGTGTGTAATGTCCTTAGGTTAGTTAGGTTTAAGTACTTCTAAGTTCTAGGGGACTGATGACCTCAGTTGTTAAGTCCCATAGTGCTCAGAGCCATTTGAACCATTTTTTGGTTTCATTCAGTAGTTAAGGCAGAGACGTAATGTAGGGTATGTTTCAGTTAACGTTGAAAATCGTGTACATATATCACTAAGCATTCCTCTCTGTGCACGTGGACAAGTCTCAAAATAGTCACCACCGGACCATATTGAAAAACAACACACGCCAAACACACCCACTCGTTCGATATGTTACTGAACAGTTGCGCTTCGTAAGATCGAATTTCATTGGTATTTTATGGGTGTCTGTCTCTCTAAACACTATTGTACGGTATAAGCGTGTAAGAATGAATCAAGATTGGTAACGTTGAATCACATTTCTTGATTTATCAAACTCTGCGCCTGTTAGCGAAAAATCCTCTCTATTAATGCACGAACGAGAGTAACTGCGAACACCTTTTTTTTTTTTTTTTTTTTTTTAAGGATAGGAGGGCGTCTCGGCTGTAACAGGAAACAATCCCGTACGGTCAATAACGCTTGGTGGATCATTTTCGGCGGGGGGGGGGGGGGGGGGTATTGAGCGTGGGGATGAATAATGCAGCTTGTGAGGAATCCCGTTAAGTAGACATAAGCTTAGACATGCCGCAAATAGGCGAACATAAAGGGCAAAAAGACCTCCATTCCTACTTCCTCTAAAAGTTGCAACGATGTTTGTATTCAGTACTAATAAACATTACCCACAAAGCATATAATAAAGCTAGCAGTATGAGAACAGTGGTTAAGTCTGAATCAGTGCCAGTTGTTCTTACGCTGATGAGCCAAAACAATAAATGATCACCTTCCTAACAGCGTATTGATTCACCTTTGGAACGAAATAAAGAAGAAATTCTACACTACGTGATCAAAAGTATCCGGACACCAGACCGAAAATGATTTACAAGTTCGTGACGCCCTCCATCGGTAATGCTGAAATTCAATACGGTGTTGACCCACCCTTAGCCTTGATGACAGCTTCCGATCTCGTAGGCATACGTTCAATCTGGTGCTGGAAGGCTCAAATGGTTCAAATGGCGTTGAGCACTATGGGTCATCAGTCCCCTAGAACTTAGAACTACTTAAACCTAGCTAACCTAAGGACATCACACACATCCATGCCCGAGGCAGGATTCGAACCTGCGACCGTAGCGGTCGCCCGGTTCCAGACTGTAGCACCTAGAACCCCTTGGCCACTCCGGCCGGCAGGGGCTGGAAGGTTTCTTGGGGAATGGTAGCCCGTTTCTTCACAAAGTGCTGCACTGCGAAGATGTATCGATGTCGGTCGGTGAGGCCTCGCACGAAGTCGGCGTTCCAAAACATCCCAAAGGTGTTCCTTAGGATTCAGGTCAGGACTCTGTGCAGGCCAGTCCATTACAGGGATGTTATTGTCGTGTAACCACTCCGCCACAGGCCGTGCTTTATGAACAGGTGCTCACTCGTGTTGAAAGATGCAGTCGCCATCCCCGAATTGCTCTTCAACAGTAGGAAGCAAGAATGTAAGAATGTGCTTAAAACATCAATGTAGGCCTGTGCTGTGATAGTGCCACGTAAAACAAGGGGTGCAAGCCCCCTCCATGAAAAGCACGACCACACCATAATACCACCGCCTCCGAATTTTACTGTTGGCACTACACACGCTGGCAGATGACGTTCACCGGGCATTCGCCATACCCATACCCTGCCATCGGGTCGGCACATCGTGTACCGTGATTCCTCACTCCACACAACATTTTTCCACTGTTCAATCGTCCAGTGTTTACGCTCCTTACATCAAGCGAGGCGTCGTGTGGCATTTACCGGCGTGATATGTGGCTTATGAGCAGCCGCTCGACCATGAAATCCAAGTTTTCTGGCCTCCCACCTGTCATAGTACCTGCAGTGGACCCTGATGCAGTTTGGAATTCATGTGTGATGGTCTGGATAGATGTCTGCCTATTACACATAACGACCCTCTTCAACTGTCGGCGGTCTCTGTCAGTCAACAGACGAGGTCGGCCTGTACGCATTTGTGTTGTAGAGACTGAAGTGCTGACACTTTCTGCAGGACCTGACCATCATTTTGCAGGACAATGCTCAAGCACGTACAGTGCAAGCTGTTACTGATTTCTTTGACTGCTGGGGTTGCCAAGTGCTAGACCACTTACTGCACTCCCCTGACTTTAGCCCTCGTAATTTCAACTCGATTTCTAAACTGAAGGAAACACTTTACAGCATTCGCTTCCGAACTCCTAGAAATTCATCAGGCAATAGACCGCGCCGCTGGAACTGTCAACACAACTGGCACTGCTAAGAGTATCCTACGACTTCCACATTGCTGGCAACGGGTTATACATAATGCTGGTGACTACTTTGAAGGCCAGCTAAACTTTGAAACACACATCTATTTTGCACGAGCTGTAAATAAATATTTTGCCCGCCCGGTTAGCTAAGCGGTGTAACGCACGACTTTCCGGAGCGGGAAGGAGCGCCTTTTCCCCGGCACGAATCCGCCCGGCGGACTTGTGTCGAGGTCTGGTGAGCCGGCCAGTCTGTGGATGGTTTTTAGGCGGTTTTCCATCTGCCTGCGAATGCGGGCTGGTTCCCCTTATTCCGCCTCAGCTACACTATGTCGGCGATTGCTGTGGAAACAAGTTCTCCACGTACGCGTACACCACCATTACTCTACCACGCAAACATAGGGGTGGGTTCGGTGTGGGGTGGCGGAGTGGTGAAGTGGAATGCGGTAGTCGTCGTCGGGTTGTGGACCACTGCGACTGCGGCGGGGACGGAGCCTCTCCGTCGTTTATAGGTCCCCGGTTCACATACAACATACATACAAATAAATATTTGTCACTATTAAAGTTCCAACTCTCGTAACTTTAACTTTCAATACGCTGCAAACCTCTGATTACAAGAAAATCTATTACGGTTCTAGATGCTTCAAAATCAGTGCTGGTATTATGAACTGCAGACCGTTTGGCTGGTGCCAGATACTTTATATATAACATACTGCACCTTCTCTATCATTCATCGAAGCGATTTTGTATCAGAACTCCTCTTGTGGTAACGATTCGCAACACTAATGATTTTACTTTTGTATGGAGCCACCGCCATATAAAATACTTTGGAAGATATAACCGCCATTTTACTGTAGAACTGTCCTACAGTGAAATGGCGGCTATATCTTCTTTTTACAAAAAGAATGAAAGAAAGATTCGCAATATGTTCCCGCATGCTAGGTAGCCAATAAATTTTAGATTCGTTAGCTTAACGTGTGATCCCGCAGCAGTGGACCAGAATAATTTGCTTTGCAGCAGTTACTGGTATTACAGCAAGCCTGAACTAATAAAGCGATGCAAGGCAGAGGAAATAAAACATTCACTGAGACATACTGCAGCGTTACCAAGGGAGAAGCACGTCTTAGAGGCGACTCTTTAATTAAAGAGCGCGTGATTTCCGCGGGTTTCATTGCCAAGGAATTCATCTGAACGACCATGTGTTGTCGCTGCAACCGTCTGGCGAGCATTGCCCAGAGAACACAGGATGAAGGGCCCGCATTTTAATGAGAATCGAGAAATGTACAGAACGAGCTGAGCTGTGGTGGTGTATTAAACAAACATGCCGACATTATAAATTTTCCAAACATTCAAATTATTTATAAAAGAATGAATAATTTAAAAACTGATTTAAAATTTGTTGTAAATCTCTGACCATTAAAATTCTAACACCTTGGCACCAGGTGTGTGGGAGAGAATGCTCATCACTTAGACGTAACACATTTACACTAACAATTTAGTAGCACGTGCAAAACATGAAAGAATCTGCACGAATTTGGACTCTGACGGGTGCCAATAGCTGATGTTATGCGACCAATCACTGACAGTAAAATATGTTGGATTTCTACCTGGTGTATCTCCGTCCATTCTACCTTGAGGTTGGGTCAAAAGTCACGAAGGGACTATAACTGTGAATAGCTTTTTTATTTATTCTGTTTAGCTTTCTTTTGTTTCAAACTATATTCCGCACATAAGTGTGAACCATCTCACATGCTTGGCCTTAAAGTCTGTGAAACACAATAGAAACTAATGATAAATAAATAAAAAGTTATTGGCAGTTATAAACTCTTCGTGACTTTTCCGCTCACATGGTGCAAGTTAAAGCACAATGGATGGAGATAGAAAAACAATCGAGCCATTAAGGGCACCGACGTCCTTTGGCGTCCTAATCATTGCCCGTATATGGACAATACGTTTACAGAGGGCAAGAATCAGATGAACACCGAGACGATGGGAGTACTTGGCATGGTGTCACTCAAGAATGTCGGGCGTTGCAGGCCGTACGGTGTCCCTTGGGACAAACGGCTCCGCGACGACCCGAAAGACAGGGTACAGTAAGCGGTTCCAGTTCTCCGCGATGTGACAGTCAGTGGTAAGCATACCAGAGATATGAGCTGAGATAAACCAAGCATTAAAAGAAGGGGGATTTAATTATGGCAGAATCTTTGGGATAACGATGAGACAGGGCGTAGAACACATGAGCTGCTTCCAAACATAGAGGAACGCGCGTAGAACACATGAGCTGCTTCCAAACATAGAGGAACGCTTAAAGCTCACATACATCAAACCAACTAGAGGCTCGGTGCACTTCCTTACTGGACATGGACCCTACCCGACATATCTGTGTCAGTTTGGGAAGCGGGCTACACCAGCGTGTGACTGTGGAGCAGTGCAGGCCACTCCAGACCATGTGGTGTACGAGTGCCCCTTTCGACGATGCTGCAGAACAACTTAGGGAACAACTACCCAACAACGACACGCACCACCTGCTCAGGCAAGAGGGCACATTTAATGTCCTGAATAAACTAGCAGATGTGATCTCAAGTAAAGTCCTCAGAGAATACCTAAGAAACAATTAAAGAATAAACACCAGACTTAGACTCCGTACACCTTCCCTGTTCCGCCGGGACATGGACTTGGCCAGCCGCCTCACGGCTGGAATCCGCCATGTTTTAGGACTAGGTAGGGGGGTAGTACATCATCACCGGACTTACCAACGCACCGATCATGACAGTAGATATAGAGATAGATTTAGTTATAGGATCAGAAATAGGATAGTTAGATCAGTATAGAACTGCAGCGAAAAAGTCATCTGCCAGTCCAGTGCCAGGGGCACTCCCACTGGGATTAGCTCAGTGGGATGGCCAGCAAAATTAGGTTTGCTTCTACTGGCACACCTGTAACGCTGCAGGTAGAGTAGTCAAAGTAACATATTAAAAGTAGTATCCAAGTCTACCAGTAGAAGAAAATGCAAATTAATCAACATAACAACATGCATAATAAATAACAGTAGAATAGTCCCCATAGTGGTGAAGGCATTAACCTGTAGTGTTAGAAAGTAAGAGCTGCAGATTGTCAATTGGTAACAGTTAGAAATATGACCTACTAATGTACTTAGGTAATAGGTTAACTTGTATAATTATAATGATTTGAATAAATATTTTTTTAAGTGTTGACCGACTCGAATCCAGCAGGAGGATGGCATTTTAAGTAACAAAATAGGTCAGGCAGCAGCAGGAAAGAAGGTGTCGCATACGTCGTTGTCATTAAACTGAGAGACAATGATGTGGTTTAAATCCCAAAACTGTCCATGTCTCGTGCAATGAAGGAACGTGACGTTTTTAATTTGTGATTCATCCGTCGGATGGGAAATCTAAGCTCGGCGTCTCTGTTGGCGTTAGTCAAGAAGAGTAGGCTATTTTCCAGTATGGGTTTCCCTGTCCCTCTCCCACTCCCTCTCTCTCTCTCTCTCTCTCTCTCTCTCTCTCTCTCTCTCTCTCTTCCTCTCTCTCTCTCTCTCTATCTCTTTCTCTTCAAAATGGTTCAAATGGCTCTGAGCACTATGGGACTCAACGCCTTAGGTCATAAGTCCCATAGAACTTAGAACTACTTAAACCTAACTAACCTAAGGACATCACACACACCCATGCCCGAGGCAGGATTCGAACCTGCGACCGTAGCAGTCCCGCGGTTCGGGACTGCAGCGCCAGAACCGCACGGCCACCGCGGCCGGCCTCTTTCTCTCTCTCTCTCTTTCCATCTCCATGTTCTCTCTCTCTCTCTCTCTCTCTCTCCATCTCCATTTTCTCTCTCTCTCTCTCTCTCTCTCTCTCTGTCATCATCAGCGGCGCTACGCTCTGCGTGCAGTCATCGAAGTTGCATTTCATATGGAGAGGGGCAAATGCGCGAGAGTATAGAAAAGCCGTTTAGTTTAAGGGACAGAATTTTATCACTCGCGCTCTTCCAGCAACAATACCTTAAGAATTTACTTACTTTACACTTGGAAGATCCCTTCAGTACGTTTTGTTTTCTCTCGTTTTTCTTTGTGATGCGAATGAGGGGAATAAATATTTTCTTTTCCGAAGAAACAGAGAGGAATCGTGTAGATAAATAAGTTGTGTATCCTATACGATCAGTGGCGGAAGCTCGTGTGTTTGGTTTGCAGTAGCGATATTCGGCGGAGGCGGCGCGGTGCGGTGTGGCCAGCCCTGGCTCGTGTCTGCTCCCCCCTGGCCCGTGGCCAGGTGCCGCTGGCTTCTAGCTTTCTTTCCTGTGTATGCACACGCGGCCGGACGCTCTCTTGCCGCATAGCGTCTTAGCGACCCGTATGCGTAGCTGAGCACTGAAAGCAGATGACTCCATACAGAATAAGTCGCTTGAGCTCACAGCTGTCATGCTCCACCGTATGCTTCATATACAACTAATGCACAGTAATATAACGTGGGCTATGACACGACATTCTACATGCTACAATGAGTGCTTTTGACAAGTGACGTACCGTAGAGCGTTGCAAATATAAAGTTGGCCGGAAAAGTGGTTGCATTGTTTCGTGACAACGTAATCTGAACAGCGAAAATGTCATGCAATGAGATCTTTACCAGCTGACCCCCGATTCTCTAAAGAATCAAGCTCCCGTGTATAAAACGTCTTCAAACGCCTGATTACTTTACAGATGAGTTAATATTTTAAATATTTGAGGTTAAACACGTAAGCGAGAAGAGATTTGAAATTAAGTTTAAAGTTTGTGGAAAGTTACTCAGTGCTCTCATTATGTAACACTGGATGGATATGGTGTGGGTAATTTGCGCTCCATTTTAAGAAAAAGGAAGGTTTTTTACTCATTTCAATGTTTATGACGTCATACCTGCTTCACTATGTGTCGTACAATGGTATAATTTTGCAGGAACATTTTGTGGTATATGTGGATACTGTTTGCAAACTTTGTTGCGAACAGAGTCAGTAGTGAAGAAGTAATAAAAAAAAACATCATTTGTGATGCTGAGCCGGCCGCAGTGGCCGTGCGGTTAAAGGCGCTGCAGTCTGGAACCGCAAGACCGCTACGGTCGCAGGTTCGAATCCTGCCTCGGGCATGGATGTTTGTGATGTCCTTAGGTTAGTTAGGTTTAACTAGTTCTAAGTTCTAGGGGACTAATGACCTCAGCAGTTGAGTCCCATAGTGCTCAGAGCCATTTTTTTGTGATGCTGAAGTTTTACTACATGAACAGCGAAAAAGTAGCAAGCGCTAAACTTTTTTCCTTTCGTCATTTTGTATGGGTTTCAGTGGGAAGAAGTTTCGGAAAGCCTTTGTTGGAATCCGCTAAGTGCTCTCATTCTCAAATACTGTATGATTAAAATCCGCGTATACCTGCGCCATCAGTTACGCCATCTCAAAACAAACACACGGTTTCTAACTGTAATACAGTACTTGTGTTATTGTGTTAAACTTTTAACATAAGATTATACTTCTTAATAAGCAGATTATGACAGCATTTTAAATTTTGGTATTCGGTCAATAATTATGCGAAATATCGAAAATCAAATTTTTGTTGCCTTTGGAAGCCATTAGATAGGCAACCTGTAACTGGTAGCTGTTTTCGTGGTTCTCTGATAATCGCTTAGTAATATAGATGAGATTTCAAAGTGTTGCAGAGACTGGTAACTCGCTTTAAATGTTCAAAAAGGTAAATTTGTGCACTTCACAAAATGAAAAAAAAAACTTAGGACAGTACGACTGCATTGTCAGTGAGACACAACTGGAATATGAAAACTCGTACGAATACCTGGGTGTGAGAATTTATAGAGATATGGAATGCTCACATATGTTCAGTCCTAGGTAAACAAGGTGGCAGACTTCCATTCATTAGTCGGATACTGGAAAAATACAACCATTCTACAAGGGTGACTGTTTACAAAACACTCCTGTGACCCATCCTACTAGAATATCGCTCAGATGTGTAAGACCCCTACTACATAGGACTATTCCGGGGACATACTCGGAAAGGACGCGATTTAAATCATGCAACATTGTATAGACACCAGGCAGAAGGTACCCAACAGGAACGAACTCATCCGCAAACTGATAAACTCTACGTGGGTAGCGCATATCTAGCTCTGTGTTTCTCTGTACGCTGGTTCAGTCTGGGGGAACTCTGTACATCCTAATAAAGTTGATGTGGCTCTTCATGAGACAGCCCACATATTCGCAGGATGCCTAGAACCTACTGCAGTCAATCAGATCTTTACACTCACGGGAGCAGTACCTCCAGATGTAAGGAGACAGATAGCAGCAGAGATTGAAAGATGAAGCAAGAAACAGATCCAAGGTATCCATTGTTATGACATCCCATTTATCCATCACGCCTGAAATTCAGAAAAAGCTTGCTCCTTTCAACAGCATCAATTCAGATCTAGGCACAAGTCCGCCGAACTGAGATCGGAGAACAACGTTTCCTGAAGGATTATGGTCAGCAAAAGAGAAGCTACCATCAAGCTGCCGTCTTCAGTATGGGACCTGGAAAACGATCAACTGATCGAGAGCAGGAGTGGCATAATGCAAGACTGGTTTGATGAAGTGGAGTACCAGTGATGATGAGCTTACTGAGCGCGGGGCGAGACATAACTGGGCACACGTGTTGCTTTGCAATAATCTAAGCGAACCGCGTGACGTGGAAGACTTGTTTGCAGCGAATGAACGTGCCATTCTGGTTGTGATCACTGGACTCACAAAGTGCGAAATTCTCTCTGTCATTAATGTTAGATTGTAGTTTAGATTATATTATGTTGCTAGTTTTTTTTGTTTTTACTGGGATAGATAAATAAAATAGAATAGTGAATTCGGACAAAGAAGGGTAACATGTATGATCATAGGTTTTTCTCACACATGCGAGAGCGTCGCGGAGGTGCTGAAAAACCTTCAGAGAAGATGCTGAGAAAAATTCACTGACACACACTTGAAGACAGATGTCAAATATCCCAAGAAAGCCTCCTTAAAAAGTTAAAAGAAGTAGCATTAAGTGAGGAATCTAGAAATGCACCACAACCCCCTGCTATTCCCGCAGGATCCAAGACGTCAAGATTAGACTAACTGCAGAACGCATAGAGGGATTTAAGCCATCTAGATTTAGGTTTTCTGTGATTTTCCTAAATCGATTGAGATAAATGTCAGCCGGCCGCGGTGGACGAGCGGTTCTAGGCGCTTCAGTCCGGAACCGCGCTGCTGCTGCGGTCCCAGGTTCGAATCCTGCCTCGGGCATGGATGTGTGTGATGTTCTTAGGTTTGTTAGGTTTAATTAGTTCCAAGTTAAGTCCCATAGTGCTTAGAGCCATTTGAACCATTTTTGAGATAAATGTCGAGATCGTTCCTTTGAAACCCACAGTCGCTTTCCGTCCCCATCGCCATCACAGTGACCACTGCATCGACGGGACGAGATACCACCAACTTGCTTCCTTCTGTTACTAGCAGCTCAATGTGATAATCGCCACATTTCGTCGGTTGGCGTATTCATGTCTAGGAACGTGAAATAGCTACGACTGCTGCCTATTGCTTTGTTAGAACAAATACAGAACATGAGTATGAAGTGAATGTCTTAGAGTGCCTTCAATATAGTCATGAACTGAACTTCCCGCGATAGCGTCTCAATCTGTAAATGAAAGTAAAATGGCACCACCTGCCGGAGGTTCAAGTGCTCCCTCGGGCATGGGTGTGTGTGTTGTTCTTTGCATAGGTTAGTTTAAGTTAGTTTAAGTAGTGTGTAAGAGTAGGGACCGATGACCTAAGTAGTTTGGTCCCTTCATTCACACACATTTGAACATTTGAAAGTAAAGTAATATTGTAACGACCATCTCATAAATGACAAACTGTATGCCTAAACCTGGTATTCGTTATTATATATCCACCTCACAGGAAACTGAACATTTTATATAAAAATGTTTCATGCAAGTGGTTCACTTAGAAATGTTAACAATAATACGGACGTAACTAACCTGTACACACAAGTTGGAAATTTGTTAGATATCAAAAGAAGTGGCGTGGTTGAGTTTAATAGTTTCCACGTGGAGACCGTAACACGGAGGAGGATTCGTTGCGTCAAACGAACTGGACTGGCAGTGGAGTCAATGACACGAAGATCTCGTCCGCTAGCTCTCCCACGACACGCGACCCCGAGGGAAATTATGGGAAACGTCTCCACTCGCACTGCGTGCCACGTCATCAGCGGCAAAATCTTTCAGCTGCCAGCCTACTTTTGTGGGCCAGTAGCTGTGAGAAGAAACACAACTGCTCTAGTGGGTGTTCAGTTCTCGGTTTTTGTACAGCCCAGAAGAGTCAAATTGAAGGAATGTATTTTAAAAGATTTCTGCCATGTATTTCTCGTTTACTGTCGGGATGGTGTCGTCATGAATTATATAATTCTTCATAAAAATGACTCGCTTCCTAATCAGTATTCAGGAGAAGACAACTGTTTGTGTCTGGTATTCTTGTTGCTGAAATACTTATCGGAAAAGTTAGGACTTTCATACAAATATAATTCATTGATCTATGTTTCACTGGCTCTATCGATGTAACAGATACCAAAGCTCAAAGAGCAAGTTATACATAGGCATGCTAGCAAATCAGAAATATGTGTTTAGGCAGCATAAAATTCGTACAAGAATTGATCGAGGTTATACCTTTCCCTAGTTAGCTAGCCACCGAGCGTGGTGGC
Source organism: Schistocerca americana (assembly GCF_021461395.2). Classification (NCBI taxonomy): domain Eukaryota; kingdom Metazoa; phylum Arthropoda; class Insecta; order Orthoptera; family Acrididae; genus Schistocerca; species Schistocerca americana. Next base: position 660,802,445 of record NC_060130.1, read on the forward strand.
GCAGTGGTTAGCACACTGGATTCGCATTCGGGAAGACGATGGTTCAATCCCACATCCGACCATCCTGATTTAGGTTTTCCGTGATTTCCCTAAATCGCTCCAGGCAAATTCCTGGATGGTTCCTTTGAAAGGTCACGATTGACTTACTTCCCCGTCCTTCCCTAATCCGATGAGACCGATGACCTCTAGAATGAAATTACAATTAAATCAATACCGTTAGCTGCTGACGGGCGTTTCACTGGTTTTATCGATGTAACAGATACCAAAGCTCAAAGAGCAAGTTATATATAGGGCTGATGACCTTCTTCAGTTCGGATGCACACGATTTGCCTGAACTCTTACGGGACTCGGTGGATTGTCTGCCGCGAGTAATGGGTATAATGGCAGGGGCACTGCGAATGTAGTGAGTGGACTATAAGTTGAGAATGAGGGTCTCACGGGGAGCGTGCCGGTGATAAATCCCTGCAGTCGCACTATCCTCTTTGCCCTCGGTGGCTCAGATGGATAGCGCGTCTGCCATGTAAGCAGGAGATACCGGGTTCGAGTCCCGGTCGGGGCACACATTTTCAACTGTCCCCGTTGATGTATATTAACGTCCGTCAGCAGCTAATGGTATTGATTTAATTGTAATTTAATTCTTTTCTTGGCCAGTTTCTGTTGTGAAAGTTCGAAATTTGTTGTGGGACATCGTGCAATATTCCCGCTTCAGCCCCTATGGTTTCATGAAGCTCCGTTACGTGGCGGCGCAATACAAAACCTTCAGAATGTCGCCTGAAATGGAGGGGCGTTCCAAGCAGAGAGCTGTCATTGAGTTTCTTTTGACGGAAAACCAGAGAATCACAGCTATTCATAGACTCTTGCAGAATGTCTACGGAAACCAGACGGTGAACAAAAGCACGGTGAGTCGTTACGCGAGGCGTCTGTCATCATCGCAACAAGATCGCGCAAACCCACGTCCCGGCCGGCCGCGCACAGCTGTGACTGGTGCAGTATTGGAACGTGCGGACACTCTAATTCGATATGATCCATAGATCACCATCAAACACTTCACTGCACAACTGGACGTTTCTGTCGGTATTGCCGACACCGAGAATAGCTCACAAAACGTCATTAGACTGTTCTTCCCCATCCATTCTAAAGTCCGGATCTCGCACCTGCAGACTTCCATCCGTTTGGCCCAGTGAAGGATGCATTCCGCGGGAAGAAGTACGTGGATGATGGGGAGGTTATTGTTGCAGCAAGGCATTGCCTCTGACGTCGACCGGTAGAAGGGTACCATGCCGGCATAAAATCCTCCCAATAAGGTGGCGTAATGCCGTCGCATTGAAGAGAGATTATGTTGAGAAATAGGATTTTGAAGCCAAAAGAGTGGGGAATCATACGATGTATTGGAATCCTGAAACAGACAACCTACTTTCAGAAAAAATGTGTTGCTTTACTTGTTGAACGCCCTCATATATCCTACACAAGTCTCTTCATCTCTGCGTGACTACTGCATTTTACTTCCATTTGAGCTTACTTGCTGTAGACAAGCCATGAGCTGCCTCTATAATTTTCACCTTCCCCACTTCCGTGAGTTACCAAACTGACCATTCCCTTATGTCCGAGGACGTGTCCTATCAACCGAAGCCTTCATTTAGTCAAATTCAGTAAGCACTTTTACACTTGATAAAAATCTTCTCGTATGATCATCTGAGTGGTGGAGTCCTCATGTCGTAACTTTTCAATGAGCTTCGTACCGATCTTCTTATGGGTGCAGGGTTATTGGTTCTAAACTCATTGAAATGTTGCGACAGGACGACGCCACAACTCGGCTGATCAGCAGTGACGATTTTATCATTGAAATACACCGAGAAAGCACATATACTTTTGCACTTTTTGCGACAACCCATTTTAACTGTGAATGAGCAGAAGTCTCTAGAAAGACGTAAAGAGGATATTATATGTTATGTTATATGTCGCACTAAATGAATGTTAGGCATACATAATAGTAATTTTATGTAAATTAGTAATGACGTTTATAAAATTTGCTTCTCATGACGAAAAATCAGTCATCGCTTTTGAGTCGTTTTAGTGGTTGCGCTACGTTACAGAGTGAAAGTATGGAATCATTTAATGGCCTGTTGTTAGTGAGAGCGTTAGATAATCATTCTGAACTTATTTATGTGGGGTTAGAGGGAGTATACAGATTAACGACTTAGATGTTAGTAACATTTATCACGAAGATAACCAAGCCTGTATATGGACCTGTAAAATACATGCAGAGATAAGTAACATTCAGAAATTCTGGCTTCTATTGTCTTGGTTTGGATTTAGAAGAAAGGAAGGTAGATGAGGGTTTAACGCCTCGACGACGCTGATGTCATACTAGACGTATCAGAAACTCGGACTGGGGAACGATGGCAAATGAAGTCGGCCGTGTCATTTCAAGAATACAAATGTAAGAAATATGGAAAAATCAGGGAAACCGAAAACTGGTCAGCTGGACGTTGATTTGAACCACCGTCCTCCGAATTACGAGTGTCATACCACTGCAGCACCTCACTTGAACTTGGTTTATAATTCCCACACTGCCAGAGAGTTACCCTAAGTTAATTCCGAGAAAATCCCTTATTCACGACTGTGGTGCAATGCTTCCCTAGCCTTATATGTTGGAGTAATCTCTGCAGTTGCAGAATTCGCAGGAGCTAAGCCTATCCTTCAAAGTAACAAAATAATGTAAAAATGTAAATAAAAGCACAGCGTATCCAGTCAGTAAATTTCAAGTTTGTTTTTAATTACAACGGATTTCGGAGGCTTTGGTTATCAGGTGGGAGATGCTGTGTTAGATTCAGCTGCGGTGGGGGAGCCAATGACGTCGAAAAATCTGCGGTCATGCACATTTTCCTTGTGAGACAGTTATTAATAGACATAGCCTGGAAATATCATTCACTATTATTTTTTCTTTTTGTTTTAAATTGTGATTTGAGCTTATATACTGCGGCTGTTTGCTCGCTTCAAACAAGGATGAAGTCCTTTCAGGATCCCAATGGCAGGAACTTCTTCATGTCGTTAATGTTTAGACTTGGTGGTGTATTGGTAAAGTCCTTTCAGGATCCCAATGGCAGAAACTTCTTCATGTCGTTAACGTTTAAGCCTCGTGGTGTAGTGGTAAAGTGCGTGGATGGGAAACGAAATGTCACGGGATAATACCCTATCGGACAACGGAATATCGTAGATTATTCTTAACATCTTCTTCACTTGTCAATGATGTGAAGATTCTCCAGGAATGACACGTAGTTCATATTCCACATTAAACTGTAGATCTCCTTTTTCCGGAAGGATTACTTGGGTAGTTTGGCTCAAGCAAGTCGCCGAAATGGCGTTCATCTGAAAGACTTGCACCAGGCTAAGCCGTACCGTACTATTATTATTATTGCCCACGGCGAACAGTTGATGTACGACATCATATTCTTTTCCTTTTTTTTTTTTTTTTTTTTTTTTTTTTTGGTGTCCCAATACTTCTTCATGTCCCATGTTCCACCTCTCTTCTTCCGTGTTTTCCTCTGGGAACCATTGAAAAATGGTTCAAATGGCTCTGAGCACTATGGGACTCAACATCTTAGGTCATAAGTCCCCTAGAACTTAGAACTACTGAAACCTAACTAACCTAAGGACATCACACACACCCATGCCCGAGGCAGGATTCGAACCTGCGTCCGTAGCAGTCCCGCGGTTCCGGACTGCAGCGCCAGAACCGCACGGCCACCGCGGCCGGCGGGAACCATTGACTTTTTGTACCTTTGCCCTGAATACATGTCTTTTCGTATGTCTCTATCTGTTATTGTCAACTCCTTTAGATCGTTCTTAACTTCTGTAAAGCACGAAATTTGGGTTTTTGAACTTCTGTCAAAGAAGTTGAATGTTTTTCTTGTCAGCCTCTTGTTATCTATTCTTTTTAAGTGGTCATAAAATATAAACCGTCGCTTTTTCATTATATGTATTGTCTCAGCTCCTTCATATACTTCCTTGTTGCTTCTCAATCTCCAGACCGAGCGAGGTGGCACAGTGTTTAGCACACTGTATCGCATTCGGGAGGACGACGGTTCAGATCCCCTTCAGGCTATCCAGATTTAGGTTCTTCGTGATTTTCCCAAATTACTGGAGGCCAATGCCGGGATGGTTGTTTTAAAATGGCACGGTCGATTTCCTTCCCTATCCTTCCGTATGGTACTGTCGATTTCCTTCACATCCTTCCATAATCTGAGTTTATCTTTCATATCTAATGACCTTGTTTTTGACGTATTTTTCTGGCATTTATCCTGTAACTTTACGGGCCGAAATGTTAATTACTGGATTTGGAATCGTGTAACTGAGACGGTACGTGTGTACCACACCTGTATTAACTAGGGCGGATGTGGAAAACAGTCTAAAAAGCACATCCTGGCTGGTCGGCACATCAACCCTCGTCGTTAATGCGTAGGGCGGATTCGATCCGGGGCCGGTGAGCCTCCCTGAATCCTCGAGGCGTCGTACGAACGCGCTTGGATATCCGAGCTGGTGGAATTCTTATTATTGCATTTTCTTAAATTATCCGTACCAAATACTGTGGCCTCCATATGGCGAAGGGCAGGCAGGAAGGCGGGAGGTGAAGGAACTGGAGGGAGGTTTCGGGAGAGGACGAGATGACTTAATTGCGGATGAGGGTTTGTCCTGTCATTGAGACGGCGTGGGCTCATCAGCGCTCCGTATTGTCGTTGCCCTAAGACGCCAGCTGTCTGTCCCGTCGCAGAGACGCGCTTCTCGAGGCATCGGTAAATCCGGAAGGATCGATACGTTCCAGTATTCTGTCGGGGCTCCGTCTCTCGCTTCCGTCACCTCTCCTGCGACAACTCGGCTCTTTCGCTCAAATAATCGCACACTCAGGCGAGACTCGACAGTTTAAATATTTTAAAGGAGCCAAGCCTTCCGGCATCAGAAGAGGAACGGTAACTGAAGCAGCAGATATGAGCTAATTGATTTAAGGCGTCTGAAAAAAAAAAAAGGGCTTCCATCTTACTCAAACGTACTCGCGTTGTGGGAGTAATCTAGCGCTTCTAAGTGATCAGTGATGTTTATTACATCTCATAACGATAGATATGCAGCATCGCGAAATAAACTAACGTGTAGCCCTCCATCTGTTATATGTACATCTACTTATACTCCGCAGGACACCTTAAGTGCGTGGCGGAAGGTACCGTGTACCACTACTTGTCATTTCCCCTCCTGATCCACTCTCAAATAGAGCGATGGAAAAGGGCTGTCTGTACGCCTCTGTATGAGCCCTAATTTCTCGTATCTTATCTTTGTTGTCCTTACGCGCGATGTATGTTGGTGGGAGCAGAATCGTTCGGCAGTCAGCTTCAAATGCCAGCTCTTTACATTTTGTCAATAGTGTTTCCCGAAAAGAACGCCGCCTTTCCTCCAGGGATTCCCATTTGAGTTCCCGAAGCATTTCCGCAACATTTAAGCTTTGTTTTAACCTACCGGTAACAAATCTAGCAGCTCTCCTCTGAATTGCTTCGATGTCTTTCTTCAATCCGACCTGGTACGGATCCCAAACACTCGAGCAGTACTCAAGAATAGGTCGCACCAGCGTCCTGTATGTGGTCTCCTTAACAGGTGATCCACTGTTTCCTAAAATTCTCCCAATAAACTGAAGTCGACCATTTGCTACTTAACCGTATTAACTTACGTTTTTCCACATTTAGGGTTAGCTACCATTCATCACATCATCTGGAAATTTTGTGTAAATTGTCTTGTGTCTTCCTACAGCCACTCAACTTCGACACATTACCGCATACTGCGGCATCATCATTGTTAATATTGCCGATGTTGATTTCACTTTTCCGATAGGAATTAACTTGTCGTTGAAGTAAATATATTCTGGATCAGCCAACTCGCAAGCTTCTGTACCGTTTATATTATGGAAACACCGTAAAACTGGGAAACTTTGTGGCACTTTCAGCAGTTGTTGCAATATTTAATTTTCACTTGTTTCGAGTTTTTTTTATCCTTTACTTTTGTTAGCAATAAAGATTTTGTGCGATGGGGTGTTTGTAATGTGAAACATTAACTGTCACACAGTTAGTCCCCAGTTCAGGACAGCATTGTGACGTGAAGGTTAAGAAAGTGAAAGTAGAATTAAATTTTCTGTCACAAAGATGAGCACACTCGTAGTGTTTCTGTATAACACACAGTTACAAATTTGTTACAAATCTTCCCAGTTTTATGAGTTTTGTTATATCCAAACACAGAAAATCATTTGTCATAAAGATTGACAGATCAGTGAGATTTATTTTTCAAATGTTCTTAAAATTCAAATAACTACAGGCCTATTTTCATTGAAACGAAACAATAACGTAAAATCTACAGTGTGTTAAACAAAGTAATCAAACTGTTACACAGTTGTTTACGTAACTGTTCAGTGGAACCGGATGAGAAAATCACAGATCGCAACACATTTAACACACTATTCTGGAAGTAAGATAAAAACTGTAAAACACTTGCTGTTACAAGTTCAGTGGTGTAAGAGAAAACAAACTCATGACATTTAATACAATAATGTGAGCGACTGGATGTCTGTCACATTTAGAAACAAAATTATATGGTGATATGAAACAGACAGTTTCTTGACAGTTTTATAGATTCTATAATGAGTCTTTGTCTCCCCCTTTTTATCTGTTGACAGTCTCATAATGACTACTGTCTCATTCGGTTAAAGCGCTGTCAAATGCTATTGCGGTTAGGTCGTAAAAAAATAAAAGAACAAAATCAATCAAATCGCTATATCTCCGTGGATAGTGTACGGTGCTGCTAATTTTTCGTCTGACAGAAAACTGTCCACTCACCTTGCGGTGATTTTCTCGCGTTTGACAGCTCGAACACGCCCTATCCCTGTTACAAAACGAGTAATGTTCGTCGTCTTGAAAAAGCTATAATTTGTACAAGGCACGCTACACATCTTTACATGTTACATAATGTTTTCTAGTTGCAGGATTACTGTGAGCTATATATTGAAAGATGGTCGGTGAGTGAAAACTTAGATATATTGTTGTTCCTTTTACAACATTATCTATAGAAGGAACCTGTCTACCCCTATCTGAGCGACAATGCCATGGCCTAATATGTAATACGTCTGCACGAAATATTTTAAGTACTATATCAACTTTTACTCATTCTTCCAAATAACGAAGATAAAACTAGAGAGACTTGTTCACTGGAACAGCAAAAGGGAATGTGGCACTGCACAGAGTACTTCCGCCACACACTGTAAGGTGGCTTGCGGAATGCAGATGTAGATAAAATTCACACTTTCATATTTCAGACTCGCCATTATCAGTTGGCTTTTAAAATATGAAGTTCATCTTTTGCTGCATGAGACGGAGACTTCTTCTTGAAACGTTCACACGTAATTTTCCTCATTGGTGGCGTATGTAACTTATTTGTCCCAACGTTTATTTCTGTTGCTAATATGCACGATTAACCTTGTTCTAGTTTCAGTCGACTTTTATGTGAATTGTGTCTTAAACCTGGAATTTAAGGTCACTTGTATCAATACACCAATTATGTGTCAGCTAGGACTGGAATATAAGACGGAGCTATCAAATTCAGAAACGTGAGCTACTCCTTCTTTCCAGTCACTCGAATATTTATATCCGGATTACAAATCGAGGCACATTTGACAAAATACACTATGTGACCACAAGTATCTGGACATCCCCAAAAAGACACGTTTTTGATATTAGGTGCATTGTGCTGTCACCTACTGCAAGGTACTTCACATCTGCGATCTCAGTACTCATTAGACATCGTGAGAGAGCAGAATGGGGAGCTCCGTGGAACTCACGGACTTCGAACGTGATCAGGTGATTGGGTGTCACTTGTATCATACGTCTCTACGCAAAATTTCCACACTCCTAACATCCCTAGGTCCACTGTTTCCGATGTGATAATGTAGAGGAAACGTGAAGGGACACGTCCAGCACAAAAGCGTACAGCCGACCTCGTCTGTTGTCTCACGGACACCACCGACAGTTTAAGAGGTTCGTAATGTGTAATAGGCAGGCATCTATCGAATCCATCATACAGGAATTCCAAACTGCATCAGGATCCACTGCAAGTACTATGACACTTAGGCGGGAGGTGAGAAAACTTGGATTTCATGGTCGAGCGGCTGCTCATAAGCCACACATGACGCCGGTAAATGCCAAACGACGCCTCGCTTGGTGTAAGAAGCGTAAACATTGGACGATTGAACAGTGGAAAAACGTTGTATGGATTGACGGATCACGATAAACAATGTGGCGATCCGATGGCAGGGTGTGGCAATGGCGAATACCCGGTGAACGTCATCTGCCAGCGTGTGTTGTGCGAAAAGTAAAATTCGGAGGTGCTGGTGTTATGGTGTGGTCGTGTTTTTCATGGAGGGGTCTTGCGCCCCTTGTTTTGCGTGGCACTATCACAGCACGGGCCTGCATTGATGTTTTAAGCACCTTCTTTCTTCGCACTGTTGAAGAGCAATTCGAGGATGGCGATTGCATCTTTTAACACCATCGAGCACCTGTTCAGAATGGACGGCCTGTGGCGGAGTGCTTACACGACAGTAACATCCCTGTAATGGGCTGACCTGCACAGGGTCCTCACCTGAATCCTAAGGAACACCTTTGGGATGTTTTGGAACGCCGACTTCATGCGAGGCCTCACCGACCGACTTCGATACCTCGTCTCACTGCAGCACTTAGTGAAGAAACGGGCTGCCATTCCCCAAGAAACCTTCCAGCACCTGATTGAATGTATGCCTGCGAGAGTGGAAGGTGTCATCAAAGCTAAGGGTGAGCCAACACCATATTGAATTCCAGCGTTACCGACGGAGGGCGCCACAAACTTGTAAGTCATTTTCAGCCAGGTGTCCGGATACTTTTGATCACATAGTGTATGTTGCTGCTTTACGCCAGTGTTATGGCTATATGATTTTGGTCCTTGTAACAACTAACGATGTAACATGATCAAAATTTTCAAAATTTACCTTTCATATCCGAAAGTTTGCATCTGAGAAAGTAACGGATCTATTCCTCTGCCTGCAGAGATGAAATTTAGGGTCGTCTTTCGTAATTAATGAATATGTCTGCGACATTGATACTGTTAACTACATTATATAGAAAAAATGCCTTCTGATTCTCAAAACAATTCAATCTTAATGTCATTTAACAGCTTACACCACGCTACAGTTACTCGACAGGCCAGTCTCGTATGTAATAGCTGATAACTGAATGCGGCCCTAAATCTTGGCTGACCGTGTTTTGATGTTTCTAATTACGTTATACTGTAACATAGAATAAACGTAATCGATTACAGTGATAGACTTGCCTTTTTGAATCTTTGTACTATCTCAAGACTTCTAAGAGTAAATGCAGAAAGGCAAGTACTTTTGCAACAGTCACACTCACCTGCATTCTTTCATCCAGACCACACAATGTATCCGGCATTGCTACTGCCAGCACCTGGAGTTTCAGAATGTGGTAGACAAATACTAGACACATCCGATGTAGCTCGAAAGTCGGACAAGTTGTTCCAGTTTCAGTGATAAGAGTCAGCACGTTTCCATGTACAAAACCTTACAAACATATTACAGGATGTCTTTGACTTCTGCATAAAATCAAAATATAGATACTGTATCTTTCGTATTCAGATCGCTTTTTCTAACGCCGAAAGTGACTTCCGGCTCTTAACCATTATATTTTAAGGGACACAGTAAACTGTGAATTGAAAAATCAAAGAAGCCCTAAACACATGTGGTTGGATTTGAATAATTCGTGCCTGCCACAAATAGTAATCTAAAGTAAAATCTTAATGTACCTCTGATAGTAGGTGCAAATACACTAGTAAATCAAAAAGGAACATCCTAAAGCAATGCTCCAACTAGAGTGAAAAATTATGCACTCTTTCAACGCATTATGGTCTGCAGATGAGGACAATGACTCGGAATTTACCGAAACTGTGCCAAAAATCTTCTCCGATCTGTATCCAACAACAATATCTTTCGCATGAGCAGACGTATTCCGGAGCACAACGCTATCCTACATGGTTTTTGGAATTGAAAAAGGGGAATGGAATGAAATATATTGCTTAAAGTGGAAGTATCCGCTCAATTAGAACACATGCTAAGTTGTGGACCGGAAGACGACTGCAAATCTACACTTTATATGTCCATTGTCTGTTCTTTTTTCCTTCGAACACCCACTGTATTGTTGGTGCTTATTTAAGCTAAGCGTAAATAAAGTGGAAAAAACGCTGTGCCGAAACTTCGGTCAGTTGTGCCACAGTGGGACAGAAATACGATTATCGCCTTTCACTTCCGCACGTGAGTAAATAACTGTCGGATTTCAAGCTAACTGAACTGCGAGTGCAATAATTCCTCATTACCGTTTCTGACGCTCTCGCACGCCAGCATTAAGCCGTAAAACGGGTGTTATGTATCAAGTTCGTTTCTCACATGTTACAGAAGTATACATGTATGTAAACGTGTTGGGCTGAAAACTGAGCAATTTGTAGATGATGTGTAACACGGATCATGGAGTTACCACGAGAGAGGAGATCCTGAGAGAAAGTGCTGGGTTCGTTCTTCGGAAGAGAAATGTTCAAATCGAAGAACTTTGAACATCTTCATTTACGTTTTCCATAGTTTTGTTTTGTAACTTGAGATGAATATCCTGAGGTCTGAGCCGGCCGCGGTGGTCTAGCGGTTCTAGGCGCTCAGTCCCGAACCGCGCGACTACTACAGTCGCAGGTTCGAATCCTGCCTCGGGCATGGATGTGTGTGATGTCCTTAGGTTAGTTAGGTTTAAGTAGTTCTAAGTTCTAGGGGACTGACGATCACAGATGTTAAGTCCCATAGTGCTCAGAGCCATTTGAACCATTTGAACCTGAGGTCTGAGGCAAAAATGCTGTTTATCTTGTCATTTCAACTACAAGGTAGAATAGCAAAACCTGTCATCTTGGCTTTTAGAACTCTCCTCTTTAAGATTTTAATTTGCTGTCTCTGTTCAGTATATGATTATAATCTATATGGTGTCCAACGCAGTTTGAAGTATAAAAGTGAAACCACAAGTTAATGAATTCAGCGAGACACCTGTTCGCGTTTTTAATAGTGAGTCAAATGAAATGCAGTGCAAAAGTAATTACACATATAAATTTATGATGATTGCCCACTTCTAGCTGTTATATATTTGCAGTCCGTATCAGCGAAACAACTTACCATTTCCCCTTACGTTTTTCGTAAATCCACATTTCCATCCCGTAATTCAGGAGTCAGATGCCTGTTCGCAACATGCTATTTTTATTTGCACGGTTTTAAATGTACATTTTGTGTAATATCTTCATAGTGTTTTCATGATCTTAATTTCAGCACAGATTAAATAAAACAGCGTGATAGAGCAGCAGAACCATGGAAGATCATAGTACATAGTCATAGAGTGTGGGGAGGAGGGGGAAAATGCTGTGTGACTTAGTAGGCGAGTGTGTAGCTTGATATCAAAAGGGTGTTTGTGACGTAGTTGTTAATTCATACCTTGTGCAAAGGCTGGTGTGTAGGAAACAGTGGATCTACTAAGGGAAGTCGTGAAGTGTTAAGTGTTGTTTCTTCTTATCCTTCTTCTTAAGGCCCCTTCTCCTGACGGAGGCTGGTGGTACATCTACTCAGCTCTGGACGTGACGTTGCAGCATGGAAGGCATGGAGCCGGCCGGGATGGCCGAGCGGTTCTAGGCGCTAGAGTCTGGAACCTGGTGACCGCTACGGTCGCAGGTTCGAATCCTGCCTCGGGTATGGATGTGTGTGATGTCCTTAGATTAGTTAGGTTTAAGCAGTTCTAAGTTCTAGGAGACTGATGACCTCAGAAGTTAAGTCCCATAGTGCTCAGAGCCATTTGAACCATTTTTGAAGGCATGGATCGACGTGAAATTGTGCCATCTCTGAATGTCCTTCAGCTACGATTCCTTCGTATTCTAACAGACCCTTTCCCTTGTATTTTCTCTTCAATCATGAGTTGTAATAACTGGTATCCTTCGCCTCTTATAACGTGTTCTAGATATTGAGTTTCCGCCGGCCGGTGTGGCCGAGCCGTTCTAGGCTCTTCAGTGTGAAACCGTGCGACCGCTACGGTCACCGGTTCGAATCCTGCCTCGGGCATGGATGTGTGTGATGTCTTTAGGTTAGTTAGGTTTAAGTAGTTCTAAGTTCTAGGGGACTGATGACCTCAGATGTTAAGTTTCATAGTGTTCAGAGCCATTTGAACCATTTAGCCATATTGAGTTTCCTTTGTCCTACAGTGAGCAATAGTTACTTTTGATTTTTCATTCACTCAAGGACTTCTTGGTTTGAAATTTTCAGCACCCAGTGTATGCGTAAGGGACGGAGGTACAGTTAGATTTCCAAAGAATCAATCTTTTTCTCTGTATATTGGTCAAGGGTCCAGCTTTTGCGTCCGTAGAGAAAGATGGAAAACGCGTAGCAACTAATCGTTCGTATTCTGTTGCAGAAAAGATCCTATCTAACGAAAAATTTTTCGTGCTACTGTATTGTCTTCTGGACTGTTCTATTCTAGATCTGATCTGTTTCTAGCAGCTACACTGCCCATCCATAACAGTGCCCAAGCCCGTCAAGGAGGGTACTTGTTCGATCTTATATCTTTTTATTGACAAGGTTGCCTGGCTTCTTCTCTTAGGGACGACTACAAGTTTGGTTTTGGAAGTGTTGACAGACAGGCCAAACTCTTCACTGCGCTTGACTAAATTGGCTGTCACGTGTTGGAACGCAGGTAAATCATTTGCTATGACAACCATGTCATCTGCGTACTTAATATTGTTAAATATCTTTCCGTTTATAATGATCCTGTGGCTTTCTTCCGCAAACACTTCCCTGAAAATTTCTTCGGATTAAATGTTAAACACGAGCGGCGATAGTACACAGCCCTGAAAAACGCCTTTACTAATTGTAGTAGCTTCTCATGTTCCTTGGTCAGCTTTTCATCTGTGGTCTGAATCCCATACAGTACGCTGATGATGCGTAAATGGCTTTGGTCGGTAGCAGTTAACCTCAAAATCTCCACCAACTTTTTATGCCTGCCGATGAAACAAGTGCACACGTCAACATTCATATCTCTGCACCTCTACACTATTACATTACCGCCAAGAAAAAATCAAACTGCCACCATGCAACGTTCTGAGGGTATTCATCATTATCTATATACAATTATGTCCTAAATTAAAGCAACGAACCGCTATTTCGCTCTCCCCTAATTCGTGATATAATCATACAGACTGACTACAAATATCCGTACGATCGTTTTCTGCACGGAATACGGCATTCCGGTCAAGGAAAAACGACGCCAAGGTGACGATAGGGCACCTATGAGACGGGACAGTGTTTGCCGACGGGGAGCCCGACATCCATAACCACTTTACAGAGAGTCACAGACGCTACAGTATGGCACAGAGAATAAACCTACCAGACTCTGCGGTGAAAAGCCACAGGAGGAATGGCAGCAGAACAGTCGCAAGCTGATGTGACGTGATGGCTTGATGAGAATCGTTCTATTGTTTCTCGAATGTGGTGACAATTTGTAGAGACCGAAACTGTATCCTGAAAACCAGGGTAGGGCCGACCACGAGTGACATCAGAAGAGAGAACCGTTATTTGGCTGCAAGCACACGACGATACCGCCTTAGTATTGCACGGCAACTGGCGTCTGACCTCGCGACATCCAATGGATGTGTTATATCGAGGCATACGGTGTGCAGTAGGCTTCGACAGAGTAGCCTTTACTGTCGGAGACCTGCTGTATGTGTACCTCTGACACTTCTTCACAGAAGGGAATGTATAGAGTGGAGTCAAAAAATGGCTCTGAGCACTATGGGACTTAACTGCTACGGTCATCAGTCCCCTAGAACTTAGAACTACTTAAACCTAACTAACCTAAGGACAGCACACAACACCCAGCCATCACGAGGCAGAGAAAATCCCTGACCCCGCCGGGAATCGAACCCGGGAACCCGGGCGTGGGAAGCGAGAACGCTACCGCACGACCACGAGATGCGGGCAGAGTGGAGTCGTTAACACACAACCTGGCCGGTCGAACAGGAGGCCAATGTGCTTTTCACAGCTGAGTCCCGGTTTGATCTAAAGATAGAGATTTTTCTACGAATTCGCGTGTAGAGGGAACATGGAACACGACTTCGGGACCAAATATTGTGTAAAGATATCGATATCGAGGAGGATCCCCAGTGGTGTGGACAAGGATTGTGTTGACAACTCAGACACCTCTTCAGGAAACTTTATTGGTGAATCGGCAGGGCTTATCTGCTGTCAGGTATCGTAACGAGATCTTCAGGCCTCATGAACGGTTGTTGTGAGGTGCTCTTGGTCCAGACTTCGTAATCTCATAAAGCGCGGGTGGCTGCCGTTTCCTGGGAAACGGAAGATATTGCACACTTGGGGTGGCCTGCTTCGTCTCCCAATTTGAATCAAATAGAGTATGTCTTGGATGCACTAGGGAGACTGGTTGCATCATGTCAGCATCCACTAACAACTCTCTAAGACTAGTTATCAGCTCTGCAGGAGGAATGGGCGTTATTGCCTCAACATAAGATTGATGACATCATTCACACCATGTCCCGTCGTTGTCAGCCCTGTATTGCTGCCAGAGGTCTGACCTCTGAGCACATTAACCAGCTGTCGGAATGTGTGTGGAAATCCGTTTGGTTGGAAAAAACGAAGAACCTTTTTTCTCTACCATTATGTATGTTGCAGTTGTTTATGCTCTGTATTCTTTACATTGTTTCTATCTTACTATCACCTGTTTATAGTGTTGTGTGTCAAAATACAGCAACCTTGCAACATTTCCGCTTGTTGCCTTCATTTTGGACATCAGTGAATTAATGCTTCAATGCGATACATTTTTCCCAACCATCGATGACTGGCGGAGATTTTGGTTGTAGAAGTCTGTCACGTTGAACGATTCTCTTCAGTCGTCGTTAGTCCACTTCTTCCAGGATCTTTTTCTGGTTGCAGCGATGTCGGAGATTTGATGCTTTACTGAATTCCTGATATGCACGGTACACTCGTGAAATGGTCATACGGGTAAATCCCCACTTCATCGCTACGTCGGAGATGCTGCTTCCCATCGCTCGTGCGCCGACCATAACACCATGTTCAAACTCGCTTAAATCTTGATAACCTGCCATTTTAGCAGCAGTAACCGATCTAACAACTGCACCAGACACTTGTCCTATATAGGCGTTGCCGACCGCAGCGCCGTATTCTGCCTGTTTGCATATCGCTGTATTTGAATACGCATGCCTATACCAGTGTATGTTGCGAATTCATTTATAAGGCGTTGACAGTGAAATAAGTCGTAAGTTTATAATAGGAAGGTGTTGCGAGAGAGATTGGCAGCGTGCAGTGGGTGCCCCTGAGTGGCAGACAACACGAGCGGACGGTAGCCGCGTGGGCAGCTTTGCCGCGTTGGCAGGGGCAACCTACCCACGTCGCTGCTTCCCTCAATTAACTTTCATTACGCTCCGCAGATTTAACTCCCCTACCACCCAGCCTCCGCTCTCTCACGTGCTCTTTCCGTACTCTTCTCAATGAAATTTTGTGTAATCCTTCTCCTGTTTTTAAAAACTGCGCGACTGTGGAGTTAAAAACCGAACGAAGCTTCGTTGAGCAACTGTAAAACACCGAGCTCGTTAAAAACTACAGGAGAGCCTAGAAATAATTTCACCGAAAATTGTTTTTCGATTTGATTCCTGCTCCAAATCTTCCGATTTTATGTTTGTCACTTTTTTTAAAAAAATAACTTATGCCACAAGTTACTGTCTTACTTGATTAATCACCGGCATTTGTTTCATAAAAACCTTGATTGTGAAATTAATAAGAAATAAACTCTTTCCTACACACCTAGCTCATTCATCTTGTTATTATGCAGTCTGAAGAGAACAGTGTGCCTTGATCGGCTTGGAGGACAGGGGCAGGCAAATGATTTTTCCGTCCACCAAGCCAAAGCAAAGAGACATTTGACTATCATATGAGACATTTCTCGAACACAATATTAGATCAGTAATAACCGTCTGTGTGGGGTCCTAGAGCTCATTTTGACACATGTAAAGGCTTCGCAGTGTCTCAGCTCTGTCGTTTAGAACAATATGTGTTATGGAGAGCTACGAGCAGGATGAAAGCTCGTCGATCACACCTTGAGGTATCAAATGCTGTTAGTGTCCTAAAGCTAAATTTCACTGCTGAGGTTTTTCAAGAACGGCAAAGGATATACATCTATGCGCAATTATAGATAAAGATTGTCATCACCAGTTGCTCACGAAGCAATGCGTTAGGCTTTGGCAATAACAACAGAATACAAAATATCTAGCCATACTTTATGTAATCGTCTTCGTGAAAGTAGTCTCTATGCGCGCAGACTACGAGTTGCACCACACGGCTCTAAGTGTCGTGAGACACGAGATTAAAGAAAAAATCTGTTCTCCGCGATTTGTTGTCTGTCAAGTTACAATTTGCAGTCGAGTCCGGTAAGCGCCGCATATATATCCGGAGAGAGCATCAGCTGCGAAGGAGCTCCACGTTTGAGTTTGTAACGTCTTATGTCGTGAGTCTACAGTGTACCCCATCAGGGGGATGGCACACGATATTAAAAGAGAGATAATACGTATGTTTGCCTGTTTCTGTGTTATTCCAATAGTAAATAAATACGAGGTGGCGATAATTAAAGTGAAACTACTCACAGAAGTCCATTGTGGGCTGTAATTATCGTATAGCAGCGAATCTATGTAGATATTCTAATGCATTAATGCGGAACCGATTTACGCTGGAAAACAATTTAGTTCCAGCTGTCGCCAGCCTAAATTTTAGGCATCAACGTAAGCACAACGGAAAAATCATCAAATCCCAAAAGGAACTTGGTTGATACCCCTACGCCACAGGCTACCTCGTTCACTAAATGCCCTTAAACGCAACGAGAAGAAGACACACTGATTAGCCAAACCATTATGACCACCTATTTAATAGATTGTTGGTCCGACTTCAGAACGAAACACATCACTGATTCTGCGTATCATGGGCCCGAAAGTTTCTTGATAGGTTTGTAGCGGTATGTGGCATTAGATGTGTACGCACACGTCATGCAGTTCGCGTAAATAACGAGCCGCTCATTTGCGTACGCGGAGATGTCGCGCGATAGCGACCCAGACGGGTCCCATAGGGTTTATCAGGCGAATTTGGTCGCCAAGACATCGACGTGAGTTAACTATAATGCTGCTCAAATCACTGTAGCACACTTCTGGATCCGAAACACGGACATTTATACTGCTGAAAAACGACATCGCCATCGGGGAAGGTATCAAGCATGAAGAGATGCAGGTAGTTCGCAACTGTCAGCGTGTTTTCGATTACTACCATAGATCAAATGCAAAAATACTGCTCCGTCCGTGGCGCGGTGCACGTTTTGAGCCGCCGTTTGTGGAGACGACCATCGACCTAGTGTAGCAAAAATATGATTCACCCGAGGAGCCGACGCATTTCCATTGATCGACGGTCGAATCCCGATGGTCCCGTGCCCACTGTAATCGTAATTGACCATGTAGTTGGGTCAACATGTGAACATGTGGGGGCGGTCTGCGGTGAAGCTCCAATAATGTACTATGAACGATGTGCTCCAAAACACTTCTGCGTGCACCAGCATTGTGCTCTTCTGACAGAGATGCCACAGATCACCACCTACCTTATTTCATAGAGCAGACAAGCCTCTGAACCCCACGTTCAGTGAAGAGTCGTGGACGTCCAACCATTTAGCGCCTATGGATAGTTTCGCCGTTCAAATGGTTCAAATGGCTCTGAGCACTATGGAACTTAACATCTGTGGTCATCAGTTCAAATGGCTCTGAGCACTAAGGGACTTAACATCTGTGGTCATCAGTCCCCTAGAACTTAGAACAACTTAAACCTAACTAACCTAAAGGACATCACACACATCCATGCCCGAGGCAGGATTCGAACCTGCGACCGTAGCGGTCACGCGGTTCCAGACTGAAGCGCTTAGAACCTCACGGCCACACCGGCCGGCTAGTTTCACCGTCCTTCTACTTTTTTCCGTAGGTGCTCACGACCGTAGCACGTGAACATTCGACCAGCTTCGCCGTTATCGAGTTACTCATTGACAGGCTCTGCGTTAACAATAATTTTCCCTTTGTTAGGGCAGGTTCTTTCAATGGATTTCCCCTTTAGCAGCCCATATTTACGCATTTTCGTCCGTGTCTGCTCTGCTTACATACTTTTGTTACCGTGTCACGTGCCCTAAACGCCACCAGGTGGCATCCAACGTCGCGGTGGGCAATGGTCGTAATGTTTTGGCTGATCAGTGTATCTCTGGACTTATCAGGATTGGAAGTTGTTCAGACGCCGCACTTACCTACGAGTTAAAAGCTGGGAAACAATTGACTCTCCCAAAGTGTAACTAATGTAAACAGATTTCAAGACACGGTATCTCGACGCAACGTTGCAGTGTAAACTTACCTGGAATCCAGTGTGTGGCGTTTCCTGTGCTTGGGGTCGATAAAAATAAAAGCTAAGCTCCAATTCAGTCATGACACAAATTCAACTTGTGGATTTCGTCAGTGTCATGTAATGAATTTTAATGGATGCAACCAGTTCCAGGTTCCTGGTCCCAAAGTTCACTTGCGTTATCACGTTTTAGTAATTATGTGCCATGTAAATATTGATAAAGCAAAACACGTCTTCGGAGCACAATATTTATTACAAAAACAACAAAAAGAACTACACAGTAACTACAATCATTGGACAACCAAATGATGAAATAACTTTTAGAGGACAGTCAAACCTACAATATTAATTTCCTTTATTACTCGATGAATAGTTTCGAGCCTAAGTCCGTTAACAATTCATCCAATAAGCTATGCATTAGCATACGTTGCGGCAGACACATGAATTTTCATTGTTGTTAAACACATCTGTAGTATAATGCAGTACAGGTTTGAGCTTCCATCACCGAACTCAAGCCCTCAGCCCCGTACAGCTTTATACTAAAGATGTGTTAAACCACAAGGAACGTTTATTCGGCTGTTGTATGTTATTGCATAGTTTATTGGCTGATTGAATAATGAGGTTATGCTCGAAATTAGTCATCGAGTGATAAAGCAAATTAATATTCTAACGTCGACGGTTCTCTGCAATTTATTGCTTAATTTGGTTAACCAGAATACTTGCTGACGTCATGCCTTCCAGAATTCTGGAAATTAGTAACCATCGGATATGCTGATATATTGTTAGCAACCTACATTTGGATGGCTTTCACAGAAATTAAAAGTTTTGCTGTTCTACACGACCTACCACAGTATAAATCACTTTAAACTGCCCTTTGGCGTATCTCTAAAACCTGTTTAAAGATATCCTTCCGCCTTCTAGTTTAAGAGATGTGAGGTCAGAAAATCTAAGTATAAACACGTACTTAGTAATAAAATTAAGCTGCCTGAAGGCTAGCGCTATTTTAATTTATATTAGTTTTAATTTAACGTAATTTCTCCTTTGCGAATTAAATTTATTTGAATGTATATTAATGTGTTAGCAACCATAATTCACTCCACTATTATTTCTCACAACCCTGTCTGCTATCTTTGAAATGTAAAAAGAAAGAAATGTTTACGAAATTCCAAATTACTGGGAATTGATGTGGAAAGGACCTCTTCTTAAAAGAATTTTCATGCTGATTCCGAAACTGGTGTTAGGTTTTGGAAGTCTTAATATTTTCGAAGTTTTGGAACATTTTATTAAAATCACGTGAACTTCAGTAATATTAATTTAGCTCAGCGTCTGGATCACAGTTGTACGTGAAAAACATGATCTTTTGTTCTCCGGCGTATGCTGAATACATATTACATTTGAAAACAGTCATTTAACTGAATTTTAATATGGCACAAGAGCTTCCTTTGTTAATGCAAGATACAATTTTAGAATTAGCTAAAAGAGTAGGTCCCCTATAGACTCTATTACCTCGTTATTATTTTCAGTTGTTACTTATCGTCAGTTCATGGTATCAAAATACAGGATGACGACTTCTACTTGTTTCAGAGCTGGAAGTATGGACTTCCTACGAGAATACAAAAATAATTTCAAAAGTCTACGATATCAATAGTACTCGCAGTGTTGTGCTGTTGTTATAAAAATGCTCCATGTATAAGAAAAAAAATTGAATTCATTGTTATAAATTTAGATTAGAGTCAAAAACTTTGTTTCTAAAGTGTCGCTATAGACTATGCTTCGATAGTCGATTATGAAATTATATTTCAAGTTAGAGCTCAGAGGAAAGTAAACTCCCGTTAGGCCATGCCTGTCATCGTAGCAGGAAGCTTAATGTTAGCGTGGCTCATTCGACATATGTAAAGGCAATCTTTTCGAACGACGATACTACATGGAAAGCGGAACGTCAGCGACCAGGTACACATGATTGATGCCAGTGTGTCGTAAAACGTCCTCATTAACCCCACAGGTTTACCTACACGAGTAATTTGCGACGACCAGTGTCCGTTTGACCACGTGTCTAGGCGCCAGCAGCGACAAACCCGCTAGGACAATCACAGTTGTGGACACATCACCAGCGAACGGAAAGGGCCGCGCGTACCGACATCAAAGGGAGGAAGCTGGTAATGAAACGCATCGTGGGCCAAGGGCGCAAACAGGCTGCCACCTGCGGCAAAGCACCGGCGTAATAACAGCCCACACTCCATGTTTTCGCTTCGTCACTTTTTTTTGCCACTCTTCTCTTCATTTAGTTTATAAGCGCGTAGCTCCGAGGCTATCAGAAGATATGTGCACTAGGCAAAGCCCTTGTTTACCACGGTAAAAGAGCCCATTATTGGTTTCAGAAGTTACTGCCTAGTTTTAGTTCATAGTGGTAGTCAGAAGGCTTGCTAGAATTAGTAAATAGTTTCAAACAAGTACGACACAGTTGTGTTGGGCCGCATTTCACCACCACCGACAACTACTCGAGGAAGCTTCCGTAGGTTTCCAGTTAAATCTGAACCGTACTTTAACTAGTCAGTGAAAGTATAATCCACATTTATCTCGTGTTTGCGTAGTATTGAGATGTTTAAGTGAGCAATTTCTTTTAAATATATTGTAATACTTCATAACCAAACAGGCAAAATTTCTCTCAGATGATTGCTCCCTGATGAGCTGAATTAGCTTTGGAGGCGTGTACAGTACATGGCGTTTGACTATTCCATCTTCCTCCCTTTCCTGTTTTGTTTACAAGTAGTGAGCGGTGTGAACGATTGTTTGTAGCTCCTTTGATGAGTTCAAATATCTAACTTCACCGTCATGACCATTTGGAGAGATATACGTGGGAGAGATCAAAATGTCGCCCGACTTTTCGTGGAACATACGCTCTGAGAATTTTATCAGTAAACCTCTTCGTCGTGCATAGCGATTCTCTTGTAGCGTATGCTACTGGAAGTGGATGAACAACGCCGAAACGCGCGTATCTTCTTAGTATTTTCTCAATATCATCCATTAATCCTGCCTGGTAAGGGACCAGAATTGACTAGCAGAACTAATGAATCATTCCAACGAGGGTTTTATAATGCATCTTCTTTACGGATCAACCATGTTTCCTAATGAACACATACGTCTAAGACGATTTACGGATCTGATTGTTACCATAGATCTATCACTGTTGGTTTAATGATACTACAAAACGTTTGTTTATGCTGAGGATCGAAGAGTGGTTCCTGGGGCAAACGACAATTCTGTGCAAGTTTGCAGTCTCATGGAACTTCCGTCGTTATTCACCAGGTCATGTACACTATCTGATCAAAAGTACCCGGACACGCCTGTGTATTACAGAATTGGCCACTAGATGTCAAGAAGAGGGGCCCTGTCATTATAAAGCCAGGTGGGGCGTAATGTATTGTTACTAAAACACAAATTCACGAGAACCAAACACTTTATCTGCAAAGGAAACCGCATATAGGACGCTAGTGCGACCTATTCTTGAGTACTGTACGAGTGTTTGGGATCCGCACCAGGTCGGATTGAGAGAAGACATCGAAGTAGGTCAGAGAGGAGCTGCAAGATTTGTTATCGGTAGGTTCGATTAGCACGCAAGTGTTACAGACATGCTTCGGGGGCTCAAGTGGGAATCCCTGGAAGGAAGAAGACATTTGTTTCGAAGAACACTACTGAGAAAATTTAGAGAACTGGCATCTGAAGCTGACCGCAGAACGATCCTATTGCCGCCAACACACATTTCACGTAGAAACCACGAAGAAAAGATACGAAAAATTAGGGCTCATACGGATGCGTTTAGACAGTCGTTTTTCCCTCGCTCTGTCTGAGAGTGGAACAGGAAAGGAAACGACTAGTTGTGGTACAGAGTACCCTCTGCCACGAACCGTATGGTGGCTTGCGGAGTATATATGTAGCTGCAGATGTAGTCATGAAATAGCAATACCAATCAGTCGACGGCAGTGGAATTTCATCCTTATTTATTGTATGCTACAGCATGTTTTAAGTAATTTTTGGCGCTGTTTGTGACATATTGTCTGTGCTCTTTTTTTAAAAAAAAACCTGCTGTAGCACACAATACATAAGGTAGTATGAAAGTATCAATATAAGACTATATTTCAAAAGACGATTTGTAAAAATGTAATAATGTTTTACTGTGTTTGTACAACCATGCCATTTTCTGCATGTTTTAGATTTAAAAACTCCACTGATGATAGTGATATTTGTCGCCGAAACTAGTTTGGGATAATAAAAATGGTTCAAATGGCTCTGAGCACTATGGGACTCAACTGCTGAAGTCATTAATCCCCTAGAACTTAGAACTAGTTAAACCTAACTAACCTAAGGACGTCACAAACATCCATGCCCGAGGCAGGATTCGAACCTGCGACCGTAGCGGTCTTGCGGTTCCAGACTGCAGCGCCTTTAACCGCACGGCCACTTCGGCCGGCTTGGGATAATAAAGAAATAAACGAATGACAGGGTGTTTTGCATCAAGGTGGACTCAATTTCTGATATTACTATTTTTCTACGCAAACACGGACCAAATGGAAGAGTTGCAAGATAATATTATTGGTTCTAGTGGCGATGATGGAGGTGGATAGCGATCACGCACCTTCCTCTGCAAAGTAGACCACAAAGGCTCAGTAATATTGCGATCTGGTGACTGTGATGACAAGGAGAGATGCGACAATTGATCCTCGTACTCGCAAAACCAGTCCTGGTCGATGCGAGCTGTGTGAACTGGAACCCTGTCTTCTTGGAACACATCGTCACCATGTGGGAACAAACATTGCGCCATGGGATGCACATGAACAGCCGAAATGGTCGCATAATCCTTGGCAGTATTGTCACTTCGAGACTAACCACGTACCCCATGGAATACCATGATATGGCTGCCGAACTAATCACCGAACCCCGGCCATGTTTCTCTCTCATGACGTAATCTCTGCCAGGAATTGTAAGCAGTGTGAGAAAACTCATTCGACACTATGACATACTTCCATTGCTTCGTAGTCCTGGTTTTATGGCTTCGGCACCACGTTTTCCTATGACGGGCATTTGCATCATTGATGGGTGGATGTGAAATTCCATCTCACCCTGCAATTTTCAGCTAATGGAGATCCCTTCGTGTTTTGGCGTTGACAGGCTTTTTGAGTGCAACTGTCAGTTCTGCAGTGACTTTTGTAGCTGTCGTCCTCGTATTTTTCGTCACAATCCTCTTGAATGAACGTCTGTCGCGATCACTCGACACACACATTCGTCTGCGTTGTGAGTTAGTGGATGATGTTTTTCCGCTTTTCGTGTATGCGGTATAAAGTTTTCGATATGGAGCCTCTTGAAACACCAAACACTACCTCTGCCTTGGTTACGGAAGCACCTGCCATATGAGCGCTAACAATTTGCCCACGTTCGAACTCACTTAGCTCCGGCATAATGCACTCACGACTATACAGAACACTTTTCTCACCGCGACTGTCCCTTGCAACCTACTGAACACTTAGTACACGGGCGTTCGTGGTCAGCTGCAGCAGCACAACCCACAGGCTTGCCAAGCATCTGCATTTATGTTAAATCATGCATTTCTCGCGACGTTCTCATATTTTTGTACAAACCCATCATTTACAATCACTCTGGAGTGCTGAGGACGAAGACATACTTTATTTGGCGTCTCTTGAATATCCTGTCAATCTTCAAGAACACTCCAACAACGTAAGGTAGAAAAAACTATCCTCGTGAAGTTATCAATTCCTTCTGGCTGCTCTTGAGGTTCAGTGAGAGCTGGTCGAAATGCATTTCGTCTCTGCTTGTCGGAGTATCAGTTGTAGACGAACACAGACCGGAGATGGCTAAGCTCAGCTCATAAGCTCTCGGGATCTGAGATAGCTTTTCCCGCTCGGCGCATAAGAAGATTGCGGCCCGTTTCTGTGGCAGGGGGCTCTAGATGTTGACGTCGTCTACGACTCGTCTACTGTGACGTTATAGCCCCGCCCGTTGGCGCCTTGGCTTTTCTAGCGAGCCAGCGCATAAACTGGTGAGCCACAACAGCAATTTGTCCAGTAGCACCTGTAGACGACGATAAGCTGTCTCGTGGGACTATTATGCACTTTACGCAACACAATCCGACGTGATGCCCGTGAACTATTGAAGAAGTTATTTTGTCGAGAAAGCCTCAAACAGCACATATATCAGTGATATTGGTGATATTACCAATATGATCCATGATCCGTTAAATTTGTGGGAGATAAATTGCTGTGTGTATCTGAAGAACCCAATTTGAACCTTGGTTCGGCACCCACTAAGGGTTAGGGGCATCCGTTCTTAGGTCAACGAAGGGCAAGGAAATACTGGGCACCAGAAGAATTATGCATACTAAAAAACTGCAGTGTCGTCTCTGTAGCAGAACTGGTGCGATTATAGTGTCGTGGGTCTTCTAGACTCTAATGAACTGTTTCGTTTGTTATTCACTACTTCAGTAAAACTTGTCAGACAGCAAACATTACGTCTAGACAGCATTGAGTCTTAGCTCTGCGCCGTAAACTGACTGTCCGCACAGGTGCCACTGCACGAGCGATCACGTCATTTTTGTCCACATAATGAAATCGTGGGTGTGGTGCCTATTCCACGATAACCATACATATTTCGCACTATAGCGGACTATAGGTTGCCGATACACGACACACTTACAAGAATGATATAAATTTGAAAGATAATCAAGACGTTCTTTTTCTTCTTTCATTGTCAAAGCTGACAAAATGTCGTCTTAGTATTAGGATTACATTAGAGTACTACGTCAAGTATTTAACACCACTGTCTACGTCAATTCAGAAATTTCGTTCTCTAATTATGTACGCGAGTCAGATCATTTCCACGGAAATGCCACTCATCGGATGAAATGAGTTTAACTGCAGTATGAATGAGCGTAAAGGAAAATTGAGGGGCTGTTGGGAATTATAGATTTGCAACTAACACATCATAATCATGGAAATCGGAGCAATTGAAGTTGCACACTGTAAGGGTGTGAAGTGGTATAACTTGGCCGTAGTTGTGGAAGCTACATGTGAAGCTGTGATCCATTTTCAAGAGTGTTTATGGAATATACTGGAATACTGGCTTGGGTACTCTCTCGTTTCTTCTGTGCCACGTGTATACTCGCATCGTGTGGATGATTGTGCAGTATAATGCTTCAAAAAAAGGTTCAAATGGCTCTGAGCACTATGGGCCTTAACATCTGAGGTCATCAGTCCCCTACAACTTAGAACTACTTAAACCTAACTAACCTAAGGACATCACACACACCCATGCCCGAGGCAGGATTCGAACCTGCGACCGTAGCGGTCGCTATAATGTTTCATCTGCATTGTTGCAGACGAGCTCGGAAGGAGAAGGAAGGGAGAGGGTGAGACTCAGCTCAAAGCCTTCTAGAATAGAACAGAAGGGGCCGCCAGAATTAAAGCCCCCATCAACAGTATCATATTCCCGTGCTGCACGAGACACTGTGCGCATGACTGGCATTTGCCGCACAGTGTGGTCATCAATAATCTTACGCCACCATTTCTTATCTAAATTACGAGAAATAGTTTTCTTATATCGTTCTAAAACAGCGTATTGCTTTTTGTGCCCTGTACAGTGTTGTTTATAAATGCCTCCGAAGTTTTAGAGCACGACGACCGATATCTTCATGGTATTCAGCAGAAAGACATATATCAGTCAAGAGATACGTCTTGTAGGCATTCAGTGCGGTTTCCCTTTGTGATGCGTCAAAAGTAAATACGCTTGCCGTTCGTCAAAATTTTACGGCTTCTGGAGACTGTTTCGCGGTCTCTGTCTGTGCTGACAGTTGTGGCCAGTATCACGAGATTTGCTTTGTTATGTATGAACTGTTTTTGTTCTGAAGCTGCCATCTTTTATATAGTGCCACATCTCCGCCGAACAGTCAAAACTGACAATCTTTTGTCGAGTTAAAGGGCTCAAAAAGTAGACATGCCTTCCGAGAACGCTATTCGCCATATTATGGCACTACTACTCCCGTGTGAAGCATTCCGTCAGGATGGAAGTCACGAATCAGATCTTTGAGAAATTCTGCGTTAGTCGATGCACATGGTTTTGCCTGTCAGTTACGCTGGTCAGGCAGCCGCTTTCTTCATGCACCCTGGGGACAGTTTTGAATAAACTTGTACATTGCCTTACGATCAAGAATACGAGACAATAGTTTGTGTCCTAAAACACGACGGTGAAGTCTGTGTAAATAACCCAGAAGTCGGCGTTGGCAGTTCCTGACTCATGCCAGAGTTTACGTCAAATTACCCATTCCTCTGGTGATGGCACTCGAGATAATTGTCCGATAATTTGCTTCTTTTTCTGAGAATACGCTCTTGTAGCGGATTCCCTGCTGTCCGAAAGAATCTCTTAACGAGTCATTCAGGACGCGAACGGCGTGTAAAAGAGCTTAGCGCATCAAGGGAGTAGCGCCGAGGTAGCGGGATGCCGTCTGTAAATAATACTCCGTTCTTCGCCCTGGACACGTGTCTGTCAGCCTGCCTAACGAGTCACAACTTCTCCGTTACGGGTACGCTTGGAATAACATACGTGCCACCAGAATCAAGCACGAGGTTTCTCGACTCTTATGCTTTTAACTGTGGGATTCCGTGCTCGCTTAGAATTAACAGTCAATGATTTATCGCAGTGTGTTTCATTCAACAACCTTCAAACCCGACTTTCGAACAACCAGGAGGAGTAGAGTTCCTCGTAAGAAGGTTCAAGTTCAGCAGCAGTAATGGCTGCACTTTCGAAATTCCCCACGCTGGCCAAGTTCAGTTTGATTCCAAACAATTAGTCGCTTTCTAGTACGCATTTATAAGGCAAAGCGATGACGTTATCACAGACGCTCATATGGTCACAACAACAGCATGTCTGTTATACGAATGCACTTTGCAAGTGAGCTCCTCGTTGTTTTTTACTATCACAGAGTGTGTAACTGCTTCTTTGGCCTGGTAATTTGATTGGACTTGCACCTAACTCTTCTACATGTGTTAACATACTATAAAAGCAGAATGTAGTTGTTGATACCATGTGTAATGATATTATTTAACTCAATTCATTTCACACTGTTTTCGCACATTAGCCGCAGTTAAATTAAATGTACTGTATCACTTTAAAGTTATTATTAACATTATTCTTGTTTGTCTTCTGGTACGCGGCTATTCACCAACTCAGTTTAGTTTTATGAAGACTCACGCACGTATATGGCCATTTGAGTCATCGTGTCAGTAGCTAATGTGGACAGACACATAGTATCACCACATTTGAAACACGTACGAATACCGGTGGAGCACTCAAACCCATGACGTTCGTTTTAAGTGGCTTCGGAGCTCGTTACGGAGAGAAATAGACAATTTAACTCGCCATCATCATGCTGCAAAAGGTAATTACGGGTATTTTCGCCTCTCGTTCACTAACCTCCTGCCTCTTTCTGTTAAACCGAGCCGGCCGATCTGGCCGAGCGGTTCTAGGTGCTTCAGTCTGGAACCGCGCGACCGCTACGGACGTAGGTTCGAATCCTGCCTCGGGCATGGATGTGTGTGATGTCCTTTGGTTGGTTAGGTTTAAGTAGTTCTAAGTTCTAGGGGACTGCTGACCTCCGATGTTAAGTCCCATAGTGCTCAGAGCCATTTGAACCATTTTGTTAAACCGACCTCCTCTCTGAACACCTCTCTCTGTCGGTTATTGCTTCACAGAAGCATTCTTGTCAAGGCTAGGTGAATGTCCTCTTCCCCGCCTTCTGTCGGATGTCAATTTCCACCCTCGCTTGGCCGCTTATTGTGAGCCATTATCTCTAAATGTCCAAACTACAATGGCTGTCTAGTTTCTGTTGTCAGTTATCACCCTTTTCATCCATTTCATTCCTTGAATTGATTTCCATATAATATATCCTAGCAATAACACACCTTCTCTAAATGTTAGCTTCCGGTACAGGGAATTTTTCTTTTGGTTTTTTATTCATTTCTCAGATCTCTGTACGATTTGTGGCAGTAATTTCAACAATAGACAACGGGGCTTCAAAAAGTAAGTTACGTATGTCGTCCCACGCTAAGACCATTGCGCAACAAGAGTTGTGCATTGCCAGAAGAGAATACATGTTCTAGGTGTCCTGGAGATAGTTCTGGTGCGGTATAGATAACAGATGCATCGCAGTGTGGGAGCGAAGTGGCGCGGCAACTGGAAACGCATTCCGAAGTTGAAGTACGTGGGACAGTACTATTCTTGTGGGAATAAAGTCTAAATTGCAGACAGGCTAACTCTAGAATTCTGGCTGTATAGAGAGCAAATACAATGTCGCGTCCAGCCGTGGCGAAATGGTGCCAACCGTTTTACCAAGGCTGCACAAACAAAGGTTCATTAATACGTCTTCTAATTCGCTCCCACTTTGTTGCTGTTGACGTCAAATTTGTCTTTGTTGCAACTCCTTGTGTATAAAACGCTGACTCGACTGTTGATCGCGGCTGGTCCCGGCGGAGGTTCGAGTCCTCCCTCGGGCATGGGTGTGTGTGTTTGTCCTTAGGATAATTTAGGCTAAGTAGTGTGTAAGCTTACGGACTGATGACCGTAGCAGTTAAGTCCCATAAGATTTCACACACATTTGAACATGTTTTTGACTGTTGATCTGTGGTCTAGCTGAGCTATCGATCGAGGACTCAATGAGACAGTTGTCTGACGCTGATTTATGCTTCGTCTGACGGAAAACATTTTACAAGATTCCTATTTGGGAAACTCTTTCTCCATATGAGTGTCTCGATGTAACCTTTGAAATCTGATGCTGTTGTTTAATGTCTAGGAAACGACGAAGTAGTTAGATAAAAAGAGCTACTTCGGTCAAAGAGTCGGTCTTGGTTTATATATACCACAGGAGATATAAAACAGAGTAGTGTGATGAATATTTAAGTCCAAATCCTGTAGAATCTAAGACCAATTTTTCAACCCTGCTCATTTTGTGCACAAAATGTCAACTAACGTGTATACGCTTACTGTGTCCTAAATGGTTCATTGTACCGTGTTTAATCAAATAAAATTACACAGATAGGCGAGTATTTTTCTGTATGGTTACTACTTGCAATTTTTTTGTACCGAGGCACCGAAGCAACTCTTTTTCCTACAACTACAGATTGGTCAGAAACAATCTGAGAAACTTGTAAGGGTGTTGCAGGGTAAGTTGTGCTAAGAAATAACTAACAAGGAAAAAAATCCACAGGTTGCGCCGTTTACAAATTAATTAGCATTGAAGTTAGACAATCAGGCAGCTGCGAGCGCAAATTCAAGCGGCCCGCCAGATATAATTAGTGTCAGTTATTCTCTTAGCGTAGTTAATAGCAAACGAGACTGCTCAACCTTCAGCTCGAGTTCGATCCTTACTAACGTCCCATGCCCAATTTTTGTATCGCTTCCTTGTTCGTCTCTCGCGGGCCTCTTGAATTTGCGCGCTCAGCGGACCGCTAGGCTAACTTCAATGCTAATTAAATCGGAAACGCCGCAACGTATCGATTTTTGTAACAATTATTTCTCAGTATAACCTACCTTGCAACGCCTTTACAAGTTTTTCAGACTGTTTCTGACCACCCTGTACACCTATATTCCGCAAGCCACTGTACAGAACACAATGGTGAGTAGATTGTACCAGAATTTAGTGACTTCCCACTCTGTTCCATTCTCGGAAGGG
The DNA here is from genome assembly GCF_021461395.2 of Schistocerca americana. Taxonomy (NCBI): domain Eukaryota; kingdom Metazoa; phylum Arthropoda; class Insecta; order Orthoptera; family Acrididae; genus Schistocerca; species Schistocerca americana. The sequence goes on from NC_060130.1 coordinate 660,832,759, forward strand.
GCGAGAGAAAAATGTTTATCTATCTGACTCTTACCTAATTCTCATGATGCTTACACAAGATGCAGTATAGTCACAACAGACCTGTTCAAATGGTTCATATGGTTCTGAGCACTATGGGACTTAACATCTGAGGTCATCAGTCCCCTAGAACCTAGAACTACTTAAACCTAACCAACCTAAGGACATCACACACATCCATGCCCGAGGCAGGATTCGAACCTGCGACCGTAGCCGTCGCGCGGCTCCAGACTGTAGCGCCTAGAACCGCTCGGCGACAACGGCCGGCAACAGAGCTGTTGTACGATCTTCTTCAATTGCCGAATTTCTGAGTTTATCCAACACCTTTTCGCGGGAAATGCGTCATCATTCTTCGAGAGATTCCCTTTAAATTTCCCTGGACTTCCAGTCACATTTTTATACGTTTGCTGGTGCCAATTTACGGTACTAGCAGAACGCCGCTGAATTTGTTGGACGTCTGCTTGATAAAGACCTCCAATCTCTAGTGCCTCGTATGCGGTTTCCATTGCGAACGCGTTGCACTTCCCTAGAAACCTTCCATTACATCTATTGTTACTATTCGCCCTCCTATTACACTCTCGCCGCTGACGGAACGTTAAATCCAAATCTTACCTTACTGAGTTCACTTTTTAGTAGAACGGACGTACTATTTTAACCGATTCGAAAGTTGTTAAGAAGATATGTACGGCAAAACGTTTCGGAAAACATGCCAAAACGTGATAATTGTGAAAATCAAATCTGATTAGCGTAGCGAACTTCTCAAGGCCACACAAACCTTGTTAACGTAGTTCACGGACATTGACGTGAAAATTAAAAAAAAAAAGTGTGTGAAATCTTACAAGACTTAACTGCTAAGGTCATCAGTCCCTAAGCTTACACACTACTTAACCTAAAATATCCTAAGGACAAACACAGACAGACACCCATGCCCGAGGGAGGACTCGAACCTCCGCCGGGACGTGAAAATTTTAAATACGTACATTAATGATCAGTATATCACTGCACTCCTTATTTCAGTACTCTTAAGAAAAGGGTATCATTTCAATAGAATACAACGGAAGAAAGCTATTTTTCCATTATAAACAAGTTGTGTGTGTAAACCACATATCAAGACACTCATCTCTTTGCTTACTGTTACTTGTCATCATCTGTGTTTCGATATCTCGAATGAGTACGAACTGTTACTGATGTCCGTGTTACGTAGCAAACTATCTGTAACGCAGGCGAATGGAAAAGGAGATCACGTTGGAAAGGGTTGCCAATACGTGCATGTCACGAACCTCTGTTCAGCTAGAATAACTGAGCGCAAGGAAGGGAAACACTTCTAAGAAGTCTACACAGCTCTGTGTTTGTGTAATCCCAGGCAACGGATACTGAACTCAAGATATAGCTAAAGGCGTTTTTGGTATCACCTGGAAGAAGAATAAGGAGATAATGTACATGTTTTGAGCACCGCCTTGGGCGAGTTTTGTGCGCCACTCTGCTGTGTTTGTGTAGCAGTGTGATTCTTCGATCGGCCCGCTATTCCTGTCTACCTGTATCCTCCAGTGAGCGTGTGCCCGGCATGTTTTCTCTGCCTGCTGTTTGTTTGCAAGAGCCGTCCCGCGTCCCGCAAGCACGTCGCAGCCCGCCGCATCCTCCAGCGCCCGCAAAAGGCCTCTACGTTTTGTTACAGTTGCCCGTCACAGCAGGCCGCGTGCGAAGCGAGATAACACCCAATTCGCGGAAATGTACTACTGTCTTCATATTTACATCTTCCCGTGTTTTTTTGAAAGCTTTACTAGTTTCGAAAGAAAACTGAAGTCATTATGTAACAAATTAAGTCCCTTTCACTTACACATTTAACAATGCAAAATGAACGAAAACTGTAAGCAGAAGGGTATTCATATTGATTGCTGTTACTCGTTTTATAAAATACTGAAAAGTAAGTATATGTTCTGCGTCAGGTTTTCTTTTTTCCATAAAGGACAGTCAAACGAAAGCCGAACACTCGCCACAACAGGACCGTGGAGTGGTTCCATTTAAAAGTAATCACCACTCGCGTTGAGATATTTAGTAATCACCACACGCGTTCAGACATTTATCCCACTGGGAGACAAGACGATCACTTCCTGTTTCGCAGGACGCGATTGGCCGCCTACGAATCCACAGCCGCACCCATCCTTGCAACCGACGTCCACGCATGTCTTTCTTCGAGTCACTAAAGCTGTGAAAAAGGAACGGTGAAAGGTCCGGGCTGTGTGGAGGCTGTTGCATTGCTTCCCAACCAAACCACAGAAGCGTAGCCTTCGTCCGATTGGCAGTGTGGAGGCAGGCGTTACCTTTCAACAGGACGATATCGAACGCCTCCAACACTGTCCCACATGTGCAACAAGGTGGTAGTGGAGTGATGTTCTGGGGTGGCAGTAAATGGGGACGTTGTACACCTCTCATGGTTATTGAGGGCAGTCTCATTGCTCTACGGTAGAGGGACGAGTGGGACTGTCCTGGCAACATTTTAGTGACAATTTCATCTTGATGAGTGATAACTTGCGTGCTCATTGTGCTGTTTCGTGAACACATTCCCTCAGCGTGTTAGGATCACCAGCCTGGAGTAGCTTGTCTGTTCCCACGTACTCTGCGCTGCTTATGCAGTTTCGCCATTGAAGAGTAGGGTAATTTGGGCTACGTCTGGCTTGATGATCTCATCGATGGTGTTCCTCAATCGATTCAAGCCTGCATCCTAGCAAGGGGACGCTCCACCAAGTATTGACGTTGCTCAGGAGTCCTATGAGAAACCTTCATGGGAAACAGGTTTTTTTTTCTTTTTTGTGATCTGGACTCGTTGCAAATGAATATATACGCATGTCTCAGAGTTAATTTTTGTCTGTACCATGAATTTCGAAATAAAGTGGTGATGCAAAACTTTTGTTGATGTGTGTATTTCCTCGTAAACAACGTAGCTTTGCCCGTTATAGTAGAGGATCTTTATCGCTGTTGCCACTATTATTATTATTATTATTATTACTACTAATATTTTGTCGTTGTCATCGTCGTCGCCGCCATTGTTGTTGTTGTAGCTGTTGTTGTTGTCACACTTATAAAAATGTAACTTAAACCTTCTGCATTGCCGGCCAGTGTGGCCGAGCGGTTCTAGGCGCTTCAGTCTGGAACCGCGCGACCGCTACGGTCGCAGGTTCGAATCCTGCCTCGGGCATGGATGTGTGTGATGACCTTAGGTTAGATAGGTTTAAGTAGTTCTAAGTTATAGGGGACTAATGACCTCAGATGTTAAGTCCCTTAGTGCTCAGAACCATTTGAACCATTTTTGAACCTTCTGCATTCGTTTTTGATGCAGAATGCGTTGTAAATAAACGTTGAGTAGAGTGGAACTCGAGGATTCGGTTTTGACGCCTAAGAAAAATGTATAAATAAAATGAAATCAACCCTCTGACTGTAGCTTGGCTAACGCAGCAGCGTTGGAATGATAAAGACCATTATCAGGAAAGTACATCGAAAATTTTTTGACTGCACCTCATCATTTCTCCCGTCGATGAAAATGTGGTTGCAAGCAAGTTGCAGCGGTCCTGGACCTGTCGTTCCACACTTTATTGGTTTACCTCATCTGGAATTTGCATTAGCCCCAGGCTAGAATCTCGTAGTTGGCTGTTAGTGAAACGATCCCATTTCTCTTCCGGTTCTACATAAGAACTCTCACAAGGATTACCAACGAAAGCAGGCGCTGTGGAAGAGAACGTTATTGTTCTAAATCTAATTACCGTACTGTAAAGTGAAATTTACATAACGAGGCACATGGATTAAAATAGTCTCTTATTTTTGCGGCTTTCTTTATTAACAATAACAGAAATATATTGCAGATTTTAAATCTAGATTTTAGTCTCGTTTGTTTCCCTAGTTTTTCGTTAAATAAGTTTAGCTTCGACTTAATATTTGTTGTCTCTTTTTGGTTCATAGTTGAGATCTGAAATAAATTAATCTTTGATATTTTACTCGAATTTCCATAATTTTAGTACTTTCACCCATGAGATAAAATAGTACCGTGTACACCATTGTTTGAGTACGTCAGAAAATTGATTACACATGTCGTTCAATCAGTCCACCTGCTATAATTGTTTGCTCTTCTGCCTCGAAATGTGATTTTGGCTCTACTGAATCTGAAAAACAGGTTTTGGCTTTATGTCTGCAATAAATTGAGTCTTAAATGCAAATTTAGACGTGATTTCTTTGTTGCTGCTCTATTCTGTATAGAAAATCGGACGTCATCGTCAGAAAAGCAATCTAATTAGTAATCACCGTCTTGTGGCAAATAGCACGTGATTTCTCTATATTTCCTGATGAATGTAAACATTTTGCATAACTAACGTAACATCATAGTACTGGGACAAAATATTTCTACGTAGGTAATAAAAACCTCAACAATATGACAAAGAACAAATGAATACATAAATAAACAAAGATTCAGATTTTTGTGTTACAATTTGATTAGTTTATAATCAAATTTTAAACAGTGGTAGGTTTATAAAGATTCTTCCACTTCAGTATTCAAAAAAATGCTTCATTATTGTGAAAAAAACATTATTATTTACAATGAAGTTTGATATGTCTCCAAACACGAATATGTGATTGTATTGATGTATGTGAGCCTCAACATGTATTACTAGCGTGGTAACAGGAAGAACATTTATGGTTGTGCTGGCTATGGATCTCATATGTGCATAATCGACGGGTTCGTGTGTTGGCCAAATAAGGATTTTAACGAGTATATGCTCTCGAGGAAACCCTCCACCTCCACCGTGTTTACACTTCCCTCTAATTTAATTCCTCATTAGTGTGTGTTGCTGTCGATGGTAACTAATTGTTTATGTCGTAAGCTAAGTAATAGCTCTTTCGTAGCACAACATCTACGCTGATTCAACTTTAGTTTGCATTTTCGTACGCCAAAGTAACGAGAGTTTTGTAGTCGTCAGGAACTAGCAGTGATAGTAGCTGAAGGAAAGGCTAGGTCGCGTCGCGTCGGCGGACTGTGGCGGCGTTGTCCGCGCAGCGCCCATCGCTTAGCGCCTAACGCCCAGTGCCCAGTGCCCAGAGGAGCGCTAAGAATAGCCCGGCGTCGGCGCGGCGTGCAGCGCTGCGGTGTGTACGCCAACCGCTCCCCCGCAGTGGGCGTGCCTCGCGCTGCGCACATCATTTTCTGATACGTGGCCTCTAAACAATGCGTCGCCCCATCGAAGCAGCCACCACTACAGAACGCCTGCTCGTCTCCTCATTCCATTCTCTTACTCAGCGGCAACACTTCTATCGGTTCGCTGCTGATCAAATTTCGGGGATGGTAGTGAATGGATAAACAAAAACATCTACATTTACGTACGTACTCCACAAGTCACTATACAATGCATGGCCGAGGGTTTCATCGTACCAGTATTATTAGTTTTCTATCCTACTCGATTTGCCCACTGAACGAGGAAAAACTGACGGTCAACATGCCTCTGTATTCGTCCAAATCTCACTTGTCTTTTTGTGGTGATCCATACACAAAACATACGTTAGTGGCAGCATAATCGTCGCACATTAAGTTTCGAATACAGTCTTTTCAATTTTACCCAATAGGGTTGTGCGAGAACTAAATCGTCATCCTTCCGAGGATTCCCATTTACTTCCCATAGCATTTCTGTTATACTTTCGTATGGGCTACAGCGATCTATTACCAACCAAGCAGCTCGTCTCTGAGTTCATAGCTGTCTCTTGTTATGAATTCTTAATGAAGACTGCAATCATTGGAACAGTATCCTAGAATTAGTCCCACTAGCCTCCTGAATGTGATTTCCTTTAGAAGAGTTTCACTTTACCAGAACCCTTCCAACAAATGTGTCTTTCATTTTGCCACCGTATTACCGATTTTACGTGATAGTCCCGTATAATATCGCTTCTTAACACACCCTAAGAAAAAAAAAAAAAAAAACTGAAGCACCACGAAGGAATTATCCGAAATGTTCAAATGTGTGTGAATTCCTAAGGGACCAAACTGCTGAGGTCATCGGTCCCTAGACTTACACACTATTTAAACTAACTTATGCTAAGAACAACACACACACACTCATGCCCGAGGGAGGACTCGAACCTCCGGCGAGAGTGGTCGCGCAGTCCGTGACATGGTGCCTCTAACCGCGCGGCCACTTCGCGCGGCGGAATTATCCGAACAGGATGGAAGTAAGTAGATAAATAGATGTGCTGTACGTGTACAGACAAAAAAATGATTGCAGTTTAAGAAAAAATTGGATGATTTATTCAAGAGAAAGAGCTTCAGGAAACTGAGAAAGAGCGGCCGGGTGGCCGAGCGGTTCTAGGGGCTACTGTCTGGAACCGCACGACCGCTACGGTCGTAGGTTCGAATCCTGCCTCGGGCATGGATGTGTGTGATGTCCTTAGGTTAGTTAGGTTTAAGTAGTTCTAAGTTCTAGGGGACTGATGACCTCAGAAGTTAAGTCCCATAGTGCTCAGAGCCATTTGAACCATTTGAAAGTGAGAAAGTCAACAACGTGTTGGTCCACCTGCCCTAATGCAAGCAGTTATTCGGCTTAACATTGATTGATAGTGTTGTTGGATGTTATCCTGAGGGTTGTACTGCCAAATACTGTCCAAGAGGCGCGTTAGATCGTCAAATCCCGAGATGATCGAAGGGCCCTGACCATAATGCTCCAAGCGTTCTCAATTGGGGAGAGATCCGGCGACCTTGCTGACTAATGTCGGGTTTGGCAAGCCAAAGACAAGCAGTGAAAATGCTTGCTGAAACCTAAGTGCAGGATGCCAAGGACAACAAAACGGGGTGTAGAATATCGTTAACGTACCGCTGTGCTGTGTGGGGGCTGTGGATTGCAACTAAATAGGTGCACCTTAAGTGGAAAGCGCACATAAAACAAATAGCGGGTGAAGCAGACACCAGACTCAGATTCATCGGAAGAATCTTAAGGAAATTTAGCTCATCCGCGAAAGAAGTGGCTTATAAAGCACTTGTTCGCCCTGTTCTTGAGTATTGTTCATCTATCTGGGACCCCTATCAGGTAGGACTAATAATGGAGATAGAGAAGATCCAACGAAGAGCGGCGTGTTTCGTCACGGGATCGTTTAGTTGGCAAGAGAGCGTTACCTAAACGAACTCAACTGGCTGACGTTACAAGAGAGGTGTTGAACATCACGGAGAAATTTACTATTGAAATTTCGGTACAGCACATTTCATTAGGACTCGAACAACATATTAATTCCCCCCATATACGTCTCGCGTATTGACCACGAGGAGAAAATTCGAGAAATTATAGCCAGTACAGAGGCTTACCGACAATCATTCTTCCCACGCATTATTCGCAAGTGGAACAGGCTTGGAGGAATCATATAGTAGTATCGAAAGTACCCTCCGCACCACACCATTAGGTGGCTTGAGGAGTATGATGTAGATGTAGATGTAGATGAAATGAAATGGCACCCCAGACTATCACTCATGGTTGTCTGGCCGTATGGCCGGCGACAGTCAGCTTGGTATCCCATTGCTGTCCGGGGCGTCTCGAGACTCGTCTTCGCTGGTCATCAGGTATCAATTCGAAGCTGTACTCATCACTGAAGACAGTTCTACTCCAATCAGTGAGACCCAGGTCGAAGGCGCGTCTAGAGACGTCCCGGACAGCGGTGGGATACCCACTTGATTGCCGCCCGCCGTACGGCCCGACAACCAGCAATGGTGGCCTGGGGTGCAATTTTATTTCCTAGCAGGACCCATTTGGTTGTCATAAGCGGCAACCTTACAGCACAGAGGTTCGTTGACTATATTCTACATCCAGTTTTGTTGCCCTTCATGGCAAGCTATCTTGGGCTTACATTCCAGCAAGATAATGCCCGCCAGCACATGGTGAGAGTTTCTACTTCTTATCCTCGTGCTTGCCAAACCCTAGCTTGGCCAGCAAGGACGCCGGATCTGTCCCCAATTGAGAACGTTTGGAGCATTATGAGCAAGGCCCCTCAACCGTCGCGAGCTTCTTCTCTTGAATAAATCATCCAAGTTTTCTAAAACTGTAATTATTTGAACATGTACATCACAGCTACAGATTTCCGGTCCATTCAGGTAATTCCTTCGTTGTACGTCACTTTTTTTTTGTCTTAGATAGTATTACCCGCGAATATTTATGCGATATCACGTGCGCAATATGTTCACCAATAATGCTGTAGACAGACACTATACGTTTGATCTCTTTGTTAAGACCATTATCATAAACATGTCAACATTAAAAAGGGCCGCCGTTCGTTGCACCAAGTGGAATTTATGTCCGAGACTTACTGCAATTCCTTAAGATCCTCCAACGAAGAGTGTCTCCTGCAATCAACAGTACCGTCAGCGAACAATCTTGTGGTGCTGCCAATTGTTTCTGATAATTCGTTTACATATACTGAGAAGCTTAGAGGTACTATATCGCTTGCCTCGTGATGACTGGGTGTTGTGTGATGTCCTTAAATTAGTTAGGTTTAAGTAGTTCTAAGTTCTAGGGGACTGATGACCATAGATGTTAAGTCCCATAGTGCTCAGAGCCATTTGAACCATTTTTTTTAACTATATCGCTCCTTGGGGCACACACAATGTTACAGTTCCGAATCTACGCAACATTCGTCGTTCAGTATAACGTGCTGAGTTCTATTAGTCAAATATACCTCGAGCTGGCTACATACGAATTGTGGCAACTAAGTAACGACAGTTGTGTCAGAAATCTGATTTATTGGAAACGAAGTTATAATTAAGTTTTATTCCCTTCAACATACGCCCTGCCCCGACTTATACACCGCTGCATACCTGTTTTCATCGTTGAAAGCAATGCTGTAGGTCATTCAGTGTCACACTCTTCAACAACATTACCGTCTTTTCTTTTACCTCTTTAACAGACTGAAAATGTGTTCCCTTCAATGCACTTCTCACATTTCGGAATGTATAAACGTCAGTGGGGGCCAGATCTGGCGAACACAGAGGGTGTTGGAGCACAGAAATACGCTTGTCCACTTAAAACTGTTTCACAGATACAGAATTGTGGACAGGCGCGTTGTACTCATGCAGAGTTCTTGCGTCGTGTGAACAAATCCGGTCCTTCGTTGAGTCGTTCCATGACATCAGAGCAAATGTTCTTCCAATGGTCTTCTTCCTCCTGAGAGAGATTTTTCGAAACCAGTTTTGCACAAACATTTTTAACGTTTGATTCATCATTAAGAACTGGACTTACCGTCTCTTTGTTCATGTTCACCATGTCTGCGATCATGCGAATGCTCAGACATCAGTCGTTCCCCACAATTTCATTAATTTTCTGAACATTCGCTTCATTTCTTGATCTCACAGATGGACTGGGACGTTCACTATCGTCAGTCTCGTCTCGCGCACTTGGCATAGCATCACCAAACACCTCCTTTAACGTATGAAAACATTTCGCTGGCGACTTTTTTAATTTTTACGGAGAATTTGAGGTCAATGCGCTGCTCGATTTTCAAGTTCATCATGCTCGGGGCACTACTACAGAACAACGTCTCGAACCATCCAAGCTCAAAAGAAAACTGAAGGAGGTACAAACACGAAACTAACAGTGGCTGCTCTTGAAGGTTCAAGGACATGTATAGTCCAATACCGGCTTTCCCTCATGCGCTGCGCGATAGAAGGTGAGCAGTTTCGTTATTTAACTGCCACACCTCGAATTTGTGAAAGTACCCCGCATTTTTGGTTATAGTCAAAGATGTAGTACAGTGGCAATAACCTTACGAAAATACAGAAACATGAAGTTTAACTGTTCACCTGCATCTGTTGATCTGTTGTCAGCAAGCTGTCGTGTATAAATAAAGCAAGTTGCGTTTGACAAGAGTGGATTTTTCTGAATCCGTGTTAATTTTCTGAGAGGAGCTTATTTTCCTCCAGGAATGTCATAATATTTTTTGTTTAGAACATGCTATTTTCGATTAATATCAGTTGGAAAATGGGCGATTTCCGTGGTGCATTCTATATAAAATCTACCTGTAACTCCGTCAGGACCTGGTGCCATGTTACATTTAAATAGCTTTAATTTTTTCTGTAGCGGTAGTGCTAATATCGACAACACTCATTTGTGAGTCTGTACGGCGCTTGCGTGAAGACATTTGCTTAACCCTCGGGTTACCGTTATTCTGTTCCGGCTGCACCAACAACTCCCTGGAAACTACAGTAACATAAGTGGATCGACTCGCGCAAAAAATCTATTTTTTTTTTTAAGCACTTAGCCATCTGGAGCTCACACTTCTGTCACTTTCATTTCTGGTCAGGCCCTGCAAGTAACATATGTTTGGATGAAATCGGTGATGACTAGTAGTCGCAGTTCCCTTGTAAGCCAGGTGGCGCAATGCTTAAGACACTGGTCTCGCATTCCGAAAAGGCAGGATTCGAATATTCGTCTTGTCATCCAGATTGATGTTCTTCGTCGCTACTCACCGACCCCCCCCCCTCCCCCTGAATCACCACCGCGTTCACACCACCACGACCAGAAGCAGGCCTCCCAGAACTGTTACCAAAAACACAATGATGACATTGCGCTCCGCAGCTTCTGTCACGACACAATACTCACTATTCGTGAAGGAAAGCTGCCAATGTGCACAGAAAGAAACTGTTTCAATTTTGTCGGTCCGGCCGGCCGCTGTGGCCGAGGGGTTCTAGACGCTTCAGTCCAGAACCGCGCTGCTGCTGCGGCCGCAGGTTCGAATCCTGCCGCGGGCAAGGATGTGTGTGATGTCCTTAGGTTAGTTAAGTTTAAGTAGTTCTAAGTCTAGTGGACTGATGGACTGATGACCTCAGATGTTAAATCCCATAGTGCTTAGAGACATTTGAACAATTTTTTTTTTGGGCGGTTCGTCCTACTCCATGAAGTCTTCCCGCCATAAATACCATAAGATCTGAAACCATTGCATTTTTCTTTCTAGGGAAACATATGTCATAATAGCCGTCAAGAAATCTGAGTCCCTCTCTCCTCTAGTATCTTAACCATTGCACAATTCCCTTAGGTACCAGAGCAAGCGTTAGTACCTCACTACTATGCTGCACAAGAGAATTAAAGGATCATTTTTTCGAACTACCGTGACTGTCTTCCATTGCAACTCGTAATTTTGAAATTTGGGTCAAATGCGCCGACAACCTCCCTCTGTAATTGTCCAAAAGCCTGGTACCATGCAACGTCGCCCCCCGCCTCAACGACGCTTCCAACAGCAAGGTGTCGATAAACCCGAAAAAAAAAAAAAAACGCCAGAGCTCAGAAGTCCAAGTGACGTGAAAGTAGGTTAATTATGTCACATTGGCTCAAAATTTCACCAAAATTCTGTCCAACGCCACCATGGAGTTGTCACATGATGAGAAGGTCGTCACACCCCGTCTTACCAAAATATTCCCCCTTCTTTTGACTCCTCTAGGATGGAAGTCAGAACCGCCACGTCCAGTGCTGAAATCACACGGTTTTCTTATGAGTGGCCGACGAAAACATTTCAGACACACCGCCTCTCGGAATCGACAGAAAAAGGCCTAAAGGGGTGGCATAAAGGACGTCAATGAAACCACCTTTTACCTTGGAACATTGATTCCCACACATTTCGCGGTCGAAAACGATAGTTTGCAATGGGATGAGCCAAGGAAAACGTTCTTGATAATCCTGGTACTGCTGACACATCCCTGAAACTTCTACCCTTCACTAAGGACATCGTGGGCTAGGAATACCACTGCACGTTGTCTCACCCCTTTTGAGTGCAGTGTGACCGCAGTTTTTGCTTCGATGTACAGGGTGGAACCACAAGGAACCATTCAAAACCAGTCGACGCAATGTGAACGTGATCCAAAGCCGCGAAGTGTTCTAATTCGTCTTCAGCGCTCCTATTTCACACCTGCTGTGGCGTGATTACAAAGGAATGTCACAATGGCACATGCGCGAATAACATCGCAAAGGGTACCTCGAAGACTCCCCAGTTCAGCAATAACCTCGGTGGAACCCCCACCCACATACACACATATTTATTGAGGACTCTAAAAATTTCCATTTACGCAGAAAACCTTGGTCGTAGTGCCAGACTCCTGCAGGAAGGCAACTGGCACTGGGAGTGTATCACAGCAGGTGCCTATCACTAGTTCGAATGTTTCCTCAAAAATGGTTCAAATGGCTCTGAACTCTATGGGACTTAACATCTGAGGTCATCAGTCCCCTAGAACGTAGAACTACTTAAACCTAACTAACCTAAAGACATCACACATATCCATGCCCAAGGCAGGATTCGAACCTGCGTCCGTACCGGTCGCGCGGTTCCAGACTGAAGCGCCTACAACCGCTCGCCCATTCTGGCCGGCTAAAATGTTTCCTCTGTAAGGCACATCTTTAAAATACTCATTAAATGGGGGCAGGTGCCAGCAAGGTTATTGCCGAACTGTTGGTTCGGAGAGGGACCTTTTGCCATTTCATTCACGTATATGTCAATGTCGCAGCTCTCTGTGATCACGCCAGAGAAGGGCATGAAACAGGAAGCCTGTAAACGCAAAAGAACCCTTTCCTGGTTCGGATCACGTTCAAATTTTGTCGAATGCTTTTGAATGGTCCCTAGAGGTTCCACACTATACACCAGATCAAAAGTTGCGGTCGCACTGCTCTCCAAAGGGGGTGAGATCATGTTCAATGAGGTTGCTAGCCCACGACATCCTTAGAGAAGGGTTGAAGAGACAGGCAGATGTCAGCAGTATTATAAATTGACAAGAACGTCTTTCTGTTGCTCATCGCACAGCAAACTGTCGTTTTCGACCACGAAATGTGTGGCAATCAACGTTCCGAGGAATGGGGTGGTTTCACTGTCGCCCATTATGGCACCCCATGAGGCCTTTTAGTGTCGATTCTGAGCAGCGGTGTGTCTGAAATGTTTTCCTCGATCGCTAAAATCTCATTGTGGTCACTAATACCTCCATTCCTTATAATGCTTCCTCTTTGCTCGGCATTATTTGCTGCTTTGAGGTCGAGTTTGTTTTCGCAGCCATTTACAATTCGAGTGGGCTCCAGAACTAATTGTTAAAAATAATTTTTGCGCCGGCCGCGGTGGCCTCGCGGTTAAGGCGCTCAGTCCGGAACCGCGCGACTGCTACGGTCGCAGGTTCGAATCCTGCCTCGGGCATGGATGTGTGTGATGTCCTTAGGTTAGTTAGGTTTCAGTAGTTCTAAGTTCTAGGGGACTGATGACCACAGAAGTTAAGTCCCATAGTGCTCAGAGCCATTTGAACCATTTCAATTATTTTTGCAGAAACCGTTTAGTACGATTTCGGACGTGCCTTTATGCCTACCGCCGGCTTTAAACATGTATTTTTGCTAACATATCGAGGAAAGATTTAAGTCATCACAAAGTGCACCTGCATGAGTAGGGTACATATTTGAAATGACACTCCAGTCTTCTTTGAACTGTTCAGCAACTGTATCATCTGAGACGGGAGGTCGGAAAAAAACGAATTATTAATCTATGCTGGTTGCCAAGAACAACCTCTATCCATACTGGCTCGCAGGAACTATCTGCTTCAATTTCGCTACAAGATATACTACTTCTAACAGCAAAAAACACGCCGCCGCCCAATGTATTTCATCTGGCCATTCTGGACACCGTCAGGTCCTCCGTAAAAATTACGGCGAAGCTTAACTTAGGCTTTAGCCACCTTTCAGTACATATGCGCTTTATCTATTTTCTAAATTAGAAAAGTGCTTAGAAAAAATTAATCAAACATACAAAAATCGTGGAACTTTTATGCGGGAACACTGGTAGATTCAGACTTTCAGAAGTGCAGCTCCATTAGCGTAGCGCTGTCCACCGCCGAAACTGTACTGTTAAAAGACCTTTGTCACGCAAAAGTGAGCATTAGACGGTCTAGTCTATCAGTTCCCTGCAGTACCCACTTTGGGAGTAATAAAATTTGCCACTCCATTCGCCCAGTAGCCTCTACGATAAATCTCATAAAGCATCATAGCTTTTACAAAGGAATGTCTCTATCCGCTGCCATTATTACGCGAGTACTGCAGAAAGTTCGCTTCAAAATTAATACTTCTCGTCCTCTTTTTTTCACTTTGATGGCTGATCTGCGCTCCTAACCACATTAATGGGGTCCGATTTTTCCGTAGAGCTGCACTGTAAGCAGGAAGGTTCCAGCAGTATTTCATGGAAATATAAAATATGGCAAATGAATCTTGATTTTGGTAAGCTCAACTATATTTCACTTCTTACTGCATAATGACATTTTTCCCGTTCTCCAGTTTGCCTTTGAAGGGGCATTACGGTGTGTAAATTAAGTTATATAATCAAAAGGTATCTACGGGAATCAATTTACAAGAACGGAACTGATATGCAGAATGACATGTTTCGCGAATTTGTTATTCTCTTATGTTGCGTAATAAACGATGTAAGCATACAGTATTTGTACGTTGGCTATGTATTTTCTTGATTCTTTTGACGTCTGTGGCCGGCCGTGGTGACCGAGCGGTTATAGGCGCTTCAGCCCGGAACCGCGCTGGTGCTACGGTCGCAGGTTCGAATCCTGCCTCGGGCATGGATGTGTGTGATGTCCTTAGGTTAGTTAGGTTTAAGTAGTTCTAAGTTCTAGGGGACTGATGACCTCAGTAGTTAAGTCCCATAGTGCTCAGAGCCATTTGAACCATTTTGACGTCTGTGACGCTAGCTGTTCGGAGAGCAAATTTACTGTGCAGATGTATAAAAACAAAATGTAATTAAAATGAGCAAAAATGAAATGTTTCCACAACTAAGGAGCATATGTATTACTTAATAGTGTCCTCAGCAGCATCAGAAAGAAAATCTTAAAATTGCCTACTACAGACACAATAGGCTATGCAAGTGGGACTCAGAAACACGTAAATTCAAAGAGAAAGAAGATAAGACTGTCTTAAAATTACCCTGAAAAGGTAATGTTCGTGATCAAACAGTTTACTAAAGTGAGAAAAAAATAATTTTGATGTTATCGTACGGTCAACTGTGTCAATGTTCGAGCGTCGTCTGATGGAGTTTCCTGAGTATTTATACTAAGCAAACGACATGGATCCACTTGTACCTACTCAGCCTCCCTGTGTTATTTATTTTTAGTAAGGATCTCGAAAAAGGTGTCGGATGTTATTACTTCGTAAGCTACACTTTGTGTACATAACACATTTTCAGACCTCCTCCAGTGAATAACGTAGCTGCATCTGCCACCACCGTAACTAGACTGAAGTGGTAATTCCAAATGGAATTGCTTACGATATGTAATCAGCGATCGGTTGGATGTACCAACTCCGGAGATCTGTCGTTCATGATGCAGTCAAGCTATGTCGAATATTTTCACCTACATGTTTGTCGTATTTATATTCATTTCTATTAATGACCAGTTACTTTTCTTTGCAACAAGCAATGAGTTCTACGTCAACTTTCATAGTCTGAAACACAGGGCGTCCAAGAAACAAATAAAGCAACGATATTTAACTGCCTTTTGATGAAAAAGGTTTGTCCCGATACCATGTAGTATAACTAATGCATTATAGAAGAATTAAGATTCTATAAAAAATATGTAAATGAGGGAATTCCCTGCGAACGTCACCCTGTCCCCTCTCATTGCCAATGACTCTAAGAACGTGGCTACTACTCGGGAGGCTCGGAGCTCTCGTGCAGATTTGTCCAAACTCACTTTGACTTACAGCGTCGTCATCACCATTGTCCACTTCACGTATGAGGCACTATTATCTGTTCAGGTCTACCATGGTTTTTTTCCCTCGTTTAACATGTCCCTTCTATTCTCTGTAATAGGGAATCAAGGCCTTGCGCCGCCAAATGCAATAATTTTTGTCATACAGAGAAAAGTTTCTTCAATTCTTCACGGATTTTGTGATTTCTTATACAGTCTGGTCTTTTATACTCCTGAATGTCCTTCGACATTTCGCTATAATCTCTCGAATTCTAAATTTGTTATCGAGCGAAATAAAGCAGAGATTAAGACAATAGGCTCGCAGTCTGGAAGATCCCGGTTCAAAAGTCGTCTGGCCATCAGCTTTCCTTTGGTTTCCCTTAATCGGTTTAGTCGAATGTGGTGATTGTTCCTTGAAAAAGGACACAGCCAACTTCTTTTGCAATCTCTGTCCTTACCGTGCCTGCGTTCCGTCACTAAATGGCTTAGTCGTCGAAGAGGCGTCGAGCCTTAATCATCCATTCGTCCTTGTGGTACTTCTGTGATAGTTTGTATGTCATTTTCGCACTACTTTTGTTTTGTAAATCACCACGCCTTTTCTACACGTTTGTTCCACAGTTACTTCAATATTTCCTCGTATTCTTGAAAGAATAGCAATTTTTTCAGTATATTACAATAATTGTTGATCATGTCCCATCTTTATTCGTGATCCAAGGTGAAATTATTCCGGCATAACTTTATTCAATAATAGATATGGCGAGAAATGACGTTAGTGACTGTGATAGATGCCAGTTCTACTCAATAACACGATATACTGCAGATGAACACATCTTTGTAGGTCATTTTCAGAAGAGACTAGCGTGGTTTGATCGCTTGATAAATTTAAAATAAAAAGGCTATTTTAAAAGTAACCGTCCATATTTCAGGAGTTCCTGAATGATGTTATCTGTATTTATGTCTAGCCATCTTATTTTTCTACCTTTTCGAAGCGTCGTTCAGTTCATGGAGGTGTGTTCTGTCTATGCAGTTAAATGACAGGCAGTTTGCTTTTTGCAATACGCGTTTTGCTTCTTTTACTTGTAAAGCATCCTCACTGACGATTTACAGTGTTATTAGTCCACATGAGACCACATGTGTGTTCGTGGATTCAAATGGTTCAAATGGCTCTGAGCACTATGGGACTTAACATCTGTGGTCATCAGTCCCCTAGAACTTAGAACTACTTAAACCTAACTAACCTAAGGACATCACACACATCCATGCCCGAGGCAGGATTCGAAACTGCGACCGTAGCAGTCGCGCGATTCCGGACTGAGCGCCTAAAACCGCGAAACCACCGCGGCCGGCTGTGTTCGTGGAGATGTGTTCATTCGACATATGGACTAATGTGGACTAAGAACACAGTAAGTCGCCACTGAAGGTGCTTCACAAATAAAGTAAGCGTAGTTTGGATGGCAAAAAGCCAACTGCCTTTCAATTAGTTGCATAGACAGAACGCATCTCCATGAAATTTGCAGCAACTAAGGACCCACGGAAAGCGAAAAAATATAACGATCACTCAGTTCTTTTATTTATGTTATCTACGTGTTATCCGTCAGCCTGCTTGTCATCTCTAGGTTTGCATTGTACCCTAAGTCTTCGCAGTATTTCTCCGATCTTTTCTTGAAGTAACTACAGTATCATTAATTTTGGTTCCTCCTTCCAGATATTTCACGGTCTTGTTTGTGTGTTATTCATGCTCTAGATGCGGGCATATGCACTGTTATCAGTCACATATCTTTCCCAGTTTCCCTGCAGGGAGTGCCTTGTTATGCGTTGGTTGGTTTCACTTTTATTTATGTTTTCGGCTGCGTTGTTATCCATAAGACTATTTGAGATGATGTGATGCTTTTGGGGCCTAGTGGTTACATTTTTTATACAAAAATTTTCAGATCCAGTTTCATTTTTGTTAAAATTTCTATGTCATCTGTTGCTTGCATTTCTTGATGCAAGTATTCCTTGATCTTACAGTTACTGTTTTTTTGTATATACTTTTAATTTAAGAATGAAAACACAGTACAGACGTTCCATAATTATATTTATTTAATAGTTCGTTATGAACCGGCTTTCGGCTTCTTAAGCCATTGTCAGACAACTCAGTACTAAACAGAAATTCCACACAGCTTCAGCGAGAATTTACAGGTGTACCAAAATTGTTGTACAAAGATACGTGGCATGTTATGACTACATCGATAGAAAACAGAAGCATAATGTAATTCCTCATGAGTCTCAGAACAGATAATTCTTATATTGCAGTATATTGAGGTATTAAAACTATATGAATATGTAAACCAAATATGTTGTACAAGTGAGTAACAACATAGGTTACAATGTTATGTGGACAAATTGGTGAATGAACAAACCAAAAAAAAAAAGGGTGGAAGAAGTCTATGGAACGTGGATGTCTAACAGTTACAACAATGGCGAGAGAAATAATAACTGGCTGCTGCTACTTTAATGAGGATGAGTAATGGAACTGTGTCTTGTCTTTAAGGACCAGGTCTGGATTCTTTGATTGGTGTTTGTTAACGACGAGAATTTCAAGTAATGTTAGTTTTCTGGCTTTAGTTCCTTTGTGGAGAACATCACATTTCACGTCATATGAGTGACATTAATTCAGGGCACGTTCAGCAAAGGTGGAATCTTTCTTTTTCGGTCTATAACTCCTTTCGTTCTCAGTCAGTGTAGTAGTTATTATTTTTCTCACCATTAGAGAATAAGCTTGTAATAACTATTCGACATCCACATTACATAGACTTCTTTCTCCGTCACCCCGTTTTTCGATCTGTTCAATACATTCACAAGTTTGTCCATGTAACATAGTAGCCTGTGCCATTACTCACTTGTACAACATACTTAGCTTATAGTCCGCAGCCCGTGGTCGTGCGGTAGCGTTCTCGCTTCCCACGCCCGGGTTCCCGGGTTCGATTCCCGGCGGGGTCAGGGATTTTCTCTGCCTCGTGATGACTGGGTGTTGTGTGATATCCTTAGGTTAGTTAGGTTTAAGTAGTTCTAGGGGACTGATGATCATAGCTGTTAAGTCCCATAGTGCTCAGAGCCATTTGAACTTAGCTTATATATTCGTATAGTTTTTATATCTGAATACACTAACGAGCCAAAACATTACGACCACTGTCCACTGCGAGGTTATATGCTGCCTGGCGGCGTTGAGGGCACATGACGTGGTAAGAGAAGTATATGAGCGTGACTGAGGCGAATGGGGAATCATTCTAGCGACAAGTGGCACAAATGTGGAAATCCGACGACTTAAGCGTCTTTGTTGACTAAAGCCGGATTGTTGTGGCCCAGTGTCTGGGAGCGAGCATCTCGGAAACGGCGAAGCTGGTCGGCTGTTCGCGTGCTGCTGTCGCGAGCGTCTATGGAAAGTGGTTGAAGAATGCTGACTCCACGAGTAGGCGACAAGACGTTGGACGTACATACCTCATCACAAAACATAGAGATTGGGGGCTTGCCCGCTCTCTAAAGCAGGATAGGCGGTGATCTGACGACACAGTACAGGGCTGGCGCAGGCGCAAGTGTTTTGGAGCACACCGTTCAGTGCCCAGTTGATCATGGTGTTCCGCAACAGAGGACCCCTGCGTCTTCTCATGTTGACCCAACAACATCGTCAGTTATGATTACAGTGGGCACGGGATCATCGAGATTGGACCGCCGATCAATGGAATCGTGTCACCTGGTCTGATGAATCCCGTTCATCGTTACACCAGATCAATGGTCGTGTCCAGACATGCCGTCATCCAGGCGAACGACTGCTCAAAACATACAGCGAGCCACGGACGCAGGCCGGTGGGAGGAGAATTATGTAACTGGGGACATTCACCTGGACTTACATGGGACCTGCCGTAGTAATCGAAGGCACATGACGGTTGTGTACCTCGTGAAAATTATTGAGGAGAACCTGTAACCTCTTATGATTGATGACTTCCTCAACAGCGATGGCATCTTCCAGCAGAATAACCGTCCGTGTCATAACGGCAAAATCGTGCTGCAATGGTTTGAGGAGCATAACAGCGAACTCACGTTGATGTCTTGGTAATCAAATTTGGTTTCTCTGAATCCGATGAAATTCAGCGGGGTCGCTATCTGGCGCCAGCTCCGTGCCCACAAACCAGCCGCCCGTAAATTACGGGAAGTGTGTGACCTGTGATTGGGCATCTCGTGCCACAAACCTCTGGAAGCCTATTAAGTACTTGTCGAATCCACAGCATGCAGAATCACTGCTGAATTGCGTTCCAGGAGTGGACCAAATGCTTTTAAGTAGGTGGTCATATTGTTTTGGCACATAGGTGTATACTGTACTATAAAATTTATTTGTTCAGAATCTCTTTGGATATTACATTATGCTTGTGTTTTATATCTATATAGTCATACAATGTCATATATCTTTTTAAAACAATCTTTGTGCAACTGTGAATTCTTGTTGAAGTTGTGTGGGCTATCTGTTTGGTATTAACTTATCTGACGAAGGAATATTCCATAAATGCCTTCTTTTTATTAGTTGTTTTGGAACAATCCACTGTAGAAATAATCGAAACGAACTGTTATAGTGTCTCAAGATGGCAAAAAGGCAAATACAGTTCACAGATTCCGGAATGAACTTGTGACACCTTATCCTGTGTGTGGCGGGTGGTCCTCTGTGCAGCGCGGTAGCAAGGGCCGTTCTGGCAGACGTCCAAACGATGCACTGCGGCTTGATTAGCACGTGACCTGTGTGAAAGCGCCTCAGCTGCTCCACACCATTCCGGCAGACACGAAAACTGCTAGTTTCCTGGGTGGGCTTTTGACGATTGTGTGGTTTCCTAAATGATCCCTCATGCAGCCAATTCCTTTCCGTAAGGTAGCCAGATAAAATGTCTTACGCCTTCCCAAAATTTTGTGTATTCATAAGAGGCCCCGCATCCATATTGACAATGCGATCAGTACAAGAAATTTAAGAAATGGGAAAAGGATCTATTGCAGTTTACTTTTGCGCCTCACCACCTTACACATCGAATATTTCGATTTTTTTCCCCCAATGCAACTGAAATGAACTTCTTCTACACCTTAGGGATGCTGAAATACAACACGACATTTATAGGACCTTCCAAATACAATGTGACGTTGCTATTTCTCAGCATTAAACAACCGAAAACACTACTCATGTGATGGCACAGAAACTAACTCTGAAGATCATGAGCACACAGGCGATCGCTGGGAAGCTACAACTACTGAAATGAACTCTCAGGCCACAAAAGTGATTTCTGTATCGCACCACGTACCGTTGTAAACAGAACGTGTAATATAAATAACCGACGTATTATGATTATTGAGATGAAGTTATTGAGGTGAAGCTAGTTGGTATCACAGTTGTTGGAGATACAACCAGGCTTTCATATGAAGCCACAGACATGGTGTACAGCATGAGGAGACACAAAAAGCTGAGAGGAATGCTTGACCTTGAAAATAATGAAAGAACTGAATTAAATGTTTTTAATACAAGCAAGTGGTTAACTATCAATTTATACATGCAGTATAATTGTATACGTGTGATAATTTCAAGCTGAAGACAAATTTAAAATGGGAGCTCTAAAATGTATGAATGGAAATAGTCTAATGTTACTTTCATATATTTGTGAATCCTTTTAATTCATAATATCTAAGAAGTATTCATGCTAGAAGCAATAATAATAATAATAATAATAATAATAATAATAATAAACAGATCAGAGAGTAGTTGGATTATCCTTCCTCTAATATGCCAAATGTATAGAACAGACATGATAAGCCACCAATACAGACACGTGTACTGTAGAAGGACGTGCACATGGACAATGACTGTGTGTTAAAGCTTCAGTACTACGTGCCTATCTAATACCGCTGGTTATTGTTTCCTCATATGGAACACTCATTCCATCGCAACCAACGTCTGCCCCACTGTTCTTCCACACCCGTCTTCTATCTTCTTGCCGTTTTCTGAAACCCATTGTCTCTTATCCAGTCTAAAGGCGTGACGAGCTTGGAGAAGTGCGTCGACTCCACACCTGAAGACTGTCACGAGCAAAGCAACCTTCTCCTTAGATGCCTGGCAGCAGTAACAACAGCAACTAAAAAGGCGTTGGCATCATTAGTATATCACTATAATCAATAGAAACAGAGTAACACCGCAAGTAAAACCGTACAGGTGTCACAATCAACACACCCATTAATCAATAACCATTCTAATTTAATCATTATAGACTTACAATAATCAGTTAACACACTTTAAATCACCAATGTTCTCACCGTTCTGAAATTCAATTTATTAATTAATTCTTAACACCATATGAATTTTAAAGCTTTCTCGTTCACGAAGATCAAAGAGATTATACGCTGCCATATATATCAAACGAAAAATAAGAAAAGAAAGAACACAACCTTGTCACAAAACTTCAGTTCTCTGCCAAATGTCCGACTACCTTGGTTGTTCCTTAGAATGATGATTGCATGTGATCACAACGTGCGCCATACTTCTGACACTTTTCGAATAAAAATGGTTCAAATGGCTCTCAGCACTATGAGACTTAACATCTGAGGTCATCAGTCTCCTAGACTTAGAACTGCTTAAACCTAACTAACCTAAGGACATCACACACATCCATGCCCGAGGCAGGATTCGAACCTGCGACCGTAGCAGCAGCGCGGTTCCGGACTGAAGCGCCTAGAACCGCTCGGCCACAGCGGCCGGCATTTTCGAATAGTTGTGTTGATACAGTTCGAAATGCATTCTGTATATTTGAACCCAGCATTACATGCGTTTTCCTGCGTTTGACATCTTCACATTGCCTAGTCATTCTAAGAGAATACTTCTGTGGTTCGCTGACGACGGTCAGTCAAGCATTGGCTCCGATTTCTGCTCCTTCCTAGCTCTCCGTAAGATGAGACATTGTCGTTATCGAGACTGTGAGCACTTGAATAACCCCCGAATTTTCCGCAGTTTTAAGTAAGTGGCGAGGAATTACGCTCCCTTTTTGTTATAAATCAATAAACACCGTACGGGTCGCAGTAAGTAATGGCGCCACGCCAGCAACTTGGTTCTCAGTTTCACAGCTTATCAATTTTATCAGCTTCTCAATATACCTAAAGAGACTCATCAGATGTACACACCTTTACACCTCAGAAAAATCCACGGCTGCCCTGAGAAGCGCATATGGGACCTCTGTGTCAGTAACCAGCAGTTCTAATCACAAACATCAGGAGTTCAGCATTTCTGTTAATTGTCGTACTTTACTCTTGCCCATATCTTTGATAAACTTATAGAACTACGTCGAGAGCACTGCCGATTGTGAATTGCCATCTGTCCGAACAGGGCTTCTGCAAAAAATAATTTCATGCTCCTTTGGCAAAATTAAAGTTCTCAGATTAGCAGCTGAATGAATTCCTCCAAATATCACCATTTAGGCGGGCTCACCTTGCTGAAAGCCAGAGAACTTTATGCTGATCGAATTCACCTGGGAAAGAGATCGCGATAATATACTAGTAAAGTTCCTTTGTTAGGAAGAGAATTACCTATGAAATGACGCACATTTTTCGGTATCTGGAGGACAGTACAGAAACTGCATGCTTTCTGTTGAAGCATTGGTTTTCCAAATCATCAAACACTGCTTTCGGGGGTGACGTATGCCTGAAGCATTATTACGTCTGATGCGTATAAAATATGTTTTATTTCTTGCGAATTTGAGATCCACAGACCACGAGTGTAATAATGAATGCCACCGGCTGACAAGCTTCTCATTTCTGTGGCTTCGTCCTGCGAAGGGAAAGCAGACAGGGTCTCTCTATTTTCAGATCAACTTGTTGTCTTGGCCAGATGGCCAGGAGACACGTCAGATGGCCCAAGGCGAGCTGAACACATCTCGCAAAGAACGCTTCTCCATCGCTGTTTCCGTACCCTGAAAAACTACGAGAGCGTGCTGAAAAGTAATGCCTCAGAATTTTTTATGTGAAAGCTCTTAATGCTTTTTAAATAAAACAAACATTATTAACATTTTACACCTTTATTCTTCCTGTCTGCATATTTATTTTTCAACAGTCACCCTGGCGACGTACACATTTCTCCCGGCGAGAGACCAGTCTGTTGATACCATCACTGTAGAATGTTTGACTTTGTTGGCGGAGGCACAACCTCACCTCTGCTTGTACCGCTTCATCTCTATCAAAGTAAAGTCCTGAAAATGTTCTGTAAGTTATGGGAACAGATGAAAATCGAATGGGGCCTTGTCGGGACTGTATGGAGGATAGTCCACGACAGTGAACGTGTGGCGTCGGAGTGTTGTAGATGTCGCAATGCTTGAGCGTGGTCTGCCATCGTCATGCTGAACGAGAGGGTACTCCATGTGTAGACAAAATCTTCGAATTCGAAACTCGATTACAGCATGGTGGTTCAAATGGCTCTGAGCACTATGGGACTTAACTTCTGAGGTCATCAGTCCCCTAGAACTTAGAACTACTTAAACCTAACTAACCTAAGGACATCACACACATCCATGCCCGAGGCAGGATTCGAACCTGCGACCGTAGCAGTCGCGCGGTTCCGGACTGCGCGCCTAGAACCGCTAGACCACCGCTGCCGGCTTACAGCATGGTGTCACATTACACACAGTCATGCTACACGCTACTGTTCGGAGCCCTCCAGCGGCAGAGGGCTGCAAATATGCAAACATGAAGAATAAAGATTTAAAATATTGATAACGTTGGTTTTACTTAAAAAGCTTTAAGATTTTTCGCATCAAAAAATTCAGAGGCATTACTTTCCAGCACACCTCTTTATGTAATACACGAGCGGTTTCAGGGTTGTGGCCATCTTCGGGTGATAAATGTAATGTGAAACGATATGGGTAGTCCAGTTGTGTGTGAGTACACCAATATTTTCAACAAATGTAGCTTCTCCACTTCCAGTTGTTTCAGTTGTGTCTATTTAGCCATCATCACATTATTTGCGTTTTATTTAAACAGGGAACTCCAGCACTGGAGTGTGGAAACATGTAAATGAATGTAAACCACCAGATGATAAGCAAAAGTCCGGAACCGGTCGTCTGTTAAATAAAATCACTCTCTGTGATGACTGGTAGCGATTATTATTCTACACCCTTTACATAATTCATTGAGATACGTTGATTTGAAGCGAAAGCTAGTGTTAAGTTCTTCCCAGAGAAGGAGAGGCACAAACAAATGTTCATAGTTGGGAGGACCAGAAATTGTACTCGTTTTCAGTTTCTTAGAGCGAGGCATTTGGCATGAACTAGAGTAGCTTATGAAAATTGAGGCTAACGAGAATAATGGCCCTTATTTGGGTAACTGAGGCATGGTCGACCTGAATATGTAGCTACCGGCGTGGGGTGCTTAAAGTGATCATCTTCTTCCACAAGCCGCCGTGTCAGATACTGACATAATTTTATAACCGTTCCTTTGCTTCCCTCTTTTTCTACATTATATTCACGTTTCAATGGCTTCTGTGCAAATATTTCGCCTGATATTGATATTTCCATTTCGTTCATTTGTATTGATGTAACATGTTAAAGTTGTCCTTTATTAATAGAAATTTGGCTAACACTTTGGTTACTGTGGTTATGAATATTAATATTCGATGATTTATGTCACTGCTAAAAAGAGCAATACAATTAGCACCGCTTCACGCTACGTGTTATTAGGTATGTAGAAGCTAATATTTCAACTATTATACACAGAACTAAAGCAAGCCCCAACACAGGTGACAGATTAAATACACAACGTTTTATTAGACAGTCACAGAGGATGTGATACGGATCCACTCGCTTCTGATATCATTATCATAAGTCATTCGGCATACATTGCTAGAAGGAAGCTAGCAAACTTAGGATTAAACGTCCATTCGACGACCAGGTCATTAGAGATGGAGGGCAAATTCTTACGTTCTTATTGGGGAAAGCTTGGGAAGAAAGTCTGCCAATTTATTTTCAAAGAAACCATCACGGATTCGCCTAAACCAGTTTGGGAACACCCCGGAAAACACACATCTGGATCACCAGACGGGGATTCGAACTGCCGTCTTCCAAAATGCAATCCCAGTGTTTTAACCACTGTGATCGTGTCCATCACACTGCTATTAGCCGTCTTCTCAGACTTTCCTTGCCTCTTGGAACAGATAAAAAACTTTCTAGCTCCACCTAATATTCACTCACTGGCTACATGATCCGCTCTGCTCCAGATTAATTTCTTTATAATCCTAACTGCGACTTTCAATCTAATCAGTTTCCTGACCCATTTGTTTGTTGTCCTGTCTTTCCTCGTAATTCCCAACATACACTGAAGACCCAAAGAAACTGGTACATCTGCCTAATATCGCGTAGGGCCCCCAAGAGCACCCAGAAGTGCCGCAACACGACGTGGCATGGACTCGACTAATGTCTGAAAAAGTGCTGGAGGGAATTGACACCAAGAATCCTGCAGGTCTGTCAATAAGTCCGTAAGAGTAAGAGGGGATGGAGATCTCTTCTGAATAACACGTTGCAAGGCATCTCAGATATGCTCAAGTGGAACTGTTTAAACTCAGCAGACTCTTCCTGTAGCTACTGTGTAGCAATTCTGGACGTGTGGGATGTCGCATTGTCCTTCTGGAATTGCCCAAGTCCGTCAGAATGCACAATGGATATGAATGGATGCCGGTGATCATACAGTATGCTTACGTACGTGTCATCTGTCAGGGTCGTATCTAGACATATCAGGGGTCCCATATCACTCCAGCCGCACACCGTCCACATCGTTATTGAGCCTCCACCAGCTTGAACAGTCCCCTGCTGACATGCATGGTCCATGGATTCATGTGGTTGTCTCCATACCCGACACGTCCATCCACTCGATAAAATTTGAAACGAGACTCGTCGACCAGGAAACATGTTTCCAGTCATCAGTCGTCCAGCGTCGGTGTTGACGGGCCCAGGCGAGGCGTAAAGCTTTGGGTCGCGCAACCATCAAGGGTACACGAGTGGGCCTTCGGCTCCGAAAGCCCATATCGATGATGTTTCGTGGAATGGATCACACGCTGACACGTTTTGAGGGGCCAGCACTGAAATCTGCAGCAGTTTGCGGAAGGTTGCACTTCTGTCACACTGAAAATTCTCTTCAATCGTTGTTGGTTGTAGGATCTTGTTCCGGCCGCACCGATGTCTGAGATTTGATGTTTTACCGGATTCCTGATATTCACAGTACACTCGTGAAATGGTCGTACGGGAAAATCCGCCCTTCATCGCTACCTCGGAGATGTTGTGTCCCATCGCTAGTGCGCCGACTATAACACCACGTTCATACTCACTTAAATCTTGAGAACTTGCCATTGTGGCAGCAGTAACCTATCTAACAACTGCGCCTGACACTTGTTGTCATATGTAGGCATTACCGACCGCAGCGCCGTATTCTGCCTGTTTACATACGTCTGTATTTGAATACGCTTGCCTGTACCAGTTTCTTTGGCGCTTAATTGTCTATCTGTTATTCGCTGAGTAACTCTTTGTTATTTTATGTGTCTTTTACTAAAACGCTGCCAACATCCATGCCACATTGGATAAACCGATTCACACCCTAACACCGAAGTTGAGCAACGTCGGGCCCGCTCGGTACGTCGATGCGCGGTTGCCTGGGAACACCAGGTGCGGTTCGGTCAGGGACACGCAAGTAGCTGAAGTGGCGTCCAGTTGAAACACCTGCAGCAGTCCGTTGCACCAGAAGATATCGTTTCATCAGCTGCGACATAGTCGCGAATATAAACAGTGATCCAATACTGTCATTTTTTTTATGCCAGTCTTTGATCACAATATAAGTTCCTTTGACGATGACCGGTTTCAGTCAGTAATGACCATCTTCAGAACTGTTCTACATCATGTCCTAATGTGATAAAGCCGTAATGGCATCGTCAAAACATATAAATACACTCAGCACAGCATCGTCATGATGAGTGTATTTATAGTGTGGTTATAAATCATTTTCGTCTTACTGTAACTGATATTCAGTCCCAGTTTCAAAGTTGATCCATTAACACCTCCAGTTGGTTGTCGAAGTGTATCTGTGGTAGAAGCAAACACTGCAGTGTCACAAACAAAGCGAAAGTGTGTCATCCACTAACTTAAGTCTGTAACGTTATGAGGTTTATAGACCCTCAGAGCAGTTCTTGCTAGTATTCATCGCTCGTCACGTTGTTTTTGGTGTCGGCTACAGTTGGAGTTCAAGTGGCCGAGTCTCCGCGGCAGAGCCTTCAGCCTTGCGTTTCATCAGTTTCACCCAGCAACAATAGCGCTGTACCACTAAAAAATTTTACGTTTCCTTTCTTTTTCGATGTCCCTGCTACCAACAAATGGGCTAGGTCGTTCATGAGTCGTATCTTTCGCTGTGTAAGATTTTAAGCCTCTCCCTGGTACAATTAAGTGTCATAACATTAATTGGCTACTTCCGCTGGACGAATTTCTACCATAATGCTAGAATCTCAACTGAATTCTATCGTTAAAATACAAAATCCACTTTACAATCCTCCGACACAAAAACTTCCAGTAGGTGTAAATCATTTACAGGTCAAGATAAAGCTTAAAACTATACAAAGTTGCTAACTCAGATCTTTTGAGCAGCATGTTCTTATATTAGTTTAGCATATAATACACAGAAAAGAAATATTAACACACATTTATGGGTTTTGAGAGTCGCACTCTAATCATCTGACTCTCCCCAATTAAATCATCAGTCAGAAGACTTTTTCGTAGTAGCAGTATTGGCATTAAATTAGCTCGGTAATTAGCTGTCGTCTTACTTCAAAATTTCAAATCTGTGTACAGTTACATTTCCGCTCGATAACCAGTGTGCCTCTTTTCCTTCAGTATTATCTCCGACCTCCTTCACTTGTTAACCAGCTGACTTCTACCTCATTGGCTTGTTCAGTGAGCATTAAGACCACTACGTCACCTAACTGCAACAAGTCATCGACTGTTATTTTCCATTACAAAGATGATAAGCACGTGCTTAATCTGAAGCAAACATTTATATTAGTTATTTGCGATGTTTTGTATTGGAAAGGACACTTGATAACTTGCCTTCGTATGACATTGTGCACTTACAGGTAACTGGACAAACCAGTGTGGTAGAAATTAGCTGGCGTGCCAACAGGTGAACATGGTCGGAGACACTGCCGAAGAAGAGGGGCCACGCTAGTGAACGTGCGGATGCGTGATACGAGAGAACGCTGAAGCACATGTTGGAAATATTAAAATAACACGAGGACTTTTTACACAGACAACTTTATTTTATGGTTACTACTTTGTATAACTGAAGTAGTTAAACGCAAATAGCAATATGACGAGAGCATGACTCTTGAAACGCATAGCTGTGTATTAGCATCGATATACTGTATGGTGCTTACTAAAGAAATGTAACAGCTGATTTATTAACCTCTACCTCAGGATAGTCGATGAAATCTCTAATATTTAGATGACAACGAAATCCATACTATTACTAAATGTATTAAAATTTAATTCTGTACCATTCCATGCACTCATCTCTTGGTCAACTATATGTAAGAGCTTAAATTACAGGTTAGTAACGTGATTGTGCCTTTCTTTTAAGATTAGACATTTACGAAATAATTACAATCAGTACGAGTTTCTCCATTTTCTACCGTATAATACCGAAATGTGATTGGACAGTACACAATAGAGGTGCCGTATAATTCCAACAGCATATACAAACTACTGTTTGCTACGTCAAGCTTGTCCATTACAGGATCAGGTTGGATCAGTGGCTTCATATTTGAAGACCGCGTGTCGTATAATTCCAGCAGTAGATACAAGTAACACTCAACTAAAATCGGGACTCATCTGATCAGGTCACGGTTTTCCAGTTGTCTAGGGTCCAACCAACATGGTCACCAGCCCAGGAGAGGCACTGCAGGCGATGTTGTGCTGTTAGTAAAGGTACTCGTGTACATCGTCTGCTGCCATAGGCCATTAACGCCAAATTTCGCCGCACTATCCAAATGGATACGTTCGTTGCACGTCCCACATTGATTACTAAGGTTATTTTACGCTGTGTTGCTTGTCTGCTGTCGCTGACAACCGTACGTAAACGTCGCTGCTCTCAGTCGTTAAGCGAAGGACATCGGCCACATCGTTCTTCGTGGGGAGAGGTAATGCCTGAAATGTGGTATTCTCGACGCACTTGACACCATTGATCTCGGAATACTGAATTTCCTAACGATTTCGGTAATTAAATTTCCTATGCGTCTAGCCCGAACTACCTTTCCGTGTTCAGAGTCTGTCAATTCCCGCCGTGTGCCCATAATCTCATGAGAAACCTTTTCACGTGAATCGTATGAGCACAGATGATAGTTCCTCCAATGCAATGCCCTTTTATACCTTGTATACGCGATACCACCTCCATGTGTGTATGTGCATATCGCTAACCCATGATTTTTGTCACCTCATTGCATTATTTGTTAGAGCAAGCGTTTCCATTGCAGAATGAGGTTACTCGATGTATCACTGGCTCCGTACGTCAAGTTCGCCCCGGTGCGCATCAGCAGCAATGAAACGCCCTCTAGACCGAAGCCAAAAAGACTCTTTTGACTTGAAAAACTTCACGAGAACTTTTAAAATTATTTTGAATTTTTTGTCTTATATATTTGATATTCTTATGAATGATTTTAACATGTAATTAAATATTTTACGAAAGACTGTGCAAATATTTTATTAAGTTAAAAAGTCACGAAAATAGTTTTAAAAATTCTGAATTTATACATGTTCTTCTCGAAGGTTTCTAATGCTTCAACTGTTAGCAATTGTTTCAAATTTATTTCGTTTCTAACCAACAATATAAATATTTTTAGATTTCCCATTTCTCCGATAGAAATTTTAAAATATTTTAGATACCTGCCCTACCTCCAGCATGTAGCTGTTGGCAGCTCTCCCGCTAGTCTATCCTGTGCAAGCCTCTTCCTCTCCGAAAAAACTGCAACTTCCTTCCGTTTTAACCTCCTTACTGTTCTCAAGTCTTGCTTTCCCTCAACAATTTTTGTCCCCCCCCCCCCCCCCAAAAAAAATGGTTCAAATGGCTCTGAGCACTATGGGACTCAACTGCTGTGGTCATCAGTCCCCTAGGACTTAGAACTACTTAAACCTAACTAACCTAAGGACATCACACACATCCATGCCCGAGGCAGGATTCGAACCTGCGACCGTAGCAGTCGCACGGTTCCGGACTGCGCGCCTAGAACCGCGAGACCACCGCGGCCGGCTTTTGTCCCCCACCCTTCCTCCAGCTAGCGAACTGACGATTTCTTGAATTATCAGGGTATTTTATATCAACCGATCACTTCTTTTAGTCGGTTTCTGCCATAAATTTCTGCTTTCCCCTATTAGATTCAATACCTCTCCATTAGTTATTCATCTGCTAACCTAATATTCATTTTTCTTCCGTAGCACATATTTCTTGTGTGAAATGTTTATCGTCCACGGTTCTCTTTCGTACAAATGCCTTCAGAAAAGACTTTCTAAAATTTAAATGCTTTTCTTTCTATTGCCAGTCTGCATATTATATTCCCTCTACTTCGGCCATCATCAGCCATTTTGCTGCCCAAATAACAAAAATCGTAGATTACTTGTTGTGTCTCATATCCTTATCTGTTTCCCTCAGCATCGCCTTTTTTAATTCGACGACGTTCCATTGCACTTGCATTACTTTTGTTGACATTCTCCTTCTGACCTCTTTTCAAGCCACCATCCATTCTGCTCATCCAAGAAGTCTGTCACCTCTGACAGAATTGCAATATTGTCGGCGAATCTCAAAAGTTTTTGTCTTCTCCCTGAACTTTCATTACTTTTCTTTTCAAATTTCGTCTTTGTTCCCTTGTTCAATGCACAGATTGAATAACACCGAGAAGAGGCTGCAACCCTGTCTCACTCCCTTCGCAACAACTGCTTCTCTTTCATGTCCTTTGGGTTTTATAACTGCAGCCTGGTTTCTGTACAAGGTGTAAATAAATTTTGGTCCCTGTATTCTATTCCTGCTACCTTCAAGCATTCAAAGAATGTGTTCCAGTCAACTTCGTCAGAAACCTTCACTAATTCTTCAAAGGCTATAAACGTGTTTTTGCCTTCCTATAATCTATCTTCTAACAATGAACTGTAGAGTCAGTATTGTATTGTATATTGCGAAACTGATCTTCCCCGTAGTCGACTTCTAGCGATTTTTCCATTCTTCAGTAAATAATTCGTGTCAGCATTTTGCAACCATGTCTTGTTACACTGCTCTTTTACTGTCAATTACTTTCCACTGCCACTGTGGCCCTCTCCTTCTCTCATGCTGTCATTGTCTCCTTCGTTCTTTCTACACCACAACCACTGTTTAATATCTTCCAGTATATATTACTTTTCGGTCTCTTTCCCACTGCCGCCGTCTCCTTCTTTCTCAACATAAAAACGCATGAATATGTTCGGATGCCTAAATTTTTGGTAAAATTTTTGAAGGTGCTAAGGTAGGTAGAATGAAGTAGCTGGTACCCCAGTTTTCAGTCGATCTTTTGAAGAGCAGCATATTCGCCTTTTTGTGTTCAGATAGGAGCATTTTTCCGCTGGTTCCCTTCTTTTCCCTGCTACGGCAGTGCTTGTTACTCATACGAAAAGAACTTTATGGGTCAGTAAAATTCTGATAGTTTCCTTAGGTGAATTTGAAATAACGCAAAACTAATTTTCACCTCAGACCGGATTTTGCTTTTCCGTGCATCGTCACTTTATAAACAACATTTTCGCCTCGCACCTGCTTATACGTGTGCAAGTAGTGTAAATTTGAACCCGTGTATCTCGAAAACGGATAAAGATGTAAAGAAAATTTTCATGTTTATTCAAGAACAAGAGCCTAGAAATACATCGTAAAAATTTCAGCATATCCGTCTTGGAATCCGCGGCTCGATTTTGGTAACGGAAAACCATGTTTTTTGGGTATTTCCCGATAACGGATAAAGATTTTTGAAAACGAGAAGACGGCATATCTAGATAAATGGTTAGAGAATGTACCGTTAAAATTTGAGCAAATGACTGCTGTTAGTTACTTAGATACACGCCGCTGGCAAAAATGGTGAAAACGCTTTTTTTCGGGTTTTCTCAGGAACCGCCCAAGAATGAAATTACAATGAAATGAACACCCTTAGCTGCTTACAGGCGTTGACATACGTGTGTGCTCCCTGCCGCCGTTGGATAAGCAACTGCCAGAAGCAAGTCGTATACCCCTAGCTTACTTATTTGTTACATAGTTTAATTCTTAATTTCTTTGCGTGTTTTTGCGTACTTGCATTGTTTAATTCATAAATTTCGGGCGTATTATAGTATTTGAGAGTTGTAGCATCGCGTTTTAGTGTTTACTTAGTAGATTCTTACTTAAATTGCGTGTGAGTTTCGTATAGGAGGTGTAATCTCGAGTTCTAGTTACTACAATCGTAAATTCAGGCAGATTGTAGCGCAGTCGTTAGGCATTTGTACAGGTTAGTTCATACATTCTTTGCGTGTTTCCCTTGCGTTATCTAGGCACGGACTCGTGTTTCAGTAACTGCTGTTCAACATCGTTTAGAATGGACAGGGACTGTGATTGCTGTGTTCGGACGAGGGCTGAGTTGGCATCCCTTCGCTCACAGCTGCAAACGGCGCTGACTTCGGTCGCGCAGCTTGAGGCTGTTGCCAATGGGCACCACTGTGGGGAGCCGGACTTGGGTATCACGGGGATGTCAACCTCGTCCCGTCTGTCCACAGATCGGTCTGCCGCTGTGGTTGCCCCGGTTGCTGCCCGCAGTGGGGCTGAGCCCTCGCCTGTGGTTGATTGGGAGGTCGTTCCAAGGCGTGGCAGGCAGCGAAAGACGTCCCCGGAGGCTGATCAGAAAGCCTTCCCGGTGCGTCTGACAAACAGGTTTCAGGCACTGTCTCTGGCTGAGCCAGATGCAGCTGCCTGACCTGTTTCAGAGGATGATTCTCAGCCTTCAAGGTCCGGGCAGTCGCAGAGGGTGGGCTTATTGGTAGTTGGGAGCTCCAATGTTAGGCGCGTAATGGGGCCCCTTAGGGATATGGCGGCTAAGGAGGGGAAGAAATCCAGTGTGCACTCCGTGTGCATTCCGGGTGGAGTCATTCCTGATGTGGAAAGGGTCCTTCCGGATGCCATGAAGAGCACAGGGTGCAGCCAGCTGCAGGTGGTGGCACATGCCGGCACTAATGACGTGTGTCGCTTTGGATCTGAGGAAATTCTCTCTGGATTCCAGCGGCTATCTGATTTGGTGAAGGCTGCCGCTCTTGTTTACGAGATGAAGGCAGAGCAGGCCATCTGCAGCATCGTTGACAGAACCGACTGCGGACCTTTGGTGTAGAGCCGGGTGGAGGGTCTGAATCAGAGGCTCAGACGGTTTTGCGACCGTGTTGGCTGCAGATTCCTTGACTTGCGCCATAGGGTGGTAGGGTTTCGGGTTCCGCTGAATAGGTCAGGAGTTCACTACACTCAACTGGCGGCTACAAGGATAGCGGAGGCTGTGTGGCGTGGACTGGGCGGTTTTTTAGGTTAGAAGGCCTCGGGAAAGTACGAAGTGGGCTGCAATCTCAAAGGGTGCATGGCAAATACAGGACGTGCTTGGATCAAGGAACAGTCGGAATTGTAGTTGTAAATTGTTGTAGTTGTGCTGGGAAAGTCCCTGAGCTTCAAGCGCGAATAGCTGAAATCGTTATAGGTACAGAAAGCTGGCTAAAGCCTGAAATAAGTTCTGCAGAAATTTTTACGAAGTCTCAGGACGGTGTTCATGAAAGATAGATTAGGCACAATTGGTGGTGGAGTATTTGTGTCTGTCAGTAGTGTGGTTTATCCTGTAGTGAAGTCGAAGTAGATACTCCATGCGAATTGGTATGGGTGGCGGTTATACTTAACAGCCGAACTAAGTTAATAATTGGCGCCTTCTACCGACCCCCAGACTCCGATGATATAGTTGCTGAACAGTTCAGAGAAAATTTGAGTCTCGTAACAAATATATACCCCACTCATACGGTTATAGTTGGTGGGGACTTCAACCTTCCCTCGATATGTTGGCAAAAATACTTGTTCAAAACCGGTGGTAGGCAGAAAACATCTTCCGAGATTGTCCTAAATGCTTTCTCCGAAAATTATTTCGAGCAGTTAGTCCACGAACCCACGCGAATTGTAAATGGTTGCGAAAACACACTTGACCTCTTAGCCACAAATAATCCAGAGTTAATAGAGAGCATCATGACTGATACAGGGTTCAAATGGTTCAAATGGCTCTGAGCACTATGGGACTCAACTGCTGAGGTCATAAGTCCCCTAGAACTTAGAACTACTTAAACCTAACTAACGTAAGGACAACACACACATCCATGCCCGAGGCAGGATTCGAACCTGCGACCGTAGCGGTCGCGCGGTTCCAGACTGTAGCGCCAGAACCGCTTGGCCACCAGCGGCCGGCGACCGATACAGGGATTAGTGATCACAAGGTCGTTGTAGCTAGGCTCAATACCGTTTCTTCCAAATCCACCAGAAACAAACGCAAAATAATTTTATTTAAAAAAGCGGATAAAGTGTCACTAGAAGCCTTCCTAAGAGACAATCTCCCTTTCTTCCGAACTGACTATGCAAATGTAGACGAGATGTGGCTCAAATTCAAAGATATAGTAGCAACAGCAATTGAGAGATTCATACCTCATAAATTGGTAAGAGATGGAACTGATCCCCCGTGGTACACAAAACAGGTGCGAACGCTGTTGCAGAGGCAACGGAAAAAGCATGCGAAGTTCAGAAGAACGCGAAATCCCGAAGACTGGCTAAAATTTACAGACGCGCGAAATTTGGCACGGACTTCAATGCGAGATGCCTTTAATAGGTTCCACAACGAAACATTGTCTCGAAATTTGGTAGAAAATCCGAAGAAATTCTGGTCGTATGTAAAGTACACAAGCGGCAAGACGCAGTCAATACCTTCGCTGCGCAGTGCCGATGGTACTGTTGCCGACGACTGTGCCGTTAAAGCGGAGTTACTAAACGCAGTTTTCTGGAATTCCTTCACGAGGGAAGACGAATGGAATATTCCAGAATTTGAAACACGAACAGCTGCTAGCATGAGTTTCTTAGAAGTAGATACCTTAGGGGTTGCGAAGCAACTCAAATCGCTTGATACCGGCAAGTCTTCAGGTCCAGATTGTATACCGATTAGGTTCCATTCAGATTACGCTGATACAATAGCTCCCTACTTAGCAATCATATACAACCGCTCGCTCACCGATAGATCTGTACCTACAGATTGGAAAATTGCGCAGGTCGCACCAGTGTTTAAGAAGGGTAGTAAGAGTAATCCATCGAACTACAGACCTGTATCATTGACGTCGGTTTGCTGTAGGGTTTTGGAGCATATACTGTATTCAAACATTACGAATCACCTCGAAGGGAACGATCTATTGATACGTAATCAGCATGGTTTCAGAAAACATTGTTCTTGTGCAACGCAGCTAGCTCTTTATTCGCACGAAGTAATGGCCGCTATCGACAGGGGATCTCAAGTTGAGTCCATATTTATAGATTTCCGGAAAGCTTTTGACACCGTTCCTCACAAGCGACTTCTAATCAAGCTGCGGGCCTATGGGGTATCGTCTCAGTTGTGCGACTGGATTCGTGATTTCCTGTCAGGAAGGTCGCAGTTCGTAGTAATAGACGGCAAATCATCGAGTAAAACTGAAGTGATATCAGGTGTTCCCCAGGGAAGCGTCCTGGGATCTCTGCTGTTCGTGATCTATATAAGTGACCTGAGTGACAATCTGAGCAGTTCTCTTAGGTTGTTCGCAGATGATGCTGTAACTTACTGTCTAGTAAGGTCATCCGAAGACCAGTATCAGTTGCAAAGCGAATTAGAAAAGATTGCTGTATGGTGTGGCAGGTGGCAGTTGACGCTAAATAACGAAAAGTGTGAGGTGATCCTGATGAGTGCCAAAAGAAATCCGTTGGAATTCGATTACTCGATAAATAGTAAAATTCTCAAGGCTGTCAATTCAACTAAGTACCTGGGTGTTAAAATTACGAACAACTTCAGTTGGAAAGACCACATAGATAATATTGTCGGGAAGGCGAGCCAAAGGTCGCGTTTCATTGGCACGACACTTAGAAGATGCAACAAGTCCACTAAAGAGACATCTTACACTACACTCGTTCGTCCTCTGTTAGAATATTTCTGAGCGGTGTGGGATCCTTACCAGGTGGGATTGACGGAGGACATCGAAAGGGTGCAAAAAAGGGCAGCTCGTTTTGTATTATCACGTAATAGGGGAGAGAGTGTGGCAGATATGATACGCGAGTTGGGATGGAAGTCACTAAAGCGAAGACGTTTTTCGTCGCGGCGAGATCTATTTACGAAATTTCAGTTACCAACTTTCTCTTCCGAATGCGAAAATATTTTGTTGAGCCCAATCTACATAGGTAGGAATGATCATCAAAATAAAATAAGAGAAATCAGAGCTCGAACAGAAAGGTTTAGGTGTTCGTTTTTCCCGCGCGCTGTTCAGGAGTGGAATGGTAGAGAGATAGTATGATTGTGGTTCGATGAACCCTCTGCCAAACACTTAAATGTGAATTGCAGAGTAATCATGTAGATGTAGATACGTCAACGGGGGCAGATGAAAATGTGTGCCCCGACCGGGATTCGAAACCGGGATCTCCTACTTACATGGCAGACGCTCTATCCATCTTAGCCACCGAGGACTCAGAGGATAGCGCGAGTGCAGGGATTTATCTCTGGCACGCCTCCCGCGAAACCCACATTCTCAACGTATTGTCCCGCACTACATTCGTAGTGCCCCTGCCTATTATACTCATTACTCGCGGCGCGTCGCCGATTCCCGTAAGAGTTCGGGCACTGTTTGTGCATTCGCATAGAAGAAGAAGATGGTCAAGTGGCCGGTGAGCCTTAACTATATACACTCCTGGAAATTGAAATAAGAACACCGTGAATTCATTGTCCCAGGAAGGGGAAACTTTATTGACACATTCCTAGGGTCAGATACATCACATGATCACACTGACAGAACCACAGGCGCATAGACACAGGTAACAGAGCATGCACAATGTCGGCACTAGTACAGTGTATATCCACCTTTCGCAGCAATGCAGGCTGCTATTCTCCCATGGAGACGATCGTAGAGATGCTGGATGTAGTCCTGTGGAACGGCATGCCATGCCATTTCCACCTGGCGCCTCAGTTGGACCAGCGTTCGTGCTGGACGTGCAGACCGCGTGAGACGACGCTTCATCCAGTCCCAAACATGCTCAATGCGGGACAGATCCGGAGATCTTGCTGGCCAGGGTAGTTGACTTACACCTTCTAGAGCACGTTGGGTGGCACGGGATACATGCGGACGTGCATTGTCCTGTTGGAACAGCAAGTTCCCTTGCCGGTCTAGGAATGGTAGAACGATGGGTTCTATGACGGTTTGGATGTACCGTGCACTATTCAGTGTCCCCTCGACGATCACCAGTGGTGTACGGCCAGTGTAGGAGATCGCTCCCCACACCATGATGCCGGGTGTTGGCCCTGTGTGCCTCGGTCGTATGCAGTCCTGATTGTGGCGCTCACCTGCACGGCGCCAAACACGCATACGACCATCATTGGCACCAAGGCAGAAGCGACTCTCATCGCTGAAGACGACACGTCTCCATTCGTCCCTCCATTCACGCCTGTCGCGACACCACTGGAGGCGGGCTGCACGATGTTGGGGCGTGAGCGGAAGACGGCCTAACGGTGTGCGGAACCGTAGCCCAGCTTCATGGAGACGGTTGCGAATGGTCCTCGCCGATACCCCAGGAGCAACAGTGTCCCTAATTTGCTGGGAAGTGGCGGCGCGGTCCCCTACGGCACTGCGTAGGATCCTACGGTCTTGGCGTGCATCCGTGCGTCGCTGCGGTCCGGTCCCAGGTCGACGGGCACGTGCACCTTCCGCCGACCACTGGCGACAACATCGATGTACTGTGGAGACCTCATGCCCCACGTGTTGAGCAATTCGGCGGTACGTCCACCCGGCCTCCCGCATGCCCACTATACGCCCTCGCTCAAAGTCCGTCAACTGCACATACGGTTCACGTCCACGCTGTCGCGGCATGCTACCAGTGTTAAAGACTACGATGGATCTCCGTATGCCACGGCAAACTGGCTGACACTGACGGCGGCGGTGCACAAATGCTGCGCAGCTAGCGCCATTCGACGGCCAACACCGCGGTTCCTGGTGTGTCCGCTGTGCCGTGCGTGTGATCATTGCTTGTACAGCCCTCTCGCAGTGTCCGGAGCAAGTATGGTGGGTCTGACACACCGGTGTCAATGTGTTCTTTTTTCCATTTCCAGGAGTGTATATACTAAGATGGTATCTGTTCCTTCGGACATGTCCGAAAGAACAGATACCATCTCAGTATACATATCGCCCAAGAACTAAATGGTGCCTCCATAAGCCACTTAAGGCACACCGTAGACCATATCTAGTGCTAAAAGAACCAACCGACTTGCTCCATACTCCTATGCTGGAGGATGTGTGTAATATTCAAAAACCGATCCGGCACGGTAGGACAGTGACACTGAAACGATCCTTCTGTTGGGTATACAAATGGTCTCTAGCACTAGGACTGTCCCAAATACACTCCTGGAAATTGAAATAAGAACACCGTGAATTCATTGTCCCAGGAAGGGGAAACTTAATTGACACATTCCTGGGGTCAGATACATCACATGATCACACTGACAGAACCACAGGCACATAGACACAGGCAACAGAACATGCACAATGTCGGCACTGGTACAGTGTATATCCACCTTTCG
Organism: Schistocerca americana; assembly: GCF_021461395.2. NCBI lineage: Eukaryota > Metazoa > Arthropoda > Insecta > Orthoptera > Acrididae > Schistocerca > Schistocerca americana. The sequence continues at coordinate 660,872,403 of NC_060130.1, forward strand.
CAGCAATGCAGGCTGCTATTCTCCCATGGAGACGATTGTAGAGATGCTGGATGTAGTCCTGTGGAACAGCTTGCCATGCCATTTCCACCTGGCGCCTCAGTTGGACCAGCGTTCGTGCTGGACGTGCAGACCGCGTGAGACGACGCTTCATCCAGTCCCAAACATGCTGAATGGGGGACAGATCCGGAGATCTTGCTGGCCAGGGTAGTTGACTTACACCTTCTAGAGCACGTTGGGTGGCACGGGATACATGCGGACGTGCATTGTCCTGTTGGAACAGCAAGTTCCCTTGCCGGTCTAGGAATGGTAGAACGATGGGTTCGATGACGGTTTGGATGTACCGTGCACTATTCAGTGTCCCCTCGACGATCACCAGTGGTGTACGGCCAGTGTAGGAGATCGCTCCCCACACCATGATGCAGGGTGTTGGCCCTGTGTGCCTCGGTCGTATGCAGTCCTGATTGTGGCGCTCACCTGCACGGCGCCAAACACCCATACGACCATCATTGGCACCAAGGCAGAAGCGACTCTCATCGCTGAAGACGACACGTCTCCATTCGTCCCTCCATTCACACCTGTCGCGGCACCACTGGAGGCGGGCTGCACGATGTTGGGGCGTGAGCGGAAGACGGCCTAACGGTGTGCGGGACCGTAGCCCAGCTTCATGGAGACGGTTGCGAATGGTCCTCGCCGATACCCCAGGAGCAACAGTGTCCCTAATTTTCTGGGAAGTGGCGGTGCGGTCCCCTACGGCACTGCGTAGGATCCTACGGTCTTGGCGTGCATCCGTGCGTCGCTGCGGTCCGGTCCCAGGTCGACGGGCACGTGCACCTTCCGCCTACCACTGGCGACAACATCGATGTACTGTGGAGACCTCACGCCCCACGTGTTGAGCAATTCGGCGGTACGTCCACCCGGCCTCCCGCATGCCCACTATACGCCCTCGCTCAAAGTCCGTCAACTGCACATACGGTTCACGTCCACGCTGTCGCGGCATGCTACCAGTGTTAAAGACTGCGATGGAGCTCCGTATGCCACGGCAAACTGGCTGACACTGACGGCGGCGGTGCACAAATGCTGCGCAGCTAGCGCCATTCGACGGCCAACACCGCGGTTCCTGGTGTGTCCGCTGTGCCGTGCGTGTGATCATTGCTTGTACAGCCCTCTCGCAGTGTCCGGAGCAAGTATGGTGGGTCTGACACACCGGTGTCAATGTGTTTTTTTCTCCATTCCCAGGAGTGTACTTGACATTACTTTTCTATCACAAAAAATCCCGTTTTATGCGCGACATTTTAGAACATATTAATAGCGCATGCGTACCGATATAAAAGTCGTAAAGCAGTTTTACAGTGTACATCATAAATTTAAACTGATTGGAAAAAAGAAGACATGTATGTGGGTGGAAAGATGGAGAATTTTAAAAAAGTAAAGTGCTATAGATCGGAATTCATTCTAAAAGCCTCATCATGGCACATGCGACTTTGTTGCGCCCAAGAGATGTAGACCAGTTACGTAGAAATGCTGCTGAAATGCGTTAATGAATGGGAAGAGTCAGAATGGCTAGCAGGCGATATTTGTCCTGTGAGTTGTGGTGGCGTGTTGGAACTAGGGCACAAACACGCACCGTTCCTGGTACCACCAACTTCCGTTTATCAACTTTGGCGGTAGCAGATGTTCGGGATTAATCGTCTGTCACTCCAACCAAACTCTGACAGCATTTCTTAGAACAGACATCTCCAGCGACTACATTTACAGAGAGAATGTAGTGTTTAACACATTGGATCCACGTCCTTTCCCAGCCATCCCCATCTCCGTTCTCTACGATTACCATCTGTCAGCACGAGAATCGCCATATACACGATAAACGCGGAACAAGTTTTGCGACAAGATTGGAAATTTTTCCCTGACACTAAAGACAATGGCTTCGCTTGGCTTGTTGGATATTTTACTTTTTCTCGCCAAACCCAACAACAATGATAATTTGGAATTTATCAACTGTTTGTCAGTGCAACATTGGAGTCTTAAATATCATCTAAGAGCCAGATATGGACAGTAAGTGCACAATTCTCGGCGTGTGATTTTCGTAATTTTCAAGTCGGTTGTACACTCACCTGACAGAACAAGACAATTGGGAAAACATATAAAGCTACAAAGAAAATATACCTAAAATGCAGACTGTTTTAAAACTACATCTAAGATTGCAACAGGGACAACGCATTGTTCGATAGAACTTATTTTTTTAATTTTAAGAGAGGAAAAGATGTGTTTTGCCTTTCATTTCTGGTTTGTTATGTGTAGAGTCTATTTTTTTAAAAAAATGGACATATTACTTTCGTCTATAAGAAACCTGAACAAATCATTCATATAATTAAAATAAATATCGCATGTTCACATTCTTGTAATACACGTGAAGATTTAATATAAGTAAAACATTATATTTTGTAGAAAATGTTGCAATTCTGCTGTTTAATTTTTCTAATTTACATCTAAAAGCAGTTCAAAGGATATACGCAGTTAGTAAAGAAGAAAGGTGCATGCTTTGAGGTGTGACAACATTAGTTATCCTGGACAATAAACTTCATTTGAACATATGCCCCATTCCGAAATGTTTCCTAAATAAAACACATTTAACGCCAATTTTGTACGTTTTTCTCGAATAACTCGAAGACCGCATCCTCCAGCGAGAAACCGCGCGGGATTAACCGAGCGGTCTAAGGCGCTGCAGTCATGGACTGTGCGGCTGGTCCCGGCGGAGGTTCGAGTCCTCCCTCGGGCATGGGTGTGTGTGTTTGTCCTTCGGATAATTTAGGTTAAGTAGTGTGTAAGCTTAGGGACTGATGCCCTTAGCAGTTAAGTCCCAAAAGATTTCACACACTCCAGCGAAAACGTGTCGCAGTACGAAATTAAACTACATTAAATTTCCTGCAAAAAAGGCATTATTCACTTTTTCTCTAGGACTTACAGTTTGCGCGAGGAGAGCGCGAGAGTGCTGAAAATTTCGCGCGACGCGCATGCGCTATAGCTTAGGTAGTTTGTTTAGGCCAGTTTGAGGTAGTTTCCCTATTTAGAGACGACAAGTATCCTGCATAAAATTGTTAGTCTAACTTACTGTGCACTACTGTGGTACGCTGAAAACAATAACAATGTCTGAATAATACAGAAAATAAATAACAATGTGCATTAAACGCGCCGGCCGGAGTGGCCGAGCGGTTTTAGGCGCTACAGTCTGGAACTGCGCGACCGCTACGGTCGCAGGTTCGAATCCTGCCTCGGGCTTGGATGTGTGTGATGTCCTTAGGTTAGTTAGGTTTAAGTAGTTCTAAGTTCTATGGGACTGATGACCTCAGCAGTTAAGTCCCATAGTGCTCAGAGCCATTTGAACCATTTTTGCATTAAACGCGTTCTATCCCGGAAACCATTCGGAATAAGGAACATGTCCATTTGAAGGTTTCCTGTTTCTTTTTTTTTTCCAGAATCACTAATATTATCCTCCGTCAAAACATGTACCTGTCCTCCTGACTCACCCTGTAGGAGCATGGCATAAAGAAAATATTCTACAATAAAAACTTACAATCAGTTAATGTTGTTTAAAGAAATATTATATTCTTGTGGATACAAGATGCTGTATACAGCGATTATGAGATCGATACGTGCTATCAGGTTTGCGCGGTCGCAGCACCAGCGGCCCGCGGTACTCCGTGAGCAACGCCACAATCCCGAAACACACCTCCCGACACAAGGTACGATCAAGTGGCGCCAGTCAGGCTCTTCCAAGTCATAACAAAATTGCCAACACGCCTAGCGAAGGACCATTTGCTTGTTGTCCTCGCTCAATAATCACACGTTATGATCCGGATATCGCTTCTACGACAACCAATGCGATGGAACTGGACTTCAGAGTGCTGCTCTGATTCCAATCTACAGCTCATAATCGACTACGCGTGGACTTAGTTTCAAGTAGTGTACTTATGTTTTGTGTTGTCAGTGTATTATGCTTAATAAACGAGCCGTGTACCAGGGCTCAACACAAAATGTATACTGCTATAGCCTGCCTTATTATTAATACTGTTATTATTAATTCCTTGCTGCATGTTTATAATTTGAAGAATATACTGATAATGGTTTAATATGCATCTACATTTGTCAAACGTTGATATTCATTATACTTCAGAACAATAATATATTTCAGAAAAATGCAGTTATTAATTAGACTGATTTGAAATAAATAAAAAGAAAGGAAAACACTAGTTCAGCAATAAAGTGCCTGGTATCAATCCAGAAGTTTCGGGTTCAATTGTGGGTCAGTCCTTGGATTTTTGTCTCTCACTTATCAGTTCTTTCACCTCCGGCAATATTTTTTGACGTTATAAATGCCGAGTTGCACCGTGGTTCACGGTCCACTATAAACTATAGGTACCCTGTCACTGGCTGTCTAAGTCATCTGAAAAGTCAGAGGAAGGCGACAGTATACCTTGTGTTGCGTTAACGTCACGCTACACATGGAACGGTAATACGCTAGTCCTGCTGTTGCTGCTCCCCAAACAATAGTGCAGGATGACGTAGGATGTTACGGGGAATCCATTACATTCCATCGAGAGGACAGTACGGCGATTCTCCCTTTTTGCGGTGTCAGACGTGATCAAGCGGAACCTTGACGACGAGTATGTATGTCATATTGCCCTTACATTCCCGTGCAGTTCAACACTAAGCCACTTTTACATTCTAACGCTCCACAAATCTGGTTATTGCACGACTGGAGAGAAGGCCAAATGGAGACCCACAATGAGACCCTTTCCGAACTCTGCCAGGTGCTGATAACAATGTCTCATGCGATTACGCGCTATTACCGTGTGTTTCGCACTGTTAAAAACAAATTTACTACTTCTTTCCTTCTCTGTATTTTTTCTTACATTATTTTATAATAGTCACATTGGGGCTTATATCATCTTCAAGCTCCGCCTGCTCCACTATTTAACTGTTACAGTTTGTTTTATTTTCTCTGTCTGAAGTCTTACTTTAGTGTGTATCGTCTTAGTGAGTGCGTCTAGTGTGTACCGTCTTAGTGAGTGCGTCATTTAAAATTACATCAAGTGTACAGTTTGATTCATATTGAAAGTAAAAACAGCAATCAGCCACTGTTAATTATTTCATTTGTTGTCAATTTCGAATCGACAGATCCACTTTCTACTTGCTGTAAATGTTTATGTTATTTGCATTTGCATAGTGTTGACCACATGGTTTTGGATTGTTTCCAGTGGTGGTGAAAATTCCGTGGGTTGCTATTGTTTTAAAAGCTCTGCGTCAGTTTTGCGGTTCTGATGTCAATTGGTATAGGGCTTCATATTATCCGTGCCAGTTAATTAGGATTTTCACTGTTCCTATTTTCGAGAAGTAGTTAGTAACTCGGTATGAAGAAAAACACACACACACACACACACACACACACACACACACACACACACACACACGAGGTCGCGCGCACGCTCCTCAGTACTTGGAACACGTGGTCTCGTTATGCCAGTTTTCTGTGAAGAAAAGCATGCCTCTGCCACTATGAGTGAGCACTGTCATTCCGCTTTAATAGGAAGTATTTACCAAATTGTACTTAAATTTTAGATAACTGAAATGCAAGCAGTTCTTATATGCGATTCTGAACTTTGTAGTGATTACAGTTGTCAGTTGTTTACGTGGCACAGATGAGTTCCCGCAGGCGCTATTGTAATTTTTGGGCGAGGCAGCACTATATACAGTTTTGACACGTGTAGTGGTGTTTTTACGTCTACGACTATAATACTCAAATGTACATTGAAGAAAGCAAAACCATATGTTCCCATTCTCCTGCGTGTTTCGCGAGAGATAGTTTGGGTTGCGTGCGTCACGCTCGTCTTGTTCTGCTCTTCTTATTGCGAGGTTCTTCATGATCACAACAGTTTTACGATAGATGTAAGAAATAGAGGGTGAAAATTATCATTAAATGTTTTATTAGCTTAAACTGAGAATGGTACCTGACTTCTATTTCACTGTTAAATATATGGATTTATGTTGTTGTGTGTATCACGCAAAAGCAGACAGATGAATGGAAACACGGCGAGAAACGTATGCTTGAATATAAATGCAGATGCTAGCCATGCCTGTTGTATTTGACCCCGAACGGAACCTGTTCGATGTCCTCAATACGTTGAAAATGTCAGTTGTGGCAAGAACGGCATTCTGCATGGTTGTGAGCCCATTATGTCGGAGCTAAGTGAATTCGATCTTGGGCAAATTGTTGGTGGTCGCATGGTGGGTGCTTCCGTACCGTGGTAACCAAAGTGTTTGGTGTTTCAAGAGGCACCATATCCATGATTTATACAGCGTACGTCGTCCGCTAAGTCACAACGCGGAAAAAAGTATGCACTGCGAGGTTGTGACGAAAAATAAGAGGTCGACAGCTGCAAAGAAATGAATGTCGCACTGGCAAACTCGGTCAGCACCAAACCAAGATGAAGGGAACATCATAAGTAGGGAACTGCAGAGCGAGCTGAAATTTCAGAACCACACATCCGCTATGGAAATGCCCGTCACAGGAAAACGTGATACCGAAGCCATAAAACCTGGGCTATGAAGCAACGGAAGAAATTAGTTTGGTCGGATGAGTCTTTTTTCACGCTAGTTTCCAACCTCTGGCAGAGATTACGTCATAACATCTATATCTACATTTATACTCCGCAAGCCACTCAACGGTGTGTGGCGGAGGGCGCTTTACGTGCCACTGTCATTACCTCCCTTTCCTGTGCCAGTCGCGTATGGTTCGCGGGAAGAACGACTGCCGAAAAGCCTCCGTGCGCGCTCGAATCTTTCTAAATTTACATTCGTCATCTCCTCAGGAGGTATAAGTAGGGGGAAGCAATATATTCGATACCTCATCCAGAAACGTACCCTCTCGAAACCTGGACAGCAAGCTACACCGCGATGCAGAGCGCCTCTCTTGCAGAGTCTACCACTTGAGTTTGCTAAACATCTCCGTAACGCTATCACGCTTACCAAATAACCCTGTGGTGAAACGCGCCGCTCTTCTTTGGATCTTCTCTATCTCCTGTGTCAACCCAACCTGGTACGGATCCCACACTGATGAGCAATATGGTTCAAATGGCTCGGAGCACTATGGGACTCAACTGCTGAGGTCATTAGTCCCCTAAAACTTAGAACTAGTTAAACCTAACTAACCTAAGGACATCACAAACATCCATGCCCGAGGCAGGATTCGAACCTGCGACCGTAGCGGTCTTGCGGTTTCAGACTGCAGCGCCTTTAACCGCACGGCCACTTAGGCCGGCGATGAGCAATACTCAAGAATAGGTCGAACGAGTGTTTTGTAAGCCACCTCCTTTGTTGATGGACTCATTTTCTAAGGACTCTCCCAGTGAATCTCAACCTGGCACCCGCTTTACCAACAAATAATTTTATATGATCATTCCACTTCAAATCGTTCCGTACGCATACTACCAGATATTTTACAGAAGTAACTGCTACCAGTGTTTGTTCCGCTATCATATAATCATACAGTAAAGGATCCTTCTTTCTATGTATTCGCAATACATTACATTTGTCTCTGTTAAGGGTCAGTTGCCACTCCCTGCACCAAGTGCCTATCTGCTGGAGATCTTCCTGCATTTCGCTGCAATTTTCTAATGCTGCAACTTCTCTGTATACTACAGCATCATCCGCGAAAAGCGGCATGGAACTTCCGATACTATCTACTAGGTGATTTATATATATTGCGGAAGGCAGTGGTCCCATAACACTCCCCTGTGGCACCCCAGAGGTTACTTTAACGTCTATAGACGTCTCTCCATTGAGAACAACATGCTGTGTTCTGTTTGCTAAAAACTCTTCACTCCAGCCACACAGCTGGTCTGATATTCCGTAGGTTCATACTTTGTTTATCAGGCGACAGTGTGGAACTGTATCGAACGCCTTCCGGAAGTCAACGAAAATGGCATCTACCTGGGAGCCTGTATCTAATATTTTCTGGGTCTCATGAACAAATAAAGCGAGTTGTGTCTCACACGATCGCTGTTTCCAGAATCCATGTTGATTCCTACAGAGTAGATTCTGGGTTTCGAGAAATGACATGATACGCGAGCAAAAAACATATTGTAAAATTCCAGAACATAAGAGTGAGATACGGCAGGGGTTTGGTGGTGATTTGGGCAGGCATGTCGGGATATTGGATGAACGTCACGGTCGTATTACTGCCAAGGATTATGCGACCATTTTGGCTCATCTGGTTCATCCCGTTGTACAATGTTTGTTCCCCAGTTGTGATGCTGTGTTACAAGAAGACGGGGCTTCTGTTCCCACAGCTCACACTGTCCCGGACTGGTATTGTGAACACGAGGCTCAATTGTCGCGTCTACCATGGTCACCACCGTCACCAGATCCCAATATTATCGAGCCTTTCTGGCATACTTTGGAGAGGTGGGTGCCATCTGCATCATCGTTACCTCCACCTACTACTATTTTGCAAGAAGAGTGGGTGGTATAAGATTCCGCTGAAAACTACACAGCACATTCCGAAACGACTGGAAGCTGTTTTGAATGCCAACGGTTCTTCTACACCGAGTAAGACACGCTAATGTATCGTGTTTCCATATTTTTGTCCATCCCCTGTAATTTTCTTGCAGCGTTAGAATGTGTTGTATGCTATTTACTGTGGTCGCCTTCATGTAATTCTCTTGCTTGAAATGTTGCTGGATTGTGTTAACGACAATATCGCAGAAAGAATAACATCGAAACTGATCGGTGAGCAATACAAAACGTTATTAATGCTCCCAGGCTATTGAACATCAACGTCACTCATGGCCTCCGTCTCCAAAATATAACACCTAAAATTTGTTAAAGAGTGTCACGCGGGCAAGAGATAGAAGTCACTTACATGCTGCACCAACATTTAACTTTATTGTCAAAAGGAAAGGAAAGGGCTTCCAGAAAACGAAACTTCGGCGTGCGCGGATGCCAGCAGGCAAGACGAATTGTCAGAACTGGAGCAGCGTCCGGCCTGTGTTGGGACAGGCGGCTCGTCAGCGTTCGGTTTCAGAAGCGCTGCGGTCTTTTGCGGCTGCGGCGAGCGTAAAGCGACGCTGGATAGAATCACAATGAGACACGCCTTTTTGCAGCGCCGCAGCGGCGGACACAGTACACTCGCCACAGAAAAGCGTACTCTGTACCAACACTTACTTGTTCGTTCTGCCTATGTTTTCAGAATTACTGTAACGCCTTCTGAAACGTGCGAAAGAGCCAAATATAGCAGACTCCCGATTATCCACGAAATACTGACTCTAGACCGCACGAGTAACCGAAAACACGGCTTATCCAAAACACACTTTTTTATTGTAAACTACTATTTTTTGTTATGAGATAGAAGTTTCTCGCGTATAAAGCATTTTCGGTTTACTTGTCGCGTAAAACCTGGTTAAAATCTCGAACTTTCAAGGAAATCCTCCAAGGTCTTCGTCAGGAACAAAAAAAAAAAAAAAAAAAAAAAAAGAATGGCTCTGAGCGCTATGCGACTTAACTTCTGAGGTCATCAGTAGCCTAAAACTTAGAACTAATTAAACCTAACTAACCTAAGGACATCACACACATCCATGCCCGAGGCAGGATTCGAACCTGCGACCGTCGTCAGAAACAAGTGACTGTTGTGGTTGCTATTATGACCATTTATAGCACATTAAAAATAGTGAACTTGAAAAATCAGCTACTGCTGAAAACAATCTCACAAATAAACACACAATAATGTTTGATGAAACTAAAATCTTATACCGTGCTTCTACATACTGAGACTCTTTTAATAAAGAAATGGTACAAATTAGTATTTGGAAGGACTGCTTCAACCGAGGTAATACTTGTAGTCTTAGTAGTGCGCGAAAGCGAACTCTCGACGCTGAGAAGACAGAGAAATGCGCTGAATTATTTACGTTCCTACCATAGCGCTGGCACCACCAGTGCAGACTTCGACACAATCTCTGGCAGCATGACGTGATGATATCGTACGCCGACCAATCACAAGCAGTCTGTGGGCTATAAATGCTCACCACAAAAGTGCCTATTACATTCAGCTGTTCGTATGGAAGAAGGTGAAGTATTTTACGCACATTTGGCTCTACAGGTAAAAGGAGAATGTTTACAAAATATGCTACAAGTCACTTCTATTTGCCCGCTGCGTTACTTGCGCTTTACTCGCCAGAAACTGACAAATTATTTTAAAAAATTAGACTTAAAGTACACTGTATTTCGTGCCATTTGACTTCAGTTCACTTTCAAGAAATAGTCGTCCAATTCTTTCTTATTCTCGTTTCCGTTCGCTTTTTTTCCTGACAACGCGTTTCGGTTTCACCGGCATACTTACTTCTTTATTTATTGCCAAAATATAAACCTGTCACCTGATGTTTTAAAACAGGTCGTACTCTTTTTGCCATTTTCTTTTCTTTTATCTACAACATTTACAAAGAATAATACTTTTCAAAATAACAATGATTTAAGGTTGAAACATAAATAAATTTTATTTTAAGAAGAATATAAAAAGGTGATAGTATAGAGAAGAGATTTGTTAGTACCATCACCGATTGTGACTGGCGGTGAATACCTGAATAACTCGGAATGGTTTCTTGTTTGTTGGGCATTTAACTTTTCATTAATTTTCTTCAAATTAATTGTTTCATCTGAATTTAAAAATTTAAGGTAAATCGGTCGTAACGACGTTTCTCCTTTATTATACAGGGTGAGCACAAAGTCTTGTCCTGATTATAACAATTTATTACAGGATAACCGTTTGACATAATAATTTACGTTTTATGCTGTTACATAGGTTAGTGTTACTAGTTTCTTTAAGACCACTTACGTTAGTAAACCTCGACGCGTGCTCCCTCGGTAGCTCGGAGAATGTCGAGGCGGTATTCCAGTTCCCGCCAGGTGTTTCGTAACGTGTTCTGTCACAGTACCTACAGCACCTTGTATCCTAGCCTAGCAGTTTGTATCCTAGCCTTCAGTTCGTCGACGTCACCAACTGGTGTGACGAAGACTCTGTCTTTGATATAGCCCCAGAAAAAATGTCAAGGGGCGTAATGTCTGGAGGGGGGAGTCATGTCCGGATCGGTGGATCGAAAGGAACGGTGCAACACCCTGGCCACCCCGCTCTCCAGCTATTACGCTCCCTGACTTTTTTTTCTGGGGGTATATCAAGGAGAGGGTCTTCCTCACACCAGTTCCTGACGTCGACGAACTGAAGTCTAGGATACAAGCTGCTGTGGGTACTGTGACAGAACACATGTTACGAAACACCTGACGGGAAGTGGAATAGCGCCTCGACATTCTCCGAGCTACCAAGGCAGCACACGTTGAGGTTTACTAACGTAAGTGGTCTTAAAAAAAAAAAAAAATTAGTAAAACTAACCTATGTAACGACATCAGGTGTAACTTATTATGTCAAACGATTATTCTGTAATAATTTTTTTATAATTAGAGCAAGACTTTGTGCTCACCATGTAAATATGCCAAGCATGTGTACAATGAAACTGTATATTAAAAAGTAAATAGCCTACGTCCGCCAAAATGTTCCTGGGAAGATCGTGTGGAAATTTGAAGTAAATCGCCGAAGAACTTTTAGAGAATTTTGGTAAAATCAAGAACAGTGACCGTTTCCTTGTTTGTAATTCATACAAATCTACAGTTTTATTCCGACCTTGATGAAATTTTGTATATTTTGCCTTCAAAACACGAGGAAAATTCCGTACCGCATTTGCCGAAGCGGTGTAGACAAACCATGGAAAATCTAAATTAAGATGATCAGACGGGTGAGTTTTCGAGACATAGTGAGATTTCTTCCCCACCATTCTCGAGTTTGATAGGAAAAGGAGAGATAAACATCCGAATTATCTACCGTGCACGTACACCATGTAATCGCTCTGATAGTACGTACGCTGATGCGGAATAAAAGGAATTGAAATATCCTTTAAATCATTAGACAAATCTGCGTGAGATCCCCAACGAAGAAGAGAATATCACAGTTTAACGAGCAGTTGACTGCCAAAAAATGGTTCAAATGGCTCTGAGCACTATAGGACTTAATATCTGAGGTCATCAGTCCCCTAGAACTTAGAACTACTTAAACCTAACTAACCTAAGGACATCACACACATCCATTCCCTAGGCAGGATTCGAACCTGCGACCGTAAAGGTCGCGCGGCTCCAGACTGTAGCGCCTAGAACCGCTCGGCCACTCCGGCCGGCAGTTGACTACCAAGTGACTGAAGACAGCTGCGCTTGCCGCCAAATTTATTCCCACTTTTATTTCGCGTTGTGGAGCAAAGGTGGAATCGAGAAACATCGGATTTCAGGAAGAGGCTTGATTCTGTAGCGGTCACTGAGATTAATCATACACGTACTGGAAACAGAGGCTAGCCGAAGCAGGAAAGTGAAGTGCTGAGGTCACGCTGGAATGGCTGGTCAATAACCACAGGCGTTCAAGTCTTTCCTTCACCTCATATAACACCTGTGTCAGGTCAGGAAAGAATTTCGAGCGGGAGTACACACAGTAAGAGCGGTTCCCGGTTGGTTTAACGCCATAGCGTCGAGCGCCGGTGTTAACTTGATCTATAATATTCTGCCCTGGTATTTGTATATTTTTCATCACTCGTGTACTATTTTTTATTTTTGGAATACACTAATTTTTTAAGTTCTAGTGAAAGAACCTTAAAATAACTTTACAACCTTAGCATCACCGATATGACTATCGATGTCCATCAATCCTTGTGGAGCAGTATTTACAACAGTGATTCTGTGTTGGAGAAATGGAGCTCAAATGTATGGCACGACGTACTGATTTAGGTGTTCCTTCATTTCCTCTGTCACACACAGCTACGACCAACAAAGTTCCTTCAAGTAGGCCGCAGCTGATTCATTCTTCAGTTGCTAAAGACTACGATCTCGACAGTCATCATTCGTATTTTAACAGTTATTCCCTTTAGAAGTGTTACCGCACGAGATGCCTTCTACAGTGGCATATCTGAAAAACCCATGTAGCGAAAATTCCAACCTTCTCATCGCCTAAATAAGTCTAGAAACATTAGTGTTATACTGGTTTCCACTGCGAATAAGCTCTTTAAATACGCCTAACTAGTCACTGCCTAGTATACATTCTTGAAAGTCGTATAGTAAATTCAGCAACATATTTCGCTTATACATATATACGAGTGCTGCATCATGCAAAAGGACTGTGTGGACTCTCGCACAGAGCCGAAAATGTATGCCACATAGACGTCTTTTTACATATTTTTTCTAAGAAAGTCTGTATGCTAACATTCAGATCTGTCATTACTGTTAGAAGTGTACTAAAAATGGAGTGTGTAGAACAGTGCACATATTTCCGTTCAGTGGGTAAGGAAGAGTTTTCCAAGAATAAATTCTTTTTTATTTTATTGATGTTGACTAAGAGAATGATGCACTTGTTTTTGAACGAGTCAGTATTATTGCCCATATTGAAGGAAAATTAGGGCTTAACGTCCCATCGACGAGGTCATTAGAAACTCCAAATGGGGAAGTGAATCACCTGACCTCTTTCAAATGAACAATCCCGTCGTTTGCCGAAATAACGGAAAAATTGAAATTTAATGACCTGACGGAGATTCGAACTGCATTCTCCCGAATGTCTTACCACTATACACTACAAACCTCACAAGGAATTTGGGCTGCAGTGGTGGAGTTCTCATAACCGTGAACTCTGAACTGCACAAACTGCGCTACCTTTCAACACGAATCGTTCTTTTCTGAGTTAAGAATATCCTTATGAACACACAGAGATGCCCCATAGATTGACACCATGACACATAAATGAGTGAAAAAAGCAATTGTCTTTCGCGTTTCAGTGTACGTAACCATGGTAATTACTCTAATATAAAAATTTTTGCGCCCAGTTTCTGCTTAAGTGAGGAACTACCAAGAAAACATTTCTTTTGTCTACAACCCAACAAATTTAAAATGTCCAACTTCAATAATTATTTAATCATATTGTCATAATGAAATGCGCTCTTTCAAATGTTCTGTATTTTATTGCACTGCCGGTGTTTCACACAATATCGTACAGTGTTCAACGCCTGTTTCAATTTTAGAAGGAAGGACGATAAAAGTTCATCGTCCCGTCGACATCTGTGTCATTAGAGACGGAGCACTAGTAATGTGTCAAGGATGGGGAAGGAAGTCGGCCGTGCCCTTTCAAAGGAACCATCTCGGCATTTGGGTGGAACGACTTTGGTATATCACAGAAAACATAAATTTGGATAGTTGGCCACGCATTTGAACCGTCATTCTCCTGAATGCGATCCCAACGTGCTAACCATTACGTCACGTCGCTCGATCGTGAGTTCTGTACTCACGAGTGTTTGATATACAAAGTGTAAAAGTTTAAATAATTTATCATCTTAGTAACATATCATTTATTTGAATCAAGAAAAGCAGAGGACCAATGAGACCAAAATTTTGCACCATCGTAAACTTTACACCATCAGAGTCGGATCCAATTCCTTCGTCAGTTGTTGACACGTTTCTCATTTTGTAGAGATTGAAGGATCCATTGATAAACTTTCGCACAGATTTTACAATGCTGTAATGCGATCTACACCTACATGAGCACTCTACAATTCAAACTTCAGTATTCGACAGATAGTTCGGGAACCAGTTTCAAACTATTTTTTACCATTCCACTCTCCAATAGAAAGATAGAAAAATTAACAGCTAAATATGCCCACGCGTGCTCTAGTTTCTGTTTATTTATTATGATGGACTTTTCTTCGTATGTAGGTCAGAGTCAACACAATATTCTGGCATCCGGAGGAGAAAGTTGGTGTCTTAAAAGAAAAAAAAGCTTTCGCCGAAAAGAAAGCTTTCTGGCATTCGGAGAAAGAAGTTTGTGATTGAAATTTCGCCGAAAGATCCCGCCGCGACGAAAAATGTTTGTTTTAGAGATTGCCACCCGCAGTTACTTATCATATGCGTGATACATTCTCCCCTAGTTCGCTATAATACAAATCGAGCTGACCTTCTTTGAACTTTTTCCATTTCGTCCGTCAATCCTATGTCGCAAGGATCCCACACCACGCAGCAAAGCTCCCGAAGAGGACGAACAAGCGCAGCAGTCTCCTCTGTAGATTTGTGGCACCTTACAAGGCTTCTACCAATAAAACCTAGTCTATAGTTCGACTTCCATACAACATTTTCTGTGTAATGGCTACAGTTTGAGTTGTTTATAGTTGTAATCCCTACATACGCTCCTGGAAATTGAAATAAGAACACCGTGAATTCATTGTCCCAGGAAGGGGAAACTTTATTGACACATTCCTGGGGTCAGATACATCACATGATCACACTGACAGAACCACAGGCACATAGACACAGGCAACAGAGCATGCACAATGTCGGCACTAGTACAGTGTATATCCACCTTTCGCAGCAATGCAGGCTGCTATTCTCCCATGGAGACGATCGTAGAGATGCTGGATGTAGTCCTGTGGAACGGCTTGCCATGCCATTTCCACCTGGCGCCTCAGTTGGACCAGCGTTCGTGCTGGACGTGCAGACCGCGTGAGACGACGCTTCATCCAGTCCCAAACATGCTCAATGGGGGACAGATCCGGAGATCTTGCTGGCCAGGGTAGTTGACTTACACCTTCTAGAGCACGTTGGGTGGCACGGGATACATGCGGACGTGCATTGTCCTGTTGGAACAGCAAGTTCCCTTGCCGGTCTTGGAATGGTATAACGATGGGTTCGATGACGGTTTGGATGTACCGTGCACTATTCAGTGTCCCCTCGACGATCACCAGTGGTGCACGGCCAGTGTAGGAGATCGCTCCCCACACCATGATGCCGGGTGTTGGCCCTGTGTGCCTCGGTCGTATGCAGTCCTGATTGTGGCGCTCACCTGCACGGCGCCAAACACGCATACGACCATCATTGGCACCAAGGCAGAAGCGACTCTCACCGCTGAAGACGACACGTCTCCATTCGTCCCTCCATTCACGCCTGTCGCGACACCACTGGAGGCGGGCTGCACGATGTTGGGGCGTGAGCGGAAGACGGCCTAACGGTGTGCGGGACCGTAGCCCAGCTTCATGGAGACGGTTGCGAATGGTCCTCGCCGATACCCCAGGTGCAACAGTGTCCCTAATTTTCTGGGGAGTGGCGGTGCGGTCCCCTACGGCACTGCGTAGGATCCTACGGTCTTGGCGTGCATCCGTGCGTCGCTGCGGTCCGGTCCCAGGTCGACGAGCACGTGCACCTTCCGCCGACCACTGGCAACAACATCGATGTACTGTGGAGACCTCACGCCCCACGTGTTGAGCAATTCGGCGGTACGTCCACCCGGCCTCCCGCATGCCCACTATACGCCCTCGCTCAAAGTCCGTCAACTGCACATACGGTTCACGTCCACGCTGTCGCGGCATGCTACCAGTGTTAAAGACTGCGATGGAGCTCCGTATGCCACGGGAAACTGGCTGACACTGACGGCGGCGGTGCACAAATGCTGCGCAGCTAGCGCCATTCGACGGCCAACGCCGCGGTTCCTGGTGTGTCCGCTGTGCCGTGCGTGTGATCATTGCTTGTACAGCCCTCTAGCAGTGTCCGGAGCAAGTATGGTGGGTCTGACACACCGGTGTCAATGTGTTCTTTTTTCCATTTCCAGGAGTGTATTTAAGAGGACGGAACTGTTTTAGTACTCATGTGTGAGTACCTCACACATTTTTGTGCCTTTTATTGCACTAAGCAGATGTCTTGTCTAAATCATCTCGTATTTCGTTTTGATGCGGAGAAAGTGTTTCAGGAGACGAGCCAGCTAAGATCATTATTCATCTGTTCACGAACAGCCGCCGCCCTCCCCCGTGGAAGAAGCAGTGCACCAAATCTGTTTGCGTATAGAAAAAATTCTGTGTAGAAATGTGAGAAAGTTTTATCTAAATGTTTGCGTAGCGTGTATCTGAGGCGAACCATCACCTAGTGGGATTTGGGAAAGCCCTCCCGCCGTCGGTTAGAGTCCTCCCTCGGACATGGGTGTGTGTGCTGTTATTAGCGTAAGTTAATTTAAGTAGTGTGTAAGTCTAGGGACCGATGGCCTCAGTAGTTTGGTCCCTTAGGAATACATACACATTTGAACATTTTTGTGGGAAAGTGCCTAAAACTGACATCTAGGCTGGCCGGCACACCGACGCCTCATCGTCACTCCTCCAGGGGGATTTGATCCGGGGTCTACATTCCTTCCCGTCCCGGAAGCGCTCGCTTCAACACACATGGATACCCGGGCTGCTCTGTTTGATCTTCCGACGACTTTACTAGTCAGTAAAAGACAGCATTATCTCCCAATAATCTACGTAAATGGGGTACTCAGATTTTCTTCTAAATCGTTTATACCCTTCTAGATTAAGCATAGCATAGACTAACGACCCTTCTTTGGGGAGCCCCAGACATCACTTCGGTTTCACTAGATCATGTCCTCTTAATTAAAATGAACTGTGACCTAAGAAACTGCAATCAAGAATATAATGTGCCCCACATTAAAGGTTTAGTTACATCCACGAAAGAACGCACCATGATAAACTTAACATGTGCTGCTGAGATAATGTGGTAGTTAATACACTGGACTCGTATTCTAGAGAAGCGTTGTTCAAATCCCCGTCAGATAATTTTGATCGGAATGGTAACGAGGTGATCCTGCGCTCTCGCTAGACCTGCCAAAGCTGCGTACAGCACACCCCTCCCTCCATACTCTTTTTCCGCAATTGTTTCTATCTACATTCAGAAAATTTTGTAATTTGTGAGAAACTGTCTATCCAGTGAGATTCGATGCGAGAACTGTGGTGTCACCGCCAGACACCACAAGAACTACACGGATTAAGTGTTTAGGACGGTGATTTGCAAAGACACTTAAATCTTGGTCGAGTTCCTTTCGCGCTATAATAACATCAAAATACGTAATATACAGGGGCTGGACGAAAGTATGGAAACACCAAAAGCACAACACATTACCATCCCTACTACGTTGTAGAAAACCCGTTGGCATTCAACACAACTTAAAGTCGTCTCGTAATGGGTAAATACAGATCCTGTATGGTTTTGGAGACAATCCTGTACCATTCTTCGTGCAAAATAGCGTTAAGTTCAGGTAACGATGATGGAGATGGATAGCGATCAGACACCTTTCTCTACAAAGCAGACCACAGGGGCTGAATAATATTGAGATCTGGTGACCGTGGTGGGCAGGCGAGATGTGACGATTCATCCTTGTACTCACAAAACCATTCCATTGGGGAAAAAACATTGTGTGGGATGGACATGATCAGCCAGAATCGTTACTTTATCCTTAACAGTAGTCCGACCTTGCAGAGTAACCATGGGGCCCGTGGAATACCTCTATGTGGCTATCCAAATCATCACCGAAATCCCGCCATGTATCATTCTTGGGCTAGAAGTTGGTAGCAGTGTGAAACAAGACTCATCCCATCAAATGACTTCCTTCCATTACTCCATAGACCAGGTTTTATGTCTTAGCCACCACGTTTTGCTGTTGGGGGCATTTGCATAACTGATATGTGGTTTTGGATTTCCAACTTGCTCTACAATTCACTGCCTATGGAGCCGCTTCGTGTTGTTTTGGTACTGACAGGCTTCGCGCGTGCTACACTCTGTTCTGCAGTGACCTTTGCAGCTGTCGTCCTCTCATTTTTCGTCACAATCCTCTTGAATGACCGTATGTCACCATCACGCAATACAAACTTCCGTCCGCGTTGTGAGTTAGCAGATGTTTTTTTCGTTTTCCCTGTATGCGGTATAAATCATCGCTTGGTACCTTTTGGAACACCAAACAAATGGTTCAAATGGCTCTGAGCACTATGGGACTTAACATCTGTGGTCATCAGTCCCCTAGAACTTAGAACTACTTAAACCTAACTAACCTAAGGACATCACACACATCCATGCTCGAGGCAGGATTCGAACCTGCGACCGTAGCAGTCGCGCGGTTCCGGATGGAGCGCCTAGAACCGCGATATCACCGCGGCCGGCGGAACACCAAACACTTCTGCTCCCATGGTACGTAAGTACCCACCATATGAGCACCAAGAAGTGGGCCACGAACGAATTCAGTTAGCTCCGACATAATGCACTCACAACTATGCAGAACACTGTTCTTGCCACAACTGACATTTTCAACGTATTGGGGACATTGCACAGGTGCAGTTAGTAGTCAAATACAACAGCGCAACTTGCAGGTCCAGGTAGCATCAGCATTTATGTTCAAGCACGCATTCCTCGCGATGTTTCCGTATTTTTGTCCAACCTCAACACCATATGATTGAAGAACACAGCTGATGATTGTTGGCAGAGTATACTGTTGTTTACACGAAGGTTCAACTGACAAGAAAAGAGTATAACTGTCTACAGGCACAGCAACTAATAACTCCCCCAATATTATCAACCAGCCAGAGAAGGCTTGTTTTTTAATTCTTGTTTATTTACAAAACTTCGCAGCAGTACTGACAAGTAAATCACTTAGCCGGACGTGGTGGCCGAGCGGTTCTAGGCGCTGCAGTCCGGAACCACGCGACTGCTACGGTCGCAGGTTCGAATCCCGCCTCGGGCGTGGATGTGTATGATGTCCTTAGGTTGGTTAGGTTTAAGTAGTTCTAAGTTCTAGGCGACTGATGACCTCAGATGTTAAGTCGCATAGTGCTCAGAGCCAAGTAAATCACTTATCCCGTACGCCTTTCGTGCTTGCTTCTTCCACCGTCACTTCTCGCTCCAGTGCTCAGTCGGCAGAAATCGGCAAACAGTTAAATACCATATTTGCTGCAGGAGCCGCCCTCTGACCTTTGAGGCGCGACAATACTGTAACGAAGTAGCGACAAGAACTACATTGTTCAGCATGAACGAGCTACGTAGCGGTGTGAACTAGAGATGGGAAAAACCGACCGTTTAAAACCGATACCTCTATTTTAGTTCTCAATAACCGGTATGTTTCGATATTTGTTTGGTCTCGGTTATGACAGGTGTCTATTTTTTACTAATAAGCGAATAAAAAACCTAAATATCAATCAGCCATAGCAGCATTGCTAAATTTTTTCGTTTTTAAATAAATAAACCTTTTTTAAAAAGGGAGTAAATTTTGTTCGTAAAATTTGCAGTAATCTGAAACACTGCATTATTATCGAAAGTGGCGAAAGTGATCAGTGCTATTTTAATAACAATGCCGACAGAAACGAGCAACAAACACATGGCATAAGAATTGGTCCAGCATTGTTGAGACAATAATATTCCTTATTCCGGTTGTCACAGCTTAAGACACGCGTGTCCGTCTGGTCCATACGGTAGTTTCTCGCTGTAGTCGCCAGACATCCGTTGTATTGCGGGATGGCACCAACCCTAGTCTCGAAATGCTTACGAAGTGACTTAGCAGTGAAGTATAGTGCTTAATTTGCTTTAAAATATTAAAGATGTATCTGCTATTTCTATGAAATAATATGAAGAAAGAAAATAATTTAAAAACTTAACAGTTCATTCACAGTGTACAATTAAAAGTAGAAAGTAGCAGATCTGCTCCCTGTGTCTACGCAATATGCCTTTATCTGCTCGTAGCCTTTGAAAACGGACAAATTAACACGAAAAATAGTTCTTCAACCTCAGTTTTCACCCGTTAGCTCTGATTATGAGTAAAGACAAAGTAGTGGTATGATACCCGACTAAAAGTCTTTCGAACTAAGTTTCAAAAATTTGAATGAATAGGAGAATAGAGATCTTTTGTAGAAACGAACGGATGGTGGACGGAGCCTATTTAATTCAATATTTTGATTCTATGTTTCTTGAAACAGAGTCAAAGTTTTTGAATCTTAGTTCTATTTATGCTATTATTACAAGAAATAATACAAATAAAAAACCTAAAATCGGTCATTTTAGAACGGTTTATTTTAAGCGGTTCTCAAAAATGTTCAAATGTGTGTGAAATCTTATGGGACTTAACTGCCAAGGTCGTCAGTCCCTTAAGCTTACACACTACTTAACCTAAATTATCCTAAGGACAAACACACACACCCATGCCCGAGGGAGGACTCGAACCTCCGCCGGGAGCAGCCGCACAGTCCATGACTGCAGTGCTTAAGACCGCTGAGCTAATCCCGCGCGGCTAAGCGGTTTTAACAGTCAGGTTAACCTGGTAATCTGGCGTTGAAAAAACGATGTAACCGAAAACCGGATGTTTCAGGGGTAACCGCTATCCCTAGTCTGAACCATGTGCAGTGTTTCCACATAAACCTATACGGCTCTGATTTTGATCTACGATTTTTATGATTTTTCTGAATCACTACGTCCGAACGTTCCTTTAAAAAAGGTCATTGCTGTCACGACCGTGTCTATTGTCCAATTCGAGCACGTGTTTCATTTCTAATGACTTGACATCGGCGGGACGTTGAATTCTACCCCTAGTCGAAATCTCAATTCGCCCTGCAACAGCTGCGGGATTTCCTTAATTGGAGTGCCAGTACACAGAACTGGAAGAATATACGCCGGCCCAGGACTAGCCGACGGTGTCTGTTGTTGAAGCGGTGTTTACCAGTGGGCGCCCATCAATACAGCGGCGACGGCTGTGGCGATGGCGCGTGCCTTTTAACGGCTGTCAGCCGCCGCAACCGGTTGGAAATGAGGTTCCGCGGGCGATAAACACTGGTTCGTTCTCCCAGGTGCCGGCCATCCGCGAAAACTGTCAGGCGGCACTACTCATAGTTTCCGCTTACTTTTTGTTCTGCAGAGGTGGTGACGCCAGCCACGTGTCTGACCTACAAGTGAAACCTGCCCCATGACAAATCGTCTCACATCCATCATGCAACGACGTGTCCACCAGCCTGGGCGTCAAGTTGCCCATCCACAAAGTCGGCTGGCCATCTAACTCAATTGGATTCCGAAAGGATTCCCGGAAATACAGTCTCTTTGGTCTGTGAGAAAAACGCGTGTTGTTTATATCTGGTATACAGTTGTTGTATTACTAGGTCACCTCATTGTTGAATTACGATGTGGAAAGAGCACCTGCCTATTACAGTACTCATTGGTTTTTGTATCTGTCTAGACTTCTCCATAATCATTATTTATTTATGCAGTTAATTCCCCTGACAAGATTAGGATCTTCAGGACCTCATGTCTATTTAACCCTGCGTTGCTACTGTGTTCGTTTGTACCACCGCTGCTACTAGGGGTCTTACATACCCGATCTGCGAATCAGTCTGATTTGTTAAGGATAGGGAGCACAAGAGAGCTTCACATTCACGTGTGTTGTCTAGATGAAGTAACCAAACACGTTTTGTTTTGGGTTTGAGTAAATTGTTGCCCTTTATTACTACGTAAGCAAATTAGACAGTGATTCGAACATTTGCATACTGTACAGGACAAAAATGGACACACAATGTGACTGTCGTGTGTCATAGCACACAAAGTAGAACAATGAAACCTACGAAAACCAAACTCAGGTATGAACAGATGAGTAGAAAACATGTACGAAAACGTTGTAAGTAAAGGGAGAGACTCCCCAATGTCTTTTGAACGTACTGTTTCCACATGTCGTTTTACCACACCAGGCCACTACATGCAGTCTTTACAAATTAAACTTGAGTGTTTTTTGAAACACACAATCTTAGAGCATTTGTAACAAATATATTGCGTTTTACTATCTTCACACCCATAGCACCGTCCTCTCTTGGGCTCCGTACACTGGTTCACACTCCCATCGTCTTGCTGTTCGACTCCCACCAGTCTGTTGACAGATCTTTTGAGAGGTCGGTTGATATGCTGACTGCCAGCCCTGTGTAGTAATTGGCCTCTGACAAGAGCCTTCCCAAGCGATTTCAGAAAGTCTCTCCTCTTGGTTATTAGCTCTGAATATGAGACTATTTATGCCTGCTACGTTCAGTAAGCAAACGAATAAGGCCAACGGCCTTCTGCTAGTTGTTCTTGCTACATCATAGGTGGCATACATCTGATCTACTAAATCTACCCCACCCTTAGTAGCATTATACGGAGTTAACATCTCCGGCTTCATTTCTTCCCCAGTTGTTGCATCTATTTTGTTGTCATGGTGCATAGTAGTCATTAGAAGTAGGCACCCGTTTTTCTTTGGTACATAACTCACTAATGTGCACGTCTTCTGAAAGCCAAAGATACTTGTAAAAGCATTTCTACCTCTTGTGTTCACGAATTCTGGGGGAATTTCCGTCTTGTTCTTCCTTACTGTCCAAGTGTTAATGTATAGTTTTTGAGAAGTGACAGGGCCAGTTCATAACTCGTAAACCAGTTATCCATCGTTATGTTCCTTGATGTTTGGGAAATATGATTACACAACTTTTTGATGACATCAACTGCACGATTACTCAACCTATATGGTACATCTGGCTGCTCACCTAAGTAAACTTCCAAATTTGACGTGTACGCCGTTCTTACATCGGCTAGATTGAACACTTTTATACCATATTTGCCAGGTTTGGAAGGAATTTACATTCGAAAACTACATCGTCCTCGAAATTTGACAAGCATTTCATCTACAGTGACATATTATCCAAGAAAATAGTGTTCTATGCAATTTTTGGTGAACAAATAAAATATATTTCGTATAGGAGCCAATTTATCCCCTTTTCGCCTGTCGCACCTCGTTGACTTATCGTCAAATCTCAGAAATCTGAATCTCTGTAGGGTCATTGTAGAGTAGAATAATTCCAGTCCTGTTCCATCTCTGTCCCAGCGTCCTTCTAAATTAACCCTACCAACCTTGTAGATTCCACCCAAATACAACAGACCAAGAAATACTTCAATTTCACCTTTATCTGTCTCATGAATGAAGGTCTGAGACGAAGAGTATCTCGACTTAGCAGATTCGATACATTGGTTAGTATGTATCACTACTTCATCCATTATTTCATCCGTGGAAACAGCCGCCATATTTCTTCTTCTGTCCTTTTATTCTTTCCCCTCACACCACAAATATGTGACCCAATATTATGTGACCTCATTCTGATACGAGGAGTAGGTATGTCTTTCATCCATTTAGTACGCTTGTCCTTACCAACAAAATATTTCTTATTGTTCTGATATCTATCACTGTCATCCGGACTTTCGTCGCTTTCCGTATCGTGTTCACTATGTAGTTCAACGTCTACGTCTCCACCTTCGTCGCCTGATTCGTCACTAACGATTTCATTTCGCAGTGCTTCGTTACACGGATCTTCTGTTACATCTATTATAGCCCTCGTCTGAAATAGATAGGCTGATTCAGCAATATGAATGTGTGCTACAAACGTATTTGTGTTGGGACAAACGATACCATCATTGCTACTCTGGGTGCTACAGCCCCAACAAGTACTTACCTACTTGCTATGGCTGGCAGACCCAAACACGCTACAAGCACTCCTAGACAGTGGACTTCCGCCGTCACTTGACGAGCAGATGGGACAGCTGTGTGAGGTAGGAAGCCACAAGGAACGCTGCTCGTGTGTAGTGTTGTGAACCTAACGAAAACGAATCGCTCACACAAGTCAGGGTCCGGGAGACCCATCAGTAGCCATGCAGGGTTAACCAGACATCCTTTATGAGTTAACATTACAATATGTACATTACATGAAAAGTAAATATATATAATAATAAGTTAATGGTAATAATACTAACAACAGTAACATAGTATTCGTTGTAGTTTGTGTAGTCTTCAGTAGGATGATGCAACTCTCCACAATAGCTTGGCTTCTGCAGGTCTCTTAATCTCTGCATAACTACTGCTCCCTCTATCAGTTTCAACCTGCTTACTGTAGGCCTGTTCAAGTCTTAGCCTCCTCCTATAGCTTCCACTTCTCACACTTACCTCCGTAACCAAACTGACAATTCCTTGATGCCTCAGTACGTGTCCTACCAACCGATCTCTTCTTTTACTCAAGTTGTGCCATAAATTTCTTTTCCTCACAATTCGATTCAGTACCTCCTTATTAGTGATTCTATCTACTCATATAATCAGCAACTTTCTTGTGTAGCAACACGTTTCAAAAGCTTCTTTATTCTTCTTGTCCGAACTGTTTATCGACCAAGTTTCACGTACATACAAGGCTACACTGCAAATTCTTTCAGAAAAGACTTTGCAGCACTTCAAGTCATATTCAGACTTAACAAGTTTCTCTTTTTCAGAAATGCTTTCGTTCCTGTAGTCAGTCTACATTTTACACCCTATGCACGTCGGCCATCAGCTCTTCAAAGGAGCCTACGACTCGATTGACTACATCAACCTGTTTAATATACATCAAGAATACGGTGTGGATAACAAAACAACTATGTTAATCGAACAGACTTTGACAGAAACTATTTCTAAAGTAACAATCATACGCGAAATTTCCGAAACTTTTCAAATAAGAAGTATAGAAAGGCAGGCTGATGAACTGCCCTACTCCTGTTCAACCTAGTACTCGACAACATCATCAAAACTTAGGGGAAAGAAATATCTCGAATAAGTGTGGGAATGAAAGATAAGCAGATCAATATTAAGTGCCTTGCATTTTCTGACGACCTAGCATTAATTATCCGTACTCCCGAGGAAGTCAGCCAAGCATTTGAGAAACTCCATGAGATCACCAACAAGACCGTACTCCAAATCTCTTACGAACAAACACATGATTCCAAGAGCCGAAACCTGGCACCACTTGCAACCACATATGGCAACATCACATAAGTTAAAAATTTCAGGTATCGAGGTGAAATTTTTGGTAACATTAGCATCGAAAGAGTAGCTGACAAAACTGGAGTAGAAAATTTCCGTAAAACCTTCACAATTACCCGGAAATATATAGAGCAAGAAATCGCTGCCCATCAAAGCCAGACTTTCTACCACACAAGCGTTCTTATAGGAACACTATAAGCAACGGAGACGTCATCATTAACTACCAGCTTGAGGCCAGGTTCTCATCCAAATGACCAAAAAAATGCAAAGTTTGTAATTTTTTGAGACAATGAAAAGACATACGAAGGATCTGTTTGAGGATTATAATTGATCATACTTTTAACTTTATTTTAAATTTTCAATAAAAACAAGATGGTGCCCGTAATTATGGACTGATCAAGGGCCTGAGAGTTTGAAGTAGGCAGACTGCGTGCAGTGTAGCCCCTCACGTGTTACCTGAAATTAAAAATGAATAACATTAGTGGATACTAAATTAAATGTATGAGAGCTTATAACTAGCCACAATGAAATAACCATAAATTTAATGATATGGCACTAACTCGAACTTCGATTTTTGAGGGTTTGTTTATCTGTTTATGGCTTTACAAAAATAATTAATATCAACAAATTTCATATACTATAGGTACAATCTCCCAAGAAAAGATTCACTTTTCACGTGTCAAAGGTAGAAGTTAAGAGGCTGAAATGGTTTTTTTTTTATGCAGTCCGCACTTTTGACAAATGTATTACTAGTTCAATTTTCATAAAAACGACGTGTTATTGTTTATTTTTGATGTCGCGAAACACAAATCTGAAGTTAGATTCTCAACATTCAAAATGGATAATTCAATATGGCGGACCAAAATTTATTTTTTGGCCAATTTTGACCAAAATGTGACAGAAAACTTGTTTTCATTACTTACGTTTGTCTTCAATTCCAGAACCGTGTATCAACCCTTTTTCTAACTCGAATTGTTCCTGGACAGCAATTCCTTCGTTCTTCTTGGCGAGAAAAGCCGATCTGACTGAGCTGGATATGCTGCGTTCGGCAGCCTGCACACGTTGTTGGTCAGCTTTTTCGACGAATATGTTTGCATACATACAGAAGTATAAATCACTCTGTGAACGTGCGTCACGGCACGACAAGTTTTCTACCTGAGCCGGGCGTCTCCGGCTGAGAGCGTCCCACGGCAGCCGTGACACTGCTTCGAACGATGGGCTGAAGAAACTTTTGTAACGCACGGATAAAAAAACCTTTTCGTCCCAACATTGTAGACGTCAAGGACAGAGAACGACAAATACTGAGAAAAATATTTGGACTCAAAATTAAAGATGGTATCTGGATGCGCAAAAGCTCAGAACTGTATTCACTAACTGAGCGATTCACCTCACTTGCACGGAGAAGACGTACGCAATTTTACGGTCATATAGCACGAACGGACGACTCCCTCTTGACCATGAAATCGTCCGGATCGTCAACAGAACCCGACAGTCTAAAATAAGTTTGCTGTTAGAGGTCCCTTCTTTCGCCGTGTGACATTTACAGCCTTGGAGACCTGAAGAATGACGACGAAGTGCAAGAGTGGGTGCGGTTGTGGGCCTTACAGCAGCCGACCGCGTTCTACGAAACAGGAAATGGGATAAATGTCTTAAAGCGTGTGGTGATTACTTTTGAATGGAACTATTCCGTGGTTCCGTTTTGGCGGGTATTCGCTTTTCATTTGACTGACCCTCGTAGTATTGCTAACAGGGAAAAGAAGATGAAGAAAGGTTTGTTATTATTAATAGGTGCAGCCAAGATGCTGGCCGTATCCAGTCATCCATTGCAGCTATGGATTGTGATGTGTGCACACCTCTTAAGTTTAAGAGATATTCTGCCCCACTC
The DNA here is from genome assembly GCF_021461395.2 of Schistocerca americana. NCBI lineage: Eukaryota > Metazoa > Arthropoda > Insecta > Orthoptera > Acrididae > Schistocerca > Schistocerca americana. The sequence continues at coordinate 660,900,041 of NC_060130.1, forward strand.
TTTCTTGTATTTTCTTCGCTCCAGATTCTTCCACAAACCCGAATTTTATTTCTTAGGCAACAGATATTCAACTTTTTTCTAGTATCATTTTCACGGGTGTGTCTGAGTCACTACAGTTTCGCTTTTCGAATTATTTCTGTATCTGATGTTTAAATGTGCCTTTCTCATACTTAGTTCATTATCCACATTTCACTCCTGTGCGATACTAACTGAGCAAGGCATCGCATTGGTTAATTCTGGGTTCGTGGAGAAGAATTCACACTTCATCAGGACAATCGTCATTCAAGTTTCTTGCGGCTTCCCTAATATACTTCGGGCGAACGGTTCCTTAAACAGGCCACAGCCCCTTTCTTCTGATATTTTCAGCTGAACAATATCTGTTGAGCACCAGATAAACATGACAGTAAACGGTAACCTTTAGTTCACATATTATTGAAACACCCACTTTTTAATGAAATTTCAACCTTTGTTCCGATTTTTAAGCATCTGTTTACTGTTCCATACATATCCCCAAACTTTTGAGACCTCAGGTTGAGGCCCCCAAATTGATGCCGTATTCGCCGGTTTCTGAAAGGTGTTCGCTACAGTTCCATACTCATGATTAATGAAAAAACTACGTGAGTACGGAATATCAGACCATCTTTGTAGCAGAATTGAAGAGATCCTTGCAAATAGAAGACAGCGTGTCATTGTTAGCGGAGAAGGAAGGAAGAGGTGTGGAATGTCCATCGACAACGAGGTCGTTAGATACAGTCTTAACGCAGATGTATCTTCAGAAGTAAAAGTAACTTCGGACACACTCCAAAGAAGTGTTATAGGACCATTACTGGAATGAGATTTTCACTTGCAGTGGAGTGTGCGCTGATATGAAACTTCCTGGCAGATTTAAACTGTGTGCCACACCGAGATTCGAACTCGGGACCTTTGCCTTTCGCGGCCAAGTGCTCTACCAACTGAGCTACCCAAGAGCGAATCACGACCCGTCCTCACAGCTTAAATTCTGCCAGTACCTCGTCTCCTACCTTCCAAACTTCACAGAAGCTCTTCTGCAATCCTTCTAGAACTAGCATTCCGGGAAGAAAGGATATTGCGGAGACATGGCTTAGCCACAGCCTGGGGGATGTTTCCAGAATGAGATTTTCACTCTGCAGCGGAGTGTGCGCTGATATGAAACTTCCTGTCAGATTAAAACTGAGTGCCGGGCCGAGACTCGGATTCGTGACCTTTGCCTTTCGCGGGTAAGTGCTCTACCAACTGAGCTGCCCAAGCACAACTCACGACCCGTCCTCACAGCACGTCCCGAGTTCGAGTCTCGGTCCTGCATGGAGATTTAAGGCTTCAGGGCCATTACTATTTATAACATACATAAATGACCTAGTGGATATCTTCGAAAGCTCCATGATGCTGCTGTTGGTGATGCTTTTGAATACAGAGAAATAGTAACGCTAGAAAATTGTAGGTAAACGCAAGATGATCTATAGAGGATCGAAGCTTGATGTAGTGATTGGCAGTTGAACATCAACATAAACAAATGTAACGCAGTGCACATAAATAGTCTAAAATCCCAGTTATTTTGTGATTAAATTATTGCTGAATGATCAGTGGAGGAAGTCATATCCAATAAATATTCAAGAGTTCAAATGGCTCTGAGCACTATGCGACTTAACTTCTGAGGTCATCTGTCGCCTAGAACTTAGAACTAATTAAACCTAACTAACCTAAGGACATCACACACATCCATGCCCGAGGCAGGATTCGAACCTGCGACCGTAGCGGTCGCTCGGTTCCGGACTGCAGCGCCTAGAACCGCACGGCCATACACCATAAAGTGGCTAACAGTGTACAGATGTAGATGAAGATGCCATTGTCGTACACAGAAGTGATTAAAAGAACTATGTTTCTGTATTATTATTTACAATAGTCTACTCGGAAACTGTTCAGAAAACAAAATGGCTTATATTTAATGCTCAAATCTTGATGTTAGGCAAAAAAATTTAACGCAGGAAGTGCATCGAAGTATTGCAGAAATATCCAGCTGTTTGGTGTGCACGGACGCTTCTTTTCAAACCTGTAACCTCTATTTATTCTCTGCTGTGCTAGAGAGCACAGAATGTCCGATAATACCGGCGACAGGAAATGAAGTTATGATTAAAGACGTCTATATCCAGGTAAGGTCCCTCCGAGCTGTGTTGAAAGTTTGTCTTGTGCAGGCGGGAAGCAGGGTGGCGGGTGGGGATCAGATTCATTGTACGAGAGAGCGACGGCTGCTAGGCGGCTGCCCGCTTTTATCGATGCTGGTCCGTCTGCTGCGGACAGGATTTTAACAAGTATCCGTGATCTCTGAGGTAGAAGACGGGACTGCGAACGCCTCCACCGAGTATATTTCCGTGTACTGCTTAAGACGCGCCCAGCTCTCCCAACGTCCACTTCTCCCTATTTCTTCAAAGAGGATACACGAGTCCGGCCGTCTCTTTCATCGCCGGTTTCCTTGGAAACGTTATGATATCGTAAGCAGACGTCACAGAAACATACTGCGGGTTTTCTATTTGGTGGGTATCTGTACATCGTGGACCCTGCACCAGTTCTGTGGTGCTCCGTGAGCCACGACCTCAACCGTAGCATAAAGGGATAAAAACTGCATATATCGCTCATCTCCGAACCGTGTAAATGTTGCTGTTTGTGTTTTCACCCTCTTACATGTGGTTTTTCTCAGACGGAGTTCGAACAGCTCGGCATTTGCCCTGACGGAGTGGAATGACGGTGACAGCCGAAAAACTGTATACGGAATAAGCAGTGAGCGAGATCGACGAGCATTGATACAGCGCGCGAATTCCATCCGAAACTGGTCCACCCAACGCCATCGCAGGCTAAACGCTTCACGCTACGTACTGTAGGAGAGAGACGTTTGTTTGGGTCCTAGATCTCATAAGTAATGCGTAGAACACTACAGTTGGAATACTAATGATCCATCTGTTGAAACGGCCTCGCTGAAGATAGTATAGATGCCTTTGCTCGTAAAGCATCCAAGGATCATCAGTCTTAGAACTGAATCCGCCTCCTTCCACAACAACACAAATCTTCTTAGAGAGTGTAGAGAAAGGTCAGCGATACGTGAATATACAGTAAAGTAACATTGCAATGCCGAATTTACTACGTATCTGTGCTTAGTTATAAGGTGCCGTATATGCGGATATTCTCAAACTGTGGGACGGGAAAGTGTCCCCAAGCAGAGACGAAGGTGGCGTTCGCAGTGTTTCAAAATACTTTTACAGACTCTTGGTTAGACTTCTTACACCAAGTCAAGAAAAAATATCTAATAAACATGGGCTCTAAAATGCATACCTCAAGAGCTATGAGCACTCGTTCAATAGAAGAGAGGTGTTTTACAATAGTGAAGATGAAGTTCTAATAGCTCTTATGGTATGCAGTTTAGAGTTCATGTTTACTATGCATTTTTTGTTGTTTTGGTGTAGGAAAACTGTCTCCAAAGTTTGTAAAAGTACTTTTGAAACACCCTGTATAATTTTTAGTATACAGTATTTAGTAACTCGCAAAGTACTAACACAAACCGCTCGTGACACGAGTAAGCAACGAGTCCCGAAAAGTGATGGCTGAGATAAAGTCCGCTAACTGAAAAATAGAGGAACGTTGAGTACGGTGGAGCTATGGTAATGTTCAAAATCACTACAAGCTCGGAAATAGAGGTAGCTACTTCAAGAGAAATTGTGAACCGAACTATCGGTAGACGACAGCTAAGGCTGTAATGCGCGAATTATAGATAACCTAAACCATGGAACATCCTGATGGATTAAAACTGTGTGCCGGACCGGGACTCGAACCTAGGACCTTTGCGTTTCGCGGGCAAGCTCTCTATTGAAGCTGTCAGTAGCTCAGAAAGGAGTTCAATACGCAGCAGCAAAATTTTTTGATCGTGTGTCCAGTAACATAAAAGGTCTGACAGGTATCAAAGGAAGTTTAAAATCTAACCTAAAATGATATCTCCTGCAGAAATCCTTCTATTCCATGGACGAATTTCTGTTCAAAAAGTAGGAGCCCGTAAAAAAAAGAAAAAACTTTTTTTAAGTGTAGTTGCACAAATACGATTAAAAAAATCATTTATACGTATCCTGTAAACTGCCTCATTCCACATCAATTCGATAAAAGAATCGCTCAAATGATTTATTTAACATGTAACTAATTGACTGAGCTGTCCAAGCACGACTCACGGCCCGCCCTCGCAGCTTTATGTTCTGCCAGGAATGCTAGTCCCAAAAGGTATGCAAGTGAATTTCGGTGAATTTAGCTCAGTCTGTAGAGCAGTTGCCTGCGAAAGGTAAAGGTACCAGCTTCGAGTCTCGGCTCAGCACACAGTTTTAATCTACCAGGAAAATTCAAATCAGCGCTCACTCCACTCCAGAGTGTGAGTCCAGACTGGAGGGAATTTGTAGTTCTGGGATCTGCCTTACAACCAAAGAAAACCACGGAAAAAAATTGGTCATAACTGAGAGATAGGAATAACTTTCACTTTAACTCTGGGACAATACTTCGCAGTCTTACGATAATTGCCAAGTGTATGTGAACGTGTAATTGTTTTTGTGTATACACAGTAAAATAGATGACTTGCTTGGCATGTGCAGCATACGTATGTCACTTGTAGAGTTGTAAAACTGCCATAGGATACCGTAGACTGGTAGACTGCATTAGTTTTCCTAGTAGCTTTGGTCAGTTAAGGTCATACCTTCGACACCTGTACGTTGGGCGTATTGCATACCTATCGGGGGTTACCTCATAACGATCGCTTTCCTTACGTATGCGATCAGTGTCGTACTAAATGTTCAAATGTGTGTGAATTCCTAAGGGAACAAACTGCTGAGGTCATCGGTCCCTAGACTTACACACTACTCAAATTAACTTATGCTAAGAACAACACACACAACCATGCCCTAGGGAGGACTCGAACCTCCGACGGGAGGGGTCGCGCAATCTGTGACATGGCGCCCTAAACCGCACGACTACTTCACGCGGCTAGTGTCGTACCAGATTCCCCCAAAAACTGGAAGCCTTGAACCGTTTAGAAACTGAGTAAGGATATATAAAGGGCCACATAACATATGGAACATTTTTGTTTTACATAGTTACCCCCTGTGTTACTTAAGAATAATCAGTATTTATAGCAAAACTGAAATTGTCGATGTTTAATTCAAATTTCATTCTAAAATTCTTGATCTGTAAAGTGAAACAGAGGGATGTTGTAGCAAAAAAATAAAGAAAACAATACAGATTTATTACATAGCGCTAAAAATGCAATTCTCTCAACAGAAAGATAAAATAGAAAAAAACTGCAAAACAAAAATATATCAAACTTCGCTTCAGTACTTCGTCGAACTTGTATGAAACATTTTTCTCGTATTCATAAATAGTTCCGCATTCATCAATAAAAGCAGGAAACTCTTGCCATTGATCATGATGAACAATGTTCTATCAAGTACAAAACAAGAAATAAATAATATGTTTGGGCATGTAAACTGTACTTGCATCGAAAGTAATTGCTTTGGTTACATAAAAGCGCAGAAGATACCCGATCAACTAATTTTTATTACTTATAAAATGCAGTTTATATTTGTAAGGATTTAAAATACACTGGACTAACACTGAATGATATGCGGTCCTACTAACGCGCGCGCAAAAAAAAAAAAAAAAAAAAAAAAAAGTCGCCGGCCCACATTGTATTTCTTATACATTCATTTCTTTCTTTTTCTTCAAATTCTACCAGTACTGTGTGTAATCCTACGTTATTTATGTAGTGTACCAAAACAGCCGTACCGTAGTTTTGGCAGAGCGCAACTCTAATCACTACGGATCGCAAGCGATACGGTCAACGGCATGTGTAGGTCCGCTGCGCTCGCGAATTTGTAGGGACTCCTCCGCCAAAGAGTCTGCCCCGCCCAAATGTTTACTCTAGCGACGTCTGCTAGCGCTGTGATCACGAGTGACGCGTTGTGTCCCGCTAACAACACAAGCTGTGGCGGCCAATTCCATATCACTGCGGCACGCCTTTTACATGGTTTTATTTGTGTATAACTGTTTGACGTGTATACAAAACAATACATTCTAATGAGACCAGAAAAGTGTTCAGAAATATTGTAATACTCTGTAACCGAGCATTCCATAAAGAAAAACAAGCTTTAATTTTTTAATATTCAGAAATTCATGATTTGTGACTGAAGGCACTCAGATGTCGATTGCAAATAAAATCAGGCAGGAACTACACAAGATCCATCAGCTCATTCACCATTTTGAAGCCGCCGTCTTACGCGTGTACACGATAGGGGAAAACGTATTCCATATTTTCAGAGGTGGTAGTATGGATCAAAACAAGACAAAAATTCCCAGTAGACATCGGTTCTAAAATATATAATTTAAGTGCTATAGCCACTTGTTCTTCTTCGTTACTGTAAAACATGTCTTCTACGGCAAGCTTTTTGATATCACGAACCTCCTACAGAATGCAGTGAACAAATGACACATACCTCTGGTATTATCCATGGATATAGCACGCAGCAAACATCTGTTAGTGTTGTTGCTGTAAATAGTATTCACAGTTCTGGATAAGTGCAGCACATATGTTTGTTCTAGTGGAACCAATTTGCGTTTTCATAAGTTTGTGAAATGATTTTACATTGTACTTTTATCTTTGCACTGAACAGCATAATGGAAGACCATTTTGCCACAGGGGATGGGAAATGGAAGCAACCGTGGAGCCATTTCTCGTGTGGAATAGTAGGCTTCCATGATGTTGGTAAAAGCCAAGATCGAACTAAAATACAAAAGCATTCCACAAATTTACCAAAACACCACTAGTTCCATTACAAACAATGTACGCGCTACACTTATCCAGAACCGTGACCACGCTTTACAGTAACAATACTAATATGCTCACTGATCGCTGTACCCGTGTATTGCAACACAGAAACGTGCCCTGATTTGTTTACTGCATTCTGCATGTCGTTCGTAATAGCAAAGAGTTTGCAGAAGAAGAAATGTGTTTCACAGTCACGAAGCTTAACAGTTGCTCCTTGGTCTTAAGGTATGGATTTTACAACATATGTTTACTGTAAATTTTTTCTTGTTTTGGTCCATATGCCCACCTCTCAAAATATGGATCACTTTTTTTAGCACCCTGTATACAACATTTCAGTTTTGTCAGATTGAAGGAAGTGGAGTATATTTTAATTGTAATTTTTAGCAATAAAGACACACTTGAAATTATCTGAAGTTAATAAAAGATTTAAAAAAAACAGTAAGGCGGACGGTGAGTTTGTATCAGGACAGAGGCGCAAAAAGCACGAAAATTTCTAACGTACGGCACTGTCAGTAGTCACAACAACGCACTGATCGAAATTCTGGTTTGCCTTTCTTTTACATTGTCATTGCCGAGAGATACAGGCAAGCAACTTTCTGCTGAGAAGCCTTCTTTCCTGTTATCTGCTTCTAGGTACCATCTCAGCCAATTTGAAACTGTGATGCTGTTTACCACACGATTACAACTGACGGATGTAAGAGAAAATTCACCACCACAGCTGGAGCCCTTCCTGCCCGCACAACTAACAAGGGAAACTCCCCATCGCAATCGGGGGGGAGTAAGATGGTAATTTAGTTGTAAGATGGCCCAGTGGATACTCCGTCAAAAACTGAACACAGATCAAATGAGAAAACAGGAAGAAATGGTACTGAACTATGAAAAGAAAGCAAAATAGGAACAGTGAACGGTCCAAGCTCAACAAGTACAGGATTGAGTGAAGCAAGAGAGCAGCGGCGTTGTGTTTACGCAACCGGCCCGGTAGGTCAGCGTGTTCGGTCAGAGGATTACCTATCCTCTGCAGTAAAAAACTGAGTGGAAGGTTCAACGGCGAACTTGAACGACTTTCATACGATCGTCCACCGCGGACAAATGCAGCGAACATTAACAAGTAAAATGATATCAACAAAAAAAAGTGAACACAGTGTTGGACTGCTAACCGGACGACCCGAGTTCAAATCTAGATTGTACCATTTATTTTTAGTTTTTTCCCCAACATTATGAACTGTCCCTCCAATTATTGAAATGCTTCTCCTCTTTCTGTCCTCTTGTCAGTTGTCATACTATGCATTGGTTACAGAATGTGAGTCATACATTACCGTCGGAAGTAAATGTGATGAATAGTGAGAGCAGGCAAGATACCACCTGGACGTCTCACAGAAATGAAAACAACAAATAAATTGGTGTGAACCATATTACAACAAAGGACTTCAAGAGTGAAAACTCCCAAAGCGAAACACAATTTCGTCCGCAGCTCGTGGTCGTGCTGTAGCGTTCTCGCTTCCCACGCCCGGGTTCCCGGGCGTGGGTTCCCGGCAGGGTCAGGGATTTTCTCTGCCTCGTGATGACTGGGTGTTGTGTGATGTCCTTAGGTTGGTTAGATTTAAGTAGTTCTAAGTTCTAGGAGACTGATGACCATAGATGTTATGTCCCATAGTGCTCAGAGCCATTTGACCCATTTGACTAATGCCTTGTATGACACACCAGACGTATCTTGCGGTGGAGGATTCGACTGACTTGTCATCAAAAATTTGCGGTTCCCATTCGAAAGCCACTTCCTTTCAGCTGCTAATAGAGTAGTTGCGCAGAATCAACTTTCATTATAGGTCCCTTCCTTACGCCTCGCTGTTGCAAACGGACGTTACTCCACGACACAGACACAAATTTGAATACAGCGAACAGCGAAAGAAAAAAAATTGCACGAGGGAGCTTTGAACACAGCTCGCTTTCTTCGCAGTCCAACACCGTGACCAGTTTACTAAGATGCCACCCTCTTCTATGTTGCACTCCTTATACTTCGACCGTTCACTGTCTCTATTTTGCTTTCTCTTTTTATAGTTCAGTACACCTTCTTCCTGTTTCCATGTTCGATCTGTGTTCAGTTTTGAATGTGCTGTCCACTGGGCACTCTTACCATTAAATCTGAGTGTGTTTGGATGGGGAGTTTCCGTTGTCAAGTGCTGTGGAATGAGTCAAGACTGTGAGTCATAAAACACTTCGACGTAATGTGGCACTCCGGTGCCGCATAATGCTTTAGCCTTCCGAACATCACGTCACCGCATGCCGGGAGTGGCGCCTGCCGGACGGCACGTTATAGCCAGTACCGCATTCCTGTCTGGAAGAATATGTCTACTCCCCGATCTCTCTCATCCACTCTTACGAAACTGCACACGCACAGTCCATATATGATAAAGTATAAGACATTTCCTCGCGATAGATACAGATCAATCCAGCCTATATCCTCACACGGCACACTTACCACCAAACCTGTTTGGAATGGAATGGATCTGGGATAACTCCTACTTGCGCAGCTGATATACATGTGGTCATCACTGCTTATTATTTTCCTGCATCCTTTCAATGGGGCCAGGAAGAGAAACGGGGTAGCATTTCTGAATTTCCGCACACAGTGACCACATATTTTTAAGTGAATTTTTGCACTGTAATAAGATAATGATGGAGAATGTTGTAAGCGTAGGTAAAACTGAACATTGGCAGGATCAAAGTGATGAGAATCGGAAAAGAGGACGACACGATTAATATATCACTAGATGGACTGGTTCAGTCATTATAGTATGTTGGAAATTTCATAACGTCCAGAGGAAGCTGTACAGAGGAAGTGGGACGCAGAATTTCCATGGAAAAGAGAGATTTCGGAAGAGTGAAAGGTGTGCTGGCAGCCAGAAACATCTCCATTAACTTTGGAAGAGGAGTGATGACTGCACGAGACGAAGCTTTACGCCTCGCTTGGTCCCGTCAACACCTACATTGGACTGTTGGTGACTGGAAGCACGTTGCCTGGTCGGACGAGTCTCGTTTCAAATTGTATCGAGCGGATGGACGTGTACGAGTATGGAGAAAACCTCATAAATCCATGGACCCTGCATGTCATGTCCATTGGCATTCCGACGGACTCGGGCAATTCCAGCGTACAATGTGACACCTCACACGTCTGAATTGCTACGGTGTGGCTCCAGGAGCACTCTTCTGAGTTCAAACACTTCCGCTGGTCACCAAACTTCCCAGACAATAACATTATTGAGCATATCTGGGATGCCTTCCAACGTGCTGTTCAGAGGAGATCTCAACCCTCTTGTACTCTTAACAGTTTATGGACAGTCCTGCAGGATTCTTGGTGTCAGTTCCCTCCAGCACCACTTCAGACATTAGTCGAGTCCTTGCCACGTCGTGTTGCGGCACTTCTGCGTGCTCGCGGGGGCCCTACACGATATTAGGCATGTCTACCAGTTTCTTTGGCTCTTCAGTATAAATGTATGTATCTGCTCCGTTTACATACTTTTGTTAACGCGTCACGTTCACGCAAAGCCACCAGGCGGCATCCAACGTCGCGATAGGCAGTGGTCATAATGTTTTGGCTCCTCAGTGTACGTACCTTAAGAGCTATGACTACTTAATCTTCAATATTTTGAAACAAATCTCTTCTATTGCAAGCTCTTAGCTTTCCATATTTTGGGAGGAGGTAGTATGGACTAAAACAGGAAAACATTTTCTGGGAAACATGGACTCCAAAGAGCATACCGTCAGAGCTATGAGCTCTTGTTCAGTAGAAGAGATGAGTTTCATAGTAGCGAAGATGAATAAGCAGTCAGAACTCGCAAGGTGTGCATTTTAGAGCCCATGTTTGCTAGACTTTTTTGCTTCGAGTGATCGTTCCTGTATATCCAGACTCTTTGATTCCATACCAGGAGGCTTGTGAGCTATGTCTGCAGCACGTATGAGCTTCTCTCCCTTCTGAATTCTCTAAAGCAGAAGTAATATACAGCTCTGTAATCTAATCTGTGTAATAATATTCCCACGAACGGTTATGTGTTTCTATACTCCTGTCATTCTTGCAACTAGTGTGCCTCAACTTGAAATTCATAAGACTTGTACCGATTACTGGATTAAATTTTTTCTAAGCTGTGTAAGGCTGGTAGAGACAGTCTGCGTCACATTTCAATGTTTGAGGAGCTTTACTTTAAATTTACTGTTGTCGACCATCACGCATAGTAAGGCTCCAAGTTTATATTTGTTGGCCATCACTCTGTGAATAAATTCTTGCCGCAATGATGCAGTTGGAAACATGGAAGCCAAATTCACTTGAAAAAAAAAAAAAAAATGCGGAATTGCACCATTGAATCAAGGGAGTAGGTGAGGAGACTGGCAGTCAACAGCCAGTGGTAACTCGTCAATAATAGCTATTAATGATGCACACACTGCTCTCTAAAGTCAGTCTTCACCACAGTTTGTTGTCGTAGCTTTGATAGCAACTAAAATACTTAGCAGTTCAACAAAGGTGTTGGAGCAGGGAATATAACCTAAGATAAAGGAATGTAGGGAATTTTTGATTAACGTACCTTGTTAAAGAGCGCTATATTACCGAATTGGCCCAGAGAACGAGAATCCATATTAACCTGTCACGCTTTGGAAAATTTGGTTGATGCAATGGAAGATATTCGTCCAACAAAACTGAATTGTTTTTCTAACTGAAAATTTTTATTGTGACATTGCCTGATAATGCCCAAGGTGTCACGATTAGCTAAATACTAAACAAAGAAATAAAGTGTTTATTTAAAAATAAAATAAAAGCTTACGTAGAAAAATGACTTCCTTCGAGAAATTTGTTTATAACTGCAAAATTTTGCGCCTAACAATTCGTTGAATTAATTTGAAACTGATCAGATAACTTGGTTTATACGACATGGCCGGCCGGAGTGGCCGAGCGGTTAAAGGCGCTACAGTCTGGAACCGCACGACCGCTACGGTCGCAGGTTCGAATCCTGCCTCGGGCATGGATGTGTGTGATGTCCTTAGGTTAGTTAGGTTTAAGTAGTTCTAAGTTCTAGGGGACTTATGACCACAGCAGTTGAGTCCCATAGTGCTCAGAGCCATTTGAACCATTTTTTTTATACGACATGGTAACTCTTAGCAGACTCGATGTTTATGTTTAGCAGGTCTGATAGTCTTCTTGGTATTATGTAAATAATGGCTAAAGCGACGTCTAGGCCCGATAAATCGAAATGGTATCGGACGTTCGCGGGAATCAGAGCTATACTCGAATCGCGCAAACTTATTTTGAAAGGTCGGAAACATTTAAGATGCCATTCAACTACGCTGATCGCTAAACTGCATCCCCGTACGCAACTCGCTAAGTGACGCTTTTATGCGTCTTACATCACACTCGTAATTACAGTGCAGTTGTCTGGCGTCGAAACCCAATTAAAGGTGCGACGGCTGCCGGCGGCAATTAGCAGGCCTGGCTCGCCATCGATTGCGGTGCTTCCGGCCGCGCGTGACGGCGGCTCTACAGACCCTTCCTCTCCTCTTGTTAGCGGCGACACATGACAGCGCCATCATTTCGTGAACTCACTTTCCTAAATGCACACCGCGAGGCGTCCGAGCGATTCCAAAAATTCTAGAGTATTATTGTGGATTAATGTCATTTTCAACAAAATACCGAAGAGGCAGCTGCGTCCATATTCTGTCAATTATTTATTTATCGGCTAATGAACTACATATTTAGCATAATTGCTTGAATAAATGTTATTCATCGGTATACCACTAGTAAAACAAAGAGCAAAAATTTCTAGAGTTCACCGAATAATTACGAGGATGTGCTGAAAAGTAATGCTGAACATTGTCACCCTGGAATCATATTTGCACAGACTTTAAATACAAACGAATTCGAAAATGCTTCACTTTTTAAGTCACGGGCTCAAAGGGGCTCTGAGCACTATGCGACTTTACTTCTGAGGTCATCAGTCGCCTAGCACTTAGAACTAATTAAACCTAACTAACCTAAGGACATCACACACATCCATGCCCGAGGCAGATTTCGAACCTGCGACTGTAGCGGTCGCTCGGCTCCAGACTGCAGCGCCTAGAACCGCACGGCCACTCCGGCCGGCTAAGTCACGGAGCTGGCATAACAGATGAAACCAGTCTGCATTGTAGTCAACTTAAAAGTAGGAGAAATTCATTAAATTACGGTCTTAAATTAATAAATCACCGAGGAAGTCGATGTTTCTGCGGAGACCGTCGCCAGTTTTCAATTAACTCTTGAGCCCCAGCAGTTCGTCAGAGACAAAAACCTAAATAGTGAAGTTTGTAGGCAATGTTATGTACTTTCATTTTGAATAGGGAGGTTATTAGCGAAAAGTTGATCGTTTCCGAGTTATACGCAGAAAAGCCACCAAAAAACGACATTTTTAATTTTTTGCATTTTTTCAATTTTGTATCACGAAATTTTGTTAGCAAACCTGAGATTCGGATTCAGTGGCCCAAAAAACGTTCTGAATAGAAGAAATCAAAACTACTTCATAACTTCCTCGTTAGATGCCCTTTAGAGTACAAACTGAATGTATTATTGCATTTATCTATGCAACGGTTGGTTCGTGCCGTCTTCAGACTGTTGCCTTAAGATCGCAGAGCCGCATCACATTTTCTATGGAACTTGTAGTGGGGAAGGGTTGGCGCTGTTCGTCTTATTTAATACTAAGGCTATTTTTCTGTTGAAATTGCTATTGTGCTTTTGATTTCCTATGGCCTCGCTGTATATCCTAGGGTAGTAATCATTAGATATTGCTCAAACCACAGCGTCAGAGAAATGAATTTGGTGGCCCCCGGTCCTACTGCATGACCTGACATTGCTGGTTTATCCGTCTTGTCTACGCGACGATTCCTCTTATCTTCCTTAAAGAGGGTGTTAATGCTTCTTTTTGGGCCTCCTATGTACACTTGGCTGCAAGTATGAGGGAATTTATACAGGATGGTCCATTGATCGTGACCGGGCCAAATATCTCACGAAATAAGCGTCAAACGAAAAAACTACAAAGAACGAAACTTGTCTAGCTTAAAGGGGGAAACCAGATGGCGCTATGGTTGGCCCGCTAGATGGCGCTGCCATAGGTCAAACGGAGATCAATCACGTTTTTTTAAATAGGAACCCCCATTTTTTATTTCATATTTGTGTAGTACGTAAAGAAATATGAATGTTTTAGTTGGACCACTTTTTTCGCTTTGTGATAAATGGCGCTGTAATAGTCACAAACATATGGCTCACAATTTTAGACGAACAGTTGGTAACAGATAGGTTTTTTAAATTAAAATACAGAACGTAGGTACGTTTGAACATTTTATTTCGGTTGTTCCAATGTGATACATGTACCTTTGTGAACTAATCATTTCTGAGAACGCATGTTGTTACAGCGTGATTATCTGTAAATACCACACTAATGCAATAAATGCTCAAAATGATGTCCATCAACCTCAATCCTTTTGGCAATACGTGTAACGACATTTCTCTCAACAGGGAGTAGTTCGCCTTCCGTAATGCTCGCACATGCACTGACAATGCGCTGACGCATGTTGTCAGGCGTTGTCAGTGTATCACGATAGCAAATATCTTTAAATTTTCCCCACAGAAAGAAATCCTTGAACGTCAGATCCGGTGAAAGTGCTTCGACGACCAATCCACCTGTCATGAAATATGCTATTCAGTATCGCTTCAACCGCAAGCGAGCTATGTGCCGGACATCCATCATGTTGGAAGTTGGTTGGTTGGTTGGTTTGGGGAAGGAGACCAGACAGCGTGGTCATCGGTCTCATCGGATTAGGGAAGGATTGGGAAGGAAGTCGGCCGTGCCCTTTCAGAGGAACCATCCCGGCATTTGCCTGGAGTGATTTAGGGAAATCACGGAAAACCTAAATCAGGATGGCCGGACGCGGGATTGAACCGTCGTCCTCCCGAATGCGAGTCCAGTGTCTAACCACTGCGCCACCCCGCTCGGTCATGTTGGAAGTACATCGCCATTCTGTCATGCAGTGAAACGTCTTGTAGTAACATCGGTAGTACATTACGTAGGAAATCAGCATACATTGCACCATTTAGATTGCCATCGATAAAATGGGGGCCAATTATCCTTCCTCCCACAATGCCGCACCGTACATCAACCCGCCAAGGTCGCTGATGTTCCACTTGTCGCAGCCATCATGGATTTTCCGTTGCCCAATAGTGCATATTTTGCCGGTTTACGTTACCGCTTCGTCGCTAAATAGAACGTGTGCAAAAAATCTGTCATTGTCCCGTAATTTCTCTTGCGCCCAGTGCCAGAACCTACACAACGTTCAAAGTCGTCGCCATGCAATTCCTGGTGCACAGAAATATGGTACGGGTGCAATCGATGTTGATGTAGCATTCTCATCACCGACATTTTTTAGATTCCCTATTCTCGCGCAATTTGTCTGCTACTGATGCGCGGATTAGCCGCGACAGCAGCTAAAACACCTTCTTGGGCATCATCATTTGTTGCAGGTCGTGGTTGACGTTTCACATGTGGCTGAACACTTCTTGTTTCCTTAAATAACGTAACTATCCGGCGAACGGTCCGGACCCTTGGATGATGTCGTCCAGGATACCGAGCAGCATACATAGCATACGCCCGTTGGACATTTTGATCACAACAGCCATACATCAACACGATATCGATCTTTTCCGCAATTGGTAAACGGTCCATTTTAACACGGGTAATGTATCACGGATCAAATACCGTTCGCACTGGCGGGATGTTACGTGATACTACGTACTTATACGTTTGTGACTATTACAGCGCCATCTATCACAAAGCGAAAAAAGTGGTTGAACAAAAACATTCATATTTCTTTAGGTACTACACG
The DNA here is from genome assembly GCF_021461395.2 of Schistocerca americana. Classification (NCBI taxonomy): domain Eukaryota; kingdom Metazoa; phylum Arthropoda; class Insecta; order Orthoptera; family Acrididae; genus Schistocerca; species Schistocerca americana. The sequence continues at coordinate 660,915,795 of NC_060130.1, forward strand.
AATATGTAATAAAAAATGGGGGTTCCTATTTAAAAAAACGCAGTTGATATCCGGTTGACCTATGGCAGCGCCATCTAGCGGACCAACCATAGCGCCATCTGGTTTCCCCCTTCAAGCTAGACGAGTTTCGTTCTTTGTAGTTTTTTTCGTTTGATGCGTATTTCGTGAGATATTTGGCCCGGTGACTATCAATTGACCACCGTGTATACTCCTGCTGTAGCGTGTGGCGGGCGTAGGTTCTTTGTAGCGTCCAAATAAACGCTCACCTTTTTTGTTGGTTTAAACACTGTCAATACCCTGTTTTATGAGTACTTTACTCATGCGATCTGGGACAGTTCTTACAAATGAAAGGAAAACTTTCCCTATAGTTAGTTATTTATCATTAGAAGCTCAAGACTTTTGAAATACACAGAGCTCCTTTTTTTTCTCCACGGGGCCTTAAACGAAAGTATCATTCACGTACCGTAACCAACATGAGGGTTTCTTCTTCGCCGTCTGAAGGGCTGCTTCTTAAAATTTTTACATATAAAAAATTCGCTACAATTGCGTTGATCTGGGTCTCCATAGCCACAATATTAGTTTTCTCATAGAATTTCTTGTCCCATTGAAAGTAAGATGGTGCAAGACAATGTATAAAGAGATGTACCATATCCTTATCGAAAATAGCTTCCATCTGTGACATCACCTCATTAGCTGGCCACACACAGGCGGATTTCAGCAACGGGACACGTGTATTTGCAACGGATTCTTGAACGCCTGCAATCCCCGCCTGTGCGTTAGCGTAGGCACAACGTCGAGACGCCAGCCACAGTTCTGGGAACTGGCGATCCGGCTGACACCAGGTACACACACGTGCGGATTCCTGCAACGTGCTTTGCCCAGAAAGTCCGTGATCTTTCGGCGAACCGGTTGCTGACGTTCTACTCCGACACAGCGGCGCGCTCACATCGGCTACCCTGCAATCTTTCTCACACGATTTTCAAGAAACTATTCGGTAAAAAAAGGTTTGTACGTTAATCATCGTTTTATATGTCAGTTTCGTGATTAATTGCTGTCATTTCGTTAATGGTCATCGGCGTTGCTATATTTCGCATATAAGTAACATACTGCGTGACATTCAGATGCGCTGAAAGAAATAATAGAGGTATATGAAGATTTCATTACAGCTGATGCTGACGACCAATATAGCGAACAAGGAATATAACATCTGTAGAGCACATAGGTACTGGCCACACGTGTTTAAATTATGTATATTTCACATGTCAAATTGCATGTTCGCTGTATTGGTCATCAACAGCAAAACTATCTTCATATATCCCGTTGTAATAACGTACACACGACGATCTCTGCTATGAGAGAATACGAATACTGTTTTATTGTATTAGTTACTAAGCTTTAACGATATATTCCCATATTTTTATGACCTTCGTTCTAATTTATTGCATATGAACGATATGTCAAATTATTCCATCTGTACGTTCTGTATGAATGTTGTCACTCATGATGTTATGACGATGTGTTAAGCCGTTATGGCAGTTACACTAATCAGTACTGCTTTTTATGATTTGCGGATGGCTTATGTTTAGCTGAAACAAGTAATCCTCAGTGCAATAGCCTAACCAATAAATATGCAACGAACCACTGGTACTAGGCTTTCCCTGTATCAAAAACGCAGGGAAGATCTGAAGGCTGCCCTGCGGAATTCTGACTCCCTGTACGTTAAGAGTAGAATGTGTATAGCTGTTTATCGCGAAAATGTTTAATGTTATTGATAAAAGTATCGAAAGTTCAACCGTAGGTGTTTGTGAAATGCTATCCGCTTTCGCACGGCTACCGAAATTACCGGCGCCCAGCAAGCTTTGTCGCAGCAGGACTCCCAGCGTGTTCGCTCTCCTACAACGGTGTTCGCTGCTGGTGGGTCTTTACTCGTATATCACAGAGCACTCGACAGGAAAAGAAATGCGAGTACAGTTTCTATGCTCCACAATTTCGGCACGAAAGCCAGCTTAGCTGAGGAGGAGCGAGAAGGTGGCGTTGGCAGCAGACACGAGACCCTCGAAAACGCTCTTAGCGAATTGTGAAAGAGACTCTACACTTGTTTTTAGCAGGAATAAAAACACAAGCTGCACAGTAAATAGCTGCTCAGGGAGATACCGAGACACTTGTCAAGAAGACCGGCAAAATTACTCTGTACTAAAAACAACATTACTCCCATAAAGCCGTAACTTCCACTTCCACTTGGTTTCTGACAAAATTCAGATTTTAGTAAAACGCAATGAATTACTTTGGGAAAAAGAGATTTTATGTGAGCAACATTTATGTTAATATGCATGTGCACTGCTGCTTGACGGATTTTGCGCAAATTTACACTCCTGGAAATTGAAATAAGAACACCGTGAATTCATTGTCCCAGGAAGGGGAAACTTTATTGACACATTCCTGGGGTCAGATACATCACATGATCACACTGACAGAACCACAGGCACGTAGACACAGGCAACAGAGCATGCACAATGTCGGCACTAGTACAGTGTATATCCACCTTTCGCAGCAATGCAGGCTGCTATTCTCCCATGGAGACGATCGTAGAGATGCTGGATGTAGTCCTGTGGAACGGCTTGCCATGCCATTTCCACCTGGCGCCTCAGTTGGACCAGCGTTCGTGCTGGACGTGCAGACCGCGTGAGACGACGCTTCATCCAGTCCCAAACATGCTCAATGAGGGACAGATCCGGAGATCTTGCTGGCCAAGGTAGTTGACTTACACCTTCTAGAGCACGTTGGGTGGCACGGGATACATGCGGACGTGCATTGTCCTGTTGGAACAGCAAGTTCCCTTGCCGGTCTAGGAATGGTAGAACGATGGGTTCGATGACGGTTTGGATGTCCGTGCACTATTCAGTGTCCCCTCGACGATCACCAGTGGTGTACGGCCAGTGTAGGAGATCGCTCCCCACACCATGATGCCGGGTGTTGGCCCTGTGTGCCTCGGTCGTATGCAGTCCTGATTGTGGCGCTCACCTGCACGGCGCCAAACACGCATACGACCATCATTGGCACCAAGGCAGAAGCGACTCTCATCGCTGAAGACGACACGTCTCCATTCGTCCCTCCATTCATGCCTGTCGCGACACCACTGGAGGCGGGCTGCACGATGTTGGGGCGTGAGCGGAAGACGGCCTAACGGTGTGCGGGACCGTAGCCCAGCTTCATGGAGACGGTTGCGAATGGTCCTCGCCGATACCCCAGGAGCAACAGTGTCCCTAATTTGCTGGGAAGTGGCGGTGCGGTCCCCTACGGCACTGCGTAGGATCCTACGGTCTTGGCGTGCATCCGTGCGTCGCTGCGGTCCGGTCCCAGGTCGACGGGCACGTGCACCTTCCGCCGACCACTGGCGACAACATCGATGTATTGTGGAGACCTCACGCCCCACGTGTTGAGCAATTCGGCGGTACGTCCACCCGGCCTCCCGCATGCCCACTATACGCCCTCGCTCAAAGTCCGTCAACTGCACATACGGTTCACGTCCACGCTGTCGCGGCATGCTACCAGTGTTAAAGACTGCGATGGAGCTCCGTATGCCACGGCAAACTGGCTGACACTGACGGCGGCGGTGCACAAATGCTGCGCAGCTAGCGCCATTCGACGGCCAACACCGCGGTTCCTGGTGTGTCCGCTGTGCCGTGCGTGTGATCATTGCTTGTACAGCCCTCTCGCAGTGTCCGGAGCAAGTATGGTGGGTCTGACACACCGGTGTCAATGTGTTCTTTTTTCCATTTCCAGGAGTGTATTTTGTAACAACGATACCACAAGTTAAGAGCCCAAATGTTATACTTTCTTAACGCTACGAGTTGTGGTAGGGGGTAATGTGTCTCGCAAGGGTATGTTGGCCGTATATGCGTAGTGCTGCCGATTTTTCTGCTTTATCAACTTCGACAAAGAAGAAAGGAAATCGTATTATACACTGAGATGACAAATGACATGGGACACTTTCTAATATCGTGTCGGACCTCCTTTTGCCCAGCGTAGTTCAGCAACTCGACGTCGGATGGACTAAACAAGTCTTTGGAAGCCCCTGCTGAAATAATGAGCCACACTGCCGCTATAGCCGTCCTTAATTGTGAAAGTGTTGCCGGTGCAGGATTTTGTGCATCTCTCGATTATATCCCATATATATTCTATAGGATTCATGTCGGGCAATCTGGGAGGCCAAATCATTCGCTAGAACTGTCCAGAATGATTTCCAAAACACTCGTGGACAATTGTGGCGCAGCGACGTGGCGCATTGTCATTCATAAAACTTCCGTCTTTTTTGGGAAAACGAAGTCGATTAACGGTTGCAAATGGTCTCCAAGTAGCCGAACATAACCATTTCCAATCAATAACACATGTAAACACAGCCCAAACCATTATGGAGCGACCACCAGCTTGCTTAGTGCCTTGCTGACAAATTGTGTGCATGGCTTCGTGGGGTCTACGCCACACTCAAACCCTACTATCAGCTCTTACCAACTCAAATAGGGACTCATCTCACCAGGCCACGGTTTTCCAGTCGTCTAGGGTCCAACCGATATGGTCATGAGCCCAAGAGAGGCGCCGCAGGCGATGTTACGATGTTAACAAAAATGGTTCAAATGGCTCTGAGCACTATGGGACTTAAATTCTGAGGTCATCACTCCCCTAGAACTTAGGACTACTTAAACATAACTAACCTAAGGACATCACACAGGCAGGATTCGAACCTGCGACCGTAGCGGTCGCGCGGTTCCAGACTGTAGCGCATAGAACCGCTCGGCCACACTGGCCGGCTCGCGTATAAAACCCCATATTATTCCTTATATACTTTTTAAAATTTCAATACGTGAGTACCGTCGTTATAGAGTTCGTCAAAAATCTGGTATCCATAAACTTCTGGACTCCTCAAGTGATAACCAAATATTTCTCGGCGAAGCAAGTGGAGTGCTTTACAGTTTTGTAGGAGAAACAAACAAAAAGTGGGAAGAGAAAAAGCAAAAAAAGAAAAGTTAAACCTTCCACGTAGGGTATTACGTAGCAGAAAATCCGCCCTTGCTTCATTGTACACTTTAAAGTGCTCCATGAAAATATGAGCACTGTCTTACGAAACTGTCCAGAGCCCCTAGGTAGCAGTTTGCAATGTGTCTGACGTCCCGTGAGAGGAACAAACATCGCAATTTGATGAGTACTAGCCTGCAGCGGAACGATGGTAGAGCTTTAGGTATAATCCACCCGGGAAACCCCGATTCTTTAAAGAACCGAACTCTCGCACATAAAACACCTTCAAACTTTTGACTACTTTACGTATAAGTTAATGTGTTAAATATTTGACGTTAAGCATGTAAGCGAGAAAGAGTTTAGAAAACGTTAGAAATTATGTTTAAGGTTTGCTGGAAGTCGCTAAGTGTTCCCACTATCAAACACTGGATGAGAATATTCTTGGTAATTTACTCTCCAATTCAAGCAAAACTAGTTTTTCACGCATCTGAATGTTTATGACGTGGTATCTCCTGAACCATGTGCCTTACGGCGATATAATTTTGCATGAACATATAGTGCTATATGTCGACAGTTTCTGTAAAATGTGTTGCAAATACAGGTGACAGTACAAAAATATATATTAAAATGCCGTGCCTGAGGTGGCAGTTTTACTTTATGAACAGCAAAAATATGATAAGCGATAAACTTTTTTCGTTTCATCATTTTGTGAATACTGTCAGAGAGAAACAGTTTCGTAAACGTTTGAAATTATGTGTAAAGTTTGTTGGAAGTCAGTAAGTGCTTAAGTGCTCTCATTGTCAAATACGGGATGAATATAGTCTGGGTATTTGCGCGCGGTGAGGTACGCTCCCTCAAGATATGTATGCAGTTTACAGCTGTAATACTGATCTTACTGTGCTGAACATTTCACATAAGATTATGCCTCCTAGTGGTTAGATTACGTTAGCATTTTAAATTTTTAAGTTCGGTCATTCTTTATACGAAACGTTGAAAATCAATTGTTTTTGCCCCTGGAAGCCATTAGATACGCAGACTGCAAACGAGGCTGGGTTCCGTGCTCCGAGATAGCCGCTTTGTAATAAAGATTTCTAACGTAAAAAAGATTAGAACAAGCATGCATTAACTCCGTATGTACTACACACACGGGGTGATCAGAAGCTGTCTGAAAAGTTTGCCAGGGTGTTGCAGGGTAAGTAGTGCCGAGAAATAGTTGTTTGGAAAAGTTTCGATACGTTGCACCGTTCTCAATTTAATCAGCTTTGTAGTTTAGTCATTCAGGTCGTATAACGCGCGAACTCAAGCAGCCTGCCATAGACAGTGTGGTCAAAAGCGTGCTTCGTTTGGTTTTCTCAAACCGAACAAAGGTAGCTCTTGCTCACGTAGCTTAAATTTATCGCCTCCGAAAAAGGCACATTTTTGCCAATAATGAGCATTTCAACAAGTGGTAACTCACAGACCCACAGATGTCTGTGAATTACTGCGTTTTAAAGCATGCAAGTGCTTGGATTTGCGAGTGGATTGAGCTGATTGGCTAATGTCATTGCTAATTATATCAGAAATTACGCTCTTATCCAATTTTTTCTTAACAATTATTTCTCAGCACAACCCACCCTGCAACACTTTTCAAACTGTTTCTGACCACCCTGTAAATTCGTACATAATATAAAAATGTATGTACGTATATACAGTCACGTATATACACTCCAAAAAGGAGTTGTGCGACATAAACGAAAGTAGGCGTGTACCTGCATCGGCGTGACGTCTATTCAGATTTCAAATCGGTCGCATAAGAGTGGCGCTAGTAGCGCCAATATGAGGATGCAAATCAGGCTTGCTTTAAATACTCGCTGTAACGGCCGTGAGCGTTTGTTATCTTTGAGATTGGACGTGATGAGTTGATGTTAGTCATGAGTGCCTTTAAGGCGACAAAGACACCGTTATCAACACCTCACTGAGTTTGAACGAGCTCGTGTAATAGGGATTACGAGAAGCAGAAGACTTGCCAAGAATGTAGCCACTGTATATGATTGCTGGCATCGGTGGTCATGAGAATGTACGGTCGCGTGAAAACGCGGCTCCGGACGACCAAGTGACAGTACCGAGAGGGAAGACCGTCGTGTTCTGCAAATGGCTCTGGCGCAGCGTACTGCATCTGCAGCAGCAATTTGAGCAGCTTTTGGCACCGCAGTAACACAACGAACTGTTACTTATTGGTTACCTCAAGGACGGCTCCGAGCCAAATGCCCTGTAGGGTGCATTCCACTGATTACTGAATATACGACAGTAAAAATTCGCTGTTTGCCCCAAATAGTAAATGTAGTAGTGTCTCATACATTAGCTGTTGTGTTTAACAATACGATCTTCCTCTTTCTTTTTATTCCTGATTCTTCGGTCAACGTTTCTCTGGTAATAACGCTACGAACACTATTCGGTGGGAGTAACGAAAAAGATCCGAATAGCGGTAAAGCATGTTGTGACAAAGAATCATTTGTGTGTTGCTTATTCTCTTATTACTCCCGTCGTATTATGTAATTCTGTTGGCCTTCGGTATTCACCCTGTAGTTGTTGCTAGAACCGTTCACAGGCAATGTTGAGTTATTCTTGTGAATGGAAGCAGAGCTCGTTACGAGCGTACAAAAGTCGCGCCCCTTCGCACAAAACCTCGCCTCTCAAGAAAGGCATGGGCTATCGGTTTGCTCTCGCGCAACAACCAATTCTCATAATTTTACTTCCTTCTCCTTGACCTTTCGCAGAATTCCTTCACAAATGTACCAGCGCGAGAAAAAAATACTGTAGTCGCATCCTGATGTTACTTATTTCGATCTTAAACTAGTCAGCTTGTAGCAGGATGACCTCATTTTACATTTCAGTATGATCATTGTTGCAGTTCCTGGAAGAATTGTGAGACTGCGAACTGTTCACACATTTCCGGTGTTTTAAAAAGAGAGTGTTGTTAGACATACATTGGTGTGCAATACTTAAGGACGAAAGTAACTTTCTCATGACGTGTCAGTTCCAAGCAACGTAACTCTATGAAACTAGGACCATAGAGAGATCTGCGACAATGTAGTGCAGAAGGTAACTGAAAGAAATACGAAGTGAGACGCACAGCAATGACACTGTTATTCAAAAACAATAACTACACTGAAATCATCGCTGTTTGTAAATGTCTCCCGGAGATTACAAAAGGCGGGACATTGTTCTTAATAGGATACGTGATCACGACGGACGGTAATGCATGCTCTGCCACGATGGCCAGAAGGCTAGTAAGGAGTTGTTGTGGTAGGCCGTTCCATTCCTCCACTAGCGCTGTTGACCACTGGTGGATGGTCGTTGGTGCCTGGGGATGTGCTGTAATATGTCTCCCCAGAGTATCCCACACGGGCTCGCTCGATCGGATTTAAGTCAAGGGAACGTGCAGGCCATTCCATTCTCCGAATATCCTCTCGTTCCAAGAGCATTTTCACCTGCGCAACTCGGTGCCATCGCGCATTGTCATCCATAAACTTGAAGCCAGGGCCGAATGCACCCTGGGAAATGGGGAAGGACTGCAGTGTCACAATGACGTTGACAGATTAGTGTGCCGTGATCAAAGATATGGAGGTCTGTCAGTGCTGGACGTAACCTCATATGACGTGAGGTGGGAACGCGTAATGTACTCAGGCACACTGTCGAAGATGATCGTTTTGGTGGTCCAGGTGTAATGGTGTGGGGAGGCATAATGTTGCGTGGGTGCTCAGGCCTCCACAACTTTGAACATGGTATACTCACCGGTCAACGTTATTGTAATACTATACTGATGATCATAATGCTGTCTGGTTTGTGGGGCGCTCAACCGCAAGGTCATCAGCGCCCGTACAAAGCCCCAATTTTTACACAGTCCAATTTTTTACGCAGTCCAATCTAGCTATTGTTACGAAAGATGATGATGATGAAATGATGGGGACAACACCAATACCGAGTCCCCGGGCAGAGAAAAACCGCAACCTGGCCGGGAAAAGAACCTGGAATCCCATGATCCAGAGGCAGCAACGCCAACCACTAGACCACGAGCTGCGGACAGTGTGATACTATACTCCTTCCTGATGTGTGTCTTTCAAGGTCATTTCCCATCCTGACTTTTTTTTTTTTACAAATAACTACGCGCTGTCGCATCAAACTGCGCAGATGGAGGAGCTCTTGGAGTTAGAAAATATTCGGCGAATGGACTGGCCCGTCCGTTTCCCTGACTTAAAAGTCATCGAGAACATACTGAACGCGTGGGGGGAGACGAAATGCAGCACGTCCAAATGTACCAAAGACCATCCGGCACCTGTGAACAGCGCTAGGTAGCGTTTTCCAACAATAAGAGAACGTCCTCAGAAAAATCACGGAATTTATAAAATAAGAGCTTTATTTGATACCAGCTGACTACCCGAAGTAGTCTGGGTATATACAGTACTTATTCCAAAGTTTCCTTAGTCCATCTCCCGCTTCCCCCTGTCTCTGTCCACGTCCCCTCCCACTCTCTCCTTCTCCCTCTATGTGCACGCATCTCCTCCTTTCCGCTTCCTGTCTGTTCATCTCTTCCTCCCTCTTCTCTCTCCGCGTTATCATCTACACCCCAGAAGGAGGCCGGTGGTTCTTATCCAGACGGTATTTCTTACCAGATAATAAATAATATGTGAAGCAAACTTGCTTTAACTTGGTCCGGGGGCTTAGGAGGAGATTTTTACCCAAAGCTTTGCCAGCGTAACACATGTTTAATACACTATGTGATCAAAAGTATCCGGACACCTGGTTGAAAATGACTTAAGAGTTCGTGGCGCCCTCCGTCGGTAATTCTGGAATTCAATATGGTGTTGGCCCACCCTCAGCCTTGATCACAGCTTCCACTCTCGCAGGCATAGGCCCTACGTTCAGGCAAGTGCTGGAAGATTTCTTGTGGAATGGCAGCCCATTCTTGCAGTGCTGCCCTGGGGAGATGTATTGTAGTCGATCGGTAAGGCCTGGCACAAAGTCGGCGTTCCAAAACATTCCAAATGTTTTCTATAGGCTTCAGGTCAGGACTCTGTGCAGGCCAGTCCATTACAGGGATGTTTTTGTCGTGTAATCACTCCGCCACAGGCCGTGCATTATGTTCAGGTGGTCGATCGTGTTGAAAGATGCAAACGCTGTTCCTGAATACCTCTTCAACAGTGGGAAGCAAGAATGTGCTTAAAACATCAGTGTAGGCCTGTGCTGTGATATTGTCACACAAAACAACAAGGGGTGCAAGCCCCCTCCATGAAAAACACGTCCACACCTTAACACCACCGCCTCCGAATTTTACTGTTGGCACTACACACGCTGGCAGATGACGTTCACAGGGCAGTCGCCATACCTACACCCTGTCATCGGATCGCCACATTGTGGACCTTGATTCGTCACTCCACACAACGTTATCCCACTGTTCAATCTTCCAATGTTTACGCTCCTTACACCGAGCAAGGCATCGTTTGGCATTTACTGGCGTGATGTGTGGCTTATGAGCAGCCCCTCGACCATGAAATCCAAGTTTTCTCACCTCCTAACTGTCATAGTATTGTATGGAACTGGGGACCTAGAAACGACAGAGAGGCTTTGTCCCCTTCGGTAGCCCTCAGTGGTTCACAACTCCACAACAGGCTGCAGCAGTCCACTCACCCCACCGCCGCCTCATACCACACCCAGGGTTATTGTGCGGTTCGGCCCCCAGTGGACCCCACTCTCGCCCTCTCCCCCCCCCCTCCCCCCTCTCCCTCACTGGGTTGTACGACATGGTCGACCTTAATATTCACTCTTTCTGTCAATTTTCTGTACTCCCATGAAGTATTTCAACTGGCAACATTGCCAGCATACCTTTCACTGACTGCCTGGCGTCTAATCTGCCAGTGACACCAGTGATTCAGGGCTTCCTTTCAGAAAGAAACTACCAAGTCGTTCTTAACGGGACGAAATCGACAGAGGTATAGCTGATATCGGAAGTTCCCCCGAGGGAGTGGTACAGTGTCGTGTGTTAACAGTATCTGCAAATGATCTAGAGGACAATGTCGGAAGCTCCATGATGCTGTTAGCAGACAATGCAGATGTCTAAAAAGTAGCAGCTTCAGAGGGCTATAGCGAAATTCACAAAAACCTACGGGGAACGATAACTGGTACAGGATCTGACAGTTGATGCTCAACCTAAATAAATGTAACGTACTGTGTATAAATAAGCGAAAAAATCCATTTCTGTTTGATTACCTCACTGGTGATATATCAATGGAGCATTAACAAGCGTAAAATACCAAGCAGCAACCGTTCGGAGTGAGCTAAAGTAGAACGACGAGGTAACACTAATTGTCGGGTTAGCTGATACCAGAATGGAATTCGTTGAAAGTATCTTAAAGATATTTAATTCGCCAATGAAAACGGCAGGTTACGAATCAGATGTAAGACCGATTCCTGAATATTGCTCGTCACCCTGGGAGAACTACCAGATTTGATTAGGAGAAGCGATAGAGAAGATCCAACGAAATATGGTATGTTTCGTCAAGGAGTCGTTTAGTAAGCACGAGAGCGTCAGGGATATGCTCAATAAACTGCAGTGGCAAATGCTACAAGAGAGGCGTTGTGTATCGCATAGAACTTTACTGTTTACATTCCGGGAGCGTTGTTGTTGTTGTGATCTTCAGTCCTGAGGCTGGTTTGATGCAGCTCTCCATGCTACTCTATCCAGTGCAAGCTTCTTCATCTCCCAGTACTTACTGCAACCTACATCCTTCTGAATCTGCTTAGTGTATTCATCTCTTGGTCTCCCTCTACGATTTTTACCCTCCACGCTGCCTTCCAATGCTAAATTTGTGATCCCCTGATGCCTCAGAACATGTCATACCGACCGGTCCCTTCTTCATGTCAAGCTGTGCCACAAACTCCTCCCCAATTCTATTCAATACCTCCTCATTAGTTATGTGATCTACCCATCTAATCTTCAGCATTTCGAAAGCTTCTATTCTCTTCTTGTCAAAACTATTTATCGTCCATGTTTCACTTCCATACATGGCTACACTCCATACAAATACTTTCAGAAACGACTTCCTGACACTTAAATCTATACTCGATGTTAACAAATTTCTCTTCTTCAGAAACGCTTTCCTTCCCATTGCCATTCTACATTTTGTATCCTCTCTACTTCGACCATCATCAGTTATTTTGCTCCCCAAATAGCGTACGTTTCAAAAATAATAAATGAACGTATTAACTCCTCCTGAGCACTATTCGCGAAGTGTCCAAGACGAGAAAATGATAGATTTTGGAGGTCATATGGAGGTTTATCAACATTCTTCCTTCCATCACGCCACTCGCGAGTGGAACGAATATTATAGTGCTACCAAAGTACCCTCCGCCACGTACCGTAACGTAGCCTTCACTGTATGTATGTAATGTAGAATATCCCGTCACATGTAATATCATCCAGATGCGTTTGTTGTGCCATCCTGCTTCTCCGCTAATCTAATAATGTTGCACGTAACACACAGCTTGTTGCGTAAACACACAGAATCACTAAAGCGAAGTCCATTTCCCATACACACTGCTGCATTGCTGCAGGGACATCAGTCAGGCTTTACGTGGTTTCATGTGATCCACCACAGCTTAGTGTAAACAGTTTCTCCATTATACAATGATTTTTAACGAACCTGCAAGATCCAGGACTTGCGGATATGAAGGCACGAAGACATTAGCCAGCAAATGAGGCTTGTGATAACGATTTTGTATCTATGATGGTCATGGCGAATCGTGTGAGATTTGTGGACTCTGGGGAACAGTTAACAGATGCATAATTACCTCAAACCATGTCACACGTGAGTACCATACGGGTACATTACGTACTGTCTTCAGGATGTGTGAAATGTTCCTGCAATAGACAAAGGAACAAACACTGTACATATTCTTGCTACATTAGGCGCAAATACACTTTATTCCACACATGTATAAATTGATACATATTTTTACGTAATCATTGTCGTATGGCATTAACCGTTATCGGAACCGTGATTATTATCGGCAGGAAGGAAGTCCTCCGATGTCCCTGTCGGAAACTTCGAGTTTTGGTGGCTTCACATTTCTGCTTCGCAAAACAATCAGCTTTTATAGTCAATGAGTCTAAGACGCGAAGTTTGCTGTTCGGAGCGACTTGACAAACTTTCGGGCTTAATTCTTCCATCAGTGTACTTATTTTGTTGTCACACGAACATTTTCAGCGATGGAAAATTGCGCTACTATTTGACGAGCCGGTAAGTAACCTAAAACACTAAGTCACACAAGACAGACCTTCCGCAAGTTTCGTCGATGTCGTGCTACGCCGCATAATTCTCGACATGTTGATACTATGTTTAGTGTCAGCATCTGTAGCAGCCTTCAGTGAATTTATTTGCCGTTCTGTTCGGTTGGTTGGTTGGTTGGTTTGGGGAAGGAGACCAGACAGCGAGGTCATCGGTCTCATCGGATTAGGGAAGGACGGGGAAGGAAGTCGGCCGTGCCCTTTGAAAGGAACCATCCCGGCATTTGCCTGGAGCGATTTAGGGAAATCACGGAAAACCTAAATCAGGATGGCCGGACGCGGGATTGAACCGTCGTCCTCCCGAATGCGAGTCCAGTGTCTAACCACTGCGCCACCTCGCTCGGTGTTCTGTTCGGTACGGCGTCCATATACAAGTATTTCCCAAGGAAATGACTACAGCACAATGTATTTCATTTTATATATATGCAATTGCGGCACACAAAATCGAAATCAAACATCGTGGCTATGGTCGTGACGTCTGCTAATAGTGTTCGTAGTGTTATATACGAAATAATTCGTGTACGGTGTGTGTAGAGCGTGCAATGACTGGGAGTGAGAAATGAACGAATAATGTAGCATTAGCCTTTAACCTTATTAAATAACTTCTTTGCAAAATAGTATTTTAAGTTAGGAATAAACCGAATGAGGTAGCACTGTTTTAAACAGAAATGGACTTGTGTTCATCTGGCCACGCTGATTTAGGTTTTCCGTGGTTTTCATAAAGTAAAAAAAAAGAATACAAGCGTCCGAACCGGCCTTGATGAGCCAACGGTACCGACCATTCGCCGTGTCATCCTCGGCCATTAGGCGCTACCGGATGCGGGTACGGAGGGGCATGTGTTCAGCACACCGCTTTACCGGTCGTTGTCAATTTTCGTAACCGGTGGTGCTACTTCTCAGTCCAATAGCTCCTCAGTTGTCTTCCCTAAATTATACTCTAGAACTAAATCAAATGACGCACCGCAAAGGAGTTAAAATTGGTCAAAAATTGATATCCATACAGGTATCGACGGAAAACGCAAAATTGTAAACTTTCGCGACCGATGGATGAATCTGCGACGCTGGAGCGCAGTGTCACCGTGCAGTTGGCAAGGATAGTAAACAGCAGACATGTCGATACCAGGGCATGAATTTTTGTGAATTTCATTCCATGTACTCTGTTGGACAGTAACTATGGCTCGCGAATAGGTGAGTAAACGATATACACAGCTGTTAGCATTTGACACACAACGTGTAGTCGGGCGCAAAGAAGCCTGTTGGATCAATCAGCGAATCGCTCGACGGTTAGTGGGATACGATTCCACTATTCGACGATATAGGCAGGAATGGGTGAACCGCGGCCGAACACAGCTTCAAGAAGAAAGCGATCCACCTAGAAGGACGACAGAACGTGAGGACCGAGCAATCGTCAGAGAGGCACACAGAGGCCCGGATTCATCATATCATCGATCGGAAGTGCAACTGGTGCTCCAGTGATCACAAAGACCATTAAATGGCGGCTTACAGAAAGGGGACTCAGTTGACGGCGCCTCTTGCGCCGACTACCATTGATCACTGTACACTTGCAAGCCCATTTGTGGTGGTGTAGCCGGCCGGAGTGGCCAAGCGGTTCTAGGCACTACAGTCCGGAACCGCGCGACCGCTACGATCGCAGGTTCGAATCCTGCCTCGGGCATGGATGTGTGTGATGTCCTTAGGTTAGTTAGGTTTAAGTAGTTCTAAGTTCTAGGGGACTGATGACCTCAGAAGTTAAGTCCCATAGTGCTCAGAGCCATTTGAACAATTTTTTTTGTGGTGATGTAGGGCACACCCGACCTGGACTCTCATTGACTGGAGTAGAATTGTCTTCAGTGGTAAACCCTCCTTCGAATTCTCCCCCAATGACCAGCGAAAACGTGTATGGAGACGCCCCGGACAGCACTGGGATAACAACCTGACTGTCGCCGCCCATACGACCAGACAGGCAGGAGTGATGGTTTGGGGTGTCATTTCTTTTCATAGCATGACCGCTTTGGTTGTCACCCGCACCACCCTTACAGCACAACGGTGCGTCGACGAATTTCTACACCCCGTTTTGTTGTCCTTCATGACACGCCATTTTGGGCTTACATTTCAGTAAGATAATTCAAGCCCGTACACGGCGAGATTTTCTGCTGCTTGTCTTCCTGCTTGCAAACCCTACCTTGGCAAGTAACGTCGCCGGATCTCTCCCAATTGATGAAGTTTGGAGCATTATGGGCAGGACCCTTCAACAAGCTCAGGAGTTTGACGATGTAACGCACCAGTTGGACAGAATTCGGCACGTTATCCCTCAGGTGAACTTCCAACAACTCTGTCAATCAATGCAAAGCCGAATGACTGCGTTCTTAAGGGCCGAAAATGCACCAACGTGTTATTAGCTTGCTCAGTTTGTGAGCTCTTTCTCTTGAATAAACCGTCCAATTTTTCTGAACTGTAATCATTTGTTTGTCTGTACATGCACATCACATTTACCGATTTCCGTCGCGTTTGGATAATTCCTTCGTGAAGCGTCTTTCCTTTGTCTCAGAATGTACTTCAGGCAAATGCGAGGGTGGTTCGTACTACAAGAGCACGGCCGACTACCTGTCCCACCCTTGTCAAACTAAACCTGTTGGTATGTGAATGCCTCTATGCATGAAATGCGTTATATTTGTTGTGCTACCAAGACATGTCCAGTATCCTTGTGAAAGTGATCTAGGGATGAAAAAAGCTGTAACTGCTACTAATACTACTAGTACGAGGGCAGTTCAATAAGTAATGCAACACATTTTTTTTCTCCGCCAAGTTTGGTTGAAAAAACCGGAAATTTCTTGTGGAATATTTTCAAACATGCCCGCTTCGTCTCGTATAGTTTCATTGACTTCCGACAGGTGGCAGCGCTGTACGGAGCTGTTAAAATGGCGTCTGTAACGGATGTGCGTTGCAAACAACGGGCAGTGATCGAGTTTCTTTTGGCGGAAAACCAGGGCATCTCAGATATTCATAGGCGCTTGCAGAATGTCTACGGTGATCTGGCAGTGGACAAAAGCACGGTGAGTCGTTGGGCAAAGCGTGTGTCATCATCGCCGCAAGGTCAAGCAAGACTGTCTGATCTCCCGCGTGCGGGCCGGCCGTGCACAGCTGTGACTCCTGCAATGGCGGAGCGTGCGAACACACTCGTTCGAGATGATCGACGGATCACCATCAAACAACTCAGTGCTCAACTTGACATCTCTGTTGGTAGTGCTGTCACAATTGTTCACCAGTTGGGATATTCAAAGGTTTGTTCCCGCTGGGTCCCTCGTTGTCTAACCGAACACCATAAAGAGCAAAGGAGAACCATCTGTGCGGAATTGCTTGCTCGTCATGTGGCTGAGGGTGACAATTTCTTGTCAAAGATTGTTACAGGCGATGAAACATGGGTTCATCACTTCGAACCTGAAACAAAACGGCAATCAATGGAGTGGCGCCACACCCACTCCCCTACCAAGAGAAAGTTTAAAGCCATACCCTCAGCCGGTAAAGTCATGGTTACAGTCTTCTGGGACGCTGAAGGGGTTATTCTGTTCGATGTCCTTCCCCATGGCCAAACGATCAACTCTGAAGTGTATTGTGCTACTCTTCAGGAATTGAAGAAACGACTTCAGCGTGTTCGTAGGCACAAAAATCTGAATGAACTTCTCCTTCTTCATGACAACGCAAGACCTCACACAAGTCTTCGCACCCGAGAGGAGCTCACAAAACTTCAGTGGACTGTTCTTCCTCATGCACCCTACAGCCCCGATCTCGCACCGTCGGATTTCCATATGTTTGGCCCAATGAAGGACGCAATCCGTGGGAGGCACTACACGGATGATGAAGAAGTTATTGATGCAGTACGACGGTGACTCCGACATCGACCAGTGGAATGGTACCGTGCAGGCATACAGGCCCTCATTTCAAGGTGGCGTAAGGCCGTAGCATTGAATGGAGATTACGTTGAAAAATAGTGGTGTGTAGCTAAAAGATTGGGGAATAACCTGGTGTATTTCAATGCTGAATAAAACAACCCCTGTTTCAGAAAAAAAAGTGTTGCATTACTTATTGAACTGCCCTCGTAGTACCAGCAGAAGCGGGAAACTGGTCCTTGCCCGACATATCCTGTTAAGTTTCGTCATGAATTTTTTTGTTCACTGGGAATTTCGACCTGGTATTCAGTTCAGTCCAGCACAAACATGTACAGATGTCGATAACAGAGACCCTTGAGCTTTATGCTGGCGAATCATTGTTCTAAACAATTCCGATAAAACAGATAATAAACAAGGGCGGAGCAATGCAATGAAGCAGTGTCCTCGTGCGAGGCAAGATAATCCTCTTCGAGACAGTGGTATAAATTTTGCATGGAGACCGCTCATGTAGTTTCTTACGTAAGAGCACGATCGATACGTTCACGTGCTCTTGTTTAGCCCATGTAACTGCTCCATGCCTAATGACCACGCTGTTAGCAGACTGTATCCAGTAACAAAGAGGCAGAAGGGGAAACAAGTATGTGCCATTTTACTTCTGTGGCGATACTACTTAGATCAATTCTTACAGATGTGACGATGGTGATGGTGACTGCGTTGGATACATTATAGAAAGTACCAAAGGCCATTATTAACTCCTGTTTTACATAATTTGACACAAATATGAGTAAAACAACTGAAAACTGACCTACAAAAGATTAAAATTTTGGATGCTCATCCACAAGTCGAACACAGTCACAGATTATTTAAAACATTTCTTCTTGGAAACACTGTGATAACACACAAAAAAACCGTTATTCTTAGAATGGTTGAGCATAAATCGAAATTGCCGAAAATGCGACCGCAGTATAATACCTGTTTATGGACCTATAGTCTAGGATGTAACCCTGAGTTACGAACTAGACTGAATTTATTAACTGGTTGGTTCAAATGGCTCTGAGCACTATGGGACTTAACTTCTCAGGTCATCAGTCCCCTAGAACTTAGAACTACTTAAACCTAACTAACCTAAGGACATCACACACATCCATGCCCGAGGCAGGATTCGAACCTGCGACCGTAGCGGTCGCGCGGTTCCAGACTGTAGTGACTAGAACCGCTAGGCCACTCCGACCGGCGCATTTATTAACTCATATATATATTTTAAGTGTAGTGATTACAGCCATTTAGGTATTTCTTAATCTGTTTCATTGTTAATTAAAACAAAATTTAGCCATCTCTAAACCGTTACATTTTGTGACACAGTGGTTAGCATGCTGGTTTATTTTTTGGGAGGAGAGGGATTTAAACCATTGTGCTACCATCCTGTTTTCGGGTTTTCCGTGGTTTTCCTAAATCGATGAAGGCGATTGCCCGAACGGTTCTTTTGAGAAGGATACGATTAATTTCCTTCCCCATCCTTTCCCTGTCTGTATTTGTGCTCGGGCTACTGACATCATTTAGGGGCAAGTAAATTACGAAATAGTCGGGTGTATTGCGGAATCCAATCGTTTAAGATCCACGATATTTCGGCGAACAACCGTTCAGCCATTATCAAGTGGTGCTGTTGGAATGAAGTGTCTGCTGCTGCGTGCTGACGGCATTTATACCTGCCTGTCCAGAGTTTGGACCTTGCCGACCTCGCGCCGTGCTGTATGCCGTCGGAAGGGGGTGGGGGGGATGTCCGGCTACGATGGTGGTGGTGAACTGGGGGGAGGGGGGAGGAGTCACCTTCCGCCCACCGCCTCTGTCGCATCTCGCATCCGGATGCCGGGTTCCGCTTTGATGGAGTTGAATATTGGCTCCCGTGCCTTGCTCTGTTGGAAGCCCCCGTCCCTGTTAATTAAATTATCAGTCACACGGATTTCAATTACCTCTTTGAAAATGCAGACCCAAAATTTATCGGTGGTAGCCAGGTCTTTCATTTGCTGGTAATTCATTTTATGTCCATTTTCAGTGGAATATTCCGCTATTACAGACGTATTGAACTGCAATAAGCGGGTGCGTCACTCATGTTCTGTACGAACATTTTCAGTTGTGAGGATCATTTGTCCAGTATAAGTTTTTCCGCGCTCACACGGAACTCGGTACACCCTCGTTTTTTTAAGACCCAGGTTGTCCTTCACTGTCCATAATAAAGCTCGTATTGGCTGGCGGGTGTAAAACTGGCGTTATGTGGCGTTTTCGCAGTAGTCTTCCAGTTTTTACGACACATTGCCAGCAAACGGTATGAAAGCGGTCTTCTTGTCGCCTTCTGTCGTGTTTTCGTTCCCCATGTCGTTCTTGGAGCTCTTGCGTTGCAGGACCGTCCGAATCTGCCGGTTGCTGTATCTATTCTCGTGGAAGACAGATTCCAAGTGCCGCAGATCTGCCGTCAGACTTCTTTCGTCCGAAATGGAGTATGCCCTGTGTACTAGGGTGTCGAGCACTCTGTTCTGCGAGGGATGATGGCAGCTGGAGACATGGAGATATAAATCCGTATGTCCTGTCCAGCGGTATACAATGTGGGCAAGCGAGACTCCGGGCCTACACTGAATGAGGACGTCGAGAAAATAAAGTTTGCAATCATTTTCTATTTCCATGGTAAACTGACAGATTTCATGGATGAAATTCAGATGTTTTCCGTGCTTCGGACTAGACCAAGCTGAATTGACAGGTATTTGCGATCCGACTATTTTGCGACTATATCGCTTCATGCGATACAGCAGCCATGAGAAATACGAGGGGACTTCGAAAAGTAGGTTATAAATGCCATCCCACGTTAAGACAATTGTGCAGGAGTGAAGCACTGCCAGAAGAGAGTATAGGTTCTGGGTTTCCTGAAGACAGTTATGCTGCAGTACAACGCACTGCAAGGTCGAAGTACGCGGAACAGGACCATTAAAGTGGGCAAGACGTTCAGATTGCACACAGATTCACCATGAACTTCTGGCGGTATAAGGACAAAATGCAGTGTCGCGTCCAGCCATAGTGGTCTGGTGCCACCAACTGGTAGAACAATCCGACCACAGTTCACAGGGATTTGGTGACTACGATAAAAAAAAGTGCCATGTATCTGTGTCACTTTGATGTGTAGTGCAGCATTCACTAATAGTTACTTGGTCTGGATAATAATGTGAAACTTACTTTTGTGGTCCCTTGTATATGAAATAATTATGTACTCTAACATAAAAAACGACACACCATGACTGAATTATCTGAATAGGACAGAAATCGGTAGATTTAGCGTACATGTACAGACAAACAAATTATTATAATGACAGAAAAAAGGTGATTTATTTGACAGGAAGAGCTTCACAAATTGAGCAAGTTAGCAACGTGTTGGTCCACCTCTGGCCCTTATGCAAGCTGTTATTCGGCTTGGCGTTGATTGATAGAGTTTTGAATGTCCTGGTTGGAGGTCTCTGCCCGTAACGCTCCAAATGCACTCAGTTTGCGAGAGATACAGCGGCCTTGCTGGGCGAGGTAGGGTTTGGCAAGCACGAAGACACGGCAGCAGAAAACCTCGCCGTAAGCGGGCGGGCATTATCTTGCTGAAATGTAAGCCAGGATGGCTTCCCATGAAGGGCAACAAATTGGGGCGTAGAATATCGTGAACGAACCTTTGTTCTGCAAGTATGCCGTGGATAGGAAGCAAAAGAGTCCTGCTATGAAACGAAATGGTAACCCAGACCAACAGTCCTGGCTGTCAGGCTGTATGGCGGGTGACAGGTTGTTATCCCACTACTGTCTGGCGCGTACCCAGACATGTCTTCACTGACCATCGGGGCTCAGCCCGAAGCTGTACTCATCACTGAAAACAATTCTGCTCCAGTCAATGGGCTTCCAGGTCCCTACGATCAGCAGAGTTGTGTCTGATGGTGTCCTGGAAAGCTGTGGCATACCCTCCTGACTGCCGCTCTCCATATTTCCCGATAACCCGGTGTGACGGTCTGGGATGCCATTTCATTTCATGGCAGGACCTTGTTGGTTGTCATCCGCGCCACCATTACATCACAGCGGTGCGTCGGCGATATTCTACGCCGCGTTGGCAAGCTATCCTGGACTTACTTTTCAGCAAGTCAGTGCCCGACCGCACATGGCGAGTTTCTACTACTTGTCTTCGTGCTTGCCAAATGCCCTCTTAGCCAGAGGGATCGCCAGATCTCGCCCCAGTTGAGAACGTTTGGAGCATTATGGGCAGGGCCCTCCAAGCATTCTGGATTTGGAAGATCTAACGCGCCAGGTGGACAAAGTTTGGCACGATATCCCACAGAAGGATGTCCAATAACTCTATCGATCAATGCTAAGCCGATTAATGCTTGTATGATAGTCAGAGGAGAACCAGTACGTTGTTGGCCAGCTCAATTCGTGAAACTCCTTCTCTTGAATAAATCATCCAATTTTTCTGAAAATGTAAGCAGTTGTTTGCCAGTACATGTACGTCACACCTACCGATTTCCGTCCCACTCGCATAATTCCTTCGTGATATGTGCTTTTTTGCCTCAGAGTGTAAATTACATCTACATTATGTTGTTACTACCTGTGTAAATAAGGTAGACATTACAGTAGTAGTGGGCCATACCACAACCGTCCTGAAACAAATTTGGAAACCACCTGGAACTCCATTCTGGCCAATTCTTCAATACATAATGTGTTACAACCCTTGGATTTCAACTATACCCCATATGCCTACCTAAAACCAGCTACGACAAGACGATGATTTTATTGTCACAAGACATCGTTATTACTCTGCAATGTTCAACCCTTTAGCGATTTAAAATATTAAAGGAGCATTTTGTGGTAACAAAAATTTAAGCAATAATTATAATGAAAAAAAAAAATGCAGTTTAAGGTACGGCTAATGTCACAGAGATAGAGCTTTCTGTCAGGGAAAATGCAAATCAAGATGCCAGCGGGGTTTGAAGCATGCTCCTCCCAAATACTGACAGTCTTAAACACAGGCTGATTATTATAGTGCACGTTCAGGGCTTGACAAAAATATGGAAACATCAAAAACAACACAGCGCATTACACGCCTAATGCGGTGTAGGAAGCCCTTTGGCATTCAAAACAGCTTCCAGTCGTCTTGGAAAGGATAAATACAGTTTTCGTATAGTTTTTGAGGCAATCTTATGACAATCTTCCTGCAAAATAGTGGCAAGTTCAAGTAAAGATGATGGAGGTGGATACCGATCGCGCTTCCTTCTCTTCAAAGCTGATCACAGAGCTCAGAAATTTCTGATCTGATGACTGTGATCATCAGGAGAGATGCGACAATTCATCCCCGTCCTCACAAAAGCAGTCCTGTGTGGACAGGGATCCTATCGTCTTCGGACACAGAATCACTACTAGGCAACATACATTATCGCATGGGATGGACCTGATCAATCAAAACGGTCACATAAACCTTGCCAGTAACACGACCGTGCAGTGTAACCATGGGTCCTATGGAATACCACGATATGGCTAACGAAATCATCACCTCCGTCATGTTTCACTCTTGGGGCGTAAACTCGGCCAGAAGTTGAAAAGAATGTGAAACAAGGCTCATTCGACCAAATGAATTTTTTCAATTGCTCCATAGTGCAGGTTTTTATGGCTTCAGCACCACGTTTGCCTGTTCCGGGCATTTGCATCTCTGTCGAGTGGATTTGGAATTCCAGCTCACCCTGCAACTCCCTGCTTATGGAGTTCCCTTCGTTACGGTTTGGTTAGTGCTACATTCAGTTCCGCATTGACTTTTTCAGCTGTCGTCACCTTATCTTCCGTCAAAATCCTCTCCAATGATCGCCTGTGACGATCACTCAACACAAAATTTCATCCGCGTTGTGACTTAGCGGATCACATTTTTCCGCTTTCCCTTTATGCAGTACTAATCTTCGACGTGGTGCCGTCTGAAACACCAAACACTGCAGTTACCTTCATCTACATCTACATCTACATCTACACTCCGCAAGCCACCTGGCGGCGTGTGTCGGAGCGTACCTTGAGTACCTCTATCGGTTCTCCCTTCTATTCCAGTCTCGTATTGTTCGTGGAAAGAAGGATTGTCGGTATGCCTCCGTGTGGGCTCTAATCTCTCTGATTTTATCCTCATGGTCTCTTCGCGAGATATACGTAGGAGGTAGCAATATACTGCTCGACTCCTCGGTGAAGGTATGTTCTCGAAACTTGAACAAAAGCCCGAACAGATCTACCTGCAGAGTCTTCCACAGGAGTTTATCTATCGTCTCTGTAACGCTTTCGCGATTACTAAAAGATCCTGTAATGAAGCGCGCTGTTCTCCGTTGGATCTTCTCTATCTATTGTATCAACCATATCTGGTACGGATCCCACACCAGTGGGCAGTATTCAAGCAGTGGGCGAACAAGCGTACTGTAACCTACTTCCTTTGTTTTCGGATTGCATTTCCTTAGGATTCTTCCAATGAATCTCAGTCTGGCATCTGCTTTACCGACGATCAACTTTATATGATCATTCCAATTTAAATCACTCATAATGCGTACTCCCAGATAATTTATGGAATTAACTGCTTCCAGTTGCTGACCTGCTATTTTGTAGCTAAATGATAAGTGAACTATCTTCCTATGTATTCGCAGCACATTACACTTGTCTACATTGAGATTCAATTGCCATTCCCTGCACCATGCGTCAATTCGCTGCAGATCCTCCTGCATTTCAGTACAATTTTCCGTTGTTACAACCTCTCGATATACTACAGCATCATCCGCAAAAAGCCTCACTGAACTCCCGATGTCATCCACAAGGTCATTTATATTTATTGTGAATAGCAACGGTCCTACGACACACCCCTGCGGCACACCGAAATCACTCTTACTTCGGAAAACTTCTCTCCATTGAGAATGACATGCTGCGTTCTGTTATCTAGGAACTCTTTAATCCAATCACACAATTGGCCTGATAGTCCATTTGCTCTTACTTTGTTCTTTAAACGACTGTGGGGAACTGTATCGAACGCCTTGCGGAAGTCAAGAAACACGGCATCTACCTGGGAACCCGTGTCTATGGCCCTCTGAGTCTCGTGGACGAATAGCGCGAGCTGGGTTTCACACGTTCGTCTTTCTCGAAACCCATGCTGATTCCTACAGAGTAGATTTCTAGTCTCCAGAAAAGTCATTATACTCGAACTTGGATACGAAAGCACCCTCCCCCCCCCCCCCCCCCCATACGAACACTAGCAATTAGCCCACCTTGGAATTCACATAGCTCTGACTTCGCAGAACACTGTTCTGGCCACGATTGACTCTCCCAACATGTAGAGGACATTTGGATATTTCACAGGTGTCGCTCATGGCGAAATACAACAGCGTAACCTGCATCTGCATTTATTTTCAAGACGGCATTTCTCGTGGTGTTTCCATATTTTTGTCCAACCCCTGTATATCATAAATGAAAATACAGGATGATCATTCATTTATCACTGGAATATTAACAACTTGATTTCACATTTCAGCAATCATACCCGCGCGAAAGTTCGAGCCCTAATTCCGATAATACACAGATATGAGCTACTGAAAGTAAAGCTTTTAAGCACCGGTTTGTCACTCGCTCCACCTAATGCTCGAGCGCCAAGTGTTATACAGTGGAATGAGTAATAGGTTTGTAAATTACTGTTTTGACGTTGGGTACCTGCGTTGTTCACTGCGTCGAAGTACGCAGTTTGTAACCTGTAGCTTGTAGCAGATATCTCTTTGCTTTGAAAATTTTAATGTTGCGATTCACAAACGCAGCGGAAATGAATAACACGAATTACTGTCTCATTAAAGAAGTAGCGTAGCGCTATTTAGCTGTTAACATCACAGTTGTTCGTTATTTTCTTTGGATTTTAAAATGGCACTTTTAAAGTGAAATACATATGCAGGAGATAATGATATTAATCGAAGTGATAGATCAGATTATATTATAAATCGAAAATCATTAACCTCATTGCATAGTAGTTGTTTAGTTGCTTAGTTTTGTTCATTTTGATTTTGAATATCAATACTAGAATATCGTTAAATAATACTGTAGGGAAACGCGCATGAGGTTGATATATTACACACTCATATAACTTATTATTTTTCGCATAAATTACGTGTTCTCGAAAATGATTTCAAAACACGTTTGGCAGATATGTCCTCCTCCCGCCTCCTCTTCCGTCGCCTTCTACATCCCGCGAAATGGACTGTGGTTGTCACTGCGCTGCACAGTACTTCGCGCCCGGTCATTAGCGGCTGCAGTGGGGCGGAACGACTGACAAACAACTGGTGGGCGAAAGCTTAATAGCTGTACTTTGAGTAGGGCATAACTGCTTACCATCAAAATAGTGGCCCAATTTTCGCCCAGGATCGATTGCTGGGGCTGATATCGTGCATAAGTGTTTTTTTCTCTTTAAAATATGAGGTCAGGCAGGTGACGATTCCTTGTGAGTCTATGCTACTTCGGATAACTGCACTCCTCACTGAAATGAACGGTGAAGTGAAACGTGTTTTTGAATGCTTTTAGAGACAGCATTGTTGGGGTCAAATATTGAATGAGAGTAGAAACCTGTCAACCAGCAAGACGCTAAATAACAAGTAATTCAGTTGGAACAGAAAACAAAAGCTGGGCATTCGAATACGAGCCACAACTAGCACGATATTTTCTACAGCTATCAGCCGAGACAAGACTTCTCCATTAGGCTGCTTCTTGAAAGCTGCTGATAGCGTTTTCTGATCGACCTGTGTGGCTGAACTACAGCAGGGGTCGGCAACACGTCGCGAGTGCTTATTTGGCAGATCGCGTGAGTACTGAGAGTGCAAAAGAAAAAATGTTGAACTGAAATTACAGTTGCTTTTCGTAGCACTGAAAATGCACTCTCGTTCGACCAATGTTCGTTCTGTTTGTTGACAAACGCGTAGAACTGCTACCAACATTTATCCTGAACGTCTAAAACTGTTTTAACCATACCTAACGAAGTCTCTTCGCATTAGTTCAGTTAGCTGCCACCTGCGCGCCACTCGTTGCTACATTATTTCATTTATCTTTGCGTATTACTGGTTAGGTAGTGCTGGGAGAATTCAGTAAATTTCATGCCATTACGGTTCGCTACCAACATCAGAGATATAACAGTGCGTGGAGCGGACGTTGACAGAACGCTGTAAATAGTTTGTGTGTGCTGTCAGCACTGAGCATGCACACATGCTGACACCCTTTGCGAGAACGTCGTCACAAAAATGGTTCAAATGGCTCTG
Organism: Schistocerca americana; assembly: GCF_021461395.2. NCBI lineage: Eukaryota > Metazoa > Arthropoda > Insecta > Orthoptera > Acrididae > Schistocerca > Schistocerca americana. Next base: position 660,942,329 of record NC_060130.1, read on the forward strand.
AGCACTATGGGACTCAACTGCTGAGGTCATTAGTCCCCTAGAACTTAGAACTAGTTAAACCTAACTAACCTAAGGACATCACAAACATCCATGCCCGAGGCAGGATTCGAACCTGCGACCGTAGCGGTCTTGCGGTTCCAGACTGCAGCGCCTTTAACCGCACGGCCACTTCGGCCGGCGTCGTCACAATTCACCACGAGAAAGTGAATGTTTTCTCAAAGTCCGTGCTTAGTCATCAGGGAGATTTTGTTACTAAGATCTTCAAACGTGGTCTTGTATCAAGAAAATAATACGTAGTGCAACACCTCAGGAATACTGAGTTGTAATAAAAACTCCTAAAATTTATCATTTTCATTCCGAATAGGAACATCAGCTTTTCATAACAGAAAGAAATGGTGTATGCATTTGTTAATTTTGTCAAGCTACTACTGCATTTGTGAAAAAGCCAAATGTCGGAAGACATTTCAAAACTGTGCACCCAAGTGTGAAAACCAAGTTTCCTTTGTATGTGAGCTAAGCAACGAAAAAATCAAGAATCTTAAAAATCGCTTAAGTTTTCACCGCAAACTGTTCACAAAAACAATACACAGGTGTGTTGATGCCACTCTTGCTTCTTATAGTGTTTAAAATGAATTGGCGAAAAGGAGGAAACTCTTTGAAAATGGTGAATTCGTAGAAGAAGCATTTCGAGGAGCTACTGAGGAACTGTTTCAGAATTTTAAAAACATGCCTGAAAAAATAGTGGCTGTCACCGAACCCCTTAAAGTTTCATCAAGAACTGTCACAAGAAGAGTTTGAACAATGTCTAATGCTGTTTTTCTGAACTGAAAGCATACTTGGATTAGTTGTTATTTTTCAATGTAATTAGATGATTTCAGTGATGCAACAGCCACTGCTCACTTCCCAGTTTTTGTAACGATGATTTTTAATAACTTTACTGTCAAAGAAGAACTTATGAAAGTAATTTCTTGGATGTCCATAGAAGAGGAGAAGGTATATTTTTGGCCGTAAAGCAACTCATCCTATCTGAGAAAATTACTATTCACAAACTTTTAAACATTACTGCAGATGCAGCTTCAGACTTAGAAGGTTCTAAAGATGGTTTTCTCGGTCAGTGCCGAAGAGGTGAAAGTTTTCCACAGTTTGTAACGTATCACTATTTTCCACCAGCAATCTCTATGTGGAAAATTTTTAAACTTGAATGAAACTATGACAGCTGTTGTTAAAATAGCCAACAAACTTAGGTCTCACTCTTTTCGTAATAGGCTTTTCAAAGATTTGGCAGACGAATTAGAACTGCAATATGGTGATTTACTTCTGCATGTCGAGGTGCGCAGGCTCAGTAAGGGAAAAGTACTTGCACGTCTCCACAACGTTGTACCGGCTATCAAATTATTTTTGCAATAACTAGAAGATACTGTGTTGAAGATCCACTCTTGCTTAAGAATATAGCTTTCTAAATTGACCAACAGAAAAACTTATGGAGCCAAATTTGAAATTTCAAGGTAATGACAAAAATACTGCTGACATATCTGAAGTAAATTCTTTTACCGATAAATTGTGATTATGGCAGTCTGCCTTTCAAAACACTTTACAATTCTGGAGACCCAAACAGAAGAAAGTGAGATAACTTATGATAGTGTAGGTCACGAAACGGCGATCTCCAATTTGAGGGATGATTTCAACGACCGGTTTACAGATTTCAAAGATTTCTGTGGTAACCCAGTATGTATCTTTCCCTTTGGCTAATCTTGAACTACTGAATATATCTTCTGCCACTGAAAATGTAGGACGGCAAGACAATAATCGACTTCTGCCCATGTACAGAACAGCATTGCAGCACCAAATGTCCTGATTGCTTCACTGATTCGTGCACGACGGGTAGGAATGTCATTAACTGATGTTGTGTACACGGGGGATCTAATGGAGTGACATCAGGAGACCGTCACGACCCATCCTCCTCTCAGGAAATCTCATTCAGCATTTCCTGCACATACAGGGGTGTACCACCGTGCTGGAATATGATGGAAGAATGCAGCTCTTCGATTTCTGGTAGCGAGAACTGTTTGAGCACGTCTGGGTAAACATTTACCGTTATGGATTTCACTACGAAGAAAAGTGGGTCTTTCGCCTTGTGCATGAAGTCTCACCAAACATTAAGCTTCGGGCTATCACGGATGTATTCGCACGTATTGTGTGGGTTTTTGGAGCCCCATGTCCTAATATTTTTGTGACTCCCATGTCCAGAAATGTGGAACATTACTTGCTCTGAAAACAGGCACTTTTTCAGAGAGTCATAGACAGCGCTTGTGGACTCCTATACAGGGTGTTACAAAAAGGTGCGGCCAAACTTTCAGGAAACATTCCTCACACACAAAGAAAGAAAATATGTTATGTGGACATGTGTCCGGAAACGCTTACTTTCCATGTTAGAGCTCATTTTATTACTTCTCTTCAAATCACATTAATCATGGAATGGAAACACACAGCAACATAACGTACCAGCGTGACTTCAAATACTTTGTTACCGGAAATGTACAAAATGTCCTCCGTTAGCGAGGATACATGCATTCACCCTCCGTCGCATGGAATCCCTGATGCGCTGATGCAGCCCTGGAGAATGGCGTATTGTATCACAGCCGTCCACAATACGACCACGAAGAGTCTCTACATTTGGTACCGGGGTTGCGTAGACAAGAGCTTTCAAATGCCCCCATAAATGAAAGTCAAGAGGGTTGAGGTCAGGAGAGCGTGGAGGACATGGAATTGGTCCGCCTCTACCAATCCATCGAATCTGTTGTTGAGAAGCGTACGAACACTTCGACTGAAATGTGCAGGAGCTCCATCGTGCATGAACCACATGTTGTGTCGTACTTGTAAAGGCACATGTTCTAGCAGCACAGGTAGAGTATCCCGTATGAAATCATGATAACGTGCTCCATTGAGCGTAGGTGGAAGAACATGGGGCCCAATCAAGACATCACCAAAAATGCCTGCCCAAACGTTCACAGAAAATCTGTATTGATGACGTGATTGCACAATTGCGTGCGGATTCTCGTCAGCCCACACATGTTGATTGTGAAAATTTACAATTTGATCACGTTGGAATGAAGCCTCATCCGTAAAGAGAACATTTGCACTGAAATGAGGATTGACACATTGTTGGATGAACCATTCGCAGAAGTGTACCCGTGGAGACCATACAGCTGCTGATAGTGCCTGCACACGCTGTACATGGTACGGAAACAACTGGTTCTCCCGTAGCACTCCCCATACAGTGACGTGGTCAACATTACCTTGTACAGCAGCAACTTCTCTGACGCTGACATTGGGGTTATCGTCAACTGCACGAAAAATTGCCTCGTCCATTGCAGGTGTCCTCGTCGTTCTAGGTCTTCCCCAGTCGTGAGTCATAGGCTGGAATGTTCCGTGCTCCCTAAGACGCCGATCAATTGCTTCGAACGTCTTCCTGTCGGGACACCTTCGTTCTCGAAATCTGTCTCGATACAAACGTACCGCGCCACGGCTATTGCCCCGTGCTAATCCATACATCAAATGGGCATCTGCCAACTCCGCATTTGTAAACATTGCACTGACTGCAAAACCACGTTCGTGATGAACACTAACCTGTTGATGCTACGTACTGATGTGGTTGATGCTAGTACTGTAGAGCAATGAGTCGCATGTCAACACAAGCACCGAAGTCAACATTACCTTCCTTCAATTGGGCCAACTGGCGGTGAATCGACGAAGTACAGCACATACCGACGAAACTAAAATGAGCTCTAAATTGGAAATTAAGCGTTTCCGGACACATGTCCACATAACATATTTTCTTTCTTTGTGTGTGAGGAATGTTTCCTGAAAGTTTGGCCGTACCTTTTTGTAACACACTGTATAGGACACGCGAATGCATACCGCAGAGTACGATTGTTTGGCTGCAATGTTTGGACTATTTGCACTTTGTATAAAAAGGCGTAACCGCTTAAGTTACATTTCATCTATGTCCACTAGAAAGACAGCCCGTGGCGCGTACGTCACAGCACGTGACACTGCAGGTCTTACGAATGCCAGCAGCCGTCTCCGGCAGGGAGCGAGTATCTATTTCAGAGGAGTTTAATAATTTTTGAGTGCTCTTTTAAATGCATGCAAGGTCTCGATAGCGCAAGACAAAGTTAAGATCTTTAGCGAGTACTTTTTCCATTACGTATTGATTTCCCGTGGACCCTGCACGGCGTCGGTCGTTCACGAAGTGTGGCGGACAAGCCGACTAGTGTGACGTCACATGTCCGTTGCGATGACCGTATTTCTCTTGGGCCACGATATTATGGACAGTTGATTTTGTTTCCTCCAATTGGAGTGATGTACGACGAATTGACTTCTGGGGGTTGCGTGGAAATGCAGCTTTCACCCTGTCAAAACATTGCTGAAACACAGCGTAACATCACTTTGAGGAAGATATTTGACAATTTCTGCCTCTTTAAAGCTTTTGAACCAAATCATTATACTTATTTCTACCGGTGATGCCCTCCCATGCTGGAGTCGATGTTCCGTTCTACTCGTGTCACAGGTTTCGATTGTGCATATCAGATAACAAACTGCGCCTTCTCCGGATATGTCGCGATTTTGATCCAAGTAAAATGTGCAACAAATGGCAAAGAAATACAGCTTTGAGAGATGCTAAATGTTTTACAATAAACCACCAGTCTCTCTAATTGTTTACAAGTCATGATTTTTCGAAATGATCGTGGGACTTTATGGAGACCCTGTTATTTTGCTTTCAAAATATTAGATGATCGAGGTGAAGACTTTGGTTGTGAACATCGATAGATGGCTGTCCCATATATCTAGATGATATTCCCATTCATCTTTGTCGATTTATTAACTGAAATTAAGAGCCAGAATTATTTCACAGCGTGTTTGGAATGTTCTGAAGGTGCAGCGTCAGTTGTTCACAGAATAAATCTAGATATAATGCAGCCGCTATCTAAGTCACCGCTAGGGCTCCGGTACGGATAGTATGATCAAAACATGTGCCTCGGTAATCATATCAGTGCAATTAGTAGTCACGCAGCGTCCTTGCATACATCAATACGGAATTCTGCCAGCCACATAGAACAGTGGCGTCAGTGAGCAAAGCTGCGAAACTGCAGCTTTCTACCACTAGCTGTGTGGTACCTACGCCTCGTGTATGTGTGTGAATTCCTAAGGGATCAAACAGCTGAGATCATCGGTCCCTAGACTTACACACTACTTAAACTAATTTATGCTAGTAACAACACACCCAGACTCGACCATACGGCGGGAGGGGCCGCGCAATCCGTGACATAGCTACGCTTCACAGGTGTGTTTCATTTCTAAGAAACCAAGTTTTCAATTTAATTTGCGAATAATTTTCAAGTGTTGATCCTTTTATATGCTTCTCAAGTGTTCCTTTGTGTGTGTGTGTGTGTGTGTGTGTGTGTGTGTGTTTTAAAGAGGCAGTTTTTCAGTTTCATCTCATTGATGTGCAATACGAATATCAACGGACCTATTTTACTGTCTTGGGCACGCCGCATACACTGAAGCGCAAAAGAAACTGGTATTAAAATACAGAGATATGTAAACAGGCAGAAGATGGCATTGCGGTCGTCAACGCCAATATAAGATAGGTGTCTGGCGCAGTTGTTGATTCGATTACTGTTGCTACAGTGGCAGGTTATCAAGATTTAAGTGAGTTTGAACGTGGTGGTACAGTTGGCGCTCGGGCGATAGGACTCGGCATCTCCGAGGTAGCGATGAAGTGGGGTTTTCCCGTGCAACTATTTCACGAGTGTACCGTGAATATCAGGAATCCGGTAAAACAATGAATCTCCGACATCGCAGTGGCGGGAGAAAGGTCCTGCAAGAACGCGACCAACGAGGACTGAAGAGAATCGTTCAGCGTGACAGAAGTGCAACCCTTTAGCAAATTGCTGCAGATTTCAATGCTGGGCCATCAACAAGTGACAGCGTGCAAACCATTCAACGAAACACTATCGATATGGGCTTCGGAGCCGAAAGGCCCTTGATGACTGCCCGACACAAAACTTTACGACTCGCCTGGGCCCGTCAGCACCGACATTGGACTGTTGATGACTGGAAACATGTTGCCTCGTCGGACGAATCTCGTTTCAAATTGTATCGAGTGCATGGACGTGTACAGGTACGGAGAGAACCTCATGAATCCATTGACCTGCAAGCCGGCCGAAGTGGCTGTACGGTTCTAGGCGCTGCAGTCTGGAACCGCGAGACCGCTACGTTCGCAGGTTCAAATCCTGCCTCGGGCATGGATGTGTGTGATGTCCTTAGGTTAGTTAGGTTTAACTAGTTCTAAGTTCTAGGGGACTAATGACCTCAGAAGTTGAGTCCCATAGTGCTCAGAGCCATTTGAACCATTGACCTGCATGTCAGCAGGGGACTATTCAAGATGGTGGAGGCTCTATAATGGCGTGGGGCGTGTGCAGTTGGAGTGATATGGGACTCCTGCTACGTTTAGATACGACTATGACAGCTGACACGTACGTAAGCGTCCTGTCTGGTCACCTGCATCCATTCATGACCATTGTGCATTCCGACGGACGTGGGGAATTCCAGAAGGACAATGCGATACCTCACATGTCCAGAATTGCTACAGAGTGGCTCAAGGAACACTCTTCTGGGTTTACACTTCCGCTTGAGCATATCTGGGATGCCTTGCAACTTGCTATTCAGAAGAGATCTCCACTCCCTCTTACTCTTACGGATTTATGGACATCCCTGCAGGAGTTATGGTGTCAGTTCCCTCCAGCACCACTTCAGACATTATTCGAATCTATGCCACGTCGTGTTGCGGCACTTCTGCGTGCTCGCTGGGGCCCCACATGATATTAGGTCGGTGTAGAACTTTCTTTGGCTCTTCACCGTATTAGTCCAGTGTGTGTAGATGACTCCCGATCGAGGATGATGTCCTGCTTTCTGTCTGTCAGGGCATTTACAGTCCAGTCTCAGCTAAATATTCCATCTACCATTTCATTTATTTTAAAAGGTTGCTGCATCTTAACTATGTTAGTTGCCTATTTATCGTATTTCAGGTAGTTTTACTCACAAAAAGACGATTGTCTCGCTGGTAATGCATAACTGAGTGAATTGGGATGATTTTATTAATATGCAAAGGAACTAGCATCATTTTCCACAATTATACAGAGCACCAGAGATTTCCGTGTGATGTGAATAACACTGTCTTCAGCTCTTTACAGTTATAGTTAGCAGTTCTGTTCCAAGTAACATTCTGTGAAAAATTAAGTTTTAACACTGACATTAGAAATATGCTCTGTATAACTACCAACTATAAAATAAATACATAGGACGATTCAAAAATATTCTAAAAAAACTTTGTGGACAGGTTCCTTACACCAAAACAAGAGTAAATGCTAATATAAGCCTATGTCAAAAATGCTTACTTATTACAAAAAACCTTCATGAAATATTATTTTCATTTCAGCATTTACTCATTTAAAATCTGAAACGTCATTTACTCAGAAATCATATTAAAAGTTCTAAATACTTCCTTTCGATTCCACAAACGAATACACACTTCAAATCTTGGATCATCGCATCGTATCAAATAATCACTGATTGTCTTCACTCCCTTACCTTTTAACACCTCCTAGGTAACGGGGTGGTTTGGACAACGAGTAAAGTAAACAACTCCCCTACTAACTAAATTTGAGGAAGAAAACTTTCGGGGGCAAGATAGGAGTCGTCCATATCCAACACGACGTAAATGATTTTTCACCATTAAAAACTGCAAGGATTGGCATTTGAAAAATAGGTGTGTCCAGGAATGAGACTTACTGATTTAATAAGTGTATTAATAATCATAATATCATAGATATTTTTCTGCTCTTGGAGGACCTTTATATCAAACATTCTGACACTATGCGATCTTATGTGGCGTAAGCTGGGTAGCTTTTTACCATAGCAGATGTGCATTCAAACGCGTGTGCATGCCGATGAGGAGTTGAAGGCGGCTTGGTTGGCAGGCAGCTTCTTATTTTGACATGGAATCCACTGAAAATCCGAGTAGAGCCTCGGTTCGAAAGTGCGGACTGCGGCAGAACAGGCCGCTGGCCTGAGGCTACGCTTCAAAATCCAATGTCTCTGGCTTTCATATCGGCCGAATATCACCGTTGTGCTGTCGTCATTTTCTAGTGACGGCTGTTGGCTCGGTGCAGGGGATCATCGATCTTCTGCCGTTCGCGCGAAACGTAGTTCATGCCCTCTAAAGACGTGAGGAGGCTTGTCAGTTGCTCAATCATAATTCAGCGAAAGATCAAATCCGTGAAATCTGCAAACTAACGACTAAGTGCAGCTATGAGCCTTATTGACTCGTCAGGAAATCACAAAATTTAATCGCCAATAGTTAAGCAGTGGCACAATAAGTGCTCCACTTAATGGGATACCAATGGTAGTTAGAGTACTTCACGTAGATTGAATATTCGATTTTTATTAGAATAATTATGTTCACATTAATGAAAAATGGAAAATACAGTGTCAATACTTCAGTTTATTAACGCTATTGATAATCTTAACCATAGACTAACTTACGAAGTAAAACAAGAAGGAATATCCGTTGCCACTTTATCGAGCAGTCTGTTTGTATAGATTTTACCAGAACTGTTTCACAGAGGAATATCGCATGCAGTTCGTCCTTGAAATCATCGCACGAAAAACAAAATGACAGATATCGAAATAACGGATAGAAAAGCAACTGCAACCTCTCAACAGAGAAATGGTCACTGTACCTGAAGGGATACTAGTTCGATTCTACAGAGAGTACGCAAAATAGCTTGCCCCTCTTCTAGCAGCTGTGTACTGTAGGTCTCTAGAGGAGCGAAGCGTACCTAATGATCGAAAAAAAGCAAAGGCCATTTCTGTTTTCAAGAAAAGTAGTCAAAGAGACGCAAAAAGACTATAGTTCTATATCTCCGACGTTGCTCTGTTGCATAATTTTGGAAAATGTTTTATGCTCGCGTATAATGACGGTTCTGGAGACCGAAAATCTCCTGCTTGGTAACTAACATGGATTCCGAAAGCAACGATCGTGTGAAAGCCAACTCGCTCATTTCGTCCACGAGACTAAAACGCTGCAGGTACAGGCGCCCAAGTAGACGCTGTGTTCCTTGATTTCCGGAAGGCATTCGATACAGTTCCGCACTGCCGTGTAATGAACAAAATACCCGTGCATGGTATATCGGATCAAACGAGTGACTGGACTGAAGAGTTTTTAGCAAACACAACACAGCATGTCATTCTGAACAAAGAGAAGCCTTTAGATATAGCTTCCGGCGTGGCCCAAGGGAGTTTTATATGGCCATTACTTTTCACAGTGTATGTAAATGGTCCAGCAGATAACGTCGGAAGATCCATGACGCTTTTCGTGGATGATCTGTTGTATACAGGGAAGTCGCGATTCTAGAAAATTGTAGCGAAATGCAGGAAGACCTGCAGAGGATCGGCGCTTGATGCAGCGAGTAGCAATTGTTCCTCAACATATATAAATGTAACGCATTGCGAATACACAGAGAGAAAGATCCCTTATTATATGATTAACCAACTGCAGAACAATCACTGGAAGCAGTAACTTCCATCAAATACTTAGTAGTATGTGTACGGAGCGAAATTAATCGTGACTAAGACAGTTGCCAGGCTGAGATTCGGTGGAAGAATCCTCAGGAAATGTAGTCAAGCAGCGAGGGAAGAAGCTTACGAAACACTCAGTCGACCAATACTTGAATATTGCTCATCAGTGTGGGATCTGTACCACATAGGAGTGATAGAGGAAATAGAGAAAAGTCAGGGAAGAGCAGCACGTTTCGTTACATATTCATTTAGTAAGCACTAAAACGTCATGTTGGCGTTCAGCCAACTCCAATGGCAGTCGCTGTCATAGAGGCGTTCTGTGTGAAATCTTATAGGACTTCAATGCTAAGGTCATCAGTCCCTAAGCTTGCACACTACTTAGCCTAAAATAAACTAAGTACAAACACACACACCCATGACCGAGGGAGGACTCGAACCTCCGCCGGGACCAGCCGCACAGTCCACGACTGTAGCGCCACAGGCAGCTCGGCTACTCCCGTGCGGCAGAGGCGTTCTGCATGATGGTATTTACTATTGTTGAAATTCCGAGAGCGTAACTTCCTAGAAAAGTCAATCAGTACATTGCTTCCTCGTGCCTAAGTCTCACGAAAAGCCAACATGACAAAATTAGAGAAATTCGAGGCTACAAGGCGGCTTACCAACTATCGTTGCGCTGGGACACAAAGTACTCTCCACCATACACCGTAAGGTGGTATGCGGGGACGTAGATGTACGCTGTGTGTCTATAAGTTTCTAACATTTTACAGAAATGGCCGTCGCTCGTACTTATTGCTCCTTTGATATAACGCGCAGAACCTTCTTAAGACATAATCTCATCTCGTTCCCCATAATGTGTACAGATACAAAATTCTGCCACACAGTCGCAAGCTAAAAAAAGTCTGGTGTTTTTTTTAACATTTAAAATAGCAATAAATCTTCCATAAACAATCGGAAGGTACATATACTACCTATATTGTGCAGGGTGAAACCGAACTGCAAAATTTTGAATGTTTTTCAGGAATATTTTCTCAGTATTTTGGTATAAGCGATGCGTGGTCTCCGGTGGCTTGTTACAGAGGAATAATGTTATCATGATTTGTTTGGTGTCTTACCCCAGTAACTCTTGTTTCTGTGAAAATACCTTCAGTGAAAAAGTCTGTAATATGCAGTCACCAATGGTTACAACACAAAACACAGAGTACCGAAACAACCTTCAGATGAGACATAATATCGATTATCTGTCACGCTCAATAATTTGTCATAATACTTCCACAGCTGCGGCTGCGACAACCCTAGCAACCAGATCCATAAGATAATCGACCAGAGTCTCGTAAACTAGACTCTTCACATGGAAACGAGACACAAATCGCCGACGTGTTCACTGTTGTGCAAATGTTTTCAGTGCATCACAGATACGAAGATAAATGGGGTAATATTATCACGTAAAGAGCCACCGTAAACCATGAATCCCTCATTCTGAAATACTCAGAAAATATCGCTGAACAACCTTTGAAATTTAGTCTGTGGAGTTTGGTTTCTCCCTGTGAAGTGCAATACTCCTATGGCTCACAGCGGCACACACAAAATAAACTACAAAAGCGTTTCAAAATGCTTCGGTAAGCTCGCGGCTGGGCTACCAATTTTAGCAATTTCCCTCTCTTCCCCGAATCCAAAACATAAAGAACAGCTTAGAGGACTTGACTCTGACAGTAATGAAGTGGTGCGAGCAGAGGTGAGGTTGTGGCTCCGTCACCAAAGTCAAACATTCTACAATGACGCTATGAACAAAGTGGCCTCTCATTGGGAGAAATTTGTTCGTCTCCATGGTGACTATGTAAAGAAATAAATATGTAGACGTAAGAATATAGATGTAGAATGTTAATAATGTTTGATTTATATAGAAAGTTTGTTGATGTTAGTGATTAACCTGTTAGCTGCATTCTTTACATTACGTTCCAAGTCTTTCACAGTAATTATCATCAGCAATGAGAACATAATATGAATCAATTGCCATGTTTAGTGGCAGATCGGTGATATGTATCAAGAAAAGCAACGGATCCAGAACAAAACCCTGTGGCACTCCCACTTTATATGACGCCATTCACATTCATATCTCCTCCTTGTTTGTCGACTGAGGTAAACGACCTTCAACTTAATATTTTCCTGATATGAAGTGAGCCATTGCTGAGCCTTTCATTAATCCCGTAATGTTCCAACTTAGCGAAAGTATTGCATGGTGCCCAAGATCAAATGCTTATGTGAAATAAAAGAAAAATAAAAATATATTGCCTTCAACCTATCGTTTAGCCCTGCAGTGCCTCATACACAAAAAAATAAAGTGTACTTCCCGTAGACACTCTTTTCTCGAAGGCAAACTACGAGTCTGACAGAAACTTATGTGTACTGAGATGTGCCATTACTCTCTTATATATTACTTTCTCAAGTGGTAGCAAATAAATTGGAATTTGGTCTGAATGACACAAACATTATTCGTAAGTAGCTTCGGGGATTGAGATGACCACCGCGTAAAAACTACAAGATATAAAGAAAACACACACACCTCAGTAGTTAGAACGTCTCTCAAATTTTGTAACTCACGCTATAGTCGCTCAATATGGGCGCCGTTTGTGATGTGGCATACGTTAGCACTTGCATACAATGCTTTAACACGAATTGTCTGAGAAGGCGCTTCAGCAGCCCGCTTTGCAAATCTGTTTATTGGGTTGCCTATCTGTAGACGCGAACTAACCCGATGCGGCAATACAGAGGAAAGGGTTAACAATGAAACTCTAGGACAGCACAACCTACAGGATCAATCTGTAAACTGTAAGAATTGTGCAGACCATTAGCTTGATTCCCTTCACCAGTGGGACGTTGATACATAACAGTAAAATGCAGTATATTGCCACTCGTTCTCTGGTAACCTACCGTGCGACACATACGCCACCACGGCAGTGAGAGGCTTGAGTCCTCTAGAAAAACACTGGAAAATTTAAATTTGGCAGGAAGAATGGGGTTGTGGATCCCACGTATTCCAAATACGAATCCATTCTATTAGCTGCTGCGCCACCTCACTCTGTACGAATCGTGCTTCGTCGGAGGGACTGTCATACATTGTCATGTTATAATTGCCAATTAACTACAGCCAAATATTACATTCAGCAACCTGGGTTCGTAAAATTCTGTTGTTTGCTACGGTATTAGCAATGCATGTTAATAAAAAAAGAGCAAGGATTACTAAAATAACCTAAATTCTTCACACGGCTTCAGGTTCCTTTCTTCTTTTTTCCCCGTGGATGGAATAAGGCTCTATGATATTACTCTCGTCATATTTTTTTGTAGAAAATGAAACTTGAGCTCCTTCGTTGTTTCACATTATCGTCTGGGAACTTCACAAAGACGCGCGAAGTCAAACACAATTAAGCTAAAACTGCTGCCGCAGCTACCTGGTGTCAATTTCTTGACTGCTGAAACCAGCTGACGGTCTGATGGATTAGACGTCGGACCCCTCAGCCTTCTCTTGGAGAGCCTGTGTATAACTCTCGGTTCTCCTGTCTTCACGATCCTAGTGGTTGAAATTCGGCTGTAAATGAATGGGAATAATAAGCGACTGAACAAATTTATGCACGGCGCACAGTTGCAGTTTGTTCCACTGTGAGTGTGTACAACAACTGAGCCATTTACAGGAGCACTTTGTTCCATTTTTCGTAATGCACAGAGCTTAATTCCGTCAGTGATGATGTGCGGAACTCGCCCTTTCAGAGGCTGACGGTACCTGCCGTTCGTTATGTGCCTCCACATGCTGAACTGGCTAACAGCAAGAAGTTGAGTGAAGCAAGTTAGAAGGTTAAAGACCTTACACTGAAGAAAAAAATTCAGAAAAAGTTATCTTTCCAGAACGCATGTGGAAACGCCCGAAGGAATTGGCATTCTCCCCTTTACACGCTGGCAATGCAATAGTCTGCAGATCTGTGTTCACCATCATTGTGCGAATTAAAATACAGATGATGGTGCATTTATATTATAATGTCAAACGAGAGAATTTGTTGCTAACATAATTCCTGAATCAATTACCTGACGCCGGCGCTGTGACCGAGCGGTGCTAGGCGCTTCAGTCTGGAACCGCGCGACCGCTACGGTCACAGGTTCGAATCCTGCCTCGGGCATGAATGTATGTATGTGATTTCCTTAAGTTAGTTAGGTTTAAGTAGTTCTAAGTTCTAGGGGACTGATGACCTCAGATGTTAAGTCCCATAGTGCTCAGATCCATTTGAATTACCTGACACGTGTACTTCTCATATTTCGGCTAAGGGCTTTTCAAGTGACGTTTTTCTCTGAACTGAGATTTCTTGGAAGCTATGGTAAGGCATACCTATAAGTAATTCAAATTGAAAATCATTTTAGTATCCAGTAACTGACATGAATACTTTCGTAAAAGTATTTAATCCGATTATACACGAAAAACGAGAAACAAACAAAAGCAGTTCTGCAGAGGGTGTCTCCTCAACACCCATCCAACCTTGAGGATAAATTCTGAAAATCATAATAAATTATCAACAAACTTAACCGCCCCACTCGAAATCGTTCCACGAATCTGCGCCTGAATCAGTTGATGTGTAAGAGTTGCTCCTCTTGCTCTCTAAGCTCCATCGTCTTTAATTAACGTGCCTTATTGTCGATTTCCCTTCCTTCGAAGCCTCGCCACGCCCTCTTCACAGATTTAACTCGTCAGAAGTAAGCGTTTACTCCAATAATTAATATTACGTCTTTCTTTCATGCGGCTCATGGTAAGCAACCTTCACTTCGGAGCTATTTGTTCACTCTTACTGTGGTTATCTGCTCATTTTATCAGCGCGCAGAAAACACACCCACGGGAAACAGTGTATAGAGATGGTTCTTCTTCTGAAAGAACAATTATTACATTAATTTTCGTAGATATACTAATCTGTACTGCATTAAATGAATTCGCAATTGCGAATAAGGACAACCATCAGCTGTAGAACGGAAAGACGACAATGAAAATTTGTCCCGGACTGAGACTCGGACCCGGATTCCCCGCTTATCGTGACTAGTCGCCTTATCATTTGCCTATCCGTGCACGATTCCTAGCTAGACTCAAACTTCCATATGTCGTCAAACATGTATGTCTAAAGGAAATTTGCTTCGTAATCAGAATAACACAGGTACTGCAATGTCGTATTTATCTGCTGATACCGGGCAACCGACTTTCAAATATAACGTCTGACCGGCACGGTGATGTACATAATGGATGTACAACTACAGGTTGCAGACGCATGGTTGAGGAGGTATGGAAATGTTTGGGTCTCGCCGTGATTCGTGAATAGATAGCCAAATGGTACGGCGACCGCTCGCGATTAGCCGTAAATCCGAGTCCCGATCCGGCACATATTTTCATTGTCGTCACTCCATTCTACAGCTGATGATTGTCCTTATTCACAATTGTGAAGTAATTTAATGTATTTCATATCGACTGGAGTCACCGCAGTGCCTGTTCCTGCATGTCCAAAGGAGCTTTGCATCGTAATCAGAAAAACACGGGCACTGCAATATCGTATATACAAATCTGTTGTTAATTACTAACAATAGTCGCGAGACAGCAGTTACCTGTGGTATAAAAGTTCCTGGTCTATGTCACGTTTATACTGCTTGCAAAATTGAGGCATGCTTGGTTACCAACCATGTCACCTTGTATGGAGGCAACCTAGTCTTATATTGTATTTTCGAATTGAAAGAACTTCTTTGGTTTTTCATCGTATCACTCCATATCTGAAACAATGTTTTAGAGGTGAGCGTGAGTCAAGCCCATGAGGTGTATGGAAATTCGTCTGACTACCATTTGCAAGATCGTGTGCGTGTTGAACATCACTCCCTGCTGACTAGCGTTTCCAGACGCAGTTCATGCAATGAGTGATTAATCTGCTTACGGGTTCCCTAAGATTGGTGGTAAACTATTACAATTTAGAAGTGCGCAGCGGTTTTGAGATTCTGGGAGTTTAGTACAGAACTCTTCTTCCGAGCATTTGAGAGGAGCTGTCTTCGTATTCGGAATCGAATAACCTGTTTCTCTTTTTCCGTATGTAACTTGCATATAGGGGTTCTTCAACTAGAGCACGGAAGTTTTATTTTCAAATCCTTCTTAAAAAGGAACCAGCATTGCTACTCCACCAAATCCTACAGTTCATTAACGCACGTGAAATAGTGCTTTCTTCTTTCAGCTTTCCGTATCATATGACAATACGATAAGCATCATCTAAAGGTAATGCGAATTTTTCCTAATTAAATACAGTCAATAAAAACAACGTCTAAGTTTATGACAACATTAATGTAGTTTTAAACGAATTTGATTAACCCTGTTCGGGTTTAAGTAGCGTTCAACGGAACGGAAATGATTCACAAATGGTAAAATAGTTTAAACCTGCGTTAAATAACCGTGGAAAGAAAGTTCAAGCTAGAAGATCCCCATATCAAAGAAAGTGAAATGTTCGAGTGAAAAGTACTCGCAAACGAGGAAGATAAAACATCTTGATATATGCAGGACCCGTAATTCACTAATGGCAGCAGAACTGAACGTGCGTTAAATAACACAGGAAAGAAAGTTCTAGCCAGAAGATCCCCATATCAAAGAAAGTGAAATGTCCAGGTGAAATGTGCTCGCAAATATGGAAGATCAGACATGTTGGTATACACAGGATAGCTTGGTACGATTCCAGGGCGTCACATATTGAATAATAATATTAAAAACTCGTAAGTAGAGCGGAACAGTAATTTAATCATACGGAAATTGCACTCCAAGAAGTTGCTTCTTACCTAATAATAAGAGAGTAACGAAAAAACTGCAAGACACAGGGTGTCCCAGGAGGAATGGCCTGTATTCACGGATATGACAGGAAGAAGTCTAGTAAATATGGGCTCTGAAATGCATATTTTAAGCGCTGTAAGCACTTCTTCATCTCTGATACTGTGAAACACATCTCTTCTTCTGCACACTTGAAGCATAGCTATTAAGATATGCCGGCCGGGGTGGCCGAGCGGTTCTAGGCGCCTAGTACCGCGCGACCGCTACGGTCGCAGGTTCGAATCCTGCCTCGGGCATGGATGTGTGTGATGTCCTTAGGTTAGTTAGGTTTAAGTAGTTCTAAGTTCTGGGGGACTGATGACCTCAGAAATTAATTCCCATAGTGCTCAGAGCCACTTGAACCATTTGTTAAGATATGCATTTTAGAGTCTATGTTTACTATAGCTGTTTTACTTCGCCTGATCGTTCCTGTCATATCACCGAATATTGAACTTTACTCTCAAGACACCCTGTAGTAACATATCTGGAACAAATATGTATTACAAGCCACTTAAGATGCCCTGTAAATAAAAGGAAGCTAAGTGCGTATGACACAAAAACAAACAGCCTTTTATTTAATTGCATAGACGGACTACATCTCCAAGCAGATTATAATAACAACAACAATAGTAATAATGAAAGAATAGAAACAACTATGGAACGACAGAATATATAAAAAGGATAAAGAAAGTATTTACGGAAGACTCGCATGGTGTAAACTGTCGAATCCTGGAGACAAAAATCCCTTCCAATATCGATGTTCGAATGGATACGTTCCTGCGAAGGAAAGCTATATCTCCCCAGAACATTGAACTGCAGTTTCTCATTTGACAGTCCCATGAAAAATTACTTTGTCGTTCTATTTTGTATCTTTCGGGATCGTCATCATGTCTCCGGGTGTAAAGATTTAAGATAGCGACCTGAGCCTACTTGCCTGTGCAGCCAAGTTTCGTAGTGCAGTGCTGCCATGTGGGAGGCACGCGAACACCCAGCGGTTGCCGTCGTGTGCCGCACGTGGTGCCTGCAGCTCACGTGTTGCGTTGCACGCGACAGTTACTACGCCGCAGATAAGCGCCCGGTTATCAGCTCAACCCCGCTCTACGGAAGATTCGTTGTACGGGCAAAATCGCAGTACGTTACCACCTACCGCAAATGTTTTGCTTCGATTACATTTAGCGAATCAGATACAATAACGGTAAATACACAGAAAGTGCCTCATATCTTTACACATCATAAATTGCAGTCCACAGACACCTTTTTCTGTCTGTATGTGAACGCAGTCTCAGGAACAACTACAGGGATTTTGATACAGTTTTCACTAATAGACAGAACGATTTACGAGGAAGGTTTGTGGATATAATTTTCAATTACAGTAATGATGAGTGTGTAATACGAGGAGGCTTTCAACAAGTAAAGCAAAGCATTTTTTCTCGAACAATTTCAGCCGGCCGAAGTGGCCGTGCGGTTAAAGGCGCTGCAGTCTGGAACCGCAGGACCGCTACAGTCGCAGGTTCGAATCCTGCCTCGGGCATGGATGTTTGTGATGTCCTTAGGTTAGTTAGGTTTAACTAGTTCTAAGTTCTAGGGGACTAATGACATCAGCAGTTGAGTCCCATAGTGCTCAGAGCCTCGAACAATTTCAGTTGAAAATGTACACCACTGGCCATTAAAATTGCTACACCAAAAAGAAATGCAGATGATAAACAGGTATTCATTGGACAAATATATTATACTAGACCTGACATGTGATTACATTTCCACGCAATTTGGGTGCATAGATCCTGATAAATCAATACCCAGAACAACCACCTCTGGCCGTAATAACGGCCTTGATACGCCTGGGCATTGAGTCAAACAGAGCTTGGATGGCGAGTACAGGTACAGCTGCCCATGCAGCTTCAACACGATACCACAGTTCAACTGGTTCAAATGGCTCTGAGCACTATGGGACTTAACTTCTGTGGTCATCAGTCCCCTAGAACTTAGAACTACTTAAACCTAACTAACCTAAAGCCATTACACACATCCATGACCGAGGCAGGATTCGAACCTGCGACCGTAGCAGTCCCGCGGTTCCGGACTGCGCGCCTAGACCCACTAGACCACCGCGGCCGGCGATACCACAGTTCATCACGAGTAGTGACTGGCGTATTGTGATGACCCAGTTGCTCGGCCACCATAGATCAGACGTTTTCAATTGGTGAGAGATATGGAGAATGTGCTGGCCACGGCAGCAGTCGAACATCTGCTGTATCCAGAAAGGCCCGTACACGACCTGCAACATACGGTCGTGCATTATCTTGCTGAAATGTAGGGTTTCGCAGGGCTCCGATGAAGGGTAGAGCCACGGGTCGTAACACATCTGAAATGCAACGTCCACTGTCCAAAGTGCCGTCAATGCGAACAAGAGGTGACCGAGACATGTAACCAATGGCCCCCCATACCATCATGCCGGGTGATACGCCAGTAAGGTGATGACGAATACACGCTTCCAATGTGCGTTCACTGCGATGTCGCCAAACACCGATGCGACCATCATGATGCTGTAAACAGAACCTGGATTCATCCGAAAAAAATGACGTTTCGCCATTCGTGCACCCAGGTTCGTCGTTGAGTACACCATCGCAGGCGCTCCTGTCTGTTATGCAGCGTCAAGGGTAACCGCAGCCATGGTCTCCGAGCTGATAGTCCATGGCCGGCCAGAGTGGCCGAGCGGTTAAAGGCGCTACAGTCTGGAACCGCACGACTGCTACGGTCCCAGGTTCGAATCCTGCCTCGGGCATGGATGTGTGTGATGTCCTTAGGTTAGTTAGGTTTAAGTAGTTCTAAGTTCTAGGGGACTTACGACCACAGCAGTTGAGTCCCATAGTGCTCAGAGCCATGTGAACCATTTTTGATAGTCCATGCTGCTGCAAACGTCGTCGAACTGTTCGTGCAGATGGTTGTTGTCTTGAAAACGTCCCCATCTGTTGACTCAGGGATTGGGACGTGACTGCACGATCTGTTGCAGCCATGCGGATAAGATGCCTTTCATCTCGACTGCTAGTGATACGAGGCCGTTGGGATCCAGCACGGCCTTCCGTATTACCCTCCTGAACCCACCGATTCCATATTCTGCTAACAGTCATTAGATCT
The DNA here is from genome assembly GCF_021461395.2 of Schistocerca americana. Taxonomy (NCBI): domain Eukaryota; kingdom Metazoa; phylum Arthropoda; class Insecta; order Orthoptera; family Acrididae; genus Schistocerca; species Schistocerca americana. The sequence goes on from NC_060130.1 coordinate 660,961,962, forward strand.
CGACCAACGCGAGCAGAAATGTCGCGATACGATAAACCGTTCTTTTGGGAACGTTCTTTAAAAAAGAATAATACCAAATACATTTTTGTCCATCCGTCAGGCTTTCTGTAAGATCCTTATAAAAATACTGGGTCAGGGAGAGAAAAAGAGATCTGAACTGTGAAGGAACAATACGTAAAAGCATGGGATACATGATATTGCAGTATGAGGCCGTTCATTTTTTATGAAATGCCCTGTATGGGCACGATGGTATTGACTACGTTCTGTATGCTGATGATATGTGGTAGTGAAAGAGAATGGCACAGTTGACAGATATGAATTGCATTACGCATGCCGGATGTTTGATATGTTAGAAGAGAACCATAGTAAGCAAGATGTAAGCAGTTGAATGTCGGGGACGTAGCGTCATTTTACGGTTGTGAAGAGAATTTATTATGAGAGAAACACTGATCAACAGTATGAACAAAGTAGACAACATTTATTATGAGAGGAATACTGAACAGCAGTATGGACAAAGCAGACAACATTGCAAAACGGAGCGCCAGAACTGTTTTCTTGTCTTAAATGCCGGAAGAGGTCCATCACAACAGCTCCCGCGGCTAGTGACATCTTGGCAGCGTCTGGGTCATACGTTTCCCGTCAGCTTCGAGAGATTGCTCTGCATTCCCGACAACACGCCAAATGCATTACCCTAACAGAAAGGCACATCTTCACTCAACGATACGCTATCTTCCCTGAAGTCAGCTCGCCCAGGGCACCGCGAGTGAGTCACGAAGAGTGGTTCTTCCTACCTCATTAACTAGCTCTTCACTGGAATATGTTACAACCCTGAGGAAATGTGGAAAGGGACCTATGGTTATATTAAGACCACGTATCACATAGCATGTTTTTTGGAGTGGTACGTTGACTGCTGTGGTCAATATTAATGACATCCTGCTACTGAACTCATGTACTGAGTATAGATAGAGATTTCATTTCATGGAGGATAATTCCCAATCCCGCAGGACTATCTTAGTGGACAAATACTTGTTACGTGAGAAAAGCTGGCGTCCAAAGTGACCAGCTCGCGCTCCGGACGATTAAATATACATAGGACGCGTTATGCTGAAGTATTGTAGTCCTAATAACGCTACCTCGGCCAAGTGCTGTTCCTATAGCGTCTTTGTTAAGCAATGGAAGGGACTTACCGCAAACATGGCTGAAAAGCTTGATGCACATTGTTGGGACCTGTTGTGCATCCTCTGTTGTTACGCAAGAACATCACAATCCGTGTCTGCACTCTCAGCTGAGTGCTCAGCTCATCTGATTATTAAGTAGCGGGCCTGCGTTCGATTCCCAAGAGGGTCGCAGATTTTCCCGGCTCGGGGAATGAGTATTGTGTTGTCCTCGTCAGCATTTCATCGTCGACACGCAAGTCGCCCAAAATAGTGTCACCTGAAAAGACTTGCAACTCGGCGACCGAACTTTCTCAGATAGGAACTCCCGGCCAACAGTTTCACACGATCATTTGTTTTCTTTTTTTTATTACAATCCGTAAAAATGTTTTGCATAACATCGGTGCAAGAACACCGCGTAGGTAAGTGTCCACCCACGTCTCATGGCCGATTTTCGGGGTTTATTCTTAGACGTATCATTCAATAGTATCAAGTCTCAAAGTGTTTCCGGCGCGCCTATTAGTCCACAAATTAAAACTTGTCTCACAGACTCCTTAACTTATGAACAAAGGACTATTTGCCTACGATATCAATGATAGTAATAGTTACTACGAGGGTATTTGACTTCCTACCGTTCTATTAGATAACATTAGCAATATTCTACAGATAAAAGGAGGAAGATTAAAGTTTAGCTTCCCTTAGCCAACGAGATGAATTGGTGACGGAACACAAGCTCGGCTTACAAATCCGGCCGTTGTGGCCGAGCGGTTCCAGGCGCTTCAGTCTGGAACCGCGCTGCTGCTACGGTCGCAGGTTCGAATCCTGCCTCGGGCATGGATGTGTGTGCTGTCCTTAGGTTAGTTAGGTTTAAGTAGTTCTAAGTCTAGGGGACTGATGACCTCAGATGTTAAGTCTCATAGTGCTCAGAGCCATTTGAACCATTTTTCGGATTACGAAAGGATGTGGAATGAAATCAGCCAGGCCCTTTTCCGAGGAACCATCTTGGCAGTCGCCTGCGACGATTTAGGAAATTCACGGAAAACCTAAATCTGGATGGCAGTACAGGGATTTGGGCAGTCATCCATCCGAACGCGAGTCCAGTGTGTTAACGACTGCGTCATCCCGTTCGCTGATACACTTCTGACCTTCAAGCACCTCACGACTCTGCTGGAATCCATGAGGTGGGTGAGTTTTGGCAGTGCGTCAGGCAGTGGACCCGAATTCCAACCCGCTTACACCGGTTTTTGTTTCTTCTTTTAAAAAATGACAATTTTTCTTCCGTTCTTCTTCAGATTAACTATAGCTGAGTCTCTAGTGACTTTCCTCTCGCTGAGGTGATAAATGTCAACATTCCTCTCTTTTAATGGAACTTCGACCTGTATAGAGCGCTAATAGGAACTTTAGGTGCATGGTGGATAACAGTCTTAAAGTCTCTTCACCTATTCCATTATAAAGGAAATACAAGGGTAACTAAATGACATCATGTAATACCTTAAGTTCCTGTTAAAACTGTTCTTTATTGTGCGACTAGCTTCGCTCCAACACGACCATCCAGCATCTATTGTACGCACGTCGTGGATACAGGAAAATTTCAGGTAAAGGGATGTTTGAAAATTGTAGTAAAATGCAAGTAATACTTATAGATTTTTATTAACAGCAAAAGTTACAGACATACATAAAAACAATGCCAAGAATATAATATTTATAAATAATGTTTAGGCATGCAGAGGTAAATACATGGAGTGTCAATTACGCACAACTATCTGAGGAATACACAAAATAGGACAACGGATACAATCCTGAAGTAGGTAATGAAATCTATAGACATAAAAAAATAAGAACTGTAAGATAACTAGGGGAGACATAACGTTAATAAATGAAGACATAAGAAAAACAGAAACCATAATATGCAGTCTTACAACATATCGGACAACAATCTGACAAGATCGCTACATATATCGTAGAAGAAGAGAAAAACTGGAGTTCGGACTGGAAACGCAATTCAGTCCAATATAGGGCATAAATCTGATCCAGTATGCCACTACCGCTAATCGGTCGTACATAAATTCCAGTGCAACGATTAAGATAAACATTACATTGGACAAACAGGTTGAAAAAAATGTACACGTCACAAAGAACATTGTAACACTGAGAAAAGCAATCCATCGACAGTTTGCTACGCATTTAAGAGATCACTAGAACGCAGTAGATACAATTGAAAATGGTGTTATTGTTTTACATAAAGAAGAGAAAAGGCAGATGTCATGGAAGAGATACATATTTTTCCACATTATGCGAAAGATCCATTTTGAATAACCAACACGAGCTGATAAACAAAAAACATAATAATAATTTTCGTGACGTCTGCCTACAAACGCATTACTAGTCATGACGTCCAACTGATTAGAATCTACAGCATTTACAGATTAGCGATGTTTTACGCTAACGATTGCTTATGGTTCTTTGCCGTTTAATTTTTTGTATTCCTTGAATAGTTGTTTGTAATTGACTCTTCAAGTATCTATCTCGGCATCACTAAATATTATTTATAAATATTGTATTTCTGACATCTGTTTTCATTCTTGTCTGTAGGGCTTGCTGTTAATAAAAATCTGTAAGCATTCCTTGTATTTTTACTACAATATTCAAACATTCTTTCCACGTCAGATTTTCATGTATCCATGACGCACGTACAACAGGAAATGGATAATCGCCTTTGACCGAAACCGGTCGCACAATAAAGAATAATTTGGACAGCAGCTTAAGATGTTACATGTTGTCGTTCCTGCACAACAGCATCAACTGTTTTCAACACAGATACAATTCCCATGCACACTTTTTCGCATTAAAAGACTACATGGTATGTATCGAAGAAATCTGTAGTTAATATATGCAGCCACATCATGCCGGTGTCCTGTGTGTGAATCCAGTATCTTAACAGTCTGAAGCGGTAGAAAATGGTGTGTTCCAGATAAATCTACATCTGCACGACTACTCTGCAATTCGCAATTAAATGCCTGGTACAGGGTTCATCGTACCGCTTTCACATTGACAGCACACGGGGAAAACGAACACTTAAATCTTTTCGTGAGAGCCCTGATTTCCCTTATTTTGTCTCAATGATCTCTTCTCCCTATGTAGGTGGGTGTCAGCAAAGTATTTTCGCACTCGGAGGAGGACTTTGGGGATTGAAATTTAGTGGAAATATCTCGCCGTAATGAAAAACGCCTTCGTTTTAATGATTGCCACCCCAATTCGCGTATCATATCCGTGACACTACAAACCGAGCTGCCCTTCATTGAACTTTTCGGTAACTTCCGCCAATCCTATCTGATGCGGATCCCACACCGTACAGCAACACTCTAGCAGAGGACGGACTAGCATACTGCAGGCAGTCTCTTTAGTGGACCTGTTGCATCTTTTAACTGCCCTATCAGTAAAACACAGTCCTTGGGTTCCCTTCCCCACAACATTACCTATGTGATCGTTCCAATTTAAGTAGTTAGTAATTGTAATTCCTAGATATTTAGTTGAATTGCCAGCCTTTAAATTTTTCTGATTTATGGAGCAACCGAAATTTGACGCAATCTTTTTAGTATTCATGTGTATGGTCTGGCTTCGATTGCCACTTTTCGCACTATACAGATACGTTGGCTAAATCATTTTGCATTTGGTTTAGATCTTCTAGGTGGCAAACTTCAGTATCATCTGCAAACAATCTAAGAGGACTGCTCAGACTGTTTCCTAAATCGTTTATATAGATTGGGAACAGCAGAGAGCATTTAACACTTCCTTAGGGAACGTGGGAGATCAGTTCTGTTTTACTCAATGACTTTCTGCCAATTACTGTGAACTGTGCCCTTTCTGACGGAAATCACGAATCCAGTTGCACAGTTAAGATGATATTCCATACGCACTGACTTTGATTAGAAGCCGCTTGTGACGAACGGTATCAGAAGCCTTTTGGATATCTAGACATATGGAAGCAATTTAAGATCCCCTGCCGATGGTACTCATTACTTCATGAGAGTGAAGAGCTAGTTATGTCACACAAGAACGATATTTTCTGAATCCGTGCTTACAGTGTATCGACAGATCGTTTTTCAAGAGGTAACTTATAGTGTTCGAATATAGTATATATTCCAAAATCCCACTGCAAATCGACGTCAGTGATACGCGTTTGTAATTAATCAGATAATTCGTACTTACTTTCTTGAGTATTGGCGTGGCTTTTGCAACTTTCCAGTCTTTAGGTACGGATCTTTCCTTGAGCAAAGGGTTGTATATAATCAAGTACGGAGCTATTATATCAGCATACTCTGAAAAGAATCTGATTGGTATACAGTCCGCAGCGGAAGACTTGCCTTTATTAAGTGATTTAAGCTGCTTCGCAACATCGATGATATCTACTTCAAAATTACTCGTGCTAGCAGTAGTTCTTGATTCGAATTCTGGAATATTTACTTCGTCTTCTTTGGTGAAGAAATGTCGAGTCTGTTAGCATGGTGGTAAAGTAGTTCTTATGCGAATCAGCTTTCTGCTGTTGGCTGTGTGGTAGTTCACCGTGTGAGTTCAATCTGTCTGGGCTACTGATGAAGCACGCAGATGGCAGACGATTCACACTCGATAGGGACATTCGGTACGTGTTTAAAACACGGGTACAGAACATAACACAGAGTTGTCGTGTGCAGGCGTCATTTCTTTTGTGTTTTGAGGAAACTAATGTTTGAAGGAGCGTGATAACCTCGTTGAAATATAATCATTGCTAGTGACACATGCAGTGTAGCATCACATCTACCTGTGGAATTCGCGGGAAATGAATCTGTTTCAAATTAGTGTTTACGTTATTATAAAACGTGACGCCAGAGTGTGTCGTGTTAAGATGTAACACAATTTACTTATATATTCTGAAGCACGAATTTCTAAGAATTTAACAATGCTTAGGAACAAACTGCGAAAATTATTTCGCAAACATTCCTCTTTGTGTTTACAAGTTAATCGCGAGGAAAGTTACTTAGATTCTGGACCAATAAAATAATAGGAAGTGAAAAGAGGCATGAAACACTATTCTCTAAAGGGAGTTGATTCTACTGACCTTTGTAGCAGCATCACTGAAGCGCAGCTTCCTTCCACGTTCCGGCCACAACACCTCTGGAAAGTTCGTTCCCCCTCCGAATATTCAAGGTATGTTTTGGGATTAAATATTTGCACAAGGAAAAGAAACAGAATTTCTGATTTCTTACTTGAAGTTGCTAGAGACTTACTATAGGACGTCCTGAGCCAACAGATGACTAAATTCTGGAATGTCCTTTCAGCGGACTTATTGGAATAAAACGTTAGTTCATGGAACCTCAGTACTAGCGAAAACTTTGTTCATCATTTTGAGCATTTGACGGCCTTGGGAGCAGTTTCTACTTTCATTGTTTTTAAAACATCTTACTTTCGTTATGTCGTGACTTGGTGTTCAGTTCAGTTCAAAAACTCGAATCTAACCTATTGTAATTACAATAGTTACGAAATATTTACTCCCCGAAGTTAATTACCGTACCGTTCAACATAACAAGCACTTATCCCATGACGTTAACGTTAAAATGTGAGTGGACAGAGAAAATGCAAAAACGTGTCGTCATCTAATGTGACACATTAAAGTTCAATTTAGTTACTTCCAAAATGTAATGTCAGATTCATGTTTTGTTTGAGTAACAATTTTGCGTTAAGTAACGTTGCATGGAAAACTATATATTTCACTTTCAGTGCTATCCTAATTTCAGATAACCTAATACACAAGTACATGACCATTTCTGATGTTTCTTGACACTTTAATTTCACTGCCCACCTGTATAATGCCTTAAATAAATATTTGTCTTCTCAGAAATGCATAGGCAGTACTATAACTGAGGCAGGGATTAGTACAACTCGCCTTGAGAATTTCTGCCTGGAAACCTGCTACATTTAAAATCGGTCACCAGTCCCAATAGGACAATTACCTGCTTTCTGCCTTAACCAGGTGCTTACCAGTATCTTCTTTCGTGAAACTCATTTGCTTTAGTAAAGACTAAAAGATGAAACAAGTTGTAACTTCCTATGCGTAGATCAACACCTAAATATGTTTTATTATAGGAAAATTAGCTACACGTATGACTAAATCATTTCAAAATTTCTACACATATCATTCGTGGAGTAGCAACAGATCGCATTCCCTTTACTAAAGCATTCGAGAAAATATTACTGAGATTTGTGACTCCTATAGTTTAATCTCAACTACACCTGAGAGAACAAAGCCAGCTTTTATTGAAACTGTCACATTAACATTGCGTAAGTAAATGTACGGAAATCATACGAACACATTGGTCAATATATTACAATCATACTTAGCAAATTAAGTTTTTTTAATCAGAACGGATTCAGTATAAAAAAGGAAGAATGATATGGGAAATTCAATTCTTAATTGTTCAAAAAATGGTTCAAATGGCTCTGAGCACTATGGGACTTAACTTCTGAGGTCATCAGTCCCATAGAACTTAGAACTACTTAAACCTAACTAACCTAAGGACATCACACATATCCATGCCCGAGGCAGGATTCGAACCTGCGACCGTAGCGGTCTCGCGGTTCCAGACTGTAGCGCCTAGAACCGCTCGGCCACCCCGGCCGGCTCTTAATTGTTACAGAAGCGCCAAAAGATTTATTTTTTCTCTTTCTCGTGGTGAAGATTACGTTCAATATTCAATGGTATTTTTCCCTCGAGGAAGTATCAGGTTTTGATAGAATTAAAATAATTATACGGTTAAGGTAAAATATCTTAACAAAATTCACAATATTTCTCTTACAATATAAACACCCATCATTCGAATAGAATTAACCCTAGTAGTAACAAACGAAATGTACAGTATCCAATCAAATTAAAAATTTTTACATATCTTGTCGTTAACAAGAATGAACAATGTCAGCCTGTTTTTCCCACAACAGTTTTGTTCTTCCTACAACTGTTTCTGCTTCGGGTACTACCGCTGTATTCCTGAGTGAGAACTGTTAACGCACCAGAAAAGAAGAATTGATGCGTACCGAGACTCGAGTAGCAGTAACGCTAGTCTACTGTAGCGACCGCAGGTCGATACTGCCGCGTGCAGGAAAGTCTCGTTTATGCAGAGTTGGGGAAGGTACTACTCGTAAATGTGTAAAGGGGCTGACTTCGACTCGATAGTTGCGGAGCGTCCTCGGCGAACACTGCAGGCGGACTTCTGTACCTCATGTAGTAGCCAATTTATCATTTAGTCTATCTACACTGAATTCATTGTCAGGCAAAGTTTGAAAATTAACAAATTACTTTTATTTCAAGAAAGCACGCACTTCGCGCATCTCATTATAGGATAGGGATATTATTTCCTCGTTTTTTAGTGTTAAAATCTCGCCAACCGGTTTGGAGCATTGAGAGATTCTGGAACACAGCGAAGGAAAGCGCTCCGCCACAGAATATAATTAGCTTTATGTTCTGCAGAACACGGCGCCTGTTTCACACAAAGCGTGCTGCCTAGGCAGCCCGTCTATCCTACGGCTAGATTTGATGGCACAAAGCACCTGCAGAATCTCGACGACAAATAGCAAACACTATCAGGGTTCTCCTTTGTCAAAGTTCTATGTTCACTTTCTAGAATGTGAACATCTCGGTAAGTTACCTAAGGATGTTAACCTATAAATACGTGAATAAATTTCCACTTGGAAGCAAAAAAGAAAAAAGTGATTTTGTAATCTGTAACGAAGTGTCAGAGAGTACATGAAACCAAATCTAAGACGTGTTGGAATTGTGAAGTATAATAGGGTATTTCACATATTTAGGATAACAGGCATTTGAGACATTGAAAACTTACAATACTTCATTTAATAACAGATTTATATTTAACATTAAGATGATACATTGTTCCTCTGGAGCCGGCCGCGGTGGCCGAGCGGTTATAGGCTGCCTCGGGCATGGATGTGTGTGATGTCCTTAGGTTAGTTAGGTTTAAGTAGTTCTAAGTTCTAGGGGACTGATGACCTCAGAAGTTAAGTCCCATAGTGTTCAGAGCCATTTGAACCGTTTTTTGTTCCTCTGGATTTGAGTTCTAATAGGACATTCTTTTACCATGGGTAATTTCGGGACTGAATCAGACTCTCTCCGCTCGTGGCACACGGTTCAAATGGCTCTGAGCACTATGAGACTCAACTGCTGAGGTCATTAGTCCCCTAGAACTTAGAACTAGTTAAACCTAACTAACCTAAGGACATCACAAACATCCATGCCCGAGGCAGGATTCGAACCCGCGACCGTAGCGGTCTTGCGGTTCCAGACTGCAGCGCCTTTAACCGCACGGCCACTTCGGCCGGCCGTGGCCCACGAGTTTTGAAATATTCATTTCGTGGAGTATAAGCCCTCGGGGTCCATCGTTAGCAAAACAAAGGCTTCAGAGTATTAACAGTTCATCTCAATTTCCACATCCCGATAAAAGTGAAATGTAATCATTCAAAACAGTGTTGAGCTTGGATGTCCATATGAATTATTGGAAACTTCTTATAAATTAAAAAATATATATATATCGTAAATAATGAACACAATTTATCACTAAAGTAATACAACGGAAGTATTTGTTTTCACTTCACTTGATTTCATCTCTTGCGTGCTCCCACAAAAGTGCACAAACACCTAATGATGCATATTTTACACAAACAGTATTTTCGAATTTAGGTGCACGTGCAGTTACTTTATTACATCAAAATGTGATGTACGTCACGTCATAGATAATATAGAACAAACAAATAATTTTCAGAGCTGACGTTACCTTTGTATCTAGATGTAATTCTCCAAAGAATGACTATAACTTCTCGTGTGTGTGTGTGTGTGTGTGCGTGTGTGTATGTGTGTGTGTGTTTGTATGTCGCAAACAAAGGCGCGAAATGCAGATCGTTCTAGAAGCACCCGAAACACTCAGCAAATTGGCAGCACATGTCAGAGGCGCTGGTAGGTTCGTTGTAAACTTTTCTCTTCAGCCACTGGCGCTCAAAAATTGTCAACCTTCCATTTATTAGCACCGCTCTGATATGATGTGAAATTCGCGACACACAACACTGAGGGATTAAAAATTTTTTCCTGAGTTCCCAAACAAGAAGGTAGGAGACGAGATACTGGCAGAAGTAAAGCTGTGAAGAGCGGCCGTGAGTCGTGCTTAGGTAGCTCAGATGGTAGAGCACTTGCCCGTGAAAGGCAAAGGTCCCGAGTTCGAGTCTCGGTCTGGCACACAGTTTTAATCTTCCAGAAAGTTTCAAGTACAACCGCGATTTACGTCTGTGACCTAGTCAAAAGTGTATTACTTTTATACAGGTATTTGTAGAATATTCTGAAAATGATGTCTACTCCAATCTATCTCTTACATTCCATTTTATTCCCTGTGTGCCTTTTACCATTTCTCTAAGGGGTCAGCATTAATACACATCGGTTTTGGCAGTGTTAGTGGCATTTTGTGGCCGGATGCCCTTTCAATATAGATCAATATAGATTCTAATAGGAATTTCATCGGGCCCTGGATCCTTGTTCAGTTTTAATGATTTCGTCTGTTTCTCAACTCCACTGACAATAATATCGATTTCATTCACCTTCCCAGTGGTACGGAACTGAAACCTGGGCATTCCTCATGGGTTTTCCTTTGCAAAAGATCATTTGAAAACGGAGTGAAGCATTTCAGCTTTTGCTTTGCTACCCTCACCTCCAGTTACTGTCTCTACTGGACACTAACAATGGTGTCACTAACAACCTTTACGTACGACCAGAATACCTTTGTGTTTTGTGAAAGATCTTTCGCTAATATTCTGCTATCGTAGTCATTGGAAGATGCACGCATGACTCACTTGACAGCCAAACGCGTTTCATTTAACATCTTTCTATCTATAGTTCTGTGCTTTGTTTTGCATCCACACACACCAAAAAAGTTTTGCATCACCTCGGTTCTACGAGTTACTGAACCTGTACAGAAAATTGTAATAGAGATCAACGTAAACATCATTTCCGCCCTTTTTATTGCTCATGAAAACCGCACATTGCATGTTGTACCACCGTACAGTGAGACCTTCAGAGGTGGTGGTCCAGACTGCTGTACGCACTGGTATCTCTAGGAACCTCCACCTTGCTGCACTCACTGGACAGTGTGTCTAAGGCGTTCAGCCTGACCGGATTGCCTCTAAACACGTCTACGACGATGTATGCGAAACTGATCGGTGAAGAGAATGTGATGCCAATCCTGAGTGGCCCATTCGGCATGTTGTTCGGCCCATCTGTACCGCGCTGCATGGTGTCGTGGTTGCAAAGATGGACCTCGCGTTGGAAGTCGTGAGTGAAGTTGCGCATCATGCAGCCTATTGCGCACAGTTTGAGTCGTAACACGACGTCCTGTGGCTGCACGAAAAGCATTATTCAACATGGTGGCGTTGCTGTCAGGGTTCCTCCGAGTCATAATCCGTTGGTTGGTTCAAATGGCTCTGAGCACTATGGGACTCAACTGCTGAGGTCATAAGTCCCCTAGAACTTAGAACTACTTAAACCTAACTAACCTAAGGACAACACACACATCCATGCCCGAGGCAGGATTCGAACCTGCGACCGTAGCGGTCGCGCGGTTCCAGACTGTAGCGCCAGAACCGCTCGGCCACCAGCGGCCGGCTCATAATCCGTAGGTAGCGGTCATGCACTGCAGTAGTAGCGGCCTGGGCGGCCTGGGCGAGGCATGTCATCGAAAGTTCCTGTCTCTCTGTATCTCCTCCATGTCCGAATAACATGGTTTTGGTTCGCTCCGAGACGCCTAGACACTTCCCTTGTTGTTGCCGGCCGGTGTGGCGTGCGGTTCTGGGCTCTTCAGTCTGGGACCGCGCGACCGCTACGGTCGCAGGTTCGAATCCTGCCTCGGGCATGGATGTGTGTGATGTCCTTAGGTTAGTTAGGTTTAATTAGTTCTAAGTTCTAGGCGACTGATGACCTCAGCAGTTAAGTCGCATAGTGCTCAGAGCCATTTGAACTTCCCTTGTTGAGAGCCCTTCTTGACACAAAGTAACAATGCGGACGCGATCGAACCACGATACTGACCGTCTCGGCATGGTTGAACTACAGACAACACGAGCCGTGTACCTCCTTCCTGGTGGAATGACTGGAACTGATCGGCAATCGGACCCCCTCCGTCTAATAGGCGCTGCTCGTGCATGGTTGTTTACATCTTTGGAAGGGGGAGGTGACTTCTCTGAACAGTCAAAGGGACTGTGTCTGTGATACAATATCCACAGTCAACGTCTGTCTTCCGGATTTCTGGGAACTGGGGTGATGCAAACCATTTTGTGATGTGTGTATTATGCAATAGTCTGTTTGCATGCCGCCTGGTGGTGTTGCGGGCACGTGACGCGGTAACGAAACTATATAAACGGAGCAGACACGCACGGGGAATCACCCTAGCGAAGATACGGCTGCAAATTGAGAAATCCATCGAGATATGCGACTTTGACAAAGGGCAGATTATTGTTACGCAGTGTCTGTGCACGAGTATCTTGAAAACGGCGAAGCTAGTCGAATTTTCACGTGCTACTGTCGTGAGCATCTACGGAAAGAAGTAGAAGGACAGTGAAACTCCAGCTAGACGCTAAGTGGTTGGACGTCCATGTCATCTTTCAGAGTATAATTGCCCGTGTCTCGGAGCCAGAACCGTGCTGCACTGGTTTAAGGGGTGTTATAGTAAATTCACTTTAATGTGTCGCGACCAAATTCGCCTGACGTAAACGCTATGGAACACTTTTCGGTTGTCGTCGGGCACCATGACCGCGTACGCAAATCAGCGGGCCGTTATTTACGCGAATTACGTGACCTGTGCGTAGACATCTAATGCCACATACCTCCACAAACCTACCAACAAACTTTCGGATCCCCGATACCCAGAATCGGTGATGTATTTCGAACAGACAAGCTATTAAGCGGGTGATCGTAATGTTTTGGCTCATCAGTGTGTATTTTATCGCCAGCCGCGGTGGCCGTGCGGTTCTGGCGCTGCAGTCCGGAACCGTGGGACTGCTACGGTCGCAGGTTCGAATCCTGCCTTGGCCATGGGTGTGTGTGATGTTCTGAGGTTAGTTATGTTTAAGTAGTTCTAAGTTCTAGGGGACGTATGACCTAAGATGTTGAGTCCCATAGTGCTCAGAGCCATTTGAACCATTTTTGTATTTTATCTGCTCACTGGAGAGTATTACAAAAATGGTGAAAAATCTGAACGGACAAGCAGTTGGGTAAATTCGACATATGTCGCGAAAACCATCTTAAAAATTGGGTAAAACCTTTATTTGGGGAAGAATCTAGCAACATTATTCAGCTTTCCACAACTACGAGGGTATGCTGAAAAGTGATGGCTCTGAATATTTTATGTAGAAACTCTTAAAGTTTTTTAAATTAAAAATACGCTATTAACATTCTACATCTTTACTGTTCATGTCAACATATTTATTTCTCAACATATCCACCCAGGCGACGAGCACATTTTTGCCAACAAGAGACCATATTGTTTATACCGTCAGTTTAGGATATTTGACTTTGTTAACGGAGCCACAATCTCACCTCTTCACTGCTATCAAAGCGAAGCTTTCAATAGTGTTCTTTAAGTTTTGGAAACAAAGGAAAATCGAATGAGGGCAAGTTGGGGTTGTAAGGAGAATGATTGATGACAGTGGACCCAAAGCTTCGGATTGTTGCAGATATTGCAGCGGACTCTGTGGTCTGGCATTATCATGCTAAGTGAGAGGGTGCTCCATGTGTGGACGAACTCTTCGAAATCGAAACGTGATTACAGTACGCTGTTTCTCGCGCACCGACATAGTTAGCTTACACGCCGCCATGTTACACGTAGCCCTCTAGCGACAGAGGGCTGCAAACATGCAGCCATGAAGAATAAGGACGTAGAATATTAATAACGTTTGTTTCATTTTTAAACCTTTAAGAGTTTGCAAGCGGTCGCTTGCTTTAATCGTAAATATATGTCCAAGTGATCGTAAATGTTATTCTCTTTACATAAAGAAAAGTATTATCCTCTCAACAGTCTTTAAATCATGAGCTACACCCGTAATTTTTATACTTGAACTTAGTGAATTTTCTCATGTCACTTTCGTTGCTCACTGGGGTCGCTTGCAGAACTCAAATTAATAATCAAATGTACTAATTTAATACGATTGAACTATTAATTGCTGGTGTCTCCATGTCTCACCAAAATAAAATAAAAACATTGAACAGTTGAAGGATTATGAATAAGAACAGTGATGTATTTAAGTTTACAAAAATAATGACAAGTTTTATTCATCCTTGTATAACTACAATCGAGCTGATATATCTTACAAAAAATGACAAACATAATCAGAAAAAGGGTGGCGCTTGATTGGTAATGCAGTCATTGGGGACGAAACTATACAAAGTCTCCGCTGAATTAATTGCATTTACAATGCAATCAGACTTTGCTAACATGAATCCACTGTGAGACGAAATTCTGTTCAAATGGAATCAGCTACGACCAAGTACACCACAAACTACGGTTCACGGAGAAAATGAAGCTGTGAATATAATTTAACAACCCCACGCCGGTGCAGCAATACTTTACCCTTTCACTTCAGGCGGCAGCAGAGAACGGCATGAGATGAGCGGCGCGCTGCGGCAGCTGTAATATTCAGATACTTCCGAGAAAACTAGCAAACTACGCGGTCTGGCTTTCTGATTATTAGAACGCGGGAAACTTTCCTATCAGAGCCCTGAAATCCCGGTAGATTTCAGTGTTAGATTGACCAATTCACTGGTCTGGCCACCCAATTTAACTCACAGACACGACTGCGCGTGCTGGAATTGTCAAACGTCATACAGCCGACTCAGGACGAATAAGTTCACCCTCGTTATACGGAGTAAGCCTCTGCTTTGCATATCCTGAGAGGAGCCAACTAGTGACGTGAAAACTCTTTTGTCTGAAAAAAGATGATTTTCGACTAGGGAGGCGTCGTTCTCACGGCAAGCATGGCCATGTTCCGGCAAAAAACGTCTACCTACATGGGACGACAGTCCCTCAATTATGGAGAGTTCTGATCTTACCAGGCTCACCATTTCCAATTTCTGAAAGAAGACTGTTAAGCTTCCCAGACAGTCGTTCTCGTAAAATATATGTTTTTGCCGCTCACTAAAAGAACATGACGACTCCCTGGTATCAGGTGAGTTACAGTCTTGCTTTCACTAAAGAGGTGCACCAGCCACTGTGTTCGTATCGTCTGAGCTTCTAACATGAGAATGCTTGTAGTTTTATGACCATCCCACTGTTTGCACAAAACCACAGCAGTCTCTCTTAAATGTCTTCCTCCACGCACTTTCCGCCAACTGGCCGCGTTCGCAATGGTCTTTCACCTGGAACAGATAAAATGTTTTGCTAACCAGCGCCCTCCTGCTTCGACCCTAAGTGGGAGGAGTGGAGTGCCATTGCCCGAATCCCTCTGCAGGTACAATTCACAAGGTGCTGCTTCCCCAAATCACTTGCACAGCCAGGTCACTGGACACAACATTTATGGCCTGCAATCCATCTTTCTCCCTGTTCTCCATCGCCTCCACTATGGCCCCTCAGGTACAAGTTCTCTACGGGCTACACATGCAGTTATATGCACATTTTGCCCACAGTTTCCTCATGTAAAAAAAGTAGTAAACCTCACTACCAAATGTAGTACTGGGTAACATGGAGATCATGACCTAAAATATGAATAATTGTCTGACAGACAGTGTAGTTAAAGTGAGAGAGTGGCGTGCCACCTCTCAAATTCTCACATATAGCATTCGGGGGCAATACTTTTCAACATGCCCACGTACATTTACACGCCGACTCCGCAAACCACCATACTGTGCATGGTGGAGGGTACCTTGTACCACTGCTAGTGTTTCCCTTTTCTTTTCGACTTGAAAATAGAGCAAAACGGTTGTCTATATGCTTCTGCACGAGTCCTAATTTCTCTTAGCTTGTCTTCGCCGGCCTTACACGAGATGTATGTTGGTTACAGTAGGATCGTTCTACAGTCTATCTAAGCTTTTTCTAAAGTATTTCACGAAAGGAATATGGTATCACCTCCAGAGATCCCCATTTAAATTCATGGTACATTTCCGTAATACTCGTATGTTGATCGAATCTACTGGTAACAAATCTAGCAACAACCTACAGAACCGCTTCGATGCCTTCCTTCAACCCGCTAGGTAGTGATCCCAAACAATCGAGCAGTACTCAAGAATGAGTCGCTCAAGCGTTTTGTACACTGTCTCCTTTGTACGAGACTAGTCTTCTAAATACGATGACTACACTAGAAAATAAAAGAAACAAGAGTTCGCAAACAAAATACATTTACTTACCTTCAAAGTAATCACCTTTAGCTACAACTCAGTTTTGACATCGATTGTGAAACTGCTGGAAACTGTCAGCAAAGGCTATTTGTTGAATCGCTCGAAGCATAGTGGTCATACGTTGTTGCATATCCGCGTCATTGCATCTTGCTACCAATACGATCCAGAGACCAATTGACAGTCGGGCAGAAATTCATGATACATCAAGCCCTTGCTTTCGAAAAAGACGATCAACATCGTCTGAATCTTGGATTTTGTCATTCGACTTTTTTTGTGTTGCGGGGGAGACGATGAAACACCTGCCACAGGCGGTCGCGTGGTCTCCGGATCGTATTGGCAGCACCAAGTCTCATTTTCTGTAATGACGCAGATATCGAACAACGCGTGACCACGGTGCTTCGAGTTCCACACGAAGTGTTTGTTGATCATTTCTAACAACTTTACAGCTGATGTCAGATCTGTGTTGTAGCTAATAGTGATCTATTTGAAGGTCGGAAAAGGCATTTTGTTTGTTACTCTTATTTCATTTATTTTCTGAGACCATTCACCGAACTTTCCAGACGCACCTTTTAGGTGAGCAACGCTTTCCTAATAATCTGCCAATACACCAAAGGCGTCCATTCACCTGCCGTACAACCGACCTATCGTGCTCGTTCCGTTTCATGTCGCTTTGCAGCTTTACGCTTTATGCACTGGATAGAGGAGGCTGTGACAAACAACAGACCACTAATACTCTATTCGAACATTACATATACATCCACACCTACACGTATACTCTAGTAGCCACCTTATGGTTAACCATGGATGGTACTTCGTATATGCCGGCCGCGGTGGTCTATCGGTTCTAGGCGCTCAGTCCGGCGCCGCACGACCGCTACGGTCGCAGGTTCGAATCCTGCCTCGGGCATGGATGCGTGTGATGTCCTTAGGTTAGTTAGGTTTAAGTAGCTCTAAGTTCTAGGGGACTGATGACATTAGAAGTTAAGTCCCATAGTGCTCAGAGCCATTTGTACTTCGTATAGATTTTTCTGTTCCAGTAGTGAATGGTTTGCTGGGAAGAACGAGTTTTGGTAAGCTTCGCGTGGGTTCCAATCTCTCTGGTCTTTTCGCGAGCTACCCGTAGGAGGAAGCGACATATTGGAACTTTAACAGTAAAACACAGAGTGATGCAGAACGCCTCTCTTGCAGCGTCTGCCACTGGAGCTGGTTGAGCGTCTACGTGACGCATTGGCGCTTACTAAATGAACCGGTGACGAAACGTGATGCTCTTCTTTGGGTCTTCTCTATTTCCTCTGTTAATCCTATATGGTACGGATACCAGACTGACGAGCAATGTTAAAATATTGGCCGAACGGGTGTTTTTGTAAGCTACCTCCTTTGTCGATAGACTACGTTTCCTGAGGACTCTTCCAATTAATCTGTCTGGCACCTGCCTTACCCATGATTCATTTAATGTTGCCATTCCACTTCAGATCGCCCCTTACTCATACACCTAGGTATTTTATGGAAGTACCTGCTTCGAGTGACTGTTTCGTTATTGTGTACTTAACCCAAACTATCCTAAGGACAAACACACACACCCATGCCCGAGGGAGGACTCGAACCTCCGCCGGGACCAGCCGCACAGTCCATGAATGCAGCACCCAAGACCGCTCGGCTAATCCCGCGCGGCTCATACGTACACAGTAATGGGTCTTTCTGTGTACGTATATGGAGTACGATACACTTGTTTATGCTGGGGGTCACTTGCCACTCCCTGCACCGTGCGTCAATCCTCTGTAGCTCTTCCTACATTTCTCTACAGTTTTATAGTGTTGTGAATTATCTGTATATAACAGCATCATCCGCAAAAAGCCTCACGAAACTACAGACGTTATCTATTAGGTCATTTATATGTGTTGTGGGAAGTAATGGTCTTCTAACACTCCTTTCGCGGACGACTAAAGCCACTTTTACGTCTGAAGACTTCTCTCGGTTGGGAATGACGTTCTGTGTTCTGTTTGCTAGAAACTCTTCAGTCCACATGACCACGCGAAGAAGTACAAACCAGGGCAACAAGATGAATACAGTCACTACCTGCTCTGATGGTGCTGATACCAACAGGTTTAAATGTTGCATAGCTTGCAATTCTTAACTCGACTCATTATCTAACTCCAGACTCCATCAGAACGTCTGTAGTCACTGGCTGCTCTTTCCAAGTGTGTCTCTAAATTCACAGACCTCCCGCCCGTTGCTGTGTCCAGAATCAGTTCATTACAAAGGGAGGGCAAGTGACCAATCCCTGACGCCCGCTAAACATTGTGGGCCACCAAGTTAACCAGAGGCGTTGGGAAAGCTGGGGTGGCCATTGTCCCCAGGGCCTTTACGAACAGAGAAAAGCTCCAGAAATTCTAGAAAGTTTTTCGAAGAATTCTACTGCGCCAATCAAAAGTCTCTATTTTAAAAATGGCGGAAAGGATCACTTCTGCTGTTATTACTTGCTCCCATCAGCCAGGCATAAAAAAGCCTATGAACTCTTTCGCAGGGAAAGAACGAAAGTAACTAACTACCTCTAACAGGACGCTATGTCACCATGTTATCATCTCATGCAGGTCACTACAGTAGCACTCCGTATACGCAAAGAAACGAGGCTGCTGATCCCAGTCACTAAATGGAGTACGAAATAAAATCAAATTTCTAGTAGGAAACCCTCCTCCAAGCACTGGAATGTGACACACAAATATACACCTGGCGGAAGTATTGAACAAAACAGTAGTGTGGCTGGGAATTGTAAAATTACGAAGAGGGCACGAAAATAACTTACCCCTTTCAGTGTTTAGATTAAAATTAATATCACTTCTTAGCATTTTCGCTTCAGATAGACGGTAAAGACAGCGTGATGTAGCCCTGAAACTTTAAAATTAGGTGCTTACTTTGGTTGAAATATAGCCGTTTACGATAGCCCTCAGCCTTCACGTTCAACCATCTCACCTTGTATTTTATTCACCACAGGTTTAACAAGAAAATTTTCCATATTTCCCTCCAATTGTTCCATCCGTTCACGATATTAGACCACGCATTCAGTAGATCCTGCTAATTTACGTGTATTTTATTACAAGGGGCGAACGGCTTTGCTGCAGTGGTAACGCCGGTTCCCGTCAGATCACCGAAGTTATGCGCTGTCGGGCTCGGCTAGCACTTGGATCGGTGACCATCCGGTCTGCCGATCGCTATTGGCACGCGGGGTGCACTCAGCCCTTGTGAGGCAAACTGAGGAGCTACTTGATTGAGAAGTAGCGGCTCCGGTCTGGGAAACTGACATAGGTCGGAAGAGCGGTGTGCTGACCACATGCCCCTCCATATCCGCATCCGGTGACGCCTGTGGGCTGAGGATAACACGGCGGCCGGTCGGTACCGTTGAGCCTTCATGGCCTGTTCGGGCGGAGTTTAGTTCCTGCTACATGGGCTTCTACGCAGCACTCTTTCCTGTTGAAAAGTTGTAACTGAAAGTTGTTGAGATAGAGGTAGAATAGTAGCATCCTTTCAAAGACGGATATAGTTTTAAAACACAAACATAATTTCCATACATTTGTGAACAAAGCATGTGTTCAGTGAAAAAGATTATGCTGAAACGATATCCAGGTCTGGTTCGGTTTTCTATATATAATCTACAACCAAGCGAATTTCTTGTTTGTCATAATGATGTTTGTAGAAAATGTTTAATAAATCGTCAGAACTGAATGATATTTTGATAATATTCCACATAGCAACATAGGAACGAGTAAATGTGCCCTACAACGAAACATAAAATGCTCAAAATCAGTATTACGCTGTGCCTCTATGTACTGCTGTAAGAAAACACAGATATCTTCTGTTACAAATAAAATATATTCGTGCCAATTACTATACAAGCATCACGAGCTAGTCTTCAGCCGAAACATGTTTCCTGAATAATTTAAAGCAAGTTCCAACATGTTCAAACCAATTCCTGGCTTGCAGAAGGCCGCCGTTCGATACGTTCCACGATATTTCATCCAGTCACCTGCCAGTCATCCTCAGGTGAATCATCGAAGACTTCGATGTCCCAGTTGGAATATCGGGGGATGTATTGAACGACGACCGGCTGCAAACCCGAAATTTGTTTGAACATTCAGTTTGCCGAGAAAATGTTAAAATTCATAAGTTCCAGGATGCTTTCTTCGAAAAGGACACAGCCGACTTCCTTCTCGACGTTTAGTATTTATTTTTATTTATTTGTCTCTGTTCATCTCCCTTCTCCATCCTGCGAGTCTAAGACGGGTTGTTACATTCAGTATTTCTATCAGTATGATACTGAATGTACAATATTAAACGTCTACAGCGAAGTTGTACAGCCTTAACAAGAGAAAAATATAGAAATGAAAGAGCGAGTAGACTGAAGTAAAAGTGAAAGAAAAACCCACCACCACAGGACCCTCATTTACAATGGGAACCAGCAGTCTACGTGTTGCTCAAGTCTGCTAACCATGCAATTCTCTACATCTAAATTTACCCATGTATTAAACTACTGCCACATGATCCTTCATGGCTCGGCTGCACACGGGCCTTCACATTACCATTTTGGTTCCTGTGAATAATTTTCTTTTGGTGCAATTTAAACAATCATGCACTCTAAATAAACACTTTACATAATTAATTAGCCTACTCATCAGTATCCCATTTAGACTCATCATCATGTCCTTCCCTTCCGAACTTTGAATGTCAAATGAGATTTCGTTCTCACTGTTCCATTGTCATTCTACCGCTGCCCTTCTTCTTGTATGCACACGCTCTAAACGTCGTTAATCTTGACCCATTTGGTTATGAGGTATATCGTCCCGTTCTTCGTCATCAGTATCCCTATGTTCCCCATGGTAAAACTCATACAGCAGTGCTCTCGATATCCTATTGGCAGCCGAGTTAAGCAAATTCCATCTTTCGGTATCTGGATCTATTATATCAAAGTTCATATCATCCGGTCCGTTCCCATTCCTAGTTGGTGTAAATTACAATGAAGCAGGTTTACCTACTTCGAGCTTGTGCTCCGCCTCCACTGACCTCGTCGTCGATGGGACATTAAATCTTAATTTTTCTTCTATCCTGTTCATCTGCTGACGGAATCTCAGACATTTACAGCGACTGGAAGTTACATTTGTTGTCAGGCCTTGTACAGAAATGGTACCTGTAGTGCAGAGACTAATTCTTCGTGTGGATGAATATTGCACTTTTTGAATAAAGTTTCAGGGATATCTTAAAGGCTTGGTGCTATGAGAGGTTCCACAGTTTACCTGCTGTAAAAGTCAGTGTCGTTACTCTCTATAGTTTAAACGAATCGCTCATGTTTATAATAGTATTCCACCCCATCACTCCAGGCAAGTGTTTGCAGTGATGCAGGATAAATTCTCTCGGGAAGATTATTTTCGCCTTTATAGCCTGCCACGTATACTTGAGCAGCACTACGGTTAAGATTGAAACGAAGATCACTGAAAAAAGTGATTCTTAGCCAGTCGGTGTTCCACAAAAGAACTAAATTTAGCTGAAGGCAATATTAGTTTGGTGTCGGAAGTATCCTGCGCGAAGGAATACGTTCATGTAGTCCACAGTATAGAGAAGCCGACAAACTGTGAGAGAATACATTATCACATGTAGCAGTGCGCTGCTGCTAAGTCGCCTCTGGAGATCAGGTTCAATGTTCCTCCACTGCTAAGTGGATGAGGTGTCTCATCCTTTATGAAGTCACATTTCGTGGTTCACTGCCAGATTTGCAACTCGCCTGTTCTCTCCGGCGCTCTTCCAGGCATGTGTCGTTCTCGTAGCATTACAACCTACAAATGAGCCCCCAGCTCGTGGTCTATGGGCTAGTGTTGCTGCTTGTGAATCACGGAGCCTCGGGATTGATTACCGGCCGCGTTAGGGATTTTATATGCCCGGGGACTGGGTGTTTGTGTTGTCCTCATCATTTCATCATCATCATCTCCATCACTTGTGAGGGTGACTAGATTTTATTATGAAAAGAAAATGGATTGTGTAAAAATTGGGACTTTGCACGGGCACTGATGGCCGTGCAGTTGAGTGCCCCACAAACCAAACATCATCACCACCTCACCCTACAAATGCTACAACTTTTGTTGTGGACAGGTCACACTGATTTCTTTTGCAGCGTTTACCACCAGCCAGAAAATTACTTCTGTCCCCACCTCTCTCCCTCCCAGTCCCTCTCGTTCCTTCCCTCCCCCGCCCCCCTCTCTGTCTCTGTCTCTCTCTCTCTCTCTCTCTCTCTCTCTCTCTCTCTCTCTCTCTTTCTCTCTCCCTCTCATAATGGTATCATGGAAAAGTACCTAGCCTCTGCGAGTGCTTTATCATAAGAACTTTAGTTGAAGCATTCTGGAAAACTTTGGTTCCACCGCAGGTCACCGTCAAAGTCCTAATACTGTCATTGTGTGACTCGGAAATCTCAGGAGTAGCTGAATTTCATAGACTCCAAGTCGTGGTTATGGCAGCCTTTTATATACGGCTTTTCTTCTATGCACACCGGCGTCGAACCAGTATACGGAAACGTCACCCGCTTTGGTTTTCAAAAATGGTTCAAATGGCTCTGAGCACTATGGGACTCAACTGCTGTGGTCATAAGTCCCCTAGAACTTAGAACTACTTAAACCTAACTAACCTAAGGACAGCACACAACACCCAGCCATCACGAGGCAGAGAAAATCCCTGACCCCGCCGGGAATCGAACCCGGGAACCCGGGTGTGGGAAGCAAGAACGCTACCGCACGACCACGAGATGCGGGCCTTTGGTTTTCATCTGCGCAGAGGCAAAAGTCGACTTAACGTGTTTATGACCAAAATCAAAATAAGCTGCTTCTAATCGCTCTCACATTTAATTCTTCTGATAGTATCGATGTAGATTAACAGACTCGACTTGAGAGGCACCCACATGCCTTGCTCATACTGTGGCATCAAGCAGTCAGGCCTGCAAGATGAGTGGTCTGCCAAGCGAGTGGATTCATTCTTACTTATATAGTAACATGAACTCTAGTACTCACACTTAAGTTACAAGTTATCCTCCTATATGATTAATACGCAACGGAAACACGCATCTGACTATCAGTAATTTACAGAACTCTGACTGTACACTACGCGCTGGCAATACCACATTTTCTTTTTGTCTTTTTATTTAACGGCTTTTGTCACCACGTGGCCACCGCACTGAATATGAATGGCGCACACATTATAAATTCGGGACATTATGGCAACATACAATTCGAAGGAAAAGTCCACCAATCTTTTTCTTTTCACTATCTTATTTATTCCGATAAATTCTCTAACCTAAACACACAAATTCTACAACCTACAACAATAACACATAAGAAATTCCGCCCAGTGGGCATGGCTTTACAATAGTGAATCTCTATATTATGGTCTCGTAATTATTTTTAACGCTACAGTGCACTTTCTGGATAGGATGGTGGATCTTTTATTATACCTCACACTTCGACTCTCACAATCATCATCATTAAACTTTCCTCCAGACCGAGCGGTACCGAAGGAACAAGCATAACCCACTAATCTTTTGAAACTACCTCGCTACTCTCCCATGCAAACCACACATACCCAAATTACATGACATACACCACACTACAATAGGAAATACTACACAGAGAATGGTCACAACATTATCACTTTCAGCTTTCCCACTTCAATTAATACTTATCCCAGTTTGACACGACACTGCCCCACTTCGTAATTCTACTTTCTTACTATGAACTCTGGAGCTATATGCACGTCTTCCTGTGCAATGCAAGCCAAGTGGCGTTGCTGGATAGACGGCCGACTCACCTTGATTCTCTCTCAGAGTTTAAATCTAGCGTCACACGGAATCATATCACGCAAAGTAACATTAAGAACATATTCATCACACACGCGAGTCCTCAACTGATACCATGGACGAGTACTTCTCTTTATCCTTTGTCTCATACACAGATTGAGACTCACACAGTACTCACCACGTGGAAGTACTCGTCTCTAATTTCAAGTCCTGCACACGCCATTTCTTAAATATTTCGACTTATGGTACACACGCTATTTCTTAAATATTTCAACTTATTGTACACACGCTAATAATTCAGCTTAACTTAAGCACACGGAAGTATTTCAACTTATTGCTACACGTGGTTTCATTGTGACCATTGGTCACTTCCGAAGATCACTACAATCCCTTTAATATTACCTGCCTGACATTTAATTCTCCCCACAAAAGTTCCTGAAATAGAGAAATTATTATTTCAAACTACTCTTAAATATTCCACATGCATACCATGTCTCCACTCTTTCATCATTACGAAGCACAACTAAAACAGGTCTTAACAGCACGAGATCCAGCGGCAGAGTGCTGAAACATGGCCGTTCTCTAGGTCATCTCCCATCTCTGTCGAGGTGGGGGAAGCACCTTGCTATCGTATTGGTCAGCCACATTTCAGGCGCTCAAAGCTCTGGTAAATTTCATCTCTTTGGTCCCACCAAAGGTGGCCAAAGGATCGTCTCAAAGATGATCATATATTCACATTCACTATCTGCGGTTAGCAGACGACCATACATTCATTCATTTCACAGATCTCACCAAACTGGATGTAGGAATTTACTTTGTGGGAGTGCACATGTGATCAATTAAATAAATAAATTGACATTCTTTCCCACACTGGTATCCGGCTTCGCTGTATTAATTGAAATTGAGTTACTTTACCAAAAAAAAATGTGTTCTTCTGACAAAAATAATGAAGTATGTTGTACCTATTTTCAATGTCGGGCGGTACTGTACCCTTTCAGACTACCGAAAAAATCTGAGAATATTTCACCTTTTGATTTCCAAATAAGTATAATATCAGAGATGACGCAGATATTTAGAATAATTTCTTAATTTTTTTGTTAAGATGACAATGTTATCAAAGCTAATTTATTTATTCTATTACTCATTCCTTTTCAACGCTCTATCCACTTTATTTTTAAGCAACTACACACTCCATTGTCAAATTTCATTCTTCACATAACAGTTTAAACACAAAACTTTTAAGTATACTTCCATTGATAATATATACCTTTTGCCTTCAGTTAAACTTAAAACTGTCCTTTCAAGGCGATGCTAATACGTTAGAAATCCCGTACTTAATTATATCATTCTCAAACTGCGTTTTTTATGTTTTGGGAAATATTTGAGACAGTATCGTAACCTGACTTTTCGGAATGTGGCATCAGCTTAGACTTCAAATACAAGAAGAAGACAGCTGATGGCCAAAGGTTCGTTTTCAATTGCTGGTTTGGTAGGAGCTCGAAAGAAGATGCCGTTTACCTTACAAATTCCGTTTATAGAATAGTAGCTGAGTACTTGGCATTGCCCGAGTATGGTCTTCAATTAGTTCATCTCCTCCTCCGCCCCCCCTCCTCTGTTTCAATCTCCTCCTCCCTCTCTCTCTCTGTCCACCTCCTCCCACCCCTCACTCTGTCCATCTGCTCCTCCCCTCTCTCTCTGTCCTTCTGCTCCCACCCTCTAAGTTCATATCCTCTTCCTTCCCTCTCTTTTTATCTCCTCCTCCTCCCTCTCTCTGTCCATCTACTCCTCTTTCCTTTCCCTGTCCATTTCCTCCTTTCCCCTCTCTCCGTCCATTTCCTCCTCCCCCTCTCCTGTCCATTTCCTGCTCCCTCTTTATCTGTCCATCTCCTGTTTTCTTTCTCTGTCTGTCTCCTCCTCTTTCCTTTCTCTGTCCATTTATTCATCCTTCTCTTTTTCTGTCCATTTCCTCCTCTTTCACTTACTCTGTCCATTTTCACTCTGTCCATCGTCTTCTCTCCCCTCTCTTTGTCCTTCTCGTCCTCTTCCCTCTCTGTTTATGTTCCCTCTCCCTCTTTCTGTGTCCATTTCATCACGCCCTCACTCTGTCTGTCCATATCCTCCTTGCCCACTCTCTCCACTGTATCACCCCAGCCCCTATAGGAGATCGCTGGTTCTTTTTCCCACGTTATTTCTTTCCAGACAGTGATATGTGTGCCAAGTTTGGTTGAAATCAAAATGTGGAACATACATAAACATTTTTTTCAAAAAAATTGTGGATTGAGAATCAGTTTTTCAGAGGGCATAGACATCCACAAAGCTCAAAGCACAGTAACCTCGAGAGAAGACAGCACAGAACTTCACGAGAAAGAAGGACACACACATCACATCACGTCAGAGTTAAGCTGAAACACTCATGTTATCAACTTGTCTCCATAACAAC
Source organism: Schistocerca americana (assembly GCF_021461395.2). NCBI lineage: Eukaryota > Metazoa > Arthropoda > Insecta > Orthoptera > Acrididae > Schistocerca > Schistocerca americana. The sequence continues at coordinate 660,988,784 of NC_060130.1, forward strand.
TAAGATTAACCAGCACGTCTCATGGAGACAGTGCAGATTAATTACTGTACATACTGCGCATTCATTCTTTACACACTCGATTCACGAATGTATTGCGAAGAACACATAGTAATATGACCCGATGGAAACTGAAAATGCTGTGCGCTTGAGTCTAACTTATAGGTGTAAAATGGGCAAAATTGTCTAAAAATGCAGTTTATAGTGTCTGAAGTACATAGTGATAAATTGCTAGTATGTCGACACAATCTTTTCCGGTGCGAGAACTTTGTTTTCTGCCGGTGTTGGGATATGGGAGATTGAAAGCAGTGGCTAATCGCGTAGCAAGCGACCGTCGAACGGTGCCACTCTCGCTGATTGGCAACACGAGACACAGCTTGGCCTTGTCTACTGCTGTTTACACCAGGAGACCCCTGCGCCCTAGATGTATGAACATCTGACTGGAACTGCCACGTGCCATTCTGCTCTTTAACTAGGATGAAATTGTTGTTTTGGCGACGCAGTACAACTAAAAATGCACTAAGATGTAGCGCATAACAACAGTATATTTGAATTACTACAGGCCAGTTGCTAAAGGAAAACATAAAATATGAGTTTGCTGATGATGTTACGTATCGACGCACCACTATTGTTTCTTCCTCGTCGCGTGTTTTACATATTACACTTCCTTCCATTGCAATTTTTGTTGTGTTGCTCTTGTTGTGAGAAAAAAGGTGATGGTAGACAGATCACAATTAACAACTCTTTATGCGCACAGTCTATAGAGACAGCGGAAAGGTGTTGTTGTTGCCCAAGGACACTGACACACGCCGTCTGGTGGAGAAAAATAGTGGCTTACTGCGCTTCCTGTGCAGAAAAAAATTCAAACACTCGAGCTTTTGAATGCTGTCTCTGCCATCGTCATCAGGAGTTAAAACACTTAACTGTCAGGTCTGGCACCGTGTTTTACTTATATAGATGCAATGACAGCATCTAGAACATTCAAGAGAGGCCTAGAGTGACACATGTGCATAAGGCAAGTTGGGCAGTTCCAAGCAGCTTAAGCCTGCCGTGAGACCGAGTAACATCAAATATCGCGAGGGGCTGGCACACATTTGAAACTGCCGCTCGTGTGACCCTACAAGCATCAGACTTCACATCTTTGTTTTCACTCAAGGTCCAAAGCCTGCACCCATGTCCTACTAAGTGTATACCCCTGGTCTCTGTTACAATCGTTGCTGTTTATTCTAATATACGCCGCTTCTTTTATAACAGAATCCCAATATGATTATGTTTGAGCCCAAACTCTAGTGTTTTCAAATTGTATTTTATGTGCAATTTCCAGGGAATGTTCAGCCACAGCTGACATCTCAAGTTCCCTTTGTTTAACATGTCATTAGTTCCCTACACAACGCTCATTAACAGTGCCAACAGTTTGACCTAATGTAAATGCTATTAAATTCGCAAGGGACTCCATACACGCCAGGAACTCAGAGACCTATGTTGTCTTTAAGGGGTGTAACATATTCGTCATCTTGGAGGTGTGCTAGAACACTGTCTCAGTCCCTGCTCTTCAGCATGCATACTGTCTTGCTGGTAGTTGCTCCACAGTACGCAAGGAATGCGGCCGACTTGGCCTCTTCTGTCAATTCATGAGGAATATTTCATCAGTGGCACCTGAAAGTCAGCATTTTCTCCATTGGTGTAACCATTTTCACTTAACATGTGTTTCAAATGCTGAAATTCAAACTGTATATGGTTGTCATCAAAAATAATCTTCGCCCTTTGTACTAACACGTTCAAGGCCGCTTTCTTGTATATGGGGTGTCGAAAACTGTTGGTGTTCAAGTACTAGACAGTGTGCATAGATTGTCTATACACTGAATGCCCAAGCCGACACCCAGCCTTCCACTCAATTAAAACATCCAAGAACGGAAGCTTGCCATACCTTTCCGACTTAACAGTAAATTTAATGTTGGAATGGACACCATGCCGTCGACGAGCTGCTGGAGTGCATTTTCACCACGAGGCCATGTCAAGAAGATGGCGTTAACATACCGTAGGAAGCAAAACAGATGCAGCCTCAATGAGTAAGTACTTGCTCCTCAAAGTGCTCCTTGAAAAATTTCACGACAGCTAGAGACAGTGGGGATGACATGGATATACCAGCTATCATCTCATAATATTTGCTGCAGTATAGGTCATTCATTGTGCAGGAAATCTACACACACTGACCAGTGCTTGAAAGCCAGCAGTTTTCACCATCCTGTACACAAGAAAGTAGTCTTGAACACGTCAGTACACAGGGCAAAGTTTATTTCTGATGATGGCCATACCGTGTCTGAATTTTAGCATTTGAAGCACGTGTTAAGATGGTTCAAATGGCTCTGAGCACAATGGGACTTAACATCTGAAGTCATCAGTCCCCTAGAACTTAGAACTACTTAAACCTAACTAACCTAAAGACATCACACACATCCATGCTCGGGGCAGGATTCGAACCTGCGACCGTAGCGGTCGCGCGGTTCCAGACTGAAGGGCCTAGAACCGCTCGGTTACACAGGCCGGCACGTGTTCAGAGAAAATGATTACAGCAAGGGAGAAATTGCAAAAGTGTTTCAGATGCCACCAACAAAAGACGCCTGGTCAATCGGCAGAAACGGCCCAGCCAACTGCATTCCTTCCATACTGTGGAGCAACTTATAGCAAGATAGGTTACACACTGAACTGACCTGAACTGAGGCCAGTGTTCTGGCCCTGCCTCCAAGATGAGGGATATGGTACACACCATTAAGAATAACATAGGTCTTCAAGTTCGTGGTGTATATCGTGTCCCCTCTGCATGTGGTGGCATTTACATATGTCAAACTATTCACAGTACTGCTGAGATTTATGCAGCGCACTCACTACTTACTTAAAAAAGGCAACTTGAGAAGCCAGCCATGGCTGAACATTGCCTAGAAAAGGGCATAAAATGCAATTTGAAAAGACAAGCTTTTTGGGTCGAACATCATCTTATGGAATTGTGTTATAGAAAAACAACTGAAATTAGACTAAATAGCAACAGTTTTAACAGAGACCATGGCTACACACTTAAAAGGGAAACTGCTCATTCCACACCCCTCAGATTTAGTGGTAAGATGGCACAGTGGACAGCCTGTCAAAAACTGAACGTGAATCAAACGTGAAAAAAGGAGGATGGTGTAATGAACCGTGAAAAAAGAAGCAAAATAGAAACAGTGAATGGTCCAAGCTCAATATGTGCCACATCGCGCGAATTTCACTAGCCATGGCGTTGTGATTCTGTGGTTACCTTGTTGAGCTGCTAAGTGGGTGGTCCATGTTCAAATCTGCCTCGTTCCCTATTTTTTTCACAAAATATGAATTTTCTGTACGGCCATTTACATGTCACTTCGCTATATTCAAAATTGTGTCTACATTGTGGTGTAGCGTCTGTTTGCAACAGTGAGGTGTAAGGAAGGGGCCTCCAGACGTACATAAGTCGTGTTTGCTCTACATGAGTACCACGTGTTATGACTCTTGCATTCCATTTTGGAAGTTTTGACTCCTCAATTCCTTTGCTGTAATATAGTGCATTCCTGTTTATGTGTAGTTTTCATTTCTGTGAGAGGTTTATGCAGCATCTTGCCTGCTCTCACTATTCATCACATTTACTTGTGACAGTAATATATTCTTATCACATGACTCATTCTATAACCAATGTATAGTATGACAATTACCAAGACTACGGAAGGAGATCAAACACGTCAATGACCTGACGGAAAGTTCAAAATTTTCTGAAAAATAGTTATGGAACAAAGGCGATTTGAACACCGACCTCCCTGTTTGCAGTCCAGCACCTTGACCACACAACCACGACACCATTGTTCTTGCAGGTTACTCAATGTTGCACATCTTGAACTTGGACCATTCACTGTTTCTCTTTTGCTTCTTTTTTCACAGTTCAGCACACCTTCTTCCTGTTTTCATGCTAGATCCATGTTCAGTTTTTGATGGGCTATCCACTGGACAAAGTTACCACTAAATCTGAGAGGGGTGCAATGGGGAGTTTACCTTGTTAGTAGTTCATGGGAAGAGGCTTTGGACATTGAGCAAAAGCCAAAATGGATGGATAATTAAAAAAAGAAATATGTGGTTCTTTACAGCTCAGGTAGCTGCATGAGAAAATTTTTGTTGTGTTACGGGTGTAGTTCTTCTTTACAGCTCGGGCATGTGGGTTTTGCTGATGACGCAGTCATAGATCATTAAAAAAGTTGTCCCAATAAAAAAAGGTCTACAGATGCGCGGTGCGCTATGTCTGCAATGCCCAGTTGGCTGGGCTTTCATGAGTGGCCCAGCATAACCCCAGTCGATCAAAGATTCCCAACCCATCTGCTTTGTGGGTGGACACTGACACCCTGGACACTGACAAGATTTCTGAAAGCGTATCACTCTGGCCGGCACTACTTGCTCCAGTACTCACACTGTGCTGCAGTGCTCACACAAAAATTGTTTGTAAATGATAATAATAATAATATGTGCAGCTCCAAATTATTTATGGTGGAGCAGCAACGCTCCAGAATTTGACCCACTTCCTCTATCTTGAATATCGAAGTACAGAATTTTTGACCTTGATTGGGAGGGGGAGTCCTTTGTCTGCACTGGAAGTGGTGATACTCCACTACTGACATCATCTCTAGCTCAACACCTGCTCTCCCATTTCTGGCCAATTTTTGCTAATGTAAATGCCCACCACCAGGATTACAACCGGAGCCAACATAATGTCAGAAGTAATTACAAAGGGTTAGACATTGGCAGAGTGGCGAAAACAATTGATTTACGATGGAGGTGGGTATCAAGCTATAGCATGTTGATGTAGATCCAGAGTTAACCAGTTCTAATCTTGTTGTTAGAACGTGTTGTAATCCATCAAAATTCTGCAGTGGGAGAGCAGATAAGGAGATATAGCGTCTGTGCACCTGATTATGTTCCAGTGGCCTTTTCCAAGTTCCATATCTTTCTGTAGTGTCTTTTTGTAATTCGGATGTAGGGTGCCGTAGATAGCAATCTGTCTATCTTATCACTTCTCTTACTGGCATAAAAGCTCGATCATTATATGACAGGAAGTCTAGTCTTTTATGTTTCCTTTCTATGTCTTAATATATATTTATTGTCAATATTTCTGTCAAATAATACAGAAGATGAGTACTGATGCAGCAAATCCTGGAGTACACTGAACTTTCCTGAAAATAGGAAGTAAACACATTCAGATGTTGTTGAACTTATCGATTAAGTATAGCATACTTACGGAGACCATCTAACGAAACCGCAAACATAAACTCTTGTACTAAGTCGTAGTTACTGCATTGACGAGTAGCTTATTTAAGGTTTGGTAAATCTTGATGCTTCCTTTAGTTTTGGATTGTTGAGAAGAATTACTGGCATTATGTTTCCTCAAAACTAAACGTTGTGCAAGTAACTTATTGATTTGTTTCAAGCTTAATACAGCATTTATTTTGTTGTGGACTAATGCGGAATGAAATCGGTTGCCCGGTCGTCTCGTGCTCTTGTGGAAAAGTAGGCAGGAGTCTTTATCATCAGTGCTTGCGATATAAAAAAAATCACTTAAGATTTCGCAGTTATCTATGTTTCATATGCTGACTATGCCATTATAAAGATGTCAGTCTTCATTCGTTAGTGTTTCATTGGTTTGCTACTTCATTCACTCTTATTTTGTCTTTTTCAGGACACAAGAACTCATGTCGCTGTCGAGATTCTGGAGACGGAACGATCTTACGTGGAGTCACTGCACATTCTAGTCTTCGTAAGTACCATTTTTCGATGTCGTTACTTTAGCAAGCACGTAGCTTTGAATATGTAACGTCCGCATACGAAGTAGCGCTGTTCAGATGTATACAAAAATACTATAAAAATTTAATGTGCATTTTTACAAAGTGTGGCTGACAATAATTTGTTAGGGTTTATCAACTCATTATCATTGTAGCTGACGACACGTTGAAATAAAACTATTTCGCGTTCTCGGGGTTGATCATAGCGCTAGTGGGTCGGAGACCATAATTTTATCAATGGTTGGTGTCTCGTGGCCATGTTTACGCCATACATAAACTTAAATGATAAACGAAAGCTATATGTATTATTGTTAGTGATGGCGCTATTCATTTTTTGAAGAAGTTCTCACAGACGTCAGTGCTCTGTGTGAGGCAGTGAGCTATTTTCTTCATTTCGTCGTGTTCACACTCTCTCACCACCATAGCTGAGCGCTTAGAATCTGAATATTCTTTCCTTGTACACTGAGGCACGTCGCTCTCTGCCGGACAAGTTATGAAGAAATCAGGTGTTGTAATCTTTGAATTTCCTTATAGTTTTCTGTCATTATTTTTATTTTCAACTTTTGACGAGTCAGGCCGTCTGTTCGTAAAATGATTAGGATGGAGGGAGGAAACTAATGGGAAATGTGTAAGAAAACATCTCGCCATTTGTTCGAAAATATCTAAGGAAACTACCGTAATCATAAACCAGAAGGACGAGACGTTATAGCGAATCGCCTCCAACCCTATCGGTAGACGAAGCCTTACCACTGTATGACATCCCCAAGGGGACGGCGCTACAACCGGTCGCTCTGTAACTGTGACACTACTGTGGGATGACAGGTACAGCAAGAACACGACAGTGACAAACTGCGGAGTTCATTCTGCCTTGAGAGTAGGACACTAGAACACTGCTATAGGTAAGTCAATTTCCGCGATCACAATCTGAAGGCTTCAGCAGTAGGCAGGACTACACGCAACAGTAATACTCGGGAAATGATCCCTAGAGTGTCAAGGCAGCGAGAGACAACGAGCACGCCAATACACATTGGCGTGAGAATTTGAAACAGGTTTCTGACGTTTTCACTTTAGTGGTGGCATTGCCTTCATAACACAATAACGCTGTGAACGGCATGTCACAGCATGGGTATTCGAGCATCGTACACTGACGATTTGCCAGTGTGGTGACCTAGTGCGTCGAATGGGATCATTTGATTCTTTCAGAATGTTTGCGCACTCGTAAAGACCTACACCAACTACTAAATAGATGAGAAGGGTCACGATCTGCGCCAGTTGACTGAAGACAAATAACAGGATCGGTTTAACAAAACTTGGCAAACACCATTTTTTTCAAAATGCATTTTTAACGAGTTCTGGTACTTTAATATGAGCCTCACACAAAGGCTAACAAAAATACGGAAAGTTTGAATATTTGCGGTTGTAAAAGGCGCCTGAATAATGTAAATTTTCACAAAACTCGACATCTCCTTTTTTCCAAGATTCCGCAAAAATCAACTAATCCTTCTTTCACACTACCTGGCTGAAACTTAAAACATTCAATTTAAAACTTAAATTTAATAGCCTCTACATTCGCATCTGTTTATTGTCGTACAATCGCACAACACCCTATAAGATAAACCAACTGTTTGCTAAATGATTGCTAGACAACAGTACATATTCTCCCGCGTAATTCTCTTCCATGCTTATCCACTGTTTTACTATACGATTAGTAGCTGTTGTAGAACGCTGTTGTTTGAACATCGTTATTTAGATGTTAGAAGATTCAGAATATTCTGAAACAGTTCAGAAGGTTAAAAGTGGAAGACAAAGTAGGAGTCGTCAACGTCAAAAGAGTAAGAAGTGCACGACTGCATTATCAAATGAAGATCTGAATGCTGACTGTAACCATACTGAAACAACATGATCTTATTCATTTTAGAGGTAGCCTGTATATGAACAACACAAAAGCCGAACATGATAATTTCTTACTACGATACAAGAGAGTAAACTTGCCTAAAATACGCAGAGGGAAGGAAGACGATAAAAGTGAACAAAGATCTCTGTCAATCTCAAACTACTCCTATATATAAGAGAAGAATAAGGCCGTGAGGCTCCTTTATGTGCCTCAACATTCAGGAAAGTGGCAGGTAAGTCTGATTTTATTTACAGCGTAAGCAAAAAGTTTGTAGAATAAAAATAATTGTCTAAACTGATTATATTTATTTCATACTTATTTTTTCAAGTCTGTCATTGTCTAGAGCAAGATCTAATAATCCAAGACGCAGAAAATCTAAGTCAGAGATTATTTTCTGGTTCTTGTGGTTCCCACAACAAAAACTCCACAATGATGGCAAAGCTTTTAGAAACATTGAAAGATCAATGGTATTTAAAGGAATTCGGCATTGTTTCCCAGTGCCTGGGCATAGCTATTTGCCTCCTGACGGGACTTTTGGCGTTATTGAAAAAGAACTAAGAAAACACGAAACAGTCACTCTTCCCTCAAAATATTGTGACGTTTTAGGAAAGTTTGGGGAGGTTGAAGTTTGGAGTGAAGACTGGTATAGTTACTATATGAAATCAATCTCCAAATGTGTTGTAAGAAAACCTAAGACCAAGCCACAATGCCTTTCTCAAAATACTTTGTTTCACTGATATACCTCGAGATGCCGAAATATGGAAAGAGAAGTGCTTCAGTAACGTTTGAAGCAACTCGACTTCCATCAATGAATCACGTGAGCAAAAATAAAGCTAATAACGTGAAGGAGTTGATGTCCTGTTCTGAAAATGAGTAAGAGGAAAGGGAAAAGCTCTGTTCAAAAGCTGTACAAGGAATTATATTGAAGGCAAAATCGAGTATTATGAAGAACCTTTACATTAAAAAGAAGAGTGTTTGAGTATTGTTTTGGATTTCACACAGCGTTAAATCTAAGCACTGCATTAAAATATGTACTATAATTTTAGTCGTCATTTAAAGTATGACAATGAGTTTTATAATGGGTTTAAGATGTGAGAAAGTGAGAAACAATTTTTTTTTACTGTGGGCACTTCTGTCCATATGTTTATTAAGGTACCAGAAAAATATAAATCTACTATTACACTGTTAACTTCTAATTCTGGTATTATCTTCAGTGTGTAGCGTAATTAAGAGCCCATTGAATTTAAATGTTTAGAAAATGTATGTATAACGCACAACTGAATAAAATAAAGAAGAAACACTCATGAAAAAATGGAGATGTTGAGTTTTGTAAAAAATTGTAATTTGTTACTTTTGTTTTCTCAATAAAGGCCGTTAGTGATAAACTTCATTCATTTCTTCTTCAATCCCTACCCACATGGACGACCAATATCACATTTTTTTTATTTCTTTTTAATCAACGATACTGAGTACAACTAAAACATATCTCTCCTGTAAAATTTTGTAAATGGTCTTTGTTGAGATTTGTTAAAACGACACTCATCATTCATACTCAGGGTGCAGATCTTTCTGGGGCATGTCATTACAATCTGATGGTCTTCTTTAATAGAGGTCACGTTGCATGGCCAGAGACGTCCTCGTAGGTCTTCCGCGATATCTTCACCCGCCTCACCACTCTGCTCCGTCTGGCTTCCGGCGGCCACGTGTATCGCAGCGCACAGCTAACGGGGCCATATCAGCACATCTCTATTCTTTTGCCGTATCATACCTTATGAATCACGTGCTGTTCAGTCTCAAATGCAAACTTTTATTCCTTTTAATAGCGCACTCATTTTGATGAACCACGTGACAGGGTAAAACTAAATGTCGTACCCCAAGTCGAATTTCTAACTCTTGCAGGTAGTAATGTTTCATTTCAGCCATCTTAGTGCGCCATTCATAATAATTCAAACTCTCCACGAGACACGGCGATAATCTCCTTTTCCCAATTCCACAGATGTTCGCAACCTACCACTGAACAACATGAACGCGTATGTAACAGAAGCGGAATGACGTAGAGTTGTAGTTTTATGGTTGTTAATAACACTAAATCTGTTCAGAGAAGCGTTCCTGCTTCAGAGACTTCTCAGGTAGTTTTTTCTTGGTCCAAAAACAAGTGCAGCTATAGACCACATTTACCTTGTAGTAGCACTACTGGCACCCTTTGCATAATGTTTTGTTTAAATTCCTGAACATAGCTTCTCGAATATTTTCTACTTAGTAAGTTAATAAGTACTTAAATGAAATTTGCATGGACGAACAGGGTTTTGAACTCTCGTCCTCCCAAATGCGAGTTCAAAGTCTCGCTTGGGACCGGATCAGAATATTGGGAAACTAGTAACTAGGGTACTGGTATGCAGTTTCAAACAACATATGTTCCATCGGATATACTTCATCAGTCGGAATGTCCACGTAATTTTTGGTCATAGTTCGACTTTCAGTAGTATTAAAAATTCAACTATACACCAAAAGACAGCTTCTGGCGTCGTTGTAGAGTTACCTGGAATTGGAACGATGGCAAATAGGCTGTCCGAGACATAAACTTACACTATGTGATCGAAAGTATCCGGACACCCCCAAAAACATACGGTTTTCATATTAGGTGCGTTGTGCTGCCTCCTACTGCCAGGTACTCCATATCAGCGACCTCAGTAGTCATTAGACATCGTGAGAGTGGAGAATGGGGCGCTCCGCGGACTTCCAACGTGGTCAGGTGATTGGGTATCAATTGTGTATACGCCTGTACGCGAGATTTCCACACTCCTAAACATCCCTAGGTCCACTGTTTCAGATGTGATAGTGAAGTGGAAACGTGAAGGGATACGTACAGCACAAAAGCGTACAGGTCGACCTCATCTGTTGACTGACAGACACCGCCGACAGTTGAAGAGGGTTGTAATGAGTAATAGGCAGACATCTAATCAGACCATCACACAGGAATTTCAAACTGTATCCGGATCCACTGCAAGTACTATGACAATTAGGTGGGAGGTGAGAAAACTTGGATTTCGTGATCGAGCGGCTGCTTATAAGCCACACATCACGCCGGTAAATGCAAAACGACGTCTCGCTTGGTGTAAGGAGCATAAACAGTGACTGAACAGTGGAAAAACTTTGAGTGGAGTGAAGAATCACAGTACACAATGTGGCGATCACATGACTGAGTGTGGGTATGGCGAATGCCCGGTGAATGTCATCTGCCAGTGAGTATAGTGCCAACAGTAAAATTCGGAGGCGATGGTGTTTTGGTGTGGTCGTGTTTTTCATGGAGGGACCTACACCCCTTGTTGTGTCGCGTGACACTATCACAGCACAGGTCTACATTGATGTTTTAAGCACCTTCTTGCTTCCTAGTGTTGAAGATCAATTCGGGGGTGGAGAGTGCATCTTTCAACACGATCGAGCACCTGTTCATAATGCACGGCCTGTGGCGAAGTGGTTACACGACAATAACATCCCTATAATGGACTGGCCTGCACAGAGTCCTGGCCTGAATCCTATAGAACGCCTTTGGGATGTTTTGGAACACCGACTTCGTGCCAGGCCTCACCGACCGACATGGATACCTCTCCTCAGTGCAGTACTTCGTGAAGAATGGGCTGTCATTACTTAAGAAACCTTCCAGCACCTGATTGAACGTATGCCTGCGAGAGCGGAAGCCGTCATTAAGGCGAAGAGTGGACGAACATCATATTGAATTCCAGCATTACCGATTGAGGGCACCACGAACTTGTAAGTAATTTTCCGCCAGGTGTCCGGATACTTTTGATCACATAGTGCATTTAGGAGTTCACCGAACCAACCTCAACCCCTTTGTCTGAAACAACTCTCTGAATGGTGTAGCTGACCATACGACTTGTTTCCAATCTCACTGGTGCATGTTTCACGGTTTTGGTACCATTTAGAGTGTTTGGACAAAAAAGAAGACCATCCAAATATTATGGTGAAGGGTGCTGTTTGACAATCAACAGCTTGTACCTTGGAGAACCATTCATATAAACCTTGGCTAATAGTCTGTAAACCGTACAAATCACTTTATAATTACCATTTTAAGAACCTTATGCCAGTTTAAAACATAAACCTTATTTTTATGAGTTCGTCATTTCTTATTCTATTCCAGAATTAAATTAACTTAATTTTCTGTCTGAATGCCCGCAACTTCATACATTCATCATTATTTCGTTCCAATGCTTTACGAGAATGTAACATAGGGGGTGGGGGAATTTTCCCATAAACTATTCAAATAGTGTATACACTGGAGAAAGCTTAGAGTTCAAACAATTATTTCCGTTGTGAGAAACGTCACCTTCATCCTTTGGTGATACAATTATCAGATGTATGCACGTTTTCATTATGTTCCTAATACCGCCAACTTAAAATCTGAACTTTTCAGTAATTACAACGTTTACTAACATAGCGGGAGTTTTCACATCCTCAGCCTTGAGTGGAAGAGGTAATAACAATTTTATTTGTCATACTATTAACAAGTTTATTTAAGTTACAGGTCTCATCCTCACAGTTACGCCACTATTTTGAGGTGCTTCATTTTTGCTGCTTCCCACAGGGTAGTTCGTTTCATAATTCGGCCATTTCAGCAGCCATATTTTTTAAACTGATATGTAGTCTGTTTTCTGCAAAGGTAGTAAGGTCTTTCTGTCTTCCTTTGACGGTTGAACCGTTCGTCAGTTGTAGTTGGACATTTTCATAGCCTACCAGTGTGACTTTGCTACGTTAACCAACAATGCCTAAGCCATCTCCGTGACCCTGCTGTAATTTCTTCACACGCAAATTTCTCAGTAAGCACTATACAAGCAGGCAGTGCCCTCCCCCATCATCTAAACCCGCACCTTCAAATGGTTCAAATGGCTCTGAGCACTATGGGACTCAACTGCTGAGGTCATTAGTCCCCTAGAACTTAGAACTAGTTAAACCTAACTAACCTAAGGACATCACACACATCCATGCCCGAGGCAGGATTCGAACCTGCGACCGTAGCGCCCGCACCTTCCCTCCGAACTCTGCGCGGTATATCATGCTTCGTAGCAGCATGAATCATGTTCTGCTCTCGAACTGCGTTGGCCCAAGCACCAGATCCTAATTCCCATGGTAGACTCCAAGTAAATGGTCGAAATATTCTCCGAACGTTAGGGGCTCAGGAAATTGGACAGTTACTTTTAATGCCGGGGCTCAAATCCCCATCTGGCCATACCGATTTACGTTTTCCGTAATTTCTCTAAATCATGACAACAGGCGAATACTGTTATGGCTCATTCAGTACTCAGAAATGGCTCTGAGCACTATGGGACTTAACATCTGAGGTCATCAGTCGCCTAGAACTTAGAACTACTTAAACCTAACTAACCTAAGGACATCACACACATCGATGCCCGAGGCAGGATTCGAACCTGCGACCGTAGCGGTCGCGCGGTTCGGGACTGTAGCGCCTAGAACCGCTCGATCACTCCGGCCGGCCCCTTCAATACTCTCACGATATATTCCTCCCAGAATCTGTTCAATGTGAGCTAATACTCTGCCACTAATAATCTCGTTGTGAACGAGACGTTCAACTACACCATTCCCGCCTTCTGCCTCCCTCGACGCTTACCAGTCTGTAGGTAAGCATAGTGTGTAATGTCTTATGACACGTAGCATCGATACTTCGTTACGACGGATGATACCCTTGAAATTTTATTTTCGTGGACCGTATACAGCCAAGTGTGCACCACTCTTGTTAACATTTTGGATTAAAGTCATCGCAGTGTGTTGATTGCTGCATTGCTTATTCAGCCAGTGAGTATGATTAATAAAGCGCTCACCTAAATACACCGGATCTCTGGATTTTGCACTGTTATTCTAAGGTATTCCACTTTCCGCCTTCGTATTTATTTTTAATTAAGTTAAAATTAAATATTTTACCTTCACCTTCCAAAAGTAGATTACCATATTCTAGAATACACTTATTACTCAGTTAAAATAAATGACGTCGACCTATTTGAGAACCAATGATCTCGTTCCGCTGGTAACCTTTAGTACTGCTCACAGTACAAATACTGTTTCAATATATAGACTAATTTGATCAAACTTTCATAAAAACACATCACGAAAATAAATTGCTGCGTGTATGAATCATAAATCAGGCAAACTCAGTTATTGCTTTTTATCTCCAAAGTCATTTCACCTTAGTTTATTAAAACAAAAGACACAGTGCCACGTTTTCAAAAACTTTATATAATGTAAAACATTAACTTGTGCACGGCCAGGATATAAACTCATTACAAAATAGATATTCAATCAATTATACATAACCGCGCGAGGTAGCCACGCGGTCTTAGGCGCCTTGCCACGGTTGGTGCGAATCCCCCTGTCGGAGGTTCGAGTCCTCCTTCGGGCATGGGTGTATGTGTTGTCCTTAGCGTAAGTTAGTTTAAGTTACATTAAGCAGTGTGTAAGCCTAAGGACCGATGACCTCAGCAGTCTGGTCCCACAGGAAGTTATCACCATTCGCACATTGTTCATTTTGTTTCAATGAATAGTAATAACAGTCGCAGGAGATTTGTGACGGCTTCGGGCGTCTGGTGACAGACGGCCGTTGACTCCGTGAAGAATAAATCCGGTGGCGTGAAATTTCCGTCCGCGTGAAGAATAGCCGTCAGCCCTCGCCCGATCTCTGCGTCGTTCATGCAATAAAGAAAACATAAAACAAACGCTTTCTAGTTTTATATTTGATAATTAAAAGCCCACATCTCGTGGTCGTGCGGTAGCGTTCTCGCTTCCCACGTCCGGGTTCCCGGGTTCGATTCCCGGCGGGGTCAGGGATTTTCTCTGCCTCGTGATGGCTGGGTGTTGTGTGATGTCCTTAGGTTAGTTAGGTTTAAGTAGTTCTAAGTTCTAGGGGACTGATGACCATAGATGTTAAGTCCCATAGTGCTCAGAGCCATTTGAACCATTTTTTTGATAATTAAAACGGTAAAAATCATTAACATCCGTATGAATTATATTATATAGCATATTTCCCAAATATCGTGCGGAAAAATCCACAGTGGTAGAGTTCAAATTCTGCGTCACTACGAGTAATATGGCTACTAATACGTATCCCTGGCCAGAAGTGAATGAAGATACGAGAATGGCAGAAGCTATACCATTGTGAGTAATTCTAGTAATTTATTCTCCATTCAGTTTTTTGGGGTTAAACACATTTCGTGTTACCTGATATAATGTGACCCGCGACATGAAACGTTAAGCCACTACGCAGCGTATGCCACATATGGCACAAATCGATAATCGCTTATTGTCAGTTACAAACCTATCAGCGACGTTAATTACACAGTGGGGCGCTTTCGGGAAGCTGTTACGAAATGTTTCCCTTCAGTGTCCGCTACGTGGCTTTTCTTTGGTCGACTACATGCAGCATTAATTTAATTTTTCTGAGTTTTCGTATCAACAGCGTATGTTAGGCTTATTAACAACGTTCAGTATTCAGTACTGTTACAAGCAAAGGAACTCATTCCATTAATATTCGCTTTATTTGTTAGGAAGATGAAGAAAACTTGTATTTGCAACAAAGCGTAAATGTTCACTGTTCATTTAATTCTGTTACGCTTCTATTTTTTCATTGAGTAGTATTTTCCTTAGACCAAACATGTGTTACTGTTTATATAATAAATCGCCATCCCATTACATCAAAGGACACGCGATTAGTTTAATAGTGTAAGGACCTCCCAGGGTTGGAGTCTAAACAAGAGAAAAGAGGATCAACAGCTGATGATCCTTCTTAGGACTTTTCGCAGAATACATCAGGTCACAAGCTGATTTTGAGACACCTACATAAGCACAACAAATATGTTCGTGGCGCAGTTCAAAGGCAATGGACTCGCATCCAGATGGAGCGGTGATTGAATCCTTGTGAAGCAATCCATATTTGGCTTCTCCGTGATTTCCCAGATCACTTAAGGTGAATGCTGCGATGGTTCTTATGAAAGGTGCTATAACACAGCAGAATAGCAATAAAGTGTAGGAATAAAATTTTGTTAGAATCAGCTAGGACGGCACTAAGTGGAACACATTCGGCGATCACGTGACGGTGGCGTAACCAACGTCAATAATCAGAAGAAAAAATGGAAATGAGCGTATGGCATCGTTGGCCGGGAGGCCCCATCCGGGGAAGTTCGGCCGCCCAGTGCAAGCCTTATTTTAGTCGACACTACATTGGGCGACTTGCGCCCCAGTGATGAGGATAATACAACACCCAGTCCCCGAGTGGAGAAAATCTCCAACCATGCCGGGAATCGAACCCGGGCCCGCTTCAGTGGGAGGTGGGCACGTTACCACCCAGCTAAGCAGGAGGACATTCAGAAGAACTGAAGTACAAACATACAGTGTGCTTTTTGCCTAGTAGTGTGTGAAAGAGAACTTCAGGAACACCCGATGCAGCAATTAGACAGCAATGCAGAGCGGACACAACACACTTCTGTGACGGGGCTAAGTGTAGTAACTTCACCTTGGGATGACATAAGAACTCCTTTCAGGCTACAAACATTGCATAAAGGAACGCTCTGAAGATGTGAAGTTAAACATTAGGCCACCCGAGAGCGCTCACAGGCTCAGAAAACGGAAGTACAGTACATTCGGTTACCATTGCGGGGGAGCTCGTCATCGGTGGCTATAAAACCCTCGCCTTCCTTCCTCTCAGTCTCAGAGATGGGTCACTCCATCTGCATCAGTGGTACCGGTGGAAGGTCAGCTCCGCTAGTTGCAGGATAACCTGGTGAATACAACAAAGTGTCTACAGCCGCTACCGCCTTAGAGTCACTGCTTCGTCTGCAGCCGTTTGGCTGTGGAGTGAACTTCGACTGCAAGCTGCACTCCTGCCAGTCACAATGACTGACTGGAGATGAGAGCCAGGCCGATCTTCCATGGATGAAGAACCGATCTGCCCTTCTGCGTGTTGTTCATTTTGGGAGTTGGGCGCAGTTACCGGTACCACCATACTGGCAGTATCATGGGACCACCTCCCGGGATGATCTTCGTGTCGACGACCGACAACAGGGGCATGCAGATTTCTGCCTAAGCGCAGAATCTCTCAACGAGAGCACTGAGGCCACAACAGACGCCCACAGACTCGCCAGGCTGTAGCGAGGCAGCAGGCGCTGGACCCCCTGCGACGGCGCCGCGGACCTGACTCCAGTCAAAGCTAGAGACTGCGCCTGTAGACTCCTCGCCGGGCACTGTCGTGCTACCATCTGCCTTCGTGCAAAGCAGGCTCAGCACAGCCGCTGCCAGGCACCATCCGAAAGAAGACCGAGTGGTTGTAAAACTCTCATAAATAAATATCTGTTAATTGAATGATGTCTCATTAGCGCGACGGCGCTCCACGGGACTCCACCACCGCACCGCCACTCAAGTGGGAGGCCGCATCTGGCGGGCTCCAACAGTGCACAGCCCATTTCCTTCCTTGCCCTTGTCTATCGAATTCAGCTTGAAGTGACTTTAAGCCCTAATCTTCGTTTCATTTAGTAATTTTCTCCGCGCGGCTCCCCAATCGGAGGTTCCAGTCCTCTCTCGGGCATGGGTGTGTGTGTGTGTGTTGTCCATAGCGTAAGTTAATTTAAGTTAGATTAAGTAGTATGTAAGCCTAGGGACCGATGAACTCAGCAGTTTGGTCCCATAAGATCTTACCACAAATTTCAAATTTTCAATTTAGTAATTTCCTTTGGAAAGTCTGTGGTGAAATTTGTGGTATCACCGCAAGGCACCACACTTGCTGGGTTGTAGGCTTCAAATCGGCCGCGGTCCGTCAGTCCACATCGGACCCTCAAGTCGCCACTGTCGACGCTAGCAGACCGAGCGACGCCACTCGGCTGGTCTTACGAGACAAGCTAGCGCACTGGCCAGTTCTACAGCCGACTTTAATAGGAATGGTTCACTTGTTATAGCTTCAGAGATCTCATTTTCAGAGACGCCAATTAGCATAGCCTCCAGCTAAGTCAGTAGATACGACCTAGCCAGGCGCCACATACAGTTTATGCATTGACAATTGATCTATATGTGTGTGAAGCAGTCAGAATTGTAAAGAAATATTCGCAGTTCAGTCTATAACGGCACTTGTAAATATTATTGTACAAAGTCAAGATCGACCTTCACCGCTGATGCTGAATTAAAAAAAATGGCTCTGAGCACTATGGGACTTAACTTCTGAGGTCATCAGTCCCCTAGAACTTAGAACTACTTAAACCTAACTAACCTAAGGACGTCACACACATCCATGCCCGAGTCAGGAATCGAACCTGCGACCGTAGCGGTCGCGCGGTACCAGACTGCTGAATTAAAGCTAAGTATTTGCTTGTATTCCTGTCTACTAACTTTCTAATCACCTAAGATGTTCCAGATACATCCCGTCAAGTATAGTTCATTGATCCTCCCGTCAGCCTACGTGATCAACGCGTGCAATTAATAGCCACATCTCGTGATTAGACTAAGAGTCAAATTGCGTGACTCAGCCGGTTCTCCCTTTTTCCATGAGGCCCATAGTTCCGCCTCATACATAACAAATATTTTAACAAGGGCAAAGACTGCCAAAAAGTTCCAACTAAGTTACTGACTCCTAAGAACAGAAGAAAATGTGGATGTTATATCTCAGCTGTGAACTAAAATGTTTTGTATCTACTCAGATCGGCTAGTAATTTTTGCTTCAATATCGGACATACACCGACAGAGAAAAAACGCTACACCAACAAGTAATTAATGTAGAGTAATTACATTTATGGAATACTTTTGTCTCAGTAACATACACTCCTGGAAATTGAAATAAGAACACCGTGAATTCATTGTCCCAGGAAGGGGAAACTTTATTGACACATTCCTGGGGTCAGATACATCACATGATCACACTGACAGAACCACAGGCACATAGACACAGGCAACAGAGCATGCACAATGTCGGCACTAGTACAGTGTATATCCACCTTTCGCAGCAATGCAGGCTGCTATTCTCCCATGGAGACGATCGTAGAGATGCTGGATGTAGTCCTGTGGAACGGCTTGCCATGCCATTTCCACCTGGCGCCTCAGTTGGACCAGCGTTCGTGCTGGACGTGCAGACCGCGTGAGACGACGCTTCATCCAGTCCCAAACATGCTCAATGGGGGACAGATCCGGAGATCTTGCTGGCCAGGGTAGTTGACTTACACCTTCTAGAGCACGTTGGGTGGCACGGGATACATGCGGACGTGCATTGTCCTGTTGGAACAGCAAGTTCCCTTGCCGGTCTAGGAATGGTAGAACGATGGGTTCGATGACGGTTTGGATGTACCGTGCACTATTCAGTGTCCCCTCGACGATCACCAGTGGTGTACGGCCAGTGTAGGAGATCGCTCCCCACACCATGATGCTGGGTGTTGGCCCTGTGTGCCTCAGTCGTATGCAGTCCTGATTGTGGCGCTCACCTGCACGGCGCCAAACACGCATACGACCATCATTGGCACCAAGGCAGAAGCGACTCTCATCGCTGAAGACGACACGTCTCCATTCGTCCCTCCATTCACGCCTGTCGCGACACCACTGGAGGCGGGCTGCACGATGTTGGGGCGTGAGCGGAAGACGGCCTAACGGTGTGCGGGACCGTAGCCCAGCTTCATGGAGAGGGTTGCGAATGGTCCTCACCGATACCCCAGGTGCAACAGTGTCCTTAATTTGCTGGGAAGTGGCGGTGCGGTCCCCTACGGCACTGCGTAGGATCCTACGGTCTTGGCGTGCATCCGTGCGTCGCTGCGGTCCGGTCCGAGGTCGACGGGCACGTGCACCTTCCGCCGACCACTGGCGACAACATCGATGTACTGTGGAGACCTCACGCCCCACGTGTTGAGCAATTCGGCGGTACGTCCACCCGGCCTCCCGCATGCCCACTATACGCCCTCGCTCAAAGTCCGTCAACTGCACATACGGTTCACGTCCACGCTGTCGCGGCATGCTACCAGTGTTAAAGACTGCGATGGAGCTCCGTATGCCACGGCAAACTGGCTGACACTGACGGCGGCGGTGCACAAATGCTGCGCAGCTAGCGCCATTCGACGGCCAACACCGCGGTTCCTGGTGTGTCCGCTGTGCCGTGCGTGTGATCATTGCTTGTACAGCCCTCTCGCAGTGTCCGGAGCAAGTATGGTGGGTCTGACACACCGGTGTCAATGTGTTCTTTTTTCCATTTCCGGGAGTGTATTTATGTGATTAACATTGCAAGTTCAAAAGTTAATGTAAGAGCGAGATAAGCCATTACAATTGTTAACTGCTGGTACGTTAATAACCGGTGCAACCGCCAGAATGTTGAAAGCAAGCATGTAGACTTGCATGCGGTGTGTTGTAAAGGCGCCGGGTGTCAGTTTGTGGGATGGAGTTCCATGCACTTGTTCGATCAATACAGGGACGGTTAGTGTTAGTTGTGGATGACGCTGGAGTTTTCGTCCGATGATGTCCGATATGTGCTCCACTGGAGACAGATTCGATGATCGAGCAGGCCAAGGCAACACATCGAGACTCTGTAGAGCCTGTTGGGTTACAACAGCGGTATGTGGACGAGCGTTATCCTGTTGGAAAACACGCCCTGGAATGCTGTCCATGAATGGTGGTGCAACAGGTCGAATCACCAGGTTGACGTAGAAATTTGCTGTCAGGGTGTGTGAGATAACCAAGAGAGTGCTCCTGTTGTCATACGAACTCGTACCCCGGACCACAACTCCAGGTGCAGGTGCAGTGTATCTAGCACACAGACAGGATGGTTGCAAACCCTCAACTGGCCTCCTCCTAACCAAAACACGACCATCACTGACATGGAGGCAGAACCAGCTTTCATCAGAAAACACAACAGACCTCCTCCCCGCCCTGCTTGATACCACTGAAGTTGCAATCGAGAGATACTGAAACTTTTTGCTACTATGGTCCTCAGGTATGAAGAGAAAAGTACAATATTTGTATATAATGAAATGAAACATTCCACTTCAACAAAAAGCACATTTTTCGCTACTTGATTCTGTTCTCCTCAACCAAGCTTTTGATTTCATTAGACATATAACATTCACAGTTCCATAGTTCCATAACAGCTATGAAACCGAGTCATGCTCCCAGTGAAAGTCTTTGGGTAATGATAACCATTTCCCCCCCTAACGACAGCTTTAAAAAAGCAACAGCATTTTATTAAATATGTGCAAAATATTCAGTAATGTAATACATCGCAACTTCGTCCAAGTTCTGCAGCTTTCTCTCTGCAGAATCCTCCTAATTTCAAATTCACTCTACATCCTTGAACTGCAAGTTTTCTTCTCTCCACTGACAACTGTTCTCCACTACACTTCTGCTGCTCACGGTACTAACCTCCCAAGTAATCTTGTGCAATTATAAATTCTATAATTTCTTTCGTTTGTCTTATTGCATTGCATCTCAAATCATGCATGAGCTAATTTACGTAAAATTACTTCTGATATCCTTGAAAGACACTCAACCGTTCGTATATCACAGAAAAGAGAGTCTTCTCTTCGAAAACGTCGTACATATCTTCAGCCGATCAAAAATCGTGCTTTTTCCTGATGGATACGAACTTTACTTCACGTAGACAGGGAAGTCATCAGTCCAGGTTTCGGTAGGTTTCTAACAGGCGACGGGGCATTCGGCGTTTCTTTGCAGCTCTCAACTCACAGTTAAATGAGTTTCATAATACTTTATCCTTATCCTTCCTCCAAACCCGGACAAATTCCCAATGATAATCTTCCTCTCGACAATGGACTCTCTAAGTTTTTGCTCACACGTAAAAAATTTTTTCTTTCATTTTTAAGCACGCTGACTCAGAGAGAATTAATTGTATTTCCGAAGGTGACAGAAGTGCACATTTGAAGCCTGTTTCAAGTAGTTCTCGAGAAACCACATATAAGTGTTTATTATCATTACGAAGTTGTTTTTTCTTATTTTTTAAGGTCTGTTCGTTATTATTTATTTATTAGCTTAGATATTTGTAATAATTCACCATACGATTTATTAGTTCGTCCTTCTCCTTCTTCTTCTTCTACTCTTATTTCACCCTCTTTGGGGTACGCTGTATCAATCATTTCTTTGTGCGTTGTTCTTTTCTTAGGGCCCAGTATTTCTTCACTCTTTCTGATCTTCTTTTCCTCTCTTCTTCCAAAATAAAGGGTTTGGCTTTTTGTGTGGATTTGTTCGTCCGTACTATTAATAAAACTTTATATTGTCGTATTTGTATATTGAAAATATTAGGCAAAAACTGACTGTTTATTAAAGAAAAAAGAGTCGAAGGAACACACCAACTTTGAAGCCATGTTTGCAAACACACTACAGAGACGTCAAATAGCTATAGCGACGCCAGCGCTGCAAGCGGTTACATTTCACATTGCAGTGAACAGAAGACGTACGATTTTTCAGATGAAATCTACGGCGAGACCCTAGATTTGATCATATTTATTTGACGACAGACGAGATTTAATAAAGTTCCCTATACACCATCAAATTTTCTTGACATAAATATTTCACATATCAGTTTTGACAAAGAAATATGATAGTATAATACCGGTCTTAGCTCCCCAAAAATGGCATAATCGTAGGGACACAGGTTCGGACTGTATGGATGATGACTTAAGACCTCCCATCTGAATGCCTGCAGGAGCCTCTTGACTGCGTTTGCTGTAAGGGGCCTTGCATTGTCGTGAAACAGAAAGATCACGTGGGTTATTTGCCCAGGTAGTTTCAATTTGATCGCTTTGCGAATGGTGGTTAAAGTTTGCGAGTATCGCTACGCATTCATTGTTGCCCCATACTGCAGAAAGTCGTTAAGAAGGGGACCCTTTTGGTCGAAGAAGAAAGTGAACATAACCTTTTCCGTACTTGTGTGAACTGCCCTGGATTCTTCCGTGTTGGCAGCCCTGCATGCTTCCACCGGAGACTTCGTCGTTTTGATTCGGGTTCGAAGTGGTGACATCATGTCTCGTCTCCAGCGACCACTCATAACAGGATCTCATTCTCTTCCTCGGAATATCTCTGCAGATGTTCAAGACAGAGTCTTATTCGACAAGCTTCCTGTGCTGGCTGAAGACTGCGACAACCATGGGGCGTACTAATTTCGAATTTCAGTCTGTTCTTAATGCTTTCTTGAACACTCCCTGCGCTCAATCCGAACCTTGCGGCAATGACTGCAACCGTAATGCGCCGGTGTTGAACAATTAGGGCATCTGCCTGTTAGACATTGATATCGGTAATGCGGTGTGGCGTTCCAGACCGTGCATCATTGACCAACGACATCTGTCCTTCCCTGAATCGCTCGTGCCACGCCTAGTCCCTTGCAACGGACATGCAATGCTCTCCATACAGCTGTGCCAGTATTCTATGAATTTCTTTTCCCTGCTCTCCTTCCACCGTCAGGAAACTTACTGCACTCCTTCTTTTGAAGTTTTAGTTTCACTGTTTTCATCATGAGTGGAATTTCTTAAATGCGTTATTTGAACAAGTAGGGAACGTACCGTTGACCATTTTGTTCCTACGAAGTCTCACCCCGCTGTATTTTTGTTTGTGGAATTGGATGAAGAGTGAGCTCTACGGAAGAAAGACATTCGTTTATGCGCTTGAATATAGGCTGGTGTCTACAAAAGAATAACGGATACTCAAAATGAACTGCTAGGTCGCATCATGGACTGTCATGTCATCATAGAGGAACATAGCGATGAGACAAGCAACGTGTCACGCTCTGCTGCTACCACAAAACGGCATAGAAGTTAATGACGGCCTTTAGAAAATTTACTATGACTTCTTTAATATTTATTGCTAGCGACCTGTTCCGCTTTCACATCGGTAGCACCAAGTATACAGGCACGACAAATTGTTTACGATAGGGTGTGAGGAACGAAATAATGCATGACGCACTCAGTTTATGTTACGCTGCGTCTCGTTTTCGGAAGGAGTTTCCAAAGAGCGAGTTAAAACCTGATGCTCTCAGGCCGCAGCATTTCTCACCTCACCATCGTCATTGCAGTCTTGAGACGGCATAATCCTTCTCAGTCTTTTAGCCGTTCTAGTGTATTGGGAAAGACTCGACCATTTTCTAGGATTATAACAAATAGGATATAACAAAACGTAAAAAAATAGGATATAACAAAACGTAATGGCCGGCCGAAGTGTCCGAGCGGTTCTAGGCGCTATAGTCTGGAACCGCGCGATCGCTACGGTCGCAGGTTCGAATCCTGCCTCGGGCATGGATGTGTGTGATGTCCTTAGGTTAGTTAGGTTTAATTAGTTCTACGTTCTAGGGGAATGATGACCACAGCAGTTAAGTCCCATAGTGCTCAGAGCCATTTGAACCATTTTTGAAAACGTAATGAAAATAAAAATAATACGTAAGCACCCCAATAGCAAAACAAACTCATCAAATTCATTTTCCCTACCCAAGAAGTCAAATCTAAATAAAACCTGTGGAAAGAAGCAAAGCAGTTTCGTAAAAATTTTAATACTCAAACCGAAATCGGTAAACCCGTATAACCTAGGCAAGCTCAAGGTTAGTTTGCATTCGTAAAGATAAGACTGCGGCGCTTAATTCTATCACCGACGTAAAGTTCCCAAAATATGTCTGTCACCGAGATAAAAAAACTGAAGCGCCGTCTACTGGATTTTTCGCATGCTATGCCGTGATCTTGTCACTGAAGTAAACATTCGTATCACTAAGCTGAGCAGGCTCCTAAAACACTAAATTAAGATATCTTTCTTTCTCGTGATCTGATTTTGATGAAACAAAGATTACTTATGGCCCCAAGATACGCTCGCGTTACTTGTGAAAATCACTTGAAAATTCGTCTCGTTGTTTTGGAGATTAGCGTGCTCAAACAGACAGACGAAATTTTAAAAAATGGTCGTAATGTATACTGTTACAGACCCGACAAGTTGTGTGCTGTAAACTAGAGCTCTCTCCTGTATCAAGAAATCCCAGTGTCACAGTTTGCCTCTCTTCTGCACATATAGCATTTCTCAAGAGAATATTCTGTTTTGTAATGCTAAAATACACTCTCATCCATTCATAAGTAATTTATACATAAGACTCCACGTCCTCCACTAGCAGCTTTCGTAATAAATTTTGCTGAATGCTTTTACTATCTCGGCGTAATACCCATAGCTTCATCCAAGTAGGTTTCCTTTTTTCCCACCGCTTTTCTTCCGAATACACGCACAGTGCAACTGCGCAATTTTAGTACTACCAACTGCAGCGCATAGTAACAAGTTGTCCGCCATCTTGAAATTTGATGAAACATATGACGACAGTGTAATGCCCCTTTTTAGCGCCACGTCAAAGATCTTTCTCAAAGAATTTTGATGGATATTTGAAAATATTTCTTTGTCAAAGAAATATGATAGTGTAATACTGGCCTCAGTAAGACTCTCAGGAGCAAACGATTCGCCTCGGACGAGGAAGTCAAGCAGTACGCTCGGAAAACACAGCCCCAGAAACTTACAAGACTGCCATTCGCCGCCTTGTCGCAGTGGAGCAAGTGTCTGAACAGTGCTAGGCGGTATATTTGGAAGAAAGGTACAAGTTCCCGTTTACAGGCCGGTACCTGCTTTTTTTTTTCCATCCCCGTTATACAACGCTTTTCCTGCACATTCTGCTGAGCTGCTCGTTCACGTGGAAAGTGTACACTGTGCAGCCGCATGATTGCTTACAATTCTTCATAAACATTGGGAAAATTCGACTAATTGGAGGTCGACAATGATATTTTTCAACAGCAGCAGCACTGTTATAGCGGAAACTTCAGAATATGCTGCATTTACTACTGCAGTGAAACTGTTACCTCTTGCTTCACTCTAATGCACCAACAATCTCTCACGCTAACACAGTCACAACAAACAAGACATTAAGCGGTGGGAAATACTGCAACCAGCCTCAAGTTTTTTAGAAATGATTTTACTGTACAGTTCGTGAATTAGGTAGAATATATAGAGTTTATGTTCAATGTCAAACATTTTGTAAATTACGTAATCACTAAGACTTTGTTATATTTTAGGACAAAAATTTAAATCCTTTTGTAAACTACGTAATCACAAAAATATTCTTATTTTTTACGATACAAATGTAAAACTTGCCAGGAAATCAGCGCTACCATCTGACGATGGGCTGAAGCCCTAAACCAGTAACGGTATAATAGAATCATTTCTAAAAAGCTGTGGCTGGTTGCAGTATTTCCTACAGTGTAATTTACGGAAATAGCTGCGGTGTTCTCTAACTATAACACAATAATAACAACAGACAACCGCAAATTCAACAGTACGCTTTCAGTCCATCAAAGATACTCAGGGCATGGAAAACTAGACGCGTGGAGTGGCAGCCAGTTGACAGGGCACCTACTATATCTGTATATATTTTTTGGCTGAATACTATAATATCTTATTACAGATATTCTAGAGGCATTAGCATATTGCCCAGCACCGGTTAACTATATTCACGCTGGTATCGTACATAATTTGCCACTGTTTAATCTATATTATACCTAAGAAGGAAATAAAATTAAATTAAAGAAAACCATAAGAACATCCAAAATTCATATTATGACGACTATACTTACACGAATGGTGCCCTCCGAATATGTGAATTAATCACTTCGCGAGTGTTGCTCTAAGCAAGTAAATTGACGTCCTCTACCTGAGTATGTCAGAGCCAATTTCTAGAATATCAATTTAGGGGAGAGTCCAATTATTTATTCTTTATTTATTTTTGCTGTTTATATGTTCCACAAGTGATACGAAATTATTTTTCTGGCTTGATCACCTTCCTGATGTCATAACGACACCATGACCTAACGGAAGAATTAGGTACAATTTTCTGCAAGTTTTCCTTAATAACTGCTTGTTTATTTGTGTTTCTGAGGTGAAGATCGGGAATCCACGCGCAGTTCGACTGAACCAGTGCAAGAAGGTGTTCGAAAATCTCATCAAGGCCAGTCAAATACTAGTATTACATTTGTTAATACAGTGTGCTAAATCGAGTTTGTATCTCCATATCTCTTATGCTAACTCGTTACATGCTACGTTGCCAGAGACTGTATGCAATTTACACATTTATTACTGCTGGGTTCTGGGGGTTTATAGAACTGGCAGAAAGTTTTAATTGTGTCGGCAATATCTGATATGTAGTTGCGCTGGATAATTTTCTGCGCGTTTTGCTACGGAATTCTAAGTTGTCGGTTTACAGCGACAGTTGAGTACCAGTGGACTGCGCTCGCAGCTCCGCGTCACGCTCTGCGCAGTTTCATCAGAAGTGCTCGGGTGCCCGGTGCACGCAACTGCTGTCTGTAAGCGGAGCAGAATGCTCTACTTACACGGCGCTTGTTTTCGCTATTCTCTTCAGACTGCACGGCGCACCGCTCTAACAGATGAACACGCCGCATATTCCAACATACAAAAGTCTTTCTCTGAACTGTCGCTATTTTGAAACATGTATTGTCATCTAAATGTCGAATAAAAGTTCTTGAAATGCTGCTTCTGATCATACATTACTCACTGAAATATCAAATATCGAGGCATACCAATCAAGCATCATGTAGCACACTGTTTAGCAATTACTCAAAGAAAGAATAAGGGTTAGAATTTAGCTTCCCGTCGACCCAGACGTCATTAGAAACAGCAGAATGTAGGGATGGGCAAAAATGCGTAAGCAAATCGGTCGTGGTCTCGTGTAAGAACCATCCGTAATGTTATTCAGGGAAGTTATGAAATACCTAAACTTGGATGAATGGACTAAAATTGAACCGCGGCCCTCCTCAAGATAAGTTGCAACTAGTCAACCGCGTATTAATCGTAGTAACTGAAATTATTAAAAATACTCGTCCGTCTAATTAGTTGCCTGTAATTGCCTGTTTGTTGTGGGAGGAGGCTTTTGATAACATTCAGACATTTTGAACTGGGTTCATGCCTGATGATCTAGGTGCCAATTCATTCGTCGAAATGTTTCTGAATAGTCTTCAAACCAATAGCAAAGAATGCTAAATTAGAAACCTAGCGCATTATTATTTTAGAAAATTCTTTAATTTGCATAGCATTTGTAATCGGATAAGGAATGGCCATAGTTACCAAGCAACTATAAGGGGCAGTCAAATGTAAAAGAGACACATGGAAAATTAGTAAGTAAACTGTTTACTATTTCAAAAGTAATTGCCATAACTGTTGAGATAAGGCCGCTAGTGCCTGCGTCAAAAATGTTTACGGTTGCTTACGGAACCAAGATTTTACCCAGGCGTGCACCTCTTCGTCCGAATCATATCGACGACCACGAATGTCTTTCTCCAGGGCTCTGAAATTATATAAACCGCATGGGGAGAGATCTGGACTGGATGGAGCATATGTAAGGGCTTCCCAGCGAAACTTCTGCAGCGTACTCGTGGCAGCATGGAGGGGGGGTGGGGCGGCACACGAAAAAAGACGTTCGTGGCTCACGATTTGCTTCGGACAAAGATGTGCACCCCTGACTACAATCATGGGTCGGTAGACAATGGGAAACATTTTTCCATTTTTCCATGGAGGGATTGGCCACCTTGTCTCACATTTATACTCCGCAAGCCACCCAACGTTGTGTGGCGGAGCGCTCTTTACGCGCCACTGCCATTACCTCCCTTTCCTGTTCCAGTCGCGTATGGTTCGCGGGAAGAACGACTGCCGGGAAGCCTCCGTGCGCGCTCGAATCTCTAATGTTACATTCGTGATCTCCTCGGGAGGTATTAGTAGGGGGAAGCAATATATTCGATACCTCATCCAGAAACGCACCCTCTCGAAACCTGGACAGCAAGCTACATCGCGATGCAGAGCGCCTCTCTTGCAGAGTCTGCCACTTGAGTTTGCTAAACATCTCCGTAACGCTATCACGCTTACCAAATAACCCTGTGACGAAACGTGCCGCTCTTCTTTGGATCTTCTCTATCTCCTCCGTCAACCCCATCTGGTACGGATCCCACACTGATGAGCAATACTCAAGTATAGATCGAACGAGTGTTGTGTAAGCCACCTCCTTTGTTGATGGACTACATTTTCTAAGGACTCTCCCAATGAATCTCAACCTGGTACCCGCCTTACCAACAATTAATTTTATATGATCATTCCACTTCAAATCGTTCCGCACGCATACTCCCAGATATTTTACAGAAGTAACTGCTACCAGTGTTTGTTCTGCTATCATATAATCATACAATAAAAGATCCTTCTTTCTATGTATTCTCTATTCTGTGTATTCGCTATTCTATAGCGATTACTTTTGAAATTATAAACTGTTTACTTACTTCTTTCCATCTGTCTCATTTTCATTTGACTGCCTCTTATAAAACTGTGAATTCCTTTCAGATATCAGTTCTGTTTCACCGGAGTGTCAACACTCATTCCAGTTTGCCTCGATGACACCTGCCTTCAGTGACGCTGTGCCACTGCTGAACCCTACCAGGTGTAATCTCAGTCAACATAGAAGCTACGTAGCCTTTTCTTTATGAGGTACAATAAATGCAATCCAAACCTGAGAGACACGATGGATTCAGTATTGTAGCTACTATGGACGCACTAATAGGTCATTTACCACCACTCTGCGTCCACTCTAAAAATTTGTTCACCAATCTCATCGACAAGTCTTTCGTGCGGCCCTAATTACCGGGGATATGTGCTGTATTTACGCCCTTTCTGTCTATTCTTCCCAGACGTAAGTGGTCGCCACCACTAAACTGAAAATCCACCTTTTACTACAGGAGACAGCACCTTCAAAGTACTTCTCTCGATACACACGTGTCTTTGTGGACCGCAGAATCAATTTACAGAGTGAGATCTTCTATATTTGCATCAAATTGCGTTATCCCCTATCTGTAGCCAAAATCACCATAGATAATCATGCGACACTGGTTCCACAAGACACTTTGCATACTGTTGACTTTTTCACTTTATCGTATGCGTAATACTCTCAGAAATTGCAATACTTTTTAACTGAATTAATCATTTCTTACATTGCGTTAGTCTTTAAATTAACTGTAACATCGACGAATCATAAACGTCAAGTAAATAAAATATATACCTATACTATCCCGTCGATAACTATGAACTATTTTCAGCGCCTGGATGTGGATTTCAGTTACAGGATTACGTCGTTTTCGCGAGAGAAAGACGGCACAGTATAGCTTGGTCGCATCTGAAATTAATTCTACTATGAAGCATCCTTATTTCGTGTTTCTGCAGCCCAATTCATTTCTCGTATGCTCCTCATTTTGGCAAGTGGTCCATTATAGTTTTGGTAGTGATATCTACCGCCGTACACCCATCTTTAATCCAAGACTCACATATCATGTGATTTTTTTTAGTTCTTTCATTTAGGGGTTAAGAGAAGGATAATGTCAGAGTTTGTTTATATCTGTGCGTTAAATCTCCAGAAACCACGCTCGAGAGATCCCTATTCCTGACTAAAATTCAGTGAACAGCATCTTTCTATATATTGGCTACGATACTGTCCGAGACTCGAGATCTTGGCCCATTACACAATACGAACTTCTCTCTGGCTGTGCCACTTCTCCCACGAATTTTTACAACTGTTCAGTGCTTGTTCTACTCCCCAAAAAAATTTGTTTTCGCGGTCCTGCTGTAGCATAGCAACATATGCCGAACGCTTCTGTCCTTTCGTCTCTTTTCTTAATTTCTATTCAATTTAGGCTACTCCGTGTCGCCGTTTCCGTTGAGTGAGTTATACTCTTCTCGTTATAAAATTAAATAAATAGTCTCTGATTCTATACCTCATGTTTGACACAGCAGATATTCAGTTTTGCTTGCGTGACATGTATTATTTGGCTTGTTTTTCACTTGTGTAAGCGTTTTTACTGGTATCTCAATCTTTTATGTGTAACTTATAAAGAGACTGCAAGTTTTGTCTTATTCTTTCTTCCTTTGCATTCTGACGCTTCCTTGCACTATGTAAACATTTATTTCTTGTTTTAATTACGCGCTCTTCCTTTTTATTACCCTTTACCAGCATTTCTGACTCGTATGAACCAAATTTAATCAATATCTTTCGCAATCGTCACTGATGGTGTGCTTCAGTCCGATATTAATTTTGCCTCCATAATAAATGTTTGCCGGCCGGTGTGGCCGAGCGGTTATAGACGCTTCAGTCTGGAACCTCGCGACCGCTACGGTCGCAGGTTCGAATCCTGCCTCGGGCATGGATGTGTGTGATGTGCTTAGGTTAATTAGGTTTAAGTAGTTCTAAGTTCCAGGGGACTAATGACCTCAGATGTTAAGTCTCATAGTGCTCAGAGCCATTTGAACCGTTTGAATAAATATTTGTCGAACCATTCGCATATTTTGTGTCCATTTGGGCTGCTGCGAACAACGGCCAGTGTATTAAATCTCTTGTGTCACAGGATATGACTCTTATCTGCGGAGTAATTGTTTGACATCATTTAGTTTAATGCTAAGACAGTGGACTGATGTTCACTGAAGTATGCTTGTCGGTGGTTTCAACGTTTCATATAAAGGGTGGAAAAAAATTACGTATGGGAGATTTTAGACTGTTTAGAGACGATAGAAAGACACGCTTTTGTATATGACAAAAACATCACAGATGCACCGTCTCTCCGCTAGGAGTCCATTAAGGATTTGATGTTAATGATGTTTAGTGACGGTGTTCCAACTGGTGTGTGATGAGTATTGTTTTAGAGATGTTGCTGACATTCTATAGATTTCTTTTTGTAGTGGAGATGAAACGTCTGGTGTAAGAAGCACTTCAGAAGAGCTTGTTGCTTGTTTGGGTGAAGCCGCAGCCATTATTCGTGAACATCTCATTGATTTGAGCGTTTTGGACAATCATTAGCATCGAGATGCCAGTTGTGCATTAATGTAAATGGAAGACTTTTCAGCTAAATCTCTATAACAATATTCATCACATGACAGTTTGCAGACTGTCTCTGATCACCGCTAGCGTAAAAACTTTCATGAATTCCAAGCGTGGAAACGGCGCACCTGTGGCATTTTCGACAAATAGGAAAGTGTATCTTTTTATCTTCTCTAAACACTCTAAAATTTTGTACACATAGTTTTTACCCCCTGTATATAGGACGAGTCAGCTAAACTGTTCACTTAACATATTTCCGAAACCTCTTTAAGATATCGTAATTCTGTTTTCACTCTAAACGAATTGAGGAAAAGTTCTCTCTAAATGACGTGTAGACTCTCTTCATTACAGAGATACAGGTATCAACCTGAATTTTGTCAACTGGAACTACTGTAAGTGCGCGAAAGCAGAGTAAGCGAACATTCACCCCTTCCCCCTCCCCCGCCCCTAGCGCTGTACGCTCATTCCCGCGTCTGCTGTTTCCGCACCCGCGGGTCGTCGCCCGCGAATACAGCTGGCCACATGGAATAAAAGTGCTTCTTTTCTGTCTGCCGGGGTTGGGTCTTCACCAGTCGCAGTTCGTCCGCGCTGCGTTTCAGTCTGTATGACGCCGGGGAACTGAATGCTGGAGTGTATGTATACATCGTATTATTAATGTAGTTATGTAAAAGTAACTGGACTGTGGCTAAGAGTAATGATCACATGCTCTTCCTGATGACACCACACCTTGCCAGCGCTCATCTTGAATCAGATCCCATACAAAATGTTGTCAGCAGTATCCTTAGTGTTCCTTTGCCCATCATTATTGATGAGGGGAGAAGAAAGCCTACGGTCCTCCATGGTGTGTAGCAGTGAACGGTATCATTTGTTCAAATTCGTGTGTGGTATCCATACGTGCAAGTAACGCAAGGCTAATGCAGGCACCGTTCTTACGTTAGAGCACTTCCTATGCAGCGGAGTAAGGACCTGTACTGAAGGTAGGACTTCTACAGATACTGGCTTTGCTTAGCTTGCGAGCGGCAGTGATACCAAGTTTTTTAATAGTTGGAGTAATCGGGTAATCAATCATGATGGGCACACAGAAATGTGTGGATGTGGTAACTATTATAGCGCAATTATGCTCAGAAATAACGCAGTTAAAAACAGATGTAGCAAGTAGAAAGAACGTGGTTCAAGTAAGTAGCAGCCCTTGGAGTATCACCGATAAAAGTGCGATGAACATATCGATAGTTAAGAACTTTTCTAGTCTTCCGCAGAAGATGAGATAAGGATGTTCACATATATTCTAGTAAATTGGAAAATGCAGCAGTCTATGATCCTGGAGTGACTAGGACGAAGTAGCTGTGGCAAAACGACGAGTACAGGATGATGCACTCGATTTCGTCACGTGTGATACCATGTGCAGTGGAATTTAAACAAACACTTGTGCAACGGTATAAGAGGAAAAACGCAGCGAGGTTTTACAGGAAGCAACTCCCCAGTATGCTCCTTTTGAACGGGAAAGCATGTACCATTATATCAGCTCAGTGAGAACGATTCGCACAATGAGGCAAAATTATCTGAAGCTGTACAAAGGGCATTAGATACGTTTTGGAAAGGGCTAGAGGGTGAAATAGGCCAAACAGTAAGATTGGCACGTTGCGAGACATTTGAAGAAGCAATACACATGGCAGTTCGATTTGTTGAAGAGCCATGGAGACCTCAAATTGATCGCAAACCGGATGCTCGTGTGTTCGTAGCTTACTCGGGAACCAGCTGTCATGCGAACAGGCAGCAAAGCGCAATTTCTCGTAGGAAGAAGATTCGACGTTTCACCTGTGGAGTGCGAAGTCACATAGTGTGAAACTGTAAGCAGGGTAAGACAAGGCCGAAGGTGGACAGTTTCGGGAGGAGTGCGTAAATGACCACCACTACTTCACCCTCAAGAACCAGGCGTTACTGCGAGCCTGACTGATGACAGTTCCAAAGATCTGTTCGTTAACGCAATCTACCGTGGACAAAACGTCTGTTTCCTAGTTGATGCAAAGGCTCAGATTTCTTTCATGTGGTGCCATATATTTAAGGAAGAAAGTTGGCGGTAGGAAGAAAGTTGGCGGTAGCCAAGCTCTACCATTAAAGGGTTAAATGGCAACGGGGTGTACAATTGTGAGGAAGCTGTGATTAATTTCGTGACTGGTCAGTGATAAGGAGCAAAGAGAAACCGTGCGAAGATATATTGGGGTTAGATTTCCTTGTAGCTAGCCACGCTCAGATCAATGAAGCAGTAAGAGAAATTCGATTCGGTCATAAGGATTATGGTTGCAACGGCAACCCTGAAGGTCAGACTCGAAGGAATGTTAGTGCCTTTCAGGTAATTCGTAAATCGCGTAGCGACGGAAATACCCCGTTCCAAGTCAAACGTACATTTGACTGAATGTGAGTGCATCCCCCCGGAAACAGAAAAGACTCTGTATATCAGCGTGGAGATGCCAAAGTGCAAGGATAGTAATTTATTGTTAACAGAGGCATCAGTAAACGGTGATTTCCTAGGCCAGAGACATTGCTGTGTAGCGAGAACAAAAAAATGGTTCAAATGGCTCTGAGCACTATGGGACTTAACATCTATGGTCATCAGTCCCCTAGAACTTAGAACTACTTAAACCTAACTAACCTAAGGACGTCACACAACACCCAGTCATCACGAGGCAGAGAAAATCCCTGACCCCGCCGGGAATCGAACCCGGGGACCCGGGCGCGGGAAGCGAGAACGCTATCGCACGACCAGTAGCGAGAACAGTCAGTGTCATTAAAGAAGATCGAAGTTGGAAATTGTGTGTTCCAGTAAGCAGTGCTTATATGAGTAATGCAGAAGTGGAACTATAGTGAAGAACTATTGTTGCAACAGTGTCGAACATAGATCCACAAGACGTGATGGAAGTACCTAAAAGAGAAGCAAGGCGTGTAGGTAGTAAATTGTCTAACTAATGACAGTGTGAAGAAATCACCTGATGAATTACTCGAACCAGTCGAACAAGAGCTGCTTACTAAATTAAATCATTTATCACTGAAGGATCAGAGTGTTACTTAACTACTCTCATATTTTCCAAGAACAGTATAATATTCCAGCGACCCCCGTAGTTCAACACAAGATACATTCAAGCAGTACCCATTACTCAAAGACTGTACAGACGTCCATATAGTCAACAACCCTTTGTCGAAGAGATGATTAAGGAACAGTTGGAAACGGATTTCATAGAACCTGAAGAACTCTCAGATGCACCCTGAGTATCACCCAAAGTAACTGTAAGGAAAAATCATCTACAGGAGAACAGAAGTATAGGTTTGTGTCGATTACTGGAAGTTGATTGCTGTAACATTGCTGGATATTCATCCGTAGCCAAATCTTATACACTTTTTGTATTATCTTGGTTCACGCAGAATCTTCTCTGTTTGTAATAACTAGTGAATACAACCAGCTGACTATACATCGAGACGACAAGGCTAAGACATCATTTTTATGCCTACAACCATGTACAAGTATAACTGTCTTCTTTTGGTCTTTGAATGCGGAGCAATGTTTCAACAACAGATGATGATGATGATGATGATGATGATGATGTTGATGATGTTTCGTTTGTGGGGCGTTCAACTGCACGGACATCAGCACCCGTACGAAGTCCCAATTTTTACACAGTCCAATCTAGCCACTATCACGAATGATAATGATGATGAAATTATGAGGACAACACAAACACCCAGTTCAGGGGCAGAGAAAATACCCAACCTGCAGGGAATCGAACCCGGGACCCCGTGATCGAGAGGCAGCGACGCTATCCACTAGACCACGAGCTGCGGACATCAACAACTAGTGGATACTGTTCCCACAGGATTAAAATCCACTCAGCGTTTGCTTTACCTTGATTACGTTATCATTTTCAGCCAAAACATGTAGCAACATGCTGGAGACCACGAGCCATATTTTAAGGACTGCGCACTGCAAAAATCTTTCTCTATACATGTCAAAATTCCATTTTACTGTACCTAAAGGAGAATATTTAGGACACAGGATAACCTCGATGGAGCCCAACCTAACTTAAAAATGGTAGGAACTGTGAAGAACTATTCGGAACTGACGTATGTGAAGAAACTGCAGGCATTCCTAGACACAGGTAATTTCTACCTACGATTCATGATGCCTCAATTACTGAATACAGGAGCAGTTTTTGCTTGGAGTTCCAAATGTTCGCAATAGATCGAAACGCTAAAAGCAGCTTTGACACGTCTCCCGTATTGGCTTATCCAGACTTCTCAAAACCTATGAGCCGCGCGGAGTGGCCGCGCCGTTTGAGGCGTCATGTCACGGACTGCGCAGCCCCTGCCGCCGTAGGTTCGAGTCCTCCCTTGGGCATGGGTGTTTGTGTTGTTCTTAGCATAAGTTAGTTTAAGTAGTGTGTAAGTCTAGGGACCGATGACCTAAGCAGTTTGGTCCCTTAGGAATTCACACACATTTGAACATTTTTGAACAAAACCTTTTATCCTAGCTACTGACGCTGGCAATTTTGCCGTCAGGGCGGTTTTTTCGCAGGACACGAACGGAGGAGAGCATCCAACTTCATTCGCCTCCCATTTTCTGAACACAGCCGACTGCAGTCACAAGACAACAGAAAAGGAATTATGTGCACTTGTCTATGGCAACTACAACCTATGTTTCTTATTTGGCCGAGAATTCACTGTAGTAACCGGTCACGCCGCTCTGAAGTATCTACTCTCCGTGAAGATCGCAGCATAATAATCTTATGGACCTTACATTTAAGTGAGCGCCAATACAAGGCAATTCACCGACTCGGAAAACTACACTACAATGCTGATAGAGTTAGTAGGAAAGTCAGAGTAGTTTCACGACTGGCAGGGAAGAGGAATCAATAAATACATTAGAAGTCGACTTGTAGTGTTAATCCTGGAACGTGGTTGATAGGATACTGCTAAATGAAACGATATTGTTGTGCTTGAAGTCCTACTGGCAAAACAGCAACTAACCTGCGAATAGCATAAATCTACTGGTGGCCGAATCGGAAAGCCAACGCTTATAGTTACGCTGCACGTAGCAACTTATGCAACAAGGGGAATGATGCGGGCAAACCAAAGCACCTCTACATGAACTCCGAGAAATGAGCACAACTTTTGAACGAGTGGGTCTTGATACTGTAGCTCCCCTACCAAAAACAAAGTATGGAAATCGTTACATCTTGACTATTCTGGATCATTTCTCGAGATGTATGTTAATGACACCAATCCCAAACTAAAGTGCTGAGGTCATGGAGCGTGTGTTTGTTAAAGACAGGATTCTGATATATAGTTGACCTCCTTTTGTAACTAGCGATCAAGGTTCCAAAAATATGGTTCAAATAGTTCTGAGCACTATGTGAGTTAACTTCTAAGGTCATCAGTCCCCTAGAACTTAGAACTACTTAAACCTAACTAACCTAAGGGCATCACACACATCCATGCCCGAGGCAGGATTCGAACCTGCGACCGTAGCGGTCGCGCGGTTCCAGGCTGAAGCGCCTAGAACCGTTCGGCCACACCGGCCGGCGATCAAGGTTCCAATTTTACTTCTGAGCTACTACAGCAAGTATACAGCTTTCTGAAAATTGACAAGCTAGGGGCAACACGCCAGCTCATCTAGAGGGGAATGGGAAGAGGGGAGTGGGAGGAGTTCATCGAACCCTCCTGAAACTGATAAGTCGCTATGTTGGCAGTAAGCACGATTCATGGAACACCTACATACCGTACGTGCTCAGCGCTTACGACACGAAGGTCCGCACCAGCACGCAGCTCATTCTTTACGAAAGCGACTATGGCAGGTGAATGAACCTTCCGTTTGACTCCGCCGCATCAGCAAGAGACAGTAACAATGAAAACGTCAGGGATTTAGCCAGGAAACTACATGACGTATGGAAGCAAAGTAAAAGCTCTAAATCATCAGCCATTTCTCCAGCAGGCAGCTCAGCAGCACCGCAGAGCTGTT
Organism: Schistocerca americana; assembly: GCF_021461395.2. Lineage (NCBI taxonomy): Eukaryota > Metazoa > Arthropoda > Insecta > Orthoptera > Acrididae > Schistocerca > Schistocerca americana. The sequence goes on from NC_060130.1 coordinate 661,026,424, forward strand.
ACACATAAAAATTGCAATGGAGATTTAGTTTATTTGAGCAAGAAAGGCAACGTCAGGAAGGTTAAATTACATTGGAAAGGACTGTATAAAGTCCTTGACATCGCCTCCCCTGTTACAGTAAAAGGCCAACTGTCGTTTCACCCTATGATAGTGCACGTGAACCGTGTAGAGACGTATCTGAGCAGGGCGGCTACTGAACAAGCCGATGAACCGGAAGAAGGATCCCGAGGCAGACCATGGAAGCAGCTGAGACAGCCGCAGAACGCACCAGATGGTGATCAGCCGGTGAGCCGCCAACGCAGAAATACCCAGTTCGACACCGACGAGACACGACGCCGTCACACGAGCCAGCAGCACCTCATCACGGCATCTACTACGCCCAAGACAGCGCTAAGCGTGTGCTAAGTGTGAATACATCGTCTACATATGACGCACCAGTGTCTGAGTGTGCATGTGCGGAAGTGAAAAGTGTGGTCATCTCTTGTAAGCAACAAATTTACATTCTCAAATGTTGACAAGGTTTTTTTCTTTCGGAGAACTGTTAAACTTCCTTAAGACGGTTATGTTATGCTTAACGATAACGATTCTTGTTTTTGCTTTGGTCAGTAATTCTTATTTTGAGTGTTTTTCTGTCTGTGAGCATCCTTCCACAAGAATCCGCTGTTCCTTTTGCGAAACAAGCATGTATGGTAGTGGCTAGTGGCAATTTTAAACTTATTTTTAAGTATAATCTAAGTGACGTAGAATAGCAATTCCAGAATATACAAGAACTCATGTATCTTATTGAATCAATGCTCTTCAGCCGTACGATATGCTATCCAGTAATCTAATGGTACCACAGTAGGGTTACAGCAAAACCGCGAGTTAAAATAGCATCACGATCTGTAAAAGGAAATCGACTACTTTTTAGACCTTATACCCCACAGCAGTCTCATTAGACATAAGTGGGCATGGTTTGATATTAGTGGTAATTATTTGAATGTAGTTCATACTCTCAACAGTACTGACCAGTATCAACAAGCTATGCTTTTAAGCTTTCAATTGGGTTAACGACAACTTTCCTAATCATTTTGTTATGTTTGATCACCTTCTCTTTTTTCGTGTTGAAGCGATCAATGCACTCATCTCGAGTTCAAACCTGTTGCTGTCGGTGACCTTGTGGCCCACTTGTTACCAGTTACAAATGAAGTGTAGCAGAAGTTAGTGATAAACATAATAATAGAGTCGAGGTCTACAAAGTAAGCGAAGCGAAGCAGTTCTGCACCACTGTGGACACACCACCCTTTGCCACAATATCAGAATTAATACGATAGAGAATTTTTCTTAAATAGGCCACTCTGGTAGCTCATCTTTATTGGGGAAGGTGGTGTAAGAGAGCGGAAAAAGAGTACGCGAACATTAACCCCTTCCCCCCCCCCCCCCTCCCCACACACCTAGCGCTGTAAGCGCATCTCAAATTCCGCACGCGCAGGTCGTCGGCTGCGAATGCAGCTGGCCACGCGGAATTGTCGGATGGAGGTTGTGCCGTCACCAGTCACATTTCGTCCGCACCGCGTTCAAGTCGGTAGGCCGCCGGAGCGTTGACTGCTAGAGTGTATGTACGTATCGTGTTGTGAATAAGCAACTTAGTTTCACTCTTCAAACTGCAGCTACTAGATTCGGATTACTCGCGATATTTAGAACTTACGTTCGGATCACGAATTTACTTCGGGCTTGGCAGACTTTTAGTAGACCATTAGAACAACATAATGTGCAAGTAGTAAGGCGAACTACGCAGGCGATTTCGATAAAATCGCCGGAGAAGTTTTATGCGTCAGTGAGGTACCGGTGCGTTGCGACCCTGAGCGCTAGATGACGGCAGTCATGTGGTTAGCGTTCAAGCTCCTTAATTGGTGGATCGGTTTTTTTAACTCATATTTCCTTCAACATTAGTCATATTATTTCATATATATCACATTTTATCGGTAATATGATGAAAATATATGTGTATTTGTATTACTATATTAGCAACTGAAAATGCTATAGCTCCATTTGAAAAAGCGAAATTGATAACCATATCTCTGTAACAGATCCAGCTATGAAAAGAGACTACACCTTTTAATGAGGACTTTTTCACAATTCATTTAGATGAAAACAGAACTGTGATATCTTAAACGGTTCAGGAAACACCTGAATTGAGTAGCTAGGCTGAATTATTCTGTCAGTCGGTATGAATTCTTTAAACTCGGTGATCAAGAAGTGTTATAGGGAAAAAAAAACTTAGTGAAAACAGGTGAAGTAACCAACGTTAGCCCCAGAATCTTTTTTAGCGAATACTGAACACGCGGCGCATTAATAGAGTTTTCAGAACTTGATTCTACAGTCCGAAAATATAAGAAATGTGCTACAAGCTTGATTGAAACAGTTATGAAGGAGGCATTTAGACGTGATCTTTTAAAGGAATCATTCGATCTTCTGCTCAGGTGATTTAGGATAACCGAGGAAAACATAAATCAGGATGGCCGAACGAAGGTTTGAATCCCTTTTTACAAGACTATGAGCCTCGTGTTTTAGCCATTGCTCCAGGTTGCTTCTGCTTATTTCCCAGCTAATGCGGTACAACCATACTTTGACGTGTGATGTGGACCACGATGCGTTTGACGTTCTGCCTACATAATCAAAGAATTTTGTAAATGCTGCGTTAAATTTTTCTGTATCAGGGCTCACTAGGGTGCCACCTAAACTCTGCGTATGTGTTGTCGTTGTGGTCTTCAGCCCAAAGACTGGTTTGATGCAGCTGTCCATGCTGCTCTGTCCTGTGCAGGTCTCTTCATCTCCGAATAACTACTGCAGTTTACATCCTTTTGAATATGCTTACAGCATTCATCTCTTGGTCTCCCTCTACAATTTTTACACCCCACACTTCCCTCCAATACTAAATTGGTGATCCCTTGATATCTCACAATGTGTCCTACTAACCAATCGCTTCAGTCGAGTTGTGCCACAAATTTCTTGTCTCCCCATTTCTACTAAGTATTTCTCATTAGTCACGTGACCTAGACACCTAATCTTCAGCAACCTTCTGTAGCATCACATTTGAAAAGCTTCTATTCTCTTCTCGTCTAAACTGTTCATCGTCCATGTTTCACTTCTATATGTGGCTACACTCCATACAAATACTTTCAGATAAGACTTCTACCACTTAAATCTACATTCCATATTAATAAATTTCTTTTCTTCAGAAACGCTCTTTTCACCAATGGCAGTCAACATTTTGTATCCTATCTACTTCTTCCATCATCAGTTATTCTGCTGCCCAAATAAAAAAACGCATCTACTACTTTAAGTGTCTCGTTTCCTAATCTAACTCCCTAAACATCAGCCAGTTTAATTGGACTGCACTCCATTATCCTCGATTTGCTTTTGTTGGTGTACATTTTATGTCCTCCTTTCAAGAGACTCTCCCTTCCGTTCAACTGCTCTAACAAGTACTTTTCTGTCTCTGTCTGAATTACAGTTCAAAATGGCTCTGAGTACTATGGGACTTAACATCTGAGGTCATCAGTCCCCTAGAACTTAGAACTACTTAAACCTAACTAACCGAAGGACATCACAGACATCCATGCCCGAGGCAGGATACGAACCTGCGACCGTAGTGGTCGCGCGGTTCCAGACTGAAGCGCCTAGAACCGCTCGGTCACACCGGCCGGCACTGAATTACAGTGTCATCGACAAACCTCACACTCCAAATTTTCCTTTTGCTTCCTTTACTACTTGCTCAGTGTACAGATTAAATAACATTGGCGATAGGCTACAACCCTGCCCTTCTCGACTGACGCTTCCCTTTCATGCCCCTCAACTCTTATAACGGCCGTCTGGTTTCTGTACAAGTTGTAAATAGCCTTTCTGTCCCTTTATGTTACCCCTGATACCTCCAGAATTTGAAAGATAGTATTCCAGCCAACACTGTCAAAAGGTTTCTCTAAGTGTACAAACGCTATAAACGTAGGTTTACTTTTCCTGAAAAAACCTATCTTCCAAGGGAAGTCTTAGGATCAGTATTGCCTCACGTGTTCCTACATTTCTCCGGGATGCAAATGTTCAAATGTGTGTGAAATCTTATGGGACTTAACTGCTAAGATCATCAGTCCCTAAGCTTACACACTACTTAACCTAAATTACCCTAAGGGCAAACACACAGACCCATGCCCGAGGGAGGACTCGAACCTCCGCCGGGACCAGCCGCACAGTCCATGACTGCAGCGCCATTGACCGCTCGGCTAATCCCGCGCGGCTCCGGGATGCAAACTGAACTTCCCGCGGTCGGCTTCTACTAGTTTTTCCATTTGTCTATAACGAATCCGTCTTTGTATTTTGCAGCCACGACTTATTAAATTGCTAGTTTGGTAATGTTCAGACCTTCAGCACCTGCATTCTTTGGAGTTGGAATTATGTATATCCAAATGAAATTCCATTCGAAAGTGACATAATACAGTTTCCTTCCATCAGTATCAGTCACATAAATATTAGATTTATTTGCTTGTTGCCATTTTAGCTGTGACTACTACATTTCAACTAACGAGGATAAGAGCCACAGGCCGCTCATGTAAACGCCGGTATCCTTCTGTACAGCGACTGATTGGCTGTATAAAAAAAAAAAAAAAATGTTTTTACCCGCTATATTATCGATCCGCGGTATCTTGAGTTTCTGCCTAGCTCCTTATAAATCTTTATCAGTGCTTTTATTCCTTACAGGACTCATATCTATCATGCGTATATCAATCATGTCCGCATTAATTTGTCTTCTATGACTTTTTTATTACACTATTTCACAGACAAGAAGTAAATAGGAAACGAGCAGAGAACTTGTACGTTTTGTGGTATATTTATGTAGTCGGCGATCGCTGACCTCATTATGTGTTTTTTGGGTTGTACAAAAAACTTTGGAACGTGGTGGTTTAGCTGGCCACATCAACGACAATTGGCAATGTCGTTACAGTCAAAGGAGTGTTACCCGCTGCAACTTTTTTCCATTTTTCGTTAATTGGCAGTTATTCTACATCTACATGGTTACTCTTCAATTCAGAATTAAGTGCCCCGCAGAAGGTTCACTGGACCACCTTCAGGCTATTTATCTATAGTTCCACTCCCGAACAGCACGCAGGAAAAACGAACACTTAAATCTTTACTTGCGAGCCCTGATTTCTCTTATTTTAGATTGATGATGATTTCTTCCTGTGTAGATGGACGCCAACATATAATTTGCACACTCTTAGGAGAAAAAAAAAAAGACTGAAATTTCGCAACGAAACACGCCTTTCTTTTAATGATTGCCACCCCAATTCGCATATCATATCCGTGCCAATGTCTCTCCTATTTCGCGAAAACAGCAAAACTATCCGCCCTTCTTTGAACTTTTTCGATGTTCTTCGTCAATCCTATCTGATGCGGATCCCACACCCCACAGTAATACTTCAGAAGAGGGTGGACAAGCATAGTGCAAGCAGCCTCTTTAATAGATCTGTTGCGTTTTCTAAGTGTTCTGCCAAAAAATCGCAGTCTTTGATTTGCTTTCCTTACAACATTGTCTGTACGATTGTTCCAATTTAAGTTATTCTTAATAGCAATTCCTAAGTATCTTGTTGAATTTACAGCCTTTAGATTTGTATGATGTATCGTTTAACCGAACTTTAGAGGATTCCTTTTAGTTCTCATGTGGATGACTTCACACTTTCCATTAGAGTCAGTTGCTACTTTTCGCACCATACAGATATCTTGTAAAAAGCATTGTGCAATTAGTTTTGATCGTCTGATGACTTTGAAAGACGGCAAATAACAATATCCGCTACAAACAGTCGAAGAGGGCTGCTCAGATTGTCTTCCAAAATAATTATGACTACGGATTGTGACCTTTCTGACAGGAAATTACGAATCCAGTCGCACAACTGAGACGACACTCCATAGGCACGCAGAGTGATGAGAACTCGCATGTGAGGAGCGGTGTCACGAGTCTTCTTGAAATCTAAAACAATGGAATCAGTTTGCCATCCCCTGCCGATGGCACTCATAACTTCGTGAGAATAAAGAGTTAGTTGCGTTTCGCAAGTACGATGTTACCTGTATCCGCGTTGGCTGTTTGTCGGTAAATCGTTTAATAAATTCTTGCACATCTCCCCCATGAACCACGGAACTTCCGGAGATGGAATGGCTTGCGTGCTTGATAGTCGTACCATACATGCAACGACCACGGAGAGCTATCTTTGCAGAGGCAAGACAAACATGTTGTTCCTGAAGGGGAATAGCAGCCTTTTTAATAGTTGCAGGGGCAACAGTCTCGATGATCTATTGATATTTTCTTGTAACATCAGCAAACATGGCCTTGCTGTGCTGGTACTGTGAAGGGCTGAAAGCAGTGGAAAATTACAGCGGCTTTTTTTCTTATTTTTTCGAGGGCTTGGAAATTTATTGTACGGTTAAATGACGACGGCGTGTTCCTGGGTAAAATTTTCCGGAGACAAAACAGTCCGCATTCGGATCTCCTGTCGGGGACTACTTCGGACGTTGTCGCCATCAGTAAAAACAAAACAAAAACAAAAAAACTGTAGATGAATACGGGGCTGTAAATACGAAATCAAATGGGGCTGATGCAGGAGTAGATGTAATAATAAATAATACAAAAGAAATGTGGGTAATCTACTACGAACAACTTAGTGAATGCATCATCGTAGCCAAAATAGACACGAAGCCAACATTCACCACAGTAATACAAGTTTATATGCCAGATAGCACAGAAGATGATGGAAAGATTGAAAAGTATATGATGAGATAAAAGAAATTATTCGGATTGTTAAGAGGGATGGGAATTTTTAATTATGATCGGGGACCGAAATTCAATGGTAGGAAAAGGATGAGAAGGAACATTTGTAGGAGAATATGGGCTGTAGGAAAAGAATGAAAGAGGAAAGCCGCTTGTAAGAATTTAGTACAGAGCATATTTCAGTTATTTCTAACACTTGGTTTAAGACTTACGAAAGAATATTGTATATATACAAGAGACCCGGGGACACCGGAAGGTTTGAGATTGATTACGTAATGGTAAGACAGAGGTATCGAAATCAGCTTTTAAATTGTAAGACATTTCCAGAGGCAATAGTAGGCTGCGACCATAATTCACTGGTTATGAATTGCAGATTAAAACTGTAGAAATTCCAAAACGGCAGAAACTAACGAGATGATACTTAGATAAATGGATAGAATCAGAGGCTGTTGAGAGTTTCAGAGGAAGCATTAGACATCGATGGCCTAAAGCAGTGGAAAGGCATTCAATCGAAGATGAATGGGTATATTTGAGAGAGAAAATAGTAAGACAGCAGAGGATCACGTAGATAAAATGGCATGGCCTAGAAGAAATTTCTGGATAACATGAGAGGTTCTGAATTTAACTGATTAAAGGAGAAATTATAAAAATGCAGCAGGCAAGAGGGACAACAGACGTCTAAATAATTAGATTAACAAAAAGTACAAAATGGCTAAGCAAAAACGGAACAATGAGATTAGCAGAAAATGCAAATTGGATAACGGCGAGAACGGCTAGAGGACGAGTGCATGGCAATAGAAGCATTTGCAACTAGGAGAAAGATATGAAACTCCCTGGCAGGTTAGTCCGGAACCGCGCGACTGCTACGGTCGCAGGTTCGAATCCTGCCTCGGGCATGGATGTGTGTGATGTCCTTAGGTTAGTTAGGTTTAAGTAGTTCTAAGTTCTAGGGGACTGATGACCACAGATGTTAAGTCCCATAGTGCTCAGAGCCATTTGAACCATTTGAACCATTTGAACCCTGGCAGGTTAAAACTGTGTGCCTGACCGAATCTCAAACCGGCGAAAGATTGATGTCCTGTAGAGGAAAATCACAGAGGTCTTTGGAGAAGAGATATGCAGCTGTATGAATATCAAGAGATTAGATGGAGAACAGGTACCAAGGAAACAAAGAAAAGATGAAAGGTGGAAGAAGTATACAGAGGTGCTGTACAAGGGAAATGATACTGAAGGCAATATTATAGAAGAGGAAGAAGAAGGAGACGAAGATAAGATAGGAGATATGATACTGCGAGAAGAATTTGGCAGACACATGAAAGAACTAAGTCAAAATAACATCCATCGAGTGGACGACATTCCGTCAGAACTACTGATATGCTTGGGAAAGCCAGCCAAGACAAAACCATGCCACCCTGTGTGCAAGATGAAAGACACAGGAGAAATACCCTCAGACTTCAACAGTAATGTAATAATTCCGGTTCCAAGGAATCCATCTGCTGACAGGTGTGAATATTACCGAACTAGCTGTTTAATAGGTTATGTTCCGAAATACTGACCAATTATTTACAGAAGAATGGAAAACCTGATATAAGACGACCTTGGGGAAGATCTATTTGGATTCTGGGCAAATGTACGAACACGCGAGACAATATCGACCCTGCGACTTCTCTAGAAGAAGGGTCAACGAAAGACAAACCTAGCGTTATAGCACCTGTTGCCTTAGAGAAGACTTTTGGCACTGTTGACTAGAACACAGTGCTTGAAATTCTGAAGGTATCAGAGGTAAAATACAAGGAGCAAATGGTTATTTGTAACTTGTACAGAAACCAGGCCACAGTTATAAAATTCGAGCGGCGTTAAAGCTAAGCCGTTGTTGAGAAAGGAGTGAGACAGGGTTGTAGCCTATCCTCGGAGCTATTCAGTGTGCACATTGAGCGAGCAGTAAAGGAAACGAAAGAAAAATGTGGTGAATGAAATGATGTTCAGAGAGAAGGAATAAAAACTTTGATTCGTATGTTGTGCTTGTTCATTTGGACATGTCCATTTTAATCCAGCAGCGACTATGAGATAAGACACAAAGGAATTACGTGCATTGTCTGCGAGTGGGCATTGATTTGAATAAATGGGAAACTTGAAAATTTGTGCTGGACCGGGATTTGAACCCAGTCTCATGTTTAGCAGGCAGATGCGGTGACAACTGCACCACCCATACACAGTGGTCAGTGCAACTGCACCGATTACCCCAGCACGCCTCCTGTCAGACCCAAATTCTCAATTTATCCACACACTACTAATGTTGTGCCCCTTACTCATTGTCCTCATTACTCTGGCATTCCACCGATTCCCATAAGAGTTCGAGACTGTTGTGCATCCGCACTGAAGAGATCATCGGGCATCCTTGCCTTAATTATATACACGTGGTGTCTATTCTTTTGGACATGTCCAGATGATGCAGTGTTAGCGCACCTGCTTAGTAAGCAGGAGACTCGGGTTCAGTTCCCAAATCGGACAAAGTTTCAACTTTCTCCATTGATATAAATCAATGCCGACTCGCTGCGAATGCGTGTAATTCCTCTGTGTTTTAAAAACTTTGATGTTTGCCAATAACGTTGTAATTCTGTTAGAGACAACATAAGACTTGTAAGAGCAGTTGAACAGAATGGACATGGTCCTAAAAGGAGGATATAAGATCAAAATCAACACAAGCAAAGAAAGGGTAATGGGACGTATTCAATTACATCAGGCGATGCTGTAGGAATTAGAATGGAAAATGAGACGCTAATAGTAGTTGATGAGTTTTGCTATTTCGCCAGTAAAATAAGTGGTGGTGGCCAAAGTAGAAATGATGTAAAACGTAGACGCTATAGCAAGAAAAACTTTTCTGGAGAAGAGAGATTTGTAAGCATCAAATACAGATTTAAGTGTTTGGATATCTTATCTGAAGGTATTTGTATGGTATATAGCCTTGTATGGACATGAAACAGGGACGATAAACAGTTCAGACAGGAAGAGAACAGATGATTTTGACATGTGGTGATACAGAGAAATGCTGAAGGTTGGATGGGTAGATCATGCAATTACGAGGGTTGCCCAGAAAGTGATGCACCGCATTTTTTTCGTCAACAATTCTTTGTTGAACATAATGAGGATCGCACACACGAAAGAATTGTGTTTTATCTACACACCATATTTTCCATGTAATCTCCATCTCATTCTATGACCTTACTCCAGCGCGAAAAGAGGGCGTGTATGCCCTGTTGGTACCAATCCGTGTCCTGCTGGCGGAGCTAGTGCTTCACTGTGTGAATCACCTCCTCATCGTCCTCAAAATGTCTTCCACGTATGGCATCCTTCAATGGCTTAAACAAGTGGAAGTCCAAGGGGGTTAGGTCAGGGGTGTAGTGTGAATAGGGTAACACTGTCAAACTCTGCTTTGCGATGTGTTCAGTAGTTTTCAGACTTGTGTGGGACCGAGCGTTATCGTGTTGAAGCAAAACATCTCCTGAGTTGCTCCGGCACCGAAGTCGCCGGAAGCGTGTCTTGAGTTTTGTTAATGTGTTGACATATGCTTCTGAATTAATGGTACCGCCTCTTGGCATCACATGAATGAGAATCACACCTTCACAGTCCCGGAACACGGTTATCATGACCTTACCAGCGGAAGCAGTTGCTTTGAATTTTTTCTTCTGTAGGGAGTGGGAATCCATTCCATCGACTGTCGTTTTGTTTCGGGCTCAAAGTGGTGAACCCAGGTTTCATCACCTGTTACAATCCGGGACAAGAAGGCCTCCCCCTCAGCTTCAAAACGTTGCAACAAATCAAGACAAATGTTTTTTCTGTGTGATTTGTGATCCACCGTTAGACACCACGGAACCCATCCTGCACACACTTTTGAATATACAAGAATGCGGATAATCGCATCCACACTTTCTTTGCTGATTGACAGATGCGGCGCCAACTGCCGAGTCGTAATGCGTCTGTCCCCGCGAATGACATCAGCTCGCTGCAATATGTAAGGTGTGACAGCCGTGGATGGTCTCCCAGACCGCTGCAAATTGTGGAGCTCCGTCGAACCGCCTTCTGATAACCTCACCCTCCGTGTCCAGCGAGTAACTGCACTTCTGTCGACAGCATATGCTCCATAGACTTTGTGCAAGCGTTTGTGAATATTCGCCACAGTTTCTTTCTCTGCAGTGAGGAATGCAATGACTGCACGTTGCTCGTAACGTACATCACCTACAGATGCCAATTTGAAACTGTCCTGCAGCTACGCTATCTATCGGAAGTGACAGAAACTTGGCGCGCTTACTCAGGAGACCTCAAATAATACATACGTAACGTTTCGCATTCGTAGCATTGTTTTCCGCCGAGGAAAAAAAAAATGCGGTGCATTACTTTCTGGGCAACCCTCGTATGTAATGAGGACGTACGAAAAAGAATGTAAATTTTCCTTTTCTTAATCTTTCATCTAAGATATGTGGCAGGGTCAGTATTGCCCCTCGTATTCCCACATTTTATCTAAATCCAAACTGATCTTCCGCAAGATCGGCATCTATCAATATTTCCATTTTTCTGTAAGAAATTCGTGTTAGTATTTTGCAACTATGATTTGTTAAACTGATAGTTCGGTAATATTCACACGTCACAGCAGTTGCTTTCTTTGAAATTGGAATTACTATATTCCTCTTGAAGACTGAGGGTAGTTCGCCTGTCACCAGATGAAAGAGTTGTGTCATGAATGGCTGTGCCAAGGATGCCAGTAGTTCTGAGGGAATGTCGTCTACTTCCGAGGCCTTGTTTCGCCTTAAGTCTTTCAGTACTCTCTCAAATTCATCTCGCAGTATCATATCTCCCATCTCATGTTCATCTGCGTCCTCTTCCATTTCTATAACCTTGCCTTAAAATTCATCTCCCCAGTCTAGACCCTCTACACAGGGTAGTTAGAAATAGTCTGAAAAGTTTGTAAGGGTGTTTCGGGGTAGGTTGTGCTGACAAATAACTGTTAAGAAGATAGCTGTGTCTGGCGGGCCGGTTTACTTTGCGTTCACAAGTGTCTGATTGGCTGACTTCAATGATAATTAGTTCGGTAACGGTGCAACGAATCGATTTTTCTCCAAACAATTATTCCTCATGACAACTTATCCTGCAAAGCCGTTACAAGCTTTTCAAACTGTTTCTGACCATCCTGTATACTCCTTCCACCTTTCAGCTTTCCTTTCATTGCTTAGGACTGGTTTCCCATCTGAGCTCTTGATATTCATACAGCTGCTCCTCTCTTCTCCACAGATCTCTCTTTAATTTTCCTGAAGGCGGTATCTATGTTTCCTCTAGTGATGTGTGCTTCTAACTCCTTACATTTGTCCTCTAGCTATTCCTTCTTAGCCATTTTGCGCTTCCTGTCAGTCTCATTTTTAGACTTTTTTGCCTGCTTCATTTGCTGCATTTCTGTATTTTCTCCTTTCAGCAACCAAATTCAATGTCTCCTCTGTTATCCAAGGATTTTTCCTGAATGAATGGTCCAAATGGCTCCAAGCACCATGGGACTTAACATCTGAGGTCATCAGTCCCCTATACTTAGAACTACTTAAACCTAACTATCCTAAGTAAATCACACACATCCATGCTCGAGGCAGGATTCGAAACTGCGACCGTAGCAGCAGCGCGATTCCGGACCGAAGCAACTAGAGCCGCTCGGCCACAGCGGCCGGCTGATTTTTACTGGGCCTTGTCTTTTTACCTATTTGATATTCTGGTGCCTTCACTACATCATATCTCAAAGCTACCCATTCGCCTTTTACTGTATTCCTTTCCCCTGTTCTAGTCAATTGTTGCCTAATGATTCCTGTGAAGCTCTCAACAACCCTCTGGTTCTTTCGACTTATCAAGGTCCCATCTCCTTAATTTCCTACCTTTTTGCAATTTCTTCACTTTTAATCTACAGTTCATAACCAACAAACGACGATCAGAGTCCACATCTGCCCCTGGAAATGTCTTACAATTTAAAAACCGGTTGCTAAATCTCAGTGTTACTACTATATAATCTATATGAAAACTTCCCGTGCCTCCATGTCTCTTACACATGTACAACCTACTTTGACGATTCTTAAACCAAGTCTTAGCGACGATTAAGGTATGCTGTGTGCAAAATTGTATTAGACGGCTTCCTCTTTCATTCCTTTACCCCAACTGATATTCACCTACAATTTTTCCTTCTCTTCGTTTTCCTACTATCAAATGCCAACCCCCCATCACAATTAATTTACGTCCTTTAACTTTCTGAATAATTGCTTTTATCTCCTCATACATTTCTCGAATCTCTTCATCAACTGCAGAGTTCATTGGCATATAAGCTTGTACTGCTATTGTTGGTGAGGGCATCGTGTCTGTCTTGGCTATGATAATGCGTTCACTATGTTGTTCATAGTAGCTTACCCGCATACCTGTTTCCTTATTCGTAATTAACTCCACTCCTACAGTACTTCTATTTGATTTTGTATTTGTAATCCTGTATTCAAATGAGCAAAATTCCTGTTCCTTCTGCCAGCGAACTTTACTAATTCCCACTATATCTGTCTTCAAAAAAATGGTTCAAATGGCTCTGAGCACTATGGGACTTAACATCTATGGTCATCAGTCCCCTAGAACTTAGAACTACTTAAACCTAGCTAACCTAAGGACATCACACAACACCCAGCCATCACGAGGCAGAAAAAATCCCTGACCCCGTCGGGAATCGAACCCATGAACCCAGGCGTGGGAAGCGAGAACGCTACCGCACGACCACAAGATGCGGGCTTATCTATCTTCAACCTCTCCATTTCCCTTTGTAAATTTTCTGTCCTACCTATCCGAATAAGCGATGCAACATTCCACACTCCGGTCCGTAGAACGCTAGTTTTGTTTCTCCATATATCTTAGAAGACAGATTAAGGGAAGTCAAACTTACGTTTTTAGGATTTGTAGACTTAGAGAAAGCTTTTGACTATGTTGACCGGAATACTCCATTTGAAATTCTGAAGGTAGCAGGGGTAAAATACTGGGAGGGGACGGTTATTTATAACTTAACAGAAACCAGACCTCAGTTATAAGACTCGAGGGGAATGAAAGGGAAGCAGTGGTTGAGAAGGATGTGGGACAAGGCTGTAGCCTATCATCGATGTTTTTCAATCTGTACATTGAGGGAGCAGTAAAGGAAACCAAAGAAAAATTTGGAGAGGGAGGAGAAACAAAAAGTTTGCTGATGATATTGTATTTCTCTCAAAGGCAGAAAAGGACCTGGAGGAGCCACTGAATGGAAAGGACAGTGTCTTGAAAGGGGGAATTAAGGTAAACATCAACAAAAGCAAAACGAGGATAGTGGAACGCAACCAAATTAAATCAGATGACGCTGAGAGAATCAGATTATGAAAGAGGACACTAAAAGGAATAGATGAGTTTTGCTATCTGGGCAAGAGTTTCTGAAGAAGAGAAATTTCCAGCTCTAAATACTGATTTAAGTGTTAGGAAGTCTTTTCTAAAAGTATCTGTATGGATGTGACACATGGACGATAAACAGTTTAGACAAAAAGATGATAGAAGCTTTTGGAATGTGGTGCTACAAGAGAATACTGAAGATTAGGAGGGTATATCACATAACTAATGACAAGGTACCTAAATTAATTGGGGAGAAAAGAAATTTGTGGCACAACCTGACTAGAAGACGGATCGGTTAATAGGACACATTCTGATACATCAAGGGATCACGAATGTAGTATCAGAGGGCAGGGTGGGAGTTAAAAATCGTAGAGTGAGTCCAAGAGATGACTGCAGTAAGCAAGTTCAAATGGGTGTAGGCTGCAGTAGTTACTCTGAGATGAAGCGGCTTGCAAAGGATAGAGTAGTGTGGAGAGCTGCATCAAACCAGTCTCTGACTGAAGACCACAACAGGAGGTTTACTGAAAAATGCATCCATACCATTAGCCTGGCAGATTATTCATCAGCCCTCGGAATGTTTTTTTTTCTTTAACACTAAAAATAGTAGGAGTCCCCGCAGTGAGGGATATGGGCTCAACGGAGATCAATAGGTCCAGTCCCGCCTCCTCATCGTCCTTTATGGTATACGGGGCGGGTCTGGCGTGGAAGAAACGATGCGTTGCCGACTGTTGTAACGTGATCTGAGCTCCAAATTTCATTACTCAACCTAAACCGGGCGGAAAAACCATAGGAATTAGTAACACAGATCTTACAAAGCCTAAAATGGCGTTGTCAGACCGACTTGCCCGGTTATCGAGTGCCCAGAAGCGTTACATACATTATTGTAAACTGCGCATGTCACTACGAATAATGATAATGTGAGAAATCCTTTTCTTTCTAAACATCCACCGAAACTTGTCCCTTGATGGGCAATCTGTCGACCACTGTGGATTAACACGCTGCGCCACTGTAAGCTCAAACAAACATAGACGGATGAACGAGAGAAACAGAAGTTCCTGTGTTTACTTCAGTGAGGATATAAAAATGTTCAGACTGTAGATTAGTCACCAGTTTCATCGACTTGTCTATTGCCAGAAGCCGCTTTAGCAAGATATGATGTTGTTTATAGTCGGTGCGTTGCCTATGGGAGGCGTATGCCATTGTGTATTGCGGCTGCGGCATACGCTGAGAAGTTGGAGTCTTTGGGCACCCATATGTAATGCAGAACTGACCACTAAATGTCATCCGCCAGTATAAACAGAGGCAGGAAGTACTGTTTTGTGAATAGAGAGGCATGACATCAGAATGGGTTGCTCAGGAGAGCTCAGAGACTTCGAACATGGACTAGTCATTGATGTCACTTGAGAAACAAACACCTCAGGGAAATTTCAGCTCTTCTAAAGCTGCCAAGTCGACTGTTGCTGATGTGACTGTGAAGTGGAAACGCAAAGGAACAGCCACAGTCA
The DNA here is from genome assembly GCF_021461395.2 of Schistocerca americana. Classification (NCBI taxonomy): domain Eukaryota; kingdom Metazoa; phylum Arthropoda; class Insecta; order Orthoptera; family Acrididae; genus Schistocerca; species Schistocerca americana. Next base: position 661,042,138 of record NC_060130.1, read on the forward strand.
GTGCATGACCAGGCAGACTACTTGTATTGAGGGGAAGGGACTGGTACTGATACTGAATTGAAACATGCATCATTGATATTCATTTGTTAATACGGATAATCGTATCGTAAAAGTGGGTCTAGACACCACATTTTGCACCGCCGGCTGACATAACATATGAGCGACATCTCCTATTGTTTAAGGATTCCTCTTGTAGGCCACGGTTGTCTTTTGATGCTTTGAGCATTTCTCCTCTGGTATCCAAGTGTGTTTATTTAATATTCGCCTCTCTGCCGTCCTCCTCTCTACTTAACCCTTTTTTCTGTGGTGGATGTTTCGTTAGGAGTTCCCTAAGGTTCGTTTCCTACAAATTCATAGTTGTTCATCTCATGGCTATAATATTTTTCATGATGTTTAACATGATGCAAACTATTGGCACCTCTGTATTAGACTGGGAGAGCCAGTTCAGAGGAAGGTAAAGGCTTATTAACTGTAATATGTTCACAATAAAGCACAATGCTGATGAAATGTCACGTTGATGATGCCTATGGTTTCATGTTGTTCATACTCCATAGAGGTTTCGCACTATAGTTTTAGAGATTTTTTTCTTTCTTAGTTTGTCAGATATCGTAGCAATAGGAAATATGCACACATGTATGACTTACAAGCATGTGGTGAAAATAGTAGATGGTTCTGCAAAAACGCATTTTTTTCACGTTTACCATTGGCTTGTGATGTGTGAAAGTGGAGAACAAGTCGTCCACTACTTGAAATTTTTTCTCCCATTTTACGAAATGCAGCAACTGCAACGGGCAGCCACGATATAATAGTCTCCCCGATATCGCCATTTCTAGTCTAGTTCATTACGCCTGTGTGCTGCTTATACGGGTTTCCCCGTTGCTGTTTTTAATTATTTCCCAGCTCACAATGAAGTAAGATAGCTTCGTTCCCGAAAGAAAAAAGAAAGAAAAGGAATCGAGAAACATGAAGCCTTATCTAATCGAAAGGCGACGTTTGCGATTTGCTCATAGCTCTCAATTCGCTTCCCACAGACAAGCACAATAAATTGTAATTTCCAGTTGCATAATTCCGTTCTCAAGACCCTCGTTCCGCTATTTGAAGTTTGTTCATTGCTTCAGTATTCTACCGCTGACTTGTTTGCAATATTGTAATTTTTAGCCTATTTTATACAATTTGCGTCTAGACTATCGTGTCCAGATGAGAGCGAATAGCAGTGTGTAATACCGCGTTTGTAATATGATGTGCAGTCAGGAGACTCCCGAACCATGAGATGTGAAAGATTCTATTCAATAAATCTTTCATTGGATATAACTTACTTAGATATAACTTGTTACATTGTGTTCGGTTGCACAGGCGTCTTTCAGTAAAGCGAGGAGTGGAGAGTGCTGCAGGAAAACTCACTTCGTCGTGCTACGTGTTAGAGGTACAGCAAAGAACCTCCTACTCTAATGTGACTGTCAAATTCGTCGTCGAAGCGCCATATATAGCTAGAAAAGGTAAAACGCAACAAATTACAATTTAATCAATTTACCTAACCGACAGTTGACTGGTAAATCGCTTTATTTCTATGTTTTGAAATTTACTCAGCTGAGGCCGGCCGAAGTGGCCGTGCGGTTAAAGGCGCTGCAGTCTGGAACCGCAAGACCGCTACGGTCGCAGGTTCGAATCCTGCCTCGGGCATGGATGTTTGTGATGTCCTTAGGTTAGTTAGGTTTAACTAGTTCTAAGTTCTAGGGGACTAATGACCTCAGCAGTTGAGTCCCATAGTGCTCAGAGCCATTTTTACTCAGCTGATCACGAAAGAACTACGAGGGATAGTGCACTAGGAAGCTTAAAGAGCGCAGATAAGAGCTTGAATTATGTGTTCATTAAACTTTCCATTTTGTATGTGGGGATGGCGATTATCAAAAATATCATTCAATGTTTTGTCATTGTGAACTCGTCTGACCTTTCTGACTCTTTTTACAAGACAGTTCGCGTTCACTTTAGTATCACCTATTCGCTCTTGCCAGCCTAATCGCGTCATACTTTGGTAAACTGCTTTTCATCATATTACTTTCTATTAACGCGAGTTTGTTTCAAACTTCAGATATTGTCACATCCTAATAAGATGTCTTACGTATTCTTCATCTGGAATGGAAGAAAACACGCGAGTGCCTAAGCTTCCAGAACAGAAGTCTTGTTTTCTAAATTCAGCTAATTCAATTGAAAGGCAGTGCCATCTCGTGTATTGATTCTCTGTTGCCCGTCGGTTATTGTACTAGTCATTCGTCTCTCATTATTACTAGTTTCCACTTAAATAAATGATACACTGCAAAGATCCTGACTTGTATTTGTAGCAGTTCAGGACAAATTGTGCTTTGTAACTTTTCCAAACCGGTCGGTTCGACTGTCGGAAGAATAATTGTTAGATCCATATTTCAGTTCGGAGGGCAAATTTACGTGCATAAATTGCGATGTGACAGCGAGCCGTAGTGACTGATCCGAGAGCACGCATCAGCGAAATTTTCGGAAAACTATCAAAGCCGCATGGTATTTTCAACGAACGCATTCGTTGTGTTGTATTCGGGAAAATTTTCAATGCACTGTGGGGGCTTCGGTGGAGTTTTCGAGCTAGCCGTTACAGCGACCAGTATTTAGAGCGTTTCCCGTAACGTCAGGGGAAGTTTTGCGGTCATTAGTTTGCAAAATCAGGTTACGAGTTGGTTCTGCCAAGCGGCAAATTAGAGGGTGTGTTTTAGTTACACAGGAGCTGAACCAATGAAAATACCCGTGAGCGAATAACGAGGTAATCATTCTGCAGGCACAGCGCTATGATCAATTTCGAAAGCCAATAACAAACTTCGATAAATCGGTGAGTTGGTCGTGGAGCCTCGGGAAGCAGCGTATTCGGGAGAACAACGGTTTAAATCTCCGTCCGGCCATCCAGTTTTTTTTTATGTCCCTAAATTTCCTAAGTCAAATGACATTATGGTTCCTTAGAAAAGACAAGTCCGGTATCCTTCCACAGTCAAAGCTTGTTACTCATATCTAATGACCTCTAACTTGCCAAGAAGTTTAACACAAATCATTTTCCTCTGTATGGGCACCACAGCCTTGATAAAGTTAAGAATATACGTCATTCCACCTATCTGTATTTTAAAACTGTACTTTATTCGTCATTCCTAGTTTCGTGCATGGCCCATTGTCACGTGCACCCGAAAACATAATAATACACAATATTTTTAAAAAAGCCATATAACTGCGCTGGATGTGCGTAATTGTGCATAGCACGGTCGTCAAAAGTCTCAAACATGAAGTGGGCTTAATTGTAGTTGTTGCGAGAACTATAACATTAATACTCTAGTAAAACGGAATATCTTACCGGTAACAACAAGAAGACAAACCTAGTGGTACATGACAACAAGAGACTTACAAAATTCTGTTCGTGGTAGTGACACATGTATACAAATGTCTGCGGGAGAACTGTAACCTTCAGTGAAAGAGTGTAAAACAACAACCTTATAGGTTTCTTTTAATGTATTCACAAACGCGTTGTTTTCGATTAGAGATATGTGTAAGTTCACTTATACTTCGATACTGTGTACCAAGCAACTAGTTTCCAGACTCGGAACTATACAGGGTGTTCCAAAATCTTTGCATAAAATGTATTAAAAAGAGCGTTAGAACCATCCTACACAGCTTCTTTATTCTCAGATAAAATGTTGTCGGCAGTTACGAAAGACACGAGACGAAAAAATGGGAAGTCATCCATCAGCTAAAATGCAGAAATCGAGTACCAGAAAAACTAATTTGAGGACTATAATGTTGTAATTAGTGAGTGGGGGGATATTTAGCATCTTTGTCATTTTCCTTATTTTGAGGTGGTTGTAGATAGTACATGATACCCTTCGTACAAACGAAATTATGTTCTTGATATTCATTTGTACGATAAATCATAGAGTTAAGAAGTGATCGGATAAGTGGGCTGATATAATGCTGTCCCCTCGAGTCTCGAACGGGCATGAATATTCCACACATAACGTGTTGTTTGTGATTAAAGGTTGCATTTGACTTCTGGCGACTTGTACGAAAATAATCAACCTAAGTGTGGAAGATTTTCATATTAAACATAAAGCTGCTTTTAGAAATCTATATATACAGGGTGTTAAAAAAAGTATTCCATATTTTGAGAGGTGGTAGTATGGACCAAAAAAGATAAAAATGCCCAACAGACAAGGTTTCTAAAATGAATGCATTAAGAGCTGTGATCAGTTATTCATTTTCGATATTATGAAACAAATTTCTTCTACATCAAGCTTATTGCTTTTATGAACGACCTACATAAAGCAATAAACAAATAAAGAAACATTACTCCGTTATTTTTCATGGAAACACCATGCAGTAAACAACTATTAGTGTTGTTGTTGTGAACAGCAGTCACAGTCTGGGCAAGTGCAATGCATACATTAGTTCTAACGGAACAAGTTAGTGTTACTGTTAAATTTGTGAAATGGTTTTACATTGTAGTTTTATGTTTTCACTTACCATCATAATTGAAGGCTATTATTCCATATGGGAAGTGGCAGGCACGATCTTCTGTAATGGTCGTATGTAACAGCAAGCGCATTACATAAGTTCTGCTGATTCACTGGATCACAATAATGTGTTCTCATTTGTTCGCTGCATTCTGTAAGTCGTTGGTAATAACGTAGAGCGTGCAGTAGAATACATGCGTTTCACAGTAGTCAAGATGAACGAGTGTTCGTAGCTCTTTAGGTATGCGTTTTAGAGCCCATGTTTACAGGACACTATTTTTTTTGTTTTGGTCTGTACTACCACCTCTCAAAATACGGAATCCTTTTTTAACACCTTGCATATGTTATGAGCTTTTGCAGAATCTCAAAGGAAAACATATAACCATCGCAATATAACAGTGATGCTGTGCCGTTACGTGTGCAGCAAGTAAGAAATAGTAATATCACCTTACAACTTTTCAGGTCTTGTGCAAAATAAACAAAAATATTCGTGACTAAAAGGCTTTTGTGCTTTGACTTTTACGTTACTTAAAAAAGTTACTGTTATATGTTAAATCCAATGTTCGCATCTATACTAAGTTAGGTTCAGCCACACCACAGAGGTGGGCGTTTACGATATTAATTCTCGGTTGTCAGAAAGAATTCAGACGTAGTAACAGTTTAAACTTGCCCTGTCAGTCTGAAATCGCTGACAACGAATAGTGCCTTCCGAGCTACGTAACAGCTTACCAAGGAAAAACTTGATCAAAGAAAAACATCCTCTGCATCTTCCTAGATGAAACTAAGACTTCCGACATTAAAGCTAGACATCCCGTCAACTGGACTGTTGTGGCTCGGTGGTCACTGCCTACTCTAGTAAATACTTAACTGTGACTAAACATGCAATCCCTTATCAAACTGTGGGGTGCTATTAGGGGGGAAAAATCTGCATGATGACTTTACATACGGCACAGGGGGCCGTTATATGGCACCCAAGATTCCACATAGCAGTGAAATCGAAAGAACTCATGTTCAGATGCACATACAGATTTAACATCCGTTTCTTACATCCCACTAAAAGTATTTGTCTCTTTAATTAGCTCGAGGTCGATTACTCCTAGCTTGTAGGGAATGTGATAGTGTTAGTACTTTAACGCACCCACTTGTGTGGTGTACGTTAAGCTCTAAACATGCAAAAACTGACAGTTTATACTTTTCTCGAAACTTTTTAACAGAATAATATTGTGTGCTAGACCGGGACTCGTAACTAGACGCATTTCTGGCTAGCTCAGATGCTAAGAGCATTGTCCGCTAAAGACAAGCGTCCGCATTCGAGTCCCATCCAGTCTGTCAGGAATTTACACACCACCATACATTGCAGAGTGAATGATCCGTGCTGGTCACACTCTCTTTCTTTCTTGTCAAAGATGTCGTTTACAGTTTGACCAGAACTAAATTTCATAGCTGTTAAGGCACTCGATTTGAATTCAGGGCAGGAACAAGGTGAGGTTGCGCACTGTCTGAGGCACTACTCTCGTAATCAGGAAGAGCGAATTTGAAACCGATTCCGGTCATTCAGGGTTAGGTTTTCCGTGGCTTTTCTAAATCTTTAAAGTCGATTTCTGGGCTGATTCCAGTGAAAAGGCCACAGTCGATTTCCAGTCTCATTCTTGTCAAAACTGAGCTCGCATTCCGTCTCCAATGAACTCGTTGTCTACGGGACTTAAGACCCAAATGTTCCCTCCATTTTAGGAGTATTTGAAATCAGATCTCTGTTTTACGATTAATAATCACGTTTCCCGTGATATCCCTAAGACACTTTATGCGATTCCTGTAATGTTCTGTTCAACATGAATATTGCCAAATTTACTCATTCATCCTTGTTCAACACTGCTCCACATCTAATGACCTCAGCATCGATGATACATTAAACTTAGAATTAAACGTGCGTGAAAAGTGTATAAACGTATGATAGGGGCAATGCTAAGGTAAGTATATATAATGTTTTATAAGACGTGATTGGTATTTCGTCACTTGGGTTCCAACATCATATGCATGGAGTAGGTGGTCCTAGATGCACTAACTGCGTTTGGCTAGGCAGATGATGAATAGCCTGTTGTAGGCTGCATTCACATAGAATGTCTAATTTCCTGAAGCAGTTAATTCTACACCAATTCTACTCGCTACAGTACAATACGCGTAGGAATGTTATGGGTAATCTGGATACAAACTGCCCTTTGACGTTTGAGGTGCCTACATTCAGAGGCAGGGTCAAAGACCTTCGACTTTGACCTTGACAATCAATTACATCGATTAATAAAATCAACCGATAAGTAATTATAAATGAGAAACCCCTCCCCTTATCTTCAACCAATCACAGTGCAGTATTAAAATGAAATAATCGATGAAAAAATCCAAGGTGGTGGTACCAGTCCAAATGTGTTAGGGGAGAGGGCTTTTCATTTCCCACTGTCGCCACCCAGTCATAGCACAATATTAAAAATGAAACAGCCAACAGTGAGAAGTTTATAACTCCCTCTCCTTCCTCTTCCCAATCAATCACAGTGAAGTATTGAAAAACAAAGCAGCCAATCGGGGGAACTAGCTCAACTGTGCGTTATATCCCCAGGTCCCTCTCCCCTATCTCCAAGTAATCAGAGCATAGCATTAAAACGAGGTGTAAAAACAGCGCCAAGTTGCATTACTTCATTCGAAAGTTAAGGATAATTACACCCACAAATCCCATTCCTCTGCATTTAATCAACATTGCATTAAAAGAGTACGTAAAAATGACTGCACGTTTAAGGATGTACATTATTCAAGTAAAACGGTGCCTGCAGTCATCTCGGCTCTACTCAGAAGTATCTGAAGGACCTCAAGTATTTATCAAAACACACATCTCTCTTTCCTCTCCTCCAGTAAGAGCCAATTCCGGTGTAGCCCCATCTGGGCTTTGCTCGAAAGTATCCAAGCGACGTGATTTATTTTTGTGTACATCAGAACTTCGAAGCTTGTGCTTGGGGGATGTTACGGCAGAATACTACTCTGGTAATTGTAACAATCTACGAATCCCCTCTAGGAGACATTCACCTAATTGTGAGAAGTACAGGACAAATGAACTGGAGTCATTATGTGGGTGTTTCTGTCTAATTAAAAACTAAACTCCGTCCGAAAAGGCGTTGGAAGGCCCGACGGTACCGTCCGGCCGCCGTGTCATCCTCAGCCCACAGGTGTCACTGGATGCGGATATGGAGGGGCATGTGGTCAGCACACCACTCTCCTGGCCGTATGTCAGTTAACAACACCGGAGCCGTTACTTCTTAATCAAATAGCTCCTCAGTTTGCCTCACTAGGGCTGAATGCATCCTGCTTGCCAACAGCACTCGGCAGACCAGATGGTCACCCATCCAATTGCTAGCCCAACCCGACAGCGCTTAACTTCGGTGATCTGATGGGAACCGGCGACACCACTGCGGCAAGGCCGTTGGCTTCTATCTAATTGTAGTAGTTAATTTTCCAATTCGTGTACATCAACACTGTAGGACCATAATTGGTAACGTTCTTATAGACAGTGCTCAGGTCGGAACAATTACCCAGTAGTTAACGGACTATCTGATCACGATGCCCAAGTAATGGAAATAAACAATGCACCTTACACCCTTGAGGGTGGTTCACACAAAGCAGTGAGGCTTATTAGTAAAGATAGGATATACTGTTTTAAGAGTACCTTAAAAGAGATGGTATGGGATGAGGTATATAAAGAAAGAGATGATAATGACAAATTCGGTTTATTCCATACTAAATTTCTGTTAGTATTTGAAAATTGCTTTCCTAAGAGATGTATAGAAAATTAATTAAAAACACGAGTAAGACATGGATAACTAAGGGATTTAAAATACCATGTAAGAGAAAGAAGTAATTTTATATAAAGTTCAGAATAAGTCAACATTCAACATTACTTGCATATTAAAAATATACTGTAATATTTTAAGGAAAGTCATTAAAATGACCAGTATTATGTACGCCCTGACAGAAGTTGATACTGCAGGTAATATGATTAAACGTGTGTGGAATATTGTCAAGCGAGAGACAGGAAAGCCATTCGGTGAACTAGATATCATAACAATTAAATTAAATGGGAATGTTGTTACTGATACTGCACAAGTTGCGAGTACGTTTAACCATCACTTTCTAAGTGTAGCAGCGAAAGTACGATTAAACTTTTTAGCTGATGAAACAAGAGTCATTCCAAAATCTTTAAAAAACTAACAGTAGCACCTTCTCTGAAGTCAATATAATTATAAAAACCCTGGAAAAGAAAGCTTATAGGTGTTGATGGAATTTCAGACAGAATTCTGGATAGCTGCTCTAACTTAATACGCAACACATTTAGTAGATCTCAGGCACAGCAAGTTTTTTCAGACGGCTTAAAATGTGCATTTGTTAAGCATCTTTACAAGAAAAGTGACAAAAAGACTTGCGTAATTGTCGTCCAGTTTCCTTACTGACGTATTTTCAAAATATTCGCAAAAGTAATGCACCCAAGAGTAGTCTCACATTTAAGTAGAAATAATTTATTTAGCATATCACAGTTTGGATTCTAGAAGAGTTAAAAAAATGGCTCTGAGCACTTTGGACTTAACATCTGTGGTCATCAGTCCCCTAGAACTTAGAACTACTTAAACCTAACTAACCTAAGGACATCACACACATCCATGCCCAACGCAGGACTCGAACCTGTGACCGTAGCAGTAGCGCGGTTCCGGACTTAGTGCCTAGAACCGCTCGGCCACCACGGCCGGCCAGTCGACTGAGAATGCTATTTACAAATTCACCTACCAAATATTACAGGCCTTAAGTAATAAAATGTCATCAGTCAGTATTTTTGGTGAACTTTCCAAGGCAATTAATTGTAAACTGAAGTTTTGTGTAATTGGTGCTTCATGAACAGAGTACTTACTTTTTTCCATCTGTCTCGTTTTCATCTGACTTTCTCTTATACGTACTCAGGAAGCCACCGTATGGTATATAGCGGTGATTACCATATACCACTCACAACTAGTCATCTCGTTTTCTGTTCTATTCGTCAATCGACGAAGGGGAAAACAACCTCATCTTGTCTTCGCGGTACTTACGCGAAATATACGTCGGCGACTGTAGAATCATTCTGCAGCGAGCTACTATGCCTGTTCTCTAAATTTTCTCAATAGTGTTTCACGGAAAGAGCGTCGTTTTTCCTCCAGGAATTCCCATATCAGTTTACGAAGTACTCCACGTAACCAGTGTCAGATACGGAAAGAAAAAAAAAAACAAGGAGGGAGCGCTAAAGATATCTTAAGCTTCTTTTACTTTTGACGTAATACAAAATAATTAAGTCACATGCAAAGTTTAAGAAAGTTTTATTTAAACTGATAAACATCCGATAAAGGGCCTATATAGTAACAATGAGTTTTTAGGAATCTTCTCGAAATTCACTATTACCGGAGATATACACATCAATAGTTTCCCATACCTAACTCGTAATACGAGTTTCGAGTTAGCTATGGGAAACTGCTGTTACGTTATTGGTAAAAATATTGTAACGAGTCTCGTAACAATAAAAATGGTTCAAATGGCTCTGAGCACAATGGGACTCAACTGCTGTGGTCATTAGTCCCCTAAAACTTAGAACTACTTATACCTAACTAACCTAAGGACATCACACACACCCACGCCCGAGGCAGAATTCGAACCTGCGATCGTAGCAGCAGCGCGGCTCCAGACTGGAGCGCCTAGAACCGCACGGCCACCGCGGCCGGCTCTCGTAACAATATTTTTAGTGAGAAATTACTATGAATTACTATTATTAATACTTCACAATCAACTGATCACACCGAGCGAGGTGGCGCAGTGGTTAGCACACTGGACTCGCATTCGGGAGGACGACGGTTCAATCCCGTCTCCGGCCATCCTGATTTAGGTTTTCCGTGATTTCCCTAAATCGTTTCAGGCAAATGCCGGGATGGTTCCTTTGAAAGGGCACGGCCGATTTCCTTCCCAATCCGTCCCTAACCCGAGCTTGCGCTCCGTCTCTAATGACCTCGTTGTCGACGGGACGTTAAACACTAACCACCACCACCACCACTCCTGCTCTTGACTAATCTTCACACTTGGACTTGCTACAACTAGGACTTTTTACTTATTCATTCTTCCGTCTTAATATTGCTGCTTCTGAATATAAACGACACTACTGGCCATTAAAATTGCCACACCAAGAAGAAATACAGATGATAAACGGGTATTCATTGGACAAAAATATTATACTAGAACTGACTTGTGATTACATTTGCACGCAATTTGGGTGCATAGATCCTGAGAAATCAGTACCCAGAAGAACCACCTCTGGCCGTAATAACGGCCTTGATACGCCTGGGCATTGAGTCAAACAGAGCTTGGATGGCGTGTACAGTTACAGCTGCCCATGCAGCTTCAACACGATACCACAGTTCATCAAGAGTAGTGACTTGCGTATTGTGACGAGCCAGCTGCTTGGCCACTTTTGACCAGACGTTTTCAATTGGTGAAAGATCTGGAGAATGTGCTGGCCAGGGCAGCAATCGAACATTTTCTGTATCCAGAAAGGCCCGTACAGGACCTGCAACAAGCGGTCGTGCATTATCCTGCTGAAATGTAGGGTTTCGCAAGGGATCGAATGAAGGGTAGAGCCACGGGTCGTAACACATCTGAAATGTAACGTCCACTGTTCAAAGTGCCGTCAATGCGAACAAGAGGTGACCGAGACGTGTTAACCAATGGCACCCCATACCATCAAGCTTCCAATGTGCGTTCACCGCGATGCCGCCAAACAGGGATGCGACCATCATGATGCTGTAAACAGAACCTGGATTCATCCGAAAAAATTACGTTTTGCCATTCGTGCACCCAGGTTCGTCGTTGAGTACACCATCGCAGGCGCTCCTGTCTGTGATGAAGCGTCAAGGGTAACCGCAGCCATGGTCTCCGAGCTGATAGTCCATGCTGCTGCAAACGTCGTCGAACTGTTCGTGCAGATGGTTGTTGTCTTGCAAACGTCCCCATCTGTTGACTCAGGGATCGAGACGTGGCTGCACGATCCGTTACAGCCACGCGGATAAGGTGCCTGTCATCCCGACTGCTAGTGATACGAGGCCGTTGGGATCCAGCACGGCGTTCCGTATTACCCTCCTGAACCCACCGATTCCATATTCTGCTAACAATCATTGGATCTCGACCAACGCGAGCAGCAATGTCGCGATACGATAAACCGCAATCGCGATAGGCTACAATCGGACCTTTATCAAAGTCGGAAACCTGATGGTACGCATTTCTCCTCCTTACACGAGGCATTACAACAACGTTTCACCAAGCAACGCCGGTCAACTGCTGTTTGTGTATGAGAAATCGGTTGGAAACTTTCCTCATGCCAGCACGTTGTAGTTGTCGCCACCGGCGCCTACCTTGTGTGAATGCTCTGAAAAGCTAATCATTTGCATATCACAGCATGTTCTTCCTGTCGGTTAAACTTCGCGTCTGCAGCACGTCATCTTCGTGGTGTAGCAATTTTAATGTCCAGTAGTGTAGCTTCCTATTCGGCGAATAGTCCTTATTTGTAACGCTATGTATCGAAGGTTCTCTGTACAAGAAAACAGTACAATATTCGCTAGTTTTCTCGAACAAATGCCAGACAGAATAACATATCGAGATCATAGAATGGCCGCGACTTTCCTCGTAGATATGTGTTAGCTATCTATGTGCCATACAGAAACGTATAAAATACGATGACGCGAACGCGCGTGCTACATAGTAAAGTACAACTACTCGATAACTCGATTCAGTCGAGTCGACAGACAAAAGAACCGAACGAATGGCGTGCGGGATCACTGGCGGGGGCGGTGCGGGTGGCAATGCGGGTAAGGTATTGCAGTCATGGAATGTGCCTCTGGTCCCGGCGGAGGTTCGAGTCCTCCCTCGGGCATGGGTGTGTGTGTTTGTCCTTAGGATACTTTAGATTAAGTAGCGTGTAAGCTTAGGGAATGATGACCTTAGCAGTTAAGTCCCATAAGATTTCACACACATTTGAACATTTTTGGCAATGCCGGCGGCCCCCATATGTATCCGCCACTGACCGTAACACTCGCGTGCTGATCGAACCGCCCTGTAAGACATCTAGCGGAATGCCTCTGAATTGATTCGATATATTTCTTTAATCGGACCTGGTAGGGATCCACAACACTCGGGGATTCAAGAATGGTTCACCCAAGTGTCCTATACTTGTTCTCCGTCTTAGATGTTACACTTTCCTAAGACTCTCCAAATTAGCAGGAGTGGACCATTCGCCTTCCCTACTGTCATCCTTACGTGGTTTTTCCATTTCAAATCTCTTTCCAGCGTTACGTCTAGATATTTAATCGAATTAACTGTGTCAGGCGGCACACCACATCTTCATTAACTTACATTTCTCTACATTTAGATCTAGCTGCCACTCATTACACAAACTAGAAATTTTGCCAATCATCTTGTAGCCTCCTACAGTCACTCAACGACTACACCTTCCCGTGCACCACAAGATCACCAGCAGACAGTCGCATATTTATTTTCATCCTGTCAGTCGGATCATTTATTTGTATAGAGAACAAGAGCAGTCCTGTCTCACTTCACGGGTGCACTGCTGACGATACTCTTGTCCCTGACGACCACTCGCCGTCGAGGAAAACATACTGGGTTCTATTTCTTAACAAGTCTTCGAGCCTCTCACACACCTGGGAACCTATTCCATATGCTCGAATGTTCGTTAAAAATCTGCAGTGGGGCATCGCGTCAGACGCTGTCCGGAAATCTAGCAATATGGAATCTATGTATTGCTCTTCATCCGCGAGTCGCAGGAGATCGTGCGAGAAAAGGGCATTCTGAGTTTCGCACAAGCGATGCTTTCTAAACCTGTGCTGATTTCTTGACAGAAGCTTTTGTGTTTCAGGGGTCTTTATTGTATTAGAACTTAGAGTATTTTGAAGAATTCTTCACCAAACCCATGTAAAGGATATAGGTCTGTAATTTTTTCCTACGAAGTCCATCCATCTGTTTCGGTTGTTGACCTACATTTGAAGAAAACACAACAATGTCATTATCGAAATGAAGCTGCTTCAGGCATGTTCCATTTACATTAATTTCTTCTACGTTTTCCCAGTTTAAGGATGTGTTAATCTCCTGTAGGGCTACTGATAGCGGTTTTGGAGATGTAGAATACGAGTATTCGTGACACATCTTTCAATATTAAATTTCTCATTGTCGTGATAACGTCCAGTGGGAGCTGTAGCATTGGCGCATATATTTTTCATTGCACTAACATACGCTGAATCTGTGTGTTGTGTCCTTCGAAAACACCGCTACACCCAAATAGAGAGTGTCTGGGAAGTAGGGACGAATATTTAAGTGATATAGAATATATTAAGTACTTATCCCATTTATGTATGAGAAATTATATATTCCATATGGCCGAGGGGCAACGAGCAATGCGTTCATTGAAGTTCTCGATGAAGCGTTCACAAGCATCTGGTGGGATTCCGTTAATAACCTTTTAATTTCATCCTTCAATTGGTGTACTGTTTGTGGTTTGTTCACGTACATTTTTGATTTCACAAACCCCCCCCCACCCCCCAAAAAAAAGAAGTCACAAGCAGTAAGATCGCATGATCTGGCAGGCTATACCTGGTTGCCACGCAGAGAGATAATTTTTTGAGAAAACTTTTCATTCAGAAGAGCAATCGTTTTACGGGATGCGTGACATGTCGCACCATCTCGTCGAAGCCACAAATCGTCATTTTCATTAATAAGAGGGAAAACGTATAAGAAAGCATGTTTCTATAACGGTTGCCGTTCACAGTCACGGCAACTCCCTCATCATTTTTAAAATTGTGCTGGCTGACCACTCCTCCTGCCCAGAACCCACACCACACAGTCGTGCGTTGTGGATTATCTCATCTTCCACAGTCACTAGCGGATTTTCGCTACTTCAAATTCTGCAGTTCTGTTTACTGACGTACTCACTGAGGCGGAAGCGCCTCTCATCTGAGAAAATTATTCTTTTTGTGAAGTTGTTGTTCTCCGCTTGTCTAGCCAAGAATCACTGAGCAAATCGATGTCTCTTTTCATGATCTGCAGGCTTCAACTCTTGTGTACGTTGAATCTTGTGCACATGCATTTTCAGATCTTTTGGAAGGATTTCATGCAGTGAACTTGGTGATAAATTCAATTGTTGAGCTCAATGGCGGGCCGATTTTCTGGGGCTTACGGTCACATTGTCACACACGACAGCAATGTGTTCTTGTGTTCGAACAGAGTGCGATCGTTCTGTTTTCGTTGTTTGAAACAGAGCCCGTGGTCTCAAACTTCCAGGTCAACTTCAGAAGTGCTGATTCATTTGGAGCAGCATTACGTCCGAGTGTCACCCGAAATTCACGAAAGGTTGCCGTGGGACTTTCACTGTTTTTGTAATAACTTCTTATCACTTGGATACGTTGCTCAGTTGACATCTGCTCCATGACGAAAATGTACATCAAACAACAATGCTCAACAATCAAATGCAACCAGGCTACTAATGGAAAGAATCGCAGATAAAAAACCATGAAAAAACCACGGCTGCCAACCTTCATATGACAAAATGGCGCAAAATTCAAATTCGCCCTTACTTCAGGGGCATCCGTTAATTAGAGCAAGTACATGAACATTTAAATATCTTCAACATTTCACAGCCCTGTCAGCAACTGTATAAATATTAATTTTAATTTTAATAATCAACAGCCTCAGTTGCACCGCTTACCTAGAATTTACCTAGGTTCCAGTCGGGATAACCCAACCTTCTTCAGAATAACAGTAACTACCGTTTGTCCATAGTAGACATCGTCAAGCTAAAACTACAAATCCATAAATTATCGTCGGACTGTAAAAACGTATTTGAAACTGCCTCGACCCCACTTCGCGACCGCGATGTGGCAGACACGAGTGCTGTACTGGAACTGAGTTGCTATAAAGTTGACTCTGGGAACTTGCAGTCTCCAGTGATTGACACTCACCTGAAGATGGCTGGACGATTTCCAGCCGAAATATCGTGGTAAGAAGTCAACGTGATCCGGCTGCAATCCCGAAATCTCATTGAAAAAAATTTTGATTGAATCCTCTCACATCCTCTAGAAGGCATTTCCGGATAATTATATTTTATTCATCATTCGCTATGAAGCTCAAGTGCCTGTGACCACTTGAATTCGAAAGCCGCTTAGGACTGTCATACCCTCAGAACCTCTTGATTCTATGATGAAATACAGTCACTCTCATTTCTGAGTTCCATTCGATCTTTGCTAAGTCCATTTCAATTTGTCTCCTTCTGGAAGAATAGCTTAAGGGACAAGCGTTTTTCGCGGCAAATGCTGCTAACATATAAACTATGTCACTTCAGCTATTAGTTACCCGTTGGAGAACTGTTCTTTACTTTTTGCCCTACTTTCTCATTAAAATAGTCCATTAGCATTTTTTGTGGGATTTGCCGACATTTATCAGCTTCTGTATTTCTTTGTAGAGATTTTCTACCTTCTCTTCAGAATGTGAGCACGTTAATTTCCATCTAATACGTTTTACTTTTAAAACAAGTCCTGCTATACTGTCTCAGATTCCGTCAGTACCTGAGTATAAGTGCCGAAGTCCAGGAAATCAAAATGGTTTCTGCTCTATCGGACGACAGCGTAGTTCGAAACAAGAGGACCTAGGACAAATGTTTCAAATGGCTCTGAGCACTACGGGACTTTACTTCTGAGGTCATCAGTCTCCTAGAACTTAGAACTACTTAAACCTAACTAACCTAAGGACATCACACACATCCATGCCCGAGGCAGGATTCGAACCTGCGACCGTAGCGGTCGCGCGGATCTAGGACAAAAGCACGATCTTGACGAATGAGATGAAACTACCACATAGTATATAACACCATGTGAGAAGACTAGAATATGCGAAGTAAAAGAATGCCGACAAACTGACAGGAAAAGGTTGAAACGTGAAAGATTGCAACTGGTTGAGGTAGTCTTTCGGTATCAACCAGAAGAGAGAGAAGCTTCCAACCACTGATGAGCCGCTTCAGTGGGCTGAAGAGGTACCTCTGCTTTTGCTGCGACGTAGAAGTAAGAACTAGAAAAAGGAGAGTAACAGCTATGTAATTCTTTCTCGTCAGGCGTATGTCGACGAAGCGCAAACTCAAAGAACGTACTACATGAGGAGCCCTTACGAAAATTCCAGAGGAAATACTTCTGCTGTTAAATCAAAATATAGCCACTCTCAAGCGTTGTCAAAGCGAGCCTGAAAAGAAGCATAATAAAATAAATCATATAATAAGCCAACCTGTCCATTTTACATCGTCATGACAATAGTAGGTCATGAGACGGTAGTAACATGTCGAAACGTTGCGTATCACAGACGACTTGTGTCGGCTGGCATTAGTAGGACATTTCAGCGGAGGTCGAGATATTTATGATCTGCTCTGGCAGCAGATGGATCACAAACGTCGGCTGTCAGAATCCGTGAAAAGAATGCTCCGTCAGGTTAGTTAAAATTGGCAAGGATGTCATAGGGTCCGAACTAGAAGACAGAGTGAGGTGACGCAGAGTTTATCAAACTGGTTCCACATTCAGGGGGACAGGGATTCAGGTCTTCATTCCGTTGCTTACCGTAGAATATCTCCGCCGACTACCAGCATGTTGTTCAAATGGCTCTGAGCACTATGGGACTTAACTGCTGCGGTCATCAGTCCCCTAGAACTTAGAACTACTTAAACCTAACTAACCTAAGGACATCACACACATCCATGCCCGAGGCAGGATTCGAACCTGCGACCGTAGCGGTCACGCGGTTCCAGACTGAAGCGCCTTTAACCGCACGGCCACACTGGCCGGCTCTACCAGCATGGACTGATCAATAAAAGCACCATGTTTTCCTTTCTCATTCTTCTTTAACTAAATTAATGTGACTAGTTAGCTGTTAACGAGACATTCAGCTCTAACTAGATGAATTTTCTCCACAATCTCACCTTTTTCGTAATATATAAGGTCGTTGATACTATTGAATATACCGGTCATATTTTTTGAGCTAATCCCTACGGCGAATGCTCTACCGAATGCCATTGTTTATTTAATCTCAGTAAAAGGAGTATCTCTTTTCATCAGTCTGCGTATAGTGAACTCGAGTTCAGTATGGTTACATATAGCGCAGTGTCTAACTTTGAAGGGTAAATGAAGAACGAACCAAATATCTACATAAATTATAATCATCTTGCATGCCTTGTGAAAATGTAAATCAGTATACTCAAGAAATAATCAGTAGGATCTCAGATCAAAATAATGATCCTGTCATTGCGTGAAGATCCTGGCATAACTCCAATGTTTCTTTGTCCTTTGACGGAAATGACTCTAAATCATGTACAGGTGTGTTAACCATACAAAATGGAGACAGGTTTTAGATATATCAATATGGCAAAGGCTGGCTATTGCACAACACTCAACCGTTAAAGTCTCTGCTACGGTGAACAGCCCATGGCGACCGTTTCTGTGCTTGTGTCGATTGCTGTAATGTTTGAATTTCGCTTTTAATTATGTGTACATTCTTTGCGTGCTCAGCCCATCACTGTGTAGAAGTACTGAATTCTAACCCTTCTCGTCACCGAGCTACCTGATCCGCATGTTGTTTATAGCGTGAGCCATACGTGAACAGACCATTTCCCCGGCGCCCAATAAGGAAGGGAAAGGTTCCGGCTGTGAAGAGTTTAGTAGTACTTTAGTTTTATAGCCGGTATTACAGCAGCCCACTGGCGATAATGACACGCTACTGAAGGACAGCGTGGCCACAGCCACGACTTCAAGACTCATCGCTGTTTGTAGCAACGAATCTGGGGATCTTCCACTTGTAGAGGGTGGCCGATAAAATCAAACCAACTGGGAAATGATTGAAGGAGAGTACTGTACGGAGAATGAGATGGACATCAAGTAAAATTTCTTCTGATTAGGTGCAGTACATGCTCCATATTATGCAACCACGTGTGATTAAACAAAGAAAGAAGAAAACTATGAAATCAGCAATGAATGCAGTAGGGAGCTCACTCCCTAATGTTCTGATTTTTTAAGTTGTTTGTGAACCGTGATATGTATAAAAGATGTTCCTGTGATTATTATAGAAACTTTCAGTAATAAGAGGACAAATCTATCAATAACAGATAGGGACCCTTGATAAGAAAACGCCTAAATTGAAAGTTAGGAGCTAAACAGAGTGTGGGATAGCTTCACCAGTGGAATAGGAGAAGCTATGAAACGATGTAATAAACGTATTTTCTTATCTACGTGATTACTAATATCGTATCACAAAATATTCAGAAAAGCGAATTCGTAGGAGAGCACTATCAAAAACACCTACATCAACTCAAGTTAAAACGACGTGAAGTGAAACCCCATACGGTAAGGCATCATTTCGTACTGGCAAAACAAAAATCAATTTACTGATGAGGACATGAAGGCGCTGAAATGCGTGGCGTTGCATTAAGACGAAAACTTTGAATCTTGTTCAAGGTAGAACATATGAGCAGAACGTATAAACATGTATGATAAAACTTCAGTGCGTTGGTTCCCAAATAGTGGTCCGCCGGCCACCAGTGGTCAACAAGAGCTAAAATATGGTCCGCGAAGGATTTAAATTTTCAAGCTTTTATTCGCTTTAAATTATTAATCCCTTTTTATGCGGGCAGTGCAGTTCCGCGCGCCCGGTGAGTAGTGCTGATGGGAACAACCTAATGAAAACAGTGAATTCAGTAAGTTTTTGGAAAACAGTCGACTCATTCGATTGTAGCTTTACGCGTCAGCTGGATTAATATTCATTCATTTATTTCGAGTGAAACCAGTTTGTTGAAGCAAAACAAATGAAGATAGTCGATACAGTTTTTACATACTGACCGAGTTAGTATTTCTTTCTCTTTAAGAAAAACCAGTCCAGTTTTTTTTCTATCGTGTTAATGGGCAAAAATATATTTAATATGAAGCCAGAAATTTTAAAAACGAGGCTTTGGTAGAAATGGAACTATTCAACAGAAGAATTCATAGAGGATGAAATGATAATTTGAACAAGGGGTAATTAAGTGTTAGAATTTGTTGTATGTATGTATAATAAAATTGTATTATTGCGATGATGCTGTCTGTTAACGCCGGCCGGGGTGGCCGAGCGGTTCTAGGCGCTACAGTCTGAAACGGCGCGACCCCTACGGTCGCAGGTTCGAATCCTGCCTCGGGCATGGATGTGTGTGATGTCCTTAGATTAGTTAGGTTTAATTAGTTCTAAGTTCTAGGCGACTCATGACCTCAGAAGTTAAGTCGCATAGTGCTCAGAGCCATTTGAACCATTTGGACCAAGTCCCCAAAAAAACCTTATAGTTTATGGTTTATGTAAAATAGGTAAGTAAATATTATTCATTCTTAAAGTCTTTTAATCGAAATGTTGTTGTTGTTGTTGTTGTTGTTGTTGTGGTCTTCAGTCCTGAGACTGGTTTGATGCAGCTCTCCATGCTCCTCTATCCTGTGCAAGCTTCTTCATCTCCCAGTACCTACTGCAGCCTACATCCTTCTGAATCTCCTTAGTGTATTCATCTCTTGGTCTCCCTCTACGATTTTTACCCTTCACGCTGCCCTCCAATACTAAATTGGTGATCCCTCGATGTCTCAGAACATGTCCTACTAACCGATCCCTTCTTCTAGTCAAGTTGTTCCAGAAGCTCCTCTTCTCCCCAATTCTATTCAATACCTCCTCATTAGTTATGTGATCTACCCATCTAATCTTCAGCATTCTTCTGTAGCACCACATTTCGAAAGCTTCTATTCTCTTCTTCTCTAAACTAGCTATCGTCCACGTTTCACTTTCATACATGGCTACATTCCATACAAATACTTTCAGAAACGACTTCCTGACATTTAAATCTATACTCGATGTTAACAAATTTTTCTTCTTTAGAAACGCTTTCCTTGCCATTGCCAGTCTACATTTTATATCCTCTCTACTTTGACCATCATCAGTTATTTTGCTCCCCAAATAGCAAAACTCCTTTACTACTTTAAGCGTCTCATTTCCTAATCTAATTCCCTCAGCATCACCTGATTTAATTCGACTACATTCCATTATCCTCGTTTTGCTTTTGTTGATGTTCATCTTGTACAGTGCTTTCAAGACACTGTCCATTCCGTTCAACTGCTCTTCCAAGTCCTTTGCTGTCTCTGACAGAATTACAATGTCATCGGCGAACCTCAAAGTTTTTATTTCTTCTCCATGGATTTTAAAACCTACTCCGAACTTTTCTTTTGTTTCCTTTATTGCTTGCTCAATATACAGATCGAATAACATCGGGGATAGACTACAACCTTGTCTCACTCCCTTCCTAACCACTGCTTCCCTTTCATACCCCTCGACTCTTATAACTGCCATCTGTTTTCTGTACAAATTGTAAATAGCCTTTCGCTCCCTGTATTTTACGCCTGCCATCTTCAGAATTTGAAACAGAGTATTCCAATCAACATTGTCAAAAGCTTTCTCTAAGTCTACAAATGCTAGAAACGTAGGTTTGCCTTTCCTTAATCTTTCTTCTAAGATAAGTCGTAGGGTCAGTACTGCCTCACGTGTTCCAACATTTCTACGGAATCCAAACTGATCTTCCCCGAGGTCGGCTTCTATCAGTTTTTCCATTCGTCTGTAAAGAATTCGTGTTAGTATTTTGCAGCTGTGACCTATTAAACTGATAGTTCGGTAATTTTCACATCTGTCAAAATCTGCTTTCTTTGGGATTGGAATTATTATATTCTTCTTGAAGTCTGAGGGTATTTCGTCTGTCCCATACATCTTGCTCACCAGATGGTAGAGTTTTGTCAGGACTGGCTCTCCCAAGGCTGTCAGTAGTTCTAATGGAATGTTGTCTACTCCGGGGGCCTTGTTTCGACTCAGGTCTTTCAGTGCTCTGTCAATCTCTTCACGCAGTATCATATCTCCCATTTCATCTTCATCTACGTCCTCTTCCATTTCCATAATATTGTCCTCAAGTACATCGCCCTTGTATAGACCCTCTATATACTCCTTCCACCTTTCTGCTTTCCCTTCTTTGCTTAAAAATGGGTTTCCATCTGAGCTCTTGATATTCATGCAATTGGTTCTCCTTTCTCCAAAGGTCTCTTTAATTTTCCTGTAGGCAGTATCTATCTTACCCCTAGTGAGATAAGCCTCTACATCCTTACATTTGTCCTCTAGCCATCCCTGCTTAACCATTTTGCACTTCCTGTCGATATCATTTTTGAGACGTTTGTATTCCTTTTTGCCTGTTTCATTTACTGCATTTTTATATTTTCTCCTTTCATCAATTAAATTCAATATTTCTTCTGTTACCCAAGGGTTTCTACTTGCCCTCGTCTTTTTACTTATTTGATCCTCTGCTGCCTTCACTATTTCATCCCTCAAAGCTACCCATTCTTCTTTCCCCCATTCCTGTCAATTGTTCCCTTATGCGCTCCCTGAAACTCTGTACAACCTCTGGTTCTTCCAGTTTATCCAGGTCCCATCTCCTTAAATTCCCACCTATTTGCAGTTTCATCAGTTTTAATCTACAGTTCATAACCAATAGATTGTGGTCAGAGTCCACATCTGCCCCTGGAAATGTCTTACAACTTAAAACCTGGTTTCTAAATCTTTGTCTTCCCATTATATAATCTATCTGATACCTTTTAGTATCTCCAGGGTTCTTCCACGTATACAACCTTCTTTCATGATTCTTGAACCAAGTGTTAGCTATGATTAAGTTATGCTCTGCGCAAAATTCTACCAGGCGGCTTCCTCTTTCACTTCTTAGCTCCAATCCATATTCACTTACTATGTTTCCTTCTCTCCCTTTTCCTACTCTCGAATTCCAGTCAGCCATGACTATTAAATTTTCGTCTCCCTTCACTACCTGAATAATTTCTTTTATCTCATCATACATTTCATCAATTTCTTCGTCATCTGCAGAGCTCGTTGGCATATAAACTTCTACTACTGTAGTAGGCGTGGGCTTCGTGTCTATCTTGGCCACAATCACGCGTTCACTATGCTGTTTGCAGTAGCTTATCCGTGCTCCTATTTTCTTATTCATTATTAAACCTACTCCAGCATTACCCCTATTTGATTTTGTATTCATAACCCCGTGTTCACCTGACCAAAAGTCTTCTTCCTCCTGCCACCGAACTTCACTAATTCCCACTATATCTAACTTTAATTTCCCTTTTTAAATTTTCTAACCTACCTGCCCGATTAAGGGATCTGACATTCCACGCTCCGATCCGTAGAACGCCAGTTTTCTTTCTCCTGATAACGACGTCCTCTTGAGTAGTCCCCGCCCGGAGATCTGAATGGGGGACTATTTTACCTCCGGAATATTTTACCCAAGAGGACGCCATAATCATTTAATCATACAGTAAAGCTTCATGCCCTCGGGAAAAATTACGGCTGTAGTTTCCCCTTGCGTTCAGCCGTTCGCAGTACCAGAACAGCAAGGCCATTTTGGTTAGTGTAACAAGGCCAGATCAGTCGATCATACAGAGTGTTGCCCCTGCAACTACTGAAAAGGCTGCTGCCCCTCTTCAGGAACCACACGTTTGTCTGGCCTCTCAACAGATACACCTCCGTTGTGGTTGCACCTGCGGTACGGCTATCTGTATCGTTGAGCCACGCAAGCCGCAAGCCTCCCCACCAACGGCAAGGTCCAGGTTCATGGTGGGGGGGGTGGGGGGTGGGGGGGGGGGGTGTTAATCGAAATAGGTACTACGTATGGGAATACAGGCGTGAGTATACCCATGTTTGTGTGCTGGGTACATTTCGTTGGCTGTCTCATTGGAATATCACGTTGTTCAAATGGCTCTGAGTACTATGGGACTCAACTGCTGAGGTCATTAGTCCCCTAGAACTTAGAACTAGTTAAACCTAACTAACCTAAGGACATCACAAACATCCAGGCCCGAGGCAGGATTCGAACCTGCGACCGTAGCGGTCTTGCGGTTCCAGACTGCAGCGCCTTTAACCGCACGGCCACTTCGGCCGGCCAATATCACGTTGTGTAGAGTTTTGTTATTAAAAATAATTGTAGAAGAAGTATATTTATTTATTATATTATTTATTTGTTTTAGTGGGAAAAATACATTATTTTTACGCTTTTCCCTGTTACGCTTATATTCGACTGCATTTCTGTTTTGTTTTGAGTAAATGACACACAAGAGAAAATACGACAGTAGTTACATTCAATTCGGATTTATTTCGATAGAAAATAATGGAAAAATATAACCACAGTGCATTATATGCGCCGCTGTTATCGCGAACGATTCCTTGAAGCAAGGGAAATTAAGAAGCCACGTAGAAACGGTCTATCCTGATTTCTCTGGCCGACCATCAGAATTCTTTGAAGGAAAATTAATTAATTAGAGACTCGGCAATAAATGAAACTCGGCACTAGTGGTAAAAGGTTTGCGACATCGGAGGAAACATTAGTAGCGTCGCTTGAGGCGTCGGTAGTGATAGCGCAATGAAAACAGTCTCTCACAATAGGATAAATACTCGTGAAACCTTGGTTGGCTTAGATGCTTAAAAAAAAAAAAAAAGAAAAAGGAAAAGAAAAGGCCCTAAGAATTACCTGTATCGAACAACACGGTAAAAGCTCGAACTGAACTAATATGAAATGATATCTAAGAGCGACTTGTTTCAAGAGCTAATGCTTCGCTTTGCAGTGTGATGAATTGACTGATATTTCTAATTGTTATAAGTTACTCGAGTTGTCCGCTTTTTAGACAACAACATAATCGAAAAAGAGCTATTCGCTTCTCGGGAACAGGAAACTACATCAAAAGGTATGGGCGTCAAGAAAATAATAACGGAATATATGCAGAAACATTACATTTTCTGAAAGAAGCCTGTCGGTTCCTGGAAGGATGGCGCTCCAGCTATGTTAGGATCACGGTCCGGTGTAACGAC
Source organism: Schistocerca americana (assembly GCF_021461395.2). Classification (NCBI taxonomy): domain Eukaryota; kingdom Metazoa; phylum Arthropoda; class Insecta; order Orthoptera; family Acrididae; genus Schistocerca; species Schistocerca americana. The sequence continues at coordinate 661,066,698 of NC_060130.1, forward strand.
GTTAATAAAACGGAATAATTCTTTAGCATTAATAACGCATTGTATCACAGATCACCAGGACTTAGCTTCCAAGAATCTTCTTGAGCGCTTTAATAATACAATGCAATTGACCATAAATGTGCTAAATATTATCAAAAGCAGCGACTTTAGCCTCTCGCAGTATCTCATGTGTAAGAAAATGCCGAATCGCGTTCTAATTATGACGCCTCGGTAAAATGTAGGTGCGCCAGAAGCTGACATCGTGAATTGTTCTAGAGATCTGAGGAAGGCGAGGGCGTGTCAGCTGAGGAAGGCGAGGGCATTTCAGATGAAATAAGAGTGTAGCGATCTCTGGGTTGATAAATACTGCATCTAACCTGCATATAAGTATAAAAAACGGAAAAGGAAAACGTTTATTGTCAGTAAAACCGACGTTTTTTAATTTCGAATATTTGTGACATGTCTCTTTAAGTGAAAGTAAACAGGACATGGGTGACGTAGGATATGTCACACTACTACATCAAATCAGATTAGAATTATGTTGGTGGATTTCTTGTGGCATAGGCGGGTATGGGAGGGTTTTTCTATCGAAAGACTGGTGTACTGTCGTGCCCGGAGTACACTCAGCTGCCGTGCGTCACTGGCCGATCGTCGAGTTTCACTCTGAGGACACCTGGGTGGATTGGGTGCCAGCGTCGCTGCTTCTTTGCTCAAGCACCTTTGCAGCTGACCTCAGAACCAGGAGTGAAACTCGTCTCAGGAGAAGCTGATGCTATCGCGAGGAATCGAACCCGGCGACATCACACTAATAGTCGGCGGCAAAAACCACAGCCCACTGAGACGACCGCCGATGTGGGCTGAGGTGCACCTAGTTGCACCTGCCCCCTACAAACAAGGGACTTGGAAACTAAACTAGCAAATTATGCAATTTTTCTGGACTTGCGCAAGCAACTACAGCGCGTAAAATGTCGGATAACAAGGTTATTGCGACGCTTGTGGCTAAATTGCCGCTACCATTGTCACCTCATGTCTTGGTATTGTTCACAACATACGAATTGTTACCAATAAAAGAAATAAATTTACTGAGTTTGCCATCATTATGGATATTTTGTGAATAAAGCCGTCTAGATGGCTTAGTATATTTCTTCATTTATGACTTCGTTTCAGCTACCGCCGTTAACCTCTTTGTGGTTGATGGGATACATATGACTCATTAGAGTAATATGCAGTTTTGAGCGATGGAACGCCTATACCTCATATCTGTCTAGTGATAGCATGCAGTAAGATGCTTTCGCAAGTTACAGAAAAATACTAAGGACCATGAAATGGATCTATAGAAGGCTGTGATCGATCAAATGGGGCGGCGTTTGTTTCACGGAAATCAGACTGAATCATCATTTCATCCATTCGAAGATTTCCTGAAGAAATAAATTGTATTTGCTTATACGTCCTAGACATTTTTTGGAAACATTACTACACAACTCTCTAATTCTGTTGGTTTATACATAATTTGTTTGTAGTGGGGCGTATATACCCCAAAAAACTTCGTGGAACGTAGCGCCCATTCTGTTCTCTCACGATGTCTAATGACTACTGAGGCCGCTGATATGGAGTACCTGGCAGTAGGTGGCAGCACAAAGCACCCAATATGAAAAACGTATGTTTTTTGGGTGTCCGGGTATTTTTGATCACATAGTGTAGTTATTGCAGGCCAATTTGAGGTAGTGTCGAGACTTGATAGACCCAAGTGTCCTGTGTCAAATTATCGTCTCAATTTCCTCTACACTACTGTGGTACGTTGTCAACAATGACAATGTTTGAATAATACAGAAAATAAATAACAGTTTACATTAAATGTGTTCTATCTCGGAAACCAATACGGCGTACGTCCATAGAAGTTTTTTTGTTCAGAATTACTAATACTACGCCCCTCAAAGCTTGTACCTTTCCTCCTGACTCACCTAGTATACGTAAATAATGAACACAATTGGTCACTGCAGTATTCTGCTGATATAAATCAACCAAGATGTTTGTTACCACTTCGCTTGATTTCATCTCTTGTGTGCGCCCATAAAGGTACACAAACGACTAATGATGCGTATTTTACACAAAGGGTATTTTCGAATTTACTTGCACGTGCGTCTAGTTTATTACATCAAAACGTCATTTGTTTGAGATCACAGATACTTTGGAACAAGGAAATAGTTCTCAGAAATGAACTTGCCTCTGTATCTAGCTCTGATGGTACAAACAATGACGATAACTTCTCGTTCGTGTGTGTGTGTGTGTGTGTGTGTGTGTATTGTAAACAAAAGGTGCGAACACCAAGTTACTCTGGAAGTACCCGAAACACTCAGGAGACGGAAGCACATGTCAGAGCAGTGGCAGCTTTCTTGTAAAATCTACACCTACCGTCACTGGCACTAGAAACAACTAACCTTCCATTTATTAGCGTCGCTTTGGCATGATGCGAATTCGCGACGCCTGGCGTTAAGAGGTCAAAGGATGCTAAAAATGATAGGCATTTGCTATACTTATTAGGCTGCAAAAGCTGAAAAATTGAAAAGTTAATAAAATTATGAAGTTCCATCTTCAAAACCTAGAACATATGTGACAATATTCACTGTCAGTATCTCAGAGACCACTTGTATCTATGTAGATTTTTAGGGCCAAGTTCGAATTTGACGCCCCACACAAGTCTAGGTTTTATTGGTACTGACACTAACACTGAACGTTGTTTTACATATTCTAAGTTTTGTTGAGTGATTCAACTTTTTAATTTTTCACCTCGTGTAACCTAATAATGTCTAGCAAACACCTTTCATTCTTATGTTCCTTTAATCTTAATTACAGGTCTGACGATGGTAGCAGCCGAAAGGACCTTATAAAGAAAGAAATACGCGGTTCAGTCACATTAATGTGTGCACCGCCTATGTTAAAGTCAACGTGCAATAACTGCTCACAGACGGCCGGTGACAGCACTAGCAGTGGAGGGTATATAAAGTGTGTATGGGGGAGCGCCGGAAACAGTGCAGTCGTTGTAAAGGGAAAACGGAGCGATTTATTTGACGTCCGAAATGACGTGATCATTGGTTTTGGGGCCAAAGGTTGAAGCATTCTCGAAACATCAAAGCCTGTAAACAGTTCACGTGCTGCCGTGGTTAAAGTATACCGTGCATGGTGAAACAGCGCTTTCCAAAACTGGCACCGAGACAACTGTGGTACACCACGAGTCCTGAATGTCAGGGGTGAACGTCGGCTGTGGACATGTGTATGGGCGAGTAGACGTGCAGCTGTTGAGCAACTGACCGCCCAGATGAAGGAAGGGGCTACCAACGGTGTCTCTTCAATGACCATTCAGCGAATGTTGCTGCGGAGGTCCATACGTAGCCTGGTTCATGCACCCGTGCTGATTGCTGTTCGTTGCGACGCTGGAATTTGCCCACTGATATTGCAACTGGACATTTACTGAGTGGCGATAGATAGCCTTTTTAGGTTTTATGCTCCATCGGACAGACGGCCATTGGCGTCTGCGGTGTGAAACATCTGAAAGCAAACACTCTGCAACAATCATCGGAAGGATCCAGATAAGAGGAGAAAGCGTTATGGTCTGGGAAATGTTTTCGTGGCGCTCCCTGGGTGATCTCGTCATTCTGGAAGGGACTATACGCCAACACGAGTATGCATCTATCCTTGGGGACCACGTCCACCCGTACATGCTGTCTGGTTTTCTTCGGCACGATAGCATCTACCAGCAGTACAGTGCAACGTGTCACAGAGCTCGCAGAGTACGTGCGTGGTTCGAAAAGAACCAAGAGGAGTTTACCGTACTCCGATGGCCACCAAATTGCTCGGATTTTAACCCAATCGAGTATCTGTGGGACCACCTCGAGCGGGCTTTTCACACCATCAATCCTCAGCCAAGAAATCTAGCACAGCTGGCACGGCACTCGAGCCGGAATGGCTCCGCATCCCTGTTGGTATCGTCCAGAACCTCACTGACTCTGCAGATGCTGCAAAACGTGCTGATTGAGTTTTTTGACAGATGGTAACATTAATGTGTCTGTACAGTGAATATTAAGCATTCTAGAAGGCTTATTCACAAAATACATGTCATGAGTCTTCTGACTGGGTTCATGCGATCCGCCAAGAATTCGTCTCCTGTAGCAAACTCTTCATCCCAAAGTAGCGCTTGCGCCTATCTTCCTCACTTATTTGTTGGATATATTCCAATCCCTTGCCTTCCTCTACAGTTTTTACCCTCTACAGCTCCCTGAAGTACCATGGAAGTTACTCCCTGATTTCTTAACACATGTTGTATCATCCTGTCGCTTCTCCTTGTCAATGTTTTCCACATGTTCGTCTCCTCGCCGATTATGCGGAGCACCTCCTCATTTCTCGTCTTATCAGTCTACTTATAATGAACTATATATCAAACAGTCTACGACAGAGCTGTTTCACAGGTAAAGCTTACCCCAGAGCTGGTTTGTCAAGCGTAAACAATGAATGGTGTCTCATTCACAAGAAAAATTAACCAAAAAAAAAAACAGATGGGAGTCACACACTGTAAAATTCTTCGGAGTATATAGCGTATCATGATGTCATACAGACCAACTTTTCGGCAGCTGATGTTCGTGGCCTTCAACACTGTAAAATTCTTCGGAGTATATAGCGTATCATGATGTCATACAGACCAACTTTTCGGCAGCTGATGTTCGTGGCCTTCAGCAGGGTGATGACAGGCAGGAACTGTCACGCAAGTGCTGCGCAGTCATTGGGCATCGTGTCAGAGGACTAGGAAGATCAGTGTTTAACAATCTGTCGAAGACGAGGACATTAGAGACAGAGAAAAATCTCGGATTAGGGAAAGATGGGGAAGGAAATCGACTGTGTCCATTCAGAGACATCATCCTGGCATTTGCCTTAAGCAATTTACGGAATTAACGGAAAACCTGAAGCTAGATGGCGGAATGGTGATTTGAACCCTCGCTCTTCTGAATGCGAGTCCAGTGTTCAGATGAAATACTTCGATATTTGCTTTAAGCGATTTGGGGAACAACGGCATACCTAAATTTGGGCCAGCCGCTGCTGCTACGGTCGAAGGTTCGAATCCTGCCTCGGGCATGGATGTGTGTTATGTCCTTAGGTTAGTTAGGTTTAAGTAGTTCTAAGTCTAGGGGACTGATGACCGATAGTGCTCAGAGCCATTTGAACCATTTTTTGAACCTAAATTTGGATGTCCATGCGGGAAATGGACCTCGGTCCTCCTGAATACGTCTCCAGTGTCATAACCAATGCACCAGTCTGCCCTGTATATCTCTGAAACATGGACAGTAAAAGCTTCTGAGAAAAGACTTTTTAAGTATTGGAATCGTATCATTAGAGGAGTAGGTGGTGCCATACCAGGAGGGCTTTCCGTAAAAACATGGTAAATTTATTGAACTGAATTTAATGTTAATAAACCATTGTGAAAGATGAAATCTGTGGGATTTGTGTAACCTAAACTTGCAGCCGTCGTCAATAATCGAATTTACGTTGTCGGTTATAACACTGAGGTGACAAATGTCATTGGCATAGCGATATGCACATATACAGATGGCGGTGGTATCGCGTACACAAGCTATAAAAGGGCAGTGCACTGGCAGAGCTGCCATTTCTATTCGGATGAGTCATGCGAAAAAGTTTCCGACGTGATTATGACCACACGACGGGAATTAACAGACTCAACGAGGAATGGTAGTTGTAGCTTGATACATGGGATATTCCATTTCGGAAATCGTTAGGGAATTCAAAATTCCGAGATCCACAGTGTCAAGAGTGTGCTGAGAATACTAAATCTCAGGCTTTACCTCTCATCAGACACAACAGAAGTGCCGACGGCCTTCACTTAACGACTGAGAGCAGCGGCGTTTGTGCAGAGCTGTCATTGCTAGCAGACAACCAATTCTGTGTGAAACAACCGCAGAAATCAATGTGGAACGTGCGACGAATGTATGTGTTAGGACAGTACGGCGAAATTTGGCGTTATAGGCTATGGCAGCAGACGACCTACGCGAGTGCATTTGCTGACAGCACGTCGCCTGTTGCGCCTATCCGGGACTCGTGACGATATCTGTTGGACCTTAGACGACTGGAGAACCGTGCCCTAGTCAGATGAGTCCCGATTTCAGCTGGTAAGACCTGATGGTAAGGTTCGAGTGTGGCACAGATCCTACAAAGCCGTGGACCCAAGTTGTGAATAAGGCGCTGTGCATGCTGGTGGAGGTATCATAACAGTGTGGGCTCTGGAGAAACTGAGATCATTTGCAGTCATTCATGGATTTCATGTTTCCAAACAACGATGCAGTTTTTATGGATGACAATTCGCCATGTCACCGGACCTCAGTTGTTCGTGACTGGTTTGTAGAACATTCTGGACAATTCAAGCGAATGATTTGACCACCCAGATCTCCCGACATGAATCCCATCGAACATTTATGGGTCGTAATCGAGAGATCAGTTCGTGCACAAAATTCTGCACCGGCAGCACCTTTGCAATTCTGGACAGATACAGAGACAGCATGGATCAATGTTTCTGCAGGGGACTTCCAACGACTTGTTGAGTCCATGCCACGTCGAGTTGCTGCACTACGCCGACCAGAAGGAGGCCCGATACGATATTAGCACTTCTGTCTAACTAAACCCCCTCCAAACAATACTTGAAAATCCCAACGGTACCGACCGACCACCGTGTCATCCTCAACCCACAGGCGTCACTTGATGCGGATATGGAGAGGCATGTGGTCAGCTCACCACTCTCCCGGCCGTTGTCAGCTTTCGTGACCGGAGCCGCTACTTCCCCATGAAGTAGCTCTTCAGTTGGCCGTACTAGGGCTTAGTGCACCCTTCTTGCCAACAGCGCTCGACAGGACAGTCACCCATCCAAGTGCTTGCCAAGCCCGGCAGCACTTAACTTCGGTACCTAATGGGAATCGGTTTTACCACTGCGGCAAGGCCGGTGGCAGGACTTTTGTCACCTCGTTGTATTATTGGCGACTGAATTTGAAGTAATTCGGAGGGACAACACTTAATTTGTTCAGTGAATTAAATACTTTGGCGAGACATGTGAAAATGTTTAGTCTGACAGCGGTGCATGTGATTGACAAGACACTGTAACATATCAACCCTAACAAGAGACTGCAACATATCAGCCCGTGTTTCGTTTTGTAATCGTCTCGGCAAGTTTCCAATTGCAGGTAGAAGGGGGTTTCTGTTCGGCTGAACGTGGTAGGCTGGGATTTTCCTAATCCTCCTAAATGGTGGGGGTCGGTAGAGCCTGTGGTTTTCAATCCATTGCAGCAAAAATTCTGAAAGACCTTATAGAAGTTCTGCGAGCAGGAGCAGACAATGGCCAATAAGGCTGGTTGGTTGGTTTGTGGGGGTTGAAGGGAACAGGCCAATAAGAATTCCTACATACTGCTCCTGATTCTGGTTGACTGAAAGGCTGAAGACCTATATGTTAAATGATTTCGTGGAGCGCTGTGAAACAAAGAAGTCGCCAGCAGCCCTCGTTGGGTGTAGAAGTCGAGTGCCTTCCGGAGCGGAGATGGTGTTTTCGTTAGATGTCTGAAGTCGCGAGTAGGAGACAGTGATCAACCAGTATGGAAGACTGTGGGAGACGAAGTGCATTCAGAGCGCGGCATGGTATTCTGCTCATACACTGTCCTATTTTTGTCGGCGAGTGTTGTAGATTAGTGAATGTGCACTTGTATGGTAAAGAGGGAAACGTCATAGTAGAGTGGGGAGCTATTAACTAGCTGAAGGTGATGTTGAATAAAAGTGGAGGGCTTGGCTAGGGTTAATTCATACCAGTACATTTCATTTATTTGCGTGCAGATATGAGTGTTGTATTTTCGTGGGGCTTTTTCCTCTATTGGCACTGAACTGTGTTTAATCTTTATTGTATGGTGATTATCGGTGGGAATCGTTAGGGCCAGTTAGAGGCGGTTTATGAATTTATTCCAGTCCAGTGTCCGGATCTATAAACCACTCCTGGAAATAGTTAGGCAGCTGCAGGGCTTTTAATTATTGACTTTTGACTTGTTAAGTTTAATCCTGTTTCGCGGTCGAAGAGACGCTGCCGTCCCTTATTTGGACTGATTTTACACGTGTAGCGGTGTAGGGAATTAATGCGGGTACGCCATTAAACTTTCCCGAATAATCTGCGGTGCAGTGTGCAGTGTGTCTGCGCATCGCACATCGTGAGGAGGGCGTGCATTCTGCCAGTGGCCGCGATTCTAATTTCTTACGACGCCACGGAAGCTTCGAGGACGGACGAAACGACCGTTTGGACACGAGATGTTTTTTCTGCAACTCCATTTATGAGAGTTCACCATCTACGTCTACATACGTACTCCGCAAGCCACCGTATGGTGCCTGGCGAAGGGTACCCTGTACCACTGCTAGTCATTTCCTTTCCTGTTCCACTCGCAAATAGAGTAAATGAAAAACGACTGTCCATATGCATCCGTACGAGTCCCTATGTCTCTAATCTTATCTTCGTGGTCCTTACGTAGAATTGCTCTGCAGTCAGCCTCAAATGCCGGTCCTCTTAAGTTGTAACAACAGTGCTCCTCGAAAAGAACGTCGCCTTCTCTCCAGGGATTCACGTTTGAGTTCCCGAAACATCTTCGTAAGCCTTCCGTGTTGCTCGAACATACCGGTAACAAACCTAGCAACATGTATCTAAATTGCTTCGATGTCTTCCTTCGATCCGACCTGGTACGGATCCCAAAAAACTTGAACAGTACTCAAAAATAGGTCACACAAGTGTCCTATTTGCGGTCTTCTTTACAGATGAATCACTCTTTCCTAAAATTCTCCCAATAAATCGAATTCGACCATTCACCTTCCCTACTACTTTCCTTACATGCTCATCCCAACTCATACTGCTTTGTAGCGTTACGTCTCGATATTTAATCGACGTGACTATGTCAAGCAGCTCGCTACTGACGCTGTACTGAAACATTATGGGTTTGTTTTCCCTATTCATCTCCATAAACTTACATTTTTCTACATTTAGAACTAGTCGCCATTCAGCAAACCAACTAGAAATTTTGTCGAAGTCATCTTGTATCCTCCTACAGTCACTCAACGCCGACACTTTCCCATACACCACAGCGTCAACAGCAAACAGCCACAGATTGCTGCTCACCCTGTCGGCCAGATCATTTATGCATATAGAAAATGATGCCGGTCCTCTCACACTTCCTGGAGCACTCCTGGCGATACCCGTGTCTCTGGTGAACATTAGCCGTCGAGAACTACTTACTGGATTCTGTTACTTAAGAAGTCTTCGAGCCGCTCACAGGTCTGGGAACCAATTCTATATGCTTCTATCTTCGTTAGTAGTTGGCAGTGTGGTCCACCGAGAGTACATCGGTTTGAATAAGAAAAACGGATTAACTACTAGCATAGCCATAACTGTGCGTTCTCTACAACATTGCTAAAAAGCCTAACAAAAACCTGACAGGCCAGACTTATATATATTTGGCCGGACACGACCGCAAAAATCCGGATATGTTCGGGTTTTTAGCCGGACACCTGGCAACCGTAATCACAGGGAGCAACAGCAGTGAACTTGGTGTGTAAAATTCTGATAGAGAGCCTCAGTACCGTACATCACGTGCCGGTTTGTCATCCACACCATCCAAAACCTTCTCTTCACTGTAGGATGTTAAGTCCACTATCTCACATGAACACCTTTACAGTCACATAGCACAGTGCCCAAAGATTGGTGTGGAAAAGGCAATCTACACTGTTCAGTCAAATCACATGCTAATACATGCCTGTGACAAGATTCGTGTGCGTCGAATAGCATATGCAGTAAGGAATCCCTCTTGCCAACAGGGTGAATCTAAATACGTTGGTATTGTCATTCTATGGGATATGTTAAGATGATAACTAACAGGAAAACAGTTGAAATCTGTGTCAATAAATCTCGCAGTAGCCTCATCATCAATAATGAAAGATCCTCTACAGCGCGTTGCAGAGAATCGTAGAAGTACCCCACCTGGTCCTCATGATAAATGGACTCAGTCCCCCGTTGTTACCAGCTATTAAATCTAGAGCATGAAATTCGCTCACATGGCTATTCACATGCTTGTTCTTCTGTCTCCTTTTAAACAGCCTGTTTTCCGAACCCAGCAATTTTACTATGTTAGGCAACTAGCGGCCACCATTGAAATACCACATTAGCTGCGACCTTAAAAATCTTGACCCAGTTCATTTTTGCACCTATATTTACAGAAGTCACTTCTGAACGTCCGATAATCTTGTCTACTGAAGCACAATAACGCGTGGATCTGGCCAGTCTAGACCATACGGTGATGAAACTGAGTATTGTGTAGTAGTTTAGAGTTTTCCAACGTATGTAACTAACGAATAATTGCAGGGATTCCAGTCAAGAAGAAATAATAATGACTCGCTGTTATTCAGCTGAAACTCCGAAAACTATCTACCCAACTGCTGCGCTCTTCTAAAACACGGCAGAATGCAGGAATCATTAGATGTGGAGCTAAATCCGCGTAGTCTGCTGTGAGCACTCGTTCTCTGCTGGACTCCTTTTCCCTGATCCGGTATGTGCACGAGATCGACATGTTAGTTATTACATTTGACAATGTAGATGGTGGCCAGATGATCTTCCTATCGCCACCCGTTTCCCCCACGGCACAGAATCCGTGTATCCTATCAGCCTTCATCTACTGTTATCTCATTTGAAAGCGTGAGATCGTGGACGAAATATTTGCGAATCGTGTAACTATGAGGCGGGACGGTACCAGCTTGGTATTCACTTAGTCACATGTGGGAAACTGCTTAAAAACCACAGCCGGCCGGGGTGGACGAGCAGTTCTAGGCGCTTCAGTCAGGCACAGCGCGGCCGCAACGGTCGCAGGTTCGAATCCTGCCTTGGGCATGGATGTGTGCGATGGTTCAAATGGCTCTGAGCACTATGGGACTCAACTGCTGTGGTCATAAGTCCCCTAGAACTTAGAACTACTTAAACCTAACTAACCTAAGGACATCACACACAGCCATGCCCGAGGCAGGATTCGAACCTGCGACCGTAGCGGTCGTGCGGTTCCAGACTGTAGCGCCTTTAACCGCTCGGCCACTCCGGCCGGCTTGTGTGCGATGTCCTTAGGTTAGTTAGGTTTAAGTAGTTCTAGGGGACTGATGACCTCAGATGTTTAGCCCCATAGTGCTCAGAGCCATTTGAACCATTTTTGAACCTAAAAACCACATGCAGTCTGGCCATCACACCAGCCTCCATCGTTAATCTGCCGGACGATTTTATCCGGGGGTGGCGCGCTTCCCCGAATCCCGGGATTGGTGTGCTAACGCACACGGCTATCCGGACGGATTGTTCTCAGCTGGACTGTCAACTGACAAAGGGAACGAGTCAAAGAGTAGCGTCCCACCGCCACCAACAGGATCAGAAGTGTAAAACTAGGCACTTTCAAAGCTAGTGGAGGGGAAAAAAATGTGGCATTGCTGGCCGGGGAAGTTCGGCCGCCGAGAGCGAGTCTTATTTCAGTCGACGCCACAGTGGGCGACTCGCGTGTCGGTGATGAGGATGAAATGATGATGGGGACAACAGAACACCCAGTCCACGAGCGGAGAAAATCTCCAACCCGGCTGGGAATCGAACCCGGGCCCACTGCTTGGAAGGCAAGCACGTTGCCATTTTTTTAAAACATATATTTAAGGAACAATGTTACACATTACAAATATATACTAAGTACATGTACTAACCATGCACACATGTTATTCATGAAATAATTTAAACAGTTTGATCGTTGCAGTTATGCAGATGTTAAAGAAATACAACAGAAGATTCTGTTACTGACTAAATTACCAGAAAGAATTAATTTGAACATCGAGAAAAGTGTTTTAAAGACGTTCAAACTTCTTCAAATATGAAAATTTATCTAAGCAGGCAGACGCTAGTGGAGGATATTTGCCGTTACCGACAAAATAGCAAAATTAGTGTCGTCGGACAGCGATTTTAACCTCAAAAATGTTAAAATGTGTGTGAATTCTTAAGGGACCAAACTGCTGAAGTCATCGGTCTCTAGACTTACACACTGCTTAATCTAACTTAAACTAAGAACAACACACACCCATGCCCGAGGGAGGACTCGAACCTCCGGCGGGAGGGGATTTTACCCTCATTTCTGACAAATACGAGCCCTCTGTCTTAAACTCTGAGCCATATCGCTCGGTGGGCAGAAAGCGGTCTGCCTGTAAAGTAAACACGCCATATGGAAACTGCTTGCATGTTGTTTAAATTTCGGCACTAGAGAGGTAACTGCGAGACTTTAGGGGTTAGGCCAGCTTAGGGTAGTGTAGTGCCCCACCGATGATACTCCACGTTTATCCATTTTATGCCCGTCAGAGCCGAGCTGTCTAAGGCGCTTCAGTCATGGACTGTGTGGCTGGTTCCGGCGAAGGTTCGAGTCCTCTCTCGGGCATGGGTGTGTGTGTTTGTCCTTAGGATAATTTAGGTTACGTAGTGTGTAAACTTAGGGACTGATAACCTTAGCACTTAAGTCCCATAAGAATTCACACACATTTGAACACGACCGTTAGTGGCACGTGCCTGACGACAGAAACCTCAGAATAGAGGAGTTCCACTTAGGAAGAAATCTGTGAGCTAAAGGGCATCTTATTTTTTGTAATGCCAGCGAAACCACGTTCGCGCCAGAGGCAGATTCGCAACGTGCTTCTTCAGTGGTAGCGCTCCAATCAAGTGGGCGCGACGCCCGGCTCCAGTTGGTTAGTTGTGGGTTCAGGAAGCGCTGGCACTTGTTCCGCCTCGCCGCAGACCGATGGAACGCGAGAGAAAGGGGGTTGGGGTGCAGCATGCAACAAGTCCGGCCAGCAACAGGTGCGTGTCGGCACAGCTGCGGCTGGCAGTCCCACACACCCACAGGTGCTTGCCCGCGCACTCGGCCTACCGCGACTTTTAACACAAAAGTCACGAGAGCTAGAAATACTTGCTACAACTACGTCGCTAAGCAAGTCACGTTAAAAATATTACTGCCTTAACTGAAAACGAAGTGCCACATAGGGTAAGCACCTACGCTCGAACGGCTAAGTCCAAATAAAAATTGTTCTAAAATACGGAGATATATTTGTTCTACCACCGCCAACTGAAGTCTGTAAAACTCTTCATTTGCGTACAATCGATGCCTCGAAGGTTAAGGAGGCTACAGAAGCTATTATTATTTCGTTTGTTTCGACCCTTTAAGAAGAAGGGTAAGTTGTTCAGAATGTTTCCTTTCTCCCAAATACCTCTTCATTCTCTGGCTTCTCTTGGTTCTCTCTGCTTCAGTGATCTTGAATTTGGTTCTGGTATCATCCTATGACCTTCCATTGTATTCTTATAACTGGACCTAACCCGCACTGCTCCGTATGGATTTTTTTCACTTATTCCAGTTGTTTTCCGATCCCCCGTGACTTCTTTCGTCCAGTTGTTCCTTGTTAAACATGAAGCGTTCCGTATCTTCTTGGTCGACGTGTTGTCCACCATCCTCATGAAGTGCCCAGTAAATCTCAGCTGCGAATACATAGAAAAAAAGATCCCTTATCATTTAGCTACAATAAAGCAGGTCAGCAACTGGAAGCAGTTAATTCCATAACTTATCTGGGAGTACGTATTAGGAGTGATTTAAAATAGAATGATCATATAAAGTTGATCGTCGGTAAAGCAGATGCCAGACTGAGATTCATTGGAAGAATCCTAAGGAAATGCAATCCGAAAACAAAGGAAGTAGGTTACAGTACGATTGTTCGCCCACTGCTTGGATACTGCTCAGCAGTGTGGGATCGGTACCAGATAGGGTTGACAGAAGAGATAGAGAGGATCCAACGGAGAGCAGCGCGCTTCGTTACAGGATCATTTAGTAATCGCGAAAGCGTTACGGAGATGACAGATAAACTCCAGCGGAAGACTCTGCAGGAGAGACGCTCAGTAGCTCGGTACGGGCTTTTGTTGAAGTTTAGAGAACATACCTTCACCGAGGAGTCAAGCAGTATATTTCTCCCTCCTATGTATATCTCGCGAAGAGACCATGAGGATAAAATCAGAGAGATTAGAGCCCACACAGAGGCATACCGATAATCCTTCTTTCCACGAACAATACGAGACTGAAATAGAAGGAAGAACCGATAGAGGTACTCAAGGTACCCTCCGCCACACACCGTCAGGTGGCTTGCGGAGTATGGATGTAGATGTAGATGTAGAACTCTTTCGTATCACGCTTGAAATTGATTCAACCCTCTCAGTCAGCTCCTGGCTTGATCTGTGTATCCAGACATCGCCTTTCATTTTCGTGCCCCACATCTCTCAAGATCTTTCGTTCTTCCTGCTCCAGCCGGATACAGGCTCACTTGCCCGAGATGGTTGTCACCGCTACGTACGGCGCTGTATTCCTAATTGTTGACACATAACATCTCATTCTGACCTCCCTGAACAAGTTTTGATCTCCACGGATTGTCTTTGCAACACAGCGTAGTTTCTACTGCGTTTGAGACCTGTCTTTATGCTCTTGTTGGTCTGTAACTTGTCTGTTATACACTGAAGCGCCAAACAAACTGGTATAATCATGCGTATTTAAATACAGATACGTGTAAACGGGCAGAATACGGCGCTGCAACGCCTATATAAGACAACAAGTGTCCGGCGCAGTTGTTAGATCGGTTACTCCTGCTACAATGGCAGGTTATTAAGATTTAAGTGAGTTTGAACGTGGTGTTACAGTCGGCGCATGAGCGATAGGATACAGCATCTCCGAGGTAGCGATGAAGAGGTGATTTTCCCGTATAACCATTTCATGAGAGTACCGTGAATATCTGGAATCCGGTGAAACATCAAATCTCCGACGACACTGCGGTCTGAAAAAGATTCTGCAAGAACGGGACCAACAACGACTCACAAGAGTGCAACCTTTCCGCAAATTGCGGCAGAATTCAATGCTGGGCCATCAGAAAGAGTCAACGTGCGAACCATCCAACGAAACATGATCGATATGGGCTTTCGGAGCCGAAGGCCCACTCGTGTACCCTTGATGACATTCCAGTGTTGATAACTGGAAACATGTTACCTGGTCGGACAAGTCTCGTTTGATATTGTATTGAGCGGATGGACGTGTTCGGGTATGGAGACAACCTCATGAATCCATGGACCCTGCATGTCAGCAGGGGACTGTTCAAGCTGGTGGAGGGTCTGTAATGGTGTGGGGTGTGTGCAGTTGGAGTGATATGGGACACCTGATACGCGTAGATACGACTCTGACGGCTGACACATACGTAAGCATCCTGTCTGATCGCCTGCATCCATTCATATCCACTGTGCAGTCCGATGGACATGGGCAATTCCAGCAGGACCATGCGACACCGAACGTGGGTTCAGCAATGGCGCAAATGTATACATTTAATGCGTGGTGACCATGTTGAACGGTCGCGTTTTGTAGGGGTCAGTTCAGGTTATTATCTGTTCTAGTTCCACTGCCATATGTTCATTATAAAATTTTTATGAATTTTATGAAATTTTCATTTCATTCTTACTTCCCTAAAATGCATAGAAAGGTGTCCCGCGCAAACAAGACGAATAAAAAATCGATTGATTTACGTTTCGATTTGTTGTAAGGTACGTTACGTTAATTCTTTAAAGTTGTTCTTATCACTCAAAAAATTGACAAGTTTCTATTGCGCTTGAGTAACCAACATGGGACTGTAGATAAAAGAGGACGCGCAACAAACCAGCGGTAGGGATGTGATTTAACAGAAATATCGTACACGTGACGACAATAATTTAAATTTGATGTTTACATCAAAAAATGACAATGCTAAAGGGAGTCCAAAGCTTGTACTGAGTTTGAAAGTTTTGGCAGCACATTATATGATCCCTAGCAAGTTAAAACGGCACTTGGGAGCAAATCATTCAAATTTTATTGTTAAACCACGAAATTTTCACCAGTAATGTAAATAGATTAAAACAACATAAAAGTGCCTTTTCTAGATCTTTTTAAATAGAAAATAATACTTGGCAACGTCATACGTGGTTGCTTATAAAGGCACGAAGTGTGAAACGCTCCTTACTATCGCTGAGTAACTAATGCTACCGGGTGAGGAGGGGCAAGTCGCTGGGAAACGGGTTTCAAATGTACCCTTGTCTAATAATAAAGTCAGCCGCAGGATTCATTAATAGGGATCAAGTATAATTCGCTTTAAACTCGCGTGCGGGTCCTGTGACGTCATCTCCGAAATCAGCCTTCGTCACTATCCATTTATCTGAAAACTCGTCATTTGAGTCTCTTGTCGGGTGCAAGTGGACTATTCCAGCGTTGGGTATGATGATCATTATATACAAGTACAACGACAAGGGAGGCATTACTTTTGAACCACCCTCGTATATTACTTTCATTTACTAGTGATGTTCTTTACTGCATTCTCTACCAGTTTAGGATGTCAGAAAACGAGCAAACCTGTGTGTGTGTGTGTGTGTGTGTGTGTGTGTGTGTGTGTGTGTGTAAAAATATTTTTGGAGGTCTGCTGTCAATTTATTTTGATATTTAATCTCTATTAACATTGCATGTCGTTCGTCTGTAGCGCGGGCTGCAGCATCCAACATTTTTCAGACACCATTCTTCATCTTGTGGAGCACGTCTGCAGTTGTCTACACCGCATCACTTAATTTTCGTCTTACGGCCTCCACAGTCTTACATAAACACAGCTTCGTTAGAGAGGCATCTGATCCTGTCAGTGCTACTTCATAACAATAAGATTGTTCACTCTACTTCTGTACTAGCCTTACACTTCTGCAAGCTTCGTCATAGTCGCGGAATTGTAGCGGGGAGAAAGGTAGCCAGTTTGACGTGAAAGGAACGCCTTGATTCCTAACGTATGCAGCTCTCAACATTAGCTCCGTACTCGCTCTGCTCCGTTTCTGATCATTCAGCGCACACGTTGAAGAACATCGATACAAAATTAAATGAAAAGATTGAAGGAAATGAAGTTAGGTTGCGGTCGATGAGGCCAGAGACAATGATAAGATCGTACACTCCATTTGTTATGTACGGTTCTTAGATGGTAATTGCATTCTGGAGCACCATCTCTTGTGTAGAAGTACAACTCCACACGCAACGGTGCACTGCTTGTTTGAAATACAGAACACTTTTAGGATGTTTGCTAATTGATTAAAACTGTTTTCAGAAAGCGTCTTTCACTCTGGAGCAGAGGGTGTGTCGGTTACAACTTCCCAGCAGATGAAAAGTGTATGCCAGACCGGAATCCAAATCCGGAATATTGACTTTCACGGTCACTGCTCTTACCGACTGAACTGAAATGATCTTATGGCATAATTGGCAGAGATATCCTGTCTGGGGCTGTTCGCCCGCATGGTGGAAATCTTTCTATTTGATGCCACTTCAGTGCGTCAATGAATATACATACACCCTGACCCCTGACCGAAGAAAATCTCTAAGGCAACCCCCCCCCCCTCTCCTTCCCTTCCCCCCCCCCCTCTCCATCAATACAGCTTCACTTCTGATAGTACTTCACTCCTACTTTCCGAATGTTTCTGGAATGGCACAAAGTTTTAATCTAATGGGAAGATATGAAATAGGATGCTCTGCTAAAAGGTGAAAGATCCGTTCTGGAAACAATCCCATAGGTTGTGAGAAGGTTATTTCTCCGGAGTATCTTTCTGAAGATGTGTGCGCAGTTGACATTGACTGGTAACACTTGGAAAAACAAATAATATCGAAAGTACAGCGCTACATCTACATCTATAGTCCATAAGTCATTTTACGTTGTGTTCCGGAAGGTAGTGGGTGTACCACTGTCACTTCCCTCGCCGGCCACTGTGGCCGAGCGGTTCTAGGCCCTTCAGTCCGGCGCCGCGCGGCTGCTACGGTCACAGGTTAGAATTCTGCCTCGGGCATGGATGTGTGTGATGTCCTTAGGTTAGTTAGCCTTAAGTAGTTCTAAGTCTAGAGGACTGATGACCTCAGGTGTTAAGTCCCATAGTGCTTAGAGCCATTTGAACCAATTGAACTTTCCTCTTTTCCTGTTCCAATTACGAAATGTTCGAGGGAATAATGATAGCTGGCGAACACCCGCTTGAGCCGGAATCAATCTAATTTTATCTTCATGGTCCTTTCGCGAGATATACGTTGGAGGAAGTACTACATTGGTGGACTCTTGTAGGTATATAAGCTCTCGGAACGTAGAAAGACAAATCTTGAGGAAACTCCTAGGTCGAGTCGAAGGAACTGGTGAGTTCAGAAGATGCAACGACTATGAACTCTAGAGACATTTCCAAAAGATCGCAGACAACGTTTGTAGGAGGAGGACGGTCTTCTGAAGCCACATTCCGCGTAGTCGTGCCATCAGACTGAGCAGTCATATAACCGCTGCTTTCTCCACAAAGAAACCAAGGAGGTGTATTTCACACACGTAGGAAAATACTGGCAAGAAGCGGGAATAGCACATGAGGATATACAGAAACGCCTTCTAGTCAAGAAGAGACGCCACGCACAACTTGTTTTCCAAGAAAATCCAAAACTAAAAATTGATAAAACGTGGCCTGAAGTGAGGAAGGAATAGATAGGAAACCAATACGGGAATATTGGGATAAAGTTAAAAGTCCAGGTGCAAGGAATAGGAAAATCACAGTTGAAGTAGGACGGTTCGTGGATGGCTGAAAAGACAACATGGAAAATGAGAAATTTGTTTGCTTCATGTTATACCAATAAATACTTGAGGTATCATGTGGGGCGGGCGATTAAAAATTTTCCGTCTGAGGGCGTTGCTACAGCATATACAGGACTATTACAAATGATTGAAGCGATGTCATAAATTCACTATAGCTCCATTCATTGACATATGGTCGTGACACACTACAGATACGTAGAAAAACTCATAAAGTTTTGTTCGGCTGAAGCCGCACTTCAGGTTTCTGCTGCCAGAGCGCTCGAGAGCGCAGTGAGACAAAATGGCGACAGGAGACGAGAAAGCGTATGTCGTGCTTGAAATGCACTCACATCAGTCAGTCATAACAGTGCAACGACACTTCAGGATGAAGTTCAACAAAGATAACTCCATTCGGCGATGGTATGCGCAGTTTAAAGCTTCTGGATGCCTCTGTAAGGGGAAATCAACCGGTCGGCCTGCAGTGAGCGAAGAAACGGTTGAGCGCGTGCGGGCAAGTTTCACGCGTAGCCCGCGGAAGTCGACGAATAAAGCAAGCAGGGAGCTAAACGTACCACAGCCGACGGTTTGGAAAATCTTACGGAAAAGGCTAAAGCAGAAGCCTTACCGTTTACAACTGCTACAAGCCCTGACACCCGATGACAAAGTCAAACGCTTTGAATTTTCGGCACGGTTGCAACAGCTCATGGAAGAGGATGCGTTCAGTGCTAAACTTGTTTTCAGTGATGAAGCAACATTTTTTCTTAATGGTGAAGTGAACAGACACAATGTGCGAATCTGGGCGGTAGAGAATCCTCACGCAATTCACCAAAAGTTAACGTGTTTTGTGCAATCTCACGGTTTAAAGTTTACGGCCCCTTTTTCTTCTGCGAAAAAAAAACGTTACAGGACACGTGTATCTGGACATGCTGGAAAATTGGCTCATGCCACAACTGGAGACCGACAGCGCCGACTTCGTCTTTCAACAGGATGGTGCTCCACCGCACTTCCATCATGATGTTCGGCATTTCTTAAACAGGAGATTGGAAAACCGATGGATCGGTCGTGGTGGAGATCATGATCAGCAATTCATGTCATGGCCTCCACGCTCTCCCGACTTAACCCCATGCGATTTCTTTCTGTGGGGTTATGTGAAAGATTCAGTGTTTAAACCTCCTCTACCAAGAAACGTGCAGAACTGCGAGCTCGCATCAACGATGCTTTCGAACTCATTGATGGGGACATGCTGCGCCGAGTGTGGGAGGAACTTGATTATTGGCTTGATGTCTGCCGAATCACTAAAGGGGCACATATCGAACATTTGTGAATGCCTAAAAAATCTTTTTGAGTTTTTGTATGTGTGTGCAAACCATTGTGAAAATATCTCAAATAATAAAGTTATTGTAGAGCTGTGAAATCGCTTCAATCATTTGTAATAACCCTGTACATAACCCAGCGCAAGCACAGACGTTTAGGCAAGTGATTTGTGTGGCCTTCGAACGGAAACTTTTTGATCGCCCCTTATACTTTCAACTTGAGTAATACATAGTAGAAAGAGCTATTTGAACATCGCCACTCTTGACATGCGACGCGATGAAGAGAGTGCAAAGCCACCGTAGTGTATTTGTGTTGGCTGACAGCGGAGCCTTGGGCAGGCGCTCTTCTGTGAAACAAAAGATAGGACCCCTCTTGGCTCCGAACCCAACGTGTAGGCCATCACTCTGTACACATTGCTCGACTGTCCAAAACCTGAGATTCTATTCACAGTTGCCCAACAACCGTACTCAGGCTGGCTGATTTACGAGCTGACGGTCGTTTATACATAGTCAGTTAATTATTAATTGATTAAAGTTATTGGATATCCAAAAACAATGAAAAGTAATAAATCTATGACACAAACTACACTGACGAAAAAAAATCGCAACACCAAGAAGGAGCTATGCAACACAAACGGAAGTTTGCAGGAGTATTTCTACATCTGCAAGATGATGTCTATTCAAATTTCGCAAGTCGCATAAGAGTGACTCTAGTACCACCACTATGAGGATGCAGATCAGGTTTCCTTTAATACACACTGTAACGGTCGTGAGCGTTAGTTACCTTTGAGATTGGACGTGATGAGTTGATGTTAGTCAAGAATGTCTTTAATGGGACAGAGACGCCATTATCAGCACCTCATTAAATTTGAACGAGGTCGTGTACATGAAGCCTTGACAGGAATGTAGCCACTGTACATGATTGCTGGCGGCGGTGGTCACGAGAATGTACGGTTGCAAGAAGAACGGGCTCCGGAAAGGCACGGAGGACAACCAAGAGGGAAGACCATCGTGTTCGGCGTATGGCTCAGGCGCATCGTACTGCATCTACAGCAGCAATCTGAGCAGCAGTTGACACCGCAGTGGCGCAATGAACTGTCACAAATCGGGTACCACAAGGACAGCTTAAAGCCAGACGCCCTGTAGCCTGCATTCCACTGACCCCAAATGACCACTGTCTGTAACTTCAGTAGCGTCAAGCGAGAGCTCCTTGGAGGGCAGGTTGGAGGTTTAATGTTTTTTCTGATGAAAGCTGGTTTTGCCTCGGTGCAACTGATGGCCGTGTGTAGGTTAGAACAAGGCCAGTTGAGGTCCTGCAACCAACCTATCTCTGTTCACAACACACTGGACCTACACCTGGAGCTATGGTCTGGGATGAGATATTGTGTGACAGCAGGAGCACTCTCGAGTTACCCCACGCACCGTGACTGCAAAACTGTGCGTCAGTCTGGCGGTTCGACCTATTGTGCTCTCATTCGTGGACAACATTCCAGGTGGTGTTTTCCAAGAGGATAACGCTCGCACACACACCCCTACCGTAACTCAACATGCGCTACAAAGTGTCAACATATTGCCTTGTCCTGCTCGATCACCAGATCTGTCTCCAATCGAGCACGTACTGGGCGTCATCGGACGACAAATGCAGCGTCATCCACAAACGGCACTAACCGTCCCTGAATTGATCGACCAAGTGCAACAGGCACGGAACTCCATTCCACAAACTGACATCCAGCACCTAAACAACACAAGTTTGCATGCTTGCATTCAACATTCTGGCGGCTATACCAGTCAGTAATGTTCCAGCAATCCGCATTTGCGATAGCTTATCTCGCGCTTACATTAACCTGTGGTCTTGCATTGTTAATCACTTAGATATGTTACCTAGAGAAATGTATTCCCGAAATTTCATTACTCTACTTTTTTTGTGTTGCGATTGTATTTTACGAGGAGTATAAATTAAATGAACTTTGAATATCCCAATAAGCCTGTTGTCCAGAGTCTTTGATTTCTGTGTCCATTACTCAGAGGGGCAATATAGTATTATTTGAGTAGCTCCTATCCCTACGAAGCATTTTATTGTTGAGATACTCATAAAATTCCGGGTGCAGTTCGGTGTATATCCTTTCCCTTTTGTAATTCAAGCCTTACTTATTTTTTTGGCCCCCGTCATTATATACTGCGCAACAAAATTCAATGACCACTTTTTTGAAGCCCCGTAAGTGTCTCCCATTGCAACGCATAAGCGTGAAATCTGGCTCCAACGGGCCTACAGCCTTCTCCTGTAACTGCGCAGAAGCCTGGCGCCCTGCGACGACGCCCTCGGGCTCGGCGACGCTTGAAACAGCTACATGTCGATACATGAGAAAGAAACGCCACAGACAAGACGTTCATATGAGGTGCAAGGTATGCTACTGGTATCATATTGACACAAATTTCATCAACATTCTGCGCAATGCTGCAGTGAACGTGTCACACGATGGACGCCTCTGCGATAGAAATTAGAACAGTGACCCCAGCGTTGAAATCACGCGCTTTGCTTGTGGGTATCAGAGGAAAACGTTTCAGATGTACCACCTCTAGACCCTAAAAACCATCAGACGGTGGCATAAAGGGAGTCAATGAAACCACCCTCTCCCTTAGGGCGCTGATTCCCATATATTTCGGGATCGAAAATGACAATTCGCAGTGCGAGGAACAGCAGCATGACATTGTTGACAACGTTCGACACTACTGATTCCCCCCCCCCCCCACCCCCACCCCCTAGACGATTCAACCCGATTCTAAGGACATTGTGGAGGTGCAGCCCCATTAAATATTATATGACCTGTTTGGAGTGTAGTGCGACCGCAATTTTTGCTCTGGTATACGGTGTGGAACCACTAGGGACCGTTCAAAACCTTCCACGAAATTTAAACGTGATCCAAAGCAACAAAGGGTATTTATACTTTTTCAGCCCTCCTGTTACGTGCCCTCTTGTGACGTAATCGCGAGCAGGTGCGACGTGGACATGTGTGTGAAGAAAATGCCAAACGGTCCCTGTAAGAACCCCCAGTTCGGCAACACCCTTGATGCAACCCTCGCACCTTTGTTGAGCATTTTAAAAATTTGCTTGTCAGGAACTTTAACATCGATTCAGCTGAGTGGTGCTTCGCGGCTGTTGTAGCGCCTGACGGCAGGCAATCCCATCTAAGGTGTGTCGAAGGGGTTGGCTGCCCTCAGATGCTACAGCAGCCCCGACGCACCAGTCAGATGAATCGATGTCGAAGTTTCTGTCGGGTACATGTGTCGCATCATTTTAAATGAGTAAATGCTATGCTGTTCCTCTTCAGATTCATAAAATGAATTAGAGCACAATATTCTACTTTATCGATTGGTTTCGCTATTTTGTTTTGGCCTTTCTAACGGTGTGCTAAGGTGCTGTGGCGCTTGATTTTCAATCTGTACTAGGACCGTAGACATGTAAGTGCATACCAACAACAGATTTATAATGGAACGTTACTTTACCAAGGTGTTAATCAAAACCTTATGATTACGACTTGTACTGTTAGCTTTGCTTTGTGCAATATGACGCTTCTGTGTTGACTGTGGTTGCAAGTTCAGATGAAATAAATACTGAACACAGAAAACAAGCGAAGATACTCAAACAAGCTGAAGATATACTTACACCAAATAAGATTTCGTGATGATGTGCTCAACTAACAAACAGCCAATCACAGACACAACTACTTCAGAATTTCTCTAAGATAATTTTGTCAAGCCCTGGAGCATTTCGTCCCGAGTTCGAGTCTCGGTCCGGCACACAGTTTTAATAGCCAGGAAGTTTCATATCAGCGCACACTCCGCTGCAAAGTGAAAATCTCATTCTGGTCACTCCTAGATAATCTGCAGACTAGCGATGATATGCTAGAGGGCGCAGCCTACGCAGACGTTCTCTTCCTGCTGGTTGACGGTCGTAGCCACGAAGAGTTGGAACCTAAAATTGAAAGGGCCATATCCATTCCAACTACATGGGTCACAATACCAAAATGACGATATTACCTAGTAAGTCCACATACTTGCTACTCAAGAGACAATGAATCAGGAATCCTGCGGTAAGAATAGACCGCTCTCCAATTCTTCGGCGGCGTAAGGCCCGATACCTAGGCGTAGTCGTCGATGAGAAGTGGAGCTATACATCACATATTGACACAGTGACACAGAGACCCCTGGAAACATTAAACAACTTGATGGGGATTGGACATAAGCGATTTCACTTGCCACCTGACCTAATAAAATGGTATCATAACAGCATTTTGACATCAATTGTAAGATACGGGTCAGGAGTCTGGGCTCACAGGCTCACGAGGGTCATGCCCGCCACGGCCGTTAGGAGAGTGCAGCGAAATATGCTCCTGCCTTCTGTAGGGGCATACAGGACGACACCGGGAGGGGCGCTACTAGTAATAATGGGGATTTGTCCCCTGGATATCAAAATGAGAAAACAGGCTGCATGATATTGGGTTCAAGAGGGAAAAAGGGATAAAATATTTGAACTAATGGGGACACACCTGGGCACTAAATCTGAAATTAAACATAGGGGGGAGGAGCTATTGCAGGAGCAATGGGATAATGACAAAACAGGTCGTCGAACACACGAACTGTTGCCTAATATCAAGGAGCGACTCCAGCTCAAACATCTCAAGCCGTCAAGAGGACTGCTGCACTTTCTTACCGGACATGGACCCTACCCGGCATACCTATACCGGTTTGGGAAACGGGCTACAACAACGTGTGACTGTGGGGCTTCACAGGGCACCCCGGACCATGTGGTGTATGAGTGCCACCTCTTCGACGACGTCGCATCACAACTAAGACTTCAGTTACCAAATAATGACACGTACCACCTGCTCAGGCATGAGGACCATTTTCAAATCTTAAACAACCTTGCTGATGAGATATCAAGCAAAGTACTAAAACAATACCTGAGGAACAATCAATAATACAGGGTGGCGCAGGGAAACGGGAAATTTCGAAATAACGTCATTTCCATGAATAAATTCATAAAACTAGTAATTTATTAACGAAAGTGAATGTCCTCAGTATGCCATTATTCAGTATGTCTTTACAATCAAAATGTCCAAAAGTGTCTCTTTACTTTTTAAAGATGACATCGGAAAGATGTGCTCCCATTCGGCGTTCACACTCTAACAGCCTGTTATGAAAACTCTGGAATGCGCGGTGTAGCAAATCTTGGGGAATGGCAGTGATTTCGTTTTCAATGTTCACCTTCAGTTCATGGATTGTTGCAGGACGTGTACGGTACACCTTGCCTTTAAGATATCCCCACAGGAAGAAGTCGCACACACTAAGATCAGGGGATCTCGCAGGCCATGCAATGTCACCGTTACGTGAAATAATGCGTCTTCCAAACAATTGACGAACTGCTGCCATCGATTGTCTAGCAGTGTGTGATGTGGCTCCGTCCTGCTGAAACCACATGTTTTCGACGTTAAGATTAAGCTCGTACAGTCTCGGTGTAAAGAATGTTTGAAGCATTTCAACATATCGAGCGGATGTTACTGTCACTGCACTACCATCCTCACGTTCAAAAAAATAAGCGCCGATAACACCATGACATGATACAGCACACCATATTGTGACCTTGGCGCTATGTAGTGGTCGCTGGTGAAACTCACAAGGATTGTCCTGTGCCCAATAACGAAAATTCTGTTTGTTCACGAATCCGTTCAGGTGGAAATGGGCTTCGTCTGATATCCATAAGTTACCAAGGAAATTCGCGTCCTCGTTGATTTTAGCCAATATCTGACTACTAAACTCCATACGTGATGCTGGGTCTTGTTCATGTAAATGTTGCACAATCTGCAACTTATAGGGATGGAAGTCTAATTCGTGCAGTATTCTTTGTAAGTTTCGTCGCTTAATCCCTAGCGAAGATGCATGCTGTCGAACGGAGCGGCGAGGACTTCTCTCGATTGCAGCTCTAGCAGCTGCAATGTTCTCTGGGGTACGTACCGTTGGAATGTCACCTGGAGGTTTCTTTTTCAAGGCAGACCCTGTTTCTTCAAAATTACGCACCCACGTTGTAATCGCATGCGCAAATGGGACACGTCCATGACGTCCAAGCTGGTAATGCTGTCGAAATGTTCTCTGCGCGGCAGTCGCACTATCACCATTTTTGTAAAACGCACTAACAGCTACTGCACGTTCCGCACCAGTCCAATTCTCCATTATTACTAAATGGCAATGTGTTCACATCAATTGTGGAAATTTTCGAACATCTGCCGGCGCTACAGTGCTGCCAACTGTAACGTTCAAAATTTCCCGTTCCCCTGCGCCACCCTGTAGATTAAACCAGACTTAAACGGGATCAGACTCTGTGCACCTGTCCCTTTCCGCCGGGGCGTGGATTTGGCCAGCCGCTTCACGGCTGGGATCCGCCACGTCTAGGACTAGGAGGAGGGTGCACATTCTGACCGAATTGGACACACACCGGATTCGACAGTAGGATTAGAGTAGGATAAGTCAGGATAACACCACTAGTATAAAACTGCAGCGACTCTGGGCCAGTCCGGAACCAGGGGCATATGCTGGCACGCATGTAACGCTGCAGGCAGCGTAGATTAATAGTAGAACTAACACTGGGAGGACTTAGAATGCCCATAGGGGAAGTCAAACAATGAACATACCTAGTAACTAATTAACAAATGCTGCAGTATTGTAATCATTGGTATAAATTAGGACCCTCTAATGTATTAGGTGGTAAGTTTCTCATGAAGCATGTTGTTGTTGAAATAAAGAGTTAAAAAAAAGGCACCATGATAGCTGTGGAATGTGTGAACATTACTGTGGCCCACCCGCATCCCTTAATGCTTGATGTTTTTTTCTGGCAGCAATGACATCATTCAGCAGTATAGCTATCTGTGTGACAGGTGAAGCTCGTGCTGCAGTTATTTTAGGAGTACGATAGTTAAATTAATTTGCTACCGAATTCGCCTAATCTGCACCCTATGGAACACGTTTGGTGCGCTGTCGGGATCCAGCTCCGCACCAACAAACTAACGGCCCGTAATTCACTTGAATTGAGTGACCTGTGCGTTTCTGCTGGCACATACCTCCGGAAAAGTACTTGCCGAGTCTATTGCACGCAGAATTTTGTCAGTTATACAATCGCGCAGTTAAAATTTTGCCAGTGTTGAGATTGTTTTGAATGTTTTTTATGAAAATTACGTAGTACGGTTAGCTGGAGAACCGATTCGAGAGGGCATCTTGTATCTCCTAATAACTAACAGATCTGAACCTTTCGAAACACGTAACACAGATCATCTGATGATATTAAATTATTTAAGTAGAACGGTAACATGCTTACATTATTGATACCAGTAGGTATTCTTCAGGATCTATATATGACCGAAATTTGACGTCGTTCCAGTTACTGTTCCCCTAATTTTCAAAGTAATTTGTCGAAGCAAGATGCTGACGTTCAGGTGTAATTAAAAAAAATTATCCTCATATTTTGTTAACTCCTTGTACAAGGTCATGAAAGACCCATTGATATTTCTCTTATCTGGGAAAGGGTTCTAATAACCCTACCACAACAAAGGTCAAAATTTAATAATGATTGTGGTGTTGCTCACGCTGCTAAGTACTGCATTTTCGGGCAACAGCAAAGTTATTATGTGGCAGATGTCATTAGAGCACAGTTAATAAATTCATTTCATGTAATAATGAATAAATTAGGCACTCATCTTTTCCTGTTTCCCACGCAGGTCTCGTTGTAGAATCATGGCTCAATCGTCGAAAATCTAGGTGGTGATGATTCCAAGCTCGGATGTAAAGAGGCCTAGGTTTCATTCTGCGATATTCAAAAGTTTTGTAGATGCGCTTCACAAACCATTCTTGAAGATTACACTTTTGCAGTACAATGGTGATGTAAAAATGTAATCAGCACTCCGAGTTTAAGTTACACTCCTTTTTTATTACTTTTA
The DNA here is from genome assembly GCF_021461395.2 of Schistocerca americana. Taxonomy (NCBI): domain Eukaryota; kingdom Metazoa; phylum Arthropoda; class Insecta; order Orthoptera; family Acrididae; genus Schistocerca; species Schistocerca americana. Next base: position 661,094,713 of record NC_060130.1, read on the forward strand.
CTGCAATATCACGTAACACACAAAACATCACTTCACAATGCAAAACATACTTGAAAACATCTTCCTCACTGTTAAAGTTCACATTTTATAAACTGACTACGTTATGCGTCTTTCCCACATGACGATCAAGACTTGACTTTCTCAAGGTCCGACTCTCTAACCCTAATAATCGCTTACTCGCCCAAAAATCAAGAGTTACAAGTACGTCAAAGATCATAGTGACAAAAGAAAGAATACACATAAGAATAATATCATTGCAACATAAACATATCGATGTATCAAAGTACCTCTACATTAATGAAATCAAATCTGAATGTTGTCTCAGAAATATGTCAACTACTTTACAGAAACTCAGTAGAATATTGCTGTTATCGAAAGGTTGAGTTGAGGTGCCGTAATGGTTACGTAATTCAAGTACCATTATAGGGTGAACCAAGTATATGTGTTTTTTGCTTCTGCGAAGCCTTTCCTTCTTCAACTGGCGTACCACAGCACCTTCTGCGGGTACTTCCATTTTGGTTTATTATTTCCAAAACTGGAATAAACACCTTCCGTCCAGCCGCATATTCTTAGCGAAACGACTGAGAGAGCGAGTACTGCCGCGGGACCCGCAGAATAAATCACTGACCTAGTCCACACACCGCGGCTTTCGGCGGGCCAGTGCGTTGTAACCCGCGGAAATCGCAGAACCGCACGCCGCGCGCTGTAGCGGCCGGCGGGCAAGTGCGTTGTTGCCCATAAGCTCAAGGGCGATGCTGCTGTCCGTAGGAAAGTTGCAACGTCAGAAGACTACAGTGACGAAGTGTAGAGGAGCAACGATTCGTGCAGGTACAAGTAGTTGACACTGAAAGTAAGTAAATGTAACATACTGCTCATAAATAGCCAGAGAGATCCATCCACTGTTCGATTAGGGCATACACTATTGGCGATAAATCATTTCTTCTTCTTCTTCTTCTTCTTCTCCTCCTCATTTTTCCTGGCCTTGTTCCGTATCTGCTCGGGGTCGGCATCTTAGTCTGGATCTGGCAATCGCTGTTGGTAGAGGGTGGCCGAATGCCTTAACAGAATCCGCACTCGATGAAACCTTTCAAGATAGTTGGTGACATAAAGATTATGGTGTAGTGTGGAATTGGGGTACCCATGTAAATGGACCCATTTTCATTGACCAGAACCTAAATGCTCAACGCTACCTGGAAATGCTCCAAGAAGTGGTGTTTCCCGTAGTTCTGGATGAAGATGGCAGCTTTCCCTCTTGCTTTCAACAGGATGGATCTCCACCACACTACGGTGCAAATTTTCGTCTGTGGATATATGGTCAATTTGCTGGTCATTGGGTTGGCCGACATGGCTCTGTGGAATGACCACCCAGATCCCACACCAGTTGACTGTTATCTGTGGGGTCATTTAAAGCAACTCGTATATGCAGAGAAAATAAGAAACAGACACCATCTCGAGCAACGCACTAAAGAAGCCTGTGCCAGCATTTCTGTGGAAATCTTTCTGCGAGTGCATGACGACTGGATTCAGCGCCTTCAAATGTGGATTTACTCAGGCAGATAGCATGTTGAACACAGTAAATGACTGTCATTTATGGAGAAAAGTCCAACCTGTAATTCCAATCAAGATGTGTTGTAACTTTTGAACCTTAACTACTACTTCGAATCTGTTTACAGTAATGAACTTGTCAAAGAAAGCTGATGTTATTTGATATTTCACACGACCCCCTTTCCATTAAAAAAAATTGACTTAGATTCAATATGGTCGATTTCAAGATGGCGCCCATGTTCGGTACATATCATAAAAGATGGACTACGTCACCCATGCGTTACTGGAGTGTTCGGGTTTCTCCATTCATACAGGGCTTTTGACATAACGGGATGTACTGCGACTTTTGACTCAGCCTGTATTGTGAGGGACGAAGCATACCATATGTCGTTCACAATAAATAGGCTATAACAACTAATTTATTTTTTCATTACGGAGAATCATAAATATTCTAATGGCATTAAAACTCTAATGTCGTGTAACCCTATATTGTGAGTTAATCTGAACACTCTTTTATAGAAAAATACATAATTCTAACACCCTATACCTGGTGGCGTAGCTATAGCTTCAAAATGTATAGTTAATAGTAAATAAAATATAAGAGTTCCTGAAAGCGGGTTTTCAACATAAAGTTCTATAAGAATAGTGGATAATCGAGCTTGAAGACATGATTTATACCTTTATATTACATTCTCTATGCCAACAATGTACTGCTCAAGCGTCTGAGAAAAGCCTGTACAGTTTGCCGTAATCTACAGTGTTGCAAACTTGTGTACATATTGCGGAATTCAAAGAATTCTGATAGCAGCCAAGTTTATAGTCGTGTAAGCAATGAGCAGGTGGCTAATTGGCGATAAGGTTTCGCTAAATGTAGTAGGCCCGACATTAGCTCTTCCCAAACAAGCTACTGATATTCCTTCTAGTAATTTTTTTCTTCTGTATTGTTTCAGAAATACCTGAAGCAGCTGAAGAGTCCGGAAAACGCTGGTCTGGTCGATTCCGCGCTGGTGGACGAAATATTCTACCAGGTGAGCCTCTATGGTACGCCTAGGATAGCTGCTAAACGTGGCCGTTGTCTCGGCCGCTGCGGCATTGAGTTTCATCGTGGGCAGTGGCCACAGTTTTGGTTCATCAAGCTTCAAATCACTAATCAGGAATCAGAAAGGAACCTTCCAGTAAAATTGTAGAAAACTGAAATGTTCTGTTTGAATATGATAGTGCAGATGTGTACACAGTTTACAGCTTACATATCTCCGTTTCTGTCCTCTGGGAATAAGAACCAATTACGAAAACGGATACTTCAAACGCACGTTACTAGAAGGAAATGGCGCAGCTTACTTTAGATGTAGTTCAGATTCTAGGGCGTCCACACCCGTGGACAAGATGGTAGGGCGATCCATCCCTAGCTCTTTGGGACAGAAAAAAAGTAAGTATATTGTAGTCAGGTGTTTGTCTTTCAAGACGATGATTTAAAAGTCGGTATTACATAGGTTTTTAACAAGATCGGAAGAAACATTTTTATGGCTACTTACAAGTCGCCATTTGTCTAGTAAAATATTAAAAGTACTCCATATCCCCATGTCTAGGGCCTCCCCCACCCTACGAACTATCGTATGGGCGTCCTTGTTCAGATACTTCATATCTGTACGAACTTGGGAAAACTCTGCTGCTTCTGGGACAGCTGTCGAGACACAACGGCTACGCTATGTGATCAAAAGTATCCGGACCCCCCCACCCCCCCAAAAAAAATACGTTTTTCATATTGGGTGCATTGTGGTGCCACCTACTGCCAGGAGTCATTAGACATCATGAGAGAGCAGAATGGGACGCTCTGCGGACTTCGAACGTGGTCAGGTGATTGGGTGTCACTTCTGACATATGTCTGTACGCGAGATTTCCACACTCCTAAACATCCCGCCGGCCGCTGTGACCGTGCGGTTCTAGGCGCTTCAGTCCGGAACAGCGCTGCTGCCACGGTCGCAGGTTCGAATCCTGCCTCAGGCATGGATGTGTGTGATGTCCTTAGGTTATTTAGGCTTAAGTAGTTCTAAGTCTAGGGGACTGTTGACCTCAGATGTTAAGTCCCATAATGCTTAGAGCCGAAACATCCCTAGGTCCACCATTTCCGATGTGATACTGAAATGGAAACGTGGAGGGACACGTACAGCACAAAAGTGTACAGGTCGACCTCGTCTGCTGACTGACAGAGACCACCGACAGCTGCAGAGGGTCGTAATGTGTAATAAGCAGACATCTATCCAGACCATCGCACAGGAATTCCAAACTGCATCAGGATCCACTGCAAGTACTATGACAGTTAGACGGGAGGTGAGAAAACTTGGATTTCATGGTCGAGCCGCTGCTTATAAGGCACACATCGCGCCGGTAAATACTAAACGACGCCTCGCTTGGTGTAAGGAGCGTAAACATTGGAGGATTGAACGGTGGAAAAACGTTGTGTGGAGTGACGATCCGATGGCAGGGTATGGGTATGGCGAATGCCTGGTAAACGTCATCTGCCAGAGTGTGTAGAGACAACAGTAAAATTCGGAGGCGGTGGTGTTATGGTGTGGTCGTGTTTTTCATGGAGCAGGCTTACACATCTTGTTGTTTTCTGTGGCACTATCACAGCACAGGCCTAGATTGATGTTAAGCACCTTCTTGCTTTCCACTGTTGAAGAGCAATTCGGGGGTGGCGATTGCATCTTTCAACACGATCAAGCACCTGTTCATGAGTCACGGTCTGTGGCGGAGTGGTTACACGTCAGTAACGTCCCTGTAATGGATTGGCGTACGCAGAGTTCTGACCTGAATCCTACAGAACACCTTTGGAATGTTTTGGAACGCCGACTACGTGCCATGCCTCACCGACCGACGTCGATACCTCTCCTCAGTGCAGCACTCCGTGAAGAATGGGCTACCATTCCCCAAGAAACCTTCAAGCACCTGATTGAACGTATGCCTGCGAGAGTGGAAGCTGTCATCAAGGCTAAGGGTGGACCAACACCTTACTGAATTCCAGCATTACCGATGGAGGGCGCCACGAACTTGTAAGTCATTTTCAGCCATATGTCCGGATACTTTTGATCACATAGTGTACCCTTGTCGCGTATATACATATATGAGAGCAGAGAGGAATGAGGAATCATTCTAACAAATGGGGAATTCCACTGACAAAGCGGCTGTGACGAAGAGGCAGACTGTTATTACCCAGTGCCTGGTTACGAGCATCTCAGAAACAACGAAACTGGACGGCTGTTCACGTGCCACTGAGCATCTGTGGAAAGCGGTTCTAGGTCGGTAAAACCATTAGTAGGCGGCAGGGTCTTAGATAAGGTTTGGACTTCCAAGGACGTAGAGGTTAGAGGCTTGACACCTTCGAAAAGCTGGACAGATGGCGATCTGTGGTAAATTTGACGACAGAGTACAGTGCTGGTGGAGGCACAAGTGTTTCAGAGCACATCATTCAGTGCCCGTTGTTGAACATGAGACTCTGCAGCAGACATCCCCTATGTGTTACCAAATTGGCCGAACGACATCGTTAATTACGGTTGCAGTGGGCATGGGATCACTGAGATTGGACTGCAGATCAATAGAAACGTGTCGTCTGGTCAGATGAAAAATGTTTCTCATTACACTAGATCAGTCGCCGTATCCAGATACACCATTATCCAGGTGAACAGCTGCTCAGAACATGCATCGCACCACGGACACAGGCCAGTAGCGGAAATATTATGCAGTGGGGGGTATTTATCTGGGCTCCATGGCACGTGTGGTAGTACTGTGTGAACATTTTTTCAAACCACCTACATCTGTTCACGCTTGATGTCTTCCATGAGGACAATTTCATCTGCCAGCAGCATAACTCTCCAAGTTACTTGGCCAGAATCGTGCTACAGTCATTTTAGGAGCATGATAGTGAACTCAAGTTGAGGTCTTGGACCCAAATCCACCTGATCTAATCTCAGTGGAACATATCTGGGACACCATCAGGGATCGTGAAAGCCTCTCACACAGCACTTCCTATCCCAGTCCTGTCACAGGCTTATCTTACCCCATCAAAGGCTGTGCTACCTGTGAAAGCAGACATGTCGTATACTAGTTCTGCTACAACTATTGCACAGCTTTTTATATTGTTATGACCGCCAACCAGCTGTCCACCAGGATGAGTGGACACTGCCAAAGTAGACCACCCTGAACATAACATTCTTGATTTCAATGCCTGCTTCTCAACTTAGGCCATCTCAATCCTCCCCTTCACCACCATCTTGTCACTTCTTCTTCCGTCTGTTTTTGCTTTAAGGAAGCTTTAATTGTCGAGTGCTAGTAATAGTGTTACATAGATTTCGTGTTTGTTTTGAATACAGTCAGAGAGAGTCCCTTTAGTCAACTATAGTGCCAGTAGTGCTAGTGTTTGTTTTCAATACAGTCCAGAGACAGGTAGTGCTATTTTCATGGTTTTCTACAAGAAGTGGCTAGCAATCACAGTTTAGGCAACAATCAGCCGCCTTTAGTGAACTAGCAGTCTAGTTAAAAGTTGATTAACTCTCTACAGTAAATTCATTCCTTAGGATGGATAGGATGTGTGACTGCTGTGTACGGTCGCAGGAGGAGCTGGCCACTATTCGCGAACAGCTGAGCGTGTTGATGGCCGCGGTCAGCCGTCTTCAGGCTGCTGCTTCGGAGTGTAGCGGCAGTGGGGAGTCTGGTGCGTCGCATGGTACACCCCAGGTGTTACATGCTTCACCCACTGTCCCTGCTGTCGAGACATCTTCGCGGGTACCGGGCGCGGTTGGACCTCCCTCTCCCCAAGGGGAGTGGAGGGTTCAGCGGCGTTCGCGGCGCACGAGGCGGAGCGTAAATGTGGAGGCTGGCTGTGTGGCATCGCCCGCTCTGCCTGTGAGTGGACATGTGGCTGCTCCTTCAGCAAGGTCCGAGCAGGCACACGGGGGGAGGGGTTTATTAGTTATTGAGAGCTCCAACGTTAGGCGGGTGATGGAGCCCCTTAGGGAAATAGCGGAAAGGTCGGGGAAGAAGGCCAGTGTTCGCTCTGTCTGCTTGCTGGGGGGTCTCATCCGAGATGTGGAGGAGGCCCTGCCGGTGGCGATAGAGAGCACTGGGTGCACCCGACTGCAAATTGTTGCTCATGTTGGCACCAGTGACTCCTGCCGTCTGGGTTCAGAGGTCATCTTCAGTTCGTACAGGCGGTTGGCGGAATTGGTGAAGGCGGAAAGCCTCGCTCGCGGGGTGGAATCAGAGCTAATTATTTGTAGTATCGTTCCCAGAACCGATCGCGGTCCTCTGGTTTGGAGCCGAGAGGAAGGCTTAAACCAGAGGCTCAGACGATTCTGCGGAGATCTGGGGTGCAAATTTCTCGACCTCCGCTGTCGGGTGGAGAAATGTAGAGTCCCCCTGAATAGCTCAGGCGTGCACTACACGCCGGAAGCGGCTACAAGGGTAGCGGAGTACGTGTGGAGTGCACATGGGTTTTTTTTTAGGTTAGAGAATTCCCTCCCTAGGCCCGACAAGACGCCTCCTGAGACGCGGCAAGGTAGGAGTAGGCAAAATGCAACAGGGAATAACAATATTAATGTTCTGATAGTAAACTGCAGGAGCGTCTATAGAATGGTGCCAGAACTGATCTCATTAATAAACGGTCACAACGCGCATATAGTACTAGGGACAGAAAGTTGGCTGAAACCAGACGTAAACAGTAATGAAATCCTAAACTCAGATTGGAATGTATACCGCAGAGACAGGCTGGACAGTGAAGGGGGAGGCGTGTTTATAGCGATAAGAAGTGCAATAGTATCGAAGGAAATTGACGGAGATCCGAAATGTGAAATGATTTGGGTGAAGGTCACGGTTAAAGCAGGCTCAGACATGGTAATTGGATGTCTCTATAGGCCCCCTGGCTCAGCAGCTGTTGTGGCTGAGCACCTGAAGGATAATTTGGAAAATATTTCGAGTAGATTTCCCCACCATGTTATAGTTCTGGGCGGAGATTTTAATTTGCCGGATATAGACTGGGAGACTCAAACGTTCGTAACGGGTGTCAGGGACAAATAATCCAGTGAAATTTTTTAAAGTGCTTTATCTGAAAACTACCTTGAGCAGTTAAACAGAGATCCGACTCGTGGCGATAACATATTAGACCTTCTGGTGACAAACAGACCCGAACTATTTGAAACAGTTAACGCAGAACAGGGAATCAGCAATCATAAAGCGGTTACGGCATCGATGATTTCAGCCGTAAATAGAAATATTAAAAAAGGTAGGAAGATTTTTCTGTTTAGCAAAAGTGACAAAAAGCAGATTACAGAGTACCTGACGGCTCAACACAAAAATTTTGTCTCAAGTACTGATAATGTTGAAGATCAGTGGACAAAGTTCAAAACCAAGCATATTGTACATATGCGTTAGATGAGTATGTGCCAAGCAAGATCGTAAGAGATGGAAAAGAGTCACCGTGGCACAACAACCGAGTTAGAAAACTGCTGCGGAAGCAAAGGGAAATTCACAGCAAACATAAACATAGCCAAAGCCTTGCAGACAAACAAAAATTACGCGAAGCGAAATGTAGTGTGAGGAAGGCTATGCGAGAGGCGTTCAATGAATTCGAAAGTAAAGTTCTATGTACTGACTTGGCAGAAAATCCTAAGAAATTTTGGTCTTATGTCAAAGCGGTAGGTGGATCAAAACAAAATGTCTAGACACTCTGTAACCAAAATGGTACTGAAACAGAGGATGACAGACTAAAGGCCGAAATACTAAATGTCTTTTTCCAAAGCTGTTTCACAGAGGAAGACTGCACTGTAGTTCCTTCTCTAGATTGTCACACAGATGACAAAATGGTAGATATCGAAATAGACGACAGAGGGATATAGAAACAATTAAAATCGCTCAAAAGAGGAAAGGCCGCTGGACCTGATGGGATACCAGTTCGATTTTACACAGAGGACGCGAAGGAACTTGCCCCCCTTCTTGCAGCGGTGTACCGTAAGTCTCTAAAAGAGCGTAGCGTTCCAAAGGATTGGAAAAGGGCACAGGTCATCCCCGTTTTCAAGAAGGGACGTCGAACAGATGTGCAGAACTATAGACCTATATCTCTAACGTCGATCGGTTGTAGAATTTTGGAACACGTACTATGTTCGAGTATAATGACTTTTCTGGACACTAGAAATCTACTCTGTAGGAATCAGCATGGGTTTCGAAAAAGACGGTCGTGTGAAACCCAGCTCGCGCTATTCGTCCACGAGACTCAGAGGGCCATAGATACGGGTTCACAGGTAGATGCCGTGTTTCTTGACTTCCGCAAGGTGTTCGATACAGTTCCCCACAGTCGTTTAATGAACAAAGTAAGAGCATATGGACTATCAGACCAATTTTGTGATTGGATTGAAGAGTTCCTAGATAACAGAACGCAGCATGTCATTCTCAATGGAGAGAAGTCTTCTGAAGTAAGAGTGATTTCAGGTGTGCCGCAGAGGAGTGTCATAGGACGGTTGCTATTCACAGCATACATAAATGACCTTGTGGATGACATCGGAAGTTCACTGAGGCTTTTTGCAGATGATGCTGTGGTGTATCGAGAGGTTGTAACAATGTAAAATTGTACTGAAATGCAGGAGGATCTGCAGCGAATTGACTCTTGGTGCAGGGAATGGCAATTGAATCTCAATGTAGACAAGTGTAATGTGCTGCGAATGCATAGAAAGATAGATCCCTTATCATTTAGCTACAAAATAGCAGGTCAGCAACTGGATGCAGTTAATTCCATAAATTATCTGGGAGTACGCATTAGGAGTGATTTAAAATGGAATGATCATATAAAGTTGATCGTCGGTAAAGCAGATGCCAGACTGAGATTCATTGGAAGAATCCTAAGGAAATGCAATCCGAAAACAAAGGAAGTAGGTTACAGTACGCTTTTCGCCCACTGCTTGAATACTGCTCAGCAGTGTGGGATCCATACCAGATAGGGTTAATAGAAGGGATATAGAAGATCCAAAAGAGAGCAGCGCGCTTCGTTACAGGATCATTTAGTAATCGCAAAAGCGTTACGGAGATGATAGATAAACTCCAGTGGAAAACTCTGCAGGAGAGATGCTCAGTAGCTCGGTACGGGCTTTTGTTAAAGTTTCGAGAACATACCTTCACCCAAGAGTCAAGCAGTATATTGCTCCCTCCTACGTATATCTCGCGAAGAGACCACGAGGATAAAATCAGAGAGATTAGAGCCCACACAGAAGCGTATCGACAATCCTTCTTTCCACAAACAATACGAGACTGGAATAGAAGGGAGAACCAATAGAAGTACTCAGGGTACCCTCCGCCACACACCGTCAGGTGGCTTGCGGAGTATGGATATAGATGTAGATCTTTTCTGGAACTGTGCAGATGGGAGTTACCCTTGCAACACATTTCCACACTGTAAATTATCCTAGGCTCAACCTGTGGTAACCTACTGTCCCCGCACCCTCCACCCACAAGGTTCTGCCACCTCTGTCATATCACCTCCTCCTTTTTCACATCCCCTGACCCTCATTGTATGGCACCCTCTGCCACTGCACCCACCTATCCTATCCCCTCCCCTTCCCTGCTCCTTTCCTTTTCCTCTCCCCGTTTGTTTTCCCCACACCCCACGTCCTGATACTGGGCCTGGCAGTCTCGTCAGGCCATCATCTAGTCCCCACACACCCTGCCTGACATTCTTTTCTCTCCACCCACCCACCCCTTGCCCTACCCTGCTATCCCTTTCCTTTCACTGCCCCACTCCAAATTGCTGTTCACTTTCTCTCAACATACTTTCTGTTCAGATCAGTAGAGATGTTACCTTGTTCAGTGATCTTTTGTTGTGTCTCTTGTTTTACTAAATTAGATGTAAAAAAATGGCTCTGAACACTATGGAACTTAACTGCTGAGGTCATCAGTCCCCTAGAACTTAGAACAACTAACTAACCTAAGGACATCAAACACATCCATGTCCGAGGCAGGATTCGAACCTGCGACTGCAACAGTCATGCGGTTCCAGACTGTAGCGCCTAGAACCGCTCGGCCACCCCGGCCGGCGTTAGATGTAGATTTTACTTTCTTATAACTCTAATAATGTGGCATAATTTTTGGAGCATGCAACTTATGCAGGATCTTTACTTGTTATTATTAACATATAAATGTTTCCCCTCTGTTTATAAGACCCTATAATCCCATTAGTGATCCATGAATTTTTACATTACCTTTTTGTGTCCTTTCTCTTTAGTATGTTGAGATAGCTATTTTCTGATTATGATAGAAACTTACTGTGAAATATGTTAAATTTGACATTTTACAGTTTTTCCCTGTATATGTCATGCCAGTTCTGAAAATTTCTGGAAATCAGTGTTAAGATTACAGCACAAAATCCTGAATGAGGTTCCTCCCAATTACAGTGAGTGTTTTAACCTCTCCCCACCCAGTTCTCTTGCTTGTAATGCTCCAGCTGTTGAGACAGTTTCTTACTTGGTTGTTCCCTTCTTTCAGGTTCCATCTATTCTCTCTCACCATGAGGTGTTTCTGGCTGAGCTTCAGAAGAAGCTAGATGATTGGGACCAGCAGCAAACAATTGGAGATGTTTTTGTAGAGGCAGTAAGTAATAGTTCTTAATTTCCTCTCTCACTGATCTGCATCAGAAGATACTTTAATTACAGATTAACCAATAACAACAAAATTTGTGTAAGGTAATGACTGTAGAATATCCAAGCATCTAATGATTTGTACTTTGAAGTGACTTATCAGGATGTTGTAACATCTACCATTAAAAAATTTGTGAAATAATAAACTTTAAAAGAAACCACAGGTGATTCTATTGGAAAATCTGCTGATGTACATCACTGAGAGATAAAAGTACTAATGGGAAATGTGCAAATGAAAGAATCTTGGAAATATACTCATTTGTGGGAGGTTATAACTCTGCCTGGCTATTCTGTAAATTTGTTATTAAACCCAACATCATTTCAAATTACTCTTTATTTATTGTTTCAAATTTCACCAGACAAATAAATACATTACTTTACCCATTTTGGGCACCAACTGCACAGACTCTGTTGACTCAACACAAACTAATATGAGACCTAGAAGAAACTAACTGGCGGGCACTGCTGCTGTGGTATAAAAAACATATAGCGATCTCCACATTGCATGATATTGTTTAGATGAGTTTATAATTGGAGCTACAATTAGAAGTTTTACATATCAGATAATTTGCATACAGAAGTTGTTACTACAAAATATGGTTAGGAACTGTATATAAGCAAAATTTTGATAGCAGTATCTTTCTCATAGAAAATCAGTGAACTACTCTTTGATGCAGTATTAACAAATTTATACAGGCAAAAGTTTTGTAGAACTTTCATAAATGTTTTTAAGTTAAGTTCAAGTAACCAGAATATGTTCTTGAAAGTGGTTTTACACAGAACAATAATAATTTGAAGTTTAATGTTATAGTATTTAGTATAATTACAGTTTTGGACAGATAATAAATCAGAATTAGCTGGGACAGTTTATATAATAAGTGCAAAAGTTTACATAATTGTAATCTGTGTATCTGATTCTGTACTAAATTTAGGGAATCAGATAGGATTCTAGTTTATACCATTACAACATCCAGAAACATAGTGAAAGTAGAACAGCTGTCAACTTGTAAACTGCTTTAGACAGTATACTGCACTTCACTAGACATTATACTAATGGAGAAAAGTGGAGACAGGAGTTGATTATTGCTTTCTACATATGATAAGTTAATCCATTGTAGCCAGGTATTTTTTGATATATTTTGACCCTACTACTTTTCAGTTATGCTTACAACTTTTTTGTCAACTGAGTATCCTACCTATATGTATGAAAATTGCTAAATCCTATTCTGCTCTTCAGTCTGCTTTGAGAAATCAGTCACCTAAACAGTGGAAACAATGACAACAAAATATTGTAATTCACAAAGGATGCTCAGCTTTCAGTTTTTGGCCATAAACTATTAGTTTCAAAAGAATAAGAAGTGAGGTTTCTTTAAGCAGAGCAGTTACAACTGGAAAGACCAATTAGTTTTGAAGCTTCTGAGAGAAATGTAGTGCTAGTGGTGGTGATGGTAGTAGTACTAGTAGTAGTAGTAGTAGTAGTAACAGCAGTATAAGTAATATTACTCAAAAGTAATTAAGGGGCAGTTTTTACACAGGTAAGTGCTAATAAGCAGTGTCAGTAATGCACATCTTGAAGCCTAACCAAAGTACACAAAAAAGGCTATACATATATACCAGGTTCTTATAATTAAACAGCCAGTGTTCAGAGTCCTGCAGCACAGGCTATATACAAAAATGGTTCAAATGGCTCTGAGCACTATGGGACTCAACATCTTAGGCCATAAGTCCCCTAGAACTTAGAACTACTTAAACCTAACTAACCTAAGGACATCACACACACCCATGCCCGAGGCAGGATTCGAACCTGCGACCGTAGCAGTCCCGCGGATTCCGGACTGGGCTATATACATCACAGGATGCTAAAATATAGTAGATATGTTCATTAATTGGTGATCTTTCAGAGTTTGCTGGAAAAACAGTTCAGGTGAAAATATGATGCTATCAGAATGTGAAATGTTCCCTATTTTGATGTCAGTATGCTGTTTGTGACTTAGCAATGTGTGTTTATTTCTTTTGTGAAATGGCTGTTGGTGTAAAGGTTTAATAATGTTGAGGTTTTCTTTATGAAACACAATGGCTATTGAGAAGAAAGATCATGTGTTGCTGGTAACATTGTTGTAGCAGAACGGCAGTAATAGCAGCCCTGCATTGCAGAAATATCACGGACAGCTGTGAAGACACCTCATGTCAACCAGTTGGCTAAAGGATATGATCAAGAAATTCCCATGGTAGTTGTTCATGAAATTGCTATAGCTATAGCCAACTGTGAGCACATGCTTTACATTCCACAGCCAGTGCTTGAGCTGTGTCACTGAAATTATCTCTCCTCTAGTCAATAGTTTAAAGGCTTTTGTGGTGCATTTTATGTTGGTATCCCTATGACATTCCGAATATGCACCAAATGAAACCCTAAGACAGGCTACAATGCCACAGCTTTGCCCCTCATTTTTTGGCACACATGGAAATGGATGACATTTGGATGGTGAAAATTCTTTGGACAGACAAGGCTCATTTTACCCTGCACAGTGCTGTGAATGCACAAAACTGTTGCATATGGGGTTCTACTCTGCCCCATGTTGTGCAGGAACATGCACTGCACTCAGCAGTTCATTTTTCTTTGAGGAGATGACACCTCATATGTCTGTTTGGCATACAGTGACATCTGCATGTTATAAAGACCTCTTTGTGCAAAACTTGATTCCAGCTTTGCAAGAAAGCAACTGTGTCCACAACTCTATTTTCATGCAAGATGGGATGACAAGACATTTCACTTTCCAGATGAAAGATTTGCTTCAGGAAACCTTCTGTAATGACCACATCATCTCTAGGCAGTTTCAAGATGTTTGGCCTTCCATATCCTCTGACCAAAATCCATGTGACTTCTTGTTGTGGGGGCATTTGTACAATTGTGTCTATTAAGGATGTACCCAGAGGTTTCCTGATTTGAAGGATAGCATAAGACAACATATTGCTCTGATCATACCAGATGTTCTGTGAGCAACTGTCAACCAGGCCATGTTACAGATGCAGCATTTCACTGAGTCAGGAAAGCATACAGATGTTGTAACTTGTGACTATGTCCTAAAAAACTTGCCAGAACCACCATTACCATGTGTTTGATCGTTCCTCCCTTTTTATTGCATCCACACCACATTCTGACTACCTACAGTACCATATATTCACTTACAGGCAGAAAGTGTAACTGTTATTTCTTTTAGCATATTTCGTGAGCACACTGACTAATGAACATATCAACAATGTTTCAGAAACCTGTGATGTATGCAGAGCACCATCAGTTTTATTATAACTATCTGGTACCACACTACAGAAACACTAAGAAATAAATTTATTGAAATGCAAACAATATTTTTAAGTAAATTAGCACTATTATACAGCATTCAGAACACAATTTTCCATATGAGCTAATCCTTAGTTTCTTTTATATTCTCAGCACTGTTTTTGGTCTTTGTTTTTATCTTCCTCAGGATGTTAGTTCCCACATGTGATTGAAATGGAAGAAAATTTTAAAATATTCTCATACAAAAACAGCAAACTTATAATGAGTTGTTGCTTTCATTTATTTGCTCTACTTTTACTTTTTGTTTCAAGACATGGTATCTAGCTTGTATATTCTCTTTAATACTGTGTGGAAACAATAATCCTAAATAATATTTTGGTTTATTTCTGAGTACTGATCTCCTTTCTATGCTTTTTTATGTTGTTTGGAAGTCAGCATTTATAAGAATCTTGTAAGTTAGATAAAACTGTGTTCTTTGTATTCAGTGAAGTTCATATTATATTTGTATGTGTCCTTGTTCAACAAAGCAGAATGTTTTATTTTTAGATATATGATTATTTGAAATATTTACAGTAAAATTACAGCTAATATCTTTAGCTCTTTCATTATTATTTACAGGACAGCCTTGTTGGCAGAGTTTGGCAAATCTTTGTATATGTGTATCTTAGTATAAGATAGGTGTTGGTAGATCTATCCATAATATATGTTGTTTGGAGTGAATATCCATTTATAGTTTATGCCATTGTCCTCGTGAGAAATATATTTTTACTTTTTTAGAAAAGGTTACCTTTATATGGTCCAGTCATCAACAAAAACACCCAAAAATTCTTAACACTATATCCATTAAGATTTGAGTCTCCAATAAAGGGCAGATGTCATGTACTTAGCAGCTTTATTTGCATTGAATATGTTTGTTTGTCAGCATTTTTTAAATAAATTATTTGCGCTGACTTATTTCTTTGTAAGACATGTTTTCAGAAACTCTCTCATCCACCTCTCATTTTGAATCATTTCTTGCTATGGGTGCTGCGTCATCTGTGTACAAGATTACATTATTGTTAACTGCTGAAAGCATGTTGTTTGCCATAGTATGAATAGGAGAGTCCTAGCCCTGATCCCAGTGATACACCATGTTTTACTAGTTCAGTGTACAAGTTCACAACACTGGCAATATTATAATTTACCTTCACATATTGTACTCCTTTTTTGAAGTTTAGTTTTGTGATACCACTAGCTTTATCCTTTATGCCACACTTATTAAGTATTTGTAATAGGTTTCCATAGTTAATAAAATTAAATGCTTTAGAAAGGCCAGGAAATAAAACACAATTTTTCTTTTTTCACCTTCTGCTACACAAGCTGCAAGGTTACCTATTCCTGTGCAAATCAGAGCAAGATGTCAGGATGAGATGGTAATTCAATCATAAGTCTATATACAAAGACAATATGTGTCCTCCCTCTCTGATGTGAAACATCATGTATGAACAGGTTATGAGGAATAGATGTTAGCAATAGAATGGAATAAATACATCAGAGAAGAAGAGCACTTAAGGAACACTATCTAGAGCTTGGGGAAACCCACAAATGATGGAAATGTATTATACTAGTGACTAGTTGATCTGACAGCATAGAAAATACTCACATACTGGCTTATGTCAGCATTTGTGATGACAATGTAGCAACAAAAACATTCAACCTACAAAGAATTTTTGAAATGAGTAGAAAAAATGGGTTTTTTAACCAGGATAATAATACAAAGGTGTCACATGTATAGCACGAACAATAATAACAAACAAACCATTTTTAGCAATGGATAGTAACAGAACTAAAGTCCAAGTTCTGGAGAATACTTAATCAATTAGTAGAAAAATATCTCAACTAGTACAGTAATTAAAGATGGAAGATAATCACATAGTATGTAAACAAATTTGAAAAGCTTCTAAAGCAAAAGCAAATGCTGTACAATAAACAGTGCAAATGAAATTGTAGGCAGGTAAGGTTGAAGATCTTAACTAAATATACTTAGTTACACAAAGTGCAGTGTTCAAAATCTTTAGTGATTACCATACCACTTTTAAACTCATGTTGGGGTGCAAAAATCAGCATTCGTTTATTTGTTGAGAACATGGAAATCCAAGTCAGAAAAACATTGAAATATTGAATTCAGTTTCCATATTTTTTTATGAAAGGGGCCCAAGGTGTACTACAGCTATTCAGCTGCCATAACCTCCAATGCTAATAAATCTATTATTACCTGTATTGTTGAAAAATATTTGAAATGACTACAATTCATCAAGAACCTGGAGCCCGAAAGAAGCAATGATAACTCACACATTTACTACATAGTGTATCTAATATTTTCTGGTTTATAGCTGTACTCCTCTTTAAAATTCTAAGTTTGCATATTAATTATCATATTATTCTTTATAGGCCCTGCCATACATTAGTTCGAATAATGGACTTCTATACTTTTAACTTTTGACTTGTAATAATATGCAGGCAATGCTTAAAGCTTAACATATTTTATCCTGATTAATTTTGCTTCTGATTTTTGCTAGCACTTGCTGTGATACATTCATACTTCAATTGGTAATATACTAGTTAAAATAATGGGTATTCTAAGCTGTAGACAATGAATAAAAGCTGAAAAAAACACAGAATTACTGGTGGACAGATGATAGGTGAGTCATTGACAAATTTAAAAGGCAAGAAAACTGACCTACTTTTTAACTTCCACCCTTTTTCTAGTATAATTACAAACTCACTTCCCCTCTCCCCCCCCCCCATTTCCCTCTCCAACTCCCCCCCCCCCGCCCTTTCTCTCTCCCTCTCATACTCACTCACTCAAAAAAACACCCTCTCCCCCCCCCCCCCACACACACACAGACACACACACTGACTGCAGAATTTGTGTGTGTGTGTGTGTGTGTGTGTGTGTGTGTGTGTGTGTGTGTGTGTGTGTTGGAGGGTGGGTGGTTGGTTGCACACACATGCACATGAGTGAGTGAGAGAGAGAGAGAATATTAGTATTTATGCTAGATAAAGGGCAAAGCCTTGGAAATTAGTGCTGTTTTCCTGAACCATAAAGTATGGATTTTTACCACACACCTTTCATTTGCACATTAATAGTTGTCTTTATTTGTTTTATGATTTTACTTGCTAGCAAAACATAGATCTTATAAAATTTGTGGGATTTAATTTATAATTTTCTTCTGCACCATCTGTAGTGTGTGAAAGCTAATAATTTGAGAAACTGATGTTATAGAAGTATAGTTAATGCAATCTGTGGCTTATGGTTAAAAAACAAATGAATGCTTCTTTGAAAACTAACTAACTTTGTTAGTAGTTCTTTTTTTCTCACTAATGTTAAATTTATATTTCCATTTTCAGTCTAATAAATGTTTGTATTGTTTGCATTTTTTTTCATTTTAACACAGTATTATACTTTTTATCTTAATTTCCGTTTTCATTTCAGTTTACAAAACAACATGTAATTGATATGTACATATCATTCATAAACAACTGGAAGTCAGCAAAAGAAGCAGTTAAAGCTACATGCCAGGCAAAACCAGCATTTGCCAAATTTCTAGAGGTAAGAGAAAAAATATTCCTTTGTCTTAATATCTAAAGTGTTTTTCCTTATGTACTGTTTCTGATGCTATCTGAGTAGTACATACTCGGAGATAAAGAAAAACCAACTTCCAATATGAAATTTAAATAAAGTATGAAATTATTCCAGAATGAGATTTTCACTCTGCAGTGGAGTGTGTGCTGATATGAAACTTCCTGGCAGATTAAAACTGTGTGCCAGACCGAGACTCAAACTCGGGACCTTTGCCTTCAGTGGGCAAGTGCTCTACCATCTGAGCTACCCGAGCACACCTCACGACCTGTCCTCACAGCTTCAATTCTGCCATTACCTTGCCTCCTGCCTCCCAAACTTCACAGAAGCTCTTCTGGGAAGGTAAAGGTCCTGAGATTGAGTCTCAGTCTCGCACACAGTTTTAATCTGCCAGGAAGTTTTGTTACAAAATTATTATTAACCATTCGTCTCTTTGAGTTTCATTCTTATAGTCCATCACACATCTATAAAGAGATTGCCTTAGTGACATCCCACTGATATCTCTTTCACATTTCAAGTGATTCCTTCTTTGTCCTCTTGCCTTTGTAATCTCATATCATTAAAACTTCTTCTTTGTGCACCTTCATTGTTCCTATTTTTAACAACATTTGTATGACATGTCATTTTCGCACATCTGTATTGTATCTAGGCCTAATAACTGTGGTTCTCTGGTGGGGAAATTATTTTCTCTTCTGTTGTTTCCATCAGAGTTTGCTTTGTTTCCTCCCTCCATCACACTTTTGGTGTGCATGTTATGTTAATGCTGTTCAGGAGGGTGGAATGTGTTATGACATCTCTCACCACAGCCTGTGCTTTCACTGTTATCATCTCCTTATTAGCAAAGAAGGACCCAGCTTCAGATTTTGTATCATGTTGCAATCATCCAGACTGAATTCTGATTAGATGTGTATGCAAACTGACAATGTCATATAGTTTATAAAGATGACCATTTTTAATTACATGTAAAATCTGTATTTTATATGAAAGGTATGTAGTGAGTTGTGGTAGCTACATTGCTGTATGGATAGTAAAGTTTATGAACTACTTTTATGGTATTTTAACTGGTTTAAATAGAAAAGATTGTTAATAAATTAAATATAAGAAATAAATGCCTTTTTCACTTTGAATATTTGTCATGTGTGGCTACAAAGATACTATGCATGTGTAGAAGGAAATGCATGAAATTATCACTGCTAACACTGTATGTTAGCTCATGTGCCACACTCTCACATGTTCTGATGTGGTTAGTTTTTCTTTTTTGTCATTAATTCAATATTTAATTTATTTTAAAGAGTAAGTATATACAATTATAAATACCTCAGCATTCTTAATACAAGTGATTATTAAAGTTTTCAGGCTGTCTATAGGAACAAGGAAAAAGTTTCTTGAACACACAGTGAACATTCTGTTTCTAAGTTCTGAATGTACACATTTTTCAATGTAACCTACTTTTAGATTAATTACTTTGTCCAACACTTTTCCAGTGAGTAGATTACACATATGAAGTGTCATTCTGGAAAAACTGCAAAATACCTCTCTACATATGCCATATCATATTGTTGCAGAAGAAGCTGAGTTCTTGGCTTTTGTAAGTGTTCTAGAAGCATAGGCTATAGCGTTCTCTTTTCCATCTGAAATTTGCACCAGAACAGCACTGATCCCATACCCACTGGCATCTGTGTGTAGTTCTGCAGGTGCTCTCTCATCATACAGTCCAAGTACTGGGTCACTCATCAGAGCTTTTCACTGCACATCAAAAGAATCCTGTTGAGAACCACCCCACATAAATTTAGCATCTGCTTTTAATAACTCTTGGAGTGGCCTGGCTTTGATACAAAAGTTGTTGATAAAATGACAGTAATAAAAACATAATCCGAGGAAGCTTTTCACATCTCTAATACTTTTAGGAATAGGAAATTCCGTTATAGATGTCACCTTTTCTGGGTCTGGCTGCACACCTTTGTTTAACACAAGGTGTCCAAGTATTTTGATTTCTTTTGCTCCAAAGAGACACTTTCTTGGACTAAGTTTCAGTCCGCCTTGTTGGAGACACTTAAGAATGGCCCTCAGTCTGTTTATATGTGCATCAAATGTCTCTGAGAATACTTGAATGTCATCTAAATAACAAAGACACATCGGCCACTTCAGGTGACATAGAAGATTATTCATTATCAGTTCAAAAGTTGCTGGTGCATTACACAAACCAAACAGCATTACCTTAAACTCGTACTGCCCCTCAGGGATGATGAATGCAGTTTTCTCATGATAAACCTCATCTTCTTTGATTTCCCAGTATCCCGAGTACGTGTCCATGGTCGAGAAAAAGTAAGCCCCCTTCAGACAATCTAGTGTATCGTCAGTTTGTGGAAGAGGGCAAACGTCCTTTTTAGTTATCTTATTAAGCTCCCTGTAATCAACACAAAAGCGCCAACAGCTATCCTTCTTCCTGACGAGGACCACTGGGGATGACCATGGGCTCTGCGAAGGCTAAATGATGTCATTCTTCATCATTTTCTCTACCTCATTACGAATTTTTCGGCATTCCATCGCTGACACATGGTAGGCTCTCTGGCTTATTGGTTGATGGCCTGCTAATCCGGTGCATCACTGTCAATTTGTCTAATTTGCTCTTCACTTGTGGATTGAAGCATTCAGAGAATTCTTGAAGAATGGCAAGCAGTTTCTTCTGTTGTTCCTTAGTGAGATCTGGTGATAGTTGAACTATAAGAACTTGTCTCATAGTGGTAGTGCTAATTTCACCCACAGACTCAGCATGGGAGGTTTCTATGATGCTCAGCTGTTCTGCAATTAATGGCTCAGCGTTTGCTATGCACATGTGTCTTGGAAGGATCTGCAGTTCTCAGTGACAGTTAACTATCCACAATTCACCAAATCCATTCTTAAATGAGATGACAGAGGCTGGGATGACCAAGTTATTCTTCAGTAATAGACATTGTACTAAAACACAATGCCCCAATGTCATTAATTATGGATTGAGGGAAAGTTTTTCAATCCAATCTTGTGACAGAGATAAACTGTTGGTGCAACATTACTCATCCCAAGACGACTGCCTACCATCTGCAAACTAATGGGCTTACTGAACGCCTTAATAAGACCTTGGCCGACATGCTATCAATCTTTGTCAATGTTGAGCAGAGCAACTGGGATGAGGCTCTACCTTTTGTGACGTTTGTCTACAACACTGCCAAACAAGACACCACAGGATTTACGCCCTTTTCCTGGTACATGGGCGTGAGGCGACTATGATGATGGATACTCTGTTTCCATTATATCCTGATGACGTGGATGATGACTACATCAACCAGGTAGTAACCAGAGCTGAGGAAGTTCAGCAGTTAGCTCGACTGCGCACGGAGCAGGCTCAAGAAAATGATCGCCAAAGGTATGACGCGAGCCACTGCCCTGTTGTCTGTCAGCCTGGTGTTCTCAGCTGGATCTTCGGAAGATTGATCTCTCTGAGAAGCTCCTCAGGCGCTACTTTGGACCTTATAAGGTTGTAAGACAGTTGTCTGATGTTACTTATGAAGTTCAAGATTTCGACCCATACACACGATGACAAAAGATCAGAGATATGGTCCACGTCCTTCAAATGAAGCCCTACAAGGATCCTGCAACCAAGGTTAAATTCAAAGCTCCAGTGTCAGGCAACAAGCAGAAAGGTGATGAAGAGCATAGCGGCAAAAGAAATTCTAAGAAGATCGACGCCAGGGTGAGCATCAGTCATCGAGAGTCGGAATATGCAGGACCGATGACTCGTTGCTGGACTAGGACCACATAACACTAAGACTCTGTTCACTTAAGGAGGGAGCAAAGTGACACAAGAAGACGAGTAGTGCTGTGGTGTAGTGGTTATGACACTAAACTGCTGCATGGTGGGTCGTGAGTTCAAAACTCCTGCGGACTGTGCAATTTTAATTTCTATATTCAGTCTGAGTACATTCTAGAAGTATCCACAAACGTCAAGAATCATTGTACGGGAATGTTCTGTAACTGTATATATACTGTATGTGTTCTGGCCAGAGGCAACTTGCTCTGTGCTGTTGTATGTGCAAGTGCTGAATAAACCTTTGTTAAGTGAACTACATGTTCATCATTCATCTAATTACACCTTCTTCTACATGACAATATTCTTTGCACTCTAAGTATCTCCTCATCATAAATTTCTTTAGATGTGAAATACCTGGAACTCAGAAGGTGCCAGATATAATGAACAGATTGGATGTTACAACAAATTGTACTTCATATTCACAAAGCAATCCAAATCTCTTTTCAACTTTTTTAATTGTATGATGCAAAAGACTTGCTTAGTATTCACTAAATATTGGTTAACCCTTTTTAGATAATTAATGAGGAGAGCACATTTGTCATTATAGAGAAGCGTGAACGCAGTCATTCTGGCAGATATGATCAACTTCTCCTTTTTTAATGCATAGACACCAGAATCCACCTAGTGCTTAGACTGTTGTTTCATTTCTGACCCATATAGCACATCCATAGTTCAGCTGAATTCTGTTTACAAATGGTATGTGAAACATATTTGAGAAATAAGTTTTTGTGTTCCCTTTTATTCAGCATTCAGAACATTCACAAAGATTTCTTAATGGAAGAGGATGTAGATGAAGATGAAATGGGAGATATGATACTGCGTGGAGAGTTTGACAGAGCACTGAAAGACCTGAGTCGAAACAAGGCCCTGGGAGTAGACAACATTCCATTAGAACTACTGATGGCCTTGGGAGAGCCAGTCCTGACAAAACTCTACAATCTGGTGAGCAAGATGTATACCCTCAGACTTCAAGAAGAATATAATAATTCTGATGCCAAAGAAAGCAGGTGCTGACAGATGTGAAAATTACCTAACAATCAGTTTAATAAGTCACAGATGCAAAATACTAATGTGTATTCTCTACAGACGAATGGAAAAACTGGTAAAAGCTGACCTCGGGGAAGATCAGTTTGGATTCCGTAGAAATATTGGAACACGTGAGGAAATACTGACCCTATGACTTATCTTAGAAGCTAGATTAAGGAAAGGCAAACCTATGTTTCTAGCATTTGTAGACTTAGAGAAAGCTTTTGACAATGTTGACTGGAATACTCTCTTTCAAATTCTGAAGGTGGTAGGGGTAAAATACAGAGAGCGAAAGGCTATTTACAATTTGTACAGAAACCAGATGGCAGTTATAAGAGTCGAGGGGCAAGAAAGGGAAGCAGTGGTTGGGAAGGGAGTGAGAGAGGGTTGTAGCCTCTCCCCGATGCTATTCAATCTGTATATTGAGCAAGCAGTAAAGGAAACAAAAGAAAAATTCAGAGTATGTATTAAAATCCATGGAGAAGAAATAAAAACTTTGAGGTTTGCCGATGACATTGTAATTCTGTCAGAGACAGCAAAGGACTTGGAAGAGCAGCTGAATGGAATGGACAGTGTCTTGAAAGGAGGGTATAAGATGAACATCAACAAAAGCATAACGAGGATAATGGAATGTAGTCGAATTAAGTCGGGTGATGCTGAGGGAATTAAATTAGGAAATGAGACACTTAAAATAGTAAAGGAGTTTTGCTATTTGGGGAGCAAAATAACTGATGTTGGTCGAAGTAGAGAGGATATAAAATGTAGACTGGAAATGGCAAGGAAAGCTTTTCTGAAGAAGAAAAATTTGTTAACATCGAGTATTGAGTTAAGTGTCAGGAAGTCGTTTCTAAAAGTATTTGTATGGAGCGTAGCCATGTATGGAAGTGAAACATGAATGATAACTAGTTTGGACAAGAAGAGAATAGAAGTTTTCGAAATGTAGTGCTACAGAAGAATGCTGAAGATTAGATGGGTAGATCATATAACTAATGAGGAGGTATTGTATGGGATTGGGGAGAAGAGAAGTTCATAGCACAACTTAACTAGAAGAAGGGATTGGTTGGTAGGACATGTTCTGAGGCATCAAGGGATCACCAATTTAGTATTGGAGGGCAGTGTGGAGGGTAACAATCGTAGAGGGATACCAAGAGATGAATACACTAAACAGATTCAGAAGGATGTAGGTTGCAGTCGGTACTGGGAGATGAAGAAGCTTGCACAGGATAGAGTAGCATGGAGAGCTGCATCAAACCAGTCTCAGGACTGAAGACTACAACAACAACAACAGTTCTTAATGTAGAGTACCGTACTTTACTACTGATAAGCCTTTGGTGTCAGCTGTTTCATGCACTTTCACTCAATGACTACCCAAGACAATAGGTGTACTGTACACTTTCACAATGTTTTTGTCTGCATCAGGACATCTTTCATTTTAAACCTTCACTAACTTTGCATTAGTTACAGTTAACAGTAAAGTGTACACAGCAGTAGGACATCTTTCATTTGGATCTTTCACCAACTTTGTATTAGTTTCCATTAGCAGTAAAGTGTCATCAACAAAGAATTTTATGAGAACACAGAATTTCACATTATCTGTTTCAACAAAATACACTCCTTTCAAAAGTTGTATGAACAAATCTTTTTTCCAGATTCAGTTGATATTTGACTTTCATTATTATGCAACATCTATTGACATAAAAAAGAACAATATTTCAGTCATATCAGTCCCATCTTTGCACTATGCCAAAAAATTTCCTCCCTGCCCTAAGAAACATTGACTTTCACAAGATGTTCTATTACAGACTGAACTCTCCAGGCATGACTCATGACCTACCTTCACAGCTTTACTTTAGCCAGTACCTGTCTCCCACTTTAGAAACTTCACAGAAGTTCTCACACATGACTTGGAGGGCTAATATTCCAGGAAGTTTTAATCTGCCAGGAAGATTCATGTCAGTGCACACTCCACTACAAAGCTCAAGATTAACTGTGGACACAAGAATTGTTTCATTTCACTGCACAGGTCCTATGTGTCTGCACGATAAGATTAACTTAATTTTACTAGTAATGTCTTAACAGACTAAAAACTCTGCAAGTGCCTATACTTAAATAACACATGCCATTGATATCTCTACACACATCATTGCAGTCACTATGTTATACTTCACTTACCACAATAAATTGTGTCATGTGGCTCAACAGTCCACTGCAAGTCTTTCAACTGAGTGCCACTTTCACCAATTGCTTGTCTCTGAGCTGACGACACCCAGTGTATCCACAGGGTCACACATTTCAAATGCTTACCAGTCCCACCATTGCTTAACTTCTGTGGTTGCGAAAGAACAAGCGTATCCAACATGGTGAGGCCGTTGGCACTTATGATATTATAAATAGTTCATTAGGTCAGAAATTTAAGTTCTAAGTGATCATTTTATAATATTTTCCATGTAAACAGTCTTCTGTACCTGAGGTTGTGCATTCTCATCTTACCATTACTGAAGTACATTCTTTTATTGTGGAAAAATAAAATGGTGTGATGAACTTCCCTCAGAATCCTTCACATTGGGCTTATGAAATACTTATGTCATTTTTCTTTTGGATGAATGTATGCCAAATGCTACTCTTTCCTTTCCCACAGTCTTGAGCCCAGTTTTGGCTCAGGGACTTAAGTTGTCAGTTCCATTGCTCATCATTGACGTTTCCATCCACTTCTAACAGCAATAAAAGTAGAGAATATAGCTGGTTTAAGAATTATAAATCAGAAAATAACTTTATAGTGAAGAATATTTATTAATGAAAAGTTAAATACAATTTACATCTCTCTTTACCTAGTAAATACAGTCACAACACAGAACTGACAGACTATTTTACATACACATACACTTATTGTTGAGATACCTCTCAACACTGCCAATATAAATGTACCAAATTCAAACACATCTACTTACTTTTATATCACAAATAAATTAAATTCAATGTTTCTTGAAATTTTACAAATTTATCCTTGCTCAAAGATCTGGTGAAAATGTCTGTCACATTGTTTTCTGAATCTACTCTGCAAATACCTGTAATTCATTTAATATAAAATTAATTCACAAAATGATAGTGTACTTCAATATATGAGTACTTCAATTTTTTTGTAAAGTTACCATATGCTGCAATATTGATTGCCCCTGAGTTGTCTTCATATACTTTAACAAGTTCGTCACTTATTTCATCAGAAATATTCAAATTATGCAGAATCTCAGTGACAGCTTCCGAAAATGCTGCATTCTCAGCAAAAGTAGATGATTTTGTAAAACTTCCTTGTTTCTTACATTTCCAAAATATTATGTTTACCTACAATCCAATTACATAGCCTTATGTAGACTTATTATCTACACAGTCACATGCTCAATCTGCATTGCAAAACATGTTTAAAATGAGTATCATTGCAAAAATTTTGAAATCTACTCAAATAGCTTACACCATAACTTATATCTGGTCACATTCCTGACCTAATGTACAGGAGAAAACATAACAAGTTTATGTAATTAATACCATGACTTGCATCTTGTGATGGCTCTAAGGGTCACTGCATTCTTTACATAATTACAGTCAATATTTATCCCAAGTTTTTTATTTCACCTAAGTTTTCCACCTAAAATCACTTGGATAAAACACTTTTGATTCATTGTATTTTCCCTTTACTTTTACTATAAATTAGCACACCATTAACAAACACAAATACATAGATGACATAATTTGCAGTCACCAGTCATAAAGGCAATACTCATATTTACTTCCATTAAAATTTTCTTCTTCTTGTTACATTTAATGTTGGCCTCGGAGACCACTTGCATTCTCTACATTCCTCCATCAATCATTTCTGTTCATGGCTTTCGTGGTCTAGTCTCCTTTTTTCAGGCCCATTCCCTCTATATCCTTGGTGATACCATGCTTCCATCTTGTCCCTGGCCTTCCTTGCTCCCTTCTGCCTTCCACAGATCCTGAGAATGCTACTCATGGTAGTCTTTCCTCTTCCATTGTAATTAGGTGCTCAGTCCCCATATTCTTTGCTTCATCCTTTGGACAATATCAGCTTGCTATTATAGGTCTGCCACTTCCCGTTTTTTTTTTTTTTCTCTCTTTTTTTTTCTTTTTAATATCTTCCATTCCTGTGACTGTGTGTCCTTCTTGGGGCCAAATACTTTCCTTAAGATCTTCCTCTGTTTTCCCTGATGTAAATGTTTCAGAGTCATGTAGAGTTTCTGAGAGAATATCGCTCTGACACAGTCTGATTTTCAACCTTTCAAAACTTCTCTACTGTGCAGTCCCATAACCCAAAACATTATCTATTTTCCACTGCAATCCTTTGTTTAATCTCAATTTCCATTCTGTTCTGCTTACTAAAAATGCTTCACAAATATTTAAATGTGTTTAGTCTCTTAATAGTGAATTCATCAACTGTCAAAGGGGTCTTATCATTGGGGAGCTTGGTCACATGTATACACTCAGTTTTCTCCTTGTTAATTTTCAACCCTGCTTTCCCTGCAATATATCTGTAAGAACTTGTCATGGGCTGCGCATCCTGTATAATACCAATTATCAGAACATCGTCCACATATGCAAGCCAATTTATTATGATATTATGCAGTTTTATTCCTGCTTGGCTTAATTTTTGGTTTTTTCTATCTTTTTCAAAATTAAATTAAACAGTATTAGAGATAATGCGTCTCCTTATCTAAGACCAATTCTGACTTCAAAGTGCTCTGAAATTCTTCTGGTAATCTTTACTTTGTGTTAGGTTTCCTCTAAATACATCTGTACTAACTGTATTAATTTTTGTGGAAACTGAAAGTGAAACTCTTTCAAGACATTGATGATTGTGCCCCTATGCAAGATGTCATAACCGTTTTTGAAATGTACAAAAGCCATTTGAATATTGATGTGATGCTCCCAACCTTTCTTGATTGCCTGTCTGAGTGTAAAAAGATGGTCTGTAGTTCATCTGAAACCATACTGAAAGTCCCCTACAATTTCTTCTGCAATTGGGATCATTCTCTTCAGTAGACACTGTGACACGTAGGGCACATTACAGCCATTTTTCAGTCATCAGGCAATCAGTTGTGTTCCCAAGCATTCTTTAACAGTTTTGTATTTATTTTAACTAGTACCAGTCTTTTCTTTATTAGCTGCCCTGCAATTTGATCTTTGCCAAAAGCTGTATGTTTTTTTTTTTTTTAGGTTTTTGATTATTCTAAAACATACGATATTTAAAAATATATTTAAATATATTTATATATATAATAATATATAAATAATATATATAATAATATATAATATATAATATATATAATATAATATAATATATATAATATATATAATATATAATATATATATATATAATATATAATATATAATAAATAATATATAATAATTATATTTAAATATATTTAAAAATATATTTAAAATATATTTAAAATATTTAAAATAAAATATAAAAAAAATTTAAAATATATTTAAAAATTCATCCAAACAATCATATTGTGCTCTAGGACTCACTTTCAAACATTATAACACCTTAAATAACTTACAAATTCTGTCTTTTTGATCCTTGTATCCTCAAGGATACTTTACATAAATTCCTGTGAAAACTTACAAATTCTGTCTTTTTGATCCTTGTATCCTCAAGGATACTTTACATAAATTCCTGTGAAAACTTATCAGTTAGAAATGCAGTCTATAGATCCATTTATTCTACCATTATGCCCTTTTAACAACAGTGTCACAATGAGAGAATCAATATTTCCATCATAGTAAATGGTGAATAAGCATCAACCATAATTTTTTGTTGTTGAATGCCCCTTACAACTAATCTTGTTTTACATATGGTATCTGATTTTCCTGTAAAAATCCACTTTGCATCAATAACATCTACATTCACTGGATTAGTTACTACTTCCCATGTTTTATCTTTGTTTAAGCATTCAATTTCCTTATCCATTACCTGCTTTCAAACTTTTGAGTCTTTAATATTTATCGCCTCCTCAAAAGTTTCTGGATGATCAGCAGCACAGAAGTGTACATAAATGAAGTTCTTCATGATATAAATATTAAATCTATCACACACTCTAAGTTCCTTAGTTGACCTTCCTAACTCACATTCTATGATTGCTTGAACACAGTTCAACAGCCTTTTTTTCCATTTGCTCATTTACAGGTTCATTTTCTATGCTTTAGCACTCAGAATCACTGAATTGTTCATTCCCTGAATCAGAGTCCTTCAGATCAAGAGAGTCATCCTCTTCCACAATATCAAAATGTCTGGCAACAAGAATATCATTGTTAATCAGTATTATATATTAAATTTCATTGTAGGCTACTAAAATTCCCAAATCTACTTTGTGGCCCCACTTTGATTTTCCCAGCTATTTGGTACATCTACAAAACTTCTACCTCCATTCAACTTTAAATGCTTAACATTAGATTTTTTCCAAATAATTTCTCCTAAGGAGTTTTTCTTCTACAGTTGGTCAAATCATATAAACTATGTGGGAAGCTCTACTCAGTCACCTAGCAAAAATAGTTACAAATCCTACTATCAAAACTGTCTATTATGGAACAATAGATTCCTTACTAAATTATGGTATTGAAAGTGAAACTGTTTCAAGATATTGATGATTGTGCCCCTATGCAGGCTGTCATAACCTTTTTTGAAATGTACAAAAACCACGTGAATATTGATGTGATGTTCCCAACCTTTCTTGATTGCCTGTCTGAGTGTAAAAAGATGGTCTATAGTAGGCTGTGCTGCAGATACACACCTCAATAGATTGCTGTTGTTGCGGAAGAAGGCAATTAGAATAGTGTATGTTGTAGGTCATCATGATTCTTGTAGAGAGGTTTTTGTGTAACATAAGTATCTTAAAGTATATTCCTTGTATTTATATAAGGTAATTTTATTTTTTGTACATCATCAAAAAGATTGTAGAAAGTGCAATGACATAGATGATGACAATACTAGAAATAAAAATAACTACTTTAGGCAAAGAACTAATCTAAAAATAACAGACCACAGCTCATACATCAGTGGTCAAAACTGGTTTAACAAACTGACAAAAGACTTACATGTGCATGATGGAAATATCTTCAAAAGGAAACTTTAATTATTCCTGAAAAAGAAATTTTATTCTCATTTTCTTGATTTTCAGTTGAAAAAATGTGATCTTACAATTTTTATTGGAAATTAGACACATTTTAATTGTATAACTACTTTTGTGGCATTACATTCTCTTTTGTTTGCTTTTATTGCAGATTTGTTAACTTATATCAACTATCTGATTTTTTAGTATTTTAAAAGAAATTCCCAAAATGATGTAAAACAACACCGGCCTTTTGCAAAACTCATCATCTTTGTTGATTCTGTGCAAAGAAAGCAATAAATAAATAACTAAATAGCTAACATTCTGTTTTTAAGGTATACCGTTGCACAAAATACTTCAGGCCAAAGTCCTTTATCTACTCTTGTTTCAGCTGACAGACAGCTTGACATATCCGTAATTGGTCTGTTATATCTTTCAGCAGTACCATTTAATTCACATACATATGGAAATGCATTTAAAATGATTCCTTCCTGTCTTATAAACTAAGAAACATCTGAATTTAAACATTCCTTCCTATTGTTACTTCTCAATTTCTTAACAGTTTTACCAGTTAAATTTTTGAATTCATTAACATATTCCTGAAACCAATCATAAACTTGACTTTTAGATCTTATAGTGTAGACTTTAGCCACTTTACTATTTAATCAATAAAAGTGAGAAAGTATCTTTCTTCATGCAAACTCTAAACTGAGTGAGGCCCACTCAAATGAGTGTGGATAATCTCTAATGTTTCTTTTGCTTTGCTTCTGTTGTTTTCAAAAGGTGAATAGTGAATTTTATTTTCAGTTCAAATTTAACACTTCATTTGTTAAATACAGAAAGTACCTAAAAATAGGTGAAAGGTATTTGATTAAACAAAGTAATAAAATTCAGTTGCATGGGATTAGTAACAGTAATTCTTATCAAAAAGGTAAAAAGCTTTGAAGCAGAAACAATGGAATAATGGTTGTAAATGTTAAAAACATGTGGTAAGTAGGTATCTTTATTGCTTACATTACTTGTATGCTACCCAGGACTTTCCACAATCTTTATCAAGAGCATGCTACTTTTGTCTGAAGTTTTATAAGCCGACTCATTGTTAGTATGCATGACAATATCTCATATGAACAACATAATTATTATCACTATTGTCGAAATGTTATTTAGCTTCTGCTTTTCCATCGCTTTTCTGCCTGTCAACTTTAATTCATTCACAGTTTTTTTTCCAAAAATGCTGAAGAATGTTGACATGTTTATATCTAATCTTTTAACCTCAGTTTGTTCAACATGTTTCTGCAAATGATTTGCAGTTCTGTTCATTCTTTGGAGTATAATTATTCAAAATTTTTCATTGCCTCAAATGCAGTTTCCTTATCACTCACAAATCCCAGTTGATTGTTCAAAATCACTCCATATATGAAGTTCATTGCAGTTAGATTTCCTTGGTCTCAAGTACTCAGTGCGAATTTTTGCTCCTGAAGCTGCTGTATAGCATTTCTTCATTTTCAGATATATTTCCAATGTCACAAAGCACACATTTTGAACAACAGTCTTCCTTTTTAGTTCATAATTAATCACTGTGCTTCCAAATAACAACTTCCTTTTTACTTAACAATTAGGACTGCTACCATGTTAAGAATACTTATTAAATAAATGTTAAATATGATTTACATCTCTCTTTCAATAACAAACACGCTCAGAGCACAAAACTGAATGACTAATTGACTACTTCACATGCAGATACACTCATTATTGAGAGCTTTCTCTACAGTGTTGATCCTATTGATATAAATGTACCACATTTCAACAATAGTGATAATAGTTATGTTGTTCATTTGAGATGTTGTCATGTGAAGATATTAAAAAGAAAAAAAAGAAAAAAAAAAAAAAAAAAACGGGAAGTGGCAGACCTATAATAGCAAGCTGATATTGTCCAAAGGATGAAGCAAAGAATATGGGGGTCGGTTTATAAAACTTCAGACAAAAGTAACATGTTCTTGATTAAGATTGTGGAAAATCCTGGGTAGCATACCAGTAATGGAAACAGTAAAGATATCTACTTACCATTTATTTTTAATGTTTCCAACCATTATTCCTTACTTTCTGCTTCAAAACTCTTTACCTTTTTTGATAAGAATTACTATTAATACTCCCATACAACTGAATTTTTATTTCTGTGTTTAATCAAATACATTCCAGTATTCAAAAAATAAGTAAAATTAATAATTGTTAGTTTAACTATAATTAAACTGCACAAATGAGTGAAAGTTCGAAGGGCCATTTTGTCACTGTATGTTTGGAACTTTTTTTTACTGTTTACATAGTACACTAAACTGAATTGTCAGCACCTTTTATATGTATCAGGACACAATTGCCCCAGATCCTATAACATGCAATTAAACTTTTTAAAATATTAGAAAGGTGTGTTTTCTTATACGGCAGTAATTTTCTCTTCATCTTTCCAACATTATTCAAAGATGACACTAACCTGAAGATATAGATCTGTACGATCAGGTCTTGTCAACTCATGCATTATCTGAGAAAAATTAATGGCACTTGGCATGGCATCTGAGAACATGAGTCTAATAGTAAAGAAATGTAACAAATAGTTCTTATGCTGTGAATGCACTAGAATGACTGAAACTATGGTCATTTGGAATAAATAGTTTCTTCATTACCAGGAAATCATAGCCAATTAGTTCTTTCCTGTCATCAGATTGCAAAGTATTCTTCCACAGTGCCTTTACTTACAACTGCTTTCAATATAAAAGAACAGCTTGACGGGTTGAAAGCTACATGTGGTGTAAGCTGTCAATACTGATTATCATTACTTCCTACTCGGTATCAGACTGTATTACTACTTACCAAAAAGAAGAAGCATTAAACAGGAACAAATATGTACAAATAGACAAAAAATGCATGCACACACACAAACACACACACACACCTCAAACTGACACAGCTATTAACACTCCTGCTGCTGCAGTCTGACAGGTAACCTTGTGAGTGTGAAGTTGCAAGTTCAATCTTTAGTAAGGATCAATTGAAAGTGTTTTGTTAATTATAACAGGAAAAATATTAGTTGCTCATGACTCACCATGTGTATCAGGAGGGGACAGAAAGTGAGTGTCTGGGAGGTGCAGAGATCAACCTTCTTTGGGATGTGTATATAAGACTTCACAAAATAGATGTTGTCAACAATCAAGAAACTGAGTCAGGTGATGCAGTGGTTAGCACACTGAACTCATTTGGGAGGACGACCATTCAAACCCACATCTGGCCATCCTGATTTAGGTTTTCTGTGATGTCCCTAAATCACTTCAGGTAAATGCCAGGATGGTTCCTTCGAAAGGGCATGGCCGACTTCCTTTCCCATCATTTCCTAATCCGATGTGATCGATGACCTCACTGTTTGGTCCCCTACCCCAAATCAACCAACCACTCAACTATCATTCAAGAAATGTTAAAACAAACCATTAACTTACACCATGAAGGCTGAATGGAAAATAGTGTTCTACAGTAATCACCTAGGTTTGCACCATCAATATCAGAGGTGAACTCCTTGGGAGCTACAAACAATGCAGGACTTTCATCTAGGTATTCACTCTTAAATAATGCATATTGAATCATATTGGTGAAACAGGCTGATAAGAACTGATGAAATATGATGGCATGCAATGAAATGCAAAACAGTGTCTCATGAAGATTATTGTGAAAGTGACTATCTTTTAAGATATAGCTACAGGCAGCATGATAATAAGTTTTTCATGCATAGAAAAAGCAAATATCTGGAGGCTGAATTTGTCCAGTGGTTCCAGGTGGTATGAATTGCAATGCTATACACTTTTCAGGAGTAGTAGTTTACTCTAAGGGAATATGATTTTTTATGCAGACCAGGAATCAAGCAAAAGCAAGTTATTTTGACCAGCCATTGGTCAAATCAGTTCTCATACCATAGTTGTAGTTCTCTTACAGCCATGTTTGCACTCCTGCTTGCTGTGATGTAAATATTCCCTACTACCTTTGCAAGATCACAAATATGAGAAAGAATCATATAGGACTTCTCACAGCACCATAAAAAACATGCCAGCCAATTTATTATCCAGATTAATAGTCAGCATAACTGTATACAAATGTGTTATGGCATTGATGTTAGTTGATCTTGGTACAAATCTCTTGGTACCTTTGATTTCCAGGGTTCCTTTCATATGCATTTCCTCTTCAAATCCCAGTTTGCCAAAAACAAATTTCTTACTGAGTGATAGAATAAGTTTGTTTAACTCATCTACAGATTTTCAGCCCAATTCTGCAGTTTGCAGTGCATTGTAAAACTGACTCTTTGTTTGGAATTTCATTATCTTAAACCTTCCAGTTCTCTTGAAGTTATGAAACCATCCACTGCTTCCCATGAAACCACTTGAATCTATGTCACACACAATTTGATGTGCATAATGTAGTAGGTCACTATCCTGCACATACTGTAAATTGTATCGGGCATCCTTGAAATGTGCAAACACCAGGTTTTGCAAGTATGCCTTGAATGTTGATAGTTATTCTTATGCAGTACATAGCCATATTGCTGTGAACTTACTCAAAATTTCTTCATAAGTTGTTGTTGTTGGTGGTGTTTTTTTTACTATGCCATGGTTATCATCAACTATGTTTAGTACTCATTTCTAGTACAATGATTGTCCTTTGCTGACAAGGATGATGAACTACAAGGCATAGTCTGACACCTT
The DNA here is from genome assembly GCF_021461395.2 of Schistocerca americana. Lineage (NCBI taxonomy): Eukaryota > Metazoa > Arthropoda > Insecta > Orthoptera > Acrididae > Schistocerca > Schistocerca americana. Next base: position 661,129,585 of record NC_060130.1, read on the forward strand.
TTTCAATATCACTTTCAGTTTTAAGCACATATTGTTGTCATTATACTCCACACATACTTTGTCAGCACAGTGGAGCATATATGACAACACACGCTTCACTGACTCATCTTGCAGAAATGCTAATATTTCATCGGCCACTTCTTTCTCACTCTGCAAAAATTCTTGGTTCCTTTTTGATGAAATGTCAACTCTGGCAATTGTTGTTGCAGATATAATCCAATGTTTCTTTGTTTGTCATTGCCATTGCTCTGCTGTATATCAACACCATGGTAATACTGTTGTGAGTGACTTATTGACTAAGCAGTTCAGCTACACTCCATGGCTTCATGCTGTGCTCAGCACTGGATACCTCCAGTTCCACCCCCTGTTTCCATTAGCAACCAATATTGTGGTTGCATGGTAGACAAACTGTGGGGCTCTGAAGACCGTAAACATCATTGGTGTTTTGGGACCTCACACTCAAGGGGTTCCTTGTAAGACAAATGGGATTCTCAGTTGGTATGTGTGCTGTTGCGCAGAGGGCTTGGATGGTAGATGGGTTCAAGAGAGGGGGTATTAATGAGGTAGATAGTTATGAAAGATTAAATGAATTTGTATAATTTAGAGAAGTTGGTGTTTGAAGGGCAGGACTTTAGGGCAGATTGCTTGGATTGTAAAGCAGCTGTTGAAATAGTGTGTGTGTGTGTGTGTGTGTGTGTGTGTGTGTGTGTGTGTGTGTGTGTTTGTGTGTGCTCTTGTGTGTTTTGTTTATTAGTTCCTGAAAGTATCACATCTGTGAAGTGTGGTGTGAATTATATGTATTAACATGATTAATTACTGCTGTTTGAATTTTTTCAAATTTATGATTTTTTTTTTTTTTTTTTTTTTTTACATTTCTAGTGTGACACTGCTTTGTTGACTTGAATATTACATCTCTAACAATTAATGTGTAAGTTGGAATATAAATAAATAACATAGAAGATGTAAGGTGCAAGTATCCCATAAGACTCTAGATAATCCATGATGCTTAGGGCAAAGAAAAGAAAATATATGGTTTTATTTATTTATTTATCTTACAGCTTGAAACATGTATTTAACATGCATGGGCAATATTATAATAATTACATTTAGCTTATTGATACAAAATATAAATAGATTACATGCTATTAAGTAAAAGATCATTTAAGTATATTTAACATAGCATTCCTGAGGTCAAATCATGTCAGCACCATAGTGTATGGACACTTCAATGTAAGCCATTTTTTTAACTCATTTTTAAAAATTCTACCAGAAAGCTGTTTCAGGTTGTTTGGCAGAGAATTATAAAATATTTCTCCCTTAATGAATGGGGTATTTGTTGTTAGATTCAATCATCTGCTCACCATATGAAAGTCTGATTTGTGTCTTGTATTGTAATCATGGATTTCCATATTCCTGTTTGTCACTTTTTTGTCTTTTTTCGCTAATAATATTTATTGAAACATATATACTGCATAGATAGTCATAATATTAAACTTAATAAACAGGTTTTTACATGAAGTTCTGGGTCTTACTTTTGCCATAGTTCTTATTACTCTTTTCTGCAATACAAATACCCTTTTTATATTGTATTGGCTACACCCACCCCACATTACAATTCCATAAGATAGATGGGGATACACCAACCCAAAAAACGCTATTTTTATTGCTTCGATATCTAAATATTGAACTAATCTCCTTAGTAAATACAGACTAGATGTTATTTTACCACACACATGATCTATTTGCTGATTCCACGAAAGTCTGTCATCTATATATATCCCCAGAAATTTACATTCTGAACAGTTATTTTCCTGAATGTCCTCATTTACAACAGTATTTTTATTTGAGCCACTTGTCTTAAAATAAATTTAATTTGTTTTGTTAATATTGACCCTCAGGTTTTCTTTTTCAAAATGTGTTTGGGCTTTTTCAACAAAATTCTGTACCACTGAATTTAGGTCATCATTACTATGTGCCCAGCAAACCCCAGAGGTGTCATCAGCATACATAGTAATACACTGGCTGGTGTCTAATACTGTTGGGAAATCATTCACGTTGCAAATAAACAAGAAGGGGCCCAAGATAGAGCCTTGTGGCACACCAAAATTTATGTTTGTTATCTTTGATCTTCTTTTTTTGATTACCTCTGCATTATCATACACAACTTCTGTGCATTGTTGTCTATCTTTAAGGTAAGATTCTATTAAAAGCGACAGTTTCCCACTGACACCATTATAAGCAAGATTACTTAAAGGAGCGCCATGATGGACTCTGTCAAATGCTGTGGAAAGATCTAAAAACACTCCTGCCATTTCATAACCCTCATTTATTTTCTCCATCAGACAGTGTACAAACTGTACTGCTGCAGATATGGTGCTCCGACTACTTCTAAAGCCATGTTGGAAATCTCCTATTAAGTTATTCATATTATAGTGCTCGATTAAGATTTCTAGCATTATTTTTTCAGTTACTTTACCAGACACTGAGGTTAAGGCAACTGGTCTGTAGTTCTGAGGTTGTTTTCTTTCCCCTTCTTTATATAAAGTTTTAACTATGGCAAGTTTCAGTTTCTTCAGAAACACACCTTCTTCGAGTACACAATTTATTAGATGGACTAATGGTCGGGCTAACTCACCCTTGCATTTTTTCAGTAGAAAAGGAGAAAATTCATCCCATCCAGCTGATCTTTTATTTTTTAAGCTGTCAATTAGCTGTGTTATGTCCTTGATGGTTACTGTAGGTAGCTTACAAGATTCCCGTTCCTTTTCCTTATCATATTTAAACTGCCTCTCCTGTTTCATGCAAGTATCATTTTCAATAGCATCTATAAAGTAATCATTAAATATATTGTTAACTATATAAGGATCAGAAAAATTATCATTATGTATACTTAACTCTATATTATTAATTTTAGTTTTTGAATCAGTGTTTCTCATATCATTAACTACTGCCCAGCATGACTTTGAGACACAGTCAGAATTTCTGATCTGTTTACTAATATGTTCTGCTTTCCTTCTCCTTACTTCCTTGCGATACTCATATTTATATTTTTTATAATCCTCTTTATATGAATCAAGACTGGTTTCTCTGTGTAGCTTATACATATACTCCATTCCTTCTTTGAGTCTTTTTGTTTTTTCATCCAGTTTTACACGTTTGACTACTGGAGGTTTATTTTTATTTACTTTGATCTTCTTTGCTGGGATAGTAATATCAATATGACTAGTTAAGATTTTTACAAATACTTCCCATTTGCTTTCAACTTCCCTTTCTCTATAAACTGATTCCCAAGATTCTTGACCCAAAGTTTTCTTTAGCAAGGTGATGTTGTGTTCAGAAAATAATCTTCTATTCTCATATTTTTTGTTTTGTTTAAGTTTATTAAGACAAACAATCACTAATAATTGTCCTAGATGATCAGATATGTGCCCGTTTATAGTCTGTGCCGACACAACATTTTCATAATTGGTCATTACATGATCTATGGAACTGCTGCTTGACTCAGTTATTCTAGTGGGCACATGACCAAGTAGATCTTTAATATCATAGGATCGTATGCAGTCTTGTAAACCTTTGCATTCCTGGCTGTCGCTTAGTGTGTTTATATTAAAGTCTCCTAACATTATAATATTTACTGTATTGCCACCCTTGCTTAGCTTCTCCAATACACTATCCAGTGCTTCCAGGAAAACCTCAAGATTACCAGAAGGGGCTCGATATATTCCTACCACAATAAGTGGGATGGATACAATCATTAACTTAATTATCACTGCTTCGAAATCTTTCTCAATACAATAATCATTAACCCATGATACTTTTTCTACAGAACTTATTAGGTTATATTTCCTTACGTAAGTAGCAACACCCCCTCCTTTATGTTCTGTTCTACAGAAGAACGATGTAAGGTTACACTCCTGTAACTTATAATATTGAATATTATGGTTAGCTTTTTGATGCTCTGTAACCACAATTACATGTGGAGCTAGATCTGTAACTAAGGCCTCAAATACATCGATTTTGTTACCCAAGCCCTCAACATTATAGTGTAAAAATGATACATTAGTACAATCATGAGAGGATATATCTTTTTCAAGGTTAATATTATCGCACAAATTGATAGTTTCTAAATTAGGAACACTGAGGGACTTTGTTATCCTAAAAAATTAACAGTCTTGGTTATGTTGTTCTGCAGATATCCAGATAATTTCAATTTCTCTCTGTGATATATTATTTTAAAGGAGGGTTTCTGTGGTAGACAGTCTTAGCCCATGCCTGGATTTACTGTGGACAGTCTTGGATTTTTAGTGCAGTCTGGATTAATGTTTGGGGTTGTGAAAAAGTCTCGGGTTTGAGAATTTTATGACTGGCAAGGGTTATTATTATTATTTTTTTTTTTTTTAATTTTGCACCTACATATTCAACATCACACTTTTAAACATTTTGAGTGAGCACTGACATTGATGGAGAGAAGTGGCTTTTCACTTAGTCATTGGGCAAGACAATGGGGGCAATGTGCTAATGGTGTTCTCATGTGTGAAGTAACTCGTCTACACATTTTTGATAATGTTTGATCACCTATACTCCTTTTTTTATCCCATTGTTTAGTAATGGACAAAAGAAAGTGTGTGTATGATGCTAACCTGCAACAGGAATATAAATACACAAAGGAAAGGTTGGTATTAGACATTTGCTCCAGTTCAGAGAGTTTTTCAAATTGTGGGAAACATTTGATCTGCAGAAAGGGGTAGACCTTCAGTATCTATTGTTAAACATCTGTTAAATGTTAAAATAAATTCAGAAATTTCTTGTTCTGAATTTTCTAATGTGATTTAAAAAACAACCTATTTCTCGAAAAAAACCACCTATAGTGAAAAATACAACTGAATAAATAAAGTTTATTGTTTCAGTAAGACTTTCAGTATGACTTTTAAGTAGTTTCAAAACTATGTCCTTGTTGGACCCAAAAATATGGTAAGCCTTGTAGTAGAAGCTGTAAAGTGCAATTATCCAATGTGTCTAACACTATAGAGAATCTTTGATGCATAGAAAAATAATATGCATGCAGAGTTGTCCTGCAGCTCTCCAGATAGAATCAGTTTCTCTGAGTGACATATTTAAAGGATGCATCTTATGAAACTCATTAAATGTTGAGATTTCGTATTGAAATGAATTATACCTGTTATTGTTTATTTTTCTTAGAACTATGTTAAACATTGGTTAACAACTGTTTTCTAAGTAGATGGAAAAACCATTTAAATTCCTTATTATTTATTTCAGGCTATGGCACGTGAGCATAAAGGAAAACTTGCTCTGGACTCACTGCTTATTATGCCTGTACAAAGGATACCACGATATGAACTGCTTCTTCAAGTGAGTTGTCATATAAGTGATGTTAACTATTTTTTCTTATAACCCATTTGCTTTATTCACTTTATGTGTTTTGTTGTCTTATGACATCAATCATATACATAGTAATAAAACTCTTTTATGTGCTTTGGAAAAACAGGTAAGGTCTTCATCAGCTTACTTCTACATCATTTGTTTTAGCATAGATTATTGCTGTTAACATATTACCATAAAAATCTATATTTTTTTCATTCTACCATCCCTCTTGTTATTTGTTCCAAGCATGTTTTTTATTACCAGAAGTGTGCAGAATGAGATTTTCACTCTGCAGTGGAGTGTGCGCTGATATGAAACTTCCTGGCAGATTAAAACTGTGTGCCCGACCGAGACTCGAACTCGGGACCTTTGCCTTTCGCGGGCAAGTGCTCTACCAACTGAGCTACCGAAGCATGACTCACGCCCGGTACTCACAGCTTTACTTCTGCCAGTACCTCGTCTCCTACCTTCCAAACTTTACAGAAGCTCTCCTGCGAACCTTGCAGAACTAACACTCCTGAAAGAAAGGATATTGCGGAGACATGGCTTAGCCACTTGCCCGCGAAAGGCAAAGGTCCTGAGTTCGAGTCTCAGTCGGGCACACAGTTTTAATCTGCCAGGAAGTTTCAGAAGTGTGCAGCATTGTACATTATTTTTCCAATTAATATGCTACATGGTAATGTAGGCTCAGGATTGGAACTAATTACAACTGATTAAGGTTGTGAGGTATGTTTAACATTATTTATCATCAGAAAACTATACACTTGCAGAGTATTTTGTTAACTGTTTTCTAAGTCTCATATTCCTGAGACTCTGATATCAATACATAATTGCAAATGAGTTATTTCATGATTTTCATTATGTTCAGTTCTTTGTTGGGGAAATATCTCTTCCAAATATCTACTTTGTTTATCAAAACAACATTTTCCAGATGCCATCTACTTATCTTCGATTTGGTCAACGTGTAGGCAATTTCTTACTGTAAGGATCTAGGAAAAGCTTTCCTTAGTCAGTCCTCAATTGTTTTATCTGCCTGTGATGCTTGGCCCATCACCGTTTCAGTTTCATAATAATAATTACTATGAGATCTCAAACCCTCCCCCTTCTCCCTTTCTCTCTCTCTCTCTCTCTCTCTCTCTCTCTCTCTCTCTCTCTCTTACTCTTACCCATTCAGTTTTCTTTCTGTTGTTCTCTCTATTCTAAAAATGCTGATTGTGAAACTTTTATATTTTAATAGTTTATTCATTTAAAGATGATGACTCTCTGTATGTTATAGCTGCAGTACTCATTGACTTTCTATTTCTGATGTGTTGAGAACTCGCATTTTCATATTAACACCTTTACACATTTTAAGTACCCTGTTTATTTTGTTTAACATCCAGTTGCTGAGGGGTATCAAATATACTGCTGATCCTAACTGTGTACCCTGAAACACAGTGATTATGTACTCTTTGTTCTTACTATAGTTTATTTTCTGCTGCATTCTCATATTTTGTCTAATGCATTCTTTTATTTTTTGTCAAAGTTCCTCTGCAGTTGGACCAAGCCAAAAAATTTAATCCATAAACCAAAGATGGTTTCATTGATGCATGCCCCTTCCTCAAAACACTCTAGTGATTCAAAATACCAACTCTAAGGCTGCATCAAGCAGTTCTGTGAAATGGTCACCGTGTCCAAAGATTTCTTCAATAATCATAAAACTGTGAAACCAATCACTGATGTCCATGTTATTGTGAAGTGGAAATATGAAGGAAACAGTGAACCCAATTACTGATGTAGTAGAAGTAAAAAAGTAGCTTACTCTAGCCCCAACTCTAAAATGTACTTCATGAACTATTCATTAAGTGTCCTCATCTACAGCAGAAAACTTGTGTTACAGCTTAGGGACATATACAGGTGAACAAATAATTCATCCAGAGCTAAAATACTTTTCATGGATGCGCTGCTGCACAGGATCTGATGATCTCATGAACAATTGGAGAATGGTCTTTAGAGTGATGAACATTAAGCCATGATTGGTGTTTGGTACATTGGAACAAGGTTTCACTGAGTAATAAGTCACAGTACATTACAAGCAGTCAAATGGGCTTGTGTGGACTTGCAGGTTCCTGACAAATAGTATGAGAACAAAATGAATACTCTAGGCTGGGAACAGAGATATCAATGATAAAGATGAAATTTTTTGTTTTGCAACAGTAACATATTAGCCTTTTATTTTGCTGCTTGTTTTTAAAGCCTTGCAGTACAGTAATCATGTTGTCTGATACATGAAACCACTCAGCAGGAGTAACATTCCATCGATTGTTTTAGAATTCCCTACCTCATTCAGCAGAAACGGAAACCTTGTAGTTTCACTTTGTTGTCCATCCATCTGTCTATCTGTTAAGACAACTTTCCCTCCAGTGTAAGTGGAGGTATCAAACTGTAATGTATGTCAAATACTAAGGTCAATGGTCCCTCAGTATTGTAAAAAGTTTAAGCTTCTCAGCCAATGTGATCAAAAGATACAGCCATTTGAGTCACACATTTTGATGCTCACAAACTCACCCATCAAAACCTATAATGAACTATCTGTATACTTAATTAAGTTTGTATGGACCCATCAGAATATGAATCTCAGTCCCACTTGGATTTATCCATGAACTTGGATCAGGATTTGTCAAAACTTGCACCAAAATCTCCATATTTGATATTATATTGTATGGCATTTGTCCTCTTTCAATATTTTTGCACAATGTACGGTTAGATATGGGACAAGTCAGTTGTGAAGTGATAGAAATACATGTTTGTGATGTTTTTATGGATACATATTTTACAATTATAATTTACTATCTCAATACATGTCAGCCTGTTTTCCTTAAGTTATTTTCTTTCAGTTCCAGGATATAGTAGTAGCTTCTGCACCAATAAAAATTAAATTTACTTAGTACTTCTCTTAAATTCATAACATTACATGGTTTGCTTCTGGAAAATTCTCAGGACTACAGAGGAAAGTAGGCACTTTATACAGTCCTTAAATATCTCTACGGGTTTCTTTCTGAGGATTCCCCTATACTGTTGAAGCAATGGTCAGTTAAATATGCCTTCAGTCTGACTTTAGGTTTATCAGTTAATAAAATATTTAGTGCTTTAGTTTCTTTATCAGTTGATAAAGTATTTAGTGATTTAATTTTTTGGGCTAACTAGCCATTTGTTGGATGTGCCTATATTTTGGAGTCTGGTTGGTAATAAGATCACCACAGTTCAATGTCATCTATGTCTGTGGAATAATTGGACATTAAAGTCTGAAGTATTGTTAAAATTTCTTCCTCACTTGTTAAAAGAAGAAAGAGAGGAGCATGGCTTTTCAAAGTTCCTGCCATTATATGGCTGTTATTCTTGCATGATGTGAGTCCACTGACTTATCCTTGCCTATATTTGAGAAATATATGTTGAATGTGTGCATAATTTCTACACCCACAGTTACAGACACAATCCAAAAGCTACTATATAGTGCATGGCAGATGGTACCTTGTACTACTGCTAGTCATTGCCTTTCAGCTTCACTCACAAATGGGGCGAGGGAAATATGGCAGGCTATATGCCACCATATGAATCCAACTTTCCCTTATCTTGTCTTCATGGCACTTGTGCAAAATGTAAGGTAGCAGCAGTAGAATCATTCTGCAGCAAGCCACTGTTTCTCTAAATTTTCTCAGTAATGTTTCATGAAAAGAAAGTTATCTTATTCCCTGAGATACCCATTTGAGTTCATAAAGCATCTCTGAAACACAAGTGTTTGAACCTACCAGTAACAAATCCTTTTATCCAACATGGTGACAATCCCAAACACACAAGCATTGCTTTGATGTTTTCCTATTCATCCACATGGCTTTCATTTTTTATGGTTAGAGGAAGCCACCATACATCACACCAAGTATAAATTTTGTCTAAGTCATCCTACATCCCCCAACAGTCACTCAACAGTGATGCTTTCTCATACGCTACAGTGTCATAAGCAAAGAGTCACAGATTGCTGCTCACTCTGTCCATCAGATTGTTTATGTATACAGAGAATAAGAGTGGTCTTATCACACTTGCCTGGGGCACTCCTGATGATACCCTCATCTGTGATGAACAACATACTTGGTTCTATTACTTAAGAAGTCTTTGAGCCACTTACATATCTGAGAACCTATTCCATAAGCTCAGGCCCTCATCGACAGTCTGCAGTGGGGCAATGTGTCAAACACTTCCTGGAAATCTAGGAGCGTGGAGTCTGTCGAATGCCCTTACTCTATGGTTTGCAGGATATCATGCAAGAAAAGGGCAGGCAGAGTTTCACATGAGCAGTACTTTCTAAATCTTGGTAGATTTGTGGATAGATGTTTTCCTGTCTCCAGGAAATATGTTATATTCAAACTCAGAATAAGCTTAAGAATTCCACAACAAAGTAGTATTAAGGATCCAGTATGAAATTTTCACTCTGCAGTGGAGTGTGCGCTGATATGAAAATTCCTGGCAGATTAAAACTGTGTGCCGGACTGAGACTCGAACTCGGGACCTTTGCCTTTCGGGGTCAAGTGCTCTACCAACTGAGCTACCCAAACACGACTCATGCCCCATCCTCACAGCTTTACTTCTGCCAGCACCTCATCTCCTACCTTCCAAACTTTACAGAAACTCTCCTGCGAACCTCATTCTGGAAACATCCCCCATGCTGTGGCTAAGCCATGTCTCCACTATATCCTTTCTTTCAGGAGTGCTAGTTCTGCCAGGAAGTTTCGGTATAAGGATATTGGTCTGTATTTTGCAGGTCCATTCTTTTACACTTCTTACATATAGAAATCACACACACTTTTTTACAGTGACTTGGGACTTTGTACTGTGTGAAAGATATGTGTTAAATGCAAGATAAGTGCATCACTAATTCAAATGGGCACTCTCTGGAAAACTGAACTGGCATTCCATGCAAACCTGGTGGCTTATTTGTTTTCCGCTCTTTCAGTTGCTTCTCAACACAAAGAATACCTGTTTCTGTGTCCTCCACACAAGAGTCTGTGCACATTCAAGCAATGGTATGTCTATATGATCCTCTTACATTAATGATTTTATCAATGTGAAATTTAAAACATCAGCTTTCCTTTTGTTATCTTCTAATGCCACACCAGCCTGGTCAATGAGTGACTGAATAGAAGTCTTTGATCTGCTTAGTGATTTTAGGTAGGACCAGTTTTTTTTTCTCAGCAAGATCTTTTGATAAGGTATTATGATAGAAGTTGTTGTCTGCTTTGTGCATCAATCTTTTTATAATAGACAAATCTATTTTTACTAACTTTTGCCTTTTTTTTAATGAAGAATGCAAAGATCTGTTTCCTCAGCATTTTCTGTATTTTGTTAAGAAACTATGGTGGTATTTTCAGTCCTTAATCCAGTTACTCAGCTCATACATCTCAAGAGCATGATTTACAATCAGCTTCAACTTTACCCATAATTCCTCTATGCCCATCATAATGGAGCTAAATTATGCCCATTCATTTTGTAAATAGAATGCTAACAAGTGCTTTTCTACTCCTCCCAGCACAAAAGCTATCCTAACTTCCTTGGTGGTTTTATTAACGTTAGTAACTATTTCCACTATGAGCACTAATTTGTGTCTCTGTATTGACAATGTTTATTAAGTCAGGCCTGTTTGTAGCTACAAGGTCTAAAATGTATTTCTATTGCATGCTGTTGAAACAGGTGCTTAAAACAGTTTTTGGGAAATGTGTTCAGAACTATTCTATAAGATTGTCTGTTCATACCACCTGCAACAAGTCCTTAGACATCCCAATATATAGTGAACAGTGTAAAGTTACTTCCAACTAACAGTTCATGATTGGGGTAGTTCTATACTACTGAGTGTAGACACACTTTAAATGATTGTCCAACTGTTACAATGGAATCGGCAGCTATTAAAAACATCTGATGATTACTTTTAGTTCAAATAGGCCAGTTACTTGCTTCCACATAACTTTGCAATTTCAATCTTGATAGACATAATATCTCATTATCTCTCATTACCTGATGAGATTTAGCAGAAATGAGAACACCGAGGAATTTAACAGCAGAATTGGAGATTATGAAGTAGACAAAGTTAAGAAATTTTGCTTCCTTGAAAGCAAAACTACCCATGACAGATCTAGCAAGGAGGCCATAAAAAGCAGACTAGCACCAAGAAAGTGGGCATTTCTGGCTAAGAGAAGTCTGCTGGGTACCAAACATTGGCTTTAATTTGAGGAAGAAATTTCTGAGAATGTACATTTGGAGCACAGCATTATATGGTAGCGTATCATGGACAATGGGAAAACCAGAATAGAAGAGAATCAAAATATTGAGATTTGGTACTACAGTAGATTGTTGAAAATCAGGGAGACTAGTGAAATAAGGAATGGGGAGGTTCTCTGCAGAATTGGTGGAAGAAGGAACATATGGAACACAGTGACAAGGAGAATGTATGGGAGGACGGTATCTGTAAATATTTGTAATGTAGTGACCTGGCTGCAGTTCCTAAAAATTATTGAAACAGGGATATGTAGCTGATTTTCACATCTGCATAAATTTTATGAAAATTTTTTTGGAAATTTGATAAAAGCAACAACTTGATTTTTTGAGATTTACTTGTATTTAAATTTTCTGTCTGCTGTTGTATACTAACCACCCAAACCTTTTAGATGCTGTTGAGTAAATCACATTTCTTATTATTACTGTAAATTTTGTTGATGCTCTGTTGTAATTTTCATTCTGGTTTGATGATGGGTGCGTATTATATTGTAATAATTATTGACAAGTCTGAGTTATTTTAATACATAGACCTCATTAAGCTAGTCAGAAGACTGATGACTAAAAACACAATATTTTTGTTGACTGCAACGAACACTCGCCCATCCTTTGATGTCTCACCTGTATTTTTGATATATCTTCCATATTTTTATAAATATTTGAGAGCTTCCTACATTGAGTTGTGTCCAGCTCTTGGTACCAAGAATGATATGTCTAATAGCTTTCCTGGAGGGCACCAAATTCAAGGACTATGTTAGACATGCTTTGTCAATATACTGTTAAAATTTTGACATTGATCTACTTTGCACATGATCTGATTTTGCTGTCTCCATGTCAGATGGCAAGTATTTATCAGAAGACTTCAAACTATAACCTAGTCTGAAAAAACCATGTGCTCTCCACAAGTACTCTGCTCGCAGAATAGCTGTTTTCTTTGTGTAATGCATCCCTGACCTATCAAGGGTAATCCTATAACTCTCCACCCCATAGCACAGGTACAGTAATCTGCAGCCAAGACTATCACAGAAATGATGGAGCTTCTGGTTGAGACCCTCCACTCAGCTCCAAACCAAAGGACCCCGATCAGTTCTAGGTAAAATAGTGTAAATTGTAAACTCTGCTTTCACTCCAAGAGTGAGACCAGCAGTCTTGACCACTTCTTCCAGGTGTTCATATGAAATGGCATCAGTACCCAAACTGTAGGTGTCACTGGCAGACATACTGAGCACATATTGAACTTCTTCCCATCCATAGATTCTGTTTCCCTAAGGGACTCCATAACCTGCCTAACACTCAAGATGAATTAGATGTTTTTGTGCCATTTTGATCTAACTACACATTGTGATTTTGTAGGTTGTCATTTTCTCTGCACTATTTTACTATTTCCATGCAGCTTTCATCTTGTTGTTGACAGTTCTGAGGTAATTGTCATGTGTTGTTTTCTGACCTTCACCATGCCCTGTAAAGATATTTGTGGTTGGATAATTTCTGGAGTTCAATGGGGTCGTTATGACAGCAGTAGATGAGTATTTTGCAGCCTTCTCAGACTCTCAGTTCAGGGATGTAATTTACTTGCCGGAAAAAGATATAGGTAATTTAACTAAAAACTATATTTAAAATAAGCACAGTTTACTTAAAAACCATAATATTCACTACCAAGATGAGAACATTTAACATTGCTCTTATATTTATGTGAGTGTGTTGTGCCTGTAGAGTAATTCAAGCATGGTGGTAGGCAGTGGCATGTTGTGACATTTGGGCAAGGGGATGCGATTACAAAGGACAGTCTTTTCGAAGAGAATCAATGAAAAAATTACATGTCAAACTGTTTACACCCCTTTAATGTTAAATTCTAAGTTAATGTACACAACACATCAAATGGCAGAGAGGCAGAACTGAAATAGCACACCAACGAAAAATACAGGCCTTTTCATATGAACTTTCTAAAATATAATGAATGGAAATTAGTTCTCTGTCATATTGTCTTTCTTTTACTTGAATCCTAATTCAATTCTTCTTTCCTTCCTGTTGAATTCTTTCACTGTATGCTGATAGAACTCTGCCTCATTTTCAGTTTTAGCATCTTCTTTTCTACAGACAGTACTGGTAGATTTGAGAGTCTCTGTTGTCCTTGGGAGTTCCTGCAGTAGCTATGAATACAGTATTTTATTGTTTTCTGTAAATAGTCTTAAATGAGTAATTATGTCATTTTATGCTCCTAACATGCCTTTCCCCCCTTGAATTCATAAAAATGGAAATGAAATTCAGATAATTTGAACATCCACTGCAATGTTTCATTCGACTCATGTGTTGCATGTGACATCACTGGCTAGCTTGCTACTCCTACTGTCATAATGCTAATTCACAGTGTCTTGTTTTGGAATTTATGTTTCATAAAATGGGTTATAAATGGTGTGTAGTACCATACCATACAAATACATCTACAGAAAATCCTGAAAAGTTGTTTTTGAGTGTTCCAGAGAATCAGAAGATGCATGAAATGTGATTGCACTGTACCGGCAAATTGACACCACATTGATGCACAAGTTCACCAACTTAATTAAAAATGTATTGCATTGTGAAATTAACATTAACTTATCTCCAAGATAAGCTCTCCCAGTGTTACAATGAAGGATAGTGTCATTCAATGAAATTAAACTCCTAGTAAAAATTGTCATTTTACATAGCTGCACCACCATTATTCGGTAGCTGTTGTTAGAGCGATAAACTGTCAAATTTTATAATATGCTGCCCACAATCAGAAAGAGAATATTGTTGTGTTTTCTTTGCTGTTTGCATGTGCTTGCATTTGAAATCGCTGTTCATACACATCACGTTCAAAAAGATATTTTCAAGTTAATGTGACCATGACTTTTTACAATATTTTTTTTTTTTTTATCTTTGTACTGCCTAGCTAGGATACTTGTTTAAAGTTTTGCAGTTCCATTGTCTTACATTCAGATGAAGTAAGTCTGTTCCAGATGCTACCATAGTTTACACTCACAAACTTCACATCCCTTATGTTTGTGTCTCCTGAATGTTGTACATGGTTTATATCTCTCTGTATAACCTCATTGTCCTAAACCTCATTGCACTGAGAACGTATGGTCATATCTTCACTACTAGCAATTCATTCCAAAAAGTGAATTGCTTCTTCACAAAGTAAATGCATTTATCCTCTGTTCTCTTTTTCTCAGACTAACACTCATGTGAAGCTATGTGCAATACATCCATAAATCAAAAAACCACTACAGTCAGTTCTTACTAATGTTATTTTCATATTTCGTGTAAAACTTTTAAAAATATATGACCCTGGTAAGAAGTATGTCACCATCTTCATGACTTCAAGAAGGCAAATGAATCAGTTGATAGACCCACTCTCATGAAGATCCTGCAAGAACTAGGACTAGACGAGCAGACCAACAGCCTTATCCAATAGACTTTAAGCAACACCAGGTCACGAGGTAAGCTCAGAGGAACCCTCTCATAAAGTTTTGAAATCAAATTGGGAGTCAGACAGGGAGATGATCTGTCCCCTCTCCTCTTCAACTGTGCCCTGGAAAAGGTAACAAGCGAGTGGCGGAAGGAGTTAGCTTGAGAGGCTTTTCCAAATGGTATCTCTCTGGGACATAAGTGTAATGGTCTCAACGTTGATTACCTGGCATTTGATGATGATCTAGTGCTTCTATCAGATTCAATAGAAACTTCAGTGAAACAACTCAAAATTCTCAGACAGCAAGTAGCAAAGGTTTGGCTTCATGTATCCCTTGAAAAAACACAGTACATCATGAACATAGGTGAATCTCCTAGTAGACCAGGGAGAGATCAAGAAAACCAACAGGTTTAAGTACTTGGGAGAATGGCTGGAACCTAATCTATCTGAAGGAATAGCACTATCAACTTGAGTCAACAAGCTAGAGCTGGCATACCAGCTGACCAAGAATACTTATAATAAAAAATGTCTCTCCCGTAACACTAAACTGAAGCACTACCAGACAGTCATCTCTCCTGAAGCCTTATATGCTTCATAATGTTTAATACTCAATAGGAAGGGACTTACTGAAAAGCTCAAAATCCAAGAGAGGACGATAATGAGGAATATACTGGGGCCAGTCAAGGAAGGTGACAATTATAAAAGGTGACCCAGCTGCGAGCTCTATGAGTACTGTGAAAGAATCACATATGTAGCTAGAAAAAGATGTCTAGCATTTTATGGACATGTTTACAGTATGAATTAATGACAGATTGACCAAACAGCTCCTCTATTACTGGCAAAAGAGGAAGACCAAGTCACCATGGTTGTTGGAAGTGGAGAAAGATCTTCAGGAACTGGGAATGACAGAAGGAAACTTGAAGGGTCGGACAATACTCGGGACAAAGCTTAGACAAATGAGATTCCAAGACAGACCACAAGGAAAGAAAACTGGTGCCCTCTGGACACAGAAGAGGAAGGAACAACACAGCTAGAGGATATGTAACTACTGGGCAAATGTCAAAGCCCACTCCAAATGCGGTAGTTGAATGTGGTGGTCCTAGTTGGCCTATACGAAATAAGAAGAAGAAGAAGAAGAAGAAGAAGAAGAAATGACCCTTTGAGTATTCAAACATGTGACCTCTTACACTGCAGTAAGATGCACTGTCCGATGCACCGCATTATGCCTGATGGATGCAGCGTCTATACCGAGTGTCTTCTACACATGAAATCAGCACTAAGTTTCTCCAAGAATAATTTGTGCTTTGGGTCATAGTTCACGACTGATAGCCAACAGTCTAGTTATAATATATGGACCTAGTTGCAAAAGTTCTATAATTCTTCAGTTTTGATTGAGTTTAATGATGTTGCAGGGAGCAGGGAAGAGAATGTCCATCTTTGCACATACTGTTGCTGTAAATGGAGCATAAATGCATCAGCTTTTGCAAGGCTTCCGTTATCAGCATTCACAAAATTCCTTTCTATTGTTACTTAAAAGTTCTAATTGTGTTTTCCATCACTAAATAGCTAAACTGTTTGCAATAAAAGTATGAAAAAACATTGTAACTTCAGCTAACACTGCTATAATGCAAGTATAGCTTTGTCTTACTCCTAGCCTGTGGTGTCGCCGGAGCATCAGCCAATAACAGAGTGTTTTTGAGCATGTGACCAGACCTTGATATTTAATGATTTTTAAGCTTTAATTACATAAAAATAAAAGATATTTTGTGAGATTTTTGACCATAAATGCTATTTAAAAGTTACAATCAATCATAATAACAACACTTCGAACGATATTTTAACACAGGAAAATAGCCTAATCTGTGAAGAGCAGAAAAGGAATATCCAACACTTGGGATGTTTACAAGTATTGTTAACACAAGGCCACAGAGCGTATTGAGTTCAGTGAATGCTGAGGATAACAAACCAGTACTCCTCAGGTGGGGAAGAAGCTGGTGCAGTTCCATAGATTGGTATTCCTCTGTTGATTATGCCACAGTTAATTGTTTTCTGAGACAACAAAAATCAAAATACTGGCTAGATATATCTTTCAGTGAGTAAAATCCTTCCTCCAGCAGCATATAATAATTGAAGGAACCTGAGCTTTTCAAGCCCTTCAAATGAAACCTCCAGATGCTGACTCATGACACTGTAAATTTTGTAGTATGTACATAGATAGTAAGTTGTGGGGTCAGATTCTCAATAATGACATCTTTTCATACACCCTTCACAGATTTCTTCACAACCATATCAAATCCACCCCTTGTCTGGTGAATGTACTATTTACTTTCTGCCATATTAAGCATACAGAAGTTGACATCCAAGATTTTAGTTTGCAGAATGTCAAAAAGAATATCAGTCATCCCAAATACTTTGCCAGATATCTGTAGTAAGAACTGAGACTCAAATTTTCAAAGAACATTACTGAAACTTGGAGCTTTGTGGTATATATCGCTGTCCCATTCATCAGGGTTGTCAAGAATGCTGTCAAATGGTTTTAAAAGATTGAAACTGTGTTCTTCAATATTTTGATTAACCTTCAATTATAGTTCCAGCATGTGAGACACATTTTTGGAAATATTTTTTAACAACCTTGTCCAGCACAGCAGTGTTCTTTGTGAACTAATAAAGAAAGGTTACAAAACTACTTAGTGTAATACAATACTTGCGTCCTTTGCAGAGAGGATATGGACTAAAAAAGCACTAGCTTTAACCCATGAGCAAGACAGTGTATGAAAACTGTGTCAGAGTATTTGTCCTTTACTCTCTTCTGAAGGCCATACAATTCTCCAGCTAGCACAACAGCACAATCATAGCATTGAGCTACTAGTTTTGAACCACATACATACATTTTCAGAGTAAGGTACACATTATTTTACAGAGCAGTTGCGCTTTGGACAGTACTTACATAAACAAAACTAAAAATCTTTTTTGTGCCTCAGTACAGTAGAGAGCTGAGAGTACTTAGATATATCACTGGTTTCATCCACGGTGAATGCATAGAAGGGCGCATTTCTTATCTCTTTCTTAATTTATCTCAGTGGAACTGTAGCAGCAGGATCTATTAGGTCACCCTGAATGTGACCGTATTGTGCAAGGAACACTCTTTTCATCTGCAGATGGTGGCTCAACATTTTATTGTATTTGTTTAGGAGCAAAACTAATTCAACATATTTTCCACAATTTGCAGGAAATTCATTTTCTGTGTGGCCCAAAATGGAAGTACCTGCTTGGCAAGAAAGACAGCTATATCAGTCAAACATTGAATTACTTTTCTGTTTTGTTTTACAATCTCACTGTGTTTTTGGATGTCTAATTTCCACTGCTGATCCAACTAGAAATAAATGATATACCAAAAGTAGTGAAAAAATGTATTGTAACCTGACATGGATCACAACATATTTATTTAGAAGCTCATGGTCAGATCAGAGGTGAGTGGGAGTTTTGGTCATCCATTTCTTGGTGGGATCAAGCTGAGATTTTTTGTCTCTCTGTGGTGGGATACAGTACAGAATGACTTGGATGCTGGGCTTAGGAGGTAGATATGATGATACTAAAGGAAATTACACTGAGTTGGCATACTGGTCTGTTTTTATTGCTTCATCATGTGTTAGCAAGGAACATTCAGAAGATCAAGATTCTGGTTTATAAAAGCAGAGATGAGACTTACTAGATTGTCCAATCAATTACAAGAAAAAATGTCCACCCTGGCCTATAAATTAGTTAAGAATCAGGGATACACGGTGACATATGGTAGTACAGATAATGAACCATGGAGGTGACAGATTGTATTGTTCTAATTACATCTACATACATACTCTGCAATCCACCATACGGTGCATGGTGGAGGGTACCTCATACCACAACTAGCATCTTCTCTCCCTGTTCCACTCCCAAACAGAATGAGGGAAAAATGACTGCCTATATGCCCCTGTATGAGCCCTAATCTCTCTTATCTTATCTTTGTGGTCTTTCCATGAAATGTAAGTTGGCGGCAGTAAAATTGTAGTGCAGTCAGCCTCAAATGCTGGTTCTCTAAATTTCCTCAGTAGTGATTCATGAAAAGAATGCCTCCTTTCCTCTAGAGACTCCCAGCCAAGTTCCTGAAGCATTTCCATAACACTCGCATGATGATCAAACCTACCAGTAACAAATCTAGCAGCCCGCCTCTGAATTGTTTCTATGTCCTCCCTCAATCCAACCATATAGGGATCCCAAATGCTCAAGCAGTACTCAATAATAGGTCGTATTAGTGTTTGATAAGCGGTCTCCTTTACTGATGAACCACATCTTCCCAAAATTCTACCAATGAACCAAAGATGACTATCCGCCTTACCCACAAATGCCATCACATGCTTGTCCCACTTCATATATCTCTGCAATGTTATGCCCAAATATTTAATCAACATGACTGTCAAGCGCTACACTACTAATGGAGTATTCAAACATTACGGGATTCTTTTTCCTATTCATCTGGATTAACCCTTTAGGTTCAAGTACTTGTCACAGTGTAGGTGAATACAGACATAAGTACATGAAGATAAATGTATGATGGAAGACAATAACCCTAGCCTAGAGATACATTCAGGCAAGCCTTACAAGTCCCCCTTAGTGCACAAAGTTAATTGAATCTGACTTCACTTACACAACATCTGGTGTAGGGTCATCCATTTGAGGTTGCTGTTGCTCACTGGAACTGCCCAGCTCTGCTGAACTCTGACTTGCTTGGCATTTTAGGCTCTCTATACGTGGTGTTTGAGGCCATTTGCTCATATGTGATATGTAACTGCCTTGATTTTTACCTCCAAATCACAATCAGTGTGTATGAAATCAGTGGTCTCTCAATGCATAAAACCTCTTAATGAACTGACAAAAGTGACTTGCCCTACGCCTCTACCTACAGTATAAGATTTACAGCTAATATTCATACTTTGATGTATTTTTTTTCATTTTTTTCTATTTTTTCATTCATTACACCTCCATAATTGGGGAAGATACATCTCCAAATCTTAGACACATCTTAAGACACATCACATTGGTTCACATGTATGTATACAGGGTGAGTCACCTAACGTTACCGCTGGATATATTTTGTAAACCACATCAAATACTGACGAACCAATTCCACAGACCGAGCATGAGGAGAGGGGCTAATGTAATTGTTTAATATAAACCATACAAAAATGCACAGAAGTATGTTTTTTAACACAAACCTATGTTTTTTTAAATGGAACCGCGTTAGTTTTGTTAGCACATATGAATATATAAACAAATACGTAATCATTGCCATTTGTTGCATTGTAAAATGTTAATTACATCCGGAGATATTGTAACCTAAAGTTGACACTTGAAACCTCTGACGTTCAGTTGTGTGTTGTATCAAACACGGGCCATGGTCGGCAAGCAGCATCTGCAGGGACATGTTTACAATGACGGCCGTGTTTATGAGTTTGGCTGTAGTGCACTGTTACGGTTTGGTTTAGCTGCCGCAGTGTTCGCATGTAGCGCTTGCTGCTATTGTTATTCTGCATTCGTCTCCGCATGCAGACCAACTGTAGTACACCATGTTACCAGACGTCTGTGATAGCGAAGTGTTGTAGGAACTGTGACTATGGTGTATTCGAACTCTGAAAAGGCGGAGATGATACTCATCTATGGCGAGTGTCAACGAAATGCAGCTGAAGCCTGCAGGGTGTATGCAGAATGGTACCTGGACAGAGAGCATCCAACGTGCTGCACATTGCAAAACGTCTACCGCCAACTGTATGCAACAGGTACGGTCATAGCACGCAAACGGGTCCGTAACAGGCCCATCACAGGAGAAGCGGGTGCAGTTGGTGTGTTAGCTGCTGTTGCCATGAACCCACACATGAGTACACGGGACATTGTGAGAGCCGGTGGACTGAGTCAAAGTAGTGTCATGCGCATACTGCATCGTCACCGCTTTCACCCGTTTCATGTGTCGCTACATCAGCAATTACATGGTGATGACTTTAATCATCGAGTGCAATTCTGTCAATGGGCATTAACGGGGAATGCATTGCAGTTCTACCTGTTTACTGATGAAGTGGGTTTCACAAACCATGGGGCAGTGAATCTATGGAACATGCATTACTGGTCTGTGGACAATCCTCGCTGGCTCAGACAGGTAGAGTGACAGCGACTGTGGACTGTAAATGTATGGTGTGGAATCATTGGCGACCACCTCATTGGTCCCCACTTCATTGCAGGGGCCCAAACAGCTGCAACATGCATCACGTTTCTACAGAATGATCTGCCAATGTTGCTTGAAAATGTCCCACTCGAAACGCATCGACATATGTGGTATCAGCATGATGGTGCACCTGCACATTCCGCAATTAACACTAGGCTGACCCTTGACAGGATGTTCGATGGGCGTTTCATAGGACGTGGAGGACGCATAAATTGGCCAGCCCATTCTCCTGATCTTACACCTCTGGACTTCTTTCTGTGGGGTACGTTAAAGGAGAATGTGTACCGTGGTGTGCCTACAACCCCAGAGGATATGAAACAACGTATTGTGGCACCCTGCAGTGACATTACACCAGATGTACTGCGGCATGTACGACATCCATTACGCCATAGATTGCAATTGTGTGCAGCAAATGAAGGCCATCACATTGAACATCTATTGGCCTGACATATCGGGACACACTCTATTCCACTCCGTAATTGAAAACGGAAACTATGTGTGTACGTGTACCTCACTCCTCATGGTAATGTACATGTGCGTCAGTGAAAAAGACCAATAAAAAGGTGTTAGCATGTGGACATAATGTGCTGTTCCAGTCTCTTCTGTACCTAAGGTCGATCACCGTTTGGATCCCTACGTAATTCGGTGCTCTCCGATACACACGATCGAACAGCGGAGGAGTGGTACTCAAGCGTCAACTTTAGGTTACAATATCTCCGGATGTAATTAACATTTTACAATGCAACAAGTGGCACTGATTACATATTTGTTTATATGTACAGATTTGCTAAACAAAACTAACAGGGTTCCATTTAAAAAAATGTAGGTTTGTGTTAAAAAACATACTTCCGTGCATTTTTTTGTGGTTTGTATTAACTAATTACACTAGCCCTTCTCCTCACGTTTGGTCTGTGGAATCGGTTCGTCAGTATTTGATGTGGTTTATGAAATATATCCAGTGGTAATGTTAGGTGACTCACCCTGTACATGTAAATATGAAGGTTTCTCTTTTTGTTTTACATATAAATATACATACATAGATTATTTAATTGAAACAATTAATACATCCTTGGATTACAAATATGTACAATAAGTAATCACATTTTCTCCATTCTTCATCTGTGATCGTGTGTAACAAGCATTACTCCTATGTTTACAAGGGTGGTAGTGGTCACTAACACATAAATGGAAATGCAGGATTTCCTGTTGCATCTCTCAGTCTCTGCTAATCTTTTATGTAATCATAGCTTATTTTCTAAGTCATACATTGTTCCTATTCCTCTTCTTTAATCTCTAGATGTCTGAGCTTTGAACTTTTACATTTATCACTGATATCTTACTTCTTTGTTTCTTCCTGCTTGCTACTGCTGCCATTGTTAGGCTAATAGAAGCAAAACAGTTGGGCCTGCCTCCAATGACTGGTCACAATGTCTCCCTCACCTCCACGTACTTGAGCTCATACATGTAAATCCCCACTTAATCAGTTTTAAGATAGAGTTTAGCTTAGTCTTGCTTCTTTATATTTTAGAACATGCCAACTCAACTTTATCACAACCTCACATGTATAAAGTGAAATGAACTGCTTTAATTTCTTCATGTGTACTATTGTAAACTTCTTATTCATTAGTTGAAGTATTACATTTAGTCCATGAGTCCTTAAGACATGAAAAGACCCCCTCCATGGGCTTGTCAAATTCCTTGATGGCTTTTTCTCACACTTTTGTCGTGTAATAATGCCCCATTACATAATCATCATAGTTGTATTTTACTTTGCCTAGATTTCACTGTAGGATCATGGGTATGTTGCATATACGCCAAAAAAAAATCTCAAATGGAGTGACCCCAGCTGATGAGTGTGGTGTGGTGTGGTGTTACATAGAAAAGTGGAAAAATTTATCCGTTCATTCCAGTTTTCCTGTTTCATTCCCACATAATGGTATAGATAGTCTGTTAGTGTTTGATGCATCCTGAGTGCCCCATATATTTTAAGGTGGTATGCACAAGACTGAATCCTCTTGATCTTCAGTACATGATAAACCATGTTTAAAATGTCACTTGGGAAATTTCTTCCTTGGTTATTCAATAATACTGCTGGTATCTGCAAATGCAAATTAATCTCTTTACTAAGATTTACACTATTGCGTCAGCACCCAGTTGTGCCATAGGCTCTGCTGCAACAAACTTCATGAGGGCATTTTGAAATCTTAGGATGTTTCTGTAACCTTTTTTTGTTAACTGAAGCAGTCCAACTACATAAATATCACTATGAGTGAATGCCTGGTTAGGTATTTTGGTCAATATTAAGGGCTTTTTTCACCATATTCTGCATAGTATTTTATTCTGACAACTCTGAAAACTTCAAATTTACTCTTCTATGACTTTCTTCACATCTCTCCATGATCTATACCTTTCAATATGGTCTTATGTGTGACTGATCGCTTGGTGTCCACTATCAATGAATCATGAAACTGTTTCAGAATAGCTTCCTTTTCTGCTTCACTAATCATTGGTTGCTGATTGTCTTGTCCTTCCTTGTTGATCTCTTTCACATTCCTAATGATTGCAGCTGGATTTTCTGGTATCCATGACAACCCATCTGCATCCGTGTTTTGCAATCCTTTTTTGGATATTATGTCAGTCATATTCTGCCATTTTAAACATGAATTTAATTAACCTTGATGATGGATCACTTATATGTTCCAACCATTTCAAGGATTTGTGATCAATACATTCCTTCATCAAAGAATACAAAGCAAATATTCCACAAATCAAAGCAATAACAGCTGCAGACATGAGTAACATAGAAAAAGACATCCTTGGAGCAGTGAAGCAACTTATATCACTTAAAAAAACTAAGTCTTCTGGTCCAGACTGTATACCAGTTAGGTTCCTTTCAAAGTATGCTGACACAATAGCTCTGTACTTAACAAATATACAACCATTCACTTGATAAAAGATCCACACAGGTCACACCAAAATTCGAGAAAGGTAGTAGTAGTAATCCACTAAATTATAGGCGCATATCATTAACATCAATATGCTGCAGGGCCTTGGAACGTATATTGTATTTGAAAATTATGTGTTACCTCAATGAAAATGGTCTATTAACACACAGTCAACACAGATTTAGAAGACATCATTAATGTGAAATACAACTAGCTCTTTACTCACATGAAGTGTTGTGTGCTATTGACAAGGAGTTTCAAATTGATTTCATGTTTCTGGATTTCCAGAAGGCTTTTGACACTGTACCACACAAGCAGCATGTAGTGAAATTGCGTGCTTATGGAATATCATCTTAGTTATATGGCTGGATTCATGATTTCCTATCAGAGAGGTCACAGTTCATTGTAATTGAGGGAAAGTCATTGAGTGAAACAGAAGTGATTTCTGGCATTCCCCAAGGTAATGATATAGGCCCTTTGCTGTTCTGTATCTACACTGAAGTGCCAAAGAAACTGGTATAGGCATGCATATTCAAATACTGCATGCATATTCAAATATGGCTTGCATATTCAAATACAGAGATATGTAAACATGCATAAAATGGGACTGCAGTTGGCAATGCCTATACAAGACAACAAGTGTCTGGTGCAGTTGTTAGATCAGTGACTGCTGCTAGAATGGCAGGTTATCAACATTTAAGTGCTTCCAGAATGAGATTTTCACTCTGCAGCAGAGTGTGCGCTGATATGAAACTTCCTGGCAGATTAAAACTGTGTGCCGGACCAAGTTCAAGTCTCAGTCTGGCACACAGTTTTAATCTGCCAGGAAGTTTCAACATTTAAGTGAGTTTGAATGTGCTGTTACAGGCAGCACATGAACAATGGGACACAGCATCTCTGAGGTAGTGATGAAGTGGGGATTTTCCTGTACAACTGTTTCATGAGTATACCATGAATACCAGGTCTCTGGCAAAACATTAATTCTCTGACATTGCTGCAGCCTGAAGAAGATACAGCAAGAACGGGACCAATGACAACTAAAGAGAATTATTCAACATGACAAGAGCAACCCTTCAACAAATTGCTGCAGATTTCAATGCTGGGCCATCAACAAGTGTCAGAATACAAACCATTCAATGAAACATCATCGATATGGCCTTCGCAGCTGAAGGCCCACTTGTGTACCCTTGATAACTGCGTGACACAAAGCTTCATGCCTCACCTGGGCCCATCAATACTGACATTAGAGTGTTGATGACTGGAAACATGTTGTGTTGTCTGGTTGGACAAGTATCATTTCAAATTGTATCAAGCAGATGGACTTGTAAGCGTATGGAGACAACTTCATGAATCCATGGACCCTGCATGTCAACAGGGGACTGTTGAAGCTGATGGAGACTGTTCAGGATGGTGGAGGATCTGTAATGGTGTGGGGCATGTGCTGTTGAAGTGATATGAGACCCCTGATATGTTTAGATATGATTTAGACAGGTGACACGTATGTAAGTAACCTGTCTGATTATCTACAACGATTCATGTCCATTATGCATACTGACAGACTTGGGCAACTCCGTCAGGACAATGTGACACCCCAAACAACCAGAATTGCTATTGAGTGGCACCAAGAAAACTCTTCTGAGTTTAAACACTTCTGCTGGCCACCAAACTCCCCAGACATGAACATTATTGAGCATATCTGGGAATCCTTGGAACACGCTGTTCAGAAGAGATCTCCACCCACTCGTACTCTTACAGATTTATGGACAGCCCTGCAGGATTTATGGTGTCAGTTCCCTCCAGAACTACTTCAGACATTAGTCGAGTCTATGCCATGTCATGTTGTGGCACTTCTGCATGCTCACAGGGGCCCTACACGATATTAGGCAGGGGTACCAGTTTCTTTGGCTCTTCGGTGTCTATAAATGATTTGGAGATGATCTCAACAACTGTCTTAAATTATTTGCAGATGATGCTGTTGTTTGTCAGTTAGTAATGTCATCAGAAGATCAAAACAAATTGCAAAACTATTTAGAAAAGATCTCTGTATGATGCAAATATGGCAACTGATACCTAAATAACAAAAAGTATGAGGTCATCCACATGAGTGCTAAATGGTTCAAATGGCTCTGAGCACTAAGGGACTTAACGTCTGAGGTCATCAGTTCCCTATAACTTAGAACTACTTAAACCTAACTAACCTAAGGACATCACACACATCCATGCCCGAGGCAAGATTCGAAACTGCGACCGTAGCGGTCGTGTGGTTCCAGACTGAAGTGCCTAGAACCATTCGGCCACACCGGCCAGCATGAGTGCTAAGAGGAGTCTGTTAAACTTCAATTACATAATAAATCAATCGAATCTAAAGGCCACAAATTCAACTAAATACCTAGGAATTACAATTATGAACAACTTAAATTGGTGGAAACATATAGAAAATGTTGTGGTGAAGGCTAACCAAAGACTGTGTTTTATTGGCATGACACTTAGAAAATTTAACAGATCTACTAAAGACACTATCTGCACTATGATTGTCTGTCCTGTTTTTGAATACTGCTGCATGATGAAGTATCCTTATGAGACAGGACTGATAGAGTACATTGAGAAAGTCCAAAGGAGGGGGCCACATTTTATATTATCACAAAATAGGGGAGAGAGTGCACTGAAATGATACAGGATTTGGGGTGGACATCATGGGAAAATATTTTGTTGATGCCAACCTACATAGAGAGAAATGATCATCATAGTAAAATAAGGGAAATCAGAGCTCACACAAAAAGATATAGATGTTTGTTTTTTCCATGTGCTGTATGAGGTTGGAATAATAGAGAATTATTGTGAACGTGGTTCAGTGATCCCTCTGCCAGGCACTTAAATGTGTTTCACAGAGTATCCATGTAAATGTAGGTGCAGATGTAGCTCGAATCTTCTTCTGTACACATAAGGTCAATAGTGCTTTGCTACCCACACTCTAGCTAAGAGCTCTCGCTTGATCGTAGCATATCCTTTCTCAGTAGGGTTCAGCATTCTGAATGCAGAGGCTACTGATAAGTTCTGTCCTAATTCTCCTTGGCTCGACATGGTACTGATTGACTGCTTGCTAGCATCCATTGTAATTATGAATTATTTTGTAAAATCAAGATACTGTAAGATGGGAGCTAGCTATTTTCTCTTTTCATTCCTGGAAAACAGCTTCCCATGGTGTCAACCACTCATAGTTTGCTTCTTTCTTCAGCAGAAAGCTCTTTAAGTGCTTTTTGGTGCTAGTTCTTGGATGCTCTTCTTCTGTGATTTGGGTTTTAATCCTTCTGTCACAATTATGTGCCCTATATAAATTCTCTCTTTCTGTAGGAACTCACACTTGTCTACCTGCAATTTTAAATTGTGTGATTGGAACCTCTCAAATGCTTGTTCTAGTTTGGCATTATGCTCTTCTAATGTAGCTCTGTATGTGAACACATTATCTAAATCACATCTTGTGTGCCTGAAGTCTGGTTAATACTGTGTTCATCAGTCTCTGAAAAGTGGCTCTACCATCTGTTATTCCCATCAGTAACCATTTGTATTCTAATGCCCTTCTGGAGTATAGAAGGCTGTTTTCTCCCCATCATCTCCATCTCGTGGTAACCCTTTGCATCATCCTAAGTGTTGAAGTGCTTAGCTTTTCCTAAGCAATCTAAAATGTCATTGATACAGGATAGCAGAATACAGTGTTAATACAAATGTCATTCACCCTCCAGTAATCCACAACTATTCTCCATTTTTGTTTCCCTGAAGCATCTGTCTTTTTTGGAACCATCAATAATGGGAAATTCTACCCATTTGTACTCAGTGTAATGAAATCATTTATTAATATTGCATCTATCTTGTTTTGGAGGGCTTCCTTTTGCACCTCTGGTAGTTGATATTTTCAGATATTTATTACTTTGCCTTACACTTTTGGTTTAATTTCATGTTTCACCATCTCTGTGTATGTCAGTCTATCCCCGGGCATGTGAAATGCATCGTGATATGCAATAAACAATTCAGTAATTGGAATCCTTTCTTCTTTGTTTAAGTGATCCACTTGCACCATTTCCTTTAATCTGCTCCTGGTCCGCTGAAACACAAATAGTCTTAATAACACTGCAGCATAAGACTAATACTGCTTTCATTTACTTACAGAGAACACCAACTGCAAACAGTTGTTTTTAAATTAAAAATTTAGTCCATGCAAGGATTTTGTTTCTTCATACTTCATTTTTATTCTATGTAAAAAAAAATTTAAATTATTAAGTTTCTTTATTATATGTTACTTTGTGAACATAGTCATAAAAACATACGATAACATCTAAAAATAATTTGGATATATTTTACAGACACTTATCAAGAACACAGAACAGAGCCATCCAGACTACAACTTACTTCTGTCAGCACAACGTGAGGTACATGTCTTGGCTGTGAAAATCAACTGTACTGAACGAGAAAGTATGGAAGCAGAACAACAGCAAGCAATGCTTAGGGAACTGGAAAATGTTATTGAAGGCTGCTCCAATATATTCACTCCAGATAGAGTGTTTCTGCGTTTTGATTTGGTGTCCGTTACTGGAGATGCAGCTGGCTCTGGCAATCCAGAGCGTGGATTGTTCCTTTTTAATGATTTACTCATTATTACTACAGTTAAGCGCCGCAGCGGTGCTATCAGGAAGCCTTCAGCGTGAGTATGATATTTAGATCTGTTAATTTTAAACAAACTAAAAACATTTATTACTAGCCATTCTTCTGACTATCAAGATCTGAGAATTAAAATTCACACTGCCAGCATGCTGTGCAACAATTCTCTTAGTAAACAGGGTTTTATTTACACAGCATGTAGCTAACTGTGATTTATTCACAATTACCTATGGTCTAATGTAAATATTAAGCAATTAATAGTAGATAAACAGCAACTACTCAGTATGATTGAAAAGCAACAACTTCAAATGTCATACTCATTATGATTTACATGAAGTTTGTTTGTTGCCTTTATAAGCAAAAATACATATGTTAACTGTAGTTAACTGATAATAAAATATACACAAAGTAGTTTTTAACAGTTACTTCTCTCAATTGATGTATACCATGGGCTATTCCATATACATAAAGGTTCTAATATATGGCATGACTCATGTGGAACACCATCATTTTCTATCATGCTTACCACCAGATAATTTAATACTCATAATCTGACAAGTTAACCTTATGTAAACCATTCTTCAATGTCTTCTTTATGTAAATGCATATCCATATACAAAAATGACAATTTCACACATCCATTAGACATACCTCCCTACATGGAGAAACAGAAAAAGAGAATGAGAGATTCCATCTCATCTGAGACCAGACAAAAATAAAAATGAAGAATAATTGTGGAGGTTGGTTCATCTCTGTCCACAGAGATTATAAAGTGTTAAAACACCAATATTCATTTATAAATACCCTTTATATGACATGTATATTACTCAGTAAACATTCTCATTTTGCTGATGAAAATTGCAACCCTCTGTCACTAGAGACTCCAAATTGTAGTGTATATTATGGCAGTAAGTAATGTAACTATGCCAGCAAATAAGAAACTGACCCTAAAATGACTGTAAACATGAATCTGAAGAGTTCATATACATATGGAGCACCCTCTCCTTCAGGATGACAATGCAAGACCCCACATGAGTGCTGCAACACCTTGGGTTTACTGTCATCAATCATTTGGCCCCATCTGATTTTTGTCTGTTTCCAAAACTAAATAGCACTGTCAAGGACTTCATTTTGATTGTGATTAAGCAGTGCAAGCAGAGATGAGGGTGTGGCATCATCAACAAAGTCAGACATTCTACAATGAAGGTACCAACAAACTAGTCTCTCATTGGGAGAAATGTATTTACCATCAGGGTCACTATGTTGAGGAGAAAGACGTAGACCATTAATGAAATTTGTTTTATTTAAAAAGCTTTAAGATTTTTCACATAAAAAATCTTGAGGCATTAATTTTCAGCAGACCGTCATGGATCTATTGTCCATTTTCACAAAGAAACCCACAACTTTTTTAGGGCACCTACTTATTGCATCAGTATGAGACTACACACAGATTAAGTAACATTTTATGTACCCATAGACTAAAACTATTGAAGAAGCTCCACATTTCATGGCCATGAAATTTACAAATAAAATCTGAAAGGGGAATTGTAATCAAAATCTAAAAAAAAAAAAAAAAAAAAAAAAAAAATACTGAAGGAGACCTGGAAAAACATCTGAAAACTAAATGCAATTACCAGTGTAGAAGATTTCTTGACTGACAACAATTTATAACAGTTTCTGTATAAAGAAGTAATAGCAAATGTACAGTATTATAAGCATAGATATTTTTTTATGATAACCATGTAAAATAATTTGTATCTGAAGAAGTAACAAGAAATGTGTTATAACCTTATTTTAATTTTATTAGTCTGTATGTAATGTTAGAATTAACAAGTCACCTATGTCACAATCTTTGATTGTATGAGATGCTTTATGTGATAATAAAATTTAATGTGATTTGATTTGATTTCACAAGAAGCTATACAATCATTAACACAACTAAGGTAAATGTAAATTCTGCCTCATGGATTACAATTACCATGCCTGAGGTAATTCAAATAGAAAAGACACTTGCTGAGATTAGAGGTAGGGAAATGATTAGATTGTTGGAAAAAGGGTGACAAGATGAACTTTTCAAAATGATCACATTCAGTGAGGTCACTGGTACAAAAGGATGGTTTTCAGAGAAGAAAAGAGACATCAGAAGTATGAAGGAATACCTCCCTGAGGTGCACAAACAATCTTACAGTGAATGGTGCCAAGACTGAACTATAAATTGATTACTGGAGATAGAAGTACTAAAAAAATTGTTTGGTGGACTTAGCCTGTTTAGCAATGCAGTGCAGATTTATTTAGGAAAGCAAATGTTTGTTATTTTTGGGTCATGCCAAGTGATAACTTGCTTTCTTAAAGTCAATGAGCAAGTGATAATGTGGGGTAGTGTATACATACATTTACGTTATTTGAACAAAGTTTATTCTGAATAACCTAGAAAGTAAGTTTTGTTATGTAGCCCCTTTAACGTGATAACCTTTCAGTTGTGTCAGAACTGTAGAAATGTATATTGCTATAAACATCTGTCAGTTACTAAAGCAGTTTCGGCAGCATTTATATGGAATATACATGGAGATGACAAAATACATGGGATACCTCCTAATATAATGTCAGACCTAATTTTGCCCGGTATTGTGCAGCAACTTAACAAGAAGTTTAATAATTTTTTCATAATGTGGGGCCACAGTCATAATATATTTCTTTAAAGTCAGTACCGCCATTAGACTGATTTTCTATTTGCAGTGTTACATTCACACAATCATGATCTCGGCTTTAAGTTGCCACTATCAAGTGTTTTAATGTTATACATTGCCTAAGATGGCATGGCTTTTACCAGAAATAGTGACCCTTAGACAATATGCCTAATAGTATATTTTAAATATGACAGTATGCCATCTTAGGCACTGTATAACATTAAAACACTTGATAATGGCAACTTAAAGCCAAAATCGTGATTGTGTAAATGTAACACTGCAAATAAAAAAAAAAACAGTCTAATGGCAGTACTGACTTTAAAGAAATTAACAAGGAGTTGTTGGGAGTCCCCCGCAGAAATACTGAGCCGTACTGCCTCTATAGCCATCCATAATCCAAAAGTGTTGCCTGTGCAGGATTTTGTATATGTACAAATTTCTAAATTATGGACCATAAAATGTTTTATGGGATTCATGTCGGGCAATATGGGTGGCCAAATCATTCGCTTCAGTTCTACAGAATGTTCTTCAGACCAATTATAAACAAAAATTCCATTGTTGGTCAGAAATATGATGTCCACGAATGGCTGAAAATGGTATCCTAATAGCTGAACATAACCACTTCCAGTAACTGTTCAGTACAGTTTGACCAGAGGATGCAGTTTATTTCTTGTAAACACCACTCACACCCATATGGAGCCACCACCAACTTGCACATTGCCTTGTTCATGACCTGTGTCCATGGTTTCATGGGGCCTGTGTCACACTTAATCCCTACTATCAGCTCTTACCAACCGAAATCAGGGCTCATTTGGCCAGACCACAGTTTTACAGTCATCTAGGGTCCAACTGAAATGGTAATGAGCCCAGGAGAGGCACTGCAGGTGTTGGTAAAGATACTCACATCAGTAGTCATCTACCATAGCCCACTAACATCAAATTTCTCCACTCTGTTCTAATGAATACCTTCATATTATATATCCCACTCTGATTTTGGCAGTTATTTCCACAGTGTTGCTTGTTTGCTAGCTGTGTCAACTCTATGCAACAGCCACTGCTCTGTGTCATTAAGTGAAGGCCCTAAGCCACTGCATGATGAGAGGTAATGCCTGAAATTTGATATTCTTGGCATGCACTTGACACTATGGATCTCAGAATACTGAATTCCATAATGATTTCCAAAATGGAATGTCCCATGTATCTAGTTCCAATTACCATTCCACATTCAAAGTCTGTTAATTCCTCCTGTGCAGCCATAATCATGTCAGAAACCTTTATACAAATCACCCAAGTACAAATTACAGCTCTGCCAATGCACTGCCCTTTTATATCTTGTGTATGTGATACTACCCCCAACTGTATGTCCATATATTGCTATCCCATGACTTTTGTCACCTCAGTGTAAGTGCTCTATACGTCAGTCTAGTGTTCTGTGGGTAAAGTACATGAGTCATAAAACACTGCTCCTATTTCTTTGTTGGCAACATTATGTGAGCAAATTGGTAGTTGCATCATTTACACAACTAAACTGTACATAACACTCGCAGATGTGGCTATAGTTTCCTCTCTCTTCTCCATAAACCCCTTCCAGAAGTGACTAGCAAATAAAAAATTAAAATATGTATGTGAAGTAACTCTAGCTCATTAACAACAATGAACTGGACATTTTATTCACATGCAAAAACTTCTAAGTACACCATAAGGATATTTTAAAAAATGCAGACAAAAAGTGTGTTTCGTTGGAAGTGAATTAAGGAAACATATAATACAATAGATGTAATAGTTTTTTAGTTTTAATTTTTTCCATTTTATTTTAACACAATTGAATGATGGAACATACACTGACATTGTCACAGTGGCAGAGGATTGCACTCCTGAAAGTGAGTCCAGTATGCTAACCACTGCACCACCTCGCTTGGTATTAAAAGTAAAATTAAAGGTGTAGGAAAATGATGCATGACTGCTAAGCTTGTCAGAAGCACAGCTAAACTGTTAAAGTTGTGTGTGACACTTTTCTATACCTTTTCATTTTTACTACTTTTCTAGTTGCAGGCAATGAATTATGTCCTAGTAATGATAATTCAAACTTGTACTTTTTTATTTTGCTGTCAACACTGTCCAAGTTATTCCACCTAAACTATATGATGAATTGATGCCTTTTATTAGTCTGAAGCAATTTTAGCAACATATCTTAAATTAAAATACTAAATTTTGGAATACTGTTCTGTTTCAGCATCCTCCCAGCAAACCTGATCCAGCAGTTGGAAGGAAACAAACACAGAATGGCGATGAGACTCCTCCTTGAAGATGTTGAGATAGTAAAACGTATGATACAGACTTTATTCTTCACAGTATTGTAAATTTAATTTTGCTTAGCAATTCATATTCTTCTGTTAACTAGCAAATAATAAGTGTGCTTCAAAGCAAAAACTAATCTTTGAAATAGTAATGAAAATATACACTCCTTTCTGTCTTCTATTTAGGTATCTAGTTCCACATCTCATTTTGTATAATAAGTATGTACTGTCTTTATAAGTTATAAATACTCTCCTGTACTTAGATGAACCATGGTTTTCAGTGATTCAACGCTAAACTAGTGATGCATGTTTACAAGATCAGTCATACATTGTTGGCCACTAGAACTGCAATATCATGAAGGATGTGAGCGACAAATGCCAATGGCATAAAGTGTACTGTGCTTGGATATGTAAATGTTTAACATTTCAGATCGAGATGGCATTTGTTGTGAAGCAGCCATCAAAATCTCACATGTTGTGCTCTGCTGCATGTTATGTCACTGGGTGGTCTACCTAGTTTTTGGCAACCGTTTTGTGGTGGCCATTTATTCTAGTTGACAGCTGGTGGGTTGTCATACCAATGTAAAATGCTGTGCAGTGGTTACAGCAGAGCTAGTATATAACATGGCTGCTTTCACAGGTAGCCCACTGTTTGATGAGATAGGGTAATCCTGTGACAGGACTGGAGAAGGTGGTGCTGGGTGGGTGGATTGGGCAGGTCTTGCATCTGGGTCTTCCACATTGGTATGGCCCCTGTGGTAGGGGTTGGGGGGATGGACAAGATTATAGGGTAGGTTGGGTGGGCAGCAACACCACTTTGGGGAGGGGGTGGGGGGTGGTTGTAGGAAGTGTCTTGGGTAGTATGTTCCTCATTTCAGGGCATGATGATAGATAATAAATGCTTGACGAATGATGTGGTTCAGTTGTTCCACTCTAGGGTGCTATTGGGTGACAAGGAGACACTTCTCTGTGGTTGGTTCTTGGGGTGGATGTGAGGATCAGGTGTGTGTGAGGGTATGACACAGGATATATGTTTATGAATTAGGTCTGCAGAGTACTGCCTCTTCGTTAAGGCTATTGTGAGGCCTTCAGCATACTGGGCAATGGAGTTCTCACCACTACAGACGCATCTATCATGGGTAGTCAAACTGCATGAGAGGGATTTTTTGGTGTGGAAGGAGTGGCAGCTGTCAAAATGGAAGTACTGTTGGTGATTGGCGGGTCTGATGTGAACCAAAGTGTGGCTGGAGCCATCTGAGAGGAGGAGATTGAAGGCTAGGAAGGTGGCATAATGGGTGGAGGAGGAACTGGTGAAGTGGATGGGAGAGAAGGTCCCTTGGGCTACCATTATCCAACCCTCGTCCTACCCACAGTGTTCATCCTCATCAGCACCTTATGACATCCAGACACTGCATACCTGACCTTTTCAACCTATCACATCCTCCAGAAACCCCTACCAACACTCCATGAAATCCAGGGCCAAAACGATCTCAGAAAACAGTTGTTAATCTCTCCACCAAAAGCATTAGGCCCTCAGAAGTTTCAGTCCTGCCCAAAGGTCTCACATTCAGCCCTATTCCCAGGTTTTACCATGTTGGACCTGTGAAACACCTAGTCTCCTTCTCCTGTTCCCCACAGTGCAAACATTTCTTTGCCACCAACTCCTCCAACCAAAGCCAATCCAATCCAACATTAAACCCTTCCCCTCTCAATTCATACCACCATCCAACCATGACCCTTGCACATTCTCTCCTAACCAACCATTGGTCACCTTCTAGGAATTCCCAACTACCAACTTTGCCTCACCGTCCTTCCACAGTTCCCTCCATAAGGACAACAGCCTTTCAACAGAAGGAAGTACTGCCCTACAGAACCTAAAAATTGATCCTGACCTTGTCATCCTCCTGGCAGACAAAGGTTCCACTATTGTTGTGATGAACTGGAGTAACTACATGGCAAAGGGCCTCCCCCAGTTATCCAACACCACCACCTGAAAGCTCTGCAAGGGTGACCCAATCCCAGAAGTCCATAACCTCCAGTCCCTGCTGAAATCCTCTCACTTGAACCCATCTCCATACTCACCTCTGCAAAGGCCCACACACCTGCCTTCTATATGCTCCCAAAAATCCACAAACCTACCAATCCTGGGCACCCAGTTGTGGCTGGTTACAGTGCCCTGCTGAAAGAATCTCAGCCTTTGTTGATCAACATCTCTAACCAACTGTCCAAAACCTAGCATACCACATTAAAGATATCAGCCACTTCCTGCACTGGCTCTCCACCATCCCTGCACCGTTACCACCTGGATGCATACTCGCCACTGTTGATGCAACCTCCCTACACACCAATACACCCAAGGACCTAGTTGTCTCCCAACGCCCTGCATATTGCAAAACCATGACTTCATACCTTGCACACCTAAACAACTGCATCCTAACACATAACTACTTCACCTTTGAAGGGAATGTATGCAAACAAATTCACGTACCTTACCCTCTTGCTTCCACAACCTTAACAGCTTCTCTCCCATCCACTTCACCTAGTCCTGCTCCACCCATCGTGCCACCTTCCTATATGTCAATCTGCTCCTCTCAGGTGGCTCCATCCACACCTCAGTCCAGTTCAAACCTACCAACAGTACCTCCACTTTGACAGCTGCCACCCTTCTCACACCAGAAAATCCCTCACATACAGCTTGGATACTCATGGTAGATGCATCTGCAGTGATGAGAACCCCAACAAATGGTTCAAATGTCTCTGGGCACTATGGGACTCAACTTCTGAGGTCATCAGTCCCCTAGAACTTAAAACTACTTAAACCTAACTAACCTAAGGACATCACACACATCCATGCCCAAGGCAGGATTCAAACCTGCGACTGTAGTGATCGCGCGGTTCCAGACAGTAGCGCCTAGAGCCACTTGGCCACTCTGGCCAGCAGAACCCCATCGCCCAGTATGCTGAAAGCCTCACAAAGGCCTTCACAGGCAGGCAATACTCTGCAGACTTAATTCACAAACAGATTTCCTGTGCCATATCCTCACACACATTTGATCCTCACATCCATCCCAGGAACCAACCACAAAGAAGTGTCCCCTTGTCACCTGATACCACTCTGGACTGGAACAAGTGAACCTCATCCTTCATCAAGTATTTATTATCTATTATCGTGCTCTCCAATGAGGGACATCATATGCAAGACACTTCCTCGAACCTCCTGCCTCCCCCCCCCCCCCCCTCCAGCCCCAAAGTGGTGTTCCACCACCCACCCAATCTCTGCAATGTCCTAGTCCATCCCTATGACACTTCCACCCCTAAATCCCCTGCCACAGGGATCATACCCCTGTACAAGACCCAGATGCAAGACCTGCCCAATCCACCCACCCAGCACCACCTATTCCAGTCCTGTCATAGGCTATTCCTACCTCTTCAGAAGCTGGGCCACCTGTGAAAGCAACCATGTTATATACCAGCTCTGCTGCAACCACTGCACAGCATTTTACATTGGAATGACATCCACTAGATGTCAACTAGAACTACTGGTCACCACCAAACTGTTGCAAAAAACAAGGTAGACCACCAAGTGGCATAACATGCAGCAGAGCACAACATCCGAGATTTCAGTGGTTACTTCACAACCAATGTCCTCTGGATCCTCCCCACCACACCCGCTTTTCTGAGCTGTGCAGATGGGAGCTATCCTTATAGTACATCTTTTGCCCCATAACCTTCTTCACCTAAACCTAAAATAACTCCCTGTCCCCCCACCCAGTAGTGTGTGTGTGTGTGTGTGTGTGTGTGTGTGTGTGTGTGTGTTGTACATCTTCCTCTGCCTCAGTAACCACACCCAATTCAGCTAATTGTGTGCTGTTATCTCATGCCCTAGTCTATAAAATCGCAGGCCCAACCATCTGCCACCTACCCCCTCTACCTGCAATTCTAGCTAGCCCACAGACAGGTCCTCATTCTCCCATTAGCTCCTAGATGCTTCCCCCCAACCCATCCCCACCTCCCACCTCACTTCACCCCTCACCCCACCCCATACTTCCACCTCAACCCAGCACACACACCATGGGCCAGTAAAGAGCTGGTAGGCAGCTGAGCACGATGTACAGAAACAGGAGTGTGGATGTGAGTTAGGGTGTATGTGTGAGCTTGTGTGCATGTTTTTCCTACAGCTAGAAAAAGGAAGTGCATTCTGAAAGCTAATTGAGCTCTCTACCTCTTGTCTGTGTGCCTATTGACAATGCAGTGCTTCTATCTCTCAGTTAGTTATTTCTTTGTTTGTAAATAATTTGTAATTTTCAAGCCGAACTTTCCATACATTATTATGCCATGAACAGTTGCATCACCAAGACTAATTCTTAACATGTTTCCTCATTTCTTGTCTAGCTACAAATCACTTCAAAAACTGATTCATAAAACATATTTAAAAATTTGTGTCTTGTGTTCAGCTCATCTATGATAGACTGGCTGCACTGGAATGTAGTGCACAATGCTCATGTGTGTGGACAGCAGAGTGGGCATGCTTTTCTCATAGTGTTTCATTCAGCCCCCCCATATAATACAATAATTCTCCCAGTTGGGACTATAAACAACTGTCAATTTTTCCTGTGGTATAGGATGCCTCTCCAGAGAATCTGGATTAAAATTGTCCACTTAAATAAACAAAGATACTGTAACTGGAGCTGGTTGTAGACATTATCCTTCAAAATTATCTGAATAAAATGTACTTTATCTCAAAGTATTACTTTTACAGGGCTATAAACTGGTACAGTTTCATGATTTTGCTTATTGAGTATGGTGCTCAAATTTCTAACCTCTATGTTAACCAAAAGAATGGTTTATCTACCGTGTTTTTCTACCAAAATTCGAATTTTACTTAAAATTCAGGACAAAGTTTATATACTATATTACACATATTACTCAATATTTAAGCCTTTACTAACTCATTTTAATCCACTTAAAAATTATGAAATAAGTCAGTTTTCTTGGAAACTACTATACAAATTGGACTGAAACTCAAGATACTTCACTTTTGCATAAATCTGAACACTATAAGCTACATAAGTTATGTGATTTGTCGAATTGCTACCCACCAGTACTGACCTACAGCTCATGTGGGCTACAGTTGGAAGGATGGGAAGTCCCACCATCTCTGCATTAAAGGCTAATTTGCATATGGGTGGCAAGCCACAAGCTGTAATTGCTTCCCCACATGGGTTTCTCATTTAGAAATCACATTTGCATGTGGATAGTTTGCAAGAGGATTGTGTTATGCCTTGTGCAAGAAGAATAAATGTCTACCAGCACATGTTAGAACTCAATAGTGACAGAATGGTGAAATTTCAAGATCGTGGTTTGTCATTTGATGATATTGTTTTTTGTATCATTCCAGATCCCATGACTGTAACACAGATATGGAATCTATGGCTTCAGGAGAGTCAGACTCCACACCATGCAGAATTTACACACATGTAACTAGTATCTGAAAGGACAAACATACTGTTGAATGATCCATGCAGAATCGTAGAGATATATCAGGTGTCTTGAGTCAACAAATGGGCTTTTTTGGAGAACAACAAATATCCAAATGGATGGTATGGTGATGTCTGGAACATCATCAGAGATTTTCAGCATGGTGACCATTGTTGTGGATTCCCGTGAATTGGCAACAGAGATAGGGAGACCAACAGTGGTGTACCCAATGACAACGCAGGACACAAGAGTGGCACTATGTCATATTTTCACATGAGTTCTGATTATGATAGATATCTCATGTGTGGAAGCTTTGGGGAGAATGAATATTACCAGATTTCATTCACATTATCATTTGGGCATAGCACCTGGCATGATGGAAGGGGTGCTACTACATACATAAGAGATTCATCTCTGCTTCACATAAATGGTAATTTGAATGGTAGCCATTACATTTCTGATTGCTATGGCTGGTGGCTGTTCCCTGTCTTTGAGGCATCTGTGATGTTATCTCTCAAGAAGATAATTAACAACTGCACTTTGCCCATACCATCCTGGCCTACCTCAATGCCAGCAACTACGACTGATGAAGTCTGGCATAGAGTTGAAGTACCATGGAATGACATACCTGTATCTGCCATCTGTGATTAGTTCAGCATGATGCCCAGGCAGGTTAGAGCTGTTGTTGTTGCCAAACATGGCAGCTGTGTTTGTATACTGAATGCACTCAGTTCATCCCCAAAATCTCCTGCATTTTAATGGTGTGTTCTTCCTATTGTACTCTATATGCACAATAAGTAAAATTTTGTTATTTGTTATCCTTCCTGATGTTGCAGTTTTAATGGCCAGCAGCTTATTTCACATCTAAGAACAGGTAATTTGTTTCTATGACTACTGGATTGGCTGTAGGTAGAGACAAAGTGTATTTGATATTCAAAACTGGTTAGTTTTCTCTGAAACTTCTTGACTGTTTAAAACTGTTTGTCAAACTGTGATTAATGGGCAATCTCCTGCTGACAGAACCACCCAGGCACAACTCATGACCTGCCTCAGAAATTCGGTTTTGCCAGTATATCTCTCCTACTTTCCAAACTTCACATCTCTCCTGCATACCTTGTCTAAGGTATCCAGGAATGACTCATGAGCTGCCCCCCACAACTAACAGGGAGACTGCACATACTTGTCATCACTGATTTTGTTTGAATTCATGGTATATGCAGGACTTGACCAGAAATGAAAATGAAAAATGTGGGAGCTCCAGATGGCCAAGAATTTAGAAAAAATAACATTTTTAGTATGGGTCAGGTGAGAGATGAGCCATTAACACTAGTGTAGTTTCCAGACAGTGGACCTGCCAGGCTAGCCGAGACTGCTAGTGCGCTGCTTCCTGGACTCGGGCAGATGCACCAGCCCCGGATCAAATGCACCCAGCAGAGTAACAATGAGGGCTGGTGTGCTGGCCAGCCTGGGTGTGGTTTTTAGACTGTTTTCCACATCCCCCCAGGTGAATACCAGGCTAGTCCCCTTGTTCCACCTTAGTTACATGACTCGCAGACATCTGAACATGTTCACACTATTCCATGGATTACACTAGACGCAGACAGCTGGGGTACACTAATTCAATCCCAGAGGGTAGGGGGGGGGGGGGGGGGAGGGGGCAGGAAGAGCATCCAGCCACCCCTTAACATTATTCACCTTGCCAAATTCTTTTCTAACAATGCCAACCCTGCGAAACTGTGGGATAAATGCACCAGGGAAAAAGTTTCCAGACAGCAGTTGGTGCACCAGGAAGAGTACAGGATGGTAATCCAAGGATTTTGAGGTCAAGTCCCTATGCAGAAATTGTTTTTTTTTAATTCTAAATTATTACATTACTTACACTGCAAATAAACTGAAATTCTGCTCAATATGATGTATTTATACTATATTTGTAATAGGCATGAAAAGGAAGGGCAAAGGATAATTTGAGGCTGCAAATAAATTTAAAGAAAGTGAGTGTAAGGCATAAATTACAGGTCTATATACAAAATTAGATACTTTTATTATTTTATAGTTAATGATATACATATGTTGGGGTGATATTAATTGCAAATACAGGGGAGTAGTAATTTTCTCAGCATCATGCACATGTTTTGAACATAGCATTTTTACAATTATGTGGGTGTTTTAAAGCTTCCATTGAAACAAAAATTTGGCTTACATTCATAGAAACTTCTTCCTCATCGCACAGTTTGGCAGCAAACCATGTGTAATATTTCATTTCACCATCTCTGTGAGGTAAGGGTAGTTTTGAAGCTTTTTGATCAAATCCTTTACCTGATGATAAAAACAGGCACCACAGGATTGTACTAGTAGAGTGCATTTGA
Organism: Schistocerca americana; assembly: GCF_021461395.2. NCBI lineage: Eukaryota > Metazoa > Arthropoda > Insecta > Orthoptera > Acrididae > Schistocerca > Schistocerca americana. Next base: position 661,171,379 of record NC_060130.1, read on the forward strand.
GTGGGAATCACTTTGATACTGCCCAGTGGAAATCATACACAGTCATATCACAAACAAAATTTAATTTCCTGTCAATTCCTGACCCCTAAGAAATACAGATACAGGATCATTTTTCAACAACTTACACATACATTGAGTCATGATATACATATAGGTTTGTCAGTAAAAAAATTAGCAGATGTATCACTTCTTGTAGTGGCATACAACTACATTACCATAAATGTGATAACATCACAAGGAGGAAAATTCTCCTACCTAGTTGCCAAAGAACAGAGAACTGAATCAACATGAACAATAGCATCAGTCAACCATGCTTGTTTAACTTCTACTGCAACATTGGTTGAAGCAAAATAAAAACATCCATCATGAAACTCTGGTGGACTGTACAGAACATCAGTCACCTGTTGTGTCTACATCATGTGTGTCACTGGCATTCAGCTATCTAAAAGACTATCTTAGACGTAGAGACTGACTACAGTATGGATGTTGATACTTCAAAAGTGATGTTCTCGATGGTCCATTACTGTTTTGTGGTGGACATACTGATTTTGCTTTAACTAATGTTGTAGTTGAAGTTGGACAAGCATTATTGACTGTTGCTATTGTTAATGGTGATTCATCTCTCTGCTCTCTAGCACCCAGTTCGAAGAATTTTTCTCCTTCTGATGTTATCACATACAGGACATTTATGGTAACTCAGTCTTATTCTGCTACAAGAAGTGATTTGTCTGCTAATTTTGTTATTGACAAACCTATATGCATAAGAACTCAATGTACGTGTAAGCTGTTGAAAGATGATTCTCTATCTGTATTTCTTACGGCTTGTGGAATTGATATGAAATTTAATTTTGTTTGTGATATGACTATGTATAATATAGTATTTATGCAAGGGTACAGTGACACCCGTAGACTGAAGGATGTAACACATTGTCTAATAGACTATGTAATAAACTGCATGCTGATCTTTTGGTTTTGGTCACGAGATTGTGGAGCCCATGACATTAATTTGCTGATCATCAGTCCCACCATGACCGATCACTTGGTTTCTCAATTTATTTTTCAAGAATTCAAGAACTTCATGAAAAAAGTGTGATGGAGCACCATTCTGTTGATAGATGAAGTCCACACTCTTGGTCTTGAGTTCTGGTATGAGCCAATTTTCCAGTATACCCACATACATGTGTCCTGCAACGGTCTTTTCAAAGAAGAGAAAGGGACCATAAACTTTAAACTGTGAGACTGCACAGAACAAATTAACTTTTCATGAATCTACATGATAGCATGGTTGTCCTCTGTCTCACAAATTCACACACTGTGCCTTTTCACAGTGCCATTCACAAGAAAATGTTGCTTCATTAGTGAAGATGAGTTTTTCACAAAACCCATCCTCTTCCATAAACTGTTGCAGTTGAGCTGAAAATTAAAAATGACTTACTTTGTCATCAGGACTCACGGCTCGTAGTAACTGCTAGAGGTGAAGCTTCAGCTTCAGTCATTTCTTTAAGATCTTTCAGATGGTCAGTTGTGGTATGTTCAGCTCTCTGCTTACTCTGTTCATTGATTTCTATGGGCTATGTGGAAACTCACCTGTATGCAATCAACCATTTCTTCAGTCACTGCAGGCTAACCCATTGATTTCCCCCTTCAGAGGCATCCTGAAGCCTTAAAATACATGCACCATCACCAAATGGAGTTGGAAGTTGAAGGTTCTTTGTTGAACTTTGTTCTGAAATGTTGTTGCATTGTCAAGGTCGATTGATGTGAATGCATTTCAAGCACAACTTGTGCTTTCTCAGCACCTGTCACCATCTAGCCTAACTGCTCACTGCTCTGCACTCATGGGAGAAATCTAAAGTGCAGCTGCAACAATACAAAATTTTTCTATATGAGTGTTGGATTTTGTGACAATATGTGAATTGCTGCAGCTACAGTGAATTTATAAAATACCTTGACTCATTTATAATACCCTTGTGTATTCAATTATTTTCTCAACACTTCTGGGTATTTTTGTTGAGGTAGCTCAGTTGGTAGAGCACTTGCCTGCGAAAGGCAAAGGTCCCGAGTTCGAGTCTCGGTCGGGCACACAGTTTTAATCTGCCAGGAAGTTTCATATCAGCGCACACTCCACTGCAGAGTGAAAATCTCATTCTGGAAACATCCCCCAGGCTGTGGCTAAGCCATGTCTCCGCAATATCCTTTCTTTCAGGAGTGCTAGTTCTGCTAGGTTCGCAGGAGAGCTTCTGTAAAGTTTGGAAGGTAGGAGACGAGGTACTGGCAGAAGTAAAGCTGTGAGTACCGGGCGTGAGTCATGCTTCGGTAGCTCAGTTGGTAGAGCACTTGCCCGCGAAAGGCAAAGGTCCCGAGTTCGAGTCTCGGTCGGGCACACAGTTTTAATCTGCCAGGAAGTTTCTTATCCAATGCTGTTTTCTTCCAAATAATTATTGATAATTTGAATAATTTTGCCTTACACTCTTGAGTAGAGGAATCCCAGCAGCAATCAGAAAATTGTGCTTGTGGACAGCTACTGCTGGATTTAGAATCTCCTTGTAACAATTCTTGAAACATTCAGAATATGGAAAAAATATAAGTTTAACTGATTTTTTATTATATGAGTGCATCTCAAAAAAATTCTGTAAATGACATTGTAATTCTCTGACAATCAGTATTTACTCACACATTTTTCTATACAGGACAATGTAAGCCCCCTCCCCCCTGTATATTCATATAATATTCTATTCATAAACATTTACTTAAGTTTATGACAATCTGACTATAGTGAAGGGGTTTGTTACACCAGACATCCAAGTCAGTAGCCTATAAAACCATTTGCTTACCACTATCTTGTGCTTTGCATTGTATAATTGTAGGAAACTATATCTAATGGCTGTCCAGTAATAATAAAAGCCATTTGATTTAAACTTTGTTTATGTTGCATAGGACAAGTATCTGGGCTCCAATTGCTCTCACGTAGGTCATGAACATATTTTTTGCTTAGTCACAAAGATCAGTTTTTTTTGTTATATTGGCATTCAGAAGAATGATATTCAGAAGATATATACATGTTACAAAATTTTAGCAACACAATACTCCTAACTCATTTTCATACTAAAAGTGTACAATAATCTTGTGACTTTGATTGGATTGATGAAATCATTAATATCAAAGCAAATATTTGATTATTAGTTGACAACAAAAATGTCAAATGATTTCAGAAAGAGGGTCTCATCAAGCAAATATGGATAACAAACAGACTGTAGAAAGTCAAGTATGTTAATAATTCAAATCATAAATTACATAGTGTGTCTTCACTACAAATGTTCAATCAAATTCAGATATCCAAACTAGTCATATTTCGATCAAAAAAAACAACACAAGTATGAAATGTAAATGATATGGTAGAAAATTATAACCATACAATACAGAAAGTAAAGTCACTGACACTTTTTGAAATGACCAAAAAGTTAGCAATGCAGAAATACAGAGCAATAAAACAAAAATAAGCTCAGAATAATTTAAAAATAACTCTTTGACTGTATTCTTTTCTAAATTTAAAGTTTTGATGGGTCTTAAGCAAAAAACAAATAAATCATAATTTTGTTAATAACATGTCTGCTATAAGAGAAAACACACACTTCTGCACAAGTAACTCCTTGCAATTGTATTTTATTTGGCATTGTGCCTCAGACAGCTTCTTACTGGACTCCTGTTCACTTTTGTTCAAACAAAAATCACTTTTGCTTGTCATGTCAAAATGGCATATACTTCCCACAAAATACTAATTTTTCAGGATGTTGCTTCCTGTCACACTGTGCTGCCCCAATTGACTACATTGGTGTATTGACCTAGTTCCTCTGACTGTTTGGCTGTTCTGCACTGCCCACTGCACATGCACAGCAGACAATACTGCTATTGACGACTGATTTCCATGACACCACACTTCACTGACACACGTGCAGCAGAATGGTGTGGCCTCAACACTGTGTGTCACATGGCATCCTGCACAATCAAAGTATCATCCAATGATTACAGGAATGACTCAAGTATGAGCTTGGAGCCCATGTGACAGGCATCTTTTGTTCCAACATGTGCCACAATCTGTAGTTGGTTGCACCCTGTTCCCTCAACGGCTGCTGAAATAGCCCCTTCAGCATAGGCCTCCATAGATATACACTGAGTGTACCAGGTGTTTCTCCCCATCCCTTTCTGCCATTTCCTTAAGGGGTACCATTATTTACCATATGTTTGAACTTATTTACATCTTAATTACTTATTTATTACTTAATTATGTACTGCACATCTTCTTTCCGACATCAAGCTTCAGTATCAGGACGCTTAAGGTGAAGCATATTTGAATGGTCTATCCTAGTAACATGATATAGTTATTTATAAATGGGGTAAAACTTATTGATGGCTTGATCAATTCTTTTTTTTATTGTGGTTTGTAGACTATGAGATGCATATGCTTTTTGTGGCCAGCTTTTCTTTCTTCTGCCATTTGAAATGACATCTTCTCCACCTTTTTGATCTTCTCAGCCAATGTAATACCATTATAAGGTAAATCCTTGATCCCTTCATATCAGATTTTCAGTCAAACAACATTTCAGTATAGGTGTATCCTATCGAGATACGCAATGTGAGTTTAAGATGCTCTAAAACTGTTAGATGTACTGTCCCCACTTCCCATGTCTTCTTTGACAGAACTCTCTTCAAAACTATTTAACTCCTTCACCACATGCTGTGGTGAACCTGATGCTGGCCTGTAGCATGGTTTTTGTACTGGTATCACACCAGATTTCTTTGACATCTCATTCCATGTGTTCCAGCAAATTGACTTCCATTATCACTAATTATCTTCTTCAGAATGTATATGTTCAAGAAGTAATCTTTTCTCAATTATGTCACACTGGCACCTCCACTAACTCTTTGTAATACAGATTAATATATTTAGAGAATAGTTCTAAAGCTACTAATATCTCTATGGCACCATCTATAGTTTGTGGTAACAGACCATGATATCAACATCCACTACTTGTTTCAGTTTATCTGGAAGCATTGGATGCATAAAAGCTTTCCTCTTTACTGTGGATGTCTCACTTCTTTGATGCACACCACAGGTTTTTAGTCTGTTGGCTGTCCTCTTCACAATGTTATTAAACGGTATGCTTGTCTCTCGTTGATGACTTTTTTGATGTTTCACCAGTACAAGTGGCTGGTATTGTGAAGATTTAGATTTAGATTTAACCACCTTTCACTGCTGGTGACAGACAGTCTACCTCAGCAATGGAGGGTGATGTTTTGACAATGGCAGCCATTTATGCTTGTGAAACACCAGAAAAATCATCCAACAAATGTCAGTTGAAGAACCTGGAACAGAAGCCAAAAGAGAATGGTCTCAGAACCTAGGTAGCAAGCATCATTCATGCTAAGCTGAGGTACAAATTACAGACAGCCGCATCCAGTAAGTTGAGTAGCCACCAGTGGAGACTCCTCAACATCTTGGACAGGACTTCCTGGCAGTTATACCAAGTGCACACTGGCGTTATTACCCAACCCATCTGCTATTTCCTTGAGGGACACCATAATCCACCTGTCATTGGAGCACCCAACAACCATCAAACCTGCCCTTTGTGACTGTATGGTCTTAGCAGGAAAGTCAGCCACTGACCCAGTGTATTAGACATTCCGTGCTGACTCAGATGTGTTATCAACACGGGGTAGTACCTCACACCTGCTGCTAAGGTATAAGGAGCCAGCCATGTGGCCAATTTCCACTCTTGTCCTCTGCCCAGAGATATGTAAACCCACCACTGTCCACCACACACCTTTGAGTGAAGACAGAGTGCTCAGATGTTGTGCATCTGAAGATGCAATAGACTAAGGGTCTCCACGGAACTGGAGAGGTATTGCAGCATTCACCCCTGGTACCCCAACACAGTGCTGTAGTTTACAGTAGCAACCTGAAGCCTGTTGATCATGAGCAGTGCGAGTTCTAATTGTTTCTGGACAAAGGCCAATTCACCTGGTTTCCACATACAACAAGCCAAGTCCCTATTCATTTGTAACTGCTAAACAAGAACCAAAATAAATATATAAAAATAAAAAATAAAAAAATTGCTATCTTGTCATTTAGATGTCACTGAAGGTGATAATACTAAACAATATCATAAACTGAAAACTACAAGCAGCTGTATGAACACTAGCTTACTGAACACAAGTGCACAGCATACGGGCAGACAAAAAATGAGACTACAAACTCACTGCTCTACAATGTTCGAAATACCTGACAGTAGCGTTGCAGGAGGCACTAATCAACAGTGCTGAAACTACAATACACACAAAATATAAACAAGAAAACAAAAAGCAATTCTGATGTCTTTTAAGTGATGCTGAAGGCAATACTACTAATCAAAGCCACTAAGTAGGAAGTGCAGTCTAGCGTATCTATATGCTTTGTGGTTGGGCGCTTTCTGGTTCAAATATCTTGTTAGATTTCTAGTGCCCAGTAATAGCCTAACTTTACCTTTTTATTTTCATCTGATACAAAAACAGGACTGCAGTTCTGACTATGGTTCAACTATCTAATGCCTGCTGGTATCTTATGTAGCTCTTTTTCTACAGCTTTCTTCTCTGCTTGGTGTACCAGGCACAATGATTATAGAAATTTTTATATGATCAGATTCTAATTTTTTATGGTGGCTCTTTAATTTTACATGATAATTGTATGCTGCTACTAAGTGATATTAATTCTGGGACTTTACCATGAGTACTCCTGCAGTCTATGGATACCATATTAACATTTTCCCTGTCACAAAGTTTATATTCCATATCATCTCTTGCTCCATCAATTTCACCGATTTTATAAATAATTTTGTGTTTCTCATTTAATGGAGCTTCTTCTTGAGTGTCATGTACTTTTTTTTTATCTCAATCTTTTTCCTCAGCAAACTCACAATCTTCAATCCTGACTTCACACACTGTGACACAGACAGTCCCTCATTTGAATCATCTTCTCATTAAATGACATTGTCTCTATTGTTGCTTCATAATTCACCTCCATAGCTTCATTAGCAAAATTCAGATTTATTCCATTCTCTGACATCTAATCAGCACTGCAATCACCAGCTCATAAAATTGCAGAATCACCATCAACACAATATTTATACTCCCCAGTTTCTGCATCTAATAATATTTTGTGCTCTTATAGCTACAACAATTTTAAGTACACTGACTGGTAATTCAAAAATATGTGCTGCTTTCTTCTAAAGTCTACTGTAGAAAATATTCAACACAGCACTCACATGACTTCCAGAATCCAGGAGAATTCTTACTTCTTCTTTGCCTTAATTGTACGAGTGATGACATCTTCTTTGCTATGCTCTCTTCTTCATAAAGTAATTCTTCTTGTTCTCCATTCAGATCTTCTGCATTAATAATGGCAATTTACTTCTGCTCTGTCTCCAAATTTTGGTCCAAAGGCTATCATTCATCCTTCATGATGGTTTTAAGCCAATAACACTTTTTTACATTTTTTTAATTCCATTTCGGTAATTTGATCATCGAAGGTCATGATGTCATTGAGTTCTTACATGACACAACCTCATGAATTCTGATAATGACATGTACAGTGTAAAGGAGAATTCAATGAAACTGTTAGAAATAAACTTTGATAATATGTTATGTTGAAGCAATATCCAAAAGTTGCTGATGTTTCTTCTAAACCATTTCTATTTGGTGCATCATCTCGCTGTGTTGGCACTGTTGAATTTACACATATTTAAGACACATATTTTCTTCCATATGCTATTATCTCCATTCTGTGGACCAAATTATATAGATTTTTAGAAAAGTTTATGTGACTAAAATGTTGTACAACAGTCAAAGGCTTTATTCAGCTGTGGCATCAACTCACTGCATAATGTAGGTTACTTTTGCCACTGTGCCAAATACAAATGTTAAAAGTAATTGGTTAACAGTGTCAAAAGATATTTTGAGTGTAAACTGAATACTTTCATTTTGACCGCGGGCTTTACACTTGCATGATTCATATGTTAAGTGGATCTGTTGCTGCACATAATGATACCATAACATCCAAATAAAAAATACATTGATGAGACAAGTTATATGCTATTGTCAGCGGAATTCTGTAGTTTATTTGATGCTGATTAGCATCTTTAAAGTAAATTGGGGGATATAGAAGTTTTCTTTTTGATTTTTTCTGTCTTTGACAAGCAGGATGGTACTGCCTTGCAAGTAATGAAAAGGTCATGATGTAACAGCAGTCATGGTTGTTTAGACATGAATAGAATTCTGCTCCATCCACCAAATAAATCCACAATAGTGGTTAACACACACACACACACACACACACACACACACACACACACACACACACGTGTGTGTGTCTGCACATGTGCTTGCATCAAGCTAATGAAATCTGCCTTCAGTGCATAGAGACATATAAAATTCTCTTAGTAAGTGAAGTTATATTACTTTTGGGTCATTACAAAATGTTTGAGAAACAAAAAAATACAGCTATATAATATATCTTGTCTCCAATCATGGATATCCGAGGCTATAGGTAGGGACTTTGTTGTTGAGCAACATCTTTCAGATCATAAATTTGCAATATTAAAGCATAAAATGTCAATTACAGCTAAACAAAAAATCAACATTTTGATAAATTGAATCACTGTATCACTATATCATATTTAATCTTCAGACTTCATGTAAAATATTTCTTTGAGACAACATATTTAAGAAGAAAGAAATTTTCATATGATGAATGATACTTTTTTCTCTAATTGAGACCTTATATTGTTCAGAAATATCAATTGGTGTCTTACCCTACCATAATGGATCACTTTGCAATGACTAAAGATCTGAAATGTTCATTGTAGACTGAAATTCATAATCTGACAAACACAGGAAATTAAGAAACATAGCTGAATCTCTAGCTTCAGGATCTTTACAGAGATGAAACCTTGGAAATGAAAAGAATATGCATATATGTACACAGGGGTTCGAGGGAAGACAAAAGTCCTACCAAATGCTGCATTCAGAGGAAACAACATTCAGGAATAGATCTGGAAATAAAAAATCATTCATTCATTCATTCATACACCATTCACATAAACCCCTTCTTGAAGTGGGGTCAAGTTATAAATTAAGAAGCAGAAGCAACCACTGTAGGCTACTTTTGTAAGCTATAATTGGAATAGTGTTAACACACTGATAATCATGATAGTGACTTTTAGATTACTCTATATAGTTTTATGTACACTGGGAGAAAAATAGCTACTTTTAAGGAAAAAGAAACTGCATCTCCTTGTAAACCTCTCAGGTGCTAGTTATATCTAATTCTGCATATAAAACACATTTTTAAATTTCAAGAGAACAGTATCAACTGTCTATAAATTGGCAAAGTCAATATCTCTTTAATGCAAATGTTAGAATTAAGTGGAATTTGCATCCCTGGGTCCACATATTCTGATTAATTGTAGAACGTGTAAGGTATTCTTTTACTTTGTTTTTTAATACCTGCAGATTTTCAGTATCTTGATGTCTGCTGGCAACCTGTTATAAACTTATGCACCAGAATATGAAATTCCATTATGACCGTAGATAGGGATACACAGACTATACAGAAATCATTTTTGTTTCTAGAAATGTGGTTGTGAACTGTTTTGTTCATTCTAAATTTATTCTCATTTTTAACCAAAAATAGCATTAGGGAGTATTTATACTGGCATGTAAATGTAGAAATCTCTAAGTCTCTGAAATGAAATGAAATGTCATGTGGTGAGGTCCTCCCGATGGGTAGACCTGAAAGCTTGGTACAGCAAGTCTTCTGAGGTGATGCCACTTTAGTGTCTTGTGCATCAATGAAGATGAAATGATGATGATGATGAAGATGAAGATGACACAAACACTCTGTCCCTCAACAGAGAAAATCTCCCAGCATGACAAGCCGGCAAACTGTCCGCTCAACTACAGTGGCGGACTAAACCGCTGAAGAGATTGGTCAACAGCCAAGGTTCCTAACAGCAAAGATTCATATTCTGGTCTACCTTCAATAATATATAAAACACATATGGGAAAAAAATGGCATATTAATCAACTAATGACCCCCTGTTTACAAACTAGTTATCAGAGAGGTAACCAATCTTATGAAGTATTGCTAACAAGCTCACTGCCTGTAGAATCAAGCAGTTAGGAAAGTTAGCTGAAAATTAGGAACATGTTCAGTGAGTTCAAGTCACACTTAAATACTCTATAGGGTGACTACTATCAAAAGCTGGGGGAATTGGATTTAGTAGCAGCCATCAAAAACACTTGCCAGACTCATAACGTTGATAGAAGGAGTGATGGTCCTGATTGACCAAAATTACCAGTGACAGATCTGTACATGTTTCTGTAAACTGCAAATTATGTACAGGACAAAACATATTGCAATATTTCAAATGGCACAATAATGTAGGTATTTTACTAGAGACTAAGACACACTAATGACAAACAGGAACCTCAATCTGTAGAGTGCAACTGAACATAAGATTGAAAGAAGAGCAGAAAGTGGAGGTAACATGGCAGTCTTTGTAAAACAGAATATGGAATACAAAGAAAAACAACAGTGAAGACAGTGTATATTGGAAACAATAGCAATAATGATGAAGACAAATGTATGTCACTGTGTACTTGTATCTGAGTGCTGATCTGACTGATCATTAATTCCAGGGGAATCTTTCACATAAACACACAAAATAACACCCAGAATCAAAATGATTTGACTGTGGTTGAGAAATGATAGTGTTGGTACAGGTGTCTTCAGAAAATAATCATGGTAGTTGTCAGATTGATGAAATGACGATTTCACCAAAGTTATGGATCATAAAACACGCAAACTGCGCCCAATTAATCCAGCAACTAATTTAAATTTAAAATCTAATTCAGTGGGCTTCTTGAAACCATGTGAGCCAAAAGTTCTTTTTAATGGAGCAAGTTAATACATATTCACAAGATGCTGGTAACAAAATTTAAAAACCAAAATACAACCCTTCACAAATTAAAAACAACATAAAAAAGGGCAATGCAGCAGTTTCTTTTGGATGAGTCCATATTATCAGACATGAATAACGGGAGGAAGTATATGTACAGGGATGTCAGAGTTAGAATCCCAACATGTTTGAACAACACCCACCCTGAGGTGGCAAACTGATATCACACATCATTCTGTCAGTGCTTGGGCTAAAAATATTCTGTATGACTGCTTAGTCAACAGAAAGAATGTATGAAAAGTAAACAAGCTTTTTAGTTTCAGCTTCAGAGAGAGCAGAGATTACTCTTTTAGTAAAGAGAGCAGCATTTAGTTTCTCCACATGCTCAAGGATGTAATACTTCCAAGAAAACTTTTCATCTGTCTTCAGCTTTAAGACTTTACAATGTTCAACTTCTGTGATTATTTGGTCACCTTATGGAAATAACCTTTGGTTTCCTATTTTCTAGATATTAAATGAACAATTGTTCAACTTGTTTGATAACTCAATATGTTCCAATATAACCAAAAGTCCACACAACGAAGTCCTTTCGTAAAAAAAGAAGATGCCTATTAGCCTTAAATTATCATTTAGCTGTGATAGTCTCTCACACACAAAATAATAAACTGGATTTTTGTTTATGCTGCTTTCCTGAGACCACACAGCAAATCTAACAAAGAGAGTGTATAGTGAGATTCCTTCTTGATCTCTTTTGATAATATTAGTAGCAAGGATATTGGCCAGTTAGCCATCTTGATTATCTCCTTCTCCCTTTTGTAAAGTGGTGTTACTAATGAATATTTTAATGTACCTGGAAACTGATCGCACCTGAAAGACGTCTTTCACTTGTGACTGAGTACAGAGCTAATGTTGGTGCACCAGTCTTTGTAAATCATGTTATTTATCATACCAATGTGTGTATTCTTTACCTATCACTGATTAATAATTGATTCAGTCTCGTCATACTTGTTTCCTTCAGTTACTTTTTGCGTAATTGTCTTGAAACACCAGTTTTGAAAGCTCCACATACCTGCTCGTGGGTCCTACCAATAATATTTTTGTGTAACCTGCCAATGTTTGACAGGAAATGGAACTCTGGTTTATCACTTATAGTATCATTCTCCCACAGAGGTGGTGTAGTATGTTAAGTATCCACAATTGCTCATACACTGATCAGCCAGAACACTATGACCAGCACCCTACTATCAATATAGACTGTGATAGCAGAATCACCTCATGAGGAATGACTGCTAGTCAGACACACACATGGTGTATTTAGTATCAGTAAGTGTGCTGACTGTGTGTAGAATTTGGAAGATGCACAGTCTAACTGAGTTTGACTGATGGCATATTGTGATGACCTAGAGTCCCAGCACAAGTATTTTAGAAACTGCATGACTTGTAAGGTATTTGAGGAATGCTTTCGTGAGTATCTTCAACAAGTGACAAAACCAAGATGAAACCATGTCCAGATGTCATGGGGTTGGGTGGCTACCTATCATTGCAGATGTCAGACATTGTAGCCTGGGTAGACTGGTAAAACAAGACAGGCTGTGAACTGTGACTGAACTAACATCAGTCTTTAAAGCTGGGCAGAGTACAAGTGCATCTGAAACACACTGCACTGAGCTCTCCTAACAATGGGCCTCTCCAGCCAGTGACCTACACATTTGCCAGTGTTAACACCATGACATCGGCAACTATGACTGAAATGGGCTTGTGATCATCGGTACTGGACGGACATTGGTGCAATGGCAGAGTGCTACATGGTCTGATAAATCCCGGTACCTACTTCATCATGGTGATGAGAGCAAATGAATCCGCCATCTTCCAGGGGAATAGCTGTTTCATAACTGTACTGTGGGATGGAGACAGGTTGGTGGTGGCTCCATTATGCTCTTGGTATCATTGGATCCAGTGGAGCTCTTGCAAGGCTCCATGATGACCAATAAGTATCATACACTGATTGCAGACCATATACACCCCTTCATATTATCATGTTTCCTGATGGCAGCGGCAATTTTCACTAAGATAATGTGTCGTGTTAAAAGGCCAGGAGTCTGATGGATTGGTTCAAGGAACACAATGGTGATTTCCAATTGACATGCTAGCTCCCAAATTCACCAGATCTGAACCTGATTGATCACATCTGGGATGTGATTGAATGTGGCATCAGAGCTCATTGCCCCCTCCCCAGAATTTATGGGAAGTAGGTGATTTGTGTGTGCAGATGTGGTGCCAAATCCCTCTAGCGAACTACCTAGGTTTCATTGATTCCATTCTAAACTGTGTCACCACTGTTATCTGTGCCAAAAGCAGACATACTGGCTATTAGGTAGTTGATCATAATGTTCTGGCTGACCATAGTAGAGTTTTAATATTTTGTGAGTGCTCCCTGTTCTCTTGGTGTACAGTACTGCTTTAGCCTAGCTGTTGACATTCTTCTAAACACTAATACTGCATCAACTACCAACAGCTCTGCAGCTGACTGCATACACCAAGCAAATGAGTACCTGTCTTTCTTCAGCAGTATTTACTCAAGATAATTTTAGACAAAGCTATTACTTCCACTACTTATTAGACAAAAAACAACAAAATCTACTGGAAATATGACAAAGCTATGGAAGTCAAAGAGGACTTCTGAGAGATGTCTCGGTTTTCTTTTCTGAAAAACTTAACGAGAGGTTAGATAGTGCACAAAACTTAAAATTTTGTTTTACACTTACTACTGACACAAAGGGTGAGTGCATAAGTAATCAGAGGAGTTCCCTCATCACTAGTTGAAACATAATGTAATGAAATCAATGAGTCACAAGTGTAACATATTAGCTGCTTCATTCACTAATTATAAAGGCTTACATCACAGGAATCCTTTATTGAAAAGCAGCTTTATTCTTTCAGAATGATGTAGACAACTGTGCAATAGCCAGATTTTAATGATCACAACTGCTTGCCTCCCAACTTGAGTCAATCATTCTCTCAATGAGTAACAGATGCCATCCTTAACTGCTGGACTAGCACTCATGGCAGAATGAATATCACAAAGAAATAGCCTAGCAATAGCCTATGCATTGTTTTGAGAATGAAACCTTCACTCTGCTGGAAAGTTTCACAGCTGTGTGCACTCCAAAGCAGAGTGGAAGTTTCATTCTGGAAGAAATTCTTTAGGTTGTGCTTATGCCATTTCTCCACAATATCCCTTATTTTCAGGAGTGTTAGTTCAGCAAGGTATGCAGGAGAGCTTCTGTAAGTATCAGAAAGTGGAACACAATGCATATTGAAGATTTTGAGCTGGATGGAACTCGACTATTCACTTTGTGTGCCATCATGTTTAATATCAGAAATAAATGATAATACTACCTTTACATACTCAATTCTTTGAATATGTTTCAGAGTATGTACTTGACTGCACAATGAAAAAAATGGTCCCAGAAGAACAGACTTTCTCAGTGTGAGGTGTAACAGGATAACAAGAGAAAAGTTATTCTTCCTTGACCTTTATGCAAAGTGAGAAATAAAGTTCATTAATTCATAGATCTCTAATAGCTGGACTTATATTGCTAATTTGAGGGCTTTCACTTTGTTTACAGAATTTTTGGGAGAGTAATTATTGTTAGAGGCAGCCTACATCTTTTATATTGAGGAGAAATTCCTGAACGCCTTTTTCTTTAACTTCATAAATATTTTGTCAAGGAGAATAAGAAGTACCTTCTTTTAGCCAAAATTCAGATACTATAAATAATGAACTGTGTAACATTTGATCTAGAGCCAAATCTGAACCAGAGCTGAGGCATATTTTATCTGTTTTGCAATTATAATGTTCTTACAGTCCATACCTAACTGTTCTTTTTCAGTGGCAGGCTTCTGGTTTCGCTGTGTGTATTTGTATGTTGGTGCCTTATATTAGTGAATGTTAATTCATGGAAATAAACTGCTCTCATCTCAGCAATATAAGTTGGAGATGTTTGTGGGTCTCCATCATTTGTTTCAGAAGTGGTAGATGCATACCATTTTTTTCTCAGATATCATTTTTGCTGACTCCCATATCATTATTAATGACCTTCAGGACTAGTTGTCCTTATCCTCTCTTACTTTTTGTCACCTTTAAAATGTTGACCATTGCAGCCAAAAAGACTATAACAGGTACGAATTTCAATCTTTACAGTGTTGCCCATCTCTCATTAACTGAAGCACAGAGAACATGTTCCCATAAGTGAGGACTGTCTCCTTATTTTGCCTTATCAATAAGACCACATACTGCCTTTATATTCAACAATAATAACTGCCTCTCTAGCTGTGAGGTTGCTCTATTTTTATTGATTCTGGTGTAGATCAGTTGAAACTTGTGTATGGTTTCTGGAAAGAGAATTTGTGAGCAAGTATAATAGAAAATTAGGAAAACCAGGAGTCGCAAACAATCATCTTACTTTGCTGAAGTGAATCAGTTTTCTTTTTCTAATGAATTGGTGCTCTCCATATCATGGTCTATAGGCAGCATTAAGTTCTCCAATAATTATTTCAGTAAGGTCGAACAGAACACTATTTTCCTAACAGTCCTTAAGTAGTATATGTAAAACTTGGATTGTAATCTTTGATTTGATATCTGTCACAGTTACTAAGAAGACAGATCTGTAGTTATATGTATCATTGCAAAAGACTAATTCCATTGTTAGCCTTACTAAAGTTATTCCCCTTGTGAATCTTAAAGTAGGAGGCTGATTATGGAGTGTGTGCTATGACAGAGACAACTGCAGTACCTTTATGGGGAGTTATTTTCCTCCACTTATTTACAGAAGTGTGTTCAAATTCAGCTTTTGAAGTGTTGTTTTGTGATTATGATGGAGAAGATTCAGATTTTAACCATGAAATTAATTATTTCATAGATTTATCTTATGGAAACCTTGTGTATTGGGACTGGAACTGATCACACTAAAAAATCCTGAGTAGTTGAAGAGGGTGTGTGTGTTGGTCATTGGGGACTCCAGAATTAGGCAGTTAATGAAGCTCATTGGGGAAACAGTTGACAGGTCACAAAATAAGGCTAGTGTGTATTTAGTATTATATGTTAAAAATAAACAATTTTTTCAGCCTTCAGTTGCAAGGTAATTTTTACTCGTTTACCTAGGTTTCGATTAAAAATTACCTTGCAACTGAAGGCTGAAAAAATTGTTTATTTTCTATACGTATACAGTTGCTGATGCACTGCATGATGTTAAAGATTTGTATTATATGTTGTGTGGAAATGTGACTCAAAATTTGCGGAGTTGTTCCTAGAACTGATTGAGGTTCTCTGGTTTAGAACTGAGGTGAAGGAATCTCAGATGATTCTGCAACAGTCTCTGATATGAATTCTTAACCTTCATTACCATCATCTGATGATGGCAACTTGGTCACTTGCTGAAATATTGTGCTTGTTGGACACTAACACCTGGCTGTTCACCCTTGAGCTCTTTCATCAAGTTATTATGGACTGCAAATATGAAGTAATTTATCTGAAAGTATCCTTCAAAGGCTGGTCAACCAGGCTAATTAGATGTGTTTATCAAGTATCTTCTGTAGCAGACAGATGAACTGAATGTCCCAAAGAAAGTCAAAGAGGATGTTGTGTGTATTCATTACTCAACTGATGACCAATTAGTGGGAAAAATCATGACTTAGATGCCAAGGGGTATTCTCTGAAAAGGCAGTAGCTTATGTAAGACTTGTTTAACTCATTTTTAGTTGTTTATCATCAGTCTAGGGCCATTGAAAATTAAGATTATTAGAGGAGATAGAAAATATTCAAGATGAGCAGTGTGTTACATCGTAAGCTCATTTAGCAATTGCAAGAGCACTAAATCCAGTACCATATGCTACAAGAATGGCATTGTTCATCAGCACTATATCAATGACAAGGGTCACTGTTGACTGCAGTATGTTGTGGCAATAGGTAAACAGACCAGACTGCAGCTGATTACCCACCAGTTCAATTCTTAACCATGACAACAACAACTGGTGAGCGTATGAACCATCCAGGGCCACCTTCTCACTGTGGGTTACAAAAGCTAAAGCCTGCAGCCTGCAGCCTGCATCTGATAGGACAGAGAACTACATATGTTTACATGAACACCACCACTGGATGCTTGCCATGAAAAACATCACCACAACTTAACATAGTACACATTGGTACATGCCACAACCAGAGGATGAATATGCCAGAATCCACATGAAATGATGCCTTATATTTGTCAACAGGGCACCATTTAGTCAGGTTGTGAGTATATTCTCATGTTCGTCACATGAAGTGGTGCTCCTCATTGCCAGCAGGGCCCATTTAGACAATATTTCATGTTGGGTAGTCTGATGGGATGGAAAGTGGCCTCTAATATACCTGCTATTGTATGTCAGTAGTGAACAACACAGAAACATGTTTTAACATGTGCAAATTTTTGTCTTTTGTTTTTACTGCATTTGTCAAGACAATGCAGCACCACATTTCTATGGAGTTATGTCAGAATCATTTATAAAACATTCCATGGATATGAGGGTCTTTACATGCCTCCCTAGAATGCACTTGACATGAATCTTGTAGAGAACATCTGGAATGCCATCAAAAACATGTGCATGCATTGAAACTAATTTCCACAAATCTCAGTGACTTGAGATGCCAGTTGAGCATACATAGATCAAAATAGCTCCCCAATATCTCTGGTGTCTTACAAAGTTCATGCCATGATGTGTAATCCCTGCGTTCAGGATGAAAAGGTGTCCTATACAATATTAAGTCAGTGTGTCTAACTTATCTTCCCACTGTTGCACAAACACTTAATTTCTATATTTTCAAATTTTAAATTGTCATTTACAATTAAGAGAAAATAAATGATAAGATGTATAGGTGTCAGAAGAAGTAAATGCCTAAAATAATTGTTCAGAAAAAACATGTCACATTGATATGGTTTGAATGTTTGTACATAGTTACTTTTAAATAATTTTTAGTATGAGGATATAGTATCTTCCTTATCTTTCAGTATTTAAACATTTTAGAACAAGGTAACAAAGTTGATGGGTGGCTGCAGGTGTTACACCTGATGATGGTGTAACAATCAAAACCTGGTCTGTGAAATAAATATTAAATATTGTAGAATATTAAATCAGTGTTGTGTGTATTTTCACACATAATGAATAGTATCATCTTTTATACATATGATACCAAGAAAAGAAAGAGGAGTACTCATTATTTTTTATCTATTTATTTTGTCCATGTAAATCTCTGTTTCAGTACATATATTGTACACAAGATATTGGCCAGAAAATCCTTTAAACCATTGGTTTAATAACATTCAAACATATATCACTTAAATTTTTGTAAGAAATTAGCTCCGTACAATCAATAATTACAAATCTGATTAAATAAGTGTATTATAACTTATTTTTACAACTAAAAGTATGAATCTCATTTTTTTCTTGCATAAGACACTGTGAGATTGAACAGTAGCAGTTTTGCAGTAGGCAAGCTGTTACAGACTTTTTAAACTTTTGTAATTCAGGAAATGATTTTATGTCTTTTGGTAATCTGTTGTATAGTTTTGTTACTGCATGTATGACATCTTACATGTATGGCACTGTCTGACCTGGTACTGCAATCGTGGACACTTTTGTTTTGAGGAAAAAGGTTTTCTTTTCTCAGTCTATTTTTTTGTGTACATAACTACTTCCAGTATATAAATGCATGGCAGAGATAAGATCTGTGATCATGTCTTGTCATCTTATATAGTACTGTCCATGCCGTCACACTTTTGTCCATCATTTGAGACTTAGGCACAACAATGGCAACAAGCCACAATGCACACCCTAGAATATTGATATCTACACATGCTAATCAACTTATGGTTGTGATTTTTCCACATCCGAAACTATAGTATCCCAAAAGAGTGTGCAATGGTGTAACATAAAATGTAAGAGCATATAAGTTACTTCATGTATTTGAGGTAATTTTTGTAGATTCTTCTATATTTTAAGAATGTCTTACTATTTGACTAGTTTTCAATAATACCATATATCAGTTAATATGACCTGTTATTTCGTTAAGAGTCTGTAAATTTTGAAAATATATTGTATTCATGGTTGTTTTAATCTTTCAAAACCTAAATTGTAAATGGTAATTTTTGTAATTATTTACTTTATTTGATTGTTTTGGAACTTTTCTCAACCATATATACTAATGGAAAAAAATGCAACACCCTCAAGGATTGTGTCCAGTTGTGCCAGAGTATAGTATGTGCATGCTGAGGAGTTGTAATGTTTACAATTTCTTTGTCATGTTTATAGGTGATCAGATGATACTCAGGGGGTCTGTCTGTGCACCCTCTGTTATGACCCTGCAGACAGTAACTCTGTCAAGTTTATAGGTGAATAGTGCTTGCAGTGGCCATTCTAGGATACAACCATTCCCCACCAGTGAGAATGTACTTCTGTTGAACAACTTCAACCATTTGAACAGGACCAAATTGTGGGCCTGCAGGATGCCGGATGGATGTAGACAGATAACTGCACATATTGCACACAGTGTATTATTGGTGTCTCACTGCTTTCATCGGTGATTTGTGGAACATTCTCACACCTGTAGATCAGGTTCTTGAAGCCTGCATTGTACAGATGCTTGTCAAGATCATTGTATTATGTGAGCAATGGTGGCTGACTGAACATCAGCCAGGGACAAAATCAGGACATGCACCGCACCAACTGTGTCATCAAGGAGCACTGGGAGCCATCTACTTGGAGCAAGATTAGGACCATGTGTGGATCTGACAAGGCAAGCACTGACACCGCAGTGCTGCCAAACATGGCTACCCTGATATCATGAAAAAGTTGACTGGAGAGAGAGTGTAATGACATTCTATTGTCTTCAGTGATGAGAGTATGTTGTGTCTCTATGTGAGTGATCAACCTACATGTGTATGGCATAGACTCAGTGAGCTGCCTGTTCTAGAGTGCAATTGTTCTGTGGGGGCCACTAGTTTCAGCTCATTGTCATATTTGGTGTTTTTGTAGGATCTAGTAATCAGTGCCTGTGATATTGTTTAGGTTGTTATGCTACTGCCATTTCTTTGACAGCAAGGTGACGTGCTTTTCAGAATGACAATGCACATCATCATATGGCTGCTGTGATTCAACATGCTCTTTGTGGTGTACAAGTGCCTGGCCAGAAAGATCATCAGATCTCCACCAGTTGAGAATGTATGGGAGATGATGAAGTGGAACTTACTCATTCTCTTGCCAAATTGTAGAAAAATGCACAAGATACTTGGTATAATCTATTGCAGGATGCCATTCGGCCATAGAGACCTGTGTTGCCCACAGGAGAGTACACTGTGTACTGATGTGATTGTTTTTGCACCCTTTACTGTGATATTCTTTTAATTTAGTCTGAATTTATCATACACTCTTACAGTGTTGAACTATCTATCACCTCACTTCTCTATAATATGACCCAGTCCATGAGAGTGTTGCTTTTTTTTCAGTTTAATTATTGACATTACCTGTGTTAATTCAACATATCAATTGTTGTTGCAGTTAAAGATGACATCTTAAGAGATTTGGTACGAGAGGTTGAAAATCTTGCTGAAGATGCCGTACTTCTGACTCAAATGGGAGAAATAGCAGCCCGATTACACACTGACCATAATCTACTTGACGACATCATCCGTGAAATGCTGTGTTATGTGAACAAGCAATTGTCTGAACATAATGGCAGTGAGTCAAAGCTTTCCCACATTGAGTTCATCATCAGTTCAGAGTTAGTACACTACTGTGTCAGTTGAACAATAGTTGTTGATTGCATGCAAAATATTTGTATACTTAAACAGTATATACTTACCACTTAATGTTCCATCTCATAGATGTCCCATTCCATAGCTCTTTCCTGATTCGTAAATTTTAAACTAAATATTTTGAAATTAAAACACTTTTATCAGAAGAAAATGAATTTTAAAGGTCCAGTTTAGATGGTATAACAGGATTTAAATATTTGTTGATTTATAATTTCATAATAAGTGGGTTTTAAAACTGGCCATATTTACCAGGGAGAATTTCACACATCTATTTCCACAGGACCAAATTGAGGAGCATCTCCAAGGTCATGGAACATGTCAATACATGAAATTACAACAGAAAAGTAATATCAGATAAAATAAAATGTTATTAATCTGAAAAATTGACAGACTATAAGTTTACATAAATGCAATCAACAATATATAATGGGAATCAGCTTAATTTTTCAAGGAACTCCTCAACAGAATAGAAGGAGTGATCCATGAGGAAAGTCTTCAGTTTAGATTTGAAAGCATGTGGATTACTGCTAAGATTTTTGGATTCTTTTGGTAGCTTATTGAAACTGGGTGCAGCACTATACTGCACACCTTTCTGCACAAGAGTCAAGGAAGTGCAATCCAAATGCAGATTGGATTTCTGCCTAGTATTAAGTGAGTGAAAGCTGCTAATTCTTGGGAGTAAACTGATACTGTTAACATGATCAGGGGTGGTCAAGAGGTTCACAAACTTACACCACATATTGCCTGAACTACCTATTTATGAGCCCAAAATATCTTTGGAAAAATGGGAAGAACTACCCCAAAATACAATACCACATGTCATAAGAGAACCAAAATAAGCAAAGTAGACTACTTTTCTTGTCAAACTACCACTTAATTCAAATACTGTTCTAATAGAAAAATGGCAACATAAGTCTTTGAACAAGATCATGAATATGAGCTTTCCACAACAGTTTACTATCTATCTACACACCTAGATTACTTATAATCTTAGCTGAAATAATTCTGCAGCTAATATGTATCCTCAAAGAAATGGCTACATGTTTAGTACAGACAATTATGTTGTCATAATCCAAAAAAAGTAAATTATTAGTAAAATTAAAGAATGATCGCTTAGAAAAGCTGAGAAGTAAATAAGAAGTGAATATGATACCTACTTTATAATGATCAGGCATCAGGCATAAAGTAGAATATAATGACGGCTGCTGAAGACCTATAGTGCTAATATTTTCATTTCTGCATAAATCCTATGCCAATCATTCTCAGTAAAATTTGTTGCATGTTCTAATACTCGTCTGTCCCTATGATTTATCCATTTTACTGATCCTCCCACTGCTGAATTATGTATTTCCCTCCTTCAGGAAAGAGATTTATATAAACTTATTTCTAGTATTCTTCACTTCATAGTCTATATGTCCACTTAAATATTAACTTCCTCCTGTTACTTTGTGCTTCAAATGCCACCTGTTTATTCTTATTCAGTTTTGTCATGGAAAACATGATAAATCCCTATACTACTGTACTCCAGATATACAGCTTCACAAACCACTTCTTCGTGTCAAAGTTAATAATAAATATCAGTACTTATAGATTTCATACGATGAAGATCCAATTTTCATCTGCACCACTCCATTTGTGACATCTTCATTGCACAGACTTTATTTTCTAACTAGTTTCCCAGAAAAAATTTTGTTCACTTTTTATGCTGTAACATGCCCATTTTCACTCTAAAGCAAGTCAGTTTTCCCCTTTTTACTAATGTTCATCACTGTCATGTTCATTTTGTTTATCCTCAACCCAAACTCTGTTCTACTTACCCCTCCATACTTTCAGCCAAAAGAACTCTGTGACCTGCAAACTTGAGCACAGGTAGATTCCTCTCACATTCATAACCAGTTCTGTAATTTTCTTTTGCTTCAACAGTGTTTCTTTGATATACAAGCTAAACAATAGTGGCTATGAGCTGCAGTCATACATACAGCATTTACTAACACCAGCTTCTCCCTACATTATTCCAATGTTTCTCGTCATTAAAAAATTGTGGTTAAATGTAAACCTTTAAAATTCTGGTAAAAATGTGAAAAATGGAGTGTGAGTACTTAAAGTTGTTGACAGTGGTGCTTGCAATCTATAGTATGCCCAATATATGACATCATAATGTGAGAACATAATGCAGATGAGCAGAGATACTACAGTTGTGGCCATAGACCTACAAATATGCACCTAATGTGGAGCAATTTTTGAAAAATGATGCTGTAGAACTAAATGAACTCAAGCACAAATAGATAATATATTGTGCTGATTCATTACTGTTACTATGTCAGTTCTATGAGTGTTATATAGCAAGTTTAAAAATATCACCTCAGTGACAGTAGCCCTATGATCAGGACAGCAATAGAGAGCAGGAACTAAACAAAACATCACAGTAGTGGATGACACTATTAAAGGCTGCTGGCTTGTCGCTGTGAAAGAAATTGCTACACATATAGGTGTTAGTGTTGATTCATTATGCTGTATTGATGTGTTGCATTTTCATAATGCATCAGTGATATAAGTGCAAAATCAGCTGCCACTAAAATTGAAAGACTAAGATATTTATAATTGTGGGAAACTTGGGTGCTGTTTTCAGGCTGCAGTTAATGTATTTCTAACAATGATCACAAGAGGTGAAATACAAGTGGGTTTTCATCTATGTAATACCAAGAGAAAGTGAAATAATGACATTATAGCTGATTACCAAATCCTAATAACTATGTCAGATAATCATCAGTAGGAAAACACATGAAGATTGGAAATGGAAAATGCTGAAAGTGCTGTTTTTAAGAAAACATGTTTTCAGTCTTGTTTTATTCTTGGTATTATATTTCATGTCCCTAGACTTTTTTTTATGCAGAAAATGTTTCAAAACGTCATTACTGCATGGGGCAAAGTTTTGTGACATGCAACAGAGATTTTGCAGTTATAGAGAAATGACAAAAGGTAAGGAAGGCTTTTTGTTCTGCATGATTTACACAAGACTGTTGGCTCAGTTAAAGCAATGAACCCAGTCCATGTAATTTCAATGCAGACAACTGACTTCTTTGATTTTAAAAATGCTGCTGAAACATTGTTGGCAATGCAGGCGTGCAAGATCTCAAAGTGCAGTGTCAACAAACTGTCTCGTATATATATCCATCTCAAGCAGCTATATAAAAATTCTTACTTTGAAACATAAGAATGGTAAAATCTCAATTCAAGAGAGGAATGCTGTACTTCAACTGAAAGACCAGCCATTTTTATGTGTTGGAAAACAGAAAGACCTGTTTGATGATGTTGCCATTTCTTCCGCAACAACACAGGGAGTTTTACAGTAAATGTTGCCACAACTGATCCCAAGAATGGAGTTGCACAAAAGACAGATGTCAGTATTAAGATATTTTTTCTAGAAGATAATTGTGTTATTGTCTCAAAAAAACTTTGAAATAAATGGGAAATAATTTTTATTGAGTACATTTCTACTAGTTAAAATATTACTGACATATTTGTATTATTACAAATAAAATGTAATGTATCTGTATTAATAGCAACTGAAACAAAAACTTTTGTATTGGCACTTAGAAACAGTCAGTTTCCTGGTATGCTGCTTAGAATGTTCTTAGTAAAATATTTATTTTTCTAATTTGTCTTATTATTTTTTTTTCTTGATGAGATAGACAGCATAATTCTGTGGTATCAGAATACCTACTCAGATATTTGGATACAAGTAAGTGATACGTCAAGAGAACGACATTCTCATGACAAACTGAGATTGGACACTTAGAATCATTTCCATTTCCACCCCTCATATTCTTAGTCTCTTTGGGGATGAAAGAGGACAATTTTGGAACAGTAGACTGACAAGATAAAAACAGTGACCAGTACTACGTATGGAGGTCTCAAGAGCAATCATGAGTAAATTATGCAGTCTGTCTGAGTTTAGGTATTTACCAAACTTCATACTACATATTTAGCTGTTGCTACCAACAATATATGAAACTTGTGAGTAGCTTCCAGCAGATGTCACCTCAATGATTTTCATGATTTCACAACACTAAAAAGGCACAGAAAGGAAACAAATTCTGATATTGTAAACAGGTGAAAAAAGAACTGTGTAGGAGCCTTTAGTTGCTGTTATTTTTCAATAACTGTTTTAGTAAACATACTTTCAGAAAGTTGGAATACATTCATTACTCACCATGATGATAAGACTGAGGTGAGATATATTTACATTAATTATATGTGAAAAAAATCATCAGATAAAATTGTTAATAAAGTATAATTTAGACAGCCTTTTAATACAAGAGGTTAAAAACAGAAGTGTAACAAAATGGGTGAGGTGAGTAAGCATATTTTGTGTGGAATGAAATATAAAAGTATCTGATTCACAAAATAAAAAATAATTAGTATTATTCAGTGATTATAATACCAGAGAGTCGCAACTGGAATCTGCCAACTCTTACATACTTTGATGTGACATTTTGTAATGATATGAAATGGTACTATCACATAAACTCAGTCAAAGGAAAAATAGATGGTGGACTTGGTAGGATATTGGGAAACTACAATCGATCTACAAGGGAAATTGCTACCAAAATATTCATTTGAACAGTTCTAGAATACTGCTTAAATGTGTGGGAGCTGTACCAAATAGGACTAATATGGGATACTAAAAGTATATAAAGGATGGCTGCACAAATGGTTAGACATTTGCTTGACCTGTGGGAGAGAATTGTAGAAATGCTGCAAAACCTTAACTGGCAAACTTTCAAAGACAGATGCTAACTACCTAGTGAATACCTGCTTACAAAGTTTTAAGAACTAGTATGAAGTGAATTTAGAAATATACTTCAACCTCCTATGCTTTGCTCATTTAGGGACCACAAAGATAAACTTAGACTAACTACAACAGGCACAGAGGCATTTCAGCAATCATCTTTTCACAACCTATGTGCAATTTTGTTTTTATGGTCGTCAGTCCTGAGACAGATTTGATGCAGCTCTCCATGCTACTCTATCCTAGGCAACTCTCTTCATCTCCAATTAACTGCTGCAGCCTGCATCCATATGAACCTGCTTAGTACCTCCTCACTATTTACATGCTCTACCCAACCAATCATCAGCATTTTAGTGCAGCACCACATTTCTAAAGCTTCTATTCTCATCTTTCCTGAACTGTTTATCATTCATGTTTCACTTCCATACAAGGCTACACTCCAGACAAATTCCTTTGTAAAAGGACTTCCTAACACTTAAATGTGTATTCATTGTCAACAAATTTCTCTTCTTCAGAAACACTTTGTTGCCATTGCCCTTCTATATTTTACATCCTCTCTTCTTCAGCCATCACCAGTTATTTTACTGTCCAAACTGCAAAACTTATCTACTGTTTTCAGTGTCTTATCTCCTAATCTAATTCCCTCAACATGGATTGGTTTAATTTGACTACATTCCATAACCCCTGTTTTGCTTTTATTTGATGTTCACCTTGCATGTTCCTTTCAAGACACCATCCATTCCATTCAACTGCTCTTTCAGTTTCTTTGCTGTCTCTGACAGAATTATGATCTCATTGGCAAACCTCAAAGTCTTTATTTCCTTTCCCTGAACTTGAATTCCATCCTCAAATTTTTCTTTTGGTTTTCTTTACTGCTTGTTCAGTACGTAGAGTGAATAACATTGGGGATGGGCTAGGAGCCTGTCTCACACCTTTCTCAACTGATATTTCCCTTTCATGCCCTTCGACTCTTATAACTGCCATCTGGTTGGTTGGTTGGTTTGAGGATTAAAGGGACCAAACTCTGCCATCTGGATTATGTACAAGTTGTAAGTAACCTTTCCCTCTTTTTATTTAACATCCTTCTACCTTCAGAATTTTGAAGGGTGTATTCCAGTTACCATTGTCAAAAGCTTTCTCTCCATCTACAAATGAAATATCCATAGGTTTGCCTTTGTGTAACCTATCTTCTAAGAGATTATGTTGGGCCTTGGATGTTCCTACATTTGTCCAGAATTTAAACTGATCTTCCCTGAGGTTGCCTTCTACCAGTTTTTCAATTCTTCTGTAAATAATTAGTGTTACTCTTTTGCAACTGAGACTTATTAAACTGATAATTCAGTAACATTCACCGCTGTGGGCAACTGTGTTTTTGGAATTGGAATTATTGCATTCTTCTTGAAATCTGAGGACCTCATACATCTTGCACACCAGGTGGAATAGTTTTGTCATGGCTGGCTCTCCGAAGGATAACAGTACTTCTGACGGAATGTTGTCTACTCCGTGGGACTAGTTTTAGTCTAGATCTTTGAGTGCTCTGTCAAATTTATCTTTCAGGATTGTACCTCCATCTCATATTCATTTACATCCTATTATGTTTCTATAATATTGCCTTCAATTTCATATTCATTATGTAGCCGGTCTATAAACTTGTTCCACCTTTCAACTTTTCCTTCATTGCTTTGTACTGGTTTTCCATCTGAGTTCTTGATATTCACCCTTTTGCTTCTCTTTTTTCCAATTTTACTATAGGCAGTATCTATCTATCTTTACCATTGTGATATATGCATCTGTATCATTATACAAGGGTGGTTTGAAAAGTTCTTAGAATCACCACAAGAGGACAGTGCTAGTGCAATGAGTTGTTCACGTTATATTCATTGGACTGTTGCCTGCAAACATGTGACACCTCAGTGCTCTTGGAAGAGACCTGTAGTGGTGACATGGCTCTGTTGTTGTTCCCACATAGTGAGGTGTGAAGCTGGAACAAATTGAGATACAAAGAATGATTAAGTTTTTCATAAAGAAAGGTATGAAAACAAAGGACATTCATGCCAATTTCCAGAATACACTGGGGCTCTGCTCCTTCATATTCAACTGTTGTCAAGTGGACAAATGAATTTAAATTTGGTCGGGAGGCCTTAGACGATGATCCGCACAGTGGTTGGCCAAGATGAGTCACTACTCCAGAAATCATTGCAAAACTGCACAAATGGTCATGGAGGATTGCTGATTGAAAGTGTGTGAATCTGCTTACACTTGTCGGATGTCATCTCAAAGGGTATATCACATTTTAACGGAAGAAATAGAACTAAAATAATTATCTGCAAGATGAGTGGCACAACTCTTGATGCTGGATTGCAGACATGTGCTGTTGCCATTGCAAAATTATGTGAACTAAGGCATTGTTGCCACACCCTTCTTAGTCACCTGATATGGTTCCATCAGACTGCCATCTCTTCCTAAAACTGAAAATTTTTCTTGGTGGACGAAGATTCACTTCAGATGAAGAACTGAGAGCTGGAGTTGACAATTATTTTGCAGGCCTGGAGGAAACTCATTTTTGAGATGGGATCAAGGCACTGGAACGTCGTTGGACCAAGTGCATTCATTTTTAGATATATGTAGTCCTTTCAGTGGCTTCATTTGCTGAATTTTTATATTTCCTCCTTTCATCAAATAAATTCTGTATCCCCTGTGATATACAAGGTTTTTATTAGGTCTTGCCTTCTATCTATTTGATCTTCTGCTGCCTTCACCATTTCATCTCTCATAACTATTCATTTGTCTTTTACAGAATTCCTTTCCCCTGTCAAAGTCAGTCGTTGCCTATTGTTCCCTCCAAAACTCTCAACAACCCCTGGCTCTTTCAGCTTATCTGGGTTCCATCTCCTTAACTTCCTACCTTTTGCAATTTCTTCAGTTTTAATCTAAAGTTCATAACCAATAAATTGGTATAACCATCTGCTCCTGAAAATGTCTTAAAGTTTAAAATTTGGTTCAAAAGTCTCTGTCTTACCATTATGTAACCAATCTGAAAGCTTCTGATATCTCCAGGTCTCTTCCACATGCACGACCTTCTGTCATGATTCATACCAAGTGTTAGTAATGATTATATTATGCTCTGTGCAAAATTTTACCATCCTGTTTCTTTTTTGAGTCCTTTCCCCCAGTCCACATTCACCTGCTATTTTTCCTATTCTTTCTTATCCTGCTACAGAATTCCAGTCTCAATCACAATTAAATTTTCATTGCCCTTACCTAGCAGAATAATCCATTTGTGCAAATTGAACAGAAATAAACCATAAGACATGGTACAGTGGGATATACTCTCTGCCATGCACTTCAAATTGGTTTGTAGAGTATAGATGAAGATGTAGATGTAGATGTAATTGTGAATGTAGAACAGTTAAGGTACAAATACACTGGAGGAAACTTCCTGACAGATTAAAACCATATGCCAGTCCACAACTTGATCTCAGGACCTTCGCCTTTCAAAGGCAAGTCTTCTACCAGCTGCGCTATCCAAGCACAACCACAACTCATCCTCACAGCTTTACGGAGTTGTGTCAATATGCTGAGTCTGACAGTAATTTTGTTTAATTGTGTGATAGATCCAGAATGAAATTTTCACTCTGGAACAGAGTGTACACTGATAGCAAATTAAAACTGAGTGCCGGACCAAGACTCAAACTCGGGACTTTGGCTTTTGTGGGCAAGTGCATACTGACTGAACTACCCAAGCAAGATTCATGATCCATCCACACAGCTTTACTGGCAGTTGTAAATGTGTGAGGATGGGTCATGAGTTGTGCCTGGGTAACTCAATTGGTGAGCACTTGCCCACAAAAGTCAAAGATCCCAGTTTCGAGTCTTGGTCTGGCACACGTTTTTAAGCTTCCAGAAAATTTCATACCAGCACCCACTCCAATGCAGAGTTAAAATTTCTGGTAACATTCCCCAGGCTGTGGTCAAGCCGCATCTCCAAACAATATCCTTTCTTCCATGAGTGCTAGTCCCACAAGTTTCACAGGAGAACTTCTGTGAAGTTTGGAAAGTAGGAGACAAGGTACTGGCAGAAGTAAAGCTGTGAGGACTGGTTATGAGTCATGCTTGGGTAGCTCAGTAGGTCAGCACTTGCCCGTGAAAGGCAAAGTTAACAATTTCCAGTCTCAGTCCAGCACACAGTTTTAATCTGTGAGAAAGATTCAAATCAGTGCACACTTCACTGCAGAGTGAAAATTTCATTCTGGACACTGGAAGGGTGGGAGAAAAGATTGTAAAATGGTGTGGAGAGTTGCAGAGAAAAAACAGTATGAAACAGAAACAAATTAGGATCACAGTAGTAAATAAAACAAAGAAAAATAGAAATAACCAAAAAAAGGAAAGGAAAGAAATCTAAAGTATGTTGCCCAGGAAACACAGGTTGACATTGAAATAACAATGTAAAAATTGTGATTTAAAATCAGAAATATAAGCTAAGACATAAAATATGGATTGAGGATCACATACTTTAGTGATTATGAACGTAATGAAGTAAGTAGGAGGATATGTGATACATATAGTCTTAAAATTATCTAAATTTGTCTCTTTGTATCAAGTGGTAAAGTTTGTAGTTTTAAAGATGTTTCTTAGAAACCTGAATACTGATCCTATCAATAAGCAAGTATTGGTGCTTTCATCTTTTGCAAAATGTGTCATTATACATGCAAGCATCACAACCTAACAAAATTCTTCCCATGTCAGGAAATCCCCAAATAGCATAAATCTCATTACCTTATACTTGAAAATCATGCATAAATGAATTTTCAATCCCCAAAGCAATAAACATCTCCAGACTTCCAGACTGTCTGCTCCTTTTGAACAGGAAATAAAGCAGATTTAGGAAAATCTGAATAGTTTGGACTTAGAGGGCCTCAACATTCAGCTAACCAAGTGTAGTAATTCATTTGGTGGTAATTCACACGGGTGTTCAAAATTAAAGCAACAAACAAAAATTTTGAATGGTTGCATTTATTTTCCCACAAAACAGTGTAAACAGATAATAGTAAAGTAGAAACATTGTAAAGAATACAGAACGTAGACAACTGCAAAGAGCATAATGGTAGACAAAAATGTTCTTCATTTTTTTCCAACTTAATGGATTTGCACACACATTCCAACAACTGATTACTATGATCAACATGGGATATGATCACCTATGGCACCAATACAGCCCTGACAATGGTGAGACATGCTGCAAAGATGTCATCAGTCTCTTGTTGAGGCAATAATGCCCATTCTTACTGCAGAGCTGCTCTCAGTCTTGAGGAGTGGTTGGTGGATGTTGATGTGATGCAACTCACCTGGGTCCACCTAACCACACATGAACTCTCAAGGTATTGTCACAATACCTGACAGCAGTTAAACCTTGCTGTGTCACCTGTACAATTTCATGTAGAGCTGTTCAAATGGTCGTCATAATTCCTGCCCACACCTTTAGGGATCCTCCTCAATATCAGTCTCTTTCCACAATTTTTGTGTCTCGAAATCATGTTCCACATTCCCTCCAGATGTGAGTCCATTGAGACTCATTCTTGAGACCAATTCAGGACTCATCTGTGAGAAGAACATTGGCCTACTGTTCGAGTGTCCAGATGGCATGTTGATGACTCCACTCCAGGCATTCCCTTATGTGAATGTGAAGATATGCCAGAGGTACACATACAGCAAGTCTCCAACAATAAAGGCCATTCTGCTGAAGCCTTCTGTGTGCTGTTTGCCTTGATACAAAATGTCCAGTGGATGCTGCAAGATCAGATGCCAGTTGCCATGCAGTACAAAGGCAATCCCATTGTGCCCTTTCAGCCATATAGTGGTCTTCTCTTTCTGCTGTCACATGTGATCAGCCCTGCCCCAGTCTTTGGGATACAGTTTTGGTCTCTATCACCTGTCATCACATCCAAGGAACAGCTGTCCTGCTTCCATTCTTCCTATGATTCTCCACTGCAAAGTGTCTGTTAGGTTTCTTCTCTATGCCATACTGCACCATCTGTGACCGTGTACACAGTGATTGTGGATGTGGAACTACCCAACAAATATTACACCATTTAATGGATGCCCTGATTTCATTGCTGTTGTGGTTGTCCATTGATTGGAATGCCATCTTCCATGTGGAACACGATCGTATGGACATATGTTGACAGTCTATATGATTTTATCAGTACTTAGATACAGGATGAGGACATAGCAGTATGTTGCTTTAACTTTGGACACCTGTGAAGATATTTTGAATTCCTAAGATGTTCATGCTGGCACACAAATTTTCTTGCTGTTTGAATGCACATACACCATGCACAGTAGAATTCCACAGTCCAAGAATCCTAACTGTAGCCACTTACCAGAAGGAGTTCCAGGAATGGTAATGACAAGACTGAACCAACTGCAAAAGAAAAACAAATTTGATGTAGAGCATTGTAAAAAGTGTATCAGAAAGTGCTATGTGGAGCACTTCATGTTCCATGGTGAAGTACTGATCATAAATTCCTGACGACTGTCAACTATCAACCTAATGGTCAACAGATTTTATACACTGATGGTGGTGGATTCTACCAAATGGGTAAAACAGAAGACACAGAAATATTTCACTGTTGAAGTCGTATGAAGTTTTAAAAGTACACAAAGAGTGTATATTATTATTGACTCAATATGAGACATATACCAACCAAAAAAACTTCTGTCATTGGTTGCATGCTAGGAAAATGCTGCATCAGAATCTATATGCATGTTACCCAATTGTTCCAGGAGGTCTTAAATGCCAACTCTGACATCACAAGTTTTGATATTCACCAAATAACTGTCTCAAGAATAACTAAATTTAGTTGGTAGTAAGCTCAGTCCCATAACAAGAAATCTGTCAAAGTTCATATTGTCATTGATGTGATTTCTTGTTCAACAGGATGTCATTTATAGAGGGCAGTCTCATCATGCCATTTCCATAGGACAACCTTTTCCTCCAGTATTTGACAATTTATTCATGAACACTTGAAAAACTGGAAATGGTGTGACTGTAATGACCCTTTTTTAGTGCTAAATTGATGGTACACTCATTATTTTCATCTTCAAGGGAGGCAGTTCAAAGCTTTACTTCAAAATGTGAATTTTCTTCATCCAAATACAAAAGTAGGTCATACCATAGTTGAAACAGAATACACAACTCACATTCATGAATGACACTGTTGAAATAAAAACAACATAAAAGTTGAACATAGTATCTAAAGGCAGCCTGCACCCACAGATCTCTACTTACTGATCTTTAATTGACACCACTATTTGCAATATGTGTATTTTTAATACCTTAGCCATTATGATGTGAGTTGTTTCAAATGAGGCAAGTCTAATACTGAAGTAATAACTCAGAGTTTTCCATCGAAGAAATGGGTATACTGACTGACAAATAAAGTTAGCTTTTGGCGAGACAGTAGCAGACCAAAGCACAAATTAACCAACGTCAATGGTTTTCCTTCTACACGTTGGTTATTCTTGATAAGGATAACTCTTCTTATTCTTCTTTAAGTCTTTTTCCATCCACTTCTTAATGTAGATCTCCTTCAATATGTTAGCTTGTCTCTGATCTGGCACCAGATATGTAATATTTCCTCTGAAGTAGCAATGATAAGCTGATCATCCACAGACAATACTGTCACTAAGTAATTGTCATATCACATAAAACGTTTATTTTAATCTATGTGTCATTTCACCTTAGATGTTGTTAATCAGTGTCATTGATTCCTGGAGCTGTGTTAGCAGTGTTATTATTTCATTTGTTCTTATTCTAAGACACTTGCTTTTGTGCGTTGAATTTATTTGATCAATAAGATGTGCTGGTATGACTCATCTTGTTGAAATATTTCACAGCAAATCTCTTTTAATCTCATCAAAAGCTTTTCATCTTCAATAAATAAACAACACGTTGACAGGTTGAACTACCTTCATTTTTCTTCAAACTGCTCAACTGTCAAAATAGAATCTGTGCTAGGTCTTTTCTTAGATTATCCATGCTGGTGTTTCTTCCCAAATATTTTCATGATTTATACCATCCTCTACATCAATATTTTAAAATGCACTTTGTTTCAAGGGTTGAGTAAGATTACATTCTTAAGTAAAATAATAAATTCTTTTACCTTTCTTAAAAGTTGGACATTAATAATTTCTTTACACTCATAATTACTTAAACAACATAAGTTTATAAAATTTAGTAGTCTATAAATAAAACCGGATAGAATAAACATAGTAAATTCCATCTTTATATCATAAATATCAGATTTTTTTGTTCTTATTAATTACTTCTAAGAATTTTTCATGATCTTGTCCACTGCTTTGGAAGGAGAATTTTATTTTCAAGTTTATAGCAGATAAAATATTTGTTTACAAAATAGAAGTTCCTATGCTGCTATTTATTTTTATTTTATTTATCTTTCATTCTTTGCAGTTAGTTTCTGGGTCTGAACCCATTCTCTGCAGTAATTCCTACATAACGTTAATTTTTCTGTGACCATTGGTGATGCCGGATTCCAGCTTGGTGGGTTGGCTGATGGGAGTAACTGTTGATTGAAAATGAGACTGTGTCCCTGACTCTAGCTACAAGGAGTAAAAGAGATAAAAATTGAACAAAACACTGTTTAGCTCTGAAGCATCTATTTCCAAACAAATGATTCTAGGAGTTCCTCTTTTGTAGTAAAGTCAACACAAGCTGTTATATGAATGGGTATGAGTTTCCTCTTCACACACCATTACCAACTTTTTAAAATAATTTATATATTCTGATTCTTTAACTTGATCAATTTGGTAATTCTTTCTTTCCTGTTTGGTTAATAGCTCCACAGTTTTGTAAGTCTGCATATAACACTCTGTTTCATAGATGTAGTACATTCAACTTTCTCATTTAAGTTTTCTCACTAATGCTGATCATTTTTATTTCCAATTCTGTACTTAATGTTGTTTGGAGAAAACTGGGCTTGCCAGTACATTTAGTTCCCTTAACCAGTCATTTGTACTCCAATAGGCACCATACAGTATATGGTGGAGAGTATACCGTGTAGCAGTCTAATTTCCTCCCTTCATATTCCATCCACAGATGGTATATGACAAGAGAAACTGTCAGTAGCCCTCTTTATGAGCCCAAAATTCTTTAATTTTAGTGTCATGAGCATTATGAAAGATGTGTACTGATGAAAGCAGTATATTTCTTGACGCAGTATGGAACACTGGCTCCCAAAATTTTGTTAGTCCTCTGGTCATTCATTAATTTTTGTAGGCGCCTAATGCACCTCTAGTGTCTGATGCAATACCATTTTCATATTTTCCCATCTTTATATATGCTGTCACTTTCTGATCTAGTAGAGCAAGATGATTTTCATCTGACATGACTGAAACTCTTGATGCTAGCATCTCTTAACAAATGAACATTGTATCTACTAACTTTAGTTTCATTTCATTTTATTCATTTTTGCTATTCTGTGGGAATCTGAAGATCTGACATGACTATGATGCAGTCTGTATTAACATGTATATGCTTGTGTCCTTTACATGCACTCATGATTTATTATTTATGGTTATATAATCTATTATTGAAGAAGAGTCATGAGCAGCTAATGTGTATTCCTGGATGTTTCAGTGTCCAGTGAAAGTGTTGGTCATCTGCAATTTATTGTATGATGAACATTCTATAGATCCAAACATTATTGTTTGTGTTATGTTGCCCTCAGTTTCCAGAATATTCTGGAGTGTGATATCCTCTCTGAATATTTTCGAAAACCAGTCATTATATTCTAGTTTATAATACTGTAAGGGTCATATTTAGGAGTGGTGTCGATGTTCTGAGTCTGGCAATAGTTTTGTTTAATAGTGTGATATATCCAGAATGAAATTTTCACTCTACAGCAATGTACACTGATATAAAACTTCATAGCAGATTAAAACTGTGTGCCAGACCAAGACTCAAACTTGGGACCTTTGCGTTTTGCAGGAAAGTGCTTACTGACTGAGCTACCAAAGCATGACTGATGATTCATCTACATAGCTTGACTGGTGGTTGAAAATCTGTAAGAATGGGCCATGACTTGTGCCTGGGTAGCTCAATTGGTGAGCGCTTGCCCACAAAAGGCAAAGGTCTGAATTTCAAGTCTCGTTCTGGCACACATTTTCATTCTTCCAGGAACTTTCATATCAGCATATCACTCCAATGTGGAGTGAAAATTGCATTCCAGAAATATCCCCCAGGCTGTGACAAAGCCATGCCTCTGCAAAATTCTTTATTCCAGGAATGTTAGTCCTGCAAGTTTCGCAGTAGAGCTTCTGTGAGGTTTGGAAGGTAGAGGCTCAAGCACTGGCAGAAGTAAACCTGTAAGGATGAGTCATGAGTGATGCTTGGCTGTCTAAGATGGTGTGTACTTGCATGTGAAATGCAAAGGTTCTGAATTTGAGTATCAGTGTGGCACACAGTTTTAATCTGTCAGGAAGTTCTGTTGTGTATGACGGATAATTATAAAAGAATTAAATTTTGAGGTATAAAATACAAAAAAGAAATTCAAAATTCCAGAATGAGATTTTCACTCCGCATTGGAGTGTGCGCTGATATGAAACTTCCTGGCAGATTAAAACTGTGTGCCCGACCAAGACTCGAACTCGGGACCTTTGCCTTTCGCGGGCAAGTGCTCTACCAACTGAGCTACCGAAGCACGACTCATGCCTGGTACTCACAGCTTTACTTCTGCCAGTACCTCGTCTCCTACCTTCCAAACTTTACAGAAGCTCTCGCTCTCGCAGGAGAGCTTCTGTAAAGTTTGGAAGGTAGGAGACGAGGTACTGGCAGAAGTAAAGCTGTGAGTACCAGGCATGAGTCGTGCTTCGGTAGCTCAGTTGGTAGAGCACTTGCCCGCGAAAGGCAAAGGCCCCGAGTTCGAGTCTTGGTCAGGCACACAGTTTTAATCTGCCAGGAAGTTTCAAATTCAAAATTGTTTTACAAATTCTTAAACTGAATGCTTTCATACAATTTTTCAATAAATTCCTTAAGTTTTTCAGAACCCTAATCTTTTATTGTTATAACCAGTGCTATTGAATGTGGTCTTTATTTGCATTGAAACATTAAAACAAATATTCACCCCATTTTATTTTTATCACTCGCTCCACTTTTCATTCCTGAGAAATACACAATTCTAGTCCTAGTTCAACTCCAACCTCTATTAGTTCTAGGTGAGGAACCCTCTCAATGGCGCTGCTGTTCTTTATCAGCATCCACAATCCAAATTTCAGTATCTAGCCTTACAGGCTCGTATATATGAAAAACAACCAAAATACCTTACATTAGTAAATTAAAGTAATACCCTATCATAAGCTGGAAAAGGTGTTATTGCGTTTTACATATTCAGAACAAATGTATCATACACCAAAATATTAATTAGATTAAGTGGGCAGGAAATGCGTCTTAATATGCAAATGGTATTGAACTTAATAGAGATTACTTAAATTCTCAATTTTACATGTTCCAAATCTGCAGCATTCCTGTTGTCTATTTCTGTCAGGCCTTTAGACATTCACTTCAAAGTATTAAATTGATTAATGGCTAACATTGTTTTCATAGAACATTTCAACTGGAAACTGTTGACAGATTTATATCATGAAGAAGTTAAGCAGATTAGGCTCAGCAAAATAAATTTCACAGCATTAGATATGTATTGTGATGTCAGACAAACTGGGATTTAAATTCAGCATTTTATTGAAAGTGCTGTAATTTATGTATAGATTACCAAAAGTGTTGCCTCACGCTATATTTCTTCTTCTTCTTCTGCTTTTATGTCCTATTCGACCACTACAGTCAATTATTTTCTGATTATCTTATTCAATAGGTTTACTTTCTGAATTGCCCAGTACCTTTTCATTCATTCTGACGTTTTTTGTCGTTCCTCATCCGTAAATACCTTTTTTATTTTTGCCATTTGCCTATTTTTGGTTTAAATCTTATTTATATATTTTTCAGTTTGTTCGAATTTTTTGTTTGGTTTGACAAATCACCCAGTGTTAATTCTAGCTCTTTCATATCCTCCCTGATTTCCTTTATCTATCCTGCTTGTTTTGCTTCCTGTTCCACAGTTTCTCTATAATTTTTCTTGATGATCTGGTTTCTGGTGTTCTCATAATGTGACCAAAGAAAGAGATACTTTTTTCTGTGTAGGCTCTGTAATTGGCTCCAGTTTGTTTTTCATGACTTCATTTGGCACTATGTGCCACTATCCATCTTTTTGATATTTCTTATTTGTGCATGTTCTAGCTATTCTTCTCTCTACTTTTAGGATTTTGTCAGTTCTGTTTTTCCAAGTGACTTGAAAAGTGTTTCACTTCTGTATATCACCATTTGGTAATGTTTTAATTTAGTTTCAATTTATAGACTTTTCTATTATAAGTAAATCATCTTAATTTTTGAGCTTTTGTTATTTTGCTAGTTCCTGCTTGCTGTGTAGGTTTATCATCCAAGTTCTATGTTAAAATTTCTCCTAGGTATTTAAACTGTTTCACTGTTTTCACTTTCCTGTTATTTACTGTCATGTGGGTGATTACTAGAGGATCTGCCACTATTATCTCATTCTTTTCAAATGATAACTGGAGTCCTTTATTGTGCTATATGTTGTAGGCTTGTTATTTGATTTCTGGCTTGTTGAATGTTATTAGCTAGTAATGTTAAGTCATCTGCAAATCCTTAGCAATTGCTGTTTATTTGATCTTTCTCATTTCCAATTATTATGTTCCTTAGTATTTTCCTTGTACCATTCCCTCATCACGTATTTGAGTGTACAGTTTAAAAGTAATGTTGCTAAAGTATCTACCTGCCTTAAACCTGTTTCAATCATAAATGGCTCATATGTTTCTCCTCTGAACTTTACTTTAGATTTGGTGTTGTTAGAGTTAAGTTTATCATTTTTATTAATTTGTGATGAAGACTGTAATTCCATATTATCTTCATCATTGAAGGTCTGTGGATACAATCATAAGCAGGGCAACTTCTCCAGGGTCTAAATCCTCTAGTGTATTCTCAGAGTTCCAGTTAAAGCTGATCTTTACAATGATTGTATGGAACTCCTGACATGACTTAACGTGTGACATCTGCAAGGGAAACTCCTCTATAGTTGTTTGGATTTGATTTGTCTCTTTTTTTGCATAATGAGTGGATTATAGCTGTAGTCCAGTGTTCTGGCAGTTTTTCTTTGTTCCAAATTTTCACTGTGCATTCGTATAATGATATTTTCGCTGCTTCTGCTGCACATTTCCAAAGTTCTACAAATGTTTGATCTTCTGCACTTGCTTTATTGTTTTTCAGCTCTTTCAAAGCTTTGTAGACTTCTTGGACTGCAGGTGGGTACATACTTCTTGCTGGTGTTTTAGCAGGGGTATCTATGTTTATGAAATAGTTCTGGAAGATCTTCACAATTCAGTAATATTTTAAATATTTCTACTAAAATTCCTGTATTTTTTATAGTGTTATGGACCATCTCATCATTTTTATACTTTAACATTAATGTTGGAGGATCATATATTTGTAGTTGTCTGCCAATATTTTTAGTAATTCCTTGAGTTTGTTTTCTTGCTATTAGTTTTTGTCATTGGAAGTATATCTTTTTGACATTGGTATTTAACCCTTCTTACTATTTTTGGATTATCTTTTTTTGTTGTGTGAGTTCCAAGTGTGATTATTCCATTTTATGAGTCTGATACCTTAACCAGGCTTGGTGTCTATCTACCACTGTTTTATCACACTCATCATTCCACTATTTGTATTTTTTCCTTTACTTACTGGGGCTACCTGTACAGCTACTTGTATCAACTGGGGAACTATTTCCTCTAGATCATCTGTTATTTTTATACTCATTGTTTGTTGTCTTATTACTTGTACTTATCAATTTATGAGGATCATAGGTTCTCTTGTTGTTAGGGTGGGCTCAACAGGGTGAATTTAATTTTTATTTTTGAAATGTAATTATCTGATCAAGTATTGATCCAGTTCAGAATTTTCACATTTTAGGTTTTCTTGTGGTAATTTTTATTCATAAAGACATGACTTGCCATTGTTCTTTTTTCCAGTCTGAATGTTTCCAAGCTTTGGGATTATTTGGTCTTCTCTTGCAGTATAATGACTTTGAAATCATGTCATTGTTTCTATGGAATTCCACCAGTCTCATAGCAGTCCTGTTAGCATTTCTTTGTTACTCTATATCTCTTCTCCATTCCTAACTGGATATTAAAATCTCCATTTAAAAGTTTTTTGTGATACTTATTTATGTTTGTTGTCATCTGATCTAAAAGTTACCAAAATTCATCTACATCTACATCTACATCTACATCTACATGGATACTCTACAAGTTACACTTAAGTGCCTGGCAGAGAGTTCATCAAACTACCTTCACAATAATTGTCTATTATTCCACTCTCAAACAGTGTGCAGGACAAAAAAGAACACCTATATCTTTCTGTGCAAGCTGTGTTTTCTCTTAATTTATTATGGTGATTGTTTCTCCCTGTGTAGGTCAGTGTCAAAAAAAAATATTTTCGTGTTCAGAGGAGGAAGATGGTGATTGAAATTTTGTGATAAGATCTCATCACAACATGAAACACCTTTGTTTTAATAGTGTCCATCCCAAATCTTGCATCATGCCCATGACACTCTCTCTCCTATTTCTCAGTAATACAAAACATGCTGCCTTTCTTTGAACTTTCTCAATGTACTCCATCAGTCTTATCTAGTAGCCCATAACATGTAGCAACATTCCAAAAGAGAACAGAAAAGTATAGTCTAGGCAGTCTTTTTAAGATCTGTTGCTTTTTCTAAGTGTTCTGTCACTATAATGCAGTCTTTGGTTCATCTTCCACATAACATTTTCTATGTGTTCTTCCCAATTTAAGTTGTTTGTAATTGTAAATCCTAGGTATTTAGTTGAATTTATGGTCTTCAGATTTGATTGGTTTGTCATGTAACTGAAGTTTCGTGGATTCCTTTCAGCACTCATATGGATGACCTCACACTTTTCATTATTTAGGTTTGACTGTCAATTTTCACACCATATAGGTATCTCTTCTAAATTTGTTCTGATCTTCTGGTGAATTTTTTAGAGAGTAAACAACAACAACATCATCTATGAGCATACAAGTAACTATAAATGGCTGCTCAGACTGTCCCCTAAATCGTTTATATGGATAAGGAACAGCAGAGGCCCAATAATACTAGCTAGGGGAATACCAGAAATCACTTCTGTTTTACTCGATGACTTTCTGTCAGTTACTATAAACTTTGACCTCTCTGATAGTAAATCACGAATCGAGTTGCGTAACTGAGACAATATTCCATTAGCATGCAATTTGATTATGTGCTGCTTGTGAGGTATGGTGATAAAAGCATTCTGGAAATCTATAAATACAGAATCGATTTTAAATCTCTTGTCGATAGCACTCAACACTTTGTGTGAGTAAAGAGCTAGTTATGTTTCACAAGAACAATGTTTTCTAAATACATTTTGACTCTGTGACGATAGATCATTCTCTTTGACGTAGTGAGATAATACACTATGTTTGAACATAATATATGTTTCAGAATCCTGCTGACTATAGACATTAATGATATGGGCCTTTAATTTAGTGGATTACTCCTACTACATTTCTTGAATGTTGGTGTGACCTGTGCAACTTTCCAGTCTTTGGGTATGGATTTTTTGTCAAGCAAGCAGTTGTATATGATTGTTAAGTATGGAGCTATTGCACCAGCATACTGTCAAAGGAACCTAATTGATCAGTCTGGATCAGAATACTTGCTTTTATTAAGTAATTTTAGTTCCTTCAAGGGTCCCAGGTTATCAGCTTCTGAGCTACTCATGTTGGCAGATGTTCATGATTTGAATTCTGGAATATTTACTTTGTATCCTTGCTCAAAAAAATCCTACAGCAAACGCCAGCAAAGAAAATATAAATTTATTCTATCATAGATTAAATAAGGTGGAGTATTCTATAGATCATAGTATTTCATGCTCTGAAAATTTTGCTTCTTTCTTGGAAAAATTCCTGCACATTTTTAATGAAACTTTCCCCATTACTGTACATCATAAAAAAGTAGGAAATAATGTAAAGTGGGTTACTGAAGAAATAAAAATGTGCAAGAAAAAGACAGCTACATAGGGAACTAAAACATAACAAAAGTCTTGATTTCGTTACCTATGAAAAGATTACAAAAATATTTTTAAAAAAGTTGTAAGGGTAGCCAAAGAACTGGCAAATAATAGATTTATATTGGATAGTGAAAACAAATCAAAGGCATTATGGTCAGTGATCAAAGCTGAAACAGGTGCCACAGGTAGACGCCACAATATTTCTGAAATCAAGATAGAGGATAAAACTATTGTAAATCCTGCTCAAATTTTTGAATTGTGTAATGAATTCTTTA
Organism: Schistocerca americana; assembly: GCF_021461395.2. Lineage (NCBI taxonomy): Eukaryota > Metazoa > Arthropoda > Insecta > Orthoptera > Acrididae > Schistocerca > Schistocerca americana. The sequence goes on from NC_060130.1 coordinate 661,213,470, forward strand.
TAAATGTAAACAAATCTAATGTCAATGCAGCAGAGTATCCAGACATGGTAAATTTCTTCAACAGTGAGCAACTTGATGGTGAATTTTTCAGTATGTTTACAAAAACTACTTTAAAAGATATAGAAAATGTGATACTGTCACTAAAAAGTAAAACATCAGCAGCAAACCAACTGGAATCACTCAACAGAGGAAAATCCACTGGACCTGACGGGTTACCAATTCGATTCTACACAGAGTACGCGAAAGAACTTGCCCCCCTTCTAACAGCCGTGTACCGCAAGTCTCTAGAGGAACGGAAGGTTCCAAATGATTGGAAAAGAGCACAGGTAGTCCCAGTCTTCAAGAAGGGTTGTCGAGCAGATGCGCAAAACTATAGACCTATATCTCTGACGTCGATCTGTTGTAGAATTTTAGAACATGTTTTTTGCTCGAGTATCATGTCGTTTTTGAAAACCCAGAATCTACCATGTAGGAATCAACATGGATTCCGGAAACAGCAATCGTGTGAGACCCAACTTGCTTTATTTGTTCATGAGACCCAGAAAATATTAGATACAGGCTCCCAGGTAGATGCTATTTTTCTTGACTTCCAGAAGGCGTTCGATACAGTTCTGCACTGTCGCCTGATAAACAAAGTAAGAGCCTACGGAATATCAGACCAGCTGTGTGGCTGGATTGAAGAGTTTTTAGCAAACAGAACACAGCATGTTGTTATCAATGGAGAGACGTCTACAGACGTTAAAGTAACTTCTGGCGTGCCACAGGGGAGTGTTATGGGACCATTGCTTTTCACAATATATATAAATGACCTAGTAGATAGTGTCGGAAGTCCCATGCGGCTTTTCGCGGATGATGCTGTAGTATACAGAGAAGTTGCAGCATTAGAAAATTGTAGCGAAATGCAGGAAGATCTGCAGCGGATAGGCACTTGGTGCAGGGAGTGGCAACTGACCCTTAACATAGACAAATGTAATGTATTGCGAATACATAGAAAGAAGGATCCTTCATTGTATGATTATATGATAGTGGAACAAACACTGGTAGCAGTTACTTCTGTAAAATATCTGGGAGTATGCATGCGGAACAATTTGAAGTGGAATGATCATATAAAATTAATTGTTGGTAAGGCGGGTACCAGGTTGAGATACATTGGGAGAGTCCTTAGAAAATATAGTCCATCAACAAAGGAGGTGGCTTACAAAACACTCATTCGACCTATACTTGAGTATTGCTCATCAGTGTGGGATCCGTACCAGATCGGGTTGACGGAGGAGATAGAGAAGATCCAAAGAAGAGCAGCGCATTTCGTCACAGGGTTATTTGGTAACCGTGATAGCGTTACGGAGATGTTTAACAAACTTAACTGGCAGACTCTACAAGAGAGGCGCTCTGCATCGCGGTGTAGCTTGCTCGCCAGGTTTCGAGAGGGTGCGTTTCTGGATGAGGTATCGAGTATATTGCTTCCCCCTACTTATACCTCCCAAGGAGATCACGAATGTAAAATTAGAGAGATTAGAGTGCACATGGAGGCTTTCAGACAGTCGTTCTTCCCGCGAACTATACGCGACTGGAACAGGAAAGGGAGGTAATGACAGTGGCACGTAAAGTGCCCTCCGCCACACACCGTTGGGTGGCTTGCGGAGTATAATTGTAGATGTAGATGTAGATGGGATGGGATACCACCAAAAGTGTTAAAAACAGTCTCCAAAATAACTGTGCAGCCACTAACTACAATAGTTAACCAGTCCCTTCAGTTAGTTAGTTAGTTAGTTAGTTACGTGTTCCATTGATCAATAGCACGGAAAAACTGTTATGATGTGGAGCATGTCAAGAAGGTTATTTTCCAGGAACACTGAAGTATGTGCGTAGTTAAGCCAGTATTCAAAAAAGGCACAAAAGAACACATGGGAAATTATCGTGCAGTCTTCCTTCTTCCATCACTGTCAAAAATATTTGAGAAGGTAGTCACCATACAAATTCAAAATTTCATAGAAAAATTTAAAATAATCTCAATAAATCAGTATGGATTTCAAAAAGGCAAAACCGCAATATCTGCTATAAATAACTTTGTTGATAAAATTAGCTCATCTCTAGACAACTCACTGCATGCCACAGGAATGTTTTGTGACCTATCAAAGACCTTTGATACACTGTAAACTGGAAAAGTATGGAATTAGGGTTTAAATCTCATCTAACCAACTGAAGACAAAGAGTGGCTGTAACATCAGAAAGAGGAACTTGTGCTTCAAAATAGAACACCATTTCACATGGAGTACCCCAAGGTACTGTCTTAGGTCCCATTCTGTTTTTGTTTTACATAAATGATCTGCCACTTAATATTGAGTGTCACTCAGTTTTATTTGCAGATGACACATCTTTAACCATTGAAAGTAACATTACAGATGAAATTCCAAAAAACTGTATTAAATACTTTAGAAAACTTAGATACCTGGTTTGACTTAAATGGGTTAAAATTAAACATGCAAAAGGCTCCGTTAATGCAATTTAAAACAAATCAAGCAAAACTGAATGATATTCAGGTCAGTCACAGAAACCAGGATTTGCAGGAAGCTAGCTGTGTGAAATTCCTAGGAATGCAACTAGATAAAAATCTATCATGGGGGTCACACATACAGTACCTTGCAAATAAATTAAATAGTGTAGCATATTCAATGAGAATATTGTACAATGCTACCAATATGGGCATAAGAAAAGTAGTATATCGCAGCTACTTTGAGTCAGTAATAAGGTATGGAATTGTATTTTGGGGTAACTCAAACCACATGTGATGAATACTAAAACTTCAGAAAACCATCATTAGAAATATGCAAAATGTATGGCAAAAAAATCATGTCAATCACTCCTAAAAAATCTGAATATGCTAAGGCTTCCCTCACTATACAAGTATGAGCTGATTATCTTTGTACACAGTAACCCTTATTTATTTGTATCAAATCATTTTGAACATTATTACAACAACTGAAATAAAAATAATTTTATGCTGCCCACCCACTGTTTAAAACTTTATGCTCAAACTCCACATTATATGGGTATGAAAATTTATAACTAAGTGAAAGGAAGAGAATTGCTCAGCATAAATTTAGAAACACTGAAAAAATCCTTGTATGAGAAACTAGTGCAGAAATGTTACTATTCGGTAGAAGAATTCATAAATGACAACCAGACAATTTGAGCAGGTGAGAGCAAGTACTTAGGACTGTTAACCTTAAAAGTTTGTTACTTTTGAAGAAAAATTATTAATTGCTTAATTAAGTAATTATTCAGTACTGTATATTATATTAATGGTATTAGAAGGAGAACTGTAAACCAGTTTTTGTGTCTTGATGAGTCTCCTGTACTTTAAGTCAATGGCTTGAAATTGTGTGTTATGACACAATAAACTCCTATTTCTATTTCTATGTGTTTAGTAACTCTGCTTTAGCAGAACTGTCATTGATAGTATTTCCAATGCTCATTTTTATCATTTTTTAGGGCATGCGCATTTGTTATTGTGCATATTTTTTGCAGTTTTTATAGTATATTGATAGCCTTGGAGTTAGTGATTTAAATTCTGTTATGGATTCAGTTATTTTGAGACTGACCACAAAAACCATTCTGAATTGTAGACATTGGTTTATTACTCTTTTCCCTGTTATTATCTTGTAAATTCTGTATCTATGTGATTCTGTTGGCTCTTGATCAGTGTTTCTCATTACTTGTCTGGTTATTATAATCCCTTTGTGATCCATTTGATCTGTCAAAATTTTTAGTGTCCCTGGTTTTGTGATGGAATTTATGTTGTGCATTGCTATGTAGTCCCTCTCTCCTGTCTTGACTCTTAAATTTTGATCTTCTGCCAGTATTGAACAGTTATGGATGCTTGAACTCACCTAAGTTATCTTCAAAGTGCTCACCATACCCAAGTGCAATCTTTCCCGAAAATTGCCAAGCAGTGGAATTTTTCTTAAAAAGCTTCCTTCTATTTTTGACTTTTCTAAGGTAGTCAACCTTGTATGGAACACACTCTGACTTAAAACTCTGGTTGTTAACTGCAGAAGTTGTTTTTTGTTTTGTCTGCTATACCTATTTTATTCCACTCAAGTCCACAGCAAGCTGCTGAGGACCCCCTATCTGCCACCTGAGATGCACCACTTAGGAGTATCACTCTCCATCAGCTATGACAGTGTAGTAGGTTCATGTACAGATGTTTCATTACCTTAAAAATCTGTCCCTGCACAAATTCATTTTCTACTTCTTACTAGTGCCTGTTATCTCATTGAATTGTTTTACTACAAACTTGCATTACACCAGTCATTGATTTCATAGCCATTTTCCCACATTTATGACTGGTGTAATGCAAAGGTTACATTTATGGTTGATTTGATAATGGACAAGAAGTCTAATATTGTTCATCAATAGGTGCAACTTAAAATGGGTTCCAAAGGAGTTATTTTAATTATGTTTCATCACTGTCTAACTATCTTATTACTTACTTCATTAATTAAGCATCAAACCCCTGATTCATCTCCTTTATAATAATGACTCTACAGAGTGATACTTCACAGCAACAAACAACAATATTATGGGAAAAATTTTAGTTAACTTCACAACAGATAAAACGTTAGTTATTGCAGGCATTAATTCACTTTGGCTAATGCATTTTTCTTCACTCAATTGAGTGAACTACATCATGAAAACTTTTCTATTTATTAACAGTTTTTTATTCTAGTCTGAAGGACTATAATGTGACACATTTTTACTGAAAACAGCAATTTCATCCGAGCAACTGAACATATTTTCACGACAAATCAAACAAATTGCTTTAACATTATTTCCACATACTTATAACAATGGAAATGATTGTAACCTTTGAAATCTTTTCTTTACTGCTGCTGTATCAATTTCTTACAGTTTTGTTTTAATGTTTCCAATAATTCTTTTTAAAAAATTCCACATTCTTTCACATTTTAGGCTCACCTCAATTTCTACATAACTTTTTGCTGAAAGAGATACGAAATTTAAGTGGAGGTAGTATTCAGATAATGTAGACTTCCATTCTCTTATTGCCACACAAACATTTGTTGACTTTAAAACATTTTATATAAATGTAAATTGATAATACTATATAAATTTAAATTGATGACAGTTTTTCTATATTTCTTACAATCTATTGAAATGGTAGGTGGAGAAATGGATGAAATCCTACTTCTATCAATTAAGTCAGTTACAAGTACAGCACTCTACCTAACAAACCCTTTGAACATTGCACACTGCACAACCACAGTCCCCCCAAAACTTGAATACACATTGTAAATTGCCTTCTGCGTACTATTTGCTTCATTGTCACTTTTGAAAATCTTGTATACACTTAATACTGGGCACTTAACAACAGTCCTGTATACTTCCACAACATTTATCTCTCCAAACTTTTCTTTCCTTTCTTGCGTACCTTTTGTTATACATCAGTATTTGCATTAATATTTCCTTGCACTACCACCATATTTTTAATGTCAACAGTATCTTGTTGGTTTGTAACAGAAATTTGTTCATTATCATTACTGTTGTAACAAGCTGGTTCTACTTCTGTTAATTCAACATGGAAAAAATCAACAACTTCCATGTACTTATTAAAGTGAATTTTTCCCACATTTTACTTAGCAAACTGTTATGACTGAAAGCTTTTAATTATGATTCCAAATTCTCTGTTACATATTCTAATTAATTCTCTAGACAAACTTTTACTGAATCTAAATTTTTGTCTAAATTTGAATTTAAATTACCTATGTCTTTTCATAATTTCATTTTAATATAATTTTAATTTGATCCAATTTCAAATTCATCTAGAAATCCAAGTCATCAATGTCACTTTTTTCTACATTTTTCACACATTTCCAAATACTTTCTTCCTGTTTTTCCATTTTTGCTTCAATTTTTCTACTGCTTTTTCATATAGTTTCTGACATTAATTAATGATTCCCTAAGGCTGTGAATCTCAGAATTTTCTGGTATCCTACCATCATATACATGGTCCTTCACCTTTCTGTTAATCATTTCTTAAAATAATTATAATTAACATTTGAGTACATAAACACTTTTATTATCTTTCTATAATAATTGTTGCCACTGCAATCAAAAGTTTTTCTTTGACTGCTAATTGTTCTATGTTCCTGCACCAGCCTGATGTGTTTTCATCTGTACTCCAAACTGTTTTTTCTTTAACTGAAGCCCGTCAAATATGACATTGATCTATTTGGTTTTCTATTGGTCGAAGAAAGTCCATTAAATATGGTGGTGACTTCCTGAACTTTCATCGATTGTTTTCAAACATGGCATCATGCTTGGATTATTGTATGTATATTGTTTTTTATTTGCCTACTGAAATTTGAAGTTATTTATGAATATACAATTTACTAGTTCTCACAATGTTCCTGTCTCTTCAATCATTTTGACTCACTTGTACTCTGTTATCACCATTTTCTAAGTTATTCATTCACACATTTTTCATTCCAGCTGTCTATTGTACTGTTCTTTGATGTTTCATTGCCACTGAAAGTTCAAACAAACTGAGTTTGTCATATGGTGCCAAAATAGGTACATGTCCTCAGATGAGGGCACAAATTTTAATGTTACTAACACAAATTTTAATATACTAACCTGTTAATGCTCAATAGTATCACAAACTTGCAGTCCATTGTTGAAAAACTGTTTGGGTTTTTGGCTAAGATAGGCAATAACAGACAAAACCTCATTAATTTAAGGTTGCCTAATTTGTGCATTTAATTTTGTTTAAAGCGCATTTGAGCGATGAGCAGTATGCCATACACTTCTGTTTACATTTCACAAATATCAGGCTAGTACATCCACTTCGTGAACTTTATCAGTGACAAAATAATTTGTAAAAAGTTCTGCAGCAGACTCAACACTCTGGTCTACACACACATTAATCTTCTACAAATCACAGCTCATAAGTTATATATCATTCTTGGAATGAATCATGAACACATTTAACTAGGATTGAATTTTATGCACACTTTGACAAAAAACTACCAATTTTTTGCCCGTAAATGTTATTGTGGTGCTTTCCTACCATTGACTTTTTACATGTGAGTGTAGAGACTAACGTAGAGAAGTTTGCTGAATAGAAATTAGACTCTGTCTTCTACATTTATAACCTCTTGTAGTTATGAGTTCTTACACAGAGATGGCATGTTCTGAACTGAGCAAAAGATCAAAGAGGATTCTTCCAGTGACCATCTTTTATGCAATCATCCAACAACTCATTTTTGAGTGATTTTATGCAGAGTATTGCAAAAATTTGTGGTTTTATTATCATTCACTTACATATACTGTCTGTAAACTTGGTAGCTGTTGATATTTGGAACTATACCAGTTTTGCAGTTTCTTTATATTTTCCTGCAAAAAAAAAAAAAAAAAAAAAGAAAAATTGAGATCATGTGACTATTTCCTGAAGAATGTTCATTTTTCACTCCCTGTTTCTAAAGGATTATTCAGGTACCTGTTTACTGTTGCCTCTAAAATAAAAATAACTCTTACACACTGTATATTCCAACCACTGTTTGCCGCTATCAAGTATATCTAAGGAATATTATGATCTATGTCATATTTTTATTCATCAGAACAACTTCTCTCTGATCCCAAGTATTCCAGTCTTACACTGGTAGACTAGTAATAATCAGGGAAAAGTCTCTTACATTGGTTATAATTGATCATTAGAACCTGATGTATGAATTAGAGATATTTAAAAAAAAAAACTCCTTACCTTTGCAGTTAAGATAGGATCTGGAAACTTCTACACAAAGCAAAATTAATCTCTCTTTCCCTTTTCCTTTAAAACCATGCCCGCACACACACACACATAAATCCCCTTCCCTGTGACATTCAGGTACATACACAGATCTATTCACATTTTATGGAAAAATGCTTCTTCTCCACTCATTTTCCAACCTACTTTTCATAACTTATATAAATTAAATTATGATTTATATTTTTGTAGTGTCAGAGTAGGTCTTTAAACCATGTTTTCGTGTATGATGTATAGGCCTATGCATACTTCAAATAGAAACAGAAAAATAGGCCATTGCAAACACAGATAGAGAAATGTGCCCAAAAGTAAAAACCACTTTGTCATTATATCATATTTTGTTTATTTTATTTTCCTTTGGGGTCACAAAATAAAAAGTGAAACATGCATACCTCTATACTGTTGTGTAATTGAGTACCACATATAGAAAGAGACCTTCTCAGTATGAACAAAGCTACGCATAAAAAGCTTCTTGCGTTGTTTGAAATTTTTGCTGTTTACCTCAAGCTTTTATAAATACTTACACAACAAAAGTATTTATGTTGGGTTGAACAATTTCTTCACAGCCAAAACTGCAATTTTTAGCAAATCTAACTGCCTTATCTGCATATGTTTGTACAGGGTGTTTATAAATGAATATCGGGGTTTTAACGCTTTATAATATTTATGATATTTAACTTACAGTTATAAATGATATATCAAATGAAAGAGCAACTCAAATAGTTTTACCAAGAACCTCATAACTGTTCAATGTGAGCATCGTTTGTCACATGGCATACATCAAGTCTATAGCCGAGTTCTTCCCAAGCGCTAGATAGGCCGCAAGAGGCCCAATGACAGGACTTGCTTTGCATGGCCTCCACATTCACCTGACCTAACGCCATGCGATTTTTTCCTTTGGGGCTTCATGAAGGATCGCGTCTATGTGCCTCCACTACCAGCAGACCTCCCAAAATTAAGAAACTGGATTGAAGCAACTGTTGCTAAAATCACTGAAGACACACTTATCAACATTTGGGAAGAACTCGGCTACAGACTTGATGTGTGCCATGTGACAAATGGTGCTCACATTGAATATTTATAACATTCTTGGTAAAACTGTTTGAGTTTCTCTTTCATTTGACATATCATTTATAACTGTAAGTTTAATATGATAAATATTATAAAGCATTAAAACCCTGGTATTCATTTATAAACACCCTGTATTTGTTATGCAACATAAAGTGTTAACTGTTAATAAAATTACGTTATTTATAGTAGTTAGTAGGCTATATAAATCGTAGCCAGAGGTGAAAGTTTTCAAATATTTTAGTGACTTTAGTGCGTTACTATCATGTTTGATAATTAGAAACGTTCATATTATATTTGACAATTACGTTTGTGTCTTGTGTGGTGACTGTGAATGGTATGTTTGCATGAGAAAGCTTTCTGACAAATATCAGCAAAAAGAGAGGCTTAAATGTAGTGACACATGAATGTAAATTTCCCAAGTTCCATTCTTGTAAGGAAGTTTGATCATTAATTATGCTGATTTGGTTAAATTCATATCAGAGGGAAAATATATCTAAATCCTGCAGCTATTTATTGAGTTTCCTTAGTTCATCGCTGAGCACATTTATGGCTTCCAGGATAATGGAAAAAGACGTTTTTCCCAAAAATTCATATACTTATCTAAAAATATGTTCGACTATTTCTGAGACTGAAATCATTTCCCTGCATAATGTAACTTTAAGAATAGATTTCTGATCTGTGTGTAATTTTGTTCCGCAACATATATAAGCTGTGTCTTGGAAACTGACATACAGCTGGGAGAGCGGTGTGCTGACCACATACCCCACATAACCACATCCAGTGATGCCTATGGGCTGAGGTTGACACGGCAGCCAGTCAGTACAGTTAGGCCTTGATGGCTTGTTCTGGAGGAGTTAAGTTAACATATATAACTTAAGACAGCAACTTGTATAAGTACTTAGTTTGAAAACTTCTGACATGCAAACAGCACTGTTTATTTGTTTAAAAGTCCTGGTAAGTTTAGGGCTATAAGACATTCTCTTACATCTGTCAGAAATAGTAAGAGCAGAAAAAAACTCAGTTTATGGTTGTTTGTGAAGAGTAGAATAATAGTGATAATTTACAGGAAATTACTGTAAACTGTGAGTCCCAACAGCAATGGATAGTACAGAAGGAATGGGAGGGGAAGAGAGAGAGAAAATGGTGGGGGAGAGGGAGAAGAGTAGTAGTAGTTATCCTTATTCTGGTCTTCAGTCTGAAGACTGGTTTGATGCAGCTCTACATGTTACCTCACCTTGTACAAGTGTCTTCATCTCAGAGTAACTACTGCAACCTACATCCTGCTGAATCTGCTTAGCATGTTTGTCTTTTGGTCTCCCTCCATGATTTTTACCCCCCCCCCCCCTCCCCCCATTCTCCTTCAATACTACATTCGTGACTTCTTGATACCTCAGGATGTGTCCTGTCGACTGATACTTTTGTTTAGTCAAGTTGCGCACAAATTTCTTTTCTCCCCAATTATATTTAGCACCTTCTCTTAGTTATGTGATCTACTCATCTAAACTTCACCTTTCTTCTGTCGCAAAACATTTCAAAAGCTTCTATTATCTTCTTGTCTACTACAGACAAATACCTCCAGAAAAGACTTCATAATATTTATATCTATATTCAGTGTTAAAAAATTTCTTTTCTTTAGAAATGCTTTTCTTGCCATTGCCAGTCTACATTTTATATCCTCTCTGCTTTGGCCATCATCAGTTATTTTGCAGATCAAAGAGCAAAACTTATGTACTGCTTTACATGTCTCATTTCCTAATCTAATTCCCACAGCATGACCTGATTTAATTCGACTACATTCCATTGTCCTTGTTTGCTTTTGCTGATGTTCATTTTACATTCTCCTTTTGAGACACTGTCAATTCCATTCAGCTGCTCTTCCATGTCCTTTGCTGTCTCTGACAGAGTAGTAAAACACAAGTTTTAGTGAAAGGAGCAAAATGGTGTGATTGTCCAATAAATGGAAAGAGCCAAGTGACTCCATCTTCACACACTTTAAAATGACCCAAGAATCAATATAAATCCACATTCTGTGCCATCTTTCAATACAGAATACAAGGAGACTGTTTTTCACATATCAACAGCAGACTGAAGACACATCAATTACATAAGATATGTCACTAGTGCATTCAGGTGTGTAGGGGATGGTTAAGTACTAGTGGCTTGTTGTACATAGGGTGTCTTCAAACTTTTGTTATTACATGAAATGCAATTTCCTCACATTCTCTATCAGGAGATAACATAGCTTGTAAGAGATGAAACAATTTGACATTAACTGAATCAAAAAAGGTAGTAAAGAGAGAAAAAATATTTTTCTTCTGTGAATCTAGTTTACAGAAAGACTGTATGGCAGTATTACTGCATGACATCATTCACATTAAAGGATAACACTAGTGAGCTCATAATTGACCCTTGTGACACTCGTGAGAGAACTCGTTTCCAGGAAGATTTTTCATTTCCACAGACAACGTGCTGCTGTCTGTTCCTCAAAAATCTTTTGAACCATTTCAAAAACAAGTTACTGCTTGCTTCATAAATAGTTTTCAAGCCACTTAGCTGCAATAACTAGAATTTTGTTAATTAGTTTTTTTGTGAGTGGTATTTCAAAGTTGATAGTGTCAGATCATTTCATGAAGTCTAGTAATGTCAATATTTGGACCCAATGTATGTCTTTTTGATGTTTCTCGCCATCAGTCACCTAGATAAGTGCATTATTTGTTCCTAATTGTTTACAAAAAGCATACTGATATTTGTCATATAAGTTGAATATGTTTAAATATTCTGTCACCTGATTGTGAACATTGCATTTTAGCACTTTGGCTAAAACAAATAAAGAGCCTAATTTGCCTGGTTGTTGTGGGTTTGATTTTTTACGGATGGGTTGGAATTTTCTTTCTTTTCATTTAGTGTGCTGTATCCCACTGACGAAAGAGAACTTAAAAATGTTTTTCAAGATTTGTATTATTCTCTCTACAAAATTCTGAATAATAATTATACTGAAACAATCATTACCTATCATTTTAGAAGAGATTATCATTATTACCATTCTTGTTTTGTTTATTGTAATGTATTTTGGATACAGTGTGTCTGTGTTGGGCTCTGGAGGATGATAATAAAGGATGTTTCCATAAGAGCATGCAAAAATTTAACAGAACATGGAGGATGCTTCACTGAACATTTTGAGGTAGGGAACCTGGGGTCAGAGAAGCCAACTTAAGGAGGTGATGGGAATAAAATTACATTGCTGTGTACTTTTTTATTTACATTAGCTGGAGTTAACTGCAGATACCATTACTGATACAATGAACATACCATTTGTACTGTATCTTACAAAAAGTATAAGACATTTTCTTGTTCCATTTTTAAATGCTGGCATTAACTTTTTATGCACTGCAGTCTTTTCCTGAGAACACAAAAAATACTCAAAAAAATTAAAGTTTCACTGACTGTGAAAACATGTACCTAGGAACAATTATTTTTAAAAGCATTACAATCATGAAAATCTTGTCAATATTGTATTTAATCATCTGTCTGTGTATGATATTTTCCTCTATTCCCTAGGGTGTGGGCAATGTACAACCGTTAACTGTGAGTGTGGCTCACTGACATCAATAGGGGTGGCAATAAACCATTGCCCTTTAGCCCAACAACATAATATAATAATATTAATATCAGAGCCTTATTTTAGCAGTGAAACATCAGTGAATAATTTATTAAAAGATGTACTGAGGTTTGATCTGTTGATTGAAATCCTGAAGGATAATAACATTGCTTGAAACAGATTTGTTTTAAGTTTGATATAAATCCCTTTTAAGGTTTTTTTTTTTTTTTTTTTTTTTTTTTTAGAGAAACACAATGTATGCAAATGGTAGCTACATACAAAAAAATCATTAAATAAATGTTCAATGTCTATCACCAGTGCAAATTTTGGCATTGCTTAGTGCAGATGTAGCATTATACCCAGAAGTATGTGCTACATCACAATGTAGAAGTCCTGGTACATGGAAATAAGTCATGGCATACCGCTGCCAATAGCTTTACTGGCTATACCCAAAATATATCACCAACACCCCAGACATAAGACAAGAGGTGAAGGAGAATGAGCTCTGCCGTGCATGCTTATTTAAGGATTCAGTCAAATGACAACTCCTTGATTCAGAGCAAATACTTTCGTCCTGACCAGCATTCATAATTTTCATAACTGTTTCATAGAATTACATTTGCTAAGACATATGAAAATCTTTGCAGTCATTTTCCAGTCTCTTAACCAAGTCATTTATATGTTATTTTATCACTTTTAAACAAATTTCAGACACACAAATCAGAAAATTTGGCACTCTAGTCAAAACACTAACATGACCTACTCTATAAATCACAACTACTATTCAACACGTGTCAAAAGGTATTGGAATATTAACAAAGAAACTCATGGTGATAATATCATTTGTGTGTCTGAAGAGGAGTTCATAGTTATGGCACCATTTACCTAAATAAACTAAATTTATATTGCGTGCACTATCCTCTTTCATCTGGTGTATCATGAATGTGACTTTCATGATAGATTCAGTTGTTACAATTTACTATAAACAATAATGACAATAATGTTAATAAATCTTTAACTATTAAAGCTTCTGACATGGATTCATGCTCAATGAACATGTCCCACTGCCGCAGTTTCAATACTGTCACAGGTTTTTCTCTAGCATGCTTGCAACAAGTTTTAATGTGTTTTCATCGAAATGATGTTAGTAACAACATTTCAAGTCAGAGGTCCCTCCACGTTATTTCATCCTGTGAAGATGTCACTGGAACAAATCCCTATTTCTGCCTGGAGAACCCTGATGACTGCTGGGCCTCATGGCCTGCTAGTTGACTTTACTTCCACTCAGCTCACCTGTCACAGTCTGTCTGACAGCTGGCCATCCCACCAAACAATCACACCAGCCAACAGCTGACCTGTCAGGTCCAGTCCATCCTGTAGTTTTCAAACCAGCTGCCTGTAACATAACATACCCCAATTTCATATATCACTCACCTGCTGAGTGATATATGAAGTAGCACCACACCTCACCATTCACATAATGTCAAGTAATACCAATTTTTGCAGATATTTAATTATACCAAAACTCATTTCATGGTTTTGTGAATGATTAATCAATCAGCATGAGAATTATCACTAGCAAACACATTAACTTAATCATAATTGATGTATCTTTACCTAAACATGTTATTAATAATTTGATAATCAAGTCTTTGAATGTGCTGGCAACCAAAATGATTTTACATGAAATAAATGCCCGTGTTAGTCTTGGTATGTGCAGCACTCAGTATTAGAATATGTTGTCACTTTCACTTTGTTTCATGCATACACATACCCACAATTGCTCCTGTACTTGCGTCAGGTTGGTGGAAGTGGATTCTTGTGTCCAAGGCAGTCTTCGTGCCATTGTACACTTTCAATACTCATCAGTATACTGCCAGCAGTGCTGTGCCACCTGTTGCCAGGCAAGCCATATCCTATCAGAATGTTCAAACAGGAAGTCCCAATGAGTGAGTGCCCAATATTTTTTACCCATGACTCCCCAACAATCATGCTGTGCGGAACACTTCCCTAGTTCACAATGTGTACACTGTGTTAGAGCTCAAGTGAGACCTATCAAGGTAACAATACAAATGCTTAAATATGTATTCAAACAGCCAGATATTCCCATATATTAATTAATAATCAACAAATCATTTTAAATTTTGAAAAAACTGCTTTGCATCCCACAAGTTATCCTGCATTATGACAAAATAAACAATTGATTCCAGCTTTCTCATCTGCACAAATACCCATTAAACTAGATTGGCTGAACCCAAATCCATTGATTTCCACAATTCTAAATCTGAACATTACATTTACATACTGGCACAAGAGAGAACACTCAAGTAATATACTGTACATCTAATTACTCATTGCACATGAATGCACCAGACTTACATATCCCTCATAACTCATCCTTTACCCCTGATGATCATATTGTACTGACTTCACTTTTCTTGTATGTCCACGCATATACCAATAACAAATGACTTAATTTTTTCTCTTTTACAGTACATTCATGCATATCTTTTCATGAATAGTAAAATTATTATAATCTTCATTTAAATGAAACTTCAGCCACCAATGCCACCAGTATCACCTGTGCAAATCATGCTATGTACCATATATGTACCATCCAGAAACACTTAACAATGAGAAACGCACAAAATTACTTATAAATATACAACATGGTAAATAAATATACATTTTATATACACTTGAGCACATTTGTTGTCTTAATTCACTTTTCAATATATATCTTCAGCTCAGTTATATTTCGCAGACAGAAAGGTTTCTTTGATATTGGGTGCACCAGTCTGTAGGCAATGGGATGTGGGCACTCTGTTACTTCAAATGACCCATGATACAGTTCAAATAATTTTTTGGTTTCCCCAACAGTATCACAGGATTTTTCTTTAGTTCTGACTAAGACTCTCTCTCCCCATTTAAATCTGACTCCTAAATTTTTCCATCATGTCTCTTCTTTCTTTCAGAACGCTTCTGTAGCAGATGTTGATTGACCAGTGACTCCCTCTCTTGTCTGTTTAAAAGGATAGCTGGATGAAACTCAATATTCTCTGCTATCAAATTACCAGGTTTTCTTTCTGTCTTCACTCCATATGACGAGAAATCAGTGGCACTACTTTTAATCATGTTCATAGGATCAATTATAATCAAATGCCCCATCCAAGTAGTGTGTGTTTTTGCTGCAGTAGGTCCTGCACAACCTAGCCAGTACCTGCATGTACCTCTCAGCAGGATTGCATTCTGGGTGGTACACCAATATACTTATGTGTCTAATGCCAGCCTTTCTACAAAGTTGCCCCACACTCTGGAAGTAAATTGTGCTCCGTGTTCTGATAAGATCTTTTCAAACAATTTGACATTCACTATGTAGTCCTGTTCTAGTTTGTTAACTACTTGTGGCACTTTTTAGGGGGTTCAGTTTGACATATTTACAGAATACATCTACTGTTAATAATATACATTTTTGTCCATCATGACCTGCTGGGACAGGTCCAAAAAATCTAATGCAAGTAACTCACCTGCTCTACTGGGGATGATGATCTGCATTTCTCCCCGCATAGCTACTGTGCTAAACTTCACCCTTTGAAATCAGTCACAAGCTGATAACTGTTTCACTACTCTTCTAGCCATGTTATTAAGAATGACATATTCCTGCATTATTTCTAAACACTTCTGTGCTCCATAGTGCCCATGGCTGTGATGAATAAACATTTTTGCCTAAATAGTACACCATTATAAATCTTATAATACAGTTTAATTTCTTTACATATCCTTTACACCCAAAAATAACTTAAATGAATTTCAATGTTGGATCTGCATTTTGGAGCCTGTGCATGTCTTTTCATATTGATTTCATCTCCTGCTCTACCTCTACACCTTCTATATATGTTATTGGGAACTCTTTTTTAGACTTCATTTTTTCCTCACACTCTTCCTCAATGATTGGTAACTGGGGAAGGGCATCTGCCACATTGTTGTCCATCTCTTCTATATACTCAGTACAATATCTAAATTGCTGCAGATATACAGCCCATCTCATTAATCAGTTAGTCAACAGATTGCATTCTTGGAGGTAGCTCAAAGCTTCATGGTCAGTAAAGACAACAGCCTCCCTGCCTTCCAGATAAATAATAAGTTTCTGAACCCAAATACCACAGCCAGTAATTCCTTTTCTGATATCCCGTTCATTAGTTCATCTTAGATAGCATCCAAACTTAGGAATGCTGCAGGTCTTTCCTCTAGCTTTCCCTCTATAATTTTCTCCAGGAACAGGACTGATCCTATACCATAATCTCAACTGCCAGATGCAATGCAGAAAGGCAATGACATGTCTGGATAGTATAACTCTTTACTATTAGCTAAGCTGTCCTTGGTAGATTCAAATTCCTTATTGCACTCAGCAGAATATGTTCAGGTAACATTATTTTTTAACAACCTACATAATTTGATGAATCCATTCTGTAATCACTAATGTATTTCTGATAAACTCTAAAAAGCCCAATAAATGACTTCAGTTGTTTCCTATTTGTTGGCTCTTCCTCTCAGCAATAGTCTTCACCTTCTCCTTGTTAGGTAGTGTACCCTCAGAAGTTAACAGATGAACTAAGAATGATGATTATACCTGCACAAAATCACGTTTATTCAGGCTAAGAGTCACCTCTCCTTTATATACAGCTTCGAACACTTCCTCCAATATTTGGCAATTTTCCTGCCGTGAGCTGCTGGTTATCAATGCATCATCAACATACACAGTAAGTTTTCTCAACATCTCATATCCAAGAACATGATTTAATGCCCTAATGAACACAGCCACTAATCAACATAATCCAAATGGAACCATTCTACACATATATCTTCTCTCTTCAGATAAGAAAACAGTATACTTCCTACTGTCTTCAGCTAACTTCACCTGCCATAAAAGAAAAGTTAAATATATACTACACATGAGCTGTATATTGTTAAAATTTTGCAAAAGCTCATTTATGTTTTCTAGTTGATCAGTCTCTTTTGCAATTATTTTGTTCAGTCTCCTCACATCTAACACAATCCTCACAGAACCATCTTTCTTTTTGTCTATAACAATTGGGTTACTATACTCGTTCCTGCCCAACTCAATAACCTTCCAATCTAGCATTTTCTATATTCTGGCCCTTACTGCTTCCTTGTCTTCCACAGCAACAGTGAAGGGTTTAACCCTAATTACATCATGTGGCATTACCTTTAAATGATATTTAAAATCAACTACTTCCCCAGGCTTACATAAAAACACATGTTTATATTTGTTCAATAGCTTCTTGAGCTGTGAGCTTTGATCCTTTGGCAAGTGTTTGATCTCTTTTGTTTCATCATTTATTTGCTGTAGAGAACATGTCTCTCCACTACACTCATTTTCCCTTTTTAGGTGAGCCATCATTTTACCTCCTGTCAATTTGGTTTTAAACTTAACTCTTTTTCTGCTACCTTCATGATTAAATTCCAGAACTCTGTCTATTACAATAATACTGCAACCATACTTACTAAGAAAATTCATGTTGAGTATAATTTCCATAGCAAGGTCAGTCACCACAAGGCAATCTGTATTGAAATACTGATCTTCACTCTTAAAATCTAATAAAATCTCCACCTTTGCTGGCTTGCTACAATCCCCCCCCTTCCCCCCCCCCCCCCCCCCCCCACCACCAGTTGCAGTCTTTATTTTAACTCCAGTTACAGTCAACTACATCAAATCTCTGCTTCTTATCTGTTGCTATAATGATTCAAATGCAGCTGATAAACTAGACACAGAATCTAATAATGTAATAGTTTCTACATTTCCTAATGTGACATTAATAACTGGTTGAACGTTCGCAATAATTACCCTATTTAATTCAGTCTCTACCAACAGACCTGCTTCAGTGTCTTCCATGCTCTCTCTGTACGTTACATGAACACTTATATGTATCCCCATGTTCTATATCTGCATTTCCTTAAACAAATCCTTAATCACTTCCCTTATATCATGTTCACCCCTTAATTCTTCAGTTTTCCTTGCCACTTTAAATTTTAAATTGTCCCATTCCTCAGGAATTAATGTTTTAGCATTTTACCATAAGATACCCAGTCATTAATATGCTTCTTCTTTTCCAATCCAATCACTACCAATATTCTTACTCAGAACCATCTGACTACCTACCATGGAAGCCAGTGTCTCAACTTCTTCCTCATAACAAAACTCAATATTTTCATTACTCCACTCACCCTCAGCTACACTCACTAATTCATCAGTACCACACACAACATTATCAGATGCACCCACTGGTATAGTTGCAGCATTTTCATACACATCATTACAAAGTTACAGGCACAATACCAATATTGGCATTAACAGCACATGCTGCACTTTGAGCCAGCTCATGTACATTAATATATGAAAAACTTCCTCAAAACTCATCTCCATGTCCACATACATAACCTGATTACAAATAATTTTGTTATTATTTGCTTTGCTCCTTATTTCCATATCAATGCCTGTTTCTGCTTCTGACAGAGTGACTGCCTCTCTTTCAAAATTATCTGTAATCATCATTGAAGCTAAATCCACTTTATTTTCTTCTAGTTCAACCATTTTATTTCTGGCAAACTATTCCCCACCATAATAGCTAGAATAATCATTGTTACAGTTATTCATATTGCATGTATTATTAATATTGTTCCTCCTGTTCCAATTACTGTAGTTGTTAAACTCTTCACACATATTTTCATTGCCTATTATTGCATCCATGTTCCATATACCAATCTCTCTTCTTCGTTTCTCACTCCAATTCTTTCCCTATTGTAACCTTGTCTCGTCTTGTTCCTTGCATATCCATTAACCCCCTGTGGACCTTGAGTAGGGCTCACATTAGATTTTCAATAGTCTGCCCACAAACCTTACTCCCTGTGCATTCTCCTGTCTTGGCCCTTGCTTTACTTCATCTCTCCTCTGTTCAACAATCTCCCTTCTTTCAGTATAATTCCCTTTATCTCCCTGCTGTTTATTTCTCCAATTCCTGCTGTGATGATTGTGTCCACTCCTATCACCTCTCCCTCATTCCTATGATTTCCATTCAAATTATTGTTGTAATTACCTCTATCATTTCTGTTACTGTCTCTCTGCTCAAAAGATTTTTGTTGGTAACACTGAGCCCTATCAGTATTTTCTATGAAATCCAGAAACTCTTCAACAGAATCAGCAGGGCTGTGGATGATTTCCCACTGCAGTTGTTCTGGAAGTCTCTTCTTTAATGTAGAGAGTTCTGTAAATACCACAGCAGCCTATTCATATGTATTATTTTATTTAATTCTCTTGCTCAAAATTCCCTCGTGCTCTCTTTACCACTCTTATACCCTGGCCCATCCAAAAATTCATTTTGTAACCTTACTTGTTTAGCTTGACCCCAGTATTCATTAAAGAACATTGTTTCAAACTTCCTGGAATAAACTAATTGCTCTGCATGCTGATTACTCGATGCCTGTGCTCCTCCTTCTAATTGCCTCTTTACGAATTTAATTTTAGCCATCTCAATCATTCGAGCAACAAAATTATCTTTACATGTAGCCAAGAAATCCAATGCATGGTACTTACCATCTCCAAAAATAGTTTTTTACTCAATCCTTGCCCCATGGGATGCCCCATCATTAAATTCCCTTGCCCATCTGCTATATTACTTACTGATTCCTTCAGTTCATTTATCTGTTTCTCTCTCTTTCTAACTTCCCTTTCAGATTTTCACCTATACTTTTATAACAATCAGCAATGCCTGCACTGACTGATTTAAACTCTGCATTTGTTTGTATTTCACAATTTATACATTTCTTTTCTTGTGCCTCAATTTGTTTCACAAGGTGATCTTCCACAATTTCCACTTTAATACTAATGCCTTTTCTACCTCATCAACTCTGAGATTAACTTCCTCAACCATTTTAACTGTCTTTTCAACTTTATTTGTAATCTCAGTGAATTTACTTTCTAGCTGATCGAATTTTCCACTCACTGCACTTATCTTATCACCAATCTTTGATTCCATGTCCTCAAGTTTTAAAACTATATTCCCAACTGTTTCAGCTTTTATACTCCTAATTTTACTCTCCATTATTGAATCTATTTCGCCAACTATATCATATTTTATAGTCTCCATTTGTAAATATATCTCTTCTAATTTATTATTCAATGTTTCAGAAAATATATTCAGATCACTTTCTGACACTCAACCTATTTCTTCCCTGCTCCGTGGCATGTTGTTGTTACTAATATCACTCCCTGCACCCTCTGACCCACAATCACTTTGTGAATTATTAATTCCGTCAGCTATGACTGACTATGAGAAAAATTTAAAATGCAACTTCTGACTATACTTAACTTGTGATCATTTCCATCATATGCACCCTCTGCTGCTCTACATGTTGTCCAGTGCTGATGCAATGCCTCTTGCCGCTTGCCTCGTGTGACACTGTGAAGCCACTGCTTCTGCTGCTTTGGACTCGTGTAATGCCGAATGCATGTGATGCTGTCTCTGCTGCTCGGTGACTTTGCTCACGTGTACTGCTATACTGGCGATGTACCATATAACAGTCATCTGCCTTTGCTGTTACTAGCATGTGCTTCTATGCTTATCATCTGCACTAAGTGCATTATTACTGCTGCTACTTTTACCACTGGTGCACTATGCTTATCATCTGCACTAAGTGCATTATTACTGCTGCTGCTTTTACCACTGGTGCACTATACAGAAACCTGTGCGCCCCACTCTAACTGCTCAGTAGTACAGCTTGGATACTGGGACAACCAGTCTAGAAGTAACAGTAGAATTAAAATGCAGTCAAATCCCAGATGAACCAACCCATTTACAGCATTTTATCATGTTCCCCAGGGTGTGGGCAATATATGACCATTAACTGTGACTATGGCTTCCTAACATCAATTGTGGGTGGCTATAAACTGTCACTCTTTAGCCCAACAACACAACATAATAATGTCAATACCAAAGCCTTATTTTAGCAGTGACACATCAGTGAGTGACTACTAAAAGATTCACTGAGGTTGGATAATTTTAAAAAAATCTCATACATATAAATCACCACACTTGGCACTCTAGTCAAAACACTAATGTGACCTACTTTATAAATCACAACTACAGTTCAATACAGATTGAAAGTTATTGCAATATTAATGAAAGAAACTCATGCTGAAAAATCATGTGTGCCTCCGTGGACAAGTTCATAGTTATGGCACCATTTACATAAATAAACTAAATTGTTTACAACAGTTTTATAGTTGTTTAACTAGAAGAATAATCTGTTCATTACATTGCAAGCATTATCCTCTTTCATCTGGTGTATCACAAGTGTGACTTTCATGATGGATTCAGTTGTTGCAATTTGCTACAAACAATGATGGTAATAATATTAATAACTTTTTAACTATTGAAGCTTCTGACATAGATTTATGTTTGACGGGCTCAGCCCACTGCTGCAGTTCCAAGACTGTCATTGGTTTTTCTCTAGCATGCTTGTAACAAGTTTTAATGTGTTTTCATTAAAATCATATTAGTGACAACATTTAAAATCACAGATCCCTCCATTTTAGCCATCCCATGATCATGTGACCAGAACACATCCCTCTTTCTGCCAGGAAAACCCTGATGACTACTTGGCATCATGGCCTGCTAGCTGCCTTTATTTTCACTCAGCTCACATGTCACAGTCCATCTGACAGCTGGCCACCTGAGCAAACATTCATAGCAGCCCACAGCTGTCCTGTCAAGTCCTGTCCCAATCCATCCTGCAGCAGTCAAACCAGCTGCTTTTAATGTCACATGTTACATTATTATTCTTCTGCACACTAGTAATAAGTAAGTGAAATCAAACTGAACAGAAGTGTTATCAAAACCCAGTTACAAGTTTTGAAATAGAAGCCATTGGGAACTAAAACCAATTTCCATTTTCACGTCAGTAAAAATTCAAGACAGTTAAAATTATTAAGGCATTAAAGAATATCAGTTCATTTGAATGTATCACCTGTTCCATGGTAGAAGAGCTCCTTCTATTTCAAGGTACAGGATGGTGTGCAACCAATGAAGTATGGCTTAATTGTTCACAAGTTACATAAATGTTTCTGAAAATATAAAACATTTTATTCACCAGAAGAATTAACAATTTATTCCAAATTGCTTTAATGTATTATACAGCACTTAAATGTGTATAACATGAAATATTTATAAATTCTGCATGAAACACCTCATGTCTTACAACAGCACAATCTGTAGAAAATGGCAGAAGCTGTGTATGGCAGTCTTTAGTGTGTGTTCCTTCATGTGATTCTAAAATCAGTCCCTAGACTGAAATGCTAACCAAGAAACATCACATGTTGCTAGGTACATTATCCTCTAGGTACAATGTTCTCCCCTACTAGGAAATCAAAAAGGAACAGGTAGAATTCCATCTGTAAAAAGTCCTGATATATAGGTATCCTAATAATATACATATGTAGAAGAGCAAAATTACAGCACTTCATTGCATAACACACTGAGCACATGTGCAGAGAACATTTGCATTGGAAGGATACAAAGAACCAACTAAATCTAACTTACACTGCAACGACAAAACACTGCACAGAGAAACACGTCACTCTCAGGCAGAGGCACACAATCGACACTGTTTGGGTGCAAAATCCACACAGAGCCTCCCCCTAAGGTGAAGCACGAAGAGGCTACATTCATGATAGTAATGTCACTCTTTGATCTGTTGTTACAAGGTATGACCAACCAAAATTTAACAGTCTGCCGACCAAAGTATGGCTAGACCATTTGTACACTGTCCTGTTGTCATGGTACTTCAATCTCATAGGTAATGTGGGGCCTTCCGCATGTGATGAGTGTGCAGGGCAAACTCTGTGTCTTCCTGTAGTTTCAGTGGCAGTGGGATGCTGACAGTCTTTGTGGGTGGAGGTTGGTGTCAAAACTTTGTGGTGTCCCACTTCCAAAGGTTGATTCCCTGGTGGAGTGATGTGCCATTATCATCTTCTAGGTTCCATAACCCAGGTTGATTTCACATGCTGTGCAGATACTGTGCAAGTTTTCACACTGAGTAGTGTTTTGAACATCTGTTCACTGTGCTTAAGGATTCTGCGTGGGCCAGTGTAAAGAGATTGCAGAGCTGCACAGATTGTGTTGTTTCTAAGCATCACATGTTCACTATCTGCCAATGTCTTATATGTGTATGACATGCTTTGCTCACCTTGAGGTTTTGAAGGTGGTATGTATACACAGACATGTGTTGTTTGGTCTGCCTGACCAAATCTGATAGCTCTTTGTTGTCAGGCAGAGGCCCTGAATTCCACCAGCCATGTGAGACTTCTGTTAAAGATGTTATTAAGTCTTCCTTGTAGGCCAATTGAACACCTAAAAGCATACAAGATAGTGCTTCTGTCTGCTGATCATTGAGTCACATGAGTGCTGCTTTAGTGGTGGTAGGGCCATTGCTCTGAGGTTTGTAAGCCTTTGTACTAAAGTGTTAGACACTGCACAGTTTGCATAGTTCAGAAAACAGTTGCATTTTCAATTGGCACCCTTGGCCTGTGGTAATAGATACAGGATAATGAAACAACACAATCCACACTTGTAGCAAAGCCTTAGCTGTAATTTCTGCTGGCATATCCACCAAAGGCACTGCGTCTACCCAGTGATTTACTTGGTGTGTTGCTGAGTGGATGTAATGATATCCATTGGACTCAGGTAGGGCACCATGGGGTTGAGATATCCATGTTGCAAATGTTCTTTTACTACTGTATATCTTCCATGTTTGTGGAATGCATGACATCCGACCTTGCTGTGCTGACAGTTGATATACATTTGAGTCCATGTTCTGCAGTCTGCTTTCACATTAGGCCAGACAAAACTTTCTATGAGTAACTTGGTGGTTGATCAGACTCCAGCA
Organism: Schistocerca americana; assembly: GCF_021461395.2. Classification (NCBI taxonomy): domain Eukaryota; kingdom Metazoa; phylum Arthropoda; class Insecta; order Orthoptera; family Acrididae; genus Schistocerca; species Schistocerca americana. The sequence continues at coordinate 661,237,922 of NC_060130.1, forward strand.
TTCAACAAATTATCCAAATTTTCAAAAATTACTTTTTACAGAAAAGCTGGGAGTAACCTGTGTTGGGAGGTAGGGCATCATATCTTCTTACCTGTACCAGGGATTGATGCCCATTCCAGTGTCAGTCTAGTGGTGTTCTTATTCGAAAGTAATTTGTGGATCTTGCAGCTGTGCTTCAGTCAGTTTGTCACAGCATATGCTGACAGTCATTGCATTGATGTGGGAGATGAAATCTCTGGAAGAATCACTGAAGTTGTTCATCAAACACTGGAAATTTTTCACGTTCTTTAAAATTGCCAGGATATGGGGAGTTGGAACCGGTGATTGTTCTTCACAACATGCTATGTCTTCCTTCAACTGAACAAGATGCTTGTTACTATATTCCAACTCTCTTCCCTTGTTGGTCAATGTTGATTGTGCAAATGGTTGTGCCATATAGTTTAATGGATGTGCCATTTGTAGCTTGCAGTTGCAGGAGAGACTCCAAAACTTCTGAATGAAATGTTGTTTTCTGAATAGTACTCACCTTCAAGCCTGCATTGGTAAGGAAATAGCAGTTCATCTTCTTGTCTATGACATATAACCTACAACCATCATGAGAAGTTTGAATTAAACTTTTTAGGCTCATTCATTTGTAATGCAGGCGCTCTTGAAATGCTCTGTGACCTGTAGCATCTGCTGGAGGTTGCACATGAAGTTTGGGTGATAGAAAGGTGCTGAAAATTTGGTATTGTGATTCCTGAAACATGTGTGGATCCAACACAAATGTGACCATTCTTGGTTGTCTTCACTGGCTGTGAGTCTACCTCCTGTGAACAGCTGTTGAATGGGGTTCCCCTTAGCTATAACATGTGTTGTTTACACAGGCTGTTACTGTCTTGACCCTCAGTACATGCCTGGCACTCTTTGGCAACTTGTTGCTACATGAGAGAGTTTAAGGGGTGCTGCTGGCATAAGCTGTTGGGACTTTTGTCCTACTAATGCTGCTGTTATGGGAGTACAAGAATTCTATTAGCCATATGCAATCTGCCTTATCATCTATCACATCAATGAGAAATTATTGAAGCCTGTATATGTGGAGGCACTTAACTTAAGCATATAGTCCAAATCATGCCATCAAGCATGAGTTGCTGGATCTAATAATTCATGTAAATGCCTCGAAAATTAGGAAGATGTTCTTCCATCCAGTTTCTCTGTGTAAACCCCTGGCTGCATATGGTGTTTAGGCATTTTGGATAAAATAGCCTTTGCCGAGTAAAATTTGTCAGTGGCAGGAATTGAGTGAATAACATCACTAATGAGGTATGTAGAGTAACCAACATTGCTTATAAAAGCAGAAAATTCTGAAGCATCACCTATGGTGATGTGGCTATCCAGTATATTCTCCATAAGAGCAAATCACATCTGTGGACTTTCCAGTTGAAATGGAGGCAATTTAGGTTGAGACTGCTGCTTGACAGTAAATTCATGGAAAATATGCCCATGTGGTAATGCTGCTTGACAGAAACTTCATTGATAATGGCCCATGTGGTACTAAGTCTTGTGATCTGAGGGCTTTGGCATGCAAAATCCTATCAACCATGTGTGACACAGAAGAAAAACCCAGAAACCTTTTTGTGTAACCCAGCTGGCTGGGCTCAGCTGGTGGGAGAAACAGGCTTGACTGCATTTCTTCCAGCACACAAGCATAAAGGAATTGATGTGGAATGTTGTCATGATGCTGTGAAATCGTAGGGAACCCAGGATCATGCTAAGGAACACTGTAATGGAACACTCTCCTGTAACCAAATGACTTGATCAGTATTGCTTATAAAGTCAAAGGAGGAAAAATTTGTGCCACTAAATGTCAATACAGTTACTCCACATGGTAGTTATCATATGCAGGAGGTGAAAGATATCCACTTTCTTATTTCACTGTGTACATTGTCTATGTATAGGATATTTGTATTTTGTTAACAGTAACAGAGCTGTCTTGTACAGTTACCGAAATGTTACGCAGTGGTCTGCAGACTGTTCTAGGATTCTGCATTCATTGTCATCCTCGTTTTGTGATTTGGCTTCTACTAGTAGATCACATTTAACATGAACAACATAGCAGTATAAGATGAGTGCATCTATCTGCACTTTTCTTAAATACACACTCACACAGTTGAAAGATAGAGAGAGCTATTGTGTGGTTGGTAGAGTGTTCCTATCACCATGAAGAATGGAATAGTTTGATATGTCATGTGATTTGTTAATAGTTAGATGTTGTGTTCATCATTTTCAGGACTCTTGAGCATGATATATGCAATATGTGCAATATTGTTACATTTGATTGTGGTCAGACTGTACATGCCTTGTGGATGAGACATTCAATTTACAAGATCATGTAGGTAATGAGGTTTGTATGTGCCACTGTGTCAATGGTACACTGTGAGTCCCTCAATTCAGTAAAAGCTTGTGTTGTTACACTCAGATACCATGGAGAACAATGTGTTATTGACAGAGAACACTGTCAGCTGTCACATATTGTAACAGCAGATAGATGAGGTCCAGTGCTGCAAATTTGTCACCTGTTCAGTGCAACAACACCCAGTATGCAACTATGCTATCTGGAGTGAACTCCTCATACAGGTATACAGAACCCACTGCCATACACATGTACTTCTGTCTATTACATATCAAAGGCACAGATATTATCATAGATCTAAGTACACTACTATTGGATGTTCCAAGCATGAGAAATGGTCATCTGGAGTTGAAATTTGTAATGTAAATAAAAACTACATAAGGTGATCAACCTGTTTTCCCATGCGCTGCCATTCAGGCATATGATGGAGAGAGATTCTTGTGTTAAGGATGCTCACATGGAATAAAATATGGTCCTTGATAATTTGCCATTATTTCCTAATTGCAATCAGTATAACAAGATTTGCCCCATTGTGTGACTCTGTTTGCTGGCCTACAAAATCCCACGTGTCCTGTACCTTCAGCATGGGAATGCACTGCCCTATAGCTCCAAAATTAGTAGAGCTGTTCAAAGAACATTGCATGAACATAAGGTTGCTTCTGTATCTCTCTTAATCATCTGACCATGGTCACATTGCATACATCTTAAATACTAATGAGTGAGATGAATATACTTCAGATCCAGCTCTGATTAGGTCCATTAACAAAACATACAAATAGGCATACAAAATTACTTTTCATCAGAGTGCCTTAAGTATAAATAAACAGTATAATGTTTTGTGTCTGTGCCAGAGCTACAAAACTGTATCTTTAAATTTTATGTAGTTGCCAGTAAGAAACACCCTATCATTAACTAATAGCAAAATTTCAAGGTGACAGCGTAAACTTCAGCAGATGAAAACAGTTCAGGCCAAGGACAGCCCTGCCATTAGAGTTTCCGCATAACAAATGGCTTAATGGGTTTCAAAATATGCGTATCAACAGTTGATACACATTGAACATTTGTGGATGCAAAACAGGTACTTGGGAATGTGGTGTACGTGTGAGTAACATTTCACTTGTCCATGGAGACTTCACTCACTGAACACAAATTACATATATAATTCCTTTTTGTTTACAGTATGTAAGAGTAAATCAAGTTTAAAGTATGTAATACTTATGAGTGACTCTTTCACATTTAACATTTTGTTTAAACTATTACAGTAGAAGAGACTTTCTTAATTGAAATTATTGGGGCAATGAAATTGGACTGTTCCTGTAAAAAAACTACAAACCTTACACATACAAGAGACGCAATATAATTGTAGTTTTAAATAAATATTAGAGATATCTTGGATCCTACAGCTGAGAAAAATTGTGTTCTAATAAATTAAGCAGTGCAATATTTTGTTTGTTTGAATCTTCTCAATACAAATACAAATTTCAGCATTTTTCATCAGACTTTCTTAACTATATTCTCACTATAGAACACATTTAACAAATCTTATTTGGCATGCATAATAATTAAAATGACTATATATAAGACTTAAGACTGGAATTGTTGCACAGTTACTTCTATTCTTACAATATATTACGTTCTTATTTTATGATAGTGTCTAGTGCAACTTATAATGGAGCTGAGCTTTTAAATATTGTAGGAAAGACATTTTTGTAGGTGAACCAAAGCTGCTATTTACTTTATTCACTAACTAGTTTTTTCATGAAATCTTCTTGGGTTATTAGTCAAGTCATGGCATCATGTTGTCGCATCAATTTGTCTGAAGATGATGAGTAGGAAACTTGCTGAAACATTTTGACAATATGATACCATGGTGTGGCTAACAATACAAGAAGATTTCAGCAAGGAAATTCACTTAGAAAGCCTGTATTCCCATATGACCAGTTTTAGTCATGACTAATTTTCATAAGCCATGTAATTTGTGTTTGTTAGTATACTGGTACATACTTTATGTGAAAAAATTGTACTCCTGTCATCACACTTCCTACTGAGATCCAGACTTATTTATCCAGCACAGTATTACTTGATCCACTTGACATGTATATGGCACATTATAATGGTTATATCCTGGATCGGATATTATTGTGTTCTACAATAGCTTATTTTATGCAGGATAATGTTGTTTGACTACAAGTTATGACATTTCCTGACACAAAATTAAACTGTATGACAGATATTAATGTTAAACTAGAACATATCAACCACAATGTAGCATTTAAACATTTCAAGCGGCTCAAGCAATATGCTTCTCTATATTTCCGAACTTACCTTCAATTGAAATGAAATGGAAAGACTGAATAGTCCATGCAAATTATGTGTGTATTCAAACACAGACGACTTGGGTTGTCAAAATGGGTTATGCTTAAAAATAGTCAGTTAATGAAAGAAATAGCTCCTTCACATCAAATATGATAATGGCTTTGTTACAAAAGTTATTTTCTACTTGGAAAACAGTTTCTAATACAGTAACATTTATTCTTTTACAGAGGTGCTGCAACTGACTCACTTGTTGTGGTATTCTCTTCACAAGACAAGAAAGCAGACTGGGAGGAGGTTTTTAATGATGCTAAGCAGAAACTTGGTAAGTACATGTGAGTGAACTTAAGAATTAGTTATTTGTCTAGCTAATTTTTATGCACTCTAAGACAAAGGTACTTTGCGAATGGGACAGAAATTGTTAGATGTGATGTGCATGTACAGACAAACAAATGATCACAATTTCAGATGAAGTGGGTGATTTATTCAAGAGGAAGAGCATTACAAATTGAGCAAGGGAATAACACATTGGTCAACTTTTGGGCCTTACACAACCAGTTACTCAGCTTAGCACTGATTAATGAATTTGCTGGATGTCCTCTTGAGGGATATTTTTGAAAGTTTCCACTGGTCATTGTAGCCCAATTCAAAGTGGTATTCATCACTGAAGACAGTTCCACTCCCGTCAATGAAATTCCAGGCCCAAATGAACAATGAAGACGTGTCTGGAGAGGCACCAGATAGTAGTGGGATACCATCCTGACTGTCACACATCATATGATCCCTAAAACCATGGGGTGCCATTTCATTTTGTACCAAGTGAGGTGGCGCAGTGGTTAGCACACTGGACCCGCATTTGGGAGGACGATGGTTCAATCCCGTCTCCAGCCATCCTGATTTAGGTTTTCCGTGATTTCCCTAAATCGTTTCAGGCAAATGCCGGGATGGTTCCTTTGAAAGGGCATGGCTGATTTCCTTCCCAATCCTTCCCTAACCCGAACTTGCGCTCCGTCTCTAATGACCTCATTGTTGACGGGACGTTAAACACTAACCACCACCACCACCACCGCCACCATTTCATTTGTAGCAGGACCCCTTTGGTTTTCATCTGCAGCACTCTTGCAGCACAGCAGTAAATTAATGATACTCCATGTCCTGTTTTGTTGCCATTCATGGCAAGCAATCATGAGCTTATATTTCAGCAAGATAATGTGGCTGCTGCTTGTCTTCGTGAACCATACTTTGGTCAGTAAGGTCACCAGATCTCTCCCCAATTAAAAACATTTGGAGTATTATGGGCAGGGCTTCCAACTGTCATAGTATCTTAATGATCTAATGTGCCATTTCCAGAGAATTTGCACACTATCCCTCAGGAGGACATCCAACAGCTCTGTCGGTCAGTGCTGAGCTGAGTACCTGCTTGAGTAAGGGTCAGACTTGGACTGAGGCATTATTAACTTGCTCAGTTTGTGAAGATCTTTCTCTCAAACAAATCGACCAATTTGCATGAAATTGTGATCATTTGTTTGTCTCTACATGCACATCACATACACTAATTGCCATCCCATTCAGATAATTCCCTTCTGGTGCATAATTTTTTTGTCTTGGAGTGTATTTTTTGCTGCTGCAATAAATATTGGAACAGGGAGTCATTTCCTTTCAATTATAAGAATCTGCATTCATTCACTGGCCTCATTTTAGAGAATCATTCAGTTGTGAGTTTTGCTATCACAAGTGCGAAAATTATTCTTTCACTTGATGAGTTACATCATCAAAAATAACATCATGATATCTTTGTATACATATTTATCTTATAGTTTAACCAGAAAATAATATAATCAGTTGAAATGGTTGACTCTACAGTAATGAGTTATGTATTACCTCTTTGTTGCTATTTTTCTTATACAGATCACTAGTCATACTCCTTGTAAGTTATTAATTCATAGAGAAACACAAGTTATTGTCTTCCATTAATGGATAACTCAAGACAAAATATAAACTGTTAACAATATGAAGAAAATGTAGATTACTACTTACCATAAAGATGACATGTTGAGTTGCAGACAGCCACAGCAACAAGAAACTTACACATTTCCTTCTGCACAAAACCTTCATCAGAAAAAGAAACAGAAACACACATTCATTCACACAAGCCAGGACACCTCATGTGTGCACATGACCACCATCTCTGGTGGCTCAGACCAGAATGCAGCTTCATGCGGAATGTAAGCAACAGTCTGGAGGGGCAGCAAAGGGGAAGGCATAGCAGGGTACAGGGAGGGGGAGGGGGGGGGGGGAGAAGAGTGTTCTCTGGCAGTGTGCAGGGACTAGACTGTCAACAGATGTGATGTCAGGAGGCTGTTGGGGAGGGAGGGGGGGAGGGGGAGAGGGGGAAAATGGGAAGCAAAATAGGAGAGGTGCAGGGAAGAGGACAGATTGGTCGAGGGCACTGCACAAAGAAGGTGGGAGATGAGAAAAGGAAGGAGGTGGCAGGACAGAAGGTGTGGAAATCATTGGGTGGTAGGTGTTGGAGCAGTGGATTATCCTAGGTTGAGGCTGTGATAATTTTGGGAGTGCAGAATGTGTTGCAAGGATACTTCCCATCTGCACATTTCAGAACAGCTGATAGTGGAGGAGAGAATCTATATGGCTCTGATGGTGAAGCAACCACTGAAATCAAGCATGTTATGTTCAGCTACATGTTGTGCTACATCATGCTTTACTTTGCTCTTGGCCACAGTATGGTGGTGGCTGTTCACCCTGATGGACAGCTGATTGGTAGTCATACCAATATAAAAAGCTGCGCAATGATTGCAGCAGAGCTGGTATATGATATGGCTGCTTTTATAGGTTGCCTGGCTTCTGATGGGGTAGGGTAAGACTGTGACAGGACTAGAATATTAACTGGTGGGTGGGTGGATTTGGTAGTTCTTGCATCTGAGTCTTCCACTGGGATACGATCCCTGTGGCAAAGGGTTGGTATTGGGAGTGGCATAGGGATGGACTGGGTGTTGTGGAGGTTGGGTGGGTGATGGAACACCACTTTGGGTGGGGTGGGAAGGATCTATCGTAGGATGTCCCTCATTTCATGGCATGGTAGTAGGTAATAAAAGCTCCGATGAAGGATGTGGTACAGTTGTTCCAGCCTGGGGTGGTTTTGGGAGACAAAGGGGGCTCTCCTTTGTAGTTGGTTCTTGGGGATGGTGAGAGGACTGCGGGTGTAAGGGGAAATGGTATGGGAGATCTGTTTACAGACTATATCTGATAGCACCTCTCTGTGAAGGTCTTGGTGATGCCCTCAGCATACTGGACAAGGGAGTTATTGAAATTGCAGATACAATGTCACCAGGTGGCTAGGCTATATGGGAGGGGGTTTTTGGTGTGTAAGGGATGGCAGCTGTCAAAATGCAGCTACTGTTGGTTGTTGGTGGGTTTAATGTGAACAGAGGTGTGGATGGAGCCATGAGAGTGGAAGAGGTCAACTCCCAGGAAGGTGGCACACTGGGTTGAGGAGGATCAGGTGAAGCAGAGAGGGGACAAAGTGTTGAGGTTGTGATGAAGATAGGGTGCCCTGGCCCTCAGTCCAGATCATGAAGTGCCCATGACTGTGCTGCAAACTTGTTTGTAGACCTTCCCTTCAAAGGAAAACTAGTTGTGAGCTAGGATAAAGTTATGAAGGTATATGAGGAATGAGGTTGAATGAGGTAGTGGATTTAGAATCTGAAGGATTTTGAGAAAGGTAGTGTTCAATAGCAGTAAGACCGTAGAGGTTGGTGTGTAGGGAAGTGACGTCAATGGCGACAAGTAGGAATCCAGGAGTTAAAGGGGTGAGGATGGTGTAGAGTCGGTTCAAGGAAGTGGTTAGTGTCATTTACATGGGAGGATAGGTTATGGGTAACTGGTGGGTGGTACTGGTCAATCATGGCTGAAATTCTTTCAGTGGGGGCACAATATGCAGCTACAGTGGGGGTCCAGGATTGTGGGAAGTGGTTTTTGAGGAGCATGTAGAACGTGGGTGTGCAGGGTGTCATACTGGTGAGGAGAGAACCAACTCGTGAAGCTAACGTTTTAGACCTCATAGCAACAAATAGACCGGAACTTTTCGACTCCGTGAATGTAGAAGAGGGTATCAGTGATCATAAGTCAGTGGTTGCATCAATGACTACAAGTGTAATAAGAAATGCCAAGAAAGGAAGGAAAATATATTTGCTTAACAAGAGTGATAGGGCACAAATCGCAGAATATCTGAGTGACCACCATCAAACGTTCATTTCTGAGGAAGAGGATGTGGAACAAAAATGGAAAAAATTCAGAAACATCGTCCAGTACGCCTTAGATAAGTTCGTAACGACTAAGGTCCAAAGCGAGGGGAAAGATCCACCGTGGTATAACAATCATGTACGAAAGGTACTACGGAAACAAAGAAAGCTTCATCATAGGTTTAAGAGTAGTCGAATCATAGCTGATAAGGAAAAGCTGAACGAAGCGAAAAAGAGCGTAAAGAGAGAAATGAGAGAAGCATTCAACGAATTCGAACATAAAACATTGGCAAACAATCTAAACAAGAACCCTAAAAAGTTTTGGTCATATGTAAAATTGGTAAGCGGATCTAAATCCCCTATTCAGTCACTCGTTGACCACAATGGCACCGAAACAGAGGACAACCGAAGAAAGGCAGAAATACTGAATTCAGTGTTCCGAAACTGTTTCACTGCGGAAAATCGTAACACGGTCCCTGACTTCAGCCATCGCACGGACGCCAAAATGGAAAATATTGAAATAAACGATATCGGAATTGAAAAACAACTGCTATCACTTAGTAGCGGAAAAGCATCCGGACCAGACGAGATACCCTTAAGATTCTACAGTGATTATGCTAAAGAACTTGCCCCCTTTCTATCAGCAATTTATCGTAGATCGCTGGAAGAACGTAAAGTACCTAGCGACTGGAAGAAAGCGCAGGTCGTTCCCATTTTCAAGAAGGGTCATAAATCAGATGCGAATAATTATAGGCCTATTTCGCTTATGTCAATCTGTTGTAGAATAATGGAACATGTTTTGTGTTCTCGTATTATGACGTTCTTAGATAATACAAATCTCCTTCATCATAACCAACATGGATTCCGCAAACAGAGATCATGTGAAACTCAGCTCGCCCTATTTGCCCAAGAAATTCACAGTGCCGTAGACACTGGCGAGCAGATTGATGCCATATTCCTGGACTTCAGGAAGGCATTTGATACGGTTCCGCACTTACGTTTAGTGAAAAAAATACGAGCTTACGGAATATCGGACCAGGTTTGTGATTGGATTCAGGATTTCCTAGAAGAAAGAACACAACATGTCATTCTTAACGGTTCAAAATCTGCAGATGTAGAGGTAATTTTGGGAGTACCGCAGGGAAGCGTGATAGGACCTTTATTGTTTACAATATACATAAATGACTTAGGTGACAACATCGGTAGCTCCGTGAGGCTATTTGCAGATGACACGGTTGTCTACAAGAAAGTAGCAACATCAGAAGACTCGTACGTACTCCAGGAGGACCTGCAGAGGATTAATGCATGGTGCGACAGCTGGCAGCTTTCCCTAAACGTAGATAAATGTAATATAATGCGCATACATAGGGGCAGAAATCCATTCCAGTACGATTATGCCATAGGTGGTAAATCATTGGAAGCGGTAACGACCGTAAAATATTTAGGAGTTACTATCCAGAGCGATCTGAAGTGGAATGATCACATAAAACAAATAGTGGGAAAAGCAGGCGCCAGGTTGAGATTCATAGGAAGAATTCTAAGAAAATGTGACTCATCAACGAAAGAAGTAGCTTACAAAACGCTTGTTCGTCCGATTCTTGAGTATTGCTCATCAGTATGGGACCCTTACCAGGTTGGATTAATAGAAGAGATAGACATGATCCAGCGAAAGGCAGCGCGATTCGTCATGGGGGCATTTAGTCAGCGTGAGAGCGTTACGGAGATGCTGAACAAGCTCCAGTGGCGGACACTTCAAGAAAGGCATTACGCAATACGGAGAGGTTTATTATCGAAATTACGAGAGAGCACATTCCGGGAAGAGATGGGCAACATATTACTACTGCCCACATATATCTCGTGTAATGATCACAACGAAAAGATCCGAGAAATTAGAGCAAATACGGAGACTTACAAGCAGTCGTTCTTCCCACGCACAATTCGTGAATGGAACAGGGAAGGGGGGATCAGATAGTGGTACAATAAGTACCCTCCGCCACACACCGTAAGGTGGCTCGCGGAGTATAGATGTAGATGTAGATGTAGAAATAGATTCAGGGGAGAAGTGCTGGGAAAGGCCTAGGACTTTAAATCAGGGATTGGAGGCTATGTTGGGCCTTTGGAATGGGGTCACTCTGGTAGAGTTTATAGGTGGAGGAGTCAGATAATGTGCAGAGGCACATCGCCAGGTAGTCACAATGATTCATAACAATTGTGGTGGAACCTTTGTCTGCAGATAGGATGATCAAGTCAGGATTTGTTTTGAGGTTGTGTGTGGTTGTCCTTTCTTCTACTGAAAGGTTGGTGTTCTAAGGAAGGGACCTGTGGAAGAATGGTGAGACCAATTTGGAAGTAAGGAATTCCTGTAAGGTGACCATAGGACAGTTAGGTGGTAAAGGCGGAGGGTCACAGGTGAATGGTGGTATGAACTGAGAGAGGCCTGGTTCAGTGTTGAAATTAGGTTGACTTTGGTTGTAGGGATTCATTGCAAAGAAGTGGTTTCCATTACAGGGATCAAGAGAAGCAAAGTAGGTCTTTGACAACTCCAACACAGTTAAATTTGGGTGTAAAGCTAATGATGAGGCCTTTGGATAAGACTGGAACTTCTGTGGTGCTGAGGGTTTTGGTGGAAAGGTTAATATCAGTGTTACAGGAATGTTTCAGCTCTGGGTTTAGTGGAGTACCAGTAGGGAGTTTTGGGGGATGTGGCAAGTTGAAAAGGTCAGCTAGGCAGGATCAGGGTGCTATGAGGGGTTGACAAGGGGGCACAGTGCCCCGAAGCAGCAGTAGGATGTCACCAGGTTGGATAACTTATGGAGGTGGTGTCTGGAATGCTCCTGCAGGTGCTAGAGATTAAGAGATTCAGTTTTAAAGATGTGATGTATCCATCAGAGATTACACAGTAGTAATATCTTGCAGAGGGGGCAGAGATTTCGATGGCCTAATCTCCTTCTCCCAATCCCTGCGATGGAAGTACTTCTTGCCCTCAATCCCTCAAACCATAGCCAACCTAATCCCAACATTGAACCCTGCCACTCCCAACTGAGGTGTTCTCTGGAATAATGACGTAACTGAAATATATTGAGATTGAGATACAGAGCATCAAACATTTTAAATGGTTAATATTCATTTCAAACTCATGTACATTGACTAACTTTCAGTCAAATATAAATTAAATATTGTAGTTTCAGAATATATGATGTGATAATGTAATATGTAATAATTATTCATTGATCTGGATTCCAGCTAAGTTATTATTCCAGAGAATGCTGCAGTTCATACCACTGCCCAACGGTGATTCTCTCTCTCTCCCTCCCACCTCATCACCCCCTGGTCAACTTCCAGAAATTCCTTATTTCCAATTTGGCCTCACTGTCCATCCCCAAGGCCCTTCCTCACCACACCTACCTTTCAGCAGAAGGAAGGACAGCTATACACAACCTCAAAACAAATCCTGAACTAATCATCCTACCTGCAGACAATATTTCCACCACTGTTTTTATGAATCGCAGTGGCTACTTGGCAGATGGCCTCTCTCAGTTATCTAACTCTTCCACCCATAAACTCTGTCACGGTGGTTCCATCCCAGAAGTCCAACATAACCTGAAATTCCTGCTTATTGTATTAGGCCTTTCCCAGAACCTGTCCCCTGAATCCATTTCCCTCCTTGCCACTATAATATCCCCACACCCACCTTCTACATGCTCTCCAATATCCATAAATGCAACAACCCTGAATACACCACTCTAGCTGGTTATTGTGCCACCACAGAAAGCGTCTCAGCCCTCATTGACCAACAGCTCGAAGCAGCCACCCATAATCTAGCCTCTCATGTCAAAGATACCCACCACTTCCTTCACCATGTCTTTACCATCTCCACCCCTTTACCTCTTGGATTCCTACTAGTCACTGTTGATGCCACTTTTCCATACACCAACATCCATGATCTTATTGCTATTGAACACTACCTCTCCCAATGTCCTTCGCACTGCTAACCCACTACCTCATTCCTCATACACTTAATAACTTTATCCTAGCTCACAAATTCTCCTTTGAGGCGAAAGTATACTAAGAAATCTGCAGCATGGTCATGGACACCTGCATGGCACCCTTCTATGCCAGCATGTTTATGGGTCATCTGGAGGACACCTTGCTAGCCTCCCAAAATCCAAAATCTCAGGCCTTGTTCAGGTTCACTAATAATATCTTTGTGATCTGGATTGAGGGCCAGGACAGCCTGTCTTCATTCCTCCCATCTGCTTTACCTAATCCTCCTCAACCCAGTGTGCCACCTTCCTGGACATTGATCTCCTCCTCTCTGACAGCTCCATCCACACCTCTGTTCACATTAAACCCACCAACAACCAACAGTACCTGCATTTTGACAGCTGTCATTCCTTACACACAAAAGAATCCCTCGTATACAGCCTGGCTACCTGGTGACAGGCTATCTGCAATTTCAATAACTCCCTTGCCCAAAATTCTTAGGGTCTCACCAAGACCTTCACAGACAGGTGCTATCACTCAGATCTAATCTGCAAACAGATCTTCTGTACCATTTCTCATCACACCCCCAATCTTCCCCTAACCCCAAGAACCAGCTACTAAGGAGAGTTCCCTTCATCACCCAATGCCACCCTGGACTGGAATAACTGAATCACATCCTTCATCAGGGCTATGATTACTTATTATCTGGGCCTCAAATGAGGACATTCTACCTAAGATCCTTCCTGCCTCTCCTAAAGTGGTGTTCAATCACCCACCCAAGATCCACAACATCCTAGTCCATCCCTATCCAATCTAAATACCAACCCCTTGCCGCAGCGATCATATTTGTGGAAGTCTCAGACGCAAGACCTGCCAAATCTACCCACCCAGCAATTTCTACTCCAGTCCTGTCACAAGCTTATCCTACCCCATCAGAGGCCAGGCCACCTGTGAAATCAGCCATGTCATATGCCAGCTCTGCTGCAGTCATTGCATGTCATTTTATATTGGTATGACTACCAACCAGCTGTCCACCAGGATGAAGAGCCACCGCCAAACTGTGGCCAAGACAAAGTAGACCACCATGTGGCACAATATACAACTGAAAATTTACTTGATTTCAATGGCTGCTTCACTATCAAAGTCATCTGAATTCCCCTCTCCACCACCAGATTTTCTGAAATGTACAGGTGGAACCCCAGCTTCAACCTATAGTAACCTACTGTCCTCACAGCCTCTGCCATATGGTTTCCAACCCCTCTGTCCTGTAACCTCCTCAGTATTGTTATCTCCCACCCTCTTTGTGTGCCACCCTCTGCCAATTCACCCATCTGTATTTCCTCTTCCCTGCTCCTCTCCTTTCTGGCTTCCCATTCTTCCTCCCCCCTCTCCAACCACCTGCCCCACAGCTTCCCAATACTGTGCCTGTTAGCAGTTTAGTCCCTCCTTGATTCGTCAGAGTCAATGCTCTTCTCTTTCCCCATCTATGACCTACCATCCTTTACCCCTCCCCCACCCCCTCAAGATTGTTGCTGCCATCCTATGTGACAGTTGTATTCCAGTCTGAGTTCTAGAGATGGTGCTCATGTGTGTGTGACAAAGACGTTTGGCTAAATGCTGATGTATAAGTGTCTTTTTGCTGTGCCTGTCTGCAATTTTATGTGTCATATTTACAGTGAGTAGCAATCTATCTTTTCCTTGTACTGCTGATTACACAACCTTGAGTTTCCATTGTTTGACAATGAAATTTTTTTCATTCAATTTCTTTCATAGGAGGCGATCATGTTAGAGTCTTGCCAGCTGCTTCCGACGAAAATATTATCAATCGAAAAAAATCATTTAGACTCAGATTTTTGCTTTTTGTATTAAGTATTCTTACATGCTGACATCCACCTACTAATAAGGAACTGGACTCTAATGACTGAGCAACGACAGCACTGTAATTCAATAAGTTTTACTATAAAATTTAGTGTTGTTAATGCAGACAGGTCCAGTTTCCTTATAATACTCTGGCCATTGCTGTGGTGATAAATACAATTCATATATGATCTCTTCAATATTACTGTTTTATGGTAGTCATAGCTAAAGTAATTAACACTTTAGAGCTATTGAAGTGTATGTAGTGTTTCTTACAATCTGTGTTATATGCAGTTTAAAAAGCATTTTGTTTTAATATTGTAAATATTATTACTTGTAAATATACTTTTGATATCACCTGTACAAAAATTAACATGGTATTGTAACTAATAAAGGCAATTATGCATCCTGCAAAAGCAGGACAAAGTCCCCCTTTTTTTGTGCATGCCAGTTTAATGTTGAGCTCCATGTTTCCATTCTAACAGTAAAATATGCATTTTTACATCAATATAATGGAACTGCAGCTGTGACAACAACATTTAATTCTAATTCCTTGCTTGAATTGCTTTTTATTATTGAACTGAGATAAAAACAAAACAGTCATGACTCTATGTTTATGAGGATAGACGACTACTCACTAAATATAGAAGACACTGAGCAAAAAATGTAAAATTGCTTAGCTTTTGGACAAACTGCTTTTTAATTTCTGACAAACACACAGACATCTCACTCAAAAACTAAAGCTTTTTCTATCTTTGTGAACATGCCTGTCCACTCTCAGCAATTCTGTTTTTTACTGTGAAGTCTTCTATCCTCATACGCACTTTTTACTTCATCTTGTATTTTCTGTCACATTCTCATGAAACTAATGTGTAACAACAAATGCACTGCTTTCTCAAGCCTTCAGTTCAATGCTGGGTATTTTTGTTTTGTTGTGGAGATGTGGATCTTCTAAATACATATCAGCTATTCATGAGATAATTAGTTTACCGTACTACTCTAAATATGACATCAGGCTAGTTAACTACAACTTAGGTGTAAATAAATTCCTTCTGAATTATTCTTCAGATAACTGAAACATACATTCCTCCAGTGACACAAATTAAAAGTGACTGTGAATTGTAAAAATGAACTGAGAACAGGCTACCATTCACTTTAGATGAATTTCTGAATGGCAGACAAACAAGTAAAAATTATGGGTGACTATCTGCTGACCTGTCATTCAGAAAGGCTGTTGCAGTTGTACACACTACCCACTCTCTAGCTGAAACTCTCTCTCTCTCTCTCTCTCTCTCTCTCTCTCTCTCCCTCTCTCTCTCTCTTTGTGTGTGTGTTTTCCATCTTTCTTTCTTCTTTTTCTTTCCTTCTGTGCACAATACCTGCCTGCTATGTCAGTTACTGAAAGTTCATTACTTTATGAAGTTAACATTTGAACATATTATTTCCTTGTCTACCATTCAACTTAAAAGTGAGTGGTTGTCTGTTTAGGACTTTTCTTTACTGCAACTACTTAACATATTATAAATCCACAATTTCTTTAACTTTCTTTTGAAAATATTGTGTATCATTTAGAATGCTTGTCTGTCATGGCTATGGGAAAAAGAGTGGCCTATACTGTAACTATCACTCTCTAGCTGATGAAGTTATTTGTAGTTATCCTAGCTGCAGAAACCTTTTGTAAAATTTCTTGGAGTATGAAATAAAAGGATCATTAAAATCTTACACTTTGCTTTTTGTCACTACTAGTCATCCCTAATCCTGTTGTAGAATAGTGCTTCTGATGTCATACAGTGAGAAGAATCCTTAGTTTCCTGTTTGATAATCAGCATACAATGAGATACGCTTCAAATAATGGTCTCTAAGCATGTATATTAATTCTAAGTGATCCTAATTTTGGTAGCAATTTATGTAAGCAGTTCCTAATACAAGAGTGCTAATCTTACCACACATACATGGCAACTTATCACAAACTTACTTACTTGTTACATACTTATTTATTTATTTTTTTATAATCTACCAAGAAATAATTTTTGATGACAGGTGTACCATACTGTGAAATGCATGTCATGTACAGACATTAAGGCTTGCTCCTCACAATCTTCATTCACCTGTAGAAATCCACAGAGTGTCTTGGGGAGAACAGAGAAATAAGTTAAATGTTCATATGCTCTGTTTTTATGTTCTCTCTCTCTGAAAAGGACACATTGCAGCATTTTTTAGTGTGTCATAACACAGAGAAAGACATAATGAAACTAACACTAAACTTAAACAAATGTTGAGCCTTCCCCGAAGAAACTAGTTAGCCCTCATGTTTTTGGAAATCTTAATTGTCTGCTACAAAAGACCCAAGAGAGTAAGGGATAGCAAAACATCACATATCTAACAAGTGGCAACCATTGGCCCTATATTCTAGAACCAGGCTTGTTTTTCCCGATGTCTCATTTATTGACACTGAAACTTACCATTGTAATAGTACATGTGCAGAACTGCACTGTCAGCTATTTACTAATAAGTGAGAGCTGTTCACTGATCTTCAGAAGCATCAAATAGCTATAGCACGTGATATCAGGCAAAGTTTAGATGTTACAGGCAGATGGAATATACAGCAGTTACTCAAAATCATCTACATCTGCATATATACTCTACAAGCCATTGTGAAACAAAGGAAAATCCAGGATGGAATGTAACAATACCAGAGAAGAAAAGTTGCTACTCACCATATGGTGGAGATGCTAAGTCACGATACGCACAACGAAACGATACACACAATTAAAGCTTTTGGCAATTAAGGCCTTTGTCAGCAGTAGACACGCATACAAGAATGCACACACACACACACACTCACGTAAACGCAACTTGCACACATGTCTGCAGTCTCAGAGAGCTGAAAACACACTGCAAACAGCAGCACCAGTGCATGATGGGAGTGGCGACTGGGTGGTGGTAAGGATTAGGCAGGGGCGGGGAGAGGGAGGGATAGTATGGTGGGAGTGGCAGACAGTGAAGTGTTGCAGTTTACACGGAGGGCAGGAGAGAAGGTGCGGAAGGGGGAGGGGGTAAGTACCAGAAAGAAGATAAATAAAAGGAATAACAAGAAATTAAAAGACTGGGTGTGGAGGTGAAATGATGGCTGTGTAGTGCTGGAATGGGAACAGGGAGGAGGCTGGGTGGGTGAGGACAGTGATTAACGAAGGTTGGGCCAGGAGGGTTACGGGAATGTAGGATGTATTGCAGGGAAAGTTCCCACCTGCGCATTACAGAAAAGCTGGTATTGGTGGGAAGGATCCATATTGAACAGGTTGTGAAGCAGTCATTGAGATGAGGGATATCATGTTTGGTAGCGTGTTCAGCAACAGGGTGGTCCAATTGTTTTTTGGCCACAGGTTGTCGGTGGCCATTCATGTGGACAGACAGCTTGTTGGTTGTCATGCCTACATAAAAACCAGCACAGAGGTTGCAGCTTAGATTGTAAAGCACATGACTGGTTTCATAGGTAGCCCTGTCTTTGATGGGATAGGTGATGTTAGTGACTGAACTGGAGCAGGTGGTGGTAGGAGGATGTATGGGACAGGTGTTGCAACTAGGTCTATTACAGGGGTATGAGCCGTGAGGTAAAGGATTGGGAGCAGTGGTTGTGTAAGGATGGACGAGTATATTGTGTAGGTTTGGTGGATGGCAGAATGCCATGGTAGGAGGGGTGGGAAGGATAGTGGGCAGGACATTTCTTATTTCAGGGCATGACGAGAGGTAATCAAAACCCTGGCAGAGAACATAATTCAGTTGCTCCAGTCCCGGATGGTACTGAGTTATGAGGGGAATGCTCCTTTGTGGCCGGACTGTGAGACTTTTGGAGATGGTGGGAGACTGGAAAGATGAGGTATGGCAGATTTTTTTTGATACAAGGATGGGAGGATAATTATGGTCAATGAAGGCTTCAGTGAGACCCTCAGTATATTTTGAGAGGGACTGCTCATCACTGCAGATGTTATGACCACGGGTGGCTAGGCTGTATGGAAGGGACTTCTTGGTATGGAATGGGTGGTAGCTGTCGAAGTGGAGGTATTGCTGGTGGTTAGTAGGTTTGATATGGACGGAGGTACTGATGTAGCCATCTCTGAGGTGAAGGTCAACATCTGGGATGGTGGCTTGTTGGGTTGAGTAGGAGCAGGTTAAGCAAATGGGGGAGAAGTTGTTGAGGTTCTGGAGGAATGTGAATAAGGTATCCTAACCTTCAATCCAGATAGCAAAGATGTTATCAATGAATCTGACCCAGGTGAGGGGTTTGGGATTCTGGGTTTTCAGGAGGGATTCCTCTAGATGGCCCATGAATAGGTTAGCATAGGATAGTGCCATGTGGGTGCCCATAGCCATACCATGAATTTGTTTGTAGGTAATGCCTTCAAAGGAGAAGTAATCGTGGGTGAGGATATAGTTGGTCATAGAGACTAGAAAAGAGTTTGTTGGTTTTGAATCCATAGGGTGTCTGGAAAGGTAGTGTTCGATAGCAGTAAGGCCATGGGCATTAGGAATGTTTGTGTACAGGAAGGCGGCATCAATAGTGACGAGCAGGACATCGTGTGGTAAACGGACAGCAACTGTGGAGAGTCGGTTGAGGAAATGGTTGGTATCTTTCATATAGGAGGATAGGTTCCAGGTAATAGGTTGAAGGTGTTGGTCTACGAGAGCAGAGATTATCTCAGTGGGGGCACAGTAACCAGCCACAATGGGGCATCCTGGGTGGTTGGATTTATGGAATTTAGGAAGCATGTAGAAGGTGGTAGTGCAGAGAGTGGTAGGGGTAAGTAGAGAGATGGACTCTGGGGAGAAGTTCTGGGATGGGCTTAAGGATTTGAGTAGTGTTTTGAGATCCTGCTGGATTACTGGAATAGGATCACTGTGGCATGGTTCATAGGTGGAAGTATCTGACAACTGATGGAGTCCTTCTGCCATATAATCCTTACAGGTCAAAACAACAATGGTGGAACCTTCGTCAGCAGATAGGATTATAAGGTTGGGATCAGTTTTTAGACGGTGGACTGCGGTTCTTTCTGCAGTTGTAAGGTTAGTTTGCATGTTGAGGGATTTGGGGAATGACGTTGAGGCAGGGCTTGAGGTTAAGGAACAGGGGGTGGTTTGGAGGCAGTGGGGGTGGATCACGATTGGATGGAGGAGTGAACTGAGTTAGGCAAGGTTCAATGTTGGTCTTTGATTGAGTCTGATTGGTTGGCTTGGTGGCAAAAAAGTGTTTCCACTGTAGGGACTGGGAGAAGGAGAGAAGGTCTTTAACTAGTCCTGTCTGGTTGAATTCGGGAGTGGGGCAAAAGGTGAGGCCTTTGGAAAGGACTGACATTTCTGTGGCACTAAGGCTTCTGGAGGAAAGGTACATAAGTATGTTGCAGGTCTGTTTAGGTTCTGGGTTCTGCGTGGTGTTGGGAGGGGTTTTGTTGGGTGGGGTAAGTACAGTAGGTCAGTGAGACAGGGTTTGTCAGCTATGAGGGGGTGTGGAGGAGGTTTGGAGGTTGTTGTAGAAGTGGTGGACAGTGGTACTCTGAGGCGGGAGTAGCAAGTGAGTAGGATGGAGAGCTTTTTGAGGTGGTGTTGTGCATGTTGCTCAAGTTCCTGCAGGGCAAGAGTTTCAATGTGAGTTATGCTATGTAATCCCAAATTTCTGAAACCCATAAGAATTCTCATGCTATGTAATCCCAAATTCCTGGAACCCATAACTCATATTGAAACTCTTGCCCTGCAGGAACATGAGCAATATTCACAATGCCACTTCAAGAAGCTCTCCATCCTACTCACTTCCTACTCCTGTCTCAGAGTACCACTGTCCACCACTTCTACAACAACCTCCAAACCTCCCCCACACTCCCTCATTGCTGACAAACCCCGTCTTGCTGACCTACTACACTTACCCCTTCCTCCAAAACTCCCTCCCACCACCACGAAGACCGCAGAACCTAAACAGACCCGCAACACACTTATGAACCTTTCCTTCAGAAGCCTTTGTCCCACAGAAATATCAGCCCTTTCCAAAGGCCTCACCTTTTGCCCCACTCCCAAATTCAACCATGCAGGACTAGTTAAAGCCCTCCTCTCCTTCTCCCAGTCCCTACAGTGGAAACACTTTTTTGTCACCAACCCGACCAATCAGACTCAACCAAAGACCAATATTGAACCTTCCCTAACTCAGTTCACTCCTCCATCCAACTGTAATCCACCCACACTGCCTTCAAACCACCCCCTGTTAACTTTCCAGAATTTCTTAACCTCAAACCTTGCCTCAACATCATTCCCCACATCCCTCAACATGCAAACTAACCTTACATCCGCAGAAAGAACCGCAGTCCACCATCTAAAAACTGATCCTAACCTTTTAATCCTACCTGCTGACAAAGGCTCCACCACCGTTGTTTTGACCCGCAAGGATTATATGGCAGAAGGACTTCATCAGTTGTCAGGTACTTCCACCTACAAACCATGCCACAGTGATCCCATTCCAGTAATCCAGCAGGATCTCCAAACACTACCCAAATCCTTAGGCCCATCCCAGAACCTCTCCCCAGAGTCCATCTCTCTACTTACCCCTACCACTCCCCGCACTACCACCTTCTACATGCTTCCTAAATTCCATAAATCCAACCACCCAGGATGCCCCATTGTGGCTGGTTACTGTGCCCCCACTGAGATAATCTCTGATCTCATAGACCAACACCTTCAACCTATTACCCGGAACCTATCCTCCTATATAAAAGATACCAACCATTTCCTCAACCGACTCTCCACAGTTCCTGTCCGTTTACCACACAATTCCATGTTCATCACTACTGATGCCACCTCCCAGTACACAAACATTCCTAATGCCCGTGGCCCTACTGCTATCGAACACTACCTTTCCAGATGCCCTATGGATTCCAAACCAACAACCTCCTTTCTAGTCTCCATGACCAACTATATCCTCACCCACAATTACTTCTCCTTTCAAGGCATTACCTACAAACGAATTCATGGTATGGCAATGGGCACCCAAATGGCACCATCCTATGCTAACCTATTCATGGGCCATCTAGAGGAATCCTTCCTAAAAACCCAGAATCCCAAACCCCTGCGCCGGCCGCGGTGGCCGTGCGGTTCTGGCGCTGCAGTCCGGAGCCGCAAGGCTCCTACGGTCACAGGTTCGAATCCTGCCTCGGGCATGGGTGTGTGTGATGTCCTTAGGTTAGTTAGGTTTAAGTAGTTCTAAGTTCTAGGGGACTTATGACCTAAGATGTTGAGTCCCATAGTGCTCAGAGCCATTTGAACCATTTGAACCAAACCCCTGCTGGCCTCGGTGGCCGTGTGGTTCTAGGCGCTTCAGTCCGGAACCGCGGGACTGCTACGGTCGCAGGTTCGAATCCTGCCTCGGGCATGGATGTGTGTGATGTCCTTAGGTTAGTTAGGTTTAAGTAGTTGTAAGTTCTAGGGGACTGATGACCTAAGATGTTAAGTCCCATAGTGCTCAGAGCCATTTGAATCATTTGAGCCCAAACCCCTCACCTGGGTCAGATTCATTGATGACATCTTTGCTATTTGGATTGAAGGTTAGGATACCTTATTCACATTCCTCCAGAACCTCAACAACTTCTCCCCCATTTGCTTCACCTGGTCCTACTCAACCCAACAAGCCACATTCCCAGATGTTGACCTTCCCCTCAGAGATGGCTACATCAGTACCTCCGTCCATATCAAACCTACTAAGCACCAGCAATACCTCCACTTCGACAGCTACCACCCATTCCATACCAAGAAGTCCCTTCCATACAGCCTAGCCACCTATGGTCATCACATCTGCAGTGATGAGCAGTCCCTCTCAAAATATACTGATGGTCTCACTGAAGCCTTCATTGACCATAATTATCCTCCCATCCTTGTACAAAGACAAATCTCCTGTGCCTTATCTTTCAGTCACCCACCACCTCCCAAAGTCTCACAGTCCAGCCACAAAGGAGCTTTCCCCTCATAACTCATTACCATCCGGGACTGGAGCAACTGAATTACGTTCTCTGCCAGGGTTTTGATTACCTCTCGTCATGCCCCGAAATGAGAAATGTCCTGCCCACTATCCTTCCCACCCCTCCTACCATGGTATTCCACTGTCCACTGAACGTACAAATTATACTCGTCCATCCTTACACAACCACTGCTCCCAATCACTTAGCTCATGGCTCATACCCCTGTAATAGACCTTGATGCAAGACCTGTCCCATACATCCTCCTACCACCACCTACTCCAGTCCGGTCACTAACATCACCTATCCCAACAAAGACAGGACTACCTGTGAAACCAGTCATGCGATTCACATGCTAAGCTGCAACCTCTGTGTTGCATTCTATGTAGGCATGACAACCAACAAGCTCTCTGTCCACATGAACAGCCACCGACAAACTGTGGCCAAAAAACAAGTGGACCACCCTGTTGCTGTACACGCTGCCAAACATGATATCCCTCATCTCAATGACTGCTTCACAACCTGTGTCATATGGATCCTTCCCACCAATTCCAGCTTTTCTGAATTGTGCAGGTGGGAACTTTCCCTGCAATACATCCTACGTTCCCGTAACCCTCCTGGCCTCAACCTTCGTTAATCACTGTCCTCACCCATCCAGCCTCCTCCCTGTTCCCATTCCAACACTACACAGCCATCATTTCACTGCCACACCCAGTCTTTTAATTTCTTTTTATTCCTTTTATTTCTCTCCTTTCCGGTACTTACCCCCTGCCCCCTCTGCACCTTTTCCCCTGCCCTCCGTGTAAACTTCAACACTTCACTGTCTGCCACTCCCACCATACTAACCCTCCCCCTCCGCGCCCCTGCCTCCTCCTTACCCCCACACAGTCGCCACTCCCATCATGCCCTGGTGCTGCTGTTCGCTTTGTGGTTTCAGCTCTCTGGGACTGCAGACATGGGTGCAAGTTGCATTTACGTGTGTGTGTGTGTGTGTGTGTGTGTGTGTGTGTGTGTGTGTATGTGTGTGTGTGTGTGTGAGAGAGAAGCTTAATTGTGTATCTTTTTGTTGTGCTTATTTGTTGTGCCTATCATGACTTTAAGCATCTCCACTATATGGTGAGTAGCAACTTTCCTTCTCTGGTATTGCTACAAGCCATTGTACAATGCATGGTAGAGAGTAATTTGTACCACTACTATTTATTCCCTTTACTGTTCCACTCACAAAAGGAGTGAAGGAAGATTTATTGCCAGTTGACATCTGTATTAGCCCTACTATCCTTTATTTTATAATCTGGACAAGCCCTAATATCCTTTCTTTTGCCTTTCCATTAGATGAATTTTGGAAGTAGTAGAATCATTCTGCAGTCTGTCAAAAATTCTAGCTCTGTAACCTTCCTTGATAGTATTTTGCAAAAAGATCATCTTCTTCTCTCGATAGATTCCCCTTGAAAGTGACTTAGCATTTCCATAACTCTTTCCTATTGAGACAACCTACTGGTTAAAAGTCTAGTAGTGCACTTCTGAATTGTTTTAATGATTTCCATTAGTCTGACCTGGTGGGAATCCCAAACAATTGATCAGTATTTAGGAATAAGTCACACATACATTATGTATGTAGTCTCCTTTATGGTTTGCTTCGTTATCACAGAGTTCTCCCAGTAAACCATAGTCAGCCATTTGCTTTCTCTGCAGCTGGTCTCATATGTTCAGTGCAGTTCATATCATTCTGCAGTGTTATGTCCAGATATTAAGTGATGTGACTGAGTCAGCATTTGCTTCATTATCACTGACCTCATATGATCATTCCGTTTTCCAATTCTGGTGTCATCTTAGTTTATTATGCCCCTGGATGTCTAGAACTGTCACATATTGAGCTTCATTTAGTCTGATCCTACTGACATCTATTGATGGTACTTGTATGTCATTTCAATTGATTTAGAGATTCTTAATGTGATCTGAAGCACATAGAAAGGATTTTCAAATAGCTGAGACCCACTGATGGAAATAAATTTATGAAATGACTGAGACTCGAACTCTGGACCTTTGCCTTTCGCAGAAGTGAAGCTGTGAGGACGGGGCATGAGTCATGCTTGGGTACCTCAGATGGTAGAGCTCTTGCCTGCAAAAGGCAAAGGTCCCAAGTTTGAGTCTCGGTCCAGCACACAGTTTTGATCTGCCAGGAAGTTTCATATCAGTGCACACTCCACTACAGAGTGAAAATCTACAGCTACACATGCTGTGAGGAAACTACACAGCAGCTTTTTGTTAAAAGTGAGTACAGATGGAAATAATGTAGAGATCAGTGAAATGTACTTGCTTACCAACTGGCTATACAGGAACAACTATGGTAGATCAGAAACATTAGACAGTCACAGGAGGTAAAAATTAAACTTTCATAAACAATGACATTGTGTAATAAATTAAGTAATGTTTAAGAAATGTGATGCTATAACAAAAGTACTGGAGATGTGTTGGAGTAATAAAGAACACCAAGTCAGAATTGGTGCATGACACATGGGGTAAAAGACCACTACATTGTTAAGTGTTGACAATGTTCTACATTTCTTTATTACAGTCTCTCATATTCCCTTGAGTGATAAAACTTGTGCTGCATAATAGAAGAGTCAGTATCAGTACACTCTTGTTACTATTCATTTGGTACATATTTGCTTTGGTTTAATGCAGTGTCCCTGACATGTTTCAAGTTAGGCAAACGTGAGCTCCAAATCTTATGAAGTGATTGGATACATGCATACTTTTTGTATTAGTTAAATGAATGTTCATAGCTAATATTCGCACATACGATTTCTTTTAGAAGTGTTTAGATGTTACTGTCTCAGATAAATTTCATGAAATTATGTTTGTAGAAATTTAATAGATAGAATTATGTGTCTTGACATCATGCACAGCAATTCTTGCAGATACTCTAACAAATAAATGGTCAACAATAAGCTGAAATGCATAAAGAGAGCTGGCCGAAGTGGCCGTGTGGTTCTAGGCTCTACAGTCTGGAACCGAGCGACCGCTATGGTCACAGATTCGAATCCTGCCTCAGGCATGGATGTGTGTGATGTCCTTAGGTTAGTTAGGTTTAACTAGTTCTAAGTTCTAGGTGACTGATGACCTCAGAAGTTAAGTCGCATAGTGCTCAGAGCCATTTGAACCATTTTTTGCATAAAAAGCCCTACTGATTGGAGTATGATAGCAGCAGCATTATTAACATTTACTTTTCCATTAGTTTTATTTATTAAGCTAAAGAAATTACAGCATGTGACTATCTGTGGTCATTGCAATGACTTACCCATGGGAGATTCTTCATAACTGTATATACCTTCAGTGCTATACTGTGTCAGGCAGTAGAGGTCCTAGAATTCTGTGGTTAAAAAGCTACTGTGATCTTCCAGAGTAAAGACTTCCCATATCCACTGCCAAAGATCATTTTGTATCATTTACATTTACATCCACACCCACACTCTGCAAAGTGCATGATAGTGAGTACATCTCATTGTACCACTTATTACAGTTCTTCCCCATCCCATTCACATAAGTAGTGAGGGAAGAACAGTTGCTTAAATGCCTCAAGGTCCACTGTAAATAGTCTAATCTTGTCTTTGCAATCTCAATGTGAAGGATATATAGTGGGTTGTAATATATTCCTAGATTCATCTCTTTAAGTTTATTCTAGAAACTAAGTAGGTTTTCATGGGATAGTTTGTCTCTGTCTTCATATGTCTACCAGTTTATTTCTTTCAGCATGTTCATAGCCCTCTGTTATCAATCAAACAAACCTGTGACGATTTTTGCTGCCCTTTCTGGTATCAATTCAATATTCACTGACAGTTCTTTTTCATACAGGTCCAAGGCACTTGAACAGTATTTTAGGATGGGTTGCACATGTGTTTTGTATAAAATCTCTTTTGTAGCCATATTGCTTTTTCCCTAGTGTGCAATGTATTTTACTTGTGACTGAGTCTGTGCGATCATTCCATTTCCTATCTTTACAAAGTGTTACACTCAGTTATTTGTGTGAGTTGACAAATTCCAACTGTGACCCATTGATATTATAGTCATAGGATGCCACATTTTTTCCCTTTTGTGAAGGGTACAGTTTCACATTTCTTGGCATTTGAAGCAAGTTGCCAGTCTGTGCACTACTTTGAAATATTATCAAGATCTGATTGAATATTTCTGCAGCTTCTTTCAGATGGTGTTTCATTATGGATAACTGCATCATCTGCAAAAAGTCTGAAGTTACTATTAATATTGTCCACAAGGTCATTAATATACAACAGGAACAGCAAGGGTTCAACACAGTTTCCTGGTGCACACTCAAAGTTACCTCTCGATCTGTTGATGTCTTTCCAGCCGAGATAAATTTTTGTATCCTCTGTACAAAAAAATCCATACTCTAGTCACAAATTTCGCTTGTTACTCCATACAGTCTTAATTTTGATAATGAGCATTGATGTGTTGGTGGGCAAAATGCTTTTTGGAAATCAAGAAATATTGCCTCTGCCTGACAGGCTTGATCCACAGCTTTCGGTATGCTATGTGAGAATAGTGTGCATTGGGTATCACATCCTTTATGTTTTCATAATCCATGCTGACTGGCATGGAGGAGGACTTACTGTTTGAGATATATCAATATGTTTGGGCTCCAAATATCTTCTAATATTCTGCAATAAATGGATGTCAAAGATATCAGATGGGAGTTTTTCAGATCACTTCTGCTTCCTTTCATATAGCTGGGTTTGACATGTGCTTTCTTCCAACTACTGGACATGGTTTTTTTGTTAGAGGGATCTATGATACATTTTTTTAGAACATTTTGCTGTTGCAACTGGTCATAACACACAATCTAATAGAACACTCAACACATTGCCTGCAATTTATATTGGAAGTGGTCTAATTGCATCTTTGGGCATTGTTAGCTTATTAACTAATTAGTCATGAAACACTTAGGAAAACTGTGATCATTCATGTTTAATCTGTGACAATGTAGTTTTATTAATGCAAGTAATCAGCCTTGGATTTTAGAATAGGGTTTGTGTCATTACTATTGATTGTATTTCACCTAATGGTGTATCTCTTTCACCTTTTCCGGATGCCTACATGTACATCGTGGCCGACACTTTGCAAACCGCTGGAAGTGTATGGGAAAGGCTACTCCCTACTATACAACATCTTAGGATTTGTTCCTGTTCCATTTGCATGTAGAGCATTGGAAGAATGATTGCTTAAATGCCTGTGTGTGCACTGCAATTAGGTAAATCTTGTCTTTGTTGTCCTCATAGAAAATACATGGACATCAAATTAAAAACAGTAAAAATAGGTGTCTTGTCCTTCTGAGGAAGACAGGTTTAAATCCCTTGAAACCATGGAGGTTAATTGGAAATCACCATTTATTGGAACTGGTTGGCTGTTGATTACACTTGCTGTTCTGTAAGCGCTGTGGTTGTGCATCCATGTTCTAAATAACAAACTTCCTGCCTCCCTAGGTATCTAAGGCTGTTGCAAAATATATGGACATCAAATTGAAAGTAGTAAAAACAGGTTTCTTGTTGTTGTGAGGAAGACTGGTTTAAATCCATTGAAAGCATGGTACAGGTTAATTGAAAACCTCCATTTATGGCAAATAGTTCACTGTCTATTACAACTGCTGCTTAACTGATTCCAGTCATAATTCATTGCTATTGTAGTCACTGTGTTTTTCATTTTGTGAAGTGGTCAATTTGATATTTCTGAAACTTTTAGTGATTTACAAATCTACATCTACGTCTATGTCTACAACTACATCTACGTCTACATCTAGATCTAGATCTACATGATTACTCTGTAATTTGTAATTAAATGCCTGACAGAGGGTTCATCAAGCTACATTCAAGCAATTTCTATACCATTTCTGTGTAGATTGGTACCAACAAAATAATTTTGCAATCTGAGGAGAAGTTTCATTAGAATATCCTGCTACAATGAGAAATGCCTTGTTTTAATGACTGATACCTCAATTTGTGTACCATATCCATGGAACACTCTCCCTTATTTCATGATAATAAAAAATGAACTACTCTCCTTTGAACTTTTCTAATGTCCTCCACCAGTCCTATCTACAGTTGATCCCATAGCATGAACCAAAAGCCCAGAAGATGATGGATAAGTGTAGTGAAGGCAGTTTCTTTTGTTGACCTGTTGCATTTTCCAAGTGTTCCACCAAGAACTCACAGTCTTTGCTCTGTTTTCCCTGCAACATTATCTATGTGAGTGTTTCAATTTTCAGTTATTCATAATTGTAATCCCTAAGTATTTATTTGAAGTTATAGCTTTTTGACATGTGTGAACTATTGTGTAACCAAAATTTAGAAGTTTCCTTTCAGTCCTCAAGTGGCAGACTTAACTTTTTCCATTATTTATGGTCAATTGCAACTTTTCACATAAGATATCTCATCTAAAGCATTTTGCAACTGGTTTTGATTATCTGATGACTTTACAAAGCAGTAAATGTCATCATCTGCAAGCAATCTAAGAAGGCTTCTCAGATATTCACCTAAATCATTTATATAGTTTAGGAACAGGAAAATAGCTGTAACACTTCCTTGTGGAATGCCAGATGTTACTTCTGCTTTCCTCAATGACTTTCCATCACTTACTATGAACTGTGACCTTCCTGACAGAAAGTCACAAATCCAGTTGCACAACTGAGATAATACTCCACAGGTACACAGTTTTATTAGAAGCTGCTTGTGTGGAACAGTGTCAAAAGCCTTGTGGACATCTAAAAATATGAAATCGATTTGGCATCTCTATTGATAGCATTCATTACTTCATGAGAATAAAGAGCTAGTATTGTTTTACAGTAATGATATTTTCTGAGCCTGTGCTCACTATTTGTCAATAAACTGTTTTCTTCAAGGTAATTCTTAATGTTTGAAAACAGTTTATATCACAAAATCCAACTGAATTTCATCATTAGTCATAGGAGTCTGTAGTTCAGCAGATTACTACTATTTCCTTTTTTGGGTATTGATGGACATGTGCAACTTTCAAGTCTTCAGGTACAGATCTTTTGATGAGTGAGTTGTTGTGTATGACTGCTTAGTATGGAGCTGCTGTATCAGTGTACTCTGAAAAGATCCTGACTGGTATACAATCTGGACAGGAGGCCTTGCCTTTATTAACACATTGACTGCCACATGAGTTAAATATAACTCACAGGAAGTGTTCTCTTTTGGCCATGTGAAGTAAATACAACTAACAGACATTTTTTCCATTTAAAGCTCTGTGCTGCAGTTGTAACTCACAGGAGCATGTTCATGGCCTATGGTTTTCAACAACTCAAGAATAGTTATTGACATTTCAATTCTTGAGTTATATATAACTCACATGACTCAGTTGTATTAGACTTTTCTTCTTTTTATTATTTATTTATTATTTAGTTTGACATATTACATACAAAGTAGATTGCAAATCACATGCAGTTTTATTTACATTCCTCAACTCTAATTGCAACAACAATGAAACTGCAAAAATTTTGGTCATTCCACTTTGTTTCTCTAACACCTGTATGCACTGTGCTTTATGAAAAAACACTTCATGCAAAAATATGAGTCACAATTTTTACATTTCCATGCAGTTTGTTTGCATCTATTGACAGCTTGCTCTTGTCCAAATTCGTTCTTCATTTTTTCGTATTACACTGTACACCTACATCTGGCTGCTCCCATGTTCACAAATGCACAATCTGCAGGTAACACGATGGCTTTGGTGAGAGATGTCTCAGGCTCATTGGCATCTTATGTATGGAGTAGTCTCAAAGTCACTTCCTCTTTGAATTCTGTGATTGAGCTCTTTTTGTTGTTGATGTATCGGTAAATCACATGAACATTAACCAGTGCTGACCCTGTCAAGAATTCAATTGACAGCTTCCTTTACCATTTCACATCCCACCTTAGACAATGTGAGTAAGACTTCATTTGGTCAGAAAAATCTGTAATAGACTTTGACTGATTATAGTCAATTATCATTGCTGGTTTTTTTCTTTGTGCCCTTCCTGGTTTGAACTTCAGCTTCTTCTTCAGCATACACAGTACTCAGCACCAGAACATCCCTCTTATCTTTCCGTTTCAGTACTACTACACCTGTGGTACTTTCCTTTGCTTTGTGTTCCCCCTTCTTCATTTTTTCCTGTACAACATCTTAGAGTCCCAACTAAATGTGTTGATTGTTCAAGAAGGTGATGTGCTAGATGAACACTTGTGTAAAAATTGTCTGTGTGCAAGATTCGGCCCTCAATTAGTAATCCACTCATATGGCTCATAACAACAGAAGTGGCAAGAGAAATAACAGGATTCACATTCTTCCCACAGTAAACTTTCATATTCCAGGTGTAGCTACCCTTAAACAAAGCTTGAACAATTTAATTCCGAATTTACGGCGCTTATTCTTTATATACTGGATGAAACTTAGTCTTCCTCAAAATGGCACAAGTATTTCGTCAATGTGAGCTTCTTTCCCTGGCACAACTACACTTTGAAATCTCTGCAGTAATTTATCAATAAGAGGTTGAATTTTGAATAAGCGGATTCCCGGTGGGCACTGGTTGTTATTGGAAAAATGACACATACTTAAAAGCAGTTCAAAATGATTGCGTGACATAACATTTTTTATATTGTTGTGATAGAGCGTATTTCTTGACCAATTATTTGGAATCCTTGGTTTTACATTTAGTTACATCCATAACAAAAATCCTAAAAATTGTTCAATTTCAGTTTTGCTGACATCAGTCCACCTTTTCAGTCGTGAATTAACAGTTACTGAATGACTTTCTAAGACTTGTTTTGCATACAGATTAGTTTGTTGAGTCACATATCCTAAAATTTCATCAGTTACAAAATATTTGAAGAAATCGTATGGTGTCTTGCTTTTGAGAGTTAGTGCAACAGAAGCATTTACACCAGAACTGGAATGAAAAATGTAAAATTTTTCATATTTTTACCCGTAACTGGCCCCCAGACAATCTCATTAGAATTTGTTCTAAGTGTGTCATTTTCATCTTCAGAACTTTCTGATATTACACTTACTTCAATTGAACCTGAATCATCTGCAGTAGTTATGGCACTAACACGGTTAGAGGTGCCTTGTTGCCTGGTTTTTACAGCTGTGAAGTCTGTTTCTTTGACTGAATGTGGACATAAAACTCTTCTTCCTACCTTCACTGATGTGATTCCATCATCAGAACTTCCGGTTTCACTTCTGGTCTCCTCTGGTAAAAATTCGCCTAAGCTATCATCAAATAAAGACACAGAATCTTCATCACTTATGTCAATAACTTCATGTAAAAGCTGCTGTACATGCCTTTGTTCATCTTCATAACGTCCACATGACATTTTCTTCTGCCACAATATTACTTTGTTATGGAGGAAACAACACTGAATGAAGACTGTAGAAGCAATGCAGGAAAGCAATAATGGAACTGCCTATAAATAATGCTGTGGAATGAAAAACTGACGGGAGTACAAACCTAAAATTATTAGCGACATAGCAAATGACGCACCAGGTACCTTTAATCTGGGGCCATGCGAATTATATGTAACTTACACAAAAAAATTAAAAAAGGTACTAAAATGCCATATTTTCATTTTATTTGCAGCTAACAAGTTGGAACACATGAGGCAATACTGACCTTACGACTTATCTTAGAAGAAAGATTAAGGAAAGGCAAACCTACGTTTCTAGCATTTGTGGACTTAGAGAAAGCTTTTGACAATGTTGACTGGAATACTCTCTTTAAAATTCTAAAGGTGGCGGGGGTAAAATACAGGGAGCGAAAAGCTATTTACAATTTGTACAGAAACCAGATGGCAGTTATAAGAGTCGAGGGACATGAAAGGGAAGCAGTGGTTGGGAAGGGAGTAAGACAGGGTTGTAGCCTCTCCCCGATGTTGTTCAATCTGTATATTGAGCAAGCAGTAAAGGAAACAAAAGAAAAATTTGGAGTAGGTATTAAAATTCATGGAGAAGAAATAAAAACTTTGAGGTTCCCCGATGTCATTGTAATTCTGTCAGAGACAGCAAAGTACTTGGAAGAGCAGTTGAATGGAATGGAAAGTGTCTTGAAAGGAGGATATAAGATGAACATCAACAAAAGCAAAACAAGGATAATGGAATGTAGTCTAATTAAGTCGGGTGATGCTGAGGGAATTAGATTAGGAAATGAGGCACTTAAAGTAGTAAAGGAGTTTTGCTATTTGGGGAGCAAAATAACTGATGATGGTCGAAGTAGAGAGGGTATAAAATGTAGGCTGGCAATGGCAAGGAAAGCGTTTCTGAAGAAGAGAAATTTGTTAACATCCAGTATAGATTTAAGTGTCAGGAAGTCATTTCTGAAAGTATTTGTATGGAGTGTAGCCATGTATGGAAGTGAAACATGGACGATAAATAGTTTGGACAAGAAGAGAATAGAAGCTTTTGAAATGTGGTGCTACAGAAGAATGCTGAAGATTAGATGGGTAGATCACATAACTAATGAGGAAGTATTGAATAGGATTGGGGAGAAGAGAAGTTTGTGGCACAACTTGACCAGAAGAAGGGATCGGTTGGTAGGACATGTTCTGAGGCATCAAGGGATCACCAATTTAGTATTGGAGGGCAGCGTGGAGGGTAAAAATCGTAGAGGGAGACCAAGAGATGAATACACTAAGCAGATTCTGAAGGATGTAGGTTGCAGTAGGTACTGGGAGATGAAAAAGCTTGCACAGGATAGAGTAGCATGGAGAGCTGCATCAAACCAGTCTCAGGACTGAAGACCACAACAACAACAACAAGTTTGCTTGGAGCAAACTAAAGCCGGATATTGAAAAAAATAAATAGCCCCAAGGGGTCGCTAACCCAACTATACCATGGCAGTCAATGTGTTAAGTGATATGAGCTACTTCATTACACTGAGGATGTCTACTTTTAAGTTACTCATATGGAGAGTCATTCTTGATTCAAATTCTGGAAGATTTATTTCATCTTCTCTAGTGAAGAAATTTCAGAAAACAATGTAAAGTAACTCTGGTTTATTGGCATTATCATCAGTAACACTACCATTGTTACTGGACATCGGAGGTATTGATTGCATCTTCACAGTGATGTAGTTTATGTACTGCCAGACTCTCTTTGTGTTTTCTGCCAGATTTTGAGGCAGAGTTTTGTTGTGGACTCTATTAAAACCATCTTGCATGGAAGATCATTTTCAATGTCAAACTCCTGTAAAACTTTGCCATTCTTGGACAGTTTGTATTCTTTTAAATTTTGCATGCTTTTCTCCTAGCTTCTGCAACAATCTTCAGACTGTTTTTTGTATGATGGGTGATCAATACCATCTCTTATTAATTTATTTGGTATATCTCTCTCAAATGTTATCAATTCTATTTCTTTGAATTCAAACCACATCTGGTATAAGCTGATATAATTAGTTTGGAAGGTGGGGAGACTGTCTCTTCAGAAGGCATCAAGAGAATTTTAAATAGATATATTTTGTGTTTATTTTTGGTGTGCTTGGATATTATGGTGTTCAATCTTGCTACAGTGACTTTGTGGTCATGAACCCTTTATCCATTATGATACTCACTATTTGCTCAATATTTATTTGTTACTGAGAGGGCAAGTATGTTTTTGCATACACTTACAATTTGAATGGAGTTATGAACTAATTGTTGAAAATAATTTTCCAAGAAAGCATGCAGTACAATTTTGGATGACATTTTATTCCTTCCACTGAATTTAGACATGTATTTTTGCAAACATATTGAGGGTAGATTGAAGTCACTACTAACTATAATTGTATGAGTGGGCTGCCTATTTGAAATGAGACTCCGGTTTTCTTTGAATGGTTCAGGATCTGAATCATCTGGGTTGGGTGGTTGATAAAAGGAACCAATTATTACTTTATTGCAGTTGTCAAGTATAATCTCTATCAATACTAACTCACATGGAACTATCTACTTCAAATTCATTACAAAGTAAACTACTTCTAGAATGAGATTTTCACTCTGCAGCAGAGTGTGCGCTGATATGAAACTGCCTGACAGATTAAAACTGTGTGCCCGACCAAGACTCGAACTCGGGACTTTTGCCTTTTGAGGGCAAGTGCTCTACCAACTGAGCTACTGAAGCACGACTCATGCCCGTTACTCACAGCTTTACTTCTGCCAGTACCTCGTCTCCTACCTTCCAAACTTTACAGAAGCTCTCCTGCAAACCTTGCAGAACTAGCACTCCTGAAAGAAAGGATAATGTGGAGACATGGCTTAGCCACAGCCTGGGGGATGTTTCCAGAATGAGATTTTCATTCTGCAGCGGAGTGTACGCTGATATGAAACTTCCTGGCAGATTAAAACTGTGTGCCCGACCGAGACTCAAACTCGGGACCTTTGCCTTTCGCGGGCAAGTGCTCTACCAACTGAGCTACCGAAGCACGACTCACGCCCGGTACTCACAGCTTTACTTCTGCCAGTACCTCGTCTCCTACCTTCCAAACTTTACAGAAGTCACTACTTCTGGCAGTAATAAACACTCTATCGCCAACTGTATTTAATCTATACTTTGTGTGTGTGTGTGTGTGTGTGTGTGTGTGTGTGTGTGTGTGTGTGTGTGTGTGTGAGAGAGAGAGTTCCTAAGGGACCAAACTGCTGAGATCATCGGTACCTAGACTTACACACTACTTAAACTAACTTATGCTAAGAACAACACACACACCCATGCCTGTGGGAGGACTTGAACCTCCAGTGGGAGGGGCCACGCAGTCTGTGACATGGCACCTCAAACCGTTCAGTCACTCCACGCGGCAATCTATACTTTCTAAACTTGGTTAGGTCCTTTGCAAATATTTCAGCTGAATGTTTCTCCATCTTTAGCCAGCTTTCTGTACCCATAAAAATTTGAAGTTCAGCACTTTTTGTTAGCAGTTGGAGGCCTGGATCCTTCCCAACACAACTGTGACAGTTTACAACTACAATACCAATCTTTGGACCATTTTAAAATCTTATCAGATTTTATTGAATATTTGTGCAGATTTTTTTCAGTAAGTACTTCAGTATAGGTAACTGCATCATCTGCAAAATATCTGAGGTTAGTATTAAGTTTGTCTGGCAGGTCAATACAATGTTAATTGCAGGGTTCACAACAAACTCCCGTAGGGTACGTCCAAAGCACTTCTACATCTGTTGACCTCCATCCATTCAAGATAGCACATAGCATCCGTCTTACCAAGGAATCCTCAGTTCAGTCACAAATTTCATTTTATACCTCATATCATCATACTTACAGTACCAAGCTTTGATGTAGTACTGAGTCAAATGCTTTTAGGAAGTCAAGAAATACTTCATACATCTAATCCATGACTTTCGGGGTTCATGTGAGAAAAGCAATTGTTGGGTTTTACATTTCAAATATTTCTGGAACCCATTCTGGTTGGCATAAAGAAGGTCATTTTGTTTGTTATATCAGTATGTTCCATCATGTACTATG
This sequence comes from Schistocerca americana, assembly GCF_021461395.2. Lineage (NCBI taxonomy): Eukaryota > Metazoa > Arthropoda > Insecta > Orthoptera > Acrididae > Schistocerca > Schistocerca americana. Next base: position 661,274,224 of record NC_060130.1, read on the forward strand.
TTCTAAGTTTCTACAATTTATGCATTTCAGTGACATTGGACAGTAGCTTTGTAGATCACTTCTGCTACTCTTATTTTATATGTATGTTTCCTCTGCTTTCTTCTGACCATTGGCTCTAGGTTTTTATTTTTATTTTTATTTTTTTTTTTTCATTCTATGGATATTACACTTAAAATAGGAGCTAACTTGGCCGTAAATTTTGTACAAAACCTGATAGGGATTCTGTCAGACTCTGCGGTCTTGTTTAATTTGCCCAGCTTCAGCTGTTTTTCGGTGCTGCTGACACTAATGCTTGTAATGCTCACTTTGCAGTGGTGCAAGAATTAAATTGAGGAAGTATTCCTGAATCCTTAGTTGTAAAGGAACATTTGAAAATGGAGTTCAGCATTTGTGCTCTGCATAATTAATCTCACTTTCAGCCCCTGTGTAGCCCTTGAGTGCATGGTCACTAACTTTGGTGTCACTGACAGCCTTTCATATAAGTGGAATTTCTTTTGGTTTTGTGAGAGGTCTTTCAAAAAGATGCTGATGTGGTTTTCAAACACATTGTCCTTCTGACATCCAAATTAGTGTCATTCAGCCTTTCTCTCTCTGTCTCAATATGCTTTGTCTTACACTTATTGTGCAATATTCACTATGTCTTTAGTAGTTTGTTTACACACACTGTACACTATGGAGAGACCCTCCTATCATGAACTGTTCTTCTAGGTACATATCTATCCAGTCATTCATCAGTTATTCATCTTGCCGTGTGTAATAAACCAGTATGTTCTTATAGCCATTCTGCCTGTTTTCTTGGTCTTTCATCCCTACATTTGACATGCAAACTTTAAGATTAGATTAGATTAGATTAGATTTACTTTCATTCCAATTGATCCGTAGTGAGGAGGTCCTCCAGGATGTGGAACATGTCAGATAAACCATAAACATTCCCTCTGATTTAACATTTGAGCAATAATTCACTTTAATTATGAATCAGTAACTTGGAAATAGTAAATTATGTCCACAACACTGCAAACAACAACTCAGTGTCCTGCTGAACATGCCAAGAAAAATAACACAGTTAAGGGCATCCTCTGGTAGACTGTTTAACTGCTAAAAACAGTGTTACTGAAGGTTTTAAAAATATTAGCAGATGTAAAATGTTGGTTTGTGGTAACAAGAGAGTCTGATTCCATTCCATCTATATATATTTGTTTATCTTGTAGAGGATGTTTCCAGCCCACAATGTCACTACATTGTCATATTTTACAAAGATGATATTTCACTGTGAATACAGTTAGTTTATTTAAACTTGAGTACTCACTGTCATCCAACATTTCAAATGATATTTTGGTAATATGATGCTCAGTAAATAATTCTGCAATTTTGCATCTAGAAACTGGAAAATTTGTATTTTGTGTCTGATAAATTTTATGGTGCATTAACGTATCAAAGTGCTTCCTGAACTCTGGTTATACATTTTGCATTGAATAAGACCTTCAGTAACTATCTGTAGCAAAGACATATTGTACAAGCTACCCCAAAACAAAAAGGAATTTTAGTCATAAGTAAAAGCTGTCAGTAGCACAAAAAGTAATGTTATTTTCTTACTGACATAGGAACTGAAACAGACAGTAGCAAAACAAAAAAAGAAAGTAATGGATAGTGACTCCAAATGTTCCCTCACAACAGAAATTCAAGAAATATGGCCACAATTCACTTGTCATACAACTCCAAAGATCTGAGATGTAGTAATTGATTTTAATGATTTTGAAAAGTATCTAAAATAACTAAAATACAGCAAGGGTACATGGTCTAATAGAGTTCATGTCATATTCTATACTGAATTTTCAATGGAGAAGGACACCCATCCAAAGAAATTACCCATAGAGATTGTCTACAAAAGCACCATCCCATATCACTCATCTCCACCTGTGGCAAAATTCCAGAACATGTTGAGAATTCAAATTCAATAATCTCCATAGAACAACATGATCACCTCCATGGAAACCAACATGAGTTCTGGTAACACTGATAAAGGGAAACAAACTCATGCTCTTCAGCCATGATTTCACTAGATCCATGAATAAAGGTAACCGGGTGAATGTTTCTAGATTTTTGATGAGTTTTTGCTTGAGTATCACATCATTTGGACTGAAAGTAAATCAAAGAAAGATGAAAGTAATGAAAAGTAGCAGAAATCAGAACAGCAAGAAACTTAACATCAGGATCAGTGATCACAAAGTAGATGACGTTAAGAAGTTCTGCTACCCAGGCTGTAAAAACACCCATGAGCAAAGGGAACATAAGAACCAGACTAGCACTGGGAAAAGGGCATTCCTGGCCAAGAAAAGTTAATGAGTACCAAACACAGACCATAATTTGAGGGAAAAATTCCTGCGAATGTATGTTTGGAGCACAGCATTGTATGATAGTGAAACAAGAACTGTGGGAAAACCAGACCAGAACAGAAGAGAAGTAAAGCATTTGCAGAAGAATGTTGAAAATTTGGTGGACTGATAAGGTAAGAAATGAGGAGGTTCTACTCAGAATCAGTGAGGTAAGGAATATATTCAAATCACTGAAGAGAAGAAGGAAGAGTGTGGTAGGACATCTGCTAAGATATCACAGAATAACTTTCACGGTATTAGAGAGAGCTGTAGAGGGTAAAAACTGTAGAGGAAGACAGAGACTGGGGTACATTCAGAAAATAATTGAGGATGTAGGTTGTAAGTGCTACTCTGACATGAAAAGACTGGCACAGGTGAGGAATTCGTGTTGGGCCGCATGAATGCTGTCAGAAAGCTGATGACTCAAAAAAACTGCTCCATTATGACTACTATAGAGAATACTTTTTTTTTAACATATGACCAGGTTTGCAATGAGAATGTAAACTTCGGAACAGATAGAATGCAGCACATTATCTGCAGCATGCATCATCTGCACGCACACACACACACACACACACACACACACACACACACAAACACACACACAGAAGTAATTTTGGACTTGCCGAAAGAAGTGCAATAAGGCCATTACTATTTAGCAAATACTTTAACAATTTAGCAGAAAGAAACATTTGCAGCTTTAGAATCTTCACAGGTGATATAGCAATCAATGACTAACTTCTGTCTGATAAAAAATACAGTAATATCCAGGCAGATCCAGACAATATATTAGTCTAGTGCTAAGAAGGCAAGTAACTCCTTCTGCAAATAAAATGTAAAGTTGTGTACCTGATTAAAATTAAATATGTTGCAGCCACTGCCTATAGGCTTAATGAATGACAACTGTTGTCAATGAAGTCATGTAAATACCTGAGTATAATAATCTGTGAGAATATGAAGTGGAATGATCTGAAAGGCTCAGTTGGAGGTAAAGCAAATGACAGGCTTTGATTCATTATTAGGATACAGTGAAACTGTTTTTAGTTTCCTTATGAAAGGGATTGCTTGCCTATATTGGAATATTTCATAGGTTTCTGGGGTCTATATCACATTGGACAAATGGAGGCACAGCCTCTGTCTTCTTTGCCACACACATGAGAGTATAATGCAAACATGTCCACTGGTAGGCACTAAAGTAAATATGAATAATATCTTACAAAAACTTCCTTACAAATTTCAAGAACAATAGTTTTGTGTGGAATTTGTTAATGTTTTGCAGCCTCCTGCATATTGTTCTCGTCGTGACTATGAAAAAACTCACACTCATAACAGACTGCATAGAGACACATGAGTAAATGACTCTATGCTCAATTCATTGTTGTGGACATTTGTCGCACATTTTTTACAGATTATAGCTGAGCAATGCAACCTGTGATTATAGCACTGCTCTTGTTTTCAGGAGTATTATGGTTCAAATCCATGTCCAGTCATCCAAATGTAGGTTTTCTATGCTTTCTCAAAATCACTTAAAGCAAATGTTGTGACGATACCTTTGAAAAGATCACAGTCCATTGTTGTTCACCTGTTTCATATTTGAGCTTGTTCAGTTGCAAATGGGACATTACAAGTACTCTTCCTTCCTTCATTTATTGTAGATGGTTTTTAAGACAAAATATGAATCAAATCTATCCAACAACAGTAATCATTGACTGTGAATAACTGCAATTTATGGAATTTCAGCTGTAGAGATAATTCTACCTTAGATTGAATTTATCAGTAACAGTTCTTGTACTACAAGAGAAGACTAGAAGGTTTGTGTCATACTAGAGTAACAACTGAGACAATGAAGAGATTAAGGATGTTTCTATACAAATGCAATCCTGCATGTTGCCATTCTTCCTTCTAACTCAGATTTTGATGGGACAAGCATCTTACACATTAGTCCTGAAAATGCAAGTGCATGTTACTATTATGGTTACAGACACTGAAATGAATCTGAGCAGTAACACAGCAAGTAGATAGCAACAAAAATGGCTTATATATTTTTAAGTCCCATTGAAGATACTACACACAGCTGTGTGCATTACAGTAATGAAGACTGAAGAGCTATGATAAGAATCTAAAAGTTGTTCAACAACACAAGTATTATGTTAGGAGATTGATAACAATGGCTGAATGAATCACACATGGCCTTGGTAATGTAACCACACTCAAATGGACTGTAAGTGTTTTAAAGAAATTAAAGGAAACCCAAATTGTTTCATTTCTTCACAAATACAAGCCTGGTTGTTATCCCTCTAGTATGATGCCTAGTCACTATGCTAATCAAGGGTAAAATGAAGGAGAAGAACAGTTAGATATTCTATTACAAAACTACAACATATGAGACCTACTGAAAAAGAAGAGCAGTATTATTTCTGTATAGTAGCTGTGATGAGAAATGCAGTTCATGAAATTACTTTAAAAAACCACATTTTAATGTTGTTTTAAGCAGATGTTAAGTCAGTTGGAGAAGCTGTATAACAAACAAGAGATAATGTGGTATAGCTAACAGAAACTGCAAGAAATTTTGAGCATCTGAAACAGTACCATTCATCTTGGAGAACTAGAGAGAAAAATGGAATTAGAATAGCTATAGAATGATAGTGTAAAGAGAAAGATAACAGAATTTGAGAGTGTGGTAAAACACAAAGAATGATAAATTAATAAAATGTACCAATGAAACTTCCAGTTCAGTGTTATGGAAGTCAGTCGTGCAATCAATTGCTCAGAGAATAAACCATACTCAAAAATAGCCTACAGTTTTGGAAAGAAATGAATGAAGTGAGTAATAGTTGAGAAAGGGGCCAACAAATGAATAAAAATGCTTCAAGAAGGTAAGAGTAGGCAGTAGAAATGGGCAAAGTTAAAAAAGATCTTAGCAGTTTCAAGAGAAAACACAGAGATCCTGAAGACTTGCTTTGTATGTAATTATGTAATACAGTTTCATTCAGTGGTACATCATAAGATGAATTAAGTTAGATTTTCTTTAAATCAGCCATTTTGAAGGTAACACTGCAGAGAGATTTAGCCCTCATCCCTTTCATCTATTTACTGATTTTATTTTATTTTATGGTGCTGTCAGTCAGTGTTTTACTTGTGCAATAGACATTGGGCAAGTCCTCAAATACTACAAACATTCTTAAACTAAAACGTAATGAAATCCTTGAAAGGACAGTAAACAGCCATTTTATGAAACTGATAAAAAAAAAAAGGACACATAAGCAGCAGAAATGGATTCTTTTTCAGGTGATGCATGAAATCACATTATTTATACCAGTACAACTAATGGGAGAGAAGAACTACATTTGAATGCATTGAGAATGTTCTCTGTCACACTGAAAATTAACCTCTGTACTGTGAAAGTTGTTTTTATCAAAAGTTTTTTGATATATGTTCTCCTTTTATTTGTGTATTTTGTGTCCAGTGATCCATGTCATGAATATTTCACAACATATGGATTGTGTGATATCCCTGCCAATTTATGGTTTATTGAGTGATAAAGATGCACACTAAGAATTATATTCACTTCATATTCAGAAATAGCACAGTAAAGAACATAATCTTAAAATTTATCCTTAGCAGCAGGAAGATAGTGGGAGCTTAGATGTAAGAAAACTGAGAATAATTGTGACTGTCGTAATAATGAAGTGAATGTCTTATATGGAAAAAAAAAACCAGAATGAGGCAAAATGTATAATGAGTTGTTCAATGAAATAATAGATTTGTATTAAAAAATAGTAGATGAATTGTATAAAACAACAATGATGGCAACAGCCAGTGACTGACTACCAATCCAGATTTACTGATTAGAAAAAACAAAGGTGAGAGCAGCACTCCGCTTATAAACTGTCTACCATCCATTTTAACTACAGGGAGAAAGTATAGATCAGCTAACCTGTAATTGTATTCATTAGTGTGTGATAAAGGTAATTATGAAGAATTAGGTATGTGATGATATAGTGCAAGAAATAATGCACATGTAATAAAAAAACTTGTAGAAAATTCTGATGTCTGTTGTAACCTGGCGAGACATTATTCCTTACAAGTTTACTGAAGGAAAGAGGAAAAGAGAACATTCTGGCTTCTGTGACAGAATTAAAGAGTTATTTATTTGAAAGATAAATAATATTACACAATAAACTTCCTTTTAAAAAATCTGTTACAAGACATATACCATATATCTGCTCCCTGCTTGTAAAAACTTATAATTCTGTTGTCTTACTAAGTGCAATGATAATTGTATCATATAGGCCTGTGTTTAATCACTTATGCATGTATAAAATGCATCTGCTCTGTTTGCGTGAAACTTGTAAAAAGTTCCTATGACATTTCCAATAGCTATCAGGTTCTGGCTCCAGTCAAAAAATACAGTAAATAAATAAATAAGTAAGTGCATTTCAAGCCTTCTCACTATTTACATAGCATGTCTATCAATTTATTACCTGTCTACAGTTTTTCTCTGTCTCCTTTATCATTTAAACCTAAAACTGCTAAGTTTTGAACTTCAGTGCACAGTTTTCGTTACAGCTGTTACATGCCAACATCAGGAAAGTGACTGATGCCACTGATTGCAAACAATGTTTCTTAAAAAACATTTTCAGGCTCAAATTACCTACTCTTTGGTACACAAAGAATTTTATTGCAGAAATATGGAATTTAAGTGGCACTGGTTGAATAAAAACTACAATAACCATAAAGAGATGGTGGGTTCAACCCAGGAAATTTTTCTTCAGAATTTGATCATTAAGTAAACAAGTATGCTGGCAATTTGTTACCGCATTTTATGAAGTTTGGTGTAGGAAATGGCTTAGAAAATACTTTTTTTCTCCTCTCTCTGTGTAGCCTTCACTTTTTCCTATTTGTCCAGCCTTTCTCTTTAACACCCATCACCCTCCTTTAATCTATGACTATTGTAGCTACTATGTAAGTGAGGGGGATACTTTACAATTTGTGAAAGTTAATTTTCATTTCTGAATGATTTTTTGTTCCATTTGATATGTGTAATAGCAGTGCTGTGTCTGGTTGTTCAGAAGGTACTTATCTATGTTTACAGTATTGTCTGCTGAAAGAAGAGGATCACCAGAGTTTGTTCTACCTCTCCCAATTCGCAAGACACGGGCTGGCTTGCAGTTCACCTGTGCTGCTCCTACATTGGGCACAGATGCTCGAGATGTTTGGGTATGCAATAGTGATGGGTATGTTGGCCAAGTGTGTGTCCTAAGCCTCAGCCCAGAACCTACAGTAGTATCCTGTAATGGTGTCTGCAACGCACGCATACTTTGTATAGCTTCAGTTCCTGCTGTTGACTCGGGGTAAGTAAACATTTTTTATTGCTGAAAGTATAATTTCAAACTTAACAAAGTAGAGCATCTCTCATTCATTGAAAATCCGTAAAATGGGACTCCTATGCAATGTTGTGTGGACTGCTATTAAAAAATTAAATAAATAAAAAGCACAGTACTCAGCAACATTTTAGCATTGCCAGAATTACAGCCACATATACAATTCTATCAAAAACTTGCTTTATACATATTAAAATAAAAATACTCTCATTAACCTACAACTGTCTATATATTTCTCTAAGTGAAAATTTGTCATTAGAAATATCAGTATAATACTAATGGGTACAGACAGTTTTCTCAAAGTAGAGTCTCAAGAAAGGAAGTCTAGTTTTTTACTTACTATAATTTGAAATAATTTTTGATACTATGACTTTCAGATGTTATTGTTGCTGTGTGACATTAAATAATGTCATTTCCACAGATAAAACACTTCATTTAAAGTCAGGTGACTTAAAAAGAAGGCAGTGATGTGTTATTCTGTATTTGTATGATTTTCGTTTGATTTTAGCCAAACTTTTTTGTATGACTCAAAAAATGTCATAATTTGAAAGTGAAGTTAGCATGCCATTTATGCACATAATTTTTAAATTAAAATAAATGAATCCTCAAAGAATGGTAGACTGAGAGTAAAAGATAGAACTCTGACAGAGCAAAATCAGCGCATATATGTATGTGACTGAATTTGTAAAAGTCTGTCAGCTGCAATCTTGGATAAATGATATTGTATTTGTTGTCATCTCATAACGTACATATTACAGATCATCTGATCATATTGTACAGAAGACACATCAATTTTTGGCTCATGGTATACATAGTTACATAATTTTTTGTAACAATAATTTCACTAGCTGATGATTATGTTGAACACACTATTAAACTATTTGTCTCATGATGTACAGTACTTCATGTTTAAATTTTCAGACATTAATTTATACATACAATGTTATACACAAAACTATGATGTTAAATACTCACACTGTTCAAATAATCATCTCGTCATTCATAAATTCCTCAGCTGAATAGCGGCATTTTTCAACCAGGAGATCATATAATTTTTGCTTCAGTGAACCTATTTCAATGCTCACTACATCTCTACCTGTGAGTTTATTGTGGAATTTCATTCTCATACAATTGGGTGTCTGTTGGTAGAGTTTTAGGCAATGTGTTGGAAGCACAAAATTTTCTTTATGTCTGTTTGGAATGGTTTTCCTTCATTACCTGGGGACTGATTTGTATAAAGATGATAATATCAAATGCGCACAGTTTAATGCTAGATAATATTTCTACAATATTGAAGAACGGGTGACAGTATGTTCTTGGATAGGTAGCATACATTTTTCTAATGATTCTTGTCTGAAGTAGAAGGATTCATGACATGTGACGTGAATTCCCCCAAAAATTAAACCATATCTAATTATGGATTAAAAGTAACTGTGGTATACCACCTTCCCACTGTTTTTGTTTGCTACACCAGATAGCATGTCCATTCCAAAAGCAAGGTTGATTAGTAGGCAAATAATCTGTATGTGCTTGCCCGCTTAGACTTTTGTTGTAGTTCAGTCACAGGAATTTGATGGACTGAGCTTCGGTCGTGCGGTAGCGTTCTCGCTTCCCACGCCCGGGTTCCCGGGTTCGATTCCCGGCGGGGTCAGGGATTTTCTCTGCCTCGTGATGGCTGGGTGTTGTGTGCTGTCCTTAGGTTAGTTAGGTTTAAGTAGTTCTAAGTTCTAGGGGACTTATGACCACAGCAGTTGAGTCCCATAGTGCTCAGAGCCATTTGAACCAGCCATTTGACTGAGCTTCTTCCATAACTTGATTTTGATGTATGATACTGATGTCACTGATTTTTGATTGTTTGGTTTCAAACTGAGTAAGCAGGGTCTTTGAAACATTAACTTTAAGAATGTATTTGATCCCATCCTGCAGAGTTTTTTAAAGGACAAAACAGCATTTTTTACATCTTTGGTTGAGATTTTAGTAAATGCCACAAGGGGGTCACTATTCTGGCCCAGGCTAAAGAGATGTATAATGTTTTGATCAGTAACCAGATCACCATTAGATTTTTCCCCATCTATGAAAAATTTATTGAAGCATTGAGATATCTGAACAGGATTCAAAATAGTGTTGTTGTTTTGTTTAATTTTTGAAATTTCCTGGTGGCTAACTGCTGCGCCTAACTCTTCCACAAAAGCTACTTATACATTGAAATGTTCCAGTTTATTTAAAATTCTTATAGAGTCACTAGTTAACCAATGATATTTGAAACAGTGCTGCCTTAGGCTTATTATTATGTCCTAAAATGAACTTAATATTTGATATTCTTTTGGCAGTTTTGACAACACCTTTAAATACAAATTTGTAATTTTTCACATAGTTAATAAAGCCAGGATTGTTATTGTATTTCAAGTCTTTATGTAGCTGTCATTTTATAACACTGGATATTTTTAATCCTGGAGTAATCCAATTTAATTTAATTTTTGCTTTCTGGTATCAGATCCTTGGTGGGAGTGATTCATTGAACACCACTAAAAAAACTTCTTAAAAATTTGTCTAAGTTCTCAGGGTTTGACACACTATTATCTGTGGGCCATTTTACTGCATCTAACTTGTCATGGAACAGCTTCAAATTATTTTAACAAAAGTTTCTTTCCAGAAAACCTTTCTTAACATTTGGTTTAGTTATTCATGGCAACTGAATAAACAATGCAAAATGGTCAGAAATTCCTAAGTCCATGTAGAACTTGTTTTTGCAGTCAAACATGTTATTTGCTAAGATATTGTCTATAAAAGTAGCTGAATGAACATTTTCTATAATGAATTCTCAAAACTTTAGTTTAAAACCATAGTTCTGAATTAAATCAATAACCTGTTTTGAGCCATAGCCATTACTTACCACATATACATTAAAATCAGCTACAATCATAATATTTTCGTTCCTTTCTTTCTTAAGTTTATCAAGAAGACATTGAAGTTTGTACAAGAAAGTTTTAGTTGTTATATGTCTTGGAAGTCTATAAATTGATATGACAACTGTGTTCATCTCTTTTTAGTTCAACACAACAGCTTTCCAAAGAACATTTCTCATTTAAGTAACCAAAATCTGTCTTTATTTTGTATGTTAGGCAGGTATCAAGAAGTACGCCTGATCCTCCATGGGATTTCTCTTTTCTACAAAAGCTGCTTGATATTTTGAAATATTCCACTTTTTTAAAGAAATTGTTATAGAACAACTAGTGAACCAATGCTCATTTAAATATCAACTATGATATTTTTGCTTTCATTGAGGATAATTTGCAATTTTTCAATTTTGGTTCTACCTGCCTTCAAACCATTTATATATAAATGCAATAAGTAACTTTTTTCACTGTTTTGTATCTGTCTTTGCACAAATTCTTGTATATTTCATACCTCAGTGTTCTCTTCATATCAGTCTCTACTACAGAATCCTTCAGATGGCATGGTGGTGATATTCTTCTCTTGTTAAGAGAACGAGTGGCTGGTCTTACTGCTGCCAGTTTTGACATTGCATTTTCTGTTGTTGGTGTTGCTTCTTCCCTTGTTGCCTGTGTTTCTGATGATAATGATTCTGATTCTGGGGTAGCTGCTGCCACTGGTGAATGTGGTTAAGCTGCTGTCCATTGGTGGTTGTGGTTCTGCTGTTGATTGGCATGATGATGTTGCTTTTACTATTGTTGCTGCTGCTGCTTCTGATGATAATAGTTTGTTTCAGTTGATGCTGATTTAGCTCCCACTGTCGATGTTTTTGCTGAAGTAGCTGATGTCAGTGGTTTTGCTGTTGTAGTTGGTGATGGTTCCTGTGCTATTGTTTGTGTTTGGCATGCTACAGTTGATTCTGCTGTTTTAGACATTTTATGTCTTTTTCTGCTAGCTGCAGGCAACATTTCCAGAATTTTATAATTGAGAGGTTTCTTACTCTTTATATTTAGGTGAAATCCATGCCTTGTAAACAATCTTTCTGCAGGTAATCAACAGGTAGAAACTGAGTGTTTTGATACATTTTGCAGATTTCCTCAAACTATTTTTTGCCTTTAATAATTTCTTTATTTACATATGAGTCATTTATAAGGTAATATCTATGAGGTATCCCAATGACAATCATATTTCTGCACATATTAGAGTCCAATACTGCCTTCAGGTTTTGGTCAGCACTAGACAAATCATTCCTACAAACATCATTAGCACCACCTAGTATTACTATATATTCATTTGCATTGATGAAGTGCCAGCTTTTGTGTTTTCCAACTTAGGTGCTCCTGGTTTCACATAACTACAACCATTTACACCATTAGTTTCCATAATATTTTCACTAGGCCATGTCCATGGCTATCAGAGAGTATGTTTACAAAAGATGTCTTTCCTATCTTTCTTGTCAATTTTCTACATGCGTTTTTGTTTGTAATTTCATTTGCACTTGTGTCTGTCTCAAGGACACTGCAATGGTTACCTATGACAGTGTATTACAAGGCTGAAATGTAGTCTCTGAAAGAATAATTCCTTCTTTATGAGGTTGTGGCATTTTCTGTTGTTCTGTTTATGGATTTCATAAAAGTAACAAAAAATATGAAGCATTATCTAATTGATGTCATACGAGAATGACCACTCTAACAAAAACCTAATTTTCTTTCGAAATATAATCTATACTCATATTCATTTTCGTAAATTGCCTAGGGGAAGGATGTGTTTGTAACAGTTTGCCAGAGCAATTAACCCAAATTCTTAGATCCAGGTGTAATTTGGTACCACATGACTATAATTTTGTAGATAAAATTTGAGATAATAAACATTCTACTGACACCACTTTTTCCAACTATAACTGATGTTATGAGATCACGTATGAGCCCAGTACATTTTTCCCCAGAAAAAGTTGCTTTAATTTATGTTATTTATCAAAGCATAATGTGTAGATAAGATGCTGAACAGTCTCAGAAATAAGTAAGACTTATCAGTTCTACATAAATATTATTGCAGTTTAAGGAATCAGTTATTAATTGCACTTTGTTTGGAAGTATCTATTTCTTACATAGTAGACTGTCCAAATTTGGTTTATACAAAACTTACAAGTAACACTTATTAAACAGTGTTACTGTTGTTGTCTAGGATACAAATTCAGGTAATTAAATACTGTTTGTGGTGTGTTTCTCCTAGCCACATTGCTTAATTGAAATGGAATAATTTATAGTACTGCATCAAACACAAATAATAATAAATACTGTACATAAACATTTCTTCAGGAAAGTGTAATATTTTATTTAAGTGTTCTCACATACATAAAGCAGAATCTGAAATTTGGTTTACAGATTTTAATTTTTGTTTCCTGCTTCCATTATGTGCAATGTATGAAATTATATCAAGAACTGATATATTAGTTAATGCCTATATTATGAATATGTACATAATTTATGAAAAGTGCTTTCAGTAAATAGCTTCACTTGTTCAGAATCCCGAAAACAAGTTTCTTGTCAAGTGTTACAAATTGTATTTTAGTTTTTTTTTTGGTCATCAGTCTACTGACTGGTTTGATGCGGCCCGCCACGAATTCCTTCCCTGTGCTAACCTCTTCATCTCAGAGTAGCACTTGCAACCTACGTCCTCAATTATTTGCTTGACGTATTCCAATCTCTGTCTTCCTCTACAGTTTTTGCCCTCTACAGCTCCCTCTAGTACCATGGAAGTCATTACCTCATGTCTTAGCAGATGTCCTATCATCCTGTCCCTTCTCCTTATCAGTGTTTTCCACATATTCCTTTCCTCTCCAATTCTGTGTAGAACCTCCTCATTCGTTACCTTATCAGTCCACCTAATTTTCAACATTCGTCTATAGCACCACATCTCAAATGCTTCGATTCTCTTCTGTTCCAGTTTTCCGACAGTCCATGTTTCACTACCACACAATGCTGTACTCCAGACGTACATCCTCAGAAATTTCTTCCTCAAATTAAGGCCGGTATTTGATATTAGTAGACTTCTCTTGGCCAGAAATGCCTTTTTTGCCATAGCGAGTCTGCTTTTGTGTCCTCCTTGCTCCGTCCGTCATTGGTTATTTTACTGCCTATGTAGCAGAATTCCTTAACTTCTTTGACTTCGTGACCATCAATCCTGATGTTAAGTTTCTCACTGTTATCATTTCTACTACTTCTCATTACCTTCATCTTTCTCCGATTTACTCTCAAACCATACTGTGTACTCATTAGACTGTTCATTCCGTTCAGCAGATCATTTAATTCTTCTTCACTTTCACTCAGGATAGCAATGTCATCAGTGAATCGTATCATTGATATCCTTTCACCTTGTATTTTAATTCCACTCCTGAACCTTTCTTTTATTTCCATCATTGCTTCCTCGATGTACAGATTGAAGAGTAGGGGCGAAAGGCTACAGCCTTGTCTTACACCCTTCTTAATACAAGCACTTCGTTCTTGATCGTCCACTCTTATTATTCCCTCTTGGTTGTTGTACATATTGTATATGACCCGTCTCTACCTATAGCTTACCCCTACTTTTATCAGAATCTCAAACAGCCTCCACCATTTTATATTGTCGAACGCTTTATCCAGGTCGACAAATCCTATGAAAGTGTCTTGATTTTTCATTAGCCTTGCTTCCATTATTAGCCGTAACGTCAGAATTGCCTCTCTCGTCCCTTTACTTTTCCTAAAGCCAAACTGATCGTCATCTGGCACATTCTCATTTTTCTTTTCCATTCTTCTGTATATTATTCTTGTAAGCAGTTTCGATGCATGAGCTGTTAAGGTGATTGTGCGATAATTCTCACACTTGTCAGCTCTTGCCATCTTTGAAATTGTGCGGATGATGCTTTTCCGAAACTCAGATGGTATATCGCCAGACTCATATATTCTACACACCAACATGAATAGTCGTTTTGTTGCCACTACCCCCCATGATTTTAGAAATTCTGATGGAATGTTATCTATCCCTTCTGCATTATTTGACCGTAAGTCCTCCAAAGCTCTTTTAAATTCCGATTTTAATACTGGATCCCCTATCTCTTCTAAATCGACTCCTGTTTCTTCTTCTATCACATCAGACAAATCTTCACCCTCATAGAGGCTTTCAATGTATTCTTTCCACCTATCTGCTCTCTCCTCTGCATTTAACAGTGGAATTCCCGTTGCACTCTTAATGTTACCACCGTTGCTTTTTTTAATGTCACCAAAGGTTGTTTTGACTTTCCTGTATGCTGAGTCTGTCCTTCCGACAATCATATCTTTTTCGATGTCTTCACATTTTTCCTGCAGCCATTTCGTCTTAGCTTCCCTGCACTTCCCATTTATTTCATTCCTCAGCGACCTGTATTTCTGTATTCCTGATTTTCCCGGAACATGTTTGTACTTCCTCCTTTCATCAATCAACTGAAGTATTTCTTCTGTTACCCATGGTTTCTTCGCAGCTACCTTCTTTGTACCTATGTTTTCCTTCCCAACTTCTGTGATGGCCCCTTTTAGAGATGTCCATTCCTCTTCAACTGTACTGCCTACTGTGCTATTCCTTATTGCTGTATCTATAGCGTTAGAGAACTTCAAACGTATCTCGTCATTCCTTAGTACTTCGGTATCCCACTTCTTTGCGTATTGATTCTTCCTGACTAATGTCTTGAACTTCAGCCTACTCTTCATTACTACTATATTGTGATCTGAGTTTATATCTGCTCCTGGGTACGCCTTATGATCCAGTATCTGATTTCGGAATCTGTGTCTGACCATGATGTAATCTAATTGAAATCTTCCCGTATCTCCCGGCCTTTTCCAAGTATACCTCCTCCTCTTGTGATTCTTGAACAGGGTATTCACTATTACTAGCTGAAACTTGTTACAGAACTCAATTAGTCTTTCTCCTCTTTCATTCCTTGTCCCAAGCCCATATTCTCCGGTAACCTTTTCTTCTACTCCTTCCCCTACAACTGCATTCCAGTCGCCCATGACTATTAGATTTTTGTCCGCCTTTACATACTGCATTACCCTTTCAATATCCTCATACACTTTCTCTATCTGTTCATCTTCAGCTTGCGACGTCGGCATGTATACCTGAACTATCATTGTCGGTGTTGGTCTGCTGTCGATTCTGATTAGAACAACCCGGTCACTGAACTGTTCACAGTAACACACCCTCTGCCCTACCTTCCCATTCATAACGAGTCCTACACCTGTTATACCATTTTCTGCTGCTGTTGATATTACCCGATACTCATCTGACCAGAAATCCTTGTCTTCCTTCCACTTCACTTCACTTCACTGACCCTTACTATATCTAGATTCAGCCTTTGCATTTCCCTTTTCAGATTTTCTAGTTTCCCTACCACGTTCAAGCTTCCGACATTCCACACCCCGACTCGTAGAACGTTATTCTTTCGTAGATTATTCAATCTTTTTCTCATGGTAACCTCCCCCTTGGCAGTCCCCTCCCGGAGATCCGAATGGGGGACTATTCCGGAATCTTTTGCCAATGGAGAGATCCTCATGACACTTCTTCAATTACAGGCCACATGTCCTGTGGATACACGTTATGTGTCTTTAATGCAGTGGTTTCCATTGCCTTCTGCATCCTGATGTCGTTGATCATTGCTGATTCTTCCACCTTTAGGGGCAATTTCCCACCCCTAGGACAAGAGAGTGCTCTGAACCTCTATCCGCTCCTCCGCCCTCTTTGACAAGGCCGTTGGCAGAATAAGGCTGACTTCTTATGCCAGAAGTCTTCGGCCACCAATGCTGATTATTTATCAAAATTTAGACAGTGGCGGGGATTGAACCCAGGACCGAAGACGTTTTTGATTATGAATCAAAGACGCTACCCTTAGACCACGGGTAGCATAATCGGTGATTAATTACCAGGTGAGAATATATATCAATATCATCTGGGCTGCAGAAATGTAAAGACAGAATTTAATCTCTCTGTCATTGTTTTAAATCAAATTTTATGTGCTTTTGTATTCATTACATCATATGCAATGAGAAAAATTATTTTTGTCCCTGAATAATTCCATACAGTCGAATTTATCTTGTTTTTGTATATAAAACGCCAGTAAATGACATTGTAAAGATATTCTTTCTTAAGGATTCTGATAGGAAGAAAGATCTGGAAACCCCTTTTTGGATCCTACAATTTGATCTCAGTAATTGACCTTCCAACATGGGTAGTGAGAGACAGTATTATGCTAATTGATATGTCTTATTTAGTGAAGCTCAAAGCAAGAAAATAACTGTTTATCTAGTACCTTACAGTACAAATGCTTCTCAGGGGAAATCAGTTAGAATAATTAATGACTCCAGGACAGTTGTTTTTAGGAATACATTACAGGAAATGATATAGGATGATATTTATAATGACTCAAATTCTAAAATAAAATTGTCAATCAATCAATTCCTTTTATTTGTCTGAAGACAGCATTGATGTTGCATAAGACATCATCAAGTACAAGTTATTTCTTTGTGGACAACAGAATATAATGTTACATATAACTTACATAAATTTTAATTTATACTAATATAAGTTATTTCTTTGTGGGCAACAGAATACAATGTTACATATTAAACTTACATACATTTCAATTTACACATTTATATTAACCAGTTTATAGTATACATAACATAGTTCACGTTACAGTTAAATCATTTATAGTATTGCATAAAAATTCCTGAACATTATAGAAAGCATTTATTTTTAGCCATGATTCCATCACAATTCTAAATTTGTTGTGTGGCAGTTCCTTTAATACTTTGTGGTATTTTGTTCAGAAACACCTTGCCAATATGTGTAAAATTGTTTGACCTGGATAATCTAGTCCAGGGGGCATTTATCAAGTTTCTGTTTCTGGTTTCATAAGTACGGTCATTAGCCCTAGTTTTATATATAAGAGCATTCTCTTTGGCGTAGACAAGAACTCACGGCATGTACAAGCTGGGAACACTAAGTACTTTGTATTTGGTGAAGTATTCTTTGCGGGAAGTTATGTTTTGTAGACCAAAAATGCACTTACTACTTTCTTCTGCCACAGGAAGACATTCTTAGCCCCAGCAGAGTTCCCCCAGAGTATTATCCTGTAGTTCAAATGTGTGTGAAAAAATGCATAGTAGGCCATAGGGAGGAGGTCTTGATTGACACAGATTTTTAATTTTCTTATCAGGTGCACTGCTCTTGATAATTACAAACCTTTTCTGTGTGAGTATTCCAACATAACTTACTGTCAAGATGGATGCCTAACAATGTCACTGACTTTTCCTTGAGTTTGTCACTATCAATGTTCCTGAGGGAGAAAATTATGTGTTCTGTTTTATCATCATTTAGCTTTAATCTGTTGTCCCTGAACCATTCACTAGCCCCTTCATTAGTTCATTCATTTGTATCACAACCTTTTCATCTGTATGAGATGTGATGAAACTGGTGTCATCTGCATACATCACTACTTTACATGGCACCATACTTGGCAAGTCGTTTACATATATAACAAACAGGAAGGGTCCTAGCACTGGACCTTGTGGGACCTCATACATAACATTCTGAAAATCAGATTTTTTATTTGGATTATGATCATGCTTTGTTTTGTGTTAGATAAATATGATCTCAAAAATGCCAGTTCATTGACTTTTATTCCATAATGTTCTATTTTGTTTATTAAAATATTATGTGAAACAGTGTCAAAGGTCTTGCTAAGATCCAACAGAGTGGCATAGGTATGTTGTCTATCTGCAAAGCCATGTAGAGCAGATAACACAACATTTTGAATGGCCTTAGTTGTAGACAGCCCATTTCGAAACCCATACTGAGCCTTGTTTAAGTGGTTATTACTTAAAAAAATAATAATAAAAAAAAATCATTCAGTTAGTTTTTTACTATAGTTTCAATAATTTTTCATATTATTGGGACTATTGCAATAGGACTATAGTTTTTAGGTGTGTTTCTGTCTCCTTTTCTATGCACAGGCAATATGGTGGTTAACTTCAAGCTGTCTGGAAATATACCTTTTGTGAACATAAGATTTATGAGGAAACTCTTAGGATGACAGATTGTATTTACAACTTTTTTAAAGATAAAATTGGACAGACCATAGACATCCTCTGTTCTAGAGTTGCTCATCTTGGACACAACATCTTTTATTTCCTTAGGGTCAACAGTTTTCCACCGAAAAGTTTCTAAACCAGCATTATATCCATCTTTCCATAAAATGGGCAGTCTATCTGCATTTTTGTGATTATTACTTGCATTGACTTCATCTGTCATAGAAAATTTTCCAATATTTATGAAGTAATTATTAAGCTCTTCTGCACTTAAGGGAATGGGTAATTTTTCTGTGGTAGTCCTAGATTGTTTTAATTACATTCCATGCTGCTTTGCATTTGTTGCTGGAATTAAGAATGTAATCACCATTGGCCTTTTTTTAGCTGCAACAATATCCTTCCTGTATATCTTTTATAGTTTATCATAAGCACGTTTAGAGTGATTGTCTCTGTGTGATTTTTCATAATACACTCTTAGTAAGATCCTTAATTTATGGAGATAAGGTGTATACCAGTTGCTGGAACTTCTGTTCTGCTTCTTGGTATGTAACTAATTTGATTTTGTTTTGAGTGGGCAGCACTCATTAAAGATATTTACAACTGTACGTAGGAAGCAATCAAATGCACAAGTAAATGAGTCCGTTTGAATCACAGTGGAATTCCAGCCTACACTCATAATTCTATGTGTCATATTTACTATGTTTGTACGATTTAGCTGCCTCACTGCCCTATGTTCTTTTGTTTATCTTGACCTTTGCCAAACCCAGTTAATTTTAGAAATATGCCATCATGGTCAGACAGCATGGGTTTCACAACATCCAAGACAACATTATTTCTGCAGACATTTGAAATGACATTATCTAGGCATGCATTTTGTCTTGTGGGTTTACTGTTGAGACAGAAGAAATTATATGATCTCAATGTATCTAACAAGAGGCTAGTTTGAGAGTTATGCACATTCACATCTATATTAATATCTCCAAAGATAATAATTTTATATGTCTTATAGCTGAGTAGAAACAGTAACAATTTTTTTACATGGTCCACTGTAACTTTTGAGTCAGTACTTGGAGTGCAGTATATGGAAATCACAATAACCAGGCAGTTTGAGAACTTAACAGCAGCAGCTCCAAATTCTCCTTCTTGAGTTGAATGCTGAATATCTATAATACTGAATTTAAGTTTTACACAATCTCTTACAAGTATACCTACACCTCCTTTCCTCATAATGGATCTAAAATAAACAGATGCTATTTTGTGGCCATCAGGAATGTACAACTTGCTTTCATTTTTGTGAGCCAGTGCTCATTAAGACACAGAACATCACAATGTAACTCTTCTAAAATTAGTTCTAAATCAGTCAATTTGTTTCATATTGATTGTATATTTATGTGAAAAAAACAAAGGTGTTCAGTATTCATCTCTGGAAAACCTAAATCAGATTCTGGATTATTTAGTAAATGCTCAAGATGTTCACTTTCACAATTATCCTGCTCAATTTTGGGATATTTTGCTTCAGATCTCAAGGTGTAAGCTACATTTTGTAAATTAGGTGGATGCCCATGTACAATTTGGATGGCCCCATTTTGGGCCCTTTACAAGTTTTGCTTACCTGGCCAGCTGAGTGCTATTGTGCCTACAGACTTTGCTTCTGATTTAGAGCTTAGCAAGTTTATAAGCTCATTCGAAAATTTCTATTTACCCATTCTGTTCATATGCAAACCGTGAATTGCATAATTGCTAATATCTAGTACACTGACATTATTGTACTTCTTACAAATACTAAACAATCTGGAATTAACTTTTCTGATCTCCACACTCACACAAGACCAGTCATAAATTCATATCGTTATTTCATATCTTTCCACATACGCTAATCAGGAAGGACATTAAATAACCACATAAAAAAAAAACTATGGAACACTACAGAGAATAGTATCTTGTGAAAGGAAAAGGGAACTCTATCTGTTGGCAAGAACAAATAGATATCCTTTAGTAGTTGCACAGAAAAAACAGTACCAAAAGTTAGAAAGAAAGGTTATAAAAAATCAAGGAACATGTGCAGAATGTCAGAAATTAGTAATTCTTACAACAGACTTAAAATGAATATAGTGAAACAAGAGACAGGACAACCAGCCTCAGAACAGGGTAATATCACTATTGAACTGAATGGAAGGGCTATAAATGATGAATCACAGGTAGCAAATGTTAAATAATCTTTTCTTAAATATAGTACAAACTATAGAAACAAACCATTCAAAAGAAAAATCATAGCAGCATGTTGACAAACTAACTCTCATAAACTTTAATCATATGAATGCATCACAAACTTCTTCTGAAATTAAAAAAATTACACATTCTCTCAAGAATTAAGCTCATCTGGTTTTGATGGTGTTTCCCATGGAGTACTGAAGATTTGTTCTCATATAACAGGTATGTTCTTAACTGAAATAGGTAATGCATCACTAACTTAAGATATTTTTCCAGAGAGGCTGAAATATGCCAATGTTAAACCCCTCTTCAAAAAGGTGATAAGAGAGAGGCCAGTAACTACTGACCTGTTTCACTGTTGACATCATTTTCCAAAATTTTTGAGAAGGTGATATATTTTAGAATAGTATCTTACTGTAACATTACTAATATCATCAGCAAATCACAGTTAGGGTTTCAGAAGAGTTGCTCTATTGAGAATGCCATTTACATGTTCACTTACCAAATTTTACAAGCATTAAATAATAAAGTAGTGCTGGCTGGTGTTTTCTGTGACCTAAGGCATTTGACTGTGTGAATCGCAGTATTCTCCTAGATAAATTGTAGTTTTATGGAATTGATGGTTTAGCCAATCAATGTAATACCTAACCAAAAGAATGGAGAATGTTGTACATATTTAATTGGATAGATAAAAAATCTACTCACCAAGCAGTGGCGGAACAAACAAATAAAAGACGGTTGTAATTGCCAAGCTTAAGAAGCCAGTTGCTCCTTCTTCAGGCAGAAAGGTTGAAGGGGAAGGAAAAGAGGTGAAGGAAAAGGACTGGAGAGGACTAGGAAAAATGGTAGATTTTGGGAAAGTCCTCAGAACCATGGGTCAGGGGAGACATTTCATATGGGACAAGAAGGAAAGACTGGATCAGTCTTCCCTTCTCATCCCATACTCCTTCTCGTCTCCCCTGACCCATGATTCTGGGTGACTTTCCCAAAATCTACCCCTTTTCCTAGACCTCTCCACTCATTTTCCTTTACCCTTCTTCCTTCCCCTTCAACCCTTCTGCCTGAAGGAGGATCCACTGGCTCCAAAAGCTTGCCAATTACAACCATCTTTTATGTGTGTGTTCTGCTGCTGCTTGGTGAGTAAATCTTTTATCCATCCAATTACATCATTCAACCAACATAGACAGCAGAGATAATTCTGATTGGGGGGGGGGGGGGGGGATCCTGTATGGGGTTCCCTGATGCTCAGTCTTAGGCTCACTCCAGTTACTCATATATGTAAATGATTTTCTATGTAATATACAATAAGTGGAATTAGGGTTTTTTTTTTTTTTTTTTTTTTTTATATAAAATCTAAGCATACATACAGTAACAGAGTAAATGGTAAACAATGATCTTAAAAGTACCATTGACTGGTTTTCTGTGAATGGTATCATCCTCAATTTAAAAAAGACACAGCATGTTTAGTTCTGCACATCTAGGTGTACTACACCAATGATAAGTTTATTTTTTATGCTACAAGTAAATTGTTTTCTGAAAAACTACTTCAGCAGCTTTGCTTCATTTCCATGTAGTGCATTCTTTCAGCAGCACTGCAGATGAATCAGGTTTCAGCTTTCTGCCTTCTTTGAATCAAGCCTAGGCGTGGACATGATTCTTTGTATGGCATGTGAAGAAGTCTGCTGTAAAAATTCCATGACAAAAAGCTGCAGCAGTGAGTCTCAAAAGTGCATCACAGTGTATACTAAGCTTCACAAGAGGAGCACTGTAACATAAACTAAACATGTACATGATGCCTATCTCTCTCTCTCTCTCTCTCTCTCTCTCTCTCTCTCTCTCTCTCTCTCTCTTTTTGCCACCTCACCTAGCCTCCAATACATATTGAGTCACTCACACAAACCCATACACATACTATTTGAATACAGTATTTATATTGATTGTGAACATATTACTTACATCACAATGTGCTCCCATCATTGCTATGAAATGTCACTCCAGATTCCAATTATAAGTGGAGCACATAACATTCATGGCTCCAGACAACTTTTCTGCCATGTTCTGCTTATCTCTCACAAGTTATATGAAGGTAGTGATATTCAGTTATGCAAAACTTTCTTTTTTTAATTTATTCTTAACTCCATCCAGTGGCTCACAAACAAAATATGCTATACCACACAAGGTTTTCGGCTGTAGATACTCAATGCTACCCATGCAATGCCAGGTTGCTAGTTAAATACAATAGAAAAATATAAGAGAGAAATTTATCATCAGAAATATATTCTCACACTAACTAAAACAGTCTGATGATACTCATTCAGTTATTTTTATTCCACACCTGTGGAAATGTACTCGATCAGGGATTAAGATGTTATCAATTGAGGTTTAAACTGCATTTTCATCCACAATGAAATTTTCTTGATGGTTCTTTGATAAGGAGTGAGAGAGGAAAATATTTGAGGGCAGAAGATTAGAATAATATGTGCAATAAGCATTGCTTTCCAGCCAGGCTCCTGGATAGGTTCTTTAGCAAAATCAGCAGAGTGCAGATGGGTGTTCCAGTACAGTAGCAACACTTCATAAAGTTTCTGTAGTTGTTTTTCTTATATGTTGACCACAAGGTATCTCAGTCATTGGCAACAAATGCCAGCTGTGATGGACATGTCTCTGGGATTCAGTTCATAACATGAAACACGTTCTTTGTGCCACCAGATGCATGACATTACATTTCATAAATTCACACTGGTCTTTGCTACAGAATTTTTTTGTTATTGCCAACCATATTTTCTTTTTATGAAACTGACACACAGTAGTTCAAATCCCCATCTGGTCATCCTGATTCAACTTTTCTATTATTTATGTAACAAGGCAAATGCTAGAAATTTTCTTATGAAAGGCCAGTCATGTCCCTTCCCCATTGTTCACAGCCATAGTTTCTGCTTCATCTCTAATGACCACATTGTCAATGGGACATTTAACCCTTACCATCCTCTCTTCCTTTACTTCCCCCAACACTGCCCACTGAATGTGAGTGTTGCATAAAGGTTAAATTGCCACAGTTCATCACATTTGCTAATAGTTGGGTGGACCATGGTAGTGAATGGTAAAAATGTCCTTCATCAAATGAATGTTGCAAATGATTCATGTCAAAATGATGATACTTGAAGTGAAAAAATGCATTTTGTGACATGAATTCTTTGATGCACTTCATAAAAAGAAAATATGGTTGGCATAAATGTTACCAACTACCTCTCCTACTTGCAACACTCTAGTAAATCCAAAAAGAACAAATTGTCACACATTTTCGACATTTTTCTATTTTACAATCAATTTTCTAATGCTGAATGGGAGCTGGAATGATCCATCTCCTCCATGTCAATTTTGGCAAATAGAAGGAACATTTTTTTTAAAATCATTAAATGTATTGCTCTGAAATTTGGACTATATGTTCAGTGAATATTTCTCTACAAAGTTATAATGTCATGCTAAGAAATATTTATTGGTTTTTGTTTAAAAAAATTTTTAAACAGATGCTTATTTTTTTCTCTAAAATTTTGCACTTTTTATTCTATAACTCTTGAAATATACAATATTTTTTTACTAGCAGTTTTTGATAAAATATTCCTCAAAGATGAAAATTTTAAAGTTATGGGAAATGGCTTCCAAAGTTTTTTAATACATTCCTGCCCCATATGATGGATTATCAGCATTCTCTTCTTTTTCCAATGTTAGTTTGCTTTTCACTGGTCTTTTCTTCCCGTTTGCTGCATGTTGTAGGCTCTTGTCTCTTCTTTCTGCACCTCTCAGTCTTTCTTCAACAATTAGGTGCATTGTGGAAATGGTGTTGTGTCCTGGTTGGAAACCTAAACATTTCAGCACATCACATTTGATAATGTTTCCTTCACTGTATGTTGGCACTGCATCATACACTCTAAAATGCAAAGCTTTTATCTGTACAAAAACTCTTTTGGAAATCCTAATACAAATTAAATTATTTACACTTTAATTTGGATTTTATGTTTTCCCATGTAAACACTTTTCCAGTAAACTTGGCTGTGATAAATCTTTGAATATGGGCCTAATTACATCAATTACAGCATTTGGCAAACTGTTTTTATGACCATATTCGTTTCCTGATTGGTACTTACACCATGAAACATCACCTGTGGTGCACAGTGCATGTTGTGGGTGCTCATTTGTTGATGCTGTATGAAAAAATAATGCCCATACTGGTCTCCTCATATGCTCAATGCTTCTTGTATTTTGCCTAATTGCACACCCATAATACCTCTGCAATCTATCAATTGCTTTATCTGTCAATCTTCTCTTCCTCCAAGGGTCTTACCATCACTAAGCTTCTAGAATCCTAATGTCTGCTTCAGTTTCCACAAGTGAGCCCCCATGCGCTTCTGCACATGTCCAATGCAGTCCTGTTTTTTAATGTGAATTTCATTGCTATGAAGTTTGAGTTCCTCTACAGCTTTATATAGTTTTCAAATTTTTCTTTGCTCTCACAATTTCTTGCTAGAAGAAGTTCTATCACATTCATTTGGAGTAGTCAGTGAGGAGCATCTCCTTCAAAACAACAAAAGATTTCTCCTTCCACTCATTGTGCCTTTTCTTAAACACTATATTGCTGAAATGGTGCATATTGATATCCACAAACCAAATATGTAAAACAGGTATGAGAAAAATTCGTTAAATACGCAAATTGAACAGCTAAACGACACAAAGCAAACTCCACAAGTCAGCACACATGGTATAGCATTTATGTTTACCAATATGAACAGTCACTTGTCATAGAGATAAAGCCATACAAAATTGGGAAACAAAACACTGTCTAATTCCGCATTCTGCAAAGATACCTTGCTTGCAGCCAGTGAGCAGCGTTGTCAGAGGTGACACACCAAGTCGCTACAACCTTTTACATGGCGTGTCAACTTTGCAGTAATAAAAAACACACTTATAATTCACTTAGAAGGGTGAAACTTGATTTGTTTGATTCAGAAAACTCCACATAATTTTATAATGAGAAAAACAAAAAACGTTACTTTTGTCATTTTCATCATTCCGGCTCCCCTTAAAAAACTTCCTAATAATCTTCTGCTATGCCAAGTTCACTAAATTACTGCAAGAACAATTTTGGAATCTCAAATAAAATATGATGATTGATAAATATACTTATAACAATCTGCATGACAACAAACTTAACTAAATCTCCACAAACTTATGCACCATTCTACTTTTTACTGAAAAATTTTGCCTGAAATGGTAGATTACATACTTCAGTATTCTTCACACCATATGTTTCATAAGAATAGGTCAGAACGCCCTTGCCTATACAATTATATGAGACAAAATGTGGTTTAAAAAGAGTTAAATAGAAGAGTCAGCTCAGTACCTCAGCTTTGCATTTATACTGACTATATTTTGCACTAGACCATAAATGTATACATCACAGCAGCGCAAGTGGAAAAAAACTCTTCCTATAGAAAATTTTGCATCCTCCCATGTTGCCAGTTTGTGCAGGTGGCTGTTACATGATTTTACTTCAGTGATAACAAAATCAAGTCAGAAGTACGCACTGAGTAGCTGAGGCACATGGTGATTGGTGATGCATACATACCAGGAACTGAATGTTATGAACAGGCCGTAATCCACCTCCAGGGAGTCAGAATTCACATTAAATGTGAAGCATCATTCACTATGACAAAATCAAATATGCTGTTTCATGGTTTGTTGGAATGAATCTATTTTCATATGCTTAAGGTCTGGGTTTGATTCACGCATCTGGCAGCCATTTTTAACAAGCACAAGTAGTCTGTCTTCGTCTCTGGCAACACTGATTGAACAACATAGGGTTGGTTCCAAATCCACATTAAACATAAGGTCCCTTTGCTACCAAATGGAAGAGAATCAGTGTAAGCCGGCCATGACAATAGATGGAAATAGCTTTCATATGTCAAAAGTTTCATCTTATCAGTGAAACAATCATCATGTAAGGTCACATGGCACTTCTTACTCTATTTGAACTTAAGATGTTTAAAATATTAATGCTAGACTCATATCTCCTCTTTTATGGGATTTTACACCTTCAGGATGATTTAATTCCATCATTTTGTTGTTCCCCAAATAGTTGAAACCCCTTATGGTCATCATGAAAACTGTTTGTCTGGATTTGAATCTTTGTCCAGCACAAAATTTTTCATCATGTTATTTGAAGCCGTAGCTTACACACACCAAGCCGCAAGTGATAAATAAACATTATTTTTAACACCTCTTGTTGTGGGTCATCAACAATAATGATAGTGCTGGTTTCAACTCCTTGTCAGGAACACAAATTTTCAGCACATATTTTCAGGTTTATACAAGCTACTCCTAGCTACAGGTGAAAAAGCATTCAATAATAAGTGTGTCTTTGTGTATAGTCAACAATGATAATACATTTGGGGTTTGATTCCCAGTCAGCACAGAACTTTTCATCAGATTATTTCCAGTTTGGACATGCATGCATCTCACTACTG
This sequence comes from Schistocerca americana, assembly GCF_021461395.2. Classification (NCBI taxonomy): domain Eukaryota; kingdom Metazoa; phylum Arthropoda; class Insecta; order Orthoptera; family Acrididae; genus Schistocerca; species Schistocerca americana. Next base: position 661,301,742 of record NC_060130.1, read on the forward strand.
CAGAAATAAAGTGAAATTTAATTACTCGTGGCTAGAAAATGATGGCAATACATGTTGGTTTCAAATCCTGATTAGGCAAAACTTTCATATTTCATCATTTGGGCTTGTCATCTCATTTATGGTGAAAAAATTTGATTTCTAGGATTTGATTGTGCTTCATTAACAATGTCACTACTAGTTGGGTTCGATTCCACATTGAACACAAAATCTGCATCACATTAATTCAAGTTTAAAAATGTGAACACTTTGTTATTTGTGATAGAAACCATGTTTATGGTCTTTCATGGTTAGTGAACAGGGAGATGTTTGCTGGGTAGGAGTCCCATGTCCCAGTCTACTACAAAAATTTTTGTCATGTAATTTCAAGAAGAAACTTTGTTTTTGCAGTGTCATTTATTGTAATACATTTGTGTTTACAAGCGTTAATGATTCTGCCATACATAATAATGTGTATCCTGATATTTGCAATATCATTGTATTAATTTGCATCTGGATGGATAGCCACACAGATCAATGTTCTTCACTTGTCTCTTGTAGTAACCATTCTGTATAGTCAAACAACTGTAATGGAAAGAGATTAGAGGACCTGTACAACAGTTATATTATGAGGACTGCATGCAAATCAGGTGGAATGTAATTCACGTGATTTGCATACTTTTGAACGTGATAGTACATTGAATCTGGAAGTATCTAGAGAAAATTCAAGTAAACTTCTCTTATACCTGACACACATGCAAGAATTGTAAAATGAGTCATAACTTCCTTTCATATTTTACTGATATTAATATTTGATTGATTACTGAACTGTAGCTATTTATCTTCACAATATTGTGTCATGCAATGGTATTCATCATGTTTCCTTTATGTTCAGTGAGATCCTCAGCTCTACTGAACTACAGAATGCAGTATAGTGCAGGACAGAATGTAATATTGTTTATATAGATGCAGGATATGACTTAACATTGCATGTGAGAATTTTATTCAGACTGTTAGAGGTATGTGATGTAACTTAGTTTCATGCCCATGAGTATGTGATGAAAGTAATATGAGAATGTGGGAGATGCAAATTTTAGCATACAAATGGCAAGTGGATTAAAATACCTTCCTGATGCCATTCCATTCCCATTATATGTAGTGATATTGCTGCTAACAAGACAAAAAGTGAGAGTTGAAGTGGAGATAGTGCAGATGAGAACACAGACACTGAGTGGTTGTGAGATAGTGTAAATAATACAAAGAACCAACTGTAACAGTGGGTGCAGTAGAGGAAGATGCCCAATTGTAAATACCTGTAAGCGAATTAATGTTAGTGTTCCAGACACTTTTCAGTACAGATCTTGGACCACATTTTTCATATAAGGAAGGAGATGTGAGGGAAAATACACTGACAGAGCTATGGACAGAGCACTGGGACTCCAAGCAACTGCTGTCACTGGTCAATGTCCCCGCCAGTTCAGCAACTCAGCAGAAGCAGTTGCTTCTGTGTCAACCTACTTTTTTGTGTCAATGGCATCAGGAATTTCAGTAGTTTGACACATTGCCATGTGACAACAGACAAATGTCAGTTACCAACCCTGTTCCAGACATTTCTGCGGTGACACAGAAATGCAGTCCCTTCCACAAAGTCAGAACAGAGCAGCTGCATAGACATCCTGGACCAGTTCATTAAGTAATGATTGGCACAGCAACTCTGTCCATAATGCCTGCCATATGTCAGTCATCACCATGAGTTTTACTGATGCATCCTTGGAGTTTAGACCACAAATGTATTGCCACTGCCACTAATGCCAATGGGATCTGAAATGATGGCCACTGCCTGACTGCCCTGGCCCTGGCAGCCAACACTCTTCCACTACTGTGTGGCCCACAGTTGCCCTTCAGTCCAGAGTCAGACTCTGGGCAGAACTGTGACCTGCCAAAAGTGAGAAGAAACCACAGGTAGCCATATGCTGCATCGTGGCCACCACTACCAACTCAGCTCTTGGTATGCCGGCTTTGCCAGTATCAGCATGCCACCTTCTCAGCAGGATGTGCCCACTGCACCCTGTACTGCCTTGCTCATGACATTGATTGGAAATATTATGAGCCAGCACCAAGTTTAATGTATTAATAAATAACTTGTGAATATTCATCATTTGTTTCTCTACAGCTGCCCACTTCACTCCCCTCTCCCAAGCTGCCAAGAATAACCCAAAACACCCCAGGTGGGTGTTAGGATCATCCTGACAAACGATAAGATGGTTCCCAGCACCCAGTAGCAATTATTCTCACACCTCTATTGTTTCAGTATTATGACAATAGGTATTAGGTAGGCCAGTGTAGAGGTAGATAACATCAGTAGTGATGAGCAGGGCACCAGATGGTAAAGGAACAGGAGATCAGTTGGGAGAAGTTGACAGTGTCTCAGCTGAAGGAACCCCTACACATACATTTTCTACATGATTCCCAACATCTATAAGCTCAGCCATGCAGAAAGCCAAGCCCTATTGTGACACTGCTATGGTACAAATGTGAGAATCTCCACTCTTGTTATCCTATATCTTCATCCTGTTGCCCACAGCCTGCCCTCCGATACCCAAGATGATTACCCAGTATGCCTATCCATAAAATTTTCCTGCTTGTTGCACAGTATCACAGTCTTTCTTGACCCCTCCTGTCCCATTCCTCCCTCACTTACTCCATATGTCTCCACTATTCATGTTCTCCCTACTTACACCACCCAAGATTGCTACTAACTCCAACTCTAATAAACCCAATAAGGTGGTAACAACGGGAGCCACTAGTGACTGTCTACCTGTCCCCTCTCTCTGTCCCTCGATGTGTCCACCTCCTCCTTCCCTCTCCATAATTATCCCTCTGCTTCTTCCCTACCCATTCTCACCACAATAGTTGGGAGTAAGAACCACCAGCTTCCTATTGTAATAGGTAGTAAGATGGACCAGGAGGAAATCTACACAGACAGGAGGTAGGAAGAGATGGACAGAGGGAGTGGGGACCAGCAGATGGACAAACAGCGAGGGGGAAGGCTTTCTGTTCATCTTCTTCTGTCCCTCTTTCTGTCACCTTCTCCTACCCTGTTCCCTGTCCATCTGCTCCTCCCACACTTTCTGTCCATCTGCTTTTCCTCCTCTCTCTGTCCATCTCCTCCTCCCCACTTTCTTTTCCCATCTCTTCCTATCTCCTGTTTCTGTCCACTTCCTCCTGACCCCTTGCTCTACCCATTTCACCCTCCCCCTTTCTCTGTCTATTTTCTCTTGCCCCTCTCTCTGTCCCTAGCTGCGCCCATCTCCTCCTTCCCCTCCCTGTTTATCCATCTCCTCCTCCCATTCTCTCTCCATGCTATCACCCCCACCCCAATAGCACACTGGTGGTTCTTACCCCAACAGTATTTTTTTCCACTTTGTAACAAATATGTGTACAAACTTTGGTTGAAATCATCCCAAGGGTGTAGTTAAAATGTAATGCTTCATGTGGCTATTTTACTGCATGAACAGCAAAAATGTAGTAAGCAATAAACTTTTTTTCCTATCGTCATTTTTATGGGGGTTGTCTGCAAGAAGATGTTTCATAAATTTTTGAAGTTATGTGTAAAGGATTTTGCAAGTCACTGAGTGGTCTCATCCTCATATACTGGATGACTAAAGTACAGATATTCACACATTGTGGGCTGCACTGATTTTTCACCCCTGCCTTCACCCCTTTGATAGGTGAGTGGTTCTTACCCAAACACCAATTCTATTTGATAGAAAGTGATATATGTGCCAAGTTTGGCTGAGATCAGTCCAGTGGTTTAAGACAAGATGTGGAACACATATGCATACATGTCAATTTTTATAATATATAGGAATCAATTTAGAGTTGCTACCATTCTAGAAAATGAAAAATGACTGGGAGGATACATCGTCACCTAAATTTAAGTTTGTAACTTCACATAGGAATTCAAAATATAGAGATGACTACTCTGTAAACTTTTATATTTCCTTTCATCTTGAGAACAAAGAGATTCATATAAATTCTCTATACACACACACACACACACACACACACACACACACACACACACACACACACACAGTTCTGTTACTGTAGCACAGGTAACTTGGTTGGTGGTGTAGGTCAAGGAGAATGGGAAGGCAAGTGAAGTTGTAGACAGTAAGATGATAGTGTGTTATGAAGAGCAGAAAGGAAATAGAATAGAGGACCAAAGACAGAAGGATTGAGAGGGGTAAATGGCAGGTGGAGAACAGGGACTATCAGAGGTTCAGACCAGAGACAGTGTGAAGAAAATGGTGAAAGAGCATAGTTTATGGGAGTTAATGAGGAACAGCCTCCTCTCTTCTAGACTTTCTATTTTTTTTCACAATTTTCAGCCTAGAGCACAACCGATCTTACTGATGTTTTTGAGAGTATGTATGGCAGGAAAACTGGTGACATCATTATCTGTGCAAAGACAATACCAACAAACGTACACTGAACAAGTCTACCATTTAGTAGATGTGAACTTAAAGAAAATACTTCTATTTTATATTCAATCATTCTTATATTGTTTGGGCTAGTGATATTTACTACTCTGATTTAAGTCATTATAAGGTGTCAAAGTTCAGCTGCATCTTAGTCAGTTCACTCAATATTGTTATGATTTTCAACTTTGTATGTGATGAAATATATCATTCAGATGAATATGTGGTAATAAAATACACATATATGGCAAGTCCATTGTTTAGCTGAGCCAGTTTGCAATTTATCTGTAACAGAAGGAGATAATCTATGTTAAAGCAAATTTTAGACCAGTGTACTTCCATTGTGTGATGTCGTGTGGCAAAAGAAAAGTTTAAAAGATTAGTACACAGCCATCTCATTTTTCTTTCCTTAAAGTTGACTGATGGACTTTCATAGTTAAGGAATATTTATCACCTGAAGTGAGGGTCTTTAAATAAAAAGTAAAAAGAAGAAAAACTTTGTTCCATATTTACAGTCTTTTGGAAGTTGTATCATGATTGTAGGTCTCGTAATTCATTTGCACAAAATATACTTTGTGTTGTACAATCGTCAATGACAAATACAAAAGTATTTAAAAAAGAACAGAACCTTTTTTTTAATGTGGCAACAGAGGAGCATAGCAATTTGCTGTCAGCAGCATTATATGCCTCACAACCTGCCAAGTAATACCTTTTTTTTAAGTTGCTGAAATATTGTTATTTAAGTGAGTGGTAGTGCAGTATTTTCCTGTGTTTCATTTCTGAGTACAATGATGCAATACAAAATTTTGCATGGACACAGGGAAAATATTCTTGTAAATATCTTAACTTTAGACACAAGTTTGTGAAGATGATGCTCAAGGTTGTTCAATGTGTTACCAATGGTTCTTTTGATTCAAAAGTTCAGTCACATTTACACTTCACTGTAATGGCTGAATATCAGTAACAATATCAAGTGAATGTTTGCAGTGGATTCCTTGAACAATTTGACAATGAAGAAATATTTATGCAAAGGATCATCACATGCAACATATGTTGGGTTTGTAGCTTTGTCACTGAGATTAAAGTCATGTCATCCCAATGGAATGGTAGACGGTCTCCATGCAGAAAAAGTGGCAGTTTTGATTCAATGTTGAAGTGATGCTCAGAGATTTTTCATGTCACCAGAATTGTCACCCAAATATAGAATGGGGAATACTCTTACTGACTAAACAGTCAAGTCATGACTCATGAAACACTCTCTGGGGTCATGATCCATTAGTAATGCCGTTGCCCCTGAAAGGTAAGATTCTGGGTTCATGTCCCAGTCTGTTTGGATTTTTTTCTGTTACATAGTTTCAAAACAATATACACACTACTGTCAAGTGAAAGATTTGTTCTGTTACCTCTTGATTCATACACAAAGACAGCATATCTGACCACTCAGTTCTGTCATATCTCAAGTTAAATGTAAAAATCTTCCTACAACCACACTGCTCACCACATCTCAAAGTGATTTTCTTACTTTCAAAATCAAAATTAGTGCTGAAAGGATGCTGCTTCAAAACCATTTATAGCTTCAAGGAGAATTCTTCATGAGAACTAAATAAACATTCCATAAGGAGTTTTTAAGGACAGCATGGTGAAGCAGAAACATTGCTGTGACAAATGTGTGAATAGAGGAAGGAAGTACTTTCAAGAAGACAAGAACTAAATATCTGTGATTTGATAAAAAATGTTTGATGTATGACATCAGGTTCACATGTGCACCAATATAATGGGAAATAGCTGTTGCAGCCTTCAGTGTGAAGACTGGTTTGATGCAGCTCTCCATTCATTCTATCCTGTGAAGCCTCTTCATCTCCAAATAACTACTGCAGCCTACTTCCTTGTGAAACTGCTTACCATATTCATCTCTTGATATCTCTCTATAACTTCTACCCCCAACACTTCCCTCTAATACTAAATTGGTGATCGCTTGATGTGTCAAATTTGTCGTGTCAACTGGTGCCTTCTTTTAGTCAAGTTGTGCAACAAATGTATTTTCTCCCCAATTCTATTCAGTACGTCATTAGCTACATTATCTACCCACCTTATCTTCAGCATTCTTCTGCAGCACCACATTTCAAGACCTTCTATTCTCTTCTTGCATGAACCATTTGTTACACACATTTCACTTTAACACATGGCTGCCCCCTTGACAAATTCCTTCAGAAAAGACTTCCTAATGCTTAAATCTATGTTCAATGTTAACAAATTTCCCTTCCTTAGAAACACTTTTCCTGCCATTGCCAGTCTACATTTTATATCCTCTCTACTTTGGCCATCATCAGTTATTTTACTGCCCAATTAGCAAAACTCCTCTATTACTTTTAGTGTCTTGTTTCCTAGTATAATTCCCTCAGTATCACCTGGTTTAATTCAGTTACATTTCATTACCCTTTTGTTGTTTTCACTGATGTTCATTTTATATCCTCCTTTCAAGACACTGTTCATTTCACTCAGTGTCTCTTCCAAGTCCTTTGCTATCTTTGACAGAATTACACCATCAGCGAACCTAAAAGTCTTTATTCCTTGTCCCTGAATTTTAATTCCTTCTTCATATTTCTTTTGTTTCCTTTACTACTTGCTCAATGACACACTGAGTAACATCAGTCACGGACTACAACCCTGTCTCACTCCTTTCTCAGCAACTGTTTCCTTTCCATGCCCCCTGACTTATAACTGCTGTCTGGTTTCTGCACAGGTTGTGAGTAGCCTTTAATTCCCTGTCTTTTACCCATGCTGCCCTCATAATTTCAAAGTGTATTGCAGTCAACATTGTCAAAAACTTCCTCTAAGTCCACAAGTGCTATAAATTTGCATTTCCTTTACCTATCTTCTGGAAGAACTCATAGGGTCAGCACTGCCTTATGTGTTTCTACATTTCCCAATCCAAACTGACCTTCCCCAAGGTTGGCTTCTATCAGTTTTTCCATTCTTCTGTAAAGAATTTGTGTTAGTGTTTTGCAACATGACTTATTAAACTGATAGTCAGGTAAGATTGGCATCTGTCAGCACCTGATTTCTTTTGGACTGTAATTATTGCATTCTCCTTGAAGTCTGAGGTTATTTTGCCTGTCTCATGCAACTTGCACACCAGTGGAATAGTTTTGTCATGGCTGATTCTCTGAAGGATCAGTAGTTCTGATGGAATGTTGTCTACTCCAAGGGGCTTTCTTGGTGCTGTGTCAAATTTTTTCTGTCCATATCATATCTTGCATCTTATCTTCTTTTATGTCCTCTCCCCTTTCAATAATATTGCCTTCAAATTTATTTCCCTTGTACAGCCCCTCTTTATACAGTTTCTACTTTTCAGCTTTCATTTGCTTGCACAGGACTGGTTTCCCAATCTGAGCTCTTGATATTCATACAGCTGCTTCTCTTTTCTCCAAACATCTCTTTAATTTTCTTTAGATCGTATCCATCTTTGCCCTAGTGGTATCTGTTTCTATATCCTTATATTTGTCCTGTAGCCATTCCTGTTTAACCATTTTGCACTTCCCGTCAATCTCATTTTTAGACACTTGTATCCAGTTTCAACTGTTTCTTTTGCTGCATTTTTATATTTTCTGCTTTCATCAGTTAAATTCAGTATCTTCTGTCATATTCAAGATTTCTTCTAGGCCTTGTCTTTTTAACATTTGATCCTCGGCTGCCTTCACTATTTCAGCTCTGGAAGCTAACCATTTGTATTATACTGTGTTCCTGTTCTCTGTTGTAGTCAATCATTGCCTAATGCTGCCTCTGAAGCTTTCAACACATTTGGTTATTTCAAATTATCTAGGGTCTAGCTCCTTCATTTCTTATCTTTTTGTAATTTCCTCAGTTTTAATCTAGAGTTCATAGCAAATAAATTGTGGCAAGAATCCACATCTGTTCCTGGAAATGTTACAGTTTAAAATCTGGCTCCAGAATCTTTGTCTTACCATTATATAGTCAATCTGGAACTTTCTCATGCTTCCAGGTCTCTTCCAAGTATGGTAGCTACTTTCATGATTCTTAAGTGAAGTGTTAGTGATGATTAAATTATAGTCTGTGAAAAATTTTACCAAGTGGCTTCCTCTTTCACTCCTTTCCTCCATTCATATTCACCCTCTATTTTTTCTTCTCTTCCATTTCCTACCATCCAATTCCAGTCCCCCACCACAATTTTCATCTCTCTTAACCATGTGAATAATTGCTTTCATTTCGTCATACATTTCTTTAGTCTCTTCAACATTTGCAAAGCTAGTTGGCATATAAACTTGTACTACTGTGGTGGCCATAATAGCTTACCTGCATTCCTATTTTCTTATTCATAATTACACCTACTCCTGCATTACCCCTATTTGAGTTGTACATAATTGACTGACCAATTCATACAATACAGCAGGTGTTTAAATACAGGTGTAAAAACTATAAAAATATGAAACTGAATGAAAAGTCCAGTAGTATGCTGTAACTGTATTTATTTAAGCCTATTAAAGATGCACCCAAGTGGTTTCATAACTTCTAAGTTGCATCTTCTAGTGTACGTAAATGCTATGTCATTTGGTATAGAAAGAGATGTAACAGAATGGCACAGATTAACAGTTGGTGTGGTTAGGCAAAGTTCTCAACCTCCCTCAACTGATAAAAATCATCAATGATGAATGTTCAGTCTGTGTTAGAATCATGAACTTTCATAATTTTACTGATTAAATTATGTTCCTGTGGCTCAATGTCAAGCACCAGATGATGTCCCTCATAAATGTTATCCAGGGACATTGCCTGTTACTTGACATATATTCACAGGAACATGTTTTAACCAGTAAAGTGATGAGAGTTTGTGATTCTAACACAGACTGTACATTCACCATTGATGATGGTTTTTATCAACTGAGGAAGGCAAGAACTTTGCCTAACCACACAAACTCTTACTCTGTGGCATTCCGTAACAACCCTCTATACCATGCCATGTTGCATTTATATACACCAGAAGATGCAACTTAAAAGTTGCGAAACGGCTTGTGTGGATCTCTAATCGACTTAAATAAGTATAGCTACAGCAGACTACTGGATGTTTCATTCAGTTTTATATTTTAATAGTTTCAATACATGTAATTAAACATCTGTCATGCTGTTGATCAATCAGTCATATAACTATTTTAGCTGTGGCTGCCCTAATTTTAAAATTATCTGTATTTGAGTTGTGTTCATAAACATGTACTCACCTAACCAGATGGCCTGTTTGTCCTGTCATCAGACTATGTAAATTCCCACTATATACAAATTCAACCTATCTGTTTACCTTCTTAAATTTTCTAAGCAACATGCCCAATTAAGGGACTAACATTCCACACTCCAACCCATAGAATGCCAGTTTCGTTTCTCCTGGTGGTGACATCCTCCTTGGTAGTTTCCACTCTGGGATCAAAATGATGGACTATTTTACATCTGAAATATTGTACCCAAGAGGCTACCATCATCATTTACCCATATGGCAGAGCTGCATGCCCTTGAGAAAAATTACAGTTGTAGTTTCCCCTTGCTTTAAGGAGTTTTCAGTACCAGCACAAAAAGGCCATGTTGGCTGATGTTACATGACCAGATCAGTCAGTCATCCAGACTGTTTGCCTGCAACTACAGAAAAGGCTGCTGCTCCTCTTCAGGAGCCACATGTTTGCCTGGCCTCTCAACAAATAACCCTCCATTGAGGTTCAGCCTATGGTATGGCTGTCTGTATCACTGAGGCACACAAGCCACATTATGACAGCAAGGTCCATGATTTTTGGGGTGCTTGAACCCCATTGCCATGATTCATCTAGTCAGAAACAGAATTAGCAATGAGGATGAAATTCTGGGCAGCTAATCAGCATTCTCATTTTGCCTTAGATGTTTACCCATTTGAATCCTTTTGAATTTTACATATATGGATTAATTAATTTCCCTCCATTCACATGCATTTCTTGAATATCAGAGTTACTATCTGGTTTCATAAATGGCATAAGATTTGGTTTTGGAAGCCACAGATTTAAACTTTTTGTTGTAAACAACAGCAGGAATAAATTTAATTATGTATACTCATGCACTTGTAAATTAGATAATCTTATTGTTTTTCTATAATACAGAAATTCCTGTTCTTATAGAAATTGGTATTGTTATTATAATACCTATTACACCCAAATAAACTTTTATTCCTAACGATGAGAAGAAATATTGATTCTAGCAAGAGCATTGCATATAAATTAAATTATTTGTATTAATGTATTGTGTGGGCATGAACAGGAAGAACCCATAGTTGATTATTCTTGACTCTATACTTTTTATGATGCAACAAAAAACAGTCCATTATTATTTATTATTGTATGGTCAAATTAAAGACACCAATTAATAAATTAGTATCGAAAAACTGTATATTTATTAGAATAATAATAGTGTTAAACCAAAATGTGAACCTTTAATGAGAGAGCATTATTGAGAATGGATTTTGATGCTGTCTTTCTTTTATAGCCGTTCTGATTATGGATTTGGACACAGCAACTTTTTCAACAGCAAATCTGGGATCAGCATTTCAGTAGAAGACACTGATGAGGGGAATCTTCATTATGACAGGTTGGTATCATGAATCATTTTTGAAATTTTTGTCTAATTCTTCATCTTGTCACAAAAAGGTTGTATTTACTTCATGAAGAAGAGAGTGTCACTCTGGTTAATTAAAGATGTCAAACTAAGCTCATCAATTTGTGCCAGTGATCTATAAAACGAAATAAAGCTTCATAAGCACCATAGCTGACACTGTTTGCTGGAAATTTGAAATTTTTGATTTTTTTTAATCTTCAAGATCTACTGCTTATTCTATTTGTTAGTTACTACATCCATTTGTCTTAACATTGTTCTTAATTGTTGGAGATCTGTTGGCCAGCTCTCATCATCAGCGATGACTCATGCTCTTTGAATTTTAGTACATACTCATAAGGCTCCATGTTAACACATGTGATAACAGCTGGATACATGTGTATGGACTTTCTGTGTTTGACACACCATCTTGCTTTACTATTACATGAAGACTCAATTGTTTCTAACTTGTTCTATCTGTGTGGTGAACTGTAAGCTCAAGTGAGGCTAGCTGAAATTTTGTAGAGACTCTTATGAATTTTTCTGCTCATGTGGCCACATGACAAATACATCATCTGTATCCCACTACATATGTTTTATGTGACATGTCATGAGATATTTTCTTTGAGTATTTCCTTGTGCAAACTGGCAACCACAGGTGACAGTCTGTGTTCTATGACCAACTGTACTGTTTGTTCATGATATAAACAGAAATAAGGCTGAAGTGAGTAAAAATTTGAGCAGTTCGTACGTGCAGCTCCAACCTTTTCACTGATCATTTATATAGACATGTCTGGTGGAATGAATCATTAGTGTAGTTTTAAAGTTCACCACTAGGTCATACTCTCTTAGGTGGTGTTCATATATTCACTGCATAAAGTCGCTAACTCTTATATAATACTGGCCATTTCCTCACAGCTTCACATGTGTACGTATCTGTCACATGTAATGAGCACATCTTTTGGTCCATCTTCTCTTCCTCACTCTCTGCCCATCACCGCCTCACCTCCCTCTCTGTTCATCTCTTCCTCCCACCTCTCAGCCCATCTCCTCTTCCCTCTCCTCTACTCTTTCTGACCATCTCCTCCACCCCCCCCCCCCCCCCCTACCCTCCCTCCTGTCCATCTTATTCACCCCCTCTCTCTCTCTCTGTCCATCTCCTACTTCCCCTACCTCAGTGTACTTCACCTCCTGCCTCCTTTCTCCCTATCCATCCCTCCTGCTCCCTCTCTCCCTGTCTGTCCCCTCCAGGCGTGCCTGTCCACATGTGTAGACCCTGCAAAAGATGTGGAAAACGTAGGCTGGTACTACTCACCCAACATGCCTCTTGTGCAACACAGCCTGTATGCCAAGGGTTTGGAAACACTTTTTTTCCCATGATGTGTAGGGTTAATAAAGCAGGCTGATACTATTCCAGCACAACAAGTATGTTGTGCTGTGCAACCTGCATGTCAAGGGCAGGAAAACCATTTCTTGGCCTTGATATGTAGGCTGCCCTGCAAAGCAGGTCAATAACACAGGTCGATACTATACCCACCATAACACCTGTTATACAGGGCAGTCTATACAGCAGGGGCTTAAAAACATGCCTGTCCATGTCTCCAGAAATATTAGAACTAGTGCATTACAAACACTCCCCAGTTTGGTCCACTCAGGGCAAGGAGTTTGTGTGTCCGATTTGACCCACTTCGATGCTGGAGCCTGGGAGTAATTCTTTCACATATATGCCTACTCCCATAGCACAATCTTTAATGTTCCTGGATGTCTCATCCCCCCAGTGACACTACTGTAACTGGTCACAATTTCCTGATGGCTTTAGTAATTTAGTCATTTTTCTTTCACTGCAACTCATGCAGTCCTCTTCAGTTCCTCTGTATGTTTAGTCATCAAGCAAATGGTAAAAATTCTGCTTGCATTCTGTGAATAGGAGCAGCATATAATTCCTTTCCATTTTCTGTTTCACTTCATTTTTTTTACATTTAATTTGGTTTCTTTCTCTGTTTACTGACTGCTTATTGGTCTACTACTGTCTTTTAACATCACTACAATTGCCATCCATACTAGTCTCTTTATTCCTCTCTCACCTTTATATCCTAATATCTTCCTCTATTTGCTCTCTTCTATTACCTTCCATCCCCTTTCATTATGCATTAATATATATTTACTATATTCATTCAAATTTTATGAGGTATGTTCAAAAAGAAACCAAACTTTTGTACCACCTTTATTGCTTATTACACAACATTTTAAGCACTGTCCCCTTCAAAATAGTTGCTGGCAATACACTGTTCCCATTGTTTCTCCAGGAACACATTTTGTGAGATGGCACACAGGTTTCTCATTGTATTGTCCTGTATCTCCTCCATGGTTTGGAAATGTCCTTTCAGCATGTTTTTCAGTTTGGAAAACAGAACAAACGTCTGCTGGGGCTAGGTTCAGAGAATATGGTGGATGAGGTACAACAGGAATGTGGTGTATTGCCACAAGGAGTGACACGTGAGATGGTGCATTGTCATGATACCTTATCCAACTCTGGTTTTTCCACAATTCAGGCCTCTTCCTGCACACAGCATCCCTCATGCACACTAGGATTCCCTAGTAGCCTTCCTTGTTTACCATATGATCACATGGCACAAATTCATGATGGATAATGCCTTTGTAGTCAAAAAACACAAGCAAGGTCACCTTGATATTTTACCACCTGATGCATGGTTTTTTTGGACCCTTTGCCCACACATTGTGATGACTGCACCTTTGTTTCAGCATACACCCATGTATTACCAACTGTTATGGTGTTCTCAAGAAAGTGTTCATTTTTCATTAACAGTGGCAAGCAGTTCCTTGCACATTTCAACATGGGTCTGTATCTGATCTTCGGTCAACAAACACAGTACGAATTTTGCACTGACACAGTGCATCTCAAGTTTTTCACTCTAAATTTGATGGCATGATCCTATGCTGATGTCCACCTCCTCACCAACTTCCAAACAATTAAACAATGATTTCTGTTAATCACAGCATGAACGCTATCCACATGACCATCATTTATTGAGATGGCAGGACATCCAGACTTGGAATTGTCACAGACTGTCATTCTGCCCTGTTGTAAACATTTAAACCACTCATACCACTGCATGTAACTCATACAGTCCTCCCAGTATTCTTGTTTAAGAATTTTAAATGTCTCTCTGAACATCTTGCTGAGTTTGTAGCAGAATTTTGCACATGGACACACACATTGTTCTTCAAGCTCCTTCATTGCATTAATCCAATGAGCAGGCTGTACACAAGCTTACTTCAGCAGCTGTGGTTTGCTTGCTAATTGTCTAAACCTGCTGCTAGGTGCACTCAGTAGCTGCAGCATGCTCTCTCTGATGGTTGGTGTGATATTTCAGAAGTTCTTTTTCTTTTTGAACACACTGCATATACTGTATCTAGTAATGAAATTTACAACTATAATAACACATTGGGAACAAACTGTTTTTTATGAATTAAAGAAGTGTTCCACAGTAAAGGTAGTGAATTAAATGCGATGTCCTGAACTCGAATTATCAAAAATATTCTTGATAACTAATCCTACTTCATTGGTGTTACTTTTTTGTGGAAAAGTTATTACACTTGCTTAAATAAGTGGGTGTTTTGCAAGAGATCTGGTATAATCCTAGGGAGTGACAATTTACTCTCAACATAAACAAATGTAATGTAAAGAAATACATAGAGAGAAAGAACCCTTATTGTATGATTACACTACTGTAGAACAATCATTGGAAACAATTACTTCTATAAAATATCTAGGAGTGAGCAGTTTGAAGTGGAATGACAACAAGAAATTAACTACAAATAATGCAGATACTAGACTGAGATTCATTGAAAGATCCTCAGGAAATGTAGTCCATCAACAAATGAAGTAACTCACCAAACATTCATTGGACCAATACTTGAATACTGCTTGTCAGTATGGGATCCATACCATGTAAGGCTGATAGAGGAAATAGAGAAGATTCAAAGAAGAGTGGCACATTTCATCATAGATTCATTTAGTAAGCACAGAATAATCACAGAGATCTTATAGATCTTATAATTAAGTTTTCCATGAGACATTTAAGCCTCATCTTTATCTGCGATAATGTTGGAAGCTGAAGAAATGAATTAAAATTTGTGCTGCAGCCAGGACTACGAGCCCAGGTCTCTCTTGCTTACTAGGTAGATATGCTGACCATTACATCACTACAGAAACTATGGGCAACAGAGCTGCACAAACTACCCAAATCGAATGCCCTCCCCAACACAAAACCCAATTCACATTTTCAGCTTATTTTTCCCTTACAGTGTCACTGGTAATAATGACAATGTAAGGGATTAATAAGCTGAAGATATGAACTGGAGTAGATTAGATTAGTACTTGTTCCATAGATCATGAATACGACACTTCGTAATGATGTGGAACGTGTCAGGTTAATAAAATGTGTCTATACAAGATATTACATTACACAAAATATTACATGACAATTAATATTTATAATTTTTTTTTTTTTAGCAGGGTGGGGGGGGGGGGGAGGGGGGGCGGGTGGGAAGGGGGTTAGGGAAATTACCCACTTACTATACCCAAAAATTCATCTAATGAGTGAAAGGAGTTTCCATTAAGAAATTCTTTTAATTTCCTTTTAAATGCTATATGGCTATCTGTCAGACTTTTGATGCTGTTAGGTAAGTGACCAAAGACTTTTGTGGCAGCATAATTTACCTCCTTCTGAGCCAAAGTTAGATTTAACTTTGAGTGGTGAAGATCATCCTTTCTCCTAGTGTTGTACACTGCTATTACTTTTGAATTCATTCAGATTGTTAATAACAAATTTCATATGTATATATATATATATATATATATATATATATATATATATATATATATATATATATATATATATATGAAATTTGTTATTAACAAATTATATATTTATTTATTTTGTGAGGCTTCAGTGAAGATCTCTAGCTCTTTAAATAAGTGTCTGCAGGATGATCTTGGATGAGCTACAGCAATTATTCTGATTACATGCTTTTGTGCAATGAACACTCTTTTACTCAATGATGAGTTACCCCAGAATATGATGCCATACGAAAGCAGAGAATGAAAATAGGCATGGTAAGCTAATTTACTGAGATGTATATTGCCAAAATTTGCAATGACCCTAATAGCATAAGTAGCTGAACTCAAATGTTTCAGCAGATACTCAGTGTGTTTTTTCCAGTTCAACCCCTCATCAATGCATACACCTAGACATTTTGAATATTCTACCTTAGCTACCGATTTCTGATCGAAGTCTATATTTATTAATGGTGTCATTCCATTTACTGTGTGGAACTGTATATGCTGTGTTTTGTCAAAGTTTAATGAGAGCCTGTTTGCAGAGAACCACTTAATGATTTTCTGAAAAACTTCATTTACAATTTCACCAGTTAATTCTTGTCTGTTGAGTATGATAGCTATACTTGTATCATCGGCAAAAAGTACCAGCTTTGCACCTTCGTGAGTATAGAATGGCAAGTCATTAATATATATTAAGAACAGAAGAGGACCCAAGACCGAACTTTGTGGCACCCCATTCTTGATCGTTCCCCAGTTTGAGAAATCACCAGTTTTTTGCATATTATGTGAACTGCTTATTTCAACTTTCTGCACTCTTCCAGTTAGGTATGATTTAAACCATTTGACCACTGTCCCATTCATACCACAGTACTTGAGCTTATCTAGAAGTATTCCATGATTTACATAATCAAAAGCCTTCGAGAGATCACAAAAAAATCCCAAATTAGTGAAAGTATATATATAGCATCATCTGTCACAAAACCCTTCTGGAAACCAAAATGACATTTTGTTAAAACTTTATTTTTACAAAGGTGTGAAGCTACTCTACAATACATTACTTTTTCAATAATTTTTGATAAGGCAATCAGAAGAGAGATTGGGTGGTAGTTGTTGACATCAGATATATCCCCTTTTTTATGCAGTGGTTTAACAGTGGCATACTTTAGTCTATCTGGGAATATACCCTGCTTCAGAGAACTATTACACATGTGGCTAAGAATCCCACTTATTTCTTGAGAACAAGCTTTTTTTATCATGTTGGAAATGCCACCAATTCCGTGTGAACTTTTATTCTTGAGAGAGTTTATTATCTTCCTAATTTCAGAAGGAGAGGTGGGTGGAATTTCAATTGTATCAAATTGTGTGGGTAAGGCCTCTTCCATTAACTGCCTTGCTTCTTCTAATGAACATTTAGATCCCATTTTCTCTATAACATTTAAAAAATGATTATTCAAAATGTTTTTGAATTCCTGCTTGTTGTTTGTCAAGTTTCCATTTGATTTGATGGTAATGCCATCATCCTGTACTCTTGGTTGCCCTGTCTCCCTTGTAATAATATTCCAAATTGTTTTGATTTTGTTATCAGAGGTATTAATGTGAGATATGATGCACATGTTTCTGGACTTTTTAATAACCTTTCTTAATGTAGCACAGTAGTTTTTATAATATTTGGCTGTTTCTGGGTCATTACTCTTTCTTGTTGTTAGATGCAGTTCCCTTTCGTGGTTACAAGATATTTTTATTCCTTCAGCAAGCCAAGGTTTTTTGCATGATTTCTTATAATTAGATTTAACTATTTTCTTGGGGAAACAGTTTTCAAATTCTCTTACAAGTGTATCATGAAATAAGTTATATTTTAAATTAGAATTTGGTTCCTTGTACACCTCATCCCAGTCTAACTGCTGAGTTTGTGTTGGGAGGGCAATCAACTTGTATAGTTCATGCAGCTATGTTGACCATAGTGCTGCAGTGGTGTAATGGTCAGCGTATCTGCCTAGTAAGTATGAAAGACCTAGGTTCGAGTCCTGGCTGCGGCACAGATTTTAATTCCTTTCTTCAGATTCCAACATTATTGTAGAATCACAGATATAATCAACCAGCTCCAGTGTCAGACATTGCAAGAGAGGCATTCTGCATTGCAAAGTGGTTTATTGCTCTGAGAGTGAATATTCCTAGAAGAGTCAACAAATACAGTGCTTCCTCCTGTGTATATCTTGTGAAAAGACCATGAAAATAAAATTAGAGACATTCAAGCACACATGGAGCCTTACAGGCAGTCATTATTCCTGAAAACTATTCACTACTAGAATAGGAAAGGAAGGAAGTGACATTAGTACATGAAGTACCCTCCACCCCACACCACAATGTAGCTTTTGGGGTATAGATGTATATGCAGATGCAGAAAAACTTCATACTGCGATCTGAATAAATGTTGATGTTACTGCAACCTACATATCTTAGTTTCCCTCTGCTGTTTTATCCTCCACACTTCCCTCCAATACTAAACTGATGATTCCTTGATGTTTGAGAATGTCTTCTATCAACTGATCCCTTCTTTTAATCAAATTGTGCAATGAATTTCTTCTCTCCCCACTTCAGTTCAGTGTCTTCTCATTAATTAAGTGAGCTAGTCATCTAATCTTCAGCATCATTCTGTAGCAACAAATTTATTTATTTTTCATTTTTTGATCTCTTTTTCTAGTGATATTGGTTACATCAGTATATACAGGAATGTGCTTAAAAATGTTTGGCAGTTGCATAAAAACAAAAAATCTACACAATTTTTCATGCATTTGTGACAAAACAGTGCAAATTTAAATTTCACACCACATGAAATAAAAACAGTTTTCTGTATGAACACACACACACACACACACACACACACACACACAAAACAGTTTCAGGCAGAGTTGCAAATATATAGCTGCGCATACATGCAGTTGTCAGCACAACATCAAGTGATTTTGTATGGGATTTATTGATGTATATCTTAATTAAGGATTTTCTATGCTTTGTTCCAAGATCTCCCTTCCATGATAACAACAAGCTGAGACAAGGTGATATCTTACTTCCTGTGTGAATGTAGAAGGAGTTTTTAAGTTCCTGATACTGGTTGTAATATACAATTTGGCTATTTCAAGATCTTTGTCACTTAATGTTGCATAGTTTAGGGTTGATGGATAAAAGTTAGTTCTGTACATTCAAAACCTATGTGCAGTTACTTACACCTAGTGCTATGAATATGTTTATTTTTGTTCAGCTGTACAATTTATTTTTAAGGATCAATTTCTGTGGGAATGCCTTGGTGATAGATTTACAGTGCACATACTTTTACAGTTTAAATAATCTACATATGTATATATTAGCTGCACTACCCCACGTAGGTAGATTGTATGAGATTTGTGAATGAGTAAGACCATTAATATTTTTTGGTAAAGTGTCATAATGGACAATTTGTGATATTTATCTAAGGAGAAATATATTTATGCTACTTTTTGAATAGATTATCCTCCTATGACATGAAAGTCCCCACCATCAATTCTACAATGAACTTGTGGGCACTTAGTTTATCCACATAAATAGCTGCACATAGCTTTCTAATGTACAGAATTAACTTTTATTCACACATGTTAAAATACAAGATAATTCAGTAAAGACAGATAACTAAAAGTATAAAACTTACAAGGGAACAGCAACGATAAAAATACACATCAGAAAAGTCACCTATAAGGACCACTAAGCTGATGACACACAAGCATAAGAATTTATCACTGCCACACAGTGCCCCCCTCCCCCCCCCACCCCCCCTGCCCCACCCCTGCCCCCCCCCCCCCCCCCGCCCCCTCGCACACACACACACACACACACACACACACACACACACACACACACACACACACACACACACTCTCCAGCGATAGAACCTAGCACCCAGACTGTCTTGATGTTAGACTTGATCTGGAGACTGACTCTTGTGTGGGTCAGTGTAGAAGCTGCCAACTGTGGTGGTGATGTGTCTGCAGGCTGTAGGTAGGGATTAATTGACCGTCCTGAAAGTGTGGTTTGATGCAACTCTGTGTGCACACACTGTAATGGGTTGTCTGAGTGAGATGTGGATGTATTTCTCAGAGGCATATGCATTGTCAGTTCTGTGTAATGCACTAAAAACAAGGCAATCTGTAGTCCCTGATATTGCAGTTTTGTTGACTATCTTCAGTAAGTGTTCTCCATACAGCCTAACTTCTAGCAAAAAGTGTGTGGGGAAATTGGTGCCCAAACTAGGGTCAGAGGCATTTATGAGTATTAATGCCCAAGTGAAACGATTAGAAAGACCAGTTTCAAAGGTGAACATTGTGGGTGTAAGTGCTCATAATGGATGTGTTACCTGCTTTCAACCAGACTTAAACATCCTGTTTGTTGTCTTGTGCATAGCTGGCAGGCAGCATTCTGATGTTAGAGCCAGTATCTTTCAGAAATTTTGTGCCTGTATTCTTGTCTGCTATGTAAATTCTTTTTGATGCAGTGAAATGTGTATGTGGAAATGGCTGTTGAGGATTGTGTGCAGACACTGCACTTCTACTGGGAACACCCTGACTGTCTGAGTAACTGCACGATGAAGTGCACTTTGCAGCATGTTGGCCAAAATGTTTGTCATACCAGCATTTGCAGCTGATGTTATTTTTTTGTCACTGTTATTTTTGTGGCCAGGTTTAATTGGTCCTTGATTGGACTGCCAGCAACCCGCTGTTGCTGTTCCATGTAAATCTTCCTGTCAGGCTTCCACTGCAGTTCATAAGCTTCATATTTCCTCAGAAACACTGGGCAAATGTTGTGTCATGACAGCTGCACAGTATAGAACTATCTCCTCAAATGAGCTAGTTGGAATATGTCAGGTTTTGCTGGTGAGTGCAACAGTGTTGAGTGTTGTCATGGCAACTCTTGTAAGTGACTCGAGCATTGTGTATACTTTATCAGTAAGCTGCAACAATTTTTCATGTGATTTATTGGGGCATATTGTCAATGCTTTTTGCACTTGCGCCTGTAGTTGTTGCTGCAAAATGTATAGTAATAAACCATTGCGAACTCCGGAGCCACCTATTAGGTTGTGTAGAGGTCACCAGAACTCTGATGGGGCCTTTTCATCATGTTTCTTCTGATATATTACTTGTCTGACACTGAGGTTGGTTGATTTCATGGAGCGAGAAACCAACTTGTTTCAGCTTGTTGTATGCTCTCTCTGGCAGCCAGGGCACAGTAATGTTCAACACCAATGCTGTAGTTTGTTGGTCCAAATTGCTTGACATCAAAGTAAATTTCTCACAGTCATTGTTTACTTGTAGCTGCCAGAATATGTTCTCCATCACCACAAACCAAGTTTGCTGTTGGGTGTGTATAAATAGTGGGGCCAATAATTGCAGGTGCAGTGCAGACGAACTACTGGATCTGGTAGATGAATAAGTCATTGCATTAAACTGTGAATGTGGCATGGAAGAACTGCTGGAACTGATCGACTGATATCTCATTACTTCAAACTGTGGTTGCAGTTTTGTTATAGAGCTTGTTGTTACACCTTGTTGTACACCTTGTTGTGAACCAGGAATACTTATCTGAGCCAAGAGAGTCTTTAAGTCTGGTTTAAAGTCTTCTGCTTCAGAAAAAAAATGTTCACTATGCTGTTTTTGTCAACAATGGTGTGGGATAACCTGTTTCTGTCATTCATTATGTTCATGCATGTTTCTGCCGTTTGTGAAAAATGCTGTGCTGAAGGCACAAAAGTTCCAATTATGTGACCTCTTGGTTTATACACATAAATAACTGCATGTAGCTTTTGAAAATACAGAATTATTTTTTATTCATGAACATTAAAGTCCAAAAGCACTTGGTAAAGACAGATAACTAATAGCATACAACTTAGAAGTTCATGGCAAAGACGAAGATGGAAGTCAGAGAAGTCACTTATAAGTACCACTAAACTCTCAACATACAAGCGCTAAAAAGTGCCACAAACTTCTGAAGTACTTAACTACCTGAGATTGATATCAAGATCATCTGCTTTGACTGCCTTATTTGCTTGTATACTCATGAAAGTTGTTTTAATTCCATTTATAAAAGATCTTGCACACCCCAAAATATTTGTATGCACTATTGTTCTCTAAACATGTCATTTATAGGTCATTTTTAGATTCACTGCTAATTACTAGAGACATATTATCAGCATATATGATCACTGTTTCATTTAAAGCTTCTGGCATGTCATTTAAACGCAGAATAAATAGTAATGGTGCCAATACTGAACCTTGTGGTTCACCATATTTTACCTCTTTGAATGTTGAAAGCACATTTTCCAACCTCTTACCTTTTTTATGCTTAAAGCTACACATTTTGCGCATTTTTTAATAAATGACTTGATAATATTTATTGCTCTGCCTCATATGCAATAATGGTTTCATTTTCCTAACAGAAGTCTGTGAAACACACAGCCTTTGACAGGCTGAGAAATATACTGCAGACTTTATTCTGTTTTTCAGTGCACTCACTACAGATGCTTTGATGTTTGCAACTGCAACCTTTGTAAATCTCCCATTTTTGAAACCAGCACTATTGATTATGTTTTATTTCAGTAGCTTCTCTTCTCTTCTTGTCTGAATTGATTCTCAACCATATTTCACTTCTGTAAAAGGCTACATTCCAGAAAAATATCTTCAGAAAGGCTTCCTAACACTTAAATTTGTATTAGATACTAACCAATTCCTCTTTTTGCAGAAGTGCTTACCTTGTTATTGCCAGTCTACAATTTATATGCACTCTACTTCAGCCATCATCAGTTACTTTGCTGACCAAATAGCAAAACTCATGTACTTCTTTTAGAGTCTCATTTCCTAATCTAATTCCCTCAGCATCACCTGAACTGTTAGCATAAAGAACTAGAATATCATTCACACATTTTCATCATGATATTGTATAAGTTGTAAATTTCTTTTAATTTTCAAATTTGTGTCTTTTATACAAAATACTGCAGTTCTAAGCTATGGTCACATAAACAATTCAAGAACTAGGAACTTTTTAATACTATATTAATTGTTTTAGTGAATATTTGTGTCTTTTGTGCAAAAAGAGATTATGATATGAACTATGATCACATGATGTGGTAAGAATGGTAAACATCCTATTACTTTTTCATGTTATTGTTAAGAATATCCATGTATTTGTCTTTCTTGAGGTTTAGTCATGGTTTGAATTAAAAAGACTAAGTATAATTGTGTGTAAGTGCTTTTTTGTATATAAACTCCTGTATATAATCATCACATTAATTCATGTTGTCTTATCTCATCCTCATCTGACTTGTCCCTTGTCAGTTTGTATTTATGTACACAAATAATGAAGAGGATCAATAGAAGAGTATAATATAATACACTAATGTGACTACATTCTATTACTCTTGTTTTGCTTTTGGTGATATTCATCTTATATCCTCCTTTCAAGACGCTGCTCATTTCATTCAGCAGCTCTTCCAAGTGCCATGATGTATCTGACAGAGTATCAGTGTTACTGGCAAATCTCTAAATTATTATTTCTTTTCCCTGAAATTTTTCCTTCTCCTATTTCTCTCTGGTTTCCTTCACTGCTTGCTCAATGCACAGACTGAATAACATCAAGGGATATGCTATCTCACTCCCTTCACAACTACTGCTTCCCTTTCTTGCCCTTCAATTTGTTAAGGACTACATTTCACTATTGTCCTTGTTCACACACTGGAGAACTATTAGTCTTGTTCTGATGTCAGAACAACCTCAAAACAATACAGACAAAGTGGCTGATGTAAGAGACAGTTGTCTGTTCTGACAACAATATTACAGTCAAAGAACTATGTGCAGTGATAAACACATTTAATAAGAAGTCAGAAAAAAATTTCAACAGAAAGACAGCCTACACCACTAATTACTGACCATTTTTGACATGAGTAAAATGTCTTGTATCTCAACATGTATTTGCTTACAAAAATATGTTTACAAGACTTTTTTCTGGTTCTGAGCCATACTACCTCCTGCAAGAATTTGGAATACTTGTCACATAGATTTAGTAGTTATCATCTTTTAACTGTGTATAGTGTACTCAGTACCCCAAAACTGTAACAGAAAAGGTAAATTTTTATAACTTACCGTATTTGTTACCAAAATGTGTTAAAATGTATGGGATGTTCATAAATAAGACTAACTGGTTGGCAATATTTTTCTTTATCTACATAAAAGTGCAATTACCTGATATACGCATATCACTCTTTTTGTATTATGTGCACAACAGCAGTTCTTCTAGTGATGGTGACTATGAAACAGAGGAGTGTGTTGGGGCAGATGAAGAACCAAAGAACAATTCAATGGAGCCAGTCAGTATAACAGCAACACCAAGTGAAGTGAGCATAGCCACAGTGCCTGCCTCAGAGGATAGTGACAGCATGCAGCCCACCATGTGGCTCGGTACTGAAGATGGCTGCATCCATGTCTACAACTGCACTGATAACATCAGAATCAAGAAGAACAAGATTAAAATTCAACATGGCTCATCAGTACATTGTATCATGTGAGTGTCCTTTTTTTTTTTTTCAATTAATTTGGGCAATCCGGTAAGCTATAGATAGCAGTGCTCAAGTTGTGTGTTGTGCTTCTTGACTTCCATAGGGATTGGATAAAGTTTTACAGTGCAACACAGTAAATAAAATTTGCACTTATGAGAATTTTCAGATCTCCCAATTCATAGTATTTTTTATGTCATTCTGATCGATGAACCATTGTCAGAGTGAATGTTTCTCCATGAAATTACCTCACTGAACTGACGGGTCCTCTTTATGTATTCTGAGTAAGGAGCATTTGTCAAATTTAATATCCTTTTTAGTTTGTATCTCATAAAACCATGACAGTCCAAAAAGGATATCTAAAAGTATCACTTTCAAATAAGATCAAAAGGCAAGCATTCATGCTGCATTTTTCTAGCTCTCATCCCTAAGTTTTCCTATTCTTTACTATCCCAGTCACTTTTACTGCTACTCTTCCATTTCATTAGCAGAAGTTTTTGTTCTGCTAATAGGTAACATTTCTTGTAACTGTTGCTGAACTATATATACAGGGTGTACATAAATTCCAGTAACTCTTTCCATTATTTATTGCGCAACAACTAAGCATTGTACAGATATCATAAATATTGCATTTTGAAGAGAAATTCTGAAAGTTTTTTACAAACATTTGATATGCAAACCATGAGTGACCCAGCTAACTTTAATACGGTAATCGAATTCTTGTCAATATTTCCATATTCTCTCCCAGACCTCTGCTACATCACGTGGTAGAGCTGGTACATACACCAGATCTTTAATGTGTCCCCACAGAAAAAAGTCACATAGAGTGATATCTGGTGATCAGGGAGGCCATTTCATGAAACAGCTGTCCTCTTCTGTAGCACAGCTGATCCATTAATGGCAGCTCCATGTTCAGGTACCCACGAACTTCGTGATGAAAATGTTGTGGGTTGGCAGAAGAGCCAACACCGTGTTATTAGAGGAAGCTGAAAGGCACGCATTTTAGCTCACACAGGCTGGCGTGAGGTCTGGAACAGGTCAAGGAAATTAGAATTTAGAAAAACGGACATAGCTGGTGGAATACTTAACTTTAATCCATAAATGGTGAACGTCGCTCTTGACTGTACATTATTCACAATATCAATAGTAACTGAACATGGCGCCTTGCTAGGTCGTAGCAAATGACGTAGCTGGAGGCTATGCTAACTATCGTCTCGGCAAATGAGAGCGTATTTTGACAGTGAACCATCGCTAGCAAAGTCGGTTGTACAACTGAGGCAAGTGCTAGGAAGTCTCTCTAGACCTGCCGTGTGGCGGCGCTCAGTCTGTAATCACTGATAGTGGCGACACGCGGGTCCGACATATACTAACGGACCGCGGCCGATTTAAAGGCTACCACCTAGCAAGTGTGGTGTCTGGCAGTGTCACCACATTCCTCCCCCACAAATCGGCATATGGTTGTGGCATAAGGTTTCCGCCCGCCGTGGGGAGGACCCCATGTTGACATATGCGACGAGGTGGGGAGCCTAACAACAGGCGAGGCTGTGCCACCCGCACCCTGCGATTCGGACTGTGGGGAGCTAGGAAACGCCTGAAAACCTGCTCCAGGGTGCACGCCAACATGCGGTGTATGCGCCCACAGAGAGACAGGAGGGGCCGAAGGGTCGACCGCCATCGGGCCGGGGCACCCGACGGGCGAAGATGACATATGGTCCGGAGCGGGCAAGAGTTCCATGTCGGAGGACAACTGATCACGGGAAGCGATCGGCGGCGCGTGACCCAGGGAGGCGCCCGGTGGTTGCAGCGACACGTCCACTGCGGGCGTCGCCGGCGGGAGAACAGGCGGCGGCGGCGGCAGCGGCGCGTCGCCATGGGGCAAAATGGAAGGCAGTGTCAGTAACACCTGGGGCTGAGGCGAGCCAGTAGATGGGTCCCCAGGGTGCTGACCGGATGGCACCATCGCTGAAAGCAGACGGGGAGTGGCAGATCCTGTGTGATGACAGAGGCGCAGCTGATTGAGATGCTGACGCACCTCACGAGAGGCCCCCACAACCAGATACATAGTGTGGCCGAGGCAACGCCATGAACCTCGATAGTGGCGGTAGTAGACAATGTCACCTGGGGCAAAAGCAGGTGTCTGCCGCTGCACAGGACCCTGATGCGGCAGATGGAGCAAAGACATCAAGGTTCGATGAGGGCGACCGTGGAGCATCTCGGGGCTGAGAGCGATACGAGCACAAAAAGAGCAATAACGCGTCCTCCCGAGAATGCGACTCTTTCAACTTCAACATCTGTGACTTGAATGTCCTGACCAATCGTTCAGCGGCACCATTTGACTGTGGCGAAAACAGCGTGGACATCAGATGTTGATTACCATTGGCCTTGCAGAATGACTGAAATTCTGCGGACATGAATTGTGGGCCATTGTCAGAAACAATAGTCTGTGGAAGACCTTCAATGCAAAAGATAGCAGATAACGCTTGGATGGTGTCAGATGACGTCGTGGAAGACATCCAGACAACAAAAGGAAAAGTACTGAATGAATCTACCACAACCAACCATCGAGCATTCCAGAATGGACCAGCAAAATCGATGTGTAAGTGTTGCCAAGGGGAAGTGGCTTTTGGCCATGCAAAGAATTTCCGCGGTGGTGCTGATTGTTGTTCGGCACACACCATGCAAGAAGAGCACATATTAGTAATCGCGGCATCGATTCCGAACCAAGTACAGTGCTGACAAGCAAGTTGTTTCGTTCTCACTATACCCCAATGTCCTTGGTGGAGAAGCTGTAGTACAGAGGACTGTAACGAACGTGGGACTACGACCCTGGACTGATCATTATCAGAACGCAACAGCAAAACACCACATCGTACAAAAAGTCTCTCCTGGTGAGCAAAAAAAAGGCGAACCAACGGATCCCCAATCCGTGACTTTGACAAGGGCCATTGAGTAGCAACAAAACGCAGAATGGTAGCAAGGACAGTGTCGGCAGCTGTGGCTGTAGCTACACGACGAAAATCAATCAGAAATGATTCGACCACGTCATCGGTTTCCGAATCAATGAACATGCAAGCAAGTTCAGAGGAATCGAATGATCTATCCTCAGCAACAGGCAAACGGGACAAGGCATCGGCGTTTCCGTGCTTAGCAGTGGACCGATACAAGATATCGTAGCGGTACTGCGAGAGGAAAATAGACTAGTTAATGAATTTCTGCACTGTATGTGGAGGTACAGGCTTGGTCGGATGAAAAAGTAATGTCAAAGGTTTGTGGTCTGTGATGATGGTAAAGTGACGACCATACAAGAAATCATGAAACTTTGTAACACCAAATACGAGAGCCAATGCTTCTTTCTCGATCTGCGAATAAGAGCAATTTCGACGCAAAGGCAATAGGGTGATCGTGCGAACCATCTTTGTGCGCAAGCACAGCACCGATCCCGAAATCCGATGCATCCACCATCAACAAAAGGGGCTTCTGGGGATCGAATGGCGTATGGCAAGTATTGGAAAGCAACGCCGATTTCAACTGGCGAAAGGCGCGTTCGCATTCCATCGTCCAGACAAACGGAACACCTTTACGGCGTAAGCGATGAAGCAGAGCTGAAATGGAAGAGGCATGTGGAACATAGCGACGATAATAGTTGATTTTGCCCAGCACACCCTGTAGCTGCTTCAAATTCTGCGGCGAAGGCACGGAGGTGCTCTGGACTGGGATGTATGCCTTGGGCATTGAGTACATGTCCCAGGTAGGGTAAATCATGAGCAAAAAACACACGTTTGTCCTTCCGCAAGCGAAGACCATTTTGTCACAAGACCTGAAATAATGTTCTGAGATTGGCTAAATGTTCTTCTTCTGTCTTTCCAGAGATCACAATATCGTCCAGATAGTTTGCTGCAGTAGGGACTGACGCACAAACAGTTTGTAGATATTGCTGAAACAATGCAGGGGCGGATGCACACCCGAATGGCAGTCGTTTGAATTGATACAAACCAAGATGCGTGTTAACCACCAAAACACGCTGGGGTTCTTCGTCCACCGATATTTGCAAGCACGCATCTGCTAGGTCCAACTTCGAAAAATATTTACCCGGGCACAGTTTGTCAAAAGATCTTCCAAGTGGGGTAAAGGAAAAGTTGTAGTCACTAGTTGTGGACTCACTGTTGCCTTGAAGTCCACACAAAGTCTGAATTTTGCAGAAGGTTTTGGCAAAATTACTAAGGGTGATGCCCAGAGAGAAGCCTGCACACGTTCAATTACACCTTGTGATTCCAAATTGTGTAATGTTTTTGCGACCTCATCACGCAATGCGTGGGGAACATTGCGCGCTCTGAAAAATTTCAGTTGCGCGTTTACTTTCCATTCCAAATGTGCTTTATAGTTCTTAGCGCAACCAAGGCCTGGTGCAAAAATGTCTGCAAATTCTTCACATAGACGAGAAACACTGTCAGAAGGCACAGTCTGGTTCACTAATAGGACCTGATTTACTATAGACAAGTTAAACAACTGAAATAAATCGAAACCAAACAAGTTCACTGCAGAAGAAGAATGAAGGACGTAAAATGACACAAGTTTTTTTGTCCCTGGTATGTTGCAAGAAGGCTGCACTGTCCTAACACAGGGATCTTGTGACCTGAATAGGTAGTTAACTTAACAGTTGCGGCACGCAACGGAGGTGTGCCCAGCAGTTTGTAAGTGTCTTGATTGATCAGTGAAACTGCAGCCCCGGTATCAAGCTGGAATGGTATCACTTTGCCGTTAATGTCCAAGTCCACAAAAAGTTTATTGCCCTGCTGACGACTAGAGCGACTGTCTCGTGCAACGTGAACTGACACTGGTACAAAATCACTTGCGACTTGACAGGAGTTCCTGCGATGTCGACGCACACTGTTTGTGGGACAAACACAGTCACTGTTAGAGAGAGTGGCACTGGGCGGAGTGGCATGAACTATATGAATTTCCGTGGGCGAAGTGTCGTGAGCCTGAGTATCCTTGGTTCGATTCCGATTCCGGCGCGAAGCAAAAGGCCTGGATTAATTTTGAGTTGCCGATCGAAGCTTTTTCTGGCAAACACTCTGAACATGTCCTTTTTTATTACAGTAAAAGCAAATAGCTTGGCGTGACGGGCAATTCTCATGCGAATGTCTAGTAGCACGCCGCGGGCATGATTTTAGCACTGCATTTGCTTGCTGGCACGGTACACGTGGCTGTGAGCCTGGCGGTAGCGGCGCGGTCAGGCACGAGGACTGTTTACTATTCCGTGCAGCTCACCCAGCGGGCCGGTTAACCTGACACATGGGTGGCAAAGTTTCAAATGATTCCTGAGCAAAGTCAAGTGTGTCCTGCCGATCCAATATGTCCATCACTTGTTGAAGGGAGTGATTGACTAGTTTCAAAATCTGTGCTCGTATACGAACATCAGAAACATTCTGTGCAATTGCATCACGCACCATAGTATCTGAATAAGGGAGTCCACATTGACACTCAAAAGCACAATCCCTAGTAAGGCCTTGCAAGGTTGCAACCCACTCCCGATTAGTCTGACCTGCTGTACGTTTTGTACGAAAGAAGGTATACCGTTTGGCAACTACATTGACTGATTCTTTGAAATATGCATCTAATGCAGACAAAATTTCGTCGTAGGACAGAGTTCCTACGTCGCGTTGGGGAAATAATTTGACTATCACACGGTACGTGTGCACCCCTACGGAGGACAACAAAAAAGGCTGCCGCTCATTACCTTGAATTCTGTAGGTGGTGAGATGGAATCCAAATTGGTGTGACCACTCCGTCCACCTTTCCAGCGCAGCATCAAAAGGACGAAAAGTTGGTGCAACTGCATGTTGTGGCTGCGTTAGCGATGGAGCAGCAGCTTCTGCATCGTTTTGCAGCACACGTTGACCCTGGATGAGCTGTCCAAGAGCATCCAATAAGGCCTGCGTCTGCTGATTCTGTAAGCGATAAAATTCGGACAGTATATCTGGAGATGGTGGCGAAGCCATTACACAAGTAAATCAGGGCAGTATAGTTACGAACGCGGTATTGTCTCATCGCCAATGTTGTGGGTTGGCAGGAGAGACAACACCGTGTTATTAGAGGAAGCCAAAAGGCACGCGTTTTAGCTCACGCAGGCTGGCGTGAGGTCTGGAACAGGTCAAGGAAATTAGAATTTAGAAAAACGGACATAGCTGGTGGAATACTTAACTTTAATCCATAAATGGTTAATGTCGCTCTTGACTGTACATTATTCACAATATCAATAGTAACTGAACATGGCGCCTTGCTAGGTCATAGCAAATGATGTAGCTGAAGGCTATGCTAACTATCATCTCAGCAAATGAGAGCGTATTTTGTCAGTGAACCATCACTAGCAAAGTCGGTTGTACAACTGGGGTGAGTGCTAGGAAGTCTCTCTAGACCTGCCGTGTGGCGGCGCTCGGTCTGTAATCACTGATAGTGGCGACACGCGGGTCTGACGTATACTATCGGACCGTGGCCGATTTAAAGGCTACCACCTAGCAAGTGTGGTGTCTGGCGGTGACACCACAGAAAATGGGGTGGAGCCCCATCCTACTGAAAGATGAACGGAGAGTCCAACAGCATTTGAGGCACCAGCCCTTGCTGCAACATGTCTAAGTTGGAATATCGAGTGACATTGTTCTCAGCGAAGAATAATGGCCTGTACAGTTTTTGATGTGGCAAGGCACAAAAAACATTTACCTTTGGGGAATCATACTCAAATTCAATGCATTTGTGTGTATGCTTTGTATCCCAGATTCAACAATTATGCCTATTCACTTTCCCATTAGTGTGAAAAGTGGCTTCGTCGCAAAAAATTAAGAGGTCAGCAATGCTATCTCCATCCTCATTCAACTGTTGCAACTGCGAACAAAAGTCAAAACCCTTGTCCTTGTCATCGTCATTGGGCTTCTGCACTAGCTACAATTTGAATGGTTTCATCTACAGCTTCTGTCGTAGGACTTTCCACAGTGTCATTGGAGCCATTTTGAGTTCATGGGATGCACAATGCGCTGATTTCTTTGGACTCCTTATGAATGTTGCTCGTACATGCTCCACATTCATTTCACTCACACTGAGACGTCAGCTTCTCTTTGCCAGGCACAAGCAACCCGTTGTAACAAATTTGTTGTGCCAGTGGTAAATGGCCTTTCTTGTTGGTGGCTTCTTACTGTACTTGGTTCTAAACATCTACTGTTTTTGTCAAACTCCAACACACAGAAAGCAGAACTCCACACCTGAACTTGCCATGTTTGTGACTAGCACTGACTATCGGCAGATTACCAAACTACACTGTGGCGATATACATGAAAAAACTTTCAGGGTTTCTCATCAAAATGACATACGTATGATATCTGAACAATGTTTGGTTCTTGTGCAATAAATAATTGAAAGTGTTCCTGGACTTTATGTACACCCTGTGTGTGTGTCTATCATAAAGGCAAGCATATACTAGCTCTTATCCCTAAGTTGTCCTATTGTTTACTAATCCCAGTCACTTCTACTGTTACTCTTCCATTGCATTAGCAGAAGTTTTTGTTCTAGTGATAGGTGATAGGTGATATTTCTTGTACCTATTGCTGCAGGCATAATATCCACATTGTGTCAGCCCAGATTTTATCCATCATTAATTCATTCCCATCTTTACAGATTCATTTAAATATTACCATGATTCTGTTTGTGCCTGAACACTAAACAAGAAAAGTATACAATATAGTATTTACAAAACATTTAATAAGCTAGATGAATATCATAAAATTACTGGAAGCGAACATGGTACCAAAATTATTTGTGATAGTTAAAATTTTTACTAAATAACAAGTTTTGTGTTGCCAATTACATTCTTGCTTGTGACCTTTGCCATTACATGTCACATAATTCATCATAGGATTATGTGTGAGATGATTTTTATCCATCCAGGCCCTTACTTGAGTGCCCTGATACGAAAGAAGATCAATAATTTTATCTCTGTAACTCTTTTCCTTAAAACAGTCTCTAATATCCTCAGAATCTATTCCATTAAATGTAGCAGTCACATATTAACACTGTATTTTTAATGATCTTTTTTTTCAGATACCTGGACAATAGAGTTTTTGTGTCCTTAGCAAATGGAGATATCACAGTGTACACTAGAGACTCAAGTAAGAGACAGTTTTCTTTGTTTTTCTTTTATTTTAAAGCCTACCATTATAATCTATTACGTAAAATGTTGAGTTAAAGTCAGTATTGATCAAAACACTTTTATTTGCATAAAAAATGAAAATGTTGCGAAAGAGATGAAAGCACACAAAAAACTTGAAAATTTCTTGGCATATTGTTGTCACCATGGCCTGACAGCAATACCAGAGCATAAAAGTGTTGTGTTAAACAGCTAACTAGAGCAAACACATTTGGCTAATGCTAGATGTGTATTTTGTTCAAACACATGCAAAAATGGTAGAATGTTTTGTATATCCTCCTCATTCCCAGCAAAACAATGTTATGTGATAATACAAAATAAGCAATTTTTCTTAATGCAAAATAAATGTTCAAGGTGAAAAATCATAAACTGTCAGGAACTGATCATTTTGTTTGATTGTATGCTAGTATCTTGACTTTTTAGACATAAACTCCAGTTCATGTCATCTTTGATGACTTGAAAGACATTTTTTTCAGATTTTGTGAAGAAAAAAAAGGAAAACCAGAGTGAAATCAGCAAGAGCTTAATCATAGTAGAAAGTAACTTCTGTGGCCCACTTCTCAATATAATACACATTGCCTTACTGGGACACTTACTTTTCATTACATCTCTGTTGAGTTGTGCTGTGATGGTAGATGAAATATGCAGTCATAACTGCTGGTAATAACCCTATCCTCAAGTAAGCCAAACAAGTTGGAGCAGATATTATGCACAAAAAATCTTAGGGGACAACTGCGAATTTAAATGTCTACTATGTAACACTGTGAAGATTTCATTGTAAAGTAGGTAGAAAGTCAAGTTGTCCCTTGACATTATTCTGCTTTACAATGACACAGGGTTGTTTACTGCTATGACAACTTAACATGTGTTTGAAGTATGTGGCTGGGAGTAGTTTGCTCTTTTAAGCCTAGATAAGAGCTACTCCTCTACATTAAATAAAGCTCTCTCTTCCTGACTAAGTATACTTTATTTCCAAATATTTACCACTCTTTCTCTCAGCCTCTTCCGTTTTTGTCCCTGACCTACTGTAAAGGAAAACTTGATTCATAGTGTTGTAAGGAAGATTTCAGTAAGTCATTAAATTTCTCATCTTGTTCATTCCGTAAATTTTCTCTGTATAATGTAACTGTGTTAGCATTTACGATTCTGTGAAATTTTACTATTCCAGTTTTAGTGAAATTTATTTGATTGGGATCCTTTATTGCTGATATTTGACCCTCAAGGTGAGGTATAACATTTATTATAGAACCATGTTGATTTCATGCAAGATAATTGGATTAACAAATAAATTATCAATTGGTGTTGCACTGTATCCTATTGTAACTGAGAATTTTGCAGTTAGGGATGAAACTAAGGCTGGACATTAATAACACTAAGTGCCCTTGATCAGAACCAATCTGAATGAAATCAATACTGATATCTCTACATACAGTTATTTCCCAGTAACTTCTACCAACCACACAATTCATATTTGGATTGCTCGAGGCAGAGAGTCAATGTGCAGGCTGGCCAATTGCACTTGCCCATACATCCTTTGAGTGGACAGGTGTCTGCACCTTCAGCAGAATCTGAACAGGCACGTGGGTGTGTGGCATTTGCTAGTTATAGGGAGTTTCAATGTTTGGTGCATTATGGCCCCTAATGGAAATCATCTGAGATGTACAGGAGTTCCTGCCTGTGGCTGTTGAACAAGCAAGGTACAGCCATCTACAAGTTCTAGCTTATATCAGCACCAATGACATCTGTCATTTGGGTTCTGAGGCCACCCTTGCTTCATACAGGATGCTGGCAGAACTGGTGAAGACTGTTGGCCTTGCACAGAGAGTGCAAGCAGAGCTCACAATCTGCAGCATTGTTCCTGGGACTGATATGGATCCTTTGGTTTGGAGGTGACTCAAGGGTCTTACCAAAAGGTTTTGTCAATTGTGTGATGATCTTGGCTACAGATTTCTGGCCTACTTTATGGGATGGGTAATTTTTGTAGGACTCCCCTTGACTGGTCAGAGGTCACTACACAAAGGAAGTAGCTACTCATGTAGCAGAGTACTTGTGGAGTGTGTATGGAGGTTTTTTAGACTAGGTGTCAGTTTGAGGTACTGTGATTAATGCTCACCAATCAAAATGCAGAGAGCAGAATCAGACCATGTACAAAATAAAGACACTTTGACTGTCAAAATTTTATCAGTAAACTGTTGAAGTATTCATAAAAAAGCTGCTGAATTTACTGCCCTCCGAGAAAATTGTTGTGCTCAAATTATTATCAGAGCTGAAAGCTGGCTGAAACCCAAAGTATAAATCTGTGACATATTTAATGAGGTGTGGAATGCATATCAAAAAGACAGAGTAGACACCATAGGAGGAGAAATGTTCATTGCAGTTGACAAAAATATCGTGTATATCAAGATGAAAACACCCTGATTGTGAAGTTATCTGGATGCTTGTAACAGGTCTGAGTGAACTTAAGTTAATTATCAGATGTTTTTGCTGGACACCTGGTTTTATTGTGACAGTTTTAGAAACTTTCAAAGGAAGTCTACGCACAGTAACTCGGTAATTCAGTATTAACTGAAGGTGACTTTGACACACCATGTATAGACTGGGACATTGCTGGTTTCATTTCAGGTGGTACAGCCAGGCGTTCTTGTGAAGTGCTTTCTAATACATTTTCTGGAAACTGGCTTGAGCAGCTAGTTTGAAGCCTATATGTTATGGAAATTTTTAAACATTGTAGTTTTATATAGATTTGACCTCATTGACAGCGTCAGTATGGAGATAGGGATTAGTGATTATGATGTTATCATAACAATGACAGTTACTAAAGTTAATAAATCCATCAAGAAGGCTAGGAAGTATTTTTGGTAGAAGGAACATATAAGCATTTGTTAACAATGCACTTACAAAATGAAAGGACATCATTTAATTTCAGTATGATGGATGTAAAGGAATTATGGGCAAAGTTTAAACAAATTATAAATCATGCCCTGAAGAAGTATGTCCTGGTAATTGGATCTAGGATGGAAAAAAACCCATGTTGGTTTAATAGCAAAATTTGGAAATTGCTGAGGAAGCAGAGACTGTTGCACTCTCTGCCCAACAAGCAATGCACAGATGATGATAGGCAAAAGTTAGTAGAAATTTGTGTGTATCTAAGAAGATCAATCCACAAACCTGTGCCATTAGGTGTCACATCCTACTGTTGGTGCATCATTACCATGATACGAGCACCACTTAGGACTAGTTACAGGGTGCTGGGACTGGAGTGGGTGAGGTGGTCAGTTGTTGTGAACTTGTGAGCAAGTGCTCATTTGACGATACCCCTGCAGTTGGCTATTTTTTCCAGCAGACATGTGCTGTAGTTGACTACTTCACTCTTCTGACTGTCCTGTTTCATGATGTCATTGGAATTTGAATTAACACCCAGCTTTGTTTGAATGCTGAACTGGTAGGACAAATGCTTGCACATATTTAAACCATACTTCATCCAAGATTAAACTGAACAGTATGTCCTTTCTGCTAATTAAAGTTATTTGGGTAAATCTAGACTGAATGTGAAGTGTAGTACTTTATAAGACCAATGTTTTATGTTAACTCTTGTTGTTATGTCCAAACTGGTGAAGGTTGGTTAACTAGAATAATATTTTTCAGCGTAACTCTAATGTTAAGTTTACTACAGAGAAACTGAGTTGTTTCAGTAGCACATCAATGTCACTACTGTGGCATTTGGTAATATAGTGCCTCCTGTGTGGTTATACATGGTGCCCTTACATTCATAAGCTTACTGCCAGTTTCATTTGCACTTGTCTACCACTGAAGCAACTCAGTTTCTCTCCAGTAAATTTAGCATTAGACCCATTAATTCAGGTGTGTGTTCACAAGCTGAAAAATATTATTCTAGTTAACCAAACTGCACCAGTTTGGACATAACAACAAGAGTTAACATGAAACACCAGTCTTATAAAGTACTACACTCCAAATAACTTTAGTTAACAGAAAAGACATACTGTTCAGTTTAATCTTGGATGGTGTATGGTTTAAATATGCACAAGTGGTTGTCCTGGCAGTTCAGCATTCAAATGCAATTTCTATGTGTCGCCAACAAATGCAATCTGTTCATGCTGGGTGTTTATACAAATTCCAATGGCACCATGAAACAGGACACCCAACAAAGTGATCCATTACTCAGATTCCACTATTGCACATATCCACTGCACAATCTAGCCAACCACATGTGACAGTAACCATGTCCTTGAGTCAGTACTTGTTTATGAGCTCATGCCAACTCATCACTTTGACTGCTCCAGTTCCAACACACTGCAACCACTGCCAGGTGGCACTCACATTGTGACAACAATTTACCAGCTGCAAGATAAACCACATAACAGCACAAAGCATACTGTAACTACCACTATCATGCCTCAGCAAAGAATCTTGCTGAGAATTTGAGAAACTTCTGGTCCTACATAAAATTGCTAAGTGAGTCAAAGGCTTCTATCAGGTCACTCCCTGATGAGTCTGATGTGGCAATAGAAGACAGCAAAATGCATTCTGATGTTTTCAATCTTGCATTTAAGGACACATTTGTGCAGGTGGATTGTACAAACATACTGTCATCTGACTGTCATGCAGACTCCCATATAGAGAATATAGTAATGGCCATCCCTGGTGTAGAGAAGCAATTGAAAGAGTTGGAATCAAATAAGTTACCAGGGCCTGAATGGAATCCCAGTTTGGTGTTACAAGG
This sequence comes from Schistocerca americana, assembly GCF_021461395.2. Lineage (NCBI taxonomy): Eukaryota > Metazoa > Arthropoda > Insecta > Orthoptera > Acrididae > Schistocerca > Schistocerca americana. Next base: position 661,339,188 of record NC_060130.1, read on the forward strand.
AATGCCCTGCTGCATTGGAACCTTGCTTAGATTGCAATTATCACGAATCTCTCATCCAGCACTAAGTACCAAGTGACTGGAAAAATACTCAGGTGACTCATGCATATAAGTAGGGTAAAAGAATGGAACCACAATATTACAGATCAATATCATTAACATCAGTTTGCAGCAAAATTCTTCAATGTATTCTCAGTTAGAAAATAACAAATTTCTTTGAGATGAAGCATTTCTGTCCACAAATCAGCATGTATTTAGAAAGCATCACTTGTGCAAAACTCAGCTTGCCCTTTTGTTGCTTGATATCATGTATGAATAAAGGGCAACAGGCAGATTCCATACGATCCACTGCAGACTATTAATGAAGGTATGAGCATGTGGAATAGATTCTGATATATGCAAATGGATCAAAGACTTCTTAAGTAATAGAACCCAGTACTTTGTCCTTGACAGTGAGTGTTCATCAGAGACAAGGGTATCATCAGAAGTGCCACAGGGAAGTATGATAGGACCTTTCTTATTCTCCATAAATATAAATGATCTGACAGACATAGTGAGCAACAATTTGTGTCTGTTTGCTGATAATGCTGTGGTGTGCAGGAAGGTGTCATTGTTGAGTGACTGTCAGAGGATACAAGCAAATTTAGGCAAAATTTCTTGTAATTCTGATGAATGGTAGCTTGCTCTGAGTACAGAAAAGGGTAAGATAATGCGGCTGAGTAGGGAAAAGCAATCCTGTTATGTTGCAATACAACATTAGTACTGCTTGGTACAGTCATGTCAACTGAAATCTGAGTGTAACATTGCAAAGCAAGGTGACATGGAATAAGCATGTAAGGATGATAGTAGGTAGTGTTCATAGTCAACTTAAGTTTATTGGTAGAATTTTAGGAAGGTGTAGTTCATCTGTAAAGGACACAGCATATGGAACACTAGTGTGACCCATTTTTTAGGACTGCTCAAGTGTTTGGGATTCCAAACAGGTCAAATTAAAGGAATAAATCAAAGCAATTCAAAAGTGGGCAGCCAGATTCATTATCAGTAGGTTTGATCAACATGTGATTACAGAGATGTTTCATGAACTCAAGTGGGAATCCCTGGAGGGAAGACAATATTCTTTTCAGGGAATGTGGAATTCTAGTGCAACCCATTTTTGAGTACTGCTTAAGTGTTTTGGATCCCCACCAATCAGATTAAAGGAAGACATCAAAGCAATTCAGAGGCAGGCTGCTAGATTTGTTACTGATAGGTTCGATCAACACTACAAGTTCCATAGCAAACATCAGTGCAACTTTGTGATCTTAGGCAGCAGTCTGATGTACTGAACCAACCTTTGCATAGGTACACATAAACAGTTTGGCTTGCTGAGCTTTTTTGAGACTGTAACTGTTTTCTAAGTCATTATAGCCTCTTATGATATATCTAGTGTTGAAGGCAAAATGTTAGGCACAAAAATATGTCTTGGACCATGGTCTAATGCCCACAAAACAAAAACCACCAATATTTCTACTAAGTCTTATAAGTAACAGCTCTAATTGCACAATGAAGTTTAAAACAGTTGTTATTGGGGGTCTTTACACTGTCCAAACCACTGCACTGTGTTTTTCAAAGTCTCCTGAAATGCAGCACTCAAAGAGCTTTTCAGTGCAGTATTCATGTAGGTGTATGACCTGAGATTCTATTCCACTTTTTGTATATATACCAACTCCTCCTATGCCTATGTTAATGTAGTAATTACTTGTGTCCATTTAGGTGCATCTATTCAGTTTCCATGATTTCCAAATCATGTTCAATTACACATTAGATATCTGCAGAAACACTATTAGATTTTTCAGTTTCATATAGTGATACAAAAAGCCAGTCTTCTTATTTAACAAACTTTTTTATGTTTTGATGGATAAGTCCAAATGTAGTGTAATTGCTGCTTTTTGTGCTGTCAGATTTGTGTTTTTTTTTTTATTTTCCTCTAATTGTTGCTTCTATATCTACAGTTATTTGACAGTTCTGTATTTCAGAACCACTATTCCTAATAACAGTTTAGTAAGAATATTGGAAATAACAGTGATTTAACACTGTGCTCTGGTTGCATTGAATGCTTCTGGAAATGAATAATGTAAGTAATCTCTTACTAGAAACATTCAAATGTGTGTTCTGTGACTACAAGAGGGGAGTGACATCATTCAGATGGATGTGCAATCACCTGTTAAGCAACTCCTAAGATTCTGCATTTACATGGAGCCCTTGACCCAAGACTTATCATATTGCTCACAGAGTGATACAATTTTCACATTAGTTTGAAGACCCTACCCGGTGGAATCCTGGTGTTATTTCAAATCATATAGTGGAAGATAAGGTCCAATTTGTTAATATCTAAATAAAATTTTCATAATGTACATCATCTATCTTACAATCTTCAGGCTACATCACTAATAGGAGTATACACAGACTGCCTCAAAGAACTCATTGTGTAGAGTACACACTGTGTACCACTGTCATCACATGTTGCATCTCTCTCTCTGTCTCTCTCTCTCTCTCTCTCTCTCTCTCTCTCTCTGTGTGTGTGTGTGTGTGTGTGTGTGTGTGTGTGTGTGCGCGCGCGCGCATGAGAGAGGGAGAGGGAGAGGGAGAGGGGGGGGGGAGAGAGAGAGAGAGAGAGAGAGAGAGAGAGAGAGAGAGAGAGATAGAGAGAGAGAGAGAGAGAGATTTACCAAATGTTTCCTCACTGTTTATGGAGTACATCTCATCAAAGCCCGGTCGAATGGTTGAAGCATACAGTATTTTGAGCCAAGCATATACACATGTGTAAAAATGATAATTCCCAACACATGTGAAGCCGGCCGGGCAGTTCTAGGCACTTCAGTCTGGAACTGCGCAGCTGCTACGGTCGCAGGTTTGAATCCTGCCTCGGGCATGGATGTGTGTGATGTCCTTAGGTTAGTTAGGTTTAAGTAGTTCTAAGTTCTAGGGGACTGATGACCTCAGATGTTAAGCCCCATAGTGCTCAGAACCATTGGAAGCATTTTTAACCAACACATGTGAAGTCAACTACAAGTAGCAATAAACACTTTCTTCCTGCACAGGTACCTCCACCATTTAAGTTTCTAAGCAATTAAGAAAATATCAAGACCTATGACTTTTAGTGAAATTTCTGCTGCATTGTGTAGCCGCAGAATAAAAATTGAAATAATTTATGCATTTTTGTGAATTTCTTTTATGTTTTTTTACAACTGGAAACATATTTCTTTAAAACTATGGTTTTTGTGTGTAGCTAAGAAGATCCACACTTCATATGGTCCTATTATCTTTTAGTGCATAAAATATGGTGAATGAAACCTACCACTATTCTCTTAGATGAAGTGCTGAGGGTGGGAGACAGATATAACGGCTGCTAAATCTTTCAATGGAATGGTCCTACCCAATATGTTGAGACATACCTTGAAAATTTTTTATGCGGAATGAATACACCAAAAGAAAGACCCTGCCAGAATTTTAGCTCCTAAGACACCCTCAAGCATTTTAAAAAAAAAAAAAAAAAAAAAAAAAAAAAAAAAAAAATTGAAAATTTCCAAATTCATATCTCACCAGGTGGCTGGAGAAGTTCAAATGGTTCAAATGGCTCTAAGCACTATGAGACTTAACATCTGAGGTCATCAGTCCCTTAGACTTAGAACTACTTAAACCTAACTAACCTAAGGACGTCACACACATCCATGCCTGAGGCAGAATTCGAACCTGCGACCGTAGCAGCAGCGCGGTTCTGGACTGAAGCGTCTAGAACCGCTCGGCCACAGCGGCCAGTGCTGGAGAAGTGTATATCTCTCTCAGAGCTGTAACAGATTGTGCATGCCCAACATGGCAGGGGCATATCCGTGGTTGACAGTGCATCTATAAACAGATAACCTGACTCAGCACAGTCATAATTTGTAAAACAAATTTCAGATTTCATTGATAGTTTCTCTGAAACAATTCTCCACAGTTACTGTTCACTCATATTTTCAACTCATTTAATATCCAAAATAATTACCAGATGCTTTTGCAGTAGGATAAGTGTTAATGATGGAGATAAAACCAAATTAATTTTCACTGTGTTTAATACATAACATTAAGTAGTGTGCAAACTCACTTTTTCTTCATAAAATACACTCCTGGAAATTGAAATAAGAACACCGTGAATTCATTGTCCCAGGAAGGGGAAACTTTATTGACAAATTCCTGGGGTCAGATACATCACACGATCACACTGACAGAACCACAGGCACATAGACATAGGCAACAGAGCATGCACAATGTCGGCACTAGTACAGTGTATATCCACCTTTCGCAGCAATGCAGGCTGCTATTCTCCCATGGAGACGATCGTAGAGATGCTGGATGTAGTCCTGTGGAACGGCTTGCCATGCCATTTCCACCTGGCGCCTCAGTTGGACCAGCGTTCGTGCTGGACGTGCAGACCGCGTGAGACGACGCTTCCTCCAGTCCCAAACATGCTCATTGGGGGACAGATCCGGAGATCTTGCTGGCCATGGTAGTTGACTTACACCTTCTAGAGCACGTTGGGTGGCACGGGATACATGCGGACGTGCATTGTCCTGTTGGAACAGCAAGTTCCCTTGCCGGTCTAGGAATGGTAGAACGATGGGTTCGATGACGGTTTGGATGTACCGTGCACTATTCAGTGTCCCCTCGACGATAACAAGTGGTGTACGGCCAGTGTAGGAGATCGCTCCCCACACCACGATGCCGGGTGTTGCCCCTGTGTGCCTCGGTCGTATGCAGTCCTGATTGTGGTGGTCACCTGCACGGCGCCAAACACGCATACGACCATCATTGGCACCAAGGCAGAAGCGACTCTCATCGCTGAAGACGACACGTCTCCATTCGTCCCTCCATTCACGCCTGTCGCGACACCACTGGAGGCGGGCTGCACGATGTTGGGGCGTGAGCGGAAGACGGCCTAACGGTGTGCGGGACCGTAGCCCAGCTTCATGGAGACGGTTGCGAATGGTCCTCGCTGATACCCCAGGAGCAACAGTGTCCCTAATTTGCTGGGAAGTGGCGGTGCGGTCCCCTACGGCACTGCGTAGGATCCTACGGTCTTGGCGTGCATCCGTGCGTCGCTGCGGTCCGGTCCCAGGTCGACGGGCACGTGCACCTTCCGCCGACCACTGGCGACAACATCGATGTACTGTGGAGACCTCACGCCCCACGTGTTGAGCAATTCGGCGGTACGTCCACCCGGCCTCCCGCATGCCCACTATACGCCCTCGCTCAAAGTCCGTCGACTGCACATACGGTTCACATCCACGCTGTCGCAGCATGCTACCAGTGTTAAAGACTGCGATGGAGCTCCATATTCCACGGCAAACTGGCTGACACTGACGGCGGCGGTGCACAAATGCTGCGCAGCTAGCGCCATTCGACGGCCAACACCGTGGTTCCTGGTGTGTCCGCTGTGCCGTGCGTGTGATCATTGCTTGTACAGCCCTCTCGCAGTGTCCGGAGCAAGTATGGTGGGCTGACACGCCGGTGTCAATGTGTTCTTTTTTCCATTTCCAGGAGTGTATGACCGTGAACTGCATAAATAGAAGAAAGACTTAAAAAAAGCTATAAATACATGCCAAAATGAAATTCACAAAACTGTGAAAGAAAAACTGTCTGAAATATTTACTGTACTGGGTAGCCACAAAGTCCCACTATCTACCATTATTATAGTATATAGACCACTAACTTAAATAATTAACAAGAACAAAGTTCTTTGTAGGAGATTTCTTGAGATATAAACCATGTAGAGCTGCTATTGAGAGGAACTGCACTGTTAACAATGGAGATCTGAGACATGGTCCTCTGAATCATAACTAAGATGAAAATTTCTGATTTCAAGACATATTTCACCTGCTTAGATTCAAGAAATCATACAGTACAGAATGTCACAAAGAATGAAATTACTTCCATAAAAACTGCAGAGGAGACGCTGTTAATTTGTAGCTGATGTGAAGATGGAGCTTGCTGTTATCCTCACATCTGCTATGTATAATACTGATTAGTCAGGTTTCATGATAGACCTGCAACTAAATCACACTTTACCGTTTCACAGAAAAAAAACAAAGACAATTGTGGACACATTCATATACAACAATGACAGTGATAAGTATGAGTTAATTACTGTTTCTGCAGCTTTAGATCTGTCTTCAGGGACCTCAAGGTATATTAGGACCAAAACTAGGATAGGACTGTTTAGTGCCAAAAATCTTATAATCGACCTATCAATACCTGGAGCAATAGGAAAGAATAATTTCACAATATTGGGAAAAGGATAAATTGCTACTCGCCATAAAGATGAGCCAGTGACCTGCAGACAGACACAATGAAAAAACTGTTAAACATTATAGCTTTTGGCCAAAGCCTTCTTCATAAGAGAGAAGAACACACACACACATTCACACAAGCAAGCATACCTCAAATACACATTACTGCTACTACTGGCATCTCTGACCAGAATGCCATTGGCATCCTAATATTGTTTATATTCCAACCTGGAGTGTCCATTGTTTGAAAGAATAATTTTTAACATTTCATTTGAAGCAGTTTCTAACCAGTTGCAGATATTAATTCATTACTTTTATTAGACTCTTGCCATCTGCATACAATACCTCTGTCTTTAAGGAGGACAATGAAAAAACAGTTGTTGTAATTCAGCTTCCACCCAGCACAAACAGTGTGACTCTCAAAATAGAATTTTTTTGACTGTGGAAAACATTTTTAAAGAAACTGTTGCACAATATAATTTCCGACAGCTTCATTTGAGATTTATCAGGAGAACAGTATTCTTAAATTGCCGTCATTTGTGCACCATCAGTTTGCACCATCATGTTTTACAAATTTCTTTAAGTATGCCCATTGAGCAGCCTAGTAACCACAGCAACAACCAGGATTGTTTCTATACTCCACCACAATTCTGTCTAAATAAAAATAGTAATTACTGTGAAGTGCCAGAAAATTTTAATTTTTCTTTCATCAAGTATGCCTGGTGCAGAGAAAATGTTTGTTTTCATCATTCAAGAAAGGTATTGCTTAATAAAGCAATTGTGTTGACTATGGGTAATAAAAAAGGAACTCATTGTTACTGAAATATACATTATTCAGAAATTATCATAAGAACAGTGCTCCACAAATTGTTATAAAATGTTGTATGTGTAAGAAATATTTCATCATGACTGACGGAAATTGTCTGTAATATAACATCAAACACACACTACATTGATTTATTTTCTTCTGTTAGTCACCTTTGTAAGAACTACATATGCAGCAGTTTAGCCATCAATATGAACTGCGTTGTATTTGAAACGTTAATGCTATCTGACATTTTTTGTATGATTTAGGGGATTCAGATTCATGTGTGTCACACCAGGTATTTGTACTATGCCTTGTTATGCTCTCTTGTCATGGTCAGTCACACACTAGCCAGGAAGGGCTGTACAACCCACTATCATATGCAGCCATTCAGGCAACAAAAATGAGTAATTTCAACAATTTTAAAACAATATTTGCAGTGTTCTTAACAGCTAAAATTTTGATACTACATTTATTTCATTGTATTCTTCCTGCACAAAAAAATACAGGGTGGATTTTGATGTGTTGGACTGGACCATTCCAGCTACTCCTTCTGAAGGAGAATGAAATTTTCATCACTTATTAAGTAACCACCTCTGTATTTATTTGCTCTGCTTCTTATAAGTCTGTGTAGCTTCCATTATCAAGGTAATTTGATAGGAAGTTTTCTATTAATAAGTGCCTTTAGATAAAATATTTGCAAACTCATTTTTCATCTTCTTATTGTATCTTGAATACAGATGGTGGATGGAATACCACTGACCCACTGACAGTTGGTGTTGGGACAGCAGCAATGCCAGTGACACGAATGCTGTCCATTGGAGGAAAGCTTTGGTGTGGTTGTCATAATACAATAAAAATTCTGAACACTGTTTCACTCAACATTGAGGTGAGGCAAAAAATGTAACTCTTTTTAGAAATTTATTCAATGGAATTATTTAGACTTGATAACCAAGTTACTTAAAATATTTTGCCTGATGATGATAGCATACCAGCAAACATTCTGCCTTGTACAATAAAATATAACTATTAGACAAAAAGTAGTCAAAAGACTTTCTGGAATAGGATTCAGGACTCATGATCACTGAGAAAAAGAGCATTATTGTCAAATGTAATAAAATTCGTAAGTCAAATTTATTTAATGTGGTGTCTTGATAATGACCCAAAACAGACAGAAGTAGAGTTCTTGCATTTTCTTATAAACACTCCTGGTAATTGAGATGATTATCGTCTCCTTCTTTAAATGCTGTCAACCACTGAATGCATTCTCTAACCCATATAAAATTCTTCTACCAGACTACTGGATGTAACAAAAGATGGAAAATATTGATTAAAGAACCTGTATTGATACTAAGTATGATCTGCAAGATCAAATGTTAAACTATGTTGGAGCAGGAAGAAGCTTTACAGGGAGTATATTTCTATTGATATGATGGAAAATGAAAAGAAGAGCAGCTGTTTTCAGTGACTTCTGTTTATGTTCTTCATTCATTTGTGAGAATTGTTGAAAATATTCACAATCTTTCCAATTTGAACATTAATGTCATTTTCTATGAGTATTGGTCTAATTTTCAATTGTTTAAATAAAACCTACTGGCTTAAGGGAGTGCTTATTAATTTATTAATCTTCCTCATTCTTTTTTTTCTAAATGTAGCATAGCATTCACTAAGTTGAATGACTGTCATTATTTTGGGAAATGTATTTTCTGTAGGAGCTTGTGCACTACAGCTGATTAATTTTTAACCACATTTCTCTGACATAAAACTGCATTCTCACCATAGTTTGATCTACATTTCACTGCTCTAATACTAATGTCTAAGCTTTAACTAATTATTTTGGACAATAGCTAGAGAATGTGTTAAATTTTTCTTCCCTGCACACTTGCATATGAATGGTCTGATGACTCAGCCAGCAGAAATATGAGACTGTGGGGCAGCAAACCCAGAAAATTTACTGCTTGTACTGTATTTTAATAGAAATTTTATATTTGGCATTACTTCATATCAGATAGATGTATTTAATATGCAGTGTGGTATAAATTCATTATAAAACCTTTCTACTGCCATCTACATCTTGATAAAAAGAGTTAATGGATTGCAGCAAGGTAAATACAAATTATTAGTTTCACTTAATTGCTTAGTAAAAATCTGTTGCTCTTGTGTTCCTCAGAGAAGTGCCCAAACTCATTACTGATTTATTAAGTAATGATATATGTATGAATACTATAAAAGCAATTGATCTATCATTTTGCATTATGTTGATTCTGTCTGTGAATTTGATTTCAGAAAAGTACGTTAAGTTTCGACTCATGACTGACATGACATCTTTATTGGATTCACAATGTTTCCCACCAACTATGTTTTAGATGGGATGGATGGAAGTTCGTGTGTGCAAACCCTGGCAAACAGGGATGATGATGCAATACTCTGTACTTCAGATCCAGCTTACCCACTATCAAAATACCTTTAATTGTCACGATGGATAATTTTTTTATCAAGTATATTCTCATCCACTTGGTTCAAAACACTCACTCAGTATTTGCCAATCCTTGTTTTACCTTTCAGAAGTAATTACTAAGAACTACACACTTTGTATCCCAGAAAAAGACTGTATTATTTCCAGTAGGTGAAATCTACATCACAATTTGCTGTGCAGTGCCAACAGCTTCCATCCACTACTTTTCTTGCTGTTTCTTTTAGAGCATGGAAGAGCAGTGTCATACCTTATCCACAACAATGCATTAATGTAAAAAATCCATTAGATCCTTTTTTTATATGTTTAAAATCATTGCTGAGAAATTTATTTTTAATGTTTCCTTTTGGTAAGTACTAATGTTGCACAAAGGTTATTACATATTTAATTCTTCTGGTATATATACATCATCATCTAATTCTTCCATTTTAATCACCAATTGTGTATTTTTACCATGTTTTGATTTGTGGGTTCAGTTTTGAAATACTCTTCATGTTTGAATTCATTTCCCTATTTCTTAACTGTTAGGAATGAAGAACAAAATGTCTTATAAATCTTCATCAGCGTTGGGTAACTCTGTTGGACATGAATTAGCCAGAACTAAGAAATTTACCTAGTCCATCCATCTGGATGATACAAACAAAACAAAACCATTTTGAAAATCTGCATACACAAACCAATCTCACAAATCTAATTGCAACTGGGTTGATGTGATCATCCAACATGTACCAATGCAACAAAAACCAATTTCATTGAGATTAGATTAAGTGTACTCTTCATTCCAATTGATCCATAGCGAGGAGATCTTCTGGGATGGCATCACTATGGATCACTTGGAATGAAAGGTACATCTAATATAAACTCTAATCTCAAGGAAATTGATTTTTGTTGTGTTGGTACATTTGCATGATCATATCAACCCAGTTTCAATTAGGTTTGTGAAGTTGGTTTCTGTGTTCAGCTTTTCAGAATGGTTTGGTTTCCTGTGTTTGATTCAGATTGATGAACTGGGTAAAATATCAACCTCACTACCATGCCAACCCAGAAACTTTTCATCTTACTGTTTTATTTGTGCTCATATGTAGACGACATTTTGAAATTCATTTCACGTGACATTTAAGTAACAGTGCCAAAATGCATAGTGCCATTATGTAGCCCATCATTGTATGATGTTCATGTTCAAAGGATATTTTACTTGCATAGAATGAAAAAGATGAAGTTTGATAGACCCACTGAACATGAATAAAACTACACTTTGGATTAGTTTCTGGTATTGTACATGGAAGTGCCCTCCAACAGAAGAAAATGTTTTTAGTCCCCAATTAAGATCACAAAAGTCTTTTATTAACAGTTTGTGGAATACACTGAAACACAAAACAAATGATCAAGCAGTATTGGGTGGGGACACCCATACAGCATCTCTGCCAGACTGTAGCTGTTGATGGCATTTCTCTATAAGAAGCTAGGCAAGCAGTGAAAGACAGTTTTATGTGAGTGCCCTGACATCCTTTGAATTTGATCTTCAGGGTGTGGACAAAACATTCCATGAGCCTGTTTGAGGCAGGATGAAACAGAGGAGAAATGATACGTTTGATGCCATTGTGGGTGTAGAACCACCAGACAGCAGCCGTCAGAACCTGAGGCCTGCTATCTGTGCCTAAGCTGCGGGGATACATTCACTGGAAATTTTTTTGAGGTCATTGTCTGCTGCAACTTGATGGCTTTGGGAAAGTGAGAAAAAGAATTAAAAAAGGAAGAGTCACATGGCTCCCAAGAAAACTTCAACAAAATCCACATGCAGGTGTTCTCAGTGTATCCCAGCCAAGCAGAATATGATTGGTGAGGTGTTGCTCACTATGCATGACTGGCCAAGTAATCATGCACTAGCTGTGTGACATCATCATCCATTCATGGCCAGTACATATAGTGGAGAGTGAGCTGTTTCAAGTGAGAGGTCCCTCTTTGAGCGAGCTTTGCTACAGAGCTTGGGCAACACCACTCAACTGTCATCCTCCTGCATCATTGGCAGGCTGTTTTGCCTGATCTGGAGTTTGTAGTGTCAAACAACAAAACAATGGAGACCCACCATGCTAAGAACACACTTTGACAAGTCAACCTGTGTGGATAAACTGTAAAAAATGCTGCAATAGGGTGTTCTACTGTGACATGGATGCAACATCCATAGAATTTATTGAAAAGTCCTCCAAATGCTACTCAACCTGGAAATAAATCTGAAAACAGTTTCCTGTTTGTTGAATTCAAAATCTGAACTCAAAGGGACTCTGGAAAGGGCATCTGCATTATAATGCTTATGAGACAGGTGACAATGTATGGAGTAGTGGTAATTGGACATGTACAAGGCCCAGTGACAAAGAGAGTGGGCCATCTGTTTTCACAGTTTACCTTGAGCCCAAACAAAGACAAGGGCTTATGGTCAGTAAGTAAACAAAACTTATTTTCTTAAAGGAAAATATGGAATTTATACATGCCAAAAATGACAGTCAGCACATACTTCCCTACCACCAAATAATGTTCTTGATCTCGATTCGAGATTTTGTAAATGAATGCTATAGGTTTTTCCAAACCATCTGGGAATTTGTGGGACAGGAAAGCCTCACCATTTGTGGAGTCATCTGTTGACAAAACCAATCATAGCTGAGGCTGATACATGGTTAAACAAGCGGCTAACTGTGGGCAAGCTTTTGAAGTTTGAAATGCCTACTGACAAACTGTTAACTATTGAATAGGAATGTCCTTTGCAGCATAACTGATTGTAAGGGTAAATGATAGAAGCTGCCTGAAGAATATAGGGAACCTTGCTGCAAAAAGCTGGAAGTTCTTACCATATTTCAGAATCAAAAAAATCTTTATCTCAGCATAGTCCTGAGTGGGTTGTGGGCCTTCTAGGTAAATGACAGAAGGTTAAGAATATTTCTCTTAAAGAGCCTTTTCATACAGAGCCACAAAAATTCAATCCAGATTGTACTAATATTCGTCATTTGTACAACCCATAACCAGGAAGTCATCCAGATAGTAGACACAATGGGGAATATTTGGTATCGACTATGTAGCACTGACTGGGGCTATAGGACAAGAAAGAGTGGAAATGATTGACTGAGGTCACAGCTACATTAACACATCACACGTTTATTAATATTCTCACAGCTTTAACAAGTTTACAACCTGTGCTCTGTACAACAATTTCTCTTAAAATTCAGACAGAATCAAAACAATTAGCAAATTAATAAAGCTAAACCATGACAATTATTCAGTAAAGAAATTCAGAAGCAAGTAAAGCTCCAATATCATTCAAATAACCAAACATGACAATTACTTATCCAGGAACCTAACTGATCTACAAAAATTAAAATTCAATTAAATTACTTTATGGGGCATAAGTATTATTCACCAGGTTCCAGGTTATGTGCTTATGAAAGAACTCCTGCATAACAATTAGCACAAAATACTGACCTATCTCCTTTTGTGGCAGTTTTGCCTGCTTTTATTTCTCTGTTTGTTAGTCCTCAGTGTCGACGTACTGCGTCGCTACATTGGCTGAAAAATAAGGTTCGTAATTTTGACACTGACTACTATAAATAATATAGCCGACATATGCACAATCTTTTGCTTTCACTGTTTACACAACCCCCCCAATAATACACATTTATACATATATGGCCAGTGCCTTATTGTTTATACTTTCCATAAGCCTCATTAATAGTTTGCAGGTGAACCTCCACATACTGCTACAATAGTCTACTATTGAACATCTGCAAGCCGTAATAACATAAACATATATTTCAAAGTCCTTCAAGTAAATTGAACAGTCACGTTCATTGCTTTAACACATGGCCTATTGGTGTAACACTTATTTCACTGTTACGTTGATGCATTGTTGTTGTTCTAAGCAACAAAGACTCCTCATCTGAAACTCGGCCATGGACTGACTGTCTTGTGATCAAAAATTGGGTCCTTATATATCATCACAATAATAGGTACTGAAACTATGCATTGTTTGAAGTTAAATTTACAGAAATTACAATTAAAACTTAACTCATTAAATTAGCTGAACACATTGAAAGATTGTGTGTTTTTAACAGTTTCTTCTATTACAAGGGTTAAGCTGAATTATTTGTTTAAATCATGAAATTAACATATATAGTTACACAAACAATACTTTTGACAAAACAGTTAATTACTTTGGAACTAATTAAGGGCTGGCTTTGCTAACATGTTTTCGAATAGATACAAATAGATCCTTTAAAATTACTATTAGTTGTTCCTCCAAATGTTTATACTTAGCGCAGAATTTACATTTGTTTATATGTCAAACATAGAACTTAAGTTATGAAACAAATACTGATTTCACCCTATAATGAAATATACTAACTAGTAATAGTCAAAATAAATTAGAAAATCAATTACATACATAAAACTAAGCACAAAATTAGATCTGATGTTATATTCTTTAAAAACTAAAGACCAATCTTTCTCTTTTATGAAAATACAGATTATACTCATGTATGTTAATGGTAATTGAGTCAAAATGAAGAAATGAATTTTAAGGAGGCAGATGACACAACAAGAGGGGAGTTAAAATTATCCCAGCTTGCTTTGTCACGCTTTTTTCTCCTTTTTTTCAATTTACTCCATGAAAACCTGCAACATTACAGAAAGTTGAAGAAAGTTTTTTAAAAAAAGAATAAAGGCCTTAATAATATAATTTTGCATACATATTCCAGACAATTATGCAAGATTGTACTATCAGCTGAACTGTACATGCTCTAATGAAATGTCTATAATACCACTGAAGAGTTTAAATCAGGCAAATGTCTCTGTAATAAAGTGTGTACATGAAAGTGCTGAATCTTTACAGCTTATGTAGCACATAAAATAAATACAACCAGTTTTGTGAGCTACACAGCACATGAAGGAACTGAATGTCTGACACAGTCACGACACACAATTGCTGTGCATCTGGCTTATTCACATTCCATGAATGCACAGTGAATTCATGTCAAGCATACACAATGACAGTCCTCCATGCAACAAACTGCGGTCCCTTTTGATTAGGTACAGCAAAGTAAACACACCTTCTATCCATGTCAGTTGTTCCTTCACAGTTCATGACAACTTCCCACTTAGTCACAGTACTGGTTCCAACTGCCTCTTTCTGCACTGCACTTGTGCAAGTCCCTTCTCTAATAAGCAGTGCCAATAGTGTGTGTGGCCAACCTAGAATAACAGTTCAGATATTGCCAACCTAGGCCATAGTGTCAAACATGACACATACTCCCCACCCCATGCTACTGTTAGGCAACCTGCTGAAGAAACTCTTGAATCAGCCATAAGGCCTGGCTTTACCTGAGTTAGGTGTGCCCAGATCTCCTTCCCTGTCTAGAGCTCCTCCAAATGGATGATCACTGGTGTTAAAAATTCGTGAATTTGAGAGGGCCCAAAGAATCTGAGAAACAATTTTTTGGTTATTTTTTCTGCAACTGTGCTCAATTCTTGGAAATTTCAAACAAATACCATGCCACCAGTTGATAGATGTTTGGATGCCACCATCATTGTACCATGTGGCTTCCATCCTATGAGCCATTTAGATACGCCTCTTCACTCTCCTCCATTGTGCAATCACCTGCTCAGCTCTATTCCTTTCAGGTAACAAGTCATCAACAAACTTTAAATTGCACAGTGAAGTCATAATTTGGTAACCCAAAAGCAAGCTTGTGGGTGTGATCTGGTGGCTCTCTTGGTGCGGCATGTAAAATTCCATGATTAACCAAGAAAGTGAGCTATCCCATCCACTATGGTCCTTACTATGGCAGGCTGAAAGGGCAGAATGGAGGTTCCTGTTAATACTTTCATTGTATGCGGGGTTGGGATAATATAGCATGATGGTGATGTTTCATATGCCCATTCCAAGACAAAATTGCTTGAACTGGTGTATTGTGAATACAGTCACATTGTTAATAACTGTGGACTGTGGGGTGCCAAAGGTATAAAATATACCTTGCAATTTCTGATTGATGGTGTAGATGGTTGCCCCTACACTTGGTAACGAGCAGACAAACCTGGTAAACACACCCACGCACACCAAAATGAACTTTTTGATGGCCTTAGTTCTAGGCAGAGGCCCATTAAAATCAGTCTACATCTATCAGGAGGGTATTTCCGCCATCTTGGAAGCTAAAAGTCCAACTCTACTATCCTCACTTCATTGCACACATTTCACAATTGTGTACTCCATTTCAAAACTCATTATTCATACCTGGCCATATAAACTGTTGTTTAATCTTTTCTCTCATCTTTTACACCTTAAGATGTCCACCTACTAGTGACTTATGAAAATATTTTAACGGAAATGGAACCAGTTGTCTAGGCACAGCTACCTTCAGATCACCCTTACCCCTCACCTTACAGCAGAACACCCCTTCCTTCAGCACATGGAGTTTAACATTCTGCTCTCCTAGGAGACTTTCTTTAATTGTCTTAAGGTGTTCATCAGAGTCCTGAAATTCCCTGATGTCATGGAATAAGTGCAGAATATTTGTGAGAATAGAGGCCACTATAGCACTTGCGCCATAGCCCTTCTCCCGCTGTTCATCTCCTTGCCCCTTTTCCACTTCTCCAAACGTGCTGCTCAGACCATCAGCAATCACATTCACTTCAAACTTGAATATTAATATCCAAGCCACCCATCTGGCTATAAGAGGTGTCTTTCTGGGCTTCACCTTCACCCAGCTAAGCACCTGGTTGTCTGTTTCTAGGGTGAACTGCCTATCCTTGAGGTAGTACCTAATATTCTCCATATCACACAATACCGTTAAAGCTACTAACTTAGATGGAATGTCATTTCTCTAAATCATTCAAACCCCTTAAAGCATAGATAATCACCTTTTTTCCTGTTCTTACATCAGGACTGCTCCCACTCCTAGAGGTGATACATTTGTCTGCATGAGAAATTCCTTATTGAAGTCAGACATGGCTAATACTGTCACTAATTGCAAGGCTACCTCTAATGCTACGAATGAAGCTTCCTAGGTCAGACTCCACACAAATTTGCAGCCCTTCTTCCTGAGTTCATTAAGGGACTGCTGCCTTCTCCAAAAACCCACATATAAATTTTCTATAAAACTTAGCTATCTCAACAAATCTGGCCACTTCCTTCGCATTTTGTGGCTGGGGATACTGTCTGATTGCTTCAGCTATTTCTGTATTGATGAAAATACCTTTGCTGTAGACCAGATGGCCAACCAACTTCATATAGAATAAGCAAAAATGGCAAATTCTGCCCCCCAACCTATGAAAAACTTCTCTTACATGTTGAACATCTTCATGAGCTGAGTCATTGTACACTCCTGGAAATGGAAAAAAGAACACATTGACACCAGTGTGTCAGACCCACCATACTTGCTCCGGACACTGCGAGAGGGCTGTACAAGCAATGATCACACGCACGGCACAGCAGACACACCAGGAACCGCGGTGTTGGCCGTTGAATGGCGCTAGCTGCACAGCATTTGTGCACCGCCGCCGTCAGTGTCAGCCAGTTTGCCGTGGCATACGGAGCTCCATCGCAGTCTTTAACACTGGCAGCATGCCGCGACAGCGTGGACGTGAACCGTATGTGCAGTTGACGGACTTTGAGCGAGGGCATATAGTGGGCATGTGGGAGGCCAGGTGGACGTACCGCCGAATTGCTCAACACGTGGGGTGTGAGGTCTCCACAGTACATCGATGTTGTCGCCAGTGGTCGGCGGAAGGTGCACGTGCCCGTCGACCTGGGACCGGACCGCAGCGACGCACGGATGCACGCCAAGACCGTAGGATCCTACGCAGTGCCGTAGGGGACCGCACCGCCACTTCCCAGCAAATTGGGGACACTGTTGCTCCTGGGGTATCGGCGAGGACCATTCGCAACCGTCTCCATGAAGCTGGGCTACGGTCTCGCACACTGTTAGGCCGTCTTCCGCTCACGCCCCAACATCGTGCAGCCTGCCTCCAGTGGTGTCGCGACAGGCATGAATGGAGGGACGAATGGAGACGTGTCGTCTTCAGCGATGAGAGTCGCTTCTGCCTTGGTGCCAATGATGGTCGTATGCGTGTTTGGCGCCGTGCAGGTGACCGCCACAATCAGGACTGCATACGACCGAGGCACACAGGGCCAACACCCGGCATCATGGTGTGGGGAGCGATCTCCTACACTGGCCGTACACCACTGGTGATCATCGAGGGGACACTGAATAGTGCACGGTACATCCAAACCGTCATCGAACCCATCGTTCTACCATTCCTAGACCGACAAGGGAACTTGCTGTTCCAACAGGACAATGCACGTCCGCATGTATCCCGTGCCACCCAACGTGCTCTAGAAGGTGTAAGTCAACTACCCTGGCCAGCAAGATCTCCAGATCTGTCCCCCATTGAGCATGTTTGGGGCTGGATGAAGCGTCGTCTCACGCGGTCTGCACGTCCAGCACGAACGCTGGTCCAACTGAGGCGCCAGGTGGAAATGGCATGGCAAGCCGTTCCACAGGACTACATCCAGCATCTCTACGATCGTCTCCATGGGAGAATAGCATACCTGCATTGCTGCGAAAGGTGGATATACACTGTACTAGTGCCGACATTGTGCATGCTCTGTTGCCTGTGTCTATGTGCCTGTGGTTCTGTCAGTGTGATCATGTGATGTATCTGACCCCAGGAATGTGTCAATAAAGTTTCCCCTTCCTGGGACAATGAATTCACGGTGTTCTTATTTCAATTTCTAGGAGTGTATATGACCAGATCGTCAAGATAATGATAGACCTACTGGCACTTGATATTGGAAAACTCTGCACCTGTAAACTGTGAGAGCACAGATGCAGCTGTAGTGAGCCCAAATGGTACACAATTACATTCAAACAAAGTCCAAGCTGTCGCAAATGCTTTACGTTCTTATACCTTTCATCTAATGGAATTTGATTGCATGCCTCATTAATATCTAATGTGGTTAATATCTTTGCTCCCTTAAACCATACAAAACATGAATGCAAGCTCAGCAGAGGTATAGTTCACAATATTACCAACTTATTTAAGCCTCTGTAGTCCATAACTGGACAATGTCATCTGTTAGCTTTTGGTACCAAGAATATTGTTGCAGCATATGGTGATTTAAATGGTCATCTAATACCTCATGCTCCCTTAATTCCTCCATTCTAGGTAATCTATATGGCACCTTTTTAATGAGAGTCTGAGCCATTAACTCCACATGATATTCAGCTAAATCCATTGTCCCCAAATCTTCCATTAACACATCAGGAAATTCCTCACATACAGCTTTAATCTTCTTTAGGAAGTGATGGACATGACCTACCTGCTGATTGATTGAGTTTGAGCTCCTCTCACTACCCACTTCAGTACCCTGTTGATCATATGCCAAGTTGACCATCCCCTTCTGCCCATGTATTTGTGGCCTAAACTTAAAAGGAAGCTGCCGGCCTGCTCATTCCACAATAAGTCCTGTTTTACCAATAAAGTTCAATCCCAAAATACATTCACTAGCTAAATCATCCACAGTCCTCATGATGACCCTCCAGGAACATTTTCTAATTTTCAAACTGAGCACTCCTAAAATATGGATCACCACTTGTTCCTCCATGAATTCCAATTCTAAGGGCATCACACTTCTATTAATAGTGCAAAATAGTCCACAGTTTCAGCAGTACCAAGATCATGCCAATATTGATGACTAATCAATTCTAGCAACATAGTCCATACGTTCAACATTGTCTATGGTTTCAGCAGTACCATGCTCATGCCAGTACTGCCGACCAATCAATTCTAGCAAGGCTGTAGAGACAATTAACCCAAATTCTCTCTCTTATTTGTTTCCATATATTATTCTGTTGCATGGGTCACACTACTTTCTCCTATAATTTACTCTTGACAGTAGTGACTATTAATCGCAATGTGTCAGTGTTATTTACTTGCATAGCTAATGTTCAATGTTGAGATTCCAGTATAAAGTTGAAAAACTCCATTATTTTATCAACAGAATCTAGCAAAAACTGAGAACACTCATGTAACCTGTCCTGTAATGGATTCTGTAACATTGAAAACAGAGTGTCAAGGACTGCTTGTCCTAACCCAGCATTATTTTCTGCTCAATTATTGTCACTATTTGGTTAACTGAAATTGCTATTATGAGGATATAACCAATCCTGAATAATATTACCATATCTTACTAGTTGTTGTGCCTGCTCCTTGTCTGCACCCAGCAAATCATTCATGCTGTGAAGATAACGATTGAAACGAGCCTGTGGTCTATGCACTGGATTAGGAATGGGTTCCACCTCACTTTGCACAACCTCCAGCTTTTCTTCCAAAGCCACAGCAATATTTGCAGTGGCCAACCTTACCTCCTTGGATTTGGTAGTCCAATGTACAGGCAAGTCACTGTTTTGATGAAGTTGCTCAGTCAATTCATGAACAGTATGTTTGGGCTCTTTTTGTCTCTTTAATTCATAATCAAGTTCATTCCTCATCAGGAATGCTGGATCCCTTACATCAGTGGGCATTCTGAAAAATTTGACACAGTATCAGTGAATAAGCTAGTGTAATTACACAACGTATCTATGAACACTGAACACTGTCACTCAATCGATTGAGCTCACCCTGCTACAACATGTGCTGTGCTGACTGGGGCTAAGACAAGAAAGGCTGGAAACAATTGATTGAGTCACAGCTACATTAACACACTACACATTTATTAATATTTTCACAGTCAGCCAGCTTTCACAGACTGCTCCTTAATTATCTCTATTCCTATGAGAATCCATTAACTCATATTTTCGACAAATTTACACCATGTGTTCTTTACAACGATTTCTCTTAAAACTCACACACAACACAAATAATTGGCAAATTAATAAAGCTGAACCATGCTAATTATTGAGTACAGGAATCAAAAAGAAAGCAAACCATAATATTGATCAAATAATCAAACCTAACAGTTACTTATTCTGGAACTTAACAGATCTACAGAAATTAAAATTTACTTTAAGTACTTTAAGGGGCATAAGAGTTATTCATGAATTTGTGTGCTTGCCTAGGGAACCCTCAAATGCCAACTAGCATAAATTAGTGATTTTTTTTTCACTCAAAGATAAACATTAGAAATGGCTTGGTATAGCATCCACTAGGGAACACAGAACAGAAGTAATATTTGAACTAGTTGCTCCCCTTTTTGTGTAGGTTGCTTGTGTTCATGGCACTGCACCCTTACATGCAATGTTTATATCATCAACCTTTGAGTTCCTTCATATGACAAATAGAATACAATATCTCATCTTGTACCTGAAACAGGCCAGTGTTAGCAAGCATACACTATGCACATTTTGGTGAATTACCTATGATGCCACACACAGATGGCAGATACTACTAAACAGTTTAATTCAGGCAAATGCCTCTGTAATAGAGTGTGTACACAAAAGAGTTGAATCTCTACAGCTCATGTAGGCAATAAAGTATATACAAAGTATAGTTTGAGCAAATAATAGAATGAAAAATCATGAAGTGGTGACACAACCATTAGTACACAGTATCTAAAGGAACTGAATGTCGACACAGTCATGACACACAATTTTTATGTGTTCAACTCATTCACATTCCATAAGCGCACAATGCGCTCATGCCAAGCATACACAATAACAGTCCTCTCTGCAACAGACCATGGTCTTTTCTGCTTAGGCACAACCAAGTAAACACACCATCTATCCATGTTGAGTGCTTTTTCACAGTCTGTGACAAATTCCCCCCCTGCCCCTCCTTTCCATATTGTGCTTATGCAGATTCCTTCTCTCAGTCAGAGAGGTCTCAAGGAACAGTGATAGATAGTATGGCTAACAGTTCTGGTGTTGCCAACCTAGGCCATAGTGCCCAACAAGATGCAGCTTTTCTAAAGACCTTTGGAAAGTAGCAGTTGCATTAATTATCTCAAACAGCAACATATTACACTGGTAAAGTCCAAAATACATATTTAATACTAAGATTTTCTTTAAGTTATCAGTAAACAGAAGCTGGAAATAAGCCTCCACCAGGCCAATTCAGTTTTTGAAATGAATGGGTCTCCAGCTAAATTTAAAAGGGATTTGTCAAGCAGGATTAATGGGTAGCAATCAACTTCTCCTTGAGTATTAACAGTCAGTCCAAAATCACCACACAGATGTAGGATGCCACTAAGTTCATGTATGACCACCGAGGGAGAGGCACATTGACTAGAAGGAATAAATTAAAGCACTTGCTGTTCTTCAAACCTTCATCCTGAAGAGCCAATGGAGTCTTGCAGGCTATAAAAAAATGCAGCACTGCATAAAACTTTAAAATAATGTGTGCCTCAGAATTGAAGGCTGGCCCAAGACCGGGTTAAAATAACAGCACAAACTGGAAATGTAAAGGGTCAATATTTTTGGTGAAGGCTGCATAGTATTACCAGTGCACTGAGTAAAAAAACCAAACACTGAATTGGCATCAAATCTGAAAATATTTTCTACAGACCAGTTGGTAACCACAAGAAAAGGTATTGTCGTGATCACTTGCTTATACTTTACAGAGGACTTATTTTTTTCATAAAAACACTGTATTATCACTTCCTATAACATTGTTGACTTTGCTCACAGTAACATACAGCCACATGCCTGTCACACTCTGACATACTTCCACTACGTGACCTTTGCAAAAACACTGTCAGCACTTGGCATCATAATGAGAGCACTCTTGATGTGAGTCTAAAGTGAAACAGTCAGGACAACCAGGCAATAACCAAAAATTTTGCGTCTAACACCTCTGAACTACACATTGTGACATATAATGGGGCTGGTGGGCTGCCACTCAGTGAGACATGTATATTGTTTCAGGATCAGAAGGACAGTTATGTTGTCAGTCCTCACTGGGACCATCATAAACACTTTCAAATCAGCAGAAAACATTTACTGAGTGGCTTGAAAAATATCAAAAGCATGAGGGATTTGCAACACCTCTCCTAATGATTACTCTCACTTCCACACCTACTGTGTGTGCAGAGCTCCATCAGGGGCAACATGAATTACAACATTCTTGATCAAACTTTCTGTGTATGATCAGCCACAAGCACACATAAATGTACACTTCCTACTTAATCCTTGAAAATTTGTGGTCAGCTTTCTGTGTCTGAGTTATGACATTTCAAAAATTCCAATTGAGCTGCTACTAGATGCATTTCAGTAGAAAAATGTTCTGTCAAAAATGGTAACTCCAAGAGTTCCAACAATGGGGGCAATTTCTACACAAGATAATATAACTAGGGGCTGATAAATAATTTAAAAAAGCCCTCTGTCATTGTAGGCACTGAATCTCACTTGTCTGGAATTGTAGTGCTAACCACTTCTGGTAAACATCCCAGTCTTCTTTCGCATTTTTTGGATGCAAAACTGGAATAGCTTGCAGGGATTGTGGCTGCCCATGATCTGAGCTCAGTCAAATGTTGGAGCAACATCTGATGTTGGTTAAGATGCTATTGCCACAATTCCAAAAAATTCACAGCCATGTTTTATCACTAATGTTGTAGTCCCAAGTTTATATTACAAAAGTCATTTGTTAATACTTTGTGGAATACACTGAAATGCAACATATATTATGCACAGTTCATAAATGTCACTGAATTGGTGAATTTTCCAGGACTACAGATGAAACCAATGGCAGTAGCACAACCTGAATTACGGTAGTGACAACCACATATAGATGAAGCTGAGATTAGTCACTTAGCTGAATGGTATCACAGTCTGCTGAAGTAGGAGTTAACAGCAGTAAGTGGATGGCACAAACTCAGATTCCAAGCAGGCCCAGTTGGAACATAAAAGAATCAAGAGAATTACCAATGTAGTGCTGAGTCATTGCCAGTACTTCTGTTAACCATGGAAAGGAACACATAAGTCAGTAAACAGAAATGAAACTGGACCTTCTGCCACTTAAGCTTAAATTGGCTGTTTGATTGACCATATGACCAGCTGATCAGAGATGCTGTAATGATTACTGCTCACAGCAACACTGCCAGTGTATGAATATGTAGATGTGTATTGCAAAATTATATCAGAAGCTTAGCTTCAAGACATTTGCTTTTGTATTGGGGTGAAGTTCTCATACTTAAACTGATGGCAATAAGAGTTGTGTTGATTTGGGGAGAAGAGATCAAACAGCAAGGTCATCAATTTCATCAGATTAGGGAAGGATGGGGAAGAAAGTTGGCCATGCCCTGTCAAAGGAACCATCCATGCATTTGTCTGAAGCAGCTTAGGGAAATCACTGAAAACCTAAATCAGGACGGTCAGATGCGAGATTGAACCGTCGTTCTCCCGAATGCAAGTCCAGTGTGCTAACCACTGTGAGAGCAATAAGAACAAACAAGGTTGCACATTGCTATGATGCTATGTTTCTTTGTTCTCTACCTGATGGGGTATCAAGCAGCTTCCATTTAATCATTTGAAGAAATATATGTGTTCTGTTAACACAAAGGAACTCCTAACACCCTTAAGAGCCTCCTTAATGGCCTGACATTATTACACTCAAAATTTTTATCGCATTTACAGATAAATGAATCTTTGATTCATGTCTAGTTCTCTTTTATACATTAAATATGCAGATAATGTTTGTTGCAAAATTAACTATACTTTCAACTCTTCAAAATTCAACACTGATTTGGGATATGTTTTTATCTGTGTATGTAATAAAGATACATGAAGTTTCTTTGATATTGTTGTTGACATTTCTTTCCTGCATTACTTACATTAAAACTTAGTATTTCTGTTTCATTTCAGCATTCCTTTCAAGTAAACTCTGACAGCAGTCGATCTGTAACATGTTTAGCACTGGCAGGATTTGGTGTTTGGATTTCCTTACAGAATTCAGCAGTTGTAAAACTTTTCCATGCAATATCATATGAATGCCTCTGTGATGTTAATGTCGCACCTGCAGTAACAAAAATGCTACAAAGTAAGTGAAATGATATAACAACCTGATGAATAAATCTTGACATGAAATAAACATTATATACTTGTTGTTTATGATAGCATAGTTTTTGCAACATGATGCATAAACCTTGACATGAAATAAACATTATATACTTGTTGTTTATGATAGCATAGTTTTTGACATTTGTGAATATTGTCCTCATGATACATAATCAATATACAGGATGATTCTTATACACATTTAAAAACCACAAAGACAATCAATGGCCATGAATGCATTTCTTCAGGACTCTAGAAATCTGGAAATAGCATGGGGATAGATCAGGACTGTATGGAGGTTGTGTAAGGGGTTCTTGGCAAAACGTCTGCAGAATAATTGAAGCAACTGTGGCAACAAGTGGTCCTGCCAACATGTTGTCAAGGTTGTTACAAGTATGCCACAGAAGTTTCACCATGAAGCCCTTACACTTTCTTCATACATTCCCAGTCTCTCCCCATGTAATTTCCATATTTTTGGTGCCCTGAAGAAAGACTTCCATAACCATTGAATTCCTTTGGATAAAGAAGTACACTCATGGATACAATCATGACTCCTTAGGCAACCACAAAAAATTTCCCATAAAGGCATTGACAGTCTTGTCTCACAGTGGGATAAATATGCTAACAGTTAAGGTGATTACTTTTGAAATAATACAATTTACTTACTTTTTTCCATCTGTCATGTTTTCATTTGACTGCCGCTTTTATATTATATGTAACACAAAGGTTATTGGGAGACTGCAGAAGCTTTCCCAATGCTGCTGGTGATTTCTGCATTCTGCATCTACTTCCCCATTATTACAGATAAGCCTGCCAATACACACAAATTGGTCAACATCCTGTAGTAACTTCTGTTGCACTACAGTTTGAGTAGATACTTTTCCACTTTATATACATGTTATGTTTGCCTATCACCATTTTATTTTATCCCTCCAGAGATGTACATTCAATCCAGCTTGGTAAACAAGGCAAAAACCTGAAAATACATACTAAAGAATGAAAAATCCAGGATGGGATGTAACAATATAACAAAAAGGATAATTGTTACACCCCATATAGCAGAGATTCTGAGTCACATTTTCAACAAAGGCCTTCTTGGCTGAAAGTTAACTGTTCAAAAGTCTTCTTATTGTGCCTTTCTGTTATTCAGCATCTCCCCTATATGGTGAGTAGCAGGTATCCTCTTCATTATACTGTAAATAAGTACAGGTATAAATGGAATGTTGGTTCATGTAACAAGAGGAACGACAACACTGCAACTATGCAATGTAGCAAGAATGGTATTCTAATGATGTACTATTTGCTGTTGAAAAAACTTTTGCTGCTTGTAATTGCATAATCAGAGTATGACCTGGAGTTAGAGCACAACAGCACAAAAAAATGGGGAGCACAAGTCAGATTACTGCAGGAACTACATCTAAATTCAAATCAAACTGCAGAGGTGTTGTTATACATACTGGGACAAATTCTGTTACAAGCAGCAGTGCAGGATAAATTATGAATGAAACAAGAAACCTGATTTGTTCAGCTACAAGTTTTTATGCAGGATCCAAGCTCAGAGATAAGTAATTATACACTAAATGAGTGTGCCTTAGCCAGTCACTTTTGTAGATGCAAACATAAAGGCAGTGAAGTTTCTGTATAAGTTAAAATAACAGCACTATTCTTTCAGAGTACAACAATAAAGGCCAAAAAGTCATGGAGTTTCTGGTGTATTGAAAATGCATTTACAGATCTGCAGGTAGAAATATTAGAAACTTTAAGCAAAAATTGCAAAATTAGTAGGAAAGAATATGAAGAAAAACATTATTTTGTGCAGAGACTTTAATATAGCAAGATTTTGAAAAATGCTTGTCACAGCATAACACAGAGATTAGGTCTTACGCAGCTACAAGAGTGACTTCTCCAGGTCAATCAATCATTAATAAAATCATTGTCAACATTAATGCTTGTGCTATGAGACGTAGACAGTACAAAAAGAAATATTTGTTTATTAGGGACAGCTTACCTGCTTCTTCATAAGTAATGGCCTAACATCAGAACTGAAGCAAACTACCAAAGAAATAAGAATCATTGGCAAAGAAAACATAAACATCTTTTAAGTGCTATTAAGTTGTGAATTTGGGACTGAGCTCTACAGGCTCAGAATGCAAAAGGGATGTATCATGCTTTTATTAGTTCAGTAACATATCATTTTAATGTGGCATTCCCCTAAGTAAAGTACCAGCTCAAACACAGTGTCTTAGCAATAAAATATTTGGTTGTGATAGAAGTAAAAACTGGCTGTAGTTCAATGGTCATACTAGAAAGTAGCTACAAAATCATTGAATTAAGTGAAGTAAAAGCTTTGTTGACAAACAAAGGTTAAAGGAAGCCAAATAGGCATAAAGAACACAATGTGAGAAGCAATAAATGAATTCAGTGATAACATTTTTGGCAACTGTTCTGGCCAAAAATCTTAAAACATTTTGGTCTTATGTAAAGTCAATAAGCAGATTGAAATTATCTGTTTAGTGACTCAGTGGCCACACTAGTACCAAAAAAATATTACAGAGAGGAGGCCCAAATACTGAATCTGGTCTTCTGGCAGTGTTTGACTTGGAAGATTGTAATATGCTTTCTGCTTTCACTATACAGACAAATGTCAAAATTGTAGCTACTGAGATAAGTGATCATGGAATAGAAGTTCAACTAACTTCACTTTACAGAGGAAATACATATGCACCTAATGAAATATCTCTATGATTATATACATATCATATGAAAGAACTATTTCTCCCTCCAACAGCAGTTCATAAATGGTTGCGGGGGACAAATGGTACAAATTTACTGGAGAAGGCACAGGGCATTCCTGTGTCCAAGAAGGGCCATTGAACATATCTACATGATAATAGGCCTAAGATCTCCTTGAGAATCAACATTGATTCCACAAACAGACATCCTGTGAAAATCAGAATGCAATGTTTTTCCATGAGGTCTAGTGGGATGTAGGTAATGTCAATCAGGTTGACGACATATTCTCTGACTTATGGGAGGCATTCATTGGAGTTCCACAGTACCACATAGTGAACAAAATACAAAACATAATGGGTTCTGAACCAGTTTTGGCAGTTAGAACTCAACACATCATTCTTAACAGAATTAAATTGGCACATGAAAAAGTAACTTCAGGACCATCATAAGTGAGTGTTGTAGGGATGTTTCTTTTCACAGTATACATAACTGATCTAATGGATAATATTGGAAGAATTGTGAGGGTGTTTGCAGACAATGGTATTGTATACAGAAAAGTTGCAGTAACAGAAACAGAAGCAAAATGCAGGATGACCTTCAGATCAAAGACAATCAGTATAGGGACTGTCTGTTTATCCTCAATGTAAATAATTGTAACATAGTTCACACAAATAATGGAAAGACCCATTACCATTTCATTACACTAATGGTATTAAATCATCAGAAACAGTATCAACCACAAAATATCTCGAGGTAACTTTCCATAAATGGTGTAAAGTGGGATTATCACATAAAACAAGCCATAGGAAGAGCAAATGGTGAGTTGAGATTCACATGAAGAATCATAAAGAAATGCTAGTTATCCACAGAAGGCTTGTAAAACAATGATTCAACCAATTATTTAGTATTTCTTATCAGTCTGAGTCCCTTACCAGGTATTATTAATAAAACAGAGAAGATATAGAGGATCCACTAAAGAGCCCTGTGTTCCTCGTGTGTTTATTCCATAAAGTGGGCATTATAGTTATGCTGTCAAGTCTCCAGTGGCAGATGTTATGCTTCACAGAGAGGTTTACTGTTAAAATTCCAAGAGCACACATTCCAAGGAAGGTCATGAGACATACTACTTCCTCTAACGTACATATAATGAAATGACCATGATGTGGAAATTCAGAGAGATTAGAGATAATACTGAGGCTTATTGACAGTCATTACCCCTATCCAGCATTACAAAGCAGAGCAGGTGATACTGCTATCAGAAGTACACAGTGCAGATTGGTTAGCAGAGTTTTAGGAAGCTGCAGTATCTGAGTTGGCAGGATGGAGGCGAAAAAATGTGAGGTGTTTTGAAAGAAATACATAAAAATAATAAAAAAAGACAGGAGTAAGAACAATTACCACCATTACAACAAAGTCAAAAAAATCATAAAAGAAGTTAGAAATATAAGATAATATGTATCACACTCAAGAAATTGGTAGAAAGATTGCAAACATAATCAGTGACAATTGTGTAAAAGCAGTGGAAACTTGGAACATGAAAGAAACAGACCAAAAATGTTGTAAGGTATCTATAGAAATATATTGCACAGTTTTTCTGAAACCAGTTACAAAAGGGTAACTTAGAAAAACTATACACAACATATATGTCAAGAAATCAGCTAGTGGTGATGTAGTACTGAGACACATAATACAGCTTATTAGTTTTCAGGGGTAGAACATTTCCAGGAACGTTGAATATAAGCAAGAGTCGGTAAGTTTATGACCAATGGTAACACCAACAACAGACTACATGTTCTCGACAAACTGTCAGTTGGAACAGCAGACAATACACTTTATAAAATATATATTTTTAATCTATAATCACAATTTTTTAGTTTGCCTAGAATAGTTTCGTTGATCTCAACCCTTTCAAATAAACTTTAAGTGCTTGTTTATTAGGACAATTACAACATTCTAGTATCATCCTAGCACATTTTCAGAAAGAATCAGCAGTTACCAACCAAAGAACAGCATCAATGGATGAAACAGGGATTTTATCCACAATGTTTTTTTTTTTATCTTTCCAAAGCATTTTTTGATATCATCTATGCAATACTTATAGAAAGACAAGAACTATATAACATTCATGGGCAAGTATAAGAATACATACAATGATAACTAAGTAACAGGAAACTGTAAGTATCAGTAGTAAATGCAAAACAATCAGAAGCTGAAGCCATCAAATACAAAGTGCTGCAGGCTTTGGTAATGGAACAATAATTGTGAAAGATACAGCTGTTGAGAAGAAAGAAATAAAGTTTTGTATGCTGATGACCTGACTTTACTGAAGGGTGATAAAAATGTGGAACAGCTGAGTAGAAGAGGATTTATTTCTGCAAATGCTACAGTCCAGAAGCTCATGAAAAATGACCTGGTTATAAACCTGAAAAAGATTATGTATGTAATGTTAAAAAAGGAAAGTATGAGCATACAAATGTAAAAGGCGATAGAATAAAGCTTGTTGAAGTAGAATCCATTTCCAACAGCTCATGAAAAAAGACCTGGTTATAAACCTGAAAAATATTGTGTATGTAATGTTAAAAAAAGGGAAGTGTCGGCATACAAATGTAAAAGGCAACTGACTAAAGCTTGCTGAAGTAGAATCCATTGGATTCTTAAATATTAGTGTGTATAATGAAACAATTTCTGTTGAAAAATAAAGGTAGTATACTAATTACAAAAACCTGTAACACTATCTAAGCAAACAGCTTCTGTGCACAGTACACAATAGACTCTTTGAAACACATTTGCTATGTGGGTGCAATGATATTCAAATAACAGGAAATTGCATGTGTTAATAGTTCCACATCTAATTCCAAAAAGCTTGGGGTTTGATCCCCTGTCATTGTCAGATTATTTTTCTGAACATATTGTTTCTTTCACCTCTGGAAATGGTTTGTTAATGAAAAAATTTAAACTTGCACCATGGTGTAAAGCCCATTTCAAATTCTACATCCTCCAATAACTGGCTGAATAAGTCATTTCTACAGTCAGAAGAAGGCAAGGACATCCCATCTCCAACAAGATGATGTGTAGTAAAGCACTAAGGTGGTCAAATCAATTTTCAAAATGAGGCTAGTATTACATTTTTTTGTAAAAAAAATCATCTGTATATCACCGATGTTAAAAAGGGAGAACGAAAAGACATTTTTTCTGTAGTGGAAATGATGATTATTCATGAGTTACTCCAAATGTGATGTTAGTAAAATGTTTTCTTTAAATGTAACTGACCAGAGTGTGTTTTCTTGTTCGGTAGAAAAATGTATATTTAATTGTTAATAAATTATTTTCCTGTTTTCCACGTTAATACTAACAAGATTCATATTGCTTTATATTCAAATGTGGTATATGACCCTCAATGTACTCTTGTAGCTGTTTCATACTCATAGAAAACAAAATCTGCTTATATCTGACTAAACAAAAAGCCAGTTTTATATCTACTGATAATTCAGTGTTATGTGTTTCAATGTTTTCTTCCCATTCACTCAAAAGATGGCAGGATTTTTAAACAATTTGTAGTCTGTCAGCAGGTCAGGCCTTATCAACAATGTCAGTACAGTAATGGGAATTAGTGATCATGATGTTAACATAGTAACTGTGGTTATGAATGTTACTAAATCAGTTCTAGAATGATAAGAGAGTGTTTCTGCTAGAAACAACAGCTGTTAACATCTCACTTACACAGTGAACTGACATCACTTACTTCCAGTAAGATGGATGTAGAGGAATTATGGGCAAAGTTTAAGCAGATCGTAAATCACTGCCTGGATAATTATGTGCCTAGTAAGTGGATTAGTCATGGAACAGACCCACCATTGTTTAATAATGAGATTCTGAAAACGCTGAGAAAGCAGAGGCCATTGCACTCTCATTTCAAAAGGGAATGCACAAATGACAAGAAGCAAAGGTTAATAGAGTTTCATGCTTCTGTGAAAAGAGCTATGCATGAAGCATTCAACGCCTACCACTGTCTTACTTTAGCAAAATATCTGACACAGAATGCAAGAAAATTCTGGTCCTATGTGAAGTCACTAAGTGTATCTAAGACTTCCATCCAGTTGCTTGTTGACCAGTATGGTGTGGCAGTTGAAGATAGCAGAACAACAGCCAGAGTTTTAAATTTCATGTTCAAGAAATCATTCATGCGGGAGAATCATACAAACATACTGTCATTTGACCATCAAACAGGCTCCCATATAGATGCATAGTAATAAGCATCCCTGGCATAGAGAAACAACTGGAGGAGTCAAAAACAAATAAGTCACTAGCTCCAAATGAAATTGCAATTCAGATTTCCAAAGAGTACTTTAAAGTATTGGTCTCTTACCTAACTTGCATGTATCACAGATCTCTTTCCCAATGCAAAGTTCCAAGTGACTCGAAAAAAGTGTACACTACTGCTGTATAAAAGAAGGTTAAAAGAACAGACTTGCAAAATTACAGACCAATATCCCTAACATCAGTTTGCAGCAGAAGTCTTGAACATATTCTCATTTGGAATATAATAAATTTTCTTGAGACCAAGCAGCTTATAACCACAAATCAGCATGGTTTTAGAAAGTAGCACTCATGTGAAACTCAGCTTGTTCTTTTCTCATATGAGATGCTGCAAACAATGGATGAAGGGCAACAGGCATATTCCATATTTCTAGATTTCTGGAAAGTGTTTGACATGGTACCCCATTGCAGGCTGTTAAAGAAGGTATGAACATTTGGAATAAGTTCACAGATATGTGAGTGACTGTAAGACTCCTTAAGTTATAGGACCCAGTATATTGTCCTCAATGGTGAGTGTTCATCAGAGACAAGGGCATCGTCAGGAGTGCCCCAGGGAAGTGTGACAGGACCACTGTTATTCTGTATATACACTACCGGCCATTAAAATTGCTACACCAAGAAGAAATTCAGATGATAAACAGGTATTCATTGGACAAATATATTGTACTAGAATTGACATGTGATTACATGTTCACACAATTTGGGTGCATAGATCCTGAGAAATCAGTACCCAGAACAACCACCTCTGGCAGTAGTAACGGCCTTGATACACCTGGGCATTGAGTCAAACAGAGCTTGGATGGCGTGAACAGGTACAGTTGCCCATGCAGCTTCAACACGATACCACAGCTCATCAAGAGTAGAGACTGGCGTATTGCGACAAGCCAGTTGCTCGGCCACCATTGACCAGACATTTTCAATTGGTGAGAGATCTGGAGAATCTGCTGGCCACAGCAGCAGTCGAACATTTTCTGTACCCAGAAAGGCCCGTACAGGACCTGCAACATGCAGTCGTGCATTGTCCTGCTGAAATGTAGGGTTTCGCAGGGATCAAATGAAGTGTAGAGCCACGAGTCGTAACACATCTTAAATGTAACGTCCCCTGTTCAAAGTGCTGTCAATGCCAACAAGAGGTGACCGAGACGTGTAACCAATGGCAACCCATACCATCATGCTGGGTGATACACCAGTATGGCGATGACGAAAACACACTTTCAATGTGCGTTCACTGCGATGTTGCCAAACATGGATGCGACCATCCTGATGCCATAAACAGAACCTGGATTCATCCGAAAAAATGACGTTTTGCCATTCATGCACCCAGGTTCGTTGCTGAGTACACCATTGCAGGCGCTCCTGTCTGTGATCCAGTGTCAAGGGTAACCACAGCCATGATCTCTGAACTGATAGTACATGCTGCTGCAAACGTCGTTGAACTGTTCGTGCAGATGGTTGTTGTCTTGCAAACGTCCCCATCTGTTGACTCAGGGATCGAGATGTGGCTGCACAATCTGTCACAGCCATGCAGATAAGATGCCTGTCATCTTGACTGCTACTGATCCAAGGCCTTTAGGATCCAGCACGGCATTCCGTATTACCCTCCTGAACCCACCGATTCCATATTCTGCTAACAGTTATTGGGTCTCAACCAATGCGAGCAGCAATGTTGTGATACGATAAATTGCAATTGCGATATGCTACAATCCGACCTTTATCAATGTCGGAAACATGATGTACGCATTTCTCCTCCATACACGAGGCATCACAACAATGTTTCACCAGGCAATGCTGGTCAATTGCTGTTTGCGTATGAGAAATTAGTTGGAAACTTTCCTCATGTCAGCACATTGTAGGTGTTGCCACAGTCGCCAACCTTGTGTGATTGCTCTGAAAAGCTAATCATTTGCATATCACAGCATCTTCTTCCTGTCGGTTAAATTTCGTGTCTGTAGTACATCATCTTCATGGTGTAGCAATTTTAATGGCCAGTAGTGTACATAAACAATTTGGTGTTTAGAGTGGGCAACAATCTGCAGTTGTTTGCTGATGATGTGGTGATGTACAGTAAGATGTCAAAGTTGAATGGCTGGAGGAGGATACAAGATGATTTAGACAAAGTTTCTAATTGGTGTGATGAATGGCAGCCTACTCTAAATGTAGAAAAATGTAGCTTTGTGGGTGAGTTCAAAAAACAAACACATAATGGTTATAGGGAGCTAATGTAACTTATTTGTGAGCACTGTTTGGGTGTCTGGGATCTGTATCATGTCACATTAAAGGATGACATCAAAGAAATTCAGAGGTCGGATGCTAGATTTGTTACCAATAGATTTGAATGACATGTGAATGTTACAGACTTAGTTCAGGAACACAAATGGGAATCCTTGGATGGAAGGTCACATTCTTTTCAAGGAACACTATTAAGAAAATTTAAAGAACCGGCATTTGAAGCTGACTGCAGAACTGTTCTACCACCTCCACCATACATTTTGCATAAGGACCATGAAGATAAGATATGAGAAATTAGAACTCAAATGAAGGCATTAGACAATTGTTGTAACCTTCCTCTACTTGTGAATGGAACAGGAAAGGTAATGACTAGTAGTGGTATAGGATACCTTCCACCATGCACTGTATGGTGAATTGTGGAGTAACTATGTAGATGTAGATGTAGAACATACAAATATGATCATTTCCAGTTATTTTCTTCATGCATCCTGTCCAAAATAGGCAAATCTGAGACTCTTAGTAAAATAGTGTGAAACCTCCACCTCTGGGAAATGTGCTCCATGACCAGTACTATTCACAGAAGGTATTTCATAATGAAAAACAAATGCAAGTGTCCACTCCTATAACATTCAGAAGGACATCAACTGACAATCCTTGGTGAAGCTATCAAATTATCAAGAACAATGCCCTAAAACCTATAAGACATTGTACACAAAAAATACTCCCCCAAAGATACTCAAAGAGTGGAAAAGGAATATTACCATTTGAAGGATTACATTATAAATTAAATCTGTAAATAATTGTATAAGTAGCTGCTATTGTTAGCAAACCTAAAAAATTATTGCTCTGTGTAAATATGTGATACTGAATGTTTTATATCCTTGATTTGCCCTATATTATTTACACACTACATAATGTAATGCTACAGGAGCAAATAAAAAAAACAAAAAACATTTCACAAGTAACACTTGCTGATGGATCTTTTAGGTAGAAGAAGAACATATGCAATGTTGGGCAGCATTTAGTTCAAAATCGAGTTAAAACAAGTTCATCCCAGCTTTATGTGGCCATAAGTATGCACACCATGGCTGTATGTTGTATAACAGCAACCCCAGCTTGTTTCTTGCATTCACAGTCACTTTTACTCCCATAACACATGATTCTATGCTTACAAAGTGAGGTCACTGATTGCAGAGGTCGTCGTATCCTCACTTCATGTTTCTTTGTTTCCACTTCCCTTTCTGTTTCCCTTTCCCCCTTCCCTTCCCCCTTTTCTGTCCTATTTCCTTTTCATTTCATTTCTCTATTGTTTTACCAAGTACTAATTTATTTTCTCTTAAACTGCAAATACAAAGTGTCTCCCATTTATACTCAATTTGCAAGACACTTTATTCCAGTATTTTCACAACAAGAAGTAATAGCATATACTGACTTTTTTATTATTATTATTTCCAGGTTGTGATGACATTATCCGGCAACATAAAGCTGCTTGTCTGAGGGTAACTTCACTGCTTGCATGTAAAGACATGCTGTGGATTGGGACAAGTGCAGGAGTTATCCTTAATATGCGACTCCCACACATCACTCCTTCTACAACTAAAGTTACCACAGTACCAACACCATCAGGTTAGTTTATGGGAAATACAGCCTCAAAAAGTTTTCATCATGCATCCCTTAAAAAAGATTTACACTGTTGGGAAAAAAATTAGTATGTCATTTTAGAGATCTCCAATTCACTTGAGATTTATTGTTGCGGTGGTGCATATGGTGTACATGAAATGATTATGTTTACACAGCAATAGCATGAACAGTTCTGAGGTACCAGGTATCGACCCATGCTGAAACACCCATATAGTACATGGTGTAGATGCCACAGGTGGCAATGCTGGTGCTGACTCTGACATCCATTGGATCATAAAGATGGTGAATACTGTCCTGGGTTATGTTATTGCATACCTACTAAAACTATTCACGTAGTCCTGTAACAGTTGTGGGTTGACAAGCCACATGAGTCACTTCTTGTCCCATCATATCCCACACATGCACAATTGGAGGCAACTCCGGAGATTGTGCTGACCAGGGAAGTTGTTTCACATCTTGCAGAGAATGTTGAGTTTCATGGGCCATGTGTGGGTGAGTATTATCCTGTTGCAACAACAAATCACCTTCCTGTTGCAAGAATGGCAAAAAAATGTGTCTAACAACGTTCTGCTTGTACCAAATGCTGGTTAGCATCTCCTCCAGAAACAGCAAAGGTGAATGAGAGATGTAGCTTATCACACCCCAGACCAGAAGGCCGGGGATGGGGCCAGTGTGTCTTGGACAAATGCACTCTGTGTGACAGTGCTCACCAGGCCTACATTGTATACACAAACAGCCATCACTTGCATGCACCTGCTTTCATTTCTGAAGACCACGGCATGCCATTCCACCTTCCAAGTGATCCTCTCATGGCACCAATTGAGCTGGTGCACATCAACGCTGTGGTGTGAATTGAAGATGGGCTAGAGAGGTGCATGACTGCAGTCCCACTGTTTCACAGCAGTTCATGTTGGGACATCTGGGCTCACAAGCTCTCATATTTGTGCTGTGGTAGCTGTAGGATCTGCCACTGCTGCTCTTACAATAGGATGATCGTGGTGGGCATCTGTGCTACATGGACATACAGAACCTTATCATGTGTGAGAATGTTCATGCGACCACTCATGCCAGCATCACTGCAAAATTGACACAGCACTTCCACCTTATGTGGCAATATCTCAGAAAGACCATCTGACCTCTCAGAAGTCACCATTTGACCTCTTTCAAACTTGCTCAGTTAGCTGTAGGAAGCACATGTGTGTCTCTGTGGCATGGTTACCTGATTGCTGCACACATGTGCACCACAGTGAGCCTTCTAGCTGTGAGCATTCTCCATTAAAGGGTAGACACAGATGGCACTCTGGTAGCTATGCCACAATGTTATTGATTGGCGGACAACACTGAAACCATTACCAGTACATCTACCACCATCCACATGGTCATATGCTGTCATCAGATCAAAATTGACATTGTCTTTCCAAGTCTACCAATTTTTTTTCTGGCAGTGTATACAAAAACCAGTTAGATTGAGAATATTAACTGCAATTTCTGAATCCATAGTAAACAGCTTCTCTAGCTCTCTTCTTTAGGTTAAATATATTGACATAATTAATGCAAAAAATGGTATAAGTTCGTTGTCTGGTTCAATTATCATTTTATTAAGTTAGGAAAACATCACAAATTTCCATACATACTTCTAATATCAGTTATGTAAATTGCATTGTAATATCAATAAACATGTGCTTATTGATTCCATGTTTTTACTTTGTACTGTCAACAGCTCCATTTCAAACAAATCTCATTTCTCTTGCCAGTTTCTGTTGGATGTAATTACAGATTGTTTTGGCTGAAATGTTCAAAAAAATCAGAGAATAAACAAAATAGTTATGACATTTTCCATGTTCTTCCTCTTCTGTGGCTTTTATGAAACATGAAGATCCATCTCAATCTGTATTTAGTAATTATGTTCTTGATTTTTTTCCACCTTATTATCATTGTTCCACAGCTGTCATATGTCTTTAATAATTTTATCTGTACACCACTTTGACTACCTACTAAGTGGAAGTCTTCTCTCAGGCATCATCAACATTACTGTTTTGGCTTGAAGGTGTGCCAGTATATGAGTCACATGTACTATTCATAGAATTGTCCATGCCTTCATTGTGTGGACAATGGTAGGTGGTTTCACTAAGTCTTGTCCATGGTCATTAATGTTTCAGTCACTGCTTTCACATACTTCCCAGTAGTCTCAGTTTCATATTCCATTTAATTTCCATACATTAATAACTGGAGTACTCAGCATTCATCTTGGGAAAAAAAGAAACAAGGGGTGAGATGAAACTAAATGAAAGATTCTATACATGATGCAGGTGTAATTATAAAATGAATAACAACAAATAACATTTTAAAAAGAATTTTTGCTGGTCATATTATGAAAGACAAAACATCCAAATTGAAAAAAAAAATTACAATTTTCATAAATACATTAGAGGGAATATTAGTAAATAATTGTTAATCTCATGCATTATCATAAGAAAGCTTATTAAGGAGTTGTCTCTTGTATCAGAAAAATGAGCCAATCCAAATTTATAGCCATTAAATGGTATAATGGCATGATATAGTATTACAGTAATGTATCTTGATGACTTACACACACTCTCAGCATTACAGGGAGTCCTCCAGTATCTTTCCCTTAGTTGGATGCCCTTATTTCTTCGAAAGAAGACAACCTTGATAATGTTGGAAGTCCTTCCAATATATTTGGTAACTGAAAAAAAGGATTGGGTAAACATAGCCTGACGTTTGCAAAGAACAATTTATGTGAAAATTGTCATAACAGGTGCTGCAAAACATGTAGAGTTCACAAGTTTCTAGCACCAATTCATCTGCATACATCAGTGGGCACCAATTTTAGACTGAAAGATTCTTCTCTTATGATAATTATACACTGAAGAGGCAAAGAAACTGGTACACCTGCCTAATACTGGGCAGGGCCCCCAAGAGCAAGCAGAAGTGCCACAACATGATGTGGCATGGACCCAACTAATGTCTGAAGCAGTGCTGGAGGGAACTGACACCATGACTCCTGAAGGGCTGTCCATAAATCCGTGAGAGTATGAGGGAGTGGAGATCTCTTCTGAACAACATGTTGCAAGGTGTCCCAGATATGCTCAATAATGTTTGCATCTGGGGAGTTTGGAGGCCATTGGAAGTGTTTAAACTCAGAGGAGTGTTCCTGGAGCCACACTGTAGCAGTTCTGGACACGTGGAATGTTTCATGGTCCTGCTGGAATTGTCCAAGTCTAATAGAATGCACAATGGGCATGAATGGATGCAGGTGATCAGACAGGAGGCTTACGTACATGTCACGTGTCAGAGTCATATCTAGACACATCAGGGATCCCATATCAAACTAAGTGCACACACCCCACGACATTACTGAGTCTCCACCAGCTTGAACAGTCCCCTGGGGTCATGCAGAGTCCATGGATTCATGAGGTTGTCTTCATACCTGTACAGGTCCATCCGCTCGATACAATTTGAAATGAGACTTGTCCAACCAGGCAATATGTTTCCAGTCATCAACACCCTAATGTAGTTGTTGACGGGCCCAGGTGAGGCATAAAGCTTTGTATCATGCACTCATCAAGGGTACACGAGTGGACCTCCAGCTCCAAAAACTCAATGATGTTTCATTGAATGCTTCACACACTGATGCTTGCTAATGGCCCAGCATTGAAATCTGCAGTAATTTGCAGAAGGGTTGCATTTCTGTCACATTGAACAATTCTCTTCAGTCATTGTTGGTCCCATTCTTGCAGAATCTTTTTCTGGCCTCAGCGATGTCAGATTTTTGATGGTTTGCCATATTCCTGATATACACAGTACACCCATGAAATGGTCATATGGGGAAACCCCCACTTCATCCAACCTTGGGGATGTCATGTCCTATTGCTCATGCGCTGACTGTAACACCATGTTTAAACTCACTTAAATCTTGATATCCTGCCATTGTAGCAGCAGTAACCAATCTAATAACTGTGCCAGAGACTTGTTGTCTTATATGGACCTTGCTGACTGCAGTGCTGTATTCTGCCTGTTTACATATATTTGTATTTGAATACACATGCCTATATCAGTTTCTTTGGTGCTACATTGTAGGAGAACTGGGATATTAATAACTACATTGATTGTAGTGTTGTAAGCTGTGAGTCGTTTAGCCAGAGAAGTGCTACCACATGAATTTAATGCTAGAATCCTGTTCACATCACGTGCTAAAATAATGGTGATAAGTGATACACACCACTGTAGTTCCAGTGTAGAAATGTTGTGAAACAATTACTCATTCTCTTTAGAACCATACATTTACCACACTTATATAATCTTGTTATGTTTTACTTTCACTTTTTCTGTTCTCATAAATTGTAATCCTGTCTTTCATGTGCCAGTTGAATCATTTTGCTATACTCTTGTCCCAAGGTTGTATGCTCCAGTGCTGTCTTTGAGAGAAAATAAATAATCTATTAATTTGACATTCCCTAGAACAGTTTTTCCCTTCATGCTTATTGTTGATGAATTTAAATAAGCAACAAAATTTTTCACAGCTTATTAATAATGAACAATTCTTGTAATTTCATAGGAATGCCACATGGCCATACAGGACATGTACGTTTCCTGACATGTGTGGAAACTGGATATCAGCATGTCACAAAGGAATCTTTAAAGCAACAGTCAGGGATATTTGTACGTCAGGTTGGGAGGAGCAGAGGTGAAGGCAGCAGTTCAAAATCAACTCTTCTTGTAATCTCAGGTGGAGATGGATATGAAGATTTTCGTACATCAGGTGTATCAGAAGTAGCTGGTCGGGAGGACTCTACTAATCACTTATTACTGTGGCTTGTATAAGCTGCATATAATTGCTACTTATTTACCTGCTCAGACTAGTCTACTTTAATGTGTACATTTGTGTTAAATAACCTGCTGTTACCTGTGGGTAAAGCTTGTGCTAGTCACTCATTTTGTACATTAATGCAGATCACTGTAAACATCTCATTACATCCCATAAAGTATTTAGTTACTTTTATAAGTAAGTTATGTCAGCATTTAGATTTGAACACAATGCATTATTTATATCGATGAAGAGATCTTATGATTGAATAATTGTTAGCTATATAAAACTGATTGACTAGTTACGATTTTGTTTATATGTAATTAGTCTATTGGAAAGCAGCTATGTACATATAGTAGTACCACTTCTGCAAAAGGAAATGTGAGTTAGCATTAGTGATATGAATTTGATACTTCTATAAGTGATTCAGTATTAATCTCATTCAGAAATGTCAGTGTGCATTATGAGTATTTTTTCCAAGACATTAGGAAGTGTTATGTTGCTTAAATGTGACAGTTCTGTTTTTGGAATAACTGAGTCTGGAAAGCTACACTGTAATTTGGAAATATTTACGCTTTCTGTTAAAAATAGCAAGATACCAGATTTTATGGTTGTGTGAGAGTCATTTCATTTTTGAAATGGCACTGATGGTGGTGATATGTAGCTCTACTCCAGTTTGTTGATACTTGTTTTTAATAATCAGCATTTTATTTTCATAATGAATGATGCAAACATCCCATGAAACTTTATATTGTTAATTGTTATTGTATACATGTATATTGTTTAAAATGATATATTTCTTTAACATGATTGTGATAAGTTACTTTGTGTGTGTGTGTGTGTGTGTGTGTGTGTGTGTGTGTGTGAGTGTCTCAGAGAGATAAGAGGGAGGGAGGAGGAAGAGGAAGAGAGAGAGAGAGAGAGAGAGAGAGAAGAGCAATTGGTGAAAAGGGAAAAAGAAATGTTAACTGAACATTGTTACTTAGTTAACTACATTCTGGCCATGATTGATCTTAAAAGATCTCTATAAAACTAATAAATTTTTATAGCAAACTGTATTCAAATAAAAAAAATCTGCTAGCCTTTCTTGTAAAATAAAAAAGAAAATAGACTATGACTGGTATGTAACACTGCTCAAGGAATGATCATCTAATAAGACATTATTTTACAGACAAGAGGCAATTGTACAACAACAAAATTTATATCTTACAAGTATTTAAACATATTAATGTAGAATATCGGAACTAAATGGTATGTGAAAGTCCACAGAATAATGTCTGGAAGATCTAATTGTCCTGTACTGTATGTAGAAACGTGAATACAATATTGACAGAAAAAATGACATTTATTTTTCCAAGTTTTCTTACATGCATATTCATAATAATAGACCCTAAGTTAAAAGACATCATCAAATACACAGTAGCTCTAGTATGAATTTTAGTAAACAGTTTAATTCTCAGTGAGTTATGTTTCACTGTAACGAAAACACTAACATGGTACACTAGCACACCAGTTGGATTTAGGTGTGTACCTCCATGTTTGGTTCCTACTTTGTGAAAGTACAAAAAAAAATCATTATTTATGAAATTGTTTTAAAAAATATTAGTCACATTATTTAACTGCATTAGAATTAATTCCAGCTGAAATGGAACAAAGCAAACAACATAATGAAGAAATATATCTGTTATTAATATCATCAATATTGATCTTGTGTCAATGTAGTCATTGTCCTTTTACCAAGAATCAGAAATTCATTTGTTTATTTTGAGTTATAGAGAGCCATTTGAATACAGTTTTCCTCTTGTGAATAATTTTTACATGTGGCTTGCAAATGAAAGTGTAACATGTATTGAATCCTGTTTATTTACAGTATTTTATTTACTCATTTATTCATCTTAGACCATTCAGTACAAAAGTGTCCGACATGTCATAAAATTATAAAGATAGTGTACACATATATGCTGTTGTGGAGTTTCTCTTCTTGGCACAGCAGCATACCACCTAGCTTACACATTCTTCTCGAAGATGTCAGCTCAGCATGCACTTTTTAATACATCTAAAAGCAGAGAAAAACTGAAATGTTAGTCAAAGGGGTTAGCATCTAGGGTCCTTCAATGAAAAGGGTTTGTTGTTGTTGTTGTGGTCTTCAGTCCTGAGACTGGTTTGATGCAGCTCTCCATGCTACTCTATCCTGTGCAAGCTTTTTCATCTCCCAGTACCTACTGCAACCTACATCCTTCTGAATCTGCTTAGTGTATTCATCTCTTGGTCTCCCTCTACGATTTTTACCCTCCACGCTGCCCTCCAATACTAAATTGGTGATCCCTTGATGCCTCAGAACATGTCCTACCAACCGATCCCTTCTTCTGGTCAAGTTGTGCCACAAACTTCTCTTCTCCCCAATCCTATTCAATACTTCCCCATTAGTTATGTGATCTACCCATCTAATCTTCAGCATTCTTCTGTAGCACCACATTTCGAAAGCTTCTATTCTCTTCTTGTCCAAACTATTTATCGTCCATGTTTCACTTCCATACATGGCTACACTCCATACGAATACTTTCAGAAATGACTTCCTGACACTTAAATCTATACTGGATGTTAACAAATTTCTCTTCTTCAGAAACGCTTTCCTTGCCATTGCCAGCCTACATTTTATATCCTCTCTACTTCGATCATCATCAGTTATTTTGCTCCCCAAATAGCAAAACTCCTTTACTACTTTAAGTGTCTCATTTCCTAATCTAATACCCTCAACATCACCCGACTTAATTCGACTACATTCCATTATCTTCGTTTTGCTTTTGTTGATGTTCATCTTATATCCTCCCTTCAAGACACCATCCATTCCGTTCAACTGCTCTTCCAAGTCCTTTGCTGTCTCTGACAGAATTACAATGTCATCGGCGAACCTCAAAGTTTTTATTTCTTCTCCATGGACTTTAATACCTACTCCGAATTTTTCTTTTGTTTCCTTTACTGCTTGCTCAATATACAGATTGAACAACATCGGGGAGAGGCTACAACCCTGTCTTACTCCCTTCCCAACCACTGCTTCCCTTTCATGTCCCTCGACTCTTATTAATGAAAACAAATGGCAAATTATTAAAAAATATTATTCTATTTTTACAATATTACTATGCTTCTTCTTCTTCTTCCTCTTATTTTTATTATTGTCATTATTATTATTATCATTTCTGGTATTATTATTGTTTGGAACATATCATACCAAAATTAAATCATCCTCATCCTGAAAGTATCAATAATATCACATAAATAATTTTCACAAAGTGCAGTTTGTATCTGCCTATAATTTTTAGTCCTGTGAAACTACTGGTAATATTTTTTATTATTTTCAGAATGTCCACTCAGAAACTTTCTGCATGAATAAACACTCTCTCTTCCAAGTAGACATTCATTTGCGGAACTATGATCATCATAATTAATCATCTGGTTTTTGAAGCCAGAACCTTTGTTCAGTAGCCAGTATATTTATTAAGATCATTTGACCACATGCGGTACATAAAGGGTATTTTACTTAAATTTAATGTTTGAAAGAATATATGGAAATAGAGGCAGTGGTACTGCAGATACACTTAAAAATACATTGTTACTTAATACACTTTTATATTTTGTGACAGCTTGTCAAACAGTTTTATTGTCATGTAGCATGTTTCTTTTTTAGCCGACCCATCCTGGCAGAGACATCATGCACATTTCCTTTTAATCTTGTACTGTCATTTTCCTCATATGAGTATCATTGCCCAGAACATATTTTCAAAATATGCAGTACTGTGTCCACAATATAGATGCATGGCATGGCAGCACCTTTAGTATTTTTAATAATGATTTGCACAATTATGTAGTTCAGGTCTCATGATAATACTGACAACTCTCTTTTGGATTTGGAAAATTCCCTGAACTGCTGGAGAGTTTCTCTAGATAAAGAGTCTGTGTTCAGATATTCTGAAACTTGTAAGTTCTTATCCATCATATGTTATTGGGCTAACATCGTTGATCTATAACTGAATACCAATGGCTCATCACTGATGTCATAGAGTCAGATCATGTACATTTACATTCAACCTTCTTCTTACCAGTAGATCCAGGTATTCTGCAAATTTATATTTGTGAGACCTGTTCTAGAAATAATAGCTCACAACTTTTAACCACTGATGACACAATACTGTTAGTCTGACTAACTTGATTTACCTGTTGTTTGTACATGTAAAATAATGTTTGCCAAATAAATGTTACTAATTACACGCAGCTGCAAGTTCTCAAGTGATAGTTCAGTCTGATTATGTCAAGTTCCAGTTACATGAACTGATTCCAAA
Source organism: Schistocerca americana (assembly GCF_021461395.2). NCBI lineage: Eukaryota > Metazoa > Arthropoda > Insecta > Orthoptera > Acrididae > Schistocerca > Schistocerca americana. The sequence continues at coordinate 661,383,882 of NC_060130.1, forward strand.
ATACATAGCAAGCATTAGTTTTGTAATACTGTATAAAATTTATAATATAGTCATGGACCAGAACTCAATATGTAGTATAATGAGAAACTAAGGTTCTGTTTCTGTTCCCAGAATGTGAATGTGACTAAATCACCCCTTCAGAAAGCAAATCCGTACACAACATTAGAGTGTTACCTACATGAACTCAATATCGTACAAAAATTTCAAAGTCCAGCAATCATGCACAGTGCTGTAAGTCCAACTGTGACACTCACAAAAAGTTCTGTATTAAACTACATAAAATTTCACTCATACTGCATTTTAATGAAGTCCTGAGGCCAAACCTCTCCTGCTTACTGACACAGTGTGTCCTCCAAGTGCAAAAACTGTTAGACCAGATAGTGCAGATGCACTGCCTGAAATAGACTTCCTTCCAGGTCATTACTGACTAATTCCAACTAACCACTGTAAAATTTAGAAAAGGACCATTCATTCAAAATTAGATAATAATTACATTAACCCTACAGTAACACTTTTTTTTCCACACCTGCCATTTTGAGTCAGTTCTACATCTGCTGATTAGTGAAAACATCATGTTATATAGGGTGATTCTGTGATGAAGTTACAAACTTTCTTAGATGATGGAGAAGGGTATATCTATCAATTTCAGGTAAGCGGCCCTGGTCCAGAAATGACTGAATTGAAAGTTATAAGCAAAAATCATTCTGATATCTCTTACAGTGAAGTACTTGTTGTTGCTAAGATTGTAGAGTACACAGTCTTGATGAGCACTTAGTTGCAGAAATTGGGATAGTAATTCAACTAATCCAAAGCAGATGGTATACTGTGAGCAATCCTGGTGTACAATACCTGTACTGTAGTAGATTGCAGTTTGTGTTAAAAAGTTGAAGTACTAATATCAATCAGTTCTAACCAAATGGAGTTTTACCCAGTGATGGAAGTTGTAAACATGATTTTCATGTGTGGGTATGCAAATGATAGCATCAGAAACACAGGAAGATTTCACAGGACCAAATATCCATGTGGAAGACACTAGGTCTCCAAGACTGTTCCAGTGACTATGTGAAATAGGACAACTGGAACCATACAATGACCAAGAGGGTGAGAAACTACATGGACTTCTGACTTAGAAGATGCAGTGTTTATTCAAGTGGATGAGGTGCCTCCACCAGCACTGAATCAGTTGCCCATGAAATGAATGTTTTGTAGGGTATTGTGTTGTGAGTATTACGGGAACTTTAGCTACACCCATACCTTCTACAGAAAGAGCATTCTATGAGTCCTGCTGTCTTTGGATCCCATGTCATGTTCAGCTAATAGTTCTTGCAGTGCCTTACAGTCAATCCTCACTTTCCTGCATATATGAGGTGCTATCCAAAATTTTCAGTATAGATGCTGCCATCTGTTGAAAACCTTAACTTTGGACTAATGGTCACCATCACCCTTGAGGTAGTTCCCATCCACACGTACACACCGGTCCCAGCACTTCTGCCGCTGGTCAAACATTTTCTGGAAGTCCTGTTCTTTGAGGGTGTTTATCACCACCAGCGATGCTTCTTGAATCCTCGCTAGATTGTCAAACTGACGGCCTTTCAATTTGAGTTTCAGTTTTAGGAATAGCGCAAAGTTGCAAGGTGCCAAATCTGGCACGTACAGTGGGTGGGGTACAACCACCATGTTTTTTTTTGCCAAAAAGGACCTGGTGAGCAAGGACATGTGATACGGCGCATTGTCGTGATGCAGCAACCAGTTCCCTTGACGCCAAAATTCAGGCCGTCGTCGCCACACATTTTCATGGAGCTATTGCAAAACATCACAGTAGTGCATGGAATTCACTGTTTGGTTGGGTGGGATGAATTCTTTGTGCACAGTTCCCTTGGTATCAAAGAAAATGATAATCTTGCTCTTCACTTTGCTCTTCATCTGTCTTGCTTTTTTGGGTCTTGGAGAGCCCAGAACCTTTCAATGGGATGATTGTTGCTTTGTCTCTGGGTCATAACCATAAATCCAGCTCTCATCAATGGTAATAACCTACGACAAGCAGGTTGGATCATTAGATGTGGTCTCATGAGGGTCCGTGCACACTTCAACACATTGTGCCTTCTGATCAGCAGTCAAGATCCTTGGCACAAATTTTGCGGCAACACGATACATGCCCAATTCAACAGTCAGCATTCATTGACATGTTCTGTAATCAATACCCACATCATCTGCAAGGTCTTGAATGGTTTAAAGCTGATCCACATGAACCAATTGTTGAAGTTTGGCAACAATGTCTGGCATTGTGCGACTAACGGGCCTTCCAGAGTGAGCATCATCTTTGACATCTGTATGGCCAGCCCTGAACCAAGTATGCCACTCAAACACATGTGTAAGGCTCATGCTCTGTCCCCCAAACACTTGTTGAATCATTGCAAGGGTCTCCGTAGCACTTTTCCCAAGATTCGCACAGAATTTGATACACATGCACTGTTCTGTTCGCGGATCCATGGTAAAATTGCCACACAAGGGTATTATGGAAATCGCTGTGGACATGCAACATGTCCTCTCAGTTGAATGCCACTCCGCCCACTGATTCATCAGATATGCATCTCTCGCCACCGAGCGGTGCAAAAATCTACTATTCCTACTTTCCAGATGGCAGCACCAGTCCTGAAAATTTTGGAGTCCACGTTGTATACTTTTCACAAATGAAGCATATGTCCCAAAGGTAGAACGCTAAATAATCACAGAAGTAATTTTTGGGCCAATGAGAATCCCCACACTACAGTTGTGATGAGCCCTCAACACAGATGGGCAGATACAGCCAGTGATTATGTACTAGGTCGATTCCTTCTTCCTCCCCACTAAAGTAACACATGCACACAGTGTTTATCAGAGATGCACTACCTAGGCACCTGGAACATATCCCACTCATTATTCATCAACATATGTCATTCCAAGATGTTGCAGAATCACCTCACTTTGGACTGTGGGTTTGTGAATACCTGGATCAGACATTCCCTGAAAAGTGGATGGACAGAAGAGATCCCATTTCATGGTCAACTCATTCATCTGATCTCATGGCAAGAATTCTTGCTGCTTGCAACACTGTTCAAACAACACCAGGGATATTAGAGCGGGTATGACTTTATGAAACAATGACATGCCTGCATCAATGCTGGGGAACACCATTTTGAACAACTGTAGTAAGTGTAGTAGTTTCTTAAACTTTTGCAGGTAAATGGAATTCATTATTACTGTTGTTGTGTCTGTGAATGGGGCAGCACATATTACAGCAGATGTGAGTAGACAACCAGTTTACTCCACAACAAGGGAAAAGCTGAAACAGAATAACATTATACAATAATGAATGATCTAGAGCAGCCACTGGGACAGCTATTAGCTGAGTCTGTGGATGACACCAAGGTTGGAGTGCCATGAAGCAGAACCTTGTGGGTAGTCTTGTTCTAGAGTGGGTTTGAAATTCTGATGATGGCAAATTGAATGGTGTAGAATCATGGTATCAGTAGAAGCGAAGTTCAACATAAGACTGTTGGAGTGATGCGCTGCTTGTACTATAAAGCACCAGGCAGCATAGGAATATGCCTGCCCTCAATGAGTCTACTGCATCGTGGCATAGCGCAATTGGCATAGTACTATCGTGCAGTTCTTCATTGTGAGTAAGTCAACCAAGCATTGTTATGTTACTGCAGAGGCAGCTATGGGCATTGGTCACAGCCGCGCTGTCCAACTCGCCAGTACTGCAGCTGTACTGAGAACGACTGGCTGTGTGCTGTATGAGATGTGATATGCGATCACGTGGCAGCTGGCACCATGATGTAGGCATTGATGATACCATACTCTTTCCCCCCAAAATGCCTCATTATGATACTGTGCTGTGAGGGACCCTGGTGATGATTGGGCGTTTGGGCCAGAGGCAAGGTGATGAGGTCAGACCAGGAGGTAGGTCTGGAGATGGTCGAACCACATTCCAACATCCACTGCAAAGGCCTCCAGATAAACTAGAGGCAGAATGCACCTCCTGCCTGTCTGGGTATGAGCATTCCACAATGGCATATGTGTGTCCAGGTCCATTGACATTGCAGCACACAACACTGAAGAGTAAGGAGGCTGCAACTGGAATGGTAGAGCACACGGCAGTGATAACAATGGTGAGGCTGCTGTGGATTGTGACGATGGAGGCTGCAACATCAGGGCCTGCAACAACTGAGGCTGCTGTGTTGAAGGGAGCAGTGCTTTTATTTATTTATTTATTTGAGATACATATTCCATAGATCCAGTATGGTGTGATTACGCTTGGATGTGGAACGAGTCAAGGCAGATACAATATAGATATCATACAATACAAAACATACTGATATATTACACATGGTAGATGAATGATTCAGAATTGGTACAATACAATAATATAATCAAGATAATAAACAATACAATACAAAAATACAATAGTGATAAAAACAATACAGATAACAATGACAAAGGAAATAATCTGAATTACTACTCAAATTACTGATCTCTGTTGAAGAATTCATCTAAAGAGTAGAAGCATTTTTCTAATAGAAATTCCTTTAGCTTTTTTTTTAATAGCATTTTATTTTCTTTAAGACACTTTATATTACTCAGGAGTGCATTAAAGATTTTAGTACTTGTGTACTTTACCCTTTTTTGCACCAGAGAGAGATTTTTCCATTCACAGTGCATATCACCTTTCCGCCTTGTGTTATAATGATGGTATGCCTCATTTGTTTCATATTCAGAGGAATTGAGAAGAGTGAAAGCCATGAGTGAGAGGAGATATTGTGAGGTAGTGGTTAATATACCTAACTGTTTAAAGAGATTTCGACATGAGGTTCTTGGAGGGACACTACAAATAATTCGGACTACTTTTTTCTGGCTTACAAAAATTTTTTTTGAAAGTGGTGAGTTGCCCCAAAAGATTATTCCATAGCACATCACTGAATGAAAGTAGCCAAAATACGCAGACTTTGATACATTGATGTCTCCAATTTTGGAGATTATTCGGATGGCAAATGTTGCTGAGCTAAGCTTTTTTAGTGTTTGCTGTATGTGGAATTCCCAGTTGAGCCGGTTATCTATGTGGACGCCTAGGAACTTTGTGCACTGAACATTCTGCAACTGTTGGCTCTCAGGTGCAATGTTAATCTCTTCTGGGCTTATGTAACTGGATTGGAACTGCATGTAATTTGTTTTGCTGAGGTTTATTGCTAGAGAATTTGCCGTGAACCAGTTCAGAGCATTTGCAAGTGCTTGATTGGCATTTAACTCTACGTCAGTGGAGGTTTTGCTGGCTGTCACTATACTTGTGTCATCGGCAAACATTGTGATGTTGCTAGCACTATTTGAGGACAGAAGTAGGTCATTAATATATATAATAAATAGGAGTGCCTATGGATGATGTGACCCAGATTCCAAAGACTGAACCTGTGGCAATAATGCAAATGACACTGTAATCCTGCAGGAAGAGCCAGGCAGCTGGTTTGAAACCTGCTGATGATGATTGCTAGGGGAGACACTGAGTGCTGGAATGTGTTCTGGAACAGATGGGTCCCCAGCAAGACTGAGAACAGTGTGAAGGCACAGCTGATTCTGGTGTCTGTGATGATGGCATCCTGACCCATCTTGAATAACAAAGGTTGCTCTGCACACAGGTTGGCCTACAGTCCCTGGTTTCCACAAATGATGACTGCTAAGAGCCCTGAAGCACGTCTTATGAGTGGCCTCAAATTTCAAGGAGGATGGGATAGCATCTGGGGAATGTGGAGGATGGAGGAGATGCAGCATAGTCCTGTGAGGCCTGCCATGTCAAAGTTCATCTGGTGGCTTATCACCCTAAGGCATATTATTTTATGTAGTTAAGAAGAGGAACAGAGCATTTTCCTTGGAGTGGGATTGCCTTAATTTTGACATTTGTGGCTTGAAGGTACACATGAATTGTTCTACTTCCCCATGGGGAGAAAGTTGCTGAATGGATGTGGGTAATGCTGCTGGTTTCACAGGAGGAGGCAAATTCTATTGAAGTCAACTGGGGGCTAATCATTGGGTAAAATGATAGTTGGTAATCTTTCTTGGCAGAATATAGTCACTAAAGCTCAAATCATGCAGGCCAACATTGTGGAATTCAGAGGAACCACAAAAGGAAGTTTGGAAAAAGTGTCCACTACAGTAAGCCACCGTGAACCTCAAAAGCAGCTCTGCAAAGTCAATATGAATTTGTTGTCAGGGGCATCTAGTCGAGACCAGTCAAAAGCTGTTGGGGAGGATCACAAATGTTCTCAGTGCTTTCCTTGTAGTGCAATATCATGTGTTCAATGTTTTTGTTCTCCCCAGCCACATGTGGTGCTGCCTGGCCAATTGCTTCATATGGGCAATCATCCATTGCCATTTACGAAGTAAAGCCAACACCATCTGCTGCAAAGATGTTGGTCTCAACACCTGTGTCTGTTCATTTGATGAGTGGAAAAGCACAACTCTATTTCACCCTGAAAAGGCATCCCAGTGAGAAAACTAATGCTGAAGAGACTCACTGGGCAGTGAATTCCTGTCAGATGGCCAGCCTGACTGAATAAACTGATGAAGGAGCCAGAGGGTATCACCCTGCACAGTGATCATGGCGATTTTATGGTGGTCAGTCAGAAATGTAAGTAGTGTGGCTTCCTTGATCCAGTCAGTGTGAAAGCAAGCTTCCTTGGCACAATCAAATTCCTCATCTCATCTGACAGGAAACAAGACAGTGTATCTGCATTGGCATGATGTGTCGTGGGGTGATAGAGAATCTCACAACTATAATTTGTCAGGATATACACCCACCATTGGAGCTTTTGTGCTGTCCAGATGAGCACAGATTTGGCAGAGTAAAATGAACAGTTGAGAGGCTTGTGGTCCATGAGCAGAAAAAAATTTTTAGCCATAAAGATACTGATGAAACTTGGAAATTCCATAGATGATTTCCAAGGCCTCCTTCTCCAGTTGATTGTGGTTTACCTGAGATTTTTTAAACAGTTTTGATGTTAAAGTAATCAGGTAGTCAGTGGTGCCAATCTTGTGGGACAGTACTGCTCCAATGGTGTAGGAGGGAGCATCCACTGTAAGGACCATAGGTTTTGTAGGATTAAAGTGGGCTGGACATCTGTCGCTAAGCAACACATTTTTTAATGTCTGGAAAACCAAAAAATAATTCAAATGGCTCTAAGCACTATGGGACTTAACATCTGAGGTCATCAGTCCCCTAGAACGTAGAACTACTTAAACCTAACTAACCTAAGGACATCACACACACCCATGCCTGAGGCAGGATTCGAACCTGCGACCGTAGTGGTTGCGTGGTTCCAGACTGAAGTGCCTAGAACCACTCGTCCACACAGGCCAGCTGGAAAACCATTTATTGCTCATGCAACCAGATGAAAGGGACATCATTCCACCTGAGGGTATGTAAGGGTGCTACAGTCTGAGCTGCATTAGGTATGAAGCAAAGATAATACAATACCTTGTTGAGAACAGCCTTAAGTTCAGTGGGATTTTGTGGAGGAGGGAGATTCTGAATAGCCTCCAATTGTATAGCAAAGGGGCAAAAACTATGAGAGTCAATGACTTGATCAACTTATTTCATTTGGGTACAGAAAGATTCACATTTCTTCTGACTGCATCTGAGTCCCACATCAGTGAGGTGCCTGGAGGAAGCAGTCATATCATGTGGGAAAGACCAGTGGGTGTCAAGAGCAGCCACCACAGGTGATGACATTTCCAGCTCTGCAGTGTCAAATAATTCCTGTGCCTCAATTATACAAATGAAATCCTCAGGTGAAGGGTCCAATAGTTTGAGAACCTCTGCCTGCAGTAGCATTCTGAACATTGCAGATACTAACCTCTTCACTACCTTTGCAAGTAATGTATCTCTATGCAGATACTTAAACTCCTCTCAGAACACTTCCTGGCCACTGGTATCCTCTGTCTGCAATATTCATCTTCTTCAAAAAATGATATATCACAGCTCCTCTTCACTTTGTCCACACCAAGATTACTACCTTCATGACTCAATTTATAGCTCACACAATGAGGTAACTTGAAAGCACTCTTAATCCAACACCACACATAAAAAACCAACACACTAAACACAGTTAATTAAACATTGACTTACACTTATCCAGACTCTCATATATTGAGTTACTCTTTAGCTTGATTTCATTTTGGTTGAGGACCATCTGCACCCAAAATGGACCACAGTAATTGCCACTCATGTGATTACTGTGGGCCTCCCTCCCTCTCTCTCCTCCCCCCCCCCCCTCTCTCTCTCTCTCTCTCTCTCTCTCTCTCCTGGTGGCCAGAAAATAATCTACTTCACTAGATCTTAATTATCAACCCTTCCCTGACATCACCACAAATCCACAAAACATGAAGTTAGAAACTAAACAGTATTCATGGATCAAAAGACAAACAGTCACAAAATAAAAATTCACTTCTCAGTATACAGTGACTGAACTATTTCATCTAGACAATGGTAAACTGACATAAACCATCCCACACATCATGTACTGCTCAGAAAATAACCACACCTGTTCACATACTGCAGTTTGAAACTCACAACAAGTGAAAAAATCATCATTCTCTATCAGGTCACTCTATCATACAATGTACAGATGCTTCCAATACCACCAAATCAAAATTTTCACCACAAGCATATATGCAAAATGTTGTCGCACCTCAACACTACATATTTATCAAAACAAATGATAAATATGTGATTCATCCCTGAATGACCTAAGCCATGAAAAATCACTCTATGCTCTGTTATCAACACTTGCCTTTAAGAAACCCAACTCCCTTATCACATACTGCCACATGTATGGTACAACTATCTGAATACCTGACAACTGCCTCATAAATACACAAGAAATATTAACATATTGAAAGTACATTCCAAAGAGAATACATAACCTATCTGATACATTAAAATACATGGAAACTCCCAGACACATCACACATGAAAAATCTATTCCAAAGGAATACACCTGCAAAACTCCTATTCAAAAAGAACACCCAAAATGGCCTAGCTCACTAAAACACAATTTAAACCTATACCAACAATATCTCACATGAAAAATCAATTAAAAACACGCAAAATACCTATAATGCAAAAACCAATGGAAACTCTTCTCAAATATACACACAAAGTGTTCAGCACATAGCATATGCAAAATTATATTCCAGGGAGAACTTGCGAACTACCTAACACATCACGAAACATGGCTAAAATTATTTAACTAACACACAAAACTGCATAGTACTGTGCAAGCCATTGACGCGGGCAACTTTTAATGAGACCAACTAGTATATAATTACATAAACCCTATTTTGTGAATACATGACATTAAAAAGCGTCACCTCCCTGCTTTCTGACAGCACATGAAAAGTCTATTCCAAGGGGAACACACAACTACTTAGCACTTCAAAACAAATGAAAAATCCGTTCTACTAACTCACATCTCCCCTGGGACATTTCACATGAAAAATGTAATCCACAGAAAATACCCAAAGTCCTTGTACATGGCCACCAAGTGCCTGACACATTGCAACACACAGAAAATACCCAAATTGCCTAGTGTATCACTACCAGGTGCCTGGCATTTTACAGTAAACTGATGTTACCCAAATATTCAAAGACACTAACCTAGTATATTTGCAGAAACACTAAATAATTCACAGTGAAACAATAATGACGGAAATTATATCACCTCCATACTTTCTGATACTGAGTTTTGTTCTGAACTTAGTCCAAACAACATGTTTGTACCTCAATTTTGACCAATTTTGTTCTAAATCTTTTATGTGTGGCACCAAATGCACCAAAACATATTACAGCACTTATTGGAAATCTCTTGCAGCTTTCTGGCCAGCCAAAGGTTTCTTTTCTCTTGTTAGTGACATTGCAACTCATATCACTGTTCCACTCTCATTGACCAACAGAAATTGAGACATTTTAATCTGCAGCAATGGCATGATACCTTTGAACCCCTGCTTCTTATCGCTACAGTATTCACGGAACAAAACACATTCTTGACACAAGTAGTCACAGCAGTAGTAAACTCATTTCTCACTGAGACTTCATTGACTGCTTTCTGACTTATTAATGCCTTACGTTCAGTGATGTGTCTTGCAGGTTTTATATCTGATCTATCCTGTTCCTCTTCACACATATTACCACATAAATTATCTGTGCTTGTTGAAAATGATTCAAATATATGTTCTTCCTTCAGCTCTGATGTAACAGATACTGTTAAGTCAGTACGTACATCTGCAGATTTCTCCAGAACAGCTTTTCCTTCATCCATGTAACAAACAATGGTTGTCAAAGTGCCATCTGAGCTCTGCTATTTCTTACCAGTCAGCTGTTCCTCAATAGTACTGAATTCAGCACCTACATTACTTCTCTCTGGCAGTTTGAGTTACAGAATTTGTACCATACTCAACCCATCAGTGTCTCTTCTTGATGAAGCACTACACTGCTTTTTGGAAATCAGCTTTATGGTGAATGTGGAAAATAGATTTGACCTGTTGCTTCAGTTAGAAGCTGGTGAGCCTCAAGCAGTTGCAGGTGTAGACAGGGCACAACAAACTTTCAGCAGCAGATTGAAAAGTAAGAATGTAGGGAAATCAGAAAAGAGAAAGAAAGTGTTGTTGTTAGGTAGTTCCCATGGAAGAGGTGTTGGCCAACTCTTGCAGGATGAACTAGGATCAGAATACCAGGTCACCAATTTTTTTAAACCTAGTGCTGGTCTGGAGCAGGTGACAGAGGATTTAGGATCACTTTGCAAAGATTTCACTAAGGAAGTCACCGTGGTTATAGTGGGTGGGGCAGGTAACAGTATTGACAGAAATCCTGGGTACAGTATAGAGTGTGACCTGGCGAAGATTGCATCAGCATCGAAGCATACTAGTGTTGAGTTTGTATCTGTTCTTGGGCGCCATGACCGACCTCATTTGAACTCTTCTGTCAAGAGAGTTAATTTGGAGCTGGAACGGCTGCTCATGTCGGGTGCGGGGTCACACATTGGTGTGGTTCATGTTGATTCTCTCAGTAGGTGGGATTATACTAGGCATGGCCTTCACCTCAACAGGAAGGGGAAGGGTAAATTGGCTGGGGAAATAGCAGGAAAGTTAAAGGGGGGAGGCACTGTCATGAGTGGTAAAATACCAGTGGTTATAGGATTCAGAAAAGACCCTTTTTTAGGGTAGGGAGGACAGAAAGAAAGCAAATTTTAAGAGAGGTTAGAACTGAGACAAACCTTCAGTTTGAAAAAGAAATCAAAAAACATAATTCCAGCTTATTACATCAGCATAAACAGCCATTGGTTAAGAATTTTCAACTGTCAGCAGATATTTTAACTCCACCCAATTTTAACTCAGACAATGTGAAATGTCAGCTATCTTTATTGCATCAAAATATTCGAGGACTGAGAAATAAAATTAATGAATTAACTATATGCATAGATGAATTAGAGTCTTCAAACCCAGCTGACATAATCTGCCTCTCTGAACATCATGTGACCACTGGTATAGAACTTTTAAGTGTTACAGGGTTTAGGTTAGCATCTCACTTTTGTAGATCAGAAATGGAGAAAGGAGGAGTTGCCACATTCATCAGGAACTGTCATAAATTTAAGAACATAGACATTCATAAATTTTGCCTAGAACAGCATATGGAAGCATGTGCAACAGAATTAGATTTTCACAAAAAATCTTTCATAATATTAAGTGTATATCGAGCACCTGCAGGTAACTTTAATCTGTTTGTAAACCACCTTGAAGCTGTACTGGCCCATTTAATAACCAAAAACAAAGAAATAGTGGTTGCTGGTGATTTCAATGTAGATTTCCTTAAAGACTCTCCGAATAAGAACTTATTTGAGTTAGTAACACTATCATTCAACTTAATTCCCACAGTAAAGTTCCCCACTAGGATAGCCACTTGCTCACAAACAGCCATTGATAATATCTTTATAGAAAAGTCCAATGAACAAAATTATATTACAAAACCAATAGCCAATGGCCTCTCAGACCATGACATGCAGTTCCTTCTGTTAAATGTTAATACTGAACAGGATATAAAATCTGTTAAATCTGAGCTCAAGAGGGTAATCAGTAAGCCAAAAATTGATTATTTTAGGACACTCCTCAGAGACATTCACTGGACTGATGTTCACAGTGCTCAAGGCATGAATGAAAAATATAACATTTTTGCTAATAAAGTGCTTACCTTATTTGAACACTGCTTTCCCCCAAAACTTACCAAGGTTAGAGGAAAATCTACAAAGAAGCCATGGATTACTCGAGGAATAAGGGTATCTTGTAAAACAAAAAGAAAACTGTATCTGTCAATCCGAAACATTTCCAATGTTGATGCTATAGCACATTATAAGAAATACTGCAAAATATTAAAGACTGTAATATGGATGTCAAAGCAAATATATTACAAGGAAAAGATAGTCATATCAGATAACAAAATAAAGACAATATGGGATATAGTGAAGGAGGAGACCGGTAGGACCAGACATGAAGAGGAACAAATAGCATTAAGAGTAAATGATACATTGGTGACAGATGTGTATAGTGTTGCAGAACTTTTTAACAAACATTTTATAACTGTTACTGAAAAGATGGGGTTGTCAGGTTTGGTAGATGCTGCTATGGATTACCTTAGACCAGACATTTCAAGTAATTTCCATAATATGAATTTGACCCTCACTACCCCAACAGAAATAATGTCCATCATAAAATCTTTAAAATCAAAAACATCTAGTGGGTATGATGAAATATCAACAAAGTTAATTAAAGAATGTGATTCTGAGCTAAGTAACATATTAAGCTATCTGTGTAACCAGTCGTTTATCAGTGGAATATTTCCTGAATGGCTGAAATATGCTGAAGTTAAGCCACTGTTTAAGAAGGGAGATAAAGAAATAGCATCAAATTTCCGTCCAATTTCACTGTTACCAGCATTCTCAAAAATTTTCGAAAAAGTAATGTACCGTCGTCTTTATAACCATCTTATCTCAAATAACATACTGTCAAAGTCACAGTTTGGATTTCTAAAAGGTTCTGATATTGAGAAGGCTATCTTCACTTACAGTGAAAATGTGCTTAATTCATTAGACAAAAAATTGCAGGCAACTGGTATATTTTGTGATCTATCAAAGGCATTTGACTGTGTAAATCACAATATCCTTTTAAGTAAACTAGAATATTATAGTGTAACAGGAAATGCTGCAAAATGGTTCAAATCTTATATCTCTGGCAGGAAACAAAGGGTGTTATTAGGAAAGAGCTTGATACATGTCTATCAGGCATCATCCAACTGGGAACTAATTACATGTGGGGTCCCACAAGGTTCCATTTTGGGGCCCTTACTTTTTCTTGTGTATATCAATGACCTTTCATCAGTAACATTACCAGATGCCAAGTTTGTTTTGTTTGCCGATGATACAAACATTGCAATAAATAGCAAATCAAGTGTAGTCTTAGAAAGATCAGCCAATAAAATATTTGTGGACATTAATCACTGGTTCCTAGCCAATTCTTTGTCACTAAACTTTGAAAAAACACACTACATGCAGTTCAGAACTTGTAAGGGGTGTCCCAAGAGTATATGTCTAACATATGATGACAAGAAGATAGAAGAAGTGGACAGTGTTAAATTCTTGGGATTACAGCTTGATAATAAATTCAATTGGGAGGAGCACACCACAGAACTGCTGAAGCGTCTTAACAAATCTCTGTTTGCAATGCGAATTTTGTCAGACGTAGGGGATATAAAAATGAAAAAGCTGGCATACTATGCTTACTTTCATTCCATAATGTCATATGGGATTATTTTTTGGGGTAATTCATCAAGCCAAGCTAAAGTTTTCCGGGCACAAAAACGTGCAGTAAGAATTATATGTGGTGTGAACTCAAGAACATCCTGCAGAAGCCTGTTTAGGGAACTAGGGATACTAACTACAGCTTCCCAGTATATTTATTCCTTAATGAAATTTGTCATTAAAAATATATCACTTTTTCAAACCAACAGCTCAATTCATGGAATCAATACTAGAAATAAGAATAATCTTCACAAGAATTTAAAGTCACTTAGTCTTGTACAAAAAGGTGTGCATTATTCAGGAACACACATTTTCAATAACTTGCCAGCAGCCATAAAAAGCTTAACAACCAATGAAATTCAGTTTAAGAGAAGCCTAAAGGATTTATTGGTGGCCAACTCCTTCTACTCCATTGATGAATTTCTTAGTAAAACCAACTGATTTGTATATAAGTACAACATAACTTCTGCACAATTTCAGTGCAGTAATGTGTTCACTGAAAATTTGTGTGTGTGTGTGTGTGTAAGTATAATCTAACTTCTGCACCATTTCAGTGCAGTAATGTGTTCATTGTAAATAAGTATTACAGTAGTTGTATTACATGTTTATTACCTTATAAATAAATAAAAAACGTTTTTTATTTTAAATTCAGTGCATTAGTATTTGTAAAATGACTCTTAGTGTTCATTAAAAATGACGATCATTCCACTTGGGACCTGTGGAATGGTACATTAGCTTATTTGTTTTAGTTGTAAATATTTGTCATGTATTGTTGTTTTTCTGACATGTTCCACATCCAGGAGGACCTCCTCACTACGGATCAATTGGAATGAAAGTAAATCTAATCTAATCTAATCTTATGCATGTTAAACTTTGTCTGTTTAGCTTTTCTACTGGCAACATATATTCTTTTAAGGGTGATGCTTCTTGCACCTTATTTTTGACTTCTGTTGCATTACTCTCATCCTTAATTCTTACGTATCTGCAACACATGGCAAAGAAAGGCTCACACACACTCTTCATGCTCACAGTTCATGTAATTGCAATTACTTCCTCCTCACATAGTTTTGTGGTGCTGTGACCTTATGTGGTACTAGTCACTGTTATGCATAATTTGGCCTTTATCTGCTCATCCTGAATATCTATGGTGCTTCAGCTTTCTGTAGCCATGGGTTCAAATGCAGCCTGAATGCTTGTGGTTTGGTGAGCCTTAACCATAGTTTCCTTTTCATTGAGTTCCATGGTGTAGTGGCTCCCTAAGTAAGTAGACATCAAATTTTGTGCCATGCTTTTACACTCTAATTCAGTACAGATTACTCCTCTTGTATTTTCTTGAACATCAGCATCCAGTTTGGCATTATATGCATTGATCTTGTTACCAAACATAGTTAATTTAGTGCCTCACACCTTGATCTTTGTTCTTAATCAGTTAATTTAGTAACTAATCCAGTTAATTTAGTGCTCTGTGCTTGAAGCTCTACACCTAAATCTCTTTTCAGTGGCAGCAGTTGATACTTGGTAGCTGGTGCTGGGAGGGCTTGGACAATGTCAGCATCATTTGTTTCTGCAGGATTGGGTCCAATACTAGCAGTCAGTGCCTCTGTTAAGCTTAGAGCCAGTGTTTTTTCTTCAGTATTGGCAGAGAATAACCTGTCAATTAGTATCCCCCTTCTCTGAGACCTTTCCTCCCTCACTTTCATGGCCATTACATGGTGTGCTAACACTCTGCTCACAACCCATTTCAAAACCTTTAATGTCTTTGCAGCAACCTGAGGCAGCAACTGAAAAATTTGAGATTAATTTTAATGAACACTCCCAGTCTTCTTAATGATTGATCATAGATACCCAGTATTTTACACACTTTAATGCAACTAACACTTAACAGTCAAGTCAAATGTCACCACATTCCATTTTCCAAGCAAGAATTCAACAAACTTCAGAGGTTGTGACTTGCAAAGGAACATCTCCAACATAGATACTCAGTGCTCATAATGATAAAGTAGACTCACAGAGGTCCATCTCAGTGCTCATAATGGTCATCTATTTATTTAGCTTGGCCTAATCTCTAATACACACATTAAAAAGTTTTGCATCATCCTGTTTCCCAGAACTCCTGAAGATAGACATTGACTGTGGATATTGTATCACAGACACAGTCCCTTTGACTGTTCAGAGATGTCACTAAACCTGCCCCAAAGATGAAAACAACCATGTATGAGCAGTGCCTATTAGACGAAGGGGGTCTGACAGCTGATCAGTTCCAGTCATTCTTCCAGGAAGGAGGTAAACAGCTCATGTTGTCCATAGTTCAACCATGCTTAGATGGTCAATACTGTGGTTCAATAGCATCTGCATTGTTACTTTGTGCCAGGTAGGGCTCTAAACAAGGGAAGTGTCCAGGCATCTCAGACTGCACCAAAGCAATGTTGTTCGGACATGGAGGAGATACAGAGAGACAGGAATTGTTGATGACATGCCTCGCTCAGGTTGCCCAAGGACTACTACTGCAGTGGATGACCACTAGCTATGGATTATGGCTTGGAGGAAACCTGACAGCAACGCCACCATGTTGAATAATGCTTTTTGGGCAGTCATAGGATGGTGTGTTACGACTCAAACTGTGTGCAATAGGCTGCATGATGCACAACCTCACTCCCAACATTCATGGCGAGGTCCACCTTTGCAACCATGACACCATGAAGAATTGTACAGATGGGCCCAACAACATGCCAAATGGACTGCTCAGGGTTGGCATCACGTTCTCTTTACCGATGAGTGTCACATATGACATCAGTCAGACAATTGTCGGAGATGTGTTTGGAGGCAACCCGGTCAGGCTGGATGCCTTGGACACACTATCCAGAGAGTGCAGCAAGGTGGAGATTCCCTGCTGTTTTGGGGTGTCATTTAGTGGGGCCGACGTATGCCGCTGGTGGTCATGGAAGGTGCTGTAATGGTTGTACAATACACGAATGCCATCCTCCGACCGATAGTGTAACTATATCAGCAGCATATTGGCGAGGCATTCATCTTCATGGATGAGAATTTGCACCCCCATCGTGCACACCTTGTGAATGACTTCCTTCAGGATAATGAGATCGCACAACTAGAGTGGCCAGCATGTTCTCCAGACATGAACCCTATTGAACATGCCTGGGATAGATTGAAAAGGTCTTTTTGTGGATGATGTGACCCTCCAACCACTCTGAGGGATCTACACCAAATCACCATTGAGGAGTGGGACAATTTGGACCAACAATGCCTTGATGAACTTGTGGATAGTATGCCACGACTAACAAAGGCATGCATCAGTGCAAGAGGATGTGCTACATGGTATTAGAGGTAACAGTGCGTACAACAATCTGGACCACCAACTCTGAAGGTCTTGCTGCATGGTGGTACAACATGCAATGTGTGGTTTTCATGAGCAATAAAAATGGTGGAAACAATGTTTATGTTGATCTCTACTCCAATTTTCTGTACAGGTCCTGGAACTCACAGAACTGAGGTGATGCAAAACTTTTTTTGATGTGTGTAAATACAAATAACTGATAGAGTATTCCCAGGAATGAAGAAAAGGAAGAAAATTGTAACAAACTCACTAATTATACATATGAAACACTCAACTTAGATAAATGCAAAGTATCATTCTCAAATAGCAGTACCTTTCATCTCCAAGGTACTCTTACAGTCACCCCAAAAGCTCATTGAATTACGTCTTACGCATTGTCATTATCTGGTGCAGATAGTATCCCCCTAAGATTTTATGTTGACTATGCTACAAATATAGTACCATTCTTAACCATCATCTATCACAGACCATTGGAACAGGGGGAGAAGGCCCAGGTCATACCAATCTATAAAAAGGGTATAAAATCAAATGCACATAATTACCAGCCAATTTCACTGATATTGATTTGTTGTAGAATCATGGAACATATTTTGTGTTCAGACATAATGACCTTTCTAGACTCTGAGAAGATCATCTGCAGAAATCAGCACAGTTTTAGGAAACACTAGACACAATTGGCCCTCTTTGTGCATGATATACAACAGGCTCTAGATAGTGGCTCCCAGGTTGATGTCATATTCCTTGACTTTCAAAAGGCGTTCGACTCAGTCCCACACTTTTTCTTGCTCCAAAAAGAGCACACTTACAGTCTATCTGATGACTTATGTGGTTAGATAGAAAATTTTCTAACAGACAGAGAGCAGTCGTCCTGAATGGGGAGACTTCAGCAGAAACAAGCATGGCATCAGGCATGCCCCAGGGCAGCGTAATAGGTCTGCTGCTTTTTATAATTTACGTAAATGATCTGGTTGATGGTATTCACAGAGGCATTAGACTGTTTGCCAATGCTGTAGTCTACAGGAAAGTAGTATCACATGAAAGTTGTGAACAAATCAGTGAGGATTTGCAGAAAATAAATGTGTAGTTTAATGACTGGCAGTTATCTCTCAATATTAGTAAGCATAACCTATTGTGTATAACAAAGCAAAAATCTCCATTAATGTATGAGTACAAAATAAATGCCCTGTAATAGGTCTGCTGCTTTTTATAATTTACGTAAATGATCTGGTTGATGGTATTCACAGAGGCATTAGACTGTTTGCCGATGCTGTAGTCTACAGGAAAGTAGTATCACATGAAAGTTGTGAACAAATCAGTGAGGATTTGCAGAAAATAAATGTGTAGTTTAATGACTGGCAGTTATCTCTCGATATTAGTAAGCATAACCTATTGTGTACAACAAAGCAAAAATCCCCATTAATGTATGAGTACAAAATAAATGCCCTGTCTTTGGAAGTGGTAACATTCATCAAGTATCTGGGAGTGACTATACAAAATGATCTCAAATGGAACAATCAGATTACACAAGTAACGGGCAAAGCAAACTCTAGATGGCAATTTATTGGTAGAATCCTGAAGCGATGCAGTCCTTCAACAAAGGAAATTGCTTACAATACTTTAGTTCATCCAGTCTTAGAGTATTTTTTGTCTGTATGGCACTCTTACCAGTTTGATCTGATTCAAGAGATTGAGAAGGTCCAAAGAAGAGCTGCAAGATCCATGACTAATACATTTAGCCATTGTGAGAGCATTACAAATCTCATAGAAAGTTTGAAGTGGGGCACAATTGCAGATAGACGACACACTAAATGGAAGGGGCTGCTCACTAAATTCCAAATTCTGATCTTCGACAAGGATGTAGAGCATACATTATTACCACCAACTTTCAAATTGCACAATGATCACCATTCAAAGATAAGGGAAATTAGAGCTTCTACTGAGGCATTCAGACAGTCATTTTTCCCTCCACGAGTGGAACAGAGGGGGGAAAATATGACTTTGGCATGAATAGTGCCCTCTGCCACACACCGCTTGGTGGCTAGTGGAGTATATATGTAGATGTAGATGTAGATTGTCCATTTTGCTTATATGGGGTTAGTTACGCCTGGTGGAAACCATTCGTCCTTTCAGGTTCCATCACCACACAGAAAGTACACAAATATGTACCTAGGCTGGTGATTTCTATGCCTCACTGAAGGATAGGAAGCTCACTCACACACTTCAGTGCTAGTAACACCACCTAGAGCCTTGAGTAAGCATTTGAAAGACCTAATGTACAGTCAGTTCTTGTAGTGGAGTGAAGATGTCATATTGTATGAGACTGGGCAACTTCATAAGACAAATTGTGATAAGCTCTTTTTGAATGTATGGCTGATTTAAAAACTTATTTTGGTTGACAAACTCATTACAGTACTGCACCAAACTCTGTCTTCTTTGGTCATTAAATCTTCTTATTGTTAATATTCCCTGCTTCACCTTCTCTTGCATTGGCTGTGCCCAATACTCATTCAAAAAGGCATCCATAAATTGTTCAAAGGTTGTACACTACTCTGTATAATGAGATATCACAGCCTCAGTGAGTATACATGCCAAAGTAAATCATATTTTCAAGGAGTCAGACCAGGAGGGTGTTAATGTCTCTTGGAACTTAGTTATACAGACATCTGGCTGTAAATTTCCTGTTGGATCTGCATACACCAAAAACTTCATTAAGGACACAAATTTCTTGTGGCATTCATCTTCATTCTTTAGCTTCACACCCTCTTTAGTGGCAAATGAAATGGACTGATCATACCCCATTCAGTAAGACTGCACAGACTCTTCCATAAACAAGGTCAGTAGCCTAATCTAATCCAGTAATGTGTTGGCTTCAACTTGCCTTTCTGATAACTGTTCCTCCAGGGCTGCTGTTGTCCAAGAAAGTTGCTCATTCAGTATGGCTTGCCATTCATTATTAACATTTCTCTTTTCTCTGAATTCAGGTTGTGTCATTTGAATGTTTTCTAATCTTTTCTGAAGTGCAACACTAACTGATTTTACTTCTTTTTTTTCATTCTCTTCTAATTTTTTATGACTTCTAGTTTCTGGTTCACAGATTGTCCATACTCTTCCTCAGCTTCATAAGACAAATCAAAGTTTGCAGCTGATCTCTAAATAATTTTACCTTGTCCTAAAAATTGTGGCCCCACATTCGAAATATATTATTTCCTTAACTCTGTTAGTTTCTGTAAATGCTTATGATTCTCTTTGTTAAACTGTTGTAATTGTCCTCTATACTCAGCATTCATTTCTTCAATTAGGGCCTGAACTGCAATCAAGTCAGTCATCTGGGAAGTTGGCAATCATTCAACAGACGCGTGCACAAGCAATTCACTTGTTAATGCTTACATCCCTTTAACTACCTGAGGGGACTTCTTAGCGTTGATGTTATCATTCATAATGGGCTTCTCACTATGTTTAGCATTCCTTGTTCCTAGTTCCCTGGTTCTTCAATGCAATTTCTCTGGCCACCCTTTCTCTTTAAGTAATAATTCTTCAGAAGCACTTCTCTGCCCTATTTATCATATTAACTGAATCACACTCCCTTTCATTACCAAAATGTTTGTAAATTAGATCATATACTGCTCTCAGAAACCAGTGTCTGAGCATTGACACTTTATAAAATTCTGATGTCCTGTCATTTATTGTCACCTGCAACAACAATGTTGCTTATGTCACACAGATGGGGCATTGAATCAATCACTGCCAACATTCACAGAATAGAGAACTCACGGCTAATGTTATATGTCCGTCTATTGTAGCTTGAAAGCCTTTGTTCAACATTGCAAAATAAGTTAAAAATGTAAATGAGGTGTTGTTCTTAATTCTCCTATACTCTGCCCTTAGTTTGGCCATTATTTCCATTTGACCAAGGAAAATTTAAATCTCAACAGATATTATTTTGTTCATGACTATAAAAATAATTTCTGCACTATAAGATAATTCAGACAAGTGACTAAAACAAAAATATAGAATTTTACAAGCCACAACCTCTACTAATTAGTCACTCGGTAACTCTGATCAGCCAGAACATTATGACCATCTTCCTAATTGCCTGTGCATCCACCTTTGGCAGGGATAACAACAGTGAAGTGTCATGGGGTGAAAGCAATGAGGCCTTGGTAGATTGCTGGAGGAAACTGGCACCACATTTGTGCACACAAGTCACCTAATTCCCATAAATTCCGGGGAGATGGGCAATTAGCTCTAAAGCCCCATTCAGTGACATTCCAGATGTGTTCGATTTTGCGCCAGCACATCAATTGGAACTCACCACTGTGTTCTTCAAACCACTCCACCACACTCCTGGCCTTGTGAAATGGCACTTTATCTTGGTGAAAAATGCCACAGCCGTCGGGAAACATGATTATCATGAATGGGTGTATGTGGTCTGCAGCCAGTGTATGATACCCCATGGTCATCATGGTTTCTTGCACAAGCTTCACTAGGCCAATGGATGCCCATGTGAATGTTCCCCAGAGCATAATGAGCCTGCTATCATCTTGTCTCCGTCAGTACAGCTGTCAAGGAGGTGTTCCTCTGGAAGACGACGGATTTGCACCCTTCCACCAGCATGATGAAGAAGGTACTGGGATTCATCAGACGGTGCTACACTCTGCCACTGTGCCAATGCCCAGTGCCAATGGTTACACGTCCAGTTTAGCTGTAGTTGCCGATGGTGTGGTGTTAACATTGGCACTTGCATGTGTTGTCAGCTGCAGAGGCCCACTGTTAGGAGTGTTTGGTGCACCTCGTATTCAGACACACTTGTACTCTTCCCAGCACTTAAGTCTGTTGTCATTTCTGCCAAAGTTCACAGCCTGTCCTGTTTTACCTGTCTGCCCAGCCTACAATATCTGACATCTACATCTACATCTATACTCCGCAAGCCACCCGATGGTGTGTGGCGGAGGGTACCTTGAGATAGAGACCTCTACCGGTTCTCCCTTCTATTCCAGTCTTGTATTGTTCGTGGAAAGAAGGATTGTCAGTATGCTTCTGTGTGAGCTCTAATCTCTCTGATTTTATCCTCATGATCTCTTCACAAAATATACGTAGGAGGGAGCAATATACTGCTAGACTCTTCGGTGAAGGTATGTTCTGGAAACGTCAACAAAAGCCCGTACCAAGCTACTGAGCGTCTCCTGCAGAGTCTTCCACTGGAATTTATCTATCATCTCAGTAATGCTTTCGTGATTACTAAATGATCCTGTAACAAAGCGCGCTGCTCT
This sequence comes from Schistocerca americana, assembly GCF_021461395.2. Lineage (NCBI taxonomy): Eukaryota > Metazoa > Arthropoda > Insecta > Orthoptera > Acrididae > Schistocerca > Schistocerca americana. The sequence continues at coordinate 661,406,381 of NC_060130.1, forward strand.
CCGTTGGATTTTCTCTATCTCTTCTATCAACCCTATCTGGTACGGATCCCACACTGCTGAGCAGTATTCAAGCAGTGCGCGAACAAGCGTACTGTAACCTACTTCCTTTGTTTTCGGATTGCATTTCCTTAGGATTCTTCCAATGAATCTCAGTCTGGCATCTGCTTTACCAACGATCGACTTTATGTCATCATTCCATTTTAAATCACTCCTAATGCATACTCCCAGATAATTCATGGAATTAACTGCTTCCAGTTGCTGACCTGCTATTTTGTAGCTAAATGATAAGGGATCTATCAGTCTATGTATTCGCAGCACATTACACTTGTCTACATTGAGATTCAATTGCCATTCCCTGCACCATGCGTCAATTCGCTGCAGATCCTCCTGCATTTCAGAACAATTTTCCATTGTTACAACCTCTCGATACACCACAGCATCATCTGCAAAAAGCCTCAGTGAACTTCTGATGTCATCCACAAGGTCACTTATGTATATTGTGAATAGCAACGGTCCTATGACACTCCCCTGCGGCACACCTGAAATCACTCTTACTTTGGAAGACTTCTCTCCATTGAGAATGACATGCTGCATTCTGTTATCTAGAAACTCTTCAATCCAATCACACAATTGGTCTGATAGTCCATATGCTCTTACTTTGTTCATTAAATAACTGTGGGGATCTGTATCATACGCCTTGCGGAAGTCAAGCAACATGGCATCTACCTGTGAACCCGTGTCTATGGCCCTCTGAGTCTCGTGGACGAATAGCGTGAGCTGGGTTTCACACGACCGTCTTTTTCGAAACCCATGCTGATTCCTGCAGAGTAGATTTCTAGTCTCCAGAAAAGTCATTATACTCGAACATAATACGTGTTCCAAAATTCTACAACTGATCAACATTAGAGATAGAGGTCTATAGTTCAGCACATCTGTTCGACGTCCCTTCTTAAAACGGGGATGACCTGTGCCCTTTTCCAATCATTTGGAACGCTACGCTCTTCTAGAGACTTATGGTACACCGCTGCAAGAAGGGGGGCAAGTTCCTTCGTGTACTCTGTGTAAAATCAAACTGGAATCCCATCAGGTCCAGCGGCTCTTTCTCTTTTGAGCAATTTTAATTGTTTCTCTATCCCTCTGTTGTCTATTTCGATATCTATAAGTTTGTCATCTGTGTGACAATCTAGAGAAGGAACTACAGTGCAGTCTTTCTCTGTGAAACAGCTTTGGAAAAAGACATTTAGTATTTCGGCCTTTAGTCTGTCATCCTCTGTTTCAGTACCATTTTGGTCACAGAGTGTCTGGACATTTTGTTTTGATCCACCTACCGCTTTGACATAAGACCAAAGTTTCTTAGGATTTTCTTCCAAATTAGTACATAGAACTTTACTTTCGAATTCATTGAACGCCTCTCGCATAGCCCTCCTCACACTACATTTTGCTTCGCATAATTTTTGTTTGTCTGCAAGGCTTTGGCTATGTTTATGTTTGCTGTGAAGTTCTCTTGGCTTCCGCTGAAGTTTTTTAGCTCAGTTGTTGTACCACGGTGGATCTTTTCCATCTCTTACAATCTTGCCTGGCACATACTCATCTAACGCATATTGTACGATGGTTTTGAACTTTGTCCACTGATCCTCAACACTATTTGTACTTCAGACAAAACTTTTGTGTTGAGTCATCAGGTACTCTGTAATCTGCTTTTTGTCACTTTTGCTAAACTGAAAAATCTTCCTACCTTTTTTAATATTTCTATTTATGGCTGAAATCATCGATTCAGTAACTGCTTTATGATCGCTGATTCCCTGTTCTGTGTTAACTGTTTCAAATAGTTCGGGTCTGTTTGTCACAGAAGGTCTAATATGTTATTGCCACGAGTCAGTTTTCTGTTTAACTGCTCAAGGTAGTTTTCAGATAAAGCACTTAAAAAAATTTCACTGGATTCTTTGTCCCTGCTACCTGTTATGAATGTTCGAGTCTCCCAGTCTATATCTGGCAAATTAAAATCTCCACCTAGAATTATAACATGGTGGGGAAATCTACTCGAAATATTTTCCAAATTATCCTTCAGGTGCTCAGCCACAACAGCTGCTGAGCCAGGGGGCCTATAGAGACATCCAATTACCATGTCTGAGCCTGCTTTAACCATGACCTTCATCCAAATTATTTCACATTTCGGATCTCCGTCAATTTCCTTTGATACTATTGCACTTCTTATCGCTATAAACACGCCTCCCCCTTCACTGTCCAGCCTGTCTCTGCGGTATACATTCCAATCTGAGTATAGGATTTCATTACTGTTTATGTCTGGTTTCAGCCAACTTTCTGTCACTAGTACTATATGGGCATTGTGACTGTTTATTAATGAGATCAGTTCTGGGACCTTTCTATAGACGTTCCTGCAGTTTACTATCAGCACATTAATACTGTTATTCCCTGTTGCATTTTGCCTACACCTACCTTGCCGCATCTCAGGAGGCGTCTTGTCGGGCCTAGGGAGGGAATTCTCTAACCTAAAAAACCAACATGTGCACTCCACACGTACTCCGCTACCCTTGTAGCCGCTTCCGGCGTGTAGTGCACACCTGACCTATTCAGGGGGACCCTACATTTCTCCACCCGATAGCGCAGGCTGAGAAATTTGCACCCCAGATCTCCACAGAATTGTCTGAGCCTCTGGTTTAAGCCTTCTATTTGGCTCCAAACCAGAGGACCGCGATCGGTTCTGGGAAAGATACTACAAATAGTTAGCTCAGATTTCACCCCACGAGCGAGGCTTTCCGCCTTCACCACTTCCGCCAACCGCCTGTACGAACTGTGGATGACCTCTGAACCCAGATGGCAGGAGTCATTGGTGCCGACATGAGCAACAATTTGCAGTCGGGTGCACCCAGTGCTCTCTATCGCCGCCGGCAGGGCCTCCTCCACATCTCAGATGAGACTCCCTGGCAAGCAGACAGAGTGAACACAGGCCTTCTTCCCCGACCTTTCCGCTATTTCCCTAAGGGGCTCCATCACCTGCCTAACGTTGGAGCTCCCAATAACTAATAAACCCCTCCCCCCATGTGCCTGCTTGGACCTTGCTGAAGGAGCGGCCACATGTCCATTCACAGGCAGAGCGGGTGATGCCACACGGCCAGCCTCCACATTGACCCTCCGCCCTGTGCGCCGCGAACGTCACTGAACCCGCTACTCCCCTTGGGGAGAGGGTGGCCCAAGCATGCCCGGTACCCGCGAAGGGACAGTGGGTGAAGCATGTAACACCTGAGGTGTACCATACGACACACCAGACTCCCCACTGCTGCTACACTCCGAGGCAGCAGCCTGAAGATGGCTGACCGAGGCCATCAACACGTTCAGCTGTTCGTGAACAGTGGCCAGCTCCTCCTGTGTCCGTATACAGCAGTCACACATTCTGTCCATCCTAAGAAATCAAATTACTGTAGATTGAAAACGAACACCAGCATTACTGGCACTATGGCTGACTAAAGGGACTCTCTCTGACTGTATTAAAAACAAACATGAAATCTATGGAACACTATTACTAGCACCTGACAATTAAAGCTTCCTAAAAGAAAAAACACATGGAAGAACTGACAAGTAAGAAAAATAAAGTTAATACTTAAATTAACGTAGCTCACTGCACAGCAGACATGAAGCAGATGGCAGTTACGATGACACTGACACTACTGGCGCTGTGGCTGAATAAAGGGACTCTCTCTGACTGTATTCAAAACAAACATGAAATCTATGGAACACTATTACTAGCACTCAACAATTAAAGCTTCCTAAAAGCAAAAACACATGGAAGAAGAAGTGACAAGTAAGAAAAATACAGTTAATACTTAAATTAACGTAGCTCACTGCACAGCAGACGTGACACAGACGGCAGTTACGATGACACTGTGATGAGAGATAGCTCCACAACCCCACGATGTCTAGGCGTGGTTTCACCAAGTGTTCAAGACACTCACCACAGCATTCCTCAAACACCTGACAAGTCATGCAGTTTCCAAAATGCTTTATGCAAAGTCTCTGGGACATCACAAACTGCCCTCAGTCAAACTCAGATAGATTGCCCACCCTCCCCACTCCACACACGGAGAGCACACTTACTGATAATAAAAGCACCATGCATGTGTATGACTAGCAGTCATTCCTTGGCAAGGAATACTACTAATACCTGGAAGAGTTTGTATCAATAGTAGGTCGGTGGTCATAAAGTTCTGGCTGATCAGTGTATACTAGCAGTGAGACACATTAGCGAATAATTTAAGAAAGGATGAACTGTGGTAGGCTCTGTCGGTTGAAATACTGAAGGACAATGATATTACTCAAAACAGATTGTTTTGAACTTTGATACAAATCCCTCTTATTTTTCTTAAATGCACATTGTATGTGAACGTTGGCCCCATACAAATAACTCATTGAATAACACAGTATCTATTGGCAGTGCAAAATTTTAGAAATGCTTTGTGCAGACATAGTATTTCCATCCAGCAGCATGTGCTAAATAATAAAGTGCGTCAGTGCAATAAACCCTCAAGAAACCAGATCTATCTCTCAATCAACTTAAGTCACTCATGCAAGAATTTGTTCACTAACTAAACTGCCTCTAAAGATTGAAATCAGAGTCCTGGTTGGTTGGTTGGTTGTTTGGGGAAGGAGACCAGACAGCGTGGTCATCGGTCTCATCGGATTAGGGAAGGATGGGGAAGGAAGTCGGCCGTGCCCTTTCAGAGGAACCATCCCGGCATTTGCCTGGAGTGATTTAGGAAAATCACGGAAAACCTAAATCAGGATGGCCGGACGCGGGATTGAACCGTCGTCCTCCCGAATGCGAGTCCAGTCTCTAACCACTGCGCCACCTCGCTCGGTTCAGAGTCCTCTGATTTATGAATTATCACATGTGTAGGCCTACTGGTACATGAAAGCATAATTAACAACAGACACACTGCCCACAGCTTTACTGACTCCTGACAAAATGAAGACAAAATCCCTCACCAAAAAAGTCCAGATGCAAGAAGACAGACCAGAGAGCTTGACCTCTGCCTTGCACACTTGTTTAAAGGTTTAGTCACATGAACTCTCCTCAGTTCAGTGAAGATACTTTCATCCTGACCACCATTCATAATTTTCTTGATAATTCCACATAAATATTTATGATAAAACACATAGAAAATCTCTGCAGTCAGCCTGTTACCTCATAATAAAATTAATTATGCATTATTTCAATAATTTTGAAACAAATCTCATACATAAATCATGACATCATGCACTCAAGTGAAAACACTGACGTCATCTATCTTATAAATCGAAATTAAAATTAAATATACACTGAAAGTTATTGAAATATTAAAGAAGGAAACTAATGCTGATAAAATCATTTGCATCTCTAAGGAGAATTCCATAGTTATGACACTACTTATGTAAATAAACTGAATTATTTATAACATTTTTTAACATTAGTTTAATTATAAGGTAATCATTCATTATATTGGTGGCATTACACTCTTCCATCTGGTGTATCGTATGTGTGACTTTCTTGATGAATTCAGTTGTAACAATTTATTATAAACAGTAATGGTAATAATGTTACTAACTTCCTAACTATTAAAGCTTCAGACATTGATTTATGAGCTCATCCCATTGCTGTAGTTCCAAAGCTGTCATTAGTTTCTTTCTAGCATCCTTGCAAGGCATTTATGTATTTTTATTAAAATTATATTATTGAGGATATTTTAAGTCACAGATCCTCTATCTTTGCTAATCCCTGCCCTAAAAAATCTTGATGACTGCTGGTCCTCATGACTTGCTAGCCACCTTTACCTGCACTCAGTTCACCTGTCACAGTCATTCTGACAGCTTGCTGTTCCAACGGGCATTCATGCCAGCCCACAGTCAATCTACTAGATTCAGTCTGTCCTCTGCCAGTCAGACTAGCTGCTTGTAACATTACAAGATAATCAACACAGAAAAGCACAACACAGATAATATTGCAACACATAAATTGCAAGGTAACCATAAGAGAAAATCTCTAAGGAGAATTCCATAGTTATGACACTACTTATGTACATAAACTGAATTATTTATAACACTTTTTACTAGCATCTAATGCTTTCCAAAAGATCCATGGTGTCTAATACAGCCTGCTGGGCATCACCAGATAAAAGTAGTCCCCCCTGTTTTGTCTTGTAGTGGGTCTGTCTTTCACCTTGTAGCAAGGACTTTTTGTAGCTGGGAGCTTTCAGCTGCACAAATACCATATTTAACATTATCTACCTGGTCTTGAGTGTGAAACAGTCTGGAGTTCCCTGAATGCTAATGGAGTATTATTCCTAATTTATAAGCTAAGGGAAAACTGCACAACAGAAATTTAATTAGTGTACCGCAAAATGACTGATAAAAGTTTATGCTTTACTGATTATTTCAAGTAATTTTCTCTCACAGGATACATGAGGTCAGAGATTACAGGAGAACGGAAAGCATGCCATTATGCTCATTTATGTGAAATTTAATGAACTAAGTAGCTGCATAATGCAATTGCATGGAACACACATTAAAATATTAATTCTATGGTTCTATATGAGTGAATGTTAATAACATATCAGTGACCATCTGTCAGCTAGGATTGGATGGATTTAGGAAACACAACATGGATGTGCAGCTGCTCACATACAAATATTCAAACTTACTGAGAAATGAAAAGCAAAGTTCACCACTTTTGATTAATAAATGAATTGGCAAAGTTGACTTGTGACTGACAGCAAAAAGAATTATGAAAGTTAACTGGGCACACAATAGATGAAGTGAGTCATGACCAGTTAAAGATAAAGTTTAGTCCCACATGAATTTATCTAAAACTATACTAAAATCATCACTTGCAAGACTCCCACACTGCTCCTAGTAATGATGTGTACTCATTATAGAGAATAATAACCCAAAATCAAACTAGTTCCCTTTCAAAAATCACAGAAGCAGCACATCATACTTACTGCCCATGGAGCAGTATCTGTTCACTGTGACTCAACTCATTCATACCCCAGTAAGTTCTGTTTAAAATCTAAACTGCCTTGCCTCTGCATTCAGAGAGGAACATGAGTTTACTAGTAATAGCAAGTGTCTCCTCCAATCAGAGTACAGGAGAGACAATGCGGTGCTCTATAGGCTTAAAATTTCCCATTCCATTCAATGGCTAAAATTTATAAGATGGTGTCCCTATGCTTGAATCTGAAAGTCCCAATCATGTTGCAGCATGTCTAGGAATGCACAGCCAAGTGTGGTGACATGGTGTCATGACACTGTCAGCACCACAGCTGGCTTCAAAGAGTACATTCAACTGTCTTCCCAATCTGCTACTGTGAAGTCAAACTCAGAACTTCCACCTCAATTTTCCTAGTATTTGTAATTACACCTAATCTCATTCAAATGAACGATCATCCATTTTTGGGACAGGTAGTCATAGGTACATGTCGTGCTGACTATCAACTGTAATGAAGATGAGAATAAACACACATGATTTAGATTCCCAACATGGAGAGCATGTGGTCAACCAGAAACTAGATGGGAGGACAGAGTCATAGAAGACATTCGGAAGATGGGTTACAGGAACTGGAAAATGCTAACAAGGAACTGGCATCAATGGAAGGAACTAGTTGTAGAGGCCAAGACTCATCATGAGTTGTAGAGCCACAGAAGAAGAAGAAGAAGAAGGAGAAGAAGAAAAGCATCAACTAAGAATACTGCTAAAATCAATGTACAAGAGTAGCAAGTTCATGCAGGGACAATGGTAATCCTTATTCTTGCTTTAGTAGATGTGTTGTCAACTGTCTTATGAAGCTGGAGATATTCAGTTCTGTAATATAATATGGGAGGTTATTCCAGAGTTGGGTTCCTGCTACGGGGAAGGATTTCAAGAAATTGATGAGCGATATGAGGGGCAATGTTCATTGATAAGACAGTAGTGGAGGCAGAGGGCATGGAAATATTTGTGCTTGTCTGCACACATCCAAAATAGCTGTGCATATGATAATGAACTATGATCAAAGAGTTGAATATAATCACAGTTATAATGAACACAGGCATTCATAAGTTCCAGGTGCAATAAGCTTTTAAGCTGTCCTGAGAAAGGTCTTGCAGGCAGGAGCACCCACACGATAGTTTGCATTTGGGGGGGGGGGGGGGCTACAACTTGGGGTATGGAGTATTTTTAATATTTTGGAAGATGAATAGTGACTTTTAAATAGCCATAAAAAGTTCCAGTTCTGAACATGTTAAAAACTTGTGTAATATTGACTTTTCAAGCAATTTCTTGAAAGAAAAACACCTGAGCACTCTATGTTTTATCCTTTCTTTGAGAGGTAGAGGGAGAGGGGTGTGTTCCCCACTTTCCCCTCTGTATGGGCACCCTTGCTTGCAGGATATAACCACTGTAATCAATAATTGGAAGTATAAGTGTTTGTACAAGTTTCTTTCTCAGGTCAAGAGGGAAGAGCTTTTTAGATTTTTGTAGGGTGTCAAGAGATGCTGACGCTTTCTTGCATATTGCAGTTTGCAGTTACATGCTCAGTCAAATTCAGATTTTTGTCTATTATGAGAGATGTTCAATACATAATATGGTGTATGTGGTACTGTTTACAGCTGGTTTAAATCATACCTATCAGACGGATACCAGAAAGTAGAAATAGTTCATGAAGGAACCGCTTACTTTTCAGAATATAAGAAAGTTAGTAATGGAGTGCCACAAGGTTCTGTGCTGGGACCCCTCTTGTTCTTGATTTTCGTAAATGACCTACCAAACTGTTTAACACTAGCTAATGCTGTATTCTATGCGGATGATACAAGTCTTTTTATTAAAGCTCAAAATGAGACTGACTTGCAACACAAAGTAGAAACAACAAAAGAAGAAGCAGGAAAATGGTTTAGAGATAACTGTTTGTTTGTAAAAGAGAAAAAATAGTGTGGATGAATTTCAGCCAAGTATCAAATAAAGTAAAGCCCAATATAGTTTTGAAACTTGGTGAACAGAAGATTTTACAAACTTCAAACACAAAATTTTTAGGTATCTGGTTAGATGAGTGGGATAGACATATTGAAATGCTCAATAAAAAGCTAAGTAAATGCTGCTATATACTCAGAATGCCGAAAAACTGCTGCAGTGAAAAAACAGTAATATGTGCTTATTATGCTCTTGTGCATAGTCTATTGCAGTATGGTGTCTCATTTTGGGGTAATTCAAGTCTGGCAAACTGGTCATTCATTATTCAAAAATGAGCATTAAGAATAATGAAAGGGGCTGCACCAAGAGAGCCCTGCAGGGAAATTTTCAAAGAATTTCAAATAATGTCACTTCCATCTTTATATATCTATGAAAGTATCTGCTTTTTCAAATCTCACCCCAATTTTCTTCTTTAAATAGTGAGTGCCATGACTACCCAACAAGACACAGGAATGATTTCCACAGAGAAACACACAAAACAGCCCAATATCACAAAAGTGCAATATATCAGCCCAAAATCCTTTCTAGTGCTCTTCCCTTAAGCATCAAAAATATAGAAAAGTTTTACATTTTTAAAAATGAGCTTAAAAAAATATTATTAAGAGAATGTTTTTACAGTGTTACAGAGTACACGGATTTTCAGAACATAGTGACATAGTGGTCAATGATAATGATAATTCATATTTGAACAAACATATTAAAAGAGTCTGCCTGTACACACTATAATTAATTAATTATTGTTTGTTCTGTTATTCATAGTGGTCAATGATAATGATAAGTCATATCTTAAAAACAAATGTATTAAAATAGTATGCACTATAAATAATTAATTATCGTTTGTTTTGTTATTCTCTATTATACGCTGCGTGAGATATATATTTATATATGTTTTACCACTGAGGGCCTATGTTATTAATTTACTGTACAATTACAAACTCATACACATGACAACTCCTATATCATTGTATATGATAAAATGGATGCTCAGTAAATAACAAATAACAAATAATGCAACTTTTTTTTTCTCAGTCAGCTTTGGTTAAAAAAATGCGGAACTTGTTGCAGGACATCGTGGAATATTGCTGCTTCAGCATCTACAGTTTCCTGAGGTTCCGACAGGTGATGGTGTTACATAAAGCCTTCAAAATTGTGTCTGTAATAGAGGTATGTTCCAAGGAGACAGCTGTCATTGAGTTTCTTTTGGAAGAAAACCAGAGCATTGCAGACATTCATAGGTGCTTGCAGGATGCCTATGGAGACCTGGCAGTGAACAAAAGCACAGTAAGTCATTTATTTATTTCTTTACACGTCAAGTTCCATAGGACCAAATTGAGGAGCAAATCTCCAAGGTCATGGAACATGTCAGTACATGAAGTTACAACATAAACATAATAACAGATAAGAATAAAATGTTTATGAACCCAAAAAAAGGTCAAGCCATAAGTTTAAGTAAACACAATCAACAATGTAACATAAGAATCAGCTTAAGTTTCCAAAGAATGCCTCAACAGAATAGAGGGAGGGACCCATGAGGAAACTCTTCAGTTTTGATTTGAAAGTGTGTGGAACTACTAAGATTTTTGAATTCTTGTAGTAGCTTATTGAAAATGGATGCAGCAGTATACTGCACACCTTTCTGCACAAGAGTTAAGGAAGTCTAATCAAAATGCAGCCTGGATTTCTGCCAAGTATTAACTGAGTGAATGCTGCTTATTCTTGGGAATAAGCTGGCATTTTTAACAAGGAATGGCAATAAAGAATATATATATTGAAAGGGCGTTGTCAAAATACCCAGACTAGTGACAGAGGTTGACAAGAGGTTCGCAAACTTACACCACCTATTGCCCAAACTGCCCATTTCTGAGACAAAAATATCCTTTTAGAATGGGAAGAGTTACTCCAAAATAGAATACCATTCGACGTGAGTGAATGAAAATAAGCAAAGTAGATTAATTTTCGTGTCGAACAATCACTTACTTCAGATACCAATCGAATAGAAAAAAATGGCAGCATTAAGTCTCTGAACAAGATACTGGGCTTTCCATGACAGTTTACTATACTGGGTGAGTAACTAACTATTGCCACCTAGAATAACTCTGAAAGTATGATAGTAGCTGAAAAGTCTGTGGGACACACATTGCATGGGACAATGGGGGCCATAATATGGCGTTGGTTTCTTGTTGCTAGGTGCAGTCGCTTCAGTGATGTGAAGGTCAGCTTTGTTTTTTTAAATTGGATACTATAGTTTGGTACTTATTTTCTGATAGTGGCTATCGAAACAAATCCAATGATTTGTCACAGTAAGGTCTTTGAGGATCAACGAATGTCAAAAAGGTGGCATGAATGTCCATTTACAGAAGGTGTTCGAAGTGATGACCGTTGATATCAATGCAGTGCTGCAATCTTCTTATCGTGGACTGAGTGGTATTCCTTATCACATCGGCACTTATCGAAGCACATGCTCTGAAAATTCTCTCTCGTATATCTTGCAAACAGTAAATATTTGCCAAAAAGGCATATCCACCTAACATGCCATTGACAAGTAAACACCATTTGAATGTTTTGCAATACAACACTAACAGGAATGGTAAGAGTAGTATTGTCGAATCAAGCGAATGTGAATGATATATTCCTTTGAAGAACAAGTCGATATGCTTCTCACTTATGGGGAATGCCAACAAAACTCGGTGAGAGCTAGAGACTTATATGCTGAAAGATACCCTCAACATACTCACTCTACATGTTGTACATTTAAATGCGTGTATGATAAATTGAGAACAACTGGATCTTTAATGCATTGGAAACATATCCAGCAAAGGAAAGTTACTAATGTGGAAACAAAAATTGGTACTCTTGCCACTGTGGTTTGAGATCCTTGTGTTAGTTCGCACCATATCACAAGAGAACCTGACATGAGCCAGAGTAGTGTTGCTCATGTTCTGCTCCCCGTAAATATCATCCTTACCATATAGTCTCCATTGGTATAGATTGTACATGTCACATTGAATTCTGCTGATGGGTTCAACTTCAGATTCAGAGGGATGATACATTTATTAATATGATTTTATTTACTGATGAGGCTACATTCACAAACCACAGAAATGTTAATTTGCATAGCGTGCATTATTGGGCAACTGAAAATCCATGTTGGCTGCAGAAAGTTGCACACCAAAAACTGTGGTTGGTGAATGTATGGTGTGGGATTCTGTAGAACAGAATTATAGGCCTTTATTTCATCAAAGGAAATCTTCATGGTAGGATGTACACTACATTCCTGCAAGGAACATTAGATCTGTTATTGGAAGAAATACCTTTAGGAACAATGAACAGAATGTGGTATCAACATGATGGGTGTCCAGCACATTTTTTGCTGATAGCTAGAAATGAGTTGCAGAGACAATTTCCAAATCATTGGATTGGACGCAGAGGAGATGTGTCAAGGCTGGCTAGTTTGCCAGACTTGACGCCTCTGAATTTTTTCTTGTGGGGATTCGTAAAAGACATTGTTTATCAAGATGTTCCAACTACACCTGAAGATATGTGAGAGAGAACTGTCAGAGCATGTGCTTTGATAAGTGCCAATGTGGCAAGGAATACCACTAAATCCATGATAAGAAGATTGCAGCACTGCACTGATACCATTGGTGTTCACTTCGAACACCTTCTGTAAATGAACATTCATGCCACCTTTCTGACCTCCGTTGACCTTCGAAGACCTTACTGTTACACATCATTGGATTTGACTTGATAGCCACTGTCAGAAAGTAAGTACCAAACTATAGCATCCCATTTAAAAAAACAAAGTTGAAGTGACCCCACCTATCAACAAAAAACCGACGTCATATTATGGCCCCTGGTGCCCCATGCAACTTTCGTCCCACAAACTTTTCAATTCCTATCATATTTTCAGAGTTATTCTAGGTGGCAATAGTTAGTGACACATCCTGTATATCAGAACACCTAGAAATTTGAACTGTTCAGTTTCACTAATCATATGCCCAGTCTGTGAAATTAAAATGTTGGGTTTTGTTGAATTGTATGTTAGAAACTGTAAAAACTGAGTCTTACTGTATTTAGCATTAGTTTATTTTCTACAAGCCATGAACTTGTGTCATGAACTGCACTATTTGAAACTGAGCCAATGTTGCACACAACATCCTTTACTAGCAAGCTAGTGTCATCAGCAAACGGAAATATTTTAAAGTTACCCATAATACTACAGGGCATTTAATTTACCCCCCCCCCCCCCCCCAATTTGACCGTACCCCACTCAGACCCCAAATCACAGACATTCTCAACACTGTGAATAATGACCTCTTGCTGTCTGTTGCTAAAGTAAGAGGTGAACCAATTGTGAGCTACTCCTTATATTCCATAGTGGTCCAACTTCTGGAGTAATATTTTGTGATCAACATAATCAAATGCCTTAGTTAAATCAAAAAATATGCCTAGCATTTGAAACCTTTTGTTTAACCTATCCAGTACATCACAGAGAAAAGAGAATATAGCATTTTCAGTTGTTAAATGACTTCTAAAGCCGAACTGTATATTTGATAGCAAATTATGTGATATAAAGTGATCAATTATGTTTACATACACAGCCTTTTCAACAACTTTTGCAAACATTTATGGCATAGAAATAGGTCTAAAACTGTCGACATTATCCCTTTCTCCCCTTTTACAAAGGAGCTTTACTACTGAGTACTTTAATCATTCAGGAAACTGACCATTCTTAAAGGAAAAATTACAAATATGGCTAAGTACTGGGCTAACGTATGCAGCACAGTACTTAAATAATCTGCAGGGCACTTCATCACATCCATGAGAGTCCTTAGTCTCCAGTGATTTAATTATTGACTCAATCTCCCTCTTGTCTGTATCACAGAGGAGTATTTCAGACATCAATCTTGGAAAGGTATTTGCCAAGAAAGTTATATGATTCCCTATAGAAACTAAATTTTTATTTAATTCACCAGCAATGCTCAGAAAACGATTGTTAAATACTGTACATATATCTGGTTTATTAGTAATAGAAATATTTTTACTACAAACTGACTTTATATCATTGATCTTGTCCTGCGGACCAGACACTTTCTTCACAACTGACCATTTGGTTTTAATTTTTAATTTTATCCTGTGAATTAGCTATTCTATTTGTGTACCACATACTCGTTGCCTTCCTAATAACATTTTTAAGCACCTTCCAATACTGTATGTAATGGGCTACTGTAGCTTGATTGTGACTACTTCTAACATTTTGATATAATTCCGGCTTTGTTCTACACAATATACTTATCCCACTTGTCAGCCACCCAGGCTGCCTTTTACTGCCGGTACCCTGTATAGAATGTTCTAATGGAAAACAACTCTTAAAGAGCACAAGAAATGTGTTAAGGAAAGCATTATATTTGTCATCTATATTATCGGCACTATAAATATCCTGCCACTCTTGTTCCTTGACGAGGTTTGAAAAACTTTCTATTGCCACTGGATTAGCTTTACTACATAGTTTGTAATTATATGGGACATTTGTTTGAGTACAAAATCCTTTTAGTGTTAAAATTTGTGCATCATGGTCTGAAAGGCCATTCACCCTTTTACTAACAGATGCCCATCTAGTAATGAAGAATGAATAAAAATATAATCTATGGGTGTGCTACTGTTCCCCTGCACCCTAGTTGGAAAAAACAGTCTGCATCAGATAATACGAGTTTAGAAGATCTGCCAACATCCTTTTTCTTGCACAATCATGTACAAAATTAATATTGAAGTCACCACATATAACCAATTTCTGGTACTTCCTATACAGTGAATCAAGAACCCTCTCTAGTTTGAGTAGGAATGCTCTAAGTCAGAGTTAGGGGGCCTATAAACAACAACAATTAGAAGTTTCACTAAACTCAATTGCCCCTGCACAATATTCAAATATCTGTTCAGTGCAGTGCCGTGATACGTCTATGGACTCAAACAGAATACTGTTTCTTACGTACATGGCCACTCCCCCACTCCGCAAGTGACTCCTTGAAAAACAGCCAGTTAGTCTGTAAACGGAACCTCTGAATTGTCAAATTATTTAAGCAGTGCTCTGGTATACCAATAATTTCAGAGTCAACATCTATAAGCATTTCACTAACTTTATCTCTAATACCTCTTATATTTTGATGAAATATGCTAATTCCTTCTCTACTTGGAAACATGATGTCCTCTAAAGGTGATTCCTTAGTCAGAGCGACTTGCTTTAAGCAGGTATACCTATCACCTGACTTCAATCTAAAAAAGGTGCTGCTCCAAAGGTGCAACACCAACTACTACAGGAATTTATCCACGAGTGATCCCACCACCACCCACCACACTATAAGCTTTGCCAGCCTCGCCTTCCATATTGAGGTGCAGGCCATGCCTTGTGAAACCCCATCTACTGATGATAGACTCAACTGGCACCACTGCAATGTGACCCATGCCCTCTGCCATCAGTGCCTCCTCCAGCACCATGTTAACATGCCTAACAGCCACATTAAGATGAGGCTGATCATGATGCTGAAACAGTTGCATGAAATGCACATTAGTGTCACCAATTTGAGTGGCTATCTTTATCTGGTCACCACCTACATCATATTCCCCATTCCTATGAAGACTATTCCCTGGCCCCACTATCACTACCTGATCCTCCTTCATAAAATTCCTACATAACTCGCCAATGTTGTCACTCACGTGACCCAACACTGCACTAGGCTTCACAATACTGGTGACCTGGTACTCACTTCCCAACACTTCCTCCAACTGCTGGCCCACACCTCTATTGTGTGTACTACCTAGCAGCAGAACCTCCTTCTTACTGTTAGATGTTGCAACTGACTTAGGCCTCCTAACTGCTGAGGACTGGTGCATGTTTCCTACACCTACAGTTACAAGAGGCTCCTCTCTGCTCAACTCTGACAGTTGGTCAAATCTATTGCATATGCACAAAGTACAATAGTCTGAATACCACCACCACCACCACCACCACCACCACCACCTCCTCCTCCTCCTCCTCCTCCTCCTCCTCCTAGCTGCCTTCTTGCCAGCTGCCACTTCCCATTCCCCAACACCTTTCACCCTCCTCAACCTATCTAGTTCCTCCTTTGCATATTGTAACTGCACCTGAAGGGCACAGATCTCACATTCCTGCTCTTCTATCAACTTTTTTCTACTAAGGATTCTGCATTCCCAGGAGAGGATCTCACTAGAATGCCCACTGGCTTCCCCACTGCATTTCTCCCAATGAATATACTTTTAACAAATCCCTCACTGTAACCCACTGCTCTCACACCACCTTACTGGTAGGCCTGTGTGCCCACATGGTACCACTCTGCTCATCTATGTCAGTGCCAACATCTTGCTGTGTCAGTCACCTACCCATCATTCAAATCCTGTTTCCCATGAAGTGCATCCTTCATTGGACCAAACAGATAGAAGTCAGAATGTGTGAGATCCATGCTGTTGGGCTGATGAGAAAGAACAGTCTATTGGCATCTTGTGAGCTCCTCTCAGGTGTGCAGACTTGGGTGATGCCTTGCACTAACACGGAGAAGGAGAAGCTCATTTTCTGTGGTGATTTGAACGAGGCATCAGCCATCATCACAGCAATGTTGCGCAAACCTGTCTGATCTCTCATGTGCCAGCCAGCTGCACAGAGATGTGATTCTTGCAATGTTGGAACATGTGGACACATTCATTTGAGTGACCATTGAAGTTGTGCGCCCTAAAACCACAAAAAAAAAAAAAAAAAAAAAAAAAAAAATACAACACTCATTTGAGGTGATCAATGGAAAACAATCAGACAGATCACTGCACAACCGGCTGACTCTGCTGGTAGTGCTGAAAAACTTGTCCACCAACTGGGGTACTCAGATGTTTTTGCCCACCAGGTTCCTCACCGTCTAACAGAATGGTGAGAAATTTAGGCTCCTAAATTTGGCAAGTAAAATGTCATAGTCAACAGTGACAAAGGTTTTGTTGAAGTCTAAGAAGCACATGATATTTGCCTCTTGTGCATCCATGGAAAGCTTCAGATCATCTGCTACCTCTTTTAAGGAAATGTTGTGTTGTGATGTTAAAGGAAACCTTACTGGTATTTGTGTAGTAGGTTGTTTGTAGTTAGGTAGTTTCTAGCTGGTTGTGGATTACATATAAGACCTTAGGCAGTGCAGGAAGAATGCAAATAGGTTGGAAATCAAAGACTGCTATGGCAACATCCTTTTTAGGTAATGGCTTTACTAGTTCCTGTTCCCAGGTCTCGGGGAAAACACTTGGGATTAAGGAGTTGTTGACGATATCTGGTGAAGTGGACAGCAGTGGGTCAGTAATAAGCTTCACCATTTGGACTGTAATATCATGTCCAGTGGCTGCAGATCTGATACACATCAATAATGACTTTTCTGATGGTTTTCCATGTAACATAATTTTGTGGCTACATTCATTTAATGCCATGAAGCAGTCGATTTGTTTGCAGTTCAGTTGTGATTGTGATAAAGCACTTGTTCAGTTCTTTGGCTGGGACAATGGGATTAGCTGCAACTTTTACTTCGCCTATACCACACTAAAACCATGCAGATTTTCAGAATTTTCCATGGGACAGTTCATCTATTTCTATTGTTGATTAATGTAAAGTTCTGACTAAGTTTTCTATTTTTCACAGCTTGACTGACACTGTTCTGCTTCTGCTCATAAGTAATATAATTTTCACACATGGGGAATAATTTCTATGCCCGCTGTGCAGCATTTACAACATTCATGAACTGTTCTTCACTTAGCCAAGGTGTGGTTATCCTTCATACTTTCCCGATCTTTAGGGGGGCATATTCGTCATGTAGCTGAATAAATTTGTCAGTAAGTCCATGTAGTTTTTTGTTTATGTAAGAGAATGGAATAGAAGACATTCACCAAACTATTTCTTGTGCATCTGTTGTAAGTTTATATAAATTAATATGTTTGCAGTCTCAGTATGTAGATAGCTGCAGTTTCTCTCTGGGAAATCCTAGTGAGTACAACATGAAAATTATGTTGTGGGCAGACATGCCAGATGCAGATATAGAAGACATAAAAATAACCCTGATTGGGGATTTTGTTGAAAATATATTTATGAGAATGTGACCACTGTTTGTAGGAGTTTAAGAGCAAGCTGAAGTAGCAACACATTTGATGAAGAAAGTGTCTGCTTAAATTTCACACTGGGACTCTTGTCTAGAAAGTTTTAGTGTCATCAGCTATAGTTATGTACTCATATCTTGATTCAAGACTTGAAAGAGCAGATTCATACAGGACACATATCAAGCACTTTCCTTTAAGGGATTTGGTCTTTATAAACATATATTCCATTTGAAACTTCCTGGCAGATTAAAACTGTGTGCCGGACTGAGACTCGGACTCAGGACCTTTGCCTTTCACGGGCAAGTGCTCTACCATCTGAGCTACCCAAGCATGACTCACGCCGCGTCCTCTGGCAGGAAGTTTCATATCAGTGCACACTCCTCTGCAGAGTGAAAATCTTATTCTGGAAACATCCCCCAGGCTGTGGCTAAGCCATGTCTCCGCAGTATCCTTTCTTTCAGGAGTGCTAGTTCTGCAAGGTTCGCAGGAGAATTGTGTAAAATTTGGAAGGTAGGAGACGAGGTGCTGGCGAAAGTAAAGCTGTGAGGATGGGGTGTGAGTTGTACTTGGGTAGCTCAGATGGTAGAGCACTTGCCTGCGAAAGGCAAAGGTCCTGAGTTCGAGTCTCAGTCCAGCACACAGTTTTAATCCTTCAGGAAGTTTCCTATCAGCACACACTCTGCTGCAGAGTTAAAATCTCATCCTGTATATTCCACTTGATTATCTTCATTATTGTTGGATGTGTGTACCATAGTAAGTGATAAATCAGAGCAAATGTACACCTGTACTCCACCCCATCAGTTACATTTGACATGTCCTAAAAAAATGCAGCCATCTAGATTTACTGAACTTGTGGGAATGCTTGATTTGAGCCAGATCTGTGACAGAAGAAGGGGAACTACACCGAAGAGTGGGCAGTTAAAAAATAACTTTATACATCTGGGTTGTTATTGGTAGGAATATAAAGTAATCTTAGGATTTCATTTATTAACACAGTATCTATAGGTTCAGAAAACAAGAGCACCAGAGTGGTAATACTTTTATTGAACCTTTTTTTGAAATACACAAAAATAGGAAATTTGCAATCTTTCCTTTACCTGCAAACATGATCAAAGAGTATGCATTTAACAAATATGATTAATGAATGCAATAACATCCTCAGATGAAGAGCATTGTTTGTGCCACCATCTCTCATCTTAATGCACTGGATCCAGTCCCCTAAAATTAGTTCCTCATACTACTTGTCACATCTCTTCAGATTCAGTAGGCCTATCCCATCTGGAGTGGAATGCCTCCTCTGAAGCAATGTTTTTAACAGAATGCTTTCCTACTATTAAGTCTATAGGATGTATGTGCTTTCTGTTGGTATTTCTCCCCAAAATATAATTTTTATATGGAGAGGATGTCATGACCTCTGATTGTCTGGCGTGTCACCTCCTCTTTATTGATTGTTTAGCTTTTGGTAAAGGCAATAATTGTAATGGAGACACTGCTGCTTTGTTCTCATTTCTCACAAATGGAGAGTTTCTATCTGGGTCATCATTGGAGATGCTGCTCAGATCTGCCTCTTGTGGTGGAAGTTGTTCTGCTTCTCCAGAATTCTGGATTAGATCTTCCTGGGGTCTATCAGTTGCATTAGATGGAAGAAACTCCTCTTCTAA
This sequence comes from Schistocerca americana, assembly GCF_021461395.2. Lineage (NCBI taxonomy): Eukaryota > Metazoa > Arthropoda > Insecta > Orthoptera > Acrididae > Schistocerca > Schistocerca americana. Next base: position 661,426,166 of record NC_060130.1, read on the forward strand.
AAATGTATCAGGATTAGATGTACACTCTTTGACATAAAACTCGACCGGCGGCCGGCCGCTTCAGAGGCTAAGTCCGCGCCGATCGCGACGTGGGACAATAAAACTGGCCAACTTGCTAATTCTCTAAGTCCGGTTATCTGCACAATCTGGCAACACTGCAGACTGCGGCACTTCCTGGAGGAAAACTTGTCCCATGATAGAGAAACACTAGGCTGATTACGCCTGTGGTCTAGCGGTAGCGTGCATTGTTTCTGTTCGTAATGTCAGTGGATCGAGAGCAGCTGGCACAAAATATTTTTATAGCCTCTTCTGTCCGAATGCTGAAGACGTGAATGTAATGGTAGTGCAGATTCAATCTATTTCGCTTTCTGACACACCGATATCAAAATTTTATCCAGTAACGATTTTGCGGCAGATTTCCTGCAGACTGTCCTCCTCTGGACGCCGTATGCGGCAAAGCCCCGGGATCCATTTGCTGGCTACAGGCAGCGGCCGTGGCGACAGCAGCGGCGCTGCACTCCCCCGTTCTTTATCGAAAGCGCCTGCTCCCGTTCATCGCTTTTGGTGATTTAAAACGCTTTATTATTAAATGTTGCTCCACAGAAAATTTCTACGATTTCCATTCACGCTCAAAAGCAACGGAAACAGACGCCCTGATTAGTAGGCGGGTATTATATTACATTAATCGGCAAGAGCTGAGTATGGCCCAAAATTAATTTTATAGACTGGGACGAAATTAAACCACCTCGCTACATTCGATGAATTTATAAATGCTTCATACCTCGTTTCTTTTCCTTTCAAACTCCATTATTTGTGCAACTTTTGGTCAATGTTCGGATGTTTTCGTCAAGCCGGGGTGAGCGTCTGTGGTGTAAAGTGTATTACAGTTCTTGTGTCATTCCCTATGGTAACTCTATGCGATAAACTGTGTGAATACCTTGCAATGCATGCTCTGTAGCAGTGCAGGACACTGCACATTTGGAGTTCCATGTATGGGTTCATGGAGTATTTAATGTTGATCGGAAGTGATAGTTAAGGTCATCAGATTTAGACCAGAAAAATTTGTCGTTTTGGAGGTTTCAGAGAACGGAAAGGAATTGCTAACGCCGGTGTTAGAAAACGTCTACAGTTAAATGCTATTGCAAAAATTTAGAAGAGGGGAAGTATATTAATCAACACGCGCACTTCATAAACAACCTTCTGACATGTTAGACCTATATGACGAACAAAACTCAAATTTATATCGTTGACAGTCGCTTTGAATCTTTTCAGGATCTATTTTACAGTGAAGCACCTTGGCATTTGCAAAGCAGACATCCATGATATTAACTTAATTTACTAAGTCGAATCGGACGAAGATTGATGTTTAAAGGCATTCTTCAGATTTTGTATAAAGAATTTTTACTAGCCGTTTGCAACTCCATTAATTAAAATGGAAAATAAAAGGTTGTAGTCAGCGGCTTCCACCGAGATTGGAACTGCTATGTCATACAGTACGACCACCGCAACGCACAAGGGAACCTCTTTTTTTTAATTTTGCTTTTTTTTCTTTTACTTTTTTTGACGATTACCCCTTTTTTTCTCTCTTATTTTAAAGCCCCTTAGGAAAATGGCAATAAAAAAAGAAACTAAGTGCCACCGCCACTTTTCATCCTATAACAAAAAAAAAAAAATCTGGTCCACTTCAGGTGTTGGCTCCTGACTAAACCTACCCCAAGAGCTGCCTATATACCAGGGGAAATATGGGAATTCAAGGTTAGGGCTATCATTACAAACAAAACAAAATCTTCCTTTTTCTGAATTTTACTTTTATTTTGATTTTTATTTTGTTTATTTTTGTTGTGTAATTGATCAGACGCCTTCTGCGCCCCGCTGGTAATATGTTGAGTCACGTCTTCTCGAAATTGGTGTGTTCCGTTAAGTAGTTCAGAAATGTTCATTGGTTCAAACTGGAAACCTTCTTCACTCTTGTCTTAACACATTCCAGCTGGGGGCGGGTCGTGGAAAGCACTCCCAAGGAAGTTAGAGGAAAATTGTCTGTATTTTGGGTGGCGGACAACGACATAATGACGGTCGTTGAGGTATGTCCAAAAATCGAGTACAGAGTCTACAGTTTGTCCAACTAGGTAGTGAATGGCATGTCCGCGAATCCAATACACAGCATTGGTCTTTGTCCGAGGAAAATAGTCACGTCCCGTAACTAATATTCTAAGTGTCTCATTTTACAGTGGATTCTATCGTACGAGTCTTCGATGTGGAAAACGAATGTCAAGTGAATTTAGCGAGGTAACGCCGGCCTACACCCGTAAGTAAATGCACTATCAGAGTGTTGACAAATGCTTGCTACGACGCTGCCATTTCACGGTTCTCTTACGAGGCAGCTCTTCAGCGTAATGCTTGCCGTGATTCTCCGATACGGTCCTTCAGAGTGGAGACGCACGCGCATGTTTGGTTTTTATGCGGCGATCTCCCTTGATGGTTTCTGACGTCGCCTTGTGGGCTATGTCTACATTTGAGACATTCAATTATCATTAATCCAGATGATACAAGTTTCAGCTTCCGGCGTGGAAGAAGGCTGTTGACGCCGACATTATATCATTTCAACGTAGGGAAAGCAAAACGGGTCATTCAATGTTTCTCATTCAACATAAAGCATGTGAGATAATTTTCTGTAACGTTCATAATCATCTAAAAATACTAACGAACTAAAAATACAGCTGAAGCTTATTCGAATTGAATATAATGTAAGATACCAAACGCTTTACACCTCGATGTCGAATTTGTCCACGTGCAATCTTTTGCAGCATACAAAAAGAATGTCATGATTACCACGAGAATGAAGAAATATGTTGGTACGGATGGAAGCAAGGAGGGACGCAGTCAACAAATATTCGATTCCACATGGCATTCATTTCATTTGAGACGTAAGAAGAGTTAAAGCGGGATATTACTTTCGTTAACACGAAAGAGATGCCGCACATATTGACAACGAGGAAGTCTGCGTCTTCATACGTTTCCACCTTGAAATCTGTATGCTCTCTTATATACTAAGTAGCCTGATCATTGTTTCAGTAATGTTACCCTCTTGTTTGACCTCGTAACGATGAACAGATTCCAAATGCATGTCTCTGCATGAAAGTAGCTGTTCGAACCCTTCCTGGATTGCTTTTTGTGTTTTATTGCTTGGAATTCCTGAAGCAGACCACTGTGCCTTCTCCCCTTGTGGGTTAGGTCTCAAAACTAAACCGCTTTTTATCCAATGGCATAATTTATTCAGACAGCATCAGCACAAGACTGTCAAACAAAGCCTTCCATTTACAGTTGCAACACTCTAACCAGCACTGACCGAAGTGTAATCCACGGTCATGGTCCGAAATTAGCAGCTGTCTGCTACTGTGGCAATGTCCGTACTACACTTTCGATTCCGCAGCCCCCTTTTATCTGGTAACACTGTGTAGTTGCAGAGTTGTGCCAGCATGTCTGTCCTCACACTGTCAACTTTATGTATCTCACTTCTCCTGCAGCGTTGATCACGAGGAGCAGAAGTAAATGAGTGTATTCTGAATGACGTAACATTCAGTATTCCCTTCTTTCATAGCCACTCATCATGTGCATCGATACCAAATAGGAATGTGAAAACTCTTGCGAGTGAGAGAATGACAATAACAATCGTAACAAGAACAATCAAATAATGAATGATGTTTATTCCAACGCAGAACGAGAATGGCTTTAAATATAAAAATCTATATCTATATCCATATCTATTGATTTTTGAGTTGGCACAATGCAAATGTATTCTTAGCATTTAGTTACTGAATTTAGTTCGGGATGTTTGCAGAGAAAAGGAAAAGTCGGTACTTCTCGCTAGTGTAATATAATGTGAACCAGCAACTACCCTTTCCTTAGAACACGACTCAAGCAGGTCCCCAAGTAGGTACCAAGGCACTGCTGCATTCTGTTCCCTGACATTGCTCTGATGACGGTTAATGCAGATAGTTCCGACTATGAAATACAAAACGTATTGCAGGTTAGTTCCTAGGATAGTAACATTAAATTTGCGTTGTAGACGGCACATGAACGTGACGACTATCCATATTACTCATCAATATAAAAAGACAATATTATGGGAATTTGGCAGGATTACTCAACATGAATTCTGAAATTGGTTGACTGACCGCACAGGTGCTAAACGTCGTCAAGAGTATACGATGTCCTAATCGCATTAGGAATATGAAGATCGTCTTCGACAGCTCGCAACTTTCACGTTGCTATCTCCACCCTACTCCAGACAGCCCTCGGTGGAGTTGCACTAAGTTGCCGATGCAATGTAAGGCCTTCAAACCGACAACAGACCACATATTGCAAAATACAAGCGAGTTCTCTTGCAGCGTAAGCTTACTGTAACTAATCTAAAAATTATTGGACAGGAACATTGTCCTGTTCAAAAAAAGCTGTCCAGCAGGTCCTCTAATCGCTCCTTGGTACAGTCGTTTGACTATTGAAAATTGTTCCAACAAGTCACCACTAGAAAACACTGCTCTGTACCGCAATAACTCAAGATGTAAAGTAATACCACGATACTACAAATATCAGGGAAGACCTTATCACAGATAAGACTGTCCTTAAGGCTTGTAAGCTCACATTTATTGCAATAAATGACATACCTGAAATGTTACCACTCTCATTATTACGTCAGATTGGTAATGCACGTGGTAAGTTCGTCGTATTCATGATTTCCTCTTCAAAGTAACATACCGTACTTATTATTTAACACAAAATGACATTAAAAATTTAAGTTATTCACGAGCAGCTAGTTGAGAATATGTATGAACTTCAAATGACACGACGAACCGTCTTGTTCCGCATATGGATTCAAGCCCAGCTCACGCAGACTAAGCAAAGATTTCGTTACTGACGGAAACTAACAGTCATTCCTGATTAAGCATACAGAGAGTGATATACCTCGATTTGAGACAGTATCAGTTAGCAAATATCAACTTTAAATTGCATAACGCAAACATGTTTAACAGATGCGAATTCCTACCCATCATCTATTGTCCCTGTTAACGAACTACGAGAGATGTTAAATATTGCTTCTTCACAAGTAACTTACTTGAAATGCCGTGAGGTAAAGCTTTGTGTTGGACACGGATTCGAACCCAGAACCTAATCGGATTGCTATCGAAGCACAGTCAAATGTGACATATCGGATTTTCGCGGCAGTAGCTAGATGTTTTAACTGAAACGACGAGACGAAACATTAATTTTTTCCTTCCCAGGACTTCTACCCGGCACCTATCGCTGTTATATTCTAGAGAAAACGAACGTTAGATATGGGTTTGTTGCGCCAGCAGCGATATGTGAGCATGTTTGAACTAGAAATAATATGACGAAGAGGTCAGCGCTCACTGGGAATAGAGCCCCACATATATCGTTGTTGAGTACACACAAAGAGACGTCAGCTACCGAATTTTTCTCCACCAGCTGCTCAGAATAACATCTTGAACTTACAGTCATCTCGCAAATAGTTCTGTGTCTCTCTGGGAGTTAAAAACGTCAGATATCGTTAGTGTTGACAACGAATGAAAATACATTAAAAATCAAAATTCTTATCCACCAGCAGATAGGTGTTCTCATGCTAGAGCTTGATAATACATAATTAAATCTTTAGTGCCGGGCCAGGATTCGATCCCATTCACGCGTAATATGTGGAGATGTTGAGGAATCTGCAGTTTTGAACAAACAACAAATTGTAGCCGAGCTGTATTGTTACGAAGGGATCAAATTCCGCGTTAAGGGCGGTCTGAGTTGCATTCCCAGTTCAGAACCAATCTTATCGACATACAGAAGCTCAGATAAAAGATGGAATAAGTGTCCTGTGACCATACATAGCGTATGTTTCGTCGCTTGAAATAAATAACTAGTATAAGAAAGGTTACTGGTGATAGAGTTTCTACATGTCGCCACTCCAGACTTTATTGTTGTTCAACCTACCGTCTACTTGGTAGAGAAGGAAAATCATCTTTAATGTGAATTTTCAGACCACACTGCCATTACACCTTCTTCACTTGGTGTAGCCAGGAGAGAATGGACTCTGTCTCTCCCTATCTAAAATCATTGACAGAAGTGGGAATCCAACCCAGACCATAGGTATAACAACCTACCATCCGTCCAACAGACCACGAAATCCTCTTCTCCCATTTTTCTATCGTAACGCCGTTGCGCCACACTGGATGAGAATTCTGTCACACAGGCGTCCTGTAGTAATTTGCACCATGTTCAGTAAATTCATTTACTTGGTTGACCGAATCACCATGAACTAGCTGCCTCGCCTACCCAGTGCATACATTCCACTCTATATTTTGTAATCACCAAAATAAAATCACGTAACTGCCACCTACACAGAACTGCCAACAGTGTAGGATGCAGAAGTTTAAATAGGAAGTGTTCCTTTCCACTTGAGCTATTCCATTGCGCTATCTGTTTGTAGAAAACTTCGTTCAGTAAAAAGAAAAAAAGAAAAGCTGTAACTGTTTGTCTCTCAGAAGTCAAGACCTGGCCATATGCATAACCTCACAGTGCTGTGGAATCAAAAAGTTCTGGAGGAGTAGTTGTCGAGCTCTGGAGCTGTTGTAGCTACGTGTCAGCTAGTAGCGCAGATAAGATGTCGCGAGTTCGAATACATTCAGTGCTACATTTTTTAAAACGCAATTCTGCTGTCTGCTGAAGTTGTCAATCTAATGGAACTTTGAACGTACTTCCCTTGACTTCTCAACCCAAAGTAGTCGCATGTGGAAAAAGGGCTAACTACTGTGACATTTTGTTCTGTTCAGGTTTAATAGACAGCAGGCAGCAGATGCATCTCGAATATGTGTAGGGAGAGCGCATCATGCCATAATATGTCAGAAAAGTATTTTCTACATTAGCTGTCGTGTGGTAGTGAGATTTTAGTCTTCTTCAAACTTTGTTTGACAGCTTTAACTCAGAACAAGTTTTCTACATGCATGTAATCAATAAACTGCACGTGCATTGTCATACTGTCATAGATAACATCAGAGAATTCGCATATATCGTTGATGATTAATTTCTCTCTCATGTTTACTATTGTTTTAACAACACTAAAGGAAACCTTACGAAAATTGTGCACTGTATTATAAGAAATGAAATAAAACTAACCACGATAACCTTACGACGAAAGTATGTTTTAATAAAACCGAGTATCTGTACACAAATGTGCCTCTATCGACACGAATTAGTAAAATACTACTCACTTAGATTTTGATTGGGTCTGTGTTTCACTGGTATGCTGTGTCGTACTCAAGAGGTATGCAAATGTGGCATTTCATAAATATAGTTACGTATTCCTAGAAACCCAAAATTCGCTTGTCAGCAGCGGAAAGAGGCGTTACCTGTTGTGCAGCATTGTAAGTTTTTCAACATTGCACTATGAGCCGAAAGTATTTTCTTGCGATTTCCTTATTGATGTTTGATCCGACTCCTTGTAGCTCTTTCACAGAAGGGATAAAAACGTTGCAGTCAGTGAGACTGGAACTGCAAACCATAACAGACGCTTTTCCACAGGTCAGCACGTTACCACAGAGCTGGCGATGAGGTATGGGTTTGAGTGTCCTCTTACGACGGCAGTAGTGCCTAGAACCGCTATTTCAAGGTCGAGATTAGGGGCGATTTCCACCTGCAACGACTTTCCTGGGCTGAAAACCGTAAATTTACAATCATTTGTTACCCTTCAAGCGATAATAACTCAGATTATTCAATGGAAATGACAGGTAAAATCAAGTGAACTTTGAGGCTTAATTCCGTGCACACCAGGAAGTAACTCGTCGATCACAGAGTTGCCAAACATACGTTGCCTTGTTGCCAAATCTCAGTTACAGTACCAGCAGGAAGAAGACGAACCGATGTGATCCTACAGCGGGCTGGGAAGTGACCATGGCTGGTGTCTCCAAGTCGCGGCTGCTACGGCCTGGAATACGTAATGCGTCTGACTCGCTTACTGTAACTAGGTTTTGGGACTGGAGCGTAGTTACTAATAATACTCAGAACTGACTGCAAACTAAGCATCATAAATCAGTAACTCTCATTGTTGTTTTTATATTTCTTTAGAAAGTGTACTCAAAACTAAGAAACTCATTCACAGGCGTTTTCGTGCCTCGCCGATAGTCGAGCACAACAAACAAATAAAAATAAAAAAGAATGTTTATATGTGTGTGTGTGTGTGTGTGTGTGTGTGTGTGTGTGTGTGTGTGTGAGAGAGAGAGAGAGAGAGAGAGAGAGAGAGAGAGAGAGAGAGAGAGAGAGAGAGAGATAAAAAAGGATGAGAGTGTAAAAAATTGTTGTAAAGAAATTGAATCATGGTATTTAAAGAAATCTTTCATTGTAATGACACGTTCCACAACATTACGAAATGTATTCATGATCTATGGAACAAGAAGTAATCTAATGTAATGTAATCTAATCTAAATACATGATATTGATGACTACCCATAAAGAGTCATGAATTACCGAAATTTTTGACAATACTAGTAACCAAGTCTAAACCTGAAAATAAAAGACGACAAGTTTTGTAATAAACCGAAACTCCTATCAAGACCCTTTCGTCCCTGTTATCTAACCACGAAAGATGTCTGATATACCTCCATTCTGAAGTAACAAAGTGTGCATGCATTTAAAGATGAAGTGCATGATGTGAAGTTCTGTGACGGAGACACAAACCCAACGTGTAATCGGATTGTTAACTAAGAAAAATCAAATGTTATGTATCGGTTTTTCTTACGAGCCGCTAGGTGTCTGAATCTAAAATAAGGATACAAACTTTTGTGCCTAAGAGACAATCGAACTGCACACCTACCGTGCATCCACGAACGTAGCTTAAGTATCAGTTTCTTACTCACGAACAGTAAGATGTGTGCGTGTTTGACCAGAAATAACGAAACCTATTGCGACCGTTGGCAACACATGAACAGACATTAAAAATGCGCCTTAATTTTCACTAGCAGGTTGGTGTGCACTTGATAGAGCTGGAAATGAAATTATGAATATTTTTGTACTGGATCAGGATTCGTACCCACATATTTACCTTTGGAGGAGACCTAGAGAAGACTGCAGTCTTGGGAAAAGGAACGAAATGATTGAACTATATTGTTCCGAGAGATTCAGATCCTCGAAAGAGGAGATACGAATGCGAATCACAGTCCAGCACCAAATTTTTCAACGTCTCTAGTTCAATCAAGTACAAGTAAACTAAGAGCCCTGTCCCTTTAAATGGCTATCGGTTCATCAAATAAAATAAAATTTGCTAATGTAAGTAAGCTTACTGGCGACTGTATTTCTGTTTACAATGACTTCCGCTATGTCATTTCCCAACGTAAACTGGCTCTGCCCAGTTGGTAATGAAGGAATGTGATGCTTAATGCTGATTCTGGATTATAACGTCTTTCTCTTGAGGTTACCAGAGGTAAAATAAATCTGTTTGTGCCTCTTAAAAGCAAATGCCTGAACCCACGCGTTGCACCTGTGATAGTTCGTTCCACCAGACCATTGTGGCCACATTTCCCAGCCCCTGGACTGTGCTGTAATGGATGATGTGCTTAGCTTACAAAATTAATTACGGTGGAAAAAATGCGAGTCTATTAAATGGTTGAGTAGAAGCATGCTTCTGACGCAGAGATTATGCTATTCTCATGTCAGCAGGATGTAAAGACTCTTCTAGGCATCATAGGCTGGATGTGAAGCCATTTTGATTTTTCACGAATTCAGCAAATTTCTTAGTTCGAGAAAATCCACTGTGAAGTGTGAAGTTGCCGGATAATTCCATTATTACTGTTATTATTACTATCATTTCTCTCTCTCTCTCTCTCTCTCTCTCACACACACACACACACACACACACACACACATATAAGCATTCTTTTTTATTTTTATTTGTTTGTTGTGCTCGACTATCGGCGAGGCACGAAGACGCCTGTGAATGAGTTTCTTAGTTTTGAGTACACTTACTAAAGAAATATAAAAACAACAATGAGAGTTACTGATTTATGATGCTTAGTTTGCAGTCAGTTCTGAGTATTATTAGTAACTACGCTCCAATCCCTAAACCTAGTTACAGTAAGCGAGTCAGACGCATTACGTATTCCAGGCCGTAGCAGCCGCGACTTGGAGACACCAGCTATGGTCACTTCCCAGCCCGCTGTAGGATCACATCGGTTCGTCTTCTTCCTGCTGGTACTGTAACTGAGATTTGGCAACAAGGCAACGTATGTTTGGCAACTCTGTGATCGACGAGTTACTTCCTAGTGTGCACGGAATTAAGCCTCAAAGTTCACTTGATTTTACCTGTCATTTCCATTGAATAATCTGAGTTATTATCGCTTGAAGGGTAACAAATGATTGTAAATTTACGGTTTTCAGCCCAGGAAAGTCGTTGCAGGTGGAAATCGCAACTAATCTCGACCTTGAAATAGCGGTTCTAGGCACTATTGCCGTCGTAAGAGGACACTCAAACCCATACCTCATCGCCAGCTCTGTGGTAACGTGCTGACCTGTGGAAAAGCGTCTGTTATGGTTTGCAGTTCCAGTCTCACTGACTGCAACGTTTTTATCCCTTCTGTGAAAGAGCTACAAGGAGTCGGATCAAACATCAATAAGGAAATCGCAAGAAAATACTTTCGGCTCATAGTGCAATGTTGAAAAACTTACAATGCTGCACAACAGGTAACGCCTCTTTCCGCTGCTGACAAGCGAATTTTGGGTTTCTAGGAATACGTAACTATATTTATGAAATGCCACATTTGCATACCTCTTGAGTACGACACAGCATACCAGTGAAACACAGACCCAATCAAAATCTAAGTGAGTAGTATTTTACTAATTCGTGTCGATAGAGGCACATTTGTGTACAGATACTCGGTTTTATTAAAACATACTTTCGTCGTAAGGTTATCGTGGTTAGTTTTATTTCATTTCTTATAATACAGTGCACAATTTTCGTAAGGTTTCCTTTAGTGTTGTTAAAACAATAGTAAACATGAGAGAGAAATTAATCATCAACGATATATGCGAATTCTCTGATGTTATCTATGACAGTATGACAATGCACGTGCAGTTTATTGATTACATGCATGTAGAAAACTTGTTCTGAGTTAAAGCTGTCAAACAAAGTTTGAAGAAGACTAAAATCTCACTACCACACGACAGCTAATGTAGAAAATACTTTTCTGACATATTATGGCATGATGCGCTCTCCCTACACATATTCGAGATGCATCTGCTGCCTGCTGTCTATTAAACCTGAACAGAACAAAATGTCACAGTAGTTAGCCCTTTTTCCACATGCGACTACTTTGGGTTGAGAAGTCAAGGGAAGTACGTTCAAAGTTCCATTAGATTGACAACTTCAGCAGACAGCAGAATTGCGTTTTAAAAAATGTAGCACTGAATGTATTCGAACTCGCGACATCTTATCTGCGCTACTAGCTGACACGTAGCTACAACAGCTCCAGAGCTCGACAACTACTCCTCCAGAACTTTTTGATTCCGCAGCACTGTGAGATTATGCATATGGCCAAGTCTTGACTACTGAGAGACAAACAGTTACAGCTTTTCTTTTTTTTTTTTACTGAACGACGTTTTCTACAAACAGATAGCGCAATAGAATAGCTCAAGTGGAAAGGAACACTTCCTATTTAAACTTCTGCATCCTACACTGTTGGCAGTTCTGTGTAGGTGGCAGTTACGTGATTTTATTTTGGTGATTACAAAATATAGAGTGGAATGTATGCACTGGGTAGCCGAGGCAGCTAGTTCATGGTGATTCGGTCAACCAAGTAAATGAATTTACTGAACATGGTGCAAATTACTACATGACGCCTGTGTGACAGAATTCTCATCCAGTGTGGCGCAACGGCGTTACGATAGAAAAATGGGAGAAGAGGATTTCGTGGTCTGTTGGACGGATGGTAGGTTGTTATACCTATGGTCTGGGTTGGATTCCCACTTCTGTCAATGATTTTAGATAGGGAGAGACAGAGTCCATTCTCTCCTGGCTACACCAAGTGAAGAAGGTGTAATGGCAGTGTGGTCTGAAAATTCACATTAAAGATGATTTTCCTTCTCTACCAAGTAGACGGTAGGTTGAACAACAATAAAGTCTGGAGTGGCGACATGTAGAAACTCTATCACCAGTAACCTTTCTTATACTAGTTATTTATTTCAAGCGACGAAACAAACGCTATGTATGGTCACAGGACACTTATTCCACCTTTTATCTGAGCTTCTGTATGTCGATAAGATTGGTTCTGAACTGAGAATGCAACTCAGACCGCCCTTAACGCGGAATTTGATCCCTTCGTGACAATACAGCTCGGCTACAATTTGTTGTTTGTTCAAAACTGCAGATTCCTCAACATCTCCACATATTACGCGTGAATGGGATCGAATCCTGGCCCGGCACTAAAGATTTAATTATGTATTATCAAGCTCTAGCATGAGAACACCTATCTGCTGGTGGATAAGAATTTTGATTTTTAATGTATTTTCATTCGTTGTCAACACTAACGATATCTGACGTTTTTAACTCCCAGAGAGACACAGAACTATTTGCGAGATGACTGTAAGTTCAAGATGTTATTCTGAGCAGCTGGTGGAGAAAAATTCGGTAGCTGACGTCTCTTTGTGTGTACTCAACAACGATATATGTGGGGCTCTATTCCCAGTGAGCGCTGACCTCTTCGTCATATTATTTCTAGTTCAAACATGCTCACATATCGCTGCTGGCGCAACAAACCCATATTTAACGTTCGTTTTCTCTAGAATATAACAGCGATAGGTGCCGGGTAGAAGTCCTGGGAAGGAAAAAATTAATGTTTCGTCTCGTCGTTTCAGTTAAAACATCTAGCTACTGCCGCGAAAATCCGATATGTCACATTTGACTGTGCTTCGATAGCAATCCGATTAGGTTCTGGGTTCGAATCCGTGTCCAACACAAAGCTTTACCTCACGGCATTTCAAGTAAGTTACTTGTGAAGAAGCAATATTTAACATCTCTCGTAGTTCGTTAACAGGGACAATAGATGATGGGTAGGAATTCGCATCTGTTAAACATGTTTGCGTTATGCAATTTAAAGTTGATATTTGCTAACTGATACTGTCTCAAATCGAGGTATATCACTCTCTGTATGCTTAATCAGGAATGACTGTTAGTTTCCGTCAGTAACGAAATCTTTGCTTAGTCTGCGTGAGCTGGGCTTGAATCCATATGCGGAACAAGACGGTTCGTCGTGTCATTTGAAGTTCATACATATTCTCAACTAGCTGCTCGTGAATAACTTAAATTTTTAATGTCATTTTGTGTTAAATAATAAGTACGGTATGTTACTTTGAAGAGGAAATCATGAATACGACGAACTTACCACGTGCATTACCAATCTGACGTAATAATGAGAGTGGTAACATTTCAGGTATGTCATTTATTGTAATAAATGTGAGCTTACAAGCCTTAAGGACAGTCTTATCTGTGATAAGGTCTTCCCTGATATTTGTAGTATCGTGGTATTACTTTACATCTTGAGTTATTGCGGTACAGAGCAGTGTTTTCTAGTGGTGACTTGTTGGAACAATTTTCAATAGTCAAACGACTGTACCAAGGAGCGATTAGAGGACCTGCTGGACAGCTTTTTTTGAACAGGACAATGTTCCTGTCCAATAATTTTTAGATTAGTTACAGTAAGCTTACGCTGCAAGAGAACTCGCTTGTATTTTGCAATATGTGGTCTGTTGTCGGTTTGAAGGCCTTACATTGCATCGGCAACTTAGTGCAACTCCACCGAGGGCTGTCTGGAGTAGGGTGGAGATAGCAACGTGAAAGTTGCGAGCTGTCGAAGACGATCTTCATATTCCTAATGCGATTAGGACATCGTATACTCTTGACGACGTTTAGCACCTGTGCGGTCAGTCAACCAATTTCAGAATTCATGTTGAGTAATCCTGCCAAATTCCCATAATATTGTCTTTTTATATTGATGAGTAATATGGATAGTCGTCACGTTCATGTGCCGTCTACAACGCAAATTTAATGTTACTATCCTAGGAACTAACCTGCAATACGTTTTGTATTTCATAGTCGGAACTATCTGCATTAACCGTCATCAGAGCAATGTCAGGGAACAGAATGCAGCAGTGCCTTGGTACCTACTTGGGGACCTGCTTGAGTCGTGTTCTAAGGAAAGGGTAGTTGCTGGTTCACATTATATTACACTAGCGAGAAGTACCGACTTTTCCTTTTCTCTGCAAACATCCCGAACTAAATTCAGTAACTAAATGCTAAGAATACATTTGCATTGTGCCAACTCAAAAATCAATAGATATGGATATAGATATAGATTTTTATATTTAAAGCCATTCTCGTTCTGCGTTGGAATAAACATCATTCATTATTTGATTGTTCTTGTTACGATTGTTATTGTCATTCTCTCACTCGCAAGAGTTTTCACATTCCTATTTGGTATCGATGCACATGATGAGTGGCTATGAAAGAAGGGAATACTGAATGTTACGTCATTCAGAATACACTCATTTACTTCTGCTCCTCGTGATCAACGCTGCAGGAGAAGTGAGATACATAAAGTTGACAGTGTGAGGACAGACATGCTGGCACAACTCTGCAACTACACAGTGTTACCAGATAAAAGGGGGCTGCGGAATCGAAAGTGTAGTACGGACATTGCCACAGTAGCAGACAGCTGCTAATTTCGGACCATGACCGTGGATTACACTTCGGTCAGTGCTGGTTAGAGTGTTGCAACTGTAAATGGAAGGCTTTGTTTGACAGTCTTGTGCTGATGCTGTCTGAATAAATTATGCCATTGGATAAAAAGCGGTTTAGTTTTGAGACCTAACCCACAAGGGGAGAAGGCACAGTGGTCTGCTTCAGGAATTCCAAGCAATAAAACACAAAAAGCAATCCAGGAAGGGTTCGAACAGCTACTTTCATGCAGAGACATGCATTTGGAATCTGTTCATCGTTACGAGGTCAAACAAGAGGGTAACATTACTGAAACAATGATCAGGCTACTTAGTATATAAGAGAGCATACAGATTTCAAGGTGGAAACGTATGAAGACGCAGACTTCCTCGTTATCAATATGTGCGGCATCTCTTTCGTGTTAACGAAAGTAATATCCCGCTTTAACTCTTCTTACGTCTCAAATGAAATGAATGCCATGTGGAATCGAATATTTGTTGACTGCGTCCCTCCTTGCTTCCATCCGTACCAACATATTTCTTCATTCTCGTGGTAATCATGACATTCTTTTTGTATGCTGCAAAAGATTGCACGTGGACAAATTCGACATCGAGGTGTAAAGCGTTTGGTATCTTACATTATATTCAATTCGAATAAGCTTCAGCTGTATTTTTACTTCGTTAGTATTTTTAGATGATTATGAACGTTACGGAAAATTATCTCACATGCTTTATGTTGAATGAGAAACATTGAATGACCCGTTTTGCTTTCCCTACGTTGAAATGATATAATGTCGGCGTCAACAGCCTTCTTCCACGCCGGAAGCTGAAACTTGTATCATTCTGGATTAATGATAATTGAATGTCTCAAATGTAGACATAGCCCACAAGGCGACGTCAGAAACCATCAGGGGAGAACGCCGCATAAAAACCAAACGTGCGCGCGCGTCTCCACTCTGAAGGACCGTATCGGAGAATCACGGCAAGCATTTCGCTGAAGAGCTGCCTCGTAAGAGAACCGTGAAATGGCAGTGTCGTAGCAAGTATTTGTCAACACTCTGATAGTGCATTTACTTCCGGGTGTAGGCCGGCGTTACCTCGCTAAATTCACTTGACATTCGTTTTCCACATCGAAGACTCGTACGATAGAATCCACTGTAAGATGAGACACTTAGAAAGTATAATTAATTTCTGGACTCCAAGAACGGCGTTCTTCACATGAGTAACACCTGTTTGTGTGTTTTAAGGTTGCGTTTTGAGGCTCAGGCAACATCGCAGTGACTATAGTCCGTCTGTGGTCGCCAGTGTGTCGTTAGCTCAGAGGTTATTCGTCGTATTGTGGCTTTTCTAACGCGGGACATTATGAATCGGAATACTCCCCTTTCATTATTAGTTCCGGGACGTGACTATTTTCCTCGGACAAAGACCAATGCTGTGAATTGGATTCGCGGACATGCCATTCACTACCTAGTTGGACAAACTGTAGACTCTGTACTCGATTTTTGGACATACCTCAACGACCGTCATTATGTCGTTGTCCGCCACCCAAAATACAGACAATTTTCCTCTAACTTCCTTGGGAGTGCTTTCCACGACCCGCCCCCAGCTGGAATGTGTTAAGACAAGAGTGAAGAAGGTTTCCAGTTTGAACCAATGAACATTTCTGAACTACTTAACGGAACACACCAATTTCGAGAAGACGTGACTCAACATATTACCAGCGGGGCGCAGAAGGCGTCTGATCAATTACACAACAAAAATAAACAAAATAAAAATCAAAATAAAAGTAAAATTCAGAAAAAGGAAGATTTTGTTTTGTTTGTAATGATAGCCCTAACCTTGAATTCCCATATTTCCCCTGGTATATAGGCAGCTCTTGGGGTGGGTATAGTCAGGAGCCAACACCTGAAGTGGACCAGATTTTTTTTTTTTTGTTATAGGATGAAAAGTGGCGGTGGCACTTAGTTTCTTTTTTTATTGCCATTTTCCTAAGGGGCTTTAAAATAAGAGAGAAAAAAAGGGGTAATCGTCAAAAAAAGTAAAAGCAAAAAAAGCAAAATTAAAAAAAAGAGGTTCCCTTGTGCGTTGCGGTGGTCGTACTGTATGACATAGCAGTTCCAATCTCGGTGGAAGCCGCTGACTACAACCTTTTATTTTCCATTTTAATTAATGGAGTTGCAAACGGCTAGTAAAAATTCTTTATACAAAATCTGAAGAATGCCTTTAAACATCAATCTTCGTCCGATTCGACTTAGTAAATTAAGTTAATATCATGGATGTCTGCTTTGCAAATGCCAAGGTGCTTCACTGTAAAATAGATCCTGAAAAGATTCAAAGCGACTGTCAACGATATAAATTTGAGTTTTGTTCGTCATATAGGTCTAACATGTCAGAAGGTTGTTTATGAAGTGCACATGTTGATTAATATACTTCCCCTCTTCTAAATTTTTGCAATAGCATTTAACTGTAGCCGTTTTCTAACACCGGCGCTAGCAATTCCTTTCAGTTCCCTGAAACCTCCAAAACGACAAATTTTTCTGGTCTAAATATGATGACCTTAACCATCACTTCCGATCAACATTAAATACTTCATGAACCCATACATGGAACTCCAAATGTGCAGTGTTCCTGCACTGCTACAGAGCATGCATTGCAAGGTATTCACACAGTTTATCGCATAGAGTTACCATAAGGAATGAAACAAGAACTGTAATACACTTTACACCACAGACTCTCACCCCGGCTTGACGAAAACATCCGAACATTGACCAAAAGTTGCACAAATAATTGAGTTTGAAAGGAAAAGAAACGAGGTATGAAGCATTTATAAATTCATCGAATGTAGCGAGGTGGTTTAATTTCGTCCCAGTCTATAAAATTAATTTTGGGCCATACTCAGCTCTTGCCGATTAATGTAATATAATACCCGCCTACTAATCAGGGCGTCTGTTTCCGTTGCTTTTGAGCGTGAATGGAAATCGTAGAAATTTTCTGTGGAGCAACATTTAATAATAAAGCGTTTTAAATCACCAAAAGCGATGAACGGGAGCAGGCGCTTTCGATAAAGAACGGGGGAGTGCAGCGCCGCTGCTGTCGCCACGGCCGCTGCCTGTAGCCAGCAAATGGATCCCGGGGCTTTGCCGCATACGGCGTCCAGAGGAGGACAGTCTGCAGGAAATCTGCCGCAAAATCGTTACTGGATAAAATTTTGATATCGGTGTGTCAGAAAGCGAAATAGATTGAATCTGCGCTACCATTATATTCACGTCTTCAGCATTCAGACAGAAGAGGCTATAAAAATATTTTATGCCAGCTGCTCTCGATCCACTGACATTACAAACAGAAACAACGCACGCTACCGCTAGACCACAGGCGTAATCAGCCTAGTGTTTCTCTATCATGGGACAAGTTTTCCTCCAGGAAGTGCCGCAGTCTGCAGTGTTGCCAGATTGTGCAGATAACCGGACTTAGAGAATTAGCAAGTTGGCCAGTTTTATTGTCCCATGTCGCGATCGGCGCTGACTTAGCCACTGAAGCAGCCGGCCGCCGGTCTAGTTTTATGTCAAAGACTGTACTTGTTGCACAGAAGGACTGATTCACCTTCTGCAGTGTGGTAGCTCATTCATAGGCATTATGAAATAGCAGGAAGCTGTCACTCAGTGAAATTGAAGTCTCTGGATGGTTACGCTCCATTTGTCAGCTTCAGCTGCGTAAACAGTTTACAGTGGTCCAAAGAATCAATGGCCTAGGGGCTGAAGTTTATGACTGGTGTGTGGTGGTTGAGAAAACGAAGTTATGTGATGATCTCAACAATAGAGAATAGTGTGAAGACTGCAATGTGTCATGTGGTTGTAATGTATCAAGAGGACTGTGTCATTGTTAGTTGGTTCGGCATAGTCACAGAAGTGCCTTTGCCAGTCAAAGAGATCTGCATTTATGAAAGCACTGTCTGACATCATGGGGAGAGTTCTTTTTGGTGCATCTTTAAATAGCTTAGGTTTCATTCTCTTTCATTGAGAGATTATGGCTGTTATTACAAAGAAACCAACAGGATTCATTGCACAGACAACTGTGATGGTTTGGCCTGCTGACATAACATTCCCACACAATAACTTTACTTTTGGATATATGACCTTTGGGATCTTGCAAGGGACAGCAAATATTTCTGTCTCATCCATGTTGCAGATGCAATGAGCAAAAAACTTTTCCTCTTCTACTACCTGTTTCAATTTTTTTTAAATCTCTGTTTGGGGTTTAGTGAAACCAGTACCAGTACCAGTACCAGTACCAGTATTGCATTTCTCTGGAGTCCAAAGTGCAAGCTCATACCTTTTGCAGATATCTTGAATTTAGTGCTGTCCAGTTGTCTTTGTGCCCTTACTGAAGCAGTGATAACTTGTTAGTCTCACATACTCATATGCCAATTGCATGAACTGCTTCCTTCTGATAATGTAGAACCTAGCATCAAGATCGCTTATGTGGTTTTCTAATTCTTTTCCCAGTTCATCTGAGAAAATCCTTTTTAATGGCCGCAGTGACATTGGTGCA
The DNA here is from genome assembly GCF_021461395.2 of Schistocerca americana. Lineage (NCBI taxonomy): Eukaryota > Metazoa > Arthropoda > Insecta > Orthoptera > Acrididae > Schistocerca > Schistocerca americana. Next base: position 661,445,471 of record NC_060130.1, read on the forward strand.
GTGCCGTAAAAAAATACAACCTATAATCAGAATATGCTGAACATAGCCTGTTTATTTGTATATTGGATGTCTAACAAGGAAACGCCAAAAAATATCTTCTCGACTCACAGTTTTCAATTTTTTTCCCTCAAAGTAGGCTTCTTCATACCAAGAACAGTGGTAACCTTTCGTTTGATTTCTCCATTTTTGATTCATTTCCTGGCCTCACTGAGCATTTCTTCAGTCAAGATGAGCTTCCTGTCAAATTTTCATAAATAATTTGAAGTCATTCTGAAACAAAACCTATTTTCCACACTCCACGGTACACACAAGATGGTACAAATTTGCAGTTGTTCTCTAAAGAGAGTGTATACCCTCTTTGGGGACATTATATGCATGCTCTTTCATGCAGTAACAATCATTCCAAGTCAACAGATGGTAGTACATGTCACATTTGCAAAACATGTGGATGCAGTATGGTAGACTGAAAGCCAGCCTTTCAAAATGCAGTAAAGAAATAAAGGCTATTGCTTGTGTATTCTGTGAATAACTTGTGCAGCAGTGTACCTGTATTTTAATAAGAAAACTGAAAAATGATTCTTACCTGTTTCATTTTTAAAATACAGGATTTCTTTGCACAGTGTTAATGTGTTGTTTCTGATAGCACTCTGAACATAATTACATCAGTGGCAATCTGATCTGCCAGCTAACTCTGAGAAACACAGGCAGTGCTCCCTTTGGGACTGCACATGCTTCAGTATATTTACACTACTGCCTGGATGTCTGTGTCTGAGCTGGCAGAAACTGGACATTTGAGTGTGTAATATGTAGCTTAGTGCATTTGGGTGTGAAGCTCGCAAGTATATTACTGCTAGATGTTAGCGACTCTGGGCCACTGAGGGTGGGGGAACAAAGCACACCAGACCATTCTGACATATCGAAGTGTGATTCCCAGAAATGAGAAGTGGCACATATGATCAGGGAGAAAAGAGGTATTGTGACCAATGTCAGCAGGCTATGCAACAGTCACTGTCTAGCCACCTGGAGACAGGAGAAGATACTCGCTAAACAAAGTTACAATAGGCTATATTCAATAGTACTGGAATCAAGATAAATGGAATAAGAACATAGTGTATTAGTAATGGTTCTAGTGAAGAATAACAATAGTAATATGATGATAATATGCTAAATAAAAATGGAAATAAGACAATAAATTAATGTCTGAACCAGAGTCCTGTGAGAATAGCGAGAATTTTGATATTGGAAGCATAAGAGTTGAACAGAAAATTTATAATTAATTCTAAAAGTAAAACCAAAACAAACAAATAATAATAAAAGGAAATCAGTTTAACAAAAGTCTTACAAAAATAAATTGCATCTTTACAAAATAAAGGACACAAAAATAAACATACAAACTAGTGGCAACAAGAGTTGACACGTTTTTAGCTCACAGAGCACAGCCATTCAATTTCATCTGCATTGTAGGCCAATTTTTCCCATTTTCTGTGGTCACCATTATCCTGCTGTCATTTATCTACATATTTTTTAGCCCAAATCTTGATACGGTACTGTTCAAAATCTTTAGTATTTCAGAAGTGAGATCCTCACATATTGTCAGACATGATGATGCTTACATGGTGTTGAGTGTTTACGTAGAGCCTGACATTTCATTATGGTGATGTCACCTCACCAATCACACATTGCTAACTGGTATTCTGAAGAAATTCAAAACATTAGGGAACAAGTGTTGTTACTGTGAAATGCATATAAAAAGAACAGTGAGAGTGACACAAAACAGGCTGATATAGATAATCGGAAGCATCTGATATATAAATTTTTTTTTATAAAACTAAACTCCTTAATGAGAAAAAAATTAGCATATGAAAGGTTTACAGAAAGTACACCGAACAAGTGCAAGTGTTCTTACATTCCCCTAACCACACACAGGAAGTATCACTTGAACAAGACGAACTGAAAGAGTTATTTGTGTCTTCAGTGAAAGAAATTGGAAACAGAATAAACATGACCGACACATCTGCAAGTGAACTACTTCGTAAGCAACTGCCAGTGAAACAGTCTTTTCAGTGGAAAATTGTCACATCCACTGATCCAGTAAAAAAATTCTTCATTTTTAACAAATGTCTTCAGTTTGGAATTTTCCCTGCATCATTAAAAATTTCAAAAGTTATGCCAATTTTTAAAAAAGGAGACAAAATTCTCCCCCCAATCTCAATACTTCCTGTAATTTCCAGAATATTTGAAACACTTATATACAATCAATTAAGTGATTATTTTTAAGAAAATTGCCTCCTTTTGAACAAGCAGTTTGGTTACAGATGAAGGAAAAAGACTTCAACAGTTCTTGGGATTATAAATCAGAGAATCACTGCTTTTGAAAATAGGAATAATGCCTCACTTGTGTTATGTGACCTAAGTAAGGCCTTTGAATGTCTCCCTTATGAAATATTGCTTAAGAAACTTGAGTTTTATGGAGTACAAACTACAGCACTAAACATAGTTGTTTCACACATATGCCACAGAAAACAATATGTTTCAGTGATAAAGAGATATTCTCTAATGAAAATCGTAGAGGCAGGGGTGCAACAGGGATCAGTGATTCAACCAAGCTTTTCCATAGTTGTCATCAATGATTTGCTACATCATGTTCCTCAATCTGTAGTCTGCTATAAAGATGACACAAAATAATTGCAACTAACTGGGACACATGAGCATTACAACAAATGTCACTGGAATCACAAAATGCTGCAGTAAAATGGTTCTCCTCTAACAAACTGCTGTTTAACCCTGACAAGACCCAGCAGCATCTTCTGTTAGGACTACCAATTGATATAGAAACTAGAACAGTTAAACCTTTAGGATTACATACTGACTCCAAACTGAGCTGGGGAGAACATCCCCACTCACCCAGAGTCAAATTATTTGAAAGGAAACTGTACAGCTGGCTGGCCGAAAATCCATTCCATAATATAACAGATTTTTTTATGAAAAAAATGTGAACATACGTTAAATTTTGAAATATATGGCTAAATGTTTGTAGTTGTGTAGGTAATTCAGTATAAATGCTTGTAATTGTTTGTATAATTAAGTGTAAGTATCTGTGACAGCATGTAATCAAGTATACCAAACATATGTTAAAACTTTAAGTGTACAGTTAATGTCCCTTATTGTGCATGACTACATATATCAGTATTATGTGTAAAACATACAGCCCATTCCATTATGTTAATGGCCAACAACAAATAAAGATGAAAACATTACTTATCTGTGGTATGGTATAAATATTAATTTCACAATGCAGTGTTAATAACTTCATGAAAAAGGCATGTGATTGATGTATTACAGTTGTGAAGGGGAGAAATCATACCCTTTGGTAGGATAGAAGATTGTGTGTTGAACCTATGGAACAGACACATTGCCACAACTCTATGTGGAATCTACTGCTGAACCTGTAGTGCTATCCTGATTTTATGACTTAAATCACAGTTTACATGGATAATAGTATAACAGAAACTCTATTAAAATACTATTACCATCTTCAAGCTTCTTTATTCGCCAACTGAGTTCTAACAGCTTTGAATCCATGTGTTCTTTGAATGCCACGTTGGAAATTTCAGTTATGCTCTGATGTCTCCAGATTTTGTCTAGCATGTGGAATATTTCTTCAGATTCTTGAGAAGTGAACTTTTCATATATAGTAGACTGTAGTGTGAAAGTATGTGGAAATACCAAGTAGGTTTAGACAAACATCCTTTGTCTTGACACTTTTCTAAGAGTTTTTTTATGTAGGACAGCTATAAATAAGGTGAAATCCAAGCATCACAAACAATGAGCAGGCTACACCATGTCTGAGATTCCCATCCGTGTAAGCATGCACGGCATGGTATTAGTGTTGCCACTTGACAACAGGGCAGGCAGCCGTGACTGCATGTGCAGTGACATCAAATTGCAGCTGGTGCAGCACTGCTGTCTCTGCAAGGATTGCTCAGTCAACAACCCAAGCCAGAAGCAGCCTGAGCAGCTGTGACTGACCCCTCAGAGCATACAGTCCAGAGATGGTGACTGATGACCTGGCCTGGTGTGGATGATTGAGGACACCGTAAGCCACTGCAGACAGCAGGGGAAACAGCGTGTCTAGATAGACCTCTCCCTCCACAGTGTGGTGTTAAAAGACATAATTTGGAAAGACTCAAACATAGAGTTAGGTGATGCAGTTTGCAGGAATTCTTTAAGTAACCATACACCTCTGAGTAAAACATGGGAAGTAGGTTAGGAGACCTGCAGTCTTTGTCTAACAGACAAGCCTGGACCTGCAGGGGAAAGTAACATCCTTTATCTTGGAGGAGGAGGAGGAGGAGGAGGAGGAGGGGGTCAATCTGTCATCATAGTGCCAGAGTGCCAGGTCAGTCATTTCCCACTAGGTTATACTTAGGACGACCGCCCTACATCATAGGAGTGGTGGAGGGAGAGGGAGGGGGGGGGGGGGGGAAGTTTGTACAATATTTCTTATTAAAATTAACATTCTTCTTACAGTATTTATAACTACTATACTTAGATCTGCTTTTCTGATAATATAAATTGTCACATAGTACAATGTTCATGAATATTAACTTACAGTTTATAGTTATTTTAAATATTCATCTACATTGTAGTAGCTATTATTTAGCAAATACTTTTGCAGGCTTTGGATAAAAGTGTGGGGATCATTTGCATCTTTTATTTCTTGTGGCAGTCTATCGTACAATTTCATTCCATGGTATAATACACTATTTTGAGTTTTTGACTTGTTTTTCTGTTTAGATGAAAACGTCTGGATTTGGTTCCATGGTCACACGTGGAATTGTCAGAATTCTGAGCTTTTTGAATAATTCCTTAGTGTGCCCTGCTACTACTACTTGTACAGATCTTTTCTGTATCTTGAGAATAGTCTGTATGTTCCCAGCACTTATCCCCCAAAACATGATCCCATAACAGAAGTGAATGTACATACCCAAAGCAGGCTACTTTTAGCCATGAAATATTGCACTCTGGTGCAAGGATTCTCAGGGTATAACATGCTGAGGATAGTTTCTCTGCCAAAATTCTCATATGTTCTGCCCATTTTAATTGACTGTTTACATTAGTCCCAAAGAATTTGGTATCAGTTACACAATGTAGTACATCATTCAGCGGTTTTTTTAACGGAGGTGGTTTAGGGGTGTGTGTGTGTGTGTGTGTGTCTCTCTCTCTCTCTCTCTCTCTCTCTCTCTCTCTCTCCCTCTCCCCCCCCCCCCCCCCCCCCTGGGGACGCCTATATTAATATGTTTTGGATCTGATAAGTATAGATTTCAACTCTGTGTGCTTGGTTTTCCCAGTATGACTAAAATCAGTTCAGTGTCATAAAACTTATTCCTAATAGTGCTAGTTTGTGTAGTAAAGTAGCGGCAACTGGCATCAAGAAGGAACCCAAGAAGATCTCAACCATTGGCAGCGGAAGGTGCACCATTGCTGATGACAGAATGACAGGGTTTGCCTGGACCACTGTCACGTCTCGGCATGAGGCTGGTATCAGGGGAGTGCCCTCCCCGCCACCAAAGTGACTGCCAAGCACTTTGGTACACTGGCAGATGCCAAGATGGAAGAGTGCATGCCACCACCACAGCACGGGACCACAGCCGCTACCTCAGGCCTCTGCTCTGAGGAAGAAGATGCAGCCGCCTACAACTGGTAACCACAGCCAACTGAAATTCAGCATGAGGAATGCGATGAGCATGAAATTGCATGTCAGACACAAAGAGTCACCATCTCTGCTGGTGATCATTGCTGACACACCAGAGAACAGACAGCTCTACCATATCAAGAGGGTGGCCATTGTGGAAAACCTGGTGCTGAGGGAAGGCCTAGTGTAATGCTTTTGCTGCCAGGGTATGGGCCATGTGGCTTGCCATTGTTCCTTCCCTGAGTTACACGTGAAGAGTGTGGGAGGCCATGCCGGCAGAAACTGTCCACTATCCAGGACCTACACATCAAACTGTACAAACTATGGCAGCCGACATGTGACAAGTTATCACAGTTGTGAAATCATTAAGGCCGCAGTAGCCACCCAAGAAGACTGTCAACTGCTCCATCCAATGTCCATATGGGCCACTGATGGTGGCATCAAAAGACAGCACACCCGTGCCAGCAAACATGCTCAAGAGAGCGCCCCATGTAACATCGCAAGTTAATGTGCAATAACATTTATTGCAGTAAGCTACTCTGCAGTACAGCCCACAGCATTGGAGCCATTGGCTGTGAAGGAGACCGCCAGTTGTGCCTTAACAATGAGTTATTCGCACCTGTCTCTATGCTAGCCATGAGAAGCGGTATCCGTGTCACTTCGAGCAACTGTATATTCAAACGCCTAAGAATCTAAATAAACTATATTAAATATTATTCAATTTACTTAAAGGTCAATATACTGACATTTGTTATTAAAAAGAAGATTGTGTAAAAATCTCAGCTTTCTAGTTGGCATACTTTCAGAGTTAGAGAAAATTACCTAAAACACCCCAAACCGACACTTGTAAGATTAAAGTCAGTTAGGATTCATAACATTTTGTCTTTTAGTATCATGTGCAATCATTACTGAAGCTCACAGCATGTTAGGTCAATTTGTTTAGTGTTTCATATTTAAAAATGTTAACTATATGGCATTTTTTGTAATATAAAATTCAGAAAAGATCAGTATTTATTTAATGTGTTGTTGTGTGAGTAAATGAGAATGAGTGAGAATGTGTATGTGGGACATAAGAAAAACTTCAATATTACCTCATGTTACACCATTACGTAACTGTGTCGTAGGAAAGTTGTGTTTTACCCGCATTGCTGATGACATATGTCTAAGTGAACTTGCTTTTGTAAGGAGGCAGCCAGAACAGCCATTTGCAGAGTAATCAGTTTCTAAATTTATTTCAAATTTAGTTTTCCTTTCGTTTGGTTTTGTTAAACATTACATTAATAATTGCATACTGAAATGACATAAATGCAACTGGGAATAGTGATTGCGTAGGACAGTTTTGGCGTGAGAATAATCTCGAAGGATAGCTCAGATTGGCTGATCATTTTGATCAGCCAAACAGAGTTAAGCAGTTCCCGTGCACTGCTAAGTAGTTATAATGGGAGAGAAACAGACTGAACAGGAGTCGCTGGCTAACTATTCGATATGCAGGTCATGTTGGATGTGTCCGTCTACATTATGAGTAAAATGAAGAAGTGACTGGTTTCTCGCATCTGGATTGTATTGCCGCGAAAGCAGTTGCATTTACGGATAGATTGTGAAAATCTGAGCTTGTGAAGTGATCTGTTGGATAGTTAAACGTGTCTGAACTTTCGGCCTTTGTAGAATTCCACGTGGCATGTTTCATATTCGTCTATGGAATATTTGGCGAGCAGTTTCTTTATTAGAAATCCACTGAAAAGGACCGAATGTGAAACTCATATAATGTAGCAGAGTAATGACTGTAAATCACGTAATACTTCAGGTCAGACTTAAGTGTATCTCTGGCTGCCTTGCATGTGTACTGAGTTGTCTAAACTGTGAGCTGAGGACAGTGATGTTATTTGTTAATTAAATACAGGCTGATGGCAAGTGCTCATTTTGAACCTAAAAAAATAAAAGGACTTGTTTGCTCACTTTTGACAATTTTCTTAAGACATGAAGCAATCGCCCTCCACCGGAAATTTGTTATAAGGTATTACAGAATAGCTTGCTACCAGAGTTTACGTGGACTTTGTAAATGTAAGTATTGATGGTGTTTTTCTTCAATGTTTCTTTTAACATCAACTGGACAGTATCTATGTATGCAGAGAAACAGGCTGGTGATCAGAGGCCTTACTGAGGTAGGTGGAACTTTGGTAGTGCACCGTATGATGAGAGGCAGTGATCGAACTGTTACACAATGCTACGCCACAATCCTAACCCATCCTACTGCACCCAGACAAATACCGAGTTGATTCTCCCAGGGGGAAAATGTGCAGAGAAGAAGCCAACAACATGGTGGGACACAGCAGGACTGGAAACAGCCACCACTTGCAACCCAGCTGCACCCCACCTCTGCACAGTAACTGCTGCACACCCTGAACAGCTGGCTGCAGTCGTCTCCACACATACTGCAGTACTTGAAAGGGTCTTGAACCTGGCCGAGACACTACAGAGAGTAGCAGAGGTTGTGTTGACTGCCACACTGTTAGCTGCGATGCAGTCGTCGGACTAATACGCTCCCAACACCATCTGTGCTGGGAGCAGCAAAGTCTGGCCAGTATGGGCCACCACATCTGTTTGCAATGCAAGCAGCAATGATGCACTAAATCCCGATAAGAGTGAACATGCTGACACCAACTACATGGGAAGAAACACATTCTGTGCCCAACTACAAAAGATATGGAGGCAAAGTAGGTTTCGTCTACTAGGACTCTGCCTACCCATGGGTCTCCCATCTGTCAACGCGACCTGGTACGGATCCCACACTGATGAGCAATACTCAAGTATAGGTCGAACGAGTGTTTTGTAAGCCACCTCCTTTGTTGATGGACTAAGTTCTCTAAGGACTCTCCCAATGAATCTCAACCTGGCACCTGCCTTACCAACAATTAATTTTATATGATCATTCCACTTCAGATCTTCGAAAGAAGAGCGGCGCATTTTGTCACAGGTTTATTTGGTAAGCGTGATAGTGTTACAGAGATGTTTAGCAAATTGCAAGAGAGGTGCTCTGCATCATGGTGTAGCTTGCTGTCCAGGTTTCGAGAGGGTGCGTTTCTGGGTATCGAGTATATTGCTTCCCCCTACTTATACCACCCGAGGAGATCACGAATATACAATTAGAGAGATTCAAGCACGTACGGAGGCTTTCCGGCAGTCGTTCTTCCTGCGAACCATACACGACTGGAACAGGAAAGGGAGGTAATGACAGTGGCATGTAAAGTGCCCTCTGCCACACACCATTGGGTGGCTTGTGGAGTATAAATGTAGATGTAGACATATTTTGTTGGTCTATGTTTGTGAAGCAATGTGAATGATACCATTTATGCATAACTGAGCATATTCTGATGCCACCTGACATGACTTTATTGCATAATGTGCACTTTAGTGATGCTAAATAATCTTGATTTATAGAGCACTTAACTACAACTTCTACACACGGTGCAATCTTGCACACCTCTTGTGACTGCACTAGTCACCCCCATTTGTTCTTGTTGTGAAAAGTGGAGTGTAATCTATGCCCATTCAGTTGACTGCTACCCATTTTAATTCTTTGAGCCACCATGAGTATGTAGATTAGGCGCTGAGAATGTATCTAGAAAAATGGAAGACCAATGGGCTGCGGTTCACTAGGAAACCAAGAAGTAATGGGTGGTCATTATTAAACTTCCCTATTTAACATGTTATAATTACCATACGAGTACCAAACTTGGTAGCATTAACATCAAGGACATGGGGAAGAGAAATAATGCACAATAAATTCAATTGAGACACTTAATGTGCTACTACAGAAGAACATACCATTACATACTGGTACCATTGCTGTTACAAAAAGGGCTCAATATGAAGCCCACCAGTGTCGAGAAGAGTGTGAAAGCACAGGATTGCGTTCTACACAGCAGAACGCAGCATGCCTGTAGGTATGCTGGCTAGCTATCTTGATATGCTGTGCTTCAGATCAGCACATGTGTGAATGTTCCCCTGGTAAACCCTGTCCTTCAAATAGCCCCACAACCAGAAATCACAGGGAGTGAGATCAGGTTATCATGCTGGCCAAGCAATTGGAAATGATTGGCTGATAATTCAATTGTTTCCAAATGTGTTTCAGAGAAGCAGCTGAACTTCATGAGCTATGTGCAATGGGGCCCCATCTTGCATGAAAATTATCGAGTTCAATGTGTCTCTGTACTATAGGGTGGGTATGACAAGCTGGTGAAGCATATCACAGTAACGCTGGCCAGTCACAGTGCACGTCTTTGGTCCTTGAGTGCCAACCTGTTCAAAAGAAGAATGTGCCAATGATGAACATAGCTGTGATGCCACACCATATGGTGACACATTCACCATACAGAGGAACTTCATGCAGAGTGACTGGAGGTGAAGATCCCCACATTTGGAAATTCTGTGTTCACCTCACCCATCAGAGAGTAAATGAGCTCCGTATGTTCATTGGATGGTCCAGAGTCAGCTGTCATCAACTTCAATCGTTGCATGAAAGTGGAGAGTGAAGTCAATATGCCCTCGTGCATCCTGTGGTGCAAACTGCTGTACAATGTGGATCTTTTACAGATACCACTTGAGAATGGTTCAAAGCATCTTCCATACAGTGGACCACAAGATGTTCAACTGTCACGACACAGCACACGTACTGCCTGATGACTGGGAATTGCGCGCACCATTGCCTGCCATAGCAACAGTGATTTCATCAGCGGTGCAACTGGTTGTCGGCCTCTTACCAGAGAGACGCCCAGCTCTCCAGTAGATTTGAAATTCATCATGCTCTGCACAGCAGGTGGAGAAAGAGGGACCTTCCATAATATTTTCAGCCAGCGATATTATCGAAGTGGAGCTGCAGCATTACTGCTGTTTTGATGATAGAGCTTCACCAATAATGCCCTGCCCCTTTTGTCCAAGCGCATGTTGACACGTCAACGAGTGCACTGCGACTGGTCAGCTGTGCGAGACTATGCATCACGATGACTGATCATGGCACCTGGTGGCCATAGTTGGAACTGGATTTTGGCACTGTGATGCATGGAAATCATGCACCCCATACTCTGGACATCAATGCTACCAAGTTTGGTACTCATATGGTAATTAGTTTTCGTGTTGTAATGTGTTAAATAGAGAAAAATTAATTATAACTACCCGATATATATATATGAAACAGTTAATACAGAAGACTATAGTTATCTATTACTGAAACTACTGTAATGTCAAGTTCTAGTTCAGCAACTTTGAGCCATATTATAACAAATCAGTAAGACGTGTGCGATGAAAGTTGTACTAGTTGTAAGCCATGACCGCCACGGTTTTGGAATGATTCTCACATTTAACCATTTAGCAATTTTTCCAGAACTGTTTCTAAATGAAACACTTAACTACTGCTCATATTTCCCCTCGGCACTCATCAATACCTGCTGGAGGGAGTGTTGCAGTTCCAGTGTCGGTCCACTCAAAGGGCACCAACTGCTGCCACTGGCTACACATCTACCTTGCCACAGCCAATGACCACACCACTCCACCACCACAACATACCTGGCCTCTCCACTGTTGCCATCTACCAGAAACCCAATTTGTAAAATGGGAAAACTTCAAGCGAAATTTCCCTGTAAACCATCATGACCCCTGACAACTCATCTTAAAAACTGTAACTATTGTTAACTACAGAATTAGGTCCCTATATATAACCGATTTTCCTGTGATACAAAAGATGCCCCCCTTAGCTCGTAAGCCCCCTTTTTAATTTATCATGTCTCCCAAAAGTTTTCAATTAATTTTCACTTTATAAAACGTTAATACTCTACTCCTGCAGAAGGGGAGTCATCCAAGATGTGGAAAGGGTCCTTCCGGATGCTACGAAGGGTACAGGGCGCAGCCAATTGCAGGTGATGGCTCATGTCGGCACTAATGATGTGTGTTGCTTTCGATCGGAAGAGATTCTCTCTGGTTTCCGGTGGCTATATGAGTTGGTGAAGACTGCCAGACTTGCTAGCGAGATGAAGGCAGAGCTCACCATCTGCAGCATTGTCAATAGGACCGATTGCGGATCTTTGGTACAGAGCCGAGTGGAGGGTCTGTATCAGAGGTTCAAACAGTTGTGCGACTGTGTAGGCTGCAGATTCCTCAACTTGCACCATAGGGTGGTGGGGTTTCGGGTTCCGCTAAATAGGTCAGGTGGCCACTACATGCAGGAGGCAGCTACACAGGTAGCAGGGGCTGTGTGGCGTGGAGTGGGCTTTTTTTTTTTTTTTTTTTTTTTTTTTAGGTTAGACAGCCCTGGAAAGATCAAAAAGGGCTCCAGTCTCAAAGGGTACAGGGCAAAGAAACGACGAGAATCGGCCAAGCAATAGTCGGTATTGTAGTTGTAAATTGTTGTAGCTGTGTTCGAAAAGTACCAGAGTATCAAGCACTGATAGAAAGCACTGAAGCTGAAATCATTATAGGAACAAAAAGCTGGCTAAAGCCGGGGATAAATTCTGCCAAAATTTTTACAGAGGTGCAAACCGTGTTCAGAAAGGATAGATTAAATAAAGCAGGGGATGGTGTGTTTGTGTCTGTTGGTAGTAGTTTATCTTGTAGTGAAGTTGAAATAGATAGTTCCTGTGAATTACTATGGGTAGAGGTTATACTCAACAGCTGTACCAAAATAATAATTGGCTCCTTCTACCGAACCCCCCCCACCCTGACTCAGATGATATAATAGCTGAATGCTTCAAAGAAAACTTGAATCTCATTACAAATAAGTACCGCACTCATACAGTTATAATTGGTGGAAACTTCAATCTACCCTCAATTTGTTGGCGAAAATACATGTTCAAAGCCGGTGGTAGACACAAAACATCTTCCGAAATTGTACTAAATGCTTTCTCTGAGAATTACTTTGAACAATTAGTTCATGCGCCCACACAAATTGTAAATGGTTGCGAAAAAAAACTTGGCCTCTTAGCCACAAATAATCCTGATCTAATAGAGAGCATCATGACAGATACAGGGATTAGTGAACACAAGGTCATTGTAGTGAGGCTCAAAACCATATCAACCAAAACCACTAAAAATAAAAGCAAAATATATCTATTTAAAACAGCAGATAAAAATTTCCTTGATGCCTTCCTAAGAGAGAGTCTCCATTCCTTCCAAGCAAATTATGTAAGTGTAGACCAGATACGGCTCACATACAAACGTACAGTATCGACAGCAATAGATAGATTCATACTGAATAAGTTAATAAGAGACGGGACTTATCCACCATGGTACACAAAACATGTCAGAACACTGTTGCAGAAGCAACGAAAAAACGATGCCAAATTCAGAAGAATGCAAAATCCCCAAGACTGGCTAAGTTTCAAGGAAGCTCGAAATTTAGTGCTGACATCAATGTGAGATGCTTTTAATAGTTTTCACAATGAAATACTGTCTCAAAATATGGTAGAAAACCCAAAGAGATTCTGTTTGTATGTAAAGTACACCAATGGCAAACAACAGTCAATACTGTCACTGCGCGATAGCGAAGGAAATGTTACCAATGATGATGCCACTAAAGCGGAGTTACTAAATCAGTTTTTCATAATTCCTTCATGAAATAAGACGAAGTAAATATTCCAGAATTCAAAACCAGAACAGCTGCTAGCATGAATGACATAAAAGTAGTTATCTTAGGTGTTGCAAAACAACTCAAATCACTTAAGAAAGACAAGTCTTCCAGTCCAGATGGTATACCAATAAGGTTCCTTTCAGAGAATGCAGACACAATAGCGCTTTTCTTAGCAATCATATACAACTGCTCACTTGACAAAAGGTCTGTTCCTAAAGACTGGACAGTAGTACAGGTCACCCCAGTATTCAAGAAAGGAAATAGGAGTAACCCATTGAATTACATACCCATATCACTGACTTCAATTTGCAGTAGGATTTTAGAGCATATACTGTACTCGAACATTATGAATCACCTTGAAGAAAATGACTTATTGATACATAACCAACACGGATTCTGAAAATATCGTTCTTGTGCAACACAGCTAGCTCTTTATTCCCATGAAGTAATGAGTGCTGTCAACAAGAGATCTCAGATCAATTCCATATTCCTAGATTTCCAGAAGGCTTTTGATACCGTTCCTCACAAGCAACTATTAATCAAATTGTGTGCATATAGAGTATCGTCTCAGTTGTGTGACTGGATTCGTGATTTCATCTCAGTGAGGTCACAGTACGTGGTGATAAACGGTAAGTCATCGAGTAGAACAGAAGTGATATCTGGCATTCCGCAAGGTAGTGTCAAAGGCCCTCTGCTATTCCTGATTTATATAAATGATCTAGCTGATAATCTGAGCAGCCCCCTTAGATTGTTTGCAGATGACGCTGTAATTTACCGTCTAGTAAAATCAGATGGAATGGAAATGAGCGTTTGGCGTCATTGGCCGGGAGGCCCCTCGCGGGGCAGGTCCGGCCGCCATATCGCAGGTCTTATTACAGTCGGCGCCACATTGGGCGACCTGCACGCCGGATGGGGATGAAATGATGATGAACACAACACAACACCCAGCCCCTGAGCGGAGAAAATCTCCGACCCAGCCGGGAATCGAACCCGGGCCCAGAGGACGGCAATCCGTCACGCTGACCACTCAGCTACTCGGGCGGACAGTAAAATCAGATGATCAATTCCAATTACAAAATGATCTAGAGAGAATTTCTGTATGGTGTGAAAAGTGGCAATTAGCACTTAACAAAGAAAAGTGCGAGGTCATTCACATGGGTACTAAAAGAAATCCAATAAATTTTGAGTATACGATAAATCGCACAACTCTAAGGGCTGTCAATTCGACTAAATACCTAGGGATTACAATTACGAGCAACTTAAATTGGAAAGACCACATAGATAATATTGTGGGGAAGGCAAAACAAAGACTGCGCCTTGTTGGCAGAACACTCAGGAGATGCGACAAACCCACTAATGAGGCAGCCTGTATTACACTTGTCCGTCCTCTGTTGGAATACTGCTGCGCGGTATGGGACCCTTACCGGGTAGGATCGATGGAGGACATCGAAAAAGTGCAAAGAAGGGCAGCTCGTTTCGTGTTATTGCACACTAGGGGTTAGAGTGTCACTGATATGACATGCACGTTGGGGTGGCAGTAACTGAAACAAAGGTGGTTTTCTTTGCGGCAAGATCTATTTACGAAATTTCAATCCCCAACTTTCTCTTCCGAATGCGTAAATAATTTTGTTGACACCCATCTACGTAGAGAGAAATGATCATCTTAATAAAATGAGAGAAATCAGAGCTCTAACAGAAATATATAGGTGTTCCTTTTCCCCACACGCCATTCGAGAGTGGAATGGTAGAGAAGTAGCATGAAAATGGTTTGATGAACCCTCTGCCAGGCACTTAAGTGTGAATTGCAGAGTAACCGTGTAGATGTAGATGGATGTACAAGACTCAACTTCTTGGAGGCAGTACAAAAAAAAATTATTTAAAATTTTGTTTGTCAAATTGCTACAGCTATACTCGAGTTAGTTGCTGTGAAGACTATTCACAGCTTGCCCATGATACCAGCTTATGATGTTGGCCCCAGTGTGGTTCTCATGCCGGTGATTGTTCAACCAACAGGGAGGAGTCAGGTGAGATCCTCCAAGCAGGTAACTGAGACATGTGGCAGACACATGGCTTTGTCTCCGTTTCTGGCTCCTATTCTATGAACATGCACCTACCTAGCTCTCCTATGTTCTACCCAGGTCTTTGACCAAGATAGCTAGCTCATCAGGTGCACCTTCTGTATACCCCAATCTTCAAGAAACCTGTGATGGACCAATTTCTGCCAGAATTATACAGGTATGTACTGCTCTTCAGTCAACTTGCCTAGATCTCTCCTGTCTGTTTCTGCACACTCTCAATTTCATCAATGCAATCTAACGGAGGGCGAAAGTGACAGCAGAGTTTTATAACTGCCAGTTGGCTTTTCAGAGAATCCATGGGGGGTAACTGATCCATAGCGTAGTAACAAGAAAGTGAAATGATCATCAGGAAGTCACTGTCACAAAGATAATCACGGAGCGAAGACATGAAACTGGGTGAAGAGACCATATGGTTGATAGCTGAAAAGGCGGCACGGGTGGCACTGAAGTTGGTAGGAGTACACTTATTGAGGAAGCACAGACAGAGAATGGAAAGAAGCTGATCAATTAGATGGCGCACACTGAAATCCTCAGGTGGGTGAAGGAGGAGGAGGAGGAGGAGGAGGAGGAGGAGGGGGGGGGGGGGCAGCAGCTGCAGGATTAAGGTGTTCATCTCAAGGGGCTAAGTACCTTGCCTGGAAGTAAATAAATGTTACAAATGGTGATCTTTGGGGTAGTTTGCACTCACATCGCTATCACTTCTAATGCTGTATGGAGGGAAATCTACTCAGTAATGACACACATGCGAACAACCATTTTACAGACTCAAAAGTTGCCCTCCTTGGGCCAACACAATTCTGAAAGAATGCATGGAACTACAAAATGTTGAGGAATGGTCATCAGTAAAGTGAGTTTCTTGGAGCCCAATAGAGACTGCAGGATAAGATGAAATTAGTTATTGCAGTTCCAGTAGGTAACAGTAGTACCCATTACATCATAATGTTGAGGGTATCCTTGTTTGCTTTCACGTTGTTCAATAATTGTCATGGACCTTTGTGGAGTTATCATCCAGTTTGTGTTTTTCGTTTTCCCACAGACGGCAGGACATAAGGTTTCCTGTCACTCCTGTACACCATATCTTTTTCTGGGAGAAGTTTCCTCCAGAGGTTAAGATGAATGCAACTGTATCTGTGCGGTTATCCTTAGGATTTTTTTCTTCGCATTGGACAAAATTAACACTTTCCAATTTGAGATTAGATCGTAGCTCCTTCTCTGTCTAAAATGCAAGGGCTCTGTGGAAGGTAATTCCTTGCACCATATTCAAAGTTTTATGTGAGGAAATAGTCACTGGTATGTCACACACATATTCACATCATGGAAGAGTTTGAGGTACTGAAACACAAGAGGTATTTAACTAATAGTGATCCACTGCGCATTTTTCCCAATTAAGGCATTCATGTCCGTCCACTCAACAGAAAAATATTTTCAAAATAGAAGTCAAACCCAAAAGGGGACCAACTGCACTTCAACCGAAGTGATGCAAGGATAATGAATGAAGATTTCAATGAAAGAAAGCAGAACCTAGGAAAATAGACAGGTCAACAGCAAAGACTGCCACCATGAGAAAGAGAAATAAGGATAATTGGAGACGAGAAGCTGCAGCACTGAAAGGAAGCAGGTACTGCAATAGTTTGAGGCCCCATGCTCACCACATACATACTAGTGAAAAGAGCCATGAGCCCCCAGAAAGGGACAGTGGGGGGAGAACAGTGGTGTGGTAACAAGTACTCACTTGTGTGCATAAAATCAGTTAAATACTCAATGGGAAAAATAATTATATGCAATTATTTATAAGTTAAAACATCACAATAAAAACAAATATGTATTATTATTATTTTTTTGTCAGTGCCAGCAGAAATTCTGAATCCAAAATAAGGCTGAGAAATATATAAGTTATTTCATTGAATGTGATTTCATGTCATGTGCCCACTCACTGACATCATTGCCTTGAACAGTGGAGCTCGCGCATGTAGACCGTACCCTATTACGACATCAGACTGAGAAGCATCAAAAGTTAAGTAAACATTACACCAAATCCATGCCCAAACACACATTCCACAGAAATGTAGCTTTCATTACATACATAATGAAATCCATTTGCAGATTACACCTGTTAAAGCTTTATCATTTGAATATTCTTAGTGAAAATATTTAGATATGTGGCGTCATCATTTAATAAAGATCTACAAATTGTATATTTTAATCTGTCTGTGAAAATACAAACAGTGTACTACACATATGACTAAAAATTAAAAATATCAGTCTTATAGTATATTTTACTTCAGATGGTCTTGATTTTCCTTAGTTAATATAGAAATTTGAAGGAAATTTTAATGTCACTAAATTTCCTGTCACTTTACTGGTATAAATCACAAAAACTCACACAAATAATGATCAATCCTGTGTAAATCTGTAACTGTGTTATCCAATGTTGCCTTCTTTTCTTTTTAATAATCTTTACACTAATTTCAGTCAATTGAACTGTTCAAACTCTCAGTTTTACATAAGGCATGCAACCCCCCCCTCCCCCCCCCCTCTCTCTCTCTCTCTCTAAAAAAAAAAAAAAAAAGAAGTTCTTCATGTGTCACAGTACTGCCTATTTTATGAAAGCACTTCATTCTGCCAACTCAGTAGATGTATTTTTTTTCCTTGAACTCCAGCTGCTACAGTGATACTTTCATCATCTGCACTTTTATTATTATTATTATTATTATTATTATTATTATTATTATTATTATTACTATAGTAGTAGTTTTTGGGAGGGTAGGGCTGGAGACAGTTTTCAGAAATAGAAATGAATTTATTAAGTTCATAAATTTAGAGGTGGGTTTCGACTCACTGTAAGATTCAACTATGTCAATGTTATCTCCTGCCTTTCTACAATCTTCCTATGTTTTGTTACTTACCAGCTGCTTTCTCAAAGACTCTACTAAGTTATGTAATGTGATTAACTGTACACCATGACAATTCATTTACCATAGGATAGTTACGTGGTGGTACATTTATGCATTGCCAATACCAACATAATCTGGAAGGCTGCACCTCAAATCAGACTCAAATATTAATCATAGCATCTAATGCAATTCATTTTGTAAACAAAAAAAAAGTGGAGAAGAGTATGCAGCAATAATAAACAAGAGGCTGGAGGCTAAAGTAGCTCAATTTTTCTCCAAGCTCACTTGCTGCATAAAAACTCTACACTAAATATAAAAAATGTTAACTCCCTGCTGCAGCATACAAAGAAGATATTCATCTGAGTAAGGTAAATATCTGACCACTTTCTCTCAGGCAACATCTAAATAATCTTAATGATCATTCCTGCATAGCACAAGTATTTGGATCCTGTGACTTTGATAAAAAGACTCACAGGTTTATAATTTCCACAAAACAAGTTCCAGCCATAAAATCTATTACTTTGTGGACTCCAAAGACTATCTATTACATGTACGACCCCTAATTCTTTCACGCAATCTTAAAGCAATGTCTTGTGAAGCAGAAAGCTAATCAACACAAAATTTAAATGAACTCAGCATCAATATCTATTCTCTGCACCAAATGAACACCATAATAACTTCTACAATCAAAGCACAGGGTTTCAAATCATTCACTGCATTATAAAAAAATGAAAACTACAGTTACAGATTTTAGTTATAAATCTGAACATTTTTTGATCGGAACAGTTATATTGTGATTACTTTTGCTTCCCATGAGAATGCTAATGTTTCTTGCACATCGAAACCCTCCTGACCGGTATGCAATCAACTAACTATGAATGTAATGATTGAAAATGGCATCTAATTATTACACTCCATTAAAATAACTTATCTGCAAAATTTCAGTTAATTACGGTGACTTCTGTCACATCATTCATCTTTACCTTTACTTCAATCTCAGCTTTACAACCAATTTTATTGCAGAACATACAAGTTACATCCTCATAAGACTGCATTTCACAATGAATGAATCAATGAATGTATATAAATAGTCTGTACAAGGATGTCAATAAGCAGACAGACTCTTCTAAACAACAAAAGTACAATTACCAGTTTATACATCAAGTAGAGAACAAACTTAGTCCAGAGATTTCTTCACTAATTCAGTAGCTATATTTATCTTCAAACTCACTGGAAGAGAGTAATTTGGGAAGGCCGAGAGCCTTGAAAACAGTCTCTTGTGAAATGATGTAGTCTGCCACCTGTTAAAATGATTAATCTTGGTTTTCACACACTGTAACAAAACCTACGAAGTATCTGAGGGATGAATGAATGATCACTGAAAGAGAATTCTTAATGTAATTAGTAAGGCCCAACATGTACTCAAAAACTGTTCTGAAATCATGAATAATTAACAATGATATGGCCAAATTGTAGATAGCATCATTAGCTGTTTACATGTTCCATAGGTCACATTCATAATAAAGTTTACAATGGGGAAGATGTCAACCAAACTGACATTGAATACACATTTAAAAAAAAAAAAAAGTTTATATGGCTACATACTGGCCATTTAAAGTTTTTTTGTTTTGAATAAATGGCTACTTCCAGTCAAGAACTACTCTTTGTAGTAGGATGAGTTTTTACATACATATCTTTAATCTAATCTACATTTTAAAACATTTCTATTATTTCTCAGGCTTCTTACTTCCATGGGTAAATAGTGTGTTTCATAGCTGCATATTTCACTCCTTTTTCTGCCAACGGAGTCCCTGCAGGGTTACACAGATCATTCTTCCTTCTAGTATTATACTCATGAATACCCCTGTTGGTAACAAATTACATAAGTGAATAAATGTACTGAGAGACTTGCAAATATCCACAGCTGTTTAAAGTGATGCCCTCAAGATGTATGTGCGTGAACTCTGCTCATTATCCCAATTACTTTCTTTTGTGCAGTTAATATTGTGTAAGCGTGTGAGGTGTTACCTGTAAATATTATCCAATAAGACATCAGTGAATGAAAATTTGCCAGAGGTTTTCCAGTTTAAGCTTTCGTCAATATGTAAACCTGGAAATCTAGAATTTTTGTACCCTATTTATTATTTCTTGTTGGTATACTTGGTTCATAGAATGTGAGATATTTTTCACACTATGAAACTGAATTAGCTGTGTTTAAAAAAATTTCAAGCTAGCCCACTCATACAAAACCATTCAATAACATTCACAAAAACATAATTTACTATTTTCTGCACTGATGCTTCCTTGCTTGGCTTCACAACAGTTCTTGTATAATCTATAAACAGGACTAACTGTGCTTACTGATTCAAATAACAAGGGAGATCATAAAAAAAGCAAGAACAGTTGTGGCACAATGATCAAACCCTATGAGATGCCTACTGTAATTTCTAACCATACAGATGGTGTGGCATCCCTCTTTGTATTACCTGAACAGCCTAGGGTCACTTTTTGCATTCTTTTTCTTAAATGAGAAATAAACCATACATGTGGTGAACAACGTATTTCTTAAAAGCTTAACTGCTGTAACAGAATATTATGACTGACACAATTAAATACCTTCAATAAGCATAGCAGATCTCAAACAGTGAAATTTTATTGTTTACACTTTATTGTATGCTCAGTAAATGTACACCTAGCTGTCTCAGTAGCATGGCCCTTCTGAAATCCAAACCATGATTGGCTAAAGGTACCACTACTACACAGTTGCATGGCAACAGTTTACATCCCCTATCCCATTTGAATGTTATGAACATCTTCCCAACACTCAATCACCAACATCTCAATTTTCCATTTTATCTGTCTTTCCTCAGACTTGTAAGAATATCATGATCCAAACATTTCAAAAAAGTTCTGCAAACATTTCATTTCATGTTTCTGCCCACTCCATCTCCATATCTTAAACATATAAAATAAGCATTATTCAAAGATTGAACAATGTACTAGTAGTAGCCCTGTCATCATATTTAATTTTTGTTTATATTGAGTATAAGTGTACACTGATATTCTAAGGTAGCAACTAATTGTGTAAATTACTTCATTCACTTACAACACAGTACAGTGTATAGTTCAGACTGGTAAGCATATTAGTGAAAAAATAAAGAGAACAGTGTTTTGGGTGTGACAAACAATGAAGGTTACATAGCTCAAAGGTAATTAAAAAGTTACAATTCACAAAACAAGACAATAGTTGGGTAAGAGTGATAGCACAAATGCTTTCTATACCCAACTATGACAACTTCCATTACAAGACTGTAAAAATACTGCTTGGAGAAGTACAGCACACCACATCATGACATTTACGGTAATGGAAACTATTTCACAGCCATATCTGTGTATGAGCATCTCCACTTTACCCATCATTACTGAGATAAAAATTATAATTAAAAGTAAATAATTAAGGAGAAAAGGAGATAACTCACTGAGTAGTAGTAGCACTGAGTTGTTACACAAAAAAGGGAATAAAAATGTCTGATACCTGGATTGCAGTTTGCTGTGGGTAGAGGGCAGAAAGAGGTGAGGGTTAAAGAGGGTGGCATACTGGCTGAATGAAGGCAGATAAGAATGCAACAGCTAGGCACCAGAACCAATGAGTTCATGCATTCCATGATGATGGTGACCTGGAGGAGTAGATTGAAAAGGAGTGACAGGACAGAGGAAGTGGTGAATGTGGGATACAGCATTCGGCATGGTCAGTTTTTGCATTTTCTCCTTCAATAGCACAACGAAACCTAATTTTTTTCCCTGTCATCGCTGGTGCACCGTCTGTAGACACTGAAACTAAAGAATTCCACGACAATCCTATATTTTCAACACTTTCTTCAACACTACTTAAAATATCACTTCCGGTTGTAGTGTTTTTCATGGCTACTACATCGAGGAGCTCCTTCCTCACCTGAAGATCTCTATTAACACCTCTAATAAATATGGAAAGCTGCGCTGTTCCAGTGAGATCAACACTTTCGTCCAGAGCTAGAGAATACGCCATAAAATCTTTATAGATATTTGCAAGCTGGCTCTGGACGTCATCTGCCATGTCCTGTATGCAACGCATAATGGTCATGTTAGATAATGGCACAATCCGAAACTGTTCAACTTGAGATGTACACAAATGTTCCGCTGCAACTACCAAACATCTTTTGTTAAATCACCATCAGTGAAGGGGAGCAGGGATTTTGCTAAAAACAAAGCAATTTTGTAGTTCACTCTGAGAGCTGCCTCAGTTGACTTCTCTTCGCCATCCAGATCTTTTTCGGATAGCTTCCTTTTAAATTTAATAACTTCCTGTGCACGATCTGGTCCATCACATTTTCCACTTCCGTAGTCTTTCGCGTGGTACGACATATAATGTCGCTGCAAATTAAATTTCCTAAAAGAATTCAGCGTTTTGTGACATACTAAACATTTTGCAACACCATCTTTTTCTGTAAACAGATACAATTCCTCCCAATGGGGTTGAACTGCCAAAGCATGGTTGGGGTTACACAACGGTGACTTGACATGATTCTTAACCATCGAAGTGACTGTTAAAGCTGATCGTAGTACTTTTAACGCTACACAGTCGGCGCAAATTCAATAGGCACGCTGAGGTCCTATTCATACGTGCGCGCGCATTTCCCCTCCCTCCCTACTCCTCGACCTTGCACCTGCTCGCGAGCATGTGCCTGAGCAGACGCGAGTACTCGTGCTCAAAACCGGCCAGTTGTTAAGCCCTGGTCTAAAGAATCCACACAAAATAACTGACTACATGATCAGCAGTGTTTACTTCTTTCTATGGACTTCATTGCTGATTTAAGGACATTGTTACCTTGTTACTGGTTTCCTATTAATTGACATGGAGGTTCTTGATTTTGCTCCACATTAGTTGAATTACGTCATATTACATTTATACTGAGCCCTTGAACCTGGTCTCTCTCAATGTATTTCAAGGCAGCAAATTTTCCCCCACTTTGTCAATACTGAACCTACCAATTCAATCCCTCTGCTGTGACCCCACAAATAAACTGCTCTCTAAAACTCACTGTGTGTACAATACACCCCATATTCTTATGATTTCACATTCATTGGCTTTGCCACCTCACAATCAACCTGTCATCTTTCAAGATCCAACAGGCAATACCTCTCATATACAGACATAGTGAAAAAATATCACACTACTCCAACACTTAGAATGATATTATACACTACCATCAAGTTGGCAACAAGTATTCCTTAAGGAACTGAAGCACTTATTTCTAAATGTAAATAACAGGTGTACAATATCAACTAGCAATTTCAAGACAGTTTGGATTAATATCAAAAAGCTTGTCAAGTAGTAATGCAAGATTAATCGTGTTAAATAGATTTATTTGTACACATGATTTGCAAAAGTAACTAATAATAAGACATATTGGTAACACATCAAAACTGTGCTATCAAAGTGCTACAGAACTTCTTTTCTAATGGTCCTCTTTGAAGAAACGAAGGCCACAGTAGCCACAAGCATGGTTGCCTGGTTTATCAAGGTTTATGTACACTTTAGGATGACCAGTTGGACCACCACCACCATCGCACGCTACAACACGCTCTTGCTTAGGAATTGGTGGTGTATCAGCAATCAGCTTGATTGCAAAATTTGGATTAACTTGTTTTTCTTTCCCAATGAACCGAACATTTCTGTAGTCATCTTCTTCAAACTTTTGACCAGTATGTGTCACAGTATCACCTGATTCTGCAACACCACTGTAAAAGCGTTTTGCATTAAGATGGTTGCAAAATCTTCTTACAATTGTGAGCTCGGATCCTAAGATCTTTGAGCTCAGTGATGCGGCCATTCCTGGAATTATCTTGCTATCCTGTTACATGAATCTGTAAAGAAAAGAAGACCATTCAAAGTGACTGACACAAAATGCATTTAGCTATGAAGTATGGCAATATGATTTGAAATACTTCATTAAATGTAGAAAGCGTATGCAAGAATCATGAGAGCTAAATTACAAACAGCAAGAAGCAGATTATTAAGATACAGGGAATCAAGCAGAAGTGCTGAATCCTGGAATTTATATTGTGCAGAAAGACTTTCAGATAGTCAGCCGCACATCTGTTTCTAATAAACAACAAAAGCAAATAGAGAGACAGACAGATTGATAGGTAGGTAGAGAGAGAGAGAGAGAGAGAGAGAGAGAGAGAGAGAGAGAGAGAGGGGTGGGGGTGGGGGTGGGGGAATAAATCAGTTTTTAATAAATAGTAAAAAATTATCACACTAATGTTTTCCACTCCTTTGAACAAGGATATGTACATCCCAATCATCCCTATCCATGATGAACAAATTGGTAAAAGTATGACACCAAATTCTTAGGATTATGGCTGCAAAGTAATGTAAAATGGAATAAGAATGCAGAATATGTTTACATAAAATTGCTCACTGAAATCCTGCTGTAGTAAGGAAAGGAAGCACGCACATCATGCCTACTTTCTTTCTCACCTGAAATATGGGGTCATATTTTAAAGAAATTCTAAAGCAGCTATCACCACATTCCAACTACAAAAATGGGCTGCCACAAGAATCAGGTCTGGATGCATATTTAGCAACTCATTTTAAGCTCTGCTTAAGATCTCTAGTATTTCTCCTTTATGATGTCGCTACATTACGGAAAGTCTTACTTTCTTTCAAATAAATGTAATAGGCAATTATAATACACTGATGGAAAAAAAACTGTGGCACAAAGGAGGAGTTTTGCGACAAACTAAATTCAGTTGGCATGTTTTTACTTGTGAAAGATGTCTATTAAAATTTAGCACCAACAGCATACGAGTGGCATTAGTAGCAGCACTATGAGGATACAAATAAAGATTTGCTTTAAATATACATTGTTACAGTCATGAGTGTTAGTTACTTATGAGACTGGACATGGTGAGTTGATGTTAGTCAAGAATGCCTTTAAGACGACGACAGATGCCAATATCAACACCTCACTGAGTTTGAATGGAGTCTTGTAATAGGACTATGAGTAACTATATGTTCCTTCTGTGGTACTGCAGTAAGACTTGGCCGGAACGTAGCCATGTACACGACACTGCAGGCAGTGGTGGGCACAAGAATGTATGGGTGCAAGAAGACCAGGCTCCAGATGGCCACGTAGCATTATCGAGAGTGAAGATCGTGTTCATCAGCGTATGGCTGTGGTGCATCATCCTGCATCTGCAGCAGCAATCCGAGCAGCAGCTGACACCACAGTGACATGACCAATTGTGACAAATTGGTTACTTCAAGGGCAGTTCTGAGACAGACCCCCTGTAGCGTCTGTTCCCCTGACCCCAAACCACCACCATTTGCGATTTCAGTGGTGTCAAGCACAAGCTCACTGAGGGGCAGGGTGATGGTCTGTTTTACCCGATGAAAGCTGGTTCTGGCTTGGTGCGAATGATAGACCAACCTGTCTGTGCACTAGTGCTAGACCAACACCTCTTAAATCACAAGGTCTTACAGCTCTCTGCCAATAGGTGAGTGATGTCATCAACTTCAGGCATGCAGCCAGTGCCACCTATGGGTAGTAGTGCAATCTAGGTGCCTATAGGAATTCTACGTGGAGCCATGTAAACAACTGTTTCGGAGCTGTAGTGTTAGTGACTTGAATTCCCTTGTGAAGTAGTTAACTTTTCTACTCTTTGAAATGTATACTGCCTGTGGCTGAGAAGTGATCACCACCATGGTGAATATGTGTTGTGTTCCTGGTTGTAATGGTAATTACGACGAGAAGGTGGTTCACATTTTTAAATTTCCAGCCGACGAGAATACGAGAAGGGAATGGTTATCTGCAATCAGAAGAGAGAATTTTGTTCCTAGCACACATTCTGTGCCCAGTACCTTTCATTTTAAGCTGTACTTATTGATGAAAGAACATGGCAGTTGACATTTAAGTATCAGTACAAGTTTCAGCGACATGTGTGAAGTATATTATTTTTCAATTTGTAGGTCTGCCATTTGCACTTCTGCAAAGATGATATATTGTGGGAAACACAAGCAGTAGACTGGAAAACTGGGACTACATTAACGGCATCACTAAGCAAGCCACAACTCTGACAAAAAGCAGTCCCAAGCAAATTTCCTAACTGCCCTTTGTATATTTCCAAAGTGATGCCAAAAACCAGAGCTGAACCGAGAGCATCCATAGGGGACATTATTAAATCTCTAGAAGAATATAATAAGAAGTTTTCCCTCAGTTCATTTCAAGAACTGATAAAGACGCTTGATTGTGTTGTAATGAAAAGTGGTCAAAGCAGTGAAAGATTCATATATACTGTTTTTTATGTATAAACTGAAAGAACACCACATCGTATTTTGTACATAATTAGTAATCAGGAATTCAGTGTAAGCATTTATGTTAAGGGTTGTGAAATCATTTCCAAGGAAGTTCCAAAAACTGTATGTAATATCCATGATCTAGACAATATTATAATATTTGTTGAAAGTTTAACGCACAAAAAGGAAGAAAAACATCTTGAAGACATCATTGTTGAGCTGTTAGATAACTTAGAATGTGAGGGGAAAACTAAACCCGGTGTTGAATTCATAAAAAGCCAGTTTCAGTTAAGCTCCTCGCCTCCAGAGAAACATAGGTTTCCTCCCCATGTTTTAGTATTTGCTTCTTTGTTGCTTTTTATTTCAAGCCATGCTTACAGATTCATACGAAGCACTGGAAACATTGTTCTGCCTCATCCTAATACTATTAGACACATCTGTGCAAATACTGATGTTGATCCTAACAGTCCAAACTTTCTAGCTTACATTAGGGATAAAGTATCAAACTTGAATCATCATGATTGTTTTGTGACACTCGTGTTAAATGAAATACACATTAAGCCAGCCATGGACTACAAAGAAGGAAATTTAGTTGGTGTGGCACATTATACCATTGCTCTTGCAACAACTGCTCATGTGTTTACAGTGCAAGGTGTAATTTCATCATTTAAAGATGTTGTCCACATCCTGCCTGTAAATAAAATAACTGCTGACCAGTTGTTCAATGTAATTAAAAAAGTATTGATTGTGTAGGAAGACTTAGGTTTAAAGGTTATTTGTATTTGTTCTGACAATAACTCATTTAACAGAAAGGCTGTCTAATTTTGCAAACCCACCACAACTTAGTATTGCTTACCCACACCCTTCAGATCATTCCAGACCTTTGTTTCATGTTACAGACCCAGTACACATTTATAAATGCATCAGAAATAACTGGGTGACTTTGAAAGATGAACTTCTGTCATTTTACTTCCCCAGCTTTGAAAACACATCTGTGAGAATGCAAGCTTCATTTTCTGCAATTAGGTCCATATTTGCCATTGAATGAACAAATTATTGAAATCTGGGTATGGTTTAAGTATGAATGCTCTGTGGCCCTCTTCATTAGAAAAACAAAATGTAAAGCTTGTTTGTCAAATTTTCAATGACAACATAAAGTGCAGTTTACTGGAGTTAAAAATTATGAAGGAACTGCTGAAAATTATTAAAATAATAAGCACACGGTGGAAAATTACGAATGTTAAGTCCTCTTTGAAAGGCCTTAGACTTGGAGAGGAAATGGCAAAGCCTCTAACAAGCCACAAGGATGATGAGAGGTGTAAATGTCTAGAATTTGTTTTAATCTGTTTAGACAACTGGAGCTCCACGAATTTGTCAAGTGGTAAGCTCAGTACAGAAACACACTGCACTCAAGCATTCAACATGTGCATTATTAGAACTGAGACTGTATGGTCTGTCAGAACTTAAAAGGTCATACTTGCTGCTTGGAAAATTTCAGACTGATGCCTTGGAAGCCAGGTTTGGAATGTATTGGCAGCTATCTGGATCCCAGTACCATATGTCAATGAGGCAAATATTTGAGGCAGAGAAAATGCTGAGATTATCAACTTTGTTAGAGCTTTCTTTACACAAGGTGACTCAGCTACAAAAATTGTAATTAGATCTCCACAAAGCTGTGATCAGTCTATTGTCTTTACGTTGCCTGTGAAATCTCAGCATCAGGTATTTGTAAATTGTTAGTCAACGTGATGTGGAACTTACTGGTCCAGAATTATCAGTGCTTACGTTCATTGCTGGATACTGTTGCTACAACACAATAAAAAAGTTCGAGTGAGGTAAATGCGCTCAGTTTTTAACAATAGATAAGCATCTGGCATGTGGTGCTGAGCACAAACTAATTAAAGATCTTGATATAGGTGGCTTGCGATATCCACAGAAAATGCCATTGTTGATAGTAACGTATTCTTTTTGTTTCATGCGAAACTATTATCAGATGAACACTAAGATTCCTTTCTCGGGCTTTAAAACCGATGGCAAACAACATGTAAATTAATTCTTGATTGTGTCATGGCCAATGATGATTTTACATCAGGCGTCTCTTACAAACATTCAGCACAGGAAATGTGTGAATCTGTTGTTTGAACAGGTGTTGATATTTTGCTTAGTAACTATTGTAAAATGGAAAATGACAAGGTTGGTTCGTTGGTTTAAAAGAGGTGGAGAGGGACCAAACTGCTAGGTCATCAGTCCCTTGTTCTGATTAAAATAATTCCACAAGGGTGGGAGTAAAATAATCGAAACACACAAAACACAGCTGGAAGAAAGGAGAAAACCACAAGAATGACAGAAGGGTAACAAACACTAACATGGACAAAATCGGACAAGAAAACCACAGACACATGCAAGAAACAGTAGACGAGATCAAAACAAGATAGCAGATTACCATGGCTGGCTGACCATGAGAATAAAAAGGAGAGGAGAAGCCAGTCACTCTGCAACACATTAAAACCTCCAGCCTAAAAGCACTAGGGTGGAGGACACAAACGGACAAAGGACATGTGCTAAAACTTAGATCAAATGATAAAACCCGCTCTCACGAATGAAACGTAAAACAAAAGCTGCTTTTGAGGCACTGTCACCCAACACCGAAGGTAGGGTGCAGGGAAAGTTAAAAATCCGCCACAGAGCTGCTAAAAGTAGGCAGTCCAGCAAGAGGTGGACGACCGTCATTTGTGAGCCACAGCGACACCGAGGTGGGTCCTCGCAACGGAGGAGGTAACCATGCGTTAGCCACCTATGGCCAATGCGGAGTCGGCAGAGGACAACTAATTCCCTGCGAGAGGACCGCATGGAAGACTTCCACACATTCGTAGTCGCCTTAATGACATGCAGTTTGTTGTGCATACTGTCACGCCATTCTACCTCCCAAAGCCGAAAAACCTTGTGGTGTAAGACAGAACTCAGGTCAGTTTAGGAGATATCCTCCTACAGAAGCAGTTTCCGAGTAGCCTGTTTGGCCAGCCTGTCGGCAAGTTCATTGCCTGGGATTCCTACATGTCCTGGGGTCCACACAAACACCACTGAATAACAGGACTGTTTAGGGCATAGATGGACTCCTGAATGGATGCTGCCAAAGGATGGTGAGGGTAGCACCGGTCGATAGCTTGTAGGCTGCTCAAAGAGTCAGTACACAGGAGAAATAACTCCAGGGAATGAGTGGATGTGCTCAAGAGCATGAGATATGGCCACCTGCTCTGCAGTGAAAACAGTGCAGCCATTTGGAAAGGAGTGCTGTTCAATATGTCCTCCATGAACATACGCAAAGCCTATATGACCATCGGCCATCGAGCCTTCGGTACAAACCACTTCATGGCCTCGGTACATGTCGAAAATCAAGAGAAAGTGATAGTGGAGAGCCGCAGGGTTAACAGAGTCCTTAGAGCCATGTGAAAGGTCCAGAAGACTCTGCGGCCTAGGTGTACACCGTGGAGGTGTACGTGAATGGACCTTGACGAGAGGCGGTAACAAGGAGGACTCCAGTTCAGACAGAAGGGACTGGACGCCAACCGCAATCTTAAGCCCTGACCTGGGCCGCCGATACGGGAGATGAACTGCCATGGTTGGGAAAAGGAGACGGTAATCTGGATGCGCAGGAAAACTACAAAAATGTGCAATGTAACTGGCGAGCACTTGTGCACGCCTAACCTTCAATGGAGGGACTCCGGCCTCCACCAGGACACTGATCACCAGACTTGTTCTAAAAGCTCCGGTCACTAGGCGAAGGACACAGTGGTGCACTGGGTCAAGTAAAAGCAATGCTGAGGGTGCCGCCAAACTGTAAACCAGACTCCCATAGTCAAGGCGGGATTGAACAAGGGTTCTGTAGAGCTGTAGCAGTGTAGAGCAATCTGCACCCCAGTTGGTGTTGCTCAGGCAGCGGAGGGCATTGAGGTGCTGCCAGAACGTCTGCTTAAGCTGAAAAAGGTGAGGTAGCCAAGTCAATTGGGTGTTCAAAACCAGTCCTAAGAATCAATATTTCTCCACTACAGTGAGTGGATCAACATTAAGGTAAAGTTCTGGTTCTGGATGAATGGTGTGACACCGACAGAAATGCATGACACACAACTTCGCGGCTGAAAACTAGAAACCATGGGCTAGAGCCCATTATTGTGCCTTGTGCATGGCTCCCTGTAGGCGCCGCTCAGTAACACCAGTACTGAGGAGCAGTATGAAATTCAGAAGTCATCCGCATACAGCGAAGGTGAGACCGACGTCCCTACAGCTGCTGCTAGACCGTTAATAGCCACTAAAAATAGAGACACACTCAATACGGAGTATTGCGGAACACCATTCGCCTGAATACAGGAGAAACTATGGGAGGCACTGACTCGGACACGGAGAGTATGGAGTGACAGGAAGTTTTGGATAAAAATCGGGAGCAGGCCCCGGAGATCTCACTCACACAATGTAGCAAGGATATGATGTTGCCATGTCATGTCATATACTTTACGTAAGTAAAGTAAAGGCAGCAACCAGATGTTGGTGTCTGGAAAAGGCTGTTCGGATAGTACACTCAAGGGACATAAGATTATCAGTGGTAGAGCAACCCTGGTGGAAGCTGCTCTGGCATGGAGCCAGTAGGCCACGTGACTCCAGGACCCAACCCAACCACTGACACACCATACATTCCATCAGCTTACAAAGAAAGTTGGTGTGGCTGATGGGCTGGTAGCTATCTACATCAAGCAGTTTGAGCACTGGAATGATGGTGCTCTCCTGCCATTGTGATGGAAAGATGCCATAGCATCAGATCCAGTTGAAGATGATGAGGAGATGTCGCTTGTAGTCACACGAGAGATGTTTAACCATCTGACTGTGCCTCTGATCCAGCCCAGGAGCTGTGTCGGGGCAATGTGCAAGGGTGCTGAGGAGCTCCCACTCTGTAAATGGGGCATTATAGGGTTCACTGTGGTGTGTAGCGAACGAGAGGACTTTCCTTTCCATCTGCCATTTGAGGGTGCGAAACGCTGGGGGTTAGTTCTCCAACACAGAGACTCGAGCATAGTGCTCAGCAAAGTGCTTGGCAATCTTGTTTGCATCGGTAGATAACATGCCCTGGATGTTACTGCCAGAGACATCTGTTGGGGTCTGGTACCCAAAAAGACATCTGATTTTTGTCCAGACTTGGGAAGGTGATGTACAGTACCCAATGGTCAACATGTACCTCTCCCAACACTCCAGTTTCCACTGTTTTATAAGCTGGTGAAGGCAGACACGGAGACTATCAGGTGCTCTAGGGAAGGGTGCCGCTTATGTCGCTGTTCAGCTTGCAGACGCTCTTTAATTGCCTCAGTAATTTTTGGCAACCACCAAGGGACTGTCTTTCACTGGGGCACCCTAAAGAACGAGGGATTGAGTTTTCCACCACAGAAACAATCGTTGTAGTGACCTGCTCAATGACAACATCGATGGCACCATGTGGGGAAGATTCAGCAGTGACAGCAGAGGTGAAGGCTTGCCAGTCTGCCTTGTTTAAAGCCCATCTGGGTAGGCATCCTTGAGCATGACACCTGGGGAAGTGGTCACAGCCACACAAGTCGTCATGTGCTCTCCAGTGGATAAATGGGAGAAGGCCACGACTGCAAACCAAGAGATCAATGGATGAATACGTGCCATGTGCCACAATGAAATGTGTGGGGGCACCTGTATTTAAGAGGCAGAGGTCGAGTTGTGACAGTAAATTTTCGACCTCCCTAACTCGGTCAGTAAGCATGGCACCACCCCACAAGGAGTTACGCACATTAAAATCTGCAAAAAGTAGGAAAGGTTTAGGGAGTTGATCAATCAGTGCAGCCAATACATTCAGGGGTACTGCACTATCTGGAGGAAGATATACAATGCAGACAGTTATTTCCTGTGTCGTCCTTATCCTGACAGCCACAGCTTCAAGAGGGGTTTGAAGGGGCACAGATTCACTACAAACTGAGCTCAGGACATAGACGCAAATTCCACCTGACACTCATAATATTCACTACGGTCCTTGTAATATTCCCTGTAGCCGCGAAGATCAGGGTTCCGTACTGCCAGGAACCAGGTTTCCTAGATGACAATGCAGAAAGCACGTGTAAAACTGAACAGTTGGCACAGCTCAACCAGATGGTGGAAAAAACTGCTGCTATTCCACTGGAGGATGACGTGATCAGAGACTGGGAAGGCATGAAACACTCAATGAGGCAGTCTACACCTCAGCGTCATCACCTGCTGCCACCATATGAGTACCTGTGTGATTGACATCTATTGTGTCTGAGTGCCCATTGAGACCTAGGCCCTCAGCGAATACCAGAATCTCCACCTCATCCTCAGATACAGAGCTTGTAGGTAGTGGTAGTGTGGGTGCCACTGCAGTGCCTTGGTTCTTGGAAGTATTTTCTTTTTAGGTTTCTCTCACTGCTCCTTAGGTTTGTCCAGGTGGGAGGGCTTCACTGATTCGGTCTCAGGGACTGAGGAGGACCGTGAAGACCTACGACCAGCTACCTGTGGTTGCTTCAGCCACTGGTGGGTGTCAGCTTTGCAACTGGTAGGAACACGGGAAGGGAGTGACCAAGGGATCCCTTCCTGGTGAGAGGAGCGAAAGAACACATGTTGCTCCAGCTGAAAAGTTGGGACTGACACCCCCAATGATTGTGGAGTGTCACTCCTGAAGTAGGTTGTGCAGGGGCAACAGGGAGGGGAGTGCACCCCACCATCAAGGGGCAAGTGTAGTCTGACAGCTGTGAGAGCCAACTGTATGTGGTGAAATGGAAGATAGTAGAACTGTTGTTGAGGCGGCGTAGGTTGACATCATACGCACAGGATGTAGCCTCTAATATTTTATCTTAACCTCAGTGTAGGTCAGCAGTCCAGGGTGTTGTATTCCAATATTTTTCTTTCTTTCTGGAGAATCCTGCAGTCTGGAGAGCAAGGTGAATGGTGCTCTTCGCATATGACACAGATGGGAGGTAGGGCACAGGGAGTATTGGAATGTGAGGGACGTCTACAATCTCAACAGGTGACACTGGAAGTAAAGTGGAAAGACATATGGCTGAACTTCCAGCACTGAAAGCACAGCATCGGGGGAGGGATGGATATATGGCTTTATGTCACAGTGGTATACCATCGCATTGACCTCCTTG
The DNA here is from genome assembly GCF_021461395.2 of Schistocerca americana. Lineage (NCBI taxonomy): Eukaryota > Metazoa > Arthropoda > Insecta > Orthoptera > Acrididae > Schistocerca > Schistocerca americana. Next base: position 661,479,266 of record NC_060130.1, read on the forward strand.
GGTAATGTGTCACCCTCGAAGGCCAAGATGAAGGCACTGGTGGCAACCTGATTATCCCTTGGACCCTGGTGGACACACCAGATGAAACAGACACCTCCACCGCTCTAAATTGGCGTGCAGCTCATCGTCAGACTGCAAAAGAAGGACCCAGTGAAATATGATACCCTGGACCATATTTAAGCTATTATGGGACATGATGGATGGCAGAGGATGCTGTATTGATCAAGACCGACCCTGACCGCATTTTGGACAAGCCCTCCACCTCCCCAAACTTGTCCTCTAAACGCCCCACAAAAAAGCTGAGGTTTCATTGACAAGTAAGATTTCCCATCAACTCTCGTACATATGAGGTACCGGGGTGAATCAGCTTCACTGTCATCCTTATCCTGGCGTTCCTCCCATGGTGTGGCCAGGGTGGGGGGTGGTGGAGGGGGCGATTTGGGGTCTTATTTCTATTACTGAAGTTAGACCTTGATCGCTTAGAGACTGTTGGTGTCTGACCACCAGCAAGAGATGACATACTACACTTCATGGCAGGTCATCCGCCCTGATACCACCCACTCCAACCAGGGGGCCTCCCCACGGGCACCACCCAGCTGCAGTAAAGGCCACCTGGCGATGGCCATTGCCGGGAGTCCCGATGCCCCAGGGTGATGGGCATCTACTCCTTAGCATACGTGGGGAGTTAATGGCACAGGTATCAACAGAACGACCCCTGTATGGTCAGGGGCTACAAACAACAGGGTTTATGGCGGCCCCAGCACAACAGACTGACTGCCGCCCTGGATATCAGGCGCAAACGAGTTAAGAAGTCCATTATCATCAACAGCGCCAAAAGTGATACTGCACAGAGGATGGAGGAAAACGTACCCAGGAGGGTGACCTTGCCCAACAGCTGGAGAATGAGAGGAAGTACAGATCCACACCGACGAAGGGTGCGAGAGGTCTCAGTGCATGATGGACACTGCACACCGTGTAAGGTGCTCTTCCCCAATGGGCTCGCTCTTCGGGAAGATTTAGAAAAATGGAGGTCAGTCCCTACAGGGGACCATCACATAAAGGCCAAAACAAGTGAGAGTCCTTTTAGTCACCTCTTACGTCAGGCAAGAGTATCTCAGGCCTATTTTAACCCCCGGACCCGCAGGGGGAGATGACAAGGGGCAACTTTACTATCTCTAAGATGGCTTTCATTCATGTTGCTTATTATCTGCACAGTATTCTTTGCCACATTGTCATTTTGTAGAGTTTGGTAAGAAGTATTTGCATGTCCTTGACCACGTGCTATGTTGATCCTGCTTTGAAAGTTAATTGTGGTTGGGCAAGAGTGTCATGTTTGTATTTCCTTTATATGTCACGAATTTGGATTGTCTTGTTTTTCTTCCTCTATTTGTGTGAAAGTTATTTTTGTGTAGAAATCTGTTATTGGGATGTAATCTCTCATTTGAAACTTAAATCTATTATCTTCCCTACATATTTTGCTGTGCCCATTAACAAAATAATTGAGAACCACACTTAATATTTAAGATGTTTTGTAGAAGAAACTTCGCTACCTAGAAATGCAAATGTGATATAGTCTGAGTAATTATTACCATCTGTCCTTACATGAACAATTAAGAGGCTGTGACATCAGTCATCATGTCTGTGAAACAAGCATAGCAAATGGAAACGAGGTTACATTCACGAGGACTGCTACTTTCTAACTCTATGCGATGTTTCCATAAATGCAACGAAGAATGAATACTTTCATTGTTAGAGTAATGCTGGGCTGTTTCATGCAATTCATGGATACTTTTGTATGTTTTGCTTGTGCTCATAGGTTTTGTGAGAGTTATCAGTAATCTTTTTCCCACTTTTATTGTTTACAATTTGCTTCAAACCATACATCTGAAATATGTTTGGAACACAACCTACAACCAGCTTAGAGACAGAAGTGATGACACTTTCTGCAGGATCTGACCATTATTTTGCAGGACAGTGCTCAAGCACATACAGTGCAAGCCGTTACTGATTTGTTTGACTGATGGGGCTGCTAGGTGCTACACCACCTACTGCACTAACCTGACTTAAGCTCTTGTGAGTGCAACTCTATTTCTAAACTGAAGGAAACACTTCACGGTATTCACTTCAGAACTGCTACAAATTCGTCGGGCAATAGACTGCACTGCTCGAACTGTCAAGACAACTGGCACTGCTAAGACTCAACGGGTTATGCACAATGCTTGCGACTACTTTGAAAGTCAGTAAAACTTTGAAACCTGTACCTATTTTGTACAAGCTGTAAATAAATAGTTGCCACTATTAAGGTTCTAACCCTTGTATTCAATCAGAATTCATTTGGGAAACAGATTGCTGTGTCCAGAAGTAAATTAGCAATATGCCTTAAATGTAGCATCTGTAATTGGTGTATAGAATAACTACTGAAGTATGTGAACGGACACCAATGAATAAACAAACAAGATATAAATTTAAAAATTAAGAACTCTGAAGACATGTTTCATGCATGGTTATTTCCTGTAAACTGCATCTGTTGCCTCAGCTCAGCCGGATGGTCTATTTTCTTTACAGATGCTTGATGGTGACCTGAACTTTCAGGCAAATAGAAGAAAATACAATCACTCTAAATATGCAGAAAAACAATTAGAATATGCATTGAGGCAATAAGATCTAGAATAGACTTTAAATAAAGCATTATCACAGTATAATATACCACATGCAACAGTATCAAAATGACGAAACCATTTAAGGAAGGCAGATGGTCCGACCCCCTCTTAATAACACCTTAACAGCAGCCACTTGAAGGCTGGATATTAGGAGAAGCAAAATTTGTTTTTCCAATACATCCAAATGAAATGAAAGACACAATGCACAAATTTACAATGGAGATAGGAAGGAAGAATCTCTTTACAAATTGTAGGTCAAAAGACATCCAGCTATTTTACATTGTAATGTGCAAATCATATCAAAAGGAAAAATAAGTGACTGAAGGCATCATGCGAAGCTGGTTTGAGGAAATTGAAAAATACCTTCAAGAAGAAAACTCCCAGAACATACATCATCATGGTGACTGAATATTCAACACTCATGAGACTGGAGTTGAATGTTTCCCAGAAACTGGATGAGTCTTCGGCCCAAGGAATTATATGAACTTTTTTTACAAGTGTTCCTGGGAAAGAGACAGAATGTGTCAATGTATTGGCTAATTTTTCTGCTAGTGGAAAAACTGTAAAACCACTGGTAGTATTTCCTTATGAAAAGTTTATAAAACACACATCTGAATTCATTCCTTCTTGCAAAGAGTGAGTCTGACTATATGGTTGCACAAATGTTTTGTATGTTGCCAACTGCTTTTATCCTTCACTACTGGAAAAAATATAACTTTTCTGTTTTATTACTTTTATATGGGTGCAAGTGACATTTAAATTCAGAAGTCAGTCAGTCATGTTCAGGGGAGAAGATAGTTATTTTCAGTTTTCCACAACATACAGCAAATATCGTTCCAGCCTCGTGATGTTATTGTTTTCCATCCACTTCAAGCATTAGGGAAGAATACCATAAGATGCTGGAAACAAAAATATGGTGGAGCAAAGACATTAACAAAGGTAAATTATGCTTCTTTCTTCAAATAAGCTTTAGAATTTGTAGTGGATGAAAATACATAAAGCTTTCAAAGAATGTGGCATCTTTCCTTTAAACAATGAAAATGTAGATTTCAACAAACGAATACAAATTTGTCATTATGAGCAAATGGAAAAACACGTTGGATGAAGGAAAGTTATGTTGTCAGAGCCCATACATTTCTACACATTGTGGAATACGAATTACAGATACATCTGAACTTTTCGTAACAGTTTTACTTGATGAATCCAGAACCACTGAGATTAAAGGACCAGTTTTGTATTCCACAAGGAGGCAGTAGCTATTCAATTGAAGTAGACCTAAGGCAGAACAATACTTGATATGAACCACTATTCACTCATAGGGGCCACTGGAAGCTAAATTTTAAAGATCACCAGGACACAATGCACTGTAAGCAAATGCTTCTGTAACACCAGAAAGGAGATGTTCTTTAGACAGTCAAACAGAAGAGATGGTTTTAGAATACATCTCAGCCACATCTCATCAGTCTGAAACACTCATTTTAGATGTACCAGACTCCATTCATAGTTCTCAGCATCAGAACTCTAAAGTTCCACTAGCAAATTCATATTAGGAAGGTCATCAAACCCCTGAAGAAATCTGGAAGGCCCACAGGACCACCTTCATTGATCAATAACAAAGTGAAAAAGAAAAACACAAACTTCCTTACGTGGTTACTTCAGAAAAATAGAAGTCACAAAGTGTTAGGAAAAAACAAGGAAGTTATAAGAAAAATTAAAAAGGAAGTGAAACAGAAGCAAGAACTGTATGTATCCCAGGAGTAACATTGTTAGGAAAGCAAGGAAAGATGAAGTCACAAGTGATGAAGATATCATCTCTGTGTGATTCAGAAAAAAGTTTAGGAGTCCTGGTTCAGGCATCTAATATTTGCAATCTTGAAGACATAGAAGTAATTACAACCTATGTATTTGTAGTTTATGAACATGAATATTTTCCACACATAGTTACTGACAAACAAAAAGAGAGGAATTTGAAATAAGCACTATACATGGACCAACACACTAGAAATTGCCCAAGAAAGAGGAAAAGATAATTATGGTATCAGAGAGAGGAGATAAAACAGTTTATTTCAGATCCTCAGCCAATCTACAGAATAACTTTCTGAATTTCACAGACTAACATTGTTGAGTAATTTTCTTCTGTTATGAAAATTACAGTTTCCAGATTGGAAAAAAGTTACAACAAAATAACTAACATTCATTTATTTGTATGTTCTCCTCAAAATATAATAACCATAGCCAGAATAATGCTCTGAAAGTTTATCAATTTGCATTGATGCAATCTGCCTTAACCACTCATTTTTACATTTAAATGATATGTACTACAGTTTGTGTGTGTGTGTGTGTGTGTGTGTGTGTGTGTGTGTGTGTGTGTGAGTGAGTGAGTGAGTGTTTATGTTATTTTATATTTATTTTCATGTTTTAAGAGACTGTTTTTTGCACTTAGATTTTTTGTGGTTATTTTGCATTATAACATTCCTGTTATGATATTAAATACTTAAATATAAAAAGAACTGACTAAACAGTTGTGCTATTATTATTAAGTTTTAATTGGCCCTGAAACTGCACTTATAAAATTATCAATTTACTTGGGGAGGGGGGAGAGGGAGGAGTGTTTTTCTGTTCACTAAATGGATAATGCTGTTCATTCACTTAGTTTTCTTTTACATTTTTATATGCACTGTAAATACAATTGAAGTGTGTATTTTTCATTTTTTTTTTTACCCATTCGAGATAGTCTATAACATGTTTTTTTCAGTTTAAAAATTCAGCAGAAATTGTGGTACCAATTTTCGAACGTAAATGTGCACTTAACTGTTCATTCACTGGTTATGTTAACCAACTGTCAGAACTACCTTACAGAAGTTACACATGAATGTTAAAGATGAAAACACACTAAAATTTGAAGGCTGTCAAATGATGAATGGGAAAATGTATGTTGGGAGTAAGAAAGGACACAAGGCAAATGAAGAGATACAAGGAAAGACAGGAGTTTGTGGATGTAATAGTAACTGTTGTGAAATGGAAATGGACTGCAAATTGGTGAAAAGTAAGACGAAACGGTGGGAGCTGAACTAAGCAGATTCTGTATTTGACTCATCACAATATGAAAAATATATAGAATATGTAGAGGATAACATAATGGCAGAGAAAGTAAAAACTTAAAGGAACAAGCAGGGCAAACTTGCATACAAAGTTTAGACCCTCTTGACTGCAGAAGTATGATGTGGCCAATATGCAGTGGAGCTAATGGCTGGTTGTGACGATATTATGTACTTTCGTGTTCCATTCACAGATGAAGCAATGAAAAGTTACTGCTTATATACATCTATGTATGCTGCCCGTTTCACATAATTTATTGCAATATTTTAAACCACTTACTTCAAACACTCAATACTTTTATATAAATGTATTAATAGCGGCCTACAATGGGAAAAAGTGGAAGATTTATATAATAACTGCTCTGTTAGTTGATTTAGGGGGAAGAGGACCACACAAGAGGTCCTCAGTCCTATCGGATTAGGGAAGGACGTTGGCCATGCCCTTTTAACAGAACCATCCCAGAATTTGCCTGATACGATTTAGGGAACTCATGGGAAACCTAAATCAGGATGGCCAGACATGTGTTTGAACTGTTGGCCTCCCGAACGCGAATCCAGTGCGCTAACCACTGCACCACCTTGCTCAGTAATAAGTGCTCTGTAATACCTTGAGTACATACATTGTCAGGATTGTACTTTGGAAGTAATGGAAACAGTTGAAGTGTCTTTCTCCCTTTTTGACAATAGTATGCAACAATCTCTGTAAAGAAACTAATACTGTATTTAAACTGCAGACACTTCTGTGAAGTGAAAATCTGGATTTAAAAAATCTAAAAAAAGCGAAGGAGCCACATTTTCATGTCAAGTATTTCTGTCTAAAATGAAAGGCCTTAATTCACATAACATAACAAAGAAGCAATGTCATAGAGAGAGAAATAGAAAGAGAGAGAGCAATGAGCTCCCACTAAGATACACACACTACTTTTAAAAGAAATATGTAACACTATGTCAGAATTTATGATTAATCACTGACCAATCACAACTGCATCCTACGCAGTAACTACAGTTTCTTTCTTTGTGCTGAAAACAATCTAAAGAAACAATTAAGACATTAACGCACAAATGTTGTGGGAGCAGGATGAGGGAAGTACCAAAGCTTTCACATGCAATCAAGATTAACTATAAATGCTTTGAACTGAAGAGCATTTTCTTAGGATTCGTTCTCGGGGTTGAATAGTTGACACAAAGACCACGAGAAACATACAGTGGTACACGGATTTGAACAAGTGTCAAGCGGAATATGGTTCCAACATTTACCACCGTGTTATTTTCTACCAGTATGCATACACAGCCATCAGCTGACCAATATAATGTGGTTCCCAATCGGCGAAATGATAACGTCAGTTCTGAAACTAAACAGCTCATCCAGCTCCTCAAGTGCTCTCAGGGTGAAAGTCGTATTTAATTACACCGACATTTGTACTGCATAGATCACAATGACCTCTACGTGAGGACAATGGCAGGACCTGTACGACTGCAAAAAGGTAAAACTTTCGTCGAGTATAAACACAGACTGCTGTTTGTACAATTCGTCAAGGTATCAATAGCATATAAATACTATTAACACCGAAATACGAATAAAGTAGTCCTTTAATGCGCCGACGTCACTTACTCAAATTGTCGGTATCTTGACACCGAGAACAGTGTTCCAGTAACCTAGCACTTCGTTTGCGATAATAATGTATATAACCAATTCCCTTACCGGCCTGGAAAAAATAGCTGTTCAACGATGGATTCCTAGCGTATTTTAGAGTAAATACCTGTTTCACAATACTAACTGTCATTATACGTAAATAATGAACAGCAACATGCAACAAGGCAACATACGCAAACTACAAAAAAAATATAGCAGCAGACGACTACAATTCCCTTACCCTTTCACCGCACACTAAACATTACCTGTAGTTGTCGAGAAGACCACCGAAAGCGCTGCATACCATTAATCGAAAGAAAATAATCGATAAAATGCCAAGAACTGTTTTCGAAAGTCGATTTTCGTCTTCTAATTTAAACAAATACAGTGATTATTTATTAACATGACTTCCATCTACGTGATAGGAGACGAGTTAGGGACCATATTTTTTCGCAATACATAATTATAATTATGCAAAGCATATAGATACATTTTATTACAGTTTCCCCTACCGTATTGGGAGAACACTGTTAGGTTGTTACGTTCTTCATCTCATATTTTTAAAATATTGATTTAAATTGTGTAAGCGATTCAAATATATGTTGAAAATAGAATGACATACTTGGCGGTGACACTTGAGCTGAAACTGCTCCTGAAAATGCGTGAATGTAAAGGGTACTAATATACTGAAGGAAGATACAGGCCATCGTTTTTCATCCTTTTGTCCAATGTCAGTAATGATTGTGGATATAACAGATGTATGTAATATACGAGGTGCTTAGAAACCAAGGAATATAGTGGTACGTGCACTTTACCATGTTTTGATAAAATCAAGTGGAATGATGAGCGAGTGCCACTCTCAGCAACATTTAATATGATATTTAATGCAATTTCCACCTCACCTATAGATAGACTATTTTATTTTATACTAAAGAATGAAATCCACTGAACACATACAACTTGTTTAACCAAAGAGAAGGAGTATTTTGTCTCTTTTGGCCTTCGACCATAGATATGGGTGGTCGAAGCTTTTGGCCTAATATTGCGATACACGTATGTGGTCTGTCTTCTAAATCATAATAGGACAATAAAAAGCAACTAAGTTCAGTACTCCTTTATCTTTTCACACTAACTGCTTATAAATATATGTTAGTGATTTTCGCAACTTGAAAAGCACGCATTGCGAGCTGTGTATGTACCTACCACTATGTTCATCTACTCTGTTTATCATAAGAATAAACCTGATGTAAGCATTACACCATGTATGCTTCCACGTTTGTTTGAATCTCATTGGATTATCGGAAGCCAAGCTGTGGCCAGTACAGTCAAGTACAATCATAAGGATACGTTTTATGCTGTGTTAGACGAACATATATATTGAGCGATAGGGCGGGACAACTGCTTTACCGGCTGGTTTGCCAAACTTGACAGCACTGGCAAGGCAGCTGGTCCAACTAACCTGCGACGATATAAGCAGTTGCGGTTCAGACGTAAAAAGAGACGAGCAAAGAAACAATATAGCTTCGAATGTCATTTAATTTTTAAAGAGAATGAAATAATATTCGGCAAAACTCCAGCACTACCGCACGCTTCTTAGGTTATCAGATGGAAAGCATAAAATGCTCATAAAATGTTCTAGTTCTCACCTAACGTAGTGTTCTAATTACTTACAAGAATGATGAAAACTGTAAGTTAAACACAGAGTAATTTTTCTGAGCGATTATGTCTGGTGCAAAAGCGTACTGACCATACTGTTCAATACTGAAGCCACTGAAGGTGCTAATTACAATCAGTCAACTGGTAATCTATTAGCCCCTTCCTTATCCGAATTAGAGAAATACATTTCAGTTCTGAAACTGTTTTCTGCTATGTTGATAACAAGTCGATCAACAACAGAGTCCACGAAGCCACCCAGGCGCCGCATTTTCTCCTATTCTTAAATGACGTGCCGTTCTATATTACGTCAGCGTTCGGCAGTTACATGTAAAAAGGTTGCATGCATTACTTGCAGTGCATCTGGCAGCTTGATAGTCTTGTTATTTCTTGGGCTAAAGCCCTTAACTTGGCTCCAGATCAGTTCTGTTGGGTTCATATTGGTACAGTGGCATATGTAATAATGCAGCATTTGTATGATATGCTCGATGCTGTGAAAATGAGTGTTTTTCATGTTTCTATGACACTTATCACTCTGGTTCGTGTGAGGCTCCATCTGTGGTATAAAACAACGGACATAGCCCAAACAAAGAGTATTTGGTTTTTCATTTTTGCCCTAAAACATTAAACTGTTATGTTTCCTTAATTTAAGCAACCTTTATTAACAATCTTTCATACAATATCTATAATTAAAAAATTATATTTGAAATGAATACTGGAATTTGTGCAATATGTAATTAGAAACAAGAAGACATACATACATACATACATTAATCCTTGTTCTGTAGATCATGAATACGACATTTCATACTGATGTGGAACGTGTCACTTTAACGTAAGTTTTCTTTACACAAAATAATTAATTATTTATTTTTAGTACTTCATATCTAAGAATTCATCTATTGAATAGAAGGAGTTGTCATTCAGATATTCTTTTAATTTGCTTTTAAATGTTGATTGGCTCTCTGTCAGACTTTTAATACTACTTGATAAATGACCAAAGATTTTTGTGGCAGCATAATTCACCCCTTTCTGTGCCAAAGTGAGATTTAATCCTGAATAGTGAAGATCATCCTTTCTGCTAGTGTTGTAGCTATGCACTTTGCTGTTATTTTTGAATTGGGATTGGTTATTAACGACAAATTTCATAAATGAATATATGTATTTGCGAAGGTACTGTGAATATCCTGAGTTCCTTGAATAAATGTCTGCAAGGAGATCTTGTGTGGGCTCCAGCTATTATTCTGATTACACGCTTTTGTGCAATGAATACTTTCTCTCTTAATGACGAATTGCCCCAAAATATGATGCCATATGAAAGCAGTGAATGAAAATAGGCATAGTAGGCTAATTTACTGATATGTTTATCACCAAAATTTGCAATAACCCTAATAGCATAAGTAGCTGGACGTAACTGTTTCAACAGATTATCGATGTGTTTCTTCCAATTTAATTTCACATCAATGCACACACCCAGAAATTTTGAGTATTCTACCTTAGCAACAGACTTCCGTTCATGGTCTATATTTATCAATGGTGTTATGCCATTTACTGTACAGAATTGCATAAACTGTGTTTTCTCAAAATTTAGTAAGAATCCATTTGCAGAGAACCACTTAATAATTTTCTGAAAGACATTATTTGCAGTTTCCTCAGGTGATTCTTGCTTCTTGGGTGTGATTACTATACTTGTATCATCAGCAAAAAGAACTAACTTTGCATCTTCATGAATATAGAGTGGCAAGTCGTTAATAGATGTTAAGAACACTGAGGGAACCAAGACTGAACCCTGTGGGACACCATTCTTGATACCTCCCCAGATAGAGGACTCCACTGGTTTTTGTAGACTATCTGTACTGTTAATTTCAACCTTCTGCATTCTTCCAGTTAAGTACAAATTAAACAATTTTTGCACTGTCCCACTCATACCACAACACTGAAGCTTATCTAGAAGAATTTCACGATTCACACAATCAAAAGCATTTGAGAGACCACAAAATATCCCACTGGGTGATGTTTGGTTATTCATTGCATTTCATATTTGATCAGTGAAAGCATATATAGCATTATCTCTTGAGAAGCCTTTCTGAAACAAACCGACATTTTGTTAGTACTTCATTTTTACAAATATGTTGGTTGGGGTTGTCTGGGGAAGGAGACCAGACAGCGAGGTCATCGGTTTCATTGGATTAGGGAAGGATGGGAAAGGAAGTCGGCCGTGCCCTTTCAAAGCAACCATCCCGGCATTTGCCTGGAGTGATTTAGGGAAATCACAGAAAACTTAAATCAGGATGGCCGGACCCGGGATTGAACCACCGTCCTCCCGAATGCGAGTCCAGTGTGTAACCACTGCGTCACCTCGCTCGGTTAACAAATATGTGATGCTACTCTTGAATACATTACTTTTCAAGAATTTTGGATAAATCTGTCAGAAGTTAGATTGGGTAGTAGTTGTTAGCATAAGGATAGACTAACGGGAAATGAGGTAATGTATTTGTCACAGTAAACAAGAAACTCAAAATCAACATTGCATGTGAGATTGTTTGGGTGAGACTCAGTACTGTGGGTGGGCATAAAGTTGTAATTGGATCCTCCTTTCAACCACCAGACTCACCTTTTGGTGTAACTGAAAACTTTAGAGAAAACTTGTGTCACTTTTATGTAAGTACTCCAATCTCACTGTATTCACTGGAGGAGACTTTAACCACTCTATAGTCAATTGTAATACTTACAGTTTTGTTAGCAGTGAGCATAAAAGACATCTTATGAAACATAACTGAATGCCTTATTCAAAAACTACCTAGAATGGATAGCGTAGAACCGAACTCATGATGAAATGTATCTAATGGCAAGAAACAGACCAGACATCCTTAAGGATGCCCACATCAGATCTGTTATCAGTGACCTTAAGGCATCTATAGGAAACGGCAGATTCAGGGGTGAGGACATGAAAAAAAACAGCTGAAGGAAGGAAAAAAGGAAAGAGAGAGTGGAAAGGTGGGACGAGGGAGGCAGAGAGAGAGAGAGAGAGAGAGAGAGAGAGAGAGAGAGAGAGAGGGAGGGAAATAGGAGAGAGGATGAGAGAAAGGGAAGGCGAGAGAGAGAGAGAGAGGGAGGGGGAGAGTGTTTTTATGTTAAAATTAGTCACACAAATTATATAAGGACATGTTCACCCTTCTGATATTTGTGCCCCCCCCCCCCCCCCCCCACACACACACATAAGAATGAATATCAAACTGAAAAGGGCGACTAAAACAAGTACAAAGATTTGTACCAGGTGGTTACAATTAAAGTGCAGCTACTCACAGTGGTACAGGGTGGGCTGCAATTATCAAGTGGCAGCGAAACTTAGTAGATATACTAATGTGTTAATGTGGAACCGATTTGCACTAGAAAAATATTTATTCCAATTTTGGCCACCAGATGCAAATCTGGAGCTGTGAATTAAAGAAAAAACGTATAGAATGTTTTGATGTGTAACGCATTAGGACCAGGAAGTGGGCATAAACGCTCAAATGAGAGAGAAAAGCATAACGTTAATTTTATTATAAACCACTGCTTACACACTTTGTTCAATAGTAGCATCAGAGACGTTGATGAGATGTTCTATCTCTAAAACGACATGATCGACTGTTGCTCACAGCAGTTCTGGTGGAATCTGAGCAATGTGTTCCCATATACTGGCCCTCAGATCAGGTAGAGACTGAACATGTTCCTGGTAAATGCGTTCTTTCAGATATCCCCAGAGTAAAAACTCGCATAGATTCAGATCACGTGATCTTGCAGGCTTTGCATCTGGAAAACCTCTGGAGATAACACGTTCGTGGAAGGTTGTATTAAGCAGATCTTTCACTGGGTGAGCCCCATCTTTAATGGTTTCCACACGATTGCCCTCCTCCAAAACAGGAATCAGATGCTGCACAAGTAGGTTTCGATAACATGCAGATGTTGCGGTACACCTAACAGGCCCTCTGGGTATATTCTCTTCAAAGAAGAAGGAACCAAGTATAAATGTGCTCGTGAATCCACACCACACAGTCACGCAGAGCGAGTGCAAGCAACTTAGCAGTAACCCAAATCCGGCAGTTCGATGTATTGACTGCACTCTGAAGTGTAAAATGTGCCTCATCACTCCATAGAGTATTGCATGGCGACATGCCATCAACTTTGATCTGTGCTGGAAGCCAAGGAGCAAATTCAAAACAGTGTTGCAGGTCATGAGATTACAGGTGCTGCAGCATCTGGATTTTGTATGGCTACCAGTCCAAAATAGATCGCAAAACTTTTCATGCTGATCGGTATGGGATGGACAGTTCTCTCACTGCAGGAGCACTGCATGCTGCATGATCAGTTGAAGCAACAGAAACCTTATCAATAACATCCACTGGGATAGGATGCCGCCACGCGGGATTAGCCGCAGTCATGGACTGTGCGACTAGTCCCGGCGGAGGTTCGAGTCCTCCTACGTGCATGGGTGTGTGCGTTTCTCCTTAGGATACTTTAGGTTAAGTAGTGTGTAAGCTTAGGGACTGATGATCTTAGCAGTTAAGTCCCATAAGATTTCACACAAATTTGAACATTTTTTTGATAGGGCGCCTTCCTCTTTCAGGTGTCACAGCAAGCGCACCTTTTCAGGTGTCACAACAAGCGCAACACGTGTTTTCGAATTTCATTACTATTTTCTTTAAACCATTCAACGATATTGGTCCTCTCCTCACACCATTCAGCTGGCCACATTCTCTCAACGCAGCGCTGTACTTGCTTCCTTTCACATAAAACATTGTCACTAACAGAGCATGGTCTCTCTTCTTGACAGCCATACTATTCACTCATGTTATCGCTTGCCAAATAACAGTGTGAGTGTCACGCCATCATACAAACAGTGTACAGTGAGAGATTTGCACCTGGTGGCCAAAATTCGGACTAATTTTTTTCTAGTGTAGATCAGTTAAATCGGATCGACATGAATGCATTAGCATATGTACCAAGTTTCGCTCTCTTACGATAATAGTAGCCCAAATTTTATCTCTGTGAGCAGTTGCATTTTAATTATAACCACCCACTGTGTTCAGAAAACTATACAAAGAAGCAGTAATGTCAATCGCAATGAAAACCTCTAAACTTTTAGCTCAGTACAGGAGCATGTAGAGCAGGGCTTCACAACATACGTGCCCGCGGAGCAAGCTGTGAGTAGCAAGGCGTGAGCACGGAGCAGCGCGAGCACGCTACCCCCCACTACCGGACCAGAGCAGAGAGTGGGGAGTGTCACGTGGGGCACACAACAGCTGCCGCCAGTCAATGTAAATCTGCGGCCACCTGCAGGGATATCACTCACGAATTATTACTGCGACAAATGACACAAATAAAGGAGAATGTACACGTGCCACATAATTTTATTAGCTTAGTGTATGCCTCTACATTCGTATTAATTTGTGAACTGTCACACAATAAAAGGTGTCACTGAAGTGTGGGGTTCTCGGTTATCTTGTATTTTTTGCCCTTTACAATTGCGTCTATGTTCGGAGTAATTGTTCTTGTGCATTGTAGGCGCAGCGTGCCGTTTAAATTTCGATCATACAATGCGTTTCTCAGGCGCGTCTTGTTACATTTCATTGCAGAGAACAGTTGTTCACAAACATACGTGGAACCGATCATTGATATTATTGTAGCCGCCAGTTTGTGCAAACGAGGAAATCTATCCTGAGGGAAGTGTCTGTAAAATTCCAAAATGTTTTTCTCGTTCTGAAATTTGTCTCTGTATTCTCTGTTACACTACAGGTCAATAATTTCTAGTTGCAGCTCAGGACTAATCTCTTCAATATTCGCTGAATATGGAGAGGAGAACAGATCAAAATCACTGTCTAATGCTGTCAGATCTTGAAAGTGTTGATCAAATTCTTCCATAAGGGCGTGTGAATAACGTTCACAGTTTTTGTGAACATCTTGCATGGATGATAATGTAGGAAAATGAGCTAGATTTCCTGTTTTCAGCTGACTCACTCAAAGTGTCAATTTCATTTTAAAAGCTCGTATTCGATCTATGAAATGAGTAATTAGCAGATCTTTACCTTGTAGTGAAATGTTCAAAGCATTCATATGGCTAATTAAATCTGCTAAGAACGCGAGATCACATTTCCATGAAGGCTCTTTCAATTCAGGAACACGCATATTATTTATTTCCATGAACATATTTATCTCAGCTAATAGGCAAAAAAATCGATTGAATAATTCGCCACGACTAAACCAGCGGACCTCGCTGTAATAAGGCAGGCTATCATACTGGCTTTCTACATACTCAAGAAAGCTTTTAAATTGCCTGTGTTGTAGCCCATGCTTCCTTATACAATTGGTTGTATGAACAACAACACTCATCACATTTTTTAGAGTGATACACTTTGCACATACGTTTTCCTGGTGGATCAGCCAGTGAACGCCCCTTGTTTCATTCGGCACGGTCAGTTTTTGCATTTTCTCCTTCAACAGCGCGGCGAAACCTGATTTTTTCCCTGTCATCGCTGGTGCACCGTCTGTAGACACTGAAACTAAAGAATTCCACGACAATCCTATATTTTCAACACTTTCTTCAACACTACTTAAAATATCACCTACGGTTGTAGTGTTCTTCATGGCTACTACATCGAGGAGCTCCTCCCTCACCTGAAGATCTTTATCAACACCTCTAATAAATATGGTAAGCTGCGCTGTTCCTGTGATATCAACACTTTCGTCCAGAGCTAGAGAATACGCCATAAAATCTTTAAGGATATTTGCAAGCTGGCTCTGGACGTCGTCTGCCATGTCCTGTATGCAACGCATAATGGTCATGTTAGATAATGGCACAATCCGAAACTGTTCAACTTGAGATGTACACAAATGTTCCGCAGCAACTACCAAACATTCTTTTATTAAATCGCCATCAGTGATGGGGAGCAGGGATTTTGCTAAAAGCAAAGCTATTTTGTAACTCACTCTGAGAGCTGCCTCAGTTGAGTTTTGTTCATCGTCCAGATCTTCTTCAGATAGCTTCCTTTTAAGTTTAATATCTTCCTGTGCACGATCTGGTCTATCACATTTTCCACTTCCGTAGTCTTTCGCGTGGTACGACATATAATGTCGCTGCAAATTAAATTTCCTAAAAGAATTCAGCGTTTTGTGACATACTAAACATTTTGCAACACCATCTTTTTCTGTAAACAGATACAATTCCTCCCAATGGGGGTTGAACTGCGAAAGCGTGGTTGGGGTTACACAACGGCGACTTGACATGATTCTTAACCAGTGAAGTGACTGTTAGAGCTGATCGTAGTACTTTAAACGTTACACAGTCGGCGCGAATTCAATAGGCACACTGCGGCCCTATCCAAACGTGCGCGCACATTTCTCCTCCCTCCCCTCCCTCCCTACTCCGCGACCTTGGACCTGCTCGCGAGCACGTGCCTGAGCAGACGCGAGTACTCGCGCCCAATACAGCCAGTTGTTAAGCCCTGATGGAACTATGGCTCCAGTTGAAAAAAGAAGTTGACCATCCACTGGATAGTTATGTACCCATTGGAACAGTTCTTGATGTGAGGGATACAATGAAATGTGACAACGTGCTGAGCAGCGAATGACCATGCTTCATATAAGCAATAGTTTTAAGAACTTTATGTGATACCTAAGAATATGAGGTGGCTGTGTGGGCAATAAAACTAAAGTTCTAGCCTTTTTAATTAAGCGAGCGCTGATTAGAATGCAGTTGGATGGCAGACAAATGGACGACCAGAGCAGAGGTAGTGTGATGAAGGGTTACGATGAGAGCCGAGTCGGGCTCGGTTGGCCATCAGGGTGACTTGCAAGAACATCAAGGTGGAAGAACACAGAAAAGCCAGAGGTAGCTTAGAAATACGACACAGCATCGACAGGTGGACACCCCTTGGGAATGGAGAAGGTGGGCTGGTCCGACCAGAGGCTGCCAAAGGGTAAAAAAATAGTTCCTTTGAAAAAGCTTTAAATTAGAGCAGAGGGCCAGAGTAAAAATTGCAGAAGGGTGAAAATCAAAAGTGTATTTGCGCAGAAAGCAACAGGGAAAGTATAAGGTAAAATGT
Organism: Schistocerca americana; assembly: GCF_021461395.2. Lineage (NCBI taxonomy): Eukaryota > Metazoa > Arthropoda > Insecta > Orthoptera > Acrididae > Schistocerca > Schistocerca americana. Next base: position 661,496,394 of record NC_060130.1, read on the forward strand.
TTCTGTTTTAAAGGGAGAGATGATGGCTGACATCACAAGCGGTGGGGGAGAAGGAGCGCACAGCTCGCCATAGTTGAGGACTAGCGGTTTGACCGGGGAGCGGTACGGATGGCCGGCAGTTGCGCTCCCGCAAGATTACCAACTAAGCTTTGCCTTTTGGCAGCATCTGCGTAAGACCATGACAAAGTAAAGTTCGCGTAGGTGGTGAAGTTATTTTGACTTTGAATGAATGTTTACCTTAATATGTGATAATTACTGAGGTACAGACGCAAATAGTTAATTGAGCAAAGCTTAATGTATGCAACAACACGTCAGCCATCAAACACGGGAAGTCAGCTGCTGTGCTCGCTCCTGCTGTTGCAATTCTGGTTTTGTATTTTGCCAATGATCATTATGACCAATTGGTTATGACCATGCTTATTTTTATCTGGGGTATCAAGTGTAAGTAAAGACTGAGTTCTGTGGCATCTGGTAATACAAGATCCTGGCCTTGTCCACTACAAGACCCGCGTGGCAGCTGAGTGAATGATATTAAAGCGATCAGAGGGGCATATCCGTTCGACCGCTATCTGGCTGGATTCTGGCGTACAAACTACGATTTTGCAACTTGTTTGTAATAAACTGTATCAAAGGATTTTGAGGCCAAAATATATATATATATGGAATATAATTGCGTTTATCAGAGCTGCATTGCATTGTTTAGTAGCACCGGGATTCCTCTCCAAAACTTCAGTTCGACGTGTTTACTAAGTCCAGAACCCACAGGGTGCCGAATAACGTACGAGCAGCTGAACTGTAGGTAAGGGGAGGTAAGATTATAGGTCGAGAAAGTGCGGAGGCTGACTACACTGCCACCGCGCAGGTAAGTCACACAGAGAACCTGCCACATACCCCTGTAAGTCTACAGCTTACCGTACCAGACAGTCCAAGGGGTCCAGTACGTCATAAGTTAGGGTTTGTCATTCCGCAGAAGGGGTGTTACAAAGTGGTACATCGGCCTAATGAATGTTACACACTCATTGTGAAGAAACTTCTGAAGATACAGAGACTATTGCATAATAGTTATAAAACAAATCATAGGGCTGTAGATAGAAAGATGCTGAATGAAATACATCTGGCTGCCGAGAGAGCAATGCGTGAAGCCTTCAATGGTTACCAAAGCAGAGTGTTGTCAAAAGATCTCATGCAGTACTCAAAGAAATTCTAGTTGTATATAAAGGCTCATAGTTGCACTAAAGCTAGTGTCATGAGACGGGAACTGAAACTGAGAGTAGCAAATCAAAACCAGCAATGCTTAAATGTATTTTCAAAAGTTCCTTTACAAAGGAAAATCCAGGAGTATTGCCCTAATTTATTTCTCATACCGCTAAAAAGATGAATGAAACAGAAGTTAGTATCAGTGGCGTTGAAAAACACCTGAAATCGCTAAAACTTACCAAATCCCCAGGTCCTGATGGGATCCCTGTCAGGTTCTATACCCAATTTGGCTGAGTTAGTCCCTCTGTTAACTATAACATATCATATATCCTTCAAACAGTAGTTATAAGAAATCACAGATCACATTCATTTACAAGAAGGATAGGTGAAGTGATCCACAAAAGTGCCTCCTGTACCATCGACATTCATTTTTTGTAGAATCTTAGAAGATATTCTGAGCTCAAACATAGTGAGGTATTTCGAACAGAATCTTCTCCACCATTCCAACCAGTACGGGTTTCGAAAGTATCTATCATATGAATTCCAGCTCGCACTTTTCTCACATGAGATCCTGAAAGCCCCAGAGCAAGGCAGTGAGGTAGGTGCAGTAGTTCTCGGTTTCCGAAAAGCATATAGCTCAATATCATACCTACACTTATTATCATAAGTGCGATGTAGGGGGTTTCAAACGAAATTTGTGACTGGTAGAGAGGATGTGGCAAGTAATCTTGGTTGGAGGGTCATCGACGGACATAGAGGTAAGTTTGGGTTTATCCCAGGGAAGATACTTGCTATTTATATAAATGACCTTGCAGATAATATTAATAGTAACATCAGACTTTTCGCAGATGCTGCTGTTATATACACTAAAGTACAGACTGAAAGTAGTTGCACAAATATTCAGTCAGATTTTGATAAGATTTCAAAGTGGTGAACGGATTGACAACTTGTTTTAAATATTCAGAAATGTAAAATTGTGCCCTTCACAAAACGAAAATACGTAGTACCATATTGCTACAGTATCAAGGAGCTACAGTTGGACTTGCTAAACTCATACAAATGCCTGGGTGTAACACTTATTAGGTACATGAAATGGAACGATCACGTAGGCTCAGTCGTGGGTAAATCAGGTAGGAGATTTCAGTTTATTGGTAGAATACTAGGTAAATGCAATCAGTCTGCAAAGGAAATTGCTTGAAAATAACTTGTGATACTCCACAAACGTGTGGGACCCTTACCAAGCAGGACTAACAGGGGATACTGAACACATACAGAGAAGGGAAGTGCGAATGGTCACAAGTTTGTTTGACCCACAGGAGCAGACACTTGAAGACGGACTTAAACTGCCTTTTCTTCATAGTGGTATGTAGAGTATAGATGTAAATGTAGATATATGAAATTAACGATGTTCAGTCTGTTACATAAGATCGTGGTCGGCTTAATCAGTAGAAAAATATATTTGACAACGAACTAAAACAATATATATATACATCATATATGAACAAAAGGAAAATTAAATTACAATATTAGTAATGTGTCCAGTCACCCACAGCATCAGTAATTGCTTGGCATCTCCGAGACCTGCTTGAAACCAGGTCGTCCGCGTATTCATGTGGAAGAGACCTCCAAATGCGTCGAATCTGCATTGACCGCTGTCACAAAGTGAAAATATTTTTTCGTTGGAACTTCTTTTTGGTGTGAGACCATAAATTTTCAACTGAATTAGCGCCAGGTGACTGTGAGCGCCAATCCACTATCTACACACCTTTCTCCTTTTTCCAGTCGCTGCAAGGACTGCTGCGGTGCTTCAAATCATTGTTCTCCTGCAGTACCCAATCTTCATTTTTGTCGATGAACCAACTAGGCATCAAACACCTGTGATAACTGCGATGCGTAAGCTGCACTCATGTCTCTTCTTGTGTATCTCAGTCAAGAATTCAAAGTAAACTAATGCTTGATGGACACTACATGAAGGACTGAGGTCCCCTCTGTGTCTGATGGCGACCATGCTCTTACGTAGCAGGCTGTTAAATCTCTAGCTGTACATTCTTAATTAAAGAAATGGCAGCAAGCGATGGGAAGGATCATCTTGTAAACTCAGGGTGTATACTAGGATGTTTCATTCAATATGTTGAAAAGACTGTTCTGCAGCTATTGAGGGATGTGGGTGTGATTAACTGCAGATTGTGGTGCGTAACAGAATGAAGTATACTTGTCATCTGTACTCTGAGGTCATAGCTGGACCGCCCCAGCAAGAGACAGAGAATGCTGGGAAGGGCAGCCATGCTCGTGGAATTTCAAAGAAGCAAACAATCTCCAGCATTGTCTTCAGAACTGAACATGAGTTCGTGGTTCAGAGCCGAGTCTCTATCAGAAGCAAGAATGTGACTCTCTAGATTTTTGATAACGTGTTGTGAACTGTAGGATCCCCTTAATCAGTCAGGGATACGCTACACATGCAACACTGTTACCCTTGTAGCTAGATGTGTGTGAAGTGCATATATCTGTATTTTCGGCTAGAATAATTTACATCCAGTCCAACACAATGATAGTTAGAGACCTCCAAGTATTAGGATAAGATAAAAAAATACTTTCAACAAATTCTTGTGATCAATTTCCGGACTCTTTGCAATCTACATGGATACTCCGCAAATTACATTTAAGTGCCTGGCAGAGGGTTCATCGAACCACCTGCACAATTCTCTATTGTTCCAATCTCGTATGGCGCGTGGAAAGAACGAACACCTATATCTTTCCATACGAACTCTGATTTCCCCTATTTTATCATGGTGATCGTTTCTCCCTTATGTAGGTTGGTGTCAACAAAATATTTTCGCAGTCGGAGGAGAAAGCTGGTGATTGGAGTTTCGTGAGAAGATTCCGCCACAACAAAAAACGCCTTTGTTTTAATGATGTCCACCCCAAATCCTGTATCATTTCATTGACATTCTCTACCCTATTTCGCGATAATGCAAAACGTGCTGCCCTTCTTAGAACTTTTTCGATGTACTCCGTCAATCCTATCTGGTGAGGATCCCACACCGCACAGCAGTATTCCAAAAAGAGGACGGACAAGCATAGTGTAGGCAGTCTCCTTAGTAGGTCTGTTACATTTGCTAAGTGTCCTGCCAATAAAAGCCGTCTTTGGTTACCCTTCCCTACAATACTTTCTATGTGTTCCTTCCTATTTAAGTTGTTCCTAATTCTAATTCATAGGTATTTAGTTGAATTTACAGCCTTTATAGGCAGTCTCCTTAGTAGGTCTGTTACATTTGCTAAGTGTCCTGCCAATAAAAGCAGTCTTTGGTTACCCTTCCCTACAACACTTTCTATGTGTTCCTTCCTATTGAAGTTGTTCCTAATTCTAATTCATAGGTATTTAGTTGAATTTACAGCCTTTATATTTGACTGATTTATCGTGTAACCGTCTTTAACGGATTCCTTTTAGCAGTCCAGATCTGTAAAACAACTAGGGTTCCATATCGACCAAAAACTTAACTGCGAAACTCACACAGGCATGCTATGCAAAAAACTCTCACATGTAATCTTCTTGTTAGATAAACTGAGAGACTCTGCTAGTAGAACACACCTACTATATGCAGCCTTCTCCCACTCTCATCTCGCTTACGGGATTATACTATGGGGAAACTGCCAAATAGCAATTTGTTTTGACCTTCTGATGACTTTATTGATCGATAAACGACAGTATAATCTGCAAACAACCTAAGACAGCTGCTCAGATTGTCTCCCAAATCGTTTATATAGATAAGGAACAGCAAAGGGCCTGTAATACTGCCTTGGGGAACGCCATACATCACATCCTTTTTACTCAATGACTTTCGATCAGTTACTACAAAAATAGCTCTGAGCACTATGGGACTTAACATCTGAGGTCATCAGTCCCCTAGAACTTAGAGCTACTTAACTAACCTAACGACATCACACACATCCATGCCTGAGGCAGGATTCGAACCTGCGACCATAGCGGTCGCGCAGTACCGCACTGAAGAACCTAGAACCGCCCGGCCGCACTGGCCGGCCTCAGTTACTACAATCTGTGACATCTCTGTTAGGAAATCACGAATCCAGTCACATAACTGAGACGATATTCCATAAGCACGCAATTTCACTACAAGCCGCTTGTGTGATACATTGTCAAAATCCTTCTGGAAATACAGAAATACTGAATCAATCTGAAATCCCCTGTCAATAGGACTCAGCACTTCATGCTAATAAAGAGCTAATTGTGTTTCACAAGAACGATACTTTTTAAATCCATGTTGACGGTGTGTCAATAGACCGTTTTCTTCGAGGTAATTCATAATATTCTAACACAATATATGTTCCAAAATCCTGCTGCGTGTCGACGTTAATGATATGAGCCTGTGATTTAGCGGATTACTCCTACTATCTTTCTTGAATTTGGTGTGACCTGTGCAACTTTCCAGTCTTTGGGTACGGATCTTTCGTCAAGTGAACGGTTGTATATGATTGTTAAATATGGAGCTATTGCATCAGCACACTCTGAAAGGAACCTAACTTGTATAAGTCTGGACCAGAAGACTTGCTTTTAGTAAGTGATTTTAAGTTCCTTCACTACTCCCAGGATATTTACTTCTACGTTACTTATGTTGACAGCTGTTGTTGATTGGAAAGTGGCTTGGTTCAAAGAACAAATAAGAAGTGGTGGAGTTCACAAAATACTAGGTACCGCAAGCTGGCTAAAATCTGAAATTGAGTGAGATATCTTTAAGTAAATATAGCTATGCATCGGAAGGACAGGCTGTCAAAAATTCGGCTCCCACACGTGTGCCATAGCGCTCAGCCTAGCTGCACCCTTCCCACAGCACCAACGCTCTCTGCCTGAGCACTGCATTTACATGACAATGCAGTCGCAGTCCAGACCACTTGGTTTTTTGTTTCAAAGTTCTCAGCATCATAGATCAAAAACTAAACAATTTTTTTTATGTTGTACAAACTATCGGAATATGGGCAGATGCACACAGTTTTACAGATTTTCGCAGTCAGATTTCCATTTAATCGGGACTTACTTAGTTTCATAATCGAAAGGTGGAAGAAAGTCTACCTGAGGAAAACAATGTAGACGTCCCTTAGAATTTTAATGTAAAAGGCTTTGTCTTGAAAACGGGAATTGCACTGCAGATCTATCAATTACATCTGCACATGCACAGGGGCTCTTTCACATGAAATGGCAAACAGTCTCGAAAACAGATGAAAGACTGGCAGTGTCTTCCAGACGTATAGAAAACTATCCTTGTAATTCTTTCAAGGCCACAACGAATTCTGCAAACACCATATTTTCTGCAATGGCAGTGAGCTTAGGGAATGCACCATGTTTTTTTGATGGAATTTATCCATTTCACAGTGCGATTTTCTATTTAAATGAGTCCCCATCAAATCAGAAGTTAGTTGTTTCTCTCTTTGCAGTGCCTTACTGTGGGCAGTCAAGTCTACCTAAAACGCAAGGTCTGCAATCCATTTATAGTTGTTCTAATTTTCGTTCCTGCACTCTTTTTCCTTCGTAAATTCAACAATAGCGAGTTTTAAATCGAAAAATCGTTTCAGACATGTCAACGTACTTTTCAGTTGCAACAGTTTTTGATACATTTATATATACACCCTCTTAGTTTACTTGTATCGAAAACTGTTGCAGCTGAGCAACTGTCAGTGGAATAGTGAGTGCAACTTCGGAAGTTTTACTATTCGTTTCACCAAATTCTTCATGTGCTCCATAATGAATCCCATCTAGTGATCGGTGTAATTTTTTGCTCTTTTGCTGTCAACTAAATCTTTAAATTATTTCTGCATGGTATTATTATATCGCTTCATTGCAAATTTGCAGTACCTGTGAATTATGTTACTGCTTAATAAATACTGAGAATTCTCATCCCTTCCTTCTGTCATTCCCATTCAGTTTTAGGGCTTCCGATGACAGATCGCCAGACTGCCTCTTTTTGTGCAAATAGCCACTGGGCATGTGAATGTTCTTCATACCACGCATAAAAAGTGGAGGGTAAACAGCACTGACAACATCATTCTGCCAAGCTGAAGACAGTTGTGCTGACCGAAAAATTCCACACTGCGATGCTAAGTGAAATGTTGCTCTGTACTGAATACTTCAGAGAGGAATCGAGTAAAGGCAAGACAGGCTGAGCCTCGACATCCACATGGTCCACATATCAGGCTCGTGAGTCATTTGGTACAGTGTGATCAGCCCTGGGATGGGCTGTTGAGAAATGGTGGTTTAGCATATGTCACAGTAACTTGAGATACAGTTTGCAGCTGAACACATGAATGTCTGGGCTAGACATCCTGTGAAACAATACTAAACCCCTTGCACAAAACTGTCCATCCACTTATGATGGAAACATAGTAGACGCAATGCCAAAAAATGGATCTGAATTATTTGAGGACGATCATGTTCAAACTGGTAGGGTAGACCGGGGCAATGCCGACACCTTAAGACATTTTTAATTTTTAAATTTTTATTGATCTAGTTACGTTTCTTATTGAGGTACCTAAAGTTTAATTGGGGATTTCTGCTTTCATTAAAAATATAGTTTTGTTATACTAATTACATTTATAAAGTGAAAAACGCGTATATAACAATGTCTGCTGGATTTCGGTATTTCCCCGGTCACCGGGACAATTTTGACACCACTTTGGGATAATGCCGACATTAGTGAGAAATAATAACATGAATGTATGTCAATAAAACGTGTATTGTTACAAAGTTATATATGATTCTTATAATAGTATGCCATGACTATAGATAAAGAAATATGACAAATAAGTCTGAAAAGAAAACAAACCATTTTAAGAAGTAGAGCAAAAGTCACAAATGTAGTTTTCAGGAGAATCATTGCTGTTACAGTCTGCGTGTGCCCACTTCCCACAAAATACACACCGATACCACAGTTCAGTTTTAATGCCATATTCCCCGCAGACTAAACACATTTCACTGTCTTTGGAAAATAAGAAAAATAAATCTATTTCATCATCGTCGCATAATGATGACTCGTCTATTTTTTCTTCAGAAGATGTTTCTTCAAAAGAAATCAGTCTGCTGCACCTTTTCTTCTTTTTTTTGTCTTTGGATCTGGCCTTGCATTTGGTAGTGCTTGATTTTATTTTGGGTTTACCCTCGACTTGGCCCAACTTCTTCAAAAGCTTAAGTTTAAGTTTTGGAACAATCTTTGGGTCATCAATTACCTTTTCTAATCTACGCTGTTTTCATATCTTTATTGACTCTTTTCTTCTGTGCTTCCTCCAATACAGTTTTCATGGGTGTGGACGTCATAATAATCGAATGTTGCTTCCTGTCAACTTTTTGTTTGACACCATGGTGAGGCTGTTGTTGCATAGGTGATAAAGCTTCTAAGGCTTCTCTGAAGTAAGTTGTATCCTGAGAGGTTTTTGGAGAAGGTGTTGTTCCAGGATCCGACCTTTAGGAGCGAGCTATTGGATTAGCATAAGGTCCAGTCAAATTCAAGTTGGTGGTTTTCCAGGAACGCTGTGAATTTTCAGACCTTGCTTCAATTGTGTTTGCAAGCTCCTCAGTGACTGCATTATTCCAATCGTGAACACCATCTCCATTCGTTGTTTCGTCAACATTTTCTTGGTCAATGGTTACCAGAGTTTGGATTTTGTTCTCAGAGATAAAATCCAAATCACTGAACTTTTCTGGTTTGTACGGGAAGATCCCTGCTTCACCAAATCCTGATATGCCCTTCTCCATAGTTGCGACGTTCATGTAAGTTTCATTGAAGATCGAAGCAATATCATAAACTGATATCTTCTCGAAGCAATTAGCCCTTAAGAACCTGTCACACTGAATGTTGAATGCCTTCTTGAGAGGACCGTAAAAAGCCAAATCTAAAAGCTGCAATTTGTGTGATGTATGTGGTGGTATAGAAACCTCGTGAATATAATTAGCTCCACACATCTCTTAGCTACCTAGAGAGATGTGACTTCCGTGGTTGTCCATAATTAATAACACGGGGTTTTCCTTGGTTGGTTTGGCGCTCTCTTTGGAGTGCTTAAGCCAATCATTGAAAAGATCTTTGTTTCACCATCCTTTACGTGAACATCTACATATGGCCCCAGCTGGCCCTCCTTCTTCCAACTGAGGGGACATCTGCTTCCGGGGATAGGTGAACACTGGTGGGATGTAAATCCTAGAAGCACTTACAGCACAGACCTCTGTAATATTCCTCACTCATTCCCAACTCGTCGCAGAGCCTACATGATGTTGGCCTTTAGGGGCTAAAACCTTTCCTGGCTTTTGAACTGTTGATATCCCAGTGTAATCCATATTGAACATTCTTGTTGCCTTAAATTAATGTTTTTTATGTACTTTATCCAAGTTTGAAAAGAATAAATCAACTTTAGATTTATTAAAAGCCAGATTCGGTTAAGGCTTGTTGCAGAAGGCTGCCTTAGGCTTTAGGTTGGGTTCCTTTTGCGGAAACCGGCCGCCCAGTCCTCACCTGCCATTTTTGTTCCTTTGTTAAAGCTGTGCTTAATATTTAAGTTTTATGCAAGTCGGCGTAAGTCTGTTAATGTGATACCATAGAACTGGTTTAACAATTGCTAGAATAGCTTCCTGTTCGGGTGTAAAATAGGCTTTTCTTCCCAACACTGGTTTGGCTGCTGATTTTGCTTTTAAGTGATCATGTAGCGTAATTCTGGGAATTTCTCATTCTGTGAGGACGCTCTTTACTGATCTACCACTTCAACTAGCTCAGATGCCCTTTTAAGAGTTTGTTCATCCCATTTATCCCTCTCAGTCGTCCGTTTTCTCGATCTCACCATCTGGATTAAAATAAAACAAACTTTTAGGCATTAACAATCCCCTATAAAATATTAGGACAGATGGGGAAATACCGACACCCTGTCGATATTGCCCTGTAGTGGGATGTTGGCATTACTGCTGAGGGAGAAGATGGGGGGTACCTAACCCTACAGACTACTACACTTTGAAATATTACAACTACTATACCAAAATGTTCGTTAAAATATGTAATATTTAGCTGTATATGTTGTATTTTAGTGATACAAATGATTGGAGTATTACCTTAACTTGTTCAGAAGTCCTTCTTTACACTGAAAACTACAAAAGTTTCAGATAAAATACCACAAAACTGCTGGCATGCGTAGAAGACAGAAACACACTGAGCGCTTGTTGTGGTGTCGTCCGCAAGGGCGCAGCACTATGCAGCAGCGCTCCGCTATCAAAATACAGCTGAAACCTATCGTGTCGGTATGCCTGCTTTCATCAAATACTTTCCCCTCTTTGGGGAAGTGTGGGGGGGAGTTTGCAGCCTTTTGGCTTTTACTCCCCTGTGTACATGTGTGTGTGATTTTTCTACATATTTTTGGTGTCTGTGATAAGTGATGAATTGTTGTGAGTGTGTCTGGTACTTGCCTGAGGTAGGCGAGATGATTGGTGATATATGGGAAGGAACTGGATTAGGGATTGGGTATTGGGATTTTCTCTTCGACTTAATCGTCGAAGATCGTCATAGGGCGCTTGTGTTTATCGCGGGACATGTCATACCGACCTAGGGAGTGGATCAGTGCATTTCCGGATCTGGAAGAACCTTCATAGAATGCCCTTGCCAGATCCTGGAAACGCTCTCTCAGGAGTGGGATTTCGGCTGCGGCGTGCAGGTCGTCTGTGGGGAATCCGAGAGGTAGATGCAGTGCCCTTCTGAGGGTGCGGTTTTGCAGCCTCTGGAGTTTGTCCAGGTGCTGCTTTGCTGCGTATCCCCAGACAGGGCACGCATACTCCATTAATGGCCGGTTCAGGGCCTGGTATACATTTACTGCTACTGGGCAGGGAAGGGAGCTGGTTGTGTTCAGGATAGGATATAGGATGGACATTCTGGCGCAGACCTTCCTGTGGACCTCGTCTATGTGGGGTTTCCACGTAAGACGAGAGTCCAAGGTTATGCCAAGGTACTTGGCGGTTCTGCGCCAGGGGAGTTGGGTTCCATTTAGGTGCAGGTGGAGGGGGGGACGTTGAGGAGGTTCGCGCCTTCCGAGCCTGCGGGTAATCAGCACTGCCTGCGTCTTCTCCGAATTGATGGTGATGCGCCAGCGATGGGCCCAGGTTTCTGTGTCGTCTAAAACCCTTTGTAGCCTACGAATGACCAGGTCCTTGTTCGCATTTCTCGTGTAGAAGGCTGTGTCGTCTGCGTACTGCGCGATGTGCACCAGGGGGGCCGTTGGAGTGTCCGCAGTGTACAAGCTGTACAATACGGGCCCCAGGACCGATCCCTGTGGCACCCCGGCACGAATACGCCTTCTGGTGGAGGTGGCAGTTTCTACTTTGACGGAGAAAGTCCTATTAGCGAGATAGCTCTTGATTAGCTGAACTATGCTCCCTGGAAACCCTTGTGAGTACAACTTGTAGAGTAGCCCTCTATGCCATACTGAATCAAAGGCTTTGGCTACGTCTAGTAGCACTATCCCGCAGTAGCCTCTGTGGTTGAAGCCCTCTGTGGCTGCTTCAACCATTCTCATGACCTGTTGTGGGGCAGAGTGGTTCTGCCGGAATCCAAATTGGAAATCCGGCAGAATTTGCTCTCTGGTAATATGTTCTTGTATGGGTTTTAGCAGGAGGCACTCATAGATCTTGCTGAGTGTTGGCAAGAGGCTAATCGGCCTGTAGTGCTGCGGGAATAGAGGGTCTTTTCCTGGTTTGTGTATCGCGACCACTTCCGCATGTTTCCAGCAAGCTGGGAACTCGCGGGAACGAGTAATCTCGTTGAGGACGTTCGCGAGGTGTGTGATTGCTGTGGGTGGGAGTTTTTTGACTAACTGGTTTGTGACACTGTCGTGCCCTGGCGCCTTTTTTGTAGGGAGGGACCTGATTACTCTTGCCACGTCCTCGGGGGCAAAAAGTATGGGTTCGTCCTCTGGGTCCTCCTCAGCATTGAGGAAGACGGCCAGTTGACGACTGACTACCTCTTCATGCTCTTCATCCTGGGGTTCTGCCGTTTGAAACTGCTTCTCGAAGGAGTCGGCGAGGGCGTTGGCCTTCTCAGCATTGCTGTAGGCCAGTCCCCGCTCGCCGTGCAGTGGCGGCATCCTAGCGCGTCTTTTTGTGAATTGTTTGGTTGCTTGCCAAAGTGTATGATCGTCTACTTTGAGAGCTGCGAGGCGGCTTTGCCATTGCTGGTTTCTGTGCTCATTGAGCGCTACCTTCAGTTCTCTCTGTAGACGATTGAGCAGCCTCCTGGTGGCCTGATTTCTGGTGATCTTCCACTCTTTTGCCACTCTGTTCTTATGTCGAATTTGAGCTAGCAAGTGTTCCGGGAGCTGTATTTGCGGCGGTGGGCCATCCCTTTGTGGAGGGGTGGCTTCTTCTGCTGCCTGCAAGATGGTGCCTGTTAAGTCTTGTAGCGCTTGTTCTACTGTTTCGGCAGTAGGTGGCGGAGCGCGAGCGATATCAGAGGCGACAGTTTCTTGGTATCGTTCCCAGTCTGTGCGTTTGTAAGACGTCTGGTACCGTGGGAGTGCTACCCATTCTCCCACATCGACTTCTAGAATCACTGGGTTGTGGTCGGAGGACATTCTGTTGATTGTCCTTGCGGTCACAAATCCTGCGATCCTCCTAGTGAGAGCTATGTCTAACACATCGGGCCTGCTTCCGTTTTTCGGAAAATGTGTGGGCTCGACTGGACCCCATGTTTCGAAGTGGTGGGTGCGCGCTAGTTGTTGCAGTTTGGCGCCTGCTCTGGAGGTTACTCTAGAATTCCAGTCAGGGTGTTTGGCATTGAAGTCTCCCCCTATTACGAGTTTGCCTTCAATTTGCCCTAGAGCAGCTATGTCTCCCTCATCTATCTGGTCATGTGGGGGTCGGTAGACTGCAACAATTGTTAGGGGTCCAGTGGCAGTGGTTACTTTCACCGCCACTGCTTCAATTTTGTTGGTAGCTGGTAAGAATAGCTGGTGGTGGGGGATCCCTCTTTTTATGTATATGGCCACCCCTCCGCCTTGGGTTGGCCTGTCTTTGCGATAGCTAATATAGTTGGTGACTGTCGCTTTTATCGTGTCGGTATTGCCACACAGGTGTCGGCATTGCCCCGGTCTACCCTATCAGTGATCATGAATCAGTTGTAGGAATGAAGGTTGCCAAAGCACAGAAGTCAACAGAAACAGGTAATAAGAATTACATATTCAGCAGATTACACAAAGAGCCAGTAATGTGATATCTCAATGAGAAACTTGCAGAAGTGGGTACGAACATGAATGGGAACTGTGACTGAATTCTAAAAGAATAGTTGACCAGTTACTGGCTACACCTGTACTCAGTGAAAAAGTTCATTATTGGGAAGATCCTCCATGTAAACAGTCTCTGTAAAGAAACTTCCAAAGAAACAGTAACTACACCACAATAGGAATAAAGCAAAGCAAACGGCTATTGGTTGTGAAATGCTAAATAAAATGCGTTTGGCAAAGGCAACCCATGAAACCTTCAAACACTATGAAACTTATCGAAAGACCTCTCAGGAAACCCAAAGAAAGGGTGGTGGTATGTAAAGGCTGTCAGTGTCCACTGTCCAGAGACTCATGAATGACACAGGAACTGAAACTGAACGTAGTAAAGCAAAAGCAGGAATGATTAACTCTATTTTCAAATGTTTCTTCACAGAGGAAAATCTAGGAGTATTTCCTGCGTTTAACTCTAATACCACCGCAAAGAAGAGTGATTTAGATATTAATGTCAATGGTGTTGAGAACAGCAAAAATCGCTACCATTGAACAAAATGTCACATCTCGATGGTATTGCAACCAGATTCTTTTGACACATTATGACTGAAATAGCCTTCTTTTAACCATAATTTATCATAAAGTTTACGAACAACAAATATTGCCCAGTTGTTGGAAGAAATCACAGGACACACTCATCTACAAGAAGGATAGCAGAAGTGGTCCACAGAATTACAGCCCACTATAATTGACAGTCATCTGTTGTAGAATCATACAACATACAGTGAGCTCAAACGTAATTAGGTATGTCAAACTCAAACAATAAAATGATGTGCACCATGCCAACTAGCATGGCTTTTGAAAAAATCAGTCTTGGGGAACTTAACTCGCATTTCTCACTTGAAAAGCTGAAAGCTATGTATGGATGAAGGCAGTTTCGACTTCTGAAATACATTGGACACAGTACCAAATCTGCACTTACCATTGAAAGGAGCATCATCTAGTGTATGAAGAGAAATATGTGACTGGTTTAGAACTTGTAGGCAAGGAAGGTGCAGCATGTCATCTCAGATGGAAAGGCATTGACATTGTTGAAGTTACTTCAGGTATGTCCCAGGGAAGTACCTTGGGATCCATTCTAATCATGATGCATATTAATTATCCTGCAGACAATATCAGTAGAAATCTAAGGTGTTCTGCAGATTATCGGCAATGAAGTACCGTACTGTCTGGAAAAAGTTGCACAAATATTCAGTCAAATAATGATAAAATTTCAGATAGTTTCAGGGATTTGAAATTCACTTAAAATGTTCAGACATGTAAAATTGAGCACTGCATGAAACGCACAATATGATATGAGTACTATACCAATGAGTCACAGTTAGAATAAGTCAACTCATACAAGTACCTGAGTTTAACAATTTCTTGACAGTTTAAATGCAGCAGTCACATAGGCAACATTGTAGGTCAAGCAAGGGATAGACTTCAGTTTGGTAGAATACTTAGAAAATGCAATCAGTCCCCACCTGAGATTGCCTACAAAATACTTGTGTGACTCATGTTCCAAGCATGCGGAACCTGTACCAAGTACGAGTAACTGCGGATGCAGCATGTACACAAAGAAGGACTGAGTGACTTGTCACAGGTTTGTTTCACCAATAAGAGACTGTTATGGAGGTGATGAAAAACATGAACTGACAGATAGTGAATGTAAATGCAAACTATCCCACTAAAACCTGTTTAAAAGGTTTCTAGATTCATCTTCAAGTGAGGAATCTAAAAACTTACCATAATATCCTGCAGGGATCATGAACACCAGATTAGACTAATTACAGTGCACACTGAGGTGTGCAGTTTAGTAGTCATGGCTTTTGCACAGCTTATTTGAATGGAACTGCATGAATCAAATACTACAACAATTGTTGGTACAGAAATGTTATTATTCCTTAGAAGAACCTGTTAATGACAATATGACAATCTGAGCAAGAAAGCAAGTGGCTGAAATGCTTTGTTAATTAAGCTCAGAAGTTTTACATCTAATAAATGACTAATAATTATTCTCATTTTTACAGTAATACTGTTGTTAGCCTGGACACAGTCTCTGTAAATTATAAATTAATAATTATTGTTTTTGTAATACACGTAAACTATAATTGTAGTATTGACGAGTCCCCTGTACATTAAATCTTGTGATTTAACTCTGTATGTTATGTGGCAATAAAAATTTTGATTCTGATTCTGACTCCCTAACAACTGGTTTGACTAGGAATACTCTTCACCATGTAATTCACAGTGTTTACAAAGTATAGATGTAGTTACAGATCTTACTAATGGGACAGCTGACCGATTTTAACAACTGACTGGCCAGTTGACAGTTTTTTTGTTCAGTCTTTTTTTTCCCAATCGAATGACACAATCAAATGAGACTATTCTCCATGGCCATGTCAGCAAGATTCATATTTAAGACTCACTCTCTAGATTTGAGTGGTTTCACTAAATGTGAGACAATCACTGACAAAATTCTACGATCCTTACATTAGTTATATGACTGTTTTCACTCACTGACTCTAACAAATACTACATGGATGTGCTATGTTAAACTAGGCGAAACATATTATTTTTGCCTCAATACACACAAGTGGTACTGCTTTTCCTATGTACAAAATTTTGTATTTCACTAACTCAACAGGACCTATAACAGTCAATACTTTTAGCAGTTCCCAATTCAGTAAAATTGCATGAGTGTATGAAGAGGCTGAGACTTGCAGAAATGCAAATTCAGTCAAATATTTAATGTAGATGTGCACAGAGAATAGTGTGAGATGTTTTTCTCTATAGCAATGCTTTAAATCTTGATACCTGCATCCTAGTCCTCTCACCACACAACACTGACCTAAATTGGAGAGAAAATCACCTAACAGCAGTGGGGCAACAAAGCAAGATTGATAAATAATTCAAACACTTTTGAATATAGGCTATGTTGAGGCATTGTGATTGGCTCTTGCTCAAGTGTTTTTTTTGGGTGAAGATCTACACTTAATGTCAGATGGCAAATTATTTACATTGTACACATATTTTATGCACTTACTCAGTAGTCAGATATACACATATCCACATAAAGTGCTGATTTTTCTTTTGTTTGCTGCATTCTGTTGTCTGCATTCTGATGTATCCTACCAAATTTTTAGCAATTTCCTGGTTTAGCCCCATTGGACTAACATTTTGCAGACCTTGCCTGCAACATCATTATTTTTTTATGCTGTCAAAGTATCTTACTGCAGTATATGTACAACATACGTACAGTGTATGTATGACATAAGCAAATGTACTCTTTGTGAATGTGCCACAATGCCATGATTTACTGAGTTAGTCATGTGTGAACCAATAAATTAGTGTTACAAACAAGAGAGTCATGCAAATATGTACTCATTTCCAGATTGTTGATGTTATAGACATAAACATTGTGGTGAAAAGGTTCTATACAGCTCATGGCCTTCATTTAAACGCATCAGGAAATAAGGTACTTGCTGATAAAGTATTTACTCGTATTTCATGGGACAGTGAAGAAACTGGGACAAGTGGCAATTGAATGGTAACCACAAAGCATTTTTGGTGAGCAGCAAACAGTAAACCTCTCAATCAGATGCAAATTAAGAAGTAGTTTAAAACTAGTAGGTCACAAAGTAACAATCAAATAGTAAAACAGACACAAGTTATGAAATGGTTGAAGCCAATAAGTGCGGAGGTGAATGAAGCACAAATTTTGCAAGCTCTAGAAATAACTTCAGCACTTGATCATCATCAGGAAGCAGAAGCTTCAGTCAACAAATACATCACGAATATTTTAGGCATAACATTAGCAGCAGGAGTAAACACAACAGCCAAGCAGACTGCACAAGGAACAACAAGTAGATGGGAAGTAGTGTGCCCATCTCATCTGAAACAATTTTTAAGTACAGATACCAAGAAAAAGAAGCACCCAAGATAAGTGACACCTCTACTAGCAAGTCTAACCTGTCTATCTTTCATAAAAACATTAGGTACTTAGCAGAAAACTACTTAGCTATCACAAATGGCATTAACTTATTATATTTAGATTCTAACTACAACACTGCAAGTTCCTACTCTAGGGACAACAAGCAAAGAGGTGGTGTAGCTCTTTTTTTGTTAAAAATAATTTCATATTTAGATCTGTAGATGTAAGAAAATACTGTTTAGAACAATTATTTGAAGCATGTGCAATAGACGTTACAGTAGATAGCTCCCAAGAAATAGTAGTTGCAATTAACAGGGTACCTGGAGCTAACTTTAGGGTGTTTCTGGTTCAAATAGATTTATTGTTGTCTGCTTTATTTTCTAAAAATAATGAAATTATCATTCTGGGGGATTTTAAATGTAAACTTTTAAACTGAAAACAGCAACAAAGTAGATCTCCAATACCTGTATCATCTTATTCCAGTTGTTGACTTTCCCACTAGGATCAGACCTGAGAGTCAGGCTTTGATAGACAATATACTTATAGATTTAAGTAGGTACCATAGCTTCACTGTAACCTTGTCTTGAAACGACTTTCTGACCACGATGGACAACTCCTCACTCTGCATGAGAGTACACCCCTCAAGAAATTAATCCCCACCTGAAAAGCTATTAGGTCAATGACTAGTGATACATTGGAAGTCTTTAAATGCAAACTGCAACAGATGGACTGCAGCCCAGTATACCTGGTGGATGAGGTTAGTGCTAAACTTAATATATTCAGAAATGAGTTCTCAGTCATCTTTGAAGAGGTATTCCCAAAAAGTTTGTTAGAAGCATTACTGGTATGTCACAGAACAAACCATGGATTACAAAGTGAATTAAAAAATCAAAAACTAGGGAACCTTACATTGCAGTTAGAATGTCTGAGGACACAGTGAAAACTGGATATTATTAAATGTACTGTAAGATACTAAAGAAGGTAATACAAAAATCAAAGGCATTGTACTATGATCAAGAAATTCATAACTCTCACAACAAAATAAAGACTATTTGTAGTTTTTTAGAAGGGAGACAGGGAAAACCATAAGAAATTTTGAAGAACTCAAAATTAAACATGAAGGAAATCTAGTACATGATCCTGAAAACAGAGCCAATATTTTCAACAACCATGTCTTATCAGTTTCAGAACAAACAGGCTGAAAGGGCTCTGTTAATGAAGTTCTGAGTCATATGCAAAAGACTATACCCAAATATACAGGTAAACTTCATATCAGACCTGTGACAGCATCTGAAACTAAAAGGACAATCATCTCTCTCAAGAATACGTATTTTAGTGAGTTGTATAATATCTCTAATAATCTGGTAAACAGGGCTGTGCTTCTATTAGTGATGTACTTAGCCACATTTTCAATGCATGCTTACTACAAGGAACTATGCCTGACAGACTCAAATATGCTGTCATAAAACCTCTTTTCAAGAAAGGCGACAAAACCAAAGTCACAAATTACAGGCCATTTCCTTTCTAACTGTTTTTTCAAAGATTCTGGAAAAGTTTATGTGTATAAGAATTTTGGAACATCTAGATAAATATAACATTCTCAGCAAAAGTCAGTTTGGTTTCCAAAAGGGTCTGTCAACTGAACAAGCAATCTGGACTTTCACAAATAAAGCCTGGATTCAATTAATGACAAAATTGTAACAACAGGATTATTTTGTGACTTCTCAAAAGCATTTGACACTGTGAACCACCAAATCCTATTACAGAAATCAGACCTATTAGAAGTAAGTGATGTAGCAAATAAATGGTTAGAATCATACCTCAAAGATAGAAAACTGAAAGTAGTAGTAGATAGTACTGATGGGAATTGTAGTGGCCTGGTTTAATCTAATTGGAGAACCAGTAAATAAGAAGTGCCCCAAAAATCCATTCTTCATCCTTTACTGTTGTATGTATAAATGAGCTACCTCAATGCACAAAGCTACAATGCTTTTTTACCATTTTTGTGGACAACACCAACTTTATGATTGATGGTTATACGTGCAAAGATCTTCAAGGATCTGTTAAGAATAGTCTTCCTGATTTAATGAAATGGTTTTAGCATCAATTGAACTTTAATAAGACTAACTATATTCAGTTCACTGCAATTGCTCTAACTGAGGATGAGTTAACTGTGCAGTGTGACACCGAGTCAATAGAAAGAGTTGCAACAGGAAGTTTTTAGGTGTTGTAATTGACTCCAGAGTAAACTGGTCTCATAATATAATAAATCTTCAGAAGAGACCCAATTCATCGATTTCTGCCCTATGCATTCTCTCCCAGAGCGTAAATATAGACACAATGAAAGTAGCATACTATGGATATTTCCATTCTCTTATAACATATGGTATTATATTTTGGGGAAACCAAACACTAGCAAATAAAATACTCTTGGCCCAAAAACGAGCTGTAAGAATAATGAGCGGCATAGACTCTAGATGCAGTTGTAGATACGTTTTCTGGAAACTAAAAATTCTGTTACTCCCCAGTACATATTTTCTCTTATGTGTTTCATCAGCAAAAATACTGAGTTTTATAAAAGAAACAATGAATACCATAGATATTATACTAGGAGAAAGCATAATTTCCACAATGTTTGTAAAAACCTTCATTGCTCTCCCTCCAGACATTAAAAGCAAATTTGATAACCATTCTTCTTTTAGGGAGCATCTGAAGCAACTGGAGAGGTCATTTTACAGTTTGGAAGAGTTTTTTAGCCAGAATGAAAAAAACCTAATAGATCTGCAGACAAGAAATTCTGAGTGTGATATACTATAGTGGAAGTCTGAAAAATGATACCATACTCATGTAATATTCATAGTTATTTTCACTGGTTTTGTATTTGTTTTTGTTTTGTCCACTAGATGGAAATGTTTTGTCATGGCTGGCTCTCCCAAGTCTATCAGTCACTCTAACAGAATGTTGTCTACTCCCGTGGCTTTGTTTCGACTTAGGTCTTTCATAGCTCTGCCAAATTCTTCATGCAGTACCATATCTCATGTCTCGTCTTAACCTACATCCTCTTCCATTTCCATAATAATGTCCTCAAGCACATCTTCCTTGTAGAGACCCTCTGCATACTCTTCCACCTTTTTATATTCCCTTCTTTGTCAATGACTGGTTTTCCACCTGTTCATACAGCTGCTTCTCTTTTCTCCAAAGGTATTTTTAATTTTCCTGTAGCCAGCAACTATCTGATCCCTAGCAATATTTGCTTCTATATCCTTATGTTTGTCCTCTAACCATTCCTGCTTAGCCATTTTGCACTTTCTTTCAATCACATTTTTTAGACATTTGTATTTACATTGGTCTGTTTCATTTACTGCATTTTTATATTTGCTCCTCTCATCACTTACATTCAGTATCTGTTGTGTTACCCAAGGGTTTCTACTAACCCTTATCTTTTCACCTACTTGATCCTCTGCTGCCTTCACTATTATGTGTATTATGTGTATGTTGTCTAAATTGTGATCATAATTATGGGTCCTTTGTTACAGGTACATCACTGTTCAAAAGGTAATTTATGGGGCCAATAAAAATCACTTCACAATTATAATCACTACATAATGCTGTCTCAGCTGTAGCTTTCTGACTCTTTTAGTCCTATGATGATTCCTAATGTGAAGTTCCTGATGTATTATGTAAAACAAGTCAGAATATTCTCTAAATGTTCATGTAGTCTTTTGAGGCACCAGGAAATTTTTAAATGAAAACTTCAAGGTTATATGTTATTGCTCTTCAGAGCTCACCATGCATAGAAAAAGTACATTTTAAATGATTATGTACATTGACTTACATCTTTGCGAATTTCAACTTATAGGGAGAAAATAGATTAACACCAACAAAAACACTTCAGCCAGTCACAGTTTTGTTAAATAAATAAATTAGTTTTCTGTAACTACTATTAGGCCAAATCACTTTTTCGGATAACAATAATAAAGAACAGAATTGTAAGTTTTATAACCAAATCTAAAATACAATACTCGTCACAACATCGTTTCAGAAAAGGAGAGTCTAGAATAACAGCATAAAAAGGACCTTCCTGGACCTCTCAAGCAATTGACTTGTGAATCATTACAAGCTAATAGAGAATTACGTCAGAATGGGATGTATACAGGGTGAATCGCCTAAAACTTGCACTGGAAATCTTGCAGAAATGGAAAGTGCTGCTGATGTGCCGTTTTCACAGAGTGGTAGGCAATGGTAGTCAAGGGCTCATATTGTTAGCCAGTCAACAGATGATAATAACACTTAGGAAGTGTATTTTACATGCAAACATACAATTTTTAAATGGAACAATGCCTACTGATATTAACAAACTAAAAGAAGAGTAAATTAGAATGTCAGGGGTGTTTGTTTCAGTATTCTAGTGCTAGTTGTTTTTGAGATACCATATTTTGGAAAGTTCCCACACTGGTACTTATACAATACCTGTGGTATCATACACTAAAGAACAACACAAGTGCACAACTGCATAAACTATTTATGTGGATTCTGAACAGTTATAAGACAGCTGATCATCACAGGCTGTGTTCAAAATTACCAGCAGCAGTCACAGTACATTCTCCTAATCTGGTATGGGTCTGCCCCCGGTAGCTGAGTGGTCAGCACGACAGACTGTCAATCCAAAGGGCCCGGGTTCGATTCCCGGCTGGGTCGGAGATTTTCTCCTCTCAGGGACTGGGTGTTGTGTTGTCCTAATCATCATCATTTCATCCCCATTGACGCGCAAGTCGCCAAAGTGGCGTCAAATCGAAAGACTTGCACCAGGCGAATGGTCTACCCGACGGGAGGCCCTCGTCACACGACATTTCATTTCATCTCGTATGGAATGACTGCTGCTCACGTGCTAGCATTTTAGTGGACATGTCCAAGAAGGCAGCAGTAATACATCATTGTATATCATTGGGTGTAGTTGGTATGTCCCTGCACACAGAATCTTTCAGTTTTACCACAGAAAAAAGTCTATAGGTATCAAATCCAGGGAATGGGCTGGCTAAGATATAGGTCTTCTGCATCCATTTCAAAGATTCAGAATCTATTAATGAAGCCATGCTGTAATGCTTCATGTGCTATGGGCTTGACAGCCATCGTGTTGATACTACAAGTTCCTCCTAGTCTGCAGAGGAACATCTTATAGCATCCATGGAAAATGATCTGTTAGGAGTCCATGATACTTGTGTGCATTCAGTGTGAAAAACAGGCCTATGAGCTAATGGTTCACTATCCCACACCAAATGTTTGCACTTCATGGATGCTTATGAACCACCTGACGAAGCCTTTGGAGATTGCAGCCGATTGATAATGCATGTTTCAGCGATTTACCTGGGCATGACTGGTAAATGTGGTTTTATCACTAAACAATATATGTGATACATCTGGAGTATCATGTCTTAATGCCCATGTACAGAAGTTTGTATGATTCCCTTAATCATTTCCATGCAGCTATTGCTGGAGAGAGATGTGATAGGCATGGAACGTATGTCAATGGAGAATGTGTGGGACACTTGCCTGACTCATGCCACTTCCTCAAGTGACTGCATGGGAGCTAACATGCAGATCAACTGTAACAGCAGTGAGAACATTAATTTCCCCCTTTTATGTCATCACTTGTGTCCTTCTGTTACACTGTCTAGGTGTTGCACTACCTCTTTCATGTAACTGGTTGAAAAGGTTGATAAATAATTGCTGAGATGGTTGATGTCTATTGGGATATCCTGTCACATACACCATACAACAACAAACTGCATCTTCTTACACTCTTGATACACCATGAGCATGTTGGTTTTTTTGCACTGGTAAATCCCATCGTCCACTCACGACCTACTTCTTGGACTGTCATCCACTAATTGACCAGGATGTTGCAATTCACTCAAGGGACACAGAAGCACACTGTAAGAAAATGTAACATCGATGTACCTAGCAACTACAAAAGTTGAATGGCACAAAAAAAGTGTTGATGTGGGAACTTTTTAAAATACAATATCTCATAAACGAGACACACTAGCATTCTGCAACAAACACCACTGACATTCTAATTTACTCTACTTTTAGTTTGTTAATGTCCATAGGTAGTGTTCCATTTAAAAACATGTATGTTTGCAGAAAAAATAAATTTTCTATCTATTATTACAACCTGTTTATTGGCTAACATTACAAGCCCCTAGCTACCAATCCATTCTGTGGAAGCCACACATCAATAATATTTTCCACTCCATAAATATTTGCAGTGGAAGTTTTAGGTGATTCACCCTGTGTCTACATATACAGAAGACCAGACGCCATATGGCCATGTGGCACTAGCAACAGGGAAGATGATATAAATACATATTATGGAAGGGAGAGCAAATGATCTCCTAAATAAAGACATACAGGAGCATGGAGAAAGAAGAAGGAAAATTATTTCACAAGAGAGTGGAATCTCAAACTGACAATGAGTGCTCCTGATGAAGCAGGCAAAAGGTTATTTTAACAAGTTTCCAGACTCAGTAAACAAAGAAAAGGAATTAATTTTTTAAATCATTTAAAAGTACATCTTAGTGAGAAATGTATATACAATACGAGTAAGTATTAAAAATGGAACTAAATACTGGTGCTATATTGTAACAGAAAATATGTGATAATCTTTTGTGAGCATGTAAAGGCTGATCCCATTATCTTTACTGTACATTTGTTGTGTATACACTGACAGAAAAAAGTCACAATTTGAAGAAGGAGTAGTGCGATGGAAAACAAAGGTTAGTGGGCATGTTTCAACATCTGTAAGATTATGTCTGTTCAGATTACATGTGAGCTGCATAAGAGTAATGCCAGTAGCGCCACTATGAGGATACAAATCAGGTTTGCTTTAAGTACACATTGAGATGGTCATGAGTGTTAGTTATCTTTGAGATTGGACATGGTGAGTTGAAAAGTCAAGAATGTCTTTAAGGCAACAAAGACACCTTTGTCAACACGTGACTCGGTCATATAATAGAGCTACAAGAAACTTGAATTTCCTTCTGAAGAAAGACTTCTCAGGAATGTAGTCACTGAACATTGAGTGCTAGCTGCAGTAGTCACGAAAATGTATGGTTACAAGAAGACCATGGTCTTGTCTGCCACATGGCACTATGACAGGGAAGATCATTGTGTTTGGCAGATGGTTCTGGTACATTGTACTGTATCTGCAGCAGCAATTCGAGCAGGAGTTGACACAATAGTGACACAACGAACTGTTACAAATTGGATTCTTCAAGGACAGCATGAAGTCAGACAGGTTATAGAGTGCATTCAACTACCCCAAACCACCACCATTTGAGACTTCAGTGGTGTTGAATGAGAGCTTATTGGAGGGCTGCGTGTAGGTCTGTTGGGTTTTCTGATGAAAGCTGGTTCTTCTTCAGTCCAGTGGTGTCCATGTGTTGGGTAGAAGGAGGCCAGTTGAGGAGCTGCAACCTAACTTTTTGCATGCTAGATCCACTGGACCTAGATCTAGAGTTATGGTCTGAGCTGAAATTTCGTATGACAGCAAAGGCATTCTCATGGTTATCCCTTGCACCCTGACTGCAACTTTGTATGTCAGTATGTTGGTTTGACCTGTTGTGTTGCCATCCATGAACAGCACTCCAGGGGGTGTCTAGGCCTGCTTGCTCACCAACAGATCTGTCTGCAATCGCGCACATATGGGACATCATCGGACAACTCCAGTGTCATAACAAACAACATTAACTGCCCTTGTATTGCCTGACCAAGTGCAACAGGCTTGGACCTCCATCCCAAAAACTGACATCTGGCACTTGTACAACACAATTCATGTACATTTGCATTCTTGCATTTAACATTCTACTGGTTACACCAGTTATTAATGTATCAGCACTTCACATCTGCAATGGGTTACCTCATCCTTGCATTAATCTGTGATTTTGCAATGTTAATTACCTAAATATGTTACCTAGACAAATGTATTCCCCAAATTTAATTACTCTACATTAATTATATTTTGGTGTTGCATTTTTTCTGGCAGCGTACATTGTATTTAAGACTTTATTAATGTAAAATGTTAAATGCAGTTAGAACACATACATCTGTCTTAGTCTATCTGCCTATAAAGTTATAGGTAATACCCAATATCCTCAACTGAAAAGTCCATGCACAAAGAATAAATAAAGAAATAAACAGATATACATTTCTTCTGCAGTTTACATATTGTTTGCTCTGTACTGAAACCAAAATGGTACTTAGTATATACATTACTGCTGTTAAATTTAACAAAATATTATTGTACTCTTGTGTGAAGAAAAAAAATATGTCTTTTTGTTCATAACTTTGAAGTTATTAATTGAGATAAAATATCAAGACAACAGCCATTTTTATACCTTGTAATGTCTGAAAATTCTGTTATAATGATACTGAAGCCTGAAATTTACTGGACACAGTGATTCCTTAGATTTACCAAATTTTTGTTTTTAAAGGAAATATTCAAAAGTTAAACTTTTGTTAGGTAAATTATAAATGGCAGCTCTCTTAGAAGCTAGGAAATTCTGTTGAACATGAAGCTATGTTATCATTATGATAGTAATCCCCCACCATGAACCATGGACCTTGGCGTCGGTGGGGAGGCTTGCGTGCCTCAGCGACACAGACGGCCGTGCCGTAGGTGCAACCACAATGAAGGGGTATCTGTTGAGAGGCCAGACAAACGTGTGGTTCCTGAAGAGGGGCAGCAGCCTTTTCAGTAGTTGCAGGGGCAACAGTCTGGATGATTGAGGTCCCCCATTCAGATCTCCGGGCGGGGACTACTCAAGAGGACGTCGTTATCAGAAGAAAGAAAACTGGCATTCTACGGATCGGAGTGTGTAATGTCAGATCCCTTAATCGGGTAGGTAGGTTAGAAAATTTAAAAACGGAAATGGATACGTTAAAGTTAGATATAGTGGGATTTAGTGAAGTGCGGCGGCAGGAGGTACAAGACTTTTGGTCAGGTGAATACAGGATTATAAATACAAAATCAAATAGGGGTAATGCAGGAGTAGGTTTAATAATGAATAAAAAATAGGAGTGCGGGTAAGCTACTACAAACAGCATAGTGAACGCATTATTGTGGCCAAGATAGACACAAAGCCCATGCCTACTACAGTAGTACAAGTTAATATGCCAACTTGATCTGCATATGATGAAGAAATTGATGAAATGTATGATGAGATAAAAGAAATTATTCATGTAGTGAAGGGAGACGAAAATTTAATAGTCATGGGTGACTGGAATTCGAGAGTAGGAAAAGGGAGAGAAGGAAACATAGTAGGTGAATATGGATTGGGGGGTAAGAAATGAAAGAGGAAGCCATCTGGTAGAATTTTGCACAGAGCATAACTTAATCATAGCTAACACTTGGTTCAAGAATCATGAAAGAAGGTTGTATACATGGAAGAACACTGGAGATACTAGAAGGTTTCAGATAGATTATATAATAGTAAGACAGAGATTTAGGAACCAGGTTTTAAATTGTAAGACATTTCCAGGGGCAGATGTGGACTCTGACCACAATCTATTGGTTATGAACTGTAGATTAAAACCGAAGAAACTGCCAAAAGGTGGGAATTTAAGGAGATGGTACCTGGATAAACTGACTAAACCAAAGGTTGTACAGAGTTTCAGGGAGAGCATAAGGGAACAATTTACAGGAAAGGGTGAAAGAAATACAGTAGAAGAAGAATGGGACGAAGTAATGAAGGCAGCAGAGGATCAAGTAGGTAAAAAGACGAGGGCTTGTAGAAATCCTTGGGTGACAGAAGAAATATTGAATTTAATTAATGAAAGGAGAAAATATAAAAACACAGTAAATGAAGCAGGCAAAAAGGAATACAAACGTCTCAAAAATGAGATCGACAGGAAGTGCAAAATGGCTAAGCAGGTATGGCTAGAGGACAAATGTAGGGATGTAGAGGCTTATCTCACGAGGGGTAAGATAGATACTGCCTACAGGAAAATTAAAGAGACCTCTGGAGAGAAGAGAGCCACTTGTATGAATATCAAGAGCTCAGATGGAAACCCAGTTCTATGCAAAGAAGGGAAAGCAGAAAGGTGGAAGGAGTACATAGAGGGTCTATACAAGGGCGATGTACTTGAGGATAATATTATGGAAATGGAAGAGGATGTAGATGAAGATGAAATGGGAGATACAATACTGCGTGAAGAGTTTGACAGAGCACTGAAAGGCCTGAGTCGAAACAAGGCCCCGGGAGTAGACAACGCACTGTGGCCAAGCGACCCATCTGCTCTCTTTTTTTGTGGTAAGGTCTTATGGGACCAAACTACTTAGGTCATCGATCCCTAAGTCTACACACTACTTAATCTAACTTACACTAACTCACGCTATGGACAACACACACACGCCCGTGCCCGAGGGAGGACTCGAACTTCCGACGGGGGGAGCCGCATGACTGTGACAAGGCGCCTCAGATCGGACGGCTACCCCGCGCGGCATCTGCTCTCTTTGACAAGCCCATACAGAAGCGGTAACTGACTATCCTTTTCTAGTTTAATGGTGAACTTATTATTTCTGTGGCGTGAGTTAAGATGTTCAAATGCTGAAATGCGTGTGAATTCCTAAGGTACCAAACTGCTGAAGTCATCGGTCTCTAGACTTACGCACTAATTAAACTAACTTTTGCTAAGAACAACAACAACAACAACAACAACAAAAACACACACACACACACACACACACACACACACACACACACACACACACACATGCACGAGGGAGGACTCGAACCTCCGGCGGGTGGAGCCACGTATCCGTGACATGGCGCCTGTAACCGCGCGGCAATTCTGCTCGGCTTAAGAGTTTCCAGAAACTCATGGAGGCTCTCCCTACCATGAGGCTATATCACAAAGGTATCGTCCACACACCTGAAGAAGCAACTGAATTTGTATCTAGCCATCTCTAACGCCTCCTCGTCGAAGTTCTCCATGAAGATATTGGTAAGAACTGGAGATAGAGGTCTGCCCACGGCTGCACCTTCTGTCTGCTCGTAATATTGGCTGTGTACAGAAAATAAGTTTAGGTTAGTATATTCCTGAACAGAGCACTGTCAAACTGCGCTGCAATCAGTTCCAGCGAAGCTTTCAGTGGTACCCTGGTTAACACTGATATCACATCAAAACTGACCATTAAATCCGATTCTGTGATACGTAGTTGCTTGAGACATTGCAAGAAGTCCTCTGAGTTTCAGTTTTTTGATATTTCGGTACATGTCCTCTCTGTAGAGGCTCTTGATGAAGGTGGACAAGCTTCGACAGAGGAAAAGCAGGATGTTGAGTTCTCTCGGTCTCTTGCCGAGATGTCGAGGCTGTATGTGTCAATACCGGACTTTTTCCACTCGACGAGCAGTCTCAGCTAGCACATGATGAAAACAACGAGTCACGTTGCCGATACATTGTGCATGAACGACGCTGATATCCAGCGGAATACCCGACATCTCAAGACGTCGACAGATCACCGTGAAAGCCTGAAGAATTTCTACTAGCTGTATGCGTATAAAGCTACTGATCACGCGCCCTTGGACTCAACTTTCGGAATTCTCTCTTGGTGCTGTGGACTTGTGTTGTGTATGGACAACATTGGCTTGATCTTCTTCTTCTTCTTTTTTTTTCAGAGCTTCAACTTATGGCTTCTGTAGCTTCGCTGATCTACACAAGTCACCAGATGCAAGTGTTTCTATAGTGACCGACAGAAAAGTGGCAGCAGCAAATAGAACTGCAACAAAAATAGGAAGATAAATAGAAATCGTGACATCTCGAGCAGTTGGAACTGCAACAGTAACTGTAGCAATTGTCATACCAGTAGTTAGCCATTCAACAGCAACAACAGTAGCAAACACTTCAGTTGCGGATACGAGAAATGTAATGACAGCCTGCAGCAGCAGTGTTATCCCCTCCTCCTCTTTCTCCATTCTCTTGCTTCTGTGAAACAAGAGACAGTTTTACTTCACATTGCAAGGTAAGTCGAATAACTGACCTTGACAACCAGAGTGCTGTCATCTACTAACAAATTTTACGAAATGATACTGAAGTTAGGACCTCTCTCGGACTCCAGTAGTTTGAGTTTTTTACTGATATTTATGGTTTGCCGACAGACTACTCTTATGACCGAACCCTCGTCGCAGCAAAAAGCAAGTTTAATCAATGCGATAAGTAAATAAGCAAACGGGCGCAGTATGGGCTGCAGATTCGCAAGACGTAGCACCCATGTGTGACTTTTCGTGTAAACTGGGTGGCGTATGGTATGATGTATCTTTAATCCATGGCGTCATCATATGTCTATAATCAAATAGGGGAGTCAGTAGAAAGACAGTAGAGTCATATGATCCACTATTAACTAAGATTCTAAAAGTTGCTAAAGATGACCAAGTAACAGTATCAGCAGTGGCTACGTTTGAGAGTTAATACACTCCTGGAAATGGAAAAAAGAACACATTGACACCGGTGTGTCAGACCCACCATACTTGCTCCGGACACTGCGAGAGGGCTGTACAAGCAATGATCACACGCACGGCACAGCGGACACACCAGGAACCGCGGTGTTGGCCGTCGAATGGCGCTAGCTGCGCAGCATTTGTGCACCGCCGCCCTCAGTGTCAGCCAGTTTGCCGCGGCATACGGAGCTCCATCGCAGTCTTTAACACTGGTAGCATGCCGCGACAGCGTGGACGTGAACCGTATGTGCAGTTGACGGACTTTGAGCGAGGGCGTATAGTGGGCATGCGGGAGGCCGGGTGGACGTACCGCCGAATTGCTCAACACGTGGGGCGTGAGGTCTCCACAGTACATCGATGTTGTCGCCAGTGGTCGGCGGAAGGTGCACGTGCCCGTCGACCTGGGACCGGACCGCAGCGACGCACGGATGCACGCCAAGACCGTAGGATCCTACGCAGTGCCGTAGGGGACCGCACCGCCACTTCCCAGCAAATTAGGGACACTGTTGCTCCTGGGGTATCGGCGAGGACCATTCGCAACCGTCTCCATGAAGCTGGGCTACGGTCCCGCACACCGTTAGGCCGTCTTCCGCTCACGCCCCAACATCGTGCAGCCCGCCTCCAGTGGTGTCGCGACAGGCGTGAATGGAGGGACGAATGGAGACGTGTCGTCTTCAGCGATGAGAGTCGCTTCTGCCTTGGTGCCAATGATGGTCGTATGCGTGTTTGGCGCCGTGCAGGTGAGCGCCACAATCAGGACTGCATACGACCGAGGCACACAGGGCCAACACCCGGCATCATGGTGTGGGGAGCGATCTCCTACACTGGCCGTACACCACTGGTGATCGTCGAGGGGACACTGAATAGTGCACGGTACATCCAAACCGTCATCGAACCCATCGTTCTACCATTCCTAGACCGGCAAGGGAACTTGCTGTTCCAACAGGACAATCCACGTCCGCATGTATCCCGTGCCACCCAACGTGCTCTAGAAGGTGTAAGTCAACTACCCTGGCCAGCAAGATCTCCGGATCTGTCCCCCATTGAGCATGTTTGGGACTGGATGAAGCGTCGTCTCACGCGGTCTGCACGTCCAGCACGAACGCTGGTCCAACTGAGGCGCCAGGTGGAAATGGCATGGCAAGCCGTTCCACAGGACTACATCCAGCATCTCTACGATCGTCTCCATGGGAGAATAGCAGCCTGCATTGCTGCGAAAGGTGGATATACACTGTACTAGTGCCGACATTGTGTATGCTCTGTTGCCTGTGTCTATGTGCCTGTGGTTCTGTCAGTGTGATCATGTGATGTATCTGACCCCAGGAATGTGTCAATAAAGTTTCCCCTTCCTGGGACAATGAATTCACGGTGTTCTTATTTCAATTTCCAGGAGTGTATTACACAAATTACGTGTCGCCTGCGGCACCAATCATAAAAGACGGCACTGCAGGTCACAAGTGGTTTGCTGTGGGCGACCAGCCACTAGTACACTTCATGCTATCCAGCTCCGTCCATAGCAAACAACTGACAACTGCAGACACTAACGTTAACACTGGAAGTCAATGGCATAGTGGCAGGCTTCACTTGGGCATAAGCACAAGTCCATCTCTGATAAATTTGGACACGTAGCAACGCATTGGTTCACAATTGCAGCAGCTACCTTAGCATGGAATGGTGATGTACAGTGGGCAGTTGATCCCATTTCGGGTTGTGCCACCATCAGCAAATCATCTAGAATTGCCAAGCCTGCACCCACGCTATCTCCTGTGCAAAGTTTCAACTCCTGGCCCTGCCCCGAACACCCCTGGTAAAGAGTGTTCACCTATTTCCCTCGGCCGTTCCCAGAGACCAATGTAGATGCTAGTTGTTGATGCCCCTTCTAACTTCTGTATGTATCTTGGATGACTGCTACAATGACATAAGTTACCATATATGCTCAGGAAACAATATCTGCAATAGGGGTGGCACCCACTACAGTAATGTCTGACAATGGCCTCAGTTTATGGTATATGCGTTCCAAGAATTCTATTGATGTAACAGTGTAGAGCATCGGATCACTGCTCTGTTTTACCTGTAGCCGATTTCTGGGGTGGAGCTGATTGTCAGGATATTTAACTTACAGCGGCAGAAAATTATAAGGAAGCATTCACTTGCTAGCTTCTTCGTGACATATATATCCACCTCTGTAAACGGATGTATTCCTGCTGAGTTATTGCATGGGCGAAGTCCACGTACCCTCTCTGACGTATTGCGCATGGCCCAGCGAACATACTGCCCATACAGAGGGTCAAATTATCGAGGGAGTCCCACATACGAGCTCTCATACTGAGTCAGTAACCCGGATGGACTGAAGACATCAGCGTCATCAGCAAAGGACGACTAATGTTTGTGTTCCTGGGCCGCCATGAACAGCTCTACAATAGAACCAGCTCTGGCAGCAGACAGGTACAATACCCTTTCCCTGCAGCCGACATGAGCCAACAGATGCCATCACGACCCTGTGCACAAGGGTGGCAGCCACCTTTGGCTACTGTAGGAGGTCGGCAACGAACAGAAATAAAAGCCGATGGATTTGGAACCTCTGGCACTCCGCTCCAAAGTTACTTCTGGCTCCATCTGCCAATGATCCACTCCAAAAATAAGAAACGGAAGCAGAGATCCAGCGTGAAGTCAGTAGGGTGTCTAAGGAGGTGGAATCGCTTTTCCCGCCGAGTCACAGCACTCTACCGAGCGAGGTGGCGCAGTGATTAGCACACTATACTCTGATTCGGGAGGACGACGGTTCAATCCCGGGTCCGGCCATCCTGATGAGGGTTTTCCGTGATTTCCCTAAATCGCTCCAGGCAAATGCCGGGATGGTTCCTTGAAAGGGCACGGCCGACTTCCTTCCCTAATCCAACGAGACCGATGACCTCGCTGTTTGGTCTCCTCCCCCAAACAACCCAACCCAACCCAACCCACAGCATTCTGGTCTCCTCTTCCAGTCAGCGATTCCTTGCGAGAACTCTGTCAATACGAACCATATGGACGTGACTATTTCTTCCACTAGTCTTATCCTCACCACTTTAGCGAAGGTAATCAACTTTGTTTGCACCTTCTTCCTATTAGGATAGAAAAGATAAACAATTGTTTTGTTACGATGGATCACGGAATAATGTACACACCTCAAAGGCAAACTACGAATGTCGGTGAATCATAAGTAGAGGCGTCAAATGTACCATGTTATAAAGAGAAAGGCTGTATCATAGAGACAAAATTGAGTAATTGAGCAGAGTTGGCGACAGACTGAAAAACAAACTAAAAACCAGATTAATAAGGTATATAGAAATACTGATGGACCATACAGCATGTTTCTGAAACCCTGTAACACGCTTTGTGAGTTTGTGATGGAGACCGAGTAGGCACCGCCTTGAATAGTCTCACATGTCAGGAAACTTACTGTTTCTGTTACAATATAACGAACATGTGAAATATAGTATTCCCCTTTCTCGTGCCTTTCCATATGTCTTACTGTCACTTTGATAACTGTCACATTTTTAACAAACGAAGTAATACGGTAACCACGTACAATCTTAAAGGCCAAATGAAACATACGTTTTAGACCTCATAGCAACAAATAGACCGGAACTTTTCGACTCCGTGAATGTAGAAGAGGGTATCAGTGATCATAAGTCAGTGGTTGCATCAATGACTACAAGTGTAATAAGAAATGCCAAGAAAGGAAGGAAAATATATTTGCTTAACAAGAGTGATAGGGCACAAATCGCAGAATATCTGAGTGACCACCATCAAACGTTCATTTCTGAGGAAGAGGATGTGGAACAAAAATGGAAAAAATTCAGGAACATCGTCCAGTACGCCTTAGATAAGTTCGTACCGACTAAGGTCCAAAGCGAGGGGAAAGATCCACCGTGGTATAACAATCATGTACGAAAGGTACTACGGAAACAAAGAAAGCTTCATCATAGGTTTAAGAGTAGTCGAATCATAGCTGATAAGGAAAAGCTGAACGAAGCGAAAAAGAGCGTAAAGAGAGAAATGAGAGAAGCATTCAACGCATTCGAACATAAAACATTGGCAAACAATCTAAACAAGAACCCTAAAAAGTTTTGGTCATATGTAAAATCAGTAAGCGGATCTAAATCCCCTATTCAGTCACTCGTTGACCACGATGGCACCGAAACAGAGGACGACCGAAGAAAGGCAGAAATACTGAATTCAGTGTTCCGAAACTGTTTCACTGCGGAAAATCGTAACACGGTCCCTGACTTCAGCCGTCGCACGGACGCCAAAATGGAAAATATTGAAATAAACGATATCGGAATTGAAAAACAACTGCTATCACTTAGTAGCGGAAAAGCATCCGGACCAGACGAGATACCCTTAAGATTCTACAGTGATTATGCTAAAGAACTTGCCCCCTTTCTATCAGCAATTTATCGTAGATCGCTGGAAGAACGTAAAGTACCTAGCGACTGGAAGAAAGCGCAGGTCGTTCCCATTTTCAAGAAGGGTCATAAATCAGATGCGAATAATTATAGGCCTATTTCGCTTACGTCAATCTGTTGTAGAATAATGGAACATGTTTTGTGTTCTCGTATTATGACGTTCTTAGATAATACAAATCTTCTTCATCATAACCAACATGGATTCCGCAAACAGAGATCATGTGAAACTCAGCTCGCCCTATTTGCCCAAGAAATTCACAGTGCCGTAGACACTGGCGAGCAGATTGATGCCGTATTCCTGGACTTCAGGAAGGCATTTGATACGGTTCCGCACTTACGTTTAGTGAAAAAAATACGAGCTTACGGAATATCGGACCAGGTTTGTGACTGGATTCAGGATTTCCTAGAAGAAAGAACACAACATGTCATTCTTAACGGTTCAAAATCTGCAGATGTAGAGGTAATTTCGGGAGTACCGCAGGGAAGCGTGATAGGACCTTTATTGTTTACAATATACATAAATGACTTAGCTGACAACATCGGTAGCTCCGTGAGGCTATTTGCAGATGACACGGTTGTCTACAAGAAAGTAGCAACATCAGAAGACTCGTACGTACTCCAGGAGGACCTGCAGAGGATTAATGCATGGTGCGACAGCTGGCAGCTTTCCCTAAACGTAGATAAATGTAATATAATGCGCATACATAGGGGCAGAAATCCATTCCAGTACGATTATGCCATAGGTGGTAAATCATTGGAAGCGGTAACGACCGTAAAATACTTAGGAGTTACTATCCGGAGCGATCTGAAGTGGAATGATCACATAAAACAAATAGTGGGAAAAGCAGGCGCCAGGTTGAGATTCATAGGAAGAATTCTAAGAAAATGTGACTCATCGACGAAAGAAGTAGCTTACAAAACGCTTGTTCGTCCGATTCTTGAGTATTGCTCATCAGTATGGGACCCTTACCAGGTTGGATTAATAGAAGAGATAGACATGGTCCAGCGAAAAGCAGCGCGATTCGTCATGGGGACATTTAGTCAGCGCGAGAGCGTTACGGAGATGCTGAACAAGCTCCAGTGGCGGACACTTCAAGAAAGGCGTTACGCAATACGGAGAGGTTTATTATCGAAATTACGAGAGAGCACATTCCGGGAAGAGATGGGCAACATATTACTACCGCCCACATATATCTCGCGTAATGATCACAACGAAAAGATCCGAGAAATTAGAGCAAATACGGAGACTTACAAGCAGTCGTTCTTCCCACGCACAATTCGTGAATGGAACAGGGAAGGGGGGATCAGATAGTGGTACAATAAGTACCCTCCGCCACACACCGTAAGGTGGCTCGCGGAGTATAGATGTAGATGTAGATGTATTTCAGTGTCAGAACGTACTCTGTCTCTCTGGTGGTCGACATCTATTCCTACCGCACTATTAGTTGTTTTGGCGTCGTTACTACTGTAATTAGCTACTTACAACCATAGTAATTATAACGTTAACTTCTGTCGCTCTTCCACCCCACAGAGGCGGCACAGTGTAATACAGTATTTTTCATGCTTGTATCTGAATCAAAGAAATACCACGTTTCCGGACATGATACCTGCACGATGCCAACTACATTCCCTAAAAATGTTAAACGGGCGTTTAGACAAACCTATTTTTAAAATAGATAGTGTAGCTAACAAAAACTGTTGTAAACTTTTTCTAGAATAAGCTGGGATAATCATGTTAAATGCTATAAAAAGTACTAGGCTCACACACTGAGTGAACGACGATCTTTGGAATTTGTAGTCTGAAGCTCACCCAGTTAGTCTTCAGGCCAATGATTGTTTTGAAGAGTTGGTAGTTAAGTACATGTGCCGTGGGCCATTTGTATGTAATGTTGTAATGATGTACAACGAGTTAGTTTACAGGCTATTAAATTACTTTTTATTCAAATATGGCTTCATGACTACAGCTGGGTTAATGTAAAGGTACAAAATACGTGGTTTAAGAATATGAATAACGTATAATACTTTCACACCACATTACCGACGAATTTATGAAAAAATGGAAAATTCTTCTATGGAATGTAGATGTTCAGAAAAAACTTTCTCAGTTAGCTTTAAACTTTTCTATTTATTAACATTTTATATAATTAGGGAATGGTCAAGGATTTTGGTAACAGCATCATTCTTCCGTTAATGAGCTAAATTTAATTTCTAGGGAAAGCCAATTTTATCATCTCCCATTGTAATTGTTTGGATCGCTATGCCTTTTGAACTATAATGGAATTCTTACAATCAGTTTTATGTGAAGCTGTAGCTAAAATACCTATATCCTACAATAATTATCTACAAGACGATCGCCAGTGTGCTGTACTATTATTACGGCACGTTTTAATGTTGCGAATAGGTTCTGTCGTGAAGATGAGTTACATCAGATAATAATTATATGAGACAATACAGAGTGAAAATAATAAAACTGTTTTATCTTAGTGATATGTTTCTTTCAAAGACCCACAGTGAGGTGAATTTTTAAATTGAGTTACTTAAGTAACTTGAATTTTTTTCAGTTCAATTGCTCTTAAACATGTTCAACCAGAAGTTTTTAAGATTTTGCTTTAGTCATTAACTCCTGCCGCTGTATTAAATTTCCATTCGTGTTGTACCCTATGATAGATTTACCGCTGTTTTCCATTGTCAAAATTGCTATCTCAAAACAATTTCCGAAACAAAAATTAATATCAAATACAGGAAACAACAGCACATTCTCAGATTGGGCAAGGATGAGACAAGATATTCACGGTGTCCTTCCACTGGGCTATCCCGACGTCACGCAAAATAATTTGAAGGAGCCGCGAAGGACCTAAGTTTGGAAGGGTGACTGGGATTTGAATCTTGTAGGTACCGAAGGGGACTTCAGTTTCTCAACCACAGCGCTATGGCGACTGGTTTTATAATGATAATATCTTACTGTAGGATTTATGCTTCGAAAGAAACTTTCTGTACAACTTCCAGTATTTTACACTGCTAGTAATTAAAAATGCTGAGCCAAGAAGGATAGCAGGAAACGAAATTTTCATTATTGTGCGTATACATTATGGTAGGAATAACGAAGGACTAAATTTATGGGTGAGTTGGCGTATGCTGGGTACGAAATCTAGCAGAGAGAGCTCACCGCCACTGATAGAAACAACGGTTCTAACGCGGCTGGACATCGAGTCGAACCGAGCCTACACTACAGATACAGGTATGTCAATACATTCTGCTTCAATTTACGAAAGATTTCATCAATTGTAGTGACTAGTGGTGGCGTTCTGGTCTTTCGAGAACAAATGACCCAATATTTCCAGTGGATGAGAGACCCGAAGGAAGTGCTGGGTGGCTCATCAGTCGAACACCCTTTGTAGAGAGGTAGGTCAGGGCAGCAAGAACGACATGTGCTGTTGCGGTATCTTGTCGAAAGAAAATCACGCAGTCCTTGCAGACCGGACACAACAGCCAGAGTTAACGTACTAGAAATGTAACAGTTACTGCCCAAACTATCGGCTGTGATAACCACACGTGAATGTATTGTGTAGGCATCGGCATGTCATACCGTCGCGCCAGATGCTCGGTCCGTGTCATGACGAATGTAATTTGGAAACGATCGTTCTCCTCGTGGGCTCCACACAGATTCGTCCATTGCGATGCTGAACGCAGAACCAGGACTTCTCTGAAAAGACAGTGTAGTGCCACTCCCACGTCCAGTGTTTTTGGGTGCACAACTCCCTGCGCGCCTCTCGCCGATACCATGTCAACGGAAGGCGCGCAACAACGCTCGCCCAGGTGACAGTGACAGTCCATGGGACTCTAGATATCGTCGCATGGTCCTCGTGATTACTTGCGTTGCTGCAAAAAAGTTCATTTACTGACTGAAGGTACTTGACGTGGGTGTTCGATCATTCGATCATGAACGGCCGTGCGAAATGTTCATATGTGTGTGAAATCTTATGGAACTTAACTGCTAAGGTCATCAGTCCCTAAGCTTACACACTACCTAACTTAAATTATCCTAACGGCAAACACACACACCCATGCCCGAGGGAGGACTCGAGCCTCCGCCGGGACCAGCCGCACAGTCCATGACTGCAGCGCCTGAGACCGCTCGGCTAATACCGCGCGGCGAACGGCCGTGCGGACAGTATGTTTGTCCTCTCGTGCGCTGAACTCGTGGGGCCGCCTAGATCCTGCATACTGCTGAGTATGGACTTCCTGCACTCATAGATTTCAAATTCGCTTGCCAGTCGTGCGATCCCGACCAATGTGAGCATCAACATCGCGCAACAACCAACTGCAGTCTCGATAGGCAACAATCCTTGCCACTGTTGAATTACGACGCTCGGTGGTTGACGTTTCCCCTCCGCACAAGAGACATAACACGATCTTCTCATATGCAACGAATACTCTAAAGCGATTTCTGAATGAGTAGTTCTCTGCATAATCTTTTCTTATGTACCGAACAAAGATGCCGTTACTCCTAAGTACAAGGTCCAGTCACATTAATGTGAACAACTCCTATGTTAGGGGTCAACGTGCAATAACCATCCACAGACGGTAGGTGGCAGCATTACCAGTGGAGGATATATAAAGTATGTCAGGGGGGACGGGGATAAACTGCGCTGTCGTTGTCGTAATGCCGGCCGGAGTGGCCGTGCGGTTCTAGGCGCTACAGTCTGGAACCGCGAGACCGCTACGGTCGGCAGGTTCGAATCCTGCCTCGGGCATGGATGTGTGTGATGTCCTTAGGTTAGTTAGGTTTAAGTAATTCTAAAAAAAAAAAATGTTCTAAGGGACTGATGACCTCATAAGCTGAGTCCCATAGTGCTCAGAGCCATTTGAACCATTTTTTGAACCGTTGTCGTAACGCATAAAACGAAAAATGGTTCAAATGGCTCTGAGCACTATTGGACTTAACATCTTAGGTCATCAGTCCCCTAGAACTTAGAACTACTTAAACCTAACTAACCTAAGGACATCACACAACACCCAGCCATCACGAGGCAGAGAAAATCCCTGACCCCGCCGGGAATCGAACCCGGGAACCCGGGCGTGGGAAGCGGGAACGCTACCGCACGACCACGAGATGCGGGCGCATAAAACGAAGCGATTTACCTGAAGTCCAGTGTTTTTGGGCGCACAACTTTCTGCGCGCCTCTCGCCGATACCATGTCAACGGAAGGCGCGCAACAACGCTCGCCCAGGTGACAGTGACAGCTTTCGAGCCAAGTAAAATGGCGCTACCCAAAACCGGCGCCAAGACAACTATGGTGCATCACATGCCATAGATGACAGGGGTGAACGACGGCTGCGAGACGTGTACGAACAGGTAGATGTGCGAGTGCTGACTAACTGGCCGCCCAGATAAACCAAGGGGCTACGAACAATGTCACCCCAACGACCGTTCAGCGAATGTTGCCGCGCTCGGGCCTCTGCTGCAGGCGCCTGCTTCATGCACCCATGCTGACTGCTGTTCAGTGGCGACGAAGATTGGAATCGCACGCCAGTACCTGAACTGGACGTCCACTGAGTGCCGACAGGTGGCCTTTTCAGATGAATCACGTTTTACACTCCGTCGAAGAGATAGTCATAGGCGTGTGCATCTCTACAATAATCTTTGGAAGGGTCCACGCCTGGCTGGGAGGGTGTTATGGCCTGGGGAATGTTTTCGTGTCATTCCCTGGGTGATCTCGTCATTTTGGAAAGCACAGTGGAGCAACACAAATAAGCATCTATCCTTGGGGACCATGTCCAGACCTACATGCAGTCTATTTTTCCTCGGCACGATGACATCTACCTGCAGGACAATGCAACGTGTTATACAGCTTGCAGTGCACGTGCGTGGTTCTAAGAGCACCAGGGTGAGTTTACGGTAGTCCCCTGGCCACCAAACTCCCCGGATAAAAATCCATTCCGGAATTTATGGGACTATCTCGAATGGGCTCTTCGTGCCGTGTATACTCAACCG
The DNA here is from genome assembly GCF_021461395.2 of Schistocerca americana. Taxonomy (NCBI): domain Eukaryota; kingdom Metazoa; phylum Arthropoda; class Insecta; order Orthoptera; family Acrididae; genus Schistocerca; species Schistocerca americana. The sequence continues at coordinate 661,536,747 of NC_060130.1, forward strand.
TGAAACCTAACGCAGCTGGCCACGGCTCTAGAGTCGGCATGGCTCCTCATCCCTGTCGGTACCTTCAATTCTCACTGACTGTCTTCCTGCACGTCTCGCAGCGGTCCGCAGTACTAAAGGTGGTTCTTCAGGCTTGTGACAAGTGGTCACATTAACGTGACTGGACCGTTTGTTTCGTGCGGTTGTGTTGTAATTCTAATCATCTGCATGTTCAAGCATGTGATGCACTTCATGACAGTTTAAAGTTTGTTTTATGCCGTCTTCATGCTGATGTAATTTTAATGCCCGGCAATTTACTTCATGCAGTAATTCGATATACAGAAGCAGATCGTCACGTTCCGATGTATTACAAAAAGAAAGGAGAAAATTTGTCAGGATTCCGCTCAGGTAGACGTTCTTGCGATTTCGTGGTATTTGTTGTTAAGATTCAGCTGAGTCGCCTTGAAGCTGTGTTATGTCCATTCCAGAAATGATAACTCTGGAAATAGCCACTATTTTCACCGGAATAGTTCGACAGCGACGGAAATACACTCACGGAAAAAAAAAATCGCAAAACCAAGAAGGAGTTGTGCTACATAAACGAAAGTTAGTAGGCGTGTTTCTACATCTCAAAGATGATGTGTGTTCAAATTTCGCACCAGTCGCCTGAGAGTGGCACTAGTAGCGCCACTATGAGGATGGAAATCAGGTTTGCTTTAAATATACGCTGTAATGGTAGTGAGCGTTAGTTCGGTTTGAGATTGGACGTGGTATGGCTGGCCGCGGTGGTCACGAGGACGTACGGTCGCAAGAAGACCGGGCTCCGGACGACCACGTGGCACTACCGGGATGGAAGACCATCGTGTTCGGCGTGTGACTCTGGCCCATCGTACTGCCATTTGCAGCAGTAATCTGAGCGGCAGTTGACACCACAGTGACGCAACGAACTGTTACAAATCGGTCACTTCAAGGACAGCTTCGAGCCAGGCGCCCAGTAGCGTGCATTCCACTGATCCTAAACCACCGCCATTTGCGACTTCAACGGTATGAAGCAAGAACGCATTGGAGGGAGGAATGGAGGAATGTTGGGTTTTCAGATGAAAACTGGTTCTGCTTCGGGGCCAGTGATGACGTGTTTTAGTTAGAAGGAGACCAGTTGACTGCTGCAAAAACCTGTCTGCGTGCTAGAACCACTGGACCTGCACCTGGAGTTATGATCTAGAGTGCGATTTCGTATTATATCAACAGCATTCTCGTGGTTATCCCACGCACCCTGACTGCAAATATGTACTTCAATCTGGTGATTCGACCTATTGTGCTACCATTTATGAATAGTATTCCAGGGGGGTTCTCCGACGGGGAAGCGCTCGCCCGCATACCGCTGTTGTAACCCAACATGCTCTATAGAGTGTTGCTTGGCCTGCTCGATCACCATATTTGTCTCCAGTCGAACGCATATGGGACATAATCGAACCACAGCTCTACCGCCATCCACCAACACCATTAACCGTCCCTGTACTGACTGACCAAATGCAATAGGCGTGCCCGCATCTCGTGGTCGTGCGGTAGCGTTCCCGCTTCCCACGCCCGGGTTCCCGGGTTCCCGGGTTCGATTCCCGACGGGGTCAGGGATTTTCTCTGCCTCGTGATGGCTGGGTGTTGTGTGCTGTCCTTAGGTTAGTTAGGTAAGTAGTTCTAAGTTCTAGGGGACTGATGACCATAGATGTTAAGTCCCATAGTGCTCAGAGCCATTTGAACCATTTTTTTGCAATAGGCGTGGAACTCTATCCCACAAACTGACAAACGGCACCTATACAACACAATGCATGCTCGTTTGTATGCTTGCATTCAACATTCTGGGTGTTATACTGGTTGTTAATGTACCAGCATTTCACATTCGCAATGGCTTATCTTGTGCTTAGATTAACCACTTATTCACCTAAATATGTTACCTAGACAAATGTATTCCAAAAATTTCATTACTATCCATTAAACATTTTGATTTTTTTGCGTCAGTGTATTTAAAACAGTAATCGTGAGAACGAATGAATGAACATTCGTAGTGTTTAAGAAGACAGACTTTTGCGACAGTGAAATCAGTGACACGGAAGTTTTTATTACTGCAGATAAGTACGGAAGTAGAAAACATTTACTATCACGTCGTTTCACAATGACAAAGAGACTGATGCACTAAACATTTGCCTGGCTAAAATTGAAGTAGTTAGTTCAGCGCGCTACTGGCTTGAGACTAGTAGGACGAAATCCGAAATATTCAGAAGCAGGGGAGAAAACAAGGTCCGAATTTTTGTGTCAAGTTCAAGAGCAGCAGAGGAACGCAGGGCTGCGACCTCGCGGTCGTAGACGCCATTCGGGCGGAGCGCCAAATGAACCGCTGCGCTCGCCGTCTCCGGATTTTGCACGCCTCCTCCGCTCTGTCGACGGCACCACTTGGGGAACGCCGTTCCTTTAATAATGGCTGTGACCACTGCCACTAATCTCTTTTTTAATCTTCTTACTACAGTCGCGGAGAGAGAAGAGCTAAAAAAGGAAACGATACATTACTCGCGGGTTCTATTACGACAATGATTCGGATCCCACGTTACACGGCAGCTACCGCCCTAGCAGCTCACAGGGTGAAGTCATACGAAGGCAGGGGAGCACCATCTCCATTATTACCTTCTGAAGACTATCTCCGGATGAAATCATCAATCGCTTCCAAATGTACAAAAAGGAACTTCAGGGTCCAGAAAAAAAAATCTTCATATTACGTTCAGAGCTGAGTAAGTGGTGTCTACACTATCAACACTTGCTCAGTAACCATAGATCGTAAGTGCTTTGTTGTGCAGCTACGACCGATCAGCGACGACTGCGCGGAGCTTTGTTCGTGATGTGTTGGTAAATGTGCCAACACCTTGTAGATACAGGAGGCCGAAATGCACGCTATCTAACGCAGACGGGCGTGAATTCTGGAACAGGATACGTAGTGAATTCTAATAAGAAAAGTATGCAGCTCCTCGAATACTTAACTTTATTCGATCCTTGTGGTACATCGCTCTTGATGAGACATTTCATACGATAACTATCAAACTATGTAAGGCTAATGGCGCCTTGCTAGGTCGTAGCCATGGACTTAGCTGAAGGCTATTCTAACTGTCTCTCGGCAAATGAGAGAAGGCGTCGTGAGTGTAGTCGCTAGCAATGTCGTCATTCAACTGGGGCGACTGCTATATCGTATCTCGAGACCTTGCCTTGTGGTGGCGCTCGGTCTGCGATCACACAGTGGCGACACGCGGGTCCGACATGTACTAAATGGACCGCGGCCGATTTAAGCTACCACCTAGCAAGTGTGGTGTCTGGCGGTGACACCACAGTTCGAATGGTTCGAATGGCTCTGAGCACTATGGGACTTAACATCTAAGGTCATCAGTCCCCTAGAACTTAGAACTACTTAAACCTAACTAACCTAAGGACATCACACACATCCATGCCCGAGGCAGGATTCGAACCTGCGACCGTAGCCGTCGCGCGGTTCCACGCTGTAGCGCCTAGAACCGCTCGGGGAGCTTTGTTCGATAAGCTGCCGGGTTGTGTGTGTCTAAAAGAGAGGGTTTAACTAACACGGTGACCGCGCCTAATGTTTATCATAGATTTCGTCCATATTTATGATATATACAGATCTTGGCCAGAAATGAAAGTGACAGAAGTGGTAGCTTCAGATGACGAAGCGTTTAGAAAAAAAATAGCATTTTAGACGCGGATCTGGGGAAACATATAAGCCATTGATGCTACCGTAGTTTTCAGACACTGGATGGCACCTCGGAAAGAGTACTTGATGGTAATTCGATGGTCATGGGGTCAAGTCCATGTGTGAAAACCCTTTTTTATTTTCATTTCTTACATTATTTACGCTGCAAATAAACAGAAATAATGCTCAGTATATTGTATTTATTAATATCTGTATCAAAGACACGGAGAAAAAGCAAATGAAAATTTGTGGTTACAAATAAACTGGCGGGAAGAGACTGTATTTAACAAGTTGCGCACGAGAGCTTCGTATATAAAATTCAATACTTTTATTATTTTACAGCTGATGATTTGCACGTGCTAGTGTGATATTCGCTGTAAAAAATAGGGAAAGCAATAGTCTCTCAGCATCTTGCACAAGTTATGAAAGCCGCATTTTTACAATTACATGGTTGTTTTAAAGTTCTGTAGAAACACAAACTTGGTTTACATTCATAAAAGATCCTCTCTCATCCCGCATTTCAGCAGCAAACCACACGTAACGCATTATTTTTCCAAATTTTAGCGAAGGTAGCTGGTGATGTACAATGCAACGTATTTTGATGCACTAGTATTTGGACGTTCACTGAGGTGACAAAAATCATGGGATACCTCCTATTATCGTCTCGGACCTACTTTTGCCCAGCATACTGCAGCAACTCGACTTGGCATAGACTCAACAAGTCGTTCGAAGTCTGTGGCAGAAATACTGAGCCATGCTGAATCGCCGGCCGGAGTGGCCGAGCGGTTCTAGGCGCTACAGTCTGGAACCAAGCAACCGCTACTGTCGCAGGTTCGAATCCTGCGTCGGGCATGGATGTGTGTGATGTCATTAGGTTAGTTAGGTTTAAGTAGTTCTAAGTTCTAGGGGACTGATGACCTCGGAAGTTAAGTCCCATAGTGCTCAGAGCCATTTGAACCCATGATGAATCTATAGATGTCCATAATTTCGAAAGTGTTGCTGCTGCAGGATTTTGTGTACGACTTGAGCTCTCGATAATGTCCCATAAATGATAGATGGGATTCATATCGGGTGATCTGGGTGGTTAAATCATGCGCTCGGAATGTCCCCGATGTTCTTCAATCCAGTCGCGAACAACTATGGCCCAGTGACATGACATCTTTGTTTGGAAACATGAAGTTCATGAACGGCTGCAAATGGTCTCCAGGTAGCCGAACATAGCCTTTTCCAGTCAATGATTGGCTCAGCTGGACCAGAGAACCGAGTCCATTACATGTAAACACAGCCCAACCATTATGGAGCCACCAACAGCTTGCACAGTGCCTTGTTTACGACTTGGGTCCATGGCTTCAAGGGGTCTCCGCCACACTCAGAGCCGACCGTCAGATCTTACCACCTGAAATCGGGGCTTTACTGATTAGGTCTAGGGTCTAGGGTCCGACCGATATGGTCACAAGCCCAGGAAAGGCGCTGCAAGCGATGTCGTGTTTTAGCAAAGGCACTCTACTAACATAGCCCATTAACGCCAAATTTCGCCGCGCTATCGTAAGGGATATGTTCGTCGTACGTCCCACACTGATTTCTGCGGTTATTTCACGCATTGTTGCTTGTCGGTTAGCAATGACAACACCACGCAATCGTTGCTGCTCTCGATCGTTAAGTGAAGGCCGTCGGGCACTGCGCTGTACGTGGTGAGAGGTAATGTCTGAAATCCGGCATTCTTGGCACATTCTTGACATAATGGAATTCGGAGTATTGAATTCCCTAACGATTTCTGTAAATGGAATGTCCCAGCTCCAACTATCATTCCGCATTCAAAGTCTGTTAATTCCCGTCGTGCGGCCATAATCACGCAATAAACCTATTCACATGAATCATTTGAGTACAAATGACAGTTCCGTGAATGCACTGCCCTGGTATATCTTGTGTTCGTGGTATCACCCCGATTTGTATACGTGCATATAGCTATCCCATGGCTTCGTCACCTCAGAGTATTTGCAGTGTAAGTAACGTAAAAACTGAAAATAAAAATGGTTCCGATAGGGAGTTGACCACGTGACTCTCGGATTGCCATTCTGTACCTTTCCGCTGCGTCAACCGCTGCGCCAACTACTGCCTGAAATCTATGCTAACATAAATGGCTAATGACTCACCCGACCAGCACCAAAATGCCATTTTTTTTCCTAAGTACTTTGCCATATGGAGCTCCCAGTTTTGTCACATGCGTTTCTGGCCAAGCCTAGCATATACCATAAATTTGGACTAAATCTGTGATGACTGCTGTGTTGTGGCTGTTGTGCTGAGCTCCAGTTATTGTCATGAATTATTCCGCACGTCCACCACGAACAAGTACACAAATAAGTGTGGTATACTGGTAGTTTACAACTTTGTGGCTGTTAACGAATGTTTGAGAGCAAAGGGCATGATTACACTGAACAAGACCAATACGCTTATGTAGAGTGTCGCAACTGAAAATAGCTTACAACCTTACGATGATGCTAAAGGTTCCGTGCATTGAAAGTGGAAGATTACCTAGGGATAGCAGTTTTTTGTGCCAATAAATTTTGCATCGTCAGCGTCGATAGGATGTGAATTTTCTCTGCTTTACGAATGTACCTATTTTCAAATGGAAGCCGTAGTAAAGGCTCACAACTGTCAGCCGTGTGAAAATCTCCTTTACACCAAAGATATGGTCCCCAGGAAAGGTCTTCTGTAAATGTCAAGGCAGGTGTTTTCGATGAGTACCCTATTACAGCTTTCTCTCTACCTCGTTGATTAATCATTTTTATTTACAAGTTTACACTGGAATTTTTTGGGTTGGATTTTCCAAACGTTATTCGACACTCACGAACTGACCTCAGGAATTTTTGAGACTCAATATGCCAAGAATTTCCGAGAGTTTGCTTTAATGATTTCTTTAAAGTTGTCAGATTTGTAGCAATGCTGGAGGGGGAAATGTAGAGCTCTTCCTCTGCAAAGTGTGATTTGAGGAAGCAAGAGTATTTTAAATGTATTTTTTTTGTTTTCATCTTTATCAGTGTCTTAGTTTACAGGTATTTAAGCGCTAAGCCGGCCGAAGTGGCCGTGCGGTTAAAGGCGCTGCAGTCTGGAACCGCAAGACCGCTACGGTCGCAGGTTCGAATCCTGCCTCGGGCATGGATGTTTGTGATGTCCTTAGGTTAGTTAGGTTTAACTAGTTCTAAGTCCTAGGGGACTAATGACCTCAGCAGTTGAGTCCCATAGTGCTCAGAGCCATTTGAACCATTTAAGCGCTTGTTAGAGTAAAATTTCGTTCTTGTTATCCAGAAATTAATAAAAATTGAAACGTGTCTCCTTCAGGTTTTGTTACTAACAAGACTGCGTCCTTCGTCAAATTATGTTTGCTGTCTCAGGCCGTATTATTTCTGTACTGTAGCTTATTACCTTAACAAATAGATTACATTACGCCTAGAGTAGCTGACGTAATATTCAAGTTTTACTAGATAATCATCATAAAACAATCATCTAAAATAAAGAGCCTTATATACGAATCTAACTTCTACCTAACTTTGACTGTTCGGCTTAAGCAATTAACATGGGTAATTTAACCAATGTGCTCATACTAGTTGGGTTAAGTTAGGACTAAGGCACATGCTTCCGCGTGCTCGTCGATGAGTGGATGGCAATTTATGGATGTTATTCCGCGTCAGCGCATTTATAACTTATAATTATCTAGGAGATTTTGCTCAATTTGATATCCCCTACCATGGTGTGACATTAACATCGACGTTTCTTTTTCTGTGCCCCGTAAGTGCTGGGATATAAGGTAATGCACAGAAGCCTATTTGTCGACAAATTAACAAGTAATGCTTGGGATAGTCAACTGAGGGACGTGGGACACTGATGAAATATTGAACTCAAATTCGGAAGAAGCTGTGTTAAAATCCCAGCCCGGTCAGCTTGATGCATGTCTCCATTGTTCCTTCTGATAAGTTAGTGCAAATAACGGGATGGTTCCTTCAAGATGACAACGGCCAATATCTTCCTCGATCGGTTCTAAGTTTCCGCATATAAAAATCTTTTTGAGATTCTTCACTCTGCAACGGAAATGAATTTTGCTAAGAGACCAGCTGTCCCTAAGACAGAAGCTGTGAAATGAATTGGCACGGTAGGAGCGATTGATTCGCCTATTGCAGTTTCTCTCTCTGTGGGCTGTCATGATTTAATTTTTTCTGTGCCTGTTTTATGTGATTCATAATAAGTGGATTTCAGAGTTTTCTTGATTACTGCTCGGCTGATTCCTTTGCTGGGCATGGAATTTAAAGGTACAAGGGAAAAAAGCAGAGGAAGAGAGATAGACAGAAGTGATTTATCTCTGCTGTCTCCATTAATTTTTAGAACAACGCACTGTAAACTAACTTCAGCACATCTCGCGAACAGTCTAATCCGTATGCAGGCACAGGATCTTCAACTGGTTATTGTCAGATAAAGAATCAATGGTTGCGGATAAATACTTAAAGCAGTGCGATTCTTTAATGAACAGTGCGTGCGGCACTTGATTTTAAACTGGTTATATTCCATAACAAACAATTGTTTACCGCAGTGACGTTGGTGAAGCTACCTTGAAAGGCAATACATAATCGGCGGTAATGTGTCGACAGTGTTTACCACAGTTTAAAGTTTATGTTTGGTTCTCGGGGATAGATTATTACTCGTCACAGGAACTTTCAGCCAGGTGTTAAATATGTGATGTAGCAGGATGTAGTACCCGGAAAGCCGAAAGAATCTAGATGGCTTGCTAATTGGAAGAAATTTACTGTCGCGGATCGTTCAACCCACTAATATCTGACCAAGGTTCTCGACATAAAATTACTCGCACCGTATAATCTGAGGAGATTGTAGTGGAACTTGAGGGTGAGGATTCATCCACAACCACCCTTCAGCTTACACATGAAATGCATGACTCCAGTTTACATCCACATCTATACTTCGCAAGCCATCTTCGGAGTGTGGCAGAGGATACTTCTGGTACCACTATCTGCCCCCCCCCCTCCCCCTCACACCATTTCCTGATCCGTTTGCGAATGCTGCGTGGAAGGAATATAAACTTCCGTATCAGCTCCAAGTTCTTGGATTTCATCGTTGTAATGTAATACGTTGCCTAACTTTTCCCAGAACGTACTCTCTCGGATTTTTTTTCGAGCGCACACAAGCGTGGCAGTGGTAAATGTGGTCAGATGTGGTCGATCGCGAACACTCTATCAGAGGAATTATTGGAAAGAAAGCAGAGCAGTTTACTGGATTTTACAGTCACGTGTCGAAGAATAATGAACTGTCATTCGCGAGTAGGAAATGTCGTTTAAGGCTGGATGAAGCATTAGTGAAAATTGAAGTTATAATCGAATTTAGTAGGATGATTCTGTTATAATAATTCGATAATACCTTTCGACAATGGATATAATAAATTAATAGTGACATCTCAACCCACTGTGTTTAATGAACGCTATGCAACCGATTATCAAATAATACTAATAGTGAAACAGTCCATCATCGACAAGGAGACGAGTGACTATCAACTAAGTGAGCAACGAGAAGGAATCTCACATACTAATGAGTTCTGGTCATAAACAACGTGTGTAAGCAACTGATCGAAATTATTTTCGCCCTAATGTTCATTTATGTCAGTGGATTATACGTCGCAGTACTGCAGTGCTGAACTTCTTATAGTATTTATCCTTCACAGATGAGATCTCTTCAGCCGTGACGGAGTTCTCAACTAACGCAATAGCTGTATCTGGAATTATGGAAATCAATCGCCATGCTCGTTTCTGCGCGTCAGCAATGATTGCCTGTCGTTGTGTGGTCTACTATCTATTTGCTGCCACCTTGTTAAAGGTGCACATTACCTGATGTTCATTCGAGATGTGCTGCAATAGTAGTTGGACACAGTACCTCTTGCTGTCCATAACAGGATGTGATTCAAGACTATGGTGCACCATCCCTCTTCGACATTAACATCCGTGAGCACCTGAACGGCCGGCGGCCTCATCGTCTATTTGAAACAGGATGGTCAAAGCGATCGTCGGGCCTTACTTGTAAGGGTCTTGTACTTTGAGATTACATTAAATTGTTGGTGTGTGAAACCTGTAACGTTCTTGTCCAGATCCGACACATTCCTGCCCCATATATCGAAATATATTTGGTAGGCGGCACATATGCGGTGGTGTCAATCTGAACAATAGTTGATCATAGTTATGTATGTACTCGACTGCGTAGTCCATGGTGGTATGGTGGTAAGTCCACATGTTCACTGTCTGAAAATTACTGGTTTCTTTGATGACAGTTCATTAATATAAAGAACCACAGTTAACTTACTATATGCTTATTTTGAAAACAGAACAAACATCACACTAGTTAACAAGCCATAGTAGTTAACACGTTACCAATCAAAAATTTCGAAATAATCATCTAGCAGACGACAACAGTTGACACGTGTCTGGTTGGTAAAAAAAGTCAGCATAACCTCCCATCTAAAGTGATTCTACTTCAAAAAAATGCTTATCATATTATCATTCATAATTCAATAAGCATTTAAGAAACATTTTTGTTCAAAAATGTTCAAATGTGTGTGAAATCTTATGGGACTTAACTGCTAAGGTCATCAGTCCCTAAGCTTACATACTACTTAACCTAAATTATCCTAAGGACAAACACACACACTCATGCCCGAGGAGGACTCGAACCTCCGCCGGGGCCAGCCGCACAGTCCATGATTGCATCGCCTAAGACCGTGCGGCTAATCCCGCGCGGCAAACGTTTTTGTGGGGCTGTGCCCAGTTTCAGATATAAATAAATAGGTAATCGTATTATATAGTGTCTCCCACAAACATCAGTTTTTGAAAATGAAATCACTAGTTTTAATTACTTCATTTAACTAGGTTTCCGATAAGAAAACAATAAGAGTGACATTTTAAAATTAAAAAAAACTGCTTTGCCTCTAAAAGTTAGAGTTCCCAAAATAATTTGCTAATATGTCTCACTTCCTTGAATTTTGTGTGTAGAGATTGTTTCTGAAATTAAAGTTTTCCTGCGATGAATGTTCAGGAATTAACGGTTAAATATGTTTATTAACTAAGACAAATTAATATATATCCTTTTACATGCAGTCAATTGCCTGTACCTAGGTCGTTTGAAACGCTGCGTCGCCTGCAGTAACACACTCACTCTGAAGTATGACGTCATTAAAATGATACTATCAAACCTATGCAAATTATGACGTATCAGTTGTGGTGAATTACACTGAGGTGAGAAAAATCATGGGATAGCGATATGCAAACATACAGACGGGGGTTGTATTGCGCACGTAAGGTATAAAAGGGCAGTGCATTCGCGGAGCTCTCATTTGTACTCAGGTGATTCATGTGAAGAGGTTTATGACGTGATTATGACCACACTTTACAGACATTGAACGCGGAATGGTAGCTGGAGCTAGACGCCTGGGACATTTAATTTCTGAAATCAATAGGTAATTCAATATTCTATTGTGTCAAGAGTGTGACGAGAATACCTCTCACCGCGGACAACGCAGTACCCGACTTCCTTCGCTTAACGGTCGAAAGCACCAACGTTTGCGTGGAGTTGTCAGTGCTAACAGACAAGCAACACTGCGTGAAATAACCGCAGAAATCAACGTGGGACTACGACGAACGAATCCCTTAGGGCAGTGCGGCGAAATTTGGCGTTAATGGGCTATGGTAGTAGAAAACCGACGCGAGTGCCTTTGCTAACAGCACGACCTCTTCTGAGCTCGTGACTATATCGTTTGTACTCCAGACTGGAAAACCGTGACCTAGTGGGAAGAGTCCCGATTTCAGTTGGTAAGAACTGATGGTAGATTTCGAAACCATGGACCCAATTTGTCAATAAGGCTCTGTGCAAGCTGGTGGTGGCTCCATAATTGTGTGGGCTGTGTTTACATGGAATGGACTGGGTGTTCTGGTCGAAAAGAACCAATCATTGACTGAGAATGGCTACGTTCAGTTGCTTGGAGGCCATTTGCAATTGTGCAATAAATCCATGTTTCCAAACAAAAATGCCATATCACTGGGCCACAATTGTTCGCGACTGGATTGAAGAACATTATGGACACTTTGAGCGCATGATTTGACCATCCAGATCGCCCGACAGGAATCCCGTCGATCATTTATTGAACATAATCGAGAGCTCAAGTCGTGCACAGAATCCTGCACTGACAACGCCTTCGCAGTTATGGTTGGCTCAGTATTTCTGCAGCGGACTTCCAACGACTTGTTGAGTCCATGCCACGTCGAGCTGCCGCACTACGCCGGGAAAAAGGAGGCTGATACGATATTTGGAGGTATCCCTTGACTTTTATCACCTCAGTGTAAGTTAATCTGTCAATGCTTTACAAAGAGTATTAGGTCACTATGACCTAATTCGTACTCCTATCCATCTCCGCAGCTGAGATGGCTAACGAATGCTTGTACAGTGGCGCTAGACTCGGAGGTAAGCCGGTTTGAATCTTGGTGGATAAAGTTTCCATTGCCAGTATTTGGCCGGAAAGGGAAGAAGAGGTGGTGGCGTAAAGTTTGTGATCGCTATTCTTTGCGCCAATGTCTTGGATTAAATTCCAAACGTCCTCGCTTTTTTTCATGAAGTGAGGGTATGTGAGACCGTAGATGGTGATCCGTCTGTCGGTTCGGGACGTCAGGCTCGGCGGTCCCCTTCGTGCTATTCGAGAGGGGTAGGCATTGTGCCGTTATCGCGTTCCACCCTCTCCATTTTCTCATCATTATCATCATGAAACACATATATAACAGTACAATATACATGAATGCATTACGCTCGTCAACAAATCACGGCCGGCCGATGTGGCCGAGCGGTTCTAGGCGCTTCAGTCCGGAACCGCGCGACCGCTACGGTCGCAGGTTCGAATCCTGCCTCGGGCATGGATGTGTGTGATGTCCTTAGGTTAGTTAGGTTTAAGTAGTTCTAAGTTCTAGGGGACTGATGACCTCAGATGTTAAGTCCCATAGTGCCCAGAACCATTTGAACCATTTGAACAATCCACGAATACACGTACGACACACATCTAACACATTCGAAAAGAAAGGGGTCAGTGTGCTCAGAGGAAGAAGACGTTTTCCGACAGGCGGCCGAACCCACCCCGTGAGATTTCTCAGTCATAAGTGCCATTAGACATTTATTTTTACGTTGTACTCCCATCATACAATAAATGGTAGTGGAATTAGGCATACAAACTGAACAGAGTACTGACTTATATATTCTACTGAATCGTAAGTATTCACTAGTGTAGATGTGTTTATTGTGCCTAATATCAAACAAATCAGAGAAATACATTTCAGTGTACGGATGCGTCAGAACAATGGGAATTTAACGGAAATACACTACTGGCCATTAAAATTGCTACACCACGAAGATGACGTGCTACAGACGCGAAATATAACCTACAGGAAGAAGACGCAGTGATATGCAAATGATTACCTTCTCAGAGTATTCACACAAGGGTGGCGCCGGTGGCGACACCTGCATCGTGCCGATATGAGGCAAGTTTCCAACCGATTTCTCATACACAAACAGCAGTTGACCGGCGTTGCCTGGTGAAACGTTGTTGTGATGCCTCGTGTAAGGAGGAGAAATGCGAACCATCACGTTTCCGACTTTGACAAAGGTCGGATTGTAGCCTGTGGCGATTGCGGTTTATCGTATCGCGACATTGCTGCTCGAGTTGGTCGAGATCCAATGACTGTTAGCAGAATATGGAATCGGTGGGTTTAGGAGGGTAATACGAAACGCCGTGCTGGATCCCAACGGCCTCGTATCACTAGCAGTCGAGATGACGGGTATCTTATCCGCATGGCTGTAACGGATCGTGCAGCCACGTCTCGATCCCTGAGTCAACAGATGGGGGCGTTTGCAAGACAACATCCATCTGCACGAACAGTTCGACGCCGTTTGTAGCAGCATGGACTATCAGCTCGGAGACCGTGGCCGCGGTTACCCTTCACGTTGCATCACAGACAGGAGCGCCTGCGATGCTGTACTCAATGACGAACGGTCGTGCGGTAGCGTTCTCGCTTCCCACGCCCGGGTTCCCGGGTTCGATTCCCGGCGGGGTCAGGGATTTTCTCTGCCTCGTGATGACTGGGTGTTGTGTGATGTCCTTAGGTTAGTTAGGTTTAAGTAGTTCTAAGTTCTAGGGGACTGATGACCATAGATGTTAAGTCCTATAGTGCTCAGAGCCATTTGAACCAATCAATGACGAACCTGCGTGCACGAATGGCAAAACGTCATTTTTTCGGATGAATCCGGGTTCTGTTGACAGCACCATGGTGATCGCATCCGTGTTTGGCGACATCGCGGTGAACGCACATTGGAAGCGTGTATTAGTCACCGCCAAACTGGCGTATCACCCGGCGTGATGGAATGGGATGCCATTGGTTACACGTCTCTGTCACCTCTTGTTCGCACTGACGGCACTTTGAACAGTGGACGTTACATTTAAGATGTGTTACAACCCGTAGCTCTACCCTTCATCCGATCCCTGCGAAACCCTACATTTCAGCAGGATAATGAACGACCGCATGTTGCAGGTTCTGTACGGGCCTTTCTGGATACAGAAAATGTTCGACTGCTGCCCTGGTCAGCACATTCTCCAGATCTGTCACCAATTAAAGACGTGTGGTCAATGGTGGCCGAGCAACTGCTCGTCACAATACGCCAGTCACTATTCTTGATGAACTGTGGCATCGTGTTGAAGCTGCATGGGCAGCTGTATCTGTACACGCCCAGGCGTATCAAGGCCGTTTTTACGGCCAGAGGTGGTTGTTCTGGGTGCTGATTTCTCAGGATCTATGCACCCAAATTGCGTGAAAGTGTAATCACATGTCAGTTCTAGTATAATATATTTGTCCAATGAATACCCGTTTATCATCTGCATTTCTTCTTGGTGCAGCAATTTTAATGGCCAGTAGTGTGTAATGTATATTTAGTCTATGAACTAAAGACATTCCTGTCTACAGGAGTCAGTCAGTTATCGAACTTGTAAATGAAATTAATCTTTCTATGCATGTAAGTCAGGTGACAGTTGGAATTATATCACAAACCTCTTTATGAATTAGGAAGAAACTCGGTTTGTCTAGACAATAGGGAAACAGCGTAGCAATTTTTTATGTGCATGCACTGTGACTTTGGTTGTCAGTTGGAACATCTGGTATGGGCCTAAATTGCTTTTGTGAAACGTGAGTTGTTGATGAAAACGTAAATAAAAGCTAAATATTCATTTTCATTCATTGTTCGTTATCCCAAACTACTCAGGACCCGCTACCATCTGCGAAATTTCAACCGCAAGGTTTGGGATACCCTGTAGACAAAGTTCCCACTCGCTTCATTTAGAAAATCTGCTAGGGCAGCCGCGCATATTAATCTTCCCAGTACCACGGGAGGGTGGTAATTTATGCCCACCCTATCAAAGTATTGTTATCTAGTCATGTAGCTCGTGTTTTAAAATTTTGAAAAAGTTATTATTGTTTTTGTTTTAAACATTTTCAGTAAAACTTAACCCAAAAATTAAAGTCTTAGTTGTGGATATGACTTTTGAAACACTTATAATATTCATATTTTCATGTTCAGGACCCTTTTATATATCAATAAATATTTAAAAAGTATGTTGCGAATAATAGCCAACGACAACTAACAAAATTTTTTTGTGGCGACTGTAAACTATCGCCATTTAGCTATGGAAAAGCGCCTTCGTATTGCTAACATTGATCTAAAATAAATTTTCAGGTTTTGAACCGTTCTGACAGCACACATTATGGAAAATATGTTCGTATTCCTAGGATTAAAGCCCCCACTTCTGGGACAGGGAGGTGCGCTGACCCCAGTTCGAATCTGGCTGGCGGATTAATGACAAGGGCTGGTGTGCCGGAAATCCCCGATGCGACTTTTAGGCGGTTTCCCACATCCCACTTGGTGAATATCAGGCTTGTACCAACGTCCTGCTTCAGACACATGATAAACCAAGGACTGTTAAGAATTCGGCACGCAAGTCATGTTCTGGTACTAGTGACATAGCTCTCTCACCTCAGTGCACAGTTTCCCCAACACCACGCCATGCTGTCTGAGCGTCAGGGGGACAGAAGAGGGGGAAACTGTGAATGCGCAGCTTTTCAACAATAATGCATTGTCACTGCATATGACGTGGTTTTACATTTCGTATTTCTCAACAACATAAATCACAAACAAAAAAATTCGATGTTATTTAACTATTTTTGGTGCATTGAAGACATTACATAATTTTTATGTTGTACAAACTGTCACATACGGACAACGTAGGCAATTTCAAAGATTTTCGCACTCACGTTGCCCCGTAAGAGTGACCTGTTTAGTAGTTCGATTCCCGACGGGGTCAGGGATTTTCTCTGCCTCGTGATGACTGGGTGTTGTGTGATGTCCTTAGGTTAGTTAGGTTTAAGTAGTTCTAAGTTCTAGGGGACTGATGACCATAGATGTTAAGTCCCATAGTGCTCAGAGCCATGTGACCTGTTTAGTATCATAGTCGAAACAAGCCTTTCACACACATACTTTGATTGAAATATTTCATCACGTTTGCAACCTCATTATGGAGACGTCGTAACTCTTCCTGAGGAAAACAGCCTAGACTTTTTAGTTTTACCGTAAAGGAACAGTCTTTTAAACCGGTATTACAATACATATTAATCAAGTTCATCTCTACATGCACAGAGGCGCTTTCCAATGAAACCACAAGCGGTCTAGAAAACAGCTCGAAAACAAATGTAAGAGTTTCAGTGTCTTCAAAACGTTACAAAACTATCCTTCTAACTCTTTCAGTGCCACAGTGAATTCTTAAAACCTCGCGTTTCTTGTAATGCCAGGTTCTTTTTTGACAGAAATTTTCCCTTCCACAATGCGATTTTCTTCTTACACGCATCCCCACCAAATCAGAAATAAGTTGTTTCTCACATTGCAATGTTTTACTGTGGGCGGTGTTCAATCAAGTCCACTTAAAAATGCGAGAGCTGCAATCCATTTCGCATGCTCCACTCTGCGTTCCTGGTTCCTGCTCTCCTTTTTTCTTCATAAATTCAACAATAGCTGGTTTTAAATGATAGAATCTTTCCAAACATGCCCCGTGACTTAACAAATGTGCTTTGTAGTAATATACACTGAAGCGCGAAAGAAACTGGCGTAGGCATTCGTATTCAAATACAGAGGTATGTAAACAGGCAGAATACGGCGCTGCGGTCAGCAGTGCCTATACTGTATAAGACAACAAGTGTCTGACGCAATTTTTAGATCGATTACTGTTGCTACAATGGGAGATTATCAAGATTTAAGTGGGTTTGAACGTGGTGCTATAGTCGGAGCACGAGTGATGGGACACAGCATCTCCGAGGTAGCGATGAAGTGGAGACGTTCCCGTACGACTATTACACGAGTGTACCATGAATATCAGGAATTCGGTAAAACATCAAATCTCCGTCATCGCTGCTGCCGGGAAAAGATTCTGCAAGAACGGGACTAACGGCGACTGAAGGGAACCGTTCAACGTGACGGATGCGCAACCCTTCCGCAAACTGCTGCAGATTTCAGTGCTGGGCCATCCACAAGGGTCAGCGTGTGAACCATTCAACGAAACATCATCGATATGGGCTTTCGGAGCCCAAGGCCCACTCGTGTACCCTTGATGAGTGCACGACACAAAGCTTTACGAGTCGCCTGGGCCCGTCAACACCGACACTGGACTGTTGATGACTGGAAACATGTTGCCTGGTCGGTCGAGTCTCGTTTCAAATTGTATCGAGTGGATGGACTTGTAGGGGTATGAAGACAACCTCATGAATCCATGGACCGTGCTTGACAGCAGGGGACTGTTCAAGCTGGTGGAGGCTCTGTAATGATTGGGGCCTGTGCAGTTGGAGTGATATGCGACCCCTGATATGTCTAGATACGACTCTGACAAATGACACATACGTAAGCATCCTGTCTGATCACCTGCATCCATTCAGGCCCATTGTGCATTCCGACAGACTTGGGCAATTCCAGCAGGACAATCCAAAACTGATACAGAATGGCCCGAGGAATACTCTTCTGCTGGCCACCAATCTCCCCAGACATATGAGTCCATGCCACGTCGTGTTGCGGCACTTCTGCGTGCTCGTGGGGGCCGTACACGATATTAGGCAGGTGTAACAGTTTCTTTGGCTCTTCAGTGTATAAAGTTTTCATAAATGTCGTTCAGTTCCATCGGACACTGTTACAACTGACAGTTGAATAATGCGTGTGACTTCAAAAAACTTACTATTCTTACCACTAATTTCACCACGTGCTCCATTCCTACAAATTTAGCACGTGTGCTCCTGACGTACATGACAAAGAAACCTTTAAATTCTTTCTGCAAGACGTTATAGCGCCGTTGCATAGCAAATTTTCGGTACCTGTCGATTATCCTACCCTGCATCTCATAATAAATATTGAGAATTGTTATCCTCCTCTCCTGTAATTCGCATTCATTTTAAAGGCTTACCGAACCACCTTCAAACTAATTTCCCTACAGTTCTATTCTAGAACGACGCATGAGAAAAGCGAAAACTTCAATCTTTCCGTACAAGTTCTGATTTGTCTTATTTTATTACAAATATCATTTCTCCTTCTGTAGGTGGATGTTAACAAAATATTTTTGCATTCAGTAACAGCTGTTGATTGAAATTTCATTTTAAAGGCTCACCGAACCATCTTCAAACTAATTTCCCTACAGTTCCATTCTAGAACGACACGTGAGGAAAACGAAAACTTCAGTCTTTCCGTACAAATTCTGATTTGTCTTATTTTATTACAAATATCATTTATCCCTCTGCAGGTGGATGTTAACAAAATATTTTCGCATTCAGTAAAAGCTGTTGATTGAAATTTCATGAGAAGATCATGCAGTGTTTGCCACCCCAATTCGCGTATCATATCCGTGGCAGTCTCTAACCTGTTTCGCGACAATGCAAAAAGAGCTGCCCTTCTTTGAACTTTTTCGATGTCCTCCGTCAACATTATCTGCTGCGGATCCCACACCGCGCAGCAGTACTCGAGAAGAGGGCGGACAAGTGTAGTGTCAACAGTCTCTTAAGTAGACCTGTTACTTCTTCCAAGTGCTCTATCAGTAAATCGCAGTCTTTGGTTTGCTTTCTCCATAACATTCCAATATAAGTTGTTCTTAATTGTAATGACAGGAATGGGGGAAAGAAATACAGTAGAAGAAGAATGGGTAGCTCTGAGGGATGAAGTAGTGAAGGCAGCAGAGGATCAAGTAGGTAAAAAGACGAGGGCTAATAGAAATCCTTGGGTAACAGAAGAAATATTGAATTTAATTGATGAAAGGAGAAAATATAAAAATGCAGTAAATGAAGCAGGCAAAAAGGAATACAAACGTCTCAAAAATGATATCGACAGGAAGTGCAAATTGGCTAAGCAGGGATGGCTAGAGGACAAATGTAAGGATGTAGAGGCTTGTCTCACTAGGGGTAAGATAGATACTGCCTATAGGAAAATTAAAGAGACCTTTGGAGAGAAGAGAACCACTTGTATGAATATCAAGAGCTCAGATGGCAACCCAGTTCTAAGCAAAGAAGGGAAGGCAGAAAGGTGGAAGGAGTTTATAGAGGGTTTATATAAGGGCGATGTACTTGAGGACAATATTATGGAAATGGAAGAGGATGTAGATGAAGATGAAATGGGAGATAAGATACTGCGTGAAGAGTTTGACAGAGCACTGAAAGACCTGAGTCGAAACAAGGCCCCGGGAGTAGACAACTTTCCATTAGAACTACTGATGGCCTTGGGAGAGCCAGTCATGACAAAACTCTACCATCTGGTGAGCAAGATGTATGAGACAGGCGTAATACCCACAGACTTCAGGAAGAATATAATAATTCCAATCCCAAAGAAAGCAGGTGTTGACAGATGTGAAAATTACCGAACTATCAGTTTAATAAGTCACAGCTGCAAAATACTAACGCGAATTCTTTACAGACGAATTGGAAAACTGGTAGAAGCGGACCTCGGGGAAGATCAGTATGGATTCCGTAGAAATATTGGAACACGTGAGGCAATACTAACCTTACGACTTATCTTAGAAGAAAGACTAAGAAAAGGCTAACCTACGTTTCTAGCATTTGTAGACTTAGAGAAAGCTTTTGACAACGTTAACTGGAATACTCTCTTTCAAATTCTGAAGGTGGCAGGGGTAAAATAAAGGGAGCGAAAGGCTATTTACAATTTGTACAGAAACCAGATGGCAGTTATAAGAGTCGAGGGGCATGAAAGGGAAGCAGTGGTTGGGAAAGGAGTGAGACAGGGTTGTAGCCTCTCCCCGATGTTATTCAATCTGTATATTGAGCAAGCAGTAAAAGAAACAAAAGAAAAATTCGGAGTAGGTATTAAAATCCATGGAGAAGAAATAAAAACTTTGAGGTTCGCTGATGACATTGTAATTCTGTCAGAGACAGCAAAGGACTTGGAAGAGCAGTTGAACGGAATGGACAGTGTCTTGAAAGGGGGATATAAGATGAACATCAACAAAAGCAAAACGAAGATAATGGAATGTAGTCAAATTAAATCGGGTGATGCTGAGGGGATTAGATTAGGAAATGAGACACTTAAAGTAGTAAAGGAGTTTTGCTATTTAGGGAGTAAAATAACTGATGATGGTCGAAGTAGAGAGGATATAAAATGTAGACTGGCAATGGCAAGGAAATCGTTTCTGAAGAAGAGAAATTTGTTAACATCGAGTATAGATTTAAGTGTCAGGAAGTCGTTTCTGAAAGTATTTGTATGGAGTGTAGCCATGTATGGAAGTGAAACATGGACGATAACCAGTTTGGACAAGAAGAGAATAGAAGCTTTCGAAATGTGGTGCTACAGAAGAATGCTGAAGATAAGGTGGGTAGATCACGTAACTAATGAGGAGGTATTGAATAGGATTGGGGAGAAGAGAAGTTTGTGGCACAACTTGACTAGAAGAAGGGATCGGTTGGTAGGACATGTTTTGAGGCATCAAGGGATCACAAATTTAGCATTGGAGGGCAGCGTGGAGGGTAAAAATCGTAGAGGGAGACCAAGAGATCAATACTCTAAGCAGATTCAGAAGGATGTAGGTTGCAGTAGGTACTGGGAGATGAAGAAGCTTGCACAGGATAGAGTAGCATGGAGAGCTGCATCAAACCAGTCTCAGGACTGAAGACCACAACAACAACATAATTGTAATCCCTAAGTATTTAGTTGAATTCGCAGCCTTTAAATTCGTGTGATTTATAATGTAACCGAAATTTCGCGGATTACTTTTAGTGTTCGTGTTGATAACTTCAGACTTTTCATTATTTAGAGCCAATTGCCACTTTTGAGACTAAACAGATACTTGTCTAAATCATTTTGCAATTGGTTTTGATCATCTGATGGCTTTACGAATCCGTAAATGGCAGCATCATCTGCAAACAACCTTTAGATCACTAGTCTGCTTCTTTGTGTTCAAACAGCCACTGGACATGTCTCCTAGATTGTTTATATAGATCAGGAACAGCAGAAATACTTCCATGGGGACCGCCAGGGAAGTGGTTTAGCTTCTGTTTTACTAAATGACTGTCCGTCAGTTACTACGAACTGTGTCCTTTCTGACAGGAAGTCACGAATGCAATCGCACAGCTGAAACAATACTCCATAGGCAAGCAAACAGCGCTGACCCCACGATTCCGCCGAAATGAAGAAAGTCGTGCCGACCGAAAAATGCTGCATCACAATCTAAATGAAATGTCATGCTTTATTGAGCACTTCAGAGGAGTACCTAGCAAAGCCAAGACACGCGGCAGCTTGGCGCGCTGTGGCCTACCCCGCGTTGCAAAAAAATTTAGAAAACTTTCTCACAGTTTCACATACTCGTAGAATTTACTTTGGACGCAGACAGATGGCGCACACTCATTTCGTTCCTGGGAGTGAACAGGTGACGGGTGACCTTAGATCTTTAGTCTCCTTAAACCGTAATTAGCAGCAGCACTTCATTTAAATACTTCAGGGCAATACATGTGTTACTGCGTACCAGTCTCTAGGCAAGGCATATTGTGTGGAGAGTATTGTATCCCATGGGTCTGCTCCTGTAAACTGAAGGGTAGGCCGAACGTAGGAAGTGAGTAGGAGCAGGAAAAGGTAAAAAACGTCGGTACTGCAAATACAGTTAACACTTTCGCTGCGGCATCGGTGCAGGCGCGCAACTCTCCAGTGCGGCCCGGCAACGGGCGAATGCGGGCCGGTAACACACTGAAACGGCAGGTACCGCTCGGAGCCGACGCTCCTAAGCATATCTGAGCTACAGGCTGACTTCAAGACCTTGTAAGATCTGTAGGATCATGTTCTGTACTGACTTAATGATGACAGCTTAGATGCATTACTTCAAATAAGCTTCGACTCTATTGTGGTCATGTTTTAAAGTCTGTTTTCTGTCTGACACCTATAGGGGTCATAGGCGTCATTCAAATGTTCGTGATCTGTTGATAATGTAACAAAAATACAACTCAAACAAGCAACAAATCCACTGCATTCAGGAAAAATTTGGATTCCAAAACGCAAATTCTTAAAAAGGAAAAAATGGAAAAGGAAACTGGATTGATTTGAAATTAAATTAACCTCAAATGCAGGTCGTCAATTTAGTAGCATGTTTGCTCCTGGTATGAGAGAAATTGCTGTCTACATTTATCATAGACGCCCAGGGGACGCCCGGATGTGTAGAAATTAGTAAGCGAAACACACCCTACGTGGAGGCTTCCCTCGTGTCCCACATCACTTCAACTGCGGTGATATTAAAACAAATTTAGCACAACAAATTCTTTCGCAAAAACTGAAGTGAACGCTTTATAACACAATAAGAAATTAGTCGACTTAACACAAAAGAAAACCTCATTTTCTGAGTACTCGTGAAAGAAAAGTTCTAACCTTTCACGTCATAAAAAGAAACCATGCTATGTCAAAAGAAATAAAAGAAGTTGTCTTTGATAATCGGAATTTCCCCGATATTATCGCGTTTTTGGTACTTATGGGAAATTATACAGCAGTTCAGGCAGTATCCAGGCTTGCCTGGGCAGGTTGTACACTCGTATGGTGTATCAGTGCGCTTGTCTTGTTCCGCGCACTTCTTACACCACTTCCTCATAACTTGCTTCTTCCCTGCAGTAGCTTCCCGCTTTTGCACAACGTGTGTTTGTTTGTGATGTTTCTGGCTCACTTTTCGTGGAACGTCCATTGGTGGAAGGAAGATATAGAGGATTGAAAACTAGCATGTCAATGACATGAAAGAATAGTATTTTCGGACAGCGGATAGTCTTTAGTTCACATAAATAATACGATAACATCTGATCTTGTTTATCAGTCCCAGACATGCACGCATTGTACCTAATAATAGGCAAAGGTTTCGTGGACATTTGCTGGCGCACATTCATCACTTGCTCCATAACATTTAGATGTTCTGTGGAAATGTAGGAAACCTCTTGTCGATCCTTCAACTTTCCAATCATAACTCCATTAGAATACCGCGCAATTGTCTTTCCTCTCCTAAGTTTTGCCGATACAACATCTTCGGGGGATTAATTCCTATTTAATTTCAGAGTACCTGTCGAAAGTGTTTTTAGGTTCAACAGAGTTGTAGCTAAATGAAAACTTTTGTAATAATTGTCCAAGTAAATGTGATGACCAACAAATGCAAAACGACCTTGTTAGCGTGACCTTTCCCCCCCATATCTCCACTAATTCCTGTGTACACAGCGCACTTCTGAAACCGTCTGGATTGTTGAGCATGTACATCTTAATGCCATATTTATTACGTTTGCTTTTTATGTATTGTCTAAATGACAATCTTCCCCTCCAAAGAATCATTGATTCATCTATTGTACGCCGGCCGAAGTGGCTGTGCGGTTAAAGGCGCTGCAGTCTGGAACCGCAAAACCGCTACGGTCGCAGGTTCGAATCCTGCCTCGGGCATGGATGTATGTGATGTCCTTAGGTTAGTTAGGTTTAACTAGTTCTAAGTTCTAGGGGACTAATGACCTCAGCAGTTGAGTCCCATAGTGCTCAGAGCCATCTATTGTACAAACGGCTCTGAGCACTATGGGACTTAACATCTTATGTCATCAGTCCCCTAGAACTTAGAACTACTTAAACCTAACTAACCTAAGGACATCACACAACACCCAGCCATCACGAGGCAGAGAAAATCCCTGACCCCGCCGGGAATCGAACCCGGGAACTCGGGCGTGGGAAGCGAGAACGCTGCCGCACGACCACGAGATGCGGGCAAAATTCATCTATTGATAAATCTCTTTCCGGGTAGTACATTTGAGACATTCTCGTTTTAAAATAATCCAATATAGGTCGTATCTTATACAAACGATCGTCTGGTTTCGGGTTTCCTGGAAGTGGATTTTTTTGCAAAATGCAGAGAGCGTAACTTGATCAAATAACGGTCTCTGCTTATACTCATCGCTATTCCTCTATTCTCAAACAGCGGTTCTTTCTTCCAGTAGTCTTGTAATCGCGGATATTTAACGTTACCCATATGTAACGAAACACCCAGGAAAACTAGTAATTCGCTTATACTTAGAGGTTTTCATTTACAGATCCTAGATCCCTCTTTTGTATTTTCGACCAGCAATATGTTGACTGCGTTATCGTTCGTTTCGTCAACTACAAGTTGCAACAATTCGTTTGTTACCAATAATCTGAAGAAATCCATGGGAGAATTTCCAGCAGGATGAATTTGCAAAACTTCTTCCTTCGTAAATGGGTGATACTGCATATTATGTGGTTCTTTATGCCAGGAGTCACCTGAATTATCTCCGTGTGACAGGTCTGGTTCTTTTTCGTCGTCGTCGATTTCCACACAATAGTCGTGATCCGTATCGTCAGATTCGGAACTGTCACGAAACAGATTCGAAAGCTGTGCTTCCACGCTATCATCACTCTGCAATTCTTCTGCAGCCTCTAAAAGACAGTCTCTTTGGTATGCCTCGTCCTCACTACACAGAAAATCACTGTCGCCTGGTACACTAAGTAACTGTTCCTCTGTCAATTTAACACTTTTCCTGCTCCTTTTCACATTGGAAGGTCGAGGTGTCGGTTCATTAGCTGCCATTACGAACAATATACATTCGATAACTGACCACACAAAACAAAAGTTTACACGCTTTAATGCTAGCTTAGACGCTGCAACTAGACTGAGTAATCCGACAGTTAGCGCGGACGCTTATAAGCGTCAGCCGCACTGGCTCGTGGCTTGTTGTGACGCTTATAAGCGTCAGCCGCAGCGAAAGTGTTACAGCACCTTTACTAGTATATAAACATATGCACACATATTAGATAACTTTTGGTGATCTAGCACGTAGGTGAGACGTCGAAGTCTCAATAGCAAACTAAGCTGAAGCGATGTTTCCTGGGTGTCTGCACCTGATGAAATGGACCGAATCTGGAGCGGAGCTCGTAGAGCTGGACAGCGCCGGCTAGAGGGCGCTGTCGTCGGTGTCGGTGTCGTAGTGTCAAGCTACGCCGCGGCATTGTAGCTATCGATACCACAGAGAGCAGCATTTAGTTCCAATTGATGCACCGTTCAGTACGATGCAAGGGTAACAGGACATCACCATTTTAAATGTATTTTTAATCAATTTTTTTCGTGCTTATCACACAGTCCTGTCATCGCGTTTATCTCATTTAGAACCTCTATCCGGAAACCAATAGCTAGCAAAGTTCCGATAAAACAAATAAGAAAGTAACTTCACTTCGATGGGTGACAATATTAAAAATATCCTTGTGACTATTCGTGTCAATGTATAGTCATCATTATCAATAGCGTCCAAAAAATTTTTTGTGGAGACACCTAGCACCGTTGTTCAGGATTCACTGCTAAGCCTACTATAACATTATGGTTCTGTATTTGTAGTCGGTTACATATAATATCCGTGCTCTGAGCCAGACTGTGCGGTAATTAAGACAATGGTTAGTACACGGGTTAGTGCGGGATTAACATTTCCGCTTGGCTATCGTGTATAGGCCCTCCGCTGCTTCCGTAAGCCACTTGAAACAAATTCCTTGACAGTTTCTTCAGTAGCGCCATGGCCGAATTCCTTTCTCATCCTTGTCCAATGAAAACTTATGCTCCGTCCCCAACGACCCCATGGTCGAATGGTCGTTGAACTTTAATTTTTGTTTTGTTTTATAAGTTTCACATTATTTGCGTGGGCCTTACAGGTGGTGCAGTATACGCGAACTCTAGTATAGGTAACGGCAATAAAAATTCCTGGATTTGAATATCTTGTCTCCTGTAGAATTGTTTTTTCTACTATTTCGACCTGTACGGTAAAGTTTCCTTCTTTCCATTCTGTAGTACCAACAGAATTCCCTCACAACAAAGGCTTCGGCACAGACGTTCAAACGTTGGGAAAGGTGAGTGTCAACAGGAATAATGCGGTATGTAGAGCCGGGAGCTTGTGCTATGTGTGGCAACAGCCAGACAGCCCATGATGTTAGCAGCGTAGTTTTGTCAGTAAACTGAGTTAGAGGTAGACAGTGGGCTGACTGCTCGTAAACCTTGGAGGACTTTGAATTCTCATCAGCCATGGGCAGATAAAAGTGCTGCTGGAGTCGCAATTGACAATTTGAACATGTTCAGCAGGGGCTTCAAATTATGAGCAATTACTGAGTAGCCGTATACCAGTACTAACAATGCTCAGTTGCACACTCAGTCTTTGTTATTATGTGAGAGGTCTCAAATATTTCTTCATCGTTATCCTTGTACAATCTCTTAAATTAAACGGGAACTATAAATACATATTCTTCAACGGCAACTGTGTTTTTAGTTACACAGATGCTGCGATGCATATAAATAGCTACCACATCAGTGCTCGCTGGAGTGAAAGTAACAAATACGTTTCCTGGTACACAGTCGAGTCAGTAGCTCACCATGATAACCAAATATGACAACGTGACCTCGGGTACGTTCCAGTAATTTATTTACTAATATTATAATTTTATTTCGAGAAGTTAAGAAAAGTACTGCCCCCCTCCCCTAAAGCCCGAAAACAAATACTAATAAAACATTATGATTAGTAATAAACCAGTATTCAAGTGGAAAAAGTGTGATTATTAGAAAGGAGTGGACTCGGCATAAAAAGAAAGAGTCAGATTCCACTGATGATGCCTAAAACAATCATTAACCAGAATATGTATGGCTAACAGTCTAACTTGAACTCAGTTCCAAAGCCGAGTGAAGCATGAGCAAAAGACGGAACTATTTCACGTAAAAGTGGAAAATGCTGTCATTTGTGTAGCATTCTAAATCTATGCTAGAAATGACGGAATATTATCTTTTAACGTCCGGTCGAAAGCGTGGTTACCAGAGAGGGGACACTGGCTCCTACTGGATAAGCCGTGGTCTGTACATAAGAACAATATCAGTATAATCCTGAGCTGATTTGGGGAAATCGCAAAGAACGTAAATTTTGGATAGTTGGACGGGATTTCGAACTCCACCCCTCTTCAGTGCTATCTCGCTCAGTGAAATTTTAGCGTAACACATTATGCGCAAAACTTTTATGCCTGACAGTTAAAAGGAAATGTCGTTCTATTGGTAACATTGAAAGCTGTAGTTGTGTGAACAACACACGTGTTGCCACAGACGTGAAGAACGTTGGTTTTTGATTAAGGAATTATAAGCCATCCTGATTGGACATATATCTTCAAGAATCTGGTAGTACTGACGTCGGTCCGAATACTGCACCGAACTGTAAAGTGAACGTAGCAGGATACGTTATTATACATATTCCTGTCATTAATGCAACACAAAAGTCTATCTCGAATTTTAGAAGTACAATGTAGTATTTAGACAAGAGTAGCAATTACAAATTTGTTTCGGCTCACATATAAATTTAACAACGTTTTGAATTGTGGGCTATCAGTGTTTCACTGGACAAGAAGACACTGAAGATCTAACTAATGAAGCAAAGAGATTTAGTAAAGTTATGTACGTAAATTAGAGAGAAAATTATCCATGGTGCTGCTTTAAATTTGCTAATGTCTAGTAGAACAGCTGTAAAGAACTTTAATTTTCATTAAACACGAATTGTTGTGTGGTTTACTATACCAAAGACACATAACTCACCAAAGTGTTGAGTTGTTTACGATGTCGTGTGCCTTGATGATATGTAAATTGGCGTATTTTTCGTGGAGAGTGCTATGGCAGTTAAAATATACTACAATCGTTAAGGCCAATGTCCATACGTATTGTGTCAACACTGTCCAAACAAAGGATAAATTATCGGTAATCACCTTAATTTTCGGGACGGAAGATACTAACTCCTTTACAAATCTGCCGCACGTAGGTATATTCGTGTCACGTGCTGTGATAAATAGTGGAAGGAAAAGTCAAAGGTAATTTATATTCGACAGTCACGCAGCGCTGTTATGTAAGAGAATACGCAACTTAAAACGTATTAACAACTTTCCTATGCTGCACATGCAGTATCCGCATAACAAAACTGGCGTTAGAAAAAGAGACGGTATTACTACTGCTACTTTTGTATCACATTTTTGGGCGATGAGTTACACAGTTAGTCTGCTGGAAGCACTGTAGTGATAAGCAACAGGACATCGCAACCGATGATAATATCCTTGTACTGAAGCTGTAATTATTATTGCAGCCATAGCATAAAGCCAGTGGAGTTCCATGCATAATGTTCACATTTCCCGAGGAATGGGCAGATATCAGGCCCGACTGTTTGACCAGGTTGTAAGTCGGTATTCTCGAATTGCTGACTGTAGGACTCAAAAGTCTGCCTTCCTGAATCATCTCGGGGAGATTACAAAATTTTGGTGGAATTACCACATGATGCAAAATTTTTCTTATGATCGTCTTACTTGTCGTGGAACTATTTAGAAGAGTTGCAGCGCTTCGTCACATTTGTGTTGTACGGTATGCGTTTTATTTATCAAGTCACACATCTTCCAGATGCATTACAAAAGCTGCAAAATATTCTCAGAATTGCCCTTATCTGCTCTGAAGAAAAAGCATTTGCGTCTTGTATGACGACACGGAGTACGTCCACAATGGGTAAAGCTCCTGAAATCGGGGTGATGTCCACCGGGTAAAACAGCACTCGATCATGTTCAGTGTAAGTCAAGAGATGAGGAATGAATCGTAAAGAATATGAAAGACTGGATCATAAACATAACTGTAGGTAAAGATCTTAATTGCGAATCACTGATTTGAGAAGGTGGACGCAAAGTTTTTAGAAGACAAGACAGTGATGACAAAAACTTAGGATAAAATTAATACGTTTTACAGAGGAATAAGAAATAAAATGACTGAAGTAGGAAAGATTCAGAGAACTCGCAGGCCACTCTATCCTCACGTATGGGAAAACATCCACTACAGTAGCATAATGTCTTTATTGTCTCTGAAGATGTCTCCCATAACATCAATAAACTGGTCTTTTATCACGTGTTCCTGTGGCTGTGACGGCTACTGCTTCCCCATCAGACGAAATTTTGACGCAAATTATTCAGCGCACTGAACCACAATTCGTCTGTGTTTCGCACATCCATCAAATGGTTCAAATGGCTCTGAGCTCTATGGGACTTAACATCTGAGGTCATCAGTCCCCTAGACTTAGAACTACTTAAATCTAACTAACCTAAGGACATCACACACATCCATGCCCGCGGCAGGATTCGAACCTGCGATCGTAGCAGCAGCGCGGTTCCAGACTGAAGCGCCTAGAACCGATCGGCCACAACGGCCGGCTGCGCACATCCATTCAGCCTCTCCTGAGACAGCAAAAAACTTTGCAATGTCATCGGATTTCGACGTTCGTTCTTGCTACTTTGAACTGACCTAAGACAAATATTTCCTCTGTCTTGGCATTGTTGCGTAACCATAGAAATGACACTTTGTAAGGAGGGGGAAAGAAATCAGTAGTGTCCTTTAGAAACCAGCCCGGTATTCGTGTTTGGGCGATTTAGGAAAACAACGGAAAATTTAAATTTGGATGCCCGGTCCATGATTTAATGCACTACCGGAGGAGGTGTTGTAATTTCAAGAGACTGGATTAGTATTAGAGAGCACAGCGCCTCAAGTCCAGATATAAGTTTACTTGGTTTCCCGAAATCGTTTATCGCAAATTCAGTGATCCTTCCTTGGGTGACGACATGACCGATATCTTTTTCCCAGCCATTCACTTATGGCTTCACCGTCAACGGGACGTTAAACCCTAAACTTCGTACTTTCTTTTTCCCTAATTCGAACCACCATCTGAGATTACGGTTGGTTGAATGACCTGCTTCATTTTGTGTGAGGTCGAAAAGTTGCAGCATTCCGCTGTAAATTTATTAAGAGGCCCAGCGGTTGTTGAATCCAGGGTACAACGGCGACAGGACACGTCTGATATACATCTTTATATTTTCACGGTGCTATAATTCATCCATAAAATTTCAGGAGTGCAGCGGCATAAATTTTATTTCTTGTTCTTGTAGCCATTTTCAAAGTGAGCCGTTTGAACCTGCAGTAGGGTACAGTACTGGTTCCGTTGTTTTAAACCACAGGAAACCCAAGCGCCAGAGACTTTGATCAGCTGCAGAGAGTATGCATAAATTAAATCTGTGCCTACACGTTCGAGCCATGCTGGGGTGTCAATGTGTGGAATTTCTTATATGATACAGACGACAGGAAAGATGCATGGAACATCGTATATAAATCCGACTTTTACAGCCCAGTAAATCGGTTGTAGCACAGCACCGCATCGATACTGTCAATCTATGCGGCATGAAAATGTCGAAATTCTAGTGTCGACTTCATCGTTTTGGGACTCGGCTGTGAAAGAAGCAGCTGAAATTCATTTGGCGCAGAATTTAATTAACAAAGATAATGGTTTCAGACTAGACAAATTACGGTATCCTGCGTTTAAGCAGACTCTCAAGATGTCTCTAAAGTGCAGCAAATAAAGAAACATCGATATCCCAGTGTGGATCGACCACGTAACCACAGATTCAATTTATGCACACTCTTTGCCGCCAAACAGCGTCTCCAGCGCTTGTGTTTGCTGTGGTTTGAAACGACAGAACAGGTACTGAACAGTGCTGTAGCTTCAGTCGTCTCACTTTCAAGATGGCCGGAAGATATATTAGAACAAGGAGAAACAAAGTTTGTGCGGCTGCACTCTAGAAATTTAATGGAGGACGCATTTGGTTATTTCCTTTTCTGTCTATCGTTCTTCACACATAGAAACTAGCGTAACAACAGTCGTAGAGTAGAAAATAATACGGCAGTAAATTTTCAGTTGAAACACAGTAAGAAAGCCAGGTCACATGAAAGCAGTTACGGGGAGACCGTATTAAGGCAGATAAAATACTGCCTAGGGAATGAGTAATCATTTTTGTATCATCTATTTCAGGAAATGAAAATGAAACAAGAACTCAGATGCGTGGAATAAGAGGAATGCAGTAGTTAATATGCTATTCAGCTGGTTTTACTTAAAACTGTTGACTCTCCTTTGCAGCAGAAAGCAGGCCATTAAATGAGATAGGTTGAAAAATTGTTGAAAATATAAACATAGCGAAAATGAAGTATTACAAAGAATAAAAGATATGAGGTGGCTGGAAAACTATTTGTGGGAAAATACTGGTTGGAAGCCAAACAAACCTGTCCTCACAATGATTTTCCAAATCGGGAACCATTTAGTGTGATATTTATAGACTGAAATATATTCACAAGAAACTACTTACAACTTTGTTCATAATTCATGTGAGAAAATGTCTCCAGCATCTGAACAATAAGCCGCTGAATTCAGGTGGATACACTGATGAACCAAAACATTATGCCCACCGACTTTATACTGTGTTGGTCTACCTTTGAAATGCAGTACGGCAGCGATTCTGCGTGGCATAGATTCGAAAAGTGCTTGCTGATTTCCGGGAGGTATGGGATACGAGAAGTCTACTCGCAGACCACATACTTCCCATTAATTACGGACCAGTGGTTTACGGACGCGGAGTTGGCGTCCGATAGTGTCCGAGATGTGTGTTTTATTGGATTCATATCAACTGAATTTGGTGG
This sequence comes from Schistocerca americana, assembly GCF_021461395.2. NCBI lineage: Eukaryota > Metazoa > Arthropoda > Insecta > Orthoptera > Acrididae > Schistocerca > Schistocerca americana. The sequence goes on from NC_060130.1 coordinate 661,568,639, forward strand.
GCAAGGCGTCAACGTGAGTTCGCCACTTCGCTTCTCAAACCACTGTCGTAGGATTCTGGCCTTGTGGCAGCGACTGTTATCCCGCTGGAAGATGGCATCGCCGTCGGGTTGAATCAAGCATGAAGGAGTGCAGGTGGTCTGCAGTAATGTTTTCAGGTGTGTGCCCCGATAAACATAATAGAGCCCCCACTGGTCTGCGTCCGTGGAGCGGTGCGTTTCGAGTAGCCGTCTGGCTGGATGACGTCGTATCCGGACACGAACATCGACCTGTTGTTACAAGGTAAGTAATTCATCCGACTAGGCGACACGTTTCCACTGGTCCACGTTCGAATCTCGACAATTCAATATCCACTGCAGTCGTGACTGACGATCTTGTTCGGTCGACATATGAACAGATAGGGCTCGTCTGCTGCGGAGCCCCGTGTTCAACTTCATGCGCTGAGCGGTGTGCTCGCAAATACTTGTGCCTGCACCAACTCTGTCGTCAGATCGTCTCCTATCCAACTTTACAGAGCGGGAGAGCTCCAAACCCCACGCTCTGTGACGAGGCGTGAACGTCCAACACCGCATCGCTTACTCGTGGTTTCATCGTCCTTCGACCACTTCCTATAGATGCTCACGGCACTAGCACGCCATTTCCGCGATGATCGTTCCAGGCACCGGATGATAGTGATGTGCCCTTTGCCTAAGTCACTTAAGTCACTGGATTTCCTCATTGATGGGCTGTATCTTCGTTAGAATGATTCCCCATTCGTGTCTGCTCCGTTTATATACACTATGTGATCAAAAGTATCCGGACACCTGGCTGAAAATGATTTACAAGTTCGTGGCCCTCTCCATCGGTAATGCTGGAATTCAGTATGGTGTTGGCCCATCCTTAGCCTTGATGACAGCTTCCACTCTCTCAGGCATACGTTCAATCAGGTGCTGGAAGGTTTGTTGCGGAATGGCAGTCCATTCTGCACTGAGGAGAGGTATCGATGTCGGTCGATGAGGCCTGGCACGAAGACGGCGTTCCAAAACATCCCAAAGGTGTTCTATAGGATTCATGTCAGGACTCTGTGCAGGCCAGTCCAATTCAGAGATGTTACTGTCGTGTAACCACTCCGCCACAGGCCGTGCATTATGAACAGGTGCTCGACCGTGTTGAAAGATGCAGTCGCCAGCCCCGAATCGCCCTTCAACAGTGGGAAGCAAGAAAGTGCTTAAAACATCAGGTAGAGGCCTGTGCTATGACACTGCCACGCAAAACAACAAGGGGTGCAAGCCCCCACCATTGAAAACACGACCACACCATAACTCCACCGCCTCGGAATTTTACTGTTGGTACTACACACGCTGGCAGATGACGTTCACTGGGCATTCGCCATAGCCACATCCTGCCATCGGATCGCCACATTGTGTACCGTGATTCGTCACTCCACACAACGTTTTTCCACTGTTCAATCGCCCAATGTTTACGCTCCGTACACCAAGCAAGGCATCCTTTGGCATTTAGCAGCGTAATGTGTGGCTTATGAGCAGCCGCTCGACCTTGAAATCCAAGTTTTCTCACCTCCCGCCTAACTGTCATAGTACTTGCAGTAGATCCTGATGCAGTTTGGAATTCCTGTGTGATGGTCTGGATAGATGTCTGCCTATTATATATTACGATCCCCTTCAACTATCGGTGGACTCTGTCAGTCAACAGACGAGGTCGGCCTGTAGGCTTTTGTGCTGTACGTGTCCGTTCACGTTTCCATTTCACTATCACATCGGAAACAGTGGAGCTAGGGATGTTTAGCAGTGTGGAAATCTCGCGTACAGACCTATGACACAAGTGACACCCAATCATCTGACCATGTTCGAAGTCCGTGAGTTCCGCGGGGCACCCTATTCTGCTCTCTCATGATGTCTAGTGACTACTGAGCTCGCTGATATGGAGTTCCTGGTAGTAGGTGGCAGCACAATGCATCTAATATGAAAAACATATGTTTTTGGTGGTGTCCGGATACTTTTGATCACATTATGTACGTCCGCTACCATGTCACGTGCCCACAATGCCACCAGACGGCCTTCAATCTCGTGCTGAGTAGTGATGAAAATGTTTTGTTTCATCAGTCTCATCCAAGTTAGTCCTTCGAGGTAACCACAATGTTCACAACTATTTTTGAAAATTGCAACATCCAAAAGGAACGGCTGTGATGACTCTGCATATCAGTGTAATAGCAATAACTGGTTAACATTGCAGAGAGGTGACAAGACGCAGGCCGTACAGCGAATCCTCTTGCGTTACTGTTATGCCATACTTCGATGGAGTGTCGTGAAACGAAATGTAACTATGGCTGCAATTGGCAGTAGGTCTTGTTAACATTAAAGGGTGCAAATTCGACGAGTGAATTCGTATGGGGCAGAACAGACGGTCTCCAGGAAATGAGTTTGTCATGCAGTGGACTTTAGTATCTAAAGGGCATATTGCCTCTGCAGAGATAAGTGTTTTGAACCAGTGGACAGAATGGAGTCATGTGCAGAGGAATCCGGATATGGAAGCGTGCAGTGGTGTCTCAGAATGAGAGACCCGTCATCTTGTCTTGGGTACATGCTGAAACACTGCAACGGCTGTGGACTGTGGACATACGAACAATTTCGTCTGCTATCATTGTCTCGAAACCACAAATTTCACAATCTGCAATGGGAAGCTGAAATACGTCATTGCCACGTGGAGCAACAAAATATCGTGTTTGCGAACGAATCCCACTTTAATGTTTCCTACAATAACGATCGTAGTAGGACAGTTCGCATTGTTTATCCGCTTAGCGGACAAGCATGAAGTGTCATGTTTGAAGAGTCCTTGAATGCAGTATGTGAGTCCAACTGTTTCATATAGAGGGAAATCTGAACAGCTATCTCTGCATCAGAGAGGTTTATAGCATGAGTTACTACCTCCTCTTCTGTCAACTATACATACTATTCCTGCAAGACAATGTTCGGCCCCATCTGGCGAGGCGTGTCTGAGCCGTATTTGAATATCGACGGTACCACTACTCCTTGGCCGCACGTTCGCTTGATATGTCACCCATGGAATATGTCTGGGATTTGGGTGGGTGCTAGTTCCGCCACGCACCTCAAGCAAACATTGTTGATGCTATGTGGACTCGCACATAAATCACCTGGAGGTAGATTCGGATGAAAGATACAGGGTTAAAATTAAGTAAGGGGACAAACTTCAGGAGATGATTTCTCAAAGGAAAAGGAATAACAAAGTTAATGTCAACGAGTGTCCGGAAATTGACGGCCAGTCTGCAAGAAAGCATATAGTACCGGTACATTACATTACAGATCATATGGTATTAATTTTCTGCAAGTTACAAAATATGCTCTAAGTGACCAGCATGGAATTTAATGTAAGCGTTTACACGTTGCATCATGGACCGTCCCATTCTTACGAATATTCTATGTTCTATCTGAAGAGTGCCAGAGACTACACGGACACGCTGCTCAGGGCCTGTATGTCATAAACTGGTTCAACATACGCAACACTTTTCATTTCATATTTCAAGTAAAATTTAAGAGCTGGTGCTCAATCACGCATCAGCTAAATTACATAAATTGTAGCTATAGGCACATTTTCCGGCAACAGAGGCAGAATGTCTGCAGGAAATCGACATCCGTGAGTCCTTTAAGGAGTTGTGGCAAAACGAATGGTCCAAGTAGGTGGTCACAGATACTCCTTTCTGCGGATGCGACGATTCGACCGTTCGTCGAGCATTTTCTGTAGGCAACAGATGACTGTTGTGCAGGTTTATGACGCCATTGCTATCACAAGTCAATTCATCGGCGCTGAATACTTATGACATAAATCTCATAATGATGATCGTTGAAGCAACAACTAGCGTCAAAACTTTTTCCCGCGGAAGAAACACTGCTGCTAATAATCCCTGTACACTTTGCAGGTAATAGGGATACTATCGGTTTTCATGCAAGATGCTCAGCACCACCTATGGGCTTAATCCATGCTAGAGATTATACTGAAATTGATCTCGATATCGTGTAGAGTCTGTTGTTCCAGAGCTGGTGTACGAATCCCCCCCCCCCCCCCCCCCCAATCCCAGACACCCATGTTGTTCATTCTGAAAGGATCAATGCTCACACAGACGAAGAAATATGGATGCAAAGGTGATGTGAGTTGTTTGGTGCTGTTTGTCAGGGTAAGTGGCTCTGTAAATCTGCGCGGCCTCGCGACTGTTTCCACATGCTCGACTGCACATGAAAACCATGTCGGCTTACTCCTAGAATGAAGGACCGATCTTTGTGCTTCGACTTACCTGAAATAACCAATATTGCAACACACAGAGTGATTTTGTTCGTCAATGCCATTTACGTCGGAAAATATAATTGACTACGTAATAAATCAGTGCACTGTAATGTGTAATATAACGTACCAGTACTAGCTCCTTTACTGCAGAATTACCGTCAATTTGCGGACATACGTTGATATGCAGTTATTCGCTTCTTTTGCTGTCAGCAATTAATCCCTGAAGTTTGTAGCTTTTGATACCATACCAAGACAGGAAGAGGTTCTGAGTACATGTACAGTTCTGCAGTCATAAACATCTATCCAATGTCATATACCTAACTCAAAGTTTATATCAACTATATGTATTCTTTCTTGGTGTATCATTTTTTTTTACAAATGTTAGTACGTTGAGAGACAGTAATGATGGTTGCCTCATAAGGTTTTATTCTTTTGGGACCACAGTTGGTGTCTCAAGTGATAAGGAGTACAGACGAGGATTACTCAACATATACATCGGTATATAGTAGTAGGTCTACGTTATTTTCACCTAAGACTGTATTCTGCAAAGAACGAATTAAAAGTCTAGGTTTAGATACTCGTACAATTCTCTAATCTGTTTCCAATATTGACTGTGAGTATCGGTCTACCGGAATATGCAAAAGTAGAAAAGGCTCAAGTGTAACATGTCTGCCCGAACATCTAAAAAAATTTGAGCACCTGCAAATCAGAATCGCTATGGTTTTTTCTAATAGTTTGACGCTGGCGCCACTAAATCTATATGCTATAATAGAAATAAAGTAACGACAATTAAGCATTTTAACAATAATCTCGCGCGGAATGAGTTTTGAGGTAGGCTGTGTCTTGAATGAGGCGTGAAAAAATTTCTACCAGTTGCGTTACCAGTATTTTATTGTATATTGAGAGGGCGAAATGTGAGAATCTACAATATGCTGAAATTTCGTTTTGTTCAGCTCATAAATAGTAAACAGATTTTACATTTATCAGCAGTTGCATTTGTTTTCGTCCTGCATGTGTCGAGTTAACCAATTTCAGTTTCCCTCACATCAAGTGTCTGGCTAGTCTACTGAAGGAAGCAACCAGTTTATTGACCATAATATAAATGGTTGGCGCATTTCAGCAGCTGTCAAATCGGTGTTCAAAACTGCACGCAGGGAATTATATTAAACTGCATACATATCAGAGGTAATACAGAACTACCTCATAATATTAATTGAAATTTATGTGCAATTTCAGCGGTAGGAAAACGTTAGTGAAGAAAAATGACCTTAAAAAGAAAATAAACATCTTTCGTGCACATACATTACTAAAGAACTAAACGATCGTGAGCTTGCGCAATGAATGAAATGCGTGGCCTTGATACAGTTGTGAATAAAGTCAACTGGACAGCAAAAAGCACACGTACACGGCTCAGGTGTGCAGAAATAGAAATCAGCGTGTTCAGAACCACACCCTTGTGTCTGCGCTCGGAAGTTATACAGCACATTTTTAAAATCGTGAACAGCAGTCGTAACTTTTGGCGCCTTTCCATCCGGTGCTCGTAAATACTATCATTGTCTTTTTATGTCTCTCTTATTACATATAAATCCAATTTTCAGCGATCTTTCGCTATTTAAATCCGTGAATGGCTTGTTACGGCCGACATAGATTCGTAGCGATATCGTCCTTGCGATCTCGCAAGCAGTAACACCACCTTATGCCAGCCCCCTGCGTCCTCCACCGACTTCTCCACATTTAACAGGTCTCCCGTACTCTCCGTCTTCGTGTTGTGATTTTATTGTGCAGCCTGGGGACCCTTACGCTCAGTATTGTATCAGTCGTCGCCATCGGCTCGCTACAGGCGGGCAGTCTCAGCAGTTCTCGATTTATTAGTTCCCAGTGAATTTTTCTTGCCACTCTACCTAACAACGTAAATCTTTGCCCCTATTTCTTCGCTGATGGTCTTTCTGTGGAAGGAAATATTTCGAAGAGGATTCGTCTTGTCCAATTTTACCTGCCGCACTTTTTCAGCTTACGAACATATAGCTGTGAAACTCGTTCCTTCTTTTCGTGAAGTATACATTTCGCTTAATTTCCGGATACTGATTGCTTAACGAACTAGCTTAAGGCAATATATATGTCAAGTCTCAAAAAAGAGATATGTGCGCCAAAGGAACACTGAACAATATTCTTATTCTTGACTGTGAACTAAAGTTCATCCAAAGTTGTGAAGAATGATATTATTTGGAGTGGGAGACCATTTAAAAGTAACAACACAGATGATTTGCAATAGAATCAGTCTGATGAAACCGGACGGATCTCAAATGATTACCTACTAGCAAATTCAGGCACCTTGTACATGTAGCAAAATTTTGTAAATCCAAAACAGTTAGGTGTGGTCACCGTGGCGAGTCACACCAAAAGTGAGAACGTGCGAAAGCTAAGCAAACCACTAAATTCATTCGTCTTCCAGAAGAGACAAAAGATACTCAGAGACGGTGAAAAAGTAAGGGCGGTGTCAGCTATTACTCCAGAGGGAAATCGAACGTATAAATTGCTATAAAGAAACGCCCGTCGATTCACGAATTAAGTACTTTGTAGCAAGAATTATAATGCCAGGAAAGAATGAGCTATCCATTGATACAAATATGAATAAGAAGCACATATATCCTTCAAATAATCTATGCAACTGACGCAGTGTTGTAGTTTAGCAGGTCTCTCTCTGAAAAATACTTAGCAGGAAATCTGTTTCATCTTTTAGTGAAGAGCTTATAACGTAAGTCAGAATGCGAGTTACACAGCAAAAAGCAGCTGCAGCAGTGACACAGGGAGTACCCCTGCATAATGAATTTTATAAATTCTGCCACTGAAACAAACAACACAGACGTCTCTACCCGGACAGACTTCGTAATATAGCGGAGAAAACAAAATACTCAAGAACGTATATAAAAATCTGAGAAGATAAGCGACAAAATAAGTTAGAAGGAATGTACATGCATCTAGAAAACGGCATGAGATTAGTTCTATTAGAGGACCCTAGCACTTTCTTTGATGCCTGACAGCACACAGAGTTAAGCATCCAAAAGTCGGTACAGCCATTTTTCCTGCACCAGTAACAGCCGATAGAACCTTTCTATGAGCAGGCAATCTGCCTACCGACGTGAAGGGTCTCTGTGCTGTAATGCGAAAAATTTTAATGAGAAGACAAGAAACAGAGCGAATTTCTGTATCCCAATGCTTGAAGATGCAGATTGCAACGTAGATGAAAAACCTCTCGTGCTACAGCAAACCATTCTGCATATCCAAGAAAAATCTAGTCTGGGGTCCTAGACAAAAGTTTCCCTAGAGCTGGACGCTCACAATATTAAGATGAAGGTTTAGCGCAGCAGGAAGATCGCATCTGAGAGCGCTTGGAATGGCAGAACGAACCATGAAGCTACAGAGACAGAAATACATGAAGAACATTGTGTAATATTGTAGTGGATATGGTTACGTTGACGGTATGAAATGAAGACAATAGGATGGAAGGACTCGGCGGGACGATTGCTGGACTCTTTGCAGCCAGAGCATGAACAGGAATAAGATAGCTGTTGACTGGAACAATTAATAAGTTACGAATGAACCTTTCAACGGGGATGGAATAATTTTTCTGTCTTCTCAGGAAAACATGCGTATAGCAGTCAGGAAAGGAAAAGTTACCCATCCTGATAGCTTATTGGTGGAACTGCTTCACGAAATTAAAGACCAAATAATGCCCTAACTGACCAATCTGACACATGAATATGTGACTGAATGCAGGTTATCCAACATACAGAAGGAAGTAGAGATAATCATTATAAAAAAGGCGAAAACAGAGGTACCATAGTCGCTCAATCGTACAGACTGAAGTTCCTGTTGAACACTTTGGGCAAAATACAAGAACGACTCTTATGAATGTGTTAATAGCTTATACACTATAAGTTCAAAAGTATTCAGATACCTATTAGTGGACGTTAATAATGGATGCATTCGTCCTTCGCCTCTATGACGGCATGAGCTCTGTTGGGCTCACTTTCAGTGAGGTCTCTCAGTGTCTGTGGAGGAATGGCTGTCCATCCTTCCGCAGGAGCCGATACCAGAGAATGTAGAGATATCGGATGCTGGAATCTGGAACGAAGTCGACGTTCTAACTCGTCCCAAAGGTGTTCCACTGGGTTCAGGTCAGGACTCTGGGCGGGTCAGTCCATTTCAGGAATGTCATTGTCCACAAACCATTACCTCACAGCAGGCCGCGGTGGTCTAGCGGTTCTAGGCGCGCAGTCCGGAACCGCGCGACTGCTACGGTCGCAGGTTCGAATCCTGCCTCGGGCATGGATGTGTGTGTTGTCCTTAGGTTAGTTAGGTTTAAGTAGTTCTAAGTTCTAGGGGACTGATGACCACAGATGTTAAGTCCCATAGTGCTCAGAGCCATTTGAACCATTACCTCACAATTGCTGTTTTGTGACAGGGTTCATTGTGAGGCTGATACGATCACAGTCTCCGATCTGTTCCTACACTGCATGTGTTGTGTCCATCGGTGCAAGGAGATGAATGAACACTCTAGAAAGATTAAAACAATGTTACGCAAAAATCAATTTGTATCGTCAAGTCTCTCTGTAGTTTCTCTCTGTTCCTCTAGTATTGGATTGCGGTATTCGCTAGCAGTCAGAGTAATAGCAATAACATAGTGCTAAGTTCGTACTGTCTCAATGCAGTGTCTTCCCAAAGCGCGGCGTGATTTGAGAGCAGTCGGATGATAAGCTGAGACGGAGCTCTGAGTGCGGCGGATTAAGAAGACGTGCGGTCCAATCACATTTACAGGCTGTGAAGTGATGCGAATACGGAGTCCTCTGGTGGCGTGTGCAGCACCACCCGGAGGCGTACGGCGAGCCCTTAATAACAGCGGCTCGCGGCTGCCAGTTTAAATGTATTTTCTGTGGTGATACGAGCGGCAGGCGACGTGTTGCGTGCAGTCGACGAAGGCACTGGCGATACCGTAATAAGCAGTGCACAATGCTGCAAAATGTTTTCATATACACTGAGCGATTTTTAAACACAGTTTTGCAAGCTGGACTGCTGGAAGCACTACGAAAACAACGCCAACACCAAAACACCATCTTCTCCGTACTGCACTGTTAGCACTACGCTTAATGACAGGTCACGTTCTCCAGGCATTTTCCAAACCCAAACACTTCCATCGGATTGCCACAGGGTACAGCACGATTTATCACTCCAAATTACTCGCTTCCAGTAATCCACTGTCCAACGGCGTCCCTCATTACACCAACTCAAGCGTCGCTTAGAATTGTCTACAGAAATGTGTGGCTTATGAGAGGCTGTGCTACAATTGTACACCATTATTTTTAACTCCCTAATCGCAGACATTGTGTTAGCTGGACTTCAGGTAGCACTTTGGAACTCAGGAGTTACTTCTTCCGCTGATTTAATATCATTCTTTACAAGCACCCTTCTCAACGTTCGAAAGTCCCTGTCCATTAGTACAAGAGGTATGCGTGCTCTTGGTTTAGCTGTAGCTGTTAATTCGTGTTTCCACCCACAATTACATCAAGAGTCGGCTTGGGAAACTTTAGAAGGTTCGAAAAGTCCGTCATGGACTGCTACTCAGGTGAGATCCCTTAACTAGCTCTAGACTACGCGATACTCCCTACCTCCTTTTCTACTGGCGGGTCCTCCTCTTGTGACATCTATCGGTCAGTTCCACATTACACAGGAGTGTCGGAATAATTCTGATTTTAAAGCTGCCATCAACGCGAAGTTTGCAACACGTGATTTTAGGCACGGAAGTCGATCGACAGAGTTGTAATTCTGGCGATTGGAAATTTTGGTAATTGCTATGAGACGCCGTAGGTATCATGATAGATGTTGTCGGATCTTTCGATAATCTTTGGAGATTATCGCTTTTGTGAGTTTTAGACAGCCGAAGTTACCTTAATGTTATTATAACTCGGTCAGAGACTACCATCGCGTGAAAGTAGTGACATGGACACCTGAAACGACTAACAAACGAGAAATAAATGGATGGCTCTCCGTGGTCTTTCTGATGCTCTGTCTTCTGCGACTTTGTGATGAGCGATTTATGAAAAGAGTCTGCAACGAACATTGGCATCGTTGCGTGAGCGGTTGATATTATCATAGTAGTTAACGGGAGGAGCTCACATAAATCAAAAGTTTAACGCAACGCTATCCATGATTCAGCAATGATGTAAACAAAACAGATTCAGGATTACTGCACTGATAATGCTGAAGATAAATTTACCATAAACTCTGAGTACTTGTATTAGAATAAATGGTGTTCTGATTAGGAGGAAAGTGGTAAGTTAAGATATATGTCGATAAGAGTAGCAAATACAATGCTTACATTCCCGATGGCTGTGAAAAATCTTCTATGCTCGTGCACAAGACAGTCACTATAGCAATAAAATATTTTAGGTCACCACCGAATCCTGTTAAACTACATCACGATACCCTTTCTAACCAGAAATTCTACGTATTTTACATTACATTCATATCGATAAAAGCTACATCTAATATACGTTATGTGATCAAAATTATCCGGACACCGCTATGTTTTGAGGTATTGATCACTAGATGTCGGTAGAGGCGGACACGGTAGAAGAAAAGGATGCGAGGAGTATTATGTTGTCAGTAGGAAAGCAGTAACAGCAGAATGGGTGGGTCAGCAGAGCTCAGTGGCTTCGAACATGGGCTGGTTATTGGTTGTCAACAGAATAACAGATCCGTCATAGACGTTACAGTCCTTCTCAAGCTGTTCAGATCGACTGTTGGTGAAGAGGTTGTAAAGTGGAAACGCGACAGATCAACCACAGACAAAGCAAGACCAGGCATACAGGGACCATCGAACACTGCAGAGGAAGGTTGTAAATAGCACCATGAAATCAGCGGAAGGAGTTACGTGAGCTCCAAAGTGCTACCAAGAGTCCACCTAGCACAACTGTTGTGCATAGGGAGTTAAAAAAATGTGAAACAATGTTCAAAGAGCCCCTTATAAGCCACCCATTTCTGTAGTCAGTATTAAGCGACTCTTGAGATTGTGTAAAGAGTGACACCCCTGAGCAGTGGATGACCTGAAAATAGTAATGTGGAGTGATGAACCGCACTATTGCCTGCGATAATCCAACAGAAGAGATTGGGATTGGTGAATGTCTGGAGAACATTACCGGCCATGATGTGTAGCGCCAACAGTGGAGTGCGAAGGAGAAGTCGTCTAGAGTCCAAACCTAAACCCAATGGAACACATTTGGGTTGAATTAGAACGTTGAGTTCACTTCAGATTCCAGCTTCTAACATCAGTACCTTCTGTGGTTCCGGCTCTTGAGGAACAATGGATTGTCGATCTCTCATAGATACTGAGAAACCTCAATGAAAGTTCAAGCCATCATATTAATACCACATTGCAGTGCCTGCGTTGTTAAGAAGAATGATGCAATGTTCCTTCGGCCATGCATGCTTTCATGGCCGAAGGAACATTGCGCCGTGCTTCTTAACAACACAGGCACTGCAATATCATGTTTATCCCCCGATACCAGGCGGTGACTTTCAGTTAAAACATCCTCCTCTGCACCGGAATTACATAATGTGTATACAAATGCAGGTCATGACGCAGGAATTACGACATATCGAAATTTGAGTCTGGACGTGATTCGTGGACAGCGGTTGAGTCGCCCGCTCACGTAAGTGGTAAATACGGTGTCGTCATTCCTTTATACAGCTTATGGTTGTTTCTGTTCGCAAATGTGAATACATTTCATGGACCCCATATTAATGTCTTCTAATAAGTGTCCGGATACTTTTGATCAGAGATTGTAGATACACCATTTATACATAACATTCGTGCAGAATGAAACACAGTATACCATCGTTAGTGAGAAGAGCAAGTATAATGACGAATTTTAGAACGGTGCATTTAAACTACGAGCGCTAGTGGTAATGGAATGGGAGATGGGAGAGAAGAGGGAGAGATAGAGGAAAGTGATAAAACACAATTGATGAGGATGGTGGAAAAAAGTGACGTGACGGATCGAGAAATTGAAAGAAAAAGAAGCGTAACTGGGAGAAGGTGCGAGCATTTACTCCACTGTTGATGATGATGATGATTAGTGTTTTAGGGCGCACAACAGCGAGGTTATCAGCGCCCGTACTCCACTGTTCCTGAGGCAACAACGGAGTTTGCGAATGTTTTTATTTTAATATTGGGTATAGCTAGGACACTCGAGAACTGAGACATTGTGTTTCGATTATGATGACATGACAGGTACTGGGTTGTATGCACACTGAAGAGCCGATAAAGTAGACATGGCGTATGGTAGTCGCATAATTTGTCTGACCACAATCAACCTAATTGGGTGTCTGAAACACCCAGATGGACTAAGCAGTATAATTGACCATTTGTATACAGACACAAATTTTATTTATAAGATGATAAATTGTACAATGGGAGTAGTTAAAGTTCTCTGGAGTTATCTTAAATATTCATAATAATCAACAAATATTCTACATACACTGAAAAAATCACAACAGATACAATAATATGTCGAACACAAATTCAACTAAACCCACAGAAACCGGGAGTTAGATTTATGTTCCACAAACTAAACACAGTGTCATTATCCACACACAACTACAAAAAAAATCACTGCCATAATACAAATGGCCTTAAAAATCAATATAAACAAAACTTAGTAACAAAGCTGATGAAATCAAGAAACACAAGGACAAAATCCCACACAGACAAACATAAAAGAGACAACAACAGGAAAACCACAGAGTGAGAAAGAAGTAGAAAACGGTCGCTGCTATACAATGATATACAACCAAAAATACACATACAAAATGAATAATATTTTCATAAAACAAGGGATAAAAGTAGCTCATCAAACCAACAATATAATTCAAAAAATACTTTCCTAAAACAATAAAACACTGATTTATATCGAAAATCTTGTATCTACCAACCGAAACGTAACACACGCGATGGAATATATGTAAGACAAACCCAGAGAACATCGGACACGAGATACAATGAGCATGTAAGAGAGTGGAAGTAAGAGAGAAATCTTGCAACACTTGCCAGTCACTTACACCAATGTAAAATTACCGCCAGAGACATAGACATAAAAATCATAAGGATAAACAACCAAATACATCTCCTCACTCTACAAGAAACCTATCACATTCATAACACTATAATAGAAAAAACAACTCATAAATGATCAGGTCAATACGGCAAACTGCACACTTTTTAAACTAATAGGACGCTTAGTACAATATTAAATATAGATATATGACCACACCCCTACCAAAGTCACCACTCACTACGACTCGCTCAGTCACCCTCCTGGTGAGTTCCCACTCCCTAACACCATCTCCTTCCAGATGCTTTCTCTATAATCGGTGTTTTTCCCTTCCCGTAAACGCTACTCACATCCACTAGAGCCCCTTCCTCCCCGCTCCACTCATATCATTGCTGAACGTCTAACACACCTTCAGTTTACACTCACACCCACCCAGGGACACACACCCTCTTTTCTTTCTGACTTCTTCCACCTCCTTAATCTGATCTAATCTCTCTCTCTCTCTCTCTCTCTCTCTCTCTCTCTCTCATACACTCTCTCTCTCTCTCTCTTTCACAACACACACACACATACACTCACACACACACACACACACACACACACACACACACACACTACACTCACACATGAAAGAGAAAAAATTGGGTTCATAATTATGCAATAATCACAACCCACACAGAAAACAAACGAATCAATATAAACACTGTTATGATGCAGAATACATAAAACTAAACCACCATTTCTCTAGTAAATTTTACACAACTTAGGTGAAGTTGAAAAAATGCAGCCTAGGAAAACACAGGTTTGTAAAACGCGGAAAGCTACTAAAATTGAATGTACAGCGCGGCTTTATTTTCCAGTTACAACCTCCGCTAACCGCCAATGAAGAAGCAGATTACTTCACAATATGGAAGTTAAAGAAAAATACACCTTAAGGAAAACGTATGTTACTGTTATATAGAGATACTGTTTTCAATCTATGAAAACCAAAATGTAGAGATATGTGTACCATATTTCCAGAATGACCACAGAAGGTACTTTATAAATAAAAGCGAAACCTGTTTGGCGAAAAATATTCGTTCATTGTAGTAAGCTTAAGACGGGAAAGCCAGTAACAATTGAATTAACAGCAGCTGCGGAACACGGCCAAAGCCGTGAAAAACATATTCCAGGGCTTTGGATACAGCGAGGAAGATGATGATTGGTCGGTAATCACAAAGTGATTGTGGGTTCTTGCTTCTCGGAGGGCATGGTCCATATCCTCTTCCGGAAGACCATACTTAGTTATCCCACGATTTCCCTAAATTACCATCCCGTAAGGATGGAGGTTAGATTTTGTCTCTCAGGCGGCGAGGTCCACACAAACGAATTACTTGTTCATTTCGATATAGGAGGAGGAGAGAGAGGGAGGGGGAAGGGGGAGGAAATCGGCCGTTATCTCGCTGAAGAAACAAGTACGATATTCGAGACAAGTGATTCAGTGGAACTAAAGAACACTTCAGCCAAATTTTCTGCTTTGCGTTTTCTAAACACATTCTGATGTATTTTTGATTTTCTTGCAGACAGTTCCACTGGATAAAAATGCTTATAACGTAATAATTGAGAAGCTAGTATCTAACTGTTGACAATATTTGCAGACGATTTCAGTGAGCCTTAGTGCTGCAGGATATATTCTTAGCTCTCGACGTGCAGTCTATATAACGAACGCGACTCTGTGGGTGATCTGGAATGGGCCACTGGCAAATAGTAGGTTGCTTACAGTGTAATAAGTAGCGAGGAGTACGGCTTCATTACGAAAATCGCCATTTTCGCTTTGTTCGTAGTAGCAGCTAACAACAGAAGCAGTATTAATAGCTGAATCGGTTATTTGTGAAAGGGCTCATGTCACTTTTTTTTCATATGTAAGTTTATTATGAAAATGGATTGTGCCAACATTCACGGATCGTTTACTTATGAAAGGTCTACTCTCGCACCAATACTTTTCAAGATACAGCCATTGCAAATTTGTGTCTAGATACGAAACGGCTCATGTCAATGACAAGAGCCCTTTCTTAAATAAAGCATGGTTGGCAGCAGTGGTTTGGTAATCAGATGTTTCTGTTCACTAGTCTGTGTAGTTTACAGTTCTATTCCTCTCTCTTCATTGTGATTGTTATTGTTGCAAGTTATGGTTCAAATGGCTCTGAGCACTATAGGACTTAACTTCTAAGGTCATCAGTCCCCTATAACTTAGAACTACTTAAATCTAACTAATCTAAGGACATCACACACATCCATGCCCGAGGCAGGTTTCGAACCTGCGACTGTAGCGGTCGCGCGGTTCCAGACTGTAGCGCCTAGAACCGCTCGGCCACCTCGGCCGGCGTTGCAAGTTAGTTTCAAGTGATATCTTTAACCTAAAATTAATTTAAGAATTGTTAAGAAGATTTCGCGTGCTCCTAAAAATGTCAGAGAGTGATAATGATGTCGTGGAAGGTAATAAACGTAAAAGACGAGTTTGCAAGATCGAGAAATTCAAAGTAAATCGTATATAAAAAAGCAAGAATACGTGGTGATGAGTTTATTAATTACAAAGGGACTGTTTCGCAAGCACGAAAAACAGGGACACCATGCTCGTAAGTTGATCTATTTATTTTGAAATACCGTGGATCTAGACAGTTCTGAAGGTTTGTGTTGTAGGTTATGCTACAGTTTATTGCGTTTTGGTATTCTACGTGAGCCCTAACTCAGCCACATCTTCAAGTCTTACGTTTTTAAACTGATTTTAAAAGAAATGGGACTAACTTATTCTGCAAGAGAAGATGAACAAGACTTATCTTATCAATCATTAATAGAAACCCATCCAGTGAAACGAAGAAGGTCTAGGTTGAAACCTAACCCCACAGATGACAAAAAAGAGGAGCTTACTAAGCCTACGCATTCTGTTGAACATGTGACCTCATCTACGTTTCATGTTAAGGCTGGTGAACAACGAGTTAAGGCTTGCAGAAAAGCGTTTCTTAGTTTTTATGCCATAGGGGATAAAAAGTTAGAAGACTGAAACACCATAGAGATTTGAGACGACAACAGAAGAACCGTAAGACTTTTCCACAAGATTATACTGACCAAATCAAAGACCACATTAAGTCATTCCCCCTAAAAACTAATCACTGCTCGTCGAAAGAAATACAATTTTGGACGCAAGGCTTAACATAAAGAAAATGTACAACATGTTTTTAGAAAAATGTGATGGCCGTGAAGTAAAATATAGTTTTTATTGTAAGGTACTCAACGAACATTTTAACTACCGGTTTGGAATGCCCCAAATTGACACTTGCTGTGAGTGTGAGATGCTTAATACGCGAATCAAAAACCCTCAGCTTAATGATACAGAAACACGAGTAGCTATTGCACAATTACTCGTGCACAAAACGTGGTGTAACAAATTTTATCCTTCGTTACGTGAAACAAAACAATACTGTGCAGAACATGATAATGCTGTGCTTTTGTATTTTGACTGCATGGCAAAGATTTCTTCGAACACAATTCCAGTTCAGGATGTTTATTACCTTAGGAAGCTGTCAGTTTATCCATTTTGTATCCACAACAGCAGTACTGACACAGCATCCTTTTACTTGTACCACCAAGGAGTTGCAGGAAAGGGCAGCAATGAGGTTTGCTCTTTTATAGTGAAGTATATCAATGATAATATACCAGAAAATGTTGATGAATTGATAGTGATAACTGTACAGGTCAAAACAAAAGTCACACAATGATTATGTTCCTACTTTCTCTTACAGACAGTGGAAGATTCAAAAAGATTGTGTACAGACTGCTCATAAGGGGCCACTCTTATCTGCCGTGTGGCGGAGTCTTTGGCCTTGTCAAAAGAAAATTAAGGAAATGTGGCCGATATCGCACAATAAAAGAAGCATGTGAAATAATATTAACGTGTACAGTACAGAGAAAGTTTAGTGTTGATTTGATAGAAACAGAAAATATTTTGGATTTTCAAAAACGGTGGTCTGTTTCAGAAGAAACCAAATCTGAAAAGAAGGGAAAAAGAGAATATTTTACTATTTCTAACCACCACGAATTCTCGTTCCAGCAATTAAGCAAAGGAAAAGTAACAGTATCAGCTTTTATTAGTAGAATCCTCTACAAGACATTCAAACTAGCTGTCCCGACACAATCGTACATTTATCTACCCATACACAAAGCATACACCGAAAGAATACCTATTCCTAAAAAGAAAATGGATGATATAAAGAAGCTCGTTCAGTTCGTCCCTGAGGAACACGGTTTCTTTTATGACGAGCTGATTCGGTGGCCTACAGATGAAAAAGAACAGTGAAATTTAATGATATGAGACTTTAATGATAATTTGTGTTTGTCAAAACCCACTCTCAAGTATCTGTTACAGCCAATCTCAGTTGTGTATACAATGTTTAATGTAAAATAAATAGCTTTCACAAAGTATCAATCAATCATTGTCATTTTTTTTAATTTTGTCTCTATGACTGGCCTTTTGTCAGCCCTTTGTTTATGAAAGGACTCTTGTCAGACAACTTTGATAGGCACTATCAGGCAACATAAACAACGTAACTGTTTTTACTCGTCGTTATTGTTATCGGTTAGTAGAATCAAAATAACTAGAATAAAAAAATCTGTCGTCTTTAGTATTATTAGGAAAATAAACAGTTTTTTTAAATTTCCCAAAAGTTTACTTTTCGTACCAAGAACCCTTTCATAAATAACCGACACAGTCATTTGCTTATCTTCCACGAGAGAAAGTGTCGAATCCTGCCTAGTCGTCGAATATGGGGTGCCTAGGAAACGTGCTTTCTCGGATCACAAGAAAACATTCAAGCAAATCGTATTAATGAATTTTATTACCAAAAGAAAATGACAATACTTAACTTCGTGTTAAACAGATGTGTCGCAAGGAAAGGGCGACAGATAAAATAAGAAATCTCTTCAGTCTAACAATTTCAAGTTTGAGCTACATAGAATGTACGAGCAAAGTAATGAGCTTTGACGCTTCAGTCCTAGTTACGAGTCTTGACGCTGCTGTAGAACTGCGTCGCGACCAATCGGCGCGCCACTAATGTTCTCTTCACATAGGGGCCGCTGCTTGTCGTCCTGAAAAGGGGTCGATCAGCGTGCAACTGGCTCACGTCTCCTTCACCGCCCTCAGTGCCCTCTCTTATCCGACTGGCGTGCCGGCGCTTCACTTTACGCCGTAACAGAGAGAATGCACGCCGGCCGCTGGTGGCCGAGCGGTTCTAGGCGCTCCACTCTGGAACCGCGTGACCGCTACGGTCGCAGGTTCGAATCCTGCCTCGGGCATGGATGTGTGTGATGTCCTTAGGTTAGTTAGGTTTAAGTAGTTCTAAGTTCTAGGGGACTGATGACCTGAGATGTTAAGTTCCATAGTGCTCAGAGCCAGTTGAACCATTTTTTAGAGAGAATGCACTTGCCTGTTTGCGGATAAAAGAAGACTGAAGAGAATGGACATAGGCTATAACAGCATGTCTAGTAGCAGCAGTAGTAGTGTTAATAAGGGTATTATTGGTGTTTGTGCTTAGTGCAGTGAATTTAAAAGTTCCCAGTATGTGAGTAGCCTATCGAGATACTCGACATATAGGCTGTAACGATCAGTTGTAGTTGTAAGCGATCAGTTGTAGTTGGAAGTCGACAAGTGGCGAGTGGGGGGAGGGGGGGGGAGGGGTGAGGAGATGCATTGGGTGATCTATACGGCTGCAGTCCACCTACACCAGAACTCGACCTGTTTCTTCGTCTTCTCCTTCTTCTTCTTTTTTTATATGACAGAAGACAGAGAGAGAGAGAGAGATCCTTGCAACATAACTTTCAAATTTAACAGTCTTGAAAATTTTCTCGCTATTGTAGTTGGTATTACAGTATAGTTTACTCTAGAGAATTTGGAGACGGCACGGTGTTACAAAATTTCTGTGAGTTCAGCCCCTTACTCAATCAGATCAAAATCCTGGGTTCGACTCTGAAGCCACCAAAGATGATTTGGAAATACAGTGCTCCGCCGAAAATGAGCTACAGGAACTAAGGCAGCTCTTCGCGTGCGTGGGATTAGACGCACTTTTGTTGTCTATTCTCTCACTCAGTGGATGTGTCCAGTGCCACTCAAAGTAAAGCCCCGTCGAGACACGAGAGATGCACTAGGAAGAGCGCAATCAAGCACCGCCGCACGCTGCTTAGACGACTGATACATTAGCCAGTAGCCTCATCCAGAAGTCGTAGTGTTTCAAGGGACTTAGTGTTGCAGCGCGGGATCAAGTTCTCTCACTTGTCGTTACGGTGGAACTGTAATGAAACGTGAACTGAGACATGAATTTTGGACGGCGCGTGATGGCTGCGACCGATAGCCGAGGCTGTCTGGCAGGCCGCAGCAGGACCCGGCTCGGCGCGGCTCTCCGTATTTGGCTGTCTCCGTTACGTAATCGACTACCCGCAGCGATACGGAATTTGGGGACAGTCGTAATGTCCGCCAACGACCACGCCGGTCACTTAATGGAATAAGAGCAGCGACCACCTAGGCGGCGCGCCATCTCCTCGTAATGCGACTCCATCCACTACCCACTGCTTTAACGGACGAATGGTGATGTCTTACTAAGTCCGTGCGGCGAGCGTGGTCCAGAAAGGAGAACCTCCATTACTCAGCTGTGTTGCCCTCCCCCCCCCCCCCCCCCCAACATGTGAAATAGGCGATTTAAATTTAGGGTCAATTCCGCTGACCGAAGTATTATAACGATCGAAATTTTGCAAGAGAGAGAGGTATACAATGTGGTTATAATTAAACTTTCGCTACTTGAACCAGTGTAGATGGGAAACTATTTACCGTATGGGTACCCAGTTTTATAGGAACGATGTTTAGACTGTGCGCTGCAGAATTTGCGTTGTTACTAGTGTTAGAGTTATGACTTGCCGTTAGGCGCAGGTACTGATACGACGCCGTAGGGGTGAGACACAAGCATCAGTGTGAATTACAGTTGCAGACCATCAACATGGGTCTGAACATGATGAGCAGGGCTAAACCCGTAAAACATTTTTAGCAAAACAACAGCAGTAGTGCTGCTGCTTTCTGCAAATACTGACGCGTTAAAGAAACACAGGAAGGTCTTCTTTCCGCACCGAGGTTGAAGAAAATAATTCGGAAGTTTGAATCAACTGTCGATTTGGGAAAAGTTCCTGGGAGAGGCTGACGGCCAGTTGCGCCACTGATTGTTGATGAAGTTACTGGTGCTATGACTCAGAATGCTGCCCGCAGTGTGGGATTTTCAAGCAGTGGAAGAGCTGTCTCACGAAAGCTGAACATTTCATGGTCCACCGTTAGAAAAGTGCTGCAAACAATTGTAAAATGGTATCCCTACAAACTTCTCATTACTCACCAACTTTTGCCACGTGACGCAGACATTCGAAAAGACTTGGCTCTTAAGTTTCTTGCAGGGTACACCAGCATGTGGAAATTAAAATGTATTTCTTTTAATGGTTTATACGTTATTTCTGTTCCGCATGCCCTTACAAATGTTTCCACTAAGTTTCATTGTCCTACGGTGACTCGTTTTTCATGGAGGCCTTTTCAAGAGGCGAAAATTTAATTATAACCACACTGCACTAAATTTTAAGATCTTGAAAATCGGAGTGTGTAAACATATATACCTTCCATATTTGTGTAAGTGACAACATGTGAAGTTTCCTCATTTCGCCTTCATGTGAAGTTTTCTCATTTCGCCTCCAATACAGAATAAATAAATAACATCGTGACCAAAAATAAGTTTAACGGATTTAGTAAAAGATACTACTAAGAGAAGCAGAACGTTTTACAGTTTTAATACTACCGTACCTTAGTATGAGCTGAGTTGAAACGAAGCAAGCGAAGCAACTGGTCACGCACTTGCTGGAAGAAGATCGCTTCACCTGATCTCTCATACACTTACGATTTTGAACATTGCAACACTAAGAAATCTGCCTCGAGCCGGCCGGTGTGGCCGTGCGGTTAAAGGCGCTTCAGTCTGGAACTGCGTGACCGCTACGGTCGCAGGTTCGAATCCTGCCTCGGGCATGGATGTGTGTGATGTCCTTAGGTTAGTTAGGTTTAATTAGTTCTAAGTTCTAGGCGACTGATGACCTCAGAAGTTGAGTCGCATAGTGCTCAGAGCCAAATCTGCCTCGTTGGAACTGCTGATATTGCTTCATTTGCCGTTGAAAAGGGATACTGCCACTTGCTTTTCTTCTTCCTTCTATCGTTTGTACTGTATAGAACAGGCTTCACTTTTTCAGACGTGACAAATTTTTTTCATTATTTAAGTTAGTGACCCGTTGTCTTTCCTGACACCACAGTCGTCAAAGTAAGTGGAGGCAGGCAAGTCATGTGCGCCATCTGTCTGTGAATCGTGTTAACTTCGTTGCATGTGTTACCGCGTTTTAATTGTTTACATATCGTACTCCCTGAAGCTGATAATGGGGCACATGCCTAACGAGAGTGGGAAGCCGCCTAGGCGGTGTACCAGCCCACGAAAGTTAATCTGCATCCCGTTTTCGATCCTGGTCTGGCCCCCTACCTGTCTCGCAAAATAGCGCGTACCACGTTACGCTATACGAGCAGATCTGTCGACTGCGTCTCTTTGTAATGCTAATCAATGATTGCTGTTACAATAATATCCGCATCTTCGAGTTTGGGACTGGGCCAGAAGACTCAGCGACTAGCCCACTGGACTCGATTTCAGTACGACGGCGGTTCAAACTCTCGTTTGGCCATCCAATGGATTCCCTAAATCGCTTAACACGAACTCCGCGGTGATTCCTTTATACGATTTTTGCCTATTATTACACCGATACCGACAAGATATCAAAATATGCGACATAAATGACCGTATCTTTTGATTGCATTGACTTGGAAGCTTAAAGTTTTTGCATCACTAAGGAACCTTAGACGTTAATATATGGCATAAATATCAGTTTGATACATCCAACCGTTCGTGAGAGATGGCGCCTTAAGAGACGAACAGATAGACAGACCGAAAAAAAGCAAAAAAATCTGTCCTTGGAATTAAAAGGCTTTCGAGATCAGATCTAGATCAATTCCAAGATAATTTCCGGAATTTTTGTTTTTCGTTTATTTTTACCATGAAACCCTGCACATTTCGTGTTTCTAGGTCAACGGAAGTACCGTATTAGGTTTTGATTAGTGACTTTGCGAGTGTCACCACCAAGGGGCCTTTAGACCTTAGTGTGTGATACGAATTTCAACACCCGTTCCTCTGAAGATGCGTCGTAGCTGTTGGACTGACAGACAGACGAAAAACAAAGTGATCTTATAAAGGTCCCGTTTCCACAGATTGAGGTACTGAACCCTTAAAATAGACTTCCGATTTCCTCCCCTACCCTTTCCCATTCGGACAACGTGTTGCTTGTTTCCTGACTATAAATTTTCGTTCCAGTCGCATGCCTGGTCAGATATTCGATACGAATCCATTTTATTTAGGCCGGCCGCAGTGGCCGAACGATTCAAGGCGCTTCAGTCTGAAACCGCGCTACCGCTACGGTCGCAGGTTCGAATCGTGCCTCTGGCATGGGTGTGTGTGTGTTTGTCCATAGGATAAGTTAGGTTAAGTAGTGTGTAAGCTTAGGGACTGATGAACTTAGCAGTTAAGTCCCATAAGATTTCACACACATTTGAATATTTTTGGATCGCCCCATCGTGTACCGTTATTCGTCACTCCATCATCAGAGTGCTGCAATTCTCTGTTACAGGTAGAACGGTCATCAGTGTGCATCAGTGTTGTAAATGTCTAGTGTTGTTGCCAGGACTGGTAAGGCAAATAAGCGTCAGATGTTGAGCGACAACTGTGAATAACGTGGAGATGTCGCATACCCATGCGAGACAACGTTATCGGCACTTGACAGAGTTTGAAAGGGACCCCATTGTGGGTCTCCATTCGGCTGCTGTTGAAGTTGTTCAATGTACAGTCTGTGTCATGTTCCTACGTGACAGTGGCCCGATATTGGACTGCATGGGAATGTGAGGACAAGCATACTAGCCGTCAAGGTTCCGGTCGACTGACTACGTCTGACCGCCACAAAGGAGGATCGCAATATTGTGTACTAAGCACATCGTAACCCCTTTATATCTGCGCCTAGCATCTGAGACCAAGTAGTGGACTTCCTGCAACATTTTGTGTCATTGTGCACGATTGTTCAGAGAGTAGCAGCAGCCGGACTCCGGAATTACCGTCCCACACGCAATCTGCCGTTAACACCAATAGAAAAACGGCTGCATTTTGGGTGGCCAGGAAGCACGGACTGCTCATGAATAGGGTCGCATTGTGTTCAGCGATGAATCGCAGTTCTGCATTACCCTATATGACTGTAGTCGGAGATTATGGTGGCAACCTGGGGAGAGGTCTCACTCTTTCATAGTTTTGTAGATGCACAGCAGTGTCATTCCTAGCGTTACGGCGTGGGGAGCTATCGGATATGATTTCCGGTCACGATAATAGTCATTGAGGGATCTCTGACGCCACAGTGATACGTCGCGGATGTTCTCCGTCCTCATGTGTTATCTCTCATGTGACAGAATCGTGGTGCCATTTTGCAACAGGCCGATGTTTGTCCTCACATGTGCCGTGTCTCTACGAATTTTCTGCGTAATGATGAAGTACTCCGATGGCCAGCTAGATTCCCAGATATGTGCCCGGTAGAACACTGTGAGACAAGCTCTGACGTCAACTCTGTCCCAGTGTCGGTATCCGCGATATCAAGGAATAGTGACAACAGTTTTATTGTAGTCATCTACATTATTTATTATGGCATGTATCATTTCGATTGATTCTGAGTAGACACCGCGCTCCCAATAAGGTTTGCATGTCCCTCTGGATTAGATGACTTTTGAAGAAAGTTCAGCACCACGTGGCATTTGCACGCATCTACCCGCTTTCCTTTTTCCCATGGGGATACTTCGTGGGACCCCTTCAGGTCTGACCGATTTAGCATTCGCTACCATTCTTCTTTTTACGTCGTATTGATTTGTAAATTAAAGATATTGGTTTTAAAATTTTTCATTATTACTGTTGTTTTCGCACTGTCATTAAGCACATAGAATGTAATCACTACAGGTTTTATACCGGTATATGCCATGCTAACTTTACATGTATGGCCAGGTGGCATTCCTAATTGTTATTTCTAACATTTTGAAAAATCAAACTTTCTTTCTACTGCAGCACTATTCATTGTTGGTAATCACCAGATGTGATCATTAATCCTGTACTACATACACCATCCAGCGGTGAGATAGACAACTTCGTAGCAGGTGCCGCTTCTATGTCAACACTCCGCCGGCAGTGTGGTGCTGTGCCGCAAGCTTGTGGTGGGGGAATCATGTTCGACACCAGCTTGCATGGACGATATAAGGATTTTAGTTGTGTCCTGTTTTATCATTAGAGTGCATTTTACCAACTGTGTGTTTTATCGACTGAACTTTTATCAAGACATGTATACATGGAGAGTGCCTTCTGTTCTTTGACTTCAAATAATGTAACATGGCAGTTTTATAGCAAGTTCAAGAAGGTACGTGGACTCAATCACATCCCTGTCCGGCGACAACCTCTGCTCCATGACCTGACCCAACACCTTCTCCTCAGCATCTTTTTTCCAACTCTCACCCTCACCTTCACCTGTGCCACTCCACCAACGTGCTTGCCACTGGCCTCAACATCCATAGCCATGACCCTGCCACCCTTTGGCGGTGTCATCAGTTACTTGTCACCTTCCATGGTGACCTCGTTCCCCTCCCACAGCACACCCATCCTGAAAGTAGCTCCACCCTGGATGTCATCCTTGCTTCTCCCAACCCCCTTGGTCGTACCACTGCAGACGTCCTCGACCCCATTGATAGCGACCGCGTCCCTGCTGTTCTTACTATCTCCTCTGCCCATCGCCCCCCTCCTGTCCCCCACCCTGCTGTCCCTCCGAAGTCTGTCCACAACCACTGCCGCGCCGACTGGGATGCCTACCGGGAATTCATTGCCTCAAAGGTCAAAAGCCACCCCTTATCATCCCACTGACGTCACCAATGACTCTTCCTTCCTCCAGAATACCATCACTGAGGCTGTGGAGGCCCATGTTCCTACCAAATTCATCCACCCTCACCACCCTATGCTTTCTCCACAGGCTATCCTTCTCTGCGATTCCGCTCTTTCTTTGCACCCATGACCAGGATACATTCCTCCGCCACTGGCATTTACAATGACACATCCAAAACCTCCTCAAAGCAAAGAAACGCCGGGACTGGCGCCAGACATGAACACACCTCAACTCTGCCCCCCCTGTCAACTCCTCCAAGTACTGGTCTGCCTTCCACTCTGCTTCCCACCTCTTCGACGTCTTCTCCATTCCGGATGATCACCATTCTGATTACTCCCTCTTCCCCACCACCCTTGAACGCACTGATACCTCTGTCCCACTACTCGCCACTAGTTTTCAGTAGTTGGGTCAGTTACCCCCCTCAGACATAAAAACTCCGATCACTGCACACAACATCAAACTCATCTTCCACTTCTAACACCACACTGCCCCTAGCGACAATGGTGTCACCTATCACCACCTCCAGGAATCCCTCCCTTCTTCATGGCTGCCCTTGCTACTCTGTACAATGTCCTCCTCGCCACTGGCTTTTACCCTGACCTGTGGAAGACTTCCCACATCCTGCTGTTCCCTAAACCCAACAAACCTCCCTTTGACACCTCTTCCTATTGTTCCATCTGCCTCACCTCTGTGTTTGGTAAGCTCTTCGAGTGCATCCTCTCCCACCCTATTCATCACCACCTTAACCAGCAACACCTCGTTCCCCTTACCCAGTGTGGCTTCCAGCCCTCCTTCTCAGCTGACAACCAGTTCCTTAACCTTACCAATCTTCTTTCCCTCCAACTTAACTCCTGTCGCTCCACTATTTTTGTTTCCCTCGACCTCCAGAACTGCCATGACCGTGTCTGACATCCCAGGCTCCTCTTTAAACTCCTGACCTATGCTCTCTCCATCAATTTCGTCTGTCCTGATGCTTCGTTCCTCTCCCTTCGTCCCTCCTATGTCACTATCCACAATACAAAATCCTGTACTTTCTATCCCATTGCTGGCATGTCCCAAGGCTCCATCATTTCCCCTCTCCTCTATCTCCTGTATACTGCTGATATGCCCAAACCTCCCCCACCTATTCACCTCCTCCAATTTTCTGATGACACTGCTTTCCTGGCCCTTTACCCTACCCTTCACAGTCCCAACCTACCCTTCAAACCTGCCCCAACCAGTTCACTCCCTGGTGCAACGAGTGGCTCCTTCGCATCAACCCTTCCAAGACCTGGGCAATAATCATAGGTCATACCACCTGCTCCTTCCAGCCTCACGATTTTTACCTCACCATTTATGGCTGTGCTACCCATCTCACTCCTACCTTAAAATGCCTTGGCCTCACCCTCGACCGTCACCTCACCTGGACTCCCCACCTCCTTACAATCCAACACAAAGCCCACAATAGACTCCACCTCCTGAAATTCCCGTCTAGCTAGACATGAGGACTGCATCCTTCCACTATCCTTCACACATACAAATCCTTGATCCACCCCATCCTTTGTTATGCCAGCGTTGTTTGAATTTCAGCTCCTCCCAGATTTTATAAAGCCCTCCAAATCCTAGAACACCATTCCCTCCACCTCGCCTTCTATATCTACCTTCTGTCCCCCACACAGATCCTCTACAACCTCATCCCCTTCCCACATCTTCTTCTTTTCCTCAAACACATCTGGACCCTGTACATCATCTGCCAACTCGATCTTCCCCACCCCGTAGTGTATTCCACCCTCAGTCCATTGCCACGCCTTTACCGTCATCTCCCACCCTCTCTCCATCTCCAAACCCTCCACCTTCTTTCGCAACGCAACTTCCAGCACCAAACCCTCCCGAATGATAAGCTTTGTCCTGGTCTCTACCCTCTTACCAACTCTGACCCCACCTTCCTCCTCCTACGCCTCAGGGCTCCCTCCCCACTACTCTTCTTTCCCCTGTGCAGTTTTCCTCCCTCCTATACCCCCTCCCTTTCCCTTGGCTCCCTTCTGTGTCTCTGCACTCCCTCCTGACTTGCCTTCCATCTCCTGCCCTGCCCATCTTCAACCTCTTGGTACACCCCCGACCACACCTTTCTTTTTCCTCCCACCTCCTCCAGCCCTCCTCCCTCACTGCACCTTCTTCTCCCCTCTTTTTCCCTCCTCTCAGGTCTCCCATTCCTCGGCATGTCCCTCCCCACAGTTTTTATTCTTTGTGTGTACTCCATGGGTTACAGTGGTTCTTTAAGTGTCTCTCATTCTGTGTGTTTTTATACTGTGGCTGATGTTTCACTTGTGTGTGTGACTCCAGTGTATTTCAAGTGCCCCACAATTCGCCAACTGTGTTCTTTTAACTTTATGTCGACTTTCTTAACTGTCCCCCAATGAACGTCCCTGTGTCACTGTATATTTTAACTTTTACTGTCTCAATTTACTATGTTTTTATAGCCCCCTTTTTCTGCCCTTTTTATGCATAGTTTCCTCCTTTTATTTTTTGTAATGTCTCTCGGCTGAAGAGCGGCCGATTGTGCCGCTTTCAGCCCTCCCATGGCCATATGGGGCAGGGGAATGAAATCACAATAAAGAAAATAAAAGTTACACGGAATGTTGTATATTTCATATATCCATCATACGAATTGTAGTCTCCCTCCACCCTCCTTATTATTTTTGTTTTTCTCCTTAGATCAGATGATGGCACCGTAACACTGTTGAGACCGGTCATCTTGGAGCAACTAAAGTATCTAAAATGCGATCCTGGCGTATGAAGTGTGTTCATTTTTGACAACAGTTTTATTTTTGCAATATTTAATTGCTCCTGGGAGACGTGTTTGGGAATGATAGCGCAGTCATATGGGAGTAATTGTACTTAAGAGTAATTAAAGTAAGTTCTATACTAATTATCGAAACATGGTGTAGTCATGATAGTTGTTTCACAGTCTGATTAGACATGGGCAATATGTAATCAGTTGCTCAACATTTCAGCCAGTAATTTGGTGGCCATGGTGCTATCAATGAGTGCCGATATTCCGTCCTGACTAAATTTGGCATTTGTCATAGAATAAGGCGGCATCCAGCAATAAACATTTACATTTTCAATGATTTTTCTAAATCTCCTAAGACAATCGCCAGAATGCTTGCTTGGACTGAGCACGAACAATTTGATTCCCCATCATTCCCCAATCCGAGCTTGTGTTCCGTCTCAATGGGTGTTTAAACCCTAACGTTCCTCTCTTATATCGCCTACCGTCACGAACACAGCTACCTTGAGGCTAAAAGATCGTTGCTTTAGTTATCATCAAATAATAATTTTTTTCGGGAAGAAACATTATATTCATAACCACTGTAGCTATACGAATTAAAAATAGACTATCTTTCGCACAAAATACCTGCAATGAATGCCCTTGCAGAATTTCTCAGTCTCTCTCTCTCTCTCTCTCTCTCTCTCTCTCTGTGTGTGTGTGTGTGTGTGTGTGTGTGGTGTGGGTGCGCACAAATGCTTTGGGCGCGCGGCTATATGCTAATCATAAATGTCGAATCGTTGATATCCACGAAATAGCATGAGGATGCAGAGACGGGTTGATAGATTGATTACTAGTAGGTTCTATCAGAACGGAAACGTTTCGGAGATGCTTCGCAAACTTAAATGGGGATTCCTGGAGGGAAGACGAAGCGCTTCCCGCAAGACACTATTGCCCAAATTTAGAGAACCGGCATTTAAAGCCGAATGCAGAACGATTCTACTGCCGGCAACGTACATTTCGCGTGGGGACCATGAAGATAAGATGAGAGAAACTAGGGCTCGTCGGACGCTTTTAGATAGTCGTTTTCCCCTCGCTCTATGTGCAAGTGGAACAGTGGAGGAAGCGAGTAGTAATGGTACAAGGTACTCTCCGCCATGTACCGTATGGTGATTTTCGCATTATGTATGTAGATGTATGACCATAATTTTTGCACTGTAAGCTGCCTTGCCAATATCGCGACTCTTGACACAGTGACAGAAATGCAAAGTACAACAGAAAACGAATTATGGGCCTTGGGTAACACTTATTATGTGTAGTGTTCCTCCACTGATACCGTACAGGGCGTCAGTACTGGGTACGCTGGACCCGAATTGCAGTACGGCTTGTACAATGGTTCTTTGTATTGTATGCCTGCCAACCGCGGTGGTCGAGCGGTTCTAGACGCTTCAGTCCGGAACCGCGCGACTGCTACGGTCGCATGTTCGAATCCTGCCTCGGGCATGGATGTGTGTGATCTCCTTAGGTTAGTTAGGTTTAAGTAGTTCTAAGTGCTACGGGACTGATGACCTCAGATGTTAAGTCCCGTAGTGCTCAGAGCCTTTGAACCATTTTTTATAGTATGCCTGGCCACCTGGTATGGCTCATGGTAATCTCTCCCATTGCTGGACAAGCATCATCTGGCGGGCAGATACGTTTCATGGTGGTGATTGTGTTAGGACTGCAGTCTTTCGTAGTGCTTCATGTTGGGCCGGTGTGGCCGAGCGGTTCTAGGCGCTACAGTCTGGAACTGCGCGACCGCTGCCGTCGCAGGTTCGAATCCTGCCTCGGGCATTGATGTGTGTGATGTCCTTAGGTTAGTTAGCTTTAAGTAGTTCTAAGTTCTAGGGGACTGATGACCTCAGCAGTTAAGTCCAATAGTGCTCAGAGCCATTTTTGTTTCATGTTCGCTCAATTGGAGCTGAATCTGAGGAGCGACTGGCCACTTCAGACGCATGATGTTTTCATGTTGCAGGTACTCGTGTACCAAGTCACCTACATGATAACAGGACCGTATGCAGCACAAGAGACGCATTTACCGTTGCAGGATTTTGTTACTATAGACCGCAGCCGTCCAGAATAGATGTCAGTGATGTTGGTCCGCTTAAGACGATGTTCCAAACGTGAGCATAGGTACCTCACTGTACCTAGGTCCAATGCCGATGGGCAAGATATCTCTTTCGCAGAGATACGTCAAACGCATTTGGCAGGTATTCAATCATACAGAAGAAACTCTCGAAGCCAGCGATGCAGTTTCACGGGGGATGTGTAACCCAGAGCTTTCGAACCTAGTCAGATGCTTTATTAGTAGGACGTTCTAGCACTGAATGTAAGATAACGATTTTCACGATTTATTGTAGGACGTGGTCGACTTTGTCAGTACTGTCGTTGCATTTCATGTCGCTACTGGAATGTTCTTCACAACCGTAAACGACGAAATAAGTGACATACAATTTACTACTTACTATAAATGATGTGACCAAGCGTAATGTCATAAAAATGTCTTTGCTGAGGCATACGTGGCATATTGCTTGTTTTCAACTCAGATAATGTGTGGCTAACCGACACATAACACGTTCAGGCCCATTCCCACACTGACTTTTACAAGTAATCTCGTACATGCGTGCTATGTTGTCACGTACCCTTTAAGAAAAATAAACAAATGATTAAACTTTCAGAAAAAGAACTTCACAACTTGAACAGGTCAACAACGCGCTGGACCACCTATAGACGTAATTCAAGCAGTTCTTCGGCTTGGCATTCATTGACGGAATTGTTGGGTGCCGTCCTGAGAGATAACGTGTCATATTCTGTCCAACTGGTAACTTTGATTGCCAAAATCCCGAGCTGGTTGAAGGAGCCTGCACATAATGCTCCAAACGTTCTCGATTGGGAAAAGATCCGCCGATCTTGCTGGCCAAGGTATGGTTTGGCAAACAGGAAAACGAGCAGTAGAAACTCTCGCCGTGTGCGGGCGGACATTATATTGCTGAAATGTAAGCCCAGGATGGCTTGCTACGAAAGGCAACAAAGCGTGGCGTAGAATATCGTCAAGTACCACTTTGCTTTACGGGTGCCGCAGATCACAACTAAAAAGGTCCTGTTTGAAAATAATGGCACCCCCAGGCCATTACATCTGGTTATCGGGACATATGGCGGGCGACAGTCAGGTTGTTATCCCACCGATATCTAGCACCGTCTACGCCGGTCATCGGGGCTCAGTTCATAGCGGGACTCATCACTGAAGACAGTTCTACTCCAGTGAACGAGATTCCTTGCCGAAGATACGTCTGCAGACGCCCTAGACAGTGGTGGTATACCAACTGTTACCTGCCATACAGCCCGACAACCAAGAGTGATAATTTGAGGTGCGATTTCTTTTCGTAATAGGACCCCTATGGCTGTCATATGCGGCACCCTTACAGCAAAGCGGTACGTCGACGATATTCTGCGCCGCGTTTTGTTGGCCTTGGTGGTAATGCCCGCACGCACATGGCGACAGTTTCTGCTGCTTATCTTCGTGCTTGTCAAACACTACCTTGACCAGCAAGGTTGCCGGATCTCTCTCCAGCTGAGAAGGTTTGGAGCATTATGAGCAGGGCCCTCCAACCAGCTCGAGATTCTGACGATATAACGCGCCAAATGGACAGAATTTAGCACGCTATAGCCCAGGAGGATATTCAAACACTTTATCAGTCAATGCCAAGCTGCTTGCATCAGGTCGAAACGTGGACCAATGTTTTATTGACTTGCTCAATTTGTGAAGCTCTTTCTCTTGAACAGTTTTTCTGAAATAGTAATTATTTGTTTGTCTGTACGTATACGTCACATCTACCGATCTCCTTCCCATTCGTTTAATTCCTTCGTGATACGATGTTCTTTTTAGAATGTATTTCCGTTTAGACCGCACCGTATAGCTGTGCATTAATGTTTTCTAACTGATCCATAGAGATAGGTTAACTTACCAGCATGAGTCCCAGGCGTAATTTTTAGAACGTAAATTTTGGGGTGTCATACAAGCTGACGATTCTATTCTCATGGAGACACAGAAGTTAGTAAGAAACAACTGGCATGTAATTTACGCTGAACTATTGTGTCAAATCAACAAGGATAAACACTGAATTGTAAATGTGGCTGGAGACGTGAAAAAAATGTCTTCTATAGACATCAGTGGTAGAAAATTGCTGCATCTAAACAAACGAGCTGATGCTTCACCATTTCTCAGATTTGCTTACGTCAATTTTCGATGAAATTCGGAGATTAGGAGGCTGTGACTTTATGTCGGTTCAAGGAGATTCAGTTGTATTGACACCTAACTCCTTCCATAAATAGTTCATCAGAGCCGGAGCAGTTTATTTTCAGCCCTAAATGAGCTTGAACCAGTTTAGGGATACCATGAAAATTTAAATAAATGTGACCAAATCAGCATATACAGGGTGTTACAAAAAGGTACGCCCAAACTTTCAGGAAACATTCCTCACACACAAAGAAAGAAAATATGTTATGTGGACATGTGTCCGGAAATGCTTACTTTCCATGTCAGAGCTCATTTTATTACTTCTCTTCAAATCACATTAATCATGGAATGGAAACACACAGCAACAGAACGTACCAGCGTGACTTCAAACACTTTGTTACAGGAAATGTTCAAAATGTCCTCCGTTACCGAGGATACATGCATCCACCCTCCGTCGCATGGAATCCCTGATGCGCTGATGCAGCCCTGGAGAATGGCGTATTGTATCACAGCCGTCCACAATACGAGCACGAAGAGTCTCTACATTTGGCACCGGGGTTGCGTACACAAGAGCTTTCAAATGCCCCCATAAATGATAGTCAAGAGGGTTGAGGTCAGGAGAGCGTGGAGGCCATGGAATTGTTCCGCCTCTACCAATCCATCGGCCACCGAATCTGTTGTTGAGAAGCGTACGAACACTTCGACTGAAATTTGCAGGAGCTCCATCGTGCATGAACCACATGTTGTGTCGTACTTGTAAGGGCACATGTTCTAGCAGCACAGGTAGAGTATCCCGTATGAAATCATGAGAACGTGCTCCATTGAGCGTAGGTGGAAGAACATGGGGCCCAATCAAGACTTCACCAACAATGCCTGCCCAAACGTTCACAGAAAATCTGTGTTGATGACGTGATTGCACAATTGCGTGCGGATTCTCGTCAGCCCACACATTTTGATTGTGAAAATTTACAATTTGATCACGTTGGAATGAAGCCTCATCCATAAAGAGAACATTTGCACTGAAATGAGTATTTACACATTGTTGGATGAACCATTCGCAGAAGTGTACCCGTGGAGGCCAATCAGCTGCTGATAGTGCCTGCACACGCTGTACATGGTACGGAAACAACTGGTTCTCCCTTAGCACTCTCCATACAGTGACGTGGTCAACGTTACCTTGTACAGCAGCAACTTCTCTGACGCTGACATTAGGGTTATCGTCAACTGCACGAAGAATTGCCTCGTCCATTGCAGGTGTCCTCGTCGTTCTAGGTCTTCCCCAGTCGCCAGTCATAGGCTGGAATGTACGGTGCTCCCTAAGACGCCGATCAATTGCTTCGAACGTCTTCCTGTCTGGACACCTTCGTTCTGGAAATCTGACTCGATACAAACGTACCGCGCCACGGCTATTGCCCCGTGCTAATCCATACATCAAATGTGCATCTGCCAACTCCGCATTTGTAAACATTGCACTGACTGCAAAACCACGTTCGTGATGAACACTAACCTGTTGATGCTACGTACTGTTGTGGTTGATGCTAGTACTGTAGAGCAATGAGTCGCATGTCAACACAAGCACCGAAGTCAACATTACCTTCCTACAATTGGGCCAACTGGCGGTGAATCGAGGAAGTACAGTACATACTGACGAAACTAAAATGAGCTCTGACATGGAAATTAAGCGTTTCCGGACATATGTCCACATAACATCTTTTCTTTATTTGTGTGTGAGTAATGTTTCCTGAAAGTTTGGCCGTACCTTTTTGTAACACCCTGTATAAAGCCCGAATCCCAAATACGAACTAAGTATTTTTGCCTTTCAGTCTGTTGTTGGAGACACAGGAACAACTGCCGCAATATAGACACCTAAATCATTATATGTATAATGAATAGCGTCTGTGCACTAATACGGAATATGGTGATTCAGCAGATGAGGAATTCTTTGTAGAAACCGTTGCCTTTGACTTCCTGGTACGAAAACGTTATAAAGATTCAGATATTGGATCTGCTTTCCAGATGGTAGCAATTTACGCTGTCTGTCTGGTTTAACAGCTCCCTCATAGAGAGGCTATAGATAGAAAAATTGTGAGCTAGCAGTATAACGACGTGTTCAGTAATCAGGGCTACGACGTCAATTCTTCCCGTATCAGGGAAGAAAACCTCTCAGGACACGTCCATAAGTCAGCACAACGCTGTCGAAACTCCCAATAAAGCTTTCACCTGCAGCGAGACAGGCTCCAGCTCGCATATCGGCTTCACAATCTTGTCGACTACTTGTTTTATAGGCGTATCACATCGTGACCATGTACCATGCATAATCTTCTGCATCGGCAGTAAACGGCGCAGAATTGGTTTTCCTGATTTATATCAGTAAATTCTCTTCCGGTGCCCAAACTGAGGTTCGCATTATTCTTTCGAGGAAACGGTGCCCTTTGTAAGGAACATATATATTTAATTCGTTCTTATCCTTGTCGTGAATTCATTAAGCACTGTCTCGTCTTGAGGTTGATGCTCTTCTGTGCGTGTTTGTTTACAAATAGATTTGTTTTTGCTCCAGGCAACCCCCTCCAAAAATAAATATACTTGAAGTATCTTATTTATGATATTTTATTAAAAAACTTTACGGCACAGTCCCTCAAAATAACCAGCTGCCCACTACCTTTGTTATAACAGTAAAATTATCATAACATATGCAAAGAATTTTTGTTGTTACTGATGGTTTTCTACTATTTAATCCGGTGGCAACCAGTAATTATCTGAAATGCGAGACATTTCGTTTCAGAAGACGTAATTAAGGCTCCCTGCTAGATTCGTATGAGCACTACGCTAGTCACCGTCCATTTTATAGCGGCAGTTGGTCGTCATCATTATTACTTGCATTCAAAAATGTTTCAAATGGCTCTGAGCACTATGTGACTTAACTTCTGAGGTCATCAGTCGCCTATAACTTAGAACTAATTAAACCTAACTAACCTAAGGACATCACACACATCCATGCCCGAGGCAGGATTCGAACCTGTGACCGTAGCGGTCGCTCGGCTCCAGATTGTAGCGCCCAGAACCGCACGGCCACTCCGGCCGGCTGAGGCAACAAAGTAAATCCATTCTCTCACTGGGGAAAACTGAATATATGTAATGCTCTACACTATCACGTAAAGCAAAACATCAGGAAAGCCTCGTGCGCAATACTTAACTAGATTTACTTCAACAGTGCAACTTTCGCCAGTGTTCTTAGAATTCTACAAGACATTTTGTAAGAGATCTTTTTTTTTATTTTTATGACGCTGTTTATTGTTTTTGTTATCTTCAGTCCGAAAACTGGTTTGATGAAGCTCTCCATTCTACTCTATCTCGTGCAAGCCTCTTCATCTCCAGATAACTACTGCAACTTATATCCTTCTGAATCTGCTTACTGTATTCATCTCTTGGTATCCCTCTACAATTTTTACCCCCTACACGTCTCTCCAGTACAAAATAGGTGATCTCTTGATGTCTCAGAATGTGTCCAATCAACCGATGCCTTCTTCTAGTCAGGTTGTGGCACAAATTTCTTTTCTTCCCAAATATATTCAGTACGTCCTCATTAGTGACGTAACTACCAACCTAACATTCAGTAATCGTCTGTAACACCACATTTCAAAAACTTGTATCCTCTTCTTGTCTAAAGTGTTTGTCGTCCATGTTTCTCTTTCATACATGGCTAGACTTCATAGAAATACTTTCAGAAAAGACTTCCTAACTCCTAAATTTATTTTCGATGTTAACAAATTTCCCTTATTCAGAAGCACTTTTCTTGCCATTGCCAGTCTACATTTTATATCCTTTCTACTTTGACCATCCTCAGTTATTTTTCTGCCCAAATACTAAAACTCATCTACTACTTTAAGTGCCTTGATTACTATTCTAATTCTCTCAGCATCACCTGATTTAATTACACTAGAGTCCATTATCCCTGTTTTGCTTTTGTGGATGTTCATTTTATATCTTCCTTTCAAGACACCGTCCATTCCATTCAATTACTCTTGCAGGTCCTTTAGTGTCTCTGACAGAATTACAGTGTCATCGGCAAATCTCAAGGTTTTCATTTCTTCTCTCTGAAATTTAATTCCTGTACCAAATGTTTCTTTTGTTTCTTTCACTCTTGGCTCAGTGTACAGACTGAGTAACATTG
Organism: Schistocerca americana; assembly: GCF_021461395.2. NCBI lineage: Eukaryota > Metazoa > Arthropoda > Insecta > Orthoptera > Acrididae > Schistocerca > Schistocerca americana. The sequence continues at coordinate 661,605,335 of NC_060130.1, forward strand.
GCGATAGGCTACAACCCTGCCTCATTCCATTCTGAACCACTGCTTCCCTTTCAGGCCCCTTGACTCTTATCACTGCCGTCTGGTTTCTGTACAAGTTATAAATATCCGTTCGTTCCCTGTATTTTACCCTTGACACCTTCAGAATTTCAGAGAGAATAGTTCAGTCAACATTGTGAAAAGCTTTCTCTGTGTCTACAAATGCTATAAATGTAGGTTTGCCTTTCCGTAACCTATCTTCTAAGGTAAGTCGTAGGGTCAGTATTGCCTCGCGTGTCTTTACATTTCTCCGGAATGCAAACTGATCTTCCCCGAGATAGGCTTCGTCCAGAAAAAAGAACTCGTGTTAGTATATTGCAACTATGTCTTATTAAACTGATAGTTCGGTAATATCAAAACCTTTCAACACCTGTTGAATTATTAAATTCGTCTTGAAATCTGAGGGTATGTCGCCTGTCTCATACGTCTTGCGCACTAGACGGAGGGGTTTTGTCCATTTCTATAATACTGTCTTCACGTTCATGTCCCTTGCATAGACACACTATATATTCCTTCCACCTATCAGCTTTCACTCCTTTGCTTAGGACTGGTTTTGCATCTGAGCTGTTGATATTTATACAGCTGCTCCTCTTTTTTCCAAAACCCTCTTTAATTTTCAAGTAGGCGGTATCTGTCTTTCCCCTACTGAAATATGCTTCTAAAGCGTTACATTTGTCCTCTAGCCATTCCGGCTTCACCGTTTTGCATTTTCTGTCAGTCTCACTTTTTAGACAATTGTATTCCCTGTCGTCTGCTTCATTTGTTGCATTTTTATATTTTATCTTTCCTCAATTAAATATCTCCTGTGTTGTCCAAGGATTTTTATTGTGCCCTGTCTTTTTACCTATTTAATCCTCAGTGCCTTCAGTATTTCATCTCTCAAAGCTAACCATTCATCCTCTATTGCATTCTTTTCCTCTGTTCTAATCAATCGTTGCCTAATACTTCCCCTCAAACTCTCAACCACATTTGGTTCTTTCAACCTGTACAGGCCCCATCTCCTTAATTTCCTACCTTTTTGTAATTTCTTTAGTCTAAATCTACAGTTCAAAATCAATAAATTGTGGTCAGAGTCTAAATCTGCCACTGGAAATGCCTTACAATTTAAAATATGGTTTTGAAATCTCTGTATTGCCATTATATAATCAGTCTGGAACCTTTCGGTGTCTGCACGTCTCTTCCACCGCATACAACCTTCTTTCATCATTCTTAAACTAAGTGTTAGCTATGCTCTGTGCAAAATTCTACCATGCTGCTTTCTGTTCAATTTCTTTCCCCACTCCATATTAACCTGCAATTTTTTCTACTCTTCTTTTTCGTTCTATCGAATTCCAGTCTCCTATCACAATTAAATTTTCACCCTCCTTAACTATCTGAAAAATTTATTTTATCTCATCATACATTTATTCAATCTCTTCATCATCTGCATAGCTAGTTGGCCTATGAAGCTGTACTACTATGGTGGGTGTTGGCTTCGTGTCCATCTTGGCTACGATAATGTGTTCGTTATGTTGTTCATAGTAGCTATCCGCAATTCTATTTCCACACCTGCATTACCCCTATTTGATTTTGTGGTTATAACCTCGTATTCTCCTGACGAGAAGTCCTGTTCCTCCTGCCACCGTACTTCACTAATTGTCAATATATCTAACTTCAACCTATCCGTTTCCGTATACAGATTTTCTAACCTACTTGCACGATTAAAGGATCTAACATTCCACGTTCCAATTAGTAGAACGCCAGCTTCGTTTCTCCTGATCACGACATCCTCCTGAGTAGCCCGGAGACCCCTCCGGAATATTTTACCCAATAGGCTGCCATCATCATTTAAACCACGCAGTAGAGCTGTATGCCCTCGGAAAAAAATTACGGCTGTAGTTTCTGTTTGCTTTCAGCCGTTCGCAGTACCAGCACAGAAGCACAGAAAGGCCGTTTTGGTTGATGTTACAAGGCCAGATCAGTCAGTCACCCAGACCGTTGCCCTTCAACAACTGAAAAGGCTGCTGCCCCTCTTCAGGAACCACACGTTTCTCTGGTCTTTCAACAGATACTCCTCCAGTGTGGTTGCACCTGTGGTACGGCTATCTGTATCGCTGAGGCACGCGAGTCACCCCATGGTTCATGAAGGGTTAGGAGTTTATAAAATTGACCCGTGGAGCCACTGCTTATTCTTATCAACTCTGGATCGAAGCGACCAAAATTGTCATCGCATCACTGAAGCTGTAATCCAACAGCTTTATTCCGTGATGCATTATCTTTTAGAAAAGGCTTCCTTACAGTAAAAAAAACAAGACTTTCGTAAACTTTCTTACTATTTCCTTATGATGACGTTTTGTGAGGAAACATGTTAGGGCTGCGCGGGATTAGACGAGCGGTCTACGGAGCTGCAGTCATGGACTGTGTGGCTGGCCCCGGCGGAGGTTCGAGTCCTCCCTCGGGCATGGATGTGTGTGTTTGTCCTTAGGATAATTTAGGTTAAGTAATGTGGCAGCTTAGGGACTGATGACCTTAGCAGTCAACTCCCATAAGATTTCACACACATTTTATATATATATATATATATATATTAAAAAAACATGTTCGGCATCCTACAGGCATCGGAAGGGCTAATGAGGCTCCAACGCACTGGGTACAGGACTTCGTCGGACTGCATGCACTTGAGAGCCTATATTCACTATATACTCTGACGAGCCTAAACAGTATGACCACCTGCTTAACAGCGTGCTGATCCACCTCTGGAGTGCAATAAATCAGCGATTCTGTGTGGCATGGATTCGACAAGTTCTTGGTAGGTCTCCGGTGGTATGTGGCACCAGATGTCTAAGTACAGGTCACGCAATTCCCGTAAATTTTGGCCAGATGTTTGTAAGTGCGGAGCTACCGCCCAGCAGTGCGCCGGGTGTATTCCGTTGGATTCAGACCAGGCGAATTTGGTGGCCAAAACATTAACATGAATTCACCATTATGCTCCGTAAACTACTGTAGCACTATTCTGGCCTTGTGACGCTGACCACTCTCCTACTGTCGAGGAAGACGTCAGTGCTGATGGGGTGCAGATGGCACACAAAGATCGTCATGTGATACACAGTTGCCTTGGCGCCTTCCTTTCCTACCACAGCTCCCAAGGAAATCCAGGTGAACGTCCCCCACAGCATTATACTACCCCCAGTGACCTGACTCCGAGGCTTCCAGCAGCCGTTTCCCTGGATGATTGAATATTCGGACACGATTGTCTAAACGTGAGGACACGTTTCCATTGATTGACGATCCAGTCTCGATGATCTCGTTCCCATTGCAATCGTAATTGACGATGCCGTTGGGCCATCTGGGGAACACGTAGGGGATGTCTGTTGAGGACCCACACGTTAAACAATGTGCGCTGAGTAGTGTGCACCGAAACACTTTTGTCTGCACCAGCATTGTACCTTGTCGTTCTATCAACCGTAGAACGCCACATACTCTGTTACACATCGCGGAAAGCGTCAAACATCCACCTTATCGCTTACCCGTGGTTTCTCCGTTCTTCATCCACTTTCCATAGATGCTCGCGACAGTAGCACACATACAGCTGACCAGTTTCACCGTTTGCGAGACACTCGTTCCCTCGCGCCGGACCATAACAATGCGACATTTGCCGAAGTCGCTTATGTCGATGGATTTCCACATTGTCAGCTCGTTTCGTCACTAGAGTGAATCCCAACTTGTCTCTGCTCCGCTTATAGGAGGGATATAATCGCTTTGTTGCCTCTGTCCACATGAGTGTACCTTCGTTAATTTTTTTTCTCCGCAAATAGGCGTATTTTTCCGCTTATAGACCGATGGTTCGCGAGTATGGACCTTCTACCTCTTAATTTTAAGATCAGGGCGCAGCACCTTGCAAGGTACGTTTCGTGTGGTAATTTACAGCTGGTCGCTTGCAGAAAATGATTACTTATACAAATCGAAAAGAAATGTAAATAATTACTGTGCCTGAATATATGACTGAGAATCTGCGTTTTTTCCTATCGTTCGCTAACTATTGCAGATGTTGAGAATTATTTCTGATTTGCATAAATTTTGTTCGATATTAGGAAATAACCCATTTCCTGAAGGTCCTCGTACGTGACCTCGAGTTGTAATGCACATTTGCTAATTTCAGTTTGGTCTTTGATAATGAAATACTGAAGTAACTCACTGTTACACTCCATAGCAATGCATAAAATATTAACTGATGTACAATCAGAAGCTCTTTTTAATGACAGCGATGCGGAATTATCTGATTGAGAAAATGAAAAATTCTCGCTTTGACTGTAGACTGCGCTGCTGAGCTTGATGGAACTGACTAGTAAACAATAAGGAAGTTAAGATGTCATACGAGTAGCTAGGAGATGAGGACGTCCTTGTACAGTGAATTCATGACAGTGAAGATAGAGATGATGTAGAAAGTGTGAATAAAACGCCAAGAAGAGCTGTATTGCAACCAATTTCAGAAGTCAGGTTTTAAACTGTTGGCCAACTACCAAAATATCTTGAGGCAAGGAATGCCTCTAAATGCAGGAAACCTGACTGCAATTTGGAGATAAGAGACATGTGCGTCAAATGTAGAATATATTTATGTATTGTAAAAAATAATTGTTTTGAAGCTTATCACAAAACGTACCGTAAATATTTATTTATGGTAGTAGCTAATTACTACTTGCCAGAAATTTCTGTATGATTATCATTTTCTTGCATTTATAACGTTTTTTAGAGCATCAACAAAAAGCTGTATTGGAAATAATATATTCATAAAATAGTAATATTAAGAATCATATTTCTGTCTGCATTAGCAACATATACACTTAACTGTTTCAAATGAATGAAATGTAAAATGTTTTCATTGAATAAAGGGGAAAGAAAATACGAAGAAAACATTAGTACATTTTCACTATAAGTAAGAGCTGAAGTCTACATATGTAGACCTCCAATTATACCTTAATGAATCGTCAAGTTTGTTTATTACTTTATTGTAAAATATGAAAAGAAAAGTTTCCCGCTAATTTCCTGTATCTCAAGAGTGAAGAGGATAAATAAAGTAACAGAAACATTGCTAGAATGCATTATTTAACGAACTAACAACTACAGTTGCATTTAAGTCTCTCATTGTAGTCCCCCGAAAAGTCTGTTACCCTTTCCCAAATGTCGGGAAGCCGTTAGAAACCGTTGGCAAGACGTTTTCTGTTGATGACAGCGACGGAGCGCCCTGCTGCGCGGAATACAGATGCAACTTCAGAAAATGGGCGGCCTCAGGGGGTTTCCTTCAACTAAGAGACCATTCACAATATCAGTCTAATCTTGAGGAATGGATGACAGATCTGCACGGTGCAAATCTGCAGTCTCATTTCGACCCGCGCGAAACGCCTTGACCCAACGTACAACCATCGTGTACGATAATTCATTCTCGCCACTGGCTTCACGTAATCCCCGATAATATTATGATGCATTTTTTTCCTCTAGCAAACTCGATTTTAATCCGCGAACTTGGATCATCTTTTGTAAACATGCTTTAGAACGGTGAAATCGACACTCTTCACTCCAACGCCACACAGCAACAACATTCCCAACTGGATGTCAACCGAGCGAGGTGACGCAGCGGTTAGCACACTGGACTCGCATTCGGGAGGACGACTGTTCAAACCCGCGTCCGGCCACCCTGAGTTACATTTCCCGTGATTTCCCTAAATCGCTTCAGGTAAATGCCGGGATGGTTCCTGGGAAAGGGCACAGCCGGCTTCCTTCCCCATCCTTCCCTAATACGATGGGACTGATGATCTCGCTGTTTGGTCTCCTCCCCCGACTCAACTAACCAATGAAATTCAGTTTAAGAGAAACCTAAAGGATTTATTGGTGGCCAACTCCTCCTACTCCATTGATGAATTTCTCAGTAGAACCAACTGATATATAAGTACAATATAACTTCTGCACAATTTCAGCGCAGTAATGTGTTCATTGTAAATAAGTGTGAGTGTGTGTGTGTGTGTGTGTGTGTGTGGGTGGGTGGGTGGGTGGGTGGGTGCGTAAGTACAATCTAACTTCTGCACCAGTTCAGTGCAGTAATGTGTTCATTGTAAATAAGTATTTAGTAGTTGTATTACACGTTTATTACTTTATAAATAAATAAATAAAAAATTATTTTAAATTCAAAAATGGCTCTGAGCACTACGGGACTTAACAGCTATGGTCATCAGTCCCCTAGAACTTAGAACTACTTAAACCTAACTAACCTAAGGACATCACACAACACCCAGTCATCACGAGGCAGAGAAAATCCCTGACCCCGCCGGGAATCGATCCCGGGAACCCGGGTGTGGGAAGCGAGAACGCTACCGCACGACCAAAAAATTATTTTAAATACTATACACTGCCTGAGAAAAAAAATGAAGCACCCAGAGGGGGGGGGGGGGGGGGGGAGAAAAGAAATAAAACTAGAAATAAAACTTCACGAGTTGAAAGGGTAGGAGATGTTATTTTAAATCCAGTACATTAGTATTTGTAAAATGATTCATTCATATAGGGTTCATTAAAAAATGACGACCATGCCACTTGGGACCTGTGGAATGGTACAGTAGCTTATTTATTTGAGTTGTTAATATTTGTTATGTATTGTTGTTTTTCTGACATGTTCTACATCCTGGAGGACCTCCTCACTACTTATTACTTATTTATTTGAGTTGTTAATATTTGTTATGTATTGTTGTTTTTCTGACATGTTCTACATCCTGGAGGACCTCCTCACTACGGATCAATTGGAATGAAAGTAAATCTAATCTAATCTAATCTGGCTGCCCCTCAAACGCACGCTACACACCGACAACATAGCCACGTGACCGCTTCCATTTTCTATTAATGCCTGCACAATCTCCTGCGAGTGTCTGGATTACGTTGCCACTTCTTCATTTACATCTATCGTACTTTCCTTACCGAGTCAAGTGCCCCCAACGCTAGCAGGCGGCATTCACTGCCGCAGCTGGCAGTGGTCGTCATATATTTGCTCATAGTGTAGGTTCTCTACGTGTGGTGCTCCACTTGCTGGTAGAGATTGTGCCATAATACTTCATCAAAATGACTAATTATGACCCAAATAAATTGTTATGAAATTCAATACAGATCATTTGAAAGTAAGTAACACGAAGTTTGAGTTAGTTCATGAAATATTTTGCCAGATATTTAACTTCGTTTGTAGCTTTTGGGGCAATTAAAAACAATAGCTACGAACTTGATATTTGAGGAATATATGTGCTCTGACAAGAACCACCATCATAGAGACCATTTTAGAATAATTTAATTATTTTCAAGTTTTTGAGAAAAATGTGATTTCTTCCTTAACGTATGGAACATGGTAGATTAACTAACCATTAGAAATATACTATACACTGCCTGAGAAAAAAAATGAAGCACCCAGAGGGGGGGGGGGGGGGGGAAGAAAAAAAATAAAACTAGAAATAAAACTTCACGAGTTGAAAGGGTAAGAGATGTTATTTCAGTGATTGCATAACCGAGTCACATTTACAAACAATTTGGCAGTATGAGCCCACGTATCAGTATGAAGTTCCACCCCCTCTGGCCTGGTTGCATCCACTGATTCGGTTGGGAAGGATGTCGTAAAGATGCTCTATCCTCTCCTGAACCAAGCTGGCCCATCGCTGTTGCCAGTGGTCTTTGATATCATGAGTGCTTGCACCGGGACGGAATTGATATACGAGCTGGTTCCATCGGAGACAGATTTCGAGATCTTACTGACCATGGGAGTACCTCAGCATAACGCAGACAGTTAATAGAGGCAAGTGCCGTGAGTGGAAGAACATTGTCCTGTTGAAAAATTGCACCACGTTGCTGTCGCGTGGGAGGAGATACATAAGGATGGAGGTTGTCCATGACGTACTGTTGTGGCATCAGAGCATCAGAGTTCCTTCAGTTACTACCAGCAATGGCTTGTAGTCATTCCTCATGGCTCCCCACACCATGACATTAGGAGTAACACTGCTGTGCTTCCCCAAAACTTGGAAGCATGGGACTTCTCGGACATCTCCCAGTGTTGCTGCCATACTCGCCGATGGTGGTAACGCAGGGGAGTGGAGCAGCAGTTCATCGTTGAAACATGATGAGACGCCATTTATCGACAGTCGATGCTACCTTATAATGACACCAATCCAGACCCAGCTATTTGTGCTGTGATATTAATGGCAGCCTAGGTTAGGGATGATAATTCCGCAGTCCTGTAGCTGCTGGTCTACGACCAATGGTGCGGGGTGACACAGAATACTGAAGGGAGTCCATAGCTTCTTCTCGGATGGCAGGCGCTAATGTACGGGGATTAAATGTGCTTGCTGCTCAGTACGGCGATCCTACCTTCTGGTGGTCAGACATCGTCGACCGGTGCCTCGACGGCGAGTTCCCATGCAGTCCAACATCAGGCCACTGTAACATCTGAATGCCTTACAAATCTGGATGTTTCTCGATACGATGAGCCGGCCAGGTCGAGAAAAACAATGAGATCCATTTCAAACTCTTTTATGTGCTGATGAGGCTGTCTCATACGAGTACGGGGCATCTCCATGTCACTCAACATCCGACGCTATTCACGCCCCTTATATAACCTACCAGGTCTGGTAACAGCACTAAACACGAAAAACGCTAATGCACTGTAGTGGCCGCTCTACCTGTGCCACTAAATTGCTACACTAATCATTTACATGTCTGATGATGACATGTAAGTATGCGAAGTTACATGGACATACGACCGCGTTCTCTGGGTGCTTAATTTTTTTTAACATGCGACGTAATTCAGTAATTTTACCGTCATTTTAAATTGAGGAATTAATAAAGCTATACGAAAGTTTATATAATTTTATCTAGAACTTTTTAGGATTCAGTGAATTTTAAACGTGTTATGTTAGATGCAAAGGGCTATGATACAGAGTTGTTTTTATTCTACGTTAGCAATGTTTATTGAAGCAGAAGGCTGACAGTATTCCAATATCACTGAAATGCAGCTCTGTATCAGAAATAAATAGGTCAGTTTAGTGACAACTCAAATGGAAAGTTATAAGAGATCTCTGAAGAAAGTCATACCAGTGTCCGTTAAAGAATACAGTCACGGCAGTCAGCCTGTGAGAGAATTCTGCGTGATTCGGATGGCACTAGTTGCGACATGTTGTGTCGTGAATGGACCTGTAAAAAAAGGCATTGAGTAGTTGGTTGGTTGTTTTCGGGGAAGGAGACCAGACAGCGAGGTCATCGGTCGCAGCGGATCAGGGAAGGACGGGGAAGGAAGTCGGCCGTGCCCTTTGAGAGGAACCATCCCGACATTTGCCTGGAGCGATTTAGGGAAATCACGGAAAACATAAATCAGGATGGCCGGACGCGGGATTGAACCGTCGTCCTCCCGAATGGGCATTGAGTGACATAATGAAGTAGTACCGCCAAAATAATTGTTTTAGCTCGTAGCGAAACTGACATTTCGTGCGAACACCGTTATGGGACTATGTTGTGATTTCATTTAATTGCCACCAAGATATTAAGAACGTTCTGTTTTTTGTTCTTTTCGCTTGCATTAAGTGCCACGTGGAAAGTGTAATTTCACCAGGACCAAATATCCATTTTAAGACGAGCTACAGTCTGGAGCCGAGCGACCGCTACGGTCGCAGGTTCGAATCCTGCCTCGGGCATGGATGTGTGTGATGTCCTTAGGTTAGTTAGGTTTAATTAGTTCTAAGTTCTAGGCGACTGATGACCTCAGAAGTTGAGTCGCATAGTGCTCAGAGCCATTTGAACCATAAGACGAGCCAACTAATGCTGAACTCTTCTGCCAATAGCTTTCGATTTGTTGTGTTGTACTAAGGAACTGTGATAGCCGTGGAGCTCAACAGGTGGCAAGGTACTGTTCGTTAAATTTTTGTACAGGGGCTGTCTTGGCTTCGTTCAAATGGCTCTGAGCACTATGGGACTTAACATCTATGGTCATCAGTCCCCTAGAACTTAGAACTACTTAAACCTAACTAACCTAAGGACATCACACAACACCCAGTCATCACGAGGCAGAGAAAATCCCTGACCCCGCTGGGAATTGAACCCGGGAACCCGGGCGCGGGAAGCGAGAACGCTACCGCACTACCACGAGCTGCGGACCACAGGGGCTGTCTTCATGTGAAAGATTTTGAATGAACACACATTTACTAATTCATGACGGAGTTCTTCTTAATTTAACAGAAGGCTTGTTGCTGAAAAGATAGAGGATAATCGCTTATTACTGTTTTCTACTTATTCACGTATGTGTTTTCGTTATCTTAGTGAGCCCTTGGCAAGGAAGATCGTTTACGATAAGTAATGGAACGAACAATTCAAACTCGCAGCCGATTACATCACCAATCACTACCTTAAAAACAATGTCGATGGCAGAGTTGGCTAATAGGCCATTTAAATATGCAACGGATACATTAAGATCTCTACCAGTTCTCTGTACTGGGTCCTGCATAACCATCTTCGTGGCTATAGTGTCAGATTAATGTCAACAAGAATAATTTACAGGTGTAGTGTGTGTCAGGGTCTGGTGCTAGATTTTGATGTGACGTTATCCCAACAAGTAGGTCATCGCTGTTTTCACCTACTCTTTCCAGCAGTTACGCATTTGAAGCCAATTACATCACATGCTACTCCAGAAAAAATACAGATGGAGGGCGAGGGCAGTACCTACAGCTGCAGTGTCAAAAATGAAAAGATTTAGACCACCGGAATCGATAAGTTACCCGACTCAGATTCAGAGGAAGATCCATTCCGCTGTTCATTTTGTGGCGTTTAATCAATATTGCTTAAATTTCGTACATTGCTCTGCCTCGACAACCAAATACGCACATTGGAATTCCATGCACAGATAGCTGCCTAGCAGTAGTTCTCGGTTATCACAAATCTTAGGGCGCGGGTGTTAGGTACTAGCTGAACAACAGGGAGAAGTATGTTTCTTTTTTTCTTTTTTTTCTAGAACGGAAAATTTAGCGACCCTCATATTAGACACTTGTCTACAATCGACTGAACCTCGTCTAGTTCAAATAATCATTACTGAAATTAAAATAATTCATATTATGCTCCGTAGCGAGGCGTTACTAGGAATATCGGGAAGTAGCATGTGAACAAAAAATGTAAGTTATAAATAAGTTATAAATACTAACGAAAAGTACAGCGTAGCGAGGCCTTTTGTTTGCCACTGTGTTTTGCGTTACGGAAAGGTGTCGGCCTGAAAGGTGGCCCTGTCTGTTGCGACGGGTGTCAGTCACTGAGTGGCAAGTCGTGACTCGTGAATGAGTGGGCAGTTTTGATAATATTTAACGTCTGCTACATGCATACACTTGTGAAGGATAATTAGTCCTCTTTGTTTCGATGTAGTGAACGTAGTTGCGATTTAACAGACTTAATAGCCAGCCCGGATTTTACTTTAGACGACCAGCTACTGTTCTTTTTGTTAGTGAAGACTCATACCTCCGAAAGGCTACACGACAGTGTGACGTCACAGAAAAGTGAGATGCCTGGGGCGGGCTGTGCTCTGATCACAGTGGGTGAGCCGCCGATTGGTTGTTTATTCCAAGATTGCGTCCTCTGGATAAGAGCCAAGTGCAGCCTCTCTGGTCGTAACATGAGCTGCCACGGCCAATAATCCAGGTTTATGACGAGGACGTTAAAGCCTGATGAACACGACTGGGTCAGTCATAAAATGGGTACCTAATAAAAATGAAATCGTCGTCTTGGCAGGACACCTGGAATTACATCTACCCGAAACCTCGTAAGCAGTAAGCAAATTTCTCAAATGAGACAGCAAAATACACAACAAACAGAATACGGTAATTTGTAACAGACACAGTTTATACATCAGTTATTTTGCAACAGCGCTCGTGGCAGCATATGAGTAGGTTACGTGAACTGTTGTACTGGGTTGAGCATTTGAGGGCGCAGCCACTCAGTCCGATGCTGATATCCGACCGCAAACACTGACCCGCATTTTATGTTAGTGATGTCGCAGCTTGCAAAGCACTCTTCACTGAAATTATTGTCGTAAATATTTTCCATTGTGTGACAATGGCATGGTTCATAACTAAATAGCTACAGGGATATAAATGCTTGTATGATGACTTCGGATCAACGTATAATTTAACCCTGCCATTAAAGTCTTCGAGCAGTAAAGGAAAGCTACACTATCAAAAAGGATAACGAGGGAATTTCTGTCTCTGTGTTTTGAATTCAGGAACGTGTGAGAAAACTGCATGTACAAATTGCACGCACAATGCGTTGTAAGGTGGCTACAATTTCGCAATTACAAACACTTATCTACATACTTTGCCATGATCTACAACCACAACTAGGTATCATTTGATAGGTTGTACATCGTATATTTGAATATTTAAAGAGACTGACATGAAAAGTGACGGAGTGTCTTTATTGTCAAAATGGCGTGGTGAATCGTTGCCTATACTAGTAGAGGTTGGAACACCAGTGGAGATGAAACGGCAGGCGGAACTCAAGCCCTGGATGGAAGACCCGCACAGGTGTGTTGGTCCTGCTTAAACACAGGAAGTAGCAAGACGGACGTTGGGGCGCCTGAGCGCTGGAGCACAATAGATACGTGGCCGGCAGGTGTTGTAACCGGACTGGAAGGATAACTGCAAATCTTGGAAATCACGCAGGATGGGTTATCTCCAAGGATTTTTCTCAGAAGCGTACCATTGTACGAGTATAGGTATTCCCTCGCAAACTTTCCACACTGGACGACAAAAGACTAAAATATGGTTGGTCGGCGTTCGGAAGAATCTGTAGAGAGGGAGAATGTTCCGGAGTTTCCAGAATATAATTCGTCTTCTGTAGTTACGAGGGAGGGGAGCCGAGTCTTGCTGGGAAGCCAGTGGTGGAGAGGAGGTGGTCTTCCATTCTGAGCGTCCGTGTGTGACAGTCGCTCAGTATCAGCTTTGGTGGTTGGTTGGTTGGTTGTTTGGGGAAGGAGACCAGACAGCGTGGTCATCGGTCTCATCGGATTAGGGAAGGATGGGGGAGGAAGTCGCCCGTGCCCTTTCAGAGGAACCATCCCGGCATTTGCCTGGAGTGATTTAGGGAAATCACGGAAAACCTAAATCAGGATGGCCGGACGCGGGATTGAATCGTCGTCCTCCCGAATGCGAGTCCAGTGTCTAACAGCTTTGGTGGTACAGACAGACTTGCTGTCTTTGCTCCTCTCAGGAGAGTTTATAGTTAGAACGGTTAGGCACTGTACTGTTGCGAACTTATACGATTCTGGACTTCGCCTCCGGGTTGGAAGTCATCTTGAGTACGTAGCATTCAGTGTTTGAGAGCACTTTTTCTGCTTATACTTACGTTGAGACGTTATTTGAACTCCGTCCTTGTGATTGGGAGTTCGTGGTTCTCGTCTGTAGAACACAGACAGGGGAAGACAGTATTAGAATGTATTAATTAGAGGGCCACGTTCTGCTGTCGTAGTGTTTGAAAGAGTTTATTTTGTGGCTGGAGTTCTTAAATCGTCGCAGACGAGTACGAGAACCATCACTCCAACGCACCGAACTCAGTACATACGGTGATATTGCTAATTGCTTCAGCTTGTTAGGTGTATGAAGCTAAACAACTGTGATCACGTTAGTTTACTTCAACTGAGGTTCCACACCACCGTAGATAATCTATGAAAGTAGTGTCTTCTAGTGTTTGGTACGTACATAATGTCATTCATTTCGCGTTATTTGTGTTAGATCGCGTGTCCATAAAAAGGAGAAGAGTTGGGCAATTGATCATAAATTTTTGTTAGGAAATATAGACATTTGTAATAAAGGGTTGCTTTTTAATCTACAATAAATGTGTAATAAGAAACGACGTTTATCATTTAGTAGTATTAGTTGCCTTAGTCATTCAATTACGTTTAGGTTGTAATTTATATGTTAAAGAGCATTAAGAGATCCTTAGATATGCTTCAGGGGGTAGTCAGACAGGGCCAAATCATTATTTTAGCTTTCAGTATTTTTCCGTTGCGGACATGCATTTTACACCCGCCAAGAGTAGCATCATGGAGCGTATACATAGCACGACCAAAGCAAAACTAGTCTGATAAGTGTTTTCGGTATTTCGTGACAAAGCATTCGAAACAGCAAAAGCATCATTACAATACTAATCGTAACGTCTTTGAAAACCAGAAAACACATCTCAAGCGAATAAGCGACAGATAACTCGCAGAAAAGTCCGGTAAAATCGCATATCTGGTTAGATGTGTACTGGAAATTCAAAAGCCGTCATGTCAGAACATTATAAAATACTGCTTTCATCTTTATCCTTTTAAATTCTCTGTTGAGATTTGAAGCTTCAAACTTGAATGTGTTGAGTCTTGTCAGTGGCTTCTGAATGATGTGCTATAGAGACATTTCGTCAGAAAAGGTTGAGTTAAGCCCGAAATCTCAGAAGACGGGGAATTATGGAGCAGAAAATTCACATCAGTACTGTGAACAGCCATTTTATTGCGTTCAGATAGGTGTTTGGTGGACAATTTTAGGTCCACTTTTATTTTGGTTATCCTATGTAGGCAATAAGAACACACCACAACGTTATATTTTTTACTATGCAAGGCAGCGTCCAGTGCACTCATATAATTATGCACAAAAATCAAAACATTGGTGCATACTATCGAAGATCGTTGGCAAGAGCATCAACGGCATTTGCTGAACATTGCCTCTCCGAATTACACAGAATGAATTACGACCAGAGCAAGGTTATGACACAGACGTCCAAATACTGGGACTATGTCATTAAAGAATCCATCGAGATTCGAGTACGGGAACCGCTGATTAATCGAGTAGATGTTACATCCTTAGTAAGGCCTGGGAACTCGCTTTGAATCTGATTAAAACGATAGAGAAAACATACCACCACGAACTGACTTCGTGAACAGGCATAGATACTAAGAAGACACCACCGGACCGCGCCCCTGAGTGCAGACCGCGAACAGAACGGATGCTCGACTCTATGCGCCCTGGCGCGGACAGCGTTCGGAACATCTGTGGGAGTGGGGGGGGGGGGGGGGGCGGGTAAGGTAAAAGCCCGGTCCCGGCGGTCAGTTCGTCAGTGCACCTGATGATGGCAACGTGGTCGCTTGCCGAAATATTGTGCCCATTGGAACTAACTCCTGGCTGTTCACCAGTGCACTCTTTCGTCATGAAGGAGAAACTGAAGACTCACACCCTGTATGTTGCCTATAGTCGCTAATCCAGCGTCGTGTCACGCCCAGGTAGTCATCCTGCCGCCGTCTAAGTCACGGAAACTCCACCTCCACCTACAGCTGAAACAATCACCTGCTCTTGGTGGTCCTGAATGTCAGGCACAAAATTGAAGCTAACCATTGGAGCTTGTCGCAAGGGGAGTGTAAACGATCAAGGAGCATTTTGGTGTTGATTTTTCTGTTCTACAGGACACTGGTGAGATCTAGCGGCGCGTGAGAGGTGTCCCTATAGATATGTTTGGAAGTACATAATACGAGGAAGAGTACAAACGACATACTAGCTACGACAACGACCTCTGAAGCCATACGGGTTCTCAGAAATGTTCCAGTCGTTGGGATGACCTTGTACGATGTCAGTAGAGGGGCTACTGCGTCTGGTGGACCCTGCACTATCAGTTGATTCGTTATGTTGTGTTGGTTGCTAGTTTTCTGGGCGCTGTTGTGAGAAACTTTTGCGCCCCTTCATTTTCAGTGATATATGATATGTTGTCACCTTCTTCCGGTTGTGCGTGGTGTTCGCAGTTCTGTCTGAGCAGTCGGTGGGAACCAAACGTGTCCTTTTCCATTCGGGTTGCTGGCAAATTTGGAGAGATGAAACCCGCTTCGCTGTGTCTTGATACCCTGCCCTCAGGGCTCAGCTTTCGGCTCAGTTTTCTGGTATAATCATATGGAGCCATTGCTGGCTCGACTTCAGGAGGAAAGAGCAGTTTGATGTTATTGTAGTTTTCAGCCTGAAGACTGTTTTGATGCAGCTTTACGTGCTAGTCAGTCTTGCGTAAACCTCTTCGTCTCTGAAAAACTATCGCAGCCTATATCCATTTGAACGGTATTGGAGGTGACAGTTTATGCAAGCGATCTCCTCTTCTTAGTAGATGGAGACACACGTTAGAAGTTGGAGGCAAAGGGCTATACGGGTGGACAATGCACCAATTGAATGAAGGAGGCAAAACACCTCGGGATTATCCTGGATGAACTCTGGAGTCCTGCAGTACATGTCAACGCAGTAACACAGAGAGCACTTAAGGTATTAAACAAACTAATAACAATAGGGCAACAAAGTTTCACCTGTTACTAGACTTGGCGAAATTATATTGCAACTGTGTGCTTGCGTCGGATGTGGGGTGCGGTTCTGGTATTTGGGGTCACAGAGTCACTCTGGTGAAACCCGTCATAGTAGTGCGGAAGGTGTAAAAAATATCTCAGTGGGATCAACCAGTGCCTATTACTCTTATCTACTAGTGCATTATTAATGATCCTAGAACTAAAGTCAGGCTTTAAGCAGCAAACCGTTGGCTGCAAAAGCAGAACTTATAAAAATCCACATGATTCTTGGCTCTCTAGCTCATAGCAAAAATGAGATAGGAGAAAGAATCCTGCCCCTGTGGCAGGAATGTTGACATAGCGAAGACGCCGATAAACAACCTACGGATGCCGAGTGTCCACAAGAAGATAAAAGTCAAACACTTGAAACCTACAGGAGTCTTAGTGCAGTGCCTGATCAAGCAATCCTGCATATCTTTGCAGGATAGGGAAATTGTGCTCACCAGTGAGTGAATGTGACGAAGTAGGGGACACTCCTGACGACATCACGTCTAAGTGCCCGTAGACTAAGACAGAGCCGGTTTAAGGTCCAAGTGACACACGCTGCCGCCTGGGGCGCCAAGCTGAGAGAGGCGCTAGAGGCAAAACAACTCTAAGATTTCTGTACAGGATCTATCACAATTAGCAGCAGTCGCTTGGGGAAGCAAGCTTTGTAAACAGTGCGTATCACAATTAGTAGCGAAAACTGATACGGGTGAAAGTGTTGAGGGGAAAGGAGGAAAGGGGGGAGGGGGACGCCAAATGATTAGTCACTTATGTCCAAAAATGTTTTCGAACTCGCCCTACACTTAGAAATAGATGCTAATCTTAAACAGACTCTTACACTCAGAGATGTGGGAGCTTTGCTAAGAGATCAAGACCAATACAAATTATTACACAATCTAGCCCAACTTGTATGTATGAAGACTTGGAACGACTACACGTAATTCCGATCTGACAGAAAAGCACTCATCGGGCTTAGGTCGATGTGTGCTCTTCTGGATAAAGACGAATGCTCAAAAGCGTAACATATATGTTCAAGTACATGGTATATTGTAGCTACAGTCCCTGCCTGTGATTTAGAAGTAGTAATTTATGTAGTTTCGTTAAAAATGTGGTGAATGTTGGAGTACAAAGGTTGTTTCGCGTGGAAGTGTTTCATTTTCTAGTGGATGGCCCGCCTTCCCCAGGCGGGACGGAAACTCGTCGGGGTCAGCCAAGCGAGGCTACGTGGTCGGCAGTTAGATATTTAGTCTTAAGAGCGAAGTCGATATCAGTGTGAGCAGTTAGAAAATAGGCCTATAAGAAATTACAAAAATGTCAAAATTGGCTGTACATTTTAACCTAAATAACATACAGAAATGCTAAAATAAACAACAAGAAATAAATATTACTTCCTTTCCTTCTTCGCCATTTGCTGTGTCTTAATGGGGTGACTTTGTTATAAGGGTTTTGGCAGTTTTTATGATAGCTCGTGTTCGCATGCCTTCCTGACGCCAAACAAGAAATAAATGCTGCTGTGACGTAGAAATTAGTGACAGTACAAATATTGTAATACTTCAGGGCCTATTTAAAATGGTCAAGTAATGGGCTACTGTATGTAAAATAAAACATGAAAAAAAGTGGTATTCAAACTAATCGTTACAACCTTTTTCACCGACTCTCGACATTTGCGGTATTCAAATACTGCCTTTATTTTGCACAACATTCGGTTTAGGAGGCGTTTCGATACAAACTTCACACCATGGAACTCCCTTTTATAGCCGACCAAACTTGAGAAGTGCACCTATTTTACGGGAGTTTATAAATTCTCCGTTTTCCGTTTATCACTTCTAGTAGGAATGTAGTGAGCATTTTGACTCAAATTGATCTTTGAGCTGTTTACATACAGGGGTAGGGGCAAATATATGATATCATCATCCCCCCATTCCAAGGCACATCTCCCCCCAGCCTCCTCCTCCCCTTCCCACCCCTCTTTCCTAAGCCATGTCCCTCCTTCTCTTATCTCCACTCCTTAGCCACATCCCTTTCTTGGAAATAGGTTAACTTCTAAGCCAATACATCAAATTTTGCTCTTACAAAAAGTGAAACAGCTAATCACTATATACACCAGTTCCAGCTATCTTTTTCTCGGTGCCCCACATGTCACCCAAACACTACTGTCGTTCGAGCTCTGTTACCACTTGTTCCAAGACACAATGGATCCTCAAATAAAGTGCCACAGTATTGTTCCCACGTCTAAGTTGTTTGTATGATTGGTCTATAACGGTACAAAACACACATAGCTCACTTACTGGTACTACTGATCTAATTTACAGGTCAAGATACACTTGGCGATGACTGCTGTCTTATCTTTGTAAGAATATACAATAGCACTTTAAAAAAGCCAAAAAATGTCTTTATTATTTCTCAAAACACATAAAGATTTATTGTAGGACAGTAAAAATTACACGTGACTCAGTTGTTGCCACTACTAATCTAACTTACAGGATAAGGTACACTTGTGGATGACTGTTGTTTGACCTTTGCACCCACTTGTTGCTAGGCACAACGGACCTCCAAATTAATTGCCACATTGTTATTTCCACGTCTAAATTGTCTGTATTATTTCTCAAAAATCTGTCTTACTTTAGCTGAACATGATATATTATGTGACAAAGTCCGATGATCGGGGTGGCGACTGGAGCCTGCCCCCCTGGTACTGGAGTCCGCTCTGTGAAGGACACGGCACTTGTGCCATACTCAATGCACAATACCAAGACCGCCACGTTAGCGGGAATGGAGTGTTATAAATAGATTTTTCGTGTATCCCATAACGTAGTAAATGTCCTTGGATCCGATGTTTTCGGTGAGTACTCCAGCGTAGTCCACTTTGCATGATACATACATCCTCCAGACACATCCGTCACGTTGAGATACAATGTAACCATCCAGTTTTAAGCTGATCAAAACGGGAGTGGAGGCTTATAAACAGACCTTTCGTGTATCCTCTACTGCAGTAAATGTTCTTGGAGCCATTGTCTTCCTCGAGTGCTTTGTGTTCCCCAGGCATATCCAGATTTCTTGTAGAATAAGCTGATCCTATCAATTTATTTATTTATTTTATGTTCATTTATTCTTTACTATTGCAGCCTTTTTCCTGAGAAACTAACACAGGTCATAAAACTCACATTTTAGTGGCCAATTAAAAATGTATATATTAGTTATTTGTTCCTATTGCATATTAACATTACGAAAAAAGATAAAAATGCTGTTACTTCAAAAAAAGTTAGTACTTCAACTAAAGGTAATGGCTCCGAATTTTGTATGTGATAAACTTAAAGCTTTTTAAATAAAACCAACGTTGTTAGCAATCTACACATTTGTTCTTCATGTTTACATGTTTATTTCTCAACTTAGTCAGCCTGACGACGAACACATTTATCACGAGAGACTAGTTTGTTGATGCCGTCACTGTAGCAAATGGTTCAAATGGCTCTGAACTCTATGGGACTTAACATCTGGCATCATCAGTCCCCTAGAACTACTTAAACCTAACTAACCTAAGGACATCACACGCATCCATTCCCGAGGCCGGATTCGAACCTGCGACCGTAGCGGTCGCGCGGTACCGGATTGAAGTGCCTAGAACCGCTCGGCCACACCGGCCGGCCACTGTAACATCTTTGACTTTATTGACGGGGCTACAACTTCACTTCTGCTTGCACCACTTCATCACTATCAAAGCGAAGTTCTGGAAGGTTGTCTCTAAGTTTTGGAAATATATGAAAATCGGATAGGGTCAAGTCGGAAGTGTATGGAGGATGATCGATGGACAGTGACCCGAAGGCGTCGGATTGTTGCAGATGTCGCAGTGCTCGTGTGTGGTCTGGGGTTGTCATGCTGAAGGACACGGTGCTCCATGTCTGCACTAACTCTTCGAATTCGAAACTCTGTTACCGCACGCTGTTTCTTACGCACCAACATACACTGAGGTGGCAAAAGTCATGGGATACCTCCTAATATCGTGTCGGACATTCTTTTCCCCGGCGTAGTGCAGAAACTCCATGTGGCATGGACTCAAAAGTCGTTGGAAGTCCATTACGCAAATATTGTGCCATATTGCCTCCATAGCCGTCCATAATTGCAAAAGTGTTGCTGGTGCAGGAGTTTGTGCACGAACTGATCTCTGGATTATGTCCAATAAATGTTCGATGGGATTCATGCCTAGCGATCTGGGTAATCAAATCACCCGCTCGAATTGCCCAAAATGTTCTTCAAACCAATCGCGAACAACTGTGGTCCAGTGACATGGCACATTGCCATCCACAAAAATTCCATTGTTCTTTGGGAACATGAAGTCGACGAATGACTGCAAATGGTCTCCAAGTAGCCGAACATAACCGTTTACAGTCAATGATCGGTTCAGTTGGACCAGAGGGAGCAGTACATTCCACATAAACACAGCCCACACCATTATGGGGCCACCACCAGCATGCACGCTGTCCTGTTGATAACTTGGGTCCATGGCTTCGTGGGGTCTGCACCATACCTGAACCTTCCCGTCAGCTCTTACCAACTGAAATCGGGACTCATTTGACCAGGCCACGGTTTACCAGTCGTCTGGGGACCATATGATATGGTCATGATCCAGAAGAGGTGCTGCAGGCGATGTTGTGCTGTTAGAAAAGCCCCTCACGTCCGTCGTCTGCTGCCATAGCCCATTATCGCCAAATTTCGCCACAATATCCTCACGGATACGTTCGTCGTGCGTCCCACATTGATTTCTGTGGTTGTTTCACAAGATGTTGCTTGTCTGTTAGTACTGAACACTTGACGCAAACCCCTGCTGCTCTCGGTGGTTAAGTGAAGGCCGTCGGCCCTAGCGTTGTCCGTAGAGAGAGGTAATGCCTGAAATTTTATATTCTTAGCACACTCTTGACACTGTGGATCTCAGAATAACGAAAATCGTAACCACTTCCGACATGGAATGGCCCAGGTATCTATCTCCAGCTACCATTCTGCGTTCAACGTCTATTAATTCCCGTTGTGCGGTCATAATCACGACGGAACCTTTCTCTCATGAATCACCTGAATACAAATGACATCTCCGCCAATGCTCTGCCGTATTATCCCTTGTGCATGCGATACTATCGTCATCTATATATGTGCATATCGCTACCCACGACTTCGTCACATGTGTGTAGTTACGTTTCACACTGCCATGTTACACGCAACTGTTCGGAGTCCTCTAGTGGCAGAAAGCTGAAAATATGTTGACGTGAAGAATGAAGATATAAACTGTTAATAACATTTATTTTACTTAAGACCGTTAAGAGTTTTCACATTAAAATACGGGGGCATTACTTTTTAGCCTGCCCTCGTAATAATGCTACTGTTTGTACTAGAGACTCTGTTCTATCTATGTTCAATTATTAGTGTGCATCTAAACTGTAGATGGCTTTTTCCACTACAGGATCCGCCCTCATACTTCACCAGTCAGCAGCCATTGTTTGCTGGTTTCCTTGGGCACAGTTTCAAATGGTTCAAATGTCTCTGAGCACTATGGGACTTAACTGCTAAGGTCATCAGTCTCCTAGAACTTAGAACTACTTAAACCTAACTAACCTAAGGACAGCACACACATCCATGCCCGAGGCAGGATTCGAACCTGCGACCGTAGCGGTCGCGTGGTTCCAGACTGTAGCGCCTAGAACCGCTCGGCCACCCCGGCTGGCTTGGGCACAGGGCAGGACGTCATTAGGATTTCCACTGTAACAAGCGACTCTATGATTCACTATAACGTCACAGAATCCACAGTCCTGTGATCACTTGCACCAATGTCATAGAATGTCTTCAGTGATCGCCAACCTCTGTTGTCTTCTCTCCATCTGTACAGCAAGAGTGTATTGTCTAGCTAGGATGGTACGATACTCATGTGTGACTGAATGCCTATGAGGTCGTCTTTAGCCACCCTGAAAGTAGAGGGGTAACAGCTGTGCTGGCACATTTTGTTATTGTGGGTTGCATACGTTCAGGGGCGAACTTGATTGATTTGTGACCTCCTCCCCATCCCTTTAACCTATCGTTCTGTTAATTGATTTACGACCTCTTCCATCTCCTCCAACTGTCTGGTAATACCCCTTTCTGATACAAGCACACCACTGATAACAAATTAATTGACTATTTAATTAAATTGGTAAATTAATTAACCCATCCCACAATGGTAAATGCATCAGCCCCCCTCCTGGCTCCCATCTGGAAATTGTCAGGAAAAAGACTCAGTCTGTGCTGGAGAGGGACGATCTCAAGACAGAGAATTCAAATCAATGTCAATTACATAGTAAAGGATATACTGTTTATTTATAATATTCAGTTCACAGCGGTTGGATCTCTCTCTCATCTTCCTCTGCAGTTTTGGAAGATGCCAGCTTCGTAAAATACATCAGAAAGAAGTAATTAAATAGATAGGGTTTTTCCAATCACTCAAGGAATACTGTTACAAAATCGACGTCTCAATAACTCACTGCATGTAGTTGCACTGTTAAAAACCTTCTGATCGCGTCTTCACACTGACCAATGAGCAGATGTGCCAGCCACTTCATATATTGCCGTGCATGCAGATTGGGAGAGAGGTTATATACAGATCCAGTTAATGTGGTATACAGACTAGAAGCCACGCTAATCCCTAAAGAAAGCATCAGGTGACAACAACCCTTCATGTGGCTGTGCCCGCTATGGTCGCAGGTTAGAATCCTGCCTTGGGCATGGATGTGTGTGCTGTCCTTATGTTAGTTAGGTTTAAGTAGTTCTAAGTTCTAGGGGACTGATGACCACAGATGTTAAGTTCCATAGTGCTCAGAGCCGTTTGAACCATTTTTTTGTGACTGTGCCAACAGGTAAGAGATGGTAGGAACCACCAGCTTTCTGTTGCCACAAACATCAGACATGATGTCCTGCTATGATTACAGTTCTATAGATTGGTGGTGGGAATAACATATCTCCAAAAAATCGCTAATAAAGACCTAAACATTCCACAAAGACAGAGAAAAAAAGCCTAACACATATCACATATACAACATTCACCTGCTAACACTCCAAGCAAAAGCATGGTGCCAGAAAAATATATCCCTTACTGCACTTTGTTTGGACAGTCATGAGAACACGTCTGCTTCCCCTGGTGTCCGGAAGTCTTGCGCCCAGGCCCAGGCTCAACTAGTGTGTGATCCTAACGCCCAAGAGCGACACCAGTGGGAGCTACTGACTGGTGATCACATCACAAAGAGTGATGCGGTCCATCCATATCTGTATAGACAGACAAAAGCAAATAATCTAATTAAATTTCCAGAACACTCGCCATACATTGAGAGTCTTGTATGCAGAGACGTTTGAGAACACAAGCAAACTCCTCCACACGTTACCTGTAACCTACGTGGTCACGAAGGCATCAAAATGCCTACTAAACAGTAGTTCACTATTCACCCATCCAGGGAGCACCTCGAGCGTCGCCATCTGGACTGTTCAGCGACCCCAGATTGGATATAGTTGATATTTGATACCTGGGAAACAATCTTCATTCTCTCTCAAGTGACTACTGCCTGTTTAAGCATGTGTGAACTAACCTGTCAACTTAGGTATCCTCGAATACTACAATCTGATTGGTTCTCGCCAAATTAATGGGTAGAGCTTGAGTCTATATAGGCTAGGCCGTACCCCCTCCTCCCCAGCCTCAGTCTGCTATCGTTCACAGTTGGATCAATTCGATTTGATTCCCCCCCCCCCCGTCCCCCCCTGTCCCCCATATGTTATTAGTCTGTCTGCTTCCTTGTACTTACATGAAGTGCTTTGCAATGGCATCAGGTAATTGCAGCTTCAACACCAGTGGCGGCAAACGCCCAAAGCAACGGGAATTACATGTCTTACTTGACGTAATTCCTTTGGCTCCTCTGAGGGCATGGCGTACAGCATCCAGGAGAACTCGCCATCCGTCTCTGTCTTTGACCATTTGCCTTAATTCTGTCCAGGCCTTGCCAACTCTTTTTGCATCCCCTTCCACTGTCCTCTTCCATGTTCCCCTAGGTCTTCCCCGCTTCCTTGTTCCCTGGGAATTCCATTCCAATGCTTTTTTCTCGATGGCTCCATCTGTTTTCTCAATGTGTGCCCCAACCAGCCCCACTTTCTCTCTCGTATTTGGTCTTCTATAGGTATCTGGTTAGTTATTCGCCAGAGCTCCTCATTACATATTTTTTCTGGCCACTAGATATTCATGATGCGTCGGAGACATCTATTTATGAAGCTTTGTAATTGGGATGTTATCTTTTTATCCATTTTCCAGCTTTCACTGGAGTACAGAAGGACAGCCTTTACATTGGTATTAAAAAAGGATTTTTGTTTTGTACCTGATATTTCTATTTTGCCTTTTTAATGCAGTTTTTCACGTCATCTCCAGCTCCACCATCATCCGTCAGTATACTACCGAGATACAGGAATGAGTTGACAGTCACCACCCGCTGCTCCCCTATTAAAAATGGCACCTCCATGTTCCCTGAATTTACTCTCATTTCTTTTGTTTTTCCTATATTTATCTTGAGGCCAGCTGTCTCTGCTTCTTCTTTCAGCAAGTTTAATTTAGCTTGTATATCAGTCAGCCTTTGAGCTAATAGAACTATATAGTCTGCAAAATCCAAATCCTCCAGACATTCCTGGATCCTCCATTGGAATCCTCGTCTTCTGCCTGCTGTGACTCTTCTCATAACTGAGTCTAGAACAAGTAGAAGAAGTATTGGTGCTAAAATGCAACCCTGCTCGACTCCAGTTGTTATTTTTAAGGGCTCTGTCATATTTCCTTTGTGGAGTACGCAACATATGTAGCCATCATATAGATCTTTTATGATGTTTAAGATCTTCTGTGGTATACCATACTTCCGCAACACCTGCCACAGCACTTTATGTTTAACGGAATCGAAGGCCTTTTGAAAATCAATGAATGCCAAGTACATGGTTGCTTGGAATTTTTTGCTTTGCTCTAAGGTGATCCTAAGAGTATTAATAAGATCAACACGACTGTATTGTACCCTAAAAGCAGCCTGTTCTTTACGCAGTCGATTTTCAATAGACTCTTTAATTCTGTTTAAAATAACTGCGATGAGGACCTTACTGGGCACTGACAACAATGTAAAACCGCGCCAGTTGTTACGGTCTGACAAATTTCCCTTTTTTGGGAGCTTTAACACCAAACCATTTTTCCACTCCTTTGGAGATTTCTCTTCAAGCCAAATATGACTCAGCAAGGGACAGAGTATTTTAACAGTACTTTCAATATCGACTTTTATGAGTTCCGGTGATATGTTGTCTAGGCCTGGAGTCTTTGCATTATTTAGGGTTTTCAAAGCAGTTCTAATTTCGTCCATTGTGAGGCACTACAGGTTTATATCTTGATCTTCTTCGACTTCCTCTGGAATATCTCTTACCTGTTCCTCTTGATTGTCTTCTCAATTTTACAGTTCCTAGAAGCCCATCTCTGTAGCTGTGCCTGTTGAGTTGTAAGCATAACCCTATCCTTGTTCTTAACTGGTCCTTCACGTTTGAAGTTCTTAATTGACAACTGTTTGGTTATATTGTAGCACTCTTTCATATTTCCTTGTCTTGATGCCTCTTCTGCTAACTTGGCTTGCTCATCTATCCATTTCCTTTTATCTCGACGTAGCCATATTTTTTTGGTTGCCTCCGTGTATTCTTTATGCGCCTCGCTCTTCTGCGCTCTTGTCTTACAAAGATTTAACTTAAGTTTTAGTTCTTTCCTGTGGCTGATTTCATCCATGTAGCATAGGAGATCCATTCGTTCCTTTGATGTACCTTAAATCCTAAGATTTTTTCTCCCACATCTAAATAACTGTCTTTGATTTTTTGCCAACCTGTTTCAATTCCCTCTTCCATAAAGTATTCTTCAGAGAGGACCTGGAATCTGTTTTGTAGTTCAAGGACAAGTATTTCTTTGATCTGTTCGTCTTTTAACCTTGCCACACCTATTTTCTTGCTCCCGCGATTGAGCTTGGTTCTATTGGCCACTATCTTCAGTCTGAATTCCGGCAAAACTAGGTGGTGGTCACTTCCTCCGTCTGCTCCTCTTCCATTTCAGACGTTTAACACAGAGTGTCGAGACTTGCGACTTATGATGGCTATGTGGTCTATTTGAGTTTGAGTAACGTGTCTGGAGTAAACCACGTTATCTTACGGCAGTTACTATGTGGAAACAATGTGCCTACAATGACTAGGACATGTTCAGCGCACGTATCTATCAACAGTTCACCATTTACATTTCTGATCCCTACGCCATGCACACCCATGATATGTTCAAGCCCTTCATTTTCTGAACCAATTTTGCGTTCAAGTCCCCCATTAAAATTTTTATGTCCCTAGAATTTGTTCGTCTAAGGATTCCGTTAAGCTCTGTATAAAATGCATCTTTTAATTATCCTTTAGCTATTCCAGAAGGTGCATGGCATTGAATTACAGTGACATATCGCACATTTATCTTAAAGTGTGCCGTTATTATCCGTTCTGAGACTGGTTTCCACTCCAGTAAACTTTTCTTGCTGCTTTTCGATAGTAAGAGCCCTGCACCATTCCTATGCTTCGCATCCTCACCTGTCTGACCCGCATACAGCAGCAGTCCACCATTTTGTATTTGGAATTCCCCAGATTCTGGCCACATTATTCCGCTTAGTCCCAATATATCTAGTCGGTAGTTGTCCATCTCTTTTTAAACCTGTCTTAGCCTTCCTGCCTCTCTCAACGTCCTTACATTCCAAAACCAATATGGGTTTTCCTTTTCAGGCTAAAGGTCATATCCTTATCAGCCCGCAGCCCCTGAGTGTCCTGGTGGGGCAGCCACCTCATGGCCTGGGCACCTGCCAGGGTTTTATTTCATAGCCTTATCCCTTAGATAGCTTGTTTTCACCGCGACTACAGAACGCTATCCATACCTTCACAGTAAGGCCTATGTGCATCACCATTGTCCTGGTTTCCAAGGATCTTCTGCTGTCCACATTAGGGGACTATGCCTGCTGCCACACAATCACAGAGAGGAAAAGGAAAGGAAGGCAGAGTATAGGATGGGATAGGACAGGATAGGATAGGATAGGAGAGGACAGGACAGTAGATGGGACTTTGTGAGACACACTTCGTCTGGATCCACTATGGAGACTTGTCCGGCTTGGGAGGCCCTGCCAGTAGTTAAGACTACCGCTTGTATAGTCCTCCACTTCATTAGATCACGTAAACCCCATCGCCCACGCGGAAAATGTTTCGTTAAGATGGTGTCTCCTGAGAGGGAACGGGAATTACGTCGTAAGTTAAAATTCAAGTCGGCAACCTAACTTTTTCTTCCAGTAAGAATTTCGCAGTAGTGATATTAAATACACTCCTGGAAATTGAAATAAGAACACCGTGAATTCATTGTCCCAGTAAGGGGAAACTTTATTGACACATTCCTGGGGTCAGATACATCACATGATCACACTGACAGAACCACAGGCACATAGACACAGGCAACAGAGCATGCACAATGTCGGCACTAGTACAGTGTATCGCAGCAATGCAGGCTGCTATTCTCCCATGGAGACGATCGTAGAGATGCTGGATGTAGTCCTGTGGAACGGCTTGCTATGCCATTTCCACCTGGCGCCTCAGTTGGACCAGCGTTCGTGCTGGACGTGCAGACCGCGTGAGACGACGCTTCATCCAGTCCCAAACAAGCTCAATGGGGGACAGATCCGGAGATCTTGCTGGCCAGGGTAGTTGACCTACACCTTCTAGAGCACGTTGGGTGGCACGGGATACATGCGGACGTGCATTGTCCTGTTGGAACAGCAAGTTCCCTTGCCGGTCTAGGAATGGTAGAACTATGGGTTCGATGACGGTTTGGATGTACCGTGCACTATTCAGTGTCCCCTCGACGATCACCAGTGGTGTACGGCCAGTGTAGGAGATCGCTCCTCACACCATGATGCCGGGTGTTGGCCCTGTGTGCCGCGGTCGTATGCAGTCCTGATTGTGGCGCTCACCTGCACGGCGCCAAACACGCATACGACCATCATTGGCACCAAGGCAGAAGCGACTCTCATCGCTGAAGACGACACGTCTCCATTCGTCCCTCCATTCACGCCTGTCGCGACACCACTGGAGGCGGGCTGCACGATGTTGGGGCGTGAACGGAAGACGGCCTAACGGTGTGCGGGACCGTAGCCCAGCTTCATGGAGACGGTTGCGAATGGTCCTCGCCGATACCCCAGGAGCAACAGTGTCCCTAATTTGCTGGGAAGTGGCGGTGCGGTCCCCTACGGCACTGCGTAGGATCCTACGGTCTTGGCGTGCATCCGTGCGTCGCTGCGGTCCGGTCCCAGGTCGACGGGCACGTGCACCTTCCGCCGACCACTGGCGACAAAATCGATGTACTGTGGAGACCTCACGCCCCACGTGTTGAGCAATTCGGCGGTACGTCCACCCAGCCTCCCGCATGCCTACTATACGCCCTCGCTCAAAGTCCGTCAACTGCACATACGGTTCACGTCCACGCTGTCGCGGCATGCTACCAGTGTTAAAGACTGCGATGGAGCTCCGTATGCCACGGCAAACTGGCTGACACTGACGGCGGCGGTGCACAAATGCCGCGCAGCTAGCGCCATTCGACGGCCAACACCGCGGTTCCTGGTATGTCCGCTGTGCCGTGCGTGTGATCATTGCTTGTACAGCCCTCTCGCAGTGTCCGGAGCAAGTATGGTGGGTCTGACACACCGGTGTCAATGTGTTCTTTTTTCCATTTCCAGGAGTGTACATTTCGTCTTATTGTTTTAGCATACATCCACCAAATTATGGATGAGTTGGAGGTGGAGAGCTTGCAGTTGCAGGAACAGCAACAACAGCATCGTAAATACACTCCTGGAAATGGAAAAAAGAACACATTGACACCGGTGTGTCAGACCCACCATACTTGCTCCGGACACTGCGAGAGGGCTGTACAAGCAATGACCACACGCACGGCACAGCGGACACACCAGGAACCGCGGTGTTGGCCGTCGAATGGCGCTAGCTGCGCAGCATTTGTGCACCGCCGCCGTCAGTGTCAGCCAGTTTGCCGTGGCATACGGAGCTCCATCGCAGTCTTTAACACTGGTAGCATGCCGCGACAGCGTGGACGTGAGCCGTATGTGCAGTTGACGGACTTTGAGCGAGGGCGTATAGTGGGCATGCGGGAGGCCGGGTGGACGTACCGCCGAATTGCTCAACACGTGGGGCGTGAGGTCTCCACAGTACGTCGATGTTGTCGCCAGTGGTCGGCGGAAGGTGCACGTGCCCGTCGACCTGGGACCGGACCGCAGCGACGCACGGATGCACGCCAAGACCGTAGGATCCTACGCAGTGCCGTAGGGGACCGCACCGCCACTTCCCAGCAAATTAGGGACACTGTTGCTCCTGGGGTATCGGCGAGGACCATTCGCAACCGTCTCCATGAAGCTGGGCTACGGTCCCGCACACCGTTAGGCCGTCTTCCGCTCACGCCCCAACATCGTGCAGCCCGCCTCCAGTGGTGTCGCGACAGGCGTGAATGGAGGGACGAATGGAGACGTGTCGTCTTCAGCGATGAGAGTCGCTTCTGCCTTGGTGCCAATGATGGTCGTATGCGTGTTTGGCGCCGTGCAGGTGAGCGTCACAATCAGGACTGCATACGACCGAGGCACACAGGCCCAACACCCGGCATCATGGTGTGGGGAGCGATCTCCTACACTGGCCGTACACCACTGGTGATCGTCGAGGGGACACTGAATAGTTCACGGTACATCCAAACCGTCATCGAACCCATCGTTCTACCATTCCTAGACCGGCAAGGGAACTTGCTGTTCCAACAGGACAATGCACGTCCGCATGTATCCCGTGCCACCCAACGTGCCCTAGAAGGTGTAAGTCAACTACCCTGGCCAGCAAGATCTCCGGATCTGTCCCCCATTGAGCATGTTAGGGACTGGATGAAGCGTCGTCTCACGCTGTCTGCACGTCCAGCACGAACGCTGGTCCAACTGAGGCGCCAGGTGGAAATGGCATGGCAAGCCGTTCCACAGGACTACATCCAGCATCTCTACGATCGTCTCCATGGGAGAATAGCAGCCTGCATTGCTGCGAAAGGTGGATATACACTGTACTAGTGCCGACATTGTGCATGCTCTGTTGCCTGTGTCTATGTGCCTGTGGTTCTGTCAGTGTGATCATGTGATGTATCTGACCCCAGGAATGTGTCAATAAAGTTTCCCCTTCCTGGGACAATGAATTCACGGTGTTCTTATTTCAATTTCCAGGAGTGTATATATATGCATTCTTCTTTGTATAAATAATATGCTGTTGTTATTTAGTGGTCGCAGTGAGTCTTTGCTGTTGTACACGATTTCGAAAATCACAGTCGATTGCTGTAATTTTTTGACTAAGAATTTCGTAGTATTGAATACATGTCCTCTTATTGTTTCAGTATATGACAAAAAATGGTTCAAATGGTTCTGAGCACTATGGGACTTAACATCTGTGGTCATCAGTCCCCTAGAACTTAGAACTACTTAAACCTAAATAACCTAAGGACATCACACACATCCATGCCCGAGGCAGGATTCGAACCTGCGACAGTAGCAGTCTCGCGGCTCCGGACTGAGCGCCTAGAATCGCGAGACCACCGCGGCCGGCTCAGTATATGTCCATCATATAACTGGCGTGCTGGCTGCTGAAAGCTGGCAACAGCAGCAGCATCAGCATTGTAAGTACTATATATATTTCTCTTCTTTGCAGTACTGTATATATGTAACATGTTGCTGTTTGACAATAATTTCATCGTATGTGTAATATGGTGCATATTCTTTGTTGTTGTTGTTGTAGACGATTACCTGGCAGAAGAAGAGGAACATGGAGGGTTATGTGTCGAGGAATAGCAGGAGCCATCGAAATTCTCCTGTAAGTGCATATTCTAAAAATATTCTTTTTTTCGTAGATTTTTTGCGTATCTATATGGTATTTTTAATAAAAAATTACTATGCAGTTTTATGTGATATCAGTGAGATGGACAGATAACTCTTCCCCAGTTCAGGTGAGGACGAAATGCTACAGTGGGTGGAGGAGGTGGACAGAGGCCTTCATCAGCATGAGGAGATGCCGAATGACCTGAGGAAGATACCAAGGAGCCAGAGCGAAATAGGTAATTTATATACATGTACTCATTCTACTTACAACTAATAATAATAATAATAATAATCCATGTTCTTTCTTTCGTTGCAGCAGTAGCTGGCGATGTTCGGAACAGTGTATATATATCTCGTTATTCTTGCTTTATAGTACCATCGTGCATGCAATATGCCTTGGCACAGGTACCGGGGGCGGCGAAGCTTGCTTTGCCAAAGTGGGGTCCGGTGAGGCATGCCTCACTGGCAAGAGCACCGCTAATCGCCGAGCGGGAAGCTGCGCCGGCCACGGCCGCCCCCACTGCCGTCCGTGCTGCCGCCCCCACTGCCATCTCCGCAGCACTGCTCTGGCGTCCATGGGCCACCCTCCCTCCGGCAAGGGGGTCAGGGCTGCAGCAGCCAGGCTGCTTGCATTGAACCGACAACACAGCGTCTCCTTCTCCTCCACCTTCTTGTCCTCGCCGATCTCGCAAGGTAACGTACACCTCAACACATCACCGCAAGAAGCTTCGCCATGTTGTCAAGTAGTTGTAGAGCATTAGTGATGAACGAGTGGCTAGCGACTGTTCCCTCTCCCGACCTTTTAGTGAAGTACATCAGGTCAGAACACCACACAGCAATTAGAATACTCGGTGACTGCGGACGCCTTGGAGGAGCGAATCTCATTCACTAGGACAGAGAACCTGGCAGGAGGGTACCGTGACCCTGTTGGGTTTTTAATAGTGTGCCTTCCTTTCATGGTAATGGAGCTCCTGAGGGTTGTTTATGATCCGCGGTATCCCGCCATTAAATGATGTGCAGTGCTGATTCAGATGTGGGGTATGTGGTGGAGACCGAAGTTACATAACCTATTAGTTTGCATGATGTGCACGCCGATTTGCCACCGTGTTCAGAGCAACTAGTTCGACGAGGAAGCTCCAGCCCAAAGCTAATGACAACACAGGGGAATAAGCGGAGATAAATTATTCATTATCATAATCTCCAACAATATCTCTACTTGGGGGTGGAGCAGGTAGGAATCAGCCGGGATATCTCCTTCAAGTAGTCCCCCTGGTTGAAGGAGTATATTGATTTGAATACAAGACAGAGAGCTTCTGCAACATGTGACTTCGAGAAAGATTTTTATAAGTTAATGAATAACGAAATATTCGGCAAAACAGTGCAGAATTTGAGAGAACGAAGTGAATTTTTGATTACAGCCGAATGGGACTGGCGTTATGGTGTAAGAAAATGCATCGCCAGACCATACTTTAAATGGCCGCCGTATTCAATGGGAACTTCATTGCTGTGGAGATGGCGAAGCCTGCAGTAGAGTTTACGAAACCAAAGTATGTGGAGATATGCATACTAGACCTATCCAAAATTCACATGTACTGCTTTCATTATGAGTTTGCAAAAATTCATTTCACAGATTTTTTAAATAATCCAAGCCGGCCGCGGTGGTCTCGCGGTTCTAGGCGCGCAGTCCAGAACCGTGCGACTGCTACGGTCGCAGGTTCGAATCCTGCCTCGGGCATGGTTGTGTGTGATGTCCTTAGGTTAGTTAGGTTTAAGTAGTTCTAAGTTCTAGGGGACTGATCACCTCAGATGTTAAGTCCCATAGTGCTCAGAGCCATTTGAACCATTTTTCTTCACCCAATAGATGAAGCAATCTACATCCATACAAAGTAACTTCGGATCTGTGAAATGAATTTTTGCAAACTAATAATGAAAGAAGTACATGTGAATTTTGGATAGCTGCATTGCTTGGCTCTAGATTAAAAGAAAAGAACCTACTGGCAGCTGGAACCAGCATATACATGTATAGAAAGAGAGATCAGAAATTTTCCATGTTTTTTCAACAAGCAGCGTGATTTAGTGTACTGCTCAGACATACCCAGTTTGATGAATGAGTTTGGTATCGAATACAAAAAGGAAGACTGGAGGCTGTTTATTGATTCATACAAAACTAGTTTAAAGGCTGTTTTATTACACAATTTTAACATGTATGCATCTGTACCTTTTGGACATTCTGTACATATGAAAGAAAACTATAAAAACCTAGAAATAGTGCTAAATAAAATAGGCTATTCTGCTCATGGTTAGATATATGTGGCGATCTAAAAGTAATATGCATGCTCCTTGGTCAGAAAGGTCGCTTTACCAAATTTCCATGTTTATTGTGTGAATGGGACAGTAGGGCTAGGGATCAACACTGGTACAGAAAGAACTGGCCTGTGAGGGAGTCTTTAAAACCTGGTGAGAAGAACATTCTACGCAAAAACCTTGTAGATTCAAAAAACGTACTCCTACCACCTTTACACATAAAGTTAGGCATAATGAAACAGTTTGTAAAGGCTTTGCCTAAAGATGGATCATATTTTAAGTATCTCTGCCAAAAGTTTACACAACTTTAAGAAGCTAAACTAAAAGAAGGCGTCTTTGTCGGACCTGATGTTAGAAAATTGATGTTTGATGTTAACTTTGAATCCACAATGACCTTAAATAAGAAAGAAGAATGGGTATCATTCAAGTCGTTACAAAGTTCTTATGAGATGAAAAAGACTCAGAATATGTTTCTATTATAGCTACAATGTTAAACAAGTTTAAAACTTTAGGGTGTTTAATGAGCGTGAAAATTCACTTTTTGAACAGTCACCTTGATTACTTCCCGGACAATATGGGAAATGTTAGTGAGGAGCAAAGAGAGCGTTTTCGCCAGGATATTAAAGTGATGGAACACCCTATCGAGGCTGCTGGAACACCAACACGATGTGGGACTACTGTTGGTCACTTCACCGAGAAGCTCAGCAAGCTACTCATTGTAGAAAAAGCTACATAAGAAGCTTCAAACAAAAAAGAGGAAGAAAATACAAACCAATTCCAGCTGACAAGTGAAACCTCTGTTAACACATATCATTGTTTTAAGTAGTTTACTGTAAATACAAACCATGCTTATGCTGTAACAAAGCGTTCCATTAATTTCCCCGTTTACAGCATAGCATAGGATTTTTATACTATATAATAAAAAGCATATTGCTCGACATCTATGGATGATACGAAAAAATAAGACTATATTTTGATTCAGCTCATAAAAATCTATAAAGGTCAGCTGTGAAAGTAAAAGAAGTTTAAAAAAAAAATCTTTCATTGGCCTGTGTAATTCTTATGGTATTGTTCTACAGAGCAAGAAAGTTATCGAACTTATGAAAGGCGAGGCGAATGGAATGCTGTTTGTGGAGTTTGTAGGTCTGCGATCAAAAATGAATGCATACCGCGCATTGGAAGGTGCCACCCAGAGGAGGGCTAAGGGTGTGCGTCGTATGACATCGAGAGCTCTCTCTATCGAAGACTATTTGCAGTGCCTGTACAGCAGTGCCTGCACCGCAGCCGCCGCATATGGTACGGTAAATTAGTATTTGATCGAGAGGACACGAGGTGTACACTGTGCTGCAGTCTAAAATCAGTCTGTCGGCTCATAACGTTAAAAGGGTCATTTGTGACGCTGGGGCTGAAAATCTCCCGTACTCAGACTATTCACGTGTAGCGAGAGAAGGGGTTGCGGACTCTGATAGAGAGGGAGAGAATGAGTTAGTGTGTGTGTGTGTGTGTGTGTGTGTGTGTGTGTGTGTGTGTGTGTGTATGAGTGTGTGAAGAATAGTATAAAAAAATTAAAAAGTAAATAAAGCTTTAAAAATGTAAAAAAGCGTAAACAAATATGTCATCCAAATATTTATTTACTCATACACAGCGTATGTGTACTGTGTACACACATGTGAATGTATCTATGCACCATGTGCGTCACGTCAATAGAATAATTTTTAAGTTTCACCTGCCGCTGGCTGTCCAAGACTGATTACTCTTTAAGTGTATATAACTCACAGTCCATCAGAATTGTTGTTCAACATAATGGGACAGTGGAATTTAGTTCTAATAAAAAAAGTAACTACACATTAGATTTTAGCGTAGATTTATAAAAGAATTGTAAACATTCTGATTCAGTGCTACTGGAAAAAACTGTAAAAATGTTCTCAACCAGGGTTGCTGTTATGAGGTTCTTTTTCTTCCCAGTTATTAGTAACAACGTGTAAGTTAAAAGTATTTCTGCACTGAAATATAAGAGTCAAACTGTATCTCAAGAACTGAACTGTATCTCAAGAACTCATCTGTACCACAAAAATTGAGTTATGTCTCAAGAACTGAACTGTATCTCAAAAATCCAATTATATCTTTGTGATTTGAATAAACGAAAAAATTCGTTACCATATTTCTTTGTTGGTGTTATTTACAAAAATACCTATCCCCTATTGCATTGTGTATATAAAGAGTGTGCATGGCACAAATGACATTGTTTTACTGAAGATGAATACTATTAAGGAGATGAAGTTTTAGATGGAAGACAGAAAAGTATATAGAATGATTACATGGGATTACATCTATCGTGCAACACGAATTGGCTCATAGGAACAGAAGGTACGTGACAAACATGTCTAAAATTATATCTCATGTGCTTAAAGAATACCACAGACATACTGTCTGAGTACAACTGTTTACTATTGAAGGGGGAACAGGGTGAAATCAGTAAAAAGGTACACACATATTATGAGGTAAAAATTCATTTATTTCTCTTCCAACTTAAAATTACTATTAAATTTTCATAACCAGACACAGCAACACTATTTTCACACACCTTCTTCTTGAGTCGATGGAGAACAAGACGCCTCTAGAATTCGAGGTCTTGAATACTAGCAAATTTGAAGATTCGACGCATCCATGAGATCTTCTCCTTCCACTTCACGTAAATGG
Source organism: Schistocerca americana (assembly GCF_021461395.2). Lineage (NCBI taxonomy): Eukaryota > Metazoa > Arthropoda > Insecta > Orthoptera > Acrididae > Schistocerca > Schistocerca americana. The sequence continues at coordinate 661,641,701 of NC_060130.1, forward strand.
TGGCATCCATGTGGTCCAATAGTCAAAGCGATGTTATCATATGTTTATGTGGTATGCCTGGATCATCCATTGTAGAAACGTGTCAACCCATCAGCACTCTTCCGTGTTTTAGCACTCTTCACATCCTTGAAAGGTCTCGCTGATGACCGAGAGAGGTGATGCAGTGTTTAGCACATAGGACTCGCATTCGGGAAGACGACCATCCTGATTTAGGTTTTCTCTGATTTTCTAAAACGCTGAAGGTAAATTCCGAGATGGTTCATTTGAAAGGGTACGGCCGACTTCCTTCCTCATCCATCCATAATCTGATGGGACCGGTTGCCTCTCTGTTTGGTCCCCTCCCCATCAACCAACCAAGCAACCAAGCAAGCAAGCAACCAACCTTGGTGATGCAATGTTTGCTGAGAATGTCTATTATTCTGGCATCTTCTGTGTATGCTACTACTGCAACAACTTTAAATATGAACTGTATATACTCATCATCATTGAAATCCTGAGCGTCTGCATTGATGTCCACAACTTGAGATACCATTGTCGAATGCTCTGGATATGGCACAGCACCTGTTCATTTGTACAGCTCGTTGTACAACACCGGTGAGCGGGTAGTAGTTAATCACACGGTAATGTAGAACTAAGGCGTATGCTGCAGAGTCTTCCGGGAAATTTGCCGAAAATTCAAATCCTATTTGTCTATTTACAGGTCCAGATTTACTTATCTCATTCTGTTTTGAGCAGTCTATTATGGTGATGGTGCCAGCTCCTTGAATTTCCATGGACTGAGCAGACTTACTACCTCTTCATAGTATGAAGTGCAGTACCTAGCAAACATGCCATATGCAAGACTGTATACATTTTCATCCCACTGCACATGTAAATTATCATACGGGTAGAATTCTGAATTCAGATAGACTCTGGCATTAGTTAACCTGCAATTGCATTAGTTAACCTGTAATTGTCAAATTTGGTGCAATCATTTGCTATATTCCCTCTTCTGTTGGTCTGAAACGCAAGTATGATGAATCCGGGCGTCCCAGTTGAGCGGAAGTTTTAATAGACCACGTTTGTCTGTTTACAATCAGTAGTATTGGGTGCTCGAAAACCTCCCATGAATGGAAAGATAAAGGTAGAAGTACACCAGCATCAGAACTTTTAAAAGCTTCTAACACTGCTCGTCAGATACAGTGAAGTGTGGCATTTTGCATATTATTTTATTGATGGTGATCTCGTTCTTCTCTTGAGCTCCTTGAATGTATGAGCTGTTGTCCGTTGCACACCGTACCAGAATAAGTTCCTGTTTAGCATTCAGAACAATTCGCTGGATGTCCTCAAAGTATCCCACTAGCAATCTGAAAGGTATACACGCAATAAATCTCTTGTACTCTTCCACTGTTCTATACACTGGCTCCAGCATTTTCTAAGTAGTTCAAAACTGAGGAAGAAGGAGAGACATGTCTTAAGAGGTGATGTTGAGCCTACATTGTGTGTACAGTCGGTCTCGACCCCGTTAAGTTCATATAGTATCTCATGAAACAGCAACTCTACATCATTATGTGTAAGGTTCGATGCCACCGTAGCACTACCATCTCTTTTCGTAAATGACTCATAAAGAATCATGAAACTCATGCACGGGAGGGTTAAAGCATTGTGGAGTTGGATGACAACCCTCATTTCATCGTTCTTGTTCAATGCGGTTGACGCATACGGTTTATGCAAGAAGTGTTCCTGGCGTATAATACACTCGTCCAATTCCAGTGAGCTAGTTATATCGAATGACAGCATTGTGTGGCTGCAGACCTACTGATTTAATGAAACTCGTAGTTTGCACGTGATACCACCTTGCTGGTCTGTTGTGAAGTGCTGCACTGTGCATTGTGCACTTTGGTTTTATACCTTACGCCGTTTACGTCTTCGTTGACAATATGGAGCTGCTAAGATCCCTAACCGGTTGAAGTTCAAGACCGACGCTTCCGGTCTGGCAAGTTAAGGGTCGTCGCTTCTGCCTCCATCAGGTCCCGCCTGGTTGAAGGGCACCGCCTCTTCTGGGTGTCTACACGTTGAAGGTCACTGCTGGTTCCGCTTTAGATGTAGCCGTAGAATGATTTCCTCGCCGCGAAAATCGACAAGTTTATTATCGTGATCCACAATATGCAGTTCCAGATAGTCCAAAGCCTGAACTCTTACTGGGTGGTAGACAGCGTTGGCAGGGGTATCAACGGTCTTATACTCTGTTCCCACTGATGGGAAGAATCCGTAATACAATATGAATCAATCTGTCGTTTAGGTAAGAGCTTGTTGCAATTTTACGCTCAACACAGATTCATCTACATCTACATCTACATCTACATTGATACTCCGCAAGCCACCCAACGGTGTGTGGCGGAGGGCACCTTACGTGCCACTGTCATTACCTCCCTTTCCTGTTCCAGTCGCGTATGGTTCGCGGGAAGAACGACTGTCTGAAAGCCTCCGTGCGCGCTCTAATCTCTCTAATTTTACATTCGTGATCTCCTCGGGAAGTATAAGTAGGGGGAAGCAATATATTCGATACCTCATCCAGAAACGCATCCTCTCGAAACCTGGCGAGCAAGCTACACCGCGATGCAGAGCGCCTCTCTTGCAGAGTCTGCCACTTGAGTTTATTAAACATCTCCGTAACGCTATCACGGTTACCAAATAACCCAGTGACGAAACGCGCCGCTCTTCTTTGGATCTTCTCTATCTCCTCCGTCAACCCGACCTGGTACGGATCCCACACTGATGAGCAATACTCAAGTATAGGTCGAACGAGTGTACTGAAAGGGCGGATATCCGCTGACTGGACAGATCTATAGAATTTATTAGGAGAATTCTTCAAAACCAGTCCTTTTGTAAACCCGGTAGTTGCTCTGTTGATCCTTTTTACTTAAAGTCAGTCATTACACTCGTTGTCTTTATTTCAGATTTAAGTGTATTGATATTTGCATATAGCGCTGTCCCTCTTCCAGATCGTTTTAAAATTTTGTTTAATTCGTCAATATCCCATGCACTAGATTTCATTTCCACAATTTCTTTTCCACCGTTAATTTATAGATGAAGTTTATTGTTAGCTTCTGTGATATTGGGAATGCTGTTATAAGTCTCCAGTTTGATCAGCTCAATGCTCCACTCCACGTTACTTAAATCAATTGATGGGAAGTAATTTGCGCGTAATAGTGACGATCGTTCTTTTAAAGTCAAAGTAGACGACACTGACGGGTGGATGCTTAATTGATCTCCTTATATAAAAGCTTCTTCGTAAATGTTACGAGGAACATTATGCACAGATGTCCGCATGAATAGGTATTGAAATCTGGTAGCGATGAAGATTTTAAAACACACGTTTTCTGTCCGTGAAGTTTCGTTGTAACTCTTCTGGCTGCTGCAAGTCTGTTCTGGCAACAGCTGCAGCATCACCATCCAGTGAACCCATCGCTGACAGACCTACGCGGGCCGGAATGAGGAAGAGGATGTTTTCACTGGTCCCTTACGCTTCAGAGCACTTTTAGCTGCATACATCGCTGTTGGGATACTGGTTTTTCAACACCCTTGCCGTGACTTCTTCTTGTTCATCGTTGGCTTCTTCTCCTTCAGTGTACGACGTGCGACGTTCATAACTTGCTTGAAATTCGCACCCAAACCAATCTCAATTTTACCACGCGTGATTTTATCAACTACAAATGCTGTAATGCGCTGACCTATACCAATATCCTTTCTCGTGCGTATTTCCTTGGCTTTATTAGGAAAAATTAAGTCTGCAGCGTGATGTCCTGGGAGATCTTTATGTTCTGCGCATGTAATGTTGTGGTCCAAACACGGCTTGTCAAGTAGGTTACTCTACTTATCACCACGAGCCAAACGTTTTTGAAGCTTAGATCCACTATAATTATACCGGAAATGTATATAACACCACTATCTCCTATAATGCGTCTCCTTTTATGCGTGTTATTCTACTGTGTTGATTGTGTTCTGTGCATCCGATTACATAGCAAATCGTCAGCGTCCATCCAGCTGTTTTGTTTTGCAGGAAAATTAGGCCATTTAACTAGTGCTCCATTCCCTCCATGTCTTATGACATACTCTACGAGAAACACATGTGGTTCTGAGCTCTTCTCTATTTCATTGGTGTAAAAACATCCCGAAATTTCAGTGCCACTGCTATCCTTTAAGATTTAAGTTCTGGAATTTGATCTCTGCACTTTGGAAACTGTGGATTATCTCACTCGACCAGTTTCGGAGGTATGACTTCTCAAATGCTGTCTTGTGCTTAGACATACGTACCAAATCGCCTACATTAAATTTCTGCTTACGTGGATCGAGCATTGTAATACGGTAGTGCACCGTGTTCTTGAGTCCATTATGATGAACATCGATTGGTCTCATTTTCAGTGTGCTATTTTTGGTTCGATTATACTGTGCAGTTATTTCAGGGAGGATGTCTGTCCATTTTAGGAGCTGCAAAGATAAAAGCACTTGTACATTTGATCTTTTATTGTTCTGTTCAGGCGTTGCACGATACTCGCCTTTAGGTGGTCCAATGTTGAGCAGTGATGTATTCCACGCCGCTGCGTCTCGGTCTTTAAATTCCTATTGTAAAGCTCTCCGCCGTGATCGATTTGGAGGTCGTCTGGGCATCGATTCATCCCTATCTGCAACAAACGCTCAAACAAATCCGTGACATTCCTCCCAGTTTTTATTTTAACCGGTAATGCCCAGGCAAATTTTCTAGTATGTATGAATTAAAATTTATTTGCATCCATTATTCTTGTGTGAATATTCCCTCACATCTACAAGACCAGCCTAATACAAGTCGTCCAAGCCTTTAATCATTACATGCCTACAAGAGTATGTTTAGCGTGCTGGTTTGTGCAGTTCTCGAACTGCTGTCTCCATATTGATTCGATTATAACTCTCTCTGTAAGCTCTGAAATTACTGAGACAACCTCATTCGAATGAGCGGCAGTGCCCACAGCACCTGTTGCATGAGCAGTCGTCGTCAATCTATTATCTCATTGGGGTCGTAGTAGTATACTCGTATATACTGAGGAGCCAATTTCTGACTCTTTTATTCTGAATGTCAATACCTTCACCACTGCTGTACCGACCGTCTAATAAAAAATGATTTTATAATGTCTCCTTATTTCGCACTGCGTGGGTTTCCTGCTTTCCGGTCGATTGTAGTATTCCATTATACATCTCCAAATCTTTGGTTGAAAATTTTACTGTTTTTGTGGGTGTCAAAAAAATGAGGTTCAGTAGACTTGGTATTCTTTGAAATTCCCTATCCCCTATCTGTACTGTTCCTTCATTTAAAGTTATAGGCTGCGTACCCAAAATGTACGGCTTTTCATCACTGACACTGAATGTTTTGTTTGTCCTAGCTTCGCTGTGACGGTTAATGAAATCGGCGATAGCATCATCATCATCGTTGTGTAATTTCGCCGAGAGTTCGTCGAGAGATCCAGTAACTGGTTTAAACGTTCCTTACAGTGTCCTTATCTTAGCAATAGTAACGTCTCTCGAACAGCCTTATGCTTAGTTGACATCTTGCCATATTCTAAGAGGGCTGCTTCACAGGCTGCACCTTATATAGATTTCGTTCAACCTTTAAAGTTAAGTCATGTACTTTCCTTTCAATTCCATCAACCTTTACAGCTAAGTCGTCTACTTTCTTTCTCAGAATGATGAGGTTGTACCTCTCTAGTTCCTTATCCTAGCATCTAATTCATCAATCAGCCTGAGAAGAGTCTGGGCATACATTTCTAGCTCCTTAACTCTATGTTCGAGAAACTGATATTTTCCATCTATGTACATAGGCATTTTCTAGCTATACACATCTTTTCTCTCGGGATGAGTGCCTGACATACGTGCGAACTTGTCCATGGTGCATTGTATACTAACATTCTCATCACTTTTTTCATAGTTATGTATGTAGAAACTCCTGGAAGTTCCGTCTAAACCTACCGTCAAGAGACCCATTCTGTGTGTGATTCCAGCAAACTGCACATATCTTTACAGAATCATTCAATGACATGTCGGTTCCTACATGCACCGAGCGAGGTGGCGCAGTGGTTAGCACACTGGACTCGCATTCGGGAGGACGACGGTTCAATCCCGTCTCCGGCCATCCTGATTTAGGTTTTCCGTGATTTCCCTAAATCGCTTCAGGCAAATGCCGGGATGGTTCCTTTGAAAGGGCACGGCCGATTTCCTTCCCCATCCTTCCCTCACCTGAGCTTGCGCTTCGTCTCTAATGGCCTCGTTGTCGATGGGACGTTAAACACTGATCTCCTCCTCCTCCTACATGCGCCTGCTAAATGTGTTTTAAATTCAAACTGTCTTGTCTGAAATCTATAACTAGTTTTGCATTATCCCTTACCAACTGTTTCGGGGTTCTGTAATACGTCTGACTTAAATAAAATGTGTCAATACCCATATGATGACCAAAACAGAAATACCTTAGTATTTGATCTTGGTTTTCCACAGCAACATCGTCAAATACGAATACTGTGTTTGCCTCTACTATTCGTGGCGGGGAACATCAACTACCTGCAGTATCTATTGCAGTAGTTGGTACTTGGGTTGAAACAGCGTTTTTGAAAATACATATACATGCTCAAAGCGGACTCCATCCGGGTGTGTTAGTAGTGACGTGAGAACAATTGTATTGCCTCAGTTGGATGGACTTGCAACTATCTCTTGTATATTATCAGGCAGGAGTACGCTATTCCTCTTCTTCTTCATCTTCCAGTCTTCTTCGCACTATAACAGGACCTGTCAGTTACGACAAAGTCCTGATATCATCAATGATAAATTGGCTGCATTACATCAACAAAAAACAACTGATTCATTTTTCATATTTCCCGAATAATTGTTTCTTTTATGCAGTAAATTCCGCATGTATCTCTGTCAAACTGATGGGTGTTTCTTTCGCTTCTTCTTTTGACACCGCATTGATACACTGTTCTAAATCGTCTGCATGTGCACTATATGTACGGTGATGGTTCACGATGCCTTTATGCACAGTCTGAACACACGGCAGTCCACGGTTCAGTCTCCCCAGCACAAGGGACAGCACCATCCATATGCCGAACAAGTTTGTATCAGTGGAATGTTGCAGAGAAATGAATCGACCTCCAGATCTCACCACAAGTGTCATACCATCATACAGTGATGTTACAGAGAGCATCAGATCAGCACACTAAAAGTCCGGAGATGGAGAATACTTGATCATCTGTTGGTTGTGTAGTGTTCTGCACGACACAGTTCATCTCATTCAAACTCCATAAACTGCACTTTAATAATTCTTGATGCATCTGGAGTCCCTAACACAACATGTCAGTCACTAACCACTGCTGCTTCTATACCAATATTTAGGTGCTTTCAACCGCTAGCTGTTAAATTATAAGTTGAAGTGAAAAGCAGTAGAGCACTGGGAAGAACCGTCAGCTTCTCATCCACTGCATCAACAATCTGTCCTTCCAGTAACACTGGAATGTTCTGGGATGGTGTGTATGTTGGAGACCGGTACTGGCCTGCAATTTGTGGTGTGGGGTCCCCAGCATAGTTCTTCTGAGAGTCGGGGACTTGCTGGGTGTCCTCATTACACAAATCAATGAGCGGGATGTGTAATAGCAGTTCATTGTTCTGCTCCAACATGCTGGTCAGGTTTCACTACAAGATCTCACATTGCTGTTACCGCTGCTATTTCTGACAGGCCGGAGTTTGCTGCAGGTCCCGACGAACTGATGGTAGCTACTGCTGGTCCAGACTCGCTGGATGTCGCTGTCAGTCCAGACACACTAGAGGCAGCAGAAAAAAGATGGAGAAACAACAAACATCTCCAGGATATGACATGGAGTGGAACAAAGAAAGAGAACTTGACAAAGAAGAAGAGGAACTGCTACATGCAGTGATATTATCAACAACATGAAATGAGTACTTCCTTTTACGCTTCTTCTGCATTGGAGGGGCAGAGGAGGATCTTGGCTGCTGTTGAAGCTACATGGTTCTTCTTCTTCCAGAGATTGACTGCTACTGAGATTGGTGAGTTACCATGTCCACCTTATATCCCGTACGTCACGATCATGGGACCGGAAATTAATTAGTTAATCAGTTTATTGACTTCAGCAGTATTTCTGAACCGATCACCAGTCATGCATTTACCCTTAGAGGGAGTTCTCGTGTGCACTGGTATCCAGCAGGGGAAGGCTTGGTGGTTTCCCAGGTAAACGCTGCTTTGTTTGTGGTTCGGCTGTTCGCGCCGGCCGTGATCGATGGTGCGTGTGTGCCCAGCAGTGGCACGTGGCACAAAGTGGCCACTTGACAGAGAGAGAGAGAGAGAGAGAGAGAGAGAGAGAGAGAGAGAGAGTGAGAGAGAGATAGAGGAGGGGGGGGGGGGAGAGTGAGAGCACGTGTTTCGAAAGGACTTTCTGATGTATCAATGTCAAAGAATTGCTGCCACCTGATGCTTTGTTTGGGGATTAGCGTGACTTCTGGTCTGCGTGCTGCATGGACCGGCACAGTGTGCAGGACTCTCTCCCGACTTGCGCACATGGTAATATGCAAGACGGCTGTTGTGTGGGGGCGCTATGCCCTGGCTAGCATGGCCCCTGGCACGTCTACCCTGTGGTCAGCGCGATACGCGATCGGAAGAGTTTTAACAGTGCAATTACGTGCGATGAGTTATGTTGACGACGGTTTCGTGACGGTATTCCTTGAGCAGTCGGAAATAAGCCATCTATTTAATTACTTCTTCCAAAATGGCAGTGAATAATGAGCTTTTACCACCAAATAAAACAGAGATCCAACCAGAAATTTATAAACAAACAGTATATTCTTTGCTATGTGCTTGACATTGATTTGAATTTTTTGTCATGAGATCCTTCCTCTCCAGCACAGACTGCTTTTTTTTCCCATCAGTTTCCAGGTGGAGGAGGGGAGGGGGCCTGGTGGATTTACCAGAGGGGGATGGGTTAATTAATTTATCAATTTAATTAATTAGTCAATTTGATATCAAGGGTGTGCTTGTATAGGAAAAGGGGTTTCCCTGAGGGGTGGGGCAGGTGGAGGATGAGGAGGGGTGGGGTTACTCAGAAGTTCGGATTATTCTCAGGGGCTCATACACCAATTAACAGAACAATAGGCTAAGGGGAATGGGAGGGGGGATCATAAATCTATCAAGTTTCCCCCTGAATGTATGCAACCAGCACTAACAAAATTTGCCAGCACCCCTGTTGCCCTACGACACCTGGATAGTGCTGCTGCAGTATCGTCCAAGATACGCCAGGTTGACTCATTCCTCAGTGCTACTTTGGGAGATCCAGTGCCCTTAATGCCTGACGATCGTTGTCTGCTGCATCTTAACAGAACGTACAATCCCACAACATGTGCTCTAGAGTGCCCACACTGCCACAGGTACGAGTGATCATTCATCTGTAGTTCGATTTTGTACATATATGTAGCATACAGTCCTCCATGCCCGATCAGGTAATGTATCAGTCCAGTCGATGGGTGAAAGAAAACTCATTCTATGCTCTTCCTGATGTTAGGAAGAAATTCATATTTTTTTCTGCCTCTGTCTGAAGCTTTCATTCAGTTTTCCAGAGTTGTGTATGAGGTCTTCTATTAACTGTTTCGTATTGACCTCAGTTCGTCTACATCTACGTGGTTAGTCTGCTATTCACAATAAAGCACCTGACAGAGGGTTCAATGAACCACCTTCAAGCTGTTCTTTTACCGTTCCACTCCCGAACAGCGCGCGGGAAAAAAGAGCACTTAAACTTTCCCTGATTTCTCTTATTATATCGTGATGATAAAATGTAGGTAGAGAAAACTGGTGATTGAAATTTCATGAGAAGATCCCGTCGCAACAAAAAACACCTTTGTTTTAATGATTGCCACTCCGACTCACGTATCATGTCTGTGGCACTATCTCCCCTATTTCGCGATAATACAAAACGAGTTCCAAGTACCCTTCGCACTTTCGTTTAATTGTCGGTCATTAAGCAACAGGCGGCTCCCCTTTTCCTCATTCCATTGTCAAGTGGACATATTCCTAGAATTACTAACAATGAATAATGCGGGGTCGCACTGTAGGTGTCCGTTAATCTTAGTAAGATTCCTCGTTGAACTCTTCTGACTGATGAAGCTGGCTTCACAAGCTGCGATCTATGTGACACCAAACGCTCGCACCATTCCTACAGCTGATGCCCATATAGCTTGGTGGTATGATCTGATTGTTTTAAAGGGAAGTCCAAATAGCCTATTTAGGATAGTTATAGTTTTGTGCCTTACATTTGTACCTTTTCGGCCTACCTCCTCTACACGATGTGCATCTTTGTTTTTCATCCAGTAATACCCTTAGATATCTTGTTATTACGCTTGTGGTAATCGTTATATCGTTTAATTTTATCTTAATATTACTTGCAAAATTCTGTTTCAGCAGGAAGTACGTAGCTTTGTGATGTGCCAGTGACAGTTTGACCCTTCGTCATCAGCCTTCAAGTTCATGGAGCGTTGCGTTACACTTGGCTTCTATAAAAACTAATGCAGTCACAGCTTACGACGAACACCACTGCGAAAAGCACCAGTCTATTTACATTATCACTTTCATGTAACGTCTGTACTATGGGCTCCATTGCTAAATTCCAAATCTCTGGTCCACATATTATCCATGTGAACAGCCTTTTGATATGGTTTTCGGCATTTCCTTTCCCGAGCATGTTAAAGCTACATCTCTCTCAGATAGTTGTACAGTGTCTCTGAAACCTCCTCGTCCCTAAGGCGACCGACGAACGACGGCAACCATAGATTATCAAAAGCACCAGTGATATCGATTATCATTGGTAGACCGTACGTTGAATGAGTGTTTGTTGCTTGTAAGATGCCTTATTAATTGCATCTTCAGTTGACTTGCCTTTTCTCATCCAGTGTCAGTTATGATCCAATAATCTGTTGCATAGCAGGTTTTTAAATTTCTTACCGAGAACGTTCAAGAAACAAATCGGTCAGTAGGATACGGACATCACCGGATTCTTGTCTTGGCCTTTACTAACAATTAGCACCTCAGCATTCTTCCACGGTTCAGGAACCCTTTCTTGCTAGAGATACTCGTTATATAGTTCACACAGGTACACATCTACCATGTTACATAAGGCTTTTATTACTTTGGCAGGGATCCCATCCGATCCTGGAGATTTTTTCTTCTTCTAATTTTTTGCCTAGTTTCTTCTTATTATTACTGTAGTCTTCGCATAACATTTTTCGTAACCTCCGCTAATCTTCTGTCTCATCTTCTACTTTATCGTCAGGAAGCAGTATTTCCATTAGCAGGGCAGCTGACGATTTCTAACATTCTTTTGAGCGTGGAAATTATTGTATTTGTCGCAGACTACTTTGTATGGTATTCCCCAGGAATCGGTTTCTAAGTTAGTCTCCTTGAATTGTTTCCATCGTTCCATTTTTGTTTTCCAAACTCTTCCTTAAAACGTTTTTTAACATGTCTGTATCCATGCTCCCTATGGATTTTTCTTGGGCCATGCTGCTCTTGTTCACATCTTAATTTTTGCAACGCCTTGGTTTCTACTGATACATATCGACGTCTCCGTTTTTCTATGTATTACCACTGTTACTTTTGGCGCTGCAAAATCTGCACCCACCACACAGTGATGGACTTGCTGGCCACTGAAACATACCTCTAAATCATTTCCATCTAGCCTCACTGATGTTTCATTTGGGCCTTACGCTTACGTTTCCTGTGGTGTCTTGTGTATCACTTCCAGTTGAAACTGTGTATGGTACAGTGGTCACTCAATGTCATTCCACTCTCAATCTCCCAGCCTTTCACACAGCGTGCCGTTGCCATATCTGTTAGAGTGACGTTTCCTCCACTCTTCCTCTGTTGGTTGGCCGACTGCGAGGTGTAGTCAACACCTGTAAGTTGAGTTCCAATATGGTTTCTTCTAATTGCCTTCCAGGGTCGTCAGTCAGGTTGCTGTGTCGCACTACTGTATTCATCTTTGCATCAGTGGCTAGCACAAGAGGCTTAATTCGTCCCAGTAGACTAATGTTCTTTAGTCTTAGCGTATACTCATCGAACTTATCACTAAATTGAAAATACACCGAAACCAGAATGCAACTCTCCTTCCTGGTTAACATTACTATATAGATTACGTGTTCTGAACATTCCTAATATATCTTTGTCATTATGATGGCTTGTTAAATATAGCTGTTGCTGCCATAGGACGTTGCCGTAGGCGATAATCTGGGCAGCTACTGGTGTACTGGGAACTTTTGCTGCCTTAATATACGGCTGTTGGAGACACATCTAACTTCACCTCTTCCGCTACCTTTCCAGCCTCATGTAATATTCCAACATTTCTCATTTTTACCTCCATTAAGAATCATGGGTATACATAAGATCTGGCAATTTTTGCCTGTAATTCCATGCTATACGATCATGCGTCATCTCATAGTGTCTGTACAACGTCCACAACGAAAATAATTCATTTCTTCTGGTAGAAACCTATTTCAGTAGATTTCCCAGTTTTTTTAGTTCTACGGTCGCAGGTTCGAATCCTGCCTCGGGCATGGATTTATGTGATGTCATTAGGTTAGTTAGGTTTAAGTAGTTCTAAGTTCTAGGGGACTGATGACCTCAGAAGTTAAGTCCCATAGTGCTCAGAGCCATTTGAACCATTTTTTTTAGTTGTTAATTTTTTAACGGATCCTATCTAGGAAATCAAGTGCAGAGAAAGTAAAATACTCTCCTTTTGGGTGCATGTTCCTAACCAGATGTCTTAACGCGGTTGTAGGCATCATAGGCTCTTCCAACCTAATGAGCTTCATCACGTAATCTATGCTTCCATAAATCTGTAGCATTTCTGTGCCGGCCTGTGTTGTGTCGGCTGCTTTTCTGTAGTAGATGTTTGTTTCGTGTACGAACTGGCTCTGAGTCTCATGCAGTTTTCATTGCAGATTCATACGCTGCAATGACAAACCTTGTTACCTTTGTAGGCGATGCAACAGCTTCCTCAAGATGTGTGCTGTCGTGTTCTACATAAAGCTGCTTAGTTTCTGTCACCAAATCCTGCTCGCCTGTATCATATGTCACGTCTACTCCCGCCTGAAAGCTTGCTTCTATATTGTACCATATATTTGTGAATTTTCGCCAAAAACTTCTTTCCTGTTATGACTTCCTTGCACGCTGTGTGGTTCTCTAGTGGCTACAGGGGCGAGGAGCAGATGCGGTTCCTGAGCAGAGAATTCAGATGTTACTTAATTCAATATCTAGTATCAAATAGTAAAAATAGTACATAACTTTACGTCTACGTTTATACTCCGCAAGCCACCCAACGGTGTGTGGCGGAGGGCACTTTATGTGCCACTGTCATTACCTCCCTTTCCTGTTCCAGTCGCGTATGGTTCGCGGGAAGAACGACTGTCTGAAAGCCTCCGTGCGCGCTCTAATCTCTCTAATTTTACATTCGTGATCTCCTCGGGAGGTATAAGTAGGGGGAAGCAATATATTCGATACCTCATCCAGAAACGCACCCTCTCGAAACCTTGCGAGCAATCTACACCGCGATGCAGAGCGCCTCTCTTGCAGAGTCTGCCACTTGAGTTTATTAAACATCTCCGTAACGCTATCACGGTTACCAAATAACCCTGTGACGAAACGCGCCGCTCTTCTTTGGATCTTTTCTATCTCCTCCGTCAAACCGATCTGGTACGGATCCCACACTGATGAGCAATACTCAAGTATAGGTCGAACGAGTGTTTTGTAAGCCACCTCCTTTGTTGATGGACTACATTTTCTAAGGACTCTCCCAATTAATCTCAACCTGGTACCCGCCTTACCAACAATTAATTTTATATGATCATTCCACTTCAAATCGTTCCGCACGCATACTCCCAGATATTTTACAGAAGTAACTGCTACCAGTGTTTGTTCCGCTATCATATAATCATACAATAAAGGATCCTTCTTTCTATGTATTCGCAATACATTACATTTGTCTATGTTAAGGGACAGTTGCCACTCCCTGCACCAAGTGCCTATCCGCTGCAGATCTTCCTGCATTTCGCTACAATTTTCTAATGCTGCAACTTCTCTGTATACTACAGCATCATCCGCGAAAAGCCGCATGGAACTTCCGACACTATCTACTAGGTCATTTATATATATTGTGAAAAGCTATGGTCCCATAACACTCTCCTGTGGCACGCCAGAGGTTACTTTAACGTCTGTAGACGTCTCTCCATTGACAACAACATGCTGTGTTCTGTTTGCTAAAAACTCTTCAATCCAGCCACACAGCTGGTCTGATATTCCTGTTTATCAGGCGACAGTGCGGAACTGTATCGAACGCCTTCCGGAAGTCAAGAAAAATAGCATCTACCTGGGAGCCTGTATCTAATATTTTCTGGGTCTCATGAACAAATAAAGCGAGTTGGGTCTCACACGATCGCTGTTTCCGGAATCCGTGTTGATTCCTACATAGTAGATTCTGGGTTTCCAAAAACGACATGATACTCGAGCAAAAAACATGTTCTAAAATTCTACAACAGATCGACGTCAGAGATATAGGTCTATAGTTTTGCGCATCTGCTCGACGACCCTTCTTGAAGACTGGGACTACCTGTGCTCTTTTCCAATCATTTGGAACCCTCCGTTCCTCTAGAGACTTGCGGTACACGGCTGTTAGAAGGGGGGCAAGTTCTTTCGCGTACTCTGTGTAGAATCGAATTGGTATCCCGTCAGGTCCAGTGGACTTTCCTCTGTTGAGTGATTCCAGTTGCTTTTCTTTTCCTTGGACACTTATTTCGATGTCAGCCATTTTTTCGTTTGTGCGAGGATTTAGAGAAGGAACTGCAGTGCGGTCTTCCTCTGTGAAACAGCTTTGGAAAATGGTGTTTGGTATTTCAGCTTTACGCGTGTCATCCTCTGTTTCAATGCCATCATCATCCCGGAGTGTCTGGATATGCTGTTTCGAGCCACTTACTGATTTAACGTAAGACCAGAACTTCCTAGGATTTTCTGTCAAGTCGGTACATAGAACTTTGTTGCAGAAGTTGCAGCGTCAGTTATTAACAGTAGATTTGAATATATAAATATATACAGATACAAAACATTTTAAAATCTGTCACTCTTCACTACAAAATCTATCCAGAAGATGTCAACCCCTGGCTCCTATAGAAGTCTATAAATGTTACTCAACTGGTAAACACACAAAATGAGGTCAGTGCACGAATGTTGGAACTTAAGTACAACCGACGCTGGAGCTCCGGAGTGGGGATGCTTGCGTCTCATTCGCAGCAGCGTAATCGTTTGTGGCAACGCTCTCCTGCCACGGTGACGGCTGTTGGAAACGCGGCGGCGTAATAGGGTATTTGAATGTTTTCTGGAAATTGTCTTAAATAAATAATTCTGTCATTTTATGCTTCTAACATACTTTTTTCCACTTGAATTTCAGTATTGTTCTATAAAAACGGAAATGAAATTCAAAAATAATTTGAAAGCCCGCTAAAACGCTCCATTCGAGACAGGTGATGACTGTGACGTCACTGGCTAGCTCTCTGCTCCTACTGTCATAATGCTAATTCAGAGTGATGTCTTGATTTGGAATTTACGTTTCGAAAAATGGGTTACAAATGATGTGTAGTACCATACTGTACAATTAAATTTATAAAAAGTACTGAAAAGTTGTTTTTGAGAGTTCTAGAGAATGAGAAGATGCGTAAAAATGATTGCACTTTACCGGCAAATTGCCAACACGTCGACGCACAAGTTCACTAACTCAATTAAAAATGTGTTGCACTGTGAAGTTAACATTAATTTATCTCCGATATATGCTCTCCCATTGGTACAACGATGGATAGCGTCACTCAATGAAATTAAACTCCTACTGGAAATTGTCGTTTTAGTCAGCTACAAGTCAATTTTTCAGTATCTCAGTTAGGGCGGAAGATCGTCGAATTTTACAAGATGATGTCCATAGATTGCTGGTTCGAATCTACGCCGAAAGAACGTTCTAACCTTTTTGTAAAATGGCTCAACATCCGCTCATATGAGAACCAAATCACAATTACAAAATTTCATCACAGTGATCAGAAACAGAATATTATTGTGTTTTCTTTGCTGTTTACATGCGCTTACATTTGCAATCGTTCTTCACATACTTCACGTTCAAAAAGATATTTTCTACTTAATGTGACCACACACATTTTACTTTATTAGAAACAATGTTTTTATATTCGTACTCTCCAGCTGGGATCCTTATTGTTTAAGTTTTTGCAGTTTTATCATCTTGCATAAAGATGAAGTAAGTCTGCTTCAGACGCTAACGTTCGTTTACACTCACAAACATCAGAGCCCTTACGTTTGTATCACCTGCATATTGTACATCCTTTATATCTCTCCGCATAACCTCATTGTCCTATTCCTCGTTGTACTGTGGGTGCATGATGTATCTTGACTCCTAGCAATACTTTCCACAAAAGGGAATTGTTTGTTCGTAAAGTAAATGCATTTATCCTCAGTTATTCATTTCTCAGAATAAGGCTAAAGTGAAGCCATAAATGATATGTCTCACGGTCGAAACAATTGCTACAATCAGTTCTTGCTAACACTATTTTCGTATTTCGTGTAAAAGTTTTAAAAACATGTTACCTTCTCCTTTGGAATCGGATGAGCTATCCGTTGCGCCGCCGAACGCTTGGTGAGTCATGTGTTTCTGCTGAGTACCTTCTACATGCAAATCAGAGCCAAGTATTGCCACGAATCATTTTATTGTGCTTTGGGTCGTAGCTCGTGACTGATAGTCGATAGTCTAGTTATAATATACGGACTCATTTGCAGAAGTTCTAAGACTGCTTAGTTTTGAACAAGTTTAATGATGTTGCTGGGAGAAGGGAAAGGAATGTCCGTCGTTGCACGTATCGCCACTGTGTATGGGGGAGCACAAACGCATCAACTTTTGCAAGACTCTCATTACCAGCGTTCACAATATTCCTTCCTGTTGCTACTTAAAAGTTATAATTTCGATTTCCATCACTAAATAGGAAAACTGTTTGCAGAAAAAGTACGTAAAACTTCGTTACTTCGGCTAGCGCTCCTGCAATACACTTATAGTATGGCTTCGTCCTACTCCTAGTCTGTGACATCACCAGAACATCAGTCACTAATAGAGCGTTTTCGATCATGTGACCAGATCTTGATATTTAATGATTTTTAAGCTTTGATTACATAAAATAACAGATATTTTATGAAAATATTGACCGTAAATGGTGTTTAAATGTTACAATCAATCAGAATAACAACAATCCAAACCGTATTTTTAACGTAGGAAAATAGCCTATTGGCGAAGCGCGTCTTTGAAAGTGCGGCCTACCGGATTGCCCCATACCTCACCTTTTATTGTCGTTGGTGCATGTAGCTCTCTCTACTCCAGCATGTGTCACCTACTCTGTTGGATGGTACTTTCTACTCTTTTTTTTTTCAGAAATTCCTCGCTCTGTCGATAATAAGAACATACATTCAGCAGAGAACTTACTTCATTTTAGAAAGCCTAATAATGGGCAAAAAGTAACGAATGCGTCGGCAAGGGCATTCGCTTATAATTATTGGTGAAACCAGTGGGACACCCAAATCTAAAGGGTTGTATGACCTGAATAAACTTGAATTATCATTACAAGAACAATTTGTTCTAGCTTCCAGATCCATTTAGGCAATAATTCTTGGTCTGGTTTCGGCGAGTATCTGTAAGTCCTACGTATAGCATCTGTTTGATGCATCGAAGATATACAGGGTGAGTCAAAATGGACTTCACGGCTTTCGAATGGTATAGAGATGCATTGAGATAACTTACAGAATCGGTAGATGTGTCTTTTTGTACCAAACAACCTCAAGTTTCGCATAAAACTGTCAAGTGTCATTTTGGTTCAATGTGACTACCGCTTGTGGTGCGGCAAACATCCCACCGGTAAGCAGTTTCTTCCCACACTCGTTGCAGAAAATCGGGCGTAACTTGTGCAACGGTAGCGTAGACTCAGTTTTTCTGATCGGCTAAATTGTTAAGTAGGGGAGGAACATACACACGGTCTTAATAAAACTCCAGAGAAAAAAATCCATTGGTGTCAAGTCTGAGGGGCGAGGTGACCATGCGGTTGGCCCTTCACGGCCAGTCCACTGTCCTGGGAAGCGATTATCGAGGAAACCTCAAACATCTCGGTCATCTTCATCGATCTGTGGAATTAAAAAGTTTACAAGCATGTCCAGATACGTAATACCAGTAACAGTTCGTTTCATGAAACCAAAACACACTGCGAGCACGCACTGCACCAGTGAAAGTACCCATTTTAACAGTGCAGCACACTAACGCTTCTGGTGACGAAATAGGATACTGATGCACTTCGTGAATCAAGCTTGAGGTTGCTTACTACAAGATAACACATCTACAGATTCTGTAAGTTATCACAATAAATTAATATATCATTCCAAATTTGTAGAGTTCTTTTTGACCCACCCTGTATAAAGTCTGTTAGCCGCTGCGCAGCCTTTCCACTTGATTTTACATTGTGAACAGGAACACTACTCTTCTAACTGTGAACAAATGACTGAGAATATTTATGTGTTGTTGTCCATGTCGAAATTGTCTGTTACGGCTTGATATGGAGTATCGAAGAAAGACTTTCTTTCGTAAAATCTTTTTTCATTTGAGGTTTTTTTTTTCTTTTGGTGTTTGAAAGAGTAATGTAGAAAGATTACTTTGTGATGGAATAGCTGACATTTCTTACTTGGACTTTTTTTAGTCATTTATCACATCTGTGGTCACACACACATCAGTTTAACCCTAATCCTCCTCTCCATCTGTATCATCTTTCGTGTCGTAGTAAGCAATAATCTGTAACTCTCAGTCATATTGCTTTCACCGGCAAACTCAAAATAAGTTTTGAGGTTGTCTGCGAGTACTATAATTGTTTGACTCTTCCATGAGTACTCAACTACTCATTGTGATGAGTTATAAGCAATTTATTGACCAAATGGAACTCTAGCAATAAAATGAAAGTATTTCGCTGCCGTCTTATTAACGCAACACCAGCTATTTTACCTCCGATGCTTGATATCAGAGCAACATCTACGTCTATATGAATACTCCACAAGTCACTTTAAGGTGCGTGGCGGAGGATACTTTTATGCACCACTGCCACTTCTCCCTTGGCCCGTTGCAGTCGCGAGTAGTTCGCGGCAAGACCGATTGCTGGTAAGCCTCCGTGTGAATCTGTCTAATTTTACTTTCATGGTTTTCGCGAGATGTATGTAGGAAGAAAAAAATACATTGGTTGACGCAGCTAGGAACGTACGCTCTCGTATTTTTACCAATAAAGCACACTCTAATTCAGAACGCCTCTCTTTTAGTGTAGGTACGCGACTGGGGTTGGCTGAGCATCTCCGCGACGCTTTCGAGCTTAGTAAGTGAACGTGTAACGAAACACGCAGCTCTTCCTTGGATTTTTCTCTGTTTCCTATATTAATCCTATCTGGGGAAGGGGGGGGGGGGATCCTAGATTGACGAGTGATATTCATGTACTGGTCGAACTGGGATGTTGTAAGTTACACTGAGAATTCTTCCAACGAATCTCAGTCTGGCATCTGTCTTACCTGTGATTGATTTGAAGTCCTTCCGTTCACATGATACTATGTATTTTATGTATGTGACTGTTTCAAATGATTGTACTGCAGTAGTGTAATCATCCAACAATGTCTATTTATGTGTAGTATACGAGAACTGTTAGGAAAGTAAGGGACGATAGGTCGCGAATTGGAAACCACAGTAAAAATCAAAACTGTTTTATTTGCAACGGTTAGCCACACCTTCCAGCTACTTCTCTACACAGTCGCCGCTCAGACTTAGACATCTGTCGTAGCGTTGTACAAACTTTTCAATTCCCTCGTTATAGAAGACAGTGACCAGTGCTTTTCGACAGTTTTCTATTCAGGGCTGCAGCTCGTTGTCTGTGTCAAAATATTGTCTTCATAGCCAGCAGCTCATTTGAGCAAATATGAACCTCAGGGGTAGCCAATTACAGGCTGTATTGTGGGTGATCAAACACTTCCCATCGAAAATGCTACAGGAGCACCTTATTTGCCCCTGCAGATTTCGGCCGAGAAAAAAAAAGTTCAAATTTGTGTGAAATCTTGCGGGACTTAACTGCTAAGGTCATCAGTCCCTAAGCTTACACACTACTTAACGTAAATTATCCTAAGGACAAACACACACACCCATGCCCGAGGGAGGACTCGAACCTCCGCCGGGACCAGCCACACCCACAGCTCTGCTTTCACTGCTCCATCACTATCAATGTGATCTCTCGAAGGACTTCTTTAAGTTTCTGGGAACAGATGAAAATCGAATGGGGCCAAGTTGGAGGATGATAGATGACAGAGAACCCAAGGCGTCGGATTGTTGCAGCGCTCATGTGTGGTCTAACATTTTCATGCTGAAGGAGACGGTCGAACTCTTCGAATTCGTGCTTTCAGTTATGTCACTCTCCGATATAGTTACATTACACGTCGTCATGTTACTCGCTGCTATTCGCAGCCCTCTAGCGGCAGAGTGTTATAACTCGTCAGCGAAGCGGGAAAGTCCATCGAGCAATGTGAATGACATGTAATAGCTCAACCGATATTGATAACAGAATAAAAAAATTTGGAAGATACTTTTAGCACGCCCTCGAATGATTTTTTCCACAAGTAGGTTCTCTGGTTAGCTGCTCAAGCCAGTTTTCAGATTAGGCATTTAGAACAATTTCACATGATTGGCTGTCCCTACTACCCGCTTTAACCACTTGAATCGCCCAGTCTGTATAGGAAAAGTTGAATTCTCCATCTATTACTTTAAACTGACCAGGAAATTTATGCGAAATATTCTCCAAGTTTCCCCTGAAATGTTCCTCCACTGTGTTGCTATCCATCAGATAACCTTGTGTGATTCACTTTTAATAATTATCTTCAGCCAAATTATTTCGCATTTCGAATACGTACTAACTTCATCAGGTGTTAGTGTATTTTTTTGCGGCTATTGACCCCCCTTCACGATCGGCGTTCAATCTATATCAGCGATTTACATTCATATCGGAATTTAGGATTTATTTGCTATTAAAAACTGCCTTCAGTCAGTTTTCTGTCCCTATTACTATGTGGGCATTGTTACTGTTTATCAACGAGGTTAGATCTGGGACGTCTCCATAGATATTCCTGCAGTTAACAAATACCAATTAACATTTTCTTTCTCCGATCTGCCATGACGAATATTTCTCCCTTTAATTAATGGGGATAGCATTCTTCCCTGAATGAAATCAGAACGTATCTTATCAGACTTGTGTAGTGATTTCTCTATTCTAAAACACCCACATGCACACACCACATGTCCTCTGTTTCCGAAGTAACCACTTCCTCCGTATAGTGCACAGCTGATGAGTTAAGGGGGGTGCTATAGTCCTCCACTCGATAGCGTAGGTCTAGAAATACACATGCAAGGTCTTCATATAATATTATGAGCTTCTGGTTTAATCCTATCAGTCAGCCCCAGAACGAGTGACAGCGATCGGTTCTGGGAAGCAGGGCAGATTTGATCTTTTACTCACCTCTTCACTGGTAATTAAAATTTATCAATAATTAGTATAAAGCTCGTCGACTGATTATTATGAAACAACTTTTAACACATCAGTCGCTTTAAAATATTAGCAAATACTCAGATAGTGATTAACATATTTTACCTCATTATCCTGAAGTAACGTACACTGAATTTCTCTATCAGAGAATGTGTTCTTTCTCCATGTTAAAATAAATTGTATTACTGGACGTGGCACGTAGTTTTACCATTTAAGATATCCTTATTGTCGGTTAGTGTCAAAGGAATTATTTTATACGTCACCGTTTCCGTCGTTTCATGGGTGTTAATTGCCTATGTTTCCTAATACTCTATCCTAAGCCGTAAACCGTACAAATATGTCTGTCCTAATTCTAATTTCAATGAAGAACTTGATAAAATAAATCTAAAGTTGATGATATTTCTACGGCAGCAGCGTCTTGCATGCCCCCCTCCCCCCCCCCCCCCCCTCGCATTGGAGACTGGCTTATTACATAGAATTAATATATACTGTTAACCACCAGTTTCTGTAACTGTGTCTTTTACAACCTTCAATAGCTAATACGAAGCTAGTCGCTAGTGTGCTAATAACAATGAAAAGAAATTAAAAAAGTAACATCAAAGTATTGTGACAAAACACTTGCGCCGAGAGGGTCAGTGCTTTACGTTCCATTATTTGACGCTCATTATGGAAATAGTATGTTTTCCATCAGAGGCTGAGCAAGAAATCGGCTTTTTAGCGTTTATATGTCTTTAATGCGACAGATTAATAATTAAGGTAACGTAATGGAAAACAATTTTTTGTACATTGCAAATATTGTTACGGATATTATTGAAAGAGTATTAAAAACTAATGTAAGTATAATTCATAATTTTATTGTGTTATTTTGATTCATTGTGCTTTTGCGGTTTTTAAATTTAGCATATGGTATTTTGGATTATTTAATGGTTCAAATGGCTCTGAGCACTATGGGACTTAACAGCTGTGGTCATCAGTCCCCTAGAACTTAGAACTACTTAAACCTAACTAACCTAAGGACATCACACACATCCATGCCCGAGGCAGGATTCGAACCTGCGACCGTAGCAGTCGCACGGTTCCGGACTGCGAGCCTAGAACCGCGAGACCACCGCGGCCGGCTTGGATTATTTAAAAAATCGTTTCCGTTGCTTACTGATTTCATACGGGGTGAGGAACTGTTTCCTATTGACTGCAAAAAAGAGACAGGAAAGGTTTAACTGTTAGCGCGCTTGTAATTTTGCTACGTATGCACTTTACTGTGTTGAGAGGGTAATTCGTGATAAGGAAAGCGGAAGCTCCTCGCCACAAAGAGCTCTTATGCCCGCACATCATGCGTGCAGAGACAGTAAGTAGTACTCTGCTGTGTGATCTTCTATCTGATGTAACTCCAGACCCGTTTAATTTGTGTGTGAACTTGACCCTTGCGCAGCTTCTGATACCGTGTTAACTGTACCGTCCAGGTTCCGGCGAATTTATTTTCGCAAGGACAGCAAGCAGTTTTTGATAGGCGGTGTACACTAGCAGCAATCAGAAAAGATTTTGGACAGCTCTCTCGTTTCGTTAGACATATCCACAAAATAGCCTGGAGTTGGCTTACTCCCTAACGTGTCCCTATAAAGACGATGTAGAAGCAATCACTTTATCACACTAAAGTTACACTTGGACCATTCTCGCTAAAAATTAATCCTTCGTAATAATGTGATATAGAAAATAATGTACTGCGACACGTTTTGTGTTGTAATGTCTTTGTAAGTTTGCCCTCGCATGCTTAAAGAGACAAAATAGAACATTGCCGTATACTTCCTACTGGAGATTGTATCTGCGTACAACATTTACTGATCTGCTGATGAGTTACGCAGAACTGCAGCGTCTGTGGAGTGCCTGTTCTAATATCAGGACGCATGGCTTCAATCAAACAGTTCTTGGTTAGCCTTTAACTCGGAGCCAGTTCTATTGCTAAACAGTTGAGTGATGTGCCGCAGTTATTAAGACACTGTACTCAATATTCAGATATTACTAGGTGGTTTCTTGGAAATGGGCGCTGTCAGTTTCCAATCCCACCAAATTCACTCTCCAGTTTGAGCAAATCTTACGTCTCTCATTCCTTGTCGTCCACTGGTGTACGGGACGTTAAATATTGTATCCTACGTTCCTTTCCCGAATAACAGCGTGACGTTTCCTATGCACAGTGGCCCAAATCTGTAAATGGAGCATGTAGTCCAGAAATCGGCAGCTGTGAAATTTTGGGTGTAAAAATGATAAGCTATTGGGAAATGGAGGAGACGTATTTGTCACAATAGACAAGAAACTTATTCCACAGAGACATAAAGTGAAGCTGCATGCGAGTTTGTTTCGACAAGCCTCACTATCAAGGTTGGGCATACACGTATGATTTGCTCTTCGTATCGGTCACCAGACTTTCCCCAGATTTAACTGAAAAATTTAGATAAAACCTCAGTCATATAGTCATAACTGGAGAAGACTTGCATTATTCAAAACCGAACGGGATAATCAAAGTTTTGTAAATAGTGGGAGTAACAAGACATCCTGCTAAATAATACTGAATAATTTTTCTGGAAACTTCCTACAACAGATATTTCAGAAGCCCATTAATGATGAAATATCTTGGATCTAATAGCAACAAATAGACCTGGCCTCTTCGGGCATGTCCTCGATGAAAGTATTATCGGTGACCATGGCGCGGATTCGGCAATGATGATTACCAAAGTACGAATCACAATTATACCAAGTAGAGTGCTGTACATGTTCAGTCAACTACACCATGATGTGGGTTTAGCAATGATGGTTACCAGAGTACGAAGCACAAGTAAAACAAGTGTTCAGGGAACTAGACAAACAGACAGTAGTGTCATATTTCAATGGGGAACTTGAAGCAGTTACGTCTGGGAGAAGCATACAAGTGAATTGTGACTGAAGTTTTGAAGACTAGGTGACCAAGAACTGGATACATATTTACCTGGTAGAACACTTCCAATAAGAGGGACCTTCCATGGTATACTCTCTTTGTACAGAAACGTCTAAAGAAATAGTGACTGCTGTATAACAGGTGTATAAAAACGTGTAATTAAAGCTTGATTACTAGTTCCGGTTGCTTTCTACAAGCATCTTCTGATCTGTAAACAATTAGTTAAAAATAGTCTAAGAAAATTTTGTACAATAAAGTAGAATATAAAACAATGTATAACATCTGAACAGAATATTTAAGGAGAGCCGACACCAATAGTAAAAGTGAATATGTAACAAATATATTTATCAGTGTTGTGTGTGTATTGTATAATTAAGACATTACTGCTTTTATGATGCATACCGCTCAAATCGTAAAAAAGAGTTGAACATGCTTTTAAACACAGCATCATTAGCTACAGTCATGCAATGAAATGCATTCGTATTATGGGCCAACGAGTCTACGACAGTATGTAGTTAAAAGCTTCATGGAGAGCGAACCAGGTTGTAAAGCTAAAAAAAAAAAAAAAAAAAAAAAAAAAAAAATCGAGACCAAAAATCTCACTAAACTTGATCCCAAATTCAATTAATTTTTAAATTACAAAAATAACAAGGAAAAGGAGATAAAATTACAAAGCAGGGAAGCCGTCTTATACAGTTAAATTGCAAAATACGACATATAAAAGACAAATGCTACGTAACTGTTAACAATGCAAGACAAAAAACTTAGAAAATTAGTACCTAAGTCCAAGTAATTTTAAAACTACAAAAATAACAAGGGAATAAAGTTGAAATTACAAGACAGGTAAGCTGTCTGGCAGCATGCCACATGTGAAACACAAACGCTGCGTAACTATCAAATGACAAAAAATATCAAATTACAGTGTAGCACTAAAAATATGAACAACATACAGTAATCTCGAAAGATGCAGATAATAAAGAAGGGAAATGCCAGTTGAGTTATTAAAAATTGCCTCAAATCCCCATTGTTTGCAATTATACAGCAGATATTATGGTGAGAAAAATATCTGCAGCAGTAACGGGTATTGTCAGCTGTTCCATAGCTGTCAACATACAAACCTAACATTACGTAATAATTTTGTAAGTGGAAATATGTGCTCAACGGTCATAAAATTAGGGTAAAATACCATACCCTAGCCTACAAAGGAGTGATCCATCATCGCTAATAAAACAGTCATTCTTATAACACGTGTACAAGTTGAGAATTAAAAGTAAAATGCAACAAGGTTAACCAGTCCGGCAAGACACGTCAAAATTAATTGCATTATGCAGAGGCTCCTGCTGGTCAACCGAAGTAGCCAACAATGCCGACAGGTAGCGTTGGAACGCTCCCGTTTACAAAGATTCACACAATACATAATAAATTGTGTCATTGTGTGACGTTTATACAAAAAAAGTAGTAATGACAAATAAAAATGAAGGTAATGTTTAATTTATACCTAATGAAATACCACAAGGGCATAATTATAAAAAACCTCTAGAGTCGAAACATCATAAATAGAATATAGGTATGTTCTAGGCGCTCAGTCCTGAGCCGCGCGACTGCTACGGTCGCAGGTTCGAATCCTGCCTCGGGCATGGATGTGTGTGTTGTCCTTAGGTTACTTAGGTTTAAGTAGTTCTAAGTTCTAGGGGACTGATGACCATCGATGTTAAGTCCCATAGTGCTAAGAGCCATTAAAATATAGGTATGTGCCAAAAGTAAAATATCCAAATAGTCGTACAGCTATAAATAGCAGGAATTACAATGTTATTCTTCATATAAATTTTACAGTGAAAAGTAAAAATATCCATCGCGATGAGGCGACAGTAGATGGTGAGGGGCGGCACCTCACGCGAAGCAGGAGTTCCGCTATGAGAACTGCAGCCAGGAGCAGTTAGATGGCGGACAGTGGCAACGAACTCACAGCCTATACCGGAAGATATGTGGCAGCAGATTAGTAACGACGATATCCTCTATAATACTTCATCGAAAATACTGAAAAATGTTTTTTATTCCAGTCTTTGATCACAATATGAATTCTTTACACGATGACCGGTTTCAGTCCGTAATGACCATCCTCAGATCTTTTTTACACTATGTCCCAAAGGGCATAGCATCGTCATATAGATCTAAAATAAGGTGATGCTATGCTGAATATATTTATGTGTTTTGACGATGCCATTATGGCCTTATCACTTTAGGACATAGTTTAAAAAGATCTGAGGATGGTCATTACGGACTGAAGCCGGTCATCGTCTACAGAATTCATATTGTGATCAAAGATTGGAATAAAAAACATTTGACAGTAATGGATCACTGTTTGTATAAGCGACCATGTCACAGTTGGTGAATACTGAAAAAATAATTCTGGCTGTTGACTGACAGAGACCGTCGACAATTGAAGAGGGTCGTAATGTGTAATATAGGCAGACATCTATCCAGACCATCACACAGGAATTCCAAACTGCACGAGAATCCACTGAAAGTACTATGACAGTTAGACGGGAGGTGAGAAAACTTGGATTTCATGCTGGAGCGACTGCTCGTAAGCCACACATCTCACCGCTAAATGCCAAACGAGTCTTCACTTGGTGTAAGGAGCGTAAACATAGGACGATTGACAGTGGAGTGAGGAATCACGGTACACAACGTGTCAAGCCGATGGCAGGGTGTGGGTATCGCGAATGCCTGGTGAACGTCGTCTGCAAGCGTGTGTAGTGCCAACAGTAAAATTTGAAAGCGGTGTTGTTATGGTGTGGTCGTGCTTTTCATGGAGGGGCTTGCGCCCCTTGTTGTTTCGCGTGGCATTATCACAGCACAGGCCTACAATGATGTTTTAAGCATCTTCTTGCTTTCCACAGTCGAAGAGCAATTCTCGGATGGCGATTGCATCTTTCAACACGATCCAGCACTTGTTCATAATGCACGGCCTGTGGCGGAGTGGTTAGACGATAATAATATCCCTGTAATGGACTAGCCTGCACAGAGTCTTGACCTGAATCTTACAGAACACCTTTGAGATGTTTTCTAGCCCCGACTTCATGCCTGGCCTCACCGACCGACATCGTTACCTCTCCTCAGTGCAGCATTCCGTGAAGAATGGGCTGCTGTTCCCCAAGAAACCTTCCAGCACCTGATTAAATGTATGCCTGCGGGGGTGGAAGCTGTTATCGAGGCTAAGTGTGGACTAACACCATATTGAATTCCAGCATTACCGATGGAGGGCGCCACGAACTTGTAAGTAATTTTCAGCCAGGTGTCCGGATACTTTTGATCACATAGTGTATGTAGCAGTTGGGGAACATTTCCGGATTTGTTAATGTTGTATATTTATGACTTTACTGATAATGTTAATAGCAACATTGGAAGGAGTATATTAATTTGATCTATGGTGCGATTCTGTATTTGTTGCTGCAAGCCCAAGTGGACTCACTATGTGAAAGTGGTACGTCTTAATTTTACCCTTAGTTAACACTGTTTATACAGTGAGCCTAGTTGTACCATATTATCTCATCCATAGGTAAATCGCGAGCATTGTTGCTACGATAACCTGGAATAAATGTACTTTAAGGTAGCACACTGTGCAAAGTTTCTCTGACCACATCTCGCTTCATCGTCGGATAGGTCGTCCACTGCATGTGCAAGGGTCGTAAGTGATCTTAAATTGTTATGGTAAAATATCTAAGCCTTACACTTTGTAACTTATCTTACAAAAACAAAAACAATAAACAAAAGCATCGGCACGATCATTCAGCAAATATTTTCTTTGACAGATTGCTGATAACATGCCAATACTCTCTGAAGACTGGCTGGCTCTGAGCACTATGGGACTCAACTGCTGTGGTCATAAGTCCCCTAGAACTTAGAACTACTTAAACCTAACTAACCTAAGGACATCACACACATCCATGCCCGAGGCAGGATTCAAACCTGCGCCCGTAGCGGTCGTGCGGTTCCAGACTGTAGCGCCTTTAACCGCTCGGCCACTTCGGCCGGCACTCTCTGAAGAAAAAGGGTGGGTAAATAATCTTCAGTGACAGATAACCTGCGTTCATAATCCTGGTTATTTATTACAAAGCTTGACACAATATTGGAAATATGCAAAACATGACAATCTTATATCACATTAGTCACATACGTACACAGAAAGGAGGGGTAAATTCGGGTAATTTAACATGGGAATTCAGCTTGAAAAGCCTCTTCATATGTTTGAGATCTACGGACATGGAGTCACATATGGAATCCAAAGAGAGAGAAATTAGCAAAATGGGGAGTCCCATCTTCCCAAATTACAATAAATTCTAGGTAATCGCAAATTATTCATTGATACAATAACTGTTGGTGTTCGATACAGTTGTGGGCCTGAATTCTCTCCAGTTAAGAAGGTTACAGTCAAAGTCAGAATGGCCAAAGACGAAGTGACGTCCGACACCTAGGCCAGAACAATCATAAGATTCGCTATACATTGTATTTAGAACAAACGGAATGAATATTTAGGCCACCAAATTGCATCTGAGGATAGCGGGATCACTGATTTCATAGCACGTTCAAATGACTCAGTACAAGCCAACACAACAACTTAACTTCGTGATTTTAAGTTCCACACCAAATAATGGAACACCACAGGCCCAGGCGGTAACAAGTACAGTTAATCACTCTCTACTCTTGATGGCGTTGATACGAGCAGGTTTAAATGTGATCGAACTTAAAAAAATCCTAACCTGACGTAATATCTAATAACTCCAAGTTACACCAGAATGTGTGCGCTCACCGACTTCTCGGGTCCGAGTCCCTCTCAAACGAAAATTCAGAAACCCCCCATGGCCGCTGCGTCCAGACTCAGTTCTTTATGGAGGGGTGGCAACAGGCCAAGCCCAGAAGTTTGCTAAAAAGCGTCGGCTGGTAAGCCAGCGAGAGCGGCTGGAAAATCGCGGACTGCCGTTGCTGTTAGGTTCTTTCCGAACAGAGAAAAGCTACAGAAAGTTCCGAAAGCTCTGCAAGTAATTCTACACCCCCCATAAAAGGACTCGATTTTAAAAACGGCGGGAAGGATCGCTTCTGCCTTGAGACCTGTTCCAGTGAGGCATAAAGAAAGCCAACGAACTCTCCTGCAGCTACCAGAGAAAGAAAGAAGGGGAGTGGCTCTGACTTGAAGTTGTGGCGCTATGCTCTCATCTCTTGCAGATGACTACAGTGGGACTTGGCATATGGAGAGGAATGAGGCTGATGATCCCAGTAACTAAATGGAAAATAAAACAAAATGAAACGTCTCGCAGAAGACCATCTGCCAAGCATCGACACTTGACAGACAAAAATGTACCTGCAATAAGTATCGAATAAAACTGTAGTAAGTCAGGGAAATATAAAATTATGAAGTGGGGTACGAAGCTAAATGACCCCTTTAAACCTCTGACTTTTGCAGATTCTGTAGTTATCTATAATGAAGACCTGTCTAAAAAAATTGCACAAATAATAACTCAGATCTTGATAAAGACTTCAAAATGGTGCAGCCATTGTCATCTCATTTTAAATGTTCATAAATGTAAAATTATGCACTTCACAAAGCATAATTTCAAATTATTTCAGTATCATTGAGTCACAACTGGAATCATTCATCTCATACAAATTCTTGGATGCAACAATTTGTTCGGATATCAATTGGAATGATTATTTAGAATCAGTCGAAGGCAAGACAAGTGCCAGGTATTGAGAGGATACTGGGAAAATGCAGTCAGTCTACAAAGAAGACTTTACCCGAGTGACCCACCCTAGAATATTACTCAAGTGTATGGGACCCATAATAGGTACTACTACCAGGGATATTTAACATATACAGAGGACAGCAAGTGAGGTCTCAATATTTGTTTGACTCATAAGAGAACGTCACGGAAATTCTGAAAACAGTGACCAGATAAGCTTTTAAAGATGCAAGCCTACTATCCCGCGAAAGCTCACTTAAGTAGTTTCAAGAACGAGCATTGAATGAGAAATCTTGGAATACAGTAAAACTGCATAAGTATCGCTCCCGTAGGAAACGCATAGACAAAATCAGAATAATTACGGCGTTCGCAGAAACATTTAAGCAGTCATTCTTGCAGAGAACTGCAATAATTGAGGGGACAGTGTGGAGTCAAACGTTAAGCGCGTTATGGAGCCGCTTAGACAGATAGCGTTCAGAGGTGCAAAGGAAACCAATGAGCACTCGGTATATATGGGACCGAGAACTGGCTGAAACCCGAAGCAGGTTCAAATGGCTCTGAGCACTATGGGACTTAACAGCTGTGGTCATCAGTCCCCTAGAACTTAGAACTACTGAAACCTAACTAACCTAAGGACATCACACACATCCATGCCCGAGGCAGGATTCGAACCTGCGACCGTAGCAGTCGCGCGTGTCCGGACTGCGCGCCTGGAACCGCGAGACCACTGCGGCCGGCTCGAAGTAGGAAGCTCTGAGGTACTTAGCGAGTCATAGTCGTGGAACGTACATCGGCAAGACAGATTAGACGCCATAGGAGGGGGAATGTACAGTGCAGTTCATAAAACTATTTTATCTATTGAGATCGAAGCAGAAAGTGACAGTAGAATTTATCTGGTCTCGTATAACAGGTGCAGGTGAAACGAAGTTAATTGTTGGATATTTTCACCGGCCAATCGATTCAGTTCTAAAATCATTCAAAGAAAGTCTACGGCAAATAACGCGAAAATACCCAGATGTTGCAATACTAGTTAGAGGCGACTTTAACCTACCGAGCGTAGAGTACGCCGTCCATTCCTTGTGGGGGGTACAGACAGATCGTGTTGAGAAGTACTTGTGAAAACTTAAAGAAAATAAACACGGACAGCCGTAATTTTATTAATTATTTCATTGGACTGTTAGTAGTCCAATAAAATAGTTAATAAAATTATGGCTGTCGGTATTCATTTTCTTCAAATGGTTCAAATGGCTCTGAGCACTATAGGACTTAACTTCCGTGGTCATCAGTCCCCTTGAACTTAGAACTACTTAAACCTAACTAACCTAAGGACATCACACACATCCATGCCCGAGGCAGGATTCGAACCTGTGACCGTAGCAGTCCCGCGGTTCCGGACTGCGCGCCTAGAACCACTAGACCACCGCGGCCGGCGGCTATTTTCTTCAAGCCTTTGACTAGTGGCAGTGCCATTCCATTTATACAACATGGGACTACAGATACTTCGGCACACGTTTGATGAAAACTGTCTTGAGCAGCTAGTTTGGTAGCCCTCACGCAATGGAAATACACTATGTGATCAAAAGTATCGTGACACCCCCAGAAACATACGTTATTCGTATTAGGTGCATTGTGCTGCCACCTACTGCCAGGTACTCCATATCAGCGACGTCAGTAGTCATTAGACATCTTGAGAGAGCAGAATGGGACGCTCCGTGGAACTCACGGACTTTGAGCGTGGTCAGGAGACTGGGTGTCACTTGTGTCATACGTCTCTATGCGAGATTTCCACACTCCTAACCATCCACTGTTTCCAATATAATAGTGAAGTGGAAATGTGATGGACAAGTACAGCACAAAAGCTTACAGACCGATCTCGTGTGTTAACTGACAGAGGCCGGCCTCTGTGGCCGAGCGGTTCTAGGCGCTTCAGTCTGGAACCGCCCGACCGCTACGGTCGCAGGTTCGAATCCTGCCTCGGGCATGGATGTGTGTGATGTCCTTAGGTTAGTTAGGTTTAAGTAGTTCTAAGTTCTAGGGGACTGATGACCTCAGAAGTTAAGTCCCATTGTGCTCAGAGCCATTTGAACCACTTGACTGACAGACCGCCAACAGTTGAAGAGGACCGTAATGTGTAATAGGCAGACATCTATCAAGACCACCACAGAGGAATTCCAAACTGCATCAGGATCCACTGCAAGTACTATGACAGTTAGGAGGGAAGTGAGAAAACTTGGATTTCGTGGTTGAACGACTGCTCATAAGCCACACATCACGCCGGTAAATGGCAAACGACGCCTACCCTGGTGTAAGAAGCGTAAACATTGGACGACTGAACAGTGGAAAAACGTTGTTTGGAGTGACGAATCACGGTACACAACTTGGTGATCCGATGGCAGGGTGTGGGTATGGTGAATGCCTACCTGGTGAATGTCATCTGCCAGTGTGTGTAGTGCCAACAGTAAAATTCGGAAGCGGTGTTGTTATGGTGTGGTCGTGTTTCTCATGGAGGGGGCTTGCACTCCTTGTTGTTCTGCGTGCCACTATCAAAGCACAGGCCTACAATGATGTTTTAAGCACCTTCTTGCTTTCCACTGTTGAAGAGGATTTCGGGGATGGCGATTGCATCTTTCAACACGATCGAGCACCTGTTCATAATGCACGGACTGTGGCGGAGTGGTTAGACGATAATAATATCCCTGTAATGGACTAGCCTGCACAGAATCCTGACCTGAATCTTACAGAACACCTTTGGGATGTTTTCTAACCCCGACTTCATGCCTGGCCTCACCGACCGACATCGTTACCTCTCCTCAGTGCAGCACTCCGTGAAGAATGGGCTGCTGTTCCCCAAGAAACCTTCCAGCACCTGATTGAACGTGTGCCTGCGAGAGTGGAAGCTGTCGTCAAGGCTAAGGGTGGCCCAACACCCTATTGAATTTCAGCATTACCGGTGGAGGGCCCTACGAACTTGTAAGTCATTTTCAGCCAGGTGTCCGGATACTTTTGATCATATAGTGTATCTTAGCCCTTGTAGCTACAAAGAGACCCGACCTTACTGGCAGCGTCGGTATAGAGACACGAGATTAGTGATAATGATGTCATTATAGCAACTACGTTTATGGAACTTAATAAACCAGTCAAGAAGGCTAGGAAAGTGTTTCTACAACAAAGAGCAGATAAACGGTTGTTAGTGGCTAACTTAGACAGTGAATTGGCATGACGTGGTACCAATAAGGTGGGCGTAGAGAAATTGTGGGCTAAGTTTAAATGGATTGTAAATCATGGTCTGAAGAACTATGAGTCTTATAGGTGGATCAAGGACAGAAGAGACCCACCAAGGTTTAATAACAAAATTCGGAAAAATATCGAGGCAGCAAAGGCTGTTGCACTCTTGGGTCAAAAGACAACGTGCAAATGACGACAAGGAAAGCTTAACAGAAATGCATGCGTCTATGAAAAATCTATGTGGGAAGCATATAACCATTAGCAAAAGATCTGAGCTAGATCCTGAGAAAATTCTGATCCTACGTATAATCGTTAAGCGGGTCTAAGGCTTCCATACAGTCACTCGTTGACCACTATACTGCAGTACCTGTGTTGTTACGAAGAACGATGCAGTGTTCCTTCGGACATGCATGCATGTCCGAAAGAACAACCGAGCGAGGTAGCACAGTGCTTAGCATTCGGATGAACGACGGTCCAGACCTCAGTCCGGCCATCCTGATTTAGGTTTTCTGTGATTTCCCTAAATCGATTCAGGTAAATGCCGGGATGGTTCCTGTGAAATGGCAGGGCTTTTTTTTTTTTTTTTTTTTTTTGGAATCGTCAAAAGGGTATGGGGTGGGGGTAAAATAGACAGGTATCGCACACAACCCGAGGCCTGGCCACAATGTCCCGTTCTCCCCCTTATAACTAAGGAGGTGGAGGGCACTGGATTCAACTTCATCAAAGAAAAGGAGAAAAGAATTTGCTTTTGTGCCATCATCAATGTGTTTCAAAAGCTTGTGCTACGACATTCCTCGTAATACCGAGGGGAAGGTAAATGAAAGCCAGTCCTTCTCAGCTACAGGAACAAAAACAAAAGAGTTCCTCTTGTTACGATGTGAGGGCACTCAATGGTGCTACTCAATGCGCAATTGTCGATGCCTGTCTTCTTGTATAAATGTAGTCGCCGTAGGTAGTTTAATCCTAGCAGAATGAGTTCCTTGTTCAACTTCTCCTGTCATGCACAATACAGCTGCGAGGCAGGCTATGAAACCCGTTCTAGAGAAAATATGAGAAATACTGCGTGTACTTGGGGCCCGTACGACCGTATAATGTCGTTCGTTTAAGTGGTGCCAAAAATCGAGGACTGTTTCCTTACCATCACCAAATAAGTAGTGGACGGAGTGGCCGCGTATCCGTATTACAGGATTAGTTTTTGCTCTCCAGTAATATACCTCGTCCGGGAAGAGGAGTGATTTACAGTTATCCTGTCGGGAGTCAAGTGTGTGGGGAAAGCCAACATTTAGCGCACCAATTGCCAAACATCATTCGCCGATCAGCAGACAAGGCGGTGGTCATCCTTATCCGTCACTCTGCAGGCGGCACATGATGGAGGGTGTGCGAGGTGAATTTGGTACATGGTGGTGGTGGTGGTGGTTAGCGTTTAACGTCCCGTCGACAACGAGGTCATTAGAGACGGAGCGGAAGCTCGGGTTAGGGAAGGATTGGGAAGGAAATCGGCCGTGCCCTTTCAAAGGAACCATCCCGGCATTTGCCTGTCCTGAACACGGAAAAGTCCCAACCCCCCTCTGTCCCTTGGAAGGATGAAAGATTCATAGCGGATCTCAGAGAGCATGCCAATACTAACGAAGGCTCTCAAGGCTGCTAGCATGCGGAGGGCCAGGGATGGTGGGATTGGAAGGGTCTCCACAACATGGAGGATGCGCGACGCAAAATAGACGTTACATATCGCGTCCATTGGAGGATCCCTAGACTCCTAAGACAATGATCAGTTAGCTTTGCTCTGATCTGATTTAATAGACGACTGTAGTTGAGGGCTCTCATGGGCCGTAGTTTAGATGTGAAATCAGTGCCCAAGAAACGTATCGTGTCACTTACCAGTAGGGGACGACGCACCCGTTGACTGCCCCTCACCTATAGAGCAGACCAAGCCATGTGATTTTCTGAAGTTGAGACTACTAGCCCCCCCTCCCCCCCCCCCTGAACCAGGACATTGCCGTTGGTGGGGAGGCTTGCGTGCCTCAGTGTAGCCGTACCGTAGGTGCAACCACAATGGAGGGGTATCTGTTGAGAGGCCACACAAACGTGACGTTCCTGAAGAGGGGCAGCAGCCTTTTCAGTAGTTGCAGGAACAACAGTCTGGATGATTGACTGATCTGACTTTGTAACATTAACCAAAACGCCCTTGCTGTGCTGGTACTGCGAATGGCTGAAAGCAAGGGGAAACTACTGATGTAACTTTTCCCGAGGGTGTACTGCTTTGCTGTATGGTTAAATGATGATGGCGTCCTCTTTGGTAAAATACTCCGGAGGTAAAATAGTCCCCCATTCCTATCTTCTGGCGGGGACTACTCAGGAGGACGTCGTTATCAGGAGAAAGAAAACTGGCGTTCTACGGATCGGAGCGTGGAATGTCAGATCCCTTAATCAGGCAGGTAGGTTAGAAAACTTAAAAAGGGAAATGGATAGGTTAAAGTCAGATATAGTGGGAATTAGTGAAGTCCGGTGGCAGGAGGAACAGGCCTTCTTGTAGGGAAGCAGCCTACTCACGCCGTAGTAAATTCACATCAGTCTTTCCATTGTGTGCCAGCCAGTCCACTGTAACTAGCTCTGACGTCATAAAGGTTGCGCAATCAAGTAAATAACCTAAAATGTTTCTAGCATGTCAGGAGTAACACTAAATTAATATGTGTTGGATATCAGTTCGATAACTTTAACCATTTTCGAAATTTGGACGTTTTTCTGTAAAAATCATTGGCGCAACAGAAAAGAGCTAGAGACTTAAAAATTTATATTTAGATTCCTTTTTCATAATAATTTAATAGAGACAGTACTTTGGATCTCACAAATTAAAATTTTAGTTGAAATTCATGATTTTCTGGTTTTTGTCTTAAAAATTAAGGAAGCAAGACAGATTAAGCAGGCTAATAAATAAGGCTAATTTAAGTAGAATGGAGATCCTCTATAACCATAAAGATGTGATAAGTTTCATTTGAATAACTATAAAACTATAGCGATAGCGTATCTCCAAAGGGCAAGTTCAGAGCTCGTCTACTGCGTGTAGTGTAATTAAATTAATTCTCTCGCCCAAAATATTTAACTTAGCCATGTCAAACTTTTATTAGGATTACTTACCTGTGTGCTGAATGCACATTTAAATTGAGAGCTTCATCGGCCATCAGCAAAAGAAGCTATGATTTATTCAATAACTTAATGTGGTGCATTACTAGCCCAGCGGCTAGTCGGGAGAGCCGATTTGATCAGGCGTTCCCTTAGCCGTCCGCACCGCGGCTATATATATAAGAACGCTGCGCGAGGAAGCAAGGCCCCAGTTCTCTCCAGACGCTGAATAGCACACTATCTGTGTCGGGAGTCGCGTCGCGTCGGTATCATTGCTATAGACAGCCTTGGATGCCGTATTAAGTTACTCAGGATACGCGTAACCACGAAATCATTTTTGGGTGACGTGTTAATTCTGGGATGACTTTAATAATCTATCTTCAGTTTGCGTATGTCGTATTTTCACTTGCCGCCGCGGGACAGACATTCTACCATTATTTAGCGTGGCGTTTGATGAGCATTATCATCAAATTATGGCGAGCATTCATTTAAACATTTAATTTGGACAGTTATAGTTGCATCAGCGCATTAGACTCTGAACTGCTCTGTTAGTCAGATTGTGTGGATTCTTCTTTATTTTCATCTGTGACTTTCAGAATATACTGAACTATTTTTAATCAAAATCGTTTTTGATTATGAATCCCAGACAGTCTCCTAATTTCTCAGAGCTATAAGTTGTAGCTATAAGTGTATTTCTCAGATGAAGTGGGCACTAGGAATTCTAATTACAGGCTTCACGTTTTGCTAATCACTTTCTGGTTGCCAATATTGTAGTTAGAGAGCCAGTGTTGAGAACGGCAAAAGACAGCATAAATAATAGGAACTGGTTTTGCATTCAGGAACATTTATATAAACAATTAATTTCACCCGCCGTCCCACATATGGCTAATAGGCAGGGAAGTGTTTCTACATTCAAACATTTATACAGCAATTAAATTTTCTGACCGCCGCCCCACATATGGTGCATCGGCCGGGAAATGCATCTTTTCTACATCACAAAACATTTTAAACAACAATTATTTCACCAGCAGCCCACATATGGTTAATCGGCTGGGAAGTGTTTCAACATTCAAACATTTATACAACAGTAAATTTTCTACCCGCCACCCCACATATGGTGCATCGGCCGGGAAAAAACTGAGTAAAGTGAAAGTGAATTTTAAATATTCGGATTCGGGAGGGAAATGCGACGCGCAACTGAGTAGTAGAACAGTGAAAGTGTTACGTGTGCATGTGGACGACGCAAGTGGATTAACAACGCATCTGGATTGATGGAGATGGCACTGAGTCTAGCGGCGCTGCCGGCATCGCGAGAAGCCAGTTTCGCCTCACCGCAGTCGTCCGCCGGAGCAGCTGGAACCGCGCCTGCAGTTGCGGGCCACGCAAACACACAACAGCCGTCGGAGTGCCGCCTGCAGTTCAGCGCGCTGCGTCGCATCAGTAATCCTTGTACGCCACGCCGGCAACGCCATACGTCGTGCAAAAGGAACTAAGTTAAGTGAAAAGCTGTTAAAAATTTTACTAACCTGCACTAAAAGACTGTCGGAAATGGAACTGCCAGAAGAAACCGAGGTTAAACTTAAATCAGAACCTATGTCTGTTGAAGGAACTGTAAATCCAGACAATGGTTCAAGTGTAAATATGCATGAAAGTAGTAATGTTAAAGTGAAATATGAAGTATTGTCTCCTGATAGTAGTGTGAGAAGGGGCAATGATTCAATAATAGAGACCCCTGTGGTAAAGCAGAAATCAGAAATTGTTAATTTATTGGATGATAGTTTCTCTATTGAATTAAAAATGAAACAGTCATCAGAGGTGGTAGAGTTTAAACAGGAGAAGTTAGATATGACTGACCCATCAGGAGTTTCATTTAGTTTTGATGATTCTGGTGTTGGAGCTAGTTTTTCGTCACCTGAGTCCAAATGGAAGATGCGAAGCTGGAGCACAAGTTAACAGAAAAGATCGAGGAGGAATCTGAACTGTGCTCAGATAGGTTCAAAGATGTTAATATAAAAGTAAACATATGTCAAGCAGAAGTAGACGCAATCAAAACTGATACTACTCATATTGTGCAAAGAGTAGATAATGTTGAAATGAGAGTAGAAAATATTAGTACTAACATTGCTAACATTGAGAGTAAAGTAGCTTCAGTAACTTCTGGTAATGGTAGTATACAATAAGTTGTAGCTGCAAACGCCGCTTTTATTGGGTGTCGGCAGTTCTTGCGGTTCGATCCAGATAAAAATATCCACCCACTAGATTTCTGGAACGATTTTGAAGATGTGATTCCACCAACTTGGTCTGAACGAGAGAAAATCTCATTTATTAGAAGCCATTTAGCAGGTGACGCCATGCGTTGGTCAGCTGATGTTATGTTGAAGTGTAAAACATTAGCAGAATTTAAAACAGCTTTCATTAATGAGTATTGGTCTAGCAATAAGCAAAATGAAGTGTTGAGAGAATTTTGGAGTGGAAAACGCTTCAATGCAGGCAAGGAATCTATTAAAGAGTTTGCTAGGTCATGGATCTCACGTTTGTCACATTTGGCCGAAAAGCTAAAACCTGAAATGATAATACTAGGTCTTGAAGCCAAACTGCCATGGTATTGGCAAACTAGAATTATATCTGCCCCTAGAGACAATCTGGATCGTTTCATTGAATATTTGGAACGTGTAGAACGTGTTGCTGCCAATGAGGAGCAAGCACGTAATAACAGAAATGCTAATAACAATGGTAGTAATTTTAAGAACGAGCAGAATGGCAATGTAAACTTCAGAACAGTAGGTGTTCGCCATCCTAAGAGAGGTAGGAATTGGAGAAATAATTATCAGAACCAACAATGGCATCCAAATGATAGTAATTTTGTTCCGAACAAAATTATGCAGGTAAACAACAGTACGGAAAGCAAGGCTGTGCCAGTTAACTATAATGGAAATAAAGGAAACAGTAGTAGGCCGAGGCAGGAAAACTAGTTCCCGTCTATGAGGACACTGGCGCTCACCAGGCGGTTGCTTTTCCTAAGCCAGTAGTTACGGTAATAGGTAAGACAGATCAGAATACTCAAACTGAACATGTGGATGAAGGGTCGGTAGCATCTAAGAATACAGCAGAAATATTAGATCACTCACAGTATTTGATAGATACCGTGTTAGAGACGCTTTCTAAGTGGGAAGAGAAAGAGAAGGCGCAGCAGTGTAATGGTAGGGAAGAGCTACAAAATACTGAATTGTCAGGTGAAGAAGCAGAAGAAATTCATTCTCATATTTACGATGAGGATGATGTGCTCTTATCTAAAGTGCCTGTGCAGGATGTTGATACTGTGCTAATAGATTTAGGACAGGAGGTAAGTGAGAATGTAGAGGGTAGCCTGTTGAGAGTCGATGAACCCAGTAGCTGTGACCTGTTGTCACTTGAGAAGGAACCCGACGATAATAGTGAAAGTGGTTTAGCTGTAACTAGTGTTATGCCCGGTCTGGAGGCGCAGAATCGCTCAGACTACAGTAATTGGGGTCATGTTCAGCAAACTAAGTGTAATGAAGTCGTGCGGTGTTTCGATTTGAAATTAATAGGCCGACTGGAAAAGGCAGCTGAAAATGTAATTCAGGAAACCCCTACACACTTTGACCTAAATGCGATGAAGACAGATGTCGATCACTTTAGTTGGAGACAAATCCAAAAGGAAGTATTGGATGAGTTTGAGGAACCACCTGTACAACCTAGAATAAGCCACGATATAATAATAGTGAATATGTTGGGTATCAATGTACGTTGTCTCTTAGACAGTGGAAGTGAGGTGAGTGCGATATCTCAGTCCTTCTTTGATGCGTTACCTGGTAAAGACAAGCTCACAATAATGAGGGTTCAAATGGCTCTGAGCACTATGGGACTTAACATCTATGGTCATCAGTCCCCTAGAACTTAGAACTACTTAAACCTAACTAACCTAAGGACATCACACAACACCCAGCCATCACGAGGCAGAGAAAATCCCTGACCCCGCCGGGAATCGAACCCGGGAAACCGGGCGTGGGAAGCGAGAACGCTACCGCACGACCACGAGATGCGGGCACAATAATGAGGGTATCAGGACTAAGAATAATTGGTGCTACTGGCAAGGTGTCAAAAACGGTAAAGCAAGAAGCTTTGCTGCCCTTTAACATTAATGGTAATTTAATTGATCATCCATTCTTAATTGTAAACAATCTCAGTATTGAGGTTTTAATTGGCATAGACTTCTTGTCGGAATATCAGAGTGTTGTTGACTTTGAAAGAAGCCAGTTAAAAATGGTCTTGCCGATAACCGGAGTAATTACGGTACCTTTTATTGATAAACATGTAGTAACTAATGATGAAACTTGGGAGCTGCCTATACGAGTTCTGAAAAATAGGAGATATTGGGACGAAGGTGTTAATCTTAGTACAAGTAAGCTAAACACAGAAGAAGAAGAAGCAATTATTTTGGATAAAATAGAAACTAAATTGCAGGAAATCGATAAAATTTCAGCTAATCATAAGGAAGAACTGAGACAGGTTTTAAAAAGGCATTATAAGGTATTTTCAAATCGACCTGGCGTGGTCAAAGGTTATGAATGTAAATTAAAGGTGAAACCTGGCCAAGTGTTTTTCAGGAAGCCATACCAAATACATGTAGCTAGGAAGGAGGCGGTTCGAAAGGAGATACAGAGAATGCTAGAGTGGGGTGTGATTGAAAAAGCGGTCAGTGAGTACAATAATCCTCTTGTTGTTGTACCAAAAGGAGACGGGAGTGTCAGATTGGTCTTGGAGGCTCGTTGGTTGAATGAAATAGTGGTTAGGGAAAGTGATAGACCGCAGAACATGGAAGAGTTATTGCAAAAGTTCCGGGGAGTAAAATTCTTAACTTCTATGGACATTACGTGTGGATATTGGAATTTGCCACTGGCGGAAAGTTCAAGGAAGTACACAGATTTCTTGTACGAAGGAGTTTGTTACCAATACCGTGTGGTACTTTTCGGACTTAATATCTCCGTTTGTGCCTTCGTACGTGGGATGTGCCATATTTTAGGACCAGCCCTAAGTAATAAAATAACAGTCTACGTAGATGATCTGTTAATAGCAACTCCTACCTGGGAAGAACACATAGCTTTATTAGAGGAAGTGTTAGAGGCTACTGAGAGAGGTGGTATGAAACTAAAGATTGAAAAGACAGAGTGCGTTAAAGAGGAAATAGGTTTCTTGGGATATATGATAAGTGGAAAAGGTATCCTGCCTGACCCAGGCAAGCTGGCAGTCATTGAAAAATTTGAGGCTCCCAGAAACAAGAAGCAGTTGAGATCGATGTTCGGTCTTTTCGGCTTCTATAGGCGTTTTGTTAGTGATCAGGCTTTTAATGCGCCCTGTCTTCATCTCCTGCTGAAAAAGAATACCCCTTGGGTTTGGACAGCAGAATGTCAACAGGCGTTCGAGGTGCTTAAACAATCTTTAATTAATAATCCTATTTTACATCATCCTGATTTTGAAAAACCATTCTGTATGTCTGTTGATGCTAGTGCCTATGGTATAGCTGTGGAGATATTCCAAGTAGAAATAGAGAACGAACAAGAAGTGCACAAGACTATAGCTTTCGCAAGTCAATCTTTACAGGCAGCAGAGAGACATTATGGCATCTCAGAACTGGAAGCATTGGGAATTGTATTTGGGGTACAGAAGTTTGAGCAGTATCTATTAGGTCACAAGATAATTGTTTACAGTGACCATAAGGCGTTGACCTTTTTAAAGACCTGTAAGTTGAGGAATGCTCGTTTGGTAAGATGGTCATTGTATCTCCAGCAGTTTGACTTTGAGGTTAGATATATTCAAGGGAAAGACAATCTGGTAGCTGATGGGTTATCTAGAAGTGCGGAGCTCTGTGATGATGCGGGAATTACAGCAACAGACCTAAGTGAAGTACGAATGTTTGCGTTGCACGAAGTGAAGGAAGAAAGTGCATTAAAGAGAGTGATTAAGAACTTGAGACGTGAGCAGAATGCAGATGACCAGCTGAAATTAGTGAAGAGCTATTTAGGAAATGCGAACTATACAAATGTTTCGCAATACTGTTGTCTGCATAAAGGTATTCTGTTTAGGAGGAAAAAGGTAGGTGTTTCTGAGTGAAAGCTGTGCTTTCCCTCACAACATGTAGACTTACTAGTCGACTATGTACACCTGAGGTATGGGCACTACGGTGCAAAGAAGTGCATTGCAAAATTAAAAGAGAAAGTTGTGTTTGACAACATGTACCGCCGTGTTGCCAAGCGTCTAGCATCTTGTGTAGTGTGCCAGAAAGTCCGTGCTGCTAACACAAGAATACAAGGGGATATGCATTCAGTAGAGCCAACTGAAACCCTGCGATTACTGGCTTGTGATTTGTTTGGCCCTCTTCCTGTATCGAGAGGTGGGTGCACCCATGTTTTTGTTGTTGTAGATGGATTCAGTAAATATGTTAAGCTATACCCAATTAAAAGAGCAAATGCAAAAATGTTGGTAGAAAAGTTGGAAAAAGATTTCTTCGTGAACATTGGCGTTCCGAAGAATTTGCTGTCAGACAATGGGCCTCAATTTACTTCTGCTAGATTTAAGGAATGTCTAGATAAGGCCGGAGTGAAACATCTGAAAATATCTGCGTATTTCCCCCAAGGAAATATGAGTGAACGTATTATGAGAGAATTGAATAGGCTTTGCAGAACTTATTGTGCTCGGAAACACTCAAGTTGGGCAGAGCACATTAAGTATTTTGAGAATGTAATTAACAACTTAAGGCATGATGCAACTTGCTTTGCGCCTTGCGAATTGATGTTTGGCCAAGAACCGCACAATGTGATTGCAGATATGGTAGAATTCCCTATTCTAACGCAAATATCCACAGACGAGAAGAAATTAAAGGCTAGGGCAAATATAAGAAAAAGAGCGTTGGAAAGGAAGAAGCGTCATGACGCAAAAGCTGTACCCACCAGTTTTGAAATAGGTCAATTAGTCCTGGTCAAAACCAAGGAAAAAGCAAAGAAAATAAATGGAGAAACAAAGAAATTCATGTTCGTATACCAAGAACCTTTCAGGATCATAGGAAAACTACATGCCAATGCATATAGGCTAGAGTACCCTAAAAGTAAAATGGTATTAGGTCTCAGGAACGTGATCGACCTAAAGAAGTTCATAGGTAGTGACTGAATGCTGTAGGGAGGAGGTTGTTCTGTAACCTCTACACAGTGTGGCAGCTGTGCAGTCCCAGCTGTGTGAGATCTTCTTTCCCATTTCAGATCTCACTCACTCTCTTCATCTTTCCTATCCACAAAAATTTCGACCCCTTCTTTCCCATATGAAAAATTTTCTGAAACCAATGAATTCTGTATGGAGGAGGTTGTTCTGTAACCTCTACACAGTGTGGCAGCTGTGCAGTCCCAGCTGTGTGAGATCTTCTTTCCCATTTCAGATCTCACTCATTCTTCATCTTTCCTATCCACCTAAAATTTCGACCTCTTCTTTCCAACACAACATTTTCCGGTATGGTTATCAAGCCAATATTGAACTAATGAATTCTGTAGGGAGGAGGTTGTTCTGTAACCTCTACACAGTGTGGCAGCTGTACAGTCCCAGCTGTGTGAGATCTTCTTTCCATTTCAGGTCTCACTCATTCTTCATCTTTCCTGTCCACAAAAATTTCGACCCCTTCTTTCCAATACGAAAATTTTCTGAAACCAATGAATTCTATAGCGAGGAGGTTGTTCTGTAACCTCTACACAGTGTGGCAGCTGTGCGGTCCCAGCTGTGTGAGATCTTCTTTCCTTT
Organism: Schistocerca americana; assembly: GCF_021461395.2. Taxonomy (NCBI): domain Eukaryota; kingdom Metazoa; phylum Arthropoda; class Insecta; order Orthoptera; family Acrididae; genus Schistocerca; species Schistocerca americana. The sequence continues at coordinate 661,686,206 of NC_060130.1, forward strand.
TCAGGTCTCACTCATTCTTCATCTTTCCTATCCACAAAAGTTTCGACCCCTCTTTTCCAATGCGAAAATTTTCTGTCATGGCTATCAGGCCATGAGTTCTGTAACCATTCTATCTACCGATTAGTGAAAAAAAATATCTAATGTGACAAACCTAACAGCGACATAAACAATAGAGAAGTATGGCGTAATTAAGATACAAATGTATTTGAGTAACAATTATGTATAGAACCCTGCTAATATAGTAAGTACAAAGTGTTATTTTATTGGAAATGGTCCCACAATAATATTTTAAAATGATGTACAAATTCGTGTTCAAGCAGGATCTGAAGTGGCAGTGAAACCTATTGTATGCTGTAGAGCGAACTAATTAATAGTAAAAGAGATTGCTTAGTGTTATGAAAAATATGCAGATAATTTGTAAGAATAAACTCACCTTGTGTAGCAAAGAATGGCAGTGTAATAGAATTGAGCAGTGTTTGTGGTTGAGACGTGAAGGACACGTCCCTGAAGTATTTATAAGGTTGGAGCTGGCCATTATTTTGGTGTAGTGTGTGACAGGACACACCTACACGTATTGAGGTTATGAGTTGGAGGCGTGAATGCGACCATAGGTACCCTTATGTTAGATGAGACAGAGCAGCTCATGGTGTCCTATAGGTTTAAGGAATTTAGCATTACGCTTGACCAAAATTACTTAATGCATTTTAGTGGTAGGTCGAGAGAGACTACCTGTGGTTTCAGCATCCGATCGAGTGGAAATGGATTGACACGTGAACAAACTGATCAGCTGCAATACACTATAGATATGGAATAAATGTGCTATCCTATGCTTTAAAATGTTAATAGAGTGAGTGTTAAATAAGTAAATAAGTAACATAATGATAGACGTGAAACATTATCGATAGCTCAGCATAAATACACTTCGATGAAATAAGTACATAATTGCAGATGAGGAACTGACACAGCAGCAGAGGACCAATAAGTGGATTTAGTAGTCAACTAAACGTAGTGTGTTTTGAACACTCAGAACTGTACTATTACCAAAAGTTACTCACATGGACAAAGAAGCTGAGAAAACAACTACTAATCAAATATACTCATACTATCTCTAAGAATAAGGTAATTGAAGATGAGTCAGCTAAGTAAATAAAATACAGATTTATCAGGAATGTACCGAGCATTGGTTCTGTGTTCCGGCCCAGAAATAATAAACTGAAATTAAATAGGATTTATGATTGTATGCCTTGAGCATAAATTTTCTCTAGCACGTGACTAACGGCGTTTTGAGCCATTTGTTTACCGATTTTATGACAATTAAATAACCACGAGAGTAAAATTGAAAAAGTTCTGTTAACTTTGTTCCAGTAACATATTGAAGGGTAAAATGTATATATCCCCATTTCATTGTGACCCACCCATAGATATTAAGTGAACAGAGTCTGAGGCACTCTTTTTGTTTGTTCTACAGGAAAAACCAGATAATGGCAGCCTGATAGCTGCGTGAAAACGTGGAATGACTTGGACACAACTCACAGTGACCCCTCCCCTTTCCCCATGTAATTTAGAGTGAACGTGAAGGACGCACACCATAACAACTTCCCCTCCTCTACCCTTGTGAATGGAAGTGTAGAACGCCAGCCAAAGCGGCTACAACCACGAGTGTAAAAATGATTTGTGAAATTTTCTTTCAGGTTTAGAAAAGACTGCTAAGATATAATCATCTGTTTATGTATCATGAATAACTGTGTTATTTTCTTTGAATTTGTGTATGTAAAAATGTATTTCATGGATTTAAGATTTTCATAATTTTACATATTTTTATGTGTTTGTCTAAGGCAATATGTATGCCAAAGTGTTTCATTGATTTTGCTAAATTTTTGAGGGATAATGTTGCTTAAGAGGCAGTGAACATGCCAACAATTTAAATAATTAAAGTAGGTAATCAGTTTTCTTTTAATATTTCTATATGTTTACATTTCAATTTTAATTTTCATAGGGAGTTAAGCTGTACTCTTGCTTCCCTTTTTGTAATTAATTTTTTTTTGTTCATTAACATTCAAAAACAAAAATATTAAGTAGAGGGTGATGTAGGGAAGCAGCCTACTCACGCCGTAGTAAATTCACATCAGTCTTTCCATTGTGTGCCAGCCAGTCCGCTGTAACTGGCTCTGACGTCATAAAGGTTGTGCAATACTTTAAAAATCAAGTAAATAACCTAAAATGTTTCTAGCATGTCAGGAGTAATACTAAATTAATATGTGTTGAATATCAGTTCGATAACTTTAACCATTTTCGAAATTTGGACGTTTTTCTGTAAAAATCATTGGCGCAACAGAAAAGAGCTAGAGACTTAAAAATTTATATTTAGATTCCTTTTTCATAATAATTTAATAGAGACAGTACTTTGGATCTCACAAATTAAAATTTTAGTTGAAATTCATGATTTTCTGGTTTTTGTCTTAAAAATTAAGGAAGCAAGACAGATTAAGCAGGCTAATAAATAAGGCTAGGATGTTTAAATTTAAGTAGAATGGAGATCCTCTATAACCATAAAGATGTGATAAGTTTCATTTGAATAACTATAAAACTATAGCGATAGCGTATCTCCAAAGGGCAAGTTCAGAGCTCGTCTACTGCGTGTAGTGTAATTAAATTAATTCTCTCGCCCAAAATATTTAACTTAGCCATGTCAAACTTTTATTAGGATTACTTACCTGTGTGCTGAATGCACATTTAAATTGAGAGCTTCATCGGCCATCAGCAAAAGAAGCTATGATTTATTCAATAACTTAATGTGGTGCATTACTAGCCCAGCGGCTAGTCGGGAGAGCCGATTTGATCAGGCGTTCCCTTAGCCGTCCGCACCGCGGCTTTATATATAAGAACGCTGCCCCCGGAAGCAAGGCCCCAGTTCTCTCCAGACGCTGAATAGCACACTATCTGTGTCGGGAGTCGCGTCGCGTCGATATCATTGCTATAAACAGCCTCGGATGCCGTATTAAGTTACTCGGGATACGTGTAACCATCAAATCATTTTCGAGTGAAGTATTAATTCTGGGATGACTTTAATAATCTATCTTCAGTTTGCGTATGTCGTATTTTCACGTGCCGCCGCGGGACAGACATTCTACCATTATTTAGCGTGGCATTTGATGAGCATTATCATCAAATTATGGCGAGCATTCATTTAAACATTTAATTAGGACAGTTATAGTTGCATCAGCGCATTAGACTCTGAACTGCTCTGTTAGTCAGATTGTGTGGATTCTTCTTTATTTTCATCTGTGACTTTCAGAATATACTGAACTATTTTTAATCAAAATCGTTTTTGATTATGAATCCCAGACAGTCTCCTAATTTCTCAGAGCTATAAGTTGTAGTTATAAGTGTATTTCTCAGATGAAGTGGGCACTAGGAATTCTAATTACAGGCTTCACGTTTTGCTAATCACTTTCTGGTTGCCAATATTGTAGTTAGAGAGCCAGTGTTGAGAACGGCAAAAGACAGCATAAATAATAGGAACTGGTTTTGCATTCAGGAACATTTATATAAACAATTACTTTCACCCGCCGTCCCACATATGGTTAATAGGCAGGGAAGTGTTTCTACATTCAAACATTTATACAGCAATTAAATTTTCTAACCGCCGCTCCTCATATGGTGCATCGGCCGGGAATTGGATCTTTTCTGCAGTTACATTACAATTCTACATTTATATAACAACAATTATTCAACCAGCCGCCCCACATTCTGGTCAGGTGAATACAGGGTTATAAATACAAAATCAAATAACGGTAACGCAGGAATGGGTTTAATAATGAACAAAAAAATAGGAACGTGGATAACTAATTACAAACAGCATAGTGAACGCATTATTGTAGCCAAGATAGACACGAAGCCCACACCTACCACAGTAATACAGGTTTATATGCCAAATAGCTCCGCAGATGACGAAGAGATTGAAGAAATGTATGATGGGATAAAAGAAATTATTCAGACAGTGAAGGGAGACGAAAATTGAATAGTCATGGGGGACTGGAAATCGATAGTAGGATAAGGAAGAGAAGCAAAAGTGGAAGCCATCTGGTAGAATTTTGCACAGAGCATAACTTAATCATAGGTAACACTTGGATTAAGAATCACGAAAGAAAGTTGTATACGAGGAAGAGGCCTTGAGACAATGGAAGGTTTCATAGATTATATAATGATAAGACAGAGATTTAGGAAACATATTTTTAACTGTAAGACATTCCCAGGGGCAGATGTGGACTCTGAACTCAATCTATTGGTTATGAACTGTAGATTAAAACTGAAGAAACAGCAAAAAGGTGGGAATTTAAGGAGATGGGAACTGGATAAATTGAAAGAACAGGAAGTTGTAGAGACTTTCAGAGAGAGCATTAGGGAACGCTTGACAGGGACAGGAAAAATAAATACAGTAGAAAAAGAATGGGACGCTTTGAGAGATGAAATAGCGAAGGCGGCAGAGGATCAAGCACGTAAAAGACGAGGGCTAGTAGAAATCCTTGGCTAACAGAAGAGATATTGAATTTAATTGATGAAAGGAGGAAATAAAAAAATACAGTAAATGAAGCAGGCAACAGGGAATACAAACGTCTCAAAATGAGATAGACAGTTAGTGCAAAATGGCTAAGCAGAGATGGGTAGAGGACAAAAGGTAAGAATGTAGAGGCATATATCACAAGGGGTAAAACAGATACTGCCTGCAGGAAAATTAGAAAGGTCTTTGGAGAAAAGAGAATCACTTGTATGAATATGAAGAGCTCAGATGGAACACCAGCTCTAAGCAAAGAAGGTAAAGCAGAAAGGTGGAAGGAGAATATGCAGGCTCTATACAGGGGCGATGTACTTGAGGGCAATATTATGGAAATGGAAGAGGACATAGGTGAAGATGAAATGGGAGATACGATACTGCGTGAAGAATTTGACAGAGCACTGAAAGACCTAAGTTGAAAGAAGGCCCCGGGAGTACACAACATTCCATTAGAACTATGATAGCGTTGGGAGAGCGAGCCATGACAACACTCTGCCATCTGGTGAGCAAGATGTATGAGACAGGCGAAATACCCTCAAACTTCAAGAAGAATATAATAATTCCAATCCCAAAGAAAGCAGGGATTAAAAATTACTGAACTATTAGCTTAATATGCCACGGCTGCAAAATACCAACACTAATTCTTTACAGACGAATGGAAAAACTTGTAGAAGATGACCCTGGGGAAGATCAGTTCGGATCCCGTAGAAATGTTGGAAAACGTGAGGCAATACTGACCCTACGACTTATCTTAGAAGGCAGACTAAGGAAATGCAAACCTCCGTTTCTAGCATTTGTAGACTTAGATAAAGCTTTTGGCAATGTTGACTGGAATACCCTCTTTGAAATTACGAAGGTGACAGATATCAAATACAGAGAGCGAAAGGCTATTTATAACTTGTACAGAAACCAGACAGCAGTTATAAGAGTCGAGGGGCATGAAAGGGAAGCAGTGGTTGGGAAGGGAGTGAGATAGGGTTGTAGCCTATCCCCTGTGTTATTCAATCTGTATATTGAGCAAGCAGTAAAGGGAACAAAAGAAAAATTTGGAGTCGGAATTAAAATCCATAGACAAGAATAAAAACTTTGAGATTTGCTGATGACATTGTAATTCTGTCAGAGACAGCAAACGACCTGGAAGAGCAGTTGAATGGAATGGACATTGTCTTGATAAGAGCATATAAGGTGAATATCAACAAAATCAAAACGAGGATAATGGAATGTAGTCTAAGTAAATCAGGTGATGCTGACGGTATTAGATTAGGAAATGAGACACTTAAAAGTAGTAGACGAGTTTTGCTACTTGGGAAGCAAAATAAGTGATGATGGTCGAAGTAGAGAGGATATAAAATGTAGACTCGCAATGGCAAGGAGAGCGTTTCTGTAGAAGAGAAATTTGATAACATTGAGTATAGATTTAAGTGTCAGAATGTCTTTTCTAAAAGTATTTGTATGGAGTGCAGCCATGTATGGATGTGAAACAGGGACGATACATAGTTCAGACAAGAAAGGAATAGAAACTTTCGAAATGTAGTGCTACAGAAGAATGCTGAAGATGAGATGGGTAGATCACGTAACTAATGAGGAGGTACTGAATAGAACTGGGGAGAAGAGGAATTTGTGGCACAACTTGACTAGAAGAAGGGATCGGTTGGTAGGACATGTTCTGAGGCATCAAGCGGTCACCAATTTAGTACCGGCGGGCAGCGTGGAGGGTAAAAATCGTAGAGGAAGATCAAGAGATGAATACACTAAGGTGATTCAGAAGGATATAGGGTGCAGTAGTTACCTGGAGATGAAGGAGCTTGCACAGGATAGAGTAGCATGGAGAGCTGCATCACACCAGTCTCTGGACTGAAGACCAAAACAACAACAACAACGAGACTACTGCCCCGATGCCGCGCCATAGGTCACCACAAACGCCAATGCTACGCGGACATTATCGCCGCCACAGGTGAAGAGTAACATATCGTTGGCATAGGCAATGCAACAAAAGTGTGTGCACCGAGAGTCGTTCCCGTCACGCATTGTCGGAGGCCACAGAGGAGCGGTTCCAAAGTGAAGGGCCGGCCGTGGTGGCCGCACGGTTGTAGGCGCTTCAGTCCGGAACCGCGCTGCTGCTACTGTTGCAGGTTCGAATCCTGCCGCGGTCATGGATGTGTGTGATGTCCTTACGTTAGTTAGGTTTAAGTAGCTCTAAGTCTAGGGGACTGATGACCTCAGATGTTAAGTCCCATAGTGCTTGGAGCCATTTGAAGCCAAAGCGAAGATGTACAGTATAGCTAAGAGAAGAACAGCCCTGTCTCACCGAACGCTGAATCCGGATCAGCGGCGTGAGACGGCCATTGTACAGCACCCTTGATGTCGCACAGCGAAGAAGACGCATCACTGCCTCACGTTGGTGTCCAGGTACACTATTTGTCGTATTATCGCCGTCAAAAACAGGTGGTCGACCCTATCAAATGCCTGGTAAAGTCGAAGGAGGACAGGATTACAGGCATTTGGTGAGACCAAGCCAGTGCAATTATGTCATGACACTGACTGAGTGCAGTGAGGATGTTATGATCGCCTCCTAACTATGTCTGTTCCCGTGACACGACATAACAGACGCTCCACCAGCATTCTATTGAAGATCTTCGCGTCACTGTTGAGTAATGTCAAGCGGTGATAATCACAGATCATTAATCTGCTTCTTGGTTTGTGTGTAGGTTCGATCAGTTTCTCAGTTTCTCTAGGAAGGACCCAGGGTGTGGCACCATGGGAGACAGCAGATTGCGGCAGAGGTCTGTACAGACTGGTGCCAGAAACTGCTGGAAAGCCTGGTAAAACTCCAGAGGAAGGCCGCTGGATTCCAGTGGCGTATGAGCAGCTCCCATCTGTAACACTTCAAGTACCTCTGCCTCAGTTACATCTTGAATCAAATCAATTGCTGCAGCCAGAATGATAATGCCAAAAGTGTGCTGAGAACCCTCCGCAATCACCTACGGGGGATGAGGATGCTCTGAGCTTGGCCTAGTGAAGTGGGCATGAAGGGCATTCATTATATCGTGATGAGTATCTAGGTGTCGTCCACGGTCCGTCGTGACAACACAGACAAGACTCTTCATCGGCGTCGTCTTCCTGCAGTGATACGGTACACGGACGATCCCATGGATGGTCCTTCCTTGAATGCACACCATGTCGATCACTCCCTCAAGGTGGCGGCGTTTGAGGGTGGCGATCTGGGCTTTGGCGTGATTCACCATCATGTGTTGTGCTGGTGAGTATGGCAGTGTGCAACAACCCCACAGAATGCTGTAATAGAAGTCTGTGGAGTGTTGCCTCCATGTCACCAAGTCTCTACCATAGCCTATCAAGATCTTCCAGAGGGCAGACGTGGTGCTGAGTAACTACCACGAAAGGGTACACTGGTAGGCACCACACTGGTGAGCACAGAAGTCCCACATGTCCTCTTATGAGCTGCCTACATTCCAGACAAGCAAGGTGGTTGGTATTCATCTTCTATCAACCACTGCCGGTTCATGCCACTGACAACCTGTGGTGACGGCACACATATAGGCCATGTGGTCAGAAAACACTACAGGCCACATTTTGGCAACTCTTGTCCCCCTGACAATGGAGTGCAAGATGTGAACCCGATCAATGCAGCCAGATGAATGGTTAGTACAGTACACAAAGCCAGACTGATCACCATGAACATGTTGCGACAAGTCCACAAGCTGGAGGTTATTGATATTTGTGGCAAGCTTTGCACACAGAGTGTGATGCAGTAACTGATCCTTGGGCTCCTGGGTGCAGTTGCAATCCCCTCCCAGTACCAAGGTGTCCTGCCATCCAATAAAGAGGGGCATGAGCGCATTCTTGAAGAAGGTAGATAGTTCACGGTGCCGACCCAATCCAGACATATGGACAGGTGACTCCTTGGATAGTCAGGCGCCAGGGAGATACTCAGTGTCTTCAGCAAGTATACCTTCGTGGAGGAGGGCTGCCACTCCACTACCAGTGGCAGATGCATGTGAGACACAAGTCGTGTAGCCAAATAGTCCTGTGAAATCTTCAACATGCGCCTCCTGAAAGAGAGCAATGTCAATGTCTGTTGCATTGAGCATTTCCTGGAGCATGACCAGGTAATGATGTGTATGTATGTTATTGAAATTAATTGTTGCTAGGTGGTAAGTTTGATCAGCTACCCTATCCAGGATAGTGTTTGATACAGCTTTTACGACTGCCAGCAAATAGAGCTGCCAATACAGCTGCAGTCACTGATAGAATGGCGCTGGGCACTGGTAAGGAGGCACCCCTGCCCTCTGCGCCCATGTGATGGCACAGACTGGCTACAGTTGTAGGGAGGGGGTAACTCTACACATGGCCTGAGTAGCAGAGTCCTTTGCGTCATCTCATGGGAAGTCCTTATCCTGTTCGTGCATCCAAAGAAGGTAATCATCAAATGGCATACAGCACTGCTTTTTGGATTTTTGCGGGGACCGTTGTTCCTTTTTGGAGTGTGGGTAGTAGTCATCTGACACTGTCTCTGTCGGAGAAAAGCAGAAGTCGTTACAAATCCTGATTCAACATCCATCTTCTCAAGAAGGTCTGGCTGTAGCTGCGAGTGTTCATTTTCCTCAGGCAGTTCAACCGAAGACAATATGGAAGGATGTGTGTGGCCCACTGCCATGTCATCGACCGTCGACAGTGGTAGGACGTGTTGGTGTTACGCAAGGACATCTGTCGCTTTCATAGCTGCTGTGTAGGTGATGGGGAGTGCAATGGGCATCGCAGGGGGTGCAACGTCACCGGCCTGTGTTTGAAGCATTCTGCATTGGATACACGCTGACTGGACATGGCACTCCTCGTCGCAACCTGTACAAGTACATGGCTCCCCATTGTACATGACGACGGCCCTGCAGGCCATGATAACTGCATAGGATGGCACGTGTTTCGTGTATTCAATATTAATCCGCTGCACATGGTTTAAGACATAGTACATCTCACAGCCAGGTGTCTTACGACGTGACCATACTGTTTGAATACTGCCATCACATAATCTGGTAGGACTTCGAAAGAGGTCTTAAAGACCCTCAGTGTGCCGTGGTTGGCACACCACTTATTGTTGGCACTACTTCCTCCTACGAGTCAAGGTACATCGATGGCAAATGAGGTGTTTTTCTAGTGAGAGGGAAGCAGGCAGTGGGGAGTGACAGTTAGGGACCGGAGTCGGCGGAAATGTTGTGGCTATCATGTCAGTGTGTCATTCACGTACAGTTTGACGTGTGGCTTTGGAACCCTGGCTGGCTTGTTATAAGCTAAGGTGACCACGATCTCAACAGGTTTCCTGATGGAAGACAGTTCTATGGATATAATGTGGAAGTGGCTGTACTCCGGTGGTGCTCCAAAGTAATAGTGTTTAACAGCTTGTGGAATAAGAGTAAAATAGAAGCTTTGTGAAGATGGTGCTGTGAGGTGTTTCCCGGAAGTGTCAAACTTAAGTAAAGCTGATGTATTGGGCTCTCCATAACCTGCTCAAGTTTAGTATGTTTCAGCACATGTATTTTACTATGGTTTGGTAATGTATGACAATGTCAAGGGATGATGGAACCGAAGTAATGTGATGTGGTGACATTTAGTTAAACAGCCGTCCGCGGTGGATGAGTGCTTCTAGGCATTTCAGTCCAGAACCGCGTGACCGCTACGGTCGCAGGTTCGAATCCTGCCTCTGACAGGGATGTGTGTGATGTCCTTAGGTTAGTTAGGTTTAAGTAGTTCTAAGTTCTAGGGGACTGATGAACTCAGATATTATGTCCCATAGTGCTCAGAGCCATTTCAACCATTTAGCTAAACAGCCCAATCTCTCAGCGACGACAATCGAAAAGACAGTTACTTAATGTACCGTCTTGATAAGCTTTATCTAATTCTTCTCGAACTTATACATTACTAAAGTTGTTGCCTATTTTAACGGTGTTCACGTTAATGTACACACATCAAAAAATGTTTTGCATCAGCCCGGTTCCAAGAACTCCTGAAGACAGACGTTGACTGTGGATATTGTATCACAGACACAGTCAGTGAACCCTCCCAAAGATGTAAACCACCATGCATGAGCAGCGCCTATTAGATGGGGGTCCGACAGCCGATCAGTTCCAGCTCGTGTTGTCTGTAGTTCAACCATGCTTAGATGGTCAATACCGAGGGTTCGATGGCGTCCGCATTGTTACTTTGTGCCAGGAAGGGCTCTCAACAAGGGAAGTGTCCAGGCGTCTAGGAGTGAACCAAAGCGATGGTGTTCGGACGCGGGGAGATACAGAGAGACAGGAACTGTCGATGACATGTCTCGATCAGGCCGCCCAAGGGCTACTACTGCAGTGGATGACCGCTACCCATAGATTATGGCTCGGAGAAACCCTGACATCAACGCCACTATGTTCAATAATGCTTCTCGTGTAGACACAGGATGTCGTGTTACGACTCAAACTGTGCGCAATAGGCTGCATGATGAGCAACTTTACTCCCGACATCCATGGCGAGGTCCATCTTTGAAACCACGACACCATGCAGCGTGGTGCAGATGGGCCCAACACCATGCCGAATGGAGAGCTAAGGATTGGCATCATGTTCTCTTCACTAATGACTGTCGCATATGCCTTCAATTAGAGAATCGTCGGAGACGTGTTTGGAGGCAGCCTGGTCAGGCTGAATGCCTCTCTTTCCAAGACACGGTGATAGCACTTGCAAGAAAAACTTACGAGGCATGTCTACCCAGCGTTGATTTTCGGTCAGTATTATTTCATATCGCCAGCGATCAGTTATTGACAAAGTATTATACTTAGTAGTAGGGGGTGTGAGGTTTGCCTTGAGCATCAGGCTTAAAAAGTAGGTGTTTGTGTTCCGACATGTGCAAAGGAAATGACTATGTCCATTCGTAGGGAGGGTATGGATTTGACGTTGAGTACTGTGATAACAAAGGGAAGAGTATGTCAAGTCATAAGAATGGTACTGATATTTCTATTTCCAGAGCCACAGCTATCAACAGGGTGTATTTCCGATACTTCGCTCAATGTCAAATGTCATTCAACTGAGACCGCGATCGTAACATTTAGTTGTATATACAAGGATAAAATATATATGTGACCGATTTCTTAGGATGATGATTCTACCTGTGCATGCTTGGCGTGCAGTGCTGGTGACCTGTGCGGGGATGATTCATGTTTCCCATTAACGGTAGGTGCTGTCCAAATGGAAAGGGCTGTGAAGTGTAATAATGTAGATGACTTAACCATGTTGTCATCCAGAAGACCGAATAGCCAACTAATACTTAGTATGTGTTGGATAGCTTTCGTGATTGGGTAGAAATTTTAGAAGATTGAATATGGAGGTGTACTTGCGCTGGTCCATTATTCCCTCCCATGTAAATTGTTCAGTTGACTGGTTCTGCACATTTCGCGCCTTTATTTAGTTTAGAGAGGATCGATTGTGGTGTGTGCATCTAGCATGTGGAAGACACGTTTGTCAGTTCTCTAGACATGAGAAACACCTTAGTTGACCTTGTAAATTGTAGGGATGATTTGGAATCTGCTACATCACCGACATCAGTATTCACGAATGGAAATATCAGTTTTCTCTATTTTTTTCGAGTTTCCACGTAAATGTCTTCACAGACGTGACAAGTGTCTAGTTAGTCAGTGGTTCACTGCACGCCCCACCTTAGCTTAAGTTTTGAATTTGTAGAGAAATAATTTCCAGTCTATATCTTCAGAATTATGTTGCGCAAGCGATCAGTAGGATACTGCTGTGTGCTTGACATCGAGAAGTACCGCGAAAATGGTATAATATTATGGCAAACGATGCGAAAATACATGTGTTCTTGTAATCCCAGAGTCTGGAGAATGATGTAGAAAAAGCAAGCAAGCAAGCAGATCTGAACCAGAAACAGTAACGCGTTTGTGCCGAGGGGGAACAAGCCCGAATTTGTAGAACTGATCTGAGAGTGACTGAGGCCGCTCTGGTCAGTCGTCGGGGGTAGATGACCGCCGACCTCGCAGGGAAATATCTAGTGCTGCGGGGAGTGCATACAGTGCTGTCTGTCTTTGCGGTATATGTATGAATGATGTAAAAAGGCTGATTTTGTACGACGCAGGATACGAATTGTATGTTTACTACATCGAAACGGTACGGGGTGATATATTGCTGGGTTGGAGAGCTGTTTTGCGCTTTAATATTCAAGTTCCTGTCCTCAGTGGTGACGATCTGTAGGCCACTTTGCAGGGTTTAATTGTCGGTGCAATATGGTGATCTGTACAAAATACAATCATAATGTTCTATTCATTCACAAGACATCCTTTGTGCCAGGATGTATGAGTGTCTGCAAACTGATTCGAAAAAGGTGGAGACATGTACAGAAAGAATTTTTAGAAAGCAAGTGTTCAAAGACAAGTTGAAGGAGACCATCCATCTCTGGCGGGGGTGCCGTCACTCATCTGCCACTATGGCATTAGTACATCTCCAGTCCTGTAGTTATAGGATGCCGAAAATTCCGGCCATTTTTTTTTCTCTTCTGTGAGACAGTGCTTCGAATTCTGTTTGCGCAATTGTTCTGATTCCCCCTCCCCCTTCCCCCTGTCTGTGCTTAGAGGATGTTCTCTTTCCAAACTACAGGAATGCTTTTATGATTAACTGTGTTCGCCGGCGCGCACGGAATTGTAGTGGTGAGAGCGTTTAACGTTTCTCAGACGTATGCTGATAGCAGGATGAACATTTCATGTGATGCAACAGCCATGCTGGGTACTCATGCACAGCTAGATACAGCCCACATGCCCTGTTAGGATCGCTAGGAGCAAATCACCCAGTGCTATTCTGTGACGTCAGTATCCACAAGTATCACATCAGCAATGATAAACACACATGCTGCCCAGAGGCGTTTTGTACATGGGAGCAGCGGGAGTGCATCTTGGAGTACTGTGATGTCAGTATAACACTCGAAGACCAGTAAATGTATATCCAAAAAGAGACCCAACTTTCATCTGCTTGCTGTAGGCAGCAGTGGCATGAGATCGATAGCTCGTGATGGCCTGCGTCTGGCAGTGGCTCGCTGTGGCATCGACGCACACTCGCCCTTGGAACATATGTGCTCTGCAAATAGGTCTTCGTTCCCATCTGGTCGCGTCAGCAATGGTGCCTTGGCGATCATGTATTTCAAGAGGTGTCAGGTATGAAAGGGATGCCGCTGCCTCACGCTTGAGGGACCAAAACGGGCACATCTGCGTGGCTTGGCAACTGCTGGTGCATCCCGACTTCTGGGGGAGTGTGTGGTAGCGTCCAGTGTGGTCCAGTGGACTAGGGTGGCGGATGGTGCCTGAACGCTTTGTATGTATGTCTGTTGCATTATTATTGTGAGTAGGTCTGTAGGCTGTGCTATGCATTATTTGGACAGTTTATGAGTTGATTTTGTGTCTGCACATCAGTGTTCTGCGTTAATTAGGAGGAGTTTGCATGTCTGTGTGCTGTGTACTGAAATTATTTCGGTAATTTAGGAGTTGTTTGTGTGTCTGCAGAGCGTTATTTCAGTAATTTACAAGTAGTTTACAGGTCTGTAGGCTGCATGGCATGACTCCAAGCATGTCAGAGCATGTGTTTTGTATCAATGTGATAAATATACTCTCTAAAATCCATCCCTAAAAAATTGTTCCAAAGTAAATAAAGTGCATTCCTTCCTCTCTCCAGCAGTCCATCACAGGCTGAGTCATTTTCCCCTCCAGACAGCCAGCTTGGGTTATGTCATGGAATGGACAACAGTGCCCTCTGGTGGTGGTACTGTGTACTAGGTCAGTTGGACTCTGTACACCATGGCGACCACACTGTTTCCCTCCATTTCTCCCCGCCATCTTGCATTACAGCATAGAGCAGATGACCGCACCCTCTGGTGGCAGTACTGTGTACTAGGTCAGTTGGACTCCAGACCCCATGGCGGCCACACTGTTTCCTGCCGTTTCCCCCTCTCCAGACCGCCATTTGGATTACGTCACAGAACAGATGACAGTACCCTCTGGAGTACTGTGTACTAGGTCAGATGGAGTCTGGATCCTATGGTGACTACACTTGTCGGTGATACTGCCTCTAATTGTTTAAATAAGTAGTGCATGCAAAATAAAGACTTATGTCCAGCACAAGTCGAGTCCTCTTCCTGCCATTTCCTGGTATGAGGTGGCAGTCGGATGACTTAGGTTAGTGGAAGTAGCCCAACTGCATTTTCTTTCCTGCCATTTTCTAAGGATAGTAGAGATAGCCCGATTGACCTGTATTCCCTCCAAAATTCAAACTTCCCACCACTTCCTAGGAAGAGGTGGCGGTTGGGTGACTTAGGTTAGTGGAGGTAGCCAAAGTGACCTATTTTCCTGCCATTTTCTTAGGTTAGTAGAGGTGTGTTGCATTCCCCTGATGGAATTTGAACTTCCCACCATTTTCTGGGGGAGATGGAAGGGAGGGGGGTTACATTATTGGAGGTAGCCCAATTGACCTATCTTCCTACCAAAATCAGGCGTCTTGGATGACATCACATCTGCCATCTTGGATGATGTCATGTGCTGTTACAAAATCTACAGGCCGCCATCTTCGATGATGTCATCGCCGCCATCTTGGATACATCTGCCAACAATGTAGAGTGGGGCATGTAATGGTCGCCTAGTCGTAGGTATTGCTATCATCGCACTATTTCACTCCCATTTATGGAGCTTGTTAGCACTTGATGTTAGGTTGGCGCCATTAAAATGCATTGTGAATTTGTGATTGTGGTAATAGCTGCTGCTTGCTGAATCGCTCCTGTGCCTCGATGCTGATGCTGGCTCTAAATCTGGTTGTCTAGGGGTAAAATGATGAGGTCCCGTGTTTTTTATGTGCTTTTGATGATACATAACGAGCGAAACCAACGAATATTTAAACTTCAAATATTTATTACTCTGGTGGCCATCTTAATTCCACTGTCCACCAAAGACAATGACACAACACAAAGTAGTACTTCTTTTACATGTTCTTTGCATTGTTTATCCACCTCTAATAATAACACACATACACACTTTACCAAAGTGACATTCCGACTGCGTTCCCGACCCTTCTTGCTGCTTGTATTTATAACCTTGTCAAAGAACTACTAAAAAGAGATATAGTTAATAAGTCACATCTACATCTGTTATCGTAATTTGTGCATAAAAGTTATTAATTTATATCGAGTGACATAAGTTAACAGGTTATTAAAATGACAGACAGATTTGTTGACTTGACAGAATAATTCTTTGTTTCAAAAAGGCCGTTTTTTAGAAGTTTGTCAATTGACTTCTCTAATTTGTATGAATAAGTAAATAACATGAATTATTAAGAATTACATTGGTTTTCTTCTAAAATAGGAGTGTTTACGCGAATACTGAGTGAAAACGGTCCTAATGAACAAATAGGTTTCACTGGGTGGTTTTTATTTAAGGAGATCCAAAATACGTAAGTTGGCCACTATTTTTCGTACTTCATATTAATTATTTAAGATGAACTTAGTGTTTTTGTATGATGACATTTGCTGCATCAGTGATCAAGTAATATTAACTTTTGTGTGGGTCAGTTATTCAGTATAATTTAATGGGTTCACTGTTTATGGAGACATGTTATGCAATCATTGTTAACATACACAATAACCTTTCTATAATCATAAATACTCGTTAAACTGGTTGAATTTGGAGGGTATCACATACTTCAGTAAAGTAAAGCCTTTAATAGGTTCCGTTACAGGCAGCACTGACCTTGTCCTCATGCTTACAAGAAGCGTAAATGAATGTACCCGCTAAAATCCGGACCAATATCTTTAACATTGGTTTGCTGCAAAATGCTTGAACATACTCAGAGTTCGAATACAATAAAATATCTTGAGACTGAGAAGCTTATGTCCTCTTATCAGCAGCATGGTTCCAGAAAGCATCGCACGTGCGAATCTCAGTGTTCCCTTTCTTAAAATGAAGGGCCACAGGGAGATTCCATATTTCTAGATTTGCGGAAAACACTTGCCGTGGTACACCACTGCAGACTGTTAACGAAGGTACAAGTATATAGAGTAGTTTCTCAGATATATGTGTGGCTTAAAGACTTCTTAAGTAACAGAACCTAGTACATTGTCCACAATGGCAAGTGTTCATCAAAGACAAAGGTCTTGTCAGAAGCGCCTCAGTTAAGTGAGGTGGGACTTCCAGGGTTTGGCAAACAGGGTGGGCATCAATCTCCAGTTGTCTGCTGATGATGCTGTGATGCGCGGTAAGGTGTCGAAGTTGGGTGAGTGTAGGAGGATACGAGATGGCTTAGACAAAATTTCTAGTTGGTGTGATGAATGGCAGCTAAATGTAGTTCTAAATGTATAAAAATGTGGATGAGCTGGAAAAGAAACCTGTAATGTTCGCATACAGTATCAGTAATGTCCTGCTTGACACAGTCAAGTCGCTTATATATTTGGCCGTAACGTTGCAAAACGAGATGAGATGGAACGAGCATGTGAGGGTTGTGGTAGGCAATGCGAAAGATCGGCTTCGGTTTACTGGGAGAATTCTACGAAAGTGTCGTTCATCTGTAAGTGAGACCGCGTATAGGACGCTAGTGCGACCTATTCTTGAGTACTGATGGAGTGCTTTGCTCTCCCACTTTGCCCGATTAATGAAAGACACCGAAGCAATTCAGAGGCCGGCTGTTAGATTTGTTACTGGTAGAGTCGAACAACACGCAAATATTACGGAGATGCTTCGGGAACTCAAATGAGAATCCCTGGATTGAAGGTAACGTTCTTTTCGAGAAACACTACCGAGAAAATTTAGAGAACCGGCATTTGAAGCTGACTGCAGAACTATTCCACAGCCCCCAGCAGAAATTTCGGGTAGGGACCATGCAGATAAGAGAAATTAGGGCTCAAACTGAAGCATATAAATAGTCGTTTTACTCTCGCTGTATGCGAATAAACCAGGAAAGGAAACGACTAATAGTGGTACAGGGTACCGTCTACCACGCACCTTACGGTGGCTTTCGTTGAATGTATGTGGATGTACAACATGTAGGTGTAATACCCAGCACCTAGCTATTAATTTTTTTTTTCTGAGACGCTTGTTACTCATCTACTGCTAAAACACAGATCTCTCAGTTTCTATACAACAAAAAAGTTACACTATGTGATCAGAAGTATCCGGACATATGGCTGAAAATGACGTACAAGTTCGTGGTGCCCTCCATCGGTAATATTATAATTCAATATGGTGTTGGCCCACACTTAGCCTTGATGACAGTTTCCACTCTCGCAGGCATACGTTCAATCAGGTGCTGGGAAGTTTCTTGGGGAATGGCAGCCCATTCTTCACGGGTGCTGCACTGAGGAGAGCTATCGATGTCGGTCGGTGAGGCCTGGTACGAAGTCGGCGAACCAAAACATTCCAAAAGTGTTCTATAGGATTCAGGTCAGGACTCTGTGCAGGCCAGTCTATTACGGGGATGTTATTGTCGTCTAACTACTCCGCCACAGGCCGCGCATTCTGCACAGGTGCTCGATCATGTAGAAAGATGCAATCGCCACCCATGAATTGCTCTTCAACAGTGGGAAGCAAGAATGTGCTTAAAACATCAATGTAGGCCTGTGCTATGACAGTGTCACGCAAAACTGCAAGGGATGCAAACCCCCTCCATGAAAAACACGACCACACCATAACACCACCGCCTCCGAATTTTACTGTTGGGCCGGCCGGAGTGGCTGTGCGGTTCTAGGCGCTACAGTCTGGAACCGAGCCACCGCTACGGTCGCAGGTTCGAATCCTGCCTCGGGCATGGATGTGTGTGATGTCCTTAGGTTAGTTAGGTTTAATTAGTACTAAGTTCTAGGCGACTGATGACCTCAGAAGTTAAGTCGCGTAGTGCTCCGAGCCATTTGAACTATAAGACGAGCCAACTAATGCTGAAATCTTCTGCCAATAGCTTTCGATTTGTTGTGTTGTACTAAGCCGCGCGACCATGAAACCCAAGTTTTCTTACCTCCCGCCTAACTGTCATAGTAATTGCAGTGGATCCTGATGCAGTTTGGAATGCCTGTGTGATGGTCTGGACAGATGTCTGCCTATTACACCTTACGACACCCTTCAACTGTAGGCAGTCCCTGTCAGTCAACAGACGAAGTCGGCCTGTACGCTTTTGTGCTGTGCGTGTCCCTTCACGTATCCACTTCATTATCACATCGGAAACAGTGGACCTAGGGATGTTTAGAAGCGTGGAAATCTCGCGTACAGATTTATGATACATGTGACACCCAATCACCTGACCACGTTCGAAGTCCGTAGGTTCCGCGGAATGCCCCATTCTGCTCTCTCACGATGTCTAATGACTACTGAGGTTGCTGATGTGGAGTACCTGGCAGCAGGTGGCAGCACAATGCACCTAACATGAAAAACGTATGTTTTTAAAGGTGTCCGGATACTTTTGATCACATAGTGCACTTCTCCACAGCATTGCACCATTACCGAACCAAAAAAAGACATATTTTCACATCTTACAGTCCTCCTGACGCACATTCATTCGTCTTTCCACTTCTAAATTTACCACACGATCTACTCTTAGCTGCCTAAAAATGGGTCTACAATTCAACGAGTTTCCTTCTGCTTTTCTACGTTTTGTCTCGTTTTATAGACCTGAACAATGTGTCCCATAGAATTAGTTCTTTCGTAGAGTAACTTAGAGTTCAGCAGCTCTGTGTCAGTAACGAAACATTAGTAGAAAAACTACGGCCCAGTTCTTGCAGTTAAAAGATTAATGAATAACGATTTCGTGCACACTTTCTTCAGGTGATTCCTGGAGAATGGGATACAAAGCGGCATATTACTAACTTAAAATAGCGAAAGGTGAATGAAGTGTTAAATGCTGTACGAAAATATATGTCAGTAAAGCATTAATTGAAATTTACGATGCTACATACGATGTCTTTCACTATGGAGAGCACAGCCAGAGGTATGACGAGGCTTCTCCCGACTCATTGGCCTTCGCAGAAAAATTGTTGTTCTATTCAAGTCACAGCAAGGTCGCTCCGCCTCAGACACAGCAATATGTATGCTAGTTTAACGGTTACACGAAAAGGATTTTCCAAATTATTTTCGAGCAGGAGTTACGGAAAAGATTCAGTATCTATGAAAGTTCCTAATTCTTTCCTCATACATAGTATCTGACGCTCCGTTTTCAACTCACTTCATTCATGGTAGGGATATATTTCGCAAGACGTCTGCAGCAATGCACGCAGATGTTAATTGACACATATAAAAAATTGTTCACAATTGAATAAATTACCTGTAAAGTGAAAGCGTTCATCAATCTGGGCAGCAATTGTGTCACATACTTCTTTTATAGCAAAAGCTTTGGAATTTATTTCACTGTCTTAGTCGCTTCGTAAGATACAGAAGAACTTTGTACCAGTAAATTGCGCCAGCGATACTACTTCTGGTTTCCTACATTGCACTTTTGAAATCCTCTAAATTTTCTGTCCCTTGTAAATTGAAACGATGGGTGCACTAATTTCAAACAGAGTCCTCTTGCACGAATAACGGTGGGAGTTTGCCAAATAGCAGAGTCCTTGATTTAAAATTCCATGTGATGTTGGAAACGTGAGTGGTGGTCTTATTCACTATGTCAGATAGCCTCGTTGTTCGTTTGTAAGAACTGCAAAAGAAATTAAGGAACTCATTGATGCCAGGAAAAATAGAAAAATAACTCACATCCGTATTCCGTCTTGTTAGTTGGGCCAAAATCAGATTCAACTTACATACATAACAATGAACACAGCAGGAATGTTTAAGATTCTTTTTCAGAAGAAGTGATTTTGCTAAAGTTTTTGTATTATGTTTACGAAGAGAGGAAAAGGTCGTAAGTCATTCTGCAGGTTTACCCTCACACAAAACATATCTGACAACCCCAATAAACTATGAAGTTGTTGAAATATAATTTTTCTGCTCTGCGAGAACGATACAAAAACAGTGGCAGTAATTTCCTTTCTTACTCGGTCGTGACAAACATCTAGCATACTGGAAAGTAATTCAGTCTGAATATGCATAGAAGTGCTTTTAAAACCAGTAGCTGTGGGAAGGTGATCGCTATGTGCAGCATCGAATTCAGCAGTGAAAGTTATAAGATCATGGATAGTTCCTAAAATTTGATGAATCACTTCTTTCGTTACGTCCATGAAGCTGAAAGTTGTGTTTTATCATTTACCAAAATCCATAACTTATGTTTTACGTGTCTACTACTCGCGAACCATCTTTGCTGTCATACCAGCTACCTCTGATCAATTTTCCGTATACTCAATGCTACTTCTGCAATACTGGTCCATCTTGGCTATGATCATTGCACCAAAAGGGGCTCACCCAATGGGGACTGAGGGTGCTGTTACAGTGCACGTGGCTAACAGGTTTGATGGGGAAGAAAGCTTTCTTCCTCTTTCTTGTCCGTAGTACTCTGTTCTGGAGTGAAGATTGTACTTTTGCTTTTGTGTGATACAATATGCTAATGAGCGTGGTTGTAATGACTTTTAGTGAGAAAGATGGACAGCGATGTATGAAAGTAACCTTCAGTTTGTATCCATGATCGACACTGAGAAGTGTAAATCACATTTCTCCATACATCTACACTGGCTGTTAATGCTATATTAGGAATTGATTTTTGTCTATGTGACAAGAACTGATGGACTGTGGGTGCTTTGAAGTGCGGTTCAGGTGCGACGGGTCTGCGTATAAATTATGTTTTGATGAATGGGCGATTAGGGAGAAGGGTTCGGATCACTGTCTTAATTTTCTGGAGGGATCTAAGTTGTTTTTTGAGTTGAGGTCTGTTGTGAATGAGAGAATGGCTAATGGAATTTCTTTACTATATTTTCAAAGAAGTGTTTCTACTGAACAAAATATATGAGATCAGATTGTGTTGAGCAATCAGGGGAGTTAGTGAAAGGAAATTCGTTTGAGGTACTGCATCGTCATTCTTCAGGTTTTCTGAATACTCTTTTACTCTTAAGGGATTTCTACATCACATTACGGGTAAGGGCCTCTCAGTGCAACAATTGGAAGAAGGGAGCAGTGGAACAATGAACTACGACAGCGTTCAGGCGACTTTGTCTGGTTTACTGATAGGTCGGAAATAAGTGAAGGCGCTGGGGCCAGGGTATACAGGATATAGCCAAGACTACAGAAAGCATTCTCTCTAGGGAAACTAGTCAGGATAACGTCATTACTCATTCTCTTTCCAGATTTCCCGTGGTATTGGATCATGGGACTGAGGATGATCACAAGAAAAACACTTTCAGTATCATGTATTTCCGGAATCTAGTATTTAGTAATTTTATTATGACTTCTTTTGGAAGCATTGCTGCAGAGTAGACTTGGACCTATCATGAATACCATCTGACAGTTCTATTTTACTACAAATGCTATATTATTTAAGAAGAGAGGCGGAGATAATTGACGGTGGGGTTGTTTGTATTCCAGGCGAATCGGTCAATAGATTGGTTTGGCGTACTCATTTAAGCTATGCACTCCTTGGTGCAAGAAAGAGTTTTCACAAGCTTTATGAAACATGTAATTTTTTGGATGTGGAGAAACACATTTGAAAGGTCTCAGCTCCGTGCAAGCCCTGCCAAAAGCTGAATCCGTTGATAGTGTGTCATCGTACACTTCTATTACCGATTATTCCGTCAAGATTAAAAGAGCTTGCACTAATTGATTGATTCAGTCCGCTCCCAAGAACTAATCATCGGTACTCCTATGTTTTTGCTGCTGTCAAGCTGACTTCAAAATTTGTATCATTCACACAACTGAGTGGAGCTACTAGTCAATTTTCTGAATAAAGTAGGGCATTTAAAGAAGTGGACAAACGTCCGCAGTTCAGATTAACAGTTTGGAAGCTTGCTTTACGTCGTCACAAGATTAAAACTATTTACATCCTACCACATGATCCGGTGTCTAATGCTTCTGAAAGCGTGGCAAATGAACTAAGCAAATCATTCAGTCTTTACTGTCAAAGGTGCCACAAGTGATGGGATTCCTACATTCAACAATCCCAGGAAGTCATGAATGAGCTACCAGTTGATTTGACGTCACCCCTGCCAATTCACACTCTCAAGAATCGGCTTCCATGAGAGAAGACTCGAAAATCGTAGCGTTACCAACCACTACTAAGGAATATCAGATAGGCTGCCGACTGAAACCAGGGGAATGATGCACGCAGAAGATTACGCGGGTAATCCTAAAAGTAAAGTCTCCTATTACTTTATAAGTACACAGACCTGTGTACTTCTACATGACATCAGTTTACAGTTTGAAAATTTAGCTATTTTTCGACATAATCGCCATTTCTGTCGATGCATTTTTGTAAGCACTGTGGCAGTTTTTGTATGCCCATGTCATACAAGCTCGCCGCCATGCTGTTTAGAAAGTTACGAACCTCTGCTTTCACCTCGTCGTTGGAGCTGAATCGCTGGGATCACAATTAACGCTGACAGGTACTGTGAGACTCTGAAAAAACTCAAACGGGCAATTCAGAACCGGAGAAGAGGAATGTTGAGCAAGGGCGTACACATTCTCCATGACAACGCTCGCCCACACATCGCTCGGTAAACCGTTGCTTCCCGCAACAGTTTCAGAGGAACATAATCACCCACCTACACTATAGTCCTGACTTGGCGCCCAGTGACTGTCACCTGTTCCTTAGGTTAAAAGAACATTTAGTCGGAAAGCGATTCAGCTCCGACGACGAGGTGAAAGAACAGGTTCATAACTTTCTGAACAGCATGGTGGCGAGCTGGTATGATATGGGTATACAAAAACTGCAACAGCGTCTACAAAAATGCATCGACAGAAATGGCGATTATGTCGAGAAATAGCTAAATGTTCAAGCTGTATACTGATGTAAACCATTGTAGAAATGAACAGGTCTATGTACTCATAAAGAAATAGGAGACCATACTTTTGGAATTGCCCTCGTAATAAAGTCAGTCGTAGTGGGACAAACGGTGTTGATAAAATCACACAACTCACTTCAATTATCGAGTAACTGTGTGATAGACAAAAAAGTCACCAACAAAAATGTGAATAAATTTATTAATAAAATGACTAATCGTACATATCACATAACGTACACACTATAAGATATTTATCTTCCTGAACAGGCGTCTTTTTCGACACACAACCTCAGTGGCATATAAAGCAAACGAAACTAACCCTCTTCGTGTTAATTACAAAGCAAAATAACTGTTAACGTATCTGATGACGGCAACATGCTATCAGAACACAATGTGCTAGTAAAATACTAGTAACAAGTGACTATTGAAGTATACACCATTTCATAAAAATATTTCATAAAAATTATCAAGTAAATGGCATTTATTAATGCACAAGCTTTTCCTGATATACTTATGACCTTATTGTGTGAGGTGTGCTGTGCATCCAAATATAATAGAGGTGGAGACCCTCAGGAGCAGGAAAAGCTGAGGAGTCCATCATATTTGCAATGTAAAAATATTTAAAGAGTAAAATGTGGAGATCAGTGTCTCGACTTTAATTGAGTGCACTTGAATGTTATAATGTTTTATGATTGTGTCTAATGTGTTTTATATTTTCAGATGTTTGAGATTTTGTAAAATTTTGTGAACCTGAACTATATTTTCTGTAACCTAAGGAAAAGTGATGGTATTTATGAAAATAAAAAGAAGAGGAATGCTAGAGAAGAGTAGACAAGAGAAATTAGATAATGATGAAGATGTAATTTATTATATTTGAGAATTACTTTGTCAGGGTTAATGAATATTGTCTATTGGATGTTTCCGTATGTTACGAACATTTCGCCATAGGAAAGGAATGTGAGACCTGATAATCTGGCCTTGGGTTGAATGATTATTTATTTGTTTTGTGCATAACTGATGACATTTATCGTAAATATAACTGTGTTTTCTATGTGATTGATTGCAATAATAAATAATTATTGTATATCAGTTTCCTGTGTGAATGATTGCAATGATAAACAATTATCATATATTAGCTATTAGGAAGTAACGTAGAATATGTAATTTGTTGTAGATAATGTAGTGGGGTGCAGGCTGTTTCAGTCAATAGCTGTAGACCTGGCCAGATTTACAAAGAGGTGAATGCAGTACTGTGCATAAATAGTGTTCTCAATAAGATAAGCATACATTTGCATATAGCTATGTTAAAAGGAAGCTGTAGCCATTTTATTGACTCATGTAAATAATGGAGAAGCAGCTGAATACGTACAAGTGTCATATATATTCCTATATAAGTAGTGGTTTAATGAATAATTTTCTCACTACAACAGATTAGTTGAGCACTGTATGAAAAAAAAAGCGCTCCGTCTTCAGGCCACAAGTGGCCCACCGGGACCATCTGACCGCCGTGTCATCCTCAACTGAGGATGCGGATAGGAGGGGCGTGTGGTCAGCACACCGCTCTCCCGGTCGTTATGGTGGTTTTCTTTGACCGGAGCCGCTACTATTCGGTCGAGTAGCTCCTCAATTGGCATCACGAAGCTGAGTGAGCACTGTATGAGCTAATGCATTATCTGATATCTTGAGCTAGAAATGGTTATGACTTATACTTCATTTAATATGTAAATGTAGGAATATAACTGGTTGAAGGACGATGTGAATAGCTGAGCCTACCTGCAGAAGATTATGTAAACTGTTTCATTTAACAAACAAATATTGTTGTATATGCCATTTAGTGCTGGATGTAAATTTGTGAGCGTTGTTAAGCCATTGAACAATTTTGTGGGACATTCATTCGTACTTTTGTGTAAAATAATAATCTGTTACACAATCTTTGCTTTTATAACTAGTATAGTAATGTAAAAGAAGCAGATCAGAAATTGGTCTTGCCAGATTTAATTACAAATCACTGTAAATATGTTATGCAATGTCATTTGTGCTTCATTATGTCAGACTATAACCATATGTTTGATTTTGTGGATGGATGTGTTAAAGAAGTCTATAGACTGATAGTACTTCATGCAAGATTTCGTGAGGCGTAGAGGTCGTAATTCAGCCATTTTGACATACTGCTGTATCTTTATTCAACCTTTCATACAGCCACAGAGGCAATTGTTTGTTGATTATTTTGTATTGGATTAACCTCTGTAAACTTAATGATTTTTGTCCATTAAATGTTTCCATTCACTTTTTATGAGAGCCAGTTCTCTGTGTCAATACAATATTCAGTCACTTAAAGAAGTTAGGTCAGAGATCCTGTATCTATGCCTAGGTAATAGTTGTGAGGCAATACATTCAAAGCTGCGTGCCTATAAAAATTATTTCTAATCCTTTCTTAATTTGATAATCGTTGTACAACTTTTGTACAGTGTACAAGAATGCTCACACCCATTTAGGTGTTTATTAAGGCAATATAAAGGTCATATTTCAAATATTTTCATACAGTTTATCAACTAGATAATTTGTATTTAACTTTTGTAGTAGTGTGTGACTATTCCGACCACATCATGCGTGTGTGTATGTGTGTGTGTGTGTGTGTGTGTGTGTGTGTGAATTCCTAAGGGACCAAACTGCTGAGGTCATAGGTCCCTAGACTTACATACTACTTAAACTAACTTATGCTAAGAACAAAACAAACACCCATGCCCGAGGGAGGACTCGAACCTCCGGTGGGAGGGACCCCGCAGTCTGTGACATATCGCCTCAAACCACGCGGCTGCTCCGTGCGGCAACCACATCATGATCACTTCTTGAACACAGATAACTTTATCGTTGCATATTTGAGATATTTTCCGTCAGTTGTTCAGTTTGATAGTTTTTATAGGTTTTGTATTAGTGTACAACCATTCGGACTACATCACAGTCACATCTTGAGCGCAGATATCTTTGTTGAGTGGTATTTAACCTTGTTACATGTTAACAGATCTGTGGGATCTAAAAAGACTGATTTCCATAGGTGTATCCATTTCTACTCAGAAAAAATTCAATATAAATACATTCAATTTCGTACGTGAAAAATGTTTTGAACAAATTCCAACAAGTTTAGGTTTAAAAATAACATTATTACTCCTTTTTACAAACATTCAGGGCACTGGTGTATTACAACATTTTTCGTAAACAGGACTTTGTGTCCTAAAATCTGCTTTAATACTATAATAAGTTATGAATTAAGTTAACTTTTGTCATATTATGATGAATGATGAATGCATTTCTGCTTACTAGAATGGTTTAAACAATAAGCTTGAGTGTGTTCTGCTAATTTACCTTAAGTTACAAGCCTGCTCTCAAATTCCAGGGCAGTCTGATGAGCGATGTCTTTTATAATTTGGCTACTTCCATAGATTATGCTTATGTGAGGTCTTACCATAATTGTGAGCAGATGTAATGACTGCAGACGCGTAGGCGGAAGTCACCAGATTTCAGACTGTTACCAGACCAAATAGCACATACCGCCTTCTCCTCTCTCAGTCTTCAAGCCCAAGATCGTCTTGTGATATCAGGAAGACAGTTAAGTTGACGATGCCTCGCTTGTATCATCAAGAGAAGTGAAGTGGGTATCGCACTCCCAGTCTCTGTTCTGACCGGGACTTCGAGCTAAAACCCTTGTCCGCCAGTGGCAAGATTTTTCCATCAATAGTATTTTTGTAATTTTGCAATGGGAATGTGAACTGTACAAAACACATCTTCCAGTCCTGTGTCTATTAGCCTGCACTGTTCTGAGTGCTGTGCCTCGAGCCTCCGTCATGAACGCCCTTGCTTGGTCGACAAATGACCTTTCGTTCCCCATGAACGTTTTTTTCTGTTCGTCTGTAGAGGCGAAATTTCTCCCCTCGCACTGTCGTACTGCCAGACAGTCGCCTCTGCACCTGGTGGTGAAAATTGCACACACGAAGCATCGCGGAAGATTTTACTTGATTTCAGACCAGGAGAAAAGACAGACACGTGTAGAAGAGGGCTCCTCTCCACCCGTCTTCCACGAATTCCCTGAACATGCAACAAAGCTTTAAAGACAGACTGTCTTTCCACAGAAGAGTCGAACAGCAAAGATGGTCGCTCCTCTGTTGGGATGATTTGCCACGGTGCCATTTTAATGGGAGACGGGTCTGCTCGTATTGTTTTTAGCTGGCGAAAGCTGGCCCAAGCGGCCACTGTGACGCCACACCGGAATATATTCACTGGGCACATACCTGAGCTGTTTGGCGCAGCCACTGCCCTCTGCCCTTTGTCGGCGCATCCTCGAGTCGTGCGCCCACCACAGAGCATAGAAGTACTTTGTGGCGGCCGCCCTACTGGGGGTTTACCGGCCCGCTATCCACATTTTGCTCCCACCGTTCCACCAGGACTGCGTTTCAAAAGTGGAATACAACCGTTAATTAGAGAAGAAGAAGAAGGTGATCTGATCTTACAATCACTGCTATTACTATCTTATCAAATAAGAGACCGATTCGACCGATCTGAACATAATTTGTCGAATTGCTAATTGGATTTGCATGTCAAAAGAAGAGGCAGGGAAGGCCTGACGGTTCTCAGCCTTGCAGTAACGTCTTTCGCAGGAATAATAAGAGAAACGATCTTGTTCCTTCAGCTCAACTATTAGTGCGTTGATAACCACCTCTCACGCTGTACGTTTTGTACGGACAAAGAAGGATTTCTGTTACTCTAATAATTTGTTTCCAGATTCCAGAAGGTAAGTTTGCTTCGAGAATTCTAGACCAGCAGTTGTTTCACCGTACTGATACAACATTTTGTGGGAGCGATGAATTACCAGATACGAACAGTCATCTGTCATAAGCCACAACTGAATTAACCATTGTGATAGCTGTCTTTCCTATTAGGTGTAATCTAGATTATGCTTATGGTGTCTATGGTTGGATTCCGTGACGGGAAATTTGCTCGGTTAACAATTAGGTTGGTGTACAAGATCCAAGCGTATTTCCATAAGTTTAATAAACGCAACAGATACACATAACTGAGACTTAAGCCATCAATAACACATTCTCCTTCACTATTAGCACCAGTCTCCCAACGCTGGGGTAACTTTTTGATTCAGCGACTGTAGAAATTACGTGGTTTCGAGGCAAGAACTCGTCGAGAAAAATTCAGAGCGGATTTTCATCCGGAAAGGGAGTTCATTGAAGGTTTTCGATAGTGAGCGGAGAAGGTAAAAATCTGAGGGTGCAAGATAAGTATCAGAATGCAGGTAGGAGTTATCGTGGAGAAGCATCACTTCACGCAGACTTCCTGGTCGTTGTTCTTGGATTGCGTCTGCAACACGACCCAGTTGCTGAAAATAAGTGTCAGCAATGATAGCTACACCTCTGGAAAGCAGTTGGTAGTATACCACACCGTCGCTATTCCAACAGATGCATAACATTATCTTCGTACGCTGAGTTACTGCTTTGGTTGGGTTTAACCACTGCACTCTTTTTCTTATGTTAGCATAAACCCACCATTTCTTGTCACCAGGAAAAATACAGGATAGGAATGATCGGTATTGTTCACAAACCAACTAATGACGAGCAAGCAGACATGCACCTGTGGCCACCCGCTGATTTTTGTGATTTTGATTTAGAGCATGCGGTACCCATACGCCCGATTTTTGAACCTTCCTCATTGCACGCAAATGTCACACGATGGTGGAATGATCACAGTTCATCACATTTTCCAGTTATCGAGCAAACTGACATGGATCATTGTGGATTAATGCCTTCAAAAGATCTTAATCCAACGCCGCTGAACGTGGAGAAACACTAATGTAAAAACGGTCCTCCTTAAAACGAGTAAACCATTTTCTTGCCGTGCTCTGTCCATTGGCATTATCCTCATACATGGCGCAAATGTTTCTGGCTGCCTCCACTGCTGTCACCCTTCTATTGAACTCAGACAGAAGAATACGTCTGAAATGTTCAGATTTCTCCATTTGGTACTCCATTCTCTAGCGTTCACAGCTCCCCTCACTATAGCCAGATGAAAATATGTAAACTCAAATAGCAACAGTGAACTACAATGAACTAACATAAACAATGATAATCGATAAATAAACCGATAGCAACCGGAACACCAAAACGCAAAACAAAAACGCTATGAACTTATGCACCAACCCAATATAATGAACCATTTAAAATACCAAAGGAAATCTGTTGTGCTAAGTATGTGTGTCTGTATCGAATCACACCTGAAAGGTGCTCAGATCGTGTAATTATATTACCTTTCTGGGCAAGAGCGCATCTTTAACAAGAGCAATTTTATGTGGAGCTTGTTCACAACTACTACTAGAAACGCGTTTTACAATCGCCATACAAAGTCAAAAGCATCACAATAGTTAATAAAATTCACTCTTTTTAAGGATCGTAACGATATTTGCGAATATGATCATTGTATGTTTCAGGTGACTGTCTGCAAGTGCTATCCAGTTCACACTAAAATATGGTATCTCGCTGTGGACTCATATTCATGATACGGATGTTTTTTAAACCTGTGTGGTAATATTTCGAGACTTCAAAGCCAGTTAATGTCCATATCTTTTCGTAGCCAGTATTCTTTCGCAAACAACAAACGCAGTAAAGAGAACAATTTGTTTGTGAAATCGAAATCACATATCCGTCCTATTTTTCTGTAAATTTCTGTTCTGAAAGTTCTTACATTTTCTCTCTTTATTTTAATAACTAGATTTCCGGCACAGGTTTCCCTGGGTCCTTGATTCTTTGTTTAGTTATTTTACTATAGCGAAAAATCTGAATCAATCTGTAAAGAGCTTAGAGTGCCCATAGGCAATGGTCCAAAAAGTATGATGTTGAGCGCCCATAAACCCCAACCCACACACACAAAAAGTATGTATTTCGTCATTGGTTGCTATGGCAGTATTGTATTCGAGAATCCCTCTTTTATATCCCTTTTATGGTCCTAAATAAATCGTCGTTTGCGAGAACACTATGTGTATTTTCATTTTATTTCGTTGTGGTTAGTGAGGTTAGTACTACGAACTAAAACATTAGATTATCTGTGTCAGAAACGTAATCATCATCAGGCGGAAGTCCGCCCCCGGTAGCTGAGTGGTCAACGTGACAGAATGTCAATCCTAAGGGCCCGGATTCGATTCCCGGGTGGGTCGGAGATTTTCTCCGCTCAGGGACTTGGTGTTGTGTTGTCATCATCATCATCATTTCATCCCCATCGACCGGCAAGTCGCCGAAGTGGCGTCAAATCGAAAGACTTGCACCCGGCGAAAGGTCTACCCGACGGGAGGCCCTAGTCACACGACATTCATTTATCAGGTGGAAAACCACTACAGTAGTACCGTTCTTTGTGAAAATCATTGGCAACTTCTTGCAGCAGCATGTCATGATGCCAGGAGGCTTTGTTGCGTCTGACCTGTACAAGGATAACAGCAATCATGTAGTATTCTGGTGTGGAAAATATTATACCCTTTCCAGTGTACATTGATTGATACAATTATATGTCTGTATTGCAACTCTATAAAATGTTGTATATTACTGCCAATCCGTATTCTAGGGCCAAGAGAAGAAAAGAGGATACCAGGACACAGGGACATGGAGCCATTGATACCATTGCAGCACATTGGCTGCCAACAAAACATGTTAGTCTGGTGGCACGGTTGCGTTTTCTTATTTCAGTGTCAGCTCAACATGCTGAAGATTGGTTATCGCCGTCTACGTAAGCGGCGGGAACACACACTGACCTTCTCAATAACCGATTTGCGCGGGTCATAGCGTGCTGCACGATATCTTACCCGTACCACAATGCCAACATGCTTTTTCTTGAGTGATGGAACGCAGTTAAACTGTTCTGTCCCAACTTATCTAGTTTTACAGCGCTACGTAATGCACCAATGACTATTACAGAAGTTTCTTTGTGGATGTTCTCAATGATACATCGTTGTGACGAAGCACTGGATTTATGTTCATCGACACCGCCCGGCCGAGCCTGATTTTGGTATGCTGTCCCTCCCGATATCACTTCAAGTGAACGTTACGATTGTTCTTTCAACAACACAGCAACTTCCTTGTCTGGGAACTAAGTTAGGCTTGTGACTTGGAGCGGTATTGCAGTAATTAGATTTTCATTTCGGTTGCTGTCAATACGTTTGTGTGTGCATTACCTCTTGCACACAACGATACCGCGCTGGTTAAGAAAACGCCAGTGAGGCATTTGTATGACGATTACGTCTAAGAGACGGTACTGCTTCCGAAGAATACCAAAAAGAGTTTACTATATTCAAAATAACCGAGTCTAACGCTTTACAAATTTCTTACATCCACAATGAACCCTCAGGGAACTACACTGGCGGAAATGAAATGTGTTACACCACGAAGGAACAGTCTGACATTTTACAAATTTTCTGGAAATGGTCACACATAACGGATATTAAATGATTAGACCTGCACTCCATTCCGTCATGAGTATCAGTAAGAGATGTGACCCCTCAAGGCAGTAATGCACACCTTGCTGAGGTTGTCTTGAGGAATTTCTCGCCCTGCTTGAAACAAATGCTGTGTCGGTTCATGGATGTCGTTCTATGAAGGCTAGCATAAAAATATATAGCTCTCCACATCGTCCCAGACATACTTTAACATGGTAGAGCACTTGCCCGCGAAAGGCAAAGGTCCCGAGTTCGAGTCTCGGTCGGGCACACAGTTTTAATCTGCCAGGAAGTTTCATATCAGCGCACACTCCGCTGCAGAGTGAAAATCTCATTCTGGAAACACCCCCCAGGCTGTGGCTAAGCCATGTCTCCGCTGTATCCTTTCTTTCAGGAGTGCTAGTTCTGCAAGGTTCGCAGGAGAGCTTCTGTAAAGTTTGGAAGGTAGGAGACGAGATACTGGCAGAAGTAAAGCTGTGAGTACCGGGCGTGAGTCGTGCTTCGGTAGCTCAGGTTCGTAGAGCACTTGCCCGCGAAAGGCAAAGGTCCCGAGTTCGAGTCTCGGTCGGGCACACAGTTTTAATCTGCCAGGAAGTTTCATACTTTAACATACTTTACGGGTGACAAATCAGGAGTCCACTATCAAGAATCTTTACATTCCTAACCGTGTGTGAGGTGTGAACTGCAGTAGACTTTGCATTATACCGCTGGAATATGCCGTTTGGTACCCTGGCTATGAAGCGGATGAAAACAACTTTGATCATTCTACCCACATAATGTGAAGCATGCAGTCTTCCTTCAATAATCACCAAATCAGTCATGTAGTCACATCCAGTATTTCACCACACCTTGATTTCAGGAGTTGGAGATGTGTGGATCTCGAGAATCGCTGCCACCTGCTACATTTCAAAGTCTATGAACACGTTGGCGTCGGTCTGACCATCTCAGGCAGAAGTGAATCTCATCGCTGAGCACGGTAAAATGTCACTCCATGTCGCACTTGATTATTGCTCTACACCGTGCAGATCTTCTGTTGTTTATCGAATGGTGGCAGCGGTAAACGACGCACGACAACTCTAGGTCTCAGTCCTGCTTCCAGTAACCTGTTTCCGACGGTTCACGGTGACACACTCTGCCTGCAGCCTCTGCCCCAACTTCATTTGTCATTATGCACCTACA
Source organism: Schistocerca americana (assembly GCF_021461395.2). Taxonomy (NCBI): domain Eukaryota; kingdom Metazoa; phylum Arthropoda; class Insecta; order Orthoptera; family Acrididae; genus Schistocerca; species Schistocerca americana. Next base: position 661,719,341 of record NC_060130.1, read on the forward strand.
GGGTGCCCAAAAGTTACACTTACAAACTTCTAGGACTTGTAGAGGGGACAGGGTAGGTAATATTTTGAACTGGACGCGGCCGGCCGTTTTGGCCGAGCGGTTCTAGGCGCTACAGTCTGGAACCGCGCGTCACCCATGGTCGCAGGTTTGAATCCTGCCTCGGGCATGGATGAGTGTGATGTCCTTTGGTTAGTTAGGTTTAAGTAGTTCTAAGTTCCAGGGGCCTGATGACCTCAGATGTTGAGTCCCACAGTGCTCAGAGCCATTTGAACCATTATTGAACTGGACGCCATGTCCGGAAACGTACCGTTTGCGTGCTACAGCCATCTAAAAACATATTGATAACGCGACCACTTTTGCGAGTAATTTAGTAGGCGTGATCCAGTACATAACTTGCTTTACAATGCCTCTTAACCAATTAATAACCAAAGAAACAAAAACGAAACTTAATCAGTTTTCACAAACACTGTTATTTACAGTCTTGTTTAAACAGCTTTTGTCCTTTTCAGAGAAGGGTTAGCATTCTGATTGACTACACGTCAGATTTGATGTGGTGACCACAAAGTTCGGTGCACACATAGTACCTGCGAATGACGTTGTGGTACACACGCTGTATCACACCTGGTGTCTCGGAAATCTGTCCTGCAGCGACCACAACTCGTGTCACCAGATATTTTTCTGTCCCTATAGGAATCTCAAAAACTAGACTCTTCATTCGACCCCAGAGGAAAAAGTCCAAAGGAGTCAAATCCAGTGATCGTGGAGGCCATGCGATTGGACCACTTCGGCCTATCGATATGTATCCTAACCGTTAATCCAGATGTTCCCGAACATGACATCTGGATGCGCCGTCATGCTAAAACCACATGTCTTGACGGACGTTCAATGGCTCAGCATCCAACAACTCGCCTAATATATATTGTAGGAAGGGATGTTGTAAATCTCCCATAACCGCGAGCTGCGCCCTTCAGAAGGTTTATGTCGGAGTATGCTGCAAACGTGTATTCAACTATGTTGGTCTAACACTCACAGAAACGGGAATGAAGCTCGAACTAGGTCAGAGAGGTAGGACAGAGGTCAAATCACAGCAGCCGATACGGTGTAATCGCCCCCACCATCACTACTCTGTTGCATGCCTACCTAGCAAACATGTTTTCAAAAGGCTCTAACACGGAAACGGTACATCTCCGGAAATTGCTTCCAATTCAAAATACGGTTTACTCAGTCCCCTCTACAAGCCCTACAGGTTTGTAAGGGCAATTTTAGAGCATCCTGTATTCACCAGAGACAGTCGAAGAGGCAAACGTTCTTCTGGTAGTGTTGCTCTTCCGTAATAAACCATGCCTGCTCTTCTCGCCACATTGTAGTCCTGAGCTCATTTCGTCACCAATCGTTCTGCAGTCACAGCGACCTGTCGGTATGATGATTTCGTCCCTCATCCCCATGATTCGACGTTTCTCAAAGTTCTTAAGGTGTCGATAAGCTGGACGAATATGTTCTTTGTTCATGTTGTGTTGCTGTCTTCAAGTGAAAAGTTCCAGTAACGTTAGACATACCCAAAAGCCATCATATACCCACACTTATCTTCATCTGTAGAAATAGATTATTTTTTCTGTTCAAATGTTAAGCCCCAGTTGCTGCGTGTGTGGGCTTGAGTTTCCAGGTCTCGGTAGTGGAATGTTCAAACTGTCTACCACACTTATGTCCTCAACACAGAAGCGTTATACAAGCTAGAGTACACATTATATAACACCAAAACAATCAGCTGCTGGTTAAAGAAACTGAAATTTTCTGTCGTCTCAACCATTTGATAAAGGCAAATGAGAACAATTCTCATTAAGGCTGCGTTCTAACAAAACTACGGTTCGGTAGTTTTTGTACATTACATAAATGACGTAGTTAACGATAGGATTGCCGATACTAATGATAGAATTGGAAGGGAAGAAACTGGGAGCCGAAGACTTCTCTTTGTTTTTTGTTTTGTTTTGTTTTGCACATAATTAGAACTGCACATCATTCAGTGTTAGTCTTTGTGTGTAAGCCGGCCGCGGTTGCCGACCGGTTCTAGGTGGCTCGGCTGTCCCACTGCCGCCACCGGCAACATCTGAAACGGATGGTATGGACACATCTGAGGCGCCGACGACATCGGCATGGAGCGACGACATCGAGGACGCACCGGGCCCCGCGCAGGTGCCTGCGGCACACGCGACGGAGCAATAACCGCATGCCAGCAGCAGTGAATTGCAGGGACACACGGCGAGTGGCGCAGCCGGCTGCACCACTTCTGTTGCCCTAACGGTGGGCCACAGCATATGACGTACTGAGGGACTACGATTGACATCAACAACATTAGTACCTGGGTGAAACTCCAACTCCTGCGGGAAATGGTTCGTGCATCCGACACTGACGTCGCTCCTATTCAGGATGAGCACTTGGCCGCCCTGCCGAATGTGGTTCAAAATAGCTCTGAGCACTATGGGACTTAACATCCGAGGTCATCAGTCCCCTAGAACATAGAACTACTTAAACCTAACTAACATAAGGACATCACACACATCCATGCCCGAGGCAGGATTTGAACCTGCGACACTTACCGTGATGGACACTCGCATTGTAAATGTTCACGCCTCATCTGGTTCTGTCATAGAAGGGAGAGAGCTCGATTTTACTGTAAGGAGACCACTCCCCTCTCACTTGGCCGCTACGAACATTGTCTGCTTGGCGGCGACTTCAATTCTGTTTTACATTGGAAGGACCAACACTTCAACCCTTGCCAGAAACTGTGCTTCGTCATCCGCGACCTTTCCCTCACTGACACATGGGATATTCGACATGTCGATGCACAAGGCTATACATATCAGATGGGCCACTTTGCGAATCGCCTAGAAAGGATTTATGTCTCCCAAGGGCTCGTCGGTGCTAGCCAAGATGCAAAAAGCTGGCTATTGGCATTCTCGATTTTGTATCCCGTCTGGAAGGCGGCGCGTGGGTAGGAGCGGGAGCAGGAAAAATACGTCGGTGCCGCACGTAAGTAAAAGTGCTTTATTGGTGCAAAAAACAAGTTAATACATGGTTACATAAGTTGCAATGAGGTGCGATGCTGAGCAAAGCTGAAGCGAAGTGTCCCGGCCGTCTGCTCTCGATCAAATGGGATGAAACTGGAGCGGAGCTCGTAGAGCACAGCACCAGCTATAGGGCGCTGTCGTCGGTGTCGGTGTCGTAGTGCCAACCTACGCCGTGGCATCGTGGCTATCGATACCACACTCGAACCGCTGTGCATACGTCAGCACCCTCTCCTCCCCCAGCAGACGGTGTAGCGCAGTCGTGTGCTGTGGAAATTCAACACCACATACCTTAACAATCCTGGCTGCTAATGGTGTGCAGCGGAGGTCTGAACAGCATGCGAACGCTGGCATCCAGCATATAGGACGAAGATGGCATGATGGCTGGAGTGCACCAAGCTTGCGATACGGCGAGTCTTAATGCAGTTTGGCAGGGAGATGTCTGCGTGGAACGGCCATACAACAGACTTTCACTTCACTGTGCTTCATGACTTTGATATGTGACCACCCTCCCCAACGTTGGACGATTGAACAGTGGAAAAACGTTGTGTGGAGTGACGAATCACGGTACAAAATGTGGCGATCCCATGGTAGGGTGTGGCTATGGCGAATGACCGGTGAACGTCATCTGCCAGTGTGTGTAGTGTCAATGGTAAAATTCGGAGGCGGTGGTGTTATCGTGTGGTCGTGTTTTTCATGGAGGGGCTTGTACCCCTTGCTGTTTAGCCTGGCACTATCACAGCACAGGCCTACATTGATGTTGTAAGCACACTCTTACTTCCCACTCTTGAAGAGCAATCCGGGCATGACGATTGCGTCGTTCAACACAATCGAGCACTTGTTCAGAATGCACGGCCTGTGGTGGAGTGGTTACACGTCAGTAACATCCCTGTAATGGACTGCCCTGCACAGAGCCCTGACCTGCATCCTATAGAACACCTAGAACATCTTTGGGATATTTTGGAACGCCGACTTCGTGCCAGGCCTCACCGGCCGACATCGATACGTCTCCTCAGTGCAGCACACAGTGAAGAATGGACTGCAATTCCCCAAGAAACCTTCCAGCACCTGATTGAACGTATGCCAGCGAGAGTGGAAGCTGTCATCAAGGCTAAGGGTGGGCCAATACCATACTGAATTCCAGCATTACCGGTGGAGGGCACCACGAACTTGTAAGTCATTTTCAGCCAGGTGTCCACATACTTTTGGCCAGATAGTGCACTAGGAAAACTACCGTAGTCTACTCTTACTTATTGTAGTCTACGGTAGCCTATGGTAATTTTACAACTTTAATTCTCATTAATCCGTAGTAACGCAAATAAAGTAAATTTCCTACCGCATACATTTAATGTTACACGAAGAGACGCCTGTTTTACAACGGAACGCTGCCACCGTGAGAGCACAATTCAGTTATGTAGAAGAAATCGGTCATATTTATAATTTTATGAGGGTAGCATGAGCTGAACCGTTGTAGAATAAAAACGAAAAATAACAAATACAGTCTGAAACCTTAACGTTAGTTTATCCCCTTGAATTAGTATCGCAATAGGATAATGTACCATTAAGTATTTGTACAAAGAGTCAATATCTATTCACGTATCGATATCTCAAATGATTGCTTATTTGAAGCACAAAGAAAATTATGTGCTTCCAGATAAAAATTGAGTTTAACAAATGTAACTCCACATCGGAATGCCCGTTGATGTGCGCAAAAGTACAATTCAATGAGTGCTTGAGTCAAGCTCATGCAGATACAAAATGTACTTTTAATGAGTGGTTCACAGCTCAGACGATATGGAAGATTGCTACGGAATCGCGATTGGCTTTCCAAATCTGTGAAGCTCACAATTGCATTTTAAAGAACGGATCGAAAGTCCAACTAAGTGAAACTACTGAAGAAGCAACACAAGTTGCGGAATATACCTCGAAAATTGTGAGCTGCTCAGAGCAAAGGCAGCGCCAACGCTGAGTGCGACACTTGCTCAAGGACTCATCATAATCGCACCAGGCGCCGCTGTCTCTCGATCTGACATCACAGTCACATATCACCATCGTGTCTCTCGTTTTCCCTACGTTCCTCTCCGCATCCGAACACCCAAGGATTGGAGGAGAGGACTCACAAATTTCACCGTAGTGACAAGCAAGAATTTATCTGAATACGCCAAAACGCAGAGGAAACCTGCCAAGACGTCTGCATCATCGCTTACTGTACATCAATAAACTTGCAAGAGTTTGGTGCACCACTCATAGTTTCAGATATTCACGCCATGTAAAATTCTGAAATTTTCTCTCACTATAGATGAGAAAACGGCGGTGTCGTGTGTTTGCACCAGCCCACAGGATGTGCAGATTGGTCGCAATACTCAACGGTCCTGCGGCTACTATGCTCTAACTTCTAAAGGCTCTTGCCATTTCCAGACAACAGAACCTGGCCAGTTTGCAGCCGAGTAGTTATGCGAACCAGCATCCCAGTCGTGAGTACTAATCTGTCCCGTATTCAAAGCGCCAAGACCAGACGTGATTTTGGCAACACGTCCGCTTGCGTGCTTTAGGGAACAGAAATTCAAGAATCTTACTCCACAAGCCACTAGCAACGTATTTCCCTCAAGCAAAGTGTAGAAAATACAGCTGCGAAATTTACTTATTATCGCTAAGCGATATGTGACTATGCCGTCATACTGTACTGAAAACAAGCTCTGGTAAGGTTAAAATTTTAATCAACATATAGGGGTTTCATTTCCGTCAATGTGCTATGAATAGTGACGGTATTAACAAAGCCATTCCATTATTTGACAAAAATCCACATTCGATTACAGAAAAAATTTTCTCATGGTATAGTTCCATCAGTGTATGGTGCAGTCCATCTACATTTAACTAACTGAATCTCTTGTAAGCTTGAACCGTTTTAAGGCAATATTGTAAAATGTCTTCCTTCGATGTGAGGAAAAGGATCATATTGCTGTACTACTGAGAACATAGTTGAACTCTGCATATTCTGGCCGTAAAGTGAACGAAACAGTCATTAAATTCGGACTCGTAGGGATGATACTATGCAAGTCACATGTATTGACCCCACAGTATCCGGGTGTTATCGCAGTTATGTATGTCGGGACGGCTAATCATCGTAATCGTTCATTTACAAGCCGTGCGAGGTAGCTCACTAGTTAAGACACTGCGTTTTTTATTCAGGATTAGCGAGGTACACATTCTTGTTTGGACATTATAATTTAGGTTTTTCACCCTCATCTTAACCACTTTAGGTAGTGGTGTATCGTCGTAAAGTATGGTAGCTGGAGCGTGAGCCCTGGGTGCCATTTCGTTTGGGCGCGCATTTAAAGATTGGCGAAAAATGACAAAGAGAAGAAAAGGAAAATAGGGACGAGGAAGAAGAGGCAGAAGAAGGAGAAGAAGAAGAAGAAGAAGAAAGAGAAGAAGGGAAAAGACTGGAAGACCTTACAGAGAGAAGAGGGTGGAAAATATATGAAACTAAGTCATGAGGAATTCCGGATGGACTGTGTTCAGCAACATTTCCATAAGACTCCGTCTCCCTGATACGGATAGCTCGTGTCTTGTTTTCGGCTGCTAGATGGAACCACTATCGGTATACTAAGTGATCTGACGTACCGGAAGAGCAAAGGGTATGTTTTACCTTCGTTGTTTTGTTTGTTACGGCTTTACATTAATAAGAAATTAAACAATGGAGAAAGAATGGCGTTACTGTTACAAGCATTGCGACTTTGGACTGTGTGTTTTCCATGTTTTGAATTCAGATAGCAGTGACCTGCTGACGTTGTTATAGTACGTTATTTCCTACTTTTAGTTCTGCTTTCTTTCTCGTTTGAACTAACCCAGTTTCACCAACAAAACAAGACAAGGACGAAGAAGTAGCAACGGAAATGACATTTTGTGTTAGGAAGTTATGTCGCTCTATTAGACTGACTACAAAATCAGAACAGACAGACAGATGAGTCCGCCGTACAGGCGTACTGATGTTCTTACGACAGTAGGGGGGAGCAACGCTCTGGATGTTGATGTGTGTGTCAGCTCAGTTAAGAAAGGAGACGTATAGCCGTTGTATCCCCTCCTGAGTAAAATGATCTGTATTTGGAACAACTGGCTCTCGATATCTTGGAGAGCGGCAGAGAGTCGACGTTAATATTCAAAATGATCCCGTGGAATACAGATTCAGGGATTGGAATTGTCACGAGAGTATTTCAGTATGATTCAGTCAGCACAACGATACGTTTGCCGCATACGCACGATCTTACTAATTTAGAAAGACTGTACCAGGACGTTGTCTGATGAGCAGCAAATAACGACTCAGGATATGCTGACACACTCCTCCGAGTACGTAACAGAGGCGACGTGCAATCACACTCTTCTGGCTTCACAGCCTGGCGTCGGGAGTTAGGTGCAAGGTATGCCGGGCAAAGTTTACTCATGACGCAGTGGTTGTCAGTGCTAGTGTATTACAAATATACATTGCTGAACATGCTGCTTTGACACTCACGAATACCATCCCGTTACAGCAACATTTATAACAAGCTGTTCATGGTCTTATCTCAATAGATGTCGCCGTAATGCGGGATGGCACAGGGGGCTGCTGAAGTCGATAACCAACGAAGATAGACGCAAGACTGGCGTGTGAAAGGGAATTTCCTCGATATGTGATCAAGATGGGTCGATTTCGGATTTTTTGAGTCGAGAACAACAACAGGTTGATTATTCGCACAGGTGTTTTATTCTGCACAGTCATTCAGGGTCATCGACCTGTCCGCCTACCGCCAAGGGACGTCTCGATCCTAATGACATAGCATGACTCGCCTGAAGAGCTGCTCGTAGTCCTTTTAATCTGCGGCCAACTGCCTCTGTCCCGACATTGGCTACGACTGTAAAGGTAGCTATTTGTCTCGGATCGAAGTGTTTTGAAACATTGTGTACGTTGATATTTTGCTACTTTTTCGCAGATTTGCTGGAGACAATTAGTGTGACAACACCACATCATGAGTTGGCTACAGGCACCCGAAACAGTCAATGTGTATATTTCCTTGTGCGATCGCGACTGAATAAAAGCATTTGTGAGTTGCAGTAAACAGATCGTTTTATCTCCGTTACACAATACGGCTGTGTTTACTGAAAATTGGTTCACTTCTATTGTTACTGAATGAGACCACTGAATCAAATAAAAAACAATATTGTGGAATACAGTAGAAATGCGAATTAAAATCAGTTTTAGTGTACAGCGTCGCTTGAAACATAAGGGTATATGGAAGAAGTCACTAGAGAATTCACAATTATCTACGTGATTAAACCCCAGGCTGTCTTGAAAAAGGTGAATTACCACACGGATTAAATCAAATGTTGAGTTAATACACTGCCTGAAACAAAAACTGAAGCACTCAGAAGACATGGTCGGTTGTCAGTGTAATTTCGTACACGTGCACAATATCGGCTGGTATGTAAATGATTAGAGGCCGGCCGCTGTGGCAGAGCGGTTCTAGGTGCTTCAGTCTGGAATCGCGCGACCGCTATGGTTTCAGGTTCGAATCCTACCTCGGGCATGGATGTGTGTGGCAGACTCTGCAAGAGAGGCGCTCTACATCGCGGTGTAGCTTGCTGTTAGGTTTAAGTAGTTCTAGGTTCTAGGGGACTGATGGCCTCAGATGTTAGTCCCATAGTGCTCAGAGCCATATAAAACCCATTTTTATGTAAATGATTAAGAGTTGCAGTTCTCCGCGACAGGAAGAACTGCCGCCAGAGTGCATTAGTGTAGTTGATGTTCAGTGTTGTTACCAGGCATGGTAAGTAAAGGATCGTGAAAAGCGGTTATTTGGTAAACGTGATAGCGTTACGGAGATGTTTAGCAAACTCAAGTGGCAGACTCTGCAAGAGAGGCGCTCTACATCGCGGTGTAGCTTGCTGTCCAGGTTTCGAGAGGATGCGTTTCTGTATGAGGTATCGAATATATTGCTTCCCGCTACTTATACCTCCCGAGGAGATCACGAATGTAAAATTAGAGAGATTGGAGCCCGCACGGAGGCTTTCCGGCAGTCGTTCTTCCCGCGAACCGTACGCGACTGGAACAGGAAAGGGAGGTAATGACAGAGGCACGAGAAGTGCCCTCCGTGACACACCGTTGGGTGGCTTGCGGAGTATAAATGTAGATGTACATATTGAGCGACCGCGGCGAAGGAAGCGGAGATGCGATGTAATCGTATGAGATAGCGTTTTCAGCAGGTGACAGAGTGTGAAAGGGGGCTCACTGTCAGTCTGCATTTGGACGGCTGGTCGAATCGTGCAGTATCCAGATTTGTGGGACATTCGTATGGGACAGTGACCCGATGATGGGCTGCATTGGAACGTGAGGGCAGAGGTATTCGTCGTCATGGTTCATATCGATCGTGTCTGACCATCACATCATGCGCCAAGCACATTATAGCCTCTTCAGATTTGAGCCTGCCATCCAAGAACATGCAATGGACTACCTGCAAAATTCTATGTCATACTGCTCCACTGGTCAGAGACATGCAGCATCCAGACTAGGGAATTAGCGCTCCACGCTAGGCTGCCGTCAGCACAACACAGTCGGCTGCGTTTGGAGTGGTGCTGTGACCGGGAAGCATGGACGGCTGGCGTCTCATTGTGTTCAACAATGAATCGCATTTATGCACTACCCATGTTTCAGAGAGCCACAGCTGTGACACTCCTGGAGTCACGGTGTGGGGAGCCATCGGATATGATTTCAGATCACGACTGATAGTGATTGACGGACCTCTGACGACAGATAGGTGTTTTATGGACATACTGCGTTTTCATGCTACTTCTCGTGTGACAGTATCGTGGTGTGGCTTTTCAACAGGACAATGTTCGTTCATACATGCCATGAGTCTCTATGAACTTTCTGTGTGATGCAGGTAGTCCCGTGGCCAGCAAGATCTGCCCCGCTAGAGACTGTGTGGGACCATATCGTACGTCAACTCCGCTCCAGTGCCGGTAATCACGTATCTAGGGCCGGTTACAACAGTTGTGGACCACTTTGGCTCACGGGAGAATAAAACGACTCCTTTCCAACCTTATCAGTACATGCGTCCTGGCCATACGAGGTAAGTTCTACCTCGTATGGCCAGGACGCATGCACTGATATGTGAGCGCATACTGTCAGGTTGTTTGTAAATTTAACTCTCTGTTGTAATCACTGAAATAACATCACATACCCTTTGAATCCGTGAAATTTCATTTCGTTTCGTCCTTCCCTTCTGGTGCTTCACTTTTTTTGTCAGGCAGTGCAGAAGACATGAAAACAGCTGCAAACAAGTTGACTATTTCAGCTTCCTTATGTACAATATAGACTGCTACCAAATCCAACAGTAAGGATGTAGGCCTAAATAGATAACATACCTTCGGCAACACCAAGGCCTACTTAAATGTCTGGGTACGCAAGATGCATGTGGTGCCGTGGAAGTAGGTGTGGATCTCTTCACTACCTTTGCGGGAACCTCATACCGTTACAGTTAGTTCCCCCAACAAACACCACTGCCTCATCGTGAGAAGCAAACAAAAATAACAGTGAGTCAAAGTTCAGTTGCATCAATAAAAAGAACCTAATTGTCTGGGATGCGAATTATCAAACGACTGTAGCCGATTCAATAAAACTAGTGTCTTTGAATAATTATGATTTACTCATTAAATAAGTTCCTCATCAATGAACCAAATGTTGGCCTTACAAAGTTCATTTAATGCTGCAACTGCCCTACAACGCTAGAAAAATCAGCAAACCACCATAAAATCAAATACTTATGTGCAACTGTATAAAATTCGGGGAGGTCTGATAAAATGTTGACGTACTGACATTATGTTTGAAATCTAAATTAAGTTTATACTATGCATGGGAGTGTTAGTCTTCCAGGAAAAATTTTGCATGGGCTTCAAACGCACAGCACATTATAGAAAATAAAGCAATCAATTCTTTTATAAAGAAAGGGAGATTCCTATGAACGGTTAGAAAAATATGTTTTAAGCAAAAACATTGCCTATTTCAACAAATTGATAATTACTGTACTGAATCTAACTACGAAAGTGAGATTAAGGTTTAATATCCTGTTGACCAAGACGTCATTAGATACGGACTGTGGTTAAAGAAATAAGCCGCATCCTTTACAGGCAAAGTATCCTATCACTTTTCTTGATGACGACTGAGGGAAACCTCCAGTAACTTAAATCGCCGGGTGTAGATTTGAACCTCACTACTCTGGAATTCAAGTGCAGTGTCTTATTCACAGCTCCATCGCAGTCGTTAATGGAAGAGGATGAAAGAATTATTTCCAGGACGGGACCAAAACCAACTGAAAAGTGAGCTATGGTTAGCGGTACAATTCCCTACACGACAGTGTAACGTTGCGAGTACGAATTGCTGCAGCTCATATAACAAGTACCAAGGCAGACTGGTGGAAATATTGCTGTCATAATTACTTTACACATATCTGTTGGTATTGACACGTAAAGATAAATGAGATCGATAGAAATGGAACCCTGCTGAAAAACAAATATTTAGATTTCGCCAAGGCCGTCGGAGATAAGAAGTGGCTGGACAGTGCGGCGCCCATGCTAACGTCACGTCGCAGAGGCCTCCAATGCCCGAGCATAGTGAAGCTTCACTTCTATAAATATATCACCTGCGAAGTGACTACGAAGGGGATCTTTTGCTCCCATAACATAAAAAGACCTATTGGCAAAAATTATATGTGTCACCCAGTGATGTGTACTGATGTGAAAGTGAATCAGCGCCCGAGTCGCTTCCACGAATGGACAGTTCGGTGTGCCACGCAAGTGTGACGTCATTAGACATTGTCCTGGCAGTCGGAATGCAATCAGTCTTCTCTTAGATACAAGGTTAGAAACAACGCAGTACTTTAAAAGCCACAATACACGCACCTCATCGTGACGTGAAACAGAAGGCAGAATAACTAATAAGGCAACCTGCACTTCCTTTTCATAATATAAAGCATATTGTGTTGAAATGAGATATGCAGAAATCGGCACGCTATAAGTACTGCACGTGGGTGAGTCCTCTCGCTGGCCGAAGAACCCACGGATCTTAGGACAAGGCCCTATATGTAGCTGGGTTAAAATCACTTCCTCTCGCCTCAGCAGCCGGCAGGAGGTTCAAATGGCTCTGAGCACTATGCGACTTAACTTCTGAGGTCATCAGTCGCCTAGAACTTAGAACTAATTAAAAGTAACTAACCTAAGGACATCACACACATCCATGCCCGAGGCGGGACTCGAATCTGCGCTAAGGACATCACACACATCCATACCCGAGGCGGGACTCGAATCTGCGACCGTAGCGGTCGCTCGGTTCCAGACTGTAGCGCCTAGAACCGCACGGCCACCCCGGCCGGTCGGCAGGAGGAATGCAGCTGTTGGAATTACTGTCTTCACTGGCCTCAGCTTTTCGCCCCTTACTTTCAGAAAATCTTCCTTCCACTGATGTATGACCCTGTGTCTCCAGAGAGAGACAACAGCGTGTAGGAGGCCAACACACTGGACCTCAATGCGACCCATACGGCTCATGCTTAGCTGCTTCCCACTTGCTCTAATATTCAGAAAAATAAATTTCCTTCCTCTGTCTGTGGAGGAGAAGAGGGGAGCCCCGATCCCACGGTATTGCATGTCTTCTGACTACAATCGCTGTTTTGCCTGTAGGGCAGTTAGCGAGTCATAGCACATGAGGAATTACGTAATCTGTATACGTTTCATCTACGCTACTGTCCTTAAATGACAGTGAACTGACAGCACTAGCCGGGATTCTTAACACAACATTAAACTGATGAAAAGAAATAAAACATACGTAATTTTGTGAAGATAACAGTATTAAGAGCAATAAACTCTCACAGTCCACCATCTGCTTACAGCTACTAGAGAAAATAAACGTGCACACACACACACACACACACACACACACACACACACACACACACGCACACACACACACACACACACACACACACACCTGACAAATATATTCTGGAAGTCAGAGTATCCACCACATTTTAGATAATGTCGTTTCACTATGCAGTTAATAGGGATCAGTTTGTTGTAAGAGCCGAAATAGTTCACTGCGTATTCCCTTCTGAAAGCGATGAAGGACGATTGCTGTAAATGTGTCTCCGCATCAGCTGATATGTACGTGTTCCGCTGTTCATCCAACTACTGCAAAGTGTATGGAGCAATCTAGACCATGGACTGGTCAAATGGATCACGATCCTAATTACAAAATACACTACTGGCCATTAAAATTGCTACACCACGAAGATGACGTGCTACAGACGCGAAATTTAACCAACAGGAAGAAGATGCTGTGATATGCAAATGATTAGCTTTTCAGAACATTCACACAAGGTTGGCGCCGATGGCGACACCTACAACGTGCTGACATGAGGAAAGTTTCCAACCGATTTCTCATACACAAACAGCAGTTGACCGGCGTTGCCTGGTGAAACGTTGTGATGCCTCGTGTAAGGAGGAGAAATGCGTACCATCACGTTTCCGACTTTGATAAAGGTCGCATTGTAGCCTATCGCGATTGCGATTTATCGTATTGCGACATTGCTGCTCACGTTGGTCGAGATCCAACGCATGTTAGCAAGATATGGAATCGGTGGGTTCAGGAGGGTAATACGGAACGCCGTGCTGGATCCAAACGGCCTCGTATCACTAGCAGTCGAGATGACAGGCATCTTATCCGCCCGCATGGCTGTAACGGATCGTGCAGCCACGTCTCGATCCCTGAGTCAACAGATGGGGACGTTTGCAAGACAACAACCATCTGCACGAACAGTTCGACAACGTTTGCAGCAGCATGGACTATCAGCTCGGAGACCAGGGCTGCGGTTACCCTTGACGCTGCATCACAGACAGGAGCGCCTGTGATGGTGTACTCAACGACGAACCTGGGTGCACGAATGGCAAAACGTCATTTTTCCAGATGAATCCAGGTTCTGTTTACAGCATCATGATGACCGCATCCGTGTTTGGCGACATCGCGGTGAACGCACATTGGAAGCGTGTATTCGTCATCGCCATATTGGCGTATCACCCGGCGTGATGGTATGGGGTGCCATTGGTTACACGTCTCGATTACCTCTTGTTCGCATTGACGGCACTTTGGACAGTGGACGTTACATTTCAGATGTGTTACGACCCGTGGCCCTACCCTTCATTCGATCTCTGCGAAACCCTACATTTCAGCAGGATAATGCACGACCGCATGTTGCAGGTCCTGTACGGGCCTTTCTCGATACGGAAAATGTTCGACTGTTGCCCTGGCGAGCACATTCTCCAGATCTCTCACCAATTGAAAGCAACTGGTCAATGATGGCCAAGCAACTGGCTCGTCAAAATACGCCAGCCACTTCTCTTGATGAAATGTGGTATCGTGTTGAAGCTACATGGGCAGCTGTACCTGTACACGCCATCCAAGCTCTGTTTGACTCAATGCCCAGGCGTATGAAGGCCGTTATTACGGTCAGAGGTGGTTTATTCTGGGTACTGATTTCTCAGGATCTATGCACCCAAATTGCGTGAAAATGTAATCACGTGTCAGTTCTAGTATAATATATTTGTCCAATGAATACCCGTTGATCATCTGCATTTCTTCTTGGTGTAGCAGTTTTAATGGCCAGTAGTGTATCTCCATATTGTAAACTGAAAATTCATTTGTCAAGCGAATCTTGAGGACGGGTTTAGAGAATACCACTTTGCAGGTAGTCAGGACCACCTGTTTAGATCCATCCGTATGTACTACAATGTAGTTGCGAGATTTGGCTAAACCATTGAATAAAAGTTTGCAAAACTTGGTATCTGGCACCGTTCCTTTTGAACTTCAGTAATTTTAAAATTACTCTCTGCCTATTCAATAAGCGCTGTGGGGACTAGCGTCACTGCACGCACACGCACTCGCACACAGACGCAGACACTTACAAACAAACACACAGACACACACACACACACACACACACACACACACACACACACACACACACACAAATACTGTCAACCAACAAGAGGACGAAACCTTTTTATTAACTTAATTGTACGTTCCCATTTGTCTTTGTGAAAAACCTTGTATACATCCCTTCAGCTGTCGAGATCAAAAAGATGAAAGGAGACAGTAATCTGAACCACACAGAGTGTGAGTAGGTTCTGTTTTACAGTAATCTCATATTGCATCATTACTAGCTGTTGATTAAGTTACGCGCCGTTGGAGATGAGCGATGGCATAGTATGCTGATGAATGAGGAACTGCTTCCGGGTGGCAGGTGGCGGCTCTTCAGTTTAGCAAACAGGTTGGGTGTAGGACTGGTCTTAAGCGCACTTGTTGCCAACATTTTCCACTCAAGGTGACTGATATACATATTTAGCTTTAAGTTATGATGGCCTTTCTTACCCGTAAACAGTGCTCTTATAATCGAGCTGAGACCGTGCAATAGACTTGCAGAAATGGAGTGGACGGGTTCTGTCTGCTTCATATGACCTGCAAATAGGGCACCGTAAATATTTAATACCTTTAGACATTTTGTCCTTCAATTCTTAGCTGCGGCAACCACGTCATACGTCCAGTATCTGTAATGAACAATATTAATCTTCTTCCATGTTTCTCATCTCGATGTGGCTCTGAGCATTATGGGACTTAACATCTATGGTCATCAGTCCCCTAGAACTTAGAACTACTTAAACCTAACTAACCTAAGGACAGCACACAACACCCAGTCATCACGAGGCAGAGAACATCTCGATGTCTCAAAGGATGCAGATACAGTTTTTCGTATAGACAAATGGGAAAGCACAAAGAATATACTAAAAAGTTGTTGTTAGTTGACGATGTGTGTGTGTGTGTGTGTGTGTGTGTGTGTGTCTGTGTGTGTGTGTGTGTGTGCAGTCACTTGTTTTAACATAGAGGTTGTTCAAAAATTCTGTGTCCAAACTAACAGGGATGATACAGGAGACAAAAACAAACACATTTCCTAAGACAACCATGTGTCGGAAACTCGTACTGCATGAGCACTGGCCGTGCACAGGTAATGCACGAGTGGAGCTGGTAAAAGTCGTTGTCTCTAATGTTGTTACACCAAATGTTAGTTTGAGATACGTAGCATGTTGTGATGTCATGCTTTTCGACACTGAATCAGTAAACAGCGGGTAGCACTAGTGCCTGCATGACAGCTGCATTGTCAACATGGAGCGCTACAAATGGAAAGAACCGCGAGACATGCACTTTGCCGCGCGGTCTTCGGCTCCTTGCCATGGTTCGCGCCGCTGCCCCCCTCGGAGATTCGAGTCCTCGCTCGGGCATGGGTGTGTGTGTGTGTTGTCCTTAGCGTAAGTTAGTTTAAGTTAGATTAAGTAGTGTGTACGCCTTGGCATCGATGACCTCAGCAGTTTTGTCCCGTAGGAACTTACCCAAATTTCCCTGCACTTCGTTTACGGTGCGGCTAAAGGCAATAGTTGATGAGCCCCGCGGATGTATCGCGAACGCTTCCCTGCACGCAGATGTCCACATTATCGCAAATTTGCTGCGATTCACGGCCGATTGGGAAATACCGGCTCATTGATGGTAAGTAGGGGTAATGTGGGCAGACCACGCACGGTGCGTATTCCTAACGTTGAGGAAGAAGTGGTTACACTTTGAGAACAATTCAAAGAAGTACACGAGAAATTCTGTTATGATCGGTATTCACCATAGTTTAGTATGGGATGTGTTGTGTGAACAGCTGCTATATCCTTATCGTCTTATGAGAGTACAGGCCGTGGGACCAAATGACTGTCCACCTAGTCTTTAGTATTTACGCTGGTTTCTGCAACAGGCTAATGAACATCCTGGTTTTCCTGAAGTTAGCCGCGCGGGATTAGCCGAGCGGTCTTAGGCGCTGCAGTCATGGACTGTGCGGCTGGTCCCGGCGGAGGTTCGAGTCCTCCCTCGGGCATGGGTGTGTGTGATTGTCCTTAGGATGATTTAGGTTAAGTAGTGTGTAAGCTTAGGGACTGATGTCCTTAGCAGTTAAGTCCCATAAGATTTCACACACATTTGAACATTTTTTCCTGAAATTATTTTTACAGATAAGGCTCAGTTTACTCGGAAAGACATTTACAATACTCACAGTTCGTTTGTAAGGCAGGATGAAAACCCACGTATTACAGTTATGCGAGGCCATCAGAGAAGTATCGTGGGCGATTACTTACTTGGGCCTTACATGTTGCCTGTTTAGCTCAGGTGGCCAATGCACGAAATGTTCTTAGAAGCTCCCCTGCCGACGGTATTGGAGGAGGTACCTCTAGCTATCATATGGAGGATGTGGTTCCGGTATGATGAGTCTCCAGCGCACTTTGCAGAACCAGTCTGAGCACCAAGAACCAGTACTTTCAACAGCTGGTGAACTGGCCGGAGAGGACCTACGCGTTGGCTGCAAGATCCCCAGACCTCACCGTATTCGACTTCTTTCTCTAGGGCTACAAGAAAGCCAAGGTATATTCTACCCATGTTGACTCGGAGGCGGAACTGGTTGCAATAGTAATTTCTATCAGGAGCCACACAAATACAGAACACACCACACATTTTCCAGAAAACGCGGGACTCTCTGCTAGATCGATACCGGCTCTACGCTGAGGTTAATGGTGCTCATTTTGAACATTTACTGTAATGTAAAAGTGTTCAGAACAATAATGCAATGATAAACATGTAACCTCCCCCTCACTTATCGACCTTAATGACAGTGAAAAATGGGAATTTTGGAAAAGCAATCGTCACCGAAGTTAACCTGTCGGTAAAGAGGGAGGAAAGGGTTACATCTAAATGAAAGGAATAATGCAAGTGAAACTGGTGGAAATTAATTTTGAAATAGGGATAAAGTTAATAAAGAAAGTAAATGTGCGGCCGTTACGTTAACAATCAACTAGCGGTAATTAGATATTTGAGATTTGGGGGAAATTACGGTCGCCAGTCCTATGGACAATTACTATAATAACTGAAAAAGAAAGGTTATTACACATATAATTAGCACTAGAAGCGTGGCAACTGAAGGTTGACACGTGTAGTGTGAAAACTGAAAGTTTGTCAGAAGTAATAAATTTCGCTACACTTAATTTAGCAAAAGAATTAATGAAACCGGAAAATCGAGAGTTAATTTAGTGACTGAAGTTAATAGTGAGCTTTCTTTCTGAAACACATCGAAATACAGTTAGTCTTGGACTACCTCAACAATCATTTCTAAAGCTACTTGAATCTACGCAATTTAGAAAGAAGAGATTTAACTTTGAACTTGAATTAAACGATTCTGAACGATTAACAATAGTAAAATTTAGTACGTACCAAGCTGAGCTGCAGTCACAGGTAAGCTAAAATACGGTAACAAAACTCGCACTCTTAATTTGTGCTTGTGTAATCTAACTATTGTAGCCAGCTATGAATACTTAAATTGAACTTTGAAATTAAAGCAGTGAAATGGAATTATGCTGGCGTTTGAATTTCAACGACACTCGGGTTCATTTCGGAAAAGGAAGGGACCCTGCTTGGCAATGCAATTGGGACAATGAGCAACAAAGGTTCATGCTAAATTGCTGTAATTTTGCGAGGCAAATGGAACAATTTGAAAAGCTGAGGTCTGCCATACAGTTCTGAAACTTTACGTGCTTTTAGTCTTCCTTGTTGGTTGATTGAAGGTTTGAAGCCGTCGATCGAGGAGGTGGCGACAGTCACTCATTGTCGGCCGTCGCTGTTGCAGAAGCTGGATGTTGGCGCGCCTTCTTCTCGACACGGTCACCAGGCGAAACGGGCTCTAGATGCGCGCCAGCTAATGCTTCCCGTCCGCGACACCATGTCAGAAACTATCATCGCGAGTCGAGCGCAATTACATGGTGCCAAACCCCGAAAGCGCGGCAACTCGCGGGAGCGTCACACAACACACCTGCTCCACTCGCTACTCCAGCCAGACTCCCACAGTTCTGCCCGCGCTCCACGCGGCAGAGTTAACGCTACCAAAGATCCTACACACTTTCAGTCCTCACACGACCTATCGATGTAATCGTTCGATAGCAGTTTTCCCTAGGCAAGACCCAGCGTAAAAATACAAATAATATTTACGAAACAAACCAATTATACATCGACATAAATGCATAAATATATATATACAAATAGTAAAACAATTATAATGTGTAAAGACACAGAAATGTCATATATTCAGGTAACAAAAAAAGGAAAACAAATTATAGTACAATAGATGGAAATAGGAGGATATGCATTTCCGGCGTTACACGTGCCCCACATTGTCTGAGGATGTTCGTGTAACGTAAACAGACTCAGAAAATGTCCAAAAAAAAGAAACAGCGGAAATGCATATGCTCAAAACATCAACAATATTTAGCATTCGCCTAATTAACCATAAACCAAATTTTAGACGATAATAATTGAGTGGAGACACTCCTAATCTTATTCCACTCTGTCATCTTGATCAAAATAAAACAGGTTGAAAACATATTAAAATTCATAGAAAACATAGAAAATGGTTTAGCTATTCTAAAAATCTAAATTCCTAGCAGTATCAAGAAATGGAATACTATTTACAAAATTAATCAGATTACATGGTCATAGAAAACAGGTATATCAAAATACGCAAATTAATAATTAATTACATGGAATACGTATTTTATATAAACTTTTCATAATTAATATTCTCGTCATGAGTGTGCACTTAACGCTAAACAAGAAAATAATATACAGCAGATCGACAAAAACATAAATATTGACAACAGAATTCTTTCATATCAGCTGTCCGGGAAGAAAAACAACTCCGCCTTCGGTACTCGCAAGTACAAAGAATGCCGACAGCGGCACAAGAGCCGACAGCGGCACAAGAGCCGACAGCGGTTCGGCCCCGCCTGTATTGTTGCGCCCGCCTGTGCGGCACGCTTGATCTCTCTCGCCCTTGTAACGGCATTTCCAGAACGTCCGTTTCACTGAATTCTTTCGGTAAAACTCACTCCCGAGTAATCACAAGGAGTCCATAAACACCATTACAGTGGATAACTCAACACTGTCCATCATCACACGCATGTACTAGCCTGAAACTTAAAACAGCGTCTAAGTACATCGGCAATGACTAGTAAATCACATATTTATGGAATCTTACAGCTATTTACAAAATCATATTTACATTCCTTAATCTACTGTGACTCAGCTGAAAACTTAAACTAGCAGCTTGGATTTTTCAGTTGATTAGATCATGATTAAATTGATTAAAATTAAATTGATTAATCAAAATTAATTACTTATTAATTACAACTTCTTTAATGACCTTGGTCAGTCAAAAGCATGGCAATCTAGCAAATCGTTAAATCTTACACTCTATTTTACATACTGTACAAATTACCCATTCTGTGGTATTAATCAATCCTAGGTTGGTACAATTTCAGGTCTACAATGTTCCGTATACCTAATAGTTTTTCAGAGCTTGGATACTCTAAGCAATAAGCATTTGTGTGAGGTATACCAATGACTTTATATGGTCCATTATAAACAAACTTAAATTTAGAGATTTCATTGTCTATCTCGCTCGATTTCTCATGAGCTTTTACAAGTACTAAGTCTCCGATTGCAAACTTAGCAAAACGCACTTTAGCGTCATGACGACGTACGCGAGCATCGGCTTTTAGCTTCATTACTTCTCGCAAACGATCTTTTTTCACACAAATACTAATGTCAATCCGTGGAGGGAATTTGATTATCTCTTCCACTAAACTTTTACTTCTGTCACCCAACAGGATTTCCTCTGGAGAAAATCCCGTAGATTCATGTCTCAAGGTGTTCATAATTCTCTCAAATACTGCTACATATTTGCCCCATGCCCTATGGTTGCGATGGCAATAGGTACGGCAAAGTCGGCCTAGCTCGCGCATATACGTCTCAGCGGGATTCCCAGCCGGACAATAAGCTGAAATATGGATCACCTCGACCCCATTACTTTCCATGCCTTCATTCCACAACTTAGAAGTAAATTGTGCCCCATTGTCTGATAGAATCGCCTTGGGCTTACCAATATGAACAAAATAATCGTTCACAAGCTTGCTATAGACCGCTTTGGCTGTAGCTTTCCTAATCGGGTATAGTTTGATGAACTTGGAAAAAGCTTCTAGCACTACTAAAATGTAGGCGAAGTTTCCTGATGACTTGGGCAAAGGTCCGTACAAGTCCACACACAGTAATTCAAAGGTGTCGTTAGGCCTTATACTTTGCATAGGACCACGACTCGTACAGTTGGTAACCTTCACCTTCTGACATAAATCGCAAGTTTTCACTCTGTCAGTAACGCGTTTTAACATGTTGTTAAAATGCGCTACTTCACTCAGCTTTTCCGTACATTTCTTTGGTCCACAGTGACCATACGCCAAATGGTAGTAGTCAATTGTTTCCGTGACATATTTGGTGGGCCAGCATACCCGCCAAATATTACTATCTTCACTCTTACATATGTACAAGATATGACCGTATATCTTGTAATACTTCCTTAATTTTTCTCCTTCTGGACTCCTTTCGTCATATCGGGTTTTCACCATATTTAAACAACCGTCCTCGTTCTGATGACGACGTAGATTCTTACAGATGTTCATTATTAATTTACGTCCCTCAACTTCTTTAAAATAGTATAATTTGACCGCTCCATCTGACTCATCTTTCAATATCTCTTGATTAGACTCGGGCAAACGCGACAGCGCATCCGCTACGCAATTGTCGGTCCCTTTTACGTAACAGATGTCATAGTTAAATTGCTGTAAATACAGCGACCACCTAGTCAGTCTTTCGTGAAGTAGTTTACAATCCTTCAGATAAGTGAGCGCCTTATGGTCCGTATGAATAATCACCTTACGGCCCCATAGGTAACCCTTGAACTTTTTGAATCCCCACACGATAGCGAGACACTCTTTCTCAGAAATCGTGTAGTTTCGCTCACTTTTTGATAAAGTTCGACTCGCGAACGCTATCGTCCGGTGTTCCTTATCCTCTCCTTTACCAACTTCTTGGAACAGTTCTACCCCCACCCCATAATTCGACGAATCCGTCCCCAGATGGAAGGGTAGCGATAAATCAGGATGAAATACACTCCTGGAAATTGAAATAGGAACACCGTGAATTCATTGTCCCAGGAAGGGGAAACTTTATTGGCACATTCCTGGGGTCAGATACATCACATGATCACACTGACAGAACCACAGGCACATAGACACAGGCAACAGAGCATGCACAATGTCGGCACTAGTACAGTGTATATCCACCTTTCGCAGCAATGCAGGCTGCTATTCTCCCATGGAGACGATCGTAGAGATGCTGGATGTAGTCCTGTGGAACAGCTTGCCATGCCATTTCCACCTGGCGCCTCAGTTGGACCAGCGTTCGTGCTGGACGTGCAGACGGCGTGAGACGACGCTTCATCCAGTCCCAAACATGCTCAATGGGGGACAGATCCGGAGATCTTGCTGGCCAGGGTAGTTGACTTACACCTTCTAGAGCACGTTGGGTGGCACGGGATACATGCGGACGTGCATTGTCCTGTTGGAACAGCAAGTTTCCTTGCCGGTCTAGGAATGGTAGAACGATGGGTTCGATGACGGTTTGGATGCACCGTGCACTATTCAGTGTCCCCTCGACGATCACCAGTGGTGTACGGCCAGTGTAGGAGATCGCTCCCCACACCATGATGCCGGGTGTTGGCCCTGTGTGCCGCGGTCGTATGCAGTCCTGATTGTGGCGCTCACCTGCACGGCGCCAAACACGCATACGACCATCATTGGCACCAAGGCAGAAGCGACTCTCATCGCTGAAGACGACACGTCTCCATTCGTCCCTCCATTCACGCCTGTCGCGACACCACTGGAGGCGGGCTGCACGATGTTGGGGCGTGAGCGGAAGACGGCCTAACGGTGTGCGGGACCGTAGCCCAGCTTCATGGAGACGGTTGCGAATGGTCCTCGCCGATACCCCAGGAGCAACAGTGTCCCTAATTTGCTGGGAAGTGGCGGTGCGGTCCCCTACGGCACTGCGTAGGATCCTACGGTCTTGGCGTGCATCCGTGCGTCGCTGCGGTCCGGTCCCAGGTCACCGGGCACGTGCACCTTCCGCCGACCACTGGCGACAACATCGATGTACTGTGGAGACCTCACGCCCCACGTGTTGAGCAATTCGGCGGTACGTCCACCCGGCCTCCCGCATGCCCACTATACGCCCTCGCTCAAAGTCCGTCAACTGCACATACGGTTCACGTCCACGCTGTCGCGGCATGCTACCAGTGTTAAAGACTGCGATGGAGCTCCGTATGCCACGGCAAACTGCCTGACACTGACGGCGGCGGTGCACAAATGCTGCGCAGCTTGCGCCATTCGACGGCCAACACCGCGGTTCCTGGTGTGTCCGCTGTGCCGTGCATGTGATCATTGCTTGTACAGCCCTCTCGCAGTGTCCGGAGCAAGTATGGTGGGTCTGACACACCGGTGTCAATGTGTTCTTCTTTCCATTTCCAGGAGTGTAGTATGTTAGATCTTAACAACTCGTCTTTTAATCTCTCGAAAGCGGCCTGACACCCGTCAGTCCACACAAACGGAACGTTTTTGCGTAAGAGGTTATTCAAATTTTCATCATTAAACACTTGTCCTTTTACAAATTTACGGTAAAATCCTGTTAGCCCTAGAAAACTTTTTAACTGTTTCCTAGACTTGGGTGGAGGACAATTCCTTATTGCCTCCAGTTTCTCTGGGTCCTTTGTAATACCAGCAGTGGTAATTACATGCCCTAAAAATTTCAGTTCCTGCTTCACAAATTCGCATTTCTTTAGCTTTAGAGTCATTCCGCCACGGCGCAATGCTCTAAAAACTTCATCTAACAGGTCACAATGGTCATGCCAAGTGGCATTGGCCAACAATAGGTCGTCAACATATACAGTTAATCTTGAACTCAAAGCCGGTCCTAGCAGTTTATCTAGGGCCCTGATGAATACGGACACAGATATATTAAGTCCAAACGGCAGTACTCAATACTGATAACACCTGCCCGCAAACAAGAAGGCGGTGTATGGCCTAGATTCTTCTTCGAGTTCTATTTGCCAGTAACTAGCCGTCAGATCGAGGCTAGTCATGAATTTAACGTCATGAAAACGTTGCAAAATGTCCTCCATACTCTCTGGTCTGTCTGTTTCACGTTGAACGACCCTATTCAACGTGCGTGCGTCAATCACAATACGCACACTACCATACCGTTTTGCTACAATGACCAAACCGTTATTATATGGACTCGTACTTCTTTCAATCACTCCCCTTTCGATCATCTTATCTATCTCCCGTTGCACTGCTTCCTTTTTGGACAGCGGTATAGCATACGGTCTCACGAAGAATGGTTCGTGCGGAATCACATGCAACTTGCATTTATATCCTTCCACAAGTCCCGGTTTGTCTGAAAACACACTCTTATTCTTCATTATTACTTCATACAGGCCTCGTCTTTGTTCGTGTGTTACGTTTGACACACCGTCTACAATACTTTCCAATTCACTTTCTACACTATTGTCAATGCCGAGATTCCTCACATTACAGTAGTTCAAATTCATACCTACGTCAATAGCATCCGGCCAGTTAACAATGTATATAGGCTGGTATTGCCTATGCACACCGTCTCCTGCCTCGTCAAAACTAACTACTATTGTTTTATCTTGTGACGTACATGTCAAAGTTTTGCTTTCGCAATTAATCACTGCACGGTACTTTAATAGCCAATCTAACCCGATAATTACTTCCGTAGTCAAGTCTGGCACGACGACAAACTCTTGTTCAAATCGTGCCCCACGTATCTCGAAGTGGACAAAAATCTGTTTTGTGACTGGTTTACTGGCCTTCCCAGTAGCACCGATAATTTTCACTCCTGTTACTGGCATAACTACGATGCCAGGTCTGTCTTTCAGTAACTGAAATATTTTTCCAGATACAACACTCAATTCTGCACCGGTGTCAATCAACACGTTTAGTTGTAGGTCGTGCATATTAACAGACACTACTACCCGTCTACACTTGTCCTCGACTGTTTCTTTATTTTCCCACAGTAAATCCTCGTCTATATCCAGGTCATTCTAGAAAAAACCATCCGGCTTTGATCCCAAATCCGGCTTATCTGGCGGCTTTTTCAGCCTCTGTTCACATACAGTTTTAATTTCAACACGTTTGTCCTGAGGCTTTGTCTGTAGCTTCGCCTCCAATACCGAAACCTTTTCCTGTAACTCGTCAACTAGCGAGTGTTGCTTTGCTATCAATTCACTAATTGCCACCTTCGTTGATTCCTCTTTAGCCAGATTGATCTCATCTGCCAATCTACCTGGAGAAATGTGCCCAGTAGTATCTGCAATTACTTCCTCTAGATCTGCGCAACCCACACTGTTATCGTCTGACCGTATAACGTCAGCTCTAACCTCATACACACTGTAATCTACGTGGTTTTCCACCAATCGTGTCCGGCTATCACTAAAATTTTCGCAATCTTTCTCCTTAATACTTTCGCAATGTTTAAACTGGAGGTTTGCGTCGGATGGGTCGGCTACTTCTACCACTGAAACTTTCGGTAAGGTCTGCCGGTTAGGGCCAGAACTTTCCGTTACTACTTCAACATCCAACTCTTGCGGGACGAAACACGACCAATCTTGCTCGTGCTCCCCATTAACATCAACTATTTCTAGTAAAGTCTGCCGGTTAGGGCCAGAACTTTCTATCATTTCACAAACACTATCTTCCTGCGGGACGAGACGCGGAAA
Source organism: Schistocerca americana (assembly GCF_021461395.2). NCBI lineage: Eukaryota > Metazoa > Arthropoda > Insecta > Orthoptera > Acrididae > Schistocerca > Schistocerca americana. Next base: position 661,745,238 of record NC_060130.1, read on the forward strand.
ATCCTGCACGCGCTCCCCATAAACACTTCTCCCATACAGGCCCCTATAATCTCTTAGTTCGTCGTATAAGCGACCGAACTGCCTTAACCAGACCTCATCCCTCTCTGCATCCCCTCGCTCGATGACGGACGTTTTATCCGACATCTGATCTTCTCTCAACATTTGCGAATCATTCTTAAACTCAATCTCCAGTTCCGCTGTGGGTATTACAGCTGCCACTTTATAATCGATTTCCGGAACACTACTTAAATTGTTCTCACTGACAGTGAATGTACTTCCTACTGCCGTGTATACAGCTGATCTACTACTTGTGGGCGCACTCCTTTCTCCTAACACTGGCACACTCTCCCGCCGTTGATTATTCCACACGGAATTTTCATATCGACGACACCTGGGTTTTCTCCTGCTATTGGGCCGCCAAAATTTCTCCACGCCCGGTCGGCCCCTCACCGGCGCGGCTAATGGTTTCCCTGTCTCGTCCCAGCAGATACGGTCCCCGGACGCTGCTGAGGCGGCTGATCACACCCTCTGGCGTTATTACTATTCTGTGAAGCCCGTATCACGTTAGTATGATACTGGTTTCCGTCATTCCTGTTATTATTTGCATTGTACCGATTGTTATTACGATCCGAACCATTATTGTTATTGCTGCCATGGTTGCGGTATGCATTATTCCCATGGTTATCGTTGTTGTGGTTGCTGTGGTACCCGTTGTTGTTACCACGGCCTCTACCACTGTCGCGATTATTGCGCCAATTGTCCTCGTCCTCCACTCTTTCCAGGAAATCATTTATTGTTCTGTAATTGCTTCCTACGTAGCGTTTTGTATCATCTGGAAGCTTTTTGTAGAGTTCCCAGACTATTTCGGATTCCGTGCGGCGATCACACAAGTATTCCAACTTACGGATCCAGCCCTCACAAAACTCCTTCATCGAACCGCGGGAATTCGCATCGAAAGGCCTCGATACGACAAATTCGCGCCAGACACTTTGCTGTTTTTGCTCTGACCAGTATTCAGCCAGAAACAAATTTTTAAATTCGTCAAAAGTCAGGTCCATAATGTTGAGGTTTAAGCCCCAACGCTTGGCATCACCAGCCAACACATCAATAATCGTATTAATTTTTCTCTCATTAGTCCATGATCTGGGTAAAACTCTTTCACAATTCTTAATGAAATCCGTCGCGTGTATACCACCTTTTTTCAAGGGGTCGAACCGCTCCTCTTTCGTCAACAGTTCCGAACTATGTGCATAGATTGGCACATAGCTCTGTTTTTCGTCAAGTTTCTTTTCTAATTCCGACACTCTCGTAATTACTTGGCAAGTGGTTGTCGCAAGCGTTTCTACTTCCCTTTTTTTCTCTTCGCAGGTATTAGCCTGCTTCGTCACTTTGGTATCTACTTCGAATACTAAAGCCTTTAAAGTTTCCACCTTCTTTTGATCCTCTTTTTTCACTAATTGAATTTTTTCCGTCACCTTATTCTCGGTGATCGGAGCAACTGATTCTCCTACACTTTTCTCGATTCTGCTAATTTCGGAATAAAAACGAGTATTTATGCTCGCAATTTCCGCCTGAACGCCTATCATTTCCTGTTTAAGATTACCGATTTCGCTATTAATCACAACAATATCTTCTTTGATTTTATCAACTTTTGTGTTAACAACTCCAACATTGTTGTTAACAACATTAATAGCTTTGTTGTGACTGTCTAGCTTTCGTTCAATTTTTTCAGACTGAGCTTCTTGCTTGGCCGATTGACTCTTGATTTCGTTAATCAAAACATTCAATAAATCAGTTAAATTCCCGGAAACTACCGGTTTTACTTCCGTAGCGGCTTCCTCTTTAATTGTCCCCCCGTATCCGTCATCAAGGGATTCGCATTTGGCTTCCACTTCCGACTCCGAAACATTTTCTAAAGTGTGGAATTCCATTTCTGCTCTTTGTTGCGTTTCGGCGGTCGCGTCTTTCATGCTAGCCGCCTGTCCCTGAACAATGGGTACCGCGGTGCGCGTTCCCCACTGTTCGACCGATTGTTCCTTATCCAAGCCTACCAAATTTTGGTAATTGTTGCCTTCACTCATTTTAATAATTTTCAATATAAATGCCAAATCTCAAATCTAATTAGGATTCCTCACACTAATATTCTCGCTGACGTATCGACCATTTCGTAACCAGTACTTTGTTACGAGATTTGTACAATGCAAAATTCGTGTCCAGAACAACCTCAAATTTGAAGATTGTCCTGTCACCAGGTCGCCACGTGTAACCTCCCCCTCACTTATCGACCTTAATGACAGTGAAAAATGAAACCGCGTGTACCTAATGGGAATTTTGGAAAAGCAATCGTCACCGAAGTTAACCTGTCGGTAAAGAGGGAGGAAAGGGTTACATCTAAATGAAAGGAATAATGCAAGTGAAACTGGTGGAAATTAATTTTGAAATAGGGATAAAGTTAATAAAGAAAGTAAATGTGCGGCCGTTACGTTAACAATCAACTAGCGGTAATTAGATATTTGAGATTTGGGGGAAATTACGGTCGCCAGTCCTATGGACAATTACTATAATAACTGAAAAAGAAAGGTTATTACACATATAATTAGCACTAGAAGCGTGGCAACTGAAGGTTGACACGTGTAGTGTGAAAACTGAAAGTTTGTCAGAAGTAATAAATTTCGCTACACTTAATTTAGCAAAAGAATTAATGAAACCGGAAAATCGAGAGTTAATTTAGTGACTGAAGTTAATAGTGAGCTTTCTTTCTGAAACACATCGAAATACAGTTAGTCTTGGACTACCTCAACAATCATTTCTAAAGCTACTTGAATCTACGCAATTTAGAAAGAAGAGATTTAACTTTGAACTTGAATTAAACGATTCTGAACGATTAACAATAGTAAAATTTAGTACGTACCAAGCTGAGCTGCAGTCACAGGTAAGCTAAAATACGGTAACAAAACTCGCACTCTTAATTTGTGCTTGTGTAATCTAACTATTGTAGCCAGCTATGAATACTTAAATTGAACTTTGAAATTAAAGCAGTGAAATGGAATTATGCTGGCGTTTGAATTTCAACGACACTCGGGTTCATTTCGGAAAAGGAAGGGACCCTGCTTGGCAATGCAATTGGGACAATGAGCAACAAAGGTTCATGCTAAATTGCTGTAATTTTGCGAGGCAAATGGAACAATTTGAAAAGCTGAGGTCTGCCATACAGTTCTGAAACTTTACGTGCTTTTAGTCTTCCTTGTTGGTTGATTGAAGGTTTGAAGCCGTCGATCGAGGAGGTGGCGACAGTCACTCATTGTCGGCCGTCGCTGTTGCAGAAGCTGGATGTTGGCGCGCCTTCTTCTCGACACGGTCACCAGGCGAAACGGGCTCTAGATGCGCGCCAGCTAATGCTTCCCGTCCGCGACACCATGTCAGAAACTATCATCGCGAGTCGAGCGCAATTACATGGTGCCAAACCCCGAAAGCGCGGCAACTCGCGGGAGCGTCACACAACACACCTGCTCCACTCGCTACTCCAGCCAGACTCCCACAGTTCTGCCCGCGCTCCACGCGGCAGAGTTAACACTACCAAAGATCCTACACACTTTGAGTCCTCACACAACCTATCGATGTAATCGTTCGATAGCAGTTTTCCCTAGGCAAGACCCAGCGTAAAAATACAAATAATATTTACAAAACAAACCAATGCATAATGAAATTTCCAAGGTCACCATAATATAATATCGAATTCATCATGTCCCTCTCGTAAACTGATGGTAGATGTTGACTGGGATTGCTTGACTGAGCCTCATGAAGAGTATCTCAGTCAATTAAACATTTAATGTCGCAGAAGAAAATATTTTTTTTTGCAGTGGTGACTCACCTCACAGGGTGACAATGAGTGAACTATATGAAGGAATACGTAAGTTAGTTACAAACTACGGCGTGCACACGCTTTATTCTGCATGTAAACATCGCTACAGGTAATCGGATTTAGGTTATGAAATGGCGATGATGTAGCGGAGACGAACAGCGAAATTCTGCATGATCCTCTGAAGTGTCGGAAAACTGATGCCGTCGATGACCTCCTGATTGGCTCTTTTCAGCTCAGCAATGGTTTCGGGGTTATTGATGTACAACTTGTCTTTAATATAGCCCCACAAAAAGGAGTCACATGTGTTCAGATCCGGAGAACATGGCGGCCAATTGAAGTCCATGCCAGAGGCTTGTGTGCACCCAAGAGCCAGAATGCGGTCCCCAAAGTGCTCTTCCAAGACATCACAAACTCTCCTGCTTCGATGGGGTCGAACTTGGTCTTGTATGAACCACATATTGTCGAAATTAGGTTCGCTTTGGATAATGGGGATGAAATCATTTTCCAAAACCTTCACGTACCGTTCGGTAGTCACCGTGCCACCAAGGAATACCTCACCGATTATTCCGTGGCTGGACATTGCACATCACACAGTCATCTGTTGAGGGTGAAGAGACTTCTCGGTCGCGAAATATGGATTCTCAGTGCCCCAGATGCGCCAATGTTGCTTACTGACGAATCCATCCAAATGAAAGTCGGCTTCGTCGCTCAACCAAACCATACATCGTATACTAATTCCCATCATGCCCCGCTGCCAACCGTGCAGTTTGAAAGCGCTAACGCAAACCGTTCAGAAGTTATGACGATTTTATTTCATATAGTTCAATAATTGTCACCCTGTATTTTACTAATGGTAGGGATTTTACCACGAAGCCATATCGGGTTATTCAGAACAATTTAAGAGTGCTGATATGCTGTTTTTTGTAACTACAAATATCCTAAATAATCTTAAAGACTTCCTTTAGGAAATATCTTAAAAGTATCTACTAGACAAAGTTCCTATATTTTCGTTTAGTACTTTAATTTCAACGATAAACAAATAATGTATTAAGATAACTGAAGAACATCGAAAACTTAAACTAGTTGAAAAATCAGAGGCTTATGTATTTATTCAAGGAGTTTAATCCAAATTGACGAAGCTCAGCTACCAGTATCATGGATTAGGTAGTGTTAACAATCATAGCGACTTTTCTAAAATCAGTGTGACAATTTGTTATCTTATTTGTGTGTGATGCTCAACAACTGTATAAATGTGCTGTTGGCTGTTATTTTTAAACGAGTAACTTTGAATTAAGGTATGTTACACTTATATTGATTTAGTCCTATGACGTCTGGTTCTGGTTTTTACTCAGACTTTGGATGTAAATTCTCTAACTGTACAAGTTCACTACGGAAAATCATTGTTATCTGAGAAACTGAAGTTTAACCGAAAGCAAAACTGTTTTATGTGTGTTTATGTATCCCAGTTTTCTTACAGGTTGTCTAGTGTAATATCTTCAAATAGTTCGCTCCAGTTCTTTCGTGTTATTGACATTCCTGATTTTTGTTTACTGATTTACCAGCCACATGAATATGCTGCAACATTTTTAGCGTTTCACTTATAGGTAATTGCCAGTAGAGGTAATGAAAGAGGAACCTGAGTATTGGTAAATTTCTTTCCACTGCTTTATATGAGTGTAGGCTTCAGCGACGAAGTGTTAACGTTAAAAATATTCGTCTAGGTATGTGACCGCGCCATGATATGATAAAACGTTTGGCTACTGTTGCAGGAAACTACAGCTGCTCTTGTAATTTGTGGTTACTGCTTTATATGGACTATAGGATTCCTGTCCCTCCAGCCGAAAATGACTAGGCGTCCTGTCACACTGCTAGTTGACTGGGTGACAGGATCAAGTGTGAAGGATATTAAGATTCTACTCCGAGGGGGAATCAGTCCAGTACACTATACCAACAACAAAATAAGAGACTTCATGGGATCCAATAACGACACAGTCAATAAGTCTTACGCGCCAGTGTCTGGGAGCTTAGCTGTGAATGTGAGCTGGTCCATATTGGCGGGACGAGATCAGACCCCCTAAAATCACAAGTATTACGGAATGCGAGCTACGTATACGGCTTCGTTAGCACACTAAATCCGCGATGCAGAACATGATGACAAATGTGACGGGTTCATAAAATTTAAATAATCCTGAGTTTTAGGCAGGCATCACTTACCACTAAGAGATATATCAGAGAAGCAGTCGAGATAGCATAACGGCAGAATAACACGAACCGAGAGAAGGGCTACAGATTCTCATCGTCTTAGTGGCCGGTTATTGCAGCCCGGCGAACCGTCCGTAATCCACGGCTCGTAGTAAGCCCTTCATTGGAGGCAACAGGAAGTAGCTACAGCTCTTAGACGTCACTATCGGTTTCACCGGAGTCAAACAATAAAAATTAACCACAACTATTCCTGTCAATAAGAACCTTATGTCACACCCCATGCTAATGGAATTCAACACACAGCATGCCAGGACAATTAACTACAGCACGTCATGCCAATTCACTGTCTAAGTTAGCCTTCTTGACTGGTTTATTAAGTTCCGTAACCGTCGTTGCTATAATGACATCATTATCATTAATCCCGTGTCTCTATACTGACGCTGTCAGTATGGTCGGATCTGTTTGTAGCTACAAGGTCTAAGATACACTATGTGATCAAAAGTATCCGGACACCTGGCTGAAAATGACTTACAAGTTCGTGGCCCCCTACATCGGTAATGATGGGATTCAGTATGGTTTGGCCCTCACTTAACCTTGATGACAGATTCCACTCTCGCAGGCTTACGGTCAATCAGGTGCTGGAACGTTTCTTGGGGAATGGCAACCCGTTCTTCACGGAGTGCTGCACTGAGGAGAGTATCGATGTCGGTCGGTGAGGCCTGGCGAGAAGTCGGCGTTCCGAAACATCCCAAAGATGTTCTATAGGATTCAGGTCAGGACTCTGTGCAGAGCAGTTCATTACAGGGATGTTATTGTCGTGTAACTACTCCTCCACAGGCCGTGCATTATGAACAGGTGCTCGATCGTGTTGAAAGATGAAATCGCCATCCCCGAATTGCTCTTCAACAGAGGGAAGAAAGAAGGTGCTTAAAACATCAATGTAGGTCTGTGCTGTGATAGTGCCACGCAAAACAAAGAGTGCAAGCCCCTTCCATGAAAAACACGATCACACCATAACACCACCGCCTCCGAATTTTACTGTTGGCACTACACACGCTGGCAGATGATGTTCACTGGGCATTCGCTATACCCACCCTTTTCCATCCGGTCGCCACATCGAGTGCCGAGATTCGTCACTTTACACAACGTTTTTCCACTGTTCAACCGTCCAGTCTTTACGCTCCTTACACCAAGCGAGGCGTCGTTTGGCATTTACCGGTATGATGTGTGGGTTATGAGCAGCCGCTCGAATACGAAATCCAAGTTTTCTCACCTCCCGCCTAACCGTCATAGTGCTTGCAGTGGATCCTGATGCAGTTTGGGATTCCTGTGCGATGGTCTGGATAGATGTCTGCCTATTACTGCACATTATGATCCTCTTCAACTGTCGGCGGTCTCTGTCAGTCAACAGACGAGGTCGGCCTGTACGCTTTTGTGTTGTACATGTCCCTTCACGTTCCCACTTCACTATCACATCGGAAACAGTGGACCTAGGGATGTTAGGAGCCTGGAAATCTCGCGTACAGACGTATGACACAAGTGAGACCCAATAACCTGACCACGTTCGAAGTAAGTGAGTTCTGCACAGTGCCCCATTCTGCTCTCTCACGACGTCTAGTGACTACTGAGGTCGCTGATATGGAGTACCTGGTAGTTGGTGGCAGCAGAATGCACCTAATATGAAAAACGTATGTTTTTGCCGGTGTCCGGATAGTTTTCATCACATAGTGTATTTTCTTCTGGAGGGATATGGAGCGAATAGTGTATATAAAGCAGTGACCATATGTAGTCTAGGCTGCTTGCAATACTACTCGAACAGTTGCTAATTTCACTACATCATGGCGTGATCACTCAGCCGGAAGAATTTGTTGTTGTTGTGGATTTTAGTCCGAAGATTAGTTTGATGCAGCTCTCCGTGCCACTCTACCTTGTGCAAGTATCTCCCCTCAAATACTAAATTGGTGATCACTTTTTGTCCCAGAATGTGTCCTATCAACCGATCCCCAATTTTGGTCAAGTTGTGCCACAATTTTATTTTCTCATCAATTCTGTTCAGTACTTCTTCATTTATTACGTTATCTATCCATCTAACATGCAGCATTCTTCTGTAGCACCAAATTTCAAAAGCTTCTATCCTCTTCTTGTCTAATCTGTTTATCGTCCATGTTTCACTTCCATACATGGCTCCACTCCAGTCAGATACCTTCAGAAATGACTTCCTAACATTTAAATCTTATTCTATTTTAACGAATTTATGTTATTCAGAAACGCTGTTCTTGCCATTGTCAGTCTACATTTTATATCCTCTATACTTCAGCCATCATGAATTATTTTGCTGCTCAAATAACAAAACTCATTTACTACCGCAAGTTTCTCATTTCATAATTTAATTCCCTCAGCTTGACGTGATTTAATTCGACTACATTCCATTATCCTCGTTTTGCATTTGTTGATGTTTGTCTTATATCCTCCTTTCAAGACACTATCCATTCTGTTCAACTGCTCTTCCAAGTCCTTTGCTGTCTCTGACAGAATTACAATGTCATCGGCGGACCTCAAAGCTTTTATTTCTTCTCCATGGATTTTAATACCTACTCCGAGTTTCTCTTATGTTTCCTTTACTGCTTTACACTAATATCATCACTGAGCTGTTCATAGTAGCTTATCCGCATTCCTATTTTCTTACTCATTATTAAACCTACTCCTGCATTACCCTTATTTGATCCGTTCACGCTTCCCGCGCCCGGGTTCCCGGGTTCGATTCCCGGCGGGGTCAGGGATTTTCTCTGCCTCGTGATGACTGGGTGTTGTGTGATGTCCTTAGGTTAGTTAGGTTTAAGTAGTTCTAAGTTCTAGGGGACTGATGACCAGAGATGTTAAGTCCCATAGTGCTCAGAGCCATTTGAACCTTATTTGATCTTGTATTTATAACCCTGTATTCACCTGACCAGTAGCTCTATTCCTACCACCACCGAACTTCACTAATTCCCGCTGTATCTAACTTCACCGAATCCATTTCCAATTTTAATTTTCTTTAACCTATCTGCACGATTAAAGTATCTAACATTCCACGCTTCGATCAGTAGAATGCAAATTTCGTTTCTCTTGGTGATGACATCCTCCTGAGTAATCCCCGCCCGTAGATCCGAATGGGAGACTATTTTACCTCCGTAATATTTTACCCAGAATGCTGCCATCAGCATTTAACCCTACAGTAGAGCTGCATGCCTTCGGGAAAAACTACAGCTGTAGTTCCCCCTTGCTCTCAACCGTTCGCAGTACCAGCACAGGAAGGCCGTTAGGTTGACGTTACAAAAGCCAGATCAATCAGTAATGCAGACAGTTGCCCCTGCAACTACTGAAAAGGCTGCTGCCCTCTTTCAGGAACCACACGTTTGTCTGACCTCTCTACAAATCCCTCTCCTTTGTGCCTGAACCTATGTTTAGGCTATCTGTATCGCCGAGGCACGGAAGTCACCTCACCGACGGCAAAGTCCGTGGTTCATAAGAAAGAAGTTATTAAAAACTTAATTTTTTAATGAGTCCCTTGTTATTTTGTGTACTAAAGTCATTATTGTAATGTCAGATATTGTACTGTTTTCTTTCATCCCACATTCCATAGAAAAACTACGGAGGATGAGATATATCCAACATTTGTACCTGGATGATACTAGTAGCCGAATACTGAGTATAGGTGAATTATTTATATGAAATGAAACCTAGCAAGTTCTATATATACACATAGAGAATCAGTTGTAGTAGTTCTCATAACTGATCATGAATTCACTAATGAAAATTTTGTTCCATTACTTATTTCATCTGCTCGGAAGAGAGTCTTAATTCATTTGCAGGATGATTGTAATTAAAGTTAAACTTTCAAACCGGTGTAGAAATAACACCACTAGTCAGAATGACATAAAATTGCAACGGAATATTATCGGAGAAGGGGGAAAACGTATGGTAGAAGAAAAATAAATATACAAAATGTAGCAATAGATGGTGCTGTAAGCATCATAATTTAATAGTGAGAAATGAATCATACGACAATGCCTAACGTATACGTTTGACGTTAAGCAAACTGTACTCCTCAGTGTTCATGGATGTACAGGTATGATACTGTTAGTTACGTAAGCCCATCGACGACGGCAAGGTCATATCACATCGGATGGGAAAAATCGATTTTTAATTCTCCTGAGGTCAATAACCGCATAAAAAGCATCAATCAAAATCAAATCAGATTATTAATTTCCGTGTGACTAGCACAAGACATGTTCAATATGCTGTCCACCGTTTTCTGCAACAAGTTGAAATCAAGAAACAGCATGTTCCACAACTGATCGAAGTGTTTCTGGGGTTATGTTCAGAATGTGTTGTGCAATGCGTGCCTTTAATGCAGCTAAGTTTGCAATCGGAACACTGAACACATGTTTGAGATAGTCCCACAGCCAGAAACACGGATTAAGATCAGGTGATCGGGACGGCCAGACTGTAGGGAAATGGCGGCTGATAATTCTAGCATTTTCGAAATGGTGCATCAGCAACTGCTTAACTGGATTTGCAATGTGCGGAGTGTGGTGTCACCGCCAGACACCACACTTGCTAGGTGGTAGCCTTTAAATCGGCCGCGGACCGCTAGTATACGTCGGACCCGCGTGTCGCCACTATCAGTGATTGCAGACCGAGCGCCGCCACACGGCAGGTCGAGAGAGACTTCCTAGCACTCGCCCCAGTTGTACAGCCGACTTTGCTAGCGATGGTTCACTGACAAATTACGCTCTCATTTGCCGAGACGATAGTTAGCACAGCCTTCAGCTACGTCATTTGCTACGACCTAGCAAGGCGCCATTATCATTTGCTATTTATCTTGTGATGCATGTACCGTCAGACCGATGTTCACCAGTTATGGTTTAAAGTTGAGTATTCCGGAAGCTACGTACTTTTTTTACTAGACTCAAATCCTTTAACCGTTCCAGACCTCACGGCAGCCTGCGTGAGCTTAAACGCGTGCCTTTCGGCTATCTCATAGTGGCTTGGCTGTCTTGCCAAGTCACAACACGGAGTTGCACCATATTACATAAAAAGGATTCTATTCACACATCCACGCTGTTGGAGAGCTGGAAAGACACTCATAGCGCTTACTAGTGACGACGGTACAGGTTACAGGACAGGAAGCACCGGTCTCCTCGAAAAAATATGGCCCTTTGATAAATGATGCCGTAAACCTGCAGCACACAGTGACCTTTTCAGGATGGTAATGATTTGCGTGTGGATTTTCCTTTGCCCATATTCGACAATTCTGTGAACTGACATATCCTCTCAGATGGGAGATGGGAGTGGGCTTCGTCTGTCCACAAAAACTTCCACGTCCAGTCATTGTCCACTTCTATGTGAGCAAGAAATTCTAAAGCAAAGGTCTCTCTTACTAACAGGTCAACAGGAAGCAACTCGTGCACATGGTTGATTTTGAATGGACAGCGAAGAAGGATGTTTCGAGGATTTTATGCACCGTGCTCATGGGTATGTCCAATGTTTGGGCAATTCTCTGTCTACTACACGTTTGCACACCACTACTCGTATCCTTCTGCATTGCTGTAGCCACTGCTTCCACTGAAGTCGAATTAATTCGTTTCCTCCCTCTACCAGGTTGCACGCCAAAAGAACCCGTCTTTTCGAATTTCCGAATCATTCTCTCCAGACTCATGTCAGTCACCGGACCAACGCCTTTTTTCAAACCCTTCAGTGTTCGGAAATTCTGCAGAGCGGCGCGTGCACAGTCATCATTCCAAGCAGAGCGCGATCCTGCATTGAGACAGTCATGGCGAACGTCACAGACGCGAAAGGAGGAAAAGCCATGTACCCGGCATGTTTATACCAACTTCAATGGGTCGTGCTCATAGCAGGTGTTTTCATCTACGTAATGTGACACATACAGCACCATCTATTGATGTATTTTCGATCTATATTTTTCTTCTGTCATACCCTTCCCCCCCTTCTCCGATAATATTCTGTTTGCAAATTGACGTCATTCTGACCAGTGGTGTTATTTCTACAGCGTTTTGAAAGTTTAACTTTAATTATAATCACCCTGTATATCACACCAGGAGTTGAACTGTTACGATCCACACAAATTTTTATTTCGCACTCCACAGTTTTCCGTTTCGTTAACAACGTGTTTGTAGGCTGCAAACATCTACAGTAAGTACACAAGTGAGAGTAATGACGAACAGTATCGAAAATTTTTTGAGATATTGTTACACTAATGAGGAAGACGATCATCTATAAAGGATTTCATTGAATAAATAAGGTTGTAAACGATGACCGTGACATGAAACTAAATGCCATAAAGTGCACAATACAAGAGAAACGTATGGCTAATGTCGTGTGGCTTGCAAAAGAAAGGTTGTGTTAGCTTCTGCTTTCGTTTTCCTCCGGTTACTACAACATGAGTGGGGAGAAATATGTGGCCTAAAAAGGAGAAAAGCAGAAGAGAAGAAGGTATTCTACAGAAGAGAAAGCTGTTGGCAGTAAAACTGACCCGCTTGGAATGGATAAGCAGCTGCCAGCAGCAAGTCGTATACTCTTAGCTCACTTATTTGTTACACAGTTTAATTCTTAATTTCTTTGCGTATTTTTGGTACTTGCATTGTTTAATTCATAAATTTCGGGCTTATTATAGTATTTGAGTTGTAGCATCGCATTTTAGTACCTGAATAGTGTAAAATCGCGTAGTCTCCTTTCGCCGCCGAGCAGTGTGTCAGCAGTACGCAAGTAGCAGCATTACTGCATTTACTAGGAAATCTTATATTTTAATAACAGTTTAAATTTTGTGTCGATTTGTTTGTGCTCTCTGTAGATTAGTTCTGACGTTCTTTGCACAACAGTTTTTAGCATGGATAGGGACTGCAACTGCTGTGTTCGGATGCAGGCTGAGTTGGCATCCCTTTGCTCCCAGCTTCAGGCAGTGTTGGCTTTGGTCACACAGCTTAAGGCTGTTGCCAATGGGCATCACTGTAGGGGTCCGGATGGGGGTTTGTCGGGGACGGCCAGCTCGTCCCACGCATCACCCGATCGGACTACGACTGTGGCTGCCCGGGATACTGCCCACATTGAGGCTGATCCCTCACATGTGGTAGAGTGGGAGGTCGTCTCGAGGTGTGGCAGGGGGCGAAAGACATTCCGGAGGGCTGAACGGAAGGCCTCTCCAGTTTGTCTGACGAACCGGTTTCAGGCTCTGTCTCAGGCTGATACTGATCTTCGGCCGGACATGGCCGCTTGTCCTGTTCCAGAGGTTGCCCCTCAGTCTGCAAGATCCGGGCGGTCGCAGAGGGTGGGCTTACTGGTAGTTGGGAGCTCCAACGTCAGGCACGTAATGGGAACCCTTAGAGAAATGGTAGCAAGAGAGGGGAAGAAAACCAATGTGCACTCCGTGTGCATACCGGGGGAAGTCATTCCAGATGTGGAAAGGGTCCTTCCAGATGCCATGAAGGGTACAGGGTGCACCCATCTGCAGGTGGTCGCTCATGTCGGTACCAATGATGTGTGTCGCTATGGATCGGAGGAAATCCTCTCTGGCTTCCGGCGGCTATCTGATTTGGTGAAGACTGCCAGTCTCGCTAGCGGGATGAAAGCAGAGCTCTCCATCTGCAGCATCGTCGACAGGACTGACTGCGGAACTTTGGTACAGAGCCGAGTGGAGGGTCTGAATCAGAGGCTGAGACGGTTCTGCGACCGTTTGGGCTGCAGATTCCTCGACTTCCGCCATAGGGTGGTGGGGTTTCGGGTTCCACTGGATAGGTCAGGAGTCCACTACACGCAGCAAGCGGCTACACGGGTAGCAGGGGTTGTGTGGCGTGGACTGGGCGGTTTTTTAGGTTAGATGGCCACGGGCAAGTACAGAAAGGGCAACAGCCTCAAAGGGTGGGGGGCAAAGTCAGGACATGCGGGGACCAAGCAGCAATCGGTATTGTAATTGTAAACTGTCGAAGCTGCATTGATAAAGTACCGGAACTTCAAGCGCTGATAGAAAGCACCGAAGCTGAAATCGTTATAGGTACAGAAAGCTGGCTGAAGCCAGAAATAAATTCTGCCGAAATTTTTACAAAGGCACAGACGGTGTTTAGGAAGGATAGATTGCATGCAACCGGTGGTGGCGTGTTTGTCGCTGTTAGTAGTAGTTTACCCTGTAGTGAAGTAGAAGTGGATAGATCCTGTGAATTATTATGGGTGGAGGTCACACACAACAACCGAGCTAGGTTAATAATTAGCTCCTTTTACTGACCTCCCGACTCAGCAGCATTAGTGGCAGAACAACTGAGAGAAAATTTGGAATACATTTCATACAAATTTTCTCAGCATGTTATAGTCTTAGGTGGAGATTTCAGTTTACCAGATATAGACTGGGAACTCAGATGTTTAGGACGGGTGGTAGGGACAGAGCATCGAGTGACATTATACTGAGTGCACTATCCGAAAATTATCTCGAGCAATTAAACAGAGAACCGACTCGTGGAGATAACATCTTGGACCTACTGATAACAAACAGGCCCGAACTTTTAGACTCTGTAAGTGCAGAACAGGGAATCAGTCATCATAAGGCCGTTGCAGCATCCCTGAATATGGAAGTTAATAGGAATATAAAAAAGGGGAGGAAGGTTTATCTGTTTAGCAAGAGTAATAGAAGGCAGATTTCAGACTACCTAACAGATGAAAACGAAAATTTCTGTTCCGACACTGACAATGTTGAGTGTTTATGGAAAAAGTTCAAGGCAATCGTAAAATGCGTTTTAGACAGGTACATGCCGAGTAAAACTGTGAGGAACGGGAAAAACCCACCGTGGTTCAACAACAAAGTTAGGAAACTACTGCGAAAGCAAAGAGAGCTTCACTCCAAGTTCAAACGCAGCCAAAACCTCTCAGACAAACAGAAGCTAAACGATGTCAAAGTTAGTGTAAGGAGGGCTATGCGTGAAGCGTTCAGTGAATTCGAAAGTAAAATTCTATGTACCGACTTGACAGAAAATCCTAGGAAGTTCTGGTCTTACGTTAAATCAGTAAGTGGCTCGAAACAGCATATCGAGACACTCCGGGATGATGATGGCATTGAAACAGAGGATGACACGCGTAAAGCTGAAATACTAAACACCTTCTTCCAAAGCTGTTTTACAGAGGAAGACCGCACTGCAGCTCCTTCTCTAAATCCTCGCACAAACGAAAAAATGACTGACATCGAAATAAGTGTCCAAGGAATAGAAAAGCAACTGGAATCACTCAACAGAGGAAAGTCCACTGGACCTGACGGGATACCAATTCGATTCTAGACAGAGTACGCGAAAGAACTTGCCCCCCCCCCCTCCTTCTAACAGCCGTGTGCCGCAAGTCTCTAGAGGAACGGAAAGTTCCAAATGATTGGAAAAGAGCACAGGTAGTCCCTGTCTTCAAGAAGGGTCGTCGAGCAGATGCGCAAAACTATAGACCTATATCTCTGACGTCGATCTGTTGTAGAATTTTAGAACATGTTTTTTGCTCGAGTATCATGTCGTTTTTGGAAACCCAGAATCTACATGGATTCCGGAAACAGCGATCGTGTGAGACCCAACTCGCTTTATTTGTTCATGAGACCCAGAAAATATTAGATGCAGTCTCCCAGGTAGATGCTATTTTCCTTGACTTCCGGAAGGCGTTCGATACAGTTCCGCACTGTCGCCTGATAAACAAAGTAAGAGCCTACGGAATTTCAGGCCAACTGTGTGGCTGGATTGAAGAGTTTTTAGCAAACAGAACACAGCATGTTGTTATCAATGGAGAGACGTCTACAGACGTTAAAGTAACCTCTGGCGTGCCACAGGGGAGTGTTATGGGACCATTGCTTTTCACAATATATATAAATGGCCTAGTAGATAGTGTCGGAAGTTCCATGCGGCTTTTCGCGGATGATGCTGTAGTGTACAGAGAAGTTGCAGCATTAGAAAATTGTAGCGAAATGCAGGAAGATCTGCAGCGGATAGGCACTTGGTGTAGGGAGTGGCAACTGACCCTTAACATAGACAAATGTAATGTATTGCGAATACATAGAAAGAAGGATCCTTTATTGTATGATTATAGCCGAGCGGTTCTAGGCGCTACAGTCTGGAACCGCGATACCGCTACGGTCGCAGGTTCGAATCCTGCCTCGGGTATGGATTTGTGTGATGTCCTTAGGTTAGTTAGGTTTAAGTAGTTCTACGTTTTAGGGGACTGATGACCTCAGAAGTTAAGTCCCATAGTGCTCAGAGCCATTTGAACCATTTTTGCATGATTATCTGATAGCGGAACAAACATTGGTAGCAGTTACTCCTGTAAAATATCTGGGAGTATGCGTGCGGAACGATTTGAAGTGGAATGATCATATAAAATTAATTGTTGGTAAGGCGGGTACCAGGTTGAGATTCATTGGGAGAGTCCTTAGAAAATGTAGTCCATCAACAAAGGAGGTGGCTTACAAAACACTCGTTCGACCTATACTTGAGTATTGCTCATCCGTGTGGGATCCGTACCAGATCGGGTTGACGGAGGAGGTAGGGAAGATCCAAGGAAGAGTGGCGCGTTTCGTCACAGGGTTAGTTGGTAACCGTGATAGCGTTACGGAGATGTTTAGCAAACTCAAGTGGCAGACTCTGCAAGAGAGGCGCTCTGCATCGCGGTGTAGCTTGCTCGCCAGGTTTCGACAAGGTGCGTTTCTGGATGAGGTATCGAATACATTTCTTCCCCCTACTTATACCTCCCGATGAGATCACGAATGTAAAATTAGAGAGATTCGAGAGCGCACGGAAGCTTTCAGACAGTCGTTCTTCCCGCCAACCATACACGACTGGACCAGAAAAGGGAGGTAATGACAGTGGCACGTAAAGTGCCCTCTGCCACACACCGTTGGGTGGCTTGCGGAGTATAAATGTAGATGTAGATGTAGAAGAATATGCGTTGGCGACTTGCATCTTACGAACAGCAGAAACGATAAAAAACTGGAGACTTTTGAGACTCGTTGCTGAACAAGAAAGCCTTCGGCAGAGTGAATGATAAACTGGTACGGAGTCGGGAATGGGGTGATACAGCAAAGTAGAGGTGGTTTTTCACCACTCATTTAAACTCTCTAGATCTTTCTGTACCTTACTTGGCGGAATGGTAGCGAGTTTTTGGGGGGAGGGGGAGAGGACTGAGTTAGAGTTAGTGTAAGTGTGCAAGGCTCAATAGCATTAAAATTTACCGAGCGAGGCGACGCAGTGGCTAGCGCACTGAACACGCATTCGGGAGGACAACGGTTCAATCCCACGTCCGGCAGTCCTGATTTAGTTTCTCCGTGATTTCCCTAAATCGCTCCAGGCAAATGCCGGGATGGTTCCTTTGAAAGGGCACGTCCGACTTCCTTCCCCGTCCTTCCCTAATCCGTTGAGACCGATGACCTAGCTGTCTGGTCTCCTCCTCCTAACAACGCAACGCAACCCCATTAAAATTTAGTGAAGAAACGGAAGGTGGATTTGAGCAAATGCTGCACCAGTTAATGTGGTAGAGAATGAAACAGTCGTGGTTAGGTATCAGTAGAGGAAGGAACGAGGTTAATGAAGATTATTCGAAATAGAAATGGAATTTTGTATTACTGGCCAAATGAACACAATATTGACAATTTGAAAGGTTTAGTGTTTAATGTATTTTACAAAACAAAGTCCAAGTAAAAAGACATTCATCTTTCACTGTTTGATAAATAGTGTAATAAAAAGAAAATGAAATTTTAGATAGCTTGGGGTGTTATTGTGACTTAGATGTAAGCTTTGTATTCGGGAGCAGCGGGATTCAAATTCCTATCACGGCATCGTAACTGGTATTAGCCATACTTTGTCTGATTCAGCATATGCGAACGGTGAAATTATTATTGGACTAATAGAAAAGCTATTTCTTAACTCCCGCTCCCCTTGTATGGTTGTTTGTAGGTCATATAACGGTATCCTTCCAGCACCCTTTTTCGTAATGTCGAATATTACTTACATCGAATGATACATCCATTATATGGGTCCTACACGCATCTTTATTATCAGAAATTTGGCACCTAATGGTGGACAAATGTCTCCTCAAGCCGGTCGGTGTGGCCGAGCGGCTCTAGGCGCTTCAGTCTGGAACCGCGCAACCGCTACGGTCGCAGGTTCGAATCCTGCCTCGGGCATGGATGTGTTTGATGTCCTTAGGTTAGTTAGGTTTAAGTAGTTGTAGGGGACTGATGACCTCAGATGTTAAGTCCCATAGTGCTCAGAGCCATTTTTTGTCTCTTCAGAATTTCATCATACATTAAAGCTTTCAGCGACATGCACTCGTATTCTTCCTGCACGCAGCCTACATGTCTCCCTTCCATTCGATCGTCTTTTAAATATTTCCTTATCTCTAGAAATCTACCCAAGAAGTCCCTTGGTCCATCAGGCATCCATTCGCCTGGCAATATGTCGTAATTACTGTTTTTTCCCTGATCAGTTTGCCTGTTTTTCTGACTCTCCTATTGACTATGAAAATTCTTTCTACAGTGCTCTCAGAGCAACCCTAAGATTTTGAATGATTTTAGCAATAAAAGCCGATGTCGTATGGCAGAAAGCAGAAGAAGAGCAGCTGTAAAACAAGAAAAAGAACACATGGAGACCAGCATCTACGAAATTTGCCTCTAAGGATGCCTTGCAAATAATAAAGGTGAAACGTATATGCCAAGAAAAAAATGTTTTATTCAGTTGTGATTAGACGATTATAAAGTAATAGTTATCAACGTCATATTACGCGCAGCTGTGGAAGACAGGATAGGAAATAGTTAACGATGTTATGTGGGAATGACTTTAAGTAGGGTTCCCACATGAAATTAGTTGTAGCAGGTGTAGCACTCAGATTTATTGGAATGGTCCTAAGGGAATGCAGTTTATCAAACAAAGAGGTACTTTACAAAATCCCTAGCTCAACCGATTCTTGAGTGTTGATCGTCAGTCTAGAAGACAGGGAAGAGCACTGTGTTTCGACACTGTCGTTTAGTGAGCCGTCCGAGGAAGTCTCATACCTCCCACATACTCCTCGCAGTATGAGTATGAGGAGAAAACCAGAGCACTTAGAATGCTTTTTTATTCCAGTCTCTGATCACAAATGAATTCTTTAGACGATGACCGGTTTCAGTCTGTAATGACCATCTTCAGATTTAAAATATATAAATATATACATATAGTGAGCAGTGTGTCTTTTAACATAAAACAGCAATATCTATCACAATATACTGTCATACACCAGGGAAATGTACAGATAAAATATAGTGTAACGTACCTTTTTTACACCATGTCCTAAAGCGATACGGCCATAATGGCATCGTCAAAACATACAAATATAATCAGCATAGCATCGTCACATAGATTTAACATATGGTGTAGAATAGGCCACATCGTCCACATAGTGATTATTGCCAACTAGCTACTGAGGTACAGTTGCCTGTTTGCCTACACCCTCCCTAGATATAGGCAAACAGGTTTCTGGATGCTACTGTATCTCAATAGCTAGTTGGCAATAATCACTATGTGGACGAAGTGACCTATTATACACCATATTTTAAATCTATGTGACGATGCTGTGCTGATTATATTTATATATTTTGACGATGCCATTATGGCCGTATCACTTTAGGACATGGTGTAAAAAGGGTACGTTATACTATATTTTATCTGCATATTTCCCTTTCTTCCAAGAAAGAAAGAATAATCAGAGAAACCAGACTGCGCTACTTCTCTGGTGGAGAGGCGGGCAGGAAGGCTATCTTCTTCTCTGCGGAACCTGTGTTTATTGAAACGTTAACTCGGCCATGAAATTTTAATTGAATTACACCTCTGTTCATATTTAGCGGCCGTCAAAGCGCTCCGCAATCAACTGGATATCTCGCGGCTCACGTATCCATAATGAGAGCGGATGCGTCTATAATTACTGTATGGAAGCATCACGTATCGCAAGCGCAACAATGTATAATCAGCAGACGCTCCGATTCCCTTTGTCTACCCCCTCATAAATTCGTCACGTGAACTGGCAGCAACAATTACTGTTCCTTGATTTTCTTTCGCTCCAAGGATTCAAGAGAGAACTTACTGAAATTAGTGAAAAAACAAGAACTCGTGCAGTAAGTGTCGAAACCTGACAAATACCTATTACCAGTAATAGTGCACACGTGCCAAAATAAATCGATGAGGTTAAATTTGTACACTTTTTTGACGAAGGTGTTATTATGGTAGACGAAAGCAAAATACATTTTTAGTACTAAATAGCTCTTTCTCGACCGTGTTCGGCACATTTCGCTGTGGAGAGATCCGTCTTTGTATCCAGGCTTGGATCCAGGGTCCGGTTCTGGGCCAGTCACCGTTTGTTTCCTGGTGAGAGGATAGGAACAGAGTGCATTGAGCCACGAGAGGACAAGTCAGGAGGCAACTGAATGAAAGTGGCTGCTCCAAGATTCGGAAATCTGACAACGGGTATGAGAGCGACATGCCCCTCCAAATCTTGTCCAATGACGGGATGACAGGGCGACCGCATAGTATAGCGTGCTCTTCAGGGTCTCAGCTACGAGTTCCCTTTTCTACATATCACTATCGCAGACAACGTAAGACTGATAAAACGCACGCCAATACATAATCAGTAATTTTTTCACGCCCCAGTTGTGAGTGGAACGGAGGCAACGTTAGCAAATAGTACAAAAGAAATAATATCAGATACGCACTTGACACTAACTTACAGATCATAGATGTGAATATACTAAGGAAATGTACCACGCAGGATGAATCACATTACTGTGAATCATATACTGAAGTAGAATTTCTTTGGAGTTTACCCCAAAGGAGCAAGTGATTGCACAGTGCACTGTCACTTGTGTATTTTTAACACCTAGAAATAAACATCCGAATATGTTCACCTCAGCGGATATGCATAAAAGTGCTTAATATTACAAAGAGTTGACGTAAAAGGAAGAAGGAAGGAAGATTAGTGTTTAACATCCAGCCGAGAACTAGATCATTCGAGAAAGAGCACAAACTCAGACTGAGGAAGGACGAATTAGCAAATCGGCCAAGCCTTTTCAAAGAAACCATCCCGACATTTGCCTTACGCGATTTACGGAAATCACGGAAAATATAAATGTGATTGGTCGGACGTAGATTTGAATAGTCGTCCTCTCGAATATGAAAACAGTGTGCTAATCACAGCATCACCGCTCTCGGTGCGTACAATGGGAACCAGATACGTCTTATTTTCTTTACATGAAGGTCAGTGTCCCGCCTAGCTCAATCACTGAACAGTCGCGAAAAGAACTGGCATCATAAAACCAAGTATGATTCGTGAACGCCAAATAGCTGTGAGTGAGGCAGAAACGGACAGAATGATTGGTCAGCGGGTAACGGGTTTACCAGGCCGTGACATTTCTGGTCGCTTGGGTCATGTTCCTGCGACTTTGGTTGTGGAACCAGTTAGCACGAGACGTGGTAAAAGAGACCATGAGGCTAAAGTACCAGATTACCACCATCTTGCTCACATTTCAGGCGAGACGCTGGAGCACAGCTGCGGGTTGACGGTTCGATACTATCTCCCGCTGATTGTACTTGTAGCATGCGTGCCGTTATCTCTGTTCGCGTTATTCAGGAACCACTATTGTTTCAAAGGCAAATGGTACATAATCACCTTCTTATCCATACTGACAGCCAGAATGCAATGATTTCGGAAAACTGAATTAATTGAAAGCCGGTACAGTTGCTAATGACAACTTCGTTAACTTAATAGCAACTGGAGCGGGTTTTCGTTAATTGAAGATACAGTCATGGAATTAACGTCCTCCGAACATGAAGAAACTAATCATGAATCCGAATAAGTCATATTTCAACTTTTTCTGCTGTGACAGACACGTACTTGTTAGATATCCAGCGCTGACCACAATCTTGTAGCCTTCCATGTACACTGTTGAGCGACTCAATGAACAACACTATCATATATTGCGAGTAAGTTGAACAGCAAAGGTTACATAACCGGTTTTAGAGTAAAAGATAGTTCCCCTACTTCTGGCAGCTTCACATGCTACTTCTCATCGAGTCAATGTCTGGCCACAAAGGGGAGGGGGGGGGGGGGGGCAGCAATTTGCAGACCTTCTCTGGACAACAAAGATGTGCAAGGTTTCTCTGACCTAGACGATAATCTGTAATATCATTTACCAAACGTATGTGTTCAGGCTTCTGTTGTTGGACCGGATACTCTGAAACTAGTTTGTCAAAGAAAGACGTTGCTTACAAAACGTTGTTACAGCCCCTAGTGAAATTCTGCTCCATTTGCTTAAAATCCGTGTGAAATGAGAATAATAAGGTGAGAAAAGTATAAACGGTCAGAAGGCTTCTTTTGCTGAAAACTGTCACAATATTTTTCGAAAATTTTAAATGGAATGCAATTGAAGACTTGCTCATAACATATCAAGATACCTGTTTGCAGAGTATCATAGAACAGTTTTCAGGAACCAATATATAATATCCTTCGTCTCTCAGATACCACGCCCCAAAAACTCTCAAAAATAAATTGGATTAAGGTTATCTAAAACAAAAAAGTGGTCAGAAACAGTCCGAAAAGCTAGTAAGGGTGCTTCAGGGTAGATTTTTCTGAGAAAAAATTGTTGAGAAAAAAATTCGTTACGCTGCGACTTTTCCGAGTTGATTAGCATTGAAGTTAGCCAATCAGGGAGTGGCACACGCAAATTCAAGGGGGGTGGAGGGGTGGGGGCAGATACGATAAGTGTCAGTTGCTCTCACAAAAATTAACTCGCAAATGGCGCAATATATCAGATTTTTTCCTTAACAATTGCTTCTCAATACAAGCTACCCTGCAACACCATTACAAGCTTTTTAGACTGTTTGTAAGGAGACTTTGTTCCAGCTATTTACCATTACAACACACACAACAGTTTTTTTTGTACAGATTATAGCTGTATAGTTAGTCCTTTACCACAAATACTCTGGGTTAATGTTGCCGCAAGTCTGGAAAACACACATGAGCAACTGAATGAGAACACGTACCTAGTAATGTGTAGCACCCGTTTCGCTCTTATAACCAAGACGATGTAATGTAGCACGGACGCTACGAGTCTTCAAAATCGCTAGGGAGCCATTCTGATCCACGACTGCTGAACCACCGTCCGCAGCTAAGGATGATAAGTCGAAGCTGTAGCAAAGACACGCATATCTCTTGTGAAGGAATGCCAGATATGCTAATTATGACGTGGTCGCGCAATCTGGAGTCGTTGGTGCGTCTAAAAGGCATTCTTATGTACAAGGAATGCTTCTTAGACCATTCTCAAACAATTAAGGAACAATAGGTCAGACAGAAAGTGCAAATGAGGTTTTGTAAGCAAGGCCTGGCCAAGATTTACGCTCTGGAAGCGCGCTCGCGCTCTGCGAGCGCAGTCGAGTGTGCTCAGGGCTCCGGCTTCCCCCAACACTGCGCTATCCCGAGCAGATGTGTGAATGAGACGGCTGAATGCAGAGGGCTACACACACGGGCAGCTTAGACTGACGTGTTTGCATCACTATGCGACTATTTCTAAGACGCGAATATTGCAGCATATTCTGATAAGCACAATCTTATCTGTTTATTTTTAACTTTTTATTTTTCTCCCAAAGCAATGACTTTTTAAATAAGTACATTATATACTGCGATGAGCAGAACTAAGAAAACCTTTACATACATTATAATTAAAATAAAATTGTTTTGTTTAGAAATTTATAAACATTTCGATTTCGTAACAAACGGAGCTACGCAGAATCAAATTGGTTAAACACGAGCGTTGCCGAGAGCTTGTTAGTTTCATAATAAACAAAAAAAAGTTCGCACACCTACGTTGAACGGAATATTGAAATAATTTTCGCGGCTTGTCTGTGCACTCGATGGTATTGCTCTTGGGGTAAACTTTTATACAAGTCTTGTAAATTTATGGGTTGGACAAACACATCTTAGAGCCAGATGCTACACTGTACCTGTATCAGCTCACTAACGATGAAATGTTTCCAATACAGAAGCGTAGTTAGTCAAGCCTCGTACACAAACGACCGCTTCGAGTTCTGGGAAATGTTCCATATCACCAACTTGAAGGCGATTTTCCCAAGATAAGTGTTTGTTTGACAGCATCAATTTTGTCCACCATATGTGCTACCAAGTGATTCTCCCCTTGCATTAAGAGCCTTAATGAATTCAAATAACTCGTGATGTCGACCACAAATCATTTTTTCGCTACTCTGATTAGCCTTTACTTAGTTTTTTTCCCTACTAGCTGCGCTCAGTTCATCCAGCACTCACTTTGGTTAGTCAGAAGAGAAGTGCATCATCTTTTCTGTGTGGTTGGTTTTGTGATGACGTTCCAACGAGTTATTCCAGCCCATAACAGTACGATAGCATATTAAGCACTTTGCATGGACTTCATGTTACACGAAAAGTGAAGCAATGCCCATTCCACATTCATAATGTGGCTTATTCACTTTTTATTTTTTTTACTTTTTGGACAAGTACGTAGATGCCATAGTACTGATAATACAGAACATAAATCTAATTTTACGCAAGTAGTATTGCTAGCAAACTGCTTCGGCTTGTCACAAGACGACTGCCTAGTTCTGGCGACGTCGGGCTGCAGCCTTCCCTCGTACCACTCAGACCGATCCAATACACAAGAATGCCTCACCCCTTCCATGCACGTTGCAATCGGGTTGCATCACGTGGTTTTCGACGTAGTCGCATTAGGCCATTGTAACGTACCAACGTGAACCTCATTTTTCCGTGTTTCGAGTGTCTAATGGTAGATTTCTGCGCCCATGTTAATCTCTGTGCCCTATGACGTGCGATGAGGTGATATACAAGTGTAGGGCTGCCCCCAATAGCGGAGAATTGGTTACCGGTATCAATGTTAAGGCATCCTACTCGTTGATGTTGTCCGACATTGGACTGGCATGTAATCTCGTGCATAGTGCTGGGTTTGGTTGGGTTGTTTTGGCGAAGCAGACCAGACAGCGACGTCATCGGTCTCATCGGATTAGGGAAGGACGGGGAAGGAAGTCGGCCGTGCCCTTTGAAAGGAACCATCCCGGCATTTGCCTGGAGCGATTTAGGGAAATCACGGAAAACCTAAATCAGGATGGTCGGACGTGGGATTGAACCATCGTCCTCCCGAATGCGAGTCCAGTGCCTAACCACTGCGCCACCTCGATCGGTCGTCGTGCATAGGCCTCGTCTTCCTTGTGTTACAATCCCCGATAGTCGATGGCGGCGTATAGTATCGACATATTGTTCACGCTGGTTGATTCTGATAGCGGCGCTCTCCCACAAACCGGTACACCCTCGATAGGGTGTCATGCGAAATACCCAGTGTCTACAAGACATCATAGACTGAGTGCCCCATACGTTGGACATCTACGATCTGAGCGCGACCAAAAGCTCTGATATTGCATGTCATATTCATAGTGCGATCGACTTCCACGGCAGTAAAACGTACAATGCCGAATTATTTCAATCGCTGTTGCAATGGCAGTGCAACAGCTATCTATAATTTATGAGATTTTGACAAATAAAGACACGATTGAATGCCGTGGTTGTTATGTGGTAGAAACTTTTGATGGTGTACAGCAGCAGCCAGTCACAAATTGGTTTTTGGTTTACTTTAACGAAAAAGTACCGTCTCTGGATTCGGACTGATGAAATTCATTTTCAGACGTCTTGCATACTTTCGTCATAAAACATTTGATTCAACTGAAAAACAATGTAGCATGCGTTATGACGAAGCATCAATTAGAAACCAGTAACGGCGCTTTTACGATAATATAAACTAAAAACCAGTTTGTGACTGCATGCTGCTGTACACAATCAATAATTTGTTTGTATAATTCAGCTGTTCACGCACGTATAAATTTTCAGTTTTGTTTATGCCGAGCCGTCGTGCATAGCAGTGCCTAGTATGAAGAGTTGCTTGAGATCCACTGCTGATATGCTTGTGGGATTGGAGCTATGAGTGCTTCTTCAGTACAGTGCTGACTCCTAAATCCTGTGTGTAAAGCTTATCATTATCCATGGAAATCTGCTCTCAGTGGCTAGTATGGTCCAGAAAGCTACGCTCGTACCTCACGGTAAATTATCCTCCCAAATTAGATTAAATTAGTCACAACTTTGATTCTTTAATTTTTAAATACGAGTGGAAGCAGATGACACCAGGTTTCCACACCGAAGTCATGCTATCACGCGCGCACACACACACACACACACACACACACACACACATACACACACATACACAGTTCCGCACCACGCACCCTCCCTCCATCTCTACCCACTCTACTCCCACCCTGTATAGCTCCCATGATTCCACAGTCAAATGGATCAAATGGCTCTAAGCACAATGGGACTTAACATCTGAGGTCATCAGTCCCCTAGACTTAGAACTACTTAAACCTAACTAACCTAAGGACATCACACACATCCATGCCCGAGACAGGATTCGAACCTGCGACCTTAGCAGCAGCACGGTTCCTGACTGAAGCGCCTAGAACCGCTCGGCCACAGCGGTCGGCATTCCACAGTCAGCCCTAAAGCATGTGAGCAACAGCAAATGCTGTTATGATACAGTATAGGTTATGTCCAGAGAAATATTTAAATGCAACATATAAATTGGTAGAAACCTGTATTGTCTGCAACTAGTACATACAGAACAATACATAGATGGATGAAAAAGACAAGGCTGGATTTAAATGTGCTCCCAAGAATTAGTACAGATACCCTACCAAAATATGTATAAGTATATAATTTTCCTTGTATTGTAGACCAATGAAGATGCCTAGCAAAACTAGGCGAAACATGTTTGGTACGCACACAAATATCAGTTGCAAAAAGTGGAACTTTTCTGATATATATATGATGGAAAGTGTAACTGGAGTTGCAGATGATGAAGAATGGCTGCAGATATTAACAATATTAAATTCAAGCAGTTATCTTACTAGACGATTTGTCGATGGAAAAAGATGATTTGCGGCTACATAACTTGAACTCCATTAACAAATCACCTTGTTGCAAGAATACAATGCAGTTACTTTGTCAGTATTCGTAATAATAATAATAATTGCTGCTGTGTATTAAATGCCTTTCTTTGCTTTTACATAACTTCAAGTGAATGTATGCTCCCTAGGCAGAAGAGAAATCTATTCCGTAATAGTAGTATCGAAAAACAGAAGACAGGACGACTTTTTTTCAATTAAATGGTGCAGGGAATAAGTTTTGCTCTCTCATTAGATTCCAGACGAGTATGGAAACTGGACAAACTAAGCGCACAGAATGCTGAATAATGCGCGCTAATTAACTCTATAACTTTGTTTCACGCTTCAATCAATAAGAATTGTTTCTGCGCACCAAATTTTCCCAACACAGATTCATGCATAATGGAACTCTTGTAGGGAGGGAGAAACGACACCAACAGTTGGCACCACAAAACTCTTCTGTCGCATCTGTGGATTACTGAGCGTAATATGTAGGAACACACACCATTTTTAAATCTAAAAATCACCTGACATACACAAAAATATTAGTGAAGATTTTGTATTTTCATGCTATAATTGATTTAGCTTAGGCTTTCCCTGTGAGCCGTTGCCACGCTTTATCAGTTTCTGTTGACTCGATGCTTGTGGAACATCATGAGAACTGGCAAATATAGCTTTGTTTACTAAAACAGTGTGAAGAATCTGAGACAACGACAGAAAATTCCTCTTTGTTAAAAATTTTAACTTTGACTTTGGCTGAAATTGTGGCGTATACCATGCGACTGGGACAAGAAAGCAGGACAGTTATCAGATTCACTACCAAAGCAGCTATAGAATGATTCCCTATCAGTCCTACACTGCAGTGCCGAAGGCTGCACCCGTGCGTGGTTTCAGCAGTGGATTAGACCACGACAGTATTAAACTTCCTTTTTAAGTGACTGACGCAGTCATAAAGGATGCATGTCGTGTCCTCACACGTCCACGATCTTCAAAAACGTCTCAAGAAAACAGAGAGCGACCTTGAAAATTTGAAGGAAGGTAATAATAAGCTCACCGGGCAAAAAATTAGTCATCCCAGTGCGGTTGCACAGATTAATCACTAAGTCTTAATAGGTGGCATTGCTATTGAGTCACCTGCTCAATCGCGCGTGCACAGCCGCTACGTGAGTATAACGCAGCAGATATCAGTGAGACATTTATGTTTGAATCGGACAGTGTACGTAAACGTGGGTAAATGTAAGGACGTGACAGAGTGGCAAAAAGGGGCATGGCTATATGGTGTATGAAGTTGCTGTATTTGTTAGTATTTCGCTGCGTGTTGTTCAACGCGTCTACAAGCAGTGGTATAACACACGTGACCGTGAAACGTGACTTCAGAATTGTCGTTTGAAAAATATCCTAAGTGAGACGGAGAGGAGACGCCTTCATGGCTTGTAAATCAATACCGCTTCCAAACCCGGTAGGAATTGGTGCAGTCTGTGGATGAAAGACCACCCCACCCCTGGGAATTCACGAAATGAACATTTGGAGTCTGTCACTTCGCTAGAGGCCATTGATAACATAGGTACGTAAAGATGACTACAGTACAGCGTATCGAAATTTTTTTAACAGTTATTTCTCAGTACAACCTGCGCTGCAATACCCTTACAAACCTTTCAGACTGTTTCTGACCTCAATATATAATGCCTTAATGTTTGAACAAGAATAACAATAATGATAATGTATAATACATTTCATGTTTCTCGTCTTATATAATAATCAAGACGAAATGAGCTCTACCAAAGAGCGATGAGTCAGGATCAGAAACAGTGAGATCGGATTGCGAACTGGGTGATCAGTGAATCACCCAAGAGTGCAAAGTGACGGAATGACTCATTGAAACACTTAGCGACTTCAAAGGTGAGAACACAAAGAAGCTATTGGCACCCGCAATCGAAACAAAAAACATTTAGTTTTTTGCCAAATACTACCTCATTTATGACGGTAGCGAATCTGCTAGTGTTAACTGAGTATTACACGGCACTGTTTCTTTCGGATTCTTGTGCTTCTATGGTCTTCAGATTCGCTATGATGCAAACATCGATTCTACATAAATGCTAATTTTTAGAGGTGAATGGCTTTGATGGGTGAGAATAGATGCTTCTTCACAATTTAAAATCATTTTCATTGATCTTCAGCCATTCATGGTGGGGTACTCCTCTTGTTAGAGTGAATATCTCTCTTTCTCGTAGCGAGTTCATTAATTTAGTTGCTTGTCGTAGTACAGTGGTCAAGTAATTAATTATGATATGGAAGCAGCCGAGATCGAAGAGAGTTTCTAAATTAGGAGCAAAACGCCCCTTGAGAGGATATTACCGCAATACCAAGGACCGAACGAGCAGACAGTACTGGATGATCCTGCAAGGTAGGCGTTCTGTATGGCGTATAAAGCAGAAGGCTGCAGCAAACCAACAGCAAAACTAGATTAACACAGACAACTCCATGAGACCAGAAGCTCTGTGTATCCCAGAGAATGGGCACTTTGTGACATTAGCAGATGTGTCCGAAGTTAAGTACACGAGTATATCTAAGTACAAGATTTTTTAATGTGATTTCAAATTATTTAACTACACAGCCAACAAATCTGTGCACGAATAGATAAAAATCAAATACCAGTAGGCTATTATGAGAGAATTAGCAGTAAAACACGATAGCATACTGTGATAGGAAGCACATAGATAGTTATTGTCTTCCACGTATTTATTAACCATTCTTCCTGGTAACTTTTTACAACAGTTAAGCCAATTAAAAAGAATGTTTCATGATCATTTTCATTGTTTACATGAAAATCTCATTAAATGACAGTGAACTGACAGCACTAGCCGGGATTCTTAACACAACATTAAACTGATGAAAAGAAATAAAACATACGTAATTTTGTGAAGATAACGGTATTAAGAGCAATAAACTCTCACAGTCCACCATCTGCTTACAGCTACTAGAGAAAATAAACGTGCACACACACACACACACACACACACACACACACACACACACACACACACACACACACACACACCTGACAAATATATTCTGGAAGTCAGAGTATCCACCACATTTTAGATAATGTCGTTTCACTATGCAGTTAATAGGGATCAGTTTGTTGTAAGAGCCGAAACAGTTCACTGCGTATTCCCTTCTGAAAGCGATGAAGGACGATTGCTGTAAATGTGTCTCCGCATCAGCTGATATGTACGTGTTCCGCTGTTCATCCAACTACTGCAAAGTGTATGGAGCAATCTAGACCATGGACTGGTCAAATGGATCACGATCCTAATTACAAAATACACTACTGGCCATTAAAATTGCTACACCACGAAGATGACGTGCTACACACGCGAAATTTAACAGACGGGAAGAAGATGCTGTGATATGCAAATGATTAGCTTTTCAGAGCATTCAAACAATATTGGCGCCGGTGGCGACACCTACAACGTGCTGACATGGGGAAAGTTTCCAACCGACTTCTCATACACAAACAGCAGCTGACCCGCGTTGTCTGGTGAAACGTTGTTGCGATGCTTCGTGTAAGGAGGAGAAAAGCATACCATCACGTTTCCGACTTTGATGAAGGTCGGATTGTAGACTATCGCGATTGCAGTTTATCGTATCGTGACATTGCTGATCGCGTTGGTCGAGATCCAATGACTGTTAGCAGAATATGGAATCTATGGGTTCAGGAGGGTAATATGGAACGCCATGCTGGATCCCAACGGCCTCGTGCCACTAGCAGTGGAGACAACAGGCATCTTATCCGCGTGGGTGTAACGGATTGTGCCGCCACGTCTCGATCCCTGAGTCAACAGATGGGGACGTTTGCAACACAACGACCGTCTGCACGAACAGTTCGACGATGTTTGCAGCAGCATGGACTATCAGCTCGGATACCATGGCTGCAGTTACCCTTGACGTTGCATCACAGACAGGAGCGCCTGCGATGGTGTACTTAACGACGAACGTGGGTGCACGAATGGCAAAACGTTATTTTTTCGGATGAATCCATGTTCTGTTTGCAGCATCATGATGGTCGCATTCGTGTTTGGCGACATCGCGGTGAACGCACATTGGAAGTGTGTATTCGTCATCGTCATACTGGCGTATCACCCGGCGTGATGGTATGGGGCGCCATTGGCTACACGTCTCGGTCACCTCTTGTTCACATTGACGGAACTTTGAACAGTGGACGTTACATTTCAGATGTGTTACGACCCCTGGCTCTACCCTTCATTCGATCCCTGCGAAACCCTATATATCTGCAGGATAATGCACGACCGTATGTTGCAGGTCCTGTACGGGCCTTTCTGGGTACAGAAAATGTTCGACTGCTGCCCTGGCCTGTACATTCTCCAGATCTCTCACCAACTGAAAACGTCTGGTCAGTGGTGGCCGAGCAACTGGCTCGTCCCAATACGCCAGTCACTACTCTTGATGAACTGTGGTATCTTGTTGAAGCTGCATGGGCAGCTGTGCCTCTACACGCCATCCAAGGTCTGTTTGACTCAATGCTCAGGCGTATCAAAGCTGTTATTCCGGCCAGAGGCGGTTGTTCTGGGTACTGATTTCTCAGGATCTGTGCACCCAAATTGTGTGAAAATGTAATCACATGTCAGTTTTAGTATAATGTATTTGTCCAATGAATACCCGTTTATCATCTGCATTTCTTCTTGGCGTAGCAATTTTAATGGCCAGTAGTGTATATATTTTCATGTTAGCATACAGCTTGTACCACATGTAAAGTGACCATGATCGCAGTTGTAGACTATACGCTGCTTAAGATTGGAAACCTTAACGAGCTGTGGGAAGTCATTTACAGCCTCCACAAATATCATAAGAGATGATCAAAATGTTTCTTGCCGAATGCCATATTAACCCTTTGCCTAAAAGTTGGCGCTTATAGAGGGTGGCCAGAAACAATCTGAAAAACTTGTAAGGGTGTTGCAGAGCAGACTGCGCTGCGAAATAATTCTTACGAAAAAAATTCGATATGCTGCGCCGTTTTCGAGTTAATTATCATTAAAGGTAGCCAATCAGGCTACTGCGCGCTCAAATTCAAGTGGCCCGCCAGAGACGGTGTCGTCAAACATGTGCTTCGTTTGCTTTCCTAAAACCGAACAAGAGAGCGATACAAAAATTGGACATGGGACGGTAGGACAGGTCAAACCCGAGCCAAAGGGTGAGCAGTCTCGTGTGCTATCAACCACGCTTTGAAAACAACTGACACAGTTGTATCAGGCGTGTCACTTTGTCCTCAGCTCGTGGTCTCGCGGTAGCGTTCTCGCTTCC
Source organism: Schistocerca americana (assembly GCF_021461395.2). Classification (NCBI taxonomy): domain Eukaryota; kingdom Metazoa; phylum Arthropoda; class Insecta; order Orthoptera; family Acrididae; genus Schistocerca; species Schistocerca americana. Next base: position 661,777,686 of record NC_060130.1, read on the forward strand.
CGAGCACGGGGTCCCGGGTTCGATTCCCGGCGGGGTCAGGGATTTTCTCTGCCTCGTGATGACTGGGTGTTGTGTGTTGTCCTTAGGTTAGTTAGGTTTAAGTAGTTCAAAGCTCTAGGGGACTGATGACTATAGCTGTTAAGTCCCATAGTGCTCAGAGCCGTGTCACTTGAATTTGCCTGCCGCTACCTGATTGGCTAACTTCAGTGCTAATAAACTCTAAAACAGTGTAACGTATATAATGCAATTCTTAACAGTTGTTTCTCAGCACAACTTATCCTGTGACAGTCTTACAAGCTTTTCAGATTGTTTCTGACCACCCCGTATAACCTCACTGGAGTCGCGCTGGATTGCATATACGCTGCAGCAACACCGGCATACGGAAGCTTAACTACAAACGCATTCAAATTATTGGACTAAACGATTACTTTTGATACTCTTAAGTTCTCTGGTGTAAAAACAGGAGAGAAAAGTGTAATAACTGATTTGTGTTAATGGTTTGATTGATGTCACGAAATTTCCATTCCAAGCAACTCACAGATCACTGAATTGTTCACACTTGATAACATCTGTCATTTTCCCTCCAAATAATGTTGGTGTTAGTTGTCTGTGTACATGTTTTGAAACTATATTTACGGTAATGTTTCTGTGGTGTACTTCAGCCTGTTTTTTTATTCTATCAACTTCTTGCTACATTAACAAGACATTATTTAGCTTTTGAACTTTCTTGTTTTCAGCTGTTGGAATAAATCATGGCGTTTCCAAAGAAAGTGAGGTTACGAGGAAGACAAAAGATGTTTCACCTTGGAAATTTTCGGGTTTGGTAGTACTTCTTTCTGAAAACCGTTATATATAGCAAGAAATTGCTAACAGAATGAAAATATCACAGAAAACTGCCAGCAGAAAAGTGGCGAGTACAAACCAGACAGGAAAGGAAAGTGTGGATGTAAAAGAAAAATGAGTCCTAGAACAATGAGAAGACTTACACACATGGTAAAAATGAACTGTAAACTTACTTATACAGACATGAGCCATCAGCTGCAAAGTTTGGATGCTGAAGTTTTGCCTGTGACAGTGAGGGGGAGGCTGTTTGTATGTGGTTTAAGGCATGCCGGCCAAGGAAAAAACAGAAAATCGCACCTGTCATGGAAACCAAAACATTTCAGTGGGCTAAATAACTTCAGGAGTGCACGAGTGAGGAGTGAGCTAAGGTATGTGCAGTCATATGGTAGATTAACTGGATCTGATCTCTAGAGTTAGGAGTTTTGGTTTGAAATTCTAATGTTTTATTGATACTGAAGAAATCGACATTCGAATTATGGGACTGTTGAGGTCTCCTATGCTACTATTCCCAACTTTTACAGCTTGCAATTTTGTACACACACTTCAGGTATGATTCAGTGATAAATCTCTATTCACTGTGATGGAAGAAAGCAACCAGTATGTTCGTCGCAGACCTGGAGAACAGTTCAAAGCTGAGTGTGTGCATCAATGTGTGAAGCATCCAACTTCCGTTACGGGCTGGAGTGTGATTCCCGTGAATGGTCCTGGCAGATTACACATCGTTGATGGAAGTATGAGGCAAGAAAAATATAAAGAAATCCTTGAAAAGGAACTTTCCCCCAAATAAATGAGTAGTTTCATAATAAAGATGCTATTTTCATGCCTCATGGGGCACCTTGTCACAAAGCCAAAAGTGTTTCCAGGTACTTCGAAGAAAATCAGCTGAATGTGTTGCCCTGGCCAGGGAATAGTACTGATATGAACCCAATTGAAAATATATGGGCTAATTTGGAACAGAGCATAAGCAAATTTACAATAACCACCAAACAAGATCTCATGGAGAAACTGGAGTAAATTTGGTACCATGACAATGATATTAAAATATCATGTGAAAAGGTAATAAATCTTAGCCAAAGAGGATAAAAACGTTGATTAAGAAAAAGGCATCCATACAAAGTATTGAATGTACAAATATAATCTGTATGTGGATGATGTAAATATGCAATAAATATAAGATTTTGTAAAAAAATGTCGTTAGTCTACCAATTTGACCAATCTGTATTGCCCATTTGCATCCCTTCCTGCCTAAAGTGTTCATGACCGATCGTAGGATTTTCTAGCAGCACAATTATTTAGGCTTGACAACCAAAAGAATATTATTATTGTGTCAGGAAAATTAAAGTTTTATATTTGGTTACAAATTGCCGTGAACGTGAACTCTGTCATGTACATTTGAGATCGCAGCTTTGCAAGCTCACAGCTCGGAGATACGTTTCTCATAAGGTACCAGTACGTTTGAATCTGTGCGTCACCACGTGGTGACAGATACCAACGGGCGTTTGGTGTGAGGCGATTCAGGGAAAGCACGGAAAATGTAACTCAGGATGACCGAACTCACCTCGTCCAGAATAATGTATAGGTGTCTTCCAAAAAACGACATCTAGTTCACTGAGAGACAAACTGGATGGAATAGAACTACCAAGTGTTACCATTCCCATAGTCGTGATAACATTAACAAGCAATTCGACGGAGAGGGTTCGACAGCCGAACAGTTCCATTCATTTCACCAGGAAGGAGATACACGGCTCGTATTGTCTGTAGTTCAACCAAGCCTAGACTGTCAATAGCACGTTTCAACCGCGTCCGCATTGTTACTTTGCGCCAGGAAGGACTCTTAACAAGGGAAGTGCCCAGACGTCTCGGAGTGAACCAAAGCGATGTTGTTGGACATGGAGGAGATACATGTGTTGTTTCTTTGGCGTTTCTGATGCTTCTACAGCCATTTCCTAGCATCCTGACAACTGGAGAGGTCACCGCACGGCCATCCAGTCCACCGTAGGCGATCGGGACTACTGGGGCGCCTACAGTTCACCAGAGAGTGCGGTGCCGAATTTGAATTTTGTTTACACTTTAACTTTGTGTGTGTGTTTTCTGTACGCTCCATAATTCTTTGTGTTGTGTTTTACATGGTATTCCTTTTTTGTGTAAAATGGTGAGTCCTTGCGGGGTGTAGTGTATCCATTTTTCGTGTGTTACTGTGTGTGTGTGTGTGTGTGTGTGTGTGTGTGTGTGTTTGTGTGTGTAGACTTTATTTGTGTTGTCTTTTTTATAACGTTCCTTTAATGTGTTAAATAGTGTGCCCTCGCAGATTGTAGTGTATTATGACTTGTTTTCCTTCTGCTATTGCCTTCTGTATGTGAAAGTTTTCCTCAATAGTCAGTTTGCTGTATAGGCTGCGGCTAGGTTTCACTATTCTTAAGTCTGTTTCTATTGTTGTTGGCTGGCGTTTGTGGGATATAAGGTGGTCAGCACATGTGCTATGGGAGCTGTTGCTTTTTAATCCTCTGAGGTGTTTTGAATATCTGGTTTTGAAGTTTCTGTGTGTTCGTCCTATGTGCACTGGCTGGCAATTGTTGCATGTGAGTTCATATGTTCCTGATCTGTTAAATTTATACGCATCATAACACATATGATCTTTTTCTGTGTTGTGTTCTCTGTCCTGTATCCTATTTGGAGTCCCTGTTTCTTTAATATGTTGCCTGTTATGTGGCCAATCTTGTTATTATAGGTGAGTATGTGTGATTTTGGTTTATGTATGTGTTGTTCTGTTGTGTCTTGTGTGTGGTCATTGTTTGTGTTTTGTGGTTGTTCTGTGTTGGGTGAGGATATGAGTGTGTGTGGTATGTTCATTTTTGTACTGTTTAATATTTTTTATTTAACTTGTCTACCATATGGATAACATAACCATTTTCTACTGCTATTTGTTTTATTGTATTTAGTTCTTGTGTGTAGTTCTGTTTATTCATGGGTGTTATGTTTAATCTATGGAGCATGAATTTGAAGTTTGCTTGCTTATGTGTCAATGGATGGTTCGATAGGAAGTGAATGGTGGTTTACATCTACATGGATACTCTGCAAATCACATTTAAGTGCTTGGTGGAGGGTTCATAGAACCACCTCCACAATTCTCTATTATTCCAATCTCGTATAGCGCGCGGAAAGAACGAACACCTATATCTTTCCGTACAAGCTCTGATTTCCCTTATTTTATAGCGGTGATCGTTTCTCCCTATGATGCGTGTTGTTGTCGGTTTACCCAATATTGTGAAGTTGAGTGTGTTGTTTGTTTTATGTATGGTGACATCTAGAAAATGTAATGTGTTGTTAGAGTCTGTTTCTAATGTGAAATTAATTTTTGGGTACCTGTAATAAATAATACAAAAATGGGGCCAGAAAAATCATGCACACATAGTGTAAAAGTATTAAAAAAAGAAACGAACTATTGTTTGAACTAAATATTTACATAATTTTGTAATCATTTAGTAAAAATGTTCACATTAAAGATTAGATAAAATGGAAACCCACTGGTGATGGCACAGTGGTGCTGAAACGTGTTTGGGTACTTAGAAAAAAGGTGTTTTGCATAGCTGGCGGACCTCACATCCTACAATTTACCTGCTAACACTGTAAACACAAGGAGCTGCAAATCCAAATGATTTTGATCTCTATTCCAATTTTCTGTATAGGTTCCGGAACTCTCGGAGGCGAGGAGATGCAAAACTTTCTTTGTTGTGTGTAGTTGTAAACTACAAACCCGAAAGATATACAAACACCTACGGTCGGCCAAGGATGCTAAAAAATTGCTGGAAAAGTAGGATTTTACAGGAGACGATATAGTTATGGAGACATGCACCTGAGTACTACTAAAAGACGATCGAATATCGACTAGAACAACGCAAGAGCAGCTGCAGAAGGAGGAACAGAGACAGATCACCTGTTGCGGAACATGCTTTGCAGCCAGGCACTGTATTCGATTTGATATGACTCGGATACTAGTAGCCACTAGGAGATACTATGAAAGGCTATACAGAGAACGCGTAGAGATTAGTAAAGATCATAATAATTTCAGTTGGAGGAAGGAGGGCGCGAATCGGAATGTTACCTGGATTCCGACGCTGAAGAATGTGTATTCCAGTCGTCTATCATTGTGTTATAGCAATAGTGGACGACAGGAACCGACAACGCCCAACTGCGCTCGAGTTCATAAAACTTTTAATGTCATCCCTCTGCACTGGAGCTCGCGAAAGTGGAATTCTACTTCCGTTAGCAGCGAGCGAGGGTGGAGATAGGACCATCGAAAATGCTACAACTCCCTTTGAAGATGTTCTCCGCAGCTGGGGACGAAACGCTGAGTTTCAACTAGAAATCATCCGACCACGATATATTAGCCAGAAAAGTTTTAATAAGTGTGACATTTCCAGTTGTGAAAGCTTACATTTTACTGACAGCACCGGCGTAATTTCAAGGTTCGTCGCCAGGAGCGCTGGTTTCTCCCACTCCCAGAGTCCGTGCAGATGACGGGAGCGGGGCATGCATGGCCACGCTGCTGCGTCAGCCGCTGCGCTCCCCACTAATTACGCTCATAAACCGTGCGGAAGCGGATTTTCCTCGCCTCGCTGGCTTATAATTTGAATTTTTCGAGAGGATCGTTGATGCCAAGTAAACGTGTTAACGAAACAGAAGACACTGTCTATAAAATTACAAAGAAGTGAAAATCGTTTTATGTTACAGATTGGTGGGTACGTAAGAATCGGGGAAGAAAATGACTCGCTCGTGTAGTGGATAGGCAGCTTGCGCAGCTTGCGATTCGCCGCCTCGCTCGTACAGTTGTCCGAGCCATCTGCTGCTGTAGAGCTGCCTCCCCCCCTCCCCCCCCCCCTCCCCCCGATTCTGTTACAGTATGGTTGGAGGTTTCTCGACCTGCGCTGTTGAATGGAGACATGAAATGAAGGATTTCTCAGATAGGTCACTACAAGCTCGAAGCACCTATTCGGGTATGAGTACCTAAGGCAAATTAAAGAAACCCAACTACGATGGCCGTTTTTCATACAACTGCAGAAAAAGGAGCAAGGTATATATTAAGGCGAGGAATATACATACATGAAGATAAATAACGAAAAGCTAGTTCTCTTAGTAATATAAATGTACAGCTTGGGATGGAAAACTGAAATATTTACGAGCCGAATATTTACATCTGAATGGAATACATATCGGTAAGAGATGCTGAAAGCCAATGATGCTGATTTAACTATCAACGTTACAAAACTCAGTCAAGGTAAGTAAGTTAATACGGAATCGGAATGCGTATCAACCAAAGTGAGAGGTGTGAAAGGTACTAGAGGAAGTCATAAAGTTTTAATTATTATCGTGTAAAAGTAAAATTACATAATTCATGTTTTGTTCATATGCAGGCATATGTTTTCTATCCCGATACAATTTGAAACGCCCGCGCCACAGAACCTTAGCACACCGTTAAAGGGGCCAAAGCAACAGGCGCAGCCCATTGATAAAGTAAAGTTCTGGGTGGTAATTCGTTTTCTGCAGCAACTGAAGGGATCGGTGTGGATTTCAGTATATCGGTAGTAAATCTCTTTAATTCATTCAGATTGATGTCTCATACAAAAAGACTAGACATCCATCTGATTGAACCAATGAGACTTATTACGGGAACATCAAAATCCACACTGGTCCCTTGGCTGCACACCATTAGTAACTTTCCACAACCTGAACATCGACGTCAAGAGGCAACCGATAGAGAATGGAGGAATGTGCATCACCTCAGCCTAAATAATTGTGCTGCTCGATAATCCTACGATCAGTCATGAACACTTAGGCAGGAAGGGATGCAAATGGGCAGTACACAGATGTTCGAATTATTAGACTATAGAAATTTTTTCCAAAATTTTATGCTTATTACATATTTACATCCACATACAGATTATACGTGTACATTCAATACTTTTTATGGATGCCTTTGTTCTTAATCAACATTTTTACCCTCTTTGGCATAGTATTTATTAACTTTTCATATGACGTTTTGATATCATTGTCATGGTACCAAATTTACTCTAGCTTCTCCATGAGAACTTGTTTGGTGGTTATTGTAAATTTCCTTACCCTGTGTTTCACAATAGTCCATAAATTTTCAGTTGGGTCCGTATCAGGGCTATTCCCTGGGCAGGGCAACACTTTCAGCTACTTTTCTTCCAAGTACTCGGAAACACTTTTGGCTTTGTGGCTACGTGCCCCATAATGCATGAAAATGGCATCTTTTTTACGAAACGTCTCATTTACTTGGAGGAAAATTCCTTTTCAAGGATTTCTTTACATTCTTCTTGCCTCATTGTCCCTTCAACAATGTGTAATCTGCCAGGACCTTTCACGGACATCACACTCCAGACCATAACGGAAGTTGGATACTTCACTCATTGCTGCACATACTCAGCTTTGAACTGTTCTCCAGGTCTGCGACGAACATACTGGCTGCTTCCTTCCATCACAGCAGTACGAAAGGTACTACGGAAACAAAGAAAGCTTCATCATAGGTTTAAGAGTAGTCGAATCATAGCTGATAAGGAAAAGCTGAACGAAGCGAAAAAGAGCGTAAAGAGAGCAATGAGAGAAGCATTCAACGAATTCGAACATAAAACATTGGCAAACAATCTAAACAAGAACCCTAAAAAGTTTTGGTCATATGTAAAATCGGTAAGCGGATCTAAATCCCCTATTCAGTCACTCGTTGACCACGATGGCACCGAAACAGAGGACGACCGAAGAGAGGCAGAAATACTGAATTCAGTGTTCCGAAACTGTTTCACTGCGGAAAATCGTAACACGGTCCCTGACTTCAGCCGTCGCACGGACGCCAAAATGGAAAATATTGAAATAAACGATATCGGAATTGAAAAGCAACTGCTATCACTTAGTAGCGGAAAAGCATCCGGACCAGACGAGATACCCTTAAGATTCTACAGTGATTATGCTAAAGAACTTGCCCCCTTTCTATCAGCAATTTATCGTAGATCGCTGGAAGAACGTAAAGTACCTAGCGACTGGAAGAAAGCGCAGGTCGTTCCCATTTTCAAGAAGGGTCGTAAATCAGATGCGAATAATTATAGGCCTATTTCGCTTACGTCAATCTGTTGTAGAATAATGGAACATGTTTTGTGTTCTCGTATTATGACGTTCTTAGATAATACAAATCTCCTTCATCATAACCAACATGGATTCCGCAAACAGAGATCATGTGAAACTCAGCTCGCCCTATTTGCCCAAGAAATTCACAGTGCCGTAGACACTGGCGAGCAGATTGATGCCGTATTCCTGGACTTCAGGAAGGCATTTGATACGGTTCCGCACTGACGTTTAGTGAAAAAAATACGAGCTTACGGAATATCGGACCAGGTTTGTGATTGGATTCAGGATTTCCTAGAAGAAAGAACACAACATGTCATTCTTAACGGTTCAAAATCTGCAGATGTAGAGGTAATTTCGGGAGTACCGCAGGGAAGCGTGATAGGACCTTTATTGTTTACAATATACATAAATGACTTAGTTGACAACATCGGTAGCTCCGTGAGGCTATTGGCAGATGACACGGTTGTCTACAAGAAAGTAGCAACATCAGAAGACTCGTACGTACTTCAGGAGGACCTGCAGAGGATTAATGCATGGTGCGACAGCTGGCAGCTTTCCCTAAACGTAGATAAATGTAATATAATGCGCATACATAGGGGCAGAAATCCATTCCAGTACGATTATGCCATAGGTGGTAAATCATTGGAAGCGGTAACGACCGTAAAATACTTAGGAGTTACTATCCGAAGCGATCTGAAGTGGAATGATCACATAAAACAAATAGTGGGAAAAGCAGGCGCCAGGTTGAGATTCATAGGAAGAATTCTAAGAAAATGTGACTCATCGACGAAAGAAGTAGCTTACAAAACGCTTGTTCGTCCGATTCTTGAGTATTGCTCATCAGTATGGGACCCTTACCAGGTTGGATTAATAGAAGAGATAGACATGATCCAGCGAAAAGCAGCGCGATTCGTCATGGGGACATTTAGTCAGCGCGAGAGCGTTACGGAGATGCTGAACAAGCTCCAGTGGCGGACACTTCAAGAAAGGCGTTACGCAATACGGAGAGGTTTATTATCGAAATTACGAGAGAGCACATTCCGGGAAGAGATGGGCAACATATTACTACCGCCCACATATATCTCGCGTAATGATCACAACGAAAAGATCCGAGAAATTAGAGCAAATACGGAGACTTACAAGCAGTCGTTCTTCCCACGCACAATTCGTGAATGGAACAGGGAAGGGGGGATCAGATAGTGGTACAATAAGTACCCTCCGCCACACACCGTAAGGTGGCTCGCGGAGTATAGATGTAGATGTAGATGTACAGATTCATCACTGAAGCATACCTGAAACATGTGTACAAAATTGCAAGCTAGAAAAGTTGGGAATAGTAGCATAGGAGACTTCAACAGTCCCACAATTCAAATGTCCATTTCTTCAGTATCAATAAAAATCACAATTTCAAGCCAAAATTACTAACTTTGGAGATCAGATCCACTTAATTTACCATATGATTGCACATACCTTAACCCAGCCCTCACTCGTCCACGCCTGAAGTTGTTTAGCCCACTGAAATGTTTTGGTTTCCATGACAGGTGTGATTTTCTGTTTTTTCCTTGGTCGGCATGCTTCTAAACCAAATTCAAGCAGTCTCCTCCTCACTGTCATAGGTGAAACTTCAACACCCAAACTTTTCAGCTGATGGCTCGTGTCTGTAGAAGTCAGTGTACAATTCATTTTTGCCATGTTTGTAAGTCTTCTCATTGTTCTGGGTCTGATTTTTAATTTACATCCACACTTTCCTTTCATGTATGGCTTGTATTCACCACCTTTCTGCACTGAAAGTTTGATTCTGCTGACAGCTTTCTGTGATATTCTCATTCTGTCAGCAAGTTCTTGCTGTGTATAACGGTTTTCAGCGAGAAGTGCTACCACAGCCGAAACTTTCCAAGGTGAAACATCTTTTGTCTTCCCCGTAACCTCACTTTCTTTGGAAACTTCACGATTTATTCCTATAGCTAAAAACATGCAAGTTCACAAGCAATATAAATGTCTTGTTAATGTAGCAAGAAGTTGATAGAATAAAAAAACAGGCTGAAGTACACCACAGAAACATAAAACATTACTGTAAACACAGTTCCAAAGCATGTACACAGACAACTCATACGCTTTGGAGGGAAAATGACAGATGTTACCAACAGTGAAAAATTCAGTGGTCTGTGAGTTGCTTGGAAGGGAAATTTCATGACATCAATCAAACCATTAAAACAAATCAAATATTACACTTTTCTCTTCTGTTTTTACACCATAAAACTTAAAGAGTAACCGTTTAGTCTAATAATTTGAACAGGTCTGTAGTTAAGGTTCCGTATTCCGGCGTTGCTGCAACGTATATGCAACCTACCGCGACTCCAATGAGGATATAGAGGGTGGCCAGAAACAATCTGAAAAGCTTGTAAGACTGGCGCAGGATAGGTTGTGCTGAGAAACAACTGTTAAGAATTGCATTATATACGTTACACTGTTTCAGAGTTTATTAGCACTGAAGTTAGTCAGTTAGGGAGCGGCACGTGCAAATTCAAGTGACACGCCAGATACAATTGTGCCAGTTGTTTTCAAAGCGTGGTTGGTGGCATACGAGACTGCTCAGCTTTGTCTCGGGTTTGACCCATACTACAGTCCCATGTCCAATTTTTGTATCGTTCCCTTGTTTGGTTTCAGGAAAGCAAACGAAGCACACGTTTGGCGGGCGACTTGTATTTGCCCGTGCTGTAGTTGGATGAACGGCGCAACACGTACAGATCGGCTGGTGCGGAGACACATTTACAGCAATCGATAATAAAATGTATGCTAAGAAGAGCTTGTGTTTTCTCATTCAGAAGGGAATACACTGTGAACTGTTTCGACTGTTACCACAAACTGATCGTTATTCACTGCGTAGTGAAATAACATTATCTAAAATAAAGTGGATACTCTGACTTCCACAATATATTTATCAGGGGTGTGTGTGTGTGTGTGTGTGTGTGTGTGTGTGTGTGTGTGTGTGTGTGTGTGTGTGAGCAAGTGCATTTTCTCTAGTAGCTGTAAGCAGATGGTGAATTGTGAGAATTTATTGCTCTTAATACTGTTATCTTCATAAAATTACGTATGTCTTCAGAATGAGATTTTCACTCTGCAGCGGAGTGTGCGCTGATATGAAACTTCCTGGCAGATGAAAACTGTGTGCCCGACCGAGACTCGAACTCGGGACCTTTGCCTTTCGCGGGCAAGTGCTCTACCATCTGAGCTGCCGAAGCACAACTCACGCCCGGTAACAGTTCGTTAAATGGTTACCGCCAAAAGTAACCTAGTTACAATTCTAGTTACTTTATGGAAATAATAACGCCGTTAAAGATCGTTGACTGTGAAATAAGGTAACTGCTACTAGTAACAGCATTAAAAGCAACGCGTTGCTCCCCAATCCTGGTCTGGAAACAGCCTTCTAAAAGGAAAGGAAACAGGTGGTTCAGGTCAGGTAGTAACAGATGGGCGAGAGGGAAACCCTATGAGGCTATCTTTCTAACATGAGGGCCATTTTGGAAGCCGCCATGTTCGATGAGTTTCATAATTTTCAGATGAAAACAGGGTTATGTGACGTATCAAACAGATAGAGAATTACACGAGAAAACAAGTGACTCTCATTGGAGCATATCTTTACAGCACGAGTGAAGAGCACTCGCATAATCGCAGAGGACTTCAAAGCGTGGTTGGTGGCATACGAGACTGCTCAGCTTTGTCTCGGGTTTGACCCATACTACCGTCCCATGTCCAATTTTTGTATCGTTCCCTTGTTTGGTTTCAGGAAAGCAAACGAAGCACACGTTTGGCGGGCGACTTGTATTTGCCCGTGCTGTAGTTGGATGAACCCGTTGGTTGGAAACCCGTTGCTCCTCTGTGACGCACTGTTTATGGATGATGCCAATTTGCTTGTGAGCTGAGAGATAAATAAACAGAGACACATATGTTAACACTAACTGGATCGACAGACCACCCATTAACCACAGTAAGGCGGACAAACTCCTCACGAAATTCCTTACAACTGACTCTGTTACAGACAAACAAAAAGCTAGATTTCAGAAAACAGCTTCGAATGTAGTAACATCAAAAACTTGTGGAATCGTTCGATAAGAGAACCGAGCACAGTACTCACCGCATTTCGCAGCAAACTTGGGTCAGACATACATGAGAATTTAGGCCTCACATAAATGACATCCTTAGGAAATTAAAATGTTACATCAGCTCACAGAGGACGATCCAAATCGCCGGATTCAGCTTGCAGAGAGGCTGGCGCGCAGCCTGGAGGAAACCCGTTGCTCCTCTGTGACGCACTGTTTATGGATGATGCCAATTTGCTTGTGAGCTGAGAGATAAATAAACAGAGACACATATGTTAACACTAACTGGATCGACCGACAGAAGGGAGTTGGCACATCGAAAGTGATGGTTAGGAATGGAATATTTCTGGCTACTCCTTCATTCGCAGTACTAACACAGTCCATTATTTGCAGTTGCCTGACGAATCTGCACTGCCGTCGGTGCTGTCTAAAGACTGGACATTTCCAGCTTCCTTTCAGCGTGATGGTGCCCTACCTCTGCATGAGTTAGCTGTCAGAGAATACCCAGATATTCAGTTTTTCAAAAATGGATAGGTCGTATGGAGTGGCAACAGATATCAATCCGTAACGACATGTGAAGACAATGGTATATGAGTTGAAGGTCAGAAACATTGCACACCTCATTGAACGGATCATTTATGACTGAGCTCGCATTTCGGTACAACTGTTGTTTAAGGTCCACGAGGAAATGGCCGAAGCGGATAAGAACAACCTATGAGTGGCTAAACAACATGTCAGGCACATCCTGCAGCCTTTACGAATTATCGCCGACAATTTCTTTGTTCTCTACGAAATGAAGCTTAACTAGAGGATAAATAAAGCGATACTCAGATGAAAGTCATATTATTTCTCTCGTGTAATTTTCTACGTTAGATGATCCCTTTCCATTTGAAAATTAAATTGCATCCAAGATGGTGGCTTCCAAAATGGCCGCCAAATTGGTAACATGGTTACAGGTTCTCCACCTCCCCCCCATTCCCATTCCCATCGCATATTACTTAAATTTGGATTTCTATTTGTCAACTTCTTTTTGTTTCAGAAATGCCGCTCGACACTTACGGACCACGCAGCACATCCAAGAGCTTTCGGGCGAGGTCTCCTTGGCCATCCTCATGTAGTTACTGGCTGATGTGCAAGGCTATGGTGGTCATCTTTAGGCAGTAGAAGCTCTGCTGCGCATTATGGCCATCTGAATTCCGACAGTGACAAATTCCCATGTTACAGACGAAAATTTCACAGTGTTCATCATAACAGTTGTAACTTCAGACATTTGCTATACAGGGTGGTCCATTGATCGTGACCGGGCCAACTGCTGAGGTCATTAGTCCCCTAGAACTTAGAACTAGTTAAACCTAACTAACCTAAGGACATCACACACATCCATGCCCGAGGCAGGATTCGAACCTGCGACCGTAGCGGTCTCGCGGTTCCAGACTGCAGCGCCAGAACCGCGCGGCCACTTCGGCCAGCCGGTCACTATCAATGAACCACTCTGTATACACCGAAGCGCCAAAGAAACTGGTATAGACATACGTATTTAAATTCAGAGATATGTGAACGTGTAGAATACGGCGCTGCGGTGGGCATCGTCACTGTAAGACAAAAAGTGTCTGGCGCAGTTGTTAGACCGGTTACTGCTGCTACAATGACAACTTATCAAGATTTAAGAGAGTTTGAACGTTGTGTTATAGTCGGCGCACAAGCGATGGGACACAGCATCTCTGAGGTAGCGACGAAGTGGGGATTCTCCTGTACGACCACTTCACGTGTGTATCTTGAATATCAGGAATCAGGTAAAACATCAAATCTCCGACATCGCTGCGGCCGGTAACAGATCATGCAAGGACGGGACCAACGGCGACTGAAGACCTTCAACGTGACAGAAGTGCAACCCTTCCGCAAATTGTAGAAAATTTCAATTCCGAACCATCAATAAGTGTCAGCGTGCCACCAATTCAACGGAACATCATCGTAATGGGCTTTCGGGGCGAAGGACCACTCCTGTACCCTTGATAACTGCACGACAGGAAGTTTTATGCCTCGCCTGGACCAGTCAACACCGAGATTGGACCGTTTATGACTGGAAACATGTTGCCTGGTCGGATGAGTCTTATTTCAAATTGTGTCGGGAGGATGGACGTATACGGGTATGGAGACAACCCCATGAACCCATGGCCCTTGCATGTGGGCAGGGGACTCTTCAAGCTGGTGGAGGCTTTGTAATGCTGTGGGGCGTGTGCAGTTGGGGTTATATGGGTCACCTGATACGTCTAGATACGACTGACAGAAGACATGTACGTAAGCATCCTGTATGATCACCTGCGTCCATTGATGTCAATTGTGGATTCCGACGGACTTGGGCAATTCCAGCAGGACAACGCGACACCGTACACGTCCAGAATTGCAACAGAGTGGCTCCAGGAACACTCTTCTGAGGTTAAACACTTCTGCTGGCCACCAAACTCCCCAAACATGAACATTATTGAGCATATCTGGGATGCCTTGCGACGTGCTGTTGAGAAGAGATCCCCAACCCCTCGTACTCCAACGTATTTGTGGATAGCCCTGTAGGATTCGTTGTGTCAATTACCTCCAGCAATACTTCAGACATTAGTCGAGTGCATGCCACGTCGTGTTGCGACACTTCTGCGTGCTCGTGGAGGCCCTGCACGATATTTGGAAGGTGTCCCAGTTTCTTTGGCTCTTCAATAAATGTAATGTTTTTGTTTATAAATAAAGATTATCCTCCTATCAAAGGTGTAATGCAATACCTGACAAGCAAGGATTTCTTCTATACACCCCTTCCCCATTTCGAGCTTGTGCTGCGCCCTCCTATAATGAGGTCGTCGTAGACGGGATGTTAAATACCGGTATTTTACCCTTTGGAATCGATGGAGCTGTATACAGAGAGGTTACAAACGGTAAGCCCGAAATATAAATTAATCATGGAAAAGGAAGGTTGATTTAAGCGTCATGTTGCTGGCGAGTTGCAGCGAAGAAGCAAAATCAGGTGGATGAGAAGCATTGTTGTTAACAGTGGATAGGGACCAGCGGACGGCAAGCTGGAAATCCCATGTCGCTATGTACCCCATACTGACGCCCGCTTGTGAGTGTCGAGCTAACATGGCGGAAGTCTGACTACGTAAATACATGAAGTCTCAGATATCCACCAAAAACACTAAAATTTATTCCACACAAGGTACAACAGATCTGAATACAATTGTGAATTCGCCCAGAATAGACAATTCCAATAAAATTATCTCAACACTTATACAATCAGTATTAGTAAAGTTAACCAATGTTAGCGAAGTTAACCAACTTAAGCAAAATAAACATTTATCTGAGAAAAGGTTTGTAACAAAAGCAACAAATGACACAGACATATTACATATACACATGACGCACTGTTTGACAGATTTGGAAGTCAGCTCTAAAAATGAGCATATATAACATACTTGTTATAAATAAATTACTGTATAATTATTACAAAATGCCAAAAACTGAGCGCTCTACTCAGTTAGACGAAAAGGTTAGTGTCTGCATGAAAGATTTGTACTACTGTTCCTCATTGTTTGTATTTATTTAATAAGGAGTTTCTTAATCGATGCCTATAAAACAAGCATTTGAAAAATGTAATGAGGAACCTATGTGAAATATAGAGTTACTCACTTGCCTGACAATTGCTGTTCCGGTTTGTGAGCAGAATTACAATATAACTTAAGTATAATTATTTTCTAATATGTAACTACGAGGGGTGAACAAAAGAACAGGTACGAAACAACGCTTTTTGTATAATAGAAGTTTCTATCACCAGAGGCCTGAGCTCAGTTATTCCACCGTTTCAAGAGCCAAAGGATTCCCTGTTCCGAGAATTCCTGTGGCTGTGACAGGAGTCAGTCCGCCACTGTGTCCTTCAGTTCGCGTCCGACCTAAAGTGCTTGCCTTTGATATGTTTTTTTGGCAGACCAAACACATGTAAGTCGCAGGGAGATATGATCAGACTGCAGGGCAGATGCCTAATCTGCTCCCACATCAACTTGGCAATTGTTCTTTGTGTGACGATGGAGATGTGTGAAAGCGCGATGTTGTGGAGCAGAATCATCCCCTGTGTAAGCAGCCCAGTGCGTTTGCTCTTGATGGACTTGTGTAGGCTACGGAGTGTCTCAACAGCACATGTCGCTATTAATGGTTTTTCCGTGCTCGGGGAGTTCGATGAGTATCGGATCTAGCAGGTCGAAAAAGATGGTGAGCATAACATTTCCTGCTGAGGGCATAGCTTCGAAGTTTTAGAGGGAGGTGACGACGCATGCTTCCCTGCCTAGGTGTCTCACTAGGTTATCCCAAAAGCGGCATATGCAAGTTTCAAACGGTTTGAGTGTTACGACATTTCGTACCTTTTCATTTGAACACTTTTTATAAAATGAAATGATATTTAATTGCAATTGTTCAAAGGCATATGGCACATATATTTAAGATATTTACACTTCTAAGGAACTGTATCCGCGGTCAGGCATGCAGATACTCATTTCATCAAGATGGTCGGTCACATGACAGAGATTTAAAATAAGAGAGCAGAACTGTGGTAGGTTTTTTTTTTCCCTTCTCGTCTGGTAGGGTAATGTCGGTAAGGTCTAGTGCGGCCTGTGAGCCACGTGCGTTTGAGTGACGGACTTTGTCATTTTTCAGTGCATCAGTTGGCAACTTTGAAAATGTGTAATCATTGAATGCCAGCATGGACACTTGTTACTGAATTGTGCTTTACGGAAGTAGGTGTTGCAAACGTACTTGAATGAATTGGTTAAATTTTAGGAATTTGTTCAGATTAACGATTTGGTGCCCTGCACAATGCTTCTGGTATACAATAGTCATTGCCTGCGTGAGTGCTGCTTGCTCTGATAGGTCGGTTATTGCAGACCTTATTTGTTTCACTGTGTAGGAGATCATTCAACGTAACTTATTTTCTTACGATAAATAGAACTAAGAGTGAATCTTAATGCTGCGTTCAGGATATATTTTTGTCCTATGGGACTGTCCCTGTGTCTTCATTATTTAACAATTCACATCTATTTGTGCTTTATAATTTATTCACTAATTGTTCATTAGGCTGGGTTTTCATCAATCAGAAGATGCGACAGCGCATAACTAAATCCTTATGTTGGCAAACTAGCCAGTAAATTCATTTATGATTGTGCACTCGCATTCCAGTGTAAGGCTCTGAACATAAAGGAGTACCATTCAATGTGCGTGAACAGACAAAAATATCCTGGGTTATTTAACTGCACTATCCGAGATGAGTCACTAGAATCAGTGACAACCTCCTAGTATCTTCAATTGTGTCTGGAGTGATCTGAGACAGAAGGATTTCGTAAATCTAGGGAAAGGCAGACGCTAGACTCAGATTTATTGGAACAATCGCAAGAAACTGTAATTCACTCACGAAAGAGATCATATACGAAACTCTAGTTCGACCAGTTCTTAAGTGTTGTTCCTCGGTCTGCGATCCTTTCCAAAACAAATGGCTCTGAGCACTATGCGACTAAACTTCTGAGGTCATCAGTCGCCTAGAACGTAGAACTAATTAAACCTAACTAACCTAAGGAGATGACATACATCTATGCCCGATGCAGGATTCGAACCTGCGACCGTAGCGGTCGATCGGCTCCAGACTGTAGCGCCTAGAACCGCACGGCCACTCCGGCCGGCTTTCCAAGACAGATTAACTGAAGAAAAAAGAGTCGCCACGGGATTGTGTAGACGTCATGAGAGTGCCAGAAAGATGCTTAACATATTACAGTAATTTACGTTGCAAGAAAGACGGTGAACATCACAGAGAACTTCATACCCAAAATTAAAAGAGCCCACGTTACACACTGAGTTGAGAAACTTACTACTTTCTCCAAGAACCGTCTTGCGTAGTGCCAACGACGCTACAATTAGAGAGATTGTGGCTCATACAGAGGGAGACCGACAGTCGTTCTTCCCGTATGCCATCCGTGAGTGATCAGGAAGTGGGCCGGTGGGGAGAGGGAAGAATGGTCCTGGCATGCCATGCACCTTTCACCATGTGTCTTGCGAGTGAAGATAGACATACAGCTGGCAAAAGTGCGGGAACAGATAGTAACTCTTCGCGCTGGACTAATATCAGGGATTAGGACCAGATCACGATAAATGCACAGTACGCGATATATTGCCACTCTCATCTGTACTGCATGTTGGTATTACTACTCACTGTACACATTATCAGCTTTGTTGCAGACCTTCTTCTTCTTAGGTCTTCAACCATCGGGTCGGTTAGCAGCAGTTCGCCAAGTATTTACGTCTTCGCCTTTCCTCCTGGAGGAAGTATCGGTACCCTCCATGATCTGGTTCATGTAATATAGTCTCGGTCTGCCTCTTGTAATTTTCCCTTCAACTATCCCTTGCATGATACTTTTAATGATATCATGTCTCAGCAGATGGCTGGCCAGTGTGTCCCTTCTGTGTTCGATCACCTTCAGGAGACAAGGTTTCTCTTCGTCCCCACTGTGGAGCATCTCTTCGTTTGATATCTTGCCTACACAGGAAATCTTGAGCACTCTGCGGTAAAAACACATCTCTAAGGCTGTTATTTTATGTTCTCCTACTTCTCCGAGTGTCCATGTTTCACTTCCGCACAGCAGCACGATCCAAAGAAACGTTTGTATGAGGTTGTTCCATAGATGTTTATCTATGCTGCTGGATGTGAAAAGGTTCCTTCTCTTGTTGCAAGCAGCTTTTGC
The DNA here is from genome assembly GCF_021461395.2 of Schistocerca americana. Lineage (NCBI taxonomy): Eukaryota > Metazoa > Arthropoda > Insecta > Orthoptera > Acrididae > Schistocerca > Schistocerca americana. The sequence goes on from NC_060130.1 coordinate 661,796,524, forward strand.
CTGGCGTATTAGGCTTGCAGTATCCTTCCTTGACCTTCTGTCTGTTCCAGTTTTACTCCCTAGGTAGGCAAAAGATGCAACGGCTCGTTGTAAATGAACATTGGACAACAGGGTTTTGTCTGCTCACCACAAAGATTTTCGTTTTATTTTTATTAATTTTCCTGTTATAGGAAAAGGTGAGGATGGTTTCCATCTGAGCCAGCATCGCTTCTAATGGTTCTGCATCTTTGCTTTACAGTACGATATCGTCAGCAAGTTTCAGCATGTCTATTTTCTTATCGTGAATTTTAGTTCCTCCTATAGCTCCTAGTTTCTCCTAGTTTCTTCCTAGCTTCATCTATTGCCCTCTGAATGTATCCATTGAACAACACAGGAGAGAGTGAGCAGTCTTGTCGTAAACCCTGCGCAATAGTAGCTTCTTCTTGATGTTCTTCACATCTTATCACAGCCATCTCTGCATTACTCTTCTGTCTTTATACTTTAAGCCAATCTCTCTCAGCGTCTTAAGAAGCTGTTGCCAATCTACCCTGTTAAATGATTTTACTACATCGACGAAGGCAGTATACGCGTCTTGTCCAATTTTCAGTCTTTCCTCAAGAATTACTCGTGTGCCTACACCTCTTCTTATGCCAAACTGGTCGTCCGTGATCATTGCATCAACTCTGCCTTCTGTCCGCCTTAGACTGATAGAGGTCAAGATCGTCGAGGCTTGCGTTACCGAAATGAAGGTTCTATATCGTTCACATCTGCTTGCATACGCGTTTCTTTGATATTGGCACTGCGATAAATGATTTAAAGTTAGTTGGGAGCTCCCCCGATTTGTATATGACTTCTGTGAGATGTAACTCTTGTTCTTGTAGCTGTTCTCCAGTAACCGTGATGATTTCTGCTGGTATGTAGTCAGTAAGGTTTTAGCTGCCTGACTGCAAGGTCAAACTCATCGCGCAAGATATAGTCTCCCTCTTCTTCCGTATCGATTTCCTCGACGTTCTCCAGTTCCAGATCTTCATTATTTCCTGCATAAAGTTTCACAAGACATTGTTTCCATCTTTGTTCTACGTCTTTCTACACACATAATACTACTTCATATTAATTTTGGACTCCATTCCATTTTATTAATAAATGAAACGGTTCTTGATTGGCTGTTCTCAGTAAGTTTCATCTCTCTTCCGAACACAGAAAGCGCATCAGCGAATGAATCATTAGGGGGTAAAATTGATCTTGTACAATATTTAAGTTCCTCCTCCCATCATGTGCGTATTGAATGCGTAAAATTGTAGATGGGTCAGACAAGAGCAAACGGTGCTTACATGAAACTCGGTTTTTCTGGAACTCACGATGGAAACGTGTAAAGTAGGAAGTGAAGGATCTGAATAACTGGAAAAAGTGAAACGACAGTAAATCACCTAGCAATTCTGGTTCAGACGAAATGAGTGTCAAAATAACACGCGCAATTAGTCGGCCTCCGCTTCAACAACAGTTACCCTGATACGGAGAATGCCTGGTCAGAGATTAATCACTCTCGGGAGCTGCGGGACGGCTGCTATTACGTTTCGATGGGAGCGCGAGAAGTGCGGCGGTGATTAATCGTGGAGACCATCCGCCGACAGCGGCGTCGCCGTTGCCGTCGCCTCCAGTAAATCATGGCGGCGGCCCACAAGAGCAGAAGCGCGATAGCGAATGGTGGGCAGCCGCGATAGCCCTGCCACGCACCGACGCCGCCTGCCGAGTAAACACGTCGGCGCCACTCAGTGCACCACCCAGCAGCGTTGGGAACGTCTTTTGCACACCGCAAAAAGAAAGGAAGTTTAGGGTTTAACATACCGGTGACAGTGAGGTCATTAGAGACGGAACAAGAGCCTGGACTGTTCTCGCAAGGATGAGGAAGTAAATTGGCCTTGCCCTTTCAAAGGAACTGTCCGGCCATTTGCCTGCAGCGATTTAGGGAAATCATGTGAAACTAAATTTGGATGCTCGGAGGTGGAGTCGAACCACCGTCCTCCGGAGTGCGAGTCTAGTATTCTAACCACTGCGACACCTCATTTAGTTTTTACGCGTCAAGTCGGCGTCACGAAGCCTAAGGATTACCGTAAGATGGCATGCTCTCTTCGAAAATACGGACGAGGGTTGCGTCACTAAGTAAAGGGATGGGTTATTCGAGCTTTATTTATCACCAGTCCAATGTTAGCAGTATTTTTGAGACAGTGCAGTGTGAAACCTGCATTTCGCTATGGCAAAAGTCTATTTCAAAGGAAGAAATGTTACCATTGCTAATAAATAGAGCGCCAAGTACCATTGGTATGAGGTCAACAGAGATTACTAGTGTGCATAGAATCGATCGATTCGTGGCAGTGGAGAAGCTAAAATGTGTTATTTTCTGACGGCTACCGGAAATGAGAAGGCAAGGAAGGGTTGATAAGGTCAAGCGATTCATCGGTGGCACTACGGTAAGAGATAACGCACAAGATAAGATGAGCTAAGATGGAAAAAATGAGGTTGGCCCTTTTGAAAAAGCCGCTCCGGCAGTGAAGTGATTTAAGTAAAAGTAGAGATCAAAGTAAGGGTCGAAGGACGGTGATCTGGACCTTGCTTCTCCAGAATACAAGCTGAATGTCTTAACCACAGTGAGAGTTTGGGGTTTCGACAGAAGCGAATTATCGTGTACACCTAACGCCACAAAAACTGACCGGCGGAAACAATGGCCAGAGTTAAAGTCCTTTACAGCATAGACGCGAAAAATTACCACAAGATAGTTTTTCATTCTGCAATATTAGGCGAAAAAGTGTTTTTATTTTTCTAGGCCTATCCCAGGGAGAAACAAAAACTTTCATGCTGACAGAATACGCTGCATTTTTCTAAAGATATATAGCGCAGTAATGGAATACGATAACATCCTCTGGTTGTCTCTATAGCTGAATGGCCAATGCCCAAACTTTTATTAGAGGTTCTCAGCTGCGTCTCCCGGTTTGAGTGCTCTTTATTTTTCGTAAGAGACGAGTTTCACTGCTGAACATCTATGATGCCGCACACTGTATTACATGAAAAACATTCCTCAAATATGATAACATACAGTTCATTTCCCTCCATAGAAACGTCGGTATGCTGGCTGTAAATCAAAGAGAATCATGTCTGTTAGCAGATATTGCAAAACTGATCCTAACAGAGATATTAAGTGATAGCAACTTCTGCTACAGCTCACACGTGCACGTAGCTGTGAATTATGAAATAAATAGTTATGACAATAATATACTAATAATAAATTCTTGAGAGTCAAGCATAAATTTGAAGGATTTCAATGCTACAGCGGCAGCAGGAAGTCTGAGGTTCTCAAACGATGCACTTAGTGAAATCTGTGCTTGTGATGTTTAGCTCTGTTAGTTGAAAGAGTAAAAGAAGAGAACAATGATTTATAAATCAGTGGATCTCCAGAGAAATCGAAACACACTGCTAAATTCAGAAAACAAGCGCCGTGCAATATTGTTGACGATATTCTGCAGCTCGGATGCTGCCTCTTTGTTCTACTGACGGCTAATTCAGATGGCGTGAAAAACAAAACCATCTGTAACTCACGATTGGTGAAAACTTCCTAGAGTACGAAAATGGGACTCATTAACTCAGTGACACATCTACCGTACATATGAATTATTCACATTGTTTAAGCAGAATGACAAGAGACTATCAAGAGCATTTACAAGGGTATGGTACAGGCCGACATATCGAAACCTGCCCCGAAATTTTTAATACAGGAAGAATCGATCGAAAGAAATGCAATGACAAAATTTTTGCTGCTTAACACACTACAAGAATTTACTTAAAAAATGTAGAAAATTTCCAGATTCATAGCTCGCAAGGTGGCTGGAGACGTGTATACCCCTTCCGTAACTGTAACAGATAGAACACGAACAAGACGTCAGGCATACAGCCTTGGTTGAAGACACATCGATAAACAGATAACATAACACTGCCCGATCATAATGCGTAAAGCGAATTTCAGTTTCCATTGATAGTTTCAATGACAGCCTTGTTCACAGTTGCTGTTCGTTCGAATTGGCAACTCATTTAAGGTCCATAGTAATTAGCAGTTGCCTGAATTAATCTGCTTTTTGTTTCTTCGTATACGCTTACTAATAGCATTTTTTTTCTGCTAGTTCCAAAGTTTCAGGGCGATGTGGAATCCAATCAGTGTTTCCGACTGTCTGGAGATGAAATATGAAGAACATGTATACAAACGAAATCATCTACTTCTCCTGAAGACCTATATATATGAGATCATATCCCACAAGCGGCTTGTTATTAGACTGCTTGCTTGCTTGTTAGAAATTTTGGAACCCTTAGAAGAAATAAGAAATAACTCTTTTGTGCTAATTTAAGCCCAGAATAAAAATGATCATCCTGACCCAAAGACAACATATACAGCAATAGTGGCAAAGAGAAGACTGTAATTTTTTGGTTAAACGATGGAGGGGGAGCCGGCCGTTGTGGAAGAGCGGTTCTAGGCGCTTCAGTCTGGAACCGGGCGACGCTACAGTCGCAGGTTCGAATCCTGTCTCTGGCATGGATGGATGTGATGTTCTTAGGTTAGTTAGGTTTAAGTAGTTCTAAGTTCTAGGGGACTGATCAGCTCAGATGTTGAGTCCCATAGTGCTCAGAGCCATTTGAACCATTTGAAGGAGGGGGAAAGCGCTTACGGTTAAGCAGTATGCAACGCCGGTTTCGTTTCGTAAAATCTGAATGTGAATTGTATGAATGGAAGAAAGATTTCCACGTGTGGAAGAAAAAATATTCGACAGATTTAGAACTTGAATTTCTTGTGACAATCAGTGCATCGTTACTGACGAAGATCTATAGGACTGGGCCATCAGAATAGCAAGCTTCTTTGGCTTGGTTGAATAGATTACGGAAATTATACAGAAAGGGTAGTCGCAAAATTACAAAGTTCACTTCAAATTTATGTGAATATGCGATGTCATCAGTAGATAATGCTACAGAGAAATTTGTAGCTGACGTGAAGACAAAGATTCTTCTTATCCCCTGAAATGCTGTTTATAAATCCAGTCAGCAAGGTTTCGTGCAAGAACTGCGTGCGAACCACACTTTATCATTTCCAGCGACAAAAGACAGAGTTGCTTGTGCAGTTGATCAATGCTATGGCACATTCGTATACAACTGTTTCAATGGTAAGTATCAGTGGATTACTGTTTCTGCAGCTTTATATCTGTCTTAAGGAAGCTCAAGGCAAATTAGGACCAAAAATTAAAAAATAAAAACTTTAGTGGCAAAAATCTTTTAATCGACATAGTAAAATCTAGACAAATGAGGGAGAATAATTTTCAGAATTACCTTCGAAACATCTTACCAGTCGCAGAAAATAATCCATTGCGTTTTTTGGACTGTTGGCCTGGACATAACGACACCACTGCCTTCAGGAGAATGACGAAAAGACTGTCAGTTTGCGTCACCACTTTTTACGACTTTGATCAAGTATGCCTGGTATGCTGCATAATATGCAGGATAACAGCCACAAACATTTCTCACCTCATCCAAGATGTGTCCGAATAAAACATGTAATTACTGTGAAGTGCTTAACAGCACTAATTTTTCTTTTACCAGGTGTGCCTGGTGTATGGAAAATGTTTTTTCTCATCATCCCATTGACAATTTGCATTTTTGTGTTAGCCTCAGGGAATAAACAATGATCTATCCACTGTCAGCAAAATACGCATTATTCAAAAATTATGATAAGAATTGTGCTACAATGTATGACGCCGAATTATATGCGATCTTGTCATGTTAACAAACTAAAGTCCCGATTGATGGAGGTCGTCCGTCATGCACTGCCTTGATTTTCTTTTCTCTGATAGTCACTTGTATAAACATTACATCTGCAACAGTATAGATTTCGAGGTGAACTGCAAGTACTTTAAAGTCACGCGTGTGCACTTTGGACATTGAGCTTCGCGGCCTCACGTTTTCATGTCACGGCTGCGGCTGCTTATTCTCCGATTTGCGCTCTAGGCGGGAAGGGCTGTAAAAATCGCTGTTATGAGCGGTTCTTCGTGCGGCAGAAATGAATAACTTTAAATTTTTATAAAAATACTTGCAGTGCGTCTTAGCAGCTAAATTTATGTCAGTGCATTTCTTTCGGTGTATTCTTCTTGTGTGAAAAATCTCATTGTAGGTTTCAACATATCGGTTTGGACCATTCCCTTGTAAGATGGTATGGAACGTTCTTAGAGCAGACACAACAACAATTCTAATTAATGGTTTTAGTTTGAGAGCAGATCGTAAACTGCCAATAGAAGGATCTAGTCACCGATGGCTTGACATCCTGCACGTGGATCTCGAGATCTTAGGTCTACACCCTGATGAGGCACAAGATCGCGTAACAGATTAATAGAGAGACAAAACAGCGGAACCCGCCAGCATGCGGGACAAACGCTAAGTCAGAAGAAGAAGAAAAAGAAGACACGTGTATATATTAGCCAGCATATCAGTATAGTGGTACAACATCGTATACTCTCCACCCTTCATGCTACAGCTGACCGTTTGCTTCTAAACATATAAGGAAGCACTGGGTAACTGGGCCACGATTTTACAATGTGAACTTAATCCTTTTTATTTTAAACCCAGCTGTTTCTTGTACTTTACTGAAGATAAATCTCAAGGTAGTCTTTTATTATAGAACGACACTTCTTCTTCTTCTTCTTTCGATTTCGGCCATCTTTGGACCACGTTCAACAATTCAATTGCCCGGCTTTTTGATCTTTTTTTTTCTCTCTTCCCAATATTTCCTCATCATTTTCGAGTGGTTCCTCCTCCGCTCTTCCGACCATTTCCTGTTATTATTCTTTAGTTTCGTTTCTTCTGGAAAACACTTAATTTCGTTCACTATTTGTCTAAACTTTTCCCTGTCCCTGATTGACTCACGGGTGACATTAAAATAGGCCAAATCCTTTTTCACCATCTGTATCCATTTATTGTTGGTTTTTTCGTTCCTGTTACTATGTTCAAACACTTTTCTTGTTAGTCTGTTTCCATCCATCCTCGACAGGTGACCATAAAACGTTAGTCTGCGTTTACGCATTGCCTCACTCACTTTCTCAATAGTTTTGTATATTTCCTTATTACTCTTTAGCTTGTACTCTTCTCCAATCTTTCTCGGTCCTAATATTTTTCTCAAAATTTTCCTTTCTTTCTTTTCCATGTTTTCTATTTCCCCCTTTTTGTTAAGAGTTAGGCACTCCGATGCATACAGGCATTCTGGTCTAATGACAGTTTTATAATGTCTTAATTTAGCTTGAATCGAAATGTTTTTTTTGTTATATATGTCTTTGGTTTTTTGAAAAGCAAATTCCATTTTCCTTGCTCTCGCCTGGTTTGCACTCTTGTCTAAACCATTCACTTGAATTATTTCACCTAAATACTTAAATTTTTCTACTCTCTTAATATTGCCGTATTTAGTAATAAGATTTTTCTTGTTATTTCTATGATTAGACATATAGACGGTTTTTTCAAATGAAATCTGCAGTCCAGCTCTGGCCGAAACTTCTTGTAGTTTCTCCAGGTAGTTCTGAGCTATTTCTTCGTTTTCTGTAACTATTGCCAGATCGTCTGCAAAAGCTAAACAGTCCACTTCTATTTTTTCTTTTTTTGTTCCAATTCTGATGTCATTCTTGGTGCCTTTGAGTTCTTCTTTCCATATTCTCAATATCTTTTCCAGTACGCAGTTGAAGAGGATTGGGGATAAACCATCACCTTGTCTAACACCTGTTTTAATTTCGAACTTCCTTGAAATTTCACCCATAAATTTAACTTTGGCCTTACTGTTTGTTAGCGTCTGTTTGATAATTTGAATTGTTTTCTTATCGACCCCAAATTCTTCCAATACTTTCAGTAATGTTTCTCTATCTACCGAGTCGTATGCTTTTTTGAAATCTACAAATACTATTGCAAATCTCTGGCCTCTTGAGATTCTGTAACGAATTAGTGTTTTCAGGTTAAATATTTGTTCAACACAGGATCTACCTTGTCTAAAACCTGCTTGATATTCACCTATTTTTTTATCCAGAACTGGCTCCACGATTTGAAGTAATTTCCTTGACAAAATTTTGTATCCTACTGGTAGTAGCGAGATCCCTCTATAATTATTAACATTCATCTTATCCCCCTTTTTGTGTAGTGGGTGTATCAGGGCACACTGCCAGTCTTCAGGAATTCTTTCTTCGTCCCAGATCTTCTTAAACATATGTTCCAAAACTTGTGGGAGGTTGGTATCCATTATTTTTAGGATTTCTGGTACTATGGAGTCTTCACCTGGGGCTTTATTGTTTTTTAGACTGTGTATTATGTGTTTTATTTCTTCAGCGTCTGGAGGTTTTGACTCGGTATTAGTATTTCGGTGGTTTTCAAAACTCATTTTATCTTTGGGTGGTTCACAATTTAGTAGATTCTCGAAATATTTTGCTAATATTTCACAATTAGTCTTGTTTGTCAAACCTAGCTTGTTCTCTTCATCTTTAAAACATAAATTTGGGGATTGGTATTTGGTTAGCTGTTTTCTAAAAGTTTTGTAGAAATCTCTAGAATTATTTCTTTTAAAGTCTTCCTCAATCTGTTCTAGGTTATCCTGAAATTGTCTTCTTTTTTTATTACGGAAAAGCTTGGCTGTTTCTCTTCTCTGGATTTTAAAATTGTCAAGATCTTGAGGATCTTTTGTGGAGTTCCATTTCTGCCACAATTTCTGTCTCTTCTCCAGGTTCTCATCACATTCATTGTCCCACCATGGATGTCTTCTTACTCTTTTCACGAGACAATTTTCATTTGCTATTTCAACTATTTCGTTTTTGATCTCCTCCCATCCCGCTTCCTTATTTATTGTGGATATGCCATCGCTATCTTTGTGCAATGCTCTTTGAAACCGTTGTTTAATTTCTTCATTTTTTAAAGTTTCTGTGTTATATTTTGGAATTTTGTAAAAGGTTTTCTTCTCTTTTCGAAATGGGAGTGGTCTGAATTTAATCGTAGTCAAATAGTGGTCTGAATCAACATCAAGGCTTTTCAGCACTTTAGTGTTTTGAATTTCTTCTTGACAATGAAGTGAGATAGCCACATGGTCAATTTGGAATTCTCCGAGAAGTGGATTTGGTGATCTCCATGTTTTAGTTTTTCGGCTCAGCTTTTTGAAATGTGTTGTCATTATTTTCAAGTTGAAATGCCTACATACCTCTATAAGCCTTTCTCCATTTTTTGAAGTTCTTTTGTGACCTGGGAAGAGGCCTACTGTTCCATGGTATTTTTTCTCCCTTCCTATTTGTGCGTTAAAATCGCCTACTAACATTTTTATGTTCTTCTTTGAGCATCTATCCAGTTCCATTTCAAGTATCTCCCAAAATTCTTCAACTTTCTCCGGGTTATTTTTGTTGTCCTGGTTTATGGGTGCATGACAGTTGATTATAGAGTATCCTTTGCTTTTACATTTAATCTCAAGAATGGATAGTCTCTCAGAACTCGAGTAGAAGTTAGTAACTGAATCTAAAATTGAGTGATGTACCAGAAATGCTGTTCCCAGGTATGGCATTTGTTTCATTAAGATTTTACCTGGTTTTCCTTTAAATAAACGATAGTTTTCAAAATCTAAAGCAGTTTCATCTAAAAACCTTGTTTCTTGTAATGCACATATTAAAATTTCTTTCTGGTTCAGCTTTTCAATCAATAATTTCAATTTTCCTACTTTAATTAGAGAGTTTACATTTAGGGTTGCAAACATAGTTGCTTTCTTAAATTTCAGTGTTGAGGGCTGCATACATGTTGGTTGGGGTCCTCCAAAATCCTTTGACCCCTTTGCATTGTTTCTACGAACAACGGAGGATTTGCCATTCGGTCTACCTCTTGGAGTAGTGTCTATCTTTGACGACGTTCCCATCATGCTTTGCAGTAATTGTTGGATAATAAATTGGGGGATCGGGTTGCCCCGAATCCGAAATTAAAACCAAGGTAGTAAGCCCTGGAGTTAGCTCTTCCGCTCTCTCTGCCGTTGGGAAATTGTTCCTCTTCCGCCATTGAGACCGTTTGCTGGGTTTCACCTAGTAACCCTAGGCAGGGGCCCTATGACAGGGTGCTACCATCTGGAGCCGGACGGACCCTGGTTTTTTTACGAGGTTGTTACTCCTCCCCCTCCACACTTCCTTTTTGAAAGGATCAATTTTAATATCTCTCTGAATGTCTTCAGTTAAATAAAAATTCAAACGACAAATTTCTCTTTAGATGGGCTCAGTTAACTCAACATTTTGGGGTAAGTAGACCCAGGCTATCTGTACTCCATCTAAGCTATGTTAGTCTGAATTGGGGTTGACGAACATTAAAGTTCGTAGAAAAATCACACTGACTTCAACAGGTCCATTATTGGCAATGTCAGAGAAGTTGTATTACAGGCAGGGGTTTGTAGAGATAAAACATCGACGTTTTACAAAACGTGGGTGGTGTGAGGTGGCAGCTTCATTTCATGATATATTTACATTCTGTTCAGATCAGTTTACTTGAAATGCGCAAAAAAAAAAAAAAAGAAATGTTCAAATGTGTGTGAAATCTTATGGGACTTAAGTGCTAAGGTCATCAGTCCCTAAGCTTACACACTACTTAACCTAAATTATCCTAAGGACAAACACACACACCCATGTCCGAGGGAGAACTCGAACCTCCGCCGGGATCAGCCGCACAGTCCACGATTGCAGCGCCTAAGACCGCTCGGCTAATCCCGCGCGGCGAAATGTGCTTTGCATGTGCATCGTAAATTAATGACGCTGGTCTCTATGAGCTAATATACTTTAAAATATATGTCTGAACCGGTTTCAGATCGAGTTTTCCATAACATACTTCCCTTTAAACACCAAAGCAATAATATCGTTTTATCACTAGCTGTCGAGCACAGTAAGCCTGTACTATTTTCTCATCCAGAACTACTAGTTTTGTGTTTGTTTTTGATGTCAGCTGCTCCAGCAACTCTATTAATGGAAGTGTGATTTGAAAATGAAACTTTATCGGAGTTATGCAGGGTGCCCAGGAGGAATGATCAATATTAATGGACAAGCCAGGAAAGATCATTCGAAGCAAAAATGTCTAGTAAACATGAGCTCTAAATTGCATACCATAAGAGCTATGAGCAGTTGCTCATATTCTCTACTGTGATACAAATCTCATCGACTGATCAAGTGTTCATATCTCGTAAGGAGTAAATTTAAGGCCCACGTTTATCAGACTTATTTCCTTCTAATGACCTTTTCTGTCATATCCTTGGCTAGAGAATATTCCTCCTTGGACAACCTGCACGTTTCTCCTAACTTTCTCCATAGATTTTTTTTTGTCATAGTGGCAGCGAGCTTTAAAAAAATCTTAATTTATCCGTGGGTTGACCTAAACACAATGTTAAATACACTGAATACAGGGCTATTACAAATGATTGAAGCGATTTCATAAATTCACTGTAGCTCCATTCATTGACATATGGTCACGACACACTACAGATACGTAGAAAAACTCATAAAGTTTTATTCGGCTGAAGCCGCACTTCAGGTTTCTGCCGCCAGAGCGCTCGAGAGCGCAGTGAGACAAAATGGCGACAGGAGCCGAGAAAGCGTATGTCGTGGTTGAAATGCACTCACATCAGTCAGTCATAACAGTGCAACGACACTTCAGGACGAAGTTCAACAAAGATCCACCAACTGCTAACTCCATTCGGCGATGGTATGCGCAGTTTAAAGCTTCTGGATGCCTCTGTAAGGGGAAATCAACGGGTCGGCCTGCAGTGAGCGAAGAAATGGTTGAACACGTGCGGGCAAGTTTCACGCGTAGCCCGCGGAAGTCGACGAATAAAGCAAACAGGGAGCTAAACGTACCACAGGATGGTGCTCCACCGCACTTCCATCATGATGTTCGGCATTTCTTAAACAGGAGATTGGAAAACCGATGGATCGGTCGTGGTGGAGATCATGATCAGCAATTCATGTCATGGCCTCGACGCTTTCCCGACTTAACCCCATGCAATTTCTTTCTGTGGGGTTATGTGAAAGATTCAGTGTTTAAACCTCCTCTACCAAGAAACGTACCAGAACTGCGAGCTCGCATCAACGATGCTTTCGAACTCATTGATGGGGACATGTTGCGCCGAGTGTGGGAGGAACTTGATTATCGGCTTGATGTCTGTCGAATCACTGAAGGGACACATATCCAACATTTGTGAATGCCTAAAAAAACTTTTTGAGTTTTTGTATGTGTGTGCAAAGCATTGTGAAAATATCTCAAACAATAAAGTTATTGTAGAGCTGTGAAATCGCTTCAATCATTTGTAATAACCCTGTATTTTTACAAAAAGTGACTGCCTCTCCCTAAATGAAAGAAAACCAGTCCATGCTCAGTCACTGATTTTTGAATTGCTAAATTGTGATTGAAGCTGCATTTGTATGATCCAACTCTCCACTCTTATGATTACGGAACAGATCTGTTTTGTTCGGATTACATTTGCCAGTTCTTCTTAATTTTTTGGTGATAGATAACGTGTCATCACTACTTCCATTATCGCCTCACGAAGTGTGTCCCGCCCCTCACACTCAGAAGTATCCGAACGACCTAAATCGCGTACCGACTGATTTGCATGCAGTCCACATAATATAACTTTCCTGCAGGACCTTTAATCAGTTTTCGGTACAGTAGTTTGACTATAGAACATGGGTACACAAATCACCACGAGAGAACACAGTTCAGTATGGTAATAACTATAGATGTAAATTAATACCATGCTACTAAAAATTAAAGGAAATAGTGTACTAGAAATGAGACAGTCCCTGAAGCTTCTAGATTCAAATTTGTTACAATCAGTGACATCTCTAAAACGTTAACACCCTCACTAACGTCTCTGACAAATAATGCCTGTGACTCTACCATATAAATCAGTTCGTAACCCTTATTCAAAACGCATAACTAATGAGGAGGTATTGAATAGAATTGGGGAGAAGAGGAGTTTGTGGCACAACTTGACAAGAAGAAGGGACTGGTTGGTAGGACATGTTCTGAGACATCAGGGGATCACAAATTTAGCATTGGAGGGCAACGTGGAGGGTAAAAATCGTGGAGGGAGACCAAGAGATGAATACACTAAGCAGATTCAGAAGGATGTAGGTTGCGGTAAGTACTGGGAGATGAAGAAGCTTGCGCAGGATAGAGTAGCATGGAGAGCTGCATCAAACCAGTCTCAGGACTAAAGTGCACAACAACAACACTCAAAACTAAATTTTTTCGAGTAAGAGATTTGCAAGAATATCTGAACTTCAAAAATTCTCCGATATTTCGAAGTATTCTTGTTCTATACAAGGTTTTCCAACTACCTGCAACCGTCGTTCGCTTGGCTAGCGGTTTTGCGTAAACTGCGATTAACAGCGTCAGACACTCTGTAGAAACCTCATCATCAATTTCAACATATTACTAGTAACAGCACTATATTCATGATGATACGTGAATACATGTGCAGTTCGAAAGTCATCTATCGCCGTTGTTATCCAACACAAAGCGATATTAAAAATGGAAGTTATTCATGAGCAGCTAGTTGTGAACGAGCCTAAACTTTAAATGACGTGAAGAACATTTTGTTCTGGATATGAATTGAAGCATGGCATAACCTTTAATGGGAATCTGGAAGCATTTTGCAATCCTATGTTCTTCACTTGGTGTGACCAGACGCGAATGAGATGCGTTTGTCTGTGCCAGTTAAAATCCGTCATTTGAAGGGGGAACTGAGCCCATACACTACGTATACCAACCTAGCATCAATCCATCATATCACCGCATACTACCTGGAAGTGTAGCATGCCTTTGTCGTAACACAGGTGCGCCACACTGGATGAGAATTCTGACTCCCTAGATTCGATTACAGCCTGTTCAATGCATTCATTTCCTTGTTAGATCGAACCACAATTAAACAGCAGTCTCATCTACCCAATGTACACATTCAAATAGGTTTTATAATCACTGAAATAAAATCATATAATTGCTATATACACAAACTGCCAACACTGTGCGATGCATAAGTTTCCACAGGAGCTGTTGCACTCCACTTGAGCTACTCTGCTGTACTATCTGTTAGTGCTAAACGCTACGCACCGCAAAAGAAAATCTGAGTCACTGAATATACACTCCTGGAAATTGAAATAAGAACACCGTGAATTCATTGTCCCAGGAAGGGGAAACTTTATTGACACATTCCTGGGGTCAGATACATCACATGATCACACTGACAGAACCACAGGCACATAGACACAGGCAACAGAGCATGCACAATGTCGGCACTAGTACAGTGTATATCCACCTTTCGCAGCAATGCAGGCTGCTATTCTCCCATGGAGACGATCGTAGAGATGCTGGATGTAGTCCTCTGGAACGGCTTGCCATGCCATTTCCACCTGGCGCCTCAGTTGGACCAGCGTTCGTGCTGGACGTGCAGACCGCGTGAGACGACGCTTCATCCAGTCCCAAACATGCTCAATGGGGGACAGATCCGGAGATCTTGCTTGCCAGGGTAGTTGACTTACACCTTCTAGAGCACGTTGGGTGGCACGGGATACATGCGGACGTGAATTGTCTTGTTGGAACAGCAAGTTCCCTTGCCGGTCTAGGAATGGTAGAACGATGGGTTCGATGACGGTTTGGATGTACCGTTCACTATTCAGTGTCCCCTCGACGATCACCAGTGGTGTACGGCCAGTGTAGGAGATCGCTCCCCACACCATGATGCCGGGTGTTGGCCCTGTGTGCCTCGGTCGTATGCAGTCCTGATTGTGGCGCTCACCTGCACGGCGCCAAACACGCATACGACCATCATTGGCACCAAGGCAGAAGCGACTCTCATCGCTGAAGACGACACGTCTCCATTCGTCCCTCCATTCACGCCTGTCGCGACACCACTGGAGGCGGGCTGCACGATGTTGGGGCGTGAGCGGAAGACGGCCTAACGGTGTGCGGGACCGTAGCCCAGCTTCATGGAGACGGTTGCGAATGGTCCTCGCTGATACCCCAGGAGCAACAGTGTCCCTAATTTGCTGGGAAGTGGCGGTGCGGTCCCCTAGGGCACTGCGTAGGATCCTACGGTCTTGGCGTGCATCCGTGCGTCGCTGCGGTCCGGTCCCAGGTCGACGGGCACGTGCACCTTCCGCCGACCACTGGCGACAACATCGATGTACTGTGGAGACCTCACGCCCCACGTGTTGAGCAATTCGGCGGTACGTCCACCCGGCCTCCAGCATGCCCACTATACGCCCTCGCTCAAAGTCCGTCAACTGCACGTACGGTTCACGTCCACGCTGTCGCGGCATGCTACCAGTGTTAAAGACTGCGATGGAGCTCCGTATGCCACGGCAAACTGGCTGACACTGACGGCGGCGGTGCACAAATGCTGCGCAGCTAGCGCCATTTGACGGCCAACACCGCGGTTCTTGGTGTGTCCGCTGTGCCGTGCGTGTGATCATTGCTTGTACAGCCCTCTCGCAGTGTCCGGAGCAAGTATGGTGGGTCTGACACACCGGTGTCAATGTGTTCTTTTTTCCATTTCCAGGAGTGTACATCTTTCGCATTTTTTTTAACTACCTGAAAAATATGGGTTGGTACATAAGTTCGTGGGGCCTATAATTTTGTTTTCAACCTTCATTTTTTATTTAGATAGTGGAATGGTTTTTGCAAATACATCTTTAATGTCGAATGTTTGAAGGTTGTAAGCAGCGTTGTTTATGTGTTAGAAAATGTAGCGTTAAACGGAATATTTCAACATTTGTGACGTTTTGTTCTCGTTGGATTTAATATAAGGATGAAAGCAATAGAGGAAGCTCAAACATATGAAGTGAATGCTATCGAAAAAAGTCATGTCAGAAAATGGTTTTCTTGCTTCATGTACGGTCGTTTTGATATGAATTATTCGCTACATTCAGGAAGCCCAAGTGCTGTAGCTCTGTCACGTAAGAGGTAAAACGCTCGTCTTCCGCGAATCTGGAATGTAGACCCGATGCAGCAGTGAACTTCACAGTGCGACAATGTTTCCACAGACCCTAGCGAGCAAGTGAAGCGTTCGGTGCTCCCTCATTGTCCTAGTGATGACTAAGGCTGATAATTCGCAATGAAAAAACGAAATTAATTGTAATTTCTGTGTGGAATAAGCTTCCTGGACTAAAACTATGCGTTTGGTAGTTAGTTGACACACCATGAATATTTAATTGGAATACAATGACGAAATAAAAAAAAATTTAAAAAATTGGAGGATTGTTTCACTCCAGGTCAACTATCACAGACTTTCCAGACATATCTACAATGTTGCAAAGTCAAATCATCCTCTCAGCCGGAAAGAATACGTTTCCGTACAGTCAACGTATTTCTTGAGCGGGCTGGTAATCCAGGAGTTAATCTTGCCCTGGAAGGCACAGCAGAAATAGTGTTTTTATTGACAGATGTATGCAAAGCGGCAAGTGTAAGCAAATACGTAAAAGCCAACCGAAACACCGTCAGGGGAAATTAATTTTTATTTTATTCTCTAGGTTTTCAGAATATGTGTCTTGGAGTAGTAGTTAGAAAAGACTGCTACATTAAGTGTAAATAAGAAAACAGCTTAGTGCTCATTCTAATGGAGAATTCAACGATACCTAGTTCTTAAATAAAGAGAAATTTTAAAAAAGTAGACTCCAGGGCGTTTACAGACAGCAGCCTACGGGAATACGAACGCAACGGTATAGATGGGCAGACGATGCTTGACTGTGTGGAGACTCATTAAATACTGTAAATTTATCATGTTGAACTGACACAGTTCATTAACAGCATTCGGTGTCAACCAGATTATAACGCGAACCTAAGTTCTGCAGTTGAATGAATTGCTCAACAGTGCTTCAACCACACCAGTATCTCTACACCCCACATATGACACAACTCTATCACATTCTGGTTAACATTAGCAGTATGCCCTATGCTTATAACTTTCTGCAATGGTTTGATTTGATCGTAGTAGACAATCACCTCATTTTAGAGGCGGTAAACAACAGTAACAGTATGCCACACCATCATACATCTCACACACCTTTACTGCTACGCCGACTTCCCATCTCCATAGTGAATTCTTCATAAATTAGGAACCCACACACAAACATAGCTTACAGTCTTTTTGCCGAATTTAGCTTGGCAATTTCCTAAAGGTCTCATATGTCTGTCTTGCTACCGAAATCCATTACCATGTCCTGCGTCGCTCTGGCCTCTATGACCTCCATTCTACCCTCGACGTCTCCTTCATTGCACGAGTTCAAAACAGATTCTGAATCTGTTAATGACGTATTCATTTTCGCCAATCAGCGCTGTAGACACGATTTTATAGGCATCTTGTATTACCCATGGGCCTTTGCCGCCAAAAGTTCAAGTAACTCCCTTACTGTAAATATTAGAATAGTTCACTTGACTTTACGGGAAACACTCACATCAACTCGAGGAGAGATGACAAAAGTGGCATTTTATTAAAAAAAAGTGGCTCTAAGCACTATGGGACTTAAAATCTGTGGTCATCAGTCCCATAGACTTAGAACTGCTTAAACCTAACTAACCTAAGGACATCACACACATCCATACCCGAGGCAGGATTCGAACCTGCGACAGTAGCAGCAGCGCGGTTCGGGACTGAAGCGTCTAGAACCGCTCGGTCACAGCGGCCGGCTGGCATTTTATCATTAATGGCTATGTATGCATCCAACTTTTGTAGCCTCACTTCCTAACTCGTTTACTTCACGGAAGGTCTCAAAGTTCGTTCCGTTATCAAGACAAATCACTTTTCAACTACGGATAATAAACTGATGGATGGAGAACTCCTCCAGGAATAGTTCCTATAGGCTTGTAGATGAAATTTTACAAAGTAGCTGGTTATTCTCAAAGCAGTGAACTATGGCTACATACACAATAATCTGGATCATGATAGCCAGGGGACTTATGAAATGCTTTCAGTATCATACGCCACACGAATAACTACGTATGAGCCGATAACTCTGATTCCGACTCAAAAGTAAGAAGTCGCCCACGCAGTATTTCAACCTTTTCATACTTCGTTACAAGTGCTTCATAATTCTAGTGTCACAAAACATTTTGTATCAATTTCAGTTAATTCAATGGAGACAACAGACGAAACAACAGAAAACGATTTAGGCTATTCACGACCGTGCATTCGTCGCTTTCTGGTAGTTTTAGCGCATTTACTCATTCTATAGCTGGGCAACATGCTCCTATGTGAACTGCGTTTTCACTAGAAACAGTCGTAGATTTATGCTTATAGTACCGGCTCCCTGTTATCAGCTTTTCTGACTGGATGTTCTCCTTTCACTTTGAAAATTAAGTTAACAGCAAAGGTAAACAAGAATACTGCAAGTGGAGAACATCCAATGCTTCCATCTTATCAACTAACTATTCAAAGGACAGTGAAACCAAGCACCGAAAAAGTCTCTAAGGGCGCATAAATAACAGTAACAATATTATATTAATAACTAATGAAGTTTAGCACATTCCATTATTCGGCTGTTGATATCAGAAGTTGCCTGTTCAATTTACGCAAAAAGTCAATTACGAACCAAGAGATTTTCTTAGGACTGCGTCATTGAAGTTCATCCTGGTCCTTTCCAGTTGCACTAGAGGGTGGAGAAAAACCACTGACTTTACAGAGACTGTTACAGCGACAATCGGCCCTATGGCAACAGTTGAATTCGCATGAGAAAATTCTGTCATTTCTGCAGGAGCAGACAGAAAGAATAACAATTGCTCACAGGGTGCAAGATGATGGAATTTATTGTAATTTGCGAGTAAAATGTCATTTTCGCACTCGAAAAATAAATTTTCTAATTGTCACTTATTACCTAAGAATTGTTCAGAAGGTATCATCAAAATGACAAGAAAATATCCAATGTATTTTGAGGGATAATTCAGCTCCAGTCCTGAAAGTCAGGCTATCACAGACTTGCCAGACAGATATTGTAATGTTCCCAAGTTTCAGTTTTTCCAACAGCGAGAACATATTTTTGCATAGATCTCAAAATCTCACTCTATGTGGTGCTACCCAAATCTTCCTGGACCTCTAGGCTACCGGACATCAACTTGGGGGCAGGCTTCATTCAATGCACCTGTAGAATACGTAACTGAATTGTACGTCGATTCCAGCTGATAACTGCAATTATCTGAACACTTATAATTGCCCTGAAACATTGTAGTTCTAAGTAAAATATCCTGTGATTTATGTAAATGTGGTATTATATGTTTATATGTGTAATTGCACAATGAAGTTATAATGGCATCATGATAATTGTTAAAGATTAAAGCTCCTATGTGAAACTCTTATAATGGGTCATTTCTACGCTAATAATGGTGTAGCCATATTTCTAGTAATGTAAAACATAAATGGCAGACAGCGTCTAGTCTTTAGGCAGAATTTTGCTAAGAAACACAGTATACGCGGTAGAGCCAGTGCTTACAAAGTGTACCGCAGACAGATATGAATCTAACAGTTATAACTAAACTCGAACGTGTCAGTAGCTACAGACACGTTGGCACACAAGAACTATTGCAGATCCATAACCGCTGCCGTCTTCCTGCACCAAATGAAAGCTCCTGATTTTAGCACAAGCGGATAGATACGCAATACACCAAATGGTACTACTTTTCTTCATTTTGAGACAAAAAAATCGTTAGACGTAAGTTGTTTCATGTTGCAAATTACAGATAGAAGTGTAATTTATTTGGCGTTTGGAAAAATATAACAGATTTGCAAGCATAAGTTTCGACATCTGTGTAATAGAACCATAATGTCATCCTGTAATCGTCATCGTTTTGTGACAGCGCCACCGCGAGTAAAATGGACATGAGTGAACAACACCTATTCATTCATATAGCTACTGGTCAGTAAAGTTCAACACACCGAAAAAATATTGCAATGGACTAATTATTAAACTAATACTGACATACATGACCTGAATAGTGACTCTTATTTCAGTTGATAGAACAAAATACGACTTGCTTTGAAAAATAGATGTAACATATTTACCACAATAACGAATTCTGTCGTCATTTTAGTCGCATATACAGCATAACAGTTGAGATTTACATCCTTTAAGACAGATTTTTCAATCTGATGCTAACTTCAAGAGATGTCCTTTGAAATCACCATCTCTGTTATTTTGCAAACAGCGGTAACGGACATAAATCCAGTGTGAGAAATATTTAACTGTGTCATTTATTTTGCAGAATTATTATTTAAGAAGTAAAGTGCAAACATAAATTATTATTTATATGAAAATCCATGGTTGTTAGGTAAAGGTTGTCTCTACAAAGGCTTTGTTGAGTAGTATATTTTAGAACAATTACTTATTTAAAACTCAGCAGCGGCTAACATGTACCAGCGTCCACCACCGTTAAAAAATTGTGAAAGTTTGGCAACAACAATGGGCAACATCTGGGTAGTCTCCGCAAACTGCAGCGAAAGGACCACATGTACACCATCACTTCGTCAACTATTGCCACCCCCACCACAAACTTCCGAAGTAAGTCTCCAAAAAAAGACTGTGGTTGTGAGGGCATTAGTTGGCAAGTCTGTTTATGGTCCTGGTTTTGCTCTATTTGTGCGACCTCAGTTTTTCAGTTAAAAAAGAGCGGATCAGTAATATCTGGAGGTAAGTGAAGGTGCTCAAGCGTTACCTTGAAGGCGTTAATAAGCCTTTACAATATTCTGCAGGCTTTTTGCCTGGTTTTGGTCATGTCGAACACTTCAAGGTTTGAGATCAAGGAGTTTTGTTTATCTACCAGTGCCACGCCTTCCTTGCAACATCTCTTCCCCGCAGCGAAAACGGAGAAATATATTCATATAACGGAAAATCTGCTTGCTTACAAGATCATGCTTGATGAGAAATCCGCAGTGGGATTGTGGGGGAGGGAGTAGAGGAGGTCCAGTGTTATGTGATAAACTGTTTATTGCCTTCACGACGAGGTGACTGTCTGCTGTGGACGATATTAAATCGTCTACAGAAACGTGCAAGCATCGGGCATATTGCTGCAGTAGACAAGTATCATTTGCGACATAAGGTCGCGTAAGAACCCTGCAACAGTTATGAACACGATATTTCTACCTGCTTTATTTGCTCGCTAATAACATCAGTCCACTTAGTGTACAAATTTATGTGTGTACTCGTTCCGGGCATAGCTCATCATCAGAACACAATATTAACGGGCGTAATACATAGTATCATGTCACATAATTACAATCTTAACATTGGTGCTCGGCTAAGATTGAAATCACGTGACATAATACTATTTTTTGTGAATAAAACCGTGCAGATCACTTGATATATTTCTTTATTTATTGCGTCCTTTCGACTGCTGCCATTATCAGTTCAAAAATGATATATTAAGACCTTTAATATGATGGGGTTGTAACGGGCAATGGACGAAACGTTTAAACAAATTTTTAACAATAATTAGGTTGTTATTACTAGCTACCGAAAAGAACTGTGAAAAAAGAAGTACTCTGTATTAACTATCGTTAAGATGTGAATGTGTTGTGCATGATATACAAGAATGTTGATACTGGTCACATACTGTTGAGCAAGTATGAGTTGACAATGAAAGCTGTTAATGAACTGTGGTAATTTACCATTATAAGTCAACAGCATATGGTAAGTTTCCACACATTCCAGCACCGTCTGCCTATCTATACCGTCGCATTCGTATCATCAGATGTTGCTGTGGGTCACTGAGTATAAACACCACTCCTGGGTACTTTTTAAAATTTCTTTTCATTTAAGGGCCTGCTGTAATTAAGACCTACTGTCACGAAGCTCTTCATCAGGATGAGCACTAAGTTACTGTCTTGTTTACATTTGACGTAGCAGCATATTTTAACAATTACTCCTCTCCAACTCTCACACTAGTATTCTGACAACCTGGAGACTAAAATCAAAATAAAATAAGGACAGTTGTGAACACGAGGGCTATTTAGTTAATACCCTCTTCTCTTAACGTGTGGTGGTTCGGATGACTTTCATATATTTGCATATACCTGTCGTATTTCAGGCATCGGTTAATTTTTGGCAGCTTCCACTTCGCCTTCGAAGCGCAACGTTTACTCCAGGATTGCTAACTCGCTCAAGACACACATCAGCTGTGGGAATATTTTCCTTCGTGCTGTGAGGATGATTGTGAATTTGCAACATTGTAGAATAAGTCTGGCAACCCCGTGATAGCCGATTTACTTCCTGGAGTGATACAGAATTATCCTGATAAATTCACTTCCTATTCTCTTCGTATTCCAGTTAAATATTCTGAACGAGATTTACTTAAGGTGTGTCATCTAACCATCAAATGCAATAATAAAGAACAACCGCCTTCAGCCACAAATTGTGGTTTTATTAAAATGCACGACGCATTTCGAGCCCCGGGGGGCTCATCATCAGGTGCTTTGACAGTCTACGCCTACTTTACATTTCGTTTAATTCTGGGCCTGGCAAGATCACATTGTTTTATCAAAACATGTCACATTATGAAATATAAGCCTATAAAACTATGATAAAACGCAAAATAACTTACTGTTTCTAGCAGTAGGTGAATGATTCTGGAGAACGTTTACGTACAAATACACACATTCTATTGAAAAGCACATTTACAGAAACATTTTGGGACAACGCATTTTCGAACACAATTCAAAACAAATCAAGGAATTTCGACCGTGAAGATACTGCATTTCACAAATACACTTTATTATTTACAAGGTGTTACGCTATTATTTACATATATGTCCTTAATAATACAAACATTTCCTAATATGGTAAACGTGCCTATATTTTATGAAATAGTTACGCACTTCCTGATATTCACGGTACACTCGCGAATTGGTCGAACGGGAAAATCCTCACTTCATCGCTACCTCCGGGATGCTGTGTCCTATCGTTCATGCGCCGACTATAACACAGCGTTCAAACTCACTTAAACCTACATAAGCTGCAATTGTAGCAGCAGCCAAATTAGTGATAAGCTAACAGCTAATACCTAAATAACAATAGTCAGACAATGGTAATAGTTAGTCCCATTAAAACAAAAGACTGTATACAAAACGTAAGAGCTTTTTCACAGTAAATAACACCACACAAATCACCAGAGATCCCGCAAACAAATATGCAGCACAAACAAAGAAAATCATCAAAAAGTATAATACTATTCTATCCGACAACGAGAACAAAGCATACTTGGTACTGAATCCTAGAACAACTAATTTACACGGACATCCGTAAATTCATTAAATTTGTGCCCCTGTCTGCCTAGGCATCGATGGTATAAACAGATCCACATATTGGTTTAGGAAAAAACTGCACTTTATTCGAAGGAAATTATACACCTTTAATAAACAATACATAACTAAAAAACTCTAGATTAATAGCACAAAAAGACAGCAAAATCACAGTAAACGGAAAAATAGACGCATTTGACATCGAAAACCTCTATACAAACATTTCATTCGACGAAATAATTGACATAATAGAATACAATTTACTACCTTACATAAAAACCACTATAACAGGCGTCAATGAGTTCGTTCAATTATTAAACTTAATACCGGAACGAAATTACTTTCAGTTCGATGGTAAATTTTATACTCACGCAGATGGTGCAGCTATCCAACTAATACTCTTCACTGAACCCCAATACAAAATTTACAATAGACTTAGGGAATAACAAAACAATAAATTAGCGGGATTTGACCATAAAAATGTCAATTATGCACATAAATTAGAGATTTATCGGAAACTGATCACTACAGACAACGCTATTAATATACATTCTTGTCACCCAAATCCCAAACATACTTTCATGCTACAACTGATGGATTAATAATGCTGCGTTTGGACCACAACACCATACAAAGAGAGCGATAGAAATCCTAAAATATATTGCAGAACAAAATGATTTTGATCCTAAAACTGTCACATACCTATAGGATAAATGCACTAAGCCTATAAATTCACCACACGTAAGGAAATAACACTGCAAGAGAATTACTAATAAAACAAAAATTTATATACATACCGGCTACATAATATCGCACACAGTTAACGGTTTACTACAGCACACTAACATAAAATTTGCGTACCATACACGACAGAATCTTCTAACGCTACTACACTCTGCACAAGCAAAACCAACCATGTTCAATGCCAAGAATATATAAAATTCAATGTAAAGTACCGTATGTGGGAAATTCTGTATAGGTCACACTGGACGGAATTTCAATAGTCGATACCGAGAACGCATTAGAGATAGCGTACGTAAAGTATCAACTTTCTTCCACCACTTGAAAACAGAACGACATAAGCAGACAATAGGGAATTGGCCGCAAAGGTTTTACACATTGCATAAAAATGACAACTAATGAATATTCTCGAAGGAAAGGAAATATATTCGCAAGCATAAAATTACCCTTAAGAAATTGTAAAAGACAAGATCGAGTTGAAACGCAAACACTACTCAAAAAATTCTATTGAAATTATGCTTCCAAACAAGAGATGAGTAGAAAATCAAAATCTACAAACATATCAGAGATCATGTTACCACAAAATTAAAAGTAGATACTGGAAAGCGAGCATTTACGAAAACAACATCGGGAAATTGCCACAGATCGTGAGTACCACAACACTGTGTGACATAACCGCTTTCATAAAAAAGAATGGGATTAAAATGTATGTTACTGTGAAACCACATAAAAACTAATCATACAAGAAATATAACATAGCTGGTAAGAACAACGATATGACCTAAAGAATACCGAAGAAGCAAATAGCCTGTATGCATGTAACATTGCTGACTCAAATGTCAATAGAACTGTCACGAAACGTCATTATGAAATAAACTTTCATAATTCGACAACAACATAAATAACTGCTCCATCAAGATATGTAATCTCTCCTATAACTCAAACACCATCAGTGGAGAAAACTTATGCAGTAATGTGACAGCAAGTGAGACATCAGTGTCATATGGATACCAAGACCACCTGATGTACGTAGCAAACCATAATCTATAATAGGTTAAATTATCTACTTAAAAAATTTGAAATATTTTACCAAACTATGTACTTTCCACAAATAACCTGAAGATGACAATCACTCCGAAATAAGCCTATATCAATAAGCAACATAGTCAAACAGTGCAGCATCTTTGGTTTGATAATGTAATATTTTCCGTTGAACCCACCATTGTGTGATACATAAACAACGCTACTTACAACTTTCAGGTGTGGAACATTGGAAATGTCATAGAAAGAACAATACCAGAACCTCAAATAAAAAATGGCGTTTGATTAATTAGCTTATCGACTACCGTACTTTTTTCAGTTGGATTTACCTCGCAGATGGTAGATTGTATACTTACAAGGGGACAACACCTGCTCGCCATTGGTTTTATCTGGACTTAGGGAATCCACAGGGCTTTGCAAGAAATGAAAGTGACAGTAATGGGAGTGTATAGTTTCCAGTTTGCTGATGGAATAGCGGAAAGAGTTTATTATTTTCACTACAAATGAGGAGGAAAAGATTAGTGTTTAGTGGCTCAGATTATGGAAGGCTGGGGAGAGATATCGGCTGTGCCCTTTCAAAGGAACCATCCCAGCTTTGAGATGTCGTCCTCCCGAATGCGAGTCCAGAGGTGCTAACCACTGCGCCACCTCGCTCGGTAACACACTGTATTTATTAATATTGTATTGAGTGTCTGTTAGACCGTCAGTGAGTTACATATTTCTACGAGCTACAAACAGGAGCGACTTATTTTGTGTTATTTGTTTAATTACTAGTTTATTTTTGTAATTTATTGCGTGTTTGAGTATTTACTAGGCACAGGCTTTCATTTTAATAACAATCTAGCGTTAAGTACTGCCGTTGTTATCGATGCTTGTATCGACCCTCGTATCGTTGGTTAGTATAGTTCAGTGTCAGTTAGACCGTCAGTGAGACAGTACCTCGCGTTCCTGCTGCTAATAAGGCGAGTACATCGTTCGAGGGACTTATTTTCAGTTATCTGTGCAGTTACTAGTTTATTTTTCTAATTACTTACGTGTTTGAGTTCTCTTTAGTTTAAAGTCGTTAATTTCGTGTGTGTTTATTTGTCAGGCACATTCCTGCGTTTGTTAACTGTCCAGTGTATATCTTTCGCTGTCTTTAGTATGGATAGGGACTGTGATTGCTGCGTACTGATGCGAGATGAATTGGTGAGCCTTCACGTACAGCTCCAGGCTGTGTTGGCTTCCGTCACAAAGCTTGAAGCTGCTGCCAACGGGCATCACCGGCGGGGTCCGATATAGGGATCTAAGGGATGTCAAGTACATCCCACGTGTATCCCGTTCGATCCACTGCTGTGGTGGCTACCCCGGTTACTACCTGCGCTCGGCTGACCCTTCACCCTCGGTTGAGTGGGAGGTCAGGCAGCAAAAGACTTTCCGTGGGTCTGATCGAAAGGTCGCTCTGGTTCGTATGATGAACAGGTTTCAGGTGCTATCTATGGCTAAGGGTTTCCCTGAACCATATGCAGATGCTCACCCTGTTCCAGAGGAAGCCTCTCGGTCTGCAAGGTCTGGGAATTCACAGAAGGTGGGTTTGCAAGTAGTTGAGAGCTCCAACGTTAGGCGCGTAATGTGACCCCTTAGGGATAGGGTTGCAGATGAAGGGAAGGAGACCAATCTGCACTCCGTATGCATACTGCGTGGAGTCATTCCAGATGTGGTGAGGGTCCTACCAGATGCCATGAAGAGCATAGGATGCACCCAGCTGCGGGTGGTTGCTCATGTCGCTACCAACGATGTGTGTCGCTTCGGATCAGAAGAGATTCACTCTGGTTTTGATCAGCTATCTGAAGTGGTAAGCACTGCCATTCTTGCTTGCGATATCAAGGAACAGCTCACTATCTGCAGCATCGTCGATAGGACTGAGTGTGGTTCTTTGGTACAGAGCCGAGTGGAGGGTCTGAATCAGAGGATCAGGCGGTTCTGCCACCGTGTATGCTGGAGAGTCCTCGACCTGCGCCATCGGATGGTAGGTTACCGGGTTCCACTCAATAGATCAGGTGTCCGCTACACCCAGGAAGCGGCTACACAGGTAGCGGGAGCTGTGTGGATGGGAATGGGCGGTTTTCTAGGTTAGAGGTTCTCGGGAAACTACTGACAGGGCGTCAGTCTAAAAGGGCACACGGCAAACACAGGAAGGTAGAGGTAGCAAAAATTGATACTGTAATTGTAAATTGTCGTAGCTGTGTTTAGAAAGAAACGGAGCTCCAAGAGCTAATAGAAAGAGCTGAAGCTCAAACCGTTATAGGCACAGAAAGCTGGCTAAATCCGAAAATAAGTTCAGCAGAAATTTTTTCAAAGGACCTACTTGTGATCAGAAAGGACAGATTAAATACAGACGGTAGTTTATTGCTGTCAGAAGTAGTTTATCTTGTAGTGAAATTGAAGTAGATAGTTCCTGTGAGTTAATATAGATAGAGGTTGTACTTGACACTCATAATAAAATAATAGCTGGCTAGTTTTACCGACTCCCTGACTCAGATGATGCAGTTGGTGAACAGTTCAAAGAAACTTGAGTGTTATTTCAAATAGGTACCCGACTAATATAATTTTATTTGGTGGTGACTTCTTTATCTGCCCTCGATATGCTGGGAAAAATACATGTGTAAAGCCGGTGGTAGGCATAAAACGTCGTCCGAAATTGTACTGAATTGTACTGAAAACTATTTCGAACAATTAGTTCTGGAGCCCACTCGAAGTATAAATGGTTGTGAAAACATACTTGAGTTGTTAGCAACAAATAAGCTTGAACAAATAGAGAGCATCATGACAGATGCAGAGTGAGTGACCACGAGGCAGTTGTAGCGAGATTGAATACTGTAACATCCAAAACCACCAAAACTAAAAGCAAAGTACATCTATTAAAAAAATTAGCTAGGCGCCTACCTAAGACAGTCTTCACTCCTTCCCATATGACTCTGTAAGCGTAGACCAGATGTGGTTTGAATTCAAAGAAATTGTATCGATGGCAAATGATGGATATATACCACATAAATTAATAAGTCCCTGGTACACTAAACGGGTCAGAACACTCTTGCAGAAGCAACGAAAAAAGCATGTCAAATTTAAAAGACTCTAAAATCCACATGACCGGTGAAATTTTACATAAACTCTAAATTTAGCGCTAACTTCAGTGCGAGATGCTCTTAGTAGTTTCCGCAACGAAACTGCCTCGAAATCTGGCAGAGGACAGAAAGAGATTCTGGTAATGTGTAAAGTACACCAGCGGCAGGACAACGGTTATGTTACTGATGACAGTGACACTAAAGCAGAGTTACTAAACACGATTTTCGGAAACTCGTTCACCAAAGAGGACGAAGTAAATATGCCATAATTCTAATCTAGAATAAGTGCCAACATGAGTAACTTAGAAGTAGGTATCCTCGGTATAGTGAAGTAGCTTAAATTACTTAATAATAGCAAGGCTTCCGGTCCAGAGTGCATGCCAGTCAGGTTCTTTCCAGAGTAAGCTGATACAACAGCTCCATATCTAACAACGATATACAACCGCTTGCTCATCGAAAGATCTGTACCTAAGACTGGGAAGTTGCACAAGTGACATCATCACCCAAGAAAGGAAACAGGAGTAATCCGCTTAATTACAGACCCATATCACTAACTTCGATTTGCAGTAGGGGCTTGGAACATACTTTGTGTTCGGAAATAATGAATTATCTCGAAGAAAACGATTTATTGACTAATAGTCAGCACGGGTTCAGGAAAAATCGTTCTTGTAAAACACAACCAGCTCACTATTCTCACGAAGTAATGAGTGCTATCGACAGGGTTTGTCAAATTGATTCCGTATTTTTAGATTTCCAGAAGGCTTTCGACACCGTTCCTCGTAAAGGTCTTCTAATCAGATTGCGTGCCTATGGAGTATCGTCTCAATTGTGCGATTGGATTCGTGAGATCCTGCCAGGTAGGTCACAGTTCGTAGTAACTGACAGAAAGTCATTGAGTAAAACAGAAGTAATGTCTGGCGTCCTCCAAGGAAGTGTTAAAGGCTCTCTGCTGTTCCTGATCTACATAAACGACAAGGAGACAATCTGAGAGGCCCTCGTAAATTGTTTGCAGATGTTTCTGTCATTTACCGTCTTGTAAAATCATCAGATGATCAAAACCAATTGTAAAATAATTTAGACAAGATATCTGTGTGGTGAAAAAAGTGGCAATTGACTCTAAATAATGAAAAGTGTGAAGTTATCCACAGGAGTACTAAAATAAATCCGCTAAATTTCGGTTACAAGATAAATCATACAAATCTAAGGGCTGTAAATTCAACTAAATACTTATTACGAGTAACTTCAACTGGAACGATCACATAGATAATGTTGTGGGTAATGCAAACCAAAGCCTATGATATGTTGGTAGAACACTTAAAAAATGCAACAGATCGACTAAATAGACTGCGTACACCAAGCTTGTCGGCCCTCTTCTGGAGTATTGCTGTGCGGTGTGAGATCCGCATCAGATGGGAGATCGAAAAACTTCAGAAAAGGGCAGCTCGTATTGCATTATCACGAAACAGGAGAGAGAGTGCAACGGGCATGATTCATGAATTAGGATGGTAGTCATTAAAACTAAGGTGTTTCTCGTTGCGGCAGGCTCTTCTAGTGAAATTTCAATCACCAACTTTCTCCTTCGAATGCGAAAATACTCTGTTGGCTCCCACCTACATAGGGAGAAATGGTCATCATGGTAAAATAAGAGAAGTCAGAGCTCGCACAGAAAGATGGGGAACCGTAGAGAAACAGCTTGAAGGTGGTTCGATGAACGCTCTGCCACGCACTTAATTGTGAACAGCAGAATAATCATGTAGATGTAGATGTATTAACATTGCAATAAAAGGACTGTAAAGGAAAGGAACAATAAATATGGGGTTGCAATTAAATTTTCAATGTAGGATTGTACTTAGAACGTCAAGGAGGACTCTGCAAATAACTTCCCAAGAAGAGATGATTCATACAGCCGGCTCACAACCGGCCGCAGGTTTCAAGTCCGTTTTACCGGGTGATCAAAAAGTCAGTATAAATTTGAAAACTTAATAAACCACGGAATAATGTAGATAGAGAAGTAAAAATTGACACACATGCTTGGAATGGCGTCGGGTTTTATCAGAACAAAAAAAAAAAAAAAAAAAAAAAAAAAAAAAAAAAAAAAAAAAAAAAAAAAAAAAAAAGTATTGCTAGACGCGTGAAAGATCTCTTGCGAGCGTCGTTTGGTGATGATCGTGTGCTCAGCCGTCACTTTCGTCATGCTTGTCCTACCAGGTCCCCAGACCTCAGTCCGTGCGATTATTGGTTTTGGGGTTACCTGAAGTCGCAAGTGTATCATGAACGACCGACATTTCTAGGGGTGCTGAAAGACAACATCCGACGCCAATGCCTCACCATAACTCCGGACATGCTTTACAGTGCTGTTAACAACATTATTCCTCGACTACAGCTCTTTTTGAGGAATGATGGTGGACATATTTAGCATTTCCTGTAAAGAACATCATCTTTGCTTTATCTTACTTTGTTATGCTTATTATTGCTATTCTGGTCAGATGGAGTGCCATCTGTCGGACATTTTTTGAACGTTAGTATTTTTTTGGTTCTAATAAAACCCCATGTCATTCCAAGCATGTGTGTCAATTTGTACCTCTCTATCTACATTATTCCATGATTTATTCAGTTTTCAAATTTATACTGAGCATTTGATCGCCCGGTACGTTGCCGGCTGTGAGACGGGCCGAGCAGCTATAACATCTTATTAGTGTTTCTTCTTCTCTGTTAAGAGATCGCATGACATGGTACATACCATTGTCAAGCTGAGAAATTGTTCTGTTTAGTGGCATATAACAAACTCGATTTCTTTAGATATTTTGCCAGTTATAAGTAATCGTTTTCAGATGCTGTTTGTTTATCCCACCCAGTCCCATCAAGAAGACACCCTCCAGAAAGCATGTACTGTGCAAAGCAAAGGAGAAGAAAAGAGATACAGGTATGAGTTTGAGAAATGTCTAGTGGCGTTGCACACGCCTGTTTATTTTCCGGTACACCACACCAACAAAAATTTCTAAAATAGTATTATCTTCACTTTCCATCATCTCCATAAATAGTAAGGATAGATTTATAAAGAAATCCTATCAAAAAATTGCATAATTTTGAGAAGAGTGTGTAAGACAAAAATGTTGATTTTCGTAAGTTTAGGGTCGACTGTAATTATAGGGTCGACTGTGGGTAAAATATTGGCAAGTCACTGCTAGCCACGACTATGGAACTCATTCGGCTGCTATCTCCTTTTCATGCTTTTTACGAAAATATTAATAAATACAATATAATGAGCATTATTTTATGTTATTTGATGTGGAAGTACGTAAAAACTGAAAAACACCGTTTCTGGTAATGGACTCGACCCCACGGCCCTCGGGTTACCGTTCTGAACTCTTTCCGCTGCTCCAGCCGCTGCCTGGGAACTATACTAACATAAATAGCTCATGCCTCGAGCGACATGCGCAAAAAATAAATTTTTTTTCTAAACGCTTAGCCATCTGGAATTGCCTCTTCTCTCATTTCCATTTCTGGGCATGCGCTGCATATGCCATAAATTTCGGCAAAATTAGTACTGGCGATTAGGTGGTATCTCCTTAATATTCCTCATGCTATATTCTGTGTCCCCCCCCATGAACCATGGACCTTGCCGTTGGTGGGGAGGCTTGCGTGCCTCAGCGATACAGATAGCCGTACCGTAGGTGCAACCACAACGGAGGGGTATCTGTTGAGAGGCCAGACAAACGTGTGGTTCCTGAAGAGGGGCAGCAGCCTTTTCAGTAGTTGCAAGGGCAACAGTCTGGATGATTGACTGATCTGGCCTTGTAACAATAACCAAAACGGCCTTGCTGTACTGGTACTGCGAACGGCTGAAAGCAAGGGGAAACTACAGCCGTAATTTTTCCCGAGGGCATGCAGCTTTACTGTATGATTACATGATGATGGCGTCCTCTTGGGTAAAATATTCCGGAGGTAAAATAGTCCCCCATTCGGATCTCCGGGCGGGGACTACTCAAGAGGATGTCGTTATCAGCAGAAAGAAAACTGGCGTTCTACGGATCGGAGCGTGGAATGTCAGATCCCTTAATCGGGCAGGTAGGTTAGAAAATTTAAAAAGGGAAATGGATAGGTTGAAGTTAGATATAGTGGGAATTAGTGAAGTTCGGTGGCAGGAGGAACAAGACTTCTGGTCAGGTGACTACAGGGTTATAAACACAAAATCAAATAGGGGTAATGCAGGAGTAGGTTTAATAATGAATAGGAAAATAGGAATGCGGGTAAGCTACTACAAACAGCATAGTGAACGCATTATTGTGGCCAAGATAGATACGAAGCCCACACCTACTACAGTAGTACAAGTTTATATGCCAACTAGCTCTGCAGATGACGAAGAAATTGAAGAAATGTATGATGAAATAAAAGAACTTATTCAGATTGTGAAGGGAGACGAAAATTTAATAGTCATGGGTGACTGGAATTCGAGTGTAGGAAAAGGGAGAGAAGGAAACATAGTAGGTGAATATGGATTGGGGGACAGAAATGAAAGAGGAAGCCGCCTGGTAGAATTTTGCACAGAGCACAACATAATCATAGCTAACACTTGGTTTAAGAATCATGAAAGAAGGTTGTATACATGGAAGAACCCTGGAGATACTAAAAGGTATCAGATAGATTATATAATGGTAAGACAAAGATTTAGGAACCAGGTTTTAAATTGTAAGACATTTCCAGGGGCAGATGTGGACTCTGACCACAATCTATTGGTTATGACCTGTAGATTAAAACTGAAGAAACTGCAAAAAGGTGGGAATTTAAGGAGATGGGACCTGGATAAACTAAAAGAACCAGAGGTTGTACAGAGATTCAGGGTGAGCATAAGGGAGCAATTGACAGGAATGGGGGAAATAAATACAGTAGAAGAAGAATGGGTAGCTTTGAGGGATGAAGTAGTGAAGGCAGCAGAGGATCAAGTAGGTAAAAAGACGAGGGCTAGTAGAAATCCTTGGGTAACAGAAGAAATATTGAATTTAATTGATGAAAGGAGAAAATATAAAAATGCAGTAAGTGAAACAGGCAAAAAGGAATACAAACGTCTCAAAAATGAGATCGACAGGAAGTGCAAAATGGCTAAGCAGGGATGGCTAGAGGACAAATGTAAGGATGTAGAGGCCTATCTCACTAGGGGTAAGATAGATACCGCCTACAGGAAAATTAAAGAGACCTTTGGAAATAAGAGAACGACTTGTATGAATATCAAGAGCTCAGATGGAAACCCAGTTCTAAGCAAAGAAGGGAAAGCAGAAAGGTGGAAGGAGTATATAGAGGGTCTATACAAGGGCGATGTACTTGAGGACAATATTATGGAAATGGAAGAGGATGTAGATGACGATGAAATGGGAGATATGATACTGCGTGAGGAGTTTGACAGAGCACTGAAAGACCTGAGTCGAAACAAGGCCCCCGGAGTAGACAATATTCCATTGGAACTACTGACGGCCGTGGGAGAGCCAGTCCTGACAAAACTCTACCATCTGGTGAGCAAGATGTATGAAACAGGCGAAATACCCTCAGACTTCAAGAAGAATATAATAATTCCAATCCCAAAGAAAGCAGGTGTTGACAGATGTGAAAATTACCGAACTATCAGCTTAATAAGTCACAGCTGCAAAATACTAACACGAATTCTTTACAGACGAATGGAAAAACTAGTAGAAGCCAACCTCGGGGAAGACCAGTTTGGATTCCGTAGAAACACCGGAACACGTGAGGCAATACTGACCTTACGACTTATCTTAGAAGAAAGATTAAGGAAAGGCAAACCTACGTTTCTAGCATTTGTAGACTTAGAGAAAGCTTTTGACAATGTTTACTGGAATACTCTCTTTCAAATTCTAAAGGTGGCAGGGGTAAAATACAGGGAGCGAAAGGCTATTTACAATTTGTACAGAAACCAGATGGCAGTTATAAGAGTCGAGGGACATGAAAGGGAAGCAATGGTTGGGAAGGGAGTAAGACAGGGTTGTAGCCTCTCCCCGATGTTGTTCAATCTGTATATTGAGCAAGCAGTAAAGGAAACAAAAGAAAAATTCGGAGTAGGTATTAAAATTCATGGAGAAGAAATAAAAACTTTGAGGTTCGCCGATGACATTGTAATTCTGTCAGAGACAGCAAAGGACTTGGAAGAGCAGTTGAATGGAATGGACAGTGTCTTGAAAGGAGGATATAAGATGAACATCAACAAAAGCAAAACAAGGATAATGGAATGTAGTCTAATTAAGTCGGGTGATGCTGAGGGAATTAGATTAGGAAATGAGGCACTTAAAGTAGTAAAGGAGTTTTGCTATTTGGGGAGCAAAATAACTGATGATGGTCGAAGTAGAGAGGATATAAAATGTAGGCTGGCAATGGCAAGGAAAGCGTTTCTGAAGAAGAGAAATTTGTTAACATCCAGTATTGATTTAAGTGTCAGGAAGTCATTTCTGAAAGTATTTGTATGGAGTGTAGCCATGTATGGAAGTGAAACATGGACGATAAATAGTTTGGACAAGAAGAGAATAGAAGCTTTCGAAATGTGGTGCTACAGAAGAATGCTGAAGATTAGATGGGTAGATCACATAACTAATGAGGAAGTATTGAATAGGATTGGGGAGAAGAGAAGTTTGTGGCACAACTTGACCAGAAGAAGGGATCGGTTGGTAGGACATGTTCTGAGGCATCAAGGGATCACCAATTTAGTATTGGAGGGCAGCGTGGAGGGTAAAACTCGTAGAGGGAGACCAAGAGATGAATACACTAAGCAGATTCAGAAGGATGTAGGTTGCAGTAGGTACTGGGAGATGAAAAAGCTTGCACAGGATAGAGTAGCATGGAGAGCTGCATCAAACCAGTCTCAGGACTGAAGACCACAACAACAACAACATATTCTGTGTGAGCAGTGATTATAACATTGTTATTATTGCATAGCGTACCGTTGGTTTATCGAAGACATTTCACGTAAAAAGCAAACAACTATATTAAATGATCTTATGCTTGCTGATGTGTGCGGGAAAACGTCCAGTCGTCCACTGTAGATCATAGGCTCAAGCCGCGATGCGCCGCCATCACCTGGGCTGACGGCGCTAGCGTCAGGCGGCCGTAGGCCGGTGGAGCAGAAATGGTTCTAAGCAGGACAGGCAACCACGAGCTCTTTTGCCGAAACGTTTTTCAAAGGCTTGCTCGAGGGTTAGAAAATGAAGTAGACTGTGTCTGAGCTACCGACAGATGGATACTGTTAACAGGCAGACAATGTATAGTTTAAATAGTTACGGAAGAGTGGGTTCGGTAACTCTGCTTTTCTTTTGCGCTGCACGACGTTTACCACGAACAGGTAGTGCAGCGAAGTAGCTCAAGAGGAAACTTCCTGTGGAAACTTACATATCCTGCAATAGTGGCTGTTTGTGCATGTGTCCGTTATGTGATATCAATTCGTGAATACAAAATTAAGTCGGATCTACGCATTGGCTGGCCGAGGCAACTGGTTAATGTTGATTAGATCGAACAAGGAAATGAATGTATCGAACTGGCTGAAATGCGCTCCATGGAGTAAGGGAGAATTCTCATCCAGTGTGGCACACCTTCGTTACGACAAAATCATGATACATTTTCGTGTGAAGTTAGGTGGGATGGTGGAACGATGTTTGGGATCTGGATTCCATTCCCACATTTAGCAACGAATGTCAGTTGGTACAAACAGAAACTGTTAACCGCTGGTTATACTAAGTGAAGAATGTCGGACTGAACTGTGGTTACAGATTCGCCTTAAAGATAATGTACGGTCGCTACTGACAGGAGGTTACTTAGGACCATGACAGAGGAATAAGTACCGAAGTGTAGAAGCTCTGTCAGCAGTAATTTTTCTTACACTAGTCATTTTACTACAGTTAATGAACCAAGCGCCTTGAAAGGCCACACGGCATTTATGGTTTAAGTGGCTCTGAGCACTATGGGACTTAACATCTGAGGTCATCACTCCCCTAGAACTTAGAACTACTTAAACCTAACTAACCTATGGACATCACACACATCCATGCCCGAGGCAGGATTCGAACCTGCGGTCGTAGCGGTCGCGCGGTTCCACACTGAAGCGTCTAGAACCGTTCGGCCACTGAAGCCGGCACACGGCATTTATACCGTCTTTTATTTGAGCATGGGATCGTAGGATAGCTGTGTTTTCCAGATTATAGGAACACAATCACAAGATAACAGGATTTAAAGGGACACGATTTAAGGGGACAGTAGCTATTCTGTGGGCTCATGGACGAGAAAACAGGCTTCACATCTGGTGTCAGATTATATATTTACCCGATTTATATTCAAGATCCCCCCCCCCCCCCACTCCCCTCTCCCTATGGCACCACCGGGTGTTGATCAATGTCACCCACGGGACCCCCACACATCTTAGGCAATTGTACGAGTTATATTCAAGGTCATCCAGGGAAACCCCGACCTACGCACACACCTAAGGCAAGTGGACTAGGTCATGAAATAAATCAATACTATTCGCGTGACATAAAATTGCTGCGAAATTCCTGGGCCAATGTGGGCACAATAAAATGTCGGAAAATTTCATGGGCAAATAAGATTAAAGCTCCCTCCTCCCCCTTATCATCCTTTGTAACTAGCTCTACTGTGTACTTCATTGGAGGTCTGAGAATCATAAGGGAGAAGTTCAGGTTTGTTATAAACTATAATTCTACAGTGACAGGATTCGAAAATAATAGCAATGATATAAAAATAACCAATTAACAATATTGGGTTTGCGATAAATTATTTTTTGCATTCATTTGTCGTTTTTGTAAACTTTTTTGTTTCTGTTTACAATTCTATTTTTTTCTGTGATATACACGCAGTGTATATTTATTTACAAACGTTTGTTGTTGTTTATTAACAATTTTTATCCTTACCTAGCTGTTTGTTATAAAATGAGGTCACAAAAATCATGGTATACCTCCTAATATCGCGTCGGATCGCCTTTTACCTGGCGTCGCGCAGCAGCTCGACGTGACATGGATTCAAGTCATTGGAAGTCCGCTGCAGAAATACTGATCCATGCTGCCACTATAGCCGTGCATAGCTATGAAAATCTTACCAGTGCAGGGTTTTATGCACGAATTGACCTCTCAATTATGTCTCATAAATTTTCGATGGTATTCATGTCTGACGATGTTGGTGGCCAAATCATTCACTCAAATTGTCCACAATGTTCTTCAAACCAGTCGCGAACAATGGTGGCCCAATGACGAGGTGCATTGACATTCATAAAAACTCTATCGTTGTTTGGGAACGTGGAGTCCATGAACGGCCGTAAATGGTCTCCAAGTAGGCGAACATTACCATTTCCAGTCAATGGTCGCTTCAGTTGGACCAGAGGACTAAGTCCATTCCGTGTAAACACAGCCCACACCATAATGGAGCCAGTCCGCAGCTCGTGGTCGTGCCGTAGCGTTCTCGCTTCCCGCGCCCGGGTTCCCGGGTTCGATTCCCGGCGGGGTCAGGGATTTTGTCTGCCTCGTGATGATTGGGTGTTGTGTGATGTCCTTAGGTTAGTTAGGTTTAAGTAGTTCTAAGTTCTAAAGGACTGATGACCATAGATGTTAAGTCCCATAGTGCTCAGAGCCATTTGAACCATAATGGAGCCACCAGCTTGCCCAGCGCCTTGTTTACAACCTGGGTCCATGGCTTCGTGAGGTTTGCGCCTCAACCGAATGCTACTATCAGCTATTACGAACTGACACCAGGACTCATCTGACCAGGTCACGGTTTTCGTGTCGTCTAGGGTCCAACCGATATCATCACGAGCCCAGGAGCCCAGCTGCAGGCGACGTCATACCCTTAGCATAGACACTGGCGTCGTTCATCTACTACCATAGCCCATTAACGCCAAACTTCGTCGCACTATCCTAACCGATACGTTCGTCATACCTACGCAAACGCCGCTACTGTCGGTTGGTAAGTGAAAACCGTCGGCCACTGCAAGATCTGTGGTTAGAGGTAATGCTTGAAATATGGTACTCTCGACACACTCTTGACATTGTGGATTTCCGAAAATTGAGTTCCTTAACGAGTACCGAAATGGAATGTCATATGCTTCTACCTCCAACTACCATCCCGAGTTCAGAGTCTGTTAATTCCAGTTGTGCAGCTATAAGCACGTCGCAAACCTTTATACATGAATCACCTGAGTACAAAGGACAGATCCTCTAATGAACTGCCCTTTTACACCTTGTGTACGCGATTCTACCATAAATTGCACTTATTCCGAAATCGCTACACTATGGATTTTGTCACCTCAGTGTACATTGAGTTTTTTTTTAATAAAAC
Organism: Schistocerca americana; assembly: GCF_021461395.2. Classification (NCBI taxonomy): domain Eukaryota; kingdom Metazoa; phylum Arthropoda; class Insecta; order Orthoptera; family Acrididae; genus Schistocerca; species Schistocerca americana. The sequence goes on from NC_060130.1 coordinate 661,835,059, forward strand.
TTTCTTTTTATATAAGGTAATTTTCAAGTTTTGTTGTTGTTGTATTTACACATATACTCATTCATAGATTGGCTTTACTTACAAAGAACTTATTCTAATGACTTATGACTATCAGATACACTAAAGCTAGAAGAACCTAAATATTACATATCCTAATATTTTTCTATAAACAATATTTACATTTTCTTTCTAATCATTCTGAATACAGTATATGGATTTTAATCGTTCTATATGCACTATACGGACTGTAATCACTTTTCTCTCGTCTCGTCATTTCTCTCTCTCTGGAGACTAATAGCAGCATGTAGTAAACCACACGCACACACATGCACATAAACATATAAAATACACATACAAAATTTTCGTGCACACATAGTATGCAATCAAACATTCACACACACACACACACACACACACACACACACACACACACACACACACACACACACAAATATGACAAGTGGGTCATCAAACCAATCTGCACAAACATCCATTATGTGCAAATGCACACCCTTAGCTGCCTCAGGGTGGTACATGCAACTATGTGGTATGCGTACATCTTCGGCATGAGCCCTACAAACTCCTCAATCTGCGAACCATTCCCCTAGTAGTTCATCAGACCTATAACCGTTTGGCTTTGTAGTGCTATTCTGAAAGGATTATCATCCGCAAATCCAGACATGTAAAATTCTCTTGATTGTACCTAATTAGTTCCTATGGACTGCAGCCTTTCACTCAACAGATAAAATCGCCTGTATCCATATGAACTAACTTGGGATCAGTGAAGTCTGGCTTCGTAAAATCATAGTGGAGTTCGGAGAGACCCGGAAAGAACAAACCGATACAATGAGGCTTCGCGAACTGCACTGAAACATTGGCCATCTCCACAGCAACTACTACTTCATTGAAGATGGTGACCTGTTTGAATCTGGCCTGGCGATGTAATCTCTTGGGTCATAGCGCCCGTCCCACTGGTAAGCTAAATGAATTTTGCGGTATTCTCTAACATTCACTATGGTTTTTCCGCAAATTGAATTGTTCACCAACTGGTAAAAAAATCTTTTTCAAAATCACATTTCATGAGTGTCCTTTGTTTGGTATTAACATCAGCGTACCACTTTAACCAGCAACGCTACTTGAAAGAGATTCCGCAGGTTATGCTGACAAGTTTCATCCCATGCCTGAGACATTTCTATAGTGCAGAATATAAGGCTGTTTGCCCTCCAGTGCCGTCACCAGCTTAAGGATCGAACCATTTCGTGGGATTAGCCGCTCTAGACATAATGGCAAGTCACCTTGCTCGTTATACAAATGGATGGTATATGCCAGTCCTACCTCCAGGGCACATCCATCACAAGCGTCCGTAGCCACATCATAGATTTTTTCCTTCAGTCTAGCGATTTCCCCTTTGGTCATCAATCAGAATTGTAAGACTCTGCTGCATCGCGTACCTGTAGAGGTTGTTTGCATCGGGTTAGAGGATGTAACATAAGTCGCCAGATGACCTATATTCCTCCTCACTCATTCGCGGATTATTCGCCTTGGCATACCTGTGCACGCATTGGGAAAGTCCTCCGCGAATTCTCCGTTCGAAGACAGCACCTTGTCGACACTCGTCAACAGTTCGATACTGGCATGTGTTCTTCTTAACATTGTGTCCCATGAAAGGCCAGGCGCGGTGAACTGGAAGCCAGGATCCAGAGAGTATGTGCCCAGATATAGACTCCGGAACTTCTCGAAAATGTCTCGGAGCAGGTGTACAGCGGTGATCATGTATAATCTAGCTTATTCTTCTAAATTAGGGGTGCCGAACACCTGCAAACATTCAGAGTGTGGTCGTGATCTGCATCCATTGTGACAATGCCTGTTAGTTCACTTGTAAATGTGGTTATGTCAGGCAATGCGGTCTCATGGAGACTCCCAGATAATATAGGTACTTGTATAGAAAGACACTCTTCTTCGTCGCAAGCGGAAACTTTGCATCACTAGGATATGCGGCTCTGGTGATATGCACATTCTTCTGACATATCGTCTCCACAAACTTGTGAAGAGATGCATGGATGAAGCGAAGCGAATCCAGGAATGGGAGAATATTCTAGTCATCATTCTCTTGGAAAATGGAATAGTATCAGGAGTGACACTCTCCTTATGACCCATCAGTCCAAAATCACCCAAGTTTTGAAGAAGGAAGTGGGAATCATACCCATTCAAATAGTGGAAGACGCCGGTATGTGCCGTGGAAGTTGGTACTTCAAGTTTCATGCCTTGTGAGCTGCGCTGCAGATCCTTTCAATTAGATGACAATGATGTGAATGTGACGTTTCCACTTGTCATCTATCCAACAACAGTCCACAAATATTACATTCAACTGCCTGCTCATACTAGGCATCATTCACCTGTGAGTCGGTCTTTGGAATTTTTGCTGCGATAAATCCCATTAACGTTCCATACACGTTTTTCGAGCGCAGTAACAAACCATCTCACAGGATTACCCGCGATGTACGAGTCGAATTTGTTGCAATTGGAGTCGTACGACCATATGCTTTACGCGTCGTCGTGTGGAGGTTGTGTGGGAGGCAGCTGTGTCGCCTTCACAACGCGCCACAGGGCCTAGGAGACACTCGAACTTAGCGTATACGACTCAGGGACATGGTTGGTGTTGCTGGATCCACCTTTCGCATGCAACTCCGACCCCACCCCAGGGCGCTGCCACTGCCGCCGCTGACATCTGACTCGCCGACTGCTGCCGCCGCCGACCCCAACGACGCTTCCGACTTCGGTTGGGCGAGGAAGTGGAGAGATCCCGCTGGAGGTGGTGCAGTTCTTAGTCCCTCCGCTGGTAACACCACTTACTCACCTGTTCAATGAATGCCTCAGGCTGGAAAGATTCCCGAAAATTTAGAAAGTCGCCGATGTGGTAATTATTAAGAAAGGCCCTGACAAAGACCTAGCTGAAGCTAAATCCTATAGACCCATTTGTTTATTAGGCGTGTTTGGAAAACTCATAGAGAAATTGCTAGCTGACAGACTGACTGCACACCGAGTGCTGAGCGGGATGAGCAGCAGGCAGTTCGGCTTCAGGGCCTGGGCGATGGGCAACTGATGCAATCGCTCTGGCGGCTGAGGTCTGCGGCTCAGCCCCGTACAAGTACGTTGTTGACATCATGGTCGACATCAGTGGTGCCTTCGACAACCTGTGGTGGCCTTCGCTCTTCTCCTGCTTGCGGGAGAGTGTCCAAGGTCGCTATATGGTTGCCTGAGGAGCTATTGTGAGGATCGGGAGGTCTGGCTATCATACCCTAGTGTTAAAGTTAGAAAAACCATAACGAAGGCATGTCCCCAGGGTTCCGTATTAGGTCCCCTATTCTGGGACATCCACATGGAGCCACTTCCGGACAACCTGCAACGGAGCAAAGAGGTGCTAGAGGTGATAGCCTACGCCGATGACCTCCTCCTGTTGGTTGGCGGCCGGAGCCGCGAAGACATTGAGCCGAAAATAAAGACGGCCATGGAAAAATTACAACTGTGGTGTCGAAATACTAAGATGTCAATTTCACCAACAAAATCAACTTACCCTCTGCTAAAAGGACAGCTATTGACAACTCCTACTGTGAGAATTGAGGGCTCACCAGTCCTTAGGCGACGTGAGACCAGCTACGTGGGAATTATCATCGATGAAAGGTGGAGCTTCGGAAGGTAGATTGAATCCGAGACCCAAAGAGCATTACAAGTACTTAATAACCTCATCTCTATAGGTCATAAAAGATTTCACCTTCCCCCTCACCTGATAAAATTGTACCACAATAGCATTAGCATAGTAACGTCAACAGTGGGTTGGTTACGGCTCGGGAGTCTGGGCACACAGGCTCACGAGGGTGGTGCCCGCCACGACAGTGAGAAGAGTACAGCGAAACATGTTGTTAAGGTCTGTGGGGGCTTACAGGACATCTCAAGGGGTGGGTGGGGCTATTAGTGATAATGAGACTCTGTCCTCTGGACATCACAATCAGGGAACAAGCCGCATGGTATTGGGCTAAGAAAGATGATGACACGAAAATAGAAGACATTTTGGGAGTTCGGGTTAGGGACAAGGGTATGATAAGGAAAAGAGACGAAGCACTATGGCAGGAGTCATGGGAAACGGACGAATATGGCAGAAGAACTTTCCAACTCTTAACAAATGTAAAGGAAAAGCTAGGTACGAGGTATTTTCAGCCAACCCGGGGTTTGTTCCATTTTCACACTAGTCATGGGCCCTATCCGACATGTTTATGCCGGTTTGGGAAGAGGGCTACGCCCGCGTGTGACTGTGGCGCATCGGAGGGTACTCCCGGCCATGTCGTTTACGAGTGCCCCCTTTTCGATGATGTACCAACTACATTACGACAGCAACTACCAAACAACGACACATACGACTTGATGAGACATAAGGATACATTCCAAACCTTGAATAATCTGGCTAACGAGGTATCACGAAAAGTTCTGACAGTATACTTGAGGGACATTCGTGATCAGTAGCAAACTACCGAACGCGTCCTAGTACCCTAATCCTGTACCGCCTGTGCGTGGACAGGTCGACTTTTAAGTTGGAATCCGCCACGTGGAGGGCTAGGGGGAGTGGGGTACATAAACTTCACAAAAATGACATGCACCGGACTTGATGTAGGTTAGTTAGTAGTTAGTAGGATTTAGAAATAGAAACAGGAATAGGAACCTGCAGCGATTAGTAATTTTGGACTGCCTAGTGTCAGGTGCATGCTCATCGGGATTAACTTTATGAGCAAGGCATTGCAGTAGGTTTATATCTACACTGACACACCTGTGACGCTGCAGGCAGTTGACATTAGCTGTAAGTAGGTATTAGTGTGTATAGCTTAACATAGAACTTCAGTTTGCCCATTAACCTGTACTGTCTGTAGTTCACAAGTAGAAATGTAATTAGCTGCAAATAATAACATTGTAACACTTAGGACCCACTAATCATTAAGGTGGTGGGTTACACTCGTATAATTGTAATGTATTGTGAATAAAGACCCCGCTGGAAGCTGACTCACGAAATAGCGTAACTGAGCTATGTGTGTGTCTTTTTACCACAGAATAATGTTAACACTCTACCATCCCCCCCCCCCTCCCCCGCGCCAAGCCCCCTTACACATGCACAGCTATCCTTGTAAATTTGGAAAAAGTAGAATAGTTTGTAGATACTCTGGCCCGGTTGGAATTCTTATCACTGTTTATTGGTAAAAAAAATAGCACCCCACACCTAGTAATGTAAGCAATAATAGCACATATAGACTTATACATGTAAATATTGAATATGGAAAAATATAGAAAAACGGAAAATATGGGAAAAACGCTAAAAATGTCAAAAATATGTTAAAATCCGAATACAACATGGCCATACGGGATGTCTATATTTATACATATGAAGTAATTGAAATTTCTTTGACATAAACGCTAGATACAAGTATCTGGAGATTTCTTGGATACTTTCCTAGATAGCTACAAGTTCATGCCACGGAGGAGAACTATTAGAATCACAGCACCTACTGCTCCCGAATTAACTGAGAGATCTGCACTATTAGATTGAGAGAGAACTCGTAGAACGTTTGGAAAAATATATATATGGAGTTTTTTTATTTATACGTGAGGGATATGATCTCACACATACACTTAGTACTAATACAAATAGCATTTTGCAGGTGTGTAATCGGTAGAGAGGGGCTGTAATGGATGGATATAAGAGAGGAGGTGATTCAACATGTGATGTAATATTTCAAAGTCGTTGTATTCTAGGGAGAGGCATGGTGACAAGGCGAAATTTTTATGCTTTCTCTGCTTCTTCGTGCGCAAGAAAACAAAAACATTATTTTATTCTGAACGTTGTGGTATTATCTCCCAATACATAGGAGTAGCTAGTCATATGTATTTTGAATTATAAAAATACATATTTCGAAGCAATGTGAAATGGTATCATTCCAGAAGCAATACTTACGGGTCACAAATATTAATGTTACTAGTACAGATGGAATCATGAGATATACATACATGACTTACATTGGAACCTAATGCAGCTACTCAGAGTTTTCTCCAGTTTTTATTAACGATTTATCTTGCTTTAATCATGAACGGTTAAGGCAACTATTTTAGGGAAGCAAGGCATCTAGGTTTGAGTTCTGGTTCAGCAGAAACTTTGAGCTTTCGTCATTGCAATACCGAAATGCTCTGTACAGCAGGGAGTCATGATTTCCCACCCTTTCCCTCGCTTCCCGCTTCCTGTATTCCAGAAAATGAAGTACAGGCCGTGTCATCCAGAGTGTTGGCTGTTCTGTTGGACACGTCCGACTATTGATAAAAACATTAAGTTGTTTATCAAGTTTTTAAAACGCACGTCAGAGACTAGCAACGTCTCGATCTAGCCACGCTCCTCTATTTCAAGATAATGTCCGCTAGTTCGTAGGCGTTCTCTGTGTGATATCGGCTGCCCAATGCTTCCGAACGGTCTGCAAGGCTCTCGTGAACCCTAGCTGAGGAATAAAAAAACTTATTCTCACCACCTTTCATTATTGTTATTAATAGTATTGAGGAAGCGGTGCTTAGCAAACTCTTACCGACACCTGATGCTTACATCTATGGCTTCTGCACTAGCAAATGCTTGCAAAAGTCCGCGTTCCTAAAATATTTATGGTATTCTGTGACAGTGGCGTATGAAACGTTGGTAATGTGCCACAGTAGTGCCGGTAGTCACAAAGCTTTGGTGGATCCTTTTTACATTCTGAATGGCGAAAGTGACACCTGTGTGAAAGGCCAGTTCGTGCGCTTTCACTGAAATATAATTCTACATTTAAAAACAGCGGTGGAAGTGGTGTGAGATATAGGTGCCTATGTGCAGCCAAGAGCAGGTGCCGTCATGCCTAAACAACAATGAGACTAGAGATATGGATACCCGTTTCCTATTGGTCGAAATAAGGAAAGGAATGTGTTTTCTTTGTTTTTTGGCTAATAATCTGAGTAGTTTCAGTGTGAGAAGTCATTCCAGTCTGAGACTTGCTAGCAGCAACATGAACAGTGCTAACTGAATCACCAGAGGTGAAATGCTGTAATAGAAATGATGGTTCACCAGGGGCTATTAAACGACTCTGATTCGACTCCAGTGGTCCTACAGATGTGTATTTAAAATGAATTTTTTGTTTTTCTTTTGTGTTTGTGTGTGTTCGTTATAGCTGCATTCTGATGAAAAATTTCTTCTTCTCCTTGTTCTTCGTCTTCTTCTGTTGCAGATTTGATGGACGTGAACAGACTCTGAAAAGTGCCTGCAACTGCAGCTACTCTACAACCTGACGAGATGCTGATGTGTTTGTCGCTCCAACCCAGTTCGTATATGGTGCTTTCGTCGCACCTAAAAACACCACCACTGCCTAGTCCATCATCATCACCATTGTATGGAATGATGACACCAGCTCGTTTGCCAATACAGTAATGCCCTGGACTTTCGTTTCTAGACACGCTCAATGATAATATTGCGATGGATTAGCAGGATATGATATTGCAAGACATTGCTGCAAATAATAACGTGACAAGGGGTTCGTGGACGTATTTGAATACTGATAATTTAGAAGGTGTGTAAACTGTCATAGACCCCTGCATATATCAGTTTTTGTAATTATCCATTTCATTTATTACTTTTGTTCTTTACTTGTAGATGAAATGCAGACTGTATGCCGATGGGGCTTGGACATCGCTCTGGGCCTAGCAGCATCAGATCCCCGTCCACTTTGTTACAGATCACAAAGCAAGTCCTACAGCTACACGGCACTAATCTGTGGCTGCTGCCGCTTTTGAGGATAAGATCTCACAAACTCGCATTGATAATCTGAATGCGGGCTACCGAGATCGTGCAACTTTCTCTAACGTTTGTGAAGCCATTTTGGATAGGATTCTCCCCAAAACTGCATACAACACACGGTATCCCGCCATTAAGTGTAACACGACTGCATACTGTCAGCTCACGCACCCCCTGAAAGAGGGCTGTGATTCTGGCGAGGAGAATAGCATTGTCCAGATTTGGGGGAGAATTGGCGAGATATCGCGTGGCGATTCAGTCACAGAGTCGTTCGGATATTTTGTAAAGAGTGTTGTACTGGGCTATTTTCCGGATGTGCAGGGAAGAGGGTCAGGTAAGACACTCAGCCTTGTACTCTGGAAATTTGTGGTAAGGTCTTATGGGACCAAACTGCTGAGGACATCGGTCCCTAAGCTTACGCACTATCTAATCTAACTTAAACTAACTTACGCTAAGGACAACACGCACACCCATGCCCGAGGGAGGACTCGAACCTCCGACGGGGGCAACCGCGCGGATCGTGACAAGGCACCTAAGACCGCAGGGTACCCCGCGCAGCTCAGCCTTGTACTCCGTCCCGATGTATACTGATATGTCTTCAGTCCACTTAATGGGGGGCGGGGGGTTCCAGTTTCACACCTCTTCCGAAAGATACTGCTGCCAAAACTGTCCAGTATATAGATGAGAGGGATAAATACTGCTACGCATGCTGGCTTGTGATGCAAATTACCCTAAAAATACGGTCCTTTTAAGTACTTACAATATATCTACTGTCCGTGAGCATAACCAATTCAAGACATCTCATTCCCCATATAACTCCACGACCTACAAAATTCTAGAGGTAGAACACTAATTAGTCAAGCACGTTGACATGCGAGACGTTGATAATGATAGCGATCCAGAAGAAGATGACCGTGAGCACACAGTGCAGAACAAAGAAGTGAAGCATACAATTAATTGCGGCTATTCTCCAAGGGTGAGAAGCAACACTACCTCGTAATACATTCCATTTTTGTCGCAGGTGCCTAAACTCTTTTGCCAAGGGTCTCTCGAAAGACACCTCACTGACTACTCAAGCCCTGAAGATGTACATTTGTAACTGCCTCCGTGATTAAAAAGTTCTTAAAGTTTAAGGGAGCCCACTACCAGTAGCGATGTCCATTCGTTGTACGCACTAACTCAGAGTGCCTCCTGGTTCTTATGGCACTTTGTGAAGTCTCCCATACAACCTTCACAGAACGAAATGTACCATACATGGCAAAATATCAACTTGCATGCTCATATGACTCCAGTCACAACAAATTCGAATCAAACGTTCCGGTTAATCCTTCGAGATAGTTGTATGCTGAGTTCGAAAAATTTATGTGGAAAGTTGATGGGATTGATTGCAACAAAGTTCCCATGACCAACTAGTAGGTAAATGATGCCTCGTCTGAGATGTAGGTTGATTGTTGGAAAGAGAATCGGTAACTCCATGTAGAGACCATTGCCATCTGAAGTGGAGGTTACACTTTTCATGCAACTTAAAGTACCAACTGTCACAACACATATTCGCCTTCTTTCATAATCTGAGTGGATATGAAGCCAACTTGCTCTTTCAACACTTGGGTGATTTCAGGTTGATGGCTCATAACTCCAGTATCATTCATGATAATACTGAAAAGTAGATGAAGCCGGCCGCAGAGGCCGAGCGGTTCTAGGCGCTTCAGTATGGAACCGCGCGACTTCTACGGTCGCAGGTTCGAATCCTGCCTCGGGCATGGATGTGTGTGATGTCCTTAGGTTAGTTAGGTTTAAGAAGTTCTAAGTTCTAGGAGACTGATGACCTCAGATGTTAAGTCCCACAGTGCTCACAGCCATTTGAACCATTTGAAAAGTAGATGATATTTTCCAAGAGAATGATGACAAGAATATTGCTCCCATTCCTTAATTCACTTCGCTTCATCCGTGCATCTCTTCACAAACTTGTGGAGACGATATGTCTGGAAGAAATGAAAATCACCAAAGCCGAATATCCTAGCGATGCAAAGTTTCCGCTTGGGTATTTCTATTTGCATACCTAGATTATATGAAGAGACGCATAGGACCACATTGCGGGACATAACCACATTTTCCAGTAAACTAACCGACACTAACATAATGGATGCTGAGTGTGAGCACACTGTGAATGTTTTCAGGAGTTTGACATTCCTGATTTAGAAGAATATGCTAGGTTATACATGAGCACTGATGTACACTTACTAGTAGACGTTTTCCTTTCGTGGGACACAATGTTAAGAGGAACACAAGCAGGCATCGAACTGCTGACCAGTACTGACATGCTGCTGTCTTCGAAAGAGAAATTCATAGAGGACTTATCCAGTGGTGCACGGGTTTGCCATAACCCGCGAATGAATGAGGAAGAATATAGGTCATTTACGATTAATGTCCAAAGGGGAAATCGCTAGCTGAAGGGGAAGATCTATGATGTGGCTACGGATGCTTGTGATGGTTTGCCCTTGAGGTAAAACTGGCATATACCACCCATCTCTATAACGAACAACGTGACATGTCACTATGTCTAGAGCGCCTAAGTCCGCAAAATGTTTATATCCCAAAGCTGTTGGCAAAGATGGAAAACAAACAGGGTTATATTCTGCACCAGAGAAATCACCAGGAATATTTGAGGTTGGGGGTGCAACTTGTTTGTACCACCTGCGGAATTTCCTTCAAAGCGGCGTTGCCGGTTGAAGGAATATATTGATGTTAACACTAGGATGAGGACTCTCGCGACATGTGATGCTGAAGATCACTTTTTTACGGATTACTGAACAATTTAGTTTTCGGAAAAACAATGGAGAATGTTAGAAAATACCCCGAAAATCAATTATTTTCCAGTGGTATGGGCGCTATGGCGCAAGAGAATACATCACTAGATCAAACTTCAAATAGGTCACAATCTTCAATGAAGGAATAGTCACTGAGGAGTTGGCCAAAGTTTCAGGGCAGTTCACATAGGCTGTCTATTTCAGTATATCTTTCGTCTCCAAAATCCGAATGCAGCGCTTTCACTATGATTTAGCGAAGCCAGACTTTGCTGATCACAAGTCACTTTCTTTTTCCGTCTGTTGAGTGAACAGCTGCAATCCATACGAAGTAATTAGGTGCAAACACGAAGAATTCAACATATCTGGATTTGCGGATGAAAATCCATTTGTAGTAGCACCACGAAACAAGACGGTTATCAGTCGGATGAAAAACTAGGGGATTGTTTCACAGATTGTGGAGTTTGTAGGGCTTCGGCAGAAAATGTACGCATAACACATAGATGCAGGTACTACCATGAGGCGGGCTAAGGGTGTGCATTTGTAAATGTGCAGAATGGTTGGATGACCGGCTTGTCATATTTGTATGTGTGTTTGTGAATGTGCATGTTTGATTGCATAATGTGAGTGCACGTAAATACTGTATTTATTTGTATACAAGTGTGTGTGGTTTTTCTTCACATGCTGCAGTTTGTCCTCGTTTCCCCAAATAAATGATCTGAAAGATATGATTAAAAGGTACATTCAGCATACAGAATGATCAAAATGCACATACTGTATACAGAATGATTAGAAATTAAATGTAAATCTTGTGTTGTTGTTGTGGTCTTCAGTCCTGAGACTGGTTTGATGCAGCTCTCCATGCTATTCTATCCTGTGCAAGCTTCTTCATTTCCCAGTACATACTGCAGCCTACATTCTTCTGAATCTTCTTAGTGTATTCATCTCTTGGTCTCCCTCTAAGATTTTTATCCTCCACTCTGCCCTCCAATACTGAATTGGTGATCCCTTGATGCCTCAGAACATGTCCAACCAACCGATCCCTTCTTCTAGTCAAGTTGTGCCACAAATTTCTATTCTCTCCAATTCTATTCAGTACCTCCTCATTAGTTATGCGATGTACCCATCTAATCTTCAGCATTCTTCAGTAGCACCACATTTCGAAAGCTTCTATTCTCTTCTTGTCCAAACTATTTATCGTCCATGTTTCACTTCCATACATGGCTACACTCGATACAAATACTTTCAGAAACGACTTCCTGACACTTAAATCTATACTCAATGTTAGCAAATTTCTCTTCTTCAGAAACGCTTTCCTCGCCATTGCCAGTCTACATTTTATATCCTCTCTACTTCAAAAATCATCAGTTATTTTGCTCCCCAAATAGCAAAACTCCTTTACTACTTTAAGTGTATCATTTCCTAATATAACTCCCTCAGCATCACCCGATTTAATTCGACTACATTCCATTATCCTCGTTTTGCATTTGTTGGTGTTTATCTTATATCCTCCTTTCAAGACACTATCCATTCTGTTCAACTGCTCTTCCAAGTCCTTTGCTGTCTCTGACAGAATTACAATGTCATCGGCGGACCTCAAAGTTTTTATTTCTTCTCCATGGATTTTAATACCTACTCCAAGTTTCTCTTTTGTTTCCTTTACTGCTTGCTCAATATACAGATTGAATAACATTGGGGAGAGGCTACAACCCTGTATCACTCCCTTCCCAACCACTGCTTCCCTTTCATGGCCCTCGACTCTTATAACTGCCATCTGGTTTCTGTACAAATTGTATATAGCCTTTCGCTCCCTGTATTTTACCCCTGCCACCTTCAGAATTTGAAAGAGAGTATTCCAGTCAACATTGTAAAAAGCTTTCTCAAAGTCTACAAATGCTAGAAACGTAGGTTTGCCATTCTTTAATCTTTCTTTTAAGATAAGTCGTAAGGTCAGTATTGCCTCACGTGTTCCAGTGTTTCTACGGAATCCAAACTGATCTTCCCCGAGGTTGGCTTCAACTAGTTTTTCCATTCGTCTGTAAAGAATTCGTGTTAGTATTTTGCAGCTGTGACTCATTAAACTGATAGTTCGGTAATTTTCACATCTGTCAACACCTGCTATCTTTGGGATTGGAATTATTATATTCTTCTTGAAGTCTGAGGGTATTTCGCCTGTTTCATACATCTTGCTAACCAGATGGTAGAGTTTTGTCAGGACTGGCTCTCCCAAGGCCGTCAGTAGTTCCAATGGAATGTTGTCTACTCCGGGGGCCTTGTTTCGACTCAGGTCTTTCAGTGCTCTGTCAAACTCTTCACGCAGTATCGTATCTCCCATTTCATCTTCATCTACATCCTCTTCCATTTCCATAATATTGTCCTCAAGCACATCGCCCTTGTATAGACCCTCTATATACTCCTTCCACCTTTCTGCTTTCCCTTCTTTGCTTAGAACTGGGTTTCCATCTGAGTTCTTTATATTCATAAAAGTGGTTCTCTTTTCTCCAAAGGTCTCTTTAATTTTCCTGTAGGCAGTATCTATCTTACCCCTAATGAGATAAGCCTCTACATCCTTATATTTGTCCTCATGCCATGCCTGCTTAACCATTTTGCACTTCCTGTCGATCTCATTTTTGAGACGTTTGTATTCCTTTTTGCCTGATTCATTTACTGCGTTTTTATATTTTCTCCTTTCATCAATTAAATTCAATATCTCTTCTGTTACCCAAGGATTTCTATTAGCCCTCTTCTTTTTACCTACTTGACCCTCTGATACCTTCACTATTTCATCTCTCAAAGCTACCCATTCTTCTTCTACTGTATTTCTCTCCCCCATTCCTGTCAATCGTTCCCTAATTTTCTCCCTTAAGCTCTCTACAACCTCTGGTTCTGTCAGTTTATCCAGATCCCATCCTCTTAAATTCCCACCTTTTTGCAGTTTCTTCAGTTTTAATCTACAGTTCATAACCAATAGATTGTGGTCAGAGTCCACATCTGCCCCTGGAAATGTTTTACAATTTAAAACCTGGTTCCTAAATCTCTGTCTTACCATTATATAATCTATCTGAAACCTGTCAGTATCTCTAGGCTTCTTCCATGTATACAACCTTCTTTTATGATTCTTGAACCAAGTTATGATTAAGTTATGCACTGTCCAAAATTCTACCAGGCGGCTTCCTCTTTCATTCCTTACCCCCAATCCATATTCACCTACTACTTTTCCATCTCTTCCTTTTCCTGCTGTCGAATTCCAGTCTCCCATAACTATTAAATTTTCGTCTCCCTTCACTATCTGAATAATTTCTTTTATCTCATCATACATTTCGTCAATTTCTTCATCATCTGCAGAGCTAGTTGGCATATAAACTTGTACTATTGTAGTAGGCGTGGGCTTCGTGTCTATCTTGGCCACAATAATGCGTTCACTATGTTGTTTGTAGTAGCTTACCCGAACTCCCATTTTTTTATTCATTATTAAACCTACACCTGCATTACCCCTATTTGATTTTGCATTTATAACCCTGTTTTCACCTGACCAAACGTATTGTTCCTCCTGCCACCGAAATCCGCTAATTCCCACTATATCTAACTTTAACCTATCCATTTCCCTTTTTAAATTTTCTAACCTACCAGCCCGATTAAGGGATCTGACATTCCACGCTCCGATCCGTAGAACGCGTTTTCTTTCTCCTGATAACAACGTCCTCGGGACTAGTTTACCTCCGGAATATTTTACCCGAGAGGACGCCATCATCATTTAACCATACAATAAAGCTGCATGCCCTCGGGAAAAATTACGGCTGTAGTTTCCCCTTGCTTTCAGCCGTTCGCAGTACCAGCACAGCAAGGCCGTTTTGGTTAGTGTTACAAGGCCAGATCAGTCAATTATCCAGACTGTTTGCCACTGCAACTACTGAAAAGGCTGTTGCCCCTCTTCAGGAACCGCACGCTTGTCTGGCCTCTCAACATATACCCCTCCGTTGTGGTTGCACCTGCGGTACGGCTATCTGTATCGCTGAGGCACGCAAGCCTCCCCACCAAAGGCAAAGTCTGTGGTTCATGGGGGGGGGATTTTGTGTATAGAAACAAAATGGAAAACGCACTATTTAAGTTCTTCTAGGTTTAGTGTACCTGATAGTCATAAGTCATAAGGAAAGGTATTATGTAAACAAACATATAGATATATATATATATATATATATATATATATATATATATATATATATATATATATAAAGTTTGATAAGAAACACTATGTATAAGAAATAGCTACATAATGACATAAATTGTTAATAAAGAACAACAAATGATTGCAAGTAAAATATACACAGTGAGTATGTCACAGAAACAAATAGCCCTGTAAATAAAAAAGTTAATATATTACAACAAATGACTGTGAGAAATAATACTTTACAAAACCAGTATTTTTAATAACATATAATTACTTAATTTGTTATATAATGTTTGTAACTTTAAATCCTTAAAAATACATAATTATTGTTTATAACAAACCTGAATCCTTCCATAACAATTCTCAGATTTCTACTGAAGAGGCCTACATAGTTGAACTAGTTATAAAGGAAGCTAAGCGTGAGGGAGCTCTAATCTTATTGGTTCATGGATTTTCCGGACGTTTTGTTGTGCTCCCATTGATCCAAGTGTTTCCCACCGATTTAATATCATTTGACCAGTATCGAGTTCTGTCATGACCTAGTCCTCTTGCCTTAGGGGTGTGGGTAGGGCAGGGGTTCCAGTGGATGACCTGGAATATACACTTTGTTACCAAAAGTATCGTGACAGCTCGCCGAAAATCACTTAGAAGTTCGTGGCGACCTCCATCATTAATGCTGGAATTCAATATGATGTTGGCCTACCCTTCGCATTGATGGCATATGTTCAATCAGGTGCCGGAAGCTTTCTTGGGGAATGGCAGCACATTCTACACGGTGTGCTGCACTGAGGAGAGCTATCGATGTCGGTCGATGAGGCCTGGCACGAAGTCGGCGTTCCAAAACATCTCAAAGGTGTTCTATAGGACTCAGGCCAGGACTCTGTATAGGCTAGTCCATCACAGGGATGTTATTGTCGTGTCACCACTCCGCCACAGGCCGTGCATTGAATAGGTGCCTGATCGTGTTGAAAGATGCAGTCGCCTTACCCGCATTGCTCTTCTACAGTTGGAAGCAACTGTTGGCACTACACACACTGGCAGATGACCTTCACCGGACATTCGCCATAACCACACCCTGCCATCGGATCGCCACATTGCAGACCGTGATTAGTCACTCAACACTACGTTTTCCCACTGTCAGTCGTCCAGTGTCTACGCTCCTTACACCAAGTGAGGCGTCGTTTGGCAGTTACGTGATGTGCGTCTTATGAGCAGCCGCTCGACCATGAAATCCACGTTTTCTCACCTCCTGCCTAACTGTGATAGTATTTGCAGTGGATTCTGATGCAGTTTGGAATTCCTGTATGATGATCTGGATAGATATGAGGTCGGCCTGTACACTTTTGTGCTGTAAGTGTCCCTTCGGGTTTCCACTCCATTATGACATTGGAAGGGGTGGAGCTAGGGATGTTTAGGAGTGTGGAAATCTCGAGTATGACAAGTATGACACAAGTGAGACCCAATCACCTGACCACGTTTGAAGTCTGTGAGTTCCACGGAGCTCCCCATTCTGCTCTAAATCAAATGGCTGTAAGAACTATGGGACTTAAAATGTCAGGTCACCAGTCCCCTAGACTTAGAACTATTTAAACCTAACTAACCTAAGGGCATCACACACATCCATGCCCGATGCAGGATGCAACCGGCGACCGTAGCAGCAGCGCGGTTCCGGACTGAAGCGCCTAGAACCGCTCGGCCACAGTGGCATGCCATTCTGCTCTCTCACGATGTTTATGACTTATAAGGTCGCTGATATCGAGAACCTGGCAGTAGGTGGCAGCCCAATGCACTAACACGAAAAACGTATGTGGGGTTCCGGATACTTTTGATCACATAGTGTGAGATACACAATCGCCTAAGATTTGTGGGAGGTCTCAAGGGTGACCATGATCAATTCCCAGTGCTCCCTGGGTGGGTGCGGTAAGGGGGGGGGGGGGGGGGGGGCAGGGAAGGGCAATGGGGATGGAGCGACCTAGAAAATAACTCGGCTGTCTGTGTAAACAGGCATCGGATGTTAACCTGATACCGGAAGTGAAGAGAGCGCTGTATCGGCCCAGATGCCAACAGAATAACTGCTGTCTCTTAACTTTTGTTCCTTTAAATTCTATTACCTTGTGATGAATGTCTCTTTAAATTTAGAACATATTCTATTATCCTACTTGAGATGTTGAATTATTGTTTTTGGACTGACATTCGAACTTGGATCTTCCCTGTTGCGGGATTTGACCCCCTTGTGAGGATACCACTCAATCATTTCGTTCTTTGTACAAGATTCCAAAGTCCTCAATGTCTCGATGTAAGGCACGTATGTAGCTAGGTTCGAGTACTGTTCTGGTACAAGCTCTACCATGAGCAAACCTAACTGCTAGTGAAAAATAACTTTCATTTATAACGTATCTTCATTCATTGCCAACACTCTCGATATGTAATGGTGTCGGCTCCCACTGAGACACAGTACTGTTCGGCACATCACTTAACGTTCACACATGACACTCCCAGCTACTGATGGAAAAGGGTTTGATAGTTAACTTCTCGTTGTGTGTATTCGACAATCATTTGTGTGGAGTTGGAATCCCAGTGGACACTGAACTCTTCGTCACGTTATTTCTAGTTCAAACATCTGCACATCTCGCTAGTGGTGAAAGAAAGCTATATTTAATGTCCGTTTCTGGCTAGAAAACAATGGCGATAGATGCCCGTTTCGAAACCCTGGAATCCAAAAATTGTTCATTTCACCTCCAAACATCTCGCTACTGCAGACAAAATTTTATATATCATATCTGACTGTGCTTAGTTAACAATCACGTTAAGTGCTTGGTTCGAATCCCCACCCAACGTAAAACTTTACACGTCATCTCAAGGTCTTACTTGGGAATAAAACGTGTTTATCATTGCTAGATAGGACTCTCGGCCCAATACAAAAGTTTTCATTGTGTTATTTCAGCTGCAGGTTTGCTAACTGATACTGGTTAAAAATTAAGTATATCAAGTCTCTTTATGCCTAATCACTAATGACGATCGGTGCTGTTCGTGTCTCGGTCAGGTATGAAATCTTTGCTTAGTCTGCATTGTTAGCTGGTGCATTAGAACTGAAATCCACAAGCAAGAGTTCGCCATGTCATTTAAAGGCCAAACATATGCAGAACTATCTGCAAATAGATAACGTACGTTTTCTGTGTCGATTTGTGACAGATAATAAGGGCAGTAGATGACTTTTGAGCTGCACATAGATTCGTGTGTTATCACGAATACTATAGAGGTTCACTTGATATGACTAACTATGAGGGTTCAGGATGGTCGAGGGACGAGGCGGTGGCGAGGTCCTGTGTCGCACCCAAGGCGTCAATGTGACATAATTAAATTAATATTCATTTATTGGTAAGAGTTTTACAGTGACTCAGTCTCCGTGGCGCAGCCTAGTAGCAACGGTGCTACGCCCACACTGCAGGAACGTCAGGGCCAGTAGCAGAATCTGTGGCCAAACCACCTGGTGTTGCCCGTGGTCAGTTCCGCGGCCTCGAGCAGGACGCACGGCGACTGGAGTATGACCGCAGCCTAGTGTGACTGTTGACTTTAACCGAAGCCTCAGCGCGTGTAGTAGCACTTAGGCTTGCCTCTGGAAATCTGCATACCCCTGATGACGGTTGTCGTGATGATGGAAGTCCCAACAGTGTCATCTAGGACAGCCCGTGGGCTACCAGTGTACAGCTGGTAGGGTGGTACCCGCGCTGTCAACGAATCGTAGCACTAGGCATTCTCGTCTTAAGTTGAAGTGCAAATCTGTTCTTCGTCTATGGAAGGTCTGCCTGGTCCTCATCTTCAATCACTCACAGTTGTGACAGGGGGGAGTGGCAGCTGAAAGAGTTGAAGAGCTGGATGGCAGCAGACTCATAGAAGTAGACTTGAAACGGCAGTGGCTGGCAACACTTTGTAGTATGTCACCAGGTCATCTTACAACTAATGGAACTGGTCTTCTGTTGATATCAGTGACGCAGACAGAAAGACCAGACACTGTGACCCGAGAGGAAGGAAGGAGAGGGTTATAAGTGGTCTGTAAACACAATATCGTTATGCATCCTTTGCAGTGATGTCATGGTGCTGCATCAAGTGTCCCTAACATTCTCTATCTCATAGTCTGTGGCAACGTACTCATTGCCTATTTGTGTTCCAGCGGCCCCGAGTGTTTATTGTCATTTCGCTACCATTCCATACCGTGCAGGCTAACTACAGCTAAAAAAAAAAAATTATCCTTCGTTCTAGTATTAGTCCGCTGTGCAACAATACAATGATATTACTAGTGATATGTTTTCTATCTCGTTAGTTCATTAACCTGTTTAATCAAAACCACTCGCCAAGTGAACGACGGTTAATGTGTGGTTTGAAAACATTTTAGAGAGCAACAATACTTCGAATTATCATAGATCTATGAGAATCCAAATAGTCTAGAAAAATCTATTATTTGCAAATAATAATAACAGTAATTCTGGGTTAGGATTACCGAATGATTTATGTGATTACCTTAGATTGTAATGACAATGTCAACGTTTTAGAAATGCCACTTATTGTAATGAATTTTAGTTTACAGCTACTAAGGACCGACTCATCTCTAATATTTGTAACATCATGGTATTAATTTAAGTCTATAGCTATTCCCACATAGAGATGTGTTCTCTAGGGGTCACCTGTGTTAACCATTTTCTAAAGTCAAACGACTGTGCCGAAAAGTGATTAGAGCACATGAAAGGAAGTTATCTTATGCGGGGTGCATACATATTTGTTAGAATTCGATTCAGGTCATTCACATACATCTGAGCATGATGGGATCATTAACGTAATATTTTAATGCGGAGATAGGTAAGTTGTAGAAAACTGCCCCACGACGGATAGTTTTATTTCCATGCTTCACAGTTACCCCTTGTTGAAATCTTAACCACCGGAAGTAAGTCGATCCCATTTTAATCTTCTTCCTCAGTGCGATCACACAAATCCTTTGCTGTGTGGAAGTTGTGTTATTTTTATTACGAGGATTACCTTGACATTTATTTTAATACACATTTAATAACTGCATTGCCGGCCGCGGTGGTCTCGCGGTTCTAGGCGCGCAGTCCGGAACCGCGCGACTGCTACGGTCGCAGGTTCGACTCCTGCCTCGGGCATGGATGTGTGTGATGTCCTTAGGTTAGTTAGGTTTAAGTAGTTCTTAGTTCTAGGGGACTGATGACCACAGCTGTTAAGTCCCATAGTGCTCAGAGCCATTTGACCCATTTTTTGAATAACTGCATTAGGGTTATAATTTTTTGAAAAAATCATGTAACTCAGTTCTTCATGGAGCTACTGGCCCCATTTGGCCCTTTACCCCAAGCTTATGACGCAGTTACCTCACATCATAAATCTGAAGGGAACAGCTGTAGCACACATGCTAGAAGTAAAATATTAATTGGAGAATCAGAAAAAATCACTCAAGTCAGATCTATACTGTTTAATTGGGGAAGAGTGTTGTACTAAGAGGATAGTGTTTCTAGGAACACATGATGTTTCTTGATCGGCACATCAGTCTAGTACTGCAGTCAAATTGTGTTTTTAGCAAGAAAGTTGTGTGGTAGTTTCGACTTCTTCCACTCTGTATGTGTTTTAGAGTGCTGAACCCGAATCTGAGCTTTGCCAACAAAATTTCGTGAGGCAGCATTAAAAAAATGCAAAAAAGGTAAAATATGTCATTTTTTGGCGATTTTTTGGTTATAACTCGGAAACTATCAATTTTTCGTGAACAGCCTCTCCATTACAAATGAAATTACGTAAAATTTGATACAGATTACGGTATTAAGGTTTTTTTCTCCCATGAACCGTTGGGGTTCAAGCGCTAGTTGAAATTTAGGGTATTTTGGTTTTCACTCCGAAAACCCACTTTTTCCACTTCATAACGCTAATTTATTGTTAAAGGCTGTCAGTGATTTCGCTGGTCATAGCCTACCTTACTTAGATCGTACCATATATGTAAAGAACAGGCGATTTTTTCAAAAATTACATAATGTTGAATTTATTTAGTGAAGTCCGAAATTGTCCAGATTCAATTGGAAAATACACTAATGGAAATTGAAATAAGAACACCGTAAATTCATTGTCCCTGGAAGGGGAAACTTTATTGACACATTCCTGGGGTCAGATACATCACATGATCACACTGACAGAACCACAGGCACGTAGACACAGGCAACAGAGCATGCACAATGTCGGCACTAGTACAGTGTATATCCACCTTTCGCAGCAATGCAGGCTGCTATTCTCCCATGGAGACGATCGTAGAGATGCTGGATGTAGTCCTGTGGAACGGCTTGCCGTGCCATTTCCACCTGGCGCCTCAGTTGGACCAGCGTTCGTGCTGGACGTGCAGACCGCGTGAGACGACGCTTCATCCAGTCCCAAACATGCTCAATGGGGGACAGATCCGGAGATCTTGCTGGCCAGGGTAGTTGACTTACACCTTCTAGAGCACGTTGGGTGGCACGGGATACATGCGGACGTGCATTGTCCTGTTGGAACAGCAAGTTCCCTTGCCGGTCTAGGAATGGTAGAACGATGGGTTCGATGACGGTTTGGATGTACCGTGCACTATTCAGTGTCCCCTCGACGATCACCAGTGGTGTACGGCCAGTGTAGGAGATCGCTCCCCACACCATGATGCCGGGTGTTGGCCCTGTGTGCCTCGGTCGTATGCAGTCCTGATTGTGGCGCTCACCTGCACGGCGTCAAACACGCATACGACCATCATTGGCACCAAGGCAGAAGCGACTCTCATCGCTGAAGACGACACGTCTCCATTCGTCCCTCCATTCACGCCTGTCGCGACACCACTGGAGGCGGGCTGCACGATGTTGGGGCGTGAGCGGAAGACGGCCTAACGGTGTGCGGGACCGTAGCCCAGCTTCATGGAGACGGTTGCGAATGGTCCTCGCCGATACCCCAGGAGCAACAGTGTCCCTAATTTGCTGGGAAGTGGCGGTGCAGTCCCCTACGGCACTGCGTAGGATCCTACGGTCTTGGCGTGCATCCGTGCGTCGCTGCGGTCCGGTGCCAGGTCGACGGGCACGTGCACCTTCCGCCGACCACTGGCGACAACATCGATGTACTGTGGAGACCTCACGCCCCACGTGTTGAGCAATTCGGCGGTACGTCCACCCGGCCTCCCGCATGCCCACTATACGCCCTCGCTCAAAGTCCGTCAACTGCACATACGGTTCACGTCCACGCTGTCGCGGCATGCTACCAGAGTTAAAGACTGCGATGGAGCTCCGTATGCCGCGGCAAACTGGCTGACACTGACGACGGCGGTGCACAAATGCTGCGCAGCTAGCGCCATTCGACGGCCAACACCGCGGTTCCTGGTGTGTCCGCTGTGCCGTGCGTGTGATCATTGCTTGTACAGCCCTCTCGCAGTGTCCGGAGCAAGTATGGTGGGTCTGACACACCGGTGTCAATGTGTTCTTTTTTCCATTTCCAGGAGTGTAGTTAAAATTCCAACGAAAAGTATTGAAAAATTATGACATATTATCACATTATATTACATATGATTATATATTAAATTAATTAATCAGTAAAAATTATGTGCGCCATAGTCGTTTAAGTGGTCCTGGCTGAGTTTCTTTGAAGGTGGCGGGTCCTGGCACAGGTTCGGGTTGTTATATCGTCAGCATTAGGGCTTGTTCATCTGGAAACTGGAAGAGATGGCAAGAGAGCAACAAGTTGTGATCAGATCTCAAGGACAGGTGAATTATAATCCTTTCATTTGTAGAGTTACAAGGGTTCTATAGCAGAAAGCAGAGAATGAAAAACACAATTGGTAGGTAAAAATTGTTTACTTAACTTCAATGGATTTCAGTGGAGCCCCAGTACATGCAAGTCGAAAATACAATCCAGGATAATGCATTTGCATTTCTAAGTCTTTATTTAAACTCTGTACTATCACTAGAAAGGCTAAGTACCCGCATGGGTAGTGCCCACAGCTGCATCTCAGGTGATAGTTTGCGGCGGCCTCTTATCCTCGTCGATAGTGGTGCTGTTCTACGCCGGATGTGTGCGTGGAGTTGCCGTTGGTTGATGGCGGCGGACGCTGCGTTGTTGCCCATGGTGGCGGTACTCTGAACGTCTAATCCCAGCCTCTGAAGTGAGAATGGACACGCCCAGCATGGTGTGTGTGGTATGCGACACCACAATTAGGAAGTAAAACGTGAGATTAGAAGTACCTTCCACATCATGCAGACGTCTTTCTTGAATCTGTTCCCAGTCTCTTTCTTTGGTCTCTTCTTCGTGTACGTCAGTGCCGTCTTCTGGGAGCTCGGCGTTTTCACGCAGCCCTTGGCGTGATGTGGAGATGGGGGAGCATCGAATGTCTGCCTTTCATCAACCACATTCGGGTTGGCAGCCTGTTTTTCATTTACAAGGTTTTTCCAAAATATCTAGTCCGGTGTAGGGTTCAAAGTGATTGGCATAGGCACGAGACTACTCCTTGTAGTTTTCCACCCCAATCCGTTCAGGTCTTTTTGTTGATCATAGAGTGTGGTCAAGTCGGATAAACACTGCTGCTCTTGAGAGTAAACTCTCAGTGAGATTTGTCGTGCAGCAGCTCTGGTGGGGGGTAGTGAGTCAATATTGGTTTTACTTTTGTACAGCAAGGGTACGTATTGACTGTATCCCACATCGTTCAGGTTAGTAGCATATCCTTTCCCATGCACAGCCATGAGAAAGAAGTTTCCTGCTTCAGCAGTCTCGTGCTGGTGTGCGCTTGAGAGGGCCACCAGGGGCTATGGACCCCACAAAAAATGTGGTTCAAAATGGTTCAAATGGCTCTGAGCACTATGGGACTTAACATCTGTGGTCACAAGTTCCCTACAACTTAGAACTACTTAAACCTAACTAACCTAAGGACATCACACACATCCATGCCCGAGGCAGGATTCGAACCTGTGACCGTAGCAGTCGCGCGGTTCCGGTCTGCGCGCCTAGAACCGCTAGACCACCGCGGCCGGCACAAAAAATGTAAGAACACTTAAAAACAATTCCCAGAGATTAAAGAAACGACAACTGACAGAAAACCTCTACGGCTGACTAATCCTTTAAGCCCAGTGCTCTATATTAGTACTCTGACATTTACCTAATAAGCTACACCCTGGTCCTTAACGGAAAGAGAATACTTCCTACATTGCAGGATTGTTATTACGACACCTTCGAGTCCTCCCTTGGGAATGGGTGTGTGTGCTGTCTTTAGTGTAAGTTAGGTTAAGTTAGATTAAGTGGTGTGTAAGCCTAAGGACCGATGACCTCAGCAGTTTGGACCCATAGAGCTTACCACATATTTCCAATTTATCATGACTATTATAGTGGTCCTGCCAATGATTTTTTTTTTTTCTTTTCCCCCAATTATTCACGTACGTTTTCATACCTCAGGTATCGTTCGCCTCTATGATACAAAAACCGTGCAGTGGGATTCAGAAGATGGTCAACCATCTACAAATGTTCTTATATGTTACTATTTACGTAATTGGTGTGATCTCCTCTTTATTCCATTTCTGGACGTATTCCTCTAGACTTCGTTCTCCAGTTGTTCTTGTCGACAACACACAGGATTCATGGCACGACAGCTCAGCGACATTCCATAAGAGGCTGCCAGTCTGCAGAACGATGGTCGCATAATTTCCCACGCAGTGTCCTTTTCATATTGAGATCTTTTATTTCCGTATTTACTCAGTTATTTCGTGTTGTGGCAGCTCCTGCGAAGCAGATGCCGGTGTTTCGCATTCCAATATTCACCTGTAGTGATCTAGGGAAACTACGAAAAATCTAAATCAGGATGATCAGACTGGAATTTGAATTCCTGTCTGTCGGAATTAAAGTCCAGCTTACTGAACACTGTGTTCCCTGTTTAGATCGTACAGTAGAACCCCTCTCGTCCGCCCTCGGCTGGTCCGCGGCTCCGGTGATCCGACCCTGCGCGAGCCGAACTTACACCGACTCTTGGCGATGACTCACTACCCATCACGCCACTGCTGTTTACTGTATTGTTGTTTACAAGTAACTATTGTTACCACTTGCCCGTTTTAATGCTCCATCATCCCTCGTATTGTTTCTGACGTTAGCCATGTATTTTGTACGGTACTGCTCTGCGAAGTTTTTAGCGCTTACTGTTTGTTGGTTTTATGACATTGTTTTACTGTGATAGTTACGGTACTGTATGTAGTTTTAGATTGTATGTACAGTACAGCTGCGTGTGTTGGTTAAACATATCAGGAGTGAAACGTTAACACTTTACTCTTCCATTAAGTGGAAAATTAGCAGTGCTACGAAGACTGCACAAAGGGAAAGTACTCCAAAAAATTGCCAAGGAATTCAGTGTAGGTCTTACGACAGTAAAAGATTGAAGAAGAAACCTGAAAGACATTGAATTGTGTACAGTGGCGTTAGATGGCGAAAACGCTCTTAAGGATCGTAAAGTATTGAAAAAGCCTAAACTTCAACTGCTTGACAACGCTCTGTGGATGTGGTTCCACCAGGAAAGGAGAACAGGAGTCCCGATATATGGGCCCATTATAAAAGAAAAGGCAACAGCTTTGCACAAAAATCTAGAAGCTAGAAGTGCGTTCGCAGCTAGTGAAGGCTTTATTCATAGTTGAAAAACCCGTCATGGGGTTAGGTGTGTTTCAATTTCTGGTGAAAAACTGTCTGCTGATGCCGAGACGGATGAAGAGTTTTCTGTGAAGTTTCAAGAAATTATCGACGAAAATGAACTGTTACCTTGTTTAGTCTATAACCAGCACTAGAGAGGGCTAAAATACAAAATGATGCTAAACAAAACGCTCGCTGCCCTAAATGAAACCGTGACAGGAACAAAACTCAACAAAGAAAGGCTAGCCGTTGCTCCTTGCAGCAACACTGATGGTACATCCAGGCTTTCCCTTTTTTTCGAAGAAGCCAAGGGCATTCAAAAACATAACTAACTTTTCATACTTGCCGGTTTATTACCGCAATCAAAAGTTCCCTTGGATGGACGTCAATTTTTTTCAAATCTTGGTTTTTCGATGCGTTCGTTCCACATGTTGAAAGATACTTGAAACAAAAAAAGCTTCCTGATCGTGCTCTGTTGTTGTTGGGTAGCGCACCATCACATCCGTCTTAGGAGGATTTAGTGAAAGAAGATAAAAGCTATCTTCCTTCCACCAAATGCCATATCACTTATCCAACGAATGGATCAGGAAGTGGTAGAATGATTACAGAGGCAGTATCGCAGAAAGTACATTGGCTCAGTTTTAGAAAAGTCCCAAGAAGGTTGTAACGTACTTGAAGCTATGAAATACCTCAACATCAAAGATGCTATCTATACGATAGCAGAGTGATGGGAGGAATTAAACCTGACACGCTGTGAAAATCGTGACGTAAGCTTTGGCCCGGAAGTTACGGCGGAAAGTGACCAGATCGAAGGCGAGCAAAACAACGAGACGCAGGAAATCGTTAAAGATCTAGAGACTGTACAACCGAATGTCAGTGCACCAGATTATTTCCACTGTTTTGGAAATAAAATGGTGAAGAAACTGTGAACAAGGACTCGGATGGTGGTGATGACGAACCCCTTACCTGGATTCCACTCATCGACACCAAGAACGCTTTTGATACTGCTCTTCAGTACATCAAGCAGAACTGAACCACAAGACCAATGGACATTTTGAGCCTTAAGAAATGGAGAAACACTGCAGCTAAGTCTAGAATTTCATCTGCTACACAAAAATATATAACTGAGCTTCTTCCTAAGCAATTTTTTATTAGTGTATAAGATACCTTAAATGTTTACAGTACTGTATTCTATGTACAGTATAGTACACACATACTGTACAGTATTGGTCTTTATCAATACGTAATAATAACAGTTTATGTGCTTTTTATTGCAATGTTTTTACTGTAGAGAACATTATACATACGTACAGTAGTCATTTTTGGATTCTTTCTGATAATCCGACCTTTTTTGCGTTCCGACCCATACCCCAGTCCCAAAGGTGACGGATTACAAAGGTTGAACTGTACTCGCTAAATTCTGCACTAATGTGGAAACAAGGGTCGTCGTACAGCACTATGTTATTCTCAGTTTCAATGCCTTAAAATATAATGACGCATTCTAACACGATCGAATATAGTGGATATATCTACGTGCATCCTAGTAGCCGTCGAAGTTTGATACCTCTGCAGTCGGTCTAATGACTCGTTACCGACGAAAGAATGTAGAACAAACAACAAAATAATATGTCCGAAGGTAAATGCCAGGTGAAAAATTTGTGATACACATAACTGAATTGCGAGGCAGACATCAGAAATAACAGCTGATTTTATTTAAACTGTCGAAACCAAGATGGGCCAAGACAAGAACTCCATCTTCATGTAGTCTAAAGATATAAAGAAGATATTTGTCACAAGAAGAACTTTTATCTCTACACTTTATCAGAGATCAATGACCATTGGCCAGAGTATCTTCAAACGAACGCACATTTTCACCTTTCACATCAACATTACTGCAACTACAGCGGTAATAACTAGACCATAAAGGTCAAAAGTAGAAAGGCAGGGTATGAGCCGAGATATCGTACGTAACAACAAGCGGTCTCCAACAAATATTTTGTATACTAGCGCAGTACCTTAAGCAACATCGAAACCTGCATGGATTAATAGTGGAAAACTCGTGTGAAACTTAAAGACGTAATATAATAATAGGAAGAAAACAGAAAAAAATATATCAACAAGAGTAATCAAGTGAAAGGAGCATTAAAAATCTAAGGCTCCACCTTGATGATGAGAGAAGACTGAACCAGTTCATAGTGCCCTATGTGCTTGGTCTAGATAGTGAGAACAACAAACATTATTGCCCGCAACACCTGCAGGGGACATCTTACGCATTTATCAGAACATTGTGCAAACGTGAAATCCACCTGAAAAGTGTCTTTTGTACAAAGCCTAGAAACAGTGAACGATCACATCGCACCTAAGGATGTTAGAATAGGAACAGATATCACCATATCGACTTCTAATCTTCAGCTAGATAACGAAGCAGTAAATATAAATGAAAAGAAAGATAAACTTCTAGTGGCTGCTCATAACCTTTAATTTTGGAAATTAAACATTTGTAGGTAAATTGTAGGTGGAAAATTCCTAATACACATATATTAATTATAAATGAGAAAAAATGCAACAAATCTTCGATTTGAAATTCTAATAAGAAGCAATACCGGCCATAGGGCTAGACCATGCGGTCGCTTTGTATGTAGGCTTTTTGCTTAGTTTCCATTACTATCGTCACGAGTATTCTTGCTGTCGTACTTCAGAAGAAAACTCAGGTGACATGTACGTTGTGGGAAAGTTACAGGACGATGTCTTGCGAAACGGTGACGAAATGTTAACTTGGAAAACAGAACAGCATGCCAGATAATGGAAGGCCGCCAGCGTTACGTCGACTGATAAATGAGCTCAGCAAGCGTTTAGGTTACGCCAGAGTTCAGTGGCTCAGTGACCACGCCTGGCAGCATCCAGCGTGCACTCGGTCCCGCCGACCTCGGCGAAAAATCAATCTGGAGTAACACACTGAGCTCTCGGGAAAGAGCTCGTGTCAAAATAATCACTAGAGGAGAAGAATAAGTTCTTTCCGCAGCAGATGTAAGAGGATGAGAATTATCTAGTAAAATTTAGACAGAAGTCGGTTCAAAGGTAATTCGATTACCCTTGCCTGTACCTTCCTAATTCGGAAATAGCTATGAGAATTGCTCTGAATACAAATCCAACACTTTTAGTTGTGAATCTTAAATGAGGACCTTCTGTGACTCGAATGCTGTCGATTACCTTGACGTTATTGATAGATTTCCCGTTATTTATTGTTGCCTGAAGAGTAAGTTACAAAATTATTTTAACAACGCCATCCTCAACTGTAGGATGTTGCTCTTGATATCTGATTTAAAGACGGAAAATTCTGAGAAAAATTAACACACTACACTTCATTTTCTAAACATCTGATGCATACATGGCAGCACCGTTATAAACTATGTTCCTGAGTTTAAATATACACTCCTGGAAATTGAAATAAGAACACCGTGAATTCATTGTCCCAAGAGGGGAAACTTTATTGACACATTCCTGGGGTCAGATACATCACATGATCACACTGACAGAACCACAGGCACATAGACACAGGCAACAGAGCATGCACAATGTCGGCACTAGTACAGTGTATATCCACCTTTCGCAGCAATGCAGGCTGCTATTCTCCCATGGAGACGATCGTAGAGATGCTGGATGTAGTCCTGTGGAACGGCTTGCCATGCCATTTCCACCTGGCGCCTCAGTTGGACCAGCGTTCGTGCTGGACGTGCAGACCGTGTGAGACGACGCTTCATCCAGTCCCAAACATGCTCAATGGGGGACAGATCCGAGATCTTGCTGGCCAGGGTAGTTGACTTACACCTTCTAGAGCACGTTGAGTGGCACGGGATACATGCGGACGTGCATTGTCCTGTTGGAACAGCAAGTTCCCTTGCCGGTCTAGGAATGGTAGAACGATGGGTTCGATGACGGTTTGGATGTACCGTGCACTATTCAGTGTCCCCTCGACGATCACCAGTGGTGTACGGCCAGTGTAGGAGATCGCTCTCCACACCATGATGCCGGGTGTTGGCCCTATGTGCCTCGGTCGTATGCAGTCCTGATTGTGGCGCTCACCTGCACGGCGCCAAACACGCATACCACCATCATTGGCACCAAGGCAGAAGCGACTCTCATCGCTGAAGACGACACGTCTCCATTCGTCCCTCCATTCACGCCTGTCGCGACACCACTGGAGGCGGGCTGCACGATGTTGGGGCGTGAGCGGAAGACGGCCTAACGGTGTGCGGGACCGTAGCCCAGCTTCATAGAGACGGTTGCGAATGGTCCTCGCCGATACCCCAGGAGCAACAGTGTCCCTAATTTGCTGGGAAGTGGCGGTGCGGTCCCCTACGGCACTGCGTAGAATCCTACGGTCTTGGCGTGCATCCGTGCGTCGCTGCGGTCCGGTCCCAGGTCGACGGGCACGTGCACCTTCCGCCGACCACTGGCGACAACATCGATGTACTGTGGAGACCTCACTCCCCACGTGTTGAGCAATTCGGCGGTACGTCCACCCGGCCTCCCGCATGCCCACTATACGCCCTCGCTCAAAGTCCGTCAACTGCACATACGGTTCACGTCCACGCTGTTGCGGCATGCTACCAGTGCTAAAGACTGCGATGGAGCTCCGTATGCCACGGCAAACTGGCTGACACTGACGGCGGCGGTGCACAAATGCTGCGCAGCTAGCGCCATTCGACGGCCAACACCGCGGTTCCTGGTGTGTCCGCTGTGCCGTGCGTGTGATCATTGCTTGTACAGCCCTCTCGCAGTGTCCGGAGCAAGTATGGTGGGTCTGACACACCGGTATCAATGTGTTCTTTTTTCCATTTCCAGGAGTGTATGTACTAGTGTAAGTTTAAGGAAATGTTCCATAGTTCAGTTCTTATATCCCTATTTGCAAGCATCGCAACATATCTCTTTTTCTTCTTTCCCTACCCTGCACACTGTGAAAGTTACAGTTGTAATTTCACAATTATTAAAGAAACCTAACATTCAGCCCTGAACCGATGTCACAGTTAACTTTTGCGAGAGGTCCTTTTTATCGAAGTTCAGATAATACTTTTGGAAACACTTTGCAGAATTCAGATCCAATTCTAAACTTTACAGAGTTCATATTCCGCAACTAACACTTTTCAAATTCCTATCCTGTTCCAACACTTCTCAAGATTCTTATCCCTCAACTAACACTTTCCAATTTCCTATCCCGGACGAGCCCCCAATTGCAAGCTAACATCCCAGAGATGTTGGCGCTCACATGCGGTTCCTCTTCGTCGAAATGTCTTGGCTCAAACTCGTCTAGGGGTTGAACCGCACGTGTTGCATTACACGTCCTAAATTATACACTTGTGACCCTATGGTTAATTTGTCTGGCTGATCGCAAGTTTGCGAAATACGAAGTTAATACGACATATAATAACAGTAATAATAATATCGGAAACTAAATTAACGACCCATAAATGATGTAGGCTACACAGTTGCAATCTGGTTAGAATAATGTTTATTCAAAAAGCAGCTAATCGCGAAAGCGATCGTATTAAGAGTTAGTGTTACACTCGAGCGCATATCCATTTGACACAGTTCGATCATTCACAATCTCATCGCCAATTACAAGTTCGATACTCCACCTCATTAACTATACGAAAAGTTAGTCACACCAGGCGCGCGGCTGCTCACCGCTCAGAGCATAAGTCCCCCGATACCACACAACGCGAAATTTTCTAAGTTGTTTCACTTTCTAGCTACACAAAGACCGACCGTCCACTTTCGCGTCTCAATCCCAACTGTACCATTTTGTGTCTCAAGCCGAACTGTCCGCTTTCGCGTCCGCACCAGTACTTTTTATGCCCGTCACCGGCCGCTTTTCCCGCGCGCCGCTCAACTGACTAGGGCAGTTCCCTTTCCTGAAGCCGTCCATCTGATTGGCTACAGCTTATTCTACATTTTAACATATTTAAATAATCAAATATTGACCACTTTCACGTTCTAAATAAAGTAACAATAATATCCATTACATAATAAAAGTTAAATTCTTTTACATAAAACCAATACAATGAATGTCACGGCCAGTAGCCTTGCACCAATGTGCTTTCTGATAAATAAATACAGAACAAAAGTAACTGTTATGCACTTAACTTTACAACAAATATTGTATTACCTAATGATTCAACAAGGTGTCATGCTGTCATCGTTCAATGTGTTTTGGTGGAGGGAATGATGATATGATGCTTAACTGAAAATACTGATAATTTAAATTTACTATATCTTTTGAACAAATGAAATTACAGAGTTGATGTTTACAACATTTTTCATGTTAATGATGCTCTTCTATATGAAATATCGATAGTTAAGATAGACCAAAGCCTTCATTTTTTAGCATTGAGGTTTTTGTTACAAAACTTGTTAATTTCACTTTAACAGTAAATCCTAAACTATTACAGATATGATCAATATTGAAGTTTTATTGGGATCACCATGAAAGTTTATGGAGGATGGCAGATTAGAATTACTGTGGCTTGATACCCTACATTACTACAGAATTAAATAGTTTTCATAAACGTTTCCCTTTATGATCAACCTTAGGTCCGCCATGTTTAACACTGCTAAGTCTTCTCGGCCACAAAAGCCTTCTACTGGGTTTCCATATGATGTAGGTTCTCGTCTGTCTCACTTGCACACTACAGCGCTTAGGCCTTAATGGACAATAGATGCCTGTGAATTTCCTCATCTCGTGGTGATTCTGCGTCCTTTGTGGCATCTTTCCTGGACTGCAGGGTTCGTTTCACAGTTCCTGTAGGCTGACTCTTTCGGCCATATATTGAAATGAGAGCGCAATGCTCGTTAACTCACAACATTTAACATTAGTCTACATTTTTCATTTCATGCAGCTGATCATTTTTCTCATTCGGTCTTCCTTAGACAGCTCTACACCATTAATGTGTTTTACGAATGAGTTTCTGTAGTAACTTCCTGGCAGAGTTTCCAAAACACTTATTTTTTACAAGTGAAGCTGCAGTCCTACGTTTGTTCTGCTTTGCTTCGGTTGGCCTCTTTCACGCTGACTGCTCCTCAGCTCACAGAATCGTTGGCTATATCTTGACGTTTCGCTTGGAGATTTCATTATTTCCCTCAGACTGGCGATATGTCTTGGATCGACAACTTCAGTCCACATTTTGCTTCCACGGCTTCATCTGCGTTAAGATTATGGGGGAAGCCGTTTCTTTCTGCAATGCGGAATGCAAGTTACGTTATGTCAGACATGTTTAAACATAATGTCTTCAAATCTGAGAATATGGACTTGCAATTTGTTTTCAACTTTGTTGGATTACACTTTACTGCAGCAAAAATGTTTATAACCATTTTGAGTTTTCGATTTTAACTTCAGTATGCTTCTTAATCGTTGAATTGTGTACAGTTTATACGTGTGCACGTTCATTTAATCCACTGTCCCCATTTAGATAGATTGTTACAGCTAAATCAAATTAATCTGTGCTCCACTTTCCATGACGCTTTTCTGTTGCCATGCGGTAATACAAAACATTTCTTTAATTAATAACTTAGAATAAATAACACATTAGAAAATTCACCACATCATTTCTAAGCATACTGATGCACCAATAATTCTGAGCGCATTTTTTAAAGCTCGTTATACGAGCAAGTTTCTTAAATTATACAATATCGGAAAGTACTGCTGGTACATTATAAGCAATTTCTCTTTTGTCAATTTCCCACAAACGAGCCAGAACGAATATAGATTCATGACTGCTGAAAAATGAGATTATTTCATGCATATTCACCGATGAATAAAAATCATTGCTGCCACTTACCTTACAACAGTAATGGACATGTGAAAGTTAGATGAAAACTACAAAAAAATGAGTATGTACTCAGACATTTCATTCCTCGACACACAGAGCTCATAGCTGACAATATGGCTTCAAGAAGCACGTAATTTATGCTGAACTCACTAAATGTCAGTTAGTATGAGAGTTACCAATTTTGTAGCAGCAGTACAAATTAAGAGCCTATGGAATATAGGCAACTCTCCCCTACGAGGATGGATGAAAAATAATGCCTTCTGTGTCATAAAACGTTAGTAACGAACATATAAGTAGGAGAATAATGGAGATGTTGGGACAATGTTAATTTATTCAGGATGGCGCAGTCCATGGGAGGCCCACAACCTCCTCTCCCTGGGAGGGATTGATGTCAGAGCGCAGGATTGTTGACACCACCCACCCCCACTTCCCCATCCTCCTCCACTTTCCCTCTCCCTGCTGGAGAGGAAGGATGTAAGGTACTTTCTTCATTACTTTACTTTATTTATTTTTGAGGGTGTTATGCTGTTGCTGGAGTGTCCTACAGCTAACTCCACACTCTGCCACCTCCCATCCCTCACTTTCCACCACTCCTGGCCACCATTTTTTCCAACTGCCTCGAAGTTTGAAGACTGACAACCTTAGTCCAAAATACCACCTACCACCACCAGAGAATGCTCAAAACTGTCCTACAGCGAACCTCCCACCCACCCACACTTCCCAAAGCCCCATGACCGCCACCACTTTTACCGATTACATGTGTGTATATCTTCACCTTTCTGTGTGCTCTACTCCACAATTTGTGCAATTTGTGGGAAACTGTCTTACAGCTGCTGCCGAAAGAATTGCCTTCTACCAATCTACAAGTGTGTAGCTGCTGAGGAAGTTGCACACAGATACATGGTAAGAAGGGATAGCACAGCAACCTATCACTTAAGTGCAGGAAGAGTTACCTCCTACCCATCTACAAGCGAAATAGCTGCTGAGGAAGTTGTACACAGATACACAGTAAGAAGGGATAGGGAAGCAAGCTATCACTGAAGTGTAGGAAAGGTTGCCTCCTATTGATATACAAGTGTATAGCTGCTGAGGAGCCTGTACACAGATACATTGTAGGAGGGGATAGGGTAGCAAACAATCACTGCACTGTAGGAAGGCCAATACACGCTACCACAACTGACAGAAAATGCTACACTGCTCTAATTACACATCAAAAGTGTCGTGAAATAACCACCAGTCATAAACAATGGATCATAAAGCAACACACCCACTGGAAATTGAGAAAAATCATTGTAATAGTACAACTACTGCAAAAACCAACCGCAGAAGATCTCATCAGGAGTAACAACAGCTGCTAATGTGTTCACCTTGATGTGTGGATACAGACTAAGCAGCTTAGAACCAATCTTATCTTCCCTCCTTCTGCCCCTCTATATCTACAACTCCTTCCCCACCTCCATAGGGGCTGGCTTTCTAAGCCTGTTATAATCTGTCACTGATGGTACACAAAGACATCCATCTGGCGACAGTGATTTACTGTTTCTGGTCCACAGGGATCAGTCACAAACGGACAAAAGACTCAAATCAGGATGCTTCCTGCAAGTTGTATTTCTCAGAAAGGCTGGCCCCCCTGGAACAATAGCAAAATGCATGACTATCCATCATGGATTAGGAACTGTCCAGTCAAAAGCTGCGCGCTTCAAGATAGTCTGGATGTGACGACACTGTCTGGAGATGGTCCTTGACTGAGTAAAATGAGCGTCATTTAGGAAAAACATTGAAAAAATACGTCATGCATAAATGAGATACACACGGATCTTTACACTAGTCTGCTCACTGTGTGCCGATCCGCCTGCTCTGCATCGAACATGTGGACAGCAGTATCTGCACCCTCTACCCTCCATGACTGCGTGCTGTTATAACCCTTCACCATTCATGTTTACTCTACTTGTTCAGGTAAACTGTCCAAAGGCTGTCTGGTAGAGGTTTCAGGTGCTTCACTGTGCTGAATAACAGCTGTGTGTGTGTGTGTGTGTGTGTGTGTGTGTGTGTGTGTGTGTGTGTTCCAATGTACTGTGGAAGGTTGAGATTCCTGCTGTCCAGACGGTGGAGGAAGGTACAGGGGAGGAATTTTACATAGGTTACTTGCTCCTCATGGAATAACACACTGTGTGTCTGCCTAAAGTGTTGCTGTTGTTAACAGCTCAACTGATGTAATGTCAGCTCATCTAGTTAAAGAAAGTGGCTGAATAAACACGAACACCCATTTGGTGCATGAAGTATTACCGTCATGTATTATCCAGGTGTGATTCTTATGCTTGCTGCAACGAATATTCTACCGTCAGACCTCACCTTAAACTCACTCTCATGATATGAAGCTATGCTTGCTACAATGACTACTGAACGGAAAACATTGAATCTTGCGTTGAATATTCTACAAATTAAGCACTCAACTCCATCCAACAGTCCTTAAACATATATTCAGTTACCAAGTTCCACACACTGTAATGACGATAAGACTGGGCCAATAACATAATGCAGCTAGGACCCAACAACAACATGATAACCAAGCAAGGACAAAAAAAAAAAAAAAAAAAAAAAAAAAAAAGAAACTTATAGCCAGTCTTACCTCCCCTCCTCCCTCCATAGGAAGGGATACTGATTTCCAGACCTGTTTAACCATTCGCTGATGGTACACAAAGAGGTCCATCCACTGAAGATTTTCTGCTTTATTCGGTGGTGGGTTTACAGTGATATACTGTTTCAGGTCATCAGAAACCACACTTATTTCTACGAAATGTTGACCTCTGGAACGATAGCGAAATACTTTATTCAACACTCTGGCGCCAACACAACACCCCCCTCCTGCCCCCCCCTCCCCCATCCCCCTCTGCTGACGACCACTTCCAGCAGTCTCCCATAGCCCACGTACTCTCCTAGCCTCCGAGAACTAAAAATTAGTGTCTGTGGAGGTCTTGCACGTGGGTATTGCATACATTTCAGATACACAAATATCAGTATAGAACAATGGCTTTCTCATTATCTATTCGCATGTCGGAGGGAAACACAAGTCATTTACACACGACACCAAGCTACAATTCACATTCGTCACCCCTCCTCGTTATTTCGTAACATGCAAATGAGTAAAACTGCGAACTCGATTTATGATACAGTTGTCGATAATGGATGAGCAAACTGCTGAAGTCGGAGCACTACAACGATACATCTGATAGTTTTATTAACCTGTCGCGCATCTGTTGTATGTGTCCACCATGTATAAAATCGATAACACATCCGAAATAAATAGAAAAGGACCACTATTTTGGTGTGGAAACTACCGATCACAGCAGAATGTCCTTCATATTTCAGAACATCCATCTGAGTAAAAGCAAAATTGCAGTCTACCGAAACATTTATGTTAGAAGTGGCAATTTTCAGTGGAACAGTAGTATCTAAAGTCTACTTCTTATAAAACGCCAGCTATTAAGCAGCTACTGAAAAAAAAAAACATTTTTCATGATAACAAAGCAGTCATGTTTCCACGAAAACACATACAACCTATTTCTTTCAGTATGATGGACAAATTGGCATAGTTTAGAGCATTCCTCGCGTACACAATTAGTGTGTGGAAGTCTTGTAGATAAACTGTCTTGCACATGGTTATTACATGAATTTCAGATGCATGAAATATCGAAACATAACAGTATCCTTCACGCTATCTATTCCCATGATGAAAAAAAAACCACAGTAATTTTTACACTCAACAGCAAGCTACAATCCGCGTCTCTCTCTCCTCGTTATTTTGTGACATCCGATGGAGTAGAACTACGAACTACAAAAACTTCGATAACGTCACCTGGTAGAGAACTCAATAAGATTTTACCGCATCTCTCTCTTCTGATATACCAAAAGCAAATACCATCAGCGTATGTGGTGATCCCATTACCAATACATGTATCGATCCATTGGAGCAGGTGGCCAGTGATTGAAGGCGCTTCCAGAGACCACTGTAAAGTTTTGTCACATGTACTAGAAGAAGACCATATCTCACAGACTATCAGTCACAATAGAGGTTTTCTATATCTACATCTACATGATTACTCTGCAATTCACTTTTAAGTGCTTGGCAGAAGGTTCATCGAACTACAATCATACTATCTCTCTACCATTCCACTCCCGAACAGCGCGCGGGAAAAACGAACACCTAAACCTTTCTGTTCGAGCTCTGATTTCTGTGTAGCAGTTTCGTAAGAAGTTTGATGTATTATGTTTTGCTGTAAAACAACTAGCGTGAATACACCTTTCCACACTCTTATCTGTTCTATGTTCCTCAGTTTTATTTATTTTCCATTAATTTTCGCAGTTTTACCAGGTTTTCCATCCTTGCAACGCATTTTACTCATTTACTCGAGTTTCAAACCACTATTCTCGACGAACTGTCACATCAACAAAACGTCTCATCGTGCGATCCAGTGATGCTGTCACCCAATGACTTTAGTGCATCATCAGCGAAAGGTCGGGACAGGCCTGGGAAAGCAGAACAACTACCTACGTGAGGGTCCAATGCAGACCAGGAATAGTGTATCATTGTCAACGCCACACCAACAAAAGTAGAGAACCTGAAGGGGATGGACCGCTTTGTGTAACATCAGTGGCGGGAGATAAGACTGGTTCTAAGTTGTTTAGACTGTATTCACATATCATGGTGAATACACATGCACTATTCTGTTGGAAGTTTCTTTTCGATATTTGTGTGATATTATTACAATGTTTCTTCTTCCTATAGAACCAAGGCCAGGATGCACCCACAGTATAGCACAGCCGTTGCTTCTGTGTTTTTATTTTAAGAGTTGCTATCTTATATGAGGTTTGCATCACTCTCTCTTTCTAAGACATACTGGTACCACTCACAAGAAAGACACGTCTATCCATCCTAGAATGTTTGTTCCATATTGGTTATCATGTTGTTGTTTGGTCCTCCTGGCATTAAATTATTGGTGAAGTCTTCTACACACCAAGTGAGTGGCACTTGATAGCTGAATGTGTGTTTAAGGACTGTTGGATGGTGTCAATGGCTTATTTTGTAGTATATTCAATTTGAGATTTAATGTTCTCCATTCAATATTCATTGCTGCAAGCATAAGTTCATACCACGAGAGTGAGTTTACTGTTATTTAGGTGGAGATTTCATTGATTTTAGTATTGTGTCCGCTCTTTGCACTGTTACCATTACAGTATTCGTTTTAAAAGCATAAGACTGTACCCTTAGCACGACCTGATATACAATATTCGTTGTAGCAGGCATAAATACCGCACCTGCAGAAAACACGATGGTAATACTCCATGCAGAAAATGATATCACTTTTTTTAAAGAAATGAGCTGACATGACAGCAGTTGAGCAGTTAAGAACGGCATCACTTTAGGCAGACATGCAGTGTGTTACTCCATGAGGAGCAAGTTGCCCGTGTAAAATTACTCCACTATCTGTTCTTCTGCCGTCTGGACAACAGGAATCTCATCCTTCCACAGTACACATTAGAACACACGCACGCACGCACCCACGCACACACACACACACACACACACACACACACATACTCACACACACACACACACACACAAAGCTGTTATTCGATACAGTGGAGCGTCTGAAAACTCTACCAGACAGCCTTCGAACAGTTTACCTGAAGAAGTAGGCGATTTCAACAGCAGAGGAGGATAGCGAGTGCAGACACCGCTCTCCGCCTGTCGGGCGCAGAGCAAGCAGATCGGCGCACAGTCAGAAGACTAGTACAAAGATCCGTTTGCATCTTATTTATGCAGGACGTATTACTAAACGTTTTTCGTACATGAGACTGATTTTATTTAGCCAAGGACCACTTTCAGACAGTGCCAACACATACGAAACATTTGAAAGGAAGTCGCTGTTGACCAGTTCTTCATCCATGATGAGTATTTAGGAATTTCGCTATTGTTCCAGGGGGGCAATCCTTCCGAGAAATATATTTAATAGGGAGGGTAATATTGGTTCTAAGCTGCTTAATCTGTATCCACACACTGAGGTGAATACACGTGAAGTTGCCTTCATTCACTTCTGGCGAGATATAATGGGATCGGTCTTTGCAGTAGTTGTGCTATGACAATGATTTTTCTCAATTCCCAGTGCATGGTGTGACGTATAAAAATTTTCGGTGCGTACAGTGTCACGTCTTTCAGTGTCACACAAATTTTTATTTTTAAAGGGGTTCACTTAAGACTATTTCCATGGGTTCGCCCCTCAAATTCCTCCATCATATCACAAAATTATCGTCTGATGTAGTACAAACTGAAAATATAAATTCCTTTTAAAGCACAGTTTCGTATATAATTTTATTCAAAACCTTACACCTGTGTCCAAGAACAAATTCTACATCGAAAATACTTTTCACAAGTTTAAGGGAAGAAATGCTTCTGATAATTATTACAGTATTAAAAGAACATCAAAATATGAACAGGCTGAAATGAACAAACAGTACATGAGACTATGTTAATCAATTTAACTGTAAAAAGCTAGGGAGCATATTATTAGCAAAATGAGAAATATGCAAAAGGGAAATGGCAAAAATGAGCACTTCTCAATTGGGAGTAAATCAAAACAATCAGAATGGCTGAAAGAGAGCATAATAACATGATCCATAAACGAATAAGAACTAAGCAAATAAGAGAATAGGCAAAAATGAGATGCCAACAAAATGAGAGCTGGCCAAACTCCGTCAGTAGTTATATACGGTTGCGCTCGTGGCGGCACCTCGCGGCCCGTACGCAACACGTGCGCCTGCGATAGCAATGCACTCTTAAGCGCTCACGGCGGCGGCTAGCGGCCTGTACGTAAGTTGTGCGAATGCTGTCGCAGGTCGACCCTTAATCTACGATGTTACAATGTGTTGCATTGTGTTCCGTTATTTACTAGTGGTGGCTTTATCACAACAATTTCAATATATAATTAGAGCACTGAAGCGTTTTCCATCAGTAGTGACAGCGTGTATTGGCCTTCCTACACTTAAGTGACAGTTTGCTGCCCTATCCCTTCTTACTATGTATTCGTGTACAACTTCCTTGGCAACTATTCCCCTTGTAGATAGGTAGAAAGCAATTACTCTGACAGCAACTCTAGGACAGTTACCCACTAATGTGGACTAGGGCACACAGCAAGATGAACATGAACAGACACTCGATCAGCAAAAGTGGTGACGGTATGTGAGTCAGTGGGAAGAGGGGGTGGATGGGAGGGTGATTGTAGGACAGTTTCTATCACCCTCTGGTGGAAGTATTGTGGACTAGAGCAGGCAGTCCTCAGACTTCGAGGTGAAACACGAGCGATTGGAAAAATGAGGGCGTGGGGGCAGCGTGAAGTGGAGGCAGGGGTCGGTGGAGTGTGAAGGCAGCTGTAGGACCATCTAGTGGCAAGATATACGCTTCTGGAAATATTGTCAAGAGTCTACTCTAATTCTCTAGTTTTCTCTTAGACCTGGACATCAATGCTAACTATAATGGTTTTCCTTCTAACACTAGGACCATCTGGATGGTAGCATATTGCAGAGGAGTTTGTTGTTTTACATGTATGCAGAATAAATGGTTACAGATCATAATCCCTCATAAACAATTTAATTTTCAGAGCTAAGTTGTAACTGTGGACAAAGTTGGTGAGTCGAGCAATCCTCTCAGATACTTGATTTCGCAATGGAAAAATCTTCCTTATCGCTAGAAGGGGTGACAGTTGGAGAAGAAGCATCCTTACGGTGGGGTCAGCGATAAGCCATGTAGAAGAGATGGTCATCCTAGATGTGTTAAGTATTATAATATAGCATTTACGTGAAATCGATGTTAGAGTCACAACTGCACATGGGTGAACAGATTTACTCGATAACCAGACGTTAGTTGCATGGTCTGTCTTTCAATTGCACGTCACAAAACCACCACATTCTCATTTTTTAGCGGAATTAATGTGGCGAGGTAACATCGCGTACGAGACGTTGTTGAAATATGGTTGCGCAACGAAAGAAAGACGGGGCCAACACAGCGCTTGGCAGTAGTACGCCAGATGTATGTCGAATCGAATTCGTCTGAAACAGACTGTTTTCATCAGAGTATCTATTACAGATTTGTTACTGAGTCTTTGAGCGAACTCTGCAGGAAGTCTACGCTGGTAAATGTGCTGGGTATATCTAAAACTTATTCAGTACTCAGTTATGCTAATAAGTCTCCCGGATCTTTTCTCTCTTAATAATGGCAATGTAGAGAAAATTTATTACTGACAGTTAAACATTCCGATTGTTTTGATGAAAGCATCCCTTCATTTTCTCAGTCCCAAATCACAATTTTGGCCACGTCCATCGTCCTGATAGAGGTTGATGTGTTTCTTTTTATAACCATGGCCTCTTGTCACTTATTTTTTTCAGTAAGTTGGTCTCGAAAACAACTGAGACCTTCATAGACAAAAGAAAGTCGTGTCAGAGCCGCTATACGCAAATATTCAATAAACTGGGTAATGCAGTTACGACTATTCCGTGATGCAAAGAGAAAATGCGTAAACGACTAACAAGCAGAAACAAAATCTAGTATTACGATGCTACTTCTGCACTGTTACCTACTACTGGGAACGTTTATAAACTGAGAACCATGGGGCAAGCATACAATGCAGACTCTTTCCCGTCACGTGTATAATGTTATGCAGCTTCTGTAGTTGTGCAGACTGTCATTTTGGTATCCCCGTCAGACAGCGACACAGAGCCCGCATGTACTGTATCACCGCCGAGGGCGCTACCGGAACAAGACCCCCAGCAGTACCGTATCTGCCTCTCTCGCTGCGTTTCGTCTGGCAGTAGTCTTAAAGAAGTAGGCTCTGCAGGCATCGTTACATTTGCTGTCCACTTTTGACTATGGTATCGGAATCTGTGCTGCAAACTTGCTTTGCTTTGAATATCCTGCAGTGCTGCTCTCTTTAGCCTACCATGACGGACCTGCTCTGGGCTCTCTGTCTGCAATAATAAACTGGAGATAGTGCAAGCACATATCGTAGTTTCAAGTAATTCATTGACCATACTGAAAGGAAAGTTAATTTTTAAGTTATACGAAACCATTTTAGGCGGCCATGTTCACTTAATGGTTCAGAGATCGTTCCCAGTCGGCCGGCCGGAGTGGCCGAGCGGTTTTAGGCGCTACAGTCTGGCACCGCGGGACCGCTACGGCCGCAGGTTCGAATCCTGCCTCGGGCATGGATGTGTGTGATGTCCTTAAGTTAGTTAGGTTTAAGTAGTTCTAAGTTCTAGGGGACTGATAACCTCAGAAATTAAGTCCCATAGTGCTCAAAGCCCTTTGAACCATTTTGTTCCCAGTCGGAATTTCCTCACTGAAGTTGAAAATACCCGGAATCACATGGCTATAAATGCCTAACGTTGGTCTAAAGAGGAAATACAATTTGTTCAATATCACCATCTACCAAAGAAATGAAAAAGTTTATTTCCGAGGATAAGTATAAAATCTAACTGACTAGTATCCGCAGTTAGAATGTAGTGAACTCCCTGAGAATTCAGACTTCCGTGAATGCCAATGATGCCACTACAACCATAGTGGGTGGGCTATGATATTTTACCAGTGTCTGTTAGTGAGGTGTCCTTATCTTTCCTTATAGATATGATGTGGTGTTACGTCATTGATGGTCTCTGTTGATGAGGGATTGAGCTCATAGATTTCCTTGGTTCCGTTTTCTCTCTTTTTCGCAGAAAAATGCAATGTTTACGTGAAGCAATTTTGGCA
Organism: Schistocerca americana; assembly: GCF_021461395.2. Classification (NCBI taxonomy): domain Eukaryota; kingdom Metazoa; phylum Arthropoda; class Insecta; order Orthoptera; family Acrididae; genus Schistocerca; species Schistocerca americana. Next base: position 661,878,152 of record NC_060130.1, read on the forward strand.
GTTAGTTCATTGTCGAAATGTAATACACTGACGAAAAAAAAAAAAATCCTGAAATCAAGAAGGAATTGTGCGAGATAAACGAAAGTTGGTGGGCCTTTTTCTATATCTGAAAGTTGACGTCTATTTAAATTTCGTTCCGGTCGCATGAAAGTGTCGTTAGTACTGCCGAGGTGCAAATTATGTTTGTTTTAAATACGCTCTGTAAAAGTCATGAGCGTAAGATACCTTTGAGACTGGACGTAGTGAGTTGACGTTAGTCAAGAATGCCTTTAAGATGACGAAGACGCCATTATCAACAGCTCACCGAGTTTGAACGAGGTCGTGTGATAGGCTACGAGAAGCTGAATATTCGTTCCGCGATACTGCAGAAAGACTTGGCAGGAATGTAGCTACTGTACTTGATTGCTGGCAGCGTAGTCAAGAGAAGGTATGGTCGCAAGAAGACCGGGGTCCAGACGGACACGTGACACTGCCATCGTGTTCGGCGTATGGCTCCGTCGCATCGTACTGTATCTGCAGCAGTAATTTGAGGTACAGTTGGCACCACAGTGACATAACGAACCGTTACAAATCAGTTACTTGAAGAACAGCTCTGAGCCAGACGCCCTGTAGCATGCATTCCACAAACCCCAAACCATCACCATAAGCGACTTCACTGGTGTCAAGCGAGAGTTCATTGGAGGGCGGAGTGGAGGTATGTTGTGCTTTCTGATTAATGGCGGTTCTGCCCCGATTCCAGTGATGGCCGTATGTTGGTTAGAAGGAGGCCAGGTGACCGCAGCAACCAACCTATCTGAGCGCTAGACACGTGGAGTTGTGATTCGTGGTGCGACTTTGTACGACAGCAGGATCACTCTCGTGGTTATTCCTCGTACCCTGACTGCAAATTTGTACACCTGACTGATGGTTCAACCTGTTGTGCTGCCAGTTATGAATAGAATTTCAGGGGGTGTTTTCCAACAGGCTTACACTTGGTCACATACCGATTTTTAACCCAACAAGCTCTACAGACTGCCGATATATTGCCTTGGCCTGCTCGATCACCAGATCTGTCCTCAGTCGAGCACGTATGGGACATCACCGGACGACATCTGCAGAGTCATCCTCTAACACCATTAACCGTCACTCTATTGGTCAGTCAAGTACACCGGGTATGGAACTACATCTCAAAAACTGAAATGTGGCACGTCTACCACACAATGCATACACGTTTGCATGCTTGCATTCAACGGTCTGGTGGCTACATAGGTTATTGATGTAACAGAATTTCAGATCTGCAAGGGCTGTTCTCGGGCTTAAATTTACATGTGAACTTGCAACGTTAATCACTTAACTATGCTAACTAGACAAATGCATCCCTGAAATTTCATTGCTGTAAATTAATTGCTTGTTCCACAAAATTTCGGGCGTGCAGCCGCATAAATTCAGCTGCTTCTTCTAATATACGGAGTGGTTCGGTCCTCGAATTGGAAAGAACGGAGCAAGTGCTGGAGCCTTAGTCACCTCGGCTCACTCTGAAGATGTCTGGACGGTATTCAGCCGAAGTATTAGAAGAAGAAGCTGAATTTATGCGGCTGCACGCCCGAAATTTTATGGAACAGTCTTTACATGAAAAGCACACAGCATTCCGTCTTCAGGTCAAGAGCGGCCTACCGGGACCATCCGACCGCCGTGTCATCCTCAGTGGAGGATGCGTATAGGAGGGGCGTGGGGTCAGGACACCGCTCACCCGGTCGTTATGATGGTATTCTTGACCGGAGCCGCTACTATTCGGTCGAGTAGCTCCTCAATTGGCATCACGAGGCTGAGTGCACCAGAAAAATGGCAACAGAGCATGGCGGCCTGGATGGTCACCCATCCAAGTGCCGACCACGCCCGACAGAGCTTAACTTCGGTGAGCTCACGGGAACCGGTGTATCCACTGCAGCAAGGCCGTTGCCCCTCTTTACAAGAAGATGCATATTAATTAGTTCTTGGTGTTGGGACTTTTGCCGCCAGTACACATTCCATTGCACTAGCGTCGCAATGGTTTTCGTTTAAATTTTTCTGATGGTTAAAGAATAATTTTTATTGCCGTTTAACTATCAGTGAAACCGAAAATTCTCGACAGTTTGCCGGAAACAGAATGTTCGCAACAGCAATAGAAACAAAAGTATCATGGAACTTATGGTCAGTGGTAGCTACTGTCTGCACGTGCTTTTGCTTGGTTCTTGACTCAAACGAATCAAGACAGCACGACATGTATGTGTAGGAGAATCTGTTGTCTCTTTGTCATTGCAACTCCTGGCTACGTTGAACTGTGGCAGACACGAGTAACGCAAGCCTACAGCTGGGAATTGCTGTGATAAGTTCCAGAATTGTTCCAGTGGCTTTTTTATGGTTCTCTGGGAGCAGTGCTGGTATCGATGGCCACCACCATAGGACATCTCGGCATTAGACGTCTGAACTGAGACGTGAATGTCAATGAACATGATAGAATGCATAAAGGATAAGCTGAACTGCAAGCCTATCGTGCATCTGGTGGTATACATACAGAGCACCCGTAGTTGCCAGTAATAATTCTTTCTAAGTTTACCATTTATTATATACAGTCAATGATGTACCCCTTCCATAAAATGTGGTAAGATGATTTTTTGGAGGTATCACTTTCGTTTTAAGTCATCCTATAAAATCATTTTTGTTAATTCGCTCGGGGCACTGTCCCTATTCAGTTCAATTTCCTCTCTGGTGTTAAATCATCACTCCCTTGTGTTTTAATGGAAACAAAAAAAAAATTGAAATAACATATCCCAAGTGAGAGATGAAACGTGAAACAAGTAAGCTCCTAAAAAAAAATATTAGCTTTTAATTCATTTTAATAATATACGTAGAAGGGTATATTTCAAGGCGAAGTATAACGTTTTAATAATGGTTTACGGGAAGTACTAGTTGTACAACTCCAGATACAATACAACAGTTTTGCGCAAGTGTAATTTATCGGAAAAAGTTGAAGAAACCACAATTAAAATCTCTTAACGCAGCTTTGGTTCACCGCAAACAGTCAACACCGTTTTCATCCCTATGGAAAGGGTCTCTGAGACTATTGTAGAATTTCTGTGTAATATTATTCCGCCAGTCGAAAACCTTTTTTAATATTTAGAAGCATGTACGGAATATTTAAGGGCGTCCCTATTACGAGACGTATGTGTATGTCACTGTTTCTCTTAATCTATAATTCTGGGTATTGGTAATTATTTCAACTATGCTGTAGATTAATTTTACAAACGTCGTGCTGTGAAAGTTTTACGAAGTTCTCTTGCAACCAATGATTGCCTCTAAATAATATTCCCATAACGTTTCAGCAACAAATATGCTAGCATTAAGAGGAATCGGTATATATTACAATGGAAGATGATATTTCTGATCATAAAACATTGAGAATAAACTGCATTCCGGAGGCAAGTTTAATAAAGTGAGCTGATTATTGATCTAGAGCTCTGTGTGAAAACAAAGAATTATATAAATTACTGTTCAATACTGATGATTATTTATTGGTTATTGTGTTGACACATTCAATATGTAAACTGATCATAGGCGTCACACTGTTTCATCTATTCCGAATCGGTAAAATTTCTTTTACTCGAAAGTAAATATTTTGTACATGTTCATTTCAAAATGGAATCGAGGTTGAACTGCAAGCGGTTCCAAGATTGTAGCTGTATGTCGGCGTCAGCCTGATGCTGACGTCACGACTTGATACATATCGCTCCCACGAGTACGAAACGGTCAATTGCTCATTGTTATGCATTGATGCGCAGTAATTGCCACAGCGAATCGACACTTTATTGAGGCTTGTTTCGAAACCTTTTACAACTGATAAAACTGAATAGATTTTTTCCTATTAGAGACGTATAGCCCTTGACCTTTAAGGAATCGTCTCTCACCTGCTGAGGTAGTACGTGAATAGCGTACACATTGTAGTCCAAAGGGAGTAAAATGGTCTATGGCGCCACATATGCGAATAGCTCGATTTACCACTACTGCGAAATTACATGCAAAACGTTAGAGCTGCATGCAGTTTTTGCTGTGTTGCCCCGTTATTAATGGTTGATCCGAAATTAAGAATTATAGTAATATTTCTTAGAAGGAAAAGAAAATTACAGGTCTTCGTGTTATTAGTCGTTTCCTGCAACTGTGATTTTTTCGCTATGGGCATAACCCGTAGTAACGATACTCTGCTGCCTATTTTGTTAACCAGATGTACGCAATGTATTAAAATTCTATTCATTTAGAAACTGCTACTTTATTTGCTTCTCCTTAGCGAAGAAAAACGTATTTTATACTCAAATGCATCATTTCCGTGTTTAGTGTTCTCTCTGGCAAACATAATTATTTCAACATTGGCAAAATCCTTGTCTAGGATGACCAATATTGTTTTTGTATTGTTTGTAACGTGTAGTCGACATCGCGTAGCATGGACTTCCATTTCAGTTCTCGAGTTTCGAGCAGGGTGGAGAAACTAACATAGTCAATTGGAAGCTATGAGCAATGGGTTTGTTCGGGCACTATAGTTTATTAACCTTGCGATGTATTACCAAAATCATATATAAGTTACACGTACGGAATAAAACATAAATTAGTAATATGCGACGGTAGTTTCTATCAAAGAATGAAATTGCAATGTTCTTGAGTATATGGTAACTACACAACGTAATATATCCCGTACAAAAATCTCATGGGCAATATCTCTAGAAGAAAATGTCAGACCTTCTACAAGGCTGAGCTTAAAATTCGATTCATTTAGACTACAGGCACAAAAAAGTGAATAGGATAACAAACTGAGGGAACTACTCTGCGACGAGCCATTGGACACTTTTCGTAGCCATTACAGGTTGAAAAATTTATAAGCTACATTAGTTCACGGCGCCAAATACTAGTCATCCTCTTAAAAGAGGACACTTGTCGCTTTGGCAGCGCTGTAGAGGGCGAGGAACTGGTACCAGGCGGTTATGTGATCCTCCATTTCTTACTTAAGTGTTGCCAATGAAGTGGTGTGTATGTGGCGACTGGTTAAGTATGAGGGGTTTTCAAAATCAAAGGTACGAAATACCACTGTGGGTATAATTAAAATCATAAAAGAAGGTTGTATACGTGGAAGAAGCCTGGAGATACTGACAGATTTCAGATAGATTATATAATGGTGAGACAGAGATTTAGGAACCAGGTTTTAAATTGTAAGACATTTCCAGGGGCAGATGTGGACTCTGACTACAATCTATTGGTTATGAACTGTAGATTAAAACTGAAGAAACTGCAAAAAGGTGGGAATTTAAGGAGATGGGACCTGGATAAACTGACTAATCCAGAGGTTGTACAGAGTTTCAGGGAGAGCGTAAGGGAACAAATGGCAGGAATGGTGGAAAGAAATACAGTAGAAGAAGAATGGGTAGCTTTGAGAGATGAAGTAGTTAAGGCAGCAGAGCATCAAGTAGGTAAAAAGACGAGGGCTAGTAGAAATCCTTGGGTAACAGAAGAAATATTGAATTTAATTGATGAAAGGAGAAAATATAAAAATGCAGTAAATGAAGCAGGCAAAAAGGAATACAAACATCTCAAAAATGAGATCGACAGGAAGTGCAAAATGGCTAAGCAGGGATGGCTAGAGGTTAAATGTAAGGATATAGAGGCTTATCTCACTAGGGGTAAGACAGATACTGCCTACAGGAAAATTAAAGAGACCTTTGGAGAAAAGAGGACCACTTTTATGAATATAAAGAACTCAGATGGAAACCCAGTTCTAAGCAAAGAAGGGAAAGCAGAAAGGTGGAAGGAGTATATAGAGGGTCTATACAAGGGCGATGTACTTGAGGACAATATTATGGAAATGGTAGAGGATGTAGATGAAGATGAAATGGGAGATATGATACCGCGTGAAGAGTTTGACAGAGCACTGAAAGTCCTGAATCGAAACAAGGCCCCGGGAGTAGACAACATTCCATTAGAACTACTGACAGCCTTGGGAGAGCCAGTCCTGACAAAACTCTACCATCTGGTGAGCAAGATGTATGAGACAGGCGAAATAGCCTCAGACTTCAAGAAGAATATAATAATTCCAATCCCAAAGAACGCAGGTGTTGACAGATGTGAAAATTACCGAACTATCAGTTTAATAAGTCATGGCTGCAAAATACGAACGCGAATTCTTTACAGACCAATGGAAAAACTAGTAGAAGCCGATCTTGGGGAAGATCAGTTTGGATTCCGTAGAAATATTGGAACACGTGAGGCAATACTGACCCTACGGCTTATCTTACAAGCTAGATTAAGGAAAGGCAAACCCACGTTTCTAGCATTTGTAGACTTAGAGAAAGCTTTTGACAATGTTGAGTGGAATACTCTCTTTCAAATTCTGAAGGTGGCAGGGGTAAAATACAGGGAGCGAAAGGCTATTTACAACTTGTATAGAAACCAAATTGCAGTTATAAGAGTTGAGGGGCATGAGAGGGAAGCAGTGGTTGGGAAGGGAGTGAGACAGGGTTGTAGCCTTTCCCCGATGTTATTCAATCTGTATATTGAGCAAGCAGTAAAGGAAACAAAAGAGAAACTCGGAGTAGGTATTAAAATCCATGGAGAAGAAATAAAAACTTTAAGGGCCGCCGATGACATTTTAATTATGTCAGAGACAGCAAAGGACTTGGAAGAGCAGTTGAACGGAATGGATAGTGTCTTGAAAGGAGGATATAAGATAAACATCAACAAATGCAAAACGAGGATAATGGAATGTAGTCGAATTAAGTCGGGTGATGCTGAGGGAGTTATATTAGGAAATGATACACTTAAAGTAGTAAAGGAGTTTGGCTATTTGGGGAGCAAAATAACTGATGATTGTTGAAGTAGAGAAGATATAAAATGTAGACTGGCAATGGCGAGGAAAGCGTTTCTGAAGAAGAGAAATTTGCTAACATTGAGTATAGATTTAAGTGTCAGGAAGTCGTTTCTGAAAGTATTTGTACGGAGTGTAGCCATGTATGGAAGTGAAACATGGACGATAAATAGTTTAGACAAGAAGAGAATAGAAGCTTTCGAAATGTGGTGCTACAGAAGAATGCTGAAGATTAGATGGGTAGATCACATTACTAATGAGGAGGTGTTGAATAAGATTGAGGAGAAGAGAAGTTTGTGGCACAACTTGACTAGAAGAAGGGATCGGTTGGTTGGACATGTTCTGAGGCATCAAGGGATCACCAATATAGTATTGGAGGGCAGCGTGGAGGGTAAAAATCGTAGAGGGAGACCAAGGGATGAATACACCAAGCAGATTCAGAAGGATGTAGGTTGCAGTAGGTAGGTACTGGGAGATGGAGAACTTTGCGCAGGATAGAGTAGCATGGAGAGCTGCATCAAACCAGTCTCAGGACTGAAGACCACAACAACAACAGTGAAAAGTAATCACCAGAGACCTGAACACAACTATCCCACCGTTTCACGAGCTGACGGATACGCTGTTCCCAGAATTCCTGTGGCTGTGAGGGGAGCCACCACTGTGTCCGTCAGTCTGTCGTCCAAGTCGAAGCGCTTCCCTCTGAGATAATTTTTTCGCTGACCAGACACATGGAAGTCATAGGCAGATCATGTCTGGACTGTAAAGTGGATACTCAAACTTCTTCCACTTGAACTCGGCCTTTACACGTCGGGAGGACGGCGGTTCAATCCCGCGTCCGGCCATCCTGATTTAGGTTTTCCGTGATTTCCCTAAATCACTCCAGGCAAATGCCGGGATGGTTCCTTTGAAAGGGCACGGCCGACGTCCTTCCCCGTCCTTCCCTAATCCGATGAGACCGATGACTTCGTTGTTTGGTCTCTTCCCCCAAACAATCCAATCCAATCCTTTACGCGTCGTGTGGCCTTGGAAACGTGTGGACGTGCAAATCGTGGAGCGCAATCACTCCCTCCGTGAGCAGCCCAGGCTATTTGCTCTTGATGGAGTTGCATAGGCTAAGAAGTGTCTCACAGTACACGTCACTGTTAATGGTTTTTCTGTGCTTGAGAAATTCGGTGACCATCGAAACTCGGACGTCAGATGGGATGGTTAGCATCATCTTGGCTGGTGAGCGCCCAGCTTTTATTTTTTTAGGAGAAGCTGACGACACTATATCCGAATCCTTAGATTTTTCACTATGAATACGCAAACTTCAACCGGTACGGCTGTTACGGCGTTTCGACCTCTTTGTTTGAAGACTTCTTATAGAGTCAGCGCTATACGGTGGGTGGACGTGGAGGAGTGACAGAATGGCAGGAAGGAGTTTTAGAGCTCGAGTTGTGCTATGATCACTACACTGACAGTGTGTTACAGTTGAGTGGTAACAGGGTTGCAGGATGGCCACTTCATAACCCAAAGTGGCGTGTGCTGGGAGCCTTAGGATAACATCTCTAGTACTGCTCCGAGAGCAGAGTCAAGAATGTTTACTCAACAATAATATTTTTTATTAATCGGTGGTCCTTATACATCAGGTCAGAGTGTGCTGCCTAGGAGCCGATCGTGGCTAGCAGGCAGCGTGTGAGTGTGCTGCGGCAGCAGAATTCTGTGCAGCGTAAAAGCAGCTGGCACCGATCGTGAACTTGCAGGCGCAAGTCGGATGTCAGCTTCGTAGTTCAGCGATCATATTGCTGGACTGGCGTACGCTACACACGGCCCAACGCAACTGGCTCGGATTTGCTGACTCCCCTCGGTGAACTCAGCACTCTCGGTATCAGACTGCAGTGTCAAGGCGATGGCATCCAATGCATGGCCTCGTCTCGGCGGATCAAATTTTAAGCGCAGAAGCATCATGGCTAGTTGAAGGCTCATAGACTAGTGGCTTCACCTAGCTGATGCCACTGCTCGTTGAGGGTGTGGCTGTTAGTCTAAATACTCGACCGATTACTGGTGCAGTGGCTGTGCCAGTCGAATGCACGGCGCCAATGGACCGCTGCCAACCTCTCTGCGGCGACCATATACATGGTGATTCAGCTGCCCTTACCAATGTCGTTTAATGCAACCAGCAATGTTATAACTGCCTTTCAAAAACCACCGGAACATTTTCATATTCTCTCGCCCACCACGTGCAATCTACACTACTGGCCATTAAAATTGCGACACCAAGAAGAAATGCAGATGATAAACGGGTATTCATTGGCCAAATATATTATGCTAGAACTGACATGTGATTACATTTTCACGCAATTTGGGTGCATAGATCCTGAGAAATCTGTACACAGAACAACCACCTCTGGCCGTAATGACGCCCTTGATACGCCTGGGCATTGAGTCAGACAGAGCTTGGATGGCGTGTACAGGTACAACTGCCCATGCAGCTTCAACACGATACCACAGTTCGTCAAGAGTAGTGACTGGCGTATTGTGACGAGCCACTTGCTCGGCCAACATTGACCAGACATTTTCAATTTGTGAGAGATCTGGATAATATGCTGGCCAGGGCACCAGTCGAACATTTTCTGTATCCAGAAAGGCCCGTAAAGGACCTGCAACATGCGGTCGTGCATTATCCAGCTGAAATGTAGGGTTTCGCAGGGATCGAATGAAGGGTAGAGCCACGGGTCGTAACACATCTGAAATGTAACGTCCACAGTTCAAAGTGCAGTCAATGCGGAAAAGAGGTGACCAAGATGTGTAACCAGTGGCACCCCATACCATCACGCCGGGTGATACGCCAGTATGGCGATGACGAATACACGCTTCCAATGGGCGTTCCCCGCGATGTCGCCAAACACGGATGCGACCATCATGATGCGGTAAACAGAGACCTGGATTCATCCGAAAAAATAACGTTTTGCCATTCGTGCACCCAGGTTCGTCGTTGAGTACACCATCGCAGGCGTTCCTGTCTGTGATGCAGCGTCAAGGGTAACCGCAGCCATGGTCTCCGAGCTGATAGTCCATGCTGCTGCAAACGTCGTCGAACTGTTCGCGCATACGGTTTTTGTCTTGCAAACGTCCCCATCTGTTGACTCAGGGATGGAGCGTGGCTGCATGACCCGTTACAGCCATGCGGATAAGATGCCTGTCATCTCGACTGCTGGTGATACGAGGCCGTTGGGATCCAACACGGCGTTCCGTATTACCCTACTGAACCCACCGATTCCATATTCTGCTAACAGTCATCGGATCTCGACCAACGTGAGCAGCAATGTCGCGACACGATAAACCGCAATCGCGATAGGCTACAATCCGACCTTTATCAAATTCGGAAACGTGATGTTACGCACTTCTCCTCCTTACACGAGGCATCACAACAACGTTTCACCAGGCAACGCCGGTCAACTGCTGTTTGTGTATGAGAAATCGGTTGGAAACTTTCCTCATGTCAGCACGTTGTAGGTGTCGTCACCGGCGCCAACCTTGTGTGAATGCTCTGAAAAGCTAATAGTTTCCATATCACAGCATCTTATTCCTGTCTGTTAAATTTCGCGTCTGTAGCACGTCATCTTCGTGGTGTAGCAATTTTAATGGCCAGTACTGTATTAGTCGTACAGAAAAATATGAACGAGACCTTTTCGTAGAAAATTTTGTACTGGGATACATCTTCGCTAGAGGCTGTAGTTTTCGAGTTATTCAAGGGGAACGTATAAAAGTCATCTTCATATGCACCCCACTCCAACACTCAGCCCCCACCAGTCAGGATTTCTGGTATGTTTCTCATGGCACTCCCTCCTACCACTGTACATATTGCGACTGCACGAATTATTTCTCACATTCGACCTTCTATGGTCTTCATTGACTGGCATTATTAAGCCACCAGCATAGCGGCGCACTTACAAATTTTAAAACCGACATTGGTGTTAATCTTACCTAAGAGTTTCGTGAATTTGAACAGCAAAAAAATAAACAATTACAGCACTGTATTCATCAGGCCGTCTGACTACGAAACTATTGTGCTTGTAACGGCTAAGTTGGATCGAATTGCCAACGTAATTAGTTTTAGCGCAACGTTTATAGAAGTTATTTTTCTTCATTACCCTCACAGGCACCTTTAAATTAATAATGTTAACGAAGGAGCCGACTATGCTGGTGGCATAATAGCTCAATCAATAGAGACCACAAATGGTCGAGTATCGGGAATAGTCCGTGTGGTCTGACATTTTTGTCCAGTGGCAGGAGGGAGTGACATGAACGACATGCTAGAAATCCTTACTGGAGAGGGATGAGTGTGGGCGTGAAGTGCTTTGAGGGTAGATTCTGTACGTTTTTCTTGAATAAACCGAAAACAAAAAAGGCTCTGTTCACTTTTTCTGTGGACTAAAAGTTTGCACGTAACGAGAGAGAAAATATGAAAATCTGGCTTTAGAAGGCTAGTTATAACATTGCGGTTTACATAAGATGTCACCGGTAGGGGCAGCTGAATCAGTTCCCATCACGTAGTTGGCTGTGGAAATGTTGCTTGGTGCCACAGCATGTCGCAGTCCTGTCCACTACTGACAGTAGAATATAACATTGCAGAATGCTACATTAGCATTGTTCCACTGCCCAAATGCATAACTAAGCAGGTAGCTGACCTGTGTAGCTCTTGAATGATTGCGACGGTCTGTCCGAGGCCAATGCTGCAACACTTCCTCCCTTCTTTGGAAAAATCAGTCCACCGAAATCCAGGGTGCTTCTGAACCTGTGACTTACTAAAACAACGTGGTACTACTATGTCTAAATTTTTCTTCCTGCATCTGTGGTGTACTTTCCCTCACTTCAGTATTTACATTTTACTTATCATCTATTATTCTTTCCTAAACACTTCATCATTCAGTGCTAGGTCTCCTGATTTAAATCCACTGGATTTTTTCTTTGGTGATGCATTAAAGACGTTGTTCAAAAATAGCTCTGAGCACTATGGGACTTGACATCTGTGGTCATTAGTCCCCTAGAACTTAGAACTACTTAAACCTAACTAACCTAAGGACATCACACACATCCATGCCCGAAGCAGGATTCGAACCTGCGGCCGTAGCAGTCGCGCGGTTCCGGACTGAGCGCCTAGAACCGCGAGACCACCACGGCCGGCAAAAACGTTGTCTACCGCGATATTCCAACTCCAGAGGACATGTAGGAACCTTTCGTGCTTAGTTGCAATTCTCTTCAGCAGGCAACACTGGAAGTAGTAAATAATTCTTTCATTCAACGAGTGCACCAGTGTTTCAGTGTCCAGGGTCACCGCTCTGAGCACCTTTGAATGTTCTACTACTGGGCAATGGAACAGGAGAGTCAAAGTCGATTTTGTGTCATGTCTTTATTTGGTTTTCATTTGTTTTCTGACAACTCCAGGAAGTGGACGAGTTTGTGATCCCGGGCTCAAAGTCAATGTTGTGTTAATAACTTTGTCTTTCAGTGAATGGGACACCGTGATACATTTTTGAATAGGACTTTAGGAGAGGAAATGGATTACCGAATAAAAAATACAGGGTGCCATTTAAAAACGTCATACCGCTGTTCATATCTTTAATATTACCTTGGAACTCTTCCATTTGGTCCGTGTTTGCATAGAAAAACAGTAATATCAGAAATTGAGTCCGCCTTGATGCAAAACACCTTGTTATTCGTTTATTTCTTAATTATTCCAAACTAATTGCGGCGACAAATATCACCATCATCAGTGGTTTTTTTTTAATCTAAGACATGTAGAAAATGGTATGGTTGTACAAACACAGTAAAACATTATTACATTTTTACAAAGCGTCTTTTGAAGTATAATTTTATATTGATGCTTTCATACTACCTGATGTTCGCTAACTAAAAAGACGGCAAGGGAAAAAAGAGCACAGAAAATATGTCGCAATCAGCGCCAATAATTTCTTAAAAAAATGCTTCAAATGGCTCTGAGCACTATGGGACTCAACTGCTGAGGTCATTAGTCCCCTAGAACTTAGAACTAGTTAAACCTAACTAACCTAAGGACATCACAAACATCCATGCCCGAGGCAGGATTCGAACCTGCAACCGTAGCGGTCTTGCGGTTCCAGACTGCAGCGCCTTTAACCGCACGGCCACTTCGGCCGGCAATTGCTTAAAACATGCTGTAACATACAATAAATAAGGTAGTATGAGAGTATCAACATAAAACTATATTTCAAAAGACGATTTGTAAAAATGTAATAATGTTATACTGTGTTTGTACAACCATACCATTTCTGAATGTTTTAGATTTTAAAAAAACCCCTGATGATGGTGATATTTGTCGCCGAAACTAGTATGGGACAATAGAGAAATAAACGAATAACAAGGTGTTTTGCATCAAGCAGACTCAATTTCTAATATTACTGTTCGTATCTTTGTAAAAAACAAAGCCACAATGAAGACAAACATGCTGATTGATGTCCCCCTGACAGCTAAAGAAAATTTGCTTGAAACATTTTGTAATTAGCATCTCGACAAACAGTTGTGTAGGGTAGTCAAGATAAGTGGGGCACCCCGTATACTTGCTTCACCTGCGGGTGCTACGACTAGAGTTCTGTTCCCGTCACGTAGTCAGTTGTGGGGTTGCTGCTTCATGCCACAGCAGTAGCAATCCCACCTCCTGCCCTCCCTCTCCCCTCCGCTCCCCCCACCACCCCCCCGGTTTAGTTGTACGCCACATTACAGAATGTTACAACAGCGTTAGTGCACCGACGTGCTGCAGAATGAAGTAGGTGGGATGACCTACGTATCCAATGGCTCGTTGTGACGACCCGCCTGAGGGCGATGCTGCAACAGAGTTACCATGTTTGAATATGCCCGTGAACTCACCATGAATAAACTGGCAAAATCTGTTGGTGTATGAGTGCAGACTGCCCATATTGTCTACAGGTAATGGTGTACTACACACGGTCATGTAACGTGGCATGACAACGGTGATCATAGAAAGATAGTGACTGACAGACATTCGAGATAAATGTCGTTCCTTGTCAATGACAATCCCTAGAACTCAACAGGAGTGTGCTCGTAACAGTTACCGTAGGTCCACCCCAACAACTTCCCGACTGAACATTGCGAAGGGAATTCCAGGTAATGGACGTTTGGAGATACGTACCTCGCAAAATGCCATTGCTTACATTGCATCACGATGTACTTTTTCAGTGAGCCAAATAACTCATAATCTGGACTGGAGGAGTTTAGTGTGGTTCTACGAATGGCAGTCTTGGCACTTTTCGAATGACACAAGACGGCGAGTGCACTAATGGCCCAATGAGGCGTTCATCCTACAATGTGTACGTAGTGCAATTCAAGCAAGAGGCTGTTCTGTGTTGTTTTCGGGTCTTTTTCGTACCATTCTTTAGGACCACTCATTCAGGTTATCGTGAATATGAACCAGGATGCTCATTTTAACATTTTCAGTGACCAAGTATTGCACTTTCATCTACAACTTCTTGATGAGTATGCTGTGGCCACTCCCATTCTCCAAGATATCAACAACCAAGATAACATGGCTGCACGCACTCGTTCATGATTTGACGATCACTCAAGCACCTTGTAGCACCTAGAATGGTCTGCTAAATTAGCCGATCCTATCCCACATAAAATGTCCGGATCTGTTTGGAACAAATGGTGATACGTAGCAATCGACAAACCTGCTATTTAGTAACTCTACGTGATCTAACTGTCAATGAGTGGTTTGAGCGGAATATGGCTTAAATGAAGAAACTTGTGTACTTCGCCGAAATCGAGTCACTATCAAGACTAGAACCTGTACATATACTTCTAAATTTTGTATGTGTTTAAAACCTATGAATAATTGTAATCTGTAATATATGTTGCCAAATCTTACACCATATAAACAGGTTTTTTGATGCAATATACAGTATGGTAAACCGAAGTATGTTCCAGTACTTTGTAAGAGATGATACAGCAGCCGTTCCGTACCTACGTACTTGATAGTAACATTAAGTTGTCTTGTGACAGCCAGAGCGAGAGCACCAGCAGCAGCGAGTACTGTTTGTATAAAGCGTTTTTGTACTTATTTGCTGCGCTTAGCTCTTAAATAGTTTTTCTGGGAAAACCTAGCGTAGTTTTCGCGTCTCGTATTTCAGTGAGTGTTTCTTGATTATCAGAGTAGCTCATCAGAAGATTATCTTGGGAATTTGTCACCGTATAGAGTAGGGTAAACATAGTCATGTGTAGGGACTGTGGTTGTTGTGAGCGGACGCAAGGAGAATTGGCCACTCTTCGGGGGCAGGTGGAGGCTTTGTCTGTTAGGCTCATCGAGCTCGAGGCGCAGGCGTCGGCTCGTAGTGGCGTTGGGGCAACTGTGGTGAGACCTATGCCTACTTCGGTGGCCTTGGAATCACATGGAACCCCTGATGTCGCTGCGTCTTCTGGCAGTGAGCATCTTACCGGTCAGCCATCACTCCAGGGTGAATGGCGGACAGTGGTGGGCTCGCGCGTGCCTGGCCGAAAGGCGAAGGTGGGATCTGGCCGCGTGGCAGCTGCCTTACCCCTTTCCAACAGGTACGGGGTGCTTCCTAGTGGTGATGACATCGTTTCCGAGCCACCACAGGATGCCTCGCCTGTTGGGCCAGTGGCCGATTCTCCGGCAAGGTCCCGACAGTCACAGAGGGCGGGCCTATTAGTTATAGGGAGCTCCAACGTTAGGCGGGTTATGGAGCCCCTCAGGAAAATAGCGAGTAGGTCGGGGAAGAATGCCAGTGTGCACTCGGTGTGCTTGCCGGGGGGTCTCGTCCGTAATGTGGAGGAGGCCCTTCCGGCAGCTATTGAACGCACTGGGTGTGACCGGCTGCAGATAGTAGCACATGCCGGAACGAATGACGCCTGCCGCTTGGGTTCTGAGGCCATCCTTGGTTCCTTCCGGCGGCTGGCTGATTTGGTGAAGACAACCAGCATCTCACGCGGAGTGCAAGCTGAGCTTAATATCTGCAGCATAGTGCCCAGAGTCGATCGCGGTCCTCTGGTTTGGAGCCGTGTGGAGGGTCTAAACCAGAGGCTCAGACGACTCTGCGACTATAATGGTTGCAAATTCATCGACCTCCGTTATTGGGTGGAGAACTGTAGGGCCCCCCTAGACAGGTCAGGCGTGCACTACACACCGGAAGCAGCTACTAGGGTAGCAGAGTACGTGTGGCGTGCACACGGGGGTTTTTTAGGTTAGAGGGACCCCCCTTGGGCGAAACGATAAAATACCTGACGGCTTACCAGAGAGGACATTATCATCGTTGATAAAGAACGTCCGTCCTCAGAGACCAAAAACAGGAAAAGTTAACGTAATATTGGTAAACTGCAGGAGTATCCAGGGCAAGGTTCCTGAATTAGTATCTCTTATTGAAGGAAATAGTGCGCATATAGTATTAGGAACGGAAAGTTGGTTAAAACCGGAAGTGAACAGTAACGAAATCCTAGACACAGAATGGAATATATACCGCAAGGATAGGATAAACGCCAATGGTGGAGGAGTATTTATAGCAGTAAAGAATTCAATAATATCCAGTGAAGTTATTAGCGAATGCGAATGTGAAATAATCTGGGTTAAGTTAAGTATCAAAGGTGGGTCAGATATGATAGTCGGATGCTTCTATAGACCACCTGCATCAGCAACCGTAGTAGTTGAGCGCCTCAGAGAGAACCTGCAGAACGTCGTGAAGAAGTTTCGTGATCATACTATTGTAATAGGGGGAGACTTCAATCTACCAGGTATAGAATGGGATAGTCACACAATCAGAACTGGAGCCAGGGACAGAGACTCTTGTGACATTATCCTGACTGCCTTGTCCGAGAATTACTTCGAGCAGATAGTTAGAGAACCAACTCGTGAAGCTAACGTTTTAGACCTCATAGCAACAAATAGACCGGAACTTTTCGACTCCGTGAATGTAGAAGAGGGTATCAGTGATCATAAGTCAGTGGTTGCATCAATGACTACAAGTGTAATAAGAAATGCCAAGAAAGGAAGGAAAATATATTTGCTTAACAAGAGTGATAGGGCACAAATCGCAGAATATCTGCGTGACCACCATCAAACGTTCATTTCTGAGGAAGAGGATGTGGAACAAAAATGGAAAAAATTCAGAAACATCGTCCAGTACGCCTTAGATAAGTTCGTACCGACTAAAGTCCAAAGCGAGGGGAAAGATCCACCGTGGTATAACAATCATGTACGAAAGGTACTACGGAAACAAAGAAAGCTTCATCATAGGTTTAAGAGTAGTCGAATCATAGCTGATAAGGAAAAGCTGAACGAAGCGAAAAAGAGCGTAAAGAGAGCAATGAGAGAAGCATTCAACGAATTCGAACATAAAACATTGGCAAACAATCTAAACAAGAACCCTAAAAAGTTTTGGTCATATGTAAAATCGGTAAGCGGATCTAAATCCCCTATTCAGTCACTCGTTGACCACGATGGCACCGAAACAGAGGACGACCGAAGAAAGGCAGAAATACTGAATTCAGTGTTCCGAAACTGTTTCACTGCGGAAAATCGTAACACGGTCCCTGACTTCAGCCGTCGCACGGACGCCAAAATGGAAAATATTGAAATAAACGATATCGGAATTGAAAAACAACTGCTATCACTTAGTAGCGGAAAAGCATCCGGACCAGACGAGATACCCTTAAGATTCTACAGTGATTATGCTAAAGAACTTGCCCCCTTTCTATCAGCAATTTATCGTAGATCGCTGGAAGAACGTAAAGTACCTAGCGACTGGAAGAAAGCGCAGGTCGTTCCCATTTTCAAGAAGGGTCATAAATCAGATGCGAATAATTATAGGCCTATTTCGATTACGTCAATCTGTTGTAGAATAATGGAACATGTTTTGTGTTCTCGTATTATGACGTTCTTAGATAATACAAATCTCCTTCATCATAACCAACATGGATTCCGCAAACAGAGGTCATGTGAAACTCAGCTCGCCCTATTTGCCCAAGAAATTCACAGTGCCGTAGACACTGGCGAGCAGATTGATGCCGTATTCCTGGACTTCAGGAAGGCATTTGAGTTCCGCACTTACGTTTAGTGAAAAAAATACGAGCTTACGGAATATCGGACCAGGTTTGTGATTGGATTCAGGATTTCCTAGAAGAAAGAACACAACATGTCATTCTTAACGGTTCAAAATCTGCAGATGTAGAGGTAATTTCGGGAGTACCGCAGGGAAGCGTGATAGGACCTTTATTGTTTACAATATACATAAATGACTTAGTTGACAACATCGGTAGCTCCGTGAGGCTATTTGCAGATGACACGGTTGTCTACAAGAAAGTAGCAACATCAGAAGACTCGTACGTACTCCAGGAGGACCTGCAGAGGATTAATGCATGGTGCGACGCTGGCAGCTTTCCCTAAACGTAGATAAATGTAATATAATGCGCATACATAGGGGCAGAAATCCATTCCAGTACGATTATGCCATAGGTGGTAAATCATTGGAAGCGGTAACGACCGTAAAATACTTAGGAGTTACTATCCGGAGCGATCTGAAGTGGAATGATCACATAAAACAAATAGTGGGAAAAGCAGGCGCCAGGTTGAGATTCATAGGAAGAATTCTAAGAAAATGTGACTCATCGACGAAAGAAGTAGCTTACAAAACGCTTGTTCGTCCGATTCTTGAGTATTGCTCATCAGTATGGGACCCTTACCAGGTTGGATTAATAGAAGAGATAGACATGATCCAGCGAAAAGCACCGCGATTCGTCATGGGGACATTTAGTCAGCGCGAGAGCGTTACGGAGATGCTGAACAAGCTCCAGTGGCGGACACTTCAAGAAAGGCGTTACGCAATACGGAGAGGTTTATTATCGAAATTACGAGAGAGCACATTCCGGGAAGAGATGGGCAACATATTACTACCGCCCACATATGTCTCGCGTAATGATCACAACGAAAAGATCCGAGAAATTAGAGCAAATACGGAGACTTACAAGCAGTCGTTCTTCCCACGCACAATTCGTGAATGGAACAGGGAAGGGGGGATCAGATAGTGGTACAATAAGTACCCTCCGCCACACACCGTAAGGTGGCTCGCGGAGTATAGATGTAGATGTAGATGTAGATTAAGTTCAAACGAATTTCGGGTTTGCAGCCGGTCATTGTTTAATTCACTGCACGATACTTCGACAGGGCATCTGTCAGTAATCTTCAAGTGAGCCATCGAAGACTGACGAATACTTGCTCCATTCCGCCCTATATAGAGCGCTTAGAACACTCCTATACAAAGCTCACACCGTCTCAGATCTAGACAGATTGCCTAGAGAGCTCGCCCCCCTAAGGACAGTGTTGAGAAAGAATGGATATTTCACCCAGCAGATTAATAGCGCACTGTCGGTTAAAATCAAAACTCAGGAAGTGGATAAAGAGGAGAGAGAATACGGCGGCAACATCTTTAGCTTTTCTTCCTTTTATGAGCAACATTTCGTTTAAAGTAGCAAGAATACTCCGTAAATTTCAAGTGTAAGATATTTTCTGTCCACCATCTAAGACTCTGGACCTTTTGGGACCGGTGAAGGACGACTTGTTATTGCGGAAGGCCGGAATTTACAAAAGATCTTGTCAGTGCGGTATGACTTACATAGGACAGACCACACGCACTATGAAAGAAAGCTGCGCTGAATATCAAAGTTGCACTCGCCTTTTGCAACCAAGCAAATCAGCGACTGCAGAACACTATATTTCCACTGTACATTCAATGGAGTATGACAGAACTGTGATTCTGACCACAGTTACATCTTTTTGGGACTCCATTATTAAAAAATCTGTGGAAATACGCCTGGCGGAAAATATCGTGAACTGTGATAGGGACTACAAGTTGAACAGTGCGTGGAACCGAGTCATCTCCACAATTTGTTCTAATTGAAGACTACAGAGTGCAGCAGTGAAGTGTGGACCCTCTGTCAACTTGAATTTTGACGCATGCGCGGAATAGTAGCAGTACGCTGTTTAGGGCAGAACGGAGCAAGTCTTCGCCAGTTTTCGATGGCACACCTGAATCGGTGCCTAATCGAAATATCGTGCATTGAATTAAACGAAGACCGGCTGCAAGCTAGAAATTTGTTTGAACATTCCGTTCACTGGGAAAATTTTAAAATTTGCACTATGAAATTCTGTAGTTCACTATCAATACTTGTGTCAAAACGAATACTCGGCAACTAGTATTGTCGATAGCTTTTGCAACAGTTGACATATTGAGGAGCTTTATATCTGTAAAATGTGTGTGACAGTAACATAGAGTAAATAAGGACGGGTGTAGATTAATACACAGTCAAGGACACACTTGATGAACTGTTCGTTCTTACTACCAATGCGATTTGCTAAATGAAGGAATAATTGATTGATTCCTGACCAGCTGTTCGTTATGTTGTAGAACGGTACACATGTCTATTACTATAGAAGAGTGTTATAAGGTTTGACACGGTCAGGTATGTGGAAAAGGAATCTCAGTTTTCAATATAACCTTTGTTTGCTAGATCGAGAGTTTATAAAATGATGTGACAGGTTAAATTGTGTTACCAATCACCTTCAGATCTAAAATCGACAGAAATATATGTTCATAAAGAGTTCTACATACTCAAAATTTGTACGATGTAAAATGAAAGGAATGTGACAAATAACATATCGTAATACATCGTCATGAAGTTTAACACGTGAAATGTTGTACAAGCAAGGGCAGAGTCATTAAGACTATTGTGAGTTTCATGGGGCTGCCATTTAAGATAAAAACCTGCATGCGTTTGCTATAGTGCACCACTGTGTCCACAGTTACATAGTAAATTTATCATACTAAAAGGAAGTTAAACAATACACAAAAGAATGTCGTTCTACCAAGTTTAGAAGAAAAAAAAAGACGGAAGATTAGTGTTTAACGTCCCGTCGACAACGATACCATTAGATACGGGAAAGCTTAGAAAAGTTGACAATTGCGTTCCCTTGCGTGGAATTAGAATTCACAAGACTGTTAACGGTGTACACTCTCCAGCGTATTGGAGCAATCTCGAAAGCTTTCTAAACGCAGGTGCCTACAGTCCACTAAGTATTGGGTTCCAAGCACTACGAAGTTTAACCTTGTCTTGCAGGTCAGAGAGAGGATGACTAGCCTTAAGAAGACTATTTTGCAAATGAAGCACTGCAGAAAACTGATTTAGTCGCCAATATACGTTTCCCAGTTAATCTTCGGAGCAATATGTCGCGTATTTTTTCGTGCACCTCGAGAGTGTGTGGATCTCAGACGGAGCAGCATGTGAGAATTAGTACGGTCGCACGGAAGATCAATGATCGAGGCGAAGGAACGTCCCACAGTAAAAACAGCGTCATACAACTGAATAACGACGTTTGTCACTACCCATGACAATGATGCAGATCAAATCCGGTAACTTAATTCGAGTAGAATGTCCTTTTAATACGGAATATCAAATACCGTCCCTCTACAAGCCAATAAAAGAAATGGTGAGACCGTTCACTACAACACAGTTCAGTACGACATTGATATAGGTTACACATATTGTTGTTGGACAAGACACTTGATAAAAATATACATTAGACGCTCTCTAGAGTCACGAAAATCGTTTCATCACATTTACTTCAGTACTTCAATCCAAAATAAAACACATCACACCAAAGAAGTAAAATAAGTAGTTTCAACTTTTAAGCAGTACAATGCATCTATTTCATACAATAGAAATGACTGCGAGAAACAACAAAGCTAACTGGTAACGATTTACAATTTCTACTAACCCTTTTATTGGTAGTTCTTTACTAGCATTTGTACAATCAAGATTAAGGCAACTACAGTAGTTACACAAAGAATTACAGAAAATCTGCGTAGGTAATGGACATGTAGGAAGGACACCTAACACTCGAGATACATTCACAGCTTTTAGAGCAATGTAATTTTAGAAAGTCGAGTAACTGAGTGAGTGGCAGGAGTTCGTAACAGCGAACTGCTCTAACTGTTAGTGGTGGCCAGAATACGAAGACTTTCGTATATTGCACGGGTAAATATAAAATCTTGTGGCGCAGTTGACAGCGAGATAATGAAACCACACTCTAAGGCGATGTCAGTAACATTTTCAGTGTATTTAAAACCTGGAATGTCTTGAACTTAAATTAATGCATTTTATCTATAATTAAGTGTATACTCTACACACGGAAGTGTATCTTTTGTTTACAATTTATGATGTGTTCCCTATTTGATACAGAAAAGTGCATACCACCAATGATTCCTGATTGGAGAGTTACATGTTTAGTTAAGACGAACAATTTCAAAGTGATTTTTTCCTTGGCAGAGAGATGTGCGCTCCTAGCGCTTTTATAGGGTGCATTAGAAGGAGTGGTCAATACTCAGCGATATTTCACGACCACTATTTGAAGCAAAAAACTTCATATCTGCGCAATCCCGAAAGGTTTTCTAGATAGAACACATTTAATGTTCATTGGACTAGTGGTGCGCACGTATGTGTGTTACCCATCCAACCTTTGACGTTTTGTTCTACCTCAAACTCACTCGTTGCTTTCAACGTCTTTACTCAGTATGTGTCTCTGCCATTAAACTCTCCCGTTGAACGCACAGTTGTCCGTGGTGTGCTACGAGTGAAGTAGCTCGAGGGATTGAGCGACTTTTTGCACAGATCAGTGTCCCACGAACACGTCTATGATGAACATGTCACTGGGAAAACATATACCCATTTCACGTACAGCGTGTCCACAGTCTCCACATTGGCGACAACATCACACGGTTTGAATTATGACACTGGTTAAAGAACAGTCATAATTCGCTTCTATTACTACTGTTCACTGATGAAGCCACATTTATACGGAATGGAGTCATCAGCACATGAAATAATTGTTGGGTCTCGCCCACTCGTCTCGATAGGGTGCCTTAAAGGATGCTGCGTTCTCGGAATGCTATACAACAATTCAAGCAAATAACATTAGCAGTCTTATTTCTATAAAGCAGATTGACAATACTTAACTTTAATGTACAAATGCGTCGCAAGCGATGGGGGACATGCAACATAGCCGGCCGGTGTGTCCGTGCGGTTCTAGGCGCTTCAGTCCGGAACCGCGTGACCGCTACGGCCGCAGGTTCGAATCTTGCCTCGGGCATGGATGTGTGTGATGTCCTTAGATTAGTTAGTTTTAAGTAGTTCTAAGTTCTAGGGGACTGATGACCACAGATGTTAAGTCCCATAGCGCTCACAGCCATTTGAACCAACATGCAACATAAATCCGTGTGCCTTTAAACAAGTAGCTATACATTGCGTTCAAACAAGCGATGGATATGGATCATTACAATCTGATATCATAGCACTCTGTGCTAATACTCCACTAATGTCCGGCCGAGGCTGGCAGGAGCGGCGCTTATATTCACTAGTTGCAGGTGTCGCTCCTGTCGTGGCACGGTCCTAATCAGCGCACCATTGGCCGATGTCGTTCCACCGCCTTTTCTGGTCTTGCGTTCTTTGTCTTCGTTCCGGCGTTTGAGGTTGAGCCAGAACAATAATTATCGATGGTCACAGGAAAATCCACAAGCTACGGTGGAAACCAGTTTCCAAATTCGCTTTGTGATGAATCTTTGGCTCATTGGTCCAGTCGTTTTAGGAGAGCGAATGACGGTACAGAATTAATTGAATTTGTTGGTAAATTTGTTTGTTGAACACAATGAGGACGTCCCTTTGGCCATGAACACTGCAATGTACTTCAATCACGACGGAGCCTCTCCAAATTTTACCACATGTATGAGAGAACTTTTGATGCATACTTACCCTAATCGCTGGATTGCTATCGGTATTAAAAATAACTGGCAAACAATATAGCCAGCCTTAAAGCCATTAGATTTCTGTTTATGAGGTTGGATGAAGTCTGAGGTGTTTAAACGGAAAGTAAATAGGCGAGATGACCTACTTAGTCACATCATCGACAAAAGGAAGGTGAATAAGCGAGATGTATTGTTTGGTGGCATCATGGGCGCTGCTTCCTTCATTAACGAGACTGTAGAGGCACTCAGACAAGCAACACAACATGGTCTCCCGACAATATACACATCCATAGAAGTTGACGCTGGGATATTCGAACACATATTTTGAACTGTACGACAGCTGTAACGTGATGTCTACGATAAAGCTTAGAGGTAAGTCTGCTAAAAATACATATTTTTCAATTGAAACTTCGTTAAATGCATGTTGCAATATTTGCAAACTGATGTACGTGTGCCGGCCAGAGTCGCCGAGAGGTTCTAGGCGCTTCAGTCTGGAACCGCGCGACCGCTGCGGTCGCAGGCTCGAATCCTGCCTCGGACATGGATGTGTGTGCTGTCCTTAGGTTATTTAGGTTTAAGTCGTTCTAAGTTCTAGGGGACTGATGACCTCAGATGTTAAATCCCATAGTGCTCAGAGCCATTTGAACCATTTTTGATGTACGTGTGTACATTTGTAAACCTTATAATGTGTTGAATACCCCAGAAAATAAATAACAATGTACATGAGATATGACTGGCAATGGCAAGGAAAGCGTTTCCGAAGAAGAGAAATTTGTTAACGTCCAGTATAGATTTAAGTGTCAGGAAGTCGTTTCTGAAAATATTTGTACGGAGTGTAGCCATGTATGGAAGTGAAACGCGGACGATAAATAGTTTAGACAAGAAGACAAGAAGCTTTCGAAATGTGGTTTTACAAAGGAACGCTGAAGATTAGATGGGTAGATCGCATAACTAATGAGGAGGTCTTGAATAGAATTGGGGAGAAGAGAAATTTGTGGCACAACTTGACTAGAAGAAGGGATCGCTTGGTAGGACATATTCTGAGGCATCAAGGGATCACCAATTTTGTATTGGAGGGCAACGTGGAGGGTAAAAATCGTAGAGGGAGACCAAGAGATGAATACAGTAAACAGATTCAGAAGGATGTAGGTTGCTGTCGGTACTGGGAGATGGAGAAGCTTGCACAGGATAGAGTAGCATGGAGAGCTGCATCAAACCAGTCTCTGGACTGAAGACCACAACAAGAACAACAACAACAACAACAACATGAGATGTGGTCTATCTTGGAAATCATTCTGGACGAGCATATGTCCATATGAAGCTTTTTGCTTCAAGTGATTATTTGTGTCATGTCTGTGGACAATGACCGTTCCTCCTGGGACGTCCCACATGACAGTGAAGACTGTTAAAACGGGTTAATAAGTGACAACACTTTTGGAAGTGTTCTAAACACCAGCTTGGCGATTCGTATCACTAGCGACCACTGTTATGTTGTTACATTAAAGTAACAGTCAAGCGGAGGTATTTCCGTTCCATACAAAGAAAAAAATATTGAAGTTCCTGAAGTTTCAGCCTTAGCCTTATTCGTTCATCTCGTCGAGTGGAGGCGAGTTGCCGAGTTCTCTGGGAGATTGTAAGCCACGAGTTTCTGCATAGTTTTTACCCTTACACTGCATCACATCGGTGTTGACCCACTGTCCTCTTTGCCTCCCAGGTAGTGTTCTCACTTTTGACAACCGTATCTGTCGAGTACGATATTTTCCCTGCTTCATTGCTCGTTTGACGGGATTTCCGAAGTTATTTCTTTCATTCTTTATTTACACTAGTGTACAAAACTTAAGGACGAAAGTAACTGTCACATGATGTGCCACTGCCAAGTAACATAGCTCGATGAAAGTTAAACCATACATAAAAATAACCACTGCAATAAAGTACAGAAGGTAAGTGAAGGAAATACGTAATGAGATAGACAGAAATGATCGATTTATTGAAAGACAATAATTGCACTGAAATCACCGCCATTTATGAAGATTCCCAAGACATTAAAAAAGATAGATCTTCGTTTTTAATAGGATGTGTGGCCACCAAGAATGGCGGTGTATTCCCTGCAAAGTGCTTCCATGGTTGCCCCAAGGTTGGTAAGGAATTCTTGTGGTAGGTCGTTCCACTCCTACGTACAAGAGCTCGTTAGCGACCTCTGCTATGGAGGCGGATACAAATTCATAACAGGATGTTCAAAAACAGTATTTAATACTGATTGCAGATTTACAATAGACAGTCTCAGAACAGTATGCACATAAATTTTACTTAGTACATATTGCAGATTTACAGTAAATGTAGTCTAGTTACTCTTTTCTGACGATTTCTAAGCTGAAGTAGGTTGCCGTTGGGTGATATCATACTTCATCTCTGCAAAGTAACCCCACATGCCTTCAGTATTCACAACCATCTACTTGTGCTTTAGTGAAGCAATGGAGAAAATAAAAAAGAAGTATGCCATAAAAAAGTTATAAAGAGATGACGAGATACAATCCTGAAAAAAAGAAAAAAAGAAACGCAAGTGCTTCTCAGTACAAGACGTTGTTGAAAATGGGGCTGCATAGGAGATGACCCGTACATTCGCCATTATTGACCCAACGACACCGTCAGTGGGCACGGGATCATCTTGATTGAACCACGGAACAATGGAAACAATTGCCCACGCTGATGAATCACGCTTACTGTTACGGTAGTGCGTGGGTACAGGAGCACGCCTGCAAAACGGCCGTAGGTGGCAGCTGGAAGTATTTCTCCACGGAGGAGATTTATTTAGCTCTCCAGAGGACTTCTCAGACACTATTAAAGCTATGGAGTATGTCAGCATCATTGCTGACAACTTGCATTTTTTAGTGACTTGTGTAGTCTCTACAAGAAATGGCATTTTGCCTTAAGGCGAGCAGAAAACCGGTTCACAAGATTAATAAATACTGCACAACATCCGCAATTTATGTTTCCATTTGTGAAAATAATAGCTCTATGTAAATAAAGCCAGTATTTGACATCTTGTCGCTATCGAGATCCTTGCAACCGTTGTATTTCAGCTTAACTTTTCAAACAATTTAGTTTCGTCACTGCAGGTTTCAAGCACATGCCTGGCAGTTGAAAACCTTTCTACCAACTGTTTACAAATAGTTGGTGTAAACGTTACCGAGGGTGATCAGGAAATGTCTGATACGCTTGTAAGTATTTTGCAGGGCAGGTTGTACTGAGACATATATAGCAAGAAAAACATTCGATACGTTGCTCCGTTTCCGAGTTATTTGGCACTGAAGTTAGCCAATCAGGTCGTAGTGCACAAAAATTCAAGTTTTAGCTAACCAAACAAAGCACTCGTTGGGCTACACCGCCCTTAACAGGCTGCCTGAATGTGAGCGTGGGACACACCGATTGGCTACTTTCAATGCTAAATAACCCAGAAACGGCACAACGTATCGAATAATTTACGTAACATTTATGTCTCAGTACAACCTGCCCTGCAACATTCCTACAACCGTTTCAGACATTTCCTGACAACCTATATATAGTGTGTATGTGTTCAAAAAAATGGCTCTGAGCACTATGCGACTTAACTTCTGAGGTCATCAGTCGCCTAGAACTTAGAACTAATTAAACCTAACTAACCTAAGGACATCACACACATCCATGCCCGAGGCAGGATTCGAACCTGCGACCGTTGCGGTCGCTCGGTTCCAGACTGTAGCACCTAGAACCGCAAAGCCACTCCGGCCGGCTGTGTGTGTGTGTGTGTGTGTGTGTGTGTGTGTGTGTGTGGAGTGTGTATGTATGTGTGTGTGTGTGTGTGTGTGTGTGTGTGTGTGTGTGTGTGTGTAGTTTATATCTGCCAGGTGTAGAAGTATGAAACTTGTAGGTGCTGCCAGAAGAAGAAAATGGATGGATGACAGTTAGCAACTATGTCACAGTCCAACAGCCACATTCAGCAAAAATAACCTGGTGGGATGAAATAAAGAGAGTAACATCAGAAAAAGACCTGCCATGTTTCCTTCCGAAAGGCACTGAATGGTTTTGTTGAACTTTTGTATAATTTTATGTCTCAAATTATCTTTTTAAATTAATTCTGGTGAGCTAAAACTGCCCATTATTTTCAACTTAAATTTTATTTCATTCTATATAGATTTCAATTAGTATGCTCAAAATTGGTTAGGATTTTTATATATTGTAGTAAATGGGTACTTTGACAGCACTTGGCATGTTTATAATGCATAACATTTTTTTATGTAATTGTCCTTTCCTGCAAACTGATTACTCTCATGTACCGTGTGGTATTAGAACAAAGATCTACAAAGCTAAACATCAAAATGACATGATCGAGTGCTGATACGCTCACACTTTTGTGTAACACATCGAAATGCAGCACACATTACAAGAGTGGCACTCTCCCTCTGCTTCCTTCTAATGTGCCTGAAATCCTCATCACTGTAACACGAAGTCAACTTCGTCGTAGTTGAATACATGAAGCAAAAAATTCCCACAAATTTACAAAATTCTGCTTATTTCTTCTGCTTCTTCATTATTTATGTCTTAATTTTGTTTAATTATTATTTATTTATTATTTATTATTGTTTATTCGGCTTATTTATCCATCATCTGGACTTAATTGCTTGATCAAAATAAAAATCTCGCTTGTACATCCAGTTCAAATATTTGTAAAAACCTTCCTTCCAGATCTACTCACCATTAAAATTATCGCCTCTATAAAATTCCCTATCAGTACTCACTTGTCGCTTGTTTCCATCCTATGTGTCCGCAAATATTCAGCACACTTCCTCTTCCGTATGCAAAGCAAGGCACAACTTCCTTATACCTTTGCCCAGTGTCCATGTTGCCTGCACGTGATACACACCTCCTGTTTTGCCTCGTTACATGGCGTGCTAAGACCAGTCAGATCACACTGATCACATTTCATGGGAAGTTGATGTCCTGTTTCTCTTATGTGGCCCCTGAACTGGCTCAAATCTGCTGCAGTAGTCTTCTGTCCTAACACTACGCGAAATATCGGATATTTTTACATGCTGATTCTATCAACATGTTTCCAAAATCCGAAGCTACTGGAAACAATTAAATTCTTGTAACTCTTCTCTATCTTTGTACACACAGTACGTCTTATAGACTCATTATCAAACAGAAATTAACCCTGCCAAAATAATCAATGCCGGTGGCAACGCTATGAATCGCAACACAGGGTGCGGAATCCATGGATCAACACACACAGAAAATATTGAGCTAAGGGGAGATAAGCACATAGATTAGTACATTCGAACTAGCAGTTACACTACCGCAGAACTAGCTGTTCACAAGGCTGTCAAGTTATGAAATTGAAAAAAAGAATCTCTCTAATGGCAAATCAGTTTCTCATTTCACAAAAAAAGCAACGAATCTGTCATTAATTAAAATATACACTATGTAACTCAGCAAAGTAACTCAGGACAAGCACTAAGCATTTGCTTTGTACACATCACAAAGGTACAGGGGACAACAATTCTATACAAGTTCCAGGATCTGAATTCAGACAGTACAAAGTCAACATCACACTATTGCAGAAAACTAAATTCTGACATGACGTGACAATTCTTTACTGAGTCAAGTGATTAAAAATCAGAATTCGAATCCTGTCAAATGTTATGCAAAGTTACAGGAACAGAATTCAGAAATTTGGCTCTCTGTCCCAGTTATTGATAAAACGTTAGAGGCCAGGGCTCCAGGAAACAAATCCTGGCACAGGGTCGCGAATTCTATTCAAAAAGTCTGTGGAGCGAGTTTATTTTGGTAATGTGCAACATCACTCCTTACATCTGTTAGGTAATATGCTACATGACAGAACCGCCCATAAGCTACACCACTATAAATCTATGTGCAACGGAGGTCTGACTCTATCTAATTAATATTTTGGTCCTAATGGTGAAACTGATGTGGACGTAATGTAATAGACTTTCAACTAGAATGAGATTTTCACTCTGCAGCGGAGTGTGCGCTGATATGAAACTTCCTGGCAGATTAAAACTGTGTGCCCGACCGAGACTCGAACTCGGGACCTTTGCCTTTCGCGGGCAAGTGCTCTACCAACTGAGCTACCGAAGCACGACTCACGCCCGGTACTCACAGCTTCACTTCTGCCAGTACCTCGTCTCCAACCTTCCAAACTTTACAGAAGCTCTCCTGCGAACCTTGCAGAACTAGCACTCCTGAAAGAAAGGATATTGCGGAGACATGGCTTAGCCACAGCCTGGGGGATGTTTCCAGAATGAGATTTTCACTCTGCAGCGGAGTGTGCGCTGATATGAAACTTCCTGGCAGATTAAAACTGTGTGCCCGACCGAGACTCGAACTCGGGACCTTTGCCTTTCGCGGGCAAGTGCTCTACCAACTGAGCTACCGAAGCACGACTCACGCCCGGTACTCACAGCTTCACTTCTGCCAGTACCTCGTCTCCAACCTTCCAAACTTTACAGAAGCTCTCCTGCGAACCTTGCAGAACTAGCACTCCTGAAAGAAAGGATATTGCGGAGACATGGCTTAGCCACAGCCTGGGGGATGTTTCCAGAATGGAGACGAGGTACTGGCAGAAGTGAAGCTGTGAGTACCGGGCGTGAGTCGTGCTTCGGTAGCTCAGTTGGTAGAGCACTTGCCCGCGAACGGCAAAGGTCCCGAGTTCGAGTCTCGGTCGGGCACACAGTTTTAATCTGCCAGGACTTTCAACTACTTTAAGTGCCTCCGACATAAACTAATTTAAGAACGGTTATAGGGTCTGATTTCTACTGAAATTAAGGTGTCCAGTGTGATTGCATAGATTTATTGTCGAAAAACGCAAGGGTGAAATTCGATGAGCAAACGAAAATAACTTTTAATTAGAATGAATACAAGGAGTGCTGCAGTGCATATGACAAAGTCGGGAATGGACAGAATCCCTACATAACGATACCCACACAGAACGTGAATAAAGCTATCTGACTATGATTCACTCGATCGACAGAGGCTGTGAACGGCAAACTATGCACTAATGGACTATAGATATGTGAAGCTACGACTGGCGCTGTTTGCAATGGTGAATGCTGTGTGCAGTGAGCAATTTACCTCCAATATTCCTATCAAGCTGGAATAGCTCAGTGCTTACCATGTACCATCAGGAGTCAGCAAAGCGATGAACTGCACGTCACAGTGATGACTTGATCGAAGTGCCACAGCCACCACTGGTCGATACAGGACCCAGAGCCGTGTCTCCAAACCAGACGCGAAATTGTGATGCCAGTGAACTAAGCCTCGGTCAGATTTACCCCTGGCAACAAACGGAAAATCGACCAGAGTTGCCTTGCACCAAACATTGAATTTATGGTGAACTTTGTGGCTACCACACAACGCTTGCACTTCAATCTGATTACGAGTCTCACTCTGGCTGTCTGACCATAACCGTCCTCCCACCCAGACTTTGCGATATTCTCTGCTTCCGCACCTCCTTAATACTCTTCAAAACCATATGTTCCACGTGGAACTCCTTCAAAAGCATAATTCATCAACGGTGGGGCGTGAGTGTTGTTTTCCATCAAGAGCACTTTTTTATAATAATACTCATTACTGCCTCCCTCCAACAGGCACCAATCCTCTCTCTATTGCGGGATCAAACACGAGCCCTCCGGTACACCTCTTGATGTCACAGTCAGATCGCCAGTCAAGACATGTATTCATCATTCGAGCGGCCGGCCGGGTGGCCCTGCGGTTCTAGGCGCTACAGTCTGGAACCGCGTGACCGCTACGGTCGCAGGTTCGAATCCTGCCTCGGGCATGGATGTGTGTGATGTCCTTAGGTTAGTTAGATTTAAGTAGTTCTAAGTACTAGGGGACTGATGACCTTAGAAGTTAAGTCCCATAGTGCTCAGAGCCATTTGAACCATCATTCGAGCGGAAACACTGGCGTGGGAGACATCACGTACGTAAAAAAAAAAAAAAAAAAAAAAAAAAAAAAAAAAAAAAAAAAAAAAAAAGTGTAGCAGTTCTTTGGACGTCTCTAAACGTTGTCACAGCTACCTGCGAAAGCTGAGATATCCTCTCTCCTCTGCAGGGATCAATTAAGAGCAACTCCCGCTGAAGTGATGTGGCAAAGGACCCATAAAGACGAAGGTGCCAGTCTCTGAAGAAAAGTTGGCTGGCTCTGAGCACTATGGGACTTAACATCTGTGCTCATCAGTCCCCTAGAACTTAGAACTAGTTAAACCTAACTAACCTAAGGACATCACATACATCCATGCCCGAGGCAGGATTCGAACCTGCGACCGTAGCGGTCACGCGGTTCCAGACTGAAGCGCCTATAACCGCGCGGCCACATCGGCCGGCTGAACAGAAGTGCTCTATGTCGTTGTATATGCGCGCCCCTGCGGGACACAGGCAAACCCCCTACTTCCAGGGCCCATCCGCCACCGTTTTTCCACAGGGAGAAGCGGCGACCACGATTCTTCACCTGTCGTCCCACTATACCTGAGCTTAGTCCTTCGCATTCTCTAAATTGCCAGCAATAATGCTGCTCTCCTGCTATCCATGCTGTGCCGAAGCCGGCGAACCCAAAAGCAGCCTTAGCTGTCAATGAGGAAGACGCTCTTCGAACACGAGCACAATTCCTTCACCTCAAAATACTGCATACAAAATTACCTAACAGTTACCACCGCGCCTTCATACTCTTCACTAATATGGTAACTGTGCCTCCTTAACGCAACACGAGTGTCCTTTCTGGGTACTGTACATAATTGTGATCACGTTAGGTAAAAGAAGACGAGCACAAAGGGCTAGCTGCTTTTTCCATTTAGCAGACAGATTGTACAGTTACTTTTAGCAAGGTTCCTTAGAAAGTTAACAGTCATGTACTATTCACAATTCTTACGTTATTTTGTTTATATCAGTCAAATTTTACAGTTAATATCAGTTGATGGTCGACTTATAAAATGCAAACTGCCTGTTTTACGTAGAAAGTAATATTTTATGCACCATCTGAGGGCCACAAAGAGTTTGCACAATTTTCTTGTCATATGTCAGTATTGTTCCATTTCATGATATGAAATTGTCTCATCTAGTAGCGATGGCACATAGGATCCATTAATACTACAATCACTTGACGCTTTTAGTCTGATGCATCAGAAAAGCAATCTATTAGATATCAGTATATATTAAAATTTTTCTATTAGGCACTTTAAAAACTTACGTTAATTTTTAGATGATATAAATTCAGTTAAAATACCTGCCTCACAGCATAACGTACAGCGAGATAGCTTGCAAGACAAGGAGATAAGTTAAACTTGGATCGAATCCATGAGGCGGGGTAACGGCTGACGGTTTGGCACACCGGCCAGGTGGATTCTAGGACGTTTTACCCGCTCATTCGGGCAAATTCTGGGCTGGTCCCCAACCTGTACCTAAAACGATAGTATTCAAAAACATTTAAATACAATAACACGGAACAAATAGTATACGATTAACAGACAGATTGCGTACGCCGTGCCGCGCGGGATTAGCCGAGCTGTCTCAGGTGCTGCAGTCATGGACTGTGCGCCTGATTCCGGCGGAGGTTCGAGTCCTCCCTCAGGCATGGCTGTGTGTGTTTGTCCTTAGGAGAATTTAGGTTAAGTAGTGTGTAAGCTTAGGGACTGATGACCTTAGCAGCTAAGTCCCATAAGATTTCACTTTTTTTTTTTTTTTTTTTTTTTTTTGCGTAAGCCGTATACTACTCTCTTCCCCACCTCCACTCCAGGTTAACTGATGGAAAGGCCACCTGGTCTTATAGCTAGGCTACATAAATTTTCCAAATCATGAAATAGCGTACAAGAGGTTGCTCATGATTTGACGAAACTTGTCGTTTTGAATGTCCGGTGCCTGCTGGCGCTGGATCAGGGGCATGTTGCGCTGCTGGGAAAAATAACAAAACGTAAGTATAAACGAATATATTAATAAATGAATATTATTATTAATAATTGACTGATAAATACTTTCTTTCAATCTGACAATCTTCTTCTGCTTTTTATTCTGGCTGGAGGTAGTGGTCAGTCCTCACTGATAGCGTTTCCTCTAACTGCAGAGCACAGACCTCACGTGATCCCTATCGGCTAGTAGGAGGCCCCCAGCTATTGACTGAGAGCAGTGTAACGCAAATGGACTAGAGAAAAATGAGGAAAATCAAAAAGAAACTATCATTAAATCTTAATTGACTCGAAAAAAAAGTACTCGATGGGACAGTGGTCACCAAAAGAATGATTTTGACCGTTAGAAAGTTGAATTAAAATGATAGAACAAGAAACTTTGAAGAACCCTTCATCACACCTGTGCCCTCTCAGACACAAATAAAAATCTAATAGTGGACAAAAATAGAACACTCGAATCAATCTAAAGAGGAATCCTATCATTAATCCAATGAAAAGCTTCGAGTGTGAATAATTCCTTCAGCACTATCGTAACAAAAGGTTCTGCAAATCCAGCTGATCACGTGATGCATGTCCATAAAGACTCATCTAGAAACTAAGATAAAATTCACTTGCGAATCGCCAAAAATTAATAAAATTAGAATTATATATTAATACCTTCAGCCGCGAACGGGAGTTGATATATACCAATGGGGACAGGTGAAAATGTGTGCCCCGACCGGGACTCGTACCCGGGATCTCCTGCTTACATGGCAGACGGTCTATCCATCTTTCTTTTTATTTATTTTTTAAAATTTTGTTCGAGATAGTTCGCTGCGTGTGGTCTGGGCAGACGTCACAACGCATCCGTTCAAGCTGATCGTTGATTCCTTGACTCAGTTTTTTTATTGCAGAGATCACGCAGCCTTCTAACCGAACACGCTGAGCTACCGTGCCGGCATCCAGCTGTGCCACCCAGGGCACAGAGGATAGCGCGACAGCAGGTACTATCTCGCGCACGCCTCCCGCGAGACCCACATTCGCACCTTGTATGTCCACACACTACATTCGTAGTGTCCCACCCCAACACAACACTCATTATCGTGGAAGACATTCTCACCAAGTCCCGTAAGAGTTCGGGGAATATGTATTGCCAGAATTATATAATTATATGGATATGGTGTCTATTCTTTCGGACATGTCCGAAAGAGCAGACACCAATCTATATAAGTATATAGTTCTGGTAATACCGGCCATGCCCTTCATCTTCTGTGCGGATGCACACATATTACCCGAACTATTACGGGACGTGGTAAGAATGTCTTCCACGGGTAATGAGTGTGTTGGGTAGGGACACAACGAATGTAGTGTGTGGACATATAAAGTGAGAATGTGGGTCTCGTAGGAGGCGTGCGCGAGATGGTCCCTGCAGTCCCACTATCGTCTGTGCCCTCAGTGGCTTAGGAGCTAGCAATATACAAACGGCACTCAGCGACTACCGCGATGTTATCGCACTGGCCTCAACATGTCGTCTCCGGGGTGTATTGGTCTCGATAGACTTCGATCGCGCATTTGACAGGCTGAGTCATGCTTATCTCACGGACGTGATGACGAAAATGAAGTTTCCGGAAAGTTTTGTCAGCGTTGTCATGAGACTACTCCACGGAGCCGCATCCAAAGTGCTCATCAATGGACACTTGGTGGGGCCCATCACCATCTCACGATCGGTCAGACAAGGGTGCCCGCTGTCAACGATATTGTATGCCATCGCTGTCGAGCCGCTGCTTTGCGGGCTCCGGAATCGACTCCAAGGAATGACGATAAGGCACAACACGTTTAGATGCCGAACATACGCAGATGACCTAGTGTTTTTGGCACGGTCAGGCGATGAGGCAAGAGTGGCCTTGCATTGGATTAATTTGTATTGTATGGCTACGGGAAGTCGCCTGAACATGGCAAAGTCAGGAGCGATGAACATCGGGAGAGGACTCCCGACTGGAAGTGTAGCACCATTACAGCCGATCAACAAGATGAAATGCCTAGGAATTATCTTCACTACAGACGTTCGACGCACGGCGGCACTGAGTTACAGAAATCTTCTGCAAACAATTCGTGCGAGTGTCCGAAGTCACAGGTTAAGGGCACTGGATATGGTACAACGGGTCACCTTTGCCAACACTTATCTAGCCTCTCGCATCCCCCACCTGGCACAAGTTCTTCCTATGCCGGTGGTGTTGGCCCGCCGAATCCTGGCGGCACTAGGATATTTTGTGAGCACAGGTCTGCTTTTTAAGGTAGGATACGAAACCCTCACCCTTCCTCGTAGTCGTGGAGGTCTTGGACTCGTCCACGTACGCGACCGAGCAGTGGCTATTTATGTAACCACAATGATAAAGCTGTGGACACGACACCAGACAAGTCTGACGGGCAGCTTGATAGACGAACT
This sequence comes from Schistocerca americana, assembly GCF_021461395.2. Classification (NCBI taxonomy): domain Eukaryota; kingdom Metazoa; phylum Arthropoda; class Insecta; order Orthoptera; family Acrididae; genus Schistocerca; species Schistocerca americana. Next base: position 661,914,230 of record NC_060130.1, read on the forward strand.
CGCTCCACCTTCTCTTTCGGCTCCGGTAGCGGTGGCTCACATCTCACCATCGCTTGCCCATATGCGAACCTTCTTTGTGGAACACAGTTACGTACATATGGAACTACCGACTACCAGGACGGCGACGGCACGTGATATATATCACATCTTGACTCGACGACGGCCGAATAATGCCGTAGAGCGCCGCCAACCAACAGTTACGTGGTCAGTGGTATGGCGTACAGTGCACCACCCACACCTTGATACGGGAACGCGCGCACTGTGGTATCAGGTGGTAAATGGGAAATACGTGACTCGTTCCAGGTTGCATACTATTCATATGGCGGACGAGCCACTGTGTCCGCAGTGCAATGTTATAGACACTGAGGAGCATCGCCTGATATGCGGTCCTTCGGCGGACGTATGGTGTTTGGTCAAAAAAATGATCGCCTTCCTCCTTCGGGTGGGGCCGCAAACAGTAGAACCACGCACACTACTTCTCCCAGATAGGACATATTTTCCCCGAACGAAGACAAACGCAGTGACATGGATTCGAGGTTTGACTGTGCGTTATCTTTTCCGAGACGGCAGTAAGAATGTACTTGACTTTTGGGCCTTACTACAGGAACAACACTCACAGCTTATGAGACATCCGAGATATCGAACATATTACGCAAATTTTTTAGGGAGTGCCTTGCTTGACCCCCCACCCAGTTGGGGTGTCCCGGGTAGGAGAATGTAATTATTGTCTATAAGTATCAGAACAAGAACGGACCAGGACAGTGGAGAGGATCCACAAACACACGTGAAGACGTACCCGACACCAACGCGAGGTATGACGGGATTAGGGAGGTACGCGCCTAAAATAGGAACGTAGAACGTTATTGTTTTGTACTGACAGAAGCAGGATATTTTATTTTCTTTTTTTCACTATTATGTAAAAAAAAGTCCACTTATTTAAGTTTCCCAGAAGAATTTTATTTTATAAAGTCATTGTCTTATATTCTTATATATTTAAAAAAAATGCTAGAAGCAGTTTATGTTTGTTACTGTTACACCGAAAAAAAAAAAGAAAAGAAAAAAGGTGGATAGAGCGTCTGCCATGTAAGCAGGAGATCCCGAGTTCGAGTCCCGGTCGGGGCACATATTTTCACCTGTCCCTGTTGATGATACATATCAACGCCCGTTAGCAGCTGAAGGTATTAATATATAATTCTAATTTCGTTCTAGATGGCTGCAGGTCAGCAATGGTGTCTGTTCTTTCCGAAAGAATAGACGCCATATCCGTATGAGTATATAAAAATTAATAATGTGCCACTAATGAAATATCGCTTTAAAGACTCTGAAAATCAACCAATAACTCACTGAAACTACATATTCTCAAATTTAATTCAAGTCAACCCTCGGAGTGAGAGAAGCGCTTATCCTGATTAGTGTGCACCTCACCATGTCAGCAGCCAGAGTGACGGAAAAGCTAACGCTCTCCGTCCTCCCTGCACCCCCGCGAAAACAAAGCGCTCCTAAACTGATAACTGTTAAGCGAGGTGCGTGACCTGTTGCCGTATTATGACCATGAGGGCAGATCGCTTTCGAGAATTCCTCTGCCCTGAGACAGTCGAAATGGCAGACCACAGATGAACACGAATGCCCATCTTCGCTGCGTGGTGGGACGTCTAAAATTTGCTCAAACATTGCCTGCGCAGGAGATGCACCTAATTACCCAGAAGTGGACATGATACAAAGTAGCTAACTACTTGTCCTTACAATGATATCTGTTATTCTTTCTTGTTCTTGGATTCATATGTAATCAAAGTTACAGAAATCAATATAAGAGGAAATGTGTCTGCTGGAAAACTGGCAGACGCCTTCCAAGCAGACCCCATATGGCGTCATAAACTAAATGAAATAGATCTTAATGGAGCTAAAATGTAGCAATACACATAATTTTCTATATATGTAGAGGAATAGTAGCGTTAACTTCCTAAGTCGTTGGTTATGGCTATCGATACCGGTTTGTTACCGAGTAGTTAATGTCATTAAAATATTCGCTAGATGCAGTCTTAACGGGCGTTGTGTAATGCACTGTAACACATATCTGTCGACAGTACAGAGTATATTATAATAACTAGCTGAGTAACTGGCATTGCCCAGGTTTGTATTTATTCGAACCTTCCATTAGTCCATTTCCTCCTTCCACCACTCCCTGTCTATCTCCTCCTTCCCCCTCTCTCTGCCTATCTCCTCCACCCTCTCCTTCTCTCCACCTCGTTCACCACTGATTCTCTCTCCATCGCATCCTGCCCCTTTCTACCTCCGTCTCCTCCTACCCTCTTCTCTGTCTATTTGCCCTTCCCCCTCACCCTGCCTATCTGCTCCTCGTTCCTTTGTCCATCTGGTCCTTTCCCCCAGATCGTAAGTAATATGTATACCAAATTTCTTTGAAATCTTTCCAGGAGTTTACGATGTGCTTTTCGCCCAAGGCTTTGTCTGTGTACGCACGTGCCAAATGTATTTCTCACATATTTAACACATTTCATTGGTATATGTACACGTATTTCACCTTTATCTACAACGAATTTCGCCTTGTAGTTTCATTTTCACGCATCTCAAGGTTTATGATGTATTTCCCAAACTATGTGCCTTACAATGACATAATGTAGGAGGCGCCTCTAGTGTCGGTTGCGGCTACCGTTGGCCAAATGTGTTGCGAACAGTTTTAGTAGTAAAGAAGTAATAAATTAAAACGTCATGCATAATGCGGCAGTTTTACAAACATGTCAGTGTTTATGACATCGTATCTCCTGAACTGTGTGTCGTACATTGATATATGTTTTTAGGTATATTTAGCGGAATATGTGGATGCAGTCTACGAAACGTGTAGAGAATAGAGTCATAAGTAATAAATTTGAAAGCTCATATTCCATGCGGCAGTTTTACTGCAGGAACGGTAAAAATGTAGTAAGTAATAAACTTTCTTTCATGATTTTGTGGAGGTTGTCACCGTGAAAATGTTTCGTAAATGTTGGAATTTGCTGTGAAGTTTGTTGCTACTCTCTAAGTGCTCTCATTCGCAAATAATGGAAGAGTGAAGTATGGATATTGGCCATCGTGGGCTGCACTGCTTATGCATTTCCACCTTCACTCATTTAACAGATAGGTGGATCTCACCGTCATACAATTATCTCGAGGCAGTAAGTGATAAGTGTACAAAGTTTGGTTGAAATCGGCAGGGTGGTAAGATGGAGATGTGGAACATGCGCACATACATCAATTTTTGTAATACCCATGGATTCAGACTGACTTAGCTGCTTTTCTTCTGTTGTGTTGTGCTGGCGGGACGCAGCAAAGTCCTCGCCCTGCCACTGCTAAAAACGGGCTGCACCGTAGGATGTGTAGCAGCGGGGATGTGCTCAGTGCTCCGAGCTCTCCTCCATTAGCGAGTGTTTATTTACTTGCACACAGTGCAGTATAGTAATGTTATTTAGATCGACTTGCATCATGATGGCTCTTTCGTACCGAGAGGCGACGATCAAGCTTATGTTCAACGCACAATGCCCCCAACCCAAAGTTCGTGAAATGGAACTTCTTTGCGTGATGTGGTGCACTTAGGAGCAAGGAATTCAACTGTCCATCTCTCCAAGATGTTCTGCTTTAAGCTCGTAGACGAAGCGGCTTATGATAGGCTGCTACGCAGATCTGCACTCAGTGGAGTGTGTCAGAGTTCGTATTGAGCTCCGAAAACATATGCCATCGTATGTGTCGATCCGCGAATGTCGCTCGATCGTAATTCATGATGGACAACAGAATACCTGCTCAGGTTACGAAACAGGACATGTCCGCTCGGATTGCATTCAGAGACGTCTCTTGCGGGTACCTCCTGTGGAACAGACATTGACGCCGCAAATGACGTCCATATGTGGAGGTATTGGAGAGGGATGTGGGTGTCGCCCACGACCGGCCCTCGTCTAAGGTGACCGTGAGATCTGCACTCTATACCGTAATCTACCAGTCACGTACACTAAGGCGACAAAAATCAGCCCGCATCTTGTGGTCGTGCGGTAGCGTTCTCGCTTCCCACGCCCGGGTTCCCGGGTTCGATTCCCGGCGGGGTCAGGGATTTTCTCTGCCTCGTGATGGCTGGGTGTTGTGTGATGTCCTTAGGTTAGTTAGGTTTAAGTATTTCTAAGTTCTAGGGGACTGATGACCTAAGATGTTAAGTCCCATAGTGCTCAGAGCCATTTGAACCATTTGACAAAAATCATAGAATACCTCCTAATATCCTGTTGGATCTCCTTTTGCCTGGCGTAGAGAAGCAATTCGATGTGGCATGGACTCAACAAGTGGTTGGAAGTCCCCTGCAGAAATAGTGAGCCATGCTGCCTCTACAGCCATCCATAATAGCGAAGTGTTGCCCATACAGAATTTTGTGCACAAACTGACCTACTGATTACATCCCATAAATGTTCCATGGGATCCATGCCTGGAGATCTGGGTGGCTAGAACATTTCATACAACTATCCTGAATGTCCTTCAGACCAGTCGGAATCAACTAGGCAATCTTGTATTTTAATAACCGTTTAAATTTTATGTCGAATTGTTTGTGCTCTCTGTAGATTAGTTCAGACGTTCTTTGCACAACAGTATTTAGCATGGATAGGGACTGCGACTGCTGTGTTCGGAGGCAGGCTGAGTTGGCATCCCTTTGCTCCCAGCTTCAGGCAGTGTTGGCTTTGGTCACACAGCTTAAGGCTGTTGTCAATGGGCATCACTGTGGGGGACCGGACGGGGGTTTGTCGGGGACGACCAGCTCGTCCCATGCATCCCCCAATCGGTCTACGGCTGTGGCTGCCAGGGATAATGCCCACATTGAGGCTGACCCCTCACCTGTGGTAGAGTGGGAGGTCGTCTCGAGGTGTGGCAGGGGGCGAAAGACATTCCGGAGGGCTGAACGGGAGGCCTCTCCAGTTTGTCTGACGGACCAGTTTGATGCTCTGTCTCCAGCTGATACTGATTTTCGGCCGGATATGGCTGCTTGTCCTGTTCCAGAGGTTGCCCCTCAGTCTGCAAGATCTTGGTGGTCGCAGAGGGTGGGCTTACTGGTAGTTGGAAGCTCCAACGTTAGGCGCGTAATGTGACCCCTTAGGGATATGGCTGCAAGGCAGGGGATGAAAACCAATGTGCACTCCGTGTGCATGCCGGGGGGAGTCATTTCAGATGTGGAAAGGGTCCTTCCGGATGCCATGAAGGGTACAGGGTGCACCCATCTGCAGGTGGTCGCTCATGTCGGCACCAATGATGTGTGTCGCTATGGATCGGAGGAAATCCTCTCTGGCTTCCGGCGGCTATCTGATTTGGTGAAGACTGCCAGTCTCGCTAGCGGGATGAAAGCAGAGCTCACCATCTGCGGCATCGTCGACAGGACTGACTGTGGACCTTTGGTACAGAGCCGAGTGGAGGGTCTGAATCAGAGGCTGAGACGGTTCTGCGACCATGTGGGCTGCAGATTCCTCGACCTGCGCCATAGGGTGGTGGGGTTTCTGGTTCTGCTGGATAGGTCAGGAGTCCACTACACCCAGCAGTCGGCTACACGGGTAGCAGGGGCTGTGTGGCGTGGACTGGGCGGTTTTTTAGGTTAAATGGCCTCGGGCAAGTACAGAAAGGGCAACAGACTCGAAGGGTGCAGGGCAAAGTCAGGACATGCGGGGACCAAGCAGCAATCGGTATTGTAATTGTAGACTGTCGAAGCTGCGTTAGTTAAGTATCGGAACTTCAAGTGCTGATAGAAAGCACCAAAGCTGAAATCGTTATAGGTACGGAGAGCTGGCTGAAGGCAGAGATAAACTCTGCCTATATTTTTACAAAGGCACAGACAGCGTTTAGAAAGGACAGATAGCATGCAACCAGTGGTGGCGTGTTTGTCGCTGTTAGTAGTAGTTTATCCTGTAGTGAAATAGAAGTGGATACTTCCTGTGAATTATTATGGGTGGAGGTTATACTCAACAACCGAGCTAGGTTAATAATTGGTTCCTTTTACCGACCTCCCGACTCAACAGCATTAGTGGCAGAACATCTGAGAGAAAATCTGGAATGCATTTTCCTCAGCATGTTATAGTCTTAGGTGGAGATTTCAATTTAGCAGATATAGACTGGGACACTCAGATGTTTAGAACGGGTGGTAGGGACAGAGCATCGAGTGACATTATACTGAGTGCACTATCCGAAAATTATCTCGAGCAATTAAACAGAGAACCGACTCGTGGAGATAACATCTTGGACGTACTGATAACCAACAGACCTGAACTTTTCGACTCTGTAAGCGCAGAACAGGGAATCAGTGATCATAAGGCCGTTGCAGCATCCCTGAATATGGAAGTTAATAGGAATATAAAAAAAAGGGAGGAAGTTTTATCTGTTTAGCAAGATTAATAGGAGGCAGATTTCAGACTACCTAACTGATCAAAACGAAAATTTCTGTTTCGACACTGACAATGTTGAGTGATAATGGAAAAAGTTCAAGGCAATCGTAAAATGCGTTTTAGACAGGTACTTGCCGAGTAAAACTGTGAGGGACGGGAAAAATCCAACGTGGTTCAACAACAAAGTTAGGAAACTACTGCGAAAGCAAAGATAGCTTCACTGCAAGTTTAAACGCAGCCAAAACATCTCAGACAAACAGATGCTAAACAATGTCAAAGTTAGCGTAAGGAGTGCTATGCGTGAAGCGTTCAGTGAATTCGAAAGTAAAATTCTATGTACCGACTTGACAGAAAATCCTAGGAAGTTCTGGTCTTACGTTAAGTCAGTAAGTGGATCGAAACAGCATATCCAGACACTCTTGGATGTTGATGGCATTGAAACCGAGGATGACACGCGTAAAGCTGAAATACCAAACACCTTATTCCAAAGTTACTTCTCTAAATCCTCGCACGAAGAAAAAATGGCTGACATCAAAATAAGTGTCCAAGGAATAGAAAATCAACTGAAATCACTCAACAGATGAAAGTCCACTGGACCTGACGGGATACCAATTCGATTCTACACAGATTACGCGAAAGAACGTGCCCCCCTTCTAACAGCCGTGTACCGCAAGTCTCTAGAGGAACGGAAGGTTCCAAATGATTGGAAAAGAGCACTGGTAGTCCCAGTTTTCAAGAAGGGTCGTCGAGCAGATGCACAAAACTATAGGCCTATGTCTCTGACATCGATCTGTTGTAGAATTTTAGAACATGTTTTTTGCTCGCGAATCATGTCATTTCTGGAAACCCAGAATCTACTCTGTAGGAATCAACATGGATTCCGGAAACTGCGATCGTGTGAGACCCAACTCGCTTTATTTGTTCATGAGACCCAGAAAATATTAGATACAGGCTCCCAGGTAGATGCCATTTTCCTTGGCTTCCGGAAGGCGTTCGATACAGTTCCGCACTGTCACCTAATAAAGTAAGAGCCAACGGAATATCAGACCAGCTGTGTGGCTGGATTGAAGAGTTTTTAGCAAACAGAACACAGCATGTTGTTCTCAATGGAGAGACGTCTACAGACATTAAAGTAACCTCTGGCGTACCACAGGGGAGTGTTATGGGACCATTGCTTTTCACAATATATATAAATGACCTAGTAGATAGTGTCGGAAGTTCCATGCGGCTTTTCACGGATGATGCTGTAGTATACAGAGAAGTTGCAGTAAAGAAAATCGTAGCGAAATGCAGTAGGACCTGCAGCGGATAGGCACTTGGTGCAGGGAGTGGCAACTGACCCTTAACATAGACAAATGTAATGTATTGCGAATACATAGAAAGAAGGATCCTTTATTGTATGATTATATGCTAGCGGAACAAACACTGGTAGCAGTTACTTCTGTAAAATATCTGGGAGTATGCGTGCGGAACAATTTGAAGTGGAATGATCATATAAAATTAATTGTTGGTAAGGCGGGTACCAGGTTGAGATTCATTGGGAGAGTGTTTAGAAAATGTAGTCCATCAACAAAGGAGGTGGCTTACAAAACACTCGTTCGACCTATACTTGAGTATTGCTCATCAGTGTGGGATCCGTACCAGATCGGGTTGACGGAGGAAGTAGAGAAGATCAAAAGAAGAGCGGCGTGTTTCGTCACAGGGTTATTTCGTAAGCGTGATAGCGTTACGGAGATGTTTAGCAAACTCAAGTGGCAGACTCTGCAAGAGAGGCGCTCTGCATCGCGGTGTAGCTTGCTGTCCAGGTTTCGAGAGGGTGCGTTTCTGGACGAGGTATCGAATATATTGCTTCCCGCTGCTTATACCTCCCTAAGAGATCACGAATGTAAAATTAGAGAGATTCGAGCGCGCACGGAGGCTTTCCGGCAGTCGTTCTTCCCGCGAACCATACGCGAGTGGAACAGGAAAGGGAGGTAATGACAGTGGCACGTAAAGTGCCCTCCGCCACACACCGTTGGGTGGCTTGCGGAGTATAAATGTAGATGTAGATGTAGAACTGTGGCCTGGTGGCGTGGCACATCGTCATCCACAAAAATTTCATCGTTGTTTGAAAAGATGAAGTCCATAAATGGCTGCAAATGGTCTCCAAGTAGCTGAACATAAGTATTTCTAGTAAATGATCGGTTCAGTTGAACCAGAGGACCCAGTCCATACCATGTCAACACAGTCCACGCCATTATGGAGTCACCACCAGCTTGGACAGTGCCTTGTTGACATCCTGGGTCCATAGTTTTGTGGGGTCTGCGCCACTGTGGAACCCTACCATCAGCTCTTACCAACTGAAATGGGGACTCATCTGACGCTTATGGTCCAACCGATATGATCACGAGCCCAGGAGATTCGGTGCAAGGGATATCGCGATGTGAGCAGAGGCAGTGGTATTGGTTGTCTGCTGTCATAGCCCACTGACGCCAAATTACGCCGCAATATCCAAACGGATATGTTCGTCGTACGTCCCACATTAATACCTGTGCTTACTTCACGCAGTATTGCTTGTCTGTTAGCACTGACATCTCTACACGAACACTGGTGCTCTCGATCGTTAGGTGAATACGTTATCTCTGATGAAAGGTATTGCCTGAAATTTGGTATTCTCAGCACACTCTTGACAGTGTGGATCTCTGAATATTGAATTTCCTAACGATTTCCGAAATGGAGCTCTCATGCTTCTAGCTCCACCTACAGTTCCACATTCAAGGTTTGTTAATTCCCATCGTGTGGCCATAATCAAGTCGGAAACCTTTTCATATGAATTGCCTAATTGCAAATGACAACTTCCCCAATGTGCTGCCTTTTTATATCTTTTGTACGTGATGCTACCGTCATCTGTATATCTGCATAACACTATACCATGACTTTTGTCACCTCAGTGTATGACCCAGCAGCATCTCCATCCCATCCGTCACAACTAGATCGGGGTCAAGAACAAGTGATGGCGCAGTTGACCCTGTCTGCAGATGTGGAACAGGGGTTTCAAGAAGATCATACCGACCCTAGACCCACGTCGGATGTGGAGACACGCCAGCACAATCAGAAATCCCCCAAACGGAGTGAGAAGATGCGTCTGTCCACTGAAGAAGGGCTGCACGAGGGTTTTCAGCTGCCAGAGGATGAGGACGACCCCAACAGGTCACTGCCGGCGTGAGTAGATGCTGCCTATGCAGCTGCCACTGGCCGACCTGGAGCGCCAAACGCATGGTGACGAGATGGATGTGCCTATGCAGCAGGATGAAGCCCCAGTTGCAAGGACTAGCAAACGCCCCGCCCCACAATACTCGTATGGAGTATGGGCTAATGAAGTAGAATTGAACGATGTGATGCAGGAGATAGATGATCAATCGATGCCCTTTACCGACGCTGCGTAAGACGGGCCCTGCACGTGAGGTGATCTTTAACTTGTGCGTTTACAGCCCTGGTAATGGGTCGACGATCAACCCACAGTAACAGGAATGCCGTGACCATTCCCAACCCGCCTAATTAACTGCGATATCACAGGTACTGTTCTGGCGTAACGACAAGCGCCGGCACGAAGGTGAAGAACGCTAGAGCAGAGAAGGCTGTGAGACGACGTCAGCCAATAGTACGCTGACTAGGATCGCCCCATGACAGGAGTGGCCTCTATGCGAAGAGAATAAAAGAGAGCACTATTAGAGCCGTGACTTGTGATCCATATCCATTACTGCATGGACATAGTATATAACGAAAAACATTGATTATTTGCATGTGACCAATTGCTTGCGACACGAGTTGTAAATCAAAGTTTTGTCAATTCAATTACTGTAAAAAACTCCATTAATATGATTTGCTTGTATGTTGTCTAGCTATCCGAGAAAGCAGCTTCCTGGGCACCCTATAAGAGACGTGTTGGCAGGACCCCACATTGGCGACGAGTTATCAGAAGGACCCAGTGGCTGGCGGCCATGGAATTTTCTTTTTTGATTTTCTGGTGCCATTATTCTCTCTTGCCTTTTCTTTGCAGGGGTGTTTACTTGCTTTAACAGTCTATTTTGCTAACCAGTGTTTTCAGGTGGGCGTTGCAGAAATTTTCTTTGCTTTTGTTCTTATTTTTGTTGCTTGCCCTGTCTGTTTGTTTCGTGTGTGTTTTCCGAAATACCCACCCCGCCTATCCCGCCCCCTGCTCAGGCGTCACAGCCGCAAGCGTTAGATGCCACCACACAGCTAATGCAGATGTTTCAGTTCCAGACGCAGGACATATCTACACCACTCAACACGGTTCAGCAGCATCCTTTCGGCACCCTGTAAGAGAGGAGTGTGCAGGGCACCACAGGTACTGTTGATATCAACAGCATTTGCTCACTGGTAAAGGTCCAATTGATAAGGTATATGCTACGGGTGGCATGAATATTGTTTTCCTCCAAGAGGTGCTACCTGACATGAGATTAGACTTCTATAGTTATCACTCTTATAGTTTCCCGACTGGTGATGGTAGTGGTGGCACAGTCATATTGTTAACGGAATAGATTGAGGCGTCGGACATGATTATCCTCCGTCGGCACGTGATGTCGCACTATTGGTCGCTGAGGTCGGTTTGGTGAACGTTTATGCGTCATCAGGCTCTTCAAAGCGCCGAGTAGGTGATGTCGTCTTTTCAAGGCAATGCATTGCATCACGCAGTGGGCAGCGATTTTAGCTTTGTTCTGTAGCCCAATGACTAACACATGCACTTTGCCCTTGCCCAGCGTTGCACATACTGGTATAGGACCTTGCGTGGCAAGACAGCTGTACCCTAGAACACGGACACAATCGTCGATAGAATTACCTTACCAGCCACTCAGCCACACTCTTAGACAGGGTCGACATATCGCGAGGACTCTGCACGGTGATAGGTTATGCTCAGATATGGCCAAGGCTTTAACTGGCCACCAAGCTCATATGTGGGCTTTTGCCTTGCGTCGAAAACAGACGAGACGTAATAGGGGAAGCATGGAAACTAAACGTTCCCACCTTCGCATGGAAGGCTGTCACCGTGAGATTATGTATACTTGGCATGATTACGACGGCACCTTCGAGCTTGCTGTTCACATTGTTGTAGTGGATTGGTTGTTTCACACTTACCTTATTCAGGGCATTTATCAGATACACTAGAGATAAGTCCAGCTGGCAATGGTTCGAACCCAGAATTTTATTACACAGCATTATGGGAACTGTCAATGCAACCGCCGTCACCAGACAGCCAATGGGCCGTCCAACTTGTCAAAGGCTGCTTGCTCCAATACATTGCGATGCATTTGGACGGTGCCAGAGTGTGCACGATAATACAAGATAGTCTCCATGATGCACAAGCATCAGGGCTTCACATAGTAAGAGAAAGACGCCACCGAAAACACACGCTCATCACGGCAGTCGAAACAGTGGAGGGATGGCAAACTGTGAAACAAGCAGAGATTGGCCCAGCGTTCACGTAACACTACCGCAGCTTCTATGCTGAGGGTCCAAGGAGCGCTTTGGTACTGGCAGACGTGCTGCCCAACCTGCAGGCACCTGAGGCTGTCCAGGGTGGCGGCACTCTGCTGGAGACGATACCTATGACGAACTGGATATGGCTTTCAAGAGCGGTGCATTGAACAAAATACCTGACGGGCTCCCTATTGAGTTTTACCGCCTCTTCTCCAGTCTCATGAGCGCAAGACGGATCCAAATACATAAAGAACTTATGACACCCTGTAAGGGATTCATTAGGGATTCATTACTATTCGCTAGCGCACTTGAGCAGATGTAATTTCGATGGATTGTTCACGCTCTGCCTGCGATATGGAATATCTATGCTACAATAGAATCGCAGGCCAGAGCAGTGTTGGCAGTAAGTCGAGTTTAGTAGCTCGGAGACAGCAGCCGTGTTTTGTAGCTCGCACAGAGCACTTGAGTTATGGAGTTGGGACAGGGCAGTGTAGCGGTTGACTTGTGTTACGCCGGTCGTACAGAACGGTGACGGTGCCTGAGCGATGTGGTATAAGGTAAAAAAAATATGTTAATTGCCACAACTGATTTAACCATTATTGTAATGTTAAAGTCCCATGTAATTTCTTGCAGAAACGTTTCAATAATAACTATTGTTCTGAAGAAAACTTTTGCCAGTCATTTATCTGAGTTTAAAGATTTTACGATTTTTTTCTGTGCATGCTCATGTTCATTAAGCAAAAGAAAACTATTTGTTTTCCTACAAATGAGAATCTAGTGGCCAGCATTGCACTGGGCTGTGCCAAAAGTTTCTTATAGGAGCAAATATATAGATAGCGTTATTCGGCGACAGCATTGTGAGGTAAGAATTTTTCAGTTTATTCAGGATGATTTCATAGGACCATGACGCAGCGCTGCTGAAGTCAAAACTTATTAATCTCGATATGCAGTTAGTCTTTAATGGAAGGTCACATTAAAACTTGAAATTTTGTTTTTGGAAAGAAATCTTTCTATTGGGAACTTAAACGAGATTTTTCTGTTGCGGGGTTACACAAAATAAGAATATTATAATTATTTTTCTGTTGGGAGGTTACAACCCACATTCCGAGTCCCCACTGAATTTACGGAGCCTAAACCTGGCGGTGGGCGGCACCTGCAGGACTATCGACCTCTGACTTTATTAACGTTGTCTATACGCTTTCTACACGCATCCTCCGCGCCCACAGGCAAGGGTGCAATACATACCTATCAAACATGCCTTAATGGAAAGACCAATGTTCGCACGGCGCTGGAATCATATAGGGACACGACAGCACTGACGTCGACAGCAACCTCCGGAGCGCCCTTATTGCAGAGGATTTCGAGCATGCATTTGACCGTGCTGATCGCGATTTTCTTCATGCGGTCCTGTAACGCATGAACATCCCTCGCGTATTTGTAGATGTAGTCCCGCGCCTGATTCGCAGAGCATATTTGAGGGTAATGGTGAACGGTTATCGATCAGAACCCATTTCTACCGAGCGTTCTATGAGGCAAGGATGCCTCTTCCACGCCGTCTTATTTGCAGTAACCCTCGAACCAGCCTTACATGTTAGACTGCGTAAGACAATGTATATGGATGTGGGCAGGTGCCTGGCCCCACGAACGGCAATGCCAGTTACTAGAGTACTGGCGTTCAAATGTTTAGGGGTACTATTTCTAGGCCATATTCAACGCACTTCGGCGGTCGCATATAGTCGGCTGTTACAACAGATATGTGCATTGGAACACTCCACATGCTACGCACGATAGACATGTTCCAGTGGGCACAGTACGTTAATGTCTACTTAGCTTCAAAATTAAACCATTTTGGCTATGTGATACCGATGTCAATTGCGATTACTACGAGATTACAAGTTGCATTTGGATACTTCGTGAGTGCTGATCTTGTTTTAAACTGCGTTACAACACCTTGACATTGGCCTCACATGAAGGTGGCGTGGGTTTGACCAGTGGCAAGAACAGAACGCGGGTGCTGTTTCTTGGAACGATGCACGGACTATGGAATTCTGAGCAAGTCAACCTGATGGGCGCCGTGATCGACAAAGTGACGCCACAATCACTGAACCCTCCAGTTTCCATCGGTAATATTTCAGCACCACTCAGTCGCATTAGGACGTTCCTCGTTGACTGTAGTTATCTCCTGGAAGACCTGCCTTCTACACGATCACTTAAGGCGAAGGACTATTATCACCAATTTGAGAGGCACCACCACGCCAACGTGGTTGAACGACGCCACCCTGTCGTACGATGGAAGAGAGTATGACGTGTGATCCATCTAGACTTTTCCCCGAGGCCGTGCGGGCTTCGTGGTATGTGGTAGTGAATGAGAAATTCCCTAATCGCAACGACTGTCCTTCATACATCTCATCGACGCACCTTTGTGTCCACGTTCCGTAGTAATTGATTCTGACGCACATTGGGTGACTTGTGGTACCGTCTAGCACCTTAGCTACTCATGCGATGAATGTAAGCCTTACACGTGATTACTGACGAATGGGATACAACTCGTCGGCTTTGACCAATGATGTCAGAGGTTACCACAGATGATGTATTGCATAGATTTAACAGCAAAGACGGATGCTGAGAAACAAAGGAGTGCAGCACAGAGAAAACAGATGATAGACATATATAACGTACATTCATATTTCGAACCTAATGTTAAGTATATCGCTTCTTTGAGTCCTAGTGTCCTATTCTTCAGTTCACCTATATAGCTTACCTGGAGAATGGGATACTAGTGTAAAAAAGGAAGGAAAAAAAGGGACAGAAGTAACGTTAACATGGAATACCTCAGTTGACATATAATAATTGTATCTCGAACTTCAGCTGATGTGTATAGGTTAACTGCGGTAGAGGATACAAATTTAACATATGTAGACTTTTTAGCCTTCGCTGCCACTAGTGTCCTATTCTTCAGTTGACTTTTGCAGGTCAGCCGAAGTACGGGATACATATTTTACAGGTGTTGCTTTCTTCGCCTCCGCTACTACTAGCATCCTTTTCTTCATTTTCTACTTGTACTAGCGGAGGCAAAAGACCAAAATACGTAAAATTTATATCCCATACTTCAGTCGACATATATACGTCAACTGAAGAATAGGATACTAATGCTAGCGAAATTCGACGTACCTAACATTGGGCACCTGTACCTCAGCTGAACTACGCGACGGAGAAAAAAAGTGACATACATAACATTTCTATCCTGTACTTCACCTGACCTATATAGGTCAACTGAAGAACAGGCTACTACCTTGGTAGTTCAGCTGCGTTACAGGATGCCAATGTTTCGTATGACGATTTTTTCGTCTTTGCTTGCACTAGTGTCCTTTTCTTCAGTTGACTTATATAGGTCAACTGAAGTATGGGATACAATTTTGTCGTATGTCGGTCGTTTCTACTTCGATAGTACTAGTATTGTCTGAAAAACATCTTACTAATACTCGTGCTAGCGAAGGCGAAAAAAGAATGACAACTAAAAAATTCACATTCCGTACTGCAGTTGATGAACCCAGCTTCAAGTCTTCCATATTCATAGGAATAGATAAATCCATACCAACAAACGAAAATAAAAAGTAAAAATTGTCCATAATGCAAAACAATTCTTCCAAAGTATCTCAAACTCGCTAAGAATGAAAATAAGTACCGAATGAATTGGAACGAATAAATGCTTTAGATTAATGCAATCGACAAAAATAGTACACAACGTCTAGCCCTTTCTTTTAAAAACACATTCATTTATTTCAGTTTACAGTGATGACGCCTCACTGCAGAAGGCAACCGATTTATTATCTGTGCCTCGAAAATAAAGACATTGATATCTATGAGTAAATTATGATTTCATTGGTCAAAACCATCGGGTTGTATCCCATTCTTCAATTGACCCCCCTACTCTTACGACAGCCATCCGCGATGATTGGAGACACGGACTTACAATGCCGCGCGGAATACCGGTCCTGCTTTGCTAATTATCTGGGTTCGTTCTTCATGGAACCTCCGGCTAGCTGGTGTGTTTCAGGTGCGAGAGGAGATAGACGATCATGAACCACAAATTAAGATCGATCTCAACCTGTATATATCTGCATATATGTCGATATTCCACAATCCACCTGACGGTGCGTGGAGGAGGGTACCCCGTACTACTCTAAGTCATTTCCTATCCTGTTCGACTCGTAAGTATAATGACAGAAAAACGACTATCTACATGCCTTCGCAAGAGCCCTAATATCTCATATCTTATCTCCGTGGTACTTACGCCCAATGTATGTTGGAGGCAACAGAATCGTTTTGTAGTCAGCTTAGAAAACCGGTTCTCTAAATTTTCCCAATAGTGTTCCTCGAAATGAACGTCGACTTCTCTTCAGGGATTCCTGAGTAACCGAAGCATCTCCGTAACACTTGTGTGTTGTTGGAATCTACCGGTAACAAATCTAGCAGCCTGCCTCTGAATTGCTTCAACGTCTACCATTAATCCGCCCTGGTGCGGATCAAACACTCTAGGAGTACTCACGAATAGGTCGTACTAGCGTCCTATATGTGGTCTCCTTTACAGATGAACCACACTTTTCTAGAATTCTTCCAATAAACCGAAGTCGACCATTCACTTTTCCCACCACAATCCTCACGTGATCGTGCCATTTCATATCGCTTTGCAACGTTACGTCCAGATATTTAAACGACGAGACTGTGTCAAACAAGACACTAATAATGCTGTATCGGAACATTACGGGTTTGTTTTTCCGACTCATCCTCATTAACTTAGATTTAGAGCCAGCTACCATTCATCACACCAACTAGAAATTATGTCTAAGTCATCTTGTATCATCCTACATTCACTCAACTTCGACACCTTACCGCACACCACAGAATCATCAGAAACAATCGCAGATTGCTGCCCACCCTCCCCGCCAAATCATTTATGTATATAGGAAATAATAGCGGTCATACCACACTTCCCTGGGGCCTTCTTGACGAGACGTTTGTCTCTGACGAGCACTCACCGTCGAGGACAACATACTGGGTTGTATAACTTAAGAAGTCTTCGAGCCATTCACATATCTATGAACCTATTCAATGCGCTCATAACTTCTGCAACAGCCTGCAATGGGACACAGTTTTAAACGCTTTCGGGAAATCTAGAAATATGAAATCTGCCTATTGCCTTTCATCCATAGCTCGCAGCCTGAAAACGGAAAAATGAGAATCATATGAGCGATACTTCCTAAAACCGTGCTGATTCATGGACATAAGCTTCTCGGTCTCAAGAAAATTTATTATATTCGAACTGAGAATGTGTTTAAGGATTCTGCAGCAAACCAGTGTTAGGGACATTGGTCTGTAATTTTGCAGGTCCGTTCTTTTATACATAGGAGTCTCGTGTGCTTTTTACCAGTCGTCTGGGACTTTGTGCTGGAATTGAGATTGACATTAAATGGAAGATAAGTGAGGAGCCAATGCTGTAGAGTAATTTTGAGAAACGGAATTGGGATTCCATCCGGATCTGGTGACTTATTTATTTTCAACTCCTTCAGTTGTTTCTCTGCACCAGGGCTACTTATTATGTCCATATGAGAGTCTGTTCTATAGTCAGACGGTGGTATGTTGGTACGATTTCTTGAGCGTGAAATTTAAAACTTTGACTTTAGTTTTGTTATCTTCATGTGCCACATCAGACCGGTCAACAAGGGACTGAATGGAAGCCTAAGACCCACTTAGCAATTTTACTTAGAACCAGAATTTTCTCGGGTTCCTTGCTAGATATTTTGCAAAGGTATGACGATGGTAGTAGTTGTATGCATTGCGCATAGATCTTTTCATGTACGCACGAATCGCTAATAATCTTTGCTTGTTGTCTTTTGCGAGATCTCTTTTGAGCCGAGAGTGCAACAGCCTCTGTTTCTTCAACATTTTCCGAATCTCGAAATTAAACCACGGCGGTCTTTTCCGTCCCGTCCTTAATCCACTTACATGGAACATCTTCAGATCACGATTTACAATCTGCTTAAACTTTGCCCGTAATTCCTCTACGTCCACTTACTGGAACGAAGTGATGTCAATTCACTGTCTAAGTGAGATGCTAACAACTGCTTATCTGCTCATTCTAGCAGAAACTCTCTACTATAATTCTTAACTGATTTATTAACTTACGTAAGCATAGTTGATACAATGACAAAGTGATCGGTAATCCTTATTTCTATACTGACGTTGTTGGTAAGTTTCAGCCTATTTGCAGCTACAAGGTCTAAGGTACTTCCGCAGTGCATGGGCTGCCAAACTACCTACTCAAGACAGTTTTCGGAAAACGTGTTCAAAAGTACTTCGGGTGAATGTCTTTCTGCACCCCCTGCAGTGACTCCATAGAAATCCCAGTCTATACCCGTTAGGTTAAAGTCGCCTCCAACTAGTAAAGCATGATCTCGGTACTTATGCGCTACTGACTGTAGGCATTTTTTGAATGACTCCAGAACTGTCACAGCAGAATCGGGTGGCCGGTAAAACCATCCAACAATTAGTCTCCTCCTATAGTCTCTAATCTGTCCATGACTCGCTAAATAGCTCAGAGCTTTCCACTTTGGCTTTCAGCGAGCTCTTGGTCCAAAGAATAATTTGAGCGCGAGATCTTTCCTGACGGGTATTAAATCCTGGAACTCTGTTGCGAATACTTCGACGATTTACTGATAATATTTTGACAGTCGAAGTGTCTTTGCTCTGGATGCAGTCTGACTTCCACTGCTGCTTTTCGATTGGTGAATGTTCATCAGAGTACCTCAAACTACCGCTTAGCCTAAAAACCCTCATGTGCACGCCACAAGTACTCTGCTACCCGAGTAGCCGCTTCCTTTGTGTAGTGCACCCCTGACCTATCTAGGGGCGTCCTACAATACCCCACCGAATAGTGCAAGTCTAGAAATCTGCAGCCAAGACCGTCACAGAGTCGACAAAGCCTCTCGTTGAGACCCTCCACTCGGCTCCAAACCAAAGGACACAGATCCACTCTGGGAATGAGGCTGCAAATAGAGAGCTCTGCTTGCACCCCACGCGTGAGGCCAGCAGCTGTCTCTACTTCCGCCAGCCGCCTGTATGAACTGAGGATGGCCTCAGAACCCATGCAGTAGGCGTTGTTGGTGCAGAAGTGAGCGACAACTTGCAGACGACTGCATCCTGCGCTCTCGATAGCCGCAGGAAAGGCCACCTCCACATCTCGGATGAGGCAGACATAACGAGTGCACATTGGCTTTCTTTCCAGCCCTGAACGTCATCTGCCTAAGGGGATCCATAACGCGCCTAACGATGGCGCTCCCATTAACTAGTAAACCCTTTCCCAAGTGCACCTGCTCAGACCCTGCTGAAGGAGCAGCCAGTTGTCCACTCACAGGGTGAATGAGCGAGACCAGACGACTAGTCTCCACATTCGCGCTCCGCGTCGAGCCATACGAACGCTTTACAACTCGCCACTCACTCTGCTGTGAAGGCTTAGGCAGGGACAGTACCCTCATCAAAAGAGAAGACGACCTGGACAGTCATTTTGCGCAGCTGTTATAGGGTTTTCTTTAACCAATTAGTATGGTCTTTACTTTGTAATTGAAAAAACTTTTTTACACTCCCCTTCGAGCCCTGTTCCAGAGCCGTGAGCAGGGCGACGCCGTGCCAGGCTTCAGGTGGTGACCCTAAACTAAGGACAGAGAAAAAAAGAAAAAAAGCGGAAAGCGTCTGGATATGAAACGAAAGGTTGTAGAGTCGAATCCCCGTTGGGTAACATTCTTTTCCGCTCTCCCTGTTTAACCTAGCTTTCTCCTCTCATTGATGTGGAGATCCATCACAAACGAAAAGTGGCTCGGATTCGACGTTACACTGTAGCTCTACTTTTGTAGGATAACTGATTAGGGACATGCAAGTCACCTAAGCGCCATCAGACTGATTGCAACCGTTGCCGAACAACTGCACAACGAAGAAATGCGAATCCTTATGCATAAAGAAAGCGCAACATGGAATGCAGCTTAGCTTCATTTAATAAATAAACTTATATAGCTGCGCAGCATATGACTCAATTTTCAGCCTTCTGCTTTCCTTGAATCAAACCTAGACATGAGTGCGACTTTTTGCGTGACACAATGAAGTCTGTCATAAAGAATCGACGAGAAAAAAACTGTGGCAATGAATTTCAACAATGCATCACAGTGCGTACTGAGCTGCATAAGAAGTGTGCTGTAACACGACCTAAACATGTACATCATGTGTGTTCTCTCATTATTTTTTGCTTCATTCGTGCCACTCACACAGATATACACCCATGATTCTCATACAGTATTTGCATTGGTTGTAAACTTATTATTTACATCATAATGTACGAGTACTTCCATCATTGCCGTGAGATGACACTCAAACGCTAATTCTATATGGAACACATAACAATCATGCCGCTACACAACTTTCCTTCAGTTCGCTGCTTACATCGCGTAAGTTATTCGAAATGTGATGGGCTTCACTTAACCGTTGTTCTCTGCGTTTTATTCGTGGTCCACCAACAAAATACGCTACGCCCGTCAATTTGTCTCGCTGTAGATACTTAATGCTGCCCGTGCGAAGCGGGGCAGGGTCGGTAGTAATACTGCATCCATACAAGAGGTGCACACGCCTACCGCTAGAGCTAACTGTTAATATAATAAAGAAGTGTCCAAGGCAAGGTCCTACTATTAGTCTCACTTATAAACGGTAATGATACCCACATACCATTAGCAACTGAAAGATGGCTGTAACCAGAGGTGGATAGCACAAAAATCTTGAATTATAATTGAAACAGATATTGCAAGGATCAGATTGAGGCCAATGATAGTGGTGAATTTGTTGCCATAAAGAACCACGTAATTTCAGATAAGGTTATTCGAGATTACGAATGCGAAACAATCTCGGTGAAGGTAAGTGTCAAAGGTGGTTCAAGCATTGTAATCAGGTGCATTTTAGACATCTTGCCTCAGGAGCTGCAGAGGCAGTTCACTTCAGTGGAAACTTGGAATATACTTGTGTACAGTCCCTGGTCATAATGTGATATTAGAGGGAGATTTCAGCCTATCTGGTATAAACTTACAGACCTAAACTTGCAGACTCAGGTGATTAGAGCAAGTGTCAGAGGCAATTTTTCATTTGATATTGTACTAAATTTCTTACCCGAAAATTACCATTATCTGTTAGTTAGGAAACCGACCAGAGAAGGTAATGTCATAGATTGCCTAGTGCCAACAGACAAGAAATTTCCATTCATTTTAGGTACAGCTTTGAATTATTAGCAAAAGGCCTGTTACAGCACCAACAAACACTGGTTTTGACAGGGATGTTAAGAAGAGTAAAAAACAGTGTTACTGCTTAGTAAATGCTAGAAGAAACAGAGTGCAGAGTGCCTTAAGAGTCAACGAAACCTTACGGAATGTAACGAGAAGATCGCAAAAATCGTTCAACGAATTCTAAAATAAAATACTGGTGATCGATCTGACGAAAAACTCGGAGAAAATTTAGATTTAAGTAAGGTAAGTAAACAGATCAAAATGAACTGTACGGTTCCTCAGTGATCATGTTGGCACCGAAGCTGGAAATGACAGAGGGAAGGACGAAATACTGGAAACAGCCTTCCGAAATTGTTTCACTGAAGAAGACCATAATACGGTTCATCCTATCAGTCACCGCACGAATTCAGAAATGACAAATATTGAGACAAGGTATTATGTAACATGAAACCAATAAAGTCGCTTAAAATGGGAAAGACGACAGGAATTCATGGGATACCTGTACCATTACAAACATATTATGGAATGCGGTACGATCGCATACAATTAATTGTCGGAAACCAGTTGAAAGAAGTTGGCAGAAGTAAATTGGAAGAATCCTTGGGAAACCAGTGAACTTTCGGAAGAGGTAGCTTGCAGAACACAAGCGATAGAGAATACAAAAAAGGAAAACAAAGACATTCATTTCATTGGCGGTTCGATCGGTAGGCACGAAAACGTAATGGAGAAGCTCACTCACCTCCAGTGGGGGACGCTACAAGAGCGATTTCTTGTATCACAGTGAAGCTTACTACTAATTCTGTGACTGAATGTTCTAAGAAGGGTCATCATTTATATCCACTCACATAAACTGCTCATTAATAATTTTGCACCGAATGGATATCTACGGCAGTTTGTAGCCTTATATTTGAGGGGAGCGGAGAGTGATGAAACTAAAGACAAAAATGATTTAACTTTGTAATATAAAGAAAACCAAATAAAAGCAGTATGTGCGCAAGTGCACATCTTCACACGCTTATGAAATCGAAACCTGCTGCTGGGTAACATTAAATGCCGTGCTGCTCCATCCCGTGCATTGTAAAATGCTAGGAGCCTCCTTACTGATTGAAACGTTGCTGCTGACGCATGTGCTAGTTTTAGAAGGCGTCCGTTCTTAGGTCATCCAATGTGTGAGAATAGTTCCTACCACGAAGCATTGCAAGCCTCACTGATCTCAAGAAAACTCAGTCGGTTTCATGTCAAAGATTCCACAGGACATTCTACTCGTTTAATTTCAGCCTCCTGGAAGAAAGTTTTCGCAAGGTGGGCGCGGTGTGCTTGTGCGCTACATGTTGAAAGACAAAATATTGCCGAAATGTAGACTGTAGGGCTGGAAAAAAGGTGGGATGACTCGGTCCCTACAGTGAATAAATTAAAAATTATAGAAAAGCAGTAACAGCAGATAGATCGATCTAGAGAGTCTTTGGATGTCACCTGAGTAACAGATCCGTAAGGAACATTTGAATCCTTTTAAAGTTGTGTTAGTGATGTGGTTTGTGAAGCGGATACGCTAAGGGACAACCACACCTAAACCAAGACGAAGCAGACCTCATGCATTGAAAGACAGGTAGCGTCGAGCATTGTGGAGGGTTGTTATAAAAAAATCGCATGAAATCAGTGGGACGGATCACTCATGAGTGCCAAATTGCTATCAACAGTCCAGCTATAACAGTGACTGCGTAGGGAGTTAAGAAGATGGTGGTGGTTAGTGTTTAACGTCCCGTCGACAACGAGGTCATTAGAGACGGAGCGCAAGCTCGGGTTAGGGAAGGATTGGGAAGGAAATAGGCCGTGCCCTTTCAAAGGAACCATCCCGGCATTTGCCTGAAACGATTTAGGGAAATCACGGAAAACCTAAATCAGGATGGCCGGAGACGGGATTGAACCGTCGTCCTCCCGAATGCGAGTCCAGTGTGCTAACCACTGCGCCACCTCGCTCGGTGTAGTTAAGAAGAATGAGGAACACTGGCCGAGCAGCTCCTCATACGCCACAGATCTCTGTAGTCAATGCTAAGTGACACTTTAAGTAGTGTAAATAGTGATGCCAATGAACAGGCGATAACTTGAAACAAGTGATTTGGAGTGATGAATAACACTATACCCAGTGGCAATCCGGTGGAAGGGTTTGGGTTCAAAATGGTTCAAGTGGCTTTGAGCACTATGGGACTTAACTTGTGAGGTCATCAGTCCCCTAGAACTTAGAACTACTTAAACCGAACTAACCTAAGGACATCACACATATCCATATCTGAGGCAGGATTCGAACCTGCGACCGTAGCAGCAGCGCGGTTCCGGACTGAAGCGCCTAGAGCCGCTCGGTCACAGCGGCCAGCCGAAACAGTAACAATCATATGTGATTAATTATGTAATACGAGGTAATTAATCTTGATCTTGTCAATATACAAAACTGTAAAAAACCCATTATAATTTTTTGCTTCTAAAACTAAATGATTATTGAAGCTTAAAAATGTGCAATTGTTATTCGATGTACACTGTACTACATAAATGGCATCTGTGAACAAATATCGATGTGAATGATGCTCTGTTATTACTCGATATAAGACTTTTGTATCTTTAGTTTAAGTTACCTTTGTGGAAGGAGCTGCTAGTCAGCTGTTGAGGAGAAATGCCGTAATATAACTTTTCTGTTGATGGGACGTGGGGAGGTAAGTCTGTAACTTGTCTCCGTCATACCCATGTGAAGTATATTGTCGATTTGTGAATAAATGTGAAAAATTGTTCCGTGCACATTCAAGAGTGAGATAATATATATTATGGAATTACGACTGAATACTGAGACCAAGAAGAAGATTAACATGTTATTCTTGAACATTTTCAAGATCTAGGTACCCTCTCGGCGAAATCATATCCCATTTTTATTTCAGGACAACGAGCAACAATAACATTAACGACAGCAAACTTAAGACGAGTATTATCATCAAGTATTGTATTTCACGTCCTACAGTGTTAACATAATATATCTAGCACCTGTTTCCGGCAATTTATTTAAATCAAGTCTACCTTTTGAGTGTATAGAGAGAATTGTAATTGTTCTTTTCTTACGACATTTATTCAATGATGTTTTAATTACGCATACGACAGGGTTGTTTATACAGCGTAAGTCCAAAAGTAGCCCAAAATTCTTGATAATCAATAGGTACTAAGAGTTCCATTTGCCTGATAATGTCTTAAAAATTAAAATAAATGTTCGTCGTTATCAACATATTTCTGTATATAGCTGAGATAATTTTGTGGTACAATTTATTACACGCGTGCTATAATTTAGAAGACCTGCTCATAAACTGCACCATTTTGTACCTCTTCCCCTATTGTGTTATACCTTACAAAGTGTGGAAAATTTATTTTCGAAACATTGGGCATTCGTGTCCGAGAGAATAGTCGACACATTTTTAATATTGCACGTAGATAATGTTGTATTAAATTTCAGAAAAATAAAAAAAAGGGGTTGAAAGTGGTACAACTGAAGAGACAAAAACAAACTATGCACTGTGCATTATAATTTGGAGTAATTTATAATCTCACGAAATTATTGCTCCAGTAAAATCAAATATATTTGAGCTTATACAGAAGTTTATTGACATTTGTTTATACCATGAACAGTTCGTGGGCGAAACAGACATTATAGATGCTTTTATATTATTAGAACAATAATGACGTATTCAAACGGAGAGACATTTCATATTCTTATCGTATTCGATAATGTCGTTAGAATTACTAACAGGCAGAACTAATATATGCAGAGACATATTGATATCCTCCATGCTGGTCGTTACATGTTCTTCGGACTGGTTTCGCAGATTTGTAATACTGACCACGCACAAATGACTTAAGTCGAAACAAGTAAATAAGCAGAAGTGTAGAGAAGCGATGGAAGTGGACTGATTGTTCTTATGATAAATTTCGACCCACCGCGTTCCACAACGAGATTTCGGGGTGAGCAAAAGTACCGTAGGAGGAATTTTATATCATGCTGGTTTCCACCTGTTTCACATTTATGTACATCAGCTGAAGATAGTTTACATACTAGAACCAGCTTCTGTAATAGATATCTAACTCAAAATCTAGATCTCCAGACAAATCTAATATAAATATTTGCATTGCGCGTTATTGGTCAACAGAATAGCGCTACTGATTATATCCACAAGAAAACCGGCATGTCTAGAGCACAAATATCAGGAGTGGGCGAATCCTTGATCAGGTTATGTGTCTTTTATTTTTTTGGTGAACGGATGAATGGAGAGGGATCATTTGAATTTGCTAGATGTTCTGATAGCAACACGGTTGTTAGTGGTTGCAGCAAAATGGATGTGGAACACATATTTTCTTGTGGGCCAGGTGTGTTTCAAATCAAAATTTTTCCTGGTCGATCGAGTGGCAGAGGAAGGCCAGGGGCTTCTTCGCAAGCGCAGTGGCCAGATATAACTCCCCTTGATTATTTCTCTTGGGGACGCAGCAAAGAAACTGTGTATCAACAGTGTCCTGCAACGAGAGATGATATGAAAAAGAGAATTCGCGAAGCATGCTGGTCGCTCTCAGCAGCGTGGAGACTTCTAGGTATTCAAAGTGAACGAGTTCGGGTACGACTGTACTTAAAATAAGACGGAAGGTGTTCTGGACATATATTACAGTAAATCGAGACAGATACATTTATTATTTTCTAACGACTTTGGGAAGTGTTTAATAGCAAATAAAGTTTTTTTCAAAATTAAAATTTTAAGAAAAAGTTCTTCCTTCAGCGTAATATTAAAAATCACTTCCATTCTTCTACAAAATTCCTTATTATTTCCTTAGGCATTGTTCAAATGGTTTGATGCAGGAAGAGTTTTTTGATTATGTGACGGAATAGGCGTGAAAAAGTAACTTATTAGACATAAATGTTCAGTTTATAGAGTTCTGTTCAAAGGTACTATTTTCGCACAATTTTTCCATTTAAAATTGTGAAATCGAGTTCGGTTTTTTCATTTCCCAACAGTTTAAAGGCAATTTAGTGTCCACCAATAAATTCCCCCTTGCAGCATTTAGCACGTCGACCCAAATTTTCTGTAGTTATTTGCCGACTCTGCATTCAGCACTCTACTTTTCATGGCGACAGTTTTCATTATTTTCGTACGATTAGGGCTGCCTAGTATCAATGGTACATCTAGATCAGGGCTATGAGATTTCAAAGTATAATGCTCTCTGACGAAGTCTTTGTAGATTATTTTGTTGTCTGCCATCTTTGGTCTTCGGGTTTACATTTGCTTAACAAGTCTCACAAATGTATCATGTCAGATGGTAGATTATACCAACGAACGCAAGTGAGATCTGAATCCTCAGAAAAGTGAACAGGTTTTTTCCTTACATTTAACTTGTGGTAATGTCATAAGCAGACCTGCATGTACGTCGGGAGTAAATTTTTCCAGGTTTTCTGCGGACACAGTCCTGCTGCTGTACAGATAACAGTAGTATCATATTGTGGGAGCAAAGTGACGCGGAAACTGGAAACTTACTACAAACTTGAAGCACACGTGCAGTACGATTCTTGTGGGCATAAGCATCTAAACTGCGCTGCAGGACCAAATGCCGTGTTACGCCCAGCGGTAGTAAAACGGCGCCAACGATTATTTGAACAGGGCCCCACACACTTGGATTGTGCTGATCCACCATACGGTCCATATGTCACTCCATGCGATTTCCATCTCTTCGACAGGCTGAAAGAAAAGTTGAGGAGAAAGGACGTTCACAGAGCGGTTCGCGAATGGATCCGTGACCAAGCAGTGCATTATTATCTTAGAGAATTAGGCGAACTGAACGTTTGGTTGAGCGTTGGCAGTTGTTTACAAAGACTTGGTGCCTATGATGAAAAATAATATCATGTATCTGTGTCACTTTGATGTGTAGTGCACTATCCAATGAAAGTTACTTGCCGACCACAATAATGTGTAACTTCTTTTTGAAGTTCCATCGCTGTTCCAATCTACACAGTTGTAGATTTAGCTCCATTTACCTGTATAGACCTCCTGGTATCTTTGCCTTCGGTAGCGCCTATAAAACCTTCGCTTCAACAATGTAAGATATAGGTTCATAGGTACTAGATGATTTCTTCGCACTTCCATGGTTTTATAACCCGCTGTGATCCGGCCAGTTTCCGTAGAAGTTTGTTTCTAGTAGCAGCTTCTGACTTGCAGTTCATGCAGTGCTTCTTCAAAGTAAGAGATCTATCGGTTGTCACTTTAAGATATTTTAGGTTCTCACAGTGTTCCACTTCGACATCTGACTGTACTATCTTTAATTTGCTACAAACTTCCCCATTTCTCAAAATGTGCCTTTGGGGAATTGGCTTAAGTTGGCTTGTGTTGGAGTATCTGGTAATTGTTTAAGGGCATTCGAGAGCGTGTTTTACAGTGATTCAAAGTCTCTGCTCTGGGTGGCTAGAGCAAGGACATCGGCATACAAGAAACTCTTGCTGTTGAGTGTTATGGGCTGGTCATTCGTGTACCGCTTTTCTGTAGTCTCCATCAGCTACGCTCTTCTTGGAAGTCGACGAAGGGCCTACGATTCTGCAAATGAGTGGGGATAAATCTCGTTCAGCTAAAATCCTTGGTCAGATTGTAGACCTTGACTTTTTGGAGCTGGTGGTTAAGAATCTGTCATTTTACGAGCTTAAAACCCACCTTCTAAAACTGTATGAGATTTAGCAACTGTCCGGTACAGCTTTTACCACGTCGAAATTCATATTTCTGAGGTATAAATAAGGGGTCAGTTGCAAGTGAGAGGCGATTTAAAAGGGGTCAGTTGCAAGTGAGAGGCGATTTAAAATCAATCTTTCCAGAAATTCATAGAGGTGACATAGTAGTGCGACTGATCTAAAATGCTTTGGATTAGTTCCTTCTTTTCCAGGTTTCAGCAAAGGAATCATTTGGCTGTTCCGCCATATCTTTGGGATTTGCCTTCTGCTCACGCAGTTGGTGAAAAGTTGTATAATTCATTTCTTTATTATAAAGGTTAAAAATAGACATTTGAATGTTAAAATTCATATCAGCTGCATTTCTTCAGTGATTAAATCATTAAACAGTCATAATTCTCATAAATGATCTACTACGAATCTCTTACTAATGAATCATTTTTAATAAATCACTGAATTATGCCGAAAATCATGTACATATTTGTCTTAGAAAGCTTTTTTCCGTTGTTAATTCATTTACATAATATATTTAAGAATAAAGAAGGTAGTAAACCTATTTTTTTAAAAGTAGCTCAAAACTGGTAGTGTAAAATTTCTTACGATTTTGAAGGTAAACAACATAAATGCCCCAGATCTGTGGAGATGAGCGTCTGAGAATCACAGGTTATGTGTTGTGAGCAGTTGATTGTTGATATTTCCACCGCGAAGTATACAATTACAGCAAACTGGAAAAGTTATGATTCCAGAAATTACGCTGCCTCAGAAAATACAGAACTCTTAGCTGTGTCGGGTTCGGGATAATTTGTATCGAAAGCAACAGACGATAAGTAAATTAAATTAGGGTACAACACAGAACAATTCGGATTTTAGATGAGATGAGCTTTAATCTCACCTTGTTGTTATCTGAATCACTGTTCATTTTTTGTTAATAAATTTAGATAGCCCGTCTCTAACGGCCGTGTATTGACGGCGGTAATCTTCTCGGCTCCGCTATTGAACTGAGAAATATGAGTAGTGCGTAGAGAGAGCGATAAGCCTTGTTTATTGCTTGCCTGGCGACGGGGCAATCGAGCCGTAGTGTTTTTCGTTGTACGTCAGGGTAAGAGCGAAGTCGGTTGCTTTCGTGTTTGAAGAAGCGTTGTGTTAAGAGCTCTTTATTTAGAGCTTAAACAGCGTGAATCGCTGCGTTGAAATTTCTATCCTGCATCGCCAAGAATGGCGCATATGACTTACTACACCACAATTTCCTTGTGCGTCTACTGCAGGAAACGCAGTAGATAATGAAACTCGAAAGTAAATGAGCTACCTATATTATGAGCGTAAAGACCACGTATATTTAGAGAACCGCAATCTTCAGTAGAAACCATTTTCTTTTCGAAAGAACTCCGTCTCAAGAACACATATTCTCTTGTAGTTCCTACAGCGAAACAGAATATTCGTACAAAGATTCATTTATGTTCTCGTCATGCGGAATGTTAGCACATTACTTATTTCCGAATGCCATTAGTTTTCTACCACACGTGAGTATTCCAGAATTACGCTTGGTTTTGAATCAGCAACGACAAAAGTAATAATGAGATGTAAACAAGACAGTTCTCTTTCACGTTTTCCAGGGTATCTTTCGCAACGCGAACTCATCGAATACTTCAGTGACGAAGGAGTTTTGCAAGAGATGGTTAGGAAACGGGTGAATTTTTGTATGTGCGATTAGTAATCATAATTTTTGTAACGGTGTACTTTTCTTAACGATATTCAATGGTGATGAAAAGAGGGGTGCAGCGCTGTAATACTCTCAAATGTTCTCAATGAAAAGTAATGTCGGACTTGGTAGTTAAGCGGTAAAGCCCGTGCCTGGAAAAGTGAGTTAGCGGGATCTAATACCGGTCGAAACATGGAAGTTGGACTCTGCCTTTGATCAACCCTTCACCTTTAAACTATGTAAGCAGAAGACTTGCATCCGGCCACTGAGCCACGTACTAAAAATGAAAAGTTTGATTATAATAGCCGGAAAACGTGAAAAACAGAGCTCGAAGTCTGCTACTTAGGGGCAGTTTCAGCCTGGTTTTGCTGTTTTAATACGCCAGTGGAGGTGAATGTTCGTTCTCCAACAGAATTCGCCCACAAATTTTTCAAATCAAAGGGCAGTTTTTTGCGAAAAGCTACACCGGGAACATTATTGCCATTTCATAAGCATCGAATGCTGTTGCAAAAATTATCAGTTTCCACAAAACTTCAAAAAAGTGACCTCACTGTGATGGTGATAGTATTACTAAATACGCTCCTTTCACACTTCTATATCTACTGCCTGGCAGTGAAAGTGAAGCTCCCACAAGAGGAGAAGGAAATGAAGTTAAACTTCACGGCTTGAGAAGGTATGTGATGTCAATGCAGTGATTACAAAGTCGAGTAATTTTTCAAAGAACTTGATATTATGAGCTCATTTATCAGTAGGACGTTGCACCCACTCTAGCTTGGAATTATGCACTGATTCAGTTGGGAAGGGTTTCATAAAGCCATCGTAGCAGAGGAGAAGAATGTCCGTAACGTACCTTTGTGCTATCAGTGTTCCCTCGGTCACTTCCAGGCGTGACCTATGGTCATATCCGATGGCTCCTGACGCCATAACAATAGAGGTAACATACCTGTGCTCTCCAAAACACTGGAAGAATGGGTCACGATGTGATGCCATTCATGTGATGCCAAGCAGTCCATGCTTCCCGCTTACGATGCCACACCAAACGCAGCCGTTTGTGTTATGTGAGCTAATCAATATTTGGTTCGCTGGCTAGCCATTAATACAAGCCTTCTTAGGAGACTACGAAGCATAGTCTAGATAACAACTCCAAGAGGATAAGATGGAGAAGAAGAGCAATACATTTATGTATTCAAGTAAGAAATGTGCCACAGTCTGGAACAGCTGGGAGATATGAAGTGCGCCGGCCGCAGTGGCCGAGCGGTTCTAGGCGCTTCAGTTTGGAACCCCGCGACCGCTACGGCCGCAGGTTCGAATCCTGACTCGGGCATGGATGTGTGTGATCTCCTTAGGTTAGTTAGGTTTAAGTAGTTCTAAGTTCTAGGGGACTGATGACCTCAGATGTTACGTCCTATGGTGCTCAGAGCCAGATATGAAGTGCGAGAAAGCGTAAGCAAAGTTTCATTTACTCTACTAGGCAGATGAAATTATTACTGTTTTTCGTTTTTCCACATGAATATTAATATACTGGAGAAAGACATTAATAAGCGACAACGAGTTATTTCTAACAACATCGTAGGTATGCAATAGAAAAAGTTGTACTGCTTTAAAAAAATACTTTTGTAACTTGCTGAAGTATTATCTCTCCCATGTGTGCTTGCGTGTCTGTTTTAAGTCTGTTTTAATTATGACAGGGCTGTGAGTGCTTCAGGTCTCCTAAAACACGTATGCACAATGCTTCAAAAATATCACTTTTTTTTTTAATAATAATCATAAGGATTCGTGTTATTTTCCATCCCAGTTCGCTCTGCTGTAGATAATCTCGTTTAATTTGCAGATGAATTCTGTCACAAAATAATTACCTATGGGAGCCAGGCTGGCCAAATGATATTATTGCATACTGCTGAACGTGTTTTTCCAGGTCTCTTATTTCCGCGCGACAGCAGGTGTGCTGTCCTGCCGTTACATAGCAGCCAGCGCCCAAGGCAGTGCAGACGTATGCAACGAAACAATAGCAGGAAGCACGTTCTCACTACCGGTTCCCATACAAGTTGGCAAACAGTCGCTCGTAATTCCAGTGAGGTATAATAGTTACTCCACTGAGGAAGTTGACTGTAAGGATTGGTATATTATCGTAAAAAAAGAATAAAACTCAATATGTGCTACTACTTCTGTAAGTTCTAAATAATCGCATCTGTGACAGAAAACCCATGAAATCAAGGAATGCGTATTTGTAAAAAAGGACTTATTCATTGGCCTACTTTTAAAACTTAACGCGCAGTACGCTATTTTGCGAGACGGAAAGGTGTGACAGACTCGAAGAGTGAGGAGTTAATTTAAGTTAGTCTGGAACACCGCTCGATTTTAGTGTGGTTTCCTGGCAGTTTTCCGTGCTTGTTTACGCAAATGCTGGGCTGGTACCTAAACTCCTCCTCAGAAAATATGGTACACAAACAGTTAAAGTACCGTAATACGCAGAAGAAAGTTTCATGATATAATTACATAGGCTTCATCGCTCAGGATCAGTTAACACGGAAGTTATCAGGGTACCGCGTCATATTGTAAATAATTATCACCGATGCAGCCAACGTTTCGGCCAAGGTTACAGTGGTGTGTTTTGTTGTCCATACTTCATTATACTTGGTTATACATGCTCTGCTGAGCACGATGTTACATCACAATTAAAAAAAAACACTGATATTGTTGATCTCTTGTGGTGGAAGGAGTGGGGAACATTGTTATATGCTTCCCGCGGTAGTGATAGTGGGGATCTGCTGTTGTCTGTGCCTCTTACAGTGAATGCCACGATGCGTAGTCAGCGGCGAATGCGGTGTGGGTTCTTGTTTTCCTCACGCTGGATGTAGGCCGCATGGCGGCAGTTACTCTCCGCTGACGCTCGCGTCTGGTGTTGTTGGTAAGGCCTGTTCAGCTCTGATGGCCGGCAGCCAGAATAGCGAGAGCCTAACTTCGTTCTCTCTATTCGTGTTGTTAGCGTGTTTTAATATTTCGGTGGGACCTCTGATCTTGTTTTTCAGCATTACTAGCTGCTTGGTAAGTATGCAGCTTTAGTTGAATTTCATTTCTCTTGCCGCAGTCCTTCTGGTGTTCGGCCATTGCAGACTTGTTGTGCTGCGCAGGTCGAATGTATCGCACGTGCTCTCGTACGCGTGACCATAGCAGCACTGGCTAATCGACTAAACTTCGCCGTAACACCTTAGCGGATCCCTGCAGAAAAATCAGAGTCCGTGGAGTAGGACTCCGGCAAACATTTACGATTGAAGCGGAGAAAATCTGGCAGGAAAGTGTTCGAAATTTACAACGTGCCAAGCCACCGGAGCACAACCGTAGCCCTGAGGAAAGGGAGCTATCACAGAAAGAAAGAAGAACAACGAAACTGTGATATTACAAGCCAAAGTCCTGGTGATATTTGGACGCTCGTGACGCTTGCTTTATTCTTGGGGTATATATGTACTAAAATATATATAAAATAAAACCCACACACACCGGCCCCTAACCTAACCTCCTTAAGCAACGTGTTCTGACGCTTTCCAACTGCTGTTTATTGGCAGTGGATAAGTAATAATTTGAGTAAGGTCACGTATTTCCAAATATAGTATACATCAAAGGTATAACTAATATATACATATGACACTGTCATATAGGACACAGTGCAGTGTAGCCGGCCGGTGTGGCCGTCCGGTTCTGGACGCTTCAGTCTGGAACCGCGTGACCGCTACGGTCGCAGGTTCGAATCCTGCCTCGGGCATGGATGTGTATGATGTCCTTAGGTTAGTTAGGTTTAATTAGTTCTAAGTTCTAGGCGACAGATGACCTCAGAAGTTAAATCGCATAGTGCTCAGAGCCAGCCAACACAGTGCGATACGAAGACAAGATTAAAGATTTATTAAATGATCCCACCTAAGATGAACTAAGAGCAGACGCTAAGGCTAAAATAGTTCAAAATAGTTAACCTTCGAACACTAGAGGGGGGGGGGGAATGTTACATCGTTACTAAATAATCGTAAGTTTTACTTCTCCATATTTTATTGAGAGGAAGTAATAATTTGCAGTTTATGCGCAAATTAATTACAAGAGTCTCCAGTGGTATGTCACATACAAAATAAGTAGAGGTATTCTTTTTTTACACCGTATACTAACACCAAATTGGCGGGAATCGCGAATTTGTACAAACTGCAATTGTAAATCTTAAGAAGGCTTATTAATCTAGACTTAGTCAAGTACTCAAGAATTGAGCTGCTACAGCCGAAAGACTCATTCCCGGAATCCTAAGCCCACATCGAATTTACAAAGTGCAAAATATAAACAAAGAATGACATCCTTTAAGGCCAATCGTAAGTGGACCAACTCCGAGATATTTATGGAGGCTTTTGAAGCAACGGCACTTTGTTCAGCTCCCGTAGGCCCTCACTGCTGGTTCAGAAAGGTAGATGACACATTCGTTATATGGTCTCATGGTGAGATGAAGCTGTACAGGTTTCAAGAATTTTGAACAAATCCGAGAGAACATCCAGTTTACGCTCGAAATAAGAAAGGATGGTGCAATTTCACTTCTAGACGTGGAAGTATATGGGAAGATGGATGGCACACTGGATCAGAAGCCAACACATACGGTCAGGTTTTTACACGCCCAATCCCACCAACCCAACGCATAACTCACAAGGAAACCGTTGAGGGCGAATGATGTTTATGGCATGCAAAGCCCCTCATATTGTCTAGCATTCAATCACAATACTGGCTGCTAATGACGACAGGGGACGGGACTGGAGGTATCCAATGGTGAGCACAATATGAGACTACGGAGCGAACCTGAACTGTTTAGTCGACGAGTAACTCACAACAGTGCTACAGTGCTACTGGTGTTGATACAAATCAGAGCAATGGCAAAGATAAACAAAGAAAACATTGCACTGTATCTGCAACAACAGTTGCCTAAGTTGATATTTCGTGAGAAAGGAACCCAAGAAGTTTCGCAGAGTGAGAAAGAAGTGGCAGATGAAATATTAGCGTGTGGTGTCGTAGAAGTTCGGCTGCGCGGACAATCTACACGAGTGGTACAATGATGACGATGCTTGTTTAACAAATGAAAGTGATACTGAAACAGATGTTGAACCATTTAACTCATCATCCTCGTCTGACAGGGAGCCACAAATCCCGTCTACAAAATGGTTCAAATGGCTCTGAGCACTATGGGACTTAATATCTGAGGTCATCAGTCCCTAGAACTTAGAACTACTTAAACCTAACTAACCTAAGGACATCACACACATCCATGCTTGAGGCAGGATTCGAACCTGCGACCGTAGTGGTCGCGCGGTTCCAGACTGAAGCGCCTAGAACCGCTTGGCCACATCGGCCGGCTCCCGTCTACAGTGAAACACAGTAAAGGACAATCGTTGTAAGAAAACTGTTATGAACAGATTTCGAATAAGTCCGCAGCAATATGACCGTGTAGTGCATAAGAAAACTACGGATATTCAAGGACGGACAAGGCGCACTTGTTACAAAAACTGGTGTTTCCGCGTTTCGAGGATGCTCGATACAGTTTGCGGTATGGGCATGCCGACTATTAATCTAGATAGTAAACTGACTGGAAAGTAGTTTATTGTGCTGCGAGAAGCTGGAGGTGCTCTGCCCCTACGATTCTATCTTGTGTGCGTCATCTTGCAAGGCAGTAGGAATATTTGCTTGACAGCAAGCAAGAGTGGAAAAATGGGCGCGAGAGAACTACAACTGTAGTATGAGCACTGCTTTTGGCCAATAGCTGGTCAAAATAACTTACTTTTGCTTGATCCCTGGTCCGCATATAAAAATCATGTTCCTTTAGAGCAAACTATCCCTTCTGAAAAGTATGTGACGTTGCAGGTGAAACTACCTGGCACCAATGGACAAATTCATCCTCTGGATGTTTGTTTCTTCCGTGCCTACACAACGTATTATCGCAGTATCTGCAGCTGCACCTTAAAGGATAGCCATTTTCACGATAAATTCCACGACAGACTGTTCGGCATTCGGTTGCATGCCATCACATTTCATAATTTCTCATCACCTCTTTACACTAATATGTTTTCTATGCGTTCTTTAAGAGTCGACATCTAGCTGAAAGTCCCGCACGGTTTGTAATTCCAAAGGAGTTCGGCTGCGACCTTGATGGTGCGAATCTTTGTGATCACCGTGGCGCGCCATTTTTCATTCGGTTTTCATGGCACAGGTTGTTTGTTTTGAACATTTCTTGAATGTCAAAAATGTCCATTTTGTTAAGTGTAATAGATACATCCCATAGATGGTTAATCTCTGAACTTCCCGGAAATTCGTCTTCTGTCGCTTTCCTCATTCACGTGGTAAGTCATTAGCAGCTAATATTTTTCCTGTCATAACTTTCGACTCAGCACTTTCAAATGGCCCTTACTAAGGATTGAACTTGAGACCTCGCACTCATGGGGTCCAATTCAGACTTCCATTCTGCGATTATTCGAGTGCAGCGCCTAGGTGATGCTCGTACTATAACACATGAATTTAAAAGGCTGTGATCAACATTCTTGGCCAGTGGTTGCAACCCCAAACAGATCCGCGCAGCCATGGCAACGAACAGGAAAAGCTAGATAGGTGGGTCATGCACGAACTGCAGCCAGCATCATGCCTAGCTTATGTAAAGAAAATGACCGAACTGATAAACACCTTCGCCTAGTTGCTGTCCAGTCTGTCTTCTACAGCAGCCACGAGATCGAAAATGTGTTACGATCTACCAAGGACTTGACAAATCCCCTGCACGCTGCTGGCGTGTAGAAGATGGACTTTGAGCGTGGAGAAGTCTACATCGGCGAAATCAACAGGCCAGAAGCCACTCACAAACTGGAACACGAGCGCTACATTCGACTTGTGCAGCACACCATATCTGCAGTGGCAGAACATCAGAAGAATTGTGGAAAAAGGAAATGACATTAAACGAAACCAGTGTGCTTCCAAGCAGCCAGGGATGTTGACATGCAAGATCACAGAGGCCACTGAAATGTTAAAATACCCTAACAACATGAGCAGAGCGAGACCTACGAGAAAGACAGGCCGCGGCGCGTACGTCACGAAGGTAGTCCTGCGCTCGCTCGCTCGCTCAAATCAGCAGGCAAACTTCGTTTCTACACCTGTTAACTCGTAACTAGGCGCGTCCGTACAAACGATAACCGAATCTTCTGCTGGAATCCACTATTATGGAATCTTAACGTTATTAGTTCTATAATGATGGGAAGCCCATGGGCCTACTTATAATTTGTTATGGCTGTACTGGCGTACAATAAAATAAAATAATGCTAAATTGATTATCAGTTGCATAAGGCACCACTTCCAGCATGTAATGAGTACTGTTAACCCGAAGAGTCTAAATGCTATAAACAAGCCGTTATACCATTTATATCGAGTGCTGATCTTAAATTAAATTTTGCTGTAGTACTGTTAATCAGTAAGATTTCATAACAGCAGATTCCAGAGGAAGATGCAATCCTCGTTAGTACTTACACGCCAAGCTGCGAGTTAACAGGTTTAGAAACGCATTTTGTCTGCTGAGCTGAGCGAGCGAGCGAGTTCAGAACTACCTTCGTGACGTACGCGCTACGGGCCTCGGAGCAGAGTGGATGAAGTCATGCTTGCGCTATTCTGGCTGCCACTCATCAGAGCCCAACAGGCCACACCGACAACACGGAGCACGAGCGTTAACGGCGAGTAATTGCCGTCGCGCAGACTACTTCCAGCATGAGGAAAACAAGAATCCATACCTCATTCGCCGATGACTACCAACTAACAGCACACAATGTAAGAGGCAACAGACAACAGCTGATCCCCACTCTTACTTCCGCAGGAAACCTCTTCCAATGAAGTTTCCCTCTCCTTCCGGCTCAAGAGACCAATATCATCAAGGTTTTCAGAACTGTTACGTAACATCATGCTCAGTAGAGCTGTCATGTAAAAACGTAATGGAGTCTGAGCTACAAAATATACCAGCAGGCTCAGCTGGAGGGCTCTGCAACCGTGATGGAAACGTTAGTTCCATCATCTTCATCATCATCATCATCAGCCAATTCAATCATTAGATGATGTGGCCTCTTCGAGTCGTGGATTCAGGTAGGCTTTCAGAAGTCTTCTCCAAGTGGGACGGTCTTGGACAGTTCTCTACCAGGTGTTACCAGCGATCTTCTTGATGTCTTTGTCTCATCTGTCTGGTGGTCTTCCTCTAGGCCTCCGGTGCTCTCTCGGACTCCACTCCAGTACTAGCTTCGTCCACCTGTTGTCTTTTCTTCTTGCGACGTGGCCAGCCCACTGCCATTTCAAGGAACCTACTCTCTCTAAGATGTTATTAACCTTCGTCACAGACCGGATGTCATCAGCGATTGTTATTTACGGTATGACGTGATACCGCACCTAGAAGACTTTCATGTTAAAAGTTTACATGAGTCACAGACACAAGGCGCACACGACTTCTGTCCATTAGGTTAGCTGACGACAGGAAGGACATAGAGGCACAAGTTACGGCAGGATAATTGCTAGGAAAAAGAAAATGAAATTACAAGTATGTCGAAGTTTTCACCATCTACTTGCATCATAATTGACCCATGAAAAAAATCTGCCATGGAGGGACTCGAACCATATACACTGCCTGACAAAGAAAGTGAATCACCCCGAAGAAGAGGAAACGATAGTTTGTGGGTTAAGAGAGTATGTGATGTTATTGCAGTGAATACAAAAGCGAGTCAAATTTACACAGAGCTTGGTCGTATGAGCCCACTGATCACTATGAAGTTGCACCCTCTCTGGCCTGGATGGGCGTACTGATTCGATTGGGAATGGTGTCATAAAACTAGTCCTTGATATCCTAGATATTGACACTGGGATGAAGTTAACGTCCGAGCTGGTCCCGCACATATTCTATCGGGGATGGATATGGGGATCTTGCTGGACACGGCAGAACTTCAACATCACGCAGACAGCTGATAGAGAAGAGTGCACCACGGTATGGTCGCATGAGAGTAACACATGAGGACGCACTATGTCCATGACGTATCGTTGTTCCGTCAGAGTTCCCTCAATCACTGCCAATCGGGACGTGTCGTCATACCCGATGGCTCCCCACACCATGACGCTGTTCCTCTCCAGAACATTGGAAGAATGGACCTCTTCCAGGTTGTTGTCATACTCGCCGATTATGGTCATCCAGGGTGGTGCAGAACTGCACATACTGAACACAATCAACACCAACGCACTTTCGTGGGCGTTCAACCTGTCACAGATAAGTGCAACTCTAATCATTTATGTACACCCCGATGGCGTGTACGTGTATAAAGTTACGTTGACATACGACCATGTTTTCTCGGTGCTTAATTTTTTTCAGGCGGCGTATATGTAATACCTCTGCAGTAAAATACAATCAGCCTCCTATTACGGTATTGTATCCATGCAGGCGAAGATGTCACAGTCTCTGGGAGAGTAAATATAGTCCAGAATTGTATGTGTATTAATAGAAATAGTTACTTGTTCGCTCCTGGCAGTGAATCACAGTATGTTAACTCTGTACTCTCCAAAGGCTTCACAAGGCGATACATACGGTTTTGTACCGGCGAGCGGACATCTGTCTTCATACTGCGCAGACCAGTGACGACCTCAATACACTTGTACATAGGGGCATAAATGAGGGCTGATGAGGACTATGTACAGGAAGATTTTTGAAGATGGTGGCTATCTACCGTGGAAAATCCGCAATGATTTACAGTTCCTTTAGAAGCTGAAGTGGAATGTTTCAAGTCCATGGGCTTCTTACCGATCGTAAGGAATCTGTCTTCTAAAATGGGTTGTATCCTGTCTAAATATAAAGTCAAGGTTATATTTATACCAGTACCAAAGGTAGCCTCATTCATTAGCTCTGTGAGCGATTACTTGATTCAATGGAAGGCAGGCTTGGAGCATATACCCTGCCGGTGTGATTTTCATGTATTTTACGTACAGTTTAATAACGTTGCGTGGAACATCGACGCTATACGAACCTGTTGAAAATGTCTCCCGCGGTCGAGAACTTTATTCAGGCAGCCCACACTGTGGACGGCAACAACGTCCAGATTTTAACATCTAAATCATCATTCCGGCATTCAGTGTTCAGGGTCGCCACTGAAATATGTTTTACGAGAGATTTAATGAATCGTGAGGATGGTTTCAACAGTAGATACCGTTCCCCTGTAGACTGGAATTTGTGCCCAACATCTGTTACAGAGGGCCCCACAATAGCATATACCTCTGTTGCCCGCGTAGTATTTCTTCCAATATGATCTTCCGTGTACCCATGCGCAACTGGCATTTTCAGTCGGCGTATAATGTGGCCGAGAGCACTTCATCGTCATCCTTATGGCTCGCTCCGAAGATGGCTGAACGATTGAAAGGTGGCTACACTGAGTCACAGCGCCAGAGATTGCGCCAAAGATTATTATTCCGCCGCCTCCACTGGCGCAGTACTTGTTGAGAGGATGTCGAGGGCAGTACTAGTTCAGAGGATGTCGAGTGCGGTTGTTGTTCTGTTGGGCGAGAGAGTAGATGCTGTTCGGTTGGTGTAATGTATAGATGGAAGATGTTGCAATGATCACAGTGTATTTTTCGTCAATATATATTGAAGTAAAAAAAATATTTCACATTTCTTTAATTACAACGCCTCTTGGTCACAGGTTCAGTCAACAAATTATCTGGTTCGTGTTCATGTGTTAGATTTGTAATTCTGGTTTCTATGTGCAATTATAGTATCTCTGGTTTTTCAAATAGTTCATTGTAAATGGTGTTTAAAATATCTTGTTATATTGAGGAAGAACCGTGCCAGATACATGTACGTTGAGTCACACTACCACACACAGAACAGTTACACTTGTGCTTTGTTGTTTCGTAGCTTTTATAGTTGCAGGCGACTTAATTAATCAATTGATTTAACGGACGTTTCTTGTCATTCTTTATTTTTATTTTATGCAGTCAGATTGCGTACTAATACTACTCAGGACCAACCGGTTACGAGACTTCGTAACCGGTCACATAGCTACTAAAATTATTGCATTTTAATTAAGCCCCCACGCACGGTTTACAGCCAAAGTACTAGAAGAAAACAAAGCTGATAATGGTTAAATTCCCACACTTTCAAGGGATCAGGATGTACATCTCCGGAAAATTTATTCCTAAGCTCTTCCTTGTGTGATGCAATATTGACGTTTCCAGTCAAAATGTACATGTTGCAAGGAAATATCGGGTAGTGTGCGGTAGGTACTGACACAGCATGTTGCTGAGGCATTTTCAGCAAAGAGAAACCACACTGAAAAATAAGAAATGCTACGGTAAATCCTAGTGTGTAAACTTAGTCACCAGTGTTTAACTTCAACAATGCTACGGGTCCGAATGGATGATGGGCTACCGAGTCGTGATTTGGTGTGCGACTGTATTTAACTGGCGAATGGTAAGATCGGTTAATTGTATGCAATGGTTCCGTGTTAAGCGAGATCCTCTAATTAGAATCATAACAATTTCTTTCTGTGGAGCCACCTGAATTCATCGGAGTACGACAGGAACCAACAAGAAACCGTGTTCGAGGTGGCAACAGTTCTCCTTATAGCTATGACTCCATATGGTGTAGTCACATTAAAATAGGTTAGGTCATATGATACAGAGTTTATAAGCACGTATTGTCGCCAATGGAAACCATTTTGATCACAATTTGCAAATCAGCGCAAACACTGTCAGTTGTTTTCACTGCAGTTAGGTATGCTTATAGTTGTAGTTATAACTACATCTAACTTTCTATTGCAATGTACATTCACGTGTTAGGAATAAATAGAGATGGATAGTACTGTAAAGTTTTAAAACTAATCTGGTTCATGCGTAGTAGGAAGCAAACTTCTACAAGTGAGTAATGAATAATGTAGGTACAGTTATAATTCGAAATGTTTCCTTTTACGAACCAAAAATTTACTAATCAGCTACACAGCAAATAACTGGAGGTGCCTGTGAGTCGCTCACCATCCAGCACTGTTGGCACATTGTGTACTTTATCAAATGATTTTTGAGAGAAAAGGGATCGTATATTTTGGCGAAGCATATATTTATTTTAAATAGCAAAAGCTTATATGTAATGAAGACTTAGGTGCAGATTTCCGGTCATTCCACGGCGCAATTGAGGGGCGACGGTCCCTTTGTCATACTATTTCCGTTCCACTCTTATACTGACGCAAGGAGAAATTACGGTCTTTATTCTTCCGCAAGTATGTTGGTCTCTCTCGCCTTGTCCTCGCAATCTCTATGCTGTTGAGCTGTTTGAAATTTTTTCAGAAATGTTGATTCACTATTTTAACAGAGTTTCGCTTATCTTCGAACGTGTTTCGTTTAAGTTTCCTGGACAGACCTGTAACCATTTACTGTCAGTTGGCGGTCAGGATAAAGCAATAGTGACACAGTACTGTTCGTTCTTAGGTTGCACAGTACGTTCAACGGCCGATACTGGATTGCTGTTGTGAAACGTTACAACACAAGTGAATGTAAGAAGCGATGAGCGCCTTTACTTATAAATAATGGCTGTTAGTGGATGACCATAGGTGAGTTGATAGCAAAAACGTATCTCCCCTCGTGCGAAACGACGAGCAGACTGCGATGCATACAGAATATTATTTAACATGTTCCACATAAGCCTTAAAACAGTATGCTTCCGGTACCGGCTGTCTCTGGGTGCCTGCACTGCTTCAGCCCAGGCACTGCTTGCGGCTTTCCGCTCGGCGGTGCGTGCTGTACTAAGTTCCAAACGATCGCGGATCGACCGAAAAATGAGGTTCTGCAGCAAAAAGCGTAGCGGAACACGCCCCTTCCTCCACCACTCTGCGCTTTCCCCCTTCCGCGCCACCGTGACGCTGTCGTTGCTTCTAGAGCTCTATCCTTAATTCCTGCACTACTTTGAGGGACTAAGTCGAAAATCCAGTGATATCACGAAGAATAAAAAGTGAAAGAATTGATCACATAGAATTTAAGCGTATTCAGTCTTCTGTTGAACGTCATTCCAACTACGAGCTTGTCGTAGTCTCGAAAAAAATTCCAATTTGTGTGAAATCTTACGCGACTTAACTGCTAAGGTCATCAGT
This sequence comes from Schistocerca americana, assembly GCF_021461395.2. NCBI lineage: Eukaryota > Metazoa > Arthropoda > Insecta > Orthoptera > Acrididae > Schistocerca > Schistocerca americana. The sequence goes on from NC_060130.1 coordinate 661,956,988, forward strand.
CCCTAAGCTTACACACTACTTAACCTAAATTATGCTAAGGACAAACACACACACCCATGCCCGAAGGAGGACTCGAACGTCCGCCGAGATCAGACGCACAGTCCATGACTGCTGTCGTAGTCTCGTCGAAGAGGCTGTTTGTCTTAAAAACTGTGCTAATCTACAGCAAAACTTCATCAAGATGATAGGAATCGAATTTTCCAAGAAAGAGGCTAGTGTCTAACCATGGCAGTATTTCGCTAAATGTGTGTGTATGGAGTATGTATGTGTGTATGTATGTATGAAATGAGAATGAACCTCTCTCGAAGTAAGATGCAAAGCGATAACTGAGCGGTCTTCAGGAAGGGGGCGTAAGTTCAAAATCATTTTGCTTAATATACGACTCCCACGTTCTCAAGTGGACGAATATGGCAAAGAGATAAAATTAGTTACTCAAACGGTCTATTACGAAATGTGTAAAATTTGAAGCCAATATGCATAGCAACATCCCACAAACATTTTAGTATCTCCAGCTTGTAAATGCAGTATTATGTCTTTGACTTTTTGAAAGGCTGACACGTTCTTTTAGGCATCGTAGTAGAGTACTACGTGTTGTAGACGTTCCGCGAATAAATTATCAAACACTATTCTGAGAAATAAATGATGTCAGCGATTTATTATTGCAGAGCTTTTGTTGACAGGATTGTCCTGAAGGATCGTCCAATACGCAGGACGCATGGAGTCAGTAGTTTATTACTGTCAGTATCGGTGGTCCAAGGAAGACACACATAGTCATGGATCTGTTATCGGAAGGCTGAGTTTATAGGAAGACTTCAGCACAAATTAGGACCAATGTTGCATTTAGTGTGCATCACAAGGAACCGTTAACTGTAAGTGGGCTACAGGCAGGAATGCCGCTCGCTAGATTTCCTTATCATCAGGCAGCCAGTCAAATGGTTCAAATGGCTCTGAGCACTATGGGACTCAACTGCTGTGGTCATGAAGTCCCCAAGAACTTAGAACTACTTAAACCTAACTAACCTAAGGACATCACACACATCCATGCCCGAGGCAGGATTCGAACCTGCGACCGTAGCGGTCGTGCGGTTCCAGACTGTAGCGCCTTTAACCGCTCGGCCACTCCGGCCGGCTACAGAGTAGTCATTTGGATGTAGATGTTGATGGTCCGGACTGCAGTACCAACACATCATAGGCGCGTCTGCAAACAGATGGATATAGGGTGTGTAACGGTAACACCGAACACCTTAAACGGCAATCGGTGCTAACGTCAAACCTCTGCGAGGAATTTTGAGAAAGTTGTGACCGAGAAAGTAACCTAATGGGAATAGAAAATTCAAAGGCTGGGATTCGTTTCCGAAACACTCCAGCAGAATATAACCAACAGTAAACAGGTGGATCAGGAACAGACGTTCTCCCAGTACAAAAGCAAGTTGTAACATTACGTGTTAATATCGGTCACCAGCATAGTTAGGCATTCTTGTGTCAAGCAATATAATACAGCAGAAGGCAGTGCTAAGGCTAAACTAACCTTGCCGGCCGGTGTGGCCTTGCCGTTCTAGGCGCTTCAGTCTGGAAGCGCGTGACCGCTACGGTCGCACATTCGAATCCTGCCTCGGGCATGGATGTGTGTGATGTCCTTAGGTTGGTTAGGTTTAAGTAGTTCTAAGTTCTAGGGGACTGACGACCATAGATGTTAAGTTCCATAGTGCTCAGATCCATTCTAACCATTTTGAAAACTAACCTTGAACTAACTTGACACATACACTAAACTATTTCTTTGTATCTGTTCACACTGCAACACAGTAACCTAATCTTGCAGATAAATGTATTACTAACTTGGAAGTCAGACAAACAACTGGCCAATGAGATAGCAAACAGTAACATATGCCTCTGAACAACATGTATCTTAAATGAACTAGATGCAGCAGTTTATAGAAACAAACACACATGAAACTAGCAGCAATACTAAACAGGGAAGATCATGAAATTGTTCTGATTGAAATCAGGGGTTCTGTTAATGATCATATTCTATATCATTGCTTAGTACAGGGCCTCTATGGCTGTGCATTATCCAACTTGCATAAGAATAGCTAACACAGCAAATATTTCTTTCTTAAACTCAGTATGAAGCAATTAGACAGAATGCAAATCTAAATACACTTGCTCGGAAGGAACCTTTGCTTTGCTTCGTTAACTAACTAGCCTAGGACATGAGGGTCCCTAAAATTTCATGGTTTGAAGAACCATGCTCATTAACAAGACAGCACCAGTATGTATGAAAAATGGTAAGTAACCTCAACAATAACTATTGATTAAGTAAAGCACAACAAACTATAACTCTTTAAATAACAAATTTGCTTTGATAAGCAGTCGTTTAACCTACTACAGCTGCGCAAATGGCAACACTTTCTCCTGAAATGAACACTGATAACACTTTGTAATTCTGATCAAAGTGCAACAATTAATAATCTTTTTCACTCCAGATCAACTTTACTCTTTTCAGGCAGCTTTTCAAGGTAGGCAAATTAATTGAGGAAATGACTGTAGATTGATTTAAAAATGCGCTGGAAGTAAAGAATGTCTCAAACTATAAAACTGAACTTTAAACACTGTAACTCCACACATTAGAAAGCAATCACAATTATTTCTACAGCTGGCGAATAAGGCTTTCCATAATAAGTTAGGACACTCGGAATTAAAATCACTAGGATAAGATTCCTGTCCAGGTTGTGATTTGGGATAATCGCGGGTGTAGGATAGAGTTTATAGCAACACCATAATTATTATTAAAATCAACAAAATTTCACAGATGCCTGGTCCATTTACAGAGCGCCAAATGTAAACAATTTATGGGAAGGCTGGTGGTACTGGTGGCGTAATTTGCAGTGGTTGTTAACATGTCGGCATGCAGTCATGGTAGTACTGTTGGCCTCGCCCTGTTACAGATCTTCTTGGCGTTGGAATTATATTTTTATGGGGTCAAAAACCATGCCATGATAATAGTATCACAAATGCAGCATCCAAGGCCCATAAATACTGCTCTTAAGCTCCTCTGGTCTCAGAACTCTAAGAATATGAACTGCAATGATCCGCAACTGCTAGCGAGATGTTAACCACGGCACTGCTCAGCCAGACTCCTTACCTGTCACAAAGCACAAGTTGCCGCTTGCGCGCCAACCACGCCTTTTCCACTCCGCCAAGCTGCTTCCGTAGCTGCGGGGGTTCCCCACGTCTTTTACATTCAACCCTACGTTCCCTAACTATGGACCAAGTCATTTACAGTACATTATGTAACAATCATTCCCGTAGTTATTTAAATCCACAAGCACAGTTTACACAACATCGTTCAAAAAGTTCACATAACTGAAATACGTTAATATAGTCATAGAATTTCCATGACAGATAGAAAATTCTACATAAGCAACACTACAAATTGACATAAAAATATCGATACAGATACAAAAATAAGTCGAAAATAGGTGCTACACTTGGAACATTTAGTCCACGTATCCCATCGGACAACTCTGAGATCAACCATCTATATACATGATGGTTGGACTGCTTGGAAGTTAAAGAAGATTGTATGAAAAACGGAAATTTATGGCTTAGTTAATGTGTTAATAGATACTGCGGTAACTCACGCAATACTGAACGGCACGCTGAACACTAAAATGTGGTGAACAGGTTGCATTGGTAGATGTTCACCTTGTAGTGTTTATCCGCTTCCTTAATGTTTATCGATAGCCACAGTATGTATTTTATCGTTGTGTTATATTCTAAGTTACATGTGCTGTTTGTTGTGGTTATAATTTTTTCTGTGCTTCTTTTGGACTGCGTTATCTTTTCGCAAGTTTATCCCATTGAAACCAGCCTAGTGGTGGGCGTAGTGCCATTGCTCATTCTGTGAATTTGATGACACGTAACTCAGGAAGCTTAATCGATGTGAGTCAGACAGACAACTTGAGGCCAGTGCAGGCGTTAACGAAGCTCCACAGAGCATTTCTGTAGGAAAACCATCCAAAACAAATGCATTGAAGTGGATACTCGAACTATTTACGAACACCACTTAGCAATTATCAGAACTCGAACAGAGTAGCAATAGACCAACAGAGCAACTAACGTAAATGAGGCAAGAAAACCAGACTCATGTTTCAAGAATAGAATCTTACGTAAGGCAGAGCAACCACAAGATTGATGAGCAGATCGCAGAAGTGAGGGGTGATTTACGAACAGATACTGATGAAATCCGTGCAGAAGTAGACAATAGACTGAGTGAGGTGAACAGTGCGTGCTTTAACAAGGTGAGTGGCATGGAGACGAATCGGCACATTGGGAATTAAAACAACATAACAGCAACAAATAAAGATATAAACCTTTGAACACGATATGCTTACAATTCAGCAGAGCAAAAGCCCTGGGACACAGGTCTCGTCGATATGATCACCTACAATGTTCTCAGTGCGGGTAATCGATTTATCACTGCCGTGGTTTGGTCGAAATCGGAACATTCACTCGAAGGCATACCTGAGAACCTAGATACAACCATTCGTACGAAAGGTGTGGCCGACCGGAATGTGCTACTTGTGGCACGTCAAACACTAGATCAGGAGGAAGCTGCCTGTTACAATGCTGCCATCAGCAGAACGAACACATATCAGCATTTCTGTACAAAATTCCTAGTTACATACTGGAACCTTGACGCGCAGGCGACCGCAATAATGAACATTTATTGGGGCAGCATATGGTACAATCGCGACGGTCGATGGCAACATATGTCACGCATGTGGGCTACGTGAATGCCAATATTCCATCGAAGGACGTGACGTTCGTGCCGCACAACCGACAAATACAGAGGAATCTGATAAGATAGCGGAGAGCCTCGCACGGTGGCTAATAGAATTTAAAGGGTCCCAGATAGTTACTGCAGATGCTGCCGTGACACCTCGCTCCGTCCATATGAGTATGGGAGTTAAAGGAGTGAGACACATGCCAGTCCACAACGTGAGGCTGCAACCCATCCACGAGTAGAGGACTCCAGTGGTAAATGCACATGGAGGACTCCGCATGTCAGAGACAATGCGGCGACGATATCTGTGTCATTCACACGAGAACAAATGAACACCGAAGAGCGGACTAAGGCCCAACGAGCTACCGTATCAACATATATTGTACGATCAGTCGCCAGAAATACTAGAAGTCAACCTCATCGCGCACACGGAGGAAACTGTCGCTAATGTGAACACGTTATCGGAAGACCGATTTTTATTCTAAGAGTCCAAGATACATTCGATGTTGACTTTAGAGACGGAGGATATCCTATTCAGAAGTGATGGGAGAATAAATAATCAGTGAGCTGCGAATGGTTCAAATTGCTTTGAGCACTATGGGACTTAACATCTGAGGTCATCAATCCACACATGGCTCTGAGCACTATGGGACATAACTTCTCAGGTCATCAGTCCCCTAGAACTTAGAACTACTTAAACCTAACTAATCTAAGGACATCACACACATCCATGCCCGTGGCAGGATTCGAACCTGCGTATGAAAATTAGAAAATTATAACGGGGGGAAGGGGGGGGGGGGGCGCCAACCTTCCTGCATCCTGCATGTGTGCGAGCTCCCTGAAGTATCCTGAAGACTCCTCGATGGGGAAAGTCTGTTTGTGACATTCCACGAGCTGCCATCCTGCTAGGTCAAATCATGAGATCGTTTACTGGACACGCTTAGGTAAAAGTCCGTCGACAGCAACTGGCCGCAAATTAAATACAGTATTGCAGGAACTTCAATAAGGGTTCATTAGCAAGTTGGCACTATGGAATGAGAAATCAAGAGGATGAGAGCTGGCGAGGAGAAATGGTCTATTGGCTACCAATAATATACAGGGTGGTCCATCTGAAGTTTTGGATGAGATTATCTCGAAAACTATACATCGGGTAAAAATACTGGGTAAGAAGTTCGTAAGCTCAAAGGGGGACATCAAATGATACTACACGTAACGTCCAGCCCCCGCCCCCTTGGTTGGGGCCGGGGGCAACATTTAAATCTTAAATAAAAACACCCTTTTTATTGCAGATTCGTGTTCTCCATAAAAAAAGTAATCAAGTTTTGTCTGAAATTTTTTTAAACCATTGACAGTCGGCGCTGAAATCGAGAAAATCGAGTAAAATTGGGGAAGAACTCTGATTTATTTAGAATCATCCGAGAAAGACGCTTCAAATTGATAAAAAAATGTGCACCAATTCTTTCGGTACGCCAAATTAAGCTATTTTTGTACAAAATGTACTGTATCCTACTGTTAGTGTTACCCAGGAACAACGACATGGGCGTAGTAGAATGATGTTCCCATGAGGTGCTTCATTAGTGTGAGTCCCCTTGCCTCTCCCATGTTGGGTGCTTCATTAGTGTGAGTCCCCTTGCCTTTCACATGTTGGGGTGCTTCATGAATGAATTTAGCCACAAAGAAATTGTTCAAAATTATCCCTGTTTGCTTCAATGCATAAAGTCAGTGGTCTGTGAAAGTTGTCCATCGTTTTGAGCAGCACATACCGTGGTATGACTGCACACGCTCATCGAATGCGTTGCTCCATATCGTATCGGGTTGTGGCCTGTCTTTCATAAACAATATTTTTTAAATAACCCCACAAGAAAAGAAATCAGGAAATGTTAGGTCTGGTGAACGTGGAGGTCATTGAATAGGTCCGCCGCGTCCTATCCACCGACCAGGGTACCATAAATTTAAAATGTTCCGCACATTTTAGCATAATGGGGAGCTGCTCCGTCCTGTTGGAACAACATTCGTTGCCTAGTTTCTAAATCAACATCTTCAATTAGCTTCAACAAACCACCACGGAGAAGTTGTAAATAAGATTCCCCCTGTAACATTTCGGTCAAAAAAATACGGTCCTATCAAGTAACCATTCAAAATTCCACACCAGACGATTAACGACCATTTGTGTTGATTCTGTGCCAGTGTGGATTGACAGGGGGCCAATAATGACAATCATGACGATTTAATTCGCCTTTGTTCTTGAATGTAGCTTCATCAGTGAACCTAACATATCTAATGAAATCATTGTAACCTCTTATCACTTCCAAGGCCCATTGGCAGAAATGAACACGTATTTGCATATCTTTCAGCGTTAATGCCTTTGTCAGTGTGTTATGATACGTATGATATTAATGTGCCTTCAGAATCGTCAAAACAGTTGATTTCGGTATTCCAGTTTGTCTCTGAATCGCGCGACTACTGATGTCGGGATCCAGTTGAACACAGGCGAGAACGGTAAGGGCATGAGCGTCATTTTCATTGTATTCGCGAATTTCGAATAATGTTTTCTCTTGGATGTCGTCTGTTTGGGAAACGATCAGCATACAATTGCGCAGCTGCAACGTTATTGTTATGGCATTCACCTAAAATTAACATCATATCAACAATCTCTGTAGAAGGACAGTGAGCCATGTTTCACTAAAATCTGAAAGTGAAGTGACGTCTGATCGCATTGCACCAACCTTTATGCTGAGCCATAGTTCGCAGTTTGGCCACGGTAGCGCCACAGTCGGGTGAGTAATGCAATTTTGAAGGGTTCCCTAACGAGATTTTAATACCATTCCGCCTCCCTCCATCAAAAACTGTGGCAGGTAGGATACATTTTGTAAAAAAAATAGCTTAATTTGGGTAATGAAAGAATTGGTGCACATTTTGTATCGGTTTGATGCGTCATTCTTGTATCATTCTAAATAAATCGGGGTTCTTCCCCAATTTTTAATTTTTCTCTATTTCAGCGCCATATGTCAATGGTTTAAAAACATGTTCAGACAAAACTTGATTACCTTTTTATGAAGAATCCGAATTTGCAGTGAAAAATGGGGATTTCCATTTAAAGTTTAATTGTTGCCCCCTGCCCCACTCTTCGAGATAATCTCACCCGAAACTTCAGATAGACCAACCTGTATGATCATCTACTAATAAGATGTGACGACAAAATTTCAGTACTGTGGAAGACCAAGAGTGGGAACACCAGGACCAAAACTAGAGCCGGACAGTGCGATGAGGTTCAATGACTCCATTTGGCCGATTTTTTGTTAGAGACACACAGTGATGAAGGAGACTTCACGATGATTCTTTCCAGAGGCATTCATGTTGGGACTTCATCTCAGGACTTGATAGTCTGGACTTGGTACGCACTTGAGTCCTTAGTGCTGTTTCGAGACTGTAGTGACTTCAATCTGCTCCATGTTGATCTTATTCCCATTCCAATGTTTTTGTTTTAAGTTTAATAAAAAGGGCAGTATTACAGTGAAGCACCAAAGAAACTGGTATAGGCATGCGTTTTCAAATACAGAATAAAATGGCTCTGAGCACTATGGGACTTAACTACTGTGGTCATCAGTCCCCTAGAACTTAGAACTACTGAAATCTAACTAACCTAAGGACATCACACACATCCATGCCCGAGGCAGGATTCGAACCTGCGACCGTAGCAGTCGCGCGGTTCCGGACTGCGCGCCTAGAACCGCTAGACCACCGCGGCCGGCTCAAATACAGAGATATGTAAACAAACTGAATACCGCGCTGGGATCGGCAACGGCTAAATAAGACAACAAATGTCTGGCGCAGTTGTTAGATTGGTTACTGCTGCTAAAATGGCAGGTTGTCACAATGTAAGTGAGTTTGAACGTGGTGCTACAGTCGGCGCTCGAGCTATGGACATAGCATCCCCAAGGTAGCGATAAAGTGGGGATTCTCCCGTACGACCATGTCACGAGTGTGCCTCGAATGTCATGAATCCGGTAAAATATCAATTCTCCGACAGCGATGCGGCCGGAAAACGGTCCTGCAAAAAAGGGACGAACGATGACTAAAGAGAATCGTTCAACGTGACAGGAGTGCAAGCCTTCCGCATTTTGCTGCAGAATTCAGTTCTGGGCCATCAACACGTATCAGCTTACGAACCATTCAACGAAATATCATCAATATGGTCTTTCGGAGACGAATGCCCACTCGTGTACCTTTGATGACTGCACGACATAAACCTTTACTCCTCGTCTGGGCCAGTCAACACCGACATTGGACTGTTGATGACTGGAAACATGTTACCCGTTCGGACGATTCTCGTTTCAAATTGTATCGAGCGGATGGACGTGTACGGTGATGGAGACAATCTCATGAACCCAAGGACCCTCCATGTCAGCAGGGGACTGTTGAAGCTGGTGGAGGCTATGTAATGGTGTGAGGCGTGTGCAGTTGAAGAGATATGGGACCCCTGATACATCTAGGTACGACTGTGACAGGTGACACGTACATAAGCATCCTGTCAGATCACCTGCGTCCATTCATGTCCACTGCGCATACCGACGGACTTGGGCAATTCCAGCAGGACAATTCAGAATTGCTACAGAGTGACTCCAGGAACACTCATCTGAATTTAAACGCTTCAGCTGGCCACCAAATTCCCCACAAATGGGCATTATTGAGCATATATGGGATGCCTTGCAACGTGCTGTCCGGAAGAGATCTCCAGCCAGTCGTACTGTTGCGGATTCATGGACAGCCCTTTTGGATTCATGGCGTCATTTCCCTCCAGCACTACTTCAGATATTAGTCGAGTCCATGACACGTCGTCTTGCAGCACTTCTGCGTGCCCGAGGTGGCGTTACACGATATTAGGCAGGTGTACTAGTTTCTCTGGTTCTTCAGTGTATTTAATGAACTTCACTCCTGGAAATGGGAAAAAGAACACATTGACACCGGTGTGTTAGACCCACCATACTTGCTCCGGACACTGCGAGAGGGCTGTACAAGCAATGATCACACGCACGGCACAGCGGACACACCAGGAACCGCGGTGTTGGCCGTCGAATGGCGCTAGCTGCGCAGCATTTGTGCACCGCCGCCGTCAGTGTCAGCCAGTTTGCCGTGGCATACGGAGCTCCATCGCAGTCTTTAACACTGGTAGCATGCCGCGACAGCGTGGACGTGAACCGTATGTGCAGTTGACGGACTTTGAGCGAGGGTGTATAGTGGGCATGCGGGAGGCCGGGTGGACGTACCGCCGAATTGCTCAACACGTGGGGCGTGAGGTCTCCACAGTACATCGATGTTGTCGCCAGTGGTCGGCGGAAGGTGCACGTGCCCGTCGACCTGGGACCGGACCGCAGCGACGCACGGATGCACGCCAAGACCGTAGGATCCTACGCAGTGCCGTAGGGGACCGCACCGCCACTTCCCAGCAAATTAAGGACACTGTTGCTCCTGGGGTATCGACGAGGACCATTCGCAACCGTCTGGGCTACGGTCCCGCACACCGTTAGGCCGTCTTCCGCTCACGCCCCAACATCGTGCAGCCCGCCTCCAGTGGTGTCGCGACAGGCGTGAATGGAGGGACGAAAGGAGACGTGTCGTCTTCAGCGATGAGAGTCACTTCTGCCTTGGTGCCAATGATGGTCGTATGCGTGTTTGGCGCCGTGCAGGTGAGCGCCACAATCAGGACTGCATACGACCGAGGCACACAGGGCCAACACCCGGTATCATGGTGTGGGGAGCGATCTCCTACACTAGCCGTACACCACTGGTGATCGTCGAGGGGACACTGAATAGTGCACGGTACATCCAAACCGTCATCGAACCCATCGTTCTACCATTCCTAGACCGACAAGGGAACTTGCTGTTCCAACAGGACAATGCACGTCCGCATGTATCCCGTGCCACCCAACGTGCTCTAGAAGGTGTAAGTCAACTACCCTGGCCAGCAAGATCTCCGGATCTGTCCCCCATTGAGCATGTTTGGGACTGGATGAAGCGTCGTCTCACGCGGTCTGCACGTCCAGCACGAACGCTGGTCCAACTGAGGCGCCAGGTGGAAATGGCATGGCAAGCCGTTCCACAGGACTACATCCAGCATCTCTACGATCGTCTCCATGGGAGAATAGCAGCCTGCATTGCTGCGAAAGGTGGATATACACTGTACTAGTGCCGACATTGTGCATGCTCTGTTGCATGTGTCTATGTGCCTGTGGTTCTGTCAGTGTGATCATGTGATGTATCTGACCCCAAGAATGTGTCAATAAAGTTTCCCCTTCCTGGGACAATGAATTCACGGTGTTCTTATTTCAATTTCCAGGAGTGTATATTTATGAAAAATATTGCGTACAAAAAATTAAATACATCATCGTACAAAGTAAATTACAGATTGCGTAAATCTTCTACAAATTGAAAATAAAACAAAGTGTAAATCTTATTTTTCATGGCACGTATTATAGTTTCAATTGTTCTAGAATGTTAACAGTATACCTTCTTATAAATAACACCTGATTCCAGATGGCTCAGCAGTGCAGGCGATGACCAATGGCAGAGTATACGTTTGTTTGGACGAGCTTTCATTAAAGACGAGCTGTATATAGCTGTCTGTAGGCATAACTGTTAATAACTGAAGCAAAGTTATCAATAAACCAGGAAAGGCTTCTTCTTGAATTCATTCTTATGCAGCAGAGCCTTTCCTCTTGTAGCTTACTTTCTCCACCGTCGTCTGACGCTCCACTTTTCAATTGGCATAAATCGTCAAAAATCTGATGCTTCGATCATACAGTATATCTGTTTTCCTAAGTATTTGCTGCTCTTGGAGACCCTACAATGCCATAACGAAATGGTACCTTGCTGTCAGCGATGGGCGTCTGTTCAGTGGTAGCCGTTTCTTTAGGTTGCTACTTGGAGGAAACGACACTAGAAATGACATTGTGACTACAGTATTTAAATTTACAGGCCGAGGGACAGCTTCTTCTCGTAAGCAGAAGACAGGGACACAAGGGGTAGGAGAACCCATGTAACTCTCCCGATTAATTCTTAAACGGTCTTACTTGGTTCTTCTTTGGTCACATTTTGCGTCCCATCTGTGCTTGCGCCAGGTCTCGCAGTCCCCTCGGTAAGATCCTGTTCTGTAGCATCACATTTCAAAAGTTTCTATTGTCTTCGTTTCTGAATTAATTATCGTCCCCGTTTCGCTTCCGTGCAAGGATACATTCTAGACAGCTGTCTTCGGAAAAGACTTCCTAATACTAAATTTTTTGTTCTATTTTAACAAATTCCTCTTTTGCAGAAATACATTCCTTGCTATAGCCAGTCTAATTCGGCTATCATAAGTTACTTTGCTGCTCAAATAGCAAAACTGATCTACTACTTTTAGTGGCTCATTTCCTAATCTAACTCACTCAGCATCATCTGATTTAATTCGACTACACTCCATTACCCTTGTATTACTTTTGTTGATGCTCATCCTATAATCTCTTTTTCAAGATATTACCGTTTCCGTGCAGCTGCTCTTCCGACTCGTTTGCTGTCTCTGGCAGAACCACTACATCATCAGCTAAACTCGAAGTTTTTTTTTTTTATTCTCCCTAAACTTTAATTCCATCTGCAAATTTTTTATTACTTTCCTTTACTGCTTGCTCAACTCACAAAATTGAATAACATCGGGATAGGCTAGGTAGTTTCACACTCTTCTGAAGTACTGTTTCCTTTTTATGTTCTTCAATTCTTATAACTGCAATCTGGTTTCTGTACAAGCTGTATATAACATTTATCCCTCCATATGTTATGCCTGTCCTCTTACAAAGCGTGTATTCCGGTCAACATTGTCAAAAGTTATCTCTACTCCTACAAATGCTATGAACGTTTGCCTTTCTTTAACCTATGTTCTATGATTATTTTGCCGGCCGCGGTGGTCTAGCGGTTCTAGGCGCTCAGTCCGGAACCGCGCGACTGCTACGGTCGCAGGTTCGAATCCTGCCTCGGGCTTGGATGTGTGTGATGTCCTTAGGTTAGTTAGGTTTAAGTAGTTCTAAGTTCTAGGGGACTGATGACCTCAGATGTTAAGCCCCATAGTGCTCAGAGCCATTTGAACCATTTTTATGATTATTTGTAGGGTAAGTGTTGTCTCCTGTGATTCTACATTTCATCGGAACCCAAAATGATCGTTCCCAGTGGTCGGCTTGTAACAGTTTTTCCATTCTTCTGTAAATAATTCGTGTCAGTATTTTACAGCCACGTCCTGTTAAACTGATAGTTCGACAATATTCATATCTGTCAGCACCTACTTTCTTAGGAATTGGAATCGTTACATTCTTTGATCATCATTAATCGAACCTAAAGTTATTTCTGCTCTGCATATGTCCAAAACATCGGAGGCACTGGGAGATGAATACAGACTATTATACAAAAAGAACTTATTGAAACAAAAAAAAGAAAAACGAGCAATGTAATTAAATACAGGGACTCGGATATTAGGACTGCAGAGGCAGGGCACAAATGGGTTATCGGAGGAGATGGTTTGTCATGTAGATCTCAACAAAGTCCTGAATCTGACGTCGACAGTGCAGAGCTGGGTGTCGGGAACCTTTTTATGGGTGTTGTGTGTTTTGGGCTGCTGTCTTTCATCTTTGCGAGCGGGCGGTGCGTGGCGGGTGATTGATTGCTGTCGGCAGTTTTATGGCCTATTCCCTTTGTGGAGATCTAGAGGATTATCATCGCAGCCCGCTGATGGCCAGAGAGTTCACCTTCTACATAGTCGCATTACTAGGGGTTGGTGACTCAGTTACAGAGACGGCACCGAAAGAATCGTATTTTAATCAGATGATGGTGGTTATGGGCATGAATCGTTGGCAGCGGAGTCAAAACTCGGATCAGCGTTGGAATCAGACTGCAGAAGCAGCATCAGACGAAAGACGAAAAACTATCTGCAGAAAATGGTTCAAATGGCTCTGAGCACTATGGGACTTAACATCGGAGGTCATCAGTCCCCTAGAACTTAGAACTACTTAAACCTAACTAACCTAAGGACATCACACACATCCATGCCCGAGGCAGGAATGGAACCTGCGACCGTAGCGGTCGCGCGGTTCGAGACTGAAGCACATAGAACCGCTCGGCCATACCGGCCAGCCTCTGCAGAAAAGAAAACAAAGCCTAATGCTCGTGAGAATATGCATTGAAGTGGAATGAAATCCAGCAAAGACTGGAAATGGAATCAGAGGAACATGGAGTTGACTGAAGTCATCATAGAATTGGATCAGCACTGTAGGCAAGTGTGTACTCAGTCCTGACTACCAAGTCTTCAGATGGAGTCCCAACATGAAGTCTGTCGAAGGAGTCATCATTTAGTCTCCCTCATTACTGAGTGTCTCCACCAACAAAATGAGTCGAACGTGATCACTGAATCTCATCACTTCAGAATGAGCCTCTCCACTCTCCAGTTGGCCGGTTTTGATTCTGGTGTTCCTTCTCTTGCGTTTCAAGAGTACTGAAATTTAGTCGTCAGATCTTGTCGGTGGCTGGTGCTAGGTTCTCCTTCTTTTGGTTTTTAGTTCCAGAATGCCAACTTTCTCCTGATCTCCCTCAAAAGTTCCAAATGTATTTCATATTTTCTCATTTGCTGTGGGCGGACTTTCCAGCATGCGTTACCACCGTCTTGTCCGACAGGATGACAACTCGCAACCTGTCACATAGAAAATTACCTCCTTGAGGAGTCTTCAGGTGGCTTCATGATGGTCGCACACCTACAGAAAAGATAGCTCCCTCGTTATGTTTCTTACAGAGGCAGAGACTTAACGAAAGAACGTGATTTCCTAGTCCTTAAAGCAAACTGGCTGGCTGGTCTCTCTCATAGGGAACAGAGCTCGCCTTAGCACGTCCACATTGTCCAGCCCTTGCGTTTCGAGGAAGTATTTACACAGGCCAGCAACATGTACTAAGTGATTCCCTCTGTGTGTAAATCTGGTGCATCCTAGCTACAAGCTATCTGTTATACTTTGGCATTCGCTACAGTATTAACTATGTAACACGTGAAAAGCACTTTATTAATCTTAGGTCAGCGCTTCGTAAATTAATAAAATATCTACCAGCAATACATATTATTAATTTGGCGTAGACCAATAAGAAGAAAATCTTGGTTAATTCTATTATCTCTGATTGTGCAGACACACCACGTCGTGCTTGTGCTGGCGTTCGCCTTCTCCAGCACACCGGTCGGCACTAGGAAACATTACATAGCAGGCAATGAACTAGGCGCCCCTATGACAAGAGAAGACCAAGACACGTTCAGGCGAGGCGCCGATAACGCCCCCTGGGCAGCGTGCAGATAGGTCGCTGTCGCCGACCGAGCTGTCTCATTCTCTCAGTACGTCGCTTCGGGATTCAGTTCGTATTGCACCTCAGTACGTCGCACTGTGCTCTAGTCTTCCAAAGGGATAGTCGTCACCTCGCAGCTTAGCTAGCTGTGAGGGAACGTTAGTCATTGTACATATTTGTGATATGGACACGAACAAGATTCCAGAATCGATACATGATTGCTGGTAACCACAGAACTTCAGACTGGACATTATTGAAGTTAAGTACTCAATTGTCTCCTGTAATACAGTGTATTTTAACCACGTGTGCGTTTTGTGCTGTAGTGAGAGGAAACAGGCCACCCACCTATCATATCACCCTCTCCTCATCCAGCCAGGAACCACGAAACATCACAGGAAGGCAGAAACTTTAAAAGAAGCATCCAATATCGATATCAAAAATCCCTCCCCCTTTTGTTATAGCTTATGGAGCAGATTAATAGATGTCAGTGTATCACACAAGAAAATCTTAGAGGTCCTCTGATATTCATAGCTCAAAATCAGCAGACTTTCTGGACGCGCGTGGCCTGAGAGACGTCACAGGGACGGAACATTTTACCAGCACAGTGTAATGCCGCGAGCTACAAATAACACTTGTGTATGCCACTCGCTGCTGCGGTGTTAACGTACCGGTTGAATGCTATTCCGATCTGTTACTATTCGTGTGGCCTTAGAATGCCTGTTTATTTCCAGAAAGATTGTTTCACTTTGCAGCTGAGTTTGAACTGTTTTGAAACTGTAACAAATCATTTTCGGACCGCGCCTGTTTTCTCGTTGCTGTGGCTGTTAGATACGCCAAGGAATGGGGTTTCCTCGAGTCTGGAGGTAGTGAACCGATCTTTTCCTAATCCGCCTAAATAGGTAGTAGTCAGGGCATACGAGGCTGGCTCAACGTCTAGTAAATTCCCCATGATGGCCGGTGTTTCCCAACATCCGTGGCAGTGAGACTGCTCGGAGTCCTGCCAGGAAACAACACCTCATAGAGGTGCTATGCGAGCAGGAAATGGTCAACGAAAATGCTTAAATTCTGCTCCTTATCCAAATTGGCTGGAAGGCCTAAATTTGAAATAAATTCGAAGAGCATTTTGGGAGCACGTGAAATCCAGAAGTCGGATGGTAGACTTCGTGGGATGTAGAAGATGTTTGGTGGTTTTTCCATTGTGTATTTCAGAAATGGTAGAAGCCGACCTTGGGGAAAATCAGTTTGGATTCCGGAGAAATGTGAACACAAGCCTGGCAATACTGACACTACGACTTATCTTAGAATGTACGTTAGGAAAGGCAGACCTACGTTTATAGCATTTGCAGACTTAGAGAAAGCTTTTGACAATCTTGACTAGAATACTGTCTTTGAGATTCTGAATGTACCAGGGGTAAAATAAAAGGAGCGAAAAGGTATTTACAACTTATACGGAAACCAGACAGCAGTTATAACAATCGAGGGGCATGAAAACGAAGCAATGATCGAGAAGTGAGTGAGACAGGGCTGCAGCCTATCCCCGATGTTATTCAACCTGTACACTGAGCAAGCAGTGAAGGTAACCAAAGAAAAATTTTGAGAAGGAATTAAAGTTTACGGAGAAGAAATAAAAACTTTGAGAGCTGCGGACGACATTGTAATTTTCCAGGGACAGCAAAGGACTTGGAAGAGAAGTTGAACAGAAAAGACAGTGTCTTGGAAGGTCGATATAAGATGAACATCAACAAAAGCGAAACAGGGATAATGCAATGTAATCGAATTAAATCAGGTGAATCTGGGGGCATTTTATTACGAAACGGGACGCTTAAAGTCGTAGATGACTTTTTCAGCTTGGGCAGTAAGATAACGGATGGTGACCGAAGTACAGAGGATCAATGGAGACTTACAATAGCAAGAAAAACGTTTCTGAAAAAGAGAAATTTGTTAACATCAAACATATTTTAGTGATAGGAAGTCATTTCTGAAAGTATTTGTATGGAATGTAACAATGTATAGAAGCGAAACATGGGTGATAATCAGTTTAGACAAGAAGAGAATAGAAGCCTTTGAAATGTGGTGCTACGGAAGAATATTGAAGATTCGATGGGTAGATCACGTAACTAATGAGATGGTACTGAATAGAATTGAGAAGAAAACAAATTTGTGGCACAACCTGATGAGAAGAAGGGATCGGTTTATAGGACACATTCCAAGAGATCAAGGGATCGCCAACGTAATATTGAATCGAAGTGGGTGGAGGGGTAAAATTCGTAGAGTGAGATCAAGAGATGAATACAGTAAGCAGATTCAGAAGAATGTAAGTTGCAGTAGTTATTCGGAGATGACGAGGCTTGCACAGGATAGCGTAGAATGGAGAGCTGCATCAAACCAGTCTTCGGATTGATGACCACAACAACAAACATTTCAGAAGTCTTGAGTGGGTGATCCTTCGTGATTAACCACGTTATTTTTTGAAGTACGGAAAATAGAGATACTGAAAGTGCCTTCCCTTGCGTAGGCGTGAATTTTGGAATGATATTTTCGATGTTTTACTCGGTATTGAGAGCTCTTAAATTAGATTCCGGAGCCAGTAGCTAGCTGGAAAGTGCTGTTTTACTGAATGAGGCGTACTTGGGGATACTTAATAGTAGCCAATAAAATGTATTTGGTTCAGTGAAAATTTGAGAGTGATGTTTATGTGTGACTCTTTCCCCATTGACTTTAAGCGGTATTCCTGTTTTGTTGTTGTATTGATTATCGACGAGAATTACTAGTAGCCTATTCGAGCAGGTGTACTGAAGTATCCTCGGTGGAAATACTCTGTTCCAGTAGTCGCATCTCGGATCTTTCCTAAAAATATTTAGGTAGTTAGTTACATGTTCCACAGGTCATTTGAACTTTTATTTTATCGAAGAGATACGGAAAGAGTCTGTTTACAAGGTACATACACTGAAGAGCCAAAGAAACTGGCACAACTGCCTAATATCGTGTAGGGCCCCCACGAGCACGCAGAAGTGCCGCAACACGACGTGGCATGCACTCGACTAATGTATGAAGTAGTGCTGGAGGGAAATGACACCATGAATGCTGCAGGGCTGTCCATAAACCTGAAGAGGCAAGGCATCCAAGATATTCTCAAAATGCTCATGTCTGGGGAGTTTGGTGGCCAGCGGAAGCGTTTAAGCTCAGAAGAGTGTTCCCGGAGCCACTCTATAGCAATCCTGGACGTGAATTGTCCTGCGGAATTGCCCAAGTCCGTCGGAATACAAAATGGACGTGAATGGATGCAGGTGACCAGACAGAATCCGTAAGTACGTGTCACCTGTCAGAGTTGTACCTAGATGTATCAAGGGTCCCATATCGCTTCAACAGCACACGCCTCACACCATTACGGAGCCTCCCCCAGCTTGAACAATATCCTGCTGACATGCAGGGTCCATGGATTCATGAGGTAGTCTTCATACCCGTACACGTCCACCCGCTCCATACAATTTGAAACGAGATTCGTCCGAACAGGCAACATGTTTCCAGTCATGAAGAGTCCAATGCAATGTCGGTGTTGACGGGGCCCAGGCGAGGCGCAAAGCTTTGTGTCGTGCAGTCACCAAGGATACGTAAGTGGCTCCGAAAACCCATATCGACGATATTTCGTTGAATAATTCCCAAGCTGACACTTGCTGATGGCCCAGCATTGAAGTCTGCAGCAAATTGCGGGAGGCTTGCACTTCTGTCACGTTGAGCGATTCTCTTCAGTCATCGTTGGTCCCGTTCTTGAAGGATCATTTTTCCGGCCTCAGCGACATCGGAGATTTGATGTTTTACCGGATACTTGATATTCACGGCACTCGTGAAATGGTCGTACGGGAAAATTCCCCCTTCATCGCTATCTCGGAGATCCTGCGTCCCATCGTTCGTGCGTCGGCTATAGCACCACATTCAAACGCACTTAAATATTGATAACCTGCAATTATAGCAGCAGTAACTGATCTAACAACAGCAGAGTACTGATCAAGCTGGTAAAGGCTCTGTAATGGTGAGGGGCGTGTGCCGTTGGAGTGATATGGGGCTCCTGATGCGTCTAGATACGACTGTGACAGGTGACACGGACGTAAGCGTCCTGTCTGATCACCTGCATCCATTCATGTCCATTGTGCATGCCGACGGCCTTGAGACATTTCAGGAAGACAATGCACGTCCATAATTGCTATAGAGTGGTTCCGCTAACACTCTTCTGAGTTTAAACACTTTCACTGTCCACCAGACTCCCCAGACATGAACATTTTGATCATATCTGGAATGCCTTACAACGTACAACGTACTTTTCGGAAGAGCTCTGCACCCCGTCATACTCTTACGGATTTATGGACAGCCCTGCAGGAGTCATGGTGTCATTTCCATCCAGCACTACTTCAGACATTAATCGAGTCCATGCCACGTCGTCTTGCAGCACTTCTGCGTGCTCGCGGGGGTCCTGCACGATATTAGACAGGTGTACCAGTTTCTTTGGCTCTTCAGTGTATATAGGCGTTGCTGACCGCAGCGCCGTATTCTGCCTGTTTACAGATCTCAGTATTTGAATACGCATGCCTATACCAGTTTCTTTGGCGCTTCAGTGTATATATAATTAGTTCTAACATTAATCATGTACCTACCGGTAAAAATTAGGATTTTTTTACAGGCTCCTAGTTTTTAAATAGAAATTCGTTAGTGTAATAAATGTAGTCGTCCAGGAGAAACGATATTAGGATGGGATTAAAGCTTGCTTCGATAACTGTCATGCATTTTATGGCAGTAGGCAAATGATCGATTTCTTTGCCGCATACTGAACTCCTTTCTGAGCCACTGCAGCTTTAATAATGGGCAATAAAAATCAATTTTCCCCATAATGCTATAGGTATGGACGTCACTATTCTTCTTAAATTGTGATGGATTATCTATGGCGAAATACATTAAGAAATACAGGGTGAGTCAGGAACAAAGGTCCCTGCATTGAGGGGTGATAGTATTAGTGATTCTGAACAAAAACTTCGTGTGGATGTATGCTCTATTCCGAATGGTTTCCGAGATTGAACGCAATTTAATATCGCTTTTGTACGTTTTTCTTGAATAACTCGAAACCCCACCCTCCAGAGAAAACGTGTCGCAGTTAAAAATTAAACTATATTAAATTTCCTGCAAAAAACGATACTATTCATTTTTTTCTCTAGAAATAATGGTTTGTGCGAAGAGAGCGCGAGAATGTTGAAGAACTCGTTCGACGCGCATGCACTGTGGCTTACGTAGTTTTTGTAGTCCAATTTGAGGTAGTATCCCGACTCGATAGACTACAAGCGTCCCGTATCAGACTGTTCGTCTCAACTTGCTACCTCAATATGCTACCTTAAATTGGCCTACAAAAACTACATAACCTACAGCGCATGCGGGTCGAGCGAGTTTTTCAACATTCTCGCCCCCTCTTCCCACAAACCATTAGTTCTAGAGAAAAAAATGAATAGGACCTTTTTTGTAAGAAATTTAATATAGTTTGATTGTGTACTGCCACACGTTTTCGCTGCAGGGTGCAGTTTTCGAGTTATTCAGGAAAAACATACAAAAATGATATTAAATGTGTTCTATCTCGGAAACCATGAAACCATTTGGAATAGGGCATACGTCCATATGAAGTTTTTTGTTCAGAATCACTAATACTACCACCCCTCAAAGCATGTACCTTTCCTTCTGGCTCAACCTGTGTATGTACTGTGTTGGTGGAGTAAAATTACGTAAGAGGTGCATACACGACGATCACGGGTGAACACCACACGTTATTCCTGCTACTCCTGCTACTCGCTTTTGTGCAATCTATATTTTCTTTCTGAATGATGAGTTCTTTCAGAAAATTATTCCATACGACATTATTGAGTGGAAATACGAAAAATACGTCAGGAGATTGATGGGTTTGTTTCCAGACAAGGAATTATAAAATTAAAAACAGTCGAACTTAATTATTTGAGCAACAGATAGCTAGATCCAAGACTTCCTTGCAGATAGAACTCAACACGTAGCTCTTAATGGAATGAAATAGACAGATGTAAAGGTAATTTCCGGACTACCGTAAGAAAGTGTCATCAGAACTTTACTTTTTACAGTAACTGGACGGAAGCGTCGGAAGTTCTTTAAGACTGTTCGCAGATAATGCCGCTGTCAGTAAGAAAGGAGCAACGCCAGAAGACAGTACCGATTTGCAGAATAACCTACGGAGGATTGATGAATGGTGCAAATTCTGGCACTTGACCCTGAACATAAGTTAATGTAACATACTACGCATACATAGAAAAAGAAACCCAGCTGTACAACTACACTACTAATGACAAATTGCTAGAAACAGTATCTGCCATAAAATATCTAGAAGTAATTATCCAATGCGATCTTAAGTGTAGTGACCAAATAAAACAAAAAGTAGGAAGAGCAGAAACCAGAATGAGATTCATATTAACAATTTAAAGGAAATATAACTCATTCACGAATGAAGGGGCTTACAAGGTGCTTGGTTGGCCTATACTTGAGTATTGTTCAGCAATATGGGATCCTTGTCAGCTACTACTGATAGAAGAGATTGAGAAGATGGCGCTTTTCGTCACAGGAACGTTTAGCCGCCGCGAGAGCGTTACCAGATGTTAAAGAAACTTGAGTAGTAGACACTACAAGAAATTCGAAATTTGTGGTAAGGTCTTATGGGACCGAACTACAGAGGTCATCGGTCCCTAATCCTACACACTATTTAATCTAACTTACACTAACTTATACTATGGACAACAGACACACCCATGCCCGAGGGAGGAGTCGAACCTCCGACGGGGGGAGCCGCACGGACCGTAAGAAGGCGCCTCAGAACGCGTGGGGTAGCCGCACACTACAAGAGAGGCGTTGTACATCACGGAGACGTTTCCTTTTCCTTTTGAAACCCCGATAGAGTACGTTCCGGGAAGGGTGGGACATCATAATACTTCCTCATACATACGTCCCGTGAAATCCCCATGACGAGAAAATTTTAGAAATTAGAGGTAATACAAACGCTTACCATCAATCTTTCTCCCATGTGCCGTTCGCGTTTGAAACACGAAGGAGGGATCAGTTAGTGACACTAGAAGTACCTTCCGCCACACAAGGTCAGGTGGCCTGCGAAGCACTGTCGTAGATGTAGATATAGCTTTGGAGTTATGAGAAATGTAATCCCGTCTCGCAGGTCAAAGAAAGGCTGAGGACCCATATTTAGAATAACTGATAGTTTAACCAAGTACAGAATTAATGCAGGTCGACCAATAAATGTTTCCTATTAAACCTGGGGAACAGTACGTCGCGTAATCTGTCTCAGGCGCCGCACGTCGCCAAGAGTGCGTGGATTCTGGCCGTGGCCGCGAGTGTGATATCGCACGACGCCACGGAAGCTCCGTGGCAAGGACGGAAGGAGCCTTTCAATACTTCCTGGCAGATTAAACCATTTTGGCGGACTGGGCTTGAACCCACAACATTTTTCTTTTTTTTCGGAAACTGCACCTATTGTAACTTTTGCCTGAATGGCCCAATCATTAAGAGCAGTTATCCCGAAAGACAAGGTATCCAGTTCGAAACCCTGTCCGGCAGGCAATTTGAACCTGTCAGGATGTTCCTTGGATGTAATCGGGACTCCTGTTGCTCAAGTGATTAATAATATCGGACTACGAACTTGTATTCTCCTCAGCTGTTCCTAGTACAGTGTAGTTTGGATGTCATGATACACAGAGCCACTTGAACTTTGGATATTCCTATTCGTGGGCATTGTATCTGTGTCTTGAAAACAAGATTAGCGGAGGTAACGCCGCAGTAGGGCCTACAGTGGTTTAGCTACTCCATAGCTGTCGTGGAACAAAATGGATTTTCCACTTTTTCATTGCGTTTAGGAACAATAGCATTAACTACAGCTACACAAACAACTGAAACAGCTGTTTCAGGAACAGAACAATCTAGCGCGCCTTGCTTCAGCTCTCTCTTTCCTAATGTCCTCTGAGACAGAAGAAGCTCCATAGCTGTGGTGGAACAAAATGGTTTTTCCACTTTTTCATTGCGTTCAGGAACAATACCATTAACTACAGTTACACTAACAACTGAAACAGCTGTTTCAGGAACAGAGCAATCTAGCGCGCCTTGTTTCAGCTCTCTCTTTCCTAATGTCCTCTGAGACAGAAGAAGGGTCAGACGTCTATTTGGGGCGTCTACGGCACCAATTACACACGTTTGAGGCAATTTCCCCAGAATTTCACTGTCCGTTTTTCTCTATTGATTGTTTATAGGCATAGTGTATATGTTTGAAACGTAAATCTACATCTAAATCTACATAGACACTTCGCAAGCCACTGTACGACGCGTAGCGGAAGGTACAGACGACTGTCTATATGTTTCCGTATGAGCTCTAATTTCTCGTATCTTATCTTCGTGGTCTTTACGTGCAATGTATGTTGATTTGTGGCCGTAGAGTCGTTTGGAAGTGAACTTCAAATGCCGGTTCTCTCAATTTCCTCAATAGCGTTCCTCAATGATAATTTCGCCTTTCCTCCACGGATTCCCATTTCAGATCCCGAAGCATCTCCGAAACACTAGCGTCTTGTTCGAACCTGTTGGTAACAAATCTAGCAGCTAGCCTTTGAAATATTTCGATGTCTCCCTTTGGTCGAACCCACATCGCTTCCATTTACAACAGTATGCAGCTTCCTTCAGATGTATTAAGAGAACAAGACCAACGTAGTGGCCATCCTTCTAAAATTTAACCAGAGGCAGAAACTGGGGAACAGTAGTTTGAAATGTCGGTCGTTGATCTACACGCCAAAGGTCGCTGTTGTAATCTAATTTTTTCAGATCCAATGTATCAACAGAACCATGCGAACTCCTTAGTTACGGGAGTCTTCATGCAGTTTTGCCAGTCAAAGAAGGCCTCTCCAGTGCGATAAAGCCATCCCATCTCTCTACATGGGAACTCTTTGCGAATCGCCCAAGGATTAAATGTCGCATTATCTGAGATACGACACATGCATCATTATTGTCAGGTAACATACCTTCACACTGATCAACAGCAGTTTTCGCGGTGGATTTGTAGTTATTGAACCTATAGCCGCATCATTGTCTCATTGTTGTGCGGCATCTCCTGCATCGTCTAACAAGTACCCTCACCGCAAAAACAGAGAAGAGATTTTCGTTGAAAACGGTTGTTTCTTTAAACATATACAACTTGATTTTCGAAACCAAAAGTGGGAGTATGAATTTTACCACAAGCTAGGCCAGTTATCACTCCCTGCGGCAACAAATCTGCATGGCTTTGTTCGCCTAGCGTAGACAGAATATCGTTAGTTAAAATCGCAACAGTGTGTAGCCCGACGACAAGGAAATTAAAAAAGGCCCACAGTTAATCTGTATGTTAAACACCAGGCAGGGTCCTTCCAAAGGATACAGACGTGTCGGGTTATCTCATTACGTGTGTTCCACTACGTCCGTGTGCGCGTGGAACATTGCAAAAATGGTTCAAATGGCTCTGACCACTATGGAACTTAACTTCTGAGGTCATCAGTCGCCTAGAACTTAGAACTATTCAAACCTAACTAACCTAAGGACATCAGACACATCCATGCCCGAGGCAGGATTCGAACCTGCGACCGTAGCGGTCGCGCGGTTCCAGACTGTAGAGCCTAGAACCGCTCGTCCACCCCGGCCGGCCGAACATTGCACCATCATTTGTTAAACTACAGTGGCCAATAGAATACGCTCAAAGAACAATTTTTGATGG
The DNA here is from genome assembly GCF_021461395.2 of Schistocerca americana. NCBI lineage: Eukaryota > Metazoa > Arthropoda > Insecta > Orthoptera > Acrididae > Schistocerca > Schistocerca americana. The sequence continues at coordinate 661,981,899 of NC_060130.1, forward strand.
GTGCTGTTGTGGCCAGTGATTCGGAGTTCAAGACATTTTATCGGGCTTACGTGGTGCCATCACCAGTAGCGCGCAATACACCACGGCTCTAAAGCCGGGAATACGCCTCCCACAGACACGTACGATCACGTGACGCCAATCAGATTCTCCCCGCTTAGAAAAAGGATGCTAAGATGCCTAGCGGAGAACCACTTGCATGTTGCCCACACTCAGTAGTCAGGTGCTATGATGCGGAAGTTAATTTCACGGCGACCAATACGACGGAACTGGACTTACAGAGGTTTACTGTGTTGATCGGATTCTCATCTACAGCTCATATCTACTAGCCTGGACTTGGTTTAGCGTATTGTACTTGTGTTCTGTGTAGCCAGTGCTCAATAAATGAGCCGTGTACTACGACTCAACAGTGGCGACGAGATTGTACGAGCGCACAGTGCAGCAAGATGGAGGCTGCAATCCCAGCAATAACAGATAGCGGCTCAAGAGGAACGACATCAGCAGCAAATGATGAGCAGCGACAGCGGATTCCAGACACGAGGTGGTTGACTTATTTTAAAGGGCTGACACGTCAGCTCAGTCCTGTATGGGCCAATGAACAGTGCAGATTCTATAATTAGGGACTGATTTATTTAGTATACTCCAGACAAAGATGTTCCCAGTCAAGCGTTATCCTAGTCATATCCTTCCTCAGTAGAAGTTCTTAGAATTTCAAGAAGTTTAGAATCTACATAAGAAACTGAAGAACATTGGTAGACATACTTGGAAGTTTCTACCTGGTGGAGGGCTAAGTAGGACAATCGACCGGCAACGGCCGACAAGGAAGCATACTGGTGATGGATACCGACAATGAAGCAGATTAGTGACGGATAGATCTTGTAAAAAACTATATTCACACATGTGCGCGCACGTGGGGCGAAAGAGACGCACAAAATCCTCACATCATGGTTTAGTAGTAGAGTCTTCATCAAGCAGCTCTATGCGCAAGTCAGTGTCTTGTAGTTTCCGAGGTTCCTTACTTATTAACCTGATTGTTTTGTTCGGCACCCATGACGTCAATGTTGTAGCTGTGCTATGATGTTCGTATCTGTTAAGCAAACGAGCACACATTGGGAGTGTTTGTTACTCCCGTGCTTCTCTGACAACAAAGACGCCCTGTGACAGTGCCATTGAGTAAAATTAGAAATTCAATAAATCCTGAATAGGTCAATCCACAAACACTGTTAACTGATCTCTGTGTACTATATGAAACAATGGTTTTTCGAGTGGACTCGGGAGCTTCGTCGTCCGTTATTGCTTGAAACACTTACACTGCTCTTGGATCACCAATGTTACTGCCATTTGTAACGCAGCGGCTCGACATGGAATGGACTCAACAGGTCGCTGGAGGTCCCCTGCAGGAGTACTGAGCCATGCCGCCTCTATAGTCATACATAATCACGAAAGTATTGCCCATGCAGGATTTTGTGCACGTACTGATCTCTCGATTATGTCTCAGAAATGTACGATGGGATTCATGTCGAGCGATCTGGGTGGCCAAATCATTCGCTCTAATAGTCCAGAATGTTCTTCAAACTACTCGCTAACAACTGTGGCCCGGTGATACGACGCATTGTCATCCATAAAAATTCCATAATTTTTTGGGAAATGAAGTCCACGAATGGCTGCAAATGGTTTCCAAGTAGCCGAACGTAATCATTGCCAGTCAATGGTCGGTCCAGCTGGACTAGAGGACCCATTCCATTCCCTGTATAGCTCACATCATTATGGAGCCACCACCAGCTTGCACAGTACCTTGTTGACAACTTGGGTCCATGGCTTCGTGGGGTCTCCGCCACATTCGAACCCTACCATCACCTCTTCTCAACTGAAATCGGGATTCATCGGACCAGGCCACGGTTTTCCAGTCGTCTAGGGTCCAGCCGATATGGTTACAAGCCCAGGAGAGGCCCTGCAGGAGATGTGCTGTTAGAAACGCACTCGTGTCGGTCGTATGCTGCCGTAGTCCATTAACGCCAAATTTCCCCGCACTGTCCTATCGGATACGTTCCTCATATGTCCCAAATTGCTCTCTGCAGTTATTTCACGCAGTGCTGCTTGTCTGTTAGCACTGACATATCTACGCAAACACTGCTGCTCTCGGTCGTTAAATGAAGGCCGTCGGTCGCTGAGTTGTCTGTGGTGAGAGGTAATACCTGAAATTCGCTATTCTCGGCACAGTCTTGTCACTATGAATCGCGGAACATTGAATTCCCTAACGATTTACCTTATGGAAATGCCCATGCGTATAGCTTCAACTACCATTCCGCGTTCGAAGTCTGTTAATACTCGTCGCGCGGCCATAATCACGTCGGAAACCTTTTCAAATGAATCACCAGAGTGCAAATGATAGCTCAGCCAATCCTCCGCCCTTTTATAGATTATATACGGGGTGCTACCGTCATCTGTATATGCGCATATCGCTATCCCATGAGTTACGTCGCCTTAGTGTATAGTGGTCACGAACTGGAAATAAAAGGAACATTCCAGCCTGAAGTTTCTTATAAACACGTTTTCAGATGTGTTTATTTCTTGGTTCACTAAGCAATGAGAATATCCTTGCCTTAGACGATTTTAAAGTTTACGAATTCTCTATTAATGAAAAAATTCATTTAATCTTCGCTCAGATTCCATTTCAAAATGTCAGTGAACTGTGCAGAAAGCTTCCCGACTTTTCACTCAGGTTCTAGGCTGTTTCAAGGACATACAGACACGTATCCACATAAAGGAAACCGCTTCTCCACGCTTTTTCCCGAGCGCTTCCAGTATCTCACGTTCTACGCGCCGGAGTTACGCCGGAACTGGACGTCCGACAAGACGTAAATGACATCACAGCCACTTCGTCTAGCTCCATAACGTTTCTATTAGTGGTTGTTCACTAGACAAGGCCTGCACCTGAACAGGAGCCCGCATCTCGTGGTCGTGCGGTAGCGTTCTCGCTTCCCACGCCCGGGTTCCCGGGTTCGATTCCCGGCGGGGTCAGGGATTTTCTCTGCCTCGTGATGGCTGGGTGTTGTGTGCTGTCCTTAGGTTAGTTAGGTTTAAGTAGTTCTAAGTTCTAGGGGACTGATGACCATAGATGTTAAGTCCCATAGTGCTCAGAGCCATTTGAACCAACCTGAACAGGTATGGAAAGAGGAGTTTGGCAAAGCTTATAGGTGACAACTTAGGTGGGGGTGGTGGGATCACTCATGGGAAAATTCCTGTAGTTGTGGGTGTTAGAGCTGTACCTTTTTTAGACTGAGGTCAGCTAATAGGTATTCCTGATGAAGGGAAGTCTCTCTAACAAAAAAACCACTTTAGACAAAGCTTAGGTATCCGATTAATGAGGGAATTAGTATATTTCATCAAAATATACAAGGTATTAGAGGTAAAGTTAGTGAACTGCTTATAGATGTTGACTGAAATTATTGGTATATCTGAACACTTCTTAAATAAGGAGATAATTCAGAGGCTTCCTTTACCAGGATACAGGTTGGCTGGCAGCTTTTCTAGGAGCTCTTTGCGGTGTGGGGGAGTAGCCATGTATGTGAAAAACGGTATCCCATTTGAGTCAATTGATGTTTCAAAGTACTGCAGTGAAAAGGTGTTTGAATGTTGTGCAGGTGTGGTTAAATTTAGTGGAGCTAAACTTCTTATTGTTGTTATTTATAGATCCCCAGACTCCGATTTCACAACATTTTTGGTAAAGCTAGAGGAGGTTCTTGGTTCATTTTATAGGAAATACAAAAAGTTAGTTATATGTGGTGACTTCAATATTAATTGTATAAGTGATTGTGCAAGGAAAAGGATGCTGGTACACCTCCTTAATTCGTATAATCTTCTGCAAACCGTATTCTTTACAACGAGAGTGCAAGGGAACAGCAGAACAACCATAGACAATATTTTTGTTCATTCCTCATTACTAGAAGGGCATTCCGCTAGCAAAATGGTGAATGGCCTTTCAGATCATGATGCACAAATTTTAACTCTAAAAGATTTTTGTGCTGCAACACATGTTAAATATAGTCATCAACTTTTTAGCAAAGCTGATCCAGTTGCTGTAGAGACCTTTGTAAACCTTATCAAGGAACAAGAGTGGCAAGATGTTTATAGTGCTGATACAGTAGACGATAAATATAATGCTTTCCTCAAGACTTTTCTCGTGCTCTTTGAAAGTTGCTTTCCATTAGAACGTTCAAAACAGGGTACTAGCACAAACAGGCAGCCTGGGTGGCTGACTAAAGGGATAAGGATATCTAGTAGAACAAAGTGGCAATTATATCAAAACGTTAGAAACAGTCACAATCTAAATGCAGCAGCCCATTAAAAACAGTATTGTAAGGTGCTTAAAAAAGTTATTAGGAAGGCAAAAAGTATGTGGTATGCAGATAGAATAGCTAAGTCTCAGGATAAAATTAAAACCATAGGGTCAGTCGTAAAGGAAGTGGCTGGTCTGCAGAGACAGGTCGAGGATATAGAATCAGTGCGTAGTGGGAATGTCCGTGTTACTGATAAGTCGCATATATGTACAGTATTTAATAATCACTTTCTGAATATAGCAGGTGAACTAAATAGGAACCTAGTCCCAACAGGGAATCACATAGCGCTCGTAGAAAAAAGTGTTCCGAGACTGTTACCTGAAATGCTCCTCCATGATACTGACAAGAGGGAGATTGAGTTAATAATTAAATCACTAAAGACCAAGAACTCTCATGGATATGACGGGGTATCTAGCATAATACTGAAGTATTGTTCTATGTATGTTAGCCCAGTACTTAGCCATATCTGTAACTTTTCCTTTAGGAGTGGTCGGCGTCCTGACCGATTAAAGTACTCGGTAGTGAAGCCACTTTATAAAAAGGGAGAAGGGATAATGTTGACAATTATAGACCTATTTCTATGCCATCGGTGTTTGCTAAAGTTATCGAGAGGGTTGTATATACAAGGTTACTGGAGCATTTAAATTCACATAATTTGCTGCCAGATGTACAGTTTGGTTTTAGAAATGGCTTAACAACTGAAAATGCTATATTCTCTTTTCACTGTGAGGTTTTGAACGGATTAAATAAAAGGTTGCGAACGTTAGGTGTTTTCTTTGATTTAACGAAGGCTTTTGACTGCGTTGACCACAAAATATTATTGCAGAAGTTGGACCATTATGGAGTAAGGGGAGTAGCTTACAATTGGTTCGCCTCTTACTTTAAGAACAGAAAGCCGAAGGTAATTCTCCGCAATATTGAGAGTGGTAGTAATGTTCAGTCCCAATGGGGCACTGTTAAGTGGGGCGTTCCCCAAGGGTCGGTGCTGGGGCCACTGCTGTTTCTTATTTATATAAATGATATGCCTTCTAGTATTACAGGTGATTCAAAAATATTTCTGTTTGCTGATGACACCAGCTTGGTAGTGAAGGATCTTGTGTGTAATATCGAAACATTATAAAATAATGTAGTTCATGAAATAAGTTCGTGGCTTGTGGAAAATAATTTGATGCTAAATCACAGTAAGACTCAGTTTTTACAGTTTCTAACTCACAATTCAACAAGAACTGATATTTTAATCAGACAGAATGGGCATATTATAAGCGAGACGGAACAGTTCAAGTTCCTAGGCGTTCGGATAGATAGTAAGCTGTTGTGGAAAGCCCATGTCCAGCATCGTGTTCAGAAACTAAATGCTGCTTTATTTACCATTAGAACACTATATGAAATAAGTGACATTTCAACACGAAAAGTAGTCTACTTCGCATATTTTCATACACTTATATCAAATGGTATTATTTTTTGGGGTAAATCTTCTGATTCAAAAATGGTATTTTTGGCTCAAAAACGGGCTGTTCGAACTATGTGTGGTGTAAGTTCGAGAACCTCTTGTCGACCCCTATTCAATAGTCTGGGAATTTTGACATTGCCCTCATAGTATATATTTTCTTTAACGTCGTTTGTTGTTAGCAATATTAGCTTATTCCCAAGAGTTAGCAGCTTTCACTCAGTTAATACTAGGCAGAAATCAAATATGCATGTGGAATGCACTTCCTTGACTCTTGTGCAGAAAGCTACCACAAGAACTCAAAAATCTTAGCAGTAGCCCAAACACTTCTAAGTCAAAACTGAAGTGTTTCCTCATGGCTCACTCCTTCTATTCTGTCGAGGAGCTCCTGGAAGAGCTAAAAAATTAAGCAAATTCATGTGTTACATTGTTGATTTTCTTTATTTAAACTTTCGACTTGTCGCCTGAATATGTTTCTTATATTTCATTATATCTATTTCTACAATCGTGTTATAATTTCATGTATTGACTCGTTCCACGACCATGGAGACTTCTCCTTAATTTGGTCCCACGGAACAATAAATAAATAAATAAATAAAAATAAATAAAAGGCTAACGATTCGCTTAGACTGTGTGACGAATCCAAAGCAGTGAATGCGCGAGTTGTGGATACCTTTCCTATTCCTCGACAGATAATTAGCCTCTAGACGAAATGGGAGCGAATGCTTTACCTAAACTGATTATTTTGGTGCTTCCCCTGTTTCTAGAGTCTAAACAGCTCCTTTTGTTGAATGGGTCATAAGAACTGTACCAATGTCAAAGTCAACATTTGGAATTTACAGTGCTGCCGTTACCTTTAAACGCTGTCTACAACAGCTGATACACAAAGTTCCGGCTTGCTGCAGTTACATGGACAATGTAATTGCTACGGGAGTGAATACACATCAACATTTACGGAATTTTCACATGTTGATTATGACATTGCACGAGGAGGGCCTAAAATTTCATCTTAATATGTGTCAGTTTTTTCAACAATCCTAAAATTCCATCTTAATATGTGCCAGTTTCTTCAACAAATAGAGGAATATCTAGGATATCTCAGTTCGAAAGGTATTCTGCTTTTTTCTCAGTACATACCACCACTGACAGATGGCTCCTCCTCGAAATCTCGAGGAACTACAGTCTTTCATTAGGAAGATCATTTACTATAGCAGGTTCCTCATTAACACAAGACAAAATTTGTGTATTTTAAATTCATAGAAAAAGAAGGGAGCTAAATTTATTTGGTCTTCAGAGTAAGATACGGCATCCTACATCCTTAAACAAGCACACCAGTCAGCACTTTATTTAGTAATTTAGCATCATACTCCCCAGGGAAACAATTGATACTAGCTACAGATACATTCCAGTATTTTATTGGGGTAGTTTTATCCCTCTGTAGGCAAGACAGGTCCAAAAAACCTATATTTGCCTCGAAAACTTTAGACTCAGCTCAGAAAAACTACGCTCAGATAGAAAACGAGGTTCTGACTATTATCTACATGGATTTTAAATCAATTGACGCAGCTGGAAGCTCGAGAGAATTTTATCATTATTATGTACCGTGTTCGGAAGTTCCATGCATAACTGTATGAGGTTCAGTTTTCTCTGGTGACAGCCGGCCGGTGTGGCCGTGCGGTTAAAGGCGCTTCAGTCTGGAACCGCGTGACCGCTACGGTCGCAGGTTCGAATCCTGCCTCGGGTATGGATGTGTGTGATGTCCTTAGGTTAGTTAGGTTTAATTAGTTCTAAGTTCTAGGCGACTGATGATCTCAGAAGTTGAGTCGCATGGTGCTCAGAGCCATTTCAACCATTTCTCTGGTGACAGACCACAAACTCTTTCTGACATAAATCGGTCCCCGATCGTTGCTACCACGTAGAGCAACCTAATGTTTACAGCGAGGGGAGGAGGTGGCTGACAGCATACAATTATCTCATTGTATGCAAGCCCACGAGTCATAATGCCAATGTAGTCATGTTATACATGCCCGAGGCTAGTGCAGACACTGAGTTTGGCCGACTGGAGATCGTCTGCTTTGAGACAGATGACAGGACATGCAACGCTGTGGAATATTTTCCGATTATTGCATGAACGATCACAGCAGAATCCTGAGGCAGGTTCTAAAATGGATGAGATTTGGCTGTCTTGACCTTCTGTCAGCATTGGTCAACCCGATATTAAGACTCATTTTTTCCTGATGCAGCATCTAACAGCTCAGGATGCTGTGCAACTTCTTCGTATAGAAGATAAGTCCACCTTGTAGTCGCTCTGCCTTCAGCATGTAGCAAAGTGCTTTCCCTATTTCATGCAGCACACTGGGTCATCACGTATATGATGCCCTTGGTCTGCTGTAATGTCTATTGGGCAGCAGTGGACAAGGAAATCGAGCACCTGCCCCATGCAAGTTCGAAATGTGCACCTCACCAGGCTGCTCCTCCAAAGGTTTTTCCCCTCATAGCTTCGACCATCTGGTTCTTTAGACCGGGAGAACGGGTCCATGTCGACTTCGCAGAATGGTTTGTGAAGAATGTGTGGATTGTAGTGGTAGACGATTATTCAAAAGTAATCAATGTAAGGCATTCCTTCGTGGGAGGCAACCTCGAACCCTCCTCCAGCTTCTCCGTCCACAGTAGCATGAGTTGACGTCACTGCGACTTGATTAATTTAGAAAATGCGTCTACCACTACAATCCACACATTCTTCACATACCATTCTGCGAAGTCGACATGGACCCGATCTAAAGAACCAGATGGTCGAAGCTATGAGGGGAAAAAACCTTTGGGGGAGCAGACTGGTGAGGAGCATATTTCGAACTTGCATGGGGCAGGTGCTCGATTTACTTGTCCACTGCTGCCCAACAGCACAGGCGTCACGGTTTGGACGCGATCGTTTGGCAAGTGGGCATGTTGGGTGTCCTCAACTAACAATGGCGCCCAGGGGCGACACATATATGACGTATGGCGTGGAGGCTGGTGGTCCCAAGTTGGGACACCATCAGAATCAGCTGTGCCTAGCCCTCCCCTGCAAGGAGCTTTCACGTCACATAATCGGCGACGTGAGTGTTTAATAGCTCGGCCTTCCCCGTCACCTGATTTTCAGTTGCAGCAGAAGCAAGGACTACAGAGGTGTCGGTTTTCTGTAGGAGCAGTAAATTATCTCCCTGCATCTCCTCGACAGCAAGAACCAGTAGCCTCCACAGGTGCCATGGACCAACTCCCACTCATTACGAAAATGACGTTGACACAACGATAATTCCCTGCGTCATCGTCACCCAGCAGGATGTCAGATTCAGCAGCGGTCCTTCAGCGCCCTGCATAACCAGATGGAATTGAGACGGATGTAGTGGGATCACGTGGCACCATCCAGCTTCTTCCGGCTCTGATTAAAGGTGGCAGCAGACCTTTTGGAGCAGCTATTGCTTTTTGTCCTCTTTCAGTGATCAGACGCTGTGACCCGTCTGTTACTTCTACGAAGACCACTGCGACAGAACTGGATTCTGAGAGATTTACTGTGCCAGTCAGATTCTCACCTGCAGCTCGTAATCAAGCATGGCTGCGCCTGTATTCGCGTACTGTGCTTGCGTTCTGTTAATCAGTGTCTTGTGCTGCATGAACAAGTGTACGACGAGTAAACAGAGGCTTCGTATAAACCAGCTGTCTGTTCATTATAATACTTGGTAGTTACACGTGTGGTTATGAAATTTCTTCCGTTCAAACAATTTCTTTTAGATTCTCGATCACAGAGTAAGACAATGCGGTATCAGCCGCAGTACAGTAGCGGGTTTAAGGTGATATCTTTCACGACTAGCAGAGCATTTTTTATCTAGCACTTTTCTGGGTACGAGCTCGCATCATATTACAGCCGTCGACAATGGTTAATGTCTTCCACACCCGACCAGACTCTTCTACAATACAGGTCAACGTTATTGTGCAAATGAGTTACTTGATCTTTATAGGGATCTCCGAACACATATCTTCGTGTATGTAGGGTATTGTATGTATGTATCTATGTATTAAACCCGGGACCTAGAAAGGACGGAGAAGCTTCGTCCCGCCATAGCCCTCAGTGTTTCACAACCCCACAACGGGCCACAGCAGTCCACCCAGCCCACCGCCGCCCCATACCGAACATAGGGCTATTGTGTGGTTCGGCCCCCAGTGAACTACCCCGGGAACGTCTCTTACCAGACGAGTGTTACTCCAAATGTTTGCGTGGTAAAATAATTATGGTGTGCGCATACATGGAAACGGTGTTTACCCAGCAATCGCCGACATAGTGTAACTGAGGCGGAATAAGGGGAACCAGCTTGTACTCACCGAGGTAGATGGAAAACCGCCTTAAAAACCATCTACAGGCTGGCCGGCACACCGGATTTCGTCACTAATCTGCCGGGCGGATTCGTGTCGGGGACCGGCACGCTTTCCCGCCCGGGAAGCAGCGCGTTAGACCGCACGGCTAGCCGGGCGGGCATGTAGGGTATTAGTCTCGTTGTTGTTAAGAAGCTCGCCAAAATCTGGCGTTTGTGCAGTGATTCTTAAGAACATGATTAACGGACAGGCAGTAGTACATATTTATTCCATTACTAGAGATTTGTTTGATTATTCCACAACAGCAAATGCTTTTTAAAAATAATCGTATCAGATCATTATCTTGACGACAAATAGATAAATGTAATGATTACTAACACGCCTATTAGCCTGTATCGGTATCAGCATTTTCGAATCGTTGCGGTGAACGCACCTGCCAATCTCGGCCATTTTCTCGAAAACCTTACACGAAACATTGCAGTATAGAAGAACCGTTTAGATAGCATTATCACCACGCCCGTCACAAGGCAAGAACATCTGTGAAAATTATACGTCATCTTTTTCGACTCTAGCAGCCAGGCTGAGGTGTACTTCACCTTCCGAGTAATTTGGATTTACAACGAAGGCATATAGTCCGCTTAATAGCATATTTGTTGAATCGACCATTTTTTAAAAACCTATTTTGAAAGATCTTGAGACACTCCTGGGGGGGAAATAAGTCATTATGCTCGTCTTGTCCACCACGTGGCAAAGATTTAACATCACTTCCATGCACTGCAAAAAATTGGAGCATAGGTCAAACAAATGCTGGAATATGATGGGGACTGCGATTAGGAGGCTAACGAAATTCTACTCTTTGCTGAATGCCTAGTAGCAGCTAAATCGGCAGCTTAGCGTCAGACTCTGTATCTCACTTGTACAGTTGGTGACAGAATTCGCGAGATCCCTCGCCTTGCTGAGTTGCACGGCCTTACAGTCCGATATAGAAGACAACGTGAAAGGTGTGAGGTCGGAAAGTCATCCAAGCATTGTCAGACTGTTTTAGCTAATAGTGGAGACCATGTTACCACTGATTTGTCTGTTATGTTTACCTTTCGTGTTCAATAAATAAACAAAAAACGCTATTTAATATACACTGTGTTCATAAAAATGAATAACAACTTATCACGATAACGTTACACAAAACGTATTTTTTAATTAAATTAAGTATTCCAAGTTGTGACGAATTAACAGGATAACACGCAATGTCGCCTTCGAAACGGTTTGTGTCTACATTCATTTTACAGTCATAGTGAAGTAATGTTACAGGCCAGGCTACCACTAAAATATGTAAATGAAGATTTATAGGTAGATACATAACAAAATCCAGTTAATAAATAATTCAGTGCCACAATTGAGTCAATACGATTGAAAGAAGCAGAAAAATCAGGCATTCACGAGTGTGCAATTCTCCACGTTTTTCACCTTTATACCTACAAGGCACAGACCCAAGGCAGCGACAAAACTTACGAGGCAAAAGTTGTCCTCAGATTTCTTTACTGATAGTCGATCCGCCTGCAAGCGACTATTTTACAGAAGAGGTAAAAATTTTGATTCCATCTAGGCTAGAACTGAAAAATTATGCGCTCTTCCCCTTAAAAGACGAACAGCTCACCCCTAAGCTAGCATACAACCGTAACATATATCGTTACCGTGTTGTCCCAATGATTGCTAAGGCAGAGAATTCTCTGCCTAAATGGCGGAGTAAGCTGCAGTTTCTGTAGGAACGAACTTCCTGGAGACAAGAACGTAGATATACCACCACTATGGCGTGCCTTAACAGATAATCTTTCATAATATTCAATCTAAATGACAAGAAAACGTCGAGTGAATGTATCATTTTGACTCTGAACCACTCCAGGAAGTAAACTGACGGTCATGTAGCTGCCAAGCGTATTATACAATGTTGCCAAATCTCCATTCCACAGCAACAAGAAGAGTACATTTCTTGAGCTGGCTAATACAGGAAAAGCTCGCACTTCGAAGACGCAGTAGTGGCAGCTGCCACAACGTTCACTGGGAGCAAACATATGCAGTATTGGCCAATGAGCTTTTTTGCGTTTCTGTAGTTATTTTTGGATGTTTAAAGCGTGGTTACGAATAATATCCAGGCGCACTGACTGCAACTCAATCATCATATATAAAGAGTAGGGAAATTGTTTGGGCGACTCTTGTTCTTCAAAAAAATGGTTCAAATGACTCTGAGCACTATAGGACTTAACTGCTGAGGTCATCAGTCCCCTAGAACGTAGAACTACTTAAACCTAACTAACCTAAGGATATCACACACATCCATGCCCGAGGCAGGATTCCAACCTGCGACCGTAGCGGTCGCACGGTTCCAGACTGTAGCTCCTAGAACCGCTCGGCCACTCCTGCCGGCTCTTGTTCTTCAGCAGCTATTGTAGCTATTTTTGTTTTTCTGGCTTAAACGAACTACAATCTAAAAAACTCATTCACCAGAAGCGTTCCGCTTTTTTGCATCACTATTAACATCATGAGTGAATAAGATTAATTTTAATATTACAAATTTGGAAATAGTTTTCTTTATGAATGCCGTGACTGGCATCACCTCTAACTCTCAGTAACAGGAATGAAAAGACAACATAACAAAACACGAAAATCCACAAAGAAATTTCATAAGTTGTGAAAACATATTTTTTTCAAATCAGAAAAGGAAATCTTGCAAGGAAATTACCAAAAAATTGGACTCAAAAACCCAGAAAAAATTAAATAAGTGAATGAGTGCAGTGCAAGTTCAGTTGGCGCATTTTGCTTGTAAATCATTTCCCAGTTGTTTCACACTAACGACGTGTCCTATGCTATCACAAAATTCATATGAGCATTACTGAAGTGTAATTGTTAAAACATACCGCTACGTTAAACACTAAGGTTCTTGTTGCTGAATCTGACACAGTGAACAACGATAGCGGTAATTTAATCAGCAGTAATGTAGTCTCAGCTATTAGTTAAAACAGTCTGAGAATACTTGGATAGTTTTTCAACTTCACGAATGTTTTTCAACTTCACGAATATGGGGGTTGCCCTTCGTCACCTTGCACGTTATGCTGCGTAACAGGCATTACAGATGTGGAGTTCATCTTAAGGATAAGGGGGGGGGGGGGGCAGTGGTCTCGCAAATTCTGTTACCGATTGTAAATCAACACTTACAGTTGGCGGCAGCAGTTTGGTGGAAAGGGAAGGAAGGAAGTTAGAGTTTTACGTCCCGCCGACAGCGCTGTCGTTAAGAGATGGAGAACAAGCACGGATTACGAAAAGGTGGGGAGGGAAATCTACAGTGTCCTCTTTCAAAGGAGCCGTCACAGCATTTGTCTGGAGCGATTTGGAGAAATTACGGAAAAACAAAATCTGGATGGTCGGATGGATATTTAAACCGCACCCCCAAATGCGAGTGTAGTGCACTAACCACAGCACCACCTCACTCCCGTGTGTGCTGAGAGGCTGGCTTGGTGAAAGATGGGGGAGGCCAGATGTGTGCAGAGTGTAACTGAGATACGTGCTCTTCACGTAAGAACGAAAATGAGACAGAGAGAGAGAGAGAGAGGGGGGCGGGAGCACAACAAATCGTCTTCCTACAATCTGATGGAAGTTTGTAAAAAATGATCGATATTACCTCATTTTACGTAGCACCGCAGGACCATATGGATCGAGTATAAAAATCACTCTCATACTACACTTTCGTGTGGACTTACTGACAGATAAGTTTATTTGTCAACGGAAAATTGTTATTTTTTAAAGTATGCTGACATTCTACAACGCACTATAGGAAGAATTATACCTATGTGATTTTTAGCTGGAGATTCAACACGTGCGTTATTGCGATAACTATTCAAGTCTGAAATTTGTTGTCCGTATCGCCACTAGAACGATGCCCTTTTTTCCCTGAGTACGTTCCAACATCTTTTGCGTCCATAACATGTTATATTCAATAATCAACATATATTTAACCCATTTAATATAAGGTAACTCTGCAGCTAAAAAGAAATATCATCTGCAATGCATTCTCTTGAACGCAGATTAACCTGTATGACGGCGTTGTGACGAAACTAGGCGCAATCATTTCTTACCCGTTGGAAAAGACCACACGCCTGTTGCAGCGCGCTTGGCGATCGCTCACTTAGGTGAAGGTGGCTGTGAAAAACCAGCTGTATGAAACAGAGCCTTAGGGAAAGCGAGTGATGACGAATAATTGCTGCGCACGTGGCTTAGCTTCGAGGATGCAGTGCTCTAGAAACGCCCCACAATGAAAGCCAGCAGAACTGGGCGTTCCCAGGCGCACTGTACCTGACGCAGTACTTTTTGTTGGCTGACCTCAAGTAGACTTCCCAAGTACGTCTCCTTCGGGAGAGTTTTCGGCAACTGTGACATCTATTCTGCACGAAGATACCGAAGTCAAACAAGCTCCACATGTACACTTAAGGGCCCCATGTGCTGCTCCTCAGTACCGTTGGAAAGCCACACCTAGTGTGCAGTTCAAATGGCCCTGAGCACTATGCGACTTAACTTCTGGGGTCATCAGTCGCCTAGAACTTAGAACTAATTAAACCTAACTAACCTAAGGACATCACACACATCCATGCCCGGGGCAGGATTCGAACCTGCGACCGTAGCGGTCGCTCGGCCCCAGACTGCAGCGCCTAGAACCGCACGGCCACTGTGGCCGGCAGTGTGCAGTTAAAGCAAGCACTCAAAGGAAAGAAGCTATTCACTACCGTAAAACAATTAGTGCAACCTTTTAGGGGTTTCCAGTTCACTCAACATTTGTTGATGCAATGATGAATTGATTATATTTACAGATCAGTAGCACAAACAGTTCTGAGGTGCCAGGTACTGACCCAGACTGAAACAGCCATTTTAGTACGTGGTGTAGCCTCACGGGCTGGAATGCAGGTGCTGACTCTGGGATTCAGTTGATCGTTCAGATGGCCAATGCTGTCCTGGAATATATTATTCCAAGCCTGCTCCACCTGTTCACATAGATCTGTAACAGTTGTTGATTCATGAGTCACGCGAGTCATTTCCCACTGCATCATACCCAACACGTGCTCAACTGGAAACAAGTCTAGAGATCGTGCTGGTCATGAAAGTTGCTACACGTCCTACAGAGCACGTTGAGTTTCACGGCCGATGTGTGGACGAGCATTATCCTCTTGGTACAACACATCACCTTCCTGTTGGAAGAACAGCAAAGGAACCAGTCTAACAACGATCACAAGTACCGAGCACAGGTTAGAGTCCCCTCCAGAAACAACAAAGGTGAACGAGAGTTGTAGCTTATCGCACAGCAGACCATAAGGCCTCAGGTGCGACCAGTGTGTCTTAGACGAATGCACTCTACGAGACAGCTCTCTCCAGGTCTACGTTGTATGAGCAAACGACCATCACTTGTGAGCAGGCAGAGCCTGCTTTTGTCGCTGAATACTGCCACGCCATTCCATCTTCCAAATGATCCTTTGACAGCACCAGTCGAGCCATGCAAGTCGATACTGTGGCTTGAATGGAATACAGGTTAGAGGCGTGCGTGCCCGTAATCCCACTGCTAATAACCGCAACAGTTCGTGTTGACACTTCTGGGCTCACAAGCCGTCTTGTCTGTGCTGTGGTAGCTGTACGATCTGCTGCCCTTACGATACGAAGATCCTGACGGACATCTGTGCTGTGTGGACGTCTACAGGTGTGAGAATGTTCACGTGACCACTGATACCATCATTGTTACACAACTTGTGTGGCACGTCTCCGAAAGGACAATCCCATCACTCGGAAGGCCACAGTCGAATTAGACATTCCTATGTAGTAACTAGTAGCAGCTTCTTTCGTTCGTATGACGGCGGCTATATATCGTGGCATGAGCAGCCATTTATGTTAGCGTAGCTCCCAGGTAGCGGTTGGCACAGCGGAAAGACTACAGAACAGTAATTCGAGGATCGTTGGGTCTAGTTCCTGTGTGGACGAAATTGGTGATGAGTATGCGTGAACTTGTGCGATTTGAAGACAGGGCATAGCCATCGGTCTTAATACGTTAGAAATGTAAGACCAGCTGTCCAAATTACTAGATATGCGGACCAGAGGTGATAGAGTTATGTATGTAATGGTACCTCGTACCTTCACGCCACGTGCTCGTTCCGTATGACGATGATGAATGTCATCTGGGAACGTTCGTTCACCTCGATGCCTCTACGCACGGATACGTCCATACCTTCGCCACATACGATCAGATGGCTTGCAGAATACTGATGTAGGTGTAGAAGTTGTTGTCCAGCAGTGATATGACGAGTGATTTTCTGCAGTTATACAATGCGAGGTGACCGACATCAACCCACGACATCAACACTGCAGTTGCATCTGGAGGCGATGAGTTTCTCCCAGTCGAATTACTCGAGCTGCAAGATGGACATGTGAAAAGCTCAGAGCCTGCAAAAACAAGGAGATTTAAGTTGCACGCGTCATATGTCAACGACCTGGCTGCGTCAAAGGACGATATCGTGCGTCTTCTCCAGTGTGCTGTTGACCGTTAATCTAACGGCCAGCACTTGCCGAAGAAATGATTGTTGCGCGGAACAGTACGAGTGCTACTCTTCAACATTCACCTCGAAAAATGTAGAGTTACGTAATTAATTTTTTTTTTTTTTAGCAGTGTTATATCTGCATTTATGATACACGCTGAAATTCCCGTGCCACAGTAATAAGGTGCGCCGCTGGGGGAGTCAAAACAAACGCGCGGAAACAGTTGAAAATGAATAATTCTCGTATGGCATTGTTGGCCGGGAGGCCCCATTCGGGGGAGTTCGGCCGCAGTATTGCAAGTCCTTTTTAGTTGACGCCACTTCGGCGACTTGCGAGTCAATGATGATGAAAATGATGATTAAGAACACACAACATCCAGTCCCCTGCCGGGAATCGAACCCGGGCCCCCTACCCTACGGAGGCGGACTGACTGAGAGGAGACGGGCTGCGACATCTTGTTGTGACTTCTAGCCTGCTACAGTACGATGGCGTGGCGATTTTTATGTCTACCAGCACCACAGACATGTCGCTGCAAACAAACAAAATATGAATTACGTAACGTTATATTTTTGAGTCGTTAAACGAAACCTTACGACTAACCCTTGTAGCTATATCTTATCCTATTTATCATGTGAGTATGGAAATATACTTTGTATCAACAAGCTTTACAATAGAATGGACAGCTTTCAAGATGTAGAGAGCAAGACAAATAAACCAAAGAAAGTATACAATAAAGGAAATTTTCTTACAACTAGTGAATTGTTTAGCTGAAACAGTTATTTATCAAGAGCACAGTATTTCGTGAAATCGGAATGGGTACTGTAGACAAAGCAGAAACACAAGAAGCAGGAACTGAATGAGAGTATTTAAAATTTTAGAGTTTCATATGTTTCTAAGTAATGATGTGCAATAGAAATGACGACCAGTGTCACCAAAAAACCTATCGCTTACTGGATATAGAAGTATCTTATGGTCAGTTTTCTTCACCTTTAAGCTAAGGTCATGGAAACTAAAATGCGTTAGTAAATATTGTAGCGTATACCCGGAAAGTCAGCAAGTCTCTATGAATGTAGTATGGACAGCGATATTTTTGAACCAAGTGATCACTGTTATTTATTAGTGTAAATAAGACATAAAATTCATGAGAAAATGAGTTTCATAATAACTAGGACGAAGACACAAGGCTACGATTGAGATACAAAAGAATTATTAAAATATATTTTAAAAAAGATTTCAATATCACAAAGAAACAATAATTTTCTTTTTTCATTAGCGTAATTGAAAGCTGCCGGCTTCCTTCTTCCAGTTTCATAATTAAGATCCCAGATACAATAGTAAATCCTGCAGGTAACACGTCTTTTAATAGTAGGACATAAGTATGTGTACTGTGTGTGCTCTACCAAACAGCTACAATTTTCATCCAATTATTTCACGTGGAGTTCCTTTTGGATAGATTCTCCCTTGATCAAATACTTTTTTTCCTTGTTTTCACACACACACATGTTTTGCTCTTTACTTTCCGTACATACAGAAGTTTCAGTTTTCAGGAAAAATATTCATACATTCTAAAACAAACCAGGTTTTCTAATATATACCTTATTACAACATGCTGTAGTTTTTGTGGTTTTCTGTATTTCAAGTTACTGTATTTCAAGTAACAACAGTTTTTCTCTTACAGCTTATCTTCAACCATACAAATCTTAACATGAAAAGATATTCATATAAATCATATAGTTAACATCATTTTATTCTGTATCATATGTATGTATATAGTGTGTATGTGTCTATGCAACGTGTTTCCACATACTTCCTCTGGTTTCCCAATTATCTTCACTACGACACAAGAAAAATTTAACTTCTAAAAATCGTCTTAGACAAATTCACAAAATAGAATATGAAATGCCTAAAGCAAAAGAAACACAAGGCACCGATACTAATCCGCATACCAAAAATTAACAATCAGGATATACCTGTACATTCTGCTATAAACTTCAGAGGTGCACCTTATAACGACACCGTCGGTATCCCTTCAGGCCCACTATATTAGGGCGCAGTCTCTTCTTACTTTCCCAGAAAACTTTCTGTAGAGTTAATCTCATTAAATAATTCCTCCAGGGATACTATGGTGACTGTTTCAAGTGAGAACATCGATTGTTAAGGGGTCACGAATTATAATTTATTCAAACACTCATTAAACAATTGCACTTTTTATATCATTCAGCATTTCAATCAACATGCCACAATTTGCTACCGATCGCTTACATACTGAAACTTAAGCAACGACCGATCGTGGCAGGCACACGCTATAAAAGCATTAAGGCGGCTACCGAGCAGTGCCGACGAAAACACTATCCAAACTCGGCTCATTCCTTCCTGGCCGAGAGTCCAACTGCAACTAACTCGCACCACAACAATAACTGGTGTCGAGCTTATTGTCGACAAGCAAAGAATAATTTATACTGGTAGCCACCTCTACAACACGCTCAGTGGAGGATATATATATATAATTAACATACGGTAAATACGTTGCCACGTGAGGACACTGTACCCTCACAACCTACTGAAGAGTCGGTACAAAAGTTCAAACATGTCAAGATTTCCACAACAGCCACACCCGTGTCATTTGACATCATACCCACCTACACCAATATGCCCACCACAGAAACCATAAACACCATCAAACAGCAATTACCGCAACAGAAACACATTTCCAAACCCAACATAAAAGAAATAACATACATTTGGTTCACAAAACGGATCGGAAAACTGTTGCACAAGCAATGAAAAAAGCATGCCACATTTAAAGTAACGCAAAATCTGCAAGATCGGCGATCTTTTACAGAAGCTCGTAATTTAGCACGGATGTCAATGCGAAATGTTTATAATAGTTTCCACAACGAAACTTTGTTTCGAAACCTGCTTGAAAATCCAAAGATATTCTGGTCGCATGTAAAGCGTGCTAGAGGCAAGACACAGCCAAAGCCTTCTCTGCGCAATAGCAATGGAAATATTATCGACGATAGTGCTGCAAAAGCGAGTTATTAAACACAGCTTTCGAAATTTCTTCACCAAATAAGACGCAGTAAATATTCCAGAATTCGAATCAAGAACAGCTGCCAACATCAGTAACTTAGAAATAGATATCCTCAGAGTTGTGAAGCAACTTAAATCACTTAATAAAAGCAAGTCTTCTGGGCCAGACAGTATACCAGGTAGGTTCCTTTCAGTGTATGCTGATGCAATAGCTCCATATTTAACTATCATATACAACCACTCGCTCGACGAAAGATCCGTATCCAAAGACTGGAAAGCTGCACAGGTCACGCCAATATTCGAGAAAGATAGTAGGGGTAATCCACTAAATAACAGGCCCGTATCATTAACGTCGATATGCAGCAAGATTTTGGAACGTATGGTCTGTTCGAACATTATGAGTTACCTCGAAGAGAACGGTCTATTGACACACAGTCAACACGGATTTAGAAAACATAGTTCATGTGAAACACAACTAGCTCTTTACACACAAGAAGTGTTGAGTGCTACTGATAAGAGATTTCAAATTGATTCCGTATTTCTAAATTTCCAGAAGACTTTTGACACTGTACGACACAAGCGGCTTCTACTGAAATTGCGTGCTCATGGAATATCGTCTCAGTTATGTGACTGGATTCGTGATTACCGGTCAGAAAGATCACAATTCGTAGTAACTGACGGAAAGTCCTCGAGTAAAACGGAAGTGATTTCTGGCGTTTCTCGTGGTAGTGCTATAGGCCCTCTGATGTTCCTCATATGTATAAACGATTTAGGAGACAATATGAGCAACCGTCTTAGATTGTTTGCAGATAATGCTGTCTTTTATCGTCTAGCAAAGTCAATAACGAAAAGTTTGAGGTCATCCACATGAGTGCGAAATGAAATCCGTTAAACTTCGGTTTCAGGATAAATCAGTCAAATCTGAAGGCCGTAAATTCAAGTAAATACCTAGGAGTTATGATTAGACACAACTTAAATGGGAAAGAGCACGTACCAAATCTTGTGGGGACGGCAAATCAAAGGCTGCATTTTATTGGCAAATCACTTAGAAAATGTAAAGAGACTGCCTACACTACCCTTGTCCATCCTCCTTTGAAGTACTGCTGTGCGTTCTGGGATAGTTACCAGATAGGATTAACGGAGTACATCAAGAGAGTTCAAAGAAGAAGAAGAATACGTTTTGTATTATCGCGAAATAGGGGACAGACTGCCACGGACATGATACAGGATTTGGGATGGACACCATTTAAACAAAGGCGTTTATCGTTGTGGTGGAATCTTCCTACGAAATTTCAGTCAGCAACTTCCTCCTCCGAATGCGAAAATATTTTGTTGACACCGACCTACATAGGGAGAAACGATCATCATACTAAAATAAGGGAAATCAGAGCTCGCACGGAAAGATATACATGTTCGTTTTTTCCGCGCGCTGTTCGAGAGTGGAAGAATAGAGAATAATTGTGAAGATGGTTCGATGGACCCTGTGCCAGGCACTTAAGTGTGAGCTGCAGAGTATCCATGTAGATGTAGATGTAGGTTCTAAAATGAATCACAGAGCAAAACCATTTCTCATTAGAGAACCAGTCCTACTCACAAGATGGGATTCCTATGGGATCTCCAGTTAGTGGACTCTTTGTCAATGTCCTCCTTAATCGCGATCAAAACAAAGTATTTGAAACACTAGTAAAACCCAAATAAAAGAGGATAGTATATTGGCATCAGTATGTGGATGATAACCTATGCCTTCTAGGTGAAACACCCAGTTGTAACCAGCATCTCTGTAGTGATGTAAACACATTCAAAAATAAAATCCACTATGGAACCAGAAAATAACGAAAAGTGAAATATTCTTGACTTAACAATACACAGACACAAGAACTAACATCAGTTTTCCGTATTCAAAAAAGTCACCGCTACCACCAGTACTGTCATGCACGAAACTCAGGCAACACTATTACACACTAACAATCCAATTTCCAATACATGATGCACAGACTGAATATAACTTCACTCAGTGAAGACAACTGCAAAAAATGAATTACAGATGAGTAAACAAATAGCTGTGATGAATGGATATAACACAGACTGCGTAGACACACTGAGTCACAAAAATGCACAAAAATGAAAGGTACAATTTACACAGAAACAAACGTATCATCGCCAACATACAATTACAGCTACACAGAACGCAAACACAAAGAATACACCTACAAACAAACATGAACAAGAAGCACACACAACAACAACAAGGAAATGGTAAACTCTCACTTACAGTAACAAAGCAGCTCACAGTATAGGCAACATACGAAACAAGGACTGAAAATAGAATTCATAACAGGTACTTCAATACAGAGGAAACTAAGGACAACCATTATAAATGCAGACAAACCCATCGCATTTGGTATTTATCAAATGACATGTCAGGACTGCAGTTCAGTGCATATTGGACTTGCAAACTGTTAATTCCAATATTAGGTATACAGAACACCGAAGTGCACTAAAACATAACAGCTGCCATTCTATATTCCAGGTCACTTTACGGGTATGGTTCGCAGACCAATAGAAATCAACACCGATATAAAAATTCTCAACTGCACCTACAGGTCCGACAGAAACTAATAATTAAGGAAAATTACCAAATACCGAAACCCATAACTGAAGGGAAAGAAATAACAAATCCCTGCTATGGAACTCTGTCCTGTGCCCTCAGAGAATAGTCAGATGAACCAAACCCATTAACTTGCACACACACACACACACACACACACACACACACACACACACACACACACACACGCATACACACACAAACACAGCGTCAGCGATACCTTCCAAAGCGTAAGACCAAAATTCCCACTTAAGAGAACATACAACTGTCTGCCATCTCGTCTACATATCTTGTAAACAGTGACTTAGTGAAAGTTTAAAAGTGTAGTTTTCACAGTGATGTGAATGGACAAAATAGAGGAAGTGTGTGGAGAACTACTGCACATACACGGCTTCGCCATAGAATAAAATAGTATTAACCATATGAGTCCTAGTCGTAACTTTCTACATTTTCTCCATGGTTGCAGATGCTAAACTGTGGGATAAAAACAGCTATATCGCACAATACAGAAAACCACAAAAGCTGTTACCACCTTCTGTTACAACAGAATATGGTAACAAGGTATATATATCCCTTGAAATTCCATTGGATACTTTTCCTTAAAACTGAAATTCCTATGCGTACAGATAGTAAATAGCCATCTTCCTGTTCTTTAATAGAAACAAAATTAAAACACACTGACGATACTCTAACTTCATCAAAGCAGGTAGGGGTAAAAAGAAGAAACAACGCGGAACCTATCCAAAAACAAACTTATTTGTAAGCAAACACGGATATTAGAGTGAGCTGAAATCACAAGATGAATATTTCACGTGATTTTAATTTTTATTGGTATGTTTGTTAATAAATGAAGCCAGTATTAAAATATAAGAAGTGAAATTATTCCCTCACGCTTGAAGACAGCGCTACATCTTATATAGAAATGTTGACTACCGAAGAATCTTGCACGACAACTACACTCTAACAGTCCTCGTATTTCAGATTCGGTATAATTCGGTTAAAATGTAATACGATAGTACTAAAGGTCGGTTAGTGTCTGTTGTGAGAGGAGAGTGCAATGAATCAGACAATGTGTGTGGCGCGTAACGGGCGCAACGACCCTGTTGCTCTTTGCATTCGTAGACGGCTCACAATGTACACAGACGGATTGCACCGATGACCCTGTCTCGCTGACACGTTTTGTTCCTTTGATCTCTTTCCCGGCTGGAGGCGTCAGTTACGTCATCGCAAAAGGGTGTAACACAGTAAGTTCTGGTACTTGTCACTTGCACTAAATCGCTTCCCCGAATTTGTGCTCAAGCAGTGTACTTCAGACGTCCGTCATAATCAGACGGTGCACGCAGCCAACTGTTTAAGTTCTGTAAACTATGATCAGTGGCCGTCCTCAACATGCTGTTCACTTTTATTTTTATGGCTGGGAAAAAAATCATGTGGTGCATACTCACTTGGCTACTACTGAATTTTTTCTTTAAAATACCAAACCGCCCTTGATAAGTTTACGTTCATCGCTGCTACTGTCAGTTATACACATACACATATACACAAACACTCCACGAACCACTATGCGTTACATGTCTTTCGTAGCTCTGAAGTTAATCAGGACCTCTGTTTCCTGCTTCATTTGAGAATCGAGTAAGAGAGAAGTGGGCGTATAATCGTGTACACTGCATGATACTACATATCTGCCCATTTGAGTCCTCCCCCGCCGCCCCCCTCCACTCCTCTAAGGAATTTACACAGAAAACAGCAGAATCTTTAATAACCCATGTCAGTGGAGATGATTAAAACCTAAACAACGCAATCACATGTATTTAACATGGTGAACATTGTTGCGACTGTTTACTAGGTAAGGTTGTGTGAAACAGGCGAAGTTTTTCAGTGGTAGTAGCAGCGCCAAATATCTGAAATTATGAAACTGATCAGTTGCCTAAGCTTTTAATGCAGAAATGGTGCACTGGATTTCTCTTCCAAGAAACTGAAATAGTTTATGTATGTCTAAACTGGAAATCGCCAGAGGTAATTATCTGAACACCATCAGCAACAATATGCGTGTATTGGTTCAAATGGCTCTGAGCACTATGGGACTTAACATCTGAGGTCATCAGTCCCCTAGAACTTAGAACTGCTTAAACCTAACTAACTTAAGGACATTACACACATCCATGCCCGAGACAGGAGTCGAACCTGCGACCGTAGTCGCGCGGTTCCGGACTGAAGCGCCTAGAACCGCTCAGCCACCGCGGCCGCCATGCGTGTATTAAAACCATACATCTTTCTGTGTTTGTCGGTTCTCTTTGGTTGTGAAACAAGCGATACGTGTTTAGAGAGGGGCAGTGTCCAATGAAATTTGAACATAATTTGGTTCTTGTGGTATAATAGTCGCCGGCTTCAGGGCTAATAAATAACTGTTTACTAAGATATGCTGACAGTGCATCTGTCGTTGGAAAGTAGGAACGGAACAGTAAAAGAATAACAAATTTTGTAAATGCACTGCGGTTGTGCTTGGAGAATTTGAAGTAGTCACTTGGTTCAGAATGGACGCCAGCAAACCATTCCATCACCAACACTGTCGGACGTTAAAACTGCAACACCAGGAACGTTAGAAAATAAAAAGGGTTACTTATTATCGGTGCACACTGTAGTAGGAACAATAAATGGCTGGACTTGCAGGTAATCTGAGCGTATACAGAATGCAAAATGTAGAACCGAGAGCTGAATCATTTGGTAGAAACTTGGATATCGAGCAGTACTGAATTTTCATGGTAGATTTGCGGCGTTATTCCATGCTGCTTCAACTCTCAAGCCAGAGTTTATCAAACTCAGGGGCTGGGGAGTGCTGTCGTATCAGTCTCTCTGTAGCCTGTGAGCAGATGTTCTCAGTGGCTGAGAGATCCGGAGGATGTGCTGGCCAGAACAACAGTCAAACTCCCTCGATATCGAGGTAGGTCAGGACAGCACGGGCAACACACAGTCTTCCATTATCTTGATAAACGCAACGTCACAGGGACTTCGTCGATACTGCACAAGTTTCCTGTGGTTAAGGAACCATCCATTTTCCACACAGGCAAGTGCAAAGTTAATAATCAAACTGTAAACTGCAGTGGCAGTCACCTCTGAAGAGCGCATTTTTTCATTATTTCTTGTTCCTACTTGACGGTGCTAAGTTCACAACAAATGAGATTGTCACGGCAATGTCGTGAGGGCTAGACAATGCCACACGTCTGGCATACGAACTACCTATCCCACACCTCCGAGACACGGTTTGTCGGTGATTGCAATAGACGAGGTAACTGTATGCTCTGCATACAGTATAGAGATACCATTAGCTTTATGTGTGCGGTTAACACTAGATATCAGCGATGTTGTTTAGTGATTACCCCTTGTTGACCTTGTACTGGCCTACGACGAACTTTTTCTTTATCTCAGAACCATAATTAAAACCTTTACACTTTATGGCACTCTGAATGCTGTTGAGACTATAGACTGTGTCAGCCTTTCATCCAGGAGTCCGCGGTTAGTGCTTCGCTAAAGATGTTCCAAACTACGCTGTTCGGACTTCGCCTTGTAAACTTCACGAAAGTTGTTAGTTATGTCTGAGTAGTCTGCATGTTCGAAGCAGGACCACTTTTTTATTTCCTGTACAGGCAGCACAAATTCCGATTTGTAGAAAATCTTGACAGTTATTTGCAGTAATTTATCACCCGTTGGTTTCTATTTTCCTCTCGTCCCGATTACAGTCACGTTTTGGGCTCTAGTACAGCAGACAAGAGCGAGATGGTAAAACATTTGACCTCCATTATGGAGGAATGTGGTTCAAATTCCCGTACAGCCATCCAGATCTAGGTTTTTACGTGATTTCCCTAATTCATTTAAGGCAGTTGCTCAAATGATTCCTTTAAAAGGACACCATTCATTTCTCCCCACACTTTTCTCTAATCCGAACTTGTGTCACTCTCTGGCACACTAAACTCTATTGAGACTGTGGACTGTGTCTGCCTTTCATCCAGTAACCCGAGGTTGCCGCCTGGCAAAAAAGGAAAACTGGAAATTTGTGGTAAGTTCCCATGGGACCAAACTGCTGAAGTCATCGGTACCTAGGCTTACAAATTACTTAAACTAACTTACGCTAAGGACAGCACACACACACCCATGCCCGAGGGAGGACTCGAACGGCTGGGGGGGGGGGGGGCGGCAAAAAAGGATTCAAACGTGCTTTAATCAGCTCGTCGTCGACAGGGATGCTAAAACCTAATCTTCGTTCCTTTTCATTTCTAGTACAGCATTTTGACACCGAATTTATTGGTCCGAATTATCATACGGCTTGGCGGGCAAAGTCGAGATGTGTTGAGTCGTACGAGTAACATGTGCTATGAAAGTTCACTAGAGGAAAATGAAAACTTAACACTTAACACTATGAAGCTCTGGTCTCACAAAATGACATTTTATTCACATATTGTATGGAATGTACATCGTATGCTGCAGTAGCTATAGACTCATAGACATATGAATAGTTGTCTGACAAAGTATTTCACTTTCTTGCGTAGTGTCCCCTAGTTACAATGCAGTGCTGCATCTTGTTTTGGAGCCTACCATAGGATGTCTGATGTAACGGGGATAGTCTTCTACACCGATTTCCTTGTTGTCAGAAATGGTCCATAGGGGTTACAGACACCATATACTCTTAATCTGGAACTTGTCTGGCGTTAGTGGCTGCCAACGGAACTAATGTACATCTTGAGCAGCGAGCAGAATTATGAGAAAGATATGTACACGGGAATGTCTTACTGGAAGAGCACATCTCCATGATACTGTAGTAACGGCAATGGAATTAGATAGATAGTGCTGTGGATGTATCTTCCACTGTTCATTGTTTTCACAAGAGGAAAATACACATTTGTATGGTCATAATAAGTTACAGTTATCGTAGCCCGCCCGGTTAGCCAAGTGGTCTAACGCACGGCTTTCCGGAGTGGGAAGGAGCGCCTGGTCCCCAGCACGAATCCGCCCGGCGGACTTGTGTCGAGGTCCGGTGAGCCGGCCAGTCTGTGAATGGTTTCTAGGCGGTTTTCAATCTGCGTCGGCGAATGCGGGATGGTTCCCCTCATTCCGCCTCAGCTACTCTATGTCGGCGACTACTGTGCAAACAAGTTCTCCACGTACGCGTACTCCACCATTAGCCCCCCCCTACCCTTGAGGGGGGGGGGGGGGGGGGGTTGAGGTCCGCTGGGAGCCGCCGCGCGGGATTAGCCGAGCGCGAGCGGTCTGCGGCGCTGCACTCATGGACTGTGCGGCTGATCCCGGCGGAGGTTCGAGTCCTCCCTCGGGCATGGGTGTGTGTGTGTTTGTCCTTAGGATAATTTAGATTAAGTTGTGTGTAAGCTTAGGGACTGATGACCTTAGCAGTTAAGTTCCGTAAGATTTCACACACATTTTTTTCCACCGGGAGCCGAACCGCACAATAACCCTGAAAAAGTGGTTCGGTATGGGGTGGCGGGGAGGGAGGGGGGGGGGGGTGAAGTGGACTGCGGTAGTTGTCGTGGGGTTGTGGGCCACTGCGGCTGCGGCGGGGACAGAGCCTCTCTGTTGTTTCTTGGCCCCCACTTAACATACAATGCAGTTATGGTACCGTTATGATCACGTTGATCGTGAATTTCGTTGCTTGATGTTGTGCTCAATGACACAATTATAGGGTACTCTCTGACGCTAAGGCAGAATATATTGTCATCACTAAAAGAAATTTTGTATCTTTCATTCCTCTAATTTTGTTAGACAGCTGGTGGTAGCATTTATCATTACGAGGTGAGACGTTGCCCACTCAGAAGCTACCAGCGGATAGTTCTCGATGGGACCACTTTATCCTCTGGGTGCGACACTGGTCCATATTTTTGATGCGGTCGTTGTGCGATCAGGAATGCGCTGAGGTCAAGATGTGAGCGCATCCCGCCACCGTCCGGCACTTTAACGACGAGCATATGGGTCTTCATTGAACCACTTTCACCAATACTGCTGCACAGCTGACCTTCAAATCCAAAGTGGAGGGTCATTCTAAGGCAGAACCAGCCACTTTTCTTAAGCACAAGTGATGTCCTTGTTGAAATGAAGTGCAGACATATTCCAAAGGCGAATATCTTGTCGATGTAACCACTTTCTTTTGTCACTGGGTGTTCATTCCATTTTCGTGTAACTGTCACTTCTAGATGTCTTTTAAATACTTCTTCCTAGGCCGTCCTCTTCCTTTCTTTCCTTCCTAGCACTTCCCCTTTAAGAAAGTTAATCATAAAAGTGTCGCGTATGATGAAACGCCCAGTAAATTTTATTTTCATCTTTTGCATTTCTTTTAATAATCTTATGTTTCCCTTGACTTCCCTTAAACCTTCCAGATTGGTTTTCCTTTCGTCCAGCTGATTATTGTCATTTGCCACCATATCCACAGTTTTAAGTCGTGTATTATTATACTGCTCAGAGCCATTTGAACCATTTGAATTCGGATTGTGGTTGGTGCATATGGACGCGCTCCACAAAGCATCACAGACATGCTCGTTGGGCTTATCCATTCGCCGAATATTCTCTCCTTCCAAGAGCTGCTCCACCTGCGCTATCCGATGCCGTCGCGCATTGTCACTCATAAAAAATGAAGTCATGGCCGAAAGCATCCCTGAAAAGACGCACGTGGGGAAGAAGTACAGTGTCACAATAACGTTAACAGGTCACTGTACCTTGTTCAAAGGTTTGGAGGTCAGTAGACCCATGTGACATTATGCCCTCCCACACCATGACACCTGGATCACCAAAAAGATCATGTTTGGCAATATTTCTGAGTGAATTAAGTGTTCCAATCTTTTACCATGTGAGGTTACGTTCAGCATCATTAGTCAGACTGAAACTGCTCTCATCCGTGAAGAGCACACTACCGCCATACTCGTTGATCCAGTACCTAAGCTCTCGGCACCATCGCAAAGAATGTCGCTGATGTGCGAGTGTCAAGGGAACACAATGTACTGACCATCGTGCAAAGAAAACACCGCCGTGAAGTCGTCGTTCCACTGCCTGCCTTGCAGTTTTGTCAAATGACGTGGATCCATTCTTGCCTGTCGCACAATGTAGAGGTCCTGTGTTGCTGTAGTGCACAGCGGCGGACCACCTCCTCTCCTTTGGACAGCAGTTCCTGTGGTTCAAAACGCTCTCCATGCACGTGAAACAATGCTGTGAGCAATACCAAACTCTTGAACTACGTTCGTCACACCCCGTCCTTCTTCAAGTTACCCGTTAATTCTTCCCCGGGTGAAGTCATCGAAATGTTGTTCTGGGCCGTGTTTAATGAAGAACACAAACACTGTACACCATAACTACTCACTGATTGACATACTTTGTCTTTTCCCGTTTCTTCAACTGCCTCGTGCTGTTGGGCCAGTCCTCTTTGGCCTCTGTAGCCACGCAGACCTGACGCCACGTGGCGTCTGGGTTTCTGTGTGAGACTGGGAGACTTCTAGCAAACATGTTCCTGCGCTTTCGTTCATTTAGAAAGAGTTGTTAATACGTTACGTTACTTTATCTATCTCGTCCTTAAATTTTGGAGAGCAGTATACTTCCAAGACGACAAAACTGTCTTTCCTGGTCAATTCCGACGTCGTAAATTTTTATATTAGTTTTAATTCCTTTCATATTTTTCCATACTACCATTACTTTCGTTCCCTGTCTGTTCACTTTTATTTTCCATAGTTTAAGAGTGTCTGATACGACTTACAGTATTCTGTTCATTTCTTTTTCGGAGCCTGCAGCTATTACGATGTCATCAACAAATCTTATACAATTTATCCTTTCACCACAGGCTTTTATTCCCTGTGCCTTCTCCTTTCTGACGTGAATAGCTTCCTCAAACAATACATTAAGTACAGAGTGTCTGTAATTAAACTTTCGCTACTTGAGAGGAACTCCAAGAAAAACGAGTGATTGTAGGACAATTAAATTTTGTTGAAATATTTGTAAGGACATGCGGAAGAGAAATAACGAATAAACATTGAATGAAACGCATTTTAAGTTCCACATGAGAGGGTAACATTTGTTATTAGCTTTCCATGTCTACGTTCCAAGTTAGAAACGTTGCTCACTGTGTCGACCATCTGCATCCACGACAGCCTGGAACCGCAGTAGAGACCGCTCTACTGCTACACGAAGCATCTCTCGGGGGATGTTGCCTACCTCCCTCACTCTGCTCATCCAACGTGTGTTAGTGTCCCGTTGATACACCCTGTCCTTCAGGTAACCCTACTACCACAAATCACACGGGTTCCAGTCTGGTGATCCTGACGGCCACGAAATTTGGAACGATCGGTCAATGATTCAGTTTTCTCCAAATGCGTTACGGAGTAACCGAGTGAAAAAGTATCTCTGCGTTATTCCTTCAATGCGTCGATACTCGGGAAGAGTAGCAACACTATTGCTGTTGTTTTGACAAAACACCTTTACGAATAAAGCTCTGCTCATCTTGTCCAGCACAATATCCGGATCGGTAGAGACTGAAGAAATGGTGCCTATTTATGAACTAGTGAGGGAGCGAAACCCCACAATAAACTCAGTTTCGGGTGAGCAACGGTAGATTAAGATTACTGTTGTTTTTGCCTTCCTGTTTAAGTCAAAAAAAATCAAAGCATTGCCCACCTTGTCCAACTCATGCTGTCTACAACTGTCATGCACACTGAAGCATGTGTTGCAACCCTACGTCGCTTTACCAGTGCCGCCAGCTAACGGCAAGTCATGACATTTACTGTAAGTTGGATACCCATGCAGTAAATAACTTCCGTCTACACTGGCTCCCGTGGAGAAAGTTTAATTATAACCGCTCTGTAAATGCAGAGATCGGGGGACTTCCTTGTCTAGCTCTCGCCGCTTCCACAGCCTTATTCATGTTTATTATTGTGGTTTGATTGAGATATATTTGAGAGATTATTGTTCTGTCTTTCCACTTCAGTTTTATTTTCTTCATAGTCCTAAAGAGTAGTTCACAGTTTACATTGTCAAAACCTTTTCCCAAGCCAACGAAGGTAAGATATGTCCGTCTATGTATATCCATCTCACTCTCCAATAGCGTGGACAAGGCCAAAATTTCTCTTGTTACTCTGTCTTTCCTACATCAAAATTAAACCTTAAATAAATTTAAATACCGTTGCTATAGACTCAGAATTTTCAAGCGGTACCTACAGCTATCACACGACACGCCTTGAACCATTTCCTTTAGCAATCGCTACCAGTGCCCTACGCAAATATTATTTTTCTGCGTCATGTATGAAATTAAGCAAGATGTACAAACACCGTTATGGCCTGTCTGCAGTGTTTACGAAGGGAGCATGAGTTTGAAACAACAGACTTCGCTTTCAGAAGGTCAAGTGTAGTGTGGCTGAGTGAGGTGGCACAATGATTAAGGCAGAGAACGTATATTCATTAGGCGTGGAGTTCAAATCCCGGCTAGGCCATGCGGGTTAGGGTTTCCGTGATTTCACTAAATCACTTAAGGTGGATGAAAGAAGGTTTCTTTGAAACGAACATGACCTATCTCATACCGCATCCGCGCAAATTATGTATGGAGTTAACTAGCAGAGACATCATTCAAACGTAGTTCCTCTGAGCGTAAGAGACAACTGATTTAACATACCAGTAGAAGCAAATGCCTAAGACAAAACAACAGTTCACGGGGAAGAAATCTCGTATTTTACACATCCTCTTTTCCTCGTACCATCATTAACATACAAATGCAATGAGAGGTTAATCGGGATGGACATGGTGTGGACGTCTTAAGCGAGTGTTAAATTAGAAGACTGAAATTTCCATGTTCCATAAGGAGATTTATTCCTTTTAATACGGCGTACAGTTACGCGAATACAAGTTGGCTAGAAAGTCTGCCATCCAGTCTTGACGGGATTGAGGAGTGATCAGGGTTACAAATGTAACATTTTTTCATCTCTGACAAATGACCAATCATGTCCCAGCCAATGGGATGCCGGTGAAAAGGACAGCTTGTGACTTGAGGCCGGCCGTTCTTTGGTGGCAAGTAACAGTTAACACCTACTCCTCTCCCACGCTCCGTATTGGCTGTTCTCTACGAGTGCATAGAGGATAAAGGGATTGGACAAAATGTGGAAAAACCTCTAAAATTGCGGGCTTGAATTTAAATGTAGATGATAGCCAACCCTACAGGTTGTGCTGTTGTACACTCCTGGAAATGGAAAAAAGAACACATTGACACCGGTGTGTCAGACCCACCATACTTGCTCCGGACACTGCGAGAGGGCTGTACAAGCAATGATCACACGCACGGCACAGCGGACACACCAGGAACCGCGGTGTTGGCCGTCGAATGGCGCTAGCTGCGCAGCGTTTGTGCAGCGCCGCCGTCAGTGTCAGCCAGTTTGCCGTGGCATACGGAGCTCCATCGCAGTCTTTAACACTGGTAGCATGCCGCGACAGCGTGGACGTGAACCGTATGTGCAGTTGACGGACTTTGAGCGAGGGCGTATAGTGGGCATGCGGGAGGCCGGGTGGACGTACCGCCGAATTGCTCAACACGTGGGGCGTGAGGTCTCCACAGTAAATCGATGTTGTCGCCAGTGGTCGGCGGAAGGTGCATGTGCCCGTCGACCTGGGACCGGACCGCAGCGACGCACGGATGCACGCCAAGACCGTAGGATCCTACTCAGTGCCGTAGGGGACCGCACCGCCACTTCCCAGCAAATTAGGGACACTGTTGCTCCTGGGGTATCGGCGCGGACCATTCGCAACCGTCTCCATGAAGCTGGGCTACGGTCCCGCACACCGTTAGGCCGTCTTCCGCTCACGCCCCAACATCGTGCAGCCCACCTCCAGTGGTGTCGCGACAGGCGTGAATGGAGGAACGAATGGAGACGTGTCGTCTTCAGCGATGAGAGTCGCTTCTGCCTTGGTGCCAATGATGGTCGTATGCGTGTTTGGCGCCGTGCAGGTGAGCGCCACAATCAGGACTGCATACGACCGAGGCACACAGGGCCAACACCCGGCATCATGGTGTGGGGAGCGATCTCCTACACTGGCCGTACACCACTGGTGATCGTCGAGGGGACACTGAATAGTGCACGGTACATCCAAACCGTCATCGAACCCATCGTTCTACCATTCCTAGACCGGCAAGGGAACTTGCTGTTCCAACAGGACAATGCACGTCCGCATGTATCCCGTGCCACCCAACGTGCTCTAGAAGGTGTAAGTCAACTACCCTGGCCAGCAAGATCTCCGGATCTGTCCCCCATTGAGCATGTTTGGGACTGGATGAAGCGTCGTCTCACGCGGTCTGCACGTCCAGCACGAACGCTGGTCCAACTGAGGCGCCAGGTGGAAATGGCATGGCAAGCCGTTCCACAGGACTGCATCCAGCATCTCTACGATCGTCTCCATGGGAGAATAGCAGCCTGCATTGCTGCGAAAGGTGGATATACACTGTACTAATGCCGACATTGTGCATGCTCTGTTGCCTGTGTCTATGTGCCTGTGGTTCTGTCAGTGTGATCATGTGATGTATCTGACCCCAGGAATGTGTCAATAAAGTTTCCCCTTCCTGGGACAATGAATTCACGGTGTTCTTATTTCAATTTCCAGGAGTGTATTTGAAAGCGAATGGCACCTGTTCAACACACTCAATACGTTGTAATTGTTAATCGTGGTCAGAACCGTGTTCTGCGTGGTTGTGGGTGCATTATGTCGGAGCTAAGTGAATTCGAACTTGGGCAAATCGTTGGTGCCCCTATGGTGCATGTTTCAAATCCAAGGTAGCCGAAGTGTTTGGTGTTCCAAGAGGCATCGTATCGAAGATCTATACCGCCCACAAGGAAAACTGAAAAACATCGTCAGCTAAGTCGCAACAAGGATGAAAGTGTGTGTTGAGCGATCTTGATAGGCGCTCATTGAAGGGATTGTAACGAAAAATAAGAGAACGACTGTTCCAAAAGTCACTGCAGAACTGAACGTAGCTTTCACGAATGCTGTCAGCATTAAAACAACACGAAGGGAGCTTTATAAGAAGGGAATTACACGGCGAGCTGCAATTCCAGGACCACTCATCAGTGATGCTAATCCTCGATGTACGAAAACGTGGTTCCGAAGCCATGAAATCTGGACTGTGGAGCAATGGAAGAAAGTCTTTGGAGGCACGAGTTCTGTTTCACACTGTTTCGAACTTCTGTGCTAATATACGTCCCAAGAGTGAAACACGGCGGGGATTTGGTGATAATCTGGTCAGCCACATCGTCGTACTCTATTGGACGCACAGTGTTTGTTCTCCACTGGCGATACTGTGTTCCAAGGTGACAGAAACCCTGTTCACACAGCTCACGTAGTCCAGGACTGGCTTTATGAGCACCTCGATGAACTGCCGCATCTCACCGGACATTCACAGTCAGCAGATCTCAATATTATTAACCTTTGTGGTCTACTTTGGGGAGATGGCTGCGTAATCGCTATCCACTTCCATCGTCGTTACTTGGACTTGTCAATATTATGCATAAAGATTGGTATAAGGTTCAATTGAAAACCATACAAGACCTGTATTTATCCATTCCGAGACGACTGGAAGCAGTCTTGAACGGTTTTCCTACACCTCCTGTAAGGTATACTTCTTTTTTGCATATGTTCATAGTTACTGTATTTATGTGTAGATTAAGTTTCCGCCTAGTTTCATATGCCTGTAAGTCATAATTATATTTGAAGATGTTTTCTTCTTCTTTATGATGGTCTCTTTGTAGAAATTAGTATTTCTTAGACAATACATACAAACAAGTCAAGGGCAGTACTTTCACACTTTTAAAAAGGGGTCCACAGGGTTCGCTGTGTTTAGCCTCCTTCCAATACTCATTTTCTATATCATAATTATTTTTAAAAACCGTGAAATTCCACCAAAATATTATTGTGTACAACGGTAGTGACTTTATACTACCATGGTTCATTGTCGCCATCGATGAGCAGCTTGTGTTTCGAATGAGAATGTTAACAGCATACATGTTTTGAGTTTTTTATACAGTGAAGTGATCTCCATGAAACACTAGCGGTGGGAATGAGCCAGCACCCCCAGGCAAAATAAGAAGAATTAGATTCTTGGAATTGAAATTATTTGCCCATCCATTATTATTATTATTGTTATTAGTATTATCATTAGTCATCTATTACTACATTTGTTTTTACTTATGCTTTTTTATTTATTATTTTTCTGCAACCCAAGGTGCCACTGATATGATACTAGCAGAACTACTGGACCAATACACTCATGTGTTCGACCTACTGTTGTCTGCACCACTACGGTAGTCCACAGGCGGTCTCTGTGATTTATCAGACCTGATGTTCAACTATTCTACACCACCACAACTGCAGTAGTAACAGCAGCAGTAGCATCAGCAGCCACCACTGAACCTTCCTTAACTCACTAAGCTTCAGTTAAATATTAGTAGACTATTGTTATTCACCAATTATATAATCAGACTGCTAGTGGGTCTAAAGGTGTGAATGTGATTCTAGCACCTGACAGTGACTTTGATGTAGTAATTGAAATAGAGAAGATTGGGGCTAGAGTGCAGTACTCATGGTTCGAGTTGGACTATCTATGGAGCATGATGGAGTATACTGAGAAGAAGATAATGACTGGCTATGACCCATCCCACCCATCCACAGACACCCACATGTTTGGGAGGAAGGTATCAGTAGCTGATATGTATCAAGAATATGTGTTGGGATTAACCTCAGGAAACATTTGTGTTTAGATAAAACACTATAGCGTTGTTAATTTGCACAAGCCACACTATACATTAATGGTCACCACAGATAGACTGAGTCTTTGGCATCCATATGTTAGAGGTGCAGACAATGCTTCTGTGAGCTACCTCAGTGAGAATAGTGTAAATATGAGGCAATTACAGCAGTGTATAAATCACTGCGTTCGTCTAGTGCCAAAGTATAGAAATGTTGATCCTATAAGCATAAAGCAGCTGAAGCTGAATTCACAAATTGTATAACTATGTATATAGTTTCTCCTATAGGGCCAAATGTTATACATGCTGAATTGGAGTTATGTGGAATACAATTATTCGCAGAACATGATGAGTGCAAAAATTTGTGACTGTGTAAAAATGTATATATGTAAACAAAAACAGTATATTTCTTCAAAATTATTCTTACTTTCCACTGCCTCCCATCATTCAAATGCTTTATACCTCGCTGGAGAGTACTCACATAAACTATTGTTACTTATCACAGAACTCATATTTCTATAAAACGAGGGATACTATACTTGCAGCTACCCAGTTTCAGCTATTTCTCAGGGTCAGCCGACCACCTACTTCCCTTACACGTAAATCATCATAAATAGGAGACTCTTTTAGTGTTTTTGGCGGGATAGAGAATACGAACAATTTTTTTGTACAAAATCTTCATTAATTCTTGCACATATATTTACACTCAGATAAAGTTCTTTTCTGTGTGTAGATGTACATACAGAAGTTAAAACAGATTTAGTACAAATGTATTTGTTTTCATATTCTCTACAATGGCAAATATCCTAAAGGAGTTTCCTATTTACGGTTACGTGTAATGGAAATAGAGAGCTGGATGATCTTGAAGAATAGCCAGAACTAGGAAGCCGGAAGTATAGTAACCCCCGTTTCGTACCTGTATGAATCGGAGAATGTGGAGTTTGGAGAGGTTCAAAACACGCATATCGACATAGACAGGCTTTCTTGAAATGCACCGAAATCTAAGTCATCTCAGCAGCGACTGGTTCTTGATGGAACATACTGGCTCGCTTAAAATTTGGTCTGGCAGTGCAGTATCTTGTGCCATAACGCCTATCTCGACGCTGAACTTAATGCGTTTTCCAGTGGTTTCTAACATTACCCATGCTTTTGCAGAAAATACGATTATTCATTAATTTAAAAAGAAATCTTTTGAAAAGCCACATATCATGAGAATACCCTTTTAGGTATTTCTATTAATATGCTCCTTCAACAAGAGTGATTGATCGGAGGAGATATCACGGGTGACCCTAATAAGTTTCGTCCTTACACTGAGACGCTGCTGGAGGTTTCTGTAGTGCATAACGTAACTCTGTTTATTCCTCGGCTCCGTCATCAGTTTGGGGATAGAGTCACTGGGTGAGTCTAGGTGCTCCGGACACAATGGCAAGTCACTGAGCACGACACACAAATCTGCCTCCACGGCAAATACTTCACTAGAATTCGCAGCCACATCTTGGAATTCATCCATTCTGGCTACTTCCTCTTTGGAGAGCCTTTGGAATTCTCCATTCAGCAGAGACTGCTGCGTGGCCTGCACGTAGAGGTTGTTTACATCGAAGTAAAGGACGCACCTCAAATCATCAGGTGGCCTGTACTCCTCAGTCTTTTGCAGTTTACTCGCCTTGTCGAACACATGTACACACTTACAAAACCCTCAAAGAATTCCTCGTTTGAAAAAGAGCAACATGTCAACATCAGTCCACAGTTAAATGCAGACATGTGTTCGTTTTAACACTGCGTCCCATGAAATCCCTTGTACGATATGATAGAAGGCAATATCCAGAGCTTATTTGTCCCTGCATACACTCCAGAATTTCAAAAAATATCTGCGAGCATATATACGTCAGTGTTTACGTATAATCTAGCACATTGCTCTCAATTAGGGATGTTGAACTCCTACCAAATATTCAGCACATGCTCATACACCGCATTTGGTATGGCAGTGCCTGCGAGTTTGCAGGTGAATGCTCTTACGCTGGGCATTGTGGTTTAGTGGAGTTTCTCCATAGAAAGCAGGTATTCGCAAGGAAACACCCCTTCGTCGTCACAAGCAGAAACTTGGCGTCATGGGGATATCCAGCTCTGGTAATATGCCTATTGCTGTGATGCATTGTCTCAGCAAGTTTCTGAAGGGACGCATGCATGAAAAGTGATGAACCCAGGAAATGGAACATTATTCTTTTCGAGATTTTCTTGTAAAGTGAGATGTATTTTTCAGCGTTGTCAAGTATGACATTGAACATTTCCTTTTTCAAACTGAAGTCGCCCTAGTGCTCAACAAGTAAGTGAACATCATATTCTCTCAAATAAAGGAAGAAGTCGGGAATGTGCCGTGCTAGCTGATATTTCAAGTTGCATGCACTGTGAGGTTCAATGCAGAACTCTCTCTTCCAGTGGCAGTGATTTCTATATGTATTTCCACATCTCTATCCAACAGCAGCCCACAAGTATGACAGTCAGCTGCCTGCCCGAGTAATGGTTGATTCTCCTGCGAGTTGATCATGGGAATGCTTTTCTATAAATAGCGTCAACGCACAATGCACGTTTTTCGAGCTCAGGAAAAAGCAATGTTGCAGGATTATCCTTGACATATTTTTCTAATTGATTGAGGTTAGTCATACAATTCCACAGTTTGAAATGCTGCCACACTACGGTATGTGTCGTACTGTGAAGGCAGCAGTAGAGGCAGTAGAGTCACATTAAAAATGTGCCACAGGAGCTAGTAGGCAATCTATGTCAGTGTATAGGACGAAGGGACCGTGCTTCTGGTGGTGGGAGTTGTTAAATTTTAAAAACTTCTTTGCCTTGATATGCATTTCCAGACAACAGGTTCCTGCCCAGGTTAGCCAATTTGATGCTTTTCTCGATACTTCCTTTTAGTACAAGAGTTGAGGCATCTATGGCAAAAGTACCATGTCCCGGAGGAAAGTAGGCAGGACTTGTCATTGATCCAGACTTAGTGTTATTTCTCGCTCTTAGAGAATAACAACAAATCTTTTAGGATGCTGATCGGCTACATAGATACGTAGAGGGGACCGACTACTTCCTGCATTATATCTTTCTCTTTTTTGTTCTGCACAGTGTGCTCTTTGTCATTTTCTTGCTTGCTTTCACCTACTGCTGGGCCATAAATATGAACTGAGTAATAAGGATTATCCCTCGCATATTTCGATAGGCCCAGGGTTTTGACAGGGAATGAGATACCCTTGAAGTTATAATGCTTGCAGATATCATATGTTTCGTATGTTCTCATACACTCAGGATGAACACTATAATTTCTGTCGAAAGCCAGAAGCGACCATGCAATGCAAAATTCATCCCCCTGAGC
This sequence comes from Schistocerca americana, assembly GCF_021461395.2. Taxonomy (NCBI): domain Eukaryota; kingdom Metazoa; phylum Arthropoda; class Insecta; order Orthoptera; family Acrididae; genus Schistocerca; species Schistocerca americana. The sequence continues at coordinate 662,021,365 of NC_060130.1, forward strand.
AGTATTCTGGACATTAATGCATGCTTTTAGCCGCAGTATCTTTAGGGAGAGGGATGACACTGGATCCCCCATGTACTGGATCGTAGACATGTGAGTATACTCTAAGGAAGAGTACAGGGCTGAGCACCTTATCATGCACTACGTGCACTTCGAAAAATTGGCTGCTATGGTACTCTTGGTAAATGGAAATGAGCGTTTGGCGTTACTGGCGGGGACGCCCCATGCGGGGCAGGTCCGGCCACCTTGGTGCAGGTCTTATTACATTCGACGCCACATTGAGCGACCTGCGCACCGGATGAGGATGGAATGATACTGAAGACAACACAACACACAGTCCCTGAGCGGAGAAAATCCCCGACCCAGCCGGGAATCGAACCTGGGCCCGTAGGACGGCAATCCGTCACGCTGACCACTCAGCTATCGGGGCGGACGGTACTCTTTGTAAGGGTTATGAACCAATCTGCGATTGACTCCGTGTTATCATGCCATTATGCTCCCACATGTGGACGATACTTTTTTCTCTACCCGAATTACTACCCTCTTTCGGATGGGGTGCAGGGGGGGGGGGGCGCTATGTAATGAAATAGAAATGCATTGCACCGAATGACGAGGTACCATGGGTCATTGACGACTAAGGAAAGCTTGTTTTCCAAGATGGTTTGACACATGTTGAGGAAAGTGGCAGGATCTCAGTAGCCTATGTGAGCTTGTGAGGTTCGATCTCCAAAAGTGCCAGTAAACACAAAGCATTCCAATGCGGCCTGCCTGGACCTGTGCTAGGTGTTGGAAGACTGGGTGACTGCATCTTTCATAACCCCAGCTGGGGTGAGCTCATCGTTGTTACATGATGGTATTGTTGCTGAAAGCACAAACTGGCCACCATATGTGAACATCACAACTGCAAAGAAAGAAAAAATAAAACAAGAAAAACGAACGATAATGGTTAGTGTGTGTAACTATTCTGAAAAATATATATTTAGAGGAGGAGGAGGAGCTTAGTGTTTAACGTCCCGTCGACAACGAGGTCATTAGAGACGGAGCGCAAGCTCGGGTGAAGGATGGGGAAGGAAATCGGCCGTGCCCTTTCAAAGGAGCCATCCCGGCATTTGCCTGAAGCGATTTAGGGAAATCACGGAAAACCTAAATCAGGATGGCCGGAGACGGGATTGAACCGTCGTCCTCCCGAATGCGAGTCCAGTGTGCTAACCACTGCGCCACCACGCTCGGTATATATTTAGATGTCTATAATAATAATCTGTAATAGTGCACTACTGGCCATTAAAATTGCTACACCAAGAAGAAATGTAGATGATAAACGGGTATTCATTGGACAAATATATTGTACTAGAACAGACATGTGATTACATTTTCACGCAATTTGGTTGCATCTCAACACCATTAAGTTGGTATCTTACTTCTTGAAACAGAATAATTCAATCTCGACGAATGATTTGCCTGCCATATTGAACTGGACTCGTTATGGTGAGCTGTGATATTATGTGCCTTCAATTCTGTCGATGAAAGGAAATTGTAATTCTCACGTGTTTTGAAATTCTCTTTCCATTGTCAAGTAATGTACTGATGGCTGTGTGTGTTGATTTTAAGCTTTATAGCCACGCTGCTCCTGCTTTCGGTGAAGACATACTATGATGTCTTCTCCTCAAAAACGGACTATATTCCCATTCTGGTTCACAGTGTTCAGCTAGAGATGGTCTAATCTGTGGACAGTCATTGAGACATAAATCGGGACGCTCTACACTTTTTTGAGTTTATATCCAGGTCCAAATGTAGGGAAGAATTTGTGGGTTGCATGTATAATCTACTGTTGTGATACGAATTCGTTGCGATATTACACTTGACACAGATCATCCTAACAGGCAATATATCCACTGGACGAACTGACTCATAAATTTTATCATTATTATTCTCCAAAACTTGGTTATTCGAAAAACCCACCAGTGATCATAGCGAAACTTCCTGACTAAAGACAATTGTCGGTTTTGATGTTTTTTCTCTCTGCTTTAAACATATTAATGTTTGAGTCTATGTAAAGCCCTTTTACAGATCGTTTTACGATGCGCAATATCATACGAGCCACTGGGTATTTCTACAACTCTACCAATTTGCACCTTATGGTTGGCTTTGGTGATGCTAGGAATGCTGTTGCATCTTTCCACACTGATCAATGCAATACACCATTCCTTCTTGCTTGCCTTTATAGATGTAAAATAATTCTCACTTAATAATGATGATCGTTAGTTTAAAGTCAAAGCGTTCAACATCACATCGAAACCTCAACTGACCCAGTGATGTGCATGCTGCTTGTCTTTACGCAATTTTGAGGAGTCAGAAATGATCACAGAGGTATCAATCAAATTCCTGGTAGCATCGAAAAGTGTAGAATATTTGGTTGTTGGTGAAGTAATGGAACAATTCTTCAGGTTTGCTTAAATCCCTTTACAAGTCAAAGTAGCACATGTTATTCCAGTTTTTTTAACATACGGAACACAATGCATGCCAGATTCTTTAGCAACATTTAAAATGACAATCCCACATTCCCTGGATTTCCATATCGTCTTTGGCAATGTATTACACCTTAACGCCCCACAAAATCTTGGGCCTTTGAATTTCTTAACGAATTCAAGCAGATCCGAATTTGTAAGCCATCCGTCTGGTATACAGTTAGGGGACTTTTTTAAATAAATAGTTCAAGTACTATCTTGTACGGTTTTTTATATAGTACTCTACAGATATCGCTGGCCTACATCAACCTATTACACCTTTTAGTCTTCTCTGCATCTTGTTCATTTTGTACTGTTCAGTCTATGGGATGCACCCCTGCCGCTAATGAGACAATTGCTGATAGTCCTGTATGCACTGGATTTAGAATCGGGGTAATTCCACAAGATGTCTTAGGTATTATCAGAACCCTAGGCATTTTAACACATCTTCTACTTCTTACTCCTTTCTGCGTCATGGCACTTTTGCCACTGTCACTGTTGATTGGATGCAATTTTTTAAACATCCTACAGGTTTTTTCTTCTGCTACTTTCGTGCATAACGAACTATGTTCGTAGTTTGTCAGAAATTAATCCCAGCACCCAATTTATGGTTGACATATATTGCTTTGTCATCTGTGAATGCCACAATACGTTGTCCTGTGTATGTCTCCTTTCTCTGGCGTATTTTCTTAGCTTTATCAGCTACAATTCGATCAATTACATGAAGGTCTACCAAATCTTGATTTGCAGTGTGTGGTAAATCACGTTCCTTGCAGGCTTTATCACAAACTAGACGTTTTTTCGGCTTCGTTCCAGGTCCACAGTATTTCTTCCCAGGTAACTTATCGAGAAGACCACTGCCATCTCTGATGCACTTCCTACCACTAACGTTGTGATATTGTACTGTCTGAGGTTCTCACACCTTGTCATACACTGAAGAGCCAAAGGAACTGGTACATTTGTTTCATATCGTGTGGGGCCCCCGCGAGCACATAGGAAAGCCGCAAAACGACGTCGCGTGGACTCGACTAATGTCTGAAGTAGTTCTGGAGGGAATCGACGCCATGAATTCTGCAGGGCTGCCCATACATTCGTAAGAGTACGAGGTGGTGGAGATCTCTTCTGAACACCATCTTGGAAGGCATCCCTGATATGCTCAATAATTTTCATGTCGGGGGAGTCTGGTTGTCATCGGAAACGTTTAAACTCGTAAGTGTTCCAGGAGTCACTCTGTAGCAATTCTGGACGAGTGGGGCGTCACATTGTCCAGCTGGAATTGACCAAGTCCGTCGGAATGCATAATGGACATGAATGGATGCTGTTGATCAGACAGGATGTTTAGGTAGGTATCACATGTCAGAGTCGTATCTAGATATATCAGGGGTCCCACATAACTCCAACTGCACGCGCCCCACACCATTACAGAGCCTTCTCCAGTTTGAACGGTACCTTGCTGGCATGCAGGATCAATGGCTTCATGAGGTTGTCTCCATACCCAGACACAACCATCCGCTCGATACAATTTGAAGCGATACTCGTCCGACGAAGCAACATGTTTCCAGTCATCAACAGTCCAGTATCGGTGTTGACTGGCTCAGGCGAGGCGTGAAGCTTTGTGTCCTGCTGGCATCAAATGTATACGAGTGGGTCTTTGGCTCCGAAAGCCCATATCGATGATGTTTCGTTGAATGATTCGCACTTGTTGATGGCCCAGTATTGGAATCTGTAGTAATTTGCGGAAGGGTTGCACTTCTGTCGCGTTGAACGATTCTCTTCAGTCGTCGTTGGTTCGTTCTTGCAGGATCTTTTTCCGGGATCAGCGATGTCGGAGAGGCCATGTTTTACCGGATTCCTGATATTCACGGTACACTCGTGAAATGGTGGTACGGGAAAATCCCCACTTCATCGCTACCTCGGAGATGCTGTGTCCCGCCGGACGTGGTGGCCGAGCATTTCTAGGCGCTTCAGTCCAGAACCGCGTGACTGCTACGGTCGCAAGTTCGAATCCTGCCTCAGGCATGGATGTGTGTGATGTCCTTAGGTTAGTTAGGTTTAAGTATTTCTAAGTGATAGGGGACTGATGACCTCAGATGTTAAGTCCCATAGTGCTCAGAGCCATTATGCTGTGTCCCATCGCTCGTGGGCCGACTATAACACCACGTTCAAACTCACTTAAATCTTGATAACCTGCCATTGTAGAAGCAGTAACCGATCTAACAACTGCGCCAGACTCTAGTTGTGTTTTAGAGGCGTTGCCGACAGCTGCGCCGTATTCTGCCTGTTTACATATGAAGGGCTTATTTCAATAGTGTTACAAGTCCATTACCTCCACTTTTCTGTCTATAATGCTTCTGAAATTAATGATCCAAACAAACAGAAAGAAAGGTTCATCTGTAGCAAGAAGCCATATGGTTGAATATTTCTGGTATCTCAACTGCAGATTTTTCAGTGCTTATTTAACTTTAGGACTCTGTATCTCAAACCACTTTTGAAATAAGTGTTGAATACAACTCCCAGCAATTTCTTCATCTTCACTGTCCTCTGAGATGTAAATGCTTGGGTCTGTCCAATGCACTTTGAAGAGCCGAAGGAACTGGTACATTTGTTTAATATCGTGTAGGGCCCCCGCGAGCACACAGGAAAGCAGCAAAACGACATCGCGTGGACTCGACTAGTATCTGAACTAGTTCTGGACGGAATTGACACCATGAACCCTGCAGGGCAGCCCATAAATTCGTAAGAGTACAAGGTGGTGGAGATCTCTTCTGAACAGCACCTTGCAAGGCATCCCTGATATGCTCAATAATCACTGCTGACCATTTTGGTGGGCAAGATTTTTCAAACACAGAATCACCTACATTGAATTTGTGCTTGCATGTATCCACTATTTTAATCCGATTGTATACTGTATTTAAAAGGCTCATTGTTATGAAAATGTATAGGCTTCATTTTAATCATTTGATGTTTAGTTCGATTATACTCACCAATAATTTATGGGATAATTTTTATGAAACATGGAGATTAAATCAAATCCACATACTGTTTCTTTATCGTCCTGCCCAAACGTTCCACAACACTGCCTTTCATGTGGGATATTGTCGAGTATTGTTCCACTACCGACTTGAAATACCAATTGTAAAATTCGTCCCCATGAGCGGTTTGAAGGTTGTTAGGCCACCCGTTCACCCAGGCTGCAGTAATTGCTCAAACACATATACAACGTTCTTCCGAGTCTCTGGTTTCACCGGTAGGGTCCAGGCAGATTTAAAATAGATGTCTATAAGTATTAAAATATATTTGAAAACTATGCATTTGTGAATGTTCTCGTATTTATGAGATCAGCCTAACATAAATAAAACGAACCTCGTATTGTCACACATCTACACAGGATTATTTTGCGCACTGGCTTGTGGATATCTCGGACCAATGTCTCCGTACCTATTATTATTGAATAATTCACAAAGCTCCAAAATGATGGATATAATTTGACTTACGTGAGTTGTATACACTTTGGAATCTGATGCTGTGAGCAGTCATAATCGATCTATTATTTCATCTGGGTAATCTTAGTATATGTGCTCCAGAGATGGAGTGTTCAGTTCATTTACTAAATGTCAGTTGCATTTACCGCGCGGTATGTAATCTTTAACGCAAGTCTAATGATGGTAGAGTATTTACTTTTGTTCGTGTTTTTTGGTTATCTCTTTGGGGTTGTCTCACCTACGTGCATTAGTCTTATATAATATTTCAGTATAAATTTTTATCCCTGTCAATAAACAATTTTTGAGGTTTGAAGTTTTTAAGAATATCAATTCTACTAAATCGGGTGTTTGGTCAGTCTCATTTCTCATACCTGTATTAGACACTTGGTTAAGCATGTAGGATGCTTCCCCAGCATCTATGGTTTGTCGCAGCTGACTCTCAATGTCACATCTATTTCACTAGCACTGTTATGGTTAATGAAATCGGTAATAGTAGACTATTGTTCTTCTTCTTCTCCTTCTTCCCCTTCTCTTCTTCTGCCTCCATTTACAGTGTGTGAGAGTTCTTCAGGACTTTCTCTTAGCGTCTTAAACTATTCGGAGAGAGACTGTTCTGGTTCCAACTGTCTTAATTTGAACATTCGTAATTTCTTCGCCTCTATGAGTAAGTTTTGTCGACATGTTGCTGCATACCAATTTGATTTTGAGTTGCTTTCTCCTGGTACGTTTAAAACTTTTTCCGTCTTATCATCCTCTCAATTTCTTGGATCTTTATAGTTAGAGTTTTCATGTCATCTTCCAATGTTTGCATTTCCATAGTGCGATGTCTATAAGTCTCGTTGTTGTCTTCAATAGAGCTTTTAAGACTTACATTTATTGCCTCAATTTTTCTGTCAGTATGTAGATGTATGTTTGGCCTGTGCTTCACCTCCTCTGAATGAGTGCATTGCGTTCAAGTTAATTTGTTCATAGCCTACATTATACTGAAACAATTATGTACTGATGCAGTATCTCTCCAGCAGAATCTCCGAGAAGATTAGTCTATATTGACTGTCATTCAGTTCTGGCTCAAATAGAAGACACAAACTTTCATGCGATGGCCACAGCCAAAATATTTCCATATCTGATCCCGGTATTACACTGCAATGTCATCAAATCTGAATATGCAGTTAGGTTTCACGTGTTTGGGTGGAAATATATCACTGCTTTTGCTGAATTTCTTGCAGTTTACTCCGTCAATGTAATTCAAAATCTCCTGCAATACATAGCATTTGGGTTGATAATGTTCTGAAAATACATACACATGCTAAAAGCGGATTCGCTCAGGATATTTTAACTGTGATATAACAACATTAGTCTTTCTGCAGTGAGATGGTCCAGTAATTAAAGCACGTTAATTATCAAGGACCTTCTTCTGCCAGTTTCCAGAACGAGTCCAAGACCACTCAGTTATTGTCAGGCCCTAGTGTTTTGTCCACCCACTCATGGTGAAGACTGTGTGTTCATATGAGTATACAAGGGTTCTCATAAAGCAATTAAGAAAAGGAGACACATTCATGATGTAGCTCTTAAACTTTTTAAAGGTTTAAACACTTACATACTGCAGGGTATATGAACATACTTAAATAAATTTATAGTTATGTGCCTACATTTGCCACAGTTGGTTCATACATTTCTATTGGTATTTATGCACAGCATTAATTGTAGAGTTGAGCCATGGTTTCTTGTGATGGATGAAGAGTTTGTGATAGATCGAACAGATAACTCCACAATGTCTCATAAAACTGGCAGACATATGGTTGCCAATTTAGTCAACCGTCTACAGCATGCTATGTTGTATAAGTGGTGTACAATGACATTAGATTCTTAAACATATCATTCTGTAGATGAGTGCAGTCTCTGTCATTAAATATTTTAACTGTTTCCAGGAAGTTCTGTGGAATGATGATGTGATCATCCAGTATCGGTGATGGAGAGTGAAAGTTTCTGTAGAACAAAGCAGAAAACTGCTTTGAAGTATCACATAGGCAAACCCATTCATTCGTGGATAATATTACTTTGGCCTTACTAAATCCAGGTTTTCCGAGTACCACCACTGACTTGTTTACAGCTGCTGTTGGTTAAACTGTAACTAACATTAATCAACATTATTTACACATCATGTGGCTGCTTCTGCTGCAATTACTTCACTTCACCTCCAAGGAAAAAAGGAACATCATTAGTTAAGCATAGGCTATTTATTTTCGACTACATTTCTACTAATCACATCGACAGTAATACTTCGATGATGGTGTCGTGCAGCAGGGAGCGGTGATATGCATTTTGACATCTTTGCGCTTAGAGAGTTGTCTAACAACAGGGTGTACTATTTATCGACTGCTGCTAACATGTAATATTAGCAGAAGTGTATACAACTTTTAATATATAAAGAAAAATAATAATTTACATATCACCATTGCTTTTTTTCGGGTCTACAAGATGAATATGCTGGGCTTCAGAGCCAGTTCATTGCTATCACTCATGCAAAATTAATAAGCTTACGATCCTTGTCACTAAACACGAGTATTGTAGAGCTACGGCACTCATTGTTAACTTGTATAACTACAGTGAGTGTACATTGCAAGCTGCGAACACTAATGCATATTACTGTACCTTGAATACAGCCACTAACTCATTCTTAAAGAAAAGTGGTGATTGTTCAACATTGGTGCATTCAAGAAATATGCTTGACCCAGACGTCCTTGGGATTGTGGAACTAATTATCTGTAAATGTCACAGTAAATCAGCTGGAGGACTATGGTTTTAGGCAACAGAAGAGAAGAGGAACTTGCTATTGTTTATTACATGTTTACGTGGCTGAAATGTAGAAGCATGTGACAACTGGTTTTAGACATTAATAGGAAACTTACATAAAGACACTGTAGTTTGAGTGTTATCGAGTATTACTTGTTTGCTACGCAACTCATAGCATTTAAAGTGATATTTCACACAGATTTATCTTTCTATCTCAAGTTTTTAAGGATGACATGCTTGTTTGTAAGTATGAGTCCCACTACAGACATTAGGATATGAATCGATAATGTCAGATTGATGGCTGTTCTCCTACTAATATGCACTGTGTTAGTTGTAAAGAGGGAGAGATAAATAAGTGAATTTCTCGTTGCATTTTCTTTTCCCCTTTCCTAAATAAAATATTAAAATGTGTAGTCATTACGGGTTGGCTGGGCTATGGAAATGTATAAATATTTTGTTTAAGGAATATATCATCTTACCCACTATGCTATGGTGACTGAAGGTTTTCATGAACTCTTGCTTCACACCTGAATGAGGAAGTGCTGTAATTGTGTGTCTCATTCATACATCAGACATCCAGTACAAAGGTATGCAAATGTGGGTGGCTTACTGAACCTGCACATCTTGATGTAGGTTGGCCTATCTCTTTCTCTCTAAGATATGAGAGATTAGGGCTCGTACAGAGGCATATAGACGGTCATTTTTCCCGCGTTGTGTTTGGGAGTGGAACAGGGAGAGAAGATGCTAGTTGTGGTACGAGCTACTGTCCGCCACGCACCGTATGGTGGATTGCGGAGTATGTATGTAGATGTAGATGCACAGCCGAGCTCTGTTCTGTATATTCTACAGACAATGACAAGTGTGGTGACTTTGAAGGCAACATCGGAGGTGCATGTAGCTTTGTGAGTGGCAGAGATTGCAGTGGTGGCGTTAGAGGTGGCGGTGGCGGTGGCAGCTGGAGACTCACGCACATGAGTACTAACTCTTCATAAGTGGTGATAGCTAATGTGCGTACTCTCCATCAAACTATAAAGCATTTAGAGCATAGGATGGGGGTGGATGGAAAATAAGAACATTTATTGTGTTTTTAGTTACATTGTCACAAATGTTTCACTCACTGTGTTCCTCAGTATTTTGAGAATAACTGTTTTCCGTACATCTGAAATTTGACCTGTGTAGCGCTAACCCTATATGATTAACGACATACATATTGTAACTAGGTAACCACTTTTGATGCTAGTCAATTGTCAGGATGAGCATTACTGCAAAGGGCATTTGATTCTAAAGCATTATGTCAGGGTGAAAAACACTAAATAAATTACTTTTTCTCTCTTAACAACATGTGGGCAGGGTGAGTTCTTCCTTGGCTCGGGTATGAGGTAGAATGAAACAGCATTTTTACACAAGATAACTTTTTTTGAAACATTTGTTCAATGGTTTCCTTACTGGATTGTTCTGGCTGGGAGAGTAGCAGCTGTGTCGTTTGCGAAGCCTTCTGCTGCGTGAGTGGCTGCGTCTGATTACGCCTGGCGGTGTATATCTCGTGTCGCTGTTTCGCCCAGTTATCTGGAGAACGCACCGTGAGAGGGCTCGTTTAATTATTGAGAACGAAGTCGTGAATCGGATGGTGATACCTTGGATGTGGCGTCCCAGTGTTTCTCTTCTCTATGCGGCCGCGTGTCAATGTTGTGCGTCGGCCAGCGGAGCAGCGCTGCGGGGGAAGGCCAGTGTCCCGGACTCGAACAACGGACTCCCGCTTGCCAGTCTTCAGCTGTCAGAACTTCATCACCAACTCACAGGTGACTGCTGATGTGAGGCCGTCTCCTTCGTGTCCTCACGAGTCACGCGGGTATGTAAAAATCAGTCTTCAAATACCTTCTAACTTCTGTCTTCTGGCGGCGAGGCTACTGCTTGCTATTCCATTACAGCGGAGGACTTGGTGCTTCTGTGTACGATGTAGTCTCTTCCTGCATGATGGTCTTCAGCACCGACTGAACTGTACTGGAACTGAAAACTACTTCTGTCGGGCCCACTGTGTCTCGCGTATTTATTTACTTCAGTTCACTGGAGGTGAACGACTTCACGGTCATTGCATCTTCTGCCACGTTGAAAAAGCTTCTCGAAGAATCTTCTCAGCGTCGGTCATTGGCTCTTGGAATGTAGGCGAGGGCTTTTGATCACATGTGACAATTGAGAAACACGGGAGCTGGTCGGGCGATGCCCTGACGGCTGAATCGACAGCTTCTGCTTATGTGGGGAGGGCGATGGCTTCCCCTGAACGTGCTGACTTCACTGTCATTAGCTCTGCTGCTCTGCCTACTGTTTGCCAGTGTTAAACTAAACTAAGTTTTTCATTTATTTTCTATTTCTACTTCACATTGATTTCACTAATTTATTTACCTATCTTAAGTACCACTCAACAATATCTACACTGAGCAATAATTCAGCTTCCGTGGACTTCATGCTTAAAGGAACTACACTTATAGACTTTGAACTGGAATAATACAGGCATTTACACACTGTTATAGTTGATTCGTATTTACACTGTTCTTGCGCAAACAGTTTACAAAACAACTGTATGCACATCAAACATGTGGATGCAACTGACTCAGTCTGTCTGTAGCGATAATTAACACAAAGTATAGATTGTACAAATTAATAACACTATAGTATTTTATGTAAATACAAATGTCTCTTGAGGTTAATTTCAACACACCTTTTCCATATATATCAACAACAACTGATACCTTTAACGTATGAATGTCAGTAGGTGTGTAGGATGGGTCATACTCACTTGTCATCTCCTCATATACTCCATCATGCTACACTGATAGTCCCGTGGTTACCATGAAAACTGCACTCAAACCCAAACACATTGAACATTCTCAGTTTCAGTTACATCATCAAAGATACTGTTGGGTGCCAGGCCCACATTCACATGTTTAGATCTACTAGCAGCCAAATCATATGTATTGGCGAACAGCAGTAGTTCTCATAGTACATATTAGTGTCACATTGAATGGCTGAAAGAAAAGAAATAACAAAATGGAAAGTATGGATGAATATAGTAATAAATAATTATCAGCAATAACAGTAATAATAATAATAATGTTAATAATCAACAAATACTTTCTTTCAAATCTCACATTTTGATTATTATTTTTCTGTCTGGGGGCACTGGCTGATCTCTATTGCTGGTGCTGATGCTGGTGTTGCGATCCTTTCACTGTGGTGTGTACAAACATTAAATGACAGCGCTCATGTTATCATATTTTTATAATGTAATGGGAATGGGAAGTGGTAATTGATTCCCCCTATTCCAGGGTTCCAGGGTTTCCGGCCTTTTTTAATCCATCCTACTGTCTCATTGAGGAGGGGGGAGTGACTAAGAGTGGGCTTGTAGGTTCCCCAGAGGAGGGTGGGGTGACCTTGAAGATAACTAGCACAATTAACTGAGAAGTAACGTTATACCCTAGAAGTCTTATCTCATCTAGAACTAAGAATCCGATTATAAGCAGCTCGCTCTCAGAACCTGCAGTGCCCTTCTGTACGTTTTGCACTGACAAACCTCTGAGAATTCTGCGGTATGTGCGTAGATATCTGGAGCCACGTAACTCCTGGAATCTGCGAAGAACTTACCGAATCCATGCACGCATAATAGTTACTGTATTCCATTTCAGAGGTGGAGCAACAGAAAATTCAGCAGCTCGTCGTTATGGTTTGTCTCATCATTGTAGCTGACATGTACACTGTTCAGAAACGGTCATTCTGTCCGTCCATTTGTAGCATACTATCTCTCTGTTCAAATTTGTTTTGTTTTATCAGTACATATGGCGACTGATTTTAATCTTTGTAGAATAATAGATCGAAAAATATCATAATGATTTCAATAAAACTTGTTATAGAAGTCATGGGACACCAACCAGCCATGTGCGTTCAATCCTAAACGGCGCTACAGTGGGTTTGAATGAGTCTGCGACTATTTTAACTGGAAATACAATCATGTATTACATATTATGATTCTGTGTTTAACACTAGGTAACTTTTATTTGGGACTTGTTTTATTACTCTGTTAGACGATGTAATCTGTGAAAATAGTTTTATAGAAATCCGTATTTAATTTTAACACAGTTAATCTAAATAAAAGTAAATACGTAACTCAAACGTTGAAGGAGTTTTAATTTTTTTAAAGAGAAAATCTTCTGTTTTATCTTTTCCCGTGGAGTCCAATAAGGAAGTTGTTCGCATGTGTTCGACTATGTGAATCTTCGTCTCCCCACTGCAACATGGTGTTAAACAGTTTACAAAGATGAGAATGTGCTGCAATAATACCCGTAATGTTGGGTTGGGTTGTTTGGGGAAGTAGACCAGACAGCGAGGTCATCGGTCTCATCGGATTAGGGAAGGATGGGGACGGAAGTCGGCCGTGCCCTTTCAAAGGAACCATCCCGGCATTTTCCTGGAGTGATTTAGGGAAATCACGGAAAACCTAAATCAGGATGGCCGTACGCGGGATTGAACCGTCGTCCTCCCGAATGCGAGTCCAGTGTCTAACCACTGCGCCACCTCGCTCGGTCCCTGTAATGTTACTAGCTACTCAGATGAGCTTCGACAGAAGGATTTTACTCTGGCGTCTGAGAAACGTTGGTAATTTTAAACAACTCTGAAATACTTAATGTTGAGGCGAGGATTGACATAGTCGAAAATAATCTACCTTTATGCTCAAAGCTCGCTTAACCATCTCATGGTGCACATTCGGCAGAGCAGATTGCAACAGTCAACACTTTCAAAATGCGTGAAATTCCATGAAGGTTTGCTTTTCTGGATTTATTTTCTACATAGCATTACTGCAAGTAATTGCATATAGGAAAATTAAGTTCTATCTGTCTTCACCGGTTTAAGATCCATTCGGCAGGGTATTGGAAACGACTACAGAAAAAAATTACATAGCTCAGAACATAGAACCATTATATGTAATAAAAAGTTGGAAGGTGAGATAGCTATTCTGAAAAATTAACTTTAGCTAATTTTCAATGATTGTAGCATCATCTAGGATGAAAACGTGGTTGCCCTGTAAGCGCTTTCGTACCCTACAAGTTTTACTTAAAACATAATTATCGTAGGATATATATTTCATGAGATACCTTTCTACAGAGATTAAAATGCGGTACCCCATATCTGGCTAGAAGACACAAATGACCTTTTGTCTAAATACAGAATTCCAGGCTATTTTATAATATTTTCAAGAAAAGTTGCCTTCTGTTGTAAAAATTCCGTTATGTTATTTCTTTCGTAATGCATAGGAACTGGACGGGTAACTACATGTTGATGCTGTTCATAGGGTCGTTGTTTTGCAGTGCACCGTGCCGCACCCCTTTACAGCACCTGATAAAGGAGATATACATGTGATCTTCTCACTCCTTAGCTTTCCCATGGCACAGTTTCAGTTACTTTCACCCCACAATTGGCAGCCTGCTATCAACCACCCTTCATCCTGAAATGAGGCTATTACGATCATTATGGTGACCCAAGAACCATATACTCTTTTGCCTCCTAACGGCATGAAATTGTGGGAATCCCTCCCTGACTGTACGTCCTGATACGGTAATTTCCGTTTCATAGCCCACGAATGCTGACAATGATCAGGATATCTATAACTATTTTGATATATTATGGTGATATCGACATTTTTCTAGCATCACGCTTGTTTGTATATTTATCTGAAGTTTAAAATTGTCTCTGAAGATTGTAAATGACACATTGTCATAGAATCAACATGGAAACATGGAATCTACAATAGGCACCAGAATACACAGTAAAAATGTGCAAAAGCAAAATAACAGCAGTCATATCAATAGACACTTCTCATTTTCAACAAAAACAGTCAATCGTAGCCATTGGAATTACTTGTTTACATTTACCACAGTAACATCTGACTTTTGTTACAGCTGATGCTAGCATTTAAATGCTTATTGCAAATAAAAATGTGAGCTAGGGAAGTCTTTCACATACTGTTGATCAAGAAATACATCAAATAATTTTACTGTGAGAAGTAAGCGTTAAATGCAGTGAATTAACTAGTAGAAAAAGCGAGTTCGTTGACATCACAGATATCACAATGTTCTCTAAGGGAAGTTAGTTGTAACTGTTTACACTCCTCTATTTCCAGAGTGAGGATATCTATTCTTTCGTAACACATACAGAAACACTTACTCATATAAACTACCGTCAGGTTAACTGAGAAAGGATAGCATTTTAAACCAGAGACAAGATTCTTGATAACTGTAATGGCAAAGAAACAAGTAGAACACAATTAACACAAATATACAGGGTCAACCAAAACTCCGCTGACAAATGGGATATTTACTACCTTACTATAACGGTCCCGTGGTCTCCGATGTCTAGTTAAGGACTAATAATAATATTTTATTTTTTGGGATTGTAACAGCAAATATGTTTGCCTCTGTGAAAATACATTCACAACAGTGGAAGATGTGTAATATGCAAGCACAAAACGTACTACACAAAACACAAAGTTATGCAACAGCCCTCGGATGCAAAAATACTCTTACAAAGTGATGGAGCACAGCAATCAGTTGTCCTTTCCTTTCAGGCTTTGTTAAAGCAAATCTAGATTTCGACTTGTGCCTAGCCATTATCAATGAACTATTTCATAGTTTCAATACATGTCCTAGTAAGTCAGTCCTCTGTTCTTCGTGCTTACGTCACGGTTCTTTCAAGACTGCTGTATAATCAGAAACAACAATCTTGATGAAACTTGGCGTGTGTGTAGAGGGGGCAAAATAGTGCCATACATATTTGTTGTTTGTACCCAATTTCGTTTTTAAGGGGTGAAGCACAACCCGAAATGCAATTTGGCATTTTATGTTTACGGGAAATATCTTCGAAACGATTAGTTATAAAACATGTTGTTTTACAGAAAATTTGATATGTAATTAACGTTCTTGAAAAGTTTATAACCAACTTTTTAATAATTTGAAATTTTGCAAAATAGTCTACCACCATTAACTAAATTTGAAAACTGAAAACTTTTGTTGGAACGTAAATTAAAGAAGGTTTCAAGCCACATACAACCCCATGTAATAAAGCTGAGTTCTGAAATATCATTTTTGGAAGTAAGCTGGACACATATCGTTAACGTCGATATGCAGCAGGATTTTAGAACATATATTGAGTTCTAACATTATGAATTACCTCGAAGAAAACGGTCTATTGACAGAGTCAACATGGGTTTTGAAAACATCGTTCCTGTGAAACACAACTAGCTCTTTATTGACATGAAGTGTTGAGTGCTATTGAAAAGGGATTTCAGATCGGTTCCGTATTTCTGGATTTCCGGAAGGTTTTCGACAGTGTACCACACAAGCGGATCGTAGTGAAATTGCGTGCTTATGGAATATCGTCTCAGTTATGTGACTGGATTTGTGATTTCCGGTCAGAGAGATCACAGTTCGTAATAATTGACGGAAAGTCATCCAGTAAAACAGAAGTGATTTCTGGCTTTCCCCAAGGAAGTGTTATAGGCCCTTTGCTGTTCCTTAACTAAAAAAACGATTTGGGAGACAATCTGAGAAGCCGTCTCCGGTTGTTTGCAGATGACGCTGTCGTTTATCGACTAATAAAGTCATCAGAAAATTAAAACAAACTATAAAACGATTTAGAAAAGATATCTGAATGGTACGAAAAGTGGCAATTGACCCTAAATAACGAAAAGTGTGAGGTCATTCACATGAGTACTAAAAGGAATTCGTTAAACTTTGGTTACACGATGAATCAGTCTAATCTAAAAGCCGTAAATTCAAATAAATACCTAGGTATTACAAACACGAACAACTTAAATTGGAAGTAACAAATAGAAAATGTGGGGAAGGCTAACCAAAGACTACGTTTTATTGGCAGGACACTTAGAAAATGTAACAGACCTACTAAGGAGACTGCCTACACTACGCTTGCCCGTCATCTTTTAGAATACTGCTGCGCGGTGTGGGATCCTTACAAGATAGGACTGACGGAGTACATCGAAAAAGATCAAAGAAAGGCAGCACGTTTTGTATTATTGCGAAATATGGGAGAGAGTGTCAGAGAAATGATACAGGATTTGGGCTGGAAATCATTAAAAGAAAGACGTTTTTCATTGCGACGGAATCTTCTCAGGAAATTCTAATCACCAGCTTCCTCCTCCGAATGCGAAAATATTTTGCTGACACCGGCCTACATAGGGAGGAACGATCACCACGATAAAATAAGGGAAATCAGAGCACGTACGGAAAGATATAGGTGTTCTTTCTTTCCACGCTCTATACGAGATTGGAATAATAGAGAATTGTGAAGGTGGTTCGATGAATCCTCTGCCAGGCACTTGAATGTGATTTGCAGAGTATCTATGTAGATGTAGATGTAGACACAAGCTAGTGTTGGGATATTTTGAGCATACCTAATTACAATGGTATAATATTCTGGATCAGAAACAAAGTGCGAAAGTTTTGTTTTTCTGTGTATAAACGCAGCTAAATACCATCCAACGAACATGACATGATGTTCGCTATGTAAAAAAACGGCAACAGAAAGAAAAAAAAGTGCACAGAAAATATATCGCAAACAGCTACAATAATTGCTTAAAACATGCTGTAACATACAATAAATAAGATTAAAAAACCCCACTGATGATTGTGATATTTGTCGCCGAAACTAGTTTGGGAGAATAAAGAAATAAACGAATAACAAGGTGTTTTGCATCGAGGTGGACTCAGTGTCTTATATAGCCCCTAACTAATGGTAAGTTTGGAGCGAGAATTACAGACTCTCATTTTTAAGCCCCAAATGTCTTTGTGACAGCGTCGAAATCCTGTAAACAAGCGTCTGACGAGATCAAAAGATATTTGGAAGATGGTTCCTTCCTCAGCGAGGGAGAAATATACGTATGATTGTTAGGGTCTTGCGGTGGTCAGTGTGAAACAATCGTTTAGAGGACCGTACCTGAGAACAAGGGACTTGTTCCTCTGGTGATCCCAAGGGACTCGACGGCACAGGTACAGCCGTGGGGCGTATACAGCTTTCGATGTTGGAAGAACTTTGTGAGAAGATTTTCTGATCTGGTTTTGTTAAATGATTATAATATAAATTTCCACTGTCATTAGCACATAATCAGTTTTCTTCGCCAAGACTTACCAGTGTACTAAAAAGGCCTGATACAAATCAGGATACTTAGAGGATCATCCGTGAAAATCTGAACTCCTGCTCAATTTTGTAATATATTGCTTCTCCGTCATGTATGTTAAGTTAAGAAATTTCTTTCTTTTGTGTGTATGGTGCAAAAAAATTATCATTTCTGTAACTATTATCTCTCATAATAATGAGTTACTTATTATTTCCAATTAACAAAATACGTGTATGTGAAATGGTTAGCTAAAAAACAAAAAAATCATGTATGTGAAACGTAAGATAACAATTTAAAACATAAAAAATGTAAGTAGGGCCTAAAGTAAATAATTAAAATAGTAATGAGTGTTTAGATATTGTAGTTAGTTATGTTGAAAATACTCTGACAGCACACTGATGCTGCTTATTTCCAAAAATGGTATTTCAGAAACCAGCTTTATTACACAGGGATGTGTGTAGCTTGAAAACTTCCGTAATACATTTTATAACGCAAGGTTTCACTTTTCAATATTAATTGATGTTGGTTTTTTTTTTCAAAGTTTCTAATCACAAAAGTTGGTTATAGAGTTTTCAAGAACATGAATTACGTATGAAGGGCTTATTTGAGTAGTGGTACAAGTCCATTACCCACTTTTCTGACTATAATGCTTCTGAAATTAATGATCCAAACAAACGGAAAGAAAGGTTCATCTCTAGCAAGAAGCCATATGCTTGAATATTTCTGGTATCTCAACTGCAGATTTTTCAGTGCTCATTTAACTTTAGGACTGTGTATCTCAAAATGAACAAAAATGGACTTGCACCACTACTGAAATAAGCCCTTCATATCAACTTTTATATGAAAAACATTGTAATGTATCTTTGCTTCGAAAATATTACCTCTAAACTTAAAATGCCAAATTACCTTTCGAGGTGTGTTTTATCCTTTAAAAGTGAAATTGGGTACAAACGAAAAAATATGTCCTGAACTATTTTTCTCCATTTACACATCTGCCAGGTTCTATCATGATCGTTTATTGACACTTTGGAATGTTTCCTTGTTACTGGGATGAGGGAAACCGGCTGAAACCAGCCACCAGGCTGTCTGGCACACTGGTCCTCGTTTATCCGCCGGGCGGATTCGAACAGGGTCCGACGCCTTTCCTCGTACAGCAGAAGCGAGCACTTCAGTGCGTACGGCTATCCGAGCTGTCTATGCTCGCTGTTCCGATTCATCTTTGCGTCAACAGAATGCTCAGTACCAGTCGGGCGGTGCTTACAGTGGAACTGTGTATAGCAGGCACAAGGGGCTGGCGTCTGGCAGCAAGACTGTTTCTGAAGTAAAACATCTTTCATCTTCAGCCTTCGTCTGCATACGTCAGTGGAATTCGCAAAAATGTCGGTAAGACAGGCTGTGGCGTCGTTTGCAGACAGCAAAGTGCGCGGCTTGCGGCCGCGTCTGTTGGTTGTCTTCACCCGTACAGTTTACTTGTTACCCTTCTGTGCGCGCAGTTAACACCGGTCTGCTTGCCGTGTGCTGCGTTTCCCTGTAACTACGTCAGGCCCCCACACGAGAAAGCTGAAAACATTTTTAGAAACATCGAGTGCACAAATGTTTCTGTATACGCAATACGAAACATAGTCCGTGACCCCATCGCTTCCTCCAGCACGTAAGCACCCGTCTTCAGTTTGAAATGCGGTCGTGAACCCCGTGTGCCACATAAATCAATCAGAGATCTCAGCAGCCTGGCATTTCTTCACTTCTGCAGTAGTATAAACTTACGTCATTAAGCTATTTCCAATGGACTGTCTTTTCGGCTAGGAATTCTGCGGTTCACTATGCTGGGTTCTGGATCTCTGAATTGCGATATATTCTTTGCATTATCAAACATACAACTTTTTCATTTCCCACGGTGTAATATAAGTAAAGGCCTTGCAACGTCATAGCCTTTAAATCAACAATTCGTTTCTAGTGAATTGTATCACAAAGTTCAATCTCTCATATATCACGTGATGTACCGGGTGATCAAAAAGTAAGTATCTACATCTACATGATTACTCTGCAATTCACATTTAAGTGCTTGGAAGAGGGTTCAGCGAACCACAATCATACTATCTCTCTACCATTTCAATCCCCAACAGCGCGTGGGAAAACGAACACCTAAACCTTTCTGTTCGAGCTCTGATGTCTCTTATTTTATTTTGATGATCATTCCTACCTATGTAGGTTGGGCTCAACAAAATATTTTCGCATTCGGAAGAGAAAGTTGATGACTGAAATTTCGTAAATATATCTCGCCGCGACGAAAAACGTCTTTGCTTTAATGAATTCCATCCCAACTCGGGTATCATATCTGCCACACTCTCTCCCCTATTACGTGATAATACAAAACGAGCCGCCCTTTTTTGCACCCTTTCGATGTCCTCCGTCAATCCCACCTGGTAAGGATCCCACACCGCGCAGCAATATTCTAACAGAGGACGAACGAGTGTAGTGTAAGCTGTCTCTTTAGTGGACTTGTTGCATCTTCTAAGTGTCCTGCCAATAAAACGCAACCTTTGGCTCGCCTTCCCCACAATATTATCTGTGTGGTCTTTCTAACTGAAGTTGTTCGTAATTTTAACACCCAGGTACTTAGTTGAATTGACAGCCTTGAGAATTGTACTATTTATCGAGTAATCGAATTCCAACGGATTTCTTTTGGAACTCGTGTGGATGACCTCACACTTTTCGTTATTTAGCGTCAACTGCCACCTGCCACACCATACAGCAATCTTTTCTAAATCGCTTTGCAACTGATACTGGTCTTCGGATGACCTTACTAGACACTAAATTTCAGCATCATCTGCGAACACCCTAAGAGAACTGCTCAGATTGTCACCCAGGTCATTTATATAGATCAGGAACAGCAGAGGTCCCAGGACGCTTCCCTGGGGAACACCTGATATCACTTCAGTTTTACTCGATGATTTGCCGTCTATTACTACGAACTGCGACCTTCCTGACAGGAAATCACGAATCCAGTCGCACAACTGAGACGATATCCCACAGGCCCGCAGCTTCATTAGAAGTCGCTTGTGAGGAACGGTGTCAAAAACTTTCCGGAAATCTAGAAATACGGAATCAACTTGAAATCCCCTGTCGATAGCGACCATTACTTCGTGCGAATAAAGAGCTATCTGCGTTGCACAAGAACGATGCTTTCTGAAACCATGATGATTACGGATCAATAGATCGTTCCCTTCGAGGTGATTCATAATGTTTGAATACAGTATATGCTCCAAAACCGACGTCAATGATATAGGTCTCTAGTTCGATGGATTACTCCTGCTACCCTTCTTAAACACTGGTGCGACCTGCGCAATTTTCCAATCTGTAGGTAGAGATCTATCGGTGAGCGAGCCGTTGTATGTGATTGCTAAGTAGGGAGCTATTGTATCAGCGTAATCTGAAAGGAACCTAATCGGTATACAATCTGGACCTGAAGACTTGCCCATATCAAGCGATTTGAGTTGCTTCGCAACCCCTAAGGTATCTACTTCTAAGAAACTCATGCTAGCAGCTGTTCGTGTTTCAAATTCTGGAATATTCCATTCGTCTTCCCTGGTGAAGGAATTTCGGAAAACTGCGTTGAATAACTACTCTTTAGCGGCACAGTCGTCGGTAACAGTACCATCGGCACTGCACAGCGAAGGTATTGACTGCGTCTTGCCGCTTGTGTACTTTACATACGACCAGAATTTCTTCGGATTTTCTACTAAATTTCGAGACAATGTTTCGTTGTGGAACCTATTAAAGGCATCTCGCATTGAAGTCCGTGCCAAATTTCGCGCGTCTGTAAATTTTAGCCAATCTTCGGGATTTCGCGTTCTTCTGAACTTCGCATGCTTTTTCCGTTGCCTCTGCAACGGCGTTCGGACCTGTTTTGTGTACCATGGCGGATCAGTTCCATCTCTTACCAATTTGTGAGGTATGAATCTCTCAATTGCTGTTGCTAATATATCTTTGAATTTGAGCCACATCTCGTCTACATTTGCATAGTCAGTTCGGCTGGTTCAAATGGCTCTGAGCACTATGGGACTTAACTGCTATGGTCATCAGTCCCCTAGAACTTAGAACCACTTAAACCTAACTAACCTAAGGACAGCACACAACACCCAGCCATCACGAGGCAGAGAAAATCCCTGACCCCGCCGGGAATAGTCAGTTCGGAAGGAATGGTGATTGTCTCTTAGGAAGGCTTCTAGTGACACTTTATCCACTTTTTAAATAAAATTATTTTGCGTTTGTTTCTGGTGGATTTGGAAGAAACGGTATAGAGCCTAGCTACAACGACCTTGTGATCACTAATCCCTGTATCAGTCATGATGCTCTCTATTAGCTCTGGATTGTTTGTGGCTAAGAGGTCAAGTGTGTTTTCGCAACCATCTACAATTCGCGTGGGTTCGTGGACTAACTGCTCGAAATAATTTTCGGAGAAAGCATTAAGGACAATCTCGGAAGATGTTTTCTGCCTCCCACCGGTTTTGAACAAGTATTTTTTCCAACATATCGAGGGAAGGTTGAAGTCCCCACCAACTATAACCGTATGAGTGGGGTATTTATTTGTTACGAGACTCAAATTTTCTCTGAACTGTTCAGCAGCTATATCATCAGAGTCTGGGGATCGGTAGAAGGAGCCAATTATTAACTTAGTTCGGTTGTTAAGTATAACCTCCACCCATACCAATTCGCACGGAGTATCTACTTCGACTTCACTACAAGATAAACCACTATTGACAGACACAAACACTCCACCACCAATTCTGCCAAATCTATCTTTCCTGAACACCGTCTGAGACTTCGTAAAAATTTCTGCAGAACTTATTTCAGGCTTTAGCCAGCTTTCTGTACCTATAATGATTTCACCTTCTGTGCTTTCTATTAGCGCTTGAAGCTCAGGGACTTTCCCAGCACAACTACAACAATTTACAACTACAATTCCGACTGTTCCTTGATCCAAGCACGTCCTGTATTTGCCATGCACCCTTTGCAGCCCACCCCGTACACCCCGTATAAATTTGAAAATTTAATAAACCACTGAATAATGTAGATAGAGTGGTAAAAATTGACACACATGCTTGGAATGACTTGGGGTTTTATTAGAACAAAAAAAAAAAACGAAGTTCACAAAATGTCCGACAGATGGCGCTAACTACTGCCGTGACGGGTGGGAGGTACGCCGATATTTTACAGAATCGCATCATCCCCAGCCTAGCTGATAAACACCTGCTGGAACGTATGATGTTTATGCAGGATGGCGCTCCACCCCATATTGCTAGACGCGTGAAAGATCTCTTGTGCGCGTCGTTTGGTGATGATCGTGTGCTCAGCCGCCAATTCCGTCATGCTTGGCCTCCCAGATCCCCAGACCTCAGTCCGTGCGATTATTGGCTTTGGGATTACCTGAAGTCGCAAGTGTATCGTGATCGACCGACATCTCTAGGTTTGCTGAAAGACAACATCCGACGCCAATGCTTCACCATAACTCCGGACATACTTTACAGTGCTGTTCACAACATTATTCCTCGACTACAGGTATTGTTGAGGAATGATGGTGGACATATTGAGCATTTTCTGTAAAGAACATCAACTTTGCTTTGTGTTACTTTGTTATGCTAATTATTGCTATTCTGATCAGATGAAGCGCCATCTGCCGGGAATGCATTAGTGTTGCTCGTGTTTAGTGTTGTTACCAGGCCTGGTAGGGTATATAAAAGGTGTGAACCGCTTGATAGTGTTTGCCTTATTGCGGATCTTCAGCTGATCAGCTAGTCAAATAGTGTAGTATCCAGATTTGGTGGCATTCGAATGTGAGACTGGCCCAATGTTGGACTGCATGGGAACGTGAGGGCCGGGATACTAGTCGTCATGGGAAGATCGCTGTATTGTGCATCAAGCACATCATAACCCTCTCACATCTACGCCTGTCATCCGAGAACAAGAAATGGACTCTCTACAGCATACTATGTTATACCACACCATTGGTCGGAGACCAGCAGCAGCTGGGCTAGGGAATTACTGTCCCGTGCGTAAGCTGCCACTGATACCCAACACAAACAACTGCGTTTGGAATGGTGTCGTGACTGGGAAGCATGGACTACTAATGAATGGCGTTGTATTGTGTACAAGAATGAATCGTTGTTCTGTACTACCCCGGATGACCATTGTGGGTGAAGGCGACCTTGGGATTGTTCCCATTCATTCAGTGTTTTGGAGTGGCAAAGCGTTGTTACTCCTGGTGCCAAGATGCGGGGTGCCATTGGGTATGACTTCAGGTCACGGCTGGGAGTCATTGGGCGTACTGCGACGGCACAACGGTACATCACAGACATCCTGCGTCCCGATATATACCTCTCATGTGACAGCACCATTGTGCCATTTCAGAACAGTTCAATGCTTGTCTACACATGGCTTGTGTCTCTACGAAATGTCTGCGTTAGTTTGAGCTGCACCCATGGCCATCAAGATCCCTACACCTCTCCAATATAGAACATGTGTGGGACTAGCTGGACATCAACTCGTCCAGTGCCATTAGCCAGGATATCAAGGACCAGTTAAAGCAGTCATGAACCAGCTTACCTCAGGAAAGGCTACAATACCTTATGATATCATTCCCAACCGAATCAGTGCATGCATCCAGGTCATAGTGGGTGCAACGTCATACTGATAAGTGGGCTCATACTACTGATTTATTTGTAAATCCTACTCTAATTTGTAATCATCGAAAGAACATCTCATACCTTATCAACGAGAAAATTTTTATTCCGTTTCCTCCTCTCCTTCTGAGTGCTTTTTTTTTGGCCCGCAGCGTAATTTATACACTCCTGGAAATTGAAATAAGAACACCGTGAATTCATTGTCCCAGGAAGGGGAAACTTTATTGACACATTCCTGGGGTCAGATACATCACATGATCACACTGACAGAACCACAGGCACATAGACACAGGCAACAGAGCATGCACAATGTCGGCACTAGTACAGTGTATATCCACCTTTCGCAGCAATGCAGGCTGCTATTCTCCCATGGAGACGATCGTAGAGATGCTGGATGTAGTCCTGTGGAACGGCTTGCCATGCCATTTCCACCTGGCGTCTCAGTTGGACCAGCGTTCGTGCTGGACGTGCAGACCGCGTGAGACGACGCTTCATCCAGTCCCAAACATGCTCAATGGGGGACAGATCCGGAGATCTTGCTGGCCAGGGTAGTTGACTTCCACCCTCTAGAGCACGTTGGGTGGCACGGGATACATGCGGACGTGCATTGTCCTGTTGGAACAGCAAGTTCCCTTGCCGGTCTAGGAATGGTAGAACGATGGGTTCGATGACGGTTTGGATGTACCGTGCACTATTCAGTGTCCCCTCGACGATCACCAGTGGTGTACGGCCAGTGTAGGAGATCGCTCCCCACACCATGATGCCGGGTATTGGCCCTGTGTGCCTCGGTCGTATGCAGTCCTGATTGTGGCGCTCACCTGCACGGCGCCAAACACGCATACGTCCATCATTGGCACCAAGGCAGAAGCGACTCTCATCGCTGAAGACGACACGTCTCCATTCGTCCCTCCATTCACGCCTGTCGCGACACCACTGGAGGCGGGCTGCACGATGTTGGGGCGTGAGCGGAAGACGGCCTAACGGTGTGCGGGACCGTAGCCCAGCTTCATGGAGACGGTTGCGAATGGTCCTCGCCGATACCCCAGGAGCAACAGTGTCCCTAATTTGCTGGGAAGTGGCGGTGCGGTCCCCTACGGCACTGCGTAGGATCCTACGGTCTTGGCGTGCATCCGTGCGTCGCTGCGGTCCGGTCCCAGGTCGACGGGCACGTGCACCTTCCGCCGACCACTGGCGACAACATCGATGTACTGTGGAGACCTCACGCCCCACGTGTTGAGCAATTCGGCGGTACGTCCACCCGGCCTCCCGCATGCCCACTATACGCCCTCGCTCAAAGTCCGTCAACTGCACATACGGTTCACGTCCACGCTGTCGCGGCATACTACCAGTGTTAAGGACGGCGATGGAGCTCCGTATGCCACGGCAAACTGGCTGACACTGACGGCGGCGGTGCACAAATGCTGCGCAGCTAGCGCCATTCGACGGCCAACACCGCGGTTCCTGGTGTGTCCGCTGTGCCGTGCGTGTGATCATTGCTTGTACAGCCCTCTCGCAGTGTCCGGAGCAAGTATGGTGGGTCTGACACACCGGTGTCAATGTGTTCTTTTTTCCATTTCCAGGAGTGTAACAATGATAAATATCGTCAATTGATTTTTAATTTATAAAAGATAATAACATTTTGTTTCATTGGGCATCAAAAGCAATATATCCGAAAGAATTAAAATGGAATATAACGTTAATAAATAATGACAAAACTTGTTGCTCCATTTAAAACCTCCATAAAGATATGCATGTGCTAAACCGAGGCCCTTACTGGGGTGGATGTGAAGTGATGATTAGATTGGGAAAATAAAGGCCAGTTGTGTTGCTTTTGTGCATTCAGTTGATTTTACTGCTATACGTTGCTCAGTTTTGTGCTGCTATGAGTTGTAGTACCTTGCAGAAGCTGGACGGTGGGTGACATGGAGGAGTTCCTCGCGGCGGGAATCACTGCTGGGAATCGGCAACGCTTCTCTCAAATGTAATATTCTTTTCTCGGCGTTCTGGAATAAAGGTGTCAGGCCACACTCGGTCTGCAAACTTCCTATCTCATGGAAGGCGCTCTCCAGCAGGAACGACTGAATAAGACCTTTCTTCAATGAATTATATAGAGTGCTTGTGCAAGGGTAATATTCAGTTGTACGATGCTATTTTAGAGACCTCTTCTACGTTTTTGCTGCTGATCAGATAACTAACAATGGGTCATAATTTTTCCTGTAAAGCGCTCTGATAATCGTTACGTACGTGTAGAACTATGGTCCCGTTTCCCGTCAAGCTGAAGACGAACTCATTGCGACCATTATGCATGTCAAGATTTTCTGTCTGTAAACAAAGCACAGAGGACAAAAAGACAATTCAAAGTAATCCGAGTTAAACTTTTTCTATATCACGGCCACAACATCTTCACAAATTATAGTTCAGTTCCAGATGCGTTCTGACACGTAACTTCTCGATTATGAAGGGACAAGTGTTCCAGAACTCAGCTAAATTCGCGTTTAGACAGGTTTCCTACCCGTCATGATTTTACGAAGAAGATATATCAGCAGACTAAGAGCAGAAACTCATCTGACTGTCGTATCATCGGGTAGCTGTTACTCGGTTGATAACCCGAGCACTCCATCACTGAAATTCACCGAGAACGCAAGATTTCACATATAATTTAAATTAGTTATTGCCTAGATTTATTTGGAGTTCCTCGTAAAAGAAAAAAAATCTGTTGTATCAAAATTTGCAAGTCGTTAACGAAGAGAATTTACTCGGAAACTTGTTTCCAGTCGTTCTAGCAAAACACATTTTACAGGTTATATCTTCTATTTACTAGAACTTCCATTTATAATATCCGCCTTACGCAAATCGACATGTCCGTCTCCATCGCTGAGTGGTCAGCGCGGCGGAATGCCATGAGAGGGACCATTGTTCGATTCCAAACACAGTCATAGATTTTCTCCGCTTGCAGATACGGTGTTGTGGCGTCTTCATTATCATTTCATCCTCATCGACATACAAGTCACCGAAGTGGCATAAACTAAAATAAGACTTGCACCGGGCGACTTGTCAACCTAACGGGAAGCCCTAGCTACACGCACATTTCATTTCATTTACAAGTAGGTATCGGTGTGATGAAATCGGGGATATAGAAGTAAGTCACGAGACAGTCCTTTTTCTTCGCGTCAAGCATTTACATTCTTCATCAAACGACTATCATACAAGTTCAGCCTATGCGCTCTTCTTCTAATTTGTCACCAGTGAATATATGCTGAAGTAAGGATACATCATATTTTCGTCGGGAGGTTCAATGACGCTTTTTGGCAACTGAATTGAGAACAGTTTCATATAACAGATGTCAAAAAAAGGAATGTTAGACAAGGAGCGACAAAAAAGCTTTTCTTCGAAGGTCGCACCATCGAGAAGCGATATGACAATCAGGCAAAATCGTCGTGATCATAGAGGCAATCATCCCACCAACGTTCCACGTTTATGGTACCGGCCCTTAAAGACCTTTTTTGAGAGACTAAAGGCTTGATAATCGCATGGGGATAGATCAGGACTATAGGGCATGTGCTCAAGTGTCTCCCACTTCAGCTGATGTAATGGACGGAGCTGGCCTCCCAGATCGACCAGCTCCTCGTATCGAATCACGATCAACACGGAACTGCACGCACCAGTCCTGGATATTTCCTGGATGTTGCCTTTGAAAAGTATGCTACTGCTTTCCATTCCCTCGTCGTAACGAGACTTTTAATGTTCTGAATTGATGCGCTGATACAACATTACATTCTCATTTTGGAGAACTGAGATTTAAATACTCGTCGCATCATCTAGATTTAGGTTTCCTGCGGTTTCCCAAATCGCTTAAGGCAAATGGTTCGTGTGAAGGCGAAGCGGTTGATTTCTTTCGATATCTTTCCCCAAATCAAGTTTGGGCTCCATCGCTAATGACCTCGTCATTGTCGGGATGTTAAATCCAAATTCTTCCTTTCCCCCTATAATTCACTGAGGCGGCAAATGTGTATTTCCTTTATATTTTTAAACAGCATTTGAAACAGCAGGCTATCATTTTATTATAACAGTCTGCATTACGCACTCATCAGCAACTGACCGAGAGAGGTGGTGCAGTGGTTAGCAAACTGGACTGACATTCGGGAGGACGACGGTTCATCCGGCCATCCAGATCTAGGTTTTCCGTGATTTCCCTAAATCGTTTCAGGCAAATGCCGAGATCGTTCCTTTGCGAGGGCACAGTCGACTTCCTTCCCAATCCAATGGGACCGATGACCTCGCTGTTCGGTGCCCGGCCGGCCGCTGTGGCCGAGCGGTTCTAGGCACTTCAGTTCGGAACCACGCGGCTGCTACGATCGCAGGTCCGAATCCTTCCTCGGGCATGGATGTGTGTGATGTCCTTAGGTTAGTTATGTTTACGTAGTTCTAATTCTAGGGGAGTGATGACCTCAGATGTTAAGTCCAATAGTGCTTAGAGCCATTTGAACCATTTTTTTTTTTATTTTTTTTTTTTTTGTTCCCTCCTCCCAAATCGAACAACCGGAAACTGAATTACACTTATCTAATAGCGTGTAGAAAACCTTTCGTTTTGATGACAGCAGCAATTCTCCATGGTGTAGTCTCCTCGAGACAACAGGAAACAACAGCAATGGAGTTAGTTGACCTGAGGAAACACGCAAGCTGCCTCATGTCCTTGAAGTGTTCCTCAAACCTTACCGATACTATTTGTGAGCGGTGAGATGGTAGAGTGTCTAAACGATGATGATAATGAACAAATGAGTCTGTACGATCTGAGAGGGTTCCTGTATAATTCAATTGCAAGAGATCTATGGAAGGTGTATCAGAGGTTACATTTAATCCAATGTGAACAACCATCAAACAGGAACTTGTTCGCAGGCTGGATTCTTTGCCTTATTTGGCTTCGATTGCACTCGTGCCCTGCTGTCGTTGAGTACCAATGTGTACTGAAACTCGTCATTCCAGGGGACCTTTTTTCCGTAGCTCAAGCGTTCAATGCCCGTTTCCATACTCCCATGCTAATAGCAGTATTCTACGACACGCTTTTGACAGATGTGCTCTCTAGCGAGAAGACGATTCTGGGTAATACGAGAGTGCTAATGTCCTGTTTGTTTCATTGTTTTGCGACAGCTAGCAACAGCAGAGAAGTGTTCCAAAATAGTGTTTGACATCGAGCAGAGTTAGAAGCTGAAATGTGTCATGAAATTTCCCACTGCTGAACAAATTCCACAAACTGAAAGCCACCGACGTTTGCTAAAAGCGTATGGAGGCTGTACAGTAGATTCGAACAATTTGATGCGGTGGGTACTTCGTTTCAGAAACGGTGAAGAAGACTGCACGACCGGACTCGCGCTGGTCAAAACTGCTCAGCTGTCATCCCCATAAAGAACAACACCCATATTAATACACCCGTAATTATCGAGGGATTACAACCAAGGAATTGTGTACACAGCTTTATGTCGACTGCAGTGCTCTGTACAATATATTATGCAATTTTGATGTCGCAAAGTATGTGCAAGATGGGTCCCGCAGTTGCTTACACAAGACCAAAAAGAAAAAAAAACAAAAAACACGTAACTGAAATTTCACGGCAACTTCTGCACTAATACGTGTATGAAGCTAATAATTTTCTGAAAACTATCAACACCAAAGATGATATGTGGTGTCACCACTACGAACCGGAATCCGAAAGACAGGATATAGACTGGCGACATGTGAATTCAACAACAAAACCATCTGGAGACAAAGTGATGTGCACTGTCTTCTGAATTAGGCAGGGTGCTTTTATTTTGGATATCTTAAAGCGTAAAGCAATTGGCATTTCACCACGCTACAAGACGACACTCACTAGGCTCTATGGCCGAATTTTCAGCCAGGCCAGAGAAGACGACAAAGTTCCAATTGGAACACCATAAGGCCAGGCCCTACAACAGTTCTGTGACCATGGTGTTAGTAGCAAAATTTTAAGGGCCTGTGATACCATATCTACCATGCAGCCCTGATTTAACACTCGGACGGCAATTTTCTTGCGTCTATGGAAGACGAATCACGAAGCCGACATTTTTCTGACTCAGCTGCTGTCGTCAAAAGTGTAACAGTGGTTAACCTCAGCTGGTTCAGGTTTACAAGAGCAGAACACGCAGGCTATTGTTCATAGATGGCAGAGATAATAACTAACTGGCGTGCCTATGTGGAAAAGTGACAGCATGTAGTATGTTATTGTGCTCTTCTTATCTGTCGTAGTGTCCATGAAATAAATGGGAGGCTTTAATTTTAGAATGACTCGCTGTTAGATTCGAAAAAGTGATCATGTAGTCTGCTTGCAACAGCCAGACATTGCAGGCAGGCATTGCAGCTGAACATGTACGCTTCACGTACACACCACAAAAATTCTTTCCTGTCACCTATCGCCGTCTGTAGCCGCGTCCCTTGTGTTGAAGATAGTGCACGGTCATAGGTCCGATGACAGCGCTCCCTTGACTGCTGTGAGTGTTGCTATAAATGGTAATAGGCTCTTTGGCTTTTGTGTGTATGTATGTGTGTGTGTGTGTGTGTGTGTGTGTGTGTGTGTGTGTGCGTGTATGTGTGTTCGTGTGTGCGTGCGCGTGCGTGTGTGTTGGTGCTTACAGGCGCTCAACGCCGAGGTTATTAGTGCCCTGGCACACATTAAAAGTAACGAATGTGGACAAAATTAGTAAAATGGGGTCATACACGCAGACAACGGGAAAAGACTAAAGATGGTATTCTCTTTGGCTATTGACAGTGGCATTCTATAATTTTTTAGGGGTGCTAAGATAGTCTCTGTTTATCGCGAGAACAATCATTGAGGAATATGTAACACTCTATCCCCCGCATTCACTGTCCGTACCACTCCATCCCTCGCATTCACTGTCCATCTCCGTAGGTGAATGGTCAACGCGCCTGTAGCCGTCCGGAGTGGCCGTGCGGTTCTAGGCGCTACAGTCTAGAACCGGGTGACCGCTGCGGTCGCAGGTTCGAATCCTGCCTCGGGCATGGCTGTGTGTGATGTCCTTAGGTTAGTTCGGTTTAATTAGTTCTAAGTTCTAGGCGACTGATGACCTCAGAAGTTAAGTCGCATAATGCTCAGAGCCATTTGAGACAACGCGCCTGACTGCCACGCGGGGGATTTTTCCTGGATGGGAGGACTGCTACGTGGTGAACGCAGCCTGGAGAGGCCAACTGAGAACTTACTCCACCGATCAGTACCAATTCCAAAGCCAATAAATCCTTCACGAACCGGGAGAGCGGTGTGCTCACAATATTCCCTCCATACCGGACCGAATGACCCCATTAGCAGAAGACTACACAGCGGTCGCTCAGGCCAGGTTACGGAGCTTTACCATACTCGTATTCAGAGTCACTATGAATAATTATCGTACATAACTGAAGTAAAACATAATTAATATCTACGCTGTGTATAACACTTTCTTGTATTTTGTGCATGTTTCTCCATGCACTTTCACCCTCAGACTGTGTAGGCGTACCTTCGTGTCAGGCCGTCTGCAATCTTTTTTATCGAATACTAGCCATTTGGAGCCCATAAAAGACAACGCTTCCTCTTAAAGGCGTGCTCTAGATAACCAATGGCAGGCGAGAAAGGTACTTCTCAGTCGTTTTACGTTTTCGACCACGAGCCAAATGCGTGATCACGACGCAGTTGGTGTCGCCCAGTTGAGTTTATCCCGTGTTCCAGACTATTACGGTTTCCACATACCGTATTATTTACCTAGAATTACTGTCTATCAATAAACTTACATCATGTTTCAGATTTGTCCGCTCTTTCTGCATAGGACCAATTACGCTGGTAACTCATCGGTTGTTGCTCTCCAGCACTGAAATGATGTAGTTGTCTATTAGCTGCTTTAATCCGCTTTAGTCGAGGTCGACCCTCGTCATCAACACGCTGTTGCTCATGGCAGCTGACTTTAGCGACCGTGGTTTTTCCCGAATCCAGATGCCGACGGTTGTCCGCTCATTCAGTGCCTGCATGACCTGTGATCCACTAGCATTAATTCTAATTGCATTATTAGAGGATATATCCTAATTTTTGGCATTCAGTTATAAGCATGGCAATAATATTAAAACATATTACAGGGTTATTACAAATGATTGAAGCGATTTCACAGCTCTACAATAACTTTATTATTTGAGATATTTTCACAATGCTTTGCACACACATACAAAAACTCAAAAAGTTTTTTTAGGCATTCACAAATGTTCGATATGTGCCCCTTTAGTGATTCGGCAGACATCAAGCCGATAATCAAGTTCCTCCCACACTCGGCGCAGCATGTCCCCACCAATGAGTTCGAAAGCATCGTTGATGCGAGCTCGCAGTTCTGGCACGTTTCTTGGTAGAGGAGGTTTAAACACTGAATCTTTCGCATAACCCCACAGAAAGAAATTGCATGGGATTAAGTCGGGAGAGCGTGGAGGCCATGACATGAATTGCTGATCATGATCTCCACCACGACCGATTCATCGGTTTTCCAATCTCCTGTTTAAGAAATGCCGAACATCATGATGGAAGTGCGGTGGAGCACCATCCTGTTGAAAGATGAAGTCGGCGCTGTCGGTCTCCAGTTGTGGCATGAGCCAATTTTCCAGCATGTCCAGATACACGTGTCCTGTAACATTTTTTTTGCAGAAGAAAAAGGGGCCGTAAACTTTAAACCGTGAGATTGCCCAAAACACGTAAACTTTTGGTGAATTGTGAATTTGCTGCACGAATGCGTGAGGATTCTCTACCGCCCAGATTCGCACATTGTGTCTGTTCACTTCACCATTAAGAAAAAATGTTGCTTCATCACTGAAAACAAGTTTCGCACTGAACGCATCCTCTTCCATGAGCTGTTGCAACCGCGCCGAAAATTCAAAGCGTTTGACTTTGTCATCGGGTAAGGCTTCTGCTTTAGCCTTTTCCGTAAGATTTTCCAAACCGTCGGCTGTGGTACGTTTAGCTCCCTGCTTGCTTTATTCGTCGACTTCCGCGGGCTACGCGTGAAACTTGCCCGCACGCGTTCAACCGTTTCTTCGCTCACTGCAGGCCGACCCGTTGATTTCCCCTTACAGAGGCATCCAGAAGCTCTAAACTGCGCATACCATCGCTTAATGGAGTTAGCAGTTGGTGGATCTTTGTTGAACTTCGTCCTGAAGTGTCGTTGCACTGTTATGACTGACTGATGTGAGTGCATTTCAAGCACGACATACGCTTTCTCGGCTCCTGTCGCCATTTTGTCTCACTGCGCTCTCGAGCGCTCTGGCGGCAGAAACCTGAAGTGCGGCTTCAGCCGAACAAAACTTTATGAGTTTTTCTACCTATCTATAGTGTGTCGTGACCATATGTCAATGAATGGAGCTACAGTGAATTTATGAAATCGCTTCAATCATTTGTAATAGCCCTGTACTTTGTTACCACAACAAAGTATATATAGTCACATGTTCAAGTATTCGAACCAAGACCATGAAGGAAGTCGGTGTGCCGTCGTTTGTCGGACTTGGCGTGACACTATTTAGGAGTAAGTGAGCTGACGTGTGGCGCGGGAGCTGTGGAAGCGGCAGCGCCCAACGTAATAACTGTGGCTGCTGGCCGACCGGCCGCGACACGTGTAACGGCCTTCCGAACTGGTTGCGCCGGTGCGCGCCTCCGCCTTCGCTCGACCGCAACACTACAGCACTGCCAGTATCCGTCCGCATTCCGCCTACGCAACAGCTGATCCCATTAACACTTCCGCTTCAGTGTCCACTGCTGTGTTCCTTGTTCACAGAGTCCTACACCAGACCAGTAGGTAAAGACACCGATATACTCTGCCAGTTTCCATATTAAACTCAGATCCTCATCAATGTAAAAATTATCAATTTACTCTTAGTTCTGGAAATGAGGCAAATTTCGCAATGCACGTATGCCACAATGAGTTACGAAGACCACAGAAAGCCGACAGCTAGAAATGTGCATTGATAAAGTAAATTTCCTTCTTCTGAAGAATGAAGCACAAATAGCGTTGGAGTAGCTAAGTTGTCAGTGTGTCTGACTGCTTAACTTATTGCCGGCCGGGGTGGCCGAGCGGTTCTCGGCGCCACAGTCTGGAACCGCGCGATCGCTACGGTCGCAGGTTCGAATCCTGCCTCGGGCATGGATGTGTGTGATGTCCTTAGGTTAGTTAGGTTTAAGTAGTTCTAAGTTCTAGGGGACCGATGACCTCATAAGTTAAGTCCCATAGTGCTCAGAGCCATTTGAAACATTTTTTTTTCTAAACGCATTAAAATGGTTCAAATGGCTCTGAGCACTATGGGACTTAACATCTGAGGTCATCAGTCCCCTAGAACTTAGAACTACTTAAACCTAACTAATCTAAGGACATCACACACATCCATGCCCGAGGCAGGATTCGAACCTGCGACCGTAGCAGTCACGCGGTTCCGGACTGTAGCGCCTAGAACCGCTCGGCCACCGTAGCCGGCTTAACGCATTACCCGCCTGCAATTCCTGGTACTGCTAGGGATTTTTCTTTGGCGGGAGGACAAGAACGGGATGCACTGAGCCTCGTGATACCAACTGAGGAGCTACTTCAAAGAGAAGTAGCGGGTGCGAGGTCTGAGAAGCTGACCACTGGAGGAGAGCAGTATGCTAATCCCATATCGCATCCGAATGACGCCATTGACAAAGAGTAGTTCTGAATATCTTGGCAGGACCAATAGACGGAGCTTTAGCTTAAGCCAACTATCCTACGACAGCTGTTAGTTACGTAAGAATGGTCTTCCAATCGTGAGTTCAGAGCTGTTTTCAGCGAGAGAGGCTCTCGTTCCGAAAAAAAGGAAAAAAACCGGATAGTTTTAGAGTAAATGTATGTACATGTTCGGATAAGCAACTAAATAATCTCCAGGCGATGTGTCTTCGCGAAAACATCCTCATCCGATTCATTAATTTGTCATCGTATTTTTCTGCACAAGACTCGATTATGACTATTATGTTACCGAAATCTAATGCGACGGCCACTACTGGGATTGCCTGATTGAATAGACTGCAGACGGTGAGAGTTTAAGGACAAACTTCTTACTATATTTTAGTCCCATGCCATTTCTTTAAAGCTCTGTACAATGGCTGTTTGAAGTACATATACAGATGTGTAGACAGGTGTAGTGGAAAGGTTCTTTAATGAGTCTCGTACTATGAGAAACAAATCCCAGTTCGAAAACAAAATTTTTCTCAGGGAACGTGCAAATGTTTCCAGTCTTATGTAATATTTATCACATTAAAGTTTTAGATGGATAAATCACGGAGATAGCATTTATTAATATGACATTAGGCTAGAGGCAGTCAGCCTCAGTATCAAAAATTCGAAGGAAAATAACAATAATCTACCGGCTGATATGGATGATCGGATACCGTCTTCCACCTAACAACCTTTCGTTACCTGACAAGCCAGAGAGATAGTGGATAGTCATGGAAATGGGTTCCAGTGTTTTCGCTATCAATAGTCAGATGAAAAAGATCTAGTATTTTTGTTGTAACCTTGCCAACAGAAATGATGAGAGAAGGAAGGAATGCCTGCATAGATTTCACAAAATGAGCGTTCCATGTTTCGCATGTAGCAGAAAATCAGTTTCTGATGTAGATTAAGTACAGAAGATTGACTGTTGTTTTGAAATATAAATAGTGGAGAATGTTGTACCTAGAGGGTAGAGTACCTAGAAACGCATATGTTTTTGTCGGTACTTCAGTCTGGTGACTGATATTAGAATCGCATGAGGGAATGTACACGAAAGATCGCCGTAAACAGTTCCTGCCATTTTATACAGTTTTTGTTATTGCTAGACATGAGGTTGTATTTTGTTCCGCACATTTAAATATTTTGCATTATAAGCATTAAATGCTGTGTAGCATTTTAAAGCTATTTTGAACATATTGTTACTCCTTTAGGTACAAAATGCAGTGATGAGTAAAATGCTATTACTGTGACATAGCAGTCACACATCACTGTGCGATATTTGATCAGTTTTCTACTTATTTCTTGGCTATTTTTTTAGGAGAATACAACGCTTGCTAACACAAGAAGAAGGCTACACATGATCTTGCTAGAAATGAGCGGGCGCAGGTGTTTGTCCCGCGGTCTGGCGTGGCCGCTGGAGGTAGTCACAGAGGCTTTAGAGAACGGTCTCGGGTCTCCAGGGCTCTGCATCTTTACGGTAGTCGGTTATGGTAAGCCCCTGCTCCATACTTTGTTGGCATATGCGGTTTTCTCCTTTGAAGACGGTCTGCCACTAAGGCTTTGCATGTCCCTAGTGTATCACTGAATATGACGAATTCACCTCCTTGTACATAGATCTAAGAACAGGAAGCCACGCCTCTACTCGGCCACCTTGAGAATATTAGTAACCTTACACTCCAGATATTGTTATCCAACAAAATGTGTCCTACACACCACTGTGCCTCAGCGCAGAGGGATTGACCAGTGGGTGGAACATGACTAGCAGACAGTACCAACATCTTGCATGTTAAGATGCGTTCTGTAAGCCAAGATTGGCAAACTTCTGCATCTATATAGATACTCCGCAATCCGCCGCAAGGTGCGTGGCGGAAGTTACCCTGTGCCATTACTAGTCATTTATTTTCCTGTTCCTCTTGCAAGTGGATCGAGGGGAAAACGACTATCTATATGCCTCCGTATGAGCCCTAACTTCTCACATCTTATATTCGTGGTCCTTACGCGCAATGGATGTTGGCGCCACTAGCATTGTGTGGCAGTCAGCTTCAAATGCCGCTCCTCTAAATTTTCTAAGTAGTGTTTCTCGAAAAGAACGTCGCCTTTCCTCCAGAGATTCCCATATGAGTTCCCAAAGCATCTCCGTAACACTTACCTGTTCGAACCTACCGGTAACAAATATAGCAGCTCACCTCTGAATTACTTCGATGTCTTCGTTCATCCGACCCGGTACGGATCCCAAACAGTCTAGTAGCACTCAAGGAAAGGTTGCGCCAGCGTCCTATATGCGGTCTCCTTTACAGGTCAGCCACTCTTTCCTAAAATTCTCCCAATAAACCGATGTAGACCATTCGCCCTCCCTGTCACAGTTGTCATATGCTCATTCCGTTTCATATAGTTTTGCAACGTTACGCCCAGATGTTTAAACGGCTTCATTGTGTCAAGTAGGACACTAGTAATGCTGCATCCAAACAGGACAGATTTGCTCTTGTTACTCATCCGCATCCGCACTTCTGCGGCCTTCCCCTGTAT
This sequence comes from Schistocerca americana, assembly GCF_021461395.2. Classification (NCBI taxonomy): domain Eukaryota; kingdom Metazoa; phylum Arthropoda; class Insecta; order Orthoptera; family Acrididae; genus Schistocerca; species Schistocerca americana. The sequence continues at coordinate 662,059,273 of NC_060130.1, forward strand.
AAAAGCCAATAAAGCAAAATTGGGATGATCACATTTGCTGTAGCACTGAATTGCTCCTTCCACACGGAGTGTTCTAAAAAGTAGGAAGTTAGGTTTCGATGAGAATAATGTTGGACAGTTGCAGTCCAGCCGCTGAGGGAGAGAGACTCCTTGTCCTAGCACCAAGTGGGGCGTCGGCCGCTGTGGCCGAGCGGTTCTAGGCGATTCAGTCTGGACCGCTACGGTCGCAGGTTCGAATCCTGCCTGGGGCAGTTCTAAGTTCTAGGGGACTAATGACCTCAGATGTTAAGTCTCATAGTGCTCAGAGCCATTTGAACCATTTGAACCAAGTGGGGCGCATGCTTGGTGACCCCGTTTGCGGGCGATCTCTAGCCAGTGACGATCGGTGAGGTCTGGCGCACAAAGCTTGTTGCCTGATTAATTGTACTGTTTCGTGGGTCTTGGAGTCGTTTGCATTAGCGAGTTGCACGGGTTAGGAAAGCTGTTAGGAAAGCTTTATGCGTTTCTCAAGCAGTCGTCGACGTAAATGAGGTACCTTCACACAGTATTAGTGGGACATTACAGGTTAAACTTCGCTTCTAGAGAGTTTTGTGAGTCAATATTTTAGGTGAATTTCTGCCCGTTGTGTTGGAGCAATTTTCCAGTCAATTTTACGAAACATTATGTTCATGTCGTTGCAAACTTATTCTGTCATTTTAACGTCGTATGCGTCGAGAACTTAGAGCAATTTAACATCATCGTCATCATCATCATCATTTAAGACTGATTATGCCTTTCAGCGTTCAGTCTGGAGCATAGTCCCCCTTATAAAATTCCTCCGTGATCCCCTAATCAGTGCTAACATTGGTGCCTCTTCTGATGTTAAGCCTATTACTTCAAAATCATTCTTAACCGAATCCAGGTACCTTCTCCTTGGTCTGCCGCGACTCCTCCTACCCTCTACTGCTGAACCCATGAGTCTCTTGGGTAACCTTGCTTCTCCCATGCGTGTAACATGACCCCACCATCTAAGCCTGTTCGCCCTGACTGCTACATCTATAGAGTTCATCCCCAGTTTTTCTTTGATTTCCTCATTGTGGACACCCTCCTGCCATTGTTCCCATCTGCAATCATCCTAGCTACTTTCATATCCGTAACCTCAACCTTGTTGGTAAGGTAACCTGAATCCACCCAGCTTTCGCTCCCATACAACAAAGTTGGTCGAAAGATTGAACGGTGCACAGATACTTAGTCTTGGTACTGACTTCCTTCTTGCAGAAGAGAGTAGATCGTAGCTGAGCGCTCACTGCATTAGCTTTGCTACACCTCGCTTCCAGTTCTTTCACTATGTTGCCATCCTGTGAGAATATGCATCCTAAGTACTTGAAACCGTCCACCTGTTCTTTGTTCCTCCTATTTGGCACTCAATCCGTTTGTATCTCTTTCCCACTGACATTACTTTCGTTTTGGAGATGCTAATCTTCATACCATTGTCCTTACATTTCTGATCTAGCTCTGAAATATTACTTTGCAAACTTTCAATCGAATCTGCCATCACAACCAAGTCATCCGCATATGCAAGACTGCTTATTTTGTGTTCACATATCTTAATCTCACCCAGCCAGTCTATTGTTTTCAAAATATGATCCATAAATAATATGAACAACAGTGGAGATAGGTTGCAGCCTTGTCTTACCCCTGAAACTACTCTGAACCATGAACTCAATTTACCGTCAACTCTAACTGCTGCCTGACTATCCATGTAAAGACCTTTAATTGCTTGCAAAAGTTTGCCTCCTATTCCATAATTTCGTAGAACAGACAATAACTTCCTCCTAGGAACCCGGTCATATGCCTTTTCTAGATCTATAAAGTATAGATACAACTCCCTGTTCCACTCATAACACTTCTCCATTATTTGCCGTAAGCTAAAGATCTGGTCCTGACAACCTCTAAGAGGCCTAAACCCACACTTATTTTCATCCAATTGGTCCTCAACTAACACTCGCACTTTACTTTCAACAATACCTGAGAAGATTTTACCCACAACGCTGATTAAAGAGATACCTCCGTAGTTGTTACAATCTTTTCTGTTTCCATGTTTAAAGATTGGTGTGATTACTGCTTTTGTCCAGTCTGATGGAACCTGTCCCGACTCCCAGGCCATTTCAATTATCCTGTGTCGCCATTTAAGACCTGACATTCCTCTGTATTTGATGAGTTCCGACTTAATTTCATCCACCCTATCCATCCCAGCTGCTTTATTGCACTGCAATCTATTGACCATTTTCTCCACTTCCTCAAATGTAATCCTATTCCCATCATCATTCCTACCCTATTGTACCTCAAAATCTGAAACATTACTGAACGTATTTTCACCTACATCGAGCAATTCTTCAAAATATTCCCTCCATCTGCCCAAGGAATCCACAGGATTCACCAGCAGTTTTCCTGACCTGTCCAAAATACTTGTCATTTCCTTCTTACCTCCCTTTCTAAGACTGCTAATTACACTCCAGAATGGTTTTCCAGCAGCTTGACCCAAAGTCTCCAACCTGTTTCCAAAGTCTTCCCAAGATTTCTTCTTGGATGCTGCAATTATCTGTTTGGCTTTGTTTCTTTCTTCAACATAACTTTCTCTGTCTACCTGAGTTCTAGTATGTAGGCATTTTTGATACGCCTTCTTTTTCCTTTTACAGGCTGCCTTGACTGTGTCATTCCACCAAGCTGTTTGCTTCATCCTACCTTTACACACTACTGCTCCAAGACATTCTGTAGCCACTTCAGTACTGTGTCCCTTTACCTTGTCCATTCCTTTTCCAATGACTGTAATTGACTACATTCAACTAACTGATACCTTTCTGAGATCACTGTTATGTACTTGTGTCTGATTTCCTTATCCTGAAGTTTCTCCACTCTTATCCTCCTACATAAGGACCTGACCTCCTGCAGTTTCGGGCTCAAAATCCCAATTTCACTGCAGATTAAATAATGATCAGTGTCTTCAAAGAATCCCCTGAATACACGTGTGTCCCTCACAGCCTTCCTGAATTCCTGATCTGTTATTATATAGTCAATGACAGATCTGGTTACCCTGCCTTCCCAAGTATACCGGTGAATGTCCTTATGTTTAAAAATGGAGTTTGTTCAAATGGTTCAAACGGCTCTGAGCACTATGGGACTTAACTACTGTGGTCATCAGTCCCCTAGAACTTAGAACTACTTAAACCTAACTAACCTAAGGACATCACACACATCCATGCCCGAGGCAGGATTCGAACCTGCGGCCGTAGCAGTCGCGCGGTTCCGGACTGCGCGCCTAGAACCGCTAGACCACCGCGGCCGGCCAAAATGTAGTTTGTGATTACTAAGACCATACTGGCACAGAAATCCACGAGTTGTTTGCCGTTCCTGTTGGCCTCCATATCCTCTCCAAATATACCCATAACCTTTTCATACCCTTTTGTTCGATTTCCAATCCTGGCATTAAAATCACCCATGAGCATAACACTGTCCTTGTCCTTTACTCTAACAACTACATCACTGATTGCATCATAAAAACTATCCATCTTATCTTGATCCGTCCCATCACAATGCGAATATACTGATACAATCCTAATTTTCTTGCTAGAGACTGTCAAATCTATCCACATCAGTCGTTAGTTTACATACCTTATTGCAACTACGCTGGGTTCCATTTCTTTCCTGATGTAAAGCACTACACCCCATTGTGCTATTCCTGCTTTGACTCCTGACAGGTAGACCTTGTATTCTCCCACTTCCTCTTCTTTCTCACCCCTTACCCGAATGTCACTAGCAGCTAAAACGTCCAGCCCCTTCTTACTTGCAGCCTCTGCCAGCTCTACCTTCTTCCCAGAGTAGCCCTCATTGATATTAATAGCTCCCCATCTCATTACCATTTGTTTGCCAAGTCGTATCTTAGGAGTCCCTGGTTTGTCAGTTAGAGGTGGGACTCCATCACCTCCAAAGGTCCGAGACATTTTGCTCTGATTGTTGCCAGCATCATATTTAAAGTACCAGGGAAGCATATTGCTAGCCTTACTTGCCCCGAGTCCCTTTGAGTTTTACCCCTAACGGTTGAGGGACTCACCGGTGGATTTGGTAGTCTTTACCGTATGAGCACAAAGGTGACCACGACTCAGAATATGTCCGAGATGCCCAGCCTTATTCCAAAGTAACTGGTATCCCGACTGTTGGGACCACTTACTTGGCCACTCATACGTTGCCCATGGTTCATGAACTAGGACATGACTACAGGAACCCACACCATGAACCATTTAACGACTTATTAAATTCAGACTTGATTTAAATCTTAGAAGCAAACTGTTATCCTACAACTGACCCTGATTAGGCGTCTCCCTTAATATAAATATAACTAGTTTATCTAAATTTCTGATTTGTTTTATTGTGGTGGTGTTCCGCTGCATTACAGCAGCTAAATCTCCTGATAATTCAGTTTATATTCAGGTACTGCGATCAGTTGTTTAACTGATGTATAACGAGCATTGCATTCGTTTGTCTAATATGGTTTTGTTGATACCGTAATTAAGTCGGATAGCTACCACTTTGCAAGAGACAAACAAAAGACACTTACATTTCAATATTTTTAGAACTGTTTGATAACATGAGGACAGTTGAGCCATAAGTGCATTATCTGAAAACTACCTTGAGCAGTTAAAAAGAGAACCGACTTGAGGCGGTAACATACTAGACCTTCTGGTGACAAACAGACCCGAACTATTTGAAACAGTTAACGCAGAACAGGGAATCAGCGATCATAAAGCGGTTACAGCATCGATGATTTCAGCCGTAAATAGTAATATTAAAAAAAGTAGGACGATTTTTCTGTTTATCAAAAGTGACAAAAAGCAGATTTCAGAGTACTTGACGGCTCAACACAGAAGTTTTATCTCAAGTACAGATAGTGTTGAGGATCAGTGGACAAAGTTCAAAACCATCGTACAATATGCATTAGATGAGTATGTGCCAAGCAAGATCGTAAGAGATGGAAAAGGGCCACCGTGGTACAACAACCGAGTTAGAAAACTGCTACGGAAGCAAAGGGAACTTCACAGCAAACATAAACATAGTCAAAGCCTTGCAGACAAACAAAAATTACACGAAGCGAAATGTAGTGTGAGGAAGGCTATGCGAGAGGCGTTCAATAAATTCGAAAGTAAAGTTCTGTGTGCTGACTTGGTGGAAAATCCAAAGAAATTTTGGTCTTATGTCAAAGCGGTAGGTGGATCAAAACAAAATGTACAGACACTCTGTGACCAAAATGGTACTGAAACAGAGGATGACAGACTAAAGGCCGAAATACTAAATGTCTTTTTCCAAAGCTGTTTCACAGAGGAAGACTGCTCTGTAGTTCCTTCTCTAGATTGTCGCACAGGTGACAAAATGGTAGATATCGAAATAGATGACAGAGGGATAGAAAAACAATTAAAATCGCTCAAAAGAGGAACTGGAAGCAGTTAATTCCATAAATTATCTGGGAGTAGGCATTAGGAGTGATTTAAAATGGAATGATCATATAAAGTTGATCGTCGGTAAAGCAGATGCCAGACTGAGATTCGTTGGAAGAATCCTAAGGGAATGCAATCCGAAAACAAAGGAAGGAGGTTACAGTAAACTTGTTCGCCCACTGCTCGAATACTGCTCACCGGTGTGGGATGCGTACGAGATAGGGTTGATAGAAGAGATAGAGAAGATCCAACGGAGAGCAGCGCGCTTCGTTACTGGATCATTTGGTAATGGCGAAAGCGTTACGGTGATGATAGATGGACTCCAGTGGAATACTCTGCGAGAGAGACGGTCAGTAGCTCGGTACGGGCTTTTGTTGAAGTTTCGAGAACATACCTTCACCGAGGAGTCAAGCAGTATATTGCTTCCTCCAACGTATATCTCGCGAAGAGACCATGAGGATAAAATCAGGGAGATAAGAGCCCACACAGAGGCATACCGACAATCCTTCTTTCCACGAACAAAACGAGACTGGAATAGAAGGGCCGGCCGGAGTGGCCGAGCGGTTAAAGGCGCTACAGTCTGGATCCGCACGACCGCTACGGTCGCAGGTTCGAATCCTGTCTCGGGCATGGATGTGTGTGATGTCCTTAGGTTACTTAGGTTTAAGTAGCTCTAAGTTCTAGGGGACTTATGACCACAGCAGTTGAGTCCCATAGTGCTCAGAGCCATTTGAACCATTTTTTTGGAATAGAAGGGAGAACCGATAGAGGTACTCAAGTTACCCTCCGCTACACACCGTCAGGTGGCTATCAGAGTATAGATGTAGATGTTGATGTACTTCGTTGGTCGTGCACGTCTTGTACTCTGCAACAGAAGAACGTCTTTTATCATGGAACATGTAATATTTGCAAATGAACTGAATTTCTTTAACGTCTTCAGGATTTTGTCCGTCTTCTAAATGGAAATTTATGTCAGTTTCGAATAGTTTCGATTTCGAATTGTACTTCACTTGCACCTTTTTTTGATAACCCTTTTGTTCAGTTTGATTTGACGTACTGATTATTAGGTTGCAACACAGTAATGTTGTATCTCGGAACATGTTTTTACATTTGGAAAGACCTTAATTTTCCGGAGTAATTTTGGTAATTTCATAAAAAGAGTGCAGCACATAAAAACTGAATACCATCCTTTAAAAATGGAATAAGAAAATAGATAAAACTTCTGTTACAGGGCAGGCTAGAGGTGAAAGTCTGAAATGCTTACTAATGTGCATCCCTCTGCCCTCCTCAAAGGAGGGTTATGTGTAAGCTATATCGTCAAAATAAGTCGATAAGTTTAGCATTACTCCCCCACCACGAAAAATTATTATTCCGAGAGAAAACAATGTACCAGTACTCATAACGTAAATAAAGTTTGAATTCAAATGCGGATCTGTTAAAAGAAACATACAGTAGTTCCAAAATTCATGAATAAATTGATGAACAGGTTTCTACAACACGTGAAAGAAAATCTCCAAGCATGTAACTTAAATTTGGGACGTGTCTTTATGCGGAAGTAGTTTTGTATGTACGCTCCCGAGTAACTTCAAAACATCTAGTTTTTAAAGTGTTCTTTCTTTCAGGAATAGGCAGTTCACAATCATAGTTTTAATGATCTTTTTCCATCATATCATAACTTCTGATAGGTATGTAAACAGGATACTGCAACCGGGTTCAAAGAACTGACAACTAAGGAAAAAGACCTACCATTATTACATGTAGGACAACGCACGAGCACATACAGACCCATGCATGTGAGACAGTATTACGAGATGCAGAGGCTCTTGATGTAATTGTTGAGGTTTTCAGAACTCCAGCGTAGATTGTTCTTCTAGTTTACATACCTTGAAAATCTAGCCATGCTTTGTTAAAAATAGCGGACAGATGCGAATAGGGCTGACACTCCGACGGTTTTGTACAATCTTGATTATTTGTATCGATAGTTCATCCATTCCAAGAATCGAGAATGTCGACAATTTTTGCCTGTTATCAATGTCAGTACTGGCAAGATATCAGATTATACCAGGACGATCGATAACGTTTTAATTTGAAGTTTTAAGTTTAATTTTTATTTTTTGTTTATTTATTTAATTTTTTAGTTATGTTAACATGCTATGCTAACTTGCCATTGTAGATACGTTGACTTCGTCTACTAACGTCCCTGTTGTGATTACTGGTAATGTTTGACAGAAGTCTCCAGAGAAGAAAACAGTACACTAGGCCATAGGGCTATTGTTGTTACGCAAACGTCGAATTGCTCCCAAAAAATGGAAATGCACTCCTGCCTAAATTACCGGTATCTCTTGGCTTTGAAATATTACGCATGCTGTACGTGTCGTAGGCATAGGCTGTCAGGGGATATTTATGTGTAGAATGAACAGCTCGTAAAGGGAAAAAACATTATCGAGTGAAATGGAACTGATGAGCCAAAATGGTCACATAATCGTTGCAGTAATCCAATCTTGCAGAGTAACCTTGGGGCCCATGGAATACCACGATATGGCAAGCCCAAATCACACCGAATCCCAGCCATGTTTCACTCTTGAGACGTTAATTCGATTAAATGTTGGAAACAGTGTCAAACAAGACACATACGACCAGACGCGTTTCTTCCATTGCCCCATTGTCCAGGTTTTGCAGCTTCGGTACCACTTCTCCTGTTATGCCCATTTGCATCATTTATGAAGAGTTTTGTAATTTCAACTCTCCCTGTAATCCCCTGTTTATGGTGCTCCCTCCGTGTTGTTTTGGTGCTGACAAGAATCGCGACTGCGACATTCAGTTCAGCAGTTACTTTTCCAGCAGTCGTCCTCTTATTCTGCGTCACTATATTCCTCAGTCACTGTCTGTCACCATCACTCAACACGTACTGTCGTCCGCGTTGTGACTTAGTAGATGATGTTTTTCCACTTTCCCTGAATGCAGTAAAATCTTCGATGCGGTACCTCTTGAAATACCAAACACTTCGACTCCGTTGGTTACGGAAGCACGCACCATATGAGTACTAACAATATTTGCCAAAATTCGAATTCACTTAGCTCCGATATAACGCACTCACAACTACAAAGAACACTGTTCTGAGTTCTGCGCATGACCGACCCTTGCAACGTAGTGAGGACATTGTACAAGCGCCGTTTTTAGTCAAATACAAAAACGCAAGCAGCAGTCTCACCTAGTATTTGAATCTATGTTCAAACATCCATCTCATGGGGTAGTCATACTTTTTGTCCAACTCCTCTAGATCTACCTGTACCCCAAAACAGTCATGGTACTAAAGATTTACCACGACCGAGTAATTGCACAGACAATGTTTGTTCCTATATAGCAAGTTCAAATGGTTCAAACGGCTGTGAGCACTATGGGACTTAACATCTAAGGTCATCAGTGCCCTACAACTTAGAACTACTTAAACCTAACTAACCTAAGGACGTCACACACATCCATGCCCGAGGTAGAATTCGAATCTGCGACCGTAGCAGTCGCGCGGTTCTGGACTGAAGCGCCTAGAACCGCTCGGCCACCGCGGTCGGCCATAGCAAGTCCAAAGTAAGCCTGACAAAGGCGCACTCATTAAAATGGTCGGTGGCTCTTCCTAGGGATGGGTATACTCATATATTCAGACACTTGGTAGACGAGGGTGTTACTCGAGGGACACAATTAAGTGTGAAAATGAGGCGATGAAGAACTGAATATATTTGTAAATAATGGGACGTTAATAAGAAATGAAGGTATTCCAATGGAATCCTTTCAGTCACGTAATGCTAATTGTTGACGTTGGAAACTTTTATATCCGACTGGTTCATATACTAGTTATATTCTTTCGCTAATTTGTAATACAAGGTATCGACTGTTCATTAAAATATATAATACTGCATAATATTCTCGTGTAACCAAGTACGCTGTTTTGAATAGCTGCTTTAAACCACCACTAACTAAAGATTTATGGAGCCCTGAGTTTGAGTTTGCTCAGTTTGATATTTTATACATAACTTCCAGTTTTATAGTGAATTTAAGTGGATATAATTTTTTCAGTTACATAAAATTTCAAAAGAAAGAAGAGCAGAACTGAACAAAACGAAGAAAATGCGTGCCTTGTAGTCGACTTGTGACAGTTCCGGTCAATTTTGTCATATTAAGCAATCGAAAACGACTGTTTATATGCCTCTGTATTTGTCCTGATCTCTCGCATCTTATTTTCATGTTCGTTGTCGGAAACATACGATGGTGGCAGTATAATGGTCACAGTATTCTTCGAATTCAGGTTCTATAAACTAATCCAACAGGGTTTCATGTGTGCCGCGTGGGATTAGCCGAGCGGTCTCAGGCGCTGCAGTCATGGACTGTGCCGCTGGTCCCGGCGGAGGTTCGAGTCCTCCCTCGGGCATGGGTGTGTGTGTTTGTCCTTAGGATAATTTAGGTTAAGTAGTGTGTAAGCTTAGGGACTGATGACCTTAGCAGTTAAGTCCCATAAGATATCACACACATTTGAACAGGGTTTCATGTGAATTGTATCAAATTTGTTCCAACGATTCCCATTTAAGTTCCTCGAGAATTTCTGTTGCACTTTCGTAGGGCCTGTACCTAACTGCTGCGATCCTACCTGTGTGTGTGTCTAAATCCGTTCGATATCTGTCGTCATGTCTGCTTGAGAAAGACTCCAAACACTGGAACAGTACTCTAAATTGGTTTTACCAGCGTCCTATTTGCAACTTCCGTAACAGATGCATCGTATTTCGCCAGAAGCCGTCAAACAATTCTAATTATTCCATTCGCGTTTCCAAATGCTCATTTCGCGTGGTCGTTCCGTCACATATTGTTTCTTAGTACGAGTGATTAGCTACACCTTCTACCTCCACATAGTCGCCGCTCCAACTTAGACGTATGTCGTAGCGTTGTACCAAGTTTCCAGTACCCTGGTAGAAGGCAGCCGCTTGTGCTTCCCGACTGTTCTCCACGGCAGTCTACAGCTCGTCGTCTTTGCAAAATGTTGTCATCATAACCAGCAATTCATGTGAGCGGAGATGAAACTCAGGTCTGTATTCGATCAAAAACACTGCAGGGGCATCTTCATTGCCCATAAAGAGTGCGGCCGAGAATTCTCATGAAGAAGGAAACGCATGACTGTTCTATTACATGAACTGCATGACATCATGCTAAATCTCTTACCAGGCCCTCATAGTTCGCGGTAACACCATTTTCTACGCACATGCTCACTGTACGCTCAGGGCAGAAACAAGGGCCGGCACGCGATCGAAGGACATTTCCCAACACATCAGGTTCATCGAATTTTCACTGTGGTCTCTGTTTTACACCCGATCGGGCCTTACTTTCCGAAAAGCCCTCGTAATTATGATTTTGCTACTTGAGCCAGTGCAAGTTCAAATGGTTCAAATGGCTCTGAGCACTATGGGACTTAACATCGTAGGTCATCAGTCCCCTAGAACTTAGAACTACTTAAACCTAACTAACCTAAGGACATCACACACATCCATGCCCGAGGCAGGATTCGAACCTGCGACCGTAGCAGTCCCGCGGTTCCGGACTGCAGCGCCTAGAACCGCACGGCCACCGCGGCCGGCGCCAGTGCAAGTGGAAAATTATTTTCCGCATGGGTACCCAGCTTCATAGGAATGATTTCAGACCGTTCGCTGCAGCATTTGCGTTTTCAATACCGCTAGTGTCATGATTTGCCGTTAAGCACGAGTACTGTTACGGCGATGTCGGGCTGAAACACAAGCATCGGTGCACATTACATTTGCAGACAGTCAACATGGGTCTGGACAAGGTGAGCATGGCTTTAATCGTAAAGCCCCTTTATCAAAATAATGGCAACACTGTTGCTGCTCTTCGCGACTATTGATGCATTACAAGACTACGGAGAGTTCACTTTGCACTCCGAGGATGAAGAACATGATTCGGAAGATCTAATTAACTGACTATTTGCGAACTGCTCTGGAGAGACACCGACGGCCAATTGTGCAACAAATTGTTGAAGAACTTACTGCTGCTGAGAATGCTGACGCATAATGCGATCCTCAAGCAACGCAAGAGCTGTGTCGCGATGAGCGGAGAGAGGGAGGCAGCCAACATGCGACCTGAGGTGCTCCAGGCAGCAGTAGAGCAATCTCTACTGCGGTCCCAGGTTGTCGTGGGTGCAGATGGACGTCACATCGAGTAACGTTTGTAACCTGGAATGTAAACGTGGTACGCGATTAACAAATGTTACCCTTTCATGTGGAAATTAAAATGCATTTATTTCAGTGGTTTCTACATCTACATCTACATGGATACTCTGCAAATCACACTTAAGTGCCTGGCAGAGGGTTCATCGAACCGCCGTCACAATAATCCTCTATTATTACAATCTCGAACAATGCGAGGAAAAAGCGAACACCTATATTTTCCCGTGCGAGCTCTAATTTCCCCTATTTTATTATAATGATCGTTTCTCCCTATATAGGCCGCCGTCAACAAAATATTTTCACATTCGGAGGTGAAGTTGCTGATTGAAATTTCGTGAGAAGATTCCGTCACAACCAAAAACGCCTTTGTTTTAATTATGGCCACCCCAAGCCCTGTATCATGTCAGTGTCACTCTCTTCCGTATTTCGCGATAATACAAAATGTGCTGCCCTCCTCTGAACTTTCTCGATGTACTCCGTTGATCCTATTGGGTAAAGATCCCACACCGCGCAGCAGTACTCTAAAAGGGGGCGGACAAGTGTAATGTAGTCAGTCTCTATATTAGATCTGTCGCATCTTCTAAATGTCCTGCTAATAAAACGCAGTCTTTGGTTTGCCTTCCCCGCGACATTTTGCATGTGTTCTTTCCAATTTAAGTTGTTTGTAATTGTAATTCCTAGTTATTTAGTTGAATTTACGGCCTTTATTTTTGACTGATTTATCGTGTAACCGAAATTTAACGGATTCTTTTCAGCACTCATGTGGATGACCTCACACTTTTCATTATTTAGGCTCAATTGCCAGTTTTTGCACCATATATATAGCTTTTCTAAATCGTTTTGCAGTTTTTTTGATCTTCTGATGACGTTACTAGACGATAAACGACAGCCTCATCTGCAAACAACCTAAGGCGTCTGCTCAGATCGTCTCTTAAATCGTTTGTATAGATAAGAAACAGCAGAGGGCCTTTAACACTATCTTGTTGAACACCAGAAATCACTTGTTTTACTCGATAACTTTCCGTCAATTACTACGAACTGTGATCTCTTTGGCAGGAAATCACGAATCCAGTCACGTAACCGATATGATATTCCACAAGCACGCAATTTTATTACAAGCCGCTTTTGTAGTACAGTGTCAAAAGCCTTCTGGAAATAGAGAAATACAGAATCAATTTAAAATCCCTTCTCAATAGCCCAACACTTCGTGTGAGTAAAGAGCTGGTTGTGTTCATGAGAAAGATGTTCTCTAAATCTGTGTTGACCGTGTGTCAGTAGACTATTCTCTCCGAGGTAATTCATAATGTTGGAACACAATATATGTTCCAAAATCTTGTTGCATATCGACGTTAATGATATGGACCTGTAATTTAGTGAATTACTCCTACTACCTTTCTTGAATATTTGTGTGACCTGTTCAACTTTCCGGTCATTGGGCACGGATCTTTCTCGAGCGACAAGTGGTTGCATATGATAGTTATGTATGGGGCTATTGCATCAGCATCCTCTGAAAGGAACTTAATCAGTATACAGTCTGGACTGGAAGGCTTGCTTGTATTAAGTAATTTAAATTGCTTCCTTACTCTGAGGATATCTACTTCTAATTTACTCATGGTGGCAGCTGTTTATTCGTTACTTCTCTCCCACATATCCTTAAAAAATTTTCCACCAGGGTTCATTGCCATACGATTACTAATTTTTCATGGGGACCCTCTGAAGTAGCGCAAGTTTAATTATAACCACCCTGTAATTGCCCTAAATTCTTATACGATATGACATACTCGAAATGTTCACCACTGACCTTGTTATCACTCGACACAAATGTGCCGATACACGTTTCAGCCAGAGGTGGGAAACATGTCAACCTCGCAACGAGTAGCCAGCGAGATGAAACTTATTAGATGCAACGAACTATGTTTAGGCGTCAAAGTTATAATTTTTAACGTAAAGTGATAGCCGTCAATAAAGACACGGGCCGAATCGAAATGTACAAATAAATTGAATACAGTTGGATAAATTTCGTGTACAACACAACGTTCAGTATGCCACACACATGACTCAAGTACCGATGTCCGAGGACAACCGAGTGCTTCCAAAGACGTGCGGTGTAGGCCACGTAAGTGCTACTGGGTGAACCAGCAGAATGGAACAAATTAAATTTATTTAATGTAGTTACCAGTGTCACCGAGTGTGTGTAAGATGTCTAAGTCTATCGATTTTTGACATGTTAAGTAAATCAAGAAAACGTCATCCTGACTTCATTAATGAATTAACTTGCATTATCCATACCACAAGACAGCCACGATCATTAAGTTCCTATTTAGAATTTATCCAAAGCGGGGGACAACCGGAGGTGAATTTAGGGACGAAAGACGTGAAGATCCAGCCAGTATAGTCTCGCTTAATGGCCTGCATACAAGCGGACAATTGCCACGCATAGATCCTTATAATACGATGAATCTGTACGAAATTATTGGGTGGAAATACGCAGAATATATCGGAAGGTCGATACGTTTGTTTCCAAGCTTAGCAATTATACACAGAGCAAAAATAACTGAACTTAGTTGTCTAAGAAACTCAATAATATTTTCCTTCCAGTTCAAGTTTTCATCGATAAGTATACCCAAAAATTTGGAGCATTCTACCCTACTTACTGACTCCTGCTCATGTGCTACATCAATTGTTGGTATGACTATTTGTTGTACAAAACTGAATGTAGTGTGTTTTTTCAAAATTTAGGGAATGTTCATTTTCAGAGACCCACTTCATAATTATATCGAAAATATCATTTACTAGCTCTCCTGTTGCTTCCTGTCTAATGGGATTTATTATAACACTAGTATCGTCTGAAAAAAGTACCAATTTAGCATGTTTAATGTTAACTGGAAGGTCATTCACATATGTAAGGAATAAAAGTGGACAGAAAATTGAACCCTGTGTTACTCCCTTTGTGATTTTACCCTGGTCATTACAATTTTCGAGCTTTCCGACTTTATTTGAATTATTCAGCACAACCTTATGCATTCTGTTTGTCATGTATGATTCAAACCAGCTGTGTGTAAAGCCATGAGTTCCAAAAACTTGAGTTCTTCTAAGAGAGTATCATGATCGAAGGCATTGGAGAGAGCACAGAAAATGCCACTAGGTGATATATTATTATTTAAGGCTTTACACGTTGATGAGTGACTGCAAAAATAACATTCCCAGTCGAGCAACCTTCCTGGAATCCAAAATTTATTTGCTAAGTAACGTGTTTCCGTTCAAATATACGACTACTCTTGAGTACACAACTTTTTCGAATATTTTGGAAAAATACATCAGTAGAGAAACTGGATGATAATTGTTTAAAGTGTCTCTTGTCACCTTTCTTATGAAGTGGTTTAATAACAGCATATTTTAACCAGTTTGGAAATCTTCCCTGTGCCAGTGATGCATTGCATATATCACTAAGGACATTACTTATTAAGTTGGAACACCTTTTCAGAATTCATCTGAAATATCATCAACCCCACAGGAGCTTTTGTTTTTTAGAATTTTTATAATTATAGCCTCTTCTTATTAATAAGCCTTACTGATTTGTATGAACCTGCCTCCGGAGTATAAGGTGCCATGCTGTTTATTTCCATTAAATGTGCATCGTGATCAAATAGTCCATTAGCAGCTGGTTACACATGAATTGTTTCAGCCCTAGCACTGTCTGTAAAAATGTTGTCAATCAGTATCCTAGTATTCTGCGGCGTACGAGTTGGAAAATTAGCTACTGAAATTAGACTGAAACACCAAATAATAATTCTAGTTAAATTTTCCTGTCTGTAGCTTTTAAGATGCTTGCATTGATACCTCCATAAACTACTAACTGTTACTTCTTCTCTGACAGATAGCTCAATACTACATCTAGATTTCTCATACATTTCTGAAAGTTTCCTGTACGTGATCTGTAGACTGTTAGAATTATCAATGAAATATTCTGCAGCAATAACTCCCTGCACATACTTCTTGGTTCTGATCAACACAAAAACTATTCGTTTCAATATTTTTTAAATTGTGTCCAACTTTTACATATGTTGCAACTCCGTTTTCGATGTTCACTCTACACGAAAATGATGCAAAATGATATTTAACTTTTCCATCCCTGTGGTTACATGGTGTTGAGAGAGGCACAGAACATCTATCACTGCAGAATTTTCCATATCTTCTAGGCATACAACAAGCTCATATATCTTGTTTTTCAGTCCTCTAATGTTTTGATGAAACAAATTAATTTTATAGCACTCAGCGATTTCAAGTTCTGATAGAGACGATAGAGGAAGGTCATAATTTTTCCGATGTGATCCAGTGACACCAGTTTCAGGAAAGATGCAAGCATTATCGTCTTAGTGAACTACATTTCTTGAATGAAACATAACCTGCAGCACGGGATGGACTTGTTCACTCAGAGTGTCACCACGTGCCTTGGTAATCATCTAACATTGCAACCTGATGATAGCGGCGGCGGAATATCGGAGTATAGATGTCCTAATTCTGAAGAAACATGCTTCGTTGTGGCACGAAACATCCGTTTTGTGAAATTGTTCCGGTGAACTCCGCAGATGAAATCGATATGGAGCTGGAAACAAAGGAATAATAGTATTCCATTGGCTATCAGTTCACGACCTGCGTAAGTTACATTTTCTCTCCGCTACCCAACTTCCTATTGTTGCACTAGTGCACTCGTGGTTTGGTAAAGGCAGCTCGCACATCAGTACTTTGATACTGCAATTTGTTGTAACCAATTTCACCGATATGGAGTCTAAAACGAATATATTCAGCTCAGACGTCAGACTCAGATTATGGTTGACACAGACAGATTCCATGTTCTTTCACTTTTGTCTCTCAGCTTGCACTTTCGACCCTCTCGTGTTTACAAGACGTAATCGTTCCAGATTGCAGATTTAGTATATGCCGTCATGTCCTGAGAAGCATTACGTTGCGATTGACCACTTTAGTCAAAGATGCACCAACTGGGTCGGCGCCAACATTTGCCGCCTTTGCAACTTTCTGGTCAGACATGATTCAATGTACTTTGCTCAGTGCGTCGTCTATAGATATAATGCGTGCCCTTCTCACTTCACGGAAGTACTGAGACAACCAGTTTCAAGTTTATCAATGGATCCAATTCTAATCACTATCATACAGATTTTTTTGTCTAATCTTTATAAATGGACAAAAAATGCAAAATCTGCAATCTGGCCTTCCTTCTTTAATCATGATAATAAGACCTACACAGAGACCAAATATACAGTTGAAGCATTTCGGTAGTACGCCAGTTATTCGATTGGGCGTACTAATCCGACCACAGAGAATGCGCTGATACGAAAGCGGCAGGCGACACTCGACTGGGGAATAGGAAGACGGAAGGATAATCTCACGTAGAAAACAACAGGAAAATAAATCATTGTCAGTGCACTACGAGATTAACTGCGGGGAATGAGATTAGCACCAAATTCATCGGGACAAAGACCACTGCTATGCTGGAAACAGCTAGTGCATAGTTGTACTTTGGACTGGCGGCGTGCATCTTTTGGTTAACGGCATTGGAAACAAGCGTTGCCGATAGCAGCTACAGAGAGTGCAGACGGCAGATAACCGCAGGTCGCTGAACCTTGGCGCGAGGCTCGCGCGCGGTTTATTTTAAAAGCCAGTCGCGGTATTTATGATTCATGTGCGCTGCAGATGCCAGCACCGAACGTCATCGTCCACGCGGCTGGTCACCTGACAGGCTTCTCTGAACCTTTCAGTAACTCCATTCCAGCGACGCCGAACGTGCGGTAGCGCGCGGAACTTCGCTCGATCCCCGCTCATTCTGCAATGATCTCCCTCTCTTTAATCTAAAAGTCATTGCACGTCACTCTTTAATATGTCACGTCCAAAAATTTGTAAGAATTTTCATCCCGATGCTAGTATTTGGTAAGCTGAAGGAACTGATATGCATTAACGGTAATAAAGACATTATCATTCTACATTAGTGCAGTGTCTGTATTTGACTCCCTGTACAGTTCGATGCAGTGTTCCTTCGGAAACGCGTGCATAATTGTGCCAGCACTGTTTGTTGAACACACTGGGACATATGGAAGTTTAGGTCTGTCCGTGAAGCGTGCTCGGATAGCCATACGATTAAGGCAACTCCGCTTAAAGCGGAAAATCCGGGTTAGAGATCCAGTGCAACATAAATTTCCGCTTGTTGCCAGTAAACTGTATAGCTGTTATGGTACCGTATTCGAGGTTTGCGAATAAATTTCGATTATCATTTTATATGGTGATGACATTAAATTGGAAAAATAAGCACATTCGGCTAAAAGTTAGTAACCCCCAGGAGACATTTCCGTAATACCGCTAATGTCACTTCTAATCTTGCTAAACACCTCAATTCGACAAAGAAGAGAGTTTACAAGTTTCTTCAGGTATACCATGCCCAGTTGTGGCCACTCACTGACGATTTGATCCCGTAGAGCTACCATATCCCAGGGATGTTGATCACCGCGTTTGTTTCGCTGTTCCAAATTGTCCCAGTCATTATTTGTGGGATGATTTAGCGGGTCAGTCAGGTACGATATGTGGCCTGAGTGATGGTTAAAACTAAGAATGTATGCTCGCAACCCTGTGAACAAGGCTGTTGTCATCCTGCAAGACGCGAGAATGTACAGCGTACTCATTATAAAGATGTTGAGGAAACACTTGATCACAGAGAATGTTGAAATATAAAGCGTGGTTCAGATTGACGGTAAGATGAATGTGTGGGCCCACGACAGGAAACCAAAAGCACAAGCGAAACATCTCAGTAGTTTGAACGCTTCATTGGTTCGACACCTTGCGACGTTTGATAGGAGGCGAAATTAGGGCACGTCTGACACATTGCACGCCAGCAGGTAGCTACTGACTAGTTTCTATGTTGTTTGATGCACTGCAGACGAGGTGCTCGACTCCAGATGTTCATTGAATACAGTTTGCCTGGCAATGTTACGTCTCGGAAACTGATTGAGATGCACCTGCACTCACTGACTGCAACACTTCCTGTTGGATCTGAGACTGATTGTTGTTGATGATGAGGCAGGACATCCGTCTTCTATACGTGTCAGTTAGGATATTTCTTACGAGCACTGTTCTCATGGTATATTGCTTGGCTTTGAGTGCTATACCATTCCTTGGAGACACCTTGAACAGTCAATGGTGATACATCAACAAACACGCAGTTTCATGCAGGATGGGACTAGGGGTACGTCAAAACCCGATAATTGTTTTCGACCATGCAGCCAAGTCTCACTGCGCTGGTTCTACACAACCAAGTGGAACGCACGCAATTACAGTCTCACAACTTAGGTCAGTGGTGGAAGGTCACATGACTGCGTAGTACCAGTTCCACACCATCTACTGCGCTCCAAAGCGACCAGTATACCCATTTAAGTGGGTGTGTAATATTTTGTCCGGTAAGCTTAATTACTTCACGTAATTCATTAATCTGACAAGTGTCTTAAAAAGAGCAGGAAATTTTCAGTGTAAGCTACTGTAAGTAGGCTGTTTAGGTTTTTTTATTGGTAACGCCACCTCTGTATGAAAATCACTGGCTGTGCTGTGTGCAGTCTGTGGCTGCTTTGCATTGTTGTAATACTCGCCATTGTAGTGTTAGGCAGCTGGCTGTGAACAGCGCGTAGCGTTGCGCAGTTGGAGGTGAGCCGCCAGCAGTGGTGGATGTGGGGAGAGAGATGGCGAAGTTTTGAAATTTGTCATGAACTGCTATATTTATATATGATGATATCAAGGTAAATACATTGTTTGTTCTCTATTAATATCTTTCATTTGCTAACTATCCCTATCAGTAGTTAGTGCCATCCATAGTTTGAATCTTTTATTTAGCTGGCAGTAGTGGCGCTCGCTGTATTGCAGTAGCTTGAGCAGCGAAGATTTTTGTGAGGTAAGTGATTTGTGAAAGGTATAGTTTAATGTTAGTCAGGGCCATTCTTTTGTAGGGAATTTTGAAAGTCAGATTGCGTTGCGCTAACAAAATATTGTGTGTCAGTTTAAGCACAGTCATGTATAAATTGTTGAAAGGGGACGTTTCATATGGCGACCCTGCCAGGATACCTCACTGGAATCTTCTGATTTTTCTTGCAGTTTGTGTAATTAGTGTAGATTTTGTTTATTGCTAGCATGTTACTGTAGAGAGAATCTCCTTTGTAGTTGCAGTCTTTCATTGTTGTACAGTAAAACAAGTGTGGCATGCATGTAGATTTGCACCAAGTATTTCGCAGCTGCAATTAACTAGATATTATTTTCAGTGCTATGTTAATGTGTTCCCCTATTTTTGCTCTTCAAATTGTGTTTTTCTGTGTTGTCGTGTGAAATACTGTGACAATAATGGCGTGTGAAAAACGTAATACTAGGCTCCAATGTAAACTGAGAAATGACAGTGAAAACGAAAGCAGTGTGTTAGCGCCACCGAGTAATGAATTAACTGATGTGCAAAGTAGTAATTTGGTAACTGTGCATAGGGAAATGGAGCGGGCTGCAAACAATTGTGTAGACATTGAAACAGGTAGTGAACAGGGAAGCATTATCGATCGATTGGTCGGCAACAGCTCGCCTCAGGGATCCGAAATGACAGGACACAATTTCGCAAATACTGTAGATTCAGGTTTTGGGTCATCACCGTTTTCTCAAATAAGTCAAGACACATTTTCTGCTTGTCAAAATGTGAATGTTGTCGGTGCAAATTCACTGCCGAAAAGCACTGAGGAACATGTTTCAGACACCAATGCATTGTTATTACAATTAATGCAACAAATGGGACAAACACAGCAAAAGCTTCAAAAGTTAGACACAATGGAACAAAATCTTAAAAAGTTAGACGCAATGGAACAAAATCTTCAAAAGTTAGACTCATTGGAGCAAACTCTTGAACAAACACGTGAGGATTTAACTACTGAGTTACATCACATTGAATCAAAATGTCAAAAAGTCTGTAATGACGTAAAAACACAAATTTGTGAGCATTTCCAACCTATTTTTTCGCGTCATGAAAATGCACTACAGAATCACGAAGCAGCCATAAAAGAACTGCAAACTACTGTTCATGAAAATCATGAGACCTTGCAAGTTAAATTTGACTCAGTTGCATCTACCGATTCGGTTACGCAACTTGCAAAAACTCAGGAAAACTTGAAGGACACAGTAGATTCGATTTCAACACAAATGGACACTCTGAAACTTGGTTCAGAAAAACTCACTGAGGAAATGTGTTCACTATCGGAGAAAGTAGCCGAACTTTCGGATCAGGTCACTAACTTATCTACAAAGGTAGATGATGATCTGAATGACACAAGACCTGTAGCCTTCACTCACACAGAAGAGTATGAACAAATTCAAACAGAATCAGAATCAAATCAATACACAGTACAAAAGAGAAATCCGGGAAGTACAAGGTCAGCTGACACAGGTAATACAAGAATTACGTATTTCAGAGGATACTCGTTCCCCAATACGGGAAGAGGGACACAGAAATACGGAACAGCCACAAAATAATAACACAGGGCATTTCGGAAGTTATGAAAGAAATGGGCAATGTGCACCGAATTTTGATATGGAACGGCCGACACGACCTAACAATGACCGATATGCGACTCGCCGACATGATGATTTTGACTATAAGCTGTTCATTACTACACGTAAATTCAAAACATTTAAGAATTCTGGCAACGACATTCATCCACAAGCATGGCTCCATCAATTCTCGCATTGTTTTCCTCCCAACTGGTCGTTAGAACACAGATTAGAATTTATGTGTGGCTACTTGGAGAATGAACCAGCTGTAAGAATGCGATCGGTAATTCACGATTGCCACAGTGAAGGAGAGTTTTACCATGCCTTCCTCTCAGCATATTGGTCTCAAGCCACACAAGACTGAGTAAAACACAGCATCATAATGATGAAACGTTTCGAACAATCTGAATTTTCCAGTCTTATGAAATATTTTGAAGACATGTTGCATAAGAATCAGTATCTTTCAAACCCATACAGCCCCTCAGAACTCATCCGCATTTGGTTAATCAAATTGCCTGAACATTTACGACATATTATTTTGGCAGGACGTTGCAAAGACGACATTGAAGCTTTTCAGGGACTCCTACAAGAATTAGAAATTGACACAGACAGTAGCCGGATGCGAAAACAGGAAAACAGGAAAACAAAAGCAGCGCGATTCGTCATGGGGACATTTAGTCAGCGCGAGAGCGTTACGGAGATGCTGAACAAGCTCCAGTGGCGGACACTTCAAGAAAGGCGCTACGCAATACGGAGAGGTTTATTATCGAAATTACGAGAGAGCACATTCTGGGAAGAGATGGGCAACATATTACTACCGCCCACATATATCTCGCCTAATGATCACAACGAAAAGATCCGAGAAATTAGAGCAAATACGTAGACTTACAAGCAGTCGTTATTCCCACGCACAATTCGTGAATGGAACAGGGAAGGGGGGATCAGATAGTGGTACAATAAGTACCCTCCGCCACACACCGTAAGGTGGCTCGCGGAGTATAGATGTAGATGTAGATGTACAGGTCACATACGTCACAATTCCGTGATGACAGAAACAATAACTTGACACGACAAGGCTATTCTCACAACACAAATCGTGAGCAAAACAGACACCACCCGTATGACAACCGTTGGCAGAGTAGTAATAACTACAGGGAAAGATCGCATTTCCGTAGTAATGACTATCACAGAGACAATAAGAGAAACAGACAATATGGGAACCAAAATAAATACTATCAAGGGAGACAGAATAACTTTAGACGCAACGGACCAGCGCGCAGTTACGATTCAGGGAGAAATTCTCCACCACGTGACGGACAAGGAAGAAACTACGGAATCTACCGACATGACGACAGACGATATATTCGTAACGACAGACCTGAATTGCATCAGAACTGGCGGGATTCAAACAGCGCAGGGCACTTTCGACAACGTGAATTTGTAGAAGATAGGTCTCCTAATCCTAATAACGACGCGCGCCAACAAAGAGACAGACAATGACTCGCACAGCAGGCAGCCGCATGCGCCAGCTGGCTCAGAGAAAAATAACATAGACGCTAACCTTGAGAAAAATTCCAGTATTCTTTACCGACATATACCACACGATGATTCCGTTGAAGCTGGAGCTCTGCATAGTAGTAAGGGTAAAGGCTTGCACCACATTTCACATGTAAAACCATTTATTGAGAGATAATCTGCTTTTTAACTTTGTCTTTGCCATAAAACTTTTCACTTTACATTACTAGTATGCTTGTCAGATTTAGAATCTGTTAACATGTAACAATGTTTGAAGTGAAATATCCAGTCAAGAACCAAGAGAACTTATTTAAACAGAAATTACGAATGCGTTGTTATAATGAACAGACGACACAGTGTTGTTAGTTGTACATTCTTGCTTGTTAGTTGCACGATTACGTAACGACTATCAGCCTTACATACTTAGGACACATACTGGTACTGCTAATGAGATTTTAATGCAACATTTTGGTTTACTTGAAAATACATTCTGGGTTTAAAGTACTTTCTGTGAGATACCAGAGGACACAGTGGTTAGTTTATGTGAAAGCTACACGATGTTATCACGACGCTACTAATGAGTGACAATTTACAATGTTGCTTTTGCAGTGTATCTGTTTTATATCTGCACAGTTTTCTGAATTCTTCTAGGAAAAAAAACATGTTTTAGTAGTAACTTTTGTGGTATAGCAACAATGAGACAGCCTTTTTCGTGGCATAACAATACGTTACTGTACAGTACTTTCTTCATCACGCCAATAAGCATAATAACTACGATATCTATACGCAAAGCATTTCACTTTTGTTTATCATGTGGTAAGTACATTGACTTCTGCAGAACTTAGCTTTCGGAGGACGATAACTACGACACTTCCATAGAGATTATGTTGCGACAAGATGCACAGTTTAGCGCTACAGTACACGCATTTGAGTGATTAATCTTATACTTAAAACACTTATTTTTAAAGATTTTTTTAATTACAAAGAAAGTTTTCCGTGATACATTTCATTCCATTGCTGTAATTTGTAACACCTGGGAGTATAATTACATTTATCCTCAGGGGGGTACACGCTTACTTTGTGTACCATGTGTGTGGCAACCACAAGGAACCCTAGCTAATATGGTATTTGCTTATACAACTTTACACATCGGTACCATATTTCTCTAACACACAAATTACACAGCTATCTGATCATTTAACTGAGAGATAAACATTTTTTTACTACATCAGTGTCACATGTTTACGCAATACACAGTTGGGTAACTTCACACTTATGAAATTGTATTTTGTCTGTACTTTGTAAACTGTTCATATTTTTTCGGAACCATTGTGATACTATGAGAGCTTTGAAAGATATATTTGGTAAGGTAGCATGATTTTAAAGTACGTTTGAGGTAGATGACACTATTGAAATGAGCAGAGAATTTTTTTTAGGTTTTGAAATTATTGCAGAAAGCTACGACGATTTTGAGATTTGACTGAGGTGTTATGATGTTATTTTTACGACGACAATGTGTATTATGCTGCTGAGGTATGTTTATGATTAATAGGCTGAGGCTATGTGAGTTATTTGATTATGCTTCATATTTATAATGACGAGTGTCGATGGATACGTATATGTGTAATAAGGTAAGGAGTAATGAATAGTGGGTAGGGACTCTTGACTTGTGAAACAGGATGTTGGAAACCAAGAATCGTACTTTAAGGGTTATGAAATGTGTGTAAATGCGTGAATGTATCACAATGCCGGCGAAAATTTTTTTGGACACTTATATTTATAGGATTTTGTTTCTACAGATTTGCAACGCTAATTCTTGACCTGTGAAATAATTTTATGTGAGACTGTCACTGTAGCGGAAACTGCTGTCGTAAATATTTCCGTAAGAAAGTTAAGTGACCACCTGCACGTAATGCGTCGCGGGCACCCACCTGGGCGACAGCCGCCCAAAAAAAAAAAAAAAAAAGCCATTAGCCTTTCAGCGGCACAGGTAGAAAAAAAAAGGGGAGGCCATTGTCCGTGCTACTGACATTTCCTTGTTGAAAGCATACTGTGGAGCTCGTAATTTATGATATTTACTGAAATGCCTAATAAAATGACAAGAAATATTTTTACATCTGCACACCTGATTATGGCAAGCGTCTTTCTATGAGAGATGAGAGAATTTCTACTAACTTATGAAATGTCACATGACTACTGAATGATATTTTTATGCTTTGCTTTTCATAGTTGCTTATTTCATTTGATATCTGGTTTCCAGCTGTGTTGCAGCATTGCTTTTATAAAATGAAATGCATTTGCTAATGTGAACACTTTCTGTCAACAGATCTATTAAATAATTATTTTATGATCCACATTCTTTAAAAAAAGGAGCACTTGGAAAGGAAAGAACAATAAGAAGGAACTAGTAACAGTAACACATAATTTTCTTTTCAAGTACATGGTAATATTTCTTTTTACAATAAGTTGTTGTGGTGCACCACTTTAATTACATAGACATTAAGATGTGAATATACATTTCCCTTATCTGCATTGTTGTTTTTCCTGTAATATTTTTCTGCTTGAGCTATGTCATGTTTAGGTATAAGTTACTGCTGTTTGCCAGGCATAGTGCTGCTAAATTTAACTTTGTATTACTCTGTTAAGCTTTTCTTGTTGCTGCACATTGGCTCATATTAGTTGTAATTTTGCATTTTTTCTGTTAATTTAGATTTACTGTAGCTTGCTTTGCAATTTTCCATTTTTTTGGTCATTGCTGTTTGTGTTACTTGTTTTGTGCTGCTGCATTGCCTCGTCCCTTAGTTTAGCATCTGAGCTCAGTAGATTTAAGTTAGCTTAAGAGGGGGTAGCCTCTAAGAGAATGAGTTTCGATGAATTGGAAGAAATGCATTGAGAAGTTATACGAAAAAAAAGTACAGAAAACAGGTTTAGGTAGGATTTTCTTGGAAATAAATGTTGAGGTAAGAAATGTGTGAACATATAAATACAGAAAGCATGCTTAGATAGAATTTTTTTTGGTGGAAACAAAGGATGAAATAAGAGGAAAGATATATGAAGTTTTGGGTTGGACTGCAGTACCACATGTTACACTGAAAACGAACCCTGTCCTTTCCTATTGGTGTTATCCCACTATGTGTTTGTGTACCCTTGTGTATTTGTTTTCTTCCTGTCTCTGTGTAATTTCATAGAATTTTTTTCTTCTTTTAATATTAAGCTACATTCACTATGATGAGGAATACTGTTATCCTCGAATATAATTGGCATTAATAATATGTTATTTACTTTGTAAAGATGTTAGATATTATTAATTCTGTTCTGTTTAATGCTCATGTGTGAAGTTGATGTTTCGAAAGTTACTCTGATCTTTTATGTATGTACTCATGTCATAATTCCTGCAACACTGATGTATATGTTATTTCGATTCTTTTGTAAAGCCCATGTTACTACAAATGTTATCTGTACTATTATGTTCTTTAATGATGTATTTGTACCTTTGTAATTGTATTCTTATGTTATTAAATTGTAATTGTCACCAGTTCATGATATTATTAACTTGTTAGTTACATTTCACTGCACACGTTTCTGTTGGTCATAGTATATGGACAATATGTGAGAAGTAGGGACTGTTAGTGTTTGCACGTGTGTTAATAACTCAGCAAGGGACTGGATAACAGCATTGCTGGTTCTAAGGACAATTTCAAAAACTTTGTGAGTGCACAAGTGGTGGTTTATGGACTTGCTATATTATCCGCAAGACTCTTCAATGGTGATTGTGCACCTGCACAGTCACAACAGATGGCTGCTGGCTATCTCTACAAGGACTACAGTGGGTCTACACCTTTGATGGCCCACCAATACCATTATTTCTACGAGGACTGCAGTGGGTCTGCACCTCTGGCGGCCCACCAATACCGTAATCTCTACCAGGACTACAGTGGGTCTGCTCTGTGATGACCTACCTACCAATACTCTTCAAAATTTCGACTGACTCTGCTGTGGGTTTGCTCTGTTGTGGCCCATTACCTGTATGCATGTCAAGAGTCAGCACTGTCTTTCCGTTGGAAGGACAACACTACTTCTTCAAGACTGCATGGAAATCCACTACTTCCGTGTGCATTTTCTTCTACTGCTCAGACTTTGAGAAAAACACTACTATTTTAACGTAATGAACGATCAGGACTGTCTTTATGGACTGTGAGAAAATTTTAGCTTTTGACCAACATTGTATCAATAAGTGTGTGCATTCGATTTCTTTGTTATTGTAATTACGAAAAAATTTTTTCAAATCTGTATTGGCCACTGCCCAATCCAATTTGTAAAAATTTTTGTGGGGAGCATGGGGGCTATGTAAGTAGGCTGTTTAGGTTTTTTTATTGGTAACGCCACCTCTGTATGAAAATCACTGGCTGTGCTGTGTGCAGTCTGTGGGTGCTTTGCATTGTTGTAATACTCGCCATTGTAGTGTTAGGCAGGTGGCTGTGAACAGCGCGTAGCGTTGCGCAGTTGGAGGTGAGCCGCCAGCAGTGGTGGATGTGGGGAGAGAGATGGCGGAGTTCTGAAATTTGTCATGAACTGCTATATTTATATATGATGATATCAAGGTAAATACATTGTTTGTTCTCTATTAATATCTTTCATTTGCTAACTATCCCTATCAGTAGTTAGTGCCTTCCATAGTTTGAATCTTTTATTTAGCTGGCAGTAGTGGCGCTCGCTGTATTGCAGTAGCTTGAGCAGCGAAGATTTTTGTGAGGTAAGTGATTTGTGAAAGGTATAGTTTAATGTTAGTCAGGGCCATTCTTTTGTAGGGAATTTTGAAAGTCAGATTGCGTTGCGCTAACAAAATATTGTGTGTCAGTTTAAGCACAGTCATGTATAAATTGTTGAAAGGGGACGGTTCACTACGTTCATGCATCTAGCTACTACCCAAACGGTATTACACTAAACACGAAAATATGTGTGTCAGGATACCGGAAAACAGCACAGATGTAAAGCGTAGAATGTTAACACAAAACGCAAAGAAAGGAAACAGTGACAGAGAAAAGAATTGAACGGTCTCCTTATACTTAGAACTTAATGCGGCAAGGAGCCATACTTAAATGTGACAGGAAAGAAGAGAATCTGAAGTTCCACACAGCATTAATATCCAAGACGTTATCCATGGCCCACTTACTCTTGTAGACAAAAATGCGAAGGAAGAAGGGCTCAGACCTTTTCAAGGGCTCTACCACGGTAATCGCCGAAAGTGACTTAGTGAAACCACTCTAAACTTAGACGAAACTGCTCAGAAAAATGTGCCACCACCCTTATAGTTAAATAGCTCTTCTTTTTAAAAGGAACCCTTTTTGTCAACTCTGTCTTGGCCACAAAGGTAAAGGAGTAAAAAACTATCGTGAACTGGACAATGCCTTGAAGTCTAATGTCAAGCTTAGACCAAGCGCACTTTGTCCTTAACGGCAAGAACGGTTGCCAGCATGCTGAACTAGCATACACAAGAGCAACGTCATCGAAACATTCAATCACTGTCGTGAGACACAGAACTGACAAGATCTGCGTCGTAATGGCTGTCTTCTGTTAACAAGACCAGCTTATACGGCTACTTACAAATTATGGCTCGTAATTACTCCGAGGACAATGCAAAAGAACTGTACGCTGTCTTTTGGAGGCAACAGGGAGCGCTGTATAGAGCCAGAGAGTACGTAACCTTTTCCACACGAATAATTTGCCCTCCAGGCTTCCACTACGAACAACAATGCGCACCCTACAGCGCCGTGGTGACTGCTGAAGTTTGAGAAGAGAACATTGGGAATAGTACCTGGTTCCATGGCGTCGGGTTTTCTTCAACGATTGGTCGCCTGCAGATCGTCGTAGAAGAGTACGTAGGTGACCAGGTATCCATACACGTCTCAGATATACAGTCCAACGGCTTAAGTACAGAGGTGGATCAGTCGTGTTTTGGACCGGTATGCCAGCCGGAGTGGCCGAGCGGGTCTAGGCGCTACAGTCTGGAACCGCGGGACCGCTTTGGTCGCAGGTTCGAATCCTGCCTCGGGCATGGATGTGTGTGATGTTCTTAGGTTAGTTAGGTTTAAGTAGTTCTAAGTTCTAGGTGACTGATGACCTCAGAAGTTAAGTCTCATAGTGCTCAGAGCCATTTGAACTATTTGGACCGGTATCGTACACTGACATCACATCCTCTTACCGCTCTCGAGGGTACTTTGTTGCTGTGCAGTATCTGGACTGCATGCTGACCCTACTGCAATGCCCTACAGTCAACATTTCGGCGGTGAGTTCGTTTTTCTGGAAGTTATTGCATTAGAACACCGCACCACTGGTGAACACATTCTCCCAAGAGGCAGAAATCTTCCGCATGGCATGGCATGCGGTATCTGCTGACGTGAACATTACTGAGCTTGCTTGGGACCAGTTGAACCTTGCAGTATGTTGATACTGTAACCACCTGCACCCGCTGGATGACCTCAGAAGGGCTTTCGACGTGAAATGGAAGAAGCTCGGGCAGCAACGTCTCAACCACAGCACTCTAGATAGCTGGAGAAGGAGGATCCAAGGATGTAATTCAGGAGGTGGAGCAACATAGTGTTGATGTCAACTAGCAGCAGATTTAGATCTAAGTAACAAGATGTGCACTTTCGAACAAAATGCCTTCATTTTGGTTATTTTTTATTTCAGAGTAAAGATAATTTTTTGTTTGATATTGCTAATGCTTTCATTTCCTGCTCATCTCGAATCTAACCCCACACCCTTATTGTGATTTGTTTAAATGCCACGATGGGGAGTTGAACCCTACTCCTCATGACGTGTAAGTAATTGTTTTAACCGTGTCTTCATCTCGTTCATTGCCTAAATTCAGAAAATTTGTTTAGTATACCTATATTTTACTAACTATTAAGCAAAAAAATGAACCTTAGTTTTCAAGGCTTCGCTGGCAATGATGGCTCCATCTTCGGAATACTAGCTCATATGGGAGATGGGCCTGGAAATCAGTCGTGGAGCTATCCAAGAATCCAAAACGCTGCCTAACTTGACAGTACTAGAGATGCGTCTGAGTACAAATACTTGGTTTCAGACCGTAACTTGATTAATGGCATGTGAAAAATTCGGCGAATGTACTTAATTCCTTAATCAGGGAGAGCAAATTCGGACGTCAGTGGCTTATCGTGAATTATGTTTTCAACTGTGTGTCATTGCCCCATTCTAGAAGCCAGTACACCTGAGTACAAGCCCGCATCTCGTGGTCGTGCGGTAGCGTTCTCGCTTCCCACGCCCGGGTTCCCGGGTTCGATTCCCGGCGGGGTCAGGGATTTTCTCTGCCTCGTGATGGCTGGGTGTTGTGTGCTGTCCTTAGGTTAGTTAGGTTTAAGTAGTTCTAAGTTCTAGGGGACTGATGACCGTAGCAGTTAAGTCCCATAGTGCTCAGAGCCATTTGAACCTGAGTACAAGTGATAAACACTTCCCGCTCTTCCAGCTGACAAACTGCTTTTGTACTCAATACGTTTCTGCTGAAAAGACACATACTCATCGCAGAAGTGATAAACAATTTTCGCTATTCCAGCCAGCTACTCTTCAGCTACTGAGGATGTTTCTATTAAGAAGACGATAATAATCTTAAAGAGAAGTCTTTCTGAGGTATTAACACACATAAACATCAGGAAACCTGATAACTCTGAAGAATTTAGTTCCATGACTATGTTATAATAAAGGATATAAGGGAAGTTGAAAATATTTTCACACTACAGTCTAAACCAACATACGCTGGGTCCAAAATTAAAGCAACAAACGAAAATTTCGCAAGGTTGCGTTTATTTTTGCACAAAAGTAGAAACAGGTGATAGTAAAGTGGAAACATTGTAAAGAATACAGAACGAAAACAATTTCAACGGTAGACAAAAATGTTCTTACGTTATTTTGCAACTTAAAGGATTTGCACACACATTCCGACAACTGGGTAACGTGCTCATTGTCGGGTGTGTACACCTCTGGCAGCAATACAGGCATGACAGCGACGGGGCATGCTGTGAATGATTTCATCAGTCCCATGTTGAGGCAACAACACCCATTATTCCTGCAGAGCTGCTCTCAAGTCTTGGAGAGTGGTTGGTGGATGCTATGCGATACAACTCATCTCTCTAGTGCATCCCAGACACTCTCTATGGGATTGAAATCGGAAGAGCGAGCAGGCCACGCCATGCGTGCAATATCTTCCGTTTCCAAGAAAACATCAACCACCTGTGGTCTATGAGGTCGAGCATTATCGTCCATGAATACAAAGTCTGGGCCCACGGTACGTGACGTCACAAGATCTCGTCACGATTCTTGGCAGCAGTTAAATCTTGCCGATTTCCTCGTACAATTTCGTGAATA
Organism: Schistocerca americana; assembly: GCF_021461395.2. Classification (NCBI taxonomy): domain Eukaryota; kingdom Metazoa; phylum Arthropoda; class Insecta; order Orthoptera; family Acrididae; genus Schistocerca; species Schistocerca americana. Next base: position 662,090,432 of record NC_060130.1, read on the forward strand.
GGTGTTCAAGTGGTCAACGTAATCCCTATCCAGATCATTGGGGATCCTTCTCCATATCGGTATCCCTCCACAATGTTTGGGACCCGAAATTGTGTTCCACGTTCCTTCTAGACTAGAATCCGTCGAGAATCACTCTCCAGACTAAATCGGGACATATCTGTGAAAAGAACATTGGCCCACTGTTCGACTGCTCAGGTGGCATTTTGACGACTCCACTCTTGACGCTCCCTTCTGTGAAGACACGTCAGAGGCACACATACAGCACGTCTCCGACAATAAAGGCCACTCTGCCAAAGCCTTCTATACACCGTTTGCCTTGATACAACACGTCCAGCGGATACTGCGAGGTCAGATGCCAGTTGCCGTGCAATACTAAGGCGGTACCGAAGTGCGCTTACAGCCAAATAACGGTCCTCTCTTTCTGATGTCAGACGTGGTCGACCCAGCCCTGACCTTCGGGATACAGAACGATTCACGTTAAGGGGTGGAGGGTGAGTAGGACGTCAAACGGGCCGACTTGGAGCAGGAGAGGCACCACAGGAAATTTTAATTTCCACTGTTTATACTTTTACAAATAAATTCATAAAACTTCGTCAGCGTGACCAGGAAGGATTGAGGATTTACACTCATAGCATTGGAAGTTCAAAAACTTGACAAAATATTTTTTTTACGTGTGAAATTTCATCATTTTTTCACTTACTATTGGTTGCATTTGATGCTATAAGTACACTTTTTTCATAAGTAAGAGAGATTCTTCGATTATTTTTGCACAGCATACAAACCATACTTACAGGTGTATGAAATTCTAGAATTTATTTAATTTATGAAAAAATGAATGAACAGTTACATTTTAAACTCAAAATTTATAGTTAATTATCTCAATTTTTACTATAGTTTTTAATAGATTTGGAAAATTCTATCACACATCTGCAAGTATGGTTTGTGTGCTATGCAAAATTCATTGAAGAATCTCTCTTATTTATGAAAAAAAGTGTACCGATAGTAACAAATGCAGCCAATGGTAAGTGAAAAAATAATGAAACTTCACATGAAAAAAAATTCATTTCGTTATGTTTTTGAACTTTCACTGCTATGAGTGTGAATCTTGAATCCTTCCTGGTCATGCTGACAAAGTGTTATGAATTTATTTGTAAAAGTATAGACAGTGTAAATTAAAATGTCCTATGGTGCCTCTCCTGCTCCAAGTCGGCCCGTTTGACGTCCTGCTTCCCTTAAGCCATTGGGCCACATCATTTAGCATTTAGCGACTGTCCTGCTTCCATTCTTCCTGAGGCCCCCCACCGCAGAGAGTCTGATACGTATCTTCTCTGTGCTACTTTGCACCGTCTGTGACAGCTTACACAGCGAACATCGATGTGTGACTATCAGTCAAACACTACACCGTTTGATAGGTCCCCTGACGTCGTCGTTGGCGTTGTTGTCCGCCGACCAGAATGTCATCTTCCGTGCAGAACACGATCGAACGGACATATTTTGACAGTTTGTATGGTTATATCGTGAATTAGACACAGGATGCGGAAATAGCGGTTTGTTGCTTTAATTTTGGACACCAGAGTATTTTACTTGCCTGCATGATCGCAGTGCATTTCAGATCGCAAATAGACTCGAATAATACACTCGCTCCAAGATGAATCATTTCCCAAAATGGTGTACTTTTTCCCTTCATAATGTTATCCTCTTTGGGTGGGAGGTTTCTCACTTGATGTTCCAGTTTCATGAAGATCAAAGGCTCACGTTTCTGTGGTCAGATGGCTTTAATGTCATTACAGCGTCACTTAAGTCTGGGGAAAGAGCTGTTAGGTGGATCATATACTGCAAACTGAGTAAAATCAGTTACCTGTAAGTCTGTGTTGTGATAATTTGCGTGTTGTGTTTCTCAAGTGGAGATACGAACTCAGACCGGCATTAGCCCAAACAGGTGCGGTGTACCGCTTGATAGGCTCAACAGTCGAAAGGGTGTCGAAACCGTACGGGAATTCGAACCACGTGTGGCTCATTACGAAAGAAAGACTAAGATGTAATGTCCCGTCGAAAACGAGATTGTAGGAGTCAGGGCATTAGCTCTTGTTTCGGAAGGAAATCGGTCGTGTCCTTTCAAAATGTTCCATTCTGGTATTTACGTTGAGTTATTTGCCAATGTCTGGAGGCTTCCATCCTCATCTTGGGTGCTGCGCTCGCATGCATTCTGCTATACGAACAGGCCACCAATACGCTAAACCCTTTCTTTTGTTTTTTTACAAATAAACGAATAGCTAGTAATTTCCTGCTTCTTTAAAAACATCCTGGAACTTACATTAGGATTAAGTATGAGTTAGCGATCTCCATCGGACTGTGACCTCTTCGTGGCAATATCCGTTGCGTTGCTTCTGAGTCACGATAGCAGCCTCATATTTGGTGCAGTATCATCATGATGCGCCGAATGTTCCAAGCAATTGCCAGTATACCGTTATAAAAAAAGAAAAAGAGGCCAAGTTACGTCTACAACCGTCAGTAAGCGTTGGGGACAACGAACAAATCCCGTAGTACAGTCCTGGACATGGTCGTAGTATACATGCTCGGCCGTTGCCTTCTTCCGACGCCTTAAGAAGTGCCAAGCGCTTGTCTGTATCTTGTGGACGACTGTGGCGAGTTCTTGTGCAGTGTGATGTTGTGCATTGTTTGAGAGGAATGGAGAGGGTTACACACGGTGCCGGAGTGTTGCCTATTCTGCTCCAGTAGAACCGAGACAAGCTTCTATAACCTCCCCATCCATGGAGCGGATCACATGTCCTCACTACATGGCATTTAATCCAGTAGACTTATGTACGATTTCCTGCTCAGGAATTCTACGCAGCACATTTAGGTTTTCGTAATACACATGTTTATACGCGCAGCATTATGATTTAGCACTTTTATGTGTCCCATGCTTTCCAGTTTCAAAGTGGGTGCTGACAGATGTGAAAACTACCGAGACATCAGTTTAACAAGTCACTGCTGCAACACGAATTATTACAAACGAGTGGAAAGAACTTGCAGAAATCGACCTCGGGGAAGATTATTCTGCATTTCGTAGAAATATAGGAACACCTGAGACAATAGTGACCCTACGTCTTATTCTAGAAGATAGATCGAAAAAAGGCAAACCTAAATTTATAACATTTGAAGATTGAGAGAAAGCCTTCGACGGTGTTGGGTGGAATGCATTCTTTGTAATTCTGTTGATAGAAAAGGTAAGGTAAAGTTGTGATCCTAGACGGTCCAGTCGGGCCCTACCGACCGCCGTGTCATCCTCTGCCAATGTCGTCACCGTATACGGTATGGAGGGTCATGTGGTCAGCACACCACTCTCCATGTCTTTGACGGGTTTCCTGACCGCTACTAGTCGATCAAGTCGTTCCTCGGTTGGCCTCACGAGATAGAGTGCGCTCCTTTCCAGTGATCCCACTAAGAAAAAGTGGATAGCAGTAGCGAGAATCGAACCTGGGTCCCAGGCATGACAGTCAACCATGCTCGTCTCTCAATTACAGTGGCGGAGAGTTCTGTACATAGCAAGGATAAAATACATGAGTCGAAAGATTATCTACAATTTGTACATAAATCGTAATGCAATTCTTAGTGTCGAAGGGAAGTGAAAGGGAAGCATAAATTGAGAATGGAGTGAGACAGGATGGTAGTCTATCCTATATGTTTATTCAGTCTGTGCATCGAGCAAGCTGTGAAGGAAACTAAGGAGATATTGGGAAAGGGATTTAAAAAAGCTGCGAAGGAAACTAAGGAGATATTGGGAAATGGATTTAAAATTCTCTGTGAAGAAATAAAGACTTTGAGATTTGCAGGTGACATTGCTATTCAGTCAGAGACGGCAAAGGACTGGGAAATTTAGTTGAATCGAATAGATAGCGTTCTGAAAACAAATTAAAAGACGAAAACCAACAAAACTAAAACAAGATTAATGGAAAGTAGTCGAATTAAGTCAGGCGGTACAGAGAGATACAGACTAGGTAATTAGACACTAAAAGCTGTTGATGAATGTTCCTATTTGGCCAACAAAATACCATACGATATCCAAGGTAGAGGAATGCAGAACGGCTCCAGTAAGAGTAGAGTTTATAAAAAAGAGAAATTTGTTATCTTGAAACGTAAATGTGTTTAGAAGTCTATCATGAAGGATTTGTCTAGTGTATAGTGTTCCACGGAAATGAAACACGTATGGTACACAATAAATTTATGGTGCAGCTGGATTAAAATACGGGATCGATTGGTACGACAAATACTGAGACATCAAGGAGTATTCAGTTTGGTAATGGATGGAAGTATGTGTGTTCGGAAGGGGGGGACTAAGACTTAACTACAATAAGCAGATTTAAATGAATGTAGGTTGCAGCGGTTGTGCAGATGTGAAGAACCATTCACAGGCTAGACAAGCAACCCTGAATATGCTACCTCAAAACACTGTAATTATATATCTCAGAATAAATTTTTTATAGGCACTTATTTCTTTGTAAACCAGTGAAGAGCCATAATACAACTACACGAAACATACTTGGTAGAAAACAGCAGTAACAATTAGGCTGTAAAAGACAAGAAACATTTTCTTTTGTCTGTAAGATAAACATCATTTACTACACATAAAATGAATTTTACTATGTGTAAATTTGACAGAGAACCAATAGCTGGCGATTTCTGAATCAAAATATTGTGCTGATTGCCATATTTCGGAAGTCTTGTGCATGAGAGGAAGCAGTATAACTGACGTTGAGAGGAACGACTTAAAAAATTTATATTCATGAATGAGACTGTAACAACATCGACTCTGTAATATTGTACATATAAGTAATTCTTCCCATCTGATTTTTCGATAAACTTATGTAATTGATGTTCTGATTTCAATTTTTTTTGTTTCATGCTATTGTGTTAAGAAAACAGTAAACAAGTTTCAATGTGAATATTAATGTTTATGTCAAATGTCAAGTAATATTGTAATAGAATTGAAATGTAACAAATGTTGAGACTGTTGTAAGATGTTTAAAATTGTAACTGTGCGTCTGGTCCATACGTAGGCAATGTGTTAGGATATGTAGAATGCAAAACCTCGCGTGAATACCCCGTCTGTAAGGGAGCGGTAAAAGGTGGATGGCAGGCGAGCGCGGGAAAATGCGCACGGGAACTGCACGGCACAACGGGCTCAGTAGTTGTTGGAGATTGGCATTGGTTTGAGCAACACGTTCTGGAGCGAGGAGGCTCTCCTGGAAGACATAGCTTCACTGAGCCTCGGGTATGCTGTTCCAACGCCTACACAGTGTAGCAAAATTCCGTAGGCACTAAATGGAAAAGTATTGCGACGCTAAGAAGAATTAAAGTGCCGATACATCAAGAGCCATAGCTGTAGTTGTATGTGTGCTCTGTGCCTCGCCATCTCGCCGCCCGCCAACCGCCGCATCGATACTAGCAGGTTGAAACTTTTAGTACTGTATTCGTGTGGATCAGAGAGTGAACTGTGTTTGTTTGGTGCGATAATAACCTAAATTATACCAGAACTTTCCCATCATTTAATTATCCTCACAACTAACCTAGACAGGGTCCTTTCCAAATGTTGTGCAACCCGAGTGTCCCGAAATGAAAATTAAAATTTGTGTTAATAATAATTATTTGCATAACTAGCTATATTAGAATTGTGTTTAAAGAAATGTTTTGATAATGAACCAGTAAATGAATAATGAAGGTCTAACGAAGTTGAAAGATAACTTTAGTATTGATATAGTAATGAAGTTTATTATTTCGAGACAGATTTAAAGGCATTTAAATGAACAGTAAATAAGATGGAAGGAGTAGTTACTTATATACTGGAAATCTTGAACACGTAATAAATTCAGAAATCATTTTTTTTAAAAATACATTGGTCATAACAGTTTCAGGGTCCCCCTTCATTTTTTTGAATTCTGAAGTGTTCTAAATTGGTTTGACCAGCAAAAGTTAAAGTCAATATAAAAGTCAAAATTTATCAGTGTTTTATCTTTATCAAAACTGACATTTTGTGTGTGGCACGAAAGTGCAATTTATAGGGTAACCTATGCCCGATTTTAATCAGATTAATAGACAGTATAAAGTTTTGTAGTATACATTATAGTGTAGTGTTATGTATTCATCCATATCAGTACAGAACGTGAAACTATCAGTTCAATAGATTTTCTGGTTCTAAAATTCGACTATATTATGCAGTGTTACAACTTGTTGTTTTGCGTGAATATATACCAACTTGTATAGGGAAGAAACTCAGTTAATGCCTAATTAGGCTGGCGACCGTATAATTATCTAATTGATAGCATCTTCTGGGTTGCTTTTGATCCATCCTGACGTGTAATTGCATTTCGAACTTACTTGATGGATCATTGTTATTATAGAGTGGATGTAAGTCTGATTTGCCACCATTCAGGTACACGCGGTCGATAACTGTACGAAAATCCTTTCTCATAAGGTGAATCCCGCTCACTTACCATAGCACAGGCTTTAACGAATACTGTGTCAGGGATTACAAGACAAATTGACGCCGTGCCGAAGCTTATTGGCCACACCTAAGTAACTCAGACCTATTGCTTCTATTAAAGGTGACTTGGTGACGCAGAATATGTATACTGTTCTTGAGGAACACAGTGGCCGTCTCGGTAAGTTTAACGAGCGTACTAGCCGCCACAGCTGTATAGAAATTCGTGCTGACAATAGATACAGCATGTTTGTGTTCACTGTTGGGGTTTCAGCAAGTTCTGCATTCTGTGGATCACTGCACCTTGTCTCTATAAATAATATTTTCTGATTATAATACTAACCAGTCCCTGTATCTACAAGTCGCTTCTGACATTCATAGTCAGTCAGTGACTGACGTTGATGATAATGCGGTATCACTATATTGCTGTCCTGGGCAAGGTCCTGACGGAAGTAGTTTTGCCACTGCACTGCTACAAACTGTAATGAAGTGTCAAACATATCGTTGGGGTGTTCGTAATTTAATTTTTGTGTTGTAATGGATGAGTAAGGAATGAAATAAAGCTAAGGGCTGAAGCCCCTCTGTCAAACAACATCAAAGGTATCACGCATTGCATCCTACACATTCGATGGGTGAATCTCTACCAACAGCGTCACACGAATTCAATCCATGAGACATTGTGGAGAAGACTGAAGTTTAGCCAAGAACGCCGGAGCACATTTTAGTGATAGGGAACTGAACACCATCCACCTCTCTTCCACTTGCTGACTAAATTCTGACGACGAAAATGTTTTCCACTACCTAGATACAAACCGACTACGTCTGAGTCGAATATAGCTTCTCTAACATGCGGCACCGATCGTGTAATCGGAGATTGGTAGTACTATTTCTTTCTGGGCAATGGTTGTTATTATTTTTAAAAAATCTCAATTTCATTCAAATACCCATCGTTATATGGTGGGATCTCTCCGCATTCTCCTTTGCCTCACGCAGTATAAAGTCAGCATTGTTTCCGAAGAAAGGAGCTTGTGGATTTACGAGGCTGAACAGTGTGTTTTACTAGAATGCTTCTGCAGTTACGAAGGGCAGGCGGTATTTAAGAAGAGTGACCTGTGATGGTTTACTCCCTTGGACATTCGTGGAAAGTAACAAGATGACCCGAATCTGGAGTCAAACATGGACACCAGACTTTTGCGGTCAGTGCTGTGCTATCACTAAAGGAGATTATGAATTGGAACAAAGAAAAAGAAAATAAACGAGCTGGACATAAAATCTGCTGATGCTATAAGTCTAATCGTGTGCTCCAAGCGTAAGTAGTTCTCATTAATACATAATAATATTTTTACTAAGTGTTGGATAGTCGATGATAAATATGTATTAATTTTTTTCCGAGTATAATTAATGACCAAGATAGGATCATGTTTGGCACTCCAGCGTAAGTCACCTGTATATTAAGGACACAACTTTAAGCCTCTACCAATACGTGACGTGTAACAACGTCGATTACTTTAAATGTAGCAGCCAGGTTTTCTTCTTTCGAAACCAGTCTGGTGCTCCTGAAGAGAACGTGGTTATAAACAACGACTGGGATCAATTTTACGGGATCGCTTACTACAACATAATCGTGTTCAGCCAGTCTGTTTACCAAAAGATTGGTTCCACCTTTCTGTCTCCGAATTTGCAATTCAACGTATTCTCATTCAAGCCCTGTTAGTCAAGCAACGTAAGAGACCTCAAGATGGATTTCATGGTGCTTCTCTGGGATGACATCTCTCTCATACATCTCGTGGTGTGAAGCTTGGTAATATCTTCAGGCATTATAAAACTTAAGGCAAGGCTTGCCTTCGACATTCCTGCTGCTCCGTCTGTGGACTTACAGGGATTGGACAAAAATATGGAAACACCATGAGAAATGTATTCTTGAACATAAATGCAGATTGGAGTCAAGCCCGATGCTTGCGCTATTTTAACTGACGATGAACGGCACCTGTGCAATGTCCTCATAAGTTCCACGTGTCATTCGTGGTCAGAATAATGTTCTGTGTAGTTGTGAGCGAGTAAGTAGGTTCGAACGTGGGCAATCGTTGGTGCTCGTATGGTGGGTGTTTTCATAACCAAGGAAGCGAAAGTCTTCGGTGGTTCAAAAGGCGCCTTATCGAAGATTTACGCCACATACAGGAAAAGTGGGAAAACATCTGTTAAGTCACAACGCTGACGAGAATGTGTGTTTAGTGGTAGTGACAGAACATCATTAAAAATGATTGTGATGAAAAATAAGAGGACAATGGCTGAAACAGTCACTGCAGAACAAAATGTCCCTCTCGCGAACCCTGTCAGCACAAAAACAACACGAAGGGAGCTCCATAAGAAGGGAATTTGCAGGGCGAACTAGAATTACAAAACTACTTATCAGTGATACTAATGCACATAACATGGAAACTTGTGCCGAAGCCATGAAACAGTGGCTATGGAGCAGTGGAAGGAGGTCATTTGGTAGGATGAGTCTTGTTTCACGCTGTTTCAAACTTCTTTCCGAGTTGACATTCCAAGAGCGAAACATGGATATGTTCGGTGAGATTTGGACAGTCGTATTGTGGTATTCCATGGGCTATGCAATATCACATTACTGGCAAGGATCATGTGGTTCTTTTGGGTGGTAAAATCCATATCATGGCATAATTTTTATTTCCAAGACGAAAGGCCCCGTGTTCACACACTTCGCGTCGTCCAGTACTTGTTTTGTACACGACGATGAATTACCGCTTCTTCCCTGGTGACAACATATACCACATCTCAATATTATTGAGCCTTTGTGGTCTACTTTGGAGAGAAGGTGCATTATCTCTAACCACCGCCATCATCGTTACCAGTACTTGCTATTTTTACGCGGGAAGAAAGGAATCAGATTCCCTTGAAAACTGTAGAGGACCTGTATTTATCCATTCCAAAACGACTGGAAGCTGCTTGGAATGTCAACGGCTTTCCTACACCGTATTAGGCATGGAAATGTGTTGTGTTTCTTATGTTTCCATATTTTTGACGAACCCTTATATATTCGGGTGAGATGTGGTGGATCTAGCGCTCTCTCGCTAATGGTTTAGAGGTCAACTGGAAAACAATGCCTTAAAAGAAGTCATACAGCAATGCTCCTTAAGCTTTCGCGACAGGAGCCAAAATAGATAACACCACCAACAACCAGAACAATAAGAATAGTGACATCCAAGTGTTTAAAGGAGCTAAGGTATATACAGTTAGTTCCTTAAACGGACTAGTTTTATGTAGTCAACTGGAGCAATAATGATTCCGAAGAATTACAAGGAAAATCTCACATACTTACATCGAAAGCTGACAAGCGTCACCTGACATTAACACCAGAACGGACCTCACTTCCAGGATATGTGGATGGCAGAGACCTTGTGATATTAAGGACAATCATGAAATACAAATATTCAATCCAAGAGAATCTTAGTTCCGAAAATCGAGTTCTTCATCATTACACCAAGCTGTATGTCAGACAGACAGTTAAACACCACTTACCTTAGCAAATGAATACGTGGTTGCTAATATCTTGAATGGGTGACATCGAAACAAATCCATCATTAAGAAAGGTTGACACAGATTCGAGTATTTAGTGGTTGTCCTTCGAGCAATTATTTCCAGTAATTAAGGCTTTTGTTCCTATTGTGCAAGTGAAGTGGCAGTAACACTCAACTAAATCTACATCTATACTCCGCAAACCAACTTACTGTATGTACTGGAGGGTAATTCTGGTGTTAATATCTTTTCCCGTCCACTCGGTCCCATCCGTGAATGGTGCGTGGGAAGAACAGCTTTCAGTAAACCTCCGTATCAGCTATAATTTCTCCGATTTCCTCGTTCTGGCCATTTCCCGAGACGTACATGGGAGGAAGTAATATGTTGCCTGACGTCATAAGACACTTATGATGTAATATCGTCTGTCGATATCGGTTTTGTGTTCGAGAGACGGAACAGCATCTAACAGCCAGCGACAAAATTTGACACGAACAAACTACCGATCTGGCACGACTCACGTGCCAAAAATAGTACAGCAGAAACTGACACGGAGAGCGAACTGATTTCATGCGAGAAGCAATCATATTACAGATAAACAACGTGAAAGGGTGCTAGTATATGACTAGGGGAGAAAATATTGAGACTGAATAATATCAAAAGATCATAAATCATTAAAACAGTGTCCTAACAGTGCTATTAGGTACATCCAGCCACAGCGCTTGCAGCATTAGAAATATTGATACTGTTCGTAGCGAGAACATATCAACGAGTCTCAGGCCTAATGTTGTGAACGAATTGCAATCCCACTCAACTGAATACCCAGGACTGACCACGGTGAAAGCCAGAGTCTGGGCTCAGTAAGCACAACATAAGTCTATTGAATGTTCCAATGGGGTGCATGAATTGAAAACAACTCGATCAGGCCGGCGACTATCCGCAAAGCAACAGACTGATGGCTATAGTTTCCTTTTTTATTTGTCGTTAGTTTATTTTTCCTGGTGGAGGAATCACTTGGCAACAGCAATGTGGCTGATCTTCACTTGTACAGATTTCTATTATACAGGAGCCGTTTCTGTTAGCTTAATGGGTAACAAACACGCCGTATTAGATTTACTGTCGGTATTCTTGGTTCCCACCTGTGAGAGACGAGCAAGCTGAGTCACGTTCAGTATCACCTACTGCATGAATGGAGGTGGACCGCTGTGAAGAACATAGGGTTTTTAAATTCAGCTGAGGCCTATACATGTTACAGGAGGCTTATGGAGATTATATTCTTGCCTACAGCACAGCTCGCAGGTGGTTTAAACTGTTCAAAGAGGGGACACTATCAATTTTAAAAGAATATGTGCCTGGCGCTTCAGTTACTGCTCTTGTGGAAGAAGAAGCCAACCCTGCTGCTGTCATTGTGAGAGAGGATTGATAAATAACCCCAACAACAGTTTCCGAAATAATGAAAATTTCATTAGGTCATACCCACAAGTTGGTGACAGAAATTTTACACATCAGACGTGTTTGTGCACGGTGGGACCCGAGACTGCTTATTTGCGAACAAAAGCATATTGGCACGCATGCCTACATGCTGTTGAAACTTATGTTAGAAGATTCAGAGTTTCTTTCAAAGATAATCGCTCCTGATGAAACTTGGCTACATCATTTTCATCCTGTTAGCAAACAGCAAAATACAGTGGAGCCAACACCCAAAAAAGCAAAAGTGGTTGCTTCTACTTGTAAAGATACGGTAATGACATTTTTTATATTAATGGAATGGTTTATTTGCATGTTGTACCTGCACACAAACAAATAACTGGGTAATACTACAGAGATATGCTGAAAACATTGCAAGTCCGTATCAGACGCAAAAGACCACATTTACGTGAAACAGGCTGCACGCTGCAGCACGGTAATGCACGGCCGTATATAGAAATGTTGTTACTGAATATCTTGCTAAAGTCAATGCGAAGTTCGTTCCTTATCCTCCCTATAGTCCGAATTTAGCTCCAAGTGACCGTTTTCTATTCCCTACCTTGAAGAAGAACCACCGTGGGAGGCATTTTCCATCATCAGAAGCATTAGTGAAGGCTCCGGAGGTGATCTTGAAGAACCTTCCGTAAGACAGTTTCTAGCACGTCTTAGCAGACTGACAGAAACACTGATGAGTAAAGGTATGTTGTAAAAAAGAAAATTACAATCATTCTTTATGGAATAGACCTCGTACTTAGGAGGCAAAAAACATAAAAATTGTAAAAGCAAGTGATGACATTAAGACTTGATGATCCTGATGCGTTGATGACGCCTTCAGTCTTGGTTAATGTGACGTTATTGTTTTGTTGATAACAGTGATGAATTATGTTGTTTAGATGTCTGGGAGTGGTCTTCGGAGGCTTGATAGCTACCTTTCGGTGAAGCATGAGTATTGAAAGCAATTTTGGGAAGGAATGTGGCACTGAAATGGGTAAGTAGCTAGTTTTTGGAATATTGCTGGGAGAAGGAACTATTTATAGGTGAGGATGTGCAGGCTGGGTGAAAAGATAGGATATCTGTGCTCTGGAGGAGAGTGACTACAGTAGGCTGGGATATACTGCACAGGGTTAAATAGGAGATGGATTATACGAGGGTGTCTAGGTTGGTGAAAAAGAAGTGAGAATGGTTTTGGGAAAATGTTGCTGTGGCGTTGAGACAAAAGGCAGAGGTGGCAACTAAAGTATGTGGGAACTTTCAAAGGGAGAGGAGAGAAGGAGATTTATTACGAAGGTTGTCCAGAAAGTAAGTTCCGATCGTTCACGAAATGGAAACCACTGGGAAAATTCGGTAAAGCTTTGCACATATGTGTTGGGAAGTGTCTCTAGTATGCCCGTCGGTCCTGTCGCATCGCTCTTTTCAGTTTTGAGTGAATAGTGAGCACGTAAAGATGCGTAGGGAATAGCGTCTCCCGCCAAGTATGATGGCCTGGTTAGAGATTTCGCCTGTGTTATGCAGCCCACATAACACAACTGTCGAGCAGTTCCTTCTACATGCCAACTCTCAGCCGCACACTGCAGGGGCAATGAAGACGCTCCTGCAGCCTTTCTGATGAGAAGTGTTTGATCACCCAGAATATAGTCCGTAATTGGCTCCCCATGAGTCTTATTTCTGCTCACAAGAACCGCTGGCTATGAAGACAAAATATTTCCACGCACAACGAGCTGCAGGCCAGTGCAGACAACTAGCCAAAAGCACAGGCGGCTGCTTTCTATGACGAGGATATTGGAAAGTTGATACAACACTTCGACAAAACTCAAAGTTGGAGCGGCGCCTATGTAGAGAAGTAGGGGAAGGTGTACCTAACTGTTGCAAACAAAACGTTTCTGCTTTTTACTGTGGTTTCCATTTCGTGACCGATTTCAACTTACTTTCTGGACAGCCCTCGTATTTAACGTTCCAACGACAAAGAGGTCATCAGAGACGGAGTACAAGCTGAGATTAGGGAAGGATGGGGAAGGAAGGCAGTCGAGCTCTTTCGAAGGAACCATCCAGGCATTTGCCTTAAGCGATTTAGGGAAATCACGGGAAACCTAAGTGTGGATGGCTAGACGCGGGTTTGAACCGTCATCCTCCCGAATTTGTGTCCTAACCACTGCACTACGCCGCTCGGTACATTCAAATGTGCAGGTACTTCGTATGGCTGTAGTCAGGTGACAGTAAGGGCTGTAGCTGCTGGATGGTAGCAATCTCCAAATCTAACTGTCTCTTCCATTCACTGTTTTTGTCGATAGTACTACTTAAAACCACGGTTTATATATGTTTATGGAGCTGCTTTAAATTGATGCATATTCTAACACCACACTGTACCCCACTGTCACGATTTAGTTTAGGTGGTATGTGATCCAGTAGATTAGCGTAGAGTTTTCCTTTGTTCCTTTTATCTATTTTCTTCGAGTTCATTGTTTTTTGCTTGATGTTATACTCATTCGAGATCTGTTAAAAATAATAGTAAAATTTTGTATAATAACATTATTGTTATTAAATTACAGATTCTTAGACTTTCTCGTTCAGGCTACTTCTCTCGGCAATTCACACACCTCTCACGGCAATGTTTACACCTCTCCAAGTTGCCTTTGGGAAATTTCGCAGAATCTTATTGTGCTATTAGTAATGTCAAAACAGCGTCCTTTCAACACCGAATTTAATTCTGGAAGTAGGGAAAAGTCACGTGGAGTGAAATCGGGAAGTAAGATGGCTGGGGAAGAACAGTCATTCGATTTTTGGTACAAAATCCATGAAGTGGCAAAATTTAGTGGTTAAAAGCTTTGTCACGGTGAAGGAACTACGAGTTTTCTTATGACAACTGTTAGGTTTTTCGCAGATGTTCTCGCAAAGTCTTCTCAGATTACTTGCATAGTAGTGACAACCGACATTAGACTTTTCAGTTAAAATCCGAAGTTCACCATTCCACTGAAATCGAAGCAACAGCATTTCGACATTCCATGGAAATTGTCATGAATGGGCGGCTGTCTGAATGTAGTAGCCCTAAACCGAACACTCTTCCCGTATGGTGATACCTTGCTCGACAGTTTCGTCATTCCCATCTTGACTAAGGAGTTTCATGAAAACATTCACCCAGTGTTCCTTCTGCACTTCAGTCATCAAATGAGCAACAAACTCTGCTGTAACTGCATGCATGTTAAATTTTCCACTTAAAATATCAGGACACGAATCAGTTGGGATTCCAGTCTCTTGTGCAAGTTCTCTGATAGATGGCAGGTGTCACCATCCAGATCCTTGATTTTCTGGTAGAGAGCCCCGGCAGGATTGAAGACCTTCCTGTTGGAGGGGATATTCGACTGATTGACGACCACTTTTGAAACGGGAGAATCATTCCTAACACTGAGCTCGACCTTGGACATTATCTCCGTAAGCCTACCTTAAAAGTTCAGATGTATTAGAAATTGTTTTCGTTACTTTCCCGTAAGGTTTCACGCTGCATTGTTGATACCGTAATTCAGACACTGTAAGTATCGTTCAAAGCTAGGTACTTTACCGACGCGTGATTTTTATGATCTTTTTTAACAAAGTATTCAAACAAAACTATGATGTGGTCAGAAATAAAATTGGTTCAGTTTTGTTTTATAGTTTGTTGAATACGAGGGCGTGCTGAAAAGTATTGCCTCCGAATTTGTTATGTACAAACTCTCGAATCTTTTTAAATAAAACAAGAGTCATGAACAATCTACATCGTTATTCTTCATGTCTACATATTTGCAGCCTCCTGCCGGTAGAAGGTTTCACGCTGCAGCGAGTAACATGGAGGTGCGTAACGTAACTATGTCGGTGCGTGGGAAACAACGTCTTGTAATCGAGTTTAGAATTTGAAGAGTTCATCCACGTATGGAGCACCGTCTCCTTCAGCATGACAATGCCAGACCACACACGACGGCTGCGACATCTATACTAATCCAACGCCTTGGGTTCACTGTCATCGGCCATTCTCCATACAGCCCCTACTTGACCCCATCCTATTTTCATCTGTTTCCAAAACTGAAAGGACACCTCCAAGGACTTCTCTTTGATAGTGATGAAGCGGTGCAAGCAGAGGAGAGATTGTGGCTCCGTGAACAAAGTCAAACAGTCTACAATGGAGGTGTCAACAAACTGGTGTCTCGTTGGGAGAAATGTGTTCGTCGCCAGGATGGCCACGTTGAGAAATAAATACGTAGACATGAATAATAAAGATGGAGAATTTTAATATCGTTTGTTTTATTTTAATAGCTTCAAGAAGTTTCACACAAAAAATTCAAAGGCACGCCCTCGTATATACAGACGGGCTACTATAGTTGCCAGGAAGGAAAACCTTACATAGCAGCATATACAAAGCGTCAGGATGACCGCTGTGCAAACTAAAGGCGAGTGTTGTAGCATAGTACATAATTGCCTAAGCGATAGTTTTCTTCTTTTTTGTGGGCTTCAGCTCATTCTTCTTAATTATGGGATTTGGAAAGTTGCAGAGGGTGTTCGGAATTTGTGTACCTGAACTGTCTGCTTCTGGTGTTATCCTATGTGAAAGTGTGCGAATGTTCTCTGAATGTTTGCGAATCATGTAAGTGAGGCGAAATGTTGGTATCAGCCCCTTGTTTACCTAAACGGATGTTGGAAACCGCCTAAACACCACGTCCAGTCTGACCGGCACATCGGCCCTTGTTGTTACTCCGCCGGATGGATACGATCCGGTGCCGGCGTAACTCCACAAATCTAGGAAGCAGAGTGATAAAGTGCACGGCTATCTGCGACGGCCAGTTGTCTAAATGATAAGGCTATGATTGTTGGACTGTTCTTTATTTCCTTCTGGAAACACTATTACAATTTCGACTTTATGGCGACTACCATGTGATTCATTATTCTCCTTTTGAAATTAGTGACACTGCATGTCGTACTACATGTCCAGAGCATCATGTTTACTATATGAACATACTGAGATCGCCATCTTATTACCATCTATACGGTTTCTATGGTCACATAATGAATATGACGTTCCTTACATGTACTATGTCACGCATTATAACTAATTTGGCACGGGAAATACTGAATCTGTGGACAATGCCCGCAAACCCGAAACTACAGTAGCTTATCCAGAAGAAAAGAAATACACCGTCCAGTCACATTAATGTGACAACCTGTCGACAGCCACCTGCTTCGCAGCGTAGATTATCTGCAAGACGTACGGGAAGAAAGTACTTGGGGATGTGGAGAAATGGCGACTCCACCGCAGTGGCCAGCTGCGCTAGGATTCTCGGCTGAGGACCAATGACGTGATCAGTCCGGTCGTGGTGGTCCACAGATTCTCGACTGGGCTTGAAATCTGTGGAGTTTGGGGGCCCGGGGGAGTAAGGTAAACTCCATCCTGATACTATTCAAACCACCCACGTACACTGCGAGTTATGGGTGACGTTACATTGTCTTGTTGGCAGTCGAGGAAAAAAGAATCTACATGTAAGGGTGTACATGATCCCGAAGGACAGTCGACCCGTTGTGCCTTCCATAATGACGAAATCACCCAGGGAATGCCACGAAACATTCCCTAGACAATAAAACTCCCTCCTCCGGACTGCACCCTTCCGACGATTGTACCAGGGCATTAACACTATGTGATCAAAAGTATCCTGACACCCCCAAAAACATACGTTTTTCATATTACGTGCATTGTGCTGCCACCTACTGCTACCATATCAGCGACCTCAGTAGTCATTAGACATCGTGAGAGAGCAGAATGGGCCTCTCTGCGGAACTCACGGACTTCGAACGTGGTCAGTTGACTGGGTGTCACTTGTGTCATACATCTGTACGCGAGATTTCCGCACCCCTAAACATCCCTAGGTCCACTGTTTCCAAAGAGATAGTGAAGCGGAAACGTGAAGGGACACGTACAGCACAATAGCGTACAGGCCAACCTCGTCTGTTGACTCACAGAGACCGCCAACAGTTGAAGAGGTTCGTAATGTATAATAGGCAGACATTTATCTGGACCACCACACAGGAATTCCAAACTGCATCAGGATCCACTGAAAGTACTATTAGCTACGCGGGAGGTGAGAAAACTTGGATTTCATGGTCGAGCGGCTGCACATAAGCCACACATCACGTCAATAAATGCCAAACGACGTCTCGCTTGGTGTAATGAACATAAAAATTATACTATTGAACAGTGTAAAAATGTTGTGTGGAGTAACGAATCACGGTACACAATGTGGCGATCCGGTGGCAGGGTGTGGGTATGACGAATGCCAAGTGAACGTCATCTGCCAGAGTGTGTAGTGCCAACAGTAAAATTCGGAGGCTATGGTGTTATGGAGTGGTCGTGTTTTTCATGGAGGGATCTTGCACCCCTTGTTGTTTTGCGTGGCACTATCACACCGCAGGCCTATATTGATGTTTTAAGCATCTTCTTGCTTCCCACTGTTGAAGAGCAATTCAGGGATGGCGATTGCATCTTTGAATACGATCGAGCACCTGTTCATAATTCACGGGCTGTGGCGGAGTGGTTATAGGACAATAACATACCTTTAATGGACTGCCCTGCACACAGTCCTGACCTGAATCGTATAGAACACCTTTGAGATGTTTTGGAACGCCGACTTTGTGCCAGGCCTCACCGACCGACATCGATACCTCTCCTCAGTGCAGTACTCCGTGAAGAATGGGCTGCCATACCCCAAGAAACCTTCCAGCACCTGATTGAAAGTGTGCCTGCGAGAGTGGAAGCTGTCATCAAGGCTAAGGGTGGGCCAACACCATATTGGATTCCATCATTACCGATAGAGAGCGCCACGAACTTGTAAGTCATTTTCAGCCAGGTATCCGGATACTTTTGATCACATACTGTACTTTCAGACTTTTCACGCCGTACACGCCAACAGACATCTGTCTGATGGCGCATAAAACGATCAGAAAAGGCCACCTGTCGCCTCTCAGTACACTTCCAGTTGAGGTATTGGCGTGT
Organism: Schistocerca americana; assembly: GCF_021461395.2. Classification (NCBI taxonomy): domain Eukaryota; kingdom Metazoa; phylum Arthropoda; class Insecta; order Orthoptera; family Acrididae; genus Schistocerca; species Schistocerca americana. The sequence continues at coordinate 662,108,917 of NC_060130.1, forward strand.
CAATTCCAGTCTTTGTCGCCGATGAACAGAAGTCAGCATGGGTGCATGAACCAGATTCTTGCTGTGGAGGCCTATACTCAGCAATGTTCGTTGAGGAGACACTGTTGATAACCCCTTGGTTGGAAATGGAAATGGCATGTGGCTAGGGCCTCCCGTCGGGTAGACCGTTCGCCTGGTGCAAGTCTTTCGAGTTGATGCCACTTCGGCGACATGCGTGTCAAAAAATGGTTCAAATGGCTCTGAGCACCATGGGACTTAACTACTGTGGTCATCAGTCCCCTAGAACTTAGAACTACTTAAACCTAACTAACCTAAGGACATCACACACATCCATGCCCGAGGCAGGATTCGAACCTGCGACCGTAGCGGTCACTCGGTTCCAGACTGTAGCGCCTATAACACATGCGTGTCGATTTGGATGAAATGATGATGATAAGGACAACACAACACCCAGTCCCTAAGCGGTGAAAATCTCCGAACCAGCCGGGAATCGAATCTGGGTCGTTAGGTATGACATTCCGTCGCGCTGACCTCTCAGCTACCAGGGACAGAGACCCCTTGGTTCATCTGCGCGGTCACTTGCTCAACAGCTGCACGTCTATTCTGCCGTGCACATTTCCGCAGCCGTCGTTCATGTCTGTCTATTCTGGACCGTGGTTTCCCTCTGTTACGTCGACGCCGGCTTTGGATAGCGCCATTTTGGCATGCACGGTATATATGAACCACGGCGGCTCGTGAACAATTTACAAAGTTTTCCGTTTCAGAAACGCTTCCACCTTTGGCCCAGAAGCCAGTGATAATGCTCTTTTGGACGTCAGGTAAATCGCTCCATTTCCGGATTATGACTACGACTGCACTGTTTTCGGCGTCCTTCCGATACGCTTTATACCTTCCACTGCAAGTTGTGCCACCTGCCGTCTGTGAGTGGTTATTGCACGTTGATGTCGAAAATAGGCGGTGGTCACATTATTGTGACTGGACTGTGTACAGTCATGACGAAACCATTATCATACAAACAATTCGGCAGGAGTGTGACTTCTAGTAATAAGAAAATCATCGATTGTTTACCGAACGAAGCATATGGAGACGTCATGCGGTATTTATGCACAAAGATCAAGTTATTAAAAGTAATAGAGTGTGTATTACATTCAACAAAAGATGTAGATACAATAACGTTATTTCGAATTGCAGTACGTTCTTGGCATGCATTACGACAGGAAACGTAAATTCCCTGAAGGAAAGTGATGAATCACTTGGCAATGGCTGCAAAGCCGAAATTGCAATAGTTTATCCAGAGTGAAAAATACAGTTGGACAGCGAAAGCGTTATCGTTTAGACCAACCTGCATGACCGGCACTTCCGTTAATAAGAAAATCATGGAGACTACGAAATATTTCTCAAACTTTTCAAAAACTTTCGTTTTTCACAAGAAACCCCAGGGAATACGTGCCAGCTGTAGAGAGAAGCGTGTGGTTTGCGTAGGACGGACGTTGGCGTGGAACGTAGTGGACGTCAGCTGAGGCGGCGGCGGTGAATGAGCCACTAGGTCAGTGGCCGCGCAACCCGCCAACACCAGCCGCGCCGCTCGCCTTTCCAAACAACAGCGTTGCCAAAATACTCCTTACCAAACTCGCCGCTTTACCCGAACTGACGAAGGGGAGAAGCAGATGTTCAAGTCTGAGACAGATTTCTTGTAGCTTTCTTCTTGGATATTCCAGAGCAAGCTTTTTCTGTGAAAGAGGAGGGCCTGGAGGTACGTGCAGTATTTCCGTTATCGGAAGACTTACTTCGCTCCTTACGTTTACATTGTGGCAAACAAACTGGCAGGTGAACAATATGTAGATTCTGAACTTCACTCAACTCCTACGGCTCATTCACTGGGTGTTTAACGCAGAGCGTAGCTCCCCAACGTACCGATAAGTTTGTTTGTGTTGTTAAATATTACGAGTGTGGATGTATTTTTCAGAGAGCTGAAATCTGGAGACATATTTTAGAAGCTGAACTGGCCAGAAATACTGTGACAGCCAACGGACAAAAATTGTAAAGGAGTAAGTCTTTTGCCTCGTGATGACTGGGTGTTGTGTGATGTCCTTAGGTTAGTTAGGTTTAAGTAGTTCTAAGTTATAGGGGACTGATGACCATAGATGTTAAGTCCCGTAGTGCTCAGAGCCATTTGAACCATTTAGTAAGTCTTTCTTCCTTAGTTATGTTCATGCAAGAACAAATTTCTATCACGGTATATAAAACATGCAAAGCATTCGGATGGCGAAAATTAATTTGCAATAAATTTTTCTGCTCAAGACGAGCATTGCTTTGCTACATAACTAACTCGAATAGCCAGAAAAAACACAGCAGTTTGGAGTTTTGCTAACGCCAGTATGCTACAGAAACACTTTCTTGCTTTCGAAAGTGACGGAGTGAGAATGTATGTGAAGCTTTTAAAATTCATAACGTAGCTGCAGACCTAATCTCCATTCCAGCATGAACAAATTTAAATTCGCTTGACACGGCTTCGTCAGGATCATTCATCCATAACGGGACAGAGTCTCTCCAAAGTGCTGAAACGCATTTCAGGGCTGCTACAAACACTATATTACGACTGCTGTGTTTTCGCACTGAGAACAGCAAGACTGTTGAACAAGAGATACTCCACTTCCAGCCAGCAGCACGCCATGTCGACGGCATCGCAGCTTCATCGTGCACCTAACTGTAGACATTATACGAGGTCATTCACATCCGCCTTGCTTCGTCGCAGTTCCGCGTAGTCTTTTTGCGCGAATCCACGAAACGTGTGCTGGCGCGTTATTCGGCGGCGCAAAACTGTGCAAACAAACGGGGACTGTGGCACGTGTAATGCAGGGCAGCACGGTCCCGGCGTGCCGACCTTCCCTACGCGCTGCGCGGCGCGGCGGCCAGGTGCGTGACGTCAGTTTGGCGAGCGCCATGGCTGCCGGCCGCCGGCGCACGTCCGCACGTCTCGGCGGCGTCTGCGCGCCTCAAGGTCACCGCCGCCGAATCTGCAGCGACCCACCGCGCCTCGCCCGCAGGCGCTCGTGCTCTTGGAACCAACTAGGAAGCATGCTACGGTTCAACGCCTCGTAGACACTGAAGATCGATGTACATCTGGCCTTTGTCGTGTTTATCTTCGTACATACAATGAACCTCAACGACTAATGTTCTATTAACTAGATCTTAGATAAGACTAGTAACTGCAGAAAGGGAACAGTATGTAGCGACTTACGTTTCCTTCCTTGGATTGCCGTCACCCATAAGAATAACATGCAAATATAGGAGTAGATAGTTAAATAAAAAAGAAAGTGTCTGTCACAATTACAAAGTACTCATTTATCATATGACTGGTTTCAGTGCATCATCAGTCATCATATCAACTGATTACAAATAAGACTTAAATGTCTAAATTTAAATCTATACTCTGCAGACCACTGAGAAGTGCCTGGAAGAGGCCGTTGGCCCTTCTTGTTAATTCGAATGGTTGGTGACTGTAGGGTTTACTTGATGGCATTTCCTGCTACTGTCTTGAGTTCAACTTTCTTGATGTTTTGGGTCATTGTCATAGGCGCCGACTACGGGTACGCTCGGTCGCCCAAACAAACCCCAAAATTTGAGTGGGTATGCGCAGCATACCTCATTGAAAGTTGTAGTATTATTTTTTTTACGTTATTATTCTGTAGATATATATTATATACGTTTCCATCATACCCAAACGGCACTATAAATGTTTTCTTCTTGACCGTAACTGTCCGCAGTTCGTAGTCTAGTGGCTAGCGTTGCCGCCTCTGGATCACGGGGCCCCGGGTTCGATTCCCGGCCGGGCTGGGGATTTTCTCTGCCCGGGGCTGGGAGTTTGTGTTGACTTCATCATTTCATCATCATTCGTGACTGTGGCTAGATTGGACAGTGAAAAATAAATTTGGACTGTGTAAAAACTAGGAATTTGTACGGGCGCTGATGATCGCGTAGTTGTGCGCCCCGTAAACCAAAATTAAAAAAATAAAGATATTGACCGTAATTAAAATCGACTCATTTATCGCATTGACGGGCGGCTGGGTTTTGTAATAAATCGTTGTAAAAAGATTATCTTAAAACAAACGGCTAACTGAATTCATAGGAATTAAAATCCACTTTGACATATAGGCTAAGTGAAGTGACCGTTTTCTGAAAAGTCCGAATATTAAGGGAATGCAGCTTGTTAAGTCAGTAATGTAAACTGAAGGCAGTTGCCTTTAATTATTATCACTGTACCAAATAACTAGAAATGAAGCCGGCTGGGTACGTTACGATGAAAACGTTTATACTACGAAGTACGAATTTAACTAGCGGTTTCTTCTAAAGCAATCTTTAGACATAACTGCGTATATTACCAGTGAGCGACATACCTGCTGTGAAGAGTGCCCCATCCCTCCTAGCTAAAATATTTAGTAATTAGACAGTATTTGTAAAAGCTTGGTGAAGTTCTTTGTGCTTTATTGGGAGCTCTTCAACAATCACGAAACGCAACCGCCAGCGAGAGGTTTTTTCTTGTGTAAACATGTGGGATATAATGAAACCTTTAGTGAATTTTAATTTCCAGGCTTCAACAACCGAACGAACAACGGAGTGCTCAGAAGTCAGAACGTGTACACTGTTAGACGTTAGTTTGTGTTCTGTTTGACCCGTGTCACCTGTGCTTGGAATTATCTTCTTCAAGTCTTGCGTGTCAAAATCGTTACAATGCGTAAGTCTATACTGGAATACAAAAGGACTTCTATTGATAATCGTGATGGTGATGGTGATGATGGTATCGAATAGACAGCGCGTAGTATTAAAAGGGACCCATCTTCGGCAGCTTGTGACAATGAAATCCCTGTTACTATTTCTGTTAATTCCACGCAAAATGATACCGGTGATGAAAGTGGCAGCTGCAGGGGCAGGACTTTTCTAAAACATTGGATAAAAACATGTACGTTCATTCAGTATGACGAAAAATATGTCAGAGTTTATTGTTTTTTGTGTAGGTCTATGTGTGGAAACAAGAGAATGTCTCCAAAAACAAAAATGTCTCCAAAAACAAAAACTGCGAACAAGGATTCCTATAATACATTCTTTAAGTACAGGTGTAAGGACTGTTCCGTTGCTCCAAAACGATTCAAGTCGCATGACAAAAATCTGCGTTTCATTTAATACAAATCATTTTATGAGAAAAAAGAATAAATATTCTGTCATCAGTAGGTCATTACAAAGCAAAAGAAATGCAGGCTGCTACTGTTTGTTATTATTATTCACATATAGGCCCAGTAGGACCACGCGAGGTACAATCCATCAATGTCGAGTTTAATGGTTGGCCTTTCTTTGTGCCCAAATTTGTTTCATCCTTTCAGAATGAAGTCTCTTTCTTTCATCAGACCATGGTGTTCCAGTCCGCTTTCTAATTTCCCTCTGACCAACTTTCCAATCAAATATCTTTCGTCTGAATGTTTTCCTATCTGTAAGGTGCGCCTGAGTTATACCAGCTGCTTTCAGATCCTCCTTAATCGCAGCAATCGATTTCATCGGTTCAGTTTTGGCCTTTCTTCTATTTTCGTAGAATTCTACTGTTTGTTTTGTCAATCTAGTGGGTGCCATTGTTTTAATGTACCCATAAAATTTAAGTCTTCGTTTTCTCATGTCACCATGTATATCTGTGTATTCTTCTATTTCCTTATTACTTCTCAGCCTATAAGTTTCTCCATCAGTAATTTTGGGGCCTAATATTTTCCTAATAATGTTTCTTTCTTTCTTTTGAATTTCTTCAATATCCCTCTTTCTATTTAAAATTAAAGTTTCTGCTCCGTAAAGACATTCAAGTTTGATTACAGTACTATAATGTCAAAGTTTACTGAATTTAGAAAGTGATTTTTTTATTATAAATATTTTGTGTTAATCTGAATGCAGTTGCCATCTTTTGACAGCGAACTTCATTTGCAGCTTTTTCCAGGCCGTTTTCTTGTATGATTTCCCCCAAGTACTTAAACTGAGATACCATTTTTATTCTTCAATATTTCGTGTTCAAAAACTTTGGTGGTTGTTTGTTGCATGTCATGTATTCCGTTTTTTCGAATGATATTTGTAGTCCTACCTTTCCCGAGACTTCTTTAAGAATTTCAATTTCTTTTTGAGCTGTGGTAACATCCCTAGTTGAAACTGCCAGATCATCTGCAAAGAGGAGGCAATCTTCTCTAATATCACTTCTACCTAACTTGATTGAATGGTCTATATTTTGAATAGACTTTTGCTCTCGCCATTCTCTAATTACCTTTCCCAAAACACAGTTAAACAGTAATGGAGAGAGTCCATCTCCTTGTCTAACACCAGTCTTTATTTAAAATGCTATAGAAATCTCTCCCATGAATTTAACTTTAGATCTAGTGTCAATTAACGTTTCCTTAATCAGTGTTAGGATTTTATTATCTAGCCCTTGTGCCTTTAAAATTTGGAAAAGAAATTAATTAATTGAGTCGCAAGGCCTTTTAAGGTACACAAATGTACATACAGTATTGTTACTGGACATCCTTTACTGTCTGAGGATTAGTTTTAAATCAAGAATTTGTTCCAGAGAGGATCTATTTTGTCTAAAGCCTGCTTGATGTTCACCAATTTTAAGTTCTAGCTTTTCTTTTGCTCGATCAAGTAAACACTGCGATAGAATTTTGTATATGACTGAGAGGATATAGGTTCCTTGGTAATTATTAACATCGGTCCTATCCCCTTTTTTAGCAATGGATGAATAATGGGAGTTTTCCAGTCCTCGGATATTTTATCAGTTTGACAGATAGGTCCTATTAGCTCAGTGATATCTTTTATAATGTTAGGGCCACATGATTTTAGTAATTCTACGATTATACCGTCTTCTCCGGATGCTTTATTGTTTTTAAGTCTCTTAATATGTTCAGTTATTTCGATTTCTTCAGATGCCTTAGAGTTAGGGTTTGTGTTATTAATCTGCTGTGACTGGAATTTATTCGCTGGTTCTGCACAGTTCAATAGTTTTTCAAAATAATTAGCAAGTACCTTACAATTTTCCTGGTTGTTAAGAGCCAAACTACCATTTTAATTTTTGAAGCAAAGACTTTGAGGATGGTAACCCGTTAGTTTTGTTTTGAATTTTTCATAAAAGTTTGTTGTATTGTTCGTTTGGAAATCTTTTTCGATTTCCAAAAATTGCACATTTTCTTAGTTTCTTTCAGTCTGTCGGATTAATTTAGATGTTTCTTTTCTCACAGTTATAAAGGTGTTGTGCTTTTTTCAGTTTCGTTACTATTTCAGTTTTTGAATCCCTCATGGTTAGACTTAATTGCTGTTCCATAATCCGCATTCCACCAAGGGTGTTTTTGTTTCTTTCGAAGTAGAATTAAATTTTGTGCTGTTTTAATGAACTTTTCTTTTAGGCTTTGCCAAATGTTGGGTTGTTTTCTGTCAAGTTCATTTCTTACACTTGAGGTTATTTTAGCAGTGTCAAATTTTGGGATAACATTTTTTGTTTTGAAGAGTTTCGGTGGCTGAAGTTTTACTTTTATTCGCGTTAGATAATGGTCAGAATCCATATTAGCCCCTTTCCTAACTTGGACATTTAAAATTTCTTTGTCGTTATGGTACGAAATTGCTACATTATCGATTCGAAATTCCCCAATAAATGTATTGGCAGCCCGCCAGGTTTTTTGTTTAGAAGGGTTCTTTTTAAAATGTGTTGGCACGATTTTAAGGTTAATATTTTTGCATGTTTCGAAAAGTCTTTGGCCATTTTAGTATGTCCATTTATTCGCAGGAAATCCACCCACTGTTTTCTTGTATTTTTTTCTCTTTACCTAATTGAGTGTTAAAATCACTCATTAAAATTTTTGTTTAAGGAACTGTACTTCAATACTGTTCTTCTTTTGCCAAGTCTCGGCCTTATGTAGTCATGTTGATGAATCTTCTAATTTTATCAGTCTTCTGAAATTACATTACTAGGATGTACCCAAAATGAAACTAACGTTTAATCAGATTAGTTGCAGGTGAATGTCTCATGACATACATAATGAAATTATAACATTCTCTTTAGAGAATTTTGATTCAACAAATAAAAGAATATGATTTATGTGCATTATTGTTGAACGAGACATCTGATGTATTAATTAGAGAGGAAATGTCTGTTTGTTTTCGTACTGATGACCAAAATTTTTTGTTTTAGTTTTTATGATCTCCCATTAACTAATTCAGATACCCTAGATAAATCTGTGAAGAATATACACTCCTGGAAATTGAAATAAGAACACAGTGAATTCATTGTCCCAGGAAGGGGAAACTTTATTGACACATTCCTGGGGTCAGATGCATCACATGATCACACTGACAGAACCACAGGCACATAGACACAGGCAACAGAGCATGCACAATGTCGGCACTAGTACAGTGTATATCCACCTTTCGCAGCAATGCAGGCTGCTATTCTCCCATGGAGACGATCGTAGAGATGCTGGATGTAGTCCTGTGGAACGGCTTGCCATGCCATTTCCACCTGGCGCCTCAGTTGGACCAGCGTTCGTGCTTGACGTGCAGACCGCGTGAGACGACGCTTCATCCAGTCCCAAACATGCTCAATGGGGGACAGATCTGGAGATCTTGCTGGCCAGGGTAGTTGACTTACACCTTCTAGAGCACGTTGGGTGGCACGGGATACATGCGGACGTGCATTGTCCTGTTGGAACAACAAGTTCCCTTGCCAGTCTAGGAATGGTTGAACGATGGGTTCGATGACGGTTTGGATGTACCGTGCACTATTCAGTGTCCCCTCGACGATCACCAGTGGTGTACGGCCAGTGTAGGAGATCGCTCCCCACACCATGATGCCGGGTGTTGGCCCTGTGTGCCTCGGTCGTATGCAGTCCTGATTGTGGCGCTCACCTGCACGGCGCCAAACACGCATACGACCATCATTGGCACCAAGGCAGAAGCGACTCTCATCGCTGAAGACGACACGTCTCCATTCGTCCCTCCATTCACGCCTGTCGCGACACCACTGGAAGCGGGCTGCACGATGTTGGGGGGTGAGCGGAAGACGGCCTAACGGTGTGCGGGACCGTAGCCCAGCTTCACGGAGACGGTTGCGAATGGTCCTCGCCGATACCCCAGGAGCAACAGTGTCCCTAATTTGCTGGGAAGTGGCGGTGCGGTCCCCTACGGCACTGCGTAGGATCCTACGGTCTTGGCGTGCATCCGTGCGTCGCTGCGGTCCGGTCCCAGGTCGACGGGCACGTGCACCTTCCGCCGACCACTGGCGACAACATCGATGTACTGTGGAGACCTCACGCCCCACGTGTTGAGCAATTCGGCGGTACGTCCACCCGGCCTCCCGCATGCCCACTATACGCCCTCGCTCAAAGTCCGTCAACTGCACATACGGTTCACGTCCACGCTGTCGCGGCATGCTACCAGTGTTAAAGACTGCGATGGAGCTCCGTATGCCACGGCAAACTGGCTGACACTGACGGCGGCGGTGCACAAATGCTGCGCAGCTAGCGCCATTCGACGGCCAACACCGCGGTTCCTGGTGTGTCCGCTGTGCCGTGCGTGTGATCATTGCTTGTACAGCCCTCTCGCAGTGTCCAGAGCAAGTATGGTGGGTCTGACACACCGGTGTCAATGTGTTCTTTTTTCCATTTCCAGGAGTGTATTATTAAGATATTCTATTTCTGTGAGCAATTGTCGTGGAAAATGCTCTTGGGGCACAAAAGATGTTATCAGCTGTCTGCAAGGATTACAGTCTCAGATAAAAGAAATTCAACCCATAGCTATTTACAATCATTGCTTGGCTTATTTCCTAAATTTAGTTGTTCAAGACTCATTTAATAACATTCCAGTATTAAGAGATATTCTGACAATTCTCAGAGATTTTATTTCATTTATATGTGATTCACTCAAGAGGCTAGGAAAACTCTGAAATCCTCAACAGTTACTTTCAGATTCTCATGACATTGAAGCAGGTCAAGGTTTAAGAGCATTCTTTGCAACGAGATGGTGCATGCGTGTTGTGTCTGTTGTGCATAGATAATAATTATGAAGTTCCAAAAAGAAACGATGCTGGTGAAAACCCTAAAGGATTTCTAAAATGTCTGTAGAAATTTGAAATTCTGTTTCATATCAAGATGCTAATTTTTGTATTCCAAAGAAAATAAAAACTTAACTTAGTACTTCAAAAAGTTTCATTGAATTTTCACCTTGCTCGTAATTCTCTAGAAGCTGTTTCGTTTGCAATAGAAGTATCTAGAAATACAAATACATTTTTATCACTTTGGGAACATGCTAAGAAAAAGAGTGATGCACTGCAATTAAAGCTACTCACTGTTTCACGTCCTAGAAAACTGCCATCAAAATTAAGAGGTTGTGACAAGTACAATTCATCAGAGATTCAAGAAAAGTTGCAAATCTTCTTTTTTGAGGTAATGGATCAAATGATAAGAATAATGAACATACCCAAGATTTTCAGAAGTAGTCGCCTATGGTCGTTGTGGTGCCATCACGGTTGCGAGTAATGCTTTACTATGAGCTGGCTTCCGATAGCCTCATGCGTATGACAACAAGGTTATTGTACCAGTTATCAGATCTTCTTCCCGTTCCATTCACGCATGGATCGCAAGAACAATGACCGTTAAAACGCCTCTGTGTGTGCTACAATTTAATACAGTCTTAACCTCGTGATTCCTACGGAAACTATAAGTAGACTGTTGAAGTATATTCCTTAATACTTGAAATTTTTTTAAGGAGGGTTACTCGGGATAATTTGCGTCATCTTCAAGTGTATGCCAGTTCAATTTGTTCGGGATCTATAGCGCACTCTCCAACCTGTGACCTTTCGTACTGTCCTTCGCTGTATACCGTCAGTATCTCCTGTTAGTCCAACACGCTGAGGGCCCCACACACTTCAGAAATATTCTAGGATGAGTCGTATGAATGTTTTTATAGCAGTCTCCTTCGTAGATTATAGCACTGCCCTTGTGTTCAACTGATTAACTGAGGTCTACCACCTGCTTTACAAATGAAAGAGCCTATGTATTCCATAATTTTACATTTCTGGACGTTTAAAGGAAGTTGCCAATCACTACACCACTTTAAAATCTTATCAAGGTCTGATTGAATATTTGTGCGACTTTTTTCAAACTATGTTTCACTTTGCATAACTTCACCATCAGCCAAACTCTGAGACTAATATCAATATTATCCACAAGGTGACCAGCTAGAATGACAACACAGTTCCTTGGGGCACACCTAAAGTGCCTTCTACATCTCTCGATAACTCTCCATCCTAGATAACATGCTGCGATCTCCCGAGCACGGAATGCTCAATCCATTCACAAATTTCGCTTGTTACCTCATACGATCGTACCACACTTTCGATAACAAGCGTTGCTGTGGTACTTGGTTAAGCGTTTTTCGGATGAACAGAAATACTGCATCTATCTGTCTTGATCCATGATAGATTCACATACATAAGAGCTGGGTTTCGCATGATTAGTGTTTTCAGAATCCTTGCTAGTTGGCAGGGAGGAGGTCATTCTGTTTGAGATATTTCATTACGTTAGAGCTCAGAATATAATCTAATATTCTACAGCAAATGTAAGTCAAAGATATTGGATAGTAGTTTTGATGATCACTTTTACCACTATCATTCTTGTCGATGGGTGTGATCTATGCTATCTTCCAACTATTGAGCACCGCATCTTGTTTGAGGGATCTACTGTAGATTATAGCTAAAAGAGAGGGTTAACTCATCCGCAAATTCGGTATAGAATGTGATAGGGATTCCATCGGGCTCTGCGGCCTTATTAAATTTTAGCGAGATATTTCATTATGTTGGAGGTTTCAGTTGTTTTTCAACATCTCCGACACTAACATTTATATCACTCATCTTTGAAGTGGTGCAAGAACTAAATTTGGGTAATACCCCTGGATTTTCCCTTGTAAAGGACCATATGTAAACGGAGTTCAGCATTTCTGCTTTTGCTTTGCTACCCTCAATTCCACTTCCTGGATCATCCAGGATTATCGGGATGCTAACTTTGTTATCACTAACAGCTTTTACGTATGATCTGCACCTCTTTGAGGTTTGTGAGAGGCCCTTCTACAATACTCATCAACGCTAGTTATTGAAGGCTTCACGCATTACCCTATTGACAGTCAAAGGTGTTTCATTCAGCATCTACCCTATGCTTTGTTGTACACCTATCATGCAGTAGCCTCTGTTCCTTATAACACTTCCTCACAGTGGATTTATACCACGGAGGGCCCCTCTCATAAAGAACTCCTCTACCAGTTACATGGTCAACTGATAGGCGCATGGTCAACTGTTCTTCTAAACCTGAGACACAGTTCTTCAAAATTTACTCTCCAGAGTTGAATGTTTCCAATTCCTTGTTTAGATACGACACTACTGCTTCTTTATCTAGTTTGCTGAACATATAAATGCTTTTTACTTGTTTTAGGTGGCCTTTGTCCTTTGGTAATCATTGTTGCTGCAACGGCTTCGTGGTCACTGATATCAGATTCAATGTAGACGTCCTCAAAGAGGTGAGGTACGTTTGTTGTTATTAGATCCCATATATTTCATCGTGTGTGGGCTTCTGTACAATCCGTTCTAGATGGTTCTCAGAGAAAGCATTAATAATGTTCCTCTGACGCTTTGTCAAGCCCATCACTTATACATCTGCAATTTTCCCAAATGGTTGTTGTATGATTAAAGTCGACTACGAAGATGACCACCCCTCCCATGACCCATGGACCTTGCCGTTGGTGCGGAGGCTTGCGTGCCACAGCGATACAGATAGCCGTACCATAGGTGCAACCACAATAGAGGGTATCTGTTGAGAGGCAAGACAAACGTGTGATTCCCGAAGAGGGGCAGCAGCCTTTTCGGTAGTTGCAGGGGCAACGGTCTGGATGAGGGAAACTACAGCCGTAATTTCTCCCGAGGGCATGCAGCTTTACTGAATGGTTAAATGATGATGGCGTCCTCTTTGGTAAAATACTCCGGAGGTAAAATAGTCCCCATTCGGATCTCCAGGCGGGGACTACTCAGGAGGATGTCGTTATCAGGAGAAGGAAAACTGGCGTTCTACGGATCGGAGTGTCGAATGTCAGATCCCTTAATCGGGCAGGCAGGTTAAAAAATTTAAAAAGGGAAATGGATAGGTTAATGTTGGATATAGTGGGAATTAGTGAAGTTCGGTGGCAGGAGGAACAAGACTTTTCGTCAGGTGAGTACAGGGTTATAAATTCCAAATCAAATAGGGGTAATAGAGGAATAGGTTTAATAATGAATAAAAAAATAGGAGTGCGGGTAAGCTACTACAAACAGCATAGTGAACGCATTATTGTGGCCAAGATAGATCCGAAGCCCACAGCTACTAGAGTAATACAAGTTTATATGCCAACTAGCTCTGCAGATGACGAAGAAATTGATGAAATGTATGATGAGATAAAAGAAATTATTGAGATAGTAAAGGCAGACGAAAATTTGATAGTCATGGGTGACTGGAATACGATAGTAGGAAAAGGAAGAAGAAGAAAATGTGGTAGGTTAATATGGAATGGGGGTAAGAAACGAAAGATGAAGCCGCCTGGTAGAATTTTGCACAGAGCATAACTTAATCATAGGTAACACTTGGTTCAAGAATCATGAAAGAAGCCTGGAGATACTAAAAGGTATCAGATAGATTATATAATGGTAAGACAGAGATTTAGGAACAAAGTTTTAAATTGTAAGACATTTCCAGGGGCAGATGTGGACTCTGACCACAATCTATTGGTTATGAACTGTAGATTAAAACTGAAGAAACTGAAAAAGGTGGGAATTTAAGGAGATGGGATCTGGATAAACTGACTAAACCAGAGGTTGTACAGAGTTTCAGGGAGAACATAAGGGAACAATTGACAGGAATGGGGGAAAGAAATACAGTAGAAGAAGAATGGATAGCTTTGAGGGATGAAGTAGTGAAGGTAGCAGAGGAACAAGTAGGTAAAAAGACGAGGGCTAGTAGAAATCCTTGGGTAACAGAAGAAATATTGAATTTAATTGATGAAAGGAGAAAATATTAAAAATGCAGTAAATGAAGCAAGCAAAAAGGAATACAAACGTCTCAAAAATGAGATCGACAGGAAGTGCAAAATGGCTAAGCAGGGATGGCTAGAGGACAAATGTAAGGATGTAGAGGCTTATCTCACTAGGGGTAAGATAGATACTGCCTACAGGAAAATTAAAGAGACCTTTGGAGAAAAGAAAACCACTTGTATGAATATCAAGAGCTCAGATGGAGACCCAGTTCTAAGCAAAGAAGGGAAAGCAGAAACGTTGAAGCAGTATATAGAGGGTCTATACAAGGACGATGTACTTGAGGACAACATTATGGAAATGGAAGAGGATGTAGATGAAGATGAAATGGGAGATATGATACAGCGTGAAGAGTTTGACAGAGCACTGAAAGACGTAAGCAGAAATAAGGCCCCGGGAGTAGACAACATTCCATTAGAACAACTGACAGCCTTGGGAGAGCCAGTCCTGACAAAACTCTACCATCTGGTGAGCAAGATGTATGAGGCAGGCGACCCTCAGACCTCAAGAAGAATATAATAATTCCAATCCCAAAGAAAGCAGGTGTTGAGAGTTGTGAAAACTACCGAACTATCAGTTTAATAAGTCACGGCTGCAAAATACTAATGCGAATTCTTTACAGACGAATGGAAAAACTGGTAGAAGCCAATTTCGGGGAAAATCAGTTTGGATTCCGTAGAAATGTTGGAACACGAGAGGCAATACTGACCCTACGACTTATCTTAGAAAATAGATTAATGCAATGGACTTTGGTGTGACGTCATACGCGCGTGACTGCGTGTGAGATCGCTCTCTAAGTTTTCATCTATTTTTAGGTTGCAGATATATATTTTAACGATTTTTGTGATAATATTTACTATATAAGTGACTTATTAGTGGTTTCTTCATTCACCTCTGCCTTTCTTGTGTTATGTTTCGTATCAAGCAACTTAACCTCTTACGCGTGTTTACATTCCGCGCTGACCAGTTGCAGCTGTAGCGGCGCATAGAAAGCTAAGTACTAATTAATTGTTTGTGTATAGTAGTTTATTTAGGAACTTTAGTAGTCTTCAACCGGTGTTCTTGGTGTTTTCCGGTGAAATAACTTCAGAAGAAATTTTTGCGAACTGCTTTCAGTTTCTTTACTGTCATTAGACGTTTGATTTTCTTTCTGTGTTAGTATTTTGTTATATTCTCATTTGTTGTTGATTAATACTGTCAATAATAGTAGTTACTTCCCTTGTAGAGCAAGTTTGTGATTACTGTAGTCAGTTTTTAACATCTTCTTATTGTAGTAGCGGAACTTAGATAAAGTTGTTTTCTTGTTTCAATAACTGTAAAATTTTACCATGGGTGAGAAGTGTGGGCTTTGCCGTAGGTTCGTGAGTAGTGGATTGCGGCGTGAGACTTGTTCGAAGTATTTTCACTGGGGGGAATGCAGTGGGGAAGCCAGAGGGCATTCTGGTGAGATCCTCTCCTGGAACTGCAGGTTATGTAGCAAGAGTAAGTTGATAGAGGAGCAGGAGCGTAAGATCTGTGCCCTTCAGGTGCAGTTGAAAAACACACAGGAGGAGCTAGATAGGATGAGGAGGGAGAAGGGGGTTGGGGAATGGGAGCTGGCTGTTGGCAAGAGATCTGCAAGGAGAAGGAGATTTTCAGATGGTTTTACTATTGGTATTTGTAATAGATTTGACCAACTGTCAGAGTCTAGTGGAGAGGAATCTCTAGTAGCTGTAGATGTAGGAAGTATGCAGCAGACCTCAGCAGATACGGTGGCTAGGACAGATGCAAAGTCTAAGAGAAAGAAGAAGGTTCTGCTGTTTGATAGTTCTCATGGTAGATGTGTAGGCCAGCAGTTGCAGGAAGTTTTGGGGAGTGAGTATCAGGTCACCAGCATTGTGAAGCCTAATGCAGGATTGGCTCAGGTGACTTTTAACATAGGGGGGTTATGTAGGGATTTTACAAAATAAGATCAGGTAGTGATTGTGGGTGGGGCTGGTAATAGTATTGATAGGGATGGGGAGTATAACATAGATGGTGACCTGGAAAAGATAGCCACTCAGACTGGCAACACGAATGTGCATTTCGTGGAACTGTTTCAGCGTCACGATCGGCCTCATCTTAATACAGCCGTCAGGCGTAATAACATGAGACTTGGGAGTGCGCTAATGACAAAAGGCATGAGTCACATTTCAGTGGTGTCGGTGGAGTCTATCAACAGGACGGGTTTCACTAGACATGGCCTGCACCTCAACAGGTATGGAAAGGGGAGGTTGGCAAAGCTTATAGGTGACAGCATAGGTAAGGGTGGTGGGATCACTCATGGGAAAATTCCGGTAGTTGTGGGTGTTAGAGCTGTACCTATTTTAGATTGAAGTCAGCTGACAGGTATTCCTGCTTAAGGGAAGTCGCTCTAACAAAGAAACCACTTTCGACAAAGCTTAGGTATCCGATTAATGAGGGAATTAGTATATTTCATCAAAACATACAAGGCATTAGAGATAAAGTTAGTGAACTACTTATAGATGTTGACTCTGAAATTATTGGTATATCTGAACACTTCTTAAATAAGGAGATAATTCAGAGGATTCCTTTACCAGGATACAGGTTGGCTGGCAGCTTTTCTAGGAGCTCTTTGCGGTGTGGGCGAGTAGCCATGTATGTGAAAAACGGTATCCCATTTGAGTCAATTGATGTTTCAAAGTACTGCACTGAAAGGGAATTTGAATGTTGTGCAGGTGTGGTTAAATTTAGTGGAGCTAAACTTCTTACTGTTGTTATTTATAGAGCCCCAGACTCCGATTTCACAACATTTTTGCTAAAGCTAGAGGAGGTTCTTGGTTCACTTTATAGGAAATACAACAAGTTAGTTATATGTGGTGACTTCAATATAAATTGTATAAGTGATTGTGCAAGGAAAAGGATGCTGGTAGACCTCCTTAATTCATATAATCTTATACAAACCGTATTCTTTCCAACGAGAGTGCAAGGGAACAGTAGAACAACCATAGACAATATTTTTGTTCATTCGTCATTACTAGAAGGGCATTCTGTTAGCAAAATGGTGAATGGCCTTTCAGATCATGATGCACAAATTTTAAGTCTAAAAGATTTTTGTGCTGCAACACAGGTTAAATATAGTTACCAACTTTTTAGGAAAGCTGATCCAGTTGCCGTAGAGACTTTTGTAAACCTTATCAAGGAACGAGAGTGGCAAGATGTTTATAGTGCTGATACAGTAGACGATAAATATAATGCTTTCCTCAAGACTTTTTCTCGTGCTCTTTGAAAGTTGCTTTCCGTTAGAACGTTCAAAACAGGGTATTAGCACAAACAGGCAGCCTGGGTGGCTGACTAAAGGGATGAGGATATCTTGTAGAACAAAGTGTCAATTATATCAAAACGTTAGAAACAGTCACAATCTAAATGCAGCAGCCCATTACAAACAGTATTGTAAGGTGCTTAAAAAAGTTATTAGGAAGGCAAAAAGTATGTGGTATGCAGATAGAATAGCTAAGTCTCAGGATAAAATTAAAACCATATGGTCAGTCGTAAAGGAAGTGGCTGGTCTGCAGAGACAGGTCGACGATATAGAATCAGTGCGTAGTGGGAATGTCCGTGTTACTGATAAGTCGCATATATGTACAGTATTTAATAATCACTTTCTGAATATAGCAGGTGAACTAAATAGGAACCTAGTCCCAACAGGGAATCACATAGCGCTCGTAGAAAAAAGTGTTCCGAGACTGTTACCTGAAATGCTCCTCCATGATACTGACAAGAGGGAGATTGAGTTAATAATTAAATCACTAAAGACCAAGAACTCTCATGGATATGACGGGGTATCTAGCAGAATACTGAAGTATTGTTCTATGTATGTTAGCCCAGTACTTAGCCATATCTGTAACTTTTCTTTTAGGAGTGGTCGGTTTCCTGACCGATTAAAATACTCGGTAGTGAAGCCACTTTATAAAAAGGGAGACAGGGATAGTGTTAATAATTATAGACCTATTTCTATGCCATCGGTGTTTGCTAAAGTTATCGAGAGGGTTGTATATACAAGGTTACTGGAGCATTTAAATTCACATAATTTGCTGTCAAATGTACAGTTTGGTTTTAGAAATGGCTTAACAACTGAAAATGCTGTAGTCTCTTTTCTCTGTGAGGTTTTGAACGGATTAAATAAACGTTTGCGAACGTTAGGTGTTTTCTTTGATTTAACGAAGGCTTTTGACTGTGTTAACCACAAAATATTACTGCAGAAGTTGGAACATTATGGAGTAAGGGGAGTAGCTTACAATTGGTTCGCCTCTTACTTTAAGAACAGAAAGCAGAAGGTAATTCTCCGCAACATTGAGAGTGGTAATGATGTTTAGTCCCAATGGGGCACTGTTAAATGGGGCGCTCCCCAAGGATCGGTGCTGGGGCCACTGCTGTTTCTTATTTATATAAATGATTATTTATATAAATGATATGCCTTCTAGTATTACAGGTGATTCAAAAATATTTCTCTTTGCTGATGACACCAGCTTGGTAGTGAAGGATCTTCTGTTTAATATTGAAACATTATCAAATAACGTAGTTCATGAAATAAGTTCGTGGCTTGTGGAAAATAATTTGATGCTAAATCACAGTAAGACTCAGTTTTTACAGTTTCTAACTCACAATTCAACAAGAACTGATATTTTAATCAGACAGAATGGGCATGTTATAAGTGAGACGGAACAGTTCAAGTTCCTAGGCGTACGGATAAATAGTAAGCTGTTGTGGAAAGCCCATGTTCAGGATCTTGTTCAGAAACTAAATGCTGCTTTATTTACCATTAGAACAGTATCTGAACTAAGTGACATTTCAACACGAAAAGTAGTCTACTTCGCATATTATCATACGCTTATGTCATATGGTATTATTTTTTGGGGTAATTCTTCTGATTCAAAAAGGGTATTTTTGGCTCAAAAACGGGCTGTTCGAACTATGTGTGGTGTAAGTTCGAGAACCTCTTGTCGACCCCTATTCAATAGTCTGGGAATTCTGAAATTGCCCTCACAGTATATATTTTCTTTAATGTCGTTTCCTGTTAGCAATATTAGCTTATTCCCAAGAGTTAGCAGCTTTCACTCAGTTAATACTAGGCAGAAATCAAATCTGCATGTGGAATGCACTTCCTTGACTCTTGTGCAGAAAGGAGTGCAGTATTCTGCTGCATCCATTTTCAATAAGCTACCACAAGAACTCAAAAATCTTAGCAGTAGCCCAAACGCTTTTAAGTCAAAACTGAAGAGTTTCCTCATGGCTCACTCCTTCGATTCTGTCGAGGAGCTCCTGGAAGAGCTAAAAAATTAAGCAAATTCCAGTGTTACATTCTTGATTTTCTTTATTTAAACTAATGACGTGTCGCCTGAATATGTTTCTTATATTTCATTTTATGTTTCTACAATCGTGTTATAATTTCATGTATTGACTCGTTCCATGACCATGGAAACTTCTCCTTAATGTGGTCCCACGGAACAATTAAATAAAATAAAATAAATAAAAAGGGAAACCTACGTTTATAGCATTTGTAGACTTAGAGAAAGCTTTGACAATGTTGACTGGAATACTCTTTTTCAAATTCTGAAGGTGGTAGGGGTAAAGTACAGGGAGCGAAGGGTTATTTACAAATTGTACAGAAACCAGGTGGCAGTTATAAGAGTCGAGGGACATGAAAGGGAAGCAGTGGTTGAGAAGGGAGTGAGACAGGGTTGTAGACTCTCTCCGATGTTATTCAATCTGCATATTGAGTAAGCAGTAAAGGAAAGGAAAGAAAAATTCGGAGTAGGTATTAAAATCCATGGAGAAGAAATAAAGACTTTGAGGTTCGTCGATGACATTGTAATTCTGTGAGACACAGCAAAGAACTTGGAAAAACAGTTGAACGGAATGGACAGTGTCTTAAAAGAAGGATATAAGGTGAACATCAACAAAACAAAACGAGGATAATGGAATTTAGTCGAATTAAATCGGGTGATGCTGAGGGAATTAGATTAGGAAATGAGACACTTAAAGCAGTAAAGGAGTTTTGCTATTTGGGGAGCAAAATAACTGATGATGGTCGAAGTAGAGAGGATATGAAATGTAGACTAGCAATGACAAGGAAAGCGTTTCTGAAAAAGAGAAATTTGTTAACGTCGAGTATAGAGTTAAGTGTCAGGAAGACGTTTCTGAAAATATTTGTATGGAGTGTAGCCATGTATGGAAGTGAAACGTGGACGATAAATAGTTTGGACAAGACGAGAATAGAAGCTTTCGAAACGTGGTGCTACAGAAGAATGCTGAAGATCAGGTGGGTAGATCACATAACTAATGTGGAGGTGTTGAATAGAATTGGGGAGGAGTTTGTGGCACAACTTGACTAGAAGAAGGGATCGGTTGGTAGGACATGTTCTGAGGCATCAATGGATCACCAATTTAGTATTGGAGGGTAGCGTGGAGGGTAAAAATCGTAGAGGGAGACCAAGAGATGAATACACTAAGCAGATTCAGAAGGATGTAGGTTGCAGTAGTTACTGGGAGATGAAGTAGCTTGCACAGGATAGAGTAGCATGGAGAGCTGCATCAAACCAGTTTCAGGACTTAAGACCATAACAACAACACGAAGATGACGACATGATTGGGAAACTTAAGTTTTCTGTAGAGTTGACAGTTACATCTGGAAGTGAGTCTGGTCGTCGACAGAAGGATCCTATTATAATTTCATACACACCCTTGATACTGTGTCTTACCCTCAATATCTCGTCTAGTTTCAGTTTCTGTCTCGATAGGGTTAAGTTTACTATCCACTACGACAAATACACCACCTACATTTAACATTAACTTATTCTATCGATATGGACTTACATTTTCTTCAAAAATATCACTGCTATCAGCTTCGGGTTCTAATTAGATTTCTGTAACTATTACTTCGTGAGCTACACAGCTTTTCTTAGGAGCATTTCAAACTCTGGTGTTATACTGCGAATGCTTCAGCAGTTAATCACTAGGATTTTAATACTATTACCTGTAGAAATCATTCCTTTGGACGTTGTATTGACATTTCGGGTCCCCTGCACTTTGTATATTGACTGGATGTGAACTGCGGCATTCTAAATAGCAGCCGTTTGTGATACTGCAACTCACAGCGACGTGTCATTCACTGCCAAGCATTCTATATCTTGCGATGGTGCAGGGCATATTGAAACGGGTCATATGTTAATAAAATTACTCTTTGATAGAGATTAAAAAACATGTTGTTACTAACAGTACTGCGACCACTACGCCCCAGTGATGTCAGGATTTAAAATATTTGTTTCTCTTTACCAATGATTCACTCACGGTTACGTGTTTAGTATATTAGTTTTCATATATCCTTCTAGATGTAAAATACCTGCAGATACAAATATCAGCTTTATTTAATCCGCCGGCATGTTATTATTACTTTAGTTCTCATTTCTTGTGATTTTATTTCTCAACAGAATACAATAAGTGTTGTCTGACTCACAGTTTACTGCAAGGAATTTCGTCCACTCAGTCCTCTGCTTAATCACTGCAGTGAAATGTGCTTCTTCAGTTTCTCCTGGCGTATTTGTTGATCGAAGAGTCCAAAGGTATACTGCCGGTTCATTGTGAGCAACGGGCACAATATTTCAGCAATCAGACATGTCGCCATCGTCAGGTGCGCTGACGAACTGAGCTCCTGAGGGTTTTTTTTTTTTTTTTTTGGCACTTTTCATTCTCACCTCTGAGGGAGGAGAGCGGCTGTTTGAGGGTATGCTGGCGTCCCTTTTCTGGCTTAGGGGTTCTACATACTTATTTTTTTGTTACAATTTATTTTTCTGGCAAGTTCATTTGTCATATATGGTTTTATTACAAGTATTACAGTATATTCCTGTTTTTTAGTTTTAAGTAACGTTATTTCAATATCATTTAAGTTTTAATAAAAACAAAAGACATAATGAAGACGAAAAACGTAATAAAAACAAAAGACTTAATAAAAACGAAAGACATATATATGAATAATAGAAAGGCAGTATGGGAAAGGATATGTACATAAGAAGGTTAAGGATATATAAGTGAGGTGTAATTTATAGGTAACTTGTTAGTATTGACACGGTAAGTTTCAAGAGTGATTTCCTTGATCGCTATACATATATTTCGGTAATCTGTTGGAGATATCAGGTTCTGAGCGTAGATGTTTTACAATATGTTTTGGGTATAATAGTATATATTTTATAAGTGGTGCTGCATCTCTTGCTAAAGTATTTTCAATTTTAGTTCTAGTTTTTAATTGTTAATTGATCCTGAGAGGGAGTGCTCTGCATTGTCAGGCGTTTGGTGTTGTTTAGACTGTTTGCTGGTTTCTTGTGTCGATTTATTATGTGTGTGTGTTTGTGGTTATTCCATTATTCTTTCATCTAGGTGAGTTGGTGGTGTTGTGTTTACGATTAGGAGTTGCAGGATTGGGACGAGGTCAGGGAATGTTTTGGCTGTGTTTAGGGCTATTGTGCTTGAGGGTGGTATATATTTGTACTTAGGGTTTCTGTTTTCTGTTCCGTTTATGGTGAGAATATCCTCCACGTCTGGTCTTGTGTGGAGTCTGGGTTTCCGTATCTCGCCCTGAGCTTGGCGATTTTGGTTTGCAGTGGTCCTTTACCTGTGATTGTGTACAGTTCATTGCTGGGGGTTGTGGGAAGTAGCTTGGTGATGCTGCGTGTAACTCTTCTTCCTGTTCTAAAGAGCTTATTCGCGATGTGGGCCAGTATTCACCCGAGTGGGGCGACTGAATACTCCAGTACTGGTCTTATGAATGTTTCAACGCTTCAGCCATGAAAGCTTCCTTGCACCTGTCTTATTAAATTTTGTCTGAGTCGTATTTTGTTTAGTAAGTGATTCAGGTGTCTTTTCCAGTTAAGGTGTCGGTCTAGATGTACTCCTAGGTATATGGCTGAGCTGTTGAGGGCGGGCTGCCGCCTTATATCCCCTTCCCCATGGGCAGTTCCTCTAGGCGTCTGTGGCAGCGTCGGTGTAGTTGCTACGTCCACCCAGCTCGCCAGATCAGGTTCCACTGCGACTACCACCTGGAGCAGCTGAAGAAGTACGTCGGGAAACCTGCAGTGCTCTGACGAGGACTTAAGCTACGAATTCGACCATTATCAGCAGAGAAAGGACAGCCATTCGGGAACTGAGAGAGTGCCCTGAGATTGTTGTCTTACGGAATGACAAAGGTAATGCAACTGTTGCTCTTTCTCATAAAGACTACATTGAGAAGATGCAGTGCCTAGGATGACGATGCCTACGGGCAGATTAACGCTGACCCCACAAAGAAGGTGGAGAACAAGACAAGGGCTTTTCTCAGGGATGCGGATTTACCTAGTAGATAGTGTCGGAAGTTCCATGCGGCTCTTCGCGGATGATGCTGTAGTATACAGAGAAGTTGCAGCATTAGAAAATAGTAGCGAAATGCAGGAAGATCTTCAGCGGATAGGCACTTGGTGCAGGGAGTGGCAACTGACCCTTAACATAGACAAATGTAATGTATTGCGAATACATAGAAAGAAAGATCCTTTATTGTATGATTATATGATAGCGGGACAAACACTGGTAGCAGTTACTTCTGTAAAATATCTGGGAGTATGCGTGCGGAACGATTTGAAGTGGAATGATCATATAAAATTAATTGTTGGTAAGGCGGGTACCAGGTTGAGATTCATTGGGAGAGTCCTTAGAAAATGAAGTCCATCAACAAAGGAGGTGGCTTACAAAACACTTGTTCGACCTATACTTGAGTATTGCTCATCAGTGTGGGATCCGTACCAGATCGTGTTGACGGAGGAGATAGAGAAGATCCAAAGAAAAGCGGTGCGTTTCGTCATAGGGTTATTTGGTAACCGTGATAGGGTTACGGAGATGTTTAGCAAACTCAAGTGGCAGACTCTGCAAGTGAGGCGCTCTGCATCGCGGTGTAGCTTGCTCGCCAGGTTTCGAGAGGGCGCGCTTCTGGATGAGGTATCGAATATATTGCTTCCCCCTACTTATACCTCCCGAGGAGATCACGAATGTAAAATTAGAGAGATTCGAGCGCGCACGGAGGCTTTCAGACAGTCGTTCTTCCCGCGAACCATACGCGACTGGAACAGAAAAGGGAGGTAATGACAGTGGCACGCAAAGTGCCCTCCGCCACACACCGTTGGGTGGCTTGTGGAGTACAAATGTAGATGTAGATGTAGAGAGTCACCAAAAAATTGTAGCCTCAAGGACCTGAACCGCCAAGACTTTATGGACTCCGGAAAGTCCACAAAGAGAGTGTGCCGTTACGCCCGATTGTCAGCAATATTACGGCACCTACATATTTACTGGCAAAATACGTGGTTGCAATACTAAGCCCTTATGTAGGCAAATGCCCTCATCACATCCACAATTTTGTGGATTTTGTAAAATATCTCGACAATTTCAGGATGCAAGACTCAGATATCCTGGTGAGCTTTGGCGTTGTTTCTTTATTCACCAGGGTGCCTCTACGAGAGTCAGTCGAGCTTATTGGGAAGAAATTTGACTAGAAGACCACCGACCTTTTCAAGCATGTCCTGACCTCCAGGTATTTTCTGTTTAATGGAGAAAATTATGAACAAACGGAAGGAGTCGCAATGAGCAGCCCACTATCACCTTTGGTCGCGAATTTGTATATGGAGTACTTCGAGTAGGAAACCTTGGCGTCATCCAAACGGATTCCTACTTGTTTTTTTCCATTACGTGGATGACACGTTCGTCATCTGGCCCCATGATAGGGACACGCTCCTCGACTTCTTTACACATCTGAACTTCATACATTCCAACATCCAATTCACAATGGAGACCGAAGCAGAAGGAAGATTACCTTTCCTGGACGTCATGGTCAAGAGAAGAGCTGATGGCACGTTGGGTCACGGTGGGTACAGGAAAAATACGCACAGTGATCTGTATTTGCACGCAGACAGCTGTCACCACCCTTCTAAGAGAAATGGGGTTCTAACAACACTGGTACACAGGGCGCGCAGCATCTCTGGCGCAGAGAGTCTGCCCCAGGAGCTGGAACACCTCAGAACCTTATCCCGAACGAATGGGTACCCGCAATGACAGATTAGACGCGCCCTCCGGCCAACTGCTACAGTGCAACCTTTGGAAACGGAAGAAGTCACGGAGAAAGAAGTAGCTACTGCATTTATTCCGTACACTGGCGTACTATCGGGGAGAATCGGATGCATATTAAAGGAACACCGAGTTAAAACCGTCTTTTGCCCTCCCAATAAAACACGAGCGTTATTGGGAAGTGTGAAAGATGATCACGGCTTGCGGAAGGCTGGCGTATACCAGTTTCCTTGTCAGTGTGGTAAGACCTATATTCGACAGGCAGTAGGCACCATCGAAGATTGTTGCCGAGAACACCGAAGGCACATACGACTGAAGTATCGTTACAAGTAGGTGGTCGCACTGTTTGTCCGAAAAACACGAGTGCGAGCGTACCACCGGGGACGAAGTCGTCAACCGAGACTGCGGTTATACGCTTAGCAAGACATGGGAACCAGGACTGCGTGTAATTAAGAAGACACTCAGCAACGAAAACGATCTGGCGAGTTGGGCGGACGTAGCAATTACACCGACACTCCCACAGACGCCGACCCCTGCGTCTCCGCGACAGCCGACGCGCGCCCGCGGGAGCGGACCGCGTAGGGAAAGGCCCGTGGGTTCAAATGGTTCAAATGGCTCTGAGCACTATGGGACTCAACTGCTGAGGTCATTAGTCCCCTAGAACTTAGAACTAGTGAAACCTAACTAACCTAAGGACATCACACACATCCATGCCCGAGGCAGGATTCGAACCTGCGACCGTAGCGGTCTCGCGGTTCCAGACGGCAGCGCCAGAACCGCGCGGAAAGGCCCGTGGGGGGAGGGGATATAAGGTGGACGCCCGCCCTCAGGAGCTCAGTTCCTCAGCACACCTGACGATGATGAGATGTCTGATCGCCGAAACATTGTGGCCGCTGGAAACAACAGTGAAATGTTTACACAGGCAGTCACTGTTCTCTAACTAAGTTAGACTAAATGACAAAACTTCAATCGTGATTTACCAAAACTTCAAAGTATTTAGCATCCATTTTGGGACATAAATACTTTGACCCCCGTAATAAAATATTTATTAGATTTGAATTATGAATGTAATTTGTAAACTTAAAACTGAAATTCATAAATATTCTGTTGTGTTGGCAGAAGAGCCAACACCGTGTTACTATTGAGGTCCGAAATCCACGCGTTTTAGCTCACGCAGGCTGGCGTGAGGAGGGAAGTAATCTACTGACGTGAGGTCTGGAACATGACAAAGAATTAGAATTCAGAAAGCGGACGTAATTAGTTTGATACTTAACTTTAATCCATTAATGATGAACGTCGCTCTTGACGATACATGATTCACAATATTATCTGTTCAGAATAGTAACTGAATATGGCGCCTTGCTAGGTCGTAGCAAATGACGTAGTTGAAGGCTATGCTAAACTGTCGTCTTGGCAAATGAGAGCGTATGTAGACGGTGAACCATCGCTAGCAAAGTCGGCTGTACAACTGGGGCGAGTACTAGGGAGTCTCTCTAGACTCGACATGCCGTGTGGCGGCGCTCGGTCTGCAATCACTGATAGTGGCGACACGCGGGTCCGACGTATACTAACGGACCGCGGCCGATTTAAAGGCTACCACATAGCATGTGTGGTGTCTGGCGGTGACACCACATATTCATATACAACTATAATAACATTTTATTCTATTATTACATTTAAAAATACTTCTAGATTTTTGTGAAACTGCAAAGAACAGTTCATCTTTTGTGTAAAATAATGATATATTTTGTATTTGGTGCAGTGCACTGTCATGAAACCCTTTCAACCAAGAAAAAGACATCTGGTACGACTTTTATGACTGCTGTTCATCATCTCACACAGATTCATGGCATGGAATCTCCGTACTGTATATGACAGCACAGGCTTTGGCGTCCAGAGGGTTCCCTTACTGGAGCTGCATACTTTTTGCCCCCTCCTCCTATCCATTTTCTTTTTCTTCTTGCACTCTTTCCTGATACATCTATATTCAATGTTCGATTGTTAAGTCGCAGATGGAAACCGATTACATATCTTTTACCGGCCACTGTTCCTTTGCAGCAGCTTTCGGTCTTGCTACAACGATCCAGCTGTTGTAAAGTCTACAAAGTTATAAATGATCCTGATTGTCCATTTCCTAGGACGACATCTCAGGGTACACTTTCTTAGTAACGTACTCTGTCGAGGTGGTCTGTGTCACCCACATGGTGGTATCTTTTTACTACATTTGGTCTTGAAACTTTTAATGTACAGTCAGTCTTTCTTGGGGCACTGCCTACGTCCTTAAACTGATTTAACACCATACTGTGTCGACACGTGTAGTAAACGGATTTATTGTCAATCCATTCGATTGTTGTGAATGTTACCGCACATCTCACAAGTTGATGAAAACTGTGTCTGCCTCGTATCCTGAGTTCTCCATCAGACTGAAAAATTAATGTTATGGGCAAACATATGACAATGACTGTCCCGCTTGTGTTACCTAACAGTCTATCAAAGTGTGTTTCTGACACACGTACATATAGACAGGCTTCTACTGGCAGAAATGTATCAACTGTGAAAACTACACGGCCTCATTCGTCTAAATACTGCAGCATTGGTATTATTTAGTCTGCTATCTCTTTTCCTTCTCCTTTAAACAACATAACTCAAGCAATATGGTAATGACGTGTCCAAGACAACATTATTTGTCTAGGAGCATGTGACTTCTCTTTGAAATACAGTCACGTGGCCATAGAGAGACGTACCAAATTTTTCAGAATCATTCAGTTCACTTTTGGCAGTAACACAACTGGCTTGTCCCGTTTATTTATGCTTTAATTTTTCAAAAATAGATTTCGTGATAACTTGCTACATCTTGTAATCAGTTTTAAAGAATTATACTGGCACTATATGGTACATTTATCGTCATCTAACACCTGATAATTAAGGATTACCACCTGAACATTGTGTACCAGGTGTCACGTGCGTTGATTACGAGAAGCCACTGATGCTACAACAGGAATCCCAAACCCATTCACTTTGACATTCTCTAATCCAAGTTGGAGATTTCATAGCTGCATAATAGAAAAGTCGAAGGTGTCTGACAATAATGGGAATAACAAAAGCCAGAATAATACACATCCAACACAGGTGGGCAGTACAAGACACATTAAGATAGTTTTAGTAACCAAATGGTCCAGTTCTTCTAGAGCTTGGGCCTTGCTCTTCCTGGTAAAAAGTCCCCAAACGAGGTCTTTTAAATCCACTATGGAATACAAACAAATGACAGAAGATCAATGGAAGAAACAATCTCAAACAAAGGCTGAAAAACATCCCATCATTGAAGATAAAAATTGGTCTGGAGCATCATCGGCAACAGCTCCAAACATGAAGACAAAAAAATATGACTGAAATTCAAACAACTCAAATTATGTAACGAAAACTCCATTGTGGTAAACTGACGATGAAGACAGTTCAAGTGATGAAGATTCATACAAGCAAGGATGGAAATGGATTAAAGGGTTTGAAACACTCCAAGTAGTGCCATGGAATAGATTTATCCTTAACGAAAGTCAAAAGTTTTTGTCTGGATGGATAAGTAGCTGTAGCTCTTACGTTCTTTATAGCTCTTTCCAATCAAAAACTTGCAGGCAAATATGTAGTGCTAGTAAGCACTCGTTCTGGATAGGTAATGTCACTAAAACAATATGAAGAAGGAAACGGGAACTGTGTCATATTATAAAAGACAGTAAGAGCCCAGTAACAGAATTTCACTATAGACAGTACTGCAAAGTGCCGAGGAATTTCATCAGACAGAATAAAACAATGCTTTATATCAAGAGGTTACAGAGCTCTCAGAACGAAACTGAAACTATACGATCAATTGTGAAAGTGCAGTCAAGGCGAAATGTTGGCACTCAACACATTATATCTATCTCAAGTGACAATGATCTACCCCAATTCTACAAAATATTTAATAACCAATTCTTCTCAACAGTTGGCAAGTTAAATCAAAATATTATTGGTATGCTTATATATGCAGAGCTCTTGAAAGCTAGTGTTGCAAGAGAACAACATCACATGCAGCTACAAAAAACAAGCAAATATGAAATTCAAAAAATTACTAGATCGTTAAAGGCACCCAAGGATATGATGAAATTTCAAGTAAGCTTATGAAGGTCAGTGTACCATATATTATTTTTATATTCAGTCACCTTTTAAGTGTGTCCTTATATGTGGTAAAATTCCTGACAGATTGAAATAATAATCAGTGAAACCCCTTTATAAAAAGGGTGAAAGACATAATGAACACAAGTTGCTGGCTGTTTTCTTTGCTACCAGCGCTCCCAAAACCTTTGAGAAAGCAACATATTGGGGAGCAGTGGCACATTTCAGTACACATAACCTATACCTACACATGTATGCTCTGTAAGCCGCCTTAAGTGTTTCAGACTCACAGTTCGGCTCCAGGAAACTGTTATCCACAGAAAATGCGTTCCTTTATTTTTTTGTATGTAAGGCACTATCATGTCTAACTGTTAGGTTGAGAAAAGTAGGTAGTCTCTTTATTCTAACTTAAGCAAGTAATTGTGTGGACCATGCAGTACTTCTACATAAGTTGGAACATTATGGTATCAGGTAAAAGGCTCAGCAATGGCTCACTTCATATTTGGGAACCAGAAAACGAAAGATTATCTTCCATTGTCAACACACAGGGAAGATATTTGAATGTGACGTGGATCATATAAAGTGTGAGGTGATACAATGTTCTGTTCAGGGCCCATTCCTTTTCTTGATATGTATTAACGAGCTGCAGTTAAACATGACAGGTGACCCAAAGGCTTTTCTCTGCGGATGAAACGAGTGTTATTGTGAATGCCATGCCCAAAATATTGTTGTGAACGATACAGAACGCAGTATAAATGATATAGCTAAAATGGCTTCCAGAGAACAGATTGGCACTTAATTCTAACAAAACACAGTATACAAAGTTTTCGACACAGAAGTCTTGTAAAAACGAAATTTTACAGTCCCGTGCTTGTCAAACAGTCAGTGAAGTCGAGCACTTTAAAATCTTAAGGCTGAGTGTAAGCAGAATGCTTTCCTGGAGCTATCACGCTGAAGATATCCTGATCCTGCAGAAACTGAATGCTCCTATCTTCATTATAAGAACGATCTCCACTGCCTCTGACACTGGAACACGAAGACTTGTTTACTTTGTTTATTTTCACTCTGCCGGCCGCGGTGGCCAAGCGGTTCTAGGCGCTTCAGTCTGGACCCGCGCGACTGCAGGTTCGAATCCTGCCTCGGGCATGGATGTGTGTGATGTTCTCAGGTTAGTTAGGTTTAAGTTGTTCTACGTTCTAGGGGACTGTTGACCTCAGAAGTTAAGTCCCATAGTGCTCAGAGCCATTTTTTTTGGTAAATAATTTTCCCTCTACACTGAGTCCCTCGGGGAAAGTTTAATTATAACCACTCTGTAAATGCGGAGATACAGGCACTTAGTGGTCTAACTCCTTGTCTAACTTTCGCCGCTTCCCCAACAGATGTTAAGTCCCGTAGTGCTCAGAGCCATTTGAACCATTTTTTTATTTCCACTCTGATACTTCGTATGGTGCTTTTTTTTTTTTTTTGGACAACTCTGTGCTTGAAGAATATTCTTAGTCCAGAAACAGGCGATTATGCTATTCAGTGGTGTCAGCTCACAACAGTCATGCAAGCAGTTTTTCAGATGTCTTGGTATCCGAACTATCCCTTTCGTTTGTTGTTGGCAGTAGTGACTCATTCAGAAGGAACTGTAACATTCATTCAGTGAACTTTGGACGGAAAAGCGATATGAAGTTGCATAACATTTCCTTAATCATTGTACAGAAAGGTGCATGCTATTCAGCAGGTTTCAATAGGCTCCAAGCAAAAGTGAAAAATTTGAGTGGTACACGGTTATTCAAATCCAAATTGAAAGGATTCCTTGTGGCACTATGTACTGACTCGTTCCATGACCCAATAGCTTTGGCTTGCACGATCTTCATAGATAAATTAATAAATAGAAAATTTAAAAACATGACAGATATAATATTGTATTTCGTGAATATGTTACATGTACCTTAACAGTTTTAATGAAATTACTTGTAACATAAATGTGGAAATGGGGAAAGGAATCAGGGCACTTTTTTCAAAAACCTCATTCTGCTCATTATTTGTTTATTTTTTATTTAGAAATCTTAAGTTTCGGGAATCATATAACCAGCAGTTTTAGGTATAGAGCTAGTTTATGTGCCCAAAGCCGGTAGATTCTAGAGTTACCACATTTGTCAGGCCAAAATTCGTTAATTGTTGTTAACTTGTATTAACAACATACTTTTTAAAGATATATTAATGTGAAAGCGGGGCCCATAACCTGAAAATATATTTTAGCATACTGTTAGCAGTACCATTATACTTTCAGTAAATGAGTTCTGATATTTGGGGAGCAAAATAACTGATGATGGTCGAAGTAGAGAGGACATAAAATGTAGAATGGCAATGGCAAGGGAAGCGTTTCTGAAGAAGAGAAATTTGTTAACATCGAGTATAGATTTAAGTGTCTGGAAGTCGTTTCTGAAAGTATTTGTATGAAGTGTAGCCATGTATGGAAGTGAAACGTGGACGATAAATAGTTTAGACAAAAAGAGAATAGAAGCTTTCGAAATGTGGTGCTACAGAAGAATGCTGAAGATTAGGTGGGTAGATCACAAAACTAATGCGGAGGTATTGAACAGAATTGGAGAGAAGAGGAGTTTGTGGCACAAATTGACTAGAAGAAGGGATTGGTTGGTAGGGCATATTCTGAGGCACCAAGGGATCACCAATTCAGTATTGGAGGGCAGCGTGGAGGGTAAAAATCGTAGAGGGAGACCAAGAAATGAATACACTAAACAGATTCATAAGGATGTAGGTTGCAGTAGGTACTGGGAGATGAAGAAGCTTGCACAGGATAGAGTAGCATGGAGAGCGGCATCAAACCAGTCCCTGGACTGAAGACCACAACAACAACGTCTACTACCTATGGGAGTACTTAATGAACACCACAAAAAATTTAAAAAATACAAATTTCGTAACTATTTTTGACGTTTATTCACAACATAATTTTCAAGGAGATACTGATATTTAAGAAGGCTCCTGAATCTGAAAATGCTGAATAAAACATACAGTGCGAAAAGTCGCATCTATTACAAAGACTTAATATTTTGGGTTAAGTTTAACGGAGAGACTTAGAACATTTATTGAATCTGGTAGAAGACTTCATTCAAACCAATATTTTTTTCTAAATTTTAAAATATAAACTACCTGACTGTGTTGAAATGTTTTCAAAAGGTGAGCATAAAGTCCACCCCCCTCTACTTGGTGTTTTGAGGGTTAAGTAAAAATAAATTTTAATGTAATATATTTCTAAATCAGACAAGCGAGTATACAGTAATTTCTCCTATTATCATATAGATTCCTAGACCCATACAGATAGTTCTGAAAATATGTGAGTGACTTTTTAATAGCTATGAAAGTACTTCTAATATTTATAAAGATAAATGTGGGGCATGTGTAGTTGATAATAGTTAGGAGGTGAACTATTTATGTATCAGTTAAGTACTGATTGTGTTGCACATTTTTGTTATAAGTCACACAGATATTTTCATAGCCGTTAAATATTCGCAACTACAAATTTTCAGAACTATGGGGTTAGGAATCTATGAACCAGAAGAAATTATTTTATACTTTTTAGCAGAATTTGAAACTGGTTATACTAAAAATGTATTTTTATTTAAATAATTATTTTCTTCTTTTTAGTTTGGTATGTGTGATATTTCTCAAAGTTTTCAGTCATTTTGGATGAGATTATAAGAAAGCCATTTGTTAAATTTCATTGTACTTCCAATGTCTATTCATCAGACCATACCTAAAACAGAACCTACTAATAATATATCAGCTTGTTGAATGGTTAATTTTCTATAAAAAAAAAAATAAAGAAGAAAGTAAAATTAATTCGGTGTAGTTTTCTTTAAGATATTTATTTTTATTGTTGAAGTCTGTTGCAAACAGAATTTGACAAGAATCAGGATTGACTGAAGGAACCAGGAGAGAGTGGCTGGCCCGCCAGTGGCCATCATCAACTGTCAGCCAAGTGTGATGAAGAGGACAACAAGATTAGAAAAACAGACAACAGAGATGGCATAGCAGGATAACAGAGTTCAGGAGAGAAATCCAAGAATGAAAACAAAATGCATAACAAAATGTCGCACCAAACCAATGGTGTGTAATGAGTACAATACGAGAGTTCAGTGAACACACAACTGAAGGCAGAGCCACAGTGCAACTAGCTTTATAGTGCGGCCATGAGCACTAATTGGCCAGCAAGATGAGCATGTCCTGTGATGCAATCTAGCAGCTCTCATCGAGTTCCACACATACTGCCTGGAATGCATTCTAGGGGTTACCTGCGCAAGATACCAGTCCTGCAGGGCAGCTAAGATATCAGGTATTACCAGTCTTTTTCGTATCCACCCTTGCCCCTATGGGAGCTAGGTGGATTAGACAGACACCGTCAGATGGCTTGCGGAGTATGGATGTAGATGTAGACAAGAAAGAAAGTTATGTTGTATTGTCATTCAGTTCTAAAATATGTTTAGAATTTCACATCTGTAGCTCATCAGGAGGTTAGTGTAAAATCAACTGCAAATTTGTACTGAATAGATAGACAGACGAGAAAGCAACCTATTAAATACAAGTTAAAAACTATATTAATATCAGTTAAGAGTGGCTATATTAATATCAGTTAAGAGTTATTTGTAAGAAGGGTAGTGTCTCATTTGCAGTCAATGGAAACTTTTATATATGCACCACTTACTCAACTTTGCCAGTTACATCAGTATTTTATCAAATAACTTCATAAAATTAACTTCACTTATTTTTCTATTGTTTATCATTTTTCAATCACAAAATTACGACGGTTACTGTAAGTTGAACTCAAATTCTTTGGATTAAAAGTCATATATGGTAAAAACTTGATAAGAGGAAAACGGAAAATGAGGCTGAAACTTAATTGCGATGAACTGTTTTTCTCCATGAGGCACGAATAAGTAGATATTCTCTGTAGGTTACATGAGAACATGAATCAGTTGTTGAGGTAGGTAACAATAAGATAGACGTCCATAAATCATGCACTTACAAAATGAATCTTTCACTTTGCTGAAAACTGTGTGCTGTTGTAAGGCCTCGTGACAATAGACTGTGGCTTGAATTTAGATCTAGAATTTTAAGAGCAATGCTCTTATGGATTCAGCAGTCCAGTTATAGTCCATGGCTTGCCTTCATAGCTTGAATCCTGCCTGTAGCTCTCTCCATTCTCTCCTCCATTCCGTGTTTTATAAAGCTCTCTAGAAATAGGTCATTTCGTAAAAGCGTGATATGGGCTGTCAAAGCCCAGGCTTTAATTTCGAGTATCAACACTGTACATAATTTTAATGTGCAAGAAAGTCTTACAACAAGCCCGGTACAGAGCACAAGAAAGCTTTTGCAAAATATTGAAAAGTAAGAGAGATACTATGTCAGAACTCAAGCTGTCAAAGCAGGTAGTGAATTGTTCCGCAAGTGCTTTGTTGGTAACAGCTTTGCCCTCGGAAGACCCATATCAGTGCTGAGTTTTTAATCTATCATGGAGTATCACGTTTCATTTTCTCAGGATACAATATTGTAAAAATAAATTGAGGTCGGGTGATGAGAGGAGTAATTTATAGATGACACATGAAGAAATTGCAAAAAGTTACGTAAAACAGGAGTGCTGAAAATATAAAATATTCTGGAAGCGTAATTGTGCGCTATGGACAGTAATTGAACTTATTTTGGCAGATGTAGATATGAATACAATAAATAAAGAACAAACAGACTCAAATAACAAGAGAAATATAAACACTATGTAATGAAGAAACAAAATAAGTTTAGGTCCTTATGTATTGGAACACGTTACAAATGATGAAAAAGCAGAAATTCGAATGATAGCGACAGCTAACAGCGATCGAGTGAACATAAACTTTTCCTGTCTAGTAGTAAGTCTTTCGGCTGAGTTTAAGCAGATTTTCGAGTTCTTTGTTTTGAGTGTGTTTTCTAGGAATAAATAAAATTTTTTTTGGAACCGGACACACTCTGTAATCCTATGTTTTGTTTCCGTAAGACTTTCCAACAGTTTTCTTTCCTCAAGTAATCTATTAGTTTCCATGTTTTTCCGACATTTGAATCTTCACACTCTTTAAAACAAAAAACT
The DNA here is from genome assembly GCF_021461395.2 of Schistocerca americana. Classification (NCBI taxonomy): domain Eukaryota; kingdom Metazoa; phylum Arthropoda; class Insecta; order Orthoptera; family Acrididae; genus Schistocerca; species Schistocerca americana. The sequence continues at coordinate 662,144,424 of NC_060130.1, forward strand.
TGAAATGCTTTCAACCTTCTCATCTCTGGTAGCTAGTATCCACCATACTTCACTTTCCTCTAATTCTGCGCTCTCAACAATATCAGGAAACACTTCCTTAATCTTAGTTCCTCTCTGATCTTCACCTTCTGATTCAAGAGTGCACTTTTATATTATTAATTTTTATTCGGTAAATAGTGCATCCCTTCCTGGAGAGGAATAAGACAGCACTGGATATAAAATTAAAGAGTTAATTTACTACTTAATATGGAAAACTTGAGTATGAAACACAGTGTGTTTCAAAACAAGTCACGTGATTTCCCAAGATTATACCTTGAACATGAAGGAATGTGGGAACTTGGGTTTAATTTAATTTAACTGGCGCGTACGAGCTCCAGACATTTATTTTCAAAAGAACAGCCCGATTTTACAAGGGTATATTTTTCCGATACATACGTGTACAACCTTAGGCTACTTTTAACGATTAGGATCAAAGTTTTCACACTGAAAATTTGATAAAATTTTCAATGTGCTCACCATAGGACGCACGACAGGCATTCAGATGGTAATCACACTCGTCCCATATTTTTATGAGCATGTCTGGAGTGAATGCGTTCGCTGCTGTCTCCAGGCGGCGTCGCAATTCACCGGAGAGGCCGGCATGTAAAAGGAGCATTTCAAAAATTGTCACAAAAGAAAAATCACGTATAGTGATATCAGTGGTTTTAGAGGCCAATGATGGAATGCGAAATCCATACCCCCTTACGGCTGATCCATCGTTGAAACAGCCCGTGTTAAGAAATGCTCTTACATGCAGGTATCAGTGCGGCGGTGCTTCGTATTTTTAAGAAATGACATTTGTCGGGTACTTGCACCTGTGAAATAGGCCTCATCTTCAACACATCCAGATATGTGATAATACCTGTAACAGAGTAATGAAGGACACCCCTTACGGCAGCGACATGAACCGGCAACTTGCAGCAGGCAAAATGTAAACTTAGAGTTTCGCTGCTTTAATTAACATTAACCCCAAGTTTATGTCTTCATTCATGCAGGAGGTGTATTCGTTTGTAATCGGATGAATCTTTCTGAAATACGCTGTATTTTGTAAATTTTAATAATAATAATGAGTAAATGGATATTGTGGAAATAATAGAAGTTACGTTTGTGTCCATGGTTATCTTCTATTGAAAATAAAACATTTTGAGAACGACAGTAAATCTGAAATGACTGACCGCACATAGTAGCAAGAGTTGGACCGTTAAATTCACAGCTACTCGTAAGACCAGCCGCAGACAAAGCCCAGACGAACGTCTTTGCAATGCCTGTGGAAAGTTATTTACGAGGTAGTTTTGTGCAGGGACTCGGTCTTACGGATAAGCCCCGTGAGGACTCCTGTCCCGAGTGAACATTCGCCGAATAACAAAAGTAGCCCCCACGACCACCACCATTCGTTAATAGTCACTGCCTTGGCCAACTGTGAGTGGATCCAGAGGGTTAGTAATTCTGCGGTCACTTCTAGTCATATATTCAACAGTTTCGTCAGAGCTACTGAAAAATATGCTGCATTCACATTGACCGCTGCCGGTACGTGATTAAACGTGTTTCATCGAATTATTTAACATACGCTATTGGATTCGTCAGCAGTTTAACATACATCTCAGTAGTGAGGCAAGAAGACCTGTAGCCGCCGACTGCAGGATACAGAGAGATCATAAAACACATGCCCCCTCATCCACGTCTCATCCACACAAAGAGAACTAAGACATACTTCTGCTCATCAGTTTGCTTTTACTTGCGCTTAGGGTCATCTGTAAGTGGCTGGACCAAACGCAGATTTCTTGTAAGACTTTGCGTTTTCATCACATAGAGCAAGACGGCACAGTGTGTACTTGACCTACTTCCGAGCAGAACAGTCTTCAAAACCCCTACCAGTGGTCCTTGTTAGGTACAGGTGACTGGGCTTTCTTAGATTGATTCAAATAAATACCGGGATGATTCGTTTGATAGAACGACAGTCGATGCCTTCCCTCACCATCATTTTCCAACCAAATCAGTGCTCTATGTCAGTAACCTTATTGTCTATAGGACGTTAAACGTCCACCTTTATTTTTCTCGTGAATACCACTACAGTTTTAAGGGGACACTGTAAATACAGAAGTTAACTTTGACAAAAACTCATCGATCCACTTTCATATGTTAACCTACAGGACATTCTGGAAGAGTGAACCGGTGTTATAAAAGTACATTTTTTAAAAATTAACTAGAATAAGATTATGCAGCCAGACCTTTGTTTTACACATTTAAGAAACCATCTAAAAGCTTGTGACTGGTTTCTGCTTTTTACGTATTATATACAATCACATTTCTCAACATAACTACTTGTAAAAAATTAGTGTGAGACTATATTATATACAGAAAATATTCCTCAGGGAATACATGTGATTATTAAAGCGGCACTACATACTGAAGAAGAAGAAATATTTTACACCAAATGGAACTAAATGAGGTGTAGACGCAAATGTCATTAGGACTCCATCAAATTGAAAGTCAGTCCCAAATACTGAAAGTTGAAACTATAGCATGACTGGATGAACAAATTAATATTGTGAAATCGAAATAAGTAAGAAATGTTTTGGGTTTGAATTTAACATAAATCGATAGCGGTAAATCACTGGAGAAGCAGAAATGGTTCAGTTATGACAAGAATACGCAAAAGGACACTCTCGACATTAATACTGCGACTGCTGTGTCGTAAATAGTTTAAAGAAAAAGGTTATCCATCTGCAGTAGGGAAAGATAGCTCTTTTTCTCAGGTTTGTCATTTAGGGTGGAAATAAAATAGGCGTATTAAGTCAGACAACCCATTTTTAACTCTGTACAAAGAGTTACAACCAACTGACAGCACACGCTTGTCAGAAAGACAGGACTGACGTCATTATTGAAAGAGCTATGGGGACAGTTCACAGAATGGATAATGTAATTGCATACGAACTAGTCACTATCTACATCAGATGATAGAATTTATTAGAGTATCTGAAGGCTCGAAGGTCACTAAGATTTTCAGAGCATCTGTTCCTGACATTTATCTCTGATGAGATTTACTAGTGCTATGACAAGCGGTCCTCTCATTTATTAATTATTTTATACTGGTCTCTCTTCGGTCTGTTCAACAAAATTATCACGCTACACGAAAATCGCATAAAATCTTTTCACCAGAGAATTACTACAAGACACGGTTAACACATATATTTTTTCTGACGTAGTGTTGAGACTGTGAATGAGAGACGACCACAAAGTTAAGAAGATAGCATTTGTGTCCAATAGGCAGTTAGAGTAAGCAAGCATAGTTTATGGTCCTTTGGTGACAGATCTATGTACCTCAACTGAGTGACAGGCTCATGCCCTCTCATCAGTGTGTGCCGACATGTACAGTACCTCATTTGTCAAGGTAATTTTTTTCTAGACAAGGTGTGTTCAATGGACGTTTTCCTGCGCCGATGCTTATCTTTCATCTACGGTAATGTGATGCGCGATGAACAGAGGAACTCGTAGAGGTGCGGTGGATACTGAACCCCATACTAAAAAGGTGTTTCCAGATAATATCTACTTATCGCTTGTTATTGTCTGGCGTTGAACTCGGGAGTTACCTGTTGCTTCGTAGGATGTCTGTACACTGTAGCAATCGACGAAAGCTGATGACCACCCCTCAAAATTCAAATGGCTCTGAGCAGTATGGGACTTAACTGCTGAGGTCATCAGTCTCCTAGAACTTAGAACTACTTAAACATAACTAACCTAAGGACACCTCACACATCCATGCCCGAGGCAGGATTCGAACCTGCGACCGTAGCGGTCGCGCGGTTCCAGACTGTAGCGCCTAGAACCGCTCGGCCACACTGGCCGGCGACCACCCCTCTAATCAAAGGATTCGAACCTGCGACCGTAGCGGTCGCGCGGTTCCAGACTGTAGCGCCTAGAACCGCTCGGCCACACTGGCCGGCGACCACCCCTCTAATCAAAGTGTTACTGCCTGCAGCAGCTGACACTGGCGAAGTCGTGTCATTTACAGTGTGTTAATATGTGTGTCGTCGTGACTCATAGCCTGAGACATATCATTATCTTGGGCGCCAATATGCAGGTTTCATTAAAAATTATCCAGTTTATTCACCCTAGCAACCATCGATTGGCCTCTTAAGGTTTTGTAGACAGCCTTACTACAGAAAATCATGAAATGAAAATCCGGAGTCGAACCGAACCGCTTTCTTTCACCTCATTAATGTTATAGACTGCAGGGCTGAAGAATAAAAAAAAAACAAATAATAAACTATTGTTAACCCATGATACAATAATCAGCTGTGGCCGTCACACCCCATTTAGTATGGATGCATGTACTGATTTGGTCAGGAGGGGTGTCAGTTTCTCGTATGCTCTCCTGAGCCGAAATGGTATATAGTGTTGTAATTGGTCCTCGAGATCCTCGATACTGGCGCTGGGGGAAGTCGACTTCCAACAGTATTGTGGTACAAGAGTTCCGTTGTATTTCGTTTGTGCAGGTTGCATACATTCAGAGGAAAGCATACACTCAAGGGCTTATTCTCCCCACGCCACCCCTCGCCCTCCTACTCCCCCTCCCCCCTGGGAAAAGACATACCCATCCTAGGACACATTTTTGTCACTCCCTCCCCAGCACAGTTCTGACCCACTTTCCTCCTCAACGAAATCCCCATCCCCTCCCCCCCCCCTCCTCTGGGTAATCCCTGGTACTCCCCACCTCTCATACCTCCTCCCTGCCCGCCTTTCCTCTCATCCACTTATGACTGGAGGGAAAAAGCTCAGTCTGTGCTGAGCTGCTGGAGAGGAAGAATTTGTTTACTTTATTTGTTTACTTTATTTATTTTTGTTGGTGTTATCCTGCTGCTGGATTGTCCTACAGTTGCCTCTGCACTCCACTGCCCCCTGCACCCACTTATTCCAATCTCACATGTATATATCTGCATGGAAGTTTGAAGACCGACTGCTCTAGACCACAATACTGCCACCAGCAGGTGCTCTCACCCCCACCCACTCACACTTCCCACCGCCCCACAGTACCACTCGAAATTAGCGGGAAACTGTCATACATCCTCTGCCAGAAGAACAGCCTCCTACCAAGCACAAGTGTATAGGTTCTCAGGAAGTTATACACAGATACATGGTATGAACAAATATCGCAGTAAACCACTACTCAAGTGTAGGAAGTGTTGCCTGCTAACGATCTACAAGTGAAACAGCTGCTAAAGTACTTTTACACAGATACATGGTAAAAGAGATAGGGCAGCAAACTATCACTGAGCTGTAGAAGAGTTGCCTCCTACCGATCGCCGGCCGCGGTGGTCTAGCGGTCCTAGGCACGCAGTCCGGAACCGCGCTGCTGCTACGGTTGCAGGTTCGAATCCTGCCTCGGGCATGGATGTGTGTGATGTCCTTAGGTTAGTTAGGTTTAAGTAGGTCTAAGTTCTAGGGGACTGATGACCACAGATGTTAAGTCCCATAGTGCTCAGAGCCATTTCCTACCGATCTACAAGTGTATAGCTGCTGAGGAACTTCTACACAAATACATAGTAGGAAGGAATTGGGCAGCAAACTATCATTGAAGCGCAGGAAGGCCAATATACAATACGGCAACTGATGGAAAATGCTTCACTAATTACACATTGAAATTGTCAAGGAAAAACCACAACTCATAACAATGACTCATAATGTAACAATTGCACTTGAAATTGAGAAAAAACATTGTAATAACATAACTATGTCGAACACAAACCCCAGAAGATACGTCCAGGAGAGAGTGGCGACAGCAGACCGTATGTTTTTCTCAATGTGTGGTTACAGATCAAATAACTTAGAAACAGTCTTACTTCCTGTCATACAACCCCAGCTCCCTCCCTCTCCTCACCCTCTTATGTAGGGATACAGGTTTTCCAGAACTGAGATCCATCTGGAGGCAGTGATATACAGTTTCCGGTCTGTACAAATCAGTCACAGGTCTACAAAAGACTCAACAGCAAGACGCTTCCCGTAAGCCAGTAAACGCGTTTCTCGGAGAGACCGTCCCTCTGCAACAATAGCGATACACGAATACCTGACAATCCGTCACGGATGAAGGATTGAATGGTCAACAGCGGCATGCTTTCAAACTTTTGGATGTGCCAGCACTGTCTGCAAGTGGCCCTCAGCTAAATAAAATGCAGGAAAAACATTGAAATAATATGTTCCTAGTTGTGTCACTGTGCACCGATCTGCCCACTCTACACCAGACAGGTGGAGAGCAGTGTCCGTACTCACAAGCCTCCACTGCTGCATGCGGTTATAACCGGTCATCGCTCGTGGTTAGTCTACTTCTTCAGGTAAACTGTCTGAAGACTATCTGGCAGAGATGTCAGAGACCCCACTATAATGAATAAAAGCTTTGTCTGCGTGTTATCATATATACTGTGGAAGGATGAGATTCCTACTGTACAGACGGTGGAGTAATAGACAGTGGAGGAATTTTACAGAGGTTACTTGCTCCTCGTGGGGTAACATACTGTGTTGCCATTCTTAACAGCTCAGCTGCAGTAATATTAACTCATTTATTTAAGAAAAGTGACTGAATAAACACGAGAACTTATTTGCTGCATGAAGTATTATCATCATGTGTCTTCCAGCTGTCATTCTTATGCTTGCTACAGAGAATACTGTACCGGCACACCTCACCTCACTTCGTTGTAGAGATTGTAGTCTTAGACTTTTATAAGGAATACTGTGAAAGCAATAGTGCAAATGCCGGCCAGAGTGGCCGAGCGGCTCTAGGCGCTACAATCTGGAACCGCGCTACTGCTACGGTCGCAGGTTCGAATCCTGCCTCGGGCATGGATGTGTGTGATGTCCTTATGTTAGTTAGGTTTAAGTAGTTCTAAGTTCTAGGAGACTGATGACCTCAGAAGTTTAGTCCCATAGTGCTCAGAGCCATTTGCAAAAAAAAATGTGCAAATAGTGGATAAAGCACTAACATTAATGAAATCTCTAGCTAAATAAGAGTAACTCACTCTCGTGGTATGAACTTATGTGTGATACAACGAATATTGAACCGAGAACACTGAATCTTACATTGAATATACTACAAAGTAAGCACTTAACACTATCCAACAGTCTTTAAATGTACATTTAACTAGCAAGTTCCACGCACTATTGTGAGCAGAAGACTTGGCCAATACTGTAATAATGGTCTGACCAAACAACATGATGACCAGTACTGAGCGAACGTTCCAAGAGGGATACACGAGTTTTTCTTGTGAGTGGTACCAGTGTATCATAGGAGGTGAGAGATGTAATCGTCTTAGAAACGAGCAGCTATCAAAAAAATACACAATAGCTAAGGGTATGTTATACTACGAATCCATCCCAGGCTTGGTTCTATAGGAAGACAACATACTGTAATAACATCACAGAACCTTCCCAAAAGAGACCTTCCACCAGAACAGTGCTTGTGGCTTCAACTCGATATGTGGATACAGTCTAAGCAGCTTAGCACCAGTCTTACGTCCTCTCCTACCCTCCTCCTCACTCCCTCTCCTCACCCTGCACGTAGGGACAGGGTTTCCAGGCCTGTTCTAACCAGTCACAGATGGTACACAAAGAAGTCCATCCACTGCAGGTGGTCTACCGGTGTTGGGTTGACGATGATACTCATATGCTCTTTCCGGTCTGCAGCTGGAACCTCCCATATATAGTGATCCTGAATTTCCTAGGCCTGTTGCATTCTCCAGCTGATGGTACACAAAGAGGTCCATTTGCTGGCGATGCTCTGCTATGGTTGGTGTTGGGTTGACGTTGATACGCTGTTTCAGGTCTGCAGGAATCAGATGTATTTCTTGGAAATGCCATCCCCTGGAGCAATAGCTAAATACTTGACTATTCGTCAAGAATCGGGCAAAGACAACTCTCAGGGAGAAGAAAAGCCAACAGGATGCTATGCCCCTTGGGATCATGCAATGGGAAGAGGCAGCTCAAGGGGCTGTACTCACCACAGAGTCGAGTGCCGTGAACAGCAGCTACTGAGGTCCCTGCAGGCGGTCACTTTCAGTACGCCGGGACCTACCATCCCTGTTGTAGCCGACCACTACCAGCAGATTCCTGAAGTCGACGTGCTTTCCTAGCTTCTGGTCACTCAAAATTAGTGGCTGTGGAATTATTGTAAATAAATTATCATGTATATCGGTGTTTCATGTATTTCAGTAACATAAATATCAATACCGGAGAGCGGCTTACACGCTATCTATTCGCATGTCAGAAAGAAAAAAAACTGCAGTCATTTTTACACCTGACAGCAAGCTCCGATTCGCAACCCTTCTCTCCTCGTTATTTCGTAACATAAACCTGAGTAACACTACGAAACCAGTCTACAATACTGTTGTCGATGACAAATCAGCGAACTTCCGAGGTTGTAACTCTAACAATATTTCTAAAACATCTATTAAACAATCACACATCTCTTGTACATGTGTATCATGTATAAAATCGGTAACACTTCCTAAATGAATCGAAACTTCCACTGTTTTGGTGTGGAAACTACCGATCACCGCAAAATGTCCTTGTTATTTCGGAATACCCATCTGAGTAAAAGTGAGATCTCTAATCTCAGAAAATATCAATGTTATAAGCTGTTGCGTAACGGAAATTTTTAGTGGAACAGTTGTAACTAATGTCATACTGCCACTTACAAGCCATCTGCTATTAAAAAAGGAAAAAAAAACTTATTCGCGATGATAATAAAGCAGTCTTGTTTCACGAGAACAGATACAACCGATTTCTTTCACTTTGATGGAAAAGCTGGCGTATTTGAGAGTGTTCCTCGCGTTCATAATTGGTATGCTTAGAAGTCTTGTAAATAAACTGTCTTGCATGTGGGATTACATGCATTTCAGACACATGAATATCAATACAGGACAGTATCTTTCATGCTGCCTATTCGCATCTTGGAAAAAAAGACAGTCATTTTTACATTCAACAGCAAGCTAAAATTGGTAGCTATCCCCAACCTCGTTATCTTGTAACATCCGACAGAGTACAACTACGTACTATTAAAATTTCGCTAACGTCACCTGGTAAAGATTTCCATAAGATTTATCCTAAGTTTCTCTTCTGATATATAGAAAACAAATAGTGTCCACGTCTTGACATCGAGAATATGTGGCGATCTCATTAAACATACATGCATTTGTCCATTGGAGCAGGTGGCTAGTGATCGAAGTCACATGCACAGGTGCCTGTACTGGAAGAAGACCATTACCCCACAGACTATCAGTCACTATGGAGGGTTCCTATATTGTAGTTTTGTAGACAGTTCGATGGATTGTTTCTGCTGCAGCACGTCTTAGTAATGTAAGAAAACAGCTTTGTACACTGCAATACATTCTCTTTTTATACCACGACTGTGGTTTCTGTGTCAGGTGCTAAGCCAGTAGAAACACGTTTCGATCCACTGACTGCCACAGAATGATGAACAGCGCATGGCATACGATGTGCTGCTGACACAGTACACACAGGGTGGTGGAAATAAAACACAGAACTGGTGTTTCTCATTGACAAAAATGTGGAAGACATTGTAACACATGGAAACTGGAAGAGTTTGCAGCATTGTGGAGCATTTCCTAACAGCTGTCCAAAGGTGGATGACCTCTACATTTAATGTCATTTGTGGCAAATGCTGATAGTGTAGCAGATGTCTCGGTGTTCCACTTTCGAAGAGACCAAGACCATTGATTCAGCCAATGACATTGCAGCATAGTTCTCAATTTATACAGCATTGCTAAACCACCACTCCATTACTGACATGTGCGTGACGTTGGCTGAAATAATACGAGAAATATCCATCATGCAAACTACTAACCGTCTAAACATTCTGTATGTGTGTGATCCAAATGATGGTTCAAATGGCTCTGAGCACTATGGGACTGAACATCTGAGGTCATCAGTCCCCTATAGCTAAGAACTACTTAAACCTAACTAACCTAAGGACATCACACACGTTCATGCCCGAGGCAGCATTCGAACCTGCGACCGTAGCAGTCACGCAGTTTCGGACTGAAGTGCCTAGAACCGCACGGCCACCACTGCCGGCCTCCAAATGATGCATGTATACCGGAAAGTCAGACCTCATGCCTAACAGGCTTGTGCTTCCAGACCTGTAGCGGTGACTTCAATGGCTTTCTTCGAAGGATTCGGCACTTAACTGTCACTCAGGATGACTCATTGAGTGTCCCGGCCCCAAAATCTTTGGACACAGTCAACGTTACAACAACACACTGCATCTTTTAGGGTGCATTCATTTCTATGGCCTACAATGTATAACCACTTGTGGGAGGAGCTCTTGGTATGAAAACAGTCATGGTGTCATGTTGGTTAATATTCCTCACGTGTATGGAGATATGGCAGTTTCGTCTTGACACTACATCTCGATAATGCGCGCACGCCTCTGTCCAATCATCCCCCTCCCCCCCCCCCCTCCCCCCCCCCCACCTCTGCAGAACACTCAGTTGTATTGATTTCGACCCATACTGCAACATGTGCCCAGTTTCCATTGCTGCTTACTGTAAATATTGAGAGTCCCCTCCCCCCATCGTATCCAGATTTTCCCATGCACAATGTTTAAAGCCATATGTCAACACTGCTTGCATATCTGAAGTTGCCTCTTCTTTCCCCAGTTACAGTTATCTTCGTCATATATTCCAGTTCTCGATTCAAGACTTCAATGTCATGTAGCCCCTGTTTTCTTTTTCATTTATGTAGCACATTAACTTCACTTAGAGAAGTAATTTCCAAAATAGGGAACGGTTTAATTCTGTTTGATACATTGGTTCATTTCCTTAATGCTCCATCGAAACTGCAATAAACTGTTTCCAAAACTACAACATCCATCAACACAACTCTCAGTTTCTCCCCCACTACAAGAAACCCCTTACTGACTTGACTTTTCTCCAGTATAGGTGACAAAACTTTGCACAGGTCTTCGATACATCTATGGAAACAACTTCGATCACGAACCAATGCATGCAGCATGATAGGTAAAATCCCAAATAGTTTTCTGTGAACTGAGGAATTTCCACTACACTGTAAGTATAAGTACAGATATTTAGCAAAAACATCTTGTAATAGAATTTTACTGATTTTATGCCTCTTTTTATACTTTCGTTATTTATCCCTCTGTATATACACTTATTGCTTACTGGATGTGACTTGCTATTTCTGTTTATACCATTAAACTTCGATACATAGCTCTCAGCCCAGTCATGGTATCTACAAACTATTTCAAAAACAAACAAAAACGTAAATGGATTACTGTGGTGAGATAGGGTGTTGACGTTATACTGTTGTAAACTGACACATAGCAGAGCACAGTGACCCTAATTACACGACCCCTAAGCTGAGACCCCCACACTATCTCTCCTTGATTCCACTGACACCAGAGGTGTTGTCGTCGTCGTCGACTGCGATGCTTGCAGCTCATGGGTGTGTGCTGAGAGGCATCTGAAAGGTGGATCCTCCAGCGTTGTGCATTAGGAAATATTTTATAGGGTGAAACCTGCCACTTATACTCTGGGGTATTTGTTGGGGTGGATTCATCTGTATAATAATTCATGGATAAAGTTTAGGATGCATCCACCCCACGTATGATTCGATGTCTGAAAGGTGGATCATTTTACTTTAGCTTTGATGTTGCAAGAACCACAACTGACAATGACGGCTCAGGTGTCAGTGGAGTAAGGGAGATGCATTCTCCATAGATTTGGAGGTCACATGACCAACACCTAGGACACCGAAGCAGTGATCATGTAACTGGGTGCAATATGGGGAATCAATGCTCTTGTTCTCTGAAAATGGAACACTGAGACTTCTGCTACCCCATCACTGTGGCACACGACACTAAATGTAGAGGTCATCACCTTTGGACAGCTGTTAGGAAACGCTCTACAGTGCTACAAACTCTTCCAGTTTCTATATATTACGATGTCTTCCACATTTTTGTCCATGAGAAACACCACTTCTGTGTTTTATTTCCACCACCCTGTGTGTGGTGAGGGGGCAGCACACCCTGCGCCATGCAATGTCCAGCATTCTGTGAGAGCCAATGGATCGAAATGCGTTAATGCTGATTTAGCACCTGACACAGAAATCACAGCCGTGGTATGAAAAGAGAATGTATTGCAGTGAACAAAGCAAAGCTGTGGTCTTACACTGCTAGGATGTGTTACAGCAAAAAAAAAAAAAAAAAAAAAAAAAAAAAAAAAAAAAAAAAAAAAAAAAAACCCTCCATAGTGATTGATAATCTGTAGGGTAATGGTCTTCTTCCAGTACAGCCTACAAAACTTTCAACAGGTCTGTGGAAGTGACTTGGATCACTGCCCACCTGATCCAATGGACAAATACATGCATATTTAATGGGATTATGACATGTGCTTGGTGTCAACACGTGGAAGGTATTTGTTTCCGATAATCGAAAGAGAGAGACGTGGTAAAAATCTTATTTATTTCTCTGCCAGTTGCTGTTAGCTCAGTTTTTATAGTTCATAGTTTTACTTTGTCTGATGTTAAAAGATAAACTCGTCATTCATCCTGGAATGGTCACTCATTATTGGTCATCATCTTGTTGTTCGGTTCTACCAGTATAACGTTATTGACCAAGTCTTCTACTCACGATAGTGTGTGGAACTTGCTAGCTAAATGTACACTTGACAGCAAAAAAAGTGGGTCACTGCCGAATACAACCAACATAACGTAGCTGTGTTGCAGGTCCTCTAAACACCAAAACCCCATGCGGTACAGTCGTTTGACTACACACAATGGGTACCGCAAGAGACTACTAGAGATCAAAGGTCTTTATGGCAGTCAGTCTAAGCGTCAACTAATATCGTCATACAAAACATATTAGAAAACACGTTCTTAGCGATGAGACACCCCATAACACTCATAAACTAACCTTAATTACAACAAGTGACATTTCAAAAGTTCTGAGAAAACGGATTATTTTACATATATCGTACAGCAATCCTTAGCCAAATTTAAATACTTGAGACAATATATGGAGTTACACAGCTGTACGGAAATGGGACAAAAAGTTTTTCGCTCTCGAAAAGGTTTTCCATCCACGTGCTGAACGTCGCTCGACGGCGAGTGGCTCTGGAAACTGGATATTGGACGAACCAGTAAAAAAACGCGATTAACGGCAACAAGCACTCTACAGAAATCTCAACATTAACAGTGAATCACCAGTAATACCATTACTCTCGTAACACATCAACAGCTACGTGTACACAAATTTGAACTTTAAATGACATGACCAACGTCGTCGTTCTGGATCTGGATTCAAACCCAGCACCTATAGCCATTGCTAACTGAGATAAGCTTTGTTTGTGCCTTATTGAGACCCGATCACTAAGCATAAAGAGACGTGATGTATAGATGTGTCCACCAGTATCAGTTCTCAATTCAGTTCCTGAAAATAAATGACGAAAATGTTTGTGCTGAACTGGGAATCCTGTCATAACAGTTACCTTCCTGGGAACTACCCCCAAAGGTGTCATTCACAAGGAACAAGGTATGCTCATGTTTAAAATTGAAATGCCGTAATGTAAAGTTTGTGACAGGGATGCGAACCCAGCACCTAATCGGATTGTTAACGAAGTACGTAAAATCAGAAGTTAAATATAAAATGTTTTCAACAATAGCGAGATGTTGGAACGTTAAATTACGACAGAATTGTTTTTGCCTGACTGGGATTCGAACCCAGCATCTCGCACCGTCGTTTTCTAGCCAGGAACAGACGATAAATAGCTATTGTTGGTTCGCCAGTAGCGAGATGCGTGCATGTTTAGCTAGTCATCAGGCGATGAAAAGTTCTGTGCTGAATGGAATTCAAACCCCGCACACGTGGTCATAAAGACACTTTAACTATAAAATTCTTTTCCAATAATAGTTAGGAGTGGCATGTTTGTACTTTCAATGATGTGATCGAAAACACTCTGCTGTATAGAAGTTCAATCCACAACATATCGTCGTTGGGGATCACAACGAACACAACGTCAAACCCAAATCCGTTTTCGCCAATAGGATGGAGACGAATGTTTGAACTTGAAAAGATGTAAGGAAACGTTTGATCTTGTACTGTTGTGATAAAAAGCTCATCATGTGGCTGTGTGTTGAAACGAACACAACGCACGAAGAGACGTTGAAAACGCAACTATTTTTCTCTCGTAGTTCGGAGTGCACATGCTAGGGCTTGAAATGAAATAATGAATATTTTGTGCTGATCAGGATTCGAAACCAGATAGGTGATTTTCGGGGAGACCTAGAAGAGTTTGCAATCTTGGGGAACACAGGGAAATCGAATTCGAATCCCAGTCCAGCACCACAATTTTTAATGTCTCAGTTTCAAATAAAGTAAGAGCCTTGAGAACTTATATGGCCATTGGTTCATTAAATGAAATACTTTTTCTAGTTTACGACGGCTTGCTGGTGACAGAGTCTTTGCCTTCTGGGGTTTCTCCATCTTTCACAGCTCAAACGAATGCCGCTCTGCCCCAGTCGGCAGTGAAGGGATGTTATCTTTACTGCGGATATTGAACTACGGACCTTACTGGCGTTCTGCACTTGGCGTTACTAGGGCTAAAGGAGAGTTACTTGTGTGTGTTAAAAATCTAAGCCTGACGCGAGATGTGAACCTACACGTTTTACCCATCAATACAAGATTAATCCACCAGACCACAGAACTCCCTGCCAAGCAGATAATTATGAATTGCAGAGTATTCATTTAGATGTAGATGCAGATGTCAAGTGACGGGTAACAGGAATGAAGGCGGGATCTGGGAATGGATCGAAGTAGAGAAGTGCAAATATAAGCGTGAAATGCTTGCATAGTATTGCTTACTTAGATGTGTACCACAGTTCGTTTTATCTTAGGACCGAAAGACAAGGAAGGACTGTTTTTAGAGCGAAGAATGGGTTATAGGGAAGGGGAGATCAAAGAATACGGTTTCATAGGTGTTGAGAGGAATGATAGAGAGTAAAGACGGCAGCAATTAAAAGTGAAAATGTAGCGTCAATGGAAACCGCTAGATTTGTTTATAAAGTTTTGGGGGAATGGAATAGAAGGGCACTTGCGGCGATAATGTCAGAGAGAGAGAGAGGAGAGAGAGAGAGAGAGAGAGAGAGAGAGAGAGAGAGAGAGAGAGAGAGGAGAGAGAGGAGAGAGAGGAGAGAGAAGAGAGAGAGGAGAGAGAGGAGAGACAGGAGAGAGAGGAGATATTAACAAAGAGTAAACATAATATGAAATCGTTTGCGTATTGTGTGGAGGACGGAGGGTGTATTCATGGATGGAGGGGAAGATTGAGATGTATTTGAAGTAACAAAAACTACTGTGACAGAGTCCATCTACGCTGATTAGTTTGTAAGTATCTAGACGGAGTATAAATTAAACCAAAATAGAATATTTAACAAACTGTATATTCAAAAGAAACGCACAAGAATTAAAAAGGCAACTCAAAGGAAAACTAATCCATATTGTATCTTTTCTGTTGCCACGCGATCTTCCACTAGCTCCCAATGAGGAAAAATGACGGAAAAGAAGACATAACAAAACATGTTAAGGGCTTTAATATTTTATCGAGAATCCATCATTATTTTGTACTTCTATCACGCGTCTTGGCATAGAATGTATAAGCCGTCGGACGTAACAGCCTGAAGAAGCAACTTCCTCCCAGGCTTCCATGACGCAGTCCCAAAGAGCGTCCACAGTAGTTAGTTGGTTTCGTGGCCAGTTCTCTGTTAATGTTATGGCGACCTTAGCCCACATGTTTTCCATGGGGTTCATATCAGCCGCCCGTGGCGGCCAGTCCATGACGTTGACGCCAATCGTGGAGAGCCGCTGCTGAACAAATGCAGACTTGTGAACGGGAGAATGGTCCTCTTGCAATGTGACGTCCCCTTCTGGGTACAGCATTCGCACTGACGGAAGCATCACATTTTCCAATATGTGGGCATACTGCATGCTGTCCAGAGTTCCTTCTATCCTGTGAAGAATTCCCTCCCCTCTCACAGAAATCAAACCCCAGCAGGTAACAGATAGCCGGCCACTTCTTCTCGTCATGGTAACATATTCACGTGGATAGCGAGTCCTTTGCGGCCTGTAAACGATTCGTGGGCCGTCGTTACTGGTGGAAAACACCTTCTCATCAGTGAAATTGACGCTGTCCCACGACGCCCTCAGATGGAGCTCCGCAAATGCTAGCGTGTATAAAACGTTGTCTTCGCTGAGCTCTTGTTTCACGGCGGATCATCGTGCATGCAGTCTAGCGTCCCTCAGTTTTCGGCGAATCGTGTCACTGGAGCCGGGGAAGTTGGTCTCCCGCCGCAACTGCTTCGCGTTCAGAAAGGGATTTTCTTTGCTCCTAGACACTAGGTCCCTGTCTTCCTGCTGTGAGCTCACTCTCTTCCTGCCTAAGCCAGGAGTCCTGTTGGTGGTGCCTCTTTCAAGGCAGATCCTCCACCATCTCGTTGCAGTGGTATGTGGTACGCCATTTCGTCTGCCAGCTTCTCTGATGGAACATCCTCCTTCTTCAATGAGAGCGACGAATCTATCTCGAATAGACCTCTCCCAGTGAGCCATTACGGCAGACAGCCTGATGTGTATTTCTGCTTGCCGATCTTATACTGATGCCAGGAGAGGAGGTAAACATATTTACGTCAAACGGAGCGGCAGAGGGAGAGGCATGCGGTGCAGCCGTGCTGGCTCGTTCCGGGCTGTTGGCCCACCAACGCCACCGCCAGCTCGCTCACTTCTGTCGCGCCTCTGCCAGCTTGGTTGGCCTGTAACTCGCGAGCCGCGGCTAGTACAGACGCGGGCCGCAAGGCCAAGATCACCACTTAAAGGATAAAAGTTACACTTAACCTACCCAAGTCTGTAGTATAAACTAACGCAGCTACAGCTATTATGCTATAACATGTGGAGGCACACCTACAGTTGACGATTCATTCAAATATTTGACGAACAATACGTTCAAAAATACATTCATTTTAAACATAGCTACCACAAAATATTTCACCTAGCTAGCAATAGCATGACGCAGGAAACTATTCTTTCTTTTAAGCGCTCTGCATTAGATGTAGCCCTAGGAAAGTGTGTACTCAACCACGACAGCTAAGCGAAATGTGAAAGTAAACAGGTTTGGCGGCAGCTTCTCCAAATAATAGTATATACGTAGTATATAATACACGTTTCGTGCACTTATAACGTACTCAGTGTCTCTGAAACAATACGTGCTGCACGACGGAAATTACTTTCTGCTGAGGCACTTCATTTACATCTCAATGATACACGAGTACTAGAGAACATTGCTCTTTACGGCAGTCAGTCCACTTATAAATTAACACCATGATATCGCAGATATTAGGCAACACGTTACTAAGGATGAGAAAGGCCTTAAGGTTTGCAACTAAACATGCTACTCCTAGCTACTACTGAATAAGAATTTGATTATTAACGTGTCTTCATAACCATGTGTGCGGCATTCGACTCTCAGTCAGCATAGACGTTTTCGTCGCCTTATTTCTAGTGAAACGTGCGCACATCTCGCTAATGATGGACCAACATTGGACATTTCTCGTCTGTTCCTGGTTAGACAACGACGGCGGTAGGCGCCAGGTTCGAATCTCGGTCAGGCAATACAACTTCAGTCGTCATTTAAGGTTCCAGCCTCACTACTGGTGACAAACTGTGATATCTACATTATAATTTTACGTACTTATACAACAATCCGATTAGGTGCTGGGTTCGCGTCCTTGTCGCCAGCCTTACATGATAGAATTTCAATTTTAAACATGTACATCCTTTGTTCCTTGACAATACAACAATATACAACGTCTTTCGAGGTTAATTGCCAAGAAGGTAATTGTCATGTTAGGGTTCCTGGTTTCGTACAAACATTATTGTCATTTACGTTCAAGTTGAGAATTGATAACTGATACTGGTGCAAACGTCAATATTTGACGTCTCTTTCTGCCTAGTGATCGAGTCTCGATAAGGCAGAAAGCTTTGTATGGTTAACAATGGCTTTACGTTCTGGGTTTGCATCCGGATCCAGAACGAAGACGCTGGTCATGTCATTTAAAGTACAACTTTGTGTACAAGTAAATGTTGATGAGTAATGATATTACTTGTGACTCGCTGTTAACGTTCGGATTTCCGTAGAGTGCTTGCCGCCGTTAATCAAGTTTCCTTTTAACTGTTTAGTATTACATAAAGTTGATGCGAAACCACTCCCCGTTGAACGTTGAACGACGTTCATCATGTGTTGGATAAACCTTTTAGACAGCAAAGAACTTGTTTCCAATTGCCATACAACTTTATAAATCCATATACTGTCTCAAATATTTAATTGTGCCTAAGGATTACTGAGCGATTTATGTGACAAAATTAGTTGTCCCATAACGTTTGAAATGTCACTTATTGTAATTAAGTTTAGTTTACAAACGTTAAGGACTGTCCGATCTTTTCTGTACTATCGCGGTGTCACTTTATATCTGGACGGACTGTCATAAAGACAGTAGTCTAGTGGTACCCATTGTGTATCCTACAACGACTGTATTTTGGAGGGTTGCGACGATGTGCAACACAGATATGCTATGTTGGTTGCATACATTCAGGTGCAGCCTACACGTTGGAATTCAGGCGTGACCCACTTTTGTTGCTGTCGAGTGTACATTTAAAGACTGTTGGATAGTGTTAAGTGTTTATTTTGTAATATATTCATTGCAAAATTCAATGTTCTAGGTTCAATATTCATTTTAGCAAGTATAAGTTCATCCCATGAGAGTGAGTTACACTTATTTAGCTGGAGATTTCATTGATGTCAGTGCTTTATCCGCTATTTGCACTGTTGCTTTTACAGTATTTCTTATAAAAGTAAGACCACAACCTCTACAACGATATGAGGTGAGGTCTGTGGGTACAATCTTCTTTGTAGCAAGCATAAGAATAACACATGGAGAATAAACCATGATAATACTTCACGCAGCAAATGAGTGTTCATGTCTGCTCTGTCAGATTTTTTAAAACAAATGAGGTGACGTTACAGTAGTTGAGCTGTTAAGAATGGCAACACTTTCGGCAGACATGCAATGTGTTACTCTATGAGGACCTATGTAAATTTCCTCCCCTGTCTATTCCTCTACCGTCTATTTCTCCAGCATTTGCACAGCATGAAACTCATCTTCCCACAGTGTATGAAAACTCACATGCGAAGTTATTAGACAGTGCAATGGAGTGTCTGAAATCTCTACCAGACAGTCTTCACACAGTTTACCTAAAGAAGTAGAATAAGCATGATCGTGACAGCATGCATGCTGCGGTGGAGACTAGGGAGTGCAGACACTGCTCGCCACCTGTCATAGGTAGAATTTGCAGATTGGCAAACAGTGAGACAACTAGTATAAAGATCCATGTGTATCTCATTTACACGAGGCATGTTATTTCAACGTTTTCCCTGCATGAGACTGATTTTACTTAGGTAAGGACCACTGTCAGACAGCGCCAGTACATACACAAAGCTTGGAAGCACGCCACTGCTAACCGTTCAGTTCATCATCTGTGACGGACTGTCAGGTATTTCGCTGTTATTCCAGGGAGACTGGTCTGTCTGAGAAATACGGTAAACAGCATCCAGGAAGGATCCTGTTTTGTTAATGTATTTCTGATTTCTGCAGACCACAAGCAGTATACACAAACACCAGATGGATGTCTTTGTGCACCATCAGTGACAGATTAGAACAGGCCTGGAATACCAGTATCTCTACCTATGGAGGGTGGAAGACGAGATGTAGGTGTGGAGGGGAGGTAGGAGGGGAAATAAGATTGGTTGTAAGCTGCTTAATCTGTACCTACAAATCGAGCTGCACACGTGTGCAGCTGCCATCACTCTCTCCTGGTGAGAACATTTGGGGTTGGTTTTTGCAGTAGTTGTGTTATTACAATGATTTTTCTCGATTCCCCGTGCATGTGTTTAGTTATGATACACTGTCTATGGGTGGTGGTGGTATTTCACGACAATTTCGACGTGTAATTAGGACAGTGAGGCGTTTTCTGTCAATCGTTCTAGCGTGTCTTGGCCTTCCTACACTTCAGTGATAGTTTTCGGCCCTATTTCTACTTACCATGTATTTGTGTACAAGTTCCTCAGCAGCTGTACACTTATAGATCGGTAGGAAGCAATTCTTCCTACACTTCAATGATAGTTTGCTGTCTTATGTCTTCTTACCATGTATCTGTGTTCTACTTTCTCAGCAGCTATTTCTCTCGAAGATCAACAGGACGCAACTCTTCCTACACTTCAGTGATAGTCTGCTGTGCTATCCCTTCTTACCATGTATCGGTGTACAAGTTTGTCAGCGCCTATAAATTGTAGATCAGTAGTAGTAAATTGTCCCTACACTTCAGTGATAGTTTCCTTTCCAATCTCTTCTTACTGTGTATCTGTGAACAGTTTCTTCAGCAGCTACACACTTGTGGATCAGTAGGAGACAATTCTTCTGGTATCGGCTGTACGACAGTTTCCCACCAACTTTCAGTAGTACTGTGGACTAGGGCACACAGCAAGACGGAGATATACACACATGTAACTCCCAAATGTGGGGGCAGGGGACAGTAGGAAGTGGGGGCGCGTCAGAGATGGTGTAGAACAGTTTTGACTATCATTTAGTGCCAGTGCTGTTGTCTAGAGCAGTCTGTCTTCAAACTTCAAGGTGAACATACACACATGCGACTGCAAAATTTGGAGTCCATCAGGGGCGGAGTGCAGAGGCAGTTGTAGGACAATCCAGCAGGAGGATAACCACCTCAATAATAAATAAAATAAATATATGAAGACAGTACCTTACATCCTTCCTCTGTAGCATCTCAGCACAGTCTTTCTCCCACCAATCACAAGTAGGTGAGGGAAGGGAAGTGATGGGGAGTGGGAAAAGGAGGAGGGGTGCAGAGGGCTGAGGATTTCCCAGGAGGAGGGGATAGGGCTTGGGATTTGCCATATGGGGAAAAAAGACTCAGAATTGAATGGGGGAGGGGGTGACAAAAGAAAGTGTCCCAGGATTGGCATCCAATTTTCTAGAGGGGTGGAGGAGGACAAAGTGGAGGGGGATGAGATGAGTTTTCTCATAAGGATGGATTATCCCCAGAGAGTCATAAATAAACGCTCAGAGATCATCAATTTGCATAACAATAGGTTAAGGGAAGGAGGATGGGAATAATTTGCCCCTGAATGTATGCTTGCCCTTAGACATATGCAACGTGCACAAAAAAATTCACCAGAAGCTTGTTTACCCCTACACTTCCAATTTGTTCCACATTTGTTCGGTCTTGCACTGATCTGGAAATCTTGCTGCCCTTTGCAGTACCTCGACATCATACAGAGAGTTCATAGAGACATGTGCCATGTGTCGATGTGCATTGTCCTATTCAAAAAGACACCAAGATACTGTCATATGAGAGGTAACACAAAAGGACACAGGATGGGTGACACATACCATTGTGCTGATAGAGTTCCCTCCACGACTACCAGGTGTGACCAGTGGCTCCCCACACCATGATGCCAGGAGTAACACCACAGTGCCTTTCCAAAACAGTGGAAGAATGGGACCTCCTACCAAGTAGCGATCATACTCGCCGACGATGCTGATCGAGAGTAGTGCAGAATTGCGATCCATCTCTGAGCATAATGCGACGCCATTCATCAGTAGTTTATGCCTCCTTGTCACGGCACCACTCCAAACGAAGCAGTTTGTGTTATTTCACATTAGAAGTTACATGTATGTAGTTGGTATTTATGAAAATCATTTTCAGAAATGCAACAAATCATGTGGACTGTCTGTGATCTCAAAAAAAATGCGCTTGGAAATATTAGAAAATATGTTTGAAACAACCAGTGTTACTCTGCATCTCTTTACAACAATGAAATATTCACTCGTTTCTATGTAACGAAAAATTTCCTTCACTTAGACAATACCTCTTATATCAATAACACCCTCAAAAAAGGAAAACTCTCAGTCTGTGTCCAAAATTCAAGGATACTGAACAAAGGAAAAATTTTGAAGCGAGAGTAAGGCTAAAAGAAACTACACGTCTTTTTGTTCACTGTGGAAACGATTCTGAAGCGAAAAGAAATAAAAACAAAATAAATATCTGTTTCTAATGCAGTGCATCCTACTATGAATCGATTGGAAAGTGATGCAGCATGACGTAAATGCAACGGCAATAAAGAGAAGTCGTTCCCTGAATGTTCCTACTAACGGATCACCATTAGTCGTGAACGGTTGTAAGCTTTCGTGGCCGTTGTCATTGAAAATAAAATTTTATAGCTTGTTGGTCCGCATCATGTTCCTCCTCACTATCTTCTTACTTAATCAACGTTTCGGCCTCTCTGCTGGGATCTTCTCGTGTCCGTGGTGCAGAGTTCATCTAATCGGGAACAGCTGAATTTTCCAACAGAGAGGTGGAAACGTCGATTGAGTGAGACGACACTAAAGGAGAACATGACGTGGCCTACGAAACTAAATGATTTTATCTTCATTATTATTTACACCTGCTAGAAAATCTGCTGAAACTCGTGGTGTTCATGCGTTCAAAGCTAGAAATGATCAATTAGGAAGGTTAAGAGATATATAATTTTTGAGACAATATAGAGTGAAAAAATATTAATGGCAGAAAGAGGAGCAAATCACTATCGCAACAGTTAGCTGACGCTGAAGGTATTGCATCAATATTCTTCGGTTAACGTCTGTAGTGTGAATGAAATGTTGTCTTTTACGAAACTTAGCAGACAAGATATTTTTTTCTGCGGACGAAAAATAAACTCGAGCAAAAAGACAAAACAAAGAGTGAATGCAGTGCTGTGTACAGATATGAGAAACTCTGACCTTTCATTGCAGGGACAGCCTTGGGACCGAGATGTGCAGTTAACGTCAGCGTGCCGACCTCCATAACCTTGTATCGAATTTACAATTCCTGTACCTGACAGTTGTTTGGTAAGTCTAGACCCAGTATGCAAACTGTTCGTAGCATTTCCAATTAAAACGTGAGCTACAAAACCAACATAATTAGTATTTTTCTGGACTGTAAAATACTATATGAAAGTTACAAAACGGGGCAAGTCAACGTCTTTACGATGTGTTTATCACTGTGTGTACTTTCGATATGGGAATTTAATATACTACTCTTACATAAACGTCTCATGGCCAATTGCAGCTCCATATTTCATAATATATGATACCCTACTTGAATTTTAAACGTGTCCATGCATATTCATTTCTCAAATGACGTTACCGCTTCTTTTAATGTTCAAAACTATAAGCTCCTATTATTTACAGATGGCAGTGTATACAGTAGGCCTGTTTCCGCTGAACTTAAGTTTGAGGATAAACTATCGATACGGCTCTTCAATCACAAAAATAGTTTTGTACCGAAACTTCATTGTATTTTCGGACCTTTGATTATTTAGTTGCGGTTCTCTTATGGAATTACAAAGAGGTAAACGGTATGGGTCAAATGGCTCTAAGCACTGTGGGACTCAATATCTGGGGTCATTAGTCCCCTAGACTTAGAACTACTTAAACCTAACTAACCTAAGGACATCACACACATCCATACCCGCGGCAGGATTCGAACCTGCGACCGTAGCAGCAGCGCGGTTCCCGACTGAAGCGCCTAGAACCGCTCGGTCACAGCACCCGGCTGGTAAACAGTATTTCAAGCGTCGCTATATCGAGTACACTGGGTGTTAAACATTTTGCTTTGTTCTATAATTGTAATTGTTAGAACGCAACGAACCCAAATAACAAGGACAAATAATGCAGGTGTTTAGGTAGAAAATATGATAAGCAATTTTTGGCGTTCTGGTTGAAATATCCTGATGATCAATATTTATATTCTTATAATAGTGGATTCAGTAATTGTCTTTCCTTGTACAAACGTAGCAAGACTCAAAAGACTAATCATCTCTGCATTTACGAGTACATTCAGAGTGAGTGACCACTGTATTAGTATCTTTAAGATAACCATTTCTTCATTGTCATTTGTATTTAACAGAAAAGTTTGAAACCTATATCAGAACGAAATTCTAACCGATATTTTCCTTATTACTGACAAGGAGCGGGTATGACATATGGGTCACCGATGTTGATAAAATTTTGCAACGACGAAAATAAAGAGACACGTATTTCGGATTTTTGCTAGACACTCCCTAGTGTTTGAAAGAGATCGAGGTCAAATTGATGACAGAAAATCGTATTTTCAATGCTATACATGAAAACATCTTCTAAAAACAATTTTTATTTGTTAGAAATACGGGGCTCATAGTTAATGGTGTTCAAGTGTAACGGTTTGGTGTTTCCATACGGTAACTTGGGTACGTATCTAGCAAAACGAGGTCGGCGGTCGAGCGGTCAAGGCATTCAAAGTGCTAATCCGTGTTCGACTCTTCGTCGTGGCCCTTTTATCATGCGATATTTTTCGGTGTAGTTGATAATATTGTGGTAACGGAAATACCTTTCTTTCTTTTCTTTAGGTAAAACTTCGTAAAGTGTATATAATGTATCGACAATTATTTCCATCGTGATATATGACGCGCTACGGTAGGACTTTCGTAGATGATGATTATCAACCGGCCTGTACCTTGAAAGTTGTTGTTGTTGTTGTTGTTGTTGTGGTGGTCTTCAGTCCTGAGACTGGTTTGATGCAGCTCTCCATGCTACTCTATCCTGTGCAAGCTTCTTCATCTCCTAGTACCTACTGCAATCTACATCCTTCTGAATCTGCTTAGTGTATTCATCTCTTGGTCTCCCTCTACGATTTTTACCCTCCACGCTGCCCTCCAATACTAAATTGGTGATCCCTTGATGCCTCAGAACATGTCCTACCAACCGATCCCGTCTTCTGGTCAAGTTGTGCCACAAACTTCTCTTCTCCCCAATCCTGTTCAATACTTCCGCATTAGTTATGTGATCTACCCATCTAATCTTCAGCATTCTTCTGTAGCACCACATTTCGAATGCTTCTATTCTCTTCTTGTCCAAACTATTTATCGTCCATGTTTCACTTCCATACATGGCTACACTCGATACAAATACTTTCAGAAATGACTTCCTGACACTTAAATCTATACTCGATGTTAACAAATGTCTCTTCTTCAGAGAAGCTTTCCTTGCCATTGCCAGTCTACATTTTATATCCTCTCTACTTCGACCATCATCAGTTATTTTGCTCCCCAAATAGCAAAACTCCTTTACTACTTTAAGTGTCTCATATCCTAATCTAATTCCCTCAGCATCACCCGACTTAATTCGACTACATTCCATTATCCTAGTTTTGCTTTTGTTGATGCTCATCTTATATCCTCCTTTCAAGACACTGTCCATTCCATTCAACTGCTCTTCCAAGTCCTTTGCTGTCTCTGACAGAATTACAATGTCATCGGCGAACCTCAAAGTTTTTATTTCTTCTCCATGGATTTTAATACCTACTCCGAATTTTTCTTTTGTTTCCTTTACTGGTTGCTCAATATGCAGATTGAACAACATCGGGGAGAGGCTACAACCCTGTCTTACTCCTTTCCCAACCACTGCTTCCCTTTCATGTCTATCGACTCATAACTGCCATCTGGTTTCTTTACAAATTGTAAATAGCCTTTCGCTCCCTGTATTTTACCCCTGCCACCTTTAGAATTAGAAAGAGAGTATTCCAGTCAACATTGTCAAAAGCTTTCTCTAAGTCTACAAATGCTAGAAACGTAGGTCTGCCTTTCCTTAATCTTTCTTCTAAGATAAGTCGTAAGGTCAGTATTGCCTCACGTGTTCCGGTGTTTCTACGGAATCCAAACTGATCTTCCCCGAGGTTGGCTTCTACTAGTTTTTCCATTCGCCTGTAAAGAATTCGTGTTAGTATTTTGCCGCTGTGACTTATTAAACTGATAGTTCGGTAATTTTCACATCTGTCAACACCTGCTTTCTTTGGGATTGGAATTATTATATTCTTCTTGAAGTCTGAGGGTATTTCGCCTGTTTGACACATCTTGCTCACCAGATGGTAGAGTTTTGTCAGGACTGGCTCTCTCAAGGCCGTCAGTAGTTCCAATGGAATGTTGTCTACTCCGGGGGCCTTGTTTCGACTCAGGTCTTTCAGTGCTCTGTCAAACTCTTCACGCAGTATCGTATCTCCCATTTCATCTTCATCTACATCCTCTTCCATTTCCATAATATTGTCCTCAAGCACATCGCCCTTGTATAGACCCTCTATATACTCCTTCCACCTTTCTGCTTTCCCTTCTTTGCTTAGAACTGGGTTTCCATATGAGCTCTTGATATTCATACAAATCCTTCTCTTATCTCCAAAGGTCTCTTTAATTTTCCCCTAGGCAGTATCTATCTTACCCCTAGTGAGATAAGCCTCTACATCCTTACATTTGTCCTCTAGCCATCCCTGCTTAGCCATTTTGCACTTCCTGTCGATCTCATTTTTGAGACGTTTGTATTCCTTTTTGCCTGCTTCATTTACTGCATTTTTATATTTTCTCCTTTCATCAATTAAATTCAATATTTCTTCTGTTTCCCAAGGATTTCTACTAACCCTCGTCTTTTTACCTACTTGATCCTCTGCTGCCTTCACTACTCCATCCCACAAAGCTACCCATTCTTCTTCTACTGTATTTCTTTCCCCCATTCCTGTCAATTGCTCCCTTATGCTCTCCCTGAAACTCTGTACAACCTCTGGTTCTTTCAGTTTATCCAGGTCCCAACTCCTTAAATTCCCACCTTTTTGCAGTTTCTGCAGTTTTAATCTACAGGTCATAACCAATAGATTGTGGTCAGAGTCCACATCTGCCCCTGGAAATGTCTTACAATTTAAAACCTGGTTCCTAAATCTCTGTCTTACCATTATATAATCTATCTGATACCTTTTAGTATCTCCAGGGTTCTTCCATATATACAACCTTCTTTCATGATTCTTAAACCAAGTGTTAGCTATGATTATGTTGTGCTCTGTGCAAAATTCTACCAGGCGGCTTTCTCTTTCATTTCTTAGCCCCAATCCATATTCACCGACTATGTTTCCTTCTCTCCCTTTTCCTACACTAGAATTCCAGTCACCCATGACTATTAAATTTTCGTCTCCCTTCACTATCTGAATAATTTCTTGTATTTCATCATACATTTCTTCAAGTTCTTCGTCATCTGCAGAGCTAGTTGGCATATAAACTTGTACTACTGTAGTAGGTGTGGGCTTCGTATCTATCTTGGCCACAATAATGCGTTCACTATGCTGTTTGTAGTAGCTTACCCGCATTCCTATTTTCCTATTCAGTATTAAACCTACTCCTGCATTACCCCTATTTGATTTTGTGTTTATAACCCTGTAGTCACCTGACCAGAAGTCTTGTTCCTCCTGCCAACGAACTTCACTAATTCCCACTATATCTAACTTCAACCTATCCATTTCCCTTTTTAAATTTTCTAACCTACCTGCCCGATTAAGGGATCTGACATTCCACGCTCCGATCCGTAGAACGCCAGTTTTCTTTCTCCTGATAACGACATCCTCCTGAGTAGTCCCCGCCCGGAGATCCGAATGGGGGACTATTTTACCTCCGGAATATTTTACCCAAGAGGACGCCATCATCATTTAATCATACAGTAAAGCTGCATGCCCTCGGGAAAAATTACGGCTGTAGTTTCCCCTTGCTTTCAGCCGTTCGCAGTACCAGCACAGCAAGGCCGTTTTGGTTAGTGTTACAAGACCAGATCAGTCAATCATCCAGACTGTTACCCTTGCAACTACTGAAAAGGCTGCTGCCCCTCTTCAGGAACCACACGTTTTTCTGACCTCTCAACAGATACCCCTCCGTTGTGGTTGCACCTACGGTACGGCTATCTGTATCGCTGAGGCACGCAAGGCTCCCCACCAACGGCAAGGTCCATGGTTCATGGAGGGGAGGGGGGGTGGGGGGACCTTGAAAGTGATACCAGCGAAATGTTCGCCTCTTTGTCAACCGCGTGACTTCTATCGACAGGTAAAGAATTTCGTCGCTCAACTTCAAAATCATGCGACATCACAACAGGGCAAAGAATTACAAGATAAGGCGGATGCTATCAAAATACATGCGTTGCTCCATAACCAGTTTTCCATACCTGTCTTTCAAGATATGCGTTCATAAGCTTGGTATGCGACCAGTTTTATAGCTGATAGATCTGTTCATAGAAACGTGAATCATAAACATTTTCCACGAATAATATAACGGTAAATATGTCAATGCGGCAAGATTTTGTTCGTGTGTTGCGCATGGAGCGAGAAATATTTATGTTTTGCCTATATCTACGATGAGTTTCATGCCACTGATTTCCAGAACGCCCACGAATAGACGATCAGTTAGGTTTACGCAATAAGATATATGAGGTGTATTTTTTACTATGTGTCACGATGAAAATAGCTATCAGTAAATTATATACACTTATTTGGTTATTAATAATTCCTCTTGATGTTTTACTCCAAAAAGAAAAACGAAAGAAAGGCATTCCGATTACCCCAATTTTATCAGGCACGCCGAAAAAATCGAATTAAAGGAAAGCCGTGGCCACGAATCGAACACAGATCAGCAGTTCGGTAGCCTAGTGCCCTCTATACTTGACCACCGACCTTGCCATGCTAGACACATAGGATGACGGGCATCCAAGACACAGTATAAAAAAACACAAAAACGTTAATAACACTGAACCGTGAATTTGAAACGTCCCCTTAGAAAAATTAATGAATGACTGTGCTTAAAGTGACACACACTATTTTTAGCGCAACGCAATCTGACTTTCAATAATCCCTACAAAAGAATGGCCCTGACTAACAATAACCTATACCTTTCATGAATCACTTACCTCACAAAAATCTTCCGTACTCGAACTACTGCAATACGGCGAGCGCCACTACTGCCATCTAAATAAAAGATTCTAACTACTGAAGTCACTAACTGCTGATAGGCATTGTTAGCAAATGAACGATTTTGATAAAGAACAAACAATGTATTTACCTTAATAGTGTTCAAAAGTCATTATATATATATATATATATCAGTTCATGACATCCAGTCTTACAAATATACTGTCTCTGATGGACACACGTCCAGATCATCCGCTCTCAAAACTCCGCCATCTCTCTCCCCACATCCACCACTACTGGCGGCTCACCTCCAACTGCGCAACGCCACACGCTGTTAACAGCCAACTGCCCAACACTACAATAGCAAATTCCAACAATGCAAACCAGCCACAGGCTGCACACAGCACAGTCAGTGATTTTCCAATAGAGCGCTACATGGCGTTACCAACATAAAAACCTAAACAGCCTACTTACATAGCCCCCATGCTCCCCACAAAAAATTTTACAAATTGTTTTGGGCAGTGGCCAATACAGATTTGAAGAAATGTTTATGTAAGTAGGCTGTTTACGTTTTTATGTTGGTAACGCCACGTAGCGCTCTATATGAAAATCACTGACTGTGCTGTGTGCAGCCTGTGGCTGGTTTGCATTGTTGGAATTTTCTATTGTAGTGTTGGGCATTTGGCTGTTAACAGCGCGTAGCGTTGCGCAGTTGGAGGTGAGCCGCCAGTAGTGGTGGATGTGGGGAGAGAGATGGCGGAGTTTTGAGAGCGGATGATCTGGACGTGTGTCCATCAGAGACAGTATATTTGTAAGACTGGATGTCATGAACTGATATATATATATATATATATATATATATATATATATATATATATATATATATATATATAATGACTTTTGAACACTATTAAGGTAAATACATTGCTTGTTCTTTATCAAAATCTTTCAATTGCTAACTATGCCTATCAGTAGTTAGTGACTTCAGTAGTTAGAATCTTTTATGTACCTGGCAGTAGTGGCGCTCGTCGTATTGCAGTAGTTCGTGTAAGGAAGATTTTTGTGAGGTAAGTGGTTCATGAAAGGTATAGGTTACTGTTAGTCAGGGCCATTCTTTTGTAAGGATTATTGAAAGTAAGATTGCGTTGCGCTAAAAATATTGTGTGTCACTTTAAGCACAGTCATTCATTAATTTTTCTAAGGGGACGTTTCAAATTTACTATCAAAACCTTTTCTTAAGAATTTACTTTATTTACTAGCGATTCATCAAGAACATTAACACATTTAATCACACTACGTGAGCGTGGAAGTAGTTGCCAATGGTTAACTGATGAAACAAATTTAAAAAAATTTTCTATAAATGGAAACTTTATTCCTAAAAGCCCTTGTTTTCTGAAACAGATTTAAAATTATAATCAGAAAGCACCCTGTAAATATCAAGCTACAATTTATTCAGAGGCAGAAATAAGAACCTTGCCTCTCCGTTTTAACACGCCTGTAGTCACGACCGTCCACAACAACCTCTGAAAGACTACACTGGTGCAAATCTGCAACACACCAGGTTACTTTAAACTAAAAATTTTAACACCTGACACAAACACATAAACTATGCACCCCGTAAGAAGAATGGAGATGGTACAAAACACTCACATTAAAAATTATTTGCCACCGAAAGTGCAACTTGTTTTTGAAAGCACTCTTACGGTGGAAGGGTGGCAACCTTATATACTAAAATGAGCATTTAAATAAAATCAATGAAATGCAGTTTTACATAAAATGTACCAACATGCTCTACATTACACATATACCACCACGCAAGATGATAGGCAAGATAAAACCATATTTCAGGAATTCGATCTTTACACCTTAAGCAATAAATTCGTTAACACCGAATCCGACAAACATTATTAACGTATGGCAGATTGACGGGTGGGATTACTGAACAACCCGAACCGCAGATTGCTCTAACCCGCCCCAACTCCACAAGGGAAAACGGACCATCCAATTCATAAATAACCACCTTCCCGCGGGTGGGCAAACAGAGAAGAATGGTGGGACGACCCCAAAACAAAGCGGCTGGTGACCTCACCAAGAAAACAAGTAGAATTTAACAAGTAAAGGAAACAACATATCTCCAATCACTTAAATTCTAATAAACTGCAATTTCTGGCGAAGACCTGGCGCAGCACCC
This sequence comes from Schistocerca americana, assembly GCF_021461395.2. NCBI lineage: Eukaryota > Metazoa > Arthropoda > Insecta > Orthoptera > Acrididae > Schistocerca > Schistocerca americana. Next base: position 662,175,578 of record NC_060130.1, read on the forward strand.
CCAACGCTCTCCCGAACCGTCCGCTGCCAGCCGCTTCAACGGATGCAGGAAGGCGTGCCGATCTCCCGTCTCACGGCGTCGCAGCTCACCCTGGCCGGCCCCCTTATCGTGGTTTGACTCCTATTGCTGTCGTGTCGACCGCGAAGCCACTACCCCTTTCTACACGGCGCGGCCCACTGGACTCAAGTGGGGACCTCATATGCGCCGACGCTCTAGGCGGACCAGTCATCTTGTGTCTCAGTGAGCGACCGACCAACCGTCCGATCCAACCGCCAATGACCGTTGCCCAAGCAACTCGAGCAGACTGGCGGCCTAACGCGCAGACTCAGATGAAGGAACACAGGCCCGACCGGGCGACCACTAGCTGAGTTCTGTTACTGGCGGAGCGGCAAGACTCTCAATTTCTGTCTTTAAAATTTGATCCAAACGACAGCCATACTAGCACACCGACGACAGATAGATACTCTCTGCCGCACAAATGCGATCGAGAGACCGACAAGCAACTGGTGAGGAGAGACTGACCCAGCCTCACTCGGACCGACCGCTTGCCGAGCTGATAGCGCCCCTTAAATGCACGTTAACAGGCAACCTTTCCCACCAGAGGGAGACACCAGAGATGTGACTGCCACAGCGGCGCCACCGCCGGAAACGGAGGGCGACTGCTTCACAGAACGCGCTGCGCCGCGCTCTTCAAAACAGCAGTTTTTACCACGGCTCAAACACGAACATTATTAACTTGGGACTCCACATTATATTAATAAAAATGTTTGTTTTTAGACCATCTTTCGATGTATAGCTTTAAATATATAAGTTTCCGCCATCAACTTTGGCCTCAATATTTTCAAAAACTGTTACGTAGCAAAAAGCCGAAATACGTGTCTCTTTGATTTCAGTATTGAACGTCCTTGCTAAGCTTGATAAAAATCGGTGACCCACATATCAGACCCTCCCCTCGTATGTCCGTCATGATGCCGCTGTTGTTGTGGTTCCGTTCTACACCCACTCTGAAACCATCACTGACACTGGCAGCGGCAGTAGCGATAATAACAGAATGTTTAGCAGTTATTTCTTTTCTTGCGAGAATAATGCATAGAAGTGAGAAGGAACTAAGAAATAACATCACCATTTCACGTTCCGTTAACAAGGCCAATCTAGAACGCAAGCGAGCTCTCGTAGGGAGAGAGCACTTCCTTGTTTACACAGAGTGGCGCAGTCCATCGATCCGTATGCTCAGGTGCTACTAGACCACTATATTATTGCACTTGGCCTCGCGTGGGAGCTACCGGAAACACAGGGTGACGTTACAGTAAACACGTACAGTGGCCATTAAGGAAAACAAATAGCACTATGAATGATATCGAGACAGTTGTAAATATGCTGTCAAGTGTTTCAGCGTGCCATGATAAAAACTCACTATAAGTCGACCAAAGCACCCTCACTCCCAGGTACAATACTATTGTGGTCAACTATTAGTGTTTCAGTGTTTGTGTAAGTGTTGCGTTGCGTCCGGCATTTCGACAGCTTTGCTCATTTCAGAGCTGCTCTCTCTGATATACTGACACACCATGAGTAGCGACTTTTACAGGGAAAGGGCTGCTCCACTGGTCTCGCAGTGCATGGACAATCCGTTTTAAGCTGTACACAGACATCGTGAACAAGCTCAGCAACTACTTGAAAACTGGAAACGAGCCAGTGAGGTAGACATTCTACTCATTATCGAGATGAAATTTGCTGCAGATGATAGTCTCGCTGGGGTTCACCTTAGAAATTGTTTCCTCTCAAAAGAACTGGATACAATCTGATGGGGAAAATTATATTGCTGCTATTGGTACAGCCGCCACTGAAACTTATGCTCTACTTAACAACAACAACAAATAGTTATAAGCAAATTGACTGTGGCCCCTTGCCGGCCGCGGTGGCCGTGCGGTTCTGGCGCTGCAGTCCGGAACCGCGGGACTGCTACGGTCGCAGGTTCGAATCCTGCCTCGGGCTTGGGTGTGTGTGATGTCCTTAGGTTAGTTAGGTTTAAGTAGTTCTAAGTTCTAGGGGACTTATGACCTAAGATGTTGAGTCCCATAGTGCTCAGAGCCATTTACATTTGACTGTGGCCCATATTACGTTTACACTGAAAGCAGAACACATAGTATTAGAGAAGATGTATCTACATGTACATCGATATTCCGCAAGCCGCTGTATGGTGCTTGGCGGGGGTACTCTGTACCGCTTCTAGTCATTTCATTTCCTGTTCCATTCGCAAACAGAGCGATTGACCATCTGTATGAGCCCAAATATCTCGCATTTTATCTTTGCGGCTCTATCGCGCAATGTTTGTTGGCGGAGGCAGAATCATTCGGCAGTGACCATCAAATGCGGTTCTCTAAATTTTCTCAATAATGTTCTTCGAAAAGAACGTCGCCTTACCTCCTGGGATTCCCATTTGAGTGCTCAAAGTATCTCCGCAACACTTACGTGTTGTTCGAGAATACCGGTATCAGATCTGGCAGCCCGCCTCTGAATTGCTTCGATATCTTCCATTAATCCACTCTGGTGCGGATCCCAAATACCCGAGCCGTACTCAGGAACAGGTTGCAGTAGCGTCCTGTATTCGGCCTCCTTTACAGATGAACCACTCCTTCCTATAATTCCCCCAATAAACCGAAGTCGACCATCGCCGCTGGCCGAAGTGGTCGAGCGGTTCTAGGCGCTTCAGTCTGGAACCGCGCGACCGCTACGGTCGCAGGTTCGAATCCTGCCTCGGACATGGATGTGTGTGATGTCCTTAGGTTAGTTAGGTTTAAGTAGTTCTAAGTTCTAGGGGACTGATGACCTCAGATGTTAAATCCCATAGTGCTCAGAGCCATTTTTCGACCATCGCCTTTCCTATCACAGTCCTCACATGCTTGTTCCATTTCATATCGTTTTGCAACGTTGCTCCCAGATATTCAAACGACGTGACTATTTCAAGCAGGACACTACTAATGCTGCATCCGAAAATTACGGTTTTTTTTTTCCTACACATCCGCATCAACTGACAGATTCCAACATTTAGAGCTACCTGCCATTCATCACACCAACTAGAAATTTTGTATAAGTCATCTTGGATCTTTCTATAGTTACGCAACTTCGACACCATACCGTACACCACAGCGTCATCAGCAACCAACCGCAGATGGCCCTGGGCGCCAAGTCATTTATATCTATACAGAACAACAGCCGTCCTTTGCACACACCCCGAGCACTCCTTGCGATACTCCTGTCTCTCACGAACACACGCCGTCGAGGACAACGTACCATTACTTACGAAGCCATCGAGCCACTCACGTATCTGTGAACTTACTCTACACGCTTGTACCTTCGTTAAGAGCCTGCAGTGGGGCACCGTGTCAAATGCTTTCATGAAATCTAGAAATATAGAATCTGCCTGTTGCCCTTCACCCTAGTTCGCAGTATATCACGTGAGAAAAGGGCAAGCTGAGTTTCGCACGAGCGATGCTTTCTAAAACCATGCTGATTCGTGGACACAAGAATCTCAAGAAAATTTATTATGTTCTAACTGAGAATATTTTCAAGGATTCTGCAGCAAATTGAATTTAGTGATATTGGTCTCTAATTTTCCACGTGTGTTCTTTTACCCTTCTGGAGTGACCTGCCCTTTTTTCTAGTCGCTTGGGATTTTCTGCTGGGCGATAAATGCAAGGTAGGTAAGGGGCTAATGACGTATAGTACTCCTTGTAAAACCGAGCGAGGTGGCGCAGTGGTTAGCACACTGGACTCGCATTCGAGAGGACGACGGTTCAATCCCGCGTCCGGCCATCCTGATTTAGGTGTTCCGTGATTTCCCTAAATCGCTTCAGGCAAATGTCGGGATGGTTCCTTTGAAAGGGCACGGCCGACGTCCTTCCCCATCCTTCCCTAATCCGATGAGACCGATGACGTCCAAATCAACCCAACCCAACTCCTTCTAAAACCGAATTGGGATTCCATCCGGACCTGGTGACTTATTTCGTTTCAAATCCCTCACTTGTTTTTCTACGCCATGGATGCATATTACTATGTCGTCCATGCGCCAGTCTATCCTGTGGTGAACAATTTGTCTGCGTGAACGATTCCTTGAAAGCGAAATGTAAGACTTCCGCTTTCAACTGCCACACCAGACTAGTCAACAAGGGAGTGAATAGAAGCCTTATACACGCTTAGCGATTTTACATAGGACCAGCACTTTCTGGAGTCCTCTGTCAGATCTTTTGCTATGGCATGGCGGTGGTAGTTGTATGTTTCGCGCATAGATCTTTACACACACGCAAGAATTTCTACTAACCTTTGGTTGTCGTCATTTGTGCATTCTCTTTTGAACCGAGAATGAAACAGCGTGTGCTTCCTCAGTATCTTCCGATTATCGTTATTAAACCATAGTAGGTCTTTTCCATCCTTTATTCACTTCCTAGGCACATAACTCACGAGACCACGATTTACAAAAATGGCTCTGAGCATTACGGGACTTAACATCTGAGGTCATCAGTCCCCTAGAACTTAGAACTACTTAAACCTAACTAACCTAAGGACATCACACACATCCATGCACTTGGCAGGATTCGAACCTGCGACCGTAGCGGTCGCGCGGTTCCAGACTGAAGCGCCTAGAACCGCTCGGCCACAGCGTCCGGCCACGATTTACAATCTTCTTAAACTCTGCCCATAATTCCTCAACGTCTACTTACTGGAACTAAGTGACGCCAATTCACTCGGTAAATGGGATGCTAACAACTCTTCATCTGCTCTATCTAGCAGAAACTCTCTCCTAGCCTTCGTGCCTGGTTTATAAACTTTCGTAACCATAGTTGCTATAATCACATCATGATGTGATCTTATTTCTATTGGCAAATTAAGAGACTTGGGTCATCCTGACACTAAAGGAAAAATTACCAACATTTCCTTTTTGGGTGAAAATAGAACCGAAGTGAAAATAACGAATGCAGTCACCACCAGCTGTTTAGTTTTATCTGCAAAGCATAAATTTGTGGCTTCAGTGCTTATGTAGTATGTGACGAGCATCTCGTCGAGGCCTTGAAAGCTCAAAGGATGTCGATCGGTCACTGTGCCATCGTCTGCCCTGCCGCATCATGCGGATGCGGCATGGAGTGGAGTAAGGTTATTACACCGGTCTCCCGGCTGTTTTGTCCAATTTCTAGGCTGTGGTGCCACTACTTCTCATTCAAGTAGTTCCTTAGTTGGCATAACGACGCAGAGTGCACCACGTACCAGTCTTCCCACAAAGAAAAAATCACTTTTTGTTTTGAAAAGATTGGTGCGTTAAGGATACCTAAAAAAAACAGGACAAATCACAAATCCTACGGGACACCTCGACTTGTAACCCTACCAGACAAACCACTAGGCTATGGATGTGGACACAGGACACGTCAGCAATGTGTTATTCGTTAAGGAGCTTCAGAATTTGTTAGGAAATACTTTCTGAAATAAAATCACCTGTTACGAAGGGATTCTCAAAGAAAATAATTTTTGAAGGGTAACCAGCTATTACAAATACCAAACGTGAGTTTAGCTTCGGATATACAGCTGATTCCCAAGTTTGTTTACATGCTTGGGAATGGGTGCGAAGTGCAAACACATATTTCCCCCGTCCGTCAAAGTTACAAACGCCTAAGATTCTGACATATCTGCATACACTGCCGTGGTCTTCTGCATTGTAGTATATATGGCAGAGGACATCTGTCAATTAACTGTATAGCTTCTGACTTATAGTGCTCGACTTTTGGAAGAGGCCCTCTAGCTAGGCATATAATCTGTCCTGGCTTGGTCAGGAAACGTAAAGAGTACTTTGCTGTACTCAAAAACATATCGTTCAAAGACGTCAAAGTTAGAATTTGTGAAAATATTCATGCAGACCCACAGGCCTCCCTCTGGAAATAAACGTTGACATGTATTCAATTCTCAAACCGAGGACGATATTTTCGATGCAAGGGACTACACACCACCCCCTCTTTCTTATTAAGGGGAGCCGGAGGTGGTCAAATCCAAATAATTACAATTTTTTTTGCTACTGAAAATTAATTCGAACATTCCTCTTTAATGTAAACTTTGAATTATTGTTCTACTCGCCCTAGAAGTGGAGTTATTACCATTTTCCCCCACGCCTGCAGAGGAAATGGGCGGCCGCTGAATGCATCTAACACCCTCTCGTGACTTCCTGGCGAACTGCCTGGGATTTTCTCGGCCTGTTACTCATACAGCGCCTTATGTTACGCATACAGCGAGTGTGCAAGGGTTGGCTACATTGTTTTCTGTGACAAATGAAGCGCTAAGAGCGCGGAACATCGTCTCTTTGCTGTTTACCGTTTCGAATTAGTTCAGTGTTGCGCCTGTTGTTGGTAGTATTATACTTCTTGTGTAAAGCGTTGTTCTGGTTACGATGCCACGTTTTAGTAACCGTGTATATAAGAAGAGGAAGAACGTAGGGAAAAGAAAATTAACACTGATACCAAGTTGCAATACTACAATTACTGAAACAGTGCGTTCTTCTGCTAAGCAACACATGGCTGGCCATAGCCCTGTGGCATCTTCTAGCAAATACTACCTTGGGGATGGTGACTCCAAAGGTTTCAAGACTATAGAGGAACTGAAACCATATGGAAATGAATTTGTAGTTGAAAAATTGGAATGCATTGGGCATGTGCAAAAGCGTATGGGTGCACGGCTTCGAAGGCTCAAACAAACTTTGGGTTCAAGTAAGCTCAGTGATGGAAAGACAATAGGAGGGAGAGGCAGGCTTACTGATGAGGTGATTGAACGTCTACAAAGATACTATGGGTATGCTATAAGGCAAAATACTAGTAATGTTAGTGACATGCGAAAAGCAGTGTGGGCATCGTTCCTTCATACTGCCTCTTCCAATGAATACCCTCAACACAGCCTGTGCCCAAAAGATTCCTGGTGCAAATATAATGCAAAATGTTGTGACTTGGCAAGACAGCCAAGTCACTATGAGAGGAAGCCGAAAGGCACGCGCTTAAGCTCACGCAGGCTGGCGCGAGGTCTGGAACAGTTAAGGGAATTAATAGTAGCAAATAAAGTACGTAGTTGATATAATACTTAACTTTAATCCACAATTGGTGTACATCGCTCTTGACGGTACATGTTATAATCTCAATATCAAATGCTATGGCGTCTTGCTAGGTCGTAGCAAATGACGTAGCTGAAGGCTATGCTGACTATCGTCTCGGCAAATGAGAGCGTAGTTGTCAGTGATCCATCTCTGGCAAAGTCGGCTGTACAACTGGGCGAGTGCTAGTAAGTCTCTCTAGACCTGCCGTGTGGTGGTGCTCGGTCTGCAATCACTGACAGTGGCGACACGCCGGTCCGACGTATACTAACGGACCGCGGCCGATTTAAAGGCTACCACCTAGCAAGTGTGGTGTCTGGCGGTGACACCACACAAAATAGGACTATGATTACAAACGTGGTTTGCCAGCAGCTGTGATAAATGCAATAAAACCAACTTTTCATGACTTAGCACAGCCAGAATTGTTACACAAATGTCTACACGGAAAGACGCAGAATCCTAATGAGAGCGTAAATAATTTGATTTGGAAAGTGATTCCTAAAAGGGTGTTTGTAAGCATAAAAACACTGCACTTTGGCATTTATGATGCAATAGCAACCTACAACCAAGGGAACAGTGTGAAGTGTGAAGTTCTGAGGGCATTAGGATTTACAGCTGGGGTGAACACTGTACGAGCACTAAGAAATATTGACAGAGAAAGGATAAGAGGAGCAGAAAGAAGAGAGAGGCATATGAAGTATGATGGAACAACAGTCCAGAAAAGAAGACAGAAGAGGATGCTATTGGAGGATGAAGAAGAAGACCCTGATAATCCATCGTATAGTGCAGGAATGTATTGAGAAACTTTGATAGCCATTTCCCATAAATTGGCATTTTTCGAATATAAGGAACATTTTCTCAAAATCCACTCAAGCTAGAGAGATGAAATTTTTATACAGCACTCCTAGTGGTCAAACTTACATTGTAACACAGCCATTTGGCAATATGTTCAGTAGTTTCATTTCAGTTTAATTATAAAGCAATTATTTGTAAAAAAATTTGGGTCATTAATAAAAAAAATAACTGGAAGGAAACTAGAAAAGATACTCCAAAATCCCTCTGTCATAACTGCAATACTAACCCACTCTATATGTAAAAAAAATTCAAATTTTTCTATTTGGTAGTTTATTCATAAATGTTCCTCAAACTTAGTGATTTTAACATGGGCAGCATAGGCACCTCCGGCTCCCCTTAACCCGATCATCATGAAGAAGATTTCTTCCCGCATCGATACCTCAAGACCTGCCCTGTGAGACAGAGTCACGAAGAGAGCGTGCGGTGTGTGTGTTCGTCCTTAAGATAATTTAGGGTAAGTAGTGTGTAAGCTTAGAGACTGATGACCTTAGCAGTTAAGTCCCACAAGATTTCACACACATTTGAACGAAGAGAGCTTACGAGCCGTTTCAACTCCCGAAACTGACTAAAATGAACGTTACCGTATGGAATTAAAATTACACAGACAACATTTCTCAACATTCTATTCTGGAACTATTCAGTCGATGGGTTAGCAGATGTAATAGTTTCCAGTTTCAGTATATTCGAGCAACTTACTTCGACCCAAGAGAACTGATCAGAAACGCTATGAAGATGAATGTCTATCGCCCTGAAGGTCATCGCTATAACTTTGGGACAAATGGCACCAACAGTCAACTTTTACATAACATCTGCAGTCTGATATTATCATCTGTGGAATAGTTCTGTTCCAGAGCAGAGTTACACTTAACAAATTTGAACATTATTTTGGGCAATAATTTTGCGGATCCTTCAGTGGGACGCTTACTCAGCTGCAACCAATAGAGATAGCTTGTTACGAGAAGTTCAATCACCAAATATTTCTGCAGTTTGCATTTCCAGAAATGGGGTTCAAACCAGAGAGCCATATCAACTTCAGGGGATTCTTTTTTATCAGGTCGGGTAGACCAAACGAAAAAGGAGGTGTAGGTGTCCTACTGCGGAAGCATTTACGTTCTCGAACGTGCAGATCAGTTCCCCCTCTGACAAATGTTAGAAATAGCGGTAGTGCGAAATAAATAACGGTTTATATCATTTAACCTCTTATCAAGATGTTACTCCCCGAATAGTAACATAAATGAATCGGAAAGAAACACACTATTGTCCCAATTAGAACCTCCACCAGGGCTGTGTGGGAATCTCAACACCCAAAGCCCAAATTGGGGGAATTTGTATATGGACAGTCCAGGACAGAGATTAGCTGCTATGCCGGAAGGCAATCGCCTTCTAATTCTCAACGAAGGCTCACCTATTCTTGGGTGTCTTACCCACAAAAGCTGTTCTGTTGTACGTCACGTTGTCATTGCTACGATTCGTCAACGCAAATGGCTCTAAGCACTATGGGACTTAATATCTGAGGTCATCATTCCCCTAGACTTAGAACTACTTAAACCTAAGTAACCTAAGGACATCACACGCATCCATGCCCGAGGCAGTATTCGAACCTACAGCAGCACGGTTCCGGACTGAAGCGCCTAGAACCGCTCGGTCGTCAATGCATCTCCTTAGTCACTATTGCATGACATATAAGGATCGGATCTTTTTCCTGTTGTTCTCACAGTAGGAGCGAAGACGAGAAATGTGATTTTTTTAGCAATAGTCTTGGAACGTCATGAAAAGGAATTGACACTCTTGCAAAAAAAAAGCAGTAAAATCACCGAAGTTCCATTTTTCAAAGTATTAAATGAGTCCGCAGAGGCCTTCACACTCTAACAGCATGAAATTTCATTTCAGGTTACAAGCTGCGTGATATCGTGGAATAAACAATGCTCAAGATTGATTGTCCTATGTCATCTGCCGCTTAATCCGTGTAAGTTCTCCTTGTTTTGGGGAGCTTATCTGCTATACCAGAAGAAAGACGCTCAAACTATGACAATTTGAAACAAATGCATTACACAGGGCATTAAAACTCTCCAGTATTAACAATATCTGTCCATCAAGATCGAATCTATTTGCCCAGTTCTAGAGAAATACATTTACGCACTAGCCCGGTAGTTTGACCTAAATGGCCTAAAAGTTTCAACCGAGAAACATTCTGTAGTTCATTTCAGTGGCAGGGGGATCAGATCAACCAGGTGAAGCGTATTATTTGGTTGTCTCGTCTCCTCGCTAGTGACCAACACTAAACATCTTGGACTGATCACACACATAATAATAAAAAAAAAAAACAAAAAAAAAAAAAACGGGAAACAGCATTAACGGGAAGAGATCCATCGTTGTAACTTGATGGGGTGCAGACCCTTACTTTCTCTTGATCATGTACAAAGGTCTCGTCAGCGCATGTTTTGTGATACACAACGCTGCCAAACGTCCACTTCAGAAACTTGACAATGTGCTTTAGGGGAATGCGACCGACTTACTGGAAAAAGCTTCTGAACCTCTATTGTGTGTTCGAGGTTACTACTTGACGAGAAACTGTGTTTTTCCCACTGGAGTAACGAGAGTATTAATAGTAGGTTAATTACCCCACTAAGCGAAAAGAGACAGTCTTCCATTGACAAGCCTTACAGCACAAGTATGCTATCTTCTCCCTACGCCAGGGCAAAATAGGACTCAGTGCAAACCAACGACCGTTAGATTCAATTGGTTATCCATACAGTCGTATATGAAATTCAGCTCAGATACTAATTTAAAACTTCGAAGTTTACTCTCATAATTTTATGTAAGTAGTTCCAGCAAAACCTATCCTAATTTCACTGTTTTATTGACAACAAACTGTCCATGTATAAACTGATACCTGACGATATCAAGAGTTTTGGACACTAGGATGTGACTTTCTTGTTGCCAAGTACTGTAGAAATTTTCCACCCATTTTCGTCTACCCCCCTATTGGAAATTTATATTAAGGAGTGACATCGATACGAAGAGCTTTCATATTTGGTCGTCGTTTCGTGCTCCAGGATACAATTGTAGCATCAGACTCCAAAAACGTATTGCAGTATGCTGAAAACACAAAATGAGACGGCAAAAAAAAAGTTCAAATGTGTGTGAAATCTTATGGGATAACTACTAAGTTCATCAGTCCCTAAGCTTACACACTAATTAACCTAAATTATCGTAAGGCAAAGACACACATCCATTCCCGAGGGAGGACTCGAACCTCCGCCGGGACCAGCCGCACAGTTCATGACTGCAGCGCCTGAGACCGCTCGGCGAGACGGCAAAAGGAACTTCCAAAAAACGGAAATTATACAAAGGACCGTCAAATGAAAACGAGACAGTTGGAAAAAAAGTGAGTAAACTGTTTATTATTTTAAAACTAGTAGTCATAGCTGTTATGACATTTTTCCACTGTGAGACCAGACGGTCTAATGACTTCATGGAAAAATGTTAGCGGATCGCTACGGAACAATGATTGGGGCGGGCCCACATGTTTTCAAACTTGTTTCACACTCGCCGCATAAGTTTCGCTGGGAAGCTCTTACGCATCTTTCACACAGTCTCTCCTCGTGCGATTTCCATATTTCATTGAGAAGGACGTTCGTGGCGGTCGATTTGCTTCGGACGAAGAGGTCCAAGCCTGTGTAATCATGTTTCGTTAAGTAGCTGCAAACATTTTTCCATGACGGCACTTACCTTTTTGTCTCACAGTGGGATAAATGTCTTAACAGTTATGGCGATCACGTTTGAAATAACAAACAGTTTGCTTAGTTACTATCTTCCATCTGCCTCGTTGTCATTTGACTGCTTTTATATAAGAATCACTGCAAAATAATATATGTATGTACGTCTCCTATCTGTGGGCCCCTGGTCGTATAGGATTTGTTTACAATGAAAAGTTGACCAATAAGCGAAGGAATCTAGTGTACCTCAACTGTAATGAATGTTCGTATACCATGCTATGATTTCGGGATATGGTTGCAGAAACTGGTCAGAAAAGAATGAACAAAGGACTGATGCTTTTCAGTTTGTCATAAAAGTCACCGCTACTCTACAATGCCATCATTAATTAGAAAATCCCGTGGTTTCGAAAATCTTAGGTGAGAACGTAGCTGATAACAATCCTTGTGCGAGTAAGTACCAAACACGGCTCATCTCTTTCCCCACTTCCATCGGGTAGGCGACAAGGATAGCCTTACTGCGACTCTCGTAAGACAGGAGGAGGATGTGAATTGTTCCCCTGCAGTTTCTTCGAAGCACCGGAAAAACGCTTACTGCACACTCTTGTAAAAATGAAAGTGCCGGTTCCTAAAAGTACTTCTCTTTTAATGCGTCACGCAGATACTAAAATATACAAGCGTCTTTTGATTTCTACGCGTTACTAACGTGTGTTTATGAAATTCAGTGTATCTATTAGTGGTTGCATAATCTTCTTAATCTCCAGATATATGCTCCCTGACCTTCGTTGAGATACTTATTATATTTTGTTTTGTTTGCAGTTGCTCTCATATTACAATTCTTTAACTGTAAGTATTGTTCTGTGTGTTGATATTGCACACGTAGAATAATGTTAAATCATTGTTCAAAGCGTTATTGCGATTTCTCCATAAAATATTTTCATATCTGTATCAAGCTGTTGGCAGTACGGTTCATTAAACCCAAAACCATTAGAAGCATAGAGGCTCGGAATAGATAAGGATAGGGAACGAAATAGGTCGAGTCGTTTTCAAAGGAATCATTCCGACATAATCGTTAAACAATTTAGGAGAGCAGTGGAAAATCTAAATCTTTAATCGTTCACCGTAACTCATCTCTGTGTGCTCGCTATAGTGCTGAAGTAATAGCTGTAGCAACACTGGTGTTCCCAACACGGAAGCAGCACAATGTCCTTTGGACTGAGAGCGGATAGTTTCCATTTCCTGTTCGACTATCTTCATGTAGCCTTTCCTAAACTATTTAAGGTGAATGTTATGATTACTATTTTTTCAAAGAATAGCCACTGGTTATGCCTTCTTTCACCCTTACCAAATGAATATAGGGCTCCGTTTCACTTGATATACATGATGACGCGATTTTAACCTTTTTACTTTTTTGGATTTTTCTGTTTTAAATATCTCGCATCTAGAGCAAGTCACAATTCTTGCATCCATATTTCGCATCTAGTATAATTGAGAAACTACTAAGTCTAACGAATGCTGGTTTACTCGTTCAGTGGGTGGTTGTTAGATCACAAACCTACGTTTCGTGTTTCTACCTGCTGTTGACCCTGAGATATTGATTCTGGTGTTTTATCAATTTTCATCGCTAGCTCTAAACTCTTCCAGAATGTGACAAATGGCAATTAACACAGCTGTTCGAACTCCACGTTAATCAGCAAGTTTTACTGTAAACGTTTGGAGGGTTAGTCTGCTGATGAAGGAAGGAAAGAACATACAACATACCTAGGATCATCTCTTCCGAAACCAGAGATGTGGAGTTGTTTATGATGTATCAGTGTATTGAGTTTTCGATAAATGAACTAGTGATCTGGATGATACCGATATATCGAATTAAAATATCGATTGTTACGCGATTCGTGTTACGCTAAGACTGTTTCTTATTTGTCAAAATATCCACGGGTGTGCTGCCGGTCTATAGTGTCCAACGGGCACAATATTTCGGCGATCAAACATGTCGCCATCATCTTATTTGCTGAAGTTGTTGGCTTTGAAATACAAGTATGTTGTTTAAGTTTTTTTGTGTGAGAGATCTGCCAGTGTTTCATTTTGAATTTCATTAACGTCTTTTCGAGAAATTTGTTTAATTTTGATAATAAGGTGAAAAAGTTCCATTAATTTTAAAATAAATGAAATTCACAGGATTGGCTGCACTGAATGTTTATCAATATACTCGTAGACCACCTACGGCGGCACAAAAGATATCGAGGTAGCTATGACTGAACAAGTTTATTTGTCAAAGATTAATAGCATGTCCACTTCGACGTGAATTGAAACAAAACCTAAAATAAGTCACTTTTTGAAGCAGAATAATAAAGCTTCTGGTGGTTGAAGGCCAGATAGATTGTCACTGAAACTGAGTTCATTAAACACATAATTTACAAAAGTCAAAGTGTCATATGACGATCAGACTTAAAGTACAATCTCAATGAACGAAGTTTAAGTCCCGTATGGAACAAAATTGTCAAAGTCGAGCACGTAGCCATTTGAAAGTTAAACAAGAATGAATTTAGAAATTAAGTCTGCCACGATGAAAGAGACTCTATCTTCTTTGGCCACAGCTGACAGCTCCCGGGATGGCGTAATCAGATGTGAATGGCAGCGACATCGTGGTGACGTCTGTTGAGTAAGAATCGCGTTTGATGGAGTGTTTGTGGAATCGGCGCCTGGCCCAGAAAAACTCTCCCTGACTGAACTGGTCTGGTCTGGCCCAAGCGCTATACTGAATACCACTCGGCGCTAGGATGCAGCAGGACCTATTTTTGATAATATGTCTTGCAGAAGAGAATAGATACATGCAGCCCGTGGCTTATAGTGGCACTTAGGTCACCTCCTATTGGACATCTACTTCTACATCGACTCGGATACTCTGCAAATCACACTTAAGTGCCTGGAAGAGGGTTCATAGAAGCACCTTCACAATTCTCTATTATTCCAATCTCGTATGGCGTGTGGAAAGAACGAACACCTATATCTTTCCGTACGAGCTCTGATCTCCCTTAATTTATCATGGTGATCATTTCTCCCTATGTAGGTCGGTGTCAACAAAATATTTTCGCATTTGAAGGAGAAAGTTGGTGATTGGAATTTCGTGAGAAGATTCCGTTGCAATGAAAAATGCCTTTGTTTTAATGATGTCTACCCCAAATCCTGTATCATTTCAGTGACACTCTCTCCCCTATTTCGCGATAATACAAAACATGCTGCCCTTCTTTGAGATTTTTCAATGTACTTCGTCAATTCTATCTGGTAAGGATCCCACACCGCGCAGCAGTATTTTAAAGGGGACGGACAAGCGTAGTGAAGGTAGTCTCCTTAGAAGATCTGTTACATTTTCTAAGTATCCTGCCAATAAAACGCAGTCTTTGGTTAGCCTTCCCCACAACATCTTCTATGTGTTCCTTCCAAGTTAAATTGTTCGTAATTGTAATTCCTACGTATTTAGTTGAATTTATGGCCTTTAGAGTTGGATGGTTTATCGTATAACCGAAGTTTAACAGATTCCTTTTATCACTCACGTAGATGACCTCACACTTTCGTTATTCATGGTCAATTGCCAATTTTCGCACCATATAGATATCTTCCCTAAATCGTTTTGCAATTTCTTTTGATCTTCTGATGACTTTAGTGTTTGATAAACAACAGCGTCATCTGCAAACAACCTAAGACAGCTGCTCAGATAGTCTCGCAAACCACTTATATAGATAAGGAACAGCAAAGGGCCTATAACATTACCTTGGGGAATGACGCTCGGAGCATGGCCGTCTGTCTTCTGGAAAACTGCTCTCTGTGTGTTAAGTATCTTCGAAGCACTGATGTGATGCTGGCTGCTGTCACTGCATATATTCAGCCTCGGTACAGCTTTGGGAATCAGGTTGAAAGTCCCCTTTAATATATTTACTAAAACTCTTTTTCTGGCATGTGACTGAGCCATCGTTTCATTAAATTATCAAGGTTCCTTATCAGCTTAAATCAAGTGTTATAAGTCAATATGTCACTAGAAATATTTAATGAATCTTCGCTTTGTTAAATTAATTTCCTGCGCTGTGTAAAAAACAGTGGTTACTTTCAATACACATCAAAAAAATGTAAAAAAATGTTATTAATGAAACCACATAAATCGGCGAAATCAATTGATATATCGACAGCATAATAACTGTGTGTGAATATCGGTACTATTTCGACAAAATACTCTTATTGACATTTCCGACATATCGTTATCGAGGGTGTCACATTTATGTTGGGTAGTTAATGTAGGGTAATGATTTTCGGGAATACGTTTTTCTAGGTAACATATTCAAGTTATTAACATTACAGTATCGCAGGTTAATGTAAGCGCGAGATAAGCCATTAGAAAATGTGAAATGCTGAGACATTAATGTCCGGTGCCACCGCCAGAATGTTGAACGCAAGCACGGAAACGTGCATGAATTGTGTCGTACAGGTGCTGGCTATCAGTTTGTGGGATGGAACTCCACGCCTGATGCACTTGGTCGGTCAGTATAGTGGCGGTTAATGCTGGTTGTGGATGATGCTGGAGTTGTCCGATATGGTCCATATGTGGCCGATTGAAAACAGATCTGATGATCGAGCAGGCCAAAGAAACAATCGACACTCTGTTGAGCACGTTGGCTTACAACAGCGGTATGTGGGCGAGCGTTATCCAGTAGGAAAACACTCCTGGAATGCTGTTCATGAATGTCAATACAGCATGTCGAATCACCATAGTGCCTTACAGATTTTCAGTCAGGGAGCGTGGGGTAACAACGACATGTCATACGAAATCTCACCCCCGACCCTAACTCCAGGTGTAGTTCCAGTGTGTCTAGCACGCTGACAGCTTGGTTGTAGGCACTCAACTGGCCTCCTTCCAACCAACACACGACCATCACTGGCACCGAGACAGAACCAGATTTCATCACAAAACACAAAACACTCCAATAAGCTCTCACTTGATCCCACTGAAGTGGCAGATGGCAGTGGTTTGGGGTCAGCGGAATGCACGCTACAGGGCGTCTGACTCGGAGCTGTCCTTGAAGCAACCTATTTGTAACAGTTCGTTGTGTCACTGTGGTACCAACTGCTGCTCAGATTCCTGCTACAGGTGCTGTACGATGCGCCAAAGCCATACGCCGAACACGATGGTCTTCCCCCTTGGTAGTACCACGTGGCCGGCCGCAGCCCGGTCTTTTTGCGATCACCGCTGCCAGTAATCACGTATAACGGCTACATTTCTTCACGTTTTTCTGCAGTATCACAGAAGGACGATCTAGCTTCTCGTATCCCTATTACACGGCCTCATTCATACTTAGTGAGGTGTTGATAACGGCGTCTATGTCACCTTAAAGGTATTCTTGACTAACATCAACTCACCATGCCCAATCCCAACTAACACTCACGACCGTTACAGCGAATATTTAAAACAAATCTGATTTGCATCCTCGAAGTGGCATTACTAGCGCCACTCTTATGTCAATAGCGCGAGAGCTGAATAGACATTATCTTTCAGAGGTAGAAACACGCCCACCAAATTTCGTTTATGTCGCATAACTCCTTCTCGGTGATGTGATTTTTTTCCCGTTAGTAGACATGATAAATTTCATTTCTGTTATTCAGGGGTATGATCATTTATACAAAGTCCTACACTTACGGACATGTTGTCTTGGACAACAGTGTCAGTATCTTGTACAGGCAGTGCTGGCTACGGTCGGCCCTTGTGGCCGAGTGGTTCTAGGCGCTTCAGTCTGGAACTGCACGACCGCTACGGTCCCAGGTTCGAATCCTGCCTCGGGCGTGGATGTGTGTGACGTCCTTAGGTTAGTTAGGTTTAAGTAGTTCTAAGTTCTAGGGGACTGATGACCTCAGCAGTTAAGTCCCATAGTGCTCAGAGCCATTTGAACCATTTTTTTTTTGCTGGCTACGGTACAGTGCTGCGTGTATTGATTATCATCTTGCGAGATAATGTTCCATGCAGCTTTCAGATATTCTAGTTAGTCAAGAGATTTTGCGGTAATGTATACATGATCGTATGTTGTCCTACCATACTCGACATATACTCAGTGTGGAACCGACTATGCTGTTAAAGGGAGCTGGCGGACCACGTGGGGAGTGTAGTGGCTAATGCGATAATTCTTCAGATGAGAATTGCGTTACTGGTAGATACATCCGACTGACACTGCAGAGAGAGCAGTACAACGTGATGGGCAATTTTGTGGATGTATCCAGCAGCATCCCCTGAACAACAGCAAGAAGTGGCCGGTCATTATCTTATACAGCTCCCAACACGTAGGTGTCTGAGTTGGTTCTACGTGTCTCTGCGTGAAAAAAATGCTCCGGTTACGGCTTTTCTTGTCGACACCACACTCCAAACCGACCATATCATACGTTTATGCTTAACTCACTTCCATCATTTGACAAAACTTTGCACGACTGATGCCTTGGGTTATGTTCTTCACTACAGCATCAGACAAGCGTTACAAATGAACTGTGGAAGGAAGTCCGGCGAGTGACATTCTTGTTCACAGCGTGGCTTCCGGTGAAAGTTCCTTTATCTCAAGTAGTAAAGGGTACTAACTGAAAAAACTACAACCGCTGGGCACATCTGCTTCCACATGGAATCAAACCTGAGAAGTTCCTTAATGTTCATCGCTGACTTTCTAAGACAGAGATTACTCATAATTTGTGTTGTGATCGACATGTGTTCATAAATTTTTGGTTGCCTTGTGACAAGCGTAAATCTGTATGACGCTGTCGTCCGTATTGAGGAAGACAAACATGTGTTCCTTTCTTGGACGACTGTTACCAAAACAAATACGCAATTCCCATCTTATGCCTCCAGTATTATCCAGTAAAGTCTGCAACACAGTTATGTGAAAAGATTATAGCAGCCTCAGAAGTAACAGTTTCAAACTGTGGTTCAAAGGCTCAGAGACTGGTTCGTGTGATAGTCCAGCAGTGTATGTTATTGATCACGCAAATGCAGATACGCACCCATTTCTTATGGAGGCAGTAACATGCAGAGTGGATGACGTACGAAGCATATCTAGTAAATTATGCGGTAGTTGTTAAGAAACTGAAATCACAATCAGAAGGCCCGGGATTCGAACGCCTTTCTGGTCATCGACATTTCACAAAATCACTTAAGACAAATGCCGGTATGGTTCCATTGAAATGAATACCGCCTCATTCCTGTTCCAGCCGAGATTTTAAGTCGACATTAATGACACGTCGTCATAGAACGTTCAACCGTGCTCTCGCATCCGTCGATACAGAAGAACATAGCAGCTAACAATGCCATGTTGAAGTTGTAATATATGCATGAGTCTTGAAGATCTTAATGTTTGCACCAAAGATGGTCACACAATGATGAAATCGATTTGGTGTAACAAATAATTTCAAACCTCTTAAAGCCGATGTTGTAATTTTTCTTGTTAATAACACAGTAAAACTGTAGCTTAATCTCAAGCGAATAGTTAGTCAAATCTTACATGCCTACGCAGGCAAATAATGTCTAGGAACAATGTATACTGCAAAACAGGTAAAAAACGAAGCAGAAAGGGAGATGTTAATCTAAACACGTTTTGCTATTAGAAGCAAACTTCACGAATCTTTCAATAGCTACCGTTGGAAAATCCTATCACAACTCCTCTCTCAAAACGATAAAAATCGCATCATACGTAAAAGCTGTCAGTGGTATAAAAATAAGTATCCACTAGCTTGTTGATGATTCAGAGGCTGAAACAGACAAAATCATAACAAAATTCGAAGTAATATAAAGCTCTCGGGTTTCCAGCCGAATGAATAAGTCGCAATGATGCTACCTCTTTACCAATTTACTCGACTACAAACGTGGGACTTGTATATAAGTTCATATCATCCGGAAAGATGAGACAAGAAAGTAAAATTTTGCATTCAGTCTAGAACTATTCCTTAAAACAAGGGGTAAAAATGTGAGAGTTAACTAGCGCTCTACTTTTAGATCCACAGGGGACAGGACTGTTTCCCGTGATTGGAAAAGTGTTTACGTCTCACCCAACTACATAACACACAGTGGAACTGATCTCCAAAGCTACCGTTCTATTTGGTCACTTATATTTCTAGCGAAATCCTAGAATATAATCTAATTTGAAACCTAATGACCTACCTGGATCGACATCCACTTCTCCATGGCGACGGTCACACAGACTTCTCTAAGGAGGACATAGTAATAGGTATCCCTGAAATGGAGAAGCAACTGAAGGATTTGAAATAAAATAGCTCGCCACGTCCGGATGGGATCCTAATTCAGTCTCACAGAGAATACTCTACTATATTAACTTCTTACTTGACATGCATTTGTCGAGAATATCTCACCCAGCGCAAAGTCTCAAGCGACTGGAGAAAAGCGCTGTTGACTCCTCTATGTATAAGAAAGGTAAAAGAATAGACCCACAAAATTACAGACCAGTATCTTCTTTCTTGAATATATTCTGAGGTCGAGCATAATAAATTTCCTTGAGAGGAAACGCTTCTGTCTATGTATCAGCTCGGGTTTAGAAAACAACTCGTACGAATTTGGTTTTGCCCTCTTCTCACATGACATCCTGCGAACCATGTGTAGAGGACAACAAGCAGATCCCATATTTCCATGTTTCCGCAAAGTGTTTGACACGGAGCCCCACTGCAGACAGTTAACGAAGGTACGAGTGTACGGAATAGGTTTCCCAGATATGTGAGTGGCTCGAAGACTTCTTAAGTAATAGAACACAGTATGTTGAATTCGACCGCGTTTGTTCATCGGAGACAAGGGTATCATCAGGAGAACCCCAGGAAAACGTGATAGGACTAGCCTTATTCTCTACGTACATAAATGATCTGACAAACAGGGTGAGCAGCAATCTGCGGCTGTTTGCTGATGCCGTTGCCGTGTATGAAAAGTTGTCGTAGTTTAGTGACTGTAGGAGGATACATGATCACTTAGACAAAACTTCTAACTGGTGTGAAGAATGGTAGATTGCTCTAAATGTATAAAACTGTAAGTTAATGCACCTGAGTAAGAAGAAAACAGTACCATAATGTTTGAATACAGTGTTAGTAATGTGCAGCTTAACACAATTACGTCGATTAGATATCAAGGCGTTACACTGCAAAGTGATATGAAACGTAGGGAAGGCGAGTGGCCGACTTCTGTTTATTGGGAGATTTTTGGGAAGATGTGATTCATCTATAAGGCAGACCGCGTGTAAAATGCTGACGTGACACGTTCTCTAGTACCGCTCGGGATTCTGAGATCTCCACCACTTCGGATTAAAGGGAGATATCGTAGAAATTCAGATTGTGACTGCCAGCTTTGTTACGAACAAGTACGATCAACACGCGACACTCTTCGGGGACTGAAATGAGAATCCTTGGAGGGTAGACGACGTTCGTTTTGCGAAGTGTTGAGAAAGTAAAGAGAACTGGCATTTGAAGCTGACTGCGGGACGTTTCTACTGTCACCAACGTAAATTTCGCAAAGGACCGCGAAGATAACATAATAGAAATCGGAACTCTCACGCAGACACAGACACAGTCGTTTTTCCCTCGTTCTGTTTAAGAGTCTAACAGGAAAGGAAATTATTAGTAATGGTGCAAGGTAACCTCCGCCATGGCTTACGGGGTATGTATGCTAATATAGAAGTCGATGGTCCAAAATGTAGGCCTGACCACGCGAAACCTAACTCTCGCTCTTTACACACAATTCTTAAACAATTCTAACTAGGTAGATTCGGTGTTTCGTTGACTCCTGGTAACTTTTGATTCACTAAGTTTTCAACTCATGGACCGATATAGTAAACTATTGTGTGCGCCAGTGCCACGAGGAAGTTTAATAGAGTCATAAAGTCATGTCTGCTTACACTACTGATAATCACTTGAATAACATACTCCCAAAGACACATCTGTCATTAATATCTACAATGAGACTTTGACATATTTAGCGCCGTACATTGATATATATTGTACGTATGAGGTTTTCATAATCAATTCGCGCATTTGACGTTACGTGAAGTGTGGTTTAAGATCGTGCATGTACACTCACAGATAGATTGAAAACTTTCTGTACCTGATGATGATTTGTAATAATTTAAATAGATTTCCGTGATAAAAGTGTTTCATAGCAACTGCTGATGGCACAGTATAATTTTAGATTGTAAACGGCCACCAGTGGTTCTTTCGATGATGGTGTTAAGCAATAAACAAAAAACAAAGACCAGTGTCAGTGTATAACGTACGCGAGTAACACTACTAATTGTCCACGTGGCAGACAGATCAATGGTAAATACTTGGGCCTTTTCTCAGAAGGGTTGTTTGTCCTGAATGGATCTAGTTTTTCCAACTGTCGTAAGAATAGAGCTTACGAGTCCAGCGACGAGAGCTCCTTCTTGAGGTTTCCGTTTTGTGAAGGAATTCGCGCTCGTAAAAAGCGAGCCGTCAGTAATTTGTTACGGTCGGCTGGCCGCCAAGTGAGTCCGGCCGAAACGGCGGGCGGCGAGCGACACACGGGGCAGGCCGCCGCTCGCTTCGGAGCGATCGCGCCCGGAATATCAGCCAGCCCGCACGCCCGCACGTCTAGCCCAAAGCGTGCGACGGCCAACCAGGAAATCGGACTGATTGATTTTCTTCCAGCGTGCATAATGTCCAATTTAAAATTTCTCTCTGATTGTTCTCACAACGCTAGAACAATAAAAATCATTCTTGCTGAGCATTTCCAGTGGTAAACGTAATATTTTGCACATACTGTCTGAAGATGTGTCCATTTTCAGTGCTGATCGAACATAATGCAACAAAATACCTGTTGGGATCACCATCCTCTTTACACGAACATTTTCGGTGTGCCCAATGGAAAATATCCTTGTTTTTCACTCTATACGCACAAACAAGACAGGCAGTCATACACCGAATAGTCGGAACATTATGACCACCTACCTAATAGCCGGTATGTTGCACCTTAGACACGGACAACAGCGGCGATGCGTCGTGGAATAGAAGGAATGAGATCTTGGTCGGTCGCTCGAGGGAATTGGTACCACATCTGCACATAAAAGTCACCTTATTTCCGAAAATTAGGGGGATGGGGGCGATGAGCTCTGATGCCACGTTCAATCACATCCCACCTGTGTTCGATCGGTTTCAGATCTGGCGAGTTGGAGGGTCACCACAACAACTGGAACTCGCCACTGTGTTCCTCGAATCACTCTTGCCCTTGTGGCATGGTGCACTATTGTGTTGAAAAGTACCACTGCTGTCGGGAGACATAACCGTCATGAAGGGGTGTACATGGTCTGTAACCAATGTACCATACTCCTTGGCCGTCATGGTGCCTTGGGCGAGCTCAAAAATGGCTCTGAGCACTATGGGACTTAACATGTATGGTCATCAGTCCCCTAGAACTTAGAACTACTTAAACCTAACTAACCTAAGGACATCACACAACGCCCATTCATCACGAGGCAGAGAAAATCCCTGGGCGAGCTCCACTGGACCTACGCATGCCTATGCGAATGTTCCCCAGAGCATAATGGACCGCTGCCAGCCTGTCTCCGTAGGTGTCAAGGAGCTCTTCCCTTGGAAGACGACGAATTTGCGCCCTCCCATCGGCATGATGAAGAAGGTATCGGGATTCATCAAGCCATGCTACCCTCTGCCACTGCACCAGCGTCCAGTTCCGATGGTCGAGTGCCCATTTCCGTCTGTTTGCCGATGTCGTTGTGTTAACATTGGCAAATGTACGGGTTGTCAGCTGCGGAGACCCATCGTTAGAAGTGTTCAGTACACTGTGTGTTTAGCCACACTTGTACTCTTCCCAGCATTAAAGTCCGATGTTAGTTCTCCCACAGTTCGCCGCCTGTCCTGTTTTATCAGTCTGCCCAGCCTACCATCCAGCATCTGTAATGAGGAGTGTCCACCCAACCCGACGACGTCTGGGCGTGGCTTGACCTTGGTTTCGCCACGTGTTGAAGACAGTCACCACAGCACTCCTCGAACACTCGACAAGTCGTGCAGTTTCCGAAATGCTGGTGCCGAGCCTCTGGGACATCACAGTCTGCCCTCGATCAAACTTAGATAGATCGCGTGCCTTCCTCATTCTACACACGGACAGCACGCTCACTGATACTACGTGCGCCGTGCGTGTGTCTGACTAGCAGTCATCCCTCGCCAGGAGACACTGCTATCGCTTGGATGGGCTTACATCGACAGTTGGTCGGTTGTCATAATGTTCTGGCTGATCAGTGTATATCAATCGAATATATTATTAGCCTGACTCTGAAGAAAGTAATATCGTTCAAGTAACTAGGGGTAATACTGCGACGTGTGGTAGTGTCTAAAGTAGACTACCTGATCAAAAGCATCCGGACGCCCCTATGTAATGCGGAATTGAATACTAGATGCCACGAGAGGCGGACACGACAACATGATTGTAGGCGGGGAGTTTCGTGTTCTCAGAAGAAAAGCAGTAATAGCGTAATGGTCAGTCAGGAGATCTCAGTGACATTGTACGTGGGCTGAACACTGTATGTCACCTGAATAACCAGTCCATCAGCAACAATTCACCACATCTAAAGCTAACTAAGTCTTTTGTTGTGATTTGTTTGTGAAGTGGTAATGCGAAGGAAAAACCGCAGTTAAACCAAGACCAGGAAGACGTCATGTAATGACTGACAGTGACCGTCGACCATTGTGTAGAGTGGTTGTAAACAACAGCGTGAAATAAGTGGAAGGAATTATTCGTGAGTTCTGAAGTGCTACCGAAGGTCCAGCTAGCACAATGAATATGCGGAGGGTTCAACAGTCGAACAGCTCCATGTTAGCGATACATTTCTTAGTGCTAAGTGACGCTAGACACGGTCGATGTAAAGGACAACGCCACTGACCAGTGGATGACTGGAAACTAGTGATTTGGCATGCTGCATCACGATACATCCTGTGGCAATCGGATGGATGGATTTAGGTTTGGGGAATGCCAGAGAAACGTAAGCTGCCATCAAATGTGTTGCCAACAGTGAAGAACAGAGGAGGTTGTGCTACAGTATATGCACTGTTTTCTGTGGTTAGAGTGTGTTCCCCTTATTGCAACTAAGAGAACGCTAAATTCGGAAGTATATGAAGAAATTTACAGCATTGTGTACTGTGTATAGTACGGGAACAGTTCAAAGGTGATGATGGTTGAAATGGCTCTAAGCCAACATCTGAGGTCATCAGTCCCCTAGACTTAGAACTACTTTATCTAACCTAAGGACATCACACACATCCATACCTGAGGCAGGATTCAAACCTGTGAGCATAGCATCAGCGCGGTTCCGGACTGAAGCGCCTAGAACCGCTCGGCCGCATTGGCCGGCAGAGAGACGATGATGCTTTGTATCAAAATAACAATGCATTCTGCAGCAAAGTAGCACCTATGAGGCAATGATTTGTGGACAATAACCGTTATGAAATGGAATGGTATGGTCAGAGTCCCAACCTGAACCGAATCGAACATATCTGATATGAGTCACAACGTTATCTTCACTCCAGACACCACGACCTTCTGTCCTTTCGGCTCATGAAGTAGAATGCAATGTCATTCTTCCACAGACATCCTGACCTTCTTTCAAGGTGTCCCTGCCCACGTCCATTTCATGTATATTAGCTCAGAGACTGTCAACACCTTCACTTCATGATAGCAATGATAATGCTACAGATGACAGCGCTAGTAAAGAGGAAATTATGAAACAGCGTTTCCCAGAATTTCTTCATCGAAGAAGGAACAATAGCTAGTCCAGAAATCGAATCAAGAACAATTGTCAAGAAAAGGAATTTAGGAATAGAGACTCTAGGTGTAGCGAAGCAACTTATGTCACTTATTAAAGACCAATCTTCCAGTTCAGACTGTATATCAATTAGGCTACTTTCGGATTATGCTGATGAAATAGCTCCATATTTAGCAGTCATACAGAACAACTCACACGACGAAAGATCCATAGATAAGGACTGCAAAATTGTGTACATGGCACCAGTACACAAGGAAGAAAATAGCAGTAGTCCACTGAATTGTAAAGCCATATCTCGGACCTCCATTGGCAGTAGAGTTTTGGAATATATACTGTGTATGGTCATCATTAAATACCTCGAAGGAAACGATACCTTTGCACATAACCAGTGTAGGGGGTCGGTATAATTTTGCCCTTAACATACTATTTTAATTATAGAAAGGTAATCTACTCATCAAGCCGAGGAGTTTGATACCATGCATGCACTACTTCAAGTAAAGTGATACTACTTTGTGTAGTATGGAGAGTAATCATTCATACATGGCTGACATGAACTCAATACTAACATTCCCTACTATGCATGTTATAAAGTATCACAATCACTTTGAACTGAAGTGGATGCAGGGAGTTCCCAGCTATCAACAGAGGAAGAACATGGAACACATTTAGAGAGGGGCCATAAAAAGCTGGGGAAGCAGGCACCATTAGCACAGAGCGAAGCTGTTCGTTTATGACAGTGCACAGCTAACAATAGGCCATTAAGCGAGCTTCTCTGACTCACACCAGCCTGAAACAGAAAGAAATATCTTAACATATCCGGGGGGGGGGGGGGGTGTCCATGTGGCCACTGTTAGAGGACCAATACACGGAATTTGCATTTACAAAAAATGTAGAGTCGCTCAAAATCATGTTAACATTGGGTCAGAGATGAATGTACGGAACACAGGTAGAAAGAATATACCTGATGCCTTGGAAAGCTTCTAGGAAAGGAATGCTTTCAGAAACACAAAGGGAGGTCACGAGAACACGAGCTTGCACGTGGACTGCCCGTGTATGGGCAGAGTCTCAGAGGACAGGAGCGAAACGTGAATGCTATAGGGCACAAGGAAAATAGTTTCCACCCCCAATATGCTTCTCAAGCCTCATTGGGCCAAGAAACAACGCAAGTCGTACCACAGTCAGCAATGGTCACCATGACTCGTGGTAGGGGATAAACACAACGTACAGTGGGGGGAGCCAAAAACGTATACAGGATGGTCTTGTCAGAGAGAAGAGGAGAGGTATCTTCAGACTGGGGCCGTAGGTAGAAGGGAGAGAAGTCTCTTCAGATCAGGAATTTGTGTAGACGGAATACTTCCAGTTCTGTGAACCTAGGAGAACTTTTTGGTGAACATTTGCGTCCACAGGATGCGAAAATCTCGTAAAATCTCCAGAGTGGAGATTACAGATTTCGACTCAAGTTAGTTATGTTCTGCAGAACAATTAATAAGGGCAGAGGTGTACATGTCACTAAGCCTGAGCGAGTGGACATTGCAAATAGTTTGGCTAGGGAAAACACAGTTTTCGCCTCACAAAAACTCAGGGCAGTTTCCGACTGCTGATACAGTCAAGGCCAGAATAGTATTGAGGTTTACAGGTCCACACAGAGTCGATGTGCTGCCATCGTCATACGCCACTGCCGACCGCAGCAGCCGCAGATAAAGCACAATAAGTATCACGTTTGCTCAGATGCTCAGTAAGGGTCATTAGCTTGTGTGTGCACTTCAGTTCTATTGGAGATTGGAGTTGTGTTATGAAGTTTCTTCTCATTCCCTCGTGTCCATGCTAGCCATGTATTGTGTGTCTGTTCATAGGGCTTAAATGTCGAGATAGGTATCGGTAAATATACGTTATTTTCCACCTAAAATGGCATAGACGATAGGGCATATTGAAGTGTTGGGAGTGTAATATTTTGGAGGGTGAATTTTTTGTAATCATTGTATTGTAAGTTACGGTAGGGATTCTTTTCTCATGTAGGAACGCTTTTGAAAAGTTGTTATGTATTCATGTTTCGATTTAATTTGTGAATTCATTGTCAGGATCTTCCAAACTATAGAGGATTTTCCATCACCATTTGAACCTGATGCATATGGTGATTCTGTAAGAAAAAATTTAGTGTAGGTAATAGTTGTTTGGCCGGCTGGGGTGGCCGAGCGGTTCTAGGCGCTACAGTCTGGAACCGCGTGACCACTGCCGTCGCAGGTTCGAATCCTGCCTCGGGCATGGATGTGTGTGATGTCCTTAGGTTAGTTAGGTTTAAGTAGTTCTAAGTTCTAGGGGACTGATGGCCTCAGAAGTTAAGTCCCATAGTGATCAGAGCCATTTGATCCACTTGAATAGTTGATTGTGTGTTCTAGAATAGAGGCTATGCCACTGAAATATATTAGAGTGTGTACGACGGCTGTTATTCTGATGTCTGATCGTGACTTCCTCCTGGATATCCTTACCTTGTAGAGCCTGAGTTCACAGGCTCTTTAATTCTGTCAGGTATCTCTGTGCATGGCAAGTGGTAAGGACGTGTCATAACGGCTGGGGGAGTTCGTTAGATAATGGCGATCCTACCAGGACGCTTTTCTGGTTGAGAGATTAGACTGCCAGGATACTTTTGTGATTGATAGATTAGACTGTCAGTTGAGAAATCAGACTGTCTGGATACTTTTGAACAGTGTGAAAAATTGCTAGAATACGTTTGCAGTTGATGGAAGAATTTTTCAGGTGATATTTCAGACTGTGCACATATTTTTGAGCAGGGTGAAATTGTTAGAATTGCGTTAACTTAGCAGTGGACACTTAGAATACGTGTGTGGCAAGGACACGAGATTGTTACAGGTCAATTTGAGGACTGAAATGACATACTTAATGATTCATGCATACGATATGTTATCTTGTTGAAAGTTAATCTTGTAAAAGATTGTTAGCACATTTCAGTGTTACCAATTGAAATTTTCCGTTAATAAATGCCAGAGATTAAGTAAAGTAGCAGCACTTAGTAGGTGTGGCATTATCTTGTTGGAAGTTAGAGGTTAAGTAACTTCAAACTATGCCAGATCTGGCGTTAAATGTGTTACTTCTTCAGTAATTAGATTAAATTTGAATTTTTGAATTCAATTAAAGTAAGTAGTTAGATACACTTAATTTTATTTTTTGTTTGGCTGGCACACAGGTTTTGTCACATTGTTGGTGTGTTGGAATCACGTTGAAAATATTCTTGTATTAAATTGAAAGAAAGTGTGCACTGTAAACTAGAATTCGTACAGGGCTATGTATGTTCCTGTGGAGGCGTGTTAGGTCATAAAATCGTATGTTGATGAAGTCAGGCGCGGAAACAGCGCTAAGTTCAGAGAGCGTTAGAAAGATCGGAAATGACGGAAGAACATAGAACAGATCAAAGCTAGGAGGTAGACGAGGTGGAAGGGATGGAGAGTGCGTCACAGGAAGAACAGCTGCATGAACAGCACGATGTAGCAACCGCAATGTCATGCCATGAACGTCACGAAAATGAGACAAGTTCAAAGCATATCATTAAGGAACTGATGATAAAAAAAAGGTGCTGAGGCAGATCAAGCCAGACACGTAATTGCAGATGATGCTAGGTTGGACTATCTCGAACCGCGTGTAGATGTAAGAGACCAATTGTCACATGACTGGACAGAAAGGATGAGTGTAAGTGCACCCACGTTTCATTCGGTACAGGAGAGACAGGATAGGGAAAAGTTGAATGAAATGACTACCTGTAAAGATCCAAATGTATCTAATAATATGTTTCAAATGTTGCAATATATGATTCAGCAAGGTATACAAATGAATGCATACATGCAGGATCTAAGTGCAGCAAAGTGTTCGAACATACAGAACCTAGATAAACAGGCAAACAAAGGCATACGAAAGTTAGGACAAGGACAACATCAGATTCGAAAGGAGGCACAGAAATCACGAGAGGTGATTGTAGCTCTCCAATTAGGTCAGAGACAGATGCACACAGATGTTGATGAGGTACAGAGAGATATGACAAAGTTACGTGACGAAAGTAAAGCAACAGGTCGATCTCTTTACGACAAAAACATATGGAAAAGCACAGCAGGTCACAGATGAGACGACAGTTCGATGAAGGGTTATCGAAGCAGCGTTAAAGAGATTCGATAATCGTATTCTGACGATCGAATCGAAAACCAAGGAGCAGTTCCAAGGACTGTGAGCCGAATTATTGCAAAGTATCGATGGTCGTGATGACAACGACAGCGTGTGACCAGAGTCAAATACGACATCTGAGTCCACGGCAAATACGAGGTGCGGCTAGAAAAAACCGGACTGATGCTGGAAAAAACATTTATTTACAATTATTTACAATTTTATGTTGTCTCCTTCAATGTACTCTCCTCCTCGGTCTCTACACCGCTCCATACGGATTTTCCACTTTTCATACGAATGCTGCAGATCATTTTCGGTAAGTCCACACATTACTTCCGTCGCTTTTTCTTTTACTGCTTCAACAGTCTCAAATTTAGTTCCTTTCAAAGCTGACTTGACTTTAGGGAAAAGAAAAAAGTCACAGGGGGCGAAATCAGGTGAGTAGGGTGGATGATCTAAGATGGGAATGTTGTGATTTGCCAAAAACGTCTTCACTGACAACGCACTGTGAGCTGGGGCATTGTCTTGGTGAAGGATCTATGACTTTTTTCTCCACAAATCGTTCCGTTTTCTCCGTACTCACTCACGTAGGGTAGCCGGGAAACTAATGTAGTAATGCTGATTCACTGTTTGTCCCTCTGGTACCCAATCAGTGGGCACAATCCCTTTGATGTCAAAAAAAACAATCATCATTGCCTTGAATTCCGATTTTGACATTCGTGCTTTTTTTTTGTCGTGGAGAACCAGGAGTTTTCCAGTGCATCGATTTTGTAAGAAGGTGGGATCACTTTCAATGTTTTCCAGGATGTCAGAACAAATCATTCTGCCAGTGCGAGTGTCATCACTGGTGTCTTCGCGGCCATCTTTAAATCGTTTAAACCACTCAAACACTTGTGTTTGCGATAAACAATCATCGCCGCACACTTGTTGTAACATTACAAACGTTTCACTTGCAGATTTTCCTAGTTTGAAACAAAATTTGATGTTAACACGCTGTTCTTTCTGTACACTCAACATTTTCCGACGCACAGACAAAACGTCAACTACTTAAAACAGACGCCACGGGCAGACTGAGTGCAGGAGGCAGATGAAACTCGAGCAGTAGGCGGAGCGAGAGTCACGTGACAGGCCACGTGACTTTCAGCCTTATTGCATTCGTTTTATTGTTTCACCAGTACTAGTCCGGTTTTTTTCTAGCCACACCTCGTACCAATAGGGATACTATGAAGGTCGCGAGAAGGTCATCCGAAGCAGCTAACGAGACGCATAAAGGTCGCGACAACGTAGAAAGATTCGTGCGTAGCGGCTTATATGAGTGTAGAAATGTGCAATGTAACAAAAAGGGCGAAAAAACTAACATTTCGATGCACACAATGGGTACAAATAAGTTCCAAATGAACGTACCAAGTGAACAGAGACAGAGCATACCTAATGTAGAGACGGAATTACGTGCAGCACATCAAAATGCAATAAGTGAGATGCAGAGTGTGACGTATGTTGATCAACATTTAAGAGAACAGTATGCCTCACCGAAGCTTGTCACTCAGGTACCAATAACTTCTTATGCAGAACATTACAGACCATACCAAAATCCGACATCACTGGCAAGAATGGACACAGATCCTGTAATCGAAAGCATGTGCAAACATAGAATACCAATTACAATGACGGAGAATGCAGGCCATAGAGATCAAATTGCAAATAATTGCGTACCATTACGAAGATTTGACACTCATTTACATGACAGAGGAAGTGTGCAAGTGCGGCGGTACAGAGCACAAACGAGTTTGGCAAAGGTATGACTCGAGGGAGGAGTGGCATAGAACAAACACCGTATGGTGCATATACAAAATTTAACAATGATCACTTCCTCACAGTAAGGAAATTTTAACACTACAAAGAAGACGGAAATTCCTTACATCCACCAATGTTTATTAATCAATTTCAGATCGGTTTACCTGAACGTAGGCCGCTATTTTTCCAACTAGACTTTATTTATGCACATATGAACGGAGCAACTGCAGAAACCCTGTAGAGAATAGCTCAATCGTGTAAGTCGTATGAGGAGTTCAAGTTATCATTTCTGTCGCGGTATTGGTTGCCTGAAGCACAAAACAGAATTAAATATGAGTTGCTTCAGAAGACAATGTGCGAAAGTTCGAAAGAGAAGAGTCCGGTTAAGTTCTTTGAGAACATAGTTAAGAAGAACCAACGCTTAGACAATCCGTCTATGGCGGAGATTTAATGCGATTGTGCACGATGAAACTGTCATTGAGGTATCAACATTCATAAGTGTATAGAGCAGGAGATAATGTGCAAGCCTCCAAAGGAATTTTTCGAGAATTAAACTTTATACTCAGCAAAGATGACTCACGAAAACGTCGAAATCAGCAGGACAACAACAATGATAGCCAGAGGTCAGGAAACGGATATAATGGCAATGGTAATGGGTATAGACAGAACTCAGGGTGTAATAATGGACGTAATCAAGGACATGGGAATTCATGTCGGAAGAATAATGGCAACAACAGTTGCTGCTTGAGAAATAAAAATAATAACAGGAATGGGAATTGGCAAAATGGTGAAGATAGACAAAATTGGTTTCATCAGCAAAATCAGAAATTCTCGAATATGTAGAATACGAGTGCATCTGATAATCAGACGAAAAACGAACAACCTGAGGTTGAGATAAGCCCACCTAACACAGGGGTAAGAATTGACTAGTTATAGAAGTGGGGGACCAGATGGATAACACTCGACCCACAGACGATTTTAAAGTTAACAACAAACAGATTGATAGACTTGTATGTGATTCAGGGGAAGAGAAACCAGTAATAGGGACCGAACAAATAGGTTCGGAAATACAAGTTTCAGGTTGGGACACGATTGACTGGGACTCAATTGATGAAGAGGCAGACGTCCCACCAATCGAAGTAACACCTACAGAGGATGATGAAGCGTTACATTGCTTATATCAAACGTTTGACACAGAGAGTAGAACGGGGACGATGCATGAGGATAACGAGCCATCGAGCGAAACGCCAGTTGGGCTACTGTTGGATAGCAAAGTTCATGTTTATAATTCGTAAAACTATGATGCGAATGGGCTAGCATATAGAGAAGATTTTTCGAAGTTAGACCTGCAAAGACTGGAAAATACATCCATAATATAGGAGAGGAAGTGATTGACGTACATCCACCACAAAGCTTGGTGTCTGAGAGTACACACCAACAGCTTCGAATATCATTAGATTGAGGATGCACTCATGAAAGAGAGTGATCGCAGTGTGTCACTCGAGATACACCCAATAATTAGGGCTCAAGTGGGAGACAGAATGATCAGTGCAGTTATTGACAACGGAAGTGACATGACAGCCATTGCAGAACAGCTGTTTAATTAATGTAATGGTGAAAATGAACTCCGGTACTCAAAACACGAAAATTAAGAGTCAAAGAATCAATTATAGGTCATTCCACTGATATCACAAAGCAGACTAGACAGCATTTTCGTGTCAACGACACACTGAAGAGACTAATTTTGTGACTGTGCCAAAGTTATGAATAGACATGATTGTTGGGGCCGATTTCTTGAATCAATAATGAGCAATTTTGGACAAGGGAAAAGTGACCATGAAATTAGGTGATGTTACTCTTTACTTTAAAGAGAAGCTTGGAAAGAACTAGATTCCCAGTGAGCACATACAATTAAGTATGCAAATTGAGGGGTAGGTGTCAGAAGATAAACATTCATGGTACGAGTGGTCAGATGAACCGCAGTTCATAGATCCAGTGTTGCTATATGACATTAATCAGGAAATAGATATTACAGGAAGTGACTAATACCTCTCAATATGATATGAAAGAGCTAGTTTCTGTTTGCTAATGACACTAGCTTGGTAGTAAAGGAGGTTGCATGCAACATTGGCTTGGTTTAAAATAGTGCAGTACATGATCAAAGTTCATGGCTTGTAGAAAATAAACTAACATTAAACGACAGTAGGACTCAGTTTTTACAGTTTCTAACACACAATTCAACAAAACCTGAAGTTTTAACTTCACAGAAAGGGCATATGTTTAGTGAAAGTGAACCGTTGAAATTTCTAGGTGTTCAGATAGACAGTAAGCTGTCGTGGAAAGCCCATGTTCAGGATCTTGTTCAAAGACTTAATACTGCCATTTTTACTATTCGAACGGTATCAGAAGTGAGTGATTGTTCGACACGAAAATTAATCTTCTTTGCTTATTTTCATTCGATTATGTCATATGGTATTATATTTTGCGCTAACTCTTCCTATTCTAAAAGGACATTTTTGGCTCAGAAATGGGTGGTTCAGTCAATAAGTGGTGTAAGTTCACGAACCTCTTGTCGACCCCTGTTCACAAGTCTGGGTATTTTGACATTGGCCTCTCAATATATACATTCTTACTGTCATTTCTTATTAACAATATTAGCTTATTCCCAAGAATAAGCAGCTTTCACGCAGTTAATACTCGGCAGAAATCAAACCTGCGTTTGGGTCAGACTAACTTAACTCTTGTGCAGAAAGGTGTGCATTATACTGCTGCATCCATTTTCAATAAGCTACCACTCGAATTCAAAAATTTTAGCAGAATCCACGAGCTTTCAAATTGAAACTGAAGAGTTTCCTCATGGGTCACTCCTTCTATTCTGTCGAGGAGTTTCTTGAAAACATAAGCTGATTCTTATTGTGTTGTTGATTGCGTTTACTTAAACTTATGGACTGACTTTTTTGCGTTCATAAACATTTATTTTTATCTGTTACTACTTTTATGTTGTAATTTCATGTCCTGTCACATTCTATGACCTTGGAGATTTGCTCCCCAATTTGTACATATGGAATGTGATGTGTAAATAAAAGTAAAATATTTTGAACTGATGTATATGTGTGTAGATCAGACTGTTCTACTTGTTCTACATGTGAGTATTAATTTTTTACATTTTTTGATAAAGCCATATTCCTAGGTGGTGGTGGTGGTGGTGGTGGTGGTTAGTGTTTAACGTCCCGTCGACAACGAGGTCATTAGAGACGGAGCGCAAGCTCGGGGTAGGGAAGGATTGGGAAGGAAATCGGCCGTGCCCTTTCAAAGGAACCATCCCGGCATGTGCCTGAAACGATTTAGAGAAATCACGGAAAACCTAAATCAGGATGGCTGGAGACGGGATAGAACCGTCGTCCTCCCGAATGCGAGTCCAGTGTGCTAACCACTGCGCCACCTCACTCGGTGCCATATTCCTACAGGTATATATGTGTGTACTAATGTTTTTGCGTTGTTAGACAGTGTTAGACTGTGTTAATGCTATTTTTGTGCAGGTGAAGTGTATAGTACATGTCTATGTGTTTCTTTTCGAGATAAAGCACCCATATTCAGAATATTAATTCATGATAATTTTTAAGAGACAATAATTTTGACATGCTTTTACATCGCATTCAAATGTTAATATTAAATTATTAGAGAACTGATGACAATTTAAACTATATAGACTAGTTGAAAAATTGTAGTTCAAGTAATTATTTGAAAGAAGTTTCCTTATCTTCAATCATTGTCATCCTCACACTTAGTGTGTGTGATTTATAAGGAAAAGTATAAGATGTATCTCAAACTATACATAATTTTTGGCATTTATCAGTATTAATTTTTTGAATGACAGATAAAGGACATCAATAGATAATTGTTGAATTAATGAATACTAATTTTTGGTATGGATAAAAGAGTATGTGGCATCTATAAATAAAATTATAGAATTGAAGCATCCAGAGCATATATATCCATATATATATTTATGTATATCCATTAACAGTGACAAACTTTACACATCAGATTAGTTTGAAAAGCTATACAATAGGGTTGATATCACCTGTGGGAGTTGAATGTTCACATAAAAAATTTTGCATAATCTTAAGTGATGTTAATCAACACCTCAACCATTGATCACCCCTGCAAAAAATTAACTCAGAAGTGGATGGCTATGAAAGGAGGTGGTATAATTTTGCCCATTAACATACCACTTTAAATACAGAAACGTAAACTACTCATCAAACCAAGGAATTTGATACCATGCATGCTGTACTTCAAGTAAAGTGATACTAATTTGCATAGTACAAAGAGTAATCATTCATACACAGCCTACATGAACTCGACACTAACAAGCATTCCCTACTTTTCAAGTTAATAGCCATATAATATCACAATCATTTCGAACTGTAGTGAACACAGGGAGTTCCCAGCCATCAAGAGAAGTAGAACATGGAACACATTTTGAGAGGGGCCATAAAAAGTCGACCCTTCCCAGTGGGGAAGCAGCCAGCATTCGTGCAGCCCAAAACTGGTCGTTTATGACAGTGCACAGCTAACAATAGACCATTACGCGAGCTTCCTTGCCTCACACCTGCATGGAACAGAAAGAAACATTTTATCATAGCAGGGGTCCATGTGGCCACTGTTAGAGGACCAATACATGGAATTCACATTTACAAAAAAGGTTGAGTCGCTCATAATTAAAGTTAACAGCAGGTCAGAGGTCACTGGATGGAACACACATAGAAAGACCACACCTGATAGCTGGGAAAGCTTCTAGGAAAGGAATGCTTTCAGAATCACAATGGGAGGTTAAGAGAACACGAGATTGCACGTGGACAGCTCCTGTATGGGCGGAGTCCCAGAGGATAGGAGTGAAACATGAATTCTGTAGGGTATAAGGAAAACAGTTTCCACCCCCAAATGCTTCTCAAGAATCATTTGGTCAAGAAACGACGTGATTCGTACCATAATCAGCATTGGCCACTATGACTTGTCGTAGGGGATGAACACAACATAGAGTGGGGAGAATCAAAATGATATACAGGACCGTCTCGTCAGAGAGAAATTTTTTTTTAAATTTGTGATGAGCTCCTATGCAACCAAACTGCTAGTCATCGGTCTCTAGAGTTACATACTATTTAATCTAACATAAACTAACTTACGCTAAGGACAACACACACACCTATGCCAAAGGGAGAACTCTAACCCCCAACAGGGGGAGCCACGCGAACCATGGCAAGGCGCCAAAGAATGCACAGCTACCCCATGTGGCGTCCTGTCAGAGAGGAGAGGAGACGTATCTTCAGACTGAGGCCGTAGATACAAGGGAGAGAAGTCTCTTCAGACCAGGGATATGTGTAGATGGAACACTTCCTGTTCTGTGAACCTAGGAGAGCTTTTTGGTGAACATTTGTGTTCACAGCGTGCGAAAGTCTCGTAACATCTCCAGAGTGGAGATTACGACGACCCAAGTTAGTTATGTTCTGCAGAACAATTAAAGAGGGCAGAGGTGTACTGTCGCTGAGCCACAGCGAGTGGATATTGTAAATAGTTTAGCTAGGGAAAAACACAGTTATCGCCTCACAAAAACTCAGGGCAGTTTCCGACTGCTGATACAGTCAGGGCCATAATAGTATTGAAGTTTACAGGTCCACACAGAGCCGATGTGCTGCCATCGTCATACGCCACTGCCGACCACTGCAGCCGCAGATAAAGCACAATAAGTATCACGTTTGCTCAGGTGCTCACTAAGGGAGTCACTAGCTTGTGTGTTCACTTCAGTTCTACTGGAGATTGGGGTTGTGTTATGAAGTTTCATCTCATTCCCTCGTGTGCATGCTAGCCATGTATTGTGTGTGTGTTCATAGGGCTTAAATGTCGAGATAGGTATCGCTAAATATACGTTATTTTCCAGCTAAAATAGCATAGACGATAGGGCATATTGAAGTGTCGTGAGTGTAACATTTTGGAGAGTAAATTGTTTTGTGATCATTGTACTGTAAGTTACACTAGAGGGTATTGTCTTATATAGGGACACTTTTGAAATGTTGTAATGTGTTCATGTTTTGATATAGTTTGTGGATTCATTATCAGGATCTTCCTAATTGCAGAGGATTTTACAACGTCACCAAATACACACTTGAACCCGATGAATATGGTGATAATAAAAAATGTAGTATAGGTAATAGTAGTTTGTGTGTTCTAGAACAGGGGCTACCCCACTGAAATATATTAGGGCATGTATGACGGCTGTGATTCTGATGTCTGATCGTGACTTCCTCCTGTATCTCCTTACCTTGCAGGGCCTGAGTTCACAAGCTCTTTAGTTCTGTCAGATATCTCCGTGCGTGGCAAGTGGTAAGGGCGGGTGATAACGGGCAGGGGAGTATATTAGACTAGCACAAGTTCATAAGATATAGTTCTTGGGAAACACAACTTGCTGTTTATTTGCACAAAATAATGAGTGCTATCGACATGGGGTCTCAAATTGATTCCATATTTATAGATTTCCAGAAAGTTTTTGGGTCAGTTTATCACGAGGGGCGTCTAATTAAGTTGTGCGACACGTGCGTGATTCTTGCCAGATACGCCACAATTTCTAGTAATTGACATGAAATTATTTATTGAATCAGGAGTGATATCTGGGGCTGCCCAAGGAAATGTTATAGGCCGACCGCTGTTCTTAATCTATTGATCATAGGGGACAATCTCAGCAGACCTCTCACATTATTAGCGGATGATATTGTCGTTTACCGTTTAGCAGTCATCAGAAAATCGAAAACACTTGCAAAATGATTTAGACAAGATATCTACATTGAGCGAAAAGTGGTAATCGAAACAGACATTTAAAATTGCAAGTGCGTCAACATGCGCATTTAAAAAAATAAGTAAGATGCAAAAAATCTACTAAACACATAAATTTCGCTTGTTCATCCTTTTATGGAGTTCACTGCCCTGTATGGGATCCTTGTGAGCCATGGTAAAAATTGCTGTTTTGAAGAGCGCGCCGCAGCGCTTAGTGTGAAGCAGTCGCCCTCCGTTTCTGGCGGTGGCGCCGCTGTGGCAGTCGCAGCTTTGGTGTCTCCCTCTGGTGGAAAAGGGGAAAAGTTGCCTGTTCACGTGCATTTAAGGGGCGCTATGAGCTCGCCAGGCGGTCAGTTGGAGTCAGTCTGGGAGTCGGTGCAGTGAGTCGACAGAGTCGGAAGATAGACACTCACATGTCAGTCAGTCAGCTCTAAATCTCAGTCGCTGTTGGGTTGTGGACTGAGTTGGGTTCATAGTTACTCCACTGTTGGACGAGTTGGCAGTCAGCAGCAGGCAGGTCCGCACGCTGCAAGTACGCGCCGGTACCATGGTCGACGCAGACGGAAGGCCGTTGGTCGATTGGTCGGCTGGTCGTCGGATGGCGACATGTGGTCTGCTGAGCGCTGACACCAGTATCAGTCGGGAAGAGTTGGCAGCCAGCAACAGTTGGGTCCGTATGGTGTCAGTATTCGCTGGGACCGCTGTCAGCGAAAGCGGGCTGTCGTTGGTCGTTTGCTCGACCAGTCGTTTTAGTCGACGACGTCTTGCATCCTCAGGATGAACACCATTTTCCGAGTCGGGATGTGGTTGGACCTTGTTGGTTCGTTGGAACTGACCAGCGACGTAGTCTCCACAGCGCGAAGCCAGGCCAGGGCTTTTGGCGGCGGGCACGCGCTGTTGCATTTGGAGGCGCTAGCTGCGAGAGCGACTTTTCGCTTTCCTCTGAAGCAGGATCCTCAAGTTGAGTAATTAGTTACTTCTTTTTAAATATGGACTGTTACGATTTGTTCGTTATTTGTGGATTGTTGTTTCCTCAGCCATTCACGCGTGTGATAACAGGTGGTGTGTGTTGTTGTCTAGAACCCGCAGCCTTCTTACGTCGTGATTTGACAGTTGTGACTTGTGTTTTTTGTATTCTTTTAAACTTGTCTTGAGTGATGTTTGATGCCTGGATCTTGGTGAGGCCGAGTTAGAAGGTGTAGGTATCCTGATTTATTCAACATCGGCCGATATTCTCTGTGGTTTGTGCAGTTTGATCTGACGGTTGGAAATCGGTCAGATGGTCGGTCGTAGGGCTAGTATGTCTGTCGGTTGGAGCTACCTCTGTCATGTTTGTCGGATTCGGTGTGTTAACGAATTTATTGCTTGGAGTGTAACGGCCTAATTCCTGAAATATGTTTTGATCTTGTCTATCATCTTGAGAGGCGGTATCTGTGTATTGTAGAGCATGTTAACTTACTTGGCCTACCTTGTATGATTTTATATGAGATTGCATTTCATGGCTTTTATTTAAATGGTCATTTTAGTATATAAAGTTGCCACCCTTCCACCGTAAGACTTTTCTTACAAGTTAAAATCAAGTTGCACCTTGGGTGGGAAAGTTAATTTTTTAATTTTAGCGTTTTGTACCATTTCCATCCCTCCTATGGGGTGCATAGTTTGTGTGCTTGTGTGAACTGTAAAAATTTTTAGTTTAAAGTAATCTGGTGTGTTGCAGATTTGCTCCAGTGTAGTCTTTCAGAGGTTGTTGTGAGCAGTTGTAACTATGGCTGTGTCAAAAGGGAGCGGCAAGGTTCTCAGCCCAAAAGCTCATGCAGTCAAAAATTTGTTTCTTTCTACCTCTGAATAAATTGTAACTTGATATTTAGAGGGTGATTTCTGATTACAATTTTAAATCTGTTTCCTTAAAAAAAGCTTTTAGGAATCAAATTCCCATTTGTGGAAAGCAATTTGATTTTGATTTCATCAGCTACTCCCTGGCAACTACTTCCACGCTAACATAGTGTGATTAAATGTGTTAATGTTCTTGATGAATCGCTAGTAAATAAAATAAATTTTTAAGAAGATTCTTTGAAGTTAAAACCACGGTTCACCTTGCCAGATAGGATTGACGCAGAACTTCAAAAAAGTTCAAATAAGGACAACTCGATTTGTGTTACTGGGGAATTAGTGGAGACTATCCTGGATATTATAAAAGGGTTGGGATGGTCGATGTTAAAACAAAGGCACTTTCAGATGCGGCGAAATGTTTTCAAGAAATTTCAATCACTTAATTTTTCTTCTGAGTACGAAAATCTTTTGTACACTCCAACCTACATAGGGAGAAATGACCATCGTTATAAAATAAAAAGAAATCCGAGCTCACACGGAAAGATTTGTGTGTTCATTTTTTCCAAGTGGTATTCTAGGGTGAACGGTCAAGATATAATATACAATTAGTTCTATTGACTCTAACAAACACTGAAGTGTGAATTGCACAATAGCCACGTAGACAGAGATACGAAGTGAAAAGAACTAGCAACCTCCATCAATTATACGTTAGATAAATGGAGGGTTTCGATCATCTGACAGGTTGCAAGAAAATTATAGTTTAACAGTGGTTACACACCCTAGTAGGAGACACTCGTGATCAGTTTACATGATTTAATATCTTCACTCAGCAGTTACAATGTAAGATGTCGTGGTGTCCTGACCTTCATTGCTTACATATTCCGCCCTCACAATCATATTCTGCACATCAAGACGCTTCATTCGAACCCAAACTCGATAGGATAAAGTCAACGCTGTATGAATTCATGTAAACGATATGCAAATAACTAATAAATCGCAATCGCGCACCGTGGTTGAAATACTGGAGGCTGGTGTACACACACACATTCAAGACACGACGGTCACAAAGGCCTTTAGTTCAGGAGACGCAAACACCGCACTCCTGGATGCCAGTCCCTTCAGAGGTTTTCACAGGGTGCTATCTACATCTGCCAGCCGCCGCCCGTGGAGCGGACAGTGTGTGCCCAAGTGAAAGGGGGAACGACCCCATGATCGGCTTAAAAGCAAATTCCGCTACATTGTGTGGGAGCGACCTGCCTGCGCATTCTTTACAAACAGAGCACGCAGTTTCAGAGACTTTCACAGGGAGACAGCAAACGCCTAACGCTGATGCTACAGATTTTCGGATTGGTCGTATTAAACGAAACGTCATTCTCCAGTTTTAGAAGAGCAATGCTGATTGGCAGACGATATTTCTGACGCCTCGAGTTGAAGGAGTAATGGAACAGACTGAAGGATACCCCTTCACGTCACGCATGGAGAGGGGCCGTTCCGTTGTCGCTCTTGGAGCGAGAACACGTAATGAGAGTGTGTGCGCTCGTACGTGTACTCAAAGAGCGAGGAACAAGTCTCTACTCAGTACTTCACTGGAAGAGCACCTCTGTCGAGAACGAATCAGAGTGCGACTCTATATTGAGTCTTTGCGATTAAGCGTCGTTCACTGTGTTGGCTGCCACACTTATTGTACTGTGAGAACGGACAGAGTTATAGTTAAACGCCTGCGAGCGAATTTTTGAGTGGCATCACAGTGGACTGCTTACCTGACAGGTGTACCACACCAATAGTTAGACTAGGGGCGAATAGGAGTCCTTGACCTCATCAAGGCGTAGGGAGAGTTTGATTGGCGAAGGTCAATCCAGATAGAACGAGAGTTATCTTATACGTCAGCAGCGAATGGAGCAGACAGCAGTCATCGCAGCTTACGGTATTGTGCGCTACAGCTCTTGCGATCCCCATATTTCCTCCACAACAGTACACTTCACTGCATTTCACATGGGACAGCCTCGACTGTACCTAGCAACATTCTAACGAATAATTATTCAAGTTGAATAGGCACGGCTCTCAGCGATTCTGCCAAGTCAATAACAATCTTAAACTTTGTATAGAAATTTCATTAGCAAATCCTATCTTTGAGAGGTAACTTCACATTTCAAAAAGAGCCCAGAAACAACTTCAGTTCATAAGTAAAGGTGGCATTGTGATTTCTCAGAATTTTAGCAAAATAAATAATAATTTTCGTTAGTTTCATGTTTTTCTTACACTAACTAGCACTACTCCAGTACCCAAATATCCCACTATTTATGTAAGAAATTTTGTGAATTTTTGTGTCATTTCTTTACAGTGGACGGCTCTAGAAGATATTTATTGCTGAAAGTCTTTCAGGCATTTAGAACGTTAGGAGCGTCTGTCTGACTTCTGTAGTAGTGTGGGGGAGTAGCGCTAGTTAGTGTAAGAAAAACATGAAACTCACGAAAATTATTATTTATTTTTCCAAAAATTCTAAGAAATCAAAATGGCACCTTTAGTTATGAACTGAACACGTTATTTCCGGGTTCTTTTTGGAATGTGAAGTTACCTCTCAAGGATAGGATTCGCTAATGAAATTTCTATACAAAGTTTAAGATTGTTATTGACTTGGGAGAATGGCTGAGATCTGTGCCTAATCAACTTGGATAATTATCCTTTAGGATGTGACTGGGTATGGTCGAGGCTGTCATGTGTGAAATGCAGTGAAGTGTACTGTTGTGGAGGAAATATGGGGCTCGCAAGAGCTGTAGCGCACAATACCGTAACCTGCGATGACTGCTGTCTGCACCGCTCGCTGCTGACAAATAAGATAACTCTCGTTCTATCTGGATTGACCTTCGCCAATCAAACTCTCCCTACGCCTTGATGAAGTCAAGGACTCCTATTCGCTCCTAGTCTAACTATTGGCGTGGTACATCGGTCAGATAACCAGTCCACCGCAATACCACTCAAAAATTCGCTCGCCGGCGTTTAACTGTAACTCTGTCCACTCACACTGCACGATAAGTGTGGCGGACAACACAGTGAACAATGCTTAATCGCAAGGAATCAATATTGAGTCGCACTCCGATTTGCTCTCGACAGAGGTGCTCTCCCAGTGAAGTACTGAGGAGAGACTTGTTCCTCACTCTTTGAGTACACGTACGAGCGCGCATACTCTCGTTAAGTGTTCTCGCTCCAACTGAACGACCCCACTCCACGCCAGACGTGAAGGGGTATGTCTTTCGGTCTGTTCCATCACTCCTTCAGCTCAAGGAGTCAGAAATATCGTCTACCGATCAGCATTGCTCTTCTAAAACTGGAGAATGACGTTTCGTTTAATACGACCAATCCGGAAATCTGTAGCATCGGCGTTTGGCGTTTGCTGTCTCCCTGTGAAAATCTCTGGAACTGCGTGTTACGTTTGTAAAGAATGTGTAGGTTGGGCGCTCCCACACAATGTAGCAGAATTTGCTTTTAAGCCGATCACGGGGTCGTTCCCCCTTTCACTTGGGCACAGGCTGTCCGCTGCACGGGCGGCGGCCGGCCGACGTAGATAGCACCCTGTGAAAACCTCTGGAGGGACCGGTGCCCAGGCGTGTGGTGTTTGAATCTCCCGAACTAAAAGCTTTTGTCACCGTCTTGTCTTGAATGTGTGTGTGTACACCAGCCTCGAGTATTTCAACCAACCACAGTGCATGTACTTGTTATTTGCATATCATTTACATGAATTCATAC
Source organism: Schistocerca americana (assembly GCF_021461395.2). Classification (NCBI taxonomy): domain Eukaryota; kingdom Metazoa; phylum Arthropoda; class Insecta; order Orthoptera; family Acrididae; genus Schistocerca; species Schistocerca americana. Next base: position 662,219,437 of record NC_060130.1, read on the forward strand.
AACATTGACTTTATCTTATCGAGTTTGGGTTCGAATGAAGCGTCTTGATGTGCGTAATATGATTGTGAGGGCGGAATATGCAAGCAATGAAGGTCAGGAGACCACGACGTCTTACCTGACCGGTGTCCCACGCCAATAGTTAGACTAGGGGCGAATAGGAGTCCTTGACTTCATCAAGGCGTAGGGAGAGCTTGATTGGCGAAGGTCAATCCATATAGAACGCGAGTTATCTTATTTGTCAGCAGCGAGCGGTGCAGACAGCAGTCATCGCAGGTTACGGTATTGTGCGCTACAGCTCTTGCGAGCCCCATATTTCCTCCACAACAGTACACTTCACTGCATTTCACATGCGACAGCCTCGACCGTACCTAACAAGATTCTAACGGATAATTATTGCCGGCCGAAGTGGCCGTGCGGTTAAAGGCGCTGCAGTCTGGAACCGCAAGACCGCTACGGTCGCAGGTTCGAATCCTGCCTCGGGCATGGATGTTTGTGATGTCCTTAGGTTAGTTAGGTTTAACTAGTTCTAAGTTCTAGGGGACTAATGACCTCAGCAGTTGAGTCCCATAGTGCTCAGAGCCATTTTTTTGATAATTATTCAAGTTGAGTAGGCGCGGCTCTCAGCCATTCTGCCAAGTCAATAACAATCTTAAACTTTGTACAGAAATTTCATTAGCGAATCCTATCCGTGAGAGGTAACTTCACATTCCGAAAAGAACCCGGAAAGAACTTCAATTCATAAGTAAAGGTGCCATTGTGATTTCTCAGAATTTTAGCAAAATAAATAATAATATTCGTGAGTTTCATGTTTTTCTTACACTAACTAGTACTATTCCACTACCCAAGTATCTCACTAGTTACGTAAGAAATTTTGTGAATTTTTGTGTCATTTCCTTACAGCGGACGACTCCAGAAAATATTTATTGCTGAAAGTTTTTCAGGCATTTCTCTTTAGAACGTTAGGAGGGTCTGTCTGACTTCTGTAGTAGTGTGGGGGTGGAAATTGCATCTTGCAGGAGCCACAGGGTAAACGGTACATCTCTGATTAATCCGTTGCGCAGAATGACAGAATAGTAACCCCACACGCTCACAACAATAATAAATACACCAGTTGCAATATATGAACGCGTCAAATCTCATACAGGAATATGAAATCTGAAACCGTTGTGCGTGTAAGAAGCCTCAAACAGACAATCAGATTTTCTTTATCAAAATTCATGTAATATGTAGAGCCTTTAATAAAAGATATAGGTGTCTGAACAAGCACAGAAACTAGTGCTTGCTAAATTCATTAAATCGCGACCAATATAGTGATAACTTGTTGTCAGTTTCCAGGACGCAAAGTGAAATTACTGCTCTGTTCAGATCTTTACACGGAAAGAACCAGTCTATGCACTGAAGCTGATTCATTTGAGAGGAATACATTGTTTAGTGGATGCTGAGTTGAATGGCGTTGGTCATTACTGAACTGCAAATCGCTGCAGAACCTCATACAGTCTCGATTTGCCCTCCATTGTCAAGGATCAGGCAAGCAACAACAGTTTCCAGTCCTGGGTAACACAGCTCTGTATACAAGATTTGACTTTCGACTGTCTTTTACTGATACTAGGTGTTGAGACTATCTTCTGTGATACGAGCTACCCGTTAACTGTTTATTACAGTAGGAAAATCAGATATCGTCTCTGTTGCATGTTTATCTGCAATTTTTGTAGTAACAAAATTGGATTAACAAATGAAATGATACATGAATTTAAGGGCGTTTTTAGCGTAAGATGGATAGCTATACCTTTTGTTCCATAGATCCATGGTGAGAAGATCGTCAGGGATGTAGAACAAGTCATAGAATCAAAAAATACGTAGTAAGTGTTTATAAAAGAATGCATATGTTATTGTTCCGAGAATATTTAGTATTCTGCCACAGTGTGTACTTATACATTGAAATTTCTCCTTAGTTAGTAAATGCAGCAAACAGGCAAAGGAATATATCAGCAAAAATAAATTTTTTTGCCATTACTCTGTGCACCGGCAGTCGACTATAATATTTTTCCCCTCACTATTAAAGAGAAGGTGTCCGTCAGTCTTCAACCGTCGTTTGTAATGAACAATGATTTTTCGTGGCGCCACTGTCTGTTACGTAGTGACTGGTCTCGCTTCTCTAACGAGAATTGGCATTCTCCTCTGACCTCTCTGATCAGCAAAGTATTTGCGCTCCCTACTTTCACTCATTGGGAGAGTCGTTCTTTTTGGTTATTTGACCGTCGCATAACTTCTTTCGTGAGAAAGACGTCAAAGGGGCAATGGACTCAAAAAACAAGCAACGTTGTGTCGCTGCATGTCTAATACTCTAAGATAGGAATGGTAAAATTCTCCAGATCATGACACTAAACAAATTAACAATATGATTGTCTTAATACAACAGCAGTGAATGGGCGTCTAAAGATCTATGATTTATGAAATTTAAATTACGGATACACATTCGTTGTGTTATTCCTTGTTCCGCAAATGGAGTCTCAGTTACAAAACTGGGATATAATATACTCGTTTTGAAAGGACGCTTGCCAGATAGCACTTTATCACGAGGTGGCTCAGTGATTAAGTCTCTCGACTAGTTTTCTTGAGGACAGAGATTCAAATCGCCATCCGGGCATCCAGATGTAGGTTTTCCGTGTTGTAAATCACTCTAGAGAAATAAGAGATCGGATCTCTTGAAAAGGACACTGCCAATTTTTTCCCCATTCTAATCTTCTGCTTCGTATCAAATGACTTCGTCATTGACGCATCGCTAAAAGCTAATCCCCCCACCATTTTCCTTTTTATTTTCTCACGTATTATGTACTTAATGAAGGCGACATTTTTCCCTTCAGCTGTTGTGTTAACTAAAATCTCTTCTTACTCACACAACTTGTTTCTAGTTAAAAAGTCGTTTTCGGCATTTGATCTGTGTAATAAGAACAAGAAGTTACGGCCTCGAATCTGGAATAGAAGAGTGCCAACTTAGCAATACAGGATCTATGACTTATCCTAGATGATAGACTGAAGAAAGGCTAGCTTACGTTGATAGCATTCGAGATTTAAAGAAAGCTATTGACAATGGTGACCAGAATACACTGTTTGAGATTCTGAAGGCAGCAGGTGTAAAACAGAGCGAGCAAAACCTTGCTTACAACTTATGCAGAAACCAGTCTGAAGTTGAAGGACACTAAAGAGAAGCAGTAGTTGATAAGTGCGTGAGACAAAGGCTGTAGCCCATACTCGGTGTTATTCTGTCACTACATGGACCAAGCAATAAAAGAAAACGAAGGAGAAATTAGGAAAGGGAACTACTGTTCAGGGCGTCGAAATTAAATGTTTGAGGTTTCCCAATGTCGTTTCAGTTCTGTAAGAGACAGCAACGAACTTGCAAGAGCATTTGAACGAAATGGATATTGTCTTGAAAGATGTTATATGAAGAATATCAGCAAAAGGGAAAAGAAGGGCGGTTGAATGTGCTCGAATTAAATCAGGCGACGGCGAGGGAATTAGATTTGGAAACGAGACACTAAAAGCAACAGTGTTTTGTTATGTTTGTAATGCAATAACTGATGATGGCCAAAGTAGAGTGGATATAAAATGCAGACTGGCAATAGCAGGAAACAAGTTTCTGACACCTGGAACATAAATGGACGTAAATCTTTTCTGAAGGTATTAGTCTAGAGTGTAGCCTTATACGGCAGTGGAATACGAATGATAAACCGTTCAGACAAGAAAATAATAGAAGCTTTTCAAACGCGGTGCTACAGAAGGATGCTGAAGATTGTATGGGTGAAACATAAAATGCCGGCCGCTGTGGACGAGCGATTCTAGGCGCTTCAGTCCGGAACCACGCGGCTGCTACGGTCGCAGGTTCGAATCCTGCCCCGGGCATGGATGTGTGTGATGTCCTTAGGTTGATTAGGTTTAAGTAGTTCTAAGTCTAGGAGACTGATGACCTTAGATGTTAAGTCCCATAGTGCTTAGAGCCATTTGAACCATTTCAAACAAATAATGAGATGGTACTAAACGGAATCGCAGAGAACCCGTGTTCGATTTCTGGTACTGACAGGATGGTTTCCCTTGGAGGGGAGGATTGGAAAGAAGCGCACTGAGACTCGTGATGCCAGTCGTGGAGCTACTTGATCGAGTAGTAGCGGCCCCAGCCACGAAAACTGACAAAGACCGGAAGAGCGGTATGCTGATTGCTCCTCCATACAGTTTTCAGTGACACCATTTGCAGAGGATGACACGGCGGTTGGTCAGTATCGATGTGACTGCTAGGGCCTGTGGAAGGAATTTACATTCCCCTGGATTGAATAATGGAAAAAGAAATCAGAGGCTGAGACGGTTCTGCGACCGTGTGGGCTGCATATTCCTCGACTTGCGCCATAGGGTGGTGGGGTTTCGGGTTCCGCTGGATAGGTCAGGAGTACACTACACGCAGCAAGCGGCTACACGGGTTGCAGGGGTTGTGTGGCGTGGACTGGGCGGTTTTTTAGGTTAGATGGCCTTGGGCAAGTACAGAAAGGGCAACAGCCTCAACGGGTGCGGGGCAAAGTCAGGACATGCGGGGACCAAGCAGCAATCGGTATTGTAATTGTAAACTGTCGAAGCTGCGTTCGTAAAGTACGGGAACTTCAAGCACTGATAGCACCGAAGCTGAAATCGTTATAGGTACAGAAAGCTGGCTTAAGCCAGAGATAAATTCTGCCGAAATTTTTACAAAGGTACAGACGGTGTTTAGAAAGGATAGATTGCATGCAACCGGTGGTGGAGTGTTCGTCGCTGTTAGTAGTAGTTTATCCTGCAGTGAAGTAGAAGTGGATAGTTCCTGTGAATTATTATGGGTGGAGGCTACACTCAACAACCGATCTAGGTTAATAATTGGCTCCTTTTACCGACCTCCCGACTCAGCAGCATTAGTGGCAGAACAACTGAGAGAAAATTTGGAATACATTTCACATAAATTTTCTCAGCATGTTATAGTCTTAGATGGAGATTTCAATTTACCAGATATAGACTGGAACACTCAGATGTTTAGGACGGGTGGTAGGGACAGAGCATCGAGTGACATTATACTGAGTGCACTATCCGAAAATTACCTCGAGCAATTAAACAGAGAACCGACTCGTGGAGATAACATCTTGGACCTACTGATAACAAACAGACCCGAACATTTCGATTCTGTATGTGCAGAACAGGGAATCAGTGATCATAAGGCCGTTGCAGCGTTCCTGAATATGGAAGTTAATAGGAATATAAAAAAAGGGAGGAAGGTTTATCTGTTTAGCAAGAGTAATAGAAGGCCGATTTCAGACTACCTAACAGATCAAAACAAAAATTTCTGTTCCGACACTGACAATGTTGAGTGTTTATGGAAAAAGTTCAAGGCAATCGTAAAATGCGTTTTAGACAGGTACGTGCCGAGTAAAACTGTGAGGGACGGGAAAAACCCACCGTGGTACAACAACAAAGTTAGGAAACTACTGCGAAAGCAAAGAGAGCTTCACTCTAAGTTTAAACGCAGCCAAAACCTCTCAGACAAACAGAAGCTAAACGATGTCAAAGTTAGCGTAAGGAGGGCTATGCGTGAAGCGTTCAGTGAATTCGAAAGTAAAATTCTGTGTACCGACTTGACAGAAAATCCTAGGAAGTTCTGGTCTTACGTTAAATCAGTAAGTGGCTCGAAATAGCATATCCAGGCACTCCGGGATGATGATGGCATTGAAACAGAGGATGACACGCGTAAAGCTGAAATACTAAACACCTTTTTCCAAAGCTGTTTCACAGAGGAAGACCGCACTGCGGTTTCTTTTCTAAATCCTCGCACAAACGAAAAAATGGCTGACATCGAAATAAGTGTCCGAGGAATAGAAAAGCAACTGGAATCACTCAACAGAGGAAAGTCCACTGGACCTGACGGGATACCAAATCGATTCTACACAGAGTAAGCGAAAGAACTTGCCCCCCTTCTAACAGCCGTGTACCGCAAGTCTCTAGAGGAACGGAGGGTTCCAAATGATTGGAAAAGAGCACAGGTAGTCCCAGTCTTCAAGAAGGGTCGTCGAGCAGATGCGCAAAACTATAGACCTTTATCTCTGACGTCGATCTGTTGTAGAATTTTAGAACATGTTTTTTGCTCGAGGATCATGTCGTTTTTGGAAACCCAGAATCTACTCTGTAGGAATCAACATGGATTCCGGAAACAGCGATCGTGTGAGACCCAACTCGCTTTATTTGTTCATGAGACCCAGAAAATGTTAGATACAGGCTGCCAGGTAGATGCTATTTTTCTTGACTTCCGGAAGGCGTTCGATACAGTTCCGCACTGTCGCCTGATAAACAAAGTAAGAGCCTACGGAATATCAGACCAGCTGTGTGGCTGGATTGAAGAGTTTTTAGCAAACAGAACACAGCATGTTGTTATCAATGGAGAGACGTCTACAGACGTTAAAGTAACCTCTGGCGTGCCACAGGGGAGTGTTATGGGACCATTGCTTTTCACAGTGTATATAAATGACCTAGTAGATAGTGTCGGAAGTTCCATGCGGCTTTTCGCGGATGATGCTGTAGTATACAGAGAAGTTGCAGCATTAGAAAATTGTAGCGAAATGCAGGAAGATCTGCAGTGGATAGGCACTTGGTGCAGGGAGTGGCAAATGACCCTTAACATAGACAAATGTAATGTATTGCGAATACATAGAAAGAAGGATCCTTTAGTGTATGATTATATGATAGCGGAACAAACACTGGTAGCAGTTACTTCTGTAAAATATCTGGGAGTATGCGTGCGGAACAATTTGAAGTGGAATGATCATATAAAATTAATTGTTGGTAAGGCGGGTACCAGGTTGAGATTCATTGGGAGAGTCCTTAGAAAATGAAGTCCATCAACAAAGAAGGTGGCTTACAAAACACTCGTTCGACCTATACTTGAGTATTGCTCATCAGTGTGGGATCCGTACCAGATCGGGTTGACGGAGGAGATAGAGAAGATCCAAAGAAGAGCGGCGCGTTTCGTCACAGGGTTATTTGGTAACCGTGATAGCGTTACGGAGATGTTTAACAAACTCAAATGGCAGACTCTGCAAGAGAGGCGCTCTGCATCGCGGTGTAGCTTGCTGTCCAGGTTTCGAGAGGGTGCGTTTCTGGATGAGGTATCGAATATATTGCTTCCCCCTACTTATACCTCCAGAGGAGATCACGAATGTAAAATTAGAGAGATTAGAGCGCGCACGGAGGCTTTCAGGCAGTCGTTCTTCCCGCGAACCATACGCGACTGGAACAGGAAAGGGAGGTAATGACAGTGGCACGTAAAGTGCCCTCCGCCACACGCCGTTGGGTGGCTTGCGGAGTATAAATGTAGATGTAGATGTAAATTTACGATGCAGTGTGACGAAGAGATTGTTTGATAGGACATATCCTGATGCTGCAAAAGATCTTGAATTTGCTTATGGAGGGAAGTGTGGGGAGTAAAAAACTATAGTGAGAGACTAATGGATAATTAAATTAAGTAGGTTCAAATGGATGTGGGATGCAGTAGTTATACAGAGAGGAAGAGGCTTGCACAGGATAGAATTGCATGGAGAGCTGCATCAAATCAGTCTTCGGACTGAAGACTACAACAGCAGAGGTATGATCTCCTTAGCTTGCATAGTCTCCAGGTTTGAATCTTGTGGTATATACTGGGAAAAAAACATTATCACTTTGCGATAATCCCTTGTCTCCGAAGGACTTGTAAGTTTGTGGAGAAAAATAGTAAAATCTTTCATTGCCTAGAATTCATGTCTTGCAAGTATCTCTTTCCGGGTCGATTTAGACTACTTAAGATGCGGAAGGTGGCGCAAATTTTTGTTGCATGGGTTTTCGCGTTATTTTGTTCATCTTTCGTACATGTCTGCATACCCACTGCTCGTCCAAGTGACGTGCAGGACAACACTATACGCGTAATCACGACTGACCACCGTCAATACGTACCACCACTGCCCGTCTGCACACAGTACTCAGTTATGTCACCCTTTTAATGCCTACAGAAAGGTCGTACCACAGTTAGTCTGTTTTCGATATAATTCCTTAAAGACCGTTCTTTACGAGTGTTTTACAGCATTCATTGTTTCCCGATTCCAGTGTGCCAACAGTTTCCATTACATAGACGGCCTGCTGTTCAAACCTTGCTGGCCTCTTTGTCTTCATATCCTCCTTCGTCCTAAAATTTATTTCAAGGTCCCATTCTTTAAATTATTTAATTTTCTGAACATCGATTCTAGTTACCACGTGTTCATCGTTCCATGGCATGGAATATAGTTGGATGCTACTACATATTCTAAATATTTAGGTGTCGCATTTCATCGTACATAAAGTTACACGCAGCATTGACAAAACGCGTAACTGAATGTGGAAGCAAGAAATAACATCGTAAAGCAGATAACCGGGAGTACCGGGGGCTCACAGCCACGGACGTTAAGAACAACGGCATGCTCAGAGACAATATACGCATGTTGTGTATGGTAGCAGCCTTCCCACGCCAAAGAAATCGACACGGCACAATATCAGAGGTGCAGAGTTATTACTAGATTTAACGGCGCACACATCTCGCCACGGTATATCATCTGACAGGGGTTGCTCCCAGTGATTTGCTTCATGAGGTTGGTGCCAGTGGTTAAAGAAAAAAAATGCAGCTTAGGTATTCATTAGATGATTATGTAACAATCATCCTGAACTGAGGTCAAGGAAAATATTTGTGAAAACAAACAGCATTTTGTAAATGATTCTATCCAATGCAAGAAAAAAAAAATCTGGAAATTGCAGATGGTAAACGATGAAAATCTCCCTCTGTGCCACCACGGGAAGTGGACTGCATGGCGTTCTTCCATTTTCTAATGTTCTGGAATCGGGATATCCAGAAGTAACCTCAAAAATGGGGATTTCTAGTCGTCACTGCCAAATACGGCAAAGATGGCTCTGCCGGGGTCATTGGTACCGACCGACTGTCGTGTGATCCTCCGCCAGTGGCGTCATCGGATGCTGTAATGAGGGGCGTGGGGTCAGCACACCGCTCTCCCGGCCTTTGTCCGTTTCCTTGACCTGGAGCCACTGGTGTTAGGGCGTAAAGTCAAGCGCCGGCACGCCAGTCGGGAACGACAGAGAAGAGATGGCTGTGAGAAGTCGTCAGCCAATCGCACTCTGACCGATCCCTCTCCAGGATGACAACGCGATAGCAGCGACTCCTATGTGGAGAGGACATAAGCGCGAAGGTTCAGATGACGCTCAAAATATTGTGGATAGGGTGGATAGGGATCTTGTAAAATCCAACTCCCTGATCCTGACATTTAATAGCACGAAACTACCTGAGCATGTTAAGACAGGTTTCCTTCACATAAGTTTGCGGTCTTATGTACCCGCTCAATGTGGCATTTCAAATGTCATGCGCTTTGGGCATACTACTCTTTGGTGTCACGGAGAAGCTACTTGTGACAAATGTGGTAAGGCTGCCCACGAAGGTGTCCCTTGTTCGTCTCCACTGAAGTATGTGAATTGCTCTGGAGCTCACCCTAAGTGGAGTCGCAACTGCAGCGTGAATCTGGAAGAACGGAAGATGTAAGAGCTTAAGACCGTGAAGCGCATGCCATGTAATGAGGCCAAGTGTATAAAACCATGCTCTCCCCAGCGTTCGTTACCTCGTCCACTTCGGTTGTTGGATAGCTAGTACGGGAAGAGAATGCTGCTACACAAACGGAGGTTGCTGGCGTCAGCACTAGCACCTGCGTTTGTCCATGCACTTGTGCTGCTACAGCCATTTCTAAGTCTGTCCCTCCCCCAAGAACTTCAGAAAAAGCCGTGGTTGCCGACATTGGGGAGCTCTCTACCCTTCCAAAGGTTCAGTCTGGTACGCCATCCAGTGCTGGCACAATCACAGCCGCGGTTGTGGCTGCGAAGTCTACACAGGGAAAAAAAATCAAAGGCAAAATGTCTACCACAGATGGAATATGGTAGTAAAGAGCCTGACGATGTTGACGTCAACGTCTCTGACGTCTCCCTCGACTCTTCTTTAGAGGAGATGGAATTTGGTGTCGGACTAGGGGACTCATCTCGCCCCAAGACTGAGCCTCCACCCGTTGTGGGCTCTCCTCAATGGCAATAAGTCAGCATGAAAGTGCTACCGATGTGATAGATGGCTCCCATCCGTCAGTGGAACGTTAATGGGTTCAGGACACATGTGGAGAAACTGAAGCTCCTGGCACAGGAATGACCCCTGTGCATGTGTTTGCAGGAAACACATTTTAAAGCAACTGATGCCCCTGTCCTACGGGGCTATACACTCTATAGCAAGGATGACCTGACTGGGAAAAGGGAGGAGTTGCCGTGTTTGTCAATAATGCGCACCGCTCCTCTGTTCTCCCCCTGGCTACTGATCTGCAAACAGTTGCAATTGAAATTCATGCACGCAGGAGGATAACAGTTTGCTTGCTGCATTTACCTCCGCTAGATGCAATAGACTCTTAGGCTCTCACAGGTCTTAAAGAAGAATTCCCCTGATGATTTGTTCTCCTGGTAGACTTCAGTGCCCATCATGTCCTATGGGACTCGATCTCTACTTGGTCTTAGGGTTTGGTTTTCGAGAGCCTCTGGACATTTCAAAAGGTGTGCATCCTAAACACTGGCACTCCCATTCATTTCTGTGCTGCTACTGACAATTAAAAGACACTCACATAAAGCTTTCGGCCACAGCCTCCATCAGTACAAGAGAGACAAGTACACCATTCACACACATACACAAGCAAACACATCTCACGCACACCACGATCGCCACCTCCAGCATTTCTGGCCGGCTCGAGATGCTGGAGTTGGTGACCGTGTGTGCATGAGCTGTGCTTGCTTGTGTATGTGTGAATGGTATGTGTGTCTCTCTTTTACTTAAGAAGGCTGTGGCCGAAAGCTTTATGTGAGTGTCTTTTAATTGTGCCTATCTGCAACTTGACGTGTCTTCTTCACGGTAAGAAGCAATCTACGTTTTCCTACATATATGATATTCCTACCTGGGCTTTCCACTGATTGATTTGTGCTGCTACTGGGACCTATCTCTCTGCTCTGCAGCCTCGCCGACTCTGTTCAGTGGTAGTTGAATGACGACTTTCATTCCAGTGAGAACTACTGGATGAAGGATTGCTTGAACAGAACCCACAAAATTGGATGCTCAGCAGGGCTAACTGGACGTTGTTCAGCCAGCTGGCTGTGTTTGGATATCGCGACAGCGTCCAGGAGTGGGCCGACCCCATCACAAAAGTGATCCATCATGCTACTGACTTATCCACCCCAAATCTCTTGGTTTATCTTAGTAGGCAGTCTTTACCTTTGTGGAAAGATGAGTATCGTTCAGCAATCCGGGACGAGCGTGCGGCTCTTCGACGATTTAAATGTCGCCCTACAGCAGGTAACCTCATAGCCTTTCGAGTATCAAGAGCCAAGGCTCGATCCGTACTTAAAGAGAGCAAGGAAGGGCCTTGGAAAGCTTTCCCGAACTCTACAAACCATTCCACTTGTTCTACAATAGTATCCGTAGGATATCTGGTAAACACAGTCGTTTACCAATAGCAGCAGTACTGAAACAGGGGTATATCCATACCTGGATATATCGATCAGACGCTGGCAGAACACTTTGCAAAAACTACTGCCAGTCATGATCCGGCGTTTTGTTATTACTGTGCGACTGTAGAAAGGGGAAATCTGTATATCAGATCCAACAATTCCGATACCTACAACCACCCTTTCTCCATGAGGGAGCTGGAATCGGCCCTGTCTGAGATTCGTAATACTACAGTTTGCCAGCAGCATCAAAGGAAATCCTCCTCGAGTGTCTTAATCTTATATGGCAGACATGTAACTTCCTCAACTTGTGGAGAGAGGCATTTGATACCTGTCCTCAAACCAGGGAAAGACCGAACACGTCCCAACAGTTGTCGGAGTATCGCCTTAACGAGCTACGTAGGAAAGATCCTGGAGCGAAACGTTAACCGTCGTCTGGTCTGGTTATTAAAGACCAGAGAACTCCTTAGCTGCTCTCAGTGTGGATTTCGGAGATTTCGGTCGACTGTCAACAACGTGACCTTGCTAGAGACTGCTATTCAGAGGCTTTCCTACACAAACATCACTGTATCGGTGTATTCTTCGATATCAGTAAGGCGTACGATACTACTTGAAGACGCTGTATTCTCACATGACAGCATCAGCTGGGCTTTCGTGGCCACCTCCCCATCTTCATACGCTCTTTCCTGTCTCAGCTGCTTTTTAGGGCCCGAGTTGGTGACACCCCGTCAGATCGTTTTGAGCAGGAGAATAGTATCCCTCAGGGCAGTGTTTTAGGTGTTACACTCTTTGCACTAGCCATAAACACTGTCAAATCGACGAAAAGGAGCCCTGTACAGTCCTCCTTATTTGTGTTTTCTGTTACTCCTACAGTCCTGCAGCAGTGAGATGTCAGTTGCAAACTTACATTGCGAAGGTTAGAGAAGTGGGCTGTAAAGACAGGTTCGCAGTTTTCTGCAGATAAGTGTGTGTATGTTCATTTTAATCGTTCTCGTCGTATTTTTAATGTATCTGGCTTGCATATGAGGGACATAATGCTACATTTTAGAATGTCAGTGAGGTTCTGTCCGTCATTTTTGGCTCCAAATTGTCGTGGTTGCCACACCTGAGAGACCTGAAAGCTAGAACCCTGAAGGTACTGAACATCATTCAGTGCCTTAGCCACAGTCTTGAGGGGGAGGGCTTCGCGGCTGGTCTATGGGTGCACGGTGGATGTAGGTGAGGCCTTCTTTTTTAAGAACATTGATGTTGTCCACCATGATGGGATTCAGCTAGCCACGGGTGCTTGTAGGACCAGTTCTATACCCAGTCTCTGTGCTGAGGCCGGGGAAACTACCACTCACCACCCGGCGGCAGCTTCTCATGTTGCGTCAGGCACGTAAGTTCCTCGCAGCTCCAACTTCAGCCACGTACCATACTCTTGTTCATCCGCCTCTGCAACGTCTTTTCACTGACAGTACACGAGCCAAAATGCCGTTTGGGATCTATGTGCAGCGTGTGCTGGAGTCACTTGGTGTGGAGCATGTACAGCCCCAAATCCAGGGTTTTCACTGCCTGCCGACATGATTATTGCAGAGGCCCAGCGTCATTTTAGATTTAGTGCAGTACAGGAGAGACTGCACTCCTGTTTCTGTTTTTAATGCAAAATTTTTTGACATTTTATATGGGCACCACACAATGTAGCTGTTTTTACAGATGGATCTAATCGGGGGGGGGGGGGGGGGGGGGGACTCTGTTGGGTGCTCTGTCCTTTTCCCTGATTGTGTCATCAAGGTCCGACTGCCTCGAGAATTTATTAAGAATTTATTCTCTTTGACGCAGATTTATATGCGATCTTGCGGGCACTCAAGCGGATGAGACGTTCTTCTAGTTCTAAATTTCTTGTCTGTTCCGATTCTGTGTGTGCGATCTCCAACGTTTGCACCCTGCTGATAAAGTAACCCAGAATACGCAGGATGCCCTCCTCCAGCTGCGGTGATTAGGGAAGGGGATGCCATTGTGCTGGGTACCACGGCACATGCGTGTTGCGGGGAACGAAAGGGCTGGTCTAGCGGCCAAGGAGGCGTGTCGTGCTCCTCAGTTATTTCAGTGTGCCATCCCCGTGCATGCTATCACCTCGCTGTTGAGGCACAAAGTCATGCGTCGGTGGGAAGACGAGTGGCTGGAAGTGGCCGACAAGAAGCTCCGTGTAGTAAAGCCCACAACTCGGCCGTGACGTAACCTCCTTCCAGCCACGTCGACGGGAGAGGTCCTCCTTACTCGTCTTCGCATAGGCCACAGCCCTATGACGCATGGCTTCTCACTCTGGTGAGAGGACCCTCCAGTGTGTGGTGCTTGTGGCGTGTAGATCACTGTGCGCCATATTTTATTGGACTGTGATTTATTTTCCGACCAGTGGACCGCGGCAGATTTGTTGACGGATCTGCCCTCCATTTTAAGTAACGTTCAAACGAATGTGCCGCTCAAGTTTTAAGGTTTGTGAACTGTCCAACATTTTTTCCGAGATTATAGGAGATGGTATTAATGTGTTAACGGTGTGACTAGCTCACTCAAGTTTTTTGCACATGATCAGTGAGTCACATTTCACAGTGATTTTCTGTCAACTCCTCTGTGCTTTAATTTCTTGTACAGCTACGTTCCCTCTTTTTGATTTGTTTTAGCGCATGTGAGAGACGGACTGCGTGGTCATTTCTAGTGCATGAGTGTGCAACAATTTTAGAATGTATCTCCACATTCGTTTGTTTTAATGAGTGTCAGGGCGCTGATGACCTCACCGTTGAGTTACTATAAGATACACATGATGTGTCGACAGAATTGCCGACACAGTGTTATTTTGAGGGTGCCGATATGCACGCTATAAGCTCACGCAGAATATCGTGAAGTCTGAAACAGGACGCTCAATGAATGTTATAAAGAAAAGTACGTTGCTTTGGGAATACTTAACTTTAATCCATCCTTGTTGTATACATCGTTCTTGTTGAGACATGCTTTAGACGATAATTATCAATTGCTATGTAAGGCTAATGGCGCCTTGCTAGGTCGTAGCCATGGACTTAGCTGAAGGCTATTCCAACTATCTGCTCGGCAAAGGAGCGAGGCTTCGTCCGTGTAGTCGCTAGCAAAGTCGTCCGTACAACTGGGGCGAGTGCTATTCCGTATCTCGAGACCTGCCTTGTGGTGGCGCTCGGTCTGCGATCACACAGTGGCGACACGCGGGTCCGACATGTACTAATGGACCGCGGCCGATTTAAAACTACCACCTAGCAAGTGTGGTGTCTGGCGGTGACACCACAACACACACACAGACACACACACACACAAACACACACACAGTCTCGAACTTTACACTCTGATAGGCGAATCGTGGATCAGCGGAATGGCAGCGACCAACGACCAGCTGCCTGCGGCGACCAGAGGAAGGACCTTCAGGCGTCACACAGCAGCCCGCTTGGCACATTCCAGTGAACGCCACCGTTATGCGCCAGCTGCTGGGGTCCTAATTAACTGCTGAGCTCGCTAATTAATGCTCAGTTACAAAGCCATCTGTGAGTCAGATGAGAAGATGCATAAACAGGGAGACCGTAGGCCACCACATTCCGTGTTAGAGGACCGGACACACTTCCTATTACTCAGTGGCGTGAGACAACAGCGACTGAAAGAGGCTACAAGAATCTCCACCAAACTCTTTGACTACTTAGATTTCCTGGCGGTAATCACTGACAAACAGATAACAAAGTTGGTGAAAAACAAACTGATGAAAAAAATAGCCGCAACAAACAATAATTACTGTTGAGTAATGAAATGTCGGGAATACATTCTTCTAGGTAACATATTTAAGTGATTAACATTGCAATATCACAGGTTAAAGAAGCGCGAGAGAGGTCATTGCAACTAAGAAATGCTGGTACATTAATAACAGATATAACCGCCAGAAAGTTGAATGCAAGCATGCAAACGTGCATGCATAGCGTTGTGCATGTGCTGGATGTCAGTTTCTGCATGGAATTGCATGCATGTAGTGCTTGGTCGGCCAATAAAGGGACTGTTAAAGCTGGTTGTGCGTAACGCTGGAGTTGTCGTCCAATTATATACACTACTGGCCATTAAAATTGCTACACCACGAAGATGGCGTGCTACACACGCGAAATTTAACTGACACGAAGAAGATGTTGTGATATGCAAATGATTAGCTTTTCAAAGCATTCACACAAGGTTGGCGCCGGTGGCGACACCTACAACGTGCTGACACGAGGAAAGTTTTCAACCGATTTCTCATACACAAACAGCAATTGACCGCCGTTGCCTGGTGAAACGTATGGAATCGGTGGGTTCAGGAAGGCAATATGGAACGCCGTGCTGGATCCCAACGGCCTCGTATCACTAGCAGTCGAGATGACAGGCATCTTATCCGCATTGCCGTAGCGGATCGTGCAGCCACGTCTCGATCCCTGAGTCCACAGATGGGGACGTTTGCAAGACAACAACCATCTGCACGAACAGTTCGATGACATTTGCAGCAGCATGGACTATCAGCTCGGAGACCATGGCTGCGGTTACCCTTGACGCTGCATCACAGACAGGAGTGCCTGCTATGGTGTACTCAATGACGAACCTGGGTGCACGAATGGCAAAACGTCATTTTTTCGGTTGACCCAGGTTCTGTTTACAGCATCATGATGGTCGCATTCGTGTTTGGCGACATGGCGGTGAACACACATTGGAAGCGTGTATTCGTCATTGCCACACTGGCTTATCACCCGGCGTGGTGGGCGTGATGGTATGGGATGCCATTGATTACACGACTCGGTCACCTCTTGTTCTCATTGACGGCACTTTGAACAGTGGACGTTACATTTCAGATGTGTTACGACCCGTGGCTCTACCCTTCATTCGATCCCTGCGAAACCCTGCATTTCAGCAGGATAATGCACGACCGCATGTTGCAGGTCCTCTACAGGCCTTTCTGGATACAGAAAATGTTCGACTGCTGCCCTGGCCAGCACATTCTCCAGATCTCTCACCAATTGAAAACGTCTGGTCAATGATGGTCGAGCAACTGGCTCTTCAGAACATGCCAGTCACTACTCCTGATGGACTGTGGTATCGTGTTGAAGCTGCATGGGCAAATGTACCTGTACACGTCATCCAAACTCTGTTTGACTCGATGCCCAGCCGTATCAAGGCCGTTATTACAGTCAGATGTGGTTGTTCTGGGTACTGATTTCTCAGGATCTATGCACCCAAATTGCGCGAAAATGTATTCACACGTCAGTTCTAGTATAATATATTTGTCCAATGAATACTCGTTTGTCATCTGCATTTCTTCTTGGTGTAGCAATTTTAATGGCCAGTAGTGTATGTGCTAGACTGGAGACAGATCTGATGATCGAGCAGGCAAAGGAAACATGTAGACACTCTGCAGAGCATGTTGGGTTGCAACAGCGGTACGTGGACGAATAGTCTCGTGCTGGAAAACACCCCCTGGAATGCCGTTCATGAATGGCAGTACAGTGGTCGAATCACCAGACTGAAATAGAATTTCGTAGTCAGGGTGCGTGGGATAACCACGATAGCGCTCCCACGGTCATACGAAATCGCGCCCCAGGCCATAACTACTGTATATGTCCATTGTGTCTAGCACGCATAAATGTTGGGTGCAGGTCCTCAACTGGCACCTAACCAACACCCGGCCATACTGGCCCCAAGGCAGAACCTACTTTCACCAGAAAGCACAACAGATCTGGGGAGTGATGACCTCAGATGTTAAGTCCCATAGTGCTCAGAGCCACAACAGATCTCCACCCTGCGCTCCAATGAACTCTCGCTTGACACCATTGAAGTCGCAAATGTTGGTGGATTGGTATCAGTGGAACGCACGCTACAGGACGACTGACTCGAAGCTGTCCTTGACGTAACCGATTTGTAATAGTTCGTTGCGTCACTGTGGTGCCATCTGTTGCTCAAATTGCTCCTGCAGATGCAGTACGATGCGACACAGTGATACGCCGAACACAATGGTCTTCCCTCTGGTAGCAGCGCGTGGCCAGCAGGAGGCCGGTTTTCTTGCGACCATCGCTGCCGGTAATCATGTACAGAGGCTACAGTCCTGCCAAGTCTTTCTGCAGTATCGCAGAAGGAACATCCAACTTCTCCTAGCCCTATTGCACAACCTCATTCATACTTAGTGAGGTGACGATAGTGGCCTCTTTGTCATTTTAAAGGCATTCTTGACTAAAATCAACTCCCGCGTGCAGTCTCAAAGGTAATTAACGCTCACCATCGTTACAGTGTGTATTCACAGAAAACCTGATTTTTATCCTCATAGCGGGGATACTACCGGTACACTTATGCGACTAGTGCCAAATCTGAATAGACATCATCTTTCAGACGTAGAAACACGCCTACCAACTTTTGTTTACGTCACACAGCTCCTTCTTCGTGTTTCGGTTTTTTTCCGTCAGTGTATGCACGGTAGGGGCGTTTCTTCTTATAAATAAAAAGGTTTCCTAAGGACAGTACTTCATTCTTCCTCTGCAGACTTTTTTTAAAAAAAGAACTGAGCCGCGAGGGGTAGCTGCGTGGTCTCAAGCGCCTTGCCACGGTTCGCGCGGCTCCCCTCGTCAAAGGTTCGAGTCCTCCCACGGGTATGGATGTGTGTGTTTTCCTTAGCGTAATTTAGTTTAAGCTAGATTAAGTAGTGTGTAAGCCTAGGGACCGATGATCTCAGCAGTTTGGTCCCGTAGGAATTTACACCTTCAACAGATGAAAAAGCCTTGAAACTCAATATATGCTACGATCAACGAGTGAACCAACGATTAGACATTGTTACTGGTTACTGTACTTAGCTGGTAGTCTGCACACAGAGGTAGTTAAAGACAACTGTAGTTAGGTGTGTTTATTGGGCAGTGCGCGCATGGAGTAAAGTACACAGTAAGTCTGATCGATTTTTCACTCGTTTGTTCGTCGTATATTTTAAGACAAACTGTAAATGAGATTCTAAGAATGTCTACTATTACATAAATTGTCGGAACAGTTTAGACACCCTTAACACAGAACTGTCAAACAAATATCACTGCCGAAAAAGCATTTGACTCAGTACCACACGAGGCTTGACAACGAAAATATGATCTTATAGGGTATCAAGCAAAATTTTCGCTTGGACTGAGGGATCCTTCGTAGGGAGCACGCACCAAGTTACAGTGAATGGATATTCTTCGACAGACGTAGAAGTAACGTCAGTGGTGTAAGGGGAAGTATGTCGGGACCCTTCATGTTAATGTTATATACTAATGACCTGGTAGACAATATTCAGAGCAACTTCTGACTTTTTCCAGATAATGCAGTTATCTACAATGAAGAAGTATTTGAAAAACAACCAATACTGATAGGTCTTCAAAGTAATGCAGCAACTGGCAACTGGCTTTAAATGTTCAGTAACGTATAGTTGTGCATTTTACAAAATATAGAAAAGTGCTATCCTGTGACTATGAAGTAGTATAATATGACGACTCTGGGCTACTTTTAGGATGTATATACTTACCGTACTGTACTTACAAGGGAATGGTCCAATCCGACACGTGGAAACCTACACTTAAATGTTTATGAGGGAAGAGTACACCGAAAGAAATGCACTGCCAAAATTTTAGCTTCTAAGGCGCTCTGAAAGTATTTTTTAAAAACTGTTGAAGTTACTCGTTTTGGTCGTACGAGGAATCACTTATGATAGCGGCTTGTATAGTCCCTCCTGCCTAGCGCGTGATCGACTGTAACTAGAGAGAATAGCGTCGCGGAATGCTTATAACTGGAGTGACACAAGCGAATTTGGAACCAAACCATGCAAAAAATTTAATGTGTCATTAATGTTTTGAACAAATGACATTTCGTATCGACAGCTAAATTGTTCCATGTGTAATTCTTACAAAGGTGATTAGCAGAGGAAAAACAATCAAGACCGTGTTTGATGTTACATTACAGACAACTTTTATCAATAGTGACTTTAATTTATTGAAATGAAATATCTCTTACACTTATATCATTTTATTGCACTTCCTGTAACACGGTTCTTATGACAATTTTTGAATAATGTTTATTTAAATAACAATGAAACAGTTCCTTGTTTATTCCCTATAATCGTCACAATAAAGTGAAGTGTCATCTGAATGTCGAAAACAAACATTTTCCTTACACCAGGCACACATGACGAAAAAAAATACTGCTTTCAGGCACGTGACGGTAATTACTAGTTTTATTGATACAGAACTGCGGTGGAGTAAGAAAGATCGTTACAGTTGCTCCGCTTATTGTACTGCATACCGAGCATACTTAAAACAATTCGCAAAATGTGCTGATGCCAACTGATAATGCAGAAATGACTGCAATTTAAGAATACTGTTCCCCTTATAAACCTCAAATGACAAGGAACTATAGAAAATTATATTGCCTGACAGTTTCAAATGGTTCAAATGGCTCTGAGCAATATGGGACTCAACATCTTAGGTCATAAGTCCCCTAGAACTTATAACTACTTAAACCTAGCTAACCTAAGGACATCACACACACCCATGCCCGAGGCAGGATTCGAACCTGCGACCGTAGCAGCCTCGCGGTTCCAGACTGCAGCGCCAAAACCGCACGGCCACCGCGGCCGGCCCTGAAAGTTTCCTTAAAAATACTTTCCGCAGTCGAAAAACTCCTTTATCGAGAGTCGCATTGGTTGTTCTAGGTGGAATCTGAATTAATCAACAATGCTCTCGTCGTCGTACCGAAAGACAGAGGTATCGTTACGTCCAGGCCTTGAGTTCTACAAAAACAATGAATTAATTTCTGCAACTGGTTGGAAACTCATATATCTCACTGTCATTGTTGTGTATGAATGTGTCGTGGCTTTAATCGATTGCGCCACAGACTCCCCCTCTATTCGCCTGGTAATGGTGAAGTGCGGTTTGCTCGCAGTTCTTTCACTAAACTTGACTAATTGGCGTTAGACACATCAGATGTGGGGAAAACAGAAAGCTTCGTCTTCACGTCAGCTGTGAATTAATGGTATCTCCTCTACACTTTTACGTGAAGTAAACTTCGTTGTTTTGAGGCTTCCTACTCTGTATGATTTCTTGAATCTGCTTAATCAGGTTGACGAAGACTTGAAATCAGCAATATTAATCTCATTTGCGATTCGGAGGTCCCAGTTTTCTTAGATCTCCATCGGTAATGGTACGTTGAATCTAATGAGCAGCTCGATATGTTTCATATCTCAAGAAAACTCCTCTAAAGAACTGTTGTTCGTATTATTTATTAAAGTTTAGGGGTTCACGTTAGTTATTAATTGAAAGAGGGCGGGGTAACGGGACTTCGCGCCACCCTCTCAGTAAATCTTACGGATAGTTTTTCTTCCACAGTTTTACAAGTTTCATTTTGGCGCATATTTATTTCTTTGTGTAAGTCTTTCTTCCCTTTATACAGCTCAAAGCAGAGTTTACGAAGCAAAACCGGCTTTGGACACTGCTCAATACTAAGCTTTAAGCACAATGAACATTAATTCAGTTTTATCTCCATTTTCAATAGCCACACTACTGAAAAAGCAACTAGAAATTATTATGGTTTTTAGATGAGTTGCAAATCTGAGTGAAAAATAACTGCGAACAACTGTTTCAGAGAAACTGTCAACTAAACTGAAATTCGCTGTACAAATTATGGTCACGCCGTGTCGTGTTATCTCTTTACCGATGCGCTGTCAACCAATTATATGCGCCTGCCATGTTGCGCACTTGCAGTCTGCTACAGTTCCAGTAGGGGTGCACATATACGGGTATCTAGCCGCCTGGTGGGCTACGAATTTGGCAATTTTCTACATTTTTTGAAAAATACTTGCCGCACATCTTAGCAGCTAAAATTTTGACAGGGTCTTCTTTCGGCGTGTTCTTCCTGTATAAAAAAAAAAATCTGGGTGTTTTTCGACATGTCTGATTCAAACATTCTGTTCTTAGTACCGCACCCACGACGTCATACGCGCAGGTTGCTTACATGCACGGGCAGAATAGTGGCGAAATATTCTGTCAACAGTGACCTTACATAGTTTCGTCAGCAAAAATTCTACCTCGTCAATAAATTTCTCTCTCTTTCTTTCTCTGTTAGATATGCACACAAACACACACAAACACCATAATATGTATGCAGATATATTGACAACACTGGCGTAACTTACAACACTTCCACTTCTTAATTGTCTATATTATTTGTTAAAAATATGCAAGATCCATCAGTAACATACACACATGCAGACACACATGCACATTAATTGTCACAATGTTCTTTTATGCCTAAAGTGTCTATATTATTTATAAAAAAAATACGTGAAGATGTTGACAATATTTGTGTAATTTACAGTGTTTTGATATCTAAAATATTTGTATTATTCATCAGAAAGAAATTCATAAGCTACATCAGCAACACACATACAATATTTATGTCAAGTGTCACAATGTTATTTCCATACCTAAAATGTCTTATTATTTATCAAAAATACGTAAAGAATTGACAGTTCTGGTGTGAATTGCAGCATTTCCATGTTTCAGATGTCTGCATTACTTATCGAAATATGTGAATTTTGGAGGAGTGCAATTATTGTGTAAATTACAGGTTAACATATATTTGGTGTCTAAAACATAGCTGTGGACACTCAGATTAACAGTCACATCTAAATTGTCTGTGTTATTGTTTTATGACAGTATGAAACACATATGGCTAAAATAACATGTTAAACAGGCAAGGCCGTAATAGCTCACAGTTCTTCTTAGGCATAAATCAGTCCATGTTACTGGTGGTGCAAAAACGAATTTTCATCACTCGACCATTTTAGGGGGGGGGGAGGGGGGAAAACGATAGTGCATCGTGTTCTACATTAGAAAAATATAATTAATTGACTTTACTGACTGGCTAGTAAAGCTTCTTTATTACTTTTGGTCTTGGACCTACCTGTGGGTATGTTCCACCAAAAAACCAACTTTCCAGGAAGGCTGCTACATTTACTTATATGATCTATGATGCTAAAATTCTCTAAGAAAGTTTAAAGACTGTATCCGCTGGATAAACTACTAGATAATACCGAAACGTGTAGCATGTATACTGAGCGATGTCACATTTCCGAACACCTAAGCACAACAAATTACACCAAAAATGATATGTTTGGGGTAGATCTTCAATGCAGTGTATCACTTACACTGCAGTACGCAAGTACAACTTCGAAAAGCATAAAATATGCTATGGGAGCTTCGTAAACACTTGGATAAATATGATAGCTACTAGGTTTTTTTTTATATCGGTTACAATCGTGGACTGGTTTCCACACAGCTCTCTGATCGCTGAGGAAAATTCAGTCTTTGCACCAAAAACAACAGTTAAAATTGTCTATATTATTTATCAGAACGGGTAAAGATTTATTCTGTAACACCACAGAATAAGTTTGCTGCTGGTGAAATTTATTTAGTTTTGATAAATAACGCAGACAGTTTAGGTTTGTAACTATTGTAAGTTGCAGCAGTATTTTGATGCTGTGTGTGTAGTCGTGTGTGTGCGTGTGTGTGTGTGTGTGTGTGTGTGTGTGTGAGAGAGAGAGAGAGAGAGAGAGAGAGAGAGAGGAAGGGAGAGAAATTTACTGACGAGACGAATTTTTGCTGCCGAAACTGTGTAAGATTGCTTCCGACAAAGCATCTCGCCCCTCTCCTACACCTGCATGTAGGCAGCCCGCGTGTGGAACTTCATAGATACAGTGCTAAATACGATACCTAGGCACTTACATCCCAAAAGTGGCCCCGATTCGATATAGTTATATTATTCTACAATATCCATAAATCACAGTTTGGATCAGTCAACTCTCATAAATACACAGGTACAGCAGTTTGCAGGGATGTGAAATGGAATGATTGAAAAGGCTTAGTCGTAGGTAAAGCAGATGTTAGACTACGGTTCATTGGTAGGATACTGGAAAAATACAGTCAGCCTACAAAGGAGACTGTTCACAAAGTACTCGAGCGACTTGTTCTACAATATTGCTCAAGTGTGTAAGATTAGCAAAGGAAAATGAAATTGCACAGTTTGGGTAGCATTAAAGGTCATAAATTGTTCGACTCACGGGAGATCGCTATGGAAGCACTGACAAGCCTCAACTGCCTGATACCTGAAGATAAATCTGAACTATCCTACTAATGCTTACTTATAAAATTTCAAGAACCAGTACTGAGTGAGGAATCCAAAAATACACTATTTCCCGTACTCATCGCTCCTGTAGAGGTCGGGAAGACAAGAGCAGACTAATCATAGCTCGCATGTAGGATTTTCAGCTATCATTATTCCCGTGCTAGAGTTGTGAAAGGTACTGGAAAAGAACCCTCGTATTTTGTACACAAAGAAGTGACCAGTCCCATACATTTCACAGTGGTTTATAGAGTGTGAATGTTGATGTAGAATATTCTGGTCTCAGTTGGTGGCTGATTCATTTCACAAATTCGATAAAATTCCGTTAGCAACGAAAAGAATATCATGTTTGCGTCTTGCTCATATAACTTATATTTCAAATATTTCATTCAAATTTAAGAGATGCATATAATTAACGACCTCTCTGTAAGGTAGGATTAAATTCCTGCTTCTATTCGCTATCGGACTGCTACACGCTAGATGAGCATTGGCGAAATATGATGCTGCACTCATCACAACCGTACAGGTGAAAACTGAGTTAATATGAGATCCCCCTCTTAATTCTGAAAATTTTCAATACAATGTGGAGCATTAACCCCTTGAGTACCAGATGCTTCTGCCACAAACCACCATTTCATAAATTTTGTTTTGAAGTGCCTGTGCCTTTCGCACGAAACCATCGGTGCTATTGCAGGACAGAAACATCTAGCGGTATACTGAATTAAATCTATCAAATCCACAATGTATATAATCTAAAACAAGAAAATGCCGAAAAGAACATAAAGTTAGTCTGGGAGCGTTAAATGAGAAACGGTTCTCCATAGAAATTATAAAATTTTGCGCCAGAAGTTTTCATCTCTGATAAATTACACAGATAATCTTATTTACATAACATGATGATCCAAACAACTGAAACTTGATAGTATGTATCCAGACAAGGCCAACCTGCCATGTAGTTTATCTAGAAAAAGTCAGTGCTTATCTGCAAAGCTGAAGATAGTGGGATAGTACATTTGCCTAAGCAAGAAAGAAGCAGACATTCACAGGCTGGATGGGCACAGCTGGTCGTGAATGTATGAAGTTCAGTACCAGATACAGGAGAAATGGCTTGGACTAACCTGGAAGACATTTACATGCATCAAGGAATAACAATTAAATTGCTATAAAAACCGCCTCCGTAGCCGGCGACGCTAACGCACGCCTGTGCGGTTCCGTTCGCGTCGGGGTACAATAAGGCTCAAATCTAATCCGCATTTGGCAGCCGCAGCGGACGATCACGCGAGCGTGTAACTATTGTTATCCTGTTGATATAGTGCAGTTCTCAAGTTTGTTTGTTTCGTGCTCGTTTTCGTTCGTGATCGCTCGTGTCAAGAGTTATTTATGTGTATCTCAATACTCTAAAGGAGAAGTACAACTGGAATACATGCAGAACCCAGAAAGAATAATGTCAAACTTGAGTTTTCATAGGACAACGAGCGGCCAACAGCTTTGGAAACTACCAGTCTCGGACTTTCTAGAGGTCAAGAAGATAGTACATAACTCAATAGTACCGAGCCTACTGTTTATTTCAAAATTTGTTTTAACCTAGTTTTTCGAACCTGTTGTCCGGAAATATTCAGGAAACTTTGAAATAGTACTCAATTCCAAACTTGTGGCCAAATTTTCTGTCAGTGCAGCAGAAGGCAACTTGACTAACACAAGAGTGTTTAATATACCAATGGAAGTGACGAACGAAGTTATAAGACGAAAGTTTAATGTTATGGTGATATTCGTGGTATTCGAAATGAGGTATGGGCTGACTATTACCTGTTTCCCATTCCAAATAGTATACGTTCAATAATAATGGAGGTCAGAAAGCCAACTCCATCAGTGATAAATATAGGGTACTATCAGGACTATGCAGCGTATCTGAGGCAACTCCCAGTGTGTTTCATATTCAACCAAACTGGCATGTTAAGCAGGACTGCCGGAGGCGAAAATTTCATATGGAAGTAAATGTTATGAAACGCTAGTTACTATTTTCCGATATGGTTGTGGGAACAAACAGAAACTGAGATGTAAACCATAGCGTGCCCGCTGGGAACAGTGTGGACGCTGTTCGGGATCTCACTGATGCAATCAGTAGTTCAGCACAGCACAGTGACGGAAGCAATGTTTTGGAAGAACATTCGCCTTTGCCAGTAGTAGTAGTGGTAACAAGAAAACAGCTCCAGTAGTAAATTCTCAGAATCAGTCTAGCCACATTGTTTAGGTTAAGAGTGCAGTTGACATAAACATATTGCAAATCATGAGACACATGAAGTTCCAGCCGCAAGCGCGTCAGTGAGTCGGCAAAGTCCAAAAGCCAATCTCACCATTTCCCAGATGGAGGCAAATGAAATCGTAGCGTTATATGAGGGAACGGTAACAGACTCTGAAATGCAGATAGATATCCATATCACAGCAACAGTCACAGAACAACAAGTTCAATCAGAGGAACAGCTACAAATGGAAACAGCTGCAACTCACACTGTAAATCCACGTATTGACACACAGAACGAACCGTGTAAAAGGAAGATATCAGGGAGTAGCAGTGACAAAGCGTAGGAAGAAATAGAACAAGAACTCTCAGAGTCAAATACTGACCTCGTGGGAGTGGAGTGGATGTGATAATGATGTCAGAATTTGCAGCATCCCCCCACACCAAGCACAACCTCCCTATGGAAAAACGGGAAGGCGGAAAGAAAAAGCCGAAGCAGGGATCTATTGTTGGTACTGGAACTTAGCGTAAATACAGAAAAAAAGACGCCAAGTCAAACCTGGACAGCAAACGTAGACTTAAAACAAAGAACGGAATCGATTAGCAAGAAATCGACACAGTCAAGGAGTGACAATTGTGAAGGCATTGTTAATTACGCATATAAAATTTTTTGCCATGATTTTATTTATTTTTTCTATTTTTTTCTTTTGTTACTACCGGCATATGTAATTAAGATGATGTAACGTACTACTGTGGTTTAAAAATGTAAAGATGTAATTGTGATTATTTCGTTTGCCAATGGATTAATACGTTTCTTGCTTTGTAATTGTAGGACAGCTTGTAATTTTCTTTTTTGGTATATTATTAATTGTGAAAAATTTATTCAAGAACATTTATTAAGATTTACGTAATTTACGATAATGATACAAGATCTGTAGACAGGAGACAGCGATAGCGATATCGATAGTTGCACAGAGGATGTTTAGTAGAAGGTATAGTGGACGATGAGTCTGTGAAGCGTAAGCGGGAAAATGATACCATGTTTTTATGAAAAACGCCAGGAATTGTACGGACAGTGATACCGAACTATGAGAATGTCAATTCGCTTTACGACTGCTGCACGTAATGCCATCGCCAGCGAACTTTAGGAGCAAGTAAACGGGACTGTGAAAGTGACGCTAACAATTCTTCGTTGTGACCGACACGAACAGTGCTTTTATGCGAATGAACTTTGCTGGCATCGATATCCGTGTGGTGGTACTGCTGTCTTTCGCGTTCTATCAAGCGGTGAAAGTGGAAACTTCAATGAAATGTGCAGTATAGCTGACGTTCAATGACGTTAGAGAAGTTTGAACTGAGAGAACAGAGTGGACATTATTTACAGTGAGCATCACGTAAAAGAACAATTCTATGAATTGTGTACTTGTGGCTACGGCTATATGAATGTGACGAACTGTGTAGTTATGGACGAAAGCGTCACGGACAGTGCACAAAGTCTATAAACGAACGCTGTCTACGTCATGTGCTTTGCAAGAGGGGACATGTCAACAACGGTCGCATACCAGCGTCTTGTAGTTTGTTAATCGCCACGGGTTACTGCACGGAAACTTTGTTCGCGTTTCGCCGGAGAAGATTAACAAGCGAAACTGTCTGTACCCTGCTCACAACATTGTAACCCGCCGACGTCGTGCTGCCCAGAGCAACGCTTCGTATGCAACGAAAAGTTATTTCGCCGAACGCTATCCCCTGATCTAAAAACTTAATTTTTCTACTAAAAGTAGTAGAATTATGGACTGTACCGAAATCAGTTCTTTTCTTGTTTGTTTGCTTTCTGCTATCGAAAATAAAAGTACCATTAGTGAACTAATAGTTGCACGGTAGTCAATGTTGAAACACCAGTAAATATAGACTTCTCGCTCTCATTAGAACTATTTCTCCTTGCATGTCAAAATCATTGCAGCCGCATTATTTTAGGTGATTTTATGTATTGTTGTGAGCACAAAAATGTAATAGTGAATAATAAGAGTCTTCTGTCACGAAATACCGCTACGTGCGAAAATTACGCCGACCGCCATTATTGCCTGAGATCCGACCAATCACATAAAAGCTGCTATTTCACCACTGTATTGCTACGAGGTGTAGTATTGTGAGATGCTGGTTATACTCAAAAGTGCGTAGATGTATGGTGAATCGCACCAGTGCTCATGCAAATTGGAAATTTGTGGTAAGTTCTGGGGAAACAAACTGCTGAAGTCATCGGTCCCTAGGAATACACAATACTTAATCTAACTTAAACTGATTTACGCTAAGGACAACACACACACCCATGCCCAAGGGAGGAGTCGAACCTCCGACGGGAGGAGTCACGCGAACCCTGACAAGGTGCCCTACACCGCACGGCTACCCCGATCGGCGCTCATGTAATTATTAGCAGTGTTGTACGTGATTCACGCAATTTTGTCAGCTTTTCTAAATTATGTCAGATATTGTCCTGATGTTTTTGAAGTTTCGGAGGATGTATAAAATATTTTGTTGACTCAGGTTATTTTCAGAGCAGTTGCTCGTAAATATTCGGTTTTTCAGTTCATAAATAAAGTGGGATTGTGACCAACTGAGAAGTATAGCAAATAGTTTGGTTTTCCAACTAAATTTTGGGTGACTTCACAGTTTAGATTTTGATAATTATTTTTCCTATGGGGTGAGGTCACCACTCAATAACGTTTTAAAACTATGAAATTTGCACTTTCAGCTACAGCAAAATCTCATCACGGTTACAACTGGTGTGTCTTCAAGAATTTTTATATGCTTTTGAAACAGAGATAGCTTTACTACAGGAAGTTACCCTTTTGTTGAAGGGTTCACATACTGACACTTGTTGATGGCCCAGCATTGAAATCTGCAGCAATTTGCGGATAGGCTGCACTTTTGTCACGTTGAACGATTCTCTTCAGTAGTCGTCGGTCCCGTTCTGGTAGGATCTGTTTTCGGCTGCAGCGATTTCGAAGATTTGATGTTTTACCGGGTTCTTGATATTCACGGCACACTCGTGAAATGGTCGTACTGGAAAATCCCTACTTCATCGCTACCTCGGAGATGTTGTGTCCCATTGCTCGTGCGCCGACTATAACAACACTTTCAAACTCACTTAGATCTCGATAACCTGCCATTTTAGCAGCAGTAATCGATCTAATAACTGTACCCGACATCTGTTGTATTATATAGAAGTTGCCGACTGCAGCGCCGTGTTCTGCCTGTTTACGTATCTACATATTTGAATACGTATTCTTTAGTGTAGAACAGATACAGCGACCAGATGTAAAGCGATTTCCATTCCTGGAGCATAACATGGTTGTTGTTGTTGTTGTGGTCTTCAGTCCTGAGACTGGTTTGATGCGGTTCTCCATGCTACTCTATCCTGTGCAAGCTTTTTCATCTCCCAGTACCTACTGCAACCTACATCCTTCTGAATCTGGTTAGTGTATTCATCTCTTGGTCTTCCTCTACGGTTTTTACCCTCCACGCTGCCCTCCAATACTAAATTGGTGATCCCTTGATGCCTCAGAACTAGTCCTACCAACCGATCCCTTCTTCTGGTCAAGTTGTGCCACAAACTTCTCTTCTCCCCAATCCTATTCAATACTTCCTCATTAGTTATGTGATCTACCCATCTAATCTTCAGCATTCTTCTGTAGCACCACATTTCGAAAGCTTCTATTCTCTTCTTGTCCAAACTATCTATCGTCCATGTTTCACTTCCATACATGGCTACACTCCATACAAATACTTTCAGAAATGACTTCCTGACACTTAAATCTATACTCGATGTTAACAAATTTCTCTTCTTCAGAAACGCTTTCCTTGCCATTTCAAGTCTACATTTTATATCCTCTCTACTTCGACCATCATCAGTAATTTTGCTCCCCAAATAGCAAAACTCCTTTACTACTTTAAGTGTCTCATTTCCTAATCCAATTCCCTCAGCATCACCCGACTTAATTAGATTACATTCCATTATCCTTGTTTTGCTTTTGTTGATGTTCATCTTATATCCTCCTTTCAAGACACTGTCCATTCCATTCAACTGCTCTTCCAAGTCCTTTGCTGTCTCTGACAGAATTACAATGTCATCGGCGAACCTCAAAGTTTTTATTTCTTCTCCATGAATTTTAATACCTACTCCAAATTTTTCTTTTGTTTCCTTTACTGCTTGCTCAATATACAGATTGAACAACATCGGGGAGAGGCTACAACCCTGTCTTACTCCCTTCCCAACCACTGCTTCCCTTTCATGTCCCTCGACTCTTATAACTGTCATCTGGTTTCTGTACAAATTGTAAATAGCCTTTCGCTCCCTGTATTTTACCCCTGCCACCTTTAGAATTAGAAAGAGAGTATTCCAGTCAACATCGTCAAAAGCTTTCTCTAAGTCTACAAATGCTAGAAACGTAGGTTTGCCTTTCCTTAATCTTTCATCTAAGATTAGTCGTAAGGTGAGTATTGCCTCACGTGTTCCAGTGTTTCTACGGAATCCAAACTGATCTTCCCCGAGGTCGGCTTCTACTAGTTTTTCCATTCGTCTGTAAAGAATTCGTGTTAGTATTTTGCAGCTGTGACTTATTAAACTGATAGTTCAGTAATTTTCACATCTGTCAACACCTGCTTTCTTTGGGATTGGAATTATTATATTCTTCTTGAAGTCTGAGGGTATTTCGCCTGTTTCATACATCTTGCTCACCAGATGGTAGAGTTTTGTCAGGACTGGCTCTCCCAAGACCGTCAGTAGTTCCAATGGAATGTTGTCTACTCCGGGGGCCTTGTTTCGACTCAGGTCTTTCAGTGCTCTGTCAAACTCTTCACGCAGTATCATATCTCCCATTTCATCTTCATCTACATCCTCTTCCATTTCCATAATATTGTCCTCAAGTACATCGCCCTTGTATAGACCCTCTATATACTCCTTCCACCTTTCTGCTTTCCCTTCTTTGCTTAGAACTGGGTTTCCATCTGAGCTCTTGATATTCATACAAGTCATTCTCTTTTCTGCAAAGGTCTCTTTAATTTTCCTATAGGCAGTATCTATCTTACCCCTAGTGAGATACGCCTCTACATCGTTACATTTGTCCTCTAGCCATCCATGCTTAGCCATTTTGCACTTCCTGTCGATCTCATTTTTGAGACGTTTGTATTCCTTTTTGCCTGTTTCATTTACTGCATTTTTATGTTTTCTCCTTTCACCAATTAAATTCAATATTTCTTCTGTTACCCAAGGATTTCTACTAGCCCTCGTCTTTTTACCTACTTGATCCTCTGCTGCCTTCGCTACTTCATCCCTCAAAGCTACCCATTCTTCTTCTACTGTATTTCTTTCCCCCATTCCTGTCAGGTGTTCCCTTATGCTCTCCCTGAAACTCTGTACAACCTCTGGTTCTTTCAGTTTATCCAGGTCCCATCTCCTTAAATTCCCACCTTTTTACAGTTTCTTCAGTTTTAATCTACAGGTCATAACCAATAGATTGTGTTCAGAGTCCACATCTGCCCCTGGAAATGTCTTACAATTTAAAACCTGGTTCCTAAATCTCTGTCTTACCATTATATAATCTATCTGATACCTTTTAGTATCTCCAGGGTTCTTCCATGTATACAACCTTCTTCCATGATTCTTAAACCAAGTGTTAGCTATGATTATGTTGTGCTCTGTGCAAAATTCTACCAGGCGGCTTCCTCTTTCATTTCTTAGCCCCAATCCATATTCACCTACTATGTTTCCTTCTGTCTCTTTTCCTACACTCGAATTCCAGTCACCCATGACTATTAAATTTTCGTCTCCCTTCACAATCTGAATAATTTCTTTTATTTCATCATACATTTCTTCAATTTCTACGTCATCTGCAGAGCTAGTTGGCATATAAACTTGTACTACTGTAGTACGTGTGGGCTTCGTATCTATCTTGGCCACAATAATGCGTTCACTATGCTGATTGTAGTAGCTTACCCGCATTCCTATTTTCCTATTCATTATTAAACCTACTCCTGCATTACCGCTATTTGATTTTGTGTTTATAACCCTGTAGTCACCTGACCAGAAGTCTTGTTCCTCCTGGCAACGAACTTCACTAATTCCCACTATATCTAACTTCAACCTATCCATTTCCCTTTTTAAATTTTCTAACCTACCTGCCCAATTAAGGGATCTGACATTCCACGCTCCGATCCGTAGAACGCCAGTTTTCTTTTTCCTGATAACGACATCCTCCTGAGTAGTCACCGCCCGGAGATCCGAATGGGGGACTATTTTACCTCCGGAATATTTTACCCAAGAGGACGCCATCATCATTTATCCATACAGTAAAGCTGCATGCCCTCGGGAAAAATTACGGCTGTAGTTTCCCCTTGCTTTCAGCCGTTCGCAGTACCAGCACAGAAAGGCCGTTTTGGTTATTGTTACAAGGCCAGATCAGTCAATCATCCAGACTGTTGCCCTTGCAACTACTGAAAAGGCTGCTGCCCCTCTTCAGGAACCACACGTTTGTCTGGCCTCTCAACAGATACCCCTCCATTGTGGTTGCACCTACGGTACGGCTATCTGTATCGCTGAGGCACGCAAGCCTCCCCACCAACGGCAAGGTCCATGGTTCATGGGGGGTGGGGGGAGGGGATAACATGGTTATCCGGTCAATTTATCCACTATTTAAAGAACGTGGAGAACCCAGAGTTCTTGGAACTGATGTACGGACTTGCAAAATTGCACGACGAACTGCGGAAGAAACGAAAATGTAAAGACATATTTGAGAACAATGGAGTGGCATGGTATTCTTGTACTTAGTATCGCAAGCACTCATTTTCTTGTTGTTTCGACAACTTTCAGGAATGTAATATTCAGCCATAAAGTAACAGTGAGAAAATGGCTCTGAGAACTATGGGACTCAACTGCTGAGGTCATTAGTCCTCTAGAACTTAGAACTAGTTAAACCTAACTAACCTAAAGACATCACAAACATCCATGCCCGAGGCAGGATTCGAACCTGCGACCGTAGCGGTCTTGCGGTTCCAGACTGCAGCGCCTTTAACCGCACGGCCACTTCGGCCGGCAGTAACAGTGAGAATACATACGTAGCTTTATACAAAGTTATTATATAATCAATGTAATAGGAAACACTGTATTTTCGATGTTAAATAGTAGAAAATAACAGATTGTTTATGTTAACTGAAAAACAAAAAAGAGCAATACGAACAAGAAAAAAAAACTCGTAAAAATCCTGGCGATGGATGAAATTTTACTGCCAGTATTTGGCAGGTACGAGGATGAGAGGTGGTGGCATAAAATTTCTGATCCCAGTCTGTGTGCCAATGTTCTGGATTAAATTGTTATCCTCTTATGAAGTGAGGGCATGCGACACTGCTGGTGGTTATCTATCCTTTGAATGGGGATGTTGATTTCGCCGGTCGCTTTGGTGGTATTCGAGAGGAGTAGGCTATGTGCCGGCATCGCTTTCACCCTCGCCCTTCTTTCATCCTCATCCAACACGAATGCGATATCAGACTACATACAGACCGTTGCAGTCGCCGAAACTTAATAGATACACTTACCTACACAGCTTTCGTAATTCTCCACGGAAAGGTTTCTGCGGGATATCCTTTCCAATTATACCGCTGAATCTACTCTTTCCAGCCATTCATGCCATACCCCTTTACTTTAATTTCTAAAAAATTATTTCTTACCAGCAGTGCGATCTCCTTGGCACTGAAGAAATTTACTGACGGCAGTAAGCTCCATATCTCCCGAATTCCACTCCTGTTTTCCATTAACAGCTGTTGCCACATATTTAGTTATTTAGGCAGTCTTCACTTTGTAAGAAAGTATGCTAGTGTTCTCTTGGAGTTAAAGTGATAAACCAAATGACATAGAAACCTGGAGCGATAATTCAAGATTATAGCGACGGCTTTCCTGATTACAACTGGAACGTTTTACTGCTAAGCTACCGCGTTCGCTTATTGAATGGATGAGAAGTAGGTCATTCCCATTCACTAGCTGGACAACTTAGTCTCCCTGACAACTTCTTGCTTAACTGTAGGTGACTAATGTTCCTTCACAATTCAGTACTAAATGTTCTTCGGTTCCGGCCATTTCAGAGCCAGAAAACCCGCCTTAAACTCGTCTTGAGAGCAGCACCTGTGAAAATGGCAGAAAACATTTGGTTCCCTTTTGCTCAGCAAAAACAGGAGCCGGCAGGGCGAGGACGCAGCTGGAATCTTCCGCTCCTCAACGGGCGCAAAAACCCGAGTGTTCATCAAAACGCACCACTATCCCCGGCATTTTCTCTTAAAAGCTAAAGATACCAGATTTTTCTGTGTCTTTTTTGACCACTCACATTCCTGAAACCTGCTGATGACAGGAAGCTTTTGTCTTGTATCTGGTCGTATCCTCAAAATGAAGCATTCATAACGACTTCAGAAGTGTTCTACTTCATAAGTAGTCCAAGTACAGCAACTTTTTTGTCGCAAAGCCAAGAAATTTTGCAATTAACTTTTGACAATTAATTCTGTAATAAGCTATTTGTAACAGATAAAACATCAGAAAATTGTTGGGCACTCCTTTCACGTAAAGCAGCTAATAAAGTTTTGAGGAACTGGTCTTCTAATCTCATTTTTATTCCCTTCTTTTACGAGCTAAGGTGGCGCAATGAGGCAACACAGGGCGTGTATTGGCGAGGAGCCGGTTTCAAATCCCGGTCCCGACAGCCCCGGATTCACTTTTTCATGATCTCACTGGAGCACATCAGATGAATGACGAGGTGACCCTTGTCACTGAGTTTCTAATGTAAGGCTAGTATTTCACGTAACAGAACCTACAACCACAGAAACTGTTTGCAATACCGTAATCTTTCGCACCCTGAGATTCGCCAAAAAACTATCTTACAACAAAAGAGTCACATAATTTTTATTTAATTGTCTTGATCACGAGGTTTTCTTTGAAGATTACCGGCTTCGCTTATGCAATAGTCATGTTCAGAATTTATAGCACAAGTAAAAGAAAAAAACACTACTCTTATACTAAACAGAAATTTTTATAACATACACACGATATACCTCTCATTCTGCTGCTCAGGAACTAGTCATAAACATACAAAAATAACATGATTCATGCTGTCTATGATGGCATTTGTATCCTATTTATAATAGCTGAAGCTTCCACGGCTACTTTGTCTCGTGTTATTGTTACATGTTTGTGACTTGTTGCTGTGCAGCAGAATAGGTACATCGTGTTTATATTATAATTCCTGTTTTGTTTCTTAACCTTTTAGTGTAGTAGGCAGTTATGCTGTCTTTATTTATTTCTCTTGTAGATTCTGAAGATGGCTACTGCAGAGCCGAAACAGATCAAGACAATTAAATTAAAAAATCATGTTAAGCATATCATCGATCAGCAGATTATCATTTTATGTAAAATTTTAAAACTCAGTTTCACAAACACTTCGTCTCTCCTCTTCCCTGTCCTTTTTCTCTCTGACTATCACTAAGTGTCCCTCAGTGTAGGGTTTCCCCTACTAGAAATCCTACATTGTTCAAAATGTACAGAAACAGAGACATTTATTTTCCTATGAAGCTACACTCATAGTGATATAATGTCATCTAAAAAGTGTAACATTGAAAGGATTTATGACTGTTTCAATGATTTTAAAATTTTGTCCTGTACCATCAAAAAGTGTAAGAAGCAGAAGTGAAAATTTGCTGTAGCTAACGTAATTTTCACGAACGCTCCGTAAATGAAAAACTTAGATAAGTTTAATCGAAAATTCTCCTTCTAAATCCTGTTGGTATTTTTTTCACAAAATATTCTGAGCCTCTCTTGAAGCACCTGGGAATTTGATTGCCACTATTTACATGGAGGTCATGCTAAACAATACAGCTGTTACTCCAATTACATTTATCTATACTTATCACCATCCCTGTTGTTAAGTAATTAAGAGGAGTAATGAAACAGGAATAATAGTCTACAGTAAATCTATGTACTGTGTAGATTGCTAGTCCACTCATTATTCGGGTTTTGTCTCTTAAGTTCCTACACAGAAGTAGCTGTGAATCACCTTCGAGGTGTCGGTAGACTTCGGGGTACACAAGTGAGCGCGATGGTTGGCATGTAGACTAGTGTGTAATACTTTACACTGGTGCTCATATGGTTACCAAATACCTAGCACCCCTATCAAAATTTCCAGATGTATGAACTGCCCCTTAGAAACACTGAAGCGCCAAAGGAACTGGTATAGGCACGATGAGTATTCAAATACAGAGATATGTAAACAGGCAGAATACGACGCTGCTGTTGGCAACGCCTACATAGGACAACAAGTGTCTGGCGCAGTTATTAGATCAGTTACTGCTGCTACAATGGCAAGTTATCGAGATTTAAGTGAATTTGAACGTGGTGTTATAGTCGTCGCACGAGCGATCGAACACAGCATCTCCGAGGTACCAATGAAGTGGGGATTTTCCCTTACAACAATTTCACGAGTCTCCAATGAATATCAGGAATCCGGTGAAACATCAAATCTCCGATATCGCTGCGGCAGGAAAAAGATCCTGCAAGAACGGTACCAACGACGACTGAAGAGAATCGTTCAACGTGACAGAAGTTCAATCTGCAAATTGCTGCAGATTTAAATGCTGGGCCATCAACAAGTGTCAGTGTGCGAACCATTCAACGAAACATCATCGATATGGGCTTTCGGAGCCGAAGGCCCACTCGTGTACCCTTGATGACTGCACGACACAAAGCCTTACGCCTCGCCTGGGCCCGGAAGCACTAACATTGGACTGTTGATGACTGGAAACATGTTGTCTGTTCGGACGAGTCTCGTTTCAGATTTTATCGAGCGGATGCACGTGTACATGTATGGAGAGAAACTCATGAATTCATGGACCCTACATGTTAGCAGGGATCTGTTGAAGCTGGTGGAGTCCCTGTAATGGTGTGGGACGTGTGCAGTGGGAGTGGTATGGGACCCCTGATATGTCTAGATAAGACTCTGACAGGTGACACGTAAATAAGCATCATGTCTGATCACCTGCATCCATTCATGGCCATTGTACATTCTGACGGACTTGGACAATTCCAGCAGGACAATGCAACACCCCACACGTCCAGAATTGCTTCCGAGTGTCCCCAGAAACGCTCTTCTGAGTTTAAACACGTCCGCTGTGCACCAGACTCCCCAGACATGAACATTATTGAGCATCTCTAGGATGCCTTGCAACGTGCTGTTCAGAAGACATCTCCACCCTCTAGTACTCCCACAGATTTATGGACAGCCCTGCAGGATTCATGGTGTCAATTCCCTCCAGCACTACTTCGTACATTAGTAGAGTCCATGCCACGTCGTGCTGCGGCACTTCTGCGTGCTCGCGGGGCCACTGCACGATATTAGACAGGTTTACCAGTTTCTTTAGCTCTTCTGTGTATATAGCCCCGAAGCGAACACTTGTAGCGGCTAACATATAGTTCAAACTCAAATGTTGAATGACGTAGGTGGTAATTTTGTCACACAGCATTTGATGAGGTATGCTTCAGTACATATGAGTATTAGTCCATTTAGGTAAAATTTAATTCGCCGTTGTAATACATGCATTGAGACAAGAGGTCGTCGCTTTCAACTAATTCCCTGAGCTTTATTTTATCGACTGTTTATAATTTGAAAGATTTACATTTCAGCACATTTATTTGATAAAGAATCGCTGTGATTAATTGGTATTTGAGTTCTGGCTTTCTTAATTTCAATCTCTAAAGATGAGATGACAGGAAAAATCGTTATGTAGGCTCGGAAAACTTCTAAAACAAATCATTTCTATCCCTTCGGCTTTGTCACTAAGTACATTCTATTCACCTTTTTCCATGAATCAACATTTTCAACTCTCCAAAGACATATATTTCGTGGCCTTCTTTAGTTTATGAAGTATTATTAGATTATCGTCCATGTTGTCAAATCATGCACTGTCTCGTCAGCGTGGACATTTATGGAAGATTCATTTTGTGTCTTGTATGTTTTTACATGTAACTTATATCTAGTTCGGAACCTGCGTCCCATCTGACACACATACTTTACACGACATTCATTGCATTTTATCTTGGAAATTCCCCAACCGGAGAGCTTGTTTTCGTTACTTTTTGTGTGTGGCAACCTATTATGTCATACTGTATACTGCTTCTGCAAAAAGTAATTCTTACGTTCTATGATATCAACACCATAGATTCATTATCAAATAAATATAGTGAAACCCACAAAAATAATTTTTGTTTTAAAAAACTCTATGTTTATGTCAAAAAGTTCTAAAAATGTTAAAACCACATTGCATGTTGTCTGTATGTTTGATTCGGAACATAAACTGATAATGTCCTTTGAATTACAAGGCACTGTACTTCTAAACATGTACAATTTCTAGACTGCTTTTGTTTTGTGTTTATTTGCGATATTCAGTCATAAAAGTGTGTTTATAACAACCTCCAATGTGCATTTTCCTAGAACAACTTGGAAGTAGCTTTGTTACGGTTTACACTGTATGAGTTTAGTTCCCTATTATGATAACGAGCGACTCATAATAACTGATTTGTTTTGAAATTAAGAGCCGGCCGAAGTGGCCGAGCGGTTAAAGGCGCTACAGTCTGGAACCGCACGACCGCGACGGTCGCAGGTTCGAATCCTGCCTCGGGCATGGATGTGTGTGATGTCCTTAGGTTAGTTAGGTTTAAGTAGTTCTAAGTTCTAGGGGACTTATGACCACAGCAGTTGAGTCCCATAGTGCTCAGAGCCATTTTGAAATTAAGAATATGGCAGATAATTGGTTAAATCTAGTAAAAAATACACATATAAACCAGTCATCACCTGCAGATGAGCGTGTAAGCCCTCGAAATGCGTCCTGTAAGACAACAGGAGAAGCCAGCACAGATAACTGTTTTCATTTGTGTTTGATGATTACCATTAGTTGATTTATAGCTGTAGTTTACGCCAGTACAGAGATAAATAGTGAATTCTGATCATGAGGCATTAATCTCAGTGTACACAGTTTACGATCACCTACCATCTTTTTATTTTTGACCGAAGAGTTTAGAGACATTCCGTAGTTGGCACAAATGAATCAGCGAGCTAATTTGGGGTAGTTTTGAGCAGCATTTCTCAATAATGGCATTCTCATGTTTCATGTCAAAGAGTTTTCCCCAGATCTAAGTTTTGGACTAATGTATGGAAACAAGCAGATGTATCTAAAATATGGATAGCTCCTTAGAAAATAGCTTGGTATCTCTTACAAGCAGGAAGCAGTTGAAGATATTTGTTACCATTACCCTTGGGGAGGTGGATAGTGAAAACAGCGAATTACATTTAGAGGAACAACAAATGCTCAGAATCAACTCGTCCGTATCGATCGATTTAGTTTCCATAAAATGTATAATTTGCCGTTTAAAGCCTCAGACTGCAGAGAGAATTTGTTAAGCGAGTGTACGGATTTTTCTATGTTTACCTCTAACAGTTAATCTATGAACGACGTTGACGGCTTTCCTAAAACTGAAACTAGATCAAAATGAAATCAACAACAGACTTGGTTTGTATGTACATTACAGTTCTGTAACGCTAAGATATAAGCACAGAAACTGTACGAAGCTTACGTACCTTGTTATCCCTGTTCAAACAAAACAGAAATGTTATTTATCAGCCACAGGAAACTGTATTTTCTCAAGTCTGCGTCAGTAAGTGTGATCACACGATTGACAAGAGTACAGCGCCGAGAATTTGTCTTGTACATCGCTTGAGAAACCTCTCTTATAGTTATAGTGCTGACATTTATCTGCAATCGCTCAACAACATATCTGCATAACCTCTCCACTCACAAGCTATTTTGTTTACCTGGCCGATTCTCGTTACTTTACCTTAATTAAAAACAAAAATATCAATGAATCTGTAGTCATTTCCAAGGACAGCTTTTATGACTACATCGATCAGTCGAGTGTCCTCTACCATAAATACTATCAATCTCTCTATGTTTTACGTCATACTTTATTTAGCAGATAGCGAAAGGATATCTATTGTTTCAGGCTAATATTTCCTGTTTTATGACGCAGAATTACGTGTGTGTTACGAAGGTGTTACAATGCAAAACGTCACCCACCTGCCATATGCTGCTCTCGACGAAGACTTTCTGCGATGTCCGCACACGGTATACGAACGCAGAAACGGTCTAACTTCAATTCTTGTTGAGAAATTGTGGAGAAGAATAAACTTTTATGAACAGTAACCGACTGTAATCGGCATGTCGTAAGGAAAAGAAATAAGGAAGGTAGAAGGATCCTAAGGATTATGTACGACGGTAACCTCGGAAAGAGGCAGGTGACAGAAGACTTTGTATGTAGCACCATATTAAGGGTAGCACAATTACTTTCTCCTACTTCAATAGGCAGATGGCAGAAAGAATTTTCATTTAAAATCTGAAAGAAGTTTTACGTCAATGGAGTGTCAAACATGGAAGATTTGAGGCAGATATAGATCGCTAAATTTTGCATTCGTGATTGATATGAAGAGTTTCTGCATGACTGTCAATTATATAATAGTAGTTTTTTCTCTTTTAGTTACTATCCTTTTCTCTCTTCTCCGCTTCAGCACATCGGAGTGAAAATTACGTCAGAAAATTAAATGGATTCACGGTAGTTCCTCAATACCAAGAAGCTTTGTCTCCTGCAGAGCATCTCCGACAGAACCCTCTGCAAATGCTTCATTAAATGTCATTTTCCGCCATAATTTATCAATATTCATGCAAAGTGCAGTTGGAAGTA
Organism: Schistocerca americana; assembly: GCF_021461395.2. Taxonomy (NCBI): domain Eukaryota; kingdom Metazoa; phylum Arthropoda; class Insecta; order Orthoptera; family Acrididae; genus Schistocerca; species Schistocerca americana. The sequence continues at coordinate 662,260,275 of NC_060130.1, forward strand.
TACTGAAATATACAGAGTGGTCAGAAACTTAAACGTTGTTGTAGGGGAGTTGGGCTGAGAAATAACTGCTCAGAAAGAAATTCAATACGTTGCTCCGTTTCCAAGTTTCGAAGTTCCGTTTTAGCAATGAAGTTAGCGAATCAAGTAGGGGCACGCGCAAGTTCAAGCAGCCTGCCAGAGGTAATGTCGCCAAATTTGTTCCACATTTGGTTTTCTCAAACGGAACAACATAACTTTTGGGCACTTAGCTTAAATTTATGACTTCAAAAAGGCACATCTTAGACTGGTAATGAACATTTAAACAAGTGGTAACTCACGGACCCACAGATTTCTGTGCGTTACAGCATTTTAGCTCGTGCAAATGCTTGAATTTATGCGCAGGACGAACTTAAATGCTAAATAAATAGGAGACGGCACAACGTATAGATTTTTTTCTTAACAATTATTTCCCAGCACGACCTCTCCTACAACTTTCATTCAAGCTTTTGAGACACTTCCTGCACACCCTGGATATCATTTCGAATCATATAACGGAAAAATGACACCAGCAGTGTGATGGTGAAACAATTAATTCAAAGCACCGATAACGCTACAGGTAAAATCAGCTGGCCAGAATTAGTTCGAGAACATAAGAACGCAGTTGGGTGAAATAATTGTGTGAAATAATGCACGAACTTATAATTCTGTCGTTGGAATAAACATGAAATCAAACTGAAATTCGTCACGTAGTAAGTATTTAACACAGCTACGCTTGAGTCACATAGAAATAATAACATACGAAAACGACTTTACAAAAAAGGAATGGAGAAGAAGCGTAAGAAAGAGGCTAATTGTGCAGATCATTAGCCTGTACACACCATAAACATGTGTTAAACAGGAAGTAATCAATGAAAGAAATAACTTTGTATAAATATTGTACTCCTGTCGATAAAAAAATCAAATCTTTTTATGAAATTCATAGCAGTTAACCTACTTGTGCTATTAAATACCTTTCTTGACGACCGTAAGCTTTAGTCAAAACAGAGTCTCCACTAGCACTATTCTGAATTTAAATGAGCACTGCGATGGAGATGGATGACACAAAAATGCGTCACCGCTGCGAAAAGTTAATCTAAGGTCTAGAAGAAATAAGCGTTTTTAAGAGCAAACTTACATGCTTTGAATTTAGATCGGTAACATGTTTTACTGCATTCAAAATTCTGTCTGTTACGCACCCCATGGCTTTCGGTGAATTTCTTCAGTCTGACTCCTAGCTACGTTCGTGTGTTGGCAGGGACATGACGGCAGCAGGAAGTAAATTTGTCATTTTCCTCTTCCGATCACATGGCGTCAGTATGCAATGACTGTTCTTCGAATAGACACAGTATACTCTGATTCCACATTTAATTTCTACAAAGCTGAAGTTTTTATACTTTTATTTCGTACCACATCAGTACGAAATACTTGTATTCAAGAATTCCTGCTTCCAGATTCTGCTTTGATCAGAACATAGGTAAATGTTATTGCACTTTCCGTATTTTGTCATCTTTTCTAATTAGTCACAATTGAGACCTCATTTCATTAATGAAGAATCAAAGTCACAGAAAAATGAATATTTTTAAATTCACAGAGGGCAGTAAAATCACAGAAAACATGAATATCTTTCTCAAGTTTTTATTCACGGGAATGACAAAACTTCATCCTCACAAAACAGCACATATTATCGTAGTCACTAAGTATTCAGTGTTTCCTATTATGTGATTAAAATGACTTTCATGTTGCAATACCAACATAGCGGATTCTGTAAAACAAAAAGCACAGAAATTGTGATTAAAGACCGAAATTAAGCAGTTAACAAGAAGAAGGAGCTGCATCTAGAAGCAGCAATCAGCATAGACCCTAATACGTGGATTTGCAGACTAAAATACTTAGGACTTAGAAATAAACGTTTATACCGACCGGTAATGTGACTCATCCGCTAAAGAAGTGACTGATAGAACACTTGTTCGATTGATTCTTGAGTACTGCTCATGAAATTTGGCCCTAACAAGGTTGGATTATTAGAAGAGATACCGAAGATCTAACTAAGAGCAACTCGTTTAGACACAATATCGTTTAGCTAGAGTGAGATATTTACGAAGATGCTAAAATAAACTCCTGTGGCAAGAAAGGCGTTGTGCATCACGGTGAAGGTGACTGCCGGAATTCAAAGAGCGCGTGTTGAAAGACCCCCCCCCCCCCCCCCCGAACCGTGGACCGTTGGTGTGGAGGCTTGCGTGCCTCAGCGATACACATAGCCGTACCGTAGGTGCAACCCCAGTGCCCAACGGAGGGGTATCTATTGAGAGACCAGACAAACGTTGGTTCCTGAAGAGGGGCTGTAGCCTTTTCAGTAGTTGCAGGGGCAACAGTTTGGATGACTGACCGATGTGCCCTTGTAACATCAACCACAACGGCCTTGCTGTGCTGGTACTGCGAATTGCTGAGAGCAAGGGGAAACTACAGCCTTAATTTTTCCCGAGGGCATGCAGCTCTACACTATGGTTAAATAATGATGGCATCCCCTTGGGTAAAATATACCGGAGGTAGAATAGTCCCCCATTTGAATCTCCGGGTGGGGACTACTCAGGATGTCGTTATCAGGAGAAACAAAACTGTCATTCTACGGATCTGAGCATGGAATGTCAGATCCCTTAATGGGGCAGGTAGGTTAGTAAAATTAAAAAGGGAAATGGACAGGTTAAAGCTAGATATAATGGGAATTAGTGAAGTTCGGTGGCAGCCGGAACAGGACTTCTGGTCGGGTGAATACATGGTTATAAATACACAATCAAACAGGAGAGATGCAGGAGTATGTTTAATAATCGATAACTAAAAGCAACACGGGTAAGCTAATATGAACAGCATAGTGAATGCATTATTGTAACCAAAGTAGACATGAGGTCCACACCCATCATAGTAGTACAAGTTTATAAGAGGAGATTGAGGAAATGTATGATGAGATAAAATAAATTATTCAGATAGCTCAGGGAGACGAAAATTTAATAGTCATGGGGGACTGGAATTCGATAGTAGGAAAAGGAAAAGAGGGAAAAGTAGTAGGTGAATATTGACTGGGGGAAAAGGAACGTAAGAGGAAGCCGTCTGATACTAAAATGTAAACTTTCACGGCCGGAAATATCATGTCCATTATAATTATCCGGGCTGTTATGCCGTGGTCGGTTGATGAATTCTGTGGTGATTCCCAACGTTTCGTCTCCGACTGCGGGAGACATCTTCAAGGGGGTCCGTAGCTTGATGGAAGGTCCAACACACACACTGGCAGTCAGTAGCGAGCCAGTGTGTGTGTTGGACCTTCCATCAAGCTACGGACCCCCTAGAAGATGTCTCCCGCAGTCGGAGACGAGACGTTGGGAATCACCACAGAATTCATCAACCGACCACGGCGTAACAGCCCGGATAATTATAATGGACAGGAAGCCGTCTGGTAGAATTTTGTACAGAGCATAATTTAATCGTAGCTAACACTTGGTTTAAGAGACATGAAAGAAGATTGTATACGTGGAGAAACCTGGAGACACCGGAAAGTTTCAGATTAATTATATAATGGTAACACAGAGACTTCGGAACCAGGTTTTAAACTGTAATATATTTCCAGGAGCAGATGTGGACTCTGACCACAATTTATTGGCTATGAACTGCAGATTAAATCTCAAGAAACTGCAAAAAGGCAGGAATTTAAGGGGATGGATGCACTGAAGAAACCAGAGTTTGTAGAGAGTTTCAGAGGGAGGATTAGGGAACGACTAGCAAGAAGAGGAGGAAGGAATACAGTAGAAGAAGAATGGGTAGCTTTGTCAGACGAAATACTGAAGGCAGCAGATGACAAAGTAGGTAAAAAGACTAAGGCTAGTAGAAATCCTTAGGTAACACAAGACATATTGAATTTAATCGATGAAAGGAGAAAATATTAAAAAATAATAAATGAGGCAGGTGAAAGGGAATATGGCTGAGCACTATGGGACTTAACTTCTGAGGCCATCAGTCCCCTAGAACTTAGAACTACTTTAACCTAAACACACATCCATGCCCGAGGCAGGATTCGAACCTGCGACCGTAGCGGTCGCGCGGTTTCAAACTGTAGCGCCTAGAACCGCTCGGCCACTTCGGCCGGCCGAAAGGGAATATAAACGTCTAAAAAATGAGGTCTACAGGAAGTGCAAAATGGCTATGCAGGAATGACTAGCGGACAAATGTAAAGATGTAGAAGCATAGAAGCATATATTACTAGTGGTAAGATAGATGCTGCATACAAGAAAATTAAAGAGATCTTTGGAGAAAAGCAAATCACCTGTATGAATATCAAGAGCTCAGATGGAAAGCCAGTCGTATCCAAAGAAGGGAAAGCAGAAAGGTGGAAGGAGTATATAATGGGTCCATACAACGGAGGTGTACTTCAGGGCAACGTTATAGAAATGGAAGAGGACGTCGATGAAGATGAGAAGGGAAATATTATACTGCGTGAAGAATTTGACAAAGCACCGAAAGACTTAAGTCGAAATAAGCCCCCGGTAGTAGACAACATTCCGTTAGAGCGATTGATTGTCTTGTGAGAGCCAGCCATGAAAAAACTCTTCCATATTGTGAGCAAGATGTATGAGACAGACGAAATACCCGCAGACTCCAAGAGGAATATAGTAATTCCAATTCCAAAGAAAGCAGGTGCTGACAGATGTGAAAATTACCGAACTATCTATTTAATAAAAAAGATTGCAAAATACTAACACGAATTCTTTACAGAAGAATGGAAAAACTGGTAGAAGCCGACCTCGGGGAAGATCAGTTTGGATTCCGGAGAAATGTAGGTATACGCGAGGCAATACCGACTCTATGATTTCTCATAAGTAAAGATAAACCTACGTTTATAGCATTTGTAGACTTAGAGAAATCTTTTGACGATGTTGACTGGAATACTCTCTTCCAAATTCTAAAGGTGGGAGCGGCATCACAAGGACTGCATTAGCACAAGACATACAGCGCCAACTCGAGGCCGTATGGTTTTGGGTGCTATTGGGTAAAATCACAAATCACAGTTGACGCGTGTCCAGGGCACTGTGATCAGTGTGACATACGTTAATGACATCCTGCGACCCGTAGCCATACGCTTTCGGCACAACACCCCAGACGCCATTTATCAGCAAGGCAATTCACGACCACATGTTTCCACACGAACACCTGCGTTCTTGGTGCCCTCGCCCGCCATACCACCACTCTTGTCGCCAATCGAAAATGTGTGTAGTATGGTGAAACAACGCGGGCAGTGCTGTGACCCAATGCCGATCACCACAGATGACCTTTGGGACCAGGTGAATGCAGCATGGATGGCTATACCATAGGACACCATCCATGCCTGATACTCGTCGATGCCATCACGCATGGAACAAGCTATCAGAGCCCATAGCGGACCCTGTGCCTTCTAGGCAACAGGACAGATGCTGAACCGAGGTGACTGAAATGCTAATCATTTCTGCAGAACAAATATCCTCTCTATAGTCAATCAAGGTGTTTTTTTTCTGAACATTGTACTTGACGTTCACTGAAGCTCTTAGTACGACCGTTAAGATTCTGTGATAAATAATGCGATGAAGTAGGCTAAAGTGATATAGTCTAGGCTCCACATGAGAAATGTTTTGTATTTCCTTTCAATACAGGATGAGTCAGGAGGAAGGGTGCATGCTTTGAGGGCTCATGCTATTAGTGATTCTGAAGAAAACGTATGATGCCCTAATCCGAATGGTTTCCAAGATAGAACACGTTAAAAATCAGATTTGTACCTTTTCTTGAATAAATCGAAAACTACACATCCTAACGATAATGTGTCGCAGTACAAAATAAAACTATATTGAAATTCCTAGAAAAAAGGTCCTATTAATTTTTTCTCTAGGATTAATAGTTACTAAGAAGAGAGCGTGAGAACATTGAAAATCTAGTGTGACGGGCGTACGCTGTAGCTTAGGTAGTTTTTGTAGGCCAATTTTATGGTATCGCAGATCGATACCACCCTCATCAGCGTCTCACAATGACAACGGAAATGCACGTTTCCCACAGACGCCTATAGCGGTCGCGCGGGAGCCCGGCGGATCCAATGACGTGCGCCCGCCTATCTACGCCTTTAGCGGCTCCCACTACAAGCACCCTCTGCTGCTGCGATACTGGACGGTTGACGGCAGCTGTATGGCCCTTTCTCGGTCCCATTCTTCGACAGTCTTCAGTCTTAATCAGCCTTAGATAGTTCGCTCGTGAATTAGTAATGGGAACCTTACACTGCACGACGGTCTTAGCTTGCTTCTTGTAATATTTGGAATTTATTGTTGTTTGTTCTTTTATATAATTTATTCGCAATGCTTGGAGAGAGCTACTTGTTAAGTGAATTTTTGGTTTACTGTATTTACGCGTTAGCTGATCATTTCTGCTCATGTCCAGCCTTACCATCACAGCTGGTGCATCACCCTATAGCCCACCTCTCCCCACCATTGTGTGCAAAGTAGCACACAACAAATTTGAGATAGTTTCCCGACTTGAAAGACCAAAAGCGTTCCGTATCAAATTATTCGTCACAACTTTCTCTGCTGTATTACGTTGTAAACAATGATAATGACAACAATACAGAAAATAAATGAAAGTGTACGTTAAATGTGCTCTACCTCGGAGCCATTTGGATGACCTTTCTTGTTCAGTATCACTAAGATAATACTGTCACGCCTCAAAACATATACTTTTCCTCTTGAATTATCCTGTATTGTTAATCTTCGTGAAGAAGTTGACTTCCATTATATTTTACTCGTTGAAATAGTCACACAAGCCACGCAGGTTCTACCTCTAATGTTATAGAATTGTTCTCAGAAAACATATATTTTAAAAATGGTCAAAAAGTTTAAACGCTGATCTGCAGTACACTCCCCCAAAACTCTGAGCTGAGTGCATCAGGGCCCAGTAGCAGCACACGCCTCGCGCTGTCAACAGATCGCGGCACCCTGAGAGGCACAGTGATTGGCAGAGCTCTGATTATGAGAAATTTAGACCACAGGTCGGGTAGAAGCAGGCTCTGGCTGTGCGGTCAGGAAAACACTGCCGTTAGCGTGAAATTTGGAAGAAAAAAAAGGAAGGAAGATTGGATTTAACGTCCCGTCGACATCGAGGTCGTTATAGGCAGAGCACAAGCTCACATTGTGTCAAGGATGGGGAAGGAAATCGGCTGTGTCCTTTCAAAGGAACTATCCCGACATTTGCCTGGGGCGATTTAGCGAAATCACGGAAAACCTAAATCTGGACGGCCGGATGCGAGTTTGAACCGTCGTCCTCCCGGAAAAATTTGGAAGAATAGCGAGTGTAGTCGACTTGACTGGACAGAACAAGTGTCAAATAAGACAAAATATATTAAAAACTAAACCCAACTAGTGACAGAGAAGTCAGGAACATGGTTGCAAAGTTAAAATTAAGACGAATGCGTGGTCAACACTCGCCCACAATACCAAGCTTCGTTTTTAAAATATTTAACATTAAATATTTTATGTACGTATTGATCTTTAAACAGTAATTTCTTGACAACATCTTAAGCGGTTCTTACAGTATCTATGGATAGGTCTCTGTGAGCGTTATAGTAGATTTTTTTGTAAATATCATCTTTCTTGAATTACAGACCGCAATGTACATTCCATGCATAAAAACCTGAGTTTTCTCTTAATGCTTCTTGCGTTCAACCATCAGTCGGGGCTAGGATCTGGAAGAGACAGGACCTGCGTACCACAGTACATCGCCAGGCGCATGAATCGGAATATTTCTAAGTATTTGGTCGTGGAGTTGCGATTTTCACGTGTGTCGATAATGAACACACTGAAATATTTTCAGTGTGTGGACTTCCAATATTTCGGGTTAGGTGATCAAGTCTAAACTTCAAAATCTCTACTGCGGTTAATTTTGAGAGTGATCTTAGCTCGGAATTCCATTATTTCGCATTTACGGAGCTTCAGCTTTAGACTTGTGCTCAAGGAACTTTAATTATTTGTCGTGAATTTGTCGAAGTTTACACGAATATGTAGTACTGTTAAATTTATTCAAGCCCCCCCTCAGACAGTTATTATTGCAGTAATGGACGATTAAGTGTGATAAGTGTTACTTTACTGCTTTTGAATATACCCAGGTTGTTAAAATTTAAAGACGCAGCGAATAGTGAACGTTAGTTCACAGCAGATTACCCCCTCCACGTATTAAACTTGTGACTGAATTTTCTAATGGTTAATGCAACAGATGCTTTGGTTGGCCACTGCATTGTAACGTAGCGAACACCTAAGAAATTCAATCATACATTACGGAGGCCCTATAAACTGAGTTTTCCTCGATTTACAATTTATGAATAGTGCTGGAGGCTCACGAGCCGTTGAATGAACAATTATTTGTACAAGCAACAGATTTTAGTTTCTCATTTCGCCATTCATTAGTTACTTATCCGTCAGGTATCAGCAGAGAGAACATTACGTTTTATTCTATCCGTATAGTCACGTATGTTGGTTTCGTTCAAAATCAACTAGAGCTAACAAAGAGCATTTATTTATCCACCTCGTCGCAAATTTTAGCTTCGTGGTTCTCAATAAGGTAAGTCTAGAATGATCTCGTACTGCAGAAACTGCAATATTAAAAAACCGCGGTCCGGCACTCAGCGCACAGCGTGAACGACGTTGCGTCAGGACACAGTAGATTCCACAAGCGAGATCTTCTGACAACGAGAGCTACCTTTCACATTTAAATTAAAATGAACTTGTTCTGTGGCGCAATTCATATGAGAAGCAGCTCGTGAGTCCCATAAACACGTATTCTGAGCTCGTGCAGCATAAAAGTGTAAATTACACAAGCTGAAACTACAAACAATACTTACTTGTGTACAGCTGCCCATCTCGGACATTCCTAAGCACGAGGACTGTTTTTGAGGATGGAAAATCTCCTGGTTTATTATGTGTGTAAAATGTATCTACCACCTGTAGAAGTTACAGGCTTAAGCTTATCTCAGATACCAATTTAGTGGATTAGGAGTTGCTAACGTCTGTCACAAATCGCTAGTTTTTTCTGTTTCCTCAAGTACAATTCTGTCAACAGGCAGTATGTTTCAAAATGTTTTCTAATCATTTATCACTTTTCTAAGTATTAACTACTTCTTTTAAACCATTTTATATTCACTGATTATACGAACGGATAATCTGGGACCATTACCAGGCAAGATTAATAGAGGAAACAGAGAAGATGTAGCGAAGAGCGGCCCGCTTAGCCAAAAAAGCGTGAGAACATCACCGACATGCTCATCAAACTACGGTTGCAGAGCTAAAAGAGAGGCGCCTGAAGCATGGAGTAGTTCACAACTGAAATTCTAAGAGCGTACATTCTAAAAAGAGACAAGTAAGATATTATGTTCTCCCACGTATAAGTTACGTAGTGACCATGGTGGGAAAATCGGTAAATTGAAGCAAATAAGGAGTCTCAAGGCCAGTCTTGTTCCTTCGTACCTTCGCAACAACAAAAAAGGCCCGAATGATAGTCGCACCAAAATTATTCTATATCACACATTGTAAGGTAGCATGCCGAGTAAGTATGTAGCTGTAGATGCTTTAGGGAGGAGGAGATAGTCTTCAACAGTCCTAAACATTAAATGCGGTGCTGTGTGGAACTGGTTGAGGAGCGATATTCTCAAAAAGTATTTAATCCTTATTATTTCTGTGATCATAGTACGTAATAAGAACTACAACCATTTATAGTTTTAGATTTATTTTTCGTTTGCCCTGAACACACGAATAAATTTTAGTTTAGCCCTCAGAAGCACAAGAAAGTGTAAGATTCAGTTCTGATCTACTTACTAAACGGTCCTTTACGAATACAGTGACACTGGTCTTTGCCGTACACATGATATAAGTGCCGAGACATTTTATTAAACGTTCTTATTATTAGTGCTACTAGTTATACTGGAATACTGCTGTGTTCTCTACGATTTTTACATGTTCTGGAGTATCCAGATATCTTAAGGTGGTGTTATCCGCGGTACAATGGAGCGGCTATTTAATCAAGCCAGAAAGTTCAAAATGATTCAAATGGCTCTGAGCACTGTGGGACTTAACATCTGAGGTCATCAGTTCCCTATAGCTTAGAACTACTTAAACCTAACTAACCTAAGGACATCACCCACATCCATGCCCGAGGCAGGATTCGAACCTGCGACCGTAGCGGTCGCGCAGTTCCAGACTGTATTGCCTAGAACCGCTCGGCCACCTCGGCCAGCAGATAAGTAGTAATGACATAGAATGAATCAGCTTACAGGTAATCAGCTTAATTTATATTTAAAAAAGGGTGCATTAGAAGTAAGTGCTAGTACTGTTATGCTTAACAAGCTAAACATGTGCAAATTATTCCGTGGAATAGGCTGAGTAAAAATACTCGGCATATGTGGCACTGTAGTATCATCTTCAATCACCGAATGAATGGAAGCTTTTTCGTGGTTAATTGCGGATGGTTAATGAGAAATGAACAAAATATTGCAGCATTTCCTGAATAGGACATCTCTGGACAAGATTTTACTGAAATAGACGTAGTAAAAATAACCGAGAATAACAACACTGAGAAAATTTACGTAATACGAAAGCTGTTGAGATTGCTCCTTTTACGCTGCAACATGGATTTACAGTTCTGTAAACGCGGTGCTGTATTTCAATACTCAGTCTGGCAGCTTAATGTTCGCAGCCAGGGCGAGTCATATCCGTTATTGCAGCGTAAAGGTGTCAAGACACTTGCTGACGAGACGTGTTTGCACCCCTTGTACAACAGCTGCGTCCTGAATAACGGCAACCGCTCTCCTTCTGTGGAGACCCCATGTTCTATTTCAAACCCAAAGTCATTGTGGACTACACTGAAATACGAGAAAATCTGTTGCGTGTTGTACCTATTTCCCTCCTGATGGGAACGATACACTCTTCTAAAACGAGAAACTTGCTGTTTCCTGTTAGAATGCGAGTGTAAAGCTTCAGAAATATATAGTAAATGCTCGGATATCCCCACCAATAGCGATAAGAGTCTTTTATTATGAGTAATTGCAAACCATGTACCTCCTGTAATATCCCATTGAGCCGGCCGAAGTGGCCGTGCGGTTAAAGGCGCTGCAGTCTGGAACCGCAAGACCGCTACGGTCGCAGGTTCGAATCCTGCCTCGGGCATGGATGTTTGTGATGTCCTTAGGTTAGTTAGGTTTAACTAATTCTAAGTTCTAGGGGACTAATGACCTCAGCAGTTGAGTCCCATAGTGCTCAGAGCCAATATCCCATTGTCTTGAAAAGAGAATTAGTAGGGGAATTGGTATTTTGTTGATTCAGTGTGAGCCATCATGGAAAAAAAGGCGATGCTCACACGTAGGTTAATAACTCACTGAACTGCAGTGACGTAATTGTCACGAACTTCGTCATTCTTAAATGCAATATGGATGCTCCACCTTCGTCTGGACGATAAAGAAGAGTAGCTCTAGAGAAATCTGGAATCTGCCATTATTTACGAAAACGGTATTTTAATGGAATCACAATAACACAGTTTACGTAATAGAAAACATTTTAGCCGGTTTTAAAATAACATATTGTAACTTATTCCTCAGATTCTACCTCTCCAAATTACATGGGACTTCAAAAGTATGTTACACATGTCGTTCCACGCTAACATCATCGCGCACAAAGGTTGGTTGGTTGTTTTGGGGAAGGAGACCAGACAGGAGGTCATCGGTCTCATCGGATTAGGGAAGGACGGGGAAGGAAGTCGGCCGCGCACAAAGAATGGCGTATTATGGAAGAGAGTACATGTTGCCGCAGAGACAGTTCTGCTGCGCTATGGACAACAGGGGCCCTACACTGTGCGTCTGAAATGATCCCGCAAGTGGAAACACACTTCAATGTTGAAGTACGAGGACAGTACGATTCTTGTCTAAATTCCACACAGATTCACCGATAATTCTAGTAGCATATGAACCAAAAGCAATGTCGCGTCCAACTACAGCGAAATGGTGCCAACAATTTGCTCAAGGCTGCACAGACTTCGGTAATGATGTTCGGGAAGTCCAGATCTTGCACCATGCGATTTGCATCTTCTCAGCTAGCGGAAAAACATCTGTGGTGTGTTTGTGTGTGTGGGGGGGGGGGGGGGGGGGGGGGAGGCCGGCCGCGGTGGTCTAGCGGTTCTAGGCGCGCAGTCCGGAACCGCGCGACTGCTACGGTCGCAGGTTCGAATCCTGCCTCGGGCATGGATGTGTGTGATGTCCTTAGGTTAGTTAGGTTTAAATAGTTCTAAGTTCTAGGGGACTGATGACCACAGTAGTTAAGTCCCATAGTGCTCAGAGCCATTTGAACCATTTTGGGGGTAGGGAGGGGAGGAAAGAGATCTTCCAACGATGATGACGTTCACATAGTGGTTCTCGAATGGCTCATTGATCAGGGAGCGAATTTCTATCGTCGAGAAATTTGAACTAATGGTAGAACGCTTCTACCATAGTACAGTGTTCAATAAAATTTGCTTGGCCTGATGGTCGGAGGAGTATAGCCAGACAGAGAATCCTAAGGAACTGGATTGAGTCAGCGGTGAAATGTAACATGCATGTGTTCCTATCCTTACAGGGGCACATTTTTCGATGTCCACTGGTATGTCTTCTGTCGGGCTTAGAACTATTACTTTCCCCTTAATATCTTTTCATCATAGAAAATAATCGAATTTATATACATTTCAATGTAGCAGCAACGCCATAGTGTAGCATTGCTCGATTTCTGCTGTTTCACTTGACAGAGGCATTCATGTGAAAGTGCTTTACTGGTGAAGCAGATGCTCTTACGCACGTGGAAACACTGTTAGAAGTTACATTTGCTACTGCTAACATCATCACCTTGACGTATTTGCACTGGAAGCAACGTCTCACTCGAGACATTGCTACTGTGATTTAAGGGTCTTAAATATGTTGACGCAAAAATTTTCACAGAACCACATGAACAACAGCCCACAGCCGTTCTCTTCTCCAATTCAGTATCACTCTCAGTAGTTAAAATTTACCACTAGTCTTTCTATATTCCTGAAACCATTACATTAATAATGGGTTCACATCGATAAAAAAACTGCATTAAACCCTTCTTGAGTTTACAGGAAATTCTATCTCTCTAGTCCTCTAGTATTATTGCACTTAGACCTAAATGTCTCCATATGTTTGTTAAAAGATGGTAAGTACCTCCACATGGTTTAGATGGTTAAACATACATTCCAGAAGCCAAATGTGTATCACTGAATACATATAAATATTTTTATTGTAAGTGTGAGGATTAACTTTCGAATACCCATACTTTATTGCTATGTTCCCAGTGAAGATTTCTCTCAAAGCCCATTGTATCAGTGTGTTAACAACTATTATGATCACTAACTTTTATGCAAATATATATCAGATTTGCAATGAACTTTACTTTAGAAATATGTAGCGAGCTGAAGTTTTCTCACGTGTACTTTAAAGCTGTCCACGTCACGAAGATTGGAATACGACAAATTCTTTATTTGATATGGTTATGGTAGATGTGCAATGCCCTTGTCTTCCAGTGGTCTCTGACTGACTTACACAGCCCATTATATGAGAACGGTTCTATGGGAGATTCACTAGCAAGAGGGAACTCTGCACTTTACAAATCATTACCAGTGGTTAATGAAGCGCTATATCAGGGGCGGCCAAGATTTCGGCTCACGGATCATGCCCGAACACGAGAGCCATAGCGCTCAGCCTCGACGCACATTTCCCTCTGCACCACGCCGTGCTGTGTGAGCGCCTGAAGGGTTGGGAGGGGGAAACGGTGAACGCGCCGAATTTAAATGTCAGTGCAGTCGCAATGCATACGACTTGGTCTCATATTTCACATTTCTCAATGACACAGATCACAAACTGTTGTGTACATAGTTCCGCGTAGTCAGCGCGTACACAACTTTCCCACTAGAGCGCGTCCCGCTAAGTACAACAGCGCAGGCGCAGCGCTCGTCCGTCTCCGCACTACGGGATGGCGCTGCCATAGACACGGACCAAATTCTGCTTCCTCCGCTCCGCGTATTAATATGTAACACAGCCAATGAGATTGCTGCTAACGTAGAACATGAACAACAGCCCACAGCCGTTCTCTTCTCCAATTCAGTATCACTCTCAGTAGTTAAAATTTACCACTAGTCTTTCTATATTCCTGAAACCATTACATTAATAATGGGTTCACATCGATAAAAAAACTGCATTAAACCCTTCTTGAGTTTACAGGAAATTCTATCTCTCTAGTCCTCTAGTATTATTGCACTTAGACCTAAATGTCTCCATATGTTTGTTAAAAGATGGTAAGTACCTCCACATGGTTTAGATGGTTAAACATACATTCCAGAAGCCAAATGTGTATCACTGAATACATATAAATATTTTTATTGTAAGTGTGAGGATTAACTTTCGAATACCCATACTTTATTGCTATGTTCCCAGTGAAGATTTCTCTCAAAGCCCATTGTATCAGTGTGTTAACAACTATTATGATCACTAACTTTTATGCAAATATATATCAGATTTGCAATGAACTTTACTTTAGAAATATGTAGCGAGCTGAAGTTTTCTCACGTGTACTTTAAAGCTGTCCACGTCACGAAGATTGGAATACGACAAATTCTTTATTTGATATGGTTATGGTAGATGTGCAATGCCCTTGTCTTCCAGTGGTCTCTGACTGACTTACACAGCCCATTATATGAGAACGGTTCTATGGGAGATTCACTAGCAAGAGGGAACTCTGCACTTTACAAATCATTACCAGTGGTTAATGAAGCGCTATATCAGGGGCGGCCAAGATTTCGGCTCACGGACCATGCCCGAACACGAGAGCCATAGCGCTCAGCCTCGACGCACATTTCCCTCTGCACCACGCCGTGCTGTGTGAGCGCCTGAAGGGTTGGGAGGGGGAAACGGTGAACGCGCCGAATTTAAATGTCAGTGCAGTCGCAATGCATACGACTTGGTCTCATATTTCACATTTCTCAACGACACAGATCACAAACTGTTGTGTACATAGTTCCGCGTAGTCAGCGCGTACACAACTTTCCCACTAGAGCGCGTCCCGCTAAGTACAACAGCGCAGGCGCAGCGCTCGTCCGTCTCCGCACTACGGGATGGCGCTGCCATAGACACGGACCAAATTCTGCTTCCTCCGCTCCGCGTATTAATATGTAACACAGCCAATGAGATTGCTGCTAACGTAGAACATTTTCTCCTCGCGGATCACACTCGCGCAGTGATACATGAACGTGCGAGGTATTATAACGAATGTACAGATCTCTGATTGTCAGTCTGCATTTGTCTGCACCAGTCTGTACCAGTATATAGTCGAGTTTCAGTCTGCGCCTAATAAGATTACCATATTCCTGTACATAGCCATGAATATTAAATGGTTAGACACGTTTGTCAAGTATCAGAGATATATGTGAGAATAAGATTAACATACCAATACCAAAGGAACTTTAGATTGTCAATTGTAAATTGCATCCAGAACCAAGTTAAGTAATTTTTATGCTTGTTATTATTTTAATAAATGTGCGTGAAAATTAATCAAGTTCTGTTTAAAGTTGGTCACCGTCAATCTGCTACTCTAAGCGCGCCAGTGGCATTCCTATCATCTGACCAAAAGGCAGAAGATAAACACGCCACGATAAGTCCACGAGCCATATTGCTGACACTCGCCTACTTCGTTAGAGCGACAAGTCAAATAATCTGATAGTGTGTGTACTGAATGTCTTACAGCACGCTCACCACACAAACAAAACAAATTTTCAGTATTATTTAATTATTTTTGGTGTGCTGGAGACATAATATAAGTCTTTTCTGGTACAAATCGTCGGCATAAGAACAGACGCAGACAATTTCAGAGATTTCGCCACGTAATTGTAGCTTACTTAGTTTCATAATCGAAAATAGGTCTTCCACAGAAATAGGTCGGTCTAAATATTGTAGTACTTTTGCAAACACATGATTGAGACGTGGAAACTCTACCTGAGGAAAGCAAAATAGTGTTCCTGGATAGTTTTTACGTAAAACGATCTGTCGTTAAAATGGGAATTACTTTGCAGGTCAGTCAGTAACATCTTCACATACACAGGGTCGCTTTCACTTGTAGCAGAAATCAGTCTCGAAAACAGGTTTAAGATCGACAGTGTCCTCAAAACGTTAAAAAAAACTATCTTTGCAATTCTTTCAAGGCCACAATAAATTCATCAAATCTCAAGATTTCTTTAACGGCAGTGAATTTAGGCAACTGGACTGCGTTTGTAAGAATCTGTCCCTTCTATAATGCGATTTTCTTTTTAAAGCATCCGCATCAAATCAGAAAGAAGTTGTTTATCCGTTTTCTGTGTCTTATTGTGGGCAGTGTGCAATTACGTCCATTTAAAATGCAAGGTTAGCAGGCCATTCTAGATGTTTTAATTTTCATTCCTGCACTTATTTTTCCTTCATATATTCAATAATAGCTAGTTTTAAATCTAAATCTCGTTCCAGATATGCCCTTTTCTTAACCGACGTACTTTGCAGTAATATATAAAGTCTCCATACTCTTCGTTAACTCCGTCGAAAACTTTGCACCTAGCAATAAAATAATGCGTACTATTTCCAAAATTTTACTATTCGTATCACCAGTTTCCTCATTTGCTGCATTGCAATTTTAGCAGAAAGTCCTTCTTGATGTACTGAACAACGAATCTAGTCTGTCGATCACTGTAATTTTTTGCTCTTTCACTGTCAACTAAATCTTTAAATTCTTTCTGCATGGTAGTGTAATCTCGTTTCGTAGCAAATTTTCAATACCTGTCGCTTATGTGACTGCATAAAAGACACTGAGAATTCTCATTCCTCTTTTCTGTATTCCGATTCACTTTTAAAGTCTTGTGATAACAGATCGGTACACTGCTTCTTTTTGTGCAAATATCCACTGAACCTGTGAACGTCCTTCATAACAGTAACAAATTACAAAGGCTAGAAAACGCTGACATCACGGTTCTGCTGCACTGCAGAGAACAGTGGCAACCGAAAAAATGCCACACTGCAATACTAAGTGAAATGTCGCGCTTGTCGAGTACTTCTGGGTATGGACGAGAGAGGTTGAGCCATGGCTCACACGTGGCCCGCACACGAGGCCAGGTGAAGTTTGGGATTCCGTGGGCAGCCCTGCGCTAAATGATACAAAAAGTTGTATATCCGATTGAGAATTGGACTCCAGAACTTCACTTTTGTAGTCTTTGTAGTTTTTCTCTTGCTTTAATAGGCCTCCGGTATCTGTGTTTGCATTTATAAATGTTTATGATGGTATGACATAAAAGTAATGACTAAATATGTCGATATGGCGTTCCTCTTGACACCTAAATACTGGTAAATGCTTCGCCGTTGCAACCTGGAGTTCCTCTAGCGGAACTGTTATACTTTATACGAGTTGTAGTTGACCGCATTACCTGTTCCAAGAATACTTTATTTTAATCTAACTACCACATCAAACACTAGACGGCCACAATGGATCGGATTACATGTTCACTGTACAGATCCCTTTTTTCTCTCTCTGTACCACCGAAACTTTGTATTGGGATAACACTTGGCTAGGATTTAAACTCGTTAGATGAATGTGTTGTACCTACGAAGACTGATGAACTGCGTTAATTGGTTATACCTCACAAAACATACATTTTAATTTTTCTGGCGTGCAGACATCTTCGCCCAGTTGTGGTATGTGTCCCTTATTTGGTTGTCATTTCATAAGCAACCGAATTTTACTATTAAATATTTGCTTGTAATTTTATTTACCAAAACATGTTTCGCCTGGCTATGTCAAATATCTTCCCTGGGTTCTACAACGACCAAAAACATGAATTTTAAAAAGAGGATGTATTAATTTAAGAAATTTGTGGTTTATTTCACTAAAAGCTGGAGCCGCCAAATAGCAAATGTAAACCACAGCTATCCTCTACCAACGTCACCTCATTTCTTGGCCTTCGCTGACGTTTCATCTTGCTGACCACTAACACAAGCCATTAATGAGTGTTACCTTCAGTTCGTCCCATGTTCTCTGCTGTCCTGCGCTATCACATAAGAAATAACAGCAAAGTTATGTTGCTTGGAGCTCGTGCAAATACTGTGACGGTCTTTTATACAATAGCTTACGAGTACAGATATTATGACTGTCTCCACAGGATAAAATAAGTGACAAAATTTAATAAAATTGTGAAGAAGACTGAAATAAAGAACCTGTTAACTCTATTCACTGCACTGAAAGAGGTATCGGTTGTTTCGAGCATCTGGCTGGATTAGTAAAGATCACAGACTTTGCAGACTGGCGTCAACAATTACAATCTGTACAAATTATCACGTTTCTGAGGTATGGTGGGTCCTAGTGCGTGACTGGGATGCCCAAGCGAAAATCTACTCAGCGCGTTGGACATGATGCGTCAGCTGTTCATCAGTCATGGAGTTGGCGTCCAAAGGAAGGTTCACAACACCTTCATGGTTCCAGAGGGCAGCGACATACAGATTCACTGCTGCGTCGCCACATCCACTAGGAGCCATTACTGTTCATGTGGCGACCTCAGCTCCAGGTAAGACCAGTGTTAAACCAAGAGTGTCAGTTATGATCATCAAGAACTGTTTACTGGCAGATTGGTTCCGAGCGTAGCTTATATCCGCCAGTGTCTTTGTCACACTTTATCATAATGAAGGTTTTATTTGCTCGTATAGAGAAATCGAAGGGATGTATGATCGAAAGTTGTGCTTTGTGATGATGGCAGATTTTGTCCCCGTGTCCATGTCGATCATTCTTGGGGACACGGTTGACCATAAGAGCACAAACTAGCGGACGTATCAGCATCAACATGCACGATGAACTGCAAGAATCATGCAGTGGAGATTAACGGCTCACAATATCTATGCACCTGTAGTGTTTCTGAGGGAATATTACACAATGCAGGATAAGTCCTGAACATCATTTAGCCAGTACCTTCAGCGTCAGAGTAATGAGAGCTGCCCACAGGAGATTTCCATTTCCGCGCTTCTTGTATCATCTAAAATACTCATCGGCCGGCCGAAGTGGCCGTGCGGTTAAAGGCGCTGCAGTCTGGAACCGCAAGACCGCTACGGTCGCAGGTTCGAATCCTGCCTCGGGCATGGCTGTTTGTGATGTCCTTAGGTTAGTTAGGTTTAACTAGTTCTACGTTCTAGGGGACTAATGACCTCAGCAGTTGAGTCCCATAGTGCTCAGAGCCATTTGAACCATTTTTTTAAAATACTCTTCAAAATGTTCAGTTACACTGGTCTTCACAGTAACTAGATCTGTTTCCCACTGAATTCGCAGGCAAGGTATCTAAGTACATGAGGCGAAAGCAACCCAACTGGTTTTCCATAACAGGGAGTACTGCAATAGTATAGTGGTATGCAAAACACAAGGAAGAAATTAACTATCGCATGAAGTTCCAAACTCTCGCCATATGAGGGTACAGAATGCACTCTGGGACATTGTCGAACATGATTATTTTGATGGTTCAGACTTCATGGTGTGAAGAGGCATAATGTTGCATGGACGTGCTGATCTCCACATATTTGAAAACGGTAAACTCACCGGTCAACGTTACTGTGACACAGAACTCCTTCCTCATGTACATATTTTCAGTGGTGTATTCGGCACTGATTTCATTTTTATGGATGACAACGCGCGACCGCATCCAACTGCACAGGTGGAGAAGCTCTTCGAACGGGACGATAGTCAGCGAATGGACTGGACTATCTGCTGCCACAACTTAAATGCCATTGAAAATGTGTGTAGTATTTTATTATGCACAGGTATGATGTATCAATGATTTTGTTTTGTATTAACTTCGAGTGTTCAGTGTCCTGATTATTACACTTGTTTACAAATATGTACCATATCGTGTAGGGCCCAGCGAGCATGTAGAAGTGCAACGAAACGACGTGGCATGGACTCGACTAATGGCTGAAGTAGTGCGGAAGGGAATTGACACCATGAAACCTGCAGGACTGTTCCTAAATCCGTAAGAGTACGAGTGGGTGGAGATCTCCTCTGAACAGCACGTTGCAAGGCATCCCAGATGTGCTCAATAATGTTCATGTCTGAGGAGTTTGGTGGCCAGCGGATGCGTTTCAACACAGAAGAATGTTCCTGGAGCCACTCTGTAGCAGTTCTGGACGTGTGAGGTGTCGCGCTGTCCTGCTGGAATTGCCCAAGTCGATCGGAATGCACAATGGACATGAATGGATGCAGGTGATCAGACAGGATGCTTACGTACTTGTCACACGTCAGAGTCGTATCTAGACGTATCAGGGGTCCCATATCGCTCCAACTGTACATACCCCATACCATTACAGAGCCTCCACCAGCTTGAACAGTCCCCTGCTGATATGCAGGGTCCATGGATTCATGAGGTTGTCTCCATACCCGTACACGTTCATCCGCTCGATACAATTTAAAACGAGACTCGTCCGACCAGGCAACATGTTTCCAGTTATCGCTGTTGACGGGCCCCGGCGAGGGTTACAGCTTTATATCTTGCAGTCATCAGGGGTACACGAGTGGTCTTTCGGCTCTGAAGTTACGTTGGACGGTTGGTAAGCTGACACTTGTTGATGGTCCAGCATTGAAATCTGCAACAATTTGCGGAAGGGTTGCACTTCTGTCACGTTGAACGATTCTCTTCAGTCGTCATTGGTCCCATTCTTGCAGGAACTTTTTCCGGCCGCAGCGATGTCGGAGAGTTAATGTTTTACCGTATTGCTTATATCAAAGGTACTCTCGTGAAATGGTCGTACGGGAAAATCCCCACTTCATTGCCGCCTCGGAGATGCTGTGTCCCATCGCTCTTGCGCCGACTAAAACACCAAGTTCTAACTCATCTAAATCTTGATAAGCTGCCACTATAGCAGCAGCAAGTGGCTCTGAGCACTATGCGACTTAACTTCTGAGGTCATCAGTCGCCTAGAACTTAGAACTAATTAAACCTAACTAACCTAAGGACATCACACACATCCATGCCCGAGGCAGGATTCGAACCTGCGACCGTAGCGTTTGCTCGGCTCCAGAATGTAGCGCCTAGAACCGCACGGCCACTCCGGCCGGCTAGCAGCAGCAATCGATCTAACAACTGCGCCAGACACTTATTGTCTTATAGAGGCGTTGCCGACCGCAGCGCCGTATTCTGTCTGTTTACATATCTCTGTATTTGAATACGCATGCTTATACCAGTTTCTTTAGCGCTTGAGTGTATATGAATGTTTGTATAACGTTTTTGGTATTCGGGGTTTTTATTTGTGTATATTCTTTCATATGTCGCCACGACTATATGTTTTGATTGTTTGCTAATTTGCGGTTCCGCATAATCATACAGAAACACAACTGTGATACAATTTCGTTTTACTATGTTTTGGTTGTCAAGTATATGTTCTTTTAAATGTCATAAACCATGTAGTAGGTTATGTTTATAAAGGAATGAATGATTTGGTATTGTGATACAATGATTGTGAATGTAGTAACTAATTGTTAATTTGATTCCAGGTAAATGTGTATTTTAAACACAAGCCACACACAAGTGTGTGAGGTCTTTAAGGCATAAACTTCTGCTGTGCCACGAAAAAGTACAGGCGTGAATTTGGGGAATTCTTGTAAATTACGCACAGCTATGGCTGGAAGGTAGCAGTTAAGGGACTGATAGTCACATCGAATGGCAGGTGAGGCATATATTTATATTTAGCAAACAATTCTCTGAGGCAGGTTTACAACACCGCTCGCAAGCGAGAAGGCTCTGTTCAGTGGGCACTTTGTATAAGTCTGCAGTAATCAGAGCAGTACAGGGCAGTGATGTGCAGTGAAGAACCCATACGTTGCAGTTACAACGGCACAACCTGTGTGCAGCGGCCGAAGCGGGCTGAGGAAAGCTGACGCTGTATTTAATAAGGAGCACTCCACTTGCTGCCGCCAGAGGAAGTACGTCTGAGGTGTAGGGAAAAGGACCACACCTTGGAGCTGCGCCGGCGAGAGGAGCGAGAGGGCTACTAGCCTCCGTTCTCTGGGTGACATCGTCTGGCGGGCGCGAACTCCAGGCCTCCCGGGTGCAGAGCTCTCTGTGGTCACTAACCGTGCTGCCCTGGGCGGACGGCCGGAACCACTAGGGCTCACTACAACGACGGTGGTCGGCTGGTTACCTTAGGCATTCTACGTGGGGCCCATGGGTATAGTCACCAATGTCCCGGTCTACCTGCACAGCCAACACGTGCGGCGGCCACTCAGCCATGTCGTGAGTAGGAGCGCTACTTCTGCAAGGCTGGGCAGCCGGACGTCAATGCAGCAGCTTCCGGCACTGGAATTGCCACTGACTCACGAACACACACTGCGTGGCGCCATCACTGGGATCAGCGGAAAGCCCGCAGTGTACTATCGATACAATGAAGTCAATGATACACTTGAAGGTGTTTCTTTGTACGCTTCGGAGTGAGTCACCCCTCTCTCCCAAACCATACCTATCTGTCGTTCTGACATATTAAAACCCCTGAGCTTGTGAGGTTTTAATAATTTGAAGTCAGGAAGTGGTTCTTCTGCTTTCCAGCACAATACGTTGTGCCAGAAAGTGTTCGTCTATGTCCAACAATACGTTTTGATGAGACTGTTGGTTCAAAAATGGTGCAAATGGCTCTGAGCAATATGGGACTTAACATCTGAGGTCATCAGCCCCTAGAACTTAGAACTACTTAAACCTAACTAACCTAAGGACATCACACACATCCATGCCCGAGGCAGGATTCGAACCTGCGACCTTAGCGGTCGCTCGGTTCCAGACTGAAGCGCCTAGAACCGCACGGCCACACCGGCCGGCAGACTGTTGGTTTTGGAGTGTGGTGAGGGAGGCAGTGGCACTTGACATAGGTAGCAGCTCAGCACAATATGGTGCGGTGTGTCTAAGTTTTATTTATATTATCACTGCTGTCTGCTCTTGTTGCTAAAGTTAGCTGTGTGAGGGAGGGTCAACGATGTTTAGAATTAACTTTGTGAATCCACAGGAACTCATGAACTTATCTTTGTTTAGAGATAATGGTGGATGTGATAATTTAGCGTCAGTGAGGTGTTCATTTTGCAATTTGTCTGGGCATGGTTTCTGTGTACCAGAGCTATAGCAGCTGTTTGTTTTGTATGTGGGTGTATTGGTCAACTGTCTAGTAGCTATACTGAGTATAGATGGGCGAAGATTCGCTGGAGGAATTAATTTGTGAATACGTTTTTGTGTTAAATGGGAGTTTGTGTTTCGTATTTTGAATATGAATTAAGTTGGAATTAGAGTATGCAAAATGGTAGAAACATATGCTGCTACCTCGGATGCAGTTTCTGCTTTAACTCAGCAAGTGTAAGCGTTAATAGGGCAGTCTGAGGGCATGAAAAAGAGAAATTTCGAACTTAAGTGTCAGTTAGAGGCTTTTAAAGGGTGTCACTACCTGTCACAATCAGAGTCATTTGAAGATAAGTCTGGATTGAGAGTGCCTTCTCTTCCATATGACCCAGCACTGGTCGCCATGATTAATCCCCTCTCAGCGAAGCCAACGAAGGACGTGATAATTTTCGTTAATAATATTAAGGACGCTGGGAGAGTACATGGGTGGTGAGATTAAGCAACTATGTGTGTTGCTGAAATGCCTTTGGCTGGGGACGCCGAACGTTGTCTACAACGAGACATTGAGTAAAACAGTGAGCGACTTTTTCTGGAGAAATGAAGCACATAGTAGATGCAGCGCAACGAGTCTTTAGGGGCGTTGTTGGATAGAATCCGAAAGCTAAATGCAAAGACATGTGTACAGACCCAGAATGCAGAAGCTAATAGGCACTGTTAAAGGAGAGAGAAAATGAAGTGATGGATGTTTTTTGAGTGGTATACCTGCTGAAATATCACGGAGGGCTCGGATGGAGAAACCAGAGGACTTAGAGTCAGCTCTTAGGATCGCAGCACTTACAGAGGAGGTGGATATGGCCACAAAGCAGAGGGAGGGCCACCATGTGTTCGCTTCTGAATTCAAGTGTTATAGATGTGGTCGGGAGTGGCGCATTAGGAAGCAAGGTTCACCTACCATGGAGATGAGACCAACTAAACTACTTACGTTTTTAGTAACAATTGATTAGCTGGATAAAATACCGGCAGGTAAGACAGTGCGGCTATAAGTGGATACCAATTTGCCGAGGGAAAATTTATATGTGGTTGAACCACTCCTAAGTAATGAAGAACTGGAAAGTTTGTATTGTTGTTTCTGCAGGAGTTTGGCGGATGCGAGTCGCAAAAATGGGGAACAGATGATTCCAGTTAATGTGGATAACTTTGGCAGAGGGGAGGTAACACTATCAAAGCATGTAACAATAGCCACTCTGGAAGTCTTGGAAGATGAGGACTCTGACAGATAGATCGAGCCTACAGGAAAGCCACAATCAAACCCTCGATACGGAACTGTTACAAGGGAAAGTAGGTCATCTGAAGGGCAGTGATCGAATGGCCATGGAAAACTGGTAATTGAGGTTTAGTGATTTATTTCGTGCGAACAAGTTACCGACAGCCACGCTCACACAACATCACATACCGACAGGGGATAGCGCACCAATTTATAGGAAGCCATACCGTATATCAAAGCAGCTGTAACCATTGATAAAAGAATTTATTGAACAATAGCTATGGGATGGGATCATAGAACCGAGTGATAGTTCAAAATGTTTAAATGTGTGTGAATTCCTAAGGGATCAGACTGCTGAGGTCATCGGTCCGTAACAACACACACACCCATGGCGGAGGTAGTATTCGCACCTGCAGCGGGAGGGGCCGTGCAATCCGTGCATGGTGCCTCAAACCGCGCGGCCACTCAGCGCCGATAGTCCCTGGAGCATAAATATTCTCATCGTGTCGAAGAAATCGGCGGACGGGACATGGAAATATAAATTTTGATGTGACTACAGATATCTAAAGGCGCGAACCATGCCGGATGCTTATCCAGTTCCAGACATCACGGAAATTGTGGATAATCTGGGCCAGTGTCGGTTTTTTAGAACAGTGTACCTCGGGAGTGAATATAATCACATGGAGGCGGCGCCTGAAGATAGGCCGAAAACAGCATTTACCATCCCAGCAGGACATTTTCACTACAAACTTATGCCATTTGGAGTAATGAACGCACCAGCAACTTTTCAACGGTTAGTAGCTGAAGTACTGAGAGGGTTAAAGCCAAAAACTTGTTTGGTTTGTCTCGATGACACAATTGTCTATTCAAAGGATTTACCAGAGTATGTGAGACGTTTGGATTATGTCTTTTGCAGACTACGATCGGCACGTTTGATGTTAAGTGTGAACAAGTGCCATTCTGCACAAATTCTGGTAAACTCTCTGGCGCACGTGATTAGTGACCGTGGGTTACAGGCCGATCCTCATCTTACAGACACCGTTCAAAATTTTCCAATACCACAAACAACTAAGTAAGTACAGTTGCTCATTGGCCTCTGTAATTATTATTGACAGTTCATAAAGGACTTTACGAAAATAGACAGCACTTGAACAAGACACTGAAGAACGGGACGAAATTCCATTGGTTGTAGGAATATTAGGAGGCATTTGGAAAACTTTCTTTATTTTTATTGATCGTATGATGATAAAGAGCTTGGATCAGATACATAATTTTAATATAATCTTAAAATTGGAAAAATTGAAAGAAATATTAGTTTTAGATCCAGTACTAGTTTTTCTGGATTTCGAGAAAGGGTTTACACTTTCATGTGATGCATCAAACGGGGCAGTCGGTTGTGTTTTGGGACAAATGACAGATGGTCAGGAACATCCGGTAGCTTAAGCCTCAAGGCGGTTAAACTAGATGGAGCGTAACAACTCAACAACGGAGAAAGAGATGTTGGAGGTCATAAATACACTCCTGGAAATGGAAAAAAGAACACATTGACACCGGTGTGTCAGACCCACCATACTTGCTCCGGACACTGCGAGAGGGCTGTACAAGCAATGATCACACGCACGGGACAGCGGTCGCACCAGGAACCGCGGTGTTGGCCGTCGAATGGCGCTAGCTGCGCAGCATTTGTGCACCGCCGCCGTCAGTGTCAGCCAGTTTGCCGTGGCATACGGAGCTCCATCGCAGTCTTTAACACTGGTAGCATGCCGCGACAGCGTGGACGTGAACCGTATGTGCAGTTGACGGACTTTGAGCGAGGGCGTATAGTGGGCATGCGGGAGGCCGGGTGGACGTACCGCCGAGTTGCTCAACACGTGGGGCGTGAGGTCTCCACAGTACATCGATGTTGTCGCCAGTGGTCGGCGGAAGGTGCACGTGCCCGTCGACCAGGGACCGGACCGCAGCGACGCACGGATGCACGCCAAGACCGTAGGATCCTACGCAGTGCCGTAGGGGACCGCACCGTCACTTCCCAGCAAATTAGGGACACTGTTGCTCCTGGGGTATCGGAGAGGACCATTCGCAACCGTCTCCATGAAGCTGGGCTACGGTCCCGCACACTGTTAGGCCGTCTTCCGCTCACGCCCCAACATCGTGCAGCCCGCCTCCAGTGGTGTCGCGACAGGCGTGAATGGAGGGACGAATGGAGACGTGTCGTCTTCAGCGATGAGAGTCGCTTCTGCCTTGGTGCCAATGATGGTCGTATGCGTGTTTGGCGCCGTGCAGGTGAGCGCCACAATCAGGACTGCATACGACCGAGGCACACAGGGCCAACACCCGGCATCATGGTGTGGGGAGCGATCTCCTACACTGGCCGTACACCACTGGTGATCGTCGAGGGGACACTGAATAGTGCACGGTACATCCAAACCGTCATCGAACCCATCGTTCTACCATTCCTAGACCGGCAAGGGAACTTGCTGTTCCAACAGGACAATGCACGTCCGCATGTATCCCGTGCCACCCAACGTGCTCTAGAAGGTGTAAGTCAACTACCCTGGCCAGCGAGATCTCCGGATCTGTCCCCCATTGAGCATGTTTGGGACTGGATGAAGCGTCGTCTCACGCGGTCTGCACGTCCAGCACGAACGCTGGTCCAACTGAGGCGCCAGGTGGAAATGGCATGGCAAGCCGTTCCACAGGACTACATCCAGCATCTCTACGATCGTCTCCATGGGAGAATAGCAGCCTGCATTGCTGCGAAAGGTGGATATACACTGTACTAGTGCCGACATTGTGCATGCTCTGTTGCCTGTGTCTATGTGCCTGTGGTTCTGTCATTGTGACCATGTGATGTATCTGACCCCAGGAATGTGTCAATAAAGTTTCCCCTTCCTGGGACAATGAGTTCACGGTGTTCTTATTTCAGTTTCCAGGAGTGTAGTATTACGTATTTTCGATGTTATCTGTGTGGTAGGAAGTTTGTCATCCATGCCTCATTGAAACGGTTGCTTGTTTTGAAAGATCCTTGTAGTAGATTAAGTCGGGAGGCACTTAAGCTTAGTGAATTCGAGTACGAGGTAATCCATAACCCAGGGGGCTCACACGCAAATGCAGATTCGTTAAGCTGAGGGGTGGAAATGTTTAGTATGCTAGGAGAGAGCGTTGAATAGTGGAAGTGCGGACACGCAAAGTATAAAGAGTGCCAGGCATTTAATTCACAGCCACATTTCGTTATGCACGAGGGTTTATTGTGTGGTGGTTCCAGGGGTTTTTTGAAGGAAGTTTTATGGCAAGCTCATGACCATATGTCGTCAGGTCATGGTGGGTGACATACGACAGACAGATGTGTAGCAGAGCAGTTTTGGTGGACGAACAGGAAGGATGGCGTGGAGCAGTATGTTAAGGACTGTGTCCCATGTGTGCAGTGCGCCGACATTACCCATTAGAAAGTGCCATTGCAAAGGTTACCAGAGGCGTCCAGTGCACCTTCTATGTTGGGGTTGGATGTCCTTGGACCTTTTAATAAAACACCTGCAGGAAATAGACACGTTCTCAGAATCATTGATCATTTTTCTCGCTTTTTGGCAATGGTATTGATGCTGGACCAGTGGGCTAGTACTGTAAATGCCACATGTTGCGTATATGGAAGTTAAGGACAAGTCCGTTTCATCCGCAGACCAATTCGAAAACATAACGTGTGCACAAGATAGTTACAAAGATGTAGAGCTATTACATAGTTTCCAGGCACGACGATTGGAACACCTATTTACAGTGTGGCTATAATTTGAAGGTTCACACTGCAAACGGCTTGTCGCCATTTAATGTGATATATGGCAGAAAAATGCCATCTCCATTTTACATTTTCATTCCTAAATTAGGACCAGATGATGAGTCGATGAGGACGTTTGCCAGAAGAATTAGGGAAGTTTTGAGGAATGTGCAAAAAGCAAACACGAGCGCACTAGAACACCAGGAACAACCGAACAGGCGCATGTGCAAATTGTCACAACACCGTGTGGCAGTGGGTGATGGTCATTAGTCCATATATGTCAAAGGGAAAAAGAAGAAAGTTTTAATAAATTAGCAGGGACCATACCAGGTCGTGAAATGACCTCACTGGTCAACATGAAGATACACTTCCCTACAAAATCGTGTGTTATACTTGTCAGGCGCACAAAACCGTTTAAAGGAATGATGGAGCGGTTGCCACAGTTATCGGCAACCAACCAGGAGGTGAAAGTTACAAAGCGTAAAAAGAAGAAACCTGGAATTGCTGAGCAACGTAAGGCTCTGAGCACTATGGGACTTAACATCTGAGGTCATCAGTCCCCTAGAACTTAGAACTACGTAAACCTAACTAACCTAAGGACATCACACACATCCATGCCCGAGGCAGGATTCGAACCTGCCACCGTAGCGGTCGCGCGGTTCCAGACTGAAGCGCCTAGAACAGCTCGGCCACACCGGCTGGCGCTACAGCATTCACCTGTATCTAGTGGCATGGAGGTTACTGGGGAACTGGATGCAGGTGATAATATGGGAAGTACTGCTAGACTCAAAGAACAGACAGCCTCACGTGGTAATGTCACGGGTAGAGTTAGAAAGCTGGGCACAAAGGAAGGTTGTGATCAGTCCTGGTGACCAAGTATGAACTGATATGTGGACATGTGAAGCGAGGTTGTTTCTGGGGGAAGTAAATGGGACGAGCTGTGGGAAGGAGCTTCTGCCAGTCCGAACACACTTCCAGAGGATGTGTCCACATTGGTTATACTCTGTATTCACGCGGGAAACTGTATAACTGAGTCGCTACAAAGGAGGCAAACTGGTACGGTTGAAAAAACTCGGACTTCAGGAAAGCAGAATGATCATTAATGGCTCAACTTGTGAGGTGGTGGGGACGAATTTTCATCTTTCAGCTATACTTACAGGCTCAACTGTTATGACATTGTCGCAGAATAAGTGGCATTGGCCAGAAGGATCTCTGAGGGTATTACCATTCAAAATTTAATGTATTTAAATGACACACTCAATCTGGAGCTTTTGCTTTCCTCGGATAGATTAGTAGAATCCCAGAGAAGGGAAAGTTCTATGGAACAAATATAGCGGAATGTACGACACAGCCGGCCGGGGTGGCCGAGCGGTTCAAGGCGCTACAGTCTGGAATCGCGCGACAGCTACGGTCGCAGGTTAGAATCCTGCCTCGGGCATGGATGTGTGTGATGTCCTTAGGTTAGTTAGGATTAATTAGTTCTAGCTTCTAGCGGACTGATGACCTTAGAAGTTAAGTCCCATAGTGCTCAGAGCCATTGGAACCATTTTGTACGACACTTCCGAGAAGAACAGGAGTACAAAGTACTAGTGCTGACCGTATGAGCCACCAGTTGTTTCTAGCAGACTTTTGCGTACTGTATTTCTGGGTAAGACGTAAGAAGGCACAGGCTGTGGATGCACCAACAAAATGGTTCAAATGGCTCTGAGCACTATGGGACTTAACATCTGTGGTCGTCAGTCCCATAGAACTTAGAACTACTTAAACATAACTAACCTAAGGACATCACACACAACCATGCCCGAGGCAGGATTCGAACCTGCGACCGTAGCGGTCACGCGGCTCCAGACTGAACCCCTAGAACCGCACGGCCACACCGGCCGGCGATGCACCAACATACCAATTA
The DNA here is from genome assembly GCF_021461395.2 of Schistocerca americana. NCBI lineage: Eukaryota > Metazoa > Arthropoda > Insecta > Orthoptera > Acrididae > Schistocerca > Schistocerca americana. The sequence continues at coordinate 662,290,452 of NC_060130.1, forward strand.
CCAGTAGAGTGGCTGACTGGCATTGGTCAGGTAAGAAATTAATTTTAAGGTCTTAATTAGTGTATAAGGGTATGGTAAGCGGTCGTTGATACTAGTAAAGTGTGAGGGGAAGACCTATATGGTGAATTCAGGAGATTGTTCTCAATATGTCAATTATTAGAGTTAAGGTAGTTGAGTGGGAGCACGATGTTAAAGACTTGGGGTGAATCTTCTCAGAAGGTAGGTGATATTCTGCGCCATGAATAAGCATGCATTTGAAGAATTTTTGTAAATCTCGCACAGCTGCAGCTGTAAGGTAGTAGTTAAGGTACGGATTGTTACATTGGGTAGCAGGTGTGGGCAATGTTGATATTCAGCAAATGATTCTGCTAGGCAGGTTTATCATATGCCCACAGGTGAGAAGGCACAGACCGGCAGGCACTGTATACTAGTGTGAAGTAATCAGGTCAGCACAGGACATTGATGTGCTGTGAAGAACACATACACTGCAGCTATAACAGGGCCTAGTGCCCTGTGTGTAGGGGCTGAAGAGAGCTGAGGAAAGCTCCTCAAAAGGGAAGTCGGGTCGCCATTCAGTCTGCGCCGACAACCGGAGAGAATGACGATTGTTTAACTTGCAGGCCAACCACGACGACCTTCTGATGATGGATATTGGTGGCAACCCAGCCCACTGAAACTACCACCAATATCCATTGCATTAGTGCGCCATAGCTGCGCCGGGGTGGCCTGCACCGGCACGAGGAGCTGAGAGGGCTGCTGGCCTCTGCTCTCTGGGTGACATCGTTTGGTGTATTGCAAGCTGCCATCCGCAGGAGCCGGGCCGGGGCATGAACCCACGGCCTCCTGGGTGCAGAGCAGTCTGTAGTCACTGACCAAGCTGCCCTGGGCAGAAGGCCGGAGCTGCTAAGGCTCACTACAATGACGACAATAGGCTCTACAGGAGTCCAAGAGCTACACTTGAGGGAGCAGCCAGCTGGGTCCCAGGCTACCTGTAGAGCCAACAAGATGGCGGCCACTTAGCCATGGCTACACGGCTAGATGCCGAAGCATCAGATTCCAGCATTGACATTGGCGCTAACACACACATGCATGCAAGCCATGCAGCGCCATCACCGTGATCAGTGGAAGGCCCGATGTGTACCTTCGATACAGTAAAGTCAATGACACACCTGCCAGTGTTTCCTTGCACGTTTTGGCGTGAGTCACGCCTTTCTCTCAAACCAAACTTCTCACTCGTTCTGACATATTACAACCCCTGAGATCTTGGGTTTGTAATACTTCATTCAGAAATATTTTAAAACTAATTAGAATGTTTGTGTAGTATTGCTGTTTCCTTTTTTATTTACATGCATTCCAAATAAATTTACCCTTGCATGCGTGTGAGGCAGCTTGTGAGTAAATATGTACGTTTATTTCCATTTTGTTCCCTTGGAACCACGACAACCTTTTCCACCCATGATATACATAGCATGAAAGTAATTAGTTGATGATGGTACAAAAATAAACATTAGTATTTGTAGCCCGACAAAAGTGACTTTGATGCACTTGTGCTACAGGTTAATCTCAGCACAGCTTTATTGGCATCCATTTTAAAAATGATGAGGTGATGTTACATGGCAGTTTATAACTAAACTGACACGAAGTCTATTTTGTAACTTAATATGCGGATCCCAATAGGCATAAAGTCAAATCTTTAACGCTACATGGAAACTACTAACAGTATACACTGCTGCCAATGATTTTACTGTTAACTGCTTCCTCATATCCTTTCCTATCAATATAGTGAGAGAGTCCTGTTATTTCTGCAGAATTGGTGGATTTTTAGCTGAGTCATGACAGGGAAATTAACTTAGGAGAACATAACAGTCGTAAAGCTGTTTGGAGCTGAAAGCCAGCTCCTGGAAGGTAAAGAACAAGGAGTGGCAATCTGCCATGCCCACACAGCAAGAGCAATGAAGAGACCTAGCTGCGTATCACAAAAACTGCATTCTGGGGCAAGCAAAAAGGAATTATTTTCAACTAGATGAGATCTGAAGGCCACGTGAATACACAGAGTTTCAAAGTAATACGCCAGCCATTGAATGTTGCCATGCCACACAGGAACATTTGTTCAAAGACTTTTAGGGGTTCTGTGACTGGCTCACATAATTATTAGTGCAGTAGGAGTGAGTTCACACGCCTGCACACACTCAGAATTTTTTGTTGTCCAATACTGGAAATCTGCCATGTAGTGGAAGAGGTTTTGTGCCTTTCTCCCTGTGCCATATCTTGTTGGTTAACCATGACGTAATCTGCGAGAATGGGAAACTGTTAAACTTGTTTGTAAAATTATTATTGAGCAGAACTCACAAGGTCTGCTGCAATTGGGTGGTGATGTTACGACACTGTCAGAATCGGTTAAGTTTCTTGGAGTTAAGTCAGAACATACATGTGCAAGGGAGATCGAAGAGAACTCTTGCTTCAGGGATGCTGTCGAGAAGGCACTTTGCTTTACGCAGCCGCTGAAGATATTCGCAGAGAGACATGTCTCCGCCATAGAGCAAACTGCAGAGGCTGAACTGGACTCATTATTGGCAACTGCTGCTTGCGGGCATCTTCCACATTCACAAAGCTTAAGAGTGGTAAGCTTGCGTCATCGATACAGCCACTTGAGCGAGAGGAGTGCGCTACTAGTTAATTTGCATCAGTGTTTCATTGTGCATATTTAGTATCCAGAGCCAGCTAGTTGCACCCATCATGCACTGTAGAAAAAGTATTGATGTTCATTCTTGCTTTCCCAGGAGTCATTCTTAAAATCACAAATCACTTTTCGCAGTCATTGGCCATAATTGTGATGTATTGTCACACTGTGCTTATTGAATCCGCCCACTAGCGCCATGGCTATTGTTCGTATTTGTAATCCATTGTACACTTATTAAATATTTATGTACTTGATTCAGTGGGTAAATCATTTTTGTTTGATGTCGTATAGTAATAAACAAAATTATTATAGTGGCTGCTAGTTTCCTTATGTAGTTAGATAGATCCCTTCATTAATATACCCGTGTCAGGTGTGGTACCCATACTTGCATGCACAACTGGCCACGCCTAGTAATTTTCATTTGTTCTACAAGTACATCTATATTAACATTTACATCTGTACTCTGGAAGTCATCTTGCTGTGTGTGGTGGACGGTACTTTATGTACCAGTATTACTACCCGCTTCCCCTATTACAGCCGTAAATAGTTCACGGGAAGAACGATTGCCAATAAGCGCCCGTGTGTGTTCGAATCTCTGTAATTTTATCTTCAAGATATTTTTGCAATGTATACATAGGAGGAAGGAACTCATCTACGAGTGTAAGCTCTTGGAACTTTAGCAATAAAATACACCATGATACAGATCGCCTACTTAGCGGCGTCTGTCACTGGAGAGATTGATCATCTCTGCGACACTTTCGTGCTTAGGAAATGAACTTATACTGAAATGAACCACTTTTATCCGGATCTTCTCTATTTCCTCTATCAGTCATATGTGTTACGGATCCCATGTTGATGAGCGATATTTGAGTGCTGATAGAACGTGTCTTTTGTAAGCTACGTCCTTCGTTGATGGACAACATTTCCTGAGGAGTCTTCCAGTGAATTGCAGTCTGGCTTCTGCCTTACTCGCGATTAATTTTATATGGTCAGTCCATTTCAAACTGCTCCATGCGCACATTCCTAGTAACTGCTTCCAGTGGTTGTTCTGCCATTGTGTAATCAAGTAACAAGGTGTCTTTCTGTCTACGTATTCCAAATATGATACATCTGTTTATGTCCAAGGTCAGTTGCTGCTCCCAGCTCCAAACGTAGATTTTACATAGGTCTTCTTGCATTTCGCTACAACTTTCTAGTTTCACTTCTCTGCATACAACAGCATCATCAGCAAAAAGCCTTGTGGAACTTCCAGCACTATTTATTAGGTCATTGATATACATCGTGAAAAGAAATAATCGTGTAACATCCACCTGAGACATTCCCAATGCTATTTTACGACTGAAGACTTCTCTCCATTTAAAATGACAAACTGTGTTCTGATCGCTAGAATCTCTTCAGTCCAATCAGACAGTTTGTCTGATATTCCGTAAGCTCGTAATTGTTCATTAAGTGGCAGTACGGAACTGTTCCTCTTGCCTTCCCGAAGTCTAGGAGTACGACATCTGTCTGGGGACATGTATCTACTGCTTTCTGGGTCTCGTGGGCGAACAGAGTGAGCTGGTTTTCACAAGATCGTTGTAGAAACTCATGTTGGTTCCTACAGAGATGTTCGGTCTCCAGAAACGTCATAGTATGTGAGCACAAAACACAAAGAACTTTTCAGAATTCTGTAACAGACTGATGTCAGAGATACAGGCCTTTCATTTTGTGCGTCTGTTCAACGACACTTCTTGTAAACAAGAATGGACAGTGTTTTATTTCCAACCATCAGGAACACTTCGCTGCTCCTCCAGGGACATACGGTGGTCTGGCGTTAGAAGAGGGGCGAGTTCTTTCTCATAGTTTATGTACTCTGAGGTGACAAAAGTCATGGGATAACTCCTAATATCGTGTCGGACCCCCTTTTGCCCGGCATAAGGCAGCAACTCCGCGTGGCATGGCCTCAACAAGTCGTCGGAAGTCTCTTGAGCAAATATTGAGTCATGCTGTCTCTATAACCATCCATTATTGCGAAAGTACTGTCGGTGCAGGATTTTGTGCACCAACTGAACTCTCGCTTAGATCCACAAATGTTCAACAGGATTAATGTCGAGCAAACTGCGTGGGAAAATCATTCGCTTGAACTATCCAAAATATTCTCCAAACGAATCGCGAACAACTGTGCTCTGGTGACTAGTAGCATTGTCATCCACAGAAAATTCCATCACTGTTTGGGAATATGAACTCTATGAATGGCTGCAAATGGGCTCCAAGTAGCCGAATGTAGCAATTTCCAGTCAGTGATCCATGTAAATACAGCTCACACCATGATATAGCCACCTCCAGCTTACACAGTGCCTTGATGACAATTTGGGTCCATGGCTCTGTGGGTTCTGTGCCACACTCGAACCCTACTGTCAGCTTATACCAACTGAAATCGGAATTAATCCGACCAGGCCACTGTTACCCACTAGTCTGGAGTCCAACCGATATGGTCACAAGCCCAGGAGAGCCGCTGCAGGCGATGTCGTGCTGTTAGCAAAGGCACTCACGTCGGTCAGCTGCCCACACAGCCTTTTGCATATGCGTCTAGGACGCTGTCTGGGCCCAAATTGCACTATTTGGTGCATTAACTTGAACTAGTTCAGGTTCTACCTGGAGTAAAGGAGGTTACAATTAGAAACAAAGAACCAGACCTTAAGTTGGGTGTTGACCCCTCGACGCAAAGCGAGGAGAATAGTTTGATGGGCAGTGCGAATTTCGGTCTTCCAGTATGACGTAGGACATATTAGAGGATCACAGAACCACGTGAACGATCCATTGAGTCGCATGTAGGGTCAGGAAGAGGTAGAGCGAGCGTAAGGTAAGCCATGGGCATCGTTATCTGCAGGTATGGGTGTGACTGATGTGCCTAGTCCACAAATGGCCACTGCCATACCGACCAAAGTTCCTGCATTGTCATGGGATTTTCCACAAGAGGGTGAAACAGAGGTGGAGATGAATGCCATCCGAAAGCAGCTGAGGGAGGAGCGTCCAGTGAATGGTTACTCAATGGAGAAAGGGATGCTCTGTTATCACACTAATCATGAAAGAAAGGTGAAAATTTGCCTACCCAGGAGCGTGTTGCTGACCGTTTTTAGATACTTTCATCAGTCGTGTGGTGGGTACTTGGGCGTTCAAAAGACGCGGTTGAAAATTAGCGAGCATATAATGTAGAACGGCATGAAATCCGAAGTCCAAAAGTTTGTGGGTAGATGTCAGGAGTGTAAGCGACGTAAACCCGACATCAATAGCAGAAGGGGCCTCTAGCAGTCCACCCGCGTTTCCACCTCAGAAAAATTATTTATCGATTATCTTGACCCACTTCTGTACACCAAGGATGGTAATCGTTTTGTGTTCGTGGTCATGGCTGCATTTACGCCGTTCCTATGGCTTAGCTTTGGCCCATCTAGAATGTTAGTTACCACACACGAGTTCCGGTGGTTTGGCCTCAGCCGTGGAATCAGGCACATAATTACTGCACCCAACGTACACACGCTGAACACAGTAACCGGAATTCTAAATCCGGCCTCATCGTCTATCGTTCTAGCTCGCAGAGAAGATGGGAGAGAGCGCTGAATTCCCTTAGCTTGCCATTTAACACTGACTGTTATAAAGTGCACAAAACGACCCTGACCAAGTTGATCATTGCATTCGAGATCAACACCCCAATGAGCAACCACTGGTCCACTAATGACCTGCTACCAGAGCGCGTTGGTCCCTATGATCTGGATTTAAGTGGGAGGCAGCGAGGAAGAACATTATTCTCGCTGAACAGAGGGAAATCCACCCTTATGACTTGGAGAGTCATGGAGCGTCAGTGGCCGTGAGTGACAAGGTGTGCATGAGGAATGTCGGGGGCTGAGTAAAGGGGAAAAGAGAATAATGGGGAAGATGCTTCTGCGGCATGCAGGTCCATGTGAGATTATTAAGGTTTTGTCTCTATTGAGATTCCTGGTGGAGAACCTGCAGATCCACAGAAATATACGCACATGCTTAAGTCACCTCAAGCTGGATGGCGGGGAAAGAGATATCCGTTTGTAAGTGATGTAAAACCGTAGTGCCAACCCTCCCCCCCCCTCCCGGAATTCACTTTTGGGGAGGGGGTTGATACTTGTCTAACGATTCGTCTCCGCAGTCGAGCTCTGGCACCAAAAATATTCATTGCCTACGCTGGGGAAAAGTGTGAGCGTAGCGGCCAAAAGGGTGGTGTTAAGCAGGGCGCAAGGGTGGAACTAAAGAGTGAGTTTGACTTTGAACCTGGTCAGGACGTATGCTGAGAATATTCCTCGTGTTGGGCTTATGGGAGTGTCCACTCCTGATATGGCTTGGCAGCGGGAGTAGAGTCTTGGAGCCGCCGTCGACAGCAGCATGTGCCAAAGAAACAGAGAGCAGCCGTCTTACGTTGTTTGCAGGTGATGCTGTCGTTTATCGTCTAGTAAAGTCATCAGAAGATCAAAACAAATAGCAAAACGATTTAGAAAAGATGTATGTATGGTGCAAAAATTAGCAGTTGACCATAAATAACGAAAAGTGTGGGGTCATCCTTATGAGTGCTAAAAGAAATCCGTTAAATTTCGGTTACACGATAAATCAGTCAAATCTAAAGGCCGTAAATTCAACTAAATACCTAGGAGCTACAATTACGAACTCCAAACTGAAAGGAACCCACAGAAAATGTTGTCGGGAAGGCTAACCAAAGACTGTGTTTTATTGACAGGACACTTAGAAAATGTAATAGATCTACTAAAGAGACTGCCTACACTACGCTTGTCCGTCCTCTTTTACAATACAGGTGTGCGGTGTGGGATCCTTACCAGATAGGATTGACGGAGTACATAGAGAAAGTTCAAAGAAGGGCAGCACGTTTTGTATTATCGCGAAATATCTGAAAGAGTGTCAATGAAATGGTACAGGATTTGGGTTGGACACCATTAAAACAAAGGAATTTTCGTTGTGGGAGAATCTTCTCATGAAATTTCAATCACAAGTTTTCTCCTCCAAATACGAAAATATTTTGTTGACGTCGACGTACACAGGGAGAAACGATCATCATAAGAAGATATAGGTATTCGCTTCTTCCGCGCGCTGTACTAGATTGGAATAATGGAAAATTATTGTGAAGGTGGTTCGATGAAGCCTCTGCCGGGAACTTAAATATGATTTGCAGAGTATGTAGATGTAGATGGAGATGCAGCAAACTGCATCGTAATTCGGAATAACACAGGCACTGCAATATCATATTCATCCGGGCGAGCGACTTTCAAGTAAAATATCTCCCCTGGGCGCGAATATACACTACAGGCCATTAAAATTGCTACACCACGAAGATGACGTGCTACAGACGCAAAATTTAACCGACAGGATGAAGATACTGCGATATGCAAATCATTAGCTTTTCAGAGCATTCACACAAGGTTGGCGCCGGTGGCGACACCTACAGCGTGCTGACATGAGGAAAGTTTCCAACCAATTTCTCATACACAAACAGCAGTTGACAGGCGTTGCCTGGTGAAATTTTGTTGTGATGCCTCGTGTAAGGAGGAGAAAATGTTCGACTGCTGCCCTGGCCAGCACATTCTCCAGATCTCTCACCAATTTAAATCGTCTGTTCAATGGTGGCCGAGCAACTGTCTCGTCACAATACGCCAGTCACTACTCTTGAACTGTGGTATCGTGTTGAAGCTGCATGGGCAGCAGTGCCTGTACACGCCATCCAAGCTCTGTTTGACTCAATGCCCAGGCGTATCGAGGCCGTTATTACGGCCAGTGATGGTTGTTCTGGGTACTGGTTTCTCAGGATCTACGCACTCAAATTGCGTGAAAATGTAGTCGTATGTCAGTTCTAGTATAATATATTTGTCCAATGAATACCCGTTTATCATCTGCATTTGTTCTTGGTGTAGAAATTTTAATGGCCAGTAGTGTACACAATGGATGTACTAGTACAAGTTGTAGAGACATGATTGATGATATATCGAAGGTTGAGTTTGATCGTGAGTCGTTCTCGGAATTGCCAAAAGATAAGGCGACCGCTCGCGATACGCGGGAAATCCGGGTTCAAGTCCCGCTCCGCACAAATTTTCATTGTCATCATTCCATTATACAGCTGATGGTTGTCAGTTTACGCAGCTGCGAATACATTGCATGTACTTAGAACAGGGTGTGGATGCATTGGCGGTTGGGACTCACGGCAGCCTAAAAATGTTGACACTAAAAGTAAGTCTCGGATGACCCTAACGGTACTGCCTATAGGCGTCTCTGGATGCAGATATGGAAGGACGTGTGGACAACACACCGCTCTTCCGGACGGTGTTAGTTTTCGTGACCGGAGCCGCTACTTCTCAGTCAAGCAGCTCCACAGTTTTGCCTCACAAAGGCTGAGTGCACCCCGCTTGGCAAGGGCGGAGGGCAGGTTGGACGCCTACCCATCCAAGTACTAGCCAAGCCCGACAGCGCTTAGCTTCGGTGATCTGACGGGAACCGGTGTTACCACTGCGGCAAGGCCGTTGGCAAAAATGTTGAAACCAGCTCAGAGGAAATTGAACACATTAAGGTGTTCACATCATGCGCTGTGTTCATTCGTCTGGGTAAAGGGTCACGAGTGTATTCATATTCCACGCATTTGTCCTGATTGGTGGTATTATTGTTTTCTAGGTTCTGTTTTATTATATATGGTTTCCTCAAAAGACTAAATTTGTAGATCGTATAAAGATTCATTGCCCTGCAGTTTTTAGTGAACCAATAATATTAGTTCATCAGCTGTGGTAGCTAGCCTCTGTTTTACTGTAAACGTGTAAAGTTTTGCTAGCTGTTCACTGGTCTTTAAGAGGTTATGTTTGCTGAAACTTGAGAGGCTATTTGCTCAAGTATCAACGTATACAAAACTTGTATTGCAGTTATTTGCTGTGTAAATAAAATTTTGCAAATAAAGGTTTAATGGTTTATCAATTAAGGATCTTGTGGTGTCACCGCCAGACACCACACTTGCTAGGTGGTAGCTTAAATCGGCCGCGGTCCATTTAGTACATGTCGGACCCGCGTGTCGCCACTGTGTGATCGCAGACCGAGCGCCACCACAAGGCAGGTCTCGAGATACGGAATAGCACTCGCCCCAGTTGTACGACGACTTTGCTAGCGACTACACTGACGAAGCCTTTCTCTCATTTGCCGAGAGACAGTTAGAATAGCCTTCAGCTAAGTCAATGGCTACGACCTAGCAAGGCGCCATTAACCATTTTAAGATAGTCTCACTTGTATCATCAAGGAATGCTGTATTCACATGAAGGATTAAAAGTTAAGTATTAAAGCAGCTACGTACTTTTCTTGCTACCATTCATTACGTATCCTGTTTCAGACCTCTATCTAGCCTACGTGAGATTACGCGTGCCTTTCGGCTACTTCAGTGTGGCGTAGCTGTCTTGTTACGCCACAACAGATCTCTGTAGGAAACCTTCTCCATCGTTAAACCTCTGCCAGCTATAAATAGATAAGTAATGAAGCGAGGAAGGCATTAGTACAAGCAACTAATTTGATGCTGTTGTCCTCTGTGTATGTGTCGCGAGAGATTTTGCACATTGCAATGCTATGAGATTTCTAGTTTTGTAACCTATTGGTGGTGAAGGGGACTTCTACATACAGTTCTGTAGTCCAAGTTAAAATACTTGGTACGAAATCTATGAAGTGTGGTAGTCTCCAATGTGTTTTTGTGGATTCAGCTTTTAAAAATCGAGTATGTGCAGTCATAATATACAATAACATAATGTATAGTTGATTGAACATTAGAATTCAACACGCATTGCCGGTAATCGCTAACGGTTAATCCTGTTTCACACTCTTTGCACAGCATGTTATGCGTCCTGATTCTTTGATCGTAAGATTCAGTTAAAGGTTCATCATTCAACATGACTTTCAGTAATCCAACTTCTTCTTTATTTACAAGTGGAAAATTGTATCAGTTATTTACAAGGAAGCATGAAGTATCAAACCACTTGATATCCTCTTAATACAGTTTTACATGATTTGATAGAAACTTGTTTAGTATATTTCCATAATGAAAGTCTATAAGATGAGTAGTTAAAATATATGGAACTTGTCAGTAGCGAGCCAGTGTGTGTGTTGGACCTTTCATCAAGCTACGGACCCCCTTGAAGATGTCTCCCGCAGTCGGAGACGAAACGTTGGGAATCACCACAGAATTCATCAACCGACCACGGCATAACAAAAATGGTTCAAATGGCTCTGAGCACTATGGGACTTAAAATCTGTGGTCATCAGTCCCCTAGAACTTAGAACTACTTAAACCTAACTAATCTAAGGACATCACACACATCCATGCCTGAGGCAGGATTCGAACCTGCGAACGTAGCAGTCGCGCGGTTCCGGACTGAGCGCCTAGAACCGCGAGACCACCGCGCCCGGCGCGGCATAACAGCCCGGATAATTATAATGGACATTAACACTGGAATTTTCTTTAACATAACGCTCCTTCAAAAATTTGGTGATGCAGTCATTGCAGCTGCTCTGTATCTACCTTTCTGGAAAGACGCTAGTTTTCATGTCTTTCATCTTTCGTAAATTTTCCATAGTTTTACAAAACACACTTCTTCTTCTTCTTCTTCTGTAGCCCTACAGCCCCTGGCGGGTCTTGGCTATTTCAACTATTTCCTCCCATGCTATCTGCTTTGTGCACCACTGTTCTACCCCTGGACTCACACACTGGTGAGATCCTGTATTACATCAGTCCACCTTCTTCTAGTTCTCCTTTTTCATCCACTAGCATGGTGCACACCTGTCATCATTTTCTTTTGTATATTATCATCTGCCATTCTCTCCACATATCATAGCCACCGTATTCGTTGTGATTTGATGAGTTTTACTATATTTCTCCCCGGTATTAACATTTGTAGCTCGATGTTACATTGTATCCTTGAGCCTACTTCCTTCCGAACTTTGCCACTAATTTTGCGTAGTACTCTTCGCTCAAAGGTTCTTAAAGTGTTTTCATTATCTTCCGTCAGTATCCATATCTCTGGCCCGTATGTGACTCCAGTACCTTCCGCAGCGGAAGTCGAACACGTGCCAGAACAAATGGACGTTGTCAGCCCATAGAGGGCTCCGCCTCCGCAGCGAGGGCGCCACCGCTACGCCACGTGCAGACAGCGGCCAACAGCCGCTCCCTCCGGTTTCGTATATAGGGACCCGCTCTGCCCTAGTCCAGACTCGCACACGCTAAGTGGACATTCGCGCGCCTGAGGTCATCGCCATCAGTGTCTCGTGTGTGCCGTCGTGTTTAGTGTTCAGTGTTCACCGTCACACTCCATGGTTCACCAGTGTCATCGACATCTTCAGTGTTTGTGCTTCGTGTCAACAGTTTGTAGTGTGGATTGTCATCGAGTGTGAACGGCTTCATGTTTTATATGTTCATGTTTCTACTGTTTTTTCCCCGCCGTTTTGTTCCAACCCATGTGTCTTCTCTGTTTTATCATTGTACTATCTTTGGCTGAAGAGCGGCGTATTGTGCTGCTGCCAGCCTACCTGTTCTACTGGTATTAAAATCACAATAAAGGAAAAAAAACCCTAGTCCAGTCAGTCTGGTACTCGCTCTGGATTTAGTTTCTATCTCGGCGGTACTGCGTTCTGGTCGTTGCTCGTTGTTGACATTTGCCTGGCTCTGGTTCTGAGTGGATTTACTGTTGGTGTTTGGTGTTGTGGTTTCCACAAGCCTCCGTTGTTTATCTCTTCCTTGATGTGTCGGTCATAGTCGGTTGTTGTCGGTTGTCGTTGGTCTGTCGTCCGACTCGTCCTGTGTTTACCCGGTGGTGCGTGCTCCACCGCCGGCGGCTTCCCCACCTGGCGGCTCCGATCCGCAGCCCAAGGTGTTCCCGCAGTTGGTTTTGGTTAGTACAGTGACAACTGGATGATGTAAGGAATTACAATTATATTAAGATTCTCGTTCTTATTGTAGCAAGGCTGTTTCTGAAGAGCTGTAGATTTGCAAAGTAAGCTCTGTTCCCTGCTTGTGTCTTTTGCCTTATAGTCTTTCCAATGCTGTTATCATTTGACACTGAAGCTTCCCAGTAACTGCGACAGAACACTCCTTTGAACATTTCCCAGTTATATTTAGGTCTTCTGTCTGAAGATTGTGACATTACCACATATTTTGTTTTATTTCCATTTACTATAAAGCCGATTTTTAATGCTTCTGTTTCCGTTGCCAGATATCTTTCTTTAAGTGTGTTGGCATTTCTTCACGCTATTGCTGTGTCATCAGCATCCGCATTTATCTGGCTAGTTTTCTTAAATATGGTTTTATTGAGTTTATTTTCTACACTGTACACTGGTATATTGAATATGACAGTGGAGAGACTATCATTTTGCTTCATTCCTTTATTGAAAAAGAATCTTTCATTCGTCCTGTTACAACATCTTTTTTTGCTGTTGTCTCTATCATTGTCATTCTGATTAGATTTATTAGTTTGCCACATATATAATTTTCTCTCAGATCTATGTAGTTCCACCGATTTATACTGTCAAACGCTTATTTGAAATGGATGTCGCTAGTTTTCATGTCGTTAATCTTTAATACATTTTCCATTGTTTTACCGAACACATTATTCTTCATAATTCTAAAAATAAATTCTGCTGTTCAGCCAAGGATGATAAGCGTTTCATATTAGGTGATCAACTGAGTTCTGTTGCATGGAGATCATTGCTGTGTATGCAAAAGTTAATTTAGCAGTAGCCTAGTGAGACATAGAAAGAAGTTTACATGTTACAATATACATTTACACTCTGCAACATTTTTTTCTGTACAGTTCAAAATGGCTCTGAGTACTATGGGACATAACATCTGAGGTCATCAGTCCCCTAGAACTTAGAACTACTTAAACCTAACTAACACACATCCATGCCCGAGGCACGATTGGAACCTGCGACCGTAGCAGTCACGCGGTTCCGGACTGAAGCGCCTAGAACCACTCGCCACAACGACCGGATTTCTGTACAGTGTCTTTCTCATCCTATTAAATCACTTTTTGACAAGTTGAGTGCGCAATTATGTTAATCAGTTCAAGCATCGTTTGGTTTCTACAGTTCAACAGAAAAAATAGGTTTACCAGCACAAAATGATGAACGTTTGATACGAAATTATGCTGAATAATCGATTACTTTTGAACATGACCCCAATTAGGATGAAGAAGATAACATATATTTTTGGAAATACTGTTGTATAATTGCATTCTTTTGAATATGGTGCAGAAATAAATCCAATGTCTTTCAGCGTGGTGGGCTATGCAAACTGACTGCCATGTTTTGCTTTAGGAAAAAAAATACTGTATCGCGAATGGCCATTATCGTTTGTAAAAGATGCTAAAAACCATCTCACCATTTCCATCTTGAATTTTAGGTGCAACGATCTGCTGTTCCATTTTTAATAAGTGCTAAAGGAAATTTCTACCACCACCACCATCTTGGCTTATTAAATTTTCCTCCCACCGCTGTTATATTGCATGTTTAAATTTCCCACAATTCGTCATCTTGAAATTTTTAAATTTACTACCAACGTGACGTCACTGAAAAAAGAGGTGTGACTTATGAAGTCATAGTTAAGGGAGCGTGGCTTGAGTCATCACAGATGTAAACAATTTGAGCCAGAGTACCCACAGCATAATACGCCAGCTCATAGTAAATGTATGAAATATTTGTCTGCCCCATTCCAAGAAGACACATGCGCTTCGGTTTTTCTCATGTGCTGAGCAACATATGCTTGTATAGTACTCTACAGTCACTTGCCCTTGCAGTGTAGTACAGTTATTTGTTACACTACAGTGATTAACAGATCAAGCAACAATTTTTGATAGAGATTTCATATTAATGTGTTGTCCATATACTTCCATTCTTGGTAGCTACTAGTACAACGTCTCAGGACATATTTGGTTTTGATTGTTGGTTCTTCATCATCTAACAAATTAACTAGTGTCAGTTGCAATACCATATCAGCTTTAGATGATCTATGTCACGAATTTTTAGAACTCATAACTCGGGTCAGGCAACGTCCTTCGGAGTTCATATCATATTGTAGCTGTTAATACACTCCTGGAAATGGAAAAAAGAGCACATTGACACCGGTGTGTCAGACCCACCATACTTGCTCCGGACACTGCGAGAGGGCTGTACAAGCAATGATCACACGCACGGCACAGCGGACACACCAGGAACCGCGGTGTTGGCCGTCGAATGGCGCTAGCTGCGCAGCATTTGTGCACCGCCGCCGTCAGTGTCAGCCAGTTTGCCGTGACATACGGAGCTCCATCGCAGTCTTTAACACTGGTAGCATGCCGCGACAGCGTGGACGTGAACCGTATGTGCAGTTGACGGACTTTGAGCGAGGGCGTATAGTGGGCATGTGGGAGGCCGGGTGGACGTACCGCCGAATTGCTCAACACGTGGGGCGTGAGGTCTCCACAGTACATCGATGTTGTCGCCAGTGGTCGGCGGAAGGTGCACGTGCCCGTCGACCTGGGACCGGACCGCAGCGACGCACGGATGCACGCCAAGACCGTAGGATCCTACGCAGTGCCGTAGGGGACCGCACCGCCACTTCCCAGCAAATTAGGGACACTGTTGCTCCTGGGGTATCGGCGAGGACCATTCGCAACCGTCTCCATGAAGCTGGGCTAAGGTCCCGCACACCGTTAGGCCGTCTTCCGCTCACGCCCCAACATCGTGCAGCCCGCCTCCAGTGGTGTCGCGACAGGCGTGAATGGAGGGACGAATGGAGACGTGTCGTCTTCAGCGATGAGAGTCGATTCTGCCTTGGTGCCAATGTTGGTCGTATGCGTGTTTGGCGCCGTGCATGTGAGCACCACAATCAGGACTGCATACGACCGAGGCACACAGGGCCAACACCCGGCATCATGGTGTGGGGAGCGATCTCCTACACTGGCCGTACACCACTGGTGATCGTCGAGGGGACACTGAATAGTGCACG
Source organism: Schistocerca americana (assembly GCF_021461395.2). NCBI lineage: Eukaryota > Metazoa > Arthropoda > Insecta > Orthoptera > Acrididae > Schistocerca > Schistocerca americana. The sequence goes on from NC_060130.1 coordinate 662,306,141, forward strand.
GTACATCCAAACCGTCATCGAACCCATCGTTCTACCATTCCTAGACCGGCAAGGGAACTTGCTGTTCCAACAGGACAATGCACGTCCGCATGTATCCCGTGCCACCCAACGGGCTCTAGAAGGTGTAAGTCAACTACCCTGGCCAGCAAGATCTCCGGATCTGTCCCCCATTGAGCATGTTTGGGATTGGATGAAGCGTCGTCTCACGCGGTCTGCACGTCCAGCACGAACGCTGGTCCAACTGAGGCGCCAGGTGGAAATGGCATGGCAAGCCGTTCCACAGGACTACATCCAGCATCTCTACGATCGTCTCCATGGGAGAATAGCAGCCTGCATTGCTGCGAAAGGTGGATATACACTGTACTAGTGCCGACATTGTGCATGCTCTGTTGCCTGTGTCTATGTGCCTGTGGTTTTGTCAGTGTGATCATGTGATGTATCTGACCTCAGGAATGTGTCAATAAAGTTTCCCCTTCCTGGGACAATGAATTCACGGTGTTCTTATTTCAATTTCCAGGAGTGTAGTTTCCAGTTTTTCCGCAGCCTGAGCCATCACGTACATAGCTGTGTACTATGTAAAGGCAAAATTGGCCTGCTTAACTTTTCTTTGAGTTACCGAGGCCATATCTCCAGACACATGGCCACCCCTATCGTTGGTATTACGAAACCTAGCAGGACTTAGATGTTTTTGAAGCAACTCTAAGGTGATGATTAATGTTCAGGCAACAATCAATATTCACCCCATTCCAAGTCCTAATGAATTGTTTGGCAGGCTAAAAGAATACTATTTATAAGAAAAATCCTCTCGGGTACTGTCTCCAGATATTTTTAGTCACTGAATAAAGAGATTTTCTGTTTTGGTTCAAATGGCTCTGAGCACTACGCGACTTAACTTCTGAGGTCATCAGTCGCCTAGAACTTAGAACTAATTAAACCTAACTAACCTAAGGACATCACACACATCCATGCCTGAGGCAGGATTCGAACCTGCGCCCGTAGCGGTCACGCGGTTCCAGACTGAAGCGCCTTTAACCGCACGGCTACACCGGCCGGCTTTCTATTTAGCAAGCGACTGTCATACAGAGCAGTAAATATGTTTTTCTACTTCTTAATATTACTCTGTTTCGTGAACTGTTATCATCATTCCTCAGGCTGACAATACATTCCCTTACTTCACTGTGGAAAATTAGACATATTAGGATAACACCCATACCTCTATATCGGAAATCAATGGAATAATTAGCAGTTTCTTTCCCCGAGTACCAATGAAAATAACATAAATGTCTTGGAATTATTTAGAATTATTTGATGATTAGCCGTTATTATCTCTGAAGAAATCACAGCGTTTATTTGAATGTCTGAAGACCAGTAACACTCTGACGATTCTGGTTCATGATGAAATCTCCATGATACGGCGAAAGGAATCCTGTAACTTTAGAATATTATGCTACTGATGACATAGCACTTGATTTGTATTCTGTCTGTATGAGACCATGTGTTTCGGAAGGATGACACTCTGCCCTTTTGACACCTTGTTTCACCGACGGAATGGTCTCTTACCCTGCGAGATAGCGACGTTGTTTTGATTTTGTAGTGAGTTAGGGTCGTGACATGTGTATCGGCCGTTCCAGGGCGACAGGAATTGCTGCTGTAACTCTTTCTCCGGTTAAAATGGAAGCGTTTCTCTGGACAGACTGGCACGCCGCCAACGGCTGGAAGTGCTCCAGTAACCGAATCCTGTGCCTCTGCCCACAGTGCTGGCGCACAGGATCAATGACGTATGCCTTTTCACTTAAATCCATTTAGCAATGTTTTAAACGGTGCAGTTCTCATGGATGCTCGGGCATATTTTTTTTAATTTTATTTATTTTTTTTTTTTTCGAATATCGCTTCGACATACGTAACACTCTGAAATATAAATATCTGCAGCGGCAGTTAACATTATTTGTTAAGTCACTAATGTACACCATCAATATCACAGGCCATTTAACGTTTATTCTAGCCATGGGGCAAGATACATTTGCTCCAGTTAGCCATTATCCATCCCTCATATCATGCCTCTTCCTGCATACCAGGATTTTATCACTCCCGTCTATCCCCTTAGGTCTTCCATATGAACGTAACTTCCGTAGAATAAGTACTTGAAGAACTGAATCCCTGATTTTTTGCAAGCTGCCTGCGCAGAAATCAACTGGACAATTCGATGGTTTTCTGTGTATTATACGAGAAGAAGAACAGAAGTTGGGTGTCGGATGATTGACATTTTCGCGGTCCATGCTAGTGGCGTAAGAGACTTTCATCGTCCTACATAGATGATTGTATTTGAACTACTATAGTAAGTAAGTTACGGTGATGTAAATATTAGGCTGTGTGTTGTGTCCCCCGTCTCTTAAATTAGTGGGACTTAATAGTGATTGGCGCTTACTGCGGGCTGTTTGCTGAGCAGTGGATTTTTCGATTCGTCCTACCTCATAAAAAAAAAACTCCTCCCGAACAGGCCACGAAGGCCTAACGGGACCGACCGGCCGCCGTGTCATCCTCAGTCCACAGGCGTCACTGGATGCAGATATGGAGGGGCATGTGGTCAGCACACTACTCTCCCCGCCGTATGTCAGTTACCGAGACCGGAACCGCTACTTCTCAGTTTACCTCGCAAGGGCTGAGTGCACCCCGCTTTCCAACAGCGCTCGGCAGAGCGGATAGTCACCCATTCAAGTGCTAGCCCAGCCCGACAGTGCTTAACTTCGATGTTCTGACGGGAACCGGTGTTACCACTGTGGCACGGCCGTTGGCATCCTACCTCATCCTTTCTTTTAATACCACTCCATAAACAATTCCCATCATGCCATCACCATTGTCATGCATTACCGCCTTCAGCTATTTGTTCGTGTATAGCTTCGCCTGCCCACTTTCCATTAAGTCGTTGTCTCGGTCTTTTATTTCCAGCACAGATCTTCCTTGATCCACATACGATTTACAATATCTGATAAAAGTATCTGGACACCCCTACGTAATGTGGGATTGACCACTAGATGTTACGAGAGGCCGACCCGACCGTATAAAAGGTGGTGGGCAGTATAGTACTGTCCGTAGAGAAGCAGTAACAACGGAGTGGGTCTGTCAGCTCCAGAGAAGCAAATTTCGTGCGAGATTCTCCATTTAAGAAGTGTAATCTCACGATTTGTGACTTTAAGGTTTAAATTCGAGCGACCTGTAGACCAGTTGTTATTCATTTGTTTGTTTATAAGAGCCAGCAACCATTTGTTTCAGGTAGTCAGGTGCCAACTGTCGCCTGATACACCCTGCAGTGAGGCAAGTTACATATTTAGCTTTTTCTATGCTTTCTTAGTAGTGCTGCGATGGACAGGGTGTGTGCACACTGTGTGCAGATGCAGGAGGAGTAGGCCGCAGTTTTCAAACAGCTGGAAATGCTTTTGGCTACGGTAAACCATCTTCAGACTGCTGCCTCTGGGTGTAGCGGTAGCGGAGCATCTGGCATGGGAAGCCTCAGGTGTCAGTTATTTCGTCCACGGGCTCTGCTGCCGAGGCAGCTCCAGTGGACTCTTTGCGGGGGATCCGCCCTCTCCGCATTGGGAGTGGTGGGTGTAACGCGTACGCGTCACTTGAAACTGAGGATCAACGTGGAGCATGACTCCGTCCTTGCATTCACCCTGTGAGTGAACAGGTGGCCGCTCTTTCAGCAGGATCCTAGTAGGCGTACGCTTGGGGAGATGTGGGCGGGGGGGGGGGGGGGGCGAAAGGGATTTGTTAGTTATATGGAGCTCCAATGTTAGGTGCGTTATAGAACCTCTGCGAAAATGGCGTTCAGGATCAGAAAGAAAGCCAATGTGCGCTCGGTATGCCTGCCGGGGGACCTCATTCGAGATGTGGAGGAAGCCTTGCCTGCGGCTATCGAGCGTGCAGAGTGTAGTCGTCTATAACCTGTGGCTCCCCATAGGAAGGGGAGTGTTCACAGCAGTAGACAAAACTAATGTCTCTAATGAGGTCAATTTTGGGTACGACTGTAAAGTTATCTAGACGTGTGTAATAAGTGTAGGTGAATCGAGTTAATTCTTGGGTGTTATTACCGGCAACCTGATTCCGCTATGACAGCTTTAGAGTCATTCAAGAAATTCTACGCTCAGTGGCGCAGAAATACCCAAATCATGCAGAATTAATTGGAGCTGATTTTAACCTACCGAGTGCAGACTGGGACGACTAAGGATTCGTTGCTGGGTGTACGGACGAACAATCTTGCGGAGTACTTTTGAACACGTTTTATGAGAGCTGTGTTGAGCAGCTAACACCCTTGTAGTTACAAACAGGCCTAACCTTATCGATGACATCAGTATAGAGGCAGGAATTAGTGATCATGATGTCATCACAGCGTCGATATTTACTAAAGTCAACAAATCAATCAAGAGGGCTAGGAGAGTACTTTTGCAAGAAAGATCAGATACGCATATCTTAGAATCCCACTTAGTCAATGCACGAACATCATTTAGTTTCAGTATGATGGAAGTAGAGGAATGACGGGTGCTCTGGAGAAGTACGTGTCGAGTAAGTGGATTAAGGATGGAAAAGACCCATCGTGGTTTGATAAAAAAAACTCGGAAAATGCTGAGAAAGAAAAGACAGTTACATTCTCGGTTCAAAAGAGAGCGTGAAAATGACAACAGGAAAAAGTTTGTGAGAGATACGTGAATCTGTCAAATAATCGATGTGCGAAGCATACAACTGCCTCCATCATAACTTAGCAAACGGTCTAGCCGAAAACCCAAGAAAATTCTGGTCCTACGTAAAATCGCTAAGCGGGTTGAAAGCTTCCATCTACTCGTTCGTGGAGCAATCTGGTATGGCAATAGAAGATACCAAAAGGAAAGCTGAAGTTTTAAATTTCGCGTTTTAGAATTCGCTCACGCAGAAGGATCGTATCTACACATCGGCGTTTGACCATCGTACAGACTCTCATAGGGAGGACAGTAATACACTCCTGGAAATTGAAATAAGAACACCGTGAATTCATTGTCCCAGGAAGGGGAAACTTTATTGACACATTCCTGGGGTCAGATACATCACATGATCACACTGACAGAACCACAGGCACATAGACACAGGCAACAGAGCATGCACAATGTCGGCACTAGTACAGTGTATAACCACCTTTCGCAGCAATGCAGGCTGCTATTCTCCCATGGAGACGATCGTAGAGATGCTGGATGTAGTCCTGTGGAACGGCTTGCCATGCCATTTCCACCTGGCGCCTCAGTTGGACCAGCGTTCGTGCTGGACGTGCAGACCGCGTGAGACGACGCTTCATCTAGTCCCAAACATGCTCAATGGGGGACAGATCCGGAGATCTTGCTGGCCAGGATAGTTGACTTACACCTTCTAGAGCACGTTGCGTGGCACGGGATACATGCGGACGTGCATTGTCCTGTTGGAACAGCAAGTTCCCTTGCCGGTCTAGGAATGGTAGAACGATGGGTTCGATGACGGTTTGGATGTACAGTGCACTATTCAGTGTCCCCTCGACGATCACCAGTGGTGTACGGCCAGTGTAGGAGATCGCTCCCCACACCATGATGCCGGGTGTTGGTCCTGTGTGCCTCGGTCGTATGCAGTCCTGATTGTGGCGCTCACCTGCACGGCGCCAAACACGCATACGACCATCATTGGCACCAAGGCAGAAGCGACTCTCATCGCTGAAGACGACACGTCTCCATTCGTCCCTCCATTCACGCCTGTCGCGACACCACTGGAGGCGGGCTGCACGATGTTGGGGCGTGAGCGGAAGACGGCCTAACGGTGTGCGGGACAGTAGCCCAGCTTCATGGAGACGGTTGCGAATGGTCCTCGCCGATACCCCAGGAGCAACAGTGTCCCTAATTTGCTGGGAAGTGGCGGTGCGGTCCTCCACGGCACTGCGTAGGATCCTACGGTCTTGGCGTGCATCCGTGCGTCGCTGCGGTCCGGTCCCAGGTCGACGGGCACGTGCACCTTCCGCCGACCACTGGCGACAACATCGATGTACTGTGGAGACCTCACGCCCCACGTGTTGAGCAATTCGGCGGTACGTCCACCCGGCCTCCCGCATGCCCACTATACGCCCTCGCTCAAAGTCCGTCAATTGCACATACGGTTCACGTCCACGCTGTCGCGGCATGCTACCAGTGTTAAAGACTGCGATGGAGCTCCGTATGACACGGCAAACTGGCTGACACTGACGGCGGCGGTGCACAAATGCTGCGCAGCTAGCGCCATTCGACGGCCAACACCGCGGTTCCTGATGTGTCCGCTGTGCCGTGCGTGTGATCATTGCTTGTACAGCCCTCTCGCAGTGTCCGGAGCAAGTATGGTGGGTCTGATACACCGGTGTCAATGTGTTCTTTTTTCCATTTCCAGGAGTGTAATTCTCTGGTGTAGAGACGCAACTGAAAGAGCTGAAAACAAATCAGTAGCTAGGTCCGGGTGGAATTCCAATTCGATTTTACAAAGAGTACTCTATGGCAGTGGCCCCTTACTTAGCTAGCATGTATGGCAGATTTCTTGCCCAACACAATGTCCCAAGTGAGTGGAAAAAGCGCAGGTGGCTCCTCTATATACGAAGGTTAAAAGAAGCGACCCGAAAAAGTACAGACGTATATCCGTAACATAGGTTTGCTGCTAAATTCTTGAGCAAACTCTCAGTTCGAGTATACTGAATATATTACTTTCTTTCCGCCGGTTTTCTTCTCGAAGTTCAAGGCTTTATTGAGGAAAACTAACAAAAAAATTACAATTCAAAGTACTGGCCATTTCTTTCTCCCATTTTTCGGTCAACACTCGAAACTCGAGGCAGAAGAACTGGGCATATTTTGAAGAGATCCATGAACCTATCCAATTTCGAACTTATTCATGTGTGCTATTCTGCCCGGTAGAGTGCCACTGGTATTAGGATGATAGTCAGTCATTCCAATATCTCCAACTATGTTTTGACGCGTTTTGCGGCATGGGGTCTAGTACTGTCATGCTGCAAAATCACCTTTTCAGGTGTATCGCTGTATTGTGGCCGTTTGTCTTTCAGTGCTAGGCTCAAACGCAAAAATTGCTTTCGATAACGATCTCCTGTGATTGTTTCCGTTGGTTTCAGTAGCATCGGAAACCTTCTCTCTTCCACCGCCATGCCGGTCTTCGACGTCAAAATCACCCTTCTTGAAGCCTTAAACCATTCTCTGCACGTTCTTTCGCTAACAGTTGCCTCACCATAGGTCTTACCACCATCTAACGAGCCTTAGCCGCCGATTTCTTCATGTTAAAACAGGAAACAAAAACTTCCCTCAAATGACGGGAACTGCGCTCGTAAGTTAACTTATTCAATCGAGAATAACTTAAGAATCAATCATAAATCGACTAACATGTTGATGTTGTGTATACAAGTGCCTGAGCTTGTTGTATGACGCTTACGACCTCCCAGCTGCACCACCATTTGCCGCTACTGCCATATATTGCAAAACTGTAACGCTGACAACAAATTTCTTTGAGACGGAATAGCTTATGTCCACAAATCAGAACAGTTTTAGAAAGCATCGCTCGTGCAAAACTCAGGTTACCCTTTTCTCACATGGTATTCTGCGAACTGTGGATGGGTGGAAAAAAAACGTATGATACGGTGGCTGACTGCAAACAGTAAACGAAGGAACGAGCGTAAGAAATAGGTTCCGAGATACGTGAGTGGTTTGCAGACTTCCGAAGTAATAGGACGCAGTACACTGTCCTCGATGGCGAGTGTTTCTCAGAGACGAGAGTATCGTCAGCATTGACCCAGGGGAATGTGTTATTCTCTATATACATATATGATCTGGCGGACAGACTCAACTCTGCCCGAACAGGCCATGAAGGCCCAACGGGACCGACCGCCCGGCCGCCGCGTCACCCTCAGCCCATTGGCGTCACTGGATGCGAATATGGAGGGGCATGTGGTCAGCACACCGCCCTCCCGGCCGTATGTCAGTTTCCGGGACCGGAGCCGCTACTTCTCAATCAAGTAGCTCCTCAGGTTGCCTCACAAGGGCTGAGTGCACCCCGCTTGCCAACAGCACTCGGCAGACCGGATGGTCACCCATCCAAGTGCTAGCCCAGCCCGACAGCGCTCTGGCAGTGGTCTGGCGCACAGGGTGGGCAGAAATCTGCGGTTGTTTGCCGACGTTCCCGTAGTGTACAGTAAGGTGTCGCAGTTGAGTGTAGGAAGATACAAGATGACTTAGACAAAATTTCCAGTTGATGTGATGAATGGCAGCTAGCCCTAAATGTGGAAAAATGTAGGGTAATGCGGATGAGCAGGAAGAACAAACCTATAATGCTCGGATACAGTATTACTAGCGCCTTGCTTGACACAGTCGAGTAGTTTAAATGTCTGGGCATGACGTTGCAATGCGATATGAGGTGGAACGAGCCTGTGAGAACTGTGGAAGGGTTACTGGGAGAATTTTAGGAAAGAGTGAGTCATTTGTAAAGGAGACCACATATAGGACGCTGCTGCGACCTAGTCTTGAGTAATACTCGTGTGTTTGGGATCCCAACCAGGTCGGATTCAAGGAAGACATCGAAGCAGTAGGTTGAATCAATACGCAGATGGTACAGCGATACTTCAGATGGGAATCTCTGGGGGGGGGGGGGGGGGGGGGGGGGCAGGCGACACTCTTTTTCGAGGAACGCTATTGAGAAAACTTAGAGAACTGGAATTTGAAGCTGACTGTAGAACGATCCTACTGTCGCCAATATACTTTTGCGTAAGGACCAGGAACATAAGATAAAATATGGCTCGAATGTAAGGATACAGTCGTTTCTCTCTCTCTGTTTGTGAGTGGAACTGGAAGGGAAATTGCTAACGTTGGTACAACGTACACTCCACAACACAACGTACGATATGTTGCCGAGTCTGTATAAAGATAGTGGGTTCAGTGACTTAGAACGTGGACTAGATATTGAATGTCACCTGAATAACAAATTCATTAGGGATAATGCAACCGTTTTAAATCTGCTCAAGTCGTCTTTTGGCTATATGAGAGTGAAGTGAAAGCGCGAAGGAATACACTACAGCTAAATTAAGACTAGGCAGTCTTCGTGAATTCTCGGACAGGGACCGTCGAGCATTCCGGAGGGCGGTTGTGAAAAGTCGTATGAAATCAGTGGAGGGATTCACTCGTGATTTCGAAAGCGCTACCAGCAGTCCAGCTAGCGCAAAAACTGGGCGCAGGGAGTTCAAAAGAATGGAATACAGGGCCCGGGCTGTTAAGAAGCCACAAATTTCTAGTCAGTGCTAAGCGACGCTTGAAGTGGTGTAATGAGTGGCGCCGCTGGACAGCGGATGACTGGAGACGAGTGATTAGGAGTCATGGATCACACTGTGGCCTGCGGCGGTCCGATGGTAGGGTTTGGGTTTGGCTAATGGCTGGAGAGCGCCCTGTTGTGAAGGGTAGCGCCAGCAGTGATGTACGGAAAAGGGAACGAAGTTCTGAGTTTAATACGCCGCCGACAGAACGGTCATTAGAGACGGATCACAAACACTATTACGAAAGGATGGGGAAGAAAATCGGTCGAGTCGTTTACGAGGGAACCAGGAGGAATTTTTCAAAATCACGGGGAACCTAAATCTGGGTGGGCGGACGGGAATTTTAACCGTCGTCCTCCCGAATGCGAATCCCGTGTGCTAACGAATACGCCATCTCGCTTGGTAAGTGCAGAGGACGTGGTGTACCGGTATGTGGGTCTATTTCGTGTTTAGGAAGTGGTCCGCTAACGGTACTCAAAAAAACGCTAAATGTGGAAGGAAACGAACACATTTTATAACATTATGTGCTGCGTACAGGAGCAATCCGAAGAGGATGATTGATTGTATCAGAATGACAATGCAAACTGTCATAAAGCAGCACCTGTGAGGTAATATTTTGTGGGCAAACATTACTGAAACTAGATGTACCGCCCCGATTCTCGACCTAAACCCAATCGAACAACTTTGGGACGAAATAGAACGTAGACTTTGCTCCAGAACCTAGCGTCCAACATCACTACCATCTCTGGTTTTGGCTCTTGAGGCAGAATGGGCTGCCATTCCTGCAGAGACATTCAGACACTTCATGGAGAGTGCCTCCAGCGGAGTTCAAGCCATCATGAAGGCGAAAGGTGGACACATTCCATATTAATGTCCACTAATACGTGACCGGGTACTTTTCATCAGATACACTTGGCTGCACGTTCCGCCCACTCCATTTCATTTTCATTGTGGTCATAACCATGCATTCCACTTAAATATGTTCACTGCCTCATTTGTTTGTTTTTCTGACTATTCTAATAATTTCCAACAAGTATATCGCCATTGCTCGCTGACAACCCTCGAATTTATATGAGTTTCGCATTAATAGTTTGTTTCTCTGCCATCAGTCAAAGCTATAGTACGAACTGGTTCCAAACCTTACTTTTCAGACAGTTCAGAAGCATAGTTTCGAAACTCTCACTTAGTCTGTGAAATGCAGTCCAAGCAATTTTTACACTTCTATTTATCTTTAATGCGGTCCATCCAGTCACTGTCTTCACTTTCACTAAATGCAAAAGCTGTCACCTCATTCTTAATTAGAACTGTTTTCATTTTGATATATGGGTTGCACATTGTTTTATACTTCGTTATCGAACTTTACCTGAACTAGTGGCAAACAATGTAATGATGTCGGTAAAACGAGGATGGTTCTGGAATTTTCCATAAACATGTATTCCATCTTCGTTTTACCACTTTAAGGATGTGAATGTTTCCTCTAGGACTGGTGTTAATAGTTTTGACGATATTTAATCTTTAGATTCCAGGTCTGTCACTGTCCTGATGCAGTGTAATGGAATGTGTAATATAGCTGTCTATATTCTTCGGTAGGGTAACACAGACTGCATCAATGCCCTGCTTCTCAGGTACTGTCAGTACAGATTTTGTTGAAACTGAGGGAAAATTTTTTCTTGGAATTTATAGATATCGAACAGACTGGTAATTCATACTCATTGCTCCATTCTATAATATCATTCATGACTTGCAGGTGGTCCATTGTATTATGTCAGATTGCAAAGTCAGCGTATTCCTTTGCCTGGCCAAGATTCAATGTTTGTTCTACGCAATTTGGTGAAAATTTAATTACTATATTGCACATTACGGAGAGAAGGCTGACTGGTCCGTATCTTTTTATGTAATGTCTATTTCTTTTCGTTTTTGTAAAATTGCCTTCTTTAATAAACATTTCCTTCCCTAACTCGAGCTTGTGCTCCGTCTCTAATGACCTCGTTGTCGATGGGACGTTAAACACTAATCTCCTCCTCCTCCTAATAAACATTCATAAATTTTTCACGTTCCATTTGCATAACCTTTCCTCCAGCTGTAATCGCTTCAATCGAAACAGTTATGTGCTGCCACCTTCTCATTCTTCATACCACGAATGGCTTTTTACATGTCATCTAGTATTACTTCCAGACTCATTATCTTCATCACTACCTATCTTCGTTCTTTTTCATCTTTTGACTTGCACAAAAATTTTAAAAAAACCTGGGAAAGCTTGTACAGTTTTCTCTCTTTTGTTAGTGCCCTCTGCCACCTCAGCTGTTGAAATGTAGTCTCTACAGAACGAAAATTACTGTTTTCGTAAATTACTGTTTTGTGTTCTTTATAATTAATTGTTTTCCACTGATTCTCTGCCAAATTTCATTGCACATTTTTACATCCTGTCGAAGACAGTTCAGAATTGTTTTGATTAATTCAGCGTATCACATTACTGCTAGCGCTACACCTTCATTTTCTGTTTAATAGCTACCTTGCTTTGTTTGAGATTTTCTTTTCTTCTGCTTTTTTTGGATCAGCGGTATCTTATGCTGTTTGTGTAGGTACCTTTGATAAATAATTTTCCCTTAATCTAAGTACCTTTGAAATTCTCTTCATGTACTAAGCTCTGACCTTCTTAATTTCATTCTGTGTAACTCCCAGTTCTTAAACTCTCTTAATCTACATTTCTGTCGACCTCTCTAATGATTCTTCTTTTTCTAACTTTGTATCTATTTCTGTTCCGAATATTAGGAGACTACATTCAATTTCAGTTCGCAAGAGGTTCAAGACCATCACGTCCGGTACAGCGTCTTCAGTCTTTGATAAAATGTAATACGTTTCAGTTTTACTCCCACTTACTCTCTGCAAAATCCATTTTCTGTTGTCTTTCTTGCGGAGTAATGTATTGGAGATAAACATGATGCTGTCCTTGGCAAATTTAACAAACGTATGACGTCTGCCATCTCCCTTATCGGACCCAAAGTGCCCCAATGAAGTATCGTTCTTTAGTTTTCGTCCTACTTTTGCACAACAATCGCCCATCAGCATCTTGTAGTGAGATTTTCTGTCATTTATCTGCTTCTGTAACTCCTGGTAGTGGTGTTCTATACCCTCACAAAAATGTGAGCACATTGCGGGTACAACCGACCATTACCGTCTTGTCGTGGTATTCGCTTTCATTTATCTGTTACTGTAACTCCTGGTATTTTCACGGAAAATCTTTTCTTGATTTTTAAAACAATTCTTCTGTTATGTCTGATTTCCCATATGTATCCGTAATATTAGTTTAATTTTCTTTTTTACAATAAATCTACACCTGAACATTGTCCTTGCCCTGCTTTTCTGTCTTGAATCAAATTGCTTTTGTTGTCTTCAGTCCTGAGACTGGTTTGATGCAGCTCTCCATGCTACTCTATCCTGTGCAAGCTTCTTCATCTCCCAGTACCTACTGCAGCCTACATCCTTCTGAATATGCTTAGTGTATTCATCTCTTGGTCTCCCTCTACGATTTTTACCCTCCACGCTGCACTCCAATACTAAATTGGTGATCCCTCGATGTCTCAGAACATGTCCTACCAACCGATCCCTTCTTCTAGTCAAGTTGTGCCACAAGCTCCTCTTCTCCACAATTCTATTCAATACCTCCCCATTAGTTATGTGATCTACCCATCTGATCTTCAGCATTCTTCTGTAGCACCACACTTTGAAAGCTTCTATTCTCTTCTTGTCTAAACTATTTAATGTCCATGTTTCACTTCCATACATGGCTACACTCCATACAAATACTTTCAGAAACGACTTTGACATTTAAATCTATACTCGATGTTAACAAATTTTCCATCTTGAGAAACGTTTTCCTTGCCATTGCCAGTCTACATTTTATATCCTCCCTACTTCGACCATCATCAGTTATTTTACTCCCCAAATAGCAAAACATCTTTACTACTTTAAGTCTCTCATTTCCTAATCTAATTCCCTCAGCATCGTCCGACTTAATTCGACTACATTCCATTATCAAAAATGGTTCAAATGGCTCTGAGCACTATGGGACTTAACATCTGAGGTCATCAGTCCCCTATAACTTAGAACTACTTAAACCTAACTAACCTAAGGACATCACACACATCCATACCCGAAGCAGGATTCGAACCTGCGACCGCAGCAGTCGCGCGGTTCCGGACTGTAGCACCTAGAACCGCTCGGTCACCGAGGCCGGCGCCATTCCATTATCTTCGTTTTGCTTTTGTAGATGTTCATCTTATACCCTCCTTTCAAGACGCTGTTCATTCCATTCAACTGCTCTTCCAAGTCCTTTGCTGTCTCTGACAGAATTACAATGTCATCGGCGAACCTCTTAAGTTTTTATTTCTTCTCCATGGATTTTTATACCTATTCCAAACCTTTCTTTTGTTTCCTTTATTGCTTGCTCAATATACAGATTGAATAATATCGGGAATAGGCTACAACCCTGTCTCACTCCCTTCCCAACAACTGCTTCCCTTTCATATCCCTCGACTCTTATAACTGCCATCTGCTTTCTGTACAAATTGTAAATAGCCTTTCGCTCCCTGTATTTTACCCCTGCCACCTTCAGAATTTGAAAGAGAGTATTCCAGTCAACATTGTCAAAAGCTTTCTCTAAGTCTACAAATGCTAGAAACGTAGGTTTGCCATTCCTTAATCCTTCTTCTAAGATACGTCGTAGGGTCAGTATTGCCTCCCGTGTTCCAAAACTTCTACGGAATCCAAACTGATCTTCCCTGAGGTCGGCTTCTATCAGTTTTTCCATTCGTCTGTAAAGAATTTGCGTTACTATTTTGCAGCTGTGACTTATTAAACTGATAGTTCGGTAATTTTCACATCTGTCAACAACTGCTGTCTTTGGGATTGGAATTATTATATTATTCTTGAAGTCTGAGGGTATTTCGCCTGTTTCATACATTTTGCTCACCAGATGGTAGAGTTTTGTCAGGACTAGCTCTCCCAAGGCTGTCAGTAGTTCTAATGGAATGTTGTCTACTCCCGGGGGTTTGTTTCGATTCAGATTTTTCAGTGCTCTGTCAAACTCTTCACGCAGTATCATATCTCCCATTTCATCTTTATCTACATCCTTTTCCATTTCCATAATATGGTCCTCAAGTACATCGCCCTTGTATAGACGCTCTATACACTCCTTCCACCTTTCTGCTTTCACTTCTTTGCTTAGAACTGGGTTTCCATCAACGCTCTTGATATTCATGCAAGTGGTTCTCCTTTCTCCAAACGTCTCTTTAATTTTCCTATAGGCAGTATCTACCTTACCCTAATGAGATAAGCCTCTACATCCTTAGATTTGTCCTCTGGCCAGCCCTGCTTAGCCATTTTGCACTTCCTGTCGATATCATTTTTGAGACGTTTGTATTCCTTTTTGCCTGCTCCATTTACTGCATTCTTATATTTTCTCCTTTCATCAATTAAATTCAATATTTCTTCCGTTACCCATGGGTTTCTACTAGCCCTCGTCTTTTTACCTATTTGATCCTCTGCTACCTTCACTATTTCATCCCTCAAAGCTACCCATTCTTCTTCTATTGTACTTCTTTCCCCCATTCCTGTCAATTGTTCCGTTATGCTCTCCCTGAAACTCTGTACAATCTCTGGTTTAGTCAGTTTATCCAGGTCCCATCTCCTTAAATTCCCACCTTTTTGCAGTTTCTTCAGTTTTAATCTACAGTTCATAACCAATAGATTGTAGTCAGAGTCCACATCTGCCCCTGGAAATGTCTTACAATTTAAAACCTGGTTACTAAATCTCTGTCTTACCATTATATAATCTATCTGATACCTTTCAGTATCTCCAGGTTTCTTCGATGTATACAACCTTCTTTCGTGATTCTTTAACCAAGTGTTAGCTATGATTAAATTATGCTCTGCGCAAAATTCTACCAGGCGGCTTCCTCTTTCATTTCTTAGCCCCAATCCATATTCACCTACTATGTTTCCTTCTCTCCCTTTTCCTACACTCGAATTCCAGTCACCCATGACTATTTAATTTTCGTCTCCCTTCACTACCTGAATAATTTCTTTTATCTCATCATACATTTCATCAATTTCTTCGTCATCTGCAGAGCTAGTTGGCATATAAACTTGTACTACTGTAGTAGGCGTGGGCTTCGTGTCTATCTTGGCCACAATAATGCGTTCACTATGCTGTTTGTAGTGGCTGACCCGTACTCCTCTTTTTTTTATTCATTATTAAACCTACTCCTGCATTTCCCCTATTTGATTTTGTATTTAGAACCCTGTAGTCACCTGACCAGAAGTCTTGTTCCTCCTGCCACCGAACTTCACTAATTCCCACTATATCTAACTTTAACCTACCCATTTCCCTTTTTAAATTTTTTAACCCACCTTCCCGATTAAGGGATCTGACATTCCACGCTCCTATCCGTAGAACGCCAGTTTTCTTTCTCCTGATAACGACGTCCTCCTGAGTAGTCCCCGCCCGGAGATCCGAATGGGGGACTATTTTACCTCCGGAATATTTTACCCAAGAGGACGCCATCATCATTTATCCATACAGTAAAGCTGCATGCCCTCGGGAAAAATTACGGCCGTAGTTTCCCCTTGCTTTCAGCCGTTCGCAGTACCAGCACAGCAAGGCCGTTTTTATTAATGTTGCAAGGCCAGGTCAGTCAATTATCCAGACTGTTGCCCCTGCAACTACTGAAAAGGCTGCTGCCCCTCTTCAGGAACCACACGTTTGTCTAGCCTCTCAGTCTATACCCCTCCGTTGTGGTAGCACCTATGGTACGGCTATCTGTATCGTTGAGGCACGCAAGCCTCCCGACCAACGGCAAGGTCCATGGTTAATGGGGGGTGAATCAAATTACCTGATTTTTAATTCAGCATGACCTTCGTCTTTCCATCGCACTTATAATAAGCTGCTATCTCATTTGATCTTATTTAACTACTTTCCTTCTCCACTAATTTATTTTTAGATCATAAAAATCTGCAGTTTATTGTCCTCGAATAAAAAACCTTGGAGGTATTTGGTTTTTTTTCTCAATATTCTTTCTTTTGGTGTGGAATATAGACGTTACAGGATGTTACACGAAACAGTAGAACCTGCAACCGTATACGTAATAAATTATCCTGACAGAATTCTAAGGGTTTCACGAGAAATATGAAAAGTATTAATCTCACAGCTTTGGACCAGCACGACAGGTACGCATACTGATCACATCGTTACTCACCAATTAGTCAATCGTTCTACCACTTGTGATTCATGCAGTCCAGAGGGTACCAAACTGAGTCTGACCACGCTGTATGCAAAGCGGATTGGTCAATAACCCGTCCGAATTTCATCCCCATAAAAAGATTCCTTAAGACTGCTTCCTTATGGGTATCAATAATTGATTGACGTGAACGTCTGGGCTCAAAACAGGGATCTATCCAGGTTGGTTCCCTAAATAGTCATTACGATATAACTGACGGCTATTCGTCCAAGCTTTTCCGTCACCAAATTTGTGTTTACTGTTTTCTTCATTTTTAATAATAGCGAGAGGGACCGTAGTTATGACACAGGATTAACGGTGAGGAATTGTGAAGTATAACCAATAACGTTAGTTCTTTCGTAGTTGTCTAAATCACGTATGGCGAATCCTAGGATGGTTTGTTCGATAACGCAAGGGATGATTCTTGCCCCTGTTCTTCTCTAGCAGAGTTAACGTTGTGTATCTAATGGTATAAATACGCAGAAGCTGTTTCTATCTTTTCTTTCCTAAATAATTTTTCTCGTTCATCTGTAACACCATATTTTTACGCCTACCAGAGTCTGATTTTCTAGATTTTTCGCTATTTCCACCTATATTGTAACGCAGTCGCTCAAAACTCTAATTGGAGGAACTCCTTTTATTGTTTTGCGTATACTAAAGTTGGTTTTGCTACTTCATACTAAGCAAAACTTGGCTGTAGAACAGTCAGAAACTGCGTATGTTCTACATTATTTGGGCCAAGGAACGATTTCGGTTGAAGAAACTTCAGACATTTAGGAAAATCATACTCTTGGATTTCAATTCTTTCGATTAACTTAAAACAATGACTTTACGTGGTAGTAACAACTTCGTCATATGTCGTGATACACTGGCGAATAGCCACGCTTACATCTTAACCAACACTGAGTGCATGAATGACTATTAAGAGTGATTGCGACTTCGTGGTTTAGGATAGTTGTTACTTCATGCAACCTGCCACATGTAACAAAACTATATGTCTACCGCTAATTTCACTTCCCTGCACAAAGACTTACAGGTGTTATTTCCCTGAAGGTCTTCCGCTGTTATGCGCTAACAGACGTTCTGTATAAATGACGTACCGCCTGAAAACATTGAACGCTTCGATTTTCTGCTACATACAACTGGCAGGAGTTTGATGGGAATGTGCAAGATCTGGCAGTTTGCTTGAATTTTTTGCTTTGCTTCACAGTATCTCAGAATCAAAATGTATTTCCCGCAATTGTCCAAAATCTGCAGCACGTTGATTATGCTGATTTGTTCGTCTGCAGTATCTCAACACTCATTAGTCAAGTATACTAAACAGCAAATTAGACTATTTGTTTGGAGACACTGAAAGTTCATAGCTATATCGTCGAAATTACGCATTATGAGAACTGTGGCTGTAATACAATTATAGTGTTCATAATTTTAATCATTAACTGGCCACAAGTACGGTTTAAAGAATTTATTTAAATCAAACCATTACCGGTCTTGGATTTCTTGCTCATTAATTTTAAGATGGCCCTTACAGAGTTTTCCAACAGGAAAGCAAGAATGTCTGTAAGAACCATCTGAAGGCGTATTTGTAAGAAATACGAAACTGAAATTAGGTTACCTCACGATGTTGATGATTGAGATTGGGAAGCTCAATGCGTTAGCCACAAACTGGAAGCCGAGCCGTCTAGGAATTGTCTTCTGAATGGGACGAATCACTACATTGTTTGATATTGGTCCGCTCAAATTCTTGTTCGCATAAAACTGATTTAAGATTATGTATAGGCAAGAGAGAACATTTCTTTCCCTTTAAATGTGTGATTGTACTTACAGTGTATTTTTCAGAGAGACTGCATCTGTGTTTGTGTTTTCGCCTTTTGTTTTTATGGTTTAAACAAAATTTAAACATTTACCATTATTTTCTACCAAGGACTAAACTATAGATAACTGAATACACAATAGAAAGAAAACAAACTGACAGAACAAGAACGCTATAGATTAGGCAAGGGGAAATTAAAATCATTAACACTTCCATCTCACCCGACTCTTCTGACATAATTAGATTGCTTTATTTCCTCTTCTTATCTCTTGATCTAAGGACAAGTGCTCATAGCCTATTAATCGATCCTCTGACAATTCATTTATCATTACTAATGACAAGCTGTAATCCCTTCATGCTTTAATCGCACCCTGCTGTCACTCTATTTTTAAAATAATAAGGCGTGAGGATGAAGATAGCAGCGAACTTCCGAAGCTGACCCTGAACACGATTGACGTGTTGGTATTAAACGATATCTCGAGCCGCATTACAACAGAAAGAAATTGAATTTTCCTGGTCCTACAGACGATCCCTCTAGAAAGCTACACGCTCTTCATTACTAATTGAATGACAAATATATTTCACTTGCAGATTAATCAGTCTTTTTTAAGTTCCGAGGCGTGTTCCTTTCAAGACTGATTAACTAAAGATGCCTGTACTTAGGTGGAGACTTTATCTGTCCCAAGCAACTTCTAGTCCCATTTATTGACATTGAAACGTATGATACTCTCTATTAGAAGATTCTCATGCTCATACAGACATAACCGGAAACAACCTCCAGAAAAGGCACGAAAGATTCTTCCGTACTTCATGTGCAGGCCATCTACAATGAAGCTTTACTTAAATAACAGCAAGCTCGCGCTAGACGACGCGCGAATGACGGAGCGCTTGGGAAATGAATATTAGGATTTAACGTCCCATCGGCAACGAGATAATTAGACGGAGAATGGTGGACTGCACCAACTGGCGAATGGAATCGCAGAGTCTTAGAAAGGTCTAAGTACCCATTGGATAATTTAGACGCTGGACACACTGCAACTACTCAAAATCAACTAGATCGCTCGTATTACTTATAAGTTACCAGTCTTGATACATTAGAGTACGATTATTTCTCTTCCCCTAACTGTATCCTCACTCTGCGACACGTTTCAACAACATCGCTCAACTTAGTGATAGTGGACTAAGAACTGAGTACACAATTGCTGACGGGTTTCACAGGAAGGCTAAAACGATGGAGCTTCTGCGTAGCCTCATATGCCATGTAGAAATACTTTTACCAGTGGAAGGAACGAATGCAGAAAGATGCGTCAACTGAATTGGATCGAACGTTGTGGTACTATCACTGATTTAATATAGCTGATAAGTACATAAATTTTTCAAGATAAATTTTATTGCTTTTGTTTCGGGAATCGTACATAACATTTTCCGCCGAAACGCGATAACAAGCCTGTTCTACATTGAGATAAAAAAAGTGATGGGATAACTTGCAATATCGTGTCAGACCACCTTTTATCCCACGTAGTGCAGCAGCTCAACATGACACAGGCTCAACAAGTCGTTGAAGTCCCCTGCAGAAATATTGAACCATGCCGCCTCTATAGGCGTCCATAATTGCGAAAGTGCTGCCGGTGCAGGATTTTATGCTCAAACTGAGCTCTCGATTATGACCCACAAATGTTCGATGGGATACGTGTCGGGGGATCTGGGTGGCCAAATCATTAGCTCGATTTGTTCAGTGTTCTTCAAACCAATCGTGAACAACTATAGCACAGTGACCTGTCGCATTGTCATCCATAAAAATTCCATCGTTGTTTGGGAACATGAAGTCCATGAATGGTTACAAATCGCCTCCAGGTAGCCGAACATAACCGTTTCCAGTCCATGATCGGTTCACTTAGACCAGAGGACCCAGTCCATTCCATGCAAACACAGCCCACACAATTGTGGAGTCACCACCAGCTTGCACAGCATCTTTCTTGACAACTTGGGCCCTCGGATTCGTGGGATCTGCGCCACACTCAAACCCTACTATTATCTCTTACCAACTGAAATCGTACTCATCTGACCAGGTTACGGTTTCCCTGTCGTCCAACTGATTTGGTTACGAGCCCAAGAGAGGCACTGCTGCCATAGCCCATTAACGCCAAATTTCACCGCATTGTACTACCGGATACGATGGTCGTACAGCCCACATTAAAATATGCGGTTATTTCACTCAGTGTTGCCTGTCTGTTAGCACCGACAACTCTACGCAAACACCGCTGCTCTTGGTCGATAACTGAAGGCCGTCAGCCACTGCGCTGTCTGTGGTTAGAGGTAATCCCTGAAGTGGGATATTCTTGGCACACTCTTGACACTGTGGATCTCGGAGTATTGAATTTCCTAACGATTTCTGAAATGAAATTCACCTTGTGTTTAGCTCCATCTACCATTCGGCGTTCAAAAAGTGTTAATTCCTGTTGTGCAGCAACTACCATCGAGTTGGTCGAATTTCATAAAACATATCGCAGCATACGGACACACGCTGATCAACTAGAACGTAACGACCCCTATTTACTAGCCGGTATGTCCCCCTTTGGCACGGATAACAGCGACGTCGCGTCGTGGCATGAAAGCAGTGATGCCTTAGTATGTCGCTGGAGGGATCCGGTACCACATCTGCACTCACAAGTCACCTAATTTCCGTAAATTCCCGGAAGGGGGGCGACGAGCTCTGACGTTACGTTCAATCACATCCTACATGTGTTCGATTGGTTTCAGATCTGGCGTATTGGGGGGCCAGAACATCAACTGGAACTCGACACTGTGTTCCTCGAACCACTCAATCTTGGCCTTGTGACATGGCGCATTATCTTATTGAAAAATGCCACAACATGATCGTCATGAAGGGCTGTACGTGTTCTGCAACCACTGTAAGATACCCCTTGGCTCTCATGGTACCTTGTACGAGCTTCACTGGACCCATGGAGAGCTTCGTGAATGTTACCCAGAGTATAATGCAGCAGCCGACAGTTTGTCTCCGTGCCACAGTGCACGTGTCAAGGAACTGTTATCCTGGAAGACGAAGGATTCGCGCCCTCCTATCGGCGTGATGAAGGAGGTATCGGAATTCGTCAAAAATACGCAACGCTCTGCCACTGCACCAAAGTTCAGTGCCTATGGTCAGGTGCTCATTTCAGTGGTAGTTGCCGATGTCGTGGTGTTAACATTGGCACATGGGTGCGTCGTCATCTGCGGAGGCCCATTGTTAATTGTTAAGAGTGCTCGGTGCACTGTGTGTTCAGACACGCTTGAACTCGGTCCAGCATTAAAGTCTGTCGTTAGTTCCGTCACAATTCTCCACCTGTCCTGTTTTACCCGTCTTCCCAGACTACGACGTCTGACCTCAGTAATGTGGAGCGGCCGCCCAACCCCACGACGTCTGGATGTGGTTTCATCTTGATTTCGCCACGTGTTGTTGACACTCCTCAAACACCAGGAAAATCGTGAAGTTTCCTAAATGCTTATGCCGAGCCTCCAGGTCATCAGTCTGCCCTCGGTCAAACTCAGATAGATCACACGCCTTCCCCATTCTACACACGGACAACACGCTCACTGATACAACATCCACCATGAGTGTGTCTGACTAGCAGTCATTTGTCGCCAGGTGACGTTGCTATCAACTGGGCGGGTTTATATCTGTAATAGGTCGGTGATCATAATGTTCTGGTGGTCAGTTCAGTTCTAGGTCGAACAGAAACACACTAGTACACCATGAGAAATATATTCTTACGTATGAGAGCAGCAGCTTTTCTTCGGTTTAGTTGCAGTGTTAGTCATACAGTCGATCGTTAGCTCGCCATGCACCGTGTAACAGGGCCTTTAATCACATCCGTCGTCACAAATGTTGCTTTCACGGGGTAAATCAATAACTGTACCTATGTCGTAATCTGTAACAATTTCCGAGCGTACAAAAATTATCGAAACAGGTGTAAAAATTGCGCAATAAGGCCATCACTTTACTCTGAATGGTGATATTCTTCGAAAGCGATACACCGCTGATGAACGAACTCATCACCAGAGCACGTTTTAGGGAACCAAAAGAAATACATAAAAGTGAAAATGGAGGTAGGATAAATTCGCCAGTAGCCGGTCTGAGAGGGTACTTGCACCACACTCTGCTTTGGCACTGATACTCAAATATGTCGTCGGTTACCATTTTTGTTTCATCTGCTTTTCATGTTTGCTAGCTCCCCACTTCACACTCTTTTTAGTATCAACGCCAAAAATTTCTCTTGTGCTAAAATTTTTTGGCTGTAGATGGTGGAGGGAGGAGTATTTTGTAATTTGAAATGAAGCGTGACAGGCCGGCCTATGTGGCCGAGCGGTTCTAGGCGCTTCAATCTGGAACCGCGCGACCGCTACGCTCGCAGATTCAAATCCTGCCTCGGGCATGCATGTGTGTGATGGCCATAGGTTAGTTAGGTTTAAGTAGTTCTAAGTTCTAGGGGACTGATGACCTCAGATATTAAGTTCCATAGTGCTCAGAGCCATTTGAACCATTTTTTGAAGCGTGACAGCTGCCTCGGAGTCTGAAAACTTGTGTACCAAAAAAATTCAGATGCGATACAAAATGTAGCCTCATCACGAAAAATACAAAGTAATCAGTGCACGTTAAACTGCAGTCTTAGCGTTTTCTGGGTATTGATGTGAACGTAGTAGCACTGCTTCAATAATTGCAAACAAAAACTCGCTTCAGAATTTGAATTGTGTTTAAGTGTTATGCTAATAGTTTTGGAATTTTTCATTAAGTTAACTGATAACGCAAATATTCCTTTGCTGTATTCAAAACTAATTATTTATTGAGCTCGATTTGAGGGGAACTACAAAAATATTTAAACAGAATCTGGATAGGAGGTGAGTGAAACAGAACAGAGAGACTTTCCAGCAAAGTTACAACTGTGTGACCGGCGGATGGTTGAAACACTATCTTTGTCTTTTAACGCTCTGTCTCGTAAGGTAGACGTGCACGTCTTGCAGACGGTCTCAAAACTTCAACAAACCTGTACTCTTCAAATCAGTAAAAGGTTTTTAACAGGTTGAGGTTACCTCCCATCTATTCGGGCATAGGAGTGACAAAACTGACCATCTATACTCACGAGCGTTCGAATTAAACGTAGCTTAAGTATTGGAAAGAGATCACTCTTGTCTCCATGGCGAATATAACACCTACTGATTATAATTAAAGTGCTGCTACTCATGAAGGTCCAGTTTTGGATGTAATTATCGTAAGGCAGCGAACGTTGGTAGATGTGCTAATGCGATAAGTGGAACCGATTTACACAAAAATAAAATTAGTTCCACCTGTGGCCACCAGGTGCAAATCTGGCGCTGTCTGTTGTTTGTATGACGGTATGATATCCACGCTGTCATTTGACAAGCCATAACGTGAGCGAACAGTATGACTATCGAGAAGAGAGACCGTGCGCTGTTAATGGAACCGTTTTCTGTGAACGGCAGCAATTACAGTGTCGCATTGAGAGATTATCGCCGCGCGGTTAGAGGCGCCATTTCACGCATCGTGCGGCACCTCTCGCAGGAGGTTCGAGTCCTCCCTCGGGCATGGGTGTGTACGTTGTTCTTGGCGTAAGTTAGTTTAAGTTGTGTGTAAGTCTTGGGACCGATGACCTCATCAGTTTGGTCCCATACGAATTCACACACATTTGAACATCGCCGACTGAAAGGTTTGATGAGAGACCCAGTGTCATTAAATGGTTTAAATAAGATGATTATGACATTCGAAAATACGGGTGAGATTGGTGTGGCACCTAAAAGAGAGAGGCATCTTATCCCAGCGGAAGTTATTGATGAGGTTGCTATTGCTGTATCTGATCATGCAGCACGTGCCACCGGTAGTGTTAGTGCAATGTCACGAGAATTGTCCATCCCGTGCTCAACAGTTTTGAAAGTTTTGCGGTCTGTTTTACACTGGTTTCCGTACAAGATCCAAACGGTTGAGCCTCATGATCCGCAGCAACGTTCTAAATTTGCTCGTCGATTTATGGCAATGATAGAAGATGATGACATCAAACTTCCTGGCAGATTAAAACTGTGTGCCGGACCGAAACTCGTTTTCGAGACCTTTGCCTTTCACGGGAAAGTGCGTTCTGAGTCGTGCTTGGGTGGCTCAGTTGGTTGAGCACTTGCGCGCGAAAGGCAAAGGTCTCGAGTTCGAGTCTCGATCCGGCACACAGTTTTAATCTGCCAGGCAGTTTCATATCAGAGCATACTCCGCTGCAGAGTGAAAATCAAATTCTAGTTGATGACTTGCGGCCGAACAATATTCTATGGAGTGACGAGTCACATTTTACACTACAGGGTGCAGTGAATACATACACCTACCTAATTTGGGGTACTCTTAAACCGCGTGTTGTGCACGAAGAGCAACAGTACTCACCGTACGTGATTGTCCAGTGTGGTTTCACGAGTACCTTTATTTTCGTTTCGTTCCTCTTTGAAGAGAATACACCCAGCTTGGACCGTGGGCATGTCCGTGGTAAACGCGTTCTTTTAGATTTCCCCAGAACCATAAGTCACGTGGATTCAGATCAAGCGATCTTGCTGGCCACGCATCCGGAAAACGTCTGGAGATAACGTGTTCTTGGAAGGCTGTATTAAGTAGATCCTTTACTGGGCGAGCGGCATGAAGTGTTGCCGCAGCTTGCATGGTTCAAATGTCTCTGTGCACTATGGGACTTAACATCTGAGGTCATTAGTCCCATAGAACTTAGAACTACTTGAACCTAACTACCTAAGGACAGCCTGGAGAGGAGCTCATAATTCAGAGTATAGGCTGCGCTAACAGCACATGGATTAGTAGCTGTGTCCAAACGCTTGAAGCGACGTTTTCAACAGTCGATGTATCACTAACGGTTTTAACTAGTGTTTCACACTCCAGTGGAGAGACGGGTGACAGTAGTAGGACTAAAGCTGGACACTCTTCTTCATGAGGAACCAAAGTGCTCTGTCTCAGCGAAGCACACGAGGACGCAGAATCGAGCGCTGGAAGTCGGTCAGCATACTGTGTAGCAACTGCCTAGCATGGTATCCTCGAGAAATTCCCCGAGGAGGACAAGAAGGGCAACGTTACGTATTCAGCCACATCAGCGGCATTGCTGTTCTTGTTAAAGAAATAGTGAAGATCAGTTCAAACTATTAAACTAATTTCAAAGCTAGCATTAAAGAAAAGGTTCGCACAATATAATACGTGAAACAGTTATACACCACTAAACACATTTTGAAATTGATATATACTTTATTTTATGAATAATCTATATTTTCATTGGCCTTCTCAAATAGCATAGATTGTGTGTAACAGAGATGACGTATATCCGTTTTACGGTAAGTGTTAAGCTGGTTTGGAAATTAACCTCAGGGAGACATCACACAAGATCTACACCGTGGCAACATTTTAAACAGTTTACTCGAATTGTCACTCTTGACCATTGATCCCTTTGTATTAAGAATGCATTGGAGTAGCTTCATGGCGCGCGTTTGTCTCCGTACCCCACCCCCACCTCTCTACACCACAAAAACACAAACAAGTCCATAAAGAGCAACCATTTTATGGACTACAATGCATCGACAGTGCTGTCAGCTCAGTTAACATAAGAAGGGTAAGGAGTCTCATTCGGTCATCGTAAATATTCGCTGCTACAATCATCTACGGAAAAAATAATTATCCATACCATTTGAGTAAATTATTGAATATTTCGCCAGAGGTCATGAGTTAGGTTGTCAATGACCGTATCAGAATTTTTCGGAATGGGAAAACTGTAATAGGACACGTTGAACCTCGTACGATTAAACGAGGAGCTTTGTGAAAAAATAAATGATGATACTGGCATACAGGACACCAAATAAACTTCAAATCGCAAGCTTTTGTCACGATGAGAGATATTCTGCAGTTATTCTATCAAAGGTGTGGGGCCAGTGTTCACTTTCATAGTTCAAAGTCAGGAGTGACACTATTTCAGGCGACAGCTTCCACGCCGGCCGGTGAGGCCGTGCGGTTCTAGGCGCTTCAGTCTGGAACCGCGTGACCGCTACGGTCGCAGGTTCGAATCCTGCCTCGGGCATGGATGTGTGTGATGTCCTTAGGTTGGTTAGGTTTAATTAGTTCTAAGTTCTGGGCGACTGATGACCTCAGAAGTTAAGTTGCATAGTGCTCAGAGCCATTTGAACCATTTGACAGCTTCCTGCGTGAAATATACAAGGGGATTCAGCTGACCCGACCTATGGGTTTTATGCAACCCACAAATACCACGAACAAGAATATCACATCCTCTTTCTCGCTAGGCTCAAACTATTAGTCCTACAGAGAAAATTAACAGGACCTTTTTGTAGGAAATTTAATGTAATTTTGTACTCGGATACATTTTCACTAGAGGCCATAGTTTAGAATTATTCATGAAAAACATACAAAAGTGATATTCAGACGCCTTTTTCTTGAATAACTCGAAAACCATAGTCTACAGCGAAAACGTATCCCACTTCATGGGGCATGGGGAGTGAATGCTTTGCAGACGCCGACATTGTCTAAAGACACGCCCGGAGGGGTCTGAAGTAGCGGCTGGGCTAGAGGTTCCGTTACTTCGCAGAATCTTAGCGAAAACACTTTCTGGCGGGCTACCAGCGAGGCGTGGGAATGACTTGTGTACCCAGGCAGTTGTGGCGGGAAAATTCCCGCGCTTTCTGCAAAATAGTAACTGTGATTGGCTTGCTCAGGGCATAGCTCCGTGACGTAGCAAAATCAGCGCAGAAATTGGCGCCAAGAATCTCCATTGGTGGAATGGTAGTGCTCTGGCAATGGAGTGGAATTTTCCGCCGGTTTTCGAGTTGCTGATTGGAACGTTTAACCACGGCCACTGTCGTGGGGGCGGGAATGTTGTGTGTTCGGCCTGTACGGGTGCTCTAGGTAGTCGGCTCTCGCCTTTCGGTCGAAGACGTCGAAGCAACCAGCCATCGCCTCCGGTACGCCAGATCGTGTTCTGGCAGTTAAGAAGACAGTTTGGTAATGTATGTCCGCAGCACCGGCAGATAGGGATTTTCCTAGGTGATAATCAGAGCTCAGCAGAGCGCGCCTGTTCGTCTTTTTCTAACTTTGTTCTGTCTTGAGTAGCAGCAGTTAATGTTGGGTTAGCTGAGTGTCTCTCTTAAGATTTGAGTGGCAAGGAATTGGCTCCACGTACCTCACAATCTAGTTTAGGGACAACTTCACCTTCACAGCGTTTGTTTGAGTATCCAATTTGAGCCAATTTGATGTATTATAAATGTTTCATGTGTTCTTGTTTATTATTTTGTGTTTAGTCTTAATAAATCATATTGTTATTTTGGACAGAACTTTCATTCTGTTAATCGGTAGAGCAACCCATCATTTCTCACTACGTTAATGAAATCTTCCTTTATTTAACTTATTTATCAAATTAAATTATTGCAGGTGCTAAACTCTTTTCTACTCCACTTGCAGGGTTGATTACAGGCAGTTCGCGTATATTTTTTAATCCATGTGCAACAGTAAAAGTCGGAGTTAGAATAGGGGGGCTTAGAGCATCATTTACATGTGTAGATTCTAGAAGAATTTAGTGTTAAATACACTGCTTGCCCCGGCACCTCGCAAGCTTACATGAAATGTATTCGCAATTTAGAATACGGACAACCATCACCTGTATAACGGAATGACGACAACGCTGCAGGCCTGTTACTTCCGACATGCATGCGATGTCGGTAGGAACGTTGAATCGTACTTCTTAACAACTCAGTCACTGTAGTATCGTATTTATGTGCCAATACAAGGCAGCAACTTTCATTTAAAATCTCTTCGTTCTGCACGGGAATTACAGTAAGTGCACGAGTGCATATTTTGACGTATGAACAATGGAAGTTTGAGTCTGCCGAGTCCTGCATGGATAACCAAGGGCTTAAGGCGACTATTCGCGTAAAGCAGGAAATCCGGTTTCAAGTCCTAATCCGGAACAAATTTCCACTATCGTCATTCCATTATACAGCTACACTATTCTCAGTTTCAGTAGTACTTAGTGTTCCTCCATTCGTAAACGGGACAATGCGGCTTGTTTGCACTACTTCGTCTATCAAAATTCCTCGAAGTGTCATTTAAAGCCTATAAACATTTCTCGAAGAGTCATTTAAAGTCTACGCCGAGGATGCAGTGTCACTGTACTGGACAAATGGTTGCCACCCCTAAATTTTCCTCCTCGAACTGGCATATACCACATCGACACGATTCAGACATTCAGCCACTATCGTGACATACAAAACACTGAAAATTGGTCTCGTGGGCTTCGCACACATTCAACAGCGCTTGTGGATGACCGCTATCTACAAATTAGTGGCTTTCCGTTGCCCCGAAACAAACGCAACACATCTGGGCGTTGCCTCTTTCGACGATTGTGTAATAGCCCATGAACCAATGCATTTCACATGTATACAGACCCACGGATTAGCTGGCAGGTGTGCTACTCATTTTGTTAACCAGTATCATGTACGGATGGCATTTTATGGGATCATAAGATTAAAAAGAAAACAAGAGAAAAATCTTCAAAACGATTATTAATAGCATTATGCCAATGGGTCAGAAGTGTAGACATTTAAATTCCTTTTAATGTAAATACTGATGACAACTGGGATGGACTTTTTAAGACCGTCTGCAGCGATATCCCGACGGGAAAGGATCAGAAATGACGTCATCAGGAAGAATGCGGATGTCACAATTTCGGTTATTTATTTTGTCCTAGAAAAACAACTCAGATGGTATGGAGAGCTTGTCACGACGGATCATGGAATAGGAACCTCCAGGAAGGAAGGAAGGAAAGAAGACCAACAGCTACTTAGATACAAGGAATTTAGACATTAATTAAAAAAAAATTGAAAAATATTTATGGACAGACAGGTAAAAATGAAGAATTAAACTGAAATTTGATCAATAATCTTGGGTTACTATAGGCAGGATCGTCCATCCTACTGTCCAGATCTTCATTCAGCACTGGGTTCAGCTTTCAAGACGACGACGCACGGGATCACGGTGGCCACCTCGTGAATACCTACTTCGAGGGGGCACAAGTCAATCGATTGATTGGCCTGCGGCATCTGTTGTCATGAATTCGATTGAGAATGCTCGGGACCAGTTGCAGCTAGCAGTGCGTCGCCGCAGGATCACTTTTCTCACAATCGGCGAAGTCAGGGTGACCTCAAAAAGTAAGACAGGCATGACCAGCCACATCACTCCTCACGTTCGCAGTAATGCAGGTAGCGCCGAACTCTCGTTGAGTACTTTATCGGTGATTTGACAGATAATGTCTGTCTGCCCACGAGACAGTTGCGTACAGGGATGTGACGCAATTGGAAACTAGATTAGAGAGACTTATTGATGATCTGCAACTGGTGCAACTGCCTCTAAAGATAAATAAATACAATGCGTTCAAATAGACCAAAAGGTGTGATACCGTTTTCCATACTGTCGATTATAAGTCACTCGGTCCGCCTGCTTAGCTGGGTGGTAACGTGCTCGCCTCCCACGCAAGCGGGCCCAGGTTCGATTCCCGGCCGGGTTGGAGATTTTCTCCGCTCGGGGACTGGGTGTTGTGCTGTCTTCATTATCATTTCATCCTCATCACCGGCGCTCAAGTCATTCAACGTGGCGTCGACTGAAATAAGACAGGCACTTGGCGGCCGAACTTCCCTGGATGGGGCCTCCCCGCCATCGATGTCACACGCACACTTCATTTAAGTCACTCGACTTAATCACAATGTTAAAATTTTTAGGAATATGTGTCGGGGTTATTTAAGGTGGAACGAGCGCATGAATCTAGCATTGGTGAAGACATTTATAGCAATAATCCTAAACAAGTGCAATTCACGCACGAAATAGCTCACTTACAAAACACTCGTTCGACTAATTCTTGAGCAGTGTACGTCTGTTTCGGACTCAGATTAAAATGAGAGATGATTCAAAGGAGACATACATCACTCGTCGGGAGTGATTAAGTCGAGTAACTCAGCGTGGGAGTTCCGCAAAGATGCTTTTCCTGAATGTGCTGTTGCAGCAGAAAAGTTGAAACTGGGTATGACGTCGTCATGGACACAACAGAAATCGGCAGAAATGGAGTGATAGTCTACAACGATGTTTCCTGATATCTTTTCCATTTTATCCTAGATACGAACACTCAGTAAATCTCATGTAGTATTTATTGGAAAACGCCTTAAAGTAGCTTGAAAAGAATTGTTGTAGATTTAATATAGCTATTGGTACCGTGATCTCTGAAAAGACCCAGCACCCCCTAACTCACTTTCATGCTTCAACTATATGGTGCAGCGAGTCAACTTTGTTCCCTTATTCCAACCAGCATTTCACATATAATCATGTACCATCAAACTCATCGCTTTCAGCAGTGGTTACAACCGTGACATAATAGATCTATCCTACCCAAAAAGAAACGGTATACAGAGGTATGACAAACATATGGAAACACTGCAAGAAACTGAAAATAAATGCAGATACTAGTCAGGCCTACAGGTTGCGCTGATTTATTTGACGGCGAACGGCACCTATGAAATATCCTCTATACGTCGTGTCGGTAGTGATAAAAACAGTGTCCTGTATAGTTGTGAGCGCATTATGTCGGAGTTAAGTAGATTCGAATGTGGGAAATCGTTGGTGCTCGTGTGGTGGATGCTTCCGTGACCGAGGTAGCTGAAGTGTTTGGTGTTTCAAGGGACACCGTATCAAGATTTATAACTCATACTGGCAAAGAGGAAAAACATCATTCGCCAAGTCACAGCGCGGACGTAACTGTGTGTTGAGTGACAGCGAGAAACGGTCACTGAAGAGATTTTTCTAACGACAAAAGTCACTGCAAAACTGAATGTCGCACTCGCGAACCCTGTCAGCACCAAAACAACGCAAAGGGAGCCGTATTTACATAGAATCGCATGGTGAGCTAGGATTCTAAAACCGCTCCTGAATAATGCGGCCGGCCGAAGTGGCCGTGCGGTTAAAGGCGCTCCAGTCTGGAACCGCGAGACCGTTACGGTCGCAGGTTCGAATCCTGCCTCGGGCATGGATGTGTGTGATGTCCTTAGGTTAGTTAGGTTTAACTAGTTCTAAGTTCTAGGGGACTAATGACCTCAGCAGTTGAGTCCCATAGTGCTATGGAAAAATGGTAGAAAGTCATTTGGTTGGATGAGTCTTGTTTCACACTGTTTCCAACTTTTGGCTGAGTTTAGTTTCCAAGAGCGAAACACGGCGGGGATTCGGTAACGATTTGGGCAGCAATGTTATGGTATCCCCTGGGACCAGTTGTTATTCCGCAAGGTTGCAATATCGCCAAGGGTTATGTGACCATTTTGGCCGATGAGATTCACCCCATGGTACAATGTTTGTTGGCGACGGTCGCAGGTTCGAATCCTGCCTCGGGCAGGGATGTGTGTGACGTCCTCAGGTTAGTTAGGTTTAAGTAGTTCTAAGTTCTAGGGGACTGCTGATCGCAGAAGTTAAGTCCCATAGTGCTCAGAGCCATTTGAACCATTACAATGTTTTTTCTCCAGTGGTGACATACGGTCTGAGGCGTCTTGCTACGGTTCGTGCGGCTATCCCCGTTGGAGGTTCGAGTCCTCCAACGGGCATGGGTGTGTGTGTGTTGTTCTTAGCATAAGTTAGTTTAAGTAGTGTGTAAGCCTAGGGACCGAGGACCTTCGCAGTTTGGTCCCATAGGAACTTATCACAAATTTACATTTTCCAATGACGATGCTGTGTTCCAAGATCACAAGGCCCCAGTTCACATAGCTCGTATCGCCCAAGAGTGGTTTTGTAAGCACGAGGACGAACTGCCACATCTACCCTAGTCACCAGTCACCAGATCTCAGTATTACTGAGTCTTTGTGATGTACTTTGGAGAGAAGTGGCGTGATCCCTATCCACCTCCATCATCCTTACTTGAATTTGCCACTACTTTGCAGGAATAATGGTATAAGATTCGTATGGACACTATACAGGATCTATATTTATACAGTCCAAGACGACTGAAAGCTGTTTTTAATGCCAACGATTTTCCTACACCGTATTAGCGATGGTAATGTGTTGCGTTTTTGTTTTTTCCACCCCCCTGTACAATTAATCCATTTCTGAATGCTGAGCAACACGATGCACTCAATACAGGCAAAAGTCGTACTATATTCGAGCCATATCAGGAAAGATTCTTGGAAAAAAGTAACAATTCTACAAATGCATTTTGCAATATCAGTAATATAGATGCTATTGAGCAGCAGAGATACAATCAATCTTTCAGCACAAAGTAGCCGAATATATCCCAATAGGAAAGCACTCATGCTGTGTACGTACAATGTGATGTTCTCCCAATAGCTCAAAGTTAGAAAGAGGACGTTGCAAAAAAAGGTTAGAACTAAGTGAACAAATGATACAGAGTACAAGCTAACATTAAAACACAATTTATTATGGTGTCCGATTACTTTTTATTTACACTACTGGCCATTAAAATTGCTACACCAAGAAGAAATTCAGATAATAAACGGGTATTAATTGGACAAATATATTATACTAGAACTGACATATGATTACATTTTCACACAATTTGGGTGCATAGATCCTGAGAAATCAGTACCCAGAACAATCACCTCTGGCCGTAATAACGGCCTTGATACGCTTGGGCATTGAGTCAAACAGAGCTTGGATGGTGTGTACAGGTACAGCTTCAACACGATACAACAGTTCATCAAGAGTAGTGACTGGCGTATTGTGTCGAGCCAGTTGCTCGGCCACCATTGACCAGACGTTTTCAATTTGTGAGAGATCTGGAGAATGTGCTGGCAAGGGCAGCAGTCGAACATTTTCTGTATCCAGAAAGGCCTGTAGAGGACCTGCAACATGCGGTCGTGCATTATCCTGCTGATATGTAGGGTTTCGCAGGGATCGAAAGAAGGGTAGAGCCACGGGTCTTAACACATCTGAAATGTAACGTCTACTGTTCAATGTGCCGTCAATGCGACCAAGAGGTGACCGAGACGTGTAACCAATGGCACCCCATACACGCCGGGTGATACGCCAGTATGGCGATGACGAATACGCGCTTCCAATGTGCGTTCACCGCGATGTCGCCAAACACGGATGTGACCATCATGATGCTGTAAACAGAACCTGGATTCATCCGCAAAAATGACGTTTTGCCATTGGTGCACTCAGGTTCGTCGTTGAGTGCACCATCGCAGGCGCTCCTGTCTGCGATGCAGCGTCAAGAGTAACCGCAGCCATGGTCTCCGAGCTGATAGTCCATGGTGCTGCAAACGTCGTCGAAGTGTTCGTGCAGATGGTTGTTGTCTTGCAAAAGTCCCCATCTGTTGACTCAGGGATCGAGACGTGGCTGGACGATCCGTTACAGTCATACGGATAAGATGCCTATCATCTCGACTGCTAGTGATACGAGGGCGTTGGGATCCAGCACGGCGTTCCGTATTACCATCCTGAAGCCATCGATTCCATTTTCTGCTAATAGTCATTGGATCTCGACCAACGCGAGAAGCAATGTCGCGATACGATAGACCGCAATCGCGATAGGCTACAATCTGACCTTTATCAAAGTCGGAAACGTGATGGTACGCATTTCTCCTCCTTACACGAGTCATCACAATAACATTTCACCCGGCAACGCCGGTCAACTGCTGTTTGTGTATGAGAAATCGCTTGGAAACTTTCCTCATGTCAGCACGTTGTAGGTGTCGCCACCGGCGCCAACCTTGTGTGAATGCTCTGAAAAGCTAATCATTTGCATATCACAGCATCTTCTTCCTGTCGGTTAAATTTCGCGTCTGTAGCACGTCATCTTCGTGGTGTAGCAATTTTAATGGCCAGTAATGTATGTATGCGGGCCATTCAATAAGTAATACAACGTATTTTTTTCTGAAGTTCGTTTTATTCACAATTCCAATACATCATATTATTCTCCACCTTTCTGACTACAAAACCCTATTTTTCAACACTATCTCCGTTCAGTCCAAGGGCTTACGCCACCTTACTGCGACGTCACTATGACCGCACGGTACCACTCTACTGGTAGACGTCGGAGCCAACGTCTTGTTGCATCAATAACCTCCCATCATCCATGTACTTCTTTCCGCGCAAGCAACTTCGCACAGATGGTCCTGACTTGCTCTTTATGATCTCCTGTTAGGCGGCGACGAACCTAGCGGGCACACACACCTTCGACTACCCCAACTGATGGTCGGATGTATCAGCACTACCAATAGAGACGTCCAGTGTTGTTGCAATGTGTTTCAGCGTGGTCCGTCTCTCATCTCTAATGAGAGTGTCCGTACTTTCGAACACTGCACAGCTGTGTGCGGCCGGCCGGCACACGGGCGATCGGACAGGTTTGCGCGAACTCGTTGCGATGATGACAAACGCCCCGCCCAACGACTCACCGCGCTTGTGTTCACTGCCAGGTGTTCGTAGACATTCTGAAAGCGCCTGTGTATATTTGTGACGCTCTGGTTTTCCGCCAAAAGAAACTCAGTGACAGCTATCTCCTTGGAACACACCTCCGTTACAGACGCCATTTTCAAGGCTACTATAGCGCCGACACCTATCGGACATTCGTGGAACTGTAGAGGCTGAAACATGAATATCCCACAACAAATTCCACATTTTCAACCAAAATGTATTGTATTACTTGTTGATCGCCCCTCGTATATACGAGAAAACTGCAGAGTTGTGACATCGGACTTACGTGCCAGGTCTGGCTCGCAACAATTTTTGTATCAAATGTATATTTAAGATCTACTTTACACTTGCACATGCTGTAGGTTACGTATCACATGATAAGTACACAAGATAAATAAATTAGTCATAATAGAAGATGTCAAGTCGATGCAGTGTAACACTAACTCTAATCTTGGTAATGGCCACAGTGCGGCGAAGAAGAGTGCCCACACATGTTTCTTCAGGTGTGAAGCCACTCAATAAGGATCAGATCTCGTAGAGCTACCATATTGCGGTGATGTTGATTGCTACATTTGACCCACTGTTCCAAATGGTCAGAGACATTTTCTAAGGGCTTAAGGCTCGTTGAAGTGCTAAGGGGTTCCACAGTATTCCTTAAAACCAAGAACACGTGAGTACAGCCCTGTAAGCACAGCTGTTGTCATTTTGATACATGGAAGTGTGCAAAACAAATTCGTCACGAATGTGTAGAAGGAAGGGTGACACCCAGTCACCGAGACATCCACTCTAAGGAAAGAAAGAGACGCACCACGAAGGAATTGCCCGGATGGGACGGAAATCGTTAGATGTGACGCACATGTACAGAAATTATTACAGTTAGAGAGAAACTGAACCATTTATTCAGAGCCTATAATGCAGCAAACGTTCTCAATTAGCGAGATATCTGGTGACCTTATATGCCAAGATTTGGAATCCAGAATGAGATTTTCACCCTGCAGCGGAGTGTGCGCTGATATGAAACTTCCTGGCAGATTAAAACTGTGTTCCCGACCGAGACTCGAACTCGGGACCTTTGCCTTTCGCGGGCAAGTGCTCTACCATCTGAGCTACCGAAGCACGACTCATGCCCGGTCTCACAGCTTCACTTCTGCCAGAATCTCGCAGGAGAGCTTCTGTAAGGTTTGGAAGGTAGGAGACGAGATACTGGAAGAAGTGAAGCTGTGAGACCGGGCGTGAGTCGTGCTTCGGTAGCTCAGATGGTAGAGCAAAGGTCCCGAGTTCGAGTCTCGGTCGGGCACGCAGTTTTAATCTGCCAGGAAGTTTCAAGATTTGGAATGACATGTACGAGGACAAGCAGTAGAAACTCTCGCCGTGTGCGGGCGGGCATTACCTTGCTGAAATGTAAATCCAGGATGGCTTGCCATGAAGGGCAACAAAACGGGACGCTGAATATCGGTGACGTACCCTTGTGCTGTAAGGGCGCCGCATATGACGATCAAAATGGTCCGACTACGAAAAGAAATGGCAATCACTCCTATCCGTCGCGTCATATGTAGGCGATAGTCAGGCTGGTATCCCACCGCTGTCCAAGGCGCCTGCAGACACGTCTTCGGCCTAAAATGTTGTTGTCTGGAGTATAATTGTCTTCAGTAATGACTCCCGCTTCGAAATGAAACCCGATGACCAGAGCTCTTGACTTGCTCAATTTGTGAAGCTCTTTCCCTAGAATAAATTATCCAATTTTTCTGAGATTTTAATCATTTGTTGGCCTGTATATGAACATCATGTCTGCCGATTTTCCTCCCACATTTTTGTCTTAGGGTGTATGTTTGTCAGTAGTATACCATTCTTTGTAGACGTGTTTGACAGGCCGCGTAAATACACCAACAAATCAGGCAGTTTCATTCAAGGTGTCGTAACTGGCACGTCTAAACATGACAGGTCCACACTGCCATTCTGGTACGCCTCCACGTCGACCCATCATACTGTACTGACTTCATACAGCCGACTGGCATATAGACACCAATCCACTGCCATGACTACGTCAGTGATGGAGAGTCATGTGAGCACCTGTTACCAGCTCTACATCGTCTACAGCTCTCCAAGGCACCAATGAGCTGAGGTGACAGAAGTCACGGGATAGCGGTATGCACATGTAAAGATAGTGGTCGTATCACGTCCACAAGGTATAAAAAGGTAGTGCATTGGTGGAGTTGTCATTTGTACTCAGGTGATTTCCGACGTGATTATGGCCGCACTACTTGAATTATCAGACTTCGAACGCGGAATGGTAGTTAGAGCTAGATGCAATGGAAATTCCATTTCGGAAATCGTTAGGGAATTCAATATTTCGAAATTCACAGTGTCAAGAGTGTGCGGAGAATACCAAATATCAGGCATTACTTCTCATCTCGGACAACAAAGTGGTTGACGGCCTCGCTTAACGACCGAGGGCAGCGGTATTTGCATAGAATTGTCAGTGCTAACAGGCAGGCAATACTGTGT
The DNA here is from genome assembly GCF_021461395.2 of Schistocerca americana. NCBI lineage: Eukaryota > Metazoa > Arthropoda > Insecta > Orthoptera > Acrididae > Schistocerca > Schistocerca americana. The sequence continues at coordinate 662,343,556 of NC_060130.1, forward strand.
GAAATAAGGGCAGAAATTGAGGTGGAACGTACGACGAACGTATCAGTTGGACAGTGCGGGGAAATATAGCGTTCATGGGCTAAGGCAGCAAACGACCGATGTGAGTGCCTTTGCTACCAACTTGACATCGCATTCAGCGCCTCTCCTGGGCTCATGACCGTATGGATTGAACCCTTGACGACTGAAAAATAATGACCTGGTCAGATTAGTCCGGGTTTCAATTCGTAAGCGCTAATGATACGGCTCGATAGTGGTGGAGAGCCCACGAAGCCATGAACCCAAGTTGTCAACACGGCACTGTGTAAGTTGGTGATGACTCCATAATGGAGTGGTCTGTGTTCACATGTGATGGACTGGATGGATTAAGGGGTCTGTTCTACACCAAAGCATTTCAGCCAAAAACTAAACAAAAAATAGTCATCACGCTTCGGAAGTAATGGTATCTAATTCTGCGATTATAGTAACAGAAAATGCTGGAAGGAACTCCCAGAAGGTTAAACACTGTAATAGTAATGGGGCACGTTATTAATTATATGACTGTATTGTCAGGAACAAACAGTTATGGTTTTGAGAGACCTTAATGTATATGCAAATTGGGACATCCAAAGATTTTGCCTGGAATACCTTTTGACACGTTAAACACGTTTCTAACCTGTTTTTCACTTGACAAATAATGACAATTGCGTCACAAAAGAGTGTGTTCACCTGTGACAGTGCATGAAATTTATATTGTCAGATGTGGTACCACTTCTACACGATCTGCAGTGCTCCTCTCCATACAGGGCTGAAAATGTACAACGAGCAGCCTTTGCGAGCCATCGCCCTAGACAGATTGTATTCCGTAGGGTGAGGCACCACGCACCACGACACGGCCGCCTGTGGGAAGAAGCAGTATCCTAAGCCATTGCACTCACTATGGTCATTCAAATAAGAGTTTCGTGCCTCACCTAGAACGGTCATTCTTACCACAGATGCTGCGCACATGTGAGAAGAGTACGGTGAATTGTTCATGACACGTGGCAGGGGAATTGGAACCCAACGTCACGCATTACGTCGCGGTATTTCAGATTCTGCTGAGATTATCAAGAAGAGGCTGTTACTTTGTTACTTCTTTGCTAATTCAGCCCGAAGATTCCACATTCCCAGCAGCGGCAATAAACGCCACCGATACATTCATGGGGTCACCCACCTGTCCAGTATTACGACGCCTCGGACATGCCGTAAAACTTCGCTCTTCGAGTTACGTCAATTGAGACACACCTATACGTCAGCCTGTTGCATACAAACAGCGCCAAAAGTGAAACACAGATTTAAAGTTCTTGTTTCTGGACGCTATTCCCGTGGCAGTTTACTGCTACCTGCAGGTGATTCATGCCGCATTCAGATGAGCGCCTTGCTCGTTCTGAGGACACTTCTGTTAACTTGTTTTCTGGCTGTCCGCTTTTGCAATACTTAAGGCAAATACTTTTAATTATTCGAGTAATATTTGGTGAGTAAGAGTAATCTTGATACCGTGAGTCTCGTGCGATTTTCTCTTTGTTTTCACTGATTACTTCAGGCGACCATCATAATCGCAACCTATGACGATATAACATTAGCACGCTGATGAGAGTTCTTGTTTGTCAATAGTCTCATACCAGTCTGCTCGTTAATTTTGACAGTGTTTATGTAACGAGCAGTAAAACAGAAGATTGTATTGAAACCTAAGGGCCATATTTGTTATACGTTTCTAGATAGAGCTAGGTGGAAAGTGTTTTTGAAGATTACTCAATATTTGACGGCTGGATAGAGATGTAGTAACCAAAGTAATGTCAACATCTATAATAACAAGTGGTCATGACAGGTTACAAAGACATGCTTAACTGGATACACAGATTACATTTGTAAAAGGCAGGACCTCAATAATCCTAAGGAAATGTCACTAAGGTGAATAAAACTAAACATTTTCCCTTAAGAAGTGCATTAAAGAAGTTACAATAACAATGTACTTTCAACACCTCGAACCAAAAAACACGAATGAGACTCGAATTGAATGCCCTACGGACATCGAAGTCATTAGAGACCCAGCTCACGCTGAGGCTGCGAAAGGAAATCGGCTGTGCCCTTTTAAAGGAACCATTGAGGCATTGGTTTTAAACGATTTCCGTGAATCACATAAAAACTTCAATCTGGATTGCCAGATGGGGATTTCAACCGCTGACCTCCCGAAGTGGAGTCCCGTGCCTTACCACTGCGCCACCTCCCCGCCAGTTGTAAGCAAATAAAATGTTACTACAGAAAATATGCTACAGAATGTAATCTGAGTAGCTTAATGTGGCATTTTAAAAGTTGCGTGTTACGGTAAAGTGCAGTGCTCACCAATGTTCAGTAGTATAAAGTTAAGAAATTGTCCTTACATATATTCTAGAATGCAGCTCCCCACGGACTCACCTCGCTCAAGAGCAATGAAAATAATGAAGGAAGAAAGTTTCGTGTGAAACTAAAACGGCAGTGCCCGAATAACCACAGTGCGATACAAGAAAACTCTAAAATACGAGTATAGGGTAACTATAATTAAGCTCTCGCTACTTCAGCCAGTGTGGGCGGAAAACAATTTATCGTATGGGTATTGTATTGTATGGTATTGTAAGTTAACTGGGGACCTAGAAACGACGAAGAGACTCCGTCCCCGCCGCAGCCGCAGTGGTCCACAACCCCACGACGACCACCGCAGTCCACTTCACCCCTCCGCCGCCCCACACCGAACCCAGGGTTATTCTGCAGTTCGACCCCCGGTGGACACCCCCAGGGAACGTCTCACACCAGACGAGTGTAGCTCCTATGTTTGCGTGGTAGAGGAATGGTGGTGTACACATACGTGGAGAACTTGTTTGCGCAGCAATCCCCGACATAGTGTAACTGAGGCGGAATAAGGGGAACCAGCCCGCATTCGCCGAGGCAGATGGAAAACCGCCTAAAAACCATCCACAGACTGGCCGGTTCACCGGACCTCGACACAAATCCGACAGGCGGATGTGTGCCGGGGACCAGGCGCACCTTCCCGCCTGGAAAGCTGTGCGTTAGACCGCACGGCCAACCGGGCGGGCTTCGTATGGGTACTTATTTATTATTTGTTTAAATAAATATCCATGAGGTAAATGGGTAATGGGTAATGAGTGGTAGGTACCCAAATTTATAGGAACGACGTTCAGACTGTGCACTGCATGATTTGCGTTGTTAGTAGTGTTAGTGTCATGACTTGCCGTCAGGCGCCGGTGCTTGTACGGCGACGTAGTGTCGAAACACAAGCATCAGTGTGCACTACAGCTGCAGACAGTCAACATGGGTCTGGAAAAGGAGAGAAAGGCTTTACTTGTAAAGCTGCTTCATGAAAACAAAGCAACAGTGCTACTGCTCTTCACGCGTATCGATACATCAAAGGAAAATGGAAAGTTCCCTTTACCGCACCGAGGTTGAAGAGCATGATTCGGAAGTTTGAATTGTTGCTGGTACAGACCAACGGCCAATGGTACCACGAATTTCTGAGGAAGCTACTGTTGCCATGGCTGAGAACGCTGGACGCTATGTGTGATCCTCAAGCAGTGCACGAGCTGTATCTCGACAGTTGTACTTCTCCTGCTTGCAATTGCGATATGGTATCTCTAGTTTGGTATCAGGCGGTCTGGGATGCAAATGATGATCGGGTTGAACAACGTTTGTAGCCTAGAACGTAAACATGGTACGCAATTAACAAATGTTACCCTGTCATGTGCAAATTAAAATGTGTTTCTGTCAATGATTCATTCGTTATTTCTCTTCGGCGAGTCCATTCAAATGTTTCACTAAGTTTCATTGTCCTATGATCACTCGTTTCACCTAAGGACCCCTTCAAAAAGTGGAAGATTAATTATAACCACCTCGTATGTCACTGAAGTAGATGTTTGTTACGTTTTACTTTTATAATCGTTGAAGTGTTGTGCTGATCCGTGTCCACGTCGGATCTTACTGATTTCCAAAGACGTCGAAGTGTTGGTACCCGCCTTGGAGTACCCGCGAAAACAGTTACAAATATTCTGGACCCTGTAGAGCGTGTGTACTTACTGTCTACAAACCACGTAGATTTCGTCGGAAACGTTGCCTGCTATATATTCTCACTGGGAAAAATATTATTCGTCCCTTTAAAAGAGCACATTGGTGCTCTGATGAGTCGATATTTGCTATTTTTAAAATGATGCCAGGCCCTGAGTTCACCGACGGTCCAGAGGGGCGTTTAACCCGCAGTGTGTGGAGGGTGTAGTTCACGTCGGAGCTAGTTCTGTGATATTTTGAAGGTGTCCCATGACTTGGATCCAACCATTTTCAGCGTAACCATCCAAGTTACGCTGAAAATGAAGCAGTATGTTTATTTCAAAATATCAGCTGACGAAGTGTAGTCCTTTTTCCCACATCCTCATGAGTAAACACACAGTTATCTTTTCGCACCTCGACTGACACGCTAAGTCACCCGCTGTTAATTGCATAGAAAAGGGCTGGAACTACATGGAACATAGGATGAAATGTAGCTGTCTCTACCCTCGCAATTTGGTAACTGTACGAGTACGTTCTGTGGTCTCTAGTCGTCAACGAGAGGCTTCAGCATCATATTGTTTACCTGAAGAAACTTGAAGACTGTCTTCTTCGCCAAATGGAGGCTGATATCAAGCCTGAAGGCGGTGTTACAAGATGCCTTCTGAGGGGGGGAGGGGGGGGGGGGGGTTGGATCTCATTTTTTGTTCTTGCTTAGAATAGTGGAACAAAATAAAACTTCTTAATTTAGACTGAAGGTCATTAAAACATGCTGTTCTATGTAATTAACAGACCATTGCATGGGGAAATGTTGCTTACAGCAATGTTAGAGTAGTAAATACCGTTTCACTAGGAAATGTGGGCGGAAACGTTATATACAAAATACTAGCTGAGTACCCGCCATTACCCAGGAGTCTATTTATTCCAGTCTTCTATTAGTGCATCTTCTCCTTCCCCGCCGTCTGTACATCTCCTCTGCCCCCTCTCTCTGTGCACTTCCTGCCCCACCCACTCTCTATCCATCTTCTTCCGCACCTCTTTCTGTCCACAACTTCCTGCCCTTCTTTGTGTCCATCTGCTTCTCCCCCCTCTGACCAGCAGCTCCTTCACCCTCTGTCCATCTCCTTCACCATCCTCTAATTCCTTCTCCTCCTCCCATTCTCTCTGTCCATATCATCTTGTCTTCTCCCCCTCCCCCCTCTCTCTCCCCCTGTAGGCCGCAGGCGATTCTATCCCTACAGCATTTCGTTCCAGATTGTAACTAAAATGTGTACCACATTTAATTGAAATCGTTCATCGTTCCAGGGGTTAGAGATGAGATTTTTACCCGTGGATTTGCCCGGATACACACATATCAAATATTTTTCACATATGTATAACATATTTCACACTTACTTGTAGACATACTTCACCTGTATCCCTAACGAATTTCGTCCTCTAGTCATTTTCACGCAGCTCAATGCTTATGACGTCGTATCTCCTAAACCATACAACATACAATGATATATTTTTTACGTGCATCCAGCGACATATATGGTTACTGTGTGCGAAATGTGTTGCGAATAGAGTTAGTGGTAGTGAAGTAATAAATTAAAAGGTCATGCTTCATGTGGGCAGTTTTACTGCATGAATAGCGAAAATGTAGTGAACGACAAAAATTTCTTCTTTCGTCATTTTGTAGGGATGCTCAACTGGAGACATGTTTGGCCATCTAGCAGTCCGAGGCAACATGTTGGCACTCCGTAGAGGATTTTGGGTTATAACAGCCGTATGTGAGCGAGCGTTATCCTGTTGAAAAACACCCCTTGGAATGCTGCTCATGAATGGTAGCACAACAGGTCGAATCACCAAACTGGCATACAAATTTGCAGTCAGGACGCTTGGATAGCCACCAGGGTGCTCCTGCTGTCATCCGAAATCGTACCAGACCAATTCTCCAGGTTGGCTGCAGCCCTCAACTGGCCTCCTTCTATCCAACACACGGCCATCACTGGCACAGAGGAAGAACCAGCGTTCATCAGAAAACACAACAGTTAGTGAACTGCTTATAGATGTTGACTCTGAAATTATTGATATATCGGAGCACCACTTAAATAATTTGACAATTTAAGGGCTTCCTTTACCAGGATACAGATTAGCTGGCTGTTTTTCAAGGAGTTCCTTCCGGGTTGGGGGAGTCTCCATGTACGTAAAAAAACAGTATTCCATTTGAGTCCATAGACGTATCAAGGCACTGCACTGAATAGATATTTGAATGTTGTGCAGGGTCAGTTGAATTTAGTGGAACTAAACTTCTAATTGTTGTTGTTTATAGGTCCCTTAACTCTGACTTCAGAGCATTTCTGCTCAAGCTAGAGAGGTTTCTTGATTCACTTTATAGTAAGTACCAGAAATTAATTATATGTGGTGACTTCAATATAAATTTTGTATATTATGATGCAAGAAAAAGGATGTTGGTAGATCTCCTAAACTCATACGATCTGATACAGACTGTTTTTCCAACTACGGTGCAGGGGAACAATAGCACAGCAATAGACAATATGTTTATTCATTCTTCATTACTAGATGGGCTGTACAGGATGGCAGCCAGTCAAGGAATATTTTTAGGCAATTGGTTTCAGAAATTTATTTCAAAGGCCCAGTGGAATCTTTACAAGTTTTCTACCAGAGTAATTCACGCCGTGTCTTTCAAAACCGAGGCAGTTCTGTCCAGTTAAAGCTGCTGACAGGAGACGCCCTGAGCCCTCTGCTGGAACTGCTAGCGAATTCACGCCATTGATTTTAGCCAATTAGCCAATAGCGTGCGCGGGATACCGATCACGTATGTGGACGCCGGAGCATCCTGCGGTGGAGAACACACTTGCTTCCCTCTCCTATAATCCAGACCTCGAGCGGGATAGACGTCTTTTTGGAAGGCCTCTGGCTCTGCTTTTCACTACCGGCCAACAATGTGAGTTAACATGAGCCACTTCCCCTTCCGTTGTCCATTTCAGTTAATTGCTCGACCTCGTAGACTGACCTAAAGTTGGTAACTTCCGACCCTAGGCGCGCCCCTTGTATACCGTACCCGAAAGTATATTCTCGTTATTGTACCTAATTTCCTATTTGTCATTTAACGGCAGTCCTGGATGCCCACTCTCTAATTCAGACCCCTCGACCTCCTGCACCCTGTCATCAAGAGACATATGTAACAACCGCCACCCTCCCCCCCCCCCTTTCCCAAACCTTGTATATATTTACAATTGGTGGCCAGAAGTGGGATCATATGCATTTACAGGGCATTCTGTTCTTAAAAGGGTGATGACCTTTCAGATCATGATGCACCAATTTATACACTAAACGGCTGTTGTACTCAAACAAATGTCACATATAATTACAAATTATCTAGGAAAGTTAATCCGACAGCAATAAAGAGTTTTTTAAACCTCGTCAAGGAACAAGAGTGGCAGGATGTTTATAGTGCCAATAACATAGTTGCCAAATATAATGCTTTCCTTAACACCTTTCTTATGCTCTTTGAGAGCTGCTTTCCATCAGAACGCTCTGTACGGGACACTAGCAGTAAAAGGCAGTCTGGGTGGCTGACTAGTGGGATAAGGGCATCAAAATGTTAGAAGTAGTCACAGTCAGCTACAGTAGTCCATTACAAACAGTATCGTAAGGTGCTTAAAAAGTGTATTAGGAAGGCACAGTTGTGAAAGAAGTGTCTGGTCAGCAGCACAAGGTCGACGATATAAAGTCAGTTTGCAGCAAAAATATTACTGTTACTGATAAATCATATATATGTGCCGTATTTAACAATCATTTTCTGAGAATTCCTGGTGGATTAAATAAAAATTTAGTTTCTACAGGAAATCATATAACTCTCTGGTCAAATGCCTTTCCGAGATTGATGTCAGGAGTACTCCTCTGTCATACAGACAAGGGGAAGATTGAGTCAATAATTAAATCACAGAAGAGTAAGGACTCTCATGGATATGATGAAGTGCCTAGCAGAACATTAAAGTACTGTGCTGCGCATGTTAGTCCTGTACTTACCCATACTTGTAATTTTTCCTTTAGGAATGGTCAGTTTCCTGAACGATTAAAGTTCACATTAGTAAAGCCGCTTTAAAAAAAGGGAGAAGGGGATAATGTAGACACTTTAAGACCTATTTCTATGCCACCAGTGTTTGCTAAAATTATTGAAAAGGCTGTGTATGTAAGGAAAATTAATCATTTCCTGTCACACGATTTGCCATCAATGTACAGTTCGGCTTTAGAAGTCGTTTAACAACTGAAAATGCTATAATCTCTTTTCTCTGTGAGGTATTGGATGGGTTAAACAAAAGGTTTCGAACGCTAGGCATATTTTTTGATTTAACGAAGGCGTTTGATTGTGTTGGTCACAAAATATTGCTCCAGAAGTTGGACCATTACGGAATAAGGGGAGTAGCTCACAATTGGTTCATTTCTTACTTTGGCAACAGACAGCAAAAGTCATTATTGACAGTGTTGAGAATGGCTGTGATGTGGGGTCTGAGTGGGGTACAGCCAAGTGGGGGATGCCCCAGGGATCAGTGTTGGGGCCACTTCTGTTCCTTATAAATGACATGCCCTTTAGTATTACGGGTAACTCTAAAATATTTATGTTTGCTGATGACACTAGCTTGGTAGTAAAGGATGTTGCGTGCAACATTGGCTCGGTTTCAAATAGTGCAGTTCATGACATAAGTTCATAGCTTATAGAAAATAAACTAACGCTAAATCACAGTAAGACTCAGTTTTTACAGCTTCTAACACACAATTCAACAAAACCTGACGTTTCAATTTCACAAAAAGGGCATATGATTCGTGAAACTGAACAGATAAAATTACGAGTCGTTCAGATAGATAGTAAACTGTCATGGAAAGCCCACGGTCAGGATCTTGTTCAAAGACTCAATACTGCCATTTTTACTATTCGAACAGTATCTGAAGTAAGTGATCGTTCGGCACGATAATTACTCTACTTTGCTTATTTTCATCCGCTTATGTCGTCTGGTACTATATTTTGGGGAAATTCTTCCCATTCTAAAAGGATGTTTTTGCTCAGAAACGGTCGGTAGGGCAATAATTGGTGGCAGTTCACAAACCTCTTGTCGACCCCTGTTTACGAGTCGGGGTATTTTGACATTGGCCTCTCAATGTATATATTCCTTACTGTCATATCTTGTTAACAATATTAGCTTACTCCCAAGAACCGCTCGGCCACTCCAGCCGGCTACTGGATCATCAGTTTAGTAGCATTCAGTCAAGTTGTTTATGATGTAACACCCTCTGTCTTCCTCAGAGTAGAGGGTGGATATGATTAACCTTTCGGTACGTGAGAGGGTCCCTATCAAAAATGACTGATCATAAGACAATGAAATTGCGGTGTTTCTGAAGAGGAAGATGCTAAAACAAGGCTGGTACCTCGTAACGCAGCCACAAGGAAAGATAGTCGCTGCAAGCCGCACCGACGAATGAGCAACACCGACGTAGTCACACCCAGGAATGTTTCGCTGCGCTGCCGCATCGGCTATTCTATTTACAGCCGAGCACAATACCCCTTAGCGAGTCCGCGATCATCGATTTAGATGACAGCACTGTCTTCTAGTAGGCCAGCGGTATGAGCAATGTAGTAGGCAGAACAATAAGTGAAAGTTATTGTTAAATGTACTTTGAGTGAGAGACTTGTATTTGTCTGTATCCAGTGATGCGTTAATTGTCAGAGACAGTTGTGAATATTGATGACATTTCTGTAGAAACAGACTATAGAAAGTTAAGAAATTTTTCTTACCTATGTTGTAATAAAGTGAAGTAATATTCTATGTCTTACAGTATCCATTCGGTCTCCTTTCAGAGGAAAGTAGGAATCCAATGTTGTACCAACGAGTGTATTTTCGTTCGGTACAAAAGAAACTTGGTGGAAGCATTTGTAAGGGTATGCGGAGGGGGAAAGGGGGGAAAACGAAAAAAACATTGAAAGAAACGCATTTAAATTTCCACATGAGAGCGTTCAAATCTGGTTATCTTGCTGCTTACGCAGTTTGGAACGATCGAACCATCATTCGGTTTTCTCACAATTTGTTACGAGGTAACAGAGTGACCTCACGAGCAATGTGAGGTGGAGCTCCATCGTGCATCGGAACAGCTGAGTCTAAAATACTTCTCTCCCGGAGAGCAGGGATCGCATATGGGCGAAGCACATCACAGTAATGTGCGCCGTTTACTCTGCATATCCTTGGTCCTATCGATCTGAGTTCCTCGAAGAAAAATAGATCAGTCATGAACTGCACCGTGAAGTTACACCACTCAGTGACCCATTCACTATGCAGGCAAACTTCGTGAACGTTCGTTGCCGGTGACGAGCCCCAGATGCGACAATTATGAGTGTTCGTTCTGCCGGCGAACGTAAAGTATAGTTCATAGCTCCACAAAATGTTCCAAGGCCACATGTCGTCAACTTAACCCTTGCAAGAAACGTGAAAGCAAATCTAATCGAATGTCTGCGTCGCGTGGCAAAAGCTGGTGAGAAGTGCGAAGTTTGTACCATTTCACAACTGTTAGCAGCAACTTTCGAACGGTGGACCATGAAATGTTCAGCTGTCGTGACACAGGTCGAGCACTGCTTGAAGATCTCACGTTGCGTCCAGTACACCCAGCCTGCCGCCCAGCTAGCCGCGCGATCTAACGCACTGCTTTCCGAGCGGGAAGGCGTGCTGGTTTCCGGCACGAGTAAGCCCGGCGGATTAACGTCGAGATCCAGTGTGCTGGCCAGCCTGTGGATGGTTTCTAAGGCGGTTTTCCATCTGCCTCGTAGACTGCGGACTGGTTTCCCTTATTCCGCCTCAGTTAAACTACATACATACATACATTAATCCTTGTTCCATAGATCATAAAATCGACATTTCGTAATGATGTGGAACGTGTCGCTTTAACATAAGTTTTCTTCACACAAAAAAATTAATTAATTAATTTAATTGTTTTAATTTTTTTATTTGTTTTTTTACAGTTACTATTTCATATCTAAGAATTCATCTATTGAGTAGGAGTTGTCATTCAGAAATTCTTTTAATTTGCTTTTAAATGTTGGTTGGCTATCTGTCAAACTTTTAATACCATTTGGCAAATGACCAAAGATTTTTGTGGCGGCATAGTTCACCCCTTTCTGTGCCGAAGTGAGATTTAATCCAGAATAGTGAATATCATCCTTTCTTCTAGTGTTGTAGCTATGCACTTCGCTGTTATTTTTGAGTTGGGATGGGTTATTAATGACAAATTTCATAAGTGAATATATGTATTGCGAAGGTACTGTGAATATCCCAAGTTCCTTAAATAAATGTCTGCAAGGTGATCTTGGGTGGGCTCCAGCTGTTATTCTGACTACACGCTTTTGTGCAATGAATTCTTTCTCTCTTAATGACGAATTGCCCCAAAATATGATGTCATATGAAAGCAGTGAATGGAAATAGGCATAGTAGGCTAATTTACTAATACGTTTATCACCAAAATTTGCAATAACCCTAATAGCATAAGTAGCTGAACCTAACCGTTTCAGCATAGCATCGATGTTTTTCTTCCAATTCAATTTCTCATCAATGCACACACCCAGAAATTTTGAGTATTCTATCTTAGCAACAGACCTCCGTTCATAGTCTATATTTATCAATGGTGTTACGCCATTTACTGTACAGAAGTGTATAAACCGTGTTTTATCAAAGTTTAGTGAGAGTCCATTTGCAGAGAAACACTTAATAATTTTCTGAAAGACATTATTTGCAATTTCTTCAGCTGATTCTTGCTTCTTGAGCGTGATTACTATACTTGTATCATCAGCAAAAAGAACTAACTGTGGATCTTCATGAATATAGAGTGTCGATTGCTGTGCAAAACACTGAGGCAGAATAAAGGGAACCAGCCCGCATTCGCCGAGGCAGATGGAAAACCGCCTTAAAAACGATCCACAGACTCGCCGGCACACCGGACCTCGACAGCATTCCGCCGGGCGGATTCGTGCCGGAGACCGGCACGCCTTCTCGCTCAGAAAGCAGCACGTTAGACCGCACGGCTAACCGGGCGGGCCACCTCCTGCCTAACTGTTATAGTACTTACAGTGGATCCTGATGAAGTGTGGAATTCCTGTGTGACGGTCGGCCGTAAAATAGCTTCACACAAATAATATCAGTCGATTATCTGATGAATGAATAACCTTGCAAATGTTCAGTGGTAATTTTGGATATTGGCTCAGTGCTGTGCAATGCTGTCTGCATCGAAACTGTTACAAACATTAATACTTTCCTGATTCTGGCACATATTTTTTTTATTCTGTTTGAAAATTAATTTTTTAAAAAAAATACTCATTGGATTTAAACAAACACAACACGGTATGGATGAGGTACTGATAACAGGATATACTAAGACCGTATGGTTCAGTTTAAAAAATTGCGTTCAAAATAAAGTTTCTCCTTCACAAAATCTGATATGAAACATTTCACGTTAACTTCAAAATCAGTGAACTTCTTAACTGTTCTACAATTCTCACTTACTGCCGTTGTTAACAATACTTGGATTGTTACATGACAAAATGTCTTTCATCGTTTGATAAAATAGATTCCAAAATTTAACTTCCTTGTATCAGGTTTACAAAATACACAAAATATTAGAAATAAAGTGTACCTAATCAACCCATAAATAAAATCTGATTTAAGATACTTGGTCCCTACATTCAAGGGTCAGTACTGTTAAAATTAGCAAAATCCACATTGCGTTGCTGCATACTTAATACTAAATGTACAACGTTTCATTACCTTACCAAACTGTATTACACGGCGTCCATAGGCCAACAGCTAAGTTCCCACGGCTAGCCACTAGCTTAAGTCTTACATCCTAGCTTTAACAGAGTGCAACGGCAACTGCTACTACGCTCCGCGCGCCCCTACTTAAAATCGATTCTGCCACTTGGACAACATCTTTGGTTCAGTGATGTCAAAGATACAATCTTTTCTATATGTGATAACCACTTCATATCATTTTTCATGAAACATATTACAAAATCGGCCTCCACGTACAAGTGGACCCCTCACAAACAGTCGGCGGTCTCTGTCAATCAACAGACGAGATCAGCCTGTACGCTTTTGTGCTGTACGTGTCCCTTCACGTTTCCACTTCACTATCACATCGGAAACAGTGGACCTAGGGATGTTTAGAGGTGTGGAAATTTCGCGTACAGACGTCTGACACAAGTGACACCCAATCACATGACCACGTTCGAAATCCGTGAGTCCCGCGGAGCGCCCCATTCTGCTCTCCCACGACGTCTAATGACTACTGAGGTCGCTGATATGGAGTAACTGGCGGTAGGTGGCAGCACAATGCACCTGATATGAAAAACGTATGTTTTTGGAGGGGTCCGGATAATTTTCATCACAGAGTGTAGAGCAGAATCACCAGGCAGAGAAAGATGGTTGAGGCTCGCTGCAATTCTAGACAGGCAACGGCGGCAGTAGTAGCTGGATAAGGTATCCTGATACTACTTTTAGATGAGTATGTGGCTATCATAAAAATTTTAGCATAGTTCACGAACCTTTGTATACGATACACATGGAGACGTATTACGCCCAGCCCAACGTCTCTTATGATTTCTCCAGATCTGGATGCCCGTATGCTGCAGATACTATTCATGCTTGTATTAATATACGTGTCGATAAGCCCTTGCGCGTTTCAAACAATCCCAGCTTGTGCTTCGTTTCTAATAACTTCGATGTCGACAGGACTTTAACTCCTAATCTTCCTTCCTTCCTTCCTTCCTTCCCACTCTTCCATGTACTAGTGTAGCTTTCTTCATCTTTCATTGGGAACAGCAAAGGCACATCTTTGGGAAGTTGCTTAAACTATGAGATTAGCCAGCAAATCTTACTGCTTTGCATGGATTATCAGTTAGCAAAGCTAACATGGCTCTGGATTCCTCCTTGCTAAAGGCATGGACGTGCCGAACTGTTCAACGTAGACGCTTTGCGATGTAATATTGAAATGGGTACACTAAAGGGACTTAGACTAGGAATGTGGTGAGATGGCTAATAAAATATGTTTCTCTTTTTTAAATATGTGAATGGACTGCACGAGCATAGTGACATGTGCTCAACTCAGTTGTTATATTAGGTAGCTATATATGCATTTTTAATGCTAATGTGCTGCAGGATTGGATACAAAAATAATGATTAAAGGGTTATGTACATCGATGTGTTTTCTTTTGTTTTAGGAAGTGTATACTAACATCCTCCATTCATGATGCTTTAGCTTTTATTAAACAAAACCTAATAAAATACAAGCAATTCTCCCCAGCAGAAATCATAGAATACATCTACCTTCTGGAACTTTTAATGAAATATAATTACTTCTTTTTCAATGGAAAAATCTACAAGCAAACAAATGGCTCTGGGTGCTAGCACATCAGGAACTATAGCCGAAATATTCCTCAACCACCTAGAGCATATAATCCAACATGAATTCAACAAGTTCTGTTCTACGGAAGATATGTAGGCGATACACGTCTGATCATTGGTTGGGAAACAAAGATGATGTACAAGACGTCCTCCAAACGTTCAACAAAATACACAAGAATATAAAATCATCAGTGAACAGTAAATAAACAACACCATTAACCTTCTCTATTTAACCATCTTCATACAAGATAACCGACATATCTTCCAAATTTACGGGAAACGGACCACCACAGACATAAACATACATGCTTCCTCCTTCCACCCATACATGGACAAACTGGCAGTATATCGCTCAATGGTCCATAGGACCCTAAACATCCCACTGAGCGCTGAATGCCTACAAAATGAAATAAAAATCATAAAACAGATTTCTGTAGCTAATGCGTATAAACCCACACTAACAGACAATTTAGTTAAACATGAACAAAATAACCTTCAAGTTCCAAGAAAGTACACTAACAACATTTATCTTCTTCCTCGATAAAATCTCCCAAAAAATTTCCAGTATCTTCAAGCGATGCAAAATAAGAATTGAAATCGAAACAAACAATAAAATGCGCCTAAAGCTTCCTCATAACTTCAAAAGCAGTCAAGGTAAACTTTCATCCTCTCGCATATATAAAATCATATGTATTAAACTCCTGGCTTAGAACATAGGTCAAACAGGTCGTACCTTTCACTCCAGATTCGAAGAACGCAGCAACGCCTTCCGATAAAACACACCACACCAATCTGCAGTAGCCTCCCATATATATAAGATACAGGACATCTATATGACAATGTAGAAAGCAACCTTGAAATACTACATACTCTGGACAAAGGACACGGGACGTCTCTATATGAAAAAACAGAAACCTATATACACAGAAAGGAACATGGGGAATATGTACTCCAGGACAATTGTGAAACAGACTCAACCAACTGTTTACACAAGCTTTGACAAAATTCTTAAAGCATTCTCATAATTTACAATTTCAATGCGCAGAAGTTAATGTTATCATTCCCACTCATCCCTCAATAAGTTCAACATATAATACATATGCATGATCTATTGTAATCCTTTATATATAAGAAATTAAAATAATAATTGAAGTGTGCACATTTCTATACGTAAGGCCAGTCCACTCACATTTTTAAAACAAAAGAACATTTATCTATCATGTCATCATTATTTTGTATCCAATTATCCAATGTTGCAGCACATTAGCATTTTAAAAAGTCTGTACAGCTGCCTAATATAATAACTGAGTTGTGTACATTTTAATATTTTGGTGCAGACCATTTATATATTTATAAAAGAAAAACATATTTTTGTAGAATCCACTGAATGTTGTATCTCTGTATACAATGTAAACCAACATAGCTGTAATATGCACAACACCTTCGAAACGACAGTGTAAATCTAATGTGCAGTGTAGAGGACATAAATCAGGCAAGAGTATACAGAAATTTTATAACTATGCCGTCCCTGTAGGTGCAATTCACTGTCAGAAATTCATGTTTCTTAACCTCTAAAGGGCCTTTTCTAAATACACAATTTTTATCATTACCAAAAGACTCAAATTAGTCTACACTGCCCTTGGTCCGTGACTGTAAAAAGACGTCTGTACTCTTCACCAACACCAGCAATGTAAATAAACAATTCTCCATCTGAAGACTATGGAGGGAACCATCGAAATGCGCTGTGGCAAAATAAACAGGTGACTGACACAGAAACTGTTTTATTTGTATCGATCAACAGTCGCAGCCCCTATAATGGCAACCCTTATGGACCAAATTTTCACCTGATCTTTTTGTCAATATATTATACTGGATAGTTACAATTAATGCGCAGCTAGTCATGGAGACCCAGTGTGGACTTAATTGTCATATGGCAGCGAAACTTGATAGACATTCTAATATGTTAATGTGAAACCGACTTACGCTGGAAAAAAGTTAGTTCCAGCTTTGGTCACCAGGTGAAAATCAGGCGCTGTGAATGCAAGAGAAACGTACAGAAATGTTTCCATTTGTAATGGAACGTTGGCGGAAAATGTTAACGAAGTAAGAAAGGCACAATGTTGATTTTTTTAACCGCCGATTACGCAATTTGTTAAGTGTGAGTACCGGAAACTTCGACGAAAAACTGAAACCGCAAAACGGCGTGATCAACAGCTCCTCGCATGAGTTCCGGTGGAATCTAAACAACGTGTTCCTGTGTACTGGCCGTCAGATCATGTGGAGACCGAATGCGTCCCTTGCAAATGTGTTGTTTTAGATATCTCCAGAGACAAAATTCATATGAATACAGATCAGTGGACCTTGCTTTCCAAGGATCTGGAAAACCTCTGGAAGTAACAGGCCCGTGGAAGGTTGCATTTATCAGATCTTCCAGTGGGTGAGAGACAGGAGGTGTTGCTACATCTTGCATGAAAGCAGAGGTTTCCACACAGTTGCGCTCTTCTAAAGCAGGAATCACATGCTGTACAAGTACGTCTCGATAATGTGCAGACGTACACCTGACAGGCCCTCTGGTTGTATTCTCTTCAAAGAAGAACGGAGGAAGAGGAAGCGTGATCGTGAATCGATACCACACAGTCACATAGGGCGAGTGCAGTGGCTCTTCGTACACAGCACGCGTTGAAGCAGTACCGCAAATTCGGCAGTTCTGTGTATTCATTGCACCATGTAGTGTAAAATGTGCCTCGTTACTCTGCAGAGTATCATTCGGCCACATGTCATGAACTTCCACCCATGCCAAAAACCGAAGAGCAAATTCAGAACACTGCTGCGGATCACGAGGCTTCATTTGCTGTAACGTCTGTATCTTGTACGTATACCAGTGTAAATTAAACCAGAAAATTTTCGGTACTGTTGACCATGGGATGGATAATTCTCGTAACTTTCCACAAACACTGCCACTACACATGGCACGTGCTGCGTGGTCAGTTACAGCAGCAGCAACCACGTCGATAACTTCCACCTGGAAAAGACACCTTCCTCTTTTCAGGTGAAACAACAACCACACCCGATTTTTCAAAATTTATTATCATCTTTTTTAAATCATTTGGTAACATCGATACTCTCCTTAGACACATTAGCATATCTACCTTGTTTCGCTGCTATACGACGATTACAGTTCACACTGGACCTCTCAGGGTAGCTGCACTTTAATTATAACCACCTGGTGATCCACCTAAAATTATATTAATATATTTCTTATATTAGAGTGAATTTAAAGCTTATCTATTACAACAATAATTTTTAGTTTTGACCAGTATATTTACATGAAATATCACGAATCTGTGTTTCGGAGTCTGTCTTGTTTTTTTTTTCAGTTATTCGTATCTGAAGCATAATTATAGGGATCATTCACCTAGATGATCACAACGGACAAAACATTACCCACATCACGCTAATGCCGTGTAATGAAGCTTCTGACCATGGAAGTAGCCTCAGTATAGCGAGAAGACAGTCCTCAGGTTTGTTCAGGTATGCGGCATCCATCTGAAGCTATTATTGATGGTTAGTTACCACAGAGATACCAAATTGCGCTGATGTTGATTGTTATACATCAACCGCTGTTCCTAATAGTCCTATATATTTTCTATGGGGTTACGATAGGGCGATTTAGAGGGCCTTTCTACGCACAGCTGCATGCAGTAATGTTCGCCAAACCGCAAATGTATTCGTGCAGGCCTGTGAATACAGCTGCTATCGTTATGGAAGGTGGACCTCATCATACTCGTTATGAATATTTAGAAAGAAGGACCACACTTGGTCACTGAGAATGTTCAAATAAACATACTAGTTCACATTCACCCTAACTTGAATGAGTAAGCCCAAATCGTGGTACAAGAAACACTCTCAAAGCACCAGGGGAGCATCTCCGGTCTGAACTATGGCTTTCACATTCTGCTGATTAAACGCCTCATTGTCCGTCTGAAAGCTTGCTATTACCTGTTCCATTTCAACCTAAGTGCATAGCAGTTATGACCCCGGTGGTAATGCCCTGAAATTATTTCCCTTCTTGTATAAAATTTTGACCCATAGATGAACAACGTGGTATGGGAACTGTTCATGAAATATTAAGTAGTAAGTACACTTCCATAGTGAAACGGAATAAATGAAGGGATCTTTAACATGTAAAGTAATGCCAAAGTCAACCATTTTAACACAACCTATACTGTAACTGCGTTTTCCCTTTTACCGTGATGATGATGTTTGGTTTGTGGGGCTCTCAACTGCGCGGTCATCAGTGCCCGTACAAAGTCTTAATTTTTTACACAGTCCGATTTTCTTTTCACAGTCCAATCTAGCCACTTGCTACAAACGATGATGATGAAATGATGAGGACAACACAAGCACCAGTCCTTGGGCAGAGAAAATCTCCAACCCGGCTGGGAATCGAACCCGGGACACCATGATCCAGAGGCAGCACCGGTAACCACTAGACCAGGAATTGCGGACCCCTTATACTGCGTAACACCTAATAGCAAGAAGCCCGAATCACAAAAGAACC
This sequence comes from Schistocerca americana, assembly GCF_021461395.2. Lineage (NCBI taxonomy): Eukaryota > Metazoa > Arthropoda > Insecta > Orthoptera > Acrididae > Schistocerca > Schistocerca americana. The sequence continues at coordinate 662,362,606 of NC_060130.1, forward strand.
AACTCTCAATATATTCAGGACGCCACCATATCACTCGAAATCCTCTGGATCGCAAACCTACCTTATATCGGATGAAAACTGCATCCAAAAGAAAACTTCTTGCCTGCAATTATTTAATCTTTGTGACTGGATAATGCGGCAAATGCGTTGGTTGGCCTCTTGACTGTAATGCGGCAAATGCATTGGTTGACTGCTCGACTGTAGTGTAGCTAATACTTGAAAATCCAACCACGCATTCGTTGACTGTATAAACAGTGATTTTATAACTTGCAAGCTATTATTCGTGCAGATGCGCGTGGGGGCTCCCGAAATAGAAGTTTATTGTACTGTTATTCTGTGGAATCAACAAAGTAGCCGAAAGTGTCAACTTCTCCAATTTTATCCATACAGTCACAATCACATTTTCTCAAACAGAAAAAAATTTCCCGTTGCCTTCAAGTCCCCTTAATAGTATTTAGCGAGTGAGAAATCAAAACGGAAAGGGACTAATATCTGCAGATGGCTCAAACAAATGTAGATACCAATCCTCGCTAAATGAGAGACGCGTGCCGCACAATGGCCTAACCTTGCTTGCCACGAAAACACATCTGCAAAGCAGAAAAATAATGTAATAAAGAATTACGCCAGTGCAACGCTAGTACCAGAAATCCCTAATACTACAGCTGAGGAACGCCTATCTCAGCAACACACAAGACAATAATGTCTGAACTTAATAAGTAGAACGATGTTAGCTGCTTCAAGCGACGACCGCGGGAATAAAACAGAGCAAGAGCAAGACCTTGTCACATAGCTCTATTCAAACAGAGTCTAACCAACTAGCCCCTGATAAATTGGCATAGCTCTGCAATCAAAGTACAGATTGCAGATATGTTTCACTATACACCCAAAGAAGTGACATTTGTACCCGGCGTGAACACTGAATACATAGTCTTTGAGCTAGGCAAGTGACCCGCAACTCACATAGTGATGCATAATACGAAATATGTTTTTAACAGACGACACTACACACCTTCAGACAGCTACTGTCAAGTTTTGTTTTATTTTGCCCACTGAAAATGTTCAGCTCTATGCGTCGCTGCGAGCAATGGGATTTTGTGAGGTAACCGACTCCGCATATCCATTTCATGCAGCAACTATGGCTCGGAAAATGGTTGAGATGACCTGCAGTCACTGACAGCATCAATGCCTGACGGGTTTGAAATCGATTGTCATCAAAATTTCTCCGATGCCATAGATTTAGGATTTTTTTACGACCCCCGTTATTATGCTGTATTGCATGGCTGTTTGTGGTACGACATTCCATGCAGACATCTTGGACAGTCTACGCCAGTATATCAACAAATTGGACAACTTCATTCACGATGTGATTAGGGGTACGTCCAAACACGATAGCTCTTTTCTGCTATTCTGTCATATCTAAAAGTCGACCTCGACCAGCACTGTCACAAGATAGGTCAACGGAGGAGGGTCATATGACCTTTTGCTATTAGTTCTACATGAACCATAGCGTGCCCGCATCTCGTGGTCGTGCGGTAGCGTTCTCGCTTCCCACGCCCGGGTTCCCGGGTTCGATTCCCGGCGGGGTCAGGGATTTTCTCTGCCTCGTGATGGCTGGGTGTTGTGTGATGTCCTTAGGTTAGTTAGGTTTAAGTAGTTCTAAGTTCTAGGGGACTGATGACCATAGATGTTAAGTCCCATAGTGCTCCGAGCCATTTTTTTTTAACCATAGCGTTCCAACGCGACAGTATGCCCGACATATATTGTTCGGTGAGCGTAAATTTGTAGAACAACATAGTACCTATGGTCCCAGTGTTTTCCGAATGGACAGAAAACTGATGTCCGGTCTTTACGTGTGATACGAGACTTTTCACAATTCCGTCTTAAAAGAACACAATGAAATGCAATTAAACCGATTAAATAGTCGTACAGTCTTGTGAGTTTAACTTCTGACCAAAAGATATCCGTCCCTTCAAGTTAGGCACTTTAGATCACAGAAATACAGCATCCAGTTATATTGATTAACCCAAAGTGTACCAGCCGCATGTAGCACTAGCACAAGTGGGCAAGCTGAAAGGGACAATCGTGTGCTGGCAGATCTGTGACTCTGCGGAGAGACTATATGTAGTGCTTCACACTGTTTTTCCTTGGTGGGTGCCGGAAGATCCATACAAGCGTAGTCGACGATATAGATAGGTACACATATGTTGAAGTGGGTTACGAAACGGAAGGTAGTCGCAGGGAAATTCACTGAAATCTTGAGAATGCTCTCACAGCCATTCCTGGACACTTCTGTCTGTTTGATGAAGTTAATTTTCTCTGCTAAATGATCCCAATATTCTTCGGGAATACACTCATTATATACCTGGGAAAAGTCTCCTGCGGGGAACTAATACAAAATAAGTAAGGAATGATATCCCTATGCATAAATAAAATGGTTCAAATGGCTCTGAGCACTATGGGACTCAACTGCTGTGGTCATAAGTCCCCTAGAACTTAGAACTACTTAAACCTAACTAACCTAAGGACATCACACAACAACCAGCCATCACGAGGCAGAGAAAATCCCTGACCCCACCGGGAATCGAACCCGGGAACCCGGGCATGGGAAGCGAGAACGCTACCGCACGACCACGAGATGCGGGCTCACGGATTTCAAACATGGTCAAGTGATTGGGTGTCACTTGTGTCATACTTCTGTATGCGAGATTTCCACACTCCTAAACATCAACAGGTCCACCGTTTCCGATGTGATAGTGAAGTGGAAACGTGAAGTGACACGTACAGCACAAAAACGTAAACGCCGACCTCGTCTGTTGATTAAACAGAAACCGCAGAAAGTGGAAGAGGGTCCTAATGTGTAATAGGCAGACAAACGGTGAACGTCATCTGCCAGCGTGTGTAGTGCGAACAGTAAAATTCGGAGGCGCTGGTGTTATGGTGTGATCGTGTGGAGGGTACTTGCACCCCTTGTTATTTTGCGTGGCACTATCACTGCACAGGACTACATTGATGTTTTAAGCACCTTCTTGATTCCCACTGTTGAAGAGCAATTCGGAGATGCCGATTGCATCTTTCAACACGATCGGGCACGTGTTCGTAATTCACGGCCTGTGGCGGAGTGGTTTACGACAATAACATCGCTCTAATGGTCTAGCCTGCACAGAGTCCTGGCCTGAATCCTATATAACACGTTTGGGTTGTTTTGAAACGCCGACTTCGTGCCAGGCCTCACCGACCGACATCGATACCTCTCCTTAGTGCAGCACTCCTTGAAGAATGGACTGCCACTCCCCAAGAAACCTTCCAGCACCTGACTGCCTGCTAGAGTGGAAGCTGTCATCAAGGCTGAGGTTGGGCCAACACCATATTGAATTCCAGCATTACCGATGGAGGGCGCCACGAACTTGTAAGCTATTTTCAGCCAGGTGTGCGGATACTTTTGATCACATAGTGTACATTGAGATGAAACGAGAGTGGGGACTATAATTCGTAAGAATGGAAAAGCGTAAGGCGCAGCTACTTGTAGAGCAACTTGCCTACCGCTTGAGCTGTCCGTTGTTATGCATACCAATGATGTACTGGTGAACAGCATGAAGTATAAATGGATAAGTCCATTATTGGAGGCAGTTCATTTTATTATGTCTTATCCCCATTTCTAATGAGTGCTAAAAGTAATCGTATCAGCCTAATCGTAGAGCAGTCGCAATTTATCACCCTAGCTGACAAGCCTGTAATTGCAGTTTCGTTCAAGTACATTTTCACATATTTTTGACTGATTGATCGATTGTCAACACCTCGTACTTCAGAGTGTTTCTAAACTACCTTTTAATGCAGCAAGTGTCAGCTGCCAGCAGAGCGTTTTCTTCCCATCGTATAGATCGTCTCTGATCCCCGCCGACCACTGATCACTGCGTTGGAGGATAAATATTGTATAATGATGAAATTGTTTGTCTTACGGCCACGCCTCTTTTAGTCAACCATGGAGCAAGGACTGGCGGTGTAGGGGAGGTATGCCTACTGGTTCCGTGGTAAAAATGCTTTCTTCCGATTGTTTATATACATTAGTAACGACACAACATAAAATAATGGTGAGTGAAGGGGGGCACTGGTCGGTCTGCCAACGGACAACATTATTGGAGCCAGTTCATTTTATTATGTCTTATCCCCATTTCTAATGAATGCTAAAAGTAGTCGTATCAGTTTTTCACAATATATATAAATGACCTAGTAGATAGTGTCCGAAGTGCCATGCGGCTTTTCGCGGATGATGATGTAGTATACAGAGAAGTTGCAGAATTAGAAAATTGTAGCGAAATGCAGGAAGATCTGCAGTGGATAGGCACTTGGTGCAGGGAGTGGCAACTGACCCTTAACATAGACAAATGTAATGTATTGCGAATATATAGAAAGAACGATCCTTTATTGTATGATTATATGATAGCGGAACAAACAATGGTAGCAGTTACTTCTGTAAAATATCTGGGAGTATGCGTGCGGAACGATTTGAAGTGGAATGATCATATAAAATTAATTGTTGGTAAGGCGGGTACCAGGTTGAGATTCATTGAGAGAGTCCTTAGAAAATGAAGTCCATCAGCAAAGGAGGTGGCTTACAAAACACTCGTTCGACCTATACTTGAGTATTGCTCATCAGTGTGGGATCCGTACCAGGTCGGGTTGACGGAGGAGATAGAGAAGATCCAAAGTAGAGCGGCGCGTTTCGTCACAGGGTTATTTGGTAACCGTGATAGCGTTACGGAGATGTTTAGCAAACTCAAATGACAGACTCTGCAAGAGAGGCGCTCTGCATCGCAGTGTAGCTTGTTCGCCAGGTTTCCAGAGGGTGCGTTTCTGGATGAGGTATCGAATATAATGCTTCCCCCCACTTATACCTCCCGAGGAGATCACGAATGTAAAATTAGAGAGATTCGAGCGCGCCCGGAGGCTTTCCGAGAGTCGTTCTTCCCGCGAACCATACGTGACTGGAACAGAAAAGGGAGGTAATGACAGTGGCACGTAAAGTGCCCTCCGCCACACACCGTTGGGTGGCTTGCGGAGTATAAATGTAGATGTAGATGTAGATGTAGATGTAACGGTCAGGATTTAGTGGCACCTGCTTACTAAGATCAGTAGCCGTGGTGGTCTAGAGGATAGTGGACTAGACTGCAGCTCTGGAGGTCCCAAGTTCAATTCCGTATAGGAGTGGTGACGTTTCCTGCTTCAGGTTCCTTAGGTTCCTTTAGGACGGCCCCAGATTCATTGAGCATGCTATCAAATGAGTATCAGGGATCTCCCTCGGTATCAAAAGACGGCTTGGGCAATGGACCTGCTACCGTCCCCAAACTAGTCACGTAACGAAGAAATGCTGCATTCTTCCTACAGTCAGGCTGATGTAGCTGGTCACGGACTTGAGCCGTAGACATTTTTTTTGTCGGAGCTGGGTTCAAAGAGTGCACATTTTCGTCCTATATGTGCTCAATAGGATTTATGTGAGGTGAGCTGAGAGGTCGTACAAGCCTCCTCATATCTGTGGAGTGTTTCTCAAACCATTCTGACGCAATTCAGAACAGGTGGTGAATGGTATTCCTGAAAGTACAGGTCACATTTGGGATACTTTAGGTGGACCTCACTTTCGTGTATCGTTTCCGGGCACCAGACGACGTAATATGTATAAAGGTCTTCATTTCATCTCATGACAACAGCCCCTGTACTATAATGTCCCTATCGCCTGACTTAACGATTCCCTTTTGGCAGGTGGTATGCTTCGTCTAATGTGGCGTTCGATGCATTCGCACCTTGCTATCAGAGCAAACCAAGACCTAATACGACTTATCAGTGGAGGCGACCATTTTCCATGCTTTAGGCACGCAACGGTCCTGTTACTGGCCCAAATTAGTCTCTGCTCTGTAACGTGCGGTGGTAATAGTTACACAGTTGAGAAAGTTGCTACTCTAGCCTACAACAAGGAGCTGTTTCTGGATGATTTGGTTGCTCATCGCCTGTTGTTACACAACATAGAAATGACGAGTGGTTTTGTGCACTGTTGCCTGTTCAAATGGCTCTGAGCACTATGGGACTTAACTTCTGAGGTCATCAGTCCCCTAGAACTTAGAACTACTTAAACCTAACTAACCTAAGGACATCACAAACACCCATGCCCTATGTCTTCAAGTTATGCACGATCACTCACAAGGAGAGTTCTCTCGACTTTCACACAGATAGCCAGTACAAGGTATCATGTCATCCCAGTCATGCGACATGTCGAAATATTCTGTTCGCGGTGGCATTGGGAGCGCTCTGTCTTTTATTCGGCAGCTAGCTAACAAGGGGCGGCCACGACTTTGGAATCAGAGATTTACTTCAAACTTGGTACACATTTAGTAGGCCATTAAAACAATATAACACAATGCGCGCATTAGTAGGTGCACTACTCCTGCAATTCCGAGTAAATGGCAACAGAAGTTTTACGCTTTTATTATGAATTCATGGTGGTGAAGTGGTTAGCGTTCGAGATTCTTAAAGCGAACGTCTACTGGGCGACGGTTCGACTACCGCTCAACATTAATTTTTAATCCATGTTGTTTTCATCACTGGTGATATTTTTTAAATGTTTACGCCATTTGAAAGGTAAATAATTTAAAAAAATACTTGTAATTGCATGAAGTCTTACTGAATTTCATGTTATTTGACTAGTTACTATTTTAATTAAATTTAATTACTAGGACAGACTTATTTATAACTATCGAAAAATAAACAAAGAAGGGCATAAAGTTTTACGAAAAATGTATGCCTGTCGTGGTTTGCGAATTCCCTTATACATGCAATCTGATAAGGTAACCGCCGGCCGGAGTGGCCGAGCGGTTCTAGGCGCTACACTCTGGAATCGCGCGACCGCTACGGTCGCAGGTTCGAATCCAGCCTCGGGCATGGATGTGTGTAATGTCCTTAGGTTAGTTAGGTTCAAGTAGTTCTAAGTTCTAGGGGACTGATGACCTCAAAAGTTAAGTCCCATAGTGCTCAGAGCAATTTTTTTGGTGAGGTAACCGGAACTATTTTACACCTCGACACTTCGAACTAGCAGGCCCCATTTGGCAGTTAGCCGGCATAGCCGTGAGACGTTGTTAATGTAGCAAGAACGAATAGTGTAAGTGCAAATTTTTTGAATATCACAGAATTTACACTTTTACTACAGAAATTAAGTGTACTCCCTGTTCTTCAGCTACTGCAGATAATGAATGTCATGCCGATGCAATGCATAATGCAGTTACAAAACGACTGTTTAAAGGTGCGTTCGTGTACTGTGAAATTCTTCTTCAAGAAGCGGACCTTACTGATAAAGATCAATCACCAACGATTTCTGCAGATGCAATAGGGATTCGAGACGTACTTTGTCATTCTATTGTCGAAATGTTAGGAGATAAAAAAATACAGTAAAAAATAGGTCTGAACGGGATTCGAACCATCGTTTCGCCCATGACTCTATTGCATACCGCGAACGCCAACGACTTTCTTTTTTTTCATTTTGTTTCTTATTGTTCGTTGCTTTTATGTCGGGGCGGAAGCCACATGACACCCGTTCAAGTTCATTGTTGATCCGTTCCCTCAGGTTTGTTTTTTATTTATTTATTTATTTATTTTTATTACGGAGGGCAGCTACCACTTGGTCACAAGAACTTCTTACGGGAGGCATCTTCGTACAGATGCATCAGTTACATAACAGACGCGTAGAACTTTTGCCATTTTCTGGGAATTGCCAGAGTAGTACACCTTACTACCCACACATTATGTTGTTTTAATATCCTACTGGGGAAGTAAATTCATTAAACGTCGTGGCCTCCGATTGTAAATACAGTGAAGAAAAAAATTATTCACCCCAGGAGAGAGCATGCTAATACCGTTTAACACCTCCGTAATGCTTGATAATGGCCGTTGAAATAATAGGTAGTGTTTGTGAGTTTAGATTTTCCCACCGTAGGGAAATCTTTAATACACTCCTGGAAATTGAAATAAGAACACCGTGAATTCATTGTCCCAGGAAGGGGAAACTTTATTGACACATTCCTGGGGTCAGATACATCACATGATCACATTGACAGAACCACAGGCACATAGACACAGGCAACAGAGCATGCACAATGTCGGCACTAGTACAGTGTATATCCACCTTTCGCAGCAATGCAGGCTGCTATTCTCCCATGGAGACGATCGTAGAGATGCTGGATGTAGTCCTGTGGAACGGCTTGCCATGCCATTTCCACCTGGCGCCTCAGTTGGACCAGCGTTCGTGCTGGACGTGCAGACCGCGTGAGACGACGCTTCATCCAGTCCCAAACATGCTCAATGGGGGACAGATCCGGAGATCTTGCTGGCCAGGGTAGTTGACTTACACCTTCTAGAGCACGTTGGGTGGCACGGGATACATGCGGACGTGCATTGTCCTGTTGGAACAGCAAGTTCCCTTGCCGGTCTAGGAATGGTAGAACGATGGGTTCGATGACGGTTTGGATGTACCGTGCACTATTCAGTGTCCCCTCGACGATCACCAGTGGTGTACGGCCAGTGTAGGAGATCGCTCCCCACACCATGATGCCGGGTGTTGGCCCTGTGTGCCTCGGTCGTATGCAGTCCTGATTGTGGCGCTCACCTGCACGGCGCCAAACACGCATACGACCATCATTGGCACCAAGGCAGAAGCGACTCTCATCGCTGAAGACGACACGTCTCCATTCGTCCCTCCATTCACGCCTGTCGCGACACCACTGGAGGCGGGCTGCACGATGTTGGGGCGTGAGCGGAAGACGGCCTAACGGTGTGCGGGACCGTAGCCCAGCTTCATGGAGACGGTTGCGAATGGTCCTCGCCGATACCCCAGGAGCAACAGTGTCCCTAATTTGCTAGGAAGTGGCGGTGCGGTCCCCTACGGCACTGCGTAGGATGCTACGGTCTTGGCGTGCATCCGTGCGTCGCTGCGGTCCGGTCCCAGGTCGACGGGCACGTGCACCTTCCGCCGACCACTGGCGACAACATCGATGTACTGTGGAGACCTCACGCCCCACGTGTTGAGCAATTCGGCGGTACGTCCACCCGGCCTCCCGCATGCCCACTATACGCCCTCGCTCAAAGTCCGTCAACTGCACATACGGTTCACGTCCACGCTGTCGCGGCATGCTACCAGTGTTAAAGACTGCGATGGAGCTCCGTATGCCACGGCAAACTGGCTGACACTGACGGCGGCGGTGCACAAATGCTGCGCAGCTAGCGCCATTCGACGGCCAGCACCGCGGTTCCTGGTGTGTCCGCTGTGCCGTGCGTGTGATCATTGCTTGTACAGCCCTCTCGCAGTGTCCGGAGCAAGTATGGTGGGTCTGACACACCGGTGTCAATGTGTTCTTTTTTCCATTTCCAGGAGTGTAGTTCTCGGATATTCAGTCGGGTGGCGCCGTCCAAAAGGCGCTTTTTGGACGACGCCACCCGGCTTAATACCCGAGAAATATTCAAGAACCAACAATTAAATTTTTGTCACGTCTGTCTCGTTTTCAATTGACTGCTTCTTATAGATACTGTCTGAAAAAGGTGTTGCTAATAGAGTTAGTAGAAAGAAGTAATAAATAAAAACGTCATGCCTGATGTTGAAGTTTTACTGCCTGCCACTTTAAGCTGAAACTAGTTTTTCACTTATCGAAATGTTTATGACGTCATATCTTCTGAATTCTGTGTCGTAAAATGATATTATTTTGGTGGTGCGTTCCGTGTATGTGGATACTGTCCGCGAGCAGTGCTGCTAATAGTAAAGAAGTAATAAACTAAAACGTCATGTCTGAGTCTGCAGTTTTACAGCACGAAGAGCGAAAATGTAGTATGTGATACACTTTTTCCTTTCATCGTTGCGAGAGACGTCAGCGAGAAAAAGATTTTTAAGGGTTTGAAATTATGTGTGAAGTTCGTTGTTAAGTCGCTAACTCCTTTCATTCTCAAGCACTGGATAAATGAAGTCAGGGTATTTGCACGCCGTCAGTCTCGTTGACTCAATACGAACACATAGTATCTAACTCTAATGCTTGTCTTATTGCGTTACACTTTTATCACAGGGTTATATCTCTTAATGAGTAGATTACAACGGAATTCTAAATTTTCAAATTCGATCAATAACCAAGAGAAAAATAAAAGTTTTGTTGACCCTGGAAGCCGCAAGGTAGGCAACCAGAGACTGGATGGGGTTCGCTTGCGGGATAGTCGCTTAGTGACTTAGGGGCGATCAAGAAGTTTCCGTTCGAAGGCCGTACAGTCCATAACGGGTACGCCAATCAGGAAAATTCACCCAGAGCATTAATTCAATCATCCCATCGACGCATTAAGTTGAAGATACCCGTTTGGTACAACGCTGTCTTGCTGCACGAAGAAGTTCGTAAATGCCTGCTGCACATCCTCGTCCGACAGGAATCGTCTACCCTTGAAGGCATTTTTTAAGGGACCGAAGACGTGATAATCGCATAGGGATGGATCAGTACTATACGGTGGGTGCTTTTTTTGCTTTGTGATAGATGGCGCTGTAATAGTCACAAACATAAGCGAAAAAAGTTGTCCAACTAAAACATTCATATTTCTTTACGTACTACACGAATATGTAATAAAAATGGGGGTTACTATTTTAAAAAAAACACAGTTGATATCCATTTGGCCTATGGCAGCGCCATCTAGCGGGCCAACCATAGCGCCATCTGGTTTCCCCCTTCAAGCTAGACTAGTTTCGTCTTTGTAGTTTTTTCGTTTGACGCTTATTTCGTGAGATATTTGGCCCGGTCACGATCAATGGACCACTCTGTTCACCCTCAGCGGAGAAGCGTTACGTTTAATATACGCCGCAGCAAAGTCCTCAAACGGTAACTTTGTGATCGTCCTTTATCCAAAGAGGTACGCTAACACAGCGTGCTGTTATAATCGCAGACCACTGTGACTTACAAAAAGGAGTACTTAGGTGCTGAAGAACTTTAGCTGCAAACTACTACTGGCTACAGTTTTACTGCCTTGTGACGGCTGCCAAACTGCGAAAGTTCTGAATAGATTGCTGTTGCGTTTCGGAGCAGCTCGGTTGTAAGTGATCAGCCAGCTGGTGCTCACGTTTTATGTCAAAACATGTACCTACTTCGCCAGTGCACGTCATGTGGCGTGTGCCAAGAGCCACGCACTGTAGAGCTGAGAGATGTGAGTCCATTGTGTTTAGCAGCGGATGCGGGCACGCGCACGTGAACCAGAGGACTCACAGAATATAAATACACACTACGTCTTATTCTCAACGGTCACGGAAATCTATATTCTAGTAGGTGTTATGCATGCGGGCTGACGCGAGTGCGATTTTATTTGGGTGTTGCTGCGCGACAAGCTGTGCCGTCGCTCTGTATAATTGGGCGGCGACTAGAAATAACGCGCGCGCAGACTCGTCCCTCTTAATTCTTGTGTCCAGCTGCAGCGGCGGCGGCGGCGCATGCAAAGGCCTGCCGTCACGCTCGCCCGCCAATTCTGGCGACAATAAGCAGCAGTAAAGCGGGCGCACTTTACGAGCACGGCCTCAGCAGGCCCGCCGCTGCTTTACGACTTAGGCGCGCCCGTCTCCACGCTCACACACTACTTTTTGCTCTTTTCCACCGAATGTCTCTCCAGTTGCGACGTGATGGCCTTTGGGTAACAGGACGCACGGACGAGAATACGCGGTTGTCACCAGCTGTGAGACGCGGAAGGGGTGAAACTACGACAATAAAGACCGCTAACAAGCGGCACAGTGTATACTTAGCAGTGTATAAAGCAAGATGCATCTTTAAGAGAACAGTAGTTTATCTTGATCTAGACGAGAGATACCGAAACGGGGTTTCAAATAACATATTGTCCCTCCTTTCTACAGAAGAATGTGTACATATTTAGCCATGTCGCGTCAATCACAATAAGTTTCGTGACTGTTGGTACTTGTTATGGTGGTATGGACGTAAGAATGTGGGTAGTGGGACATGCGCAATTGCAAAGGACAGTATACCAGGTGGTGTTCCAACCAGCAGCCGGCCGGAGTGGCCGAGCGGTTCTAGGCGCTACAGTCCGGAACCGCGCGACCGCTACGGTAGCAGGTTCGAATCCTGCCTCGGGCATGGATGTGTGTGATGTCCTTAGGTTAGTTGGGTTTAAGTAGTTCTAAGTTCTAGCGACTGATGACCTCAGATATTAAGTCCCATAGTGCTCAGAGCCATTTTTTTGTTCCAACCAGTAGCGTCATTCTCCTGTGTCAGGCCAGTGTATGCTTCGGGTTGCGGATAGGACATTTAATACTTATTTTCGTGTTACTTTAGTTGTGATGGGGGTTCTTATCATTTGCAGTAATCATTATGGCTGGCATATACCAAAAAAGACAAATACTACGCTAAAAAGTGAAAGCTAGAGATATACGAACATATAAATTTGTCTCGAAAGAATGAAAAGCAGAAACAACGGCACAATGAGGCACTCACCCAAAAAGTGATTTTTCCCAGTGTAGGCGACGGCTGGAGTAATGTGGTGTCGTTGACCATACTGGAGACACTGCATGCTCTATTCCTCTGTACAATCGGCTCACACAGTCGCTTATTTGCGTAGTACTGCGTATCACACGTTTTCTCCGTGTGCGTCTTGTTGTGGCCTCGATGGAAAGAATGACCTTCTCCATTCCAGCCATCATATAAACTCTAAGACAAAAAACGACGCCCGTCGAAGTAATTAAAAAAATGCCTCTGAGCACTATGGGACTTAACATCTGAGGTCATCAGTCCCCTAGACTTAGAACTACTTAAACCTAAGAAACCTAAGGACACCACACATATCCATGCCCAAGGCAGGATTCGAACGTGCGACCGTAGCAACAGCGCGGTTCCGGACCGAAGCGCCTAGAACCGCTCGACCACAACGGCTGGCCGAAGCAATTATCCAAATGAAACGGAAATCAGTAGATGTTATGAACATGTACAGACAAACAAATGCTTGCAATTTCAGAAAAACTGGATGATTTATTCAAGAGAAAGAGCTTGACAAATTGAGCTAGTCAATAATACGTCAGGCCTCCTCTGGCCATTGCGCAAGCTGTTATTTGGATTGGCATAATTGAAAGAGTTTTTAATGACCTCCTGGTTGAAGTGTTCTGCCCATAACGCTCCGAAAATTCTGTTTGGGAGATATGTGGCAGTTTTCTGGCCAAGTTAGGGTTTGGAAAGCACGAAGACATGCAGTAGAAACCCTCGCCGTGTGCGGTCGGGCATTATCTTGATGAAATTTAAGCCCAGATTGGCTTGCCATGAAGGGCAGCAAACTGGGGAGTAAAATATCTTCGACGTGCCACTGTGCTGTAAGGGTGCCGCGGATGATAACTAAAATGCTCCTGCCATGAAACGAAGTGGCACCCCAGATAATCACTCCTGGTTGTCAGGCCGTATGGCGGGCGAAAGTCAGGTTGGTGTCCCACCACTGTAAGGGACGTCTCCATACATGTCTTCGGCCTGAAATCTCTTTGACTGGAGTAGAATTGCCTTCGGTGAAGAGTCCCTCTTCGAACTGACGACCAGCGAAAACGCGTCCGGAGACGCTCCCGACACTGATTGAATAACACCTCGACGTACAGCCGATGGTCTGGAGTGCCATTTCTTTTCATAGCGGGACCCATTTCGTTATTACGCGCGGCAGTCTTACAGCAAGCTGTACGTAGACGATGTTCTACACCCCGTTTTCTTGCCCCACATGGCAAGCCATTTCAGCAAGATAATGCCCGACCGCGCATGGCGAGAGTTTCTGCTGCTTGTCTTCGTGCGCCGCCTGGTGTGGCCGAGCGGTTCTAGGCGCTTCGGTCCGGAACCGCGCAACCGCTATGGTCGTAGGTTCGAATCCTGCCTCGGGCACGGATGTGTGTGATGTCCTTAAGTTAGTTAGGTTTAAGTAGTTCTAAGTTCTAGGGGACTGATGAGCTCAGATGTTAAGTCCCATAGTGCTCAGAGCCATCTGAACCATTTGTCTTCGTGCTTGCCAAACCCTATCCTGGCCATCAAGGTCGCCGTACCTCCCCCCAGCTGAGAAAGTCTGGAGTCTTATGGGCAAAGCCCTCCACACAACTCGGGATTTTGACGTTCTAACGCGCCAATTGCACAGAATTTGGCACAATTGCCTCAGGAGGACATCCAAATCTCTGTGAATCAGTGCCGAGCCGACTAACAGCTCAATAAGGGCCAGAGGTGAATCAACGTATTATTGACTTGCTCAGTTTGAGGAGCTCTCCCAATTTTTTTCTGAAATTTTGATCATTTGTTTATCTGTACATATACAGCACATCTACCAATTTCCGTCCCATTCGGATAATTCATTCGTGGTGCGTTCTTATTTTTACATTTATAGTGTATACCGAAAACATTGGTCATACAACTCACGCTTTTCTCACATGACATCCTGGAATCAAGAGATCATTTCGATGAGCCGAATGCAATATTTATTGACATACGAAAAGCTTTGACTCAGGACCACACCAACATTTATTACCAAAGGTACGATGAAAAGGGGTATCATGTAAAATTTGTGAGTGGATTATTTCTTGGTAGAGAGATCGCAGCGTGTTATCTCGCGTGGAGAGTCTGCAACAGAAAAAAAACTGACTTGAGGCATTCCCCAGGAAAGTGTGTTGGCAGTCTTGCTGTTCGTATTGTACATTCAAGAGTTTGTGCACAATATTAATAACAGCATCAGATTTTTTGTAGGTGTTGCTGTTATCTATTATTAATACACACATCAAGAAAAGTTTTGCATGACCACTTTATTTCGAGATTTATAGCACAGAAAACAAACACTAGCTGTGAGATACGCGTATATATTCATCCGTAATATGTCAAGGTGATAGAAAATTGTGTAACTACAAAATTGTCTGTTTACCTTGGGGTGTTTTGCGCAGCACCCGTGAGCAACGTCAATACGTGATGGAACGTACCCTTCCTCGGATGCAGGCTCGAATGCGTCATGGCATACCCTCGAAGAGATTATCAAGCCACCTCTGACCCAACTTGCCCCACTCTTCAATGCCGATTCTGCATAAGTCGTGGAGTGTACGTAGTCGTTGTCGACTTCCAAAAACAGCTCACTACAATCATCCCACACATGTTCGATTGGGTTCATGGCCGAGGAACTAGTACGCCACTGCGTTCCTCTGATACTAGCATGCTGAAGGAACGTGTTCACGAGAACAGCAAGATGAGCACGCGAATCATGATCCATCGAGATTAAATTGTCTCGAAAATGTTGGTGATATAACCCCACTATTGGTTGCTGAATCTCGTCCCTGTACCCTGGAACAGTGAGATTGTTTCAAGAACCACGAGGGGTGTAATGCCATTCCAGAACATCATTCCACTACATTGTTACACATGTGAGACGCAATGTTGTTTCCAAACACGTTGTCTGCGATTATCAGGACACAAACTCATCCGAATTACGTCCGTAAACAGCACCCGACGCCAATCCGGGCGTGTCCATTCTCCATGATTTCTTCGAGCATCCGTACAGGAATACATGGCGTTGTGGAGTACGCGGTGGTGCTCGTCATGGTCGTCGGGAATGGAGATTTGCCTCATGCGATAGTCTCCTAATAATGTGATACTACATAAGGCGTCACTTTGACTCGGGTGCACATGTTGAGCAACTTCCCTGGTTGACAAGCCTTCTGCGCATAACGTTATGATGCGGATCCAATCATTGGTCACGACTACCCTTCGTGGCATAACATACGTTCACTCGACTTTCACAAACGTCTCTAATGCGTCTGTGCTGGTTCTTTACTTCCAGCTGAAATGCTACAATCCATTCTAGTGCAGCGTTCTACCCGTAGGTAGCGCTCAAGGTAACTCGATGTATGTTTACAGCTTCCGGGGTGACCTTCCGATCCGTACACAGGAATAGTCCCAATAGCAACACACTTGTACTAGATATTGGGATGATGCAACACTTTTGCTGGTGTTTGTATTATCTGAAAAAAGCTGCGCAAACATCCAATCAGATCATTTTAGGACGCTACGACACTAGACCTATATTCCGGAGAACAGCAGTTCCAATCCCCTTCCGGCCATCCAGATTTACGTTTTCCTGGTTTGCCCAGATCACTTAAGGTGAATGCCGGGATGGTTTCTCTGAAGGGCAATGCCGATATCCTTTCCCGTCCTTCTCCAGTACTAGCCAGTCCTCTATCTCTAATGATCTCGTAATACTCTACAGTTACTTCTGCTCTCATCAAGGACCAGCCGCTGTGGCCGTGCGGTTCTAGGCGCTTCAGTCCGGAACCGCGCTGCTGCTACGGTCGCAGGTTCGAATCCTGACTTGGGCATGGATGTGTGTGATGTCCTTAGGTTAGTTAGGTTTAAGTAGCTCTGTCCCATAGTGCTTAGAGCCATTTGAACCATATTTTTCTCAGCAAGGTTTCAGAGTAGTGCAAAGATTGTGAACTTGCTTTAAATGTACAGAAATTTAAAACTGTGTGCTTCACACAATGCTGAAAAATATTATACTATGATTACTATATCAATAAGTTACGGCTGGAATCAATCAACGATTGTGAGGATATGAAACGGAATAATCAAAATGGTTCCATCGTAGGTAATGTAGGTGGTAGAGTTCGGTTCATTTGCACAATGCAGGAAATAGCCAGTCAGTCTACAAGTGCGACTGCTTACAAAACACTGGTTCGTCCCATCTTGGAGTTTCCTGCAGAGTGTGAGGCTGATGTCAAATAGGACTTATTGCAATTATTTAACGTATTCAAAGAAGGGCAGCATGAATGGCTGCAGGATTGTCTGACTTACAGCAGAACGTCACGGAAATGCTGAACAATCTGAACTGCCTGTCACCAGAAGATCATTCCGTGAAAGCCTACTACCAAAGTTTCAAGTGCCAGTATTACGTGAAGAATCTAGAAACTACAGTTCACCTTCGTAAATATCCCTCACATGGGAATCACGAAAACAAGATTAAACTAATTGCAACGTGTACAGAGACATTGGAGCTGTAATTCTTCTCGCTCACCTTACGTGAATAAAACGGGAAGGAATGCTAATTATCCTCTGTCATGTGATTCACTGTGGTTTGCGGATAGGTGCGTGGATATAGCCGAGGCACAGAGAACCTTGGAAAGCCATAATGATCCATAAAAACCACTCACAACTCACGGAGACAGCTCTAAGTTAGGTACAAGCCACACAAATTCCCTCTAATTTGTGGAGTACCCTGAAATCAATGCGGTGCAGTTCAGGAGCAATTAACAGGTGAACCGTCTTGAAGGCACAGTTGACATGCAGGTTGCTGTAGGCAAACAAATGGTTGCATATAATTGGACAGTATATTCCTGGACCACTGATGAGAGATTGTGACAGATGTATCGTGGAGGCCCATTTCCCCCCATTTGGTTATTCCCCACACGAGACTACTTGCTACACAGGCGAAAACGATACCCTGACAGTAATCACTATTTGTTGCCTGATATGATTTTCGACTTAATATTAGCCTGACATCATAGTGTTGCAACATATACAATCACTCATGAGTTAAAATTATCTTTTTCTGTTCCTTAAGCATCCAGTTCTAATTCTTGTAATCAGTTCCGTCCAACGAGCGACGATGCACGTGCACGGAGGTGGCTTCTGTACCCCTTAGCTAGACGTCAGTATGGCGTTACAGCTTTTACTGTAGTCCATAATTGAAATGGCGGTGTTCAAACGTTGAACAGATGGTAGAAGTCCAGGTCTGGAGGGAATCTCAATTCTGTTTTGCAAAGAGTACTCTGCGTCATTGGCCCGTTACTTAGCTCTTATTTATTGCGAATCTATCGCCCAGCGCAAAGTCCCAAGTGTCAGGGAATAAGGGCAGGTGACTTCTGTATATAAAATGGGTAACGGACCCGCAGAATGTGAGACCAATTCCTTAACAGCGGTTTGCTGGACAATTCTGGAGCATATTCCGTGTTCGAATATAATAAATTTCCTAGAGACCAAAAAGCTTATGCCAACGAATCAGCACGGTTTTAGAACGCATCGCTCGTGTGAAACTCAGCTTGCCCTTTTGTCACATGATGTAATGCGAAGGGCAACAGGCAGATTCCATATTCCTAGATTTCCGAAAAGCGTTTGACACGGTATCCCACTGTAGATTGTTAACGAAGGTACGAGCAAACGGAATAGGTTTCCAGATATGCGAATTGCTCGAAGACTTCTTAAGTAATAGAACCCAGTATGTTGTTCTTGACAGTGAGTGTTCATTAGATACAAGAGTATCGTCAGGAGTGCCGCAGAGAAGTGTGGCAGGACCACTGTTATTTTCTATGTACATAAACGATCTGGTGGGGCGCAATCTGCTGATAATGCTGTGGTTTACGGAAAGGGGTCGAAAATGAGTGACTGTAGGATGAAAGAACATGGCTTAGACAAAATGGATGGCAGCTGGCTCTAAATGCATACAGCATTAGCAGTATCTTGCTTGACACAGTCATGTCGTATAAACATCTGGGCGTAACATTGCGAAGGGATATGAAATGGAACGAGCATGTGAGAATTGTGGTAGTGAAGGGGAATGGTTGACTTCGGTTTATTGGGAGAATTTTAGGAAAGTGTGGTTTATCTGGAAAGGAGATCGCATATAGGACGCTAGTGCGACCTGTCGTTGAGTAGTGCGCAAGTGCTTTGGAATCCGCAACAGGTCGGATTAAAGGAAGTCATCGAAGTAGTTCAGAGGCTGATTGCTACATTTCTTACCGGTAGGTGCGAACAATTCGCAAGTGTTGCGGAGGTGCTTTGGGAATTTGAATGGAAATCTCTGGAAGGAAGGTGACGCTCTTTTCAAGGAAAACTATTGAGAAAATTTAGAGAACCGACATTTGAAGCTGGCTTCAGAACGATGCTACTGCCGCCAACCACGAGGATAAGATATGAAAAATTAGAGCTCGTAAGGAGGTATATAGAAGGTCGTTTTCTCCTCGTTCTATCTGTGGGTGGAGCGGGAAAGGAAATGACTAATAGTGGTACAGTGGCTTGCGGCGTATGTGCGTACATGTAGAAGTAGAATTACTTTGCATTAGTTTCTGGGCAAGTAATTAACCCAAAAAATGGCTCTGAGCACTATGGGACTTAACTGCGGAGGTCATCAGTCCCCTAGAACTTAGAACTACTAAAGCTAACTAACCTAAGGACATCACACACAACCATGCCCGAGGCAGGATTCGAACCTGCGACCGTAGCGGTCGCTCGGATCCAGACTGCAGCGCCTAGAACCGCTCGGCCATAATTAATCCACCTTACCTTAATATTCACTACATGAACTGCTTGTAAGAAGCTGCAACCAGTAAAACCCAGTCTTAAAATAATGGGGAAGTGCTTTTTGAGTCTTCATTCGAGAGTTCATGTACCCAAATCTTTTAACATTTTTGAAACGTTCCCACGAAACAAATGCTCTCGAAACCATTTTTGCTTTTCTTTACCTTTACTTTCAAAGGTTAGTGTTAGATCCTCCGCTGATGGGTATTAACGAGTTTAATGATCAGTATACACTGAAGACGAAGTGCAATTTATCTTTCGTTGTTTTCAGTATCTCAATGTTTTGCCTAAATCTTCCAACACGAGAAGCTGCAGTCTCGCTTTCTCGCTTACTATCAGATGTTTCGACTAATGTGTCTCAGTGGACCATTAAACAAGCGCGATTTGTGAATTTTCTCCATAACAAAATTGCACAAATATCCTTTCACCCTGAGCTTAAAAGGACTGATAGGATCAGAGCCAACAAGTGCCAATGGTGTTCATTCTTGTACATTTCTGAACAGACAGTAGTGGTTTAGAATTAATGTGACTTCATGTGTGAGCCGTGTGCGACTCGCGGTCATTCCGTTTGTTCTTTGGCATTTTGTCACATCGAGTGGCGTCTTGTTTCTTCCTTACATACTGGCGTAACGAAGTTGCTGAGTGGCAGCAGCAGCGCTTATCGATACTAGTCCTATCGTACTATCTTTGGTGTGACCGCTAGTATTTCCGGGTGGTGGTGGTGTGTGAGGTAGTCAGTCGGTTGGGATGGAACAGCAAGGAACTCTCCGCGGTGCGAGGCCAGGCCGGGGCCGCTGGCGGCGTGCACGGTTTGTCGGATCGTGAGGCGCTAGCTGCGAGAGCGACAACGATCGTTGCCCACCGAACCTGAACGCTGAAGTTGAGTGATCAGTTAAACTGTTATGAAGCTTCAACTATTGTGACATCTCTTCATTCATTTGCAGGTTGTTGCTCCCTAGGTTGTTCGGGCTACCAGCAACGTATGATGTATTGGGGTCAGTGAAATCTTGCAGCCGTCATCCTATATTGTGATGAATTATTAAATTGACTGTTACTTACCAGCGAAGTGCACTAGCGGTGTTTCTGCCCTGTGGCCGTTAACGCCCCAGTTACCTGCCGTTGTCATTAGCGTACATTTCCAGCAGTGTGCCTTTCCTCGTCATGCTGATGCTGTCTGGTACTGCGTGTAGCTCGACAGCCTTTTAAGTTGTTTGGTTCATATTTGTTTAGAGGGTTATTGTTCCCTTGGCTGTTTTTAAACGCCAATTTCTGAAGACGCAGTGCTGTTCGTATCCTTGTCCTCGGCCGATACTTTTCATCGTTGTGCCGTTGGTCGGACAGAAGGGAATTGGCTAAATTGTTGGTCGGTCCTTGGGCAGTCCCTAGTTTGGGTTGCCATCCGATTATTTAAGTTCAACTTTTGGCTGTCTATCTCACCACACCTTACGTTTGAGCTACCTTCTCAGGCTGACCCTTGGAGCACCACTTGTTCTGGTAGTTTTAGATTGTGATTTTCATTTTAGTTAGAAGTATTATGCGAGGCCTTCCGCCATATATTAATTAATTTTTTTAAAATTTTACATAAAGGCTTTCAGCCATGTTAAATTAAACTTTTGAAGATTGATTTTATTTTAAAAAATTTTTTTCCTTAAAATTGGTTGTATCTGAAATTGTTTGAAATCCAGGCCCTAAGCCGTTAGTTGTTCGATGTGTTATGTGTGGCCTTCAGCTGAGGATATACGTGAATCCCTTACAATAAGGCATTCAGCCGTGTGTATTCTTTACAGGAAAATTTTTTATAAGAGGGACGGTGTTTATTTTAAATTGTATGTCTGACTTGTTCGGGCCTTCAGCACTGTTTCAAATTTGTTTGTGGCCTTCAGCCGTGCAATAAGTTAATATTTCTTTAATTAGGCTTTCGGCCGTCCTGTTGTAAGTTAAAAAGAAATTTCTTGGTCGGAAAAATTGTTTATTAATGTGTTTTAATTATAGTTGTCCTTCAGACGTGTAGTGTAGGCCTTCAGCCGCTAATTGTTTTCAGTTGAATGCTTTTTTAAAAGGAAAAAATTTTTACCTTCTATTTTTAATTGCTTTTCATTTCTAAGCCAGGCCTTCAGCTGTTCTTGTTTTTGGTGATGTTTTGGGCCTTCAGGCCAGAAGGCATCTCAAGTTCTTTAACTGGGCCTTCAGCTGTATTGTTTGATTGTGATCGTTTAAAGGAAGGTGTAAATGAGTGGCTCTTACAAAAATAAAGTTGTGTGTTTGATTGTGCAACTCACAGTAACGGTTTACGGCCCCATCCACAATCATACCCTTATTCTGTGCGCTCTCTGAGTACCTACCAATCAGGTCTCACACTATGTGATCAAAAGTATCTGGACACCCCCAAAAACATACGTTTTTCATATTAGAAGTTTTTTGTGCCGTCTGCTGCTAGGTACTCCATATCAGCGCCCTCAGTAGTCATTAGGCATCGTGAGAGAGCAGATTGGGGCGCACTATGGAACTCACGGACTTCGGACGTGGTCAGGTGATTGTGTGTCACTTGTGTCATACGTATGTACGCGAGATTTCCACACTCCTAAACATCAATAAGTCCACTGTTTCCGATGTGATAGTGAAGTGGAACCGTGAAGGGACACATACAACACAAAAGCGTACAGGCCGACCTCGTCTGTTGACTGACGGAGACTGCCGACAATGGAAGAGTGTCGTAACGTGTAATAGACAGACATTTACGCAGACCATCACACAGGAATTCCAAACTGCATCAGGATTCACTGCAAGTACTGTGACAGTTAGGCGGGAGGTGGTAAAACTTGGATTTCATGGTAGAGTGGCAGCTCATAGGTAAGCTACACATCATGCCAGTAAATGTCAAACGACGCTTCGCTTGGTGTAAGGACCATAAACATTGGTCGATTGAACAGTGGAAAAACGTTGTGTGGAGTGACGAATAACCACACACAATGTGGCGTCCGATGGCAGGGTGTGGGTATGGCGAATACCAGGTGAACTTTCATCTGCCAGCGTGTGTAGTGCCAACAGTAAAATTCGGAGGTTATGGTATTATGGTGTGGTCATGCTTTTCATGGAGGGATCTTACACCCCTTGTTGTTCTGCGTGGCACTGTCACAGCACAGGCCTATATTGATGTTTTAAGCACTTTCTTGCTTTCCACTTTTGAAGAGCAATTCAGGGATGGCGATTGCATCTTTCAACAAGATTGAGCACTTGTTCATAATTCACGGCCTGTGGCGGAGTGGTTACACGACAATAACATCCCTGTAATGGACAGGCTTGCACAAAGTCCTGGCCTGAATCCTATAGAACACCTTTGGGAGGTTTTGGAACGCCGACTTCATGCCAGGCCTCACCGACAGACATCGATACCTCTCCTCAGTGCAGCACTCCGTGAAGAACGGGCTGCCATTCCCCAAGGAACCTTCCAGCACCTGATTAAACGTGTGCCTGGTAGAGTGGGAGCTGTCATCAAAGCTAAGGGTGGGCCAACACCATATTGAATTCCAGAATTACTGATGGAGGGCGCCCCGAACTTGTAAATAATTTTCAGTCAGATATCCGGATATTTTTGACCACATTGTGTATGTAGGTAGGGTGGATTGGAGATTAACGAGCAGACGGATGTAATCGTGTTTGCGAGACGGAACAGCAGTTCCGTCCATGGAAGTAGAGCATTGTAACTACTGCACCACCTCCCTCGAATCATGTTTTGATTTCTTGATTTTTACATTTGTATACTTCCGTGGTCCCATTTCAGCTAAATGAACTCAAGCATACATAGTCTCACCTCCCCTCCCCCCCCCCCCCTCTCACTCTTTCTTTCTCTCTGTCTTTGTCATCCACACACACACACACACACACACACACACACACACACACACACACACACACACACACACACACTGAGGAAGCCTCTAATACAATCCAAGGAACTTCTGTACATAGTAAAAGGATTCGGCCACCAGGAGATCTGCAAAAGAGCAAGTATATTAGTGACTTTTTCTTTCCTGTTGTATGTCTGTTGAAAATGTATCTTACATAACACTGCATACCTTTCTGAACAAGTGTTAAAGAAGTGGTATTCGAGTGCAAATCGTTTCTGCCTAGTTTGCCTAGTTTTAATACATGAACGCTACAGTTCCTCTAAAGGAATCCGTTTTCTAAACGGCAAGTTGCTCGCCTTTTCCAATGAAATGTCGTATTGTTCGATTAGCTGTAATCACAGCACGTAGTGCTTCTGTTACTTTTGGGGATGTGGGGTTATTTCTGTGGGGCTATCGTGACTTAATTAACATTTATAAACCTGAAACCGAATGAGGACAGGACTGAACAAGACAACTAAAGCCTTCAGCGTAAGTGTTATACGAGTATTAGAAGATACGATACTTTCAGATCAGAAACTAATGGTCGAAAATGAATATTTCAGGGGTTAAGACGTTCTTCAGTGAATAATGCGTATGATTCGTGTGTCTATAAATTGCTTATGTCACTGCATTGGTATTTGTGGCTCTACCTCGAAACACAATACACAGACTGATATGTCCACGGTGTGTTTTTCTCCTATGTGCTTACATGGGGATGCTGGTGTATATAACCCCAGGTAAAAGCTTTCTGGTAGGGCCTTAGTCATTTTTCCCGTTGCACGACAGGCAACAGGGATGTCTGGGAAGGTAATAAACTTTCATGCAACGTTAAAATACCCATCTGGCTACCCTAATTTATGTTTTAGGAGGATCCCTTAGATCAAGGCCGGCCAGAAATTCTGCACGCCTGCGGTGCTCTTGCACATGTGCAACTTCCGGGTCACAGCGTGCACGCCGCAGACGTCAGCGTTCATGTAGTGCATGTTTCTACGCACAGATGTCGCTCCTCTGTTACAGAAAGTACGTTATCGACACCTCGTATGTATATCACAACCTGGGCTGTACCTGCAAGATCTGTTGCTTCATCGAGCGCAACAGAGAAAGCAACAAAGTATTTAGCCTTATTTATTAGCTGCCTGTGCAGATCGCCGGCCATAGCACTGATACGTCTTGTCACTGTTTGTTTGGATAGACTGATTTCATGATACCTGCTAACGTTCGTGGTACACACAAGTTCTGCAGCATCAATCATACACCCTTTCACAAACTCCCCTTCGGAAAAGGGTTTCCCAGATTGTGCAATTCTTAATCCGATTTTAAAACTTGCTCGCAGTGAAGATTTAGTGTGGTTGTCATCCTGGAAAATTGAAAACAGTACATTGTACAGCGTGCAGTAAAACAGACATAAATGTAACACAAGAAACCAAGAGTTCAAGAAGTATCAGTTACTTTGACGTACAGTAAAATCGAGTTGATGTGTCTCATCCATTTTCTGAAGGACATTTAATTTTGCTTGCCGTTATTCACTGTTGAGTACAGTACACTCGCCTTTGTGCTATGTATTGTAATGTCTTTCAATTGAAAACTTACGCTGGACGCCTATTATTCGGCGGCACAGCAAACACTGTGAGTTTTCACCAACGGCTACAAAAAAGAATTGCAGTTCACAGCCATTTTTAAACGACTGAGAACATAGATCTCCCGTCCTTTGCTTTTTCACAGTACTTGCCATTTCTCAGTACTTCTCTGTTAAGGTTACGGTCACCAGGGGTAAACGAGACTGGATATGTTGCGTTCTTGCTTGTACCACAGGGAAGTGGAGCCGCCACCGTCTAATCGTTTCTCCACGATCCCTACGGAAACGATACGCAGAGGGTTGTAGTACGCTCCTAGAGTGTTCATTTAAAGCCGTTTCTTGAAACTTACTAAGTTGCCTTTTTCAGGATAATTCGCGTCTACCATAATGAGTCAGACAGTTCACTTCTTTCAACAGGTCTGTGACAGTCTCTCAACGGTCAAACAAACCTGTGATAATTCTTGCTGCTTTTCTCTGTAAGCCTATACGTTCAATATCCCCAGTTAGTTCTTTATGATACAGGTCCCATGCACTTGAAGCAATATTCTATAATGTGCCGCACGAGTGATTTGTCAGCAGTCTCCTTTGTTGACTGATTGCATTTCCTTAATATTCTACCAACAGACATAGTCTCACAATGATAACTGCTTTACTTACAACTGGGAATATGTTATCGTTCCATTTCATATCCCTACAACGTGTTAGACTCACTCAGGTATTTACATGAGTTGACCGATTCTAGCTGTAACTGATTGTTATTATAGTTAAAGGATACCGCGTTTTCTAGTTTCGTGAAGTTTTAAGTTTTACGTTTCTAAACATTCAAAACAAAATTGCCACTGTTTGAACCACTCTGAAATCTAATGATCTGATTGAATATTTGTGGAGCTTGTTTCAGATAGTACTACACTATGGATAACTAAATCATCTGCGAAAGGTCTGAGATTACTATTAATTTTGTCCTTAATGTGATTAATGTATACCACGTACAGCAAGGGTCCCAACATATTTACCTGGGGCACTCTCGAAGTTAATCTTACATCTGTCGATGATTATCTGTGCAAGGGAACTTGCTGTGTCCTCCTTACTAAAAAATGTTCAAGTCAGCCACAAATATCGCTTGATACCCTATACGATCGAACTTTTGATAATAAGAGTAGATGTGGTACTGAGCCAAATGCTTTACGGAAATCGAGAAATACTCCATCTACTTGACCGCCTAGCTAGGGTGATTGCAGGTACTAGTAGATGGGAACAATGACAGGAGGGTGTCCATAATGAGGAAATCAAAGAAAAACTGGGAATGAACTCTATAGATGTAGCAGTCAGGGCGAACAGGCTTAGATGGTGGGGTCATGTTACACGCATGGGAGAAGCAAGGTTACCCAAGAGACTCATGGGTTCAGCAGTAGAGGGTAGGAGGAGTCGGGGCAGACCAAGGAGAAGGTACCTGGATTCGGTTAAGAATGATTTTGAAGTAATAGGTTTAACATCAGAAGAGGCACCAATGTTAGCACTGAATAGGGGATCATGGAGGAATTTTATAAGGGGGGCTATGCTCCAGACTGAACATTGAAAGGCATAATCAGTCTTAAATGATGATGATGGTGATGATGACTTGACCGCCTTGATCCATGGTTTTCCGTGTGTGATGTGACAAAATTACGAGTTGGTTTTAACGTGATCGATGTTTTCGGGACCCATGCTGATTGACATGGAGGAGGTCATTCTGTTCAAGACACCTCATTACATTTGATTTCAGAATATGTTCTATAATTCTCCAGTAAATGCGTGGCAAGGACATTATACGGTAGTTTTGTGGATCACTTGTGCTACCCTTCCTGTAGACAGGCGTGATGTGTGTTTACTTCGAACTAATTCGATTTTTTTTTCGAGGGATCTACGATAGATATGGATAAAAGAGGGGCTAACTCAATCGCAAATTCAATGTAGAACTTGACAGAGATTCCATCGAGCAATGGAACTTTGTTCAGTTTTAACTATTTCAGATGTTTCTCAACGCCACTGACATTAACACTTATTGCACTCATCTTTTCGGTGGTATGGGAATTAAATTGAGGTAGTATTCCTAGGTTTTTCGTTGTAAAGTAACATTTGAAAACAGTGTTAAGCGTTTCTCTTTATGCTTTGCTACCGTAAATTTCAGTTACTGTCGTAGCCATAAGTGATTTTGCATTAACTTTAGTGCCACTAACAGCCTTTACATGCGATCAGAATTTCTTTGGGTTTTTTGAAAGATCATTTTACAGCAATAAACTACAGTGGCCACTGAAGGCTTCACGTATTACTCTCTCGACAGCCAGACGCGTTTCATTCAGCATCCCTCTGTTTATAGCCCTGTGCTCCGTTTTACACATATTATGCATTAGTATCTCTTACTTTAGAAGTTTCTTTACAGTAATTGTATACAATGTACCCATCACGAACTGTTCTGCGGAATGTATATCTATCCAGTGAATGGTCAACTATTCTTTTTACTTCAGCCACACTTCCTCTACATGCACTTTTTCTGAGCTAAGACTTTCATGTTCCTCATTAAGACATGACACTGCTGCTTCATTATCTAGTTTACTGAACTTGTAAGCCTTTCTACTTGTTTTAGCTGCCCTTTGTACTTTCACGATAGTTTTTTCTACGCTGTCTCATGGTCACTAATACTAGTTTCGATGTGGCATGCTCAAAGAGGTCAGTTCTATTTGTTGATCTTAGATCTAATACACACTAATGAGCGAAAACATTTTGACCACATACTTAATAGCTTGTTTGTCCGTGTTCGGAACGAAATACATCACTGCGTATCAGGGATCTGACAGTTTGTTGGTAGGTTTGTGGAGGTATGTGGCATTAGATACCTACGCACAGATCACGTGATTTGCTAAAATAACGGGCCGCTGATATCCCGATAGGTTCCATAGGATTTACATCAGGCGAATTTGATCACCGTGACGTCAACGCGATTCCACTATAGTGCTCCTCAAACCATTGTAGCACGGTTCTGGCTCCGAGTCACTGACAGTTATACTGCTGGAAGATGACATCGCCGTCGGGAAGACATCAAACATGGAGGGATGCAGGTGGTTCGCAGCTGTCAGTCTGTCTTCGATTACAGCCACGGGTCCCATGCAAGCGGAGGAGAATGTTTCCCACAGCATAATACTGCTCCCACCAAACTTCGTCCTTGGCGCGTTGCGCGTTTCGAGTAGCCGTTCATGTCGACGACAGCGTTTGTGAAGACGACGAGCGACACAGTGTAGCAAAAATGTGATACACCTCAAGAGCCGACACGTTTCCATTGATCGACGGTCGAATGCTGATGGTCCCGTGCCCAGTGCGATGATAACTGACGATATCGTTGAGACAACTTGTAAACACGTTGCGGTGGGCAGTTCCAACAATGTATGATGAACGGTGTGCTCTGAAACACTTGTGCGTGCACAAGCATTGTGCTCTTTCGGCATAGATGCCGCATATCACCATCTGTCCTACTTTACAGAGCAGACAAGCCTCAGAACCCGATGTTCTGTGAAGAGTCGCGGACGTCCAACCATTTAGCGCCTTGTGGTAGTTTCACTGTCCTTCTACCTCTTCCTGTAGATGCTCACCACAGCAGCACGTGAACATTCGACCACCTTCGCCGGTTCTGAAATACTTGATCACAGGCTCTGCGTAATAACAATCGGCCCTTCTCCAAAGTCGCTTATCCCAATGGACTTCCCCATTTGCTGCCCACGCCTTTGCTTGGGTGATTCCCCGTCCGTGTCCGCTCCGCTTACATATTTTTGTAACTGCGTCACGTGCCCGCAAGGCCACCAGGAAGCGTCCCACTTCTCGGTGGGCAGTAGTCATAATGTTTTAGTTAATCGGTGTAATTTCAGTATAAGTGGGGTTCAGAACTACCTGTCCTAGGTAGTTTTCGGAGAAGGCATTTAATAATTGTTCAGTTAATGTCTTGTCACGCTCTTCACTAACAAAACTGTAATTATCCCAATTGATTGCAGGAGAATTAAAGTCTACGCTGATGATTATAGAATGATTGAGGAATTTATGTACAACCGAGCTGAGGGTCTCTCCAAAGTTTTCGGTTACATCAGGAGGTGATTCAGGTGCTCGATAAAGGGATTCTACTACAGTTTTATGCCCATCTCGGATACTTAGTCTTGCCCAAACAGCCTCGCATCCAGCTTTAATTTCTATCTCGTTGGATTTGAGTTTCTTGTTTTCTGCAACAAATACACCTCCATTTTCTGTCAGCCTATCCTTCGATATACCCTGAAATTTCCCCCAACAATCTCAGTGCTGTCAGTTTCACGTCTTAACCAGCTTTCTGTAAATAATTTTATGTGAGGTTTATTGCTTTTTAGGAACACTTCAAACACTCTCACTTTTCTGCGAATTCTTCAGCAGTTACTTACTAGCTCTTTACACCGTCGCCGGTGGGAGGCTTTTTTTTTTTTTTTGCATGTTACGCTGATATTTCTTCACCTCCTACAGCTATCGTTATCTGGACTGGATGGAGAGTCCCCCAATCTAAAAATCCCCTCAGTGTATGCCATACGCAGTTAGGAACATAGGTAGCATCCTCTGACGAGTAGTCCATACCTGAACTATTTAGGGATACTTTACAGAACTGAACCCCTTGACCCAAGTCTAGGAAGTCTCAGCCTAGCTTGTCATAGAATCTTCAGTCTTTGGTTCAAGATTACCACTCGATTCAGAACCAAGGGGCCATGATCTGTTCTGGGGACAATGCTGCCGATTGCGAACTTCGCTGAAACTACCTGATCAATGCTGGTATTCTCAACTTTCTTTGCATGATCCAAGTATGACCTCGAAGCCCAGAGGAAAGGCGTCCTTTATCGCAACGTGCCCCACAGTCTGCAGTTGGTTGATTCCTGCTCCCTCAATGCCTGCCAGCGTAGAATCTAGCGCCCTCTGGCATACACACTGAGTTCACATGGTGTTCTTCTTCCATCGCTACCTTTTCCCTAAGGCCCATTTCAAACTTGTGCGCCGGTCGCGGTGGTCTCGCGGTTCTAGGCGCGCAGTCCGGAACCGCGTGACTGCTACGGTCGCAGGTTCGAATCCTGCCTCGGGCATGGATGTGTGTGATGTCTTTAGGTTAGTTAGGTTTAAGTAGTTCTAAGTTCTAGGGGACTGATGACCACAGCTGTTAAGTCCCATAGTGCTCAGAGCCATTTGAACCATTTTTTCAAACTTGTGCGGCAGCCATACACACTCGTGATATGGAGAGCCATATGGCACATATATGCGGCACGGACCGTTGCCGTCCAGTCGGCACACGGCATCAGTGGAGCAGCAGTCCCACTGCAGTGGACGGTTTCTGTCCCGTTGGCACTATTATGTGTGGGGCAGTGGGAGCTTCGTAAGCATTGGCGCCTTCACATCTGTAAGGCACGGCACGGGAAGGCAGAATTCGAAGCAACAATACGGTGTGCATCAATTCATTCGTTTTTCTGTTGTTTGTCTTTCTTTTTGTGTTCGTAAATTTTTCTCGTTGTGCTGCACATGGTTTAGGAACTAGACATCGAGCGATTAATTTCTTCAATGGAAGAATGGTCACTTTTGTGGGACAATACTCTAGAAAATTGCAAGGGCATGATTCAAACAAAAAATATGTGGATCGATGTATTCAAGGAAACGATGAGCTGAAAAATCGTGATGGTAAGGGAAAGTACACCTTGCCTATTTATAGAGTTCAAATGGTTCAAATGGCTCTGAGCACTATGGGACTTAACATCTATGGTCATCAGTCCCCTAGAACTTAGAACTACTTAAACCTAACTAACCTAAGGACATCACACACATCCATGCCCGAGGCAGGATTCGAACCTGCGACCGTAGCAGTCGCGCGGCTCCGGACTGAGCGCCTAGATCCGCTAGACCACCGCGGCCGGCCTCTTATAGAGTATTAAAAATAAAATGACATATCTTAAACCCGTGGGAACCACCACCCTACTCATACCAAAGCTGATCATTCTGCAGAAGGAGCTTAATTAAATGTTGCATTTAATGTACAGAATTATTAATTTGTGGCAAAGAGCTTCATGGGTAAAAGTAACTAGAATAAAAATTCGGTTCGCCTAGGCAAACATGGAAATATTCGTATCTTGACTTAGGTAAGAGTGCATACGAGGGTTGGAACTTTAATAGTGGCAACTATTTATTTACAGCCCCTACAAAATAGATACGTGTTTCGAAGTTTTACTGACCTTCAAAGTAGTCACCAGCATTGTATATAACCCGTTGATAGCGATGCGGAAGTGGTAGGATACTCTTAACTGTGCTACTTGTGTTGACAGTTCAGCGAATGCCGTAAAGTATTTCCTTCAGTTTGGAAATCGAGTTGAACTCACGAGGGCTTAACTCAGGGGAGTGCAGTAGGTGATATAGCACTTATCAGTCCCATCGGTCAAACAAATCAGTAACAGCTTGCACTGTACGTGCTTGAGCATTGTCCTGCAAAATGAAGGGCAGGTCCTGCAGAAAGTGTAATCACTTCTGTCTCTATGCTGTTCATTTCTGGAACACAAGCTACGACCAGCTTAGAGACAGAAGTGATGACACTTTCTGCGCCGGCCGGTGTGGCCGAGCAGTTCTGAGCGCTTCAGTCTGGAACCGCGCCCCCGATACGGTCACAGGTTCGAATCCTGCCTCGGGCATGGATGTGTGTGATGTCCTTAGGTTAGATAGGTTTAAGTAGTTCTAAGTTCTAAGGGACTGATGACCTCCGATGTTAAGTCCCATAGTGCTCAGAGGCGTTTGAACCATTTTTTAACACTTTCTGCAGGGCCTGACCAACATTTTGCACCAGTGGCGAAGGTGGTTGAATGTTCACGTGCTGCTGTGGTGAGCATCTACAGGAAGAGGTAGAAGGACAGTGAAACTACCACTAGGCGCTAAATGGTTGGACGTCCGCGACTCTTCACAGAAAATTGGGTTCTGGGGCTTGTCTGCTCTGTAAAGTAGGACAGATGGTGATTGCGGCATCTCTGCCGAAATAGCACAATGCTTGTGCACGCACAAGTGTTTCAGAGCACATCGTTCATCATACAGTGTCGGAGCTGCCCACTACTACGTGTTTACAAGTTGTCTCAACGATATCGTCAATTACCATCGCATTGGGCACGGGACCATCGGCATTCGACCGTCGATCAATGGAAGCGTGTCGGCTCTTGGGGTGTATCACATTTTTGCTACACTGTGTCGCTCGTCGTCTCCACGAACGCCGTCGTCGACATGAAACGTGCTCGAAACGTGCACCGCACCAAGGACGAAGGTTGTTGGGAGCAGTATTATGCTAACGGAAACATTCTCCTATAAATCTGTAGCTTTAGTCAATGTACATCTAGTGCGCTAGCCATTAGTTTCGTAGTAGTTTTTAATCCAAGACAGCCATCTGTACATGTTAATGTTGCTATCCCATGACTTCTGTAAGTGTAATGTTTCTACTGGAGCCGTTATTTGGAGGCTGGTAGAACTTCGGGGTTGCAGTATTTCAGTATTTCACAACGCAGCGGTTGGGTAAACGTCATTATAAATAACATTAAATTAAAATCAGTGCATAGAAATACAGTTGGATTTGTATATATCGCCCAAAAATCACTTTTATCAACAAAAATGTAGCCCAAGTGGCATCTGATGCATCTCTTTAAAAAAGTTGCACAAATTTCTATCATTAGTAGCTCAATTGTCAAAATATCGCCCAATCCGGTCACCTGGGCGGTACTAAGTTATGAAAACCAGTTCCGGTACGGAAAGATGGTTCAAATGGCTCTGAGCACTATAGGACTTAACATCTGTGCTCATCAGTCACCTAGAACTTAGAACTACTTAAACCTAACTAACCTAAGGACATCACACATATCCATGCCCGAGGCAGGATTCGAACCTGCGACCGTAGCAGTCGCGCGGTTCCGGACTGAGCGCCTAGAACCGCTAGCCCACCGCGGCCGGCACGGAAAGATGGGGCAGGTTTTGTGGAAAGTGGATGGGGAATGTGACGATAGCACACTGTACACTGAAGAACGAAAGAAATTGATACACCTGCCTAATATCGTGTAGGGCCCCCACGAGCACGCAGAAGTGCCTAAACACGACGTGGCGTGGACTCGACTAAGCCGGCCGGTGTGGCCGTGTGGTTCTAGGCGCTTCAGTCTGGAACCGCGTGACAGCTACGGTCGCAGGTTCGAATCCTGCCTCGGGCATGGATGTGTGTGATGTCCTTAGGTTAGTTAGGTTTAAGTAGTTCTAAGTTCTAGGGGACTGATGACCACAGATGTTTAGTCTCATAGTGCTCAGAGCCATTTCAACCATTTTTTGAACTCGGCTAATGTCTGAAGTAATGCTGGACGGAACTGACACCATGAATCCTGCAGGGCTGTCCATAAATCCGTGAAATTACGAAGGGGTGGAGATCTCTTCTGAACAGCACATTGCAAGACATCCCATACATGCTCAGTAATGTTCATGTCTGGGGAATTTGATAACCAGTGAAAGTGTTTAAACTCAGAAGAGTGTTCCTGGAGCCACTTTGTAGCAATTATGGACGTGTGGGGTGTCACATTGTTCTGATGGAATTGCTCAAGTCTGTCAGAATTAACAGAATCTTCCGTCGGTTCTTGGTAGAACAACATTATAATAATAAATGAAAAGCACCAGTTTGCTTTTGTTCTACAATATTATTTTTATTGCTAACCGGTTTTCGGATTGGCCTTGTAAGCCGAAAATCTGTCAGAATTCACAATGGACATAATGGATTCTGGTAATAATAATAATAATAATAATAATGAGCGTATGGCACTGGTTGCCGGGTGACTCCTCGCGGGGCGGTTCGGCCGCCGCCCCACAAGTTCTTTAACGCCACTGAGGCGACTTGGGAGTGACTGAGGATGAAATGATGACAAAAGACTCACAACACCCAGTCATCTCGAGGCAGAGAAAAGCCCTGGCCCCGCCGGGAATCGAACCCGGGACCCCGTGCGGGAGGCGAGAACGCTACCGCAAGACCACCAGCCGCGGACGTGGATGCAGCTGATCAGACAGGATTCTTACGTACGCGTCACCTGTCAGAGTTGTACCTAGACGTATCAGGGGTTCCATATCCCTCCAACTGCACATGCCGCACACCATTAGAGAGCCTCCACCAGCCTGAACGGTCCCCTGCTGACATGCAGCGTCCATGAATTCATGAGGTTGTCTCCATCCGCTCGATATAATTTTTAACGAGACTTGTCCGACATGTTTCCAGTCATCAACAGTCCAATGTCGGTGTTAACGAGCTCACGTGAGGCGTAAAGCTTTGTGCGGTGCAATCATCAAAGGTACACGAGTGGCCTGTAGACTCCGAAAGCCCATATCAATGATGTTTCGTTGAATGGTTCGCACTTGTTGATGGCCCAGCACTGAAATATTCAGCAGTTTGCGGAAGGGTTGCACTTCTGTCATGTTGAACGATTCTCTTCAGTCATCGTTGGTCTCGTTCTTGCAGGATCTTTTCCGGCCGCAGCGATGTCGGAGATTTGATGTTTTACCAGTTTCCTGATATTCACGCTACCGTCGTGAAATGGTCGTACGGGAAAACCCCCACTTAATCGCTACCTCGGAGATGCTGTGCCCTATCGCTCGTGCGCCGACTATAACACCACGTTCAAAGTCCTTAACTCTTGATAACCTGCCACTGTAGCAGCAGTAACCGATCTAACAACTGCGCCAGACACTTGTTGTCGTATATAGCGGTTGCCGACTGCAGCACAGTACTCTACCTGTTTACATATCTCTGTATTTGAATACGCACGCCTATACCAGTTCCTTTGGCGCTCAGTGTATAATTCATTCATTTAAAAAAAAATCCTTTAACCCCCACCGGCACTTGATTCGTCTAGTATATGTTTACGCTCTTGTAATAGTATATTAACTGAACCGGGAATTCAGTGCACAATTAAATCTTGAAAATGCAAGCATTCATTAAATGGCCAAACATACGCAATTTAAGAAAAAATCGTGCAATGTCATAATTCCTTAGTTTGCTGCATGCATTCAGTTTACGAAAATGTCGGGGTCAGTTCCTTACTGTAGACACAACTAACTGCTTGAGATTTCCTTTTTACCTGTCAGATTCCAATTCCCTTAAAGATGCAGCCTCTCTCCTTAAATAAAAGAGCTGCATCGAAGGTGAGTCGAACATCTCATCGGATACCCTAGGTACTAAAAGCCATAAAGTAAATAAATAGTAATCCAAAATCTGATCATTTAGGCTCGTGTTTTTGTCCGTCGAGACACTCTTTAATGCAGAAAATCTTTCTACATGGCAAGAAGTGACAGATGCATACTTAAATAAGGAAATTTGGGAAAGTGTGTGGTTCAATGGCTCCAGATCCTTTGCATTTTCGTCATCAACAATTGTTCTCACTGGAATCGCATTCGGGAGGACGACGGTTCGATCCCGCGTCCGGCCATCCTGATTTAGGTTTTCCGTGATTTCCCTAAATCACTCCAGGCGAATGCCGGGATGGTTCCTTTGAAAGGGCACTGCCGACTTCCTTCCCTAATCCGATGAGACCGATGACCTCGCAGTTTGGTCTCTTCCCCCAAACAACCCAACCCAACAATTGTTCTACCTTCTGTGTCGATCAGAGCTCTCTTTGCTCTGACAGCCCTGTCGGTGATTATCACGCTGTCCTCCGTGTAGAGACGCAACTTAAAACAATTAAGAAGGGAAAGGCTTCTGGTCCAGATCGCGTACCAGTCAGGTCCCTTTCAGAGTATGACGATATAATAGGTTCTTACTTAGCAATGATATACAGCCTATCGCCCGCATAGTGTTCAGTACCAAAGTCTGGCAAGTGGCACAAGTCACTCCCAAGAAAGGAGATATGAGTAATCCAGTAAATCACAGACCCATGCCCCTAACGTCGTCTGGCAGTACAATTTTGGATCATATGTTGTTCCCTAACATTATGAAATTACCTCGAAGAAAACGATTTATTGACAAAGACCCAACACGGGTTCAGAAAAAAACGTTCTTGTGAAATGCGTGTTATCGACAGGAGACGTCAAATTGATTCCATACTGGATTTTCAGAAGGCTTTTGATGCCGTTCGTCATAAGCGACTTCTAATTAAGTTACTTGCCTATGGAGTATCCGTCCCAGTTGTATGACTGGATTCGTGATTGTCTGTTAGAAAGGTCACAGTTCGTAGTAAGTGACGGATAGTCATAGAGTAAAGCGTAAGTAATATATGGCGTTCCCTAAGGAAGTGGTATAAGCCCTCTGTTGTTCCTGGTTTACACAAACGATTTAGGAGAGAATCTGAGTAGCCCTTTTAGATTGTCTGCAAGATGATGCTGCCATATACCGTCATGTAAAATCAACAGGTAAGCAAAACGAATTGAAAAATGATTTAGACAAGATATCTGTATGGTACAAACATGGTAACTGACTGTAAATCATGAAAAGTGTGCATTCATCCATATGTGAACGAAAAAGAATTCTCCAAATTTCAGTTACACGATAAATTACACGAATCTGAAGTCTGTAAACTTAACTAAATGCTCAGGTATTAGAATAACGAATAACGTGAATGGGAACGATCAGATAATGTTGTGGGAAAAGCAAACCAAAGACTGCAGTTCGGTTTATTGGCAGAACTCTTAGAAAATTTAACAGGTATATTGAAGAGGCTGTTCACACTACTTTTCTCCGACCTCTTCTGGAGTACTGCTGTGCAGTGTGGGATCAACATCACATGGGATTGAGAGAGGGCTTAGAAAAAGTGCAAAGAAGAGGAGCTCGCTTTGTATTATCGCGAAATAAGGATAGAGTGTCACGGATATGATGCACAAACCGGGTTGGTAGTCATTACAAATTTCTATGACCAAGTTTCTTCTCAGAGTGTGTAAATAGTTTGTTGGTGCCCACCTACACAGGGAGAAATGATAATCATTGTAAAATAAGAGGACTTACAGCTCGCACGGAAAGATTTAACTGTTCGTTTTCTTGCGCGCTGTTCGAGAGTGGAACGGTAGGAAAGTAGCTTAAAGGTGGTTCGATGAACCCTATACCAGGCACTTAATTCTGAACTGCAGAGTAATCACGTAGACGTACGTATACGTGGATATAGATGGCGCATAAAATTCGCTCGTCCAGTCCGTATCATTTCCTGAGCTCAGATACAGAGTGAATGACGAATATTGTAAAATTACTTTGGAGGGTGAAGGGAAATTGGAGCATGGCTGCTGTGCCGAAATACAGCGTTTCTAAGCAAAGAGATTGTACCTAAGTTTGGTGAAAACTCCGAGATCATTGTCGAATAAAATGGTTTATCGTTTTATATGGAAATTTTCAGAATAAATGAAAAACATTAATCTTCTTAAGGTCCCCTTTAACAAATCGCCCCCCCCCCCTTCCCCCCCCCCCTCCATTTTTGACAAAATCCTGGCTACGCCCTTGGACGGGTCAAGTTCGCCGTCTACAATAATTTTAAGCAACCACTCTCAATACGAGGTGCGGCTAGAAAAAAACCGGACTGATGCTGGAAAAAACATTTATTTACAATTATTTACAATTTCATGTTATCTCCTTCAATGTACTCTCCTCCTCGGTCTCTACACCGCTCCATACGAATTTTCCACTGTTCATAGCAATGCTGCAGATCATTTTCGGTAAGTCCATACATTACTTCCGTCGCTTTTTCTTTTACTGCTTCAACAGTCTCAAATCTAGTTCCTTTCAAAGCTGACTTGACTTTATGGAAAAGAAAAAAGTCACAGGGGGCCAAATCAGGTGAGTAGGGTGGATGATGTAAAATGGAAATGTTGTGTTTTGCCAAAAACGTCTTCACTGACAACGCACTGTGAGCTGGGGCATTGTCTTGGTGAAGGATCCATGACTTTTTTCTCCACAAATCGTTCCGTTTTCTCCGTACTCGCTCACGTAGGGTAGCCAGGACGCTAATGTAGTAATGCTGATTCACTGTTTGTCCCTCTGGTACCCAATCAATGTGCACAATCCCTTTGATGTCAAAAAAAACAATCATCATTGCCTTGAATTTCGATTTTGACATTCGTGCTTTTTTTGTCGTGGAGAACCAGGAGTTTTCCAATGCATCGATTGGCGTTTAGTTTCGGGATCGTAAGTAAAAAACCACGATTCATGGCAAGTAATAACATTTTGTAAGAAGGTGGGATCACTTTCAATGTTTTCCAGGATGTCAGAACAAATCATTCTTCGGCGTTCCTTCTGTTCAATTGTGAGACACTTTGGAACCATTTTTGAACACACTTTGTTCATGTTGAAACTTTCATGAAGAATCTGCCTAACACTTTCCTTGTCAACTCCTGTTAAGTCAGACACTGCTCTGATTGTTAAACGGCGATCTTGTCGAACAAGTTTACCGATTTTTTCAATGTTTGCATCAGTTTTTGCTGACAATGGTCTGCCAGTGCGAGTGTCATCACTGGTGTCTTCGCGGCCACCTTTAAATCGTTTAAACCACTCAAACACTTGTGTTCGCGATAAACAATCGTCGCCGTACACTTGTTGTAACATTACAAACGTTTCACTTGCAGATTTTCCTAGTTTGAAACAAAATTTGATGTTAACACGCTGTTCTTTCTGTACACTCAACATTTTCCGAAGCACAGACAAAACGTCAACTACTTAAAACAGACGCCACGGGCAGACTGAGTGCAAGAGGCAGATGAAACTCGAGCAGTAGGCGGAGCGAGAGTCACGTGACAGGCCACGCGACTTTCAGCCTTATTGCATTCGTTTTATTGTTTCACCAGTACTAGTCCGGTTTTTTTCTAGCCACACCTCGTACATCCAATCTTTTCTTTATCATGTCGAAGTAATACCCGAAAATAA
The DNA here is from genome assembly GCF_021461395.2 of Schistocerca americana. NCBI lineage: Eukaryota > Metazoa > Arthropoda > Insecta > Orthoptera > Acrididae > Schistocerca > Schistocerca americana. The sequence goes on from NC_060130.1 coordinate 662,401,312, forward strand.
GAAACGTGGTAGTATTTCAGGTGCATAGACTTAAGTACAGAATGAGAAGACGTAAGTTTAACATCTGTGTCTTGTGAAAGCCATGTGACACGTTCTTTCGGGCTAGCAATAATTATCTGCAAAATGTTTTCAGTCCCTTTTGAAGTTCGAACTGAAGGCTTACAGACAGGCGGGAAATCGGGAAAGAGGGGGAAACTGTGAAACCGCTGCATTGAGATGGCAATGCAATCGCAAGAAACATTGAACATCTTGAATTCGGCTTGATCTCATATCTCATATAAACATAGGTCACAAACTACTGGCATACGGACAGACGCCGACCATTTCGCAGATTCTTGGTATCCAAGTTGCCACGTAATCTTGACTTAATTAGTTTCATAATTGACAAACGCCTTTCAAGCGCATATATTGATCTAAAGATTGTCAGGTTTGAAACCTTATTAAGGAGAAGCGGTACCTCTACTCAAAGAAAACATCATAGAGCTGCGGAACGGCTCCGTCTTAAAACAATTTGTCTTCTTAATAGGAATTGCTTTGCAAGTTGATCGGTTCCATCTGCACATGTACAGAGGCGGTTTCAGCCGAAACGGCTAACGGTGTCGTAACAGCTCAAAATCTGATGTGATAATGGCAGCCATTAAAATTGCTGCACCACGAAGATGACGTGCTACAGACGCGAAATTTAACCGACAGGGAGACGATGCTGTGATATGCAAATGATTAGCTTTTCAGAGCATTCACACAAGGGTGGCGCCGGTGGTGACGCCTACAACGTGCGGACATGAGGAAAGTTTCCAACCGATTTCTCATACACAAACAGCAGTTGACCCGCGTTGCCTGGAGAAACGTTGTTGTGAGGCCTTGTGTATGGAGGAGAAATGCGTACCATCATTTGATAAAGGTCGGATTGTAGCCTATCGCGTTGGTCGAGATCCAATGACTTTTAGCAGAAGCCGGCCGCGGTGGTCTAGCGGTTCTAGGCGCTCAGTCCGGAACCGCGCGACTGCTACGGTCGCAGGTTCGAATCCTGCCTCGGGCATGGATGTGTGTGATGTCCTTAGGTTAGTTAGATTTAAGTAGTTCTAAGTTCTAGGGGACTGATGACCACAGATGTTAAGTCCCATAGTGCTCAGAGCCATTTGAACCATTTGTTAGCAGAAAATGGAATCGGTGGGTTCAGGAGGGTAATACGGAACGCCGTGCTGGATCCCAACGGCCTCGTATCACTAGCAGTCGAGATGACAGGCATCTTATCCGCCTGGCTGTAACGGATCCTGCAGCCACGTCTCGATCCCTGAGTCAACAGATGGGGACGTTTGCAAGACAACAACCATCTCCACGAACAATTCGACGACGTTTCCAGCACCATGGACTATCAGCTCGGAGACCATGGCTGCGGTTACCCTTGATGCTGCATCACAGACAGGAGCGCCTGCGATGGTGTACTCAACGGCGAACCTGTGTGCACGAATGGCAGAACATCATTTTTCTGATGAATCCAGGTTCTGTTTACAGCATCATGATGGTCGCATCCGTGTTTGGTGACATCGCGGTGAACGCACATTGGAGCGTATATTCGTCATCGCCATACTGGTGTATCAGCCGGCGTGATGGTATGGACTGCCATTGGTTGCACGTCTCGGTCACCTCTTGGTCGCATTGACGGCTCTTTGAACAGTGGACGTTACATTTCAGATGTGTTACGACCCATGGCTTTACCCTTCATTTGATCCCTGCGAAACTCTACATTTCAGTAGGATAATGCACGACCGCAAGTTGCAGGTCCTGTATGGGCCTTTCTGGATACAGAAAATGTTAGACTGCTGCCCTGCCAGGCACATTCTCGAGATCTCTCACCAATTGAAAACGTCTGGTCAATGGTGGCCGAGCAACTGGCTCATCACAATACGCTAGTTACTATTCTTGATGAACTGTGGTATCGCGTTGAAGTTGCATGGGCAGCTGTACCTGTACACGCCATCGAAGCTCTGTTTGACTCAATGTCCAGGCGTATCAACGCCGTTATTACGGTCAGAGGTGCTTGTTCTGGGTACTGATTTCTCAGTATCTATGCACTCAAATTGCATGAAAATGTAATTACCTGTCAGTTCTAGTGTAATATATTTGTCCAATGAATACCCGTTTGTCATCTGCATCTCTTCTTGGTGTAGCAATTTTAATGGCCAGAAGTGTACAATAAAGGGAGGAAAAAGAAATGACACTATTGCTCCCCCTCCCCAGGGCGCCCCATCCCCTCACCTCCTTCCCCAAGAGCTGATTTTCCTCCTCCCCCCCCCCCCTCCTTATGTTTCTGGACTCCCTTCTCAGCTGTTTTCTTCTCCCCTCCTTCCCACTCTGACTTCATTCGGCGCGCCCTCATCCCATCTCCCCTTCTCTCCCCTCCTTCCCTCTCTGGCTCCATACCTTCATCAGTTTCTTCCCTTCTCTCTCGTATACCTAACCCTAGCAGTTCCTCCCAGTTTGTTTTTTGTCATCACTGTGCTATGTTAGTATTGTGTTTGTGCCAGTCTACCATGATCTCAAGTGCTATGGTTTTAATCATATGCTTGACTTTATCCTCTGGCCATACTTTGCGTTTTGTTATTGTATTTGTTACAGTGTGTAGTTTTTTGTGTAACATACTTTTTAGATTTTTATCTCCTTTTTAAAGTCACACCAATTTGCATACCCTCTTCCCTAATGTCTGAAAATGACTTACAAGTTCGTGGTGCCCTCCATTGGTAATGCTAGAATTCAGTATGGTGTTGCCCTCCCCCCCCCCCCCTCCCCAAGAATTGATGACAGCTTCCACTTTCGCAGGCATACGTTTAATCAGTCGCTGCTAGGTTTCTTGGGGAATGGCAGCCCATTCTTCGCGGATTGCTGCACTGAGGACAGATGTCGATGTTGCGTGGTGAGGCCTGGCATGAAGACAGCTTTCCGAAACACCCCAGAGGTGTTTTATAGGATTCAGATCAGGACCCTGTGCAGTGTGTGATGTCCTTAGGTTAGTTAGGTTTAAGTAGTTCTAAATTCTAGGGGACTGATGACCATAGATGTTAAGTCCCATAGTGCTCAGAGCCATTTTACTCGATCATGTTGAAAGATGCAATCGCCACCACTGAATTGCTCTTCAATAGTGGGAAGCAAGAAGGTGCTTGAAACATCATGTTGGCCTGTGCTGTGATAGAGCCACGCAAAACCACAAGGGGTGCAAGCCCCCTCCATGAAAAACACAACCACACCGTAACATCACCACCTCCGAATCTTACTGTTGGCACGACACACGCTGCCAGATGACAAAATCAAATGGCTCTGAGCACTATGGGACTTAACAGCTGAGGTCATCAGTCCCCTATAACTTAGAACTACTTAAACCTAACTAACCTAAGGACATCACACACATCCATGCCCGAGTCAGGATTCGAACCTGCGACCGTAGCGGTCGCTCGGTTCCAGATTGAAGCGCCTAGGACCGCTCGGCCACACTGACCGGCGCCAGATGACGTTCATCGGGCATTCGCCATACCCATACCCTGCCATCGTCACTCCACACAACGCTTTTCCACTGTTCAATCGTCCTATGTTTACGTTCCTTACACTAAGCGAGGCGTCGTTTGGCATTTACTGGCATGATGTGTAGCTTATCTATGAGCAGCCGCTCGACCATGAAATCCAAGTTTTCTCACCTCCTTCCTAACTGTCATAGTACTTGCAGTGGATCCTGATGCAGTTTGGAATTCCTGTGTGATGGTCTGGATAGATTTTCTGGCTATTACACATTACGATCGTCTTCAACTGTCGGTGGTTTCTGTCAGTCAACAGACGAGGTCGGCCTGTATGCTTTTGTGCTACACGTGTCCCTTCACGTTTCCACTTTACTATCACATCGGACACATTGGAGCTAGGGATGTTTAGGAGTGTGGAAATCTCGAATACAGACGTATGACAGAAGTGATTGCAAATCAGCTGTCGAAGTTTGAAATCTGTGAGTTCCACGGAACGCCCCATTCTGCTCTCTCACGATGTCTACTGACTACTGAGGTCACTGATATAGAGTATCTGGCAGTAGGTGGCAGCACAACGCACTTAATATGAAAAACGTATATTTTTGGAGTGTCAGGATGCTTTTGATCACATAGTGTATGTTCTGCCATATTTTCTCTTTTATGTTGTTTTAAATGTCTTCCTGTTATGTACTCACTGTCTCTCAGCTGAAGAGCAGCGCCTATGCTGCTGCCAGCCCGCAATCGATGGGGAACTGTAATTCAATAAAGGGAAAAAGAAGACTGTGTTGTAATTGGTTGCGTGACTGCTTGTGGAGTAACTACAGACCATGCCACACCCAAATTTTTGTGATAAATTTTGCAATCATAGTAGCTGAATATCTTTAGCCTTTGTCTGCTTCAAATCTGCCATAGGAGTGCCCATCTCCCAGACTAAGGAGAATGAATGGTCGATCATTTATTTTCAATTTTCAAACAGAATATTTGTTTTTGTTGTAAGTTACTTTAATGCGAATACCTCAAACGATCAGCCGATGAAGAATTTTGCTAGCACGGAAACGAGGCTAGCCCAGTGCAGTTGCGGCCTGGCTGACTTCCGGATAGTGTTGGTGCAGACATGGAAAGCTGGTATAGGGGTATCGGCGTATCCAGAGCGTTCTTCCTTTCCCCAGTGTGGTGTTAAATAGGGAAACAGCTGTTTGTACTATGTATTGTAGAGTTTAGGCTTACGATGCTGTGTATAATTATGTGCTGACCAAACATTAAAAACTGTTAGCAAGGGAATAACTGAACCTAAGAAAGACAGAATGGAAGTACACAGTGACTCGACTGTTATAAGTAGCTTTACAGGTCTCTTTGTCTTAGCATGACGTATTCTTACGTCATAGACCAGCTGTGCCATTATTCCATGCCTTGCATTCTGACGGGATACTAAGGCTGTACCGGTATCCCAGATGTAGATTCCTGACGTCATAGAGCCTGTCTTAGTATTCTGGGTCAGCCACATTGCATTGCCATTTTGGATTCTGACTTCACAGAACCTGTGCCAGTAATCCAGGTCAGCCAGCATGGCAGTGCACCATCTTAAATTTTTGCATTTCTTCCAGTTTATACTTAGGACAACAGCGTTAAGTCATCGGAAACATATTAGCACAATTGGATTATTTTTTATTTTCCCGCCAGTTTTGAATCTCCTGCCAAAATTCGAATTTCCTGCCATTTTATACATAGGGCAATTGGTCTTCGTAATTCGTGGGAGGAGAAGAAGCGCCATGACTCATCGTCGACGGTATCGGTGACACACTTTGGGCAAGAAAACCCGCAATATACATACTGTTGTAATGCCGTTCCATAACAGTTTTACAGTACCCGTACATTATGCGACTGCGTAATAGATATCAAGAATTCTCATCCTTACCTCCTGTGATTAACATTCATTTTTAAAGGCTGGGGCGATAGATCGCTAGACTGCCTCTTATTGTGGTAGTAACCACTGTACTCATAAACTCCTCTTATTCCATGAGTAAAAACAAAATCTAAACAGCGCTGACACCATGATTCTGCGGAACTGAAAAAAAGTCGTGCCAACGGCAAAATGCATCAACAAATTCAGGAAGTAACAGTGTCACATCCCAGTGCTAAATGAGATGTCGCGCTATACTGAGTGGTTCAGAGAATAACCGAGTAAAGCCGAGACATACCGAGACAGATCAAGCCTCAGACCGCACACGTGCAGCACACCGTGAACATGTGAAGTTTCCCACGCCTTGGCCGACACTACCTTAGGGCATCATTCAATATATTTTCTTCCAACTGTTCACTCTGCGCTCCCTGGACAACTGTTTCATGTATTACAATTAATCAGTTACAACTGCTAAGTAACAAAAACAATGTAGCACATTATCTATATGGTGGGCCATAAATTAACTGTCAAAAATGTGTTTGGTGCATTAATAAGACACAAATAAAAATTCAAATTTATTATCAGAACAGAAACACATGTGGAGCTCAGGGAACCTACAAAAGAAGGTCTCAGGGGCTTCCATGCTTTTCTAAGAGAACGCTGCATCTTATCAACATTGATTTACAAATTTTGCTGCAAATCTTCTCGGACTTAAAGGTTTTCAAATTATGATCGGATTCGTTCCTTCAAATACTCAACATCACGCTTCTTGATGGAAAAATCCTCATTTTTAGTATACTTTAGACCGATAACTCTATCGGTGTGAAATCATGGAGGTCATTCTATACCACATCATGTACCAAACTACTCATCAAAATTTTTATTTAGAAAGCCTCTCACAATAACTTCGTAGCGAAAGGGTGCTCCATATGGTTGCCATATCAGCTTTTCGTTAACCGGCTGCAGATGTTCAAACAATGGACTATTTTTCCATTCTAATAACACTTCTTGAAGTATATTCATCCTATTTACAGAACTCAGAATACCGTTAAAAATATGACCCAATTGTCTTACCACCGAAAACCCTTGCCCATACACCTATACAAGGAGAGTTTAACTCGGTCTCTATCGCCAGAAAAGGATTCGAAGAATCCCAGCAGACACAGTCACGTCTGTTCACACTGCCATTCACCTTAAATGTCGCTTCGTCGCACCAAAGAATTCTTTTGGAAAACTTGACATGGGCTTCTTTCGGACTCTGATTTCAAGCATAATGGATATGAGGGCATGGTTATAAAAATCAATGCTAGAATGTTGGGACAACCACCTATTTAAAGTTTAAAACATGAGAATTTACGAGTTTCGATGTTCACTCATTCATCCTCAGAATAGCAGTACAGGAATCTTTATAGCTGGCCACTGTAAAATATAGGTAAAACAGTAAAAAAAATCATAACTCAACGCGGCTACTCCCTTTGTTACAGTGTCCTCTTAAGATACACAGATACGTCATGAAGAAACACCGACCACGTACGCATACAGCTGTTACGTGAGACTGCGAGAACCCAGGGCAACAAATGGGAATTCCAGTTTAATCTATTTTATCAGCTGACAGTGATGTGGATGTACATCCTAAGGTGACACAGATGCAAAGAAAGTAGCCACGTTATTTTATTATTGCTTTTATTGTTCTTGTTTATGATTTGTATTGGTCATTTTTAGAGATTCTTGTACCGTTATTCTGAGGAAAGCTTGACCTTCGGAATGCATAAATTCTAGTGCTTTTACACTGTAAATAGGTGGTCGGGCAGCCATTTTAACGTTGATTTCTTGTCGAATTTTGTACAACTCGCAGAACGCCACATGCCTGTCCGAATATCTTCATTTAGGCCTTGAAGTAAAGCAGGCCTATATCGTCTCAGTTTCAGCTTCTTCGGAAACCTATGTAGGCTAGTTCCTGCTATTTCATACCCCTTGGGTGCCTTTCTTAGAGATTTAGTCGGTGATTGTGTAACGGACTGTGTGGCAACATTCTTAGTGTTGTGACCAGAGGAAACTACTTTCGTCCAGTCGTAACTGGGTTCTTTGACTGCTATGTCCAAGGCTCATAAAACTAGAACACATGAAATATTACTTCACTTTGTTATACTAAGGAATAAAACAATTATTTAACTTTCACACACTTGTTTGACACAGGAGTACTAGATAATTTACAACTGTCATGGTCTATCAAAGCATTACTTGACGCACTCATTAACAAACTGTTGTCTTGAGATACAGAGATCATCATTTTCTAAAGTATAAATAAGGTCATCTGAAGCTTTAACAACTGATGGTCCTCCACTCTGATGTTGACTCCAGATTAAGTCACAATCTGTCGGAGCTCTTGTATGCTCGGGACTGTGAGGCACACCTATGCTGAAAGGGAGGCCTCCCATTGGTTGTTGTGGAATGCAGCGGGCCCTCGATAATGTGTGTGGTATCGATTCGCACTGACGACTTTATTGAGGCACCGCGAAATCTGGACGATACCACACTTAATAACGGTCTTGTCCCACCTGAACGAGGAAGCTCGGCTACCTACCCAGCCCCTTCAAATCTTAAATTTAATCTGCGAGTAGTTTGTCGAGATTGAGGTTGGACGTTTGGAAAATGTACCATAAATAGTTCACAAACATCACTGTACTGATGAGTATGTATCCATCATGCTTGCAGAATAAGTACACGCTGTTACGCAGTTAACTTCCTATTTGTTGTGCTTCAGATAACAAACAACGTAACTCCGAACTGCTAGTGTCAAATGACTTATAGGTATTACTCACTAGTCAAGCTCATAGCGAACTATCATTACGCCAGGCAAACAAAGCCTAAGGAGTGCTAGTGACAACTGAATTACGGCCCAGCCCGTATATTCGTTTATGACATTTCATATCAATAATGATAAAATTTTTACATCAAAGGAATACGTTTCAATGGTGAAATGCTTACATAAGATTAATTTTACATCTGTTAAAAACATACAACCGTAGTACAATGCAAATAAGTAGCAGGAAAACAATAAAAGTAGTAAACGTTGACAAAGTAACTGAACAGAGAGCCTTCTCTCGTTTTGTGGAAACAGTTTTCATGTGGATGAAATGCGACATAAACACATTGAAGTACATAGCGATCCATTGTTTAAAATTTGTTGAATCTAAAGAGTCTTTGATCGCAATTTCTTTTTTTTTTATTTTATGACCGGTTTCGTCCTGTATAATAATTATCAGATACGTCTGTCTTCCTAAACTACTAAACAAAAATTTTAAAAAATGTTGACCAAGATACGGACCGTCAAAAATGTAAAAACAAAATGAAACTATGGTAAACGCAAATAACTGGTAGTGTAGCGTCACCGTTAACATACAGCATTTGTTAACAATGGCACCACAGTATGAATCATTTGTGTTCATCCTACTTTTATTACCTTTCTACATATTTTAATGGTGTCTACCTTGGTTATAGGATTTGTGTGTTTTACATAGTGGTTTAGGAAGACACACACATTTGATGATTTTGATGATTGTCACACAGATCTAAGTCGGATCATAAAATAAAGAAAAATTTTGCAATCAGAGACCGTTTTCTATTCTACATATTTCGATGTTGGTGGTATTTCCTTGAAATGAAGTGCTATCACCGACTGCCACGGTTTTGGATCCATCTATGAGTGAAATATCGAACATGTAGTTGAGATAAAATCTCTAATATCTGGCGTCTTCCCGGAGTGGTCAATGCGGATGTTGATTCGCCGTAAATTTCGTTGTTTTCGTTGCCCTACTCGTTGCCGTTAAAACTACATCAAAGTCAAAAGGTGGCCGCAGAAAGAGAAATGTGATCGGTTTGTTTGTGCTGTGTAAGCAGCTTCTCGCATATAAACGTGTATCCCTTTATTTCCAGACTACCAAAAGTTCTTCGGCGCAGAAAATAGCATCTACCGTTTCTACAAACTCGTCGTGGAGTTGACTAAAAGAACTTGAGTTGATCCCTGTGCTGTGCGATATGTGATACACCCGGAGACGTGGAATGCTGAGCTGGTCAGCACCTAAACATAGCCCTTACGTCTCTGCCGAAATGCGATCCTCTCAGTCTTTATTAGGAATAAGCCCATGCGTGCGTTTCATGAGATTCTCCCTTTTTTTATTAAGAGAATAATTTTTCTTGTGTTCTGTGGTGCTCGGTTTGATACAGAGTGTTAAATTGTAAAGCGACCTTCTCTTCCTGCAGGTTATTTTACATTACGATCATTGTGCTGGCTATTTAAGAGCTCATTCCGTAAGTAATCTTTCTCTGATCCAGTCTGCCGGTGTCTTAACCGAACTCTTGTTCTTCCTAACGTAGCTTTCTTAATGTCCATTTCAGTTATAGACAGTACAATACAAAATGTGCTTGTCTTAATTTCCGGCAAGAATAATCATCAGACAAATTATATGAAAGATATCTTTCACTGTCAACATCAGTAAGTTGTCTGTAAAGCCAGCAGCAAGTTAATCTTCTTCAAACTAATGTTTTTTGTCTCCCGTTCCTTAATTTGGATGGAAAGAAACAAATGAAATTTATCTGCAGCTACGAATCTGGACAACCATCATCTGTAAAATGGAATGACGACAACGAAAATTTGTGTCGGGCCGGCACTCGAACCTGGATTTCCCGCTTATCGCGAGCGGTCGCCTTAACGTTAGGCTATCTCAGCACAACTCATTGCCCCAGCCAAACTTCCACATGTCGTCATCCATGTGTCTACAATCTGTACTCGTGCATCCATTATGTATATTCCCGAACAGTGAAAACATTTTACTTGAAAGTCGCTTGATGGTGTCGGCTGACAAATACGATATCGCAGTCCCTGTGTTATTCCGAATTACGAGGGTGGTTTGAAAAGTTCTCGGAACAAAATAAAAAAAAAGTACTTTCATCACTTGAAACTTTTTCATTTTTCAATTTAGTCTCCTTTTAGATTAATGTACTTGGTCCAACGATGTTCCCGTGCCTTGATCCCATCTCGAAAATGAGTTTCCTCCAGGCCTGCAAAATAGTTGTCACTCCGGCTATCAATGCTTCGTTTGAAGTGAATCTTAGTCCACCAAGAAAAATTTTCAGTTTTGGGAAGATACGGAAGTCTGATGGAGTCATATCACGTGAATAAGGTGGGTGTGGCCACAATTCGTACTTTAGTTCGTGTAATTTTGCCATGGCGACGGGACATATGTGTGGGCGCGCATTGTCAAGAGTCGCGGCACCCATCTTGCAGAAAATTTTTTCATTTCTAATTCTTCAGTTAAAATGTGGTATATCCTTTCAGATAATATCTTGCAAGCGTGAGCAATTTCACGCACTTTCAATCGGTGATCCTCAGTGACCATTTTGTGCACTTTTGCAATGATTTCTGGAGCAGTGACACATCTTTGCCGACCACTGCGCGTATCATCATCTAAGCTCTCCCGACCAAATTTAATTTCATTTGTCCACTTGGCAACAGTTGAATATGAAGGAGCAGAGTCCCCCAGTGTATTCTGGAAATCAGCATGAATGTCCTTTGCTATCATACCTTTCTTTACGAAGTGCTTAACCACTGCTCGAATCTGGATTTTTCCATCTTCGCAAATCACTACGCGGGAACAACAACAGAGCCACGTCAGGGCCACAGCTCTCTTTCAAGAGCACTGGCGTAGCACGTGTTTATAGGCAGCAGTCCAATGAATATCACGTGAACAACTCGTTGCGCCAGCGCTGACCTCTCGTGGTGATTCCGAGAACTTTTCAAACCACCCTCGTACGATGAAACGTTCCTTTCGGCATGATGCATATTCGAAGGAACATTGTATCATAATTCGCAATAAACAGTCACTGCAACATCGGATATAAATAATGTACTATCAAGGTAGGGTCGTTGGAAAGGAGAGAAAGGTTGATTTAGACAGGGATAGAGCGTTTTTTAAAGAATAATCTAGACATTAGCCTAAGATGATTAAGAGAAATGCCAGATCCGAAGATATCAATACTGCCATCGTCCAGATGAATGGCGACCTGTTTCCAGAGGTCAAAAAGGAGCTAAACCTAAGACTTAAACTAAACGTGATAAATTTTCAAGTGATTTTGGTAGTGCATGACAACTTAATTAATTCTGAATTCTGCAAAAAATTACTTCTCGATTGTGCCCCAATATAGTATCATAAAACGGTAAAGAACTTGAATGCAACTCGTATGGGATGCGTTGGGGGGATGTATTGCAACACGTTCGCATGCGCCGGCCACGGTGGTCTCGTGGTTCTAGGCGCCCAGTCCGGAACCGTGCGACTGCTACGGTCGCAGGTTCGAATCCTGCCTCGGGCATGGATGTAGGTGATGTCCTTAGGTTAGTTAGGTTTAAGAAGTTCTAAGTTCTAGGGGACTGATGGCCACAGCAGTTGAGTCCCATAGTGCTCAGAGCCATTCAACGTTCGCATGCTTCAACACTCATCCAGTAGTTGTCAACCGCTCTGGTGGAGGAATGGAACGCCTAACCACAAGAACTCCTTGCTAACCTTGTGGCCTGCATCGGAGGACGTTGCAGAGCATGTATTACCGTCCGTGGTGATCACACACCCTATTAAGAACCAAGATCCGCCGTTTGTAATGTCCAGCCGATCATCATGAATCGCAGTGACTTCAGTGTAATTATTGTCTTTGGATAAAGGTATCATTTCTGTTCGTCTCACTGGGTATTTCTTTTACTTACCTTTCGTATTATACTGTAGCAGTTATTTCTATGCAAGGCCCATGTTTCATCTAGCTATGTTACTTGGCTGTGAAAAAGTTACTTTAGTCCTTACGTTTTACTTGGCAGTGCTAAAGTTACTTTCGTCCTTAAGTTCTACTCACTAATGTCGAATGTCTTGTTAGATGTAAGAGTACACACATAAATGAGAATAATTCACTTGCTACCATATTCAGTTTACGAATGGAACAACAGGATATGACTAACTGTATTTGTCCACACGCAACCCAGCTGTCTTAACAGTCCTCTCATTGTCCTTGAGCGAGATACACGATGAAAGCAACAGAGCGATTGCGCATGGTACCTTTTATACAGTTCTCTAAATGAATCCATAAAAGTTGGCCCAAAAAAATATGCCTTCATACGAACAATTCCAAATAGAACTCCCTAACGGTCTCTGTTCTCCATTTGAACTATATCGGCCTGCACGACCCTAGCACTGTATGTATGAATTCCTTCAGACCAATATGAGAGTAGCTCAGAAAACTGAAGTATCTCTCTCTCTCTCTCTCTCTCTCTCTCTCTCTCTCTCTCTCTCTCTCTCTCTCTCCCTCCCTCCCTCATATATATATACAGGGTGTTACAAAAAGGTACGGCCAAACTTTCAGGAAACATTCCTCACACACAAATAAAGAAAAGATGTTATGTGGACATGTGTCAGGAAACGCTTAATTTCCATGTTAGAGCTCATTATAGTTTCGTCCACCTTCGCTCAATGGAGCACGTTACCATGATTTCATACGGGATACTCTACCTGTGCTCCTAGAACATGTGCCTTTACAAGTACGACACAACATGTGGTTCATGCACGATGGAGCTCCTGCACAGTTCAGTCGAAGTGTTCGTACGCTTCTCAACAACAGATTCGGTGACCGATGGATAGGTAGAGGCGGACCAATTCCATGGCCTCCACACTCTTTTGACCTCAACTCTCTTGACTTTCATTTACGGGGGCATTTGAAAGCTCTTGTCTACGCAACCTCGGTACCAAATGTAGAGTCTCTTCGTGCTCGTATTGTGGACGGCTGTGAAACAATACGCCATTCTCCAGGGCTGCATCAGGGATTCCATGCGACGGAGGGTGGATGCATGTATTCTCGCAAACGGAGGACATTTTGAACATTTCCTGTAACAAAGTGTTTGAAGTCACGCTGGTACGTTCTGTTACTGTGTGTTTCCAGTGATTTGAAGAGAAGTAATAATATGAGCTCTGACATGGAAAGTAAGCGTTTCCGGACACATGTCCACATAACATATTTTCTTTCTTTGTGTGTGAGGAATGTTTCCTGAAAGTTTGGCCGTACCTTTTTGTAACACCGTATATATATATATATATATATATATATATATATATATATATATATATGAGAGAGAGAGAGAGAGAGAGGGGGGGGGGAAGAGAAAGGGGGGGAGAGAGAGAGAGAGGGGGGGGGGGGGGAGAGAGAGAGGGGGGGCGAAGAAACATTCGCGCACTCGGACTTCGCAGCGAGGTTCCTCACATAAAGGCAACACAAAAATGTCTCCCACAAAATTTCGTCCTGCGTGTATTTCGGGCAGTAAATGGACATAAACATTGGATATCTGGCAACACTGTAATTACGTTCACGGTTACTACATCTGTCGGGAGATGGCAGTAGTACTGCGCAGTTGTTGCAGCGGATAGCGTTTTGGGTTAGCATGCCGGAGGTCGACGATTCGTTTGAGTCATGGTATGGGATCTGGGGTCTTAATGGTCATTCAGCGATTACAGTGGGTCTTCTACAAAAGATCTGAAGTTACATATTACCACCACAGAAACGGAAATAAAGTCGTTTTCATTGGTCAGCTTTTAAATAAACGCTCGCATCTCGTGGTCGTGCGGTAGCGTTCTCGCTTCCCACGCCCGGGTTCCCGGGTTCGATTCCCGGCGGGGTCAGGGATTTTCTCTGCCTCGTGATGGCTGGGTGTTGTGTGATGTCCTTAGGTTAGTTGGGTTTAAGTAGTTCTAAGATCTAGGGGACTGATGACCATAGATGTTAAGTCCCATACTGCTCAGAGCCATTTGAACCATTTTTTTAAATAAACCTTTTGCATGTCGTGCACGCGAATTGTTTCGGAACACTGCATCTACTAGATTCCAAACTTGTAGCTGGCCACTGTGGCCGAGCGGGCCGGCACGGTAGCTCAGCGTGTTCGGTCAGAGGGCTACGTGCTCTCTGTAATAAAAAACTGAGTCGAGGAATAAACGATGACCTTGATCGGATGTCTTGTGACGTCCGCACAGACCAAACGCAACGAACTATACCGAAAAAAAAGCGGTTCTAGGCGCTTCAGTCTGGAACCGCGCGACCGCCGCGGTCGCAGGTTCGAATACTGCCTCGGGCCTGGATGTGTGTGATGTCCTTAGGTTAATTAGGTTTAAGTAGTTCTAAGGGACTGATGACCTCAGATGTTAAGTCCCATAGTGCTCAGAGCCATTTGAACCAAACTTGTTTTTTGTTTACCCTCCCCCAATGGTCCCATCAATTAATACCAACATTCTTGTCACGTTCAGTGCATTACATTCCGTTAGGGCCTTACATCACCACTAGGGTTAGCAACGTGCTTTGCAAATAATTTTGGATGGGAGGGTGCACACAAACAAGTTTGGAACCTAGTAGATGCAGTGACGTGAAGCAATTCGTGTCTACGACGTGCAAAAGGCTTCTTTAAAAGCTGACCAACGAAAACGGTTGTACTTCCATTTCTGTGTTCGTAATACGTAACTGCAAATCTTTTGTAGAAGACCCTCTGAATCGCTATATGTCCATTAAGATGCCAGATACCGTACCTCGCAAAATAATTTTGTATTGGACGAGCAGAGGTGACGGATAGTGAATGTTACATCATATATGGTGGACAGCTGCGAATACAGACTCAGCAGCCCCGGACCAAGGTAAAACAAAACCAAATCCACTTTGCGTCTGTCTTGTAGCAAGCGGTAAAGTGGTCAGCCACTGCTCACCAGTGGCGCGGCTGAAATTTATATTCTGGAACTAACCCCCCCAGTCTTAACACTCTGACTTCCCTCAATGAGTCTACTCAACCCCACCTGATCCCAGGTCCAATCATTGTGGAACATTTTGATAATCACACTATTACCCCAGACGGTCAATCCATCGCCAGCATTACTGGTGCAACTGGTCTTTCGGATCCTGGGGCGGTCAGGTTAAAACGCAATGTGATTCAACAGAGGAACTCCGTGTCCTCTGGCTAACTTAAAACTAAAACAAATACATTTTTTGCAACAATTAACATAAAATCACTTTTGCAACCATGTGAACTTCATAAACTGGGTGATGCAGTAAAAGAACAGATGATTCAAAATGGCACTTCAAGAAACACAAATGACGAACAATGGATTTCGGCAACTATCGTCCTTTTAAAAGCAAAACTGATAAAAGAGTACTTAATAATACATCACATCTGGGAGTTGCTTTTGCAGTCTCCAAAAGTATTTTAAATTCAATAACGGAGGCAAAACCCACTAATAATAGACTAATGACTATTTCTCTTAAATACGCAGATAAAGCATACACTTTAATGAATGCCCATATGCCAGTTAATCTGGATAACCGCAAAAAACCTGAAGAAGTTAATGAAGCTTAGGAAACGTTAGAAAGCATCATCTAGAAAATTCCCTCAAACCATGTTGTAAATTTTAATGGGTGATTTTAATGCTCAATTAGGTAAAGAGAAAAAAGGTAAGAAAACGGTGCGCGGATTTCCTGGGCATGAATGGACAAACCAAAATGGCCAAAGACTTGTTGAAACGTGCAAAAACTTTAACCTTAAAATCATGTCACCACATTTTAAAAAGAACCCTTCTAAACAAAAAAACTTGGCAGACACCCAACCCATTTGCTGGGGAATTTCAACTAGATCATGTAGGACTGTCATATCCTAACTACAAAGAAATTTTAAATGTCCAAGTTAGGAAAGGAATAATATTGATTCTGACCATTATTTAACTCGAATAAAAGTAAAACGTCCACCTCAAAAACTCTTCAAAACAAAAAATTGTATCCCAAAATTTGACATTGCTAAAATAACCTCAATTCTAACAAGCAAACTTGACAAAAAACAGTTCATCAAAACGGCACAAAATTTAATTCCGCTTCGAAAGAAACAAAATCACCGGTGGAGGAACGCGAATTGTGAAACAGCAGTTAAATGTAGGCGTGAGCCATTCAAAAATTTGAATAGTAAAAAAACTGAAAATACGTACAACACCTTTACAACTGTAAGAAAAGGAACATCGACATTAATCCCACAGACTAATAGAAACTACGAAGATCCACAAATTTTAGAAATCGAAAAAGACCTTCAAAAGAACAATACAAGCAACTTTTATAAAACATTCAAAACAAAAGTAACCGGTTACCTACCTCAAAGTCTTTGTTCCAAAAATGAAAATGGCAGTTTCGCTCTTAACAACCAGGAAAATTATAGGGTACTTCCTAATTATTTTGAAAAACTATTAAGCCATCCAGACACAGCGAATAAATTCCAACCACAGCAAACTAAAAACATCAACTCCAACTCTAAAGAACCAGATGAAATCGAAATAACTAAAGAAATTAAGAGACTTAAAAACCATCCGGAGAAGACGGTATATTTTCAGAACTACTAAAATCAGCTGGCCCTAACACTATAAAAGACATCACTCAGATAACAGGACATATCTGGCAAAATCAGAAAATACCTGCGGACTGGAAAACTGCCATAATTCATTCAGTGCATAAGAAGGTGATAAAACCGATGTTAATAATTACCGAGGAATCTCTCTTCCTCCGGTCGCATGCAAAATTCTCTCGCAATGTTTACTTGAACTAGCCCAAGAACAGTTAGAACCTGAAATTGATGAATACCAGGCAGGCTCTAGCCCAAACAGATCCTGTCCGGAACAAGTTCTTATGTAAAACTAATCCTTACGCGCAAAAGAATTTGTAATAACAATATTGTATGTACATTTGTGGGTTTTAAAAGGGCCTACGACTCAGCTAATTATGAATCTCTTTTCAAATTTTGAAGGAACAAGGGCTAGATAATAAAACTTCTGGATTAAGGAAACGTTAAGCGACAGTACCACTAAAGTTAAATTCTTGGGAGACAGTTCTGAACCATTTGATATAAAAACTGGTGTTAGATAGGGAGATGGGCTCTCCCCGTTACTGTTTAACTGTGTTTTGGAAAAGGTAATTACAGATTGGTGAGAGCAAAAGTCGATTCAAAATATAGATCAATCAATCAAGTTAGGTAAGGGGATTATTAGAGTAGATTGCTTCGCCTCTGCAGATGATCTGGCAATATTAGCAAGGGATATTACCACAGCTCAAAAACAAATTGAAATTCTTAAAAAAGTTACGGAAAAAGTAGGGCTAGAAATATCATTCCAAAAACAGAATATATGACACGCAACAAACAAGCACCACAGCTTTTGATCACAAAGTATGGAGAAATAGAAACGGTTGCTCTGTTTAAATACTTGCGGGAAATAATGCAAGATAAGCGGTCTGGAAAAAGCTCCAAGCGAAATTCGCTGTCAAAAAATGGTAACTGCATTCTGATTAACACAAAATATTTATAATAAAAAATCGCTTTCTAAATTCAGCAAACTCGGGCATTACAGCACTAATCAAACCCGAATGTCTTTATGCAGGCAAATACTTTAATTTTAAATAGGAAGGGGAGTATTGAAGAAATTGAAAAGAAAGAAATAAACATTATTAGGAAAATACCAGGTCCCAAAATTACTACTGGAGAAGCTTATAGGCTGAGAAATAATAAGAAAATAGAAGAACACACATACATGGTGACAAGAGAAAACGAAGACATAAACTTTATGGGCACATTAAAAGAGAGACACCCACTAGGTTGACAAAACAAATAGTAGAATTCTACGAAAACATAAGCAAGGCCAAAACTGAGCCAATTAAATGGATCACTGAAATTAAGGAGGCAATTTAAGTTGCCGGTATGGTACAGACAGAAGTTATAGACAGAAAAACATTCAGACAAAAGATATTTGATTGGAAAGTTGGTCAGAGGGAAATTAGAAAACATCTGGAACACCGTTGCCTGATGAAAGAAAGAGACTTCATTCTGAAAGGATGGAACAAATTTGGACAGAAAGAAAGGATAACCATCAAAAACGACATTGGTTGATTTTACCTCACTTGGTACTATTGGGCCCTTACGTGAATGATACACAGGGTAGTCAGAAAGAGTCTGAAAAGCTTGTAAGGGTTTTGCAGGGTAGGTTGTTCCGAGAAATAATTATTAAGAAAGAAATTCGATACGTTGTGCCATTTCCGTATTAATTAGCATTGAATTTAGGCAATCAGACCGCTGCGCGTGCCAATTCAGGCGGCCTGCCAGAGACGATGTCGCCAGACTCGTTTATCGTTTGATCTGCTGCAAGCGAACAAGAGAGCGACACAAAAATTGGACATAGGGTGGTAGTAAGGACTGAACCCGAGCGAAAGGCTGGGGTATCTCGTGCGCTATCATCTACGCTATGAGAACAGTTGACATAGCGGCCCAGCTTCAATGCTAATTAACTCGGAAACGGTGCAATGTATCGATTTTTTTCCACAATTACTTCTAGCAGAACCTACCCTGCAACATCCTCTCAAGCGTTCTTGACTGTTTCTGATCACCCTATATAAACACGCGCAAAATAAACGTATTCACATGCACACAAGCTAGTGAGTACACGCGCAAATATTTCCAAGTCGTATTTACTCAAAGCTGTCTTAGTATTGCATCATACCGCATCTGAAACATAAGTGTCTAAAATGTTACAACTTTAAGAAAAAAAAGGAAAGCGTTCGGAAACTGGAAGACTACTTAACTAACAACGAAACTGTTCATTTTATAAGATCATTTGGTGTAGATCACGAGTATCGAAATGATTAGTTTAATTTATAGAATCTATCACTATTTTAAATTTTCAGGGTCATATTTATAGTAATAAATTTTATCACTTACTATCTGCTGAAGAAACTTATCCTTACTTTTATTAAGATTAGCTTCCTGAAATAATCCTAACTTCCAAAGAGAGTATTCAGTTAATACAGCTGACTTAGTTTAAGCACAGTTCCCTGTAGGGAAACCTGACGATCTTCAGAATAGTAGCTACAAATAAAATCCGACCGCAGCGCTTTAAATCGAGGGTGCGACGCGCATACGATTTGCGTAACAAAGTTACTGGATTAACACAATTAAACTGCTCCAGAGCGAGGGGTAATTTACGTACTGCGTCAGCATCGGCACCCATTCTATTAGCGAGTACAACGAGCTAATTGCGAGCTGAGTTCTGTTTCACAGTGCACTGCAGTGTCTGCATTTCTCCAAGATGTATGCTCTCAACAATTCTGTGGCGAACCGTAATGCATATTAAATATATTACACAAGTCGCCCCGCACAAGTCTCGTGGTAACACGCACCAGCGTTTATTCAGTTGTCTTGTATGACTCTAATAGTTCAGTATATAAAGTTTTATATTAGTTGACCACTG
The DNA here is from genome assembly GCF_021461395.2 of Schistocerca americana. Classification (NCBI taxonomy): domain Eukaryota; kingdom Metazoa; phylum Arthropoda; class Insecta; order Orthoptera; family Acrididae; genus Schistocerca; species Schistocerca americana. Next base: position 662,421,054 of record NC_060130.1, read on the forward strand.
ACCATAGACTTTTCGGTAGAGTTACGATCCTCTTGCTTTCACATACAGAGTTTCTGTTATCAATGTTTCTCGTACGTATTGAGTATTTTCATGACGCTTTCTGCTAGATGATTTTGTAGTCAGCAGTTTATTCTGTAATGTCCGTTCTACAGCTCGACGCCAACCTTTCATAAATGGTCTACTTAACTAGAGAGATGTAAAATAAAAATTACATTGTTCACATCGACGAAAAAAATTCATAATTATAGGGACCTGAGCGAATATTTCACTAAACACTGACACTCCCAACACTTGCACACTATTACACTTCGTTCACGTTCCTCGGAATTTGTTTGTCAGTTTCTTCTGGCCTCACTATAGATTTATTTGCGTCGTCGCACCAACATCTGCCGAACACTATCAAATCTGATCGATGATGCGCCTCGTGTTATAGACTGCCCCAGGTACGTATTGATGAGTCGATATTCTTAATTAGCGGACACCAAAATATATTACCATGCTCAGAAGTACGCAAAAGACATGATTTGTGATCAGTATGATTTTCATGCAACCCACATGAGGTAACTGTCTTGCAGGAGTTCTACACTCTTTTCAGTACAGTCGTTTGACAATACAAAATGGTAATAAATGGCCACTAGTGAACACTGTTCCGCATGGCAATAACTCCTTATGTAATCAAATAACACGATACCACCTGTGTCAGAGATCACCTTCCCAGAGATAAGACGCTCCTTGACGCTTGTAAACTCAAGCTTATTACAATATGTGAGATTTCCAAAATATGTCACCCTCGTTAACATCTGAGACGTCTAATGCCCATAACTATCCATAAATCAGTCCGTAATCCCTACTCAAAACTAAGTTTATTTGCAAATAAGGTATTTTTCTAGAATGTCAAAATGAAATTTCTATGATGATTCGAAGTATTCTTACTCTGTAAAGGATTTTCCAAACTCCTAACGACCATCATTCGCTTAGCCCGTGGTTCTGTATTAGATGGTTAATGAAATAACCAGTTACGAAAAACAGCGATTAACAGCATCAAGTGGTACTATCACATTCAATAACGTATCACTGGCAATTTCACTGTGTTCATGATGTCGATTGGTTCCATATTCAGTCCGAAAGTCACCTGTCAGCTTTGCTAGCTAACAAAAAGTGACATTAAAATCTACGTTATTCGTAAAAAAGCTAATTGTGTATGTGTCTTAAATTTAAATGATACGACGAACTGATTTGTTCTGGATCTGGATTACTTTGTGCCTGACAGTGTCTCGACCACGGGACTGCTTAACATTGCTGACAAGGCATAAAGAGGAGCGATATACCTCATTTTTAGCCAGAATCAGTTAGCAAATACGGACTTGATTTTACATGACGAAAATTTTTGTAGTGGACCGGAATTCCAACAACTATTGTCCCCGTCAACTGAGCACGAAATGTATTAAATATGGTTTGATTCACAACTAAAAAACCTGAAATGACGTGACGTAAGGTTTTATGCTTCGCAAGGACTCGAATCCAACACCTAATGGGGTTCTTATCTAACAGCAATCAATTGCCAGATATCGAATTTTCTCAGCAGTAGCGAGATATCAAACTGAAATGACGAGACAAATGAGTACTTTCTGCCTTCTCGGGATTCGAGCTCAGCAGCTGTCACCGCTGTTTTCTAGCCATTAATGGACTTTAAATATAGATTTCATTAACCAGTGGGGAGATGTGCGCATATTTGGTTCAAATGGTTCAAATGGCTCTGAGCACTATGGGACTTAACATCTGTGGTCATCAGTCCCCTAGAACTTAGAACTACTTAAACCTAACTAACCTAAGGACATCACACACATCCATGCCCGAGGCAGGATTCGAACCTGCGACCCTAGCGGTCTCGCGGTTCCAGACTGAAGCGCCTTTAACCGCACAGCCACACCGGCTGGCGCGCATATTTGAACTAGAAATATCGTGAGTAAGTGTTCAGTGCTGAGTGGGAATCGAACCCCTCATATATCGTCTTTTACTAATGACGAAGAGATGCTAACTATAGAATTCTTTGTCCCCGTCAATTAGGACGGGGATGTATGAAGTTGAAATCATGTGACGAAAAGTTCTGTGTCTCACTGAGAGTTGAAACCGTTGCATAACTTTATTGCTCTCAACAAATTGAGACACATTAAAATCAAAATTATTTTCCACCAGCAGGTAATTGTACTCATGCTAGAGTTTGGAAACACACGATGAAAAATTTAGTGCCGGGTACGAGCCAGACACTCATTTTATGTGGAAGCCTTGAGGAGTTTGAAATTTTGAGCAAACGACGAATAGATCGAACGCTATCATTACGAAGGGGTCAAGCCCTGCGAATGGGAAGATCAAAGTTCGAATTCCAGTCCAACGTCAATATATTCAACATCTCAAGCTCGAATAAAGATTAAGTGAGCACCCTGTGTCCTCAAATGGCGTTTGGTTTATTAACTAATATAAAATTTACATACCGCCACTTCCTCCTCTATAGTGGTCGAACCTAACCTCAAGTCTCTGGTAATCCATCAAGTGGGACTTCAGCCGGACAAGTAGTATTGCAATAATGACGACGAAACCAGCGGGCTGTATTTGGATCTAACGTGGTTTATTCTTTTTAAAACTTGCTACCAATTTCGACATCACACGGTGTCATCTTCAGGTCCCGAACGTAGCCTGCCATCCATAACCGTCTTAATGTGCAATAAACAGAATCGTATGCAGCGGACCTAAATTAACTGGATTCCTCATCTCCTGTGGCAATAAAAAGCCCAGAATATTCAGACACAGTTGTCTTGTGACCATTATTTCTCATGTAAGGCGCGGAAATAATTATTATTTATCCGACAAACCATACTTCTGACGTGAAAGTTGTCTCTACGTAGATTGTGATTAGTAGTATAAATTTACAGTAATTACTTATTTCGAACTGAACAGCAGCTAATATGTGTCAGTATGAACCACTGTTAAAAATTGTGGAAGTCTGGCAACAATAGTGGGCAGCATCTGGATAGTCTCTGCATATTGCAATAGTGCGACCACGTACACACCAGCGCTTCGTCGACAATCGTGCCCGCGACCTCAATCTACCAAAGTACGTCTCCAAACTAAGAAACTCTGAAGACATTAGTTTGCATGTCTTTATCGTTCTGGTTTTTCAGTTAAAAAAGAACAGACCAATAAAATCTGAACGTGCTCAAGAGCTATCTTAAAGGCTTTATTAAGCCTCTACAATGGTCTGCAGGCTTTTTTGCTAATTTTGAACAAATCAAACACTTCAAGTGTTGAGTTCAAACAATTTTGTTTATTTACCAGTGACAAGCCTTATTAAAAACCTTTCTTGACCAAAACTAAAACACGGAAAGTTATTCATATAACAGAACGTCACTACGCACTAAGGATCACAATTTAAATCATCTGCAGCAGGCGATAAGCATACGGCATATTGCTATGATCAAACAGCATACCATTAACTGTGCCGTAAACACATACAAGAGGTATGTTCACATTCGGAATGTTTTAAATGTTGAAACAATGCTAATTTGGACACTACAAAAAATAAACAGGAGTGACAGTTTTCGTGGTGATTGACTTGTTTAATGACGCACTTCGATATAATCATCATTAGATAGATCGGAAAAATAACAGAACCTCAAACATCACAGGGAGACAGATTAATAATTGAAAGAGTTATTATACACTCCTGGAAATGGAAAAAAGAACACATTGACACCGGTGTGTCAGACCCACCATACTTGCTCCGGACACTGCGAGAGGGCTGTACAAGCAATGATCACACGCACGGCACAGCGGACACACCAGGAACCGCGGTGTTGGCCGTCGAATGGCGCTAGCTGCGCACCATTTGTGCACCGCCGCCGTCAGTGTCAGCCAGTTTGCCGTGGCATACGGAGCTCCATCGCAGTCTTTAACACTGGTAGCATGCCGCGACAGCGTGGACGTGAACCGTATGTGCAGTTGACGGACTTTGAGCGAGGGCGTATAGTGGGCATGCGGGAGGCCGGGTGGACGTACCGCCGAATTGCTCAACACGTGGGGCGTGAGGTCTCCACAGTACTTCGATGTTGTCGCCAGTGGTCGGCGGAAGGTGCACGTGCCCGTCGACCTGGGACCGGACCGCAGCGACGCACGGATGCACGCCAAGACCGTAGGATCCTACGCAGTGCCGTAGGGGACCGCACCGCCACTTCCCAGCAAATTAGGGACACTGTTGCTCCTGGGGTATCAGCGAGGACCATTCGCAACCGTCTCCATGAAGCTAGGCTACGGTCCCGCACACCGTTAGGCCGTCTTCCGCTCACGCCCCAACATCGTGCAGCCCGCCTCCAGTGGTGTCGCGACAGGCGTGAATGGAGGGACGAATGGAGACGTGTCGTCTTCAGCGATGAGAGTCGCTTCTGCCTTGGTGCCAATGATGGTCGTATGCGTGTTTGGCGCCGTGCAGGTGAGCGCCACAATCAGGACTGCATACGACCGAGGCACACAGGGCCAACACCCGGCATCATGGTGTGGGGAGCGATCTCCTACACTGGCCGTACACCACTGGTGATCGTCGAGGGGACACTGAATAGTGCACGGTACATCCAAACCGTCATCGAACCCATCGTTCTACCATTCCTAGACCGGCAAGGGAACTTGCTGTTCCAACAGGACAATGCACGTCCGCATGTATCCCGTGCCACCCAACGTGCTCTAGAAGGTGTAAGTCAACTACCCTGGCCAGCAAGATCTCCGGATCTGTCCCCCATTGAGCATGTTAGGGACTGGATGAAGCGTCGTCTCACGCGGTCTGCACGTCCAGCACGAACGCTGGTCCAGCTGAGGCGCCAGGTGGAAATGGCATGGCAAGCCGTTCCACAGGACTACATCCAGCATCTCTACGATCGTCTCCATGGGAGAATAGCAGCCTGCATTGCTGAGAAAGGTGGATATACACTGTACTAGTGCCGATATTGTGCATGCTCTGTTGCCTGTGTCTACTTGCCTGTGGTTCTGTCAGTGTGATCATGTGATGTATCTGACCCCAGGAATGTGTCAATAAAGTTTCCCCTTCCTGGGACAATGAATTCACGGTGTTCTTATTTCAATTTCCAGGAGTGTATATTGCTGGTCCCCACTCCCTATTTCCCCTCTTGATAACCTCCATTGCCAACTACCCCCACCCCCTCGCTTAATCCCATTCTGCTGCACGTTATTTGTAATGTTAATAATATTCTCTTGTTTCTGTGCTTGAGAAAAATTTTTGGGTCTTTTGTTAAAGTCCTACATTACTAAGAACTCCTATTTTCTGTTATCTGTAACTTATAACTCAAGCTGTATAGCCTACGCCACACAACTGATGCATCTAGTGGCTAGATGGTCAATTTATGTGGCACATGTTACCTCGACTAGCCAGTGTCATCTTGGCATTCGTCTACGTTATATGACTTCATGTTACTCACATGAAGGCCCTGTTCATCTTTTGGTGCTTAGTTGTGTGTACCTTTTGTACCACGTTGTGAAATATTTGTGCAACAAACTTTTAAATTATCAGGCTATCTCCACTGTGCTACTTGAAGTTCTGTAATTTTTCCAGATTATCTGATGATGATTATACCGTATTGCACCGTTAAACGAATCAGTCATTACAAATCGTTTGACTCCTGTTTTGTTTTTTAGTGTCCATATTAGCATTGTTTCAACGTTTCAGCACAAACTGCGTAAGTATCAGACATGAAATAAAGTCGCATAGGGTCCCTGCAATCATAATATGTATACTCACCACACGGTTTCTCACAGCTTTACTTGGTCGCTGACAGCAACAGTCCACCGATTGTCAAAAATTTATTTGTTAACATATTTCACGCATAACCCATCATCAGATCGTATAAAAGGACTTAATACATAGTACTGGGTCACATGATTTCAGTCTTAACATTGATAATCAATTAAGATTGAAATCACATGACACTAAACTATTGTTTGTGAATGAAACTGTTATCACTTAATATATTCTTTAATTTTTTCTTCTTTTCGGTCACAGCCATCAGATCAAAAACGGCGTGTGATGTCGAATTGTATGATGCCATGATGATGGGCAGACCGTTATTTTTAACTACCAGGTAAAGCATTGACAACAGACATGTGAAGTATTAACTATTGTAAGATGCAACTATGTTGTGTGTGGGACACAAAAGTGTTGATGCTATTCACACACTGTTGAACAAGTATGAGTAATAGTCTGGTTGACAACAAACACTCTTCATGAATCGTGGTAGTTTAATGTAATAAGTATGAAGCAACCGGGTAGTCTCCAAACATTCACTGTCTACACCCTGCTACTTTCTTAATTTATTATTACTTTAAGATTTCCTATTACTGAGCCTTTCATTAGAATGAATGCTAAGCTATATAAATACCTTTGACGTAGCAGTCTGTTCCAACAATTACTCCTCAATAATTCTCACATGAATGTTCAGATAATCTAGAGACTTAAACAAAATTAAAGCAATGACAGCTGGGACCAGGATGGTCGTGCAGGTAATTTCCCCTGCTATTAATTTATCGTGTTTCGGTTGGCTTATACACATTTGTTTATACTGATCGCATTTTCGGTCTCTGACAATTTACCGGCTGTTTCAGCTGTATCTTTGAAGTTCAAGCTTTGCACCTGTATTGCTAGTCCACTCAGTAAACACATTGGCTGAGGAAACGTTTTCCTTCCTGTTGCGAAAATGATTGTGACTTGGCAACATTGTAGAATATGTTTGGCAACCCTGTGATTGTGGAGATACTTCCTGGGGTGATACAGGATTATCTTCCTAAATTTGATTGATATTTTTGATTGATTTGATATTTAATTTTATATTAGAACGATTTTCACGTCTGAATTTTAGTCCAGGGAGGTCATTACATTCAGCATCTACATCTAATTCCGTCTTTCCATTGCGAATCATCTGTCTTAGACACCACCAGGACCATGAAGGAGCACCGCATGCCACAGTCAGCTTGCTAGGTCTGTGCGAACGTCGTCGAGCTGTACAACGAAGGCTGTGTTGGTTCTAGGATCCAATCTCGTACGAGACAAGCGTTTTATCTCTATGAAACAGAGCTACAGTCGTTGGGCGCTCTGAAGGTGGCGAACAGTACACGTATGTCCTATATGAAGCGAGAAAATTTTTGCTGGCGTGATTTCTTCAGTAGCACTCACTGCATACTCGTCACAAATATTCGAGCATCCTTCACTTCCATTACTCCTCCTTTAAATCCAAACAGAATAAAATGTCACAAGCGTAAAACTATTTTCTGTTTAACGCTCCGTTTTGTAACCCACAAACAACGCTACTCGTAACTTTCAAGTATACTATGTTCAAGACGTCATGACAAGAACAGTACTAGAACTTTAAATAAAAAATGACGATTGATAAATAAATTTATAGCAATCTGCGAACCAACATGTCAGACACCAAGCTCATGCGTTACTGGAGCAGTGGTGGCCATTGTGAGCTCAAGAGCGTCTGCTGTAGGTCGTAGGCTCATGGCACAATGCGTCGTGATCACCTGTGTTGAAGATGCCTAGTGCCAGCTGCCATAGGCCTGTCGAGTAAAAACGGCTGTGATCAGCACAGGCAGCTACAAGCTGTCTCACGAAAATGTTTCTCCAATGTTTTGCTATTGCTTGTTGGCTAGAAAATGTAGTCAGTTAATCCAGAGATTGATTTTCTTACAGGACAGACGAGTTGTGGTATAGTTCCAAAAATAAATGAAAAATACACCTACTCAAAAAAGCAGATAAAAATTCACTTTACGCCTTCCTGAGAGATAATCTCCATTCCTTACTAATTAATAATATAGGTGTCGACCAGATGTGGCTTGAATTCAGAGAAACTGTATCGGCAGCAATTGAGAGATTTATACCAAATAAATTAACAAACGACGGAGCTGATCCTCCTTGGTACACAAAACGGGTCAGAACACTGTTGCAGAAACAGCGAAGCAAACATGCCAAATCAAACAGACGCAAAATCCCTAAGATTGGCGATCTTTTACGGAAGCTCGAAATTTAGCCCGGACTTCAATGCGACATGATTATAACAATTTCCACAACAAAACTTTGTCTCGAAACCTGGCAGAAAGTCCGAAGAAATTCTGGTGGTATGTGAAGTATGTTAGCGGCAAGAAACAATCAATGCCTTCTCCATGATATAATAATGGAGATATAATCGAAGACAGTGCTGCCAAAGCAGAGTTCCTAACACAGCCTACCGAAATGCCTTCACAAAGGAAGACGAAGTAAATATTCCAGAATTCGAATCAAGAACAGCTGCCATCCACTTAACTACAGACCCACACATGGATGTGTGTGATGTCCTTAGGTTTAAGTAGTCAAAGTCTAGGGGACTGATGACCTCAGATGTTAATTCCCATAGTGCTTAGAGCCATTTGAACCATCTGCAACATATATTGTGCTCGAACATAATGAATTATCTCGAAGAAAACGGTCTATTGACACACAGTCAATAGGTTTAGAAAACATCGTTCTTGTGAAACAGAACTAGCTCTTTATTCGCATGAAGTGTTAAGTGCTATTGACAAGGGATTTCAGATTGATTCCGTATTTCTGTATTTCCGATAGGCTTTTGACACTGTACCACACAAGCGGCTTGTAGTAAAATTGCGTGCTTTTGGAATATCGTCTCAGTTACGTGACTGGATTTTTGACTTTCTGTCAGAGACGTCACAGTTCGTAGTAACTGACGAAAAGTCATCGAGTAAAACATAAGTGATTTATGGCTTTCCCCAAAGTGGTGTTATAGGCCCTTAACTGTTCCTTATCTATATAAACGTTTTGGGAGACATTCTGAGCAACCGTCTTAGGTTGTTTGCAGATGACGCTGTCATTTATCGACTAATGAAGTCATCAGAAGATACAAAAATTGCAAAACGATTTAGAAAAGATATCTGAATAGTGCGAAAATTGGCAGTTGACCCTAAATAACGAAAATTGTGAGGTCATCCACATGAGTGCTAAAAGGAAGTCGTTAAAATTCGGTTACACTATAGAGCAATCAGCAGTGCAGCCCAAATTGATGGTGACGTTCACAGCCTATGGTGTAAGCAGTTTGTTTATATGGCAGATATGTGATTTTATTTCAGTGGTTACAGAATCAATCCGAATGTACGCATTGGGTATCCAAGGCAGCTGGTTTATGTAGATTCAATCGAACAGGGAAATTAATGTACTGAATAGGTTGTAGTCCCCTTCAGGGAGTCAGAATTCTCATTCACTGCGATGCATCTGCGTACCTGCGTTACGACAAAGTGGTAACCACTCCACAGGGAAGTTAAGTGGCCTGGTGTATTAATGCCAGGTTGATATACCTAATGTTTGGCTCCGATTTTCTCTACAGGCAACGGTTTTAATAGGCACTAATAAAACCTATTCCCTTCTGGTTCCGCAAAGTGAGGAACAATCGTGTGCACCGAGGTTCCACTTTCACATTACGCACGATGTCTCTTCGCTATCGACTTAAGATTAGGTTCGACCACTACAGAGGCGGAAGTGGCTGTATGTATATTTTATATTAGTTAATGAACCAAACGCCACTTGAGGTCACGGGGTGCTTATTTCATATTTATTCGAGCTTGAGATGTTGAATTTATTGACGCTGGACTGTGATTGGACTTGGATCTTCCCATTCGCAGGGCTTGACCCCTTCGTAACGATAGAGTTCGATCGATTCGTTGTTAGCTCAAGGTTTTAAACTCCACAAGGCTTCGACGTAAAATGCATGCCTGGGTCGGGTCCGCTTTCTAAGTTTTCATCGTGTGTTTTCAGGCTCTAGCGTGAGCACACCTAACTACCAGTGGAAAAAAATTGGTTTTGAACATCTCTCCATTCGTTGACAGCAATAAAGTTATGCGATGGTTTCGACTTCCAGTGAGACACACAACGTTTCGTCACAACATTTCAACTTCATACATCCCCCTACTAAGTAATGGTGAGAAAGAATTATATAGTTAGCGTTTTTTAAATTTTAGTCTAAGACAGTATGTGAGGGGTTCGATTCCCAGACAGTAATAAACATTTCGTCACGTTATTTATAGTTCAAATGTGCGCACATCTCGATAATTTAACGCACATTAGTGGATATAAAACAACGGGGATAGCAGCTCGATTCCCGAGAAGGCAGAAATTATTCATTTGTCTCGTCATTTCATTTTGACTCCTCACTACTGCTGAGAAAGTTCGATATCTGACATTTCACTCCTGTTAGGTAACAACCCCATTAGGTGTTGGGTTCTAATCCTCGTCCAGCACAAAATATTACGTTACGTCATTTAAAGTTTGTTACTTGTGAATCAAACCGTATTTAATATATTTCGTGCTTAGTTAACGGCGACAACAACTGCTGGAGTCCCGGTCTACTGCAAAAATTGTCGTTATGTAAAATTAAGTGCGTATTTGTTAACTGACGCTGGCTAAAAATGAAGGGTACCGCATCTCATTATGCCTAGTCGACAATGAAAAGCAATCCTTTGTTTGAAACTCTGTCAGGCACGATAACTGCTTAGTTAACGTTGCCAACAGGTGCTGCGTTATAATCCATCAGTTCATCGTATCATTTAAATTTGAGACACATGCAACAACTATCTTTTTATGAATAACAGAGATTTTTAATGTCACCTACTGGTAGCTAACAAAGGCGATAGGTGACTTTTGGTCTTCATGTAGAGCCACGCGTCATCATTAATACGTCGTTGATGGTGATGATATGACCTGACACTGTTAATCATGGTTTTTTTCTAATTGGTCAGTTCGTTAACCATCTAACACAAAACCACTTGTCAAGTGAATGAGTGTTATAAGGTGTTTGGAAAACGTGGAAAGCAAGAATCCAGGGTGGTTGTAATTAAGTAGATAGGAAACTAATTACTATATGGGTACCCTACTTTATTTGAATGATGTTGAGATTGTACATTGCAAGATTTGCGTTGTTAGTATCTTTAGTGTATGAGATGCCGTTAGGCGCTGGTACGGGTACGGTGACATAGAAGGAACTCGGACCCCGAGGACCAAGGACATGCAGCGTGAACGGCGTCGCCAACATGTGATCCTCATTCTGCGGAAGAGAGCTGCTTTGGACCCAAATGTTTTGATGCACGATAGAGCTGCACCTCACATTGTTGCTGAGGTCACTCCGCTAGCCCACAATACATTGGGAGAAAACCGAATCATAGGCCGATCGATCAAAAAGGTGTTGGCACCAGCATCACCAGATCTGACGCAGTGTTATTTCTGGCTGTAGTGTTACAGGAACAGGGCTTATCAACGGGACACTAAGACTCGCTGGAGGTTGAATATGAACATAACGAGGGAGGTAGCCAATATCCCACCTGATATGTCTCAGACAGCAGCAGATCAGTCTATAGTGCGGTTCCAGGCTGTCGTGGATGCAGAATGAAGTCACACTGAGCAAGTCTTGTAACCTGGAAAGTTAACATAGTACGCAATTAATACATATTACCCCCTTCTCCGGAATTTAGAATGTGTTTCTTTCAATGATTTATTCGTTAGTTATCTTTCGCATGTCCTTACAAATGTTTTCACAAAGTTTCATTGTCCTTCGAACACCCGTTTATCAAGGGCTTCCTTTCGAGTGTTGAAATTATCGTAGAATTTTTATTCAGACATTCTTGAAAAATTTATTGCTCGCAAAAGACTTACGTTTTGAGTAGGGATTACGGAATGAATTGTGGTGTAGAATTACGGGCATTAGTTGACTCAGATAGTAGAAGTGTGGTAACGTTTCGAAATCGTCGTTTGCTGTAATAAACTTGAGTTTACAAGCGTTAAGCACTGTCTCCTCTTCAACAGGTGCTTCCTGATATTTGTAGTATCGTGTTATTCGTTTGAATCAGGAGTTACTTCCATACAGAGCACTGTTTTCTGGTGGTCACCTGCGGTAACCATTTCGTATTGTCAACGGATTGTACCAAAAGAGAGATTAGAGGACCTGCAAGAGAGTTACGTTATGTGGGCTGCATGTAAATCAGGCAGAAAGCAATTCAGGTCATTCGAATGCTTTTGAGCATGATAGCACATGACCATCTCATAGGCGAACACAAGTCCACAAGTAATAGTTTCATGTTGTTATAACATCTGTACTGTTTTTGTGGCCCAGCAGTATAAAAATGAAGCTGCTTCACAGAAACACACTAACTTCTAGTGTAGAACGTCGTTCAGTTTCTTAGAATACACTAACAGCATCCTGTGAGCACTGTAATTAATGCATGATGGTTTTCCTGCACATTCAGCATGTGTATAGGCATGCACGTTAACTTCCTGAGCTCTAAATACGTAGAGACTGACTGATTGCTTGGTAATATGCTTTCACTGTTGACCGTCAGTAGCTTATTCAGGTTATATGATTGTGGTGGGCATTCGCCAATCCTGTATTTACGCTTTAGTGAAAAGGAGAGATTAGCTTTGACGGTTTTTGTTTCAAATCACGCACACCTTATCTAATATACTTTATTAGGATGCTCCTGCGTTGACGTTTAATTTGCCGAAATATCGCTACTGGGTCAAATCTTACACGAAATAAAAACTGTAGTCCTCTGGTCCACAAGCAATTCACTTTGTTTCGTTATGTGAATTCCTCCATTCCCAGCACTATGACTAACTAGTGCGCAACACCACACACTTTCTACCATTTATGACATAAAACGTAAATGTTAGTCTGGCGTAATTTATCGTCAGTATGAACAGCGGAAGAGACGTGGAAGGGACCTAGAGTTACTGGAAGGTTTCAAATTGGTTATGTAATGGTGAGACAAAGATTTCGAATCCATATTTTAATCTGTAAGACATTTGCAAGGGCAGAAGTGGACTCTGACCATAATATTTTGGTTATGAACTACAAATAAAATTACAGAGAGGTAGGAAATTAAGGAGATGGGACCTTGATAAACTGAAGGAAGGAGATTTGTTGAGAGTTTCAGAATAGCACTGGGCAACGACTCACTGAAACAGCATAAAGCAATGAAACAGAAGACAAATGAGTAACTTTGAGAGGTGAAATAATCAGGGCATTAGAGGATCAACCTAGTAAGAGGGAAAGGCTAATAGAAATACTTAGATGACTCAAGAGATACTGGACACAATTAACGAAGAGATAAAATTTAAAAATGCAATGAATGAAGCGTACGAAACGGAATACAGATGTCTAAAAAAAGAGTTGGATAGAAAGTGCAAACTAGCTAAGTATGAATGGCTATAGGACTAATGCAATTCTGTAAATGCACGCATAACAAGGGGAAAGATATATGTCACCAACGGGAAAATTAAAGAGACGTTTAGAGAAAGAGGACGTGTTGTATGACTGTCGAGAAATCAGTTAGCCAGTGCTAAGCAAAGAGGTAGGACATTAAAGAGATGGGACCTTGACGAACTGAAAATTAAATATAATTTAGGAAGGGATGAAGTTTAAAAATGTTGTAAAAGAAGCGCGCGAAAGGGAATAAAGACGTCTAAAAACGAGTTACACAGAAGTAGGTAAGTAGGAATGGCTAGGTGTTAGGAATATATAGATGGGCTCTACAAGGGGAGGGAACCTGAAGGCAGTATTACAGAAAAATAAGAGGAAGTAGATGAAGAGGAGCTGGGAGGTATGATACTGTGAAAGACCTAAGTGAAACAAGGCCCCCGGAACCGACTACATTCCTTCAGAGTATTGAGATCGTTGGGAGAACCAGCCACGACAAAAATATTCTGCTTATTGTACAAGACATGTTACTGGCAAAATACCATCAGACTTCAAGAAGAAAGTGATAATTCAAGTTCCAAAGATGTCAGATGCTGACAAGTGTGAATATTACCGAAATGTCGCTCTAATAAGTCATGGTTGAAAAATGGTGAAAAACATTATTGACTAAAAATCATTGATGGCTCCCGAGATTGTAGGAACATGCAAGGCAATATCGAACCTAGGCAAGCCTTTGTAAATTTAATGAAGGATTTTGACAATGTTGACTGGAATATATTCTTCGAAATTCTGAAGATAGCAGATTTCAAATACAGAGAACGAAAGTTGATTTACAACGACTACAGAAACCAGACTTTGGTTAGATGGGTCGGAGGGCATGAATGGGAAGCAAGAGTTGAACATTGACTGATACAGTGTTACAGTATATCACTGATGTTATTCAGTCTGTACACTGCGCCACCAATAAGGGAAACAAAGCAAAATTTGGGAAAGGGAATTAAAATTCAGGAAGAAAGAACAAAAACTTTGAGGTTTGTCGATGATATCGTACTTTTGTCAGAGACAGAAAAGCACTTGGAAGAGCAGTTGAATGGAAATACGTTGTACGATGAGCACGAAGAAATGTAAAAGGAGGGCAATGGAATGTAGTCGAATTATAAATCAGGTAATGCTGAAGGTATTAGATTAGGAAATGAGGAACTAAAAGTAGTGGATGGGTTTTGCTATTTTGGAGTCAAAATAACTGACTACGGCCGCAGAAGAGAAGGTATAAACCGCAGACTGGTTAAAACACTGAGAGTGTTTCTGAAAAAGAAAAGTTATCAGAAGTGTGGTGTTGCGCATGAAATGGTCAGTGTGCTGGCAATAGACGATTTCTGATAACGAGTGTTAGCCAACTGCGGGGGGACCGGAGCATGACTACAGTACTTTTTGTTACGGACGAGTTGAGCCAGTAGCGAAATTTCGCCTATTTATACCTTAACACCAGGAAGAATTTTAGAAAAGGTACATCACGTAACGAGTACGTGATTTGGGACAGTAACAGCCAAAGCCAATCACTCTCTTCCACCATGGCGTTATAAAGTATCTGGGAACATGTTATATTCAAAATAATTTCCTCCTTACCGAACTCAGGTTTCCTATCTTCGCAACATTCCGTGCCAAATAATATAGAAACTTACTTACTTGTAATATGGGTCCACAGCTTGTACAAATTATTTTTGCCTGACGTAAACATATATGTCAAAATCGAATGCTTGAAAATGGCATAGTTCCGAAACTGCAATAATAAGATAAAGCGCTAACAGATGAAAGCAAAATGACATCATTAAAAAATGATCGAAACTGCTCTCTGTAGTACGAATTGACTGACAGCCAACACCAATTCAAAACTCAACAGAATTTATTTGCAGCCATAGGTGAAAGTCGAGAGAACTTGAGTCAAGCGAGTATAGCGGGGAATAAGCAGAGATAAATTAAATGCCAAATACAGGACAGATGAATGCCTTTTGTATACGTCTAATTTCAACTTAACCGTTAGTAAATTTTTTCTGAATGTATTTGTACGGCGTATAGCCTTGTACGGAAGTGAAGTGTCGACGACCGACATTTCAGGTAAGAAAGTTTCAGACGCCTACGAAATGTCGTGCCATGGAAAAATGTTGAAGTTTTTAAGGGTAAATAACTAATGTTACGGTACTGAAGCGAATACCTCCTCCCCCCATGAATCACAGCAAGCTTGCGTGCCTCTGAACGATACAGATTGTCATACCGTTGGTGCACCCACAACAGAGATATCGGACAAACGTGTGGTTCCCCAAAAGAGGCAGCAGCCTTTTCAATAGATGCAACGGCAACAGACTGAATAATTGACTGCTATTGTCTTGTAACAGCAACCAAAACGGCCTTGCTGTGCTGGTACTGCGAACGGCTGAAAGGAAGGGGAAACTAGAGTAGTAATTTTGCCCGAGAGCATGCAGCTCTACTGTACGGTTAAATGATGATGGCACCCTCTTGAGTAAAATATTCCGGAGAATCTCCGGGCGGAGACTACTCAGGAGGATGTCGTAATCAGGAGAAACAACACTGTCATTCCACGGATCGGAGCGTGGAATGTCAGGTAGGGTTAGAAAACTGTAAAGAGAAATTGATAGGTTAAAGTTAGATATAGTGGGAATTAGTGAAGGTCGTTGAAGGAGGAGCAGATAAATACAGTGCTATAATTTCAGAATTAAATTGGGGTAATGCAGGAGTAGATTTAATCATGAATAAGAAAATAGGAATGCGGGTAAACTTCTATGAACAACACAGTGAACACGTTATAGTATCCAAGATAGACACGAAGGGCACACCCACCATCATAGTACAAGCTTACATGCCAACTAGCTCCGCAGATGAGCAGGAAATTGAGAAAACGTATGATGAGATAAAATAAATTATTCAGTTAAGGGAGACGAAAATTTAATTGTGATGGAGGACTGGAATTCGATGTAGGGAATGGAAGAGAAAGACAAAAATTGGGTGAATATGGACAGGGTGAAAGGATGAAAGAGGAAACCACCTTGTAGAATTTTGAACAGAGCATAATTTAATCACCACTAACGCTCGGTTAAAGAATGATAAGGAAAGGTTGTACACGTGGAAGAGACCTGGAGACGCCGGAAGTCTCAGGTTGATTATGTAAAGGTGAGACAGAGATTTTGGAAACAGATTTTAAATTGTAAGACATTTCCAGGGGCAGACGTGAACTCCGACCACAATTTATTGGTTATGAAATGTAGATTAAAACTGAAGAAACTACAAAAAAAATGTAGGAAATTAAGGAGATGGGGCCCGGATAATTTTAAAGAACTATTGGTTGTTGAGAGTTACAGAGGGAGCATTAGGCAACGATTGAAAAAAATCAGGGGACTAGAATAGAGGAGAAGACGAATGGATAGCTGTGAGAAATGAAATAGTGAAGGCAGCAGAGGATCAAATAGGTGAAAAGACGTAGCCGCAGTAGAAATCATTGGATAACACAGGAGATATTGAATTTAATTAATAAGAGGATAGAATACTGCATAAAACTATAGCGAATGAAGCAGGCGAAAGGTAATATAAACGTCTAAAACTGAGATTGGCAGGAAGTGCAAAATGGCTAGGCCGGAATGGCTAGAGGACAAATGTAAAGATTTAGAAGCATATATCAGTATGGGAAAGACAGATACCGCTTACAGGAAAATTAAAGACTCCTATGGAGAAAAAAGAAGCTGCTGTATGAACATAAAGAGCTCGGATGCAAAAAGAGTCCTGAGTATGGAAGGGAAAGCTGAAAGGTGGAAGGAGTATATAGAGACTCTATATAGAGACTCCATACGAGGGATATGTGCGTAAGGTCACTGGTATAGAAATGGAAGAGGACTAGATGAAGATGAGGTGGGAGATACGATATACTGTGAGAAGAATTTGACTGAGCACTGAAAGCCGGCCGCGGAGGCCGAGCGGTTCTAGGCGCTTCAGTCCGGAACCGCGCCACTGCTACGGTCGCAGGTTCGAATCCTGCCTCGGGCATGGATGTGTGTGAAGTCCTTAGGTTAGTTAGGTTTAAGTAGTTCTAAGTTCTAGGGGACTGATCACCTCAGATGTTAAGTCCCATAGTGCTCAGAGCCATTTGAACTATTTTGAAGCTCTGAAAGACCTAAGTCGAAACAAGGCCCCAGGGGCGGACGACATTCAGTCAGAACTACTAACAGACTTGGGAGATGCAGCCATGACAAAACCCTTCCATATGGTGGGCAAGACGTATGAGACAGGCGAAATACCCTCAGACTTCCGTAAGAACATAATAATTCCAATTCCGAAGGGAGCAGGTACTGACAGATGTGAATATTAACGAACTATCAGTTTAATAAGTCATGGTTACAAAATACTAACATGAATTCTTTACGGAAGAATGGAAAAAATGGTAGAAGCTGACCTCCTGTCAGATCAGTTTGGATTCCGGAGAAATGTAGGAATACACGAGGCAATACTGACCCTACAACTTTTTTTAGAAAGTGGTTTAATGAAAAACAAGCCTACGTTTTTAGTGTTTGTAGACTTATAGAAAACTTTTGACAATCTTTATTGCAACACACTCTTTGAAATTATCGAAGTAGCAGTGATAAAACACATAGAACGAAAGGCTGCATACAACTTGTCCCGAAACCAGATGGCAGTTACAAGAGTCGAGGGGCGGAAAGGACAAGAGTGGTTGAGAAGGGTGTGAGACAGGGTTGTATCCTATCGACGATGTTATTCAGCCTGTACACTGAGCAAACACTACAGGAAACCAGATTAAAAATTTGGAGTAAAGTTCAAATGGCTCTGAGCAGTAAGGGACTTAACATCTAAGGTCATCAGTCCCCTACACTTAGAACTACGTAAACCTAACTAACCTAAAGACATCACACACATCCATGCCCGAGGCAGGATTCGAACCTGCGACCGTAGCAGCAGCGCGGGTCCGGACTGAAGAGCCTAGAACCGCTCGCCCACTGCGAAATTTGGAATAGGAATTAAAGTCCAAGGAGAAAAATTAAAGGCATTGAGGTTTGCCGATGACACTGTCGTTCTGTCAGAGACAGCAAAGGACTAGGAAGTACAGTTGAAAGTAATGCAAAGTGTCTTAAAAGAAGGATATAGGGTGAACATCAACAAAAGCAAAACAAGGTTAATGGAATGTTGGCGAATTAAATCAGGCAATACTGAGGAAATTAGATTGAGAAACGAGACTTAAAGTATTAGATGAATTTTGCTATTTGGGCAGCAAAATAACTAATGATGAGAGAGTATAAAATGTGGACTAGCGATGGCAGGGAAAGCATTTCTGAAGAAGAGAAATTTGTTAAAATCGAGTATAGATTTAAGCGTCAGGAAGTCTTTTCTGAAAGTATTTGTACAGAGTGTACAAACTGAAGTGAAATATGGACGATAAACAGTTTAGACAAGAAAAGAATAGAAGCTTTTGAAATTTGGTGCAACAGATGAATGCTGAAGATTAGATGGGTAGATCACGTAATCACGTAACTGATGAGGAGGTATTGAATAGAATTGGGGAGAAGAGGAATTTGTGCCAGAACTTCACTAGAAGAAGGGATCGGTTGAGAGGACACATTCAGAGACATCAAGGTATCGTTAATTTTGGTTTGGAGGGAAGTGTCGAGGTAAATGTACATGTCGTGTGACTAGGGCTTATAGTCAGGTAGACCGTTCGCCGGGTGAAAGTCTTTCAATTTGACGCCACTTCGGCTACTTGCGCGTCGATGGGGATGAGGAGGCTTGCACAGGCTAGAATAGTATGGAGAGCTGCATCAAACTAGTCTTCGGACTGAAGACCACAACAACACAACTGAATCGCATTGTGGAAGAAAGACATTTATGATACAATTTAGCTAAAAGAAGGTATCGGTTCATAGGATACATCCTGAGGCATCGAGGAATCGTCATTTTGGTTACAGAGGGAAGTGTGACACAAAAATTTCATGTTCAATCATTTTCAAATTAAAGCCGCTTTCCAAATCATTCCACAATTTACCAATGTTTGCATTGTCCCAGCTCACCCAATATCGAAAAGACTTTTATGGTATCGACACTACCACAATCGATGACAAGAGAGAAAACAATTCTGCTCGGTGGAAAAACAGTTGTAAACGTAGTGTGTAATTTATATTATCGTCGAAATTAATTTTTATAACAACCTAACAAACCCACTGGAATGAATATCAGTGGAATCAATTTCTATTCCTTTTTCTTCCTT
Organism: Schistocerca americana; assembly: GCF_021461395.2. Classification (NCBI taxonomy): domain Eukaryota; kingdom Metazoa; phylum Arthropoda; class Insecta; order Orthoptera; family Acrididae; genus Schistocerca; species Schistocerca americana. Next base: position 662,440,620 of record NC_060130.1, read on the forward strand.
TCCAATTCTGGATGAATGCAAATGCATAGTTTAAACAAGGCAGGTATTTAGGCCTTCTCAAACTGATCTTATCAAAGCACTCGAAGGTGACAATGTTTACTCAGCTGAGGTCCTAAGAAACAATATGGCTATCGCTTGAAACACGGGTAGCCGTTTGGCGAACCTCTTTTTCTTTCTTTGGTCATTTTTCGTTATACAAGTGCAGAGGAGTTGATTTACCTTGAAGAGATTCGTGTTATCACAGTACTGGGATGCGATGAGTTCACTTTCTCCTTCTTAATTTCCATCTTATCTGACTTGTTGTTGGGTACTTTCAGTTGCTTTCTGGGCGTACTTTAGAAGGGAGGAGTGCTGTGAATAAGAGACTGGCACCACATTGCGAGGCCTGGCTAAACGAGCCATGGAAGGCACGCCGGCCCTTCGCAGAAACAGGCGGATGAAAGTCGCTTGGGAGGACTGAGAGATGACAGAAAAGTTATTGTAGGACGGTCAGCGGGTGGTAGAGATGAAAAGGTCTTCGTTCCAAAACACGGAATTCTGCGAGAGGCGATATGCAATGGGAGATTGCGTAGTGATATAATTGAGCGTTCCTAAAAATCTTGAAATCAGCTCTGACCTACGTTACAGATGGACGCTGTTGCAGAGTCGGCTAAGCCTCGTAGCAAGCTTTTTACATTTTCGTGGGACCTGTAACGCGAGACTAGCTGACGGCAATACGAGCAGTGAGTGGCAAGTCAGTTGTGACGTCATGTGGATGTAAAACACGACAGAAATGATTTTAGAAAAGAGGAGAATAAATGTCATTCATTGGTCTGTTGGCATTTCAGTATTTTTGGGCGTGAAATCTCGCCTATGAAAAAATTACGACCAGAGACGCGAAAAGTGAGTGGATAGGAAGACGAGGCCAGAGAGTGTAGATCGGGAGATGTGAGTGCTGAAGAGATGTGGAGTCGACTGAGGTAGCGTTGTCAAGTCATGGAGTCGTTGTGTCTACTTCTTCTCAAAGTTCGCTGAAGGATATGGTAAGTATCGCTTACAACTCCGGCATATGAGGGAAACCTAGAGTGCCGTAGCTCAATTACAAGACGGCTGCCTCTGGCTCATCTATCAGCACTTCCTCAGTTCTGCAGGATCTTTGGTTATTGGTTCCAGACAAACAGTGACTGTGATCATCGTAGTCAGACTACTCTACCAGTTCCTCAGAGTTATATCTGAGATCTGATACAGTTCCTCCTGTTTCAGTAACTTTGCAACTCAGAGCATTAGTTAGCAATATGTATAGTGGGGAACATCTTTGTAACGTTCTTGTCATCATAATTGTGTTTAACTGCATTAATATTCATATGTTTTTGATAATAAGCCATAGTATTATTTAAATCTTGAGTTCATTATCATAAGAAGTTCCTTTAAATAATAATATTGTGTCAGTTCCCCACGTACAGATTCTTTGCTAGGGCTAATCAACTTAGGCGTTAGTAAATCCGTTGTGAATACTGAATTTAGCACTGGGTCTGAAAGGTGTGCCCGATTCCCGATTAATCTCAAATTCAGACAGATTTCATATTGCTCTCTCACCTGCACGATTTTGCACGCTGATGATCTTCAGACAATTTTGTTCCTCTGACTGTCACAAGTTCGACAACTTAGCCTCTTACCACAGTAAATTTCTGCCTTATTCTAACAAATAATATTCTTCCTTATAGGTTATTGGCTCGTTAACTTCAAAATGGTCATCTCCCAGAATATAGGACGTTAATAACAGATCAACTATATATGCTGTTTAGATCAGAACTTCACATATACATTTCGCAGAAAGTTACATTTTGCCACTAATTAAAGAACAACAGTTTTCATAATACTAAAATAACGGGATGAAAAAATATAGAAACTCCTGAAACGCAACATAGTACCATGTCTAATACGGTATACCAAAGCCGTTGGGTTCAAAACAACTCCCAGTCCTCTCGGAATGTATAACTTCAGGTCCTGTAATGTTTTCAGGTGAATCTTGTACGATTCTTTCTGCAAAATAATGCAAGTGCAGGTGATGACGATGGAGGTGAACAGCGATCACGCACCCTTCTCTCCAAAGTAGACCGCAAAGGCTCAGTATTGTGACCTGGTGACTGTAAGGGCCCGGGGAAATGCGATAATTCATCCCCGTGCTGACAAAAAAATTTCTGGTCTATGTGGTCAGCGTGAACAGGCACCAGCATTGGGGAACAAACGTTGTAACATGCAATCGACATGATCAGCCAAAATGGTCACACAATCGTAGGCAGTAATGTGATCTTACAGAGCACCCATGGGATCTGTGGAATAAATCTACATCTACAACATACTCCGCAAGCCACCTAATGGTGTGTGGTGGAGGGTACTTTCGGTACCACTGTCTAATCCCTCCAACCCTGTTCCACTCGCGAATAATGCGTGGGAAGAATGACTGTCGGCAAGCCTGTGTATTGGCTATAATTTCTCGAATTTTCCCCTCGTGGCTTATACGTGAGATGTATGTGAGTGGAAGTAATATGTTCCCAGAAAGCCATGTCTCCGCAATATCCTTTCTTTCAGGAGTGCTAGTTCTGCAAGGTTCGCAGGAGAGCTTCTGTAAAGTTTGGAAGGTAGGAGACGAGGTACTGGCAGAAGTGAAGCTGTGAGTACCGGGCGTGAGTCGTGCTTCGGTAGCTCAGTTGGTAGAACACTTGCCCGCGAAAGGCAAAGGTCCCGAGTTCGAGTCTCGGTCGGGCGCACAGTTTTAATCTGCCAGGAAGTTTCGAAGTAATATGTTGTCTGACGCCTCCTGAAAAGTGCTGTCCCGAAATTTCAATAGTAAATCTCTCCGTGATGCACAACGCGTCTCTTGTAACGTCTGCCAGTGGAGTTTGTTTAGCATCTCCGTAACGGTCTCTCGCCAGCTAAACGATCCCGTGACGAAACGCGCCGCTCTTCGTTGGATCTTCTCTATCTCCTCTGTCAGTCCTACCTGATAGGGATCCCAAATAGGTGGACAATACTGAAGAATCGGGCGAACAAGCGCCTTATAAGCCAGTTCTTCGTGGATGAGTTACATTTCCTTAAGATTCTTCCTATGAATCTGAGTCTGGTGTCTGCTTTTCCCACTATCTGTTTTATATGGTCATTCCGCTTAAGGTCGCTCTGGATTGTTACGCCTAGATATTTTACGGCAGACGCTGTGTCCAGCTGTTTGTCATCAATAGTGTAACTGTCCAGTAGTGGATTTCTTTTCCTATGTATGCGCAATATGTTACATTTATTTACGTTCAGGGTCAACTGCCAGAGTCTGCACCATTCATCAATTCTCTGCAGGACGTTCTGCAAATTCTTACTATCTTCTGGCGTTGCTACTTTGGTGTAAGCAACTGCATCATCTGCGAATAGCCTTAAAAAGCTTTCAACGCGTTCTACTAGATCATTTATATATATTGTAAACAGCAGTACTTCTCTGTGGTACTCCGGATATTACCTTTGCATCTGTCGACTTAGTTCCTTTAAGAGCGACGTGTTGAGTTCTATCTACAAGAAAGTCCTGTATTCAGTCGCAGGTCTGCACCGATACTCCGTAAGCTCGTATTTTTTTCATCAAACGGCAATGCGGAACGGTGTCAGCTGCCTTACTGAAATCAGGGAACACGGAATCAACTTGAGCGCCGTTGTCCACTGCACTGTGCATCTCATGGAGGAACAGAGCGAACTGAGTTTCGCAGGATCTCTGTTTGCGGAATCCATGTTGATTCTTATAGAGGAGATGTTCATTTACCAGGAACGTCATAAGGCTTGAGTATAAAACATGTTCCATAACTGTACAACAGACTGACGTCAACGATATCGGTCTATAATTGTGTGGATATGTCTTACCGCCTATTTAAATGCGGGAATGACCTGCGCTTTTTTCTAGTCGTTAGATACCTTTCATTGCTCAAGCGATCTACAATAAATTGCTGCTAGAAGGGGAGCAAGTTCTTTCGCATAATCTTTATAGACTCTTATAGGTATCTCATCTGGTCCTGAAGCATTTCCACTACTAAGCGATTGTAGCTGCTTTTCAAGTCCGCGATCGGTTATCTCAGTATCTGCAATTTCGGCGTTTGCACGTCGATTGAAAAGAGGGATACTGTTACGATCTTCCACCGTGAAACAACTTCGGAAGACCGAATTCAGTATTTCGTCCTTCTCTCTGTTACCTTCCGTTTCGGTGCCGGTGTGGTCGCTGAGAGAATGAATAGATGATTTTGACCCACTTACTGATTATACATGCAACCAAAATCCCTTAGGGTTTTTACTCAATGTCTTACTTTCAATATCATTGAACGCTTCCTTCATTGCTCTCCTTACGCTCATTTTCGCTTCGTTCAACTTTGGTTTGTCAGCTAGGTTTTTGCTTCTCTTGAATCTGAGATGAAGTGCTCTTTGTTTACGTAGCGCTTTTCTAACACGGCTATTAAACTATGGTGTGGGAGTTGTGTGATGTCCTTAGGTTAGTTAGGTTTAAGAAGTTCTAAGTTCTAGGGGACTGTCCGCCCCCGGTAGCTGAGTGGTCAGCGCGGCAGACTGTCAATCCAAAGGGCCCAGGTTCGATTTCCGGCTCTGTCGGAGATTTTCTCCGCTCAGGGACTGGGTGTTGTGTTGTCCTACCCATCATCATTTCATCTCCATCGACGCGCAAGTCGCCGAATTGGCGTCAAATCGAAAGACTTGCACCAGGTGAACGGTCTACCCGACGGGAGGCCCTCGTCACACGACATTTCATTTCATTTCATTTCTAGGGGACTGATGACCATAGATGTTAAGTTCCATAGTGCTCAGAGCCGTTTTTATTAAACTATGGTGGATGTTTCCCATCCCTTAAAACCTTACTTGGAACATACTTGTCTAGGGCATATTGAACGATGCCTTTGAATTTTTTCCATTTGTTCTCCACATCTTCGTTCTCATCACCGAATATTTGACGCTGACTGCTGAGATATTCTGAAATTTGTATCCCGACATCCTTGCTGACCTTTCTTAACATTCCTTGCAGGACCCATCGTCATAGATGCTGTCACAGCCTTATGATCACTGATACTTCCCTCTACGTTAACTGATTCGATAAATTCAGGTCTGTTTGCTGCCAGGAGGTCTAAGACGTTACCCTCACGAGTTGGTTCTCTATCAGTTCAAGGTAATTTTCGGACAAGACATCCAGAACAATGCCATACGATTCCCTGTCTCTGGAACTAATTTTGATGGCATAACACTCCCAATCTATACCTGGCAAGTTGAAGTCACCCACTATTACAACGGCATGAGCAGGAAAATTTACTAATGATATTCTGCAAGTTTTGTCTGAAGGGCTCTACAACTACAGATCCTGACCCAGGTGGTCTATAAAAGCATCATATCACCATTTTTGACCATTTTTTGACACTCAATTTCACCCACATTAATTCACATTCGGAATCCGTGACAAACTCGCTAGATTTTATCGAATTTTTTACTACAATAAAAACGCCGCCACCATTGGCGACTAACCTATCCTTACGATAAACACTCCAGTCTGAACTTAGGATTTCGTTGTCATTGACGTCTGGCTTCAACCAGCTTTCCGTTCCCAATGCTATCTGTGCATTATAACCTGCAGTAAGTGATAATAATTCTGGGACCTTTCTTGGATGCTCCTGCAGTTTACTAAAATCATATTAATCTTTTTCATCCCTGATCTGCGATGTCCAAGATTCTCTGAGGTCGCTGTGGCTGATTTAACAGGCAAGTCGTCTTTGCTCCCAAGGGAGTGGTCCTCTAACCAAAAAAAGTACAATGTGCACGCCACATGTACTCCGCTAGCCTAGTAGCCGCTTCCTGCGTGTAGTGCACGCCTGACCTATTAAGGGGAATCCTACAATTCTGCCCCTGTTAGGCTTCCTAATTATCACCGAACCCCCAACATTTTTACCTCTTGGGGCGTAAACTCAGCCAAAAGTTGGAAACAAAGTGAAACAAGACTTATCTGACCAAATGTTATTCCTCCATTGCTCCATAGTCCAGGTTTTATGGCTTTTGCACCACCTTTCCCTGTCAAGGGCATTTGCATCACAGACGAGTGGTTTTGGAATTCCAGCTCACCAAGCAATTCCCTGCTTACGGAGCTCCCTTCATGCTGCTTTGGTGCAGACAGGGTTCGCGAGTTGGCCATCAGTTCCGCAGTGACTTATGCAGCTGTCGTCCTCTTTATTTTTCCTCGCAACCCTCTGGGTGTAGTGGCAACCCTGACGCCGGCTACGAGCGGTTTTCGCTTGCTGTGTACAAGATAAGTAATTTAGCTAGTAATTAATCGTTTTTGCTGTCAATTCTGTAGTATTTACGTGTATTAGTGTCAGATACACGTGATAAATTAAAGGTTTCAGTATTTATTTGCGTCTGAATAAGATAAGCGAAGTTTCTATTTAGGACAGTTCTGGGTGTACGCAAACGTTTGTTTACATTCTTAACTGACGTTAAATACGAGGGATTATCAATAAATTCAGTCCATAATACTTAGTATTTGCGATTATTAGTGTCATTTAGGCTCGATACATTGAAGGAAGCAGTTTTTATACGTTTTATTGGGTTATTTTTCGCGTGAACGTAAATGTTTGTTTACATTGTCAATACGAGGGTTAATCAGTTTAAGTTGGTGTCTAATACTCAGCATTCACGTTTATTAGTGTCATTTAGACTCGATACATTGAAGGTAGCAGTTTTTATACGTTTTATTAGGAATAGTTAAACTGACAGTGATTTCTAACCTCACTTGTATACGTTTGACTAGCGCAACCTGCGACCGTTAAAAGTTAAACAAACGTATATAACGTGGTAAATTAGTATTACACTACAATATCTGAGTAAATCAGTGTTCCAATTCAACTTCTGAACCCTTATTACATGCGGTCTAGTTAGCAGAAAGCTAAAACTCACCTCGCCTTCTGCTTAAATTCCTTAGCTTGTTGTGGGCTTTAGTGATCGTGTACTGTAAGCCCATCGGTTTCTATAAAGTGGAATTTGTATTTGTGCTTTACATTCTGAGCTCTTATTGTTAGCTAAGGGTTTCGTTTTGTACCTGCATCTGTCAGTGTACAGAACCCAGTGTTTGCGTTTATTAGTGTCATTTAGACTCGGTACATTTAAGGTAGCAGTTTTTATAGTTTTATTAGGCCACTTTCGCGTGTACGTAAACGCTTGTTTAAATTACAAATACGAGGGATGATCAGTAGGTGCAGCTTACCGTAGGTCACGGTTGAATTCGTTTATAATATTCATTAGATAGCCCCTAGCAGTTTATTGTAGGTCACTATCTTACTCTTTAGAATTCACTAAATAGCCCCTAGCAGGAAAGTAAGCACCAGATCTCTCTTCTACCATAAATTTTTATTTTCATTATTGAGTGTCCTTTCTGCCAACTAGAGTGTAGCTGTTAACATTGTGTGACAGTGGGTTTCCTTAAGTTTTTTATAGTAAATCAGTTATTAGCTTGCTGGATAGGGACTGTGTCTGTTGTGTGCGGATGCAGGAGGAGTTGACCAAAGTCTAAACGCAGCTGGAAGCTTTGTTGGCCAAAGTCAACAAGCTCCAGAGTGCCACCTTGAGGTGCAGTGGGGATGGGGTGCCTGGGGCAGCCTCTGCTGTACTAGATGTGCAGGGGGGGGGGGGGGGGGGGAGGATGTCACAGCTCTCTGTCACTGAGCCGACCTCAGGTGCGACTGAGCTGGCTGGACCATTCTCACCTCAGTGCGGGTGGCAGACTGTGTCGAGGTCTCGAGCCTCAAGGCGAAGGCTGCATGGGGGAAGCAGGCTCCTGCAAAATCCCAAGCACTTTGCTAATAGATTCAGTGTGCTATCTGATGCTGGGGGGTCCAGACGGGCACCTGGGGGTAGGGGTTTGTTAGTTATTGAGCGCCCCAATGTTAGGCTGTTAGGCGGGTCATGGAGCCCCTCAGGAACATAGTGGCTAGGGTGGGGAAGAAGTCCAACGTTCACTCGGTGTGCTTGCCGGGGGGGGGGGGGGGGCGCCTTGTCCAGGATGTGGAAGATGCTCTTCCAGCGGCTATCGAACGTGCGGGGTGCAGCCAGCTGCAGATTGTTGCGCATATCGGCACCAACGATGCCTGTCGTCGGGGTTCCGAGGAAATCCTTGGGTCCTTTCGACGGCTGACTAAACTGGTGAAGGCGGCCTCCATCTCTCGAGGAGCCGGCCGGAGTGGCCGAGCGGTTAAAGGTGCTATAGTCTGGAACCGCATGACCACTACGGTCGCAGGTTCGAATCCTGCCTCGGGCAAGGATGTGTGTGGTGTCCTTAGGTTAGTTAGGTTTAAGTAGTTCTAAGTTCTAGGGGACTTATGACCATAGCAGTTGAGTCCCATAGTGCTCAGAGCCATTTGAACCATCTCTCGAGGAGTGGAAGCCAAGCTGACGATCTGCAGCATCGTACCCAGGGTGGACCGCGGTCCTCTGGTTTGGAGTCGAGTGGAGAATCTAAACCAGAGGCTACGTCGACTCTGTGATGAAAATGGTTGTAGATTCCTCGTCGAACGCTATGGGGTGGAAGGTTGTAGGACGCCCCTCAATAGATCAGGGGTGCACTACACACAGGAAGCAGCTACATGGATACCACAGTACTTGTGGAATGCACATGGGTTTTTTTTTAGATTAGGTTCCTCCCCATGGGAAACAAACCGCTGGCCAGAAAAATTACCAGTTCATGACACGTATGTGGGTGTGTCAACTGTAAAAATTGTTAGTTCGCCTAAACAGGTCATTCCATAGGATTTATAAATGCTGAATCTCATGTTAATAAATTGTCGAAGTGTCTGTAGCAAGATCCCCGAGTTAACCTCCGAAATAAACAGTAGCAATGCCAATATTGTATTAGGTACCGAAGCTGGTTGAAACCAGACATAAAAAGCAGTGAAATTTTGAACTCTGATTGGACAATACTTAGGAAGGATCGGACTGATGCTATGGGAGGTGGTGTGTTCATTGCAGTTAAAAGCTATTTAAACGCAGTTGAGATCGATACTGCGTCGGACTGTGAAATAGTCTGGGTAAAGCTGTCAATCAGACAAGGATTGTCCATTGTATTAGGATGTTTTTATAGACCACCAGCATCCGCAAACAAATGTCGCAGAACGTTTCAGGGAAAGTCTTGAGTACATACGAAGTAAATATCCAAATTATTTGTTAGTTATAGATGGAGACTTTAATCTAGCATCCATAGACTGGGAAAATTACACGTTTATCACAGGGGGCAGAAGCAAAGATTCATATGAAGCTATTCTAGGAGCGCTCTCAACATAAAACTTTGAGCGATTGGTTAGAAAACCAACTCGAGATGGGAACATATTAGATATCTTGGCGACAAACCGACCTGATCTTTTTGAGGAAGTTGATATAGAGGAGGGTGTTAGTGACCATGAAGTCGTTGTGGCTTTTATGTCAGTGGAAGTTGCAAAAAAAAAAAAACCCACCAGAGAAACAGCGTAGAGTTTTCTTGTTTGGGAAAGAAAATAAAAGTGTCATTAATGGATATCTTCAGAGTCAGCTCCTAGCATTCACTGCAAAGATATTGAGGCTCTTTGGTCGGAATTTAAAGATATTGTCCACCATGTGCAAGAGAAGTAAGTGCCTAGGAAAAGTATAGCGAAGGGAAAGGCTCCACCTTGGTATAACAAACATATTAGGAAGTTGCTGAGAAAGCAGAGAATTTTGCACAGTCGTTTTAAACATAGTCACTGCCCTGCTGACAAACAGAAATTTTGCGAAATGAAAGCAGCTGTCAGAAGGACAATGAGAGATTCTTTTAACGAATTTGAAAGCAATATTTTATCTGCAGATTCTAAAAATAACCCCAAAAAATTTTGGTCGTACGTAAAATCTATGAACGCTACAAACAATTCAATACCTTCTCTTGCTGACACTACGGGTAATGTAACTGATGATGATAAACAGAAGGCCGAGATTCTAAACCTAGCTTTCAAAAACTCGCTTACGATAGAGGATTACAGCACTATTCCCCCTTTCAATTATCGAACAAACGAAAGGATGGCTGACATAGTGTTTAGTGTATCTGGGATTGTAAAACAGTTAAGATCGTTAGATGCCAGAAAGGCATCTGGCCCAGACGGTATCCTCGTAAGATTATATGTTGACTATGCTACAAATATGGCACCATTCTTATCCTTCATCTATCAGAGATCATTGGAACGGCGGAAAGTTCCACGGGGCTGGAAGAAGGCCGAGGCCATAACAATCTATAAAAAGGGTAGCAAATCGGATGCGCATAATTACCGGCCAATTTCACTGACATCGATTTGTTGTAGAATCATGGAACATATTTTGTGTTCAGACATAATGACCTTTCTAGACTCTGAGAAGCTCATCTGCAGAAACCAGCACGGTTTTAGGAAACAGCGGTCATGCGAGACACAGCTGGCCCTCTTTGTGCATGATATACAACAGGCTCTAGATACCGGCTCCCAGGTTGATGCCGTATTTCTCGACTTTCGAAAGTCGTCCGACTCAGTTCCGCACTGTCGCTTGCTACAAAAAGTGCGTGCTTATGGTCTATCCGATGACATATGCGGTTGGATAGAAAGTTTTCTCACAGACAGGGAGCAGTATGTCGTCCTGAATGGGGTGACTTCAACAGAAACAAGCGTAACTTCAGGCGTACCCCAGGGTAGCGTAATAGGTCCTCTGCTCTTTTACGATTTACATAAACGATCTGATTGATGGTATTAACAGCGGCCTTAGACTGTTTGCCGATGATGCTGTAGTCTACAGGAAAGTAGTATCACACGAAAGTTGTGAACAAATCAATGAGGATTTGCAGAAAATAAATGCGTGGTGTAATGACTGGAAATTATCTCTCAATATTAGTAAGTGTAACCTACTGCGTATAACAAGGCGAAAATCCCCATTGATGTATAAGTACAAAATAAATGATCAGTCTTTGGAAACGATAACATCAGTCAAGTATCTGGGGGTGGCTTTTCGAAATGATCTCAAATGCAATGATCAGATTGTACAAGTAACGGGTAAGGCGAACTCTAGATTGTGGTTTATTGGTAGAATCCTGAAGCGATGCAGTCCTTCAACAAAGGAAGTAGCTTACAATATGTTAGTTCGTCCAGTCTTGGAGTATTGTTCATCTGTATGGGACCCTTACCAGTAGGGTCTGATTCAAGAGATTGAGAAGGTCCAAAGAAGAGCGGCGATATTCGTGACTGGTACGTTTAGTCATCGCGAAAGCGTTACAAATCTCATAGAAAGTTTGAACTGGGACACACTTGCAGATAGGCGACGCGCTAAACAGAAAGGTCTGCTCACTAAATTCCGAAATCCAATCTTCACCGAGGATGTAGAGCATATATCATTACCACAAACTTTTAAATCGCGTAATGATCATCATTCAAAGATAAGGGAAATAAGAGCTCGTACTGAGGCGTTCAGACAGTCGTTTTTTCCTCGCGCGACCCGCGTCTGGAACGGGGGGGGGGGGGGGGGGGGTATACGACTTTGACGCGAATTGTGCCCTCCGCCACACACCGCTTGGTGGCTAGCGGAGTATATATGTAGATGTAGATCAGTGACCGTCTGTCGCGATCAGTCAGCACACACTTTCGTTCACTTTGTGAATTTTTCTGCTTTCCCTGTGTCCAGTATAAATCTTCGATACTGGGCGTCCTGAAGCACCAAACACTTCGGCTCCCTTTGTTACGGAAGCACCTACCGTACGAGCACCAACAATTTTCCCGCGTTGCAGTTCATTTAGCCCAGACATAATACATTGACAGAACACTGTTCAGGTCATGACTGACACTTGCAATGTGTTAATAATATTGCATAGGAGCCTTTAGCGGTCAAATACAACAGCACAACCTGTAGGATTGGCTAGCGTCTGAATGCATGGCTTGCGATATTTCCATACTTTTGTCCAGCCACTCTAAGTATTCCCATCGAAACCAGCTCTTTGCAAATTGTTGTTTAAATGTAACTGTAGGTCACTCGTTTAATATGTTCATCTTTTAACAAACAATTTAAATTGGCAAAGTTTACAATTTAACTTTTTCAGCAAAGACATTATGTTCATACTTAGAACGTGCCTGAGTTGTATAAATTTGATCTGTCTGTCTGGATACCGTGAAGTCACAAAGAAATATTACAAACCAGATCGCCAATGAACTGCATATTACAGACAGCGATGTGTGACGCCTCTGGTAACAGAATCTTTGAGTCAGTGGGAAGTGAAATCCATTCGTTTTGCAAAGTTGCCCTCGGAACACAATGGAAAAGAAAACGATATTGTAATCAGTTGTATGTCTCACAACTGCACCCCACACAAACTTTGAGACATTCAGGACTGAGACGAAGCTTTACGATTCATGTGCTGAATTTTGTACTACTGAAAATACTCGTCGCCAGAAAAAGGCCGTCAGATTGGACATTACCTCACTGGCGTATGTATGTACAATAGCGTAAAGTATGTCACGTAAACAGACTTACAACGTGAAAGCGTCTGGAGGTGTGTGTATCCACCTGCGTACATACCTCTATGTACCTAACCCTAGCTCTTCCGAAGACAGCTCTCTCGTGGGCGTTTTTCTAGGATAATTATTTGTCGTTTCCTGTCAGACCTAAACACGTCTGCAGTCAGATTGCAAGCGAAACCGAGATTCACCGGTGAGGATGTGTCCTCCTGTTATCTGTAGGTCCGTGGTCGTGCTAGTGTGTTCACTGCGAACGCTTATGCTACAGCTAACAGTGAGGAGTACATACGTGACTCTCAAATATACGAGGGCAGTTCAATAAGTAATGCAACACATTTTTTTTCTCGGCCAATTTTGGTTGAAAAAACCGGAAATTTCTTGTGGAATATTTTCAAACATTCCCGCTTCGTCTCGTATAGTTTCATTGACTTCCGACAGGTGGCAGCGCTGTACGGAGCTGTTGAGCTGTTAAAATGGCGTCTGTAACGGATGTGCGTTGCAAACAACGGGCAGTGATCGAGTTTCTTTTGGCGGAAAACCAGGGCATCTCAGGTATTCATAGGCGCTTGCAGAATGTCTACAGTGATCTGGCAGTGGACAAAAGCACGGTGAGTCGTTGGGCAAAGCGTGTGTCATCATCGCCGCAAGGTCAAGCAAGACTGTCTGATCTCCCGCGTGCGGGCCGGCCGTGCACAGCTGTGACTCCTGCAATGGCAGAGCGTGCGAACACACTCGTTCGAGATGATCGACGGATCACCATCAAACAACTCAGTGCTCAACTTGACATCTCTGTTGGTAGTGCTGTCACAATTGTTCACCAGTTGGGATATTCAAAGGTTTGTTCCCGCTGGGTCCCTCGTTGTCTAACCGAACACCATAAAGAGCAAAGGAGAACCATCTGTGCGGAATTGCTTGCTCGTCATGTGGCTGAGGGTGACAATTTCTTGTCAAAGATTGTTACAGGCGATGAAACATGGGTTCATCACTTCGAACCTGAAACAAAACGGCAATCAATGGAGTGGCGCCACACCCACTTCCGTACCAAGAAAAAGTTTAAAGCCATACCCTCAGCCGGTAAAGTCATGGTTACAGTCTTCTGGGACGCTGAAGGGGTTATTCTGTTCGATGTCCTTCCCCGTGGTCAAACGATTAACTCTGAAGTGTATTGTGCTACTCTTCAGAAATTGAAGAAACGACTTCAGCGTGTTGGTAGGCACGAAAATCTGAACGAACTTCTCCTTCTTCGTGACAACGCAAGACCTCACACAAGTCTTCGCACCTGAGAGGAGCTCACAAAACTTCAGTGGACTGTTCTTCCTCATGCATCCTACAGCCCCGATCTCGCACCATCGGATTTCCATATGTTTGGCCCAATGAAGGACGCAATCCGTGGGAGGCACTACGCGGATGATGAAGAAGTTATTGATGCAGTACGACGTTGGCTCCGACATCGACCAGTGGAATGGTACCGTGCAGGCATACAGGCCCTCATTTCAAGGTGGTGTAAGGCCGTAGCATTGAATGGAGATTACGTTGAAAAATAGTGTTGTGTAGCTAAAAGATTGGGGAATAAGCTGGTGTATTTCAATGCTGAATAAAACAACCCCTGTTTCAGAAAAAAATGTGTTGCATTACTTATTGAACTGCCCTCGTACCATCTTCTATTAAGCCATCTTTACATAGTACTCTATGATATCTCTCTTCCTGTGCCGCGGCAACAGAACTTCACAGCGAGGAGAAGGTGGCAGTCCCGTCTTTTCGAGTAAAGGTCGGCTCTCAGAGTCCGTCTATCTCTTGGCTAAGCTTTCTGGACCCGGGAATGTGGGCAGAATTGTTGCCTCAGCCTAAGTTCCACCTATTTCTGATCAGAAAAATATCCTCCATAGCAGTTCATTCGGTAACTGGTGCTTCGACGTCGTTCGGCCCAAATGAATAGCTCAACGTTCATGTCTAACTCCTACACCGCCAACTGTCGTCCTGCTCACAAACATTTACCAAGCACTGTACAGAGGCTTTCGAAATACATATGTAGATCTAGAAACCTGCAGTTGTCTGCCGTGTACGTGTTAATCAAACCGAATCCAACGGCACTGGTTCCGTGTGGTAGTGTTATGCAGCATCATTGTGGTAACACTATACTCAACTTTTGTGTCATTTGCTTTATGTTGTCTCGAGTTATTGCTGGCTTTATGAATTTTCACGAATCTTTAGAAACCAGAGCACATACACGTTTTATGCTAGTTTGGTGTTGTTCGTATCTGATGTAGTGTTACGTAATCATTTACTGACAAACTGCAGCAAGGCAAATCTTTTCATCGTTTCCTCTTGGTGCACCGAAGAAATGGAGCTGTAATCCACAAGTGAATTCAAGGTCAATTAACTGAAATCTCAAGTAGAAACATATATTAGCAGAACATATGTGAGTAAAAGATTTACAATCAGGACAAAAATTCTAAGGTTATTCATATTTTTTTTCAGAACTTAATCTACAAAAATGTTAGGCAGCAAAGGAGAAACATTCAGAAATTATTGACCTCCTTTTAAAGTATAGAATGAGGTGACACAGCAATTACGACAGTGATCTAGTATTCAGAAGGAGCGAGGGTTCAAATTCCCTGCCAACCATTTTGATTCTAGATTTCCGTAGTTTTCCTGAACCACTTCCAACTAGTATTGAGGCGATGAGCGATTACCTTTCCCGTCACTGACAAATCAGAGGTAGTGCTGCGTCTCTCATGGAATTGATATCGCTGGAAAGTCAAGCTGTGATAATCGTTCCTTCTCATTTTCCTTCCTTCATGCTACATCACAAATGAATTATTGAATAATTATTTAGTTACCGACTTTCAAATAATAAAGTAAGTAAGTAGTTATTTTCTATTCGTAAATGCCATGAAGTATTCATACACAAATTTTAGCCATTGGGTGAAGCGGGTGTCAGTAATACGTTTTTATTCATAGCGTTCACCCTGAATATAATCTATGAAGCAAAAATCTAACAATTTTCACTCTTTTTGACAACATAAGAAAACAGGAGTCTGTCTCAACGGTGTTGTTTTTTGTCGGATTCGTCTCACTTATGTGGTCAAAAAATTTGTGGAAATTGTTTTCCATGCAACTTGCTTTTTGGGTGGTATACTGAGTGATGGCAGTGGTGAATGAAGGTCAGCAACTTCTATTCCAAGTTCTGCCCAAGAGTTGACCGCACACGTTCCCCTTGAACTTTCCAGTTGAGTGTAAAATGTAATATATAAAGCATGCTTGTTGAATTTCGCACAGACGGTATAGCCCAGGCTGTATGGTGAATTTTCGTTAATCATTACTGCTCAGAACTTTAACGCCAGTCAGACATTCGTTATTACGTTCGTAATAGCCACCGGCTTACACACCATACAGTAAAACTAGTTATTATTGAAAGCCTATGTCGCTATAATAGACATTTGTTACATTTATTGCAGTATGATCGGTTTAGGATGAATTCGTGGTTAAAGTTGCTGAGGACATATGGAGGAAGATGAGGCTGCATGTTCTCATTGTCAACACAGTTGACCCCATTAAATCTGACCCCATACATTTGTTTAAATTCATATTTCACGAAGAACCGTATCAGACATTTAAGGTCTGCTTCAACAAAACTGAAATCTCACAGTTATCAATCAAAAGCTGTTTCTCAGAGTAAATTTTAACTCTAAGCACAGATTGTACATTATGAATAAAATGAGCTCTTATTACTGCTATCATTAATAATTAGCGCCCAATATAATTGATGCTCAAGGTTCAGTTCATTTTCCACTGTGATGCACTAAAGGGGAATTTTTAAAATTAGGTTGCGAATGCTAATTATTGTCAGAGTTACAAAATCCTTTGATTAGCTGCAAAATACTTTTGTTCTACATAGCAGCGAAGTTACTAAAAGTAAAGTCATTGGTAAGGCAATGGTTTATCAAGATAATTGCTGTTCTGCTGTCCCATCTGAGTTCTAGCTACTTGGTAATGAAATGGTTCCCTGCAGATACAGTTCACGAAATATAAGATAAGAAAATTAAGAACACCAATCGAAAAGTAAGAGACCTCCGATCGTATATATGAGGGCGTGCTGAAAAGCAATGCCTCCGAATTATTTATGTGAAGAATGTAAAAGCTTTCTAAATAGGACAAACGCCATTAACGTCCTACATCTCCGTTTCTACATATTTATTTCTCAATATAGTCAGCCTGGTGAAGTTTTTCCCAAGGAGAAACCCGTTCGTTCATACCACCACTGTTGAATGTTTGACTTCGTTGATGGAGCCCAACCTCACCTCTCCTTGCAACGCTTTATCACTATCAAAGTAATGTCCTAAAGGGTGTTCTTTAAGTTTTGGGAACAGATGAAAATCGATTGGGCCCACATCGGGACTGTATGCCCGTCGATCGATGAAAGTGAACCCAAGGCATGTCGCAGCTTTCGTGTGTGATCTGGCATTGCCGTGCTGAAGGAGAGGGTGCTCGCTGTGTGGGCGAACTCTTTGAATTTGAAACTCGATTATGGCAAGCTGCCTTTCAGACACCGACATAGTAAGGCTACAGAGCGCCACTTATACGCAACAATTCGGAGCCCTCTAGCGGCAGATGGCTGCAAATATGTAAACGTGAAGAATAAAGATATAGAATGTTAACAACGGTTCTTTTATTCTGAAAGCTTTAAGAGTTTTCACATACAAAAGTCTGAGACATTATTTTTCAGTACGTACCAGAGCGGCACTACAGAAAAAGGCTCTAAACTACTGCAAGAAATTCTTATAAATAATAAAAGGAATATGTCGAAAGAAAGCCTTTCAATTTAAATTTAAAATAATGTGGCTCATTACAGTTTTATAAACAATGGTTAAGATGGTGCTATCCAAGCGCAAGTCATTTCTATGTATAGTGTTCACTGAGTGAATGTTGCAGCTCCTTTTAGATAAAAAGAAGAAAAACACGTCAGTAAACGCGAACCATTTAAGTTCCTTAACGCAATCGGATGAGAGAGTTAGAAATATAAGACGCTTGGAACAATAGCGTATGCGAAACTGCCGAGCTGACACCGTGTTCATCCCAACTCCCCAGCTGCCGTGTAATAATACCCTTCGGGAAAGTACAGAGTTAGCCAATGCCACAATGGAAATGGAAATGAGCGTATGGCGCCAGTGGCCGGGAGTTAACAGGCGGGAAGTTCAGCCGCCAAGTGCAAATCTTATTGAGTGCGACGCCACATTGGGCGACTTGCGCGTCGCCAATGGGGATGAAATGATGATGAGGACAGCACAACACACAGTCCCTGAGGGGAGAAAGTCTCCCACTCCAGCCGGGCATTCCAACGAGCTGACCGTTCAGTTAATGGAGCGCACAATGCACTGAGGTGACGAATGTCATGGGATAGCGATATGAACATATGAAGATGGCGGTAGTATCGCATACACAAGGTATAAAAGGGCACTGCGTTTGCGGAGCTGTTATTTGTACCCAGGTGATTCATTTGAAAAGGTTTCCGACGTCATTATGGCCGCACGACAGGCTATGGAAGTAGGATGGTATGGGGAGCTACATGCATTGGACATTCCATTTCCGAAACCGTTAGGGAATTCAATTTTCCGAGCTCTACAATGTCAAGAGTGTGCCGAGAATACCAAATTTCAGGAATTACCTCTCACCTCGGGCAACGCAGTGGCCGACGGCTTCACTTAACGAACGAGAGCAGCGGCGTTTGCGTAGAGTTGTCAGTGCTAACAGACAAGCAACACAGCGTGAAATAACAGCAGAAATCAACGTGGGACGTACGATGAATGTATCCATAAGGAGTCAACAAGACACTGTGCAAGTTGGCGTTGGCTCCATAATGGCTTGGGCTGTGTTTACGTGGAATTGACTGTGTCCTCTGGTCGAACTGAACCGATCATTGACTGTTTGCAGCTATTCATGTACTTGATGTTCCCTAACAACAATGGAATCCTTATGGATGGCCGGCCCGTGTGGCCGTGCGGTTCTAGGCGCTTCAGTCTGGAACCGCGTGACCGCTACGGTCGCAGGTTCGAATCCTGCCTCGGGCATGGATGTGTGTGATGTCCTTAGGTTAGTTAGGTTTAAGTAGTTTTAAATTCTAGTGGACTGATGACCTCAGATGTTAAGTCCCATAGTGCTCAGAGCCTTATAGATGACAATGCGCCATTTCACCCGACCGCAGTTGTTCGCGAGTGCTTTGCAAAACATTCTGGAAAATTCGAGCGAATGATTTGACCACCCAGAGCGCCCGACATGAATGCCATCGAACAATAATGGGACATAATCGAGAAGTCAGTCCGTGCACAGCATCCTGCACCGGCAACACTTTCGCACTTATGGACGATTATAGAGGCAGCATGGCTCAATACTTTTACAACGGCCTTCCTACAACTTGTTGAATCGATGCCACGTCAAGCTGCTGCACTACATCGTGCAAAAGGCGTTACGACACGATATTGAAAGGTATCCCATGACTTTTATGACCTCAATGTATAGTGAAAATAATTTGACGATCTCTCGTGCCTCTGTGAATGACGGTGGTGATATGCTGCTGGCGAGTACATTGTATCGTGCATAAATGTTTCAATGTCATGCTTGGAAGGAAGCTTTAGACCTACACAAAGTCATAAGCAGTCGAAATATCCAATTTCAGTAACATGATCGCCTTTTATTTTTTAGTGAGGTATAGCTAGTATACGAGCTGTATCTGGATAAACAGAATGCACAGTGTCATGTAAAAGTTAGTCAACAATCTAATACCCGTAATCTGCTAACTGTTGTTACCCATCATCCTATTTGATAATTGTTTGGATTGCGTTTCATCAAGCTTCTGCAGTTTGTAAACAGAATTTGTTTGAATCACCTACTTTATTACTAGTAAAATCATCACCAAATTTCAAGGAAAGCGAAGGACCAAAAATAGGACCCTCCGCTACCCCCCCCTCCCCCACACCATTTTCTTTCATATCAGAACCGTATGTTACCATGTGCAAACTCTTCATTTTCTATGTATGAAAGCAGTTGTTGAAATGCAGATTCCTGAACTTTGAAACGTCCCCTTTGAACAATTATACATGACTGTGCTTAAACTGACACACAATATTTTGTTAGCGCAACGCAATCTGACTTTCAAAATTCCCTACAAAAGAATGGCCCTGACTAACATTAAACTATACCTTTCACAAATCACTTACCTCACAAAAATCTTCGCTGCTCAAGCTACTGCAATACAGCGAGCGCCACTACTGCCAGCTAAATAAAAGATTCAAACTATGGAAGGCACTAACTACTGATAGGGATAGTTAGCAAATGAAAGATATCAATAGAGAACAAACAATGTATTTACCTTGATATCATCATATATAAATATAGCAGTTCATGACAAATTTCAAAACTCCGCCATCTCTCTCTCCACATCCACCACTGCTGGCGGCTCACCTCCAACTGCGCAACGCTACGCGCTGTTCACATCCACCTGCCGCTGCCCAACACTACAATGGCAGACAACAATGCAAACTAGCCACAGACTGCACACAGCACAGCCAGTGATTTTCATACACAGGTGGCGTTACCAATAAAAAAACCTAAACAGCCTACTTACAACTTAAGGACGAATGTACAGTGTCAATAAAATCAAATTTTTGTTAATTAAATAAGATATCTGCTGTTCTCAACTTCTCGGTCTACATGGTGTAAATGATAACTGCTTAGAACGTACCATTGTAGTGTGGGGAAGTCGAACGAACATTTTGATATAGGACAGTTGTGGTCTATCAAGCCGGAAAATAACCTAAAACTGACCTACAAAAGCCATCTAGGCGACGCATGAGATTTTCAATATCCTCACTCTCTTACGCCAGTGGCTTAGTCGATTATTTCGTTGAAATTATTAATTTAAGCTTTCCAGTGAGTGTAATGCAAGAAAAAAAACTTTTGTAAGCGTTAGGTAAAAATTAATTTAAGTTATCTTTCGGTCTAAACTTAACTTTTAGTAGCACTGTATTTTCGCAGGAAGAAGCCAGACAAGAAAACAATTTAATTATTACTTTTGTATTGCTAAAATTACCAATAATCTTAGGTGAAATTTACACAAAAATCAATTGTACATTTTCTAAGTGCTACAAGAAGAGGTTGTTGATATTCAAGGATGGTTTTCGCCATAATTTGGAGCGGCGAGCATGCGCTGCAGTTTAGGTGGCTTTTGTAGGGCAATTCTAGTCTGTTTTCTGGCTTGATAGACCACAAGTCTCAACATCAATTTTCGTACACCACTGTGATACGTTATAAGTAGTTATATCGTTTATAGTACACAGGTACAGCGTGTATGCCGGAGAGAATAGTTCTTTAGCATCTGAGAGGCCATGTTTGACGCAGATAACCCAGCAATCCGAATTACACTACGGCTAACTTCGTCGAAGTTCACACAAAGTTGTAAATACAGTTCCTTCGTACTTAGAACAGCAGCTTTAGAAGCTGTTGAAACAAGCATTTCCTTGTGTCCTTTGCCAGCAGGGGTTAAAATTACGTTAATGATTGACGGCAGTGTGCCCTACAGATACCTCATAAATGGCGTTCAACCGAGTGGCCAGCCTCTGAGGCGCTGCCAAGAGCCGTACACCCCTCCTGGGAGTCACTGCTGCAAGCCCGGATATCTCATCACCGTCCGGACATTTATGGAAAAATCCAAAGATTTTCGTTGTTAAAAACTTTCAATTAATGGTTGCTCTCATAATTAATGCTGGAATCTAGGAAATATCAATGCTCAGTAATGGATTTGCATACTGTGTATCAACTTCCTGCATGTGCAATTAGTAGTGAAACTGTCCACGTTCCGATATTCTGCAATTTCCTCACAGCATTACCAACATGAAACATTACGAGTCTATTCGTAAAACTCAGCACTATACTGTAAAATAAGAGAAAGGTTTACTCGGCATGTCATAATGTAATATGGGGATGCTCAATATTACCACAAAGTTTCAGTCCGTACTACTCCAACGCGAAGTAAGTCCTAAATTAGCAGATGACATTTTTGTCGCTAATTTTTGCTTATTTCGGTCTCACGTGTCGATAGTCGTCTCGTTTTCTCCAGGCTAAAAGCGCAACAGCAGCATTATGAGGGAGTGTTGAATAGTAATGCCTTCCATTTCTAATGTGGAAACTCTTAAAGATTTTTTAAAATAAAAAGAATGACGCGAAGAGTAAAGATGTAAAATGTTAATAACGTTGGTTTTACTTGAATAAGTTAAGAATTTTCACATAAAAAATTCAGAAGAATTACTTTTCAGCACCCTCTCGCAAGAACCGCGGAAGACAATAAAGTCCTTAAGTAAAGGCATATTCGTGATTCACAAACCAGCATGTTTCATGGGGTCAATTTGTGCACTGAGAGGTGCCCTGGTAACATTGTAGCATGTAGCAGAAGGATGCGGATGCGAGGTACACCCAAAAACTGGCCATGAGCGGGGTGGCACTTACCATGTTTGGTGTCCATACGCTGGTCGCGTACAGAAAGTCAGTACGGAGTGTGATGCCCTCGCATGGCAATACAGGTTTCACAACGACATTCCGTGAATCTGGCCACTCCTCAACGTTGGCAGCACCACGTCCCAACGGTGTAAACTCCCCTCTGGAAGTCGGCAGCGGTCCTTAGTGGCAGTTTTAGGTTTGTAATCCTTCAACGTATAGCATCTCTTGTATGTTCAATTGGATTTAAATCCGGGGAGTGAGTTAATCATCTTAGACACATGATGTCCTCACTTTGCAGTTACTATGAGTTTGGGCATTTGCCATACACTAGGTAAAACAGCGTTTCATTTGTACCACGAAGACGGAAATGCGCATGCACCATGTGGTCTCGACAACGTGCGAGATGTGCCACCTGTGAAATAGGCTACGGTCAGTCTTTACAACAGTGTAAAATAATAGCAGCAGTGGCGAGTCTAAGTTGTACAATACCGAAAATGTCTTCGCACTTCAGTCTTATCTTTTTACACGAAAAGTAAAACGATTCGTAAAACGTTTAGTGTATCATAACTGAGTAGTTTCATGAAGTTCAAATTACAAAGATACTGTATGTCTTGACCCGTCAAAGAATAGGAGCATGGAAAATGTGAAGAATCTAAAAGTGTGGAGAAGGTTTTTTAAACTTAAAAGGAAGCTCTCTGAAGAGGACGAAGATGATGATGAAAAATTGAGTATTCTACGAAACTACACTACTTACAGCAATGTCCTTGTACTCTTTCACTGATGGCGATTTAATAAAATTATACTTGATAGCTGCAACTTTGCATAGAGCAGTTTCACGTGTTGCCATATCAAGCATGACGATCATCACTCCCACACAGGTTATGGCAGACGACGTTCGGAGCAGGCTGCAAACTCTTTGTGAAGAATTTTTTGCATATTCATCAGCGCCCTCTGGAATTGTAGATATCGCAGCCACATAGCTGGATGTGACATTCTTAGTAGCGTTGAAGAAAGTGTAGGATGCTGTTTTCATGCAGCGAAACCGATTGTGACAACAAAGAAATCACAAATTACAGTTGTCTTGCGGTTCATTTTACTTCCATTTATTATGAAGTTTAACGGCTGTGGCTGCCCACATTAGAATGTTGTTATTGTAGGTCTGTTATTAAACTTATTATTTTGTGTCCACAGAGGGAGTGCCAGTAATGTTGGTAAATGAATCATCATTCGTAGCTCAACTATATGGGAAAATGAAAAAGCTTCCAGTCCCTAATTCTCACTGATTTATAGCTTGGAGTAACTGATCTGCAGTGCGACAGGGAATGTAAAGACAGTCTTAGATTTCTCCAAATATATTCCCAGAACCGATTTTCTTGTTTACAGAATACTTCACACGGTTCCCCGCACCATTTTCTGTGACGAGCACGTTTCCTGTGAAGCCCTGCTGTAGCTAATACCGGCCAGTTTCCATACATAGGTCTGGAGATATGAGGAACGTCGCTCTTGACACGTTCGATGCATTTCCACAATATTGGGAGGAATGTAGTGCAACAAATGAACAAACTGCGAGAATCACTCTCCAGTCTAAGTTGCGATTCGTCTGTCAACAAGGCAACAATACACTGTTCCTGGATTCATTTACGGTGAACAACTGACTACGTTCGCTCATCTACGTGGTACGTCTGTTAGAAGGGTACACTTTTCGTGCAGCATCTCGAAGCGTACGATAGACATTCTGACGGAGGATGGGTGACTCAGAGGGTGGTGTGAAGGATGGATATCTTCGGTAACATAATGATCCTGATGCAGGATTGTACCACGTTGCGACGGTACTTATCGGTTTCCTGCTGCTGAGTTGCTCTTCTAAACAGCATCTCATACGAGAAAATTAGTTGCGTCTTAACTGTGGGCCGGCCGAAGTGGCCGTGCGGTTAAAGGCGCTGCAGTCTGGAACCGCAAGACCGCTACGGTCGCAGGTTCGAATCCTGCCTCGGGCATGGATGTTTGTGATGTCCTTAGGTTAGTTAGGTTTAACTAGTTCTAAGTTCTAGGGGACTAATGACCTCGGCAGTTGAGTCCCATAGTGCTCAGAGCCATTTTTCTTAACTGTGGTTACTCGTACTTTCAGTACATGGGCTATGCACGGCTCTATGTTTAAAAGAATTGCTCGTTGTAGTCACAGCGTCGAACCGTGCAAGTGTGCTTCCATGCCCCGCAGGTAATTTTCTCCAAATAGTAGACCGAAGCTGTGATCCTGCAGTCAAATAGCCGGCCGAAGTGGCCGCGCGGTTCTGGCGCTGCAGTCTGGAACCGCGAGACCGCTACGGTCGCAGGTTCGAATCCTGCCTCGGGCATGGATGTGTGTGATGTCCTTAGGTTAGTTAGGTTTAACTAGTTCTAAGTTCTAGGGGACTAATGACCTCAGCAGTTGAGTCCCATAGTGCTCAGAGCCATTTTTTTGCAGTCAAATAGTCTATGCATTGGCTAGAATTGCTAGTTAATAAAATACACTCAAATGTAAAATAAAACTTAAATGAATAATTTAATTAGTAGGGTTCTATTCAAACTCTGTAACTGATGTAGACGACGAGAATTATGTTGAACAATTTGTATTCAGGAAAGAACTTCTAAAATAAACGGGAGGTGGTCCTACGATAATAAATTAAAATACACCCAGAAAATACTCTTATCAAATGCAGTAAAGTTACGTTGAGGGTTTTACGACAATGGTAGCAAAATCCCCAAACTAAATTGTAATCAAAGATAAGCGAAAACTAAGACCACTTCGTGATCACAATACGTGAAACATTCACCACCTGAAACAGTTCAGAGTTCTACGTGATGATTCACAAATTAACACACGCGATACAAAAAGTAGTAGCTCATATTCCATCCTTCTGTAATCCAAACGGAAAAAGTTAGAATCCCACACAGGAGCACATTCAGACCTCTCAAAATATAAAGTCCGTACAACGGTTAAAGTATGGTAGCAGCCGTTCACCGTCCAGAATCAATCACCTACACGATCGTTACCACAGGAAGGTCTGTCTCCCTCAAGCACGACCAACCAGGTGTCCATAATCGCTCCCTTTAGCTCTTCATTCGAAAACTCCCGTCTCCACTTGACTCTCGTAGTTTTCCGCTACTGTCTGCTATTCTACTGCATGAAGGCCATCCCCACCAAAATTACATCGTTCTTTAACTTTAGAGACATGATTTGACCCAACATGACCACTTCTCTAACGAAACTAATATATCACACGATGTACAAATAAAGAAATGCTATATAAACATTCGGCCACACCCACACCATTCACAATAAATATAAGTTTATCCATAAATAAAGACACTGAGGTGACAGACGTCATGGGGCAGGGATATACACATATACACAAGACGGTTGTATCGCGTATACAAGGTATAGAAGAGCACTGCATTGACGGAGCTGTCATTTGTATTCAGGTGATAAAAGTGAAAAGGTCTCCGACGTAGCCGGCCGGAGTGGTCGAGCGGTTCTAGGCGCTACAGTCTGGAACCGCGCGACCGCTAAGGTTGCAGGTTCGAATCCTGCCTCGGGCATGGACGCGTGTGATGTCCTCAGGTTAGTTAGGTTTGAGTAGTCCTAAGTTCTAGGGAACTAATGACCTCAGAAGTTAAGTCCCATAGTGCTCAGAGCCACTTGAACCATCTCCGACATAATTATGGCCGTACGACTAGAATTTACAGAATTTGAACGCGGAATGGTAGATGGAGCTAGACTCATGGGACATTCCATTTCGGAAATCGTTTGAGAATTCAATATTCCGAGATCGACAGTGTCAAGAGTGTGCCGAGAATACTACATGTCAGACATTTGGTCTCACCACGGACAACGCAGTGACTGACAGCCTTCACTTAATGACCGAGAGCAGCGGCGTTTGCGTAGAGTTGGACGACTGGAAAATCGTGGTCTGGACAGATGAATCCCGGTTTCACTTGGCAACAGCTGATGGTAAAGTTTGAGTCTCAAAGCTGTACAAGTTGGTGGTAGCTCCATAATGGGATGGGCTGTGTTTACATGAAATGACTGTGTCCTGTGATCCAACTGAACCGATCTTTAGCTGGGAAAGGTTATGTTCGGCTGCGTGGAGACCATTTGCAGCCTCTCATTGATGTCGTATTCCCAAGCTACGATGGAATTTTTATGGATGACAATGCGCCATGTCACCGGTCTGTAGATGTTTGTGATTGGTTTGAAGACCATTCTCTACAGTTGGAGCGAATGATTTGACCACCCATAACACCCGACATGAACCCCATCTAACTTTTATGGTACATAATCGAGATGTCAGTTGGTGCCCAAAGTCCTGCACCGTCCACACTTTCGCAATTATGGACGACTATAGAGGCAGCAAGACTCGATATTCCTGCAGAGGACTTCTAACGACTTGTTGAGTAGATGCCACATCGAGTTGATGCACTGCGCCGGGCAAAAGAAGGTCCAACACGATATTAGGGGTATTCCATGACTTCTGTCACCTCAGTGTGAGCCAGTATTCTTGCGCAAGTGCGCTCGCGATCAATCACAACAGACTGCCGTCAAATACTGTTTAACAATTATTTAGAACTGTTTTTCAGAAGCGTATTTTGGCACTCCTTTACAAAAGTGGTGTCAGCTAACAAATCCCATTCACCACTTCTTAAATCAACATGTTTTTGTATTATGAGTTGCGATAAATATTTAAATAAAGCTACTGGCAAAATAGTAAACTGTTCATTAAATGAATACACAAGTATGTCACAAAGGGAGATATTCATGGTGTGTGCATTTGCTATGTAAGTTCGGAGGATACGATGTTCTGACAAAAGTTTTCATAGCAAAATGATATAAAATGCTTAATACGAGCGTAAGTAAACCATTATTCGCAATTTAGTTATATTTTGGTTTATTTTGGTAGTAATCTCATTTTACGTTGATGACGAATGCTTTGTTTATTTGTTGTTATATCTTTGCAATTTTCAAGCTGCTAGGTTAGTTTCGTTATCGCTACCGTGGTATTAATAATGGCTGCTACGCTGTCTGTTTGCACCAAAGAAGAGAAACGTTCAGTGATCTGTTTTCTGTGGTTGGAAGGCGTATCAGGGGCCGAAATTCATCGAAAACTTTCGGTACAGTACGGGAACAGTGTTATGCCACAATGTAGTGTCTACGAATGGATTGAAAAATTCCGAAATGGTCGCACAAGTGTTATGCACGACGAAGGAGCCGGACGACCGTTTACTGCCACAAATGAAGAAACTATTGAGCGTTCGCGTGAAATAATTCTCTTAGACATACGGTTAACTATTGACAAAGTGACACATCATCTAAAAATTATTCACGGTTCTGCATACGAAACCATCCACAACAGACTTGGGTTTCATAAAGTTTGTGCAACACGGGTCCCAGAACAACGCACACAGTTGCCTAAACAAACGCTCTAGGACATCTGCAAAAAACATTTGGATCGCTATGGTAGCGAAGGGGACAACTTGTTAGACAAGATCATTACTGATGACGAAACATGGATCCATCATTACGAGCCGGAGAGTAAACGGCAGAGTATGGAATGGAAACATCCAAATTCGCCGTGCAAGAAAAAGTTCAAGACCCAACCGTCCGCAGGAAAACTGATGCTTCCGGTGTTTTGGGGCACACAGGGTCCAGTACTGGAACATTATGGGGAAATGGGCACAACAATAAACAGTGTACGTTACAGTGAGATGCTTACTGCCACGCTAAAGCCTGCAATTCGAAGGAAACGCCGAGAATTGCTGTCAAAAGGTGTTGAGTTGTTGCACGACAATCCCCGTCCGCATACTGCTGCCCACATTGCTGAAACGCTCCAGAAACTCAAATTTGAAGTACTGAATCATCCTCCATATAGTCACGATCTTGCCCATTCTATCAGTTGTTTGGTCCACTCAAACGGGCAATAAGGGGCCGTCGATTTGCCTCGGACGAAGCAGTGAAAGAAGCGGTGCATTCCTGGCTCGCAGAACAACCGAGAATCTTCTTTTATGAGGTCATCAGGAAGTTTATACAACTGCATTGAGACGCAAGGAGACTATGTCGAAAAATGATGATCTTGTAAGTTTCCTATTTGGTTACAATAAAATTTTATAACTACTTTGCGGATAATAATCGAGTTACCGTTATATATCGTGAAATAAAAAGATACAGATATGTAGATTTCAGAGATGATAGCTATAGTGAAATGCTACTGTATGTTGCATTCGCACTGTAATATTAAGTGTGGTAGTTTTAAAGACACTGAAATAATCTTGTGTCATTGGATGTGTCTCATTTTTCTGAGATTGCAAATGTATTAAGGTTCGTTTTAAAACGCGAATTCTTATAGATTCTTGGAGCTGTAAAAAGTCATCTTTCAGCCCGCCTGATGTTCTGCCGTTTCTTGGTACTGTCTCCTACACACAGGCCATGTGAGCAACAGCCATCCAAATTTATAGCTTTGGGAGTTCCCCGTTTCCGGCGACGTTGCCCGTCTTTGTACCTTGACTCGGTTATACCGGTCACCTTGCCGGATCTGCTGGGGTGCTCCCCGAGCCCTAGGCCCGCTGGCGTTCAGCTGTTCAACAATTTCAGCTACTCTCATACCAGTTCCACGTGGTCAAATCGTGTAAAGTGACAACGTGTTCGACCCTGCCCTTGCAGTTGTTGTATGCTTCCTTCTATCCTGAATCTTTTCTATAATCCTGAAATTACGCTATAGACGCTGTTCAGCTCCAGCTCTAAATCACTCTGCTGTGACTGACAATGAACTAGCCTTATGTAATATCAGCATAATGATTTTCCGTGCCATACTGCTTGCATAAAGCTGTAAACCAATGTACTTGTGTGCCAAAACTGCTGCCCTTACGGAATAACACAAACACTGGGTTGTCTCATGTTTGCTTGAACTCCCCCATTTCTTGGTTATTACGATACTGTATTGACCGCTCAGTGGAGTCACCATCTTACGTTTTTCCTATACCTGAAAGATCTCTTAACATGTGGACCTAAATGTATGAGCAGTCTCTTACATACTACCTAGAAAAAATCAAGCTATCACCATGAAACTTGGTGAAGGTGCTAGTTCTCCTTTACTTCTTCACACTACAGTGCGACGCATTTTTCTGAATGCTGGATGGCTTAGCGAAGATCTTGGTTGTAGAAGTCTGTATTTTGACTGTGCATAAAACATTTTATTTCCATCACGAATATCACCTCATCGTCATACTCGCAAACCATGCCAGCGTTTCTTAATCCGAGGAGAGAGGGAGATGTCATTGAATGACGCTGCAGAAGAATATGGATTAAATTACATTGTAGTAATACTATAGTACATCACAAGTTTATAGAAATGATTTTACTATGCCGCTGTAGTTTCAGGCCGGAGCCCATCGTCAAACAGTAGGTAGTATTGATTTCTTGGCAAGAAATAAGCATCGAAGAAAACTTAGAAATTTGACATTTTGTGGGAGGAAGAGACCAAACGAAATTATTGAAGAATTAGAAATATACAAACACACTCACAGTAAACCTGACTACAACCTGAATTATCGGCTAAAATAAAAAAACCAAATGCAGTTCCAAAATTTCATATAACTCTTAGAACCTGAAGGGATAGGAATAATAATTAATTGACAGAGAGAATGTTCTTCATTGTCCATAACAAGCAGGTTTCAAACCTAAATAATTAAATGTATAGCTACAACATGACCTGTACTGCATAAAATTATCTTTGCAGTAGCTCCAGAAGTATGCCATATCTGTACACATTACTTGTTTTTTGGCACATCGTGCCAGCAGCCGGTGGAAACAAATGTATCCGCCATCGTTTACTTAGTTTAGCTCATGGATCGAAGTGGATCGAAAAACTGAATCAAACCTTTCTCTTATAACATGAAAATGACAGATTTTCATGACGTAAGCGCAATGTATAGAGCTTATGCGCAACTAATACCTTTCGTAAACTATGTAATCACTAAAACTTTGATAACTTTCAGGGCGCAAATGTAAGACCTCTTGTAAACTATGTAATCATAAAAACTTCGTTATATTTTGGGATACAAATGTAAAACTTGCCAAGATATCAATACTACGAAACGTGTATGAAGATGGTATCTGTTCTTTCGGACATGTCCGAAAGAACAGATACCATTTTCATATAGTTAAGGTGAACAGGCCATTGACCTTCTTCTTCTGTGCTGGATGCACACGCATTTCCCGAACTCTTACGGGACTCGGTAAGATTGTCTGCCGCGAGTAATGAGTGTAATGGGCAGGGGCACTACGAATGTAGTGTGTGGACATTAAGTTGGAAATGTGGGTCTCACGGGGAGCGTGCAAGAGATAAATCCCTTCAGTCGCGCTATCGTTGTGCCCTCAGTGGCTTAGATGGATAGAGCGTCTGCCATATAAGGAGGAGATCCCCGGTTCGAATCCCGGTCGGGGCACACAGTCTCAACTGTCTCCGTTGATGTATATCAACACCTGTCGCCAGCTTAGGATGTTGATTTAATTATCATTTCATTCTACCGGACGTGGGCTCATGCCCGAAACTAATAACGGTACAATAATATCATTTCTAAAAAAAACTCGCAGCTTGTTGCAGTATTTCCTACAGTGTAATTTATGGAAACAGCTGCAGTGTTCTCAAACAATAATGTATGAATAATAAAAGAATGAGGGATGACAGAAAATTTGATGTTGCAGCGAAGTACAAAGAGTACCGTGCCTCCTTTACACTAAGGTAACAAAAGTCATGGGATACCTCCTAATACGGTGCGAGACGTCCTTTTGTCCAGTGAAGTGCAACAATTAGACATAGCATGGCCTCACAAATCGTTGGAAAATACCCTGCAGAAATACAGAGCAATGCTGTCGCTATAGCCGTCTACAATTGCGGAACTGTTGCCAGTGCAGGATTTTATGAATGAACTGACCTCTCGATTATGTTGCATAAATGTTCAATGGGATACATGTCCGGCGATGTGAGTGGCCAAATAATTCGTTCGAACTGTCCAGAATGTTCTTCAAAGCAACTGCGAACAACTGTGGCCCGATGACATGGCGCATTGGCATCCATAAAAATTCCGTTGTTGAATGGCTGCAAATGGTCTCCAAATAGCCGAACGTAATCATTTTCAGTCAATGATGGATTTGGTTGGGCCAGAGGACCCAGTCCATTCCATGTACACACAGCCCACACCATACCTTGTACACGCAATACTACTGCCATCTCTATATGGTCACATAGCTATTCCATGGCGCCCGTCACCTCAGTGTAAGCTCTCAGAAATCTTCAGTATTCTGTTCCTGTGACGGTGCACGCTGTAGGAATAATCGGTTAGCATAGCACATTAGCAGTCCCAAAAACATTCCGTTTTACCTTCGCTGATGATGTTTGGATCTTCGCAATTTTCGGCCGTGGTGTACCCATATTCTCCCACTGTTTTCTATACTCCAATATCTCGAAGTACTTCCAGCACTGGTACATGATGATTAAGTAGTTAAAGAACTCATCTGTATTCGTCTGAACGAGCTGCAACATTTGCACTAGTGCCGTGGTTCAGGAGGCTTTTCAAATCGGTGTGAACAGCGGCCGGCGACCTTCGAAGAGCTCAAAATGTCTTGCATGCTGTCCAAAACATTTCCCAAAATCGCCTCGATTTCAATACACTGGTCTTCGGACACCAAGACTTCCGCTTCTTTTGGAGTTCTCGGTTCTTCAGGGAGAGATAGTATGCCACTTGCTTATTTGTGATTCATATCTGTTGGACCACAATGGGAGTGCCTGGGCAGCTCAAGCGCTGTCATCAGATAGTACAGTGTCGTAACAGAATAGACATTGTGCACAAAGGAAAGCAGGGGGCGGCTCCCTTGTCTTCTATCAAGTCAAGTGTTGCGCTCGAAGCCATTTTGAAACCGAGTTAACGCGTAACCATAACCCCTTACCACGACGGCTCAAAATAAACAGCCTTACGAACCGGAACCAACCTAACCGACTAAATGAGGAAAGGCAAATGAAACAAGTTGCAATAAATCGTTAGTTACAAGCTGGTCACATAAGCTTTTTAATTTATTAGTGTCCACATCTGTGAGCTGTGAAATGCCACTGTTTTTGGCTTAACATGACAGCGAAGCTACTTTGTTTTTGCAAATGTCGATTTCTTCTTACAGCGAGTTTATTTTATATTTTAATTTTTCTTTCCTGGGATTCTAGGCGCTTCAATTTGGAACCGCTACGGTCGTAAGTTCGAATCCTGCCTCGAGCATGGATGTGTGTGATGTCCTTAGGTTAGTTATGTTTAAGCAGTTCTACGTTCTAGGGGACTGATGACCTCAGCTGTTAAGTCCCATAGTGCTCAGAGCCATTTTTTTTTTCCTGGGATTATGAGCTGATAAATCGACTTGACTTCCAACAGAAACAGCTGTTATGGCACAGTCTGCAGAAATTTTTTATTATCGGTGGTGGAATTTTCGCTTGTTTTTTTTTTCAGACAGACAGTAACACATAGGTATTACTTTAAATGAAGACAGTAGGCTTTATTAAAATTTAATGTATGTAAATGTTTGGAATTAAGCCCAGACCTATGAGATCACGCAGCCATATTATGTAATATGAATCATATTTGTTTAATAAATGACGACTAGTAAGTGTCATAAAGGAACTTTTGTTAAGTTCTATCCTAAATATGAGACGTGTTCCAGGTTAGGCTATTAGGTAGTAAGTTTCTATGGGACCAAACTGCTGAGGACATCGGTCCCTAGGCCTACACATTACTTAATCTAATTTAAACTAACTTACGCTTAGGACAACACACACACCCACGCCCGAGGGAGGACACAAACCTCCGACAGGTGTGGGTTGGAGGGGGAGGGGGGGGCGGGGGGCGACGACCGCGCGAACCGTGTCAACGCACGTCAGACGGCGCGGCTACGTGTTTCAGATTTTCCATTACATAACTGTTGGTGGAGAATGTCCTCTTAATCATTTTCTTCCAGCAGTATGTACATCAATAAATCGCGATCCCAATTTGAGAAACGTCCGTCTACTTGCACGAACTGTCAAACTGTTAACGAATGAGCTTCAGGCTGCAGTGCTGGTACATATAACTACTTTAACTTCTACACTGAAGAGCCAAAGACATGCGTATTCAAACACATAGATATGCAAACAGGCAGAATACTGCGCTGCAGTCGGCAACGCCTATATGAGACAAGTGTCTGGGGCAGTTGTTAGATCGTTTACTGCTGCTGCAATGGCAGGTTATCAACATTTGAGTTAGTTTGAATGAGATGTTATAGTCCAGGCACGAACGAAGGGACACAGCACCTGCGAGGTAACGACGAAGTGGAGATTTTCCCGTACTACCATTTCACGAGCGTCCCGTGAATATCAGGAATCCGGTAAAACAACACATCTCCGACATCGCTGCTGCCGGAAAAAGATCCTGCAAGAACGGGACCAACGACGACTGAAGAGAATCGTTCAACGTAACGGAAATGCAGCCCTTCTACAAATTGCTGCAGATTTCAATGCTGGGTCACCAACAAGTGTCACTGTGCGAACCATTCAACGAAACATCATCGACATGGGCTTTCGGAGCCGAAGACCCTTGATGACTGTACGACACGAAGCTTTACGCCTCGTTTGGGCGCTTCAACACCGACATTGGGCTGTTGATGACTGGAAACATGTTGCCTGGTCGAATCTCGTTTCAAGTTGTATCGAGCGGATAAACGTGTGCAACCTCATGAATCCATGGACCCTGCATGTCAGCAGGGGACTGTTCAAGCTGGTGGAGGCTTTGTAATGGTGTGGGGCGTGTGCAGTTGCAGTGATATGGGACCTCTAATACGTTTAGACACGACTCTGAAAGGTGATACGTACGAAAGCATCATGTCTGAGAACCTGCATCCATTCATATCCACTGTGTATTCCGTCGGACTTGGGCAATTCTAGCAGGACAATGCGACACCTCACATGTCCAGAATTGCTACAGAGTGGCTCCAGGAACACTCTTCTGAATCTAAACAATTCCGCTGGCACCAAACTTCCCAGATACGAACATTACTGGGCAAATCTGGGATGCCTTGCAACGTGCTATTCAGAAGAGATCCCCTCGTACTCTTCCGGATTCTGGACAGCCCTGCAGGTTTCATGGTGTCAGTTCCCTCCAGCATTACATCAGACATTAGTCGAGTCCATGCCACATCGTGTTGCGGCACTTCTGCGTGCTCGCGGGGGCCCTACACGATATTAGGCAGGTATACCAGTTGCTTTGGCTCTTTATTGTAGTTCCACCATACTGTAGAGAGATGTGGCTTTCTTCCAAACTTTAAAAATAAATTAGATATGTTATCTGCGTTGAGTACACAGTAATGTATAACCTAAATTGAGCCAAAGCATAAAATAGGCAGCGACCACATTTTTCAGTCTCTCAAATTGCATGTTACAGAGTACTTGCAAATTAAGTATCACGGTAATAATGTCCAGTACCGGTAAAAATAGGCGCTTCTTCATCAAGCTTTGATATGAAAGTGTAAGATACAAAATCCATCAACTCCTTGTGACAATATTTTCCTCAGAATTGAATGAAAGGTATTATATACAGTAGTGAAGAAAACGTGCATATGCGAAATATATCGCTTTCAATTTTTTAAAGTAAAAGGATAATAACTAACTCAAGGAGTTTCTGTAGCTTTGCTTCATTTAGAAACAGTATTCTTTGCAATTTTATTAGATTTTATTGATTATATCACAAAAATCGGAAAACTCGTTTTTTTAATGTATTGCTATCAGCTGCTTCTTGGAAACCGCTCGTTAATTTCCTGTGCGGCTTTTTCTCTTACTGCTCCTCATTATACACTCCTGGAAATGGAAAAAAGAACACATTGACACCGGTGTGTCAGACCCACCATACTTGCTCCGGACACTGCGAGAGGGCTGTACAAGCAATGATCACACGCACGGCACAGCGGACACACCAGGAACCGCGGTGTTGGCCGTCGAATGGCGCTAGCTCCGCAGCATTTGTGCACCGCCGCCGTCAGTGTCAGCCAGTTTGCCGTGGCATACGGAGCTCCATCGCAGTCTTTAACACTGGTAGCATGCCGCGACAGTGTGGACGTGAACCGTATGTGCAGTTGACGGACTTTGAGCGAGGGCGTATAGTGGGCATGCGGGAGGCCGGGTGGACGTACCGCCGAATTGCTCAACACGTGGGGCGTGAGGTCTCCACAGTACATCGATGTTGTCGCCAGTGGTCGGCGGAAGGTGCACGTGCCCGTCGACCTGGGACCGGACCGCAGCGACGCACGGATGCACGCCAAGACCGTAGGATCCTACGCAGTGCCGTAGGGGACCGCACCGCCACTTCCCAGCAAATTAGGGACACTGTTGCTCCTGGGGTATCGGCGAGGACCATTCGCAACCGTCTCCATGAAGCTGGGCTACGGTCCCGCACACCGTTAGGCCGTCTTCCGCTCACGCCCCAACATCGTGCAGCCCGCCTCCAGTGGTGTCGCGACAGGCGTGAATGGAGGGACGAATGGAGACGTGTCGTCTTCAGCGATGAGAGTCGCTTCTGCCTTGGTGCCAATGATGGTCGTATGCGTGTTTGGCGCCGTGCAGGTGAGCGCCACAATCAGGACTGCATACGACCGAGGCACACAGGGCCAACACCCGGCATCATGGTGTGGGGAGCGGTCTCCTACACTGGCCGTACACCACTGGTGATCGTCGAGGGGACACTGAATAGTGCACGGTACATCCAAACCGTCATCGAACCCATCGTTCTACCATTCCTAGACCGGCAAGGGAACTTGCTGTTCCAACAGGACAATGCACGTCAGTATGTATCCCGTGCCACCCAACGTGCTCTAGAAGGTGTAAGTCAACTACCCTGGCCAGCAAGATCTCCGGATCTGTCCCCCATTGAGCATGTTTGGGACTGGATGAAGCGTCGTCTCACACGATCTGCACGTCCAGCACGAACGCTGGTCCAACTGAGGCGCCAGGTGGAAATGGCATGGCAAGCCGTTCCACAGGACTACATCCAGCATCTCTACGATCGTCTCCATGGGAGAATAGCAGCCTGCATTGCTGCGAAAGGTGGATATACACTGTACTAGTGCCGACATTGTGCATACTCTGTTGCCTGTGTCTATGTGCCTGTGGTTCTGTCAGTGTGATCATGTGATGTATCTGACCCCAGGAATGTGTCAATAGTTTCCCCTTCCTGGGACAATGAATTCACGGTGTTCTTATTTCAATTTCCAGGAGTGTACATTTCTAAATTTTACAGTTCACCGAACAACTGTTTATTTGTAGGTAAACCCAGTAGCAGTTTTTACTCCGTCCGGGATAATGACTGGAGCTACCAAGATATCCGGAGTTTGAGAATTTTATGACTGTCACGGATTTTTATTTCAATTTTAAACTTATATGTTCGACATCGCGTTTAGAAGATTCTCCTACGTTAGTGGCTCTCTCATCCGACCTGAGGTCGATGGGTAGGCGTGGCTACCAGTTCCACCACAATTTTCTCTTACTGTAAGTCATTTTGGCAGCACGTCAGGGGCATTATGTCTATGTTGTTCTTATGTGAAGCAACTCTTCTACAAGTTTTGTATCATTTTATCTCTGTTCGTTTTTTGTCTCGTCGTACAACAACAGGCAAATGAAATGTGTGTTTAATGTTTACCTGCAACAGGAATACAAATTTAGAAATTGTGTGGGGACAATCCAATGAACGTGTTTATTGCTTAATATGTACTGGATAATTTTCTGTTGCAGGTAAAGGAAAGAGCAGTATTAAAGGTAGGGTGAAATCAGCTGAACATAGGAGCATTATTATTGCTACTGTTTCGCCAAACGTTAGATATGTTTTTTTAAAGCCAGAGATGGGAATAACAGGGAGATATAGTGCAGCGCTTAAAGTTTATGTCTCAGTAAACTCCTGCACCTAATTTCAAACATATGTCATAGGTCTGACCAAACAAAGTAGGGTAATATGTCCTGGATTAGACCCAGAAAAGTAGAGTAAGTCTTTGACTACAATCAGAGTCGTTTACTGGGTTTCAGTATGGCAGACTTGGGGTATGCGTACTAAATTTTGGAGCACGGGTTACATCTGTATACTCTCTGTTCTGTGTTGCTGTTGTACACTACCACCAGCTCAGCATGAGCTGTTGCAGCGTTGTTCCCCTTCAAATGAAGAAAACGGATCACTGCAATGTACTCCATTTTATGGATGGACCACACCATGTTGTTTTGGTTTCTCTAGTGGCGTACTGTGGTAATGTGGCGGGGGGAGTTTGATGTGTACCAGCACTGCAGACATCTGCCTGCAAACAAACACAGAGTTAATCACCTCACTCTATTTCTTTCCTAGGTGATGAAACCTTATGACTAGTATTCATACAAGGATAGAATCGGTGCTTGAAAGGAAGAGAAGATTTCTAAATACGTAAGAGCTTCAAGGCGATGATTATTATATACCAGTACGTCAAAGTGATGTTATTGTGAGTTGTTGGGATCACGTTTACTCAGAAAACGTCATATGTGTGCTTTTCAGATAACCACCACTGATGGGATGACTGTCGATAAGAAGTGGATTCAAAAATACTTGTCGCATATCACAAGATAGTCGGCTTATTTGTGCTTCCTTATACCACGGATTACCTTATGATCACCATCCATCCACTTATAAATATTATTTCCTCTTGCAAGTGAGATGTGGAAAATAGAACTGAAGCCACTTTTGAGAAGTGTGCACCAAAAACTCATAGTCATATACGGCATAATTAAAGTAATGTTGGAGGATCCTATACTGAGAACTTGAGATAAGCAACCAATACTCACAAACTAATATTTAGGTTTCTACAGACAAAAAACTTAAACCTTATAGACAGGAACTACTCTTAGGGACTGTCGCCAGTCTCAGTGCATGTACACAATGGCACGTAAAATATTCCTATTTTACACTGGGACAGTCAGGTAGGACCCTACCAAGCATTTCCTCTCCAGTCTCTACTGGGTATCCAACACCAACGACTTCTTGTAACCGATAGGAAATTATAATCCACCTCGTAGCTATTCCAGCTAGCAAACCAGCTCTACTACAGGAAGATAAGTAGTTAATTAAAGATGCCTCACGCGCATTGCCCTATCAAGATCTCGAACCATCTGAAATATCCATTTCAGACAAGTGCTTCTTATACGAAAATGCTAAAATTAGTGTTTTCTTTCGTCTGCATAAATTTGACTCAAAAGATTGCACACATCCTATACAACCACGCGCTCCTCCAGACTGTAACAGATACACGGCCGATATTCAAGGTATCCAGCTCATCCTTGAAAATTATGCAGGAAGTAGTGAAATACATAATGACATTTGATCAACACTCGTTCATTTCCACTCTCTCTGTATTCCAGATGACAGAGAGTTGGTTGGCTGGTTGGATGCCTAAAGGGACCAAACTACTAGGTCATCAGTACGTTCGTCCTCGAATTGACAGGTTTACATGATTGTAGATCAGAAATAGCCTACCGTGCAAAACCCATGGGAAGAAAACCCCAAGGTATACCAATGTCAGCAAAGCTGAGGTAAGAGACAAAATAAGGAAGTGAGACAGAGGAAGAAGGGCAAACGAAGTACTCCATCTAGGAAGCAGCCATAAGCCCCTACAAGCAGAGTCGAATGAGGGGAGATACACCCTACAGCCTCCGCCACTTACAAGAGGTACTGTACGCCGAGATTTCCTTGGAAAGACCAGTAGCATGGAGAGAACATGAGAAGCACAGACAGATAAAAGACGAACAAGTCTAACAGTCTACACAAGAGGGCGAGGACCAGGCTAGACAACCAAGCCAGGACAGCTGCAGCCCAGTCTGAGCAGAGGTGGCGGCAGGGTGTCCTGTCAACCCCTCAATAGGCCAATGAAGTTAAGTGGCCCTCTCTTAAGGAGAGTGGTAAAAACTCACTTCACGAATAAAACGTAAAAATAAGTCAGCCACTAGGCCATCGTCTCCTAACACCATGGGTAGCGAGCCAGGGAGATTGAGCGTGCGCGCCGGGCAGCTAGGTTGGAACAGTCCAGCAACATGTGGACCACCGCCAAACGGGTGCCACAACGACAGTGAGGGAGAGTCCTTGCTGTGGAGGAGCTAACCATGCGTCAACCAAGTATGGCTGATGTGGATCCGGCCAAGGACAGTAGGGTCCTTATGAGAGGCCTGCATAAACCACCTCCACATATTTGTATTCTCCTTAAGCACTCATAGTTC
The DNA here is from genome assembly GCF_021461395.2 of Schistocerca americana. Taxonomy (NCBI): domain Eukaryota; kingdom Metazoa; phylum Arthropoda; class Insecta; order Orthoptera; family Acrididae; genus Schistocerca; species Schistocerca americana. Next base: position 662,479,945 of record NC_060130.1, read on the forward strand.
GTTTGTTGAAGTCAGGGTGAGCCATTCTGTATGGCAGGCACCTAAAACTTGACAACATAATACCGATTGGCGGTCTGTTTCCGGAATTTTGATCTCAAGAGTTGGTTTACTGGTAGCATGTTTGGCCAAACTATCAGAGAGTTCATTCTCCAGGATCCCAATGCGGCCTGCGGTCGATACGAAGGTGACTCTGTTCAATGGCATACAGACAGTCCTGGATAGCAATGACCGAGGGATGGTGAGGGTAGGACTGGTCAAGAACTTGAAAACTGTTGAAGGAGTCGCCGCAGAAGAGAAAGGACTTCATCAATGCAGGAACAGATATGCTCAACAGCATCAGAGATGGCTACCAACTCCAGAATGGAACACAACAGCCATTCGACAAAGTGAGCAGGTCAGTATGTCCCGATGAGTATAAGCAAAGCCTACACGACCAGCAACCATCGAACTATCAGTGTAGATGACTTGTGAACCGTGGGATGCGTCAAGGACGGACAAAAATTGCCGGTGGAGGGCATCATGTCCAACCAAGTCTTCCAGATCTTGTGATAGGTCAAAACGAAGCTGTGGCCGAGGAATACACTGCAAAGGTGTATTGGGTGAATCAAGAGGAGAGGTGGAAGAGGAAACAACTGTAGCTGAGAGAGGATAAACTGGATGAAGATTGCGATAGTTATCTCTGATTGGGGCCACCATTGTGGGAGATAGATTACCATGTTTGGAAAGAGGAGATGAAAGTTCAGATGATTAGGGGAGTGCAAACGAGGGTAGCATAACTGACAAGCTTTTGTTAGCACCTGATCCGCAATGGAGAGACCCCAGCCTCCTCATAAGCTGTTCACAGGGCTAATTCAAAAGTCTACTGTCGAAAGTCGAACCTCACAGTGGTGTATTGGATCCAGTATCTGCAATGCTGAAGGTGATGCCCAACCACACGCCAGACTCCAATAATAGAGGTGGAATTGTATCAGGGCTTGGTAAAGTTGCAGAAGGGTAGTGCAATCTGCAACCCAGCTGGTGTTACTAAGACAGCAAGGTGTGTTAAGATGCAGCCAGCACTTTCACGTAAGCTGGCGAAGATTGGAAATCCATGTCATCCGAGAATCGAACACCAGTTCTAAAAATGCGATAAGTCTCCATCACACTGTGTAGCTGGTCGTCGAAGTAAAGTTCTGGCTGAGCGTGATTGGTAGATGTCGACAGAAGTGCATGACGCGACTCTTGGTTGCGGAAAATCAGAAGCTGTTGGTGAGGGCGCACGCCTGCGCCTTTCATATGGCGCCTTGCAGTCGACGTTCAGCGACACCCACACTAGAGGAGGAATAGTAGAAGCAAAGTCGTCAACATACGAGGAGGGCGATACTGAGGACCCCACAGTTACTGCTAGACCATTGATGGCTACTAGAAAACAGTATAGAGCCTTCTGAGACCCTATTCTCTTGGATGATGAGCCGACCGTTGTGGCCGAGCGGTTATAGGCTCTTCAGTCTGGAACCGCGTGACCGCTACGCTCGAAGGTTCGAATCCTGCCTCGGGCATGGATGTGTGTGATGTCTTTAGGTTAGTTAGGTTTAAGTATTTCTAAGTTCTAGCGGACTGATGACCTCAGATGTTAAGTCCCATAGTGCTCAGAGTCATTTGAACAATTTTTTTCTTGGATGGTGATGATGATGATGATGATGATAATGATAATGTTTTGTTTGTGGCGCGCTCAACTGCGCAGTTATCAGCGCCTGTTCAGACTCCCAAGCATTGCTCAGTCCAATATCGCCACTTTCATGAATGATGATGAAATGATGAAGGCAACACAAACACCCAGTCATCTCGAGGCAGGTGAAATAGTCTCTTGGATATGTGGGGGGGGGGGGGGGGGGGGATGTGGGAAGCATCAACTCGAACCCAAAACATATGGTTTAACAGGAAGTTCTGTATAAAATAGGGAGCAGACTCCAGAGACACCTCTCATGTAAGGTAGCAAGGATGTGGTGTGGCCATGTGGCGCAATAAGCCTTTTTCAGGTCGAAGAATACAGCTATAGTGTGTTGATATCAGGCAAAAGCTGGTCAGATGGCAGACTCCGGGTAAACCAAATGATCAGTAGCGGAACGGCCACGCCAAAAACCACCTGGGGGTGGAGCCAGACGACCCCAAGACTCGAGTAACCTACACAGCCAACAGCTCAACATGCGTTCAAACAACTTACAGAGAACATTGGTGAGACTTATTGGGCGATAACTGTCCATCTCCAGAGGGTGCTTCCCCAGTTTCAGTACTGGGACAATGATATTTTCTCGCTATCGTGATGGGAACTCGCCTTCGCCCTACATGCTGCTATAGATGGCAATGATATGAAGCTTGATCATTTGGTTGTGGATGTGGTCTTGCTCTGGGGCTGTATTAGGGCAGTGGGCGAGTATACTGACGAATTCCCACTCACTGAATAGGGCATTATATGGCTCCAGATTGTGTGTAGTAAAAGATAATTGCTTTCGCTTCAAGCGCTGTTTTAGGACATGAAAGGCAGTTTGATAATGCTCAGACGCTGACGCTTAAGCATAGTGCAGAGAAAAATGTTCGGTGACAGTGTCTGGATCAGTATGGACAGTGCCATTCAAGGTAATACCAGGTACTTCTACAGGTGTCTGGTATCCATACAGTGATGTCTGATCATATCCCAAACCTGTGGAGGGGATGTAGACGGCCCAGTGGTTGAAATGTACCATTCCCAGCTTTCTTGCTTCCATCTATTTGTTAGGTGACAGACCCAGGCATGGAGACACTTAAAGGCAATGAGGTGTTCCATCAGTGGGTGCTGCTTATGGCGCTGGAGAGCCAGCCTATGATCTCAGATGGTTTCTGCAATTTCCGAGGACCACCAAGGTACTGCCTTCCATCAGGGCAGGCCCAAGGAACAGACGATCACTATATCAGCTTCCGAAAGAATGACTGTAGTTGTATTTTAGCCTGCCTTATCGATATCTCCATGCAGCAGGGAGCCAAATCGACAGCAGAGGTGGAAGCATCCCAGTCAGCATTGTTGAGAGCCCATCTGGGCAGGCGTCCAGGGGAGTGACACGGAGGGAGGGACAGAAAGATTGGAAGTGGTCTTTACCACACAGTTCATCGTGGAACCTCAGCTGGATGGATTGGAAAAGACAAGGGCTACAAATGGAAAGGTCTGTGGCCAAGTAGGTTGTGTGTGCCACACTGAAGTGTATGGGGTACAGGTATTCAAGAGGCAAAGATCAAGTTGTGCCAGTAAATTTTCGAAGTCTTTATTGCAGTCATAGACCACAGTTCCACCCCATAATGCGTTGTGGGCGTTGAAATCGCCAAAGCTCAGGAAAGGTGAGGGGAACTGGAAAATCAATGCAAACGGTATCTTCTGAGACACTTCACCATCAGGAGGAAGGTAAACATTGCAGAGGGTAATATCCTGAAACGCTCTTACCTGAAAAGCCACAGCCTCCAAAGGGGTGTTAAGAGGCATGAGTTCACTATATAGAGCGTCTAGAACATATTTGCAAACCCTGCCAAATACTCTGTCAGAGGCCGCACGATTCTTACAATATTCCTAGTATCCATGAGGGGCTTGGGTCTGTGTCACTGGAGACCAAGTCTCCTGAAAGGCAATGCAGAAGGCAGGCGATGTGCTTAAAAATGTGGTAGTTCAGCCAGCTGATGGAAAAAACTGTTACAGTTCCACTGGAGAATAATGTTGTACAGTGAGACCATGAAGGGACCAAAGGGGCAGATTATGCCTTAGGGTCACCTGCTGCCGCTGTTTGAAGGGTTGTGGCATCAATATACATAGGTTCCAGTTTCCGTTGCGTAGCACGAACAGGGGTCTTAGGGGCCATCGGAACGTGTGCCTCGTATACAGGAGTGGAACAGGTAGCATCTGGTGGCATAGGGGCCGCCGAAATGTCCTCCTTGGAGAATGTTTTCTTGTCTTTTCTCTCCGTAGAGAATCCTGACGATTGCGAGGGCTTCTCTGAATCAGTTCCAGGTAAAGCCCTGTGATCAGCTGCCTTCAGCCAGTGGCTGGTGTCTGGTGGGTGGGAAGCCATTCACCCCAAGGTATGCTTGTGGGAAGCAGTAACAGGAGAGCCCCCAACCATCACAGGGGCAGGCATATTGGGTGGCCCTGAGGGCACACTCTAGGAGATGTAACAGGCAGGAGCACCGTCGTCATAGCTGTAGCATATGACATTAGTTGACATGCTGGGTGCAACCACTCATCCTTCTTCTTGGCTTCTTGGTAGCTGAGTGTTTCCAGAGTCTTGTATTCTTGAATTTTCCTTTCTCTCTGGAAAACAGCGTAATTCGGTGAGAAAGGAGAATAGTTCTTTCTACACTGGTGGCTGGGATGGAAAAGGGGGGGGGGGGGGGGGACGGGCACAGGAAGCATTCACATGCAGCACTCATCCACAATCTCTAAGGATGGGGCTAGCATTGCTACACAAAGACGTTTGCCCAAATTTTTTCAAGGACTTGAAGCCCCTAATATGGGGCGGAACATAGGGTTTGACATTGCTTCAGTATGCTTGAACTTGTCAGGCAATGAATCGCCCTCAAAGGCTGAGATGTAGGCACTGGAGTAAAACCTATAGTCTTTTGATGACCCCTGAGTACATTATGGACAAAGTGTACACCCCATCACTCCAAATTCGTCTGCAGCTCATCATCACATTGTAAGAGCTGTTCTCTGTGGAAAATGGTACCCTGAACTAAATTTAGACTGTTGTGGGGAGTGACAGTCTCGTAACCCAGCTTCTTACAAGCGAGCAGTGCACACATCTGTGCAGAGGATACTGTTTTGATCAGAACTGACCCACTTCTCATTTTAGAGATGGTTGCCACTTCCCCAAACATTTCTTGTAAGTTCTCTGCTAAGAACAGGGACTTTGTGGCCAAGAAGGAATCACCATCAGTCCTTTTACAGACTTAGTATTGCGAGGGGTATTGTTCTGTTTGCCACTCAGCCCTACATTCCTCCCACGGCGCAGCCAGTGAAGGGAACATTGTAGGGTAATATATCTCTGTAATGAAAGAAAATTGTTTTTTCATAGAGACTGCTGGAGACGTATGACCACCAGCGGGAGATAACTTTTCCACTTCATTTGCTGCTGATCCGCCATAGTGCCATTCACTCCTAAACAGGGGTCTCCCCATGGGCGCCACCCATCCTCAACAATGGTTACCTGGCCAGTAATCTGTTGCTGAGTCCACTTGCCCCAGTTAAGGCAAGCATCCACTCTTTGGCATGCATGGGGAGTACACAGCTCAGGCAGCAACAGTGCGATCCCTGTGTAGTCAGGAGGCTACCATTATGCAGGTACTTGACGACCCCACAATAGGATGGCTACTGTGCTGTGATTTTTGTGTATTACTGTATTAAGGCGAAGGGTTCACAGATATAAACGCACAAAGGTGGAGCACACACTGCACTGGGCGACCTTCCCTGTACGATCCGCACTCCTAGAGAATTTTGAAAATTGGTGGCAGATCAGACCCACCAATGGAGACCATGTGTTTATTGAATGTAAAGTCTTAGAATATTCTAGAAGTGGAATCTTGAGGCTTAGTCATTAACCATGTCAAAACAGGGTCGGCACCAAGAAATCCATCCGATGGAGAGGCGTAGGGAGAAAGGGATAGTGGAAGGATAAGCACGCAGCGCGCAAAGGAAGTAACACTAAAAAGGCTGTGACCCTGTGGTAGCCATGTACACACTCGTAAAAGAGTTCTTAAAGCGAAAATCGAGAGCAGTTAGTACAGAACAAAATAAGCAGCGTAAGCATTAATCGTCGTGTTTCATTAAAAAATCAAGCTTCTGCTCGGAGTGCTTACTGATATATTTCTTTAATACCGTTGAAATACTTTGTTACGCGTCCTCTGATACGATAATCAAGCTAAGTGACATAAAACGTGAGACCAGTAGATTAGATACATCCGGTGTTACCTCATAGTGACTTACCACGTGTTCTTTAAGCTCGTAAATTCAGTTATCTAAGTCGTTAATTCTGGCTGTAATTTCAGTTTCAGACATGAAATTATCACATTTGTTATTGTTATATGTCACAGTATGTTACTGGCCCATTCGTCTCAACAATGGTCTGCGAGCCCACATGTGACAAGTTCGCCACTGGAAAAAAGATACATTTTGTAAAAATCTGAGATGAATTTAAAAGAAAATGATTTCATGATTATAAGTGTCATGGCCCAATATGAATAAAATTCTGCTGCAAAAGAACAATTTATACTCAAAACCTGGTCATGTCACCATTTATCTTAGACAAACAAATCCTGAACGCCACGATACCTTACATTACCTACTTACAGTGATTAAACGTATGCATCATCAGTCTTAACAGGAATATTCGATTCTTCTCTCGTGAAACCGATATATAAATTTCAGCGGAAGATAAAAATAGTCCGATCTATTGCTAAGAATCAAAATCCACAATCACATTTTGATTATCAGTCAATTAGCATATTATCAACTGTATCCAAAGCTCTGGAATATATTTTCCACCATCAGTCGCAGCAAATACTACTTTCATGCCAAGCATCAGTCTTTTCATGTTAGCTATCAGTTTGAATTTTTAACTGAAATAGAAGCAAAACCTCATCCAGGTTTTGAGCAAATTAGAGTGCAGCAGAATCGCAGGAGGAATTTTAGGGCCAGGTTGGCAAAAAGTCAAGCAGAAAGTAAAAAATATTGCTGCTAGTAAGCCATCATGGGAGGGGTCTAGACCAGATGTCACAGGAAATGTTAGGTATACAACACGAGGTCATGGGTATGATGAGATCTAATGTCAAATTTAACCAGGTGACAGAGAAGATATGGGATTTCTGTAGAGATTTTGATGAAAAAAGATCAGGTGCCCGTAGCAGAGGCAGCAGGAAAAGCCTCAGTAGCAACTTAGATTGCAGTATTAAAGTTGACCAGGATGAAATAGGAGCAGCTACAGCACACACTCACGGGAGGTTTGTGGAGGTTCAGCTGCTTTCACTGGGCAGGGAGACAGCTGGATCCTAAATGATAACAGGTGCAGGACTCACTGTTCTCGCAGTCACAAAAGTGGGAGCCGTTCCTCCTGAGCCTGTAAGGGTCCAGAAGAGAATGGAACCCATACCTCCCATCTGAAGCAGCTATAGTGGCCGGCACGAAAGTAGAGTCCTCAAGGTCACGGCCGCTGCCTGCCGCCAGCAGGGGCTGCAGGCTGTGATTCACCTGCCTCTCGGCTTTGTTGCCATGTAGGTACTGTCAGCAGTGTGGTAGGTCAGAGCAGCTGAAAGCTCAGTGTTACCATGCTATATAGAGTGTTCACACCTGATCTTAATGTCTTACTGTCTTTAGAAAGGTGCTTTGACATGTGTTTGGTGGTGAACAACAGTGCAGGAGCAATGGCCTACTTGTAGTACTCCTCCGGTTGGTGTGCATAAAGGGCTGAAAGACATTCGTAAACAATCGAAAATTATCATATCGAATGTACTCAAGGTTTTTCCTGATCTGGCTGACAATGAAGAAGGGAGAATAACTTAAATTTTGCGAAAATTCATAAACCTACTGCTAAAGCGTGTGGTGTCTCAGAGTCAACTGTAGGCCATATTAGCAAATCCATGTCATTGGCAGAATCTCCAGACATGAATGAGTGTTGATTCTCCAATAAAAGGATACGAACGTGAACAGAAATCAACCGACTTTGACGATTGTAACGAAGAGCTCGTACATAGAACTGTACTTGGATACTACGACAGGGGAGAGTACCCAACGGCTAAAAAAATATAGGCTGACCTCCGTGAAAAAATTAATTACTCGGGCTCAGAGACCTCTGTTCTTCATCTTCTCCGCTCCCTTGGCTTCCGATTCAAGAAGTGTAATGATGGACGGAAATTCGTAATGGAACGCAGAGACAATGCAGCACCAAGAGCGAAGATACTGCATAGAATGCACTTCCTGTGTGCTGAAGACAGCAGGCCTGTAGTGTACTTGGATGAAACTTGGGCTTCACAGAACCACACCAGTAAGTATATATGGTATGACTCCACAGGAAACGGCGGTTTGAAAGTGCCTACTGGTAGAGGTGGTCGATTAATCGGTGCCCACGCTGGATCATTAACCACAGGCCTCATAACAGAGACCAAACTTGATTTTCGTGGTGCGAAAAGTTCTTTCCAATCCGATTACCATTCAGAAATGAATGGAGAAGTTTTTAAGAATTGGTTTTCTCGACCGTTGTCTGCAGTGGAAGAAGGGTCAATTATCGTCACGGATAACGCCTGCTACCACTCCATTCAGATAGGAAAGCTGCGACGTTCAGATTGGCGCAAGGCAGACGTTATGGAGTGGTTACAGAGAGAGAATGTTTCATTTTCAGTCGATGAAACGAAGAATAAACTCCTGTCTAATGAAGAAATCGTAGGTGTCAAAAAGACTTACGAATTGGATCAACTGGCCAACGAAATGGGACACCAATTAAAGCCAGAAGTAGGGAAAAGAAATACTACTTTCAAACTTCCTAATGTCGAGAAGTTAACACACGAAGCTCTTGACAACGTTAGTCAGCAGGACCGGGAGAGGAGCGTAAAACATACAGAAGCATTGCAAGAAACTGATTTCTTGGACCAGGTTTTAAGAGACACCATAGTGGAATCTGTGATGATATTCCTGGCTGAAACAAGCGACAGTGAATCTGAAGACACGGAGCCAGAAGATACTTCAGTTAAGGTAAGTGCTGTCTATGTAAAAAGGTGACTTCATTTAAATGTTTGTCTATTTATTTCAGTTATAAAGGACATACTGCGAATGTTTTCCCCTTACAGTAGAGGTCTGATAAATTTATCACAAGTGGTGGCAATTAGTTTACTCGACATTAACTGTCAATTAAATAAGATTGTCAGTTCTGCATTAATTAAAAACAGTTTTTCCTAAAAACCTGTATCGAATGTCTTTACATTCGGATATAATCATACTGCATTCGCTTTACTTGTACATTCGAAATTTCACTCCTATTTTTTATAGAAGGAGTTACTGGCTGTTTCGTAGTAAGGGTAATGCAGTTCATAAAATTACAAAACGTTGAGGTGCTTCTGTATCGACTGTATATGTAAACAGTGCAGTAACTTCAGAACAGTCCCAGCACCTATTCTGATTCTCCAAGAAGAGCATAGAAATCTATGATATTTGATGACTTTCACAAAAAGCTAGAACGTAGAATTGTATTAATTTAGTATGACAGAGGATAGTATCCGATGGCTAGAGAAATACAGGGTAGTGTCCATGATAAAGTTGATTATTCTGGCCAATCACTTCAATGTACTGTCTTCTCCGCCCACTTGGACGAAATTTGCAACACAAGCCAGGGACATTTCAGTAGTAAGAAAGAGGTTTTTGTGTACCAAGCACGTATTGGGTGCTGAGAATAATAGCCTTACAGCTAATTTAGATAAAACTTGGTTTCACAAAACCTTTCAAACAAATATTTTGCTTGACTTCAGTGAAAATATTGGCTTCAAATTAACTACAATTACTTTTGCATAGCGTATATTGGCATTTTGAGTGATGGATGCAATGACAAAGGACATGTATTGGCAGCCAATAAAACATTTTCAGGAAGTAGGGAATATTAGAGGTCATATTGAAGTGAGCCGTCCGAACACAACACTTCGCGAGGGCCTACAACGCCTTGCGCCTCGCGCACTGCTGCGCACGGAATATCGCGGAAGTAATTTGCCTTTGTACGTGATACGATACAATAATGATGCCTGAAATGTTACCAAAAATAATTTTGTAGTTTTCTTAACAAATTTCTCGCAGGAAGTTTCTTCGCAGTCCTACAGAACGAAAATTCACCAGCGACTACATTTTTACTATGCAGTCGGTTTTAATGAACATTTGAAATTATCACTATTACAAACTGGCAATGCTGTAAGACGGTGAGATGACCTTGAAGCCCTATTTTCTTGCCACCCTCTATAATGACTGCCCTTCAGCGCATTGGGCAATGATGCGGGAGTGTGCAGCCAGCCCTCGGAGCCGTTAGCGTTTTCACGCGGACATTTTCTGGCCAGAAAACGCTGCTCATTCCGGCCCATTCTTCAGTCTAAACTTTGCGAATAGGCAAGCAAAGCTTTCTAACATATGCACTTATAGCAGAAGCTGTAAAACTTTTGCATTTGTTGGGAATTTCGTTAAATGTGAAATGAGCATTTCATTTTTTACTCGTCAAGTTTCGTTAGATCGTAAAAAGTCCGTAAAATTGCTGTATATAAACTAGAAAAATAGCAATGAAACACAGGAACTGGCTGAAATTTCTCCTCAGAACTACAAGACATGATAAAAGGAGACGATATTCTTCAATTTGTATTGGGAACTGTGACGATTACGGCTAAGATCTTTGACATCTCGCGGTAACTTACTGAGGAGGGATGCAGGAAAATACTGTACACCTTTATGCACAAGAGTGAGGGAGGCGTGATCTAAATGAATGGACTGACTGAATTTCTGTATAGTATTACCAGTAATTAAATGAAAAATGCTAATTCCAGGGAATAAGCTCACATTGTTAAAACGAACATCATTAAAGAAAATGTATGTTGAGAATACCAGTTAGATTACAGTTATCGAAACTGGACCACGAGGAAGCGAACTGTTTCACATGCCAAAAATATTTACGTATTTAATTTCTTTAGTATTTTTGAATAATATTTACAAAATTTCTTCATTTATATCCTAATGTGCCGTTATGTACATCTAAAACTAACATTTTGTAGTGTGTAATTCGTGGTTTCATTTTGTAGGAAACCAGTTTCACATACTGAAATCTGGAAACTTTTCCAGCTTTGAAATTTGCCGCTAGCTCTACCATGAATGTCAAGTCTGGACAGTTCCTGACTCTTTTCTTGGTTTTCGACGAATTTATTACATTTGTAGAGTAGAGCTGAATTTGTTTCATCAGCTCAAGAAATCTGCAAATGTCTGGACTACAGGAGTATAACTCACTATTCACTTATATTTGTTGTGGAAAGTTTCACAAACATTAGCAGTTTGCTGTTTATTACATCTTAGTTCTACCTACACAGATGGAGGAAAGAGTGCATTTTCTTCTATATAAGTTTCCATTAAGTAATCGCAAAACGTTTGCAATTTTCTCAATGTAGGCATCGCTGACATGAAATTGTCAATCAAAGATTCACCAACAATTTCAGGATCTAGCATTGGTAAACCAATTTCATTTCTTGCTTAAAAGTCCTGTGCCAGTCCCAATGTCTGTATTTTTCGCCACCAGCTCTGTGTTAAATGAGAGTTCCATCCTTGATTTCTTATATCAGTTCAGACTTCACTTGCAGCTTTCATTATGCTGCCTTCAAAGGCTGAAAACATGGTTGATGGTGCAAATTTCAGACCTAGATCGTTAAATTTATCGACAACTGTTTGAAAGACACAGTGACAAGACGAAGTTTTCTAAATAAGAAAAAGCCATTGGAATATAGTGTCCATTAACCAAATCAAGTACTGTAAGCAACTAACAAAGTAACTTTGTACGTCACTTGAAAGTTTCTGTCAACATATATTGTGTCACACTGAGAAAGTATTTTAAGGTTATAAGTTTTATCTCGGTATCGTTTTCTAGGAAGAAATTTTTTCCGTGTGTTGTTTCCACATTTAGCGTGTTGATCACCTCATGAACCTCTTCAGCACTCACTGGCAATTTCGGCAGAATTTTCCGCCTAGCTTTGTAAACAGATTTATGATAGCTGTCGACGTCTCCGATTGTTATTTCTTGCGTATCTCCTCCATTAAACTGATTCTAAATTAGCTTTGATGATCTCTCATGGGTATCTTCTGTGGCTCTTCTCTTTAGATTACAGTTTTTTTTTTTTTTTTCCTCCGAATTTTGTTACAAGGTATTTGCACATGATTGTGGACTTCTTGAATCTCCACAACATACAGCTCCTCAATAGAAACCGTTTTAATAAAGCTTCTGCAATCCTCAACTTTGCACGTCCATCGTGCTATACCACTTTTCAATAATTTTGGAAACCCGAGGGTTGTACCGTGCAGAAGTAACATTTTCCCTCCCATTTTACTTACTGAAACTGCAATCTCATCGGAGGACATGAAAAGAAGAAGGAACGAATATTGGGTTTAACGTCCCGTCGACATGGAAGTCATTAGAGACGGAGCACAAGCTCGGACAATCCCAAGGATGGGGATGGAAATGGTCCGTGCCCTTTCAACGGAACCATCCTGGAATTTGCCTGGAGTGATTTAAGGAAATCACAGAAAACCTAAATCTGGATGGCCGGACGCGGATTTGAACCTTCGTCCTCCCGAGAGAGCGCTGAGTGAGCTAACGACTGCGTCAACTCGCTCGGTTCAGAGAAGATGTTCACTCTAAAACGATCTGCTGTAGACTGAGATATGAGTTTGCAAACTGCTGGGAGTCTCGGTGCTGTAACTTGCAGGCCATTAGGCTAGTTCGACAGGAATGTGTCCCGTTACCTTCTAACCTTGCCGGTTTCGGGAGGAATGGTTCCTGTGCACTTGATAATATGTTTACAATCAGTGTTCAGGCTGAGACAATGTGTACCCAATTGTTAATGGATTCCCTGGTCATGAAGAACAATTCATGGTGGAACGAAAATGTTCAAATGTGTGTGAAATCTTATGGGACTCAACTGCTAAGGTCATCAGTCCCTAAGCTTACACACTACTGAACCTCAATTATCCTAAGGACAAACACACACACCCATGCCCGAGGGAGGACTCGAACCTCCGCCAGGACGAGCCGCACAGTCCACGACTGCAGCGCCCTAGACTGCTCGGCTAATCCCGCGCGGCATGGTGGAACGTTCCTTTCGTTTGTCCTCGAAGCTTCCCTGGGACCGCGCGAATCACACTCGTGATAGCGGAATGAGTCCACGTGCTGTTGATTCTGTCTAGTTACACGACATACTGTTCTTCGGATTTAATCGGAGACGTCTATTGGCGTGCTGCACTGCTACCCATCTAAAATCACTTTAAATGAGGGTCGCCGCCATGCGAAACTGGGTTAGACATCTCACAATTCCAAAATCAGTAATTAAAATCCCGCCAGTTACCTGTTTACTTTTGGGTAACATCATGAAAATACCGATTCAGCTTGTAACACTATAACAATAGACAGAGGAATGAAAGGTCAAAATATCGTCTGCCTCAATATGTACACTGTGTCACACTTGCACCAGGCGAGCGGTCTACCCGACGGGAGGCCCTCGTCACACGCCATTTTTTCCTCTCCCTAGTCGCGAGCTCTAACACTTGTGCAGTCAACAGTGCATAATAATGTGACAAGTAGGCAGGTTTAAATGCTAAATATAATAAAGATTGTAAAATGTTAGGATGCCAACTAATTTTGTTTTATTTCACCAATGAAAACGATTCCTACAGCCAGTCTATAGCTAATATTCGTAACAAGATGCCTGGCCATTAATCATTAGTTCCCAAGCACTGCCAAAGTCACAAAAATGCTTCGCACGACCTTAGAATCAACAAGAGATTGTACAAATATATTTTCCGAAGCCACTTTGACAATTAATTCCGTCTTTACGCGAAGTTGCACCCCACACACTAGTTCGCGTTCCGCCATGTCGATAACCAATCGTAGACTGCCTAGCGTTAACACAACATTGTACAAATACGTCATCCGAGACAAGTTTTCATCAAACTGTTCCGTCGTTACATGAGATCAGGTTTTATACAAGGATTCATATATTACCTCCTAGGAAGCCGATCGTAGTCTAGTAGTGAGTTGTCTTAGCAGTTTAGCTCCTGCTATCTAAGGGCACACTTGTGATTGGTCCATCCTTTCCATCGATAAACACTGACAGTAACTGAAATTTGCAGTTAGCATTCCCTGATGAATTGGGTGGTACTGAAGTTATTATTAAAAAGTTCTCAGTGCAAGTGAAGTAATCAGCACGGTTTGAGCTGTATATTAATATTTGAACAGCTGCTAATCGTGCGGTCGTGTGCGCAAGCTTCGCCACAGGAAAACAAGAACTTCATACAGAGAAGCCACGAGGCGGCGCCACAGACATTCCGCTCCGAATGTGTCATTGACTATGGAGGTTTTAATTAGTAGTCACTGTCTTGTTAATTACCGTACATTTATCGTTACGTTTGTTTTGTCATGCTGTAAGGTTTCAGTTTATAGATGTGATGTTCCTTTTAAACTTTTTATGTTGGCTTTTGCACAACTGTGTCTTATTTACTGTGCTAAGCTAGGAGCTTCCCATTATTACTATTCACACATTTTATGTGGATTTTAAATAAGGGTCTAATTCCACATATTCTAAGTGAGTGCATGTTTCCATGAGTTACCCACTACATTATCCCATATGACGTTATTCAATGGAAATAGGTAAAATATATGAAGTTACTGATCTACGATACTGCTTACTCACTTGCCTTAGCTATAGTGCCCTCCGCTGGCCTCAGTTATTTGTATAAATACTAGATGCATCCAGGCCATCACCAGCACTTACTATGTACCTACGCATATGGATTTTGACGTTGATACCTACATCAGAATACTTTATGGTATGTGCAGTTGGCATGCATGGCTGTTAATCATATAATTCGTTTTTACTTTTATTATGCATCATTTGGCCTGTAATAGATTCTGCCTCAGCCAACTAAACTTCGTTGGTTACATCACTGTTTTTCTATTTGTAACAGATCTGAAGATGGCACTAGCCGAAACTGGTAATTGTGAACTGTAAAATTTGTGTGATCGAGGTGGACCTTTACAAATAAAGTTCCACAACATGATCGCGGACTCATTTTCAGAATTTATGTCTTCAGCTGATGAACATAATTTTCCTGTATAGTTTTCTGTTCAGTTCAACCACACTTTTATACGTTTTTGATCTTGTTTTTACACAGATGTACCATCAAGAGGTGGTTCAAACGCCATGAAACTAGTTGGCTTATAAATAAATACTTATCATACAGCTGAAGCGATTTTTTCATCGGGATATAATTCTTCAGCTGTGGTTACCTACACTCCAAAATTTTCTACACTTTTAGGTAAGATTCCGAGATACGACCACTGTTCACTGGTAACAGTTCAGTGGTAACAGTTTAGTACACTGAATACAACTGGTTACTAGCAACTCCTGCTGATAATCGCAACAACGAAAGTGCATAGTTAAAAGTACATAAAATGTACGGAAACAAATCAAGTTAATAGGTATGATTAGCCATAGCCAATTTCGTGAATTTTATCTCACACCACCTCCTGCTAGCTATGAGTTAGTTAGTTTCTTTCTATCAAGAAAATCCACCTTGACTAATTTGCAACGTTCACAGACAAAAACATGAAACTGCGTAAGAAAAATTCGACACCTACACACAGGAATACACGTACGAGTGCTTTGTAGGCTTCCTATACGGGAAAAGTAACTTCATTGACGACAAAGGATCACTAACTCTAGATTCCAAAATGCTAAAAAGTTAAAAAGACGAACTCCACCCCGACCTTCCACCTCAACCTCACAAGGGCTGCTGGCTGACTACTAAAATTCGTGAGCTCTAAACCACTCTACGAAATTATTCAACACATAGGCCTTTCAGCCAGTCAAAACCAGGAGCAGAATGTAGGCATTCTTATTGGCCATTTCCTGCTCCTGCTTACAGAGCTTCTGCAACGTGCTGCCTCCTGGCAGGACACAAAGACCTTTTTCTGCAACGGTTAATGGGATCACCTTCCATCATGAGGAAAATTGACTATGTAGACTCCAGTCGCAACTCATTTAGGAGGATTAGGGAAGGCCCATCAGCTCCAAACTGAAGCAAATAAGCCCTTCTTTCTCTAGCTGGATATTAGCCCAGGTCACTCCAATACACACACACAGGCGGCTAGTAAACCATATGTAGCACCTTACAGCTCTAGGGTATTTTTCTAGAAAGCAGTGACGCCTATTAATGAGACTAGGATAAACGTTTTAAAGCTAAGTTAAAGGACATCATGTGGTAGGAGATATATATGGGAAGATATGATAACGTGAAATGCAATATGTTCCATAGTAAATGTTGTTATTACTTGAAAGTAGCTTTCCTGGGAAGTTATCCAGAAATTCCATTAAAGATGCAATAACCCGTGGATAACAAAAAGAATTAAAATAACACGCAAGAGGAAAGTAGAAATTTATATGAAAACCAGAATCAGTGAACATCCAACACTGGATTCTACAAGGCAAACCGACAAGGAAGATCAAAGAGTGTCTTAGATCGGCAAAGGAGAGAAAAGGAACCCACTTGCAATGTCTGGAATATACCGTATACCATGCACATGCGGAAAAGTTTATGTCGAAATGACTGGACGATCAATTAACACCAGGAACAAAGAGCATAAGCGACATTGCAGGTTGGGGCAGGTGGAGAAATCGGCCGTGGCAGAGCACGCACAGAGTGAGACCGACCATGTAATAAAATTCGCCGACACGGAAGTTCTGGCTGTAGAGAAGCACTATCACACGCGCTTGTTCAGAGAAGCTGTAGAAATACAAAAACGCGCGAAAAGTTTCAACAAGAAAGAGGAAAGCCTTAAAGGTAAACGGATCCTGACCTCCCGTACTGCAGCGAACAACCGTCGCAGGTAGCAAGAGGAGAACCCCACCGGAAATGCCCGCAGAGAAGCCCTCGGATGTTAGCGCGCCAAGTTCTTACAGTCTGCGGCCGCGAGCTCGGCTCCAGTTCACCACCGGCAATGGAGAGTGAAGCTTTGACAATGCCAGCCACTCGTGCTGGCGAAACGTCAGTAAAATCATTAGCTGAACGTCGGCCGAAGACCCGAGACAGAAGCCAATAGGCAGTTTGTCAACAAGTGGCCACGAAAGCCCTAAAAATCTTGTATCTTTCCTTCCATCACGACTGTCAGTTACCCTGAAGAGAAAAAAATTGTATGTGCAAGCGCATGTCTGTGTATTGTGCAAACTTTGTTTTTTCGTGTGAGTAATTCCGTTGAAAACGTGTTGAAATTTTGTTGTTCATACGGAAACAAGCCCAACACCTACCTCTAGGAAAATTTGGGAAAAATGTTATGGCCGAGCATTGTGGCGCCTCGGTAATGGCACTGAATTCATATTCCGGAGGGGCAGTGCTTGAATTCTCTTCGAAGCATCACGATTTAGGTTTTCCGTGGTTTCCCGAAATACCTAAGGCAACTGTGAGAATGGTTCCTTTGAAAAGGGCATGGGCGATTTCCTATATATCCCGTTTTTTTTATGTTGATACCCCTATCGGGCACCTCCCCACGTGGCGGATAGGGGAAAGCTTCGTAGATATAGGTGGTACTGGGGAAATGAAATACCCAGGGCGGACCAAAAACCAACAAAAAACACAAACCCAATGGTGCCTGTTCAGCATCTGGCGGCCAGTGGCCAGCGTCTGTTCCACTAGTTGAGGTGGCTGTACTAAAACCTTCTCGGATTCAAAAATCGAGTCGTACACCTGTGGTCTCAACAGAGACCACCACAAAAATCAAAATTCAGCTTGAATGCATGACGGAAAAGACGACCACAGAGTCACTAGCCAGGCACCAGTCGGTAGACTGAATTCACCTGATCATCGGATGCTGGGGGATCAGGGACACCATGCGGAGAAGAATCGGAGCTCCTCAAAGACTTCTCACTCTCTCAAAACGAAACATAAAAACTCTATTGGCACAATTAATGTTAACACCCTCACTATCACAGGCAAATTAAAGCAACTCACCAACACAATGGGAAAATTTGTCCTGAAAATCACTGCGCTGCAAGATTCAAATGAGTGAGATTTTCACTCTGCAGTGGAGCGTGCGCTGATATGAAACTTCCTGGCAGATTAAAACTGTGTGTACCGACCGAGACTCGAACTCGGGACCTTTGCCTTTCATGGGCAAGTGCTCTACCAACTGAGCTACCGAAGCACGACTCACGCCTGTCTCACAGCTTTACTTCTGCCAGTATCTCGTCTCCTACCTTCCAAACTTTACAGAAGCTCTCCTGAGAACCTTGCAGAACTAGCACTCCTGAAAGAAAGGATACTGCGAAGACACGGCATAGCCACAGCCTGGGGTATCTCTCCAGAATGAGATTTTCACCCTGCAGCGGAGTGTGCGCTGATACGAAACTTCCTGGCAGATTAAAACTGTGTGCACCGACTGAGACTCGAACTCGGGATCTTTGCCTTTCGCGGGCAAGTGCTCTACCAACTGAGCTACCGAAGCACGTGCTTCGGTAGCTCAGTTGGTAGAGCACTTGCCCGTGAAAGGTAGAGGTCCCAACTTTGAGTCTCGGTCGGTGCACACAGTTTTAATCTGCCAGGAAGTTTCAAGATTCAAATGGTTCAAATGGCTCTAAGCACTATGGGAATTAACATCTGAGGTCATCAGTTCAAAAATGGTTCAAATGGCTCTGAGCACTATGGGACTTAACTCCTGTGGTCATCAGTCGTCTAGAACTTAGAACTACTTAAACTAACATAGGGACATAACAGACATCTATGCCCGAGGCAGGATTCGAACCTGTGACCGCAGCGGTCGCGCGGTTTCAGACTGCAGCGCCTAAACTGCTCGGCCACTCCAGCCGGTGGAGTTCATCAGTCCCTTAGACTTAGAACTACTTAAACCTAACTAACCTTGAGAGTCGACAGAAGCCCCTCTCATATTTCTATCTTACTCTAATTCGATTTTCCTCTCTAATTGCGTGCGGTGAAAAGTTGCTATTCCTTCACACGTGGACTTCCCACGCAGCGTCTCTCGTCACCCGGGTGGTCCGGTGACAGGCGGGCTCTTCTGATCTTGAAAGGGTTAAGCCGACGGGTGTGGGGGAGTCGAGTGAATGCTTTCCAGACGCCGACATTGTCATAATAGCGGCAGAGACACGCCCGCATGGGCCTGAAGGAGCGGCTGGGCTAGAGATTCCGTTACTTCGCAGAAACTTAGCGAAAACACTTTCTGGCGGGCTACCGGCGAGGCGTGGGAATGACTTGTGTTCCCAAGCAGTCTTGGCGGGAAAATTCCCGCGTTTTCTGCAAAATCGTAACTGTGATTGGCTTGCTCAGGGCATAGCTCTGTGATGTAGCAAAATCGGTGCAGAAGTTGGCGCCAAGAATCTCCATTGGTGGAACGGTAGTGCTTCGGCAATAGAGTGGAATTTTCCGCCGCTTTTCGAGTTACTGATTGGAACGTTTAACCACGGCCACTGTCGTGGGGGCGGGAATGTTGTGTGTTCGGCTTGTACGGGTGGTCTTGAGGGTAGTCGGCTCTCGCCTTTTGGTCGTAGTAGGTTACAAGACTGAGCTCTCGCTGCTCTGGACAGCCTGCCTTCCGTTGGCTGTCTAGTATACTTTTATTTGATTATAACTATTTAACGAAGTTGCTGAAGTTTCGACTTCAACGTAACATTCCGAGTACAGTTGGTAATTGAGCGTTCTGCGTACAAGCGGCATATGTTGTCTGTCTTGGGCAGCTTTGGCTAAAGTTGACTGTATCGGAGTTACTGTGTGACTTCGCTTGTTAAAATCAATCACTGTACCGTCAGTGATTGTATGATGAGCCTTCTTCATCTCCCTCAGATGCGCATTTGTATTGATACGAAGTCTTTAGTCTGGAACAACCAGACCGGGACAATTTGTTTCGGCCTATGCTTGCGACATTATCATCACCACGACGGGACGTCGAAGTAACCAGCCATCGCCTCCGGTACACCAGATCGTGTCCTTGCAGTTGAAAAGACAGCTTGGTAATGTATGTCCGCAGCACCGGCAGATTAGGGAATTTGCACTGTGACAATCAGAGCTCAGCAGAGCGCGCCTGTTCGTCTTTTTCTAACTTGGTTCTGTCTTGGGTGTTCATTGTCTGAGTTCTCACTACTGTAGCAACAATTAATGTTAGGTTGGTTGTGTGTTTTCTCTTAAGATTTGAGTTGCAAGGGATTGGCTCCACATACCACTTCGTCATAAATGTCACAATCTAGTTTATGGACAACTTCACCTTCACAGCATTTATTTGAGTATCCAGTTTGATCCATTTTGATGTATTGTAAATGTTTCATGTGTTTTGTTTATGATTTTGAGTTTAGTCATAATAAATCAAATTGTTATTTTGGACAGAACTTTCATTCTGTTAATCGGTAGAGCAACCCTTTCATTTCTCACTATGTTACTGAAACTTTCCTCTATTTAATTAATGTCTATCAAATTAAATTATTGCAGGTGCCAAACTCTTTTCTACCCCACTTGCAGGGTCGATTACCGTCAGTTCGCGTTTCTTTTTAATCCATGTGCAACATCAAAAGTCGGAGTTAGAATAGGGGGGGGGGGGGCTTAGAGCATCATTTATATATGAAGATTCTTTAAGAATTTAGTGTTAAATACACTACTAGCCCCTGCACCTCGCATAAAATGGTGACCCTTAGCCTCAGATCTTTCCTGTGAATCACTGATAAGCAAACAGTGTTCTTAGTAGGAACATTCAAATTTTTTTCTCTACTTTTTTTAAATGTTTAATACCCAAGTTGTTTTTCTTATAGTTCCGTGATTAGTTTTAAGTAGCGGTGTATGATTACTGTTTTTGTTTTCAGCGTATATATTTGTTTGTTTGTTCATTGTTTTGTGTGTTTCTTTGATGAGGTGTCCGCACTACACAACATTTTGTCGGGTTTGTGTGCAGTTTCTGTACCACAACAAATCGTGCATGTAATTACAGCTTTGGAACGGCGTTGTTGAAATTTTATGTCTACGTGGAAAAATATATGGAGTAGATAATTTTTATTGTGCATTGTAGATAAATTAGTTTTTCATGAATGATCACGAGAAGTAAGGCACGACTATTATCCAGCGAAGCTAAAACAAAAGAGGATAGCATAATGGATGAGGGGCAATTTACTGACGGGGATAAGTTCGGAGATGAGATGGGAACATTTTTAGCAGGACAGGACGACAGGGTCATTGATGAGGACGGTGATTTGGACGCGATCTTAGAGCAACGTCGCGGCCGTGATTATGATAGTGAGATAGAGGATAAAACAGAGACAGGCACACAGGTCGAGACGGCAGCAGAAGTTTATAATCAAACGAACGAGAGCAGACAGGGGTCAGCTCGGTCACGTCAGAGCTCTAGCGCCCAGGTGTCCAGAGTTACATCCCCCATGTTTGAAGAGGATCAAAAAGATGACATAAACCCAATACTGAGCTTCCTACGATCAATGAAAGAAGAAGCTGACGAACAGCGTAAGAAGGAGAAGGAAGAAGCTGAGAAATAGCATCAGAAGGAGAAGGAAGAAGATAATGAACAGCGTAAGAAGGAGAAGGAAAAAGCTGAGAAACAGCGCAAGAAGGAGAAGGAAGAAGATGACGAACAGCGAAAGAAGGAGAAGGAAGAAGCTGACGAACAGCGTAAGAAGGAGAAGGAAGAAGCTGACGAACAGCGTAAGAAGGAGAAGGAAGAAACTGACGAACAGCGTAAGAAGGACACTGAGGCAATAATTTCGCATATAGGAGAAATTCGAGAGGAATTACTAACAATAAAGAAAGAATGTGGAGAAGTAAAACAAATGTCAATGGCTGCACAAAAAGTGGCAGGCCTGGCCAAAACGGCAGCAATAGGGGCAATGAAAGTCGCGGAAGCAACTTCTAAACTCGCAGGGCGCTTGCGACGTACAACACAATCCCACTCAAAATCCCTAGCGTTCTTAAAAACTCAAGGTAATATCGCGGTTGCGAACACCACGAAACGAATGGAAGAAGTAGAGAGTCGGATAGCAAAACTAGAGCAAAACGGGCACACGAGCACTGCGCGTTCGGATACCAATGATGGAGTACACAGAATTGTGTCTGCGAGGAAAAGCCCGCCTTGCTCTAGCCCAATGACCGAATGCGGAACTAACAATGCACACGCAGAAACAGCGAGTAATAGCTCCAGTAATTGTAGCCCACTTAGGAGAGTGAATTCTGAGTGCCACTTCCACTGTGATACAGAGGTAGCACATCACAGTTATCAGCAAGATAGAACAGGACACTCAGCAGACGGGCAAGTATCGGAAATGAGTGACAACACCAGTGCGAGGATCAGACAGGATTTTGATCACAATCACTTCCTGTCGATACCAAAATTCCGGAAGTTCAAAGAAAATGAAGGGTCGATGCATCCAAAGAGCTGGGTGATGCAGTTCACAAACTCATTACCGGCATCATGGCCAATCCAGACAAAATTAGAATTCATGTGTGGACACATCGAAGGCCAAGCCGCGGAAAAGATGCGGGGTGTGGCAGTGATGTGTCGGACTTATCAGGAATTTGTTGGTGCATTCCTGCGGACCTACTGGTCAAAGGAAACGCAAGACAGGATTAAAGAGGAAATAATATTTTGTCCTGAACTGGAAGTGTCCGGGCATAGGAGCGCAACCAAATTTCTTGATGATTTACTCAAGAAGAATCAATTTTTAGATAGTCCATATAGCAACGGAGAAATCATTAAATTCTGCTTTTCCAAATTGCCAGTTAGGTACCAACAGACACTTGTCGGGAAGTGTGGATCTGACATAGAAGCATTCAAGAGTCTATTGCGCGAACTCGAAGTAGTCTTTGATAAACAAGACGCAAAGGACAGGAAGAAGGAGCAAAGTAACAAATACCACGGGCCAGGAAGGGAAGACGACAACAGATCGCATAATCGCACTGGTCAGTTAGGAAACCAGGGTTACGGAAGTCAAGGTTACGCTATTCAAGGTTATGGAAACCAGAGACACGGAAACCAGAACGTCAGGGAACAGGGTCAATCTAGACAAGGAATTTGGGATAGGAGGAATAACGAACGGCAAAGCGACCGTAATTGGAGACAGAGATACCAAGGACAACAGTGGAGCCAGGAGATTGAAACTAGACCCGCAAATCCTAATGCACGTCAGAGGAGGGGGAGCTCAACAAGGGATTGACGCCAGACTAGTGCGAACACAGTGTAAGTAGGCTGTTTATGTTTTCTTATTGGCAACGTTACGTAGCGTTCTGTATGAAAATCACTGGCTGTGCTGTGTGCAGTCTGTGGCTAGTTTGCATTGTTGTCTGCCATTGTAGTGTTGGGCAGCTGGATGTTAACAGCGCGTAGCGTTGCGCAGTTGGAGGTGAGCCGCCAGCAGTGGTGGATGTGGGCAGAGAGATGGCGGAGTTTTAAAATTTGTAAGACTGGATGTCATGAACTGCTATATACATTATGACTTTTGAACACTATTGAGGTAAATACATTGTTTGTTCTCTATCAAAATCTTTCATTTGCTAACTATGCCTATTAGTAGTTAGTGCCTTCAGTAGTTTGAATCTTTTATTTAGCTGGCAGTAGTGGCGCTCGCTGTATTGCAGTAGTTCGAATAACGAAGATTTTTGGTGAGGTAAGTGATTTGTGAAAGCTATAGGTTAATGTTAGTCAGGGCCATTCTTTTGTAGGGATTTTTGAAAGTCAGATTGCGTTGCGCTGAAAATATTGTGTGTCAGTTTAAACACAGTCATGTACAATTGTTCAAAGGCAACAGGCCGCCGGAATTTCGCACGTAATCTCGGACCTGGCCAACTACGGATGATAAATTACGAAGATTTATCAGAAATCCTGCTCGAAGAACATAAAACAACTCCTCGACCGGATCGGCAGCCTCTTATCACAGTAGCAATAGCTGAAAAGAGTATGAATGCGATGATAGATAGTGGAAGCTACATAGCAGCAATATCTGAGGCAGCATACAAGAGGTGCTCTCAGAAGGTGGACTGGCCTGTCCTATCGGTTGAGAAAACCAAAATAAAAGGGGCATTAGCGGGTAAATGTACGGAGGTCACCCAACAAAAAAGACTGGAATTCTCCTGCCAAGGACACAAAATAGAGTCTAACTTCTGGATCGTGCCAAATCTGGCGGTCGACATGATAATAGGAACGGACTTCCTAAATGAGCATGAAGCGATAGTTGTTCTAGGACGAGGTAAAGTGGTTTTGAGGAAAGGGAATCCCGTCCACATTAAGTTCGACGACCAGCTGATCCCAGCTCAACTACCGTCTAACTGTCTACGGATAAACTACGCGTGTCTGAAAGACAGAAAGGAAGAACAGGTCGACGTTGCGGGTAGGGGAGAGGACACGGATGAGAACGAAGTCGGAATAATGGGAGAAATAAAGGAGAAAATAGGAGAAAAAGTGGAAGCAATAAAGAATATAAGGTGCGACCACCGCAAAGAACTTCATAAATTACTAGTAGAACATGCGGAGGTTTTCATTCCCAAGACAGGATCAATAAAGAACTTCCAATATGAATTCCGTGTACGTCCGCACAACCAGTTTCGTGTGCCACCCTACCCAATCCCCTTGGCATATCGACAGAAAGTAGCAGCTGAAATTACGCGAATGCTGAGAGAGGGAATAATAGAACCTACGGCTTCAACCTATAATAACCCGTTAAGAGTAGTCGAGAAGGCAGATGGTAGTATTCGTTTAGTCTTGGACTCGCGACAAATCAATATCATAATAGAACCCGAAACAGACAGACCAGAATGATTAGAGGAACTCTTATAAAACTTCCATGGAATATCAATCTTCTCATCAGTTGATCTAAAATCGAGTTTCTGGCAGATCGAGTTCCACCCAAATTGCAGACAGTACACAGCCTTTTTAGCATTTGGAAGATGTTACTGGTTTCGTCGTCTACCATTCGGTTTGAACATTTCGTCTGAGCATTCATTCGGGGGCTGGAAGGCATACTAAGCGATAATTTGAAACGTCATGTCACCAGCTATGTGGACGATTTGCTGATCGCGGAGAAATCTTGGGGAGAGCAGAATGCTGTCCTCGGTGAACTCCTTGCGACATTCAAGGAATACGGAGTGACTATCAATATCGAAAAATCGAATTTTGGGACGTCCTCTGTTAAATTTCTAGGACATATCATCACGGGTGTGGGCATTGCGCCAAATCCCGAAAAGATGTAAGCGATTGAAAAGTTTCCCATTCCTACGACTAAGAAGCAGTTAAGGGGGTTCTTAGGGATCATAAATTTTTACAACCACTTTATACATGTCAAAACTCAGAGCAGTCCTAGGTTGCATCAACTTACAGGAAAGAAGATTCCTTGAGAATGGGATGAGGCGGCCGAATCCGAATGGAAAGCATTAAAATTCGCATTATTACAAGCACCCATCCTCTCACACCATAATTTAGCAGAAGAGCTTTGCATAGTAACGGACGGTTCATACTCTGGTATTGGTGTCATGGTGTTCCAAGACTATGTACATGAAGGAAACAGGGTGTGGAAGACAATTACGTTTGGTAGCAGAGTACTAGCCAAGAGTGAGAGGAATTACTCAGTAACCGAGTTAGAGGCGCTGGCTATTGTATGGGCGTTTGAAAAATTCAGATACCTTCTGTTCGGTCGCAAGACGAGGGTCTACACAGACCACAAGGCTCTCGAGTTTCTGATGACTGCAAACCTTAATCACAGGCGGCTCATTAGGTGGGCATCATATCTTCAGCAGTACAATTTTTCAATAGAATATATCCCTGGCAGTCAGAACATTATTGCAGACGCCTTATCGCGGTCACCGATCGGACTTGAGCACAACATGGAAGAAGATCTGGAGGAAAATCACTACTGCCTTTTCTATATGCACAAAGTAGCCTTTGAAAATTTTATTACCTGTAGTATGCAGGACCTCAAGAAGGAGCAAGACAAGGACCCTGCCCTAGTGTTATTGAAACAGAAATGGATAGACAGAAGACACGCCACCGTCGGGCAGTTCTACCTCTTGCGGAAAGGCATAATTTTCCACCGAAATTATGCCAATGACACTGAATGGGGGGTATGCATCCCTGAACACCTAATAAACAAGGTTTTATGGCATACTCACCTCAGCTATGGACACGTCGGACCACGCAAGTGCAATCTCAAGCTAAGGACCATGTGTTACTTTCGAAACATGGAGCGTCGTATTCGGAGGGTACTGTCGGTGTGTAAAGACTGCCAAAAGGCTAAGCACAGCACTGTGAGCATGCAGGCACCATTATACCCAATCGTACCGACGAAATTAAGACAATTAGCAGCAACAGATTTGATGGAGCCTTTGCCAAGAACAAGAAGAAGATATACTTACGTATTAGTGTTTGTTGAACTAACGTCCAAATACGTTACCTTTACGGCACTGAAGAGGGCGACAGGACAAACTGTATGACGAGCCCTAATCCGGGATTTCCTACCACAGGTTGGTCATGTGAGTAGAATGATTTCTGATAACGGGCCACAGTTTAAGTCAAAAACATGGAAGGAGACGTTGCGTCGATGTAAAATTCATCCCATTTTTATATCTTCACACCATCCGAGCTCGAATGCTGCAGAACGGGTTATTAAGGAACTCAGAAACTTGTGCCGGTTGTATATAACAAACAACACACGACATGAGACGTTTTCCTTAAAGGCTTCCAGGATGAGATCAATGAGGCACCCCATGGGATAACAAAATTGGCACCCATTACAGTACTGAAAAACCGGATTCCTAAGGACTTGATAACCGAGGTCGTAAACTTCCCACCAAGGGCGCGAACGCAGCACCGAGCCATAGTGGGTTTGGCTCTCAAGAGGATACGGGCTGCAGCAGAGGTCAGGAAGAGACGTGCCGACAGGGGAGCTCGTATACGACACTTCCAAATTGGACAAAGGGTGCTCGTGAAGTCTCTCCGACTCTCTAACAAGCAAAAAATGAAATGCCAAAAGTTCTATTCTGTTTACAACGGCCCGTACCGTATAAGGAGAGCAGCTCACCACAATGCTTACGGATTGGAGACGCTGAAAGGAAAGAAGTCCATAGGACTCCACCACATCACTCACATAAAGGAGTTCGTGGAATAGTAGTAGTGTAAGTGGTGTACACAGTAGAATGGGCAAATACATGAACCTAGCTACAGTAGTAGTGTAAGTGGTGTACATAGTAGAATAGGCAAATATATGAACCTTTCTTCGGGGAACAATAATCATTGCATTAATAGATTAAGATTGCCAAAGTAATAACACGCTGCGTTGTCTCGCATAAGAATTTACTGCTGCTATCCTTTTTTTGTTAATGTTCGCGACTTCCAATGTCGATGGAGTAGGAGACACTATCTTTCCATGAGCAATGTTTTTGCCCTTTCCTGTGTGGTGTCCATGTTGAGGGATAATGATGAGTGAGGAGATGTCGCACAAACGGCCGCATACAAGAACGTGCATTTAGAAGCGTTCTGAGAAGTCGTGATACGCTCTATAGCGGCCACAACCAGTTCGTGAGACGTTCATACCAATGCTTGCAGGCACGCAACAGTGCACTGCAAGTTTGTGGTATATTGCGTCATTTCGGGGATGAATATGGGCAGTCTAGTTTTTACAGTGATGCACCAGCATCGTTGTCTTGCAAGTCGGGGTGAACCTGTGAGCGTTTGACTCCAATGGTGCCCTAGACGGTAGAAATGCGGGCATAAAGCCTACCATGCCTATGTGCTGGTTGGGGATTTAGCATGCTGCTTGCGACTGTCGCAGATGAATAACCAGGGAATTATACTTGGATATTCGTGACATACTGTGTAGCTGGCGTGTGGTGGGCGACTGAATCCTCAACAGGAACCAGTCATGGCTTGGTCATATTACATTGCCTCTGGAAAGGTGCGCTTTCATTGCTAAAACTGCATCACATACAAAATTAAGTTCAACTATAAATTTATGGTCTTGTATAGCCATGGCTAACACAGTCTCCGGAGTTCCAGTGAGGCGTAATGAAAACTCGGAGGTCATGTCGTATGGCGCGCACATCACTGTCGTCAATAGCGGCGAGCAGCGAGACATCTGAACGTAACAGGAATTATGTAAGAGTATTGTGTAAGGTAAAAAAATAAATAAATAAAGGAGAGTACTATATACTAGGATAAGTTAAACTTTAGGATTTAACAATAACTAGATCCTTAATATTGTGGGGGTTTTCTACCATAAGTGTTTGGCGCGCGCCTGTTGGGATGCTATTTTCCAGGTCACCAAACCACAGACCCCAAGTGGAGGGACGACGGGCGAGCGAATGTAGAATAGTTGCATGTTCTTTATAACTCAGTAAAACTTCCACCTGCATAATAACATAATTTATTCAAAAGACGTAGAATGTAGATCGTTGGCAATTGGTAGTTAACTCTTGAGCATGTCTACTGTCGCTCTATATAAGTAATAGTAATATTAGTGCGGGCCCACACATTTAGTTGTACATCCAGTATAGCGTCACACACCATGTACAGTAGTGAGATCGGTCTCTACACAAATATCAAGATAGATTATTTCCATGTCTAGATTAGATACACCAAGATTTTGTTATAATGATAGCCATAGATTGATAACTATAAAATTAAAATAAGAGTGTCTGAAATGACAGACCATCAATTTATCCTTATGTAAATTTGTTATAACATAGGTCATGAGCCCGCATCTCGTGGTCATGCGGTAGCGTTCTCGCTTCCCACGCCCGGGTTCCCGGGTTCGATTCCCGGCGGGGTCAGGGATTTTCTCTGCCTCGTGATGGCTGGGTGTTGTGTGCTGTCCTTAGGTTAGTTAGGTTTAAGTAGTTCTAAGTTCTAGGGGACTGATGACCATAGATGTTAAGTCCCATAGTGCTCAGAGCCATTTGAACCATAGAAGGTCATGGGAAAAAGTTAGGCATAAGATTTTTGTCAGAACTGTGCAGATGACGGGAATCGTGCCAATGCAGAGGCCAGGCAGAGCAAAAACAAGAGGTCATCGGCTACCTGCAAGAAGGCGAGCGTCCGGTCCTGCAAGCTGACAGTCACCGGGCTGTATACCTGAGGGATTAGGCGGCAGACAGCCCTCGCCGGGCCACAAGCGAAAGTGTGGCTGGCCGTTGACACTGACACACGACCAACATGCAACAGCCAGCTAGCTCTCCGGACGCGGCAGCCGTTTGGAGGGATTCCCTGCGGCAGACCACGTTGTCGTGAGTACACGAAGATCACATAAGGTGTCAGAACCTGCGCCTCGTGTGCCTCAGGACAGGAAGGGACGCTGTATACTCACCTGTTTGAGTTTTTTCAACTCACTACCATTGGCCGATCTGCATACACAAAGCAGTATCGTGCCACAAACTCTAACAAATGAATAGTCCCATTTCTAACTTCTCCTCTCACGTAGAGAGCACTTGTAGCAATCGTCGCTCCTAGTTCGATCCTGTCTGGATGACCTCAGACACTTGTGGAGTCACTCCACGTGCCATCATCCCTCGTCAACCTGCAATATTGGGAAATGTAAAGTACTGTCCTGGGTGAGGAGAGATCTGGACTGGTGATGTATCCCAACTAGTAGACCTCAGAGACAATTAATCGACGTGAGGAGAGCCTATCACTATGTCTTCCTACCGTACTGCCGTGACCATATGCGTGGATCTTGCTGCAATCTCAACAGCGTACTGCAGATGCTTCAGCACACCCTATTGCTGTTGCAACAACGTAGCAACAACAGCCGACGTTTAGCCCTATGTGATGTCAGTACTGTGGAATTTGTGAAGTGCTTCGAATATTTCTAACAATGTGATTTAGTGCCTCATTCTCAGCACAGTCGTGAACTTTGTGCAATGTGCACGCACAACTTGATGCCCCATGAACCTTGTTTTTTTTTCTTAAATTTCTTTCTCTAGTGTTGTTTTTGTAACGTATGTTATACCTTGTATGTCTTTGTGAATTTTCACTGTAATTCTTATGTAAGTGATAGAGTAGGGCGCACAAATTACTGTATTGTTCTCTACACCATGTTTTTTTTGTATTCTGAATTTTTTGTTGTGTGTATGCAAGCAGCGTGCCTGAAGTCCCCATAAACTGAAGCAGATACCACCACTGTCATTGTGAATGGACCATCAGTTCAGGGAACATTTTGTAAAGGTTATTCTTGCTGCAGGGAGACAGAATGAATCGGAGGTTGTAATTAGATTCTGAAAGCTCACAAAGAGATTGTTAACCTAAATCTTATCATGTGTGATTGAGTTCAGGTTAGTTTAATGATTGAAATTGTTTTAACATCTTGGGCATTTAATTGCAGAGCCCTCCAACTCTGATTGTAAAGAATAAACTGCTCCATATTTGGCTCACATGCCCGGGACATATTTAGAGTGTGAATGTCTGTGTGAAGCGGTGTTTGGAAGGGGCTCCCTGGGTATGGATGTGTGATGTGAGTGTTAGAGTTCCCCATTAAGAATGTGAAGTTGGCTACATCTTAAATAATCCTCCCTCCATGAGCTGCATTTTTCAGATGCAGTGATTTTTTTTTTATAGAGTGCGGCATGTGGAGTTAGTTTGCAAGATTGTTCTTGGGCGATTGACTCACTACCTTGCTCCTAAGTGAGCCAACCGCTCACCAATTACAATCTAAAATGGTGTAGGGATTATGAGAGGTGGCAGAAGCCCCCTCTCATATTTCAATCTTACCCTAATTCGATTTTCCTCTCTAATTGCGTGCAGTGAAAAGTTGCTATTCCTTCACACGTGGACTTCCCACGCAGTGTCTCTCGTCACCCGGGTGGTCCGGTGACAGGCGGGATCTTCTGATCTTGAAAGGGTTAAGCCGACGGGTGTGAGGGAGTCGAGTGAATGCTTTCCAGACGCCGACATTGTCATAATAGCGGCGGAGACACGCCCGCATGGGCCTGAAGGAGCAGCTGGGCTAGAGATTCCGTTACTTCCCAGAAACTTAGCGAAAACACTTTCTGGCGGGCTACCGGCGAGGCGTGGGAATGACTTGTGTTCCCAAGCAGCCTTGGCGGGAAAACTCCCGCTTTTTCTGCAAAATCGTAACTGTGATTGGCTTGCTCTGGGCATAGCTCCATGACGTAGCAAAATCGGTGCAGAAATTGGCGCCAAGAATCTCCATTGGTGGAACGGTAGTGCTTCGGCAATAGAGTGGAATTTTCCGCCGGTTTTCGAGTTACTGATTGGAATGTTTAACCACGGCCACTTTCGTGGGGGCGGGTATGTTCTGTGTTCGGCTGGTATGGGTGGTCTTGAGGGTAGTCGGCTCTCGCCTTTTGGTCGTAGTAGGTTGCAAGACTGAGCTCTTGCTGCTCTGGACAGCCTGCCTTCCGTTGGCTGTCTAATATGCTTTTATTTGATTATAACTGTTTAACGAAGTTGCTGATGTTTCGACTTCAACGTAACATTCGGAGTACAGTTGGCAATTGAGCGTTCTGCGTACAAGCGGCCTATGTTGTCTGTCTTGGGCAGCTTTGGCTAAAGTTGACTGTATCGGAGTTACTGTATGACTTCGCTTGTTAAAATCAATCACTGTACCGTCAGTGATTGTGTGACGAGCCTTCTTCGTCTCCCTCAGAGGCGCATTTGTATTGATACGAAGTCTTTAGTCTGGAACAACCAGATCAGGACAATTTGCTTCAGGCTATACTCGCGATATTATCATCACCAAGACGGGACGTCGAAGCAACCAGCCATCGCTTCCGGTACGCCAGATCGTGTCCTTGCAGTTGAAAAGACAGCTTGGTAATGTATGTCCGCAGCACCGGCAGATTAGGGAATTTGCACTGTGATAATCAGAGCTCAGCAGAGAGCGCCTGTTCGTCTTTTTCTAACTTGGTTCTGTCTTGGGTGTTCATTGTCTGAGTTCTCACTACTGTAGCAACAATTAATGTTGGGTTGGTTGTGTGTTTTCTCTTAAGATTTGAGTTGCAAGGGATTGGCTCCACATACCACTTCGTCATAAATGTCACAATCTAGTTTATGGACAACTTCACCTTCACAGCATTTATTTGAGTATCCAGTTTGATCCATTTTGATGTATTGTAAATGTTTCATGTGTTTTGTTTATGATTTTGAGTTTAGTCATAATAAATCAAATTGTTATTTTGGACAGAACTTTCATTCTGTTAATCGGTAGAGCAACCCTTTCATTTCTCACTATGTTACTGAAACTTTCCTCTATTTAATTAATGTCTATCAAATTAAATTATTGCAGGTGCCAAACTCTTTTCTACCCCACTTGCAGGGTCGATTACAGTCAGTTCGCGTTTCTTTTTAATCCATGTGCAACATCAAAAGTCGGAGTTAGAATAGGGGGGGGGGGGGGCTTAGAGCATCATTTATATATGAAGATTCTTTAAGAATTTAGTGTTAAATACACTACTAGCCCCGGCACCTCGCAACCTAAGGACATCATACACGTCCAAGCCCGAGGCAGGATTCGAACCTGCGACCGTAGCAGCCGTGTGGTTCCAGACTGAAGCGCCTAGAACCACTCGGCCACAGCGGCCGGCCACTGCAAGAGACATGATTCATGGATGATGGACATTTAAACACAGAAAATTACAGGATCTACAAGGGTAAACCTTCCATAGAAGTAAGAGACAAACTACCACTTTTCGGAACTGGATTCGCCGTACACACTTCTGTGCTCGACTCAGTTATTGAATTCACTTCTCCCAATGAAAGAGTGTCCCTGCTTACAGTAAAATCAGCTAATAAAGCCTACACTTTTATCAATGTGCACGCCCCCACAAATCACCACAATAAAGTCGACCCTGAAACAGTGGGCAATTTCTGGGAAACACTTGAAGAAACAACAAAAAAATACCTAGGCAACATGTGAAAATCTTATTAGGCTATTAGGCTGGCTTAACGCGCAGTAAAGCAAGGAAAAAATTCAGAGATACCACTGACCCCCCCCTCACAAAACACAAACGTACCGACTTCTGCAGAACCTTCGGACTTAAAATCACGAGTACCCAATTTCAAAAACCTGCACATAAATTAACCACATGGAGATCACCCTGTCTAAGACCATGTCGCAATTTCCAAGGAAAACATAAAAGAAATTCTAAACGTCAGAACCCGCAAAGGTGGCTTTCAATCAGATCATCATCTTCGCCAAATAAAAATAAAATTCCAACCCAACAGAATGCTAAAAAGGCCACCCAAAAGTACCAAACCAGATCCGGAATATCCGAAACTCAACAAAGAAAAAAACATCATGCAAATCAATCAGGAAAATTCAACAGACTGGAAGAAGCTAACAAAGAAAATTCAGGA
This sequence comes from Schistocerca americana, assembly GCF_021461395.2. Taxonomy (NCBI): domain Eukaryota; kingdom Metazoa; phylum Arthropoda; class Insecta; order Orthoptera; family Acrididae; genus Schistocerca; species Schistocerca americana. The sequence continues at coordinate 662,513,055 of NC_060130.1, forward strand.
AGCCATCAAATAAGGACTACCTCCTCGCACCAGGAAACATCGCTGGTGGAACGCAACCTGCGATCAGGCAGTCGACAACCGAAGAACTGCGTGGAAAGAATTTAGTAGTCACAAAACTGAAGAAAACAGGGAGAACATTCTGAAAACCCAAAAACAGACCTCAAAAATAGTTAGAAAAGAGAAACGCGGATAGAACAACATTAGACTCGGCGAAATCAAGCATGATTTCATCAAAAATAATACAAGAAATATCTATAAGACCTTCAGAGAAAACTTACAGGGATACCTAGCGCCTAGCTTGTGCTTCAAAAAACGCGATTGTTCTTGGAAACGAATACGAAAAATAACTGCAAAATCTTAGCCCAATATTTCAGTTCCCTCGTCAACGGCTAACCACCCCAAGAAAAACTTGTCTTCGCTTCTCCAGTATACACACACCCAGACTCATATGCCCCGGATCTCGAGGAAATTATGAAATAGTCAAAAAGTTGAAAAATAACAAAGCACCAGGAGAAGATGGGATCATTACTGAATTCTGGAAACGAAACGGTCCTATCCTTATGCAGAAACTACATCATATAATATCAGATATATGGATGGCGGAGCAAATACCAGAGGAATGGAAATGCGCTCTAATTCACACGCTACACAAAAAGGGCTACAAGACAGACATCAACAATTACAGAGGAATATCCCTGCTCCAAAAGCACTTTTAAACAGGATAGAATCCCAAGCAGATCCATTAATTTGTGAATAACGGGCCGGATTCAGTGGAGGACGACCATCTGCGGAACGGTTTTGGTGCTTAAAGACGATATTACAAATGAAAAAATGCAGAAACACACTAATTCAATTCATCGACTTCAGGAAAGCATACGATTCAGTGGAAGAATCATGGAAGAATTTGGGATCGACCGAAAGACACGAAAAATCAGGGAACAGACACTTACAGGAACAACATCCAAAGTGAAATTCATGGGCGAAATATGACAACCGACCCCTTTGAAATCAAAACTGGAGTCCGACAGAGGGACGGCCTATCCCCAGTGCTTTTCAATTTTGTTCTAGAAAAGATCATCAGGGAATGGGAATCTCATATAAAGGGCATCCTGGTTAGTATCGAGAAAGAGAAACGAATTAAAGTCAAGTGCCTTGCTTTCGCTGACGATATTGCAACTATCACCAATAACAGAATAGAAGAGATTAACGTAGTAGAAAAACTACATGAAATTTCACAAAAAACTGGACTACAGATATCTTAAGAAACAACCAAATATATGGAAAGACAGCCAGAAAAGAAATCCCTTTTAATCACAAAACATGATAAAATTGCACACGTCTACCATTTCAAATACCTCGGATAAATTATATAGTCCTCAGGATTAAACCGAATCGCCAATAAACAATTTATCACCAAGCTACAGAAGGCCTACAAGCTAACATGGACGCATTACAACAAGAAGTGCATTTCGGCAGACGTAAAATTAAGGCACTACAGAATAGTGATCTTCCAGAAGCAGTCTACGAAGCTGGAACAGTGGGGATTGATGGTCATTCAAAAATTAGGGAAATAGAAAAGCAAGAAAGAAAAATTCTCAGGAAGATCTGAGGTGCAATCAACAAAAACGGCATTTGGGTGAAGAAACCACAAAACGAGCTCTATATAAAGACCAACGCATTTATAGACGAAAGCAGAAAACGCAGAGCCAAATTTTATAAGCATATCTACAGGATGAAAGACTCCAGAACAGCAAGGAAACTTTTCGATATTATAATAAAGAGTAAATGCGACACAGAATGGCTGAAAGAATATCATATATTCTTTCTTTTGTTTCCATTCTCCTTATTATTTCGGTGTTCCTTATCTTCTCTTTCCTGGAGATTCTTGCCGATCTTCTGCAGTAGTCCATCTCTAGAGGTTGTAATTTTTTTATTGTGCTTCAGATTAATTATCCAGGTCTGCGTTCCATACAGAACCACACTCTCGTACATAGATTTATATATAAATTTTTTAGTTCTGCTCATTACATTCCTGCTCCATAAGACTGAGTTAAGCATCCCAATAACCATCCGTCCACTACTAATTCTTTTATTGATTTCTGACTCTGATTTTCCATCGATTTCTAAATTGGATCCCAAATAACAGAAAGTGTTTATCTTTTTTATTTTCCTTCCTTCAATGTATAGCTCATCTGAATCACTAGTCAAGTATTCTGTTTTTTGGTAATTGATCTTCAAACTCCAAGTTTTGTATGCTAATGCTAGTTGATTGCACATATGGTTACCATCCTCCCCATCTTGTGCTACGACTACTTGATCATCAGCAAACAATAAATGATGTAGGTAAACTCCATCTCTTATTTCTAATCCCATACTATTACTTTCAAGAGGCGATGTTAAGGCTAATATCTATATAGGTTTTAAATAATGATGGTGACATGGGACAGCTCTGTAAAAGGCCTTTGCTTGTTCTAAATTTCTGTGAAAGTTTATTACCAACTTTCACTTGGCAAATGTTATCTTTATACATCTGTTGTATTATTTTAATCAAGGAAGGGTTTATGTTTGCCATATGTAGTGCTCTCCAAAGTAATTTTCTTGGAACAGTATGATACGCTTTTTCTAGATCTATGAGAATTAATCCTATATTTTTTGATTTTTCCCTATGTTTCTCCAAAATCTGTCGTAATGTGAAAATATGGTCTACACATGATCTCTCAGCCCTAAAACCACACTGGTCTTCTTGAGTTCTACATTTTTTTCAGTTTTTTTAAAATTACTTCCTCAAAAATTCTCATTAATGTGTTTGTGACACAAATTCCTCGATAGTCTGAACAAATTTTGCGATCCCCTTTCTTAAATATGGTATTAATGTAACCCAGCTTCATCTAGGTGGGTACTGAATCTCCATGTATCATTTTGTTGAGGAGCTGTGTTATCAGTTTCACAATTTTGTCACCACCATATTTCAGACAGACCAGACTGATATTGCCTAGTCCAGGTGATTTACCATTCTTTCCTGTTCTCAACGCCTGAAGTACTTCACTTTCTAAAATCTGGAACTCATCATCTTCATGTCCATTTTCTACCACTGTTCCTTCTTCTAGATGTTCTTCTCTGTCCTCATTTAATAATTTTTGGAAATATTCTTCCCATTCCTTTTGTGTTATCAGTTGGTTTTGCTTTTTGTATCCTGCCAAGCCCTTTTAATACTGACCATGCTTCTTTTGCTCTCCCAAATCGTAATTTGCTATTAACCTTGGCACATGCTCTTTCTCATGCTCCTTTTTTTGCTATCCTTATTTTCTTTTCATCACTTCATTCTTCTTTTCCTTGTGTATTGATATTGTTTCTTCTGATTTATCATTCGACCACTGAAGGAACGCATTTCGTTTTCATCTAATGAAGACCATTATTTCCTCTGACCACCACTCTGCTGTACGGTTGTGGTTGCTATCTTTTTTACCCAACACCCCTGTTGCTATGATTTTCACATTAGTTTTTATATAGTCATATATTTCCTCTGTACTTACTTCAAATGATTCAACCAGTTTCCTTTCCATCCTGGCCGCAAAGAGTGTTCTGATACGTTCGTCTTGTAGGCTGTCAATATTAAAAGATAAATTTTCGTCTTTCTCAGTCTGGTTTTATTTATGTTACTCGCATCATTCCTTGCATTCTTCCATGGCCAAAAAGATTTAATTTTTACTAGATAGTGTTCTGATTCATACTGGGCTCTTCTGTAAGATCTGACGTCTGCTGCCTTGAAATTATTTGTTTGCCTATTATAGAGTTCTTTAGTGTTCTGTTGCCAAGTAAATTTATGAATGCCCTTGTGTCTGAAAAATGTGTTGGTAAGTTTCAGATGAAATTGTTCACAAATTGCAATCAATCGTTCCCTATTGTCATTATATTCTTTCTCTCCATGTTTTCCTACTATTCTACAGGATTTTCTAATTCCTACTCTTCCATTCATGTCTCCCATGATAATCAGTTCCTTTCTTCTTGGTATTTTTTCAATAGTCTCCCCTAGGGTGGCCCAGAATGTATATTTCTCCTTGTCTTTTGTGTCGTTCGTGGGTGCATATATACCAATAATCACAACTTCCCTAACAAATAATATCATTTCAACAGTTGTAATGCGTTGATTGATGAATGTCCAATTTGTGATTCTTTTTTTCCTTGATTTCTTTACCATAATGGAGCCTCCTGCTTTGGCTCTTACTGCTTTTGATACCCCACTCCAGATATGTACATAATTATCCAGTTCTTCTCCTCCTTGGCCTTTATTCTTTGTTTCAGAGAGTACGACAACATCCATGTTGAACATGTCAAGTTTTGTATGTAGTAAATTTATTTTAGTGCAAATACCTTGCACATTCCAGCATCCAAACATCATTTTCCGTTTTTCATCGGCACTTCGTCGTCCAAAGCTCCAATTTTTCCGAAGCATATTATTAGATTTTTTAGCATTTTTAGGTTTTTATGTGAGTGGGGAGCTGGCCCACTGCACAACCCCCAACCCGTAGGACCAGGTAATTTTTGCTCAAGTTTTCCTTCCTTTAGCCTTTGACAAACCTATATATATATATATATATATATATATCGTCTATGCATGTGTGTTAACTTGTGTTCTTTATGAAAGCACTTATTCTGCTTGTAATTGATTGAAAGAGTTGATGGATGCCCTCGTGAGTGATATCGTGCAAACTTATGTCCAGTTGGCGTGTTAAATTGTCAGGATCTCTAGCTGACTGGAGGGCCCTGCCCATAATGCTCCAAACGTTTTCAATTGGGGAGAGATCCGACTATTTTGCTGGACAACGTGTGGTTTGGCAAACACGGAGACAACCAGCAGAAACTCTCACTGCGTGCGGGCGGGCATTATCTTGCTGAAATGTACACCCCGGATGGCTTGCCATGACAGGCAACAAAATGGGGCGTAGAATATCGTCGATATACCACTGTGCTGTAAGGGTGCCGCGAATGGCAACCAAAGGGGTCCTGTTATGAAAAGAAATGGCACCCTAGATCATAACTTCTCGTTGTCGGGCCGTGTGGCGGACGATAGTCAGGTTGGTATGCCACCAATGTCCAGGACGTCTCAAGACACACGTCTTCCTCCTGGAATCTCATTGAAGGCCAAACAACCAGAAGTGATGGTCTGAGGAGCGATTCCTTTTTGTACCACCCCCCTCTGGTTGTCATCCGTGGCACCATTACAGCACAGTGGTACGTCGACGGTAATCTACGCCCTGTTCAGATGTCCTTCATGGTAAGCCATCTTGCGCTTACATGTCAGCAAGATAATGCCAGACTGCACTAGGTGAGAGTTTCTGCTGCTTTGTCTTCATGCTTGCCAAACAACACGTTGGCCAGCAAGGCCGCCGGATCTTTCCCCATTTGAGAACGTTTGGAGCATTATGGGCAGGGCCCTCCAACCACCTCTAGATCTAAAGCGTTAAATGGATAGAATTTGGAACGATATCCCTCATGAAGACATTCAGCATCTCGATCAATTCCAAGCAGAATAACTGCTTGCATAAGGGCCAAAGGTGAGTCATGTGAAGTTGGCATACGAATTACGAGTGAAACCTTCATGTCTCCTCTATATCTCTTTTGTTACTGATAACCTTCCCTGTTACAACAAACTATATAACCTTTTCTTAGGATTTCTGTCTCTTGCTTAATAATAACAAATGAAATCTTCCCTTTGAAATTTATTCTCTTTCTCTATCTTCCGGTACAAATTTAATTGCTGCTTATTAAAAGTGATTTTCTGATTATTTCGAAGAACCATAGAATGTGTCGTCGTCGTGGCCCTCAATCGTTATCTGCAATAACCCAAAACTGTTCCTTACCTTTTTTACTGTTACTGGATCGCCATCTGACTGCTACATCGAACTGCGACATGAATATACTTACTCTGTTTAACAATACTCTATGAGCTGCTGGTGGGCTTTCATAATAAGTGGCTGTATTTATTATCAAAGCTGACGTTATTCTTTAATAGCAAAGCTGACGTTATTCTATAATTAATTTGACTGAAATTACGTAATTCATAGTTAAACTTTTTCTTGACAACAATAAAATTTTGCAAAGTTTTACGTTGATGGTTTTTGGGATGGATTATAATTATAAATGCAATATTGCTGGCAAAAGTTAATTATATTCTGAATGAAATGATTTTACAAACGTTCAAATGGGACTTACTTTTTACAATAATCTTACAACTAGCAATGCGCAAACATACCTTCAGTAGTGTTGAGTTTCTCAAAAAAATTAATTCAATAATATTATAACATTATAATAGTTAGCTGATGTCTCTGTACATCCGTTTATAATCTCTTGTAAATCATAGCTAGTGGCTGGCAGGCACACCGCTCCTCTCAACCTCTCGCTTCAGACCTGCTACCGACTCGCTTCACTTCTCGCTTACTACTGACTTCGAACGCTGAAGTGCCGTTTCTCCTGCCAACAATGCTTTCTGGTGCAGACAATCCCTGCTACCATTACAAAATGTATCAATGCGCGGTCTTTCCCGCTCTTTTCTTAAAATGTATCCATACGCGGTCTCTCCCGCCCTTTTTAAAATTATATCAATTTGCGGTCTCTCTTGTCGACAATACTTTGGTGCAGACATTCCCTGCTACCACAATTATTTCCAACATGACAAATATTAATTATTCCTACTTAATCCTATTAATAAAATATAAACATCTTTCATAAATTGTGATTTGACAATAAACAATAGAAATATACACGTCTTACACGAGAAATATGTATTTTTTCGGAGTTCTTGATAGGTATAAGATCGTTTTAGAGTTCTCTATACAAAATTTGTATAGTTCTATAGAATTTCGCGAAGAAAACAATAATACGTGGGAAAATTGTAATCTTGTACAAAAATAATTGCCAAATTTGTGAAAAAAATAGTAATCACAATTCTGAGTACCTCCCGAAGATTTCTACAGAAAACCCTAATGATATTTTTTGTGCAAATAATAGTTTATGAGATAACTGCAATAGTGTGGGACCCATTTCCACAGCCATGTGAAGTTGGCACCTGACTTTCGGGAAATATAAATTTTTTCAGAGATTTTTTATATGTATACTACAGTTCTAGAGTTCTCTGTAAGTATTGTAGTAAGTCTGTAGAATTTCGAGAAAAAAATTACGATGACAATTCTGAATATCTTACTAGCTGTGAAGCTGGCACCCGGCGTTCGAGAAATATACATTTTTTTTTAGAGTCCCCCAGTAGATAAGCTGTACATAATTTGAACAGTTCTGCAGAATTTCGCGGAAAAAACACTAGTAGTCGGAAAAAGTTTAATGTTGAAAAAAAAAGTATTTGCCGGTTTGCGAAAGAAAATTACGATCACAATTCTGAAGAACGTTCCAAGTGTTCTAGAGAAAACCTGAATGATATTTTTTTGTGAAAGTAACTTTTTATGAGATAACTGCAATAATAAGGGACCCATTCTCATTACAGAATATGTACGAAATTACATTTCTGTATAGGACCCTAAAAGTTTCAGCGAAAAACGTAGAGTAATTTCTTGTAAAGATGTTTATGATTGCTATAATGTGTGATCTACTTAACTAACATACATCTTTTCGATCGGAAGCTGAGCATTGGTGCCCTAGTTGTGATCGGTGCATGCAGGTACATGTGGGTGCACATCGTGTCGAAATTGCTATGTACCTCAGAGAGATCTAACGGTGGTCTTCATTTTTGGTCTGCTTATTGCGTTGTATAACAATTGCTACAATTAAGTAAGTACCGTATTTGAAGATAACTATCTCTATAATGCGCTTTTATGAATTCTTATTACTTCTGTCTTCGATGCGTACTGGGATTTTCTAACATTCAGGAAGGCATGCGCTATTTTTTCACAGAGGAGTTCAGATGCGTCATACAATTCAAGCACCTTTTGCACCTTTACACCTTTATCGTCGTGGTTGGAAAACAGGGATAGGGGTAGGTACTTGTTTGCTTAAAGGAGGTAAACGAATATCTGACTCACGCAGTCACGTCGAATACTTTAAGTCAGTTCATAAGGCACTAGTTCATTGGAACACCAGTCATCAATAGTCGGAAACCATCTACTTGATGAGAGGGCGAATTCTGTCGTGTACCCAGCTTATGGTGCTACAGATGCCGCATAGCGTCGTTTAGCGAAGAAAACTCTGGGGCAGATTTCTCTCTCTCTGTGTGTGTGTGTGTGTGTGTGTGTGTGTGTGTGTGTGTGTGTGTGTGTGTGTGTGTGAGATTGAGAGAGAGAGAGAGAGAGAGAGAGAGAGAGAGAGAGAGAGAGAGAGATAGGTACGAGATGAACTATGTGCAAATGTTCTCAGCTCTGGGAAATGTTCACTGAGCAATGATCGATAGAAATTAATTATGGCGAAATTTTTCGAGGACCTTATTTTTGTTTACAGCAAATCCTTCAGCAACAGACTCTTGCGTTGTCTGTTTAAGTACTCTTTCTGATAACAGACGGCATGACTTTGACAGACATTACAAAGCACAAAATCAGACTACCAAGGAATAAATGAAGCTTTTACTTGGATCTGATGTATGGAAAGAATATATGACTCAGAAAAAAGAAGAAGCTAGATAAAGACAAATTATACTTGCTAAAGAAAGCTGTGAAGAGTAGGCGATGACGTAAGCGACATAAGAATCTTCTTAGCATTAGTGAAATAAAATAAACTTCTTTCTTCTGGGGAAGATACTGTTAATACTTGGTCTCCATCTTGGTAATAAAACTGCTATATCGAGACAGCCAGTTACGAGACGAGACGAAGGACTCTCTCAGTACGTATCTCAGCAACTGTACTTTCTAGTAGTTTTTTTCTCCAGCTTTCGATGGATCAACGGACATACGCGATGTTGTCCAGTTTACCATTTTTATAACTAGAACTGATGATCTTGCCAGTCTAGAGACAGTGCACACTAAAACAAGAGGATAAGAAATATGTGAAAGAGTCAACTTACGCCTATAAAAATTTAAAAGTAGACATTAGTAAAGTCATAAGTGTGTGTACTGAAGGAGAGCCGTCAGTGATAGGGAGAATCAATGGCACTGTTAAATCATCGTGTACTAAAACATTACTGCATTATACACCAAGAGCCATGGTGTGGATAAACCTTAATATCTTATACAAACAGCATGTTATGCCACTGGTTTGTGTGGATAAACCTAGAGCTATGGTAGTAACTACACGAGAATTTGAAGCTACTATGAACAGTTGGATTTCAAGTATGAAGAACTTGTCCCACATTATGATTTCGAGTATGAAGAACTTATCCCACATTATGAGGCGCAGTATTGCTAAAGGAAAGCTTCTGAATGCATTTTGGAACTTGAAAATTTCTGTTTTCGATTTATTAGAACAGGGAAATACATCACCGAAACAATACCCTATGATATGACGATTAGCAATCTGATTTGGCATTTTTAGATGGATGCCATCTCAAAGCGTAGATCAAAAACTAGAACGCAAATGCATCAACCCATTTACAATTATATTAATACTACTCATCGCTGAGTTACAAAATGAGAATTTGAGTCAATTTCCATATCTGAAAGAACAGATTGAATACGCTGCCAATAAGAGCGAAGGACCAATATACTGAAAAGGTAAATATTCAAGAGTCATTTGAAAGTCATTTTCATAAGTTCAGACCCACTTTTAGCTAGTAAACAAAATATAATACAGCTTCCCAGTAATACAGAAATAGAGCTGGTGTGTTTAAAAACCATTTCATTATTAAAAATGAAACCTGATAAGCTTTTTTCATGTCAAAATGATCCTGCCGTTATTAATTTCTGGCATACATTACGCAGTGAACATTTCCTAAGACTAAGAACATTTGGACACAGTAATGTAAACCTATGTCTCTTTAAGACGACGTGCAGATGAATAACTCATTTATTAAAGGCAAAGCAACAACGTCATGGATGAAAGAATGAAATCTAATGGTATGCAAGGTTCCTGTGCTGTAACAGATGTTGATTCTATTCATTAATTACATTATTTAAAATGTTAATTAAGCCTAAGAACACTCGAGTGCTGGGACTCCTTTTACTGAGCAGAGAGAACAGACAACTCCAAGTCCAAGCTCTCAGAGCTCCATCTCTCTCTTATAGATTTCTTCACCTAATGACACTTTCCGGCAGCTGTAGCACCGTAAGCGAGGTCCAGGACAGCACTCGTCCTCTCAACGAGGAGATGATTTCCGACTATTGATGACTCGTGCTCCAAAAAACTTGTCTTTTGAACTGATGTAAATTAATCGATGGAAATGCGTGACTCAGTTATTCTTTTACCTCCTTTAAGCGAACAAGATCCTACCCCTATCCCTGTTTTCCAACCCCAACGATGAACGTGTGAAGATACAAAAGGTGCTTGGATGTTGTGAGTAATCTGAACTCCTCTGTGAAAAATAATAGCGTATGGCTCGCTAAATGTTGGAAAATCCCAGTATGTATCGAACACTGAAGTAATAGGAGTTCGTGAAAGCACATTATATAGACAGCTATCTTCAAATCCGGTACTCAGCTGTAGCAAAGAGTATCACCGAAAAGCTATATGTTAGTGAAGCGGATCCCATATTATTGTAATTATAAATATCTTCACAAGAAATTACATTAGGTTTATTGGTAATACTCTTGCGATGCTATCTAGAATTGTGATCGGAACTGGCATCAGAACTGTAGTGCGATTTGTACATTTTCTGTAGTGAAAATGAATCCCTCATTATTGCAATTGTCTCTTAAACAGTTGGCTGCACAAAAATATCATTTCGCGAAATTCTTCAGAGCTAATCAAATTTAGTACAGAGAACACTAGAACTATAGCATACCTATACAGAACTTTGAAAAAAAAAATGTATATTTCTCGAAAGTTGGGTGCCAACTTCACAGCTAGTCAACTATTTAGAAATGTGATCATAATTTTTTTCGCGAAATTCTACGGAACTATTAAAAATGTTTACAGGGGACCCTAGAACTATAGCAGACCTATCAAGAACTCTGAAAAAAATGTATTTTTCTTGAAAGTCGGGTGTGAACTTCAAATGACTGTGGAAATGGGTCTCCCATATTTGCAATTATCTCATATTAAACTATTATCTGCACAAAAAAATGTCATTGGGGTTTTCTGTAGAACGCTTCTGGAGCTGTTCAGAATTGTGATTATTAATTTTTTCGCAAATATGGCAATAAATTGTTTCATTCAAAATTCAAATTTTCCCAAGTATTATTGTTGTCTTCGCGAAATTCTGTAGAACAATTCAAATTATGTGCAGAGAATTCTAGAACTATGGCATACTTGTCAAGAACACCAAAAAAAGTATTATTGGAAAGTCGGGTGCCAACTTCACCAAACTGCAAAGGTGAACCAACGAGTTTTTGACTTGCTCAATTTTTGAATCACTTTCTCTTGAACCAGTCATTCAGTTATTCTGAACTGGTAATGATTTCTATATCCATACACGTATGTCGCATCAACCGATTTCCGCCCAATTCGGATCATTGCTTCGTGGTGAGCCTTTTCTTCTTCAAGTGTATATTACAGTCATTTAGAATATAGTTTTAATTTTCCTGTTACAGAATTTTATGCTAAGTATAATGCTATATACAGGGTGATTTTTTCCACCTTGTACAAACTCTAGAAACTGATGGATGACAGCTTACGGGACAAAAAAGTCTAACTAATGTCCGGAAATGCATGGCTTCTATGATAGAGACCATTTATTCAATCATACTTTGTAACAGAAACTTTGGTCTAATACGCGCTAGCCGCGCTGAGTGGCCACGCGGTTTCAGGTGCCATGTCACGGATTGCGCGGCCCCTCCCGCCGGAGATTCGAGTCCTCCCTCGGGCATGGGTTTGTTTGTTGTTCTTGGCATAAGTTAGTTTAAGTAGTGTGTAACTCTAGGGACCGATGACCTTAGTAGTTTGGTCCCTTACAAATTCACAGACACACGATACGCGCTGCACCATGCAGCAACAGTTACAGGGAGAACCGATGGAGGTACTCAAGGTACCCTCCACCACACACCGTCGGGTGGCTTGCGGAGTATGGAAGTAGATGTAGATGTAGATTCATGGTTTCCTTCTAGAGGGTGGTGCTTTTCCCCAGACGTCATGCCTTAGCGCCTTCTCCTGCCATAGTAATTAGTATTGTTGTGTCCAATTCACTCCTCCTGCTGACACACCTTGTAGTGGATGTGATGCAGCGTTGTACACAATGGTTCTGTATTCGAATCGAGAGCTTGCCGACATGGTGTTTACAAATGCAAAGGCAAATGGCAAAGGGCGGCGGGCAGCAAGGTTGTATCACGATACCTATCCCCACCGACAACAACCACAGCATTCAATGTTTGCATAGTTTCTCGCCGTTTGTCTGAGACAGGATCGTTTCATAAACCAGGAAATCTTGAAGCACTTACCCGAAATGTTCGGACACCAGACTTAAATGAAAATATGATTAACGATGTAGAAGGAGACAGCCGTGTCAGTACCAGACAGTTGGCCCACCAGTACAGAGTATGCCAGACGACCGTGCGGAACATTCTTCATGACATTTGTTACTACCCTTATCACTTACAGCATGTTCAGGGCTTACTAGTGACAGACGTTCCAAATAGGGAGCAGTTTTGTCACTGGTTTCTCCATCAGGCAACCACGAATCCGGGATTTGTCTCACCCGTCCTATTCACAGATGAAGCCACTTTTACGCCGAATAGTATCTTCAACTTTCGTAACAGTCATCTGTGGCATAGTGTGCAGAACTCTTATGCTAATGTGACAGCGAATCATCAACATCTGTGCAGCAGGAACGTATGGGCCGTGATAATTGGCGACCGTATTTTGGGACCTATCTTCCTTCTGCGTCTCCTAACAGTCCAGAACTACCGGCGTTTCTTGCGGGTGAATTTGCCTCCACTGCTGGAAGAAGTGCCGTTGCGATTTCTGGTTATGGGGAGGTCTCAAAAGCATTGTGTATGCCGAGTCCATTCCAAATGTGGGTACAATGAAGCAGCGTATTCATGCTGCATTTGACTGTACGGATGCAGCCTGGCCCATGTAAACGTGAGACGGAACATGCAACGGCGCGTACACCCATGTGTTGAGGCACATGGAAGCCATTTTTAACACGTACTGTAACTGTCGCTGTATGGTACTGCGCATATTAGACGGCAGTCTCTGTAACACTGTATGACCGATAAAATGGTCTCTAGCATGAAAACCATCCATTCCTAGACATACGTTCATTAGACATTCTTTGTTCTGTACTCTCTCATCGATCCATCACTAGAGTTTGTACACGGTGAAAAAGAAACACCCTGTATTTTTAGAACTATTTAAGAATATGTGAACAGTTGAGCCATACTTCGTCGGCCCTGCACCTTCTTACAACTTCAAATAGAAGGTATTTTACCGTGAAACATGTGATACTTGCAAATGAAGTGAATTTTGTTAATGCCTTAATGATTTTACCTGTCTTGAAATGGATATTGGTTTCAGTTTCCAATAGCTTCTATTTCAAAACATTTTTAACTTAAAACTGCTCTTGAAGAATACTTCTGCTTGTGTTAATTTCACTTACAGATTTTTGGTGTATAGTAAAGTAATAATGGAACAGATAGATGATTAAATACTGAATTGACAAAAGTTTTTAGATTGCAACGCTCTTAATTCTCAATTGAATGTTTGTTCCTACGTTGTTCTTTGGAACATGTATTACATTTGGATAGACCTTAATCTTCAGGAGCCCTTTTTGTGATTACTGACAAGGACGAGTCGCATAAAAAGGGAATACCATCATTTAAATATGGAGTACAGGGTTGACTAGAGGCGACAGCTTGAGAAGTGTAGCGCGGTACAAACACTCTCCCCCTACTAGCGTCTAAAATGTCATATAAAATATTATCATTCAGTGTTGATGTTGTGAGGAGCTTAGATGATCAGTAAATCCAGATCTACATCTACGTAGATACTCCGCAACCCATGGTACGGTGCGTGGGCGACGGTATCCTGTACCGCTACTAATCATTTGTTTTTCTGTTCCACTCGTAAATAGTGCGAGGGAAAAACGACTATCTACAAATGGCTGTGAGAGCATACTTGACCTCTTAGCAACAAATAATCATGGAAAAATAGTGAGTATCGTGACGAATACAGGGGTTAGCGACCACATGGCAGTTGTTGTTAGGCTGAAATGCCGTAACAGCTACAACCATCAAAAAGAAACGCAAAGTATATCTATTTAAAAAAGCTGATAAAAATGCTCTTAACGCCTTTTTAACAGACAGTATTCACTCCTTCCGATCTGATCATGTAAACGTAGAAGAGTTGTGGTATTATTTCAGAGAGATAGTATCGACGGAAATTGAGAGATGTATACCACACAAATTAATAAGTGATGGTACTGATACCCCATGGTACACAAAACGGGTCAGATTGCTGTTGCAGAAGCAGCGAAAGAAAACTTCATTGGGAGATGCTTTTAATAATTTCCACAACGAAACTCTGTCTCGAAATCTGGCAGAAAACCCAAAGAGATTCTCGTCACACATAAAGCACACCAATGGAAAGACGAAATCAGTACCTTCACTGCGCGATAACAATGGTGAAGTCATTGATAACGGTGCCGCTAAAGCAGAGATATTAAATATGATATTCCGTAACTCCTTCACCAAAGAAGACGAAGTAAATATTCCTGAATTCCAATCAAGAACAACTGCCAAGACGATAAACATGGAAATAGATATCCTCGATGTCGCAAAGCAGCTTAAATCACGTAATAAAGCCAAGGCCTCCAGTCCAGATTGTATACCAGTCAGATTCCTCTGAGTATGCTGATGCAATAGCTTCATATTTAGCAATTATGCACAACTGCTCTCTCACAGAAAGATCTGTACCTAAAGATTGGAAAATTGCTCAAGTCACACCAATACCCAAAAAGAGGAGTAGGAGTAATCCGTTGAATTACAGGACCATATCACTAACGTCGATTTTGCAGTAGGGTTTTGGAACATATACTGTATTCGAACATTATGAAGTACCTCGAAGAAAACTATTTATTGACACATTTTCACCACGGATTCAGAAAATATCTTTCTTGCGAAACACAACTAGCCCTTTATACTCATGAAGTAATGTGTGCTATCGACAGGGAATGTCAAATTTATTCCATATTTTTAGATTTCCTGAAGGCTTTCGACGCCGTTCCTCGCAAGTGTCTTCTAACCAAACTTCATGCCTGTGGAATATCGCCTCAGTTATGCGACTGGATTCGTGACTTCCTTTCAGAAAGGTCACCGTTCGTAGTAATAGACGGAAAGTCATCGAGTAAAACAAAATTAATATCCGGTGTTCCCCAAGGAAGTGTTATAGGCCCTCTATTTTTCCTGATCTATATTAACGACATAGGAGACAATCTCAGTAGACGTCTTAGATTGTTTGTCGATAATGCTGTAATTTACGAATTGCAAAATGATTTAGGTAAGATATCTGTAAGGTGGGAAAAGTGGAAATTGACCCTGAATAAAGAAAAGTGTGAAGGTGTTCACATGAATACTAAAAGAAATCCGCTAAATTTCGATTGGGTGATAAGTCACACAAATCTGAAGGCTGTAAATTCAACTAAATACTTAGGGATTACAATTACAAATACCCTAAATTTTAACGATCACATAGATAATGTTGTGGGTAGAGCCAACCAAAGATTGCGATTCATTGGCAGAACACTTAGAAAATTCCACAGGTCTGCTAAAGGGACTGCTTACATCACGCTTGTCCGCCCTATTATGGAGTATTTCTGTGCGGTGTGGGATCCGCATTAGATGGGACTGACGGATGACATCGAAAATGCACAAAGAAGAGTCGCTCGTTTTGTATTATCGCGAAGTAGGGGAGATAGTGCCACAGACATGATACATGAATTGGAGTGGCAATAATTAAAACAAAGGCGTTTTTCGTTGCGAAGGGATCTTCTCATGAAATTTCAAGCATCAGTTTTCTCCTCAGATTACGAAAACATTCCGTTGACACCCACCTTGATAGGGAGAAATGATCATCACGATAAAATAAGAGAAATCAGGGCTCGCAAAGAAAAATTCAAGAGCTCGTTTTTTCCGCGCGCCGTTCGAGAGTGGAACGGTAGAGAGACAACTTGAAGGTGGTTTATTGAACCCTCTGGCAGGCACTTTATTGTGAATAGCAGAGTAATCACTTAGATGTAGATGAAGATATAGGACTTCCCTTGATAGATCACGGATGCACTACACAAAGGGAGCAGCTACTCGGGTAGCAGAGTACTTGTCGAGTGTACATGAGGGTTTTTTTAGGCTATTCAGTAGTTGGATGTGCTCTCATGAACACTGGCCTGTCGATATATAGCAATGGAAGTCAAACGGCGTTCAGAATAAAGACATTCCGACTGTCATAATTTTATCAGTAAACTGTCAAGTATTCGTAATAAAGTTCCCAAATTTACGAACCTTCATGAAAGTGCTGGCGCTCGAATTATTCTTGGGAGCGAGAGCTGGCTGAAGGCCGAAGTGGAAAGCTCTGAAATATTTTGCGAGTCGTCGTGGAACGTATATCGGAAAGACAGATTAGAGGCCATGGAGAGGGGTGGGGGTTCATTGCAGTTGACAAAAATATTGTCTCTGTTGAGGTCGTATCCAAGTTCACTGTGACAGTGAAATCATCTGGTCACGTACAACAGGCGTACGTGAAACCAAGTTAACTGTTGTAAGTTTTTACCGGCCATTCAGAGAAAGTCCACGGTCTACAGCGCGTAAATAGCGAGATAATGCAATACTAGTTGGAGGCGATTTTAACCTATCGAGTATAGACTGAGATGTCTATGGATTCATTGCGGGGGTACAGGCAGACGGTCATGCGAAATGCTTTTGAACACGTTTTCTGAAAATTGTCTTCAGCAGCTAGCTCGGCAACACACACGCAGTGGAAATATCTTAGACCTTGTAGCTAGAAACAAGCCGGACATTATCGACAATATCAGTATAGAGACGGGGATTAGCGATCATGATTTCATTATATCAACTATGATTACGAAAGTTAATAAATCAGTCAAGAAGGCTAGGAGAATGTTTCTGCTTGATAGAGCAGATAAGCAGCTACTGGCATCTCACTTACAGTGGACTGGCATCAGTTAGTTCCAGCACGATGAATAAAGAGAAATTTTGGACAACGTTTAAGCAGACTGTAAAGCGAAGCCTGGAAAATTATGTGCCTACTGAGTGGATGAATGATGAAAAAGACCGACCATGGTTTAACAACGAAATTCGGAGGATGCTGCGAAAGCAGAGGCTGTTGCATTCTCGTATTCAAAAGGGAACGCACAATTACGACAAGCGAAGGTTAATAGAGATTTGCGGGTCTGTGAAAAGAAGCATGTGTGAAGCATAC
Organism: Schistocerca americana; assembly: GCF_021461395.2. Classification (NCBI taxonomy): domain Eukaryota; kingdom Metazoa; phylum Arthropoda; class Insecta; order Orthoptera; family Acrididae; genus Schistocerca; species Schistocerca americana. Next base: position 662,530,512 of record NC_060130.1, read on the forward strand.
AGCCACTACCACGTCACACCTTAGCAAAAGATCTGGTAGAGAGTCCAAGAAAATTCTGGTCTTACGTAAAATCGCTAAGCGGGTTTAAGGTTTCCATTCAATCCCTTGTTGACCAGTCTGGTGTGGCAGTTGGAGACAGCAAAACGAAAGACGAAGTTTTCAATTTCACTCCCGAGAAATCATTCACACAAAGAAATCGTACAAGCATAACGCCATTTGGCCATCGGACAGACTTCTGTAAGGACGACATAGTAATAAGAATCCCTGGTATAGAGATACAACCAATAGACTAGAAAGCAAATAAATTACCAGGTCCGGATGGAATTCCAGTTTGATTTTACAAAGAGTGCTCTACGGCATTGGCCCCTTACCTAGTTTGCATTTATCGAGAGTCTCTCGCCCAGCACAAAGTCCCAAACATCTGGAAAAAAGCGCAAATGACCCTAGTGAAGATGGGTGAATGTACAGACCAATATCCCTAACTTCTGTTTGCTGCAGAATCCTTGAACATACTCTAGGTTTGAATATAATTAACATTCTTGAGACTGAGAGGCTTATGTCCACGAATCAGCGTGGTTTTAGAAACCATCGCTCGTGCGAAACTCAGCTTCCCTTTTTCTCACATGATATACTACGAGGTATGGATGAACGGCAACAGGCAGATTCCATATTTCTAGACTTCCGGAAAGCATTTGACACGGTACCTCATTGCAGGCTGTTAACGAGGGTACGAGGATATGGAATAAGTTCACAGATATGTGAGTGGCTCGAAGACTTTTTAAATAACAGACGGCGAGTGTTCGTCAGAGACAAACGTTTCATCATGAGTGCCCCAGGGGAGTGTGACTGGACCGATGTTATTCTCTATACACATAAATGAGATGGCTGAGAAGATGGGCAGCAATCTGCGGTTGTTTGCTGATAATGCCGTCTTGTACGGTACCCGTGGTCTAGGATTAGCCGGCACGGTAGCTCAGCGTGTTCGGTCAGAGGGTTAGCAGCCCTCTGTAATAAAAAAACTGAGTTAATCGAACAACAACGAACGTAAACGGCTGTCTTACGACGTCCGCCCCGAGTAGATGCAAAAAAAAAAAAAAAAGAAGGGGGTAGCGTCTTTGATTCATAATCAAAACGTCTTCGGTCCCGGGTTCGATCCCCGCTACTGCCTAAATTTTGATAAATAATCAGCATTGGTTCAGGGCACTCTCTTGTCCGAGGGGTGGGAAATTGTCCCTAAAGGCGGAAGAATCAGCAATGATCAACGACATGAGGATGCAGAAGGCAATGGAAACCACTGCATTAAAGACACGTAATATGTATCCACAGGACATGTGGCCTGTATTTGAAGAAGTGTCATGATGATCTCTCCATTGGCAAAAGATTCCGGAATAGTCCCCCATTCGGATCTCCGGGAGGGGACTGCCAAGGGGGAGGTTACCATGAGAAAAAGATTGAATAATCTACGAAAGGATAACGTTCTACGAGTCGGGGCGTGGAATGTCAGAAGCTTGAACGTGGTAGGGAAGCTAGAAAATCTGAAAAGGGAAATGCAAAGGCTGAATCTAGATATAGTAGGGGTCAGTGAAGTGAAGTGGAAGGAAGACAAGGATTTCTGGCCAGATGAGTATCGGGTAATATCAACAGCAGCAGAAAATGGTATAACAGGTGTAGGATTCGTTATGAATAGGAAGGTAGGGCAGAGGGTGTGTCACTGTGAACAGTTCAGTGACCGGGTTGTTCTAATCAGAATCGACAGCAGACCAACACCGACAACGATAGTTCAGGTATACATGCCGACGTCGCAAGCTGAAGATGAACGGATAGAGAAAGTGTATGAGGATATTGAAAGGGTAATGCAGTATGTAAAGGGGGACGAAAATCTAATAGTCATGGGTGACTGGAATGCAGTTATAGGGGAAGGAGTAGAAGAAAAGATTACAGGAGAATATGGGCTTGGGACAAGGAATGAAAGAGGAGAAAGACTAATTGAGTTCTGTAACAAGTTTCAGCTAGTAATAGCGAATACCCTGTTCAAGAATCACAAGAGGAGGAGGTATACTTGGAAAAGGCCGCGAGATACGGGAAGATTTCAATTAGATTATATCATGGTCAGACAGAGATTCCGAAATCAGATACTGGATTGTAAGGCGTACCCAGGAGCAGATATAGACTCAGATCACAATATAGTAGTGATGAAGAGTAGGCTGAAGTTGAAGACATCAGTCAGGAAGAATCAATACGCAAAGAAGTGGGATACGGAAGTACTAAGGAATGACGAGATGAACGCTATAGATACAGCAATGAGGAATAGCGCAGTAGGCAGTACAGTTGAAGAGGAATGGACATCTCTAAAAAGGGCCATCACAGAAGCTGGGAAGGAAAACATAGGTACAAAGAAGGTAGCTGCGAAGAAACCATGGGTAACAGAAGAAATACTTCAGTTGATTGATGAAAGGAGGAAGTACAAACATGTTCCGGGAAAATCAGGAATACAGAAATACAAGTCGCTGATGAATGAAATAAATAGGAAGTGCAGGGAAGCTAAGACGAAATGGCTGCAGGAAAAATGTGAAGACATCGAAAAAGATATGATTGTCGGAAGGACAGACTCAGCATACAGGAAAGTCAAAACAACCTTTGGTGACATTAAAAACAACGGTGGTAACATTAAGAGTGCAACGGGAATTCCACTGTTAAATGCAGAGGAGAGAGCAGATAGGTGGAAAGAATACATTGAAAGCCTCTATGAGGGTGAAGATTTGTCTGATGTGATAGAAGAAGAAACAGGAGTCGATTTAGAAGAGATAGGGGATCCAGTATTAGAATCGGAATTTAAAAGAGCTTTGGAGGACTTACGGTTAAACAAGGCAGAAGGGATAGATAACATTCCATCAGAATTTCTAAAATCACTGGGGGAAGTGGCAACAAAACGACTATTCACGTTGGTGTGTAGAAAATATGAGTCTGGCGATATACCATCTGACTTTCGGAAAAGCATCATCCACACAATTCCGCAGACGGCAAGAGCTGACAAGTGCGAGAATTATCGCACAATCAGCTTAACAGCTCATGCATAGAAGCTGATTACAAGAACAATATACAGAAGAATGGAAAAGAAAATTGAGAATGCGCTAGGTAACGATCAGTTTTGCTTTAGGAAAAGTAAAGGGACGAGAGAGGCAATTCTGACGTTACGGCTAATAATGGAAGCAAGGCTAAAGAAAAATCAAGACACTTTCATAGGATTTGTCGACCTGGAAAAAGCGTTCGACAATATAAAATGGTGCAAGCTGTTCGAGATTCTGAAAAAAGTAGGGGTAAGCTATAGGGAGAGGCGGGTCATATACAATATGTACAGCAACCAAGAGGGAATAATAAGAGTGGACGATCAAGAACGAAGTGCTCGTATTAAGAAGGGTGTAAGACAAGGCTGTAATCTTTCGCCCCTACTTTTCAATCTGTACATCGAGGAAGCAATGATGGAAATAAAAGAAAGGTTCAGGAGTGGAATTAAAATACAAGGTGAAAGGATATCAATGATACGATTTGCTGATGACATTGCTATCCTGAGTGAAAGTGAAGAAGAATTAAATGATCTGCTGAACGGAATGAACACACTAATGAGTACACAGTATGGTTTGAGAGTAAATCGGAGAGAGACGAAGGTAATGAGAAGTAGTAGAAATGAGAACAGCGAGAAACTTAACATCAGGATTGATGGTCACGAAGTCAATGAAGTTAAGGAATTCTGCTACCTAGGCAGTAAAATAACCAATGACGGACGGAGCAAGGAGGACATCAAAAGCAGACTCGCTATGGCAAAAAAGGAATTTCTGGCCAAGAGAAGTCTACTAATATCAAATACCGGCCCTAATTTGAGGAAGAAATTTCTGAGGATGTACGTCTGGAGTACAGCATTGTATGGTAGTGAAACATGGACTGTGGGAAAACCGGAACAGAAGAGAATCGAAGCATTTGAGATGTGGTGCTATAGACAAATGTTGAAAATTAGGTGGACTGATAAGGTAAGGAATGAGGAGGTTCTATGCAGAATCGGAGAGGAAAGGAATATGTGGAAAACACTGATAAGGAGAAGGGACAAGATGATAGGACATCTGCTAAGACATGAGGGAATGACTTCCATGGTAGTAGAGGGAGCTGTAGAGGGCAAAAACTGTAGAGGAAGACAGAGATTGGAATACGTCAAGCAAATAATTGAGGACGTAGGTTGCGAGTGCTACTCTGAGATGAAGAGGTTAGCACAGGAAAGGAATTCGTGGCGGGCTGCATCAAACCAGTCAGTAGACTGATGACAACAAAAAAAAAAAAAAAAAAAAAAAACGGTAAAGTGTCGAAGTTGGGTGACTGTAAGAAGATACAAGGTGACTTAAACACAATTTCCACAATTTCTGTCTCAGAGCTAAAACCATGCTACAGTGATTTGAAGAGCATTATAGCGAACTCATGTCGATGTCTCAGCGACGAAATTCGCCTGTTGTAAATCCTATGGAATCCATCTGGGCCGCTATCGAACGCCATCGCCGTGGAACCAAATCAGCGGCCCGTCATTTACGCGAAATGCATGTCCTGTGTGTAGACATCTAGTGCCACATACATCCGCAGACCCACCGACAAACAGTCAGATCCCTGATACGCAGAATCAATTATGTATTTCGTTCGAAAGACGGACACACAAGCTCTTAAGCAGATGGTCGTAATGTGTATACAATACACCATCAGAAGAAATTATATTAAATTTATTTTCATCATTCCACAGAACGTTAGACAAATCAGTAGAATTTGTGTTTTTTGCAAACTCTGTCCTAGCCTTCCTATTTGTTTTAAATTTATGACTGGTTTACGTAATGGTAGTCTATCACTTAAATCACCTGCTACTTGGCGACGTTGTACAGTAGAGACATGTAGGTTTAGTTCATGATGCTCACCTCTAGTCTGTCGAGCCGTTTTTCTTGGATCAGCAGCCGACTGTTTACAAATAATTCTGTCCTGTATCCTTGTCGTTTTTCGAGGACGACCTGACCTTGGTTTATTGACCACTGTTTCCTCTTCTTTTGCTGTCAACTCCACACACTTACTAACTGCTGTGATATACCATAACATCTAGCAACGCTAGACTGCGACTTTCCCCTGAGTATTCTTTGTGGTTTGGCATGCTTTTAGTTGTCTCTACGAATAAGCACTATCTGGATACCTAAGTAAAAATAGTTAGAGAATATCGTACGGCCAAAGCAAATTAAAAAATACTTTTGAGCTAAAGCAATATATACTTACATTGTTACTGTATACCTCGCTTGTTTACTACATGTGTAAGTTCTTGACGTAACGACATAGATGTATGCGTTGCTCTGTTATGACTGCGTGCACCCAGCACTGACAATATAACTGCAACTACAAAACACGTCTCTTGAACGCTACTATAGTTTTCTTTCTTTTTGTTGTTGATAAGTGTAGATTACAGATGCACTATTTGCATTACTACTGAAATATTATTCAAATCTGTGCATGCGAACAGTGGAACTAATCAATGCTAGCGAGAAACTGGGCAGCTATGTCGCATGCGAGGTGATGTGTGATTTTCAGTCAGGTTGCCAAGCAAAACCGATACGGCTATTATAAGAGAACAGCGTGCACAGCCCCTGCTGATATTGTTCCACGGTCCCCGAACTGCGTAGCAATAGGTAGACTGAGTCAACAACCATTATCACAATTGATCAGTTTTATTACAATGACCTTATTACTGAGTTTTCCCTGAGTATGACGAAGTTGTTGTTACAGGCTGTGTATACTGGATGTTAACGCTGTGATCCTAAACTATGAAAAATGTATAATTCCTTCTCTTTAAAAAGCAACTAGACCGATATGATTTCTGACTAAATGCTAAATTTCGTTATTAAAAAGATGGTCTTACATTTAGACATGTGATCTCTATCGCTTTAGTAACTAATGTAATATCTCCAGAGAGATTCATCATTTGATTAACTTTTGCTCTTTAATATGTTTCAGTCTTTGCAATAAATGTTTGCCTTCCGAGAAGTAATGAAAGTGCCGAGTTCCTCTAACGTTGGAGGGAATGCAATATTTGCAGAGTCGTTTCTGCGCTCTCACAACCAAGAGTCACAATTGAGGCTATTATGTGTGCAACGGAGTTTCGTGTCAAGCAATGTGTGTACAATGACAATGCTCTATTTTTGAGTGCGATGTCATCTTTAAAATGTTCAGAAAGAACCCGGAATGAAGATTAACTTCCTTGCAAAACAGGGCTAAGGCATTCACAGACGTTGTTTGGTCTTCGTACCCAATTCAGACAAGAAATCATGAGAGTAACAAGTGTCCGTTGATTATCTCTATGTCACTCTCATGAAAACGTAGGGGCACCGCCAAAACATGCCGTTCATTTAACTTGCCAGAAAATTAAACAAACGTGACTCATCTTTCCACTTAACATTAACACGTATCATAGTCGGACGAAGGTCAGCTACTTTCGCTCATTTGCCAAGATAAGCAATTTCACTTTTTTTTTGCGCTTTCGCGAGATGTCAGTATGTGAAGGTCAAGGGTACTTCAAGAGAATGGTCAGCAGGGCTTCGTAGCCAGAAACCACACATTTGGGTCAATGTTTCTTCCTTTTCTCTCTCTTTCTTTTTTCCGCTCCAGCATCCCATCGGATTATGTCTTCTGATATGGGCCGTGTTTCGGCCAACAAGTTTGGCGTAACCTTGTTTAAGAAATGTGCTGTGCCTTCACTTACACAGGTTGTCCCAGAAAGAATGGTCAGTATTCAGGGATATGACATGAACGCGCCGCGCGGAATGGCAGCGCGGTTTGAGGCGCCTTGTCACGGACTGCACGGTCCCTCCCGCCGGAGGTTCGAGTCCTCCCTCGGGCAAGGGTGTGTGTGGTGTTCTTAGCATACGTTGGTTTAAGAACTGTGTAAGTCTAGGGACCGATGACCTCAGCAGTTTGGTCCCTTAAGAATTACCACACGTTTGGACATTTTGACATGAACGCTCATTTGGAGCAAAACATTTTCGTATGGACATACATGCTATTCCGAATGGTTTCCGATATAGAACACACTTAATGTACATTGTTACTTAAGGAAATGACGGTTTTCAACACATCTTGATTGACTCATACTTAACGAACAGAACGCAAAATGTTGTGCTTAATAATTATAATAATGTTGTAAAGGTAGGAAACTTTTGTGACTGGGTAGAAACCACAAATGGAGTTTTGGATCCACTCTTACTCTTATGGCAGAAGAGCTAAGAGACTGAAAGGAACGAGGTAGGATGGGCTAGAATAAAACGTCATAGAGGGTGGATGGGTAATATACATACGTGCACACCACCAGCTCAAAAACAAATGTACAATAAATATGGTCTTGGAAACCATTAGGAACAGGGCAAATATACATATGAAGTTTTTTTGCTTCAAATAAGCTTTCCTGTTATATTCCTGAATATTGACGGTTGTTGCTGGGACTCCTTTTATTTAAGAAAACCAATTATAAACACCATTGGTGAAAGGGTGCCCATAAGATAGTTTGTAGCAGGGAGCCTTGACTTGGGGGGTGGAGTATTTGTAATGTTTTCGAAGACGCTGGCTACTTTTAAGAAGCCATAAAAAAGTTCCAGTTCCGACTCTGTTAAAAATAACGTAATACCGACTATTAAACATTTTCTTGAAAGAAAATCACCTACCTATGGTATATTTTTTCCTTTCCCTAAGAGCTAGCAGGAGGGGGTGGGGCGGCTCCCCCCCTCACCGTTATGCATGAGTGCTCTTGCATCGGTGTATCCGTAGGGATGGAAGGCTAGGGATAATGTTCTATCAGCAAAGAGGTCATGAGGGATGGTTCACAAACTCAGATCAGGGAAGGAAATTAGCTGCGTCCTATTAATGGAATGATCTCGGCATTCTCCTGCAGCGACTTAGGGAAACAACGGAAAACGTAAACCTGGATGGCTGTGCACAGTCTTAGTACTGTGCCACCTCACTCGCTGGCTATCAGAATCCAACTCAATAGGAGTGTACCGATCGCTGCTAAGCCACGTGCCTAAATGTACACTTTCTCTGCAGCTATCCTTCCTCTTGTGGATAGAAACGCTTGGGGAGGGGAGGATCCGTCCCATACGGTATGAGACAGTAACAGAAAGCCGAACCAGCCTCAACTGGCCGTCATATCCAGTGAGCATCTTCATGTAACTGAATAGTTCCTTTCATTCTCGGAGCTTGTGCAGCGTCACTGGATGTTTCAGTCACGGCTACGGTCAGATTCCACACGTTCTTCTCTGTTCCTCATACTGCAAGAAGTAACTTGGCTAATCACGAAGGATCACCTACACACTATGGAAACACCAGCTCTACCCCAGAGGCCACACGACTTCCCTCCCCAAGAGGGCTGAAGGCCGACTTATCAAACTCGCGAACCCCAAACAGCCGTCCGTTGTTCCCGAGAGGTCCTAGGCGCTTCAGTCTGGAACCGCGCGACCACTACGGTCGCAGGTTTGAATCCTTCCTCGGACATGGATGTGTGTGATGTCCTTAGGTTAGTTAGGTTTAAGTAGTTCTACGTTCTAGGAGACTGATGACCTCAGATGTTAAGTCCCATAGTTCCCAGAGCCATTTGCGCCATTTTTTTTTAACTCTAAACCTTTCCTCGAAATAGTTTTAACATCTCTGCCTCTCAGCCAGTTAGGCGTATTGATCGGATAGAGGCAATTTCGTTTATCATTACCCAGTCGCGCTAACAACCACTCTAAAATGTAGCTTCCTGTTAGGACTTTCTTGAAGTTTATTTTCAGAGGTTTGTAGGAAACATTTGGCGTCCTGGAAAATCATTTGCCCTTAAATTGCCCTCTTCGGTCTCCTCCACAACCCATTTAGGTGGATTAGGGAAAGACCGTTCCGTGATCTTCATTCCAATATTGGCTCAGGTATACACAATAATTACGGGTGAAACACCTATACCTATCATACTTAACTTCTTTATCTGCTTTTGCCTAATGTGACATCTGTGTCACCATGTTTTTCTGGTACTGCCTATTTGTAAATGTTTTGTTCATATTTAATGTTAATTTATATCATTGTAGTTAATGTATGTACATAATTTCAAATTTAATGTTGCGCCAAAGTACTGAAATGTTACAACATTATCTCTGGAACTAGTTCATGCATAATGAAAATAGATTTGTAGTGATGTAAAACCTGGAGGGATGTCACTCCACAAAGAAACTCGCTTGGTGGGAATAGAAAATATGGATTTAGGGGTACAACCGCAAGTAGTCTTCGTGGCACAGATATGAGTCTATGGTTAGCAGCGAACTTTTCACACTGAGTCTGCTGAATGAGATACGGAAAGCACCTATAGTGAACAATAATGCATGGGATGTGGAAAATTAATGGCTAATTATTATTAGGATTTATTGGTTGGATCTGAATGACAAAAATCTGAAGCCAGGACGATAATTTTCAGAGCCTTTTATACATCAAGAACCTTAAGTACGTTTGCCGCGTGTATTTTACTCACATAAGGTCGCCAGAACCACCACCTTCATCGCAACTCGTAAGCTAAGTACTGTAATTTTTCATGGAGCAGTTTTTTGCTTTATTATCAAATAATAATCATGTTTCGTTAAATCTGTGATGAGAAATTTATATTGATCCTTAGTCATTTTAGGTATATGGGATCCTTTTCCTAATGATGCAGTTACAGATTTTCGTAATTTAATTGAACCAAAAAAACGTTTATAGCATTAATAGTGATCATTAACTTTTGTGGAGAAGTAGATTTCTTAGGTGTTCACCTAGTTTTGTTTCTGAGATACTCCATCTAGGAAAAAGTTTTGCATAAGTATAGATCTAAAGGAAAAAACTAATTAATGTACTTAAAGGTCATTGTTACTAAACTCCCTACTCAGTATTAAAATATCTAAATAAACAGTGATCATTCATACTAGTTACTGGTCAGTGCAGCTTAAGGGCTAAGTTAATGAATCCGTAATTCACAAGTTCGCTAAGGAGTTGATGTTCACGTACTTCTGTTTAAAAGTGGTTTTTCATAGTATCTTAAAAACATATTTGGTTCTGACCTCTGTCAAATGATAGGATAGTTTCTCGGTGCTCATGCTAAATGTTCCGTCAATACAACAACCATTATCACAGTAAAAATACTTCTGTAGTGCAACAATCGTTTTAACAAACAATCGTTTTGTTTTACACTACTGGCCATTAAAATTGCTACACCACGAAGATGACGTGCTACAGACGCGAAATTTAACAGACAGGAAGAAGATGCTGTGATATGCAACTGATTAGTGTTTCAGAGCATTCACAGAAGGATGGCGCCGGTGGCGACACCTACAACGTGCTGACATGAGGAAAGTTTCCAACCGATTTCTCATACACAAACAGCAATTGACCGGCGTTGCCTGGTGAAACGTTATTATGATGCCTCGTGTAAGGAGGAGAAATGCGTACCATCACGTTTCCGACTTTGATAAAGGTCGGATTGTAGCCTATTGCGATTGCAGTTTATCGTATCGCGACATTGCTGCTCGCGTTGGTCGAGATCCAATGACTGTTAGCAGAATATGGAATCGGTGGGTTCAGGAGGGTGATACGGAACGCCGTGCTGGATCCCAACGGCCTCGTATCACTAGCAATCGAGATGACAGGCATCTTATCCGCATGGCTGTAACGGATTGTGCAGCTACGTCTCGATCCCTGAGTCAACAGATGGGGACGTTTGCAAGACAACAACCATCTGCACGAACAGTTCGACGGCGTTTGCAGCAGCATTGACTATCAGCTCGGAGACCAGGACTGCGGTTACCCTAGACGCTGCATCACAGACAGGAGCGCCTGCGATGGTGTACTCAACGACGAACCTAGGTGCACGAATGGAAAAACGTCATTTTTCGGATGAATCCAGGGTCTGTTTACAGCATCAGGATGGTCGCATCCGTGTTTGACGACACCGCGGTGAACGCACATTGGAAGCGTATATTCGTCATCGCCATACTTGGGTATCACCCGGCGTGATGGTATGGGGTGCCATTGGTTACACATCTCGGTCACCTCTTGTTCGCATTGACGGCACTGTGAACAGTGGACGTTACATTTAAGATGTGTTACGACCCGTGGCTCTACCCTTCATGCGATCCCTGCGAAACCCTACATTTCAGCAGGATAATGCACTACCGCGTGTTGCAGGTCCTGTACGGGCCTTTCTGGATACGAAAATTTTCGACTGCTGCCCTGGCCAGCACATTCTCCAGATCTCTCACCAATTGAAAACGTCTGGTCAATGGTGACCGAGCAACTGGCTCGTCACAATACGCCAGTCACTACTCGTGATGAACTGTGGTATCGTGTTGAAGGTGCATGGGCAGCTGTACCTGTACACGCCATCCAAGCTCTGTTTGACTCAATGCCCAGGCGTATCAAGGCCGCTATTACGGCCAGAGGTGGTTGTTCTGGGTACTGATTTCTGAGGGCCTATGCACCCAAATTGCGCGAAAATGTAATCACATGTCAGTTCTAGTATAATATATTTGTCCAATGAATACCCGTTTATCATCTGCATTTCTTCTTGGTGTAGCAATTTTAATGGCGAGTAGTGAATTTAAAGTTTAAGTGTATAGAATTGTTCGGCTTATAACACAAGCAACACTGCATGCATTTACTGCAGAAGTCAACGTGGGACACACGACGAATGTATCCGTTAGGACAATGTGGTGAAATTTGGCATTGATGCGTTAGGGCAGCAGACAACTGATGGTAGCACCTTGAGAGGTGGCATGCCACTCTCTCACTTTAACCACATTGTCAGTCAGATTAATATTCATATTTTAGGTCATGGTCTCTGTGTTCTCCGGTTCTATAGCTGGTATAAGTGGTTTATGACTTTTTACATGAGCAAATTGTGGGGAGAATCTTCACATAGCAGCATGTGTAGCCTGTAGAGAATTTGTACTCAAGGGGCCATAATGGAGGTGACGGAGAACAAGGAGAAAGATGGATTGCGAGCTATAAATGTTGTGTCCAGCGATCTGGCTGTGCAAGTGATTCGGGGAAGCAGCGCTCTGTGAATTGTACCTGCAGAGGGACTTCAGGCCGGGGCATTTCACTCTTCCAACTTAGGGTCAGAGCGGGAGGGCACCACCTCACAAAACATTTTACCTGGACCAGGCACAAGACTGTCGTGATGGCAGCCAGTTGGCGGAAAGTGGGTGGAGGAAGACAATTAAGAGATCTGCTGTAATCTAAACTTTTGTGCAAATGGTGGGACGGTCATAATACTACAAACCTTCCCGTGTTAGAAACTGAAATGATACAAATAGAGTGGTTGATGCATGTGTTTAGTGGTGGCAAGACTGTAATTCCCATGACGCGAAGAAGTCTCCAGGTTCTTTCAGCGAGTGGCAAAAACATATATTTCATGGGCACGACTGTTTAGGAAGCTTAATAGCCTTGATTTGGAAATTGGAAATGGTTGGCCTGGAAAGATTAGATCTTTGATCGATTGTGGTCCCGTCTAGGTAGACGTTTTTCGCCAAAACACGGCCATGCCTACAGTGAGAGCGACGCCTCCCTAGTCTAAAACCTTCTTTTTTCAGACAAGAGATATTTTGAGTCGCTGATTGGTTGCTTTCAGGATATACAAAGCAGAGGCTTGTCCCCAAGCGAAGGAACCCCAGTGCTGTGTCTGGATCGACTACCAGGCCAGTAGAACAGTAAAGAGGGGAGTTTCAAAGAGTAGAGAATAGATCAATTGGTTTGTACAACATGGAGGCAGTTTTTTTCTGCTAATTCAGCTTCCGCACCAAGGCTTGGTGGAAACTGATGGTGATCCTTTGCCTGGCTTCGTCTTCTGGTCCTTGCCTGGTGGAGAGCTTCAGGTCTTACCCCAGTTAGTGAGACATGTGGTCTGCGATTTCTCGTGGACTTAGAGCCTGAGGCAGTTTCCAACTGTACCGATAGTGGAACTGCATATCATCTCGGACATATCGTATGTCAGGAGGGTGAAATTATTCGTCCTGAGACGGCCATCTGACGTTTGAAAATTCCAGCACGCGCCGTAATGCCTGTGAGTCAAATTGGTTGGCCAGGCCAGTGAACGGGTACACGTCACACTGAAATCTGCTGGGATTTCAAGGCTCCGATAGGAAAGTTTTCCACGTTGTGATAATGAGAACGCCAGTCCGTGTAGTTTCTAAGTTTTCGTGGACGCGTCAGAACGTTACAGCTGCCGCATCGCGCCGCTCATCGCACACAGCGTACCGTTTTCTGTTACCGCCTGAATAAAGGTGAAAGAATAACGTATTGCTGCACCGCCGTAAGGTTGTTAAATGATATTCACAGCTCCTTGTTCTCCGTGAACTATAGTTTGTGGTGCACTTGGTCGAAGTTGATCCCATTTAAATAGAATTGGGCCTCACAGCGGAGTCATGTAAACAAAGTCAGATTGCATTGTAAGAGGGATTAATTCAGGGGAGAATTTGTATAGTTTCCATCCCAATAAATGCTTTTCCAATCAAACACCATCACTTTTCGTATTTATGTTTGTTATTTTTTAAAGATTTATCAGCTCAATTGTAGTTATAAAAGAATGAATAAAAACATGTCATATTTTTGTAAACTTAAATACGCCACTGTTCTCATTCATACTCCTCCAAAGATTCACTGTTTTAATTTTATTGTGGTGATACATGGACATATCAGCAATTCAAAATTCAGTCGTATTAAATTAGCCAATTTTATTATTAATTTGAGCTCTGAAAGTGACTGCAGACACAGGCAACAAAAGTTCCATGAGCAAAGCCGCCAATTTCATATATAAAAATTAAGGGTGTAGCACATGATTTTTAGACTGTTGAGAAGATAAGACATTTCCTTACGTAAAGTTAATAACATTTAGCATCACTTGGACATATAATTATGATTAAAGCAAGCGACTGCTTGCAGCCTTTGCTAAGAGCACGACATAGTATGCAGCGCCTCTCCTGGGCTCGTGATCACACTGTATGTACCCTAGACGACTGGAAAACCGTGACCTGGTGAGACAAGTCCTGATTTCGGTTGGTACGAGCGGATGGTAGGGTTCGAGTTGGCGCAGACACCACGAAGCCATGGACCCAAGGTGTCAACAAGGCGCTGTGAAAGCTGGTGATGGCTCCTTCACTGTATGGGCTGTGTTTACGTGGAATCAACTAAGTCCCCTGCTCCAACTGAGCAGCCACTCATGGACTTCATGTTCCCAAACAGCGATAGACTTTTTTATGGATGACAATGCACCATATCATCGGGACATAATTGCTCGCATTTAGATTGAAGAACATTCTGAACAATTCGAGCGAATGATTTGGCCACCCAGAGATCATTCGAAATGAATCTCATCGGACGTTCACGGGAAAACAATCGAAACATCAGCTCATGCACAAAATCCTGTACCGGCACCACTTTCGCAATTATGGACTGCTATAGAGGCTCATTATTTTTGCAGGGGACTTCGAACGACTTTTTGAGTCCATGTCATGTCGAGCTGCTGCACACCACCAGGCAGAAGAAGGTATCACACCATATTAGGAAGTATCCCATGACTTTTGTCACATCAGTATACTTCATAACTAATAGAACGTTAGTTCGATTCCCCGTAGTTCAGCTACCACTCCCTATAGAACATAATCTTTTGGATAACAAAATATAGTCCGATATCATTTCCAATAACAGAGAGTCACGTTCACTTTAAATTCCTTCGATGGGAGGAACATTAACTGTGGTTCAAATGGTTCAAATGGCTCTGAGCACTATGGGACTTAACTGCTGAGGTCATCAGCCCCCTAGAACTTAGAACTACTTAAACCTAACTAACCTAAGGACATCACACATATCCATGCCCTAGGCAGGATTCGAACCTGCGACCGTAGCCATTAACTGTGTGCTGCTATTATAATAGTAGGCGGTAGCGTTATATGTGTTAATATTCTCCTTACAAAAACGAAGCATACTTTGTGTGACATGTACTTATACTAATATGAAGACATTCTGACGAGAGAATTTCGTAATCTCGAAAGCTCAGAATTGCATGAAAATGTGCTTAAAATATAAATCGCTCATTCCAAAAACACAGGTATGAATCATTCGCTTACAAAACAGCGCATCTTACCACGAGGCACATCTCAGTGATCACCTATTCACGTCTACGAGGAACATTTTGTAACCTCCCCCTCATTTATCGACCTTAATGACAGTGAAAAATGAAACCGCGTGTACCTAATGGTAATTTTGGAAAAGCAATCGTCACCGAAGTTAATCTATCGGTAAAGAGGGAGGAAAGGGTTACATCTAAATGAAAGGAAAAATGCAAATGAAACTGGTGGAAATTAATTTTGAAAAGGGGTAAAGTTAATAAAGAAAGTAAATGTGCGGCCGTTACGTTAACAATTAACTAGCGGTAATTAGATATTTGAGATTTGGGGGAAATCACGGTCGCCAGTCCTAAGGACAATTACTATAGTAACTGAAAAAGAAAGGTTATTACACATATAATTAACACTAGAAACGTGGCAACTGAAGGTTGACACGTGTAGTGCGAAAACTGAAAGTTTGTCAGAAGTAATAAATTTCGCTACACTCTGACTTAATTTAGCAAAAGAATTAATAAAACCGGAAAATCGAAAGTTAATTTAGTGGCTGAAGTTAATAGTGAGCTTTCTTTCTGAAGCACATCGACATTCAGTAAAATAAGGTTAGTCTTGGACTACCTCAACAATCATTTCAAAAGCTACCTGAATCTACGCAATTTAGAAATAAGAGAATTAACTTTGAACTTGAATTAAATGATTCTGAACAATTAACAATAGTAAAATTTAGTACGTACCAAGCTGAGCTGCAGTCACAGGTAACTAAAATACGGTAACAAAACTCGCACTCTTAATTTGTGCTTGTGCAATCTAAATATTGTAGCCAGCTGAACTTTGAAATTAAAGCAGTGAAATGGAATTATGCTGGCGTTTGAATTTCAACGACACTCGGGTTCATTTCGGAAAAGGAAGGGACCCTGCTTGGCAATGCAATTGGGACAATGAGCAACAAAGGTTCATGCTAAGTTGCTGTAATTTTGCGAGGCAAATGGAACAATTTGAAAAGCTGAGGTCTGCCATACAGTTCTGAAACTTTACGTGCTTTTAGTCTTCCTTGTTAGTTGATTGAAGGTTTGAAGCCGTCGATCGAGGAGGTGGCGACAGTCACTCATTGTCGGCCGTCGCTGTTGCAGAAGCTGGATGTTGGCGCGCCTTCTTCTCGACACGGTCACCAGGCGAAACGGGCTCTTGATGTGCGCCAGCTAATGCTTCCCGCCCGCGACACCATGTCAGAAACTATCATCCCGAGTCGAGCGCAATTACATGCTGCCAAACCCCGAAAGCGCGGCAACTCGCGGGAGCGTCACACAACACCTGCTCCACTCGCTACTCCCGCCAGACTCCTACTGCTCTGCCCGCGCTCCACGCGGCAGAGTTAACACTCCCAAAGATCCTACACACTTTGATTCTTCACACGACCTATCGATGTAATCGTTCGATAGCAGTTTTCCCTAGGCAAGACCCAGCGTAAAAATACAAATAATCTTTACGAAACAAACCAATTATACATCGACATAAGTGCATAAATATATATATATATCCAAACAGTAAAGCAATTACAATATATAAAGAGACAGAAATGTCATATCTTGAGGTAACAAAACAAGGACAAAAATAATAGTACAATAGATGGAAATAGGAGGATATGCATTTCCAGCGTTACAATTTGTAATGCGAAGAAAAGAAATAGCGATGTAATAGGACCAGACACTGAAGAATACAAAATGTTACCAACTTCTCGTAGCGTAATTCTTTAAATGAATAAGCTCTACATAAAAAAGATGGTTAATTTTGTAAGACTGTAGTAAGAAAAACCAAAAGTAAAGTTACTCGATCGTCATTTCATTATCAGTCTTCCTTCTGTGGTGTACAATAAACTTTCTGCATAGAGGTACAAGCTTATGTTACAATATATTCGGCTAAAGATAAGTTACGACATTGGTCTATCACCGAGCGAGGTGGCGCAGTGGTTAGCACACTGGACTCGCATTCGGGAGGACGACGGTTCAATCCCGTCTCCGGCCATCCTGATTTAGGTTTTCCGTGATTTCCCTAAATCGTTTCAGGCGAATGCCGAGATGGTTCCTTTGAAAGGGCACGGCCGATTTCCTTCCCAATCCTTCCCTAACCCGAGCTTGCGCTCCGTCTCTAATGACCTCGTTGTCGACGGGACGTTAAACACTAACCACCACCACAATTGGTCTATCAATGCCGTCGTTTGAAAATGTATTTAGTGTGGCGTTTGATGTTGAACTACATGAATGCAGAAGTGATACTGAACGCGAAAAAGTGATTTTAAAAAAATGGTTGAAATGGCTCTGAGCACTATGGGACTTAACAGCTGTGGTCATCAGTCCACTAGAACTTATAACTACTTAAACCTAACTAACCTAAGGACATCACACACATCCATGCCCGAGGCAGGATTCGAACCTGCGACCGCACAGTCGCGCGGTTGCGGACTGCGTGCCTAGAACCGCGAGACCACCGCGGCCGGCAAAAGTGATATTAGTCAGATGTGCTTCCTCTTTCCTTTGACCACTTAAACTGAAATCCCATACCTCGACATTAAAAACTGAAGGGCTGTGCAACACTATCTGCTCAGAACAGAAAGTTAGTTCTTCAGATAGTGTAATTAATTTAAAGGAAGAGAAATATATTAAAAAAATTGACAATTTTCTCCTATTGTAAAGATGTTTTTTTTTTTCGTTACCACAGTCCCTCTCTTAGATTTTCAGTAAGTAGTCATTCAAACGTCTCTCATGGTAAGACGCGCAGTTTTATATCCGAATGGCTCATACCACGGTTTTTGGGATGAGTGTATTATATTCTGAGCACATTTTCGTGCGTTTCTGAGTATTCGAGGTCACGCATTTACCATGCGAGTGGAAGACAGTCACAAAGGTGCCTAGAGCAACAAACCAATAGAAAATCTAAGTAACTTGCAACCAAGATAGTAGAAATGAAGTCTTGTGGCATAACTCATCGATAGTAACACTTTACGAGCTCCGAAACTTTGCCGGTAGATTTCTTATTCATCCCTTGTAGCCTCATTCGGCGGTTCAAATGGTGCTGTTTGGGATGCATTTATCTTCACTGGGGTACAGAGATTTTATCGTTAGATTATTCTTGTGAACTTCTAGAAATTATATCCCATGATACCTCTGGAACTCCTAATTATCCTACTATAGAATTAAATGGTTGATTTCAGTTCGTGTGGCTTGACACTTTTCGAAACTGACCCACTCATTTATATAAAAATGGCAACTTCAGAGTCTTGGTTGGTGAGAAGTAAAACTTCGTAACTTCAGCGCCAGAGCGCCACTGCAAAGTCAAACGTGGGTGAAAATACCCAGCTGTCTGTGTTGAAACAGTAGTATATGTACTTATAACCACTATATCTCCCATTTCTTTTATACATAGAACTAGCATGTATTAGATGGCAGTGAAGAAGCTTCACGGATAAAAGATGCGAAACGTGTTTGGCAAAACAAACTGCCTGTCATTTAGTTGCAAACGCGGAATACACCTGCATAAATTTTGAAAGAACTAAGTAACGACAGAAAATTTATAAAATGGTGAAAAAGTAAATATTAACATGTTTGTCTAGATGGTCAGAAAATACAAAGCGGTAGTTGTTAAAACAGCACGAAGCATCATTCTGATATTTATCAAACTTTGTGAAGATGTTCATGACATAAAGGATATTAAATTATTAACTTTCGTTTCGTTCGGAACTAATGTCCACCATCAGCATCAGTATGAGATTTGATCCCACAAAGTACGAATACACTCTCGTATTCTTTGTGGCATTGGAAGTAAACGTCTTTTGATTGCCATCTCTAACAATTTCTAGCCATTCCTGAAATACATCCCGTGTCAGTTCATGATGACAGCTGGCTGAAGGTCGGTATGGAAGAGTACGTCTTCCAACCAACCACATCCCAGTCATGCTTTGTGGGTGGCAACTCAGGAGACCAGACAGGTCAATCAAGTGTTCATTCGACAAGGTGTTTTGGGTGTGAACTGCGGTGTGGAATTTCGCATTATCATGCTATAATTTGCCATTTCGTATCCTGGTCATGAAGATTACGAGAACAGGGTTTACCATTCTTGCCTCATTGTGGCGAGAACTCAACCTCCATTCTACAATTGCCCAACCAAACCTGTTGTCAAACGAATAGCTTGCCTCGCCTAGCCATTATTCCAGAAGTCAGAGAGTTTTGGGCCATGAGAATTACTGTTTCCTGTGATTTTTCACAAGGCTGACTATAGTTATGTTGGCGTTCATCTGCCCTCCAAAAAACGGAAATGAGACTCATCGGTGAACACCGCAGAATGCCTCCTAGTGTCCGATTTGAGGGTGACTTCATACCACGCAAGTCTCTGATCAGTTTGTGGTGTCAGCGAGAAAAAATATATGTCAACTCGAGATTTCAACCTAGCTTCCAGTAATCTGTTCAAGACAGTTTGTGGCCTGTAACTTCCGCCTGAGTATCAGCTTTGGTCATCGCTCTGTTCGTTTGAGCCAGTGGAAATATCGTAAGATCTTCCGGTGGCGTAGTCCTTCTGAATGGACACGCACCTACCCATCTTGCCATACTGTTGTTCTGAATCCACCTCGTCACCACTCATTCTGTAGACATCGCACTACAGGCAACTGTCTGTGCAATCTGTTGGTACGATACTTCAGACACTTTCCGTTTTCGCCAGTGTATGATTCTGTGTCACGCAGACTTTTTTTACACTAACGCACAGGCCAAAGAATATAAAGCAGTAACATCAAGAGATGGTCTAAAGGTGAGAGTATCAGCAAACAACGTCTTCCCAAGACTGGTCCAGCACAATATGGATTATCTGTTGGACTGAACATAAAATTATGTATCCCTCTGTATATGGTAGAGTTACAGTTCCCATTCTCTCACTTCTTTCATCACGGTGTCTTCTCTTCCGGACTTCCTCCACAAATGATAAGGAAAAACATTCTCCTGCAGTGACATAACACAGCTGGAGGCCTCTCGAACCCCTCATTTACTGGTAAATTTCGAGAAAGTTTTCAAACAGAATTAGCACTGGTTCTTCAAGTCTCCTTGAATTATATTACTCTCAGATGACTTTAAATTGCAGATGACGATTGAAAGACACTAACAAGTATTTCGTGCTGTCCTATACTCTCTCACTCAGGATATCAGTATAATAAAGCTCTGATGACTACGGTTTCCCAGAATGCAGCGAATAGATCTGCTTAATCCTTTGGTGACCTGAGCTAAGCCGAGCTGTCAATAAGAATGTTGTTGTTCTTTACGATGAAAGTAGTGGTTACCTCCTGAGCAGGTGGAATGGAGGTATTAGTCATATTACAGGCATCTCTGTTGTTAATTTTGGTGCCACTTTAGCACGAGACCTTCGCTTTCGATCAGAGATACGAACATAGTTTAGCACGGTCTAGTTTCTCAGTACGGCCTCGACCGTCAGTCGCTGTGTTATAGGTCCAAAGTGCGAAGGATTCGTATAGTTAACCTGTAGTATATGTAGTATATGTAGTATATGTAGTATATGTAGTATATGTAGTATATGTAGTACATGTTTTATAGTACTGTGAATTAACGTTCTAACATGTGTGAGACTGGTTCTGATCTCTGTCTTCCTACCACAGCTGCGTAAGGACACTGTGTGAGTGTTTTAGGAATGTTAGTATGTCATGCTATTAGATCATCACATTTGCAAACTCTACATATCAATGTTAGTTACTACATATAAAAAATCTAAGGTACTTCTCATTTTTCTGTCTCTTCTTTTTTTCAGACTCCTGGGCACGACCTATCTGAAACATACTTGATGCCTTCTTTGATATTATTTACTGATGCCTATAAGTGATTATTCATCATACCTTGTAATATGGCTTACATGATGAAGTTCTAAACTTTTACCTGTCTAAATTTCTTTGTTCATTTCGTTCTGTCCATTCCATTTTGTTTGAGTGGTGGAACATCGTTCCTTAGGTCTGGAAGGCTCTTAGCCTTCCACCTATGTTTGACACTTTACTGCCCTGGCTCAAAAGGAAGTGTAATGGTCTTAAATGTCACGCTACCTTTTCCCATGTTTATCGCAGCTTGTCTTTGACTCAGAAAATCCGCACCTATTATGTCCGCCGTTAACTTCGGTATAATAATGAAACTGGCTTCAGTCTTTTGACCTTGCCACGAAAGAGTTAACCTTGTTTGTTTATTGACATCTGCAGTATGATTTTTGGTGGGATCCTTCACTTTAATCGTCTTCATTTTCAAGATCTGTAACTCTTCATTAGCATTTCATTGGCTAAATAAGTTCTCCGGAATCGCGGTTAGCTCGCTTCCACTGTCTATGACTATATGAATTGGGATTTTTGCTACCATGACCTTCACAACTGGTTGATATCGAGCGGTTTGCTCTGTTCTTCCTCATCTCCCTGCAATAAAGCATCCTCTGTTGCATCATATGTGAATCGTTTCAGGATTTTTACCTGTGAATTCGAACGTTCTGTCGGATATACCTCGACCACTATCTCTCCCTCTTCTAAAACTTCTTCTTCACATTTAACTTCGTCTTCCTCAACTCAACAACATCTGCCTCTCCTTTCTTCGGGGAAACTCCCAAATAATGGCATCTAAATCCTCTCATTATATCTCTGCAAACTCTATCATCGTACACAATGGGACCTGTGCCCAAGTGTAATTTATTTTCAACTTCCACCGACTGCGCATTATCCTCCTGAAGTTCGTCTTCCCTGGTGTCAGCCTCAAATAACTCTGCAATTCTAATCACCTCGTCCCTATCCTCTTCTCTCATTGTGCCTGCCTCTAGTAGTTCGTTTCCTTCATCGGTATCCTCCCAATTAATTTATTCCCAGCATGATGTTATTTTCCTGCCTTCGTTTGATCCCTGCGACCGTATTTCCTCATTTATTCAAAATGGTTCAAATGGCTCTGATCACTATGGGACTTAACATCGGAGGTCATCAGTCCTCTAGAACTTAGAACTACTTAAACCTAACCAACCTAATGACATCACACACATCCATGCCCAAGACAGGATTCGAACCAGCGACCGTAGCGGTCACGCCGTTCCAGACTCAAGCGCCTAGAACCGCTCGGCCACAGCGGGGGGCCCTCATTTATTACCTGTCGTGCAAAAAGGTTTATTTCTCTCGACGGTACGTTATCCTCTTGAAATCAGCTCTCCCTAGTTTCAGTATTGAATAACTCTGCAATGGTAATTACTTTGTGACTTCTTAATTTTGCTCTGGTAGTCCGTTTTTTGATAAATCTTCCCAACTAAGTACTGTCCAACCTGATGTTTGCGGTATCTTGACTTCTTTCGGTCCCTCCGGTTCTGTTCCTTCATCTTTCACCTCTTGTGATAGGTTACATATTCCTTTCGTTATGTTGCTGCTGCTTGCTTGGGTAGTAGCGCTGTTCTCCTTGACTTGGGCGCTCTCTCTTCAATTCGGACGTTCATCAGGGTTTGGTGGCCTTATCTCCACGTCTCCTTTCGGTCCTTCCTGTCTTTGTTCGACTTGGTGACGCGGGTTTGGTTGCTGGTAATTTGTCGGCCTGTTTGTCCTCCAATACCCATTGCGATTACCGTTATTCCCCCTGTAGCAGTTATTGCTATTCCTGGGTGGATAACCGTTCACATTTCTTGTTCCGTACCCATAACCGTTTCTTTGTTGGAATCTATTGTCAATTCTCTGCGCAAATTTATCACGCGGTCCGTAATAACTGACATTCCTTAGTGCGGTCTCGGACGCATTTCGCGATTTTTCATTCACGTTTTTAGGCGAGTTTTGCTTTTTTCTTGCCTCATCTTCCTAGAATATTAATTCTAACTCTCTCGAAATTCCTTTGAAGGCTTCCACGTCATTGCCTCCACGCTCTACCAATGACTTTTGGTATTTCAGTAGCAGCTTCACAACACAAAATGTAATCAATTCTCCATCGCTGTATGGCACAGCCAAACATTGGATTTTCTTTGCCATTGCTCCGAAAAATTTTACAGGGCTCTTCTCTCCGGAATTCTCGAAATATGGATTTTGTAGTAGCTCATACCTCACTCTATTCTGCTCTTCACTCGCCAATGGCATGAAAAACACTTATCTCTCAAATCTTGAATAGTTCGCACCAGTTCTCTTGTGAGTTTTTCGAACTGATTCTTCGTTTTCGCTTCTATTATCACGATGCGAGTATAGTACCGCTTGAGAACCGCTTTTGTGATGCGTTTTTGCAACACACTATCTTCAACTATTTGTCGTGCTGTGCCCGCGGCTTGGTATGTAATTGCATTAACTTATTTGGTTATCTTTGCAATTTCACCGTCAGTATCATCACGTACTGCTTTTTTGTCGTCCCGTAATGTTTTGACGTTGTCATCTAATGTTTTAATTTCACCCTGAGTGTCGTTATCCAACGTTTTTATTTCGGTCTGGGTGTCTTCCCGCAATGTCTACACGTCCACTTGGACCTTTTCAATATCTGTTCTTAATTGCATGTGACCTATTATTAAATTTTCGATCATATCTCGGGATACTTGTGCCTCTTCCTCAATGTGACATAATTGTTCTTTGCCCTATATACTTTGTTTTCTAATTTCACGGAGTTGTTTCGTTGTTTCTGTATTCTGCTCATGTATCCGTTGCTGCAGTTGTTTCGTCTGTTGTGTGATCTCTCTTTTTTGTATCGTTATGGCACGCGTTAATTGCTGAAGAATTTCCAAGAAATTAACGGTTTCTACCACTTCTCCTTCCAACGCGCTTCGTTCTGCGTTTAAAATCTCGTGTCTGTCAGCAACTGACAGCAGTGAACCGTACGGTGACACTTTTCGATTTGTATTGCCTGTCCTTGGTTGTGAGGGAGGTCCTATTACATGTACTATGGGTTCTGCGTATTCAAGACGTTCCCCATCTTCTTGCACCTCTGCAATATATTGGTCACCGCTTACCGCGCCTTGTTGCTCGGTATTTACGTCCTGCTGCACCCCGTGACCTATGTCTTGTGGTATTATTTTGTCCGTTGTTCCGTCCTGAGATTCCCGTATGTTATCTTGCTGGGTGTCTATCTTAGTTCAGTCAAGGTCTCGATCTTCCATTGCTAATCTCTCCGATTCCCGTCTTTGTAATTTTAACTGACGCACCCTACTTCCCGTAATCATGTAATCATACGACCTTACTAGCTTCATAAACTTACTACATTCACCGTTTCGCTAGTGTTCCTAGTTCGCTTGACACAATAACAAAACTATACGACCGTCACTTACCAGTTGGGACACAACCAATTTATCAACGGTAGGTCAGCCACCTGTGCACTTGCAACAAAAACTTAAAACTAACAAAGGTGTTACAACTGTAATACGGGGATACTGCGTACGTCTCTTAGTGCATTGCACGTCTCTGTCTCCCTATTGACTTGTTAGTGGCCACTAATATTTACCATTGGTTGATACAACAAAAAAAATTTATTAGGAAAAAATTTTAGGAGTATATTTTTTGTCCTAGTAATTACATATGGTTGACCACCTACCACTGGTAGGGTCGCCATCATCTATCAGGTGTGAGATCTTCCTACCACAGTTGCACACTGTGAGTGTTTTAGGAATTTGGTGTTCAACCTACGGCGTGCAAGGTAGAAAGATACCATCTCACACATGAAAAGTTCAGAAAAGATTGCGGCAGTATGGACAGTGATGTAATCAGACAATGATATCAATGTCAATTCCACTACACACCCTGTAAAGGAAACTTTATAACTAAGAGAAATTTTGGAAATTTGTGGTAAGATCCTATGGGGCCAAACTGTCGAGGTCAACGGTCCCTAAGCTTACGCACTACTTAATGCAACTTAAACTAACTTACTTAGCGTCGACAACATACACAGTGGAGGACTCGAACCTCTGCTGGGGGGAGCCATGTTAACAATGACAAGGCGCCCCCCTACCACGCAGCTACCCCACATGGCACAGCTAACAGAAATTATAGAGTATGGGTTCAGGCGTAACTACATGTCAGCAAACGTTAAAATCTTAGATTTTCGTTTTTAAGGTTTATTTTTCCTCAAAGTGTGACTTCATGGCATAGAAATGTTAGCAAAATTGTGTACAGGATGGTAAAATATTGATATTGGATGTTCACGGTTGTGAAACGAAATTCCTAACTGTTACAGGGTTCTTTAATGGTAAGATGGTTGATACCATGTCTAGGGGTCGATAAAATACAAACAAATTAAATACAATTGGGGCAAGAGATATTAATAACGCTAAAATGCACAATGAACATACCCAAAATTGAATGGAGGTCGGTAAAGAGCAATCAAAAAGAAGTACATAGTTAAAACAATTCAACAAATTCGTAGCATAAAGCTCTCTACAATGGCTGATCAATCGTTTTCATTAGATCGGAGATCTCGCGTTTCTGCTTCAGTTAAGCCCGACAGTCGTGAATATGTTTATCTATAGGTCATGGTTGAATGTACAAAAATTAGAAGAGACGGAGATGACCGCCGTTCTATCAATTGAATATCGCTTGCTGGCATAGCGGGAACGCATGTGATTACCTTGCGTCGGCGGTGACAGTGGCGGCTGTCGGCGAGAGCTGTGAACCTGAGAATCTGTTCTGACAGTTAAACACCAGGCTGATACATTTCCTGGGTCTTTGTGAAGCTGAGAACCCTAGTTATTCCCTAGCTAAGTTAATTGGCATGAAACATGCTATTTGGCTGGAATAGCGCATATCTCGTTGCCCTCAAATCGCTCGCAAGTGTTAATTGTCAGTGCTCGGTGCTATTCTCTGTACGAGACTTTGCAATTTCAATCCTTATGAGTTGAGACAAGCCTGTGAACAAGTGTTCACATAATGACTCTCGCAATTGTCTCAGCATGGGATGAGTTGCCTTGCTCAAACACTCAAAGATTTTCTACAAGAAAAGTAGCGAATTACTCTGCATTCAATTAGCGTATATCAAAGCTGTTGGCCACATATTTTTCCTTCTGGCCAATCAAAACGTCCGTGCTTGTTATAACTCCACTCGCTAAAGTTTTTGTATCCTATCACAGGCGTCATTTCTTTTGTACGCCAGAGTTTAACTTCTGCTGTGTAATACTAAGATAAACAGCTGTTTCTTTCATGCAAGGTTTTTAACACAGGTGGCTACAGTGAGTCACCAACGTTTTAAGTTGGGTTTCTGCGCACGTTTATCTCGCATCTCCCACCGTGTTCCTGTAGAAAGGCTTTCAAAAGGGTCGTCGTTAATAGCAGGGACAAGGGGCAGCTTTTGATTATGTCCTTTGCAGTGGCTCCGTCCTCTCATTGTATCCGTGAGGTATACTATGGCGAGAGTTTCAGCCTACATGGAATAGGCGTTGCTGTCGTAAAATTCTTTTTCCTTCAGAGCTGCGTCTCGCAGCACGGGTCTGGGAAATTACTTGCGTGCAATTACTACTGTGAGTGTTGGTAGTTTATATTCATGAAATGCTGGCCACTGTATTGGATCTGCATATTAATAAAATTCATAGAATTTCACGGAAATGTGTTGTGTGACATATCGATTTAAACAAAATTGTTTCAGGAATTCAATGTAAGGTGTGTTATTCGTTTGACACCTTACAATGTCTTTCATTGCTACAGCGTGCCTGAAGTTGAGAAGGATTTAAATGTTATTCTCGTATCTTTTGCATAACAAGTTAATCAATTAGAATGTGGTATACTGGTTATTTATTTATTTCTGATATGTTTCAGCAGGAAATACTCTTTGGAATGTCGAATTTTCCATATTCTCAGACACCATCTCCTCTGGTACTAAAAAATATTGCTTATATCATAAAGAAGTCGTTGTTTGTCAATGGACTAGTTAAATTGTGCATGAAAGCGAGACCGTACTTTGACAATGGTGTCGATATCCCCAGTCAAATTATAGTAATTTGTGACAATGACGCTGAAAGCTTGCAGTATATTGTCTTCATAGCCTTCTGAGAGTTGCTTTTTATCTCATCTCTATTTCTATCAGAGTTTGGAACATTGATATGGTACTTACTATCAGATAAAAGGTCACTATCAACATCTTCTTGAAAATGATTTATAGAACGTTTTGAGAACATATTGTTCAAAATCTTTAACTGCATTGTTTAAACTACACTGAAGAGCCAAAGAAATTGGTACACCTGCCTAATATCATGTAGAGCCCCTGTGAGCAAGCAGAAGTGCCACAACACGATATGGCATGGACTCGACTGATGTGTAAAATAGTTCTGAGAGGAACTGACGAGATGAATCCTGTAGGGCAGTCCACTAATCCGTAAGAGTACGAGGGAGTGGAGATCTCTTCTGAAGAGCACATTGCAAGGCATCCCAGATATGCTCTATAATGTTCATGACTGGAGAGTTTTGTGGCCAGCGGAAGTGTTTAAACTCAGAATATTGTTTCTGGAGTCATGCTGTAGTAATTCTGGATGTGTGGAGTGACGCATTATCCTGCTGGAATTGTCCAAGTCCATTGGAATGCTCAATGGACATGAATGGATGCAGGTGATCAGACAGGGTGCATACGTACAAGTCACCTGTCAGAGTTGTACCAAGACGTATCAGGCGTCCCATATCACTCCAACTGCACACATCATACACCATTACAGAGCCTCCACCAGCTTCAACAGTCCCCTTCTAACATTCAGCGTCCACGGATTCATGAGGTTGTCTCCATAACCATTCACATTCATCCGCTCGATACAATTTGAAGTGAGACTCGTCCGACCAGGCAACGTGTTTCCTGTCATCAGCAGTCCAACGTCAGTGTTGACGGCCCAGGTGAGGCGTAAAGCTTTGTGTCGTGCAATCATCAAGGGTACACAAATGGCCCTTCGGCTCCAAAAGCCCATATCGATGATGTTTCATTGAATGATTCGCATGCTGAGATTTTTGATGGCCCAGCATTGAAATCTTCAGCAATTTGCGGTAGGGTTGTACTTCTGTCACACTGAATATTGTATCCTGAGTAATTGTCAAAGATGGGGTGTCTAGGAAATCTGCTTCTCGGATCGCTAGACAACGACTGAAGCAAATCGTATTACTGAAGTTTATTACAAAAGGAAAAGATTACAATACTTAACCTTGTGATATACAGATGTGTCGCAAGCAAAGAGCAACAGACAAAATAAGTAGTCTCTTCAGTATAGACAATGCTACATAGTAGAAGCGAAATGACTAGTCTGGGAGCTATTCTTGAACTCGCTGCTGTAGAGGCCGTACATCTGGGCCGCAGCAAAATGTTTGCAACGCTTATATTCTCTTTGCACAGAGGGCGCTGCTGTCGCGTTGTCGTCCTAGAGATGGGTCGGTCCGCGTGCAATTGGCTGACGTCTTCTTCACAGCTCTGTCTGTTCTAACGTTCACGCCTGGCGTGTCGGCGCTTCACTTTACGCCGGAACATTGTACGATTCTCTTCAGTCGTTTTTCGCCCCATTCTTGCAGGATATTTTTCGGCCACAGCGATGTCGAAGACTTGATGCTTCACAGGATTCCTGATATAGAGTCTTTTAACAGTAAAGTACTATTAATTAAAATATTAAGTGATTATTATTAAATGAAAGGAAACAGAGAAAAAAGCAAAGGGAAAATAAAGTGAAAGGCATAAAATTCAAAAGTGCTACAGTCCTTAACAAATGACAATATTAACAATAACAGGAAAGCCTGATCAAATAATTCTCAGTTGGCCAGCCATTAACCTTCTGTACTGCTTGCGAAATGAACATGTACAATTCATTTAACAATCACATATACAAATTTATGGAACATTAAACTAAATAACTACAGCTTAATGGTTCAAATGGCTCTGAGCACTATGGGACTTATCTTCTGAGGTCATCAGTCCCCTATAAGTTAGAACTACTTAAACCTAACTAACCTAAGGACATCACACAACACCCAGTCATCACGAGGCAGAGAAAATCCCTGACCCAGCCGGGAATCGAACCCGGGAACCCGGGCGCGGGAAGCGAGAACGCTACCGCACGACCACGAGCTGCGGACTAACTACAGCTTACTAATATTTTTAAGTGAGTACGATTAGCTCGAAAGTGCATTCGCTCGTCTGTTGTCATGGCTTGTATAACCGTGGATACTAGTTATATAGACACTCGTACGTAACAGACACGACTTTATTAGCATGAAAAAAATCGTTCTCATTAGAAAAAATTACCTCAGAAGCATCAAAGTGTAGAAGCGCTCAAACGACCAAAATAAATACTCGGCCTGACTCACTGAAACAGATGGATTTCACTTGCATTCACATTGAATAACTCAACTGACATGCTTCACCGCCTATGAAACTTGTTAAGCGCTGTTTATTTTTCAGCCACATAATCACCACACTGTTTATTTGCCTTCTCCTATTCTCTCACCCTAGTGTACTGTTGTACGCTTAATTCACTTAATGGGTTCACTTATAAGATTGATGGGATGAGGGTCGCAGTACATGACTTCGGAAATGTTCCTAGGAAGGGTTTGACCTTCAGTCTCCGGCAAAGGTCCTCTTCTAGCAACGCTTTGCGTGGCAGATGAATTTTTTGATGATGAGGTCCTTCCTTACGACTCTGTTACTGACGTAGCGTTCTCTCTTATCATGGAAATCATTTTACCTCCAGTTTTTCTGTGCGCGACATCTATCTTTCTCACAGCCATGGATGCGTGGCATTTCTCCTCTAGCCATTTCTGCTTCGTCATTTCACGCTTAATGTCACTCTCACTTTCAAGACGCCTGTAATCCCATTTCGCGTGCTAAGTTTGATGCATTTTTATATTTTCTCATTTGCGCAGCTTAGTTCATAATCTCGACTGCTGTCCTAAAATTTCTATTGGGCCTTGTCGTTTTGCCTAGTACCTCCTCTGCCACCTTCACTATTCCATCCATTAAATCTACCCCCCGTCTTCAATTATATTCCTTTTCCTTGCTACAGTCAATACGAATACTCCCTCTGTGACTCTCAAAAACATCTGCTTGTATCTGTATCATCTCCTTGATTTCCTAACCGAAATTTCTTCAGTTTTAATCTGCAGTTCATAGCCAATAAATCATGGTCAGAGATAACATCTTCTGGCAATGTTTTGCAATTTAAAATTTGAATAGCTAGTCTCTGTTTTGCCATTATATGATAAATTTGATTCCTTTCAGCGTCTCCAGATGTCTTCCACCTAGATAAACTTCTTTCATGAATCTTAAACCAAAAGCTTGCAACGATTAAGTTGTACTTCATGCAAAATGCTACCAGACGGTTTCCTATGACATTAATTCCCCCTGGTCCTCTTTCTCGTACTATTAATCCTTCTCTTCCATTTCTCATTCTTCACTCCTAATTCTCAACACAATCAAATATTTTTCAAGCTCTCTTTACACAATTTTCCGATCTCTTCATTATCTGTGGATCTTGTAGGCATATATAATTTACACTTCCACTCCACTATTGGTTCGCATCCAAATGTTGTAACCGAGATTGTGTGTGTTAATTAGATGTGCTGAAATAACGACGAAGTCTTCCCATCCTTTTTGAAAAATGCTACAGCTAAGTCGTTGATATGTAAGACCAATGGTTGTTATTGTGACGCTCGTATTTGCCTATATTGTTGTCTTACGTAGGTTGACCTGTTATTCTACGTATGACTGTGTGTAATTCGTCAACAGTTCTGTCTCACATGCAACTTGAAATTTAACTAATGGCAGCACCCGTTTAGTTGATGAAGTTGAATAGACAGCTACTTTTTCATTAATTTTAAGAGAGATGCTACCATAACTACACAATGTCAACATGTAAAATTATGTGTCGTTTTGTTTTATATATCTATATATTTTTACTTTTTAATTCAGTGGTGTAAATATGTTTTCCGAAATTTGTAGAAGGATTCTAATGATTCAGCGACATTAGATTAACACCATAATTGACGCACCTTATAAGAAGATATGAATGGCTGCATTTATATAATATCCTGTGGTTGATGTCTCATTTGATAATACTCGGAAGGACAGGAACTAGCTTTGACCGTCAAGTAACTTTCCTGTTTCCGTTATTTTGTTTTTATATTTAGTGCATTATCAGTATGTAATGCGACTCTTGTCGCGTTAATGCATTACAGGCTATGCTTTGTATCTTAGTGGTGATTTATATCTATTATTGCACGTGAAAGAGTTCAATAATGGATGAGCATTTGACTAAATGTATATTATAATTCTTATCTTTCTATTCTTCTTTTGTGACCTAGTTATGCGGTAATCTAGTTACTTGTTTTCATTGTTGTAATTGATGTAGGCGAAGGGGCTTGACTATGGGCATCACGACTGACACATGTCATTTAGTTTACGTATTGCTATAATATCTTATATGTAGTTGTATCTGGTTCGTGTGAACTACTGTGGCAAATGTGATGTATGGTGTGGGTTTTCTGTTGCTATGGATGATTAGATAGATGGTAGAAACGCACAGAGCACTTGATATTCGTGCATTGCCTTCTGCTCCAGAATACCACCAAAAAAACACGCCACACTTGTTGCCTCTATCAGGCTAACGTATCACCATCAAAAGTATCCCATGTCGCCAGTAAGAGGGATGGTATGGGGAGACGTGAGGTTTGAATCAGTCTGAAGAAAGGAACTGATCTAATGATCAGAAAGTACCTGTCGTAACCACTGTAAAAATAATGGTGAGACATATTTATTCGACAACCAGGCTTCATATCAGTTATCACCGGGACGCGCAGTGCAGTTCTGCTGGCTTTGGCTACGGATGTGAATGTATGCAACAATAAAAATGATAAAAAATACTAACTTTAAGAATTTTATGGGTACCATTTATTTCTTGAGATTATTATTATACCCTGATACATATCGAGCTTTTTAACAAAAAAGAAACTGCGTTTTTAATTATAGATTTTGTTGAAAAGGTATATTTCCTTAACTGTCATAATTTCGCGTGCCTTCTCAACAAATTCGTGTACGATCACAATTAAAAAAAAAAAGAGTTTGATGTTTGTAATAGCTGTAGCAGGGAGCTTGCATTCTCATTCAACATGGAATAAATACCCAAGCGAAACAAAGATAACAAAAGAGAACAGTTATTTCATTTATATCCCAGGATGTTTCTAGAAGAATTGCACGGAGAGATGAAGGACGTCGTGAGTACAGAATACGTTCTCGCTGTGGTGCGGCAGGAAACGAAATACAATGAACAGAATTCCACATACCGACGTCCTAGTGTGTCTGGCTTACCTTAACTTAATAAATACAGACGGGGACAGTTAATTGTATTTTCAGCTGTCATTCACTACAATGGAAGGAAGAAACAAGGGTGGGTGTTTTTACTGTGTTATCAAGCACAGCCGCAAGTAGACACAACAAGCCCATGTGGCAACCGGCGTGCCGTACGAAACTTTGCCCCACCATGACGGCGGATGTCATCTTTCTAAATGAATACGCCACGCCTCTAAAAACAAACACTTTATCAACGGCGGCTTAGCCCCGGCCGTTTATCTGTTGTCATCTCCACTTTCGACTCTCTCTAAGCATAAATGAGATGTCACGGCCCGTTTAAACGTGCTGCTTAATCTGGAATCAGTGTAATTATTGATGCTTGAAGCGGGCTGGGTTTTCCGGGGTGATGGATGTTCTTACGGTATGCTCACGCGCCAGGGTACCCTTGCCGGATGCAACACCGTGCACCGTGCAGTGTTACACAGCCATCTAACAGCGGATCCGGTGCGTGGAGGTCCCAAGTTCCTTTGTTTGAGTGCTGACATTGCTTTAGAAACAGCACACTCATTGATCGGCCCAAACTATTGATTTAATGAACTCTCATTGCCAGTATAGCAAACTTGCGTGCAGAGATTATTGAATATTTATTTCTGAAATATAGCTCACTTCCAGTATTGCTCGACTGTTCGATGTTTAGACTGTGAGCTATTGGTCAAAAGAAATATGAAATAAGAAGAGTAATTTATTTACTAGTCTGCGTACTTGGCAGAAAGCCGATTATCTTTTTTTACTGCTACCTCGCAATTCTGTACAAATTAGTAGCTAGTACATATCATCTGTAGAAGTTCTGTAGTGTTGCCATTGAGTGCTTGAGTTTGTGGCGTATTACTCATATTGAAGAATTCTAGTAAACAAAAATTATTCAGACAGAAATTGGATAGCTGACAAAATACTCTTAACGTAGCAAACAATATTCTGGCTGTGATGAAATAAATTATTCATTTTGTAAACGATCAGTACCATATTCTTTTTGCAAATTCAAGTTTTATAGACATAGACTCTGAATAAAAGAACAACTTCACCTCGGCTTGCACCGTTTGGTCACTATCGAGGTGCAGTCCTGGAGGGTGTTGTTTACGTTCTGGAAACATGAAAATCGAATGGGGTCACGTCGGGACTGTAGGGAGAATGATCGATGACAGTGAAAAATGGTTCAAATGGCTCTGAGCACGATGGGACTTAACATCTGTGGTCATCAGTCCCCTAGAACTACTTAAACCTAACTAACCTAAGGACATCACACACATCCATGCCCGAGACAGGATTCGAGCCTGCGACCGTAGCGGTCAAGCGGTACCAGACTGAAGCGCCTAGAACCGCAAGGCCACTCCAACCGGCGATGACAGTGAACACAAGGCGTCTGATTGTTACAGACGTCGCAACGCTCGTGTGTACAAACGAATATTACTTTTCAGCACGCCTTTGTCACACACAATATCTGTAATTACGATACAAACTGATTTTTATGTTTTAGATATCATGTATCTCACTTTATGGAGCAATACAAGCCGGCCAGTGTGGCCGAGCGGTTTTCGGAGCTTCAGTCTGGAACCGCGCGACCGCTACGGTCGCAGGTTCGAATCCTGCCTCGAGCATGGATGTGTGTGATGTCCTTAGGTTATTTAGGTTTAAGTAGTTCTAAGTTCTAGGGGACTGATGACCTCAGATGTTAAGTCCCATAGTGCTCAGAGCCATCTGAACCATTTTTGAGCAATACAAACACATGCAATGTCCAGTTTATTTCCTGATGGCTTTCACATTTCTTCTGAAGCATGAAGCTAAATCTTGTTTTCGAATTCCATGCAAGTCTTTGCTTTCTATTGATTTCAGACAACAGAATTCGTAGCCATCGCGTTCCTGCCTACTGCGATGCTAATCTTCAGGAATACACACATCGGTTATTCATCCCCAATTTTATTGTGAGGTTTCTCGACGTACAGATTCCAGAATCACTACTTCCACAACTCTCTCCAAATCCGTTTTTCATTGCACTTTAAGCTTTCCCTAATGTGACACAAAATCTCAGTTCTTCAGAATTTGATTTGTGCTTACTACGGACTACACCAGTTTTAAAGATGATTGAGTTGATTTGGTTTGCGGGGCTTTTAGTTCCAGTTGATAATGTTTTCAATTTATAGTGATCAATGTTTAGTTTCGTCAACCTATGCCTATTTTGGCATTTTTGCGTCAGAAAACAGTGAATATAGGCTTAAACATCTACAGCTTTCCTTTAAGGCTTTTTACCCAAAATTCTTCGCGTTTTAATATATTTTTTTTAGAATACCCAGTTTTCTTTTTCATTCAAAGTGTTCAAATTTTCCTAATTTGATTGAAGAACACTTTCTGAGAAACGTACGTTCATACCAAGTTACGATAATGATGAAACTCACGTTCATACCAGGTTACGATAACGATGTTTCTTCTTTCATCATCCTTTTGAACCCAGAAGGTCATATTTCCTGTTCATTGCAGCCTGATGGTAGATTTCTTTAAAAAAACTGCGTCTGTTTCACTTTTGAGACTCTAGAATGTCTTGTTAACTCCAGTCTTACCAGTGTAATCCCATTTTGAAGCGACGTGTGAAAATACGAGTCTGACATAAAAGTAATATGTGTTCTGTCTGCTATGGCACTGCTTGCCGTGGCACGTCACTGCGGAACTGTTTTTCCACCTTCAGTTGTGCTCTTAAGCTGTGGCAAATTTCAATTTGCTCGTTATACTCAGTCTTAGTGGGCGAGCAGGTTTTCCTTAGTCTATTCTGATGTGTACAGTAATGTATTTTTATATGTTCTCTGGCCCTAGACCTAAGTTGCAAATCTAGTTGTTCAGCGACTAACAGTAGCTGGGAAAGCTGTTGATGATGGTGTTGTTAGTGGTCTTCAGTCCGACGACTGGTTTGGTGTGGCTCTACACGCTACTGCACCTATTTTAAGTATTTTCATCTCTGCATAACTAGAGCATACTAACTACATTTGAACCTGCTTACTGTATTTACCTCTATGTGTCCCTCGACAGTGTTTACGCCAACACATCCCTCCCTAACCAAACTGATTATTCCATGATGCTACAGAATGTCACCTATAAACCGATCACTTCTTTTCCTCAGGTACTCCCATAAAATTCTTTCTTCTCCGATTCAGTACTTCCTCATTAGTTATTCAGTCTCCCTATCTGATCTTTAGCGTAATTCTGTACACCACACTTCCAAACCTTCTATTGCTTTATTGCCTGACTTGTTTATTGCCACGTTTCACTTCCATAGAAGGCTACATTCCACACAAATATCTTCAGACAAGAATTCGTAACATTTAAATTTACATTCGATGTTAATGAATTTATGTGTTTCAAAAAATCTTTTCTACTATTGAAGGTTCGCATTTTATATCGTCTCCATTTCGGACATCGTAACCTATTTTGCTACCCACCGAACGACACTCATCCACTGCTTTCAGTGTCTTATTTCCTAATACACACATCAAAAAAAGTTTTGTATCACCTCAATTCCGAGAGTTCCGGAAACTGTACAGAAAATTGGAATAGAGATCAACATAAATATCATTTCCGCCATTTTATTGCTCATGAAAACCACACATTGCATGTTGTGCCACCATACAACGAGGCCTTCAGAGGTGGTGGTTCAGATTGCTGTACACACAGGTACCTCTAATTCCCAGTAGCCCATCCTCTTGCACTGAGGCATGCCTGTATTCGTCGTGGCATACTATCCACTAGTTCATCAAGGGACTATTGGTCCAGATTGTCCCACTCCTCAACGGTGATATGGCGTAGATCCCTCAGAAATGTTGGTGGGTCACGTCGTCCATAAACAGCCCTTTTCAATCTATCCCAGGCATGTTCGATAGGGTTCATGTCTGGAGAACATGCTGCCTACCCTAGTCGAGTGTTGTCGTTATCCTGAAGGAAGTCATTCACAAGATGTACACGATGGGGGAGCGAATTGTCGTCCATGAAGACGAATGCCTCGCCAATATGCTGCCGATATGGTTGCAATATCGGTCGGAGGATGGCACTCATGTATGGTACAGCCGTTACGGCGCCTTCCATGACCACCAGCGTCGTACGTCCCCACATAACATCACCCCAAAACACCAGGGAACCTCCACCTTGCTGCACTCACTGGACGGTGTGTCTAAGGCGTTCAGCCTGACCGGGTTGCCTCCAAACACGTCTCTGACGATTGTCTGGTTAAAGGCATAAGCGACACTCATCGGTGAAGAGAACGTGATGCCAATCCTGAACAGTCCGTTGGGCTTGTTGTTGGGCCCATCTGTACCGCGCTGCATGATGTCGTGGTTGCAAAGATGGACTTCGCCATGGACGTCGGGAGTGAAGTTGCGCATCATGCAGCCTATTGAGCACAGTTTGAGTCGTAACACGACGTCGTTGATGTCACGGTTCCTCCTGGCCATAATCCGTATCTCCCCCATGTCCGAACAACATCGCTTTGGTTCACTCAGAGACATCTGGACACTTCCCATGTTGAGAGCCCTTCCTGGCACAGTGTAACAATGCGGACGCGATAGAACCACGGTATTGACCGTCTAGGTATGTTTGAACTACAGACACCACAACCCGTGTACCTCCTTCCTGGTGGAATGACTGGAACTGGTCGGCTGTCGGACCCCCGCCGTCTAATATGCCCTGCTCATAAATGGTTTTTTACATCTTTGGGCGGGTTTAGTGACATCTCTGAACAGTCAAAGGGACTGGGTCTGTGATACAATATCCACAGTCAACGTCTATCTTCAGGAGTTCTGGGAATCGGGGTGATGCAAAACTTTTTTTTGATGTGTGTATGATTGACTTAATACGACTATATTCGATTATCACTGGTTAACCTATTTTCAAGACATTATCCGTTCGGTTCCACTTCTCTTCCAAGTCCTTTGCTGTCTCTGACATAAATACAATGTCATTGGCAGACGATAAAGTTTTTATTACCTCTTTCCTTTCAAAATTTTTGCTTCTTTTCCTTTACTGGTTGCGCAACTTACAGATTGGATAACATCACGGATATGCTATAGCCAAGGTTCAAATGTTTCAAATGGCTCTGAGCACTATGCGACTTAACTTCTGAGGTCATCAGTCGCCTAGAACTTAGATTTAATTAAACCTAACTAACCTAAGGACATCACACACATCCATGCCCGAGGCAGGATTCGAACCTGCCACCATAGCGGTCGCTCGGCTCCATACTGTAGCGCCTAGAACCTCACGGCCACTCCGGCCGGCTATAGCCAAGTCTCACTCAATTTTCAGCTGGTGCTAGCCTTTCATTCACGTCGACACTTATAACTGCAGTCTTGTCCTGTACAAGTTGTAGACTACATTTCAATCTTGGTATTTTATTCCTGCTACCTTTAGAATTTCATAGAGTGTATTCCAGGCAACGTTGTGAAAAGATTACTCTAAAGCTTCAAATGCTAAATTTGCAGGGTTGCAGCACTTCAGCCTAACTTCTAAGAAAAGTTGTAAGATCATTATTTCCTCACATATTCCTAGACTTTGAATCCAAACTGATCCTCTCTGTCAGTTTTTGCAAAAATGACTTATTCAAAGTTGCAAAGTATCAAAAACGCATGAAAATAACATAGACCTGGATCTTTTTAGGGCTTTAATGTCACTATTCCACTTGATTTGTTTAGTTTACTGAGAACGCTAGATTTGTAATTCTACACTCTGCTGTTGACTGATTACCTTCATTAAAACATTCTCTCTTTAACCTTTATCAGACTTGTTGGCAGAGAGATGGAAATACATTACTATGCTGTCAACAGGCAATCTGAGAAGTCCACGAAAGGACACTGCAAAATATAGAACCATGTGCAGCATTAAGAGTATGAGGAAACATCAAGGACGAATTTCAATACATTTAGGATCCGATTTCTCCAATAATGTAGAAATATGAAACCTCTGCTTTGTCATTTTATATCACATGGTGGAGATATTTATTGGTTTTCCCTGACACGAATTATCAGTGATATACGCGATCGTTGACTCCTCGAGGTCAGTACCAAGCAAACACACACGCACACACACACATTCACACAAGGAGCAGACAACGAACTCTTAAGTTTCTGTTATTCCACACAACCATCTACTTGGTTCCGTTGTAGTTCAAAGTTTATCAGTTACATTATAATTGATGTTTAATATCTCACATATTCAGTTCACTGTTTTCTCCGCTAAAGTGTACCTATGTCTACGCTCGGATGCTTAGAAGTACTAACAAATTTTAATGGGTGGAATGTACTATTGAACTCTGGCAAAAAATAGCTGGATTCTTCCTGTATTTTCAGAGACAATAATCTATCTAGTTACAGAGTTAATGAATCATTTTCACGATACACTGTAGTGATGTGTAACAAGTCAGTTTCCAAGTTACTAAATTAATTATTTTATTAAAATACTACTTCATGCGAACCATTTTCACATGAGTTTACATAGAACAGAAAATTTAATTTAATGGTAGAAGCCGTCAATTTTTTTCTAGATTATATGAACTGCAAGTTTTTAAAGTTTAAAAATAACTTTTTGTTTTGATTTCTTTGAAATTTAAATGCCGTATACATCTCCCTAAAAAAAAAAAAAAAAAAAAAAAAAAAAAAAAAAAAAAAAAAAAAAAAAAAAAACCCAGATAAGAATTCGCTTGAGGCCTTCCTAAAATACAGTCCCCGCTCCTTTCAGTCTGAATATGTAGGCGTAGACCAGATTTGGTTTAAATTCAAAGAAATTGTATCGACTGCTATTTAGAGACATATACCAAATAAATTAATAAGAGATGATACTGATCTTAAACAGGTCAGAACACTGTTGCAGAAGCAACGAAAAAAGCGTACCAAATTTATAGAAACGCAAAACGCTCAAGATTGGCGAAGTTTTACAGAATCTCGAAATGCAGCGTGAACTTCAGTGCGAGATGCTTTTAATACTTTCCCAGTGAAATGCGACAAAAAATCCAAAGAGATTCTGGTCATATGTAGACTAGATCAGCGGAGAGACACAATTAGTACCTTTCCTGCGCCATAACAGTGGTGTTATTACTGATGGCAGTACCACTAAGGCAGAGTTATAAACATGGTTTTCCGAAATGCCTTCACCAAAGAAGATGAAGTAAATATTCCAGAATTCGAACTAGGAACAACTGCCAACATGAGAAACACAGAAATAGATATCCTCGGCGTAGCAAAGCAGCTTATATCTTTTAATAAAGGCAAGGTATCCGCCCTGATTGCATACCAGTTCGGTGCCTCTTAGAGTATGCTGAAAAAATATCTCCATATTTAGCAACCATATACAACCACAAGCTCGTTGAAAGATCCATACCTAAGGACTGGAAAGTTGTACAAGGCTCACCAACACCCAAGAAAGGGTATAGGAGTAATCCGCCGAATTAAAGACCCATATCGTTAACATCCATTTCCAGTAGGATTTTGGAACATATACTGTGTTCGAACATTATGAGTTATTTTGAAGAAACCGATTTATTGACAAACGAACAATACAGATTCAGAAAATACCATCCTTATGAAACTCGTATAGTTCTTTATTCTCACGAGGTAATGAGTATTATTAGCAGGGGTGTCAAATTGGTTCCAGAAGGCTTTTGACACCGTACCTCACAAACGACTTTTAATCAAATTGAATGTCTATGAAC
Source organism: Schistocerca americana (assembly GCF_021461395.2). Classification (NCBI taxonomy): domain Eukaryota; kingdom Metazoa; phylum Arthropoda; class Insecta; order Orthoptera; family Acrididae; genus Schistocerca; species Schistocerca americana. Next base: position 662,570,675 of record NC_060130.1, read on the forward strand.
CATCGTCTCAGTTGTGATACTGGATTCGTGATTTTCTGTCAGAAAGGTCAGAATTTGTAGTACCTGGGGGAAGTCATCGAGTAAGACAGAAGTAATATCTGGCGCTCCCCAAGGAAGAGTTACAGCCGCTCTGCTGTTCCTGAGCTACATAAACGTTTCAGAAGACAATCTGAGTAGCACTCTTAGATTGTTTGCAGATGATTCTGTCATTTGCGGTCTTATAAAGTCATCACACAATCAAAACAAATTCCAAAACGATTTAGACAAGATATATGAATGGTGCGAAAAGTTGCATCTGACTGTAAAATAATGAAAAGTGTGAAGTCACCACATGAATACCAAAAGGAATCAGCTAACTTTCGGTTACACGATAAATGGCACAAATCTAAAGACTGTGAAGTTTCAACTAAATACTTCGTGATTAAAATTACGAATAACTTAAGTTTGGAGGATCACATAGATAAATTTATGGTTGAAGTAAACCAAGGATTACGATATATTGACAGAATACTGAGAAAATGCAACAGGTGTACTAAAAAGACTGCCTACACTATGCTTGTAGGTTCTCTTCTGGAACACAACTGTGCGGTGTGGGAGCCGCATCAGATAAGATCGACGGAGGACATCGATAAAGTTCAAAGAAGGGCAATTCTTCTCGTACTGTCGTGAACTAGGGGAGAGTGCGCCACGGATATGATACGTGAATTGGGGTGGCAATCATTAAACCAAAGGCGTTTTTCGTTGCGGCAGGATCTTGTCACGAAGTTCAATCACCATCTTTCTCCTCGGATTGTGAAAATATTTTGTTGGTGCCCACCTACATAGAGAGGAATGATCATCGTAATAAAACAAGAGAAATCAGAGCTCGCATACACAGATTTAAGTGTTCGTTTTTCCCGCTCGCTACTCGCGATTTGAATGGTAGAGAAATAGCTTGAAGGAGGTTCGATGAACCCTTTGCCAAGCATTTAATTGTGAGTTGCAGGGTAATCATGTAGATGTAGATGTAGATGAAATGACACTTGGTTAGCTACAAATCGACAAACTCAGGCAGCATCCTGGAGTTTCCATGTGCTACAAAACAAGTGAATAGCTTCCAGACGTCACATTCCATATGTGACACTTGGCTGCAGCTAAAACAATCTGTACGTGTAAGCAAGAATAGTAAAATATTAACTAGGTGCCTTAACACACAAAGTTAATGGTGCCCTTGATTGTGAGTTCATTACAGACAGAATGATAACTCCGTTTTTGAAGGGTACTGGAAGAAACAGGCGGTTCATTCGCCTAGAATAATTTTATGAAACCAATTAGAGAATAATGCTAGCAGAAACGTGATTTTAATTCTGCACACCATGAACGAAAACATTTCGAAGTATCAACGGAATTGAGCTACCTGTTGAAGAATGTCAGGTGAATTACCTGTTTCAATATTTATACAGTAGGCTATACGGAAAGAAATCGCTGTTGATGAAAACTCCAGTGACACTTGCTGCAGCAAAGCTATACTTCATTTTCCTTTAGTTATGAACTTAATGGTGACCATTACCTCTAAATACGAATAGAAGACAATGATCTATTTATAGCATAATCGTTGTGAAAGTAATTTAAATGTGTAGTAGGACATTGCCGAAAATCCATTAATATGATCGCTCATATTATGAACTTCGACAAGAGCCACAGTGCCTTTCTCGATTATGTCGAGGCTAAATTTAATTACATAAGCGATATATTAGAATACATAAAATCGTGGTAAACTGCTTTTTATTTAGCAGCACATCTTGGAGGAACCAGTATTTTGCCTGTTTTATACACGTTGTGGGTAGGACTTCATGAGATGCAACATGGACGACCTGGTATACACGCATCCGTCGATAACGACCTCTGATTGTCGCAGAGACAACCATGGGGTTGGGCAACTGTTTATAACGTTTTTTGCGTCCAGATAGCGAGAATTTATTGTCTACACACGGTACAACAAGTGAACAACTAAGCACGAGGACATTCAATCTAATCTCCAGTCAACGGGGTAACTGAAGGCAAAATTTTAAAAGTTTTAGCAAGATAAGATATACGAGATTTGTCAACTTCAGAACAGCACAACGTTTATTTCGCAAATATACGTAAATAGATTGCCAAACCTTCCGTACATATACACCGATCAGCCGAAACATTATGACCACCTACTTAAATGCGTGTTGGTCCACTTCTGGAACGCAGATCAGTAGTGATTCTGCATGCCATGCATTCTAAATGTACTTGATAGGTTCCCAGAGGTTTATGGCACCAGATTCCTACTCACAAGTCACACACCTCCCATAGTTTATGGGCGGTTGGTTTGTGGGCGCTGAGCTGGCGCCTGATAGCTTCCCAGTTGGGTTTCTTCGGAATCAGACAAGCCGAATTTGACGGCCAAAACATCAATATCAGTCCAATATCATGCTCCTCAAACCATTATAGCATGATTGTGACCTTGTGATACGGGTAGTGGAAGATGCCATCACTGTTGAGGAAAACATCAAGCATAAGACGTTACAGGTGGCCCTAACAATGATCACGTAGTCCTCAGCTGTTATAGTGTCTTCGACTATTACCACAGGTCTCATGAAAGTCCAGCTGAATGTCCCCCATAACGTAATACTCCTAATACCGGCCTGCATTCTTGGCGCGCTGGATCTTTCGAGCAGTCGTTCGCCTGGATGACGGCATTGGACACGACCTTCGACCTGGTTTAACATTAAATGGTATTCATCCGACCAGGCGACACGATTCCACTGATCTGCAATCCAATGTCGATAATCCCTTGTCCACTGTAATCATAAATGACGATGTTGTTGGTTCAGCCCTGTACTCTGTCACCAGATCTGCCACACATCGCCGCCTATTCTGCTTTAGAGAGCGGGAAAGCTTCCGATCCCTTTGTGCTGTGATGAGGTATCGACGTCCAGCTTCTGCCCATATACTTCTCTTACCGCTTCATCCCTCAGCGCCACTACGTAGCATACAACCTCGTGATGGGCAGTGGACATAATTTTTTGGCTCATCGGCGCACTCTTCTTTCTTTAAGCTTGTTGTTTTATCTAGACTTGCAGGTCTAAAGCTTCTCTTGATTTTCTGAGGATAATGCGACGTTACGTTACTAATGGAGAACTTAGCGCGAATAACTCATTACTTTTCGTTGCAACACAAAAACCATGCAATGACACAGACATCAGTCAACAATTCAGGATAGTTGACACAAATGCAGCTATCATAAAATTATTTGAAATGAATTCTCTGATGCCACGCATGTGGCAAACATGTTTAACTAGTTATAAGTTCTAGGGGACTGATGACCTCAGCTATTAAGTCCCATAGTGCTCAGAGCCGTATGAACCATTTGAACCTCCGGCAGAAGGGGCCCCCGCAGTCAGCCTTAGACCGCACGGCCACTCCACGCAGCAGTGGGGAATTCACTGTATACAGATTTTCTGGAACTTCAGATGCTCGGTCATGCTCGTGAGCGGTATCGTGACTGGTCCCAACAGGAGCGGAATGCCTTCCACCGTCCGCCGTCGGTCAGCATCCACTGCAGAAATGAGAATGAGCCTGTCCTGGACGACTGCTGTCTTTCAATGACACCCAACCTTCTCGAAATTGTGTATTAAGCGTAAACACACGTGCAAGTGACAGTGTGATCTCCATACACAATAGACATTCGGGCATGAATTTCACTTCTCGACTTTCCTTCCGCAGTCAAACAACACACTAAAAATCGCTGTTCCCTTTTACCGGCCTCCGTAGTGCAGTCGAAAGACTCTGTGACCTCATACTGAGCACGTCTAACAGACAGATTCCACAGCGGCGAACGTTCGAACTGTTCCTTCCTGATTCCCAATATAGAGCATTTATATATACACGTTTACCTGCGTTACGAACGCCCACGGCATTATAGTTGTATAGTCGGTGTCGTTCTCATTTGACTGCCACTTATATTGATGTCTACGGTCCCTTGGCAGTGTAAAATATTTAAACTTGTAAGTCAGTGACATCAAACGATACAACCATTCATGTAGCGCGTTTTTCTACTCCAAAAGTCACTCATCATAACTTATAGATGAACTATCTACACTGAAGCGCCAAAGAAACTAGTATGGTATAGGCATGCGCATTCAAATACAGAGATACGGAAACAGGCAGAATACGCCGCTGCAGTCGGCAATGCCTATATAAGTCAACAATTGTCTGGCGCAGTTCTTAGATCGGTTACTGCTGCTACAATGGCAGGTTATCAAGATTTAAGTGAGTTTTAACGTGCTGTTATAGTCGACGCGCGAGCGATGGGACATAGCATCTCCGAGGTAGCGATGAAGTGGGGATTTTCCCGTACGACCATTTCACGAGTGTACCGCGTGCATTAGGAATCCGGTAAAACATCAAATCTCCGACAACGCAGCGGCCGGAGAAAGATCCTGCAAGATCCGGAACAACGACGGCTGAAGAGAGTCGTTCAACGTGACAGAAGTGCAACCCTTCCGCAAATTGGTGCAGATTTCAATGCTGGGCCAGCCTGAGAACCATTCAACGAAACATAATCGATATGGGCTTTCGGGCCGAAGACCCACTCGTATATCCTTGATGACTACACGACACAAAGCTTTACACCTCGCCCAGGCCGTCAACACCGACACTGGACTGTTGATGCCTGCAAACATGTTGCCTGATCGGATGAGTTTCGTTTCAAATTGTATCTAGCGGAAGTACGTGTAGAGATGTGGAGACAACCTCATGAATCCACGGACCCTGTATGTCAGCAGGGAACTGTTCAAGCTGGTGGAGGCTCTCTAATGGTGTGCGGAGTGTGCAGTTGGAGTGATATGGGACCCCTGATACGTCTAGATACGACTCTGACAGGTGACACATACGTAAGCATCCTATTTGATCACCTGCATCCAATCATGTCCATTGTGAAATCCGGAGGACTTGGGCAATTCCAGCAGGACAATGCAACACCCCACACATAAAGAATTGCTACAGAGTGGCTCCAGGAACATTCTTCTGAGCTTAAACACTTCCGCTAGCCACCAAACTCTCCAGACATGAGAATTATTGAGCATATCTGGGATGCCTTGCAACGTGCTGTTCAGAAGAGATCTCCAACCGCTCGTACTCTTCCAGGACTTATGGAAGCCCTGTAGGATTCATGGTATCAATTCCCTCCAGCACTGCTCCAGACATTAGTCGAATCCATGTCACGTTGTGTTGCGGCACTTCTGCGCGCTCGCGGGGGCCCTACCCGATATTAGGCAGGTATACCAGTTTCCTTGGCTCTTCAGTGTTTATAAATAATTAAGTTTGCACGGAAACCTCAGAGAGCGAGTCCTACTCGTGTGTGTCCGGTACTTTTTATGTGCATGCGCAATTCCAACATTGAATTGATATAAAGGACAAGTAACTATATTTTATGATATTCGGCTCATTTTTAAACCGTAGGTATACTTTTTGGCACAGGCAATAGTTCGGAAATGAACGGACTAGTTTCGAGCTAGTCACCATTCAGGAAAGTGTATGCAATTGTGACAGGAAACTATGTAAATAATTTTTTGAAAAATTATCACGTAAATTCAGTATTATATTGATTTTACAGGGTTGACATGATGACAGAAATGCTGAAATCATAGCTGGCCGTAGTGGCCGAGCGGTTCTAGGCGCTACAGTCTGGAACCGCGCGACCGCTACGGTCGCAGGTTCGAATCCTGCCTCGAGCATGAATGTGTGTGATGTCCTTAGGTTAGTTAGGTTTAAGCAGTTCTAAGTTCTAGGGGACTGATGACCTCAGAAGTTAAGTCCCATAGTGCTCAGAGCCATTTGAACCATTTTTTTTTTGCTGAAATCATAAAAAAACACTTTTCTACAAAATTGTCAAAACAAAAATTGAATGAAATGTTATTGCTGTGTATACCAAACGGGGCGATTTGGCTTCGAAAGGACGAACGTGGAATTGATATTTGTGAAGGCAGTACAACTAATAAGTAATCGATGCATTCTTATCGACGTTTTCATTAATTCATTTTAATTCAGTTACTGCCTTTTATGAGAAACTAACTTTCTGAATCGAGATATTTGCACCTCCTGCTTTAGCTAAGATAACTTAGTCATCCGGAAAGGGTCTTTTCAAATGCGTTAAAAACTATTGGGTAGTGCTTTCATATCAGGTTTGGTGGAATTAGCTCATGAAAGTTATCCCTTACAAGATGTATTATCTCACTTGTATCACATGATAACAGCTAATACAGCAAATATAATTAAAACAATTATGTCACCTTACATCAAAACCAACACTTAATACGTGAAAATTTAGTCTAAGGAATGAAGAGCTTTGTATTGGAAGCAGTCGATGGATGTAGATCGAGTACTTACAATCTGTCTTTGGCAATTAAACAGCGGCGACTTCAACATAACTAATCTCACGCGGCAAAATACTGGTCACTAGACATTGTCGCTTTGGAAGCACTGAAGCACTGTAGATGGGTGTAGAACAATTGCCATGCGGCCATGTGAACGTCCAACGCAGAAATAATTCGCAGTGTACGTGTGTGTCTGTCGTATCTACGGAATCAGTGCAATAATATGGGCCAACGTGGCGACGGGAAAGAGTAGCAGCAAGGAGACATTGTTTTTAGATGTGCCCATGACCACACGGTGAATGAGGTTACCCGATTTATTGGCAAATCAAGGCAGACTATCCATCGTATACACAATAGTCGCTTCACTGTAGCGCGGCGTACAAACAGTAATCTTAAAAAAAGTCTAAGCGACAGTTACCGGAGGCGAGAGTCACGCCGTATCAGTGTTAATCGGTATCAATCCCGATGCTGCTGTAAGCGAATGTAGGTCCTCATCAATCAATTTTCAACAGCCCATTGCTAAAGGGACTGCATCCAGTAGACATTTGTAGTCGAGTACCTCGCGAAAGGCCATTTCTCACAATGGTGCATAAAGCCGCACACAACACAGGAACTGGGGAAAAGCTAAGTGGAGATATGTAAAGTTATCTGACGAGTGAGGATTTAAGGCGTCGAGTGCACTGACGGTCCAATGAAGCGCTTAACATACAGTGTGTGGAGAATTTAGGCTGGAAGTGGTACTGTCTTGTTTTTGGATTGGTTTTCGTACCATGACGTTGGCCCGTTCATGCAGGTTACCGTGAAACAAATGTTATGCGTCTTCTTGAAGAGTCTGCTGTGTCCCATCTTCCAAGATGGTAGCCGAGTTCGCAAAATTGTGAGCATATGTTGGTGGTTTGACGAAAACTCAGACACCCTATCGCGCTTCTACTGACCTCAAAACCGCTCGGCGGTAATCCCGTAGTAAATGTCTGGGACTGTTTGGAACACTAAGAGAAACGCAGGAAATTACATCTTTGCAATTTGGTACCACTACGGGATCTAATCGTCAATAAGTGACTTCATACCTGAAGAAACTTGGGGACTATATTCCTCACCGAGTTGAGGCCATTATCAATGTTAGACGTGGTATTAGATGGTATTTCAGTGATTTCTCGTGCAGGTGACTGATTTTTTGTCCGAATTACTTACTAGTACTATGATGGTTAAGAAACTAGAGATCCGCCCTGGCTTCACACAGATAACACCGGGTGTCAATGTCCGCACGACTTATATGGCGTAGCCGTAGTAGATTACACTGAGGTGACAAAAGTCATGGGATAGCGACATGCACATATACAGATGACGGTAGTATTGCGTATACAAGGCATGAAAGGACAGTGCATTGGCGGAGCTGTTACTTGTACTCAGGTGATCCATTTGGAAAGGTTTCCCACGTGATAATGGCCCAACGACGGGAATTAACGGTCTTTTAAAGCGGCATGGTAGACGAAACTACAGGCATTGGATATTCCATTTCGGAAGTCGTTAGGGAATTTCATATTCCGAGATCTACAACGCCAAGTGTGTTTCGAGAATACCAGATTTCAGGCGCAACCTCTCACCACGAACAACGCAGTGGCCGACGGCTTTCACTTAACGACCGAGGGCAGAGGAGTTTGCATAGAGTTATCAGTGCTAACATACAAGCAACACAGATTCAAATAACCGCAGAAATCAATGTGGACCGTATGACGAAAGTATCGGTATGGAAAGTGTGGAAAAATTTTGCGTTAGTGGGCTATGGCAGCAGACGATCGAAGCCAGTGCCTTTGCTAAGAAACAATACATCATACTCAACGCCTTTGCCAGGTTCGTGATCTTATCGGTTGGAACATAGACGACTGGAGAAACGTTGTCTTGTCAGATAAGTAAGGATTTCAGTTGGTAAGAGCTGATGATACGGTTCGAATGTGGCGCAGACCTCACGAAGCTATGGACTCAGGTTGTGAACAAGGCACTGTGTGAGTTGGTGGTGGCTCCATAATTTTGTAGGCTGTGTTTACACGGAATGCACTGACTCTTCTGCTCCATCTAAACCGGTCATTGGCTGGAAATGGTTATGTTCGGCTGTCTGGAGACCATCTGAAGCCATTCATGAACTTCACGATAATGCACCATGTCACAGGGCCACAATTATTCCCGATTGGTTTGAAGAACATTCTGGCGAATTCGAGCGAGTGATTTTGCTACTCAGATCAACCGACATGAAACCCATCGAACATACATGGGGCATAATCGAGAGGTCAGTTCGAGCACAAAATCCTGCACAGGCCACACATTCCCAATTACGGTCGGCAGTAGAGGGAGCATGGCTCAATATTTCTGCAGGGGACTTCCAACAACTTGTTGACTTCATGCCACACCGAGATGGTGCACCACGCTCGCCAAAAGGAGACCCGACACGATAATAGGAGGTACCCCACGAATTCTGTCACCTCAGTCTATATACATGGTTCACCAAACCTTCTCGTGGACCTGCCTATTACTCTAAGCCATATCAATACCCCTCCGGTAGATTCTGAGAGTAGCCTTCACGCACGAACAGAAAAACTTTGTGTGGGACTTTAATTTATAGCATGCATAAGAGATACATACAGATATACAGATTCTGGTTAAGCCTCGCTGCTCTGTGAAATTGCGGCGGCTGTCTACTTTAATGCTTTTCGCGCCAGATATCGCCTCCTCTGTAACTGACCAACCCTTAGCTCCCATCAGTGCCACGAGGTGTAGCTCCAAATGCCAATTAAATATGGCACAGACAACGATAGATGTATTACATACTCATCATTACTGTAATTGTAAATTATATACACACATCTTCTGCATCCATGTTTTCTTTTGTAAGTGATTAGCCAGCCACATACGCTTTTGTAATTATTTTAGCTTTCCTCTTGTATTATTTGCGTTTTAAATGATAGCTTAAGAACATATGACCATATATACGCTATTTTGAAGGATGTGAGGTAGTGTGACTGTCAGGCTGACGGCGTGAGTGAGTGCAATGTTATGTCAGATTGAGTCTCACTTCTTATATAATGTTTCCGGAGTCTTAGCCACATTACTTTCTAGGACTTATCGTAACGTCACTGATAACTTCATGTTGATTACTTTCTAGGACTTATCGTAACGTCACTGATAACTTAATGTTGAACGCCGGTAACACAAACGCACCTACCATCTTCGTGAATTAGTCTGTTAGAAAAAACCATATCAAAATCTCTATTGTGCTTAATGTGATTAACCTTCAGAAACAGAAAAATGCAGCGGGGGACTTTAATTTAGAACATGTATAGAATACAAGACATGGAAAATTTCAAGCAATTTTATGTTATAGCCGAAAATTTAAGTTACTTTACATCAGAACCAACTATTAACACGTGAAAATTTACGCTAAGTTAAATAAAGGTGTTTCTTTTGGAAGCAATCAGTTTGTTGAAACTTCCTAGCAGATTAAAACTGTGTGCCGGACCGAGACTCTAACTCGGGACCTTTGCCTTTCGCGGGCAAAGGCAAAGGTCCCGAGTTCGAGTCTCGGTCCGGCACACAGTTTTAATCTGCCATGGAGTTTCATATCAGCGCACACTCCGCTGCAGAGTGAAAATCTCATTCTGGAATCAGTTTGTTGTTGATCGCCTGCTTACAGTCTACAGGGTAGTCCATTAAACCCCCATTTTTTATTACATATTCGTGTAGTACGTAAAGAAATATGAATGTTTTAGTTGGACCACTTTTTTCGCTTTGTGGTAGATGGCGCTGTAATAGTCACAAACATATGGCTCACTATTTTAGACGAACAGTTGGTAACAGGTAGGTTTTTTAGATTAAAATACAGAACGTAGGTACGTTTGAATATTTTATTTCGGTTGTTCCAATGTGAACTTACCATTTCTGAGAACGCATGCTGTTACAGCGTGATTACCTGTAAATACCATATTCATGCAATAAATGCTCAAAATGATGTCCGTCAACCTCAGTGTATTTGGCAATACGTGTAACGACCTTCCTCTGAGCCGGCCGTTGTGGCCGTGCGGTTCTAGGCGCTTCAGTCTGGAACCGCGTGACCGCTACGGTCGCAGGTTCGAATCCTGCCTCGGGCATGGATGTGTGTGATGTCCTTAGGTTAGTTAGGTTTAAGTAGTTCTAACTTCTAGGGGACTCGTGACCACAGATGTTAAGTCCCATAGTGCTCAGAGCCATTTGAACCATTTGACCTTTCTTTCAACAGCGAGTAGTTCGCCTTCCGTAATGTTCGCACATACACTGATAATGCGCAGACGCATGTTATCAGGCGTTGTCGGTGGATCACGATGGCAAATATCTTTCAACTGTCCCCACAGAAAGAAATCATGGGACGACAGATCCGGTGAACGTGCGGGCCATGGTATGGTGCTTCGACGACCAATCCACCTGTCATGAAATATGCTATTCAGTACTGCTTCAACCGCACGCGAGATATGTGCCGGACATGTTGGAAGTACATTCTGTCATGCGGTGAAACATCTTGTAGTAACATCGGTAGAAATTTACGTAGGAAATCAGCATACATTGCACCATTTAGATTGCCATCGATAAAATGGGGGTCAATTATCCTTCCTCCCATAACGCCGCACCATACATTAACTCGTCAAGGTCGCTGATGTTCCACTTGTCGCAGTCAAGGTGGATTTTCCGTTGCCCAATAGTGCATATTATGCCGGTTTACGCTACCACTGTTGGTGAATGACGCTTCGTCGCTAAATAGAACGCGTGCAAAAAATCTGTCATCGTCCCGTAGTTTCGTTTGCCCAGTGGCAGAACTGTACACGACGTTCAAAGTCGTCGCCATGCAATTCCTGGTACACAGAAGTATGGTACGGGTGCAATCGATGTCGATGTAGCATTCTCAACACCGACGTTTTTGAGATTCCCGAATCTCGCGCAGTTTGTCTGTTACTGGTGTGCGGATTAGCCGCGACAGCTGCTAAAACACCTACTTGGGCATCATCGTTTGTTGCAGGTCGTGGTTGACGTTTCACATGTGGCTGAACACTTCCTGTTTCCTTAAATAACGTAACTAATCGGCGAACGGTCCGGACACTTGGATGATGTCGTCCAGGATACCGAGCTGCATACATAGCACACGCCCGTTGGACATTTTGATCACAATAGCCATACATCACCACGATACCGACCTTTTCCGCAATTGGTAAACGGTCCATTTTAACACGGGTAATGTATCATGAAGCAAATACCGTCCGCACTGGCGGAATGTTACGTGATACCACGTACTTTTACGTCTGTGACTACTACAGCGCCATCTGTCACAAGGCGAAAGAAGCGGTCCAACTAAAACATTCATATTTCTTTACGTACTACACGAATATGTAATAAAAATGGGGGTTCCTATTTAAAACTACGCAGTTGATATCCGTTTGACCTATGGCAGCGCCATCTAGCGGTTAACCATAGCGCCATCTGGTGTCCCCCTTCAAACTAGACGAGTTTCGTTCTCTGTAGTTTTCTCGTTTGATGCCTATTTCGTGAGATATTTGGCCCGATCACTATCAATGGACCACCCTGTATGTGTGATTCCTAAACCACGGTCAGTTCAATAACACTATAATACAAACACTGGAAGTAGGACATGGAGGAAACTAACGTCGTGTTGTGGTTCTTTTTCTCCTTTTTCCCCCTCTGCCCTTCATGGAAATAAAGCGTGAAGAGGAAGAATCGAGAAGGATGTAAGGTTAAAGGTGACTCGATGGCACCAGCCACACCGCGTACCCCACTATCCTGCCACTAAGCTACCTTCACCTTCATAAAGCCGCAAAATTGGGACTAAAAGTGAAGATGTCCTAATGTAAAGAGAAAATGTTGCGTATGGGTAATACGGACCAGTGTAACCAGCCCATTTTTAGTACTTTCGGTAACGCGCAGCGTTAAAACATGCATTTCCTCAACAATTCGTAGCAATATTCGATGTATATGTTTCAGCTCTCTGTCTTAATCGTCCATTATTTAGACTTCTCTTCAGGTCAGTACCTCCGCCCCCCGAGAGAAGTCATAGATTTTAAGTTAGGTTAGTTGCTTATTTATTCCAATTCAAGTGATTGGTCGATTTGCAGTGTTAGGGAATATAATAACTGCGTTGCCGGACGGAGTGGCCGAGCGGTTCAAGGCACTTCAGCCTGGAACCGCGTGACCTCTATGGTCGCAGGTTCGAATCGTGCCTCGGGGATGGGTGTGTGTGATGTCCTTAGTTTAGTTAGGTTTAAGTAGTTATAAGTTCTAGGCGGCTGATGACCTCAGATGTTAAGTCCCATAGTGCTCTGAGCCATCTGAACAATTTTTGAATAATTGTGTTGGTTATTTTTCTAGTAGTTAAATGCGTCTACTACCTGTGAAAGGAAATTCCATCGTTGACTGTTTCTTTCGATAGGCTAAACACGATAACATTTAAATTTACGGTCAGATCTGCGAAGTTTCTAGGGACGAAGAAGTGAATGATTTATAGATCATCTTGCAGACTTTTATCTATGGAACTAGGGATATCCAAAGTAGCTTAGTAATATACATATTCACTTAAGAAATTTGTTATTAATAATCCATCCGAATTCAAAAGCACAAAAATCTTTATTCGGGTAGCAAATAGCATCAAACATCTCCCAGATAACCAATCAACATTTAAGAAAATTGAAAGAACTTTTGAATGACAACGTGTTTTACACAGTGGATTAAATTTTAGACATGAATTAACAATCTTAAAAAAAAGAAAAAGAAGGAAAAAATCTTGAATTGTGCCATGTAAAGAAACCTTTTGTTAGACTGACACTTTCCATCATTAAGAAGCGTGGTATTCATGATCTATGAACAAAGTATTAATCTAATCTAATCTACATGGGAGCGAATGTTCAACTCAAAGCGTAAGAATTCACTCGACGATAGTTAGAGGTGACTGGGGAGCTGGCAGAATGTATCGAAGGTGATTAGAGATAGCTGACGTTTCACAATAGCCACACTTGCACTTCGAAGACGATATCACTAATTGGTTCTCATCACAGGCGGGAATTTCTGAGGCGAGCAACTGAGAATGGTAGGATTCAAATACCTGTCGGGGTGCTCTGATTCTGGTTTCCGTAGTTTCACTAAATCATTTTCAGTGAACGCCAGGATGATCCTTTCAACAAGACAATGGCCTGTTTCGATTCTCGTCCTTGTCCAATGCCAATTTTTGCCCTGTATTGGATGGCCTCAGTATCTACCGAAACTTACGTTCTAGCTTCACTTTTGTACGGTGAAGGTACACGGAATTTGGCCTTAAAATACGACATGTGTCTCAAAACTAGAAATATCTATATAGAAATGTGTTAGTAGGTGTAAAACTCCATGTACTATAAAAGCGCTTATTATTGTTCCTTTGTCCGCATCTCGTGGTTGTGCGGTAGCGTTCTCGCTTCCCACGCCCGGGTTCCCGGGTTCGATTCCCGGCGGGGTCAGGGATTTTCTCTGCCTCGTGATGACTGGGTGTTGTGTGATGTCCTTAGGTTAGTTAGGTTTAAGTAGTTCTAAGTTCTAGGGGACTGATGACCATAGATGTTAAGTCCCATAGTGCTCAGAGCCATTTGAACCATTTTATTGTTCCTTTCTTTCACTGGAACTAACATTCTATAAGACCGATGCATATCATTTAAGAGGCTCGCTCGATTAATCAGTCTCCTCTTGTACGTTAGATCACATGTTCATTTCGTATGCCCACCTTTATAATATTTGTCATCTGCTCAAAAATTCTATTTCATATTTTAGTTTTAATGTACTTTGGAAAGTCTAAACGCAGCGAAGACTGTGCTTCTTTCCTGAAATCAATATAAGTGGAACTAGCCTGTAAACGCAATCAAGGAAAGTAAAGAAAGTTTTAAAATGCGCTATACTTTGTCGTATATTGTTTGGTCAACAAGTAGTTGATTGGATATCGTAGTCACGGTTGAGGTCACGCTCCTATCGATCCGAATGATGCTTAAATCCAAACAGCTGATCAAAAATGCGCCTATGGTGTCGGACTGATGCCGAATGAACGAAGTAGCGAAGATTTTTAAAATCTGAACTTGCTGTGCAATCTACTTTCTGGTCAAACATTTAGAGGTGGGAAGCTGTCGGCAAAATGGACGACGTAGATGCCCACAGCTGTTAAAAAGCACGGCATACACAACTGACATTCTCCCAGTGGTACTTTGACACATTCAAGCACAATCAAAGATAGTTTTTGTGTATGTTTGCGACAGTCGGAATTTGTTATTTTCCCTTACCGGTTAAATTTCGATAGTACCTGGCGCAAGAACAGCTCCATACGGCTAAGCAAAATATTTGCTTTTCAGAGAACATGATAGTCTCTCAATATAAATCTCCTTGTAGTCACTGTTACTATAGCTAGAAGACATGAGATGATAAAACTCGGTTATAGCTTCTACCATCAAGTAAACAAAATAGATATAGATTCTATAAGAGCATTAGGCGTCCACATGTAATGAGACACGCTGTTAGTCAAACAACAATAATGTCATCTGTTGGTAAGTGTCTTTAAAATTATTCAAATAACCTATTGAACCATAGACAACATAGAAAGGTTTGACCAAAATCTAAGAGACCCACGTCCTCGTTACGACGAACAATACCTTCACTTTTGGAATGTTACATGTCGTTCATTAATTTCGAACTGTGGGGATGGCAGCCGTTGTCCGTGGCCAGCTCACCTCACTTTACCGCAAAAATAATAATGGTGATAATGCTACCGAACAGCTTTTATAATTCTCTTAGAAATGCATCATGTCAAAGCGATTTTGCGATATGGACTACGGGGGCAAGGCTGTGTGCTTTGTGGTAACGAAATGCGATTAACGTTGAGTTTAACGCGCAGAAAACTGGCTATTTCTACGTGCCATAACAGCCTTTCAAGACCCCATGCACAAAAAATTCATAACAGTGTCGTACAGTTACCTTCGCCGTGTAAAATTTATGAGACTGGCAGAAAATAATTCGCTGTTGCACAATAAGTTCTACAAGTAGGTTTCGGCCACGAAGTGTTCGAAAGAAGTGGATAACGATATCTAAATGGCGCTGAAAGACTCCTGTAAATTTACTGCGTAGAATGGGCAGTACATTTTGTTTGACGGTATAGTCGGCAATCACACTGCGGTTGGAAAAGAAACAATATCTGTGCATTTAAGGCAAAGTGGAGCGAAAACGTGGGCAAGTACCTGACAGGAACAGGTTTTCGTCTCTTTGTAACATGAGTTTGCCATCTTATACTCAGAAGGAACTGCAAAAGTGCTTATTTTATTTACTTAGTTTATGAACCGGTTAGGAAGTTTACTTATCTGAGACAATGGTTCCCAACCTGGGGGTAATTACCTCTTGAGGGGTAAAATGAAATTCTCTGGGGGAAAAAACTAAACGATACGATTCTGTTTCAGTCACGAAACTAAATTATTTTCAAAAGATCGTTGCTATTATCACAGTTTTGTAAGTCTCTAATACTGATTATATAAGTTATCAATAATTATTTTTCTCAATTAGTAGCATTAATGCGGTGGATGTTACAAATTCCTCACATAATCCACCCACTACAAACACATTTTGTGCTTTGTCTCATACATCTCTGATGATAAAAGTGAGACATATGCGTAACAAATACTAAATATCTCAAGAAACAAGTGTAGATGGTACCTGCAGTAGTTCAGAAATTGCTTCATTCTCGCTCCGAAACAGATAAATGACAGCGCGGCACTGCAGTAACTACATATGGGCTGCTATAGTGCTGTACACAGTTTTATTACTATTATTATTATTAGGTTGGTTAGAGACAAAGCATTTACAGCCGGAAGTCACCCAATTTATGCCAATTCAGAAGTAAGGAGTGCAGCAGTGAATCGTTTTACGAACGGTAAGTATAATGGTCACATCTGAAATTGTTTGCTTTTAAATGAGGTTGCAGCGTGCAAGTCAAGCAAGTACCGCAATGGAGAGGAGTAAAGCAGTGGAAGTATGTTTTGAACAGGTGTGAACCCCCACTGTAGATAGTCAGCTTTCTTTCTGAGAAGAAGTTGTGGGTAGCGCTTGCGATGCACTACGAATTCCTTCGACATTCATTCTAGCACACACACACACACACACACACACACACACACACAAACACACACACACACACACACACACACACACACACACACACACACACACGCGCGCGCGCGCGAATTAAACAGTGTTCCAAGAACAGTCTTTCATTCCATACTTAACACGTTACTTAAAATATCTGTTTTCTGTTGTTACTGAGAAATGGCAGTTTCCTGATATGAAATGTATATCATCTGATTTTGGTAGGTTCTTTATTCGTCTTGTATATTCACTGCTGCATAGATGTTTTCTGTGGAGTAGGGTTTCCAGAACTGTGGAACACTGCTGCTCCGCGAGAAATGAGTAAGTGCTACGCGAAAAACTACTAGTAACATGGCGGTGTTTTCGACATTTTCACGATACAAATTATTTTTTAAAGATTTCTGCGTTATTAGACATTATTTAAAATTGAAGTGATCTCTGAATAAAACGGTTTTCCTCCCTTTTTTAAAATTTCATTAACCTTAAAAGTAAACAAGGTGTTCCAAACAAAGTACCAGAATTCTCAATGTTTCCCGTCAGATGAAACGCTTTGGAGCCCCTGCTGGAGAGCGTAGTTAAAGAAATCCCTTATTCATGTCAGGGAGATACAAAGATTCAAATGAAGTATGAACAAGGGCAGACATCGACTGGGTGAGTACACCTATTAGCAAATAAGTGAAAAATTAACATCATTTGATCGACTTGACAATATTGCATCTGCCAGTACTGGAATAAATAATGGACAATTCTTGATACTCTTCAGAAGTATCGACGACGCAGGACCGAACATAAACTAAATGAAACAGGAAGACAACGTATACACAGACACTGCAAGCGTAGAAAATGTTGCTAGGTGGGATTAAGTGCTTTATAACAGTGGTGAATAACGTCTTGGATGCCTTTTCAGTGTTCATAACTGTATTAATTATGAAGTCCCTGAAAATACTCCCTTTATAAATCACGTTTTATTATTTCATAGCACAGTTGTAAGAATGGTTTATAATGTTGTCCTCAGAAAATGTCAGAACTCTTATTCACTAGAGGGCGACAACCACCAACTACAGCTTCGGCACAAAATAGTAGAGCAGTATATCGCGAGCAGATGACAGAGTTTGAGTAAACAGAGAGGTTGAGAGGAGGGGGGGAGGGGGAGATAGAGGAAGAGAGAGAGAGAGAGAGAGAGAGAGAGAGAGAGAGAGAGAGAGAGGGGGGGGGGAAGAGAGAAAGACAGAGAGATATGTTCCATCTGTAAGTGAATTTATTTTATTTTATTTTACAATTCTAATTACGTAGGAACAAATTGAGAAGCAAACCTCCAAGGTTATGGAGAGGTGTCAGTACATGAAATTACAACATAGAAGAAACAACAGACAAAAATAAAATGTTTGTGAACCCAAAAAAAGACAAGCCATAAGTTTCTGTAAACGCAGTCAACAATACAACACAAGAAACAGCTTCATTTTTCAGGGAACTCCTCGACAGAATACACGGAATAACCAAATAGGAAACCCTTCAGTTCTGATGTGAAAGCGCGTGGATTACTGCTAAGATTTTCGAATTCTTTTGGTAGCTTATTGGAAATGGATGCCGCAGTATACTGCACACCTTTCTGCACAAGAGTTAAGGAAGTTAGATCCAAACACGGGTTGGATTTCTGTCAAGTATTAACTGAGTGAAAGCTCCTTATTCTTGAGAATAAGCTGATATTGTTAAAAATGAACGACAGTAAAGAGTATGTGTATTGAAAGGCCAATGTCAGAATACCCAGACTAATGAACAGGGGTCGACAACAGGTTCACGAGCTACCACCACTTATTGCCATAACCGCCCGTTTCGAGCCAAAAATATCCTTTGAAATTGGGAAGGACTACTCTAAACTCCGTCCGATCAGGCCTTGAAAGCCCCATCGGTACCGACCGGCCGCCGTGTCACCCTGAGCCCACAGGCGTCACTGGATGCGGATATGGAGGGACATGTGGTCAGCACACCGCTCTCAGTTTACGATACCGGAGCCGCTACTTCTCTATCAAGTAGCTCCTCAGTTTGCCTCACAAGGGCTGAGTGCATCCCACTTGCCTACAGCGCCCGGCAGAATGGATGGTCACCCATCGAAGTGCTAGTCCCGCCCGACAGCGCATAACTTCGGTGATCTGACGGGAAACGGTGTTACCACTGCGGCAAGGCCGTTGGCGACAATGGGAAGAGTTACCTCAAAATATAATACCATGCGTCATAAGCCAATGAAAATAAGCAAAGAAGACTACTTTTGGTGTTGAACTATCACTTACTTCAGATACCGTTCGAATAGTAAAAATGGCAGCATTAAGTCTTCGAACAAGATCCTGAACGTGGGCTTTCCACGACAGTTAACTATCTATCTTAACACATAGAAATTTGAACTTGTCACTTTTACTAACCATGTGCCCATTCTATGAAATTAAAATATCGGGTTTTGTTGAATTGTGTGTTAGAAACTGTAAAAACTTAGTCTTACTATGATTTAGCGTTAGTTTATTTCCTACAAGCCATGAACGTATGTCATGAACTGCACTATGTGAAACAGTGCCGATGTTGCACACAACATCCCTTACTGCGAAGCTAGTGTCATCAGAAAACAGAAATATTTTAGAATTAACTGTTATACTAGATGGCATGTCGTTTTCATAAATAACGAACACGAGTGGCTCCAGCGCTGATCCCTGGTGCACACCGCAGGGGGCATAAGAAATATGAACTGAGACGTTATTTCACTGGAAATAATTAGTCTATCTAAGAGGAACGTGACGAGTGCTATCCACAAATTGTGGCTTATTCTTCAGAATTCAATCTGTAAGTGAATTTATTTTATTTTATTTTACAATTCTAATTACGTAGGACCAAATTGAGAAGCAAATCTCCAAGGTTATGGAGAGGTGTCAGTACATGAAATTACAACATAGAAGAAATAACAGACAAAAATAAAATGTTTGTGAACCCAAAAAAAAACAAGCCATAAGTTTCTGTAAACGCTTGGCTTACTATATTAAACAAAAAGGGGGCTCTGTCAGAAAACAGTAATGCATGGGATGCAGAAATTAAGTAATCGTGTTCAGTGTAACATGGACACTGAGGTTACTAACAATGGACATCTAGCCCTAACTGGAGAAAGAGTGTGAAAAAAATCCGTCATGTTCATTTCAAGGGACTAACCCCTTGCGTCGATCAGAAATGACAAGGAAAATTCGGAAAACTTAAATTGGGATGAATAAGAACCAAGCGGAAATAAACTGTATGCAAGGTACTGGTGATATATCTGAGGTGAAAGAGGATTTTGAAGTGAAAACAGAGCAAATAATTGTGTTGAACGAGGTATTAGAACAAACAGATTTACAAATATGCACTGAAAAGTTTGAAGTAGTGTCTGACACTAAAGAAAATACAGTCTATCTGTACAGCAAATGTTGTGCCATAAATTTAAATACCTTCGTGAATGGATGCATCGAAGGGGCTGGATAAATCTGAGATACAAGAAAACGTAAATAGCATTCCAGACCTCCAGAAACATGCACGGCCTAGTTTTTTCGTTGTTATGTCTCTGTCGCCATTTTTACACTCATATGAATACGTTAGTTTCTGTGATTGTCCTTTGTGTAAAAGTGTGTCTTACTTCTCATTCTCTTTTTTATTATATTATTTTGAACACTGAATTCCTTTCATCAACGAACTTTTAGCGGTACCGATAATAAGTCAATCACGCCTGTTTTTTCAATCCCTGAGATTCTGCCTTGGTTATTCAAATTTGTGGTTGGTGATAGTGAGAACCATTTTATCACTCCTTACCTCTGTGATTTCCATTTTTTCCTTGATTTGCGATTTATTTACCGTTATACAGCTGCTGTACGTGTCATTTGCATCATTCATGTATCTATCAATCAATAAAATAGTCAAGATCGCTACAACCATGTATTTAAGAATGATGTCTGGTTTCGGTCTTTATGCCGGTCATCTTTAGATCTGACCCACCATATGGCTGCATCCGGCAGTGTACGGAATAGCTGCGTGAAATCACAGTCGTTTGAGCAGTAAACGACAGTGATTTGACGTAACTGTTCCGTGCACCGCCGACTGACGCCATATGGTGAGTTAGATCTGAGGATAGTTAGCGCGAAGGCCGAAATCGGTTATCATTTTTAAATTTCAGCTTCTGGGCAGTTTACTTTTTTATAGTAGCTTCTGTACCCTGTAAGATACAATATATCGTGGCGTATTCAGAGTTTCCACAGTTGTAATTTAATCTTCCTTACGACCGCTATACGC
Source organism: Schistocerca americana (assembly GCF_021461395.2). Classification (NCBI taxonomy): domain Eukaryota; kingdom Metazoa; phylum Arthropoda; class Insecta; order Orthoptera; family Acrididae; genus Schistocerca; species Schistocerca americana. Next base: position 662,591,527 of record NC_060130.1, read on the forward strand.
TATGAGGCGTGGCGCCTTGTATCACGCCTATGTAAGTGGGACGGTAATGAACAGGTAACTACATACGTAAGTCACGGTTTTAGCACGACAGATGTGCTTTTACTTTGCAGCAGTTCCTAATATTATGGCTGTGGCCGAAAGTTGTCAGCATCTTCCATACTCAAATCATACATAGCCAAAAAACTATATTTTGGAAACAAAGTTCTATCTTCTGTAAATGTTATGTTATCTGTTAATTAATGTAGATTTAATGGGTTTAATCATTAGAATCAATGATGGTGTGAGTGCAAAGTAACATAACAAATCAATATTGTTTTGTCCATTAACTGAGTAAATTACAGAGAGGGAACTGTATCAGTACAAAGCGAGTGAATCATACTCTCAGGGTAAATTTGCAAAGTACATATAGCCAGTTTATGGTACTGCGAAAACTAATATATTGCGATAATTCAGTTATTTGTAAGTTTTCAAACTTTGTTATTTTAATAAACTGTTCATAAAAATTATCTTGTGTTTGGTCAGATGGATTCCGCTGTTTAATACTGATATCGGACTGGCTGTACAGTGGCGGAAAAAAAATTAGTACATCCTTTTAAAGGTTTCCAAATCACTCAAGATTTATCGTTGGAACAGTGAATGTGGAGTACATGAAATGATTACATTTACAGCTCAATAGCACAAATGGTTCTGAGGTAACAGCTGTCGAGTCATGCTATAACACCCATACTAGTATGTAGCGTGGCCTCCACGGGTAGCAATGTAGGCGCTGACTGGCATCCAGTCGATAGCACATATGACGAATCATGTCGTGGTAAACATTATGCCACGCCTGCCCTACTTGTTCACACAATTCAGGAAGAGTTGTAGGTTGTCGAGTCACACGAGTCACTTTTTGTCCCATCATATCCCACACCTACATCTACATCTACATCTACATATTACCTCCCTTTCCTGTTCCAGTCGCGTATGGTTCGCGGGAAGAACGACTGTCTGAAAGCCTCCGTGCGCGCTCTAATCTCTCTAATTTTACATTCGTGATCTCCTCGGGAGGTAGAAGTAGGGGGAAGCAATATATTCGATACCTCATCCAGAAACGCACCCTCTCGAAACCTGGCGAGCAAGCTACACCGCGATGCAGAGCGCCTCTCTTGCAGAGTCTGCCACTTGAGTTTGTTAAACATCTCCGTAACGCTATCACGGTTACCAAATAACCCTGTGGCGAAACGCGCCGATCTTCTTTGGATTTTCTCTCTCTCCACCGTCAACCCGATCTGGTACGGATCCCACACTGATGAGCAATACTCAAGTATAGGTCGAACGAGTGTTTTGTAAGCCACCTCCTTTGTTGATGGACTACATTTTCTGAGGACTCTCCCAATGAATCTCAACCTGGTACCCGCCTTACCAACAATTGATTTTATATGATCATTTCACTTCAAATCGTTCCGCACGCATACTCCCAGATATTTTACAGAAGTAACTGCTACCAGTGTTTGTTCCGCTATCATATAATCATACAATAAAGGATCCTTCTTTCTATGTATTCGCAATACATTAGATTTGTCTATGTTAAGCGTCAGTTGCCACTCCCTGCACCAAGCGCCTATCCGCTGCAGATCTTCCTGCATTTCGCTACAATTTTCTAATGCTGCAACTTCTCTGCTCGACTGGAGACAAGTCCCGAGATCATGCTAGCCAGGAAGGTTCTGCATGTCCTGCAGAGTACGTTTAGTTTTTCGGGAAGTGTGTGCACGAACATTTCCTGTTGGAACAACATATCACCTTCCAGATGCAAGAAGGGAAAAAGAACGCGTCTAACAACATTCTACACGTACCGAGGGTGGGTTAGCGTCCCCTCCAGAAACACCAAAGGTGAACGAGAGTTGTAGCTTTTCGTACCTCAGATCATAAGGCCTGCGGTGGGGCCAGTGTGTCTTGGATGAATGCACTCTATAAAAACAGCGCTCACCATTTCTATATCGTACGTGCAAACGACCATCACTTGCGTGCAGGCAGAATCTGCTTTTATCGCCATTCCATCTTCTAAGTGAGCCTCTGCGGCAGAAGACGAGCCGTGCACGTCGATGGTGTGCCGAAAGTTGAAGACGTTCTAGACTTGCGCGTGAGAGTAACCATCCTGCTGATAACCAGTTCTTTCTCTGCCTCGTGATAACTGGGTGTTGTGTGATGTCCTTAGGTTAGTTAGGTTTAAGTAGTTCTAAGTTCTAGGGGACTGACGACCATAGATGTTAAGTCCCATAGTGCTCAGAGCCATTTGAACCATTTTTTTTGATAACCAGTTCGCCGGCAGGAGGCGCTACAGTCTGGAACCGCGCGACCGCTACGGGCATGGATGTGTGTGACCTCCTTAGGTTAGTTAGGTTTAAGTAGTTCTAAGTTCTAGGGGACTGATGACCTTAGAAGTTAACTCCCATAGTGCTCAGAGCCATTTGAACCATTTGATAACCAGTTCTCAACAGTTAGTGTTGACGCGTCTGGGCTCACAGGCCCTCTTACCTCTGCTGTGGTAGCTGTACGATCTGCCACTGCTGAACTGCTGCCACTAATACGACGATCCTGGCAGGAGTCTGTGCTGCGCGGACATCCATAACCTCGTCTACGTTTGTGAGGATGTTCACGTGACTACTGACACCAGCATCGTTGAACAACTGACGCATCACGTCCAACTTGTGTGGTAGTTCGAACGGACCATCCTCCTCTCAGAACGCCACAATCTGATCCCTTTCAAACTCGCTCAGTTGGCTGTAGGAAGCATCAGTGCATTTCCGTGGCATGCTTGCTCCTTGCTTCACACGTTTGCACCTACTGAGCCTCCTCGCTGTGAGCATTCCATATTAAAGGGTAGACACAGATGGCGCACTGGTAGCTATGCCATTACAATATCTGTGGGCGGACGACACTGAAACCATTGTCACTACATACACTCCTGGAAATTGAAATAATAACACCGTGAATTCATTGTCCCAGGAAGGGGAAACTTTATTGACACATTCCTGGGGTCAGATACATCACATGATCACACTGACAGAACCACAGGCACATAGACACAGGCAACAGAGCATGCACAATGTCGGCACTAGTACAGTGTATATCCACCTTTCGCAGCAATGCAGGCTGCTATTCTCCCATGGAGACGATCGTAGAGATGCTGGATGTAGTCCTGTGGAACGGCTTGCCATGCCATTTCCACCTGGCGCCTCAGTTGGACCAGCGTTCGTGCTGGACGTGCAGACCGCGTGAGACGACGCTTCATCCAGTCCCAAACATGCTCAATGGGGGACAGATCCGGAGATCTTGCTGGCCAGGGTAGTTGACGTACACCTTCTAGAGCACGTTGGGTGGCACGGGATACATGCGGACGTGCATTGTCCTGTTGGAACAGCAAGTTCCCTTGCCGGTCTAGGAATGGTAGAACGATGGGTTCGATGACGGTTTGGATGTACCGTGCACTATTCAGTGTCCCCTCGACGATCACCAGTGGTGTACGGCCAGTGTAGGAGATCGCTCCCCACACCATGATGCCGGGTGTTGGCCCTGTGTGCCTCGGTCGTATGCAGTCCTGATTGTGGCGCTCACCTGCACGGCGCCAAACACGCATACGACCATCATTGGCACCAAGGCAGAAGCGACTCTCATCGGTGAAGACGACACGTCTCCATTCGTCTCTCCATTCACGCCTGTCGCGACACCACTGGAGGCGGGCTGCACGATGTTGGGGCGTGAGCGGAAGACGGCCTAACGGTGTGCGGGACCGTAGCCCAGCTTCATGGAGACGGTTGCGAATGGTCCTCGCCGATACCCCAGGAGCAACAGTGTCCCTAATTTGCTGGGAAGTGGCGGTGCGGTCCCCTACGGCACTGCGTAGGATCCTACGGTCTTGGCGTGCATCCGTGCGTCGCTGCGGTCCGGTCCCAGGTCGACGGGCACGTGCACCTTCCGCCGACCACTGGCGACAACATCGATGTACTGTGGAGACCTCACGCCCCACGTGTTGAGCAATTCGGCGGTACGTCCACCCGGCCTCCCGCATGCCCACTATACGCCCTCGCTCAAAGTCAGTCAACTGCACATACGGTTCACGTCCACGCTGTCGCGGCATGCTACCAGTGTTAAAGACTGCGATGGAGCTCCGTATGCCACGGCAAACTGGCTGACACTGACGGCGGCGGTGCACAAATGCTGTGCAGCTAGCGCCATTCGACGGCCAACACCGCGGTTCCTGGTGTGTCCGCTGTGCCGTGCGTGTGATCATTGCTTGTACAGCCCTCTCGCAGTGTCCGGAGCAAGTATGGTGGGTCTGACACACCGGTGTCAATGTGTTCTTTTTTCCATTTCCAGGAGTGTATATTAACCCCAGGTGGCACACACTGGATAAAAATTCCAGACGTCTTTCCAAGTGTAATAATCTTTGTTTTTCCGGCAGTGCATACCACGCAAGCAGAGAACAGTACGTTCGCGCGTATTTTGGGAGCTAAAGAACCACTTTGTGAAGTTGAAAGAAAGTTTAGAGCTCCGCCTCCATCATGTTCGGACGCCTGTATTTGGATCTCTCAGCATATGTGACAATTTTTCAGAATTATGAGCAAACTTGACTCCGGAGTGTCGTAAAGTAAACGCGAACGTGTGTGACAGACGAGTACGCGAAATTCGGATTTTTGTGTGTAAACTGTGACTTTTGAATCAACTAAAATCCGCATGGTGTATTGTGCAAGTCGGAGCCGAGAACAGAACAGCTAGTTTCTTTTACAGATTTCCCTAGCCGACGAACATGACTCATTTTCTAAATGTGGTGCAATCTTTTCCTGATCAGATGCACTTTATACGAATTATTTCTAAAGTTATTTACAGATCCTCTTTTATGACCAAGATGTTTTAAAAAAGTTTTGTAAGTGTTTTTTTAGAGTTTAAATTGTTACGACAATGCTTATTTGTCATAAATTGAATTTTCAGCCATAAAGAAATTGTTTCTTCAGAGATAACCTATTTTATTTGCATATTAAGGTCGCATAGCTGCTTTGCTGTTCTGCTACTCAGTGATTTCATTTGAGAACTATAACCAGTAGTTTTCAGTAACTTAGAATTTCACTTGTTGCATAGCTTCAGGTTTAAGATGGTAGCCACAGTGCTAAGCAGCAATTCGAAAGTACTGATCCATCTTGTCTCTAAGTGAAAGTCCTTCAGACTGAACACGGTTTTATTCAGTTTAAAGTAAATTCAAGTTCATTTCTGAAATTCTGAATTGATTTGTTCCTTCAGAGATGGCGACCAAATCTTTGTATCTGTAGTTTGACTTCAAAGGGATTAACAGACTGCGAGTTTAAAACCAGTACTCTTCGAGTCTAGATACCGCTATAGTGACGACGGAAGCAGTTGTGAAGACTACGCCTGAGGTAGGCATTGCAGTGTGAATATGAAGTGTCTACCGTGATTAGAAATTAGACCCTCCTGCCATCACTGTAGTTTGAATAGTGTTTTATTTAAGTCCTAGTGTTGATTGCCTTAAACAAAATATAAATTCCATTAGGGCACACGAGTGAAAGGGTTAACTGAAAAGTACAAAAGACATTTATTGAGCAAGTAATATTAGAATTTTTACGTGCAGAATATGAGACGAACACTCTATTGAGTGCAGCAAGATTCAGTAACTAACAGGAAACAATGTGCACTGCTAAGAACATCTTTTTGTGCGAGGAGAGTTGTCGCGTGCTGGTAAGAGCAAATAACAGGTGGGAGACTGACCATTTTTACGTTCACAGACAACACCTGAGCAGAGATTTCCAGACGCTAAATTTCAATTCTGTACTGTGTTCAAACATTGCTAAAAGCAAAAGCAACAAACGCAGACTCGTTTACACTTAATCTTTCATAGTTAAATTTAGATCCACAGCTACAGAATAATTAATGATTAGTTCTTACGTGAATAGTATTAACAGATCCTTCAGATCGGTTTCCCGTTTAGCAGTGATGGGTTCCGTTATATATTACAATTAACTGCGCAATAGCACACCAGACGACCACCCTGGGGGTACGCTGCGCCTATTCATGAATGAGCTGCAGTTTGCTTCATCAGACATCACATTGTGTGAAATTCATCGTCCTGCTCAGTTTTGTCCACTGGTATGCGTATTCACTTCACCTCCTGGCCGTAACTGTCGAGCCTCTTGCAGCATATCAGAATGACATATGAGCTGTCTGAGGGAGTTGTAATGTTCTGGTTTGGCAACTTACAGGCTGCCGGGAGAATCGTTGCTAAGTTGCTCGAAGTCGTCGGCTATTAGCCGGTGTTCGAAGTGTCATTTCAGGTTCATTATGCTTCGCATTGTTTATAGAACCATCTCAAGATATTATTTTATGTTGTTGTTGTTCTTGTTGTGGTCTTCAGTCCTGAGACTGGTTTGATGCAGCTCTCCATGCTACTCTATCCTGTGCAAGCTTCTTCATCTCCCAGTACCTACTGCAACCTACATCCTTCTGAATCTGCTTAGTGCATTCATCTCTTGGTCTCCCCCTACGATTTTTACCCTCCACGCTGCCCTCCAATACTAAATTGGTGATCCCCGATGCCTCAGAACATGTCCTACCAACCGATCCCTTCTTCTGGTCAAGTCGTGCCACAAACTTCTCTTCTCCCCAATCCTATTCAATACTTCCTCATTAGTTATGTGATCTACCCATCTGATCTTCAGCATTCTTCTGTAGCACTACATTTCGAAAGCTTCTATTCTCTTCTTGTCCAAACTATTTATCGTCCATGTTTCACTTCCATACATGGCTACACTCCATACAAATACTTTCAGAAATGACTTCCTGACACTTAAATCTATACTCGATGTTACCAAATTTCTCTTCTTCAGAAACGCTTTCCTTGCCATTGCCAGTCCACATTTTATATCCTCTCTGCTTCGACCATCATCAGTTATTTTGCTCCCCAAATAGCAAAACTCCTTTACTACTTTAAGTGTCTCATTTCCTAATCTAATTCCCTCAGCATCACCCGACTTAATTCGACTACATTCCATTATCCTCGTTTTGCTTGTGTTGGTGTTCATCTTATATCCTCCTTTCAAGACACTGTCCATTCCATTCAACTGCTGTTCCAAGTCCTTTGCTGTCTCTGACAGAATTACAATATCATCGGCGAACCTCGAAAGTTTTTATTTCTTCTCCATGGATTTTAATACCTACTCCGAATTTCTCTTTTGTTTCCTTTACTGCTTGCTCAATATACAGATTGAATAACATCGGGGAGAGGCTACAACCCTGTCTTACTCCCTTCCCAACCACTGCTTCCCTTTCATGTCCCTCGACTCTTACAGCTGCCATCTGGTTTCTGTACAAATTGTAAATAGCCTTTCGCTACATGTTTTTCACCCCTGCCACCTTTAGAATTTGAAAGAGAGCATTCCAGTCAACATTGTCAAAAGCATTCTCTAAGTCTACAAATGCTAGAAACGTAGGTTTGCCTTTCCTTAATCTTTCTTCTAAGATAACTCGTAAGGTCAGTATTGCCTCACGTGTTCCAGTGTTTCTACGGAATCCAAACTGATCTTCCCCGAGGTCGGCTTCTACTAGTTTTTCCACTCGTCTGTAAAGAATTCGTGTTACTATTTTGCAGCTGTGGCTTATTAAACTGATTGTTCGGTAATTTTCACATCTGTCAACACCTGCTTTCTTTGGGATTGGAATTATTATATTCTTCTTGAAGTCTGAGGGTATTTCGCCTGTTTCATACATCTTGCTCACCTTATGATAGAGTTTTGACAGGACTGGCTCTCGCAAGGCCGTCAGTAGTTCCAATGGAATGTTGTCTACTCCGGGGGCCTTGTTCCGACTCAGGTCTTTCAGTGTTCTGTCAAACTCTTCACGCAGTATCATATCTCCCATTTCATCTTCATCTACATCTACATCCTCTCCCATAATATTGTCCTCAAGTACATCGCACCTGTATAGACCCTCTATATACTCCTTCCACCTTTCTGCTTTCCATTCTCTGCCTAGAACTAGGTTTCCATCTGAGCTCTTGATATTCATACAAGTGGTTCTCTTATCTCCAAGGTCTCTTTAATTTTCCTGTAGGCAGTATCTATCTTACCCCTAGTGAGATAAGCCTCTACATCCTTACATTTGTCCTCTAGCCATCCCTGCTTAGCCATTTTGCATTTCCTGTCGATCTCATTTTTGAGACGTTTGTATTCCTTTTTGCCTGCTTCATTTACTGTATTTTTATATTTTCTCCTTTCATCAATTAAATTCAATATTTCTTCTGTTACCCAAGGATTTCTACTAGCTCTCGTCTTTTTACCTACATGATCCTCTGCTACCTTCACTACTTCATCCCTCAAAGCTACCGATTCTTATTCTACTGTATTTCTTTCCCCCATTCCCGTCAATTGTTCCCTTATGCTCTCCCTGAAACTCTGTACAACCTCTGGTTCTTTCAGTTTATCAAGGCCCCATCTCCTTAAATTCCCACCTTTTTGCAGTTTCTTCAGTTTTAATCTACAGTTCATAACCAAGAGATTGTGGTCAGAGTTCACCTCTGCCCCTGGAAATGTCTTACAATTTAAAACCTGGTTCCTAAATCTCTGTCTTACCATTATACAATCTATCTGATACCTTTTAGTATCTCCAGGGTTCTTCCATGAATACAACCTTCTTTCATGATTCTTAAACCAAGTGTTAGCTATGATTATGTTGTGCTCTCTGCAAAATTCTACCAGGCGGCTTCCTCTTTCATTTCTTAGCTCCAATCCATATTCACCTATTACGTTTCCTTCTCTCCCTTTTCCTACACTCGAATTCCAGTCAAGCATGACTATTAAATTTTCGTCTCCCTTCACTATATGAATAATTTATTTTATTTCATCATACATTTCTCCAATTTCTTCTTCATCTGCAGAGCTAGTTGGCATATAAACTTGTACTACTGTTTCGTATCTATCTTGGCCACGACAATGCACCCGCTGTGCTGTTTGTAGTAGCTTACCCGCATTCCTACTTTCCTATTCAGTATTAAACCTACTCCTGCATTACCCCATTTTATTTTGTGTTTATAACCCTGTAGTCACCTGACCAGAAGTCTTGTTCCTCCTGCCACCGAACTTCACTAATTCCCACTATATCTAACTTTTACCTATCCATTTCCCTTTTTAAATTTTCTAACCTACCTGCCCGATAAAGGGATCTGACATTCCACGTTCCTACCCGTAGAACGCCAGTTTTCTTTCTCCTGATAACGACATCCTCTTGAGTAGTCCCCGCCCGGAGATCCGAATGGGGGACTATTTTACCTCCGGAATATTTTACCCATGAGGACGCCATCATCATTTAACCATACAGTAAAGCTGCATGCCCTCGGGAAAAATTACGGCTGTAGTTTCCCCTTGCTTTCAGCCGTTCGCAGTACCAGCACAGCAAGGCCGTTTTGGTTATAGTTACAAGGCCAGATCAGTCAATCATCCAGACCGTTGCCCCTGCAACTACTGAATAGGCTGCTGCCCCTCTTCAGGAACCACACGTTTGTCTGGCCTCTCAACAGATACCCCTCCGTTGTGGTTGTACCTACGGTACGGCTATCTGTATCGCTGAGGCATGCAAGCCTCCCCACCAACGGCAAGGTCCATGGTTCATGGTTCATTTATACAACCGGATATTGTCCTTCTGTAAGTACCACGGAAATGGCGGTCTCTTCCACCACGTGTTGCGCTTTCAACAGCCACAACGCTTTGCACAACACAGAATTTCTCCACTGCCTCAACACCCACCTGCATTGACCTAACGTTACATACTGAACTGATTGGCATACTATTTGGGTTCCATTAGATGCAGTAGATTGAGCGAGCACATCTATATCTTGACACGGTGGCCAACTGAAAATGTACCGCACCCCCCCTGTACCACACTCTATTTTGCAATTTCTATGTTTATACCTTGTGGATTCCTCCATACTTTTTATTTATACGTCACACATCCGCCTAATGACTTAATCGTTTTCTTGAACATTGTTCTACACTTCATAGCATAAAATAATAAACAACTAAATTAAAAATAAGGAAGAATGAAGGTTAGGGGTTAGAGTCTCAATGACAACACTTTCACTGGAGACGAACCACGAGCTCGGATTAGTGACGGATGGAAAGATATTTGGTTATACCACTTTCAACCCCAGCATTTGCTTCGAGAGATATGAGTCAACCGTAACAAAGAAGCCTAGTACATGGCAGGACGGAGATTAGAGCCGCAATCTTTCCGAATGTAAATCTAGAATTAAATTAACTGTAGCAGCTGAGGTGGAGAGAGATTTCTCTTACTACCGCAGCTGGCATCAGACATTATACAGGATGTTGGAAAGACAGTCGAGCGCAGGATAGGAAAAACCAGTGGTTTTAGTGCATACTAACATGGTGATATTGAGGGCATCTGACACAGGAACTCTCCACCATCGTACAGCCACAATGCTGAAAGATTATGTCAATTCAAATTTCGCTCCAGTCGCCTAAGAATGGCTCTAGTAGCGCCACTATGAGGACGCAAATCAGGTTTGCTTTAAATACCCGTTATAACGGTCGTGAGAGTTAGTTACCTTTGAGACTGGATGTGGTGAGATGGTGTTAGTCAAGAATGCCTTTAAGGCGACAAAGACGAAATCGTCAACATCTAACTGAGTTTAAACGAGATCGTGTAATATGGCTATGAGAAGCAGGATGTTCCTACTGCGATATTTCAGAAAGACTTGACAGCAATATACCCGATGTACATGACTGCAGGCAGCAGTGATCACAGGAATGTACTGTCGCAAGAAGAACGGGCTCCGGATGGCCACGTGGCACTACCGAGAGAGAAGACCATCATCTACATCTACATCCATACTCCGCAAGCCACCTGATGGTGTGTGGCGGTGGGTACCCTGAGTACCTCTATCGGTTCTCCCTTCTATTCCAGTCTCGTATTGTTCGTGGAAAGAAGGATTGTCGCTATGCTTCTGTGTTTTTCTCTCTGATTTTATCCTCATGGTCTCTTCGCGAGATATACGTAGGAGGGAGCAATATTATGCTTGACTCTTCAATGAAGGTATGTTCTCGAAACTTTAACAATAGCCCGTACTGAGCTACTGAGCGTCTCTCCTGCAGAGTCTTCCACTGGAGTTTATCTATCATCTCCGTAACGCTTTCGCGATTACTAAATGATCCTGTAACGAAGCGCGCTGCTCTCCGTTGGATCTTCTCTATCTCTTCTATAAACCCTATCTGGTACGGATCCCACACTGCTGAGCAGTATTCAAGCAGTGGGCGAACAAGCGTACTGTAACCTCCTTCCTTTGTTTTCGGATTGCATTTCCTTAGGATTCTTCCAATGAATCTCAGTCTGGCATCTGCTTTACCGACGATCAACTTTATATGATCATACCATTTTAAATCACTCCTAATGCGTACTCCCAGATAATTTATGGAATTAACTGCTTCCAGTTGCTGACCTGCTATTTTATAGCTAAATGACATGGGATCTATCTTTCTATATATTCGCAGCACATTACACTTGTCTACATTGTGATTCAATTGCTATTCCCTGCACCATGCGTCAATTCGTTGCAGATCCTCCTGCATTTCAGTACAATTTTCCATTGTTACAACCTCTCGATACACCACAGCATCATATGCAAAAAGCCTCAGTGAACTTCCGATGTCATCCACAAGGTCATTTATGTATATTGTGAATAGCAATGGTCCTATGACACTCCCCTGCGGCACACCTGAAATCACTCTTACTTCGGAAGACTTCTCTCCACTGAGAATGACATGCTGCGTTCTGTTATCTAGGAACTTTTCAATCCAATCACACAATTGGTCTGATAGTCCATATGCTCTTACTTTGTTCAGCGTATGGCTCTGGCACATCATAAGTTGAGCAGAATGACACAAGAAACTATCGTGCATTCCACTGACCAAAAACCTCCGAGATTTCCATGGTTTGAAACGAGAGCTCTTTGGAGGGCATGGAGGTCTGTTGTGTTTTCTGATGAAAGCTGGTTCTTCCTTGGTGCCAGTGTTGGCCACGTGTTGCTTAGAAGGAGGCCTGCTGAGAGCCTGCAGTCAACCTGCACCTACACCTGGACTTACGGTGTGGGGTGCGATTTCGTATGACAACAGGAGCACTATCGCTTTAATTCCACACGTCCTGACTGCACACTGGTTCGTTTATCTGGTGATTCGACATGTTGTGCTGCCATTATAAACAGCATTCCAGGGGATGTTTTCCAACAGGATAACGCTCGCCCACATACCACTGTTGTAACCCGACATGCTCTACAGAGTGTCGACATGTTGCCTTTGAATGCTCGATAGTCAGATCATTCTACAGTCCTAAAATATGTAGGACATCATCGAACGAAAACTCTAGCATCAACCACAATCAGCATTAACTGTCCCTGTGTTGACCTTCGAAGTGCAAGAGGCACGGAACTCCAACCAGAAAACTGACATCTGGCACTTATACAACACAATGCATCAATGTGTCTGGTGATGCTCCAGGCAGCAGTGGGATAATAACCTGACCGTTGCCTGTCATATGGCCGACAGGTGATGGTCTGGGGTGCCATTTCTTTTCATAGGAGGACCCCTTTGGTTGTCATCCGCGGCACTCTAATAACACAGCGGTACCTCGACTATATTCTACGCCCCATTCTGTTGCTTTTCATGGCAAGCCATCCTGGGTTTACATTTCAATAAGATAATGCCCTCTGGCAGAGAGTGAGAGTTTCTAATACTTGTTTTCTTTCTTGCCAAACCCTACCTTGGGTAACAAGTTCTCCAGGTCTCTTCCCTGTTAATAACGTATGGAGCATTGCGGGCAGGGCCTTCCAACCATCTTGGGATTTTGACAGTTTGACGCTCCAATTGGACAAAATTTGAGACGATATGTCTCAGGAGCACATCCAACAACTCTATCAATCAATGTCAACCCGAATAACTGTTTGCACAAGGGCCACAGCTTGACCAACGCGTTATTTACTTGCTCAATTTGAGAAACTTTTTTTTCTTAGAGTGTACTAGTGTATTTACAGATAGCTGGAGTATCCAAATCGTAACTGTATATGTGAAAAAAAGTTCAGTTACGATCTGGATACTCGAGCTATATATTAGTATACTAATATTTTCAACACATGTCACTTCACCACTTCCTGTTCTTTTTACTCGTGTCTATTTAGTCAACATCACGAAATCTACCTTATATTTAAAAAGTGATTTCCAACATAGAATGTGCAAACGTGAGAAAGAATGTTTAGTCACATGAAGATGGGCATAAGCCCGAAATCGGTCGTGTTTTAAATAAATAACCATGTTCTGACTGGAAGCGAATCTTTTCCTTCAATCTACAACGGTCTGCGCAAATTTCTTGACTTTCTGAAAGGTGATGAAAAGCTGTCTCTGCTACACACATCAAAAAAAGTTTTTCATTACCTGGGTTCCGAGAGTTCCGGAACCTGTACAGAAAATTGGAATAGAGATCGACATAAACAACATTTCTGCCCTTTTTATCGCTCATGAAAACCACATATTCCATGTTGTATCACCACACAGATTGCTGTAAACACCGGTACCTCTAATACCCAGTAGCACGTCGACTTGCACTGATGCATGCCTGTATTCGTCGTGGCATACGATCCCCAAGTTCATCAAGGCACTGTTGGTTCAGATTGTCCCACTCCTTTAGGGCGATTCGACATGGATCCCTCAGAGTGGTTGGAGGGTCACGTCGTCCATAAACAGCCCTTTTCAATCTGTCCCAGGCATGTTCGATAGGGTTCATGTCTGGAGAACATGCTGGCCACTCTAGTCGAGCGATGTCGTTATCCTGAAGGAAGTAATTCACGAGATGTGCACGATGAAAGAGCGAATTGTCGTCCGTGAAGACGAATGCCGCGCCAATATTCTACCGATCGGCGTGGGTCGGCCCCACATAATGCCACCCCAAAACAGCAGGGAACCTCCACATTCCTGCACTCGCTAGACAGTGTGTCTAAGGCGTTCAGCCTGACCGTGTTGCCTCCAAACACGTCTCTGACGATTGTCTGGTTGAAGGTATTTCATCTACATCTACATCTACATTGATACTCCGCAAGCCACCCAACGGTGTGTGGCGGAGGGCACTTTACGTGCCACTGTCATTACCTCCCTTTCCTGTTCCAGTCGCGTATGGTTCGCGGGAAGAACGACTGTCTGAAAGCCTCCGTGCGCGCTCTAATCTCTCTAATTTTACATTCGTGATCTCCTCGGGAAGTATAAGTAGGGGGAAGCAATATATTCGATACCTCATCCAGAAACGCACCCTCTCGAAACCTGGCGAGCAAGCTACACCGCGATGCAGAGCGCCTCTCTTGCAGAGTCTGCCACTTGAGTTTATTAAACATCTCCGTAACGCTATCACGGTTACCAAATAACCCAGTGACGAAACGCGCCGCTCTTCTTTGGATCTTCTCTATCTCCTCCGTCAACCCGACCTGGTACGGATCCCACACTGATGAGCAATACTCAAGTATAGGTCGAACGAGTGTTTTGTAAGCCACCTCCTTTGTTGATGGACTACATTTTCTAAGCACTCTCCCAATGAATCTCAACCTGGTACCCGCCTTACCAACAATTAGTTTTATATGATCATTCCACTTCAAATCGTTCCGTACGCATACTCCCAGATATTTTACGGAAGTAACTGCTACCAGTGTTTGTTCCGCTATCATATAATCATACAATAAAGGATCCTTCTTTCTATGTATTCGCAATACATTACATTTGTCTATGTTAAGGGTCAGTTGCCACTCCCTGCACCAAGTGCCTATCCGCTGCAGATCTTCCTGTATTTCGCTACAATTTTCTAATGCAGCAACTTCTCTGTATACTACAGCATCATCCGCGAAAAGCCGCATGGAACTTCCGACACTATCTACTAGGTCATTTATATATATTGTGAAAAGCAATGGTCCCATAACACTCCCCTGTGGCACGCCAGAGGTTACTTTAACGTCTGTAGACGTCTCTCCATTGATAACAACATGCTGTGTTCTGTTTGCTAAAAACGCTTCAATCCAGCCACACAGCTGGTCTGATATTCCGTAGGCTCTTACTTTGTTTATCAGGCGACAGTGCGGAACTGTATCGAACGCCTTCCGGAAGTCAAGAAAAATAGCATCTACCTGGGAGCCTGTATCTAATATTTTCTGGGTCTCATGAACAAATAAGGCGAGTTGGGTCTCACACGATCGCTGTTTCCGGAATCCATGTTGATTCCTACATAGTAGATTCTGGGTTTCCAGAAATGACATGATACGCGAGCAAAAAACATGTTCTAAAATTCTACAAGAGATCGACGTAAGAGATATAGGTCTATAGTTTTGCGCATCTGCTCGACACTCATTGGTGAAGAGAACGTGACGCCAATCCTGAGCGGTCCATTCGACATATTATTGGGCGCATCTGTACCGGGCTGCATGGTGTCGTGGTTGCAAAGATGGACCTCGCCATGGACGTCGGGAGTGAAGTTGCGCATCATGTAGCCTACTGCGCACAGTTTGAGTCGTAACACGACGTCCTGCGGAAGCACGAAAAGCATTATTCCACTTGGTGGCGTTGCTGTCAGGGTTCCCCCGAACCATAATCCGTAGGTAGCGGTCATCCACTGCAGTAGTAGCCCTTGGGCGGCCTGAGCCAGGTATCTCATCGACAGTTCCTGTCTGTCTGTATCTCCTCCATGTCCGAAAAACATCACTTTGGTTCACTCCGAGACATCTGAACACTTCCCTTGTTGAGAGCCCTTCCTGGCACAAAGTAACAATGCGGACGCGATCGAACCGCGGAATTGACCGTCTAGGCATGGATGAACTGCAGCCATACGAGCCGTGTAACTCCTTCCTGGTGGAATGACTGGAACTGGTCGGCTGTCGGATCCGCTCCGTATAATAGGCGCTGCTCATGCCCGCTTGTTTACATCTTTAATGACATCTCTAAACAGTCAAAGGGACTGTGTCTGTGATACAATATCCACAGTCAACGTCTATCTTCAGGAGCTCGGGGAACTGGGGTGATGCAAAACGTTTTTTGATGTGTGTATAAAGCCTTTAGAAAATGGAACCAAAATCGAATTTAGAGTACCACAATGATCAGTTCACTTTCTCACAGTCAAGAACTGGATCGGGTAGCTGTCCTTTGTGAATATTAAGATCCAAAGCCACGTTTTGCCGGCCTACAAGTGGGAACCTCGTGTGTCGTGTGACAGGTGTTTCCTGGGACTCATGTAGCCTCCAGGAACGTCACAGATTTGATCTTACGTTGCGGAAGTATAGATACAACCTATAGAAAAGTCTGTATCGGTGTGGTTATTATAATGTTCTTCCAAGCAGCCGCAATTACCTGAGATGCCTATATAAATAACTGCGCGGGTATAATCCAGCACAAAATAATCGGTTTATTTTTAAACATTAAAAGTTTCTTTGAAGAAACAATAACTGTGAGAATCTAACGTTGTTTTTAGCACTGACGCGGTCTATAACGTAATCATGTAACTTTGATCTTTCAACGACAAAAATTTCGGTAATGCCTAGGGAACTGAATCATGATCTCCCATAAAATAATCAGGTATGATACCCAAAATATTACGATGGCCATCAGAAATAAGAACCAGAATCAGAAACATGAATTTCAGACAACACAAATTCTTCTATGCGTACTTGTTGATGAAACTGGTAAGTCTTTATTTAATTTCTTTGATTTCTAGTGTAATGGTGAAGTAGTGAAGTAACCGAGCATGCATTACTCATTGGCTAGTATCATATTTGGATTTATGATCCTGGCACAGAGCTAACTATCTTTTCTTAAAACACTCACCAGGAAGACTAAATTATTTCTTGAAAAAGAATGCATGATATTATTATCATTGTTAAATTTAACAAACTTACTCTTTCTATAACAAAACTGCTTCTTCCTTTGGCCCCTCAAAAAGTAACAACAAAATTTCTCAAAATATCAAATGGTTTACGACAAGGCGTAGAACACCACTTGAAGCCCAGTAACTACGCCATATTTTTAGGTTATTGTTTTGTCGACATCGAGATCCTCGATTGGCTTTGTCAGTGAGACCAGCACAGGGACAAATCCGTTTCCATGTCCAAATGAGATAATATGCCATCTTCAGTTATCTATAATATGGTGAGACGATGCTGAATACAATAAAAACGTAGAGCTCTTGATCAAAGGATGGCACTTGTAAGTCTTCCGATATGTATGACAACAGCCTGGAAGTTTCTCAGTCTAACGATGCTACAGCAACCTGCGTGTAATACTAATACGGTCTTATCTGGTTAAGTGGACGCGTTTGTGGTCGGTTCCCGTTAGAAAAACCTACGGATGCAGAATGTATCAAACTCGGGGCTCCTGTGTTATAGTTCTGCTAGGCTAAGAACGAACGAGATCGAGCGACGTATGGTTGTTAGTGTCAGGAATCTCTTTCATACTACCGAAAAAAAATTCAGAATTGGGCTGAAAAAATTGAGGTTAGGTACGAGTCATGTAATCCAAGATGGGGCATGAGATGTTTAAGCTTTCTGAGCTCAACAACGACTCGAAGTTCAATACATCACTGATCCAACATAGCCTCTGTTTTAAAACGGGTAGAAAAAGGGTCTTGCAAAATAATCATTCAAGAAATTCACTGAAATGACAGCAGAAACTACAATAAAAGTAAATCTGCAAAAGGAATTTAAATCTGCACCGCTTAACACAAGAATTATGATCCAACCACTGCACCACCCTGTCCTGGTCGTCTGGGCAGATGTGCTATACGTTTTATCACAAGAATGACTTCTCTATTTTTGTCTGTACGTAGTGACATACTGGATTTTTGCCGTGTATTTAAAAGCCATGCAAGCCAAAATTAACAGTACACATCGGAGGTTCCTGCTGCTAGGTGATCAGCATCAGAAGAGCCGCTACTGAGATGAAAGACAGGACAGCACAGGAAACAGATCATTATCATCTATGCTCGACGCCGCGACCAGACGAGGAACTTTTCGTGGTTTGAAGTTCTAGTGCAATCAGTTTATGTAGGGGCTTGAGCCCGGAAGTTCCAGTTGTTGCTTTTACGCTTGAGTACGTCATTTGCACGCTTTTGTTTGGCACATTTGGTGATTGTGGCAGCGGGAAGGCATCAGTCTGCGCTCTCGCGCATGGTGGGGAGGGAGGTTAGCTCTGGATGCGATCGCCTCCCAAGGATTGCAAGCGCGATGGCGATCAGCGGCGGACGAGAGAGCCAGTTGCCGAAATAGCGCCGGCCGCGCAACGAAGATAGTGGCAAAAAAATGAGATCGCCCTCTTTGACATGAGCGAGCAGCGAGCAGCGGGCCACCGAATTGCAAAAAGAGAGCAAAAAGGCCTGGCAACGGCAGCGGCGCAGGAGGGGGCCGCGAAACGCCGATGCAGTTTGGAGAACTGGTTTCAGTCACGTAGTCGCCGGCTGTTTGTACTCGACAGTCTGCATTGCGGCGTGCGCCGAGCACGGACCAGCTCTCAGTTCTGCGACCTACTGTACGATACGCCTGAGGCAATGAACGACAGTGACAGAAGAAACTCCTCATTTCACCGCTTTCTACATGCTATTGTGCATAGTGTAAGCCTTCTATTCTGTTGCTTATACTCGCATTACATACAGAAATGCATCCTGAAACGTGTCGTGAATAGAATACCCTCTTCTATATAAACATTTGACCCACAAAATGATTTGATAACGCTATCTGATTACAGTTTCTTAAAGGAATGGTGTAAAATAATGTTAGGAGCAGCTCCATTGTGCAACGTAATAATAATGGGCAGAAATTAGCACTTTACTAAATTCTACAAACGTACTTATTTGTGATAAGCTCATGGACGGGCATGTATAACGTTAAGCAACCCACCTTGTAGTCCCGCTACCTGCAGTGAGCATGCTTCACTCAATCTGTTAACCCAACTATTCTACTTAGAAATCTGGAACTGAAAGATGCAAAGTAATCACGTCTTCTATAAAACGATGAACCTCCAGCTGTCTCTGGATCTCCAACTGCTGATTCACTTTCTGGCCTGTTAAACATAAAAACAAAGATAAATCGTACTGCTGACTGCAGTTTCGAGAAACGCTTATACTCCATAATCATTTTTCAGTCTACAGAGGAGTGCCCGCTGATACGAAACATTCTGGTACATTATAACCGTGTGCCTGATCGGGACTCGAACGCGAGAAACTTGTCTTTAGCGGGCAAGTGCTCTACCACTTTAGCTACCCGAGTACAACCCACAACCCTTCCTCACCATCCTGCAAGTTACGCAGGTTCAAATGGCCCTAAGTACTATGGGACTTAACATCTGAGGTCATCAGTCCCCTAACCTCAGAACTACTTAAACCTAACTAACCTAAGGACATCACACACATCCACTCCCGAGGCAGGATTCGAACTTGCGAACGCAGCAGCCGCGCGGTTCCGGACTGAAGCTCCTAGAACCGCTCGGCCACCGCGGCAGCGTTACGCAGGAGAACTTCTGTGAGGTTTGGAAGTTTGGAGATGAGGTACTGGCTGAGATAAGGCTGTGGGTACCGCTAATGAGTCATGTTCGGATAGCTCAATTTGTAGAGCACCTGCCCGTGAAAGGTAAAGGTATCGGATTCGAGCCCCGATCTGGCACATAGCCTTAATCTGCCAGGATGTTTCACACCAGCACACACTCCGCTGCAGAGTGAAAATTCATTGTTGAAACAATCCCCTAGGTTGGTGCGTTTATACTGATTGTAATAATGGCTAAGCAAAATAGGTATCTCTGCTGAAGGCAGAAAACTATAAATTTATGTGAGATATCTCGATGCCAATGGAGAAGTGTATACTCAATCGTAAAGGTATTGTAAACTTAAAACAGGGGCAATGGATCACGAATAAAGTTCAGAATCTTTGATTCAATAAAATATAATTCCATTTCACACGTAATTACGGCCACAATGACACACACAACATCCACGTATGTAATACGTGGTTCAATAAATCACAACAGATGGAGTATTTAAACAAAACGAATTCCATATCTATCAGGGAATATTAAAAAAAGCTCTCTAAATCAGAATGTGATGAATTCAACTGCCATAGTATTCAGAAGAACTTATGCAAACTCGAATCTGTACCGTGCTTCGAAAACTGACCATCTAACCGTACAATGAACGTATCGTTTGAACATAGGCACGTGTTCGTTAAAGATCTGCAAATGTTTTCAACACCATTACAAGCTAGAATCCCAGCAAACATTTACAGCACAACGGAAACTGAGTTCAGTTCTACATAACACGTTATTCAGCTGCTGTATAGCAGCGCCTCTGCACATCAACAAACGCGGTGCGGAACTACAAGACAGACAGCGTCTAATTAGAGCTCCCTTCGTGGGTTCAAACTAGAAGTTCTCCAGTGGAACATAATGGCACATTCGACCCTGATTTGCCGCCTTAAGTGCTCGCCAGAGTGTTTTCTGGCATACTGCTACTGTTAGTCAAAGACAATTATGCTTTCAGAGATCGATTGCTCGGTACAGAAATATCTTTGCTGAGTGTCTGTGACATCGAATACGCCAAAAGACAATAAGTTCCGACAGCTGCGATTGTGACGGACAACTTTCAACAGTAACCGTTGTTAACTGACTTCAAAGAACAATTTATTCCAGACTGAAGTTATCCAAAAGAACGTAAGAAAATATTCAATGGTGTACCACCAACCGTTAAATCTGGTAAATCTAAACTACTTTCTACAGGGAAAATGTGATTAGTTCCTGGATATTCATGTCACCTGCGTGGAAGTCGTTAAATCTGTTATGCGTTATAAGCGGAACAAAGACGGCACAGAACCACAAATACTGTGGTTTAGCTGAAGCTGATATCATTTGGGTTAGAAATGTGACGTACTTGTTTACCATGTACCAAAACATCACAGTAAGATTTCCATTGCAGTTATGTTTCGCCACAAGAGACTCCGCAATTGAGCAGCAACAGAAATTAATTGGCGCTCGATAGTGAAAGTCTTAAACGCCAAATTTAATAGATACAGTGTTATACGTTTTAATGAATCCATGCCATCTGTATATCCGGGTAATTATACAGTGTTAGAAGAGGCAGATACTTTTACAGGCGTTGTTGCATATGCAAATGACGTCCTAGTAGTTGTGTCTGCAGATTACAGGGCGAGACTTGATGAAAAGGCGAATAATGTGCTTTCTCAGATGCAGCACTGGTGCAAGAGCAACAGACTGACTATAGCTGTTCATAATATTACATACATACTTCTGAAGGAAATGCTTTCTCCTGATAGAAATAATTCCCTGAGGCTTGACGAAATTCCTGTAAAAGACAGTATTGTCTATAGATATTTAAGCATTCTTCTAGACGAGAAAAGATACTTTCTGTAACATGTAAAATCTGTTACTCATAAAGCAGCCAAAATTATGCGTAAGATTGCTCATACTGGCAATGCTGACTATAAATTACCGTTACATGTGGTGCGGTAATCTCAAGAAGCTGTCTTCAACACAATTCTGGGCTTCGCTGCCAGCGTCTGGGTGCATCGCCTTAGATTAAGCAGCTATAAAACAATACTGCTACGAATTCAACTGGGCGCTGAAGCTCACCGGTGTCTTCCGCACAACACCTGTAGAGGTTTCATTTGTCATACTCTGGATATGTCTTATTAATATCGTAGTGCGTTACAGGGGAGCTCTGCCTTGGTTGCGGCGTGAAAAATATGATCGTGTGTACGAGAACACAGGAACGCGTATTACAGATAAAAGACATTTACGAGCGTGGCAGTTAGATGAATTTCAGTCTGACTGGGACACTAGGAGCACTGCAATGCGTGTTTACAGCAAATTCCCAAGCATCAGGAGGAAGTTCAAATTGCGCGACATTGGCCCTGCTCGAGGTATGGTGCACCTACTAACAGGTCACAGTCCATATCCCAAACATCTGCGTCGAGTGTGATGTAGTGACACGCCAATTTGTGAATGTGGACAGGGAGGTTCTGCTGAGCATGTCGTCCTCAGATGCCCTCTTTGTCAAGTAGAGAGAGACGGCAGGCAACTAGACTGCGATCTGTACACAACTGTAGGAGACCAAAACTTGTGGACCAAAGTCAATATAATAGCACATCGAATAATATCTATAAGCAAGGTGATTAAGTTTCAGTCCATAAGGTCAAGTGGGAGCTCTGAATACAGTATCTAAATAATAACAAGATGCGTTTCATTAATTATAGATAATTATAGGCATATAGCAATTTAATTAAGAGAAACTTCAAAATACACACACACACACACACACACACACACACACATATACATATATATATATATGTATATATATATATATATATATATATATATATATATATATATATACTTATGAAGAGAAGACTTTCTCTTGCTAAAAATCATTCCCAGAGGGTTGAAGAAATTCCTGTAAAAGCATATATATAGAAAATGAAAGAAAATAAATAACGCTATGACCACCCACATGGGTGTGCGTGGACTCGAGGACTGCCAAGGCACGCACATACCAGTGTGGGTGATGGAGGATATTGTGGTAACAACAGGTTTATAAGTAGATATAGTTGTAGTTAGCTGGCAAACCTCGAGTTCTTCCGAGGCTGCCAGTAACACATGTTAACAGTGGTGATGGTAGTTCCTATGGTACCAAACTGCTGAGGTCATCGTTCCCTAGGCTTACACACTACTGAATCTAACGTAAACTAACTTACGCTAAGAACAACACACACATCCATGCCCGAGGGAGCTCGAACCTCCGACGGGGCTAGCAGCACGAACCGTAGAAAGCCCCCCCCCCCTCCCCCCCGGCTACTCCACGGGGCATGCAACAGTGTACGATGAAAGTTATTCACTTGGAACTTGAGTTAATTCCCTTTATTCTTAGTTATTTCTTTTAAATTGAGTCTTATTTTTCAAATGTTCTGTTTCATCTTTACATTGATATTACCAATGGTTGCGGTTAACATGATTTAGTACTACATACACAGTATACAACATTGTATGTGAACATGATTAACGAATATGTACGACCTGTTTAGAGTTTCCAGATAACAAGTATAAAATTCATACAATAAACTGAATTTAAAATTGAATTATTTATACACTTCCCAGTCAATTTAATGTGACGACTTGTCAATAGCCTGAATAATCACCTTTCGGAGCGAGGACCGTTGCGAGACGCGCAGGAACTCAGTGTGGTTCTGGAAGGTACCGGCAGGGCTGTGGAGCCACGCCCCCTCCAGTATCATGGCCATCTGCGTCAGGTCAGTCGCTTGAGGTTACATGCTGCGAACAGCCGTACCGGAGTGGACCCACAGATTCTCTATTGGGTTTAAATCCGGGGAGTCTGGTGGCCAGGGGAGAACAGTTAACTCATCCTGGTGCTTTTCGAACAGTGCACGTACAACGCGAACTGTGTGAGACATTACAATGTCCTGCTGGTAGAAGCCATCGTGCCGAGGAAAAATAAACAGCATGTAGGGCTTGACAAGGACCCCAAGGATAGATTAAAACTGATTTTCATCCATTGTGCCTTCCAGAACGACGACATCACCCAAGGAAAGCTACGAAATTTTGCCTACACAATATCGCTCTCCTCTGGCTGCAGGGTATTCGCTTTCAGATGTTTCACGCCGCACATGTCAATGGACAGCTGTCCGATGGAGCATAAAACGTGATTCATCATAATAGGCCACTTTTTGGACGCCCAGTTGCACTATTCGAGTGCAAATTCTAGCCTTCGTCGCCATGAACGGCAGTGAGCATGGGTGCTTGAGCCAGGTACCTGCTCCAGAGACCGATACGCAGCAACGTTCGCTGAACGGTCACTGAGGTGACACTGTTGGTAGCCCCTTGGTTCATCTGGGCGGTCAGTTGACCAACAGTTGAACCTCAGTTCGCCCGTACATATCTCACAGCCATCGCTCACCCCTGTCATCTATGGGCGTGCTGGAACACAGTTGCCTCGGCCCTGGTTTTGGAATGCGCCATTTTGCCATGCATGGTGTACCTTAACTACGGCGACTCGCGAACCGTTTACAAATATAGCCATTACGGAATTCCTTCCACTCTTGTCCTGAAAGTCAAAGATCGTGCCCATATGGACATCAATAATCGCTCCGTTTACGCATCACGAGTGACTGTACAGTTTCCGCATCCTCCCGACATGCTTTACATACCATCCACTGCTGGTACTGGCACCTACCGTCTGTGGGTGGTTATCGCACGTCGATATCGAACATAGGTGGTGGTCACATGAATGTGACTGGACGGTGTATAATATTTGATAGACAGCTTTTTTTTTGCGCTTGAAGGGACATGTATCTCTCTTTGAGTAATGATGGAGATAGCAGAATATTAATGAAACTAGTATTGTCCCAAAGCAAGGGCTTCAGTTGTGCATAGGACTTTCCTACAGATTAGTTGACTTATACCTCCAAATTGGATGCGGATAACGATTTTAACGTCCTCGCTATCAGTACATTACAAGTTTAAAAATGAATGAAACAAGATGTAGAACACGCCCCGCTAGTGTCTCCAACATCCTGTCATTGTCAGTAAAACAACTAGTGGTTGCTTCACCGACGGTGGTGTGGCGCAACGTGGTATTGAAATTACCTTGGTCTCAGTGTCAAGTGGATCTTTGATCTTGTCTTCTTCCTTGGTCTACGATATCAGTTCCAGCTTCGCCCTGCCCGCCGTCAACCCACTCCCAAACGCTGCCAGCGTTCAACTCTGCCATGGACAGGGTAGGCACTTATGGTGCTCGAAACGCCCTGTCTGGAAGGTACTGAGTTACTAGTTCTACATGTACATCCACATAAACTGATGGAAAAAATGCAACACCAATAGGGAGTGGTACGGCATAAACTTAAGATGGTAGGAGTATTTCTACATCTGAAAGATGATGTCTATTCAAATTTCGCACTAGTCGCACAAGAGAAGCGTTAGGCGCCAGTAGGAGGATACAAATCAGGTTTGCTTTAAATACATGCTGTACCGTATGTGAGCGCTAGTTACTTTTGAGATTGGAAGTGAGGAGTTGATATTACTGAAGAATGCCTTGAAGGCGACAAAGACACCATTATCAACACCTCACTGAACTTGAACGATGTCGTGTAATAGGGCTACGAGAAGCTGCATGATCCTTCTGCGACACTGCAGAAAGACTAGGTAGAACTGCAGCCACTGCCCATGATTGGTGTCAGCGGTGGTCGTCTGTGGTTAGAAGGAGGCCAGTTAAGGGCCTGCAACCAACCTATCTGCGTGCTAGACTCGAGATACACTTGGAGCGATAGTCTGGCGTGCGATTTCGTATGAGAGCAGGAGCTCTCTTGTCATTATCCCACGCACCCTGACTGCAAATCTGTAAGTCAATTTGGTGATTTGACGTGTTATGTTCCCATTCATAGACAGCAATCCAGGGGACGTTTTCCAAAAGGATGCCGCTCACCCATGCGCCGCTGTTGTAACCCAACGTTCTTTACTTAGTATCGACATGTTGCCTTGGCCTGCTCGATCACTAGACCTGTCTCCAGCCGAACACATATAGGACATCATTGGAAGACAACTTCAGCGTCATCCACAAACAGAATTAACCATCTCTGTACTATCCGCCAAGCGCAACAGGCCTGAAACTTCATCCCACAAACTGATATCTGGCACCTGTATAACACAATGCCTTGTACTTTGCATGCTTGCATTCAACATTATGCTTATTAATATACCAGCAGTTCACATCGGCAGTGCCTTATCTCTCGCTTACTTTAATCAGTGATCTTGCAGTGTTAATCACTATAATATGTCACCTAGACAAATGTATTCCCGAAATTTCAATACTCTACATTAACTGTTCTTTGGTGTTGCGGTTTTTCTTTTCTTTTTTTTTTTTTTTTTTTTTTTTTTTTTTTTTTTTTTTTGGCAGTGTATACACACTGCAGTCCATCTTATGCTGTTTGCTGGAGGATGCTTCGTGTACCACAGACACTTTCCCCATTGCCTGTTACAATCGCGAATAATGCTCGGGAAGAACTTCGCTTGGTAATCCTTCATATGAGCTCGGATCTCTGTAATGTTGTCTTTATAGACTTCTCATTCGATATATGAAGAAGGAAGAAATATCTGGGTTGAATCTTCTAGAAACGAACAGTCAGCAAATCTCAACAGTAAATCACACTTTGATGCACAATGCTTCTCTTGTCGTGTCCATCTCTGAATTGGATGAACATCTCCGTGACTGTTAAGTGCTTATTAAATGACCCGTGAAAAAACGTGCTGTTCTTCTTTAGATCTTATTTATTTCCTCTATCAATCCTACCTGGTAAAGGGTCCCTAACTGTAGGGCAATATTCCATTATCACTTGAACAAGTGTTTTGTAATCGAGCTCCGTCGTGGGTGGATAATATTTCCTGAGAACTTTTCCAATAAAGGTCAGGCTGGCATTCGTCTTTCCTAGTGATATTCTCCATTGATTGTTTGTCAATTGTGTAATGAAACAATAACGGTCATTTCAGTCTATACAGGGCGCGCCAGGAGGAATGGTCAATATTCGGGGATATGAGAGGAATGATCATTCGAAGCTAAAAAAGTCCAGTAAGCAAAGGCTCGAAAATGCGTACCTGAAGAGCTATGAGTATTTGTTCATCTTCACTGTTGTGAAACACATTTCTTCGGCTAAACAAGTGCTTATAGCTCTTAAGGTATGCATCTTAGAGCCCATGTTTAATAGACAATTTTTTCTTGCTTTAGTACATGCTATCTCCTCCGAAATTATGGAAAGCAAGGAGCCTGGAGTAGAGGGAATTTTTCCACAGTATCGAAAATGAAGTAGTGCTTATAGATTTTAAAACAGGCATTTTAAAGCCCAAGTTTACTAGACTTTTTTTGCTGCGAATGGTCGTTCCTGTGATATCCCTGAATACTGACCATTTCTCCTAGAACATCCTTTATATATACACTGCGTATATTTGTTGATGTTGACGGTTTACTGTCATTTCCTATATCAAGCCTCGATCCTTTGGACGTCTTACAGCAATTTACTTCAATTTTCTAGCATTGCAGCTTCTCTATGTACGATAGCATCGTCTGCGAACAGCCCAATGTAGGATCCGAAGAATCCGCGTCCCCTCTCTGAACTAATTGTCACGTTGTTTGTTTTCACTTTGTGTATTGTGAACAGTAAAGGTTCTATAACTGTCTCTTGGGGTACGACCAATTAAACTTTTAGGTTTGAAGATTTGTCTCCATTAAGAACGACATGTGTATTCTGTTTGCTACAAACTTTTCAACCCAATCACAAAGCTGGGTTGTTATACTATACGTTCATATTTTGTTCTCTTGGCGACGGCATGGGTCTCTGTCGAAAGTCTGCTGGAATTCAATAACACGACATCAACCACCGTGACGTTCTCTGTTGTCGTCTGGGTCTAGTGGAAAAAGATCGCGAGCTACGTTTAATATAATCGTTGATTGTGAAATCCTAGTTGATTCGTACAGAGGAGAAGGAAATAACATGCGCGCACAAAACCTGTTACAAAATGCTACAGCACAGTGATGTTACTAACACAAATTTTTCTTGTGTACATATATTCGATTACCCTCCTTAGAAAAGCGAATAACCTGCGCATTTTTCCAGCAGCTTGAATCGTTTCATTCCTCAAGTGTTCTGCGATATACTGCTGCTAAAGAAGGAGCAATTTCTTTCGCAAACTCTGCCTAGAATCGTATAGCTATGTGATGATAGATCATAGTCCACATTTTTATTTATATATATAAGCTGCTTGTTTTTATGTATATTTCTTTAATTTATTCAACCGGTACAGAGCACATGTTCATCGTCATTGGTCCTATAGAGTTATATGATTTGAATCCAAGTTTCATATTTCTTTCCTCTTTTTTGTAATAAGTTTTGAATTTTGTCTGATATTTGTCCCCAGTATAGTAAAACAATGTATTTGACACTCTCTTTATTTTGCAGTATATAGGCTGTGTGTTATGGGAGTTCAATGAATTTATAATTGCGTGTATTTTGTGTTATACTGTTCAGTACTTACCTATATTTTACTTTTAAGATGTTAAGATGTTATGTTAGTTTTATATATTTCATAGCGCATTCTCATATTGCTATAAATGAGGCAAATCGTGCTTTATAATATCTGTGAAATTTTTTGTCAATGATATCGCTTCTTGTATATTTTTTATTTGGTTTTCGTAATGTGTGCAATCTATACGTTACTTTCGTTCATTGCAAATAACTAAACCAGTATAAAGTCTCTTTTGTTTCGTTTAGAAGGTTGAAGATATTTGTAATTTTTTTTATAAAAGTTCGTTTTTAGACAGGTTTGTTTGTTATGAATTCCACTCGAAATTTTTTCATGTGTGTAAAAATTTGTATTCCCTTCAGAATATTCAGCTATTCGTCTTTATCAGCAATGTATGGCGTGGTATACGTTGTGGTATGGCGGTTTTTTCTTGACTTTGCTCTCTCATATGTGAACTAAATGCCGATGGATTATTTAAAAATTTATTTCTGTTTGATCAATGTTTATCTTTTCAGAGTCTTTACATTTCAATTTATAAACTTCAAATCTGGAAAATTCTGCTGGTTGTTGTAGTGAACGGTATGGTCGTGTTCTTACTGAGTTCTATGATCTGAATCCAGTTTTCATATTCCTTTCTTTTTTCTGTAATGCGTGCTGAATTTTGTCTGATATTTGTCCCCAGTGTGGTAAAATAATGTATTTGGCACTCTCTTTGTTTTGCAACTGGTTTAAGAGTAATTTCTTATTTTAATTTACCCTTATTTATTTGTCTATTTCGGAAAGAATTTTGTCGGAATTAGAAGGTTATATCCATTGTTCTGTGCTTTAGTT
Organism: Schistocerca americana; assembly: GCF_021461395.2. Taxonomy (NCBI): domain Eukaryota; kingdom Metazoa; phylum Arthropoda; class Insecta; order Orthoptera; family Acrididae; genus Schistocerca; species Schistocerca americana. Next base: position 662,620,506 of record NC_060130.1, read on the forward strand.
TTAAGAGTGGCAATTTCTGTTTTCTTGACTTAGTGGATATTTGTATATTCTGTGGCTTCTATGACGGTAAGAGTTGTTGTGGGTCTACATATACATATAAAATATCGTTTATCAACCATATGAAGACTACAACACTCCTTAAATACAAAATATCTCATGATACCCAATAGCCATTCCTCCGTTGAACTATTTTGATTGATTGCACAGGACTGCGACGTACAAATTGTTTCAAATTTATTAAGTGATTTTTATAGTGTTCTCAACGCAGATTTTTGGAAAAATAGTGAAAAAATTGCATCACGTACAGTTAAATCACAAACTGCTTGCATAGTTTTAGCTTTTTTCGTTACTTCAGCACTCTAGTGAGTTTGATTTTGGTTTTCAGGATCTCCATAAACTGTTATTTAGGCGTTTTTATACTAGATATACATAAAATAAAGAGTAATTAGGAGAAACCAGCAGTATTTTCATGTCAGTGCCTGTCTGTCGCGCTGCCCCTTCCCCCGCCATCACCAAGCAGTGAGCTTCTGCTATTGTCCTTCAGTTCACTCTGTGCTGTTCACGTGTTGCTTCTGCTACATTTGTTGTAACTATACCGTTAAAAAGCAACACAGAAACATTTCCGATTTTGTTGAAAAAGTATATTTCACCTATTTTGGTATAATGTTAATCAAGATAAGCCTTGGGCCCCACACGAAGTTTGTTTAGTGTGTGTTGAAGAACTGAGGCTATGGTTTCAACGTACAAAGCAGTCCTTACGTTTTGGAATACCAATTGTTTGGAGGGAGCCTAAAAATCATAGTGATTACTGCTATTTTTGTTCTTGCCAAGTACGAGGTTGTAATTTGAAAAACAAAGAGGATATTTCTTACACTAACACTAAATCAGCCATTCGCCCTGTTCCTCATGGGCCTGAAGTACCAGTACCCTCTCCTCCAAATACTTTGGATGATATAGATGATCACGAGTCTTTGGCTCAGCAAGGTGATAGTAAAGAAGACAGAGACTGCTACGATCCTGGCACAACCGATCCCATTCCATTCTCATAATATGAACTGAACGATTTAGTTAGAGACCTAGGCCTTTCTGAAGAATCAGCAGACGTTTTAGGACCTAGATTGAACGAAAATAGAACATGCTCCTCACATCTTCACTACTTCCCTGAAAAACCATAGTGATGTAAGTGAAAAGCAGGGCGAAAGATTCCACCAAGACATCAAAGAAATGGGAAGAAGATATCAAGGAAGATGGAACGTCAACATGATAGCGCACTACAGCTGGATGATAAAAAGAGATGATCCTCAACGAGTCCACAGCCGGAAAAGCAATAAAAGAAGCTTCGACAGAAAGCGAAATAGTTATTATAAGGACTTATGAGCTTAAAGAGAAATGGAAGTGTACTAGAAATGTAGTTTAGAATATGATTTATAAATAAAATAAAATTTTGTCAAGTTTAAAAATGTGATAAATTGCTTAAATTTTTCTTATTGTACCTAAAAATACTCCCTTTTTTGTGAGAAAACCTGACGTGATAGAAAAAAAATGGACTGCATTTTTGAAATGTGCGCTGAAAATTACATAAAATATAGTAATCAAATTTTAAACAACTTTCAAAAAATATTTTCTTGCAGACCTGTGTTGCCTATCCTAAGGTCACTTACCACGATATCCGTAGTTTTCATGTTAGTTCGACGATTGAAAGAAGGAATCGTAGTAAGATCTGCAGAGAAACAATTCTGTAAAATAGTATTTCGTATTTAGGCCTTCTCTCTGTCATCCTCCCTTCACTGAGTGACTGGATAAGTGTACTTAGTCCATTTACTGACTTAACGTCACCTATCGATTGGGAAGGCCTGATGCTAGGGTGTGTGGTTTTGCATAAACAGGCGCAGGAGACATCCTCATGGTGGATGGTCCCGCGGCTTTGGGCAGGACTAAGGCGTCAGCTTGGTGGCTGTAGTGTGTGGGAGACAGGACAGCATTGCGAGGTCGATTGTTATGTGTAATCCAGCAAGATGGCGATTTATTGAGGAAGATGCTTGCGGTCGTGGCTGAGATGATTGCTGCATCTCAGGTATCCCATGTGTGGTAGTAACTGCTGTTCCCCTGAGCATCAAGGCTGGAGATGGGTTTCATATCTACACTGCTGAGCGCACTTGGCAGTGATAGTTTATATCTGCAGCCCTACTCCACTACCACCATGGATAACGTTCACTCTCCCAGGCAGGTATGCCAGGAATGGGCCCACTGGACCTATAATTCGACCCATGACGTTGGATTGGCAGCCGCAGGAGCTTACAAAGGTGGCTTTCATATAGGATTTCATAGAGATGGCTGACTGCCAGGAGAAGAGCTGTAACACACCGATAACTCTCGAAACTTACAGATTGACACAGGAAGGAGGTCTTCTTGGTGAACGTGTCTCAAAAATAAATTTTGTATTTCGTATACTGAAAATTTTATGCAGAAATGGGTGAAGTAAAGGCGATTTATATTGCTGCCTTCCATAGCAATTCCTTAACAATGTCAAAAATATATGAGTTTCATTTAGTCAAAAATACTACTTAAGTTAAAATAAGTGATATAGTACCATATGCCAATTCAAATACTCTCGGTCCTCGTACTGAAACTTAGTTCTGGTAAATGATTTTTTAAACGTTGCAAATATTTCATTTACAGTTTTTTGATCAACGTTCCAAACATTGCTAGCTGTAGAGCAAAATACAACTAATGTTTTAGGAAATCGCAATATGCTCCGTAAATTGAAAATAAAAAAAACAGATATGTGTAAAACTGCTTTAATCAGTACGCCACTTTTCGAAACCATACATGGTGTTTAATGGCTGCGCATACCGCCGAAAACGTCTCCTGGAGTCAATGCATTTATACGAATATATTTGAAAATAATCTTACCATAAAATGCAACTGGTAAAACTGTCGCGAAACCAGAGTTTGGTATGAACACCACAGTGTTGAACTAGGTATCGTTCTGTTGTATGTGGTACGCCCCTGCCTGTCTGGGATCTTGTACTAACTCTTTCCGCCAGTTATATGAGGGTTTGCAGTTTAACGTCGACTCCGAATCATAGTGCAGGTTAAATGCAGTCACTTGTATTTGGGAGTTTGTCATTTAATTATCAACGCCAAATAAATCAGATCTTATCCAAACGTAATGAAAATTATCTAGAGTCTAATTCTCTTACAAGAGACAATGCTTGTATTTAAGTAGGGTAGCCACAATTGCCACTGAACATGAGCGTGATGCGGAATGCAACATATAGAAAATGAAACCATCAAATAAGATTAGTGTGTACTGTTCATTTCTTAAGAAGAAGTGGATTAAACTATCAGTTCATTAACCGGAAAAGGTTGTGACATTCGAGGATCGTTAAGGTAGCATTTGCTATTAGTTTGTACCCACAGACTTTTGTAAAACTTCTCGTTACAGTTTATGACGCAAGTTATTATACATTAATGACGTTAAATTGTTTCTTTCTCTACGCACATGTATTTGCAAAACATTAAGCACTTCAGAAATTTGGTGCGGGTGTACAAATGTACACCTTTAGAGGTCATGAACATTTAGCAGTCTTGTGTCAACAATGGTGTATACACGGTATAATGTCACCGAACACAATAAGTACGTTACCAGGTCGGAAAATCCAAGGGGAACTTTGCAATATAATTCTGCGCAGTAAGAAATGGAAACAATGTAATAGGACGTATAAGACAGAAATGAAACTTATTCATCAATCTAAACCTCAACAAAATATGCTCCCGAGTAACATATGATTAACCTTATCCGGTACGAATGCTTAAGAACCCATGACTGTTTGTTCACTATAAATACAGAAAACTATAACAAGTCACTTTCTTGGAGTGCTTGTTTATTCCATAAATCAGTTTTGGACTTTTTCAGGCCCATCGTCAGACGGCGCACAGAAAGTTATGTGACTATATCATATCGTAATACTGGGTAAGATATTGAACTTAACTGATGGAAGTAGGAAACACAAAAACGCAATAAATGAAGCAGGCGGAAAGGAATTCCAAAACCGTCTCAAAAATGTGATCGACAGGAAGTGCAAAATGGCTAAGCGGGGATGGCTAGAGGACAGATGTATGGATGTAGAAGGATGTGGAAGCATCTATAACAAGGAGTAAGATAGATACTGCCTATAGGAAAATGAAACAGATCTTTGGAGAAAAGAGAACCACCTGTATGAATATCAGGAGCTCAGATAGAAAACCAATCCTAAGCAAAGAAGGGAAAGTAGGTAGGTGGAAGAAGTATATAGAGGGTCTGTACAAGGGCGATGTGCTTGAGGGCAATATTATGGAAGCGGAAGAGGCCGTAGACGTAGATGAAGATGAAGTGGGAAATATGATACTGAGTGAAGAATTTGACAAAGAACTAAAAGACCTAAGCTGAAACAAGGCTCCGGGAGTAGACAACATTGCATTACAACTACTGATAGCCTTGGGAGAGCCAGCCATGACAAAACTCTTCCATCTGCTGAGCAAGATATATGAGACAGGCGAAATACCCTCAGACTTCAAGAATAATATAATAATTACAATGGCAAAGAAAGTAGGTGTTGACAGGTGTAAAAATTACCGAACTATCAGTTTCATAATTCATGGTTGCAAAGTACTAACAGTAATTCTTTACAAACGAATGGGAAAACTGGTAGAAGCTGACGTCGGGAAACATCAGTTAGGATTCCGTAGAAATGATGGAATACGCGAGGCAATACTGACCCTACGACTTACCTTAGAAAATAGGTTAAGGAAAGGCAAGCCTACGTCTGTAGCATTTATAGACTTAGAGAACGCTTTTGACAGCACTGACTGGAATACTCTCTTTCAAATTCTGAAGGTGGCAAGTGTAAAATACAGGGAGCGAAAGGCTATTTACCATTTGTACAGAAGCAAGATGACACTTGTAAGAGTCGAAGGGCATGAAAGGGAAGCTGTGGTTAAGAAGGGATTGAGACAGTGTTGTAGCCTATCCCGATGTTATTCAGTCTGTATATTGAGCAAGTAGTAAAGGATACAAAAGAAAAATTTGGAGTAGGAATTAAAATCCAGGGAGAAGAAATAAAAACTTTGAAGTTTGCTGAAGACATGGAAGAGCAGCTGAACGGAATGGACGGTGTCTTGAAAGGAGATTATAAGAGGAACATCAACCAAAGGAAAACGAGGTTAAGGGAATGTAGTCGAATTAAATCAGGTGATACTGAGGGAATTAGATTAGGAAATGAGACACTTAAAGTAGTAGTTGAGTTTTACTATTTGGGGAGCAAAATAACTGATGATGGTCTAAGCAGAGAGGATATAAAATGCAGACTGACTACGGCAAAGAAAGCGTTGCTGAAGAAGAGAAATTTGTTAATGTCGAGTATAGATTTAAGTGTTAGGAAGTCTTTTGTGAAAGTATTTGTATGGAGTATAGCCATTTATGGAAGTGAAACATGGACGATAAACAGAGTAGACAAGAAGAATGTAGAAGCTTTCGAAATGTGGTGCTACAGAAGAATGCTGAAGATTAGATGGATAAATCGGGTAACTAATGAGGAAGTACTGAATAGAATTGGGAGAAGAGGAATTTGTGGCACGAGTTGACTAGAAGAAGGGACCGGTTGGTAGGACACGTTCTGAGGCATCTAGAGATCACCAATTTTTTATTGGAGGGTAGCGTGGAGGGTTAAAATCATAGAGGGAGACCAAGAGTAAGAGACGAATACACTAAGCAGATTCAGAAGGGTGTAGGTTGCAGTAGTTATTCGGAGATGAAGAGGCTTGCACAGAGTAGAGTAGCATGTAGAGCTACATCAAACCAGTCTCTGGGCTGAAGACAGCAACAATGCTGGGTACTGGCCTCTGTGACAAGAAGATAGAAAATGCTTTAATGTATCGCCAAGAGTAATGTTTATATGGTGATTTGTATCCAAAATTGTATTTCATACTTACTGCGACGGTATGGTCGCCTTCAAACTTGGTGGCCACCTAACAGCCTCCATATTGATTGCCAACTGGCTACAGATCACTCACATCAGTGTACACCCACTGTCCGAAAACTTTATCAGCATTCAGCATGTGCTGTATAACTGGTGCTTGTTACAAGGCTCTTCAAACGAAGATATAACATACTTCCTTCACAGCCATTATCTGTTTTTGTTTGAATATAACGTAGTCGAATTATGGAATATACTTTTATCACAATTGGCATTAACATTAATTTCCAAAATTAAAATAAAGTTATAATATATGCAGAGAACTTCAGTGGTTTTACATTTGAAAAACAAAAACAAAACTTCAAAGAGAACTGCTGCGTTATTTCTCCTTCTGTATTAAGATTGTGTGGAATATTAATAAAACCAGATTTGTTTATTGCAGGTAAATGATACCGCGTAGATGAGTATTACTTTATTTTACTTTCAGAAGTATTTGACATTCGGCATCTTAATAAGAGATTTATTCTGTGGTAAGTTATTGACATTGTCATGAATGCAGTTAGAATATAAAGAGACAGGTTGAAGGGGAAGCATGGGGAGTGGTTTTGATGGATTTATTAGCTGTTTTGAATTAAATAAGTGTTTGAAATTCTGAAGGAATATGTCAGATTATAGTAACAAAACTAATGAATTCTTCAGAAATAATAACATGAACTAAATAGAATATGATCGTATGCTAAAATTTCAAAATAAAATTAAAAAGCAACTTAAAAACTGCTACTTCCTCTTGACACCGATAGACGTAAAACATTGTATAGTTATAAATTCAGCGCCAAAATTAACATCACAACCTAAACTCCAGAAACAAAACCGTCCCACATAAACCACTGTGAATTCTAACAATGGTCCAGGCTATAAAATCACCAGGAAGCTTAATGACATTATCCACAAGGAAAATGTATTTAAGAAAAAACTATTTGTCAAGAACAGTTATGAGCTCATCAGTAACATAAAACATACCCCTATTCCACCCACAGCTAAATTTACATCTCTTGACGTAGTCAACATACCAGACAAAAAAAACAATCAATTTAATACGAAATGACATACTTAAATGTGGAATAATGGGTAGAGCTGAACCCTACGTACTCATAGATGTTCTGGAAATCATACTGTTACACAACTTCTACCTATTCAAAGGCAAATTTTACTTTCAGGAAGACAGACTGTTAGTGGGAGAAGCCTTGCAAACATACACATACATTAAAACCTTGAAAACAACTTTTTTAGCTCTCAAACCCTACTTAAAGAGAAATTCTTTTACTAAAAACGCTGAGCTGTTGACACCTGTATTTTCTTTAATGGAGCAATAGAGGAAATAGAAAGTCTTGCTGAGTATCATAAAAAATTACGCTTCAAAATTAAATTCAGTGTAGAACATGAAACACAACAAGGCATTATCTATCTTGATTTAAAAATCTTAAATCAAAATAAAAGCAAAATTTTGCAAATGTTACTTCACCATGAGTTGACAAATGCCGAAATAACCTTGAAATCATGCGTAAAACTTTCAGAAGAAGTAAAACAGATTAAAGATTTGCTTCCAAACTACATTTTGTAATCTGCTACTGCTGGAATCTGGGATTTGGATAATTTTACTGATTTGAAATGTTTGTCTATTCACAGTTAATGAATAGGCAACAAAATGCCGGCAAAATGTGAGATCTTCCACGTCTAAGGAGAAATCGCAATGATAACTTAATACATCACGTCTTCAGACTGTTTAGTCTGGCACAGTTCGGACCCAGACAGACTGGTAGATTCAATGTCTGTGGGTCAGGAGGCGCAGAATATGAAGCTGTGACCACGTGAACTACACACGCACACGGTGCGAGTACGGCATCGTAAAAAGTCAAGCACAGACTGTTGCCAAAACACGCAAGCTCGCGCAGCTCAGCACGCATGTAAAAGCGGCAGTTAGACGTTGGTAAATGTTTGCGGAGCGCCGCATTCCCAGAAGAGATTCACCGCTGCGGCCCGCCATCAACATTCGGCTATTGCCTTGTTGTGACAGCCTTACGCAGGGGCTCACTAAGAACATCCACGTCTCATTCTGACAACTTTATTTTCAAATGAAAGTCTCCAACAGTATAATGCTCTCGTTTAACTGAATCACCTGAACAGCCAACACTCACACGACGTCATCAACTTCTGTTACGAAACATTGTGTGTTAATTCAAACACAATGTGTATATGCAATGTAGGACTGGAACTAACGGTGAATCAAGTTTCAACGTATAACTTCGTTCGAAATATGACACATACTGTAATGGGTTACACATCAAAAGCGATGAAGAAAAACCATGTTTTCATGTGCACACATCAAATCGTATCAGGAATACCTGCCATTACAAAACAGCGGCAACGTAGTTAAAAAGTATAGTGGATGGGGGAATGCGATTAAATAGGGTGGCATATTAGCTAAGACAATGGAAGATGTGGAGTTAAAGCTGCTGTCTGACCATCCCCACGTAGAAATTCTGAAGGAGTGAACAGCTGTAATAAAATACCGTTCGCCGATAACTTAAGTGTTAATCACTATGTACTGTCAGCAATAGACTTAAAGCTTCTGTCGCATATGGGAGTGAATGTTGCAGCCAGTCATGTTATGGTAATAGCGTCGTACCTCGTTCGGAGCGCAAGAACGAACAATGTACGATATCTCGGTTCTTTTTACTGCAAATCCTCGGATTAAAATGTTTCACATCAGAGGCTCACTGCGTCAAGATCTTAGGGTACTTCAATTTAATACACCAGTTTCCGTGTTCTACAATTTGCAAGTCACTGTCTTGTAAATTGGATTGCAATAGTGCGCAGGCAAGCTACATAGAAATAGATCACATACAGGTTCATTGTTGTAAAATAACAGGACGTGAGCAGTGATACATCCATATTCTTCTCAAAATGAGATAGCTGGCCGCTGTGGCCGAGCAGTTCTAGGCGCTTCAGTCCGCTGCTGCAACGAGCGCAGGTTCGAATCCTGCCTCGGGCATAGATGTGTGTGTTCGGTTTAAGTAGTTCTAAGTCTAGGAGACTGATGACCTCAGATGTATAGTCCCATAGTGCTTAGAGCCATTTGAACGATCAAAATGAGATACATATGACGTGGTCCTACCGAGCACCTCTGTTAACAGAAGGAAGCAACTGTAACCATGAACGAGCTGCACTGTGTGTATTGTAGCATATCTAGGACAGAGCTTCTCAATGCGGATTCATCTTCTCAGCAGTATACATTGACCGAACCAAAGTATGGGGAACTATTATGTGCCGGCTGGTGTGGCCGTGCGGTTAAAGGCGCTTCAGTCTGGAACCGCGTGACCGCTACGGTCGCAGGTTCGAATCCTGCCTCGGGCATGGATTTGTGTGATGTCCTTAGGTTAGTTAGGTTTAATTAGTTCTAAGTTCTAGGCGACTGATGACCTCAGTAGTTAAGTCGCATAGTGCTCAGAGCCATTTGAGCTTTTATGTGAGGTGCCTGTCGTCGTCCTCCAATAGGCGATCGTAACAGAAGTGCAGTTACGTCACGCGTACCTATAGCCCCACAGTACGCTTCAAGTTCCAAGAGACAATGTCCCACTCTACTGCAACTAAACTGTGTCACGTGGTTCGAAGATAGCCCCACGGTAATGAGGACACTTGCATGAACACTGAGCACAGTCATCTGTCAGTGCATCGACGCTGACGTGCACACAGTGAACGCTGGGCGGCCGATGCCCGTACTTTGGGGCGGCCATTGCGCTATCACCGATGAGCATAGCTGCCAGACGATTGCAGTGCATTGTGAAGTATTAAGTCGTGCCAGTGACGGGATTCGGTGCTAAGAACTACTACAAGTTTTACATAGTACTGCCTCTTTCTTCTATCATCTGAAGACGACGGTTATTCCTAAATTGTTACAATCACAGTTACCTTTTAATTTTATCGGGTTCCACCGTCTCAAGCCACCATCTTCAGATCTAAAAATAAAAATGAAAACCATTATATAATTTCAGATGTCACATTTAAAATACACTACTGGCCATTAAAATTGCTACATCACGAAGATGACGTGCTACAGACGTGAAATTTAACCGACAGGAAGAAGATGCTGTGATGTGCAAATGATTAGTGTTTCAGAGCATTCACAGAAGGGAGGCGCCGGTGGCGACACCTACAACGTGCTGACATGAGGAAAGTTTCCAACCGATTTCTCATACACAAACAGCAGTTGACCGACTTTGATAAAGGTCGGATTGTAGCCTATCGCTATTGCGGTTTATCGTATCGCGACATTACTGCTCGCGTTGGTCGAGATCCAATGACTGTTAGCAGAATATGGAATCAGTGGGTTCAGGAGAGTAATACGGAACGCCGTGCTGGATCCCAACGGCCTCATATCACTATCAGTCGAGATGACAGGTATCTTGTACGCATGGCTGTAACGGATCGTGCAGCCACGTCTCGATCCCTGAGTCAACAGATGGGGACGTTTGCAAGGCAACAACCATCTGCACGAACAGTTCGACGACGTTCCCAGAAGCATGGACTATCAGCTCGGAGACCATGACTGCGGTTACCCTTGACGCTGCATCACAGGCAGGAGCGCCTGCGATGGTGTACTCAACGACGAACTTGGGTGCACGAATGGCAAAACGTAATTTTTTTCGGATGAATCCACGTTCTGTTTACAGCATCATGATGGTAGCATCCGTGTTTGGCGACATCGCAGCGAACGCACATTGGAAGCGTGTATTCGTCATCGCCATATTGGCGTATCACCCGGCGTGATGGTATGGGATACCATTGGTTACACGTCTCGGTCACCTCTTGTTCGCATTGACGGCACTTTGAACATTGGGCGTTACATTTCATATGTGTTACGACCCGTGGCTCTACCCTTCATTCGATCCCTGCGAAACCCTACATTTCAGCAGGATAATGCACGACCTCATGTTGCAGGTCCTGTACGGGCCTTTCTGGATACATAAAATGTTCGACTGCTGCCCTGGCCAGCACATTCTCCAGATCTCTCACCAATTGAAAACGTCTGGTCAATGGTGGCCGAGCAACTGGCTCGTCACAATACGCCAGTCACTACTCTTGATGAACTGTGGTATCGTGTTGAAGCTGCGTGGGTAGCTGTACCTGTACAGGCCATCCAAGCTCTGTTTGACTCAATGCCCATGGTTATCAAGGCCGTTATTACGGCCAGAGCTGGTTGTTCTGGGTACTGATTTCTCAGGTGCAATGCTCCCAAACTGCGTGAAAATGTAATCACATGTCAGTTCTAGTATAATATATTTGTCCAATTAATACCCGTTTATCATCTGCGTTTCTTCTTGGTGTAGCAATTTTAATGGCCAGTAGTGTACATTTAGCACTATAAAATAGAGTGATAATAAATTAATACACGCAGATGAAACACAGGAGGGCCTCACGCTGTCAGTAATGTAAACATAACCTGCTGCATTTTATACAGTAGGATCGAAAAAAAATAAAAAATCCATCCAATACAGACACGTAGTGATGATTTTAAAAAGTGATAAATTCATCGTGTGTGTTAACCTGTTTCGTTAAAATGAGAACCGCAAACATTGTGTCGTCGTCCTAACAGTGATGTCCCAGGTTGTGGTTGGTACCTCACTAGAGTGCCACAAGTTGGACAAAGTCGCTGCCAGACACAGCAACGAATGAGAGACATTGGCGGAGACACAGCCTCAAGAGGTTCCATACGCTGCCGCTGCTGGATGTTTACTTATGTCAGAGCGCAGATCCTCTCGACCACACTGTGATCGACGATTAAGAGAGAAAGATCAACACAGTTCATATCCAGCAGTGCTAGTATTATTAGTTAGAACTGTGCACCGAAGTTTACTGCTAAATGTACGAGGTCTTGCTAAAAATTAATGCCTTAGAAATTTTTTACGTAAAAACTCTTAAAGATTTTTGAAGAAAACAAACATTATTAAAAGTCTATCATTTTACTCTTCATGTCTTTTTTTCTCAATATAGTCGCCCTGGTAACGAACACGTTCCTGCCAACGACAGACCGGCTTATCGATACCGTTACTGCAGAATGTTTGACTTGTTGACGAAGCAACAACCTCACCTCTGCTTGCACTGCTTCATCACTATGACAGTGTAATCATCACAGGTGTTCTTTAAGTTTTGGAAACAGATGAAAATCGGACGGCGCCAGTGGAAACTGTATTGTCGATTATCGACGACAATGAACTGAAGGCGTTGAGTTGTTGGAGATGTCACAGCGCTCGTGAGAGGTCTGGTATCGTAATATTGAAGGAGAGGATACTCCGTGTGTGAACGAACTCTTTGAATTAGAAACTGAACTACACCACGCCTTTTCTCAACCACCGACATTGTGACCTTACAAACCGCCATGTTACATGCTACAATTCGGAGCCCTCAGTGGCAGTGAGCAGTAAATATGTAGACAAGAATAATAAAAATGTAGAATGTTAACGTTTGTTTTATGTGAAAAGAGTTAAGAGTTTTCACATTGAAAATTGGAAGGCATTTCTTTTCAGCACGCCTTCGTACGCTGAAATGTGACTGTACTTCAATACTAATCAGGTATAAATAGTATTCTTGTGCTATATTGCCATTAAAGTGGACTCTTAATGGATCTAAGTATTCTAAATTAAAAGAGTTGTAGTAAGATGAACTATTTTGTGTGTGTTGTAGTTCTCTGTAGACATCCTCCTGGAGTAGATCTAGGCTTTGTACGGCACAGAAAATATTATAAAAACTCGTAAAATATAATACAAAGTTGGCCTAGGTTTGTGTTTTACCACCACTAGATGCCGATAGTGAATGCCGTTTTATTTTTCCATTCTGCTATATAAAATGTAGCATTATACGTTTACGGTAGTGTCAACGCGTTGACCTCCTGTGCAGTAACTGGGTACGTTATATATTCTCTTTTTTATTATACTAAAAGTATTGCACATGGGACACCTTAAATTATATTTTAATCTTCAAGTATGAAGGTATCCATTTGAGGCGGGCGATGCCGGTAATATGAAAAGATAATAGTGATTTCTTGCGAAAATGAAGAAAAAAACTCTTTTAGCTCCTAAGTGTGTTCGATTCCGTTGTGCATAAAGGTATTGCAAGTCGTTTTAGAAAGACTTCCTGGACTGAGAGCTTCTTTGTGTAAGGTGCATGAGTCTGCTGTACGAGCACTCTAGTGTTTAACGTCAGGCGGTCGGAACTGCTAGTACTGTCAACTTGAGGAGTGAAGCTAAATTGACTTTCCACGGTCCGGCAGTGGCCTAAATAGTTGGGCGCCGATGGATATCCGCGTGGCGCTGCGAGAGCACGTAACCTGGAGTAACAAAACGGTGCCCTACCGACAGCGTTCTCTGCTGCGAGATCCATGCTGCCTGTCGGTATAGTTGGCGCCCCCAGACACAGCGGAGGTGACGTGTTGCTCAGTGGTGAACAGCCAGGCCATACAAGGACAATATCTTTGTTTTGACGAGAGCCGTTTGCTTATGCACGTCCTCCTGGCGGGCGGCTGCCCGCACAACCTACATTCCAGACAGAGTTCATTCACTTTCAGTGGCTGTGAAATCTCAACAGAGCAAGTACACAAATTGTTACAACAGAAGTGCTCAGCCAGAAAATATATGAAAAAAATCCATATGAGGGACTCAGTGTCCCTTATGCCATAGTAGTGATTCTGATTCAGAATAGTGGGCTTGAGGCAAGTCTAACTTCAGTTGGTATTGATTTGTTTATTTTTGTTTAATTCCATTCAGTTACGAAACATTTTGGAAACAAGGTTATAACTCACATTCCCTCGCCCACCAGCATTGGTGCTGTGGAGTAAAATCCCTGAAGATGTTTCGCACGCAACGGAAACGGTACTGCACGGTATCTATGATACAATTCACATGCCAAGCCCCCAGTGGAAACAGTTCCTCACAGGAGCTCCAACAATTAAATGAATAGGTAATTGATGCAATGGGTTGTATCTGCCTGGTAGTCGATTCCGCCGCACACTCGGCTCCATTTTCTTGTATTTCATAGGGCACTTAAATTGTTGGATAGGTTTGACATTACTATATTTTGTACCCATACACCTTTATTTCCAGTAAATACGCAGTCTTTTCAAAGGAAAACTACTGACCTTGTCTTTCGGTTCAAATGGTTCAAATGACTCTGAGCACTATGGGACTTAACTTCTAAGGTCATCAGTCCCCTAGAACTTAGAACTACTTAAACCTAACTAACCTAAGGACATCACACACATCCATGCCCGAGGCAGGATTCCAACCTGCGACGGTAGCGGTCACGCGATTCCAGACTGTAGCGCCTAGAACCACTCGGCCACCCCGGCCGGCTTGTCTTTCGAAAGTTTAATTTATGAGATCAATCAGTTTTGGTGCTGTTACGATGTCACGAGCCAAAACTGCTAGATTTTCTACAAATGCGCGTCAATTTACATCTAACTTTTCCTGCCTCTGCCTAACGTGACGGATTGGATAATTTTAAAGAAGGATTTTTGCTTGCTTCAGTACTTTATTATCATCTTAAGGCTCCGGCTGAGGAGTAGTTAAGAGGTCGTATCTTCATGTCTTGCCACAGTTTTTATTACGAATGGTTCTGAAGTCTCTCCCATTTATTTGACTTCGAAGTTTGGGTTCCTTACTATCTATTTTATGTTTTCAAGAGGTTTAGTTTTTAAAACAAGTTATTTATCTTAGCGGAATCGTGATTGTTGATTAAATGCACATCTGTAATCCCACAAGCCGCACTGCGATGTGTGGTGGAGTTTACTTTGTGCAACACTGTCACTTTACCTCTTTGCTGTTCCAATCGCGAACAGTTTGCGGGAAAAACGATTTCCTGTAAGCCTCTGTATGGGCTCGACTCTCTAATTTTATCTTCATGTTATTTTCACGAGATATTTGTTGGAGGAAGCACCATATTTGTTGACTCTTTTGGAAACGTACGCTCTCGAAACTTTAACAATAAACCACATCGTGATGCAGGAAGCCTCTCCTGCAGCTTCTACCATTGGTATTTGTTGATCATCTCTGTGACGCTTTCGTGCTTACTAAATACACCTGTAACGAAACGGGCTGCTCTTCTTTGGATTTTCGCTACACCCTCCACTACTCCTATTTTGTACGGATCGCAGACCGACGAGCAGTATTCAAGTAGTGGAAATAGCTGCTTCCAGTGATTGTTCTGCACTTCTGTGATCGTACAAGAAGAGGTCTTTTTATCTATGTATCCGCAATACCCTACATTTGTTGATATTGAGGGTCAATTACCACTCGCTACGCCAAACGTTGATCCTCTGCAAATCTTCCTGCATTTTGCTACAATTTTCTAGCGTCGTGACTTATCAGCATACAACACCATCGAGAAGAACCTCACTGAACGTCCGACGTTACCTGCTAAGTCATTTACATACGCATATTGTGAAAATTAATGTTCCTATAACACTCCAATGGCGCACGCACGAAGCTACTTTTATGCCTGAAGACTTCTTTACGTTCAGAAGGACATGCTATGTTCCATTTGCTAAGAAGTCTACAGTCGAACCACATGGTTGCTCTGATATTCTGTAACCTGTTTTTTTTTTCATTAGGTGGCAATAAAAAACTGTAGCAAATGCCATCCGGAAGTCAAGGAATACGGCATGTACCTGGCCGCCTGCAACTACTGCTGTCCGGATCTCGTGGACGAACACAGCGAGCTGGGATGCAAGTGATCGTTGTTTTCGGAACCCATGCTTTTTGCTGCAGATGAAATTTTAGGTCTCCTGACATTTTATAACACACTAGCATAAAACATGTTCTAAAGTTGTATAACTGACCGACGTCAGATATATAGGCCTACAGGTTTGTGCGTTTATTTGACAACCTTACTTGAAAACGGTAATGACCTGTGCTTTTTTCCAATCATCAGGAACACTTCGCTCCTCCATATACCTACGGTACTCTGCAGCAATAAAAGGGGAAAATGCTTTCACATAGTCTGTGTAGAAATGTATTGGTATTCCGTCAAGTCTAGTGGCTTGCTTTTCTATTGCATGGTCACTTACTCTGCGAAAAAAAAGTCGTTTAGTATATCGGCCTTTTTTGTGTCGTTCGCCGTTTCGATACCATTATGGTCACGGAGTGCCTGGACAGACGGCTTCCATCCATTCACTGATTTGACGTCAGATCAACGCTTCTTAGGATTTTCTGTTAAGTCGGTAGACAGAATTTTAGCTTCGAATTCGTTGAACGCTTCACGCATGGTTCTTCTTACGCTAAGTTTGGCTTCGTTTAGTTTTTGTTTGCCTGTCAGGCCATGGCTACGTTTAAATTCGCAGTGTATCTCCCTTTGATTTCGTTGCAGTTTTCTGACATAGTTGTTGAACAACGGTGGGTCTTTTCCATCCCTCACAGCTTTCCCCGACACATAACTGGCTAAAGCGTATTGTACAATGCTCTTGAAATTCGACCATCGATACTCAACGTTGTTAGTGCTGGAGATGATATTTTCGTGCTGACCACTCAGATAATCTGAAATCTGTTTCTTGTCGCTCTTCCTAAGAAGAAACATCTTCCTACCTTTCTTTGTATTCCTGTTTACAGACCTTTTCAGCGATACTTCAAACCTGCAAACGATATTTCTTCCCGAGATTTTTGGTGTATCAATAACAATATTAAATTAAGTATTTGTTCTGAGCATTACAATGTCTTCTTTCTAAGTTATGACTGATATTCTCTGATTTTTGGCTCAGAAAACAGTCGAAAACATAAATTATTGGACAGATATTTCTGCTCAATTTCTTACGAATTTCAGTCCAATTACATAACCAATGTCCCGTTTATATGAGTAGCTTTGCCAATGCTTAGTGGAGTACAATTCTTGTGAAATATACTGAACGCGACAAAACTGCTGTCCGCTCATTCTGATTTTTCACTGTAACGGCTCATCTGCTCTTGAACACGCCCATTACTCCTTTACAAGACTTCAATGAAATCATTCTTGGAATCTCACTGAATTTTACGTATTTATGGGTATTGATAACCGCTGTTAAGGTTTATATTTGTTGAAAGTGTGTATCGGGAACTGAACTAAACTTATATCGAATTCTCATTTTTTTTTTTTTTCATTATGATGGATTAACCAGGTGTTAGGCCATCCTCCCTATTCTCTCTTCGCCCTACATTCTGCGTTTTGGAAGCTTCTCATTATATTTTACTTTGTATATTCCTGCGACTAACAATTTTCGTCGTGTCATCACGAGTTTCAATCTATGTTCAACAGCAGCAGGAAGATATTCAAGTGTAAGTTTATTTTTTTAACCACATAAGTGAACATAACTCATTTTTATGCCGTATCTCGAGAAGCTTTACTGTGTTTGTTTGCTTGGAACTCACCGCTATATATAAAGTAATAAACACATTATGGACGTTCATGGATGCAGTTGTTTATAAAACACGTTACAGAAATGTAGCACAGTTACATCTCCAGCAAGGCTCTAAATAATGTTAGCGTCTAGCAGATTGGTCCAGTAAATCTCCCAGATAAATCTATGTGAGCTCCTGGCAGACCAACTCTTCGAGTGAGTTGATTTTCCAGTAAGAATGAACTCGTGTTTTTGCTGCTTGGAATATTTTTCTCGCAGTTATCTACGAAGACATTAAAGTTTTTTATTTTTCTTTAAGAAATATTCGCAAGACAACTGCTGAACTTTAAATAACAGACCACGAACCAAATCGCAAGATCACGCTGGAAAGCGAGGAAGTCAGCCAGTTTGTCATTCACAAGTTTCACTATTTCAGCCAAGACTGTGGCAAGAGCTGTATTTAATATTCGCGAAACAAACAACGATAAATCTAAAGCCAACTACGTCCGCATCATGTTGATACAAATTGTTTATGAGGCGTCCTCTTTTCACATTTAGTAACACAGTTTGAGAAGCGTTATATACATATTTTACTTCACACCAGTTCTCAACCTCCTGTATTTTTATTCTGTGGTGGAACGCACTGTTTTCAAGTCATGCTTTATGCTTATGTCTATATCCATCATCTACGGCTAAAAATACCTTTACGGATCACCAGCTTAAAGGTACGAGTGTTTTACCGCTTTTCCTTGTTCCACTCTTGCATATACCCCAATGTACCTCATTTCAGAGCGGTGATACACTTTCAGTGTTTAACTATGAACGAAAAACATATATTTTAGAGTTAGCTGTTAAAAGAGATCCTCAGAATTTTAAAGATAATCCGTAACTGATTCTCGTTGCATTTCTAGAGAAGTCTCTCTTCAGACATTGTTGAGCTCCTCTAGATAATACTGATAAAAAAGAATCGCAACAACAAGAAATACTTAACGTAGAGTAATGAAATTTTGGAAATACATTTGTCTACGTAACATAATTAAGTGATTAACATTGCGAGATCGCAAACCCACCAGGGTAGCCGACAGCGCAAACGCGCTGCTTCCTGGACTCGAATAGGCGCGCCGGCCCCGGATCGAACCCGCCCGGCGGATTAACGACGAGGGCCGGTGTGCCGGCCCGCCTAGATGTGGTTTTTAGACGGTTTTCCACATCCCACTAGGTGAATACCGGGCTGGTCCTCACGTTCCGCCTCAGTTACACGACTCGTAGACACTATTCAATGTATTACACAAGACGCAGACAGTTAGGGTACACTACTTCCTTCCCAGGGGTTGCGGGGAGGTGACAGGAAAGGCATCCAGCCACCCCTTAACAAGTTAACATGCCACATCTGATTAACGAGCAGACCTCGTCAGTCGGGATTGTCTTCCGATAATGTCCCATATGTACTCGATTGGAGACAGATGTACCGATCGAGTGGTACAACGCAGCATGACGACACTCTGTAGAGAATGTTACCTTACAACAGCGGTATGAGGGAGAGCGTTATCTTGTTGGAAAACAACACCTACAATGTTGTTCATGAATGACAGCAAAACACGGCGTATCACCAGACTTACATACAAATTTCCAGTTAGGATTCGTGGGCTAACCACGGGAATGCTCCAGTTGTCATATGAAACCGCACCCCAGACCTTGGTCCAGCGTGTCCAGCACGCAGACATGTTATCTGCAGGCCCTCAATTGGCCTCCTTCCAATCAACACACGGTCACCACTAGTAGCGAGGCAGAACCAGCTTTCATCAGAAAACACAAAAGAACCTCCACCTCGTCCTCCAATAAGCCCCCACTTAACACCATTGAAGTCGCAAATGGCAGTGGTTTGGGGTCACGGAATGCACACTACAGGGCGTTTGACTCGGAGCTATCCTTGAAGTAACCGATTTCTAACAACTCGTTGCGTCACTGTGGCGTCAACTGCTGCTGCAGATGTAATACGATGCGCTAGAGCCATATGCCGAACGCGATAGTTTTCCCTCTCGGTAGTGCCACATGGCCGTCTTCTTGTGATCGTACATTCTGGTGACTACAGCTGCCGGCAGTGATGTTCAGTGGCTACATTCCCGCAAAGTATTTTTGCAGTATCGTAGAAGGAACATCCAGCTTCTCATAGCCCTCTTAAACGACCTCGTTCAAACTCAGTCATTTTAAATGCATTCTTGACTAACAATAACTCACCACGTCCAAACTCGAAGGTAACTAACGCTCACTACCGTTAACAGCGTGTATTTGAAGCAAACCATATTTCCATACTCATGGTGACGCAACAAAGCGCCGCTCGTTTGCAACTGACTGGAAGTTTTCATAGACACCATCTTTCAGATGTACAAACACGCCTACTAACTATCGTTTAAGGCGCACAACTCCTTCTCGGTATTGCGATTTTTCCGTCGGTGTACGTATGCAGTTGAGGCATTATGTCATCCATCATTAACATTGTTGAGCTACTGTGCGGACCATCCAGCACATGCTATCGTTTCAACTAGTTAATCGTCGCGGACAGATGATGAACGTTCAACGCGTTACACTTGTGCGGTGACGATAAACAGCTAAGATAAGAAGAGGATAAAAAGATTCAAAATGATGCACTACAGAAGAATGTTGAATATTACGTAATGGGGAGATAGTAAATCGAATGGGGTACGAAACAAATTTATGTCACAACATGACGGAAAGAGGGAATCTGTTGATGGGGCAAAACTTGAGGAATCGAGGAATCTTCCATTTTATATGGAAGTATGTGGAGAGGTGGGGGGGGGGGGGGGGCGGGAGGTAAGGCTCTCCATTGTGTCCTCTTCTGAGCGGTGCAGGACTCATTCCTCTCACGGCCAGAAAAATCGGACCCGTCCCTCTCGAGCTCGCATGGATCAGGAAAAGGATGAGACCCATTTTTCCCACTTAAAGCAGGTAGACGTATCTTTGGCAGCTGGTGACTGCCCTTTAGCGCATCGGACGATGTGGCTGGAGAGTGTGACCAGCCTGTGGAACCGTTAGCGCCCTCGCGCGGGCTTTTTTTGCCAAAACAAGTCGCTCATCCTAACCCAATATTCAGTCTAAACTTTATGAATACTCCAGGCATGCAAAGATTTCTAGCATATGTACTTACACTAGAAGCTGTAAAATTCCTCGCATTTAAGGTGAATGTAGTTAAAAGCGACATGGAGATTTCATTTTTTACTCGTCAAGCCCTGTTAGAGCGTAAAAAGTCCGTAAAGCGACTGGATGTAAGTAGCACAATAGCAGTGACACACAAGAATCGATTGAAATTCCTCCTAGGAAGTACTAGACATAATAGGAGTGTACCATAAGGTTATTCTTCAAATTAGATTGGGAAGTGCGAAGATTACTGGTAAGATCTTCGACATCTCGTGGTAGCTTACTGAAAAGGGATGCAGGAGAACGTTACACACCTTTCTGCAGGTAAGTGTGATACAAATGCAGACTTAATTTCCGTCTAATATTAACTAAACGAAAGCTGCTGATTCTTGGCAATAAGCTCATGTTGTTAACAACAAACACCATTAAAGAGAATGCATGTTGAAAATATTAGTTCGTTAGCGTTTCCCAGTGCCCACCGCAACGTGAACTTGTTCACAACCCAGAATATTTACAAAATATCTTCATTTTATCCTAATGTGTATATGTGCATCTCAATTGTTTTTTTACAGTGTAATTCCTTGTCTGCTTCTATAGGATACCGATTTCACATACTGAAATCTGGAAATTTTCCTAGCTTTGAAATTTTCCACGCGCTATGTCATGAATTTCAAGTCTGGACAGTCCCCTTCCTTTTTATTGGTTTTTGAAGAATTTATTGTGATTTTATAGTCGAACTGAATTTGCTTCATCATCTCAAGAAATCCGTTAGTAAAACGTCTATCTATTATGGATGAAGATCACTGCGACTGTGATGAATAAAGATTTCTTGAAATTACTGCAACCAGTCGCTTTTTGTTTTGTTCTTCAATTTTTTACTGTCCCATTACCTGTTTCTAACCGCAAAGCAGTCAGTCAATAAATATTTACCATCTGATGATGAATCTCTAGGCAGTTCAAAACCGCTAGTGGGATAATAAAAATTGAAGACCAAAACAAAAGGTGACTGATTGCAGTAATTTCAAGAAACCTTTAAATCCGTTAAAGTCTGGACTGCAGGAGTAGAAAAAATGGTTCAAATGGCTCTGAGCACTATGGGACTCAACTGCTGAGGTCATTAGTCCCCTAGAACTCAGAACTAGTTAAACTTAACTAACCTAAGGACATCACAAACATCCATGCCCGAGGCAGGATTCGAACCTGTGACCGTAGCGGTCTTGCGGTTCCAGACTGCAGCGCCTTCGGCCTTCGGCCGGTTGCAGGAGTAGAACTAACTATTATATCTGCTGTGGAAACTGTCACAAGCATTGGTTGTTCGCTGTCTATTACGGCTTGGTTCTGCCCACATAGCTGGAGTAAAGAGTGCAGTTCCTTCTACATAAGTTTCTACTAAGTAATCACAACACATTTGCAATACGCATCACTGACATGGAATCCTCGAAAAAACAGTTACCACCCATATCAGGATTCAGGATCGGCGAACCAAATATATAAGACAGAAACGTTACAATCTCATTTTTTGCGTAGTAGTCATGTGCAAGTCTCACTGTTTGAATTTTTCGCCACTAGCTCTCGGTTGGAAAAAATTTGATCCTCGGATTTTTATATCAGTCCAGATCTCACTTCCAGCTTTCATTACGCTATCTTCACAGTCTAAAAACATCGTTGATGGTGAAAAATTTCAGACCTCGATCATTACATTTATCGACAACTGTTTGAAAGATATACTGATACGACGCAGTTTTCTTGTCCTTCAATAAAGAAAAGATTACTTGAATATATTTCCATTAAGAGCTGACAAAAAAACTTGGTGAAGCAGTTGAATGTTCCATCAACATACATTGTATCATACTGAGTAAGCATTGTAAGGTCTTCAGATTCGGAAAATATTACAACTTCTATCTCAGCATTATATTCTAGCAAGAAACTTGTCCCTCTGTAGTTTGCACATTTAGCGTGTTGATAATATCATGAATCTCTTAAACACTCATCGGCAGTTTCGGCAGAATTTTCCACCTAGCTTTGTAAATAAATTCACAAGTTCTCTCGACATCGGTGATTGCTATTTCTTGCGTTTCTCCTCCTTTTAACTGATTGTAAATTAGCTTTGATGGCCTCTCATAAACATCTTCTGTGGCTTTTCTTTTCAGATTACAAATTATTTTTTCGCTCTGAATTTTGTCATAAGATATTCCGCGTGATTGTGGTCTTATTGAATCTCCACAACATCCAGCTCCTCAATAGAAACAGTTTTTGAGCGTGTTCCTTCATCTGTTTGCATGTTCGTTCTCTTCTAATGGTGTAGTCAATCATTCTAATTCTCTTCCTCTCTTCCTTTCATTCCTTCCACTTTACCCTCCATAATTCTCTGTTGCAGACAATTCCTGCTCAGTATTTGTTAAAGTCAAGATTCTTTCCTCTTTCTGAACACTTCCAATAATGTTCTTTCATCCTGGATTTTTTCATTCTTAAGTCTGTCAGTCTATTCCACCTCAAACATTCATCTCCATCTCCCAATTTTAAAACATTCTAAATATCTTCTTTCTTTTTAACTGTCCATGGTTCACATTTCATTGTACTCCAGCCAATACACTTAGTAAATCTTTTGCTCAGCCCCATTGGAATTTTTCTAGATGTTAGTAACTGCTTCACCTATTCAAATGCTCTCTTTACAACAGACATCCACCTCCTCATTTCTTCTGTCTGGCTTCCGTTCCATGCTACTAAACTTCCAAGGTACAGGGAGGATTTTATTTCGTCTATGTATTTCCGTCTGCAAATATACTGACTTGAGCTTCCTTCTTGCCTAATCTCATAACTTCTGTCGTTTCGATACTTTTCTTCAGTCTATACTCCTCACCCCTTTTTGCAATACTCTTCATCATCCTCTGTAGCTTTTCGTCTGATTCCATAGCACTGCTTCATCAGTCTCATATTTTATAGTCTTCAGCCATCCACAAGCTGGTCGCTCGTTGGGAAAAATATGTTTGTCGTCATGGTGACTATTTTGAGAAAAAAATATGTAGACGCGACGAATAAATATGTAGATTGTTGATAAAGTTTAATTTATTGAAATAACTTTAAGGAGTTTTCAGACGGCACCCTTGTTGCTATACCGTAACAGTGCGCCTCTGGCACCTCCAGGCCCTCTGTCGATGGACCTACCACTGAAACCCTTCCACCAAACAAGCTCTTTCAGGCAGCATCAGTTTTGTTTAACGTCCGTGCCTAGCGAAGTCACTTCCAGCTTTCAGCCATATTGGTGCTGCTATACTATTAACTATGGCCCACCTGCTACCTCCTACTACTACAATTTTACTTTTATTGGACAAAGACTGCTTCTTTACAATGGTTACCTTACGTTCTATATGATCTGATGTCCCTATCTTGCATAGTTATGCTGCATAAGAGGTCATACTCAGTAAATAGACAATTGGCTGCAAATATCCTACGTGTAGTGTCTCTTGTAAACTGAGGCAAATTTCAAAAGGTTAACCACTTACGTGAGAAGTTTTCTATTGTCTCTTCCATATGCCGAACATAGAACACTCAAAGTATTATTTGTAAAGTCCTCGTTGACTGATTATCCATCTCTTTTTGTCTAATCCTCCTTTTTTAAGAATTAACATTGTATTATTGTCGAATTACCGTGCCCAGTGGCTATAGCCCATGTATAACTACACTGGTCTCCAAAATATCGGGACAAAAGTAACTTTCGGATGATGCGTCACTCTCAATTAACATAGCTCGATGAAACTTGGATGACGCTTGGAGGTAACTGCTACAAATGGTAATAAAAGAAATACGCAATGAGGTGAACGGAAATTACACTTTTATTCTAAGACAATAATCGTACTGAAGTCACAGCGATTCATGATGGACGCCTTGGACTTTACAAAGACCGGGACATGATTCTTAATGTGGTCTGGCATTGTCATGCCGAAGCAGACGGTGCTTCACGTGTGAACGAACGTTTTGTGCGAATAGAGGCTCCATTACAGCACGTCTTTCTCACGCACCGGGAGAGTTGCGTTACACACCGCTATGTCACACACTACAGTTCGGAGCCCTCTAGTGGCAGGGGGCTGAAGCTTGCGTCAGCGAAGCGGGAAAGTCGCCCTGTAATACCTCAACCGATATACAGAACAAATTAAAAATTTCTGAGACGGCAGTGTTCTCCAACGTCCCGCCGTGCTGGTTAAAAGATTGGTAATGAGTTCTTATGTTAGGACACTCCGTTCCTCCACAATAGCAGTTGGATGGTCGTTGGTGCATGTGGACGTCTCGCACTACCTCTCCCAACGCGTCCCACACGTCGGGGGAACGGGCAGGCTATCCCATTTGCCGCATACGCTCTCGTTCCAAGAAGTCATTCATCTGTGCAGTTTGGTGAGGTCGCGAATGTAATACACAAAAACAAAGTCAGTGCCGAGGGCATCCTAAAAAGTGGCACGTGGGAAAGAAGTACAGTGGCACAATAGCTTTGGTTGGTATACCGTGTTCAATTATAAGGTTAGTACGCCCATGCAACGATATGCCTCCCAACACCGTAACACCTAGACCATTAAAAAGATAATGTTCGACAATGCTGGACATTCCTTTTTATAGCGAGACGTGGTATCGTGTAATGCGCCCAGAAATGTTGCCAAACAAGACCGCTTTCGTAGTCTGGGTGTTAAGGTGTGAGGTGGCATAATGTTGTAGGAGCGTACTGACCTCCAACTCTTTGAACACTGTACACTGACTGGTCAACGTTATTGTGACGCTATTCATCTGCGCCATGGGTGACTTTTCAGGGGGGCATTGGGTCCTGACTTCAGTACTCGGACACATCGAGCAGCGCAGGTGGAGCAGCTTTTGGAACGAGAGGATATTCGATTAGTGGACTGGCCTGCCCGTTCTCCCGACATAAATCCCACTGATACCGCGTACGAAGCGCTGAGAGGAGACGTACTGCGGCACGTTCAAATCCACCAACGACCATCTCGCAGCTGTCAACCTCACTGATGGAGGAATCGAACGGCCTATCACAAAACCCCTTACCAAACTTGTGGCCAGCAGGGGATCACGTCGCACGGCCTTCTGTGTTGATTTCACACCATATTAATCACTGCAGCGGTTCTTTCTATGCGTTGTCCAAGTTTCATCGAGCTATATCACTACTCAGTGACACATCATGCGAAGGCTGATTTCGTTTTTAAGATTTGCACAGCACTGTAGTAATTCCTCACTTGTAGTACACTGACACCTCACAAATTAGGAGTAATTCGGGCGAATACTAGTCCGAATTATTGAAAGTACGAATTACGGAAAGGTTTTCCAAAATAATTACCGGAGCCTATAATTGGGAATATAACATGTAGTACGTGTAGCGGTAAAATAAAAATAAGATAAAACGCAATCTGTACTACCATACAGGATGTTACGGGTATAAGGACAGGTATTTTCGCCATTGGTACCTTATATGTACCCACCACAGCGTGTTTGTTGTTTTTTCTCTGCGTCTAACAGTCTTCCCGCAAACAAGTCACATACACACACCAAAAAAAGTTTTGCATCACCCCAGTTGCCAGAACTTATGAAGATAGACGTTGACTGTGGATATTGTATCACAGTCACAGTCCCTTTGACTGTTCAGAGATGTTACTAAACCCGCCCAAAAATGTAAACAACCATACATGAGGAGCGCCCATTAGACGGAGGGGGTCCGACATCCGATCAGTTCCAGTTATTCCACCAGGAAGGAGGTACACGGCTCGTGTTGTCTGTAGTTCAATCATGCCTAGACGGTCAATACCGCGGTTCGATCGCGTCCGCATTCTTACTTTGTGCCAGGAAGGGCTCTCAACAAGGGAAGTGCCCAGGTGTCTCAGAGTGAACCAAAGTGATGTTGTTCGGACATGGAGGAGATACAGAGAGACAGGAACCGTCGATGACATGCCTCGTTCAGGCCACCCAAGGGCTACTACTGCAGTGGATGACCATCACTCAAGAATCCCAAACTGCATCAAGATCCACTGCAAGTACTGTGACAGTTAGGCGGGAGGTGAGAAAACTTGGATTTCATAGTCGAGACGCTGCTCATACGCCACACATCACGCTGGTAAATGCCAAACAACGCCTCGCTTGGTGTAAGAAGCGTAAACATTGGACAATTGAACAATGGAAAAACGTTGTGTGGAATGACGAATCACGGTGCACAATGTGGTGATCCGATGGCAGGAAGTGGGTATGGCTAATGCCCGGTGAACGACATCTGCCAGCGTGGGTAGTGCCAAAAGTAAAATTCTGAGGCGGCGGAGTTATGGTGTGGTAGTGTTTTTCATGCAGGGAGCTTGTACCGCTTGTTATTTTGCGTGCACTATCACAGCACAGGACTACATTGATGTTTTAAGCACATTCTTGCTTCCCATTGTTGAAAAGCAATTCGGGGATGGCGATTGCATCTTTCAACACGATAGAGCACCTGTTCATAATGCACGGCCTGCGGCTTTGTGAAGAATGGGTTGCCATTCCCCAATAAACCTTCCAGAACATAGTTGAACGTATGTCTGCGAGAGAGGAAGCTATTATCAAGGCTTAGGGTGGGCCAACACCATATCGAATTCCAGCATTACCGATGGAGGGCGCCACTATCTTGTAAGTCATTTTCAGCCAGGTGTCCGGATGCTTCGGATCACATAGTGTAGAATATGAAGAGGTTAAAAAATCAGCCAACCAGGTGAAAAACAAAGATTAGCCCTTGACCTAGGTTTCGATGTTTCTAAAAATATCTTCTTCAGAAGGAGTGAACCCTAAAAAAGGTATGCAACCAGTTACAAAATTAATCAAAATATCCACGGGTATGCTGCCGGTCTATAGTGTCCAACGGGCACAATATTTCGGCGATCAAACATGTCGCCATCATCAGGTGAACTGACGGACTGAGCTCCTGTGAACGTGCCGGCACGGAGATCCGTACGCTATGGCTGCTCTGAGCAGCCATAGCGTACGGATCTCCGTGCCGGCACGTTCACAGGAGCTCAGTCCGTCAATTCACCTGATGATGGCGACATGTTTGATCGCCGAAATATTGTGCCCGTTGGACACTATAGACCGGCAGCATACCCGTGGATATTTTGATTATCAAATACGCCGGGAGAAACTCAAGAATCAGTTACAAAATTGTCTTTACAAACATAACTAAGTATTAATAGAAAAATATCTGCGAGGTACGTGTACATCATGCAAGAGACTCAACCGACCAGGAAAAACTTGGCCGCAGAGGGTGCTTAATACATGCGCCTAAGAACTGCGCCACGCTTGTGTTGAATAACAACACTTGACATCTGAAGTACCATCATGTGACGTAACAAGTGAGTACGCTTACCTCACAAATATTTTTCTATTAATACTTTGTTATGTTTGTAAAAATAATTTTGTAACTGGTTGCATACACTTTTTAGGGCCTACTCCTTCTGAAGAAAATGTTTCTAGAAACATCGAAACCTAGGTTTGCTGACTTTTCAACCTCTTCAGATTTGCACAGTTGCTGTTTGTAGCTATGTTTAAGATTTTGACATACAATATGTACATTCCTGAACAAACCATGGCCTTATGCTTCTTTTAATAACATACTGACCTCTGATAAATCAATACTAAGTAAGCGTCTGTAATATTCTTCTTATATTTCTCATAAATATATATGGAAGTCTGAAGATTTATAATATCGCAATTTTGTAGGCTTCTGAAGAACACAAATTAATCTGTCGGAACCAGTAAAGCATAATACAATTTACTTCCAACTGATGACTGAATTTTGTACTGAAAAAAACAAGCTGTTTTTCTATTGATTTCTAAGTAAAAATAAAATTCACTCAATGACTACAATGAAGATAAAAATATTACATATTCATATTTATAATCGTGTTTTGACATGGGAATTTAAGAAAATTTGAATTGATCCTAAGAAAACTAAAGAGCCAACTGTACACACCAAATACGCATAAATCAATGAAAATTTTAAAGAAATTTTATGTTTTAATTCCCGGAGATGACGATACTATTAGAGACGGAGCTTAATGTAGAATGGAGCCAGCATAATAAAGAAACCATCCTAGTATTTGCCTCAATAGATTTAAGGAAACCACGTAAATGCTAAACATAACGGCCAGTTAGGGATTTGAAGTCCGTTCCACCAGAATGCGGGTAAAGTTTCTTATCCTACGAAATATACTACCGCTTACCAAGTAGTGCGATTTATTCACGTGGTCGATAAAGTTCTAGGGAATTAATGTGAACGTTTTTGGAAAGAGTTCATGTCAGACGAGTTGAGCGAATACGAGAACTAAAAAACGCAGTGAAAGAGAAGGTAACAGAGTTTACAGTAAATCAAGGAGTCCCATTAAGAGAAAATCAAAAGAAACAAGAAAAAATTTACCAGGAAGATATAAAATGATGGAAGAAATCGTTAAGTCTGGTAATCTAGAAATCTCGAAATCTATGGAGTACTCCGAAGATTAGACATGAAATCGTAGCAGTCGAAGAATTTGTGGATGCAAAAAATCAGTATGGTATTTTGACAGCGGAGTTTACCATCAATAATAAGAAAGTACCTGAAGCTGAGAGCTACATAGCTGAGTTGCTAAATGCGCCAGGGTGTAGTGTACTCAATGCGTTTTTTTGGACTTGTTTATACAGTTTACGAGAAGATTTTTAAGAAATGTATAACTTCTTCGGACACGGAAAGAGACAGATGAGAACAGTACCGACGTATCAGTCTCTTCTTACATGCCTCAAACATCTTCATAAAGAAAACCTTAAGGAGAGTGGAGAGGGAGACATTACATTTTCTGAGGATAATTTTTGTTTTAGACACAGAAGTACACGATATCCAGATTTAGATCAATCAAAGAAGTATGATTAAAGTGGAATAAGACTCCTACATTGCTGTGGTAGGCATCTAGAACACATTTGACGAGATGTACTGGGAAGTTTTTATATGACCCTGAGATGTAACAAATTAATTAATAGGGACTTTAAGTGAATATAAGGTAGTAGTACCCCTGGTGGAAAGTGAACTCAGGCACAGGTGCTTACTTTCACCCGCATTATTTAATCAATACTCCTATAAGGATTGGTTGCAATGAGATAAAAATTTGGAAGTGTAGGCGGACTGAAAGTATAGGGACAACGAACAGATGCGATGTATTTTGCGGATGATATCGTGAAAGAGATCTAATATAAATGTTAAGAGCAATAAATTCCGTTAGCAACAGAAAAACAACCAGAAAATAAATAAAGTAACTAAAGACAAAACCAAGGTACTTGTAATGAGTGGATATGAGAAAATGGGTAATATAACGTCAGGTAAAGAAACTATGGACAAAGAGGAGAATTTAATGTGCTTTGAAGCTAGGTAAAAATAGATGGTCACTGCAAGAACGATCTTATGTGTAACAAAAATCTGACAAGGAAAGATTACAGTAGAAAGAAGGATCTTCTCATTCCAGATATCAACACAGGGTTGAGAAAACAATTAATTATGACTGTTATCAAATGGTTTTCCTTTATGGATGAGACACGTGGACAAATGAAGCAGTAGGGAAGAAAAGAGGCGATGCTTTTGAGCTGTGCTGCTATCGCCGGATTCTTAAGATAATGGGAAGTCAGTTTCACTAAAGAAGAGGATTCACCATATTACAGAGAACGTGTCATCTCTAAGACCATGAAGACCCGATTTGATTACTGTCTGGGTTGTATATTTCTTTGGAGTCTATTACTGCGAATATAAAAAGGTTCTGCAGATGGCCAGAATATAAGTTACAGAGAACGTGTCATCTCTAAGACCATGAAGACCCGATTTGATTACTGTCTGGGTTGTATATTTCTTTGGAGTCTATTGCTGCGAATATAAAAAGGTTCTGCAGATGGCCAGAATATAAGAGGAACACGGAGGAAGACAATTACGAACGAAGTTATATCCACATTATACTCCGCAAGTCACAAATGGTAGTATTTCTGGTACCACTAACTGATACCTCCTGCCCTGTTCCACTCACGAATGGCGCGTGGGGAGAATTATTGTCCGTAAGCCTCTATATTGGGTCTAATTTCTCGAATTTTCTCGTCGTGATCATTACGCGAGACGTATTTGGAAAGAATTAATACGTTGTCCTACTATTCTGAGAAAATGCTCTCTCAAAATTTTAATTAGCCTCTCGGTGATGCACAACGCTTCTTTTACAACGTCAGCCACTGGAGATTGTTGAGCATGTCTGTAACACCCTCGCGCTGACTAAACTATTTCGTGACGAAACGCGCCGCTCTTCGTTGGATCTTCCCTATCCCTTCTATTAGTCATACCTGGTAAGAGTCCCAGAATGACGAACAACGCTCAAGAGTAGGTCGAACAAGAACTTTGTAAGCCATTTCCTTCGTGGATGAGCTACATTTCCTTAAGATTCTTCCTATAAATCTCAGTCTGACATCTGCTTTCCCTACTTTTTGTTTTATGTGGTCATTCCACTTAAGGTCGCTCTGGGTAGTTACACCTCGATAATTTACGGTAGAGACTGTTTGCAGTAGTTTCTCATCAGCAGTGTAGTTGTACGGTGGTGGCTTTCTTTTCGTATGTATAAGCAATATGTTACATTTATTTACTCTCAGGGTCAACTACCATCGCCTACACTATTCACCAATCCTCTGAAGGTCATTCTGTAAACTGATACTGTCTTCTGGTGTTGCTACTTTGTTACAGACTCTTTATAAACAGATTCTTTATAAACACTGCAAACAATAAACGTGCTCTCACACTTCCATCGGGTACTCTGGAAATTACCTTTACACCTGTCGATCTTGTTCCTTTAAGAGCGACGAGCTGATTTCTGTCTGCAAGGAAGTTCTGAGTCCACTCGTAAATCTGATCCAATATCCGATAAGCTGGTACCTTTTTCACTAAACAGCAGTGCGGGAGGGTGTCAATTGCCATACTGAAGTCGAAGAACACGGCATCAACCTGAGCGTCGTTGTCTACAGCGCTGTGGATTTCATGGAGGAACAGAGCGAGCTGGGTTTCACAAGATCTCTGTTTGCGGAATCTATGTTGATTTTTAGAGAGGAGATTTTCGTTTTCGAGAAACGTCGTAATTCTACAGCACACGGACGTCAATAATATAGGTTTATAATTGTGCGCATCTGTCCTACGGCCCCTCTTCAAAACAGGGATGACCTGAGCTCTTTTACAGTCGCTAGGTACTCTTCGTTGCTGCAGCTGTCTACGACAGACTGCTGCTAGAAAGAAGCCAATTCTTTGTAGAACCTTGTAGGTGTCTCATCTGGTTCTGATGCCTTTCCACGACGATGAAGTTGTAGTTGTTCTCGTGTTCCACGGTCGGTTATCTTAATATCTGCGATTTCGACGTTCGTGTGATGACTGAAAGCAGGGACTGTGTTACGATCTTCTGCAGTGAAACAGATTCGGAAGACCGAATTCAGTATTTTGGCCTTTTCTCTGTTATCTTCCGTTTCGGTGCCAGAATACGCTCTGAGTGACTGAACAGATGATGTAGAACCACTTACTGATTTTACAAAAGACCAAAACCTCTTAGGGTTTTACTCGGGTCGGCTGACAAATTTTACTTTCAAAATCATTGAACGAGTCTCTCATTGCTCTCTTTACGCTCATTTTTTCTTCGTTCAACTTTTGTTTATCAACTAGATTTTGACTGCTCTTGAATCTGAGATGAAGTGCTCTTTGTTCACGGTGTTGTTTCCTAACACGGCTATTAAACCAGGGTGGGCTTTTCCCATCCATTAAGAGACATGTAGTTACCCGGTGCTACATACAACTGAAAAGAATGAATAAGGAGAGGAGAAAAACAGAAAATAATAACTACTGCTATCAGATAATGAAGAGCTCCGTCATGTAGAATCCACTTACAAGGAAAGTGAAGTTTAGTGGTAAGACTGAATTCAAAACTTTAGCGCTCTTGTTAACTGTGGTGTCACCGCCAGACACCACACTTGCTAGGTGGTAGCCTTTAAATCGGCCGCAGTCCGTTAGTATACGTCGGACCCGCGTGTCGCCACTATCAGTGATTGCAGACCGAGCGCCGCCACACGCCAGGTCTAGAGAGACTTTCTAGCACTCGCTCCAGTTGTACAGCCGACGTTGCTAGCGATGGTTCACTGACAAATTACGCTCTCATTTGCAGAGACGACAGTTTAGCATAGCCTTCAGCTACGTCATTTGCTACGACCTAGCAAGGCGCCATTATCATTTGCTATTTATCTTGTGATGCATGTACCGTCAGACCGATGTTTACCGATTATGGATTAAAGTTAAGTATTCCAGAAGCTACGTACTTTTTTTACTAGACTCAACTCCTTTAACTGTTCCAGACCTCACGCCAGCCTGCGTGAGCTTAAATGCGTGCCTTTCGGCTACCTCATAGTGGCTTGGCTGTCTTGCCTAGTCACAACATTAACTGCATCGAAATATATTCATTTAAATTTTGATGACACGTAAGGTAAAAAAATGAAGATCTGTTTAAACATTACAATGTTTTACTAAGCACGACTTTATTTGAGCTGGTTTTTTCTTGCCTTCCTCCGATTTTTCATTTGATTTATACAAATAGTTATAACGAGAATTACTATTTAACCTGGAGTCTGAACTACAATGCAGTTTGGCATTTTTCACATATACAAAATATTGCTAGATGTAAAAGAAACTACAGGCAACAGTTGAAACCCTACAACCGACTGAGGGTTCAACCATTCGATTTTTAGACTCATACATAACCATTTATCCACCGAGGTGCATCCGTACATATAAATAAAACTGATTCTAATTTGTATCGTCAAAGTAAATTCACTTATTTACCTTCACTGTGTTATTAACTGATAGCTTACGTTAAAACATGATATCTACCTTTGCTTCTTTGTAATGAACAACCTACTTCGCAACACCACATTTACAAACTCACCATGTCCATGAGTGTCGCTGGACGAGCCAATGAACTCAGCCTTGCAGACGTCAGACTGTGGAAAATAGTACTGGTATTTAAGCGCAGGTATAATATGTCACCGTCGTATAGTTGTTTTTTGTGTGTGTGTGTGTGTGTGTGTGTGTGTGTGTGTGTGTGTGTGTGTGTGTGTGTATTTATGAGTGGGTGCGAGGGTAGATGTGAATGTGTGATAGAAAGACTTAGCACACACAAAGTATAGTGAGTTCGAAGAGGGCTTAACTGTCGGATACCACATGTACGGGCATTAAGTTAGAGACATGTAACAAAAGTTAATTGTGCACAATTCTTCTGTTATCTCGTTGGGACTCATACGATATTCTTGTCCATTACCACAGAGGTTCTTCGTTGCAGTATAAGTTGAAAAACAGTTACTTAACTATACACCGAGGGATTAAAGACTTACTTTTCACTGTCTCGCTGCCACCCAGAAGCTTCTAATGAAATCACAAATGTTCGACGTCGCTAAGATTGGTACAAACAGCACTATCATAGGTCTGTAGACGACTATTGATTGAGTTATGAGTCACAGTAAGTGACATTGTGAAAAGTGTGTATCTCATTCTGTTTTGGCGAGAGTGTAATTCCTCAGACATTATTTGTTGATCTGAAACTGTTTCTGCTCAGACCATTAGATTTATCTGCATTAAAAAAAAACCGTACTCGCCCGTCATTGCAACAAGTTGGAACTAAGGCTTAGCAGCTGCCATGTTCTTCTCGAGTCCCCGACCTCAAGACCACACGCTTCATGAGCTGTTTTTAAGGGTTTCCAAAATTATAATAGCAAAGGACATAGATACAGATAATAATAACGGTTACTCATACAAAATAATAGTAACAGTTATTCACAGCTAATAACTATTACGGTACAATTTCATTAAAGCGCACATACGTAAACTATTGTCGCATATACTTTCATTTAAGTGATAATCTTAAATGGAAACATCACAAGCACACATACAAGCCAGAATGGCTGAAGGTAAGCAGAAGCTGCGTTCTGCTCTCGACATACGAGGAGACGCTCGGCCAGACAATGCAAGTGCCCATCCGGCCGTTATCTGCGCTGGCAGCCAGCAATTGTCGTGTCTCCGCTACGCTCACGGCTCCTCACTCTCAGTGGACAGCCAACTCAATTGCGGTCACACCGGAAATGCGTAGTGGGGCATAAATGGTCATGAATTACAATGCTGCGAGCGCCTCTCGGTAGTCAGAGGACTTCAACCAGATTACTGCACTGCCAAGGACGGGACTGCATTACGGGTCGCACGACGTTGCAAGTTGTTCCTCCGCGCCTCTCAGAATTGTCGGGCCGTTGTACGGTCAGGCCTGTACGAATCTCGTGTAATTAAAAATTAGTTACACCTGTGATTCTTCCATAGGGGTTAGTATGAACGATAAAGGGTTGCTGCTCTGCTGAAATACTTTGTTGTCAATTAACTTAAAAAGACGAAGCGGTAAGATTTTATTATTTTCGTAGATCTTCTGACTTTTCTTTTATCAGAAAGCCCCAGGCACGAGAAATATGTAAATTTTGTTATAAGATTACCCGCTGTATTTATCTGACTTACCCAATGTTTTTTATGGCTTACGAATGCGTCTCTTCGTATTGCCTGAGATTTTTAATATTTACGAATACTCGGAATAGGGGACGAGAAGCCTTCAAATCTCCTCATGGCCAGTATGTTTTAACCTTCGTTCACTCTCTTCACATCACTTTATGTTAATACTTGAATACTTCAAAAATGTAACAAAAAACTAATTTTTCTATTCTTGTCCAACATGATGGGCTCCATCTCTAAAGCTTTCAGTCTACTAGCTCATAGCTCATTAAGTGTTCATTAACCTTCCTTTCGTAAGCATCAGCAGGGTATTATGGTCAGCAATTAATTAGTTCTTTTATGTGCACCTTATGTAACTGGTTTCGTATGTGTGTGTTAATGTAAGCATTTACACGGGATGAGCGTATAGCAAAACATCAAAATCCCTATGCAACGCTGCGTGCTCTGCGGCCCCTCCACCCATCACAGACCACTATCTCTCTCTCTCTCTCTCTCTCTCTCTCTCTCTCTCTCTCTCTCTCACTCACTCACTCACTCTGTGTGTGTGTGTGTGTGTGTGTGTGTGTGTGTGTGTGTGTGTGTGTGTGTGTGTGTGTGTGTTAGTGTGTGTGTGTGTGTTATGATACCAGAACCATAGGGTACAGACTCTTTGTTGTATTTGATCCAGAATTCAGGAAAAATAATTGGTTGCTACTAACTTATTCTGCGAGCGTGTTTACGATAAACTGAAGTTCTAGTACGATGTTATTGCAACTTTTAGTGCCTATATTTTCGTTGACCTAACTTCGCCTATTTACAGAATGAACATCTACGTCGGTTGCCATCAAAACTGTAATACTTTAAAGGATAATAAGTAACTAACGAAATTTTACTTGTAATGCTACTATAGTACAGGAGGAAGAATACGTGATTGAATTTGTAGGTAACATTAGGGCACAAAAAGTGCCAAGTTTTCTGTGAGGAAGTGCCATCTCTGGTACCAAGAAACAGCTCTAATACTGTTCGACACCGAGTCAGATTGAGCTTTGAAAACAATACCTCTTTCGATGCCGCTTCAACTCCAGCCAGAGTTCTACAATCTTAGTGGCTGATGAGAACGAATGATGGCGTGTCAGTCTCCCTAAAACCCTTGACCATGACCATATGTTTCCAGTGGGTAAGTGATCTGAAGAACGTGTTAGCCAGGGTAGAAGTAGTGCACAATCTCTATCGAGATTCGTCAGCACAGCGCGGACGCCATGTGGTCTTACGTTAGCTTGCTGACAGATATCTTCATAGAGACATCGAAGATAGGGCACAGCCACCGGCCGTGGGACGACAGTATGTATCGGCTGTGGTCAAAATTTTCGGCTATGCGAACTAGAGATAGTCGTGTTGAATACCCACTAGCTCGCCATACCATTATGCTAGATTCTGGGTTTGTAGACCATGAGGAATACAGTCTCGCAACGTTTGTTCTCCTCGGAGCTTCCTCACACATATATATCCATCATGATGTACTCATAACCGAGACTTGTCTGAAAAGATTGTGTGACCAGTGTTGTCTCTTGGCGGACTTCCCTCTGCTGCCACGTCACAGATAGCCCCAACAACGGTCGCCTAACTCATAGTCCAGCGTGCTCCAGACGTCATCAAGTTCACCATAGGAATACCTCTTTTGCTGCTAACAAGCTCATTTCCTCATTCCAGGTACGTGCTGTTTCTTAAGGATCCTGAAAGACATAGCAAACAATATTTTTGTCCTCTCGAATGCTAGTTGTACGAGCCATTAATATGCTGCATGACGTTGAGTATGGTATTCCTGAAACCATCGATTCCATCTATTCATGACAGTCGTGGGATCCCCAAGAACGTGAGCAGCAGTGTGGCAGAATGATAAACTACAGTCTCCATATGCCATAATCCTGCCGCTGTCGCAAAATATTTCAAATGGCTCTGAGCACTATGCGACTTAACTTCTGAGGTCATCAGTCGCCTAGAACTTAGAGCTAATTAAACCTAAATAACCTAAGGACATCACACACATCCATGCCCGAGGCAGGATTCGAACCTGGGACCGTAGCGGTCTCTCGGTTCCAGACTGTAGCGCCTAGAACCGCACGGCCACTCCGGCCGGCCAATCCTTAATCCCGTTAACAATTTTGTTGATAGCCAATTCAATCGCAGTAGTGGCAGTAAACGTTGGTATGGCACCGATTCAAACGCCTTTCGAAAAACAAGATATACTGCATATATGATGATTTCATTTCATATTCCCACAAAATTTTATTCACAGATATCTGTATGAATTGATGGATTCCAATCGCGACTCGTCGATACATTTCTTCACATTGAATGCAAGTTGCGAATCTGTGCTCTTTTTTGAAATTTTATCAAGATCCGCCTGGATATTTGTGCAGCACTTTTCAGACAGTACTTCGTTATACGTGACCGCATCATCTGCAATAAATCTGAAGTTACTGTTGTCTACCATGTCATTAATATACAATATAACAGCAAGGATCTTAATATACAGAATGGATGTAGTTAATGTTTCACTATTTGAGAATGGTCCATGAAAAACGAGATATCGTAGGACAATGAAACTTTATGGAAACATTTGTAAAGTCGTACAGAATAAAAATAACGAATAAACCATTGAAAGATGCACACTTTAATTTCCGTATCGGAGGGTAATATTTGTTAATTACGTACCCTGCATATGTTCCAGGTTACAAACGTCGCTCAGTCTGACGACTGTGTGCATCCACGACAGCCTGGAACCGCACTAGCCATACCATTTCGCAATTGTTCGCAGCAGTTTTCGAAGAGGTGGACCATGAAATGTTCTGCCGAGACATAGCTCGAGCACTGCTTGAAGATCGCACATAGAATCAAGTGTTCTCAGCCACGGCAACAGTAGCTTCTTCAGCAATTTGTGGCCCAAGTAGCTGTCGGCTTCTACTAGAAGACCTGCCCAAATCTGCAGCTGATTGAAACTTCCGAAACATCTTCTTTAACCCCGTATTCCTTTAGTGCGTCGATACTCACCAAGAGCAGGAGCACCATTACTATTGTTTTGATAAAACAGCTTTGTGAGTAAAGCACCGCTCACCTTGCCCAAACCCATGTTGACTGTCTGCAGATGTAATGCACAATGATGCTTTTGTTTCATCCCTACGTCGCCTCCGACGACCAACTGCAAGTCATGACACTAACTCACGACGGCTGTTACGAAAGTAAGGTCCAATCGGTCGCAAAATGGAAACCACTGTGAAAATCAAAAGTCTCCGACTTAGACGGCTGACGTAGCGTTGTACCAATTTTTCAATATCCTCTTCATGGAAGGCAGCCGTCCGTGCTTACCTCCACTTCTCTACGCTGGTCTACTGTTCTTTGTCCGTGCAAAAATGTTGTCTTCATAGCCAGCGGTTGCTGTGAGCCAAGATGAACATCAGAGGCAGCGAAGTCCGGGCTGTATGGTGGGTGATCAAACAGTTCCCACTGAAAAAGCTGCAGGGTCGTCAACATTGCCCCTGCAGTGTGCGGCCCAGATCAAGAAAAAAAAAAATGCATGACATGTACGATATTTGGGGTTGCATAAAATCAGGTGAAACCTCTCCGGGGGCACCCATACTAGGCGGGAGACACTATTGTTCTGGGCATCTTTACGTGCTCGCTGTGTGCTCAGAAAAGAGAGACGTGACGCGATCGACAGTCATACTAGAGACACCGCCCAACACATCTGTGCAAAGCTTCATCGGATTTTCAACGCGGTTTCCATTTCACTAACGATCGGACGTCACTTTACGAATAGCCCTCGTAAATTGTTTTCGTCTACACTGGCTCAAGCAGCGAAAATTTAATTATAACCACCCTGTACTTCTATGCACCACACCTGCAGTTATTTCTGTATATGTCGAAGACTCTCCATCAAAATAACATACTGCGTCCTCCCTACCAAGTAATCCTTAATCAGATTGTTTCAAATGGCTCTGAGCACTATGCGACTTAACTTCTGAGGTCATCAGTCGCCTAGAACTTAGAGCTAATTAAACCTAACTAACCTAAGGACATCACACACATCCATGCCCGAGGCAGGATTCGAACCTGGGACCGTAGCGGTCTCTCGGTTCCAGACTGTAGCGCCTAGAACCGCACGGGCACTCCGGCCGGTCAATCCTTAATCCCATTAACAATTTTGTTGATAGCCAATGCAATCGCAGTTGTGGCAGTAATCGTTGGTATGCTACCGATTCAAACGCCTTTCGAAAAACAAGATATACTGCATCCACCAGACTGCCTTGATCTGTGGCTTTCAATGTGTTATCTGAGAAAGGCACTAGTTGGGTTTCGCATAACCGATGTTTTTGGCACCTATACTGATTAGCATGAGGGAAGTTGCTCCGTTCGAGGTACCTCATTGTGTATAAACTCAGAATATGAACTAGGATTCTGCAACCTGTAAACGTCAATGAAATTTGATGGTAGTTATTTGTATCATTCCTGCCCCTTCTTGTGGGTGGGAGTGACCTGTGGTTTCTTCCAATCGCTGATCCAATTTTTTGTTCAAGAGATCTACGGTATGTTATCGTTAATTTTAGAACCAACTCAGCTGCAAATTCTGAATAGAATTTGACAGGATTTCCATTAAATACTGTGGCCGTCTTTAATTTTAGCGATTTCAGCTTTTTCTCAACGCTGATATTTATATAACCCACCGACGCTGAAACAGCATTTAGGGAACGACTAAGTAATTATAAACGTTTTTTTATTACTTCATGTTTGACAGTTTCGTTACACGTTGGATAGTATTTCGAGACCAAGTTGGATAATTAACTAGGAACAAAACAACTCAGATACGTGTGAAATGTATGGGAGAGGTAAGAACTGGAATTGTGACAAGCAAAATATAAATATTTTATAAAACAATGCCTACTAATTTACTGGGGGCTTACGAAACAATCGTTTCGTCAATGCAGACAGTATCTTTAATAATACTGTGACTAACAGTTTACTTGAAGGCTGACTTGCGAATCTTCAAAACCGATAACGAAAGGCGTCGGACCTATGCCTTCCCAGCGACATGTATTAGAGGAAATTTATTGCTTTTCAAACTTTAGTATTACCTTATATCAAGTAATACTAGTAAATATGACCAGTGACCATACATATTCCTGTATTGCTGACAGACCGTTATGAGAATCTTGAGCTCACCGTATAATGTAAATCAAGTAACTGAGTTAGCCGTAAGTGATAAACGAATTTTACGACCGCACAATATACGAGGAAGGTTCTTGAATACCTGCTAATGAACCACTGTCGAAGCAAAGAGCGTAACAGATTTTAGAATCTGGAACTAACACGATGAAGTTGTGAAGGAAAAGTTTGCCGCCGACTGTCGAAGTTACCAAATGCTTTTATAAAGGATGTGACACAGTAATACGGACAACTATAATAGTTTATATACTGGTGGCTGAATTTCGTCTCTTATGACAAAGCTCCATCTAATGAACCTCTCGTCATCCTAAATATTTGAATGATTTAAAGAGGTGGTCAGTTCAGTCAAAGCTGCAGAATGTGATACATTGTGCATTCAGTGCTTGACCGGGCTTTTTGTCGGAGAAATAAATTGCTCTACACAGAGAGTAAGAGATATCTTTTCAATCATAATAAATATTTAGAAAAAATTACTTTACGAATATCAGGTGGACATCGAAGCTATATGTCACAAATCATCTCTTCGAATGTGATGTCGATAAACTAGATAGTGCCCTGTGTAACAAACTTCGGTGTCATTAAAACATAAATTCTCAGCGGAGTTGGCATCAGTTGACAAACGCGTGAGAGACTACTAGAACTTAGAATTGGGTACACTTAGCAGGAAAAATCCTTACTGCTGAAAGTCCCCGACTCTGCGACTTTTAAGTGGATTGTTGCACACATCTTAGTGTATGCTGACCTGGACTACAACATTCACCTAACTAGTCATACTCATAGACTTCAGTTTATAAAATACGATCTGCGTCCTACACGTTATTTCATGCTACCAGAAATATTTTTCTTGTTTTTCTAAGAAATGGGAATTAGAAATGAAAAATTTTATTAGTATGAAAGACACACAGGGTGTCCCAAGAGGAACGGGCAGTATTCAGGGATATAACGGGAACTATCATTCGAAGCAAAATAGTCTAGTAAACATGGGCTCTAATGTGCGTATCTTAAGAGGTATGAGCACTTGTTCACTTTCGCTACTGTGAAACACATCTCTTCTACTGAACAGGTACTCATAGCTCCATATTCATCATTACTCGTGGGACATCCTGTAGGTAACTTCTGAATGTAGTCTTTAATCCGAAAATGTGTTAATAAATTTAGAGCTTGTTATGATGAGATACAGACAAAGTGTTTATTTGGCACTTTTTCTCTGTGTATTAACTTTTGAG
This sequence comes from Schistocerca americana, assembly GCF_021461395.2. NCBI lineage: Eukaryota > Metazoa > Arthropoda > Insecta > Orthoptera > Acrididae > Schistocerca > Schistocerca americana. The sequence goes on from NC_060130.1 coordinate 662,662,026, forward strand.
GAGCTGAAAGTCCAGAAAAAATGTTGCGGACATACGAAAGGTGCAGCAATTTCTTAAAATAATTTTTATTCCAAGACACAATCGCGTTCATATTTTTAAGACATCGATTTCAACCATATCAAACGGTTATCTGCCGATCAATGAGTGTCACAGGAAGATCATACATTAACATTCAGTAATTTATGCGTGCGTACTTTTTCCTTCACTTCAACTTTTGTATTGAGCTGCAGTTTTTCATTGAACTGTCATATTTCATTCTATTATAGGATATCCATGCGTGTGAGACGGGGAATTCTGTTTTGGAATTTCGAAAATTTCGTGTGACGGACTCGCAGACACGACACGATATGTCACCGAAGGTGACTAGTGCGACTAGTGTTCGCGTCCGGGATAACGCCAAAAATTCAAAATCCAATTATTTCAAAATTGATCATCACAAACTGTTCCAATATTAACACCTAACATACTACACAACTTGGAGCATCTCCATAAGTGCTTACAGACAATTTATAAGCGCAAAAAGAAAATATTTGGAGCAATGCCAAATTTATAAGCTGTTCCTTTGAGAGTATACAGACGATTTTATACGAGGCTATTTGCAATGAAATCTCTCCTCAGAGAAAAAGGAGAAAGAAAGAGGGGCTATAAAAGTGCTGTGTTGGCAATCTCTGGATCTCAGCAGGCGATGACAACCTCAAAGCAATCGTCAAGTCACTTGTTTCACCCATAATGTCTTCTGTTGACAATAACAGGGCGATTATTTCTCAGACGCAACACTCAGACTGCGAAAGATGCGATAAAGTCACCAAATCCTGTTTCTTCTTGTTGTATTTGTGTTTAACACACAGTCGGTAAAGAATCCATTCGAGAACGACTGCTAAGTCAGCTGTAGAAGTACAGCGGAAGATGTCATCATGGAAGTTAGCTGAAAGATTTAGGTAATCCAAGTAAAACCTAATTAAGGATGATCGGATCGGACAGTGATTCGAACAGCACAATTTGCAACTACCCGTCGAGTGTCTTCATTGCCTTGACAGTCTGTAATGCGAAATCTGTTCTTCCACAAGGCGAGTGCAGATCCCATGTCACTGTGCTTCCTCGCTGCAGAGGAAGGGTCGAAAAACTAGAACATCATGATAAAGGAGTTGAAAAGATAAGGAATACACGGCGAGGAATGCGTGCTTGAACATAAATGCAAATGCTAGACAAGGCTGCAGGTTGCGCTGTTGTATTTTGTCACCAACAGCACCTGTGCAAGTGTTGCAAGTGTCAGCCGTGGTCAGAACAGTGTTCTGTGTAGTTGTGAGTGCATTATATCGGAGCTAAGAGAATTCGAACGTGGTCTAATTGTTGGTGTTCGTATGGTGGCTGCTTCTGTAACCAAGTTAGAGGAAGGATATGGTATTTCATGAGCCACTATCAGGATGATTTATACCGTCTACTGAGAAAGCGGAAAAGCAATATCCGCTAAGTCACAATGAGGGCGAAAACGTGTGTTGAGTGATCCTCACGGACGGTCGTTGAAGAGAACTGTGACGAAAAATAACAGGACGACAGCTGAAAAAGTCACCTGAGAACTGAATGTTGCTATTGCGAACTCCGTCAGAACTAAACCAACACGAAGGGACCTCGGTACGGATGGAATTATAGGGAGAGCTGGATCTCCAAAGCCAGACATCGATGATGCAGATGCTTGTTACAGGAAAACGTGCTGCCGAAGCCATAAAATAATGTCGTGTGACTAGGGCCTCCCGCCGGGGAGACCCTCCGCCGGGAGCAAGTCTTTCTATTTGATCCCACTTCGGCGACTTGCATGTCGATGGGGATGAAATGATGATGATTAGGACAACGCAACACCCAGTCCCTGGGCAGAGAAAATCTCCTACCCAGCCGGGAATCGAACCCGGGCCCTTAGGATTGACATTCTGTCGCGCTGACCACTCAGCTACCGAATGCGGATTGCCGAAGCCATGAAACCTGGTCTATGAAGCAATGGAGGAAAATCATTTGGTTGGATGAGTCTTTTTTTCAAACTGTTTCCAACATCTGGACGAGTTTACGATCCAAGAGTGAAACATGGCGGTGGCTCGTTGATGATTTGGGCAGCTATATCAAGTTGTTCCGTGAGTACGATGATTACTCTATAAGGTCACATTACCGCCAAGTATTATGTAACCATTTTGGCTTATCAGCTTCATCCCATGTGTGATCCTAAAGGTGATGCTATGCTACAAGAAGTCGATATGGCTCCTGTTCACACAGCTCTCATCCTCCAAAGCTGGTTTTGTGGGCACGAGCAATAACTGTCGCATCGCCCCTGGCAACAACAGTCATCGTTTCTCAATAACATTGAACCTTTTTTGGTCTACTTTGAAGAGAAGGATGCATCCTCGATATCCATCTCCATTATCGTTATCTGAACTTGCCACTGTTTTGCGGAAAGAGTGGTATAATACCCATTCCGAGACGACTAGAAGTTGTTTGGTTACCAACGGTTTCCCTACATCGTTTTAGGCGTCGCAATGTACTGTGTTTTTGATGCTTCCATATATTTGTCCAACCCCTGTAAGTGTTTATATATAAATACACCAGATAGTACACGCTGAAGGAAAGAAGTTCTTATTTCTTCAAGACATATGAGATTTGTTCCAACATATACCTACAAGCAGCAGTTACCAGCTACAGTCCCGCACATTGCACGACCTGAATGACGACGTATCAGGGCCGGGAACTGCCTTTCAGTGTTCGGCTGATACCATGGAGACTGTCCTAATCCCCTCTAGAGAACGAAGGGTACAAAACGCCGATTCATGATACTTAATTTGTATTCGAGGTATACGGGTTCCTTGACCTTGGTAACAATTTATTTACTGCGCCCTCTCATTACCATTCCTTTCAGTTTCGAAGTTTTAAACCTGAGATATGTGCTAAGGCCGCCGCTTGATTACCGAGCAATTGCTTAAATGTTACGGCCTGCCACTGTCGCTCCCGCGATGCAATTACTCGCCAGCGAGCAACACGCATTGGAATGCGCCGCTCACACTCACGGCTTCACCGTGCCTGGTGTAATCTACGTAAAAATGAAAGGGTACTCTTCCATTTGTCTACACTACACTTATTCCCAATGCGTCGCATTTGTTAGCTGCTCAGAGTTGGTTGCTAAAACATGTGACATCAGGAATCAATGACGAAACGGAAATGCAGCCGGCCGGAGTGGCCGTGCGGCTCTAGGAGCTACAGTCTGGAACCGAGCGACCGCTACGGTCACAGGTTCGAATCCTGCCTCGGGCATGGATGTGTGTGATGTCCTTAGGTTTGTTAGGTTTAAGTAGTTCTAAGTTCTAGAGGACTGATGACCTCAGATGTTAAGTCCCACAGTGCTCAGAGCCATTTGAATCAGCTGATCGAGCTGACCAACTGTGCACTCAACTACTTTCTGTTGAAAATAATCGTCTGACAGACGAGCCTTAAGAGGCCGAACACTTAGAATGTAATCGTCTACATTTACGTGAACATCTACATACACACACCGCAATTCACCGTAAGCCGAATACGGAAAGGGAGAAACGACTGTCTATACGAATCCGTATGAGCCCAAATTTCTCCTATCATCTTTGTGGTCCTTACGCGAAATATACGTTGGCTGTAGTAGAATCTTTCTGCAGTCAGCTTCAAATATCGGTACTCTAAATTTTCTCAATATAGTTCCTCAAAAAGAGCGACCCATTTCCTCAAGGGATTTCCACTTGAGTTCCCCAAGCATTTCCGAAATACTTGTATCTTGTTCGAACTTACCGGTAACGAATCTGGAAGCTCGCCTCTGGACTGCTTCGATGTCTTCCCTTAATCCGTCCTGAAGGGATGCCTAAACACTCGAGCAGTATGCAAGAATAGGTCGCACCATCGTCCTATATGTGGTCACCTTTGCAGATGGACTTCATTTTCCCACAATTCTCCCAATAATACGAAAGCGGGCATTCACCTTCCCTACTACCAACCTGACGTGCCCATTGCATTTCATATCGCTTTGCAGCATTGAGTCTAGATATTTAATCGATGTGACTGTGTCAAGCAGTACCGTACAAATGCAGTATTCGAACGTTGCTGGATTCTTTTTCCTACTCATCCGCATTAACTCACATTTTTCTAAGTGTAGAGCACGCTGCAATTCATAACGCCAACAAGTAATTTTGTCTAAGTCATCTTTTATGATCCTACAGTCACTCAACTTCCTGACCTTCCGTACACAACAGAATCATCAGCAAACGACCGCTGATTGCTGTATACCATGTCCTCCATATGATTTATGTTATCTATTGCTCCGTAACGACGACATTTACTACTTCCACGGATGTTATTTTTATGTACGCGGGCAGTAACACCAAGTGGGGAGAACTAATCATATTACTACCACGCATATCTTACCTCATCTGCACGGTTTTTTCGCAGATTCCACCTTCAAATCCTATGAAAAATAACTGTTGTAATTTATCTCGTGTGAAATACAGTCCTCCAGTTATCTACGTGCGGTTATAGAAAACACTCCTCCCTCTGCAGATGGTGAACAGAACAGAAGTGTTTGGTTACTTAAAAGTATTGACAATGATTTTTGTGCCTATTACTCAAGGTTACACATTTTCCATGGCCGCACTGAAGATAGGTGATTGTTGGGATGGTTGTTTTGAGTGCAGAGCAATATTAGTTGGTCTTGTGCCATCCTCGTAGTCTACAGCCGTCCTTCGTTCAAAAGTTTGGATTTCGAATACGTGATAAGATTTCTTTTGTCATATTGTATGAGGAAGAAGTGTGAATATTTAATCGTATTGTTCCCACTGTCTAGTCTGATCTGAATTCAAGCAGGCTATAGTTTTTATATGTAGTTTCTCCTGTAAAAGATGACAGGACGCGCTTCGACCAAATTGCATGCAGTACCAACTGCTGTCCTGCTCTCAAATTTTTTGTCGTCTTGTGCGTTAGGATTACGTATTATGACGTTATTAATCTGATCAGGTATGTCCATCGTCATGAATACAACTGATTTTTTTAAACGGCACGAGTGCAGGAATGCCCATCCTCGCATTAATCGAAAAAACGTGAGCTCCGCTTTTAAAAATTAATTAAAGAAACAAGAACAGTAATTACGTTTTTTTTGTATAAAAAAATCACATTTCACAAAGCAACATGGCTACGGCGACGACAAGCTGAAATTCGTAAACAAATTTCCTGGAAGACGGCGACAGAAGGCTTACGAAATTAAATTTCCTATTCTGTCTGTGGAGTCAAAGTGCATCGATTGCTGGTTACAGTGATGAAAAACGTTTCTCACGGATCAAGCGAATGGTGATTACTTCTACTTTACGGAGAATGCAGAAGGGATGTGAAGAGATCAATCCTCACGCTCAAAGGTATCTTCACAGAGGGTGTCCAACATGAATGTCATTTCAGCGGGCGTGCAAAAATTTGTAATTGGGACGGCACTGGAGTGCTACGCAGTTGATTACAAACAAGAGTGAACGAGCGAGCGAGCGAAACAGGCGTTCTAGCAGCTGTTGTGTATAGACCAGACGATAGCTCCAGATACATTGTGGGTCAGTTTAACGTTATTCGAATTTTTAGTGCAAAAATCTTCCATTCTTATTGTGTGTCACTTCACAGGCATGTTGATCAGTGGGAGTACAGGTGACAAATGGTCCTTTCTTCAAAGAATTCTCTGTGTCGATGAAGTAACCTTTGCAACTTTTACAAATCATGGAAAGCTGAACTCTTTTATTTTTCTTTTCTGTTTGTTTTCGCTGGAATATGGAGGTATGCTCGAAGGTTAAGCGTCAGACGACCAAAATGAATTTAAAATATTCTATTGTTGCAGCATGTAGAACAATATGCAACGAGTTTCTTCAACCTGTTAAAAATTTCTTGTACTGGCGACTGCAAATGTGTATTGCTGTAGACGATGAAATGTTATAGAAGTTTGTATAACTGTTTTCTTTTGTGACTTCCTATTTGTAACTGTAGTCACCGTCGTAATTGTACAATGTAAGTGTCTCTAAATTAAAAATGTACAATTTTGTGAATGTTAACTCCTTACTAACAATCCTTATGAATCGATTTCCGATTTTATAAGTCCATCCAATTTATGACGTTCACGTTTCTTTCACAGTTCTGACAGACACAAGAGTCGTACTGTTAGCGTAGTTAACTGGCAGATCATTTTAAATACCAAGAACTTTTCCTTCTAGTTGGTGTATCGGATCAAGTGTGATTAAAACTTTCTCAGTTATTCCGAATTTTTAGTTAGACCCTTTCACTGCGTCACTGTCAGCCGGACGCGATAACATGAACTTCCGCCTAAGGCAGCAATCGTTTCGATTTTCCAAACAGACCAGTCTCAGTTTCTAAACACTGTAATTTCTCCTAAGCAACTTGTCGGATTTTAGAGAGTGAAACACGGCTGAGTTGGTGTTTTTGAGGTATGATACCAGTAGCAGACATTACTATGGTTCCATTTGAAAAAGCGAAGGTCATATCGATATCTTTACAATTACTGCAGCACACTGTACGGACTTTCTCAGAATTCATCCAAGCGAAAATCTAATTACAATATCTTAAACAGTTATTTACATGTTTGAGGTAATCACGCTGTATTTTTCCTTTTTCTGTGGAAACAAGCATGTAAATCTCAACCTGACCAGGATAAAATTGTCACGAAACATGAAGACCACTTTATCTTATAAATTGCCTGTTGATGGAACCGTATCATTCCATTTCGCCCACTGATTTACGTTGTACACGTAGAGTAGGCTGCATATCTCGAAACAAACCAGCTGCGCACATGAAGGACCGCGCCGATCACGCAGCCGAGGCTGCTCTGTAATTTCAAGTTCACCAGCCAGATGCACGCCAGTGGGGTCTCGTGTTGCCTCGAGTGCCGAGCCGTGGCGTGGTTGTAATCCATGGCGCGCACATACTTTTTGTACGCTGAGCAGTGTCACGAAGTAGGAGGCAAATCATTTGGAGTGCTTTATCGGTGCCAGGAATTGGCTGTTTTTTCGCAAGTCGACGAGAGTGGTGACGTCAGGACAGAAAGCCGAGACAGGCCCGCGTGGAAGGGGGCCACCACGGACCGCGCTTTATCGGCGGCCACACGGCACCCGACGCCTCCTCACTCCGCACGGCTGTCGACGATACTGACAAGGTGATCCGCTCAGCCTGCTCTTCATTTTATTTAATTCTGCAGTCTCTGTATGTACCCATCGCGACCTATAATGTTCCACAATTTTGGCTGCGTTGTAACCCGTCCGATAGGCGTGCAAGATGAACAAACGGTGACATTCACCCTCCGGCTAAATGTGATTCATCGGTGTGTAGGCACTTCCTCAGTATACCTGAGTCCATTGATCGTGGAAAAACACAAAATCCACCGTGCCACTCATTGTGTTACTATGAGTGAGAAGTGTTTTCAAATGGTTCAAATGGCTCTGAGCACTATGTGACTTAACTTGTGAGGTCATCAGTCCCCTAGAACTTAGAACTACTTAAACCTAACTAACCTAAGAACGTCACACACACCCATGCCCGAGGCAGGATTCGAACCTGCGACCGTAGCGGTCGCGTGGTTGCAGACTGTATCGCCTAGAACCGCTCGGCCACTATGGCCGGCAACAAAATGTACTTTTAGAAAGGTACATGTACAGAAACAAAAGTAATCACATAGAATGACACAGTAATGGAAAAAGAATAGTCCTCCACCATAACAATGCAAAGAAAATAATATCATATTTCAAGTGTGTTGGTAACGAATTATGTAAATTATTAAGATGATTCTTTTTCAGATGTAGCGTCTATTGGTAATTACACACGTTTCCGTTCTAATCAACGCAATTTCTGCATACTTTTTCCCCTTTTCATTGCTGTTCTCGTATTTGCGCGCATTCCTTTCAGATTCCGCTTTCTTTGCTTCACATGAGGCTTTGTAAGTTCTTGTCCTACATTAAAAATAATTTATCCTTCTGCCGTGTGCAAGAGCCTTCCAGCCAGGATTTTTTTGTCTTCCAAACAACGTATGCATTTATGGCTGCCGTGTAGTCATGTTCAAGAATAGCACAAATGGCCATCGCTTGGTAGCCCTATTGCGTAAATACTCAATTGCAATTTTGTCTGTTGTATCTACGGAACTTTTGGTTTTATTTTAGTATAGAATAATATCAGGTTTGAACTCCTCTTTTTATGTTCCGCAATTTTCATCATGATGTTCAGAACTCAAAAGGATTATTCTCTTGTCCTTTTTAGATACGTATGATAATGCGGTTATATTTTCATCGAATACAAACATGGATGAAAATTAATAACTTGAATACACAGTATTAAGATTCCAGAATAATTATTGTGGAACCTTAATACTATGCGTTCAAGTTATGTCTATGTTCCTCTAAGAACGGACGGAATATTCCATAAATATAGATGAAAATTGGGATTTCGGAGGCGTTAGTTGAAGTTCAGAAGGGATTTCGGGCTTGTTTTTTTGTAAGAGAACAACTCAAAATCTGCCCTTCTTTCAAGAGCTCCGGTGCAAGTGGAACACTCGTAAAAAATTTGTCCGTTGTAATGCCATATCCATTTCCTAAAGGAAATGTAAGATCCACTGCAAAGCAGTCATCTTGATTCCTTTCCGTAGATCCTTTTTTTCCTGTGTATACCTCTAAGTTATGATCATACGAGGATTCGACGTCGCTGAGAGTCAAAATTTTTGTGCCTTATCTAGCTTGTTTGGATTTCATGTGAACCCCAAATGGGCATTCCCCACGAAACGCTACCAACTGTCCATTCACTGTCAAATGACTACTTGGATAATGGTGTACAAAGCATTTCTTTGTAAATACTTCTCCAAATCCATAAAAATTGGATATTAGTCTTCATTGCTGTCTAGGGTCATGTCATGGAATCTGTGTGAGAAAGACGATCGGAAACCATATTTCCCGATAATGAAGCTCGAAATATTTTCCTTTAGTACATGGGGTCCGTGAACCATAACATAGAAAGTGGTTCTCTTTTAGCTTCTAGTGCTCTCACAGTTACAAGGAGCGCTATGAATCCGATTATTTCTGTTGTACTTGTAGGGATCTGCTTTCATTTGTCACAAAGATTAGTTACATTACATAAATTATAAACTGTCTCTTCGTTTTGGTTTTCGTATTTTACAATTTTGGCCACTATTTTATATGCAATGAAAAATTTGAAAGTCTCCTTAATCGAATACACACTCCTAGAAGTCATTGTGAGGCCGCTAGATTTAGACAAGCCGGCCGAAGTGGCCGTGCGGTTAAAGGCGCTGCAGTCTGGAACCGCAAGACCGCTACGGTCGCAGGTTTGAATCCTGCCTCGGGCCTGGATGTTTGTGATGTCCTTAGGTTAGTTAGGTTTAACTAGTTCTAAGTTCTAGGGGACTAATGACCTCAGCAGTTGAGTCCCATAGTGCTCAGAGCCATTTGAACCATTTTTTGATTTAGACAAAATATCCTGTTTTCGATGTTTGCTAGGTTGTTTGTACAGTGACAACTCTAGCAGTGGAGGGTATATGAAGGATGTCGGAGGGCCACGGAAAACAGTGCAGTCATTATCGTAATGCGGAAATAGAACAATTAATCAGACGCCCATGACCATTGGCTTTCGGGGCAATGGTGGAAGCATTTTCGAAACAGCTAGGTTTGTAAACTGTTCGTGTGTCACCTGGTTAAAGTATGCTATCCAAAATCCGGCGCTGAAGCAACTGTGGTGTACCGCGGGCTACAGATAACTGGGGTGAACGACGGCTGCAGAGAGGTGCATGGGCAAACAGACGTGCAACTGTTCAGCGACTGACCGTTCAGATAAACCAAGGGGCTAGCAGCAATGTCTCCCAGACAAGCGTTCAGAGGATGTTGCTGCGTATGGGCCTCCGCTGCAGGCGTCTGGTGCATGTGCCCATGCTGACTGACGTTCATTGGCGATGAAGCCTGGGTCTTGCAAACCAGTACCGCAACTGGACCTCCGCTGAGTGGCGAAAGGTTGTCTTTATAGGTGAATCACGTTTTATGCGCCATCGGACAGGTGCAACAATCGTCGCAGAGGTCCCGCCCGGAGAAGCGAGCGTTATGGTCTGTGAAATGTTGTCACGGCATTTCCTGGTTGATCTCGTCATTCTGGAAGGCACGATGGATCCACACAAGTATGCATCTTTTCCTGGGTACCATGGCCATCCTTACAAGCAGTTTGATTTCTCCTCGGCGCGATGGCATCTACCAACAGAACAATGCAACATGTCACACAACTCGCAATGTACGTGAATAGTTCAAAAAGCACCAGCGTGACTTTACCGTGCTCCCCTGTTCACCATACTCTCCAGATTTAAACTCAGTTGAGAATCTGTAGGACCACCTCGATGGGGTTGTTTGCACCATGGATCCACAACCGAGAAATCTAGCGCAGCTGGCCACGCCATTGGAGTGGGCATGGCTCCGGACCCTTGTCGGTACCTTCCAGAACATCATTCACTCTCTTCATGTACGTCTTGCAGCGGTCCACGCTGCAAAAGATCGTTATTCAGGCTTTTGACGTCACATTAATGTGACTTGATCGTGTACATATGCGTACAGTGAAACCCTAGCGGAGTACCAATGGACCCCAATAAACATTTCAACTATTATTCATTATATACATAAATTTACTTAAAAAATCCAACAATGGTAGTGTTAGCGGAGAAAGTTTAACAATACCACATAGTCTGAAAGATATAAACTACTACAAACAGCTACAAATAATAAAATAGTTATGTAGGGTTCCTGAAGTACCCCGTTTGATATGCAAAAGGTTATACTATGTAGACACTAGTCGATAATATGAAGTAAGCTACATCTGACCAACTAGCAGCAGGTTTCGGGACTACACACTGATGGAAATGGGAAGTGTTACACCATGAACACCTTGACCGAACTCTACTAAACTTAGATTCCAATATTTCCATGCCTATGGCATACATCAATTAAAATTTTATCCTCATGTGAATTTATCGTCAGTATTTTCAATACAGGAAAAGCCATTCCAGCCGTACAAGAATGATGGGAGTATATTTTGAATATAAGGTAAGTCTAACGTTACTGGAAACTTTGAGTTGCAGATCGCAACAAAGCGGGGTCAGAGGACGTTTACATACAGCTTATCGCCAGACCTCAGACATTGAGGAAGGTCAAGTCATTGGCATGAGGGACATGAGAGAATCTTAACGACAGATCGCACAGGCAATCGGTTGCAGTGCAATTTTTGCATTACCGATGGTAATGAGGTGGATGTACGACAGCAATCTGACCAGAAGAATACGCTCGGGTCCTTCCAGAAGGACTACATTACGAGAAGACCGTAGGATTGTTAGACTGGCATTGACGAATATACGCGTGACAGCAGCTGAGATGTGAGCAGAGGTTACGGGCAGAGTCTCATCACGAACCGTCAGCAGCAATTTATTGGAACCTGGGGTGAGATCTACAGTTGCTATGTGTCGTTTACCTGCTGCATAAGACAGACAACAGACAAAATTGTGTACAGCTAGAGTCAACTGTGACAGTGAGTGGCACTCTGTGGTTTAGTGATGAGTCTCGCTTCCGTCTGTGGTGGTCAGATCAACGCCAACGTTTTCGTAGACGAACTGGGGAAGGAGAAACACACACACAACTGCTACACCACGAAGATGACGTGCTACAGACGCGAAATTTAACTGACAGGAAGAAGGAAGATGCTGTGATATGCAAATGATTATCTTTTCAGAGCATTCACACAAGGTTGGAGCCGGCGGCGCCACCTCCAACGTGCTGGCATGAGGAAAGTTTCCAACCGTTTTCTCATACACAAACAGCAGTTGACCGGCGTTGCCTGGTGAAACGTTATTGTGATGCCTCGTGTAAGGAGGAGAAATACGTACTGTCACGTTTCCGACTTTGATAAAGGTCGGAGTGTAGCCTATCGCGATTGCGGTTTATCGTATCGCGACATTGCTGCTCTCGTTGATCGAGATCCAATGACTGTTAGCAGAATATGGAATCGGTGGGTTCAGGAGGGTGATACGGAACGCCGTGCTGGGTCCAAACGGCCTCTTATCACGAGCAGTCGAGATGACAGGCATCTTATCAGCATGCCTGTAACGCATCGTGCAGCCACGTCTCGATCCCTGAGTCAACAGATGGGGACGTTTGCAAGACAACAACCATCTGCACGAACAGTTCGACGACGTTTGCAGCAACATGGACTATCAGCTCGGAGACCATGGCTTCGGTTACCCTTGACGCTGCATCACAGACAGGAGCGCCTGCGATGGTGTACTCAACGACGAAACTGGGTGCACGAATGGCAAAACGTCATTTTTTTCGGATGAATCCACGTTCTGTTCACAGCATCATGATGGTCGCATCCGTGTTTGGCGACATCGCGGTGAACGCACATTGGAAGCGTGTATTCGTCATCGCCATACTGGCTTATCACCTGGCGTGATAGTATGGGATGCCATTGGTTATACGTCTCGGTCACCTCTTGTTCGCATTGACGGCACTTTGAACAGTGGACGTTACATTTCAGATGTGTTACGACCCTTGGCTCTACCCTTCATTCGATCCCTGCGAAACCCTACATTTCAGCAGGACAATGCACGACCGCATGTTGCAGGTCCTGTACGGGTCTTTCTGGATACAGAAAATGTTCGACTGCTGCCCTGGCCAGCACATTCTCCAGGTCTCTCACCAACTGAAAACGTCTGGTCAATGGTGGCCAAGCAACTGGATCGTCACAATACGCCAGTCACTACTCTTGATGAACTGTCGTATCGTGTTGAGACTGCATGGGCAGATGTACCTGTACACGCCACGCAAGCTCTGTTTGACTCAATGCCCAGGCGTATCAAGGCCGTTATTACGGCCAGAGGCGGTTGTTCTGGGTACTGATTTCTGAGGATCTATGCACCCAAATTGCGTGAAAATGTAATCACATGTCAGTTCTAGTATACCTAGAGAGCGAGGCAGCTAAGACAGATCAAATATATGCAAAATGAATAAATATAACGAGGTGGCAGTATTCGCCATGTCATAGCGGACAATACAGCTAATTTCCTGACATTCGGAAGTAATTTTTAGCGTATATAGTCGCCGAATTAGAACACCAATTTTTTTAAATCGAACTTTATACTGCTTGTGACATTTGAATGAGGCTTCTGATAGAACTTGATCGACGTAACATGTACGGGATTTGATCAAAGAGTATGAAGGACAACAGCGCCACAAACCACTGCCTCGCAGTCAGGAGATGTTTCACAACCGCCCGCCCTATTAATACCAAATGTAAGCAAACACGTACGGTTCGTCTGTTTATTATCACGGCTGTCACATCAACTGAGCAAAGCGTTCACCTAAGCACTGCTACACGCTATAAAGTTATTTTGGATAAATAATACCGCAAGTTGAATTTCATTTGGTGTTAACGGCAGCGCAGGCCCGTGTAATAAGGAATTTCATGCCTTCGGGAGTCATCGGTGTTTTTTAATAGATCTCTAGTTTGAATTTTCACCATAGACAGAAGAGTAGAAGTGTGATGTTTGGTGACCATTTTGCGTTTCCTGAACGACCGTTCCAGTGCTCTTCAGATGTTATCTTAAAAGGGACTGTTATAACGTGTGCGGAATGGCTGGGACATCCTACATGTTGGTACCCATCTGAGAACCTTATGTCCAGTGTAATGTCTTCCAATAACAGAGGCAGCAGCATATCTTAGGAACTCGACACACTTAACAGTATTTAGATTTCCACTAATAAAACAGGGACCAATGACATTGGCCTTGAAAAATACGCACCAAACGTTGACAGACCAAGAGCGTTAGATTCCCATCACTAAAACCGCAACCAATGATGCGGTTCTTGAAAAATAAGCACCAAAGATTGATAGATCTTTTCTTTGAGTCAGCGTGGATTTTCAACTTGCATATTGCGAAGTTTGACTTACCCATGGTTTGCAAACGCTGGTTCTTCCTTAAACAATTTTTGCACAGATATGCCGCATCACTTGGCACTTTTCGTAGGTAACATTCAGACAGTAGCAACCAATTATGGAAGTCACTACCATGAAGCTGTAGATGCAGCGAAATTTGAAGAAGATGAAATGAAATGGAATGTAGTGTTCGCAGAACACTCGTTTGGTTGATTCCTCTCGTACTTCCGAGATGCCTATTAGGGACATTTGCATTGTGTTCTACTGCTGATAAAATGTTAGGTTCATTTCTTTCATCAGTTGCTCTGCTTTTTCTTTTGCGTATTTTATTCTCTACACTTCAGGTTTCTAGAACATTTTTACAACGTTTGCAAAGACATATCGCTTCAAATGATTTTTTTTTACTGTCGTATACTTTTTGAATGTTCAAATGGTTCAAATGGCTCTGAGCACTATGGGACTCAACTGCTGAGGTGATTAGTCCCCTAGAACTTAGAACTAGTTAAACCTAACTAACCTAAGGACAGCACAAACATCCATGCCCGAGGCAGGATTCGAACCTGCGACCGTAGCGGCCTTGCGGTTCCGGACTGCAGCGCCTTTAACCGCACGGCCACTTCGGCCGGCTTTGAATGTCTCAACAGCCTTACGAGCGAGTTATCTGATTGCTACAACAGCAGAACACAGACTAATCGGCTTCAAGTGCACAGGTAAACACAATAACCATACCTGAGTAACGTGTTTGCTTGTTTTTGGCATAATAAGGCAGAAGTTTGTGGAATTTCTTCTCCTGAAGGCGGGACAGTGGTTTGCGGTGCTGTTATCTTCATACTATTTGACCGAGTCCCATGCCTTTATGTGGATGAAGTTCTCTCTCAAAAAAGTATATAGCTCCATTAGCGAAAAAAATCATAATCGGTTTCGCAATTCGGCAACTATAAACGATAAAAATTACTTGCGAACATCTGGAAGTTCACCATGTTGTCTGTTATAACTTGGCGAAGACTCACCTCGATGTATTTATTCAGTCTGGATGTATTTGGGTGGCCTGTCTTGGCTGCCTCACCCTGCATAATTGTTATACAGACTCTAGATACAAACGTAAGAGTGGAATAGAGGAAAAGCAAATAATTCTAATAAACTGAAGCCTGGAGACCAGTGGTTTCTCTAGTACGACGTATGCCGACTGAGTTCACGAACCTGAAGATCCAAACTGCAGTTACGCACTTGAGGACAAATACATTACAACAAGTGTTCCACACGGCCATCGTTCACGCGGAGACAACCTTCAGCGCATCTCATAGATGGCCGTATACGTCCAAAGAATCCACGCCTGTTCCGAATGCACTGACAACCATCTACAATGTGTTTCTGGGGCTTGTTGGAACTATCAACAAGGCTGGAATGCATCAAAGCTTTTAAATATCCCCAAATAAAAGAATCCAGTGGATTCGTTCAGGGGGATTTGGACGCCCATGGCACTCGTGAGGCACGACTGATACAGTTGTAGCATATGCGTGCTACGTATTCCCAAACAGCCACATGAATGTGTGCCAGTGTACCACCATACATGTGCCACATACACATTGTGACAACGTAAAGAACATCGCACAAATAATCCGTTAACTTGTTTTGCAAGAAACTAAGGCACACATGACAAGTGAGTCGGACAGATAAGAAATGTTACCCTAGAAACACATTACAGACACCTGCACAAACGTTAACGGAAAATCCCGACTGATGTGCTGTAGCATGTGGGTACTTATAAGCCCAAACGTGTCTGTTGTGGATATTTGTAACACCGGCTGGCGCGGAGCAGAAGGGCTAGAAACTCGGGTGCGGCTAGGGCTAGTAACTATGTACATGATATGGCTACAACTGCCCCTCATGTAATATCCGCCATATGGTGCAGGGCAAAGGCGATCTGCTGGAGATATTTTGGTACATGTGCCCGGCATGGAGTCCACCTATTGTAATACACACTTCCTATTTCGTACTGGCGGGCCCTGTTCTTGCTCTACCTGCATGTTGCTTGTTAGCCTTAAATGAACCGGCGTCGCGAAGGCTCTGATGGCACTTAGTGAACACGCTGCTGTTTTATAGCCTGCTTCGTGACACAATCGTGCTGCCTCCCATGATTTGCCATTAGCACGCCCATACAGGAAGTAGATGTCAGACATATCATCATTTGAAGATGTATGTGGAGCTATGGCAACCGCTCCAAATACTAAACTTGCACACTACATTTGCTGTTCATTGTGGGAACTGCTACATGGAACATCAGACATTAACACTGTTGTAACATTAGCATCACAGCAGTTGTGCATACACCATATCGGGGAAACAACTGGATTCCTAACCTACGTTTATTAGGATTATTTGCTTGTTCTATTGCCCTCCACTCGTCCATTACGTTGGTACCTATAATATACGAAACACCCTGTACGTATTGTGCAGCTAAGCCAACATGAGGAATTAAATACTTTTGTGAATGTTGGCACTGTTCTTATCGAGTTTTCCAGAACACATGAATTTTGACGGAGGTCGGTGACCTTGGATTTTTAAGGAAATCAGACTTCATTAAAAAATTTCAGATGGAATCCGAAACACAAAGTAGCCCAATTACAGAGGAGTCTGTAACACCAATTCCAATATTAATTATACTTAACTCGTATAACTTCTTTGTCTGCTTATGTTTAATGTGATTTCTGTATCACCATGATCTTTGATGTAACATCTACGTAAATATTTTGTTTACTGCTGTGCTTTTCATGTAAAACCGCTGGTATATTGCTTGTTAAAATGTACTACTGCCTCGTGACATTTAAGCAGAAATATAATCCCACTGTCAAGTAAAGTAAGCTAACTTCCTTTATGGACAGTGCTAGTATTTGGTACAACTTTAACTAATTATGCTGGCAACCGTTTTCCTTTTTATGTAACTACACTTTACTTTATTAATAATAGAACCTTGGTTCGATTTCTGTTTGTTTTGCTACTTCTTCCTTTCAATAAAAGCCTTCAGTGTAACGAAAAGTAATTCGACACTTTTTCGTTAAATACAGTTATGTTCAAATCATATTCCTCTCAAAGAATAACACCTGTACTTACGCTGTGCCAAATATGACCTTAACATACAATACGCATTGCCCTCTGTGAGGAATTTTGAAGTTTGACTGTGTGTTTACCTAATGGACAGAGTGTATCGAACATGAATTTCGTATAAATGGCAATTAATAGAAAGACTTTAATTTTGGAATTAATGAAAGTAGTGAAAGTTTTCGTGAATGAAATAATAAACTGTTGCCAGCCTAATTAGGCATAATAATGTGGGAACTCTAAGTTCAAGGACTTTAACTGCAATTTTGCAACAAGGAATTCCATTCTTTCTCTCTTTGTGAAGTGCAATGAACACACACAGCTACCAGACGAACTGAACAGTGGTTAGCAGTAGTTATCATTAGCATAAATTAGTAGTCACAGAAAGATGAATGGTACTTTACTCCTGTTAATAATAATCATAGTCTCAACCATTAACCAATTCAGCACCAAAAAGTTATTGAAGATATCACGAGACTAAGTGAAGCATGACAAGAGTCCTGGTTTAACTAACACACAGACATCACAAAGGCAATAAATTAACACTGTACAAACACTTTTCTATACTCTCTCTTTTATGGAAATACTTCAGATTTCTTTATCAAAAGCAATATTTAGTTTAACTTTCTCATTATAGAGAAGAATATAGTGGGGTCCATAAACTGTCATTTACTCTACAGGCAAATTCTGTAACTGTTTCAGAGACAAATAGCATAACACTAATATGGATTTCTAACCCGACTTGAATTTTCTTATATTTCAATAATACAGGGTTATTACAAATGATTGAAGCGATGTCACAGCTCTACAATAACTTTATTATTTGAGATATTTTCACAATGCTTTGCACACACATATAAAAAATCAAAAAGTTTTTTTAGGCATTCACAAATATTCGATATGTGCCCCTTTAGTGATTCGGCAGACATCAAGTCGATAATCAAGTTCCTCCCACACTCGGCGCAGCATATCCCCATCAATGAGTTCGAAAGCATCGTTGATTCGAGCTCGCAGTTCTGGCACGTTTCTTGGTAGAGGAGGTTTAAACACTGAATCTTTCACGTAACCCCACAGAAAGAAATCGCATGGGGTTAAGTCGGGAGAGCGTGGAGGCCATGACATAAATTGTTGATCATGATCTCCACCACGACCGATCCATCGGTTTTCCAATCTCCTGTTTAAGAAATGCCGAACATCATGGTGGAAGTGCGGTGGAGCACCATCCTGTGGTACGTTTAGCTCCCTGTTTGCTTTATTCGTCGACTTCCGCGGGCTACGCGTGAAACTTGCCCGCACGTGTTCAACCATTTCTTCGCTCACTGCAGGCCGACCCGTTGATTTCCCCTTACAGAGGCATCCAGAAGCTATAAACTGCGCATACCATCGCCGAATGGAGTTAGCAGTTGGTGGATCTTTGTTGAACTTCGTCCTGAAGTGTCGTTGCACTGTTATGACTGACTGATGTGAGTGCATTTCAAGCACGACATACGCTTTCTCGGCTCCTGTCGCCATTTTGTCTCACTGCGCTCTCGAGCGCTCTGGCGGCAGAAAACTGATGTGCGGCTTCAGCCGAACAAAACTTTATGAGTTTTTCTACGTATCTGTAGTGTGTCGTGACGATATGTCAATGAATGGAGCTACAGTGAATTTATGAAATCGCTTCAATCATTTGTAATAGCCCTGTATATAGCAATTTACTCAAATATTATTCTCAAATAAATCTTCAGAAGTTACTTCATGGTAACAGTCAAAGACAGTCAAAGCAAAATCAAATTTCCTATAAGTCTAATTACGTGCCTTTTTCATTACATGTGAAGCAGGTGGTTTAACTACCAACATTTATATACTTTAACACTGAAACTTTGGCACATTCAAATTAGAAACAATTCAGTGGTTATTCAGAAACAGGGTACTCGGTCTCTTATACGTTTAGGATGGGACCCTAAAACGGTTTTATGATCAGGACAATTTCGAAGTTCACACATGTTTTTATCACTTGAATTATTATTGAAAAAGCACACACACAAACATATTGGTCCATACCATGATGAATGTCTGATTTCCTGAAGTTGGCGGAGCAGTGGCGCAATAGTGGTGGCAAGCACGTGGCGTCCATGTGGTGTCATCTCTTGCAGTTTAAGGCTCTCTTCAGATTTCTTGTTGGCGACGTATTAATCATTTCAGAGCCATTCCATTACACAGGAGCACCATATTACAGCCGAAACCACATCCGAGGCAATTTACACATAAATCGGCTTCCGAATACCTCACTGGGCACCTACGGCGTTGACTGTACGACTGCTGGCCACTGACTGCGTAATTTGCTCTCTCTCTTGCCGCCAAGATTGACCGGCAAATCCACCTTTTCCCGCGCACCAAGCCCCCTCCGTAACGGAGGGGGTTCCCTACACCTTTTCCGTTGTGCAATCCAACTTCCATGAGTATGAACCAGTGTTCAAAGTACAATTTTCTTTTACGAGCATACATATTTTATAAAGTTTGATTATTTTTAAACATTATTAAATCTTTACAATGTATAAATGTTCAAATGTGTGTGAAATCTTATGGGACTTAACTGCTAAGGTCATCAGTCCCTAAGCTTACACACTACTTAACGGAAATTATCCTAAGGACAAACACACACACCCATGCCCGAGGGAGGACTCGAACCTCCGCCGGGACCAGCCGCACAGCCCATGACTGCAGCGCCCTAGACCGCTCGACTAATCCCGCGCGGCTACAATGTATACATCATAAACTTCCACTATCCCTCTGACAATTCAAAGATCTTAACTAGTACAGAACAATCACTTCATGGTCCGCAGCTCGTGGTCGTGCGGTAGCGTTCTCGCTTCCCACGCCCGGGTTCCCGGGTTCGATTTCCGGCGGGGTCAGGGATTTTCTCTGCCTCGTGATGACTGGGTGTTCTTAGGTTAGTTAGGTTTAGGTAGTTCTGAGTTCGACATTGTGTCACAAAGGAGTAACATTATCGGTGAATTGCTAATTTAGAAAAAGTTATTAGTGTTATACTTGGCTCTACCTGTGATAGAACTAATAGTCTTGTTTGGGGAGAGTGTTATAAGTCGAATATGTAATATTTAAGTGGATGAATGCAACAAATATTGCCAGCAAAGCAACAGACGCCTGTCCGAGACGGACGTGCATTATTTCGGACAGTGCAATTACTGTGCAGTGCAAACTTCGCATCAGTTTCTTCGTTTTCACTTCCTAACAAACACTCACGAAAAATAACACTGATTAAATGTGTGACATTGTCTTAGTAATGAAGAGAAACTGAATGAATCATCGCCTAATAACAACAACTCCTACCTAAATCTAAAGATTAATTGTGAAATAACTGCTCTATTCACAAAAGCGCAATTTTGAATTAATTAAAACTAATAGAATTCGTAGGTAATACTCGATAACATGGCAATAATGTTCAATGAAGGAGTCGGAAAATCAGTCTATTGCAGGTATTGTGCACTACGTAGTTCACTATCCACAAAATATGAAAGTTAACGCAGTATATTGAATCCAAAAAGCAAATTTAAAAACTGGTCCTTGGTTTGCAAAACTAAGTTAATACATTGCCTGGAGACCATGAAGTGAAAACACTGTTCGCCGTTGTCGTCGGCCGTACCATGAGCTTAGTTCCGGTACCTGAACACACAGGGCTCTTCTCGATGTTTACCATATGCCGTTGAGTTTATGATACCTTTTTAATCTTTCAAGACATGGAACGATTCATTGTACTAGGTGTTTATCACAACTTCTAGCACGTATGATGCCTGTCGCTGCTACGAGAAGTTTACTGCTTGGCGGCTGCTGGACGCCTCCTGGGCTGTTGTCATCGGCGCGCACTCGTCCCGCGCTTGCTCCTCTTTTCCTTTCATACTGTTCTACCTGCGAACCACGAGGAACTTTCCTCGGTCCTTTCCCTGTCTATTTTAACGTTTATGATTAACGATTCCTATGCGTGTATCATCAAGATCACAATTTACAATATAAAATCGCACAATACCTGTACTGGACGGCCGTTCAACAAGTAATGCAACACTTTTTTTCTCGATCCATTTCGAGTTTCTTTTGTAGGAAAACCAGAGCATTGCAGATATTCGTAGACGCGTGCAGAATGTCTGCGGAGACCTGGCTATGGACAAAAGAACGGTGACTCGTTGGGTGAGGCGTCTGTCATCATCGCAACAAGGTCGCGCAATCCTGTCCGATATCCCGTGTGCCGGCCGGTCGCACACAGTTGTGATTCTTGCATTGTTGGAACGTGCAGACACCCTCACTCGAGGCGATCGACAGATCACAATCAACCTCCTCGTTGCACAACTGGATGTCTCTATTCGTAGTGTTGATACACTGGTCCAGCAGTTGCGGCTCTCAAAGTCAAGACCCAACTGGCCTTCTCACCGCCTAACAGAAGACCGCAAAGAGCAAGCAGTTTGGCTCAAACAAGGATGCACTCCACGGAAAGCAGTAAGTGGATAATGATGAGGTTATTGATGCAGTAACACATTGGCTTCGACGTCAACCAGTAGAGTAGCACAATGAGAGCATACAGACCCTCACAGTAAGTTGGCGTAAGTCCGTCGCATTGAAAGGAGATTATGTTGAAAAATAGGGATTTGTAGCCAAAACAGTGGGGAATAATATGGTGTAATGGAATCATGACTAAAACCAACCTGCTTTCAGAAAAAACGCTTTGCTTTACTTAATGAACCCCCTCGTATAAATTTACAGTGTGACAATTATTGAGCTATATGAAATGAAATCGTCATAACTTCTAAACGGTTTGCGTTAGGATGTTCAAACTGCACGGTTAGCCGCGGGGCATGATGAGAATTAGTATGGTTCGGTTTGGTTTAGCGACGAAGCTCACTTCGTTTGGATGGGTTCGTCAGTAAGCAAAATTGGCACATTTGGAGGACTGAGAACACGCATTTTGCGATCTAGAAGTCTCTTCACCCTCAACGGCTTGCTGTGTGCTGTGCAATTTCCAGTCACGAAATTATCGGTGCGATATTCCTTGATGGTACGGTGACTACAGAACGGTACGTGAAGGTTTTGGAAGAGGATTTGATCCACGTTATCCAAATTGACTCTGATTTCGACAAAATGTGGTTCATATCAGACGGAGCTCGACCCCATCGAAGCAGGAGAGTGTTTGATGTGCCGGAGGAGCACTTTGGGGACCGCATTCTGGGCTCCGGTACCCAGAGGCCAATGGCGTGAGCCTCGATTGGCCGCCATATTCTCAGGATCTGAACACATGCGACTCCTTTTTGTGAGGCTGTATTAAAGTCAAGGCGTACAGCAATAACCCCCAATTCATTGCTGAGCTAAAAACAGCCATTCAGGAGGTCCTCGACAGCATCGATTTTGCGACACTTCAGCGGGTCATACACAATTTCGCTATTCGTCTGCGCCACACCATTGCCAGCGATGGCAGGCATATCGAACATGTCATAATCTAATCTGTAGTGACGCTTACATGTTGAATAAAGTGTGTGCACCCCGTAGTTTGTAACTAATTTACGTTTTTCTCATATAGTTCAATAATTGTCACCCTGTAAGAAAATACAAAACAGCATAATTCATTTACAGAAGTCTTCATTGTGAGAAAAGCATACATCAATGAAAATGC
The DNA here is from genome assembly GCF_021461395.2 of Schistocerca americana. Classification (NCBI taxonomy): domain Eukaryota; kingdom Metazoa; phylum Arthropoda; class Insecta; order Orthoptera; family Acrididae; genus Schistocerca; species Schistocerca americana. The sequence continues at coordinate 662,684,776 of NC_060130.1, forward strand.
TATTTATGCACTAACGCATGTAACATATGAATACAATGTTAATGTTACAGAAAGTTACAGGAAGCAGCGATTCTCGATACCTGTAAGTCTCAAACTCCTGGAATCAGGATGACGGAAGCTAGTGGATATGACAACAGGCATGGTCTGGTTGCTGGTGAGGGGAGACTGAGTGCTTGCCCTTATGTGGTAATGATAATAAACCACGAAATGGCATATTTTCAGTAGGGCAATGATCACACCTTGAGGAAAGAGCGGTTACGAGACTGGCCGGCCCGTCCCACTTTTGTCACCCATAGAAGTGTCTCGAATGTGATGGAAAGGCGTATATTTTCATATCAGCCTCCAGCCAGCAATCTTCTTGAACTGACACAGCGAGTGTTTCAGAAATGTCAAGGAACTGCTCAAAATTACTGTTTGCTTCCACGTCACAAGGAATGCAATAGTGTATTCGTGCCTGCAGAGGTCACATCTTGTACTCTAGCTTATGGCGGACATTACTTTCGAATGAAATAAAAGTTCTATCATTTCATACCCGTTATGTGTTGAGCATCTCTACAAAATCTGATAATTATCGGAACGATAATTCATGGTGTAACACTTCCCATTTCCGTCAGCATGTATGGTCAAGCTCCATTATCAAGATATAGTATGTAGCACACAGATTCACTTGCATAAAAAAGTAAATTTTACTGTGCAAGTGAAACTATGTACTAACAATAACTTTAGTTTTTGTGTTATTCATTTGTGGTCTGGAAAACTTACACACTTCTCAGAGTTCCCCTAATGTATTTTTTTGTTGTCTGACAACATTATGAAGCCATCACTCTAATACATAACTGACGTAAACAGTCCAGTTACAATCGGATATCGTTACCCAAAACAATGTTTAAAATTTAAATCTTTCGCCTACTTTTTCCAAATAATTTGTTCTGTGCTGTTATTGTAAATAAACTTAGACACGACACCTAACTTTTGGGTATATTTTATTGTTTAGATACTCTGTGCAGATAATCAAGCACTTCGTGCAAACAACGAAGGGAATATGTAATAAAATGTTATATTTCAGATCTTTTTCTAGAATTTGACTCAAAATGTAAAAATACTCAGTTACTAAAAATCACTTTCAGAATCCTGTTTTTCTTCTGCTGGTTGGTTTTCCTCTACAAAGTTTTATTATGATTAGTTTGTAGTTAGTCTGTAATTTTGCGAGATTAGACACATTGAGCAATAATTCCAGATGCCAGTAACACTACCTTTTTGTGGTGGAAGCGTAATGCACCAACGAACATTTCCAGTTACTGTTAGATCAATTCTTGAGTCTTGTTCACAAGTCTGAAACACTAAGTTGGAGTAACGAAAGAGATAAAGAAAATTCAAAGAAGAGCTCCTCGCTCGGTCGCGAGTTCGTTTATGCAGCGTGAGAGTGTCACATAAACGCACAAAAAAAAAGAAAAGAAACGAAAGACGCTTTCAGAAAGAACTTTCAACCACTCATGGAGTTACTCTTGAAATTCTGAGTCTGAGTCACAAAACATAATAGTTTTTACTACGTATATGTCACGCAAAGAGCACGAGGAGAAAGTAAATAAATATGGCTGCTTACAGAGGTGCATCGACAGTGTCGCTCCCTATACACTATTTGCGAATGAAACAGGAAGAAGAGAAAATTATTCTGTCACTCTGAAAACGTTCCGCCTCCCACCCTACGGTAGCTTGCGGAGTACAGATTTAGATGTGGGGGTAAATGTAGCAGGACTCTATCAGGTGTCGGATGGCTCTTCTCTGGTGTTCCGAAAAATATTTTTAATTTGTGAATTATAAGAGAAGTCATCCCAACTAAGACTACACTAATGAACTAAAAATTTTTGACCACTTCCTTAGTAGCGTGTTGATGTTTTTCAACCTTTAGTAAGCACAAAGCAGCGATTCTGCGTGGAAAGGTGCAAGGTAGGTTTGTGGAGCTGTGTGGAGCTCTGCCGAGTGTCACGATCTTCCCCGTGTATGTCAGCGTGGAGATGGTGCCCTGTAACATCTCAGAAGTGTTTCATCAGGTTCACATTACGTGGGTGGCCAAGCCATCAACGTGAGTTCATTATCATGCTCCTCACACCACGGTAACACGATTGTGGCCTTTTGACACGGACAGTGATTCAGCTGGTTGATGCCGTCCCCATCGGGTAAGACATCAAGCATGAATGCATGCATATGGTCCGCAATAATGTCCGGTTAGTACGCAGCTACCATGATGCTTTCGATTACCGCGCCAGATCTCTAGAAGTCCAGGCGATGGCCCCAAATGCTGTAACGAACCTCCACTGTGTCAGAGACACGGTGCATATTTCGAACAACTGTTCTCCTGGATGACGACGTACCCGGCACGACCATCGACCTGGTGTAACAAGTAGCGTGCTTCATCCGACCAGCCGACACATTCCTGTTGATCCACGATCCCATATTGATGATTCCTTGCGCAGTGCAGTCGTAATTGACTATGTTGACGGGTCAGCATGGGAAAAAGTAGGTCTCCTCCGCCGAAGAACTCCGTATTCTACAACGTGCATTAAACCTTGTGATCCGAAACACTTGTGACTGCACCAGCATTGTTCTCTGTCGTTAAACCTGTTACAGACTGCCACCTATCTTGCTTTACAGGGTGGGCAATTTCTGTGATAAGCCACAGACGTCTAACACCTTGTCAAGTACTAGTGGTTCCACAGTCCTTTAATCACTTTCCGTAGATGCTCCTCACGGTAGCACACTTACAGCCCACCAGCTTCATCTTTCCGAGACGATCGTACCCAGGGCTTGACTATATCAATCGGGCCTTGGTCAGAGTTGACTATGTCAGTGGAATTCCCAATTTACGGCGAATATCGTCACCAGAATGATACCCCATTCGTCTCTGTTCCTCTTGCATCATTATTAGGCAGCATCCAGTCTCGCGGTAGTCAGTGGTAATGATGTTTTGGCTCATCGTTGTATTTGTTTTCATGGGAGGTGTAATGCCACCGGAAAACTCCGGCTTGATTATCATTACAAATCTGATGTTGTTGGAAGTACTGTAGTTTTATGTGCCCAGTAGTTCATAGACATTGATTGACATAAACAGCAAAACACGAAAAGTAATCAGTATTCTCAGCAATAACTGTATATGGCTATCGTGTGACAGTACCTACGTAGACAGCATGGCGCCTCAGACGCCCAGGTGAAACTGTCAGCGGAACAAATGAGGAATTGTGCATGTTCTACAGGTCACGCTTGACAGGCCGAGTCGATTGTTAATTTTCACAGTGTTCGGACCGACACTTTCTCGTTGGTTTCAAGCTTCGATTGTCTCAGACAATTTGAGTGGAAGGAAATTATGTAATGTTTAGAGAGGGAAGCAACTTTGGAGAAACTGTGTACCCATGCGAAGTCAGACGGAACCCTCGACACTTTCTCTAATTCCTTACAACACTATAAGCCCAATTCTGACGAAAGATTCTTAACGGAACAAAGAGAATCTAGGGTTTCTTTTGATGAAGAGAACAGATAAATTTTATTTCTAACATACTGCTGACCAGAGGTTCGTCGAAGTATGTCTTGGATCAGCGATCTCAGTCTGGTGTCTCCTACATGGTCAAAGAAGCTCTTAATTATTTTGGCTGAGGTAAAGGAGGCAAAGAGAATATTATGAGGATAGCGCTGAGTTTTTACACTACGTACTGAGAACTATTAATTTTCATAAACGCGACACTGTACTGGAGATATCATGATTAACAAGATTTTTCTTTTTGAACTAACACCTGAATCATGACTCCTCTTTCACCTACAGTGTGAAAGTTTATTTCATTGCTCTTGGCGTCCTTTCCACTCATGTTCTTCTCCTTTACATTTGCTCCAGGTGTTGTCATTAATGACTAGATTTTCTTCAACTCTAAACCTAGAAACCTACGATAGTAAAAATTTGCACACACTGGAAACAATAGATAGGATAGTTGTCCAATCGTTGATCATTAAGTTTACTAATTAATCAGATGTTATGATAAGTCTTCAAACAGAGGAAGACTTGGCCAGATGCTAATCTCCTCTTCGAAAGTAACGAGGTAACAATTTGACAGAATCTCAAGAATATGTAATAATGATGCACTGAGTCGCTATTCTGTTGTTATTGTCTTAAGGTCTCGTCTTGGAAATTATTGCTAATGTCAGCACTACTTATACATTTATTTACATTCAGCGATCGTGTAAAGCCTTTGTCTTGTTACATAAATCATCTACAATAATCCTGATCTCACTAAACCTTTAGGCAACGAAACAAGCAGCATGGTAAAGTCAAATCACGAAATGATTTCTTCGGTATCTGTTCAGGGACCCTTACTATCAGCACTGATGCTTCTCTTAAGCACAGTTGTTGATTAAACATGAAACTTAAAAAATTTACAATAATAGGATCAATAGCCATCTTGTTTTGCTACTGCCCTGGTCCCACATCATGCGCAGGGTAGGCAGGGTTCAGTACGGATTTATCATGGTGAATTTTAAGGGGTGGCTGGATGCCCTTCCTGCCGTCACCCCAAGCCCCCCGGGATGGAAGTAGAGTACCCCAACTGTCAGCATCTATTGTAAACTAGGAAACAGTGTGAACATTTTTAAAATGTCTACTAGGTGTGTAACTGAGGCGGGACGTGGGGACCAGCCCAGTATTCACCTAGTGGGATGTAGAAAACTGCCTAAAAACCGCATCCAGACTGGCCGGCACACTGGCCCTCGTCGTTAATCCGCCTGGTGGATTCGATCCGGGACCGGTGCACCTACCTGACTAGAGAGGAAGAAGCGCATTAGCTCTCTCGGCTAACCTGGCGGATCAATAGGATTAATAGCCTGCTTATTACATATACTACTTTTCCACGTTAACATTCACAAGCACCTCATCTACATTATTAACAAACAATAGATGTATTGTATTACTTGTTGACTGTAAATTAACTTGGTGATTTCTTTGCCCCCCCCCCCTTCCTAGCTCCACCACCCCCTTTACTGACTATCCTCACGAGGACTCGCAATGTGCTACAAATATCACCAGGTGAGTCTAAAGATTATAATTTTCCTCACCTCCACTCCTCTGAAACCCAAATTCACTCTTTCTTCTCCTTCGTCCACAGTTCTTTGGTTTCCGCCACTCCTAACACTACAATTCCCCGCAGACTATAAAACGCTACGCACCCTGCCTCACTTTCCATATACGATTAGTCTTTCCTAGATAGATCCTTTATTACCTGTTCATGTTGCTTCTGATCCTTAAATTTCGCTAACACCCTAATTAATCTTGCATGTGCTCCATTAACCATCTCAAATTCTCTTAATTTATATTTCAAAAGAAAAAAATTAGTTTAATTATTAATGAGAGAGAAGATTTTTTCCACAAATATACTAGCAGTTCAATTGTCGACAAGCAACAGTTTCTGCGACGAGGTTACAGATCTATACAGCCTACACTGGCTGAAATCGGTAATCAAAAATAAATATGCTGTGATCTAGACTGTTACTCAGACAAGAAACCCTTACGTTAACATATCACGTCAAACGATCAGCCGGTTATTCTGAAAGAATGAGAAGACTATAATTAGTCTGTTAGAGGTGAAATGACAAACCCAAAATGATTTGCAGCTCAGTCAGAGAATTATAGCACTATCGAGACAGTGCGAAGTTTTTCTGAACCTGTAATTTATTTTAGCAACCAAGCTTAGTTGAGGACATAACAGTACGTCACGGGCATCTTACTCCTCATATGTTCTTCTCATGGCACAGTATCATGGTGCTTCAAATGGTTCAAATGGCTCTAAGCACTATGGGACTTAACATCTGAGGTCATCAGTCCCCTAAGCTTAGAACTACTTAAACCTAACTAACCTAAAGACAACACACATATCCATGTCTGAGGCACGATTCGAACCTGCGACCGTAGCAGCAGCGCGGTTCCGGACTGAAGCGCCTAGACATCATGGTCCCATCAACAGGACAATACGCGCCCACACATGGCACCTGCCTTTACGAACAGTCTGCGTGATTTTATGTCGGACCAGCTCGGACGTAACTCCGTCTCAGTGGCAGTACCCAGAATATCAAGGACCAGTTGCAATAACTGTGGGCCAGCCTGACTCAGGAGAGGATTCAACGACTTCATGACACACTTCCCAATGCCATCAGTGCATGCATCCAAGCCAGTACTCAACGTCGTACTGATAAGTGGGCTCATACTGCCAAGTTCTTTGTAAATTTGACTCGATATTGTAATCACTGAAATAACATCACATACTCCCTCAGACCGTGAAATTTCATTTCGTTTCCTCCTCCTCTTCTGTGTGCTTCGCTTTTTTTTTTTTTTTTTCAGGCAGCGTACATACACTATTGGAAACGTGTAACATACTTAGTTGCTCTCGTAAGTTTATTAGATGAACAACTTCATTATTGAACTAATATAAACAACATAATAACCGTCCTCGACACTACGGTCGCAGGTTCTAATCCTGCCTCAGGCATGGATGTGCGTAATGTCCTTAGGTTAGTTCGGTTTAAGTAGTTCTAAGTTCTAGGGGACTGATGACCTCAGACGTTAAGTCCCATAGTGCTCAGAGCCATTTGAACCATTTGAAACGTCCTCGATAATTTCACTGTTAACACTTGTTTTTGCCACTGCATTGCGTCCACTAATCAGCTTTACAGAAACGGTCATTTTTTATTTTTACGGGCAAGGTTTTCAATGATCCTTTGAAAAATATGAAGGATGCAAGAGAGGAAAGCCTTCTGCTCGGATTAATGAGCCGCACGCGGCTTCTGCAGGGAGAGTGAGGTAATGGAGTGACAGAAGTAAGTTTTTCGTGGTCGACCACGAACTACCTCGCTTTCGCGTCATTCTGATTTGTTGGGCTGGCGGCTGAGAGCTCGTTTGTCTGCGCCACTCCCGCGACAGACAACGCCGCACGTGGAAAATAGATGCTGGCGCAGCCGGCTGCCGCAGCACAGCACACACTTCCGCCACGGGAACGTATTCCTTCTGCGCAGGAGGCTACTTGTCCGAGGGGCGTAGCTGCAGTTACACACCAGCCAGTCGCAAGTACTGATTAGCTGTGAGGCAATGTTGTCTGAATTTATTTTAACGCCATATTCAAACGAACTGCTCACCGAGATGGCGAGAGATGAGCAATCGGCTACAGTGAGAGGACAAGGCGTTGTATGACACTGTAGAAATTCCTCCTTCAGAAACTCCTAGTCCGACTTCCTCCAGCGTTAGGTACCGACATGCAAAAGCTGTGTCTGCTTGTAAAGGACAATTCAGAATCGATGGTGGGTAGAATTAAACAGAAAATTAATAGCCATATTGTTACAGAAAAACGGCTTTTTATTTTATTTACGTATTTATCGTTTGGCATAAACACTTGGGCATGTATGGTACACTGGACATTTAATTACTCCAGATGAGGAGATAAGAAAACAAGTACATCAAGTTTAGCTACTGTAGTTGTAAAATAGATATAAAATATGCAGTAAAATTAGCAACACAATATGTGATGCAATGTACTGTAAAATGATCAGTAGAAATGGCCTGTAAGAAGAACCAATAATTGGAGCAACAAACTGCACATTAAGATGACCAGATGAACGGACGTTAAAGTCAGCAGTATAAAGAACATTAAAATGAACAATAAGTAATGAAAAGGGCAATGAAATGAACAACATATTAACACTAACGATATGTAATGAAAATAACAATAAAATTAACAACTCATTTAGATTAATACTGTTACTGGATTAAGAGACATGGGCACCAAGTGTAACATTAATAAATTAATATGTAAGCCGTCCGGCCAAAAAGTTGTAGCATCCTCCAGCTCATATAGATCTGTTTTTGGTCCCGGGCACGCTCTGACGTTGCACTCACTCACCATATGGTCCATTGTCTGACGCACAGAACAACAGTCACACTGATGGCGTGGGGATTTGCCCCATTTGTAGAGAAAGTCACGGTAGACTCCATGTGATGTTCAAATCCTGTTAAGAGCTATCCACTGTCGGCAGGGATATTCCAACGCAGTAGGTCTTTGTGTTTGGTCGGAATTTGGGCCAGTGAATCGTCAAGTTGTCGGCTCGCTCCAGTCTGTCCGCTACTACGCAATGATGTTGAAGTTTGTGCCTAGCAATTACCCTGCTGAGACTAATTGGGATTCTGAGTGCTGCATGAGGAATGTCATAACGCAGTGGAAGTTCTGCATCACTTTGAATCCTCTTCAATTGACGGACCAAGAAGCCATTTGTGGGTAGTGGAGGTGGGGCAATGTGGCTCAGCACGGGTAACCATTGCAAGGGGTGTACTTTCGATGCGCCCACTGACGTGGTGTGAAGTTCGACATCTAGCTTCCTTACATGGCTGCTGTTTAGCCACACAGAGCAGTAATATTAAGCGACACGATATACAAGCCCTAGGGCACAACCTCTCAGTGTACAAGCGTATGCTCCCTACCAGCTGCCAGACAATTTACGCAGCATATTTTTGAATGTGTTGACTTTAGCTGCCGCTGCTTCGAAGTGTTTTCTAAAGAACAGGTCGCGATCCAGTATGGCACCAAGGAACATAAAATGATGTACAAAAAATGGTAATAAAATTGCATAAGATTGTTACAGTTAAGCTAAGGAAGAGATTAACGAGACTAAATTTGGAAATTTGTGGTGAGGTCTTATGGGACCAAACTGCTGAGATCATCGATCCCTGAGGTTACACGCTACTTAATCTAACTTAAACTAACTTACGCTAAAGACAACACACACACCTGTGCCCTAGGGAGGACTCGAACCTCCGGCTGAGGGAGCCGCGCGGTAACGAGACTAAGCTATTAAAAATGTGGCTGCTCTGACATTTGCCTGGCCAGTAGCGTAATCCTCGATGACTTTAGCTTCAAAATGTATTTACAAAATTATTCAATTTAAGCTACTATGGGTTGGAGACTCTAGTCTCAGAAAGCTATAATTGCTAGACCGGAAGGAGCGAAAATTGTATTAAAATACTAAATCCCTTTAGTCACTGTCGAAACCTCAAGACTGTACCTGATAAATTATTACACTCAGGCCAATGGTGTTTCTTCGAAACATAAATTTTTAAAGTAAAGCCGTGCAAGAAATATGTAACGCCCCTCTTCTAAAGAAGGCAGAAAACAGCCGCGATTCTTCAAAAAATAAAAAGATTAGGAAAAAGTTTCTGTTCCACTCCTCCTCTGTTCAGCAAATAAATGTTCATATGGTTCTATTACATCATACTAACAATGCCACTAAGTTCTGTTTAAAATATGTAACGTTTCTATGATATTTATCTGTGAATTTATATTTAAATAGATTTATTTTATATGTACATGTAAATATTTCAGACAGCCTTATTACACTACTGACCGAGCGGAATGGCCCAGGGGTTAGCACACTGGACTCGCATTCGGGAGGACGACGGTTCAGACCCGCGTCCAGCCATCCAGATTTACGTTTTACGTGATTTTGCTAAATCACTCCAAGCAAATGATGGAATGGTTCCTTCCCGATTGCAGGTTTCCTTCCCCATCCTTGACACAACCCGGGCTAGTGCTCCGCCTCTAATGATATCGATGTCGACGGAATCTTACACGCGGTCTTCCTTCCTGCTTCTTACACTGATCACGGGAGAGTTCCCAATGCAAACAGATATAGCTTCCAAATTAAAAGGAAACAATTATTCATTCAAATGTGAAATTCACTCGCAAGCACAACACTCAAAGAAAACGATGTGTTGACACAGATTCAGAAAATATCGTTTTTGTAAAACGCAATTTCACACGAAGTAACGTGTGCTATCGATAGTGGTTCTAAAGTTGATTATGTATTTTTCCTAGATTTCCATGAGGCATCTGGAACCGTTTCTCACCAGAGAATTCAGATCAAGTTGCTTATCCATAGCGTACCGTCTCAGTTGTGCGACTGGATTCGTCATTTCGTTTCAGTTAGGTCATCGAATGAAACAGAAGTGATATCTAGCGTTCTCCAAGGATGATACAGGCAATCTCGCGCTCATAATGTACACAAACGATATAGGAGACAATCTAAAGAGCACTGTTAAATTGTTTGCAAATCATGGCGTCGTTCACCGTCTTGCAAAGTCATCAGAAGATCAAAACAAATTGTAGACTGATTTAGACAGGCCCTCCACAATAGCACTAACAAATCCGTTAAATTATGGTTATTCGATAAATTACGCAAATCTAAAGGCTGTAAATTCAAGTAAATAGTTAGGGAATACAATTACGTGTTTTCGTTGCGGTGAGTTCTTTCCACGAAATTTCAATCAGCAACTTTCTCCTACGAGTGGGAGAAAATTTTGTTGACGCCCACCTTCACAGGGAGGAGTGAACACGGTAGTCAAGTAAGAGATATCAGAGCTCACGCCATAAGATTTTGGTGCATATTTTTCCCACCTGCCGTTCCATAGCGGAACACCCAAAATAGTCTGAAACCGGTTCTATGTACACTTTGGAAAGCACTTAAATGTGACTCGCAGAGTAATCATGTAGATGGACAATAAGTATGTCGGAGATTATGAACATACTGCTAACAGCGACACATTTATTTTATTTTCTTTCTTTTCTTATGCTTCATTTACTATGTACGAATACTTTTGATTGTCTACAGTATTTTTTCTTTTGTTCTGTAATGTTGAAATGTTACGGTTTTTTGTTTTATTAATAATTCTACTTGAATCTCCTTTGAACTGGGTATGTCATATTTTCAGTGTATGTAATGTAATGCTTTTGTAAAATAGGCTGTGTAAAATTAAATGTAAAATTCAGTCCTGGCGTGTGAACTGTGGTGCGAGGGCGAAATTCATAGTTGCAGTCGAACAGTGACAGTGAGTGGGTGTGCAGTGACGTGGTGTGTTAACGTTGTCAAATCGTGCTAGACAGAAACATACGCTGTGCTATATTTCACCACGGTTTAAACTAATTACGACGTGCACCCGAGGAAACCAAAGGTTAGAATGTATGACTACTGTGAGCTTTGGGGAATACTGCGAACAGCAGTGAGAATGTGCACGCGAATGAACAGTGTTTGTCGATGATAGGACCAAAGTGTTTAACACATAAGTCAGTTGTACGAACTAATCTCCTTTAAAATGCATATCTCATTTGCAACCGCATGAGCTGTTACATGCGTTAAAACGTTAACTGCCGCGGTGGAAACTTTTAAACGGTTTACTCGTGTTAGATGTGGTACTGTTTTCGACTGTGAATTTGCGATCGTGGTTGCTAAAAGCGGATGGAGAGTAGTTTCGTGATCGACAAGTGAAGATGAATTCTATACTATTTTAAAACTGTGTACGGGATGTTGTTAACGGAATCGTGTGTGTAAGAGGCGTTATTGTCGCACACGTACGAAACTATATCTATTCAACAACGAGTACGTCCGACCGGACTGTGACCTCAGGAAATGTCACGGAATATAGTATTAGCGTACGGAGGAGCCTATACTAAGCAAAAGAATGTATCCATGGCAATTTTAAGATACAATACTTACGCCACTATCATCATTGAGCCGCTGTCGACGTCACAGTGCCGGCCGCGGTGGTCTAGCGGTTCTAGGCGCTCAGTCCGGAACCGCGCGACTGCTACAGTCGCAGGTTCGAATCCTGCCTCGGGCATGGATGTTTGTGATGTCCTTAGGTTAGTTAGGTTTAAGTAGTTCTAAGTTCTAGGGGACTGATGACCTTAGAAGTTAAGTCCCATAGTGCTCAGAACCATTTGAACCATTTGACGTCACAGTGCAACACAAACAAACACACACATACACACACACACACTCTGCAACACCAAGCGCTCTCCTCCTGTAAAGACTTAAACCACGTCGTGTAGTTTCAACAGTAATTTCTTTCTTTTTTATGACAAACTTTTCAAAGTAATTTCGTGAAAAATTAAAGTAATTATCTTTTGGTGGTGTGTTTTGCAATATACTTTGCAGTGTGTTTATCAGGCAAATTCACGTATTTTGTTGTTTTGCTATGTGACGCACCGCGTAGAATTGTGGCGTCCGCCATTAGATTCCGGGCGCAGAAGAGTCATAGCAAAGCTGCCCGTTCGCTATTGGTGAATGGCACTCTGTAAGTGGGAATTTTGAATATCACAGCTGGAATCTACGTAAACTGTGTTTACATTCAGTAGGACGTCATATTACCACATACTCATGACCCAAGTACGAGTTTATTTGGTTTCTAGTGTTAAAATTCAGCAAAATGACAGCCACTTCCATAACAATTTGGGGAATGTTTCGCGTTTTATGTTCTTTTGAAGGTTGTTACCAAACTCTGACGTGGTTATTTTAGTTAACGTTGGAAGTAAAACCGGTTTTTTGAATTTAAGTAACCAAAATTCACTGTCAAAATTATTCAGAATAGATCTCTGAAAACCGTATTCTTGACGTATGGGTCAGTTCGTGACAGGAATGAGTAACACGGCAGGGTATGGGTAAATTTTATGACGCCGCTGAGTCAGTTTCTTCACAAGATCCAGACGTGCTTAATTTGCTAGAATGCTAACGTCTCTTTTAGGTAACAGTTACGCGTGTGTGACACTGTATGGCTTTAGTACATAATATGTTGCTGAATGATTTTGCAACGATATACTTGTATCAGACGCTCAAAGGACTATCTCTCAAAGGTGCTATTCATGGATTATAACTCGCTAACACTGAAGCACACATTCCTTTATACCATACAAGAAATTTAACGTAACAGTTCATAAAAAGCTAACAAAAATGTAGTGTTGTGGGTTGTATGGGTGTTTCAGTGAGTATATAGCTTGGAAGGTCAGTGCTCATCCGGGAAACAAACGAGACGGGGAACCCCCTCATTAGGAGTCGCTGGCCGTCCATAACAAGCTCCTGTCTCTAACTGTATGAGGAGACAATAACTAACTGATTTTGTTTTTAAGTTAGAAGTGGAGTCACGCTTCTTCCAAGTGATTCATTTCCATTGTAAGGCTACGTCCACTCCGAGAGCGTTGAATAAGCTATTATTCGTTCCGTAGAAGGTGTGAGCGGTCTTTGTGTGACGGGGCGATTACGTCTTCGCGGGAAATTATTCCTGCCTCTTTAGAGAGAAGAAAGGTTTATTTTCGTTACCAGAGCCAGACATCAGAAGCGTCACGACGGGTAGCACGCGTACGAATCACGACTTTAAAGAATAAAAAGGCTTCACTCCTCCCTATTCCTCGCAAAATGAAATAGGTTCGGGTTGTAGTTAAACAGACAGAAAAGTGATAAATGTGTAAAACTTCAAGAGATAACAGTTGTGTTTGAGAATATCCTCAAGAATCACTAGCTATAGACGTTACGCTATTTCGATTTCCGTGGACTCCCACTATGTCCCGGAGTAGGGCGTACAGTCCGTTTATGTGATCCTGTTGTATTCACATACGACACACATAAACAATTCCCACGTTAACAAGGCTTTTAGCAAGTTTATCACTAATTTCTTCAAGTTTTTAACGCTCTTACGACAAATCTTCTATTCATCTCATCGTATCAGACGGCTAACATATCACGACATTAAGTCTCAACACATAAGCTTTAATAGGAGTCTGAGAACTTAGAAAGAAATACTAATGTATATTCGAATGTTCATTTGAAGGCTTTACGGCTGCTTCTTGTTTATTAAGCTAAAATTCCGACATAGGATTGTGCTATAAATGACGGAATCACTGTCAGTAACATACTTCACGAAGGAGGGAAGGAAGGAATATGGTGTTAGACGTCCAGTCGACAACGAAGTAATTACAAACGAATGACAAGAGCGAGTTACGGAAGGATGAGGAAGTAAATCGGCAAAGTCATTGTCAAAGGAAACACTCCTGCATTTACCTAAGCGATTTTTGGAATCTGCGTCCAGCCGGCCGGGGTGGCCGTGCGGTTCTAGGCGCTACAGTCTGGAACCCCGCGACCGCTACGATCGCACGTTCGAATCCTGCCTCGGGCATGGATGTATGTGAAGTCGTTAGGTTAGTTAGGTGTAAGTAGTTCTAAGTTCTAGGGGACTGATGACCTCAGAAGTTAAGCCCCATAGTGCTCAGAGCCACTTTAACCATTTGAATCTGCGGCCAACAGAAATCTCGTAGTTACTAGTCTAGTGTCTCGTCCAAAACGTCATCACGCTCAAATTTTGCGGTTTCCACCTCCATGGTAGAACAGCAAATAGTTATTAGCTCAGGTTGGGAAAGGCAGTGAGTAAACTTACTTTTGGTTGAATTTTGCTGGTATCATTACCTTTTTATAGTAGTCACAATTCGGAACGAGGTTTCACTAAGATGCACCGTATGCTGTCTCAGTTTGGCGATGTCACGTGCACTTTACATCAACAGGATGCTTCTCTAAAAGGAAATCAACGGATCGGTCGACAGTGTATGCAGAAAGATTGATAACGAGTTTCCCGTGTGGTCAATAGAAGTGGAGGAGCAGAACAAGGAAAGAGTCGAGCATTGCATAGCCGACCATCTGGAAGATCGAATGGAAACAACTGAAGCAGAAACGTTATCTTCTGCAATTGCTGCAAGCTCTGATACTTACTGATCGGATGTGTCGATCTGAGCTTGGAACACGAACGGGTCAGAATTTGTTAGACAATAGTTTTTGTGAGGAAGTTTTCTATATTGAGTAAGCAACATACATGATACCTTGAACAAACATAACGTAGGTAGCCGGGGAAAAGTAGATACCCATACTACATACCCATAAAAATAAATCCTGGTCATGAATGACGTTCGACAACCGTATTTAAGTTTTAATGAAGGATGAAAACAGCCAACCGGTTGCACAAATTTTATTGCATTGACCTGCTGCTCAAATTAAAATAAATTTCTACAGAGCGGCGTGATCAGCTGACAAACTATTTCAATGTGACGTCAGTCCTAGGAGTTTTAATGCTGGCTTTACAAGATAACTATTACTTATTAGAACACTTCGGCTCATACAGTTTTATTATCTCTCCGTGCAATGTGAACCCATGTAAGTAATACCCGTTTTGATTTTAATACTTCTAGTGGGACTTAAGGATTTGGAAATGATTGTTATTCTCCTAAGTTGATTAAAAAAAATTGGTAGCAATAACTTCTTCTGATGAAGAGACCCTTAGTAGGTACCGAACCCAAGTCGATGCCATAAAATTTGTGCAATTGGTTGGCTGTTTTAATCCCTCATTAAGACTCAAAAAAATGTACTGTGGTCAAAACGATCTCGCCAGACTTTCACAGGATAAGTGTGAAGACGCGCCCAAAAACAGGTTGTACCGGCAGCTGGAGACAGAGTGTGCCACTGCATAACCGATGGGTTGATCCTCCTCGGGGTGCAGTGGTTAGACACTGGACTCGCATTCGGGAGGACGACGGTCCAATCCCGTGTCCGGCCATCCTGATTTAGGTTTTCCGTGATTTCCCTAAATCGCTCCAGGCAAATGCCGGGATGGTTCCTTTCAAAGGGCACGGCCGACTTCCTTCCCCGTCCTTCCCTAATCCGATGAGACCGATGACCTCGCTGTCTGGTCTCCTTCCCCAAACCAACCAACCTCCTCGGGGCAATAATCACACATTTCTTCCATTGCCTCCAGTGCCGACTGTAGGCTCTTGTACAGCAAGGAAGCAAAGAAGAGGATGTTTATACTGGTGGCCGGTATCCTCTTTCTACAACACAGATGCACGAGTGGATTAATATAGTTCTTCATTTACATGAAGTGGAAACATTGACTTAACTTGAATGGAGTCCATGTTTTGTGGTACAAGCTCACCAGTAATAGTCCTCTTGCAGACTGATGTAATGTCAATGCCGGTAATCTTGCTATTACAAACTGCAGTTTCTCACTGATAGCAAAGCACAATTCTGGCTGAGGTAAACAAGTCACACCGTAGTCTCTAATCTGTTCGCTATGTGCTGTCTTAAGCTGTGACGAACCAAACCCGCTCTGCCAGTAAAGTGACAGACGCCAAACTGGATGATTGAGTGAGGCCTTCCGGTCAGCGGAGGCAGCCTCACTACATGCTGTCGAGAAGGCGTTGGCGGCATGTTACTTGTGGGTGTGTCTCTGGCCTCTCTCTTGACAGGGGCGCATGATCCAGCGCCTACTACTCGAGCTTCGCTCTTCACCTTCGTCGATTGGTGTGCTGCCGACCGCTTACACCAGCACATTCCTCCCCCCTGACATAACGCACTGTTATTGTGTAGGGAGGATGCGAATGACAACGGGGGAGGGGGGAGGAAGGGGACCGGCTGGACATAGAGATGAGCTGGGAGTCGTGACTGAAGGACGGCGTACTCCCGACTGTACCCCGCCATCTGGCTTGCGAGACAACAGGAACATGCTCCGAAAAACTGCTGCTTGGGCACACGTCCAGACCTGAGGGGGTGTCCTGGGGCGATGACGGCGACGGCGACGACGTGTTCACGTCCACCGAGTCGGCGGGCGGGGGTGGGGGGGGGGGGGGCGAGGGCGCATCATCCATCCGCTCCTCCTGGGATGCCCTGGCCACACCAGCGGGTGGCTGGGAAGGCCTCGCGGTCCCGTGAGGCCGTGAATCTGGGGAAATAAAAGCAGCAGAATCAAGGGGAAAATGACACACACGAAATTGGTTCTAGTGGCGGCGCTGCAAACCATTGAGACCTGCAATCAAGTACACAAAAGAGCCAATGCTTTCCTGTATCATGCCTCTCACCTGGCGCCCACGGTTGCCATGAACCCTGAAAAGAACAAGATCACACGGCGCAAAGGAATGTTTGCGGATCATAGTCGGCGCTGGCGCTGCAGTGGGTGTAGCAAGTGTAGCAGCGCCCGGTGGCGCCGGTCGTGCAGAAGTTCTGCCGATGATGGTCCGTCTCGTGAGTGGAAGCGATAGTAGGCGAGAAGGAGTTACAGAGCCTATTCCCGGATGTTGATGGTGAGCAGCTTGGCCATCCGTTGTTTAAAAGTGCGTACGTAGCGTTCTGCTTCTCCGTTGAACTGGGTGTGAAACAGATCACTTGTTAGACGACGAATGCCATTTCGTTCACAAAACTCTTGAAAATCACGTGAAGTGAACTGTGGTCCGTTGTCCGATACAAGAACTTCTGGCAAATCTTCTACGCAAAATATGGAGGACGCAGCTTGAATGGTGCTACGTGATGTGGTGGAAGCCATAGGCACCGCAAATGGGAACTTGTTAAAAGAGTCTACCACTACGAGTCAATGAGTGTTCCAAAATGGTCCTGCAAAGTCTATGTGCACTCGTTGGCGTGGGGACTGAGTCTTGTTAAGCCAAGCTGAAAATGTTTGTGGCAGAGGGGATTGGTTTTCTGCACATGCGCGACACTGTGATGTCATCTGTTAAATATGGGAATCTATGCCCTGTCAAGTACAGTGCCGTCACGTTAACTGTTTAGTGCGAACAATTCCTCAATGCCCTTGGTGAAGCAACAGCAACAAATCCTTCTGCAACACTTTGGGACTAAGTACACGCGATTTTCAACTGTCATTTTCAACTAGAGTCACACCCTGTTGTACTGAAAGGTTATGCCGACGTGCAAAATATCGGCACGCAACTGAGTTCTGGACACTTTTCAATGAACGAGGCCAAGACGTGGGAATGCAATGCAACAACATCTTAAGACCTGGGTCTGTTTCAGTGGTCTGCCCAATTTTTCTGTAGTGCAAGAGAAATGATTCCAGCAATTCAGAGTCCTGGGCATCGATTTGGAAGCAACATGTGGCTGATGCATCAAAATCAGAATCTATGCCAATCGGAACGCGAGATAGGGCGTCTGCATTGCCATGCTTTGCCGAAGGTCTCTACACAATTTCATACTAATACTGTGTACGCGACAAAGTCCATCGTCGCAATTTTTGAGCAGTCCGTGTAGGAACCGACTTTAAGGGATGAAACAAGATCGGCAAAGGTTTGTGATTTGTCTCGAAATAGAACTTGCGACCAAGCAGACAGTGATGGAATTTTGTCACACCGTAAACAATAACGAGAGCTTCTGTTTCAATTTGTGAATAATCGCATTGAGTTGGAGTTGACAAACTTGAGGCAAAATCAGTAGGTCTCTCTTGTGCACCAATTCTGTGCGAAAGCACACTACCGATTCCGTAAGAGGAGGCGTCTACTTGCAAAATCAGTGGTTTGGCAGGATCAAAATGTGCTAAACACTTGTCACTGAGCTAGGCATTTTTGAGCTTCTGAAGTGCGTCGTGACACCCTTTGGTTCACACGAAAGGCACATTTTTCCGACGCAAGAGATGCAATGGCGCCGCGATCTGTGAAGCGTTCGGAATGAAACAAATGTAGTAAGTCAACTTGTGTAGCACTGACTGCAGTTCAGATACATTGCGAGGAACAGGCAGGTCACGGATTGCAAGCAAATGAGACTGGATGGGGTCCACACCCTGACTGTTTATCACATGACTTAAGTACTGTAGTTCGGTCTGAAATAGTCACACTTTTCGAGACGACACTTCGAGTCCTGTATATGACAACATTCGAAAAAGACTACGCAGATTGGCAATGTGTTCCTCTGGCGTACGGCCTGAGACGACAAATTTCTTCACGGTAGTTCGAACAGAATGGCACTTGAGCAGTCAGCTGTTCCAAGTAACGTCGAAAAATGGCGGGTGCGGAAGCACTGCCGAAGGGCTAACCCAAATACCTGAAAGGCCTAAGTGTGTATTTATAACAAACAATTTCTGTGATTCTTCATCCAATGGAATTTGCAAGTAGACATTAAGCAAATCTATTGTAGAAAAGTAATGCCCTGCATCAAGCCTGTTCATGAGTTCCTCAGGGCGAGGTAACGGGAAAGTGTCAACTACTGTGTGTGGGTTGAAATGTTCAAATGTGTGTGAATTACTAAGAGACCAAACTGCTGAGGTCACCGATCCCTAGACTTACACACTACTTAAACGAACTTACACTAAGCACAACACACACACACACCCATGCCCGAGGGAGGACTCGAACCTCCAGCGAGAGGGGCTGCGCAATTCATGACATGGCGCCTCCAAGCGCGTGGCCACTCCGCGCGGTTCTGTGGGCTGACTGTAGACTTGAAGTCAACACAAATGCGAATGCGCCCAGAAGGCTTAGGCAACAAAACGAGAGGACTTTCCCATTGACTAGCTTGAATGGGAGCAATTACACCATTATCTTCCAATTCTTTCAGTTCACTGGCTACTTTGTCTCTTAAAACAATTGGAACGGGGCGGGCCACGAAAAACTAAGGCTGTGCATTGTCTTTCAACGTAACATGCGCTACAAAGTTATTAGCTTTTCCCATTCCTTCTAAAAATAGTTCAGGAAATTCTTTAGGCAAGCTAGCTGCACTGTCTTGGTTCA
This sequence comes from Schistocerca americana, assembly GCF_021461395.2. NCBI lineage: Eukaryota > Metazoa > Arthropoda > Insecta > Orthoptera > Acrididae > Schistocerca > Schistocerca americana. The sequence continues at coordinate 662,704,167 of NC_060130.1, forward strand.
AAAGCAGATACTGAAAGTACATTGTCTTGGATGCTAAGTCCAAACAAATCAAAGGCATCTAAACCGAATATGTTCCCACTGTCTCTTGATTTCAGCACAGTAAAATTGACTGTCCTAGTGTGAGATTTGTAGCTGGCAGGAAAATTACACTGTCTGAGCACTGGAATTTCCTGCCGTTATAAGCAGTGATGTGCTTGCTACATTTAGAAAGGCGTCGTGAGCCTAATTGTTCGTAAGTGGCACGATGAAGCGAAGTTACTGAGCCATCTGTTTCTAACTAAAAGTTTACACGACGGCCAGCAATGCGTAATGAGAGAAATAGTTTGTTAGAACATCGCTGCACAGCACTAGGGCGAGAAGGAAGCAAAACCTTAATCTTACTTTCGTCAGAACCTGTTGTAGGTTTTGAAATCACAGCGTTCACCGCATGAGCAAGAGCACGTTTCTTCTGAGAGCGGGCAAAATTGGTGTTTTTGTGCCACTGCAAACAAACTGCTAGGACATTGCGTTTTTTGTTCAAACGTGCACACGTTGCGTTACGTGATGGACAACCCTGTCTTTTATGGCGAGCGAAACATCTAGGGCAAGACTTCACTACATTCGTAGGCCTGTTTACATGTCTGTGTACGCGCTCGTTGTTGTGGCGGTCGCGAACAAGTGGCGACTCGAACCGTCAAATCGGGGCCTGGTCAAACTTACCGGCATCTATGACACCCTTATCATATTGCTCTAACGTTTGCATTACTTGGTGAAATGAAGGATCAGAGTATTTTAAGATCTGTTCCCGTATTATACTATCTGGGAGATTGAATTTTATGCCACCACGTATCATTAAATCACTGTAAAAGTCGCCACATCTGCACTTAAATTTACGCTTCCTAGTCATACCGGTTAATTTTGTGTACGACTTGCGGTACGTCTGTTCCGGCTTTTTCCGCAAGAGAAAGAACTGATATCTGTATGCAGGTACTTGGACTTTCTGGTCGTATTATTGAGTTAATGCAGCGATTACTTGGTCATAGACGAGTTCGTCGGGACACGCGGTAGGGAACAGTTTTTGTATTAACCTGAACACTGGGGACCCCGCAATGGAAAGCAGTATTGTAACTTTACAGTACCTTGAACACGATGAACTTGACAGTGTGCTTGGAACTGGGGCAGGTGTTCAATCCATTTCTTCTCCGTCTCCTTAAATTGCCGGAACGTTGGTATACTTGTCAGCGGCACTTGTTGGTCTGGTTGGTTGGTCGGTTATGGTTGTTCGGCCGACGCAGGTTGTGCAGCCAGTAGTTGTTGGACCGTCGCCAATAGAGCAGCAGTTCGTTGGTTCCGAGACTGAGAAACTTGTGTTAGATCCATCGTATCGCCCGTCTGCGGCTGAGTCGCGGGGGGGCCAGGGTTGGAGGGGGGAGGGGGAGGGGATTTATGGTTTACATAAATACAATATACCAAAAAGCAAGCTACTTAAAAGAGAAATTTGATTAGTTCTGCGGTTCCCCTCTTGGGATAAATGCAAGACCACAACAACAAATTAGCAAATAGAAATACTTCAACACGATCACGCCTGCAAGCTAAAACACAAGAGAAGCAAGGGAGACGCTACTGTTATGAGTCGCCGGAATCCTCTTTCTACAACACAAATGCAGATGTAGATTAATACGGTTCTTTATTTACATGAACTGGAAACATTTACTTAACTTGAATGCAGTCCATGTTTTGTGGTACAAGCTCATCAGTAATAGTCCTCTTGCAGACTGATGTAATGTCAATAGTGGTAATCTTGTTATTACAAATTTTAGTTTCTCACTGATAGGAAAGTATAATGCTCGTTGAGGTAAACTAGTCACTAATCTAGTCACTACGTACTGTCGTAGCCAGTGACGAACTAAACCCGTTGTGCGACTAAACTGACAGACGCGAAACTGAATGATTGAGTGAGGCCCCCTGTTCAGCGGCGGCGGCCTATACAAATGCTGCCGAGAGGGCGTTGTCGGCGTGTTGCTTGTGGGTGTGTCTCTGGCCTCTCTCGTACAGGCACGCTTGGTCCAGCACCTACTAATCGATCTTGGCTCTTCATCTTTGCCGACCAGCGTGCTGGCCACAGCTTACGCCAGCACACCGACGACTTAACCTTTCGTTATTTGTATGTAGCTTTATACGAAATATTCACTGCTTTCTCCCTCTTTTACCAGCCGATCTCCAAGAACTACGAACCTGCAGCATTCGTGCTTAACAGCACAGAGATATGACCATGTAGTGTGAAATATAGGATAAACTTGTTTACAAACTTCATATCTACAGAATGGGCTTGGGGAGAATCAATCGGAACAGATTGCAAAAACTTCATGAGTTTTTCTGTGTGACGGCCTGTTTTGTATTGGTGCCATATTTTTGTAATATCCGTTTTGAAAGTATAATGATATATCTGTGTGTCAGTGTTATTGCCAGGTGTACATATGACATGAATGTTAGCATTCCACACTCTTAATGCTGTTGTCAAAATATTCTAGATTTTTATCTTCAGTTTCATTAACATCAATGCATTTGGTTTCATTTACTACTGTTTTTAAAGAACTACAAACGTGTTGAGAGTGTGTGAACATGGCTGCTGCTTTATATGTATGACGTTCTGTCAAATATAGTAGAAAAATTCACGACAGTGCTAAGTTAACGACTAACATTAATTGCTCTATTATTAACAAAATATACGGTAAAGAATATTAACGCCATCAGGTAAACACTCGTCTAAATCCCATACTTAGGATTTTAGTTTTGTTACACCAATCAGCCAAACCACTATGACAACATCCCATCATAAAACTGGATGATGCTGGTGGCATCGCTGGCACACAATGCGCAAAGGAAAGTATAATGACCAGTCAAATAAAAACGAGGCGGGGGGGGGGGGGGGGGGGGGGGGGGGGGAAATGAACGGTTTATTATTTCAAAAATAATCGCCATCAATGCTAATACATTTATCGCACTGTGAGAAAAGACCGTCATTGTCTTCATGGAAAAACGTTTGATTTTGCCTACGTAACCATGACTGTACCCAGTCGTGCACTCTTGGTTCGAAGCAAATCAAGGGCCACGGTGCCTTTCGTCAGGGCTCCAAAAATATGGAGACCGCATGAGGAGATATCGGGTCCGTATGGAGGATGTGTAACGGCTTCCCAGCGAAACGTCTGCAATGTAGTCGAAACAACCGTGGAAACACGTGGGCGGAGATTATCCTGCAACAGAATGACGCCGTCCGTCAACATCCCTGGGCATTTCAATTTTTATAATGAGTGCGCATATCGCTGTGCGTTAACTATGGTGTTAACTGAAGCCACCATGACAGCTGTATATTACCTAAACGTTATTGTGGAGCACCTGCAACCTTTCATGTTTTATTTCGTCCCCGACGGCAATGGCATCTTCCAGCAAGTTAACTAGCACGTCATAAGACCCGAATAGCGTTATAGAGCTTTGAGGAGCGTGATAGTGGACTCACGGTAATTTCGTGGCAACCAAATGCGTTTGATCTGAACATGGCAGCTATCGCGCGCCACCTCCTCGCCGAGAAAACACCGGCCCACAATTTACTGAAACTGAATGACGTGTGGTAAGACATCTCGTGCCACATACACCCGGAAAGTTGCCAAGAACTTGCTATGCAGAATCGCTGTTGCACTGGTTTAAAAATGTGGACAATATCGCTATATGGAGGTGGTTACAATGTTTTGGCTAATCAGTGGGTACGTGTGAGTGTGTGTCTGTGTGTGTGTGTGTGTGTGTGTGTGTGTGTGTGTGTGTGTGTGTGTGTTCTCTCTCGCAGCAGCTGCTTTGACTGTATGGTCGAGAACTTCAGTACCGAAAATCCCACGATCCAGCACTACACTGCGCCTGCACATTACAGGTTTTTCCGTCTCGATGGCGTTGATGCTTTGTTAGAGGTGATAAGAAACTACTTAGAATGACGTACGTAACTGTTTCTTCCTGGAACATAAATGTTGTGCTTCCAGTACAGCCACTAATTCCGGTGCCATTTTTCTTGCGTCTGTCGTTAATTGGAAAACCCAGTCTTCTACAAATTTGGAATGTAGTATGCAGTTTCAGCAGAGTCGGTTGCATTAGAGCCCTCAGTGTGGATATAAATTGGTCCTGGATGCTGTCGTATAACCTGCGCCTAATATTTAACCTTCTGGGATCTCACGAGTCTAATACGCCGCACGGAACTGCGTAACTTTTGTCTGCATACAAAACCGATGCAACGCTGAAGACGCATGCACCAATAGTTTTCTCACCCTCCGCGAGATGTCACCATCTATCGCAAGTTTCACTGTCCTGTGTCATCAGTTATTGAATTCAGCAACTGTTTTCCTAACGTCCGCAGAGAAGGAACAGCAAATCGACATCGAGATTCTGTGAGTGTGTGTTTCTATCCATATTTTTCACGTCGTAACTGTATTTAACCGATACCATTTTATTTTCAACAGACTGAAAACGGGATATTAGCCTTTTGTACAACTTTTGCAGCACTTGCGTGAGTTTAGTATGAGTGTCGGATATGACACCGTGGATTTGTAAATATTCATCAATAATTTACGTTAATTTTTGGGACATTTCGCTATTGTTGAATGATAATAAGTGAAGTAGCTATTGTAATAATAACAAATAATGATAATAATAGTAACAATAAAAGAGTAATGATTTGACTGAAACTGAAATTAGTAAAATATTCTTACTGTCACACGTACCCACTGATTAGCCAAAACATTGTAACCACCTCCATATAGCGATATTGTCCACATTTTTAAACCAGTGCAACAGCGATTCTGCATAGCAAGTTCTTGGCAACTTTCCGGGTGTATGTGGCACGAGATGTCTTACCACACGTCATTCAGTTTCTGGAGAAACCATTCAACTCTGATAGGAATCTGTCAGAATCTGATTAACTGTCAAGCGATGACGAGGGTGATGAGACCTTTGTACCATCTGCAGACACAGCATCTGCAGTTTTGTGTGTCACAGAAAAATCCTCTGTATCAAAGTATAACTAGTTTTGCATGTACTGTGATGTAATTAAATAATTTATTTGTACAGATTTCGTTTTCATTGCAAGTTTACAAAATATAAGATCATTTTTACCATTCAGTTACTTTTAATGCCAGTGTGTTGTACACGACACGTCGTTTTTTGGAAGATCTGGCCAATACTTTTTGAAAACAATTACATATTCTTAATCTTGTTGGTCAGGTGAAAACATGTAGTAGATAAAGTAGATGGATAAACGTATTTTACTGCTTGTGTGACTGAAGAGGTTAAGCAGTAATCAAGCTCGAAAGGAATTCAAGTTATTAACTTCACCTGCAATAATTATTCTATGTATGATGCGTTAAATATGTTTAGTCGAGTTAGTCGTGTAATCTTCCTTTGAGTATATAATTAAGCTTGCAGTAATGGAATAATAGTCCTAGTAGTGCAAAGGCATCCAGTTTATCGTTGGATCTGAAGCAATTACTTCGAGATTGTTTGGTTTGACTTGAGTCTTTCCAAAAGAAAATTGGCATAGCAGTAGGTGAGATGTAAGATTACTTCCGTCGAACCACCACGCATTGGTCGAGGTTTAGTGTATTTCTACCGCACAGGTTTACAGCGACTAGCAGTGTCATTTGTTAGCTTTTTCTAGGCAATTTTTCATGGGAGGTGTGTAGCAACCATTCCTGTGATCAGTAGCTAGACGTACCATCGCCTGGTGAAGCGTTAGAGTTGTGTGAATATTCAGTCCCACCGAAAGCCCATCATCACATTTCTGAGTCACTGTTCTGCTTGTGTCTTCTAGATTACGTGTTCACTGATGACGAGTCTCACATATTTGTCAACTGCCTTCACATGGAAGTAATAGAAGTTGACCACAATCACCTTAGGCATAGTCAGCCTTTGTCTATAAAACACAACTGCAGACAATTTTTAACTGAACATTTCCAAACAATTTGTTTGAACTCGAACACTGTAGTGATCAGTTGTATCCAGCAACCTTGTAAAGAGACACTCTCTACATACGTGTACAGATCGCCTACGGATTTCAAAACATTCATCTTCTCCTTGTAATGAAATAGGCCTGTTATTGGAAAGTTCATTATCTTCTGTTTTTATGCTTAAATGTTGGCAAATCAAGACTGCAAATAAGAAAAACATGTATTGGAATATTATCCGTGGGGTCTACACTGATAGAAAGGTGTGATTTTCAATTTGTGCTCTTAAATATTTTTCGACAGTTGGTTCACCTCTTACTTTAGTAATAGACAGCAAAAGGTCATTATTCAAAATGTCGAGAATGGCTGTGATGTGAGATCTGAGTGGGGTATGGTCAAGTGGCAGGTGACCCAGGGATCGGTGTTGGGGCCACTCCTGTTCCTTATAAATGATATGCGCTGTAGTATTATCTCTAAAATATTTCTGTTTGCTGATAACACTTGCTTGGTAGTAAGGTAGTAAAGGATGTTGCATACAACATTGGCTTGGCTTCAAATAGTGCAGTTCATGACCTAAGTTCATGGCTTGTAGAAAATAAAGTAATTCTAAATGACAGTAAGACTCAGTTTTTACAGTTTCTAACACACAATTCAACAAAACCTGACCTTTTAATTTTACAGAATGGGCATATGATTAGTGAAACTGAACAGTTCAGATTTCTAGGTGTTCAGATAGATAGTAAGCTGTCATGGGAAACCCACGTTCAGGATCTTTTTCAAAGACTTAATGCTGACATTTTTACTACTCTAACGGTATCTGTAGTGAGTGATCGTTCGACACGAAAATTAATTTACTTTGCTTATTTTCATTTGCTTATCTCTTATAGTATTATATTTTGGGGTAACCCTTCCTATTCTAAAAGAATATTTTTGGCTCAGAAACGGACTATTCGGGCAATAAATGGTGTAAGTTCACGAACCTCTTGTCGACTCCTGTTCACGAGTCTGGGTATTTTGACATTGGCCTCTCAATATATATATTCCTTACTGTCATTTCTTTTTAACAATATTAGCTTATTCCCATGAATAAGCAGCTTCCACTCGGTTAATACTCGGCAGAAATCAAACCTGCATCTGGATCGGACTTCCGTAAGTCTTGTGCAGAAAGGTGTGCAGTATACTGCTGCATCCACTTTCAATAAGCTACCACTCGAATTCAAAAATCTTAGCATTATTCCACACGCTTTCAAATCGAAACTGAAGAGTTTCCTCATGGGTCACTCCTTCTATTATGTCGAAGAGTTCCTTGGGAAATTAAGCTGATTCTTGTTGTATTGTCGATTGCGTTTACTTAAACTTATGGACTGACTTATTTTTATCCATCATTATTTTTATGTTGTAATTTAATGTACTGACACGTTCCATGACCTTGGAGATTTGCTCCTCAATTTGGTCCTACAGAACCTGACGTGTACATAAAAAAATAAATAAAATAAATATGCTTCAAAGTTGGAAGAGCAAGTTATGTATCTTTCACTTCAAGGAGATCGTCTGAAGTAGAGAGAGATAAGTGTATGTGATCCCAGATTACATGAGTAACACCTCATTTGTGATACTGAATTCTAATCTCGTAGAGAATTCGTGGGCGGGTCACACCCTGGAATTTACAATAGCTATTACTAGTGTAAATGCTAAAAAGAAGGGTCACCAAAATTGGAAACAGAGCCACTGAACCTCCATTCTACTGTCCATCCTTTATGTCTGCGGCAAGAACCAGTCAGTCAGAGAGGAAAGGAGTATTAGAACAATCGCGATTCTGGGTACAATTTGGCACTGAGCTTTCCCTCTCCCCTCCCCTGTCTCCTCCATTTCTCTCCCTCCAAAAGCCTCTTCCAATTCCAACAATTTCTCCTCGCCTGCCCCTCTCCACTGCTACCCCTTGCAACCCTTCCCTACTAAACTTTCCCCTCCCACTTTTGCCCCACCCTTCCATCCTTGCTAAGCAATGCCTCTGTTATGTAAACAGGCCAATCAGAGAGTTTCTAAGCTAGTTTTCTTACAAGTATTTAGCTTCCCAGAAGCAGCCAGTATTAAACGGCCATAAGAACGAGACACCCAGTCACATTCCTCAGCTCCTTCCTAAGCCACACTCCTTACTAGGAAACGGACAACTCAGAGAGCTTCTAATCCAATAAGCCAGTTGTGTTACTCATATTTATCTCTCCCATCACAATTGAGTATTTTACTGGCATAAAAATGAATCAGCCATTCGGACAGGTTGCTACAAAATAAATGGGAGGCAGGACATAATTTTCATCTAGTAATGATGGTATGTGTGTAATTATCTACTTTGTAGTTTGAAACAAGCATATACTTTGCTTGACTATCGGTTTTGTGGGTTCAAACATGCATATAGGTACAGTCCACAATGGAAATGCTGAAATATATATTCCATAAGATATTATGGAAGTAACGGTTTTAAGATCTAACAGCAACCATTACACCATGACCAGTTTCAAATCATCTAGCGACTCATCTTCAGATTTTACACCCTATTACTGATCGTTTGTAGCACTGTAGTTAAGGCAAGACAGAAAAAAACGAAATAAATAAACAATGAATGTGACCAATTATCTGGAATTGTTAACATCATAAGATCGACTTGAATCAATTACTTACAGTTATCAGCATCCACTGGTTTAATTCTAGTGTACACATTAGACTGGAAAACATAATCTATGTTTTGCATTTTTCACTGTGCCACTCAAACTTCGTCACAAGCAACAACTCCCACGTACTTTACAAGATATAAGCAAACAAAGGAGTGTGACTAAAGTTAATGTTCAAATAAATGTTGAAAGAACGGGCACTGGAGCAGTGATTTTCTTTGTTCAACATTCACGTTTTCGAAAGTTGCACATTAATGACATATATAATGTGTGTGTGTGTGTGTGTGTGTGTGTGTGTGTGTGTGTGTGTGTGTGTTTTTAACACCTGTTATTAAGCCTTTAGGTACCCCCAAAGAAAAGAGTCACGTGGATTGACGTCTGGACTATTGGGGGGGGGGGGGGGGGCAATTTTGTCCGTCATTGAAGCGACCTGAAAACCTGAGTGAAATGATCCGCATGGCGAAATGCTCGTGTAAAACTCCGACACAGTGTTTGCAGTATGTGGCCTTGCTCCATCTTGCATGAACCACTCCGTGTTGAAGGGCAAGGCAGTAGCAAGAAGCTGTGGAATGAAGCTAGATGCCGTGAAGTTGGATGCCGTGTTTCTTGCTTCCGCAAGGCGTTCAAATGGCTCTGGGAACTATGGGACTTAACATCTGTGGTCATCAGTCCTCTAGAACTTAGAACTACGTAAACCTAACTAACCTAAGGACATCACACACATCCATGCCCGAGGCAGGATTCGAACCTGCGACCGTAGCAGTCGCGCGGTTCCGGACTGAGCGAAGGAGTTCGATACAGTTCCCCACAGTCGTTTAATGAACAAAGTAAGAGTATGGACTATCAGACCAATTGTGTGATTGGATTGAAGAGTTCCTAGATAACAGAACGCAGCATATCATTCTCAATGGAGAGAAGTCTTCCGAAGTAAGAGTGATTTCAGGTGCGCCGCAGGGGAGTGTCATAGGACCGTTGCTATTCACAATATACATAAATGACCTTGTGGATGACATCGGAAGTTCACTGAGGCTTTTTACGGATGATGCTGTGGTGTATCGAGAGGTTGTAACAACAGAAAATTGTACTGAAATACAGGAGGATCTGCAGCGAATTGACGCATGGTGCAGGGAATGGCAATTGAATCTCAATGAAGACAAGTGTAATGTGCTGCGAATACATAGAAAGATAGTTCCCATATCATTTAGCTACAAAATAGCAGGTCAGCAACTGGAAGCAGTTAATTCCATAAATTATCTGGGAGTGCGCATTAGGAGTGATTTAAAATCGAATGATCATATAAAGTTGATCGTCGGTAAAGCAGATGCCAGGCTGAGATTCATTGGAAGAATCCTAAGGAAATGCAATCCGAAAACAAAGGAAGTAGGTTACAGTTCGCTTGTTCGCCCACTGCTTGAATACTGCTCAGCAGTGTGGGATCCGTATCAGATAGGGTTGATAGAAGAGATAGAGAAGATCCAACGGATAGCAGCGCGCTTCGTTACAGGATCATTTAGTAATCGCGAAAGCGTTACGGAGATGATAGATAAACTCCAGTGGAAGACTCTGCAGTAGCTCGGTACGTGCTTTTGTTAACGTTTCGAGAACATACCTTCACCGAAGAGTCAAGCAGTATATTGCTCCCTCCTACGTATATCTCGCAAAGAGACCATGAGGATAAAACCAGAGAGATTAGAGCCCACACAGAAGCATACCGGCAATCCTTGTTTCCACGAACAATACGAGACTGGAATAGAAGGGAGAACCGATAGAGGTACTCAGGTACCCTCCGCCACACACCGTCAGGTGGCTTGCGGAGTATGGATGTAGATGCAGATGTATTGCGAAGCATGCTCAAATAACGCTCGCTGTTCACAGTTTCTTCAAAGAAAAAGTGTGCAATAAGTCCGTGAATGGAAATTGCTGCCCACGCTGTAATCCTCGGGCCGGCCGGAGTGGCCGTGCGGTTCTGGGCGCTACAGTCTGGAACCGAGCGAACGCTACGGTCGCAGGTTCGAATCCTGCCTCGGGCATGGATGTGTGTGATGTCCTTAGGTTAGTTAGGTTTAATTAGTTCTAAGTTCTAGGCGACTGATGACCTCAGAAGTTAAGTCGCATAGTTCTCAGAGCCATTTGAACCATTTTTGTAATCCTCGGAGCATAATGTTGTCGTTCATGAAGCACTTGTGGGTTTTCAGTGGCCCAAAAGCGTACATTTTGTTTGTTAACCACATCGTCTGAATGAAAATGCGCCTCGTCTGAAAACCTAACGTAGTTGAGAGTTTCTTCCCTATCATCCGCCTACTGCTGCTTGTGTTTTTCAGTGAGCTTCTGTGCACAGGTCATCTTGTATGGGTACATATGGAGGTCACTTTTAAGAATGCGTTGAACGGAGCGTCTGGATATTCCCAGTTGCACTGTTACCTTTGTACAATACTTCCCGGGACTTCTCTGTACAGCAACTCGTCCCACTTCAATATTCTCCGGCGAAAAAACAGGCTTAGGCCGAGGTCGCTTTCGCTTCCAGTACTGTTCCTCCCTGTACAAATTTATCGTACAACCTGTGGATGGTCTTCTTGCAAGAGACCCATCGTATGTTGCACTGTTGTCGAAAACGCCTGTGAGTCACAACAAGGCTTTTCGTTTCACGAAAAAGTAACACAATTGCCGATCATTGCTGTGTCGTCAGTCTTCAATTGTCAGCCATTGCTGCTTACTAGTCTCCTAGCTGCAGTATCGTGAATTACTCGTCATTTCGTAGCTCATTTGTTTTTCCAAGACCTGCTGCTATAGAGATCCCAGCGGGATATCTAATGTGCGTCGTAAATTGTGAAAAAAACAATTGGAAACACATTTCGTGCGCCACCCTGTAGATTTCGTGAACTCTACCGATAACTTCCCCATCTTTAGAGCGACGATTTCTTCATTGTAGACTGTGACCTCTTTAAAATTAGACCTGACGATATATTCTCTTGCACCATAACACCCATACCAGTGCATGACTAAGTGAGTTTTTTGGTAGTCTCCAACATTTTCCACAATTTAGCCGAAAATTGCATTATTCGTAATCTTACAAAAGTCCTTTTCAAAATCACGTGCCACAGAAGCTCTCTTTTCGGTATTTACACCAACGCATTCCTTCTACCAGGGATGCTACTTGAAGGAAATAGCACGAGTAACTCTCTAGAGTTTCAAAAACATATCCCACATCAGAATCTGCCGCCACAGATGAGAAATTACCCAGTCTGACAATTTCTTCACTAGACAACACTGAACCCCTCCAATAATTAAAGACTGTAGCATGGCGTGCGACTATTAGGTGTTTATATCCCAGTAGATGATATAACTTAAATTTCAGGATGTATTATTGAACTCTTACCCATTCATTGTTCATTTGCTTTGGCGTGCCTATGGACAAATTAGCAAAGACCATGGGAAATCCTGTGCTCGAGAAACAGCAGCATGTGAACGTCAGCTAGGAGTTCTCCGTTAAAACGTCTGAGTTTGAGCGCAGCGTCCCACAAAAGCCTTGGCTTGATTGAGTAGAATGCCAAATCCTGAAAGTATGTTTCCATGCACCCACTCTGGATTTGTTCGAAAATGTTTGCAAGTAAGTGTAAATTTTTGTCTATATAATGACTTGCATACTCCCCTAAATTAGAGCGATCTTAAGCTCCTGCCAAACATTCACTCCATGTCCATACTCTGCATTCGTTATAGCATTGCCCGGGGGATGCGGTTACGTCAAGCAATGTAGATTCATTTAGTTTCTCCGTCGAGTCCAGATATTAATGTGGGAGTACCCCTTTCTTCGTAACAAGCTGAAACTTGGCATCATCAGGATGTCCAGCCCGAGTGAGACGCGCATCCTCTTAACACATGGCTTCAGCGGATTTCTGTAGTGGTGCTTGCATCAATCTTCGTGAGTCCAGGAAGTGCAGAGTAATGCTCTCGGCGATAGATTTCTCTGTAATGCCACGTAGGATACTAATCTGATTATTGCAGAGACCACATGCAGCCAAGGGCTCAGCAATGAAATGAGCATCACACTCACTTAAATTTTGGATGAAAATGGGTCTTTGTCGTAGGAGTCTGTAAGTCATGTTGCTTGAATTGTGTGCAGCACCGTGTAAGTTGCCAGTCAGGTGGCCATGAACCTAATATGGTCTTCCATCTTTATTAAGTAATGGCTGCCCACAAATACAGCAGTCAACAGAATTCTCATACAGTGGTTGATTTTCCGGCATACTTGTCTTAGGGACGTTGGTGTTATAAATCACATCAACATTCCTTGGAAGTTCTTCAAGCTAAGAGACTATTCATCTCACAGGATCCTTCGTGATGCGTGAATCAAAATAATTAGAACTACGGTCATGTGCACATGCAAACTGATACACTGCCACAAATGGTAAGTTTGTGAGAGTAGCAAGGAGGCAGTGGGATGACCCTCACAGTGCCCCACAGCAGCGAGAAGGTACTCAAAGTTGGTGTGTACAACATAGGGTACTTGCTCTTTGTGGAGAAAGTTTTTAAACTTGAAGAAATTATTCACCTTATTGGGCAACTCTACATGCACTGTGTCCTGTGTAGAGCCATTCACCAGTTGCTCCGTTAATATCTCTCGTAAATAACGGGTTCAGGAATCTATGACAAGTCTGTCATGTACCGTTTTCTGTGAAAAATTTGGAGTAAATAGGATAGGACATATTTTTGATATAGTACTAGTGTTGTAGCTTACCCTGGGAGATTAGGAACAAATTTCCATGCATCCCACACTGACCAAAGAATTGGGAGAAGTGAAGGGATCCAGTGACTTTATAAATAACATTATTCTGCTCATCGTAATCATAATCATCAATATGCTTATCTGACTTGCATTCGCCCAGAGCGTATACATGAAAAAGTATATGAAGATTCTGTTTCTCAAATTTGTCGGTGTCCTGGAGTCTCTTGGGGAACGTGGATCCCCATATATTGGATCAAACTCATGCACGTTACTTAGAAAACAGGATCCTGATAATAGATTCTTCCTCAACTCTCTTTCTTTACATTCTGAGAGTGGAGCACAATGGCTTCACTGTAATGTCCTCAAACCACTCAGCAACTGAGGTGTCCCACGCTACAATGCCATCATCACTTTCTTTACAGATAACGGTGTTTTCGGTAACACCCTCTTTAGGTGGGAGAGTGAAATTACAGCACAGCATAGTACTGGACTCAATTGCAGGATACCACGGATTGTCCATGATCTTGGAAAGTTCGCTTTGCAGAACAGGTAGGCATTTGGATCGGATTTTGATACCCAACTATATTATGGACGCTGGTAAACAATATTCTTTCCAAAATACATCTCGAATCCTTGTGCACGGAATTGCTTGTGGCATAGTTTATCATCCTCATCACTACCACAATAGGCGGAGAGGTTGTCACTGAAGCTATATCTAACGAACTCATCCAGTTTTCGATGGTCCTGGTGCCGGCGACATTAGTGCAGACATTTACGGAGCTGCAGTACATCAAGGTCTGAGTTTTGGCATTTGTGATGCTGGCTATTGCGCTAACGAAGTCCCAGGTTTTGGCGATGCTGGTCCTGGCACTGCTGCTCACAGTAGTCCATGTGCAGTTCCTTCCTTGAGTATTTCCTCTAGCATAGGCATACACTCATCAGCGCTATCATCTAACACAGAGTCATGTTATGGTGTAAACTATCTCATTGAAATGTAGCGACTCATTACATATTGCTAACCTTGTGGCTAGCTGACTAGAATAAAAAACAACAGCACTTGTTAAGCATGCATGCACATAAACAACATCAATCCATATGTATTGATTCACAGACATAAAGCCGTATGCTGCTGACTGAATGGAATAGTTCACTAAACAGGTGTATTTGATTTTGAGGAGCTGCATGTGATAACACTAACATAAACTACGGACATAATTTTGCAAAATCTATTCTGTACCACACTCTGACAAATCACTAAATTCATTTTACAATTATGAACGTAAACAAAAAACAATTTTAAGAAAGTGAGAGTAAAAACACGGTGGAAATTAATTTAGGTCATGTTTCTGTGACTGTGGAAAACACGGGAAAGTATTAAAACGTATCGCAGTGGAACATAATTGTTACATAAGCTTTCAGTTTATAGATTCCTTCAACATTCTGGCATGTTCTCCGGAAAATTTTTTTATCTTATTTAAAAACCTCATCAGCTGAAAATAACAAGGAAACATTTATCCAACAGTAAACATCTTTATTTAATTAATAAGGAAGGAGTGTATGTATGAGCATGTAGCTGACGAATGCGTTTTTTTGGACGAGGAGCTGCCGTCAATTGAAGCCTTCGCCGTGGTGCCCGAGCGGTTCTAGGCGCTACAGTCTGGAACCGCTCGACCGCTACGGTCGCGGGTTCGAATCCTGCCTCGGACATGGATGTGTGTGATGTCCTTAGGTTAGTTAGGTTTAAGTAGTTCTAAGTTCTAGGTGACTGATGACCTTAGAAGTTAAGTCCCATAGTGCTCAGAGCCGTTTAAACCAATTTTTTGAAGCCTTCAAAAGTATGCTTACTGTTGAAGATACTAAAAAAAATATTGATACCAAAGACCATAAAAGGCGTGGTGTCAATTTGAATGTAATTTAATAGGACATTAGTCCGACTTATATCTGAAAACCGATGTCTTGTAGCTGACCGATGTCTTGGAAAATTTCCACGCACTCTGACTTAAAATGCACCACCTGGATACAGTATATTATCTGAATACAGAAGGTTTAGAGTTGAATGTTTTGCTGTTAACATCCCATGTAAAATTGAAACTTACTGCGGACACACAACAATTACAATTTTTTGCTTTGGAGGTGGTATTGTTCACTTTTAGGATACACACATGCCACTACAAGAAATAGGTTATCTACTCATTAGAACGAAAATATCTCAATGATACTAGTCCCTACAACTTTTCAATAACTCTCTGGCTTTGCATGGCAGTCTGTGGACAGTTTTGATCAAATGAGCGCATCAGACGATTCAGACATAGGCTATATTTTAGAAGTAGATCTTAAGTATCCAGAAAATATCGACGAACTTCATTTCAGTCTACCGTGCCTGCAGTAAATGGTGCTACCATCAAGAGTAAACAAGCCTAGAGTTCCAAAGAAGTTGATGTCCACATTTTATGATAAAAATTACGTGATCCATTACAGAAATTTTAAGCAATCTTTGAACAACAATCACTAAGCAAAATTCACCAAATATTATCATTCCATCGATCTCCTTAAATGAAACCATACTCAAAATGAATGTTTTCAATCTAATGAATAACAACACTTTTTGACAAAACTTTGCATAATATGCAAAAAAATTGTGATCTGAATCTAGTGATTATAAATCCGAATTTCAAACCTTGTTTGGCCAGAGAAACGTTCGAGGGAAATGCAGTGCTGCACTACTGCTTGTTCTTCTTCAAGTGAAAAACGTTTTGTAACTTGAACGAGGCCAATACTACCTTTGCCGGTTTTAAGAGGTTTTCTTAAGGCACCTTCTGAAAACTTTGGGTGCTTGATGTATTTAGCTCCAATTTTCAACAATGTCAGGAGCTCGACTGTAAAACGGCTCTTTTACAAGCTGTTGCGTCCATGTTTTCCGTCGGTTTATGAAAAAATATCACTATTGAAGACGTGATTATATTGGAAGTGTGTTTGTGAGGTTTGAGATGTTTGAAACAACCACCATCCAACGAAAGAAAAATGACAGGAAAGACAAATTCATGTAAGTTCTCTAAACTGAATAGTGAGGCAACTAAAGGACGAGTGGCATTCAGTAATTAATGCAACACTTTTTTTACTGAAGGGAGGTTGGTTTTACTTAGGAGTCCAATACACCATATTATTCCTCACTCTTTTGGTTGTTGTTGTTGTGGTCTTCAGTCCTGAGACTGGTTTGATGCAGCTCTCCATGCTACTCTATCCTGTGCAAGCTTCTTCATCTCCCAGTACCTACTGCAACCTACATCCTTCTGAATCTGCTTAGTGTATTCATCTCTTGGTCTCCCCCTATGATTTTTACCCTCCACGCTGCCCTACAATACTAAATTGGTGATCCCTTGATGCCTCAGAACATGTCCTACCAACCGATCCCTTCTTCTGGTCAAGTTGTGCCACAAACTTCTCTTCTCCCCAATCCTATTCAATACTTCATCATTAGTTATGTGATCTACCCATCTGATCTTCAGCATTCTTCTGTAGCACCACATTTCAAAAGCTTCTATTCTCTTCTTGTCCAAACTATTTACCGTCCATGTTTCACTTCCATACATGGCTACACTCCATACAAATACTTTCAGAAATAACTTCCTGACACTTAAATCTATACTCGATGTTAACAAATTTCTCTTCTTCAGAAACGCTTTCCTTGCCATTGCCAGTCTACATTTTATATCCAGACTGATAACAACATCCTCTTGAGTAGTCCCCGCCCGGAGAGCCGAATGGGGGACTATTTTACCTCCGGAATATTTTACCCAAGAGGACGCCATCATCATTTAATCATACAGTAAAGCTGCATGCCCTCGGGAAAAATTACGGCCGTAGTTTCCCCTTGCTTTCAGCCGTTCGCAGTACCAGCACAGCAAGACCGTTTTGGTTATTGTTACAAGGCCAGATCAGTCAATCATCCAGACTGTTGCCCTTGCAACTACTGAAAAGGCTGCTGCCCCTCTTCAGGAACCACACGTTTGTCTGGCCTCTCAACAGATACCCCTCCGTTGTGGTTGTACCTACGGTACGGCTATCTGTATCGCTGAGGCACGCAAGCCTCCCCACCAACGGCAAGGTCCATGGTTCATGGTTCATCTCTTGGTCTCCCCCTATGATTTTTACCCTCCACGCTGCCCTCCAATACTAAATTGGTGATCCCTTGATGCCTCAGAACATGTCCTACCAACCGATCCCTTCTTCTGGTCAAGTTGTGCCACAAACTTCTCTTCTCCCCAATCCTATTCAATACTTCATCATTAGTTATGTGATCTACCCATCTGATCTTCAGCATTCCTCTGTAGCACCACATTTCAAAAGCTTCTATTCTCTTCTTGTCCAAACTATTTACCGTCCATGTTTCACTTCCATACATGGCTACACTCCATACAAATACTTTCAGAAATAACTTCCTGACACTTGGTTACAAAATCCTATTCTTCAACATAAACTCCGTTTAGTGAGGCGGCCTTACGCCTCCTTTCTGGAAGGGCCTGTGTGCCTGCGTGATACCACTCTACTGGCCGACATCGGAGCCAACGACTTGCTGCATCAATAACCTCCCTGTCAGCCACAAGCTGCTTCTCAGTGCGCGATCTTGCTGCTATGATGACAGACGCCTCACCCAACGACTCACAGTGTTAGTGTTCACTGCCAGGTCTCTGTAGACATTCTGCAAGAGCCTATGAATACCTGCGCCGTACTGATTTTCCGCCGAAAGGAATTCAGTGATAGCTCTCTGCTTGGAACGCACCTCCGTTGCAGATGCCGTTTTGTAGGCTACCGCCTGTTGGAACTTCTTGGAACTGCAGAGACCTATAGGGGCTGAAGTGGAAACATTCCACCGTGTCCCACAAAAATATCCTCATTTTTTCCTACCGAAACTGGCTGAGAAAAAGATGTACTGCGTAAATAAATACCAACAGAAAAAAGCTTAAATGTGCTTCAAGGGACTACACACGTCAAAGAATAGGTTATGGGATAAGACTTCGCATATACACAGTCCATTCACATTAATGTGACCACCACCTATGTTCGACGTCAACGTGCATTATCCGCTTGCAGATGGCAGGTGGTATCACTAACAGACTGGCAGTGGAGGGTACGTAAAGCGTGTAAAGCGTGTCGCGGTGGGTGGGGAGGGGGGGAGGAGGAGGGGAGGGGGGCGGGCGACGCGGAAATCAGTCCAGTCGTATCGCCGTTGGGCGCCCATAAGATCCCAAACCACACACAGTACAGTCGTTGGTGTATTGCGGAAAGGGAGCCATTTACCAGACGTCCAAAAGGGAAAGATCATTGGCATTGGCTTTCGGGACAAAGGTGGAAGCATTTCCGAAACAGCTGAGTTTTTAAGCTGTTGCGTGCCGCCATAGTTAGAATGACAAAATGGCGCTATCCATAATCAGCGCCGAGGCAACTGAGGTGCACCAAAGGCTATAGTGACAGGTATGAGTGACGGCGGCAGCAACGTGTATGAGCGAGTAGAAGTGCAACTGTTCACCAACAGACCGCCCAGATGAACCAATGGACTACCAACAGTATCCCCTCAACAGCCTCTCAGCGAACGCTGCTGCGTACGGGGCTCTGCAGCAGGTGCCCAGATCATGCACCCATGCTGACTGCTATGCATCAGCGACGAAGGTTGGAAATTGCACGCCAGTACCGCCACTGAGTGGCGACAGGAGGCCTTTTCATATAAATCACGTTTAATGCTCCAGATGGCAGTTGGCGTCTACGGCGTGAAACGTCTGGAAGCAAACATTCCGCAACAAGAACGAAACATTATGGTTTGTAAAATATTTTCGTGGCATTCCCTGACTGATCCCGTCATTCTGGAAGACACAATGGATGGAAACAAGGATGCATCTATTCTTTGATACCATTTCCACTCCAAAATGCAGTTTTTTTTCCTCGGCACGATAGCCCGTACCAGCAGGACACTGCAGCGTGTTGAACAGCTTGCATTTCCTCATCTATAATCTGTGTGATCTATATGTTACCTAAAAGCAATGATGCGAGCTACTCATTTAACCTGTGAGGTGGCTACATATTGGTCATATAGCATTTAAAACGCGTGTTATCATGTTACATCCGTCTGCACGAAGCTGGTAATGCTTATAGTGTCAGACTGACGCTATCTACGTACTCGCATTGTTTTGATTATATGATACACGCTTTCTGACACGATTAAATACAGAAAGCAATTTTTAACCTTCGTTGCATGTGAAGGATAGACATTAGCCAGTACGATGAAGGCGGAGAACCGCAAGACTCTCGTAACCTTAGCTCAGTAGCCCCGTTTGACGTGTCCATCGTAGCTTATAATGCACATGAGTCCATGAACGCAGTAGAAAACAGTTTGGATGATACCATCTGCGAAGTCCTTTGAGACACCATGTAGCGCTTACTACCCCTCCCTCACTAATTACCTAATTACGGTGAGATATCGAATGTTCCTATCGTGACACTTTGCTGCGTCAGGCATGCTAAGATCACAAGTTATTCTTTGGGAATTGTTGTATGAGGAGAACCACGTCTCCAAGCGTGACTTGGGAGAGGTGTGCGTACCTCTTGTCTTCTTTAGCGGTCTCGTTGTCCCCACCTGATTCCCTCTCCGTCATCCGCAGATTCTAACACACATTCATAAAACAGTGAGTGTTTGCAGTAGCGCTTGGAAATATTTCTACACTCGTTAATGATAGCTCGAAATATTGGGATGTCAGCTGATTTTTTATTACTTCATTCTCAAAATCAAGAAATGATCACTTTTAAGAGCCAGTCTTGTATTGCTGTTTGCATCACCGATAGCGGAATCGAATTATCACTTATAGAGTAGCATAGTAATGTATAGCAACCGTCATCACACGAATTCGTTGACATATAGAAACCGCTCATATAAGTATATGAAGGTCTTATTTCAATCGTGGTTGGTGTTGTGTTGGTTTTAGGGCACAAAACTGCTATGGTCATTAGCGTTTCAATAGTGGCACAAGTCCATTACCTGCACTTTTCTGTCTATAATGCTTCTGAAATTAATGATCCAAACAAACAGAAAGAAAGGTACATCTCTAACAAGAAGCCATATGCCTGAATATTTTTGGTATCTCAACCGCATATTTATCAGCGCTCATTTAACTTTAGGACTCTGTATCTCAATATGAACAAAGCTGGACTTGTACCACTATTGAAATAAGCCCTTCATATGTTCCCGGGCCAATGTCGTGGTGTCTTCCGAAGACGAAGTTGCCAAGGCAAGGTAAGTACGTCGCGACGGAAACACAAGCGAACATAGTCACTGTCAGTAGCAACGACGAATAAGGGACGCTGACGTAGACACACCCCGACGATTTTCCATA
Organism: Schistocerca americana; assembly: GCF_021461395.2. Lineage (NCBI taxonomy): Eukaryota > Metazoa > Arthropoda > Insecta > Orthoptera > Acrididae > Schistocerca > Schistocerca americana. Next base: position 662,724,901 of record NC_060130.1, read on the forward strand.
TGCTACTGCATCAGCTCGCTTACTCACGTATGTGCGCAGTGCCGCTCAGTTAGCCAGCAATCATCGCCGAAGACGACAGCATCGTCTCTGTAGCGAGCCAGCAGTGCTACAGTTTTATTAAACAGAACTCTGCACAAATGTTTATCGTCAATTGTACTCTGTGAGAAGAGAGTAGTACCTTGTTCTGTACAACTTATACAGTATTGTTGAATGACAGCAATGAATTCCTGGGGACATGGATCGTTACAAAGTTTCTACACTCCTGGAAATTGAAATAAGAACACCGTGAATTCATTGTCCCAGGAAGGGGAAACTTTATTGACACATTCCTGGGGTCAGATACATCACATGATCACACTGACAGAACCACAGGCACATAGACACAGGCAACAGAGCATGCACAATGTCGGCACTAGTACAATGTATATCCACCTTTCGCAGCAATGCAGGCTGCTATTCTCCCATGGAGACGATCGTAGAGATGCTGGATGTAGTCCTGTGGAACGGCTTGCCATGCCATTTCCACCTGGCGCCTCAGTTGGACCAGCGTTCGTGCTGGACGTGCAGACCGCGTGAGACGACGCTTCATCCAGTCCCAAACATGCTCAATGGGGGACAGATCCGGAGATCTTGCTGGCCAGGGTAGTTGACTTACAACATCTAGAGCACGTTGGGTGGCACGGGATACATGCGGACGTGCATTGTCCTGTTGGAACAGCAAGTTCCCTTGCCGGTCTAGGAATGGTAGAACGATGGGTTCGATGACGGTTTGGATGTACCGTGCACTATTCAGTGTCCCCTCGACGATCACCAGTGGTGTACGGCCAGTGTAGGAGATCGCTCCCCACACCATGATGCCGGGTGTTGGCCCTGTGTGCCTCGGTCGTATGCAGTCCTGATTGTGGCGCTCACCTGGACGGCGCCAAACACGCATACGACCATCATTGGCACCAAGGCAGAAGCGACTCTCATCGCTGAAGACGACACGTCTCCATTCGTCCCTCCATTCACGCCTGTCGCGACACCACTGGAGGCGGGCTGCACGATGTTGGGGCGCGAGCGGAAGACGGCCTAACGGTGTGCGGGACCGTAGCCCAGCTTCATGGAGACGGTTGCGAATGGTCCTCAGGAGCAACAGTGTCCCTAATTTGCTGGGAAGTGGCGGTGCGGTCCCCTACGGCACTGCGTAGGATCCTACGGTCTTGGCGTGCATCCGTGCGTCGCTGCGGTCCGGTCCCAGGTCGACGGGCACGTGCACCTTCCGCCGACCACTGGCGACAACATCGATGTACTGTGGAGACCTCACGCCCCACGTGTTGAGCAATTCGGCGGTACGTCCACCCGGCCTCCCGCATGCCCACTATACGCCCTCGCTCAAAGTCCGTCAACTGCACATACGGTTCACGTCCACGCTGTCGCGGCATGCTACCAGTGTTAAAGACTGCGATGGAGCTCCGTATGCCACGGAAAACTGGCTGACACTGACGGCGGCGGTGCACAAATGCTGCGCAGCTAGTGCCATTCGACGGCCAACACCGCGGTTCCTGGTGTGTCCGCTGTGCCGTGCGTGTGATCATTGCTTGTACAGCCCTCTCGCAGTGTCCGGAGCAAGTATGGTGGGTCTGACACACCGGTGTCAATGTGTTCTTTTTTCCATTTCCAAGAGTGTAGTTCAAGTTGTAGTAGAGTGATCTGCCGTTTTATACATTCATGTTCAGAAAAAAACAGAACACCTTGAACGACTACAAGATAGGACGTTCATATTCACAGGACACGTACATTTTTATGTAGGCGCGCTGGCCCCGGATCGAATCCGCCGGGCGGATTAACGGCGACGGCTGGTGTGCCGGCCGGCCTGGATGTGGTTTATAGGCGGTTTCCCACATCCTACTAGGTGAATACCGGACTGGTCCCCACGTCCCACCTCAGTTACACGACTCACAGACATTTGAAACACATTCACACTATTTCACGATTTACACTCGACGCCGACAGCTGGGGTACGTTAATTCCGTCCTGGGGGGTACGTGGTGGCGGCAGGAAGGGCACCCCTTAAAATTAACATGCCAAATCCGGTAACCACGGCCGACCCTGCGTAACCGCGGGAAAAGGCGAAAGCGATAGATAGATAGTACATTATTATGTTCTGCAGAAATGATTAGCATTTGAACCATGTCGACGCTCGGGTTCAAGGTGAACATCCATATCGCGGCACGATATTGCCCATCGGTAAAATGTACCTGCGGCTCTCGTTGTCGCTATAAACCGAACGTAATGGATCAATGCTACTTTAGCAGACATGAAGGATGCCTCACAGACGTATGCGCGAGCCGTACCGTCAAATCAGGAGTATCAAAGAGGGCTCATTATTGACAAGAGATAATGTAAGCATCCATCTTGGAAATTGCTGCTTGTGAGGGACGAAGTGTTTCGGCAGTGCAACGGGTATGTGCAGAATGGTTCACGGAAGGCCGTAGAACAAGACGAGGTGGTTCACGTCGCACCACCCAGAACACTTCACCCCTCTCCCGCAAGAAGATCGACATCTCATCCGAATGGCATTGCAGGACAGCTCTCCGTCCTTCTCGGCTCTGGCGCAACAGTGGAACACATCGTACACTCTCAGGGGTGACAGTCCGTCGCCGTTTATTACAGCACGGGTTACGTGCGCGTCGTCCACTTCTCCGCCTGCCTTTTACGAATGTGCAGAAACATGCTAGACGGCAGTGGCGTATGGAACGACGTCACGGAGGCAGGAATGGTATCAGATAGCGCTTTCAGACGAATCCAGGTTCTGTTTGTTTGAAAATGATGGCTGCATTTTGGTTCGCTACAGTCAGGGGAGCCAGATATGGTGACTGCATTCGCACGAGACATACAGCGCCAACTGAAGGACCTTGGTGTGGGGTGCCATTGGGCACAACCATAAATCACAGTTGGTTCGTCTCCAGGGAAATACGACCAGTGTGACCTACGTGAATGAAATCCTGCGACCTGTAGCCATACTCTTTCTGCAAAACACCCCAGACATTATTTTTCAGCAAGAGAATGCGCGACCACATGTTGTTACACGAACACGTACCTTCTTGGTGTCACAGGATGTCAGCCTTTTGCCCTGGCCCGGCAAACCACCAGACTTATCACCAATCGAAAATCTGTGGGATGTGGTGAAACGACAGGTGCAGCGCTGTGAGCCAGTGTCAACCACCACAGATGAACTTTGGAACCAGGTGAATGTAGCACGAGTGACTATACCATAGGACGCCATTCGTATCTTATACACGCCGATGCTATAACGCATGGAACAAGCTATCAGGACCCATGGCGGGCCTTGTGTCTACTGGGCAACAGGACACATGGTGAACCGATGTGACTGAAATGTTAATCGTTTCTGCAGAACATACTAATGTGCACGGCCTGTGAAGATCAACGTCCTATCTCAAGTCGTTCATGGTGCTCTGTTTTTTTTTATGAACAGAAGCGTATATCTCTGTAGGTCCATCTCTTTAGAGATGGTTGCGGAACTCGGCTGTTGGATACGGGAGGTCAAGTTTGACACCTTTCAGCCGTCTAGTTTCCAAACTTGTTTTATTTGTCTACCAGTTCTAGCGTTTTACTAAGTCATCTTCAGGCCCCTGACCGACAGGTACGAAGATTCTACCTCGGTTCTGGTCATGACAAGTGTGATATTGTAGACTCATCTGTCCCCCTCCAGGAGTAAATTAAAAACCCACTACTGTACCGACGAGTGTTGTTACGCTAAATAAGATAATATGCTCTGCACACAAGTACTACTTGTCTGAAAACTAGTCATAGAAAGTCTAGTTAGCCTACAGTTTCGCACCTGCCCGCTCAGGACGCATTCATGATTGATCGGTTCAGTCCACCAATGATACATAACATTAAACGAAATCGTTTACTAAGCTCTGAGTGTGAGATTAGAGGTATTTAAACGGTAATTAGACAGGCATCTGTGTGGAAACATCACCAGCGTATTTGTAACTCTGGATCAATATTTGCCGGCCGGAGTGGCCGAGCGGTTAGCGGTTCTAGGTGCTTCAGTCTGGAACCGCGCGACCGCTACGGTCGCAGGTTCGAATCTTGCCTCGGGCATGGATGTGTGTGTTGTCCTTAGGTTAGTTAGGTTTAAGTAGTTCTAAGTTCTAGGGGACTGATGACCTCAGCAGTTAAGTCCCATAGTGCTCAGAGCCATTTGAACTATTTGGATCAATATTTAAACCCTAGACATAAATAATCACAGTTATGTGCTTGTCACCAATGCTAACAGGTGAAGCACAGCTTTCTGTGCACGGTTCAGCACAACTCGGCTTCGTTCTCACGCTGTCCTGCCATCTGTCCCTTGTGGGGTGAGGTATTCTGCTGATCACGTCTGTCAATTGCGGCAACGTGAGGCTTAATACACTATATGACAAAATGTGACAAATCGTGGGCTGAAACTGGGCATAAATGCCACATCTAGTCAAGAGAAGTCAGTGAGTAGCCAAATAACGAAAAGCCAACATGAAGAGAATAAGACCTAGCATCTGACTAACGAGCCAACGGACTTGGCGCAGTGGTAACACTGGTTCCCGTCAGATCACCGACGTTAAGTACTGTCGCGCTGGGCTAGCACTTGTTTGGGTGACCATCCGGTCTACCGAACGCTGTTGGCAAGCGGGGTGCACTCAGTCCTTGTGAGGCAAACTGAGGAGCTACTTGATTGAGAAGTAGCGGCTCCGGTCTCGAAAACCGGCATACAGCCGGGAGAACGGTTCGCTGACAACATGCCTCTCCATATCCGCATCCAATGACGCCTGTGGTCTTAGGATGACACGGGGGCCGGTCGGTACCGTGGCGCCTTCCAAGGATTGAGTTTAGTTTAGTTTTTTATCTGCCTAACGAGGTCGGCGAAGTACTACGGTGCTGGCCATTAAAACTGCAACAACATGAAGGCAGCATGCGATTGGTGTAAGGTCTTATACATTCTTTGCTATTTATATGATTGGGATTTCATCAGAAAATCACAAAAAGGGTAGGAGTAATACCGTCTACAGTCAGCATATAAGGGAAGAATATGAAGCATATTTCTCATTTATAAAGCGTATCTGTATACTGTTCGTCTGTAAGAAGATTAAATAACGTGTAGCAATTGGTGTTTCCGTGATCACACAGATCATTAATGGGCGGCTGACAAGCAAGGGGCTGAACTCACGACGCTTGGCGCCAAATAGCATTCACCTCCGTACACCAACAATCCCGTTTGTAGTGGTGTCAGGAATATTCGGCCTGGAATATCATAGAGTGCAGTAGAATTGTCTTCAGTGTTGAGTCCCGCTTCGAAGTGAGCCTCGATGACCAGTGGAGCCGTGTCTGGAGGTGTCTGCCTGCACGTGCTGGAATTCGTCAGTGGCCTGTTGAGGGTGCGTTATATTGTTTCGCGATATTGCTGCATTGCGCCGACGGGAATATGCCCAACGACATCAGTGAATACAGAAGTGGAATCACATCTTTTCAGACGAGTTCCGGTTCTATCTACAGCATCACGAAGGACTGACGTTGCCATACTGCATTCGTCATCGTCATACGAGCCCAGCACTTACCATTAAGGTATGGAATGTCACTGACTGTATAACACGATCAACTCTGATTCGCATAGTCGGTATTTGGAGAGCAGGCGTTGCATTTTCACGCAAGGTCTTTCAACAATATAACGCAAGATCGCATGTTGCTGTGCTATCCTCATACATCTCGATAGAAAAGGTGTTCCACTGTTGCTGAGGCCAGAACATTCTTCAGATTTCTCATCATCTGTTCATGAGTTGCCGAGAGACTAAACTGCAGCACTCGCCTGCCACTACTGTTGATGAGGGCTGAAGTAGCACTGAATTGCATACCTGTAGGTATCATCCAAGCTTGCTTAGACACGCAGCCCAGCCGGGTTAGGGTCATAACTTCTCTCAGAGATGGTAGCTCGGAGTACTAATTGCGCACGCTGCGTACCCTCAGATCACGCAGAAATTTAATCATGCATTCTTCCCACAGTGCTACAGAGGCACCATTTAAGTAAAACGCAGTTTTTTCTATATTTCTTGTTGGATAGCAGTGCAACTGGTTTTCAAACCATAAAAAGACAACTTCGAAGCAAGATAGCGGAATCAGGCATACGCAGGCATCACGTAAACTATCGGATCAAAAGTATACGGACACCCCTATTTAATGCGGAATTGTTCACCAGATGACACGAGATGCATACATACCAATATAAAAGGAGGCGGGGCGTATTGCGTTGTCAGTAGAGAAGCAATAGCAGCAGAGTGGGTCAGTCAGGAGAGCTGCTAGACTTCAGCCGTGGACCAGTCACTGGATGTGATCTGAGTAACAAATGCATCAGGGACGTGTCAGCCCTTCTAAAGCTGGTCAAGACGGCTGCTGGTAATGTGCTTGTGAAATAGAAACTCAAAGGAACAAACGCAACTAAACCAAGACCAGACAGGCCTCATATACTGACAGGCAGGGAATATCGAACATTGCCCGGAGTGGGCGTGAAATCAGCAGAAGAAATCGCTTGTGAGTTCCAGAGTGCTATGAACAGTCCATGTAACACAATGACTGTAAGTAAATAGTTAAGGAGTATGTGGTACAGGGGTGGAGCAGCTCCTCATAAGTTACACATCTCTGTAATCAATGCTACGTGACCCTCGATATTATGTAAAGCGATACGCAATCGGACAGTGGACGACGGGAAACGAGTGATTTGTAGCGGTCAATTTTGCTATACCCTGTAGTAATCCAGTGAAAGGGTTATGGTTTGGCAAACGCCTGGAGAACGTTACTTGTCATCATGTATAGTGCCAATAGTGAAGTAAGGAGAAAGTTGCGTTACGCATTGGGGTTGTTTTTCGTGGTGAGGGTGGAGTCTCCCTATTGCGCTTAAGAAAATGGTAAATTTGGAAGGATATGAACACAATTCGCAGCATTGTATATTGATTACAGTAGAGGAACAGTTTGGAGACGTTGGCTGTATGAATTAAAATGGTGATGCACCCTGACATAAAGCAGAATCTGCGAGGTAATGGTTTGTCGACAATTACATTGCTGAATTGGACTGGCGTTCCCAGAGTCCCGACCTGAACAGAGTGGAAACCTCTGGGATGAATTGGGACGTCGACTTTGCTTCAGACTCCAGCGTCCAAGACCACTAACTTACCTGACTCCAACGTAGTTTATGAGGTTTGAGAGTAAAACAATCACTCATTTCTACAGCCATTCTTGTTGCAAATAATTCTGAAGTTTGGTAAGAATTTTGATTTTGGCCCATATAATATCCGTTAAAATATTATTTCCAGAAGGAGAACTACAATATCTACTATCTGTTTATAGTAAGATTTGGAATGAAAAGAACAATTTCACTGTAACTTCTGTAAACTTTCACAACACTATCTATCGTCAAAACCAGAAATGAAAGTGATTCTGTGGCACCAAAAGGACCAAAAAAATTACTACAGAGCCGTTATAAGGTGCTCGAACAGATGATCAAATATCAGCTAAGATGTTGGTTTGAAAATCATCAAATTTTCCTTGGTAACCTGGCAAGGTATCGGAAAGGTACGAGTACCATAAATATTCCCATTCTTCTGATGAAAGACACAAAATTTTGTTTCGGTAGCAACATCAACTTCCTACTAGTGTTTTTGGGTCAATTGATGCATAGTTTAAAGCTGCGCTCCCAGTGTTTGGTCCCACCCCCTACACAGCCAATTCCTCATCTCTTTCGCTAAACCGTTTCCCACCCATCCCCAGCTCCCTCTCCCCACACTCGCCCTGTCCAGTCATCCTCTCCCATTCTTCTTTTAGGCCACGCCACGCTGGCTGACCAGAGAGTTTCTGAGACACACAGCGTGCAAAGGAAGTCGTAACAGTTTCCTGATGCTGTTATTTCTTGCTGATACCTTTCTTCTGGTTTTCAAGCAGTATGTAGATCAAGGATTACTACTAAATATTTGGATAGTGCTCTGTTCTAATTGAATGTTTTCCCAGGTTACCTGCAACTTTCTTCTTGCTTGTCTCTTTTTTGAGCTAAAGAGGCATACGTGTGTTTTTGATAGCTTGAGTTTTGATTAGCTGTCTTGATAGGCATTACAATCATTTCTATAAACATTAAGGAACTGTCGAAGTGTAAGGAGGAGCTGTTCTGGAATATCTGCTACACTAACAAATGTGACTCATTATGCATCCTAAAGGTTACTAATTAAGAAAGTTTCTTGTGTACATATCAACCGCCAGGCAAGCAGAAAAGATCGCAGTAGGCGTTTCGTGATTGTGAACGATGCACGCTCGACCGCTTCTCAAATTAATCCAAATAATTCAGTGCGTTCCGAGTACTGAACTCGTAGAGGAGACCTGACTATGCTCGATAGTGAAAATGACCTTTCGTATCATTTATTTTTCCGAAATGTCAGGTCGTTTGATCCATCTGGGTGGAACTAACAGTTAGTAGCGTAATAGGTATATCATCAGAATGTTATACAGCACTGAAAAGACAGAAACGTATAAGACGAGTTTACTTGGAACCATTTTGGGGGTTGTCAACAGTCCGAAAGCGTGTAATTTATTGTGAAACTCTGGGGTAAAAAAGGGGAAAATACGAGCACATTTCATATGTTGTGCGAGTGCAAAGTATAGGTTTGTTGGAAATGGGTTGCTGTAAGGAGAGAGAAATGTATTGCGTCAGGCGAAAGGAGATGACGCAGCCGCCTTTGACAAGTTGAAGCAGGAGTTAGCATCTGTTAGAGTGCAGCTGAGCGGCATTACCTGTCATTGCTGCTCCCGTCAGCAGTGGCGTTTGTGTCCGCGCTGCTGCTAAGAAACGCGAGCGTGGACAACTCAGTAGTCTTACTTCTGTCCTCGAGCACTCCTTAATACTGCGTAGAACACTACAACAAAGGCTGCAAGTGCTGTGCACGGTGATCTTAAAATAACATCCTTCTCTCAGAGTGCAGATGTTCTACACGATTTCTCTCGTCAACGGTAGAGAATATCCCAGCACCAGCGCAGCACAAGTTCTTGAACGCCGAGAGGTCATCGCACCCGCGTCAGTCCAGGGGACAACGCGTAAGAAGCAGGTCTTCTAATTTAGATTTACCATATCCGTAACATATCTTAGTACAATATACAGTGAAGGTAAATTATGTAGACTATGATTAGTATGGTACAGAGTAGCATCAATCTGCCCGAGTTAGGCAGTGCATTTACCTAGAGTGAAACTGTACTGTTAGAATACGTCTTCGTAGAAACAGAAATTAGTGGTAGTAGGACAGGCAAACAAACTGAAATATAAGATGCGCTATGTTCTGAGGCTTCCAGGAGCTACAGGGTGAAACTAAGTTAAGGTCAGCTAACTGTGCAACTCCCAAAAAGAATGTCTCCAATGGATCCAGACAGGGAATGTGTAGGAAAGTGCACTGTCACGTAAGTAATTAATATTGTAGAGATACGGCGCTCATAAAGGTCCAGCAGCGTGTTCTTTTGTGTGACTGTAAATGTCAGACTTACGACAAGTTCATGAAACGAAGGGCCGTTAGTCGAAGCAGGAACATAAAAGCAAGTACCAGTGCTAGAAAGCATCTGACGGCGTCACAGGGTGAAATACCGCCATGTGATTGAGTTTCAGCAGAGCATAAAGAACGGTATATGAAAAACAAATTTTTAATATATATCATTTCGACTTGTGTGTGATTACTGAAAGGTCTCTATGTTTTACTAAAATTTAACTTCGTTTTCCATGTCTTTATCACCTCACACTTTAGGTGCACTTAGTTAATCAGGCTGAGAGAAAGAGTCAGCAACTGAGCGTGTCATTACCAGCCACATACATTCTCTGAATTCGTGTTTGTGTTGTATTTGTTTTACACGCATATATGTCGATTTACTAAGTAACTGTGTTTCCTCCACCATCGCCACACTTGATTATGTTGAGTGTTCGTAGTGTCTGGGGGCGGGTAAACTTCTTGTCTGCTACTGTGACAGTGTAGCCAATTTTTGTATAGGCTCAGAGAGATGCAAAGAGGTTTCATCTCTTCTGGTCGAAGCACTGTTGTGCCTATGTTGGCAGGGTGCGGAAAGGGTTTTCTCTGACGTTGTCTCCTACCTGTGAGGACACCTATTTGGCTAGTGTGCTGTTAACTCGTTCCTGTGATTTCAAAGAGAGGGGTTGTTCGAGGGAGCTTGTTTGCTGTAGTGAGTACGGCAACGGAGTTTGCTTCAGTTTCAGCCCAGCTGAAATCTTAACCAGTTCATTTCGCAACTTCAGGCTGTAGTAATGAAGCAGAATATTTCATTTATAATAGGAACTGTTCAGTTTTACTGGTAATTCTTTTGTTCAATCCAGACTTAGAAATGTTGAGCGTGGTTTGCTAGCTATACTAGATTTCCGTTGATATCTGTGTTTCCCAGAGTGAACGTAAGTGCGCTTGCCTTTCTGTATTAGTTATTCTTCTCTTTCCTTAGTTTAATCCGTATCCCGTCATTTGTACCCGTTAGTATGTGTGCCTTTGTTCAATACCACCTGTTAGTCGTTGATTTGAAGAGCCCTCAGTTCTCAGAATCTGTTTCATCTTGAGATTATTCCGCTATAATTTAATTATATGAGTAATTCCTCGTATGGGGTAAGCGACATTTCGGGATTTTCATATTTTTTATTGGTCTTGTGGGGCTTGTGCCACGTGTTAGAAAAACAAATGAGCCTTCAGCTCGTTGGTTTGCAGTTCTTTTACACTGGTATGGCCTAAATTACATTGCCTGCAACTGTGTTTTGTGTCTTACATGCATTCCCGATGTGTTCTGCATTTCAAATTGTAATTATCGGTCAATTCCACAGCCTGAGTTTTCCATGATACGAGTCAGGCCAGTGGAGTAATTAAGTTTGTGGTGTATGTAGTAGTTGCTCTAGTTTCTTTTCTGTCTTCTTCTTGGTGTTAGTGTAAATGCAAAATGCGTGTATGACTTTTTACTTTCAAGTTGTTCCTGTTTTGTGAAATCATAATGATTTACAAGCCCATCAGGCATATCATCGGATTATTTGTTGCACGTGTGTGATTATTTAAGACAAGCCCCAGCAACAATTAAGTTTTTATATAAATATGTAGCGCATTTATAATTGTTTATGTTAAAGTAAATGTTCAATACTAATTAAAGTGGAACTCCCTGTTACTGCTGATGATTCATTCCACACATTCGAGTCTTCGTTGATACATCCTATAGCATTTTCCCTTGGGCAAATATACACAGGTCCCTTCATTTATTTGCTTAATAAGCAAAGGGTTATTTGATAAAGTCATCAACCTAGGAATAGATTTAAGCTATGAGTCGTACTTTTAGCCTGCCCCACAAACAAAAAACTAATATTTTGAATGTGCACTATTTAGGGATGAGAAGCTTCTCCGCTGCTTATTAAATTAAAATTATTTACTGTCGCATAAGGCAATTACAGTATGCTTGAGTTACTTTGAATTAACTCTAAGACCAATCCAGCAACTGCGCTATTGGATCATTTAATCTGTTAATTTTAATAAATCAGTCGATCAGTAGATTATGAAGCCAACCAACATTTAATATCAAAAATAATTTTGTTTAAGGGCGATCTTGAACTAAAAATACATTAAATTCTCATAGAACAAGACTTAAGCTTACATTAATTTTCAGATAACGGTGAGTTAAGTCTATTTTGAATATCTCTGTCTAATGAGTAAATTACAGAACATAAATATTAATTGTTTCGTCTTAGTCTTTCAAATACCATTCATATGGTGACCCTGCCAGGATATATATATATATATATATATATATATATATATATATATATATATATATATATATATATATATATGGGAGAGAGAAAATTTACTGATGTTAAACCGTATTTTGGGAGAAATTGTCTGTGTACACTTTTTTGTGTAAGAAATTGTCTGTGTACACTTTTTTGTTTTATTTTTGTACATGAAACTTGGGTATGCATAGTCACTTAAAGAGCAAATCCAGGCGCAATAGGAGTGAGTATAACATAGTCCAAGCAGCGTTCTCAAAAGCTGAACTAGAGAAAAGAGAGAATATAGGGAGTAGTGGTGCTGTTCCGTCCATCGATAGGCAAGTGTATGAACAAATTAGTGAGCCAGATTTCAGTGCACTGCAGCAGTCTTAACCTTGGAAGGTGCGTGGAAGGCTTCACTAGCAGCTTTTGAGAATTCAGATAAGGCACAAAGTTCTCAGAGTTGTAAGGGAATTACAACAGAAATCGCCGCTAGTCTGGTCACAAACCAACAATGATGCATGCCATATTAGTAGGCCCACATCACTTAGAAATTAGGAAGGCAACTTAGTAAAGACTTAACAACCCAAATTACTAAAAGTTGCGAAAAATTAACTGCAAACACTGGGAGGCTTTGCGAAGATTTGTCTGCAGGTAATGTGAAGCTTCGCGAAAAATCAACTACGGACGACGCGAAATTGCGAGAAAAAATGGATTATGTACAAGCGACACTGAATGGTCTGGCAGATGAGATTAGGACGTAGATCGCTGCCGACCACAGGGCAAAGTTTGAAAGTGTGGAGCAGAATCTCGGTAAAACAGTTCGAAGGGGAATTCCAAACATAGTGGATGAGTGCACCTTCGAGCACGAAGAACTGCTAGACTTGGTAGAGAAGGCATGTATGGAGGAAATCGCATCTGTAAAAGGGAAGGTTGAGAGCTATAGTGTGGCCATTATTTTGCTGGAAGAGCGTGTTGTGTACTGAAAAGTAACTGGGGAAGAGGAAAAATTAAAAATTGAGAGACGAGGTTACAAAGTTTACGTAAAGTGTATCAAACCTTACTATGATGTGAAATAATGATACGACTGTACTGGGGGGCAATGGTGATACAGAGGAGATGATGTCACTGTTAACAGGGCCAATACGAAATTAACAGGAGGCCCCAGGGTGTCGCGAAAGACTTACATGAGGGGGTATCGCAACATGAGGACTGCCTCGGTTGTAGAATAGAAGGTAGAATAGAAGGAGGTGAATGTTCAAGGAAGGATAGGCGCGACAATCATGACCACGATTGAGAATATGAAGATGACTTTGACGATAGGCAAGACAGTGATTTCAGGGCTAGGAGAGAGAGAGAGGCAGAAACTTTTACGAGTGTTCTCCGTGGGAGGAAGTGCAGGGTTTCGACTATAAAGACTTCCTCTCCGTTGCGAAATTCAGGGTCTTTCGCAATTCTGCCAGTGGTCTCTGTCCCCTGGCTTAGCTTGAACAGTTTCAATTTCCACGCCCTCTCGCTTGGGCGAATGCTCATAAAATACAGGGTCTACATAAAGTCCGGGAACACTTTCAATTATTTATTGCACAAGAAACAAACATTGTACAAATAACATACGTCATTTTGAAGACAAGCCCTGGAAGTCTTCTTTTTTTTCGTGTATACCGCCACAGCGTAGTTTGGCAAATTTTCCAATGTTCAGCGCTAGTTGCAAACATGGCGAGTTCAGGTGCGGAGCGAGCTGTTTCATGAAATGGCCTCCCCGATCACCAGATCTCACTCCTTGTGACTTTTTTCTGTGGATACACGTTAAAGATCACTCTATCAAGTGATGTAGCAGAGCTCCGGGAGAGAATACGGGAAGCGACTGCCTCAGTCGACGATGCCATGCTGGGACGGGTATGGCAAGAATTCGATTACAGAGTTGACGTCTGCCGGGTCACTCATGGTTCGCATATCAATTTTTTTTACGAAAACTTTGAGAGTTTCTCTTCAAAATGCAATATGTATGACATCTGTACAATGTTTAGTTCTTGTGCAATAAATAATTGAAAGTGTTCCCGGACTTTAAGTACACCCTGTAGAGTTCATGTGCAGCTATTTGGAAGAGAACCCTCACTTAGGATGAGAGCGGTTGCACACGACTGTGAAACCATTCACGAATTTCATTAGGCGTTGTTATTGGTCTGCTGGTCAGAGGCCACGCAGGATCGAGCGAAACATTGCATTATTATACTACTGAACTTCAACCAGGCCGGTTTCACGAGATATGCTGATATGTCAGAACATAAGCTGCAGCGGAACCAGTTTCAGTATGATCCATGTGGACCGGAAGAACTCATCCCTATCTGCGTTATGAAATTGCCGATACAGCTCGACACATTATTCTAGTGAGCAGATGTGAAGATGATATTGAAATATTTAAAGGGTATGATATGGGTGAGCGCGCACAAAACAGCGCACAGAGTGAAAAAGGCTACTGCAGACCACTGCCGCATGACAACAGCTGCACACACAGTAAGAATAGGAATTGGAGAATACACGCAGCGGCAAGACCAGGATCACCATCGCCAGCAGCCATATCAGAATAACTTGAGCCATAACATCCGAACTGATCGGTATGGCAAAGAGCGAAGCGATACGTGTGACGGCGGTAACGGACAGACATTGCAACTGATCCATTACGGGTATCATGATCTTTTCTGTGATCAGTGCGGTGGGAACAACAGATGTGTTATTCTACGCCCCAGTGTGGAAATTAGGTCAGCTGACCTCGGCAAAAATACTCCAGGCGAGGGACAAAGTACACCTCAATGAGGGTTGTCTGTCATGGAAGGCGTTGTGGCGGAAAGAACTATGGAAAGAGAGCGTGATGTCTCACATGTGAGAGAGCCCATATGAGAGCTGTTCCGAGAGACTACCAACATGAGAGTTCCATCTGTTGGTCCAAATCTCGATTAGAAAGTTGCTACCTGCAAGCGTTTTATACAATGGAAGTCCTTTGACCATTAGCAGTGAGGCGGCGTTTCAGAAGCGCGAGGAGGCGAGAACAAATTTGAGGGAAGCGATTCGTGGAAAGAGTGTTGAAACCCGAACGCAGGCTCGCATTAATTTTAGATTCCTGGGAAGTGAGCTTGAATTTAATTTTTTAATTGCTCCCTTGATGAAAGAGGATGTTTTGGGGACAAACATTATAGGTGGTGATTTACCTGGGTGAGGGAATAATATCACTGAAAGTCGAAGGATTCCCTGTGAAATTAGTATTCGATGAGTGTGTTTTGTGTAACGAGTTCGAAGTGAACAGCCTGAAGTTTCAGACTCAACCATAATCACAACATGAACTAGAAGTCCTCGTTAGTGTTGGGTAGTTAGTGAACCAGTCTAACTAAAAAACAAGAAACTTTAAAATTATTCACATCGAAAATTACAAAATGAGGAATGCTATGAAAATAATACACAGTTGAACAATCTGTACAACATCTTGACACAAAAATCTAAGATTTGGGACAAGATGTAAAAACAATAGTCAGTGATATTCAGAATTCAGAAAATTACGACTAAAAAAAAAGAGGCACCAACTGCCTTAATTGTAGAATCCAGAAAAATTGAAAATAGTGTTGAAGACAGTTTAGTAAATTTTCAAGCTTTGAATAACTAGGCTATATTATGGAAGATGTTGGTCTCTTAAGTGACATAATTTTTACAAAAATGACATAGATGATTCTGTTATTGAGACAGTCTGTTTTGTCGTTGTGAAAAACTAACTTTCGACATTAGGTACAGAATGTCTTGTAGAACATAAATTTCGTAACACCAAAACTGTTCGGGAAATGTTGTCAGAATTCTGTGAACCATTTGAGCTTGATTTGGGGGACGAGTACCTCAACGTTTTTTGAGGACAGTATATATTAATTGGAAGCAATTTAATACTAATGCAGTAAGGTGTGATGACACATTTAAAGTACTTCATTCTGTTGAAAAAATGGCTGATCAGAACTTTGCAGTAAAACTATGTGAATGTAAGGTTATGGATGTGCTTCTTAAACAACTAAACGGATTACGCATGTGCTTTTTAAACAACTAAACGAACTTGGAATGACCGTCAAATTACTAGAGAGACGGTTTGGTAAATGTATCAGTAGAATTATTCTGGACTTTAACTTCATAATGGAAAAATTATCACAGCACATCTTACTAAAAATTATCTAGGGGCCACCAGACAAAAATATGCTTCAAATTAATAACAGCAATGTTACAAAAAAATTTTGTCTCTCACAGGTAGTAGGTTCTAAAAACTTTGTCCTAGGACCATAGAAAGTCGATCGAACACTGACTACTTAAAGGACCATTTTTCTCATTGGTACTACCCTGCACGTTTCTGCCAAACAAAATGTAATCAAACAAAGTTGGCAGACTTAATTTTTTGGTGCGAGAAACACATATTTACCCGTCGTAGTCTAATTTCATATACATCATTCTAACATTTCTCTGACTACAGCCTACGTCTCCGGCCCAGACACAGATCACAGAAGCCCGTTTCGTTTGAAATTTGCATCCGTGTGGAAAAGGGGTGTCTGCTGGTGAAGCACGGGTCCGGTCCTGGACTGCAAAATAATTAACGGCCACTTGCTCATCCTTTATTCCCCTCTGTGACACGAGAATAAAAATGTTTTCTCTAACGATATGAACTTTATTCATTCATACGCAGCGTGAAGTATAATATCTTACAGCGATACATGCAGCTTTTGGAGCTTATTGCAGGTTCGTACACGTAATTTCTCACAGTGAACTAAATACGTTTCGATATACGACGACTGCGTGTACAAATAAGCAATAAACATCAAAAACTATAAGAACCACTTGAAAATAAATTAAATTCATTTGTCTCACAGAAAGCGATTTCTTAACTCTGAAGTAAAATTTAAAAAAAGAAAATGAAACTTCTGTTCTTGTGAATTGCAAGCTGTAAATATATAGTCTGGGTCGCTATCGACACTATACAGCAGCTTCAAACGTTTCATTCTCTTATTTTTCAAAAACTGGTTCTTCGATCCAGCGCTGGTAAAGAATTTTAAAACCTGGTGTATAACATCACATCGTAGCTTGTATCACACCTTTAGCTACATGTTGAAATATGAACTACAATTATTACTCATGTTTTCTCTAAATAGTAGCAAATCGAAGTTTTACATACTAAAACAGACTAGACAGACTGCCTTGTTCTGTCTGAATTTATTGTTTGTTAATACCTTAGACTCAGATTTGCGTTTTAAAAGTTACCAACTTTACACCATAATATATTGAACTGCAGCCTTCAGTTCCAATAACCAAAATAATCCAAAATACCTCTCAAGGAAGGAGTAGTTCATAACAAAAACTCAAAATCAGATGTGTATAAGATAAAATGTGGTACCCCTCAGAAATATTATGTAGGCTGAACGGGCAACTCTGAAGTAATTTTAACAATGTGGACATAAAGTAAGATGCTCTAATCAACATCCTTATATGTCATAACAGCCGGCCGCGGTAGCCGAGCGGTTGTAGGCGCTTCAGTCAGGAACCACGCCGCTGCTACCGTCGCAGGTTCGAATCCTGCCTCGGGCATGGATGTGTGTGATGTCCTTAGGTTAGTTAGGTTTAAGTAGTGCTAAGTCTAGGGGGCTGATGACCTCAGATGTTAAGTCCATAGTGCTTAGAGCCATGTCACAACATTCCTAAAGGACGCCATTTAGATGCACTTGACAAGCTTGAACTTTTACCAATTTAGAAATACATATACGAACTGTTCAAAGAGCAAAACGATTCTCGTGAATAAGCCTTTCCGAAGTCTTTTTTTATCTGTCGTAACATTCCGTCTCCTTGGTTTCCATTTTTTTGTTAGGTCCGTTCTTCTGCCGGCTTGCATTTGTCTGATATTAGTCTGACACAACAGCTACATTATATCGACTGTTAGAGTGCACATGAGGCCACAGGTGGCCTGACTTCTAGTATATGTCTAGCTTACCTACACCAGAAGTGAGTAATTTTTTACTATTTTCACTTTGATTAGGGTGAAACTTTGTTATTACCTTAGATTCAGATTTGCGTTTTAAACGCTACTAACTTTACACCGTAATATAGTGAACTGCAGCCTGCAGTTCCAATATCCATCCCAGGTATGTTTAAATTGTGCTTGTCTAGCTTACCTACACCAGATGTGACGTAATTTTTACTATTTTCTATTTTGATAAGGGAGAATATTTCTTAATACCTTAGACTCAGATTTCCCTTTTAAAATTTTCTAACTTCACACCATAATATAGTGAACTGCAGCCTTCAGCTATATCGCCCATCGCACGTATGTTTAAATAGTGAGTGCTTGCCTTGGTCTGATTAGTTGTACTATGACCAGTTGCTCTGTAACACATCCACGTGCGTATAGTTGTGTATAGAAGCTAGTTTGATTCTAAATTTAGTTCCCTAGTTTTTTAATATTATCTTTTTTTTTTCTTTTTAAACGGACCACCTGAACATCACTTACTAGGAAGTCTGCCACCCAGGGTGGCCGAGTGGTTCTAGGCGCTACAGTCTGGAAGCCCGCGAACGCTACGATTGCAGGTTCGAATCCTGCCTCGGGCATGGATGTATGTGATGTCCTTGGGCTAGTTAGGTTTAAGTAGTTCTAAGTTCTAGGGGACTGATGACCTCTGAAGTTAAGTCCCATAGCGCTCAGAGCCATTTAAACCATTTTTTTAGAAAGTCTAAATTCGTTATGGTGCCATTATTGTGACCTGGGGCTGAAAAACAAAATAAAAAATTTCCTTCTCAGGCTGTCTTGAAAAGCAATTAATTTTTGCCAGAATTTTCCGGTGGCAAAAATAAATTGCTTATCCACGGATGATAGAATGTAATGTGTTGGAACGCATAATAATGAAAGAGAAATGAATGTCAGTGTCTAGCGTACGGATATCGAATTTAAAGGGAATATAGAATTTTTGTGCTTCATCTACATATACATATACATGACTACTCTGCAATTCACATTTAAGTGCTTGGCAGAGGGTTCATCGAACCACAATCATACTATCTCTCTACCATTCCACTTCCGAACAGCGCGCGGGAAAGACCAACGCCTAAACCTTTCTGTTCGAGCTCTGATTTCTCTAATTTTATTTTGATGATCATTCCTACCTATGGAGGTTGGGCTCAACAAAATATTTTCGCATTCGGAAGAGAAAGTTGGTGACTGAAATTTCGTAAAGAGATCTCGCCGCGACGAAAAACGTCTTTGCTTTAATGGCTTCCATCCCAACTCGCGTATCATATCTGCCACACTCTCTCCCCTATGACGTGATAATACGAAACGAGCTGCCCATTTTTGCATCCTTTCGATGTCCTCCGTCAATCCCACTTGGTAAGGATCCCACACCGCGCAGCAATATTCTAACAAAGGATGAACGAGTGTAGTGTAAGCTGTCTCTTTAGTGGACTTGTTGCATCTTCTAAGTGTCCTGCCAATGAAACGCAACCTTTGGCTCGCCTTCCCCACAATATTATCTATGTGGTCTTTCCAACTGAAGTTGTTCGTAATTTTAACACCCAGGTACTTAGTTGAATTGACAACCTTGAGAATTGTACTATTTATCGAGTAATCGAATTCCAACGGATTTCTTTTGGAACTCATGTGGATCACCTCACACTTTTCGTTATTTAGCGTCAACTGCCACCTGCCGCACCATACAGCAATCTTTTCTAAATCGCTTTGCAACTGATACTGGTCTTCGGATGACCTTACTAGATGGTAAATTACAGCATCATCTGCGAACAACGTAAGAGAACTGCTCAGATTGTCACCCAGGTCATTTATATAGATCAGGAACAGCAGAGGTCCCAGGACGCTTTCCTGGGGAACACCTGATATCACTTCAGTTTTACTCGATGATTTGCCGTCTATTACTACGAACTGCTACCTTCCTGACTGGAAATCACGAATCCAGTCGCACAACTGAGACGATACCCCATAGGCCCGGAGCTTGATTAGAAGTAGCTTCTGAGGAACGGTGTCAAAAGCTTTCCGGAAATCTAGAAATGCGAAATCAACTTGATATCCCCTGTCGATAGCGGCCATTACTTCGTGCGAATAAAGAGCTAGCTACGTTGCACAAGAACGATGTTTTCTGAAACCATGCTGATTACGTATCAATAGATCGTTCCCTTCGAGATGATTCATAATGTTTGAATATAGTATATGCTCCAAAACCCTACTGCAAACCGACGTCAATGATATAGGTCTGTAGTTCGATGGATTACTCCTACTACCCTTCTTAAACACTGGTGCGACCTGCGCAATTTTCCAATCTGTAGGTACAGATCTACCGGTGAGCGAGCGGTTGTACATGATTGCTAAGTAGGGAGCTATTGTATCAGCGTCTGCTGTAGATGACATAGACAGGTCAATAGCTATTATACGAACTGAAGTGTGTGCTGTGGTAAGCTGTGCCCTGCTGCGGCCACGTACTGCGCCGTCGCTACGCACGACGTGCGTGTGGTCTGGAATTCCAGCGTCCCCCGGCCCTTCTCATCACAGCCGCCGATCTGGAAACACCGCAGCTGTGCGCTGCCGGAATTTCTGGGAGCCGAGAGAATTGCGTGCGCGGCAGAATTACACAGTTTACGCGCCGCCAATTGGAGAGGCATTCCGGTGCCTCTGTCACTGGCAGTCCGCAGATCACCAGAGCATAAAGCGTTGCATTGTAGCACCTCGGGCGTGTTAACGGACAAGAGCACGCGTCTCGCAACGGCAAGCGGTGGGGATTGAGAGTTATTTAATGAAAGACGTTATCACGAGAGCGTTCTGAAAAGTAAACAATTATCATTAACATTTTACGTCTTTATTCTTCATGTCTACCTATTCATTTCCCAACAGAGTCACCTTGGCAAAGAACACATTTCTCCCACAAGAGACAGTTTCTACCGTTACTTTAGAATGTTTGACTTTGCTGACGGAACCACAACTTCACCTCTGCTTGTACCGCTTCATCACTACCATAGTGAGGTTCTCTAAGCTGTTCTTTAAGTTATGGAAACAGATAAAAATCGATTGGAGCCAAGTCGGGGCTGTGTAGAGTTGATCGATGACAGTGAAACCAAGGTTTCGGAATGCTGCAAATGTCGCAGTGCTCGTGTGTGATCTGTCATTGTCATGCTGGAGGAGAGGTTCCTGGACGATCAATTCGAAACATGAACACAAAACATTGTGTCTAATGCGCCGACATAGTTACGTTACCCACTGCTATGGATACGCGTTACAATTAACCGACAGAATGATAAAGAAACGATCGAGCTGGAAGATTTTTTGACAGATTAGAACTGTGTACCAGACCAGGAATCCCTGTCTTTTTCGCCAGTATCCTGACCTAAGGAACTGTAAGGGGTTGATTCACGAACATCTTCTTCTGCCAGAAACACTCTCCTACTTTTCAAATTTCTCAGACAAACGTTAATAATCTTTGTTTTGTTTGAAAAGCTTCAAGAGATTTCCCAAAAAATCAGAGGCATTACTTTTCAACAGGCCCTCGTACATCGCCACTGAATGATGTACACTGTGAGAATGACAAAGAGAGAAAACACACTTCCACATCGAAGTCGTCACAGAGGAGGGGTTACGTCATTCGAGGAAACATGGTAGAAGTGACAGTGCAATAGCATTTGGAAGAAATCATTCTTGCATCCATCAACGCGCCTGGATAGACGAACTCATTAACGTGCAGCTTCAGAGACTCAGGGAGGCGAGCTTGCCCTGGATAGAAACTGCCTTGCGGATTAACGACGAGGGCTGGTGATCTGGCCGGCCTAGATGCGATTTTTGGGTGGTTTTCCACATTCAACTAGGTGATACAAACTACGCAAGCATTTTCAAAAAACGTTTTCACACATCAATTTGAGATTTACTCTAGAAGCAGACAGATGGAGTGCACAATTTCCCTCCCAGGTGTAGTGGTGGCATCAAGAAGGTCATCCTGCCACCAGCTGCCACTGACATTGCCAAAACCCATGTAACATTGGCGACCCAGTCGTAAAACGGGAAAAGGCAAGAAATAAGAATACGATTCTTGCACTCGTCCTAAGCGACAGAATGATAAAGAGACGATCGAGTTGGAAGATTTTTTGACAGATTAGAACTGTGTACCAGACCAGGAGTCCCTGTCTTTTTGGCCAGTATCCTTAGCCAAGGAACTGTAAGGTGATTCACGAACATCTTCTTATGCCAGCAACTCTCTCCTACTTTTCAAATTTCTCAGAAGCTCCGCTGCATACCTTCCAGCAATAGAGCTCCTGAAATAATGGATATCCTGGGGCAACAAATCTTTTTGCCTGCAGTGGATGCAGGCTATTTCAGATTTTACTGGCAGATTAAGTTTGTGTGCCAGAGAGGAACTGGAACCTCGGTTCCTACCTTTGGCGGACAGTGGTCTTACTGTCTATGCTTTCCAGGTTCATCTCATTTGTTACCCTCACGACTTCAGTTCTACCTGAGCCTTCCTCCTACCTTTAAAATTTCACAACACACGCATGGGAAGCATTCAACATAGCAAAATAGCGTCACCATTTAATGCACCAGTTTCTGTTCCTAGGCTAATTACCCTGCTTTTTAGAAACAGCCAGTGATTAGTTGCGAATAGAGGTGGGTCGTTCATCAAGGAACGTGTATAAAAGGAACAGTTCACTAAACTGATCGCAAGGACCAGGAACGGCTTCTAAGGAACAGTCGCTCACCGTTCGCTTCAGGTCGGTCCCATTCAGTCACTCTCGTTTCTATTTTGAGTTGTCATTCGATCATCGTTCCTCGTCCGCACCTCGGTCTCGTTTTTTACCGGTGGTTATCCATTCCCCATTCCTCGTTCCAACTTCAAAATTATTCAGTCAGTATTGAATTGTGCTTCATTTCGTTCATTGTGCTCGTCCTTTCTTGTTCAATCTCAAACCATTCTCGAAATCTCGACTTCTAGTTCTTTGTGTGCGCCATTCAGCTTAAAGCGCTGAGGGCAGGTCGTCAGACGTGCTTGGATAGTTTAATCGGTAGAGCACTTGCCTGCGAAAGGCAAAGATTCTAGGTTCGAGTCCCAGTATGCCACACACACTCTTAATCTGTCTGCATGTTTCATGTCGATTATTGTTCGCAAAGCGACATTAATTGATCCATAGTAAAAAAAAAAAAAAAAAATTGCTTCAAATCAGGTAGCTCGAAATATGTGGAGGTGCATAATGGAATGGCGTATAAGGTTAGTCATCATGCCCTGCCACAGAGAGAAAAGTATTAATTCAAAAATGGTTCAAATGGCTCTGAGCATCATGGGACTTAACATCTGAGGTCATCCGTCCCCGCCGGCCGCGGTGGCCGTGCGGTTCTAGGCGCTGCAGTCCGGAACCGCGGGACTGCTACGGTCACAGGTTCGAATCCTGACTCGGGCATGGATGTGTGTGATGTCCTTAGGTTAGTTAGGTTTAAGTAGTTCTAAGTTCTAGGGGACTGATTACCTAACAGCCGGCCGCGGTGGCCGTGCGGTTCTGGCGCTGCAGTCCGGAACCGCGGGACTGCTACGGTCGCAGGTTCGAATCCTGCCTCGGGCATGGGTGTGTGTGATGTCCTTAGGTTAGTTAGGTTTAAGTAGTTCTAAGTTCTAGGGAACTTACTACCTAAGATGTTGAGTCCCATAGTGCTCAGAGCCATTTGAACCATTTTGATGACCTAAGATGTTAAGTCCCATGGTGCTCAGGGCCATTTTTAGCCATCCGTCCCCTAGAACTTAGAACTACTTAAACCTAACTAACCTAAGGACATCACACACATCCATGTCCGAGGCAGGATTCGAACCTGCGACCGTAGCGGTCGCGCGGTCCCATATTGAAGCGCCTAGAACCGCTCGGCCCCACCGGCCGGCTGTATTAATTCAGAATCAATGTGAAGGAAGGAGAGACACGTAACGGATACTGACTAGTAGTAAGTGTGCTCATAACCATTTGTGGTGAGATCTCAAAATAATTTCCCCATTCACCGCAATACTAGTACAAGTAACCTCTTCTTAGCACAGATACTGTGGACGCTTTTGTTATTGAGTACAGTACTTCTAGCTTTTCCTTTTGACTTTTTTTTTAAATTCCTACAGCACAGCACTGCGCAATTAGATAAAAAAAGGGAATGGTGAATAGGTAGAAATGAATGGGTCTCAAAAAGAACTGGTCACCAGGGGACTAGTTTCCAAAGATGAACGAGTTTGGCCATCTCTGGTAACAGTATCTTCAAAACTTGAGCCGATATTCCTCGTCTTGGTCGTCTGTGTCCATGGAGAGAGAGTGTGTGTGTGTGTGTGTGTGTGTGTGTGTGTGTGTGTGTGTGTGTGTGTGTGTGATTTTGGGGTTTATGGGTGCTCAATGGCGAGGTTATCAGTGCCAGTACAAATATTAAAAGGGCTAAAAACATTGTCACATTCACTCACTCGCTCAATCCCACCTCACTCAGGTTGACCCACACAAACACTCCATATCGCACGCCGTAAAAGAAAAGAGAAATAGTGAAAGGCGCTACACCTGGGGTGAAAAACAAGTGAAACGACATAGAAGCTAAAACAACGGTATGTCTTTGGAGACCACTACTAAACCTCCTGTGGCACTAACACGCGAACTGCACTTTGAAGAGGCATTTATTGCGTAAGCTTCTGATGGTACCGGCAACATCGTATGTGGTCCTGTATTCCATTTCTCGTATCTTCTGGTGTGGCAGACTGAGCACTACGCAGTCTGAGAGCAGATACGTGTGCTGGATTGTTGAGAGAAAAAGGTTCCGGCCATTGCCGTTGCACTTGTGTAGTGAATTCAGCTATAAACTATGTGTATAAAGTTATACTGCGCTCGCTACATTAGCTTTTTCTTAGATCGCCACTGAACGAATTGCCATCAGCTACTTAATACCACTGTTCACCTGTTTACCCCGTAGTTCAATTCCTCTATTGTGGCGAATTGGTCCGTAAAATATTAACAAAGCTCCATGCCTCAATATACTGACACCGTCAGAGAGATCTATGTCTTCAGCATCTCCTATGTGATCACATATTATCTTGGATAGCTGAAAACAATGTGGTATGGGTTACCCGTCACCTCACACTCACATAATGCTCTCTGTTGCATTCTAATCTGTTTAGATAATGCAGATATCGATCACGTGCTGTTGAGAAATAAATCACGTCGCTATTAGAGTTAACATTATTCATCCTTAGGGGAAGACGTTACAAGTTCGACGGCCGTTATCTCTATTGTTCCAATGTCACTGCCATTCTTCTTCCTTCCAGTCAATCAATTGTCTCTTTTTTCTCATTTTTCTCTGAGCGATCAGCCGGACTTTGTCTCAGTTAGTAGGAGGGTGCAGTAATACACTGGTCGCCATTAAAACTGTAACGTCATAAAGGCGACAAGCAACAAATGTCAAATTGCCAGTAAGTATACTACCTGCTTCGATATGCAAATGATCAGTATTTCATTGCAGCCAGAAAAAGCAAGTAGGCGTAGCGCAATCTACACCTATATATCTTCTTCTGTTCCACATCTGTAAATGCTATAAATTAAAGCCCCGCGCCGTAGTTTCTATCAGTATGTTCGGGGTAATCTCACTAACTGCTGTAGGGATTTTGATACGATTTTTATTAATACATAGAGTGATTCACAAGGAAAGTGATGACGCCATGTCAAAATAGATTTTTTACTTTAACACGTGATCCTTATGAACGACATATCTAGCCAACCTTGTCTGCTCTCTCGGTTACAAAAAATAGTATGGCGGACATGAAATAAACGTAAATTTCACTTTTATCATCTAAATTTAATTGGGATTTAAGATAGTTCTCATTTATTGTTCTGTCTCATTTGCACAATTTTAATTAGATTACTTCGTTTCGAATAGACAAGACGGGTTCCTGATACAATTACTTGGATCTGAAGATTCCAGAGTGGTCGAAATATGCAAGCTAATTGAAATTGTGCAACTGAGAAGGAACAATGAATGAGAATTATCTTAATTATTTAAACAGTTTCTGAATCTCTCAAGATGATTACGTCGACTGTAGTGTAATTGTGATTTATTTATCTTCTGCAAAAATACATTTAGCGCAATAGTATATGTTATGTAATGTACTTCTGATAACGACTTCTGCTTAATATTTAGATACTGCAAGTACACGTAAGGCGTAAGGTAAAAGAAAAATAGAATTTTTTAACGTTTCTTGCTTTTTTAGTCATGAGTCTGTCGAAGTTTTTTGATTTCCTACATCTTCTAAGACTACTCATATTGATAGTAATGAAACACTTAGAGTTTAGTGTGGCTCAGGATACGATTTGTCACATTGACGGAGGCAATTTATTTCTGTTAAACTTGAGATCCAGGTAGGGTTGAGCAAGGCCTGTGGATTGTGACACTGATTCATGGTCATCAACCAACATCGCGTACATATCGTGGGAATTAAATATTTTATTCAGTTCATTTTTCGTAGAGTTCAGCGTTTTCTTCAGAGGTATCGTATTCCAATCCCCGCGTTTATCTTCCAACCGTAGATCATCACCCTTTTGTCATACAGTTAGCAGTTAAGAAAGTCTCTTGGAATATTCTTGACTTTCGAAAAATACGCTCCTGTGTTGATCCTAAATTCGTCTACCATAACCTTCTTAGGAGAGCAGTTTCATAGGTCTACGTCGGTATTATAAAATGAACAAATGAGAGAACAACCAAATAGTCTGCATACGGGCGGTATACTTACTGTGTAAATTGGCCACTATTCTCGTATTATAGAAGATACTTTATTTTCCCGTGCCTCGTGTAACAAAAGTTTTAGTCTCATATAACGTAAAGCATTGTGGAAGTGAAAGGGAGTTCTTTGTTTATGTGATTCTTACTTACTTTATCCGCTCCCATCAACATGATTCCTTGTGTGTACTTACAAACATAAACAACGACTAGATGTGCGTTTGTTATGTGTCGTCTGGTCTTCACAATAGCCCATCCGTGAAAACCAGCATGTTGAGATCCTGTGGAACTTGCCTCATTCTGTGGAGTCACGGTCGAGGTGAGAGTAGTTTGAAGTTCAAGGCAGAATGTCGGAGAACGAGTTGCCTGTTATAATCTCTTTAGACAAAAAAAGGCAAGAAGTACGTATTTCTTGTTTCTTTCTGTTTCGTTTAATGAATTCTAATACAAATAATCAACACAAGAATAGTACTATCCTGATTAAAAATAAACGGTTTTTCATACGTCTGTTGGTCAAAAGCAGAATCACTAGCATTTTAGATTCCGAAGTGAAATTGTCGTCTACAAAACTACATGTTGTAACACAAAGCTTGGATATACGGCACAATACTGTCAGTATTTAAGGAAATGATGAGACTAATATATGACGAAATAGGTCTACCAAACAACATATGCAGAAGAAATTAATAAATTACTACCATGTTAAGTTTCTGTGTGTGTACGCAAAGTTATCATGTGGTGAAAGTATTTTATCCGTCCGCTAAGGTACTATTACACAATATTACAATTATTTCATATCAATGAATCAACATAGCTCACTGAAAGGGGTTGTTCTTTGTTCAGTCCTATACTGCCTGCGTTTGTGAATTTCTTAGCAAGGTTGTTCTGGTTTTACTCCAACTATATAAATAAAACACGAGTTTAGTCGGAACAAAATCATGCAAGCTTCCATTGATCAACTTTAAGAATATTTACGAGATGTATACACATTGTGTCAGCGCTTCTCTGAAGGACAGACACTGAAAATTAAGCACATCTGACTCGTATACGTGTGAGGTTTAGTGTGGTTGTGTGTGCGCGAGTTTACTCGTGAGCGTGTGTGTGTTTTTGTATCTGAGTGAGAGAGGGAGAAACAGGGATCGTATCTTGATAGGGCAGCTGAGTTATTCATGTCCGAGACATGAAATTCGGTAAAGGAACCGATGACAGCCTTAGATGGACCCAGAGCCAGCAGTGAGTGGGCTGCGAGTGTTAACTCTGTCAGCGAGCTTTGTGTCAAAACTGGTTGCTATCGAGTATTCCAATAAATTCAAATCTCGCAGCCTACACAATGTCTAAAATCAGTTCTGCCTGCCTCCCATCACCTGTCGTTTTCGATGGTATCCCAGGCTCCCTTACCTGTTGGAGATGTCAACAGGATCTTAAATTCTAATCTTTCTTCAGTTCTCGTCTCCTAGGGAACGTTTACGTCGGATGTACTGAACTGCCCTTTGCGGCAGCTCTCGGGAAAAGATACACTAAAACACGGGAAAATGCCACCCTGTGCCTGTAAAGATGAACTGATAAACAGTTTTTGTGTATCTAGCTTCTAACGACACTTTCTGGGCTGAAGTTTGTATTTATTCATGCTGCCAGAATTTGGACGAGAATATTATCGCAAGAAGTTGTGGCAGTGTAGACACTCAAGCACAAGTGATACTCAAATGTGTAAATGTAATCAAGCTCATTTCTTTCTCACTTTTCATTATTTTGCGCGTAAATTATAAGGATCATTCACTCATTTACTCGCGTATCATTTCTGTATTAACAATTACTGTGAAATATAAATCTATAATGTCTGACTGTTGGGTAAGTAGTTTCATTTAAAATACACAAACGTTGTGCGTTATAAAATAAATTCATATTGCGAAATATTATCAATAATATTCTTCTACGGTAGATGTCGAAAGTTACGGAAGGTAGCCTGCTTCCTGCTGCTGTTGGTGTTACCGAGCGAGGTGGCGCAGTGGTTAGCACACTGGACTCTCATTCGGGAGGACGACGGTTCAATCCCGTCTCCGGCCATCCTGATTTAGGTTTTCCATGATTTCCCTAAATCGCTTCAGGCAAATGCCGGGATGGTTCCTTTGAAAGGGCACGGCCGACTTCCTTCCCCATCCTTCCCTCATCCGAGCTTGCGCTCCGTCTCTAATGACCTCGTTGTCGACGGGACATTAAACACTAATCTCCTCCTCCTCCTCTGTTGGTGTTGCGCGTATTTTACAGGTTAAACTTACGCTAACGAAACACCGTTCCTACGTCGAGAAATTAGTAAATTATTTTGTACCATAATCACTCTCCACACTGTAAATTGTGAGACGGATCAGTCATATCCATCTCATATGTTTTGCCGCTATGTTAAGACATTCATATTTTGTGATGACATTCACCACCTGTGTGTTTGTGTGAATCTAGTAAGCGTTTAGGAAGGAAGCGAGTCGATTTCTTCTTAGTTCTTTTACATTGATATTTATGTACCTGTGTCCTTCCTATATCCTTTTTTCCTTTTCGTAACATTTAATACAGTATATGTAACTGAGGTGAATTGATTTGAGTTTCGTAAGGATGGTCGGTCACTGTAGTTTGATAGAGCAGTTTTGAAAACTAGTAGTAGCATAGGCGGAAAGTCAGAGAGGCTTTACTTTCACCGGCCGTAGTGGCCGAGCGGTTCTAGGCGCTACAGTCTGGAACCTCGCGACCGCTACGGTCGCAGGTTCGAATCCTGCCTCGAGCATAGATGTGTGTGATGTCCTTAGGTTAGTTAGGTTTATGTAGTTCTAAGTTCTAAGGGACTGATGACCTCAGAAGTTAAGTCGCATAGTGCTCAGAGCTGTTTGAACCATTTGAGCCATTTGAGCTTAACTTTCCCATCAGAACAGGTGCTTGGTCAGTTAGACAGATTGCCATGGAATACTGTGGTCTTCTTTTGCGGCTACTCCCTCTTCACTTGACCGAGCGAGGTGGCGCAGTGGTTAGACACTGGACTCGCATTCGGAAGGACGACGGTTCAATCCCGCGTCCGGCCATCCTGATATAGGTTTTCCGTGATTTCCCTAAATCACTCCAGGCAAATGCCGGGATGGTTCCTCTGAAAGGGCACGGCCGGCTTCCTTCCCCATCCTTCCCTAATCCGATGAGACCGATGACCAAGCTGTCTGGTCTTCCCCAAACCAACCAACCAACCCTCTTCACTTGAGAAGCGAGGACAGACATGCCTTACGGACACTGTGGATTCTGGTGTTTGGATTTACTTAGTGTGTGATATTTGTACTTAATAATCTTCATTGCAACATTTTGGACATTGGGAGTCAGTAAATACTTGCGCGTTCTGTAATTATGTAATATATGTCTAGATTTTCAAATTCAGTTTGTTGCTCAGAGTGCATCGAAATTCAATTCTTTGCTGATCATTGAATAGATCTAAACTTGCAGAATAGAACCAATACCTACACATGTGGATGATTTTTCTTGGGTCTTATGACATGGAATTTAATGTATTTTTCGTATGTTGGTGTGTGCTCAGGATTGAACAAAGACTTCTCTGCCAATTTGTAGTAGCCTTCATAGCAGTTATCGGTAGTGGAGAATCACTTGCATCTCTCTTTCTTTGATGAATGAAAGAGCTTGTGATTTCGTTCTTTTCCACCCCAAACTCCATGTTCTTCTTGTTTGCATATACATGCATGACTTACACAAATCCACGGTCCTATGCGATAGTGTGTATTTCCCGTAAAAGTTAGACTTTTCAGTATTGATACATCGATAAATTTCATTTTTGATTTAAAGTTGGTATATGACGTATATGATGTAGTTGACTGTGTTTTCTTTACGTTTGTTCAGTCAGATCAACCATGCTTGGCAAATAAATCATTTCATTGGTATATTTAAAGGAAGAAGGAAGGGAGGAAGATTGGCTTTGATGACCCATCGACATAGAGGTCATTAGAGACGGAGCACAAGTACAGACTGTGTCAAAGATAAAAAAGGAAATCGACTGTATCCTTTAAAAGGAACCATCCCGGCATTTGCCTGGAGCGATTTAGGCAAATCACAGAAAATATAAATCTGGATGGCCGGAAGCGTATTTTAAGCGTTGTCCTCCCGAATGCGAGTTCAGTGTGCTAACCACTGCGCCATCTGACTCGCTAATACTTAAAGGAATTACAGGTCTTGTACGTTATATTCCATAAAATTCTTACTGCATTACTAAACCATAAGACAGATTTCATGGGTAATAGTTGATGTTATACTCTGCTCTGCTCTGTCAGAGCCGCGCGACTGCTACGGTCGCAGGTTCGAATCCTGCCTCGGGCATGGATGTGTGTGGTGTCCTGAGGTTAGTTAGGTTAAAGTAGTTCTAAGTTCTAGGGGACTGATGACCTCAGATGTTAAGTACCATAGTGCTCAGAGCCATTTGAAACCCTCCCTCTGTCCATCTCTCTCCGCCCCCATCTCCACCTATTTCATCACCGGGCGCTGTGGCCGAGCGGTTCTAGGCGCTTCAATCCGGACCCGCGCTGCTGCTACGGTCGCAGGTTCGAATCTTGGCTCGGGCATGGATGTGTATGATGTCCTTAGGTTAGTTAGGTTTAAGTAGTTCTAAGTCTGGGGACTGATGACCTCAGATGTTAAGTCCCATAGTGCTTAGAGCCATTTGAACCATTTTGAACCTGTCTCCTCCTTCCCATCTGTACATCTGCTCCTTCATCCTCTGTCCATCTACCCTTCCCGTCTCTCCCTCTGCCATCCTTCTGTCCATCTCCTCCTCCTCATACCACTGCTCATCTTCTCTTATCACCTTTGTCTGTCCATCTCCTCCTCTTCTCTTTTTCTGCCCATTTCCTCCTCTTCCTCGCTTTTTCCATCTCTCCCTACCCCCTGAGTCTATCCATCTCTTCCTCCTCCCTCTCTCTTCTATCTCCACCTGTTTACATCCTCCGTCTTTCTCTCCCTCTTTTACTTTCCATCTCCTCCTCTTCCCTTTCTTCCATTTCCCCCTACCCCTCACCTGTCCATCTCCTCTCCCCGTTATCTGTGTCCACCTCCTCGTCTCCCATCTCTGTCTGCTATCTCCTCTTTCTCCCCTCTCTCTTCATGTTATCACATTTACCCCAGGTTTCTATTGACATAGTATTTCTTTCCAGATAGTAGGTAGTATGTACACCAAGTCTGATTGAAATCCATCCAGAGATGTAGGAGGAGCTTTTTACTTGTGGGTTTGCTTGCATACGCACATGTCACAGATATTCAAGCGTATTTAACATATTTCACACGTATTTGTACTGATACTTCATCTGAATTGCCAGAGAATTTTTCCCTATAGTTTCTTTTTCATGAAGTTAAATATTTTGAAGTCGTATCTCCTGAACTATTAGCCGTAAAATGGTATAAGTTTGCATGTATGTTCGGTGGAATATGTGGGTACTGTATGCGAAATGTGTTATGAATAAAGTTAGTAGCAAAGAAGTAATAAATTTAAATGTCATGCATGATATGGCAGTTTTCCACATGTCTCAGCGTTCATGACGTCATATCTCCTGAAATATGTGTCGTACAAACATTTTTGCAGGTACATTCATTTGTATATGTGAATACTGTTGGCAAAATGTGTCGTAAATAGAATTAGTAGTAATGAAGTAACAAATTGAAACTTCAT
This sequence comes from Schistocerca americana, assembly GCF_021461395.2. Lineage (NCBI taxonomy): Eukaryota > Metazoa > Arthropoda > Insecta > Orthoptera > Acrididae > Schistocerca > Schistocerca americana. Next base: position 662,757,166 of record NC_060130.1, read on the forward strand.
CCCAAATGCGGTGGTTTGCATGTAGAGCGAAAATGAATTAAGGGATAAACTTTTTTCTTTTCATCATTTTCTGGAGACTGTCACCAAGGAAGAGTTTCGTAAAGGTTTGAAATTACGTGTAAAGCTTACTTCAAGTTACTAAGTACTTTCATTCTCAAATGCCGGCCGTGGTGGCCAAGCGGTTAAAGGCGCTACAGTCTAGAACCGCGCGGCCGCTGCGGTCGCAGGTTCGAATCCTGCCTCGGGCATGGACGTGTGTGATGTCCTTAGGTTAGTTAGGTTTAAGTAGTTCTAAGTTCTAGGGGACTGATGACCTTAGAAGTTAAGTCCCATAGTGCTCAGAGCCATTTGAACCATTTTTTCATTCTCAATTACTGAATAAATAAAGTGTAGATATTTGCGCGTCGTAGGCTACACTTCTTTTTCGGCCACATCCATCACTTTGACGGGGAGATGATTCTTACGGCAACAGTGATTCTCTCCATACAGCATGTAATATGTGTACTAAGTCTGATTGGTATTCCATATTTATAATACACTGTCCAGACATTTTAATATGACCATCTCTAAAAAGCCTTAACAACGAACTTCTACTGGCAGAACGCTGTGAGAAGTGCAGGAAGAGAGTCATTGAGATTCTGGAAGGTACCGAAAGGGATGTGGAGCAATGGCGACTACAGTGCCGAGGCCAGCTGCGCTACGTTTCTCCACTGAGGATCCAAAGCGCCAACAACTCGAGGCGGTTCTCGATTGGGTTTAAATCCGAGGTGCTTGGTGATCAGTGCGTGCAAATTGCAGCCTTTGTCGCCGATGAGCAGCAGTGACCATGGGTGCATGAACCTTACGCCTACTGTGAAGGTCCATACACAGAAGCGTTCGCTGAACAGTGGTTGACGAGAAACTGTTGGTAGTCTCTTGGATCATCTGGGCTGTCAGTTGCGCAGCAGTTGCACGTTTTGTCGCCCGTACACATCTCCGCAGCCGTCATTCACCAAAGTGATCTATGACCTGTGGGACACCACAGCTGCCTCGGCACAGGTTTTTTGATAGCGTCATTTTGCCATGCACGGTTTATTTTAACCACGGCTGCACTCTAATTAGTTACAGACTTAGCCGCTTCGGAAATGCTTCCACCCCTGGCCCGAAAGCCAATGATCAAGCCCTTTTGGACGTCAGATAAGTGTGTTTCCTCATTACGACGGCGACGCCACGGTTTGCCGTGTGGCCCCCGACACGCATTGTATACCTACTACTGTTCCTGCTGCCATCTATCGTCTGTGTGTGGTTACTGCCCTTTGAGAAAAAGAAAATGGCTCTGAGCACTATGGGACTTGAGGTCATCAGTCCCCTGGAACTTAGAACTACTTAAACCTAACTAACCTAAGGACATCACACACATCCATGCCTGAGGCAGGATTCGAGCCTGCGACCGTAGCGATCACGCGGTTCCAGACTGTAGCGCCTAGAACCGCTCGGCCACTCCGGCCGGCCTGCCCTTTGACGTCGAACATTAATGTGACTGGACCATGTAAGTACGGATCATCTGGTTCAAATTAGGACATCTGATCTATTAAATCAAGTAATAGCTTGAAAGAAAACTTAAGGAATCAAAGTAGCAATTTTAAATATGACGTGCATATTCATTTCAGAGCATCTATACAGATGCAGTTTATAGGGAGAGTATTATAGGCACGTTTCACAAGACTGACACCACCAGGATACGTTATTTCCCCTTTATGAAAGCAAAATTTACATTTAGATCCCTACCAGGATCACTTATGTTATTACTGGTACGTTTTACCTGGTCCTTTAACTTAAGGTATAACCACAAAACTAACAATTCTAACAGTTACAAATTAAATGTGACGAAAATTAGCAATAGCGTGGAATGCACGTCAAGTTAATAGCAGAATCTGAAAAAAATGGCTCTGAGCACTATGGGACTCAACTGCTGAGGTCATTAGTCCCCTAGAACTTAGAACTAGTCAAACCTAACTAACCTAAGGACATCACAAACATCCATGCCCGAGGCAGGATTCGAACCTGCGACCGTAGCGGTCTTGCGGTTCCAGACTGCAGCGCCTTTAACCGCACGGCCACTTCGGCCGGCGCAGAATCTGAAAATAAGGTTCAAGACAAATAAGCTTTGTTCAAATGGCTCTGAGCACTATGCGACTTAACTTCTGAGGTCATCAGTCGCCTAGAACTTAGAACTAATTAAACCTAACTAACCTAAGGACATCACAAACATCCATGCCCGAGGCAGGATTCGAACCTGCGACCGTAGCGGTCTTGCGGTTCCAGACTGCAGCGCCTTTAACCGCACGGCCACTTCGGCCGGCCTGTTACACAGAGAAAAAGCACGTGTATTACAGTGCCGTGCGACTGAAAATTGTAGTTTTGTTATAGCTGGAGGCTATAGTGTTGTGTACCCAATAGCATTTCATGTTACCACGTCACGAGATGGGCCAGTGTTGTAGTTAGACCACTTCTGTCGGCGAGCCTCTCTCCTCCTCGGCGTCAATGGGAGTCGCAGCACTGTGACCGTAGTGCTCAGGCGTCGTCACACTGTCTGTGTAGATACTTGTACTGCTGCAAATAAGCCCATTTCGTGACTCGAGGTGCTTGACGTGGCTGTACGATCCTGCACGGCCGAGTCAGCAACGTGTCTGCCCTCTCGGTAGCTATTAGCGTAGGCTGAGATGCTGCATGGCGTTGAACGATGCACCTCTAAATTCATCTATTCCATATTCGTATGTCAGTCGTGGGCTCCCAACCAAGGCGACAACCATTATCGCGGAACGATAAACTACAGTCTCGATTCACCAATATATTGCCACTGTCCAATTCCGAAACGCACTACTAGATGTTTCTCCTTACACGAGGTATACACTGATCAGCCAGAACATTACGACGATCGAGGTACTATCTATATAAACCCGTCCAGGCAATAGCAGCGTCACCTGGCTTGGAATGACTGTTAGTCAGACACATTCACGTTGCATGTAGTATCAGTGAGCGTGCTGTCTGTGTGTGGAATGGAGAAGTCGTGCGATGTTTGGCCGAGGGCAGACTGGGATGGCCTGGAGGCTTGGCACGAGCATTTCGGAAACTGCAGGACTTGTCGGGTGTTCGAGGAGCTCTGTGGTGATTGTCTTCAACACATGGCGAAAAAAGGTGAAACCACGCCTAAACGTAGTGGGGTTCGGCGACCACCCCTCATTACAGATGTCGGACGTGTTAGGCTGGGCAGACTGTTAAAACAGGACAGGCGGAGTGTGGTGTCACCGCCAGACACCACACTTGCTAGGTGGTAGCTTAAATCGGTCGCGGTCCATTCAGTACATGTCGGACCCGCGTGTCGCCACTGTGTGATCGCAGACCGAGCGCCACCACAAGGCAGGTCTCGAGATACGATAGAGCACTCGCCCAGTTGTACGACGACTTTGCTAGCGACTACACTGACGAAGCCTTTCTCTCATTTGCCAAGAGACAGTTAGAATAGCCTTCAGCTAAGTCCATGGCTACGACCTAGTCCTACCATTAACCGTATCTGAAGAGAGTCTTATTTGTATTATCAAGAGCGATGTACCACAAGGATAAATAAAAGATAAGTATTCGAGGAGCTGCATACTTTTCTTATGAGAATTCACTACTTATCCTGTTCCAGACTTGACGCCAGTCGGCGTGTGTGTACGCGTGCCTTTCGGCTCCCTTCTCAGTGTGGCGTAACTAGCTTGTTACGCCACAACACGGAGAACTGTGGCGGAACTAACATCAGACTTTAATACTGGGCGGAGTACAAGTGTGTCTGACCACACAGTGCATCACAGCCGACGACGCATGCATATGTCAATGTTAATACAGTGGCATCGGCAACTACGACTGAAACGGGCACGTGACCATCGGCACTGTACGTTGGCGCAGTGACAGAGCGTTGCATGGTCTGATGAATCCCGATACCTTCTTCATCATGCCGATGAGAGGGCGCGAACCGTCGTCTTCCAAATGAACAGCTCCTTGAAACCTGTACTGCAGGACGAAGACAAGCTGGCAGCGGATCCATTATGATCTGGTTAACATTCACGCATGCACCCATGCATCCAGCGGAGCTCATACAAAACACCACGACGGCCAAAGAGTATCGCACACTGGTTGCAGACCAAATACACCCCTTCATGACGATCATGTTCCCCTGCGGTAGTGGCATTTTTCAGCAAGATAATGCGCCATACCACAAGGCCAGCAATGTGATTGAGTGGTTCGATAAACACAGTGGCTAATTCTGATTGATGTGCTGGTCCATCAACTCGCCAGATCTGAACACGTCAAGGATGTGATTGAACGTGGCGTCAGAGCTTATCACCCCCCTCCCCCAAATTTTCATGAACTGGGTGACTTGTAGGTGCAGATGTGGTACAAGCTATCTCCAGCGACATACCAAGGCCACACTGATTCCATGCCATGACGCGTCGCCACTGTTACCGGCTCCATACCGCCTGTTAGGTAGGTGGTCATAATGTTCTGGCTCATCAGTATAAGACGATTTTATCACAAACAAACAACATCGAATTGCGATATTTGAATGAGAAACTCACTGTCTACTTTTTTTATGCAGGATTTCGTACAAGGAATGGTCAATATTTAGCGATACGACAAGAAAGCTCATTCTAAGCAAAAAACTTCATGGAATCATATGCCCTTTTCCGAATAGTTTCCGACGTAGAACAAAGTGCATGTACATTTCTTTTTGGGCTAGGGTCGCTAACGTGTTTTTCTTACCCAACCAACCTCTTAGAAGTTATATTCTAGACCAACCTACCTCGTTGCTTTCAACCGCTTTGCTCGGTTTGTCTTTCTGGCAGAGTAATAGGACTGGGCACAAAATTGAGCCATCAGTTCCATAAATAGCAGTGTATATTAAATGTGTTCTATCTCAGAAACAAATCGGATCAGGGCATATGTCCATATGACGTTTTTCGCTTCAAATGGGCGTTAGTGTCATATCCATGAATAATGGCCATTTCTCCTGGGACATCCTGTATTATCTGATTCACGTGACATTTATGTATGACGCATTTTAGTGGAGGTGCTGTAATTGTATTTTGCTATGTATTTGGATGGCTTATATTGCAAAGAACATATCCACCACTATATAGCATACAAAAAACATATAGATCAAATCATATAAGGAATATTTTATAAAAAAAGGAATTTTTGCAAACTGTGACGCGAAGCAGGATCTTCTACTCATCGGAGTAGCAGCTTTAACCAATGAGAACATCGTACCGCACCTCAGGAATCCAATAAAATATTCATCGTTCTTACGTGTTCCTCCTAGTTTTCCGAAATGATTATCTTTTTTCGGGAATAATTAGACTAGAGACAGGGATAAGTCTATATCAGTCCATGTCTTACCCTGCCATGCAGATACACTGATGAGCCAAAACAATATGGCCACTACCCACCACGACACTAAATGTCGCTGACGGGCGTTGCTGGCAGGTGACGCGGTAAGGAATGTATATAAGAGGAGCAGAGACGAATGGGGACACATTCTAGCGATGACACGGCCCGTGAATGTAGAAATCCTCTGACATAAGCGACTTTGACAAAGGCACGGCGCCTACGAACGAGCTTCTCGGAAGGTGGTCGGACTACTCGCGTGCCTCTGTCATGAGCATCTATAGAAAGTGGTTGAAGGACGGTGAAACCAAAAGTAGGCGACAAGGTGGTCGTCCAGATTTCATCACAGCATCTGGAGGTCGGAGGCTTGACTGATCTGTAAATCAGGATAAGCGACGATCTGTGCCAGATCTGACGACAGAGTACAATGCCGGTGCAGACACATATGTTTCGGAGTTTGTCAGTGTTACAAGGCCAGAGTCGTGCAATAGTAGTTTGGGGAGCACAACAACAAACCACGGCGAGGTGTTGGTCACCAAAGACGCCTGATATGAACACGATGGAACACATCTAGGACGCTATCGAGTGCCAGCTCCGCGCCCACAAACCGCCGGCCTGTAATTTACAGAAAATGCACCCGTGCCTAGTCATCTGGTGCCATGTACTTCTGGACGCTTATCAAGGTCTTGTCGAATTCCTGCTACGCGGAGCAGCTGCTCTATTGAGTGTAAAGATGGACATATCGGCTTTATTCCTCACAATGTTTTGGCTCGTCAGTGTTATGAGAATTCGGCTAAATTCGTGAGATGGAATGTATGGAAATAGTAGGAGTGAAACCTTATGACATGAAATGATGTCATGTACAGCCCTCAAGAAATACTGGTCCTGAAATGTAACGAATTTGTCTTGACTAATGAAAATTTGTGTCCGACTGGTATTCTAAACTCAATCTCAGACTTGTAACAAGTACCAAACATTCAATGAAACTAACGTTTTGTGCCTCTTTCTGCAACCAATCAACTGTGAGTTCTTCATTGAGTAGTAGCTTCACCAGTGAAACATTTGTGATAGACGACTGCAGTTCACTTTGTCAAAAGCATATTCAGTAGTTTAATTTAATTGACTGACATGAAATGAATGAACTTGAGGGTTTTCTGTTCACTTGGCAGTTTCATTATACTCATAAATTTTTGCCTTTCCTGAATCGCGAAATCATCTTTGCTACATTTTGCTTGTCTCTGCTGTGCTCAGCTTCGATTGATCGAAATAAAGTTCTTTGTGCAACCTTTTTGTATGCACACAGAGGCATTCTCGCTTCTTTGGGAGATTGATTTGGCTCTCAGCCAATAGGAAGTTTTCGCGGCTTACACGCCGCACAGTGTTTCTAGTCTGAATGCGCTGCCGCCATTTTGTGTTCTGTTCTTATTCTGGTTAGAGTTCTGCTTGATTTAGGAATAAGATTTCCTCTGTTGGGTTTGGTGCGAGCCGCATCGAAGTTTCTAGAATGGTGAAGAAATCAGGTGATATCATTCTAACCACTAGCCACGGTAAACGTTAAGCTACTGGTTAGGTTATTTCGGGAGTGCATTCTAAATTTTTACATAGCTTTTTTACGATTACTGCGCGCTTAGACCTGGGGCAATATCCTTCCGCATGGCGAAATAAAATCTAGCAGGTTGTTCAATTTTGGTTAAATGGAAGTTAATTATAGGTGCGAATATTTTATTTTCAGTCGATGGTGCTATAGATTCGTAGTTATCCTCTCCTGAATACTAAAACAGAATAAGATTCCATGTTAGTTTTGACTCTGGTTGAGCTATGCTTATTTAATAAATAAGATCAGGAATACACTAAGGTGTTTCATTGTGATGATGTTTCCACTGCACGCAGTAGTCAAAATACGCTACCCAACAAAACTTGACTATTTTTCTGTAACTGGCACGAAAACAGCTGATCTTTGTTTTTGGGCGTTCTGATAACGATAATGCAAGAGCAACTTTCATTTTGAAATTATGATAACTTTACGTTATTGCCTATTTAAGCTTATGCATATACACTTCTGGCCATTAAAATTGCTACACCAAGAAGAAATGCAAATGATAAACGGGTATTCATTGGACAAATATATTATACTAGAACTGACATGTGATTACATTTTCACGCAATTTGGGTGTATAGATCCTGAGATACCAGTACCCAGAACAACCACCTCTGGCCGTAATATCGGCCTTGATACGCCTGTGCATTGAGTCAAACAGAGCTTGGATGGCGTGTACAGGTACAGCTGCCCATGCAGCTTCAACACTATACCACAGTTCATCAAGAGTAGTGACTGGCGACCATTGACCAGACGTTTTCAATTGGTGTGAGATCTGTGGAATGTGCTGGCCTGGGCAGCAGACGATCATTTTCTGTATCCAGAGAGGCCTGTACAGGACCTGCAACATGCGGTCGTGCATTATCCAGCTGAAATGTAGGGTTTCGCAGGGATCGAATGAAGGGTAGAGCCACGGGTTGTAACACATCTGAAATGTAACGTCCATTGTTCAAAGTGCCGTCAATGCGAACAAGAGGTGCCCGAGACGTGTAACCAATGGCACCCCATACCATCACGCCGGGTTATATGCCACTATGGCGATGACGAATACACGCTTCCAATGTGCGATGTCGCCAAACACGGAAGCAACTATCGTGATGCTGTAAACAGAACCTGGATTCAACCGAAAAAATGTCGTTTTACCATTCGTGCACCCAGGTTCGTCGTTGAGTACACCATCGCAAGCGCTCCTGTCTGTGATGCAGCGTCAAGGGTAACTGCAGCCATGGTCTCCGAGCTGATAGTCCATGCTGCTCCAAACGTCGTCGAACTGTTCGTGCAGATGGTTGTTGTCCTGCAAACGTCCCCATCTGTTGATCGAGACGTGGCTGCACGATCCGTTACAGCCATGCGTGTAAGATGCCTGTCATCTCGACTGCTAGTGATACGAGGCCGTTGGGATCCAGCACGGCGTTGGGATCCAGCACCCTCCTGAACCCACCGATTCCATATTCTGCTAACAGTCATTGGATCTCGACCAACGCGAGCAGCAATGTCGCGATACGATAAACCACAATCGCGATAGGCTACAATCCGACCTTTACCAAAGTCGGAAACGTGATGGTACGCATTTCTCCTCCTTACACGAGGCATCACAACAACGTTTTACCAGGCAACGCCCGTCAACTGCTGCTTGTGTATGAGAAATCGGTTGGAAACTTTCCTCATGTCAGCACGTTGTAGGTGTCGCCACCGGCGCCAACCTTGTGTAAATCGTCTGAAAAGCTAATCATTTGCATATCACAGCATCTTCTTCCTGTCGGTTTAATTTTGCGTCTGAAGCACGTCATCTTCGTGACGTAACAACTTTAATGGCCAGTAGTGTATTTGCCTTGGTGTTAACCCTCGGAAGAAGGTCACTGAAGGCGCAACCGCTTTTCCTGGTGTTTGTAGTTTTCTACTGGTGATTCCCAGATTAGTGTCCAACAGTAATCGGCTAGCATTGATGCACTCCATTTTCGCCATTATCACATTTCCATATCCTAAATTTGTTGGTGGATGCGTTGTACGTGCCCTGTTGATTACAGCACCTCAGTTCTCGTGAAAGAAGGCAAAGGAGTATCTAGGAAATGTAACTTTAAAGATATGTAGCACCTCTGTGTATTGTAGCAGAGCAGAAGATTTAGCTCTTATTGTTTTCTGTCCTCTTACATTCTAGAAAGTTTCGAGACACTTGAACAAAGCCTTCCCAAGCTAACTTTTCAACATTTGTCAGGATGATGTTGAAATGCTCATTTTCTACTATTTGCATATCTAGGGACCCACAAAATCCCCTCTTTTATTTTCGCCTCACTACGACGTGGAAATTTCTCTTGCAAATAGAGAAATGCTTCTCCAATTTTGTCCATGGCCTTAACGAAGTTTTTCATTAGACCCCATTTAATACGAGGAGCAGGCAAAATTATGTTCTTGGATTCAACAACAGCTTCGTGCATAACATTGTGAGATCCTTGTCCAAGTGACTGACGTTTAGGCCAGTTTTTATTTTTATAATGAAGTGTCTTGGCGCGGCTATCCCAGAGGCACAGGAAGCAATAGAATTTGGTGTAGCCTTGTTGTAGTCCAAGTAATATGCTTATCACTTTTAGATCCACGGAAATCTGCCATTTAAACTTGTCATAGTTCAATCGCAATTAAACTTTTTCAAGTTATGATACGTTTCTTTAATAAAAGTGCGTATCGAATTGGAATCGATGGTAAGACGTTGCCATTATGCAGTAGTACATAATTGAGACTTGCTTTGGAGGGTTCGATGAACAACCTCCACCAATAACTTTTATAGTCAATGCCCATAGTTGTCGCCGGCCGCGGTGGTCTAGCGGTTCTAGGCGCTCAGTCCGGAACCGCGCGACTGCTACGGTCGCAGGTTCGAATCCTGCCTCGGGCATGGATGTGTGTGATGTCCGTAGGTTAGTTAGGTTTAAGTAGTTCTAAGTTCTAGGGGACTGATGACCACAGATGTTAAGTCCCATAGTGCTCAGAGCCATAGTTGCCATTAGTCCTTGAACACCGTTACAAAATACCAAGTTCTTTTCACTTTCGAAAAATGGAAGGAATGACAAATGGCGGCTGCAGAACGCAGTCACATTTACCTCTTATCAAAATAATTCCACTGTTATAGTCTCGATGCCAACAGTTCACCTTTACCTTTCGGCAGTTCCAGATCTCACAATAGACCATTAAGTTCACACTGTGCTATTTTGTAACTCTCTGTACGCTCATCGTCACACACAAAATCAGGATCTTTCAAAAAAGTGGGTTTTGAAGGTGATGATGCTGCACTGGTTTCACTTCCGCCCTCGTCCATCACAATCAGGTGGCACGGAACAGGCAGTCTGTCTCAGTGAGGCACCGCTCGCATAGCCGACGGTATGTTAGGATATGTCAAGACTTTTTCTTCTTGAAAGCACCATGAGTCATTGGAGTTGTCATGCAAAATCAACGATCATTCAGATGGTTTGACGGTTCTCTCCATATCATGGGTATAGCAAAGCCCATGGGAGATCATTTATGATTCAACTGCGAATGAAGACTCGAAACACAAGACGTCTAACATACATGGGGAGCCCAGGTCCTGGTACCTCATTTAACAGCCTAATATGTGGTGTTCTTGGCCTTCCTTTGCGATTTAACCGTAGCCCATCCACAAAAGTAGAAAAAACTGTCAGCACTGTTTACGCATTTGCAAGGCACACTGAATCCCAAGAATTGCAAAGACCACACGCACAAACTATTCTTCAGTTGCACGTCCTTCCAGCTCAAGAACGGAATACAACTTGTAACAGACTGAAACTATGCTTAAATGAAACATACTCCGCTCCTCCTTTTCTCTTCCCCTTCCCCTTGTTGCTACGATCCCGAGCTAAATATAGTGACAAAATACACGCAGCTACTGTTGCCTCGAACTTCATCACTCTGTCTACCATCCACGGGATGTAGAAGCCTATATGGGAAGAGATTGACAATGAATGCTAATAAAACATAATTATATTTAACTGCACCCCACTTTAACTTAGAAACGATACCTAATTCGAGCTTTTCATTGACGTTTACATTATCAATGTGATCGATATAGTTATCAAACATATATTTCATCCCAGCTACATTTTCATTGTTGGCTAGTGTTATTAACGGAATGTAGCAGGCGCACGTTTTCATTTCGGAGTTCATACCGTTACTAATTCAGATTAGTTTCAGTTTGAAAAACAACATTTTCGTTGAGTTCACATCATGTAAGCGTTTGTGTTTCGATATCTATTTCGTTATAATTACGAAATCAGATTGCGTTTCAAAATTGTTTTCCAGGGAAGAAGGATTCGTTTTTTCTGCATAGCCTAAAACTTCAGGGCATTTTTTTCCTTGCTCATGGGAGTAATTCAGTTTTCTAATACCCACACGCCTACAAAGTTAGTCCGGCGACTGCTCGTGTTGATTGTAATTCCAATTTGACACAAACTTTCATCTCTCTCGATTCATTCACTGCACTTCATGAACAGCATTTCGAAAAGGATTACACGCATATCATTTCATTGGTTTCATCCCCAATGATCCATAAATTTCATATTTATGGATTAAATTCAATTAATAAAATACTTCTTAATGAAAATCTTTCATTCATTTTGAGTGTAATTATAGAAATACAAGTGTCCATACAAACTGCATACATTACTGATAACTGGCAAATGCTCGAAAGCAGTTAGACAACAAAATAAATAACATTCTGACGATATTTATTAGGTTCAAGACTCGACGAACTACAAATAGTGTAACATTAACTCCAATTGCGCGACTTGCCAAGTACACTGATCAGTAAATTCGGTCTGGGCCGTTATAACAAGGCCCATTAATGTAAAAGCTTTGCCATTCAAGTTGTAACTTAATTATTAGTACCCCCAACGTATCGGCAGAGTTTCCTAAATGTCCAGTCCACTGTTTATGAAATAAGATGTACTAGTTTTTTTCGACTTCCTTCTTACAAAATTCTCAAAATACGCCTTTTCTCGGCTTTATTTAAAATTAAATGTTACTCACTTTGTAAAAGATGAGAGAGATGTTCTTATCACATCCATACGAATAGATGTGCTGCAGGTGGTATGAGATAACCAAGCATTGTTATGAAATATAAATTTCTGTTTCTCAGTCTCAACGAAAGAATTTGATGTTTGGTTTATGGGGCGCTGAACTGCGCAGTCATCAGCGCCCGTACAAAGTTCTTACACAGTCCACTTTCTTTTCACAATCCAATGTAGTCACTCTCACAAATGATGATGATGATGAAATGATGAGCAAAACACAAACATCCAGTCCCCGGGCAGAGAAAATTCCCAAACCGGTAGGTAATCGAACCCGGGACCAAGTGATCCAGAAGCAGCAACGCTAGTCCTTAGAGTTAACGAAAGAGCGAAAGAAAAATTAAACAACTAAATGTTGCACTGTTTGTCCAAATAACTACTGTTTCGTTGGTGTAAATAGTACACTCACCTCAAAAATTTACTAATCATCACTTCAAAGAATGTCCCGTAAGACAGCGACACTGCTCATTGAAACTCAGTCGAGAACTTACTTTTTGCTTCTATTCTATCTAATTAGAAGAAAAGAATAAATTAATTCAATAGGAAATGATTGGGGCATATTAAAAGATTCTTTTTTCCGCAACTCGATAAAATACTTTCAATATAATTTCACATTATTAGCTTGTATAGTCCACAGCTTCATTTCGGTTTAGTGAACCTCCACTGGACGGCAGAAGCAATCACGCCACTGACGAGAACACGGCAACTGCCATAACCCGATTTCCCATAAACTTCGCTCAGTGGAAGAGGAGTCAAAACAAGCGGACATGTCTCGGCTTACCCGTAAATACTGTTTCTGAAAAAACGATCGTTGTAGTTTCCGAGCTATTTTTGAGGTACTTTATGTGCCTTTTACCCCACAACATTCTCAATAAAAATGGTAGCTCAAAGGTTAGCGACGCGGCTGTTTTTTTTTTTTCCTTAAAAATTTTGCGCCCTGTGTTCGAAATCCGAATATAATTTTTATTTATTTTATTTTATTTTTTCCATTAATCTACCCATAGTTGGTTACTACACGAATATTTCTTACCAAATTAGGGGATAAGAGGCGTCATATTTATTGTAAAATTACAACTGGACTTCACAGTACGTGTCACACATTTCTTGTATAATACATGTGTGTATGTATTGCATGTTGAGGAGATGTAATCTTTTTAAATTCTCATATTTGGATGTTTCATTTTCATTTAAATTATTATGTTAATTCTTATATTTTATTCATATTTTCATTCTTCAGGAGGTTTTGGTACATTCTCTTGGATGATACCGATCGCAGAAACATTCGGAACACAGCTATTCTGCACCACGACCACTGTGCAAAGGCAGGTTTGCCGTATAAATCTCACTGGGAAAGAAACGTCGTCAGTATTGGTGAACATTTTGCACGTTTGCAATAATTTCGCGGAAAATCATGCATACCGGATGACTTTTCCGAAAACTGTCGCGTACAATTGATTATGAATCAAGATACAATACAGGAATTTCACTGAAACAATTTTCAAATAATTTTCTCGTTTTTTAAATTCATGCATCTGGCATACAATTAGTAGACGAATAAGGGTAACAGTATATCAATATACAATGGAAAATATTCATGTAGTAATTTCTACAGACATGAGTATATGAAACAAAAATAAAAGTAATAATTGGGTTTCGAAGACGGCACACGAAATCAAGAAGTCGCAACTCCAGCCACTGTGCCATCATTTCATCTGAAGATAACGTGCGGTAAAAGGCACAAAAAGTATCCGGAAAAAACCTTGAAAAGTTTGACCGTCATTTGTTCAGAAACGGTAGAGTATCTACAAATTAAGCCTAGACACGTGTTCGCTTATTTGACCCCTCTTCCACTGGGCGAAGTTTCTGGGATATCAGGTTATGGCACTTACCGTGTTCTCGTCGTGAGTGAGCCTGCTAGCTGGCTGACTGCTTGACTAATAGCTAGCGCAGTTCAGTGCACGCCCGCACCCCCTTTCACCTGCAGCAAGCACACAAAACAAGCCGGCCGGGGCTCTAAACTACGCCGTTTGATACAAGGGTTAGTATACATACAGATTACGGGGAGGACACAGAGTTTTCTGTGTTTTTCGAGTAAATTTCTGAGACTTCGGGGATCTCAGTTAGTAGGTAACACTAGACTCAACAGTAGAAGACTGATAGTCAAAACCAAAGACCATTTTTCTATAGGAGTCTAGTTCAGCAAACTAGTATACGACTAAAGTGCTTAAAAACTGAATGCTGGACTCCCGAAGGCGTTCAGTGGACTGCAGATCCCGGCGATAAAGCTAATGGAACACCACACATAATCAAAATTGGGTGCAAAACTTTACTTTGTTCAAAACTTTTCCCTGAGGCAATATTTAGGGTGTCACAGGAGGAATGGTCAGTGTTTAGGGATATGAGAGGAACGATCAGACGAAGCAAAAAATGTTTAGTAAACATTGGCTCTAAAATGCCTACCCTAAAGAGCACTTGTTCAGAGGAAGAAATATTTCACAGTAGCGAACATGAACAAGTGCTCACAGCTCCTAAGGTATGCATTTTAGACCTCATGTTTCAAAGACATTTTTGCTTCGAATGATCGTTCCTTTCATAGCCCTGAATATTGACCATTTCTCCTGGAACATCCTGCATGTTTGTACTATGGTACGATTTTTGTTATTATGAAATCGTAATTGTAAAATGTACGTACTTTTTGAATAATATTGGATAACATGTCTTTAACCAGGCAGTAAACGAAAAAAGGAAGTGTTTCGTAAATTGAGCACATGTATGAGGGTAGTCGTAAAATTTTAATTATCCCATAGAAAAATAATCTCAAGTAATTAAATTTTGTTTGCTTACAGGTATATGTCCGCAACCGTGATATAAATTGAAACACCGGCGCCACAGTACCGTAGTACGTCATTATAGTATCCAAAAGAAAATGGTATAGCCCATTGATACCGAGGAGATGGGATGCGCTATTTTATTTCGGCTCCTCTAGATGCGTGCTGTGTCATCGTGTACCAACGCCGCAAACATGTACCCAGAATCAAAGAATACAACAGCAAAGGTTAATTTAAAATGACAAGCAGATGATCACCAAACAGATGAGACAAATGATGGTAAACTTGGTAGCACAATCATTTAAACCTGCTGCAACGCAAAGAATGACAATTATATAAAAAGTTTAGAAACCTACAATAAAACAGCAAATATAATAATAAAACACAAGGGCCAGTCACAGACGGTGCACCAGGAATCGACCTCTGAGTAGGTTCAAATGGTTCAAATGGCTCTGAGTACTATGCGACTTAACTTCTGAGGTCATCAGTCGCCTAGAACTTAGAACTAATTAAACCTAACTAACCTAAGGACATCACACACATCCATGCCCGAGGCAGGATTCGAACCTGCGACCGCAGCGGTCACGCGGTTCCAGACTGAAGCGCCTTTAACCGCACGGCCACACCGGCCGGCTCTGAGTAGGTCTGGCAAAATCCATTTCCGCTAGCGATGACATAGGCAGCGGAGAGTTGCATCGCTTCACAAGATGGTAGCTCAGACTACTGTCAGTCTAATGAATGACTAATGATAATCTTGCTGAGGCTACCTAACATCCAGTAAACCAAATGCAAAGATGTAAAATACGCCAAAGCCGTAACCGGTGGTCTGGACAGAATACTGCTCTTAGAGCGGCCGGAACGAGAAAGAAATCACTACCACCAGAGTAGAAGAATCGCCAACCAACCTACAAACAAGAAAGCTGTCAAAACTACATGCCTCACTGGACAGCAGCGACAAGACGAGGAAACGTACACTGCAGTTACATACACTAACCCCCAGGGCAGGTAACTGGGGCATTAGCGGCCACGAAGCAGGAAAAATACCGCTGGTTGCACTTAACAGATAGTAACAAACTGAACGCAATAAATATTAATTAGAAGTCCAGAAAAGCTAATCGGATCCTCCTTCCCCAAACACTCCACTCGCTGCTCTTCGCCTCGGCAACACTACGTGAAGTAACACAAAGCCAAGTCATTGGAGAATCGCCAGATTTCGCAATGATGGAGGTTTCTTTACTTGAATCCAGATGTACTCAACTTAAAGCTTGCAGGATCCGGTTTACGACGAGGTCGTGCGCCCTCGCGACAGGCCTTCGATCTGGCAGTCCACGCGCGCCACCAGCGGTCCCGGCGTGTTCTCGCGGACCTGGCTCCTGAGTCCCCAGACGAACTGCACACTGACTCGACCCGGAAGAACAACGACGTCGCCCCAAAGATAGAGCCACAGTTACTACATATCGACAACCGCCGCTCTTGCCACTAGCGGACAAGCGACGCTTGTGAAAGAAAGTAGCACCAGTCAACACGGGAAGAAGACAAACAACCGCAACCATGTCAGCTAAACGATACGGTCTGGCCTCCAACAGAGGACAGGAGCCTACCAACAGCACCAACGCGAGCCGCAGTATGGCTCTCCGTTATCAAAAATGGTTCAAATGGCTCTGAGCACTATGGGACTCAACTTCTGAGGCCATTAGTCCCCTAGAACTTAGAACTAGTTAAACCTAACTAACCTAAAGACATCACACACATCCATGCCCGAGGCAGGATTCGAATCTGCGACCGTAGCGGTCTCGCGGTTCCAGACTGCAGCGCCTAGAACCGCACGGCCTACACCTCTGGAATAGTAGCAGAGGGGGCCTTCTGTAAGGGGCAGTCAAATGAAAACCCAACATCCACCACAACGGGACCATGGGATGGTTCCATTCAAAAGTAATCACCTTAACGTTAAGACCTTAACCCTTTGGGAACCGAGACAATCAATTCCTTTTTTGTAGAACGCAGTCTGTCACTGACTCTTTCACAACCGCAACCACTCTTGTATTTCCTCGCCAAACTGGAACCGACGTCCACGCATGTCTTTCTTGGTCATCAAATATGTGAAAACTACACAGAGAACGATCCGGGATGTACGGAAGATGTTACAGTGTTTCCCAGCCAAATCGTTGAAGCGTAGCGTTCGTCCGATAAGAAGTGTGGGGACAGGAGTTATCGTGCAACAAGATTATTCCGTCCGACAACATTCTTGGGCGTTTTGACTTCAGTAGTTCCTAGCAAGTGTCTACATAGCGCTGCGCATTGATTGTGGTTCCACACTAGAGGAACTCGATGAGCAGAAGGCCCCCGCAGTCGAATGTCTTCGTGACCGTACCGGAACTTGTGTGACAGTTTTGAATTTTTTTTGGCGGGGGAGATGTGGGATGTTTCCACTGTTGGCTTTGCCATTTACCCTCGGGCACTAAATGCTGGCACCAAGTGAGGTGGGCGTCGGTGTCAGTCGGACGGGGAAGTGCAAGAGTGGATGCGATTGTGGATTCGTCAGCGGCTAACCGCATTCTACGATACAAGAATTGATCGCCTCGTCTCCCAATGATTACTTTTGAATGGAACCATTCCACGGTCCCATTGTGGCGGTGTTCGGTTTTCATTTGACTACCCGTCATAGTTTAAGGTCCCAATCCACCAGAGAGATTCCAATGTACACTGTGGATAGCGTTCGGATTTTCATTTCATCAGAATTCGAAGCGACCATCTAGTGTCGCGTTAGCGACCTCGGTTGTATCTCATACAGACACTGCGTGTCAGTTTATGCGGGCAGGTTCGTAGTAGCGGGAGGCTATAGTAAACGGGAGAGAGGCGTTATCAGGCAAACGGCGCCGTCAGCCGGCACGAGCCACGCTAGGATGATAGCCAGCTAATGGCCGATAAGAGGCGCCGCGACGTCGACGGCTCAGGTTATTTCTGTGTCCGCGCCAATAAAGGTCGCCTTGCGGAAGGTCAGTGTGCGCCGGCCGGCACTAGCCGCACGCCACACGCCAAGCAAGCTGGCGCCGGGATCGCGCGCACATCGCCACAGGCTACGGAGCCGCGCATCACTTCTCTTCGTCCACATTCCTACCACTAATAACTGCTTTCCCCGCCCGTCGTCATTCAATGCCATGTGACCAGCTGCTTTGTATTCGCCCAGTTACCAACTTTTGAAGGGACCGATGACCGTAGCAGTCTGGTCCCTTTAATCCCCACACACCAACCAACCAACTTTTGATATAAGAGCATGAGCACTCCATTTGACATCGCTGTCTAGTGTCATTACAAAATATTTTGTTTAGCTAATAACATCCGTAATTTTCAAATCTAGGTTTCTTGCACACTAATGTCTTTGCGGACGCTAGACAGTTCTAAACTAATTAGGACCTAATAGACAGAAAACCAGTTAGTAAAAACAATATTAAAGGAACAAAACCACCGAGGAAAACAAGCAAATGGCGCAAAATATGTTTGTATGAAGTCAGCAAGTGAAGTGTTACCCAAAGCAGATTTTACTTTTTTCCAGCAGAAATGTCATTAGTCCAAAGGACTACAAAACACAGTGATCATCGGTTCAAATATACAAAGCCGATACGTCCTAAATATGAAATATGGCTCGAACTTTTCGACTAAAACACAATTTTTCCATCAATGGGGGAACCAAATGCCGTCGTTCAAAAATACACACATTCGACCTAAGTTCTCAACGTATTGTGGCATGGAATTGACAAAAATTCTTGGTCTATTTACTTTTAGCACACTAAGAAGGCAGTAATTTAACTTGTCACGCTTGATGGGTCATTGTGGATCACGAAGGCCCGTTTCAAAATCTAACGCACAGCCCTGATTAAGCACTGTGTGACCTCCCAGTGTGGTAGGTGAAAGAGGAGATTTATCGCATCAGTGAAGAATTGGAGAAATGAATTAGAGTAATTCACACACGTTTCATGTATAAATCTGTTAAAAACGTCAAATGGTTACAGAACTTGTTGTATGTTGTCAGGGGGTTGCCTGGAATTCCAATAATTGACCGATCTTTTGCAGTTCTGTATTGCAAGTCAAAGCTTGCTTCATCAAAATAGCTTACTTAAAAAAACTTTGATGAATTTTCTACAAAGAGTTACATTCTATGCAACATGTATACACGTATCATTCGTGCGAAATTTCAGTATTACATGAAACAATAAGAAATTTTTCTGCGATGATGAGCTAGATAGAAGTTATTTGCATAAATACATGAGAAACTTCATGTAAACAAGACTATAAATCACCGGTCAAAGAAACATAACGAAGGTAATATACAGTAAAATTACGTGATCACCCGCTTTTCTTTCTTTTTTATTGTCCAATAAATGAGATATTCCGATTCATAGTTACAAAACCAGTAATAACCATCAAACAAATACAGTTTTGCGCTGTTAGTGGATCGCGGGAGTCAGCATAACTCCGCAGGTAAATTTCATATCGCAGGATACTGTAATACCATAGCTCTATTGCTGTACGAATTTATTTTGCCTTTTGTTTTGGTTTAATGTTATAACATTGAGTATCTGTAAAGGTTGTTCAAATGGTTCAAATGGCTCTGAGCACTATGGGACTTAACATCTATGATCATCAGTCCCCTAGAACTTAGAACTACTTAAACCTAACTAACCTAAGGACATCACACAACACCCAGTCATCACGAGGCAGAGAAAATCCCTGACCCCGCCGGGAATCGAACCCGGGAACCCGGTCGTGGGAAGCGAGAACGCTACCGCACGACCACGAGCTGCGGACTGTAAAGGTTGTTGGATTGAATCGATAACACAAAATTGTATACTCCTTTCTTTGTAAAAACTTTGATGTCATGGCTTGATTCTAGCCAATGTAGTATATCTGTCATTTAAATTCTTTGTCTCAATTGGAGGGAGACAAAACTTACTATATACATTTGGAATTTGGGTGAATAATTTTTTGTAGAAATACTAATATGTGCAAATCTTCTATTTTATTTAAAATGTTTGTTTGCTGTTATGTAAACTGCTGACCTTCACTTAGGGTTGTTAGTTAGTTTGTATGTTAAAGGTATAGTGGTTCCCCTCGGGAACGGAACTGTGTAGCGGGCGCAAATTGTGGTTGGCCTAGGTATAAAAGGTGGAACAAGAGTCAGTCGGGGACGAGCTACCAAACTGTGCACTGCCCATGTAAAAGTTGTATATTGTGCTGGTTCCGAGAGAGGCTTTTCCTGCCGCTTACTAATGCCTCGGATGGATGGATAAATAGCTGGAACTATTCTGGAGTTGGTATTTATCATCGCCACCAAGAAAGAACAGAGTCCAGCAATTCAGCCTGCTAATCCACCTACCAACATGCAGTTGGCACCACATTACGCAATCACTGTAACGGAATACTATAATAATGTACAGTGAAGGATCAGCTTATTGGATGTGTTAGTGTGCTCAAATATAAGGACACTTATGATTGAATTCATGTACCTACCTTGATTTTTTCCCTATCACAACACCTCTCAGGTTCCTCTCCATTTGAACTATGATAACCGAGTGTCCTAGTTTGTGGAAAAAATGAAAGCCTCAAAGCCAAATAGTTAATTAAATAATGTTTTTTGATCTTTGGTAAGACGGGAGTATTCAGATTTACTGTGGATTTAGTGAAATTGTGGGAGGTAGTAAATGTAGTCTTGTGAAAGCCACCCAGTGATGGAAGCAGTCCAATTTAAAGTTTTTTTTTTTTTTTTTTTTTTTTTTTTTTTTTTGGAGTTTCAAAGTCATCTATTTAATCATCTACTTGAAAGTAGAAGACTGTGGTAATAAAGACAATTTGCTGTTTCTTTTAAAAATTAAAAGTTCTTAAAACTGAGGCTTATAAAGTTTTGCTTGCAAGGGAACCTCCCCATCGCACCCCCCTCAGATTTAGTTATAAGTTGGCACAGTGGATAGGCCTTGAAAAACTGAACACAGATCAATCGAGAAAACAGGAAGAAGTTGTGTGGAACTATGAAAAAACGAAGCAAAATATACAAACTGAGTAGTCCATGTGCAAGATAGGCAACATCTATGAGCGACCGAGTTCAGGGGCGCCGTGGTCCCGTGGTTAGCGTGAACAACTGCGGAATGAGATGTCCTTGGTTCAAATCTTCCCTAGAATGAAAAGTTTACTTTCTTTATTTTTGCAAAGTTATGATCTGTCCGTTCGTTCATTGACGTCTCTGTTCAGTGTAATAAGTTTAGTGTCTGTGTTTTGCGACCGAACCACAAAACCGTGCGATTAGTAGCCGAAAGGACGTGCCTGTCCAATGGAAACCGAAAACATTTGATTGCAAGGTCATAGGTCAACCGATTCCTCCACAGGAAAACACGTCTGATATATTCTATACGACACTGGTGACGGCATGTGCGTCACATGATAGGAACATGTTGTCGACCCACCTAACTTGTACACTTGGTGAATGGGTAAAAAGATTCTTCTACCTTGCCCAATTTAGGTTTTCTTGTGAATGTGATAATCACTCCCAAAAAAGTGTGAAAACATAAGAGTTTGTCACATAAACTGCAACAAATGAATGCAACAGTTTCACAGTCGCACAGTTTTGTCTGTGCTCTGTCAAATCATATGTTTTTAACGTTTTCAAATTTTTCCATGTGTAGATAGTCAAATCCTGCATATGTCCAAGCAAATCTGAACATGTCCTGGAATTTTGGAGAGCGAAGTTGATTATATGTTAGTGCCTGAACTTTGATAATTGTCTGATAATAAAAAATTAAAATTTTCTCCCGAGGGAACACTTGAACCAAAGCCCCATCGTTCCGCAGCTGCACACGCTAACCACAGGACCACGGCGCTCATGTGTTTACAGCAACCTGATGTTGCCTATCTTACACATGGACTACTCAGTTTGTATATTTTGTTTATTTTTTCATAGTTCCACACAACTTCTTCCTGTTTTCTCGATTGATCTGTGTTCAGTTTTTCAAGGCCTATCCACTGTACCAACTTACAACTAATTCTGAGGGGGGTGCGATGGGGAGGTTCCCTTGTTAGTTTATGATCATAGTGCTGCCTGTAGCAATTTTTAATAGGTGAGTCAGTTTCTTGTAAATTTGTCAACATTGTGTCTTACTGCAGCAAAAGTCGTGAATTGCAGTTGTGGAAAGTTGCATACTTGCTAAGCACTTGTTTCTTTTGGGTATTGAAAGTGTTTATTAATAGTGTAATAAGATCCACAGGTTATCATTTACCACTATTTATGAAAACAATAATTTCTTTATTCAAAAGACAGTGAGAAGTAACCTGTTAGAGAATTCCATTTAACTTTCATTCTAAATAGAATAGTATTTAGTTGAGAGATATTTAACTTGTGACCAGTTCATAATTTTGCAGTGAACTACATTTATAATTTTATGTCAGCTAGGAAAATGTTTGAACAATAATACTGAACCTATGTCCAATTAATGATTCTGCACTGAATATTAATAGTAATGTTATAAAGACCATTCAGTTCGAATAAGCCCTGAAAGTAATAATGTGTTTCGTTATCTGTTATATTTTTGCAATTAGTTTGTTCTGCTCTGTTAGCTCAAATCTTACCGTGAACATATGCAGGTGTCACAGTTCATTGCACTCGCGTGTAGCAAAGTATAGGTTGTGTCTGTCCGTTAAGGTTGCTCATACTTAATTTCTTGAACGAGAATGTCAATCATCCTCTTGCCCAATTAGGCTGGCGACCGTTTTCCTTGTTCTTTGAACAGTGTAGGTAGGTAAAATATTGTTTGTACTGTTCAGATATTTACGTAATTCTGACTTTCATTTCCAATAAGCCACCTCCGTTAGGTATAACACGGTCAACATAACAAAGTTCCTCTCAGAGGGTAACGCTACTCTGTTGCATTATACCAAAATTGCTTTAACTAGATAGTTTTATTTCACGACCTGCCTCCTACTTTAAGGTTATGGTATAGCAGTAGCAGACGGTAGTGTTATACGTGGCTTTTCCGTGACAGGACTACTTGTTCTGTTGGGGCATAGTACGTAAACTAAATTTGGTATTTGGTTACATAAGGTACGTAAATGCTGTTGCAGTGTTATAATACGTTTTCAAAAGCCGTGGAGTTTCGGCCGTAGTATATTGTTTCCTATTATGTCACCATAGCTGTGTACATTATACGAGAAGATAAGCAGCTAGTGATAAATTAAATTCAGCACATGCTGATGGAAAGGTATTTAAAAGAACCACCTGGTGATTCGAAAGAGTCTCTCTCTCCAATGGTTGATACATGAATTTCAAATTATAGAATAATATTTTAAACAGCTATATATAAGAAACAAACAAAAAAATTATTTTTTTTATTTTTTCCACTGGAACCATATTTAGAAAGCTTAGAAATATGATCACTTTTTCTCCACTTGGTTTTCTAAGCTTTGAGTACAGTTTTTGTATACAAAGTTGCTATGACTATGATGTAGCTGTGTGTTGAATAACAGCTGATAAATAATCTCCAGTCTTCTGCATTTTGCATTTTTTCCTATTTTCTAGCTAAATTGCATCGATAATATTTTCTCGCACTCCCAACCGAAGTGATTTAGTGTAAATAATTTCGTGTAATTCAGTGCGACTCCTTCCGTTTTGTATGCTGTTAACATCTTCTTAAGCATCATCATTTTTGAACCGTCGTTATGTCTCGAGAAGCTTTTCTTCATAAACGATAAACGTCAAAAATATTGAAAATATTTTGGGATTCGATAGTGTGACCACACTTTTCAATTGAAATGTTGCATCCACCTTAGATGAAATGTAGGAAACAAATAGATCATACGACTTCAGTGGGACAATAGATAACAAATTAAGTTCGAGTCAATGCAGACCTGTGTTGCGTAACTGCAGAATTTTATGCAAACACTCAACTTGGCATTGCATTGTGAGGTAAAACAAAGATGAATCATCAAGTTTCCTTTTGATTTTGTTCCACCGAATCTTCTAGAAAATTTTGAAAGAACCACCATTTACAAGTATTTGTGTACAAGCAATTGAAAAGTAAGCTATTGGAAGCTTGAAATCTTTCTGTATTATCAAATATTCGATTCCGTTTCTGGAGCGTATGTGAATCATCATTACAGTTTGGATCTAAATAATAAATCAATGCCAACTGCACTCAGACTTAATTTACGCCTTTTTGGATAGCAGATATGGATGTCATTGCCATGTGAACATCGTTATTGTTAAAGGGATTGTTTGCTAAATAAGTTCGTGTTGTAAACCACAAATCACATACTCGATTAAATGTAATGTAGTAGCGCAGTATGATCTTCGGCTTGTTAATTAGCGGCATACGTCAGCTTCATAACCTCTGTGGTCTACTTTCGGGCGAAATTGTTATTTCTTCTTTAGCTGTGTTGTTCCAAAATATTTTCCGACATGATGACCAAAGGTCTTTAAAAACATCTTAAATTACCAGAGGTAAGAAGTGATGAATTGTCTTGTCAACTAATGAGTCATTCCTAAATAGAAATTTACATTCTTCTCCGAGAAATAGGCAGCTAAACTACAGTTTTAGTTAAGAATGGTACTGACCTATAGCTAGTAATACACTTCTTTTTCCTCCCTGTGTAGAAACCTTAACACTGAATATTTGAAGTCCATATGGGAAAAGATCTACATGAGAAAATATGTTATAGAACAAATGGAATAGAATGTTCCTGTAATGTTCACAAACTCTTCACTATTTGCTTGGTGTCTGTTCATTTCCATATAAATATTTGCTTATAACATACTTAATAATTACCCCAATTTTCTTTCTGGAAGTCACCAATAGTTTGATTTACTATTGATCCTTTAAAAAGGGTTCTGTGAAATATGTGTTATTGGCGTTGTGCAAAAATATATTGAATTAGCTTATCCTGCTCTTTGTTGCTGTTGTGGTCTTCAGTCCAGAGACTGGTTTGATGCAGCTCTCCATGCTACTCTATCCTGTGCAAGCTTCTTCATCTCCCTGTAGCCAGTTCAACCTACATCTACATCTACATTTATACTCCGCAAGCCACCCAAAGGTGTGTGGCGGAGGGCACTTTACGTGCCACTGTCGTTACCTCCCTTTCCTGTTCCAGTCGCGTACGGTTCGCGGGAAGAACGACTGTCGGAAAGCCTCCGTGCGCGCTCGAATCTCTCTAATTTTGCATTCGTGATCTCCTCAGAAGGTATAAGTAGGGGGAAGCAATATACTCGATACCTCATTCAGAAACGCACCCTCTCGAAACCTGGACGGCAAGCTACACCGCGATGCAGAGCGCCTCTCTTGCGGAGTCTGCCGCTTGAGTTTGCTAAACATCTCCGTAACGCTATCACGCTTACCAAATAACCTTGTGACGAAACGCGGCGCTCTTCTTTGGATCTTCTCTATCTCCTCTGTCAACCCGACCTGTTACGGATCCCACGCTGATGAGCAATTCTCAAGTATAGGTCGATAGGTCGAACGAGTGTTTTGTAAGCCACCTCCTTTGCTGATGGACTACATTTTCTAAGGACTCTCCCAATGAATTTCAACCTGGCACCCGCCTTACCAACGATTAATTTTATACGATCATTCCACTTCAAATCGTTCCGTACGCATACTCCCAGATATTTTACAGAAATAACTGCTACCAGTGTTTGTTCCGCTATCATATAATCATACAATAAAGGATCCTTCTTTCTATGTATTCGCAAGACATTACTTTTGTCTATGGTAAGGGTTGCTTGCCACTCCCTGCACCAAGTGCCTATCAGCTACAGATCTTCCTGCATTTCGCTGCAATTTTCTAATGCTGCAACTTCTCTGTATATTACAGCATCATCCGCGAAAAGCCTTCTGAATCTGTTTAGTGTATTCATCTCTTGGTCTCCCTCTACGATTTTTACCCTCCACGCTGCCCTCCAATACTAAATTGGTGATCCCTTGATGCCTCAGAACATGTCCTACCAACCAATGCCTCCTTCCAGTCAAGTTGTGACACAAATTTCTCTTATCCCCAGTTTGGTTCAATACCTCCTCATTATTTATGTGGTCTACCCATCTAATTTTCAGCATTTTTCTGTAGCACCACATTTCGAAAGCTTCTGTTCTCTTCTTGTCTAAACTATTTATCGTCCACGTTTCACTTCCATACATGGCTACACTCCATACAAATACTTTCAGAAATGACTTCCTGGCACTTAAATCTATACTCGATGTTACCAAATTTCTCTTCTTCAGAAGCACTTTCCTTTCCATTACCAGTCTACATTTTATATCCTCTCTACTTCGACCGTCATCAGTTATTTTGCTCCCCAAATAACAAAACTCATTTACTACTTTAAGCGTTTCATTTCCTAATCTAATTCTCTCAGCATCAAATCATTTAATTCGACTACGTTCCATTATCCTCGTTTTGCTTTTGTTGATGTTCATCTTATATCCTCCCTTCAAGACACTGTCCATATCGTTCAGCTGCTCTTCCAGGTCCTTTGCTGTCTCTGACAGAATTACAATGTCACCGGGAACCTCAAAGTTTTATTTCTTCTCCACTCCGAATTTTTCTTCGTTTCCTTTACTGCCTGCTCAATATACAGATTGAATAACAACGGGGATACGCTACAAACCTGTCTCACTCCCTTCCCAACCATTGCTTCCCTTTCATGCCCCTCGACTCTTATAACTGCCATCTGGTTTCTGTATAAATTGTAAGTAGCCTTTCGCTCCCTGTATTTTACCCCTGCCGCTTTTAGAATTTGAAAGAGAGTATTCCAGTCAACATTGTCAAAAGCTTTCTCTAAGTCTACAAATGCTAGAAATGTAGGTTTGCCTTTCCTTAATCTTTCTTCTAAGATAAGTCGTAAGGTCAGTATTGCCTTACGGGTTCCAATATTTCAACGGAATCCAAACTGATCTTCCCCGAGGTCGGGTTCTACCAGTATTTCTATTCGTCTGTAAAGAATTCGTGTTAGTATTTTGCAGCTGTGACTTATTAAACGGATAGTTCGGTTATTATCACACCTGTCAACACCTGCTTTCTTTGGGATCGGAATTATTATATTCTTCTTGAAGTCTGAGGGTATTTCACCAGATGGCAGAGTTCTGTCAGGGCTGGCTCTACCAAGGCTTTCAGTAGTTCTAATGGAATGTTGTCTACTCCCGACGCCTTGTTTCGACTTGGGTCTTTCAATGCTCTGTCAAACTCTTCATGCAGTATCATATCTCCCATTTCATCTTCTTCTGCATCCTCTTCCATTTCCATAATATTCTCCTCAAGAACATCGCCCTTGTATAGACCCTCTATATACTCCTTCCACCTTTCTGCTTTCCCTTCTTTGTTTAGAACTGGGTTTCCATCTGAACTCTTGATATTCATGCAAGTGGTTCTCTTTTTTCCAAAGGTCTCTTTAATTTTCCTGTAGGCAGTATCTATCTTACCCCTAGTGATATACGCCTCTACATCCTTACATTTGTCCTCTAGCCATCCCTGCTTAGCCGTTTTGCACTTCCTGTCGATCTCATTTTTGAGACGTTTGTATTCCTTTTTGCCTGCCTAATTTACTGCATTTTTGTATTTTCTCCTTTCATCAATGAAATTCAGTATCTCCTCCGTTACCCAAGGATTTCAATTAGCCCTCGTCTTTTTACCTACTTGATCCTCTGCTGCCTTCAGTATTTCATTTCTGAAAGGTACCCATTCTTCTTCTACTATATTTCTTTCCCCCATTCTTGTCAATGCTCTCCCTGAAACTGTACAACCTCTGGTTCCGTCAGTTTATCCAGGTCCCGTTTCCTTAAATTCCCACCTTTTTGCAGTTTCTTCAGTTTTAATCTACAGTTCATAACCAATAGAGTGTGGTCAGAGTCTGCATCTGCCCCTGGAAATATCTTAGAATTTAAAATCTGGTTCCTAAATCTCTGTCTTACCATTATATAACCTATCTGAAACATTCCAGTGTCTCCAGGCCTCTTCCACGTATACAACCTTCTTTCATGACTTCTTAACCAAGTGTCAACTATGATTAAGTTAATCTCTGTGCAAAATTCCACCAGGCGGCTTCCTCTTTCATGCCTTACCCCCAGTCCATATTCACCTACGACTTTTCCTTCTCTTCCTTTTCCTACTATCGAACTCCAGTCACCCGTGTCTACTAAATTTTCCTCTCCCTTCACTATCTGAATAATTTCTTTTATCTCATCATGCGTTTCTTCAATCTCTTCGTCGTCTGCGGAGCTAGTTGGCATATAAACTTGTACTACTGTGGTTGGCGTGTGCTTCGTATCTATCTGGACCACAATAATGCGTTCACTATGATGTTTGTAGTAGCTTACCCGCATTCCTATTTTTTATTCATTATTAAACCTACTCCTGCATTACCCCTATTTGATTTTGTATTTATAACCCTGTATTCACCCGACCAGAAGTCTTGTTCCTCCTGCGACTGGTCTTCACTAGTTCCTACTACATCTAACTTTAATCTATCCATTTCCGTTTTTAAATTTTCTAACGTACCTGCCCGATTAAGGGATCTGACATTCCACGCTACGATCCGTAGAACACTAGTTTTCTTTCTCCTGATAACGACGTCCTCCTGAGTAGTCCCCGGCCGGCCGGGGTGGCCACGCGGTTCGAGGCGCTACTGTCTGGAACCGCGCGGCCGCTACGGTCGCAGGTTCGAATCCTGCCTCGGGCATGGATGTGTGTGATGTCCTTAGGTTAGTTAGGTTTAAGTAGTTCTAAGTTCTAGGGGACTGATGACCTCAGAAGTTAGTCCCATAGTGCTCAGAGCCATTTGAACCATTTTTAAGTATTCCCCACCCGGAGATCCGAATGGGGGTTTATTTTACCTCCGGAATATTTTACACAAGAGGACGCCATCATCCTATAACCATACAATAAAGCTGCATGTCCACGGGAAAAATTACGGCTGTAGTTTCCCCTTGCTTTCAGCCGTTCGCAGTACCAGCACAGCAAGGCCGTTTTGGTTAGTGTTACAAGGCCAGATCAGTCAATCATCCAGACTGTTGCCCCTGCAACTACTGAAAAGGCTACTGCCCCTCTTCAGGAACCACACGTTTGTCTGGCCTCTCAACAGGTACCCCTCCGTTGTCGTTGCACCTACGGTACGGCTGTCTGTATTGCTGAGGGACGCAAGCCTCCCCACCAACGGCAAGTTCCATGGTTCATGAAGGTCATTAATTTGTCGTTGATATCTCCATTCTCCCATTTCAGTGAAATGCTGATGCTGGGTAACAAGAAAACAGGTCATGCTGCCAGTTGTTACTGAATCGTGCTATCGGTTTCATGAGTATTTTCATATTTTAAGTATTCTCATACTATTAATAAGAAGTAAAAACTGGAAACTTCAAGAAATTTGTATATAAGATATTCAAAAGGGCTTAAAAATAGTATCCAAGTGGGCTGATGTGTTGACAATCTATTAAATACAAGAATTCTATCCTCCCCTGGACTCGTCCTTGTCACTGAAAATTCGAAAGGGATAGTAATAGTCATTACGGTGTTGATGTTGTGAACTTCAGTTCGAATACTGATCTGTTGCACTTCTCTGCACTAGTCTATCCTGTACAAGCCTCTCCATCTTTGCATGAATAATGCTACCTATCAGTAAATCCATTTGAACCTGCTTACTAAAGTCGGTCTTGGTCTCCCTCCATATTTTTGACTCCCCCACATTTTCTTCCATTACCAAATTGACAGTTTCTTGATGTCTCAGGATGTATCCCGTCTAATTTTCAAATTCTTCTGCAGCATCACATTTCAAAAGTTTTGTCTTCTTCTCTGAAATGCTTATCGTCCACGTTTCGCTGCTACAGCTACATCTACATCTACATGGTTACTCTGCAATTCACACTTAAGTGCCTGGCAGAGGGTTCATCGAACCATTTTCATACCATTCCACTCTAGAATGGCGCGTGGGAAAAAGGAACACCTAAATCTTTCCGTTTGAGCTCTGTTTTCTCTTATTTTATTATGATGATCATTTCTCCCTGCGTAGGTGGGTGTCAACAAAATATTTAAGCATTCGGAAGAGAAAGTTGGTGATTGAAATTTCGTAAATAGCTCTCACCGCAAAGAAAACCGCCTTTGTTTCAGTGACTGCCACCCCAACTCGCGTATCATATCAGTGACACTCTCACCCCTATTGCGCGTTAACACGAAACGAACTGCCCTTCTTTGCACTTCTTCGATGTCCTCCGTCAATCCTACCTGGTAAGGATCCAATACCGCGCAGCAGTATTCCAGCAGAGGACGGACAAGTGTAATGTAGGCACTCTCTTTAGTGGGTTTGTCGCATCTTCTAAGTGTTCTGCCAACAAAGCGCAGTCTCTGTTTCGCCTTCCCCACAACGTTATCTATGTGGTCCTACCAATTTAAGTTGCTCGTAATCGTAATTCCTAGGTATTTAGTCGAATTGACAGTCCTTAGATTTGT
This sequence comes from Schistocerca americana, assembly GCF_021461395.2. Lineage (NCBI taxonomy): Eukaryota > Metazoa > Arthropoda > Insecta > Orthoptera > Acrididae > Schistocerca > Schistocerca americana. The sequence continues at coordinate 662,787,534 of NC_060130.1, forward strand.
GCGATTTATCGTCTACCCAAAATTAATTGGATTTCTTTTAGTACCCATGTGGATGACCTCGCACTTTTCGTTGTTTAGTGCTAATTGCCTCTTTTCGCACCATACAGAAATTCTCTCTAGATCATTTTGTAATTCGAAGTGATCGTCTGATGAATTTACTAGACGATAAATTAAAGCGTCATCTGCAAACAATATAAGGGGGCTGCTCAGATTATCACCTAGATCTTTTATGTAAATCAGGAACAGCAGAGGGCCCATGACACTGCCTTGTGGAACGCCAGATATCGCTTCTGTTCTGCTCGATGATTTACCGTCTATCACTACGAACTGCGACCTCTCTGAGAGGAAATCACGAATCCAGTCACACAACTGAGACGATACTCCAAATGCAAGCAATTTGATTAATAGCCGCTTGTGAGGAACGGTATCAAAAGCCTTCTGGAAATCTAGGAATATGGAGTCAATCTGAGATCCCTTGTCGACAGCACACATTCTTTCAAGGAAATAAAGACCTAGCTGTGTTGCACGAGAACGATATTTTCTGAATCTGTGTTGGTTATGTATCAATAAGTCATTTTCGCAAAGGTGATTCATAATGTTCGAGTACAGCATATGCTCCAAAATCCTACTGCAAATTGAGGTCAGTGATATGGGTCTGTAATTCAGTAGGTTACTCGTATTTCCTTTCTTGAAAAAAAATGGTTCAAATGGCTCGGAGCGCTATGCAACTTAACTTCCGAGGTCATCAGTCGCTTAGAACTTAGAACTAATTAAACCTAATTAACCTAAGGACATCACACGCATCCATGCCCGAAGCAGGATTCGAACATGTGACCGGAGCGGTCGCTCGGCTCCAGACTGTAGCTCCTAGAACCGCACGGCCACTCCGGCCGGCCCCTTTCTTGAATACTGGTGTGACCTGTGCTACTTTCCAGTCTTCATGAACAGACCTTTCGTCAAGTGAGCGGTTGTATATGATTGCTAAGAAAAGCGCTATTGTGTCTGCATACTCTGAGAGGAACCTGATTGGTATGCCGTCTGGACCGGAAGCAGGCTACACTCCAGACAATGCCCTCGTGTATGGTTTTTTAACATTTAAATTTATATTCGATGTTTTCAGTGTTTTAGTGAGAAATACTTTTTTTCTGTTATCAGTTTTCATTTAATATTTTCTCTCCTTCAACCATCAGCAGTTATTTTAGTGTACAAATAGGAAAACTCGTCTACTACTTTTAGTATCTTGTTTCCGAATCTAATTCCCTTAGCATTTCCTGATTTATTTCGACTGCACTCCATAACTTCGTTTTGTTTTTGTTGAGTTTTGTTTTATATCCTCCTTCCAAGATACTGTTCGTTCCGTTTAACTGCTCTTCCAAGTCCTTTGCTGTCTCTGACGGAATTACAAATTCCTCGGCAAATCTCAGAGTTTTTCTTTCTTCTCCCTGAACTTTTACTTCCCTCTTCAAATTTCTGCTTGCTTTCCTTTACTTATTTCTCAATGTATAGACACAATAACAAGTAGGTTAGGCCGTCTAGTTTCTGTACAATTTTTAAATAGCCTTCCATTTCTGTATTTTACCTCTGCAACCTACAGAATTTCAAAGAGTATATTCCTTTAAAACAATTACATAAGTTGTCTCTATATCTAAAGTAGTATAAACTGAAATTCTCCTTGGTTTAACCTCTTTTCTAAGATAAGGCTTTAGGTCAGTATTGTCTCGCTCGTTACTTATTTTCTCCAGAGCCCTAACTGATATTTCATTGTGTCGACTTATACCAGTTTCTCGATTCTTCTGTAAATTATTCGGATTAGTATTTTCCAAACATGGCATTACACCAGTGTTTCTGCAATATTCAGAACTGTCAGCATCGTCTTTGGAATTGTAATTATTACATTCTTTTTAAAGTCTGAGGATATCTGGGCTGTGGCACAGCTCTTGCATACCACGTAGCATAGTGTACCATATTTTAATAGCAGGCAGAAATTGCAGGATTATTGCCTTGTTACAAAACAAGCACTATTCTCGAATTACTAAGGACGTATTTGTATTATAGTATTAGTGAGAGGCTTTGTTCCAGCCGTTAACTGTATTATTTCTGTGTAGTAAGTTAAATAGAAATCAACTGATGCGATGGTAGTGGACAAGCCGTTTACATTACAGGCATTGCTACGCTCCGCCGGATAGCAACAACGGTGAATCCCCTACGCGGCATCGTGTAGAAATACATGCCAAATGTTTTGAGCCCTGGAAGGAACAAATGCTGAATGGTCAGATTTAAATGGGTTCTTCATGAAGGCAACCATTTCTAATGGCGTGTTTACGAATTGGTAGCATCAATTTCGTAATTTTTACTGCGTAATGTGAGATATTTCATTTCTTTGTGTCATTTTAGTATTCTGGCACTTTGATATTTTGCGTCTGAAACTTGTCCGACGACGAATGTTTGTGCTAGTATGAAGGCAACCATTTCTAATGGCGTGTTTACGAATTGGTAGCATCAATTTCGTAATTTTTACTGCGTAATGTGAGATATTTCATTTCTTTGTGTCATTTTAGTATTCTGGCACTTTGATATTTTGCGTCTGAAACTTGTCCGACGACGAATGTTTGTGCTAGTACCTAAAATAGTAAGGAATTCACCACTATTAATCGTTGGTTGCTACGTGAATAGCTACATACACAGTAAACACTGCAATATTAAAGCAAAATCATAAATAAGAATCTTATTTTTTGCATAGTATATTTAGTTACTTTCTAAAAGTGTTCAGACAGGCGCGATTTTTTTCCAAGAATTGAAGTAATTTTAGCGTTTAAGCTTCCGTCCATGCCAATGGCATTAGGTATGGAGCTATAAGGCATAAGTATTACTGCCGGCCGGAGTGGCCGAGGGGTTCTAAGCGCTACAGTCGCAGGTTCGAATCCTGCCTCGGGCATGGATGTGTGTGATGTCCTTAGGTTAGTTAGGTTTAAGTAGTTCTGAGTTCTAGGGGACTGATGATCTCAGCAGTTAAGTCCCATAGTGCTCAGAGCCGTTTGAACCATTTATCTATAGCTGTGTAATTCCAGTGCGCTAAATTTATTTCACGGTATATACACAGAGTTATTCGGAAAGGTTGTTGTAAAACTAATGATTATTTATTGTTTACTGAATGGCCTAAGTGATTGAAGATATCATGGAGAGACAGTTTATCTTCATATATCTGTTGTCTATGAATTTGACATAAGTGTAATTCACGTGCTAGCCGTCAGAAGCGCTTGTCACAGGCAGCCGAATGCATGAGTGATATACACCCACTAAACATACGGCGTCTCAACAGAATTTGTTAGTGCCTTGTCTAATTGCTTTAACCGCCTCCTTCTCCTCCCCCTCTTCTCCACACACACACACACACACACACACACACATATATATATATATATATATATATATATATATATATATATGGTGAGTCATCTAACGTCACCGCAATTGCTTTATCTAACGTTACCGCTGAATATATTTCGTAAACCACATCAAATACTGACGAACCGATTCCATAGACCGAACGTGAGGAGAGGTAATTGTTTAATACAAACCATAAAAAAATGCACGGAAGTATGTTTTGTAACACAAAACTACGTTTTTTTTAATGGAACCACGTTAGTTTTGTTAGCACATCTGAACATATAAACACATACGTAATCAGTGCCGTTTGTTGCATTGTGAAATGTTAATTACATCCGGAGATATTGTAACCTAAAGTTGACGCTTGAAACCTCCGACGTTCAGTTGCGTGTTGTAACAAACACGGGCCACGGTCGGCGAGCAGCATCAGCAGGGACATGTTTACGATGACGACCATGGTTACGAGTGTGGCTGTAGTGCACTGTTGTGGTTTGGTCTAGCTGTCGCAGTGTCCGCATGTAGCGCTTGCTGCTATTGTTATTCTGCATTCGTCTCCGCACGGAGACCAACTGTAGTACACCGTGTTACCAGACGTCTGTGATAGTGTAGTGTTGTAGGAACTGTGACCATGGTGTATTCGAACTCTGAAAAGGCTGAGATGATACTCATCTACCCGGCCGGTGTGGCAAAGCGGTTAAAGGCGCTACAGTCTGGAACCGCGCGACCGCTACGGTCGCAGGTTCGAATCCTGCCTCGGGCATGGATGTGTGTGATGTCCTTAGGTTAGTTAGGTTTAAGTACTTCTAAGTTCTAGGGGACTGATGACCTAAGTCCCATAGAGCTCAGAGCCATTTGAACCATTTGATACTCATCTATGGCGAGTGTCGACGAAATGCAGCTGAAGCCTGCAGGGTGTATGCAGAACGGTAACCGGGCAGAGAGCATCCAACGTGCCGCACATTGCAAAACACCTACCGCCAACTGTATGCAACAGGTATGGTCGTAGCATGCAAACGGGTCCGTAACAGGCCCGTCACAGGAGAAGCGGGTGCAGTTGGTGTGTTAGCTGCTGTTGCCATGAAACCACACATGAGTACACGGGACATTGCGAGAGCCGGTGGACTGAGTCAAAGTAGTGTCATGCGCATACTGCATCGTCACCGCTTTCACCCGTTTCATGTGTCGCTACATCAGCAATTACATGGTGATGACTTTAATCATCGAGTGCAATTCTGTCAATGGGCATTAACAGAGAATGCGTTGCAGTTCTACCAGTTTACCGATGAAGCAGGTTTCACAAACGACGGGGCAGTGAATCTACGGAACATGCATTACTGCACCGTGGACCATCCTCGCTGGCTCAGACAGGTAGAGCGACAGCGACCGTGGACTGAAAATGTACGATGCGGAATCATTGGCGACCATCTCATTGGTCCTCACTTCATTGCAGGGGCCCAAACAGCTGAAACATACATCGCATTTCTACAGGATGATCTGCCAACGTTGCTCGAAAATGTCCCACTGGAAACGCGTCGACGTATGTGGTATCAGCATGATGGCGCACTTGCACATTCCGCAATTAACACTAGGTTGACCTTTGACAGGATGTTCGACGGGCGTTTCATAGGACGTGGAGGACGCATAAATTGGCCAGCCCGTTCTCCTGATCTTACACCTCTGGACTTCTTTCTGTGGGGTACGTTAAACGAGAATGTGTACCGTGATGTGCCTACAACCCCAGAGGATATGAAACAACGTATTGTGGCAGCCTGCGGCGACATTACACCAGATGTACTGCGGCGTGTACGACATTCATTACGCCAGAGATTGCAATTGTGTGCAGCAAATGATGGCCGCCACATTGAACATCTATTGGCCTGACATGTCGGGACACTCTCTATTCCACTCCGTAATTGACAACGGAAACCACGTGTGTACGTGTACCTCACCCCTCATGGTAATGCACATGTGCGTCAGTGAAAAAGACCAATAAAAAGGTGTTAGCATGTGGACGTAATGTGCTGTTCCAGTCTCTTCTGTACCTAAGGTCCATCATCGTTCCCTTTGGATCCCTACGCAATTCGGTGCTCTCCGATAGACACGATCGAACAGCGGAGGAGTGGTACTCAAGCGTCAACTTTAGGTTACAATATCTCCGGATGTAATTAACATTTTACAATGCAACAAACGTCACTGATTACATATTTTTTTATATGTTCAGATGTGCTAACAAAACTAACGGGGTTCCATTTTAAAAAAAAACGTAGGTTTGTGTTAAAAAACATACTTCCGTGCATTTTTGTATGGTTTGTATTAAACAACAACCCTAGCCCCTCGCCTCACGTTCGGTCTGTGGACTCGGTTGTCAGTATTTGATGTGGTTTACGAAATATATCCAGCGGTAACGTTAGGTGACTCACCCTGTATATATATATATATATATATATATATATATATATTGCTTTAAAATCGCTATGTATTTTCGGGATGGATGAGGTACATACATATACACTATTAGCAAAACTATAAATATTTCGATAGAACTTCATGTTAGCCGTGGAATGGAACTGCAGGCAAGAGACTTTGTAATAAATCGGTGTTTTATGAGCACAGAACTTGGGAAACATTAACAAACTGAAACAAGTCGCGGCCTCCACGCAGGTTTCAGCGTACCTCTCTGAACCAAACTAGTATTCCCATGATACAGAGAGCAGGACAGCGTGTTTGCGGTGACATATTGTGCGGGGCCTGCAGGGCATCCACCGCGACGTGAGAGCGCGAACAGTTGTCACTCTCAGTTTAGCCGCCTAAGAATGCCGCAAGCAGTCAAAGACCCCCGGAGCGTCAGTCCACCTGGACTCGGTGCCAACAGCAGGCGAGGCCAAGCCGTCTGCATTTGGACAGCGGCGCGCGCACCTCCCGTCTATTATTTACGAACACGCGTCGTCTAAGAGATAACCCGCTATCCTTCCGCCCACAAACGACTTAAACATAACATCAAATATAAAAGTGCAAAATCAGACGATGTAATTAACCTCTTTATCTCGGGTCACAATTTTTGGTGAAATTGTGATCGTAACTTGCCGAAAATACATACCTGTATTTTACTCATCGAGTACTTGAGTACTAATTATTTTATTCTCATTTAGGCATTCACACGAAAACATTTGGAAAACTATGAAAATTTACTGTTATGGCGGCAAGAGATGAAACTGTACCTTTGTCGTTCCGAATGTATTGGGTTGGTGCATAAGTTCGTAGCGTAGTTTAATAAACACAACAGGCATACATAATAGAGACTTTAATCAGCAATAATATATTATAACAGTCTTCCAATGCTGGGGTAACTATTAAATTCCGCGACGCTAGCAATCACGTGGTTTTAAGGCGGAGAACTCGTCGAGACAGCGCTCCGAGCGAGCGCATTTTCATGCGTAAGGAAAATTCCTTGGAGGTTGTTCGATAGAGAGCGAAAAAGGTGATTATTTGCCCGAGATCGGATGACTAAGGTGAGAGCGGAAAGACTTCCGAACCAAACCTCGTATAGTAAAGGGCGTCCTAAAAAGAATGACCCGATTTTAACTTGTAATAATATTGAGAAAAATGTCACTAGGTAACTGAAATAACGCTAGATGTAATCGGTATGGTCTAGAGTTTCAGAAAAAATCTGCTAGATTCCGCTACTATCTCTGACCTGGAGCGTGTAGCCAGTTTCGCACAATATGGCGTCCGCGCAACAGAAGGCGTATTGTGTTATTGAATTAAGTCGATCTTAATCAGTGATCGCAGTTCAGCGGCCGTTTCATATTCGATTTCGTGCTAAACCACCATCACCAAAGAACCTTCGACGGAGGTATAAACAGTTTGAAGAAACAGGGTGCCTCTGTAAAAGCAAAAGTCCTGGCCGACCACGCGTTCATGAACAAACAGTGGAACAAATCCGTCGAGCATTTGAGCGGAGCCTCCGCAAGTCCACGCGTCGCGCTAGCCGAGAACTTGCGTTACCACGCATGACAGTGTGGCGTGTGTAACGGCGTCGTTTAGCCCTCAAACCATACCGATTACAACTGGTACAAGCTCTTCGAGATACTGACAAAGTGAAAAGTAGACCTTAGCAGTGCTATTCTAGAAGACATGGAAGATGACACTTTTATGTCACGTTTGATATTCAGCCATGGGGCAACTTTCCATATTTGCGGTAAGGTTCACCGTCATAATACGTGTATATGGGGGCTCTAAAATCCTCATGAAACGATTGAACACGAACGTGATTCACCAAAAGTGAATGTTTTTTGTGCTGTTTCGCAAAGCAAGGTTTATGGACCCTACTTTTTTGATGAGGAAACAGTGCCAGTAAAATCATATCTTGCAATGCTATGGAACTGGTTATTCCCAAAAATTGACTCTGACTATTTCATCTATCAGCAAGATGGGCACCACCGCACTGGCACAACAACGTGCGCAGTTTCCTCAATGCCAACGTGACTCAACGTTGGATAGGGCGTACAGGCCTGCGAGACCAGGCTTTACATTCTTGGCCTCCTAGGTCCCCTGATTTAACACCATGTGATTTCTTCCTATGGGGATATGTTAAACAATGTGTTTACATTCCTCCCTTACCTCGTGACATTGATGAACTAAAAACCAGAATATCAGCTGCTGACAGAAGACACCTTACGCTCAGTTTGGAATGAATTCGGCTATCGGCTAGATGTCGTCCGTGCAGCCAATGGAGGACATATTGAACATTTATGATGGATTTTTATAAACTTCTGCCTTTTTTGAGTAATTTAGTATGCAATTCGTTGGTGTTTGGCCCTTTTTCCTAATAAATGATTCTATTTAAAATCTTGTCATTCTTTTTGGGACACCCTGTACTTTTTGTCAGTCTGTAAGTAAGCAGGTGAGGTTAAGTGGAGTAGCAGCACTTGATGCAGTCTTCCTGGTCACTGTTCCTGGACTACGCGTGCAAGATGTCTCAGTTCTTGACAATAATTGACGGGTACACCTTGGGAAAGCAGTTCGCAGTACATCACACTGTCGTTGTTCCACCAGATGCATAGCATTACCTTTCGAGGAAGCGGTAAGGTCTTTGTTTGGGCTCAACCATTCCTTTCTTTTCCTTATGTTAACACAGAGACACAGTTTCTCGTCACCAGTATCGATATAGGACAGGAATGTTCCGTGCTGTTCACGAGCCAGTTGATGACGAACAAGCAGAGATGCACGCTTGGCCACCCGCTCATTTTTGCGGTTTTGGTTTACAGCATGCGATACCCATACACCAAGTTTTTTAATCTTCCCCGTTGTGTGCACATGTCATACGATGTTGGAACGATCTTAGTTTACCACATTTATCAGTTCTTGAGTAAGCAGACGTGGATCATTGTGAATTAATGCATTTAAACTGTCTTCATTAAACGCCGAAGGTCTTCCTGAACGTGAAGAGTCACTAAAGTCAAAACGATCCTCCTTAAATTGAGAAAACCACCTCCTCGCCGTGCTCTGTCCAATGGCATTATTCCCGCAAATGTTTCTGGCTGCCTCTGCTGCTGTCTACTGAACTCAAACAGAAGAATGTGTCGGAAGTGTTCCGGTTTCTCCACTTGCCGCTCTACTTTCTAGCATCCACAGCTCCACCCACTATCTCCAGATGACAATATGTAAACTCCGACAGCAGCAGTGAACTACAAATACAAAATGACAATCGAGAAATAAGCCCATAGCAAGCGTAATACCGACATGCAAAACAGAAACGCTACGAACTTATGCACCAACCCGGTATAACGTTGAAAAAGAGATCTCTATTAATCTCTTTAGTATTAACCATACAGTCAGCTTCATTCACCTTCATAAATTTTTCTAAAAAGAAGCCCTAAAGACTTGAATGTTATATACGTACTAGTGGGCATGTTTGTTGGTTGAATCCTACTTTATGGTACTGAAGATATATTTTGTACCATTATCGTACTATTATCACATACTGGCGCTATTTTCAAATAACATTTTTTTTGGTTAACTAAAAATGTACCTCCTAAAATGGAAGTTTCTGAAAGGAGCAATATTCTGAAAGGGAAAAATGAAAATCGGTGTTCACTCGGGTCACCAAGTCTTCAGCCCGGGAACCAAATTACACAGAGAACATATTATACATCCTCATGGTTCAGCTTGAGTAAAATTCTAACTCCGTCGCTTAGCTGTATTGTTGGCCTTGGTGCGCAAAAAAGAAAAGTAACGATACTTGCTAGTAAATACACTTAAGCAATACTTAGCTGCTTTGATTTCAGCAAGACAATGCTCAGCCACGCGTAGCGAGGAAGAACAACGGTTATCACAATTACTCTTGTCAGTACGTTTACGTTATATGTCTTGGATATGGCTCGCCCCCAACTTGTTCTTCACAGTACTGCGAATGATTTATAGATTAGCATTTAAATGACGTGGAGAATTTATTTTTTTCCTGCAGATCATACAGCTGTATCACAGCATCCGACAAATGTTCTAGTATTTGACGGGGTAAGGTAGCATTACTTAAGAAATTTTGTAATTATTTTTTAAATTGATGTGTTATTTTCTATATAATGCTGAAGCACCATTTTGAATTCTCTAGTTTATCAGTCATGTACAGTTCTGTAATCCGCATCACTTTTGGACTGCCATATTGATAATCTGTGTTACGAAACTCTTTTTCACTCAAACGCTCCCATATTCGTGTTGCAATTTCCAAGAACTTTGACGTTTCAGTTCATTTTGAAAGCTGAGGTACTTAGCTGCAAGCGAGTATCTTTCTTCGTAGTGATGTCCTTCCTATCCATCAGAGATGTAGCGTAGCTAATGTGCAATAACAACATCACCTCCTTTTCTGAACGGAAAAATTGATACTGGCAAGGGAAAATCTGTGAACTAGCGTATGAAAAGTGAGATAAGTCTGTAAGAATAACTCATTTAGCATGTAGGTGTAACAGCTGTTGGGAATGTTGTTCAAGCAGTCACCACCTACAAATAACTAATCGGAATGCAGCCGGGTGACGTCTTCGACAGCTGTTGATATTTCCACAGGTGAACAACCCGTCATTTTCAAGGTAAAACTGCGGCAGTAAGCACTGTGCAAGGGAGTTTAAAACCTCGGATTTCAGAGAAATTCTATGAAGATAACACACAGACACAGACATACATACAACACACACTAAACACTATCACCATTGGTTGTGTGGTCGCACTGGTGTTTAGTGTTTGTGTTTGTGTGTGTGTGTGTTTTATCTTTTTAGAATTGCTCTGAAATCAGAGGTTTTAAATTCCCTTGCACAGTGCTAACTTGCTGAAGTTTTTACTTTAAAATGACAGGGTGTGCAACTGTCGAAATATGGGCGGTTGTCGACGACGTCACCTGGCTACATTCGCGTAAGATATTTGAACATTGCATACGCCGGGATAAACTCATGTCTCACAGTCAATACCAGTCCCGTCAGTCGAGGAAATAGCTCTTGTTTTTCTGGAAGATATCATATAGGTGTACTGAAGAAAGAGGAGAAAGCTGAAAGATGAAAGGAATAGAACTATACGAGGGAAATGAACTGGGAGACAGTACTACAATTAGAAAAGATTAAGTAGACGAAATGGGAGGTATGACACATCCCCACAGAGCTATTGAGATCCTTGGGAGGGCCAATCATGACAAAACTAATTCACCTGGTGTGCAAGATGTATGAAACAGGTGGAATACCCTCAGACGTCTAGACGAATTTAATAATTCCAGTCCCAAAAACGGCAGCTGCCGACCTTCTTGAATATTACAGAACCATCAGATTAATAAGTCATGGTTGCTGACATGAATTATTTACAGGGAAGTGGAAAAGCTTGATAGAGACCGACCTCGTTAAAAATAAAACTTAACGACAAGAATAGCATTATCTTGCTGAAATTTATTAAACCAGCTAAATACTGCTTAAGTGTATTTACACGTAGATATCGTTATTTCACTGTTCTGTAACTGAGTTCAACATTTAAACAAGCTGAGCCACGAGGATGTGTACCGTAATATGTTCTACGGGTAATCTGGTAATGTGGCAAATAGGAAAAGAACGAAACAAACAGCGGTGATCTGAATGAATGGACTGGCTTCTGTTTAATGTTGGAAGACCGATTTTCGTTTTGCCTTTTCAATAGCAAAACTCATTTACTGTCTCCTTCCCTGATCTAATTTCCTCAGCATCGCCTGATTTAATTGTTTTACATCCCATTGCTCTATATTTGCATTTTAGAATGTTCATCTAATAGCCTCCCTTCAAGACTTTGTCCATTCCGTTCAGTTGGTCCTCAGAGTTCTCTGCTGTCTCTGACAGAGTTACAATGTCGACGGCGAACCTCAAAGTTTTTATTTTTTCTCCCTGAATTTTTATTCGTTCTCCAGTTTTTTTCTTTGGTTTCCTTTATTACTTGCTCAATGTACAGATTGAATAACATCGGTGACAGATCACAACCGTGCCTTACTCCCTTTTCTAACATTGCTTCTCTTTCATGTGCTTCGACTCTTATAAATGCGATCTGGTTTCTGTACAAGTTGTATAAAACCTTTCGCTCGCTTTGTTTCACCCCTGTTAGCTTCAGAATTTCAAAGATTATTCTCCAGTCGACATTGTCGAAAGATTCCTCTAATTCTTCAAAAGCTATAAACGCAGGTTTGCTTTGCCGTAACCTATTTTCTAAGATAATTCATAGGGTCGATAGTGCCTCGCTTGCTCTTAATTTCTCCGGAATCGAAACTGATCTTCCCCGAGATCGACTTTTACCAGTTTTTGCATTCTTCTGTACATAATTCTTGTATTATTTTTCAACCATGTCTTACTAAACTGATGTTTCGGTAATATTCACAATTGTCAGCACCATGCGTTCACATAATTCATTCGCCAGGATGAACCATGAATCAACCATCGTCAGTGAGCATGTATAATTACGTTCGACCTACTGCCGGAATCTCAAAGTAGCGAGCACGGAGCACATGGACGTCGACTGCGAGCACGGAGCACATGGACGTCGACTGCGAGCACGGCACGTGGACATCGACTGCGAGCACGGAGCACATGGACGTCGACTGCGAGCACGGAGCACATGCACGTCGACTGCGGACAGGTGGCGCTCGGTGATAATGTGGGTCGGCCTGGAGGCGTACGGAGACAGTCCGCACAGTTGTGATAAACAGTGTCGAGATGGCGCAGTGGTTAACGAAACTGCCTAGTAAGCAGGAGATCCCGGGTTAGGGTCCCGGTCCGGCATACATTTTCACTCGTCGCCTCATGCCGCATTATGTCCCGATGCAGCTGACATCAGTAGTCCCTTCCCTGTCGTTTCCGCTATCCGGCTCCTACCCTCAATTTACATGATCTACGAAATTCGTCACATGTTGGAAATCACTGCCGTCCAGAGTTGGAAACACCTAACATGCCTGCGTAACGAGAAAACTTCCGAGCGATTGTAGCTGATTGGCTGTCATTGTCGTAGCTCCACAACAGTGCATTACTGACCCATGCTTATGCGAAAAATTGTGCTCAACTGGACGTCGCCAGTGCCTCCCATTCGTCGCTGCGGAATGCAGCGAGACATTGTCAACTTCTGTGGTATCGATGCGAGGTGCCGACTTCACTACGGCTCCGCGATCGTTGTACGATACCGCTCCTTCTCATAAGAGAATGTTACCTATTCACATTGAGGGTGGACACTTGCTACAAAACATGCGTCTTCCGTACGACACCTCTCCCTAATGACATTTGCATCTTCGATAGCTGAGTGGTCAGCACGGAAGAATACCAACGAAAGGGGCCCGGCTGGGTCGGAGATTTTCTCCGCTCAGGGAATGGGTGTTGTGTTGTCTTCATTATCATCTCATCCCCATCGACACGCAAGTCGCCGAAGTGGCGTCAACTAAAGAGACTTGCACCAGGCGACCGGTCCACCCGACGGGAATCCCTAGCCACACGACATTTCATTTCAGTGACATTTGCTTCATCCACACCCTGCATCCCCATTTATAGTCAACCACACTTCTTGTTTATAAATCACTTAGATTGATGAACTCTTTACTTCTGAACTGACAGAAATCGAAAGACTTCACGCTGCCAATGACTAGCGTATGACCACTGCTAGCAATAATAGTAACAATAACGGTAATGTTTAGACCCTACAGCAATGTGTAGCATACGTAGTTACTGTTGAATCGTGCTGTCAATTAGTTTATTTGTTGCGAAGCGAATCATGAAACAATTCCTGTCCCATTGCGGGAACTACATATAACACAGGGAAGGCATTTTTATGAGATGTTGAGACACATGTGATGCATATGGCAATTTTACTGTCACAGGTGTATCGTACAAAGTCCAAAATACGTGTTTACTGGATGGACAATATGAGGAAGATGATGTTCATGCATTCGTTTCACAAGCTGTTTCCTCCACCATATTGTATCATGTGTTAATGCCAGTATTAAAAAATGTATTTATTGATAACTTACATAATCTGTAATACAGACTTACGAAATAGTAATACTATAATGATTTTTTAAAATAATTTTGTTTCGTGACAGAAACGCAACTGAACTGTTTTGTTTTTACACCTCAGAATATTTCATTTCACCCTTGGGAGGGAAATTACCCCCAGGTTAGGAACCACTGGGGTAAGACAAATTTATATGTAGGTGCATCTCTTACGATACTGCTGAAACATTCAGACTTTGCCCAAAATATTGGCGCAACCTTAGACGACCAGTAATTGCATATTGTCAACAATGTCCCCCTCGATGACTAAATTCTTCAACTAAGGAATCTGAGCTGTCTTCCAGGTCGGACGTCACAGGTATTTAGCGACCGTGACGACGGGGGCGGGTCCTGGAAATATAGCTCCGTATATTTTAACAGGCCGAAAAAGTAGCTGTCACCAGAGCAGCGTGCCTATAAATTGGGAGCCGCGATGTATTTTACATATTAACTCTGCCTCAGGTGGAGCCGAGAGCACCAGCCGAGGCTCCAGAAGCGGCCGCCTGGAGGCAGCTGGAATGTCAGCCTGACGAAAGATTAGGTGCGGCGCCGGCTATCCCGGCGTCTCCAGTAATGCGGTTACATATTGAGACCCGTCCTCGGACAGGCATGTCATTCAGCATACCCTAACAAGACAAAAACGACGGCTCTTTTTTTTCTCAAAAAGCCGAGATGTAATCAGAGGCCAGTTCGGCATGGAAGTGGAAGTGGAAGGCGACTCGGTGCTCCTCCCGGCAGGCAAGCAAAAAGGACGACGACCAAATCACCGGCGGGGGCCCGGCCCACAAAAAAGTGTCCCAGCTGTGATAAAGACAATACGCCAAAGTGTCAGCTGCATTATTAAAGGGCGACACAAATATTTAGGACAGCGGGGAGCTGTAATGGTTGTACCTGGCGTTCATTAGGCCGGGGAGGGCGTAGCCGCGTGCTGGGTGGCTGGGCGGCGGAGCTCCAAATATTTGTATTGTCCTCGCCTTATCTCCCGCGCTCCCCGACTGGCTATCAAGTAACGAGCTTAACTTAAAAGTTTCGCAGCTAGACAGCACCTTTCGGGATAAAGTCTCCATCTGACACCCGCAGACGCTATGGAAATACTCTTGATAAGAGTCCATTGGTTCTGTAGAGGAGGAAGATTCATCGAACAGCTACAACTGTTCGTTAAACTTCATTCGCAAACCGGTTTCGGAAACTTATATTTACACTGTCAGTGTCGTACAAAGAAAGGAAAAGTCATACCATTAAACAATAAAAAGATAAAAGTTTACATATGATAGTTTTGCTTTCTTTTTAGCACTTTCCTTACATTGCCGACAAGCAAATGAAGACTTCAAATAAAATTCATCAGTGGCTCATCTGATGAGCTACTTGACAGGTTAGTAGCGGCTCCAAGGTCAAGAAAGTCGACAATGGTGGGAGAGCGGTGTACGGCTCCAGTGCCCCTCCATACTGCATCCAAATGACACTAAGGGCAAAGGATGGCATGGCGGTCGGACGGTCCCGTTTGGCCCCTCAAAAGCAGAACATAAAGCTTTGCTTACCATACTTCCTCACATGCATTGAAACCACAAGCTTTCCCTGTGGTAGCAGTATCTTTAACTGTCACACTACAATTATTACTTCTTTAATTATTATATTTTTAATATTACTTCTACAGTGTATGTCATTCAAATTCCAAATAACAAGATAAATGGTTGAAGAGTGTATAATTTTTGCTCTTCCTACACTAGGATCAGGCGGTTACACGCTATGTGTATCAGGCGCAGATCCAAGGGGGAAACAGAGTTTATGTAGGGTGTCCCTCTTAAGAGTCGTCAGGAACGTTTTTTCTTATATTTCTGCGGATATCTGCAGTTAATTTCTCGCAGTGTCGAAATGGAGCGAAATGGAGAAAGTCCACCCAAACACTGCTCATGACGTTTTTCATGCAACGCCCGACTCAGTTATCTCCAACTTAATGCACTCGTATCTGCGAATTACAGTTGTTGTTGTTGTTGTGGTCTTCAGTCCTGAGACTGGTTTGATGCAGCTCTCCATGCTACTCTATCCTGTGCAAGCTTCTTCATCTCCCAGTACCTACTGCAACCTACATCCTTCTGAATCTGCTTAGTGTATTCATCTCTTGGTCTCCCTCTACGATTTTTACCCTCCACGCTGCCCTCCAATACTAAATTGGTGATCCCTTGATGCCTAGAACATCAACCGATCCCTTCTTCTAGTCAAGTTATGCCACAAACTTCTCTTTTCCCCAATCCTATTCAATACTTCCTCATTTACTACGTGATCTACCCATCCAATCTTCAGCATTCTTCTGTAGCACCACATTTCGAAAGCTTCTACTCTCTTCTTGTCTAAACTATTTATCGTCCATGCTTCACTTCCATACATGGCTACACTCCGTACAAATACTTTCAGTAACGACTTCCTGACACTTAAATCTATACTCGATGTTAACAAATTTCTCTTCTCCAGAAATGCTTTCCTTGCCATTGCCAGTCTACATTTTATATCCTCTCTATTTCGACCATCATCAGTTATTTTGCTCCCCAAATAGCAAAACTCCTTCACTACTTTAAGTGTCTCATTTCCTAATCTAATTCCCTCAGCATCACCCTACTTAATTCGACTACATTCCATTATCCTCGTTTTGCTTTTGTTGATGTTCATCTTATATCCTCCCTTCAAGACACTATCCATTCCGTTCAACTGCTCTTCAAGGTCCTTTGCTGTCTCTGACAGAATTACAAAGTCATCGGCGAACCTCAAAGTTTTTATTTCTTCTCCATGGGTTTTAATACCTACTCCGAATTTTTCTTTTGTTTCCTCCACTGCTTGCACAATATACAGATAGAATAACATCGGGGAGAGGCTACAACCCTGTCTCACTCCCTTCCCAACCACTGCTTCCCTTTCATGTCTCTCGACTCTTATAACTGCTATCTGGCTTGTGTACAAATTGTAAATAACCTTTCGCTCCCTGTATTTTACCCCTGCCACTTTTAGAATTTGAAAGAGAGTATTCCTGTCAACATTGTCAAAAACTTTCTCTAAGTCTACAAATGCTAGAAACGTAGGTTTGCCTTTCCTTAATCTGTTTTCTAAGATAAGTCGTAGGGTCAATATTGCCTAACGTGTTCCAACATTTCTACGGAATCCAAACTGATCTTCCCCGAGGCCGGCTTATACAAGTTTTTCCATTCGTCTGTAAAGAATTCGCGTTAGTATTTTTTAGCTGTGACTTATTAAACTGATAGTTCGGTAATTTTCACATCTGTCATCACCTGCTTTCTTTGGGATTGGAATTATTATATTCTTCTTGAAGTCTGAGGGTATTTCGCCTGTCTCATACATCTTGCTCACCAGATGGTAGAGTTTTGTTAGGCCTGGCTCTCCCAAGGCTGTCAGTAGTTCTAATGGAATGTTGCCTACTCGCGAGGCCTTGTTTCGACTCAGGTCTTTCAGTGCTCTGTCAGACTCTTCAAGCAGTATCGTATCTCCCATTTCATCTTCATCTACATCCTCCTCCATTTCCATAATACTGTCCTCAAGTACATCGCTCTTGTATAGACTCTCTATATACTCCCTCCACGTTTCTGCTTTCCCTTCTTTGCTTAGAACTGGGTTTCCATCTGAGCTCTTGATATTCATACAAATGGTTCTCTTTTCTCCAAAGGTCTCCTTAATTTTCCTGTAGGCAGTATCTGTCTTACCCCTACTGAGATAAGCCTCTACATCCTTACATTTGTCCTCTAGCCACCCTGCTTAGCCATTTTGCACTTCCTGTCGATCTCATTTTTGAGACAAAATTGATAATGCGACTAAATTTCAGAAACCTGTCGGTGACTGACGTTCAAAAAAAAAACTGTAGCTGTTCGGTAGATATTCTTCAGTTACAGGATGGATAACACAGCTGCGGAATCAATCCGAGCATCTATCGCTTGCAAATGCATAAAAAAAACACAAATTTCTTCAAGCTTCGAATATAAAACTGCAACTCGTTTCATATGCTGTAGTCGTTTTCAATCTATCAAAGCAAAATGACATTCATAGTACAGATTACATTCGCAATAAAATACCGCTGCAATGTGGATCACGTTGTAAGCATTCCATTAACGTCCAGTTAATGATAATATACACGTTAATATATGAACTGTATTTCACGTGTATGAACTTACTTTCAAATAAGTGAGCAAGGTGGTGCATTGGTAGGATACAACACAGAGGATGGCGATTCAAAACCCGGTCTGGCCTTCCAGATTTAGATTTACTGAGGCTTTCCCTAATAGCTTAAGGCTTATTTCAGGATGGCCGGCTTGTTAAGGATACGGCAGATTTTCTTGCCTATCCATCCACAATCCAGGCTTGTGCACCATCTCTAATGACATTTCTTTTTATAATCAAAATATCCGCAGGTGTACTGCCGGTCTACAGTGTCCAACGGGCACAATATTTTGGCGATCATACATGTCGCCATCATCATCAGGTGAACTGACGGACTGAGCTCCTGTGAACGTGCCGGCCCGGAGATCCGTACGCTATGGCTGCTCAGGAGGAACTGGGTTCGGTCGCGGCGGCGGCCGATTTAAATACCCTCCGCCCGCGGCGCACTCCCTCCGCCGTCCGCGACCCGCGCCACGGTCGCGCGGTGCACCAGATTGCGACGGCGTCTGAGATGACGTCGGTGTGATGACTCTGTCCGCCGTGGTCGTCACAAATGTACGTTTGCTCGATTTACTCTTGGTTAACCCAATCGCTGGTTCCCAAGCCTTGCTAAGATTATAGACACAGTCACGGTTTATGAGGTCGTCATTGGTGCGAATTTCGATGGCCTCTCTAACAACGCTGTTCCAGTATCTCGACGTCTGTACCAGAATCCTCGAGCGTTCATACTCCGTAGCGTGATTTTCCTACAAACAATGTTCAGCTACCGCCGACTTGCTCGGATACATCAGTCGAGTGTGCCTCTGGTGTTCACGGCATCGATCCTCGACGGTACGCATCGTCTGACCAATATACGACTTGCCACATTGACACGGAATCTGGTACACGCCGGTCTTCCTCAAACCGAGGTCATCTTTGGCGCTCCCCACCAGTGCACGAGTTTTATTTGGAGGACAAAACACAGTTCCGACCCGGTGTTTCTTCAAAATGCGGGCGATTTTCCCCGAGAGTGCGCCTGTATATAGAATAAGCGCAGTGCCTACCTCCTCCCTCGTGGTTCAAATGGTTCAAATGGCTCTGAGCACTATGGGACTCAACATCTCAGGTCATAAGTCCCCTAGAACTTAGAACTACTTAAACCTAACTAACCTAAGGACATCACACACACCCATGCCCGAGGCAGGATTCGAACCTGCGACCGTAGCAGTCGCGCGATTCCGGACTGCGCGCCTAGAACCGCGAGACCACCGCGGCCGGCCCTCCCTCGTGATTTCATCCATCTCCGCAGGTCGTGCTGTAGTGGTTGGGCGGAGAGCACGTTGAATCTGCCACTCTGGCTAGCCATTTTTTCGAAATACAGCTCTCAGATGTTCCAATTCCTGGGGTAGACTCTCTGCGTCAGAGATAGTGCGCGCCCTATGTACTAGAGTTTTAAGTACCCCATTCCTCTGTGAAGGGTGGTGGCAGCTGTCTGCGTGCAAATACAGATCAGTGTGCGTGGTCTTCCGATACACCCCATGACCTAGGGTGCCGTCAGCCCTTCTCTTGACCAAGACGTCAAGGAAAGGTAATTTACCCTCCGCTTCAGTCTCCATAGTGAATCTGATGTTGGGATGTATGGAGTTTGGATGTGTAAGGAAGTCAAGGAGTTTATCCATACCATGTGGCCAGTTGACGAACGTGTCGTCCACGTAACGGAAAAAGCAAGTAGGTTTCCCTCTCGCCTCGCACAGTATATACGCCAGGTGTCGAGTGCTCAATGTGAAAGACACGGAGATGCCATATACTAGTGTAAGACAGCGATATCTGCATCTGATAGCGTTTGAAAGGGGTGCCATTGTGGGTCTCCATTCGGATGTGATAGTGGTGACCCCGATATTGGACTGCATGGGAAAGTGAGAGCAGGCATACTCACTATCAAGGTTCTGGCCTGTCACATCTGACCACCACAAGGGACGGTCGCCATATTGTGCACCACCCACATCGTAACCCATTCAGATCTGCATCTGTCAGCCGCGAACAAGTAATGGCTTCCCTACAACATTCTGCGTCATCCCGCGCTGTAGGCGGAGACTAGCTGCAGCCGGACTAGGGGATTATCGTCCGATATGCAGGCTGTCGTTAACACCACAACACAAATAGCTTAGTTTGGAGGGATACCGTGACGGTGAAGGTTAGACAGCTCATGAATGGTGTCGCATTGTGTTCAGCGATGAATCGTCGTTCTGCTCTACCCACCATGACCATATCTGGCTAGTGTGGCGATGACCTGGGAGAGGTCCCATTCTTGCAATGTTTAGGAGTGACAGAGCAATGTTATGCCTGGCATCATGGTGTGGGGAGCCATCGCGTATGACTTCAGGCTACTGCTGGTACTGATTGAGGCAACTCTGACAGCAGGATGGTACGTCACGGACAATTTACGTCTCCATGTGTCCTCTCATGCGACAGTATCGAGGTGCTAGTTTTCAACAGGACAAAGGTCGTTCACACGTGGCACGTATCTCTATGAAGTTTCTGCGTTTGGGTGGAGATACTTCCGTGGCCAGCAAGGTTCCTATTCTGTCTCCGATAGAACATGTGTGGGACAGAATGAGATTTTCACTCTGCAGCGGAGTGTGCGCTGATATGAAACTTCCTGGCAGATTAAAACTGTGTGCCCGACCGAGACTCGAACTCGGGACCTTTGCCTTTCGCGGGCAAGTGCTCTACCATCTGAGCTACCGAAGCACGACTCACGCCCGGTGCTCAAAGCTTTACTTCTGCCAGTATCTCATCTCCTACCTTCCAAACTTTACAGAAGCTCTCCTGCGAGTTTTAATCTGCCAGGAAGTTTCATATCAGCGCACACTCCGCTGCAGAGTGAAAATCTCATTCTGGAAACATCCCCCAGGCTGTGGCTAAGCCATGTCTCCGCTATATCCTTTCTTTCAGGAGTGCTAGTTCTGCAAGGTTCGCAGGAGAGCTTCTGTAAAGTTTTGGAAGGTAGGAGATGAGATACTGGCAGAAGTAAAGCTGTGAGTACCGGGCGTGAGTCGTGCTTCGGTAGCTCAGATGGTAGAGCACTTGCCCGCGAAAGGCAAAGGTCCCGAGTTCGAGTCTCGGTCGGGCACACAGTTTTAATCTGCCAGGAAGTTTCATGTGTGGGACAATTTCGGGCGTCAACTCCCTCCCAGTTCCAGTGTCCAGGATATCAAGGATCAGTTACAACTGTGTGCCAGCTTGACTCAGCAGGGGATACAACGGCCTTTGGTCGTCCTTGCCAATCGAATTAGTGCTTGCATCCAGGCTAGAAGTGGTGCAACGCCGTACTGACAGGGCTCGTACTGCTAAGTTATTCGCCAATTTCACTATTTTGTAATCAGTGGTATAACAACACCATACCTGCTACCTACAACAAATGCTGTACGCTTCGAGAGTCCACAGGTAGAGCCGGAAAAACACTGGAAATTGAGGAAGGAAAGACAGACAGGGAAAGATCCTCGATTGAGAAAAAAATAACGAAACACTTACTTTCGTGAACGTAAGTGGTAACGACTAAAAGAAACATCATTAATCTCATTAACACGCTCCCACAGCTATAGTCTGCAGACATGTGTTAACAGTCGTAGTCCTAACTGAAATACTGGCAACGGTGAGTGCACACGCAGTTCTCAAACTTTCGGAGAATGCTTTGCAAATGATGTTTTTCCTTGAATTCAAAAATGGTTCTGAGCACTATGGGTCCCAACTGCTGTGGTCATAAGTCCCCTAGAACTTAGAACTACTTAAACCTAACTAACCTAAGGACATCACACACATCCATGCCCGAGGCAGGATTCGAACCTGCGACCGTAGCGGTCGTGCGGTTCCAGACTGTAGCGCCTTTAACCGCTCGGCCACTCCGGCCGGCAAATTCCATCCTTGAATTCCTAGTAGTTGTAATAAAGGGATGTGTTAATTATTGGCGAAAACAATTATATTATAATTGTATTAAAACATTATATATATTTTACTGTCGTTATCATTATAATCATTGGCATTTCCAGCACTGCAAAAGGGAGCGAACGAGAGACTGTAACAAACTGTGACCTTCCCCAGAACCGAGGCCTGGATGCGCGCCTCCAGAGTATTCTGGAGGAGAAAAACTCAGATTTCCGTGCTACCAGTTGTATTTATTTTTTCCGTGCTTTCCATCGATCGCTCAAGTCTAACGCCCGGATGGTTCGTTTAAAAAATACATGGTCGATTTCGTTCCCCACCTTCATTCGACATTAGCTACTGCCCATCTCTAAGGACCTTCCCGTCGACGGGAAGTTACTACCAAACTTTCCTTTCTTTTCTTTTTCCCTCATCCCATTCCAGCTAACCTTGCACTCCTGCTGTAGTGACGTGACAGTGGCCAGATGTCAACCTCTTATATTTCTTTCTTTCTTCGTATCTTCACGTAAAACCACTGTAATCCACTCGTCACTTGGATTGCGTTATGGAAGTGGACAAAATCGTTGGGATACGCCTGCAGTCTTTGAAATAGTGCATGCGAGCGCTGTCCAGTAGTCTATTCTAATGCTCACGCAAATCTGTAAAATTTTTGATCATTTGACGCAGATGGTGAATTGAAAGTGATCTCTCGTATTCGTAAATAATTCTGAAATCATTAATCAATAATTAATTCAGGCAGCGTTATATTTTCCGTCGAAGTACTTTGTATGAAGCTTTTAGGAATATTAAGAGTTATTTTAAGTTGTGACGCGACGGCATCATACTACCTAATTACACAATATAAATTTAAAATATTTCTGAAGTATACTTTAATTTTAAGTATCGGCAGTATGTTGATCGATACTGACTGGTAGATGAGGCCGGTGAAACTGTGTTGCCATCTTTGGCTTAAAATACCTGAAAGCTTCCTGAATATTTACCAATTATTAGTTGCTAAGACGCAAAATTGTAGGGACTCATTATTATGTTGTATTAGCGTCTGCAGCAGTAAACCGAAAAAGCTGGGAAGCTATCCACTGTTTTCTTCTGATGCGTTTGTTTGGATGATCTTGGGGTGCGCTTAGCGGCGAGAGAGAACGGAGTCGAGGTTGAGCGAGCCGTTAGGACGGGTCGCGCTACTGCACGCGCTGCGTGATGGCAACCACAAAAGTGAAATTGTTTGTTAAATGTTAATAATACAACCTCAATATCATTTCCGTGACAAGTTCTGATAACTGAAAGTATTTTAAAAGTGTTTCTCAGTTTCATTGAGGCTAGACATCGACAAATAAAGTGTAAATGACGCTCTCAAGCGTACAGCAAAATGTGCATTGATCGCTCGGTTAGCCGTGCGGTCTAACGCATGGCTTTCCGGATTGGGAAGGAGCGCCTGGTTCAAAAATGGTTCAAATGACTCTAAGCACTGTGGGACTTAACATCTGAGGTCATCAGTCCCCTAGACTTAGAACTGCTTAAACCTAACTAACCTAAGCACATCACACACATCCATGCCTGAGGCAGGATTAGAACCTGTGACCGTGGCAGCAGCTCGGTCCCGGATTGAAGCACCTAGAACCGCTCGGCCACAGCGGCCGGCGAGCGCCTGGTCCCCGGCACGAATCCACCCGGCGGGCTTGTGTCGAGGTCCGGTAAGCCGGCCAGTCTGTGGGTGGGTTTCAGGTGGTTTTCCATCTGCCTCGGCGCATGCGGGCTGCTTCCTCTTATTCTCCCTCAGCGATTGACGTGCAAACAAGTTCTCCACGTAAGCGTACACCACCATTGCTCTACCACGCAAACATAGGGCACAATAATCCTGACAGAATGGTTCGGTGTGGGTGGCAGAGGGGTGAAGTGGACTGCGGTAGTCGTCGTGGGGTTGTGGAGGAACCTCTCCGTCGTTTCTAGGCTCCCGGTTAACATACTATACAATACAATACTAAATGTGTATTCACCTGCTGCGAAATGTAAATCAGAAAAAAATGACGTTGCAACGGTTTACACAATAGTAAGTCGTCTCCAAAATTTAACAGTCGAGGAAGAGCAAAGCTCTGGCTGGCAACATGGCGAACCATATTTGAGATTTGGACCATATTTGAAATGCGAAATAACTGTGTAGCTTATTCGCCACTATCAACAACATCTTCTCAACTGCTGCAAGATGAGAATTTTTGTATAATTTAATAGTTAGTTGTATGTAAGGGAGAAATGGTTGTGTCTGTATGCATACTCGTACTCAACAGTCTGAATTTTGAGCGATATAACCATTTAAATTTTCGTATTTTTTAATGTGACCTAAGAGCATTCAAAACCATTTTCCTTTTGCCATTTTGAAAAGAGTTAATATGTGAGTAAAATACGTTTCCTCAAAACGTAAAAATCTGAAATGACAATTTGTGACTGTCGTCATATTTTATTAAGTAATTGGTGGAATTAATTACCTCTGATTCAAACAATGGTATGGAACATGTCGCCTTTCTTATTTTTCTTCAGTTTAATCTGCTTGCAGTCAAAATAATATTTAACATTAATTATTTCAGTAATTAAATAAAATACATTTCAAAATGGTAGTCAGAATGCTTCATAGTCAAATTACCTGCTTGCATCCATCTTGTTTCCAAACAACATTGCAATAATAAGACAAAGCGTGCATAAAATAAATTCAATTCATACCAAAAGAATATTCATAAATTGTCCCATCAGGACCAGCAACCAATTTAATTTAGTATTTATTTCAGAAGGATATGCTAACTAACGGTAAGTTGATTGCAGCTATTATCCTGACGCTGTCCGTTCAATATCGGTTACGTGGTTATCGCTAAGTATCAAAACGATATTGAAGGTGGGCCGTGCAGTGCTTACCTGTGTATATGTGTGTGTCTGAGATACGAAAAATGACCGAACCCTATATCCACCTTATGCTTTAGAATTAAAATGACGATGGCCTTTAATAATAAATTCAGTACAGGCTTACACGCAGTCATAAATAGTCAGTATTGCTACCAGTGACGTATTTTTCCAGTGTTGTAACAATTCTTAAACCCAAGCTGGTTTTCAGTGGCGAAAATAAGACTTTTCTGGATGTTATGTTACTGAGATAGTTGTATAAAATAGAGCCCGTTACGTGTGATTTTCCCGTGACTTGCTAGTGTAAAATTTAAGATACGTTCAGAAGTCAAGGTCACAAAGTGAGATCTAGTGTACAGGCGCACCACAACTAATTGGAATGTATCTGTGACTTCATACACAAGATTAAGATGAGTTTTCACACGAGTTTGTTATAGGTAGACCTGTTGCAGATACGCCACCTATATTTGACAGCATAAAGAGGGCGAGGTTATAAAGTGAAAATGAAAAAGGAAGATAGCTCTTAGCCTGCGCATATAGATTACGTCGCAATGACTACACCAAATTCGAATCCACGTAGTGGATTAATGACCGCCGGCCCTTGTGGCCGAGCGGTTCTAGGCGCTTCAGTCCGCAACTGCGCTGCTGCTACGGTCGCAGGTTCGATTCCTGCCTCGGGCTTGGATGTGTGTGATGTCCTTAGGTTAGTTAGGTTTAAGTAGTTCTACGTCTAGGGGACTGATGACCTAAGATGTTGTCCCATAGTGCTTAGAGCCATTTGAACCATTTGATTAATGACCATTGGTCCACTACGCCGTCAAACCTCGATGTTATTTATGATAGATTTTATAATTTGCTTAGTAAGTTACTGGACTAGTACCGCATATATATCTCAGAAAAATAGTTCCATACACATTTAGCAGTTTTTGAAAGTTAATCACAATAGTAATATGAGGAAACAGGAAGAGAATGTGTGTGGTAATTGCACATTAAGTCCCCATCAAGACTTCCCCACAAACTGAGATTGTTCTGTCTATATGGGAAAGAATATTTCTTTCTTCGAATTGGCCCATGACCCAAATATACTGGAAACCTGTACATTAAATCCACAAAGTATAAGTCATGTTTGAACTTTCGCTGTGAGCAGAGCATTCTGCAGCGTAGAATCTCTGGATGCCTTGAAGCACATCACCACTGTAGGCACGACAAAGTGCCAGTAGGAGGGTTCAGCGACAGTTGCACGGCGCAAGAAATATCCGTTGGTTATGTATATACAGTATCGACCAAGAGCGACCACACCACAACAGGACCGATACCCAGCCTAAAATTCACAACGAAATCCAACAACATCTGCAAGAAAACTGTCTGCAGAGATTACAGCTACCTTAAGAGTTTGAAGTTTCAGCATAAAATCTATGGCGGAAAATCAGAGCCATTGGTTTCCAAGTCCGTTTAGCGTGTGTCCCGCTTGCTGTAGCGCCGAGTTAGGACCGTTTATTGTGGAGAGACAGCGTTAAGTTTAGACCTGGGGCGGATAGAGGAATCTTGTCTTTACTGATGAATCTCTCTTCGGGTTGTGCCATGAAATGTTGCGGTGAGGTACTGTCACGATATCCCAAGATAATGGTTTGGTACCTCGCCCTGCATTAACCGCAGTCGTTGTCATTCCGCAAGTGTAACGGTTTCCAGTAGTGCTGGTAATTCATCGTACGGAAATCGATGATATACAGCTACTACTAATCAGTCTGGAAAAAAGTATGGCCCTATGACTCTACCACCGACCGTTCCTCCCCAAAAATTGATCCTGAAGCGACCCTGCTGCCTCATCTGCATGACTGCTCGAGGATTTGCATCTGCCCAAATGTGCGTGTTGTAATTTAACGTGCCAACTCTTGTCAATCCTGCCTCATATGTAAACAAAAATCACGCCGTGAACTGCGAATCTGCAACGGTCCATATCTCAACAGGTATTAATTTGTGGACACATCATTACAGGAACATTACATCTAGTTTGGACCAATACTACCTCCTGCAGGAATGTGACACATTTTAAACCCCCTGTACGTTTATTTTACCTGTTTGTGAACTATAAGGATTGTTTTGTTAAATTTTGTTGTATCAGTTTCTCATTCCATTATTCCCATCAACAGTGAAGAATTTCGTATTTACTCTTATTTCGACAACATAATGGATGACACTACTATTTGACCGTAACATCAAAGAACACCATTTTCCTTGAAGCATTTCTATTCCATAAAATGACTTAAGTTTTCCAAATCTTTGGTTGTCAATGGAATTTTTACAGTTTTATTGCTCAATGAAAGGAAAACAGAAATAACTAAACAGAAAGTTACAAAAAAGAACAAAAATCGTCAGCTCGTCTTACTGCAATGCAGAGGACCCATGTTCAATTCCCGGTATTGTCAAGGATCTTTTCTATGGTGGGAGGACTGAAATGGAGTCCACTCAGTCTCCTGGTGCCAACTGAGAAGCCCCTTGAAAGAGAAGTAATGGTTCCAAGGATTGGAGAGCCGACAACGCCCAGGAGAGCGGTGTGCTGGCCGCGTACCCTCCTATACTGTATCTGAATGACCCCATATGGCAGAGAATGATACAGCGGCCGGTCAGCATTGTGTGGTCTCCTTGGTCTGATCACAAAGTTTGGAACTTTTAGACAACTATGCCAGTCAGCCTTGAGTTCATCTGGTGGACAAATTACCTTGAGGCGAAAATATCCACCACAGTGACTAACCAATGAGGATTTCAGATATGACTCCTGCAGCGAATATCTGGGAATCATTGAGGAGAGGATTTTATTGAAGAAGTTGGATCCCTTCTCGAATCCAGTCACACTCACGTTTGAGGAGAAGTGTCCGTTGCTTTTGTGTTGTTATTCGCAACCATCTCATGTGCTCACGTCACGCCTCGAATTTCATCAATGCCAGAAGCAACGCTAGTCGTGTCACTTCTGGGTGACCGATTTACAAGCACTGAGTGGCCAACGCGACTTCACTGCTGCAAACACCGCATTAAAAATCTCATATGTAGAGTCTTTAATTCGAGACTTCCATTTTGTTCCTGATGTGGAAGAAAGCATGGCAGTTCTCAAGCTAAATAACTCTTCCTTGTACCATATTTTGAAACTAGTACACGCTTTCAAAATGAACGCCTCGTGGCTTTCCAACAAGTGGCAGCGGTCCAAACGCGGCGTCACGCTTCAGGAGGCCGCAATGCTCGCAAATCATTGCCAGATGGTGGCATCATGATTCTTTCCTTTCTGATGTGTCAGTGGCCTCAGATCAGCCAGTCACACGCCATTGGTATGGGCGTCAAGGTCTTCCATCATGCTCAGAATACTTCACAGCACACATACGTGGGATTGTGGAAAAGATGAGCATCTACGAACTGTCTGCCATAAACTGTCAGAACGATCGGACCCTGGTACGCCACATGAGTAAAGTAACGGCGCATGAGCTTCAGGTCGCTGTTTGTCAGGCGTTCCTTTTGCTTCCAAGGTGTTTATAAACCCTAGAATTGCGTCCATTTCTAGGTGAAGATACAAACCACCGTTTCCTTGGTGAACTTCAAACTTATCTGTAGATCCCAAAGGATGAGGAGTCGCAGCACATGGTAGCTATAATCACCCCCTTTGGTTTATACAAATAAAAGTGCTTTCCTTTTGGGATCTCTCCCACTCCAGCAATCTTCCAGAGATGGTTGGTACACGTGATCTTGTCCGTCACTGCCTGCACTAACTACCTCAGCTGCTCAACTGCCATGGGTGCTACGCATCAGGCCCACCAGTGAAACCTTTGAACACTGTTTACTACGCTATGTGATGCAGGGCTGAAGTGCCACTTAGACAAATGCCAGTTTTTTCAGGGACAGCTGGAATACCTCAGACACTTTCTCAGCACAACACAAAATTACAGATATTCTACTTCGTCTATTCACAGGATGCGACCCAGCCTTTCACAATCAGCAGGAAATCTCATGTTTCCACATGGACGTGGAGCACCATCAAATACTGGATCGGTTTCCCATTACAGCTGCTCATATCACAACAAAAATGCACAGCAACCGCATATTACACAGTGTCGCCTTGACTGATGTTGGACAGACACCCACTGTGTCGTCTTGCTGACCACTCAGCATCTTCAAGTTTTACAAGTTCTCCATTGTGGGCACTGGGAAATGTGAAGGATGAAAGCCCTCACGTGTTAACAAGCTTACTGACAATTGCTGAACAAGGACATGGAAGCCATGATGAAAAGATGTTCCACTTGTGCACGGAATCAGGCTGTTCCACCCAATCTTCCCCTCCTCCCTGGCCCACCACCTGTTGTCTGTGGGACCACATTCATTTGGGCTTTGCGGGTCCTTTCCTGAGTTTTATGTGGCTCACCGTCATGGATGCTACTCAAACCACCAATATGTGGTCATCATGGCGTCCATCACAACAGGCAACATAGTTCATGTGCTTTTCCTGATACCATCTAAGAGATTCCCCACACCACTGCGTCAGACAGTGGGCCCCAACACATGGCAATGGTTTTTGAACAAATCTGTGACTCAAATGGCATCAAACACCTATTCAGTCTGCCTTTTTCCCCATCCTCTAATGGCGAAGCAGAGTGCATGATGCAGATGTTTAGGCAGCAACTGTTAGTAGCAGTGGGAATCACTAACACTACAGCGGCTCTGACGATATTCCTCAACCCATACAGGACCATTTCTGTTCACGATTGTAGCTCACCAGAGCTCCTCGATGGGTGGCAACCACGAAGTCTTCTCCATTTTCTAGCTCCACAGTCCTGTGAACCTTGGACCCAGCACATCGTGTGATGTCCACCAGGCACTGCAGTTTCTACATGCTCATATAGGGTGAAAGAAACGTGGACACTTCCTATAATGGTTACCACCCATGGGTGGTGCCTAATGAAAGTTGATACTGCTGAGTATTATGAGTGCCATCATACCAACCAACTCTATACTAGCCTGTCGACTGCACCACCACTGGTGGTCCAGCTGGACCTGGAAAGCTGGCCTTTGCCAGTCCAGAAACCGCACGGGTATAACTTGCACAACAGAACTTCAGCGGTGGTTTCCATAGACACCTGCGCTGAGGTGGAGATATCCACACAGCCTCCACAACCCCAGACAACTTCACCCACTTTGCTGCACTCCAGCACTTTGCTGGATGCTCTCAATTCAAATGATTCAAATGGCTCTGAGCACTATGGAGCTTAACATCTGAGGTCATCAGTCTCCTAGAACTTAGAACTACTTAAACCTAACTAACCTAAGGACATCACGCACATCCATGCCCGAGGCAGGATTCGGAGCTGCGACCGTAGCGGTTCCAGACTGAAGCGCCTAGAACCGCTCCGCCACACCGACCGGCAAGATGCTCTCAGTTCCTCACATTTGCCAGTGAGCTAAGGTGCAGGGACACCAATCGTGCCACCAGATCACCTTCCGAAGTACCGTCCAGGGCACTTCAGGTCCTAAGCGCCCTTTTCAGGGGGGAAAGATATGGCATCCCAGCTCGCAATATTTGAAAACCTGCTGGAAGACAAGAAACTTGAATATGACTGCTGGAAGGCATTGCTACATCTGTTAGCGCTAGTATCGACGCACTATAACACTGCCCTTACTGAGCCGCGGAGCCAAATCGATTTTTCCGGCTAATTGGAGTTGGCAGTCGTAATGAAGATAGCTGCGCCACAGTTCTGCTACAGTGGTGTATTCGCCTCGCACACATATCGCCAGCCGTAATGCACCATTGTTCTTTGTTTCCTGCTTCGCTACGTCGTGGTGTCTCTGTTTAGATTCCTCGCTGGACTTGTTTGTTTCTCGAGCCATTTACACTTGTCCGTTCTTCGTTGTTGTCTTCCGTCCGCTTTCGCAGAGCCACTGGTGACACTCCAGGCCAGTTGGCCAGCCACTCCGGGATAGGCCGGCTGATGTGGCCGTGCGGTTCTAGGCGCTTCAGTCTGGAACCACGTGACCGCTACGTCGCAGGTTCGAATCCTGCCTCGGGTATGGATGTGTGTGATGTCCTTAGGTTAGTTAGGTTTAAGTAGTTCCGTCATATAAAATCTGTGAAAAGAATGACAAAACACTGGCTAATGCGATACTTCTGTGGCATTTTATATGCAGCAGTAGCAAGTGCCTGTGTGATTTACAATGTATATATGCCGCAAGAACATAAAAGCAGCACATGTTGGGCCGAATTTTTGAAGAAACTTTCTGTTGCACTGGCTACATTACACACGAAAAACAGGATGACAAATCCCCACGAGAAGCAATATGCAAGTTCTAGGGGATTGATGACCACAGATGTTAAGTCCCATAGTGCTCAGAGCCATTTGAACCAACTCCGGGATATCTGAGTCGTTCTCATTCTTTGTCAGGCTCCGGTCATAAAAGATATCATGTCCCATCGCTGCCAGGCATATATGGCAGTCATAACCGTAGTTTATAGTAACTCTCGTTTTTGTCTTGAAACAGATTTTTCAATTGTTACGTTTTTCAACAGCATGTTTTCGAGTTAAAAAATTTTCCTGTTACGTGTTATGTACAATATTGCAGCGTAAGCCAAATGGCTCTGACAACCAGTTCGAGAAATATACTCTGGAAACATACTCTCACTTCTTGATATTCTTAAATTTTCATCCGTTGTACAAATACGCACAGAACAACGTCCACACAAGTCAAAGACATATTGTGAACATTATTCTCTTCCCTTTCCGTAAAAGAAATTCGTGACGACAAGAAGATAATCAAGCTACAAATAAAACTAGAGTTATTACTTTCTCTTTGTGGAAGATTATCTGTCGTTACCAGATCTTATTACAAATGGGACAAATGCCGAAGAAAAATTAGAAGATTCTCGGATAGCCTATCAATTTAATCATTTAATAATATTGTGTTCACACTGAATTCAACAGTATGACATTCATTGCCTGTTTGTGAGACAGCGACGAAACAGATCACTTTATTTGGAATTTTTGTAGCCTTTGTAGTCTGTATTATTCTGCTAAATAAAGCAAAATATTTGATGAGATTATCATTCAGAAACATATTTGTAGAATAAAAATCCGCTTCAGTTACTAGTAATTTTCTTAATTTATTCCTCGGCCAGTTTCAAAGCTTAAAGCTTCATCTTCAGGGGCCATCAATTAATTATAAAGACATGAATTGTGTCTGTCGGGCTAGTCAGTCAAACAAACGCATGGGAGCGTAGGACGAGCATCCACGTCGGCCACCTGGACAGCACGACACGGAAGTGACTAAATAAAGCAGTTTTATCCAAATCTTGCCTTGCCTTGGACTAGGGAGTGGCTAAAAGACCTAATGGGGAGAGAGTTAGGGATGATCTGTAATTTCAAATAACAACGCATGGTGAAAAGTAATACCTCCGAATTTTTTGTTGAAACTCTTAAAGCTTCTTAAATAAAACAAACGTTGTTTAAATTCTACATCTTTTCTTCATGTCTACATATTTGTCTCTTAACGGTGTCACCCTGGAGACGAACACATTTTTCCCAACAAGATCTGTTTCTTGATACCGTCACTGTAGAATGTTTGTCTTTGTTTACGGTGACACAACCTTGTCCCTCGATGGACGGCTTCATGAATATCAAATTGAAGTCTTCGGAGGCGTTCTTCAACGTTTGGACACCCAAGAAAATCGAATGGTATCAAGTCGGAACTATTCAGAGAGTGATCGACGATACTGAATCCAGGGCGTTGGATTATTGTAGATGTTGTAGCGCTCATGTGTGTCCGGCATTTGAATGCTGTAGGAGAGGTTGTTCCAAGTTGGGACGAACTCTTCGGATTCGAAACTCGATTACAGCACGCTGTTTCTCAATTACCGACATTGTTACGTTACAACATTGTTAAGGCTTTCGTGGCCACTTGTTGACAAACTGCCTATTGGCTTCTGTCTCGGTTCTTTGGCCGACGTTCATCTAATGATTTTTCTGACGTTTCGCCAGTACGAGTGGCTGGCATTGTCAAAGCTTCACCCTCCATTGCCGGTGGTGAACTGAGCCGAGCTCACGGGCGCAGACTATATGTACCTGGTGCGCCAACGTCCGAGGGCTTCTCCGCGGTCATTTCGGTGCGGTTCTCCTCTTGCTACCTGCGACGGTCGTTCGCTGCAGCACGGGAACCCAGGATCCGTTGACCTTAAGGCTTTCCTCTTTCTTGTTGAAACTTTTCGCGTGTTTTTGTATTTCTACAGCTTCTCTGAACAAGCGCGTGTGATAATGCTTCTCTACAGCCAGAACTTCCGTGTCGGCGAATTTTATTACGTGGTCGGTCTCATTCAGTGCGTGCTCTACCACGGACGATTTCTCCACCTGCCCCAACCTACAATTTCGCTTATGCTCTTTGATCCTGGTGTTGATGGATCGTCCAGTCATTCCGACATAAACTTTTCCGCATGTGCATGGTATACGGTATATTCCCGACATTGCAAGTGGGTCTCTTTTCTCCTTCGCCGATCTAAGACATTCTTTGATCTTCCTTGTCGGTTTGAAAATCGTCTTTACGCCATGTTTGCGCAATATACGGCCGATTCTGTCCGTCACTCTGGGAATGTATGGCAGAAAGGCCGTACCCGACATTTCTTTTTCTGGTTCCTTACTTCGCCGAGTGTTTGGCTCTGTTACACTTCTAATATAATTTGTGGAGTACCCATTGCTCCTCAGGACAGTTTCCAGGTGTTGAATTTCTCGTTTGAGGTGTTGCGGCTCACATATTCATCATTAGATGAACGTCGGCCGAAGAACCCGAGACAGAAGCCAATAGGCAGTTTGTCATTGTTACGTTACATATGCACATGTTATACACTACGATTTGAAGTCCCCTAGCGGCACGGGACTGCAGATACGTGCAGATCAGGTTCCTTTCAGAGTATGCAGACTCACTAGCGCCTTTCTTAGCAATCGTATACAACCACTCACTTGACGAAAGGTCTGTTCCTAAAGACTGGAAAGTAGCATAGGTCACACCAATATTCAATAAAGGAAATAGGAGTAACCCATTGAATTACAGACCCATATCACTGACCTCAATCAATTTACAGTAGGAATTTGGAGCATATACTGTACTCTAACATTATGAATCACCTTGAAGAAAACGACTTAATGATACATAACCAACACGGATGCAGAAAATATCGTTCTTGTGCAACATAGATCTCAGGTCGAATCCATATTCCTAGATTTGCAGAAGTCTTTTGATACCGTTCCTCACAAGCGACTATTAATAAAATTGCGTACATATGGAGTATCGTCTCAGTTGTGTGACTGGATTCGTGATTTCCTCTCAGAGAGGTCAAGTTCGTAGTGATAGACGGTGAATCATCGAGTAGAACAGAAGTGATATCTGGCGTTCCGCAAGGTAGTGTCATAGGCCCTCTGCTGTTCCTGATTTATATAAATGATCTAGGCGATAATCTGAGCAGCCCCCTTAGAGTGTTTGCAGACGACGCTGTAATTTAGAGTGTAGTAAAATCATCAGACGATCAATTACAATTACAAAATGATCTAGAGAGAATTTCTGTATGGTGCGAAAAGTGGCAATTGGCACTAAGCAAAAAAAAGTGCGAGGTCATCCACATAGGTACTAAAAGAAATCCAATATATTTTGGGTATACGATAAATCGCACAGATCTAAGGGATGTCAATTCGACTAAATACCTAGGGATTACAATTACGAGCAACTTAAATTGGAAAGATCACATAGATAATATTGTGGGGAAGGCGAAACAGAGACTGCGCTTTGTTGGCAGAACAGTTAGAAGATGCGACAAACCCACTAAAGAGACAGCCTAAATTACACTTGTCCGTCCTCTGCTGGAATACTGCTGCGCGGTGGGGTATCCTTACCAGGTAGGATTGACGGAGGACATCGAAAAAGTGCAAACAAGGGCAGCTCGTTTCGTGTTATATCGCGCAATAGGGGTGAGGGTGTCACTGATATGATGCGCGAGTTGAGGTGGTAGTCATTGAAACAAAGGCGGTTTTCTTTGCAGCGAGATCTATTTACGAAATTTCAATCAGTTTGCCTTCTTATTCTTATTTCTTTCAGACTGCTGCCTTGACAAATTAGTTTTTGATTGTCTTTTGAAATTTTTTAATTACTGTTTACACAAAAGTGCAAGGCATGACTGTTCAGATTTTACCAAACATATTTTTCTTTGAACAGTGGCGTATATTTTGTGAGATATTTATAAATGACAAAAAGAAGTACTTTGAAATTGTATTCAGTCCTTTTAACGGCACAAAAGTAAACTCAGACTAATACGAACAACCATCACTGACTTCCTCCACATTGTCATACACGATCATTTCTGCTTCTACAAAATATTTCTGTTACAAAATATGTTTTCTTGGATTCTTAATACTATACTATGTAATTAATCTAAAGGAGGGAAGGCTAACTAGAATACTGAATAAGTGATTGATAGTTCGCCCTGAGTACCAACATGTAGATATTATTAGACACAGTGCTATCTCTGCATAGCAATAATTACTGAACTCACGTTTGCAGCTAACAAACTCAAAAATATAACCGTTTTCTGAAGTGCTCTCTCTTTATGCAATCATCTTAAAGAATAAACCTTCATCCTCAGGTCACACATCATGTAACATCTCAAACACAAATCTCTGTGCGGTACATTCGCCATCTAAGCTGCTCATTCTGCCGTAATACAACTCTCTCTCTCTCTCTCTCTCTCTCTCTCTCTCTCTCTCCACGACTCAACAACTATTACTGTCCAAGACCGCGGCTTGACTCCACTCTCAACTACTTGCATCCTCGCGTCCTACTCAGTAATGCAACCTCTGGAAACTAGACACTGTGTACCGTTATGTGTCAACACGCAAAGACGTTTAAAGTGGCAATATTCCGAATAAACAGATAATTTTCATTGTATTTGCGTTCAAAGATGCACGAATGGAATTTTTCACATTACGTTGCACTGTCAAAGGTCAAACAAATGTAAAGTGCCTGAAAAAATCTCCAGACCAGTCGAGAATCGAACAGCAATTTTTTCTTTCGTTCTTTGACATTCGTACACTAACACACGAGTCTTTAAGAAAAAGAACTGTATAATGTTTTCCTAGCATCTCTAGGAAGCAATCCATGCTATCCTTCTCATTTAGTTGATACATTTCTATGCTGGCCTTAGATTATGCAACCTCGAATTTTGCTGAACACGCTTCCATCGTGAAGCCCTGACCGCCGTGTAAATTCAACGAATCAATATACACACTGCTTGATATTTTTGGCAACGACTCTTGCGAGGCTGATATCGTGGTTAGATTTCTTCCAAAGGCAAGCTGATTTAGGCAAAGTTCCATTTATAAACTATTAATATTTGACAAACAGTAGTTTTGCCTACAAGGCATTGGTATAAAATATAGGAATTCTGCCATGCTTAATTAAACAGAGAAGTCATTTTAAGATACTTATCTTGGACAGCATAGTGTGCCGTGAAATTTTCTCTCAGGTGCAAGAAGTTCCGAGCGGCCATTGCAAAAGGAGAGAAGAAATATTTCTGCGTGTCGACAACGCTGAGATCATCCGAGCCTAGTTGTAGAAGTATGGGAGAAGAACTGCCATTAATCTCTTCTAGGAATCACCCACGCAACCAAGAAAGTAGGGGATAACATAAACTGGAACCACTGGGTGGCGATTTGAATCCTGCTATTACTGAATGCCAGTCCAACGTCTTATCCACTACACCAAAATATTCTACATAAAAATAAGTGCGAAAGAAGTATGGTAATCAATACGCCAGTACTGTAGTTTACATCTGGATGTTGGTCGTGGGTTATTAAAGAGTGCACAAACTATTAGAAATCGACAGGAATCGAAATTTAGCGCCGAGGCTAGGAGATAAAATAATTTTCTAAAAAAACATCACAAATCCAACGTTATCGCTACAGTAATATACATACATCATGCCGGCCAGTGTGGCCGTGCGGTTCTAAGCGCTTCAGTTCGGAACTGCGTGATCGCTACGGTCGTAGTTTCGAATCCTGCCTCGGGCATGGATGTGTGTGATGTCCTTAGGTTAGTTAGGTTTAAGTAGTTCTAAGTTCTAGGGGACTGATGACCTCTGTAGTTAAGTCCCATAGTGCTCAGAGACATTTTTTTTTTAACATACATCAAAAAAAAGTTTCGCATCTCCTCGGTTCCGAGAGTTCCGGAACCTGTAGAGATAATTGGAATAGATATCAACATAAGCACCATTTCCGCCCTTATTATGGCTCATGAAAACCACACATTGCATGTTGTACCACTATACAGCGAGACCTTCAGAGGTGGTCGCCAAGATTTCTGTACAAACCGGTACCTCTAATACCCAATGGCACGTCCTCTTGCATTGATGCATGCCTGTATTCGTCGTGGCATAATAACCACAAGTTCCTCAAGGCACTGTTGCTTCAGATTTTCGCACTCCTCAACGGCGATTCGGCCTAGATCCCTCACAGGAGTTGGTGGGTCACGTCATCCATAAATAGCCCTTTTCAATCTATCCCAGGCATGTTCGAGAGGGTTCATGTTTGGAGAACATGCTGGCCACTCTACTCGAGCGACGTCGTTATGCTGAAAGAAGTCATTCACAAGATGTGCACGATGGGGGCGCGAATTTTCGTCCATGAAGCCGAATTCCTTGCCAATATGCTGCCGATATGGTTGCACTATCTGTTGGAGGATGACATTCACGTATCGTACAGCTGTTACGGCGCCTTCCATGACCACCAGCGGCGTACGTTGGCCCCACGTAATGCCACCCCAAAACGCCAGGGAACTACCACGTTGCTGCACTCGCTGGAAAGTGTGTCTAATGCGTTCAGCCTGATACCGGGTTGCCTCCAAACACGTCTCCGACGATTGTCTGGTTGAAGGCATATGCAACACTTATCGGTGATGAGAACGTGATGCCAATCTTGAGCGGTCCATTCGGCATGTTGCTGGGCCCATCTGTAACACGCTGCATGGTGTCGTGGTTGCAAAGATGGACCTCGCCATGGACGTCGGGTGTGAAGTTAGGCATCATGCAGCCTATTGTGCACAGTTTGAGTCATAGCACGACGTCCTTTGGCTGCACTAAAAGCATTATTCAACATGGTGGCGTTGCTGTCAGAGTTCCTTCGAGCCATAATCCGTAGGTAGCGGTCATCCAATGCAGTAGTAGCCCTTGGGCGGCCTTAGCGAGGCATGTCATCGACAGTTCCTGTCTGTCTGTAACTCCTCCATGTCCGAACAACATCGCTTTGGTTCACTCCGAGATGCCTGGACACTTTCCCTGTTCAGAGCCCTTCGTGGTACAAAGTAACAATGCGGACGCGATCGAACCGCGGTATTGACCGTCTGGCCATGGTTGGACTACAGACAACAAAAGCCATGTACCTCCGACCTGGTGGAATGACTGGAACTGATTGGCTTTCGGACCCCCTCCGTCTAATAGGCACTGATAATGTATGTTTGTTTACATCTTTGGGCGGGTTTAGTGACACCTCTGAACAGTCAAAGGAACTGTGTCTGTGATACAATATCCACAGTCAACGTCTGTCTTCAGGAGTGCTGGGAACCGGGCAGATGAAAAACGTTTTTTGATGTGTGTAGAACTATATGTCACTTTATTATGTTTCATTATATTCCCCTAGGTAGTGGGCTTAATGCTATAAGTATTTATTGCAACAAATAAAATACCTTGAATACATTGGCCAGTAAATCGAAGCTGTCGTAGGATCACGAAACCTTTTGATCGAGGAGGTATGAATTAAATTCGGAAAACTGGCACATCATGTTAAAAGCAAATGTCGCACGCCATCCAGCTTCCACAAAAGGGAAGACTCAAGTTGATGCAACTTCGAGAGGGATTTCATAAAATTTCAAAAGGTACTGAATACAGCATGCCCTTGCTTTGGATTTTGAAAAATTATACGTGGCACACACCTGGAGACAGTGTAGGATTTAAAACTGAAGACATTGTACAAAGATATTAGATGGTCTAGGTACTAAACAAGGAAGGAAAGGCTCAAGGACGTAAGAAATATATAGGAAAGCTACATAAAAGGCAAAAAAGCATCATGACAATACCACGAAGAGGAAAAAGGATGAAGATGAATTCTGGGATACTAAAATGCGAGAAGAATTTAACAATGGCATTGAAAGACTTAAGTCGAAACAAAGCGCTTGGAATAGACGAAATTTCCTTTGAATAACTAAGATTCCTGCGATAAATTGTTCTACTTGGTGTTTGGAATGTCAGACATCCAAAACACCCTAGGTTCAAGAAGAAAGTAATAACCGCAATCCCAAAGAAGTTGGTGAAAGGTGTACTACAAAACTATCGATTTAGCAAATCTTGATTTCAAAGTACGGACGTGAATTCCTTACAGAAGACTGAAACGAATAGTAGAAGCCCACCTCAGGAAACATTAGTTTGTGTTCCTAATAAATGACGCATCATGCGAGGCAATACTGACTTATCCCAGAAAACAGAGTGAAGAACAACGAAAACACATTTATAGAATATTTGGATTCAGAAAAAGCCTTTGAAAATGTTGACTTCAATACAATCTCTGAAAATCTCAAATTATCAGGCAGAAAACACAGGGAGTAAAGTCTGGTATTGTATAGAAACGAGACTGCAGTTATAAAACTCAAATGGCGTTTACGAGAGGCAGTTGTCGAGAAGAAAGAGAGACTGAGATTGTGGCCTATCCCCCACGTTATTCAGTTTATGTTTTGATCAAGCAGTTAAAGAAACAAAGAAGAAATGTGAAAAAGGAATTAATGCTCAGAGCGAAAAAATAAACACATCAACGCATCCGGATGAAATTATAATTCTATCACAGACGACATAGAATTTCGAGGATCAGCTGAATGGAATGGACAGTGGCTTAAAAGGAGGTTATAAGATGAACAAAAAAATATATATGCGACGGAGCACGAAGGGATTATTTGAATGGGACACAAGGCAGTAGATGTGATGTACATGTGCAGACAAACAAGTGACTACAATTTCAGAAAAAGATATATGATTAATCCAAGAGAAGGATCTTCACAAATTGAGCAAGTCAGTAACGCGTTGGTCCAGCTTTGGCCTTTATGCAAGCAGTTATTCGGCTTGGCATTGATTAATAAAAGTTTTGGATGTCCTCCTAAGGGATATCGTGCCAAATTCTGTCCAGTTTGCACGTTATATCGTCAAAATCCCTATATGATTGGAGGACCCTGCCCACAATGTTCCAAATGTTCTCAATTGGGGAGAGCTCACGCCACCTTGTTGGCCAAGGTGGAGTTTCGTAAGCTCTAAGATAAGCAATAGAAACTGTCACCGTATCATGGCGGGCATAATCTTGCAGAAATGTAAGCCAAGGATGGCTTCCCATAAAGAGCAACAAAATGGGGTGTAGAATATCGTCAACGTACCGTTGTGCTGTAAGGGTGCCGCGAATGACCAAAAAATGGGTCCTGTATGAAAAGAAATGGCACCCCAAATCATCATATCTGGTTGTCGTGTGACAGTCTTTATTACACCGTTGTTCGGGACGTCTCCAGACAAGCCTTAGCTGGTCACTGGGTCACTGGGGCTAATTTCGGAGCGGGACTCATCACTGAAGACAGTTCTACTACATTCAGTGAGATTCTAGAATTGTCTCGAGACGCCCCGGACAGTAGTGTTACACCATCCGTCGTCCGCCATACAGCCCGATAACCAGAAGTGATGGTCTGGGCTGCCATTTCTTTTCGTAGCACAACCCCGTTTTGTTTCCCTTCATACGAAGCCTTCCTGGGCTTACATTGCAGCAGTATAGTGCCTGCCCACATACGACTAGAGTTTGCCTCCTTGTCTTCGTGCTTGCCAAATCCTGCCATGGTCAGCGAGGTCGTCGGAGCTCTCCCCAATTGAGAACGTTTGGAGTACTATAGGCGTAGCCCTCCTACTGTATCGGGATTTTGACGATCTAACGCGCCAATTACACACCAATTACACAGAATTTGCCACTATATCCCTGAGGAGGACAAATAACAACTCTGTCCGCCAAAGCCAAGCGTAATAGCTGCTTGCATCAGTGCCAGAGGTGGACCGATGACTTATTTAATGAACCAACAATTTGTGAAGTTTTTCTCTTGAATAAACCAACCAAATTTTTTTCTGAAACTGTAATCATTTGTTTGTTTCTACACGTACATTATAACTACTGATTTCTGTCCCATTCACATAGTTTCTTTTTGGCGCATCGTTTCTCTCTCTCTCTCTCTCTCTCTCTCTCTCTCTCTTTCTTTTTTTCTTAGAGTATAGACTAGAAATTGAGGTACTAAAAATAGGAGACTGCTACTCCAGTGCAAAATAACTGACGATGCCATATGCCAAGAGGATATGGCAACAGGCTAAAAACATGTCTGAAAAGCGAAGTATGTTAACATTTTATTTATGTTTCAGTTTTAGGAATTCAGGTCTCACAGTATTTGTTCTAAATGTGGTCTTACACGAAAGCGAAATGTGTAAGACGTACGATACACAGAAAGCGAAAGGAGAAACTATTGAAATGTGGTACTGTAGAAGAATGCTGAAGATTAGTTAGATACATCAATGAAGAAGCACCCAGCCATATAGTGGAGAAATTAATTTGATTAAACTATTGGACTGTTTGACAGAACACATGATAGGTATCAAGGAATTGTTAATTTGGTGATGGAAGAAAGTAGATGAGGGTGTCGGAATGGGCGGAGAAAGAAAAATTGTAGAGAGAAATCAAGGCTTGACTGCATAAGTAGGCTGAAGTAGATGAAGGCTGCAGCAGTAATGCACCGATGAAGGGATTTGCACACGATTTTCTAGCGTGGAGAGACGTTTGAAACCAACTTCAGACTGAAGATAAAACAGGATTTTGAAACATGAAGCCGCTGAAATCATGTTACCATTTCATTATAGGTTTGTTTCGAATTTTTTGAACACACATTTAGAACTTACGACCCAATGGCCAACCTGTTCGTATGATGTATGAAGCTTTTCCTCCCAATTTTGGGTTATGGAACTTAATTTCAGGTTTAATAAGGAAACATTTACTGTTTTTCTACTTGTAAAGATGTAGTTTACATTATTTGCCTCATTTCAAAGGTTTTGGTTGCTTTTTAATAGTGACAGCACTATCGGCCGTGAAACCTAACCTAAACTTGAGGTGGGTAGTGCTACATTCATTCTGCAATACACTGATACTTCCAACATTTACTTATTTTGTTTCCGCCGTGTTTATGAGGCAAATATTTGATGTGT
Source organism: Schistocerca americana (assembly GCF_021461395.2). Classification (NCBI taxonomy): domain Eukaryota; kingdom Metazoa; phylum Arthropoda; class Insecta; order Orthoptera; family Acrididae; genus Schistocerca; species Schistocerca americana. Next base: position 662,829,729 of record NC_060130.1, read on the forward strand.
TCATGATTTAACAATCTATAATTTCGCTGGACGAGTCTGACAGATGCTAAGAATGTACGATGAGGACTTGAACAGTGCTGGCATATCAGTCTTCAACTTACACCGAACCGAGGACATATCTGTAAAACGAGAATTTCTGTGCACTACTCACTTGCATCCTTGCCAAAAGATGTGCTGGCACCCGGAAAGCACCTTGGGAAGAAAATGAGTTAAGGTGAGCGTACAAGAGTGAGGCGTAATTGGGAGAGTGGTGTGCGGTGCAGATAGGCTCGGCTGGGGAGCGGCCCACGTCTTGGCAATACCACAGCTGGCACCTCCTCCGTCCAAAAGTCAACATATGTCTCAGCGCCGCGCCAGTTGCTTGCTAGCTGACGTCTCACCACCTCGCATTCCTCCGAGAAACGGCTAGTTGCTAAAGGGATCAAAACGATTGACATACAAATAAAGGTTTCTCTTTTGTATCAAGTAATTTCCAGGAAAAATGGTGTACACTTGCGATCCATTTCTGTGGTGGCATGAACTGTAAATTATAACCGTAGATGACCCGTTTTACTTGCATGTATTCAGAAGTAGACCTTTTTGCGACAGTAAAATCGTGTGGAAACCAGACACACAAAATGACGAAATTTCGTTTTGGGATTGCCTGCATACTTAAATAGTAGAGAAATTTCTGTTCAAATGACGTAAGTGTTTTGTATTTTACGTAATTCTAAACACTTTTAATTCATTTACTAAAAGTGTGCTGACGTAGGATTGTCGCTACATGTTCTCTGAAAACAATCTGTCATCCAAACGTTTCCGTAATTTCACAGATAGTGTATCTACGGAACATGTACCCAGAGTTGGCCAATATGGTACAAAAGGCAACTGTTTCGGTTTCAGACAGTGAGCCTCACAACAAACGTTGTATCTTCGTCGTTGCTTTGTGAATTGTATCTCTAGTTTAGCCCAAAGATGGTTCGATTCAGTAATATAGTTTTTAAAAAGAAAAAACCTTCCAAGCTACATAAGTAAGAGAATAATGGAAGTTTCTTGTGATAATGCGAACGATGCTACTAACAGCAATAACGCTGCACAAGTGAAGAGACGGCAACATTAACATTAACATCTAGTGCAAAGAAAATTCCTGGGACTGAGGACCAAAGAACTGATCCAAATCATATTGTTTATACTCTTACTCTTATTCAGATTCTCTGTAGACCATGAATATATTTTTTCAATAATTCAGTATCGGACAGATCTCAGAAACTGACGTTCTGTGTATCAAAATGCTCTGATTCCTGGTACATATTGCATTTGCACCAAGTGTTTGGTCTCTTTGGATATAATCCAAGGAAAGTTTCAAGAATTGTAGACAGACTGTGTTATAGTCTGCTGTTTAGATTATATGATGTAATTTCCGCAAACAATAAAGAAAATGTTATTTAGTGTCATGTGCGCTGTAAAATACATGATCATTCATAGACAGCGAGAGGAATCGTAAGCCTAAGCGCAAGAGGAAGGAACTAGAGAGGCAAGCTGGACAATGCTGCTACAAGAAGCACACATGAAGAGTTATTTAGTGGCTCAGAAACTCTTTTTTACCGTTCGGGACTTCATTAAGCGGTTGTTGAAACTACAAATATCGTTTCCCGCAAATGTGCTTTTATGAAATATAAGGAACACTTCCAAGTGAAATTATTAAAGATCATCATCATTCCAATCATCACAAGTCGTTGTGCTCTTGGCTGAGCGACTTGAGCCCATGAACCAAGCGTCACCATCCTGGACGGTTAGCAGCTTCTCTTACAACTTGCTGAAGAGTGAAACCAGACATCTTCTTGAGTTGCTCTTCCCCTCGGTCTCTTCCCCTCGATATTACCCTCCATGATTCTATTCTCTAAGTCTTCTTCATCTCTTCTCACAATATGGCCAAAGAATTAGAGAATCTTTTGGTTGACACGAGAAGAAAGGCACCTGGAGATATTGAGTTGCTAAGTAATGGACACATTTGTTCTTCTTTCAGTCAGTTTTATGTGCAGCATCCTGCGCAAGCACCAGCTCAAATGTATCAATCCGATGCTTGCATCTGGTCGTAAGTGTCCATGTTTCGCAACAAAAGAGAAGACGGAAAACACGAGTGTTTCAACAAGCCTCGTGATGTTCGTTACTGCTCTGTTCTACAAGATCTTGGTGAGATTCTTCATAGTCACTCGTCCTAGCGTGATTCTTCTTATTTCATATTCCCAGCTTCCCGTGTCGCAAATCGTTGACCAAGATAGACGAAAGAATGAGTAACTTCCAATTCCTTTAATCGACCTGTGAGTTGAACTTATGATTCTCGATCAACTATCATGAGTTTGAACTTACTGAGATTGAGGTCCAAACCATATGACAGGCTAATGTCGTTTACGTTTGTTAGCAAAACACCGTGTCATCAGCAAATCGGAGGTTGTTAATTGTTCTACCACCAACTGAGATGCCTTTATTCCAACCATCAAGATCATTCCTAATTACATGTTCTGTGAAGATGTTGTACAGTTTTTCAGACGGAACACAACTCCGTCTTACATCTTTTGATACACTACCAGTGTTCGTCTTCACAGCTACGACGTGATTATTGTATAGACTTTTGATCAGTGCTGTCAAGTGAAGTGGGACATCAAACTCTTCAAGCACCTGCCACAGCTTTTCGGGACAACACAGACAAAGGATTTCCTATAGTCAAGGAAGCAGATGAAGACAGGAACATAGGGCTCTTGCGGTTTCTCGATTATTTGTCGAATGTTGAGACTCTGTTCACGAGTTCCTTTTCCTTCAATAAAACCTGGTTATTCTGTGGATATAGGAGGCTGAATGTGTGCTTTCAAGCGCTGGTCGAAGAGATAGAGCAGAATTTTGCTTGAGTGGGATATAAGAGCAATAATTCGATAATGGGAGTAGTTTATGACTGACCCTTTCTTCTGTCGGTACATGAAGAGAGACATCGAGAAGTCTTCTGGCCACTCCTCAGTTTCCAATATACTTGTACACGTTGAATGCTGCCCATTAACAGCTTCCTGCCGTATTTTTTGATCATCAGATATTCTGTCTAGACCAGGAGATTTATAGTTTTTCAGATGTTGAATTTCTTTTTCTATTTCGCTGCCTAAGACCGTAAGTTACAATCTAAGTTCTGAGCTACTGAACTCTCCGTACGGTTGTCAGCCCCAGAATGAAACTTTTTCACAGAACTGCAACAGCGTCTTCCGTGTGTCTGATAGAGTTGCCATTCACATCGTCTACGACCCACGTACATGATTCAATTATTAAATTCACCAGTGATGCTGATGAGGTTCTTGGACAGATCAGGTACTTAACTTGTCTGTGTCATGAAGTGTGATCTTTCCTTCCTGCAATTCAATTGTATTTCTCTGCACAGGTTCTTATATTAAAGATAAAGACCTAAGTTTTCAGTGTTCGTACAGCACACCTATTTAATCGTTTTATCATAGCCTTACTATAAAATTTCAACAATAAAATATCAGTAACAACAAAAGTTGATGAAATGGTAATCACTCTTTAGACAATATTTGTTTTCCTCTGAGAAAAATGAAATATCATTTTTCTCAGACGAAAAAACATTATTATCTGAAAATGATTACCATTATGTGAAAATTCCTGTGAAAAAAGGTGTCAAACATCCCCATCATGCTTTAACAACAAAATTACTCTCATACTGCATGTGCCGCAAGAGAAAATGTTCCTTAAAATTAATATGAGAAGTACAGAAGCGTATGGGTTCCCTTAAACGCTGGCCTGCTTTGTAACTTCTAGTGACAGGTTATCTATTGAAGAGTCTGAGGTCGTCTTACGGACACAAGGAAATTCTCAGTCTGCCAGCTTCACAGAACTGTTCACGTCATACAGAAATCCGCTTTCAGGAACTTGGTTCAAATGGTTCAAATGGCTCTGAGCACTATGGGACTTACTTCTAAGGTCATCAGTCACCTAGAACTTAGAACTAATTAAACCTAACTAACCTAAGGAGATCACACACATCCATGCCCGAGGAAGGATTCGAGCCTGCGACCGTAGCGACTGTAGCGCCTAGAACCGCACGGCCACTCAGGCCGTAACAGTGTAGTTCTTCGTACTCTAGCTGAATCACCACGGAGTGGCCCGCGTTTTCCAACACAGTAAATGCAACCTGTCTCATGTCAAATACTACATTATTTTGACAAAATACGACGTAGGCCAACCGTGACACTTGTCTCTCTCCCACTTAGCACTGAGTGTTATCTTACTACCAGTAACACTGTTGTTCCTTCTAGACGAATGTATGACAATACTCTTCTTCCAACACATGAACAACTATTACATTTCATTTAATTCATGCTTCCTGCAGAAAAAAGGATTTTGTTCACATATGATTTAGGTGTAACTTACTTTTTATGAAATCATAGCAGAAGGTCAAATAAAATTTTAATAAAAGTTAACTTGTCATAAATTAAATATTCAAGCGTGTGCGTCATACCTATCCCACACCAAATAGTCAACGAATGGTTAGCTTCACAGCAAATTTGCTTGCAAGATGAACAAAATGCTGGTGGGTTGTTGACGAAAGTGCATTAAGAAACCTCTCTCTCACTAGCCTCATTTCCTTCAATGTTCCCTGCAAAAAATGGACTCTTGTTCAAAAACGAATTCAGTGTATTATTTTTACGAACTAATATTAGAAGGTCATGTAAAATTTTAATAACTCTATAATTAAATATACGAGGGGTGGCAACTATTTATTCAAAACCGATCCAAAAAGTTAAATGTTTGCACCTGTTACTGTCATTCAAAGTAGTCACATGCGTTGTGTAGAACCCGTTGTCAGAGACGTAGAAGGCGTAGTATACCGTTAGCAGAGCAGATGTGACGTATGTACTAGTACTTACGTCACATTTAGCCAACGCCGATAAGTCGAGGTATAGTTAACTGCATAGTAAATTCTCTCTACAGGACGAATGAAATACCAGAGAGACTGAAGTGCACTATGGAGCTTATATCTCAAAATACTAATTTCCTTTCTAAGCATAATATTGTTATCCCTTATTCTGATACGCTGACGTCTCGCTTAACGTACAGGTTTTTCATTAGGCTGCATCAGTGTCTCATGCTGTCTGTATTTTTAACTGTCGGATGCAAAGCGATGATTCCCAAGAACACTGCGGCATCGAATCATTACCAAAACCCTATAGACACCCAAGCACATATAATTCCATTATATCACATTGTTTATGGGTTATACAGTGATTCTACCCCCCACCCCCCATGAACCATGGACCTTGCCGTTGGTGGGGAGGCTTGCGTGCCTCAGCGATACAGAGGCCAGACAAACGTGTGGTTCCTGAAGAGGAGCAGCAGCCTTTTCAGTAGTTGCAGGGGCAACAGTCTGGATAATTGACTGATCTGGCCTTGTAACACTAACCAAAACGGCCTTGCTGTGCTGGTACTGCGAACGGTTGAAAGCAAGGGGAAACTACAGCAGTAATTTTTCCCGAGGGCATGCAGCTTTACTGTATGGTTAAATGATGATGGCGTCCTCTTGGGTAAGATATTCTGGACGTAAAATAGTCCCCCATTCGAATCTCCGGGCAGGGACTACTCAAGAGGACGTCGTTATCAGGAGAAAGAAAACTGGCGTTCTACGGATCGGAGCGTGGAATGTCAGATCCCTTAATCGGGCAGGTAGGTTAGAAAATTTAAAAATGGAAATGGATAGATTAAAGTTAGATGTAGTGGGAACTAGTGAAGTTCGGTGGCGGGAGGAACAAGACTTTTTGTCAGGTGAATACAGGGTTATAAATACAAAATCAAATTGGGGTAATGCAGGAGTAAGTTTAATAATGAATCAAAAAATAGGAGTGCGGGTAAGCTACTACAAACAGCATAGTGAACGCATTATTGCGGCCAAGATAGACACGAAGCCCACACCTACTACAGTAGTACAAGTTTATATGCCAACTAGCTCTGCAGATGATGAAGAAATTGATGAAATGTATGTTGAGATAAAGGAAATTATTCAGGTAGTGAAGGGAGACGAAAATTTAATAGTCATGGGTTACTGGATTTCGAGAGTAGGAAAAGGGAGAGAAGGAAACATAGTAGGTGAATATGGATTGGGGCTAAGAAATGAAAGAGGAAGCCGCCTGGTAGAATTTTGCAAGGAGCATAGCTTAATCATAGCTAACACTTGGTTCAAGAATAATGAAAACAGGTTGTATACATGGAAGAACCCTGGAGATACTAGAAGGTTTCAGATAGATTGTATAATGGTAAGACAGAGATTTAGGAACCAGGTTTTAAATTGTAAGACATTTCCAGGGGCAGATGTGGACTCTGACCACAATCTATTAGTTATGAACTGTAGATTAAGGCTGAAGAAACTGCCAAAAGGTGGGAATTTAAGAAGATGGGACCTGGATAAACTGACTAAACCAGAGGTTCTACAAAGTTTCAGGGAGAGCATAAGGGAACAATTGACAGGAATGGGGCAAAGAAATACAGTAGAAGAAGAATGGATAGCTTTGAGGGATGAAGTAGTGAAGGCAGCAGAGGATCAAGTAGGTAAAAAGACGAGAGCTAGTAGAAATCCTTGGGTAACAGAAGAAATATTTAATTTAATTGATGAAAGGAGAAAATATAAAAATGCAGTAAATGAAGCAGGCAAAAAGGAATACAAACGTCTCAAAAATGAGATCGACAGGAAATGCAAAATGGCTAAGCAGGGATGGCTAGAGGACAAATTTTAGGATGTAGAGGCTGATCTCACTGAGGGTAAGATAGATACTGCCTACAGAAAAATTAAAGAGACCTTTGGAGAAAAGAGAACCATATGTATGAATATCAAGAGCTCAGATGGAAACCCAATTCTGAGCAAAGAAGGGAAAGCAGAAAGGTGGAAGGAGTATATAGAGGGCCTATACAGGTGCGATGTACTTGAGGACAATATTATGGAAATGGAAGAGGATGTAGATGAAGATGAAATGGGAGATATGAGTCTGCGTGAAGAGTCTGACAGAGCACTGAAAGACCTGAGTCGAAACAAGGTCCCAGGAGTAGACAACATTCGCTTGGAACTACTGACAGCCTTGGGAGAGCCAGTCCTGACAAAACTCTACCATCTGGTGAGCAAGATGTATGAGACAGGTGAAATAACCTCAGACTTCAAGAAGAATATAATAATTCCAATACCAAAGAAAGCAGGTGTTGACAAATGTGAAAATTACCGAACTATCAATTTAATAAGTCACAGCTGCAAAATACTAACACGAATTCTTTACAGACGAATGGAAAAACTAGTAAAAGCCGACCTCGGGGAAGATCAGTTTGGATTCCGTAAAAATATTGGAACACGTGAGGCAATACTGACCCTACGGCTTACCTTAGAAGCTAGATTAAGGAAAGGCAAACCTACGTTTCTAGCATTTGTAGACTTAGAGACAGTTTTTGACAATATTGACTGGAATACTCTCTTTCAAATTCTGAAGGTGGCAGGGGTAAAATACAGGGAGCGAATGGCTATTTACAATTTGTACAGAAACCAGATGGCAGTTATAAGAGTCGAGAGACGTGAAAGGCAAGCAGTGGTTGGGAAGGGAGTGAGACAGGGTTGTAGCCTCTCTCCGATGTTATTCAATCTGTATATTGAGCAAGCAGTAAAGGAAACAAAAGAAAAATTCGGAGTAGGAATTAAAATCCATGGAGAAGAAATAAAAACTTTGAGGTTCGCTGATGATATTGTAATTCTGTCAGAGACAGCAAAGGACTTGGAAGAGCAGTTGAACGGAATGGACAGTGTCTTGAAAGGAGTATATAAGATGAACATCAACCAAAGCAAAACGGGGATAATGGAATGTAGTCAAATTAAGTCGGGTGATGCTGAGGGGATTAGATTAGGAAATGAGACACTTAAAGTAGTAAAGGAGTTTTGCTATTTAGGGAGTAAAATAACTGGTGATGGTCGAAGTAGAGAGGATATAAAATGTAGACTGGCAATGGCAAGGAAATCGTTTCTGAAGAAGAGAAATTTGTTAACATCGAGTATAGATTTAAGTGTCAGGAAGTCGTTTCTGAAAATATTTGTATGGAGTGTAGCCATGTATGGAAGTGAAACATGGACGATAAATAGTTTAGACAAGAAGAGAGTAGAAGCTTTCGAAATGTGGTGCTACAGAAGAATGCTGAAGAGTAGATGGGTAGATCACATAACTAATGAGGAGGTGTTGAATAGGATTGGGGAGAAGAGAAGTTTGTGGCACAACTTGACTAGAAGAAGGGATCGGTTGGTAGGACATGTTCTGAGGCATCAAGGGATCACCAATTTAGTATTGGAGGGCAGCGTGGAGGGTAAAAATCGTAGAGGGAGACCAAGAGATGATTACACCAAGCAGATTCAGAAGGATGTAGGTTGCAGTAAATACTGTGAGATGAAGAAGCTTGCACAGGCTAGAGTAGCATGGAGAGCTGCATCAAACCAGTCTCAGGACTGAAGACCACAACAACAACAACAGTAATTCGCAGATACGAGTGCATTAAGTTGGAGATAACTGAATCCGAACGTGGACAAATTTTGGTTCCTCGTATGATGGGTGTAACCGTAACCGAGGTTGGCGAAGGGTTTGATGTTTGTATATTTCTACCACATACAGGAAAAGCGGAAAATCATCACATGCCTTTTCACAATGCGGGCGAAGGTGTTTCTTGAGTGATCGTGTCGGACGGTTGTTGATGGGGGTTGTGACGAAAAATAAACGGACGACAGCTGCAAAAATTACTGCCGAACTGATTGTCGCACCCGCGAACCCAGTCAGTACCAAAATAAAGCTAACGGAGCTCCATAAGCGGGGAATTGCAGGAAGAAATGCTATTCCAAACCCACTCATCAGTAATGAAAATGTCGATAACTGGAGAAAGTGACGGCAAAGCCATAAAATCTGGACTATGGAGCAATGAAAGAAAGGCATTTACTCGGACGAGTATTGTTACACTCTGTTGCCAACTTCTGGCCGAGTTTACGTCCCAAGAGTGAAACATGGCGAGGGTTCGGTGATGATTTGGACAACCACATCGTGGTATTCCATGAACCCCATTGTAGCTCTGCGAGGTCGCGTTATTTCCAAGGGCTATGCGACTATTTTGGCTAATCTGCTCCATCCCATGGAACCGTGTTTGTTCCCCAATGGTGATGCTGTGTTCCAAGATGATATGGCCTCTGTTCACACAATTCGCATTGTCCAGGACCGGTTTTTTGTACACAAGAATGAATTTTCGCATCCCCCGTGACCACCACAGTCAACAGATCTCAAAATTACTGATCTTCCGTGGACCACTTTGCAGAGAAGAATACGTGATCGGAATCTACCTCCACCATTGCTACCTTAAGTTGTCCCTGTTTTGCGGAAAGAACGGTATAAGACTGCCTGGAAAATCGTATGGTATCTGCATTTTTCCATTCTGAGACAACTGGAAATTGTTTTGAATATCATCGGGTTTCCTTTTCCACCCCCGTAATTGGGGGTTATTGCGTGAGCTTTCGCCCCTGATAAGGTCCATGTCCATCTCAGTGTTAATAGCCAGCTGCGATAACATAGCATGCGCTCTGGTGTTCCTAAGCTTCTTTTTGGTTTCGGGCGGCTAGCTGAAGTGGTAAAGACTGCTAGTATTGCTTGCGAGATGAAGACTGAGCTGACCATCCGTAGCAAAAAGTGGCAGTTGACGCTAAATAATGAAAAGTGTGAAGTCATCCCCACGAGTACTAAAAAGAATCCGTTAAATTTCGGTTACACGATAAATCACACAAATCTAAAAACTGTGAGTTCAACTAAATACTTAGGGATTACAATTGCAAACAACTTAAACTGGAACTATCACATAGATAATGTTGAAAAGGCAAACCGAAGATCACGTTTTATTAGCTGAACACTTAGGAGAGTCACTCAAGTGCGAACTACAGGGTAGTCATGTAGATGTTGGCCGTCACATTATCACTTCTCATGAAATATCTGTCTATTTTCGGTAAATGTTGTTGGCTTTTAATCACAGCCAGTATCAGAGAATATCATAAACGTAGACGGTTTGAGAGGTTCATTCGCCCCCGACCTCCCGCCGTCCACCTCCCTCCCCCCTCCCCCCTTCCCCGCCACCAGTGGAGCATGGTTGCAGCTGAAATGCCACCCCTCCCATTTTTGGTTTCTCCGTCAGTCCTCGTCGATCCATTTGCTAAACTTCTGCTTACTGCCGATTGTTTCACCAGCTATTGTTTCCCTATCAGTCTCCCTTCAAAGCAATTCCATTTCTCTTGCAATATTTATTCCACTGACGACACTATTACAGATAGCGACCCGGCAGTTCACCCTCTGCCATCTTGCTTAATGCGATGCCCATTTTATTGCAGCTCTGGAAATTCGATTTCACAGTTTCGCTGTATGCCACAATCTAAACCTAGCATTAACTGTGCTATGATATAATTTGTGACAAGTACATCGTTGTCCTGTTCATACTAGTTGCCTCATTCTGGTGCTAAAGCTTGTTCCTAATCAAGGATTTGTTTTCTTATATTTAAATTCATACTGAGATACTACGTCTACACAGTATTTGCCGACCCTCTATTTAAATCTTTAGCAAATTTTCATGTTTAAATAGCAATCTGTTCGTTCAGCTGCTTTTGTGTTATTCCTATCCGTTTCTGCGAGAGAACTTGTTCGACTCTATTGGTCGCTTAAACTATCTTAAGTGACTCTTTCCGGAGTTTATTTTCTACTTAATTCCGAATAACGCTCCTTACGCCAAGCGAGGCGTCGTTTTGCATTTAACGGCGGGGATGTGTAGCTTATGAGCAGCCGCTCGACCATGAAATCCATATTTTCTCACCTCCTACCTAACTGTCATAGTATTTGCAGTGGATCCTGATGCAATTTGAAATTTCAGTGTGATGTTCTCGATATCACGACCCTCTTCAACTGTCGGCGGTCTCTATCAGTCAACAGACGAGGTCGTCCTGTACGCTTTTGTGCTGTACGTGTCCTTTCAGGTTTCCATTTCTTTATCACATCGGAAACAGTGGACCTAGGGATGTTTAGGAGTGTGTAAATTTCTCGTACAGACGTATGACACAAGTGGCACCTGACCACGTTTGAAGTCCGTGAGTTCTGCGGAGCGCCCCATTCTGCGCTCTCACGACGTCTAATGACTATCGAGGTCGCTGATATGGAGTACTTGGCAGTAGGTAGCAACACAACGCACATAATATGAAAAGCAAATGTTTTGGGGGTGTCCGGATACTTTTGATCACTTAGTGTATTCTAAAATATATTCATCCTGTAGGCTGTCGCCTACCAAAAATGTTGGATATATCCTAGTAACATTGTGCTTTTTTTGCCGAACTGGAGCACAGCTTGTAAAAATTATTCAGCGATTGTTTCTACCAATTTGTTCTTCAGGTGTCGTCTCCTGGAAGACGGTTGGCGACCGTAATGGAAATGTTTGCTGTATTACGCGTAACGTAACATTGGAGTTGTGTACCCGATATCAAACCACTAAGGAGAACGGTTCAAATCAATATTCGGCCATCCAGGTTCACGTTTTCCGTGATTTCCCTAAATCACTACACACAAATGCCGGGACGATTCCTTTGAACGGGCATGGCAGATTTCCTTCCCCATTCTTGAAACAGTTCAAGCTTGTGCTCCGTCTCTAGTGATCTCGATCGACGGGACGTTAAACACTAATCTTCCTTCCGAATTTTTACGTATCACTTTACTGTTGTTCTGGAATAATTTCTATTAGTTCCGATGTTTCACATGGCTATTTAAGTACCTCTTCATACGTTCTGTGGTCTATCAATATTATTCAATACAACCGAATTCCTATCATACAAAGGCTTCTCAGCGAGGTAGCTCACAGTGTCCAATCTTCGAAGCCGTACGAGCTACAGAGCAAATGATACACTCATATGCAGGATCGAATGTTACATTGCCCTCAAGGTCTTTCCTCTCCTGTAACTTTTTTTTTCGTGTGTGACTGTACATATCGTTTCCAGTTCCCCCGTTAGTCAGCGTAATAGGTATCTGAATTACTGCGCTCTTTCAATGATTGTACAGTTTATAACATTGTTTATTCTTGGCTTGTTAAAGACGGTCCTTCGGTATTCTTGATATGTCTATCTAGTCCAAAATTTTCCTTGCCTTGTCAATCGTTTCTAAGATTGAGTGAGAGTCTTTTATGTTACTAGCAAGTATCAGAATACCGTCAGCATAGCGAATTTTTTTATCACCATCGATTTTAATTCACCTTAACGCTCCTCTCAGTTCGTTTTCTGAAACTGCTGCGGAATATTGATTAAAGAGTTGAGAATAAACTATGTTCATGCCCGATAACGTTCGCCGTTTTTATAATGTCACTAATCGAGCTTCCAAATTGGCTTTGAGCTATTCTATTCCAGTATAAGTTCTTGATTATTAGCGTCATTCAAAAAGAAACGAGCCGGGGGCTGTACAATGAAAACCGCCGAAGGAATCTTAAATCCGTTGTCTACGGAATAGGGTTTGGTATATAAAGAGTGTTGAGGCCTCAGACCCGCCACTAGGGCGTCAGAGGCGCACATACGGGGCTAACGAGATATGCGGACCTTGCAACGAGCATGCGAAGTCACGCTAAGCCGGCTTGTCCGCCGCACTTCGCGACCGCTCAGTCCGTGTAGGGCCCGTGGGAAATCAATATATAATTGAAAAGGTCTTAACTTTGTCTTGTGCTATCGAGAGCTTGCATGCATTTGAACGCGCAGTCAAGAATTATAAGAATTATTAAACTCGTCTGAAATAGTTCCTCGCTCGCCGCCGGAGACGGCTGTTGGCTCTGGTAAGACCTGTAGTGTCACGTGCTGTGACGTATGTGCTACAGCATGCCTTCCTCGTGGGCCTCGGCACACACACACACACACACACACACACACACACACACACACACACACAGACACACACACGTGACGACTTAGCGAGCACGGACCTGCACGGACCGTCCACTGCACTCTGTCGCGCTGAAAACAGGAACAGGAGCTTCAAAAGAATAACATAGATGCGTAGTGAGTTTCCTGACTGGCCGAAGAAGTGCGGGGAACGGAAATTTATCGAAGAATGGCACGAGTGTACGAAAACACTGCGTATCCTTTGCATGGGTCAAAGAGTGGCACAAGCGATTCAAGGATGCACGATTTGAAACGCCACACCACATTACCGACACCACTGACGAGCAGGTGGATGCCCTCGTTATTGAATACTTGGCAGCTACGGTGGCAGAAATTGCCCCAGAGGTCGTATTGATCGTCAGAATTGTTAGCGCACAGGAATTCAGTGAAACTGTGTTATAATTTGTACTAAATGCCCATCGACATCGACATCTACATGACTACTCTGCAATTAACAGTGACGTGCTTGAAAGAGAGTTCGTTGAATCACCTTCACAGTATTTCTCTTAAGTTCCACTCTCTAAGAACGTGTGGGAAAAAAGAACAAGACACAAAGGAATTAAGGACATTATCTGGCAGTGGTTAGTGATTTATATCAATGGGGCAAGTTGAATATTTGGACTCGACCGTGATTGGAACTCGGGTGTCCTGTTTACTAGGCAGATGCACTGATCACTACGCCATAGGGACACGGTGGTCACCACAATCGCACGAACCATCCTAGCGCGCCTCCTGTCAGATCCAAATTCTCATCTTACACCTCGCGCTACTTATCTAGTGCGCCCCTGCCCATTATCGTCATTAATCGGGGCATTTCACCGATTCCTGTAAGAGCTTGAGCGTGGTGTGAATCGGCACTGAAGTTCAACTCAAATGGCTCTAAGCACTATGGGACTTAACATCTGAGGTCATCAGTCCCCTAGACTTAGAAATAGTTAAACCTAACTAACCTAAGGACATCACACACATTCATGCCCGAGGCAGAATTCGAACCTGCGACCGCAGCAGCAGCGCGGTTCCGGACTGAAGCGCCTAGAGCCGCTCGGCCACAGCGGCCGGCTGCACTGAAGTGTTCATGTGCCAAGAAGAGATACCACATATATAACAGGTGATGGGCAATAATCCCTTGAGTGCAGATGCTTACCAACCTCGAACTCTTACGAGAATCGGCAAATGCGGCGAGTAATGAGGCAACGAGCAGGGGCATTGCATCAGTTGAGTATGGTGCAAGCTGAGGATTTGGGGTTGACAGGAGGCGTGCTAGGGCACTTGGCGTACTGTTCAGCGCATCTGCCTAGTAATCAGAACATCGGAGTTCGAATCTTGGTCCAGCACAAATTATCATAGTGCCCCATTGATATACGTCAATGCCCAATGGCAGATAATGTCTTTCATTCTTTTGTGTCTTGATTATATAGGGTGTCCCATTTATCTTGACCACCCAAAATAACTGTTTATCCAGATATAAATTACAGAACGTTTCAAGCAAATGTTCTTTAGCCGTCAGGGGGACAGATAATGTCTTTCATTCTTTTGTGTCTTGATTATACAGGGTGTCCCATTTATCTTGACCACCCTAAATAACTGTTTATCCAGATATAAATTACAGAACGTTTCAAGCGAATGTTCTTTAGCCGTCAGGGGGACATCAATCAGCATGAATGCCTTCGTTGTAGCTTTGTTTTTCACGAAGATATGAACAGCGGTATGACTTTTTATTCGGTAATTCATTTCCTCTCCTAAAGACCTTTTCAAAATGTATCACAGTGTACCATTCACTGAAATACAACGTTATTAATTACATAACACAACATTGAAGTTGACGCGCCCAGAGCTTAGTGCAGGTACTCGGGGTAATGGAACACATCCACGTGCTGACGTTGACAGAAGACAAATGTAAACATAAGTCGAATGCACACCCGTCATTCCGTCAACCATCGTCAGTTGAAGAGTTGTGTGAGTGGAATGTACACCAACCAAGAGAGGGAAGAAGGGAGAAGGTGAGTTAGCAGAACAGTAATTGCAATACTGTACATTTAGTACAGTAGTTTAGTCCTTTTAAACACTGTTGGGTAGAGCAGCCATATGCCTACTCTACAGGAAAGGGTGTCCTTCCTACAAACTGCATCGACGTAAAGTTTCTTTTATTGTTGTTGTCATTGTTGTTAAAGGTAGGCGAAATACTACGCAGGTAGCGGAACTGTACAGAGAGCGAACTCCTGACATCCACCCACCTTCCCAACGGATGTTTTCTCGTCTTGTTGCAACGCTTCAGGAAACGGGAAGTTTCAACAAATGAAAATAGAATCGTCGTAGCACTCGCCCAGACGAAGCTGCCGAAGTTACTGTTCTCGCTTCCGTTGCTATGAATCCACATATGAACACACGACATCTTGAACACGAGATTGGCATTCCTAAAACCAGTCTACATTGTATTCTTACACTTCAGCGGTTCCACCCTTAGCATGTAGACCTACATCAAGAATTGCATGGGAATGATTTTCATAATCGTTTACAGTTCTGTCAGTGGGCACAGCAACAAATCCTCGCCAACCCGAACTTCTTCTCCAATGCACTATTTACCGATGATTGTTCCTTCTGAAACAAAGGACAGGTAATTATTTGTTTCAAGTTTCTGCTACCAGTCACTTTTTATTTTATGCTTAATCAAACATAATGCAACGCGTTTCGAACATGTTCTGTTCATATTCAGGCGTTTATACATACATGCATATAGAGAAATGTTACTTAAAAATAAACAGTCTTAAACTACACTACTGGCCATTAAAATTGCTACACCACGAAGATGACGTCCTAAAGACGCGAAATTTAACCAACAGGAAGAAGATGCTGTGATATGCAAATGATTAGCTTTTCAGAGCATTCACACAAGGTTGGCGCCGGTGGTGACACCTACAACGTGCTGACATGAGGAAAGTTTCCAACCGATTTCACATACACAAACAGCAGTTGATCGGCGTTGCCTGGTGAAACGTTGTTGTGATGCCACGTGTAGGGAGGAGAAATGCGTACCATCACGTTCCCGACTTTGATAAAGGTCGGATTGTAGCCTATCGCGATTGCGGTTTATCGTATCGCGACATTTCTGCTCGCGTTGGTCGAGATACAATGACTGTTAGCAGAATATGGAATCGGTGGGTTCAGGAGGGTAATACGGAACGCCGTGCTGGGTCCCAACGGCCTCGTATCACTAGCAGTCGAGATGACAGGCATCTTATCCGCAAGGCTGTAACGGATCGTGCAGCCACGTCTCGATCCCTATTATCAGCTCGGAGACTATGGCTGCGGTTACCCTTGACGCTGCATCACAGACAGAAGCGCCTGCGATGGTGTACTCAACGACGAACTTGGGTGCACGAATGGCAAAACGTCATTTTTTCTGATAAATCCAGGTTCTGTTTACAGCATCTTGATGGGCGCATCCGTGTTTGGCGACATCGCGGTGAACGCACATTGGAAGCGTGTATTCGTCATCGCCATACTGGCGTATCACCCAGCGTGCTGGTATGGGGTGCCATTGGTTACACGTCTCGGTCACCTCTTGTTCACACTGACAGCACTTTGAACAGTGGACGTTACATTTCAGATGTGTTACGACCCGTGGCTCCACCCTTCATTCGATCCCAGCGAAACCCTACATTTCAGCAGGATAATGCACGTCCGCATGTTGCAGGTCCTGTACGGGCCTTTCTGGATACAGAAAATGTTCGACTGCTGCCCTGGCCAGCACATTCTCCAGATCTCTCACCAATTGAAACCGTCCGGTCAATGGTGGCCGAACAACTGGCTCGTTACAATATGCCAGTCACTACTCTTGATGAACTGTGGTATGGTGTTGAAACTGCATGGGCAGCTGTACCTGTACACGCCATCCAAGCTCTGTTTGACTCAATGCCTAGGCGTATCAAGGCCGTTATTACGGCCAGAGGTGGTTGTTCTGAGTACTGATTTCTCAGGATCTATGCACCCAAACTGCGTGAAAATGTAATCACATGTCAGTTGTAGTATAATATATTTGTCCAATGAGTACCCGTTTATCATCTGTATTTCTTCTTGGTGTAGCAGTTTTAATGGCCAGTAGTGTAGATTAATCTAGAACTCTTTATCCATTGAGTGACAACATATAATATGCAATAGTGTAATGTCAATAAGCAGCTTCGTCATCACACCAGTGATGCAAGTGAAGCAGAAAGATGATGAAATTATAAGTGATCAACTGTCATATAAAAGCCTTTCACACTATTTTCGTAACACATAACTGATGCAATTCTACCTGCGTCCTATACAGGCTGTGATATACATAGTCAACCACAAGGAAGAAAACCAGCAGAAGACATAACTGATTTCGATATCTAGCCATACACTGCCCCCCTGCTTCCTCCCAAACATGTTCGAAACGCGTTGTATTATGTTAGATTAAGCATAAAATAAAAAGTGACTGGTAGCAGAAACTGGAAATAAATAATTATCCCACACAGTCACGGTGCACAAACATAGGCATTATGGCTGAAAATAATTACAGAAGGACAGGTAAATACAGGTAACATGCATTATTGGTCCAGCGACAACCCACGATGGCTTAGACAGGTAGAACATCAGCGTCAATGGAGAGTTAACGTCTTGTGTGAGATGCTTGGTCTACAATTATTGGCCCTTATGTCATCAATGATAGTTTAAAGGGCACAGAGTATGCCAACTTCCTCAGACGAATTCTTCCTCCTCTTCTGGATGAAGTGCCGCTAAGAACCAGAATGCTTATGTGGTATCAACACGATGGATGTCCAGCACATAATGCCTTGCATACACATCGTGTTCTGAACCGAAGGTATCCTGTCAGATGGATTGGTCGAGGAGGAACAGTTACTTGGCCTGCTAGGTCTCCTGATTTAAATCCTCTGGACTTTTTTTCTTTGGGGATGCATTAAAGACGTTGTCTATCGTGATATTCTAACAACTTTCAAATGGTTCAAATGGCTCTGAGCACAATGGGACTTAACTTCTGAGGTCTTCAGTCCCCTAGAACGTAGAACTACTTAAACCAAACGAAGCTAAGGACATCACACACATCCATGCCCGAGGCAGGGTTCGAACCTGCGAGCGTAGCGGTCGTGCGGTTTCAGACTGTAGCGCCTAGAACCGCTCAGCCACCCCGGCCGGCCCCAAAAACTCCAGAGGACATACAGGAACATATCGTGCTTGCTTGTAGTTCTCTTCAACAGGCAACACTGGAAGCTGTAAATAATTCTTTCATTTAACGAGTGCACCAGTGCATTGGCGTACAGGGTCACCACTTTGAGCACCTTTCAATGTTGTGCTCCTGGGCAATGGTGCAGGAGAGTCAAAGTCAGTTGTGTGTAATGTTTTTACTTGGTTTTCATTTGTTTTCTGACAACTCCAGCAAGTGGACGAGTTTATGATCCCGGGCTCAAAGTCAATGTTGTGTTATGTAATTAATAAAGTTGTGTTTCATTGAATGGTACACTGTGATGCATTTTTAATAGGTCTTTAGGAGAGGAAATGAATTACCGAATAAAAAATATAAGGTGCCATTTAAAAAAGTCATACTGCTGTTCATACCTTTGTAAAAAACAGAGCTACAACGAAGGCAATCATGCTATTGATGTTCCCCTGACGGCTAAAGAACCTTTGCATGAAACATTTTGTAATTTGCATTTGGACAAACAGTTATTTAGGGCGGTCAAGATAAATGGGGCGCCCTGTATAGTGGCTACAAGATGAAATTAGTGACTGTTGCTTCGGACATGTCTGCAAGAACAAACAAAACAAAAAGAAATGACCACTTACATCATTCCGTAAGAGCTCTGATTTCTCTTATTTTATTAGTATGGTCATTTCTCCCTGTGTTGGTTAGCGACAGTAAAATATTTTCAAATCCAGAGGTGAAAGTAGGTGATGTAAATTTGGTCGAAAGATTTCGCAGCAACGAAAAACTCCTTTGTTTTAATGATTGGCATCTCAACTCGCTTTCACATCCGTGACACAACGTGTGCCATGTTGTCTATTATATTTACACAAATATGTGCCATCTTAATTGCTGACTAGCGTATTAATATACGAGTTGACCAGCTTACTAACTGTAATTTTACTGCAGTTATTCCATTTTTATGGATTTCTTGGAGGGAAATGTGTTTTTTGTGTGAAAGAGTTTATTTTATTTCTTTATTTCCACCAATATATTAGGTGTCCGGCATATCGATCAGTTTTATGCAAAAGCGTGTCCAATGTGTTATTTTTGGTTTTATGTTTTTATTATTCAGAAAAGATTCCCAACACTTAAATCCGTATCTGATGCCAAAAAATTTCACTTCTTCAGAAACAGCTTTCTTGCCATTTCCAATCTACATTTTATATCCTCTATACTTCGGCCGTCATCAGTTATTCTGCTGCCCAAATAACAAAACTCGTCTACTACTTTAAGTGTCTCGTTCCCTAATCTAATTTCCTCAACATCACCTGATTTAATTCGACTGCATTCCATTGTCCTTGTTTTGCTTTTGTTGATGTTCATCTTATAACCTCCTTTCTATATACTGCCCATTACACTCAACCGCTCTTTCAATT
The DNA here is from genome assembly GCF_021461395.2 of Schistocerca americana. Classification (NCBI taxonomy): domain Eukaryota; kingdom Metazoa; phylum Arthropoda; class Insecta; order Orthoptera; family Acrididae; genus Schistocerca; species Schistocerca americana. Next base: position 662,849,305 of record NC_060130.1, read on the forward strand.
TCTTTGCTGTCTCCGACAGAATTATAGTTTCATGGTCAAACCTCAAAATTTTATTTTTTCTCCTTGGACTTAAATTCCTACTACCAATTTTTCTTTGGCTTCTTTTACCGCTTGCTCAGGTATAGTTTGTATAAATCAGTAATAATTTACAAACTGCGAAACGCAGTTTCCCAACTCACGTATAATAAGTTGGCAAGAATCTTGACTTATTAAAATGGTGAACCACGAGGGGACTTAAAAAAGTTACACATTATTATACCAACCCAAGCTTCTTTTGCTGAATGCTGCACTGTACCTCAAAGCGACACAGATACATGCCTACATTTTTCAACAGTGTCACCGAGCCTTAATAAACAATTGTCGCCACGCTCTACAAATCTTTCATTTCGTCGACGAAGCCTTTCGAGACCCGCTGTGTAAACGTCGTGAACGTTGGAAAATCTCTTTCTCCCCAGACGTTCTTTCAGCTTGTCGAAAGGATGGAAATGGCGTGGTGCAAGATCTGGACTTCCCGAACAGCATCATCCACGTCTGTGCCACCTTGATCAAATCGTTGGCTTTGTTTCACTACCGCTGGACACGACATTGATTTTGGTCCATCTACTGCCAGGATTTCACACTGACTATGTGTGCATTTTAGACGATTTGTCCACACAAATCTTACTGCCCCTCGTACTTCAACTTTGGAGTTCGTTTCCAGTTGCAGCACCATTTCAGTCGCACATTGTGATGCACCTGTTATCAGTGCCGCAGCAGAAATGTGTCTGCAGGAACGTGTACTCTCTTCTGACAATGTACCGTTCTTGTTGCGCAACGGTTTTAGCGCGAAACGACTGAAGACCCTACGTACATTCGAAGGTGAAAAAAAAAGGGACGGAAACCGGTAGATGTGACGTACACGTACAGACCTGGAAATGATGGTAGAAAAACGGTATGGTTTATGCAAAAACTAAGAAAGTCAATAACGCGTTGCTCCACCTCTGGCCCTTATGCAAGCAGTTTGGCACTGATTGATAGTTGTTGGTTGTCCACTTAAGGGATATTGTGCCAAATTCTGTCCAGTTGGCGCGTCAGATCGTCAAAATCCTGTCCTCGTTGAAGGGCCCTGTCTGTAATGCCCAAACGTTCTCAATTGGGGAGAGATTCGACGACTTTGATGGCCATGGCAGGGTTTGGCAAGCACGGAAACAGGCGTTAGAAACTCTCACCAACATTACGTTAGTGCAATTTAAGCCATAGGATAGTTTGACATTAAGGGAAACAAAACGGGGCATCGAATATCGTAGACGTACCACTGTGCCCTCAGGGTGCCGCGGATGACAAACAAAAGGACCCTGCTATGAAATGAAATGAAATAAAATAGTACCCCAGACCATCACTCCTTGTTATCGGGCCCTATGGCAAGTGACAGGTTGGTATCCCACCGCTGTCTGAGGCGCCGCCAGACACATGTTTGCTGGTAATCGGGACCTGAAATCCCACTGACCGGAGGTGAATTGCCTTCATTGATGAAACTCGCTTCGAAGCGAGCCCCAAAGACCAGCGAAGACGTGTCTCGAAACGCCACCGAGCGGGGTGGCGCAGTGGTTAGACACTGGACTCGCATTCGGGAGGACGTCGGTTCAATCCCGCGTCCGGCCATCCTGATTTAGGTTTTCCGTGATTTCCCTAAATCACTTCAGGCAAATGCCGGGATGGTTCCTCTGAAAGGGCACGGCCGACTTCCTTCCCAATCCTTCCCTAATCGGATGAGACCGATGACCACGCTGTCTGGTCTCCTTCCCCAAAACCAACCAACCAACCTCGAAACGCCCCGCACAGCAGTGAAACACCAGCTTGACTGTCGCCCGCCATACGGGCTGACAACCAGGTGTGCTGGTCTGGGGTGCCGTTTCATTTCATAGGAGGACACCTTTGGTTGTCATCGACGGCACCCTTACAGCACAGCGGTACGTCGACGATATTCTAAGCTTCGTTTTGTTGCAATTCATGGCAAGTCATCCTGGGCTTACATTTCAGTAAGACAACACCAGCATGCACGCGGCGAGAGTTATTACTCTCCCCAATAGAGAACGTTAGCAGCATCCAACCAGCTCGGGATTTTGACGATCTAACAAGTCGGAATTTGGCGCGATATCCCTCAGGATGACATCGAACAACTGTATCGATCAATACCAAGCTGAATAACTGCTTGCATAAGGGGTAGGAGTGGACAAACGTGTTACTGACTTACTCAGTTTATGAAGGTCTTTCCCTTCAAAAAAAAAAAAAAAATCCATTTTTTCTGAAATTGTAATCATTTTTTGTCTACACATGTACGTCACACTCATTGACTTTCTTCGCAACCAGATAATTCCTGCGTAGTTTCTTAGTGTATATTTGCCCTATGGTTTTCACTAATATATCTGATAATAAACGAAGCTGTAACAGCCAAGAACGAATGTCAATAGCAATATACCCATTAACATTCAGTTTCTTCGTGTTAGCCTAAAGCTACAACTGGTGGACTTCTTTCAACTTAGTCGCGGTCGGATCTCTCTCCAGATGGTGTATAAAGTGAACTAATGCTACATCTTGAATGGTCTTATCGTCGATGAGAGAAAAATGCAAGGATGGGATGTTAAAGTTTAACTTTCCGTCGAAGACATGGTCATTAGAGTCGCAGCTCAAATTCGAATTAGGGAAATAGATCGGTCGTGTCCTCCCCAGAGAAACCATCCGAACATTTACCTTAAGCGATTTTGATAAATGACGAAAACCCAAAATCAAGTTAGCTGGACTTGGGTTTGAATAACCGTCATCCATAACGGGAGACTAGTATCTTACCGCTGCGCCACCAGGCTCGGTGATAAAATGGAAATATTGACGCTGTCAGGTACCTTTTCAAAACATCCATCTTGAACGAGCCTAGGAAAATTCAGCATCAGAACACACTGTTGATGTAGTGAGCAAAAAAATGTGCTGCATTGTTTACATATTTCGCCTCATCGTTGAATGTTTTGTCATGGTTGGGAGAATGTGAATATCTGCGTATTTGTAAGTACCGTAGAAGCTGAATTTGATAACAGTCGTCTGATTACTATCTACTAATCGTATTGATTTCTGGTGCCTACGGTCTACATGTCCAGAGGGTAGTACCTAGTACAGTAGTAGGCTGGATCAGCAATCAACTTCACAGATCCAACATGGTTTAAATTTCCCTCCAACTTTAGGATACGTACAATATTCTTCGCGTTAGTTCGATAACTACAGACACGAATTATTCACGAAGACTACAAAGGAAAAGGACACTGTATGGTAACAGAGATTCTGTGGTATTGGAATGCTATCGAAATAACTCAGAACCTTCGTGCGATCTGTTAATACGAAAACCGGCGGGACATGATATGGAAGCGATCCATACGCTGCCGGTTTAGATCAATTACACTAATGGTGGTTTTCGGTTCCTGTTTCAGACTCCGGACGAGTTTCAGAGGTGGTTTTGTTTTGTTTCTGCGGTAATGGACACGAAGCGTAAAATTCTTGTGGACAGTCTCCGGTTTCAGCCAACCACACAACGGCAGTGCAGATTTCTCTGTACATGCCATCTTTTTGGAAGCTAGTTGTGGCTGTGAGGTCAATCAATGCATTAGCAGTGGTCCATCAAAATATGCTAAAGCTATTTATCAGAAATTTTACAGTCACTTATGGCTAATAACATATTAATGCTTCATTCTCAAGTTTTAGTAGGGACACACACCTCTTAACAAAAGTCTTAAAGCTTTTTTAAAGGTAGGAATGGACATTCAGAAATGTTTGAAAGAACTAAAATGCAATCTGCACGAAGACACTGTGATTTTACTTAGACTTCAAAAGTTATCGTGGATTTCAGATCATTTTCCACGCTCGTTTAAGCAAATGCTGATGTGGTATCCAATCTCAGCTTCAGAAAATGTGATGCAAAGAAAGTTAAACAACAATAACAAAGAACAAAGTACGGTACACACTATTCGCAAATACGTCGTGCACATGTCTACTCTGTCTTAGATTAAATGGAGAGTATATCGAAGGAAAATTATCTGGTCACACAGTTAAAATAAAAGAAATTTGCTCAATGATGTAGTTCGTAGGACGGATTGAACATTAGGGAAGAGAGAGCAAAGTTTTATCCCAAGACATATAGCATGTGGTAGTGACCAAAACAATGCACGATCTCCCAGATCCCCACCTGAATCCCTTGGAATTATTTGTGTGAGGGTATTTAAAAGCTTTGGTTTATTACAGCCCTATTAACAGTTTCTATGAACTCCGGGGACGCATTGTGGATGATTTTCAACGCATACGGAAAACGCCTGAGGTTTTTGAACCTTCACATGTGACGTGCTGAAGCCTGCCTTCACATGAACGGTGGCCATATGGACGCTTGTTGTAACATGTTTATGTTCTATGGCATGTCTGCAGTCCGGATTCTCGGGGACTCCGTTATAGAATTCTCATGTACTAGGTCGTAGCACGTCGTGCAAGGGAAACAGTTGGTTTCCGATCCTACATTTACCAAGGGGAAAAGGCTCCTATCGGAGAACAAGAAATGCGAATATGTCCCTGTTTATTTAAAAGTAATAGCTGCCTCATTCTACCTTCATCTGAACCTTTAAAATTTGTCCCAAAAAATTTGGCATGCGAACTTATTGGTGTTCTTTTTCCATTTTTTAATATGCAGCTCACCTAAAACTCCCACGAGCTCCCCTAACAGCAACTCACACCCACAAGTCCATCGCTGTAAGTCGTTCATTCCCATCCACTCCCAGTTGCCCTTTCTCACTCACTCATTCAGCGCAACTCACTGCCATCATCTCTTTGTGTCTCTCTGTCATTGTCTCCTGTGTCACAGTCACAGTCCCCTTCGTTCTGTGCTACTACTACAGTCTGCTCTCACTGTCACTGTCTCCCTCTTGCTCCCTTTTGCTGCTAGTATCTCATTCCTACCTTCCTATTGCTGTTGTTTCTTCTCACTGTCACTATTTATCCCTTCCTCATTGTCATATACTCTGTGTCTCATTATCAATGGCATTTGCCCACTTCCACTTCCTCTTTCTCTTTATCTCTTCCCCTTCAAGCTCTGTCTCCTTCACTTTTTTCCTAACGTTGTTCTGTCACTGTCAACTATTTTCCACTGCCACTGTGTCCCTCGCCTTCTCTCACACTGCCATTTGCACCTTCGCTCTTTCTATAACGTAACCACTTCACCAGCTTCCAGTATTTATTACTTTTCCATCTCGTTGCCACTGCCACTGTCTTCTCTCTCAGCATAAAAAAGCTCGAATATGTTCGTACACCCATTTTCTGGGAAAATTTTTAAAGGGGCTGAGGAAGGTAGAATTAGGTAGCTGGTACTCCACTTTTCAGTCAGAGCCTTTTAAATAAACAATAGTATATTCGCATTTTTTGTGCTCCGATAAGAACATTTTTCCGACAGTTCTATTCTCTTCCCTGCTGGAGCATGGCGTGTAACGCATACGGAACGAAATATATTGGTCAGTAAAATTTAGCGAGTTTTCTTGTATAAAACTTAAATAATTAAAAACTAATTTTACACTTCAGACTGCATTAGAGTGAATAAAAAATGCATTTGCTTTAGTGCTGCAACAAGGAATTCCCAGATGATAACGGAGATACTTTACACAATATTTCTCTGTGCCGTGTCGCATTATAAACTACGTTTTTACCTCACAGCTGATTTTACATGTACAATATGGGAAAATTTGAATCTCTGTTCCTCGAAAACGGTAAACATATTAAGAAAATCTGAAATTTGTTCGAGATCGGGATCTGAGGAATATGTCGTAAAAATTTCAACCAATTGCTGTGTGTAGTCATCTTGGAGTACTCGGTTGGGTTTTGGTCCGCTGGAGACGGCGAAAATATAGCATAAAAACATTTTTTGTTTGGTTTTCCGAGGAACCGCCCATGAACTTATGATGCTTCCTTAAGTCTCTTCAAGTCCTACATGGATCACATCAAATGCAGAAAGAATCAAAGGATTTACTCCATTTTCTTAAGCAAAAGCGTGCGTTTAGCTTTAAACTTTGACCCTTTGCTGTAAGATACTGTCACTAAAACGATCCTTATGTTGGGTATACAAATGGCCCCTAGCACAAGGACTATCCAAAACACTTGATACTACCTTATTATTATCAATTGAACCCGAGGTATGAGAACCGGAAAATCTCGTTCTTACGCGCTTTGTTTTGGAACATACTGTCGCATGCATAGCGATTAGGATTATTTGCTTGTTTCGTTGTCCTCTACTCGCCCATTTCGTTTGCATCTATAAAATCAAACATCCAGTAGTACAGATGAATAGTGCACACAAAAGAACACCTCTGAACGTATTGAAGGAACTAGATATTTTCAGCAGTGAAGAAAAAGACATCCAGAGCGCCTGTTACATGAACAAAGCGAAAGCCGGCCGGTGTGGCCGTGCGGTTCTAGGCGCTTCAGTCTGGAACCGCGTGACCGCTACGGTCGCAGGATAGAATGCTGCCTAAGGCATGGATGTGTGTGATGTCCTTGGGTTGCTTAGGTTTAAGTAGTTCTAAGTTCTAGGAGACTGACGACCATAGAAGTTAAGTCCCATAGTGCTCAGAGCCATTTGAACAAGGCGAATTTAAGCGAAACTTTTATTTCAATGTTTTGGAATAGTTGATTTCCAGACGATGTCTGGAGCGCAATGTGTTCGCCGTATCATCTGTTGTAGCGCATCGTAAGACGATGGTTGCTGATATGTGCTTTCCATGGCGCACAGGAGGTGACTGTGCAGTTCCCCTCCTCTTGACCCATCTGCAAGTTGTAGTCCCAAAAGTAGGAATAACAAGGAAACAGGAGCCCACCTGCCAATCGCAAACTCTGGCAGTTACATCGAAAATTTGTCTTTCGACACAAAATTTTCATCCTGCAATCATTTACTGGGAAAATTCCGCGTCTTTAACAATTATGTTTTTACTTATGCTTGATTCTTTTGCATTTGTAAAAGTTTATATGGTCCCTCATTGCTGTAATTAAATAATATGTTCGACTCGAGTTCCCGGGCATGTGGTTCCCGTTTACCTACGTTTTTATCAGTACTCTTAATTTTGGTCGATTATACTGCGAAAAAATTAAAAATAATGATTACGTTATAGTATTTTAAATATAAATATTTTTTACATTGTATTTCTCGCACATGCAACCCAGGCACATTTACGTGCTCTCTACGAATGTAACTGTTCTGTTCAAAAAGTAAGGCGCATGAGCAGGCATAGCAGGTGATATCAAGTGACCAGAATTCGTACTTGATGACGACATGACGTGTTACTTTCGTAACAAAGTACCGTGTACAGCTTTATTTTTTCTCTTTGTTGTATATTTTATTATTTTTATGGCTGCTTATATTTAATAATAATTTTGCATTTTTGTTTTTCTAGATTTTTAGTTCTGATAGTGACTCAATAGAAACCTAACCGCTTAACTGTGATGTACACTATGTGATCAAATGTACACGCACACTCCTGTGTAATGTCGAACTGACCACTAGATGTCATCAGAGGCGGACCCACCAGTAGAAAAGGAGGCGACGAGTTTGTGCTTTCAGTAGATGTCATCTGAGTAAAAAATCCATCAGGTACATTTGAACCCTTCTAATGCTGTCCTAGAGGACTGTTGGTGACACTAAGGTGGAGCGGAAACGCGTAGCAACAACCGCAGCTAAACCAAGACCAAATGCTGTCCGACAAATACCGCAGAGCAATGCGGAGCGTGGTTGTAAAAAGTTGCATGAAATCAGCGGAAGAAATCACTTGCAAGTTCCAAAGCACTACCAGCAGTCCAGCTAACACTCTGACCGTGCGTAGAGAGTTAAAAATAATGAGATACGATGGACGAGCTGCTCTTCGTAAGACACTCATTTCTGAATTCATTGGTAAACGACGCTTGAGTTGCGGTAAAGAGCGACGTCACTTGACATTGGGTCACTAGAAACGAATGAGAGAGACGAATCACGCTATACCCTGCGGAAATCCGATGGAAGGGTTTGGATTTAGTGAATGCCCGGATAATAATATCTGACAGAATGTGTAGTGCCAACAGTGAAGTCTAAGACGCCTTGCCAGGGTTCGCGCGGCTACCCCGACGGAGTTTCGAGTTTTCCCTCGGGCATGGGTGTGTATGTGTGTTGTCCTTAGTGCAAGTTAGTTTTCGTTGGATTAAGTAGTGTGTAAGCCTAGTGACAGATGACCTCAGCAATTTGGTCCCATAGGAACTTACCACAAATTTCCAAAATTTCCCACTGTGAGGTACGGAGGAGGTGGTGTTACGGTATAGAGGTGTTTTTTGTCGTTAGGGTCTTGCCCCCTTTTTGGCCTCACTGCACCTCAGAAAATACTACATGCTGAAAAATCTGAACAGATTTTACAGCATTATGTACTGCGTATAGTAGTTCGGAGACGAGCACTGTGACAGCATGACATTGCATCCTGTCATAAAGCAGCATCTGTGAGGAAATGATTTATGGACAATAACATTCCTGAAATAGAATGATCTGCCCAGAGTTCCGTACTGAACCCAACTGGATGTTTTGGGATGAATTATAGCATCGATTTGACGCCGGACACCAAAGTCCAACATCACTGTCTTCTCTAGTTTCGGTTCTTGAGGAAGCATGGGCCACCAATTCTCCAGACGCTTAGACATCTCACTGGAAGTGTCCCCAGCAGAGTTTAAGCTGCACGAAGGTGACTGTAGGACACAACCAATTTTACTGTCCGCTAGTAATTGTCCAGACAATTTTGATCAGATAGTGTATCTACCAAATGCGATCAAAGATAAATGAGCATATTTCAGATAGAACGCATGCTCCAGTTTGACAATGACAGTTCTCATTTGACACATTATGGGTGTAGCGCGATTATCATAAAGAGAGGTAGGGGAAGGTAGCGTCTCGAACGGCCGGATAGTGGACAGCCAAAAAGCATCAGAGCAATTGCAAAAGCAATACACCAACATTGCGCTTACAGAAACACTGTTACCATGTGATAAGGTATGAGAAAGATAAACGTTAATCCACTATCGTGCAGCATATTTGTCATGTCTTTCTAGTATTGTTTCTGTGTATGTAATGTAGATGTAAAGAAACGCAAGCTGCTACTGTATAACGCCCGTCTCGAGAGGAGAAAGCTTTTTTCCAAGAAGTAACAGTCCGTTAAATATATTCCACTGACACAGCGCTTGCTCCGCGCCTCTGTCAGAAGGTGAGACTGTAAATCGGTCACATCCTTACTGTGGTACTCTGTAACAAAACAGTGATTATCTCGAATGCCACTTCTTAAGATTGCTATTAAGTATTAAACTTGCTAAAACATCAGGAGCATTCACAACTCAGATTGTTTTCGTATTAAGGCTCTGGAGCTAATGCAACATTTGAAATTTTGCGAAGAAAGGCTGAATGCTGAATATGCCACCGTACATATAAACGGGCATTGAGTTTCTCCACCACAAGAGAGGCTCCCACACAGAGCAGATGATGTGGCGTGTCAGGTGACGCAGCTGGCAGAGATACAAGTATATAAGCTACCGGAGAATAGGGGAAAGCGAACAAAATGTGGTTTCCACGGTGTCTGTTTGTAAGGCATTGTGGCGGCGCCCTGCGCCGGAAGGCGGGGGCGGAACGTGCTGTTTTCTGACTGTTAAAGGCCAAAGAAAATTCAGCAGGCAGCTGCGGGCGTTTCCGGCTGCAAACCGAGAGTTCGACACGCCTCTTCCCTCACCCCAATCTTCATTTGCATCGCATTCTGTACTGTTATTTACTGGTGATACGTCATTGCTGAAAACTAATATATTCTTAGTTGAGTAAAAGTTAATTATGAAGAGTTATTTTTTCCGTTATCCGTCCCTTCGGCAAAGTACAAATATACGCAATGTTCCGATAAACGTGTTTTGGTTTTATTAAGATACTGTATGCTGAAATACATGTAAAGAAGAACATTATTCCACCACACTGTGTTTTAAATTACTTTATTTTCACTACTAATTTCGGACACTGCCCATTCTAAGGTGCGCCTATGTTAACAGATGTGGATATAGCGTCCTCGGTTCATCGAAAATCAGATACCATGGATATTTGTGCACAGCTCGGTGTCAACGATCCTAATCTAAAACATGTGGTGCATGACACGATAGTCCATAAGTGAACAATAGCATTACCGCGTTATAAAGAATGGTCAAATGTGTGTGAAATCTTATGGGACATTACTGCCAAGGTCATCAGTCCCTAAGCTTACACACTACTTAACCTAAATTATCCTAAGGACAAACACACACACCCATGCCCGAGGGAGGACTCGAACCTCCGCCGGGACCAGCCGCACAGTCCATGACTGCAGCGCCCTAGACCGCTCGGATAATCCCGCGAGGCACCGCGTTATAAAAATGCCACACCCGGTTATGGTTCAAATGGATCTGAGGACTATGGGACTTAACTTCTGAGGTCATTAGTCCCCTAGAACTTAGAACTACGTAAACCTAACTAACCTAAGGACATCACACACATCCATGCCCGAGGCAGGATTTGAACCTGCGACCGTAGCCGTCCCGCGGTTCCAGACTGTAGCGCCTAGAACCACTCGGTCACTCCGGCCGACACACCCGGTTAGATGCACCAGGAAAATAAACCTTGTAATGTTTACTGCAAACCATTTTAGTAAACATTAGAAGGTTGTTAACCTGCTGTTACTTCACACCTAACTACTTATTATCACCATGTAAAGAGATATCATCACTAAAGAGAAAAACAGAGAAATGCAGAGCATTGTAGTAAACATTAAAAGTTCTGTTTTACTGGTGTTTCTGGCTATATGTGGCATTTTTATAATGTAGTAATGGTGTTATTCTCGTAAGCATTGCTGTGTCATGCACATTACATTTTGGGTGAAACGTTGTGCAGTGCGCAAATAACGTCTTTCTTCAAATTTATTGAGGCTGTGGAGTCCACCCAGAAGAAACTGACTGATGAGGAGGCGATTAGTGTTTAACAAGCCGTCGACAATGTGATCACTAGACACGGAGCACAAGCTCGGATCAGGAAAGGATGGAGAAGGAAAGCAGCCGTGCCCTTCTAAGGAATCATCCCGGTATTTGCCTTAAGCGATTAAGGATAATCACTGGAAACCTAGATCAGAATTGAAGGACGCGTATTTCAACCGTCGTCCTCCCGAATGCGAGTCAGTTTGCTAACTACTGCGCTACCCCACTCGTTAGAATGTGCTACTAACGAGAAATTTAATTGGTGAGTAATTGTATTTACAGATAACCTGAAAAATAAACTTACAACTGTTAATGTATTTTGTCACTACACCACAATTCAGTTACACTGGTTGCTAAAAACGTATTTAGGAATTTAGGAATAAACGTACCCAAACAAAAATTACGCTTTTGTTTGTGTACCTGTCAACGGCGAAACTTTTCTGCCTTTCGGTGAGTCGTCTCCTTTATTCTTAAATAATTTGTTGATATATATCTGTGTGTGTGTGTGTGTGTGTGTGTGTGTGTGTGTGTGTGTGTGTGTGTGATACGCTTTCGCAAACAGCAAAACAAATTCACACAGTGAAACGCAGCACTTCGTAGAAAACAAAAAATACGCAAACCCAGTATCTCACGAAGATCTTAACATATATATAAATAAGTCACAGCAACAGAACAATAGAAATTATAAAAAAAACGTTAAGTTAGGTAGCATTTTTTTTTCGTAGGCTCCAGCGGAGCAATAACCAGCTAACTGTTGTTAGATTAAAATATTTTTAGTTTAAAGATGAATACAGCCTTAATAATGAAAGTTTAAGCAGGAGCCCACAGGTTTTAGGAATATAACCCAATACATTATTACGCAACATTAAAACTTAAGTATCTGAAAAGACAGTCAACAAATGAGATACGAAACATTTTGCTGACGGACATATGTAAATGATCAATATCTACCAGACCGGTGAAAATCAACTCTTTGTAGACAAATTTCAGCTGGAAGTAGACACTGGTGGCAGTACTATACAATTCACAGTAGAGAAGGAGAAGTATAGCTAACCAGATATTGTAGATGCATAATAACCACCCTGAAACCATTTTTCCACGAGAATAAAGTTTGATTCTTGTGCACTGTGGTTCGTATAATCACAGGATTATACATCTGTGTACAGGTTACCTTGAGGGCAACTCTGACAGTTTCTGAGGTAGTCTCGTTAAGCTACGCCGAAGTTCAGCAGTAGTGAGATGATTGTAGATGAAACTTCCTGGCAGATTAAAACTGTGTGCCGGACCGAGACTCGAACTCGGGACCTTTGCCTTTCGCGGGTAAGTGCTGTACCAACTGAGCTACCCAAGCACGACACACGCCCCGTCCTCACAGCTTTACTTCCGCCAGTACCTCGTCTCCTACCTTCCACACTTTACAGAAGCTCTCCTGCGAAACTAGCACTCCTGAAAGAAAGGATAGTGCGGAGAGCTTCTGTAAAGTTTGGAAGGTAGGAGACGAGGTACTGGCGGAAGTAAAGCTGTGAAGACGAGGCGTGGGTCGTGCTTGGATAGCTCAGTTGGTAGAGCACTTGCCCGCGAAAGGCAAAGGTCCTGAGTTCGAGTCTCGGTCCGGCACACAGTTTTAATCTGCCAGGAAGTTTCATATCAGCGCTCAATCCGCTGCAGAGTGAAAATCTCATTCATGATTGTAGATGTTTGAAGATATCGTCTGGGAAAACATTGCTAGGCGTAACATTCAGCTTTTATGATAGGATGCTGCCAGCAGTATAAAAAAACAGTCGTAGTCGGCACAGTATTCTGTGTAGTTGTGAGTGCATTATGCCGTAGCTAAGTCAATTCTGATGTGGGGGAAATGGTTGGTGCTTATATGATTCGTATTTCGTAACCATGGTAGCCGAAGTGTTTGGTGTTTCAAGAGGCGCCAAATCGAAGATTCATACCTGATACGGGGAAGGCGGGAAAATATCATCGCTATTTCACAAAACGGACGGAAGTGTGTGTTGAGTGATCGTAAATGTCCCTCTCACGAACCTTGTCAGTACAAAAATAACACGAAGGTCGCTCTATTAGCAGGGAATTGCAGGGCAAGCTGGAATTCCAAAACTACTGATCAGGGATTCAAATGCCCGTAACAGGGAAACGTGGTGTCGAAGGCATGAAACCCGAATTACGGAGCAATTGACGAAACTCATTTGGTCAGATGAGTTTTGTTTGACACTGTTTCCAACTTCTGGCAGAGTTTACGTCCCGAGACTGAAACATGGCGTGGAATCGGTGATGATTTGGGCAGTCATATCGTGGTAATTTATGTGCACCATGGTTGCTCTGCAAATTCGCATTACAGCCAAGGACAATGTGACAATTTTGGCTGTTCAGGTCCATCCCATGGTACGATGTTTGTTCCCCAGTGGTGATGCTATGTTCTAAGACGCAAAGGACGCTGTTCGCACAGCTCGCATCGTCCAGAACTGATTTTGTGAGTAGCAGGATGAATTGTCGCACGTCTCCTGCCCACCACAGTCAACAGATCTCAGTTTTATAGAGCCTTTATTGTCTACTTTGGAGAGAAGAATGCATGATCGCTATCCTGCTCCGTCGTCGTTATCAGAGCTTACAACTACTTTGCGCCGGCCTGGGTTGCCGAGCGGTTCTAGGCGCTACAGTCTGGACCCGCGCGACCGCTACGGTCGCAGGTTCGCATCCTGCCCCGGGCATGGATGTGTGCGATGTCCTTAGGTTAGTTAGGTTTAAGTAGTTCTAAGTTCTATGATGACCTCAGAAGTTAAGTCCCATAGTGCTCAGAGCCATTTGAACCATTTTTGAGCTATTTTGCAGGAATGATGATGTAAGATTCCATCGAAAACCATGCAGCATCTTTAATTAAGTACTTCGAGACAAGTGGAAGTTGTTTTGAAAGCCGACGGGTTTCCTAGACCGTACTGGGCATTGTAATGTTCTGTGCTTTCGGCGTTTCCATATTTTTGTCCTCCCTTGTTCATCCTCCACACACTGTAGGTGCAAAGCGTCATTTGGCTATCTGTGTGCCCAACGCTTTGCATCATTTGAAAAGAGGCACACTGCTGACAAGTCCGACGACACTACATACCTCCAGTCAGCTACTTCCCCCTTCAACTCTCTGCAGACTTGCAGCTTCATGTGCTTTTATGACCTACTGTGAGGTACACGACTCAAAATGTCCATTGTACGCAGTTTCCTTCACAATGTCTCTTCTGGAAGTGGTTAAGATAGGCCTGCATTCACTGACAACAGCAATTCCTGTCGGATTTAAAAGTGGGTGTCACTGACGAGTCGTGATCCTAACCGCTGGTCCTTGTCGCTTAGAATCTTTTTACGACCACTATTCTAACTCCGAGTCTGGCTGACAGTGCCACGCCATTCCTAGTAAACTCGTTGGACAGCCCGCGTTAATGCATCAACAAATCGATCCAACTTCATTCATGATATAGTCATGGGCATGTCCAAACCCCACAGCTCCTTTCTCTTTTCCTGTCACGATTCCACGTAGACCCATGTTACTGAGCTAATTCCATACATCCGACTAGCACGTACACACCACATCAATGCCACAACTTCCATATGTGTTAAAGCGCTTCATGATCACCTGATACCAGTTCTGTACCATCTCCAGCTTTCCAAAGCCACCAATGTGCTCTTTTAATGGGGTGACCAATACTTCGCCGGCCGCTATGGCCGAGTGGTTCTAGGCGCTTCAGTCCGGAACTGCGCTGCTGCTACGGTCGCAGGTTCGAATCCTGCCTCGGGCATAGATGTGTGTGTTGTCCGTAGGTTAGTTAGGTTTAAGTAGTTCTAAGTCTTAGGGGACTGATGACCTCGGATGTTAAGTCCCATAGTGCTTAGAGCCAATACTTTGCTCGGTTAGATTATTTTGAGATTAGACTGCGAAGCTATCTGGAATAGGACTATAGTAGATAAGGCGTGGAAAACTTACACTTGTTGAAAGGTCCTCAGGAAAGGAAATGTAAATGTTGTCTTCTTTGTTTTTTGGCCTCTTTCTTCCGCAGATGCAGTGAGTAACGATAAGTATTAACTGTTTATAGCAGTAAGTAAAGAATGTGAACTGTTCATCATCCTAGCAAACAAAATTTCAAGTAAAATACCCAACTTTTACAAAGACGACTGAAGATGCTTTAGAAGAAAGCCCAGCGCGTCTGGTCTTATTAAGACGTTCCTTACAGTTGCAAAAGACGGCAATTAACCTATCAAACTTGTAGGGTAATGTAAATGAAAACATGTACAAGGTTCTAGTGAAATCAGTACTAGAGCCTTGCCGCGCAGCATTTGAAGTCATTATTAAGTACGCATAAGAATAGGGAACGAAGGAATTAAGTGGCGCGATGCTAGGATCGTAAGGGGCTGGTGTAATCTTCACGAAACTGAAACAGAAACCCTCTCGAGTCTTCAAAGAGAGGAGTCACTGTTGCTGAGGATTTCCGTTGGGTAAATTTTGGTAACCAGTATTCGAGGAAGAGTCTTGTGTAGGAACCGCGAGTACAAGATACAGTGTGCGCCTACGGAGGCATATACACAGTCTTTTCCCTCACTCAATACGCGAACGGAAAAGAACAGAGAATCGCTAGTATTGGCACAAAAACCCTACGCTACGTATACAGTTGCTAGCCAAGCACATACGTAAACGTGGATTTTGAGCTGCGTTTTTGATGCGCCGTCGGAGGGGAATTACACGGCGAGGTGACATAAGAGGAAGACTGGTGACCGTCACGCTTGTTTCTCGATCAACAACATGCAAACGCTTCTTGATGGTTCCAGCTCACGCTATATGGATAACATTGCTCCTACTTTGTGCTACACTCGTTACACGAAAAGCAACGGTTGCCCGTTTGATGTTACGAGTCAGCTAAAAATTTGTACATCACTGCAGCTGGAAACACAACGAGGTTGTGCATCTTCCTCAAGCCGTCGGTACTAACAGTGATAATCAGCTGCCTCTAAATGTCAAAAAAATTGGGGAAATCTTCGAAAGGACTCGGGCTCCCTCTGGCGCACAATATGAAACCGCTGAAATTCGGTCAGTTGCCCTAACTGAGCCCATTTATGCTTTTCTGGAATTTTCACAAAGTTTACCCATTTAGTGTAAGGCACTAAACAACACTCTAAAAGTGAAGGAAAGAGGAAGTAAGATAGGCGTTCCACGTCTCGTCGACAAATGGGTTATTTAGATACGATTCAACAGCTCGGCAGCATATTTCTCAAATTTATTATCTCTATATTTGCCTCGAGCGTTTGAGGGAAACAATGGAAGTGCTAAACCTCATTGCCCGGACGGGGCTTCGATCTCCAACGCTCCCAGATGTGTGCAGATGACCTTCACGGATGCACATTTCGCTCGTACCTGCAAACCAGATGCAATTATGGACTCAGTGTCATCTTACTTAGAACGTGTTTCCTATTCCGGCCATAGCACGGTTTTGTGAAAAACTTCCTTCTCTGCCCTCTATCAGTGCTTCTCGTCTTTCTGGAAATTCATTTTAATAACAAATGGAAAGAAACGAAAATTATTTCAAGATAAATAGCTTACCTAGAATCATTGTTTTTGGAGGATTTTATAGTGACAGTCATCTCTGCAACCAAAACTTAGGCACTAAGGTGCATGTTAAATTTATTCAATGAAATTTCTTCCAACAGACGTCATTGTGCAAAGGAGATAGAAATAATCCGGTAAGTAGCAAGAAAAAACTGATGTCATGGTCGTATACAACACAAGTTGAAATAAGGACCTGATTGTGTAGTTTAGTGTGCTAGCTCACAAGATATGGAGATGAGCTTGACCTGAACACAATTCAAGACCATTTGGCTAGAGAGCTGGCCAGTCTGAGCGTGGTTTTCGGATGTTTTCTATTAGTGTCTAGCAAAATACCGTGCTGGCTTCCAAAACAAAGAAGACATAAAACGCAAAACCTTGTCGAGTAATTCAAATATTTCATAGACAGGAAACATACGCCACTTTTTCTTCGATTTCAGGTTAAGTGAAAATATGTTTACGGAAACCCACTAAAAATGAATTCTGCACCAGCGCTTAAGAAAAATACACTTAAGCCAAAACATATAAGCTGAAAATAAATAAGGCCTACACTTATTCCTTATAATGAAATACGCTCAGTGTTTTTCTAGAACATCTGTTGCTCAAAATATTGTGGCTACCCTACATTACGAGAGGACATTGCTTCCAACATTTCACTTCTTGTTTTCGTACTTATGTAATGTTTGTTTGGAATTAATTATAGAGAAAAGTGAAGTATTCAAGAAACTAGAACTTATTACCGGAGGAAGACAATTGGTTTAACCACTGGAGAACATTTCATTTTTCGTGGGAATTTCTGTAAAAAATTCTCCCACTCACTCCATTAAGAAGCATATTTGCTGGCGTGTGTTATTATTAATCTGAGGACTGCTCAGTAAACCGAAGAGCACTATAAAAACAATATAGGGAAAAATGAAAACTTTAAAATAAATATTGCGATGCTTTCAGAACAAATATTTTCAGAGCAAAAAAGAAAACGTATTTATTACGCCACAGCACTGACGAAACATGCATTGGTGAGCATTAATAATCATGCGTTCATATGTTTTGCTTAAGACGGCTGAAGTCCAACATAATGTTGTATGCAAATACGGATCACACTGTGGATACAAGTACAGCTGCTCAGATTGCCAATTAAAGTTGTTTAAATATCTGTCCTGGCAATCTGCCAATTAGTCACATTTATCACGGAAGCGACATACGCTTCGTGGTTGAAGACATTACAATATTTATCACTGAATATCTTCGTCCACTGGAAATTATCATCCAAACAAGTAACATTTCATAGTCCGCAGAGAGTTTCTCATTGTGAATGTGTTACTCAAGGCCCGAACAATTTGTTGGATCTGATTCCACTTCAAGGACTTGCATGTTAGTTAATTAATTTTCTGTTCGAGCACCTTCCCTGTTTTCCTCCCAGGGACACCAAGCACAAGGCGTTGTAGTAACAAACGTAGAAGCAAATACGCTTCCACGAGAACACTGAGACGGTTTGTGCAATGAACAAAAGATCAAACTGAACATTAAATTCAGTATTTCAGTACTGTTCCCACAACATGCTATGTACACTGCCGAAAAAAAAACGCCACATTCTCTAGAACTCTGTTCAACGGCACCAAAGTATAATATGTGTAATATGTGTTAGTGATTCACGTGTCACGGTCATCGGTGATCAGAGGCTGTTCAGGACACCTGCCTGTGCACACACTGTTTTGACTCTGTAGGCAGTAACTGTGCTTAGTCTAGAGATGAACCGTGTTTGCAACATTTATTCTAGGGCACGACCATGCCTCGCCGATATTATGTACTGCTGTTGAACAGTTGAAGCCATTTGCTCTAGGTTACACTGTAGGTCTGTGGGAACACGGATAGATGTACAGACGCATTGCTGCGCTTGTTGGACAGTGTGTGTAGGTGGTGTGTTGCTGTTTTCAACAGTCGTCTGTGGATCATTCACACACCTATAGGCCACGTTCTGGACGTCCGTGTAGTACAGACACCCGTAAAGATCGACGCATAGTGCGACCAGACGTGGCCGACCGAACGTCAAGATCATTAGCATTAACTGAATGAAAACGAGATTAAAAGTCTGTCACAAATTTCTAAATTAATTGAGATGTGAAGCAGCTCAAATTGTTAGTGAGAATTTTGCCACGAGCATATTACCTGATGATTTCGTGATATTATGATGAAGAAGACTATTCTACATTTACATCTACATCATATTCCGGAAGCCACTTAACGCTGTGTGGCGAAGGCTACATCTGGTACCACTAAGTGAACGCCCCTTCACCGGCCGATGTGGCTGAGCGGTTCTAGGCGCTTCAATCTGGAACCACGCGACCGCTACGGTCGCAGGTTCGAATCCTGCCTCGGGCATGGATGTGTGTGATGTCCTTAGGTTAGTTAGGTTTAAGTAGTTCTAAGTTATAGGGGACTGATAACCTCAGATGTTAAGTCCCATAGTGCTCAGAGCCATTTGAACCATTTGAACGCCCCTTCCCTGTTCCAGTCGCAAATGGCGCGTGGGAAAAATGATTGTCGGTAAGCCTCTGTACTAGCTCTAATTTCTCAAATTTTCTCGTCGTGGTGATTCCGCGAGATGTATGCGAGAGGAAGTAAAATGTCGCGCGACTCTTCCCGGAAAGCGTTCTCTCGAAATTTCAGTAGTATACTTCTCTGTGACGTACAACGCCTCTCCTGTAACGTCTGTCACTGGAGTTTATTGAGCGCCTCTGCAACGCTGTCGCGCCAACTAAACGATCCCGTGAAGAAACGCTCCGCTCTTCGTTGGATATTCTCTATCTCTTCTATCAAACCTTCCTGGTAAGAGTCCCATATTGACGAACAACACTCAAGAATCGGGCGCACAAGCGCTTTATAAGCCACTTCCTTCGTGGATGAGTTCCCGCAGTCTGGCATCTGCTTTTCCTACTATTTGTCTTATGTGGTCATTCCACTTAAGGTCGCTCTGGTATTTACTCCTCAATAGTTCTGCAGTAGGGAATTTCTTTTCCTATGTATGCGCAGTATGTTACATTTATTTACTTTCAGGCTCAACTGCCAGAGCCTGCACCATTCATCAATTCTTTGCAGATCATTCTGCAAATCTATACCGTCTTCTGGCATTGCTGCTTTCCTATAGGCAACCACAGCATCTGTGAACAGTCTTAAAGAGCTTCAGACGCTTTCAACTAAATCATTTATATACATTGTAAACAGTATAGGTCCCACCACATTTCCTTGGGGTATCCCGGAAATTACCTTCACATCTGTGTCAATTTTCTTCCGTTAAGGCTGACGTGTTGAGGTCTATCCACAAGGAAGTCTTGAATCCAATAACAAATCTGGTGCTATACTCGATAAGCTCGTTTTTTTTTTTCACTAACTGTCAGTGCAGGACGGTGGCAAATCGCTCGCTGAGGCAAGGAACACGGCATCAATCAGCGTCGTTGACTACAGCGCTATGGATCTCATGGAGGAACAGAGCGAGCTGAGTTTCGCAAGGTCATTATCTGCGGGATCCATGTTGACTTTTATAGAGCAGATTTTCGTTCTGCAAAAATGTTGTAATTCTTGAACACAAAAATTTTCCATAATCCTACAACAGACTGACGTCAACGATACAGGCCAGTAGTTTGTACTACGGTCCTTCTTGAACACGGAAATGACCTGCGCTTTTTTGCAGCCGCTAGGCACCCTTCATTGCTCCAGGTGCCTACGAGAAGCTGCTGCTAGAAGGAAGGATTCTGATGTCTTTCCACTACAAAGCGATTGTAGTGGCTTTTCTATTCCGCGATCTCAATATCTGCCACTTCGGCTGTTCCTCGAAAGGAGGGACTGTGTTACGAAGTTCTGCAGTGAAATAGATTCGGAAGACCCAATTTTTCGGTCTTCTCTCCATTATCTGCTGTTTCCGTGCCAGTATGTGTTAAATCCTGCCTAGTCGTCGAATATGGGGTGTCTAGGAAACCTGCTTTCTTCGATCGGTAAACAACATTCAGACGAATCGTATTAATGAGTTTTATTCAGAAAAAGTAAATGACAATACTTAACTTTGAATATTACACAGATGTGTCACAAGCAAAGGGCGACAGATAAAATAAGCAAGCTTCTTCAGTATAAACTATCCTAAGTCTCAGCTATACAAGTCACTAGTCTTGATGCTACTCTTATGTCCTCTTCACATAGAGGTCGTTGCTGTTGCGTTGTCGTCTTGGAGAGGGGTCGGTCAGCATGCAATTGTCCGACGTTGTCTCGCAGCCCTCTCAGCTCTATCGTTTCCGACTGGCGTGCCGGCGCTTCACTTTACACCGTAACAGTATGGTCAATGAGTGAATGAACAGAGGCTTCCGAACGCTTGCTGATTTACACATAAGACCAAAACCTCTTGGGGTATTTAGTCATAACGTTTGAGTGAATTTTGCTTTCAAAGTCATTTTCATTTCGTGCAGATTTCGTTTGTCACCTGGGTTTTGACTTCTCTTGAAGTTGTGATGAAGCTTTCTTTGTTTGCAGAGCAGTTTTATGACATTGCTCGGATCATGCTTGTCTAGGGTATATTTAATGATGCGTCTGAATTTTTCTCTTTTGTGGTCCACATCTTTGTCCCCATCACCGATTATTTGATGTTGATTACTCAGAAACACCGCAGTTTGTAGCCTATCACTCTTGCTAAGCAAAAATATCCTTCTACCTTTCTTAACATTCCTTGTAAAACCTGTAGTCACAGTTACTATCACAGCCTTGTGATCACTGATACGTTCCTCTACGTTAACTGATTCGATAAGATCAGGGCTCTTTGTTGGTAGGAGGTCTAAGACGTTACATTCACGAGTTGGTTCTCTATCTGCTCGAAGTAATTTTCTGACAAGGCATTTATAGTAATGTTACTCGAATCCCTAACTCGGGCACCAGTTTTGATTGCATGACTCTCCCAATCTATACCTGGAAGTCACCAACATTTCAACAGCATGATCAGTAACTTCTCTGTGATCTTGATCAGTGTAAAAGAGACAATCCCCATACTTCTATTCAGTATCCTCTCATTGCACAAGCACATCAGATGTCTGTTGCCTGGTGCACGAAGTATGCATTTTGGTACCTATAACGCTATCATTTTGTTTCAGTCCCAAAAATGCAGGTGACTAATGGTCTAACAGTGGGAAATAGTGGCCATAGCTCTAATGGAACACAGGCAGATACTTCGCGCGTCATTTCACGGAACTTCGAAACTTTTAATATCATTTGGAAAACGAAAGGAATAAAATTGATTGTTAAAGATCTATTTAACTATTGGGACTGCTTGATTTAATTCAGCTTGATGATCATCCATCACGAATTCGGCTTGTAAATCTAGTTGCTTTCATTAAAAGTCCTAACCTTGTCTGTTTATCTCCTCTCCCACCGAAGTAAAAACATCTAACATTATTTTCCGCAGAGTAGAAAGGTTTCCAGTGCCAGTTTGTTGAGTCTGCTGATAGGAACTGGTTCCACACCGACCAACTGCGAACACTTTCTTTGTGCTGATATCCGCGATAATGCATATCTTCCTAATTGACCCTCGAAACACTCGACGGGCCAGAGTACAACTCGGTGACACATCCATTAGCAATCCCATACAAACTCGTTCCTGACGACACACTACGCACTTTACTCGTATTTTAGTGACATCTGTATCTCGCCTTTAGCTCGGAAGTTAGAAAAGTCTTCTACTTTTTTTAGATTTCCGTCTGTGTTGAACTTTTATTTACATTTTACTTCTCTCGCGTTTTTTATATTTCTCTCTCTTCATCGGCCGATGGATACGCTGGACTTCTGTTCTGGATAATTCTGGTTCCAGCCGCAGTGGTTCGTTTTGTTCAACCTTTATTCTCTTAAATTAGTACAGGTGAATTCTGGAAGAATCCTGAAGCGATGTTACAAAGGACTTGCCCCGGATCTCACCATGTACTCCTACATCTAACATCTTCGACGTCGACGAGATGTTGAAACCCAGCAAAGAAAAAATGAATTTGGTGCAGACCGATTCCATCCTTAATTATGCTCTTCTTGACGAACGTTTCACCGAGTTTGTACATTAATGGTGTTGAGTTTTAGACAGCTTGAATTCTTTACCCTACCCACATGGCACAATAATGCGTTGTTTGACTAAACCATTACTGAAAAATCATCAGAGTCACAGCAGTCATACATTTAGGGGTTACAATACGGGGCAACTGAATGTTAACGATTATATAAATTCCTGTTGTTAACTAGTGGTTAATTTGCGCTTAACTGTGGGAATTATTTGAAATTGTAATTACCTTATAATCTACATCTACATGACTACTCTGCAATTCACATTTAAGTGCTTGGCAGAGGGTTCATCGAACCACAATCATACTATCTCTCTACCATTCCACTCCCGAACAGCGCGCGGGAAAAACGAACACCTAAACCTTTCTGTTCGAGCTCTGATTTCTCTTATTTTATTTTGATGATCATTCCTACCTATGGAGGTTGGGCTCAACAAAATATTTTCGCATTCGGAGAGGAAGTTGGTGACTGAAATCTCGTAAATAGATCTCGCCGCGACGAAAAACGTCTTTGCTTTAATGACTTCCATCCCAATTCGCGTATCATATCTGCCACACTCTCTCCCCTATTACGTGATAATACAAAACGAGCTGCCCTTTTTTGCACCCTTTCGATGTCCTCCGTCAGTCCCACCTGGTAAGGATCCCACACCGCGCAGCAGTATTCTAACAGAGGACGAACGAGTGTAGTGTAAGCTGTCTCTTTAGTGGACTTGTTGCATCTTCTAAGTGTCCTGCCAATGAAACGCAACCTTTGGCTCGCCTTCCCCACAATATTATCTATGTGGTCTTTCCAACCGAAGTTGTTCGTAATTTTAACACCCAGGTACTTAGTTGAATTGACAGCCTTGAGAATTGTACTATTTATCGAGTAATCGAATTCCAACGGATTTCTTTTGGAACTCATGTGGATCACCTCACACTTTTCGTTATTTAGCGTCAACTGTCACCTGCCACACCATACAGCAATCTTTTCTAAATCGCTTTGCAACTGATACTGGTCTTCGGATGACCTTACTAGATGGTAAATTACAGCATCATCTGCGAACAGCCTAAGAGAACTGCTCAGATTGTCACCCAGGTCATTTATATAGACCAGGAACAGCAGAGGTCCCAGGACGCTTCCCTGGGGAACACCTGATATCACTTCAGTTTTACTCGATGCTTTGCCGTCTATTACTACGAACTGCTACCTTCCTTACAGGAAATCACGAATACAGTCGCACAACTGAGACGATTCCCCATAGGCCCGCAGCTTCATTAGAAGTCGCTTGTGAGGAACGGTGTCAAAAGCTTTCCGGAAATATAAAAATACGGAATCAACTTGATATCCCCTGGCGATAGCGGCCATTACTTCGTGCGAATAAAGAGCTAGCTGCGTTGCACAAGAACGATGTTTTCTGAAACCATGCTGATTATGTATCAATAGATCGTTCCCTTCGAGGTGATTCATAATGTTTGAATACAGTATGTGCTCCAAAACTCTACTGCAAACCGACGTCAATGATATAGGTCTGTAGTTCGATGGATTACTCCTACTACCCTTCTTAAACACTGTTGCGACCTGCGCAATTTTCCAATCTGTAGGTACATATCTATCGGTGAGTGAGCGGTTGTATATGATTGCTAAGTAGGGAGCTATTGTATCAGTGTAATCTGAAAGGAACCTAATCGGTATACAATCTGGACCTGAAGACTTGCCCGTATCAAGCGATTTGAGTTGCTTCGCAACCCCCAAGGTATCTACTTCTAAGAAACTCATGCTAGCAGCTGTTCGTGTTTCAAATTCTGGAATATTCCATTCGTCTTCCCTGGTGAAGGAATTTCGGAAAACTGCGTTCAATAACTCCGCTTTAGCGGCACAGTCGTCGGTAACAGTACCATCAGCACTGCGCAGCGAAGGTATTGACTGCGTCTTGCCTCTTGTGTACTTTACATACGACCAGAATTTCTTCGGATTTTCTACCAAATTTCGAGACAATGTTTCGTTGTGGAACCTATTAAAGGCATCTCGCATTGAAGTCCGTGTCATATTTCGCGCGTCTGTAAATTTTAGCCAATTTTCGGGATTTCGCGTTCTTCTGAACTTCGCGTGCTTTTTCCGTTGCCTCTGCAACAGCATTCGGACCTGTTTTGTGTACCACGGGGGATCAATTCCATCTCTTACCAATTTATGTGGTATGATCTCTCAATAGCTGTTGCTACTAAATCTTTGAATTAGAGTCACATCTCGTCTACATATGCATAGTCAGTTCGGAAGGAATGGAGATTGTTTCTTAGGGAGGCTTCTAGTGACACTTTATCCGCTTTTTTAAATAAAATTATTTTGCGTTTGTTTCTGGTGAATTTGGATGAAACGGTATTGAGCCTAGCTACAACGACCTTGTGATCACTAATCCCTGTATCAGTCATGATGCTCTCTATCAGCTCTGGATTGTTTGTGGCTAATAGGTCAAGTGTGTTTTCGCAACCAATAGGGATAGTTTGCAAAATTCTCATTACCTTTTAACGGTCTCGAGTCCTTATCAACACAAGATCAATGAAAGAGCAGACAAACCTCAAACAGGTTTACTTCGTGATGCTCGAATCAACCCTCCTCCGTTACTCCAACTCCTCAAGGATCACAAACTGAATAATAATACTGAATTATCGGTTGTACTTGTGTTTTGTAAGCAATTTCGTTCACGGATAAACAATGAGAGGAGGTCCATTGTCTTGCTAAATTGTCTCTTGCTTTTTAGTTCTCAAGCATGTTTTGCCACTGATATACTATGTTCCCTCCATCCTGAAAATGATATCTGTCGTTCAAACCTATGACTTGAGACTCGTATAGAAGAAACAATCTTCACAGCCTATATTTATAACGTTCACATTATTATGAAAAATCTCAAACTTTGACATACCATCTGTTTTATAATTGCTTTGTAACCTTAGTTTCTGTCGCAGATACAGGTCTGCAAAACATGACTGGGTTTTTTTGTTAGCTTGCTGGATTTAGGCAAAAAATGCAAGCCAGGCCAAGAAAGTTACCTCTTTTGTCATAGATCTTGTACTCTTTCTCTGAATTTAAACTGCATTTCAGCCTACGTCACGCAGAAAGTAGTTGTTTGTATAGGCTGTTTGTATAGGTAGACACTTCGTTTATTTTTACACGAACAATCTAAGGAATCAAGAAAAGACGTTTTTTGACATGAAAACGTCTATACACTCAGTGGTGGTCGGTCGAACTTTTTAATGTGACAAAATACCGTCTAATTTGAATCACTAATAACTGAGAGACTAATAATACGTAAACAGTGGTAGGCCTCGCAACGGATTGATCATACCTGTACGTAGTTTTCGAGCAGAATTTTTTTGCCTGTGACGTCATCATGCGCGGAATTTGTTGTTGCGAGTTAGCTTTATGAAAAGTTGTAACTGATGTAATGTTGACACGCGTTTAGCTAGGACATTGATATATGTATCACTGTGAAGAAGTTAGGGAACTTTACTAGGACCCAAACTAAGACAATAAAAATATTTGTCAGAATTCAATGAAAATCGGTATTAAAGTGAGTATTACAAATTAATGAAAGATATCATCTCATATGACTCGTAAATGAGTTTGGAATTACAGAAAGCGAACAATAAAAGGAAATCTCGCTTCGAAAGGAGTACAAAAAGCCTAAAAAGTCCAGCGCCGAGTGAAAGCGAGAGCTACGGCAGCTTCGAAAAGGAAGTGAGAAACGGTAAAAGTGTTTATGTAGTTGGCCCATCCGGCATACGGGGGTCAGCAATGGTCCAAACGTCGACGGATCACGTGCAGGTGTCGTTGGAAGGCAATACGAGGTGCATTCAAGTTCTAAGGCCTCCGATTTTTTTTTTCTAATTAACTACTCACCCGAAATCGATGAAACTGGCGTTACTTCTCGACGAAATCGCCCTGCAGACGTACACATTTTTCACAACGCTGACGCCCTGATTCCATGGCAGCGGCGAAGGCTTCTTTAGGAGTCTGTTTTGACCACTGGAAAACCGCTGAGGCAATAGCAGCACGGCTGGTGAATGTGCGGCCACGGAGAGTGTCTTTCATTGTTGGAAAAAGTCAAAAGTCACTAGGAGCCAGGTCAGGTGAGTAGGGAGCATGAGGAATCACTTCAATGTTGTTATCACGAAGAAACTGTTGCGTAACGTTAGCGCGATGTGCGGGTGCGTTGTCTTGATGAAACAGCACACGCGCAGCCGTTCCCGGACGTTTTTGTTGCAGTGCAGGAAGGAATTTGTTCTTCAAAACATTTTCGTAGGATGCACCTGTTACCGTAGTGCCCTTTGGAACGCAATGGGTAAGGATTACGCCCTCGCTGTCCCAGAACATGGACACCATCATTTTTTCAGCACTGGCGGTTACCCGAAATTTTTTTGGTGGCGGTGAATCTGTGTGCTTCCATTGAGCTGACTGGCACTTTGTTTCTGGATTGAAAAATGACATCCACGTCTCATCCATTGTCACAACCGACGAAAATAAAGTCCCATTCATGCTGTCGTTGCGCGTCAACATTGCTTGGCAACATGCCACACGGGCAGCCATGTGGTCGTCCGTCAGCATTCGTAGCACCCACCTGGATGACACTTTTCGCATTTTCAGGTCGTCATGCAGGATTGTGTGCACAGAGCCCACAGAAATGCCAACTCTGGAGGCGATCTGTTCAACAGTCATTCGGCGATCCCCCAAAACAATTCTCTCCACTTTCTCGATCATGTCGTCAGACGGGCTTGTGCGAGCCCGAGGTTGTTTCGGTTTGTTGTCACACGATGTTCTGCCTTCATTAAACTGTCGCACCCATGAACGCACTTTCGACACATCCATAACTCTATCACCACATGTCTCCTTCAACTGTCGATGAATTTCAATTGGTTTCACACCACGCAAATTCAGAAAACGAATGATTGCACGATGTTCAAGTAAGGAAAACGTCGCCATTTTAAGTATTTAAAACAGTTCTCATTCTCGCCGCTGTCGGTAAAATTCCATCTGCCGTACGGTGCTGCCATCTCTGGGACGTATTGACAATTAACGCGGCCTCATTTTAAACCAATGCGCATGTTTCTATCTCTTTCCAGTCCGGAGAAAAAAAAATTGGAGGCCTTAGAACTTGAATGCAGCTCGTACAGAAAACAGTGATAATCCGCGCATACAGGGTGGTCTATTGATCGTGACCGGGCCAAATATCTCACGAAATAAGCGTCAAAGGAAAAAACTACAAAGAACGAAACTTGTCTAGCTTGAAGGGGGAAACCAGATGGGCTGTGGTTGGCCTGCTAGATGGCACTGCCAGAGGTCAAACGGACATCAACTGCGTTTTTTTAAAGAGGAACCCCCAATTTTTATTACATATTCGTGTAGTAAGTACAGAAATATGAATGTTTTAGTTGGACCACTTTTTTCGCTTTGTGATAGATGGCGCTGTAATAGTCACAAACATATGGCTCACAATTTTAGACGAACAGTTGGTAACAGGTGGGTTTTTTAAATTAAAATACAGAAAGTAGGTACGTTTGAACATTTTATTTCGGTCGTTCCAATGTGATACATGTACCTTTCTGAACTTATCATTTCTGAGAACGCATGTTGTTACAGAGTGATTACGTGTAAATACCACGTTAATGCAATAAATGCTTAAATTAATGTCCGTCAACCTCAATGCGTATGGCAATACGTGTAACGACATTCCTCTCAACAGCGAGTAGTTCGCCTTCCGTAATGTTCGCACATGTATTGACAACGCGCTGACGCATGTTGTCAGGCGTTGTCGGTGGATCACGATAGCAGATATCCTTCAACTGTCCCCACAGAAAGAAATCCGTGGACGTCAGATCCGGTGAACGTGCGGGCCATGGTAGGGTGCTTTGACGACCAATCCACCTGTCATGAAATATGCTATTCAATACCGCTTCAATCGCACGCGAACTATGTGCCGGACAATCATCATGTTGGAAGTACATCGCCATTCTGTCATGCAGTGAAACATCTTGTAATAACATCGGTAGAACATTACGTAGGAAATCAGCATACATTGCACCATTTAGATTGCCATCGACAAAATGGGGGCCAATTATCCTTCCTCCCATAATGCCGCACCATACATTAACCCACCAAGCTCACTGATGTTCGCCGGCCGCGGTGGCCGTGCGGTTGTAGGCGCTTCAGTCCGGAACCGCGTGAGTGCTACGGTCGCAGGTTCGAATCCTGCCTCGGGCAGGGATGTGTGTGATGTGCTTAGGTTAGTTCGGTTTAAGTAGTTCTAAGTTCTAGGGGACTGATGACCTAAGATGTTAAGTCCCATAGTGCTCAGAGCCATTTGAACCATTTGAACTCACTGATGTTCCACTTGACGCAGCCATCGTGGATTTCCCGTTGCCTAATAGTGCATATTATGCCGGTTTACGTTACCGCTGTTAGTGAATGACGCTTCGTCGCTAAATAGAACGGGTGTAAAAAATCTGTCATCGTCCCGTAATTTCTCTTGTGCTCAGTGGCAGAACTTTACACTACGTTCAAAGTCGTCGCCATGCAATTCCTGGTGCATAGAAATATGGTACGACTGCAATCGATGCTGATGTAGCATTCTCAGCACCGACGTTTTTGAGATTCCCGATTCTCGCGCAATTTGTCTGCTACTGATGTGCGGATTAGCAGTGACAGCAGCTAAAACACGTTCTTGGGCATCATCATTTGTTGCAGATCGTGGTTGACATTTTACATGTGGCTGAACACTTCCTGTTTCCTTAAATAATGTAATATCCAGCGTACGGTCCGGACACTTGGATGATGTCGTCCAGGATACCGAGCAGCCTACATAGCACACGCCCGTTGGGCATTTTGATCACAATAGCCATACATCAACACGATTCCGCAATAGGTAAACGGTCCATTTTAGCACGGATAATGTATCACGAAGCAAATACCGTCCGCACTGGCGGAATGTTACGTGTACAACGTACTTATACGTTTGCGACTATTACAGTGCCATCTATCACAAAGCGAAAAAAGTGGTCCAACTAAAATATTCATATTTCTTTATGTACTACACGAATATGTAATAAAAAATGGGGGTTCCTATTTTAAAAAAACGCAGTTGATATCCGTTTGACCTATGGCAGCGCTATTTAGCGGGCCAACCATCTGGTTTCCCCCTTCAAGCTAGACGAATTTCGTTCTTTGAAGTTTTTTCGTTTGATGCGTATTTCGTGAGATATTTGGCCCGGTCACTATCAAGGGACCACCCTGTATATGGCTGCGTGATACCATTGTGTTGTCAACTGGTGCTATATTAGAGAAAATTATGGTTTATACAGGGTGAATATTAATAAAATGCGACAAGCTGCAAGGACGGTTTCCCGACTGGAAGTAGAGGAAAAAAGGTCCCATGAGCATGTGTCCGGAAATGGACGGTGTGCGTGCAACAACAAATCGTTCTGGAACACAATACAGAACGGCATCACATCCACGTCACAACAGATGTTCAAAGTGGCCTCCTTGGGACTGCAGGTGATAGGGATAGTAGTGTTTGTCACACAGGACACGCATTATCGTACTTTGGCTTACACTATGTTCGCTGGCCGTTTGCCTGGAACTTTTACTAGGGTCCGTCTCAATATCCTATAGAACCCGGTCCTCCAAATCTGGTGTACGCAGAGTCCGCCGCCTCACTGCTCGTTCGCGTGTCTGAAAGGACCCATGATCACAAAAACACCAAAAGAGGACTTGAAATATTGTGTAATGTGGTTGGTGCATGTGAGGGTACTTGTTTTGGTAAGGCTGTGCTATCTCTCGACTGTTTCTATCAGCTTGGCGTACAGAAACGCCATCTACTTGTTCCCGATATGAGTACCGTACTATTCTGCTGCTTACAGTACGCCGCGTCAATCACAGTCTGCAACACACAAGGAACACACGGCAAGTGGTCAGTGGAAGTGTCATTCGTCAGCGCCATATATCGTGGCAACAATGCATTTCCACACACACTTTCATAGGACCTTTTTACCTCCATTTGCTATCAGGAAACCGTCCCTGCAGTTTGTAGGTTTTATTAATGTTCACCCTGTATATTCTGTAACAGTATACTACTCTGTGTAACGATTGTATAAAACTGACTGATAATTAAATTACACATTAATACGGAACACTTGTTATGATTTTATCCCCAAGTTTTCACGAAAAATGTACGACGCGGTCTTGAACTGTGCACACAGAAATTTTTATTTTTACTTTCATTTTTTCAAGTAGCTGGAATGAACTATGTGATAGAAAGATGCTGACTATGTTGTGTATATGGAACCTTTTCAGTGTTGAGGCTCACTGTCCAAAACACGTAGCTGTATCTGTCGATTTTATCTACAAACGCTGAAACGATACCCTTTGTACGAGCAAAACAATTTGCCATATAGAATTCATCCCTCAGCTTTCCAGTAAAGCTACAAGCCCGTAGCAAAACCGCTTTCTGACCTTGATTAAAGACAATATCATTCAATTCTAAGAACTGTGTACTGTTCTGGAACTTTCTTGATTCTTCTCCTTCTGTAGAAATTGCAGTAGCGACTGTTTCGACATCCGACAGATTACAGATATCTTTCAGTTGAATTACCACATCATCCTTCCTCGGTTTTTTAGCTTCTGTTTTTTTTTTACATATTTCGTGTTATAAGAACTACAGTATGAAAAATATCATCAGTCTTATTGACTTTCTCGATGACAACTCTACCTAGTCAGTAATAGTCTGTCTTACCTTTCAACACTTGTTGATCCAAATACAGCAGATGGTGCTTAGATTCTGAAACAGTAGCAGGAGTATATTTATAATTCAGTGGCGTATCTTTTCGTAGTAATCCATGTCTGATACCCACTTGCTGATGTATTTATTTTAATAATTGGTTTTGTCTACCTAAATACTCTATTTCCGAAAGTTCAGAGAAATGAGAGACTTCATTTGAATCACGTGGTGACTCACATTTCGTGCATTTGTTAGTATGTTCCATCTTCATGCTTTTCGTAATTTTGAGTTTTCGTGACACACTGCTGAAACTGAGACTCCAAAACAATGTCCATTTCTCGGTATCACTTGAAATTTACCTTTATAATAGTAACAGAGACTTATTTTTGCAAACCAAATTACATGTAGATGTCGTCACAAAACATTTCATGAGGTTGCCTACCAGTCTAAGTTTTTCTGATTTTCTGCAAACAGTTTTAAGCCATAGTAGTTTCTGGCAGAAAACAATAATTCAAAATGGTTCAAATGGCTCTGAGCACTATGGGACTTAACATCTATGGTCATCAGTCCCCTAGAACTTAGAACTACTTAAACCTAACTAACCTACGGACATCACACAACACCCAGCCATCACGAGGCAGAGAAAATCCCTGACCCCGCCGGGAATCGAACCCGGGAACCCGGGCGTGGGAAGCGAGAACGCTACCGCACGACCACGAGATGCGGCCAGAAAACAATAATTGATAAGGAATGGTTCATCTCTTTACAAGTACACAAATTATTGTTTTGTTTTAACACCATTTTTCACCACAGTTGTGGTACCCTCAGATATTGAGATAAACGATCACGGAATAGAAAAGCCACTACAACGCTTTGTAGTGGAAAGACATCAGAATCCTTCCTTCAAAAAATTGCTCTGAGCACTATGGGACTTAACAGTTGAGGTCATCAGTCCCCTAGAACTTAGAACTACTTAAGCCTAACTAACCTAAGGACATCACACACATCCATGCCCGCGGCAGGATTCGAACTTGCGACCGTAGCGGTCGCGCGGTCCCAGACTGAAGCGCCTAGAACCACTCGGCCACAACGACCGGCTAATTCATTTCATGTATATCCCTTATCGTTAGGTAAGCTATGCTGCTCCACCAACTCTGTTCCCACAGTGGTGTTATTCCTACATGCCCTGTGGCAGAACCTCTTGCAGTAGTATTTAGAAAAATGGAATAGAAACATTAGTGTCAATCGTGCTGATAAGTAAAATGAAGGGAAAAACTCTAATGATCATCTAACATCACTGAAATGTGTGCGGATGGAAAAACCAAAGATGATATTATGTTTAGCTTGATAAATATTTACGAATCAACCTTTTTTTTTTTTTTTTTTTTTTTTTTTTGCAAGTAAAGAATTGTTACATCTATGTCAGTAGTGGAACAAACTTCGTTTCAGTTCATTTTGTTAGTGCAGATTGCCTACATTCAAAGAAAAGAATGCACTCAGCGGCAAACCTGTTGTTCTCATTTGTCTTCTTAGCAGAACAATACATTAAGTACTTACTTAATCTGTTGTTCTGCTAAGATGATTAGGACTCCTTGGCGATGATCCAGCCTTCTGATTGGCATGCCCTTAACCTATTGTTCCTCCACCCCTCTCTCTTCCTCCTCCTCCTCCTCCTCCTCCCCGTCCTCCTCCCCCTCCCCCAAACCCTCAGGAAACCTCCAACCCTCCCAACCTCCCCCTCACTGATCCAAGCAAACTTTTGATACCAATTTGATTGACTAATTAATTAAATCGACCAGTCATATAAATCAACCCACAGGGCAAACCCCCCAGCCCCCCCCTTCCCCCTCCCTTACGGAAATTGGCGGGAAAAAGACTCAGTTGATGGGTCATTTGGAGACAATTCGATTGCAATGTATGGAATATTGTTTAAACAATTTGGACAATTTGAAGAATATTATTTACTTCAAGGATTTCCACGATTCAAGGCAGTGTTTGGAATATAGTTTAATTATTTAGTTAAAGAATTTGTTGGGAAATTAACTGCAGTGTATGAAATACTGTACTTTAAACAATTTACAGGGTACAGGATGGTGTATGGAATATAATTTATTTAAAGAATTCGTCACGAAATCGGTCCCAGCATTGAATATTTAAACAATTGCGGTGCTTTTTTATTCTGATCGCGCTTGGATACGCCGAGTAGGCTTAGTTTATATCTCTTGCTGCAGTCAGTGATGTTAATGCTCTTATTTTCCTCACTTTTCGAAGCACACTGGTGTCGAAACACAGACAGGAAAATCGATACAATTACATATCTAAAAGTACATGACATTTTTCTAAACCCATCATCAATTTCAGCAAACAGGCAAATTACTAGAATCTCAGTGGCAATCTATGTTGTACAGATCGAGAAACATACAGCAGTCATATTTCACTGACAGTTAAACCATTCACATTAGGTCTACAGATCATGAATGGACTGAAGTGCGGTATAGTAGCTGCCGTTGGGGTCTCCCGTGCGTGTCTCTATCGTCAAGGTACCGCAACGAAAGTCAAAGCCGCCCAATGTCCTAATTACAGATCACGTTACTAAATACCAGCAACCACGGACCACATATCGGCCTCCTCTGATCTTGCGGCTCGCAAACAAAGCATTAAGTATAGCATTCCTGTTGATGGGGAAACTCCAGACTCGCTTCCGGCCTGTGTCTTTCTCCAGAGGCCATTCCCTCATTGCCTGTGTGAACCACCGTCCCGAATCATGCAGACAGAGGTTTGCATCTCTCCTCAGAATACAGTGTTTCTATTGCCTAATGCTGGAGGCCAAGCGATAGCTGATACAATTTCGATGTCAAAAATAGAGTGAAATAAGCCATTTGCACTACCCATTGTTTAAAAATTTACAGAAGTCAAACAGAGCACTCAAAACGCTCACCTCTACCTTACGATGATCTTTCTTCTTGATAAAACATGTTTTCAACTTTTGAGTATCACACTCGCCAATTATGCAAATCAAGTAATGAAATTGCCTTCACAATTAGATCGTAGTGCTAAATATATCCGAAGTCTCGTCTGAGCCCGCCTCCACCACACGTTTCACTAAGCATAACTGCTGAAAAAAAAAAAAAAATTCTACCGATCACACAAACCAGCGATCGAGTGGCGCGAACCGTTGCTGTCTATAGCATAGCTTCCATCCGCACCCACCAGGAGAGAGACCAATACGTGAACGCATGCGTGCACCGAATACAACTACCGGAAACGTGATGGGGTTTTGGAAAGTACTATATGATTCCAAAATTGGTTCGTTGCGATATATTGTGACGCATTAAACAAGACACACTTAAACCATGATCCAGTCCGTAGCCATAAGCTGTCAGGGCTAGATGTTGGAGACAGCTGGAAACACTCGCACTTCCCACGAACTCACCTTCCGGAAGTCTAAACGCCGCGCCCCCAGTGCCCATGTACTCCGCAAGCGCCGCGTAAAGAGGTCAATGGAAATTACCGGCGCGCCCGCAGCCGCAGTCGCGGACTCGCGTGTATGCCAGAGTGCACCACCGCCGGGGATGGAGGGCATTCAGGGATGTTTGGGCTGGTAGGAATTCGGATGTTATCAATACCTCCAGCTCAAACGTCCATCATTTTGAATATACTCTGATGTAACACACACACGTACGCTTCTGTGGCGCTCACCCAGCAAACTGGTCACTTCGCCAGCCCTCGCTGCCACGATCAAGATCAGACAGGTAGGTGCATTCTTTGTAATCGTCGTAGGTTGACCTAATCTGTTAGTTTCGGTTGCCAACTCCTTGTGACCGCGCTTGCAGGCAGGCGCGGTGCACTGCGAAACAAGAAGCTGCAGTTTGGACGTACACAGCAGTTGTAAACAATTCCTCACCCACATAGAGCACCCAGTTTAAATAATCTACTTTACCAAATCTGAGGCAGCGATGTTGTTGATCATGCACCTCGAATTTATCATGTGAAGTGTCGATTCCTCCCGTTTATAGGAGTTATTTTCGATAATAGAAGAAATCGGACAATACGTGCGCTTTCACGTCGCTGACGTATCGTAACGCGTGAAAATCATGCACAGGACGATGGCATAGGCATAGGCATAAGTATTCCTTCATCAAGTAGGAAAATATCTTTTCTTATCTGTCACGTCACAGGACTAGAATATTAAACTTATTTTTGGCTTTTGATGGAGTGCTAAGAGCTACCAAAGCAATTTCTCTCGGCTTGATGGACGAATTAGACGACCTGAGACCGTCCCTCGCGTTCAAATCAGCGTCTGTAAATAAACTGTCATGCACATGGGGATTACAAACATTTCACACACGTGAAATAACATTAGAGAAAACAATTTTCACGCCATTGGCTCACATGTCATAAAAGAACAATCATTTTAGGTTCGACAACAACAAGCTATAATTCAAGAGGACGTAGCTGTTTTGTACAAAAAATGGCTCTGAGCACTATGGGACTTAACATCTATGGTCATCAGTCCCCTAGAACGTAGAACTACTTAAACCTAACTAACCTAAGGACATCACACACATCCGTTCCCGAGGTAAAACGAGAGCTGCCATAATGTACAAAACAGAAGGCCTGTGTGGCCGTGCGGTTCTAGGCGCTTCAGTCTGGAACCGCGTGACCGCTGCGGTCGCAGGTTGGAATCCTCAACGCTGTGATGCTCTATCATACTGGCGTTCACGAAACAAATCGTGAGGGTCTGCCTTGTAACAGAGGCCCTATAAGATTTTACCACGTATCTATCTACTGTCACATCTGGACAGTTACCATCTGCGTGCTTACATTTAACATTTTTGATGCATAATTCACCTATACCAACATGTCTGTAAGATTTCTGTCATACAGCAGCAGATTCTCGCGTTCTAGTTTTGTAAGCAGTTCGTCCATAACAACCTGTTTCGCGCAATCTACTCACATGTCGGAAAAAACACTATCATTTCTAGATTCCTCAACGAGCCATAATTAAAGTGGTGTCTACTTTATGATCAGAGGTTATGAAGTATGAAATTACACAGGACGTGCGGTAACACCTAGTTTTTAAACAACACACTCGTGATGATAATAATAAAAATAGTCATGATTCCACGAGAATAGATACAGTCGATTCCCATTACTTTTATGAGTAAAATCGGTGTAGTTTTGAGAGAACTATCTGCATCCAAACTTTATCCAGTCATAGCACTCCTTGTAACTGAGCATCCTTTAAGATCTTACCGCGTCTCTCTCTTCCGGTATGTCGAAAAACAACTGCCGTCTGTGTGTTGTCATCGAGCATATTACATATACACGTATCGCTCCATTGGAGCTAGAGGCCAGTGTTCGAAGTCGTTTGCACATATCTGCACAAGGTTTTGTCGTCTGTACTGTACGAAGACCATATCCAACAGACTATCAATCACACGAGAGTGTTCCTGTATTGTTCCTTTATAAGCAGTTCAATACATTGTTTTTCCGGTTGTAACACATTCAGTCAGTGTACACTGCCATACACTTTATTTTTTCCACCATGACTTAGAGCTTCGTATCAGTTGCTGCCAAACTGACATTAGCACGTTTCAATCATTTGGCTGTCATTGAAAGTTGAACATCGCATGTTGTAAATTATACAGCTCCCACAACACAGAGGTTGATAGAAAGAAAACACAGAGGCGATGTTTCTCACTTACAAAAATGTGGAAGACATCGCAACATACGAAAACTGAAAAAGTTTGCGGTATTGTAGAGCGCTTCCAGCAGCTATCCAAACGTAATGACCTGTTCGGATAATCTCATCTCCCCCAGCGACAGGATAAGCGGGTGTCTCGGTGTTCCATTTCGAAGAGCATTGCTCCTTCATTTTGCAGCCATGTACATGTTTACTGTTCCGTTGTTGACCATCGCCGGAAGGTGCTGTCCACAACATGCGCGAGGCAGTACAAATAAAAACATATGGAGGACATCGCAGAATATGGAAATAGGATGAGTCTGCAGCGTTGAGGAAAGCTTCCAAACAACTGTCTGAAGATGATGACCTATACATTTGATCCCACGCTCCACAGTGACAAGTAGCAGATTTCCAGTGTTCCACCAAGGCTCCGTCCATCTCAACCGAGTGGTGTCAATCAATCATTATGCTGCAATCAACAGCGTACCCATTGGATGGACGGGTTGGGAAAGACAGCGCTGATGTGGGACTATGTACTGTAATACACACCGCAGTTGATAGTGAGATCAATTTTAGCAATTTTACCTGTTGTTCCGTAATTTCAACGCCAGTCAGTGACACAGTGGAATGCGTCCCAATTTCTGCGTCATCACTAAAAGCAGCGTCCTGTACTTATGCAAAGAGTTTATCTACTTATTTCCAGCGCATCAAACATAATGCAGAATTTACGATTACGATTGGTCATCTTTCCATGTGTGGATGGGTGCCACACATTATTGTTGCATTAGTAGGACAAAGTGGGAGACTGACAGATCCCTTTCACATTGTCCTCGACCAGTCCTTCCTGTTACACTAATCTTACCCACGGCACTCATCCGAAAGGACAAGATCTCGCCAGATGCGTGCGTGTCGAGGAGGGTCTCACCTCTTGTCAGTGTACAGTAGACATGAGCGTGTTGCGGTGATGTAACAGACGGTTAAGAAGAAACGTGAGGTTTATACATAATGGAGGTCCATACGTGTGCAGTTTGAAACATTTCTCGTAAATCAACCGTGCAATCAATTCCGAAGCATTATTCCACTGTCCGGAGTCAGTACCAGAAAGGTACCGGCATGAGAGAAATAACTGTAGAACATAAACTCACGCTCTGATATTACACGTTTCTGCACCTAAAAATGCTATATTGTTAAAGCCATACGGTTTTCGAAGTATTAGTCGTTCGGAATGCAACGCTCTTAATTAATGAAGGATATATTTATCCAACATCAGACATACAACCACTCCGTAAGTATATTACTCCAATCACTACGATGATAAATTTTAAAATGATAAAACTACTTGCTTCTACGCTATTCCGGTATCATAGGAAGGCATCGTCAGTGTGAATCCACCGCTCGAGCTGCTTATAAACCAACTGGCACGAAGTCTGGAGACTGTTGTTCTGTCTCTTAGGAAATTAATGGATTTTATACGTCTTTTTAAATCGGAAACGTACGTATTCTGAATCACACTTGTCATGTCAGCTGTGCATATCATTAGTAATAGTAGTTGTATCAATTTGACTGATGCGGCTATGTCTGACTAGGAAACAGAGCGAAGAAAAACCGATTTGAATGTTTTCGATAGCTGACACATTGAGGTACCACACACACACACACACTTCTTCAGGAAAGTGCCCACAAAGAAACAGCAACTTCTTACGAGGGAGTAAGTGCCACGATCAGTAGCCAAAGGAGATGTAACAGCGTTATTGCTGTTTATCGTATTTCGCCTTTGTTGGAGTGTGTGTTACGAAAACTCACTTACTTTACAGGGGGAGGTGGAGGGTTAAAATTGAATGCAGCCAGAGCATAAATTTTAAGCTTTTCTCGGTCTTGAGTCACCGGGTACCCCCCAAACCCTCCTCAATCCACGAATTGTGTGGTACCTTATCTCTAATTTTATTTAGTCTCAGTCTATTTAAGCAATTTTGCCAGTTTTTTCTCATTTTTAAATATTTCGTCGCGTTTTCCCCAATTTTACCTATTTCCCATCAGTTTTTCGTAATTATACCAGGTTTTCGTCGATTTTTATGGATTTTATGTCATTTTTCATGTTTATTTGATATTTTACCGTAGGTATATGGTCATGCTGCAGCATTCCAATCCGCTGTTTGATCTTATAGCAGGATATTTGCGTGTCCTATACACCTGCCTTTTAAAAAACCCTAATAATTCCCCTTTTCCTGATGATTAACATGCACGCCTTTTGGATAGAAAGGTCATGAAAAGTATAGTAACACTCGCCTCATACCTAGATGAGACTCAGCGAGTGGTTCATATTGGAAACTCGTAGTCTGCAAACAAATCCGTGTACTGCTACGGTACATCAGAGAGCCTGTCTGCAGACTCACGTAGTGGAAACTCAAAGTCTGACACAGTTCTGCACGTTCGTCTGGCTTCCAGTCTACCGTGTAGAGATCTGCAACATGCAGATGACATATGTTCAGAGGTGATTTGTGCGCTGCTCTGAGATTCTTTTTCCCCTGAGTATATCCTCTTATTGCATACCATATGAGTTCGCTACTTTTGTTTACATCGACCAAGTCTGATACTCCTCCACAGCCACATCAGGACATGTGCAAACTGTAGATTTCGGGAATATTTTTTATTCTAGTAATAAGTCATTCGTTAGTTGACAGTGTGTCGACTGCACATAGCGTCCTGGACGGTGAGAGTTTCCCCTCCCCGTACCTACAGAGTGCGCAACCTCGGCAGCGTAATTTATAGATGAACATTAGCATGTTTTGCATTCGAGCCACAACCGTCCACCGCTGTCAACCCGACACACACACATGTAGAGACAATGCGTATTACCAATTGCAAACTCCCGACTTCAACCGCTTTTACGTTATTTTCGACAGTGCCAGAGCGCCGCAAATAGCGAAAAACTCTTCGCAAAGCGATCCTGTGGGGGGATGTAAGCACTTTTGAACATCCTGCTAAAGAGCATAACATCTTTGACGCGTGGTATATTACCGATATTTCGTAACAATATTGACGAGATATAACAACTAACCACTGCTTTTATACTCTTAGTCATATATGTCTTTTTCCTTCAGAAACTTGATGAACTGCATATTTCCGTAATTAGTATCACACTTTCCTGACCTATACATCGAAATAAGCATGCATTGCTAATAAAGTCCGAAATAACCATGCATTGCTAATAAGGTCCGAAATAACATTGACCGCGGCAGACTACGTGTGTGTCTTCCGACACTGCCGAACCAGCTCTGATTAACACACTACGCATTGCTAACTAAGTCTTAACTGATACCGCGGTGGACAACATGTCCGTTCTCCGAGACCACCGAAGGAGCGTCCAAGCTGCAGCTGCTTGTTTCACAGTGCACCGCGGCTGCCTGCAAGGGCGGTCACGAAGTGTCGGCAACCGAAACTAACGGATCAGTTAAAACTTTGACGGGTGCAAAGTATGTGCCTACTTGTCTGATCTTGCCCGCGGTAGCGAGGGCTGCTGAAGTGGCCAGTGTGCTGGGTGAGCGCCACAGAAGCGTACGTGTCTGTGTTACATCAGAGAATATTCAAAATGATGGACGTTTTGCGGTGGAGGTATTGATAACATCCGAATTCCTACCAGCCCAATCATCCCCGAATGCCCTCCATCGCTGGGGGTGGTGTACTCTGGCATACACGCGAGTCCACGACTGCTGCTGCAGCCGCGCCCGTAATTTCCACTGACCTCTTTATGCGGCGCTGGCGGAGTACATGGGGACTGGGGGCGCGGCTTTTAGACGTCCAGAAGGTGAGTATGTGGGATGTGCGAGTGTTCCCAGCTGTCTCCGACATCTAGTCCTGACAGCTTATTGCTACGGACTGGATCATAGTTAAGTGTGTCTTGTTTAATGCCTCTCAATACATCGCAACGGACTCTGTGTTGCAGTGGTACTTGCTGCTGTCTCTATTCTATCACGCAGTAGAACCTTCCTCCCTCCTTCCGAATGCTGCGGAGAGAACCAGCTTAGGAATCCTATAGTACTTTCCAAAATCCCATCTCGTTTCCGATAGTTGTATTCCGCGCACGTATGCGTTCGAATATTGGTCTCTCTCCTGATCGGTGCGGATGAAAGCTATACCCATTGTTCGAACATTATGAATTACCTTGAAGAAAACGGTCTATTGACACACAGTCAACATAGGTTTAGAAAACATCGTTCCTGTGAAACACAACTATCTCTTCATTCACATGAAGTGCTGAGTGCTATTGACAAGGGATTTCAGATCGATTCCGTATTTCTGGATTTCCGGAAGGCTTTTGACACTGTACCACACAGACGGCTCGTAGTGAAATTGCGTGCTTATGGAATATCGTCTCAGTTATGTGACTGGATTTGTGACTTCCTGTCAGAGAGATCACAGTTCGTAGTAACTGACGGCGAGTCATTGAGTGAAACAGAAGTGATTTCTGGCGTTCCCCAAGGTAGTGTTATAGGCCCTTTGCTGTTCCTTATCTATATCAACTATTTTGGAGAAAATCTAAGCAGCCGTCTTCGGTTGTTTGCAGATGACGCTGTCGTTTATCGACTAATAAAGTCATCAGATTGCAAAACGATTTAGAAAAGATATCTGAATGGTGCAAAAAGAGGCGGTTGACCCTAAATAACGAAAAGTGTGAAGTCATCCACATGAGTGCTAAAAGGAACTCGTTAAACTTCGGTTACACGGTGAATCAGTCTAATCTAAAGGCCGTAAATTCAACTAAATACCCAGGTATTACAATTACGAACAACTTAAATTGGAAGGAACACATAGAAAATGTTGTGGGGAAGGCTAACCAAGACTGCGTTTTGTTGGCAGGACACTTAGAAAATGTAATAAATCTACTAAGCAGAGTGCCTGCACTACGCTTGTCCGTCCTCTTTTAGAATACTGCTGGGCGGTGTGGGATCCTTACCAGATAGGACTGACGGAGTACATCGCAAGAGTTCAAAGAAAGGCAGCACGTTATGTATTATCGCGAAATAAGGGAGAGAGTGTCACAGAAATGATACAGGATTTGGGCTGGACATCATTAAAAGAAAGGCGTTTTTCGTTGCGACGGAATCTTCTCACGAAATTCCAATCACCAACTTTCTCCTCCGAATGCGAAACTATTTTGCTGACACCGACCTACATAGGGAGGAACGATCAGAAAGGTAAAATAAGGGAAATCAGAGCTCGTACGGAAAGATATAGGTGTTCATTCTTCCCGCGCGCTATACGAGATTGGAATAACAGAGAATTGTGAAGGTGGTTCGATGAACCCTCTGCCAGGCACATAATGTGATTTGCAGAGTATACATGTAAATGTAGATGTAGGTGTATGCTGTAGACAGCGAACGGCGCGCGCTACGCGATCGTTAGTTTGTGTGATCGGCAGTTTTTTTTTTTTCCTATCAGATATGTTTAGTGAAACGTTGTGGTGGAGGAGGGCGCGGACAAGACTTGGGATACATTTAGGGCTACGATCTAATTGTGGCGGCAATTTCATTACTTGATTTGCATAATGAGTGTGTGTGTGCGCTACTCAAAAGTTGAAAACATTTTTTGTTACGAAGAAAGATCATCGTCAGGTGGAGGTGAGCGTTCTAAGCGATCTATTTGACTGCTGTAAATTGTTAAACAATGGGTAGTGCAAATGGCTCATTTCACTATTTTTGACATCGAAATTTTATCAGCTATCC
This sequence comes from Schistocerca americana, assembly GCF_021461395.2. NCBI lineage: Eukaryota > Metazoa > Arthropoda > Insecta > Orthoptera > Acrididae > Schistocerca > Schistocerca americana. Next base: position 662,892,159 of record NC_060130.1, read on the forward strand.
CTTGGCCTCCAGCATTAGGCAGAGGAACACTGTATTCTGAGGAGAGATGCAAACCTCTGCCTGCATGTTTCGGAACGTTAGTTCACACAGACAATGAGGGAATGGCCTCTGGAGAAAGGCAGAGACCGGAAGCGAGTCTGTAATTTTCCGATCAACAGAATGCTGTACTTGATGCTCTGTTTGCGAGCCGCAAGATCAGAGGAGGCCGATATGTGGTCCGTGGACAGTGGTATTTAGTAACGTGATCCGTAATTATCACATAGGGCGGTTTTGACCTTCATTGCGATAGAGACACGCACGGGAGACCCCAATAGCGACTACTATACCGCACTTCATTCCATTCATGAGCTGTAGACCTAATTTGCAGGGTTTAACTGTCAGTGAAATATGACTGCGGTATGTTTCTCGATCTGTACAACATAGTTTGCCGCTGAGATTCTAGTAATTTGCCCGTCTGCAGAAAGTGAAGGTAGTTTTCGAAATATCTCATGAACTTTTAAATATGTAATTGTTCAGACTTTCCTGTCTGTGCTTCGACACCAGTGTGCTTCGAAAAGTGAGGAAAATAAGAGCATTAACATCACTGATTGAAACAGCATATATAAACTAATCCTACTCGGTGTTTCCAAGAGCGATCAGAATAAAAAAAAGCGCCGCAATTGTTTAAATATTCAATGCTGCGATCGATTTCGTGACGACTTCTTTAAATAAACTATATTTCATACACCATCGTGTACCCTGTAAATTGTTTAAGAAACCGTATTTCGTACACTACAGTTAATTTCCCAACAATTTCTTTAACTAAATAAATAAACTATGTTCCAAACATTGCCTTGAATCGCGTAAATTGTTTAAATAAATAACATTCTGCACATTATCTAAATTGTTTAAACAATATTCCATACACTTCAATCGATTTCATGACAAATTCTTTAACTAAATAAATAAACTATATTCCATACATTGCCATAAATGAATCAACATTATTCCACACATAGTCTAAATAGTTTAAATAATATTCCATACACTGCAATCAAACTGTCTCCAAATGACCGATCAACTGAGTCTTTTTTTCGCCAGTTTCCGGGAGGGGGTGGGAAGGGGGCACTAGGCGGTTTTAGTATGATTTATTTGACTGATCGAGTAAATTAATTAGTCAATCAGATTGGTATCAAAAGTGTGCTTGTATCGGCGAGGGGGAGTTTGGGAGGGTTGGAGCTTTCCTGAGGGTTTGGGTGGAGGAGGGGGAGGAGGAAGAGAGAGGGGTGGAGGAACAATAGGTTAAGGACATGTCAATCAAAAGGATGGATGACTCCTGGGAGTCCTAATCGTCTTAGCAGAACGATAGGTTAAGTACCTGTGAATCAAATGAGAAAAATAGGTTTGCCCCAGAGTGCATACTTTTCCCTGAATGTAGGCAACCTGCACTACCAAATAGACTGAAACGAAGTTTGTCCCCCTACTTAAGTATTCAAGATTGTTGAAATGTATTTAAGAGACAAAACATTATACGTTATTATGGAGAAGAAAGTAGAATTTTAAGATTCTGGTGCAGTGAGAGAGAGAGAGATGATAGAACAGATGAGAGTAGAGAAAATTTGAGTTAATCGTTCTCTACCCTTGTAATATACGTCATTGCTTGCTGCTTTATTCTACTTTCTGTAAATTAGTGTTCTCCTTCGAAACATCAGGTTTAGTTATTAACTTCAAGGTACTGGAATTAGGACTACCATTGCAGGTCTTTTGTTACACACTCCCTAATTTAGTATAAGCTTGATGTACATATCTTTTCTAATATCAACAAACAGATATGTGTTTCACTGGCAATGAATATAAAAAAAATAATTACAAAAATGTATTAGTCTATTCAGCACAGAGTTTGTACTGTACAACCATTATTCTGCATGATTTCCTGTATGTTAGTGAGAAGCTGCTGATGTGTCACTATTCTCCCTGTTTTCACTTCTTTCACTTTCTCTGTCAGTCAGAGCATTCAATCATCTACCACGACTAGCGTTGTGGTAGTCCATAAATAACCTGTGACTGGATATTTCATGGTATCAGAAATGAAGAAGGGCTCATAGCTCTTAGCGTATGGATTTTAGAGCCCCAGTTTACTGGAGTTTTTTGCTTCGAATGATCTTTCCTGTCACATCACTGAATAATGGCCATTCCTCCTGGGACACACTGTATAATATACAATACATGGTGTCTTTTACGTTAAATTGAAGACCAAAGAAGGAGCTATACGGTTTCGAGATATACCTAATCTAAAGGCTATGGACCTTTACATTGATGAATCAATTACAATAAAAAGTATAAGTTTATTAATAGTTGTAGGCTCGAAAAAAGATTATTTTGGCAAATATGTCTTACATGAAGGCATCTACACGGTCCAGTCACCTTAATGTGACCACCACCTGTGTCCTATGTCAGCGTGCAATAATCACTCATAGATGGTAATTTGCAGCACTAGCAGTGGGCGATATATAATGCTTGTCGGAGGGACGCGGAAAACAGTGCAGTCGTTGTTGTAATGGCATCTACCATTAGGACAATATAACGTGTCACACAGCTCACACTGTACGTGCGTTGTTCGAAGAGCAGAGGGCTGAGTCTACGGTACTCCCACGGCCACCAAGCTTCACGGATTTAGACCCAGTCGAGAATCTGCGGGATCTGTTTGATCGTACTGTTCGCACCATGGATCCTCAACCGAGAAACCTAGCGCAGCTGGCCACAGCACTGGAGTCGTCATGGTTCCACATCCATGCCGGTACCTTCCAGAATCTAACTGACTCTCTTCCCGCATGTATCGCAAGCGGCCCGCGCTGCAAAAAATGGTTTTTCAGGCTTTGACAAATGATCACAATAATGTCACCAGCTAGTTCAGAATCTTATTTGCTGAGACTTACACAATTAATGCAGTTCTGGAACAGTCGGGATGCAACGTCAACAGTAATAAAACGTGGGGGAATTTCGACGAGCGAAAAGCTGAATAAATTGAAAGCATTTGTAAGTCTGTGATACTAGAGATATGAATGTTGATAAGTTGAACGGGAAATCACATATTATAAATTTTCTTTCAAGGGTAAGTTTAATAACTTGTGTGTGTGTGTGTGTGTGTGTGTGTGTGTGTGTGTGTGTAAGCTGAGCAGTTTAAATACAGATTTGACGAATTGTAAATGTATATACAATATAATTCAGTGATCATGAAAATTATTAGCTAACTACGACCAAGTTTAAAATGCGGTTTGTTGACTTCATTGCAACAATGTCCACAGCTCTTAATGAAGACATCGTAACAGGAAGCCAACGCGGCAAAACAGTCTATGCTGAATGCCACTGAACTCACAGAACAGATCGTGGTACGGTTCGAAGAAGAGCCACCCAGTTAGTTACGATAGTCAGCTGTGCGCTAGTAGCTGCTGCTGCTCCAAATTGAGTGCAAGTAAACAGTTTGCTGACGAGATTGGAGCGAGGAAGACTTCAAAGCAGGCTCGGGAGGGCGGTGGCGGGGGAGGGAGCGGCGGGGAGGTGCGAAGCGGTCGCTGTCGCCAAGTCGTTTCCGCCCTCACCCCAACCCCTCACCCCTTTCAGTGCGGCTGCCTTCTGCCGTCTCCCGGCTTGTTTTGCCGCTGCTCACAAAACACACTTCAAGTTGTCCTCGCCGCGCTCTAACTCCCCCTTCTACAAAAAGGGCTCACAATACGTTTCTCGAACCGTGCCACCCTTCGGCCTCGAGGGCGGCGCACTTATAAAGGAATAAAACCCGAAAATATCCGAATCGAACGGCCAGTGATAAAAAGGACTCCTCGCAGATTCCGTGCGCGTATGCCACATAAAAACATGTTATCGTGAACACAGCACAGGAGAACTGGGGGAATTCGTCTAAGGTCTAATAAAGCAATCGAATGACAGCCGTCTACGTATTGTATAGGAGGAGGAACTTTATGTTTTATGTGCCAACTCCCCCACCGCCAGGCGGATCGTGCTGCCAGATACGGCACAAATAACAGACGCACCCATATGGGCCGTAAACAAAGACCCATGTCCAGGCACAACGCACTTCTCCTTCACTTCTGAGAATGGAACAGGGCCTGGACCTAAAACGCAGCGAACACATTAAGACAAATTATTATGTGTTTTCCAATACTGATAAAAATAAATTTCCGATGGAAAGTGGTATAGCTAGAGACACGACTTAATGCTCATGTATGTTTAAAAAAACCGATAGCTAAGGTAAATATAGGCAGTGAATCAAACACCTTCTGTCACAAAGACAGAACTTTGTGACAGAAGGTGTTTGATTCACTGCCTATATTTACCTTAGCTATCGGTTTTTTTAAACATACATGAGCATTAAGTCGTGTCTCTAGCTAAGGCGAAGTCTATGTTTTCGAAATAAGTAATACTGTGGTAATAGGGAAGATTTCAGTTGTACGGCCGTGAACTGACATGTTAGACGTCTGTGATACGATACTGAGTCGTACATTCGTGAGATATTATACTAAACATTTTATCCTAATATTACGTTGAGTAGTTATACAGAGAATCAGCCGCTGGGCAGGTTAAGAGTTTAAGGAGACCAAACAACGGAGGTCATCAGCCCCCTATTCACCCTCCAGGAGAGAAGCGGTCTACCCAGTCCGTCTGATAAAGAGGAAACTCTGATAGCAAGTATGAGGAAGTGTTCTAAATATTTGGGTAGCATGTATCTGAGTGGGGTAAGAGCGAGTGCACACACCAACTTTACGGGTAATATAGGAAAACAAAATTTTCCGAGGAAAATCAGCGGAATTGTTTATTGAAATATAATTTAGTGAACAATGTTTCAAATGGCTCTGAGCACTATGGGACTTAACATCTGAGGTCATCAGTCCCCTATACTTAGAACTACTTAAACCTAACTAACCTAAGAACATCACACACATCCATGTCCGAGGCAGGATTCGAACCTGCGACCGTATCAGTCGCACGGTTCCGGACTGAAGCGCCTAGAACGGCTCGGCCACCCCGGCCGGCTTTAGTGAACAATATTATTCAGAAAATTCACATGTAAAGTAACAATCCTTACCATCTGCCCCATTGCAACTTTCGTGGGCCCAGCAAAAGATATTTTCCGCATTGAATCCAATTTTCTCCTTCTTCTGAGTTTGAAAATACTGTGAGGGACAAAAGTCATGGTATACCTCCTAATATCGTATCGAACCTCTTTTTCATAGGCGTAGAGCGGTAACTCGACGCGGCATGAACTCAACAAGTTCCCTGTAGAAATAATGAGCCATGATGCCTCTATAGCTGTCCATAACTGCGAAAGCGTTTTCGGTGGAAAATTCTGCGCATGAACTGACCTCTCGATTATGTCCTATAAATGTTCGATGGAGTTCATGTCAGGCGTCCTGAGTGGCCAAAACATTCGCTCGAATTGTCCAGAACGTTCTTCAAACCAACTGCGAACAGTTGTAGCCCGGTGCGATCACATCGTTGTTTGGGAACATGAAGTCCATCAATGGCTGCAATGGTCTGAAAGTAGCCAACATAACCTTTTCCAATAGGTAAAATGGAAATAAGCGTGTGGCCTTGCTGGCCGGGAGGCCCCGTCCGGGGAAGTTCGGCCGCCGAGTGCAAGTCTCATTTCAGTCGACGCAACATTGGGCAACTTGCGTACCGGTGATAAGGATGAAATGATGATGATGACAACACAACAACCAGTCCACGAGCGGAGAAAATCTCCAACCTGGCCTGGAATCGAACCCGTGCCCGCTGCATGGGAGGCAAGCACGTAACCACCCAGCTAAGCAGGCGAACATTTCCAATCGGTCATCGCTTCGGTTGGACAAGAGGATCCTGTACATTCCGTATAGAGATAACCCATACTATTAAAGAGACACCTACAGCGCGCACAGTGCTTGTTGACAAATTAGGACCACGGTTTCGTGGGTCTGCGCCACACTCGAGCCCTACCATCAGTTGTTATCAACTGAAATCGGGACTCATCTGACCAGGCCTCGGTTTTCCCGTCGTCTAGGATCCAACCAGTATGGTCACGAGCCTAGGAGAGGCTCTGCAGGCGATTTCGTGTCGTTAGCAAATGTATTCTTGTCGGTCGTCTGCTGCCATAGCCCATTAACGCCAAATTTCGTCGCACTGTCCTAACGCATATGTTTGTCACACGTCCAGTGTCGATTTTTGCGGTTATTTCATACAGTTTTACTTGTCTGTTAGTACTGACAACTGTACTCAGATAGCACTGCTCTCGGTCGTTAAGTGAAGGTCGTCGGGCATTGCGTTGCCCGTAGGGAGAGGTAATGCCTGAAATTTGGTATTCTGGACACACTCTTGACACTGTAGATCTCTGAATATTGAATTCCGTAACGATTTCCGAAATGGAATGTCCCATGCTTCTAGCTCCAACTACCATTCCGCGTCCAAAGTCTGTTACCTCGCATCGTGTGGCCCTATCACGTCGGAGAAACCTTTTCACATGAACCAACTGAGTATAAGTAACAGCTCCTCCAATGCACTGCCTTTTATGTCTTGTATACAAGGACTCTGCCGTCATATCTATATATGCATATCGCTATCGGGACTGATGACCATAGATGGTAAGTCCCATAGTGCTCAGTGCCATTTGAACCATATCGCTACCCCATGACTTTTGTCACATCAGCGTAAGTCGTCAAAATACAAGCAAGTGACATTATTTTTTATGTTGGTTCTTCATATGCGTCCATTTTTGGTTGATTTACTTTGATGTCTTTCTCTTCCTTTATACAATTATCTCGCGTATTTTTTTGTTTTCTTTTATTGGCATTCCATTTCATTTTTATATGGTGGGGATGTTAAAACTAGTTTCCTCTTCTATTACCATTTGTTTCTGTTTTCTTGTTTGCAACTTGAGGTGGTGGCATTATATCGTTGGATGATATAGCAAACATGGCAACGGCCTTGCCGCAGTGGATACACCGGTTCCCGTGAGATCACCGAAGTTAAGCGCTGTTGGGCGTGGCCGGCTCTTGGATGGGTGACCATCCAGCCGCCATGCGCTGTTGCCATTTTTCGGGGTGCACTCAGCCTCGTGATGCCAATTGAGGAGCTACTCGACCGATTAGTAGCGGCTTCGGTCAAGAAAACCATCTTAACGACCGGGAGAGCGGTGTGCTGACCCCACGCCCCTCCTATCCGCATCCTCCTCGGAGGATGACACGGCGGTCGGATGGTCCCGGTAGGCCATTCGTGGCCTGACGACGGAGTTTAGTTTTAGTTTTAGTAGTAGATATAGCAAACATAGACGACATAGTCAAGGTGTCAAGCACAAAAGATTGCGGTTCCAAACTTCTAGAGCAGCGGAGGTCATTCATAAACGATTCAATGTTCTTAATTTCTAAAAGAGACTGAGGCTTTGCAATTTCAGACTTATTCTTTGTTGTGTAGGTGAAAGTTATTTTCTCTGATTCGATCATTCGTTCGTTCATGAGCATTAAAATGTTTGCCTGATTTTTACTCAAAACTGAATCTACTGTCACCTGTTTTAAAAAAGTTGAATTACTATTGCAAACAGCGTATCTCAGTGCACACATTTACATAAAGACAAAACTAATTGGCATTCACTGTGTAGGAAATTAAATCAAAACTGTTAGTATAAAAACCAGTACCACTACAAATCTGGGAACTGCCTAAAAAACTGGAACACTGAAATTACGAAGCAACACTATGAAACAGACACTGTTCGCTGGTCCATTAAAATCTGAATTACAAAGAAAATGCTTAGGATATGAGCAGTGGACTCGTGATATAACAAACGAAAGAACCAACAACATATGAAAAGTATCTCACCTGAAAAATTACAGCATTATCAACAGCAACAGTACTTCCTATTTTTTTGTTTTTACAAAAGTCTTAGAAGGCAGTGCTTTTACGATTATGCAAATTGAAATGAATTAAACTGAAATCACCTAAACTGAGGTGAGAAGGCGGACTGTTCTGTTGCAAGAACCGCTAACATTATCAGAACGCACCAGCAAAAATTATTACCTTAAAAACATACCCATAACACAAATCCATTTTCTCTGTTCCATAAATGTTGCAACTGTAAGTCTTTTCATCAGGTTAATAATTCCAAACAATTTTCTTCAGTCTGCACTACGCTAAAAGTTCTGTCAGCTTACTCCATGTCCAACACTCGACTATTCATGGCTGTACAACTGAGACAAAGATATTCAAGTTCAGAGATACTACTGTCACTGGCGTAAGTCGACTATTCCACAGGTGTCACAAGCGACTGCTTCGCTCTCGTAACATGAAATTTCCACTTATTCTGAAACTATCCGCAAGTAAATGTCCAGTCCACCTATATATGTTCACCATTTACAGGATTTTCTGTTGCAGTGTGGTCCTCTGCTGAAACGATATTTGCCAGTGGACGAGAGTTCTCTTCTAGATCAGGTTTTCTTCTACACACAGGCTCTCTTCTGGAATGGTAGTTACCTTTAGAGGACCAGGTCTATCTCTGGTCACTGAAGGGGCAAACAAGTGGCCTGGAAAAATTTCTGTTGAGTGGATAAATTCCTTTTCCTGTACCCATTTACTGCAGTTTACATTTCTGCTACTTCTAGAAAAGCAGCACCATACAGTTTTGTTACCTGATGAATGGCCACAGCCCTTCCGGGATGTGTTTCAAGGTATTAAAGAACTTCTTGTCGGAATAGATGCTCAAAGGAGCCCTAAAGGTCACGTCCAGGGGCTACATTCAGTGGGAACAATGTGGTGGCAAGCAAAGCAAAATGACATTGTTTCCTCGGGCCAAGTTGATCAGATACAGACTGTTCCTACGTGTGCCATGCCCATCCAAAGTCAAAAGAATTCGTTACTCAGAACATGGCTTGCTTGTAGTGCAATAGTCAACTTACCCAGTCTTACCCCGAGAGCAGAAGTTATAAAAACGAAACATAAGCACCTTATTGTGGAACCAAATCCCCTAGTGTATAAATACTTACAAATCATCTAATATTCCTAAATAGAGTTTTCGTAAATGTAATAATTTTGAAATGAACACAGTTAAAAAACAGAAGAATATTTATTAGTCAGTTCATACCGTGAAAAAAAACTTATTATCTCAGACACAGTGAGCTGTACAGCAACAACACGTCAATATAGTCACTCTTTCTTCTTCACTAGTGGAGCAATTCTCTATCTCTCCACCAGCACCACCACCATAAAAAGTGACATCAGAAACACGGTACCCGGTCTCATCCCACTACCCGGCCATACCCCACTTTTCTCTACTCCCGTAACCCACGTCTTTCCACATAGATTCTTCTGGACGATTCTCTTAAACATTTGTCTGCTCTTCATCACTACTAAACTGCTACCAGAGATTATATCTTTTCCTGGTCCGTCTTAAATTTCACTATCTGAATTCAGAATCTCTGTCCAACCACGAAGTAATTCAACTGGAATCGAAATCTACCCGTGTCTCTTGTGATTTTTGAACAGTGTGTTGGTTATTACTAATTTAAATTTACTGCATATCCCAGTCAGCCTTTCTCCTCTCTCATTCCTACTACGAAAACCATATTGTCACATAAGTCTGTCTTCTGCCCTTTCCTAACACCGTTTTCCAGCCTCCCGTGACCACTAGACAACCATATTCCTATACGTACTGAATTACCCTTTCAATATTTACATTTTTTTCTATCTCTTCATCTTCTGCTTGTGACATCGGTATGCATACCTGAACAACTGTTGTTGTTACTGTCGATTCTGATGGGAAGAATCCTGTATCTGAAATGTTCACAGAAAGTCATTCTCTGCCAAGCTTTTCTATTGATAAAGAACCCAAAGAACCCTGTAACTGAAATGCTCACAGGAAGTCATTCTGTGCCATGCCTTTCTATTGATAAAGAACCCAACTCCTATAAGCCCATTTTCTGCTGCTGTTGATATTAACGTGTATTCATCTTACCAGAAATCCTTATATCCTGCCCATTTCATTTCATTGACACCAACAATACCTAGAGTGACTCTTAACGCATCAAGATGTAACGTCTGCTGCCCAAATTACCGGCAATGGGAACATGAGATGGTCGGATTGTCTACCCAATGGCACGCCATGCCATCACGCCAGGTGTTATGCCCGCATGAGCCTGACAAATGTAACAAATGGTTCAAATGGCTCTGAGCACTATGGGACTTAACTTCTGAGGTCATCAGTCCCCTAGAACTTAGAAGAACTTAAGCCTAACTAACCTAAGGACCTCACATACATCCATGCCCGAGGCAGGATTCGAACCTGCGACCGTAGCGGTCACGCGTTTCCAGACTGTAGCGCCTAGAACCGCTCGGCCACCACTGCCAGCCAAATGTAACATGACAACGTTTGTTTTCATCGGAGATGCACATACGGATACGTCTACTGCGATGCTGTAGGGAGAACCGGGCCTCGTCTGAAAAGACGACGTGGAACCACTCCTGTGTTCATTGTTGTTGGGCGCACCACTGTATGCGCGGCTTTCAGTGGCACCATGTCAAGGAAAGCTGCAACAATGATAGCCGTGCTGACAGTGCGTGGCACTCTAGACAGTCACGCAGTCGGGATGGATAATTGTCATACTGTAAACAAACTCACTTCCTGATGTAAGATATGTGACTTGTCTGTAAGATCCTGCATGGTTTAGTGAACATGTCTGTCCTCTCGACCGCTAATCGCTTGGTATCGTTGAGATCCTGCACGGCACGGAGTATGGCGCTCTTGAACCCATCGAGCGCTAGTCGCTGTGTTGCTGAGATACTGCATGACACTGAGTATTGGACTCCTGAATCCACCGAACACTAGTTGCTTTGTGTTGCTGAGATTCTGCATGGCATAAAGTATGGCACTCCTGAACCCAACGAGTGATAGCCGCTTGGTGTCATTGAGATCCTGTGTAGCACCGAGTATGGCACTCCTGAATCCATGAAACGCTAGTCGCTTGGTGCTGTTGAGATCCTGCATGTCACTTAGTATAACAGTCCTGAACCCATCAAGCGCTGTTCCCTTGGTTTCACTGAGATCTTGCATGGCAATGAATATGGAACTCCTAAACGCATCGAGTGCTAGTGGCTTGGTGTTATTGAGACCCTGCATGGCACTGAGCGTGGCACTCCTGAACTCATCGGGCGCTAGTCACTTGGTGTCGCTGAGATCCTGCGTGGCACTGAGTATAGCAGTCCTGAACCCATCAGTTCCAAGACAGTTTGCGAGACAGTTGTGAGATTGCTACCAACGCGAGCAGCAGTATAGAAGAACAATGAACCGCAGTCTCGATTGACTACGGTCCTCCTGCTGTCGAATTCCAATATGTGAAGGTAGACACTTCTTTTTCTTATACGAAGTAGAAAACGGTAGTCTCACAAACAAAAACAACGAACCGTGATTTCTGAATGAGAAAACCGTTGCATAATCTTTCCTTGTATATACAGTGTAGATAACTTTACTCCCACTTACTCCGAGAGGTTGCTCTCAAATATTAATGAGTTCCATGTGTAAGTATACACTTGAATTCGTGCTAATTCTGTCAGCTTGGTGGGAAGTAGAACTCGTATGCTTCGCGCACTGATATATTTTACAAGCGCCAAAATTAGTACATAATTTTGCCTGTCGACGTTTCCCCGTTGTTTCTTGAATCTAGAGTGCAACATTTTATCCAGATTCGCGTTTTCTGTGATTTTCCTAAATGGCTTAAAGCAAATACGGGGATGTTACTTCTCAAAGGGCATGGCCGATTTTCTTCCCTATATCCTCGTCAACGGGACATTGAACACTTATTTCGTTCTTCTTCGACAACATCTCGGTTGCCTGGTGACAAAAAAAATAGAAACACCAACAAGGAAATGTGCTAGATAAACGAAAGTTGGTAGGCGAGTTTCTAGAACTGAAAGATTATGTCTATTCAAATTTCGCACCTGACGCGTAAGACTGGTGCTAGTAGCATCAATATGAGGATGCAAATCAGGTTTGCTTCAAATACTCGCTGTAACGGTCATGAGCGTCAGTTACCTTTGAGATTTGACGTTGCAAGTTGACGTTAGTCAAGAGTGCTTTTTAGGATTTACATAAACGATCTGGTTGATCGTGTCAGGGCATTAGACTGTTTGCCGATGATGCTGTAGTCAACAGGAAAATGGTACCACACGAAAGTTGTGAACGAATCAATGAGGATTTGCAGAAAATAAATGCGTGGTGTAATAACTGGCAGTTATCTCTCAATATTAGTAAGTGTAACCTACAGCGTATAACAAGACGAAAATCCCCATTATTGTACAAGTACAAAATAAATGCCCAGTATCTAGGTGTGACTATTCCAAATGATCTCAAGTGGAATGATCAGATTACACAAGTAAGGGGCAAGGCGAACTCTAGATTGTGGTTTATTGGTAGAATCCTGAAGCGATGCAATCCTTCAGCAAAGGATATTGCTTACAATACGTTAGTTCGTCCAGTATTAGAGTATTGTTCGTCTGTATTGGACCCTTACCAGTTGGGTCTGATTCAAGAGATTGAGGAGGTCCAAAGAAGAGCGACAAGATTCATGACTGGTACATTTAGCCATCGCGATAGTGTTACAGATCTCAGAGAAAATTTGAAGTGGAACACACTTGCAGACAGACGACGCCCTACACGGAAGGGGCTGCTCACTAAATTCCGAAATCCGATCTATTCAAAGATAAGGGAAATTAGAGCTCGTACTGAGGCGATCGCACAATCGTTTTTCCCTCGCGCGATCAGCGAGTGGAACAGAGGGGGGGGGGGGGGGGGGGGGAATATGACTTTGGCGCGAATTGTGCCCTCCGCCACACAGCACTTGGTGGCTAGCGGAGTATATATGTAGATGTAGAATGCCTTTAAAGGCGGCAAAGACGCCATTATCAACAGCTCACTGAGTTTGAACGAGGTAGTGTAATATTGCTAATAGAAGCTGAATCGTCCATACGCGATATTGGAGAAATATTTTGTAGGAATGTAGCCACTGTACATAACTGCTGGCAGCACATGTCACGGGTAGGTACGGTAGCAAGACCAGGAGCTCTCATTTCTTACTCAGAGCTACCACGCAAAGTTCCACTCGCAACTGCGCCCTGAATCCGCACGGTCTAGCTATGTGTGGGCACGCGGGACAAATTACCCGATGTATTATTCCACAGATTTGCTCGGAAAGACTTACTGAAGGACTCGTATCAGGTCAGTGAATCAAAAAGAGCCGCCAGCCTCGCTTCGAATTACTCCATGTTGTTCTAGTGATCTTCAGTCCGAAGACTGGTTTGATTCACCAGTACACGCTAGTCTATGCTGTGCAAGCCTCTTCATCTCCAAATAAGCACTGCAGCCTACATCTATTTGAATCTGCTTAATATATTCGAGAGTTGGTCTCCCCTACAATTTTTACGTCACTCCATAACGATAGCCCTCCATACATCTAAAACTTTTAGTGTCTCCTTTCCTGATCTAATTCCCTCAGCCTCGCCTGATTTAATACGACTACGTTCCATAACCGTTGTTTTGGATTTAGTTATGTTCATCTTATGCCCCCGTTTCAAGGCACTGTCCATTCCGTTCGAATGTTCTTTCTATTTCATTGCTATCTCTGACAGAGTTACAATGTCATCGGCAGACCTTAAGGCTTTTATTTCTTCTGACTGAACTTTGATTAACTTTCCATTTTTTCTTTGGTTTCCCTTACTGTTTGTACAATGGAAAGATAGAATAACATCTGGGATAGGGTATAATCCTGTTTCACTCTCTTCTCAACTACTGTTTCCCCTTCATGCCCTTATAACTGCCGTCTGATTTCTGAACGAGTTGTAAATAATATTTCCCGTCCTGTATTTTACTCCTGCCACCTTCAGAATTTTAAAGACTATACCCCAGTCAACACTTTCAAAGCTTTCTCTAAACCTGTTAATGCTATAATCGTAGGATTCCCTTCCTTTAACCTATCTTCTACGCCAAGTCGCAGACTAAATATTGCTTCATGTGCTCCTACATTTTTTCAGAACCAAAAATGATCTTCCTCGAGGTCGGCCTGTACCAGTTTTCTAATTATTTTTAAATAATTCGTGTTATTATTTTGCAAACATGACGCATTAAACTGATAGTTCGGTAATATTCACACCTATCAGCACATTCTTTCTTTAGATTTGGAATCTTTTTAAAATTGTATTATTGTTGGAGTCTGAAGGAATTACCCTGTCCCGTACATCTTGTACACCTGGTGGAATAGTGTTGTCATTACTGGGTCTCCCTAGGACATCAGTAGTTCTGAGGGTATGCTGCCTACTCGACAGGTCTTCGTTCGATTCACGTGTCTCAGTGTTCTGTCAAATTCTTTTCGCAGTATCATATCTCCCATCTCATCTTCATGTACTTCATCGGCTCCCTTGTATTAGCCCCTCTATATATTCCTTCCACCTATCAACCTTCCATTCTTTCCTCGTTACTGACTTTCCATCTGAGCTCTTGAAATTTATACAGCTGTTTCTATTTCGTCCTAAGGTCGCTTTAATTTCTCTATGAGCGGTATGTATCTTTCCTCTAGTTATACATGTTTCTATAATCTTGCATTTGTTCTCTAGCCATTCCTGCTTAGCCGTTTTGCAATTTTTATCAGTCTAATTTTTTGACATCTATATTTCCTTTAACTTGTTTCATTTCCCACTTTTTGTATATTCTGCTTCTATCAGCTAAATTCAATATCTCCTGTGACATCCAAAGCATTCTAAAAAGCCTTCTCCTTTTACTTATTTGGTTCACTACTGACCATTTTACTCACTACAATGGGTTAAAACTCTCACTCCTCGAATGTCACTACTGAATGCTCTTCTAGTAATCCAACGACTTTCAGAAAATTCTCAAATCTGAACACTAATTTGGAACACGTACCCCTCGTACAGTTACTACACCGACTCTAACTGGTTTCCAGCAACCACTGCCGACAATGTCCTCTGGAAACACAATAGGATAACACCTGAAAGGTAAAAGGGGCTAAGTCAAACAAAAACACTAAACGTCGAGTTTCTGCGAAAGCAAATTTAAGTTACTGGTTCAGTTAGACCTCGGTAACTCCGTCACTTTTATGAACCATGACGTCCAGCTAGCCAATGGCAACATGTTCTGACGTGAGGACTCCGCCTAAGAAGAACGTATTCGCTGACCAAATCGCAGCACTCAGCCGTAACACTGGAAAATGACAAACAGAAATTCCACGTCCACGGACGGAAACGCACTTTCAAGCTCTTGTAGACTTCCGTATCAGCAGAATAACGTTGCCAGTAACTGAGGATCAATCACTACTGAATTCATACGAGCAAAACTTAAAATATCTCCTCCACAGGGCCTACGACTGTATTCCTTTCCCCCTCCCTCCCCCCCCCCCCCTCCCCGAGGTCTGCCAACCGACTTCAGAATTTTGCGAGCCCCTAGCAGTTGCACTAAATTGTTTTACCTCCAGGCTTTTTAACCAGTCAGATTCAAGAGCTGCATGCAGGTAATTTCATTGGCCATTTGCCACTACTCGCGCTAATAACACTCCGCGTCAAAATGCTGCTTCCTGCTATGGCTTTTCAACAGTTTATTTCTAATATGTGCTTGAAAACACTTGCTGACATGGGAACGTCACTATCCCTTAAGCTAGCATAGTAGGCACCGGGCCCAACATAAAGACTACCTGATCAAAAGTATCCGAACACCTGTTAATGGTTGTGTCCTCCTTCGCCTTTATGACGGCTTGCACACTGCTGGGGACACTTTCAACCATATGTTTGAACGTTTATGGAGGAATATCAGCCGATTCTTCGACAAGAGCCGAAACCAGAGACGATAGTGATGCTGGAACGCTGGGGTCTGAAGCGAAGTCGACGTTCTGACTCATCCCAAAGGTGCACCACTAGGTTCATGTTGGAACTTTTAGCAGGCCAGACCATTTCAAAAATGTTATTGTCTAAGAGCCATTACCTGAAAGATGCTGCTTTGTGGTGGGGTCATACAGATACAAAAATCATCGTCCATTCCTCCATTGTACGCAGCACACGGTGTTGTCGTCCGCTCCCGAGTGACGCCGGCACGGTAGTTCAGCGTGTTCGGTCAGAGAGCTGGCTGCTCTCTGTAATAAAAATAACTGAGTAAAAGGATCAACAACGAACTTCATTTCATCCCCATCGACGCGCAAGTCACCGAAGTGGCTTCAGATCGAAAGACTTGCACCCTGCGAACGGTCTACCCGACAGGAGGCCCTAGTCACACGACATTTATTTGCGGTGCTGTCATATTTGTTCATATCCTTCCACATGTAGCATTTTTTAAGCGCAATAAGCAAACCACCCCCTAACAACGAAAAACATCCACAAACCGTAACACCACTTCCTCCGTACATCACAGTTGGCACTACACATGACAGCAGGTAACATTCTCCATGCATTCACAACGCTCCACTGTTCAGTGGCGTCTTTCCTTACACCACCTTAAGCGGCGCTTAGCATTGATTACAGAAATATGTGCTTTGTGAGGAGCAGCTCGACTGTTGTATAATATTCTTTTTATCTCCCTAACCACAGTAATTGTGGTAGCTGGACTGCTAGTACCACTTCGGAACTCACGAATGGTTCCTTCCGTTGATTTCATGCGATATTTTACAGCTGCTCTCTGCAGTGCTCAGAAGTCCCTGTCCGCCGGTATATGAGGTCTGTCTGGTCTCGATTTAGCTGTGGTTATTCCTTCCCGTTTCCACCTCACAATCACATCACCAACAGCTGACTTGAGCACCTTTATACGGGTTGAAACGTCTGCAACTTTAGAAGAGTTGAAATGTTCCTGATGGATTTGTTACTCAGGTGATATCCGATGACGAGTCCACGTTTTTGAAGTCACTGACCTCTCCTGACAGACGCATTCTACTATTACTGCTTATTAACTGACAAATATAGCTTACGCAGATGTAAACCGCCTATCGTTCTTGCGAAAATCATTCGAAATATTTGGAATATTGTAGAAAGGCCAGACCAGCATCTACAGGCTGTCGAGCGCCCCCTTCCGCCAGAATAGCACGAACCTGCTCTGGCGTTCCTCAACGCCCAAAAGGACAACCCGACGTTTGCGGTCGGAAATCACATATTTCAACTCTATCTCGGGGCCCCCTTTTCTCCGGCCGAGCCTCAAAAGCCATTCAACGATAATTATTCTTGCAATTCAGTGAGACGACGTAGCGGATGAGGTGTTAGATACGTATTTGGGAATACTGGGGCTCAGAACCCGACTATCCATTCGAGTATAGTTACCTCCTTACATACTTTAGGCAAATTCCCAGAGAAATCATTGCCCGGTCCTCCTCCAGCTGAACTGGTTCTCCGTTCATAATGATCTCTACGTCGACGTTTCTGGCTGTTCAGGACTTATTGAATATGTATTCCCAGTATTTCACAGTGTTAGGCGTATTTGAGTAATGGGAATTAAAATCATACTTTTACTGCCGTATCTATCATCACATTAACATGCGCAGCCTGAAAAATCTGATACCACACTACTGGAAGCATAAATATCAACTCAGTGAGCCACTTGTGTATTATCTAAGCTCACGATAACTTTCTAGCAAAGCCGATATATTAATCAATGGTATTTTTTCCTTTAATTGCTAAGTTTTTGTTTCCTAGTTTCATCTATCAAACACAAAACAGTCTTTATGTCAACAAAATGGGAAAGTGAATTGTACCTTGACACCACGTGTGAAGATCACACGTCAAATGTCACATAGACAACTATGGTAAGAAACTGAACAGCCCTTGCTACACAAAATTATCCGATTATTCTGTGTCTTCTTTCTCTGTCTTGACTCAGCTATAATTCATGTGTAACACCAGTTCTCCATAACGATGAGATTTCGTGCCGTGACATCGACAGAATTTGAACTTTTGCCACCAGCTCATATTCTCAGGCATAGCGTGGGGCCCTTTAGTGCCAAGATGGGAAACAAGTTTCTGATCCACGAAAATCACAAACTAAGAGATGCCTTTCATTAATACTTTCGTGTCAGATTCTTCAGCAACGTGGGCGGATGGCTTTGTCTCGCTGCCTAGTCAGATACAAAGAAACGTATACAAAAGGGATGTCTTGATGCTGATGTAACAAGCTTTTACGAGGTCGCTAAATGTTTACGCAGTGCAAGTTACGTGCCTGTTGCTTGGCCAAGTAGGTCAAACTGTGCGGAATAAATGTTTTGTCAGGCTGTCGCTGCAGGCTACCGTGCCGCTGTTCACTGCTGTGTATTGGGTTGCCGGAGTATCAGGCGAATGCCTGTGACTCCCACGGACGCTCGTAGATACAGAGTAGCACCTCCGAGGTGCACCCGTACTCCGCCCGCACACATTCGCTAAATCACTGCTGAATGCAGAGCTAAGGTCCAGCAAAGCACCATATGAGATGCTGCAATAACAACAAGTGGTTAGGTACCTAAAGAAGTACTCACACTTCTCTAATATGACATATTTTTCATTACTCGATGTCTTCTAATTTCAAATAATTAGCTGCTGCTTTAAAAACCACAGATCCTACGGCATAATTGCCAAAACGTATGATATGCATTTCGGCTCTTTTGAACGGCTCTTAGAGTATTTCTGTTTGCTTTTTGACTACAGGTATGGCGTGCCTCGGTACCTATATTCATTAACGCGGTAACATAACTTCAAACTATGCTACAATCATAAGGCAACATGGTCCGCCCCGGTAGCTGAGTGATCAGCGTAACAGACTGTCAATCCTAAGGGCCCGGGTTCAGTTCTCGGCTGGGTCGGAAATTTTCTCCACTAAGGCACTGGGTGTTGTGTTGTCCTAATCATCATCATTTCATCCCCATCGACGCGCAGGTCGCCGAAGTTGCGTCAAATCGAAGGATCTGCACCAGGCGAACGGTCTACCCGACGGGAGGCCCTAGACACACGACATTTCCATTTATAAGGCAACACAGGCATATCTCAGAAATATCTTATAATGGAAACCAAGAAACGCTTTCGTACAATCAGCATTTACAGCTATACACGTGACTGAATACTTCTTCAGTATAAAATGAATTTATTGTAAAATAAAAATGTCGTATGGAATTCTTGGGTGAAATAGCCTACGGCCAAGTTCAGCCGCATGTCTGGAAGAGTGTTGTTCCACCACGTACAATGTCTCTTGTGTTTTCGGATATGTGAGAGGTGGTATTTGTATCTTTAGGCCGGCCGGTGTGGCCGTGCTGTTCTAGGCGCTACAGTCAGGAACCGCGTGATTGCTACGGTCGCAGGTTCAAATCCTGCCTCGGGCATGGATGAGTGTGATGTCCTTAGGTTAGTTAGGTTTAAGTAGTTCTAAGTTCTAGGGGACTGATGACCACAGATGTTACATCCCATAGTGCTCAGAGCCATTTGAACCTTTTGTTTTCGGATATGTGAGAGGTGGTATCTGTATCTTTAGGCCGGCCGGTGTGGCCGTGCTGTTCTAGGCGCTACAGTCTGGAACCGCGTGATTGCTACGGTCGCAGGTTCAAATCCTGCCTCGGGCATGGATGAGTGTGATGTCCTTAGGTTGGTTAGGTTTAAGTAGTTCTAAGTTCTAGGGGACTGATGACCACAGATGTTAAGTCCCATAGTGCTCAGAGACATTTGAACCTTTTTTTTTTGTATCTTTAGGAATGTATGTGCGTAGTGTAGTGTTGTGTTTGTATTAAAACTGCGGTGATGTTTGGAATTTAATTCATCCCATTGGTGCAAACACTGCTGATTAGGAACTTTACGTCATCACCTCTCCTCTCCTTGACGGCCAAATACTGGCAATGAAAATTTCATCCACCACGAGGGTTCGAACCAGCTTACCTCCGAGTCGAACACCACCGCACAGGCGGGCTTTAGCGACGTCGGCCTCGGAGGCGGGTTTTTATAAAGTTGTTCTCTCCGATGAAATGAGATAACGGAGGGCGACGACACGTGACTCTTGATGTTATCAGCGAGTATCAACTGCCGAGATATTTTTGTAGATTACTTCGTACGTGTGATACAGTAAGTACTACTGACAGAAAACTTCTGATAGTTCGATCAATTCTTTTACTTTACAATGCATCTCACTTATAAGCAGAGACATAAGTGCTGTTATACTGATTTGCTCCTTACAATATAATATCGAGGAAACATAACAACAAAGACTTGATGACAATCACAGGTCATTTGGTGAGTTAGCTGTGCACCGCAAACAGAACCGCAGCAGCACAGTTCTGGCATACTAAAAATTATAACAATGCATTAAACATTTCCTTCTCTGCAGCTGCTTGTGTTCCCATTAGCTAGTGGGATGCTGATCGTTCTTAGAAGACTAATTAAAGTAACGGGCTATGCATAGAATTAGAATTAATATTTTTTGATCGAATTCTTTTACTTATCATTAGTATTCACTTTATTTTTAAGCAGTAACTTGCTCTTTCAGTAACAACATACTCTTTTCTTCTTATTGTCGTAGTTAGTTCAACGGTTATTTGAAAAGCTGAGCGGTTCTAGGCGCTTCCGTCCAGAACCGCGTGAGTGCTACGGTCGCAGGTTCGAATCCTGCCTCGGGCATGGATGTGTGTGATGTCCTTAGGTTAGTTAGCCTTAAGTAGTTCTGAGTTCTAGGGGACTGATGACCTCAGATGTTAAGTCCCATAGTGCTCAGAGCCATTTAAAAAGCTCCATAACAAACGGCTCTGGGTATCGATTACTGATCGTGTGTTTATAAGCTACTATTGTATCCAGTATGTCACAGTACGTCGCACTATAGAAAACCAGACGCTGGGTCAAAACAAAATATATAAATAAAATGAAAAATATAGAGTACAATACTCGTCACTTTGTCAGCCTGCAACTTGGATCGTAAAGCAACAGCCTCAGCATAGTCTCAGTCATCATTTAATGGATGGAGACGATTAGGCCTACACGTAGTACATCTACTGCGGAGTAAATTTTAACGTGATACTTAGTCGTAAACGGAACACATCGCTCCTTATTTCATGTAATACCCGGATTTATACTTTCATAACGTTTGTCTAGGGCATCCTGATCTTGATAAATTACGTATGTCCTCTCAGACTAGAAGTGGATCACACTTGTGAAAACAAAAACACCTGAATACTCACTGACGAGTTAACATTTCCGTCTCTTCTACAGTGGAAAGTGGAAAGCTTCTTATCTACAGCTTTATGCAAGTAATTCAGACATTAAGCTATTAAATATGCAACAACACATTATATCTTCAGTCTGTTCCCATTTTCCCTTTGAACGCTTAATAAATGTATTTTGTCTAATATTCGTAAGCATCAGTAACATTTCGCTCATTCATCTGCACGCCGCCAACCGACAAGGAAGTTATATGTTGTCCTCTGTGAGTATGTAAACGCCACTCCATAATCTAAGTTGCTAACGAACTACTGTGCGGTGGCGTACGAATTAGAAGTGCGCCGGAACGAATCCTGGTGGTCGAAAATCTTCACTACAAGTGTTTACTTGGCGAGGGTGGACAGATGGTGGCGTAAAAAGATTGCGACCTTGCCTAGATCGGCGATCATGGATTCCTACATCTGCACACCTACGCTCATTCCCTGAGTGCGGGAGTAGTTTGATGAGTACACAGAACGAAGTCAGTGGTACACTTCTTCTGACAGTCAGTGATGATAGATACAATAAACGCTATGTTCATGTGGGATGACTCGCATTCGGAAGGACGACGGTTCAATCCCGCGCCCGGCCATCCTGATTTAGGTTTTCCGTGATTTCCCTAAATCGCTCCAGGCAAATGTCGGGATGGTTCCTTTCAAAGGGCACGGCCGACTTCCTTCCCCGTCCTTCCCTAATCCGATGAGACGGATGACCTCGCTGTCTGGTCTCCTTCCCCAAAACAACCAACCAACCATGTGGGATGACAAATTTTTATCCTTACTCCGAGGATACGTTTCACAGGTAACGTGTATCGTAATTGTATTCTGTGAGTTTAGGTAGCACATTTCAAATGCAATCATTACAACCCCGACTGGATCATAGATAATTCGACAAAAACTTGCAGCGGCCGTTGGGGCCGAGCGGTTCTAGGCGCTTCAGTTTGGAACCGTGCTGCTGTTACGATCACAGGTTCGAATCCTGCCTCGGGCATGGATGTGTGTGATGTCCTTAAATTAGTTAGGTTTAAATAGTTCTAAGTCTAGGGGACTGATGACTTCAGATGTCAAGTGTTATGTCTAGACAAGACAGCCTAGACACAATGAGAGGAAGCCGAAAGGCACGCGCTAAGCCAAAGCAGGGTGCGTGAGGTCTGAAACAGGATACGTTATGAGTGCTATAAAGAAAAGTACGTAGCTTCTGGAATACTTAACTTTAATCCATCCTTTTGGTACATCTGGAGATTGTGGCGATACAAGTGAGATTCTGTAGATACATGCAATGTTACTAATGGCGCCTTGCTAGGTCGTAGCCATTGACTTAGCTGAAGGCTATTCTAACTATCTGCTCGGCAAAGGAGCGAGGCTTCGTCAGTGTAGTCGCTAGCTACGTCGTCCGTACAACTGGGGCGAGTGCTAGTCCGTATCTCGAGACCTGCCTTGTGGTGGCGCTCGGTCTGCGATCACTGACAGTGGCGACACGCGGGTCCGACATGTACTAATGGACCGCGGCCGATTTAAAGCTACCACCTAGCAAGTGTGGTGTCTGGCGGTGACACCACATCAAGTCCCATAGTGCTTGGAGCCATTTGAATTTTTTGAAAAACTTGCAATGACTGTCAAAGCACACATACTAAACCAACTGTTTTCACAATTGTTGTGAGATCTCTCCCAACTAGAGCGTATGACTCTTCTTTTTCCGCTTTGTGAGGACAATCACTTTAGGATGGTAGGGCTAATTAAACTGAAGTTGTTCTAAATGTGCATTCTACACAGCTTGCAGTGCGATGCTGGCGGTTTAGAACGCCAATGTAGAATTAGCTACCTGAACCCCAAAGTTTCGTTAATGCTGCCTCCAAGCCACAGGACCTTAATAAGTTTGATCAAAAATGCGTACTGCTAACTAATTCCACTGTTTTATTCAGGGGATTAGCGATGCTAGGAGTCACCCTAACTCATGAGTTGGCTATCTCACTGTGGCATTGTTCATGCAGTATTCGTATGACTTAAAATTATGTAATACTGTAAAAAAATTACAAACAATAAACTGTAAGCAGCCACTGCTTGACAAATCAGATTCCTACAGCGTGTCTCGAGGCTCAGTGCCTTATCATTAACAACTTTATTTGCTCAAGTGTCCACGGCACCGATATATTAATTTATGCAGCACATAGTGGACAATGTTTTCTTTTGAGAAACCTTATTATATCGCGCAATAACATTTTATTACGATTACTATTTGCATCGGCCGGCCGAT
This sequence comes from Schistocerca americana, assembly GCF_021461395.2. Lineage (NCBI taxonomy): Eukaryota > Metazoa > Arthropoda > Insecta > Orthoptera > Acrididae > Schistocerca > Schistocerca americana. Next base: position 662,915,598 of record NC_060130.1, read on the forward strand.
GTAGCCGAGTGGTTCTAGGCGCTTCTGTCCGGAGCCGCGCGCGTTGCTGCTTCGGTCGCAGGTTCAACTCCTGCCTCGAGCATGGATGTGTATGATGTCCTTAGGTTAGTTCGGTTTAAGTAGTTCTACGTCTAGGGAGCTTAGAGCCATTTGAGCCATTTGAACTATCTGCGTCTTCTGGTATGACGTTCGCCTGAGCCAAGATTAAATGTCAGCAGCGATGTCTATGTGTCTGCCTTCGGCTACCAATGGAGATCAGTGTTGAGTCTTGAAATACTACAGACCGCAAGACGTGGAAGACATGTACCTTCTGATAACCTACAAGTCTCGTAACGTGTTGAATGAAGAGATTTTAACCTGCGAATTGTCACGGAGTACCGTTTGTGGCTTCTACGCTACAGTGTACCACAGTTAAGGTAGGCAAAAATGAAAAGCTCTAGTTTCAACATAATTTTGTAAATCGTATCTAGATCGTTGGAACTACTTCTTTGCTAGGAACCCAATTTTCAGCCAAGGAAGTGCCTTCCTGAAAGGTAGCAACAGCTTTGTTTCGATTAACTTCTTTTTGTCGGTGTGTTCCAAATACCACATAACTGCAGCAAGTGCTTTCCTCTTGGGCGGTTCGCCATCATGGCAGTCACGCCACTGACGGAGCAAAGACGATTTGGTTTTAACGTCCCATTAATACAGAAGTCATTATAAACGATGCTTAAGATCGAGCTGTCTCAAGAACCGAGAGGGAAATCTGTCGTGCTCTTTCAAAGGAACCCTCCCGGTAATTTGCGTGGAGCAATTTATAAAAATCACGGAAAACCTAAATATGGATGCCGGACGCGTATTTGAAGCGTCGTCTTCCCGAATGCGAGTCCAGTGTGCTAACTACTGTGACACCTCGCTCGGTCACGACAGTGGAAGCTACACACAGCAGAAAGTACAACTAACAGGCATTAGCCAAGCTTCTGCCAAGTAAAACCAAAAGCCAACATCATAAAATGCAGCTAAACTGACCATTCTTCTCGTATGACTCCGAATATGAAAGACGTAATTGATATCGTGCTCCGTTCCTCAGACCTAATTAACTGGGTATGGACGTGAAAGCCAGCCTAAAGACGTCTTGAAAATGCTTTCCACATTCGTACATGCCGATTTGTTCCTGGTATACACTTTTCACGCCACCTTATGGAGCTTTTAGGATAACGGCTGTGGAAATGCAACCGGATGAATGCAGTATTTTGATGGCAGCGCTTTGTACGTGGAAGTGGATGGTTGAAAGGTAACTTGATAAGATGAAGAATCCCCAGATATATCATGTGTGGGTGAGTGTCTCACGGAGGAAGTTTTTAACATTTTTGTCACTGTCAAATTCAAACGTTGCTAGAGCCACACACGAGGCACTGGCAGTTTGTATCGGCAGAGTATTGTTCTTGAGTCGACATATCGCATTTGTATCACAGGATGATACGGTAACAAATCAAGATCAAATATGTGCCAAATCTCTGATTTGTCAGGAGAACCGAGAAACAATGTATCGCTCTTTATATATAGCTTATCTGTATCCAAAAAATTGAGAAGATACTCTGATATCACAGAATTAAGCCGCTCACTTCGTCACTGCAAAAAATAATAAAACAAATCAGAAAATAAATAATTTATACATACAAGGGAACACTAATAAACTGACTGGTTCTCAGTCGGAATAAGAAAGTTTTTGCTTCAATTGCCATTAATATTTGGGCAATATGTTCTACGTGTGATAATAAAAAATACTCAGTTCTATCCGAACAGGCCTCGGAAGGCCCAACAGTATCGACGGACCGCTGTGTCCTCCTCAGCTGAGGGGATGATGCGGATACGGAGGAGCATATTGTCAGCACACCGCTCTCGTGGCCGTTGTCAGTTTTCCTAACCGGAGCTGCATCTTCTTAGTCAAGTAGCTCCTCAGCTGGGGTCACAAGGGCTGAGTACGTCCTGCTTGCCAACTGCGCTCGGCGGACGCGGACGGTCACCCATCCGAGTATTAACCAAGCCCGACAGCGCTGAACTCCGGTGATCTGACGTGAACCATTGTTGCAACTGCGGCAAGATCGTTAGCTCATTTGTAAAAATAAAGCTACAGAAATACTATAGTAATGTTTTAACAACCAATTCGCATATATTTTATATTTTTAGATGAAAATAACAAAATGAAATTCAAGAAAAATCTTTCGATACGACTTCTGTTTCTTACACAACCCCATTCTTGGGATCAGATGTTACAAAGTTCACAGTAGAACTTCATGTGCTGTTGAGGAAGACATGGCACCATAGGCAGGAGGTCTTCCTGTTTTGTAGTCGGTAAACACGGCTGCTTTCTCAGATGACGTGTGGCATAGCACTCTCAGTGTTTCCTCTTTTGAATTCATTGACATTTTTCCATTCTTCTGTTTCAGAGTAAGAATTTTTAATAGATGTTTGAGGGGAATGAGTATGAGACATTTTGATCATAGGCCTATTGTATTTGGAGCTCGTACACGCTTATAGTGGCAACATTTCGGCAGTATCTTTAAAAGCAAAGCAGTTGTTTGCATTGGAATTGCGTGGAATGGGTTCATAGCTTCTAACTCAAGGATCTTCCTTGCCCTTCTTTCACCTTGCACCCATTAGTGATAAACGTTTGAAAGATTTTCTCAGTGATTTGGCTCTTGGAAAAAGTCTAGGGACACGCAACAGAGTACCGAGAACACAATAGTTTTGTGTTAGCGGAAGAGCCAACACCGTGTTACGAGTGGAGGCCGAAATGCACGCGTTTTAGCTCAAGCAGGCTAGCGTGAGGAGGGAAGAACTATACTGACGTGAGGTCTGGAACATGACAAGGAATGAGAATTCACAAAGCGGACGTAGTTAGTTTGATACTTAACTTTAATCCATTAATGATGAACGTCGCTCTTGACGGTACATGACTGACAATATTATCTGTTCACAATACATTCTGGAAGATAGTACCTATAGTAACCGAATATGGCGCCTTGCTAGGTCGTAGCAAATGACGTAGCTGAAGGCTATACTAAACATTCGTCTCTGCAAATGAGACCGTATGTAGACAGTGAACCATCTCTAGCAAAGTCGGCTGTACTACTAGGGCGAGTGCTAGGGAGTCTGTCTAGACTAGACCTGCCGTGTGACGGCGCTCGATCTGCAGTTACTGATAGTGGCGACACGCGGGTCCGACGTATACTAACGGACCCCGGCCGATTTAAAGGCTACCACCTAGCAAGTGTGGTGTCTGGCGGTAACACCACAAATAGCACTGAACTTTATGAAAAAATGACGCCTAGAGCGTTTGACATTTACACTCATAAATATAACTACGTCGGTTACACTTATCTGCTGCTCGGTGTGACTGTGTTCGGTAGATGTCTTCTTTTAACCTACATTAAGCTCCGAGTAAGGTAAGAATGGTGTGAAACGGTCGGTACGTGATCTGGACGAGCGAGTGTGTTCTTATCGGTTGCTAACTAGAGTCGGCTGTGGCGCCCGATAGCGCGAACAGTGGCGCTGCCAGCGAAGGCGCCGGCTGAGTGGCGCGTTATCTGCGAGGCGTGGGCCGAGGCGTCACAGCGTGCAGCCGTCATAGACGGCGAGGCATCCGCCGCTTTTCGCTAGCCGGCGAGTAAATGGGCCATGTGACCGAGGGTGGATTGTTGCGGCGGCGGCGGCGGCGGCGGCGGCGGCTGCGCCGGCGGCGTGGAGGGGGCAGCCCGCGGCGGGGAGACCGCAGGGGAGGGGGCGGGCGCCGCAGCCGGCGGCCGGCGGCTGGCGTGTCAGTGCGCGCGCGACCGCCGTCGCATGCTGTAGTCGGTGGTGCGGCCGCCATGTGGTCCGGTGCGTGCGACCACACGTGAGCCATGGGCAGCGACTTCACCCGCTAAGCCGCCACCCAGTCATGGTTAGGGTGTTCCACCTGGGGCTGGTTGCTGCTGTTCTGAGTGCCCTGTCGTTGGCCAGACCCCTACAGCCGGATAGACTGGAGGCGCACGAGCTGATGGTGGCGCCCGAGCTGGCCGTGCGCAGTGAGCGCAGCGCCAACCTGTCGCACATCACGGGACCCGCGCGCAAGATTCAGATGTACATCAAGAACAGACACTTGCAGATCCTGCCTGACGGCACCGTCAACGGCACGAGTGACGATGTCAGCGACTACAGTGAGTAGGAACCGGTCCTAAGCCCTGACACTTCCGCCGGAAGTGTTCTGCGTCTTGTCTAGGCTAGTCTTCCAGAACGCTGTGTCTTGCTTTGTCCACTTGTCTCCCTGCCTCTGTGACGAAACGTGAAAGTAGATTCTCAGTATCCCGCCATTGCCTGGAAATATCGACGTGACCACCTCTACTGGTGACTCCCACAATTTCTCCAAAAAATGAAAAACAAATAAAAAAATCGCAAACTTTACTTATATTTCCGAATTCCGGAGATGGACGAGGCTGATATTAAACTAGCTGAGTGAGAAAATTCGAGGCGTGAAGAACGTGTTTTGACTCCGTTGTGAACACCTAAATATACAACAGAAAATGTTGCATCATTCCTGAAATGTTCACGATTTGCTTAAAAACCGAAAAAATGTGTAAAAGTGCCTATTTCAAACTACTTCGTCTCGAAGTATCGTAATCATCCTGTTACACCTTCCTTCGAGCTCGCCGGAAGCAGTTCTCCGCCGAAAATGCTAGTAAGTCCAAAATTTAGACAACAACAGAGGTTCTTCCGTTCCGCTGTCATCTTATGAGCAGTATCTTTGTTTTTAATTTTTTGTTAAATGCCCAGTGACGGGGGGAAGATACTTTCGTCGACCGTTCCATTTTTCGGGAGCGGCCGAGGTAATTTACTACGAGGCCGAGGCCCGGCCGCGTATTGTCAGCCGCTACTCTAGAACATGATTTACGGCCAAGTAAATCCTTCCTTTCGATTTAAGAGGCGGGCGCATCTGTAGCGCAGCGGAGTCCCGCGGAAGCGGCCCTCGGGCCGTCTTCCGGGAGCGGGCTGCGGGCTCCCACCACCGTTTACCTTCGAATTAACGCGGATCTACTAACGGTAACGTGTTTGTGCAGCGGAACGTGTACGCTTCTAGTTGTCTAGTTCTTTCTTTCTTTGGCTCAAGTTTCCACATTTGTCCACAGACTGCACATAGTAACCGGTCGCTGTGAAATATTCCCCTCCGCAGTGGTCTCTCTTAAAACTGTCATTTTTCGCCTCAGCACACACACGTTTAGTGGTGGTGCGCTTCCCCTGATGCAAGTTAGCTGCAATGTGGCTGAGCAATCCGTGGTAACTGCTTTTATATTGCGCGTTTCTATTCGTATCGTACTGTTACGTTTACTAAGACTAGAGAAACTTATTGTGTGATATCGCGTTTGTTTAGCCCCCTTATCGAGCTCCACAGCTGTATTTCGCATTAACCTTGTACCCTGCAGCAATACCGATACATCAGTATGGTGTAATCGATTTGTAACTGTTTGATAATAGCTGCCCATAGTGGAACCGCCTTATACGTGCCTATCTCACTAACATTTAGCTTCTTTCATAATTAAACTTCCGACACACTGCAGTCACCACAGATTTCACTTTAATAAAAAGAAGAAACTGTTAAAGAAAGCAGACATTACATTACACGACATACAGATCTCACTTTAACGAATAAATTCGGTGGGACTACGGAAGAAAACTGAACTCACACTGGCTGCAGTCTTACTAACACGTTTTCGTGTCACCATTTCTTCAGTTTGTTCAATCCGACGTTTAGTACGCAGCGACACCGTATTACGTATTTCGTCGGTAATCTGGTGAAAACTATTGTAAGGGCAGTGTTTGAGTACCGCTGCTCCGAGAGCGAGAGCCATTGGTCTCGAATTCCGGGTACTGGCGGCTTTTGGGTTGCCATCTGACAGCATCGTAAGCAGGCCCGGGGAACGTGCGGAAGGTGGAGGCGGCGTTGTTTGTGCGGGCAGTCGAGCCGAAAATTATAGGCGCAGGCGGGGGCGGGTCGGGGGTCGCGGCGCTCCACTTGTCGCGGGTATCGGCGTCGGCGTCTTCGTCGGCAACGCGGGTACCCTTCCAAGGCCAGAGTGCTGCGCCAAAACCGGTTCGGTGCGCTGGCCGCGCCAAATCGCGATCCGCTTCCACCTGTGCCCGAGCCGCCACCACGCGCACCCACCTCCGCTGCTACTTACCCCGTCTAATCTCTCCTCTCCACACTTCCTTTTACGTCGCGCATTGAGGGTGAATAGGGCGGCCAGAGGCCGCATTATTTCCTACAGAACACCACAGTAAACACTGAATCGTGCGAAGTCTAGTTGTATACTATTGACTGCTAGGAGAACTCCCAATAACACGTAGCTGTAACTTGCAAGTTCTACGTCTGTGTTCCGCAAGACACCGTGCAATCTGTGGCAGAGTCCGTGTGGACCTCCATCGTACTATCCCATCTTGAAGCTGACGCACTCAAAAATGTTAAAAGCAGGCACACAGGTGACGCAGATCTGCGTATTGCACTGCAGGTTACGTGCTATTTTGTGACGCCGCCAGTGCGTCAAAACAAATTGCACATTTCCTCTTCGAATCTCCTCTGTTTAGATTATTTACTATTATGTGTCACAGTCGTCTAGAATCCTCTAAATGATAATACTTTCACTATTTGACCGTTATTTTATTTCCTTTTGGATACACTATTGCAACAACCTACATAAATCTCTCATTTTGTACTGTAACACCCCATAATAAGTGGCATTTACATTATGATATTAGTATGATTAAATAATTAATATTACCTTCTTGTCATGTAGTACGACATGCAGTACAACTAATTTCGAAATGACAATAATGAATCACTTAAAATGACTGTAAAGCCGAAATTGCAATATCTGCTGCAGAAGTAAATAAAATGAGTCAAATGACGAAACGATTGTCATTTTAGATACTGCGTGCGTGTGAAATCTTAAGGGACTTAACTGCTAAGGTCATCAGTCCCTAAGCTTACACACTACTTCACCTAAATTATCCTAAGGTCAAACACAAACACCTATGCCCGAGGGAGGACTCGAACTTCCGCCGGGACCAGCCGCACAGCCCATGACTGCAGCGCCTGAGACCGCTCGGCTAATCCCGCGCGGCATTTTAGATACTGCTCTCTTTCCTTCATTAACCAAAATCTCTAAGAGGCCCACACTGACGGACAGCACTTAAGATTCGATCGGATCTCTCTCGTACATGAAATACATTTTCTATCATTTTTCTAACGTTATTCCTTCTACGTTTACGTAATTCTTTCACCTCCAGACCGGTATTCCTAGATACTTCACTGCAGCATGAAACAATACTTGACTCGTTCCATAGGTTAAATGGCGACGGGAAAAACAAGCGGTTTTCATTTGTTTCTACATTTTATTACAAACTTTTAAACTACTGTGTACTACCAAGTTCTCTCTTTCCTTACCTTATTTAGTTGGGAAGGCTTGCAGAATGTGCAGTAAAGTAATACTTGGCAACTATCCAAGTTGCCACCGGCCCTACACCAACAGCACATGTTGGCCGTGGTCGAAACTACCACTGACTTCATCTCTACTGGAATGCCGTCTTCTCTTCAATATGTAAATCGTGTTCTCTGAACTTTCGTGTCAAATTATTGGCATAGCGAGAATCTGAGGCGCATATGAAGAAGCAACTTAACATTCTTCCTGCCGGTGTCTTGAAAATCACATGAAATTCCTGTGTGATAATACAGCCCTGCAAATATTTATGTAGATTGCCGATTCTTCGTTTGTCTAGCCCATCAAGCTGCTGTTAACACAACAATTGTGCTTGCGACTTAACACAAAAACCAAATAACTGTTGTTTAACGAAATCCCATTTTTTCACGTTTGCGATGAGTTTTGCTCATCTTAGTGTACATTGGAAGTGATCGAATTGTAGATAAGCTAATTAACGTTAACCACGCAAACTAGTTGGCAGTCTCATACGATACCATTTGATTCGTGGAAAGAGAAAGACAACTGACAGTAATGAGATGATGTGTACAATTATATCCTCGTCTTTCGCGTTTGAATTACATAACGTATAGAACTTATGTACAGTAATTAAAAGTAAATTTGAATGTTGCAAACTAAAGCGAATTTGTCATTGGTTAACGGTGTTTTCATATCGGTGGTAGATGGAAAAAATCGTTTTATTAGAAACCAATAATATTTATCTATTCTATGGCAGAGTTAGAGGTACAATGGACGTACCTGCTGGCAGAAAGGAAGCCACACGGTGCCCGCCGGGAGTGCCTCAAGAAAACTTGTCACAGTTGCCCGAGGCTCGGCTCGCATCAGACAGTTTCTTTCCGGATGCAACCCGCAACTCAGGCGCCTTTGTGTAGGTCTCCGCTCAGTTCCTGTTCTTATTTTGCTGGAAGACTAAACAGTATGTTATGGCTGGAATATCCGTGCGTGTACTCCCAGCTGTATGAAACTGGAAGAATAAAAGCTTTCTCCGACGCACATCTTCACTGTCAAAGTAAGATGTTCAGAAATCGTGCAATGCAGATAGTAGAGAATTCAGCAACAATCACCCTCTATCACTTGACATAGGTCAAACAGTGCATAACATACAGTTGGCGTACTTTCAATTAAAGTGTCGTGGGAGCATAGTACAGGAAAGAAACCGTTGAACGCTTTTAGACTCGTGCATCATGGATCTACTAAGAAGTTCTTCCAATGTACCTCTGACACATGTAAAATATCGTTATTTTGAAAAGTAAAGGATGTTTCCGAGTGAGTTATCTAAATAAAAACCTTAAACAAAAATGCTCGAAGGTTTTCTGTTTGATCTCTCTCAGCGAAACTTGAAATTGGGAGAGGTTGTGGTAGGTCTCGAACCCACAACTCTCTTACAACAGTCCATTCGTTTCGGAGAATACGGATAAGGGACACAACAGTGTTCAGTAATATCACCAACAATGCAAAGAACGTTTTATCATAGGCACAGGTATGCAAATTTATGGTGGTACTGCAATGCAGGCCAACATCTTTAAAATCTCACGACCGTTCACTAGAGAATTTCTGGACTCACCCAGAATTGATGAAAAAAATGATAAGCGTGTTTTTAATTTGGCATTATTTAATTCAAGCTTATTTTGTTTCTAAAGAGAATGAATAAGAAATCATTATCTCCGGCATACCGTATATATTTTTAAATTACTCCGCAAGAAGGTAAAGAGAGTGTAGATACAGTTGTGGGATCTACTGCCTTTACGAAGTAGAAAGATCTGCGCTGGAGGTAAATGGCATGTCAGTAGATTTCAATAGATGAAAATAAACCAAAAGTCCCTTAGTCCTACAGGTTAACGGTATTACTGAAATTTTTATTGTTTTTTTCTGCGCAGCAATATGTGAGAGGGGTTACAGTATTTGGTTCGTAGGGACCGCAGAAATACCGATAAGGGAAAATATAGGCTGAAAATGGTATATATCATATACAAAATTCACTTTAACGCTTTAAGTACAGAAATTTTTATTTATTTTTTTCTGACTGTGGCGTTTATGATCTTTATCTTACCAAGGAGACGAGAAATGACTGAGGAGTGTTATTTTCTCTCCCATGAACTGAACACTGAAGTGGAAATGTATGTGTTAGGATGTTTGAGGGTCCTTTCTGTTGTGTATTCCGGCTACACACCGCTGTACCATGCTGAATTTGAGAGTTAACATGGATAACAAAAATGAAGGTTGAATTACGTGAACTGTCGGCGAAATCTTTCATGTCACGATGAAATGCCTTAAGACAACTAATTTTCGTTACCAAATTTACTACAGTGTGCACCTGTGTTCAGAACGAGGTGACGTAATGTTTCATACTGTGGACTCGTATTCGGGAGTGACAGGTTTCAAATCCCTGTCCGAGATTCCTGTTTTGATTTTACCGTGGTTTTCGCTACTTCGGCGTCAACGGGATCTAAAACTCTTTCTTCGTTTCTCAACAGCGATGCTTGTGGCTATATAGCAAGGTTTATTGTATATGTCGACCACTTTTACAGTCTCATTCACGCCACAATGATGTGCTTCTGTGTTCACGCTCATATTCTATTGTGGCTCATCAGTGAAACGTTAATCTCTTTTCATAGGTATGCCGTTCTGATCGCGGAATGATATATTCCGTCTGTCAGTTTCCTGTTTCGCTAATCGCATGGGATGAATGCAAGATTTGTTTCTTGCTACTTGTCCAAGGCCTCAACCGGTTCCTTCCTCGGTGGCTATAAAGTCGATGTCGTCTGTCAGCCACGACCTCGCTGCCGACGAGACGAGAAACCCCAGTCACAGAGTCACAGCCTCTTCCTATCTTCAGGAGCCAAAGTTCGTTGAAGAAGTGCGTCATTCTGTCATTTCTGTCCAGAAGAACGCATTCTTAATAAAGAACTGTAATTACGCCAATCAGTGAAGCACACATTTTATTTTATTTTTTTGCCACTTGCGAAACAGATATTAGCGTAGGGAACTCAGTACCGACAACATCTGCAGAAGTATTTAGCTGATGAAATTTCCCGGTTGAAAATGTCTGTCAGATCGAAACTCGAAACCGGGACCTTTGCCTTTCGCGAGCAAGTGCTCTTTCATAGAGGTACTCAAGCACAACTCACGACCCGCCCTCACATCTTTACATTCGACAGTACCTAGTTTTAATATGCAAGAAATTTTCATAATAGCGTACACTCAGCTGCAGAGTGAAAAATTCATTCTATTTAGCTGTTAGATAAATTAAATGAATAAAAATACAATATGTACAGTCGAGTACTGTGAGTGATTGCAGATTGGTCCCAGGTATCATCAAGGGCAGTTGTTGATGTATCGTATTCTTCATTTCCGTACATTTTTGAGGTCGGTATAACGCAGAGTTTGTTCTTACACTTTCTATGTAATGCGGTTACAGTTTGTTTAGTTATATGATCACATGTTCAGATGATTATAGTAAGAGGAAAGGTAATAAGTTCAGAGGTGCACCAACAGCCGTTCTAACCTCCCTCCCTCTCCCTGTGTGTTTGGTTGGTACCCTCCAGAACGCACCAGACAATGTGTCGTGTATTACAGACTCAGACTTGGATGTGCTTCGGGCTTGTGGCGACGAAGCTGCGCGCCAGGCTTCCCTTTCAGAATGCAACACCTTTCGACAAACAGAAATAGACGAGACAGAGGCCAGCTTGCCAAGAAAATGGACTAGCATGAGGTGTGTCATCTCCGGCCGTACGGCAAATATTGCTGCCAGCTGTGTGCAGCAGGCCTTTCACCCGCTCTTTAGACGCTCATTACGGAATAATGCGCGCCACCCGTGTGATCAACTTTTTTATTACTCAATTTTGTGGCCATTACGAAAATGTGAAATTATCCATTAATTATGTACTTTCTTAGCGAACAAAAAGATGTGCGACATTTGTAATGTTATTTCGTCGCGTTCACGTGCTTTTCAGTTGATCCTGAACTCGATATCAAGCTAGGTGGCGTAATGTTTGAGATATTGGATTCGTTCTCTAAAGGTGTTGTAATAAATTCCATCATGCCAGTTTATTTGGGCGCCAAACATTACCGAAGCAACTGCAAGCCGTGTTATTTTAATTAGCTACTCCATTGTCAGCACTTATCAATCGAACTTAAACCTGAAAACCTTTGTTTCACAAGAGGAATCTGTATATTTATGCGTTTGGTATTTCTGAGACATCGGATGGGGTACTATGTAGTCAACATAGTCATGGTTCACATCCCGCTGCCGCTCTACTGCGTCAAGTTTCTCGCAGTTTCTTTAAATCACGAATTTCTTCTTAAGGTTTGCCTAAGGACAAGAGTACTTTCATCCTTATACTTTGTCCGATGAAACGTTTCGTTCTGCCTTCACAATCGAAACTGCCAATTGTATTTAATTTGTTACATTATATTATACAGCGTGTAGAGATGGCGAGGTTTGAAAATTGTGTGGACTTGATTCTGCTGTGTCTCTTTAGTGATGAAACAATTTCGAGGTTTAAAACTTAAGACATAATGGCCGGAAAATGGTATGCAACCAGTTCCTCGGTAGCACGCGCTCAGTAATTTCATCATTGTCTTACATTCCTTAATGCTTACAAGTGAGTCGCTGGTTTGTTTCTTACGCACGTGTGTCTTCTGTAGACCTCGTGAATTGCAACGTATCAATGCCTTCACCGATATCGCTCGCAGTATGAAATTTAATTCGAAAAGAAAAAGTGATGGAAACACCTTCGAAACATATTTACCTTGCTAAGTGGAACATCACGACGCATTTCGTCAACAGCATATCAGTTGTGTTCTTTGATTTCCTCTTTCCACAGCAATGAAACCAATGCATGGCCAGAAATGAAAAAATACTTTTTGTATCCAGTACTTCATATTCTTTTGTGTATCTGTCCTACTAGTCAGCTATGTGAGTGTCAGACTTTGCTCGTTTATTTTGTGCTTTCTCGTGTTTTACTGCAGGAACATGGGACGAACAAGCGACTGAGTAAAAACGTTGACAAAACCGCTAAAAATCTCATTCAAATTTATTGGCGAATTTGATACTTTGAAAAAAAAAAAAAAACATTTCCTCCTCGAAAAAAGACATATAAGTCATTCTACCATTCTAGAATATGTCAAGCCATTTTTGCTTGCTGCTGGCCGGAGTAGCCGTGCGGTTCTAGGCGCTACAGTCTGGAACCGAGCGACCGCTACGGTCGCAGGTTCGAATCCTGCCTCGGGCATGGATGTGTGTGATGTCCTTAGGTTAGTTAGGTTTACTTAGTTCTAAGTTCTAGGCGACTGATGACCTCAGAAGTTAAGTCGCATAGTGCTCAGAGCCATTTTTGCTGTCAGGTTACAAGATGGTCATCTCGATTGTAATGGGAACCTCGTAGTAGATATATATTGTAATGTTTGTTTCTAGGAGATAGGTTAATTGTACGATTGCATATCACAAATGTTGCTGAGTGAGATAGCGAAACGGTTAAGGCCATGGATTCGCGCTTTATAGAAGAGGTATTCAGATTCCTTTGTATCACCTTTGACGAATACACACATGGTTCCTTCTTAACAAACCGGACGATTTTCTTCACCACTCTGAGCCTCTTCCATGTCTGTAACGACTTTATCGTCGAAGGGACCTTACACACTTCCTTTTTCGTAAATATTATGGCGTTTAGTTGTTTCTACCGACAGTTTTGTACGGAAACATTCCGCGACAGAACGTGTTTGTTCGGAAACTGCCGAGGGAGACTGATGTGTGACAGTACGGTGCGGCGCCGTTGCTTGTAATTACCGCACTACGCGCCAGCGCGGCCCAGCGCACTATCGTAACCGCCGGCTATCCGCCTATCGTGCATTGGCTCGACCTGCTGGGAAACGCTTATCGCTGGCGCCTTCGATAAAAGCGATGCTGTTTGTACAATGCCGAATATTGTTGTTGTGCAACTGCGTGTCTGGAATCTATTTCGTACGCTTGGTTCCACCGCCTACCGGCGCCTACCTATCCGCGTACCTCCGGCTGGTACACTGGTACTGCTACGTACGTGGTACTGTAAATCCTAATCTGTCGTCTTTGTTGTTAAAACAATGATCTAAATGAATTCCTTTCTGACAAATATTTTTTCCCATTTCCTTCTCTCGCGTTCATTAAATCAAAAATGCAATTGTGCTGGAGGTATGTTCAAATGGTTCAAATGGTTCTGAGCACTATGGGACTTAACATCTGTGGTCATCAGTCCCCTAAAACTTAGAACTACTTAAACCCAACCAACCTAAGGACATCACACACATCCATGCCCGAGGCAGGATTCGAACCTGCGACCGTAGCGGTTACGCGGTTCCAGACTGAAGCGCCTAGAACCGCACGGCCACACCGGCTGGCGTGCTGGAGGTAGCATGAAGATTTCGTGGTGCTGAAGAAATATTGATCCCAGTAGCTTTTCGATCTCCTTTAATAGAAAATAATGTCGTTTATCAAAGCTTGTGCTTGACATTTAATATCTGACTTCCGTTAGAAGACTGACATGGCACTTCGTTTACGAATATCACGGCTAGCCTTTCATTTCGCAATACCTGCCAACGTAGTTTTCTGACTGGCAAGCGAATGTCGTTTCTAGTGAACGATGTTTTTTTGAGTTATGCTTAATTTTCCCAAAATTCTGTGCATTAATTTTGATGTACGGTAAAACTGTAAACGGTGTGCGCCTTTGTTGGTTTGGAGTCAGCTGTTTGATTCGGGACAGCTTCCTTACTAGCACCCATGAGGCAGCCTTCCATTTCGAAGTATGCTGTATCTTGAAAAAATTTACTGCGTGTAATCCATTGTGACGAATTGTTTTCGAGTGAATGGTCGCGTTTCCGCTGGTGATGACGACGAGAAGTGACAATGAAGAGAGTGAAATGTCATGCCGGGGTGTATTCTACGCTTCCCAATCTTCGCCTAGGGACCGCCAACTGATGAATCGTCATCAGTAGCAGCATATACCACAATGCCACGAGAAACTACGGAGAGATTTCAGATTTGTTCTGAAACAAAGGCACATAGTGTAATGTTTTGCAACTTTGGCAAACACTTCCTCCCTCTCCCCCTAATAGCCAAATATTGGCGATGATAATTTCTTCCACCACTACGACATTAGGATTCTAGCTAACCGGATTTGGAACAAGTGTCACAACAGAAATGATGGTGCGTGATCTCGAGTATGAACACGTGATAGGACCTGACCTAACCTAAGACAGCTATTTTTAACTGAAGAAAAGATGGTTTCGTCATTTATTTTTCATGTCTCTTAGTTCTTCCACGTATCAGTAGCTTCGGTAAATGTAAAGACGAGGAAGTTTTCATAATTAGGCGTAAAAGCATATAACTGTGCATCTTTTATAGTAAGTTGTTTAACTTCTTAGTCCTCGTTTAGTTTACACAACTACTGTCGGGCCGAAACTGACCATGGACAAAACTGATAACTCTAGAGATAAAATGAAATCAAATACTCTTGCACAAAAACATTATAATATTCCTCTTTCGATTGTTTGTTTTAATTCCTTTTCGACATGGATGAAGTTAAATAACTTCGGTTTTAGTTAGTATTCGTAGGCTTCTACGTCCGTAGTTATATACTGTGAACACATCGTCATCCTAATGGAATCCACGTGCAGCAGAAGCACATTGCAACATAGCAATGTCAAACATACACAGCATTTTATAGAAGAAAGATTTCTTTCTGATTTAAAACTTGTCGTAGGTAAAACGTTCCAGTGTTTTTTGAATGTTTGTATTGGTTCAGTCTTCAGTAGGTGACTTTGAATAGAAAACTGTGGCTTGCTCGAGCTCATCTTAGTTCATTGACTAATCGGAAATCGATCGATTTCAAATAGGTGACTCCGTGTATCGTAAATCCAAAACAAGACACGACTAGAGCACTGCCAGCTTTGATGACTCTTTCATGGTAGAGATTTTCACTTAGAGTTAATTATTTACGAAGATCCTTCTATTACGGCCCTTCA
This sequence comes from Schistocerca americana, assembly GCF_021461395.2. NCBI lineage: Eukaryota > Metazoa > Arthropoda > Insecta > Orthoptera > Acrididae > Schistocerca > Schistocerca americana. The sequence continues at coordinate 662,931,107 of NC_060130.1, forward strand.
GTTTTAAAAGCAATATCCGACAGTAAAATTCCAATAAAAACCAAGTGATTACATGATTTTATTCTTATTTATAATAGACGTTGTATTGTTTACACAATAATTTAATTCTGTCTAGTGACTCATTGGAGAAAAAATACATTTTACAGTAGAATAAAACCACTTATATCGTCTTAAGTCTAGTATATGTAGCATCTTGTAAGATTTAAAAATAATAACATTTTGATTTTAGTTCTAGGTGTTTGGGCTATTATAGGGAATTTCGACGGCATGCTGTTAGTTATAATGTCAATACAGGAAGGTTACGATAATTTAGTATCAGAGGATTGGAAAAAGATCTCTAAAACTTAAAACGAATTTTCCAGGAAAAAGGCTAAGATATTTTACGTTCTGAACATTCCGCGCACCTCGAAACTGTACACTAAACGTTACATATCTCATCGCTGTCCCAGAATGGATATCGAATTGCAATGGGTTTGGTTGTTCACAGTAACCGTATCTGTTACAGGCCATTTTTATTCATTTCCGATCTACATGTTCGTTTTCCGAGAAATCTGCGGGCTTACAAGATCTTGCTGCCAGATACCGACGGCTGGTTCTCGTTTAATGCAAAACGCCGAATTTAACGTGGCGTTTGCCGATAGCGCCCTCGGATTTTCGATAACTCGAAGGCAATTCGTGACCCAGTTACAGGAGGCGTGACCGCCGCGAAAGGTTTTCGTGAGCTTCGTTGCATTCCGCGTCATGCCCCGCCAAATGCGAGACAGTAAAAAGTGCCGACCAAGCTGCGCAACCGGGCTTAGACGGCAGTCCCCGCGGATCGCACTATGCAGCTGCTGTACCCGCTTGACGCTAGCAAAACCGAAGACGCTGCTTCAATTAAAATGTACCAATTGCAAGAACTAACTGGCTGGGGTGACAGCTTCAGAAAGCCGATCCGATCACCTCAGATACGCGAGTTCAATTAAGTAGGGAGCGCAGCGCGCGGCGAGCGTTGAATGAGGAGCGCAACATCCGGTGGCATCCATTCATAATGCGGCGAGAGCGCGTGTAGTATCGCGCTGCAGTCGCAGCCGGTTCTGTCGCTGCAGCGCTACGGCCGTGTGCATCACGTGTGTGCGCGAACCGACGTGCGCGGAAAAACGATCCGACGGGGTTCGCTGGCACTATTCCGTAGAGTCGTTCGCTTGCTAATAGCTTGTGCGGCGAGACACATAATAACAATGTGCATTGGCTCTCGGTGTCTTTTACGATCGCGGAGGTCTTGGGCCAGCGCGAGGATTCCGAACTGCGTTCTAGGCTCTCGCATTTACTCAGCGACAGATAGCGGTCCTTTCAGATTAACTTTCGTGGGAGCATTGAAATCTGTCTGAAGCGAAGAACTGTCGCATTTCGCAGTATTAGATACTTTCCTTATAACACAGTAAATTCCTCCCGTCTCAGTATCCGCGGTCGCTATCGCACACCTCTACGGTGGCCCTCGACTCGGAAGTACGCCGGTGCGAATCCTGGTAGAGAATGAAATTTTCACTACCGGTATTTGATAGGAGATAGGAGGACAAGTGGTGGCGTAAGGTTCCTCGTGATCAATCATTGTACCAATGTCCCGCATTAAATTCCAAACCTCTTCACAGTGCCCCATGAAGTGAGGGCATATGACACTGCTGATAGTAATTCGTCCGTCGGATGGGAACGTTAATCTTGGCGGTCCACATGGTGCTATTCGAGAGGAGAAGGCTGTGTGCCGTCACTCTTCCTCTTCATCATCATCATCATCATCATCGTCACCGCCATACAATATAAACATAACAGTAAACTATACATGTATCCATTACACTCACCTACACTCCACAAATACACACGCACACGACACAATTCTCACACATCCGCATGGAAAGGGGCCGATGTGCACGGAGGAAGACAGCCTTTCCGCAAGCTGCTGAACCCCACACCGTGAGATTTCCCACCCCAAAATGCTGTAAGACGTATAATTTAATTAAAATTGTCGTTTCCATTCAGTTACCTTATTTCAGTAACGAGTGGTAGGCCACAGCAATTTGTAATCAGGTTAGACTCACCCATTACGGATGATTTTCGGTATTCTGTGTTATGGTACTACAATATATTTGAACGAGGTTCTTGCTTTACATGAGGATTTTCTATGACGATAATTTTCCTGCAGAGAAGGAGGCCAAGGAATGAATATAATAAGTGGGTTAATAACGCAGGTTATAGTACTTATTCGGACATGAAGAGGCTTGCACAGGATGGAGTAGCGCGGAGAGCTGCATCAAACCGGTCTTCGAACTAAGAACTACAACAGACAAAGACGAGTTGACCTGTTATAAAGTTCTCAGAATTCCGCAATTACGATACATTTCGCATTCCGCCGTATCTAAAAGTCAATTAACGTTTCTAATAATACAGTTTACACGGATTTTTTCCTTTGACACTCTCTTTTCCAGCGTTTATCCCGTTTTACTTCGTCCGCTCTTTTCCATGATTTGAAAAATTTCTTTCATTAGTTTTGACTTTATGGCTGGATGTCTTTCGTGTCGCCAGTCTTAAGTTAACGTAAGTGTTGAAATTCCTGTGTGCCGTCTCTGTGAATAGCGCAGCTTCCTTTCCATGGGTGTTATCGTGCTCCAGCAGTTTGTGTATCATGTTTTCTGAGGCGAGAATAGGAGATCTGCCCAGTATTTGCCTAAACGAGCATGGAAAGTCGAGCAAATGCCACTCTCGAATCCACCGCTCTGATTAGATCTGAGGTTGGCTCACTTCCCTGCGTCGAAAGTACTGCGCTTCATCTTCAGCTACACGAGGAGGTGGATTTTTTTTTCTTTTCACTCAAGATACAAAAATTCTCTTTTGGTCGATATTACAGTTCTCACGTCTTAACCGCCGCTTTTGAGATGTTCCAGTACAGTAAGGTACCCATAACAATGAGAATAATTTTTCGTAATGCCTTATTTATTATTGCAATAACAATTATAATCGCAACAGTACTTGTCCTTATGTTAAAAGCGAAGTCAATGAATACACAGTCGGAATCCACCAACTATGATACTGTAATAGGGGGCCTGATAGATTCTATTTCAGTTATTTTGGGTGATGCATGCACTTCTGACAGTTATTAAGACACATTACCATTCTGGCGAATGGTGTTCTGATGATTATTTTGATAAAACTGTAAGTTACTTCATTAGCTGACGTAAACTAACGAATCTATTAATATACAGTATAACTTACAGCGGAGATATAATCTACACTATGTTAAAATGGCAGTTCCTGTAAACATCCGAACACGAAAGCATTTGTTCCCAAATAACAAACATTCGGTATATCATAATGCAAACAACAATCAGAATTGACTCATTGTGTCCTTAAACTATTACCGGTTTTGCCCCTATCTTTTTCATCTTCAATCCACAGACGTATCATTACAGGTAGTTAAATGTCTCTTCACTGAGGGAAGGTACAGTCATTTCTTTTTATGAAGCGTGGGAACTTCTTGGGGTGTTTTGGAAGGAATCGTTATTTCTTTCGCTATCAGTACTATCATAAAACCACGGAAAAAACAAATTAAGATGCTTCGAGATGTCAAGGCTCTTCTAATCAGCACAGTGCCTGCGTTCGCTCTGTGCCAGCTCGTTTACTTGTCTCGGATTTTCGGAAGTTATGTTCACGGAAAGGTTGATGAGCTAGGGAAACTACTGATACATCACAAGGTTACGGTTGCCTCCCTTTTTCTAACACTACAGAACAAACCATAAGAATTTAGAAAATTCGTCTGAACACAGCACAGTAAGAGGCATATCACTTACCAATCGCCGGCCGGAGTGGCCAAGCTGTTCTAGGCGCTACAGTGTGGAACAGCGCGACCGCTTCGGTCGCAGGTTCGAATCCTGCCTCGGGCATGGATGTGTGTGACGTCCTTAGGTTAGTTAGGTTTAAGTAGTTCTAAGTTCTAGGGGACTGATGACTTCTGAAGTTAAGTCTCATAGTGCTCAGCGCCATTTGAACCATCTTTTGAACTTATCAATCAACTAAATGAACTCTTTAAGAGGTAATTTTACAACGCTGTGGACATGCTATTGTTAGATAAGCTTCTTGTAATTTATCTTTAATAAGTTTATACTGTGTGGTTATAATTAAAGTACAGCTACTCACAGAGGTCCAGTGTGGATCTGTAATTACATTATCGTATGGTAGTGAAACTTGGTAGATATTCTAATGCGCTAATGCGGAACCGGAATACGCTGAAATAAAATAGAAAGGAAGAGAAAGAAAAACTGTTTTGCCAACAGAGGCAGATCTGACGCTGCGAATGCAAGGCAGATGTAGACAAACGTTTCCATATGTAATCGATTATGAAGGGGTGTTTGGCAAAAAAAGTCAAAGAAAGGAGAAAGGCATAATGTTGATTTTATAATTACCCGCCAGTTACCAGTTTGTTCGGTATGAGTACCGGAGACGTCGACGAGATGTACAGCGACAGATCTGCGCCTGGTGGCCAAAATAAACTATTTTTTTCCAGCGTAAATCGGTTCCACATTAACGCATTAGCATATCTACCAAGTTTCGCTGCCATACGTTAATTGCAGTCGACACTGGACCTCCGTGGGTAGCTGCGCTTTAATTATAGCCACCCGGTAGAAATAACTGAACTTATCGTATATAAAGAAGACTCCTCCCTTCGTATTTACTTCCAGAGCAGAAATGTTGTACCCTGATGGCAAGTAATATGAGGAAATGCAAAATACGCTAAGTTACACCGCTACTCTTCAGCTTACACGTTTACAAGATACTGAGCCCACACAAGGTAACACCGAAAATAGCGAACTTCTCTACTTCTAAGATCTATGCCTCGATTGAGTGAAGACAGCTGAGATAAGACTCGCCGCGGCACGGTAAGATCTGAGCAGACCGTCCGATGCTGGAACACCGTGCACAGCTGCGCAGCGGAAGGATGCCGGCTCCTCACGCCCACACGCTCCTTAATTTACTACTTGGGCGTTTTCTCCGTGAATATTAATTACCGGAGATAAGCGCTCTTATATAAATATTTAGGTCGCTATTTTAAGCTCCTCTTATGTTTAAACAAGAAAAAGGAACAGGACTTTCCCGAGCGAATGGTGTCGTGGAGCTGCTTTAGAGTCCTTATGCGACAGATACACTTGTTTGGAAGGTCGAGTCGTTGTTACAAAATGATGGATTGGTTCGTTAGGAGGCTGTAGCTTCCCGTGGCTAGGTGGACAGGTTCGGGAGACGTGAAAGCCACGGCGGAACAGCTTCCGAGCGCGGGCCTCGACGCAGAGACCGTGCCCGCCTTCAGCCTTCTGCCACAGGAGCGCGGCTGCGGTCGTTAACCACCCTCGTTCAGAGAAATGCGTTAAAATGGGAGCAGGCGAGGGACGCACACCCTTGTCATCCTCACCCTGGCGTTCCTCCCGAAACTCTGCTCCCACAGTGATAAGTTTTCCCAAGACTTTCCTACACTAACCCCGAACGGACTGCTTAATTTAAGATTGTGTGCTCATCAGTTATTTTTAATTTATCTTAGGGATTGGAAACCCGTGAAGTCAAGATCGCACATTAAATCTTCTTAATTTTGTGGGATTACTAGTTTCGGCTAACAATCTAGCCATCCTCAGATCTAAGATATAAAACAGATTTTTTTCTCATGCAACAGCTTGAATAACTGCACATAATATTGTAACAGGGGTTAAGAGTATATACACAAATTAATGACAGTATACATACGATAAAACGTTTTTAGTTAGTTTTGGGGTCATTACGGCTTCATAGATCGTTAAAATCCTTCTTAAGATGACAACATTAATACATAATATAATTAAAAACAACTTTTCATCGTTCGTGACCAGTGTAATTGAACGGTGGTCATAAATATACATTATCGTAGAAACGAGGCAGCGAAAGTAAAACAATATTTGCATAAGGAACAACCACTAAAGTGATTAAATGTTAAAGATATCGCCTTACCAAAGGTGATATGCCATTACATCTTAGTAACTGACGCAATCAGAATTTACATCGTTTCGTAACAGAGATTACGTCTGACAATGGCTATATTGTTAGCCGAAACTTGACTACATGGGCTTTCAGTTCCTAAACTATATAAAAAAATTTACAACAGAGCTTGTGTCTCCTGACTGACAATGTTAACAAACTTGATCCCTCAGTTACGCTGTGACGGATCGTGAGCTCCTGTATCGTTTTCCGAAATTTCAGTTCTACGAGGGCGTGCAGAAAAGTAGCGCCTCGGAATTTTTTTATGTGGAGAAACTTAATGCTTTTCAAGTAAAATAAACTTTATTAACATACTACATCTGTATTCTTCATGTCTACGTATTTGTTTCTCAACACAGACTCCCTGGCGACCAGCACATTCCTCACAATGAGATAACAGTTCGTTGATACAGCCACATTAGGATGTTTGACTTCGTTGACGGAGCTCCAACTTCAGCTCTGGTTGCACCACTTGATTACTATCGAAGTGAAATCCTCGAAGGTGTTCTTCAACTTTTGGAAACACTCCGAGCTCTGTCACATGCGTTAGGGTTAGCAGCGCCGTTGCCTTCATTACGAGCACGAACGAGCCAACGAAGCACATTACTGATATCGATTTAATCGTCACCGTACACAGCTTTTATTCTTCTTTGGATTTTAACTAGAGGAATATTTTCTGTGGCTATAAACTCGACTGTCACACCCAGTTTCTCACGCATCGGCATAGTTACGTTACACAACGCCATACTGAACGCTACAATCCGGAGCCCTCTGGCGTCAGAGGGCTGCAACTCGAGTCAGCGAAGCGTGAAAGTCGGCCGAGTAATATGCATGACTTTTAATACCTCTACCGATATTGACAACAGAATAAAAAATTCAGAGGGATTACTTTTCAGCAGGCCCTTGTATATTACATAAAAAAATGTACATCTACATTTAGATACCATTATAATGTGCGTGGCAGACAGTATAGTTTAGTTTTTGATATGTATGTCAAGGTTTCTTCTTGTTCCATTTACCGGCGGGAGTTGGAGACTGACTGCTTGTATATCTCTGTACATGCTCTATTTTTCTACATGTGCATACCATTTCACAGGTTCCTTGATTTATGTTGCGCTTTACAGTGAGCTAAATAGCTCTTTACGTGCTTAGCTTTACCTACTACTGATCCTAAGTAATCGTTCCACCTCATATCCCCACGAAATGGTACTACCCAGGTATCTGAATGACCTGTCCGAGTAACTGATAATCAACGCTACTACACGTTCATGTTTTCTGAACGACGTTACATTTTTCCACTGCATTAAGGAAAATTTATGAATTTTGGCAACACACTGATTTTTGCCAATATCTGACTGGCTATTAGCCTACACCAGGTTGTCTCTTTCATGTACAGGTATAATATTTCGTAAACAAGGTCGTTATCTGCGGAAAGGATGAGATTGCTTTCACCTGCTCTTCATTAATGCGTAATATGAGCAGTAGCACTTCCTCGTGGCGCACCTGAAATTAGTATCACACCGCGTTTCCAGTGCATGCTAAAGTACTTGAGACATGTAAAGAGTCCAAAAATTCGATTAATTTTGTAACAGAACCCCACGTTCTCACTGTGATCATAGGTCATTGCAGGTAGCTATCCTACATTTTGACCTCATGTTACTGACACTTTACTTGCAGGGAGCTAATTGCGCATAGCGCACAGGTTACGAAAGAAGATGAAACAGACGACCTTCATGCGCAAGCTTTGCACAATCGACGTGACAACTGCTTAACTTTTAAAGCTCCTGGTACATAGCCGACTGTCTTTCTTATTTAGGTTAAAACACTCGATTTTGAAATACGCACGTTTCTGAAGTAATTAAGGAGAAATTTCAGGGCGAATGTGTAAATAAATTTCAAATATGCGTGTTGTAGTATGTTTTAGACACTAAAGACAATGAAAATTTCAAAACTGAAGGAATCGATCATTTGTTTTGGAGGTGGCTTGATGTCAGGTTGGCGCGTAATTGATACTGGCTACAGATTAGTTCGATGAATCACCCATCTCCCCCCCCCTCCCCCCCCTCTCTCTCTCTCTCTCTCTCTCTCTCTCTCTCTCTCTCTCTCTCTCTCTCTCTCCCCCTCGCGCGCTCGCGCGCGCGCACACACACACACATACACACACACACACACCAGCGCGCGCAGGCCGACACAGTTAGACGCGAATAATCCTCCTGAATTTTAGAAAGCTTTGTACATGCTTGACATGGTATTGGGAGCCAGGCCGACGAACGATAGAACATCGTTTTCACATATGAATCGCATTTCAGTCTTGGCCACAGTGTTAACAACAGGGGATATGAGCAGAGTCGATTTTACTGTCAGAAAGCACATAGGGCCTGCCTGAGGCACTACGGTGTGTGGAGCTATTGGCTTTGATGTGAAGTTGTCCTTAATGGTGGATAAGGTAATTGCGTGAAAATTACTAGATTCTCAGTCAAGTCGCCGTCACACTGATGGCGAACGATGAAATATCAACGGGAAAGTGCCAGAGTTCACAGTGTAGTCATTTCCAGAGGACTCATCAATACATTTGAGGAGCGAGAAGGTTTATTGTTTAAGAAGCTGGACTCGCGTTTGTCAGTAGTTGTGTTCAAATCTCCGTCCAGACATTCTGATTTAGTTTCCCGTGGTTTCTGTGAATCGATTAAGACGTATACTGAGATAGTTTCTTTGAATAGGACACGGCTGGTTTCCGTTCACATCATGGAACTATCCGAGCTGGTACTCCGTCTCTAATGACCTAGTCATCGAGGTGACGTTGAATCCTAATTTTATTGCCCCCCCCCTCCCCGCCTCTTTTTGAATATACGGCAGGACTTCACCTCTAATGAACATATGTGTGAAGTAACAGGTAAATTAATACGTAGATAACTGCACCGTTCGTGGCCTCATTCACTTAACACTTCTCGGAACAGAGAAATGTATTGCAGCCCTTGATGCCGATACCTTGTACTGAAGTGGGTCCAAGTGTGCACGCTGAGAGGCTTGGAAATACTGCCATCTCTTCATTGATTTACACACATGCTCCACGAGCACTTGGAGCCTTGCAACTTTCATAGTGCTGCGATTACCGTTCTCTTTAATAGCATTTGAAATATATGCTAGATTGAAGTGCTTAAACAAAAATCTGTGGAGGAAAGTCGTGCAACAGTGACAGGTGGCGCTAGAGGGGCGCGTGGGCCGGCCCTCGGCATGCAGATCACGTCGCGGTAAACAGCGCGACAAATAGCCGACCGCCACAACGTAGATAAGCTTCCGACCGCACCCGGCTTCTTGTCATGAAGCCAACTCTCGCTGCAGGAAGCTCCTCGTTTAACATTTAGGCGTACTGTGCATTTTGATTTACAAATATCCATCTGCTACACCAGTGCATACCAACACAGACGTCTTAGTGCTATGAATCTACACATCAACAAAATGTTACACTTACGTGTGATGCCATCTAGACTACTTTTTGTTTAAAAATAACTATATCCTAAATGATGTCGCGATTCATCGGTATATGTAGAATAACAATTTTAAATCTGGAGAACACTGCTGAGTATGGCGATTGAGATACTTTGTTTGTAAATTACTTGGGAACCGATACCTAGAATACTGTACGTAGTAAACTTTACGTTGGCAATGCTATAAATATGCGAAAGAAAATGAAATCTCGTCTAGTAAATTACAGTAGTCTTCCATCCCACGTTCCAGTTGATAATATACTTTACTTCTAAGCTGAAATGTGCTGCTGATGTTATTCGATTCTAAACACATTGTGAAAATGGTGAATGTTTTCCAGTGTTGTTATTTCATCTAATGTCAGCAGGGGAGAGCGAACTGCCCGAGTCGAAGGTGTTAGAGACACAATACTGTTAACAGGGTTGCAAATGGTGACTCCACTAACAAGGGAAGCGCGAGTCATTAATTAGATCTTAGGGTGCGTTACGAGAACTGATCACGTTACATCCTAACGTTCAGTCCAGACGTTCATGCCATGTAGCTGTTAGTAAGCATAGGGTAACAACTTTGGCAGACAACTTTACGGTAAACAAATAGGTGTGGGTTGCTCACCAACTGGCACTGCAGACTGCGTTATGAGGTCCGCAGTCCTCTCAATTAAATGTATTGCGAGTGACTGACTGACTGATACATGATGGAACATATTTGAACCTCCTTCCTTTTGCTGATGACACTGTACTGTGTGCCTTTAATGTAAATGGACTACAACAAAGAGCGGAAGCAATTAATACAGAAAGCTTGAAAGCAGGTCTGAAAATAAATTCTAACAAGACTAAAATAACGTATAATCAACGGATAAAGATTAAAGTAGAAGGGATTAACATAGAAGGCATAGAACTAGTTGTGAGTTTATTTATTTACGGCAGATGAAATTAAACAGTCGATTAAAAATAGTCTGGGGTGCTTTTGGTAAGTTAAATAGGATTTTCAAAACAAAGTTTCCGAGACATCTGAGAAAGAAATTTTACAATCAGTGTGTATTACCTGTTTGGACCTACGGCAATGAAACGTCAACTTTTAATGGGAAAATCAATCAAAAATTGGAGGCTGCTCAATGAGCAATGGAGAGAGACATGTAGAGTATGCCTCGGATAGAGAGGCAAACAAGGAAAAGGATCAGACAACAGACTGTAGAGTAAGACGTTTTTATGGCTTTAATGAGGATGCAATGGTGGTGGGCGGGATAAGTAGTGGACAGTAGCTGTACCTAGCAGCTACTTTGCCGGAGCCTAAGAGAGAATAAAATGCTGAGACGACGACCTGATGGAAGGTATGTCGATGAAAGAAAAAAATGCAGGGGTACAATAGACCGTAATGCTTGGAAAAGCACTAGACCTTTATCTAACAGTTAATGTCAAGTGACTAAACTTGATGGGCATGTTGATACCTGTTTTGTGAGTCTTCTTCAGCGCCTTATAACAAATGATTCTCTGTCCAAATATGTCATTATTCTGCTGATCATTCTCACAGCACCTACAGATCGTTTTTTCGATGTATAATTAAGAACAGCAGGGGAGTGTCACAATAGTGAATGCAACTGCTTGGGCGTCAAAATCCCTTTCCTCTGATTATTTGAATTACTCATTTAGTGTCTCCAAAGGAAAAAGAAATTGTTCCAAACATGTAATGTTCAGTTGGAAGAATGTGTCGAGGTTTTGCTGAATAACGTGCAGCTACAACATAGTAAACTTAACTGGCAGGAATATTAGTTTTGCGACGGACAAGTCCCAATTATAGATTTACTAGTGCTTTCTGTATCATTTCTTGCATTTTCTTTACGACGTAATTGTTAACTGTTCGGTTCATACACAAGGAGCAGAAGTAGTTTAAAGAAATGGGTCATCGGACTTTAGGACAGGTTAGCTAACGCCTTTTTGATTGTGCAACTTTTTATTCTAGGTTGTTCCCAGCAACACATCTTATTAGAAAGCCAAGTCTAACAGACTGTTTTGTCTTGACGACTATGGGAATTGCAGATTTTTTCTCCTTCACTCGCGAGGGTGCAAGCGGCCTGTGCCACAAACTCATATTTCTCTTAAGTCAAGGACGTTGTTCATGGAGCACTGTGGAGCAGAGTGCGAAAAGGCGGCGATAGTGAATGTGATTTCTGGACTGCCCTTCACATTCACTAAACGAGAGGGGAAGTGGCCCTCAGGTTCCGCATCGCAGGTTCAGTTCAGGAACGCAGACAATGCGAACAAATCTTTCATGAGTCTTGAAACATGCCGCCACAGTAAAGATAAGATAATATAATAAGATTAAATTAGCTTTATGAATCTCCGATGACCTCAATGTCTACGGACATTGATCCCTGACAAAACATCGTTAAGAAAGAGTTTAGAATTTATATGAAACAGTTTCAGAACACAAAAAATTGAAAAAACAGGATGACTCTCTGAAGCTGAAAGTTATTACTGCAAACTATCGACTATCAGTTCATGAGATTTCCAGTATCCAGTATATTCTAGCTGTAAACTTGCCCTGGTACTTCGGCTGCGTGTCTTCTGAACATCTTCTGAGAGAATCTATACTCTCAATGAGCGCGGAAGACTATGCGACCACACAGAGTAGAACTCACATATGTTAATAAGGATCGGCGCAGATGTTGAAACTTCGACATACCATTACATATGGTGCCTTGAAACCAAATAATCTGTGTATTTGACGTCATACAATTGTGATAACCCTCGAAACACTCATAAGTGGATGCAGCCGAAACAGCAATATAAAAAATAATTACAATTGATCACATACATGAAATCGACAAGGAAACTTGAAAGCTACGTTCTAAGACTGTTCATTTATTCGCTATTTACATGGAAATTTTGAAATATGAGCACTCACAGAGCCAAGCGCTAATACAAGAATGTGTTAACATATCTGCACCCAGAGTGAGTTTAATCGGCGTGAGTATGATGCCGTTCATCGTCTTGTATGTTCTGAACGTACCATATTCTATAGTATTCTCGTCTAATAATGTACACCTTGGCAACTATGTTCTCAGATGTTGTCAGCAGACTTCCATTTAGTTTTTATTCATTACAACTTTTATTTTAATGTCAATGTTCGATGTCGTTAAATTAATAAAAGTATTTTAGATTTCACGTGAGTAAAATTGATTAAGATAAAGAAGGAAAATGAGAAATAAGAGCTGCAGGCAACACATTTATCGAAACATCGACGTTATTTTAAGTTAAGATATTGTTTAACCGTTTCCCAATGGTCGCTCTAATGCAAAAGAAATGGAGAGAGATTATGGTTTAATAGGCCATTTGTGACGTCATTAGAGGAGGGCGCTCTACTGCAAGTAAACATTTTTCAGTGGTACTTTACTCGTTATAATAGTGAAGCACACTGAAGAGCCGAGGAAACTGGTACACGTGATGCAATTTGAAACGAGGCTCGTCCAAGCAGGCAACGTGTTTCCAGTCATCAACAGCAACGTCGGTGTTTACGGGCTCAGGCGAGGCGTAAAGCTTTGTGTCGTGCAGTCATCAAGGGTAGACGAGTGGCCCTTCGGCTCCGAAAGCCCATATCGTTGAATGGTTCGCCCGCTGACACTTGTTGATGACCCAGCACTGAAATCTGCAGCAATTTGTGGAAGAGTTGCACTTCTGTCACGCTGAACGATTCTCTTCAGTCGTCGTTGGTCCCGTTCTTGCAGGATGGTTTTCAGGCCGCAGCGATGTCAGAGATTTGATGTTTTACCAGATTCTTGATATTCACGGTAAACTTGTGAAATTGTCGTACGGGAAAATCCCCACTTCATCGCCAACTCGGAGATGCTCTGTCTCATCGCTCGTGCGATGACTATAACACCACGTTCAAATTCACTTAAATCTTGATAACCTGCCATTGTAGCAGCAGCAACCGATGTAACAAATGCGCTAGACATTTGTTGTGTTATACATGCGTTGCCGACCGCAGCGCCGTATTCTGCCTGCTTACATATTTCTGTACTTGAATACGCATGTCCGTATCAGTTTTGTTGGCGCTTCAGTGCATCTGCAACTGTAACGTGAAAAGAACAAATTTTGTTTATTTTCTATTTGGTTGTGCCTGCGCATCTACACATTAAGATTCTAGGAATCCTGGAAAGGCAGCAAGCTTGAGGCAACACATCCAGGCACCCGAACTTTCCAAAAAAATTCCAGCTCTAGGGAAAAACTGTGTAGTTACTGTTACTGCGAATAGGAGCATATACAACGAACGCCAGGACATTACAATCGCATGCTTTGGAAGTCTATAGCTTTGGCAGTGTCAGGTTTGCTCGTGGGCCAGAGTGGTGAGAACAGAAGTGTGCCAGGCGTGTTTTGGCGGCTCGGCCCTCTGACCCTGTGACGTAGGCCTTGCTGCTGTCGCGCGCTCCGTGTCAATGAATCCTTCGTCATTACAATGTAAGCCATTATTGCCTTCTGGTGGCGCTTATCTGCCGGCCCAAAACAAGAGCGAGCCTTGTAATTAGCGCGTATCCCCAGAAGCCGTGACGTAACTATTTGTGTTACCGCGATAAGTAATCTGCGACAGCTGGCTGGAGTTTTGGGGAGCAGGGACACGTGGTCCCGACGCCCACGCCTCCGGCTCCGCCTGCGCCGTCGGTCTCAGGACTGTCGCCTCGCTTCGGCCGCCTCGACTCAGACTGACGTCCATAAATCGCCACTATCGCGCAACAGATATTAGCGGGTAATTTACGCGTCCTAAACGAGCAATTGACAGCGCTGGCGAGCGGCGATGCATTTTGCAACATTGTCGTTCAAATTAATGACGGTAGCTGGAGTTTATCTTCCGGACTTAAGTCTTTGAATAGTGTAAACATGTGGTAGGCGTCGTGTATTTTACGGTCGTGACAACTAACAGCTCTGTATGTTGGCCGTGGATGTCAGGGTACTAGCAGTACCAGGATCTTTGGCTGCAATGCGAAATATGCCGATGACGAGGTAAAGGCGAAGTGTGTGATACCATATACGAAATTTAACTTGTTGAATGAACGTTTCATTATTCTCTCGCCTTTCTTCTCTTTCTCTAACAGATGCCTGTCTTAATAATAGTAATTTACTCTCATGCCGTCTCTTCTTCTTCTAAATACGTCTTGGCTTCGACTTGTTTTCAAGAGTACTCTCAACAAGTTAGCTGTGAAAGATTGACTCACAGGTCAACTCATATATCGAGATCATTATGAGTGAAAAATCATAAAAACTCAAAGTCAAAAGTGACTTATTTAGCTTCCGTGTTCTTGTAAACCAGTGGAAGTCAACCTGCTCCCCATCGCTCACTTGAGTACGTTACAGCTTTCACAGTCGGCATCAGATGGCGGGAGTTCTAAAAGCATTTTAAGGAGGCTAAATTAAAATTTTGATGTAAACTATTTGATAAGTAATTATTATTGTATGCTTTACCTTGCTGTAACTCTATAAATTTAATAAAATAAAGTTACTTTCCCACTTCATGCATGACCATTTCTGTGGAAATGGTGGGCGGTTAGAAAATCTTACTGCTAACATGGATAGAAAAGTGGGTGGTGAGTGAAAAAGATTGACTATCCCTCTTGTAAACTATTATCGAGAATCATGCAATAAGCGTATGCCCTGGCTGCTGTTTTTGTGCTTCAAGCGCGATGTAGCGTTATACGTACGGCAAGCACGACAAGTCTTACTTATATAATATGATTGGAAGAAGGAATGAGTGGCGCCGACCTTAAGGATCACTCAGCTCGCCTGATAATTAAGCAACACTGCATCCCAATAATGGTATCAGTGTTATTATTACTCCAAGTAAAATACCCCTGTGACTCCCGAAAATCTGAAGAATACGCAGAACTATACTGAAAGCGGAACACTCTAGATACCCGTCAATAGACTGATGACACAAAATTATGAGCTCTAACTTAGGAAACGCAACATCGGAAACACTGCTAGATTTTGTGAACTGTGGTGGAACTAAGTCATAAATCCTTAAAAAAATCACAGCATCGATGAATAGATGGAAACTTACAGGTAGTGAAAACGTTATCGATTACGCCGGAACTGGACCTACGAACTTACCAGTACAATGGTCATCTGTGACAAATTAAGACTATGTACCAGATTAGGACTCAGTCTAGGCACCTGAGTGCTCTTCATATTGAGACACCTGAGACTACTCACGTGCTGACTCAGAGCTCCAACTTGCTCTTTGACATTGCGGCATAGTTTTATCCCGCTACAATTTGTCAACAGGTCGTGTTCTCGAACAAGTGTAAAGAGAAACGTTTTTTGTTTAATTCATGTTCAGCACAGCAACTACCGGTTCATTCTGTTCTTTCCCTACAGAGAAAATGAGACTGAAGGACGTCACAAGATGTGACGGTCTCGCTTAGTAAGGACGGGAGTGTGGGAGTAACAAATAGAGAACGCTGATTATGTAGCGCCGTCTGTAACGAGCCATCCGTAGGAAAACTTGGAGTGGTGGGCAACAGCTCCCATAGCTTCAAACAGCTGCAAGGCGAGCTCCTAACGTCCACGTTGATGAATATCGGTCTCCAGCACACGGTCCATAATCTTTGTAAACTCATTAGACATCAGTTATTAAACTACACAGATGGGCTCTGTCTCCACAGGAGCCGCGTAGAGTGCCGTTCCCCATCCGCTAGAGAAATATCAAAAAATAGATCGTCGCGTTCCACTTATTAAAGTCCTTGTAACGTGGAGAAAAGCTGTCCTTGTTCCTTGCGTAATAATCCGAGCCCGGAAATAAAACGAGGACCACCCAAAGGTTCCGGCGGCACACGCGACCAACTCAATGACATGGCTCGCGATGTAAAGCTAGTGAAACGTATTAGGGGAATCATAAAACAGTCTCGAGCTAAATTCCCGGTAACAGACCAGCACCACCCAAGAGCTCTGTCTCCCTTTCTTACGGACGATGCAGCGTTTTCTTTTCTTTGGCGAGGATTTAATATTTTACTATGGCATGACTCTAAATATTTCTCGGATCAGGCTAGTAACATGAATTCAGCGAGGAATTGAAGTTCGGTGACTAATTACAATATTTAAAATTTTCATAACCTGTTGTACTTTAATTTTTTGCTTGACAACATGTTTCGCAAAACGCTCATTAGACATGCGTTAGGCTCTAGACACGCTATTCACAACGAGGCATGTGTTTACTATATGGTGGTAGTTTTGTCCCACAAACTATCCACGAGTGGCTTTTACAAAACGCTTTTCTGATTTAAAAGGAATGGGTTGTCAAAGTGAGAACGAACAGTGTTTATATTTTCATAAACATTTATTACTATCCTGTCAAATCGAGACTTACGAGGGATGCAACGTGTCACGATGTAGGAAATGAATTACGACAACCGAAGATAAATTCTTTGCGTGTTGTTATGGAGTTAGTTGATGCAGCAAGTACATTATCTTTCCCAGAATGCGTGCAAATGTATCTTGTATGAAATACTAAAAAAGCCAAAGACACTGGAATATTTAGTAGCATGACTTCTTATTGTCCTCATAAAAAATTGTGTTTTCAAGACCATAGCGACTACCACAGAGAACTCAGAGACAAGTTTTATATTTTCAAACACGTTTATGAAGACACTGAAGTACATGACTGCACATTCAAATAAAATACGTAGTTTTACTATGTCTGAAAAAGTATTATAACTAAAACAGCAACAACATTTTCATTCATCAGCAATAAACCTTCCTAATGAAGCCTAGAAATTGACATAAATTGTGGTTTGCCACCTAACGCCTTAACATGGACCGTAAAGTATCTTCTCGTTTAAAACCGTTTTAACAAGAACCGTCGTGGCATTTCCAAATCTTGTCAAGCCCGATTTGGTTGGTGGATCCGAAGTGCTAAACTTGTAAATGACCGTTTATATATCGCTGAAAATGTCAAAATATTGGCTTTATTAGCAGTTTATCTGTCCGAAAACGGACACAGTCCTTCATTTACAGCGAACTGTTTGGCCTATACTGACGATAAGAATATCTTAATGACCTATGACAGATAATTACGGGTCGGAGATACCACCGACATCGGCCACTAGACGTGCATTTCGAATAATATTGGACACTTATTTTCGTTTTTTATGCCGAGATTATTCAAAAATCACCTGATAATTATATTCACAGCACCGTCAGTGTGTAAAGTCCTGTTTGGCACAGCCCTACAAAAACCAGAGATAATCGTAATGACAAATACGTTATGATCGAGCTCGTAAATGAATTTTTTACATTGAAATACGTTAGCACTAATATCGTTCTAGCACATCATATTTTAGGCAGGGATTAGCTGGGTACTCGTCATTGCCCAGCCATGTATTTATTCCCCCTCTCTCTGTCGATTCCCTCATCTCCCCTCTCTCTGTCCAACTGCTCCTCTCCCCTTTCTCTTTCCACTTGCTCCTCCTCTCTCTGTCGATTTGCTCATTCCCCCTCTGCCCATTTCATTCCCTAGTGTTATCTTCGCATCCCTCTCTATCTCTTCCTCACCTGCTCTAAGTAATTCTCCTCCTCCCCCATCTCTCTATCCATATGCTCCTTCCTCCTCACCCTGTCCATCTCTTCCTCCCCCTCTCCCTGCACATCTCCTCCTCCGCCTCTTCCGGTACATCTTCTCTCCGCCCTTCTCTCTGTCCATCTCCTCCTACCAATTCGCTGTCTGTCCATTTCCTCCTTCCCCTTGTATCTCCACATTATTACCCCCACCCCAACAGGAGGCTGCTTATTCTTACCCCCACAATATTTCTTCCCAGATAGTAAGTAATACTTGTACCAAGTTTGGCTGAAATAAATCCATGAGTTTAGGAGGAACTTTTAACCGCTCGCGTACGCATTTCCCACATATATTTAACATATTTCATCATATCTGTACACATATTTCATCTGTATCCCTAGCAAAGTTCACCCTGCAGTTTCATTTCCACGCAGCTCTATGCTAAAGACGACATATCTCCTGAACTATGTCTCGCACGTTGATATAATACGGCAGGCTCATTCAGCGGTGTGTGTGAATACTACCTGCGAAATGTGTTGCGAATAGAGCTAGTAACAAAGATGTAGTACTATTAGGCTTGACATGCTCAAGAATGAGGAGCAGCAATCTTAATTTTCAATATGACTTTTATTAGTCTTTATGAACTCGCGATCTAGGCAAATAAAAGTCGTATCATGAAGTAATAAATTTAAACGTCATGCATGGTGTGGCACTTTTTCACATATCTCAGTGTTTATGACGTCTTATGTCCTGAGATATTACTCGTATAATGATATAATTTTACACGTATATTCAGTAGTATTTGTCTCCAAAATGTGTCATCAATACAACAATCAGTAAAGAAGTAATAAATGAAAACGTCATGCCCAACGCGGCAGTTTTACTGCATGAATAGCTAAAATGTAGTAAGGGTAAAGTTTCTTCCTTTCATCATTTTTTGCGGGTTTTCCGCGTGAAAGATTTTCCTAAGGGTTTAAAATTATGTGTAAAGTTTGTTGCAAGTCACTAAGAATGTGACAATAAAAGTACACAAGTTTCATCTGTATCCCTAGCAAATTTCATCCTGCAGTTTCATTTCCACGCAGCTCTATGTTTAAGACTGAGTAGAGACTGAATTCTCAAATACTGGATGAATGAAATCTCAGTATTTGCGTTTCGTGGGCTACACTTCTTCTTCACCCCCAACTCAACCCCTTTAAAGATGGGTGGTTCTTACCCCCACAGCAATTCTTTCCAGACAGTAAGTGATATGTGCACCAAGTTTTGTTGAAATCGGTCCAGTGGTTTAGGAGGAGATGTGGAAGATACATACTTACATACATACGTATAACCATTTTTAAAATATGCATCATACACACATCTATTTTTAAAATATGCATGGATTATTCACAACTGTTTTTGGATTGGAAAAAGAATCTGGAAGATTTGTACCTTCTTAGCATCGGCAGTCAATGTTCAGGGCCCATGTGCATATACAGTGCATGGCGAAGAATCTGTTTAGGCTAGTCGAGATTTAGTATCAAATGGTTCAAATGGCTCTGAGCACTATGGGACTTAACATCTATGGTCATCAGTCCCCTAGAACTTAGAACTACTTAAACCTAACTAACCTAAGGACATCACACAACACCCAGTCATCACGAGGCAGAGAATATCCCTGACCCCGCCGGGAATCGAACCCGGGAACCCGGGCGCGGGAAGCGAGAACGCTACCGCACGACGATTTAGTATCATTAGGGTGGTACTGATCTATGGTATTTGGTCGAATAATAAGGGGAAATATTCAGCAATCAATTTCGAGTTCAAATGATTCTTGTGGTCATAATGTGGCAGTTTTACTGCATGAACAGCTAAAATGTGGTAAGAGATAGCATTTCTTCCTTTCATCATTTTTTGCGGGTTGTCCGCAAGAAAGAGTGTGAAATTATGTGTCAAGTTTGTTGCAAGTAACTAAGTGCTCTCATTCTCGAATACTGGATAAATAAAATCTGGGTATTTGCGCGTCTTGGACAGAACGATCCTTTGACAGGACTAACCACTTGGCCTTTATTAGAGTGGCTAATCTATTTGTTCGATTTAGTGCTAAAGAGACCAAATGATCATGAAAGTCGTCGCAGTCAGTCTAAAGGAATGTTGATGGGTGTCTAGTTCAGCAACCTGCCTCTGCTCAATGTTTTATTCGGTGTTTGCTCTTTTACTGGAAAAAGTAATAATTTGTTTCAAATATCTGCCCCCATTACTTCGGCAGTTTTCACCCGACCAGAAATTGCAATTAGCGGTAGTTCCGTTTCGTCGGCTGGACGCCATTGGCAATCTTCACTACTCACTGGTTTCAGCCAAGCAACCTCAGCAATGAAAGCAAGATCAGTCACTATCGACATTCACAGAGCTTAAATGGATTGCCCATACTTCCCACAGACATAGATGACACAATATTTAGCGTTTTTAAAAATCGACCATCCGGCACAGCATATCAGTGTACGTAATATACGTTGACTGACATCAATAATCTACAAGACAGCCATGCATACACAAGGGCATTAATGCTTCACGACTTTCTCAATTTCAATACCATTAAGCGTTTTAAATTCTTAATATCAACGCTAAACTTACATTCAGTCTCCAGCCGCGACATTTCCTTATTGCTGTTCGTCTACACCAATCAAATCTGAATGAAGCTAGAGCCGACTAGCGTCCGCTTGAGCCAGAGTTCTTTTAGGCTAATCGGTGTGCTCCGCTGTAGACTAGGTTACTGCGTGTAGTTGTGTACAGCAGAGCGTCATCTACAGCTGGGTTCATCGCCCCATCCCTGTGGAGCCGTCACCAGCCGCAAGAATTGCGCGAATACAGATAAGAGACTGTGGAGACAACACGTGCTTCCTAGGCGCCGATTGCCGCGTAACGCGCAGCCTGAAACAAGCTTAGGAAGTAAAACTACAGAAGCTTTGTACGTTCATTGAGGCTGGTTCGAAAGGTATTTATCACCCATCATTGTTTAATTTTGAAATTTTGTTGAAGATTAAAACTGTGTGCTGGTCTGGAACTCAAGTCCAGGCTCTTGCCTGAGCTGGAGTTCCGGTCCGATTCACAGGTTTAACCAGTTCGGAAGTTTCCAAACCACACACACTCCGGTGTAGAGTGAATCATTCACACTGTTTTGTTTTGTTTATCTGTACACTTACAAGCTGTAATTAATTATAACGTGCAATAGTTAACACTGATACTTTGATGATGATGATGATGATCGGAATGTGGGGCGCTCAACTGCGCGGTCATTAGCACCCTAGGAAGTCCCAATTGGTACACATCCAATCTAGCCACTGTCACGAATGATGATGATGATGAAATGATGAGGACAACACAAACACCCAGTCTCCGGGAATCGAACCCGGGACCTCGTGGTTCAGAGGTAGCCACTACACTACGACCTACGGACTGATACTTCGATGCCTTTACTGGTTTCACAATATCAACATCCATCGCGTGTACTAGTGTAGTGTGTGGAATCAGTACTAGCTATTATTTATACATAAATTGACTAAAGTCAAGGAGAAATAATTCAGTGCAGTTGGCAGACGAACCAGTAAATTCATTGGTTAAGAAGTGCGCCACCCTTGTAATAAGTACTGTGACCTGTGCGATGGATATATTCGTCACATATGAATTTATCTCATGCCATGGAAGTGTCACTCTAGCGAAAACTCTACTAACTGTAATGGGATAAACGCCGAATATGATACAATAAGAAGAAGAACGATATTTGAAGTCTACGTAGTGTCACAAAAAAAGAAACTATTGACTGGTTTAACACTGTCAGATGTTGATCTGGTAATCGGCTAGAAACCTGTGCAGCTGCATGTTTGCAGCACCCCATTTTATGGCAGCCAATCTGAACAAAGATTAGAATAAGAAAAAGAAAAGCAATATCTCTGTAATGGCATTCACCCGGAGTAATGAACACCACACTCATCCTGGCTGATGCAGTGATGATTGCTCACGTACAAAGAATATACCATCAGAATCTCATTCACATGTACCAAAACCTGTAGGAAATTTTCACGCGGTCAACAGAGCATATAGTGCTCAACTCGCAGCTTACAGAACTCGGTGGGTTTCTTATATTCTGTTCAGTGATAGGCGTTTTTACGCTGAGTAGTAATTTTTGGGTTGAATGCCCTGAGTTAGTTATCATTATGATAAAATATCTCTTCCGAGATTTGATAAGATTAGGAGAAAGAAATCTGCCAAAGGATTAGGCAGAGCAGCAGACCTGTGACTTTCTTGAAATGAGTTGAGAAAGTAGGTAGTAGAGTAATTCGCTAGACAAATCGAAGACACATGTTCTTGGAACGAGGTATACATTATCGTTGTACGGTGTCTGCGAATTGGATCCGCAATCAAGCACTTGCATGGTACGCAATATATCACTAGTGCTGGACACCTCATCGTAACGATTCCACGTCCGTTGTTAACGTGTCGTATTATTTGAATCACATTTCACTTTGGTAAAGAAACATAACTTTCAGTCTTAGTAGCAGTTGATATCGTAAGATTATTTCTCTTGAAGTGCGCAGAGTTTTTCATTGATGCCTACATCTCTGAACTAACATGCCTCCGAAGTGCTCCATGCTGCGACCTTGAAATACCAGCCAGTACGGTCTCGTGTGTGGGCAAAACGCGCAAAAAAACATTCTCTGTAGCGTAAGGCTGTTGCCTCTATAGTTGCAAACGGAAGTGAAATGCGTAACGTAACACATATACACTCCTGGAAATTGAAATAAGAACACCGTGAATTCATTGTCCCAGGAAGGGGAAACTTTATTGACACATTCCTGGGGTCAGATACATCACATGATCACACTGACAGAACCACAGGCACATACACACAGGCAACAGAGCATGCACAATGTCGGCACTAGTACAGTGTGTATCCACCTTTCGCAGCAATGCAGGCTGCTATTCTCCCATGGAGACGATCGTAGAGATGCTGGATTTAGTCCTGTGGAACGGCTTGCCATGCCATTTCCACCTGGCGCCTCAGTTGGACCAGCGTTCGTGCTGGACGTGCAGACCGCGTGAGACGACGCTTCATCCAGTCCCAAACATGCTCAATGGGGGACAGATCCGGAGATCTTGCTGGCCAGGGTAGTTGACTTACACCTTCTAGAGCACGTTGGGTGGCACGGGATATATGCGGACGTGTATTGTCCTGTTGGAACAGCAAGTTCCCTTGCCGGTCTAGGAATGGTAGAACGATGGGTTCGATGACGGTTTGGATGTACCGTGCACTATTCAGTGTCCCCTCGACGATCACCAGTGGTGTACGGCCAGTGTAGGAGATCGCTCCCCACACCATGATGCCGGGTGATGGCCCTGTGTGCCTCGGTCGTATGCAGTCCTGATTGTGGCGCTCACCTGCACGGCGCCAAACACGCATACGACCATCATTGGCATCAAGGCAGAAGCGACTCTCATCGCTGAAGACGACACGTCTCCATTCGTCCCTCCATTCACGCCTGTCGCGACACCACTGGAGGCGGGCTGCACGATGTTGGGGCGTGAGCGGAAGACGGCCTAACGGTGTGCGGGACCGTAGCCCAGCTTCATGGAGACGGTTGCGAATGGTCCTCGCCGATACCCCAGGAGCAACAGTGTCCCTAATTTGCTGGGAAGTGGCGGTGCGGTCCCCTACGGCACTGCGTAGGATCCTACGGTCTTGGCGTGCATCCGTGCGTCGCTGCGGTCCGGTCCCAGGTCGACGGGCACGTGCACCTTCCGCCGACCACTGGCGACAACATCGATGTACTGTGGAGACCTCACGCCCCACGTGTTGAGCAATTCGGCGGTACGTCCACCCGGCCTCCCGCATGCCCACTATACGCCCTCGCTCAAAGTCCGTCAACTGCACATACGGTTCACGTCCACGCTGTCGCGGCATGCTACCAGTGTTAAAGACTGCAATGGAGCTCCGTATGCCACGGCAAACTGGCTGACACTGACGGCGGCGGTGCACAAATGCTGCGCAGCTAGCGCCATTCGACGGCCAACACCGCGGTTCCTGGTGTGTCCGCTGTGCCGTGCGTGTGATCATTGCTTGTACAGCCCTCTCGCAGTGTCGGGAGCAAGTATGGTGGGTCTGACACACCGGTGTCAATGTGTTCTTTTTTCCATTTCCAGGAGTGTATTATTGATTCTTACCTAACGTGCAGCAAAATCTCCTTTGTCTTTCGCGCACGATTTGTAAATAAAGAAGAGATAGGACTACGCCTACTCTTCATTCTTATCAGAAACTTGGATAAAAACATCAACTTTGCACACTATTTTAACACTTATTACATAAAAATCGATAATTGTGGCAATGCGCATGGTAACCCATATCCGATATCGTTGCTCTCAAGTTGCCTCCTGAAAAATTATACTAAGTGGCATCATTCTCTCCGCATCTCATTAGATCACAGATCTTCTTCTGTGACATAAAGTGACTTTTTATTCTTCTTATTCCTGCACCTCATCGCTTAGCGCTTCATGCTCGTCATTTCGTTTGAGATGTATACTGAGTTCTGGATCAGGATTCGAAACCTTCGTTTGCAAGACAGAGATACTGGCATATTAGGCCTTTGGAGGAAGGAAGAGCAGAGGTTTCCGATCCGTCGACTTCCATGTTATGAGCTACGGAACGCAGTCTTACATTGTACAAGAATGATTGTTGTTCATGAGAAATAGTCCTCGTATTAACCAAGGAGAATATAAGATGAACATCAACAAAAGCAAAACTAGGATAATGGAATGTAGTCGAATTAAGTCGGGTGATGCTGAGGGAATTAGATTAGGAAATGAGACACTTAAAGTAGTAAAGGAGTTTTGCTATTTGGGGAGCAAAATAACTGATGATGGTCGAAGTAGAGAGGATATAAAATGTAGACTGGCAATTGCAAGGAAAGCGTTTCTGAAGAAGAGAAATTTGTTAACATCGAGTATAGATTTAAGTGTCAGGAAGTCGTTTCTGAAAGTATTTGTATGGAGCGTAGCTATGTATGGAAGTGAAACATGGACGATAACTAGTTTGGAGAAGAAGCGAATAGAAGCTTTCGAAATGTGGTGCTACAGAAGAATGTTGAAGATTAGATGGGTAGATCATATAACTAATGAGGAGGTATTGAATAGCATTGGGGAGGAGAGGAGTTTGTGGCACAACTTGACTAGAAGAAGGGATCGGTTGGTAGGACATGTTCTGAGGCATCAAGGGATCACCAATTTAGTATTGGAGGGCAGCGTGGAGGGTAAAAATCGTAGAGGGAGACCAAGAGATGAATACACAAACAGATTCACAAGGATGTAGGTTGCAGTAGGTACTGGGAGATGAAGAAGCTTGCACAGGATAGAGTAGCATGGAGAGCTGCATCAAGCCAGTCTCAGGACTGAAGACCACAACAACAACAACAACATTAACCTCAAGTATACTAAGGAAACTATAAGAAACCTAAATTATGGTGGTCATATGGTTTTTCCAATTCAACGTGCCTCCTTATAGGATGCGTCCATCTGCGTAGTTGAATGCTCAGTGTGGTTGACTGCCATGTGGAGGATTCGGGTTCGATGCCCAGTACTGCCAGGGATTTTTCCTTTGTGGGAGGACTGGAACGGGGTGCACAGTCATCGTGATGCCAGTGGAGGATGTACTGGTTCGAGTGGTAACGGTACCAGGTCTGCTAACCTGACAACAGCCGGGAGTGAGGTGTGCTGACGCCCACCCCACCCTAAGGCGTCTACATTATGCCCTCGGCTGGTGGTTGATACAGCGGTCGGTCGGAACCGCTTGGCCCGTCTGTGCCTATAAAGGCGGTGCTCGTCTTGCTCATCTTTTAGGACGTAAATGCTCAGTCATTGCGACTCCTCTGTCGCTCTGAAACTATGAGTCTGGCCTGGGTGTCTTCGGACTCCTCAATTAGAACAGGAAAATGCGAAAAAGGCAAAAATTTGGTCATTGATATTTTCACTTGTATCAAATGGCCTGGAATAAGAGAAACGAAGCGAAGCGTAGCGCAATTCTCCACACGGCGGCTCCCAGTCCGACCTGGACTCCTGCGCCGCGATCTGACCCGAGCGGCAGAAATTGGGCAGGGGAGCCGCACCACGACATTCCGACGTGCATTTCTGGAGAGAGCCGCCAGAGAAAAAGCAGGATTCGCAGAAGGCGGGCGGCGTCACTCGCCATCGCTGCGGGGGGTGGGGGCGGGGGAGGGGGGAGGTGAATGGGGCGGGGGGGGGGGGGGCAAAGTGGAGTATCGTGGTGCGGTGTGGTGCCGGTGGTGCTGGTGGATGCCGTTAGGCGCGCTGTGCTCGCCATCGGCATCGGCAGCGGCACCGGCGGCGCTGGTGCGATGATGTAATACAAGTCGCGGCGCGGGCGCTGAAGGACGCAGGTGCATTGCCTCCTGCCAGCTGAGCGCAGCCAGCAAGGCCTCGCGTAGCGGGAAGCTGCCAGCCGCCGCCTCACGCCCTACCGACTGCATTTTATTGCAACGGGCTCGGCCATCGATCCTCTCGACTTCTATCCACACCATACTTCCGCTCTGGAACGCTTCTGGCAGATTTTTGTCAAGTTTTCCACATTTTCTTTGCTGGATGTCAAGCTATTCCTCTGTCTGCGGCTACGCTCTATGAAATTATTTAGTTTGGTTAAATTTCCTATTATTGCTAATTCTTTCTCGATCTCATCTTCTTCAAGCTGAAAACTTATTAATCTCCGTATCATTGACTGAAAATATGCTTTTTACACGTTTCTGGGTGGCATGATTTATTGTTGATTAATGTGTCTGTAGTTGTTGGTTTTCGAAAAATTCCGGATGTATGCTCTGAATTTTCTTTCTTTAATGTGATATCTAGGAAGTTAATACAGTTGTTTATTTCAGTTTCAAAGGTGAACTGGATTTTATCATGCATACTATTCAGTTGTGAATGCATGGTGGCTGTATTTTCTCTGCCACTCAATAGGATGAACGCTTGTAATAAACGACTTTCTCTGCTGTTTCTTTAAATTCCTCAAAAAAATTTAATTCAATATTGTTAACGAATATGTTGGCTAAGGTTCCTGCCATGCTATTACCCATGACTAAACTGTCTGGTAGGGAATATGTATCATCTTGAAAACAGAAGTACTAATATGAAAGAGTGGGTTGTAATAATTGAATGAAATAGTAGATTTCAGCCGGAATTAGTTCTTTGTATTTAATTAAATAATTTTCAGCTATATTTGTAGTTTCTTAATGGGGCTACTTTTGTAAACATTATTAATATCAAAAGAAATCTGTTGATTGCTATCAAAAATACATGTATTTTTGATTTGGTTGATTAATTCACGTGTGTTTTTATCAGGTATTTATTTTCATATGTGGAGAGCTTGTTGAGTAAACAATTAAGTTTGTTGTATAAAAAATAAGTGGGACTGTCAATACTGTAAAAATCTGGCAGATAGGTACATCCGTTTTATGAATTTTTGGTTCTGTTCGAAATGTTGAGATTCTGGAGTTTGTAACTACACATTCTATTACTTCTTCATCTGTGAAGAGATAATTGTCATTTTATGGGCTTCTCTTATTCGTGTATGAAATTTTTTGCAAGGTCATGTTTTAAATTAATTATACTGTTCTTTTCAAAAAATTGTGACAAAGTATACATCGGGCAAACTGGTGGACACTTTTGGATACATTTTAAAGAGCACGTAAAATATAACGATCACAGCACAAGACGCTTTGCACAACATCTCCTAAACAACAAACATACATCCAGAAACATTGACGAAAAGCCCCAAATACTGCATTATGCTAAGAAAGTGAAGCAAATTAATATCTTAGAAGAAATCGAAATTTTCATCAGTCATTTAAAAAGTCAACCTGACACACTTCCTAATCAGCAAAGAGTTTTTCAGAAAAAAATTCATCGATAACTTCAGTCACATTCTGCTAGTGTCCAATTAAAAATCATGTATGTAATAAAATGTAATTTAAAATTTAATCCCACCTCTACATTCTTTTCTAATATTTGTTTTTATTTTACTTCATTTTATTTTACATACTATTTTATTTCGTAGTATATTTTAGCTTTCCCTAACTTCACGCATAAATATACAGTCATAGTATTTGAAATTGTTATTCCACTTATCCCGTAGTTAACGTTAATCTTTGATCAATGTATTATGTCTGTTAATGTCAAACTTTTAACTAATAAGACAACCTTTGTGAACGAAAATGAACATGAAACAAAAATTTAAATACGTTGCCATTTCAATAAGTAATGCATAGTTTTCTATTGCAGGTAGATGTATTTAAAATACGTTTACATTCACATTAGTCTATTTCTATTCGTGGAGGTAACATAGTGTATTCTATTTTGTACAAAACCACAAAATCACTTGAGAATCCCCTAGATGGCTGAAAATAATCGTGAACAAATGAAATTATTACAGCAAAACTGAAAAGTGCTACCTTATTTTAAAAAATACAGTGCTGCGTTATTCGCTGTGAAAATATACTGGTGACAATCCTCACTTTGATGAGTGTTTTAGTTTCCAAGTATCCTACGTGCAAGTTAGTTTTGTTTGTTATTCAGTTTCGTACTAACTAAATATCCTGTTTCCCTTTTTTCTATAGATGATCGCTTCTCAACTTCCATAGTTTCCTATCTGTCCAGTCTTCTTCCTGAAGGCCCGTTGAATTCATCGCATCATTAACATTTGCCTCTATCTTCTAGGTGGTCTTCCAGGTTTCCTTCGCTCAGTGGGTGTCCATTAATAAATTCTTTTTGGCCAGCGGTTACCACACATTCGTGGGAGGTGGACATACCAAGTTAATATTTAGGTAACTGTAGCTTCGAGAATAGTATATTTTCTCCTGTAATTTCCCATATTCTTATGTTTTGATGTATTCCAACCTGGAGGCGTAACAACTTCTTTTTGGTTGCCCCCCGTTTTTCAGTGTCATATGTGGTAATACTCTATACGATTGATTTGTACAGCAAGATCTTTGTCTTCTTCATAATTCCGTCACAACATAGCAAGGAGTTACGTTGGTCAATTACTATTCTTGCCTTGCTCAGTTTTATTTGTGTCTTTTGCGCTTCTTCTATTTGTTGCAAAAACGACGTCCATGTATTGAAACGTGCAGACAGTTTTGATTTTACAGAATCCTACATTAAAGTCTTCTCGTTCATCTTCACCCACTACCATGTACTCCGTCTTTTTTGTGTTTATTGCCAGACCCCATTCTGGGTATTGTTCGTGCAGTGTCCTGAACATGTAACTGGAGTCATCTTTGTCTCCCGCTATCTGGACTTGGTTATCGGCAAAGAGTAAAGTTGTAGTATCCGACAGTGCTCCGGGTTCCCCGCACAGCCCGAGTACCAATATGGCAGACAGGTCAGAGATACTCGGGCTTCGCACTCTGGCCGCAAATTGCTCCCGCGAGGGCACCACCACAGCCCAGCTGACTGGCGCGTGTGTGCCGGGAGATACCGTCGCACCACACTTGCCAGTCAGCCTCCATATTTCCTCGAAGCCTTTGCTACGCGCTGTCTATTAGTAGAATAATTGACCTTGCCTGTATTACGTTTCGATTCGTATTGCTCCCTAGACCGTTTGTGTACGCTTACAACTACTTCGCTACTCTCTGGATATTGTTTTCGGCTAGCCGTCCACTTCGTTAACTTTACCGTCGTCAACCTCAGGAGCTGCCTGTTAGCTTCAAAGCTCTCTGCGTTGATTCCAGTGCGAGTGATTGTAAACTGTGTTCTACCTACGCAGAGTAGTATCGAAAAAAATATTCATAATTTCCTGCCCTACAGGAACAGTGTAAGATCCTAAAAATATTTCGCTGATCACGTTTACGTGGATGTAGTCAGCGGTGCCAATAAGAGCGGCTTTGACGATATTCCTCTGGTGGGTACAAAGAATTAGGGCTGCACTTTTGCCTGAGTGTGACACTATCAGCAGGTGGGCTCGGCTGGCGGCAGAGCGTAACCGCTAACGAGTGGCAACTGTGCCAGCGGGTCTTCGACCTTCGCGGCCGCACGCCGCACGCATCCCGCGTGTCGCCGCCGCCCCGCTCCTCCGCAGTCGGCCACGCACCGCTTCCGCCCATTCTTTTCCGTACTACGCCTGCCGTGTGTTGCCTTTCGCGAGTACGCAGGCGAAACACTCGGGCACTGGCTCCAAACGAATGCAGTTGTATCTATTTTTCCAGGCCATTACTACTTCAGATCTTTAAAGCCGCAATTTCTCACACGAAAGATACGTGTCGCCTGATTCTCAACTCTGGTCGGGAACCCTCATGGAACAACCACGGTATGTTCATTAGACAGTTTTCTGCAACATTTTACTCGAACGCTGACTTTGCACCTGAAACGAATGTATGACAAAACCACTATATCTACAGTCCTGGCCATTAAAATTGCTACACCAAGAAGAAATGCAGATGATAAACGGGTATTCATTGGACAAATATATTATACTAGAACTGACATGTGATTACATTTTCACGCAATTTGGGTGCATAGATCCTGAGAAATCAGTACCCAGAACAACCACCTCTGGCCTTAATAACGGCCTTGATACGCCTGGACATTGAGTCAAACAGAGCTTGGATGGCGTGTACAGGTACAACTGCCCATTCAGCTTCAACACGATACCACAGTTCATAAAGAGTAGTGACTGGCGTATTGTGACGAGCCAGTTGCTCGGCAACCATTGACCAGACGTTTTCAATTGGTGAGAGATCTGGAGAATCTGCTGGCCAGGGCAGCAGTCGAACATTTTCTGTATCAGGAAAGGCCCGTGCAGGACCTGCCACATGCGGTCGTGCATTATCCTGCTGAAATGTAGGGTTTCGCAGGGATCGAATGAAGGGTAGAGCCACGGGTCGTAACACATCTGAAATGTAACGTCCACTGTTGAAAGTGCCGTCAATGCGAACAAGAGGCGACCGAGACATGTAACCAATGGCATCCCATACCTTCACGCCGGGTGATACGCCAGTATGGCGATGACGAACACACGCTTCCAATGTGCGTTCACCGGGAGTCGCCAAACACGGATGCGAGCATCATGATGCTGTAAACAGAACCTGGATTCATCCGAAAAAATGATATTTTGCCATTCGTGCACCCAGGTTCATCGTTGAGTACACCATCGCAGGCGCTCCTGTCTGTGATACAGCGTCAAGGGTAACCGCAGCCATGGTCTCCGAGCTGATAGTCCATGCTGCTGCAAACGTTGTCAAACTGTTCGTGCAGATGCTTGTTGTCTTGCAAACGTCCCCATCTGTTGACGCAGGGATCGAGACGTGGCTGCAAGATCCGTTACAGCCATGCGGATAAGATGCCTGTCATCTCGACTGCTAGTGATACGAGGCCGTTGGCATCCAGCACGGCGTTCCGTATTACCCTCCTGAACCCACCGATTCCATATTCTGCTAAAGTCATTGGATCTCGACCAACGCGAGCAGCAACGTCGTGATACGATAAACCGCAATCGCGGTAGGCTACAATCCGACCTATATCAAAGTCGGAAAAGTGATAGTACGCATTTCTCCTCCTTACATGAGACATCACAACAACGTTTCACCAGGCAACGCCGGTCAATTGCTGTTTGTGTATGAGAAATCGGTTGGAAACTTTCCTCATGTCAGCACGCTGTAGGTGTCGCCAACGGCGCCAACCTTGTGTGAATGCTCTGAAAAGCTAATCATTTGCATATCACAGCATCTTCTTCCTGTCGGTTAAATTTCGTGTCTGTAGCACGTCATCTTCGTGGTGTAGCAATGTTATTGGCCAGTAGTGTACATCTGTCCTCTCGGAGCCATTGCGTAGTGCATGACGGAGGCTTCACATTGTACCACTCACTACAGATTCTTCCCATTCCAATCGAATATGGAGCGCGCGGAGATTGATTGCTTAAATGCCTCTGTGTGCACTGCAGTTAACCCAATCTTGCTTCGCGGTTCCCATCGTAGCTGTACGTTAGGAGTTGTAATAACCCGTCAGTCCAAAATGTTTCGAAACTAGTCTGCCCCACTTCACTACAACACATGGAACGTTCACACGACCAATGAAACTGTCAGGAAAGTTCTTCTTTTGGTTGTTGGTCAACTCGTGAGTCACATTGGCTTGAACTGCAATTAATGGTCAAAGTATTGCCCCTTCGTGTTAATTTCTGCACTTTGTCGTTTTGTGGGATCTCCGTATTGATAAAATAGTCTCGTCACTCGTGATGATTTTTCCGAACACAAACTATCGGTGTTTTGCATTTCAGTCAAGTCCCGGCAGGTGTTCACGCGTCGTTGTTTTTGTTCGGGAGTCAAGTTGTACGGGACAAACTTTGCATATACTTTTCTCTTCTTTTGGGCGGGCGGTGGATATTATTATGAGGGTGCACTGGAAAATAATGCATCTGAATCTTTTTATGTGAAATTTATTGGAGCTTTTTATTAAAACAAACGTTATTAACATTCTACATCTTCTTTCTTCATACTTGCGCTAGAGGGATCCGAATTGTAACTTGTGACATGGCGGTGTGTAACGTAACTATGTCGGTGCATGAGGAACAGCCTGCTGTAATCGAGTTTCGATTGCGAAGAGTTCGTCCACTCATGGAGAACCATCTCCTTAAACATGACGCTGTTAGACCACACGCAAGCGCTGCGACGTCAGCAACAGTCTGATGCCTTGGGTTTACTGTCATCGATCATCCTCCAAGCAGTTCCGACTTGACCCATCCGATTTTCATCTGTTTACAAAACTTGCAGAATTTCGTGCACTTAATTTTGATAGTGATGAAGCAGTACAAGCAGAGGTGAAGTTTTGGCTCCATCTAATAATATTCTACAGTGACGGTATCAACAAACTAGTTTCTCGTTGGGAGAAATGTGTTCGACACCAGGGTGACTATGTCGAGAAATAAATATGTAGACATGAAGAATAAAGATGCAGAATGTTAATAAGTTTGTTTAATTTGAGAAGCTTTAAGACTTTTCATATAAAAAATTCAGTGACATTACACTTCAGCACTTCCTCGTAGCTTCCTTACTTAATGCTGGCTCTTGAACCTTTTTAAATATGCTTTCAAGATATAATTTGTGTGTTATATTCAGTTGTCTGCTAGTTCAGGCTTTCAGCATGTTCGCAAAGTTCTCCCATGGGTTGAACAAACCTGTGACCTCAAGTGCTGTCCTTTCTTGTATGCGTGTAATATGCCCTAATATTTTGTGTGGGTCCCACACCATTGAGCTGTAACCTGGGGTGGGTCGGACGAGTGTTTTATAAGCAGTCTCCTTTGTAGAGTAATTGCATTTTACCAATATGCTTCCAATGAATCGAAATCTAACACCTGACTTTCGCACGACTGAGCCTATGTAATCATTCCGTCTATCCCCTTCAAATTTCTGTAACTATATATTTGTTTCAGGTGACTTATTACAATCGAGACTCACTAATATTGTAGACATTGTATACAACGTGTTCTTTTTTGTGGATTACATATGTTTTATCAAGATCTGACAGAATATTTTAGAAATTATTAGGCAGTACTTCATTATAGACAGCTGCATTATTTGCGAAAGCAACCATTGACGGTATCTGAGTAATAGTTACCAATAAAGTGCGATATCACACAACATCTGTTGGCAAGATCCTATGGAAGGCAGTTTGCTATTTAGTTCCTGTGATATGTAACTCAATCGGAAGTATCCTTTGCTATGGTATGCGGATGATAAATGTATATATGGATCTTCCATGAAGTGTCAAGTATCTATATGAAATGGATAACTGTTGTGAGCAGATTTGCAATCAAGTGTTGTGATTATATTGCTATCGAAGTTGATGAAAATTGACCGGAAGGAAAACAGTGAAATTCATTACTATCACATACCCTTTCGTATAGCCCCGGCAGACTATTGACTTTGATATTCCAGGTAAAAGTGCGGGTCATCACCAACAGTGATTCACGCCGTCATTCCGTGAGACACAGGGGACAAGTGCGGGATTGACTGAGAACATTTTGAGCAATCTGGTGGTCTCAAGCTGTATGCTATTACCTCTTCTCTCCGTGGCTTCCAAAAATTGGGTTGGACATTTCTTCCATCATCAGGTTTCAAGTTGGTCACCTTACTCATTAGCAACCTCAGTTACAAATCAGGTAAAAAGTATAGTTTACACAAAATATAGTTCATATACAGAGAGCAATGTGATGCTTCTTGCCCTGAGTGTGAAGTCAACGTACCTCATGTTACGTCAGGGTAACAGCAGTACAACAGGTTTATCCACATGTGAAAAGAAAGGAGATGCCAGAGAAATACCAAGGGAGTTGCACGCTTTGTCCGTGTAGATATGACCTCTGCATTGTAACGGTGAACGGCCTCAGCTGCAGGTTTTAGATGGTGACTGTTGCTTGCGAATCTAAAATTAAGATAAACTTATAAATTAGCCTAGTTACGACAATTCAGTGTAAACTGAAGAAGCAGCACATACGTGAGACATCACTGACGCTATATCCAACAGAGTCATTCTCTGTTTAGTCCGTTTAAGCCTTTACTCTAACTCATTTTGTCCCGTCTGTTTTACATACAGAAAATATTCAACCTGATCTTCACTTGAATAGCTTACTCGTTTCAGTAATGAATGGCACGAAATGCTCTCTACCCATTCGACGTGAACCTAGGGAAAACCATCGTTAAGTCTCGCTATCGATATGACTTTTGATTCCGTACAAGAAGATAAAAGAATGTCGTTTATCCGGGGAACGTGACACATCAAGGTTTCACCGAAGGAGGGGCAATGGCGGTTATCCAAGGTCTAACTGTGACTTATCTTGCATTATCCGAAATGTTTACCCCAATAACAAGAACGTTGGGGCATTTCTGTACCTAGTGTCTGAATAGTTTTGTCACCACCCTATGAAGTTGACGCGACGGTTAGAATTGTTCTGTAACGAAGGGTCACAAGTCCGGAGACTGAAGTGGCTGTCTTCGTCTCCCAACGACTTCATCTGACGTGTTTTGTAGGTGGCCACATGCTCAGATCCGTCACAGTAGTTGAAATACAGTTCGCTCAAATTAAAGAAATGTAGTACTGCAGTTACCTCCTGTATACAAATAACTGCGCATCCATACAGTAATGTCATGATGATATCGAAACATTAGAACATAAAATGCTTCCCCCAAAGCTAGAAAGAATGCTTCTTGTCGAGCTGCCGACTTGCATACAAAACAATGAACCCTCTTCCAGGTACACGCGGTTTTGAATATGTCTGACCGTCCAGTTCTGCTTAGTCCTGGTGTCCCTTCAACATTCCAGCCAAATTATATGATGGTCCTTTAATCAGTTCCAAAGCCCACACTTTCTCTGTCGTACAACTAGGACAGCAAATCTTGTTTGCGGTCAAGTGCAGATAACTGACGACTATTCGTTAAATAGACTGCTATTTTTCAAAATTGACTCAAATTGTTGGAGAATGAAACACATAAAATGACAGGTCACACAAGATGGTGCAATGGTTAAGATGCGCGACTCAGATCTTCGTTCTGATAGTATATTTCCTGGATTCTCACAAAATCCGTTAGGTAGAATTCTACTTTCCGTGTCTCTTTGTACAGAGGTGCTACTGTTTCCTTTATAACAAGCTTTACTTCGATGAAACTATATCTCTTAACAAATACGAAACGTAAGATAATGAATACTCTGTCCTAATACGCGCACTTAGTTCAACGGCTCTGGGAAAGTGATAGTGTTGCCGCAGCAGAACGCAGATGAATTAACAGAGTAAAAATATACACTGCATTTTTCATATACACAGATCAAAAATGTTTAGCATCCCCTCGGTTCAGAGAGTTCCGGAACCTGTACAGACAATTGGAATAGAGATCAGTGTAAACATCATTTCCGACCTTCAAAAATGTTCAAATGTGTGTGAAATCTTGTGGAACTTAACTGCTAACGTCATCAGTCCCTAAGCTTACACACTACTTAACCTAAATTATCCTAAGGACAAATACACACACCCATGCCCGAGGGAGGACTCGAACCTCCGCCGGGACCAGCCGCACAGTCCATGACTGCAGCGCCTCACACCGCTCAGCTAATCCCGCGCGGCTTTTCCGACCTTTTTATTGCTCATGAAAACCACACATTGCAGGTTGTACCACCATACAGCGAGACCTTCAGAGGTGGTGATCCAGATTGCTGTACACACCGGTACCTCTAATACCCAGTAGCACGTCCTCTTGCACTGATGCATGCCTGTATTCGTCGTGGCATACTATCCACAAGTTCATCAAGGCACTGTTGGTCCAGATCGTCCAACTCCTCAACGGTGATTCGGCGTAGATCCCTCAGAGTGGTTGGTGGGTCACGTCGTCCATAAACAGCCCTTTTCAGTCTATCCCAGGCATGTTCGAAGGGTTCGTGTCTGGTGAACAAGCTGGCCTCTCTAGACGAGCGATGTCGTTATCCTGAAGGAAGCCATTCGCAAGGTGTGCACGATGGGGCCGCGAATTGGCGTCCATGAAGACGAATACCTCGCCAATATGCTGCCGATGTGGTTGCACTACTGGTCGGAGGATGGATTCACGTATTGTACAGCCGTTACGGTGGCATCCATGACCACCAGCGATGTGCGTTGGCCTCACATAATGCCATCCAAAAACAGCAGGGAATCTCCATCTTGCTCCACTCGCTGGACAGTGTGTCTAAGGCGTTCACCCTGACCGGGTTGCATCCAAACACGTCTCCGACGATTGTCTGGTTGAAGGCATATGCGACACTCATCGGTGAAGAGAACGTGATGACTGTCCTGATCGGTCCATTCGGCATGTTGTTGGGCTCATCTGTACCGCGCAGCATGGTGTCGTGGTTGCAAAAATCGACCTCGCCATGAACTTCGGTAGTGAAGTTGCGCATCATGCAGCCTATTGTGCACAGTTTGAGTCATAACACGACGTCCTATGGCTGGACGAAAAGCATTATTCAACATGGTGGCGATGCTGTCAGTGTTCCTCCGAGCCATAATCCGTAGATAGTGGTCATCTACTGCAGTAATAACCTTGAGCGGCCTGAGCGAGGCATGCCGTCGACAGTTCCTGTCTCTCTGTATCTTCTCCATGTCCGAACAACATCGCTTTGGTTCACTCAGAGACGTCTGGACACTTCCCTTGTTCAGAGCCCTTCCTGGCAGAAAGTAACAATGCGGACGCGATCTAACCGCGGTATTGACCGTCTGGGCATGGGTGAATACAGACAACAAGTGCTGTGCACCTCCTTCCTTGTGGAATGACTGGAACCGATCGGCTGTCGGACCCCTCCTTCTAATAGGCGCTGCTCATGCATGGTTGCTTACATCTTTTGGCGGGTTTAGTGACCTCTCTGAAGAGTCAACTTTTTTTAATGTGTGTATTTTGCGCTAAGAAGCATTTCACTGTACAACATTCAGAACTTCGTTTTGCCTGTGCATTGTCATCGAAGCATCAGTATTAACATCAGCCTAGTCGCACAATCTTTCACAACTGGTTACATGTGACACATGCAGTTAGTCAGTTGCGCCTTAATATCTGTCAGCAGCCAGTCGACTTGTAACAGAAGGGATGGCGCACGGCAGTGGCAATCGTAATGGCGCAAACGATGTGTCACTTACTTGTAACTTTTTGTTTGCAAAATGAGTGTTGGTTTCCATGAAAAACGTAATTTAGTTACAAATAAATCATTATGCTTGAACTGAAAAACAGCGATGAACGATTTGCAAAGGTAATCGAGTGGATCAGCTCAGTTGCCTTTTTTGGTGATAGGTATGACCTGTCCCTTTTACAGTCGCATGAGATAGGTCTCTGCTGGAGGTATCTGAAGTAAATCAGGATGGAGAAAGACAATTCGTTCATACATTCTGTAAATAACCCGACAGAGATACCGTCGTGTCCTAAAGATGCGAGTTCTACTAATTTCATCTGCTGCACAACAGAACTACAACCTTTGCCGCGGTATCTCGACTTAATAGAAGTAAATTTACTTGAGTGTCCTTTGTAAAGAAACATTCCTTCAGTTCTCGAATATCTCGATTTGTTTACTAAATATT
This sequence comes from Schistocerca americana, assembly GCF_021461395.2. Classification (NCBI taxonomy): domain Eukaryota; kingdom Metazoa; phylum Arthropoda; class Insecta; order Orthoptera; family Acrididae; genus Schistocerca; species Schistocerca americana. Next base: position 662,969,271 of record NC_060130.1, read on the forward strand.
AGTTGTGTCAAAGTTATGTAAACCAAACTGATAGTGGGTTTACATGCGGCCAGCAACAGTCTACATCTGTGATGTTAGCACAAGCTAGCTACCCTCTCACGATGTTTTAGACACTGAGACGACAAAAGCCATGGGATACCTCCCAAGGTCGGGTCGGAACTCCTTTTGCCCGGCTTAGTGCAGCTACTCGACATGGCGTGGACTCAACAAGTCACTGAAGGTCCCCTGTAGAAATACTGAGCCATGCCTTTGTAGCCGATCATAATTGCGGAAGTGTTGCCAGTGCAGGATTTTGAGAACGTACTGACCTTTCGGTTATATTCCACAAATGTTTGATTGGATTCCCGGCGGGTGATCTGGGTTGCCAAATCATTCGCTCGAAGTGTCCAGAATGTTCTTCATACCAATCGCGAACGACTGTGCCCCAGTGACGTGGCACATCGTCAGGCAAGAAAATTCCGTCGTTGTTTGGGAACATGAAGTCCGTGAATGGCTGGAAATTGTCTGCAAGTACCCGAACATAACCTTTTCCATCTACATCTACATTTATACTCCGCAAGCCACCCAACGGTGTGTGGCGGAGGGCACTTTACGTGCCACTGTCATTACTTCCCTTTCCTGTTCCAGTCGCGTATGGTTCGCGGGAAGAACGACTGTCTGAAAGCCTCCGTGCGCGCTCTAATCTCTCTAATTTTACATTCGTGATCTCCTCGGGAGGTATAAGTAGGGGGAAGCAATATATTCGATACCTCATCCAGAAACGCACCCTCTCGAAACCTGGCGAGCAAGCTACACCGCGATGCAGAGCGCCTCTCTTGCAGAGTCTGCCACTTGAGTTTGTTAAACATCTCCGTAACGCTATCACGGTTACCAAACAACCCTGTGACGAAATGCGCCGCTCTTCTTTGGATCTTCTCTATCTCCTCCGTCAACCCGATCTGGTACGGATCCCACACAGATGAGCAATACTCAAGTATAGGTCGAACGAGTGTTTTGTAAGCCACCTCCTTTGTTGATGGACTACATTTTCTAAGGACTCTCCCAATGAATCTCAACCTGGTACCCGCCTTACCAACAATTAATTTTATATGATCATTCCACTTCAAATCGTTCCGCACGCATACTCCCAGATATTTTACAGAAGTAACTGCTACCAGTGTTTGTTCCGCTATCATATAATCATACAATAAAGGATCCTTCTTTCTATGTATTCGCAATACATTACATTTGTCTATGTTAAGGGTCAGTTGCCACTCCCTGCACCAAGTGCCTATCCGCTGCAGATCTTCCTGCATTTCGCTACAATTTTCTAATGCTGCAACTTCTCTGTATACTACAGCATCATCCGCGAAAAGCCGCATGGAACTTCCGACACTATCTACTAGGTCATTTAAGTTGTACCAGAGGATCCAGTTATTCCTTGTAAACAGAGCCCTAACGATTATGGAGCCACCACTAACTTGCACAGTGCTATGTTGACAACTTGGGTCAATTGCTTCGTGGGGTCTGTGCCACACTCGATCCCTACTATCAGCTCTTACCAACTGAAATCAGGTCTCATCTGTTCAGGCCGCGCTTTTCCAGTCGTCTGGGCTCCAACCGATATGGGCGCGAGCCCCGAAGAGGTGCTGCAGGCGATGTCATGCCGTTAACAACGGCACTCACGTCGGCCGTCTGCTGCTATAGCCCATTAACGCCAAATTTCGCCACATTGTCCTAAGGGATACGTTCGTCGTACTTCCCACATTGATTTCTGAGGTTATTTAACGCATTATTGCTGGTCTGTGAGCACTGATAACTGTACGCTAACGCCGCTGCTCTCGGTCGTTAAGCCAAGGCCGTCGGCCACTACGTTGTCCGTGGTGAGAGGTAATGCCTGAAATTTGGTATTCTCGGCACACTCTTGCCACTGTGAGCCGCGGAGTTTGGAATTCCCTAACGATTTCCGAAATGTATGTCCCATGTGTCTAGCTCCAACTTTTAGTCCGCGTTCAAAACGTGTTAATTCCCGTCTTGCGGCCATAATCACATAGGAAACTTTTTCACATGAACTACCTGACTACTAGTGACAGCTCCGCCAACGCACTGTCCTTTTATACCTTATGTAGGCGGTACAACCGCCGTCTGTGTATTTACATATCGCTATCCCATGACTTTTGTCGCCGGCCGTTGTGGCCAAGCGGTTCTAGGCACTTCAGTCCGGAACCGCGCTGCTGCTACGGTCCCAGGTTCGAATCCTGCCTCGGGCACGGGTGTGAGTGATGTCCTTAGGTTAGTTAGGTTTAAGTAGTTCTAAGTCTACGGGACTGATGACCTCAGATGTTAAGTCCCATAGTGCTCAGAGGCATTTGAATCATTTTTGACTTTTGCCACATCAGTGTAAACGCATATTCGGGGAGCAGAGAAAAATTGTTCCTAGCCTTTAATTTAAACTGTGGCAATTTTTGATAGATTTTCAACTTCCCGTGCTCAGAGGGTATTTTCGGCAATCGTGGACATTTGAAGTGCCTATAAGATGACTTATCTCATCTAGAGGAAAAGACAGTCTGTGATCAGCTCGCTAATTTCGATTTTACAGTCCTTTACCCCATCATCAGACTTGTGACTGGATTGAAGGGTTTTAGCAAACAGAACACAACATGTCGTTTATAATGAAGAGAAATTTTCAGAAATAAAAGCAACTTTGGGTATATCCCAAGGGACTATCGCGTGGCCATTGGTGTTCATGACATGCATAATGTCGGATGCCCCGTGATTCTGCTGTATATATGGGAGTCGGAGAGTTAGAACACACTAGAGAAATGACCTGCAGAGATATGATGCTTGGAGCAGAGACTGGCAGTTGTCCATCAACATAAACAAATGTAGCGTATTGTGCATACATAGGCAGATAGACCCGTTATTGTTCGATTATATGATTGCGGAATAATCATCGGAAATAGTCGCATGTATTAAAAATATTACGGAATATTTAAAGCAAGAATGAACTCATAAAACTGGTCAGAGGGAAAGCATATACCAGATAGTTTCATCGGAAGAATACCCTCTAAGGCGATAGCTGACCGAACTCTCATTCGATGAATACTCGAATACCGATTCTAGGTCTGGGGTCCTTACCGGTTATGTTTCATAGAGGAAACTGAAAGCAGGGTGTTTCGTCACGGGCCCTTTTACTAAGAGCGAAAGCGTCACGAATAAGCTCATCCAATTCCAGGGGCAGACGCTACAAAATAGGTGCTGTGCTTCGCGGTGCTGTTTACTTTTTTAAAAAAAGTCCGAAAACGTAGGATTCAAGGACAATCAAGCAAAATATTGCCTCATCCCGTATACATTTCGCGAACAGGTAAAAACTGAGAGTTTCGATCTCGTATGGTGGCTTAACCATCAGTCGTTTTACCGTGGTGCATTCGCGACTGCACGACTGCAGCTAGATGGGGACGAAACTGGCGGTGGTTCACACGCCACTAAGTAGTCTGCCAAGTGTATATGGAGATCGCGAGTACAGTTTCCGCAGTGCCGTCCGTGTGCCGCTCCTGGAATTGGTGAAATGTTTTGAAACGGAGGTGTAACAATAGAAGCGCGCCGACCCCACGGACACCTGTTGGCGCGCAGTAAATTTGGTGCACACGCGTCCATTTATAGATTGGCGGCTCGCTACGCAGCCGCGGACGGCGGCGTCGTTAACGCCGTCGCTGCTAGATGGCGGAGGAAGGCTTGCGTCACGCGCCGGCAGACAACTTCATCTCCGAGCGGGCAACGAAGAAATAAACACAGGCTTACCGGCCAAGTCCGCAGCTGCTGCGCGGCGCGGTCCCGGAGTCGAAACCGGCCCCGGGCCGAATGAGGCGCGGCCTGCCGGCCGGTTCTTTGTGGGGTGCGCCGAATACTGATGGACTGCCGCCCGGGACCTACCGACTCGGAATGCAACTGCAACTGCAACTGGCCGCTTTCGGTTTTTCACTGGCAGCCGCAGCACCCAGCCGTCTACCGCCTGTGGCCGTCGTCCCACAACGGTTTCGCATTGGCCGTATTTTCCTTTTTCCTGCGTCTCGTCTGAACAGCCCAGACCCCAGAACAAGGTGGCGCTGTGGTAAGACACGACCTGTATTCGGGAAGAAGGCAGCTCAAATCCGCGTCTAGCCATCCTGATTTATATTCTCCTAGTTTCTCTAAATCGCTTAAGGAAAATGCCGCGATTATTCCTTTCAGAAGAAAGCGGTCGATATCTGGTCCAATCCTACCAGGAAGCAAGCTGATATTCCGTCTTCACTGACTTCGTAGTCGACGGAACGTTAAACACCAACAGAAAAACCAGACACCTACCAAGGAGTTGGTCTTGGAATGTCAAAACTGCAAATCAGCGTATCTGGGAATGACAGGCAGAAATTTCAAAACTATGTATAGCGAAACATAAAGAAACACATAAGGAGCTGGAAATATGAAAATAGCGATTATATCTTTACTGAAAATCAAATGAAGTATCTAACATGGAACAGATTTTGAAAATTTAGAATGAACAATCGCAACAGAAAACTCCTAGCATTACAGGAAAACTTTCACATACAAAAGCACCCTTGCAATGAACAGGAAAGTAGTAAATGACCAAATCAATATAAGTATCAGGTCGTTGATCATGTTGCCTACTGAAACAATAATGCAACAACACCAAATAATAATTTAATCTCCCCAAATAAACGCACGCACGCACACACACACACATACACACACACACACACACACACACACACACACACACACACACACACAACAAACAAAAAACATTAAACTACGTACAGACACCACAGTACAAACGAAAGACGAACTCACAACGATATTTGGCAACACTACATACAGTACACTACGAGGTACTGGCAGAAGTAAAGCTGTGAGGACGGGGCGTGAGTCATGCTTGGGTAGCTCAGTCAGCCTATGTACGGCAAAATTAGCGACCGCACTGTACCCTTTATACGTTGACCGCCATGCAACAAGCTTATCGGATAGGGTCTGTTAACATCAATAGCATTGGCTCGCTGGTAAAAATCAAGATGCTCAGTGACATGATAAAGGCTGCGGATTTAGACATAGCACTATTACAAGAAGTTCGGGTGCTTCCCCCCTCGGACTTTTACGGTTACGACATTTACTGTTCCCAGTGTGACGAGAGAGGCGTTGGCACAGCTATACTATTAAAGGAAGGGATACGTGCAGACGAAGTAGAGTATTTGCCTTCTGCCCGTGGTACGGCCGTGACCATAAATGTAATACGTTTGATCAACAGATACGCACCGTCAGGCTTGGATAAGAGAAGGGACAGAGCAGATTTTTACGCCCGTGAGATTACACCGTTGTTCCAGGGACGATACGATGTTTGCATACTCGGCGGAGATTTTAATTGTGTGCTCGACAGAAAGGACCAACAACCTAACTATACTACTAGCCAAGAACTTAGGGAGCTGGTCAACGGGATGGAATTAGTCGATACATGGGACCTGAAGTATCGCAACCAACCAGGATATACATTTTTTACTAGCCACTCCGCGGTCCGTTTGGACCTGATCTACATTTCAAGGGCGTTAGCAGTGTCGACGGTGGACACAGAAATATGGCCGACAGCGTTTACAGACCACGAGGCATATATTTGTACGGTTAACCTTGATAGAGAGCAGGTATGGAGACGGAGGGGTAATTGGAAGATGAAAGTCTCCCACCTGCGAGATGCAGAATGCCGACGCATGGTGGAGGACGCGTGGCATGGCTGCCTCCGTCGACGAAATTCTTTCGGTTCTGTCCTGCAGTGGTGGATCGAGTGCGTGAAGCCAGCTTTACGGAGGACGTTAATAGGTTACGGGAAGGAGGTTTCTCAATGGCAGCGCACGACCACTGAGTTTTACTTTACGGCTCTCCGGGAACTGTTAGCTCAGCCACCTACACCAGAACGCTAGACGGCCGTCCACCGAGTTAAGGCGAAGCTGGTACAACTTGCGACGCAGAGGATGGCAGGTACGATGATACGCGCGAGGTCGCAGGATTTCCTGCCCAACGAGGTTCCCTCGATGCATTATGTGATATAGGAAAGACGAAGAGGACGCAGGAATTTAATACAAGAGATCGATCTCGGTGATGGTCGTCGTTTTACAACACAAAGGGGCATAGCACAGGCGTTCACGGATTATTTTAGCAGATTCTATGCGAGCAACGGGGAGGGTCAGAGGGAGCTGGGGAACGTCCTGGAAGAGATCCCAGACGCGACGAGTGTGAACGGGGAAGCAGACGGGTTATCTGAAATTAAGTGTGAAGAGCTGGAGGAAGCGATTACACGAGGTGCCTGCAACAAGTCCCCAGGTCCAGACGGATTCCCGTTGGAGTTTTACCGTGCCTTTGTAACCATTATGACACCGTTATGGCTATGTATGTTTAATGAGCTTCTGCGTCAAGAAGTACCGGTTCACATTCAATTCACGGAAGGGCTCATGATACCGATACCGAAGCCACGTGGTGGCAAACGGCCTTGTGATTATCGCCCCTTGACCCTCCTTAATAATGACTACAAGATCTTCATGCGCATCCTGGGAAGTCGTATCAAAAAGTCGCTGGAGAATCGAATACTTGCCGATCAGACTTGTCTTGGCGGCATCAGTAATATCCACACAGCCTTGGGAGACTACCGTGACGTCGTCGCCCTCGCGGCTGCATGCCGCCTCCGGGGGGCGATGGTTGCAGTAGATTTCGATCATGCTCTTGATCGCGTGGATCATGTGTACCTCGCGGCGGTGATGAACAGGATGGGTGTCTCGCCATTATTGACCAATGCTGTGATGCGGCTGTTGCACGGCGCCAGATCAGCGATGGTGGTCAACGGAGGGAGAACTGAGTATTTTAAGATCTTAAGATCAGTGAGACAGGGTTGCCCCTCGTCGATCCTCCTTTATGCGATCGCCTTAGAACCGTGCCTCGCAGGCCTTCGCCGCCGTCTTACCGGGAACTCCCTACGGCATTTATCATTCAAATGCAGAGCATACGCGGATGATATTGTGTTCCTCGTAAGGAATGAGAGGGAGACTCAAACAGCACTGGATTGGCTACAGACGTATGAGATGGCAGCTGGAAGTGTGGTCAACTACCGAAAATCAAAATTCATGCATGTGGGGCGTGGACTAGAACCAATAACGGAAGGACCCTTACCTGCGGTGGAAACCCTCCGCTGTTTGGGTATCACCTTTCATAAAGAGAGAGCGAGAACGGCTGCGGACAACTACCGAAGACTGTTACTCAGAGTACGCACGGCAGTACGACTAAACGCCCTACGGTCGATGGATATGCTGCAGCGAGTGTTACTCGTCAACCTTTATCTCGCGCCCATGATGTGCCACCTGACACACCTTCTCCCCTTGACGCGCACGATGGCTATGAGGCTTCAGGCGGCTTTTGGGTACTATGTGTGCCTGGGACAACTCTTTAAGGTACAGTACAACACGCTTACCCTCCCAGCGCGAGAGTGGGGCGTTGGTTTAGTGAACGTGCACGAGAAGGCGCGTGCCGTGTATATTAATACTATGCTCAAACGGTGGCGCAACAGGAATCACTCGCTTACGGGGACTATCATCGAAGAACTCGTACCAACATCGCATCTTCCTCCAGTCAGTGTCGGCCATATATAACCCCCTCTAACGTATGTGCGCACGTTCATCGTGGAACACAGTTACGTTCGAGAGCGTTTACCGACGACCCGACAGTCGACATCGAAGGACGTGTACCATCTGCTTCTTCGACAGATCGCCCGGAATAGGGTGGAACGCAAACATCCAGTTGTTAATTGGCACGTGGTGTGGCGCACAGTCCACCACCCCCACCTACCTACATCAGTCAGATCAACATGGTACATTGTTGTCAACCGAAGATACCCTACAAATGATAAAAAGTACCCAATACATTTGGCAGATTCGCCCTTGTGTCAGCAATGCGGCGTGCTGGATACGGACGATCATCGGCTGGTCTGCGGCGAGGCATTGGCTGTCTGGACTCTCGCAAGAAAGATAATAGCGTTCATGCGGAGCACTATCTATACAGCAGTCTGTTCTGACATAGTATTTTTTCCAGAGGAAACGTATTTTCCGCGTCATAAGACGAACGCAGTGGCGTGGATCACACGTATGATGGTCCATTACATCTATAGAGACACACGTACGAACTTACTGAACGTCCTGGATTACTGGCGATACTTGCAAGATGGACACACAAAACTATTACGGCTACAAAAGTACAAGGATTGGTATGCCAATTTCCTAGTAACGGTTTTTGCGGACCCGCCATATACTTGGGCTGTGCCGGGTGCGCAAAGATGAGCAGCGGAGCTTTCGTTGTGAAACCGACCAAGTAATGTGAGCGACTAAGAACATTATGCGAGTATGCGACCTACGAAAAACTCACTCTTGAACAGTTAGCAAATGGATGTACTTCATATTTTGTTTTGATATCCATAAATACTTTTCTTTAGGGTGCCGGAGGTGGACCACTTTGATTTTGTTACTTCATGCTGCATGGTAGGACGGCAGCGAGGTTCCTTCCAGGACAGTTCTCATGTGTCAGGACGTACTATGTTTATTTTGTGAATAATAAAGGTTTCTGTTTCTCCTAAAAAAAAAGGTCGGTAGAGCACTTGCCCGCGAAAGGCACAGGTCCCGAATTCGAGACTCGGTCCGGCACACAGTTTTAATCTGCCAGGACGTTTCACTACATACAGTAAATTCACCGAACCAAAACACAGTGATAGGTGAATGTGAGATGTTCAGTTAAAATGTGTCCTAAAACGCCAAAAATCAGATATCCTGTAGTACGTAAACCAATTAAGCAACGAAGTACAGCTCCAGAACGGCACGTATAGTCTAATAACATAACAAAACATAAGCAGAACCAAATAGTATTTTAATCCAACGAAACTTGTGCTACAAAAAGTTGTTTCCCACCTAATAACAAGAGAATAACAAAAACTGTTATGTATTAACATATCTGTAAATATTATAGCAGTTGTTACATACATAAAACAAACATGTATTACATACCACTGAATATGCTTCACAAATAAAACGAAGCGAAATGCGTATGGCATAATACAAACAGTCTTCCAGTTAGCTACGCTAGATGAACCACATCTCCAAGGGGACTAATCTTCCTTCTATCTCTCTTTGCCTTAACAGTATTTTTCGGTTAATGTCGAATGCCAGTTCAAACTTGTTGTGTCAGCAGAATTCTCTTATAACGAATAACTGTAAATCTAAGTAACATTGTAACACTTGTTTCAGCTGATGCAGTTATCTATAGTGAAGTATTATCTGAAAAAGGCTGCATAAATATTCAGACAGATCTTGATAAGATTTAAAAGTGGTGCAAAGATTAGCAACTAGCTTTAAATGATTGAAATGAAACTACAAAATTGTTAAGGCTTTCGTGACCACTTGTTGACAAACTGCGTGTTATCCTCTGTCTCGGAATCTTCAGCCAATGTTTGTTTGATGATGTTTCTGACGTTTCACCAGCACGAATGGCTGGTATTGTCAAAGCTTCACCTCCATTCCACTAGCAGTGGAGGATGAAGCTTTGACGATGCCAGCAACTCGTGCTGGCGAAACGTCAGAAAGATCATCAAACAATCGTCGGCCCAAGAACCCGAGACACAAGCCAACAGGCAGTTCGTCAAAGTAGTTCCATGCTCAGGATACGATAGTAGGGGAGCGGTTGCAGAAATCCTGCATTTCCGATATAGACACGATTCTGGTGGAGGTGGCTTGCCATTGCCTTCCTCCGACCTGTTATAAAGTGTCAAGAATCTGTATTATGTGGATGCCTCTGATGTGTGCTTGTAACAGTGTAATGCTGAGTTTGTGTTTTTATGGGTGGAGGGAAGACAGAGGCTGAACTCCAACTCCTCTCAAATAGCTCGAAGTAGGCTGCCGCGCGGAGCTTAACGTCCTCTTCCGACGGACGGATGTCCATCAGTAATGTTAAATGCCATAATTCCATGAGACACTGCGGAGAAGTTTGGAATTTCATCCAGGATATTCGCGCAAAGACTAGGTATCAGGAAATTTGTACCACCACCTCTCCTACCCTCCAAGGCCAAATACAAGTAGTGAAAATTTTCCGCTGTTTACTTCCTAGCCGACCGCCACCGCACAGGTGAGCGTTAGCGTCCTCTGTTACAGAGGTGGTAATTTAAATGGTCAGAAGTGTAGAATTGTGCACTCCACAAAACGGAAAAAGGCTTTATCCTATGACTGCAACACAATGAGATACATTTGGAATAAGTCAAATCGCACAAGTACCTGGGTTAGCATTGCCTCCTCTTCTCGAATATTAGCAATAGTGCAACTGACAATATATCACCATCAACAATACGAAAAATCCTCACTCTATGTAACCCTGCTTAGATACATGGAGCCTAACATTTTCCATTCCAGTATTATCGATGACAGTTTCTGCCACTGCCATTACTATCCGCACAGATGGTCCTTCGTTGCTCTTTATGGACTTTTGTTGGGGAGGGAGGGGGGGGGGGGGGGGAACCCAACGGGCACACGCTTTTAAGTACCACAAATGGTGGACGAGTGTATCAGCACTACCAACAGAGACGTCTAGTTGTGCAGCGAGGTGTTTCGTTGTGACCTGATGACCTCCTCGACTGAGAGTGTCCGCACGTTCCAACAATGCAGTAGTCACAGGTGTGTGTGGCCAGCCAGCACGCGGGAGATCGGATACGTTTGCGAGACATTATTGCGGTGACGATAGACGCCTCGCTCATCGACTCACCGTGCTTTTGTTCACTGCCAGGTCTTCGTAGACATTCTGCAAGCGTCTATGAATATTTGTGATGCTCTGGTTTTCCACCAAAAGATATTCAATGACAGCTCTCTGCTTGGAACGCACCTTCGTTACAAATGGTTCAAATGGCTGTGAGCACTATGGGACTTAACTTCTGAGGTCATCAGTCCCCTAGAACTTAGAACTACTTAAACCTAACTAACCTTAGGACATCACACACATCCATGCCCGAGGCAGGATTTGAACCTGCTACCGTAGCGGTCGCGCGGCTCCAGACTGTAGTGCCTAGAACCGCTCGGCCACTCCGGCCGGCACCTTCGTTACAGACTTCATTTTGAAGGCTACGTATAGTGACGCCACATATCAGAACTTCATAAAGCTATTGTAACTGAAGCCAGAATGTTCCACGATGCCCCACAACAAACCGCGCACTTTTTCAGTCGAAACTGGCCAAGAAAAAAACGTGTTGCGTTACTTATTGAGTGCCTCTCGTGCTAGCAGGAAAGCGTATCATGAACAACAGACGAAAGGATTTGGGTTTGTTGACGCCTCACGTAACCTCCGACAGTGAATTCAGTCTCCATCAGTTACCAGGCAAAGTGATGATAATGGACTGGGACAGGGGACTACTCTTGTTGGATAAACTAGAAGGCACCGGTAAAGGAATTCCACAGGTATCTCATTAACCGAGTGACATAAGCCTTCCGCTGCGTCTTTAAAGGTTTCGTACCTATGCGTACGGTCACCGTTTACCAGCCGTCCATTGCGCTAGTCATTATTCAACGAAAGATACGTGGGATTAAATTTAGTAACAAATGGGACAAAAACTCGTTTCCTTTCCTTAGTCAGCCAGCGCAAACGCTGATGGTAATCTGGGTGCTGTAACGTTGTAATAGCTAGCCACTGCAACCTCTCCCCGGCAAGAAATGTCTTAACCTGTTTACGAGACTCGGTGATCTCTAGTGGACACAACGCGGAATGACTCTGGAATATCAAGTCCACCCACCTATACTGAACTGTACAAGGATACAGCAGCGCACAGTAATTTCGGCGTAAACAGGCACAAACGAGATGGGAGTGCGTGGCTGGCGGCTCCTACGCGCTGCGCGCCGTAGGCGGCTGCGGCCGGGCAGCTGGCGCGATCAGCTGGCGCGTGGGCGACGCAGGCGCCACGCCGTCACCGTTAGGCGCCTTCGCCTTCGCCTTCGCTTTCGTTCAGTCAGTCCACTGACGGCCGAGAGATGCGTCCGCTGCCTCGTGCCGATGGCGCGGAAATGCCCGTATCGCTTTCTCTCTACCCAATCCACCTATTGAATAACGAAGCTGCAACGCTAAGGTTACCTCAATTCCATATGATCCTCTACGCTTTCTATAACTTACGGTGTGCCTCGTGGACGTGCGATAAGGCCAGAATCTTGGCTGTCAGCTGATTCTGTACCTATGTGATTGTAGTAACCGTTTGTTCCTTACGAGTGGCAATACGAAGAACCCCCCCCCCCCCCCCCCAAAAAAAAAAGCCAACGATCATGCTGCGTTTCAAGCTGTCCAGTAGTTTGTACTTAGCCCTCAATCTATGAGAAAATATAAGAGATTCTCTTGAATCCACGATGTTTTTTTCCCAATGCTTATAATTTCTCCTGTAGTCATTTTGTAAATCGGAGCACCGACATTTTAAAGAACTTTCTGTGATCCTACTATACAAGCTCAAGATTTCAAACTCATTTAACTGCCTCGTAAATTATTAGGTTATCATGTCACCTCGGTGTTTCGGTTATGGCAGGCATCAATGTATATTTAATTGTGGGCGCTTCTCGACCTTTGTGACGGAAATGTACAGCACGTTTTCTATTCTTTTTTGCACCCGTATGTGATGAGACGAGATTGCCGATCAGGACATAGTGTTTTCGCGCCTTATCAGTCCTTTCGACGAGACAAAACCTGACGGACTCACGAACTTTTTATCTTTTTGGTAAGTAGCTGAGTCCTTCAGTTGGGCTGGCCGAAGTGGCCGTGCGGTTAAAGGCGCTGCAGTCTGGAACCGCAAGACCGCTACGGTCGCAGGTTCGAATCCTGCCTCGGGCATGGATGTTTGTAATGTCCTTAGGTTAGTTAGGTTTAACTAGTTCTAAGTTCTAGGGGACTAATGCCCTCAGAAGTTGAGTCCCATAGTGCTCAGAGCCATTTGAACCATTTGAACCTTCAGTTGGCGGATAAACTTGTCTGATTCTCGTGGTTCTTTGCCCCTCAGTGGCTCTTTAGCAGGAAGGAAGGAAAGAAGGAAGGATTCTGTTTGACGTTGTCTGAACGACAAGGTCCGTGACACCAATCACGAGCTTGAATTGGGCGAGGATCTACATCTACATCAATATTTCACTAGCCACTTGACTATGTATGGCGGAGGGTACTTCTGATGGCCCTAACAGAGCCCTTCTTCCACGTTCCACTCGCGAATGGAGCGTGGGAAGAACGATTGTCGATAAGCCTCTGTATTACCTCTGATTTCTCGAATTTTCTTGTTGTGGTTATTTCGTGATTCACAGCGACTCTCATGTAACGTCTGGCACAGGAGTTTGCTGAGGACCTCAATAACGTTCTCGCGCCGACTAAACGATCCCTTATCGATTCTCGCCGCTCTTCCTTGTATCTTCTCTCTCCCTCTTCTATTAATCCTGTGTGGTAAGGGTCCCCTAATATTAAGAAATACTCAAAAACCAGTCTTAAAAGACTTTTGTATGACACTTCCGTTCTCCTCATGAATCTCCGCCTGCATCAACTTTACTTTCAATTTATTTCATGTGGTCCTCCACTTTAAGTCTCTCCGAATGGTTATTCCTAGATATTTTTGGCAGTTACCGTTTACAGTGATTTGTCATCAATATTATAATCGCAGTAGTGTATGACACGTTGTTATCATTAACTAACATGAGAATAACATTATAGTTCTTGTTGAAACTATTAAATCTTCAGTTCCTTTTTCGTAACATGTGTCTTAGTGTCTTTCACACTCAAAGATATTTCTCTCAACGCTTCGGTACTCAATAACAACTGCCTTTAAATTAGATAGTCCACGGTGTCAACGAAAAATTACATTTTCGGTAACACTAGACCATACTCTTGCTTCTTGCCCATTAAGTCTAAAGGGAAGATACAGAGCAGTGTTCCGCTCAGAAAATGGCACTTTACACCAGTTGGCAGAAGTTGTTTCATTGTCTGCAGTTGTTTTTCGTGCTTTTCAGAGCTCAACCTTGACCCTGAGGGAGAGCGTTTCTCTATCTCTCTCACTCCTCTTTCTCTGTGTTTCCGTCCCTCTTTAACGCTCTCTCTCCCTCTATCCCTCCTTCCCTCCCACTCTTCTTCCCTCCCTCTCCCCCCTCCCTCCCTCTCCTCCTTCCTCTCTCTCCCTCCCTCCCTCTATGTACTTACCGATATCCGCGTCCTTCAGAGTAATTTTACTGTCACTGTTATGCATTAAAAAATTAGACTTTAGCAGATAGAAAAGTATCTGTAGTAAATTGGCAGACAAGATTAAACAAAGGATATCCATTCAAGATATTACGCTCGCTGCAGCGCATAGTCACTTGATAAAGTTTGTGCTTTTAGTGTTTAGAAAACTGATATTTTGTTTCATGAATATTTGTCCTTCATTACAGAACACAATTTTGGCAGTATCAAGCGAGGAGTTGAAATACGAAAACAAATTTTACCACGCACTGTTCGCGAAAGTTATTAGACGACATCTTACTCCGAAAAGTCTGATAGTGATCGTACTGTAATTGGTGTTAAAACTGTGGCTTTTCCGCGCATACTAGTATCCCCATACAGCTATATATTTCTTTATCGAATTAAAGCAGTTCGATCACATGAATTGATAATGTTCTCATCAATTTGGAACCAAACACTTACGTTAGCAACCAAATAAGCCTGTGGATTCAACGTAGACAGAACACTGGGTGTTCATTCGGTCTATGAGCATATTCTGAAGCTAAATTACTGACGTTCGTCGTTAGAGCTGCATTCAGTGCACAGTGTTTCCTGTGGATTTAATAGCAGTTATTTAAGGAAATGCAGCTCCGGTCGCAGTTTTTTGCTGTATATTTTTGAAAGCCCAAATAGTGTTAACTCTAACTGCAGGTATTAATTTTGTACAAGACCTTAGGTGATGTTAATTTTTGGTTTTGCTTTTATTTTCACCCAGACAAATCTTGATCACGCTAGATGCTTTTCGTATTCAGCCCCAATTCTCAAGACGTCAGGATACTTGTAGACTGGAAGACTCTCAATTTTAGGAAAGTTAGTGTTCGTCAAGACTGTACTGAGCCGCTGGACTGAGCTACATCTTGTCGACTGTGGAAGAAGCCTTACAGCTCTTTTGAAGGAAAGCAAGGAAGTATACCTACAATTAATGTCCCGTTAAGATTACAATGATGAGAGACGGAGAAATTTGGGAGAAAGAATCGTTAGTGGTCTCTTGAAGGGAACGGTCTGGGATTTTATGGCGTAAAGTGATTTAGAAAAAAAAGCATCTAATCTGCTAAGAGGAAAGACCGTTAAATATCGGTCCAGATTATCCCGAGGTACACAAGTCTTTGCGCAGCTATTTACCTGTCTTCCACAGAAGACTGACTGATGCAAAGTGTAGCCTATTTAAAGAAATATCTAAAATCATACTTGCGTCACATGTAGTAGAAAGGCCACGTGAAAAAGGAAAAAGTGAAAATCGCCTCCATCTGAATTAATTAAATTTGTGTAATGACGCAGATTCGATTTCATTGTCTTTTGCAAAATTTGTGAAAGTGTTCGGTGAGAATGATGGAACCTAGAGTCGTAGAGATTCTGTAGGACACAAGCAAAGTGATCTTGTTCTTTTAGAGGTTCCATCGAGTCACTATAGAGTTTACGTAAGGGAATGACCGATTTAAAAAAAGCGTTGTTCTTAAAAAAATCAGGTAAACAATGATCTGGGTATATGGCCAATAAATACAAATAGCAGACCCAAATACTGAGCTACCTGTCATAGCAGAACAGTAACGGTATTAGTGTTAGAAAACGCAGCAGGAACATCATATTCAACCTAACGGATTTACAGTAAATGAATATGACCTATCCAAACTGAGTTCTAGGCTGCCGTTGGCAAGCACGTCCACAAGTAATTGAAGTTGCCAGTAATTTTGGAAACAAAACCCCCGAGAAACCTGGCAGACAATGATCGCTGGAGTTCCGATACATACATTTAATACGAGTGATTTATTGCCACAGGAGGTCTGGAGAGAAGGCCACGTGGTGCGACCACATCCGCGCGCTAACGCGCTCCATTACTGCAACAGGATAATAGGCGCCAGCGAGACGTCGAGTGGGGTTAGTGTGCCAACATGATAGCTCGCGGGCTCCTTGACCTTGACGCATTTAAATCTGGACGTAGAGGCTCCAACGCGACCTTCCTGCGAACCATGCCATTTCGCACGTAGCTTATCTAACTGCCATTAGTCTCAGTTCTGCCGATGTACGGTATATGAGGGATGCTCACGTTCTTTGTTCCATGCTAACCTTCGGATCACCTATTCCGGCTCAGAAGCAGACAAGTAGTCATGAGTGAATAGATGAACTGGTTTCAGGCCCTTGACTCTAAGCGGAGAGTGACTTGAATAATTGGCTTGGAGCAGATTTTGGCGTCATGTTCAACAATGGGATGTTGCGTGTGATTTTAGACTTTCTCGGCACTATGTTTTAATATTTCTCCATAAATTACCGCCGGCCGGAGTGGCCGTGCGGTTCTAGGCGCTACAGTCTGGAACCGAGTGACCGCTACGGTCGCAGGTTCGAATCCTGCTTCGGGCATGGATGTGTGTGATGTCCTTAGGTTAGTTAGGTTTAATTAGTTCTAAGTTCCAGGCGACTGATGACCTCAGAAGTTAAGTCGCATAGTGCTCAGAGCCATTTGAACCATTTTTGAACCATAAATTACCTTTTTCTGGTTATGACTGTCTGCAGAAGCAAAAGCAAAAAAAAAGAAAAAAACAAAAAAAACAGTAAGAATGTTCTTCATCATCACGTTGATTGTATATATCAGATGGAAGAATTTAGTTTCCAGAAAAATTGTAAATTTTAGGTAAGGTCTTATGGAACCAGACTGCTGAGGTCATCGATCCCTAAGTTTACGCACTGCTTAATCTGACTTAAACTAACTTACGCTAGGGACAACACATACACACACACACACACACACACACACACACACACACACACACACACACCCATGTCCGAGGGAGGATGGAAGAATTTAGTTTCCAGAAAAATTGTAAATTTTAGGTAAGGTCTTATGGAACCAGACTGCTGAGGTCATCGATCCCTAAGTTTACGCACTGCTTAATCTGACTTAAACTAACTTACGCTAGGGACAACACATACACACACACACACACACACACACACACACACACACACGTCCGAGGGAGGACTCGAACCTCCGACGGAGGAAGCCGCGCGGACCGTGACAAGACTCCTGAGACCACGTGGCTACCCCGCGCGGCAGTTTCCAGAATAGTCTAATATTTTAGCGAAATGGTTGTTAAATCATTCATGTGAATTTTAATTACTAAGAAATCGTATAGCATCTGTTGAATAAAATTTTCTCATTGCTCTCTCACCAAAATGTATTTTGATTTGAAGGAACTGCACTTTGTAATTATATGCGTTTTCTTTGTACAGGTCTACTCAAACATATTGATATGAGTAAAACGCTTCGGCACATAGGCCTTCCTCATCCCTATTTTAGTAATAAATCCACAGCAAAGAAAGATCTGCCAGCACAAGAAACAGCCGTGGGTAATATAACGGAGCTGGAAGCAACGTCTGTTAGCCTGTGACAGGTGAATTATCTACATTCAAGCAACGGGCTTATCGGAACCACTCTTTCAGAAACAACTTACAGCGAATGTCCTTCTTATTGACTAGTCTAGTAAATACGAGATATTCAGTGCTGTACACTGTTTAACCTACTTGAGCACGAAGGGTTTTTACTGATAAGTTAATTAAAATCATTTTCTTCTGATTAGACCAACTGTATACAAACACTTATTTCCAATGAAGCGTGTAACCATATCCGCGAAATACGACAATTGTTGATTTAAAGAGTGCCTTAATTGGAAAAAATCTTTTTTAGTCTTTTATTATACCGGTCATCCGTCAATGAATGTGATAGGAATCCATTTTAAAAAATACACAGCGAGAAAAAAGAAAGAAAATGATCCAGACTATGTGCAGGTTGTAATATTTTTTTAGCTGTTACTTTACAATCTAAAAACCTAATACTAAACTCCTCCCGAACAGGCCATGAAGGCCCAACGGCACCGACCGGCCGCCGTGTCATCCTGAGCTCACAGGCGTCACTGGATGCGGATATGTAGGGGCATGTGGTCAGCGCACCGCTCTCCCGGCCTATGTCAGTTTCTGAGACGGGAACTTTACGATCTACGCATCGCAAAAGCAAGAGATATCAGTAACGCATGCAATTGCAGTCAAGACCAGCTGCGAAGTAAGAGACGAAATTGAAATTCCGGCATTAGCCGCAATCGAACATTGAAATAAATTCACTGGCGACAAGTGAAAATTTGCGCCGGATCAGGACTCGAAGCCTGACTTCCTGCTTTACGCGAGCGGTCGCATTAATCGATCCGGTTACCCTAGCACGCGTCTCGACCAGCCTTCCGACCCAAATTCCCAACTTGTTGCACACTACGTATGTGGCGTCCCCGTCCATTACCCTCATTACTCATAGCCTAACGTGGATTCCCGCAAGAGGTCGAGCAGAGAGCGCCGAAGAGTGTATGTGTACTGAATGATCATTAATTGCCGTCAAGGCACATACATTTATATGTGTAGTGTCTGTTCTTTCTTTCTGTCCAAAAAAGAAAAGACAACAGACACTGTTCATATAAATATGTGAGCCCTGACGACAATTAATGATCAGTCAGTGCAGATGCACACTTCGTCGTCCGACCTCTTGTGGGAATTAGCGTGAGGCTGCGAGCAGAGAGGGTAATGGGCAGGGACGCTACGTATGCAATGTGCGAAAAGTTGGAAATTTGGGTTGGACGGGAAGCGTGCCAGGATAGCGGAAGCAGTTAAGGCGGGAAATACAGCTTGTCGCCATTGAATTTATTTTAATGCCTGATTATGGCTACTGTCGGAATTTCAGTTTATTCACTTATATATAAGGCTGCGCGATCAAAAACAAATTGTTTCTGTCCTTTCGGATATGTCCGAATAAATAGGGGACAGACGAAATTCTCATCCGTAGATTTGACCAACAAGGGAAGAAGGGTCCGACAGTCACATTGTACCCTTACCTTGTTGGTTAACTGGTCGGTCTCAATTGTTGAAGGTATGTAGTGTTGCTGGTGCTGAACCATTCGTCGGATGAATATGTTAAGCTTGGCTTGTTCACTAGTGTTGTTCTGAAGGTGTAAGTTACGTGTTGGTACAGATTTCCTTCCTCTCTTACTATTCCATTCCCTTAATCGTGAGGTCCACGATTGTTAAATCGTTGGATTGTTATCGGGAGAAGTGAATTCGGTTTCATATCGTACACCCATTAAAATTTTCTATTGTTTCCATGTATCATTTGGGGCGAAAATCTGAATGGCTGCTTCAGAATGGCCACGGCTTATTTTTGGCTGCTCCTGCTCACCGTTCTTGCTTTCTTTCTTTTTATTTCTAGCCCGAACTAATGCAGCGGATCTGAGACGGAACATTAAAACATAAGCTGCGCTCCTCACTGCGTAGCAAACAAATCTATGGCTCCTCCTCCTCCTCCTCTTCCTTCTTCTTCTTCTTCTTCTCCTTCCTTCTTGCCTTTTACCGTTTTCTCTGCAGGGTCAACATTGTTATCTGTGTTATATGTGTTAGTGACATTGGTGGCCGGATGCCCTTCATAACGCTACAAAGCTCCCCAAACAGTATCTGGGTACCCCACCTGCCGGCGACTAAAGTTAATCTGATGTTTTAGTGTGAGAGAATTATGTGAATATTTGGGTAGCGTGTGTATGAGACGGGACGTGGATATCAGCCCGGTATTCATCTAGTTGGATGTGGAAAGCCTCCTAGAAGCAATTTCCAGGAGAGAAGAGGGAAGCTGTGTAGCCACAAAAGTTCATTATAGACTGGAAGTTCAAAAAAAAAAAAAAAAAAAGAAAAGAAAAGGACAAGTTACAACGTATGGACATCGTCGTTTGTATGGCAAATATGTTGCTGTCAAAAGGAACACGAAAATGAGCGTATCGCCTTATGATGGAAGCTGTCGACAAATATTTTGATGGTTTTCCAGTCGACTTTGTATTGTTAACTTGCGATCAGCCAAATTCGGTATTCCTAAAGGAAATTACATTTCTTTAATTTCAGTTTGTTTTCTTTCGCTCGACCGAGTTGGCAGATCACTTTCTATGATACACATCAACGTGTAATTTTCGATAGTGGCTTTTTGCTGAAGTTCAGATAATATATTTTTGGGACAGCAACGATGCTTTAGTGCAAGAATACCATAATTAAATCTGTACAACTAACGTACCGCTTCTTCATCCAACTGTTTTATTATTGTAATCTTCACCGCATGCATAACATATAAAAGGGGTAGTATTACTTAAAGCCATTTCATAGACCGTAGGCTAAGCAAATGAGCAAAGTTTGGGACCGGGGGATGAGGGGTGGGGGGTGACGGGTGGGAAGTGAGGGTGAAGTAGCGAGCGCGATACGCTAAGTGACTAACTTTAAACACCATGTCAACCACACAACCACGTATTACTTACATTTGTCCTCCTTGTTATGAGCTAGTCACCTCTGTTAAGATTATGTAGGCCTTCGTTATGCAAGAAAACTTGCACCAGTGGAAAATGGACAGTGAAATTATCATTGGTTTGAGAGCGAACATTGTTCACATATTTTAGAAATAGGCTATTCCTTACAAGCCTCAGAACAATATCTTTGATGAAGAGAAATATCACATTCAGCAGCAGGCGGATCGGTGAATCCTTTGTGGAGTGCAACGCACTGTTACCGACTACTTTGCGGAAGTGTTTATAAATAACTCGGCCGCAATGCAGCTGATTCTATAACTATCTGAGTAGTCACTGAACTGCCTAATAATATCACGTAAGGCTCCGAGCCAGGAATAGACTCTACAGTAGAAGAAACTGCCAAGACGCATTCGAAAACATAAAGGTTCACCTGTGACGTGAGGACTTTCTTCCCCTCCTCTCTCTCTCTCTCTCTCTCTCTCTCTCTCTCTTTCTCTCTCTCACTCTCTCTCTCTCTCTCTCTCTCTCTCTCTCTCTCACACACACACACACACACACACACACACACACACACACATATGCATATGTTCGAACAGTACAAGTGTGCATATATTTCTCACAATGCGTTTTTATTAAGTGTTATTGACATGTGAGATATTTGGGTGAGATAAAGTGGAATACAAGAAAACATGAATATGGAATTTCACAATCAGTGAGTGTTTGGGTTTCGTCGGAATAATGTTCACAATCTAGTGACAGACGAAACGTAGCGGTTGGCTTTAGGATAAACGTCTCAAATCAGTAAAACAACGGGCTGGAGCTGACATTCGTAAGACAAACATCCGCAAGGAAAGATTGCAAAGAAGCCACCAGTTCCTCATTTCCACACATTACTCCTTCCTTTCGTCGCTCTTTTGCGTCCTCTTAGATGAATAACATCTGCTTGTAAAGAAAACTGACTGAAGAAAACTGACTGACAGTGTATATTTCACTGGCGTCTTAAAAGTAGCATCCTTAAGAAAGATTGTTTTCACAGGGTGTTATGCACTCAAAGGAAGGGTCGGAAACAGAACGCAACTGGTAGTTTCATGGCTCGCAGTTCGAGTTGAGATTCTGACCATCTGGGAATTCCTTTACACATAAAGGAAACTGTACACGAATGTATTTTACAATCGCACACTTGTTACAAGGGTCCTTTAAAGAATCACACAAACTAGACTCTTACAAGTATTTATTTGTATTCTGTGTGGAGAGTTACTGGAAATCTCATCACAATTCAAATTTCACTTTCCTAGACACCACTATTATTTTCTTCCTCTGGTTTTCGGCAACAGGTGACACGCACGTTACCATAACAGTTACAAAGGTGACATCATACCTGACGTCTTGCATGCCAGAAGCTATCCTTTTCGCAGATATTCTTCTAGCTACATATTATGTGTACATACATGTAGACTAATAAAATACAACGCCATGTTCACCACTTTGCTGGTTCGTGTCTAGATCACGTGAATCGTACGAGTATTACAAAACCGGTCAGCATTATCACAAGCTACCTCCTTTAGCATCTGCTGAAGCAGAATGAATAGTGACGGCGTGACTTCTAGATGAAAAGGTTTTATACATCCGTTCCTCAGTCAAATAGACAGTCATCGGTGTCATCGACCGTTCTGAAAAACAGAACAGATGACAGAATGTGGTGCATCTTACAGAGTGCTGAGGAAGGCACAAGTTCTTCGGACCACAATTTACATCGCACATTGTTGCAGAGAACTCCCATGTGGGAAACTATTGTAGCATCGCTATCATCAGTTACTACTTTACAAACCACAGGAACATCTTTACTTGATAATGAAACGACGGAGAAGGACTTTCTCACGTCATTCGAAATAGAGTACACCCCACACACACCACATCGGTTTCACTACTAGCTCCAGGAGGAAATTTATTCAACAGTAATAACAATGGGTAAACGAGTTGCTTTACTTACCCGTATCTGTCAATAAAGAAGAGGAAGAAACGAATATGAGACCATTTGGGCGAATAGTGGTGTGCTGTGTGTTATTTTCAGATTGTATTCGTGCAAAAGTCATTTCATATTCTCAAACAAAGAAGTGTGTAATCAAAAACACCGCGACGGGTGGTATGGCATGTAGTCAGCACAATGGACTCCCATTCCAGTGGATGATGTGGAAATCTCTTGTCTGGCTGTTCAGATTTGGGTCTTCCCGCAATATTCCTAAATCGCTTAAGGCAGATGACGGGATGGTTCCTGTGAAGGACGCGGCCGACTTCTCTCGCTGTCCTTCCGCAATCCACGCTAGAGTTGTATTTCAAATGACTTTGCCGGTGAGGGAACGTTGAAACCTAATCTTCCTTTAAAAACATTGCGTTTGTCCATATATAAACTACCGATAAAATTTTTTATAGTTTGGGCTGGTAGCCATTTTAGAGTAATAGATCACAAACCTTATCTGATGTTACAGCCTTTCAAATCCCCGATGCAGCAATGGTTAACAACGTGAACATAAAACACCGAAGAAAGAAAAATGAGGGTAAATATTGATATTCACATAGAAGTAATAGTTACCCAGCATCCTCAGATTCGTACAATACGCAACGTACTTGAACGGTTTTCTAACAAACGTGCGAGTGAAAAAGGGGGGGGGGGGGGGAGGAGTGGATGAGTCCTTGGATGCAGCTGTTGTGGAGACAACCATGTAACTCATCACACAGTGTGAAGCAAATGTGTCTCAGCCTGTTACAAACAGCCTTCTCGTATACCACAGCCCCGCAAGGACCACGACTAATGAACTGTGAGACGGGGCCAGAAGCCGAATTGCACGTGAAATATGGTGCGGTATTCAAACTAAGAACAAGGTGACTTGTTGCTCATGTATGTTCGTGCAAATGTTAATGGAGATGAAGCAGAACATCAGTTTCGCCCCCAGACAGCAATCATCGCAAAGATCGAGCAATCTGTCACCTCATTTGTGCAACTATTCCAGTAAACCGTGGATAGTGAGACCCTCCATGGATCAGTATCTATCGTGGAGGCACGTGAATCGCAACTTACAAACAATAATCCAGGCGTGAGTATACAAGTGAATTACCACATAGCCACATATGACATGTTTTACGAAACTGTATCTGCAAAGTGTTTCGATTCAAGGAGAAAATTCTGCGGATTGTTGTTTCGCATGGCCAACTGAAATACTGATGTCTGCACCGCGAATTTTAATCATCGACGAGGCCACACTTTGACAATATGGCATTATAAAATTGTATAAAACTCACATGTGACCAATTGTCACGGCACGTTTGTCGTTCAGCGTCAATACCGGTTTCGATTCAATACATGTTCTGGTTTTGCCCACGACCACTCTATGAGCCTGTGCGTACTATTCCCACTTTGAACTATACATTTCCAATATCGTGACTCGGGAA
The DNA here is from genome assembly GCF_021461395.2 of Schistocerca americana. Taxonomy (NCBI): domain Eukaryota; kingdom Metazoa; phylum Arthropoda; class Insecta; order Orthoptera; family Acrididae; genus Schistocerca; species Schistocerca americana. The sequence goes on from NC_060130.1 coordinate 662,993,321, forward strand.
TCGAGCTACAGTGCATTAACCTTTCATGTTTACTCTTCTAGTAAACAGCACTCTTGGTTGTGGAACATACGAAAATTGTGGTTTGCGCTACCTGGAACAGCGTATCCATAACGTCTCCGCAGCTGTACGGCAGAGCGCCGAGTATTATCTAGCGACAATAGTGAGTCGTTGCCACGTATGTCTCGTTGCTCATACCGGACTCGTTGAGCATCGTTATATTTCCTGTAACGTCTTAAGTGTAACTCAGCGACAACGTTTCCTGTGACATATGTTCATCAGAAACTTTTTCTTATTTTATTCCTATGAATCACCTCCAATTTTTGTTAAAATCGTTTATAATTACCCTGTAGCATTTCAGTCGTATCAAAAAGTACCCTATGGTCTATAATTGTACATTCACGAGTTATAAGCTCTACAGAGTGCCTTATAAACGTACTGTGGATAATGAAGCAATTATATGATCGTGAATTTACACAGTTTAGGCAGTTTAAATATAAAGTTTGCAACAATACCTAGAGTATCCCAGATTTTTTTAAGTTGAGTATCCATGCACCGCAGCACGTTAAGAGTTCCCATAAACGTGTCCAGCGTTAATTGCCTGCGCATCGGATAATTTCTGCGTTCCCATCTGTCTACTGGCCACCAGTTTGACAGTTAATATCGCTTCCAGAGCAAAAAATGACCACTGAAGTTTTCACAGAAAACGTAGAGGGTTTACTTTTTAAGTGGCAGTCTCCTAGCCGTGCACGAACCTACTAGCTCCCTGACAAGATGGATCTGAAGGCAGCCGCCGCTACCACCCAAGTGAAAACCGTACATCACAGCTCGCGGCGCAGCATTATAAAATATACCGTTTGTTTAGGGACGACGCGGCCGTAATGAAGGCTGCCCTCCCACTGCGACTACTTGGGAAACCGCTGCGTTTCCACAACTCCTAATATATACGTAACCATTGATTACGGGGTAGCAACGAAATCGATGGGACAGGTATAGCTGAGGACTTGCTTCTTCCAGAGCTCCGGCTCCGCTTTTAGGATATTTCAGCGCTTTCCTCTCTACTCACTCCTTCTTTCGTCTTCTCCTACTTTTTACCCCTACTTCGTTTTCCCCGAGCTGACCTTTAGTTTATTATTCATGACGAAAGTCGGCTAACAAAAGACCCCCGAAGTTATACAGCCGAATTCGGACTATCGATTAACGCAAAAAGATACTTCGCCGAGGAATTTCCCGTCGGAGGGCTCCAGCGGCAGTCCGTAGCGCGGTGTCCCTGGAATTAAAATTCCGTGGCAGGAGTTAGCGCTGGCGCGTGCGCTTCCATCAAATCGCCAGGCCCGGGGACTGCGTGATTGCGTGAGAAAGCTGCGGCAGCAGCTAAGCTCCTTCGCTGCATCTAGAGCTAGATAATACTCTAATATCGGACTATTTGGCACCATCACACGAGGAAGATTACTCCGCCGCGCCGCGCGGGCTGACCGTCAAAGTAAAGTGAAAATATTACCCGAGATTAGGCCCTCAAGCCGATTACCAGTTGACGTGGAACGTGCGGCTCTTCACGACGCCAGTTTTCACTTTCGAATTTCAAGGGGAAGGCACAGTTTGCCCGTAAAAATAGGCTGGGTCCCGCGGACACAAAGGGCGACCACTGGTCAGCTGGCCTGTGAATCGCCACCCGGCCACGCATTCACATACCGCTCCCGCTTCGGCCGTGATATATCGCTCCCTGCTAACGAATTTACACACAATCCGTTCCGAAGAGTAACATAAATCTGTTGACGTAGTGCGTTTCCAATACGAAATCACAGCTACAAAAGAATTTTTTTCCCGTTTCCTCGCATTTTGCTCTTTTCGTTAGTGCCTGAGAAAGATGAAAGCAGTAGACCTTCATAATTTGGAGTCCCGTCCATTGGTTGTTCGTCGAGAAAAACTAGACTACTACAACAGTTACCAGTAAACCAATCTCCATCAATGTATTCGAAGCTATCCATCTTTTATTAAAGAAATAGGTGTCTCTTTCTACCAAATTATTTGAACGTACCGTTCAAAACCAGGGTCTGTTTGAGATAAAGGATGCAACGTATTTTCTTGTATTACCTGGATTCTTACAGTTATATACGGTAACAGTCTAAGCAGTAATGAAGATGATGTCACTAGGGGGATACTAAAATTTTCAGAGCAATTGTCGATAAAAGGCAATCGTGATGATAGATGGAGATTAAAGTTATTTACTTTTCTAAATATACAGGATTTTTTCTCATTCGGACCTACATTTAATCTATCTAAATCTATTATTCCTCTTCCTTACGTAATCTTGAGTTGCTGGGTCACAATCGATGATTCTTACTTCTTTCGCTGGATTCCTGAGCTAGGTGTTGTAGCATTCAGGTGCTTGACTCCTATCCGAGATGAGCTGGGTTCCAATATTTTGTTATTCCTGTACCTCAGCAGTTCTCTATCCTAATTACTGTTCTTCCCATTTTTAATTAATTCTCTTATCCATTCTCTCTACGTATTGCATGCAATCATCTCCTTCGTCAATTTGTGCACTGATGACATTGGATCGGAATTTTTCTGGTAACTTCCACTTAAAAGTGGATATGATGGTCAACTACCCCAGAATTCTTTTTAAGTGCATCAGTTTCTCCAAGTCCTTCATGAAGGAAGTACTCGTACTATCGTTTCTAGGCCTGTATGATATAGCATTTAAGCATACACTCTTTCACTAATTCATGTCTTCTCAGTATCTGCAGGAAAATAGATCTAATTATTTCTCAAGATAAAACCATGTTAACTAAAGACCATTTTGAAACAGTTGTTTTGAGCCGTCACTAATGCCAACAACATTACCTTTACAGTTCAACGGTAATACAGCTATTACAGTTCCAAAATATATTTGCTCATTACTATTGAACTGTTTCTAAAATCATTATTAATAAATCAGGGACATATAGATATAACGCTAAATATCGTATTCTGCTCAGTCTCCATTCTATTAATTTTCTGTGTGAATGTGCTCTCTACTGTGGTTGTATTACTTGTTAATGTGTTAATTTCCAAGGCGGCCGAGCGGTTCTTGAGCTTCAGTCCGGAAAAGCGCGACCGCTACGGTCGCAGGTTCGAATCCTGCCTCGAGCATGGATGTGTGTGATGTCTTTAGGTTAGTTAGGTTTAAGTAGTTCTAAGCTCTAGGGAACTGATGACCTCAGAAGTTAAGTCCCATAGTGCTCAGAGCCATTTGAACCATTTTATCCAACTATAATATCTATGCAGTAGTCTCCACAGTACAAATATTTTTAACTATTTCAACTTGACAACTTGAATATATGAGGGTTTTCAGTAAGTTCCCTAACTTCATTACTGAATTTAAGATACTACCCAACAATATTTTCAGTTACTGAACCTAGCTTGATATCTACTTCACTCAGTTTCTCACAAAAACTTCTCCACATACTGAGTATTTTCCCCGGAAACATTCATTTGTTTATCTTTTTTGTTTACTTGATATTTTCTGGCATGTTAGTGTCCTGTTTAAGTTCGACTGTATTACCTTGTATTTCCCGCAATATCTGCATAATTAGACTTTCTTGAATATTCCCCATTACTGTCTACCCTGTTTTCACACTAAGTCATAATTTTCTATATTGAAAATATTTTAATTATCTGCTCCTTCAACTTATAAAATTCAGAGTTTCACATAACGCTTACAATACTCTGTTTTTAAACTTACTATGGCTTTTTCGTCTCTCTTCTTACTGTCCGCATTGGGTGAAATCGCCAATAGTTCCACATGACACCAATACTTTTCATCTGCCGCTTGCTATGGAAACATCAAAGTTCTCGTGGACTCACGTATTTCAATCAGCTCACCCGACGTTTCTGCACAGCTTCGCCACAAATTTGGTTCTGCTTATTGTTAGTGCAGCCCCCTATACAAAAGCCATGATACAAATAGCTGGTTGCATGCATTACTTATACATTATTAACTGATTCTCGTAACATACGGAAAAATAAAGCTTGCATTGATAGCCAATATAGTTTATTAGAATCACACCTTGAGTTACAATACATAAGGCCGTCACTCCCGCCAAATAAAAATAGACCTCCCTACTCACTGCTGGAAATAATATAGAGCAACGTAGGCGACCTGACGTCCGGGTATTTAATTTCAGGTCGAGTTCACGTGGAACTCACAATCACTCAAGCCACTCAAGCCAAAGCTTCTCTTTTCTCGGTACTGAGCTAAACTTCACAATGTTGCTTACATTGTTTTCAGTTGGAGCGTATTCATACACGCTGTTCCTTGGTACGCAATGACTGGTGCATATACTCTTCTATCTGGTAATAAGTGTGAGGACAGAGAACTGATGTAAGATTTAACGTTAAAATAATTCCATGGTTTTGCATTGGAAAAATCACTTTCTTCTACCCAATGTTGCTGTTGTTGTTGTTGTTGTGGTCTTCAGTCCAGATACTGTTTTCGTGCAGCTTTCCATGGTAGTCTATCCTGTGGACGCCTCTGCATAACTACTGAAATCTATAGACCTCCTAAGCTTTACTCTCCATCTACAGTTTTTACACCCACATCTCCCTCCATTACCACATCAACCATTCCTCGATGCCTCAGGATGAGTCCTATCAATAGATCACTTCTTTTAGTCATAAATTAATTTTCTCCAGAATTTGATTCAGTACCTAATCATTAATTATCTGATCTACCCACCTAATCATTAGCGTTCTTCTGTAGCATCACAGGGTATATTCCCTTCCAGTCTGAAAAGCTTATCGTCCACGTTTCATATTCGTTTGGGGATATACTCCAGACAATTAGTTTAATGAAAGACTTACTAATACTTAATTTATATCAGATGTTAAAAATTTTCTCTTTTTTGGGCGTTCTTTTCTCGCTATTGCTAGTCTTCACTTCATATCCTCTCTGCTTCGGCTATGGTCAGATATGTTGCAAAACTCATCTACAACTTTTAGTGTCCCTTTCCAAATGCAAATCCCTCAGCATCATCTGATTTTCCTAAGCTTCTCTGCATTCTGTACTTTCTTTCACTTTTGTTGCTATTCATCTTATAACGTTTTTTCAAGTCCTTCGCCGTCATCGGAAAGTCTCAAAGTTTGCATTGCTCCTCCCTAATTTTCGACTGTGTATCGTAGCAAGGTTCAAATGGTTCAAATGGCTCTGAGCACTATGCGACTTAACTTCTGAGGTCATCAGTCGTCTAGAACTTAGAACTAATTAAACCTAATTAACCTAAGGACATCACACACATCCATGCCAGAGGCAGGATTCAAACCTGCGACCGTAGCGGTCGCTCGGCTCCAGACTGTAGCGCCCAGAACCGCACGGCCACTCCGGCCGGCCCGTAGCAAGCCTAGGTTTATTGCAGGAAGAGGTCGAGCGGATTCTACAACACACATAAAATATTAGTAACTTGAGCAAAATGCTTTGATCAGTAATACTTAACTTAGAGGCTATCCATGTCCACTTGAATCGTAGTATATACTTATGACTGTTGCCGAGTGCAAGCGTACTGTATGCACTTGAAAATCAGTATAGTCACATCTTAATGTGTCTTTAATTTCAGTACACAGTTCTGACTAATAATATTCGCTCTGCCGGAGCTATGTTTATGCTGTTGTCTTAATCAACGATCACACAGTGGGGCGAGCGGCGCTGCGCTCTGACGTAAGTAGTCTTCCGATAGCGGCGGCGTATGGAATCTACTGTGGGCGCGTCTTCGCCGACGATTCTCATTCGTTGCTGGGTCTGGCACTGACTGTCTCTAGCTTGTGCTGTAGCTGTGAGGTACTGACTGTAGCCTGGGACTTCACTCTTCGGACTACACCACTTTCTTTTTGTCTAGTGCTACTAAAAATGGGATCCATCATTTCCGAACTGAGAAAACATGGAGATTAACTTTTGCTGTTTAAATAACCGCATATATCACGGGGATACCTGGCAGCTTCAGGCTGAGGAACCCAAGTACAAGTTGTACATGCAGCTAGTGGGCTGGGAGGGTACGCCGCAGATGGAAAGGTCAACACTCGGAAGTGGGGGAGGAGGATCGCTGCGCGGACATTAACACGGACGCGGCACCTGGAGGCACATTGTCTGCGCCCGCCCTCACAGTGGGCGGCCGTGATTGCGTCAAACTAACGAGCCGCTTCCTGTCTCGCCGCTCTCCAATAATTAATTCAATTACGGACACCGAGTTCAAGGGAGGTGGTCCGTAGCTGAGTTACTCTGGCGGGCCCCGGGCTCGCGTCCTCTTAAGCATCGGATCAGACAGAAAAGTCTACCGCCGTAGAAAACAAGCATTGTCCTGTTCGTCGGTACATCACAGGGCTACGAAGCGTACTGTACGGCTTGGAAGTTACGTCTGATTAATCTTTATAGCTGAATAACCGGACAATACTCAAATTCCACCAACCTGTTTACATTTGGCTTATGAGCTATTGCCTCTGCTCGGAAAAGCTTTCAGTAGTCTTCGCGTTTCCGAACGAACTGTAGCGTTAGTTACTCGATTACTGTCTCGAGATCTATGTTCACACAGCTATAGTGCAGCTATAGTGCACCCGTAGCAATATTGTCAGTAGGATGTTATTGTACAGGCGATATAACTCCTCACACAGACATATTTACTAAAAACCAAGCAATATGACTTCTAATTATGATGCTCAGTCTGCAAAACAATAGGGTGAGTTATGATACCCAAATGTACGAAAATTAATAACATTGTCACTCAATTTAAGAACTGTCAGCCTTGGTGGGTTAGTGGTAAAGCACGTGCCTGCAAATAGAGAGATCGCAGGATCCAACACCGGTCGGCCCACGAAAATTTTCAGTCTCCCGTTAATCAATCCCTCATTTCTCAACGATGTGAACAGTCGGCAGGAATAACTCGTTGGTCCGATTCCACGTTGAACTGTAGGTCCCCTTTCCCCGATTGGATAACTGGGGTACAAAGGGACACCCAAGTCTCCGAAATGGTGTCCAATTGAAACACTTGCACACGGTCGTCGAGCAACACGTTAGGCGTATTTTTCGTAATTTTATGCAATTAAAAACATATGCTTATACTATTGTATTAGTAAAAATTTTCCGTAAATGATTCCTATGAAGTGAATGGCGACAGTGGGACAGTATAAGAGGCCATAAAACCTGGATCCTCGTTCAGAAACTGCTAACAATATCATTGTTACCCTGAAGCTAAAGCACTATTTAGAATACTGCACATGCATAAACGTGAAATCGGCATTAAGAATATGGGGCGGAAGTAAATTATGGAATTCCATACCGACGACACCCTACTTACCGAAAATGTGTTATATGAGGTTTATCGTATGATATCTGTAGCCCTATTCTCTCATTAATGTCATACAGGGCAAAGTACTGTTGTTTCCTGTTCGTTTTACGGCCAGGAACGTGTTGTAGAGTGGTTAGTGATTGAGGAAAAGCATTTATGGTAGACTAGAATAATAGTTTAGTTTCTCGTGGTTGGTGCTACCTTAACTCTCTTGTTTCCGTAATATTTTACTCTAAATAATGCGCAGCGCTGTTTATCCCAAGGTAACACACGAGTAATATTGGTGAAACATTTTCTTCATGGTCCTGCGGCGTTGTCGACGTCATGTCATACACACAGCGAAGTGGCTCAGTAATTAAGAGTGAATTCTCATTAACAGTAACAGATTTTCTAATCCGTCCATATTTTTTTCTTGTCTTTCCTAAATTATATAAAGTATCTGCGCTGATGGTTCCTTTGAAACCCACGCGACCAATTTCCCTTCCCGTTGTCCTCATCCGTCGTCGACGGATTGTCAAACTTCAAGTAATAAGGCTGCGAATCTGTTTTGCCTCGCATAAATAAGTCTGATAGAAATTGTGCCTTCCATACCGGCACGATTAAGAGCTGTACTGGTTAATCCTTAGTTCCCTGTGTAGATTTTACAATACCATCGTAGTAAGAATTTCTGGTAGCTCAAGGTCAACACAGGGATTACTTATACTTTTTGATTATGACTCATTTGACACGTCTAAAAACTTGTCCTACTGCATGCGATGCTGGAATTCTTAATGAGCGCATATGTCATTAATGAGTAGGATCAAAGGGCATGACCCCCATAACCTCGTAAGTACACGCGCTCGAGCACTTGTAACAGGAATGCGACTTAAGAAGCCCCGAGAAAGCTACACTGAACACGGGCTTGTACGTTTATCAGAACACCTGGCACGAACAAACGCAGCCATTCCAAGTCACATTTCTTGATTACGAAGAATGAAAGCAAAATATGCCCTTTGTTTATTTACCACCAGAATAATTCGTCGGCCATAAGCATAAGGAAGCCAGCCAGTTAGGAAAGTCACAGCTAGTTATACTCTCGCGTCGTTAACGTCCGCTACTGCCGCATTATCCTTTCTGGGCGGGACGCGGATGTCTGTCTTTATTCACCCTAGACAAGTAGGACTGTCGTACACCAAGACGCGAATCAGACTACTTCATTCCGTGTTCTGATTGTAAAACTTTTGTATTATCAAACGACGTAGAAATTTTGTCCGTAGATTGACATTCTAGTAAGTATAAAACTCGATTTAGGCGAGTAGTTGAGAGATTAAAATTAACGACGCTGATTACCATCTGGAACTCACAATCATTTACCCTCATTATTGGATTCAGTGTGATCTACCCGCTTTTTGTCTCGAATAAAAATTATTTGCATAACATGGCATTCGTATTCATTATTTTATCGTAAAAATCTTATACTCTTGCTTCAATAGAGCACTTCTAGATTTCTGAAGTAAAATTCATTTCACTCAATACAATAAATGCTTTCCTGCTTCACATGGTCAACTACGTAGGTTTCTTTCCTGAAATTAAAGTTTTGTAGAACGTTTAAAAATATGTTAGAGACGTGGAACCTGTTCGCAGCAATCTTGTATGCACGTTTTTCCGTCGTATTGGAAAATGAACGAGAAAGGAAAGGAAAAAAAGAAAAATGGAACTTGTATGAAATGTATACTGTTGTAATAATAATCCACCAGAGCTGTTTTTTTTATTTTTATTTTTTTACCGCCAACAGTTTCGAGCGACCGTGGAAAATAAAATATTAAAATACAGCTTTCATGGGTTATACTGCAACAGTGTGTATTTCATACAATTTCTTAGAGCTACAGAACATCATACACAAAAAATATTTAAAAAATGGAACTTCGGCGCCGGCCGGAGTGGCCGAGCGGTTCTAGGCGCTACCGTCTGGTACCGCGCGATCGCTACGGTGGCAGGTTCGAATCCTGCCTCGGGGATGGATGTGTGTGATGTCCTTAGGTTAGGTAGGTTTAAGTAGTTTTAAGTTCTAGGGGACTGATGACCTCAGAATATACGACCAAGATATTTATTGCTGTGTATCTTTGCGTGTATTATCATAAATAAAACGCAGTGCCTCTGTGTTAATTGCACTTGAGACAAAAACTTCCTTATTGGCACTTATAACCAGTCAGCTTCCTATCATAGCACTTGGAAGGTTCTTTAAAAATTATTTATTTTCTTGTACTCCTATGTCTCATTATTTTTTACAGTAATGTGCAGCATAATTCTGTGGTATCAGAATACCTTCTCAATTCCTTGGATACAAGTAATTTATGTACAAAAGAGATACACTGTTCTTGGATTCTCTTGACAGAGTGAGATTTGACCCTTAGAACGTTTCCCAGTTCGACTCTTTAGACGTCGTCAGTGCTTCTCAGACTATCTGGTCATCTATCTTGCCATTATAATTTCACTGGGAAACTTTCATCAGGTAGTAAAGCCAATGATATCGTTGGGTGGAAGACGCGTAGAGGTGGTTCGGTAGACCAAACTATGTGAGTTGTTCGAGTAGTTACGGTGCTGGAACTTCATTCGGTAAGTCAAAGTTCCGACTGGCCATCCAAACGTAGGTTCTCCATGGTTCCCATCTCTCGATTAAGGCGAATTCCAGGGTGGATTCTTTGAAAAAGAACGCGACCGATTTCCTTATCTTTCTATGTCCACTCAAATTCTGTAGTCCGTCTCTAATGACGTCGTTGTTATCGGGACGTTAAACTTCAATTTTCCGAACCATTTCCTTCAGGCTCTCAAGTGCCAAGCCGCTTTTATGATTACAGCTCACTACATGTTTCCTTCGCGCAGTACGAATATTTTACCAACTTTTCTCCATTCCTAAGCGCACAAGAGTCGATTGTAAGACGAGAATTTGCACCTCAAGACATATACAGTGTTTCCATCTGCAATACTTGTCTTACTTTATTAAATCTTGAGCATAAGATTATTATACCTCTTAATGAATAGACTACGACAGCATTTCAATTTTTTTAAATTCTGTCAATAATTATATGAAATACTGGCAAATCAAATTCTTGTTGCCATTGGAAGCTGTTAAATAGGCAGCCTGCAACTGGTGGTGGTGGTGGTGGTTAGTGTTTAACGTCCCGTCGACAACGAGGTCATTAGAGACGGAGCGCCAGCTCGGGTGAGGGAAAGATTGGGAAGGAAATCGGCCGTGCCCTTTCAAAGGAACCATCCCGGCATTTGCCTGAAACGATTTAGGGAAATCACGGAAAACCTAAATCAGGATGGCCGGAGACGGGATTGAACCGTCGTCTTCCCGAATTCGAGTCCAGTGTGCTAACCACTGCACCACCTCGCTCGGTCCTGCAACTGGTGTTGTGCACCGTGCACCGGGTTAGCCGATTAGCAACACAGATTTGGAAAGGGAGCGTGTTTACTAACCATTCGTGCAGTTTTTTGAAGTGGTTTGAGAAAATCTTACCGAGTCTAAACCAATGTTCTGAACAAGGATTTGAAATGTGCATCTCGGGGAAACGAGTTCGACGATTTGACTGTTCTCCCAAGTCGCCACTTGTCTGACTGCCCTTGCGCTGAGACGCCGTTCCAGCGTAGCACGTGCTAGTGTGCGCAGGCGACAAGATTTCGGTGACTGCAGCGTTACTCGCGTGCGAGCTGGCCGAGCACGGAAAGTAGTGGGCGTGTGTCCGCGTCCCGCAGTTGACGCCGGCCAGACGTACAATAACAGGACAGGCATACCTGACGAGCGGCCGGCCGTCGTGTAACTCATTAGAATTTATTACGGAGCTGATGCCGAGGTGGGGGCGCCTAACACGCAATTACGGGCCACGAGCTGACGGAACAAAGCGCTCCCCGGTAATGAGCCGGCATTTGCCTAAAGAGCGCGTAGCCAGGCCACCTCTTCCGGAAATCTGAGAGGCAACGCAACCGGAAGACCACAGTGCCCATAGAGATTTGGTTGTCGCTCTTTAGATTCTCCTGCTTCAGTCGTTATTTACGCTGAAATCACTTCCCGATGACCGAAAAAGTGTTCCATCTTTAATCACCTTCGCTGGAAGGTACGCTGAACCACAACATTCAGAAGGCCTCGAGCCATACGACATTAGAATCGTTATTTCAGAAACCCGCTGAGAGCACTTTGTGAAGATTTCGGGAAACCAAAGAAAACATTATATTGTTGATAACAACACATTGTTTTGCTTCAAAACATCTGGAGTAGTAGTTAACATACTTTCGAAGTAGGTATGGCCTATGACTAAATCACAACAATTATCCCTTAATTTAAAAAAAATATGTATAATTATCTCAGTTAACGGTTTTCTGCAGTAAAAAATTGTTTTTCTAAAAAAACATATTTTGAAAGCTGAATTATTTATTTAGGTATTGCATTGTGTTTTGATAAGAGAAACAAAATGTTATAAACAAACCTTATAGGCTCCTTCATTTGAGCGTGAAGATTCAGTTGCAACGGCATCAAAGTGACCTTGGCCTTTGTATGTATTAACTCTACAATGTACTTCCTTTACTCCTATTAATGTTTGCATATACGTATCTTGAGTGCTTTTAGTATCCAATCCATAAAAATAGTTCCAAGCCTTATTTTTTGCTTCATAATTAATTGATAAACTGCATTTACGTGGACAGTGGCAAGTAACAAATTTCATATAGGAACGAATTTCGTTGGTACCATTTTACCGTAACACTTCGTTTGTGATTGTCTTCATTAATAACACCATGTTTTCTTCTTAACTGAAGTTCGTCCACACAGTTACTGCTAGGCACTATAACGGAAACTATGAAACATTATAAAATTAGAAGTTATTATAACTGCACTAGTGTAACATGCAGACAACAACTCCATGATGACTGCTGAGAAATGACGACAAAAGACATTTAGTGCAACTGGGAAAGCAGAAACAACCAACGCTGCAGTGTTGACAACAGACGTGGAACTTTACTGCAGAAATGCGCTATGTGATATCCATCGCTTGAACGGTTTCTGTACTAAACTCAGTCTTTGGTTTATATAATAACCCAGAAGACGCAATGACAGCTGATGGGTTTGTGCAGTAAAATTTGTGTTTACAGAATGAAGTATCGATTCTGTAAATATGCCATTTTTTGAAATGACTTCAGTTGACGGGTTTCGCCGGCCGTGGTGGCCGTGCGGTTCTAGGCGCTGCAGTCCGGAACCGCGGGACTGCTACGGTCGCAGGTTCGAATCCTGCCTCGGGCATGGATGTGTGTGATGTCCTTAGGTTAATTGGGTTTAAGTAGTTCTAAGTTCTAGGGGACTGATGACCTAAGATGTTAAGTCCCATAGTGCTCAGAGCCATTTGACGGGTTTCTGAAATAAACGGTTCACTTATCGTGAATACATGGTACCAATAAACTCAGAGGTCTTTGGTTATCCGTGATCCGATGCAAAAGAACTCATTTGATTTGTTCCGGCAGTTCCCTCTGTGGCTGTATTGCAGAGAGAATACTTGCTGACCAGACCATATATGTCTAATAAGCAATGTGTGTCGTCAATGTGTGTCGTCTTCTACAGAGAAGTGTTCGTTGATTCACTGAGCTCGCTCCTTTTTTTATGGGCTTTAGGGACGCACCCATATAGTCAGTCAACAATGGAGCGTCAATTAGAGCGATATGAACATAACGACAACACCCAGGAACAGAGAAATACTTCCGACCTGGCCTGAAATCAAATCCAGGCCTCTTCGCTTATCAATCCGTCACGGTGAGCACGCAGCTAGCGAGGCGGACTCCCTCGGACTTCCGTCGTGTTGCTCTTCCGGCACATACCGTCACTTCACAGACGAGGTACATATCGACTCACACTGCATATGTAAATTCATCCATGCACTGTCACTGCTTTCATTAAAACTAACAGTGTTGGGGAAAAAACTTAGTGACAGGAGTGAAAAGCTCTCAGAAGAAGCCATACGGCAACGTCAGCATTTCACTTTGTTGTTAACAGGGAGTGTAGTGAGCCATTTAAATCTTTTTTTATTTTTCTTTGATAGCGCCACAAGATAGATTTCTATTTAATCATTTACATCTTACGTTTGGCAGCCTATAACTAATTTCAGCCTCACTTAACGTAAAATAGAACATCTTCCATTTACACAGATTTTGAGTTCCAAGAAGTTCTACATGCCTGACACGACACATCCACATTAACAGTGTCAATATATTTGATTATTAACGCACACACACGAGAAATCGAAGTTAACCTTTGTACATGTTAGTAACGGGCAGAAGCTATTCTGTAGAAAGTGCTAAACATATTCTTCCATCATAAATTTTCCTTATGGTTTTCAGATTGTCAAGAAACTACTACTCAGAGTACATGATCTTGAAGACCAGAACAATTTTGAAACTCGGATATCTGCAGATATGAAACAGCGTTCCTCAGTGAAATGAAACATATGCGTTTGTTGTCAAATTGTCGAGAAGACAGTAATTATTTCGTTTCTAGCCCATCGCGGAAAAAGGCGATGAGAAGAATCTAGGCATGTGTTTGGGCCCAGCAATACCTAGTTACAGACCACCTGACAAGAGATTTGGAGAGCAGCAGATTATGCCTAGACCAGAGATCAACACATTATGTTAATGTATTGTCAAAGAGCTGACGTCAGTGCTACGCCAACACACGTCCTACAATTACCGCGTTCCAAATGAACTCGTCAAATGCCGAATTTGTGACTTTATAGCAAGGCGTCGCATCAGTTCATTAGCGAGTGAAATCCGTACAGATTGTATCGTCCGTGTGCTATGCAGCATTCGGGCATCTGATATATATTGTCGCTTACGGTTGCACGTAGCCAAAAGGTTATATCGCCTGTCTGCTGTGCTGCATTATGGTATCTGACCTATACTATTGCCTACGATCGCACGTGGCCAAAAGGACTCTGTAGATGCAGTCGTCATTTGTATCTTCGTTTCGTTCAGTTAAGCGTTATTTACGACTGATTTATTTGTAAATAACATACGAGTACGCATAACTTAACTGACGATGAAATAGTAAAACGTATACTGTATCTGAAAAATCCCCCCCCCCACTTCCGAGCTGGTTATTGTGCTATAAATTACAACCGTTTTTCTTACATTTCTGCAGACAAATTATGATGTCATTCGCGAATTGGAAACTTCAGCTTTCTATAAAATCTGAGCACAAGTACTCAATCTACAACGACTAGCATTTCAATAAAAGTGACGTATAAATAAAGTAATAAAGAATTTGCGATATTTACCAATTTCACTAATAGTTTAGGCATCATACTTGTACATACATCTTCGTTTGGTTGCTATGGAGGCAAAGACCGGCACTACATAATTGTATCTGAAATAAACCAGTTGCTGAAATATCCTAACTCATCAGTTATCTTTATTCACACAGCTACAATCTGTCGTCACATTGTTCTAAAAATATGAAATTAATTGGTACTGAATGAGTCAAGTTTTATTTATTTTATTTGTTTATTTATTTATTGTTCCGTGGAACCAAATTAAGGAGAAGTCTCCATGGTCATGGAACTAGTCAATACATGAAATTATAACACGATATTAGAAACAGATAAAATGAAATATAAAAAACCATATTCAGGTGACAAGTAGTAAGTTTAAGTAAAGAAAATCAACAACGTAACACTGGAATTTTTTAGCTCTTCCAGGAGCTCATCGACAGAATAGAAGGAGTGAGCCATGAGGAAACTCTTCAGTTTGGACTTAAAAGAGTTTGGGCTACTGCTAAGATTTTTGAGTTCTTGTGGTAGCTTATTGAAAATGGATGCAGCAGAACACTGCACTCCTTTCTGCACAAGAGTCAAGGAAGTGCATTCCACATGCAGATTTGATTTCTGCCTAGTATTAACTGAGTGAAAGCTGCCAACTGTTGGGAATAGGCTAATATTGCTAACAACAAACGACATTAAAGAAAATATATACTGTGAGGGCAATGTCAGAATTCCCAGACTATTGAATAGGGGTCGACAAGAGGTTCTCGAACTTACACCACATATAGCTCGAACAGCACGTTTTTGAGCCAAAAATACCATTTTTGAATCAGAAGAATTACCCCAAAAAATAATAACATACGCCATAAGCGTATGAAAATACGCGAAGCAGACTACTTTTCGTGTTGAAGTGTCACTTATTTCAGATACTGTTCTAATGGTAAATAAAGCAGCATTTAGTTTCTGAACAAGATCCTGGACATGGGCTTTCCACAACAGCTTACTATCAATCCGAACGCCTAGGAACTTGAACTGTTCCGTCTCGCTTATAATATTCCCATTCTGTCTGATCAAAATATCGGTTCTTGTTGAACTGTGAGTTAGAAACTGTAAAAACTGAGTCTTACTGTGATTTAGCATCAAATTATTTTCCACAAGCCACGAACTTATTTCATGAACTATATTATTTGTTACTGTTTCAATATTACACATAAGATCCTTCACTATCAAGCTGGTGTCATCAGCAAACAGAAATATTTTTGAAACACCTGTAATACTAGAAGGCATATCATTTATATAAATAAGAAACAGCAGTGGCCCCAGCACCGACCCTTGGGGAACGCCCCACTTAACAGTGCCCCATTGGGACTGGACATCATTACCGCTCTCAGTATTGCGGAGAATTACCTTCTGCTTTCTGTTCTTAAAGTAAGAGGCGAACCAATTGTAAGCTACTCCCCTTACTCCATAATGGTCCAACTTCTGCAGTAATATTTTGTGGTCAACACAGTCAAAAGCCTTCGTTAAATCATAGAAAACACCTAGCGTTCGCAACCTTTTATTTGATCCGTCCAAAACCTCACAGAGAAAAGAGAATATAGCATTTTCAGTTGTTAAACCATTTCTAAAACCAAACTGAAAATCTGACAGCAAATTATGTGAATTTAAATGCTCCAGTAACCCTGTATATACGAGGGCAGTTCAATAAGTAGTGCAACACATTTTTTTTCTCGGCAAATTTTGGTTGAAAAAACCGGAAATTTCTTGTGGAATATTTTCAAACATTCCCGCTTCGTCTCGTATAGTTTCATTGACTTCGGACAGGTGGCAGCGCTGTACGGAGCTGTTAAAATGGCGTCTGTAACGGATGTGCGTTGCAAACAACGGGCAGTGATCGAGTTTCTTTTGGCGGAAAACCAGGGCATCTCAGATATTCATAGGCGCTTGCAGAATGTCTACGGTGATCTGGCAGTGGACAAAAGCACGGTGAGTCGTTGGGCAAAGCGTGTGTCATCATCGCCGCAAGGTCAAGCAAGACTGTCTGATCTCCCGCGTGCGGGCCGGCCGTGCACAGCTGTGACTCCTGCAATGGCGGAGCGTGCGAACACACTCGTTCGAGATGATCGACGGATCACCATCAAGCAACTCAGTGCTCAACTTGACATCTCTGTTGGTAGTGCTGTCACAATTGTTCACCAGTTGGGATATTCAAAGGTTTGTTCCCGCTGGCTCCCTCGTTGTCTAACCGAACACCATAAAGAGCAAAGGAGAACCATCTGTGCGGAATTCCTTGCTCGTCATGTGGCTGAGGGTGACAATTTCTTGTCAACGATTGCTACAGGCGATGAAACATGGGTTCATCACTTCGAACCTGAAACAAAACGGCAATCAATGGAGTGGCGCCACACCCACTCCCCTACCAAGAAAAAGTTTAAAGCCATACCCTCAGCCGGTAAAGTCATGGTTACAGTCTTCTGGGACGCTGAAGGGGTTATTCTGTTCGATGTCCTTCCCCATGGTCAAACGATCAACTCTGAAGTGTATTGTGCTACTCTTCAGAAATTGAAGAAACGACTTCAGCGTGTTCGTAGGCACAAAAATCTGAACGAACTTCTCCTTCTTCATGACAACGCAAGACCTCACACAAGTCTTCGCACCCGAGAGGAGCTCACAAAACTTCAGTGGACTGTCCTTCCTCATGCACCCTACAGCCCCGATCTCGCACCGTCGGATTTCCATATGTTTGGCCCAATGAAGGACGCAATCCGTGGGAGGCACTACGCGGATGATGAAGTTATTGATGCAGTACGACGTTGGCTCCGACATCGACCAGTGGAATGGTACCGTGCAAGCATACAGGCCCTCATTTCAAGGTGGCGTAAGGCCGTAGCATTGAATGGAGATTACGTTGAAAAATAGTGTTGTGTAGCTAAAAGATTGGGGAATAACCTGGTGTATTTCAATGCTAAATAAAACAACCCCCGTTTCAGAAAAAAAATGTGTTGCATTACTTATTGAACTGCCCTCGTACAACCTTCTCGATAACTTTAGCAAACACCGATGACATAGAAATAGGTCTAAAATTGTCAACATTATCAATGTCTCCCTTTTTATAAAGTGGGTTCACTACCGAGTACTTTAATCGGTCAGGAAACCGACCACTCCTAAAGGAAAAGTTACAGATACGGATAAGTACTGGGCTAACATACATAGAACAATACTTCAGTATTCTGCTAGATACCCCGTCATATCCATGAGAGTTCTTGATATTTAGTGATTTAATTATTAACCCAATCTCCCTCTTGTCAGTATCATGGAGGAGCATTTCAGGTAACAGTCTCGGAACACTTTTTTCTAGGAGCGCTATATGATTCCCTGTTGGGACTAGGTTTCTATTTAGTTCACCTGCTATATTCAGAAAGTGATTATTAAATACTGTACATATATGCGACTTATCAGTAACACGGACATTCCCACTACGCACTGATTCTATATCCTCGACCTGTCTCTGCAGACCAGCCACTTCCTTTACGACTGACCATAAGGTTTTAATTTTATCCTGAGACTTAGCTATTCTATCTGCATACCACATACTTTTTGCCTTCCTAATAACATTTTTAAGCACCTTACAATACTGTTTGTAATGGGCTGCTGCATTTAGATTTTGACTGTTTCTAACGTTTTGATATAATTGCCACTGTGTTCTACAAGATATTCTTATCCCTCTAGACAGCCACCCAGGCTGCCTGTTTGTGCTAGTACCCTGTTTTGAACGTTCTAACGGAAAGCAACTTTCAAAGAGCATGAGAAAAGTCTTGAGAAAAGCATTATATTTATCGTCTACTGTATCAGCGCTATAAACATCTTTCCACTATTGTTCCTTGATAAGCTTTACAAATGTCTCTACAGCAAATGGATCAGCTTTCCTAAACAGCTGATGACTATATTTAACACGTGTTGCAGCACAAAAATCTTTTAGAGTTAAAATTTGTGCATCATGATCTGAAAGGCCATTCACCTTTTTGCTAACAGAATGCCCTTCCAGTAATGAGGAATGAACAAAAATGTTGTCTATGGTTGTTCTACTGTTCCCTTGCACTCTCGTTGGAAAGAATACGGTTTGCATAAGATTATATGATTTAAAGAGGTCTACCAGCATCCACTTCCTTGCACAATCACTTATACAATTAATATTGAAGTCACCACATATAACTAACTTTTTGTATTTCCTATAAAGTGAACCAAGAACCTCCTCTAGCTTTAGCAAAAATGTTGTGAAATCGGAGTCTGGGGATCTATAAATAACAACAGTTAGAAGTTTAGCTCCGTTAAATTTAACCACACCTGCACAACATTCAAACACCTTTTCAGTGCAGTGCTTTGAAACATCAATTGACTCAAATGGGATGCCGTTTTTCACATACATGGCTACTCCCCCACACCGCAAAGAGCTCCTCGAAAAGCTGCCAGCCAACCTGTATCCTGGTAAAGGAAGCCTCTGAATTATCTCCTTGTTTAAGAAGTGTTCAGATATACCAATAATTTCAGAGTCAACATCTATAAGCAGTTCACTAACTTTGTCTCTAATACCTTGTATATTTTGATGAAATATACTAATTCCCTCATTACTCGGATACCTAAGCTTTGTCAAAAGTGGTTCCTTTGTTAGACAGACTTCCCTTAAGCAGGAATACCTATCAGCTGACTTCAATCCGAAAAAGGTGCAGCTCTAACACCCACTACTGCAGGAATTTTCCCATGAGTGATCCCACCAACCCCACCTATGCTGTCACCTAAAAACTTTGCCAGCCTCCCCTTCCCATACCTGTTGAGGTGCAGGCCATGTCTAGTGAAACCCGTCTTGCTGATAGACTCCACCGACACCACTGAAATGTGACCCATGCTTTCTGTCATCAGCGCACCCCCAAGCCTCATGTTATTACGCCTGACGGCTGTATTAAGATGAGGCCGATCGTGACGCTGAAACAGTTCCACGAAATGCACAGTCGTGTTGCCAGTCTGAGTGGCTATCTTTTCCAGGTCAGCATCTATGTTATACTCCCCATCCCTATCAATACTATTACCAGCCCCACCCAGAATCACTACCTGATCCTTTTTAGTAAAATCCCTTCATAACCCCCCTATGTTAACAGTCACCTGAGCCAATCCTGCATTAGGCTTCACAATGCTGGTGACCTGGTACTCACTCCGCAGCACTTCCTGCAACTGCTGGCCTACACCTCTGCCATGAGAACTACCTAACAGCAGAACCTCCTTCTTCCTCTTCGACTTTGCCACTGTTCTAGCCACCGTAACTACTGAGGTCTGCTGCATACTTCCTACATCTACAGCTACTAGAGATTCCTCTCCACTAGACTCTGACAGTTGGTCATATCTATTGTAAACACCAATGGTAAAACTATCTGAAAATCTACTTCTCCTAGCAGATCTCTTGCCAACAGCCAGATCCCATTCCCCAACCCACTTCTCCTTCCTCATGCAATCTAGCTCCTCCTGTGCGTTTTTCAACTGCCCCTGAAGGGCACAGATCTTATGCTCCTGCTCCTCTATCAACTTACTCTTGCTACATAACCTGCAGTTCCAGGAGAGGTACTCACCAGAATGCCCACTGGCTTACCCACTGCATTCCCCCCAGTGAAAATACTTCGAACAAGTCTCACACCGCAATCCACTACTCACGAACCTACGGCAAAGCCCACACTTCTCACTCATGGTAAAATTTTACTTTTTCTAAGTTCCGCTACTACAATAAGAAGATGTTAAAAACCTGACTACAAATAATCACAAACTTACTCTACAAGGGAAGTAGCTACTATTATTAAAAGTATTAATAAACAATAAATGTGAATATAACAAAAGACTAATACAGAAAGAGAATCAAACGTCTAATGACACAGTAACGAAGCTGAAAACAGTTCCCAAAAGGTTCTTCTGAAATTATTTCACCAGAAAACACAAAATACCTCCGGTTGAAGACTACTAAAGTTCCTAAATAAACCACTATACACAAACAATTAATTAGTACTTAGCTTTCGATGCGCCGCTACAGCTGCAACTGGTCATAGCGAAATGTAAACACAGGTAAGAGGTTACGTTGCTCGATACGAAACACTCACAAATATCAGGTCACAACACAAGAAAGGCAGAGGTGAACGAATAAACCACTAATGCGTCACTTATATAGTAAATATTATCACAAAAACTGTTAAAATATTAATCTGAAACCTAAAAATATATAAAAACTTGGAGAGCGATCTCACACGCAGTCACTCGCTTATGACGTCACACTAAAGATTCAACAAGATTCAACAAGTTCGAATCCACATCTTCTACATTAAATTTCCTGCGACTTTCCTAAGTCATCGTAAGCGATTTTGAGAGTACTTTCTTTAACAAGATGCGATAGAGCCCTTCACTCTATCCTCATTCAACAATAGAACAGCATTTTGTCTAGCGATCGCATTGTTATCGGATCAAACCAAATGTGTGCAGTAATCCTGTTAGTGTTGTTAGTGTTTTGGCAATGATTGACCAACACAGTTTCAGACGTACAGCAATGGTAACGAGGACTCTTAGTGTGAATACATAGTTGAAAACAATCAAAAATCGGGAGACCATTCGACGATGTCAAGTGTAACAAGATAATAACCGAAAACCATTCTTTTGTTTTACTGTAGAAACGTATTTTTTAAAGGAAAACTATACGTGAATAGACATTCAGTTGTTGCATCTACCTCTTACAAAAGCGTCGACTATAATTTTAAACCATCATCGACGGATAAGTAATACTCAATCGATGGAAACTTGTCTAGTTGCCATGCTACGTTTTCTTGCATGAAGAAGAGTGTTTAACCCAACTGTCCACCAATGAGTTAATTACTTAATTGAATTTTAAAATAAGTCAGCTATAATAATCGCGAAAAACGGTTGTGCGTGCACAAATTCCGTGTACTGATTGCAAAACTTTGTACGAGGTTTATTTATTCTGTTGTTAATTCTATGCTCATAGTTGTGCAACATACAGTTTCATTGATATTTGTAAATTAGTTATGGCATTGTTTATGAACATCAGAAAGAAAGTAAAATGTTAATATTCTTATTTACAAAGTGTGACGCTGCAGTCAGGTGTTCCAGAAGTACCGTTGGTGTTCGAAACATATGCTTTATTTCTTATGCCACCTGGCCTTTGATTAAAGCACCGGGCCCTCTTTGTCCTGAGTGGGATTCAGATACTATCCTGACGTGAGTTTTATTGCGGTTACTGTAAAAAAAGACGAAGACCTGGAAGGTCTCATTTCCACGACCTTGTCCCACTGTTTCTTCCATTCACATTGAACCAGAGAGACAGTTAAGTTAAGCTTAATGTAAGTGCACTGTACTGCCCTCATTCTAGGATATTTTCTAGGCATACTGATCGGAATTAATCATCTAAGTAAATACCCGTTAATGTATTACGTATTACACCGAATCAGATGTAGTGTGGCGATCGTGAGAAATTGATGAAACATGAAGAGGTGCCTAAAATTTGATAACGCATGTCCTACTGTTATGTTGTCGAATGAAAATGCTGCTGGGTGTGCCAAGATTACACCGCCGTCGCCACGTTTACTGTTTCCAGACCAGTCTTTTGGGATGGATACAAGAGAACAGGTGCGAAGTTTATGGTTCATGTTAGTAGTCGAGAGGGAAACGTCAGACTCACCTTTTAGGCACGAATAATTATCATTCGCATCGGAATGTTCACATAAATCTGCATATAATTTTAGATTTTGCAATAAATATTCTGTTCACTTTCGAATGAAGAACTACTCTTGGAAGTAAGTCGGTAAGTTATTGCATATTTCTCTTATTCCGTATATTAAAAGAAGGAAAGCGGAACTGCTGCAATGACAGCACGCGTCTGTAACTGACTTTACAATTCAGCAATTCACGCACACCTTCCCAGACGGCTGTGCACGTTTCGGGACTAGTGGACAAAGTCCGACGTTATCTTCTCCCCTTTTAACCCGTATCTGCTCCCAGCCGCATACTTCTCTTTTTGTTATTATTGCAGCTTGCGCGACGCCACGGTTTATATCTCGACACGTACATTAAAGCAGGCCTAATTATTCAAATTAATTGCTAGAAAAAGTTGTATGAAAGATTCTTCCTCTTTTTGTTTGTGCGTTTGGTACTCGATGACCGTCGCTGCCATGTACCGCTGATAAACTAATGAAGACGCTTCTGATTTGGGACATATTTTGTCTTAACAATACAAACATATTAAACGGAAATGCCTTTCAGAAAGGGGAACGCGACTGTCAGGCCTCTTTTATCGGACATCTAATTGAAATCTTAATGGATTCTTTAACTCGGTTGATGTTCGAGGTCGCTGCCCACTCTCGCAGGGACAATTACCATAAATTCTAATGGGATGCATCTACGATGTTCACTGGAGCTTTGGCCGACATTGCCAATCATTGCTAGCCGTTGTACTTAGGCTCGTGCTGAAGATGTTCACCGAAGGATTTACTACGATCAGCTAGTATCAAATTTTACCGACGCCTGCTTGTCATGAAAACAGATAAAAAAAATACAATTTTTTTTAAAAAGTAGTAAATTTGAAAACAAAAGATGTTTGTAGGTAAGGTTTTGTGTAGAGCTTAATGTTTGGTTTACAGCGAAGTCATTAGGATTAAAATAATAATTGAAACTTGCAAGGAAAGACAATTGAGCATTGGTCTTCCCTAAGGTGCCAATCAGTATTGCTGTATTTAATTTTCAAAGCAGGCCGCTGTGGCCGAGCGGTTCTAGGCTCTTCGGTCCGGAACCACGCTGCTGCTACGGTCGCAGGTTCGAATCCTGCCTTGGGCATGGATGTGTGTGATGTCCTTCGGTTAGTTAGGTTTAAGTAGTTCTAAGTCTAGGGGACTGATGACCTCAGGTGTTAAGTCTCATAGTGCTTAGAGCCATTTGAACGATTTGAATTTTCAGCAGTATCTAATATACAAAAACGATAAATAAAATTAAATTATCTAACCGATGATCGCACCACCTTCTCATCAGTTCGCCTCTACTACTTGAGCGAATGGTTATATCACTTCGTATTAAGCAATCATTGCATCAGCCCTATGACACAACGTGAACTCGATTGTGTATTCAGGGCGAACATTAATAAAACCGACAAACTGAATTGACGGATTCCACATTGCAAATAGAGGAAAACGGTCCTATGAACGTACGTCAGGAAATGGACGGTGGGTGTGCGACGACAAGGAATCGTCCTGGAACACAGTACTGAGCTACATCGCATCCACGTCACGACAGATGCTCAAAGTGGTCTCCATGGGTGATAGGGATAGTATCTGTGGTCATGTAGGACACATATAATCGTTCTTTGGCTTACACCGGGTTGGCGGGTCACTTGCCTGGAGCTTGTACAAGGGTTCGTCTCAATATCCTGTAGAGCCCGGTCATCCAGTTCTGGTGTACGGACAGTCCGCCGCCTCCCTGCACGATAGTCTGTCTGAAACGACCCGTGATCACATAAATGCCGAAAACGAACTTGAAATGTTGTGTGACGTGGTTGGTATCTATGATGGAAAGGTTGTGTGACGTGGTCAGTGTCTGCGAGGGTACATATTTTGGTATAGCCGTGCTGCCTCTCGAACATTTCCACCTGCTTGGCTGTAAAACAATCACCAGCTCGGCTTGTTCCCGACGTGAATACCTGACCATCCTGCTGCTTACAGTACGCTGCGTCTATCACCCGCCTGCAACACACAGGGAACACACGGCACACAGTCAGAGGAACTGTGCCGGCCGCGGTGGCCTAGCGGTTCTAGGCGCGCAGTCCGGAACCGCGCGACTGCTACGGTCGCAGGTTCGAATCCTGCCTCGGGCATGGATGTGTGTGATGTCCTTAGGTTAGTTAGGTTTAAGTAGTTCTAAGTTCTAGGGGACTGATGACCACTGTAGTTACGTCCCATAGTGCTCAGAGCCATCAGAGGAACTGTCATTCGTCAGCGCGATCTACCGTGGCAACGGTACATTTCTGGACACATATTCGTAGAAATCCCTTCCTGGGGTTTGCGGTTTCATTAATGTTCACCTTGTATAGGCATAGCCTTGCATACTCGTTGTAAGTTCCAATAAAGGTCTCGTGGGCCTAGAGGATGGATGACTGCTCCATAATGTAAACTGTTCCAACTCTGCGCTCACTATTACGGAAAACGGTTATCAGAGTGGCGATGCACATTACTAGTGCAGTGGCATTATAGTTCTTCTAGAGGGGCAGGGAGCCAATCAACTGGAAATAAAGACAGGGTAAAACGTCCCTTCGACGACGAAGTCATTGGAAAGGTGGAAGGACGATTAAGGTTTAACATTTTTTGCTGACAATAAAGTCATTACAGACGGAGCACAATATCGGATTAGGGAAGGGTGGGGAAGGAAACTGGCCGTGTGCTTTCAAAGAAACCGTCCCAAATGATTCAAATGGCTCTGAGCACTATGGGACTTAACTGCTGTTGTCATCAGTCCCCTACAACTTAGAACTACTTAAACCTAACTAACCTAAGGACATCACACACATCCATGCCCGAGGCAGGATTCGAACCTGCGACCGTAGCGGTCGTGCGGTTCCATACTGTAGCGCCTAGAACCGCTCGGCCACTCCGGCCGGCAAAACCGTCCCATCATCCGCCTAAAGCGATTTACACAAATAAGGGAAAACCTAAACCTGGATGGTCGGAGGCGGATTTGAACGGTCGTCCTCCCAAATGTTTGAACGGTCGCCCTCCCGAATGCGAGTCTAATGCGTAAACCACTGCTCCATCTCGTTCGATGACGTCGCCAGAGACTGAGCACAAGTTCGGACTGGATGTGGAAGGGGGGAAATATAGTCATGGCCATTAAAATGAACCACCTTGCTGTTTATTATCTACGGAGAAAACGAACCATGAAACGCATAGTGAAAAATAAACCAGAAACCGACGGAGTAAATTGTTGATAATGTAAATAAAACACTTAACTGCATTGCACGTAAAAGAGTAATGCAACGAATGTGGGAAAATTTCAGGTGTAAACTTAATTCACAGGAGATTTATTTGTATTCTAACACTTCATAAATAGCTCATGTAAACCTTTAGACAGCGAAAAGTTGTTTGTCTTTTGACAAGAATTTTACATTTCTTAGTATGCGCATTTTCATAAATACTTAAGTTCTTGCACAAGATGGATGAGGCATCACTGACGAAAACTGTATGGGTTACTAAATCAAAGAAAAAAATGTTTTGTGTTTTCCAAAAGGCGGATACGCCCACCTTAGTGAAACACTGTTTCGTGGCACCTTACGACGAATCAAAATTCCAGAAATTATCCTAACATTAATTTATCTGCGGCGGTTTGGTTGCGTACAGGCGGCAGAGACCGTCATGGCCTTTGTACGAATACGTGTTACAGGTGCAAACGGGGTAATTTTGTAGATTGTAGCACATTTTATTTAATGAAAATCTAATATCTGCTGTGAGCATAAGAACGATATATGTTTTATTCAGAGGGAATCATGGTGTTGATTATTACTCTTAGCTCATACAGTCTGTGTAGCAGATTCTTATTTATCACATTATTAATGTATATATAATCCGTAACAGGGAAATAAATCCTATAGCGTTCGTGTTCGTTAAAAACGATTTTTAATAGACAGCAGACCACACGGCTCTAGAGAACGCGGAGAAGCAAGACGTAAAGTCGTCCACGGGGAACACGGAAGATTATTGCAGGGGCATAAAAGGCACCTGGCATGTAACGAGACAACACAGAGCTCGTTAAATTTTGCGTCACGCCCGCGGCGGGGGTCGGCCACCTCGGCGTGTTTACGGAGCGGACGTCTCGTGTCTCGGCCCCGCTGGTGTGTATCGGCCTTGTTGTGTACACGTCGCCGTGCGCCCGCCAGATCCGCGCTTGCTTCAACAGATAGGACACTCATTGAGAAGGCACCCTGCGCTAAACAAACATTGCGCCGCAGTGAGAGCCGAATACCTCACTGCCCGCCGCTTCTAACAGTTGCGGCCGCGCCAGCTCCTTCTGTGTTCCAGCAGGCTTACTAAATTTCGTGTTTAGTTTGCTACGTTCTTTCAAGTTAATGTGTAAATATATGTCGAAGTTCTTTACACTTCACAGAATGGAACATCTGCTCAATATAGGTCAAAACCATAAAAAATTGAAAAGGAACGTGCAGATGCCAATGCAAACCCACACACACACACACACACACACACATATATATATATATATATATATATATATATATATATATATATATATATATATATATAAAGCGGAATTTTTCGCGCCCATTCGATAGAGCGACCCCAAATTAATGATGTAGGAAGATACCTATTCGTTTTATCTACATGAATTAACAGGGAGAGTAAACAACTCGATATGAACTAACAGGGAGGGAAAACACGAAGAACAGCAAGTACTCCAGAGTCGACTTGATAGCGCTCTGTTGCATGTCGGTAGCACTCAGTATGAGCCAGGGCGTTAATGTCACTGATGGAGTACCGGTTATTCTTCGCGTTTTATTGTCAACGTTAATTCATATTGATAAAACGAACATCGCACTACTCTAATTTGAGGCTACCCTGCCGAATTGAAATCTGCAGAAACACCAGTGAAAAATTGTCTGACTCTTGGGAGATCAAATAGCTCTGAGCACTATGGGACTTAACATCTGTGGTCATCGGTCCCCCTAGACTTAGAACTACTTAAACCTAACTAACCTAAGGACATCACACACATCCATACCCGAGGCAGGATTCGAACCTGTGACCGTAGCAGCAGCGCGGTTCCGGACTGAAGCGCCTAGAACCGCTCTGCCACTCCAAATGACTGGCTATGCGTTGTGGATCACCTGTGTCTTCTCCTGTTGTAGACGAAGAATTTATAACTCTTAACTTAAAAAGTTCTCGTGTTAATGACTTAGAATGTTCGGCTCAACACAATCTACTACTTCACCTGTTCCATTAATCAACATATAAAATTCGCTTTACAGTAATAACAAGCTTAACACAGTTCTCAAAAGTTTTCCGCAACCCTGCTTCCTACTCATGTCCTAATCTGAAAAATGTGACCTTACCGCTGGATTTGTCATTCAAGACTTGAAAGGATCGTTCTCTAGAGGAGAGTCTTGTAGATGTGTAAGAACACGGCTGCTGGGTTTGAGGGTAGCGGATACTTGATTGATCCGTGTTAGATATGTGTGTCTGCAATATTAAATATGATAATATTTTCGGAGTGGATCACAGTTCATTGTTCTAAATTAGCCACTTGAATGTAACAGGAATAAAAGTTAGTTATCAGCGCAGTCTAATTTTATTACTTGTGTATGCTGATGTTAAGGAGAAACTTACCGAACTGTTTTAGTCAATTCCGTGTCTCGTGTGGGATGCACTTTACTGCACAACCCGCCTGTCTGACTGTACCACTGTCAACCGGCATAAAGCAGTCAGGAAACAGACTTACAGCGTTCGACCATTTGCTACAGGTAGCTTCTCTGCGGCTGCTGCGCGCTGTAACGTTGTCTTAAACACATAAAAGAACAGTTACACCACCCACGTAGGGAACAGCAGGGTTAATGCAAGACGGGAACGTGACATTAGGTGAGGCAGCAGAAATGGAGCTCCAGTCTGCACGAACGTGAAAGTAATACCAGCCAGAACCCTAACATAAATGCCACTCCTGTTTCCAGTGTACCCTCGGCCGGTAATGTGTGTTACTATACGTATGTGGCGGGAGAAACGTACTTCACGTATCTCATCAGGAGCATGTTCTAGTGCGGGTTGAAGAGTTTGTTTACTAATTAGAGCCACGCTTTTACATACCAAGCGACGTGCAGTACAGCAACAATGTCGTGGACCAAGTTTTCGCTAGTCGTTGTGGCATTGTGCTATGCTCTCTTGCCACATTTCGCTCTAAAGGATCAGTTTAAAATTGTGTCGTAGTTTGTTTTATAAACGATTCCTTCGACTATTTTCGTTTTCCCCTTCCTTTTCAATCGGTGGACAATACCTGGACACATTATTATTATATTTATTATTATAGTGTTATTACTAATACGTTGATATTGTAACGTCTCCTTGACAAAAAAAAATGGTTCAAATGGCTCTGAGCACTATGGGACTCAACATCTGTGGTCATAAGTCCCCTAGAACTTAGAACTACTTAAACCTAACTAACCTAAGGACATCACACACATCCATGCCCGAGGCAGGATTCGAACCTGCGACCGTAGCGGTCACGCGGTTCCAGATTGAAGCGCCTTTAACCGCACGGCCCCTCCTTGACAATGCGGTGGTTATAGACAGACATAATTCAGCCTGACTTAAAGGAGAATCGTCTCCACCATTCCCTGCGAAAATTCATAAATTTCGCGTACATCCCGATTGTGCTTTCTTTTGTTGTTTGGTAGGAGGACGTGTACTACGAGAGCTTGCATACTATTTCCCTCGATGGCTGGAAAACAGCTAAAAAATTGTCAGCAAGCCGGTATACCTATCATCTCCCAGATGAGGTCGCTGTCTCACCCTGATACAGATATACTCAAACGTAATGCGTGCAGCATAAGTTTTCCGGGTTAGATATTTCTAAAGATAAACGCGCACTGTAATTTACAACGCGTCTATGGCGCTGGAAGAATTACAATAAGTTTATGCTTTCCAACTGACTACATGCATTATCGGACCCCGCTGTTGTGGTGCAGCGCTGTTCTCGAAAGCTGCCGGCAGACTGGTCTGGTGAAAGCAGTGATTGGCCTGGAGGCGGGGAAAGTCTATGTCTGCGCTTGTTTGATTCGCATCGCGATTTTCGATAAAAAACCATAATTATTGATGGCCAACTCAGAGCACTTAACAGTTATTTTATTTTGAGTGAGGGCGTTATTATTGTTTTTATTGATATGTATCAGTAAGCAATACCAGTCTACTGATATAAATCAGAACGTAGCGCTTGAATCGGTGTACGTGTGTACAGTAAAAGAAATTGGCGAGTAGAAATTCTTAACCAGGTATGATGCTTAATAATTACTATTCTGTGATTAATTTTCATATTCGTTACACAGTTCAACGTTAGACAACGTGTTCTTTAGACACTGAATTTCTTTCTTACTCGGAGGGTTTATCACAGGCGTGCTTGGTCTGTTAGTTGATTTGGGGGAGGTTCCAAACAGCGAGGTCCTCGGTATCGTATTAGAGAATGATGGGGAAGGAATTCGGCCGTGCCCTTTAAAAGGAACCATACCGGCATTTATCTGCTGAAGTGATTTACGGAAATCATGGAAAATCTAAATGAGGATGGGCGGACGCGGGTTTGAACCGTCGTCCTCCCGAATGCGAGTCCAGTGTGCTAACCCCAGCACCACCGGTGAGGAGTGCTTGTACGAAAAGAACGGTGTCATGACACCAACTGTGAGATCCTACTAGACTGTGATGCGATATGAAGGATTCTATAAGACAAAAAGAACTGGAAACTTCACAATGTAGCCTAATGAACTGAACACCGAATTTTAGAACGAGTACTGTTTTTGCAGAAAAAATACGAAAACTTTGCTATCTCAAAGAGAAACGATAAAATGAAGAAAATATGAATGTATGTCAGACGGGGAGAGGCAAGTTTTAAGAGGAGGCATCACGAGACAGGCTCCCCTTGAGGACGCAGCTATTGTGCAGAATGGGAAGTTGTTTACGACAAACAGCGATCTCGCAACGAATTCTAAACCCTATATACAATTTCTGCGCTGTCCAAAATGTCGTCCAGTGCCGGGAGGCGCTGTCATGTGAGAATTCTTTCATTTGTGGACGGTAAATGTATTCCCAGGCATTCTTAGCCGATTCTCGAGGCTCATAAACACAGCCGCATGGGGTCGTGATGTCTCCTGCAGTAATATTCCGACAACGGCAACCGCAGACGTTAAAAGCGCTCCCAAAGAGCTCGATACGCATTTTTATTAATCTGTACGGATCTCGAGAAGCGTTTTACGAGGAGAAACTGGACTGAATAGTCTCGAAGTGCACATCCGTGTTTAGTATACGACGTGTGGTGCCACGTGAAGAAGGCACTAGAGCTTCGTGTCGAAGAGCTTTTGTCCGTCGCAGTGTGTCAAAGGCGCGTAGCTACATGTCCTCACACCGAGCGAAGTGGCACAGTAGTTGTGGCACTGAACTCGCATTTGGGAGCACGTAAAATCAGTGTCCGACCAACCAGATTTAGGTTTTCCGTCATTCCTGTAATTCACTTGAGGAGAATGCTGGGATGGTTCCTTATGAATGGCACGGCCGGTTTCCCTCACCATCCTTTAAAAAAAAAATCAGTATTTGTACTCTGTCTAATGACCTCGTTGTCGATGGGACGTAACTACTAATCTTCCTTCCTTCCTTCCTTAAATGTCCTTCACAGTTTTCTAGAATTTCGCTGCAAATCCTCTGCTAGGTCTTACAATCCACTCAATACCGTTTCCATCAATAAACTGTTAACCTGGGGTTATTTTGCATCATGTATCAATAATTAACCAGGCCCTGCTGTAGTTATGCCATTATGGATAAGAGTCTGGCTTTTCAATCTATGACGAAACGAGCAGGTGAATAATTTCATGAACCGACCGAGGGGGTGGTGCAGTGATAAGACACTGTACTCGTATTCGGGAGAACGACAGTTCAAATCTCCGTCCACCCTTTCTTTCCCAGATATCTCGAAATCGCTTAAGGTAAATGCTGGGAAGGTTCATTTGAAGAGGACACGGCCGATTTAGCTCCTCATTCTTCCCCAATGCTAGCTTATGCTTCGTCTCTAGTGATCTAGTGATCTTCCTTTTTCCTTTTGAAGGAAGGATGTGCAGCACTTAACGTGCCGACGATACAGAGGTCATCGAAGGAATCTTCTTCTTTTTCTTGTCCTTTATCCCGCATCGGTGCAGGGTCGGCGTGGTTACTGACGGAGATAGCAACGTTAATGCCAACTGTCTGCTTGTAGTTTTATTTATGTGGAAGTGAGTGCAAGTATTCTAAGTGTTGGGGGATCATGAAACTGAGGCGGGACTTGACTACCTGCTCGGTATTCACCTTGTGGTATGTAGGACAATGCCTAAAACCCAAACCCAGACTGTCCGACACACTGACTTTCATCGTTCATCCTCCGGGGAGATTCAATGCGGGACCGGTGCACCTCCCCGTCTCGGACGGACGCAGTAGCACGCTCGGCTATCTGAGTGGGTAGATCATCGAAGAAATAGTGTGGTTGAACGTCCCTGCGCCGCCAATATCATTAGAGACGGAGCTCAAGCTGGGAACGGACGAGCATGGAGACAACAATCGGCCGTGTCCAAGAAACCATCATGAAATTTTCCTCGAGTGGTTTAGGGTAACCGCGGATATTCTGAATCTGGATGACTCGACGGAGAGAGATCATTGAGTAGAGGTGCTCGCTGTAGCTCACCAGACAAGTACAAGCAAGAAAATCGATAGCGATCTATTCAGAGAAGTCCTAATGTCAGTTGATTGAAGTTGTTTAGGATCTTCAGGAGAAAACCCAATTTTGGGTCGCATGACGGGGTTAGATATGGTAAAATAAATACGCATTTTTGTTTCAGTGGTGGATTTGACATACCGCTAGCAATTGTAAAACAACTACGGACAATATTAACTCTAAATTTGTTGCACATTTGAGGCCTTTTACCCAATGGCGCCATGATGATTATTTTGTTTCTTCCTCAGCGTTATTCTCATTCTGTACATCCTCTCTACAGATAATAGTTCCATGTTGTGGACCTAGACGGACAGATCGTTTCTGATAGATCGCCGTGTCATAATCCGCCAATGGCTTTACTGGATGTAGTATGGAACGCAATGTGGTCAGCAAAGCGCCCTCCCGGTCGTTATCGCATTTCTTGAATTTGAAAGCGCTACTGTTTGGTCGAGTAACTCTTTAGTTGGCCTGTCGAGGCTGAGTGCATTCGGTTCGAGTCGTCTCATCAAGGAAAAATCCCTAGCAATAGTGGAAATCGAACCCGGGTCCACTGCGTTGCAGTCAGCCGCGCTTACCACTCAGCTGTGGAGGCGGACTCTACATAACGAGTTGTTAGAAATATTCTGGAAAGCTTGTAATGGTGTTCCAGGATAGGTTGTGCCGAGAAGCAATTGTTAAAAAATTTGATACGTTAGTTTTTTTTTTGAGTTAATTAGTATTTCAATTAGCCAGTCAGGCCGGTCCGCGTACAAATTCAAGCGGCCAGCCAGAGATGGTGTCGCCAAACGTGTGCTTCGTTTGGTTTTCTAAAACCGAACAAGAGAGCGATACAAAAATTGGACATGGATCGGTAGTAAAGATCTAACCCGAGTCAAAGGCTGAGCAGTTTCGTGCGCTATCACTTACGGTGTGAGAACAACTGACATTAATTGTATCTCACGGGCTGCTTGAATTTGCACGCGCCACGGCCTGATTGACTAACTTCAGTGCTAATTAACTCGGTAACGGCGCAACGCATCGTATTTTTCTTCACAATTGTTTCTCAGCACAACCTACATTGAAACACCCTTACAAGCACTTCAGACTGTTTCTAACCACAGTGTGCAAAACAGCTCTGTATTTGTTGCTGCCGCCTGGTGGTCCCCTCGTAACCTTATTTGAAAACTGATGACCTTAAGAGTTCCAATACCCGCCAGGTTAGGCGAGAGCGCTAATGCGCTACTTCCTGGACTCGGGTAAGCGCACCGGCCCCGGATCGAATCCGCCCGGCGGATTAACGACGACGGCCGGTGTGCCATCCAGCCGGGACGTGGTTTTTAGGCGGTTTTCCACACCCCCCTAGGTGAATACCGGGTTGGTCCCCACATCCCGCCTCAGTTACATGGCTCGCAGACATTTGAACACTTTCGTACTATTCCATGGATTACACTAGTCGCAGACAGTTGGGGTACACTAATTCCATCCTGGGTGCTACGGGGTGGCGGCAGGAAGGACATCCGGCCACCCCTTCCACTAACATTGCCAAATCCGATTAACCATGCCGACCCTGCCTAACTGTGGGAATAGGCACAATCGAAAGAAGAAGAAGAAGAAGACCCTAAGAGTTCCAATGAGGTTATGTAAATGGTAGTCATCCGTGTTCAGACCTACACCTAGCTACATCCACTGTAAACTGAATGATTTCCTGTGTGCCACACTGTACTCAAATTAGAGAAAAAAATGACCCCATTCGTAATATGGTGCCGGTGAGAGGGATATCTCACTTCCACTGCGGTTTGGAACACCTGAAAATTTGCAGATTCTCGCGCTCGTCTCGTTGGACACAGAAGTAGTCTGTCGCACTACAATTACCGCACGTAAAATTCCTCTCCAGTTTCAAATCCGGATCGAATAGTGACTGCTGCGACAAACCACACTTGCCGGTTTGGGAAATGAACAGGATGGTTATAATTAAATGTTTGCTACTTGAGAGGGTCCCCGTGAAAATGAGTAATCATAGGAGAACAAACTTTGTGGAAAAATGAGAGAAATAAGGTATAAACCATTTGAAGAAATACATTTTAATTTCGTGGTGAGAGGGTAACATTCATTAATTTCGTGCCATGTTTACGTTCGAGGTTACAAGCGCTGCACAGTGTGACCACCATCCGCATCCTCGACAACACGGAACCGCACTAGAGGTACGTTTTCACAACTGTTAGCAACTCTTTTCGAACGGTGGATCATGGAACGTTCAGCTGTCATGACACAGCTTGTGCACCGCTTTAAAATCCAATATTGCATCCAGCATTCCCAGTCATAGCAACAACAATTTCTTTAACAAACTGTGGCGCAGTTGGCTTTCGGTCTCTTCCAGGAACAATTCCCCAAATAGCCAGTTAACTCGAACTTCCGAATGATGTTCTTCAACCATGGTATGGAAAGAGGACCTCTCCGTATTCCTTTAATGCTTCGATACTCGCGAAGCCCAGCAACACTGTTGCTGTTGTTTCGATAAAACTGCTTTACGATTAAAGCTGTGTTCACCTTGTCCAGACCCATGCTGACTGTCTACAACTGTAAGGGGTTCCAACTCTACGTCACCACGCCCGCACCGGGGCCAACGAGATAAGCGGGCCCTACAACGAGCTTGTGACATTACGCTAGTCAGCTTGTCCGCCTCATTTCGCGAATGCTCGGCTCCTTGCAAGGTCCACGGGAAATCAATATTTAATTGAAAAGGTGCTCACTAAAGGTTTAATTTTGTCGTGTGCTGTCGAGAACTTCCATGCGTTTAAACACAAAATCAGGAATTATTAAACTCGTCTGAAATAGCTACTCGATCCCCGTCAGAGACGGCTGCTTGCACTTGTAAGACCGTTAGTGTCACGTGCTGTGACGTACGCACCACGGCGCCTCCTGCTCGTGGGCCTTTGCCAGTACCGACGCCTAACGGCAAGGCATGACACTAACACTACTAACAACGCAAATGCTACAGTGCACAGTTTGAACACCATTCGTTTGAAGTTGGGTACCCATTCGCTAAAGAGTTTTCCGTCTACACTGGCTCAAGTACCGAATGTTTAATTATAACCACCCTGAATGTTACAGCCTGTAAGTCATCTCGCTTGGCTCGTTATGGCATCCGCCAAGACGAATGCGACAAAGCTCTCACCCGAGGAATTATAATTCCGTTTTATTGTGTTAATAAGTATCTAGAGAATAAAAAGAAAAATTAGATTTTGTCGTCTGAGTGGCATTTTCGTAAAAGACACACTAGCGTTGAACAATTTAGTGAGCCACGGAAACCTTAAATCTAAATGCCCGGGTAGGAATTTGCTCTCAATGGGTAGTAGCGAGATTCAGATCATAACTGAGTCTCTTTGCGTGCTTAGAAGCACCGAGCGACCATTAAGGATACCGCTTTTAAGTGTACGTTGTAGTCATTCTAGTCACTGACGTAGCATTGTATAAAAAGAAGATTTAAATTTTGTTTCACTTTGTGAAATGCAAAGAGCAACTTTGGAGATGGACAATGTTTGAAAGTTAGAGTTCTTTTATTTGAAATGCGCCATATTAAACGCTACATCGCTTGCTAGTTCATCATGCTCTTGGGAGAGATTCTCAGCTTCATCCTCATATATGTACATGTTGTTGTTGTGGTCTTCGGTCCTAAGACTGGTTTGATCCAGCTCTCCATGCTACTCTATTCTGTGTAAGCCTCTTCATCTCCCATCATCTCTTGGTCTCCCTCTACGATTTTTGCCCTCCATGCTACCCCCCAGTACTAAATTGGTGATCCCTTGATGCCTCAGAACATGTCCAACCAACCGATCCCTTCTTCTAGTCAAGTTGTGCCACAAACTCCTCTCCTCCCCAATTCTATTCAATGCCTCCTCATTAGTTATGTGATCTACCCATCCAATCTTCAGCATTCTTCTGTAGCACCACATTTCGAAAGCTTCTATTCTCTTCTTGTCTAAACTATTTATCGTCCATGTTTCACTTCCATACATGGCAACACTCCATACAAATACTTTCAGAAACGACTTCCTGACACTTAAATCAATACTCGATGTTAATAAATTTCTCTTCTTCAGAAACGCTTTTCTTGCCATTGCCAGTCTACATTTTATATCCTCTCTACTTCGACCATCATCAGTTATTTTGCTCCCCAAATAGCAAAACTCCTTTACTACTTTAAGTGTCTCATTTCCTAATCTAATTCCCGCAGCATCACCCGACCTAATTCGACTACATTCCATTATCCTCGTTTTGCCTTTGTTGATGTTCATCTTATACCCTCCTTCCAAGACACTGTCCATTCCCTTCAACTGCTCTTCCAAGTCCTTTGCTCTGTCTGATAGAATTACAATGTCATCGGC
Source organism: Schistocerca americana (assembly GCF_021461395.2). Lineage (NCBI taxonomy): Eukaryota > Metazoa > Arthropoda > Insecta > Orthoptera > Acrididae > Schistocerca > Schistocerca americana. The sequence continues at coordinate 663,029,798 of NC_060130.1, forward strand.
GAACCTCAAAGTTTTTATTTCTTCTCCATGGATTTTAATACCTACTCCGAATTTTTCTTTTGTTTTCTTTACTGCTTGCTCAGTATACAGATTGAATAACATCGGGGAGAGGCTACAACCCTGTCTCACTCCCTTCCCAACCACTGCTTCCCTTTCATGTCCCTCGACTCTTATAACTGCCATCTGGTTTCTGTACAAATTGTAAATAGCCCGTCGCTCCCTGTATTTTACCCCTGTTACCTTCAGAATTTGAAAGAGAGTATTCCAGTCAACATTGTCAAAAGCTTTCTCTAAGTCTACAAATGCTAGAAACGTAGGTTTGCCTTTCCTTAATCTTTCTTCTAAGATTAGTCGTAGGGTGAGTATTGCCTCACGCGTTCCAACATTTCTACGGAATTCAAACTGATCTTCCCCGAGGTCGGCTTCTACCAGTTTTTCCATTCGTCTGTAAAGAATTCGCGTTAGTATTTTGCAGCTGTGACTTATTAAACTGATAGTTCGGTAATTTTCACATCTGTCAACACCCGCTTTCTTTGGAATTGGAATTATTATATTCTTCTTGAAGTCTGAGGGAATTTCGCCTGTCTCATACATCTTGCTCACCAGATGGTAGAGTTTTGTCAGGAATGGCTCTCCCAAGGCTGTCAGTATTTCTAATGGAATATTGTCTACTCCCGGGGCCTTGTTTCGACTTAGGTCTTTCCGTGCTCTGTCAAACTCTTCACGCAGTATCATATCTCCCATTTCATCTTCATCTACCTCCTATTCCATTTCCATAATATTGTCCTCAAGATCATCGCCCCTGTATAGACGCTCTATATACTCCTTCCACCTTTCTGCTTTCCCTTCTTTGCTTAGAACTGGGTTTCCATCTGAGATCTTGATATTCATGCAAGTGGTTCTCTTTTCTCCAAAGGTCTCTTTAATTTTCTGTAGGCAGTATCTATCTTACCCCTCATGAGATAAGAGATATGTACATACAAAAGGGAAATTTTCAATGTTAAGTGTGGCATTCTAAAAATTGCTAACTGTAGGATCATTTGCAGGCTTACGGTGATTTATATACCTTTTAAGCCATCTCGTTGTAGCCTGCTGTGTTAATGACACCTTTAATTTTTGTTTAGTTTGAAATGAACGAAATCGATGAAGATAATTCTTACTGCTATGATAGCAAACCGGGCGTTCCTTAGCGGCCAGTTAAGATAAATGAATGCAAAATAACGGATGGGAAGGTATATAAGTTGAACGGCATAGGTGACTGAAACTAATTCTGTATTTAAGTATTAGGCTGTTGTGTTGTGCACACATGTCCTCAAAGAGTCTGTATTTTTTTCCGAATTCCCTAGACTTTTCGTAAGTCAAGGTAAAATTCGGCGAGAAGGCGAGAGTAAAAGTAGCTCATTCATCAGCTGATTTACTTTATAACGAAAATTAAACGCGAGCATCGTCTAACAATAAAGAAGTATATTAGGTTGTGAGAAGAGGAGGTCCCCCATTAACCCCAAATGAATAGAGCTCAGATGATTAGTGAGCTGGAGGTGTAGTGGTGGCCAGCGGACTAATGTGGCGATTAAAATTCAGCCCTCGTCGATAACAACGCCAGATGGTGTGTTCCGCGTTTCGTAACACAAAGAGTGCACAGCCGTGACTCTTTCGAAACATGAGCTTTTATCGAACGCAGCCAACGATTGCTGCACCAAGATACTGGGCCACGATTGTTGTAGTAGATTAATTATTTCGCTAAATTTATAATGCTCCGAGCAAGTGGAACCTGTAGGGAGCGGAACTGGCAGTCTATATTTACGAGGTTGCCGGCAGACCACAGGCTCGCAGAATCGGATTAGAAGTTCGCGTGGGAGTGCTTCGGCAGTGGACGCTGACGCACGCAGCACGCCTGGCCTCGCCCGGGGCTCGAACCGAGACTGGCTGTGTCAATGACCTCTACTGGCCCACGCCGCCAGATCACTCCAGGCGTCTGCAGCACTCCGCCTGCGTCTCGTCGGGAAGCACAGACACGGGGAAAGCTTACAGCTCCAGATTTATGAAGGTGGCGAGGCTGAGCCACATATGCTGCCTTGCAGGAAGAAGTTGTTAATAAGCAGGGTTGCTCCCGAATGAATATTCCACTCTGTAGCTCAGTGCTCGCCTTTTAGATGTTTCCTAAACGATGAATACTGTCACTGAACCAAGATTGGACTTGTTTAGCATATAGTATAATGAGTCAATAAGCTTCAAAGCACAGAAGGTGACCACGAATCTCCATATAAAATGTGAATTATCAGTTTAAGTGCTATTGTACATTGGCTTACTTACGTTTCTCACGAAGGGACCTCAGAAAGTAGGTTACAGATTATTACGGCAGATCAAGTAACTTTTATTGAATGCTGCATCACACTTCAAAGTGACGCAGATATGTGACACTATTTTCCAACATAGTCACCAAGTATCTGTAAACAGCGGTCAGAAATTTCTATCAATCGTTCAATTCCTCGACGATATAAATCCACTTCTTGGTCACAGTGCTATTCGAGAACCTCCTTATGAACGTCCTCATCGTCGGAAAACCAGAGATTGCTGCTAATCACTTCGTCGATTGGCTGGACATTGTCGGCTGTGGTAGATGTCGATGGCCCTTTCCCGATCAACGTCAGTCACGTCTATGAGGGCTTGGTCAAATTGTTGGCATCATTTCACTTTGGCTACAAGCGACATTGCGTTTGGTTCACGTATCGTCAAAATTTCACGGTAAATCTATATGCAATTTAGGCTTTGCCCACAAGATTCGTATTGCCCCGTGTACTTCAGCTTTAAAGTACGTTTCAAGTTGCCGCGTCATTTCACTTCCACTCTTAGGTGCGGGTGTTACCCGTACGAAAAAAATGGTTCAAATGGCTCTGAGCACTATGCGACTTAACTTCTGAGGTCATCAGTCGCCTAGAACTTAGAACTAATTAAACCTAACTAACCTAAGGACATCACACACATCCATGCCCGAGGCAGGATTCGAGCCTGCGACCGTAGCGGTCGCTCGGCTCCAGGCTGTAGCGCCTAGAACCGCATGGCCACCCCGGCCGGCTACCCGTACGACAGCAGCACTACGTCTGCGAGAAATCCAGAACATGTGCTCTCTTCTCACAATGCCCTACTCTTTTTGAGCAACGGTCTTAGCGTGGGACGACATGTGTAACTTTATTTCTGAAGTCCCCACGTACTAAACATTCTAGCACTTATTTAGAACGAGTCAGATTGAAATAGTGCAAAATAAAACGGTCATTTGATGAACCTCTGAAGAGCTATTCTAGTTGTTACTTAAGTGGAGTTCCTATTATTAAGGCATTTTAAATGAGGAAAAATAAATCAAATCAGTTCTAATAATAAAACTGTAAAACCTTCGTATTTGTTCATCGAAAATATTTTCCAAGAACTGATTGCTGGTGGTGTAGGGGATGTAACAGAATACAATAGGACCATTTTCAAAAATTTTGTCTTTCTCTCTGTCTGTATACGCTAATTTCCAAAATTATTAGGCAAATTGTCATCGGGTTTTTGTAGGTACCTTGTGTGTAGCTTGGTGCAACTTTTAGGCTTCATTTCATTAACAATGGATTGTGGGAAAAAATATGTTTTAGGAGTCTGCTCGTCTTACAAAGGAATCTCCCCGTCGCACCCCGTTCACATTTAGTGGTTCGGTGACCCTGATAGCATAATATAAACGGTGAACGGTCCAAGCTTAACAACTGCAACATTGAGAAAAGCTTAAGAGTCATGGCGTCGTGGTTTAGTGGTCGCGGTGTTGCACTGCAAAGCGGACGAGCCTGTTTGTAAACCACCTTGAGGTAGCAGCGTACCCTCTGATGTAGGTTTCCGTTTCATTAGTGCTTTTATATACCTTAAGGGTGATGCAAAATATTGTCTTCGCTTAGGTGCAGTTCCGTCACTGAGACGAACGGGGTTATATACTGGATTATGAAAAGACGCATCCATATTGTGTCTAGGTGCTATGCTCCCCTTACCAACAATATCTACTTTATGTACTGCCCTTGCCTGAGTTGACCATTATAAGTTTCCGACAGTTTCTCAGTATTCTGAGAGTCCTCTTGCAAGAGATTCTGGGTTGGCCATGCGTGCATGATAATTACGTACGAAAATTAAATAAGTGACATTGGGGAGCAGAAATGAATGGCAGCAACGTTGAAGCGATACTCTGTATTAACTTCACTGTGACCAAACAAGAACGTAAGCCACGTGATAATCGCAGTACACTCGAACATCAATAGAATGTATAGTAACCACAGAGATACAATTTTTCTTATAAAGGTTTTCCAGTAAGACATAGAATAATTCAAAGTGTAGAGGAGAATTTAAAAAAATAAGTACATAATGCAGCGGATTGAGTAATTACGGCTCTATCCTCTAATCAACTTCCAACTTACTAAAAGCAAAGTGTCATTAAGTTGTCTGTAATAGCTCGGGCCTAAATAACAGATAACTTTCGCAATTCACCACCGGTTCAGCACGCGAAATGTAGCAAAGTGTGCGAATACGAATACCACATGACTAAAATGTCTTAATTATTGTCTGAAAATAACTAAAAATCTCCAGAACTGCGACCGTTACCACCGAACTGCTCCAACTACCTGTCCTCGACGTCCAGAACAGACTGTGAATTCAAACTCTCTCTGCAGCATGACCCTACTTGACCGCGGCTACTCTGATTGGCTGGAAGCGTGCCGAATTCGCCAAAGGTGAAAACAAGCTGTCACAGCATTCCCATGGTCCACTTCCTAACTCGACATGGCTGTTACCCAATGCATTTACACCACGTGCATCTTGGTGAAAGGTAAGAATGCACTAGTGGGAAGAGAAGTTTCCCAGAGAACGTCATAATACGCTGCACACTTCTGACGCAGGCTACACAAAGGGATTAGAGACGAAACAGCATGCAAAGAAGTCGACAGTACGGCAGACTCGATCTCAAAGGTGCTGCACTTTCAGTATATAAAAGAACGACAAAGTTAACTTCACGTGAGACCCAGGCCAAAACAAACACTGAGTAAGACAAACACCTCAAAGGAAGATGGCGAAACTGGTCTAAGCAATAATATAGACGATGATGAAAACTAGTACACAAGCCGTGACAGGTTGCTGTACCCACGTAAAATCTGTACAGTACATACAGGCGCGTTGCTTAGTAACAACACGGATCAGCGGTGGGCGCATGGCTCACTAGCTTTCCCTACAACTCATACCCCATATTTTCTGTCGTTTTTAAACTTCCTTCAGTTTCAACAAATTACTAACGTTCTTACTTAACACCTTCTGGTTTCTTTAATCAATTTATTTTTCTTTGCAATCTGTTGTTATTACTTCGATTTTTTGTTGCTGAAAACAGTGCAGGTATTTGCTTGGAATAAGGGACAATTTATGTAATCACATGAAAAATTGTAAAATGTACGACTTGTTTTAAAACACTGGACAACAGGTATCTAAATATGCAATCAATGAAATGAAATGAGAACGACCCACAAAGAGGGAATTCAGAGAGTCTACATCACAAGTGGATACTGATTACAGGATATCTTTGCGATAATTTTGCATAGACTATTTGGCGATTTAAAGAAACAAAATTGTATCAAAATTGAAAGTGCAATTAAATACGCTTCTTCAAAATAGTTCAAATGGCTCTGAGCACTATGGGACTTAACTTCTGAGGTCATCAGTCCCCTAGAACTTATAACTACTTAAACCTAACTAACCTAAGTACATCACGCACATCCATGCCCGAGGCAGGATTCGAACCTGCGACCGTAGCGGTCGCGCGGTTCCAGACTGTAGCGCCTAGAACCGTTCGGCCACTCCGGCCGGCTACGCATCTTCCATGATTTTTGTTTATAATGTATAATTACAGTAAAGATGAGTGTGTCGTTATGTATTGTTATCTGTTCCATATTTAATTGGCATTTGGAGAGACATCTCTTGACAATGATGGGGCGTACGAGATGATCAGCTACAAAAGAGGCGATGTATGGCGGGAAAAGCAATAAAGTACACAGCCACCGCAACTCCAGAGAGCAGCGAAGCTTTTCAGCGTTTTTCGGTCTCTGTGTGAAGACTAATGTACGAACTAGTGTAGGGATTTTGAAACGGTATTCACTAATAGCGAGACTGACTCCAAGGAAAGTTTGTACATATAATTTATTAACGCTTCACCAGACGAGTAGTCCGGCCTTAGATACGTAGTGCTACCACTGCGAAGCCGGATCAGGTTGTTTGTCGTATACTAAAGATATGAACTTCCTGATTTCATCGTGTAGTTGCCAAGCTCTTTTTTTAGTCATATATGCAAAACAGACTTGTTCGTGTAGAGAAGCGTGTGTGCTAGATGGCGTCTAGGACTCGGAGAAAATCGTTCCCTCCTAGATAACTGCGTAAAGGGGGCAGCACGCGATAAGTGTGGGAGCGGCGGCGCTCGCGGGCCTAACTGTTCTCGTATCTGCTCCTAATGGTTCCAGCTCACCGTGGGCACACAAACCGCGCTTTGAGAAAGCCGAAACAGGTTGCGGGCCCGCTGCCGTTCCGCGGGGCGCATACCTCGCCCTCGCCACATGCCGGCCCGGCCTGATTAAACACGCCTCAACCTGGAACTGGAGGCAGTAGCCGCACTTCTATATTTACGCGCTCCGCCATTCACTACCACCGTCAGAGGCCTCTTCCACACTTATTTCTCTTACCATATTCCTATATTCTATTTCGCGCAAAAAAGGAAAACCGTTTCACTGTGTCTCGTCACTTTCTAACTTACCTGATAGGCTTAAGAACCAAAAGTATGCTCTTCTCTGCAGGAGTGAATCCAGGGTAAGTGGAAGGAGGGTGAGTGTGGCAAGGGATAGTCTAGAGGGGTCGTGAGTTTTATTACTCCATCATACCCCTCCACCCAGGTCACACACAAATTTTGGTAAAAGCTTAAACTTTTAAAGGTACCCATTTCCACATTTCGCAACTTACTTTCAGAGAACAAAGTAGCATTAAACTAAACTTAAATAAACTAAATCCGAACAGTCCTCGGAAGACCCAGTAGTACCGACCGACCACCGTGTCATCCACAGCGGGTAGGTGTCACTGGATGCGGATATGGGGGACATGTAGTCAGCACACCACTCTCCCGGACGTCGTCAGTTTTCGTAAACAGAGCCGCCACGTCTCAGTGAAGTAACTCCTCAACTGGACTCGCAAGGGCTGAGAGCACACCACTTGCGAACAGCGCTTGGCAGACCCCGACGGTCAGCCATCCAACTGCTAGTCAATAACGACAGCCCTTAACTTCGGCGATGCGACGGGAACCGGTGTTACCACTGTGACAAGGCCGTTGGCTGCTTAAAAACTAAGAGTCCGTAAAATGGCAAGGAGTTCTAGGAATTGCAAGCTATGTTGAACAGCGGATATTTTTCAGTTCGTCGCGTAAGAAGTACTGCCCTGGTTACCACTCTGGAATCGCTCAGTATATTTGCTGTGGTGAGGCGGGGGGAGGGGGAGACAGCAAAAAAATCTTCTCCGCCCCCCCCCCCATTCAACCAAAAATGAACACTGCATCCTCTCCTGCTGCCGGCCGGGGTGGCCGAGCGGTTTTAGGCACTACAGTCTGGAGCCGCGCGACCGCTACGGTCGCAGGTTCGAATCCTGCCTCGGGCATGGATGTGTGTGATGTCCTTAGGTTAGTTAGGTTTAAGTAGTTCTAAGTTCTAGAGGGCTGATGACCTCAGAGGTTAAGTCCCATAGTGCTCAGAGCCTCTCTTGCTGCTCAGAATCTTTCTTTGAAGTTATTTTGCTTAAATAATAGAAGAGTGGATATATCGAACGTTCTAGGAGGAATTGTTCCACACAACGCATTTTCTTTACTGTTGTGTTCTCGGTACTCTGTTGCATGTCTCTTGACTTGTTCCAAGTATCAAACCACGGAGAAAATGTTTCAAATATTCATTACTAGATAGCGCATAATCCTTGAGCCAAGCAGTGTTTCCGCATAGAGTTCCCTGCGTCATGCTGTACGTCTCCTCCAATTATCTTCGGATGGTTTAAAAAAATCCGTAAGTTTTTGGTCAGCGGACACAGTTTTTGAGCTACGACAGTGATTTTGCTAGTATAAAGAAATGTAAGAACGTAAGCAAGGCCCATGTTCCTCAAGATTTATTCAGTATTATTGCCTCAGCTAAAGCTCTGAATCCCTTCCGTGTACTCCCAACGCATACAACTGACTTCTTTCATTCTAAATACGCTACTGAAACAGTGTTGTCAACGCACGCGTGTAAGACCTCCAAATGCAGCATGATCAAAGTGTCTCACAATCATCCATCTCAAAGAGTTATTAAAAATTATTGTTCTCAAAGAGAAGATTGGAAAAATGTTTGTGTCTTCGAAAGGCGAAAGGCAATGTGTGACGTATGCTACGCCGTACTTCATATGAAAGACCTGTTATGTTTATCAGTTGCAAAACAGAAACACCTATTAACGATGTTGCTGTTTCTTCCTCAGTAGCGCAGAGAGTCCTACAGTAAACTTTGCAACATCTGATCGGAAGAAATCTAAGAAAAGGAAGTCAATGCTGAGATATTTCCTTCTTGAATTTAATTTTGTTATTCTCTTATACAAAAATTTAAAAGACATGAGAAATGATTTTTGTTGCCTCCAATTCTACTAGTAAAAACATTACACCTATATTTATGAATTCGTATTATCACAAATAAGATATAATACCTCAGTGTTAACGACACTTGAAATAAAAACTTTATTGACACTTAGAACCAGTCATTTCCCTAGTATAGCACTTATAAATTATTCATCTTCCACTTTGTCTAATTTTTTTGCAGTGATGAGGGAAATAATATATTTATGTTGCATCAGAATATCTTCTCAGTTTTTTCGATAAAAATAAGTTATGTACGAAAAGAGGTACTTTTTTATTTTTCGGACAAATGTGAGGTTTGACGTTTAGAACGTTTGACATTTCCACTCTTCTGCTACGTATCAATTCAAGAATAAGCCAATTAATGTATAGCCTCTCAGTATTATCTGTTTTACCGATTACGTACTCAGAACAGTAATACGTGTGTCCTCTAGAACGTGAGATCGTTGGAGATGGGTAACGTTAACTTAGGGAAGAGGGACTGCCCCCACGATAAAAACCTGACTTAATTCTGAAACTTGTAGGTGAAGCGTAACTTGGCTGTTCGATGGTCTTTCTCAGATGTGAATACGGAAGATTTCTCCGAAACACTCACTGGTTGGCCAAAACTGGACTTTGTTTTGTATGTTTGCAGTAAATCTGTATTTACAAACTACAGAAACTGTTCCATTTTTCTCCTCCTGTAAGTAGGCTGTTTAGGTTTTTTTATTGGTAGCGCCACCTCTGTATGAAAATCACTGGCTGTGCTGTGTGCAGTCTGCGGCTGCTTTGCATTGTTGTAATACTCGCCATTGTAGTGTTAGGCAGCTGGCTGTGAACAGCGCGTAGCATTGCTCAGTTGGAGGCGAGCCGCCAGCAGTGGTGGATGTGGGGAGAGAGATGGCGGAGTTTTGAAATTTGTCATGAACTGCTATATTTATGTATGATGATATCAAGGTAAATACATTGTTTGTTCTCTATTAATATCTTTCATTTGCTAACTATCCCTATCAGTAGTTAGTGCCTTCCATAGTTTGAATCTTTTATTTAGCTGGCAGTAGTGGCGCTCGCTGTATTGCAGTGGCTTGAGCAGCGAAGATTTTTGTGAGGTAAGTGATTTGTGAAGGGTATAGTTTAATGTTAGTCAGGGCCATTCTTTTGTAGGGAATTTTGAAAGTCAGATTGCGTTGCGCTAACAAAATATTGTGTGTCAGCTTAAGGACAGTCGTGTATAATTGTTCAAAGGGGAAGTTTCACTCCCACCTATTTTAAATGACTGACATGACCCGATGTTAGGTGCCCACGAGATTTCCAGTTATCACTTGCACCTGGCCCCTGTCGTTGTTCTATGGAAAAGTGGGGAAAGTCTGTGCCACTAGACACGAGAAGAGGTTACCACTCAGAAACGACGCGCGCGCTTCATGCTGGCATCAGACCTGGTTAACTGAGTGTTAATAAATATGCTTGGTTTTCGTTTTTGTAGAGCGCGAAGCGGCGAGCGTTTTTCCAATCAGCTCGCTAATAGCGTGAAGCCTGAGCCGCGGGCCAATCAAGCGGCGTTTTCCTTTTTTATCTTATCCGCGGTGGTGTCAATCCGCCTGAGCCGACGCGTGTTACGGGAGCTGAGGTGTCCATATACAAAGCGGGCCTCCTTTGTCCAGAGGATCGCGATATCGCTGCGCCCCGCTACGCACCTGGCTGCCTTTCACCAGCACAGGACGCGTAGCCGCGTGGTCCTTCCTCTTCAGGCCCGAAGAATCAGTTCGTGTGCGCGCTCAAATCAGTACACACAGTGGAGGGTCTGTTTGAAACCCCGATACCCGCTGGCTGAAGCGGAAGTGTATTCAGGGTAAGCGTAACCCTCTGCCAGGCATATATGTGTGATTTGCAGAGTAGTCATGCAGATGTAGATACATTATTTCCCCGATTACAAATATTTATTTCCAAAAGACTGTGCTAGATACAGCTATGCGGTTTGTTGCAAATAGTAGCTGCCTAATATTTTTTTATGGATCCACATCTGCTCCGTTTGTTACCCGTAAATTGCAAAAGGCCGGCCGTTGTGGCTGTGCGGTTCTAGGCGCGTCAGTCTGGAACCGCGTGACCGCTACGGTCGCAGGTTCGAATCCTGCCTCGGGCATGGATGTGTGTGATGTCCTTAGGTTAGTTAGGTTTAAGTAGTTCTAAGTTCTAGGGGACTGATGACCTCAGAAGTTAAGTCCCATAGTGCTCAGAGCCATTTGAACCATTTGAAATTGCAAAGGCGGTACTCGATTTCTCTCCACGTCTTAACTAACATCTTCCATCACCGCCAGTGCAGTAGCTCGTATTCGTATAGTAAGAGTTTGCACTACAGGAACTGGTCTACTAAACACTTTATCCTTAGCGTAACCCCACAAAAACGTGACGAGGGGTGACGGCCATGGTATTAGACCGTTTCTACCGATCGATCCGTCTCAAACAAATAAATCTCCCCTCGCCCCCCCCCCTCCCCCCCCTCCCCCCTTGGAACACTATCTTGTTCAAACACTATCAGTGACTGAAATTCCAGTAATTGAGGTGCAACCTAAAATTCAAGCATTTGAAGCAAAACTGTTGCCGTAATGGTAGGCTCAGTGAAAAAGAATGGTCCTATAATTATGTCGTGCATGAAGTCATGCTATACATTCATTTTATGGCTGTCCCTTATCTGCTGCACCATGATGTGTGGGTTCTCCGACCCCAGAACCGTACGAGTCGCTTCATCGAAAAAGAAATCTTTATTAAGAAACGCTTTGTTTCCGTAGATTCGTCTCAGCGATTTCCTAAAAAATTTAGAACGTTTGGGCCTATCGCCTGGCTGCAAAGATTGCAGAAATTGCACTTTGTATGCTTGGATATGTAGCCTTTTTTTTTTTTTTTTTTTTTTTTACCTCTGTGCTCCGAGGTATGCCTGTCTCTGTGGAAACACGATGCATCGATTTGCACGGACAGCGTTGAAATCCTATGCCCACGGTATCAATGGTGCTGTCTTTCACCGCCTTTTTACTTGTCTCCAATACTGCCAACCTCTTTAAACTTCTCACACCATCCGTTGATGCTCCTCACACCCGGTGAGTCTCGACAGTAGGCATTATGGAACTGTGACTGAAGTGTAATGGGCGATCCTGTTCCATGAAGCCACACAACATAGTGCTTTCTCCTACATAGATGCCATCGTGACAGCAGCATACCTAAATTACGTTACCTGTAGCAAGAGGGAGAGAGGAAAAGAAAATCAGATGCTGCTAGAACTCTCGTAGAAGTATATCCACAAAAACTTAATGAGTTAAGCTACCATATGCAACAAACCTCATAGCTGTATCCAGCATAGTGCCATAGAAACAGATTTTTGTAACAAGGAAAATAATTTATGTTCACCCTGTACACTGTATCTGTTACTGAGATAACAATGTTCGTTGTCTTTTAGAGCCAACAGACGTGAATCGCATTACTGGAGAAACGGTATTCTTGTAGACACAAAAGACGCACCAGTATCTGTCGTAGAGGATAGTACTGAAGAACGATAAAACACTTGTTTCTTTACATAATGACTTCATAATAAACATTTTGAGAATGTAGGGACCGCAAAGCAAACGATCAACGCTTAACGCTTCCCAGCTGAGTGCCGTTACTAACTGGTGGCAGTAGTGATGGATACCAAGTTGGATACTTATCGCTACACAGTGGCTAGATCACTGATTAGAGAACGTAGGTAGTTACCCACACTTGTATTTGGGTATGCGTAATTTGTAAACCGTTTCCTACGCCTATCTAAACAAGGTTTGAGCCGTTTTCTACACCTACCTAAACAATGTTTAACCGTAAATTCCATGCTAACATGTTTATTCGTAAGGGGGAGTAGAAATTATAAGTTTCAAGCCAGTGTTTCACAACAGAAAACATAGTTATGTGTATATTACAGAAAGATAGCTACAGCATAATACAAATATGTGTATAGCTATTAGAAAAGAGCAGCCGCTGCATTTGCTCGTCTATCTCATTGTAGTACGAGCCGGATAATGTTAAGACTAATATTAATTTAAATCACAGCTTCATGGGCCTTTTTATATTGGTGAAGTGGGTAACCATTCAGTTTTTCCACAAGTATACCAAATAAGTGAAAATAGCACTACCAGAATCAGAATTATGTGGAATATACCTTACGGTTCCGTGGGGTAACTTCGTAACGGTTACCATCGCCACAGTAGTTATATGGGACCTATCGCTTTCTGCAACTAGATTACTGCATTCAGTAACGATTCACTTTGGTGATTCTTTGCGGATTAATTGATAAAAGTGACTTGTATAATATATGATTACAGCAATCTGAGGGACACATGCATATCTTCCGAAGTGATGTAAACTTAACGAAATCTTATATTCCAACGCGCGTAGAAATCTAAAATTGAATCCTACGTTCGTCGAGCAGGGTGTAGTTGCTCGGTTGTGTGCAAAAGTTTTCAACAAGATTTAATTGATGACAACAAATGTGAGTTTATATATAGTGTGTGTGTGTGTGTGTGTGTATGTGTGTGTGTGTGTGTGTGTGTATGTGTGTGTGTGTGTGTGTGTATTAATAGGATAATGAATGATGAGTAGGGGTATGATATTCTCAAGAGTTTATTATTCGTAATCGTGTAACCAATCATAGATTTATACTAGCACATTTGTAAGCAATGGACAGAGCGAAGAAAGGAAAAATAATGTCCGAAATTGGAAAGAAAGGAAGTAATTTGAAAGTTATTATTCTATTCAAGAATGGGAAATTTAAAGCAAAGAAGTGACCGTGCGTTAAAAAAAAATAGCAGGAATTTGAGAAACGTACAAAGCCAAAAAGTCATTTGAGTTGGGCGTAAACATATAACAGGAGCGCATCGGAAGTAAATCAGAGTTAGTAACAGGTGTTAGTGGAAACTAAGTGATGAGGAATGAATCGCATGCTCAGTCACAGTAAATGCTACCCTGGCAGCGGTTCAGGTAATTGCAAGTGATCTCAAGGATTGCTTCTCAATGAAGGTCACTGCAAGGCAGCTCGTTAATTAATAGCTGCTGTAGCCACGAAAATTAACACGATACTTTCTCGACTTTATCCTTATTTATTTATCAAAGTGAAATAAGAAACCTCCGTCTGTGAAGACTCGTTTCATCCCAGCTTGCCGGCCGGAGTGGCCGAGCGGTTCTAGGCGCTACAGTCTGGAACTGCGCGACCGCTACGGTCGCAGGTTCGAATCCTGCCTCGGGCATGGATGTGTGTGATGTCCTTAGGTTAGTTAGGTTTAAGTAGTTCTAAGTTCTAGGGGACTGATGACCTCAGAAGTTAAGTCCAATAGTGCTCAGAGCCATTTGAACCATTTTTATCCCAGCTTGCTCGTTTGTGCATCAAACATAGCTTTTGCGTTATTTTGTCAATGATCTACTTAAGGAAGTGTTTCTATCACTACTCATCTGGTCTAACTACGAATCATATATTAGAAAGTCTGGATTGGAAACCAGGATTTTTCCCCTGAAACAATCAACAGCCTAAATATATTTTATCATTTACATGCCTGACAGATACCAAGGTTAATTCTAAAGTAAACTGAAAAAGTTCCTTCTCGAAAATCTCCTGCTGTTCCCTAGGAAAAAGTTTGTAGCTTATTTGGTGCAAAAGAATTATATACTTATATGTATTACTGAATCATACATTCTTTATTTTTTGCAAACTCATCTGTAAATGTCCAGCATGTAGCTGTATTTAAATACAAATAAGTTCATAGTGTGTAAATTGACTCTTTCCATCATTAAGAAACAGCTTTCAAGTGATACCTGGAACACGTAACTAACTAAACCAAACTAAATAAATAAGTTAAAGAGAAGCTGAACACACAGTAACCGCTGAAATGTTCTTTAGTCTCGTCCCACGAGTCGCCGACGCGTCTCGCATTCTGACGCGCGTTGCTATAGGAATCTACGCTCTGGTCTCGATTTGTGACGCACCAGTCAATTATGCTATGTATTGCACTACTAACTACCACGGAGACGTTTATCGGAAGGATTATTTCAATTCTCGACATTTTTACTACTATACAACTGTCTTAATAAGGGTCGTAAGATTCGCTAAGACCCGCGAGGCTAGGTTGAAATAATCATTAATACCAATGATAAATGCCGTGTTACAATCTGACTGTTTTCAAACGGACTCCAAACCGCGAGCACTGTGCTCAACAACGTCCACCACCAACAATTAATACACCATCTCAAACCAGTTCCTTCCAAGTTAGGCAGAAATCTCCGCAACAAGAAATAGATGTGAAATCAACGTCCGCACACGGAAAGCATTTAAAAATCCTTGCATGTTTTCTGTACTGCAAGAATAGTTATGTTGATCACAAACATCCTACATCAGACACCAGTAACGAAACCAAACAGCACCTCCGCTCCAGACGCCCTGGAGAGCTGTAGATCGACTAGTAGAATTCTGAGAGCTTCAAGCACCAATTATCGAAATGTTTAAACGCAAACGCCTCAGGAGGGCTGTAGATCGACTAGTAGAATTCTGAGAGCTTCAGGCACCAATTATCGAAATGTTTAAACGCAAACGCCTTTCAGAAAATCAGACCTCATGACTAGAAAATCACGAATCTTATTGATAACCCCAACTCCTCCCCCTCCCCCTTTCTTCCGCAAGTAAGCCTCCATGGAAAGTTCTCCTTCCTGTCAGGGCTTCTCACGAAGTTGTTTCCAATTCATATGGTACTCGGAAAATACTCAACATCATAGGAAACTTTCTGTTAAGCAAGCCAAACAGACGCTGTCTCTAACACTCAGTCGTTGACGGTTTCCGGTTGAGGTCGCTTGAGGTGAGCTAGAGACTTCCGTGGCGTCCAGATGGCAAACGAAGCCAAACTAGTAGACCAAGGAACTTGCGGAAACTCTGCTGGACAATAGTTCTTACGTTGCCCACACCCAAGATTATGGTCCCAACTCGATGTGTGACAATTAGGCCTGGAAATAGATAAAGTTCCTGCACCAATTAAAATCAGACTCGGGTACTTGTACCTCCGATACATTGTCTCAACAGTCTCAGTTTTGTTATTGTTGCACCATGACATTCTCCATTTTCACCTTATCGTCGAGTGATAAACCGTTTATCCTCATGACAATTGCATCTGTGTGTTCTGGAAAATTCGCCTCAAATAACTCTTCCTATAACAACGTTCAGGTCCAACTGGTATTTCAGGAGAACTGCTCTGCAGGAAGATTTCAAAAAACGAAGACATTCACCAGATGCAACGCATACTTAAACATTCCTCATGACAACTGGTGTTAAGGATTGAGATTTTATGCCACAGGTTTCGCAAGGCCGAACACAAGTACGCCGCAGTATTTGTTAAGTAGCTTGCTTTGTAGACGTGCAAGTATTTCCTGCGCTCCTTGTTGCCACTGCCTTTTATTGTCCAACTGTTACACCGGCAAGAGGCAAAGTGTAGGAACAGGTCTTGAACACTATATAATCAGAATAATTTTCACCAACCCGTCAGGTTTAATCACATCACAGGCTACTCTTTATCGTGAGAGGCAAGAGAAGTTTCTCAAAAGCAGCTTTAAGCTACACTATTGAGGTTAATAAATTTTTAACAGCCTTCTGTTTTTCTTACGGAAATTATGCTTTTTTTACTGATAGACGAGGTATATTTTAGGTAGCGTCTGGTACAGTTTTCAGTCTCTATGTAAACGCACACGGTCTTTTGTCAAACATGTGCACCGAAAAAAATAATGATTTTAGATGGGAATGCAAAAACTGCACTGAAACTGCGATATTACAGGCATCAGGTGAAATGTGACTTTCAGTCAACGAGAAGGCCTTTCGGTCCTTATTCTACTGGATCGGAAAGAGTAGGAGTTAGCGATAATGAACATCTAACAGAAGAAAAACTTAATTATACCTTCTTCTTCAAATACCGGTAAATTAAGTTTAAGCGATGATTTTAATGACCAAAAGGAAATGTTACTCGAAGACAACTAAATGAATACATAGAAATATGTCAGTATACACAGTCGAGTTACAATAACCACTTACACGAAAGAAATGATACTTGCATCGTTTAGTTGTCATCTGTGTCCCTTGCAATACGTTCGACACTTTTTTTAAACAACCCTTGTAACTAATTTCGTTACCCAATTACAACAGCTGCAGAAAAATTAGGAGCGCAAAGTGGCCAGTTGTTGTGAATCTTTAGTGATTGCGTCTGTAGACACATCAGTTTTAAAGAACCCCTTCAGAACTTCCTCTACGTTCGAAGTCACATCAGAGATGCAGCCGTTGAGGACTCATTGGTAAATGCCGGTTTAGATGAAAGTGGTTTCTTGAATCATACAGTTTTTGGATTGTGCTTTAGATACGTATATGGTAGAGTCACCAAGTTAGATTACATACCATCAGTTAAGACGACGACCCATTTATACTGAAGAGCCAGAGAAACTGGTACATCTGCCAAATATCGTGTAAGTCCCTCACTAGCACCCGAAGTGCCGCAACAGCATATGGCATGGACTCGACTAATGTCTGAAGTAGTGGTAGAGGGAACTGACACCATGAATCCCACAGGACTGTCCATAAATCCGTAAGAGTACGAGGGGGTGGCGATCTCTTCTGAACAGCACGTTGTAAGGCATGCCAGATGTGCTCAATAATGTTCATGTCTGAGAAGTTTGGTGGCCAGCGGAAGTTTTTAAACTCAAAAGAATGTTTCTGGAGCCAATCTGTGGCAATTCTGGACGTGTGGGATGTCGCATTGTCCTGCTGGAATTGACCAGGTCCATCGGAATGCACAGGTGACACGAATAGAGCCAGGTGATCAGACAGGATTCTTACGTGCGTGTCACCTGTCTGAGTCGTATATAGACGTATCAGGGGTCCATACCAGTCCAACTGCACACGCCCCACACCGTTACAGAGCCTCCGCCAGCTTTAACAGTCCTCTGCTGACATGCAGGGTTCATGGATTCATGAGGTTGTCTCCATACACATAGATGCCCACCCGCTCGATACAATTTGAAATGAGACTCTTCTGACCAGGCAACAGTCCAATGTCGGTGTTGGCGGGTCCAGGCGAGGCGAAAGCTTTGTGTCGTGCAGTCATCAAAGGTGCACGAGTGGTCCTTCGGCTCCAAGAGCCCATATCGATGACGTTTCGTTGAATGGGTTACACGCTGACACTTGTTGATGTCCCAGAACTGAAATCTGCAGCAATTTACGTAAGGGTTGCTCTTCTGTCACGTTGAAAGATTCTCTTCAGTCGTCGTTGGTCCCATCCTTGCAGGATCTTTTTCCGGCCGTAGCGATGTCGGAGATTTGATGTTTTACCGGATTCCTGATATTCACGCTACACTCGTGAAATGGTCGTACGGTTAAATCCCCACTTCATCGCTACCTCGTAGATGCTGTGTCCCATCGCTCGTGCGCCGACTGTAACACCACGTTCAAACTCACTTAAATCTTGATAACCTGCCATTGTAGCAGCAATAACCGCTCTAATCACTGCGCCAGACACTTGTCTCATATAGGCGTTGCCGACCGCAGCACCGTATTCCTCCTGTTTACGTATCTCTGTATTTGAATACGCATGCCTATGTCAGTTTCTTTGGCGCTACAGTGTAATATTGCTTTATTTATATCAGCTTCCTGGTGACTGAATGTTTACTTATTTTACTTACAAGTTTTTAACCTGTGGTACCTGTCTCCGTAGCGAGTAGCCAGCGCTCGTGACTGCCACCTGGATGTCCCGGGTTCGATTCCCGGTACTGCCAGGAATTTTTTATTGGTGGAGGGACTGGAACGGGGTGCACTCAGTCTCGTAATGCCAACTGAGGAGCTACGTGACCGAGTATTAGCGGCTCCAGGTCATGAAAACTGACAGCGGCGGGGAGTGCTCCATGCCCCCCCCCCCCCCCCTATACTCCACGCCCAGACACCATCTGAAAAATTAAAACCAACAGCTGTATTATAACCCAACGTCGTTTATTCATAACATGCTACCAGTTTCGACCCCGAAAATCATCATCTTCAGGTGTCAAGCGTAATCTGCCAGCACTGTACTAACCACAGTACCAAGACCAATGGAGTCTTCAAATGGAAACAATAGAACGTATTCAGCATATTATTCCAGTACGTGCTACCAACGAAGTCGAGTTCAGCAGGACCAAAATCAACTGAATTCCGTAACTTCCAGTAACAAGACCACTAATGGTTAGTTGTCATCTGTCAGCTGGTGGGCTCGAAGTTACGGAATCCAGTTGATTTTGGTCCTGCTGCACTCAACTTTGTTGGTTTCCCATGGTGGCATAACATGCTGAATATGTTGTACCGTTGACATTTGAAGACTCCTTCTGTCTTTGTCTCTGTAGTTCGTACGTTGATAGCAGATTACGCTTGGGGCCTGAAGATGATGCTTTTTGGCATCGAAAGTAGCACGTTTTAAATAAAAGACGTTGGATTACAATATAGCTCTTGATTTTAATTATCATTATTCATGTACTTCAATCCCGGCTGTTATCCCGGTGTCCTCGATGGATTATCAGAGAAAGACACCATTGGGAGAGGATGACACGGCGGTCGGTCAGTACCCATTGACCAACCAGAATCTGTAGACGGAGTTTACGTTTACATTATAGTACGAAACAATCAGATCACATCGATTCACGTGTAATAACAATTTTCTTGATTTGTACATGAACCCTTCCACATTCCCTGCAACTGGACTTTTGTGAGGACGGACGTTCCAACTATGGTACTGCCATTCAGATTTAGGTTGTGAAGCGAATTCCGCGATGGTTTCCCTTAAAAAACGCGATGAATTTACTTCTCCCTGCTTTCGAGATAAGCTTTGCTGGGTTTTCTTTAGTGGCCTTGTTGTTAATAGGGCGTCAAACCTTCTTTTGCACTGGATACACTTTCGTGGAAACATTAAACTTGAGTCTCGAGTAGGTCACGAATGCCTAGAGCATACAGCACTCAAGATGATGATGATTAGTGGTTTACGACTCCCAGATAGGAGGTGAATTTAGAATTTAACGAGATCAGTTGACACCGAGCACTAACACATTTGAACAAGGCCTGGGGTGGAAATTGGCCAAGAACTTGCGTGATGAAGGAACCATCCCATTATTCAACTGAAATTATTTAGAGCGATCGCCGGGAAATTCAAATGATGATGACCAGAAGGGGATTGGAAACTCATTCATCCCCGACAGAAGTCTTTACCACTGCACTAGCTCATTCAGTGACTAGTATGAAGCGCACTGCGAACCAGTGATGCGAAAGTGGGGTTGTGTTTGTTGCGTTGGTATAATCGGTGGCCGCCGCTTCCCCGCCATCCTTAGCGTAATAAACGTGTCGGCGTCGGCGTCGGCGTCGGCGTCGGCGTCGGCGTCGGCGGGGTGCGCGTGTGAGGTCCTGAAATGTCAACGAAGGTGACTCGGCTCCACAGTTGGCACGCCGACCGGCCCGCCTGCCAACATCCACAGCGGCACGGCGGCACAAATACCCCGGTTCTTCGCTTCCGCCGCTCGCCGATTCGTTTCCTCCCTCGACGCAGCGTGTAATCTGACTGCTTATTAGAACGTCCTCCCGCTCCCGACCAGCCGATCTCCGTTCTGATGAGAGCCTCCGGGACAGGTGATTAACTCCAGAGCACGTGTCCGCTACAGCAATCCTCTGCTTGATGACGGAGCACATTCGACACAATCGCCTCACCTCTCACGATTTCTGCATCTGCGGCCGTGGGGCCGTGTCCTAATACTACCTTTGATTCACCAATCACAGTTTCTGTAACCCACGTCGGGGTACAGTTAAAAGATTATTTCCTGTGTCGCGAAGAACATCTAGTTCGGTATTAATTGTCGGGCTGCAGTAGTGACTCTGTGTGAATAGTATTTTGTGCTTATGTATGTGCTCGTATCCATGCTTGCTGTATTACAAAAATGTATTTAATTATTTATGAGTGTATGTACGTATGTAAGCGTGTATTTTCCATATCTCCTCCCAAACCACTAGACAGATTTCAATGAGTCTTGATACACATATCACTTATAGTCTGGAAAGAATCGTTGAGGGGATAAGAACCACCTGCCTATCAAGGGGGCGAGGACGGCGTTGAAACATATGTGTTGGCCACGACGCTCCAATACCCAGATTTTATTCGTCCAGCATTTGAGAATGAGAGCCCTTAGTGATTTGCAACAAACTTTAGAAATAATATCAAACCTTTACGAAACCTTTTTCTCGCTGACACTCACCACAAACTGATGAAAGGAGAAATGTTTATAGCTTACTACTTTTTAGCTATCCGTGCAGTAAAACTAGCGCATCAGGCATGAAGTTTTAATGTATTACTTCTTCACTACTAACTTTATTCGTGATACATTCAGTAGACAGCATTTACAAATATCACTGAACGGACATGCAAAATCATAACATTGTACGACACATTGTTTAGGTGATATGACGTAATAAACTCTGATATTATGAAAAGGATAGATTGCTACTCACCACATAGAGGAGACGCTGAGTCACAGACAGACACAACGAAAAGAATGCTCTACATTTTACCTTTCGGCCAAAAGGCCTCCTTGTGAAGTAGAAAACACACACATTCACACACACAGACACACACACACACACACACACACACACACACACACACACACGACGCTGTCTCTAGCCGCTGTGGTATCCTACTGAGCGTGTCAAAGGAGGTCATGCTCTCAGAGATAGATTTCCCGCAGTAGGGATTCCCGTATTGGTATTTTTTTCGAAGATTATTTCGAAGCGATTATTGGACTACCAGCTCAACTCCCGCTGGAACATTTCCTAAGTATGATTATGTGTTTTAACGCTATTTTATTGAGACCTTTAATATACACTGAAGATTTTAAGTGCAGACCAGACCAGTTCACGTATTCTGTTTGATGTGACTGCAATACGCTGTCACATTGATCTCTAAAGCAGTCAAGACATACCTCAGTAACTTAACATACTGCACGTTTGTCCGGAGTTATTATTTCCTTAATTACTAGTGATGAAAGAAAGGGGGCTTTAGGCAGCCGTAGAATGTTCAGCTCTCAGTGCGTTGTATCTCTTTGATATATTGTCAGACAAGTTAAAACTGTTGCAGCCTTGAATAACGGGAATAACGACTTGCAAATGATCAGTGTGGTGGCACATGAATCAAATGAGCAGACAGGTCGAGTTGTACCTAAAACAAATAATTTGGTCACAGTGTAACGGGAAAGGCATTTGGTTTATGAACGGAGCAATCAGCGACCATAGGGTGTTGCGAAAAGGCATTGGGTTTACGAACGGAGCAATCAGCTACACAATTCAGATGTGCGCTGTACATATCAGGTAGGGCTAACGGGGAACCCTGACCATATACAAAGAAGGACAGCTTGAATGGCTTCAGCAAGTAGACACACACAGAAAGACGTCAAATACTTCGTGAAAACCTACCTAGAAAACTGCAAGGACCGATTTTCGGAGTGTAATTTACGGATATACATAACGTTCATCGTTTCCTTAGAGACTGTGAGGTAAGAGAAATAAAATTGTAACTGCACACACAGAATCAAATAAACAAACTTTTTAATATGCTCCGTCCATCAATGGGACGGAAAAATGAGCTCAGAGTATTGTGCAGTAAAAAGTTCTCTCTGCAAAGCAAGTTTAGACTGATGTGACTATACCTGGAAATCCAGACAAGCTGTTTGTGGGATTACGGAAGGATTGAGCGATGGAAAAATGATTCTTAACCGCTACTTCCAATTGAGTAAAAATAAAAAGAAAACAGCACGCCTTACAGTCTCCGCCGAGGAAGTCCGTTGTCTACGTAATATCCCACTCAGGATATAATTCGTGAATAATTTTACAAACGACAATAATTCCTAAACTCCAAGCAGAACAGATCGTACAAGGCGAACGACCTGTCAGTATCATAAATAAAGCAGAACGCGTCAGTACTATTGGATGTACCTCTGCATGAATATAATTTCTGTTTGTGCTTTTCTGCACGTCAGTGTTATTGCCTTTCATACCCACAATGTAATCGGGAAAGATTGTTCAACTTTTCATACAGTGAGAGATTTTTCATGTGCGAGAAGTTCATTCATAGGAAAGAAAGGATCGACCATACACACCTAAATACCCCACTGAGTAAATGTATTCGAAGGTTCAAGATCGACAGCCGTTACAGATTCCTTTTCCTGTGAATGGTTATCTGCTGTTCTCGTATTACTTTTTACACAGTACTGTGTCCGACACGTTTTTACGAGCAAATGATGAAGGACTGATTGGAGCAAGCATTGCTTCTTCCAAGTCAGATGTTCGTACAGGTTTTTGCTCTCCTTGACGGATGTATTGTGGTACTGCAAGCTTTGCTTCCCTTACCACGGGAAACATGGTGTGTGACAGATGTCATACGTGGATAATTAGCTCCATACAAGCAGTCATCTTCCCTGAGTTATCAATATGCTTGTTGAAAATCATGGCCGGCCGTTGTGGCCGAGCGTTTCTAGGCGCTTCAGTCTGGAACCGCGCGACCGCTTCAGTCGCAGGTCCGAATCGTACCTCGGGCATGGATGTGTGTGATGTCGTTAGGTTTAAGTAGTTCTAAGTTCTAGGGGACTGATGACCTCGGCTGTTAAGTCTCATGGTGCTCAGAGCCATTTGAACCATTTTTAAAATCATGACTGCAAATTCCTTGATCGGTTTTAATGCCTGTTAACTAGGGCTGATATACCGAATATTTCAACCTGTGAACACAGATGTCAGTGTTCCAGTTTAACTTCAGAATTGACCATGTCACATCATTTGCAGCGCATTAGTGGAGTCTACTGTCCATACGCTTCACGATGTTGACCGTCAATGTTCGTTGCGTTTGCCTAACCTACAATGTTAGCAATTGTGTACATAATAAATCAGTTTATTACATCGTAAAAACAACGACTCGTTGATTGGGATATCTACATCAACACATATACTCAGCTAGCGGAGGGCACAATTCGCACCAAAGTCATATTTCCCCTCCTCTGTTCCACTCGCTGATCGCGAGAGGAAAAAACGACTGTCTGAACGCCTCAGTACGAACTCTAATTTCCCTTATCTTTGAATGGTGATCATTGCGCGATTTCAAAGTTGGTGGTAATAATATATGCTCTACATCCTTGGCGAAGATCGGATTTCGGAATTTAGTGAGCAGCCTCTCCCGTTTAGCACGTCGTCTATCTGCAAGTGTGTCGCACTTCAAACTTTATATGAGATTTGTATCGATCTCGCGATGGCTAAATGTACGAGTCACGAATCTTGCGGCTCTTCTTTGGACCTTCTCAATCTCTTGAATCAGACCCAATTGGTAAGGGTCCCAAACAGACGAACAATGCTATAAAACTGGACGAACTAACGTATTGTAAGCAATGTCCTTTGTTGTTTCTACCAATAAACCGCAGTCTAGAGTTCACCTTGCCGTTACTTGAGACCATTTCGAATAGTCACACCCAGATACTTGACGGATGTTGCCGCTTCCAAAGACTGGGCATTTATTTTGTACTCGTACATTAATGGGGATTTTCGCCTTGTTATACGCAGTAGGTTGTACTTACTAATATTGAGAGATAACTGCCAGTCATTACACCACGCATTTATTTTCTGCAAATCCTCATTGACTTGTTCTCAACTTTCGTGTGATACTACTTTCCTATAGACTACAGCATCATCGGCAAACAGTGTAATGCCGCTGTCAATACCATCAACCAGATTATTTATGTAAATCGTAAAAAGCAGCCGACCTATTACGCTGCCCTGGGGCACATCTGAAGCTACGCTCGTTTCTGTTGAAGTCACCCTATTCAGGACGACATACTGCTCTCTGTCTGTTAGAAAACTTTCTGTCCAACGGCATATGTCATCGGATAGACCGTAAGCGCGCATTTTTTGGAGCAAGCGACAGTGCGGGACTGAGTCGAACGCATTTCGAAAGTCGAGAAATACGGCGTCAATCTGGGAGCCGGTATCTAGAGCCTGTTGTATATCATTCACGCATGACCACTGTTTCCTAAAACGGTGCTGGTTTCTGCAGATGAGCTTCTCAGAGTCTAGAAAGTTCATTATGTCTGAACACTAGTGGAGGGATCCTACATCACATTTGGCGTCGTAACATTCGATTCATAAAACTTTGAACATAGCTGCTAAGGTTCAGTGACCGTGTCAGAATTATATTGTAACAAATAAGCCCTCGGTCACAAATATTAAGTCAAAATTGACCTGGTTTCGACGCTACTATGAGCGTCGTCTTCAGAATTAGACTAACTGTACTAAAACATTAGGTATATAGTACATTAATAAAATTAAAGTTTGTACTGACTCGAAAAGATGCAGTACTTACAAGTCACATATTAAAAAAGATCTAAGCCGGAAAGGCGACGTCATGAACACTTGTGAGATGGCGAGCCGCTAAGGGCTGCTCGTACTGTGAACAAGGGTTGCAACAAGACTGGTCAATTTTGACTTAATATTTGTGACGAGGGCTTATTCGTTACAACATTCGATTCAGTCACCTACAGACCAGATTTCATTTCTTCATACTGATACATTTTTCTCTTTCCCGCAATTCAAAAAATGGTTAAAATGGCTCCAAGCAATATGGTACTTAACATCTGAGGTCATCAGTCCCCTAGACTTAGAACTACTTAAACCTAACTAACCTAAGGACTTCACACACATCCATGACCGAGGCAGGATTCGAACCTGCAACCGTAGCAGCAGCGCGGTTCCGGACTGAAGCGCCTAGAACCGCTCTGCCACAAAGCCTGGCCTTCCGCAATTCCTTGAAGTTTATGTCATTATTGCATAAACACCCTGTGTACTAGACACGAATCTAAAAAGTTAAGTTTGGAAAGGTGCTTTGTAAGATGAGTTCTAATTCCATTTCCTACGCTGTTTACATATAATAAATGCCTTAAAAGAAATTATGCCACATTTATGATGTGCGGTAACGGTATGTTTTAGGAGTGCAACTTAGCAATACGTGTCGGAAAGACGGAGAGAAATTGTGAGGAGAGTTTCCCGCGGTCCTCGCAGCAGCTCCTGTCGGGTCGATGCTAACCGAAGCCAAGGCCTACTCTGCACTAATCTCCGCTCGGCTCTAGGGTTCACTGCAACGGGCCGTGCAGCTCGAACAATGAGACGGTCGGTTTGCAGTTTTACGAGCCCGTTTCCCTCTGACCTCAAACAGGCCGCCCGTTTTGTGAGATGAACGATGACATGGTACAAGCCGTTCTACCGTCGGGTCGTCGTTGCTGTACTGCAGAAAACTGCGAAACCAAGTACCGTAAAACAAACGCATTGTGGAATGACATGAGTGATCTTCAGACGGAACTAACATGAATTTAATGCATTCTAATGAAGCGAAGAATTGTTCTTGGCATCCAAAATGGAGAAGATGCGTACTTCAATAAAGACGCATTATTATATAGGTGAAGATCACATGGGAATAAAACTGATTCATCCACTTCTCAACATCAGATTTATTTAGATAGGGGTTGTCTTTGGTTATCTGTAAACTTACCTTTCGTCGTTCGAAACGAGGTTTGGGGATGAGGGCCGGGGGTTGAGGAGATTTCAAAGTTCGCGTATGGACAGGGCAGGTAATCATCATATTAGACGAAATTTTCGTTTATTTGTACTTGGTAAATTTTCAGCTATTCATAGACTGTCATCATTGAAGCTTTCAAAATCTCATAACCAATTCACGACTGACGTCAAGGCTTCTTTAAATTAGTGGACTTCTTATTTACATATCGTTATGTTACTGGTACTTGTAGGAGACGATGCGGGTGCTGAAGTGTAGTTATGTCAAATAAACGACTGTCTCCCGTATACTTTTTATGCTTCGACAGTAAATTGGAAATCTGGAAATTTGTGGTAAGTTTCTATGGGACCAAACTGCTGAGGTCATCGGTTCCTAGGCTTACAGACTACTTAATCTAACTTGAACTAACTTACGCTAAAGACAACACACACACCTATGTCCGAGGGAGAACTCGAACCTCCGACTGAGGAAGCCGCGTGAATCGTAGCAAGGCGCCCCAGACCGCGCGGCTACCCAGTGCGGCGACAGTAAATATACTGGTTTTTAATAAATGGGTGATAACCTCTTGTCGGGGATGAGGTGATCTACGAGTCACCACATCTGTCAAACCTTTCATCTATTTCCATCAATTTTTTAATCATGTAAACAGAGCGAGAGGTTGAAGACATTGTTAAATTTAAAAACATAATAAAAATGAGTCCACTCACATAGCTTTTTATAATAAATTACAAGGAAATACATTTTGTAAATAAGGATTTGCAACTAATATTGCGTGAGAGATATGAGAAATTCAAGATACGCAGCAATTATAGTCGGGAGAACAATTTCCGAAGGCGCTGTGGCCTTCAGGTCAAAAACCGAAAATTTTAAAAATAAAAAGAGCTATTTCCCAATTATTTCAAGAATATAGCTCTTCTTTCTCTATTCCAAGAAGTTTTATTTTTCTGAACTCACTTAAACGGTGCTTTACATCCAGTTAACAGCACAGGAATGTTCTATTTTAAACCAATTCTGCAAATTCGTGCGTTAATAACTACTGTTACTCATTTACACACCAGAAATTCGTTATAGGTGCACATACTTCAAGTAAAATTATATCATCTTATATTATATACAGGTGAAAGTACGTTCATTTTTTTGGCGCAGTGGTTAGACACTGGACTCGCATTCGGGAGGACGACGGTTCAATCCCGCGTCCGGCCATCCTGATTTAGGTTTTCCGTGATTTCCCTAAATCACTCCAGGCAAATGCCGGGATGGTTCCTCTGAAAGGGCACGGCCGACTTCCTTCCCCATCCTTCCCTAATCTGATGAGACCGATGACCACGCTGTCTGGTCTCCTTCCCCAAACCAACCAACCAACCAACCAACGTTCATTTTTAAGAAACGTTGCCGTGTGCAGTTGTGCTTGGAGTTTCGATTGCTTCAGAAAGATGTGCGTTATTTAGTACTTTTAGTCATTCGAGACTGTCATCTAATTCCTCTTTCAATTTAATTACATAAAAAGCTGTGTGTTAATAAAATACTCACACCGCAAAAACACTACAAAACATGTAACAAATTCTAGCTTCGCGGCGTTTGAAAGAAGCCACGCCTTTCCTATTGAATTTTAGCAAACTTAAACTTCAGCGTGTAGCACTTCAGACCACTGTCAAATTTTTCTTTAGCTGAAGATAGTTTAAGTGATTGACTTGTGTGTGTAACAAGCGGGCGTAGACCTTAGTGACTACACTGTAGACAGATCGCGACGCGCTCCCTTTCCGGCGGCCTATCGCCTCCGCGCGGCGGCTCTGTTGGCAAACAGCTTATCACACTAATCTCGGTCACATATATCTACAATAGCTTTGTTTGCTTTGTTTGCAGGTTTACTCGAAATGTGACCCGCAGCCACAAACACTGACGACAAAAAGCGCCATAGCACTGTTTACGCTCCTCTCGCTGCTCGCCACATTATGTAAGGACATCATCATTTTTTACGAAATTCGTGTAATGGTAATGCACTCTGCTTCATCTGGTGATGTAACCTGCGCTGCTCGAACCATTCGCATTAAGCCATGAAAAGCTGACACAGTGGTAATACGAAAGCCGATTCAAAAAAAAAAAATGGTAAAAGACGAGAATGACGCAGGTTACTACAATCAGTTCATACATTACTTTATATGGAACAAACGGATAGATGACGAATCTGCGAGAATTGACCGCAACCCAGTATACACTATATGATCTGTCAGCTGCTGATATGTGTAGGCGCGTAACAAACGAACTACTCTTTTATTACAGAACTAGAGTCACAGCAGGGATCTGAAATAAATACTGCCATGAATTCAGTCAAAATTGTTCACTTGATTGTTAGAATGTTGCGGAATTGTTTCCGCCTGTGACAGAGAATCCATATTATAAAATGCCTTCTTGGTGTTTCCGGCGCATCTGCAGTTCCCATAAGATCAGTTTAATGGGTTTAATTAATCAGAGGCAAAGAATTGGTATATCTGATTTCATGCGGGCTAGAGAGCAACAGAAACACTTTCTCAAAAATACAGATCTCATGACAGTTAACGATACACTGAAACGGTGTGGCTGAAACAGGAATTGCTACATATGGAAGAAGGGCGCGACAGTCACTGGTAGTGATACTTTGATTGAGCGACTGAGATCTGAAGGAGTTCATAAGTTAGAAAACACTGGAGGAAGACTGCGAAAAAGCCTCAGAAAAGCGACAAGTGAGGTTCAAAGCAGAATAAATGCACTAATGTGGAAAATTAACTTTCCGTCTTGTGTCCTTAAGAGAAAGTATCCTTTGGCCTACAGCTCTAATGGCGGGAAGTGAAGTCGCTTGTAAGATCTAATTACACCAATGCGTGTGTTTGTCTTTCTTCTCTAAATAAGTATCTGGTAATAGGGACTGAGTTCCCTTCCTGTTTAAATTAATGCATCTATCGCTCCATGTACAGTTGTTTGGTGGTGGTTAATCTTCCATCCACATGAATTTATTGATAGATATGGCCAATTTAAACCATATAATGTAGTAGTTAAGTGTGAGTAGCTACCTCGGTTGAAACTCCATTGTTGCATTCAACAGTTTCCCACGCCCGGGTTCCCGGGTTCGATTCCCGGCGGGGTCAGGGATTTTCTCTGCCTCGTGATGGCTGGGTGTTGTGTGATGTCCTTAGGTTAGTTAGGTTTAAGTAGTTCTAAGTTCTAGGGGACTGATGACCATAGATGTTAAGTCCCATAGTGCTCAGAGCCATTTTGAACCATTCAACAGTTTCATTAATTTACTACGACGATCATGGTGTTCAAAACCATATGCTGGTACTTTTCTTTGTGATCTGTATGGAGGGTCTTGTTAACTGAGTTAGATTTCCATAAATGATTGACACTTTCACGGCAGTGATTGATGTATGGAGATGTGTAAGGTGAAATCCTTATCGTGAACTGGCCGGCTTGTGCATTTAAGGAGAATGCTGCCACTTGGTGATGATAGTAACGTATGTGTATGTTTCAAGTTTATGTATTATTTTAAACATTATCTTCTGCTTCTGAGTTAAATGTATTGCATATTTATGATGTTGCGCAGTGTAGTTATAACAGTTTTTAGCTATGACGTGACTGCCAGGAAATGAACCTTTATTTGGCAGTTAGATTGTTCTCATGCCTAGACACATCTACGCTTCGTCGTATTTGTCTGGAACACCAGAAAACTACAATGCCAACCAGTGACACTGTGACCTTCCGATTCACGAGATCTGTTGAAACTATAGGTTTTTGGGAACGCTTGCGTCGCGCTTAAGGGCTAGAGTCGAACATCGCGTGCGGTTAATGATCGCAGTCGCTCCCATACGTTCTCGTATGCGAAAGTCCCGCTGCTTAACTACCAGTCTGGATTAAGGAGTCGTAAACATGCGTATCAGCTGAAGAGCCACGAGGAGTGGCCTCCTGTTCTTTTATACGTATGATATTTGGCAGAGTGCTTAACCTTCGCGAGACTAGGAGACTCAATAATGCTGCATGTCCTACAGTAAATTTTAACAGATAGCCATGTCAGTGACCACTTCAACAGTAAAATAAATAACACATGTTCTACCAGAAATATGCTGCTATTAAACTACCAGTTATCTGAGACTTCGTAATTCTCCCTCACTGAGTGTTTGACCAGTGTTTCAGTTTCATTTGATGGATGTCTCTAGCAGTAGCCACCGACCACCGTCAAAGTAGCAGCACGGAGGACGACTTCAGGCCCCCGTCGCAATGGTGTATAACGTCCCGTCAACGACGATGTCGTTAATGACTGAGTGAAAGCTCGAATGCGAAAGAAAATCAGTCGTGTCCTAATCAAAGGAATCATACCGGCATTTGCCGAAATTGATATAGGGGATCCACGGAAAACTCAAATCTTGATGACCGAACAAGCAATAGAAGCAGAGTTCTCACAAATGCATGTCTTAAACATTGTTTCACCTTGCTCATTCCATGCAATAGGGAGGTTTGTCTGATGAAGATCGAAACACAAGAGCAGAGGCGGTCGCTTGTAAGTGCAGCCCGCTATTATGATTAGCACGCGCTGGATAGAGGTTGATGGCCAGTGTGAAAGTCTTGCTCGCTCACGGATTATCTGCCTTGAATCGGTGTCATATTGATAACTTTCCTATTCTTTGTGAGAAAGCCAGTCAGTGAGAAGTATGCGACTGCTGTTTGTCTGAATTCGGTATGCAAGGCCTTATCTTCGGGCTTCTTATCACATCCCGCGCCAGACGAGAAATTCGTAGCTGATCCGAATACAGAAAAATTAAGCGACCTGATTAAAGTCTAGAAATTTAACTCGCTTTACTCCTAAACGATTACGAGTTAGGTGGTTAGTTGACAGTTAGGCTTCATGACAAACAAATTGTAAGCACATGTTGCGCAATGCCTGTAAATGGTAGGTGTAAAATCTATTTTTCTTACGCAAAAATATTACAGGAAGAAGGAATACAGATTGCTACGGAAAAAATAGGTGTCTCCACGGTTTTTATTTTAGTGTCTTCTCTACGGCAATGGATGAACAGAAATTCCGAAAAGCTTCCCTAACTACCATAAAGTTGTCATTCAGCCGATGGAGGATGCAGAGGCCGAATTGAAGCACAGTGATTGGAACTTTCTGAGAAGTACGTGAGCCTAACAAATCCTTGACCTAACATTGTCAACGTTATTTCATAGTTCTACCTTCTATAATCAGCTACGCTCATTACGCTAGCAGCCGAATTACTCATACATACTTCTTCTTGATTGCAGTCTCGAGTAATGGTTTCTCCTCTTTATTTCAATGCGCAGACATTCCTACACAGAAAAGCTGATAATTCTGCCGAGAAATAGGTTCGTAAGCTTGACGCCGAACGCATATTGCTGTACTGTGTATTCTTAGAATGCGTTTGACATGTGATACACCGAAATTTCTCACACTAGGTCCAGTGATGTCTAGTTAGTAAGCCCCTAGTTTGCGTTCACTACCAACAATGTTGTATAACGCCTTATGGCTGAAGTTCGAGTATTACTATTTCCCGAGGTTTATGTTTCGGTGAGTTTCTCAGTTTAGTCGCACGTCTGAAGTCAGTTTAAATCCATAGTCATATCATCAATTGGCATCCTTCCCATGGTGACTTTTGTTAAATGACATCATCACTATATAAAATGCGACACTTACAGTTAAAATATGCCTCTTTGTGCTCCATTCCTGAACACGATGATACTTTTACGCTCAGATTTCCTGTCCTTGTCAGCATCTAACAAATTTTGCTGAGGCATCAAACCGCTTATCCAGTCGGAAACTCTTTGAGTGTTCTCCCAGGAATGCTGTTCCATTATCGGACGGAGTTTTGTACTACGCCAGGACCTTTTAAACACGTATCTGAGACTCAGGCCGTCAGAATTCGTTCATCAGTATGCAAAAAATACAACTTAAGAACAACTAGCTTTTCTCGGGTTTAAAGCAATCTAGATTGATTGGTACACGCTAATTAAGCAAATGATAAAGGTGGTGTCATCGATCAACAGAGTTCTCCAAGGATTTACGTTACCCACAAATAACACACACACACACACACACACACACACACACACACACACACGCACGCACACACACGCACACACGTGCGCGCGCGCACGCACACAGATACTGAGAGGAAGAGATAGAGAAAGCACAAAAACATCTAATGAGTTCATAATTTCTAACACTTGTTCTACCTCCTCCATACTACAGTAACTATTACTTTTTTTATCTTACGACTGTTCGAAAAAATTAAAATAATGACATTAACACAGGATGGACAAAAGGAACTAGCTTGGAAAATATTTATAAAACTGGCGCGAAACTGACCGTCGCTAATCAACAAGAGAATTGCCCACCACAAAAAATGCTGGAAAACGTAATTTCGATTCACCAGTCGGTTGCTGCCACATGTTTGCACGTGTACATCGCCCGCGTGCTCTGTTCCGAGTACTTAACTGCATGTTATTGCGTTTGAGTGAGTGACAGGAGCGGACATGCTTAGTCACCAGTTCAGTGCAATACAGAATACATGTATTTATTGTCGAGTGTTGTGCGAAACATATTTCGTGGAAAAGTTATGTGAAACAGTGTGCACAAGAATTTAAGACTGGACGTGTCTTTGTAGAGCATCCAGCAAAGTCTGCACTCCAGAACATAGTGGCTAAACGGTCCAAAAGTGGTTCTAGGGCAAATAAAAACCGTAACTATCCGAAAAGAGATCGAACACCCGAAAATATTGCTCGAATGAAGGAAAGCCTGGATCAAAATCCGACGAAATCTCAGCCTCGTTTATTTGTGCACGTGGGTGTTAAGACATCGTTGTGTCGAAAAGTTATCAAAAAAAGGCCTGTATCTGTATCCTTACGAATTTGCTGTTGTGCATGAGGTACAGCGTCCAGCGTGTGTTCGGACATGTCCGAAAGAACAGACACTATTTTTTATTCAGTGGATATATATATATATATATATATATATATATATATATATATATATATATATATATATATATATACGACATAAGAGAGACTCAGAACTCAGCCACACTCGGAATTTGTAATAAAACCGATGGCGACAAGTGAAAATTTTTCCACACCGGGACTCGGACCCGGATTTCCCACTGTACGCGAGCGCTCAGCTTAAGGGTTTCGACTATCCGAGCACACTTTCCGTCTAACGCAGATGCTCATCTTGTCGTACGCTACACATGCATCGTCCACTGTCCATTATCCTCAATGCTCGCGGTTCCGTCTGATTCCTGTCGGACGTAAGGTACACAGAAAGGTATCATTATTTGCCGCCAGATGCACACACAAAAACACACAATATATACACAGGGTGGTCCATTGATAGCGACCGGGCCAAATATCTCATGAAATAAGCATCAAACGAAAAAACTACAAAGAACTAAACTCCTCTAGCTTGTAGGGGGAAACCAGATGGCGCTATGGTAGGCCCGCTAGATGGCGCTGTCATAGGTCAAACGGATATCAACAGCATTTTTTAAAATATGAACCCCTATTTTTATTACATATTCGTGTAGTACGTAAAGAAATATGAATTTTGTAGTTTGACCACTTTTTTCGCTTTGTGATAGATGGCGCTGTATTAGTCACAAGCGTATAAGTACATGGTATCACGTAACATGCCGCAGTGCGAACGGTATTTGCTTTGTGAGACACATTACTCGTGTTAAAATGGACCGTTTACCAATTGCGGAAAAGGTCAATATCGTGTTGATGTATGCCTGTTGTGATCAAAATGCCCAACGGGCGTGTGCTATGTATGCTGTTCGGTATCCTGGACAACATCATCCGAGTGTCCGGACCGTTCGCCGGATAGTTACGTTATTTAAGGAAACAGGAAGTGTTCAGCCACATATGAAACGTCAACCACAACCTGCAACAAATGATGATGCCCAAGTAGGTGTTTTAGCTGCTGTCGCGGCTAATCCGCACATCAGTAGCAGACAAATTGCGCGAGAATCGGGAACCTCTAAAACGTCGGTGTTGAGAATGCTACATCAACATCGATTGCACCCGTACCATATTTCTATGCACCAGGAATTGCATGGCGACGAGTTTGAACGACGTGTACTGTTCTGCCACTGGGCACAAGCGAAATTACGGGACGATGACATGTTTTACACGCGTTCTATTTAGCGACGAAGGGTCATTCACCAACAGCGGTAACGTAAACTGGCATAATATGCACTATTGGGCAACGGAAAATCCACGATCTCTGCACAAGTGGAACATCAGTGACCTTGGCGAGTTAATGGATGGTGCGGCATTATGGCAGGAAGGATAATTGACCCCCATTTTATCGATGGCAATCTAAATGGTGCAAGGTATGCTGATTTCCTACGTAATGTTATACCGATGTTACTACAAGATGTTTCATTGCATGACAGATTGGCGATGTACTTCCAACATGATGGATGCCCGGCACACAACTCGCGTGCGGTTGAAGCGGTATTGAATTGCATATTTCATGACAGATGGTTTGGTCGTCGAAGCACCATACCATGGCCCCCACGTTCACCGGATCTGACGTCCCCGGATTTCTTTCTATGGGTAAAGTTGAAGGATATTTGCTATCGTGACCCACCGACAATGCCTGACAACATGCGTCATCGCATTGTCAATGCATGTGCAAACATTACGGAAGGCGAACTACTCGCTGTTGAGAGGAATGTCGTTACACGTATTGCCAAATGCATTGAAGTTGACGGACATCATTTTGAGCATTTATTGCATTAATGTGGTATTTACAGGTAATTCTCAGAAATGATAAGTTCACAAAGGTACATGTATGACATTGGAACAACCGAAATAAAATGTTCAACCGTACCTACGTTCTGTATTTTAATTTAAAACACGTACCTGTTACCAACTGTTCGTCTAAAATTGTGAGCCATATGTTTGTGACTATTACAGCGCCATCTATCACAAAGCGATAAAAGTGGTCCAACTAAAACATTCATATTTCTTTACGTACTGCACGAATATGCAATAAAAAGTGTGGGTTCCTATTTAAAAAAACGCTGTTGATATCCGTTTGAGGGACTGATGACCACAGCAGTTAAGTCCCATAGTGCTCAGAGCCATTTGAGCCATAGCCGTTCGACCTATGGTAGCGCCATCTAGCGGGCCAAACATAGCGCCATCTGGTTTCCCCCTTCAAGCTAGACATGTTTCGTTCTTTGTAGTTTTTTCGTTTGACGCTTATTTCGTGAGATATTTGGCCCCATGACGATCAATGGACCACCTCGTATATATGTTTGTGTCCTTTCTTTCTGACATGTTCTGAACCGTTAGGGACAAAAAACGGAGATTGGCTTCTATAATATTTTAGGATTTGTCTCAGCTGACGATGATTGTAGACTGGACCTGGTGATCACCAACTGTTGCTGGTGGTGAACAGGCCGAATATAGATGTCAATCCACATATATCCGACCGCTACGGTCGCAGTTTCGAATCCTGCCTCGGGCATGGATGTGTGTGATGTCCTTAGGTTAGTTAGGTTTAAGTAGTTCTAAGTTCTAAGGGACTGATGACCTTAGAAGTTAAGTCCCTTAGTGCTCAGAGCCATTTGAACCATTTGAACCACATATATCCGCGAAGACGGAAGAATGTCCATCTGTGATCTATTTGGCCGAGTCAGAAAGTAGTTCCTCTTTTCAGCGCCCTCTTTGGCGAATGACATAACTGTTGGCGGATGTAGAAGGCTCACTGTGATTCTTGCTGCGAGAGCATAAATAAGTTCTCTTGTATAAGCACCATCTGTGTGGCGACTGTTCTAAACTTTGTGGCGCCACGGCTGGAGACAGCATGGCTGGTGACAGCCTCTGCAGTTATCGGTGTGACGGCACACACAGCATAATAGAACACCAAAACGATCCACACGTTTGCTACAGTTACTAATTGAAGATAAGAAATTAGATGTTAAGGACTTATATTTTCAGCCTACTAGGAAACGTGCCTGATTAGTTTTCCAGACGCTCCACCCCAGTCGTCAACAAACTGTACAACCTTGTCTTGCACGGGGGAGCGGAATTTCTTGACTTGTAATCAGCTCGACACCAACGGGTCGTTTAACAACAAAACGTTCTCCGGGACTCGGGTGGTCGCCGAGGAGGCCAGACAGCGCCGATGAATAGAGCGACGCAGTTTAAAGTTTCGGGGCGACAATCCATTTAGGGCGGCGTGACAAACCGATGTAGGCGGGGCCACGTGGGCGCCCAGCTACAGATTGCGTCTGGCGATGCGACGCACTTGTTGCCGTGTAAATACCGCGCCTGGCAGTCGACAAAGGGCCGGGGCCGCGCTGCACTCTAGGAAAGAACAGGTTCTGCACGCCCTGAAATATTGTTCGTGACGATGGAGCAGAATCTGTTGTCAGCACGCGACGAGGCGCCGCCTGCTATCTGCCGGCCCCATCGCACCGCTGCGTAATGACCTGACAGCCACGAAATGTTTGCATTTCTTATAATCTGACGGCAGGACGCCGCCACCTACGCTCCAGGAGAGCGGTGTGGGAGCCTGGCTCAAATGGTCCACCTTACGATGTTAAATCCTCCGCCACCAGACTTGTATTCAGAAAATGCACCCGGAAAGGCAGGATTACTGCCACGGCTGGGGGTGACAAGACTGATGTTTTTCGTTATGTTCAATTGTGTGTCACTGAAGAGAGAAAAGTCTTTAAGTGACAAAGATTACGCCTTCGCAATCAGCAGTTACTTCCCTTAGAAAGAAAAATAATAACTGAGAATAGCTGAAAAAGTGGTTGCATGGTATATATGTTTTTTTTTTTTTTTTTTTTTTTCAAATTAGTCTCTACACGACTGAGCAGCACTTTCTGTGCTATCTCCCGCAGGTAACTGTTCATTGTCACACAGAAAATAAAAACCGTAGTGAACGACTGTTCACTTACAGCTTGCCAGAGTATTCGACATATCATCATTAATTTTTGCTTATCAGATGGGAAGTGCACTGTTTCGGCGAGCTATAAGCACTAAAAACATGTAGTTGAAAACTAGTGAAGGAGAACGCACATTTTCCTGTCTGCACATTTTCGTGCCTTTCTAGTACAATATTTCGACTCTGAATCGCTCGTGTACCTGCTATTCCAGCATTTCCGACTACACATGATACCGACAGGGCCGGTAAAACGTGGCGATATCGATCGGGTTCCAAGGCTTGCTATTTTCTTTTCAACTGGGCGTTTCAGTCTCTATGATGGTATTACGATAATATTCAGTCATCTTACAATGAAATATATGAGAAATTATCTTTTTCACGAAATGATGTTACAGGAGTTTATTCACCGATTATTCGAAACAGATTGTACAAAGATTCTGCTGTTTGTATCGTATGTAGTACGTGGTGGCCGTGAGAAATCGATAAGGCTGATTAAGTCACATTCGGGGGCGTGAAGATATTCATTTTTCTACAGTTCTATAGCACAAAATAATACCAGTCAAAGTGGATATATTTACATTAAATTCAAATGGTTCAAATGGCTCTGAGCACTATGGGACTTAACATCTATGGTCATCAGTCCCCTAGAACTTAGAACTACTTAAACCTGACTAACCTAAGGACATCACACAACACGCAGTCATCACGAGGCAGAGAAAATCCCTGACCCCACATTAAATTCTCCTTGCTATACAGTAACAAAATACATATAGTATTCAGAAGATCTGTGGTAGTTCTTCTGCGCAATTAGAAGGAATTATAACAAAATGTATTTAAATCTAAATTAATTATTCCCTCCTGCAAAACCCTATCTTTCCACTAAAAATCTTACACGGACCCGCTTAAACTTGTGTTGGAGTGTGCAGATCTAAAACGAAGAGTTGTAAAACACTGCCATATGGAGTTGATTTTACGACTTGTTACTCAGGTTTCCAGGAACAAGGCGCGGTATTTTCGGCGGCCCATAAATATTAATGTTCGAACAACCATATTTCAAAGAATACTGTTTGAGTGAATGTTAAGGAGAAACGATTTCGACGAAAATCTTGTCAAAAGGACTGTTCCGATCTCGGTAAACGTCTGTTCCGCAAAAGCAGCAAAAGCTGTATCGACGTTTGCCACAGAAATACAAATTTTGTTTGTCGCTTGTATGACTTGAGCCCGCAGCTAACGGCAGTGGCTGTGCTGTTGGTCCCGCAGGGTCGTGGTTGGCTGCCACGTCGTTACTCACGGGGAGCCACGGGATTTTTATGAGACACAGCCCAGTATGAGCTCCACGCTCATTATCTCGCGCCAAGCACCGTTCGAGCAGCGGTCGGCTTTTGCGCACGTGGCGGTGGTCTCCGGGGTCAGGTTTTCCCCATACTCTCCGATTATTCGCTTGTCATTACAAGCGTGACACGGATAATCGGAGAATTATTGAAGAAAGAGCTTAGAGTTAGAACGACAGTCAAGATATTTCATAAAGATGTAATCTTCCTGGTGTGTGTGTGTGAGTGTAACCTTAATAAGCTGGTGACGCTGTTGGGGGGATGGTACATGATTCATTACTATTATAAAAACAACTGAAAAATTAACGTTATTGTGATCCGAACAAGTAATCTGACCACTTCAGTGATAATCTCACACAAACTGAAAATATTCTGCAGTGGTTAAGATAATGAATAAGTATTCACCAAGAGCAAACCACCCTCTGGCACCGTGATTTACGTTTTCCGTAGTTTCTTTCAGTCAGTAAAAGCGAGTGCCAACGTCAGTCCTTCACCGAGACCGATGTCGAACTCATTTTCCATTCATGTCCACAAGAGCCTGGTGCTCCATTTTTAATGACCTCAGTATCAACGGGAGTTTACCATATAGATTTGGCGCTCTGTTCATTGCAGAGGTGGTACATCCTATCGTATTTTTCATTGAACATATTTGATTTAAATAAATACTACAGTCCAGTTGTTGCATAATTATCCAGACAAACATACCGTAATTTTTCGCTCCTCTGTAATACAGATTCTTTTTCGATCTTAATTTGGCAAGTAATTTAAAGTATTCGACTACATTCAGTAGAAGCATTAAAAAATTGATGTAATTATAAGGGCAACATCTGTCGGAAAATTGAAACTTCTGTATACGGTTTGAAGAAGACATTTTTATTTTCCTTCATGCGCTATTAAATATAATGATTACACTTAGGTTTTCTGGAGTTTCCCTAAATGGACCAAGGCCAATGCCGGAACGGTTCCTTTGAGACTGATACGGCTGGTTTCCTCTCTCCATCCTTGTCCTACCCGAATTTGTGCCCCGTTTGTTGTATTAAATCGTCGTCGAAGAGGTGTTAAACCATGACCTTCCCTCCTTCTACGACCCACAGTCACTCAGTTAGCTGACATCCGATTAACTGTCATTAAGCAAAATGAGATGCGGTACTGCAATAACAGCTTTTTAACTGTTCCCAGTTGGGACCTAAGATTGCGCCAAATTCTATGACATAAAAATATTTTATTTTTCAGCAAAAATTTGTCCCTTAGAGTCATCTAGGCACTTTAAATGTTACCATTCTACGAGATACATACTCTCTAACGCTACAGAAGGTCGTTTGTATGTAAAGAAAAGAAAAAAAGGTACGTCTGTGGCACATCGACGCCATACTATTCTACTCAGGATACCACAGGACGCTCCGAAGCGCGGCAAATAAACATCCCATTAAGAAGTCGGAAACGGACCTCTTTACAAAGAAATACGCAACACGACTGTCTGCTTTTGGACGGCGAGTTTGGGAGGAAACAGGCCGTTGCCGAATTTCGTCTGAGTTTTTGGGAAGAACGTAAGCAGAAGCTGCGCGTCTCACCTAAGCAAACGGGTGAGAGCGCCAGCCTATACAAACGAGGCCCGGCTATAGTTAGTAGTCGCTGGAATTCCAAACAACGCCGGCTATTGTAGTGCGGACCGCTTCCAGGGCACTCATTCATGCACTGCCGTGGGCTCCGCGACCATACGTGGCTCGCAACAATAATGAAGGCACTCGCCGTGCGTAATGCAGCCACGAGAACAGATGCAGTCTTCACTTCTATCAAGGCTACTTTTGCCGAAAAATAAGATCAGCACTAAGAGTTCCAACTACACACTGTCGTCACTTGGTCACACTGTAAACTCTAGATCTGACGACAAAGACCAGCATCAGATTTTTCTGTCTATTATTTCCCAGGTATTCGGTTAATACTACTATTCTCGGTCGTTATATACGATTAGTAAGGTAAGACCTGTGTAACACGATCATTATATCTGTGGAATATTAAGTTGTCAATGTAAATATCTATATTCAGTTCCGATCGATTGGAGGCTTTATATGGCATTCAGTGCAACACTTAATTCTGAATATGTGGAAAATATTAAGTCGGATTTCGCATCAGACTGAAGAGACCTCTAAATGTCAAGTTGAGCTGTTTCAGCGATAACAAGCACAGACTAACTTCAGCAGAACATGGTTCTGAAATCGTCTCTTATAATATCTTCGCTTTCAACTAAGAAATCTAGAACTTTGAACACAAATGGCTTAAGTGAAAGGGAAACAATAATTTAGTGCTTTGTTGATGTCGAGGCCACTAGGGACGAATCAGTGGTGCGCTGATCAGTCAGATATGTGCTATTGAAAGAACGCGCCAGTCATTTACCTTTAGTAATTTGAGGAGGTCACAGGAAACCTAACTGAATTTTTCCAGATCAGATTTGGGTCCTGCTCTTGCCAAATACATTTTTTGTCCCTTAACTGCCTCGACACTCCTATCGGTGTTTAAAAATTTAGAAATGTTGCTGTTCATATGAGTTTGGGCATGGTTCACTGAATCTCCCGATTTATAAATCGAAGATTAGAGCATGACATACCGTCAACAACGAGGTAACTGGAGACTGAGCAAAACTCAAATTTGACTAGGATGGGGAAAGAAATCAGCCTTGTTCTTTCCAAATCAACTATCCCAGCATTCGCCATAACCGTTTTAGGGAAACTGCGTAAGACTTAAATCAGTATGTCTGGACGGTGATTTGAAACTCGGGTCTGGAGTCTTAATCACTGCGTCATCTCGTTCGGTGGATATCCCGAATTAGGATCGCTGTTCAAGAGAAAAAAATTTGACTTATATCGTAGTTTGAAGTACGTTATCGAGTAAACATTATGCCTTGTCGTGATAGTATTCGTGTCATTCAGAGAGATTAAAACGTTGCGTAGGTTTATGAAGAAAGAATTGAAACTTCTGAACTTAGAACAAAATGTGTCAGAATAACCTAAGACCTGTTCGGGACAAAAATAGCTATAGAGATTTGCTGAATCATGAGCCGTCGAGTTGACGATCCAACCCAATATAGCGCAAAAACGAAGGCGCGAAGACTGCGATGAATAGGTCTTACTGGTCTTAAGTAGCAACAAGGAAAGCTTTCGACCACACGTCATATAGTGACTCCAATGAAATGTTAGAAGAATCGTGTGCTGCAACTACGACGCATGTCGATACGTGAGGGCTAAATCCAAGCGGTGCAGCTGCAGATTCTAAAGGACGGAACCCCATCTTCAGGCTTTCTGTTAGCTAGTGAGCACATTACTTAATATATTTTAAAACAGCAGCTGACCGATCTAGTAAGTTGCTAGCGGTGGATTAAAATGTCTCCATAGTTGTAACAGAAGCCGCCATTTTTTAGAATACTATTAATACAAAGTT
The DNA here is from genome assembly GCF_021461395.2 of Schistocerca americana. Lineage (NCBI taxonomy): Eukaryota > Metazoa > Arthropoda > Insecta > Orthoptera > Acrididae > Schistocerca > Schistocerca americana. Next base: position 663,071,810 of record NC_060130.1, read on the forward strand.
CGTCTCAGGAAGTGGCTAAGTTTCGACCGTGTAGACCCCTGGTGATTTTTGTAGCTGCTGCAGCCTTAACAATAATCGCTATGGACGCTCAGTATTTTCAAACGAATGTTCAAGATGGATGTGACTGCAATACGGAAATAATAATGACCAATAAACTTTATTTACAAAAGCGATGTATATCGATGCTTTCTGTGGCATATTTTCATTAAATTATTTGCTGTGGCGTCGTTTACTGCAATCCATTGCTTTTAATGCGAACTATGAAATAAATTCTGTTGATGTTCATCCACGGTTTGACAAAAACGGTGTAAGACAACCCCATGAATCCTAAATCTGGACTTTAGAGCGTTATCGAACTCGGTGCATCGATAATAGGAGTAAAGTGTTTTACTCCTGCATCTTTTTCTGTGCTAGTGTGGTTCAAAAAATGGTTCAAATGGGTCTGAGCACTATGGGACTTAACATCTGTGGTCATCAGTCCCCTAGAACTTAGAACTACTTAAACCTAACTAACCTAAGGACATCACACACATCCATGCCCGAGGCAGGATTCGAACCTGCGACCGTAGCAGTCCCGCGGTTCCGGACTGAGCGCCTAGAACCGCTAGACCACCGCGGCCGGCTTGTGCTAGTGTGCGATGAAGCCAGAAAGAGAACAAAATATTCCCGCATCGGTCAATTTACCACTTCAGTATTATAATAGCTTCATTAACTGAAATCTACAATGAATTAAGAGCGCAGGAAACAAACACTGAGGCTGCAACGTGAGAAGCTTACCAGTAACGCCCACCAGAAGTTGTGCCGGCAGATACAATGGCTATCGTTGTCCGTTTCTTCTCATATCCTTTACTTCTGAGTGGCAAACTGAAAAGCGAAGAGGACGGCTGGCAGAACAAACAGAAAGCGACTAACGGCTGCTGGAAATAGCCCACGGATTTCCATTCTGCTATTTTAAGGGTGTTTGTTGTCGTTAGCCACAGGGCACTGTCTTAAGGGACCAAATGAAGACCAACCTGCCTTATACTCCGCCTTATTGGCTACATTGCTCACTTGTGGACCAGTCATAGTGTATTTATTACGCATGTAGTACTTCGAATAATTCTGAACATTTTCTTCATATCCATAGTACATAACGCAAAATCCGGGCTCTTTCATTTACAACTTCACGTGACTTACAGAAAGTTCATATTTCAAGAAGAGTGAGGACAAATGCAAACAGGGAAAGTGATTTGCATAGCTTAAATTTCGCTCCCGAAGGCACTGTCACGTAGTCGTTAAACTCTGGAATGCTGTAGACTGTGTACCTCACACAGATTACACGTGACATTTCCAATAAATATACTACTTTCGAAACAACTCTTTTCTATAAATCATGATCGATAAATTTAGACAGCTATTAATTCAAAGTCTTTATACGGTTATCGCCAATAAATTAATTGTCTTTAAGCTGAAGATCATCATCTTCATTTCTATGACTTATACAGCAGGATAAATATATTTTCAAAACTTATCCTTGAATTATAGTCTCATCTTGCCTACACATCAGTATTGTTCATGCATGTTTTCTAATAACTACCACTCATGTTATATTATGTCATTACGATATTTTTATTTTTCTGGGAATTCAAAAGCTTTCTTGGTCCATCCACCACCTATTTTCTCTTGTCACCTGCTTCCATTTCCATTATTGTCGTAATCACATCTTCCATTACCGTCTGTTCTCCAATCCTAGTGATTTTCCCAACATGGCTCTCTCTATTGCTAATTCATAGTACAATTACATGTGTTTGGGACGAAGTTTTGTTATGAGTTTAAAGCAAGTTCAGCATCACACTATTCGCAAAAGAAATGAACACACGTTTGCTCATAGTTTTTTTTTTTTTTTTTTTAATTTAACGGAAGGAGAATGACGCTACAAGTTAGCGAAGCAGATGAAACTGAGATACGTTCAAAGTGTGTAATGAAATTCGAAAATATAAAGAGAATACCACTTACTGACGTAATTAAATGATTGTCATAACCTGTAGATTATAGTACTGGAGTTACAAGTTGAAACAACGAAATCGCTGCAAAAAGCTACAGATTATGCAATGAATATTTTGCTGGTTATTGTAGTATTTCCAATTTTCTCAGACAAATTAGGGAATAATGAGACTATCTCTAATGCCTCCACTACAAACAAATCATGAAAGCACGCAGTAGTCTCTAACAAACGTGCAGATTCTAAGCAGTGAATGAAATAAGGCAGGATTATTAACAAGAGGCAAATTATACCTGGCGACATTCTTCTTTTCCTTTTGCAAAATTGTTTTACACGCCCATCATCATGTTAGTGCCCATTTGTTAGTTAAATTTGCATTCTTTAGTTTTGTCTTCTTGCTTCCTGCTTAGCCTCTAACGTTCTAGTTCTAATTACTCCAATAACAATGGGCAAAATATGAGTTTGTGTGTTTCTGGAAAGTTAAAGAGCGCAGAAGCCCACTGATGACGAAAAACCTCGTTCTTACACTTCATAGACTTCGTAACTGTTTTTCTTTCGTAGTGCAGACTCTTTAGGATATATACGGCAGCTATAAGATATACTATCCAGGCCGTACTAAGTGTGGGAACCATGTAGATAGCAATCTTAGCTGTGTTATTGTCTTGCATGAGCTCTACACGTGGCGCCAAGCAAATAAGAAATGGGTAAATTACAAATATAGAACGCAGGGAAATCAGCTTCTGAAGAGAAAGAAAAACTACAAGAATCATGTGGTAGCAGTGGCAAAGTCGACAGAGTATATATACAATGCACTGCTTGAGCTTTCGGACTGAGAGAGTTCTTTGACAGTAAGGAATGATAAATCGTATGACATAAGGAGAAATCAGGTAAGCAGCCTTCAAAGCTATGGCTATGAGTGGGGAGATATATATCCTAGATTTATTTCTACCCCTGAATTTAATGTAGAATTACTCCGCCAACATTATTCATTTGAGTGTCCGTAATGTACGCAGCTACTTTAAGATTATCAAAGGTATTTGAAATCCATTTATGCAACTGCAAAAAAATGCGTATTTGTATCATCATACACTTTCGTTTTATCCAACGTTACTGACGCAGCTGATGACGAAGTAACCTGTGACTCTGTGACAGTTGATTGCAGTTTCTTATCTTGCTTCATTTCTTCATACAGTTGCCGTGATCCCTCTCGACGCCATTTCCGTCTAACGGCCAGCGTTACTTTTCTTCTCATTTGTGTTGAGATGGGCTAGCGACAGTGGGTTGCAGAGCGGTGCTGCCCGGCGGCGCCACTCTGTGACGGACCTACTCGTAGCCGCTGGTAGCCGAGGTGAGAGTTAACGCACTCGTATTTCAGCAGCGGCGTGATTTAGGCGATAAGCGCGCGTTTTGTCACAGAGGGTCAGTAACAATGAGACGTGCTGCCTAATTGCAGCGGCATAACGAACGAGGCGAGCGTGTCGCCCTGCGCCTGCCCGCAACCATAATTTGTTGCCATGTGCGCTTCAAAACCCTATCTCCCATATATAGAACTTTCTTATTGTCTTCCTAATGAGACTTGAGCTGGAAACACTAATAAATCCGGTCGTGGCGCGCTTCCTAACGGTACGGCCGTCTCTACTTGTTCCTTTTTTCTCTCTGTCCCATAAATTGATTAACACGTTGACAGGTGATTATTCCTGACGTCTTGTGATCTCGGATAAGTTTCAATTTCACCGAGCACGGATTAAATAAATAACGGAAGGAAGAAGTTGTCCCTCTGCCTTATCTTAGTTAAGAGAACGCCGCGAACAAACGTCTCGTCCGATGTCCAGTCATGCTTTAGTGCGATGTGTGGTTTATTTGACATCAGTTTTCTGCATAGGAAACGAGCCTCTCGAGCCGGCATTATCCGATGTGAGATGTGTATCCCGCAAAAGGGTGGACGCAGAGCTTTAATACGAGCTAAAATATTATGACCGCCAGCTTAATAGCTTGTTTGTCCGTCTTTGGAATGACATATGTCACTGATCCTGGGCATCAGGAATCCGACAGTTTGTTGGCAGGTTTTTGGAGATATGGCATTAGATGCCTATGCACAGGTCACGTAATTTGCGCAAATAACGGGCCACTGATTTGCGCACGCAGTAATGGCACTCGATAGCGTCCCAGATAGGATGTACATCAGGCGAATTTCGCCGCCGAGACATCAACGAGAGTTCACTACAATGCTGCTCAAACCACTGTGGCACGGTTCTGGCTCCAAGACACGAACCATTATACTGCTGAAAGATGACATCGCTGTCGCGGGAGACATCAAGCATGAAGGGATGCGCTACGGTCGCAGGTTCAAATCCTGCCTCGGGCCTGGGTGTGTGTGATGTCCTTGGGTTAGTTAGGTTTAAGTAGTTCTAAGTTCTAGGTGACTGATGACCTCAGCAGTTGAGTCCCATAGTGCTCAGAGCCATTTGAATCATTTGAACCATGAAGGTTCAAATGGTTCAAATGGCTCTGAGCACTATGGGACTTAACTTCTGAGGTCATCAGTCCCCTAGAACTTAGAACTACTTAAACTTAACTAACCTAAGGACATCACACACATCCATGCCCGAGGCAGGATTCGAACCTGCGACTGTAGCGGTCGCGGGGTTCCAGACTGTAGCGCCTAGAACCGCTCGGCCACACCAGCCGGCGAACCATGAAGGGATGCAGGTGGTTGGCAGCTGTCAGCGTGTCTTCGATTACTACTTGAGGTGCCACGCAAGTGCAGGAGAATGTCTTCCGTAGCATAATAATGCTCCTTCCAGCCTGCGGCCGTGGCGTTGCACGTTTCTAGCCGCCGTTCAGCTCGATCACTACGTTTGTGGATACGACCATCGCCCTACTGTACCAAATATGTGATTCACTCGAAGAGCCGACACGTTTCTATTGATCGACGGTCGAATCCGGATAAACCCGTGCCTACTGCAGTTGTAATTGATGATGTCGTTGGGTCAACATGTCAACACGCAGGGGTAGTATGCTGCGGAGCTCCACGTTCAACAATGTACAATGAACGGTGAGCTCCGAAATACTTGTGTGTGCACCAGCATTGTACTCTTTTGGCAGAGGTGCCACAAATCACCATTTATCCTACTTAACAGAGCAGACAAGCATCCGAAGCGCAGGTTCTGTGAAGAGTCGTGGACGTCCAACCACTTGGCGCCTAGTGGTAGTTTCAGTGTCCTTCCATTGTGTATCAGTGTAAGTGACAGCTGGATGGCATTATAGTTCTCAATGCTCAAGAAGAATATGCCGTACTCTCAGAGCGATGCAGGGAAAGGCACTGGCACATCAACGTGCTTCTCTTTTTGCTCAAACATTTCCTCGAAAAATCTGTAGAGATTCCTGAATAATAACTAAACAGTTTTGTTTATCAGATTCTTAGTATTTCTGTACTGGTAAAATTCATTTTTGCACTGAAGTATAAGATTCCCACTTATTTTAATAATTTTAATTTTCGCCCCTCTTCCGTTTCATCTGTGTTAATAAATACACACTTGTTTTGCTGCAATAGTACATGAGAACTATGTCCAAAAACAGGTGGTAGTATTTTAGTATTCGAAAAAAACGGTTGCTCTTAGACTAAATATCCAAAATCTATAAAGAGTGTCAAAACAGTTCAACGACACTTCTACTGATTATTAGCGCAAACGCTTCTTCTGTAACATTCCAGGTGGAAAGTCTTACTAACTCAGTTGTATCAGAACTCTCAAATTTTAATTCCTAAAATAAAGCGTCCTGTGTTAGTAAGAGCCTCTTATTCATAAAATGTAAAAATCGTCTTTTGCAGATTTGCATCTACTGACAAAAGGATACATTATAAAAAGCGTAGGCTGTATTCCTTATTAGTAGCTGCTCATGTTTATTTAATCGCTAAAGGTTATTTCATCTTAACTATTTAGACTGCCTGACAAAGAAGTGAAGCCCCCAGAAGACAAGTTCGGATGTCAATGTAACTTCGTACACGCACCTACCATCAGCGGGTATGTAACTGTTTCTCTGTGACAAGTGAAACGATCAGAAGACTGCATTAGTATGATTCGCATTTTGTGTTGTTACGAGGCCTGGTAGGGAATATAAAGGGTGTGTACAATGTCAGATGTTGAGTGATCCCTGTGAAGCACACGGATATGCTGCGTACTCGTATAAGACAGCGTCATCAGCGCCTGACAGAGTTTGGAAACGGCTGTGTTGAGGGTCTCTAAAGACTCGCTGGTCGAATCCTGCCATATCCAGATTTGTGGGACATTCGGGTGTGACAGTCACCCGACGTTGGACTGCGTGGAAACGTGAGGGCAGGCATATTCGTTGTCAGTTTTCCGTTCGACCACGTCTGACCAACACAATGGAGGATCACCTATTGTGCACCAGACACGTCATAACCGCTTCACATCTGCACTCACCGTCCGAGAAAAAGTAGCGAACTCTCAGCAACGTTGTGTATCATCCTACGCCATTGGTCGGAGACGCAGCAGCCGGGCTGAGATACGCAGGCTGTCGTTAACGACACAACACAAACAGCTGCGTTTGGTATGGTGCCGTGACGGGGAACCATGGACTGCTGAGGAATGGCATCGCTTTGCGCTTAGCGATCAATTGCCTTTCTGCAGTACCCCTGATGACCATAATCGCCGAGAGTGCAAACGACCTTTGGAGAGGTCCCATTCTTCCAATGTTCTGGAGAGACACAGCGGTGTTACTGCTGGCGTCACGGTCTGGAGAGTCATCGGATATGACTTTAGGTCACCGCTGATAGTGACTGCGAGAACTCTCGAGCCACAACGGTATGTCACGAACATCCCGCATCCTCATGTATTGCGTCTGCCATCACCAGGGCAATGTTTGTCCACATATGACACATGTCATGATGAAGCGTCTGCCCGATTCTGAGGAACTGTACTCCCTTGACCAGCAAAATGCCCAGATCTGTTCCCGATGGAACATGTGTGGGTTCGCCGGCCAGAGTGGCCGAGCGGTTCTAGGCGCTACGGTCTGGAGCCGCGCGACCGCTACGATCGTAGGTTCGAATCCTGCCTCGGACATGGATGTGTGTGATGTCCTTAGGTTAGTTAGGTTTAAGTAGTTCTAAGTTCTAGGAGACTGATAACCTCAGCAGTTAAGTCCAATAGTGCTCAGAGCCATGTGTGGGTTCAGCTCCCACGTTAGCTTCGTCCCAGAGCCCGTATCCAGAAAATCAAGGCCAGTTACCACAGTTGTGTGCCAGCTTTCTTCAGGGGACGATACAACGGTCTTATGACACCCTAACCAACCGAATCAGTGCATGCATCCAGGACAGAAGAAGCGCAACGTCGTGCTGATAGGTGGGCTCATATTGCCTTGTTCTTTGTAAATTTGACTCGATTCTCTAATCACTGTAATAACAGCACAACCTGTGCAATTTCACTTCGCTTCTTTCTCCCCTCCTGGTTGCTTCACTTTTTAGTCGGCATAAGCCGTTTCTTTATTATTTTTGTCAGTTTTTGCATGATAATGACTTCTGAAATCGAAATTGGCTAACTGCAATTGTAATTACATTGAAATCCACAAGTGTAATGCCGATTAAATTCAGCCCTTGCAGGAAACACGTTCTGTTTTCCAAAATAATTTAAAAAACCGTAATATGTTATAGATGCACCTGTAACGCTATCGTCTGCTTCACGGTACATCTTCCTTCAAATAGCTTATAAAGATACAAGAGATCTCATATTTATAAACTGAAGGTAGAATTTAAAGTATATGATTCTCCATACTCTTATTAAAGGCGATCGTCTTTTGCAAGTCACGAACTACCATGTTTAATGTATTTCTTTACTGTCAGTTCTTCCTGTTCGTAGGTAAAGACTTACTTCAGCTACTTACATCGGTCTATATGTACGCAAAAATGATAACAACTATAAGCAGTTATTGACTGTCTGATGTCGACATTTTTCTGATCTAAAATGTCCCCTAGGATTTGCGAGGCCAGTATTCAGCGTTGCTGTATCCCCATCGTCATTTTTACCTTTGCAACACAACTGAGCATCAGTTCAAATGGTTCAAATGGCTCTGAGCACTATGGGACTTAACAGCTGAGGTCATCAGTCCCCTAGAACTTAGAAATACTTAAACCTAACAAACCTAAGGAAATCACACACATCCATGCCCGAGGCAGGATTCTAACCTGCGACCGTAGCGGTCGCGCGGTTTCAAACTGAAGCGCCTAGAACCACTCGGCCACAAAGGCCGGGTGAGCATCAGTACTAATATGTTGTCTTTCATGGCATTGTTAAAGAAAGACATACGCAATGCCTGTACAGCAAGCTCTGTTGGATGTTTTGGAAGAGAACTGTTACCTCTCTCCCGTTTTGTTTAGAGAGTAGTATTTGGGCACTAGTTCCAGTGATAAGTGACTCGTGAGTTCTTGTGCTTATACAACGTAACATAACCGAACTCTCCAGACAGAACGGCGTAGTCTGGTAACAGAAGGAGCGACCGCCCACTGGCGTAAATAATGACGTGTGGCCTCTGCTAGCGGCTCGCCGGGGTGAGAGCTGCATCAGCTGGCAGGCGTGAAACGGCGCCTGTCACCCAGACTAATTGGACACTGAGGTTGACACTGTGTTACCTGTTGGGCAATAAACATCTCATAGGCGTTCGAGGCTGGCAGATGGAGGGCGGCTATGCAGCGGGCAGCGGCGGCCGTTGGACATCCCTATGTTTGCTGGCGCTAACAACCCGCTCACGAGAGCGGCCGGTAGGAGGTGGAAGGTGGCGGGACTCCTCGCTAACACGCGCACAATGAGGGCAGCCGGGAATTCTCTCGCCTCCGTCAATCCAGGGGCATCATCCTTGACTGGCTGCACTTCAGTAACGTGCATTGTGGCTCTTCCAGGCCTCGCGTGCAGTGCCAGCAATCGAGCTGAAATTAGTTTCGAGCCACAAATGTCACCGTCTGTTGGCTTGCCCCCAGGAGATGATATTGCAGATGAGATAATACGACGATGTCAGTATTTCAACGAGAGGTTGCACATTCTGCTATAGTGCCTCTGACGAATTCCACAGGGAAAAAAAATCTAGAGATTTAAAAGTGATTTCAGGAGTGCACCGAGGAGGTCCGATATGGCGGTTACTGTTTACAACATACAGGATGTAACATGTGTATGTTATATGTGGTACATAGATCAGTGTGTTGACTGCTTTTTCTCTGCATTAAACAGTCTTCCCGCAAAGACGCCACATGATTTACTACCTGATGTTCTCTTCATCGTCACAACTGCACCAGTAAGTAGGCTAACCCTGTCGGTATAGACTAACCATTTTGCGTCCATACATTCACATTTCAACACCTGACCCATTGCCCAGGGGAAAATAAGCATTAATGGATTGCTCTTGCCACGTTTACTTGGAGGTACCAAACCCCTAAAAACATAGAACTTGAAGTAGCTACAATTATTTATATGCAAATGACGCAAATACTGGTATAATGTTCATCTTGCGAATGTTGCGGGTCTTTTTATGTTCGTACTTCCTAAGAAAAATGAAGAGGAATTACGCCTTAAACAAGACACCTTTTTAATTTTGTTTTCACCCAGATATGTTTTAGCACTTTTGTGCTATCTCCGATGGGTTTATTTGTTTATTTTCTTTCTGCAAATTCGTTTTTAAATGTTAACCTTATAGAAACATTTGGTAAAAAAATATTTAAATTTGTAAAATGAGCGATTATTATAAAATGTTTTACATTGTTTTGCGTACAGTAGAGAGCTGAGACATGTATCACTGTATTGAGGCATTCTGTTTTGGCTATTTTCGATGTGTGTGAAGATTCTAGTCTTGAAGTACTTTTGTAAATAAAGAGGATGTATGCATTTGCATACATGCCTCACATGAAGCTATGGGATGTTTATGCTAGTAGCTATAGATTGCATAGCAGACCTAAAGCTATTAGCATAAACATCCAGTGGCTTCATGTGAGCTATGTGAACTTAAAAAGATGTGGTACAGATGTTGATACTAAGTTAGTGTTTAAGGTGTCCATATAGCTAAGGTTATCAGTCTCCTTTTCACCACCCAGGATAGAAGAGTGTAGCCAATCTGTCTGCGTGTAGAGTAAATTATGTGTGCAACTGTGAGAAAGTGTTTGCGCAGCATGTATCTGAAGCGGAACTTGGGAACCAGCCGGATATTCACCTAGTGGGATGTGAGAAACAGCCTAAAAACCACATCCAGACTGACCAGCACAGCGACCCCTCCTTGTTAATCTGCCGGGCGGATTCGATCCAGTGGCACCAAACCTCCCAGTGCCGGCAGCGGTCGCGTTAACACACGCGGCTATCCGACAGGGTAAGGGGTACCACCTTCTACAGTAAGGAGGAACGGCCACGCATAGACTTCATGCGCATCACCTGTCATCGTACGTGAGGTGTTTTCATCAATGGTTTTGACACAATATTAGTCCTATTTAGGTGCCCAGATCCAACGCTCGTTTCAGAAACAAACTTTAAATTAATACAATTGGCCGTGGCGTTATTGAATGATTGAAGTTGATGTTCGCCAGACGTGATTTAGGGTAACGACAATGTTAGCAGCCAGACGATAATCTCAAATTCTTCTTTACGCATATACGACGTCAGTGCTTTAAATATTACTTCACCTTGTTCTCTGCAGATTTTGCCTCTCATTTCCAGTGTCAGTTTTATTTCTAGACTGATCTCTCAGTTTAATTCTATGATCAATAATTTAAAACGCTTCTGACGGTAATCGAAACCTCCTCGATGATAGAAATCCACCTCTAGTCACGGATCCGTTCGAGAACGTCTGCGTTAACGTCCCCTTCATTGGAAATCTCTTTCCCGCAGATGTTGTTTCAGCTTGCCGAAAAGATGGAAATTACATGTTTCAAGAGCTGGACTTACATTTCAGTATCATCCACGTCCGTGCGGTCTTGGTCAAATTGTTGGCATCATTTCACTTAGGCTGGACGCAACGTTATATTTGGTACATATACAGCTAGAATTTCAAGGTAAATCTGTGTGCAATCCAGAGTTTTGCCCAGAATTATCGTACTGTCCCGCGTATTTCAGCTTTGGAGAATATTTCCAGTTGTCGCGCCATTTCACCCCAACGCTTTGATGCACCTGTTACCCGTGCAGAGATAGCGAAGATCCAAAGAAGAGCGGCGCGTTTCGTCACAGGGTTATTTGGTAAGCGTGATAGCGTTACGGAGATGTTTAGCAAACTCAAGTGGCAGACTCTTCAAGAGAGGCGCTCTGCATCGCGGTGTAGCGTTCTGTCCAGTTTTCGAGAGGGTGCGTTTCTGGATGAGATATCGAATATATTGCTTCCCCCTACTTATACCTCCCGAGGAGATCACGAATGCAAAAGTAGAGAGTTTCGAGCGCGCACGGAGGCTTTCCGGCAGTCGTTCTTTCCGCGAACCATTCGCGAGTGGATCAGGAAAGGAAGGTAATGACAGTGGCACGTAAAGTGCCCTCCGCCACACACCGTTGGGTGGCTTGCGGAGTATAAATGTAGATGTAAATGTAGATGTACAGCAGCAGAATTATGTCTGCAGGAAACCTACAACACGTAATCTCTTCTCATAACTCGTCGCTCCTGTTGCACAATGGTCTTTAGCGTGATGCGACATATGTAAATAACTTCTGAAGACCCTACCCAATATTTGTGTAGCAAAGTAAATTCTTTCGATGAAATAAAAAGCCAAGAGTGTATCAAAAGGACTTGGAGCTAAATACAAAGAGTCCGTAGTATTGTCAGTGAACAGCCATTTCTTTCCCCTCACCGTCGAGATCCAAAACAAAAGTTATCGTTGCACGAGCTTGCATTCAGGAGTTGGCCAGCAAAGCGAGATGCCCACAGTGCCGATAAATATCTGTGGCATTTTAATGACTGCGGCAGGGCGATGGCGATGGCAGTGCTCCTGGCACGCTTTAGGAATTAATGGGCCACCAGGGGTTGTCAGCACCGCCGAGAACACAGGACGTGACCCGTAACGTAAAGTTTTCTAACCACACAGAGTTCTCAGATAGACAATAGATTCTTGCGGTCCTTTAGAATCTGTTGCTCCGTTTATGTGTTGTCAATTAGTGATCTCCTTGTTAAAACAAAACAGAAAATGGAGCTGCAACCTATGTTCCTTCGTTTTCCTATTTATTGTAGCCAGTTACGCCATCGTCAGCTACACAGGAAGGAAAGCATATTTATGTACTTATGCAATACACTGAACACTGAGTCGAGTGTAGTCTCACAGACGTGGCTGAGGATACCTACCACATGTAATTCACGTATATTGTTGGCATTCGGGACTTGTGAAGGTACCGAAGCGCACGTAAAGGTAGAGTGGGTTCCTTGCAAATCAAAAACAAAGTATTTATTTGTTTTTGATGATCCTCCATTGGCCACTACGCATTTCGCGTTCACGTACTTAACGGTGAGCGTTCTGTTTATTTAATGTGCGTTGATTTTATATAAGAGTGTGTTTTGTGTCTGATAATTTGAGGGAAAACGTGCGACATTAGTCAGTAGCTACCAAATACATCAACCTTACCTGTATTAACACATTTCCTTGAGAACCGTAAACATTTAACGAAAAAAATTCCTTTCAGTAAAATGAAGGCGAAATACTCGGATTTTTATATCAAGGTACAGATATGGATGTGCCATCCACCTGAAGTCACAATACCAAAAACTGGGGTCGGTGTCGTATCTAGACATTAAACAGAGACAAGCGTATCAAATCACTTACTCGTATGAAATAAGTTGTGAAGTAAGTAAACTGTCACAAAATTATTCACGCTATTGAAGTTCTTATCATAAAATCGTTTCAGAGAACTCTAACTTTAGTGAAACTGATAAAAATAAAAATTTATTTAATTTATCAGAAATTGCAAAGAATAGACCACGTAAAGTCTAGTTATTATGAATTATATGAATGATAAAGATGTTTATAAGTCCCATAGTGCTTAGAGCCATTTGAGCCATAAAGACGTTTAAAAAAGCCAATTTTCGGACTATACGGTTGGGAATTAATACATTGCATACAGAAATATTGTCATTTTTCAAAAAAATGGTTCAAATGGCTCTGCGCGCAATGGGACTTAACTTCTGAGGTCATCAGTCCCCTAGAACTTAGAGCTACTTAAACCTAACTAACCTAAGGACATCACACACATCCATGCCCGAGGCAGGATTCGAACCTGCGACAGAAGCGGTCGCGCAGTTTCCAGACTGTAGCGCCTAGAACAGCTCGGCCACCCCGGCCGGCCTATTGTTATTTTTGTTCCAGATAATTTACCTAAGCCTAGTCGTTCTTACAAAGATTGTCATGTTCCGTGCATACGGCTTTAAGTTTCGCAACTAAATATTTATAGTAATTGAGTGTGTCGAATGGAACATATGCTTTAAAGGCTAGTGATGAACCTACAGATACGTACATAATGTGGCAAATAAAAAGCTTTACTTTTATAAATGTAAAAATTTTTTAACGAAACCTTTTAATAGCAAAAATCCCAATTATGTAAGTTTAACTGACTACTAGTTTCAGATGATTATCCAGCCATCTTGATATCTGAAATGTCAACAGAAAACTGCAGTAAGAAAGGGCACTGAAGGATTTAATTAAAACTTCGAAACAATAAACAAAGGTCAATTAGTTACCGCGCTTGTGTAGTGTCTGTTCGTAAAGTAAGACACACCAAAAAGTCAGATTAACAGTAATAACTCATACAACAGACGGAATACAATAAAATAATGGCATATACCGTGAAGTTAAGACATTAGGTGTGAAAGACCTAAAAAGTATGAACAACGATGTGAATACAAGATAGAGTACATAAAGGAATAACCCAGGCACGAATAAGTAAAGCACAAACTTTTCTTACAAGGCCACATTGATATACAATATTATGTACACAACCTCGTTACAAAAGTAACATGCAACAACATAAAGTATGCGGCCCTTTCAAAAATGTACGCTGACTAACAGTTTGTGTAAGGTAGCTCACAAGGAAAGGCAAGCTGCCGATTGGTGACGCTCGAGTACACGTAGAAAGAAAAATACACTCATATAACGCAAGGAGTAACATACAACAAGAGAAGAAAATATAAGATATTTAATTAACTAATATATACCTAACATCATAAAATCATAAAATAGTTAAGAACAATGTATACAAGAATGTATTTGATGAATGCGTAAAAAGTATGCAAGTTCTCCATGTGACACAAGTATATAAAAATAAGAAGGAAGAAAAAGGCGGTTACATTACAGCCACGTGAAAAGAATGCAACTATGGCGTGGAAATAAAAGGAATACAAACGCTATATTCCGTAGGTGGCCAAGGTCGATGTACACCGTAGACCTGAAGAAGGCTGAATAATCAGCTGAATCTAGTAATCGCTTAAACTTGTGATTTCGATCATGACTATTAAAATATTTTGTTAATAAAATTCCTAGATAACTTGACTCCTCCTTGGCAATGTCGGGAATTAACAAAAAGTTTTACTTTAGTAGTTACCCACTGTGTTTGTTTTTTATTTGAAAGATTCTGTTTATTCAGAAAGTTTAATCGTGTGCTAATTACATACAGTACTACTATATTCAGCCCAATTTTATTATTTTTCACTCATTTTATTTGCAAGAAATAAGTTATATTCTTTTGAAGAATAACAGCATCTTGCAGAGGCTGTGTTATCGCAAATTCTTCCATTATCGTCTCGATTATGACAAATTGATTTTTTTCAGTAGTGTACTTGCTGTTAGACGAACAAACATCCGAATTTTTTTCTGCGTTTTCAGTGACACACAAACGTGGACTGCTCTGATTATAACTGTGCTCATAAGACAGCTATGTCAGACATATGCTGTCTTTAGAATTTGTACAATAACTGAATATTTCGTTCAAACTAAATCCGTAATTGTCACTAAAATGTGATTTAGGAAACTTCTGCAACAGTTCATTCGCTTTGGAAATTTTATGCAGGGATTTCTGAGCGCAAATAGATGTTTGTCAAACGACGATTTGTTAAGAGTTACAGAACCGCACATTTCAATTGTTGAAACTAAAATAGTGTCTGTAAGCAAAAGTAATAAAGGTCAATAAAAGTAGCAAGGTAATGCTAGTCGATTAGACTTCTGAAAGACGGGTGTAACGTTAATTTTGTTTCTTATGTACAAATACACATGACAAAAACTTCGGCTCATCTGTCTACTACGTACAGCTTCATTCATGCACTACGAAAATAAGTGTCTCATCCAAATTTCGTCCAACAAGGCAAATATTGGGTGATTAACTTCGTCTCATTAATTAATAAAGATCTTGATCGGTCTCTAGGTCTCCGAAAGAGGTCTAAGTCCTTTTCAGCAAGTTGGGAATGAAGACAAATCAAAATATGAGGCGTAACTAGCCAACACCTGTTACACTGAGAGAGCATATTATTCCTGGAGGAAGTATGAGAAAGGCAAGACATTGTCGATTTTGTTGAGGTCTTCTGTTACGAAGACAACGTGGGATGGGAAGGTATTCATGAATCACTGCGAACAACGGCTCTTCCTCTTTTACGGTCATCAGTGATATTTCCTCCCTGGAGAAGAGTTTCACACTCACTTGATTCAATTACTTGCCTGTCGGATGTTTCTCGAAAAGCCGTAGCAAATCTCTGCTTTCTCTCCAGATGAGGGAGCACGTTACAGAAATTGAAACGAGCGACCGTTACAATGCGACTCGCATTCCACAGTCACATAAACATTACCACCGCAATGCCGCACGCTTTGAGAAAACATTTCGAACATCCAGAGACCTCTAAATAACGCCAGCCAACGTAACGCCGTATTTATGGACCCTGTGAGAGGAGAGCTTCTAGTTCGGCGAGAATATATAATTAACCAGGCACTAGCATGCGAGCCTGGTACTGCCCGCTCACCTCGAATCCAAACAAGCACTCCTTCGAAATTGCTCATAATGTACTCCGGCGCATCAAGAATCTGTGCGAAGCTCAGTACGCCTCGCGCTGGTTTCCAAAGCGGGAGCCTGGCGTAAGTGCAGAAGAAAACTGTTTTCGTCCACGCCTGTTATCTTAAAGAGAGAAAGAAGAAGCAGTTCGCCTTGTAAAAATGTTGCGTGCTAATGTGATGGTTGAAACATTCCTTGATTGCGTGCATCGGGACCGTCCATAAGGAAGAGCGGCGTTTCGTGTGACTGGGAAAATGATAATTTGCAACAGAAATTTAATGTGAAATTGTATTGCGTGGTGGCAAAGTGCTCTGAAATCCACGAATTCATATGTGGAGATAAATGTTTTTCACTGTTTAGCGAAAAATTCCGGTCTATCCCCAGAAACTACTCCCGAGCGTCTTGCTGATGTGCCTATTGAACACTCACCCGACTTTCTCAGTCGAATTCTTACGTTGCAACGTCTAGATCTACATCTACATCCATACTCCGAAAACCACTGCGAAGTACGTGACAGTGGCACTTCACATTGTATCACATAAAAGGGTTTCTTTCTGTTCCATTCGTGTATGGAATGTGAGAAGAAAGACTGCTGAAATATACACCTACATCCACACTGTACAAACAACTGTGAGGATTTGCATGGATAGACGTAAACTGTAATATGTAAGTTTCTTTTCATTTTCAACTATGTAACAAGTCCTGTTTTTGTTCCAGATGAGCCCACCTCATGTCATTTTGAAACAGGGCGAACTAAACACTGAATGTCAGGAAGCCAAAATTCATTCCAAAGTATAACAATAAGAGCCGCCGGGTGGGCCCTTCGCCGGGAAGATAATCCCATAAGGTTTAAGCCAGCCGGAGTGGCCGAGCGGTTCTAGGCGCTACAGTCTGGAACCGCGCGACCGCTACGGTCGCAGGCTCGAATCCTGCCTTGGGCATGGATGTGTGTGATGTCCTTAGGTTACTTAGGTTTAAGTAGTTCTAAGTTCTAGGGGACTGATGACCTTAGAAGTTAAGTCCCATAGTGCTCAGAGCCATTTGCACCATTTTTGAACTTAAGGTTTAATAATCTTAGCAGCTCGCAACTAGGTTGACCTTCCAAATGGATACTGATATCACTTATTTATGAGTGATATGCTCCAGGCTAATGAGTGAACAGTGACAAGACAAGCGGAAAACGTAAAGATGTTATATTCTCGACTTTTCCACCAGCCACTGCTCGGAGGTATACAACGGTAGAAGTAATGCCGCGCTCTACACATGATGACAGGTAACATTCTCGAGGGCCGCGCGGAGTGGCCGCGTGGTCTAGGCGTCGTGTCACAGACTGGGCGGACCCTCCCGCCGGAGGTTCGAGTCCTCCCTCGGGCATGGGTGTCTGTGTTGCTCTTAACATAAGTTACTTTAAGTAGTGTGTAAGTCTAGGGATCGATGACCTATGCAGATTGGTCCCTTAGGAATTCACACACATTTGAACATTTTGAACATTCTCCAGGCATTCACCAGACCCAAACCAATCCATCGAATTGCCACAGGGCACAGAGTAATTCGTCACTGTAAATCACTCGTTTGCAGTCATCCGTTGACCAGTGACGTCGCTCTTTGCACCCCCGCAAGCATCGCTCAGCATTCACTACAGAAATGTGTGGCTTATGAGGAGCCGCTTGACTTCCTTTGATTCATGCGATTTTTTACATCCACAATGCTCGACCGTCCCTGTCCTTCAGTACAGAGGATTGCTCCGTCTTGATTTAGCTGTGCCCGTCTCTAATGACCTCGTTGTCGACGGGACGTTAAACACTAATCTCCTCCTCCTCCTCCTTTAGCTGTGAGTGTTCCTTCGAGACAGTTTTAGAAGGGATATAGTGTCCCTAATGGATTTGTTACTCAGGTGACAGCCACTGAGCTGCCCAGACTGACCAATCCTGCTGTTGCTGCTTTTCTACTGTCAATACAATATTCCGCGCCTCCTTTTGTACCGGCCTCTCGTGACGTCTAGTGCTGATAGTTTTGATGAGACGGGTACATCACAGCTGTAAGTTGAGCTAGTTTGCAATTTATCCTGCTCGTCCCCCGTTTACAAACATAAAGTATACTCGCATACTCTTAGAGATAAGTAAGGGTGGCAACGTCACATGTAGCGAAAAATGCAAAAACCGTCGTATCATGCCAGTGGAAGAAACACAATTAATACTCTTCTAATTTGTTAACTGTCGACGGTACAAAAATGTTTGAAATGGCTCTGATCACTATGGGACTAAACATCTGAGGTCATCAGTCCCCTAGAACTTAGAACTACTTAAACCTAACTAACCTGAAGACATCACACACATCCATGCCCGAGGCAGGATTTGAACCTGCGACAGTAGCGGTAGCCCGGTTCCAGACTAAGTGCCTTGAACCGCCCGGCCACAACGGCCGGCTCGACGGCACATATTCGGGAGGATGACGGTACAAACACACGTCCGGCCATCCGGATTTAGGTTTTCCATGATTTCCATAAATCACTCCAGGCAAATGCCGTGCAAATGAAAGGTCACGGTCGATCTCCTTCCCCCACCTGCACGCAATTCGAGCTTCTGCTCCGTCTCTAACAACCTCGATGCTGACGGGATGTTAAATGAAATCTTTCTTTCTTCCTTCCTGCTTTCGACAGCGCTTTTAAGCGCCGTCTCACATAAAAGCGCAATTTCAGTGTCTACTTCCTTACAACAGTTTTTCTGTTTTATCTACGTCAACATTTGTACTCCACAATCACCATACGCCGGGAAAAATTAGTGTATCAGTATTATTTGCCCTCGTTCCTATTCCACTCATAAGGTACGCGGGAAGACTAGTTGTCGATATTCTTGTGTATGAGCTCGAATTTCTCTAAGTTTACCACCGTATTCAGTGCGCAAACCTTATTTTGTAGGACGCAGTATGTTTCTTCACTTTATTTGGAATGTGAAGTTTCGGAATTTTGTGTACAGGGCTCTGTGGGATACACAGTACCTTTCTTTAGTGTCTGGCAAAGCAGTTCTTTGAGCAACTCTGATAATAAATAAGCAAAGACGTTATGAGTCGTGCTGCTCTACTTTGAATGTTTCCCGTGTCTCCCCTAAATTCAGTCGATACGAGTACCAGACAAACAGAACTCAAGAACTGAAACAACTAAGTTATTGTAAGGCATCTCTTCTATGCATGATAAATATTTCTTCCAGTACATCTGAGTCTGGCGTTTCCCTCCCTCACGACAATCCCTTACCACGATGTCAGCCTGCCTCCCTCGTTTCTCTTCATGGCGCTCGCGGTTTCTTGGTCCCCACAAATCTTCACGTTACTGGCTGCAGAGCGTCTTTCGCTCATCATAGAATTGTAAATTGCGTAGTTATTCCCATTGCTTCCCTTGTTTCATTTTTTTTTTAATGACGATGGCCGAATTTATATAAAACGCACCAGTCTCAGTAGTCAGTGTTCTGGTGTCACTCATGGCCGGTTCGAACTGTGACCCAGAAAAAATATTAATTACTTGTATTTAACTAGTGGAAGGACTACAAATGATGTGGGTAGTGTTTCGCGGAGACATTCTTGAATAAATGCTCCACGAAGTTCTTGCCGCGTCAGCTTTTCCAGTCTCCAGCTATCGACGATTTCCTCCTTCGTCATCTCAAGAGATATTTCAGTAGGCCATTAGGCGCTACAGTTGTCCTAATTGTCATGGAGACGTCACTGCGTCATGGTAATTCCATCACAACCAATGTTCTTCAGTTATAGACTTCGACATTATCTTTAGTAGCATATGGAGGTTCCATGATTTTGTAACGTCTCTATGATGTAATTCGGCCAACAGAAGTACCTAACGGCCTACTAGAATATCTCCTATCTATGACGACCGAGGAAGCATCGAAACTGACAAATCTGACGTGGAATGAAATCTGTGAAGTATTTATTTACGAGAGGCGGTGTCTTGTAGTTCATGATCGTCAGATGCTGCGCCATTGTTTTGAGATAAATCCCACAATATCTCATGTCCTGCGGCCATGTACACTGTTCGTTAGTCTTGCCTCCTTGGTGTCACCGAGCGAGGTGGCACACTGGACTCCCATTCGGGAGCACAACGGTTCAAAACCGCATCCGGGCATCTAGATTTAGGTTTTCCGTAATTTCGCGAAATCGTTCGAGATAAATCCGAGTACTGTTCCTTTTAAAGGACACGGGCGATACCCTTCTTCACGCTTGGCACATTCCGAGCGTGTGCTCCGTCTGCAACGAACTCGATATCGATGACAAGTTAAACCCTAAACTTACTCCCCTTTTTTTTTACTTTTTTGTGTCATTTGATCCGTACAGGCCATTTTACAGCACAGGATTCTATCCGTTTCATTTCTTTCGTATACATAATCATCGACAACAACAAAACTGCTAAAATATACGCCGCAGTCCTCCACATGACGCAGATACACGCTAGACATGTGATGATGTGAAAACAAGAGGGATCATTCATCGGGATTTCCCTATATCGCAAGAGCACCACTGAAAATGGATCACAGAATGAGTCGGCATTGTGGCAGAGAACGTGTAGCGATCACTTTTAAATTTCTGTCCTTCTCTGAAATGGTGTACACCAAGGTGACAAAAGTCATACAATAGCGCTGTGCACATACACAGATGGCGGTAGTATCGTGTACACAAGGTGTAAAAGGGCAGTCCATTGGCGGAGCTGTCATTTGTGCTATGGTGATTCATGTGAGAAGGTTTCCGAGGTGATTAACAACACACGACGTGAATTAACAGACTTCGAACGCGGAATGATAGTTGGAGCTAGATGTATGGGAAATTCCATTACGTAAATCGTTAGGGAATTCAATATTCCGAGGTCCACAGTGTCAAGAGCGTTCCGAGAATACCAAATTTGGGGATTTTCCATCTCACCACATACAACGCAGTGGCCGACGGCTTTCACTTAACGTCCGAGAGCAGCGGCGTTTGCGTACGATTGTCAATGGTAACAGATAAGCAACACTGCGTGAAATAACCATAGAAATCAATGTGGGACGTACAATGAACGTATCCTTTAGGACAGTGCGGCGAAATTTGGCGTTAATGGGCTATGGCAGCAAACGAGCGACGAGAGTGGCTTTGCTAATAGCACGACATCGTCTGCACCACCTCTCCAGGGCTCGTGACCATATCGGTTGAACCCTAGACAACTGGAAACCGTGGATTCGTCAGGTGAGTCCCGATTCTAGTTGGTAAGAGCTGATGATAGAATTCGAATGTGGTTCAGACCCCACGAAGCTGTAGAACCAAGTTGTCAACAAGGCACTGTGCAAGCTGATGGTGGCTCCATAACGGTGTGGTTTGTGTTTTCGCGTAGCGGACTGGGTCCCCTGGCCCAACTGTGCCGATTATTGACTGGAAAAGTTTGTGTTCGGCTACTTGGAGACCATTTGTAGCCATTCATGGACTTCATGTTTCCAAACAACGTCGTCATCTCACACGGCCGCAGTTGTTCGCGGTTGGTTTGAAGAACATTCTGGACAATTCGAGCGAATGATTTGGCCACCCAGTTCGCCCGAAATGAATCCCATTGAACATTTATGGGCCGTGATCTAGAGGCCAGTTCGTGCACAAAAATCCTTCACCGACATGACTGTCGCTATTATGGCTGGCTGTAGGGGCAGCATTTCTCATTTTTTTCTGTAGTTGAATTTCAACGACTTGTTGAGTCCAGTCCACGTCGAGCTGCTGCACTACACCGGACAAAAGGAGGCCCGACACGATATTAGGAGATATCCAATGACTTTTGTCACATCAGTGTATGAGAGCGTCGCTCATAAATTTGCTTCTTCTTCACCAGAGGGCATTACTTAAAAATAGGACCTGGGTGGAAGTTCTCTTGAGTCTTCTGCGGCCAAATTACGGAAAGAGGTAGCTCTTGTGAAGCACGCCGTCAGAAACGCGCGCACATTCGCAGATTTGGCGTGCAGCAGGTGGGTCTGGCGGCGCGTATGATAGGCCAGAGACTTTATGTGAGCCACCCGCGTCCGCCGACGTGGACGTCGCGGTCCTGTGACCGATGTACAGATTGTATGGAAATGAAGCGGGCAGGCCGCACGTGGCGCATTTTGGCGGACATTCCATCGCGGGGCAGACGGACAGCCGCCTCCGCCATATACGGAGCGCTGACACGCAGCCCTTGCCGCTCCTTTAGCGAAATGCCGCCCTCTCTCCACCACTCCCGTACTTGTAGCATACGTACTGCAGCAGTGCAGGTCAGTAACTAGCATACGAAATGCGTAACGATAATTCGTACGTACCCAGTCCAGTTACACTGTTGTATCTGAGAGCTAGTAGACAGGGAATCCGTCTACTGCAGCATACACTTGCTGGTAGGTAGGAATCCTCCAGTATAAAGAGCAGTGCTTCCCGTAGTTGTCTAAAGGTCCGGGCTGGAATATTCACGACAATAGAGATGGTAGCACATATGTAAGATTGGGTAAGATAAGAGGAATACGAGAGCCTACAAAATATTTTAGCCGGACGCTGTGGCCGAGCGGTTCTAGGCGCTTTAGTCCAGAGCTGCGCTGCTGCTACGGTCGCAGGTGCGAATCCTGCCTCGGGCATGGATGTGTGTGATGTCCTTAGGTTAGTTAGGTTTAAGCAGTTCTAAGTCTAGGGGGCTGATGAGGTCATCAGTCCCCTAGAACTTAGAACTACTTAAACCCAACTAACCTAAGGACATCACACACATCCATACCCGAGGCAGGATTCGAACCTACGACCGTAGCAGTGGCACGGTTCCGGACTGAGGCGCCTAGAACCTCTCGGCCACAAGGGCCGGCACAGTGTCAGGTATGTGTGTCTCTGTGAAGTGTAGTACAGCATTCAATAAAAGTTATGTGGCCTGCCATAATAATGTGTAAGTTATTTTTTGAATTTCTCTGGTACCCTTGGAAAGGATACAGCCCAACCCGAGTTCGTACTCACTCTCAAATGACGTCATCACAGGCGGGACGATAATTCCTCATCTTCTACCTTCCCGTTTATATACTGTCGTTGGCATGGGATATTCATCATTAGTCCGCTTAGAAATCGTATACTCAGCACAGGTAACTGAACAGTTGTGGTAAACAGGAGTCTGGTTGCACCGTAGTTTATCTGGCTGTAGTATGTCATTTTGACTCAACGCGCCGTCGTAATCGGCAGTTACTTCGGACAGCAGTGCCACTCCCAATACAATTTCACCACGAAAGCATGATAACTCATCATCGTTTCAGTAAGTCTGCTCTCTCTCTTTCCTTGAACAGGAATCCTATGACAATCCCTTACTACCATTCATGTAAATCGCTTCCTTCACGCGTGTTTGCAAAGAGAAAATTGCGCAAGGACTGCTTGTCAGCCGTCTTAGACACCTACATCGACGCTGCGCTTCCCCTGAAATACATTGTGAGCTGCAGACATCACATGTAGGACAAATTCGTAATAGTGTAACTTGACGCTGTGAACGAATGTTGCAGAAAGCTCCCAAGGAGCACATCATTCTGGTACATGGCACTGGTTGACATGGGAAAAACCTTGACAAAAACAACATAGTTATACTGAATATTCATCAAAGACAGATCTACGTGGTCACATCGGCATACTGACACTTGTTTACTAGCAACTTTCTTGACGAGGTCGCCGGCATAGTCATGCGACATCAGTACAGAACTGCACAAGAAAAATGATGAAGCATGAGACAGGAAAGAAAAGGTCGCTAACGCATGTCTGTGTGCTGTCAGTCGACTCGGAAGAGGCCGGTTCGACCCCTGATATTATACGAAAATTTCACCTTCAGCATTTGGCCATCAGGTCGAGGCGTGGTGGTAACACAAAGACAATCCAGGGCGTAGTTCTTTCCGTTTCCTGTTGTTTCGTAGTTGCTTCAAAATTCATGGAGGTATGTTCTGTCTTTTCAGGTAAATAAAAGGCAATTTGTTTTTTGCCTATACATTTCGCTTCTTTTATTTATGAAGCACATTCAGTGGCCTGCAATAAATTATATATATATATATATATATATATATATATATATATATATATATATAGCAAATGCATTATGTGGTAGTTACAAGTACGTTACTGTGTTAAGTTTTCTCATGTTTTTCTCTTACAAACAACTTGCGGAGGTTAAAAAAATCGTTTGCTGTTAATTACGATTTCCATCGTTGGTAGTCCATGGACTAAAGCTGTTTCCAACCTAGTTCATGGACTAGCAACATACAACACACAACTCTTGCACTTCTTGAGAGAATGGTGACATTGTGCAGTAAGGAATAAACCTTTATCAATTAGGCGTCTGAAGATCTACCTCGGGGTCTTCTTGTCAATCATAACACACAAACATTTTTTTTTCTTTTTTGTACTGCATATGCTATTCCTTTAGCCAAAGTAATGGTAAATTGTTGCACATGGGAACTGCACTAGCTTAATATATCATCCTAGTTCTTTCTTTAGAATAGTGGAATAATTATTCACTGTCAGTGAGCTAATGTCTTTGGATGCACCATCCGTTTATTTATTATTATTTTTTATTTCCGAGCATTGTGATCGAGGCGAATTCGAATCTCTGACCGACTTAAGAAGCGCAGTAGTTAAAGGCATTAGACTCGCATTCAGCATAAACGGGATTCCCTGTCCATTCATCCAGATTTAGGTTTCATTTGATTGCCCTGAATCGCATACGCGACTGCCTCAATTATTCCATTGGAAAAGTCACAGCCATTTGACTTTCACATCCTTTCGCAATCTGAGCTGGTGTGCCGTCTCTAATGATCTCGCTGTCAACAAGACGTTAAATCTTTCTTTCTTTTTTCTTCCTAGTCTCAGTCCGAGCTTGCTATTTAGATATTCCTTGGACAAAAAAGAAAACAGCGGTCTTAAACAGTAAGGACGTCGGGTCCTTGCATTCTTCTTCAACTCATTAGGTATCTACCTCTAATGACTTCACTATCGAAGGAGCCCTGAAGTCAAATAAAACTAGTATTAATGTATTCCATGTAAGGCAATTTGAACGTACACTAATATGGGCTTCAAGGTAATTCAGTTTCGCCTGTAACTCTCTGAACTCTTCTTAACGTCCGCAAGTGCGTAGCCTTCGCCTTGTTTTGAGTTCCGTACGTACCGCAGTTTCACGGTGAACTCGGGAACAATGAGACTGTCCAGCCATTCCAGGGGACTCATATTGCCGGTAAGACGATATCGCCGCACAGAAGCTGAAACGAAGCGGTTTTCCGTGTTGGCAGCCGGCAAACTGGCAGCAAGCATGCACACAAAACTCACTTTCAGAACCCCGTACTATTCGTCGTCAGCAGAGCTACATCTATTTGACGACGCTTAGGTATAAGTGTCATCGTGATCGATAACACAGGTATCGTGGGTTCTCAGTTCTTCTTTTCTTTGCAGACCACCTTTATTTCTTAAATATGATATTAGATGAAGCGTTAAAATCCACCTTAACGTTGTAAAGCTATTCTGTTTAACAACAAATGCAAAATCCACTCCCATTCAAACCGCACCAAGCCTCATATCGATTCTGTTCATCAGAAGCTGCGGGTAAGATTATTGTACAATTTCGATGCGTTACTAAACGTTCCAGTAGTTAAAGTAATTATTGCATGCCAGTCAACTGACAGATAAAAATGAGAATGAAAGGCAAAAGTTTTATTTTATGGGTTTTCTTGATGTGTGGCACCTATGGTTCCTTTTAATATTTTTTTCTGTGATTGCTATTAATGCTGGATTATTTCTGAACGTGAACGTTGCATCATGGTTCAGATTCCATATTTAACTGTCTCTTCACACAACTGGGTATGTTAGCAGTTTTACACTCTAGAGCAAGGCGGTAACTTTCCACTTGCAGCAGTATCACTCAGAGCAAAGTTTAGTGGAGTTCGAACCATCCTTCGGACAGTCAAACATTTTTTTCTATGTCTGTTACTAAAAGTTAAAGCATGCTGTATTATTCGTCGAGTGAGAGGTACTACTCTTGCAGCATTCAAATCAAGATGTATGTTGTGAGGTGGTGTCATGGTTCAAATGGCTCTGAGCACTATGGGACTTAACATCTATGGTCATCAGTCCCCTAGAACTTAGAACTACTTAAACCTAACTAACCTAAGGACATCACACAACACCCAGTCATCACGAGGCAGAGAAAATCCCTGACCCCGCCGGGAATCGAACCCGGGAACCCGGGCGTGGGGAGCGAGAACGCTACCGCACGACCACGAGCTGCGGACTGGTGGTGTCATGACCAGATGTTTGATTTGTCACGTCATGTGCCAGTACAAAGTCGCGTGATTGATGATTAAATCATAGCAGCATTTTGTTTTGAAGCCTGTCTGTCACCGATACTTTTCTTCGTTCTATTTTAATTTTCTAAAATTGTGAATGGGGTAATCTGGGACGGAATGTAAAATGGTTTTGTTGTGGTCTGTACCAACGTCTGATAGCCTCATACGCTTTACGTGTTTCGTTGTTATCTTATGCTTCGATGACGACCTCTTGACTAAAAAGATTTTACTACACACTATTTCTTTGTTCTTTGTAGAGTTTTTACTTCGTACGACATTTGCGTGGACCAGCGAGTACAGATAAGTATAATGCGCACGTTTCCACGAGTTTATTGCCGAGCGATGGTCTCTGCTAGGCAGAATTATCTGCGTCTGCTGACGCTTGCTGCAAGCGCGAACGTTCTTTTAATTACTTAGTCTTAATGGTTAAAGAGATTTCCCTTACAAAAGCTTATTACTCGACTAGCACACAGCGTGGGCAGCACATGGACTCACGAACCATAACTGTTTCCAGGATTTTCCGTACTGCTGTAATTAACACAGAGATTGTTCGTCTTACAGAGTAATAATTCATTAGTTTGTGTACCAGTTTCTTATATCTACTCCCTGATAAACAACAGCGTGAGCTAAATTAGACAAGACAGCTGTAGTTCGTTTAGTATCTACTAAATCTCTCGAACATGGCAGTTCCAGCTATAGTCAAAAAATTATAGTTTCTGAACAGTCATGAGTACTGTCAATAGTTAAATAATCGGAAGTGAATGAGAGAAAAATGGATACAACATCGGCATCCGGACGTTCTGATTTAAATTTTTTGTAGTGTCCATAAATCATTTGCCGCACGGGGTAGCCGAGCGGTCTTGGGAGTTTTGTCATGGTCCACGCGGCTTCCCCCGTTTCCCTAAATCGTTTGATTTGAGTGGGAGACATTTTCTTCTACGTGTGACGACCTGTTATTTCCTCCATTATTGTACAATTTTAGCAAATGCTACATCTATAATGACCTGGTTGTCGACGTAATGACATATTCTGACCACCCCTCCTTCTTTCGGCCCAGCCATCGTGATCTATGGTTAATTTCGCAGCCTTGTAAATCACTTGTCACGATTTGGAGTCCTACCTCAGACATGAGAGTGGGTGTTAAAAGTGTTTGTACCCAACGCATCCGTCCGCATCTCGTGGTCTCGCGGTAGCGTTCTCGCTTCCCGAGCACGGGATGACTGGGTGTTGTGTGTTGTCCTTAGGTTAGTTAGGTTTAAGTCGTTCTAAGTTCTAGGGGACTGATGACCATAGCTGTTAAGTACCATAGTGCTCAGAGCCATTTTTGAACCCAACGCATCCCACACGTGCTTGACGGGATTTAAGTCGGGGGAAGTTGCTTGACTGTTCATCTGTCGAATATCCTCTCGTTCCACTGTTCGAAGCGATTGCGCATTGTCATCCATAAAAATCAAGTCGTGACCTAATATAGCCCTGAAAAGACAAGCAAGGGGAAGAAGTACAGTGACACAATAAACTCGACCAATGGGTGTACCGCATTCAAGTAGTCGGAGGTCAGTACGTCCATCAAACAATATGCCTCCCCACACCACAACACCTGCACCACCAAAACGACCATGTTCGACAGTGTTCTTGGGTGCATTGCGTGTTCCAGCCTGTCGCCTTGTGAAGGTACGTCTAGAATCACTGCTCAGACTGAATCAGCTCTTATCCGAGAACACGCGACTCCACTCTTCGTTAGTCCGGTCCCTATGCTCTTGGCACCATCGTAAACGGTGCCGCCGATTTGCGGGTGTCAACGGCGCACAGTCTATCGGTCTCCGGGCAGTAGCCGTGCCGCTGTGGACTATGTAATTGCGCACTTCGCAGTCCTGTTAAATATGATTGCAGCTGCTGCCACTATTGGTTCCTTTTTGCCTGTTGCACAATGTAACGATCGTCTGCTGCTGTAGCCGGTCGTGGTCGCTCACCTCTTCTCCTTCGGGCTGCAGTGACTGCGGTTCGAAACGCTCCATATGTACGTGAAATAATGCTGTGAGCAATAATAAATTCCTGGGCTGCACTAGTCACAGTTCGTCCTTCTAACAGTTTCCGAATGATTCTTCTCTGTGTGAAATTATCCAAATGTTGTGTTCGAGCCATGTTATAATGATGAACACCACTTCAGGGCACGCTGCAGCTGCAGCAGCAGCAGCTCGCCGACTGGCACACACTATTTTCCCGTTCCATCAAATGCCACCTGTTGCGTGGACCACCCTGTTTGGCACTGTAGTCATGATGAAGCCATGTCATTTCCAGTTTTCTTTACGTGACTGGGAGACCCCTGGCAACATGCTCCTGTACTTTCATTCATTCCCACAGAATTGTTAACATGTAATGTTACTTCATCAATCTCGTACTTAAATTTTGCGGAGCAGTGTATAATTTTTCAGTAACAGCGTTACACAACGTCTCTAATGACCTCGAGGACGACACATCTTTAGACAGTAACTTTTTCTTTTACTTCCTTCTTGGGACTGGGGTCACAGCTACAAATGAAAGGCATCACTGACAGATACATTGAAGATGTGCGGTACTCCGAGCCAAATCTTTTGTCCTCTTAAGTTATACGAAGAAACGAATTGTTGTGAAACAGTGTGGCACGTTCAGTTCACGGACTTAAGTCTTCCCTTACCGGCGACTGTGACAAATATGTCTGTCGGAACACGCTCAAAGACATGTGGACGGACAGTTAGCAATAATATCTGCCTCTGTACTGTACCTCAGTCATTCTTGTCCAAAATTTATTGCTCCGCTTTGTAGTCGCAGTGCATCAAAATGTATAAGGGTAGCGGCGATGTATGATCCATGTGCTACAAGCGACTTTTTGCACTGCGCGGACACGTTTCCTTTTGCAGTCGCAGGCATGCCAAGCGGACATTTCAAATACTTTCCAAAACTCCTCGTCTCTGCTAACAAATTCAGTATGACCAAATTCAGCGACCTTCTTTTCTCGGCCAGTAGCTCCACCGTTGTCAAGTGCCTCAAAAAATGACGACTGTTACCCTACATGTACATTTAGACTCTGCAAACCATCACGGCGTGTGGTGGACGGAAGTAGGGTAAGGGTATGACCCTGCCCTTCCTATTGTATTCAAGGAAACTTCTCGTGAAGTACGAATGTTGACAGAGCACTGCGTGGTCGTAATGTCTCCAATTCTACGGTTATAATATTTCACGCCATCTTTGAGAGACTCGGCTTGGAAAGGGTGTCCTGGGAATTTTACGAGAAATATTTTCAGTGATAAACGGCACCATTTCATCTGCTACTGGAGACATTTTTCTATAGCACTGTAATGAAGTAAATTTACTTGTATGCGAATATTTCATTTCCCTCGTGTTATTCAAATCTGTCACGGTTCGCGCCTGACAAAGTATGGTAAAGAATCGAAGGACGACAGTGCTTTAAGCAAACTCTTCCGTGGATCAGTTTTACTCGTATGTTTCTACGCGGACCTTGCAATGAATCTCAGTCTGGTAATTGCTTTCCTGACAACTAGATGTAGTAGCTGTTCCACCTATAAGCGTTCCGCATAAACAATGTTTGACGATTGTGAACGTTTCCAAGAAAATTTCATTGTTGATCTACGCTATTATTACCGCGTCTTTTCGTCTATTTACGCGCAGTACGTTACATTGATTAATACTGAGGTTCAGCTGCCAGTCTTTGCACCAAGGATCCAACGTCCACATTTTGCCTGAATTTTATAATGATGATGCCTGTATAGTACTGCTTCACCCATGAACAACCTCAGAGAGGTACCGACGGTGTCTGTCATTCCATGAGTGCACATCATGGCTAGTGATTGTGCTATCGCCCTTCCCTTGCACACTCTAGACACTACTTTCACTTCTGATTATACTGTATCTTGTCGGTGAGAACAGTCTGTAGAAACATTTTTTTTTTTTGTTATTTAACCGTACGAATTGACAGGATCGTAGCTAACATGACTATTAGTGTACCATGTAAAAGCTTTCTTGGTAATATCCTATGTGATTTTTGCTACGCGTGCATTATGCCTTAGTTTAATATTGGAGACATCCTCAGGGGCTATAAAGACCCACCTACTATCTTCAGAGTCAAGTAATGTGTAAGAACCAAATAGTTCTAGGCCTAATGTCTATAGAACAAAAATCACCTATGATGTACAAGGGCTGTTTGGAAAGTAAGATCCGATCGGTCACGAAATGAAAACCACAGTGAATATCAATTTTTTTTATTCGCAACAGTTAGCCACACCTTCCAACCACCTCACTGAATAGTCGCTGACTTAGACATTTGTCATGACGTTGAAAACTTTCCGTTACCGTCGTCGCAGGAAGTAGCCGCCGGTGGCTCCCGCTAATTCTTTACGCTGGTCTACCTTTCGTTGTCTGTGCCAAAATGTTGTCTTCGTAGCCATGTGAGCAGAGATGAACAATGGAGGGAGTCAATTAAGGTCTGTATTGTGAGTGATCAAACACTTCCCATCGAAAATTCTGCGGGAGCGTCTTCATTGCCCCTGCAGAATTCGGCTGAAAATTGTCTTGGAGAAAGAAAGGCATGACGTTAATGTTATGTGGGCTGCATAGTCTCAGGCGAAATCTCTCACCAGATCCACAGACTTCGCTGGAGACACTGTTGTTTCAGGCACTTCTACGTGATCACTTTGTGCTCTGAACTGAAAAGACCGACTTGAAGCGATCGACAGGCACACTAAAGACACTGCTCAAAACATCTGTGCGAAGTTCCATCGAATCTTCACAGTGGTTTCCATTTCGCTCCTAATCGGACCTTTCTTTCAGAATACGCCTCGTAAATACCGGCTTTGGGAGCTTACATTTGTTGATAACGTGGACGCATCTAATACAGTGGCGAAAAAAATATGGCAACACCAAGATGAATTTGTGCGACATAAACGAAAGTTAGAAGGCGTGTTTCTACATCTGAAAGATGATGTCTGTTCAAATTACACAACAGTCGCATAAGAGCGGCGTAGTAGCAGCACTATGAGGGTGCAAATCAGGTTTACTTTAAGTATACGCTGTAATGGTTGTGAGCATTAGTTACCTTTGAGAATGGACGTGATGAGTTGATAATACTCAAGAATACCTTTAAGGCTACAAAGTCGCCATTATCAGCACCTAACTGAATTTGAACGAGGTCGTGTAATAGAGCTACGAGAAGCTGTATGTTACTTTTGCGATATTGCAGAAAGACTTGGCAGGAATTTTTCCACTGTACACTGACTACACTATAGTCACGAGAATGTTCACGTGGGACTACCGAGGGGGAAGACCATCGTGTTCGGCGTATGGTGTTAGCGCAGCGTACTGCATCTGCAGGCCGGCCGGTGTGGCCGTGTGGTTAAAGGCGCTTCAGTCTGGAACCGTGTGACCGCTGCGGTCGCAGGTTCGAATCGTGCTTCGGGCATGGATGTGTGTGATGTCCTTAGGTTAGTTAGGTTTAATTAGTTCTAAGTTCTAGGCGACTGATGACCTCAGAAGTTAAGTCGCATAGTGCTCAGAGCCATTTGAACCATTTTTTTTTGCATCTGCAGCAGCAATTTAAGCAGCAGATGGCACCACAGTGACACAATCAATAGTACAAATCGGTTGCTTTAAGGTTAGCTCCGAGACAGACCCCCCTTGTTGCGTGTATTCCACCGACCACAAACCACAGCCATTTGCGACCTCAGTGGCGTCAAGCGAGAGCCCACTGCAGGGCAGGTTGGAGGTCTGTTGTGTTCTCTGATGGAAGCTGGCCCTTAACTTGGTGCCAGTGATGGCCTTGTGTTGGTTAGAAGAAGGCTAGTTGAGCGACTACAACCAAGCTGCCTGCGTGCTACACACACTGGTACTACACCTGGAGATTTGGTCAGAGATGCGATTGCGTACGATAGCAGGAGCACTCTAGTGGTTATCCCACGCACCCTGACTGCGAAATTGTACGTCAGTCTGATGATTATACCTGTCGTGCTGCCGTTCACGAACAGCATTCCAGGGGGTTTTTACCAACAGGACAACGCTCGCCCATATACCGCTGTTGTATACAGAGTGTCGACATGTTCCCTTGGCCAGCGTCGGCAGCTGTGGCCGAGCAGTTCTAGACGCTTCAGTCCAGAACCGCGCTGCTGCTACGGTCGCAGGTTCGAATCCTGCCTCGGGCATGAATGTGTGTGATGTTCTTAGGTCAGTTAGGTTTAAGTGGTTCTACGTCTAGGGGACTGATGACCTCAGATGTTAAGTCCCATAGTGCTCAGAGCCAATTGAACCATCTCTGTATTGACCGACCAAATGCAACAGTCATGGTGCTCCATCCCACAAACTGACATCCAACAGCTGTACAACACAGTGCATACACGTTTGCATGCCAGCATTCAACAGTCTGGCGGTTACACCGGTTAAAAATGTACAAGCATTTCACATTTGCAACGGCTTATCTCGCGCTTACATTAACCTGTGATTTTGCAGTGTTAATCGCTTAAATTATAAGTCAACCTAGGCAAATGTATTCCCGAAATTTCATTACACTATATTAATTATTTTTTAGTGGTGCAATCTTTTTCCGTCAGTGTACTGGTGCGTTTATTGCTGGGACTTAACCAAAATCGGTACATCTTGAGCTGAGATCGTTGTTTCTTAATGCCACAAGCAAACTCGCCGTTTATGAGAGATAGCTTCGTAGGGCTGTATAGTTTCCTACTTCACTTGGTAAATTTGCATAAACCTACCACAGTGTTTTCGTCATAGCTGTTAACGCCATCTCTAGAAAGGTTCCTATAGGGCATGATAAATGAATACTGACAACACGTTCTTTACTTTATAAACCAGAAGAAACTCATAGAATACTTTACCTGTCGACCCTATTCGTGCATAGTTTTAGGCAATATTATTCCTTTTTGTATGGCTAGCAAATAATGTTAATGCGTCATAATGTACTGTTAAACTGCTAAATTTTGGTTTCCCTGTCTTACTAGTTCACTATTAAGTCGTTTCGTTGTATCACTCTCGTGTAAACAGGAGGTTGCGATGTATATTGTTCTTCTGTACCATGAATGACATAATTCATGGGGCATTTCCATTATTACAGGCACAATAATTAAATCCCTGCTTATTTTAATAGATTTAATCATTGGATAATGCGAACAGCGGCGCGCGTTAGTATTCCACTGCCGGTATTCGGAGAGGCGTATTAACGATAACGTCCAGTGAGACAGACAGCCTGGATGCTATTATTTGGAGGTTTCCCACATCCGAGTAGGTGAATACCGTCGTGGGGAAGGGGCAGGGGGGGGGGGGGCGATAGCGGCATGGATGTCATTCGGCCACCCACTACCACTAACACCGCCAAATCCAAATTGACACACCGACCCCATGAAGATGCGGCTATGGGGGCAGGAAAAAGAGGAGGAACCGTTGTAGTTTCGTTCCTGTCATCCCACGTGTCGTCTGCAGCTTTAATTAGTAAATCATATTTGTCATGCAGTCTCTTACTGGTTTCTCTTGGATAAAACTATTGATTTTGGAAATATTTGTATTCGATACTTTTCTATCCAGTTGATGCGTTAAGGATCACTGTCACAAGGAGCTCCACCTCATTGTATTTTTACCATTCCGCCTGGGAAAAAGGAGCACACAATTGTGGAAGGAATGAAGCTGCATGGATTTAGAGGAAACGAGAGAGTATGCGAAGGCTGCGGGATATAAAGCTGTCATTGCACGAACGAGAAAACGAGCACCCTGATTTACTGACTTCGGCGACAGACATGAAAATGCTGTTTAAGAAGCTTTAAGTTATGTCGGCGGTTCCGATACGCGATAAGGGGACTTATCGCAGTGCACGGGGAGGAAAAACAATAAAAATACTGAAGGTGTTGAATGCTTCTCGTGTGTAGGAAATAAAAGTATAATGAATTATATCAGGAATGAAGAAATGGAAGCAACATTAAATCAGCT
Source organism: Schistocerca americana (assembly GCF_021461395.2). Lineage (NCBI taxonomy): Eukaryota > Metazoa > Arthropoda > Insecta > Orthoptera > Acrididae > Schistocerca > Schistocerca americana. The sequence goes on from NC_060130.1 coordinate 663,106,078, forward strand.
GAAGGGCTAGAGAAATAAAAATAATGCCGGTCGGAGTGGCCGTGCGGTTCTAGGCGCTTCAGTCCGGAACCGCGTGACCGCTACGGTCGCAGGTTCGAATCCTGCCTCGGGCATGGATGTGTGTGATGTCCTTAGGTTAGTTAGGTTTAAGCAGTTCTAAGTTCTAGGGGACTTATGACCTCAGCGGTTGAGTCCCATAGTGCTCAGAGCCATTTGAACCATTAAAATAATATCGAAATCAGTCTCCTCGGAGTTACGTGATCATGACGAGCTTTATTCTCCACATCATCCTATACGATTGTATTATTTTTACTTCAGGAAGTTAGATTCCGTAAAATGGGATTGTTAAATAGCACTGAAAACAGAGTGCGACTCTTGCTCTTTTCAACGTCGTATTTTCGGTTTGCTTCGCTGTAATATGTGACTTATAAAGTGGTGCAACCATATTGATAGATCAGGGATGAATGTAATTGTTTTCTCCACTTTTCACATATTTTGCACAAATTTAATGTTATGGAACTATTTGAAGGTCTACCTCAAATCAATGTGTGCCTCACTGAACAAATTATGACAACTTTTGCTTTGTATCAACTCGTCGGATTTAGCAATATCGCAGAGTAATCAGCTGCAATCAGGTTGTGAAGATGTCGCAGCGGAAAGCGGTGGCGGTGCCTGTGAGGCGGAGTGATACCGTGTCTGCCGCTCGACTGCACTTCAGAGTTTTTGTCCAGCCAGGACCGAATACCACGTGGTCGTCTGCTGCGACAGTCCATCTGGCCAGACCTCTTTGAATACATTGCTGTGTGGACTTTTTCTGTGCAGTAATGTTACAGTGCTGTGTTACATGCTCCTTCGTATAAGGTGCTCTCCTTTGGGCACCGTTCCAGCGATTTGTGATGTTTTAAGAACACTAAACGCATTTCTTTGGCCCCAGACGTTGGCAAAAAATGCAGCAGATGGCCGCACTGCCCATTTCCCCTAGTGGAAGTAACGTCACGTCACACTATAAGATCTATAACGGAAGAATGTGCAGATTCTTCATCCAATGAGCACGAGCTGGGAAGTGTAACGACCCAACGATGAAATAAAAGGAAAGAGTGTTGGGTCGGCAAAAGTTTGATTTTGAGAAATTAAGTACAAGGAAAGGTTCGTCTAATGTGCTCCCCAGGCCTCGAGTTGTCTGTACTAACTTAGAGAGGTTGGACAAAAATGCGGAAACACCAAAAACACGTCATATTACCATACCTAATACGACGTAGGAAACTCGATCAAGACAGCTTCGAGCCGTCTAGGAATGGATAAATATAGATCCAGTAATGTTTTCAAGGGAATCTTATACCATTGTTCCTGCAAAATAGTGGCAACTTCAGGTAACGATGATGGAGGTGGATAACAATCACGCACTCTTGTCCCCAAAATAGATCACGAAAGATCAGTAAGATTGAGACCTGGTGACTGGGTTGGCCAGAGGAGGGGTGATAATTCATCCTTGTTCTCACAAAACCAGTCGTGGAGGATGTCAGCCGTGTGGACAGGGTCCTGTGGTCTTGGAACACAGCATCACCATTGGACGAAAACTATTTTGCCATAGGATGAATCTGTCAACTAAAATGGTCACATAACCCTTGGCAGTAATCGGACCGTGAAGAATAACCATGATGACCATGGAATACCACGATATAACTGGCTAAATCATCACAGATCCGCCGCCATGTTTCACTCATGGGACGTAAACTCGGACAGAACTTGGAAAGTGTGAAACATGACTCATCCTACAAAAAAAACTTTCCTCTATTGTTCCATAGTCCAGGTTATATGACTTCGGCCCCACGTTTTCCTGTTACAGACATTTGCATCATTAACGAGAGGTTTTGAAGTTCCAGCTCGCCCTGCGATTCCCAGCTTATGAAGATCCATTTTTGGCGTTTTGGTGCTGACAGGTACCGCGGGTTCGAAATTCAGTTCTGCAGTGACATTTGCAGCCGTCGTCCTTTTAGTTTTCGTCAGAATTCTCTTCAGTTCTGACCACCACTGGCACTTGTAACGTGTTGAGGTCATTGCACAGATGTTGTTTGTGGTCAGATACAACAACGGAACTTGCAGGCTTAGCTAGCATCTGCATTTATGTTCAAAAATCCGTTTCTCTCAATGTTTCCATATGTTTATCCAACCTCTGTTCGTTTAACATTTACAGATTATCAGCCACTTCCAGGTCGATCAACAATATGGAAGGCCACTTACGTAGGTTGTCCTACGTAACGTCGACGTATCAAAGCGATTCAAGTTATTGGAACAAAGGCTTCAACGAGTAATAATACGCAGGAAAGTGATCATTTTGATGCATGCATAACATTCATATTTTATTATTCATTGAACTACTGAAACAGCTTTCGTTTTCTTAAATAGAACGATATATTTTTAACGACAGTTGACGTGCTCTCGAAAACGGAAGTATAGCTCTTGTTAATATTGTCAGTGAAACATTTAGTACAGTGCAGATATATGTTAAATTTGAAGGGTCAAACCACCGAAATAGTGAAGTTTTCCCAAGTTGTCGGCGTAAAAATACCGTAGCGGAGTGACAACTCGTTGTGGCGGAAAACTGGATCTTCATATTTAGCGCCGTTTATTGCTCTTTTAGTGACAAGTTTCATCGAAATCGGTGTATTACTGAGCCTCTTTTCCCGATACACTTTATTATAAAAGTCACATCATTCCATTAAGTGCCATTATTCCGTTATAATATTGATAGATAAAACAGTTACGAGTGTTAACGATGTACTAAAATACTCGTTCCTCCCTCACTGTCACTCTTCAAATATTTGTTTCAATGTCCTGCACCGTTTCCGAAAATTAGTGGTCTCCATATTAATGGAAAATATTGTGTCCTCTTTCCAGGTCGTTTAGACGATGTCTTGATCTGTGGGTGGCGCTTTTTACATCGACTTCTGGGTTTGGGGTACAGACTTAAGCATTCTATCCCTCTATCTTCTTTATTCTTTGGGTGGTTCCCGACGAACGACTCTATGACTCTGAAAGAGGGATTAATTTACTTTACTTCAATTTAAGAGTTTTAACTTCTTCTAACGGCCTGTTTATATGTCTGTATTTGCCTTAATATTTTTTCCCCTTCTTGTATATTTGACAATCTTCGATCATAATCTCTCTGGCCAGAAGTATCAAATATCGGTATAACCAGTATGTCTCGCTGTATGACTTATAAGACATATAAGGAACGCTCAATTTATTTAACTTCGCATACTCGCTTGAATATCAGACTGTATGAATACACCATCGGAACAGAAGTATCTGGACACTTTTATCAAGAAATCAGTAAGCGGCGTGTCCACCTTTCGCCATTATGACGGCTTGAACCCTGCTGGTAACCCTCCCAATGAGGTGTTCAAAAATGGTTGAAATGGCTCTAAGCACTATGGGACATAACATCTGAGGTCATCAGTCCCCTAGACTTAGAACTACTTATACCTAACTAACCTAAGAACATCACACACATCCATGCCCGAGGCACGATTGGAACCTGCGACCGTACCAGCAGCGCGGTATCAGACTGAAGCGCCTAGAAGCGCTCGACCAAAACGGCCGGCACAGTAGGTGTCTGAGTGCCTGTGGAGTGTGGAGCAATGGCAGCCCAGCCATCCTCCAGAGCCGAAACCAGGAAGATAGTGATGTTGGGCGCTAGGGGCTGGAGCTAAGACTACGTTCTAACTCATCTAAAAGGTGTTCCATTGGGTTTAAGTTCGGGATTCTGGGCAGGCCAGTCCATCTGAGGAATGTTACTGCCCCCAAACCAAAATCTCACAGATGCTGTTTGATGAGAGGCTACATTGTCATGCTGATAAAAAACAATCATCGTCTCTGAACTGTTCCTCTACCGTACGCAGTATACAATGCTGTAAAATGTAGCATTTAACCTTTTCTTAAACGCAATAAGGGGACCTCACCGTAACCACGGAAAACACCCCCTTCGGTAGCACCAACTTCTCCGTACTTCGCCGGCCGGTGTGACCGAGCTGTTCTAGTCGCTGCAGTCTGGAACCGCGCGACCGCTACGGTCGGTGGTTCGAATCCTGCCTCGGGCATGGATGTCTGCGATGTCCTTAGGTTAGTTAGGTTTAAGTAGTTCTAAGTTCTAGGGGATTGATGACCTCAGATGTTAAGTCCCATAGTGCTCAGAGCCATTTGAACCATCTCCGTACTTCACTGTTGGCGCTACGCATGATGACAGGAATTCGCCAAACTCGAACCCTTGCATCGGACTGCCCGTGGTATAATTTAATTCATTTCACCATATCCCTCCATTCCACTGAACCACTGTCCTGTGGTGTCACTCTGTACATCACCTTAGCATTGACAACAGAAATTTGTGGCATATGAGGAGTTGCCTCACCATTTACCCCACTGTTTTCAACTATCTACGCACAAGTTGTTACGCTAGCTGTACGGATGGTAGCACTGTGGAACGCACTAGTGACTCCTTCTGCTGATTTCATGCAGTTTTTCACAATCACCCTGTCCATCAATACATGAGGTCCGCCTGGTCCTTGTTCAGCTGTTTTCGTTTCCACTTTACAGTCACATTACCAACGGTCGAATTGGTCAGCTTTAGAAGGTTGAAATATCCATGATGTGTTTGTTACTCAGGTGACATCCAGTGACTAGTCCACGTTCGAAGACAATGGGCTCTTATGACCACCCCATTCTGCTATTACAGCTTCTCTACTGACAATAGAATACAGCTAGTGATAGATTCCTCATTACGTGGGGGTGTCCGGATACTTTTGATCAAATAGTGAATGTACAACATATAAACGGTTAAAACACGAAAATATCCACAAAATATTTGAACTATTCACAGGAGAAAAATGGTTCAAATGGCTCTGAGCACTATGGGACTCAACTGCTGAGGTCATTAGTCCCCTAGAACTTAGAACTAGTTAAACCTAACTAACCTAAAGACATCACAAACATCCATGCCCGAGGCAGGATTCGAACCTGCGACCGTAGCGGTCTTGCGGTTCCAGACTGCAGCGCCTTTAACCGCACGGCCACTTCGGCCGGCATTTACAGGAGAAGTGGCGTACAAGACTGTCCCTCCGTTGTCAAGTGTCAAGTGTGAATAACGAAGGAGATACAAAATAGGATAGGCGTCTAGCAACAGAATAAAAAACTGTCTGAAATCATCGTTAAAAAGTTGGCAGTGTACCATCACTGTCTAGCTTTTGAAGAGGAGGAGGAAGAGAAAGAAGAAAAATCTATTTGCGTGTTGGAGCTCAACTTGTAACTTCGCAGTCAATAATCAGTTGCCCGAACGAATTGAGTTCCTTCGAAAGCGAAGGGAGGTTGTGTTTCTTCACGCTCCAGTTGCGCGATGGATGCGGCCCTAGCCGGGATCTCCTAGAGGCGAACTAAACAGTCGCTTTGCGGAGCTCCAGTGTGAACGTAATTGCCGCCGCTGGCTGGACGCCGTGTTTTGGCAGGCGGGGAGCTGCGGTAATTGGCCGCCGCCGTGGCGGCTGCCGCTCTTCTTGTTCTCTTTCCTCCTTTTCGTGGCCGCCTGGAAAGTCTTTTGTATTACCTTCCGCATTCTGGCTGCACTTCACCCGCGACTAGCGCACCGCCTCTCTGTCCTCGCCGTCTTCCTGTCTCCCCCTTCCTCTCGGCAGGCTACCTTTCCTACTTTCTCGCTAGGAAAGGAACGCTTTTGTCGGAAGTTAATAGGACTGTTGTGAATTATTATTTCTGGCGTATAGTCCAAGGCGACAGCACATTCCGGATGTTAAATTCGAGCGAATCAGCCTATATAACATAGTGGCCTCGCCGAAGAGACGCGAATAATTTTTGTAATGATCTGCCGAAATGCGATGAGACTTCGAATACTTTCGACAAGCTGGAGCTCAAAAACTCTAATATGTGCAAAGACTGTACAACATTTCCATTTGCTTTGGCCCTGGATGGGTGATAACCTTGTAGACAGTTGGGAAATGTTGAGAAGACTGAGACCCGAACCCGGATAATTCCTTTCGTTGTATCTGCACACATTACTAAAATTCTCTCCTGAGATTTTCTATCTGTGTGTGAAGGCTAATTTCAGGAACTACTGTAGTGAGTTTGATACCATTTAATGGCAGTTGGAACGACCTATCCCGACAATGTTAAATTTAGTGACTTAGCTTCCCTATATTTGAGGAACCATTGTAGCCATTGACATGAAACTTTTGCAGGACATTAAACTGTATGTTCTGTGTCTACTGGACTACAATAATTCCATTTCAGCCACTGCTTTCGTAAATACAATTTTTTAACGAAAAATTTTGTGTACTTTTTTGTACGTTATCCTAAATAATTTTAATTATACATAACATTATGTCCTTCTTTTAGTTCAGTAACCTCAGGATATGTATGCTATTACTCCCTGAAAATTTAAATACTCTAATCGAAGTGGTTTCTGAGATTTAGTGAAAAATGCAACAGAGGAAAATGCAACAGAAAATGTAAATTTTTAGGAACGGCCTCTAAAGTTTCAAAAGACTGTAACTCACTTAATATATGCTTAATTTTTTATTTTTAGTCACTCAGAAGCACCGTGCACCATACTGTATATCATACTCTTGATATTTTTCCAAGTTCTTTCTTCTTTTCTTCCTTCTGGACTCCTTAGTGGCCATCTGTGCTGCATACTCTGCTTTATCAATGCGACCCTGGTCCATTCGTTCAAGTTCTCTGGTGCAGTTTGCTCCAAGATTAATGCCAATATGCTGTGGCACTTTCACCTGCCAATGTTGCCATCATTAAAAACAGTACCAGCATCACTGACTCACTGACTCCCCACTTTAGTGTCCTCACTCCAACAAAAACATTTTTTGGTAAGCGAGTCGATATAATTTTATTGAACGACTCATTTGGATTTTGAGTCTGACCGTCCAGACACTTCTTCAGGAATTCAGGATTTGCCAGGACCCGGAAATGGGTTTTATGATATCCATGACTGCTGTTGGGATGGAATGTTTATGGCTGTATGAAGTGTTTGAGTACTGGGCATTGCGGTAATTGCACCATGAAGCAGATCCAGGAGAGCAAAGGTGGTGTACTGCTTTTTCATCAGTTGACAGTCTGTGGAAGAAGGTAGCCCATACTGCCTGCTTTATTTTCAACAAATCCTCAGTATTATTTCTAATGGCCATCCCATAATACTGCTGTAGTTCATCAGTCATTTTGTCTGTCTGTCTGCCTGCCTCTTATGGTTTTACCATCAGAAAATTTATTGTCTCTCAAACTTGGTTTCAACTTCCTCAACCTGGTGCCCATTCTCTTCTGGAAATGATGAACACGTTCCAGTTTTGTGATAATCTTCTCATTATGAGGCTGAGCGGCTACTTCACTGTTATATATTTATACGTCTCAATCATCTACGAACTTAGTGTAACACACTCCTCTTTCGTTCACAGATCGAATAAAAATTTCAGCGGCTGCAGAGGCCTCCATTCCACCGCTTATTCCTTCATAATTTCTGTCACAGATATGCCCTTCTTCATTCCCTGATTTACAGTTATCAAAATGTTTGGTTAAAATCTGAAATCTGTTACCTTTCCAGTATCCACACTGGTCACCGTAACAACAGAATTCTTAGAACTGTAGCTGCGCTTCTGCCAAGTGCGATCAAAAGCTACTGGGATGGCTTCAAATGGCTCTGAGCTCTATGGAACTTAACTTCTGAGGTAATCAGTCACCTAGAACTTAGAACTACTCAAACCTAACTAACTTAAGGACATCACATATATCCATGCCCGAGGCAGGATTCGAACCTGCGACCGTAGCTGTCGCGCGGTTCCAGACTGTAGCGCCTAGAACCGCTCGGCCACCCCGGCCGGCTAGCTACTGGGATGTCAGTCATACCATTATTTATTTCAAAAGCTTCGTATGCAGCATCCTTCATTGACTCACATGCAACAGATTCCACAGCAGCTCCAATAAATCCTGCATACTTGTCGATTTTACAAGGTAGGCGTGGCATATTCATCGCGGCACACATTGTTTCTGCTGCAGTTTGTCCTTTGCCAATAGCTCTCAATCCATAAAACCACCTAACATTTACTTCAAAATAATTATCTTTACACTTACCAGAATTCCAAAATGAATGAGTATATTTACAACTGGCACAATTAATGATACGTTTCCTGGCTATTCCATGTGATATCTCACAGTCTTTATTTAAACTAACTGACCCTCCACATATTTTACAACACACACATTCACCTAACACCCATGTTCGGATATGGAAATCTATCGCCGGCCGGGGTGGTCGAGTGGTTCTAGGCGCTTCAGTCCGGAACCGCGCGACTGCTACGGTCGTAGGTTCGAATCCAATAAAGGAAAAAAAGGCAAGGCAATCCATGTTTCATACCTATACGAAAAATCACGATTTTCTTATTATTCTAAGTTGAAGTCCTCCGCCGCTTTCTTATGTCTGTATGTGTCGGTTACTCTCAGCAACTACTGTAGGGATTTAGATACAGTCTTAACCAATAGACAGAATGATTAGCGAGGATGGTTTGTGTATATGACTTACGACTATCGCTACGACAGAAAAGTCGTGCGGCCGTTAGGTGCTGCTAATCGTGCGAAACCTGAGCACCTTGCTAGTATTCTACTAGAAGAACTAGCCGAGGTATAAACTGAGAGTTTCGCAGTAAACTGACTGTAAAGTACAATATGGAAGGTAAAGAAGGAAGAACAAAAATTGCACATTTTACTGCAGCAAGTTAACAATACGAGTAAATATGTTATCTGACAGCTTTCTCTCTCTCACTCGCCCGCTCTTGTGTGTAAAAATCACACACCGTTCTCATCTTCGGACACCTACGAAGAACGGTATATACAGGGTGGTCAGAAGCGGTCAGAAAAGCTTGTAAAGGTGTTCTAAGGTAAGTTGTGCTGTGAAATAATCATTAAGTAAAAAAATTAATACCTTGCGCCGTTTCCTAGTAACTTAGCATTGAAGTTGGCCAATCAGGCCGTTGGAAGCGCAAATTGAAGCGACCCGCCAGGGACGGTGTCGCCAAACGCGTTCTTCGTTGGACATGGGGCGGTAGCAAGAATCGAACCCGAGCCAAAGGTTGAACAGTCTCGTGCGCTATCATCTATGCCAGGAGAACAGCTGTACTAATTGTATCTGGCGGTCCGATTGAATTTGCTCGCGCAATGGGCTGATTGACTAACTTCAGTGCTGATTAACTGCGAAACGATGCAACGTATGGAATTTTTTTCTTAACAATTATTTCTTAACACAACCTACCCTTCAACTCCCTTACAGGCTTTAGAGGCTGTTTCTGATCACCCTGTATAGTTTCTGTTGATAATTGGTATGATTTCTACACATGCAACCGAATAATCCAAAGATGACACCTAGTCATGGTATTTTGCAAGGTCCAATTGGAGGTGGCAAGACTCCTATCTTCCTCAGACCTCTTCAGACTACCTCACCCAGCCAGCTAGGTAAAGTGTTGCCTTTAAGTTAATGTGCTCTCCGAATGACGTTGGAACCTGACAGTTTTCATATTAACAAATCATTGCTAGAGGTGATAACTGACGGATAAAAGAATGTTACGATTGACTGAGGACTGAACCTCTAATCTTTGAATGTATCTATTTTCGCTTTCATACTTAGCCACTAAATTATAAAATTACGTCGAACATTTTAACCCCTTTTTTGCGCTGCAATGAGCATGATAAAATTATGAAGTGACACGATATTCCTTACGTGCTAATTTACGCCGAAGTTGTAAATTTATTGCTTGCCGACCACAGCAAAACAATTAACACAGATTTTGATACAAAAGAGAATGTCTGACATGGTCTGCATCATGATTCCACAACATCATCGAGCATTTCACACTAGGGGCCCTGTGACAAGGTATGGGAGTTAAAGACGCTTGTTCGTCCTTTTTGGAGTACTGCTGCGCGGTGTGGGATCCTTATCAGATAGGCTTAATGGAGTACATCGCGGAAGTTCAAAGAAGAGCAGCTCGTTTTGTATTATCGAGAAAGACAGTGTCACGGATATGACACATGATTTGGTGTGGACATCATTAAAACAAAGGTGTTTCTCGTTGTGGCGGGATCTACTCACGAAATTTCAAGCACCTACTTTCTCCTCCGAATGTGAAAATAATTTTTTGACACCGAGCTACATAGGGAGAAACGATCGTAAGAATAAAATAAGGGATTCAGAGCTCTCATTGAGTTTTCAACAACTGCAACATAGTATGCGATTGTTCCATACTATTTATCGAACAGTGTACTATGTTGAATGAGAAAAAGAATTTTTGGTATTACATTTGTGAATATTGCACGTACGGTGGCCTCCAGGAAGGCTGCTTCATCCTGAGAGGGACGCTGGACCAGTAGCGGCCACCATGTCAGCAAGAAGCGGCCAGGCGCCTTTTCCGGTTACGACCGCATTCAAAACCCCCAGCAGGGTGAACGGCCGCAGGGCGGTGCGTGCTTCTACAAAGAAAATCAAAAAGTAATTGCACTCGCCGTTAATTGTGGATGTCGCGCAGGGCACAGACTCAGTAAATCACTTGCAGCTGATTGAAGATGACAGCTTCATGCGTCTCACGCTTTTATCAGTTTGCCGGACCATCTCGCAAAAGGCACCGTCACAAGGACTGGGTCAGCGCCAAGTATCAAATTCATGGAACTCCACCTAGATAGTCTTTGCTGGTAGCTTCGGTTGTTCGCTTCGTTTTGACTTCGAATTTGGGAACAAACGTTTGTATTTTATCTAAAGTCAATAAAATCGCAACATTGTTGGAGTATTTGAAATTCTTGCGTACTAAAGGTGGTTGCACTTGCTCCGCTTTCAACATACGCTACCCACAATGAAAACTTAAATAAATAGTCGTATTAAACAATTGTCACCTGGGGTCGAGGTAATAGTTAACAAAATTGGTGAAACCTATGTCACAACATTACTGTATTTGTTTCCCAATTTTCACATTATGCAAGTTCATTAACGTTTTCGTTTGCGTTCTGTTTCAAGTTGATGATCTCAATTACCACATTTATACGTACTGTCTGAAAGACGTTAACTTTGGAATCAAATTTGTTAATCAATATCGAGAGCACTGTTCTTCAAAAAAACAGAATATACCACTTTTCCTGTCAGAATGGGTGCAGTTGTCATTACACGTAGAATACTAGCAAAACTACATTAATTCATTCGAAGAAATTCTAAGTATGACATATCGGAGGTGGACAGCTTCAATGCACTGAGATTTACAGAAGAAAACAACGGGTAGATTGGTTCTCGTATTGCAGTTACGGTAAAATAGTTACGCCAGAAGAACCACAGAAGAACCTATACACGCAAAGAGTGAAGAACAGAAAACGTTTACTAACTCTTCGGTAGTATTCCGCAGTATTCAGCATTTATGAGACCATTTCTGTCTGCTAAATTTTCTCTGATCCTTTGTTGGAGTGTGGCAGTATAATAGATTCAGCTGCGTGTCACTTAGCTTTGTACCGAGCAATTGACGCCCCATAAAGTCAGCGCGTCGCTTTGATCTAGCAGCGTTGTCGAGATGGGTCTCCGGTGGCGGCGCTGAGAGAACCTCGATGTCGGCTGCCACGTTTTTCTCCGTCTGTAGCTTTGCTACGTGACTGCTACTTGTCTTTGCTATTACGAGGAATTCTGCAGGTTCATTCTCGTTTAGACTGTGATTCAAAGCCACGTATTAGATGCAAATCTTCGTTACTATTTTCACCTCTAATGTACAGGGATTGGACAAAAATATGGAAACACAAGAACACAATACATTACCACGTTTAATACGGTGCAGGAAATCAGTTGGCATTAGAAACAGCTTCTAGTCGTCTTGGAATGGACAAATATTCGTACAGGTACCGTATGGTTTCCACAGAAATCTTATACCATTCTTCCTGCAAAATAGTGGCAACTTCAGGTAAGGATGGTGGAGGGGGATAGCGATCAGACACTCTTCTCTCCAAAACAGATCATAAGAGCTCAGTAACACGGACGTCTGGTAACTGGGGTGGCCAGGGGAGATGTCACAATTCATCCTCCCACAAAACTAATTCTCTGTGGTGTGACATATGAGAACAGGGACCCTGTGGTCTTGGAACAAAGCGTCTCCATTTTGGAGCAAACATATTACCATAGGATGGAGCTGGTGACCACGCTAAATGGTCACATAGTATTTGGCACCAATGAGATCTTGCAGAATAACCACGATGCCCATGGAATACCTCGATATGGCTGTCCAAATCATCACCCAACCCCCGCCATATTTCACTCTTGGGACGTAAACTCAGCCAGAAGTTGGAAAAGGTGCGAAACAATACTCATTCTACCTAATAATTTTCTTGCATTGAGCCATATTCAATGCTTTATGAATTCGTTACCACGTTTTCTTGTTACGGCCATTTGCATCACTGATGAGTCGTTTTGTAGTTCCAGCTCGTCTTGGGATTCCCTATTTATGGAGCTCCCTGAGTGTTGTTTTGGTGCTGACTGAGTTCACGAGTGCGACGTTCAGCTTTGCAGTGGCTTTCGCAGCTGTCGTCTTCTTTTTCGTCGCAATCCTCTCCAGTGGCCGTCTGTGACGATCACTTGAAATACACTTTCTTGCGCATTGTGACTTAGCAGATGACGATTTTCTGCTTTCCTTGCATACAGTATAAATCTCCAATACGGTGCCTCGCTGCTTTGGTTGCTGAACCATCCACCATACGAGCACCAACAATTTGCCAACATTCGAATTCACTTAGCTCCTACGTTACACACTGATAACGACACAAAACACTATTCTGACCACGACTGAAATTTGCAACGTATTGAGTACGTTGCACAGATGCCCTTCGTGGCCAAATACAATAGCGGAACCTGCAGGCTTGGCTAGCTTCTGTATTCATGTTCAAAAAATGTTCAAATGTGTGTGTAATCTTATGGGACTTAACTGCTAAGATCATCAGTCCCTAAACTTACACACTACATAACCTAAATTATCCAAGTACGAACACACACACCCATGCCCGAGGGAGGACTCGAACCTCCGTCGGGACCAGCCGCACAGTCCATGACTGCAGCGCCTAAGACCGCTCGGCTAATCCCGCGCGGCTGTTTTCATGTTCAAGCATTAATTTCTCTCGGTACTTCCATATTTTCGTCCAAGCCCTGGATGTTGTTTGAGTCCTACTTCTCTCTCTCTCTCTCTCTCTCTCTCTCTCTCTCTCTCTCTCTCTACATACATACTCCGCAGGCCACCGTATGGTGCGTGCTGGAGGGTACACGTAACCTCTCTAATTTTATCTTCGTGGTCCTTACGCGAATTGTACGTTTGCGGCAGTAGAACTGTTTTTAATCAGCCTCAAAACGTCGCCTTCTCTCGTGTGATTCCCATTTGAATTACCGAGGCGTCCCCGTAATAACCGCGTGTTATTCGAACCTACCAGTAACAATTTAGCAGCCCGCCCCGCCTCTGAATAATAATAACAATAATAATAATAATAATAATAATAATAATAATAATAATTATTATTATTATTATTATTATTATTATTATAAAGGAAGCACTATTAAAATGTCGAGCGGGATTAGCCGAGCGGTCTTAGGCGCTGCAGTCATGGACTGTGCCGGCGGTTCTAGGCGCTCAATCCGGAACCGCGCGACTGCTACGGTCGCAGGTTCGAATCCTGCCTCGGGCATGGATGTGTGTGATGTCCTTAGGTTAGTTAGGTTTAAGTAGTTCTAAGTTCTAGGGGACTGATGACCACAGATGTTAAGTCCCATAGTGCTCAGAGCCATTTGAACCATTTGAAGCCATCATGGACTGTGCGGCTGGTCCCGGCGGAGGTTCGAGTCCTCCCTCGGGCATGGATGTGTGTATTTGTCCTTAGGATAATTTAGGTTATGTAGTGTGTAAGCTTAGGGACTGTAACCTTAGCAGTTAAGTCCCATAAGAGGTCACACACATTTGAACTATTAAAATGACGAGAAGTGCGAGTAAATTCTTCAATACGTGATATCCATAACCTACAGCAACAAAATAATAACAAAACATGTTGATTTGGTAGAAAGCGTTCACGCTTTACGAGGAGCAGAAAGAGGGTGGGAGAAGATAAAGAAGAAAGTAGCAGTATGGGAAAGCATTGCGAATAGCGTATCTATAACGCTTCAACGTTGTTAGTAATAGAGAAGAATACTTTAGACCCTTATTCTGGAGAGCGTGTTGTTCTGCCCTGTATAGGTTACTGGGTTACTAGTTTCACAGGTGGACACCTGCAATCCAGAAAGAGTTGTAGAAGAAAACATCGGGCAGACTGGATCTCGTATTACAGTTACGGTACAGTAGTTACGTCACGAGAGGAGCAGCAGGGCTCATAGTCCGCGCAACCTTTGAAGAAGACAAGGGTGAGGTAAACATTTCATGCTTCTGCTCACATGTATATTCCGTTAACGTGAGAAAAACGACAGAAAGAAAGGAAAAAGTTATGTGACTGACAGTTATACGCTAACTCCGACACACCGTCGGTCTTGTTGCATTTAGCGTAACTTATGACTGACTTGGCTGGAGGAAGTAAACAACTGTCAGACAAGTGACGGTTAGCAAATGTAGATGTCACAGCAATACAAGAGCTTTGCTGTACCGACAAGTAACGCCACTGTTCCTCAGTAAATTCGAAATATTCAGACCGTCTAGGATTCTGTACGTGTAATGCATCCCAGACGATATTTTTTCAATTGTTTCCGCGTACTACGAACCCAACTGGGAGCACACTGCTTTAGACTTTTATGACCCTCCACCCCTTGCACGATAAGCACCAAGTAAGAAATATACTACCGTATTATACTGCAAAATACCTAAGACGAAACTAATAATACAAATAACAACTATAATAGCTGCTACGGCAAATATCCAACCAAATAAATTGAATGTCATGAGTTACTGCCCCTATCTATGTTATTAGCACACAGTCACAATACTTTGTAGAAATAATGTGTTATTTGTTAAGAGTATCTTGAAGCTATTGTC
Source organism: Schistocerca americana (assembly GCF_021461395.2). Taxonomy (NCBI): domain Eukaryota; kingdom Metazoa; phylum Arthropoda; class Insecta; order Orthoptera; family Acrididae; genus Schistocerca; species Schistocerca americana. The sequence goes on from NC_060130.1 coordinate 663,121,152, forward strand.
TGTCACACAGTCCTATACGTCGTAAGACGAATATATGTACTACTGATCGAAGAACACCTGTAGATCTTAGTTAAGGTCTCTAGATGCCGCGGGGTCTTGCATTTCACCGGAAAACGAAAATGAGATGACGGAATGCGATGGTGTTCAAACTATGGTGCGACAGTATCCTGGCTTAGATACCAAAACTTGTTGACTGAATTACTAGATGGCGACGTAGATGACAGTGTCCTATTAACGGACGCAGATGATAACCTACTGTCTTTGTTGATGCTTGTAAAGAGACTTACGCCTTGCGCCAGCGGCAAATCACTCCTTCTCTTTTCCTTCGTTTTTCATATTCATCTACAATTACACAAAAATTAGCGATACTTACAGGCACTTCTATCAGCTGCGCACACTGAGAATCTGTCACATTGCCCAATAACGTCGGAAACTGGCAAATGCCTTTTTTTTATGCGTTAAGAATTCTCTCAGAAAAAAATGAGGTTTCTGTATTGTCTGCTCGCTCGATATAGGTATAGATAAATCGGGCTTAAGTGTATTCTTTATTTGGTTACAATAAATGTGCTTAAGACAATAATTATTCCCTTAAGCTACTATTCGGGTCGTGCGGTAGCGTTCTCGCTTCCCGCGCCCGGGTTCCCGGGTTCGATTCCCGGCGGGGTCAGGGATTTTCTCTGCCTCGTGATGACTGGGTGTTGTGTGATGTCCTTAGGTTAGTTAGGTTTAAGTAGTTCTAAGTTCTAGGGGACTGATGACCATAGATGTTAAGTCCCATAGTGCTCAGAACCATTTGAGCCATTTTGAGCTACTATTCGATTACTTTTATTGGCCGTTAGATGATAAAAAAGAGAGGTTATTCTCTATGGTAGATGCATGTCCATACAGTCATTATAAGGTGTCTGAGAAAGGCCGAAACCATGTTCTCGATTTTGATCGCAATTTATCGCAGAATTTTTGTCCTTGGTGTATATGTAATCTGAATTGCCGATACTGACTGATGGAGTAGTTACTTACATGAGAGGTATGAAAACACAGTAACGTTATCTGAGTCCAGCAGAAACTGCCTCTTTTAGGAGATCAAGAACCTACCTTTACTGTGGATGTCAGGCCTTATTATACTCTTTAATTGCAGTTTTAGTTTGATGACTATATCAGTAAACTAGAGATACCTGTTGACTTTTATAATAGCAGGCAGGAAAGGCGTGAGATTAAACTATTAATCTTAATGTTCTTTAACGTCATTCTTATTTGAGCCCTTCCCATTAGTTAGTGCCTTGCCATGTGCTCCAGCTTATAGCTCCGATATTTCCTTTCTTGCTGACGACGTGCTCACTGGACACCGTGCGTGTCTGCTCCATCTGGGTAATAAGACATTCTAATAACGGATTAGATAATAAGCCATTCCAGTACTCACCTGTAATCTCGCGTACATCTCAGCTACTCGCCTCGTCCACCAAAACGAGAGAGCAGTGTCTCTGACGCTCGCTTGCGGCGCTCGCTTAGCGTTATCGTAAGATGAAATAAAATGAGCAGCGTCTGAATGGTACTGTCAATGAATAAAACATGGTTCATAGCTGAGGCAGGCGCGAGGCAGTCTCAATGAGCGGTAACACCCACGCCATTACGTAAGGCGCACTTTCTCTGGCGAATGCACGCAGCCCCGCTGCGCCGGCGCGGCTGCTGTGCGCCGCACCCCACGCCGTCTCTGTCGGACGCACATTCTCATACGTTTTGTTTACCATACGCCATCCATGCATCACAAACCTACGAATAAGTTACGCAATTTCAGTATAAACAGTGCCATGTCAACGTAAAAAAGCGAATATAATTACGTATTGTAGTAATTTAGGCTGACTGTAATAAGGCCTCATTTCACGTTAACAAATATCTTTCAGGCGTTATACAGTGTATAACTGGTGACTGAAGACTGTGTACTGAAAGAAATTACATCAGTTTGTACTTCATTTCCCGACTAATATCCACTATGTGATCAAAAGTATCCGGACACCCCTAAAACATACGTTTTTCATATTAGGTGCATTGTGCTGCCACCTACTGTCAGGCACTCCATATCAGCGACCTCAGTAGTCATTAGACATCGTGAGAGAGCAGAATGGGGCGCTCCGCGGAACTCACGGATTTAGAACGTGGTTAGGTGACTGGGGGTCAATTGTGTCATACGTCTGTACGTGAGATTTCATCACTCCTAAATATCCCTAGGTCCACTGTTTCCGATGTGATAGTGAAGTGGAAACGTCAAGGGACACGTACAGCACACAAGCATACAGGCCGACCTCGTCTGTTGATGATAGAGATCAAAATGGTTCAAATGGCTCTGAGCACTATGGGACTAAACATCTGTGGTCATCAGTCCCCTAGAACTTAGAACTACTTAAACCTAACTAACCTAAGGACATCACACACATCCATGCCCGAGGCAGGATTCGAACCTGCGACCGTAGCAGTCTCGCGGGTCCGGACTGCGCGCCTAGAACCGCTAGACCACCGCGGCCGGCTGATGATAGAGACCGCCTACAGTTGAAGAGGGTCGTAATCTGTAATAGGCAGACATCTATCCAGACCAAAACACAGGAATTTCAAACTGCAAGTACTACAACAAGATGGGGGTGACAAAACTTGGATTTCATGGTCGAGCGGCTGCTAATAAGCCACACATCACCCAGATAAATGTCAGACGACGCCTCGCTTAGTGTAAGGAGTGTAAACATTGGACGATTGAACAGTGGGAAAACGTTGTGTGGAATGACGAATCACGGTATACAATGTGGCGAGCCGATGGCAGGATGTGGGTATGGCGAACGACCGTTGAACGTTATCTGCCAGCGTGTGTAGTGCCAACAGTAAAATTCAGAGGCGGTGGTAGCTTGGGATTCCCCGACGCGTAACTTTACGATTTTTGGCCGAAGTAGCAGAAAAGCAGGGTTTCGTTCTGTTTTTCAAAGCAGTCATAAGACTCCACTATTGACTTTGGTGTTGTTCATTTGTCTTTGGCTTTAGACTGTAGAGCCGTAGCCGCGCGGGATTAGCCGAGCAGTCTTAGGCGCTGCAGCCATGGACTGTGCGGTTGGTCCCGGCGGAGGTTCGAGTCCTCCCTCGGGCAGGGGTGTGTGTGTTTGTCAAAAAATGGCTCTGAGCACTATGGGACTCAACTGCTGAGGTCATTAGTCCCCTAGAACTTAGAACTAGTTAAACCTAACTAACCTAAGGACAGCACAAACATCCATGCCCGAGGCAGGATTCGAACCTGCGACCGTAGCGGTCTTGCGGCTCCAGGCTGCAGCGCCTTTAACCGCACGGCCACTCCGGCCGGCTGTGTGTTTGTCCTTAGGACAATTTAGGTTAAGTAGTGTGTAAGCTTAGGGACTGATGACCTTAGCAGTTAAGTCCCATAAGATTTCACACACATTTGAACATTCGAACATTTGTAGAACCATAAGTGACTGCAGTCATTGTGTTCAACTTCTTCTGCAGTCGATCTGACGCTCCAAAAATGTTTTGGTTGTTAGCTAGGAGACGCTAAAGCAAACAGGAAGAAAAACACAGTTTCTGAACTTACAAGAAGTAAAACACTCTTCTATCTCGCGACAGAAATGAGAAAGAATAAACTGACACAATATGTACCACAATTGCTTTAAGCCCTTGCCTGTTTGAATAACTCTCCAAGCTGTCCAATTTCTAATATGAAGTTACGTAAGAGACAGGGAATAATAGAAATATATTTTATAACGGGTGTGATTTCGGGTGTTAAGCAAAGTGGTCGGAGTCCAGGCAATGAGTATGCATAACAGTGCGGATTGCAGGACTTGTAGAAGGCGATTGGGTCGGTCGTGGAAATACTGTGCATAAAAATTGAATGAACCCACACCATTAAATAATGATGCTGGGAAAATCAAAGAGATCTCAAGTCGGTTTTACTGTCAGTCAATCGCGTTTTCCTTCTGCCTGTATGGTTTACACTTTACAGCCTACCGGAGAAGATCGCTTGAGGCTACACGGCTTTACAAGCCATGTTCAGTGCATCACACGATTAGTTCTTTAGCATATGTGTTGACGCACAATTTCTCGGCGTCGTTATTGGGATGTCAGAAGTTAATTAAAGCGAAAGAAATTACCTTCAGTAGTAATTTATCTGTTGGTATGGTATGAGAATGATCACTTTTATGCTTATGTATATGCTATATCAAAGACTTACACACAGAAACAATGTTTTTTGCCCAGTTACTTGTTAGTAAAATATATTCAGCTCATTGAATATCTTCAAGATAAGTATTTTTCTAGTATCTGAAATAACTGTCTGTTTCGGTTCCATATGTATCTGTTTCGGTTTAAGAACATGTGAGCTTCATTGCAGCTCGTAGTGGAATAAGATTGTGATAATTGAATAGCTCCCTGTAGATGAAACCTGTATTCCAGTCTGAGATTCGAGGCTGTATCTTTTGGATTTCGCTGGTGTTGCTATACAAACTAAATTACCCGAACTCGTGTCTTGCTACGAGGTCAGTTTAAGTGCTGCAGGGATTTTTCTGATGTCTAAAACATCCTCCATTTTTTTGTAAAGGAATTATTCCTTTTCTGTACGAGCACATCTTCCACTCTTTTCGTAAAGAAACTGTTCTTTTCTGTGCGGGATGCTGTAGAATCACAACAGACCATAAATTGTTATTCCACTACTGATTACAACTCCTAGATTATATCCAACTTTTTGGAAAAGAAGCCGGGATAATGCGCATTATTTCATAACTAATGCCCATAAAATCGCTCCTGGTCTTTTGCCTTCGGGTGAGTGCAAGACCTTTTTTTTTTTAAAAATATGCAGACACCTGCTGGGAACAATTCTAGTGCTGTTGAATGAATATGATCACCAAAAATGGTTCCATAGAATTTACTAGTTACCTTTCCCTTCAGTGGTTTCACAGGGCGACCAAAACCCACAATATTACTATCCAAACTACTACGGAATATCCATCCTGATGTTCAGTTTGGAGAACATACTAAGGTAGTCTGCGTTTATGCTTCCCTTGTGTTATGAATACGTAAATAAGAAAATTAGACTCTTTGGACGTCACGACATACTTCCATTGTCCGTAATTTAGGTTTTGTACTCATTACTCTACGTACTCGGTGCCGTACACGCTCCTCTCCTTCTCAGTGATTTAAGAGGTGTTTGGAAATAGCAGCGCTACCGTGAATGTTTTGTTTATAAACTACAACTCTCTACGTTGCAATTACCGAGCGAGGTAGCGCAGTGGTTAACACACTGGACTCGCATTCAGGAGGACGACGGTTCATACCCGCGTTCGACCATTCCGATTTAGGTTTCCCGAGATTTCCATAAATTACTTAATGCAAATGCTGGTATCTTTCCCTTGACAGAGGCACGGCCGATTTCCTTCCCCATCCTTCCCTAATCCGAGCTTGTGTTCCGTCTCTAACGACCTCGTTGTCGACGGGACGTTGAACACTGATCTCCTCCTCCTTCTCCTCCGTAGACATTGTTTTATCTAGTCATATATTAAACTTTCCGACCGTGAACATCTCATTAGAGGCACAAACCCTGCCTCGTCTTCCTATCTCTGTCAGTAGCTTAATTTTTCTTCCACTGCTATATTGCGCAGATGGAAGTTCTTCACAGTCCGTATACTGTTATCATACTAGATAAAGTACAAGGGGTGATCAAAAAAGTGCCATACATGTCTTTCTGGTGCGCGTGAGGTAAATGCGGAAAGGGGAACTATGGCGACGTTACTACCAAATGCGTCCAAACAGGATCAACATGTTGTTATTCTTGTCTTGGGTGGGGAGGGATAGATGCAGGTAGGCATCCATCGGAAAATGAGGAATGTGTAGAGGGCAGTGTGTCTGTTGAAAACCACCGTTATGGAATGGTGCGCCAAATTCCGTGTTGGTCGCGATTCGATGTTAAACTCTGGTCGATCTGGGAGGCCAGTCTCATCCATTACGGATAACAACAAGCGGGCGTTGATGATACGATGGAGGGATGGTTTGGGGGAGGGGGCCAAACAGCAAGGTCATCGGTCCCATCGGATTAAGGAAGGATGGGGAAGGAAGTCAGCCGTGCCCTTTCAGAGGAACCATCCCGGCATTTGCCTGAAACCATTTAGGGAAATCACTGAAAACCTAAATCAGGATGGCCGGACGCGAGTTTGAACCGTCGTCCTCCCGAATGCGAGTCCAGTGTGCTAACCACTGCGCCACCTCGCTCGGTGATTATTCGATTAGGGTGGACTGGTGCGCCACCATTCGTGCGCTAACGAAAGGATCACGAGATCAGCTTCGATAACATGCAACAGATTATCCGACAGGAGTTGGGCTACCTAAGGTCTGCAGCCAGTGGATACCCCAAGTGTTGAATGCCGAACACAAATCGGATGGCTGTTTGCTGACGCACCTGCTACGTTTCAGCGTTGACGGCATACGCTCCTTGAGTACATTGTCGCAGGCGACGAAAACTGGTGCCGACGCTGGGAACCGGAATCGAAAGCGCCGACGATGCAGTGGTTCGTCCATCGTCCCCCTCCTCCCAAGAAGTTCAAGAGCCAGCCATCTGTTGGAAAGGTGATGCTCACGCTGCTATTTGATTACTAAGGCCTAAAGTCTGGGAAAACTGCAACAAAGGGTGCTGCTATTTCGTGATAACGACGTTCCCATATCGAAAATGTCGTAATGCAAAAGCATTATGCGTTTAGCATGAGTGGGAGACACTTTAGCACCCACCCTATAATGGTTTCTCGCCATGCAGTTGTCACGCCTTTGGGCCCTTAAAAAAAGCGTTGAATGGACGACGATTCCTTTCGGACGAGGGTGTGCAGCAGGTAGTTAAGGACTTATTCACACAGCAGGACATCTTGTTTTAACAAACGGGTATTTTCAAACTGGTGCGTAGGTGGGCTGATTGCCTCAATCCTCACGACGATTTTGCATATTGGCATACCGATTTTGGACTGCACCACCTTCGGACGGAAACTTTTTTATCACCCCTTATTGTTTTGGATGACTCTAATACACATGTCCTCTTTAAATTTCTGTTAGATTTGATGAGTCGATAGACCAAACCACTGAAACTGTCACAAACGTACTCACGGCTCAGATTAGTGTTCAGAGACATTATAGTTGAATGAGGAAACAAAGGACCTCAATACGTTATAAACAAATCAGAGTACGAGTTTCGGAAGGATGTTCATATTTATGCCTCCAACCCTTGTGCATGAGGCGAACGGGAACGTTAACGGAACACATTCTGGCCAGCGAAGAGCCTACCGAGGCCAATCCCGAAACACAAAAGCTGCCGGGACATCACTCTTTGTTAGACTGTAATTAAGATGTCGAGGGCCCTGAGGTCAGGCAACTGTGACAGTGATTGTGACCTTTTAATAGACGCGATTAGATCTCGACTTTTGGGCGTTAATAACTGAGCCGCCTGAGATTGAAGTGTCCCAACTGGAAATAGACGCAACTGTCAGAGCTAGCCGAGTGAAAACTGTCTGCTTAGGCTCCCGGACGTGAGAGAGGCCCACGGGAGCGGTAAGGCGGACAAAGGCCGTAGCCGTCCGGAGACACGCCAGGTGGAAATCGAGCGTCCGTGTTGACACGGGCGGGGCGGCGCCTCATTACAGACAATAGACAGCGCAGCCAAATATCGAGAGCGGCGCATGTCCTGCGATCGCCGCGCCGATACGGCTGACGGACGCTCGTGTAATTGCCCTGCCCAGCCCGGGTGTCCTTATCCCCCAACACGGGAAACAGGTCGACAATGGCATACATTAGCATAAAAACTGCTGTTCAGTGTCCCCAGGCTACGCAGTTCTTGGCGTCGCACGTCAGCTTCCGGCCTCTGTCACCTGGTAGCGCGCAACCTCTAACACCTCTAATTTATCTTAGAACAACCAGTGATGGGAATTCCTTTTCCCACCAGTTATAGGTTACCTTAGGGCTGTGCTTGGAGCGACACCACACTGCTGTCTGAATCCGCGGAGGGTTAACATCGGGAATGGAGTAGTCAGTGTGGGCCTCAAAGATTAGGCAGGGTGGATCAAGCTTTCACGTCCCATCGATGACGAGGTCATTAGAGACGCTGCATAAGCTTCAATTGCGCAGAGATGGGAAAGGAATTAGCCCGTGTTCCTTTAAAAGAAATCCCCCTGCATTTATTTTAAGCCCTGAACGGTAACCACAGAATTAGGGAAGCCACATAACTGAACCCAGGTCCTTAAGTTCTTAAGTTCATTTTATTGTTCATCTCGGCTGATTTTGAAGTATTATAACTTCACTCGCATCGGACTGGACGTTTTATACTTTACACCGTAGAAATACGTACTTTTAAGTAATGACTAATGACCTCTGAAAAAAGTGCAATGCCAGACAGAGCGTGAGTCAGTTCAGGAGAACTGCATTGCTGTCCTGAGCAAATTGGTGATTTACTGTTAGCTTCCTCGGATCTCTTGTGCTATTTCAAGTGTGTATCAGTGTAGTGTGCATGACTGTGATGAGTGATTGTGCAGTGTGATGTTATGTATGTGTTGTCGTGGGTGAGTAAGCAGGAAGAACATAAAATCCAGTGCCAGCACGGAGTCAACTCCCCTCGAAGAACATAGTCGAAGTACCCAGTGTCTCGGTACGACAGACGGCTTAACGCTGTTAGGGCCCTTACAATAAGATTGTATTTTCAGCCACGACATTGCCACAGACTGGGGATGAGTTCCCCATGCCACCACCTCTGTCTTCTACTTGCCAACCACAGGATGCGCGTCGAAAGTCCTCTACAGCGCCCGCGTGCGTTTGCAACCTCGACAAATCGTTACCCCAACAACAGCAAATCAGAGTATGTTGGCGATTCACATTATAATGAACGCAACGAAAAATTAAACTTACGGCACAAATCTTGTAAAAGAAAGGAAAGAGGGAAAACGAGAGAGAGGGAGAGAAAGGAGGAGATAGTTTATACATGTCTACGATTTTTTAAAACGATGTATGCGAGGCGGTAGTTAGCAGCATACAGGAAGTCAATGAGAAGTAAATGGTGAGCTGCCATCACTTCAAGAGAGAAACAATTAGTTTATTTTATAGTAAGATGAGATGCGTCTTTCTGTTGTCGATTTAGAAACGACATACCTCCGTCAGTCCAAGTTTCGAGGTTGGGTTAAGAAAAATGGAGAAAATTTAAGACGGTGGTCTTAATGCTTCAGGTGTTCTACACTGTCTCTCCCTACTTGAGTACAACGAAAAAAATGTTCATACAGTACGTGAAAGTTTCAGAAAATCCATCTCTGGGATGTTCAACTCGCACGCCACATGGGCTTGAATGTCGGTTATGTCATTAAAGTGTTGACTCTTCGTGTGAATTTCTGCATTTTGTTGTTTGTGGCAGATTCGTATCGATAATATCAAGTATCGTTAGCCGTCATGATTTTTTTTTCCAGAAAAGAACTGTCCTCGTTTCTCATCCATGCGATTTAAGGTGTGTGGGACAGACTTTGCACACAATTTTATCTTCTTCAAAATGTTCTGGAAAATGTCTTGTGAATATGCTTTAGAGACATTACTCCATTCTGATATGTAATATAACAACGCTGACACACTATGGTCGCACGCCCACAACCTAACACAACCTGCTCACACCTGACTGGTTGAACGCATATCTGTTGTTTACAGTTGTTTGTTCAACATGCCACCGTACTTACTGCGCTAACGTTGCTTGTACGCCATGACTTAAGTCAGTCCAGGACATTTTTGGACGGATGGCGTATTTAAGGACAGATTTGTGGTGTTTTTTCTTTAACTGGCTTTTGGATATGTACGCCAACAACTAGCACATCTGTGCTGTATTCTCCACTTTTTACTGGTCTACTAATCATGCATATTCTAATTACAAATCACACACATTGGATATATGTATCAGAAACGATTTTGCTATTATTCCTCTGGTATTCTACATTTGCAGGATACTTACATAGCAACGACACATTTAAGACCCTCAGTCACGCCCGAAGCGAAGGAAGAATATGCCACCCTCGGTTTACGAGACAGTGACAGCAGCCTAGGATTACGCATCAAACAGCTGAGCAAACGTAGAGTGTGGTAATCACAATTTCCGCTATCGATTTTGTTGTCGGCTACAGTTTCCACAAGTGTATGTATCACGATTTAAACTTCCTAAATTGTACTCTGTATGTCTAACCAAAATGACATCTACAAATCTGACTGTCATTCACTGTGAGCCACTAGGTTGCTCAAGGTTTAGCCACTAACATGACTGACGATGCAGAGAATTCCTTCACAGATCACACAACGTGGTGTCACACACTGAACTCGTATTCATCACGAGCGTGGATCAGACGTACGTCGGACCACCCTGATTCAAATTCTTTGTTGTTTCCCTAAATTGCTTGAGACGAATTCTGGCAGAGCTCCACAACCTATTGTCGTCAGCATCCTTGCCTGTCTGAGCTACAGCTACGCACCTGATGACCTCGATGTTGACGGGAAATTAAACACTATCCTTTCTGTGAGTCTTCAGGTTTTGGCGGCGCAGACTGTTCCATTAAGTTTCGGGTGTGCAGCCGCAAGAATTCTCCTTCGTCTTCTAATATTTCGGCCGTATAACGTTTAGCCATCTTCAGAGTGAGCCGCAAGACTGCCGCTCTAGTGCTCGCTTCGTCCCTTTCCTTTTGCACTAGTATAAAGGCAACTGTCAGGAACAGATAGTCATACAAACTACTCGCTATGGAAATATTTTAGACCTTGTAGCTACAAACAGGTCTGACTTATTGACGATTGTCAGTATAGAGACAGGTATTAGTGATTATGATGTCATCATAACGACGATGGTTACTAAAGTTAATAAATCAATCAAGAAGGTTAGGAAAGCATTTTTGCTAGAAACAGCAGATCAGCAATTGTTAGCATCCAGCTTAGACATTGACATAATTCAGCTTCAGTATGACGGACGAAGAGGAATAATGGGCAAAGTTGAAACGGGTTATAAGTCGCGCTCTGGTGAATTATGTGCCTAGTAAGTGGATTAAGAACGGGAAAGACCCAGCGTTGGTTAATGACAAAAATCGGATAATCCTGAAGAAGCAGAGACTTGTTTCACTCCCGATTCAGAAGAGACTACCCAAATGACTATAGGCAGAAGTTAGCAGAAACTCGTACGTCTGTAAAAAGATCGATCTGCAAAGCATACAGCAACTGCCATCGTCATACCTTATCAAAACATCTTGCCGAGAAGACGAGAGAATTCTGGTCCTGCGTAAAATCGCTAAGCGGGTCGAAGGCTTCTCTCCAGTTACTCGTTGACCAGTCTAGTGTGGCAATAGTAGACAGGAAAACGAAAGCCCAACTTTAAGAAATCGTTCACGTAGGATGATCGTACAAACTCAGCTTGTTCTTTTCCCGCATGATATCGTGTGAACCATGTATGAAGTGCAACGGGCAGATTCCATATTCCTAGATTTCCGAAAAGCGTTTGACATTTGCCCCACCGCGGACTGCTAACGGTGATACGAACATAGGGTGTAGGCTCTTAGATATGTGAGTGGCTCGAAGACTTCTTAAGTAACTGAACCCAGTAGATGTCATCTCTGGCGGATATTGAACAGCGACAAGGGTGTCGTCAAGAGTGCCCCACTAAAGTGTGATAGGGTTGCTGTTATTCTTTATATACATTAATGATCTGACGGACAGGGTGAGCAGCAAAATGTGGCTGTTCGCTGATGGTGCTGTGATGTACAGGAAAGTGTCATCATTGAGTGACTGACGGAGGATACAAGATGACTTAGTGAACATTTCTAGTCATTGTGATAATGACAGCTAGCTCTAATTGTAGGAAAATGCAAGTCGTTGTAGATGAGTAGGAGAAACCATCCCAAAACGTTCGAATACAGTATTATTAATATGCTGCTTGACACGGTCACCCACGCCCGGATTACCGGGTTCGATTCCCGGCGGGGTCAGGGATTTTCTCTGCCTCGTAATGACTGGGTGTTGTGTGATGTCCTTAGGTTAGTTAGGTTTAAGTAGTTCTGAGTTCTAGGGGACTGATGACCATAGATGTTAAGTCCCATAGTGCTCAGAGCCATTTTTTTTTTTTTTGACACGGTCACATCGATTAAATATCTAGTTCTAACGTTGTAAAGCGATTTGAAATGGAACGAGCATGTAAGGATTGTAGTACGGAAGGCGAATGACCGACTTCGGTTTACTGGAAGAATTTTAGCAAACTGTGGGCCATCTGTAAAGGACATCGCGTATACGACACTAGAGTGACCCATTCATGAGTTGTATTCGATTGTTTGGGATCCCTATCAGCCGGCCGGAGTGGCCGTGCGGTTCTAGGCGCTACAGTCTGGAACCGAGCGACCGCTGCGGACGCAGGTTCGAATGCTGCCTCGGGCATGGATGTGTGTGATGTTCTTAGGTTAGTTAGGTTTAATTAGTTCTAAGTTCTAGGCGACTGATGACCTCATAAGTTAAGTCGCATAGTGCTCAGAGCCAAGCCATTTGATCCCTATCAGGTCGGATTCAAGGGAAAGGAGACATCAAATTAATTCAGAGGCGAACTGCTAGACGTGTTACCTGTAGGTTCGAGCAGCACGCAGATATTATGGAGATGCTACAGGAACTCTAATGGGAAAACCTGGAGGGATTCTTTTTGAGGAACGCTGTTGGGAAAATTTAGAGAACCGGAATATGAAGGTGACTGCCGCCAACGTCCACTTCGTGTAAGGACCACAAAGATAAGGTAAGCGAAATTAGAGTACGGGGCGTATAGACAGTTGGTTTTCCTTTGCACTATTTGTGAGTGGAACAGCAAAGGAAATGGCTAGTAGTGGTAAAAGGTAATCTCTGCGATGCACCATACTGTGGCTTGCGGAGTATGTATGTGGATATAGTTGTAGGTACGACCTTGCAGGTTGAAGCGAAGGTCGGAGTCGAGTGATTGGCAGTGAAGGACAGCCGACGGCGCAGGGTATCGAACCCGCAGCTGCTACGGCTGCTGGCTTGTGAATCCCACGGTACAAGTACTAATTAAACGCCGCCGACAGACAAGCGTAGGACGCTCAACAAACAATCCTCTGCTTTAGCTATTAGTTCTCGTGCTACGGGACACGGAAAGCCATACCAACAATTACTGATAAAGCCGCGATAATTGTCGATAAGATTATTTGGGCCTGATAATTACAAGCAGAAGTGAGACTGAGCGAACGGAGTTATCTCGATTTTTCATAGAACGTGTTCTTGCTGTGGTGCTGTTAAGACATTTATACCCGTGGAGGACGGCGTTGGAAGGAATTTGTGCTTTCTCCCTATCTGTTGATACGTGTTCCAAGCATAGGAAAATGACGCTTCGACATCTAATCTACGCTAAAAGTGTCTCAAGAGTTCTTCCTTTCTGCTGTTCTAATGTTTATCCTTTATTATATCGTGCTGAGTAATTCTCTGCAACGAATAATGTCTTTCAGAATACCGCGTATTACTCCAAGTCACTGCGACGAATTTGTTCTGCTGTTGTCTGCGCCTACTCGTCGTCACCGACTTCGACCATATTTATGGTATATGCAGGGCTTGGCCAAAAATGGAAGTGACAGTAGTGGGAGCTCCAGATGGCCGAGTATTTAGAAAAAAAAAATAGCATTTTAAGCGTTGGTCGGGCGAGTCGTGAGCCACTTATGTTGGCGTAGTTTCCATGCAGCGGTTGGCGTAGCGGACAGAGTACAGGACAAGAATTGTAAGGTCGTGGGGTCGAGTCCGTATCTGGAAACATTTTCCAATTTCAGGTTTTACGTTACTTAACTTGTAAATAAACCGAATTAATGCTCGTATTCATTAATATTTTCGTAAAGGGTATGAAAAGGAAACGCAAAGGAAAATTTGAGACAGCAAATAAATTTCCAAGAAGGGACTGTAATTAAAGCATACGGTAGAGGTAAAAATGAGACATTTATAACGGGTGCAAGATTCTAAGAAAATTACGGCTACCCTTGTTTTTACTGCAGATATCCCACCAGCACGTGTAAATAATCACATGTAAAATAATAAAAGTATCTAATTTTATATACAAAGTTGTCGTGTACGAATTACACTCCCTTCCTGTAAATTTATTTGCTTAGCCAAATTTTACTTTGCCCTTCCTTTCCATGCCTTTTATGAAAATATTAATAAATAAATTATACTGTGCACTACTTCAGTTTATTTGCAATATGAGTAGCGTAGAAATTGAAAGTAAAAAAGGTTTCCGCATAGGGACTCGACCCCTTGACCCTCAGATTACCGTTCTGTACTCTTCCCGCTAGACCAACAGCTGTCAGGAAACGTCTCATGCCATATTTTGTAATTGCTTAGCCATCTGCAGCTCTCACTGCTGTCACTTTCATTTCTGGCCAGGCGCCAAGCCCTGAATATACCAGACATTTGGACGAAATTGGCGACGACGAGTATGCCCAGTACCCTCGATAGTCCAAGAGAAAATTGTCCTCTGAACACCACAGTGATTTTGTAGGCATGCTGCTATTGGATACGGTTTGCCTTTGCCTTCCTCCGACCTTTAAACTGTCTTACTCAGCTAATTATTAGATGACGTAGACTTTAAGGTGGACTCTGGACAACTGCATAGCTTTGAATGTTTCATATAAACAGATCGTTTCCAGAGGTGAAAAGACGATAAACGACGGAAAAAAATCCTACGACCGACTGATGACAAAACCCCGAGTCTGTCGACTTCATATCCGACGCCAACCTACTTACCCACCGAGGCATATACTGCGCTGTCATATGGTAGCAAATATATTTGAAAGCGAGAGTTTAAAACTAGAAAGTTACCTCGTCCGCCAAAATTTCTCATAAATAGGCACAGCAATGTTGTAAATTTGCGAAACTTTTACTCGCACGCAGTGCCATTCGTCCTCTGTGTCAGCCGCGTTGGTTTGTGTTTTTAGATGATTTCTCTAGAAAAACAAAGCGCTTTCCACAAATACTGATAACACCTACAAGTTTATGTACATTACAAGTAGAGAGCTTGGTGTCCATGTGAACATAAAACCAAAACAATCGTCGTGGAGCTCGTCCGGGTACAGGTAAGGTAACACGCCATCAGGAAACGGCGCCGTCACGCAAACATGGGGCTATCCTTATGGTTTATTCATGGATGTAGAAAGTTATGAGGCCTAAGTCAATGCCCTCAGCCAATAATGGCGTCAGTACCTATACGACACTGATAAAGAAACAAATTTGGGAGCACATTGCGTGGGCAGCTATAGGTTACATATAAGAAGCCTCTTCGCCGAATACGTGATGAAATAATACAAGCTTTACTGAAATTTCCAAATAGGCTCTTATTTCGACTGTCTTATAGGAGCATGTAACAGTTGATCGACATAAGAAGCGCACGCATTTGTTCGAGCTGGGTTTCGCTTTTTTGCAGTTCCTACGACTGACGTACTGAGTAGGCATGTGAGTGCCCAGGTTTCCTATAGATATCCTATCCACAAACTTGTAATACTTACTGCTTTTGAGCTAAATTCACTAGTTTAATAATTATAGACGGAACTGCTTTTGAGCTAAATTCACTAGTTTAATAATTATAGACGATACTGAATGAACTCTTCATTAGAGGAAACAAAGGCAAAACTAAATCAGGAATCCTGCGCCTCACTTCAGTCCAAATACTCCAGAATACTCGCCTAGTGCATTTATCACTGATTGTTAGATCCATCGCTGGCTCATATCGCTTCATATGACACTTGCCACCCTACGGTCTGGTAATCGTGTTTCTAGATAAGAAAAGACATAAGAAAATGAAAATTACCTGTCGTCAACGCTATCTATGTTGTTACCACGAGGTAAAAAAGCAAAGCTCCACCGTTTTGGCCACAGAAGAACCAATCGGGACCTACCGATCGCCGTGTCGTGCTAGCCAATGGCGTCATTGCGGTGTTAAGAGGCGTGGGTTGAGCACACCGCTCTCCCGGTCGTTGTCAGTTTTACACACCTGGAAGCCACTACTTCTCTATCGAGTAGCTCCCACCAAGGAATAATCCTTGGTAAGACCAAGAATTGAACCCAGGTCCTCCACATGGCCGCCGGCCACGTTGACCGCTTAGCTGTGGAGGCGGACAAACCGCGAGGTAAATACTGACAATATGAGTAAAGTAATGCGTATACTGCTGTTGTCTTTCGTGTTAATTTCAATACTTTGGTAACTGTCACTAGGAAAACTGTTGAAGACTATTTCCAGGGGAAAACACAGAGCACGAGAAAATGTAAACAATAACATTTCGTCAATGGTCCCACAGGATTATAACGCAAAGAAATGTAACGCCACAACAAAAAGAATGAACCTGTGTACACCGTCAGATGATAAAGGCGTTACTACTGCCACAGAGATTGTAAACATTGTAGTGCCCAAGTAAATATAGTTATAATGAAAGCAAACTTAAGAAATGGTTCACGCAGGAGAATCGTACAAACGTACCGTCGTTTGACCATCGCACAGACTCCTGCATGGAGGACAAAGGAACAGGCGTCCATGGAGTAGAGAAACAACTGAAAGAATTGAAAACAAATAAGTCGTCAAGGAATACTCTATGGTATTGGCCCCTTAACCAGGTTGCATTTATTGCGAATCTCTCGGACAGCGCAAAGTCCCAAGCGACTGGAAAAAAAGCGCAGGCGACTCCTGTATTTATGAATGGTAAAAGAACGGACATGCAAAATTACAGACCAATATCCTTAACATCGGTTTGCTGCAGAATTCTTCAACATATTCTGAGATCGAAAAACTTATGTCCACGAATCAGCACGGTTTTAGAAAGCATCGCTTGTGCAAAAGTGAGCTTGCCCTTTCCCCACAAGATGTACTGCGAACTATGGATTAAGGGCAATAGGCAGATTCAATATTTGTAGATATCAGAAAATTTTTTGACACGGTGCCCCGTTGCAGACAGTTAGTGAAGGTACGAGCGTACGGAATAGGTTCTCAGATATGTGAGTCGCTCGAAGACTTTTTAAGTAACAGAACCCAGTACGTCGTCCTCGATGACCAGTGTTCATTATAGACAAGGGTATCATCAGGAGTGCTCCTGGAAAGTGTGACAGCATCGCTATTATTTTCTATACACATGGTGAGCAGCAATCTTCGGTTGTTTGCTGATGGAGCTGTGGTGAAAGAGAAAGTGTCATCGTTGTGTGACTGCAGGACGATGCAACATGACTTAGCCAAAATTTCTAGTTGGTGTGATGAATGACGTATAGCAATAAATGTACAAAAATGTCCGCCTGCTTAGCTGGGTGGTAACGTGCTCGCCTCCCATCCACTGGGCCCGGGTACGATTCCCGGCCAGGTTGGATATTTTCCCCGCTCGTGGACTAGATGTGTTATCCTTATCATCGGCCGCAAGTCACCCAATGTCGCGCCGACTGAAACAAGACTTACACTTGGCGGCTGAACCCGAACGGAAACTCTCGGCCAACAATGCCATACGACCATTTTTTTTTGTGGAAAAATGCAAGTTAATGCGTATGAGTAGACAAAACAAACCCATTATGTTCGGCTACAGCATGGGTGGTGTCCTGCTTGATACATTCACGTCCTTTAAGTATCTGGGCTTAATGTTGCAAAGCGATACGAAACGGAACGAGGATGCGACGATTATGGTAGGGAAGGCGAATGGTCGACTTCAGTTTATTGTGAGAATTTTGGAAATGTGTGTCTCATCTGTGAAGCAGACCGCATATAGGACTCTATTGCGACTTATTCTTGAGAATTGCTCGATTGTTTGGGATGCCTACCAGGTTGGATTAAAGCCATTCAGAGGCGGGTTTCTAGCTTTGTTACCTTTAGGTTCGAACCACATGTAGCTATTACGGAGATGCTTCGGTAACTCCAGTGGGAATCCCCGGTGGAAAGGCAACGTTTCTTTGAAGGTACGCTATTGAGAAAATTTAGAGAATCAGTATTTGAAGCTGACTGTAGAACGTTTCTACTACCACCAACATACAAATCGCCTAAGGACCACGAAGATAAGATACGAGAAATTAGGTCTCGTACGGGGGCGTATAGCAGTCGTTTTACCCTCGCTCTATTTGAGAGTGATTCAGGAAAGGAAATGACTAGTAGTGGTACAGCGAATGTGGGCAGTGAGGACTCAGAGAAGTATTGACGAGGAAAAGATGACAAAGGATTGGAGAAAAGAAAAGAAGATTAAATTTTATGCAATAACACAAAATTGAAGATTTCAGCAGACTAGGGAAAAACTGCCTTAGAAACCTTTATATGTTTGAGGATCGTGTTCACAAATTATAATACATAATCCATTCACCATAATTTAGTTTCTTCACTTTTATGAATATTTTCTTAAACAGTACTGAAAGCACAAAGAGGAAACACTGCTAAAAGTTGAAATAGTGTAGTTACATTCATCGTATCATTTTGGGTGGTAATTTGGATAAAGATAATATTTTAGATTTTTTAAAATTATTCGTGAGAAAACTACGAAGAGATGGCTAAGAAAACGTATTTAGATATTCTTCAATCAAATCTTACATGAAAGCTCAACTGTACCGTAAACCGCCATATTTTTATTTAAAATAAATCTGGCACAGACATTCCTCATATTTTTTTGTATTGGCATGTGCAGAATAGTTCGTCTATTTCCCTTTGAGACCCTAACAATTTAGACTACGGGCGAAGTTATTCCTTCGTAAAGACTTGGCTACGATCAATGTTACGTTACGTACTATACAAAACAGATGAAATTAGTGGGTGGTAAAACCATAAGTGAGCCGGCTACTTCCTACTGAAACGGTAATTGGCAATATGTGGTCGCTAATCTCGCAGTTACACGTTACGTTCACTCTTATGATTTTTTCCTTGTGCTTGCGGCTAGTGCGTTACAGCTTCTCCTCCTTGTAACACAACCTGACGTTGAGGCAACATGTTTTGCGCTTTACCACGTGACATATCATCCCCTCATGTATCGTGACAGCACAATGATGTTACTTAAAAGGCTTATAACGTCGTCCCCGGACATTGTAAGGGTTCATTTGTAAGAAAATAAGTATGTAACATCGTCGAAAAAACCGTTTATTAGTGTTCCCCTGGTGAACAGCTTGTTAAACATATTCTGGTGTGCTTACCTTTTGTTCCCAGCCGTAGCCCACACAAATTTCTAACTGCTTCATCTTGCCGCTTTACGGAGCCTGACCGTCGCTGTTTCGGAGTACCGTCCGTAAACATAGTTTAGAGGCGTCATTTGGGAGTGGCCGCTCTTGCGGTAGGTCCCTGCGTGGGGTGATTGGCCTGTTGGCGTCTCCCTCGCTCTTCCACCCACATATATTCCTGTCTGCCCCTCAGCTCCTCCAGCACTCCCGTTCCCATCGGTACCCGCGCATATCCTTATTCTGTTGACTCGCGGCGTTAACCCGAAGGCTGTTTGTCTTCTCAATAGGACTGATGGCCGTGACGCAGAGCGAAGGATTCAGATTCGTAGTCAGCGGCATCTGCATGTGATTCACAGTTTCATCTTCTCACTTATGTTTCTTAGCAGCTCAAAATTTCCTCTGCAGTTGTTCTTTTCCAAATGTAAAATATATGAAACTTACGAACATGAGGGACAACAGGGTACATTAAGCGCTAATTCACAATTCCACCCTCTCTTTTTTCGAGTCTTTATCGTAGAACTCTTATTACATTGCATTATTATGTCACTTACTGTGTAAATAATATATTGACGAGCCTGTTACTAGCAGCAGGGAACACACCCGAATTTCTATCATCAGAGGCATACATTTAGTTTAATTTATCGATGGTGCCTCATAGTTTTCCAAACAACTTACCCGTATTTCCTACGATATAGCAAAAATGAAATTGTTCTAAACTGTTGCAGACACCCTACCGAGAAATTCTCATTTGTGACACTTACGTTTAAAATAAAGTCGCAGGTATTTAGGTCTGCCTGTGTACATCAGAATGTAGAATGTTTTCCTGGCGCCTGTGCCCAGTATCGGCTAGGAATAGTGAATAGCCGTTGCCTTAAACTTTCTTTAATAGACTGAGTCTGTTGTCGCGGCTTATGATTGCATATCGTGGTAATCGAATTATTACCCCAAGTTTCTCTTTTCATTCATACGGAAGACACAGTCTTGTGAAATTGGATGAATCACCACTTGCTTCGTATAGCCCTTTGAATTAAATACAATTTTCACTCCAATAGATCCATAGTGAGGGGATCCTCCAGGCTGTAGAAAATGTTACACAACAAAAATACACAATGAAAATTTAAAAAGAAAAATATGTGCTAATGTACCTACCACAGATACCAAATGAAATGGACCTCGTGGATGCGAAGCAAGTCAAAAAATCTTAAACAGATTTCCACCTAAAAGGCAATAACAAACTTGTCACAAATCATGTAAGTGTTCAATTGACAGAGGTGCATATGATAATTCTTACGCTACTGTAACCACTCGTCATCAAGTAGAAAAAATCGTTTTTCAATACTTATTAGTCAAGTTATTGCACTCAATTTTTACAGTAATCAGACTGTACTATTTGATAGTAATAATAATATACACACAGCAGTCAGTTCTGCTAATAAAATCACCAGTGGAGCAGAAGGTGTTGACCACAAATAAATCGTTTAGGTCCTCTTAAAATGAACTTTATTGATCAGTTTCTTCTGGGTGGATTCCACAGTCACAATAAATTTGAAAAAGGATTCCACCAGGCTATGTTTTAAAGTATTTTATTTTCATTGCTAGTTTCGAGCACTGCTCATTCTCAAGTGCAACTATAGGAACATAGTAACGGATGTGGATACATCATCCTCGTTTCATCAAAAAAGTCACGTGCCATGCATATTGTGCACAGGACGGTCGTCGACAGTCCTCATCTGGTAATGTTTGCTACAGATCGCACTATACACACTTGTTCATGTAACTGACACAAGTTCATGTGAACTTTGTTACTAGTTAAACTTTCTATAGCTGAAACTTCCTGGCAGATTAAAACTGTGTGCCCGACCGAGACTCGAACTCGGGACCTTTGCCTTCGCGGGCAAGTGCTGTACCAACTGAGCTACCGAAGCTGGCAACTTACTGAAAATGTGTTTCCCTGAATGATGGATACGTTTCTGGCCCAAAGCTACCTTTTCAAAGATAATCTTATTTCTATTATCAATTACATGAGGCGAGTTGTCGGTTTGAAAAAGAGATATTATAATGACAAATTTCAGTAAGGAGTAAAATACATTGGGGAGCAATATTTAGTTTCCCAACTCTTTAAACAGGCTTCTGCAGGACGTCCTTGAGTTCACATGACAAATAATTCGTATTATACTAACTTTCGTGCCTCAAATCATTAGTGATGAAAGAATATTGCGTCATTTCTACGTATATGTTTAGGGAGGTGCGTCGCGCTGTAGTTCTGTTGCGCTAAGGTCACGTGGTTTGACGTCTGGTATTCGTGACATACGTGTGACGGAAACTGCTTGTAACATACTTCTACTGGAATACTGCACTCCTTGTCACATTGAAGTATGACAGAATATCGTGCGTATGGAAATAATGGCACTGTTAATACAAATAAATATTTTATTCGCGGGAGAGTGACACATAAATGTTGACGATTTTGAACTGAGAGACACTGAAGGAATTAACCTAATAGATATCCTGTGTAATTAACCTAATAGATATCCTGTGTAAAAATGTTTACAAAATTCCAGGGGCTTGTAATAAGACGAGAATTTAAGAACATTCTTGAGCCCTTAACTTACTGCTTCAACATGGTCCATGAATATACGAGGTGAACCAGAATACCACCAAAAGGCTTTCTGAGGTGGTAGTATGGACCAAAGCAAGCAATAAATGTCTAATAAACGTGGGCTCTTTAATGCATAACTTAAGGGCTATGAGCACTTGTTCATCTTCGATTATGACACATATCTCTTTTACTGCACGCTTTTTGCTTTCCATGTTTTGAGAGGAGGTAGAATGGACCAAAACAAGAAAAGAAGACCAGTAAAGATGAGCTCTAAAATGCATACCGAAAGAGCTATGTGGATGGGTTCACTAGAAGAGATGTGTTTCAAAGATGTGAAGGTACCATAAGTATGCACTTTAGGGTCCATGTTTACTGGACATTTTTTTCTGGTTTTGGTCCATAATACCACCTCTGAAAGTTTGTCGATGGAGTTGTGGCTCACCCTGTATAACGAGACTAATGACATGTCACCTCATGTACAATCGTTGATGCGCTCCATACCCCATCCATGGATGACAGAAACTTTCAAATATGGTACGCTAAAAGGTGCTCCCTCCTACGTACCATAAAAAGATATTTGTGAATAATTACTTGAAACTGTCCTCAAATTATCCTATGGCGACTGATGCATTCACATCAGACAAAAACATTATTAGCGTGCTTAATTCTCATGTTGTGTGTCATCGTTCATTTTATCTGAACGGGACTAGAAACAGTGAAAGTCGTTTCGCGGAAGCACAACTGCTCTCTGGTAACTAATAATATGTAGCATAGTATTATTTGACGCCCTGCACGCCAGACAAGTTACATTTATTAGAAAGTAGACTTCTCATTTGATTGCCAAGCTGCCTTTCGAGCTCTCTCCGCCAAAAGTGCCATTCTCAATTACAGTGGAGAATGCGAGCGGAATACTGCCTAGTAGATGCACGCGAAACGTTAATTATCTCCTAACTCAACAAAAAGTCGCCATCGTCAAGAAGTTAGCAGTAACCGGTTGCAAGATCTTTTCGCTTTTATTTTATTTATGCCTGTTTCTGAATGTATGTCATTTCAGAAAAATAAAAAGTGCTTCAGTATCTGAAAGTGAATTATTTCATTATGTAATCAACGGGATATATTTCATTTTTAATTCACCGCTGAACAATGACGAAGATGCGGGTATCGACGCTTAATTTCGTTCACACTTCATCCACATGCATAGATTCTTCTTATTATTCAAGTAGCTGCTTGGACAACTTCTCGTTTTATTTCTGACAAGCTACAAAATACATTCCATTTAAAAGGGGAATAACAACTTGGAATTAACATGTCAGTGAGTCTTGCAAGCCCTTCTAGTCTCGATAGAAAATATGGCGTACACTGCTGTTAACAAGTTGTAACAACTTACGACAGTCGTAGATCAGTTTAATTTTTCATTGTGGAATCGAGCGGGGTACTGTACTCGGAAAGAGATGGATTAAAATCGTCGCACAGATGTACAGACCTATATATTTCGTGGTTTCTCTAAATCACATACGACAAATGTTGGGATGGTTCCTTTGATCGATTAGTTCCCAAATCATTGTAAGAGAGAGTTGCTCCATTCCTAATGATGCCGCTGTTGATAATACATTGAATTCCAAATTTCCTTCATTCTTTCTGAATTGTAGCATATATCGATGAAGCAATAGGGCTTCTGATTCTCAAGACACGTTTCCTTTATCACTTTACAGTAGCTGTGTCAGTTCTCAGTACTTTTACACTGAGTCTCACTGCGTTCCTTCTTCCGCAGTGCTGTTTTGCTTCACTGAAAATACAGTCTACATTATAGCGATGTGTCTAGAGACCTTCAAACAATGAAACGCAGCTAATTACGCTGAAATGGTCTGAAAGGACATGGTACCTTGGGTCACGTGTTCTGATACACGTTTATTGATAATAGGTTTCTATCACTTAACATGTAAGCTCTTCATTTATATTTAAAATGATTGATGGCTTGTGGCCTAGATCATTGCGACTAAAGCGAGATCAGTTTTGGGAATGGAGCAGACGCAGCAAACGTATTTTATTGGAAACGGAGTTGCTTCTCCAAGCAAAAATATTCATTACATTACTTCATTTGTGTGTTCCTTTCTATCGTTAATCAGTAAGTGCTGAAATATACTGGAGTCAGCCTACTCAACGCATGTCTGTCCTCATCTGGAGAGTTGGTGTGCGGTATGAAATCCTTACCAGATCTGACTGACGTAGAACATCGAAAAAGTTGAAAGAAGGGCAGCTCGTTTTGTGTCACCCCGAAATAGGGGAGTGAGTGTCACGGATTTGATACGCAAGCTATGGTGGCATACATTACAACAAAGGCGTTTTTCGTTGCGGTGAGATCTTGTCGCGAAATTTCAATCACCAACTTTCTCCTCTGAAAGCGAAAATGTTTTATTGACGACAGCCTACATACGAAGAAATGATTATTGTAATAAAATAAGAAAAATCAGAGTTAGCACGGAAACATTTAAGTTTTCGTTTTTTTCATGCGCTGTTAGAGTAAAACGGTAGCGAAATGGTGTAAAGGTGGCTCGATGAACCCTCTGCCAGGCGCCGAAATGTGAATTGCAGAGTATTCGTGTAGACGTGGGTGTAAGGGAACCACGGAACTATGGAAAATCTTTCTGTGTGGCATGAAAGGAACACGAGTATCTGATTCCTGCTTTTCATGAATGCGAATTCAACACTTCAATCACAAAAAAGGGATACACGTAACTTCTTTGTATTCTCTAAGACAGTCTCGTATGCTCAAGATACTAACCACTAGGGATGCTCTTTAACAGTCGGCTCATCACAAACTGAGAATTTTAAGCACGCCGATTGAGAATGAATAGACGGGCAAAGGCTTTAACATTTGTATCTACGTCTACATACTTACGCTGTGAACCACTGTTAAGTATCCAGCAAAGGGTACTTACAAGGGAAACTCCTCATCGCACCCCCCTCTGATTTAGTGGTAATATGGCCCAATGGATATCCCGTCAAAAACTGAACACAGATCAAGCATGAAAACAGGAAGAAGGTGAACTGAACTGTGAAAAAAGGAGCAAAATAGAAAAAATAAACGGTCCAAGCTTAAGATGTCCAACATCGAACGAACCTGAAGAGCTACGGCGTCGTGGTTATGTGATCACGGCGCTGGACTGTTCCAATCTCCCTCGTGTTCCCTTTTCTTTTATCACAGAATTGTGAACTGTCCGTCCGGTCATTGACGTGTCTGTTCGCTGTATTCAAATTTGTGTCTGTACCGCAGTGTAACGTCCGTTTGCAACAGCGACGTGCAACGAAGGGACCTCCAGAAATACGTAGGCCTACCTCCCATTTGTTCTACACAAGTACCACATGTTATGGCTCTTGTGTTACGTTTTGGAAGTTTTGACCCTCGAATTCCTTTGTTGTAGCGTAGTTCACAACCGGTTTCATTTCCATGAGGGGTCTATACGGCGTCTCCCCTGCTCTCACTATTTATCACATTTACTTGCGACGGTAATATATTCTTATCACATGACTCGTAATCTATGACCAATATATAGTATGACAACTGCCAAGTCTACAGAAGGAGAAAAGATACGTCAGTGACCGGACGGAAAGCTCATAATTTTGTGAAAAAAATGAGGCACGAGGGAGATTTGAAGACGGACCTTTCGCTTTACAGTCCAACACCGTGACCACACAGCCACTTCTCCACGATTCCAGCAGTGCGCTCGATGTTTCACATCTTGAGCTTGGACCGTTCACTGGCAGCCTTCCACGATTCCAATGAAGAATATGTTACTTTACACAACAGTTCATGGTAATGAAAACTTCATCACTGTAAAATTACTGAAATGTACGTCGTTACCACGAACATTACTTCTGGTTTAGTAGTGAGGTTGGTAACACACTTAATGACTCTGAAATCCTCAGCGTCCATTTTACAGACTGGAATGCTGAAACTATGGAACGAAAGTTTATGGTGGAACTTTCCTTCCACAGCTTCCAGATATTATGAAGACATGGGCGTCAGTGTAGGCAGTGATCGTTCCTACAGCAATGAAAATTTTTGCTTTGGGCCCTTGTTGAAGAGAATATCAGATAAATCGGTGCGAAAGCTTTTCACAAATATTCATATATACAACTTTGGGGTATAGCATTGAAGAATCTGGTTCACCGTAAGAGCAACAGGTCAGGAAGCATACATACATGCTAACTGAAGTAAACTCCTTCTGAACAGGTCTTGGAAGGATCAAACTGTACTGACCGACCACCGTGTGATCCTCAGCCCAGGATATGGAAGGGGGTGGGGAGTGTGTGCATTACACCGCTCTCCCGGCCATTGTTGTTAATTTTCGTGACCGGAGCCGCTACTTCTCAGTCAGGTAGCTCCCCAATTTGTCTCCCAGGGGCTGAGTGCACCACGCTTGTCAACAGCGCTCGGCAGACCGGACGGTCACCATAAAAAATGTTAGCCAAGTCCGTCAGCTGATCTGACGGGAACTGATGTCACTACTGAAGCAAGGCCGTTGGCATGCGTACATGTTAGAGCCTCAGAATCGATTACGGTGTGCTTTAGGCCCTTATGGTTCTCGGGGCCTCATTTATAACTACAGCACGTAACATTTTGGTTGCAACCTTAGGTTCTCAGAGCTATCATCACACAGTGTCGGAGTACTGTGGTCATTATTATGACATTTTGATCTCCAGAAGAGTGATGTTTCTTAAGGGTGGTACGATAAAAGCATTTAATATGGATATTACGTAACGTCGTCATTGCTCAGGAGATTTGCGCTTCTTCCTGCAGCACCAAATGAACTCTCAGAAGTACAGCTGCGTTATACATTTCCTAAAAAAAAGCAACGATACATCTGGAGCGAAATAACGTAGAATAGTACCTTTCCGTAGTCCCAAATGTGTCGTAAACATGCCTTAGAAACTCATTGTTGAATCGGATGGCAACATGAGTCACACATGTAGTACACACATCTAGGTAGTTACGTACACTCCTGGAAATTGAAATAAGAACACCGTGAATTCATTGTCCCAGGAAGGGGAAACTTTATTGACACATTCCTGGGGTCAGATACATCACATGATCACACTGACAGAACCACAGGCACATAGACACAGGCAACAGAGCATGCACAATGTCGGCACTAGTACAGTGTATATCCACCTTTCGCAGCAATGCAGGCTGCTATTCTCCCATGGAGACGATCGTAGAGATGCTGGATGTAGTCCTGTGGAACGGCTTGCCATGCCGTTTCCACCTGGCGCCTCAGTTGGACCAGCGTTCGTGCTGGACGTGCAGACCGCGTGAGACGACGCTTCATCCAGTCCCAAACATGCTCAATGGGGGACAGATCCGGAGATCTTGCTGGCCAGGGTAGTTGACTTACACCTTCTAGAGCACGTTGGGTGGCACGGGATACATGCGGACGTGCATTGTCCTGTTGGAACAGCAAGTTCCCTTGCCGGTCTAGGAATGGTAGAACGATGGGTTCGATGACGGTTTGGATGTACCGTGCACTATTCAGTGTCCCCTCGACGATCACCAGTGGTGTACGGCCAGTCTAGGAGATCGCTCCCCACACCATGATGCCGGGTGTTGGCCCTGTGTGCCTCGGTCGTATGCAGTCCTGATTGTGGCGCTCACCTGCACGGCGCCAAACACGCATACGACCATCATTGGCACCAAGGCAGAAGCGACTCTCATCGCTGAAGACGACACGTCTCCATTCGTCCCTCCATTCACGCCTGTCGCGACACCACTGGAGGCGGGCTGCACGATGTTGGGGCGTGAGCGGAAGACGGCCTAACGGTGTGCGGGACCGTAGCCCAGCTTCATGGAGACGGTTGCGAATGGTCCTCGCCGATACCCCAGGAGCAACAGTGTCCCTAATTTGCTGGGAAGTAGCGGTGCGGTCCCCTACGGCACTGCGTAGGATCCTACGGTCTTGGCGTGCATCCGTGCGTCGCTGCGGTCCGGTCCCAGGTCGACGGGCACGTGCACCTTCCGCCGACCACTGGCGACAACATCGATGTACTGTGGAGACCTCACGCCCCACGTGTTGAGCAATTCGGCGGTACGTCCACCCGGCCTCCCGCATGCCCACTATACGCCCTCGCTCAAAGTCCGTCAACTGCACATACGGTTCACGTCCACGCTGTCGCGGCATGCTACCAGTGTTAAAGACTGCGATGGAGCTCCGTATGCCATGGCAAACTGGCTGACACTGACGGCGGCGGTGCACAAATGCTGCGCAGCTAGCGCCATTCGACGGCCAACACCGCGGTTCCTGGTGTGTCCGCTGTGCCGTGCGTGTGATCATTGCTTGTACAGCCCTCTCGCAGTGTCCGGAGCAAGTATGGTGGGTCTGACACATCGGTGTCAATGTGTTCTTTTTTCCATTTCCAGGAGTGTATAAAGAGGGCAATAATACAGTTGGGTTTGCGGCCAAATGCACACATCAGTGCAACACTCATTTGTCAATATAATATCATACTTTTGAAATTAAGCAAGATGAAATAACAGTAACACGGGAGTTGCACACAGATCAGCCAGAACATTATGAACACCTACATAATAGCCGGTATGACCAGCTTTGGCACGGATAACGACAGCGACGCGTCGTGGCATGGCACCAGTGAGGCGTTGGTAGGTCGCTGGAGGGAGCTAGCACCAAATCACCGCATTCGATTGACCTAATTGCCGTAACGTCCGGGGAGGGGGCGATGAGTTCTGACACAACGTTCAATCATATCCCAGATGTGTTCGATCGGGTCATATCTAGCGAGTTGGGGAGGGGAGCAGCATATCAATTGTAACTCGCTACTGTGTCCCGCGAGCCGTTCCATTACACTCCTGGCCATGTGACATGGTGCATTATATTGTTGAATAATGTCACTGCTGTCGGAAAACAAGATCGTCATGAAAGGGTTACCTTGTCTGCAACCAGTGTTCGATACTCCTTGGCCATCATGGTACCTTGCACGAGCCCCACTGGACCCGTGGATGCCGACGTGAATGTTCCCCAGAGCGTAATGGAGCCGCCGCCAGCTTCTCTCCGTCCCGCAGTACAGCTGTCAAGGAGCTGTTCGCCTGGAAGACGACGGATTCGTGCCCTTCCATCTGCATAATGAAGATGGTATCGGGATTCATCAGACCATGCAAAGCTCTGCCACTGCGCCAACGTCTAGTGCCGATGGCCTCGTGCCCATTTCAGTCGCAGTTGTCGATGTCGTGGTTTTAACATTGGCACGTACAAGGGTCGTCGGCTGCGGAAGCCCATCGCTAGGAGTCTTCAGCGCGCTGTTTGTTCAGACACACTACTATCTTCTGTAGCACTTGCAACCTACGTCCTCAATTATTTGCTTGACGTATTCCAATCTCTGTCTTCCTCTACAGTTTTTGCCCTCTACAGCTCCCTCTAGTACCATGGAAGTCATTCCATCATGTCTTAGCAGATGTCCTATCATCCTGTCCCTTCTCCTTATCAGTGCTTTCCACAAATTCCTTTCCTCTCCGATTCTGCGTAGAACCTCCTCATTCCTTACCTTATCAGTCCACCTAATTTTCAACACTCGTCTATAGCACCACATCTCAAATGCTTCGATTCTCTTCTGTTCCGGTTTTCCCACAGTCCATGTTTCACTACCATACAATGCTGTACTCCAGACGTACATCCTCAGAAATTTCTTCCTCAAAATAAGGCCGGTATTTGATATTAGTAGACTACTCTTGGCCAGAAATGCCTTTTTTGCCATAGCGAGTCTGCTTTTGATGTCCTCCTTGCTCCGTCCGTCGTTGGTTATTTTACTGCCTAGGTAGCAGGATTCCTTAACTTCATTGACTTCGTGACCATCAATCCTGATGTTAAGTTTCTCTCTGTTCTCATTTCTACTACATCTCATTACCTTTCTCCGATTTACTCTCAAACCATACTGTGTACTCATTAGACTGTTCATTCCGTTCAGCAGATCATTTAATTCTTCTTCACTTTCACTCAGGATAGCAATGTCATCAACGAATCGTATCACTGATATCCTTTCACCTTGTATTTTAATTCCACTCCTGAACCTTTCTTTTACTTCCATCATTGCTTCCTAGATGTACAGATTGAAGAGTAGGGGCGAAAGGCTACAGCCTTGTCTTACACCCTTCTTAATACGAGCACTTCGTTCTTGATCGTCCACTCTTATTATTCCCTCTTGGTTGTTGTACATATTGTATATGACCCGTCTCTCCCTATAGCTTACCCCTACTTTTTTCAGAATCTCGAACAGCTTGCACCATTTTATATTGTCGAACACTTTTTCCAGGTCGACAAATCCTATGAAAGTGTCTTGATTTTTCTTTAGCCTTGCTTCCATTATTAGCCGTAACGTCAGAATTGCCTCTCTCGTCCCTTTACTTTTCCTAAAGCCAAACTGATCGTCACCTAGCGCGTTCTCAATTTTCTGTTCCATTCTTCTGTATATAATTCTTGGCTGGTTCAAATGGCTCTGAGCACTATGGGACTTAACATCTACGGTCATCAGTCCCCTAGAACTTAGAACTACTTAAACCTAACCAACCTAGGGACATCACACAACACCCAGCCATCACGAGGCAGAGAAAATCCCTGACCCCGCCGGGAATCGAACCCGGAACCCGGGCGTGGGAAGCGAGAACGCTACCGCACAACCACGAGATGCGGGCATGTTTTCCTTCCCAACTTCTGTGATCGCCCTTTTTAGAGATGTCCATTCCTCTTCAACTGTACTGCCTACTGCGCTATTCCTTATTACTGTATCTATAGCGTTAGAGAACTTCAAACGTATCTTGTCATTCCTTAGTACTTCCGTATCCCACTTCTTTGCGTATTGATTCTTCCTCACTAATGTCTTGAACTTCAGCCTACGCTTCATCACTACTATATTGTGATCTGAGTCTATATCTGCTCCTGGGTACGCCTTACAATCCAGTATCTGATTTCGGAATCTCTGTCTGATCATGATGTAATCTAATTGAAATCTTCCCGTATCTCCCGGCCTTTTCCAAGTATACCTCCTCCTCTTGTGATTCTTGAACAGGGTATTCGCTATTACTAGCTGAAACTTGTTACAGAACTCAATTAGTCTTTCTCCTCTTTCATTCCTTGTCCCAAGCCCATATTCTCCTGTAACCTTTTCTTCTACTCCTTCCCCTACAACTGCATTCCAGTCGCCCATGACTATTAGATTTTTGTCCCCCTTTACATACTGCATTAACTTTCAATATCCTCATACACTTTCTCTATCTGTTCATCTTGAGCTTGCGACGTCGGCATGCATACCTGAACTATCGTTGTCGGTGTTGGTCTGCTGTCGATTCTGATTAGAACAACCCGGTCACTGAACTGTTCACAGTAACACACCCTCTGCCCTACCTTCCTATTCATAACGAATCCTACACCTGTTATACCATTTTCTGCTGCTGTTGATGTTACCCGATACTCATCTGACCAGAAATCCTTGTCTTCCTTCCACTTCACTTCACTGACCCCTACTATATCTAGATTGAGCCTTTGCATTTCCCTTTTCAGATTTTCTAGTTTCCCTACCACGTTCAAGCTTCTGACATTCCACGCCCCGACTCGTAGAACGTTATCCTTTCGTAGATTATTCAATCTTTTTCTCATGGTAACCTCCCCCTTGGCAGTCCCCTCCCGGAGATCCGAATGGGGGACTATTCCGGAATCTTTTGCCAATGGAGAGATCATCATGACACTTCTTCAATTACAGGCCACATGTCCTGTGGATACGCGTTACGTGTACTACTATCTACCCAGCATTAAAGAATGACGTTAGTTCCGCCACAGTTCGCCGCCTGTCCTGTTTTACCAATGTACCCAGCCTACGACGTCCGACATGTGTAATGTGTGGTGTCCGCTCAACCCCACGACGTCTGGACGTGGTTTCACCTTGGTTTCGCCATGTGTTGAAAACATTCACTACAGCAGTCCTCGAACACCCGACAAGTCGTGCACTTTCCGTATGCTGGTTCAAATGGTTCAAATGGTTCTGAGCACTATGGGACTCAACATCTTAGGTCATAAGTCCCCTAGAACTTAGAACTACTTAAACCTACCTAACCTAAGCACATCACACACACCCATGCCCGAGGCAGGATTCGAACCTGCGACCGTAGCAGTCCCGCGGTTCCGGACTGCAGCGCCAGAACCGCACGGCCACTGCGGCCGGCCGTATGCTGGTGCCGAGCCTCCGCGCAATCACAACCGGCCCTCGGTCAGAGTCAGATAGATTGCACGCCTAACCCATTCTACACATAGACAGCACGCTAACTGATAATACATACAGCGTGCGTGTGTCTGACTAGCAGTCATTCCTCTCCAGGCGACGCTACTATGGCCTGGACTAGTTTATACCGGTAGTAGGTCGGTGGTCATAATGTTTTGGCTGATCAGTGTATATCAAGACGCTCACTATTTGATCAACCTTAATTATCCCTGACAGTTCGAAAATTTCTCCAGGCTGTGTCATGAAATTATCGAGTGGTGTTACAGCACACCCGAAAATGTTGTCGTACGGTGTATCAGCTGGAAAGACCGAATGAACATTCTGACAAGTCTGCAGAATGAGTTTGCCATGGAGTCATTGAAGGTCACCGTAGCAATCCTCCAGACCGGGCAGGGAACCTGGGGAAACCAGAATGAAGAAGGCCACACTGGGATTTAAATTGCGCAATTACGCGGTATCGTTTCTTGTCGCGTTCGCCATAAGTGAATGATACTGCAAGTCGAGTGCTGGGAAAGGCAAGGCCGTAGTTGGTGGCGTGCCATCGCCTGCACTTGCACTTCCGATGGCGAGGCACGTTTGTCACCGGGAGCTGGCGCAGCGCCAGCCGATGCCGCCATATGGCGCAGCCTCTTTCTATTTCAGTGACCTTCACCCCACGCGAGGCGCCCTGGGCCGCAGGATGTGGTCTCTGCTGATCGGAAAACTTTACGATGCCACAGCCGTGTTGTTGTCGTTAACGCGCTCTCTTATTGCCCCCCAGTTGAGTTCCAGCCCAACGAACGGCTTAGGGTGTTAAAGCTACAAAATTAAACACGTCTGTAGTCCCGATGACTCAACAGCTGTTTCCAGTTTTGTAACTTGCGTGTAACCAGACAGTATATACAGGGTGAGTCACCTAAGCTGCAGACACCAAATACTTTCGGGGCTGTTAAAGATACCGAGACGAGATTCTCAATGGGTGATAGTATACAGAGAGAAGTGTACTTTCCTCTATGGTTAATTATGTCTATTGACATACTGAAATAACTATTCCTTTTTTAACTGAACTACTTGTTTATGCCACACGAGAGACATTGGAAAAAAAAGATTGATGAATGTTACTCGTTACGGTTTGCATTTAAATTTTCCTTAGAAAAGGATGGGGTATGCATTATATATGAAATCCAGAGTGCTGGCACAACGCAGTTTCCCCCTTGTCTCATGTTAACATCTTGTGCCGGAATTCTTGACATTTATAAAAGGTATTCGAAAATTCCCTTTACAAAGTTAGAGGGGAGTGAGTAAGCAATATTTTGAATAGTAACCCATGTCCGGAAACGTTATCCAACGACGCTACAGAGCACCTGTAAATGTATGTATATGGAGAGTGATTCTATGACGATGTCACAGACATTCAAGGATGATGGTGACGGATACAGGTATGAATTTGAAGTAGTAGTCCTCGATTCGAAAAAGGAACGAGTCGAAAGTTACAAGCGAAAATTATTCTGATACATTTGACACTGCAATACATATACCGGTGCTGTTGTTGCTTGTAGGGTATGCAGCTTTCAGAGGTGGTAGTACAGACCAAAACAAGAAAAAGTCTAGTAAAATGGACTCTAAAATGCATACCTGAGGAGCTATGAGCACTCACTCGTTCATCTTCGCTGGTGTGAAAGCCACCTCCTCTCTTGACCAAGTGCTCTTATGTCTTCAAGTACGCATTTTAGAGGCCATGTTTACTAGACATTTTTTCTTGTTTTGGTTCACGCTCCCACCTCTGCAAGTTGCCTACCCTACTATCTTAGCAGCAACAGTACGGGTATACGTATTCCACTGTCAGAGGTATCAGAACAGGTTTCGTCTATAACTCTCTATACTTTCATTTCCGGCACAAGAAAACTTACCTCAAATTGATACTTTTACCCTTTTCCATCATCCTTGATAGTTTGTAACATCATGATGGAATCACCCTGTATAGATGTACATTTACAGATGCCAGCACCTATAAATTAGACTATCTGTATCGTCACTGGATGACTTTTCCAGACATCGGTTTCCATTCAAAATATTATGTATTCACTCTTTCCTACAAGTTTAGAAATTTCTAACGGGAATTTTCGAGCACCCTGTATGTAGTTCATTACTCATCTCGCTTTGTGGAAAGTTTCATTGGATACCAGGCAAGCAGCATACCATTATACTCTCCCTCTCAAGGCCTGGAATACTGATGATGATGTTTGGTTTGTGGGGCGCTCAACTGCGCGGTCATCAGCGTCCGTACGAAGTCCCAATATTTTCACAGTCCAATTTTGTACACAGTCCAATCTATTCATTGTCACGAATGATGATAATGATGATGAAATGATGAGGACAACACAAACACCCAGTCCCCAGGCAGAGAAAATCCCCAACCCAGTCTGGAATCGAACCCGGACCCCAGTGATTGATAGCCTGGAATACTGTTAAAAAATTTAAAGTTTCATTTAAAGAGCAGCTGAGATTATTGAATACGTGGTAAAATACTCCTCCCTTTGTGTAATGTAATTTGCAGCTGAGGGAGGTGCTGCGATGCTTAAGGCAATGGTCTCGCGTTCGGGAAGAGCGGGGTTCGAATACCGGCCATCCATATTTATGTTTTGCGAAATTCTCCAAAAAAGTGCCCGGTTGGTTTCTTTGAATAGGACGCATTCGATTTCCTTACCGCCCTTGTGCTAGCCGAACTTGTGGATCGCCTCTAACGTTCCCATCGTCGACATAACGTTAACTTCAAATGCCACTTTTTTACTTTGAAAATAATTATAACTGTCTAAATCGCAAGGCACATTTATTCATAGGTGACCTGTTTCGATCATTACATGATCATCTTCAGACCTAGCCATTTTTCTGGACATCAAAATGGCTAGGTCTAAAGATAATAATCATGTAATTATCGAAACCGGTCACCTTTGAATAATTGTGCCTTGCGGTCTAGATTGTCATAATTATTTTCAAAGATTATGACTGGATGGTTGGTATCTCCAATAATGTTTTCAAAAATAACTCTTTTATTTATCACTGTAGCTATCTGAGACTGTTCATGCACGGCACGGATTTATTGTGAAATGCGGTATCGCCAGAAAACCAATGAAGAATTTGAGGAGTCTTGCAGACAACTAATATTATGTGCAAAGATTGGTAGCTGAGTGAAAATGTGAGTCAGTGTAGTAGCCGCAAGTACCGTTTATTGGTTAAGAACGCCGTACGCAGTACACCGCTGTTGTCAGTCAACAGTGAAATACTTTTGGATTATTTTTACTTCAGGAAACAGCCACAGGAACCTTGTTGTAGAAAAGCAGAGTCGAAGCTGAAAGTCGTTGGAGCAGTTCATAGAAAATGTAACTCACTAAGAAGCAAGTTCCGTGCAAAACTCTTGCCCGACTCGTATTTTAATCGCTAACGGCAAGAACGAAACATGTCCAAAATTTTCAAAATTCGCTTTATTGCATCAGATACGTCCAACGCTGTAGGCACATCATTTACTGCAGATACATTTGTCCAAAGTCAATAAAGCGTCTCTGGCAATAGGTACAATTGATCATTTCCTGCAAAAACGGAGCATGTCCTGTACGTGTTCCGTTTCTGCTGTGAACAATATTTCCTATAGACATCATCAGGAGGAAAAAAAACACGAACGATATTACACTGTTAGTGAGATGATTGAACTCATATTGGAGTCTTCACAAAAGAGAGGCAAATTTACTGTTGTACTCATGAAAACAGAAGATTTTACAGAGTAAAGTACTTGGTGGTCAAAATTCTAATTAGTAATAATTTTTGTGGAAAAGGTGATCCAAAAGACAAAAAGGTTTCTTTTGCCCTACCAAATTATCATTTCAGCAAGGACACGACACACGTAGTAAAAGTAAAATAAACATCAGTGACCAGCGAGCTTATAGTTATTATTTTAATACTCAGATAAGTGTAGAACTTTTCAGGGGACCTGCCTACAGAGCCAAACTATCCATAAACACCTTAAAACTGGATGATATTTTTTTAAAAAAAGTTTAATTTACATTTGGGAAGAAGAGGTGTAATTTTTGAATGAAATTTTGACATATCCGACAGCAAATAGAAATGAAGCTGAAGATAACTTGAACTCCGTGAACTTATTCTGATATAATAATATCTAAGATGTATATTTAGTTTGAGGAAAATGTGTAAAACATATTTGTATACTCTAAAGGTAGGGCTTCTACTTCATATTACATATTATTTGCTGCAAAAAGAGAACATGTTCAGTGGCAATAAAAAAAAGCTAGCGGTAACACAAAGTTGGATAAAAATTACATACTCTAAGGCAGCGCACAGCCAAATTTTCAGAGCTTTTGTGTAAAGCAGATTTTTCTCTCATCTGCAAAATGTGTAAAACTGGATTTGTTACTTTTCTGCGGTTAGCAGTTAATTTAATCATACTAACTCTGAAAAATTTGATTAACAGGAAACTGAGAATGTTACATGAAGAACTGTTAGTCATAGTTAGAGTGCCACAGAAGCGATTAACTAATACAATTTACTTTTCTAGAGGAGATAAGCAACATGTTTTTACTATCCAGAAACGAATTATCCGGCTGACAAAATGAGACAAAAGTGTAATCGTCAAGCAGCTTGCAGTCAGTCGTCTCACCACGCAGCAGCTGCGGAAGCAATGAGGGGACTAGTGATGCAGATTAGAGATCAGAAATGGGTCAGTACGAGTCTAACGTTCGGGATATCAAAGCGCCGTTGTTATATCAATGTTAAAGGGCGTTCTTCGTTCCTGGTGTATTTCTGTGAGTATGATGAGTCTGGGAACTGACTGGCGTTCTCTCTGACTGAAGAATGCAGGAGTGTAAGGCTAGTCGTGACTTTCTCTTAGTACGGAAGATGAGTACACGATCTTGCTGCTGTAATGTAGCACTCACAAGGGGAAATGGCCGATTGGCGGGATCAGATGGTCTTTAACGAAGCATATGTGAAACTGTGGAAGGTGTAAGAGGAAAATTAATTGATGGAAAGCATACAACTGCAAAAGAGTTCCATTAGAGGAGGAGTGATATCTGGCTTATGTTTCAAGCAGTAGTCCACGCTTCATACGAAAAATATACAAATTTCGTCCATTGGAAACAAAATGATTGTATTGTTGTCTATTCCACCACCACCGTGAGAAAAGTTACGTGTTACGAAAACTGGGTACAGAGAAACATCACTGTTATATTCCCGCGATAAAAATGAGCACAATTTCTGTATTCATTTGTTCAGGTTTACTGGAGTTTATGAGCTAACAACGAGCTCTGAAGTTTATCATTCATTTCTGTAATTTATTACAATAACTAATCACCATGTAGTGGTTGCACTTCATCATCATGTTATATTTTCTGGTACTGTCGGTACAGACTCGGTAACGCCTCGAAAATTTGTACATGTCAACGTATCCAGAATGAGATTTTCACTCTGTAGTGGAGTGTGCGCTGATATGAAACTTCCAGGCAGATTAAAACTGTGTTCCGGACCGAGACTCGAACTCGGGATCTTTGCCTTTTGCGGGCAAGTGCTCTACCAATTGAGCTACCCAGGCACGACTCACGCCCCGTTTTCACAGCTTTACTTCTGCCAGTACCTCGTCTCCTACCTTCCAAACTTTACAGAAGATAGGAGACGATGTTCTAGCAGAAGTAAAGCTGTGAGAACGGGGCGTCAGTCGTGCTTGGGCAGCTCAGTTGGTAGTAGAGCACTTGCCCGCGAAAGGCAAAGGTCACAAGTTCGAATCTCGGTCTGGCACACAGTTTTAATCTGCCAGGAAGTCGCATGTGAACGTAATTGCTAGACATTCTCTGAATAGATATTAAATGTTAAAGTAAATTTACAAGAGTATTCGAAAAAGTTTTAGCTATATAAATGCATAAACAGACCAATATTCGGTTAGATAGAGCAGCAATCAGTCATAGAATTAAGTAGCTTTAATATGACATTTATAGTCACAACGCAGATCAGATTTCGACCTGTGTCAGGTCATTATCAATGCAGTGAGGAATTGTAGCAGTTGTTCGTGCTCAAGTGAATGCTTACACAGTTCAACCATTGAATGTGAACTGTGTAAGCATTCACTTGAGCACGAACAACTGCTACAATTCCGCACTGCATTGATAATGACCTGACACAGGTCGAAATCTGATCTGCGTTGTGACTATAAGTGTCATATTAAAGCAACTTAATTCTACGACTGATTGCTGCTCTAACCCAATATAACCACAGTCGTTGCGTGCACCCACCCCATGGAGGGCAACCTGAGAACAATATTCACTGCTAACTAATTATGATACATAACCCGCTTGTGTCATTTATGGGTGGCCGAGCGGTTCTAGGCGCTACAGTCTGGAACCGCGCGACCGCTACGGTCGCAGTTTCGAATCCTGCCTCGGGCATGGATGTGTGTGATGTCCTTAGGTTAGTTAGGTTTAACTAGTTCTAAGTTCTAGGGGACTGATGACCTCAGAAGTTAAGTCCCATAGTGCTCAGAGCCATTTGAACCATTTTTTCGTCATTTAGGCACGTCGGACATTTTGTGACATTTCAAGCGGTTGCGTACGTAGCGGGAATGCCACTTGTCCGCTGTTATACTCGCAACCTCGTGTAGTCGCTCTCCTTTATGAGTGAGTCGGTTCCTCTTGTACCCGACAACAGACTCACGTGAGAGGTGGGCTGCGGCGGAGATTCAGGAGTCGAGTCTACTAGCACACGGAGGCGACGAGATCGGAGATGACGTCACAGATCTCGCTGGCGAGTTTAAAGCGAGTATACGGAGCCCATCTGTGATCTCTAATGCAGACAAGTCTCGTAGCCCCGGCACGCAGGGTACAAGTGTAGGCACGCGGCTGGGAGCAAGTCTAGGTGTGATAGGGGGCGCGCGCCCCGGATGACCACGGCGGCCAGCCCCAAAATAAACTTGACCCAGAGAGAACGCAGGCGCTGCGGAACAGCGACCGCGCCGGCACGCGGCGCCGTGTCACTGGCCCGACAAGTCACCCAGCTCTGTCGCTAGTCTCGCTCTCGTTCATACGGTAAGCGCCGTGTAGCTCACTATACCTCCCCACACGCTAAGATTTAATTTCGCCATTTACACTGAGGTGACAATAATCGTGGGATAGCGATATGTACAGCGGTAATATCCTGTACACAAGGTATAATCTGGCAGTGCTGTCATTTGTACTCGGGTGATTCATGTGAAAAGGTTTCCGACGTGATTATGGTTGGTTGGTTGGTTGTTTTGGGGAAGGAGACCAGACAGCGAGGTCATCGGTCTCATCGGATGAGGGAAGGACGGGGAACGAAGTCGGCCGTGCCCTTTGAAAGGAACCATCCCGGCATTTGCCTGGAGCGATTTAGGGAAATCACTACGTGATTATGGCCGCACTACTGGAATTAACAGACTCTGGACGCGGAATGGTAGTTGGAGTAGACGCATGCGACATTCCAATTCGGAAATCGATAGGGAATTCAATGTTCCGAGACTCACAGTGTGAGGATCGTGCCGAGAATACCAAATGTCGGACACACCTCTCACCACGCACAACACAGCAGCTGCCGGCCTTCACTTAACGACTGAGAGCAGCAGGGTTTGCGTAGCGTTGTCAGTACTAACAGACAAACAACACTGGACGATGTGGTGAAATTTGGCGTTAATGCGTTATGCCAACAGACGACCTACGCGAGTACCTTTGCTAACTGCCCGACATCAACTGCAGCTCTTCTCCTGGGCTCGTGATCAATCGATTGGACCCTAGACGACTGAAAAACCGTTGCCTGGTCAGATGAGCTCCAATTTCAGTTGGTAACAGCTGATCGTAGGGTTCGAGTGTAGTGCAGACCCCACGAAGCCACGGACCCAAGTTGTCGACTAGGCTCTGGGCAAGCAGGTGGTGGCTCCATAATGACGTGGCCTGTGTTTACATGGGATGGACCGGGTCCTTTAGTCCAAGTGAACCGATCATTGACCATCTACAGACATTCATGGACTTCATGTTTCCAAAAAATCAATGGAATTCTTATGGATGACAATGCGCCATGACACTGGCCCACAATTGTTTACGATTGGTTTGAAGAACATCCTGCACACACCGAGCGAGGTGGCGCAGTGGTAGCACATTGGACTCGCATTCGGGAGGACGACGGTTCAATCCCGTCTCCGGCCATCCTGATTTA
The DNA here is from genome assembly GCF_021461395.2 of Schistocerca americana. NCBI lineage: Eukaryota > Metazoa > Arthropoda > Insecta > Orthoptera > Acrididae > Schistocerca > Schistocerca americana. The sequence continues at coordinate 663,161,431 of NC_060130.1, forward strand.
GGTTTTCCGTGATTTCCCTAAATCGTTTCAGGCAAATGCCGGGATGGTTCCTTTGAAAGGGCACGGCCGATTTCCTTCCCAATCCTTCCCTAACCCGAGCTTGCGTTCCGTCTCTAATGACCTCGTTGTCGACGGGACGTTAAAACACTAACCACCACCACCATCCTGCACAGTTCGAGCGAATGATTTGGTCATCCACATCGCCCAACATGAATCCCATCGAATATTTATGAGACATCATCGAGAGGTCAGTTCGCGCACAATATCCTGCTCCGGCAACACTTACGCAGTTATGGATGGCTATAGAGGCAGCATGGCTCAACATTTCTGCAATGAGCTTCCAACGATTTGTTGAGTCCATGCCACTTCTAGTTGCTGCACTACGCCAGGAAAAAGAAAGCCTTACATGACGTTTGGAGATATCCCATGACTTATGCTACCTCATGCATTTTTTCGAGCGCTTTCTAACTTAGTCTTCTGAGGTCGCGTGGTACAGGAGGAGTTAGACGACTGGGGTTTAACGTTCCGTCGACGACATGGTCATTATTGATGGACTGTGTGTTCGCCATTCCGTATCTCTCCAATACAGAAAATGTGAGGTAGTGACTGGGAATTGAACTCGGGCCACTGTGTCAGTACCAAGCTTACTATCTACTACATCACAGACGTTGTCGCCTTTGTTAGATCTGAATCTCGTACTGCAGGGGCTTTAGTCATTTTAAAATATGTAGCGAAGATGGTCATTCAGGTAACAGGTTAAAATTCTTTTCATTCTTTTCTTTGCGAGACCATGAACGTGATATGTATCTGAAATAGAAAGGCGATTATTAACCGTTCAGACATGTTAATAAAAGTCACTAAAACTGTACTTCAGGTACGCTTATTATGCCACGACCGGTTTCATTCTAAATCAACGTCTTCAAGTGATACCAAAAAATCACCAGCAGTCTTCGTAATTATTTCTCACAAAGTGGCAGAAATTTGTTGGTAATGGGGTAATGCGCATTTCTGCCTCAATGTGAGAATTACACTGCCAGACAAAAAAGGAGAGCACAGAAATGAGAGGAAGGAACGAAATGAAATTTCGCTTGTTGACAGCGTATGTGATACTACCTCAATGACTACAAATTATAGTCAAAGTTACAAAGAAGTTTTCAAATGAGCCTGCTTACCAGTATGGCTTTTTGCCCCCTCTTGCCTATATGTATGCACTGATTCGGTTGGAAAGAGTGTCATAAAGGCGATATATCCTCTCCTCAGGCAAGCCGGTCCAACACATGATTTATCGGGGACAGATATGGGTGGTTTTCCGGCCATAGTTGTACGTCAGCATCACGTTGACAGTTCATAATGACGTGCTTCTTCAACGGACTTGCTGTATCCTGTTGGAAAATGGCGCCACGACACTGTCATGCGAGAGGTAACACACGAGGACGCAGGATTCCGTGGGGTACTGTTGTGCCTTCGTAGTTCCCTCAGTCTCTACCAGCTGTGTCCTGAAGCCATGCCCACTGGCTCCCCACACCACGTCGGCGGGAGTGACACCGCGGTGCCTCTAAAAATATTGGAAGAATGGGACCTCTCCCAAGGTCATTGCCATACACTCTAACAACGATCATCTGGAGTAGTGTACAACCCGCTTCATCGCTGAACCCAATGGGACGCCATTTCTCAGCATTCCATGCATCCGGGTGACGGCACCACTCCAAACGCAGCCGTCTGTGTAGTGGTGTTAAAGGCTGCTTAAGCGTGGGACGGTAATTCCCTAGCCCGGCTGGTGGTGGTCACCGACACAGAATGTTGCAGGGGGGGCATTACTTGTTCTCCGATGGCAAGCGCAGATGTGAAGAGATTGCAACGTGCTTGGTGCACAGAAAGGGATCCTCCATTGTCGTGGTCAGAGAGGTCGACCGGTACCTTGACGACGCATATGCCTCATTTCACGTTCCCATATAGTCCAATATCGGGCCATTGTCATATCCGAATGCCTCAAAAATATTGACATTGCACAGTTTGACCAGTTGGACACCAAATGGAGACCATCAATTATGCCCCTTTCAAATTCAGTGAGGAGCTGTTAACGCTGTCTCATACGAGTACGTGGCATGTCCGTGTCCTTCACAGTGATCACTCAGAATCTGATGCTATTCACGCACTTCATAAACTCTACCAGGCCTGGTAACAACACTAAACACCAATAGCACTAATGCACTATGGCGGTCGTTCTACCTGTCACAGAGAATTGCAGCTTTAATCATTTTCCACCGATGGTATGTATGTGTAAGAAGTTACATTGGCGGCCTACGGAGGCGGGTGGGAAGATAATGCAGTATGAAACGAACGAATCGGTGCCCGGTGTACTACATGAGAAAGATCCATAAAGTTTAGTCCGATGATACACGTTATCCTCACTGTGTTTAATATTTCCTATTTCCCAGCTCTCCTATTTTGTCAAACAGTAGGTTTGTACCGACGTGTCAACACGTACTACTTAGGTCTCTTGGCAGATCTGCTGATGAGCAAGTAGCACGGAATTTAGAAAGGAAAGAAAGAACGATCAGAGATAAATGTTGCATCGGCTCGAGTTCACATTATTCTTCCTACGCGCCGTTCAGGAATGGAACAGGGAGGGCGGGGAGGGAAGGGGGGGGGGGCGGGCGATCAGTTAGCGGTAGCAGAAGTACCTTCCGCCACACATTGTAAAGTGGCTTGCGCAGTATTGCTGTAGATGAAGATATGGGCCGGACAGAATTTAGATTCGAGGCAGTGAAAGAAAATGGAAATTTTCAAATATATGTCTTGGATATCGGAGAGAATGCTCAATCAAAGTTGCCACCCTTTGAGGCCGAGACCACTCTATACGAACGTAGGTATATAAGAAGATCATCTTCACTTTTCACCTTTCACTCTAAGTCATCAATTGTGTTTTCATATTTAAAAGACACTTTGTTTTTCGACAATTGGTGTAACAACATCAGTAACTCTATCTCTGGGAAATGGATAACTCTTCCCTGTGATAAATCCCCGTGACATTCAGCAATATTTCTTCAGAAATAACACTGCCACTATGAGCACGGCAGACGTTATCCACCGCCTGTCAATTTTCATCTCTTGTCTTCAGATTACTGTAGAGTAGAGTTTTGCAGTGTATTTTGCGTTCTAATGAGCGCGAAAAGCGCTGAGAAACAGTTGAGGTAAGTTTTTGGCGTGATAAACCTCGGCAACAGATTCTTTTCGAACGCCATAACATGTCAGTGTATGGATTGTAGCTTAAATACGGCAAGCAGCCACAAGTATGGTGTATTAGGGTATTGAGTATTTGTTAAATGTGAATAAACTTTTTATATCTTACTTATTGATGGATGCTGCATTTCAATTATAATCATTACAATACTACTGCAGACACGTTTCTCATAATATATTTTCGACAAAATAGCATTGACATTGTACGTCCTTCGAAGCCTAAACATTTTGCGAATTAATGAAATCAGTTATTGAGCGAATATTGTTGCAATAATCACTATCAAAAACAGTTAAATCATCATCACGGTCCGATTCTAAACTCCTTTTTCAGAAGCGAAGCTTGTATCAGTCGGTCACATTTGATAAAAGACAAAGCTGATCAAGAACCTTTTCGTTTAATTACTATTCCACCTCGTTTCTTTAGTCAGATTTAAATGTAAATTTCTACACAAATCCTATGAAACATACATTTGTTTTTTGTCTTATTTTAAGGTGCACGATATATTTGCTATTTCATCATTCATTATCCTGACTCCAGCATACTAGTCCAAAGTAATACAAGCAATACTCACAACACCATTCTACACCTGATGAATGACTCGTCTGAAAGAAAAAGCAGTCGACGTTTTCTAATCGCAGTCGAACATCAGATTACAGTTGCTAGAGACGTTGTTTCAAAGCAACTACTAAAATTGAGATACAAATTCATTTGCAAACGGTTTATCAGACAATGGACTAACAGAGAACTGTCCAGCACGAATTCAAATTAGGAAGTAAAAACGTATTTCGTAACTGGTTTGTTATTGGATTCTACGAACTTTTTTTTTAGGTAGGAACAAGATTTTAATTAGGAGTCGGGCTCGTGAATTAACAGGAGTGTATAACGAGCTTTCGGCTGTTGTGAAGATTTCGCCCGTCGCAGCTGCCCGTGGGAGATTTTCTTCTTATTATTCTTTTGTTTTCTTATTTTTTAATCGATTATTTCTTTTTTCCAGCTTCGGCTAGTAGAATAGATTCCCTGCGATAGCTTCATTTACGCTGATGGTAGTGAGCTCCTTCACGCTAGTGCTGCGAAGCTGTTAAAGGCCCGCGAGCAGCTATTAGGATGCTTAATCTGGGTGAACCGACGCGTGCATCTGGGCCTAATGCATGCTGCCCAAGGCTGCCGCTTTTCTGGGTCACTGGGAAAGTTGCTTCTGCTTTACTGCCACAGCGGACATTTAGATGCAGTGCGGGTGCAGTATTCGTGATTTTCTTATAATAGTGATTAACTGATTGAAAAGTAAAGTTATAAGACACATATTTCACGCGAAGAAAACCCATATCACTACAATTCCTTATGTGGCTCCCTTCAAGATGCAACGAAGCAACGTTAGTGCTGAAACGAAGAAAAATTTTAGTTACTAATTTCGTGACACAATACCGATTTTCCTCTCTCCTGTGCACTGTTCTTAATACACCGAAACCCTCTCGATCCGTACTGGATTCATTTTTCTACCAATCTTCTGACTTATTTTTGGGAAAATAACATGCTTCACAGTTTTACCAAGAATCGCTACGTTGAGAAAACTATAATTATGAATGTAATTAAAATAGAAAACAGCTCTTCCCATATAAACTCGTTCCATTCATTGCGTGAAGGGTATAAAGTTTGTCAGTGAGAAATAATATATTAAATGTAGGGCTAACCCTTGTAGTTTTGTTTGGTAGTACACTTATTTAATCTTTTGCGAGCTCTGAAATAAAATTAATCAAATGTATTAAATATCTAGTACATAAGCAATGTAGGTGCAGCTGATCCGTCTACGTGGCTTCAGGGCAGTAACCAAGGGACGCTCGGCATGGAAGCAGCCGGTTCGAATCTTGCAAGTTGGGAAACAAAATTTTGATATATTTACTACCAAGAACATGGGAATCACATCACCACATTTCTCATATTGTTAAACATGATAATTATTGCAGCAAATAACAATTATGGCAGGCATAGGAAGCAATGATCATGTTTAACAATACCTGACGACTGTGGATTTGTCACTCATCAAACTAATCTTCTCATAGCGAAGGGTGAATCATAAAGCTGACATAAAATTTGCCTTTATTTAAGCTTAGTTGGTGATATTTTTAATCAATTGTTGCAGTGACTAAACATGAATTACAGTATCTTAAGTGAATTTCTAACAAAATTTGCTAATTACTCTTCTTAGTTTACCACAGGCGCACAAAAACGTAGTCTTGTGGAGGCGTAAGGCATATCTGTCACACCGGTGAACTACTCCGCAAGGGTAGCAATAGCAGCGAAGTCTCAATCCCACGCACTTTATTTTCACTATAGGATGTCTTTAAAATGTAAAGGATTAAGAGTCAAAGGAAAAAAATGAATCTTATTAATGGTTTACTGTTCGAACAACGGCAACTCTCTCTTTAGAATACGATCGCCGAAGTTATCGTTCTAGTCCCAAATGACACTGGGACTACTTATGAAGAAAATACGCGACTGTTCAGTCGTTTTTGGTATTCTTTAGAATAGGTTTGGGTATTAAGGTATCACCCATATCCTGTGTGATTTTCGTGAGGCCAACAGGAGATGCTGCATGGGACGTTAACATGCTGTCGAAGAGTCTGTGTCGATGCGTTTTACTCTAACAGCCTCTTTCTGATTCTTGAGAAAGACGTCAGTTCCGTTTCTCTTAAGGAGGACTGCCAGTCACATCTATTCTGGATCTGCAGTTAGTAGCTCTGAAAGCCACCGAACAAAGTAAAATGTGTGTAAATACGAAGTGCCGTTAAACATATTTATGCATTGTGTGTTTATCACACCACATAACATTCACAGTTGTATTTGGCCATTTCAAGAAGTCAAGCGATTGGTCAACGCACTGAGTTGTTGCTATCTACTCTGCACATTTCCCTTCTCTATGGAAATTGTAATACTCAGCGGAAGGGAAGAGCACAAGATGTAGCACATTTATCCTACCAACTAGTACCATTTTAGCTCACATACTGTGGCATATTGGAGAAACTTCAAAGTTTCGGCATCCAGGAGTATGGTACAGGTAGGTAATTGTAAACCATGAAATAATAAAGAGTGCTAACAAGGAACACCTGCATTTCTCATCATCTGTTGTTTATTATCGGAGTTAATTATTCGGGCTGAGAATCGATAGGTGCTGTATTTGGGCCCATTATAGTAGGACTGGCGTTTTAGCGTCGAGGTCATCAGAAAAGAGACACAAGCATGAACGTACTACAGTGGGGAAGGATTTTGGATTCAAGAAACCACCCAGGCCTTCCCCTGACATGATTTAGTAAAACACAAAAATCCTAATTCAGGATGACTGCAAGGAGATTTGGAACTAACTCCTCCCGAAGACGAGTTGCGTGTCCGAAGAAAGTGGCTAGTTCGCTCGAAATCTTCCGCAGAGTAAAAGTTCAAGGAGTATGTTACGTATTTCGCGAACGTTTTCTGGAGAAGTGAAGGGGTAAAGCACTAACGAAGATTTGGTCATTTTAGTTGGAGCGCGTGTATTAATACGTGGGGAGTACTTATAATTTCATAAACGAGTTATAAGGGATCTCAAAATGTTTACTCCGTTTTCAAGTGGCTTCAACTCCGCAATTAACATAGAAACAGGTACAATATTCGACACTTACAGTCCTAACGTTTCCAATGATATATAATTTTATTTGATGTATTCAATGGAAGCACTGCTGGTGACACGCTAAATGCATAAACTGTACTCTACCACGCGCCAGTTTTTGTAGCATTTGAGGGGTGACACTTTCAACAGGATGAGTGTTGTGTTCACGCAATGTGCGCATATCCGACACAGGTGTGGCATACACCAGTTCTTAATATATCCAGAAAAGGAAGATCATTCAGTGGGGTAACGTCTGGTGATACAGGTGGCCACGAGATTGGCCCTCTCTTCGAATCCATCAATACGGATATTCTTCATCCAAAGACTGAAGTACACGTGTTACCCAACGAGGTGGTGATCAATTGAAAACATTATTAATTGTTACTCTCGTCAATATGGAATAACATTTTCTTGGAAATTTTTCTCATTATTCATAGTCACGTGGTTTCAATTCGAGCAAAACATTTTGCGTAACACTGTATTCAGTGTGGTCATTGGCACCTGGAGCTGACGTGAAGCTCGTCTTACCAATATGGACGGTGATCGTGTAAACACTGACAGGACGTTTTCGACAGTCTCTGCAAACGTCGGAGGTCGCCCACTGCTCCTGTTCAATTCAACTGTATCCAGTCTAAAAATTTTGCATCCTTGCTTTAATCAACTCGACATCTGGTGGTGGTTTTCCGTAATCTGTTCTGAACCTTCAGTTAGTTGGAAAATTCCTCCACCGCGCGGGATTAGCCGAGCGGTCTAGGGCGCTGCAGTCATGGACTGTGCGGCTGGTCCCGGCGGAGGTTCGAGTCCTCCCTCGGGCATAGGTGTGTGTGTTCGTCCTTAGCATAATTTAGGTTAAGTCGTGTGTAAGCGTAGGGACTGATGACCTTAGCAGTTAAGTCCCATAAGATTTCACACACATTTTGAACAAAATTCCTCTCAGCCAGCCACACAACACATTGTGGTTTTTCCTGCAATGATGTTGCCGATTTACGCTTTAATCGATAGTAGCGCTTCCAGTGAAAGATTCATTAATTGAAACACATAATCGTGGAAACTTAATGAGTGTGTCAACACACTAAAGCAGTATACCAAACGAATGCGAAGAAAAGCCAGCAAAGCAGGTTTAATTTGGGTGGCGGGACACTGGGAACCACGATCACTTGGCTGAGAAGGCGTGACCCGCACTTCTCATCCCGAGGCAATGCGCTTCCTCCTATTCCAGCAGGAAACAAAGATGGTAAATGAATTTGTTGAGCCTACTCTTCACCACGCGATACTGGAAGAGAAATATTACTTCGAATACGATGTTATCTTGGGAGAAATACTACTGCAAAGCGTATTTTATTGAAGGGCTAGGGCAATCTCCTCAGCATCCATCGACACTCTGTGGTGAGAATTTACTACAATCATTTCTCCTGGAACTAATTTCAACAGCGTAAATGAAGCACAGTTATGACACTTAAATATGTTACTGCCATTACCGAAGTTTTTGAAATGCAGCCAGGGAGCTTCTTAGAGAGACGAAACGAGACTATCAACGTGGATGCATTGCATAAGCGTCGACTCCACACATCCAACTGGGTATGTCGGAAGGTGTAGGCCCGCCGTAAGTAATGGTGGTCATTACGTAGTGATTGACGTTAAGTGTGGCGCGTAAGAGGGCCAGATAAATGGCGCGATGCGCCGCTACGTTCACGCCCTTTCATTTACGCACCCGGTGTATACTACGCACCGCTTACGAGAGCGTCAACAGGCCCGTTGGAAGAGCGATTCGCTAATTATAGTTTCACAGCGTGTTCTCCGGAACCAGCTGCTGCTTTTCCATCTACGGCCGTGATATCGGGACGAGTTTGTGTTACGGAACCACGCTCGGAACAGACAAATGAATCTCGTTTATGTGTGCTTCAAAGGGCACTTTATATCCGGCTCAACACGGAGAACACGAGTTTGAGATTGATATGTCGCGTTACTGGATGCTCTGACGTTTCTTTCTGTTCCCTATACCAAGTCCGGTCTCGAAGTGCAGCGTTTTAGGCGCAGAGTGGTCTGTGACTTCATTAAAATTGTCGTTAGCCAAGCAGTCTCGCTTGGCAGCAGTGGTAGCCGTCTCACGGCTTGGCGCAGTTAGCGCTCGACGCGGGCCTTTGTGCGTGTGTGCGCGTATTTTTACGCGGCGACGAGTTCGTGAATAGTTAACGGCGGCTCTCACGAGACTACTATTTTTAAGTTGGCGCTAAACCGGGGGTAATGCGCTGCAGTGGCCTTCGTCGTCCGATCGGTGCACTGCCAGGCGACGACACGGCGACGCTGTCTCTGCCTGCGCCCACGCGTTGCCAATTACGCCCCACAATCGCCCATTAACACTACAGGTACTACATTCAGGGAGACACGTGTAGAAGTATGCAGTAGTTGCATCAATCTCGGGATGCTGTAGCTCTTCTCGAAGTAGCGCAGCTTGGGCGCTTTACGCGCTACTTCTCATGCGCCAGTAGAGACTAACAACGAAACTGTGGCCAAAATCTGGCGTTCCAGCCCCAATATAGAATTTTACAGCCACTATTTTTACATGAAACGCGGAATGGAAAAAAACAGAACATAAATGAAATCTATAAATTGCACAATCAAAATATTTAGTAGTATTTATTTAGCGTACGGAGGAACACATAATATAATTATATAGATATAAAACAACGGTACTAATGAAAAATAGATAAAACACTCAGTAAAAGTTTCCTATATATACGGCACAGTAGTTGATAATGTTACATTTACGAAGGCCCTGTGTGGCCGAGTGGTTCTAGGCGCTTCAGTCTGGCACCACGCAACCGCTACGGTTGCAGGTTCGAATCCTGCCTCGGGCATGGATGTGTGAGATGTCCTTAGGTTAGTTAGGTTTAAGTAGTTCTAAGTTCTAGGGGACTGATGACCTCAGAAGTTAAGACCCATAGTGCTCAGAGCCATTTGAACCATTTGTTACATTTAATTTCTCAGTCCAGTCAATAGCATCGAGGATCAGTGTCAGAAAAATCATTTGCGTTTTCTGTCTGTGGTACCAAATTACATTGGTGTTAGATGGTTCAGGGTATCTCATCGCAACTGCAAAAGATGAGGGGCAATATTTTCCTCTTGAAACAATGTTCTTGGATACTCCATGAGTTTATTCGGATTCTTTTTGTTGATTTTTCTACGTATGCCGGGGCAAATCGAAGTCTACCGGTTTGATGAGGGTCTTTTATAATTCGAGTATGTTGATGTGGATATCAAAACTGGAGCACTCTGTGGTGATATTGGAAAGAAGAAGATTATGATATAGCAGAGAGTTTCGGTCTCTCCTTCATATTTTTGTATTCCTGCACAGCGAGATAAAAATACTATTCTAGCTCTCTACGCTTCGCTCAATACAGTGATCAGTTCTATTTCATACAGTCACATATACCTCGTACAACACATCAGACTCACCTTGGTGGAAGGGAATGGGTGATCCCATGTACGACGATTTATAACATGGATTTCAAAGACTCTCTCAGTAGGAAAATGCCATATTTTCATACCATAATCCAAACGATTTCTACTGAACCCTGTTCAGCGACTGGCGACTCAGTTTTCGCTGCCTGTTTGGTTCAACAGATTCTCGTTTCAGTACCCAACAAATACCGTCCCCGCCCCTCCCCCCCCCCCCCCTCCCCCAAAAAAACAAATGAGTAGCACCACGAAACGTCCGCTGTCAAACGGGTGAGGGACTCTGAAAGAGTAAAGTGCCCTGTGCGCAAGAGCAACACGGGTAGTGAAGTCCTTGCGGCAAACGTAACCGTCTCATAGTTAAGTGGTAAATGGACCAACGTTGACAGTTCACGCTATAGCATCGGCGCAAACTGACTTGCTGACAAGTTACTGCAACTAGTCTTTCGCCTCACCGTCGACGAGACGTTAAGCTCTAATCTTCGTTCCTCCCTTCGACTTCCCTTAGCGCAGGGCTACATGTCTGCAGATAGTGACGTTAACCAGTGCCCCACGCTTGTGGCCCCAGCCAAGACTGATAACACTAGGGCTTTGCTTTAGCACTGAAACGGCTTCTTTATAAAGAGGAACTAACCTCCTGACATACTCGCAGCCTCGACAGAACCAGTGACCAACGTCCTGTTGTACTCCAAGCGTTTGCTCCATTGTTCGAGCACAGGATCCGAGAGTCTAAACTGGACATCGATCATGTACGAGGGGTAGTCAGAAAGTTTTAACTATCACCTCGAAAAATTCAGTCTGCGGCCTTGAATACTGGCGATGGTGTTGGTCTGTCTCTGCATATTCACCCTTCAGTGTTATAAAATATGCCCAACGAAGTATTACTTGGCAGAGATCTTGGTTGTTTATGTTTGTGTTTTGTCTGTCCAGCTTTTGCTGGGGCGTGGTCCAAAAAAGTAGTTCGTGTGACTGCATCCCTTACCGAATGAGCTTGTGCGTTGTCGTGGAGCAAAAATGCCTCACATGAAAGCTTCTCACGACACGTCGTCTCGACAGCCCCCTGTAACTTCATCGTGAGATTTTGGTAGTAGGTGGACGCGAACTGAGAAATGACTGAGAAGATATTCACCAGTCCTCCTACCCAGATTCCACAGACTTACCCTTCAGGTAGAAGAGGACCTACATATATTTGGACAGACCTCTGTGCTTTGGAGAACGAAAAAATACGTGCAAGAATTTTCAGTTTAGTTTTACCTATTTGTCTGATCGGATTACCCTAACATTTACATTTTTGTAACTTGGGAAGGTTTCAACCCCTTACATTCGGCTAAACAGTATTGACTTCGGTTCTGCGCCAAAAACTGGGCGGAAAACTATCCCCAACTAAGGGGTGTGGAAGGAGTTGCCTGCCCTCAGGCGCTAAAGCAGCCGCTTGGCACCGCTCAGCTGAATGGGTGCCCAAGTCTCTGACAGGTGCTCGACAAAGGAGTGTGAGCGGCACCGAGAGTGTTGCTTAACTGGGGAGGGGGCGGGGGAGGCTCTTAGAGGGACCTTTTACCGTTTTCTTCACGCAAATTTCAATGTTGCACCCCTCCGTGATCACGCCACAGGAGGACACGAAACAAGAGGTCTGAGAAAGCACAGGCTCCTCTGCTGCTTCGAATAACGTTCAAATTCCGTCGAATGATTTTTAAGGGTTACTGTTGCTTCCGACATGTACACATGAGCAATACTGCGGTCACGCTGCACTCCAAAGTGGTGCGATCACATTCAATGGGAATGCAACCCCGCAATGTTCTTAGAGAGAGCGTGAAACGTCTGGAGGTGTCAGAAGCACTAAAAGTTATCAAGAACGCCGTCCTGTTGCTCGTTGCACCGAGAACTGTCGTTTTCGATCTCAAAATTAGCGGTAATCAACGCCCCAAGGGAAGGAACGATTTCATTGACGTCCTTTATGACACCTGCTGAGGGCTTTTCGTGTCGATTCTGAGTGACGGAGTGTCTGAAATCTTTTCTTCTTCCACTCATACGAAAAACGCGTGATTTCAACTCTGAGTGTCGCGGATTTGACCTCCGTCGCGGACCCGCAAAACAAGGGGTGAAATGTGGATAAGAGAGGATGTGACGTCCTTCCTATCGTGTGTCACGCCCACGATGGCGTCGGGCAGAATTGTGTTGAAATCTGGTGCTATTGTGACATGATTAACCAACCATACACCTCACATGACTCTTAGCTGTGGCCTTTTTCTCGCTTGTGTCGGCACCTTGCAGCTTGAAACGTCGCCGAGCCCTATGATGTCGTCGCAGGGTGCCACGCTTTTGAACGTTACAAAGGAATGTTGTAGCTACCTTTGAGCCAAATTTCAAACTTGCAATGGGAGACGACTGCGGCGTTTCGAAAAATTGGTAATTTTTTTCGCGCCTTGTGGTTATTTTCCTGTATTACCTCATTAACCCTTTCTCCTCTGTCATCAGTTCTATCTGTATTATAGGGCGTTGATCTTGCACTGATATCTGCTGATATTAGTAATTTCTTATTTCTGGCGTAATGAGCTACATCTCATATCGTATTTGTGTACGGTTCAATGAAGTGTGCACATTGAACGTACACTCACGATAGTACCCAGGTTTGTCCACCAATGTCTGCTTCTATTGTCAGAAGATACCTATGGCATTGCTGTGTAATCTTGATTGCGTTGATGTTCGTAGTTCACGTCTGCGACCCATAATGAGCGCAAAGTATTTTCAACACATCACGGGTGTTAAAAAAAAAAAAAAAAAAAAAATACGCAACATCACGTTTCTCGATGAAAGTTGGGTATTCGCCTTATTCGGCAGTGGTCAATCCACACATTTTCAGTGACTACTTTGTTTCTTTTTCTGTGGGTCATTATGATACATCCAGCATTCGTCGCATTCGGCAGTGGTGAATAGGCGGCTAAAGAAGTCATGCATATCGACTTGACACAGGTATAGCATTTTTGCTGTTGCCTCAGTTCGACGGAATTTATGAGTATGTGCGAGTAGTCTCGGAACGTAGCGGATAGCGACCTTTGGCATGTTCAGAATGTCGTGGAAGATGTTGAAAACCGATCCGCGCCTGATTTTGACTGTCCTGCAATCGCCTCATTGTGATATTCCAGTCTTGGGGCAATAGGGCATCCCTTTCTCTTACGATTTCCATCTCTTCACAGAGAAATGGTCTCTCACTTCGTCTTTCGTTATTTAGACATGTCTGACCACACTGCAAGCGTCTTCCCCACCTAACCACCACCTCCTACTGTTGGATCCTCAAGAGGTGGGCGCCGAGGAGCAGGTGGGTGTTTAGACAGAAAGCATAAATGGTTAGAAGCACATGAAATCTGAAGAGCACAGTGGCTTTACTTAACTTCAAACAGTGAATCCTAGAGAGTAACCAGAGCCTAGTCGTCATACATAATCACAATACAGAGAAACTACTGTAAACACAGCTGATGCTTCGTCTGATTGTGCTAGTTAACTCGGTAGGCCTCGTAGCGGAGTCTTTTTATGCCAGCTTCGTAAAGGCGCGATTTGCGTTTGCAGCACAAGGTTTGTACTCAAGCAGGGCGCTGATCGGCGAGGCCGTCACATGATTTATTGTCAACCTCTGGATGCCTTCTGTCTGATGCGGTATCGATGCTGTACGGCACCACATATATGATGTTGAATTGTTAGCATACACTTCCATCAACATTGCATGGATTGTTGCTGCGTTGTTGTTTCCCTTCAGATACAGAAAATAAATTGCCAAACGACACTCGACTTCATCAGTGGGCTATGCCATTTTCCTTTGTCTCCTCTAACTGCGTGCTGCGGTAGTACCGCGTGGGTATTTCACTGTATACCGGTCTGCAGACCTCTGCCTGTATAATTAACTGCTCAACATTATTTTTTCGAAGCGATACTTAAATCCTTAAGATTACCCTCGTACAAATCTCCTTGTCAAGGGAACTACAGCCAACTATCCCTTATACTGCAGATTTCAGAGTAGTTGAACCGTTAAAATAGGTCACAGTAAATGGGAGCGACCACACGTGTAAGTGAGAGACTGTGGCGATAAGATACATGTCCTTCCCTATCACTCTCCATACTTTCCCAACGCGCCTCCCGCGAGCCTCGATCGGTGTCGCGGTGGCAGGTAGGCCCGGAAATATACGGCGGGCCTTCTCCCAGCGGATACATTGACAAATTCCGGTTAAACGTCTTAAACACCTAATTGGACGTGGCCTTACGGGAGGTGCTATCTGGCAGCGAGTGTGATGTATGCGGCGTCGCCAGCCAGCCGTCTGCGTGGCCCAATAAATACTTCAGCAGCGTATCGCCGGACGCCGAGAAATTAATCGGACCTGCGTGGGACTAGTTTCTTCAATTACGTCGTTAAGTAGTCCACGTTCGTCGCGCGACATTCCCGGCGTCGGCCGACACGCCGGGCATTAACGCCAGAGATCGGAAAACTGTGCTTACCTTACCATCATACAGTAATTTCATTTCGTTTGTACAAAAGAGATATTACCGTAGTAAAAATTTTGCTAAGGGGTATTAGCTGTTAAAACAGATTTACCTACTGTTTATACAGAGTAGGAGGAAAGGACGCAACGATACGAAGTAATCCTTCTTTATTATTCTTTCGCCTTCCCTGTATCCCTTATCCTCACGGAATCGGTATGTCAGTTAATGGATATGCAAATTTAGTCGTAGGGGATGGCGTGTGCTCCATTTGTCTGCGTCTTGTGTTATCCAATGTAAAAGTGTGCGATCTTTCTCTAAATGTTAGCGAATCGTGTTAACTGAGTCGGGACGCGGGTACCTCCCGATATTCACTTAGTCGGATGTGGGAAACCGCCTAAAAACCGCTTCTATGCCGGCTGCCACTCCAGCTCTCGTCGTTAATCCGCCAGGCGGATTCGATCCTAGATTGGCACGTCTTCCCCAAGCCCGGAAGCGGCGTGCTAACGCGCGCGGCTATCCCGGTGGGTCAAAGGTGTGAAGTAACGAGCTTAATCCTAAGTGTATCCCTCTTATGAATTAAATATGCATGGTGACCCCTATAGATAAAAATTTCAGGAGTGTGACTTCGGGATGCACAAAATCGAGTGTAGCTGCAGTCTTAAAACTTAAACTGGACCACCCCATTCTCATTTGTCAGTAAATAATTGTAACTTACTCGTAACGTGCCACTTCATTCTGCAATAATTATAGAATTAAAATCTCGTAGCGGAGCAATCGTGGCACTTATCTCATTAATCAAACAAAAATAGAACTATTTTCCGCTTCTGACCGATCAGGTCGCAATAGAATAACTTTAAACGCCACATCTGGCGTTCCGCTCGTACCTGAACTTATTAATGTCGTTAGCTTTGATACATATCACAGACTATTACCGTACGATACACAAATGATCGGACCAAGTGATTGTGCTGAACGAATATGAGAAAAAGAAACTGATAGCGAGAAGAACCACTGCGTTTCCAAAGTGAAAGCAAATAGCCCGTTTAGGCTCCAGCGCAGTTATAATGGGACCTTTATAAATCCTCTCTCAAAATATGTAATGCCCTGGGAACAAAATTACTTCAATACTTGCAGTAATAAACACCTCATCTTCTGAAAGAATGAATCATACAACAAGTGTGGGTAACGTATTTTCTACCGGGACCTCGTAAACTGGAATATTAGATTTTACAGCCTACGTGTTTTATTACGCCAGTTCGACATTAAATAACAATGATCGCATGTGAGTAACTGCGTACTTTTATTATCGACTACCGATGTATTTTATATATCCGTCCGTATTTCACGGTACAGGCCTTCCTCTATGGCTGAGGTCGCTGTGCTATAGTGACGTGGTGATATTCAACCGGGGAACAATAAGTTCGAACCCTGGTAATGGAAGAACATTTTCAATAGTAGAATTTTACTGTCAGAGTGTGACATACAGTCATTGGTTATTCAGTTATGCACCATTGTCCTGCATTACATTTCCAAAGTCTCGATAATGTCATGGAAGTTTCAATCGTGTTTTCATTCCTCGCAGGGGGTTGGTGAAACTGGTGTCTGGCGTGATGTGTTTCGAGAGCGTCAGACTATGCGTCAGTGCCTGGTATTATCCTTTACTTGCTTTTGACACTCAGCACTGCAGAAAAACTGCAGAAGCACTTACCACAATAATCTGAACCTTAAAGAGCGAGAGCGAGGTGGAAAGAAGGGGTATGCCACTTTCACTAAAACTTTAGAAAGGGAGCAAAGAAATATATGTCGAATATACCATAGGTGAGGAAGTTCCAGCGGTTCGACATGAAATTTTACTGTGTTACACTTTAAGAGGTGCCTTTTGTTGGCTTCTCAACGGTTAAACTCGAATGCTCAGTGCGATGCGTACTTTAGCAATTATTACCTTAATGATGAAATGGGTTTCTCTCATCGAACTTATGATTCAGTTATCGTGAGCTCTAAGGATGAAAATGTGGACGTGGCTGCCGTCAGCCGGATTAATACTGTCCAACCTGCGCGTTGTTACGTGTAATACCTGTAACAAATATTCATTTAATTTGCTATGTTATCCTTATAGGTAATATGAAGTAACCTTAACGTTTTTTTTGAAATTGTGTGTCGAGGCTGCATTTTTCTTGTTATTAATCGATGGTACAAAGTGATTTTATGTACTTACCTAGTTTTTCAACGTAGACTTAAACACGGATGCTGAAAAGAATTTCCGTCATTCTGATTAGGTGTAAATAAAATTGTTCATCCGAGGAGCTCGCTCTACTGCGTGCCACGTATCTCGTGTTCTGGTTACATTGCTCGATTTGGGATACAGTTGGAATCTTCAAATTACCCTGCTATTCTTCGAGCAACGAATAGTACAGCGTTATCACGTTCTTCGAAGGCAGTTATTGGACGTCTTTAGGGTGAAATGTGTTACTGACTGCGCGTTTTATCTAAACCTGAGTATTAAGACGCTAGGGCAGCACTCTCAAGGTAGCCAAACACAGATATTTTCCAGTGTTATTCTCCAGATGAATTAATGCGTCGATTCAAACTTAATCAAGGCAGATCGTCAAACAAAACAAAAAAATAGTACAGAACTTTTAATCTATTTAGGTCGGATATGAAAGAGTGTTGAGCTTGACCGGTGGAAGTGCTCCCATCAGAATATCAAAATTTTGCGCTTAAATGTTACCCACGGCCGTTATGTACAGCTACTTTCGAAAAATTGTGTCGACCCCTGTGCTACAACTCTAGAATCTCTGATTGCAAGGAAAGAAGGCTGCGAACAATCGTCGTAAAATAAGCATTTATCGGAGGATTCTCGCGAAGAGGGGGGGGGGGGGGGGGGGAATGGGGAAAGTGGCAATTAGTCTGTCAGACATGATATCGCACTGATAAAGACCAATCAAAGGAGAGCTCTAAAAATAGACCCTACTACAGTTTCAATGGGCAATTAGGTCGTGTGCTGTGCTCTCAAATCAGAATATTAATAGGTGGAGCTTCCGACTTAATGGCTCGCTCGATTGCGCCTCTGCCGAAAGAGAAGTCGGCGGCGTAGGAGTAAAAACTAGGCTAGGCGCCAGCGGAATCGGCGCGGCACTTCTCATATATGTAAATAAATCCGGACACGCTGTTAATTGCGGGCGGCTGTATGGAGATGAGGCGCGCAGTAACTAACGAGCCACAATGAGGCGTATCATTAGCGGCTGCTGTCGGCCCGCGTTAGCCTCAAGACACGCGCTCTCCCGGAAATTTATTCGTGGCCCACAGCAGCTGTTAGGTGGTAGCGCCCCGCTCCTTATCAGCCTCGTCGACTCTCACCCGACGCCACCGCTCTCCTTTTGGGAATTCTTACCTCGGAAATGGGGAAAAAGCCTTGAACGCCACAAATCTGGGTCTGTCGTTCCGCGTTCATACGGCTCAGTCGCCAGGAAGCAAATATATAATTTCCTTTCGTTTTCTCACGTAGCGCCATTAGTTGTGACCCTAGTTCTCACTCATTCTCTCTCTCTGTCTGTCTTTCTTCCTTTACCCCAAGGAGTTGCTATACTGGGGATTACTATTTTACCATTACATGTTTCTACAAAATTAAAATTAAATATGGCATGCAGGAATCCGGAACCAAAAGATGTTGAACAATGTTGAAATCTAATTGTGTATGCTGTATCAGGACGATTCAAACGAATTTCGGACCATTTCAGTTTAAATATTTCTTGCTTTTCTCGAGCTATTTAATGCGAATGCTCGAATGATTCCTTGTATAGGATGACGATTAGTGTCTTTAACCTATCGTGCCTAAGAGCCACTATAATAAATGAACAATGTAGGCTTTGGAAAGTAGGATAATATAAATATTTTAAACAAAAGCTGAAGTTATTGTTGAACTCTTGTGGATATAGTATGTGTACAATAATTTGACGACCAGTCCAAAACAGGGATGCTATGATATAGTTTTATCTTCCTTGCCTAAGTGGTGAAGCAACAAGAACTTCATATGTAACGCTCATGTCAGACTCATTGTGTTACAAATATAACACCATTCACAATACGATGTTGCAATAGATTGCTTGGAACTGAGTTCCTTTGTAGCCTCAGAAAGAGCAGATCTTAGTAATAATAAAGAAAGGACAACGGTGATGTAATTGTTTTAAGAACAGGACGATGTACCGGGTGATCAAAAAGTCAGTATAAATTTGAAAACTTAATCAACCACGGAATAATGTAGATAGAGAGGTAAAAATTGACACACATGCTTGGAATGACATGGGGTTTTATTAGAACCAAAAAAAGGTATTGCTAGACGCGTGATAGATCTTTTGCGCGCGTCGTTTGGTGATGATCGTGTGCTCAGCCGCCACTTTCGTCATGCTTGGCCTCCCAAGTCCCGAGACCTCAGTCCGTGCGATTATTGGCTTTGGGGTTACCTGAAGTCGCAAGTGTATCATGATCGACCGACATTTCTAGGGGTGCTGAAAGACAACATCCGACGCCAATGCCTCACCATAACTCCGGACATGCTTTACAGTGCTGTTCACAACATTATTCCTCGACTACAGCTATTGTTGAGTAATGATGGTGGACATATTGAGCATTTCCTGTAAAGAACATCATCTTTGCTTTATCTTACTTTGTTATGCTAATTATTCCTATTCTGATCAGATGAAGCGCCATCCGTCGGACATTTATTGAACATTTGTATTTTTGTGGTTCTAATAAAACCCCATGTCATTCCAAGCATGTGTGTCAATTTGTAACTCTCTACCTACATTATTCGGTGATTTATTCAGTTTTCAAATTTATACTGATTTTTTTATCACCTGGTACATTCATTCGGCATCCGTTGTGTAAGCAAACCTGAAATAACTTCTGAAAGGAAGAAAAGACTGAATGATGGAAACTATGACTAAAATATGAGTCTAAGCAGTCTTCAGAAACTGCAGCTCAAAACATACACTATTTGATAAAAAGCATACAGAAACTCCAATGTACTGCAAAACTGACCAGCAGTTATCACCTAGAGGCGGACTGACCATTTCAAAAGGTGGCGGGGGGGGGGGGGGGGGGGGTGCTATGTCGACAGTATAGAAGTAGTAACAGCTGAATGTGTATGCCAGGAAAGATCAGTGACTTTGGAAGTGGACTAGGCACTGGATATCACCAGAGTACAAACCCTGAAGCTGTCCAAGTCGACAGTTGGTGATGTGATTGTGAAGTGGAAACGCGAATGAAGAGCTGCAGATACGCCAACATCAGGCAGACCTCGTGTGTTGATGGTCAGAGAGGATGGTTGTAAAAAATAGTCTGGAATGAGTAGAAGGAATCTCTCTCGAGTTCCAAAGTGCTAGCAGTCCGGCTAGCACATGACTGAGCGTAGGGAGATAAAAAGAAAAGGGGTACAGCGGTCGAGCAACTCCTCGTAAGCCACACATTTCTGTAGTAAGTGCTAAATGACGACCAATGTATCGTAAAGAGAGACGGCAATGAGCAGTGGATGACTGGAAACGAGTTGTTTGAAGTGATGAATCACTTTGTACCCTGTGGAAAACCCAATGGACGGGTTTTGGTTTGGCAAGTGCCTCGGGAACTTTGGTTGCCATCATGAATAGTGCAAACAGTGAAGTACAGAGGAGGTGGTGTTACGAAATGGGTTTGTTTCTCATGGTCCACTCACAGCGCTTAAGAGAATGTTAAATGCGGAAGGATACGGACACATTGTGTACTGTGTACAACAGAGGAACAGTTCGGAGACAACGCTTGTTGTTCTAGGCGCTACAGTCTGGAACCGCGCGACTGCTACGGCCGCAGGATCGAATTCTGCCTCGGGCATGGATGTGTGTGATGACCTTAGGTTAGTTAGGTTTAAGTAGTTCTAAGTTCTAGGGGACTGATGACCTCAGAAGTTAAGTCCCATAGTACTCAGAGCCATTTGAACCATTTGAACAACGCTTGTTTGCATCAGCATGACAGTGCACAGCATCGTAAAGTAGCACCTGTGAGGTAATGATTTGTGCACAGTAACGTTCCTGAAATGAACTGGCCGGGTCAAAGTCCCGAAAAGAAATAATTGTTATACCTTTGTGTGAGTTAGAATGTAGACTTCACTCCAGACCCCAACTTCCAACATCACTATCTTCTCTGGTTTCGGCTCTTGAGAAGGAATGGACTGCCGTTCCTCCACAGATATTCAGACACCTTAAGGAAAGTGTCCCCGACAGATTTAAGGCCATCATTAAATCACAGGGATGACATACCTCATACTAATGTCCACTAGTAGGCGTCCGGATACTTTTGATCAGACATTGTATTTAGAAACTAGTATTGGGTCTTTTACAATGACGCAAAGGAATATCACACTGTCGTTTTGTTCTGTGGTTGTATCTCCAACTCCAAGCTCTCTGCGTACTGCAAGTTTCTGTTTCAGTCGCTGTCCTGACAGGAAATGCGATTTTAGATTAACAGTTATTTGCTTCATACCCCATCAACCAGTACTGATTACAATAACATTAGATGAAGATGAAATTAAAACACCACGAAGATTCGAATGTGTTCCGTGTTCCAGTCATCAGCAGGCGTACGACATGTACATGATCCAGTCACGCCGGCCAGTATGGCCGAGCGGTTCTAGGTGCTTCAGTCTGGAACCGCGCGACCGCTACAGTAGCAGGTTCAAATCCTGCCTCGGGCATGGATGCGTGTGATGTCCTTAGGTTAGTTAGGTTTAAGTAATTCTAAGTTCTAGGGGACTGATGACCTCAAATGTAAAGTCCCATAGCGCTCAGAGCCATTTGAACCATTTGATCCAGTCACATTACTACCGCCTACGTACGACGTCAACACTCAATAACCACTCGCAGACGGCAGGTGGCAGCATTAGCAGTGGAGGGTGTATATAGCGTGTCGGGGGGACGCGAAAAGCAGTGCAGTCGTTGTCGTAATGTGGAAATGGAGCGGTTTATCTGACGCCCACAAGACAAGTGTGAAAGGATTTCTGAAATGGCTAAGTTTGTAAACTGTTCGCGTGCCGCCGTGGTTAAAGTATACCGTGCGAAGTAAAGTGGTGCTATCTAAAAAAGGTGCCGACGCAACTGTGTGCACCGCAGGCCATAGACGACAGGGGTGAACGACGGTCGCAGAGGTGTGTACGCGTGAGTAGACGTGAAACTGGTGAGCAGCTGACCTCCCAGATGAACCAAGGAGCTACCAACAGTGTCCCCTCAACGACCGTTCGGCGAATGTTGGGTACGGCCAGCCCTGCAGGCGCCTGGTTCAAGAACCCATGCTGACTGCTGTTCATCGGCGACGAAGGCTGGAATTTGCACCCCATAGCTCAGCTGGAGTCCACTGAGCGGCATCAGGTGGCCCTGTCAGAGGAATAACGTTTCACGCTCCATCGGACATATCACCGTTGATGTGTATGGCGTGGAACGTCTGAAAGCAGACACCCTGCAACTAGGAGGGATCGTTATGTTCTGGGGAATGTTTTCGTGGCATTCGCTGCGTGATCTCGTCATTCTGAAAGGCACAATTGTTCAACCCAAGCCTGCATCTGCCTTGGGATCTATGTCCACCCCTACATGAACTTCGTTTCTCCTCGGCCCGATGTCATCTACCAGCAGGTGGTGGTGGTGGTTAGTGTTTAACGTCCCGTCGACAACGAGGTCATTAGAGACGGAGCGCAAGCTCGGGTTAGGGAAGGATTGGGAAGGAAATCGGCCGTGCCCTTTCAAAGGAACCATCCCGGCATTTGCCTGAAACGATTTAGGGAAATCACGGAAAACCTAAATCAGGATGGTCGGAGACGGGATTGAACCGTCGTCCTCCCGAATGCGAGTCCAGTGTGCTAACCACTGCGCCACCTCGCTCGGTTATCTACCAGCAGGATAATGCAACGTGTCAGATGGTTCAAATGGCTCTGAGCACTATAGGACATAACTTCTGAGGTCGTCAGTCCCATAGAACTTAGAAATACTTAAACCTAGCTAACCTAAGGATATCACACACATCCATGCCCGAGGCAGGATTCGAACCTGCGACCGTAGCCGTCGCGTGGTTCCAGACTGTAGCGCCTAGAACCGCTCGGCCACTTCGGCCGGCTGCAACGTGTCACACAACTTGCAGTGTACGTGCGTGGTTCGAAAAGAAACTCCCCTGGCCACCAAACGTACCAGATTTAATCCCAGTCGAGAATCTGTGGACCGACTCAATCGGGCTGTACGCCCCATGGATTCTCAACCGAGACACCTAGCGCAGCTGGCCACGGGTACATTCCAGAACCTCACTTACTCTCTCTTCTTGCATGTCTCCCAGCGGTCCGCTTTATGTATGATGGTTCACCCTTTCAATACGCGATCACATTAATGTTACTGGATAGTACAGAACTATCACATTACCTAAAACTAGAGCTTAGCCTTTTCATTGGTCCATATGACAATGCATTGTTGTGGAGGGAGGTTGGTTATTAGTTAAACATTTGGCGATATAGCCATCAGCTCTTCATAATAATCCTCATACGATGCAATCTTATCAACCTTTGTGGATGGTAGCGAAGTATTTGTGTTAAGAAACCGTGTATGTCGATACACATGTTGGATGAACCTCAAGCAAAAACATTAAATATCGTAGTTTACACTTACCTGATAGTTGTATTTCTCATTTTTTGACACTGCATTGCTTTTGTTGTGCTTCAGTATGTGATAGGCTCCTGCTTTGGGTGATACAGTACACCTGAAGAATACACATGATCCCAGATGAACAGATTCAAATTTCTAACTAACGTCCAAGGAAATAACAGATAAATTGGATTCAAGCTGAGCATTACAGGCTAATTCAGTACACATATAAAACAGCACATCAACTAATGGAAACAAATACTGTAAACACTGTAACTGTGTCTAAATTCCCAAAATTGTTGGTAAATTAAACAATGAATATGGGAACAAGCTACAAAGCTGGTAAAACCCTTTACAAGCTACGGTGTTGCAAATGTACAGACCCAGTAACATAAACGATGAATATTATACGCAGTAGTTTCAAATAATGGTTCTGAACAGCGCTAATACAATGACCTTATTCCACAGAAGAAGAAAGATGATAATGAATTTATAAATTTGCCCGGATTTCTGTTGGAAGGAAGGAGGATTAGGATTTAACGTCCTGTCGACTTCGAGGTCATTAGTGACGGAGCACAAACTCGGATTTTTTCAAGGGTGAGGAAGGAAATCGGCCGTGCCTTTTCAAAGAAACCATCCCTGCATTTTCCTGGAGCGATGTAGAGAAATCACAGAAAACCTAAATCTGGGTGGCCGGAAGAGTATTGGAACTGTCACATTCCGTGATAGCAAAGCCAGTGTGCTAACCACTGCGTCACCTCGCTCGGTGGCTTTCTGATAGACAGTGTTTCTTAGACGTAACAAGGCTGGTCCAAGACTCTAGAGCGTGCTGAGACTGCATTATTACACTCCGCGCCTCGCTCACCTCGAAATTCATCTATTTCTGGTATCGGGAACCAGCATCGTCGAATGCGGAATGCGGTTGTGTTGAAACTGTAGATTAGAGCGCTGGTACGTTTTCCGCCCACAGACTTGAGGAAACGTCGAGATAAACTAGGAATTCCTCGTGTTGTTTTATCGCCTCACCCACGACTTGCGTCTGTCCTGGAAAGTGACTCTGAATTCAAGCACACTAGTACCTGTTATTGATTGGTGCTCCAACCGAGGTGCAGGTCGAACTGCTGTTTTCTACTGAATAATCTTGGTTTTCCTACCCCGTCGATAACTAATCTTTCTACGTCTCGTCATTCACTCTGAAAACAGTCGTTCGGAGTATAATGAATGAACACACTGTTTTTTAACGTATATTTTTTAAGACAGTTCAACATCTTCGTATTGTCATAAACGTCTGTTACGCATTATGCATCTTTCCCTTCTTCTTCTAGATCTGTGGGCCATTGTGACTATGTAAGAATGCCATACATCCTGAATATTACCAAAAATACGTCAAATGAGGTTTGTGCAGTCGTATACCTCGTAGTCACATGCATTTCGCCGTGTTCTACATCTGAATCTTCATTTGCACATTCACATTGCAAAACGCATAGTGGAGAGTACTTCGTATAAGTGGCAGTCAAATGGAAACGAGACAAATAAATGAAAGGAAGTAAACTTTTTATTATTTCAAAAACATTCGCCATAACTGGTAATACATTTATCTCACAGTGAGACCAGACGGTCATTGCCTTCGTGGAAAAATGATTTCAATTTTCTACGGAACCATGATCTTTCTTCAGAGTTATAGAAATATGGAAATCGCGTGGGGAGAGATCGGAACTATACAAAGGATACGTGAGGGCTTCGCAGAGAAACGCCTGCAGCGTACTCGAAGCAGTCTTGGCAACATGTGGGTGAGCCCACATGAAGAAAAACATTCGTGGCCGTCGATTTGATTCGGACGATTAGGTGCCCGCCTGGGTACAATCATGGTTCCGCAGGCAACCGAAAAATTTTCCCCTGGAGACATTGACCGTCTCGTCTCACAGTGGGATAAATTTATTAACAGTTATGGTGATTACAGTTGAAATAACAAACAGTCTACTTACCTTTTCCTGTTTGTTTCGTTTACATTTTAGTGCCCCTTATATAAGTAACACGTCTTTCCCTTTCTTTTACTTAGGGACCATTTTTGTGGTTTCGTTGACACCTTAATGTCTCCTATCAAGTGAGATGCAATCTGTTGTTCACCATTATATTAAAAATCAAACCAAAGATATAAACCAAAATTTACTATTTGTCACCATACACATGATAAATAAAGGTGCTGACAAACATTATGCAAAATTTTCAAAACAAATCGAAATCATTTATGATTGACAACTCCGTACACTACGCAGATGAATTTTTGAATAATTGTGGCTCTGAGCACTATGGGACTTAACATCTGTGGTCATCAGTCCCCTAGAACTTAGAACTACTTAAACCTAACTAACCTAAGGACATCACACTTCCATGCCCGAGGCAGGATTCGAACCTGCGACCGTAGCAGTCGCGCGGTTCCGGACTGAGCGCCTAGAACCGCTAGACCACCGCGGCCGGCTGAATAATTGTGTTTGTGTGCGGGGTGCGGGGGGGGGGGGGGGGCGGAGGGGGAGAGTCATATATTTGTTAAAGAGGTGGGGCGAGCGATGAAATTTGATGGGAACGCAAACACAAGTCGTTATTATTCTCATGTATAAACTTTGCACGCGTAAATGGTGACTGTGGCTGAAATACATATGATTTTTCCTTCCGCTTGTAAACATTACGCTATAATTACTCGTTTTTATAATAAACAATCTGTTAAATAAATGAATTTCATATAGAATTTATTGCTCTTTTAACATATTGTTGGGCTATAATTGAATGTTAACATCTTAGGTTGGACTGGTAGCAGATGGTTAATCTCTTTTCTATGAACAATGAAGCCGTCTGCGCACAATTGTAGGCGTTTAATGCGTACCAACTCATTTATATTTATTCACTACATTCTGTGTTATGTGATGTGGAAGTCACGGTTGTGTCACGAAACAAATAATTCACAGTTTTGAAGGGACTTGTCTACAAAGTTATTAGAAGTGAAACTCATAAGCATAAATACCCGCCAACAACGCATTTCAGGAGCGGTGTAGAAAGTTACAAAATATTCTCGCTTTTTTATCTTTCCACGACGTTATTTTTTCGTAGTTGTACAAAAAATTATTGAAGATTATCGACTGACATCTCTCACAAAAGTATCTCGTAAACAGTGTCAGAACTGTATCTCACTAAAAGCAGTAAGTAACGGTGCAGACCCACGCGACAGTTTTATAAACGTAACACCAAAGGGGAGAAAACAGCCTCTTAAAGCCACAGGCGCTAGAGATCCTATAGGGCTGTATGAAGTACTGCCCCGCTGGACATGTGATGTTGGCCGCCATATTGGCAATGGCTACCTTACACAGACACACACACACACACACACACACACACACACACACACACACACACACACTCGTTCATGGCCTACCAGGCATGGCTACTATACCAAAGCGCTAACGTCTCTTCCAGTTTTCGGGTACAAAATGAAAGACGACAGGTTAATACCACAAAAAAGCTGCCTAGCGACTTATTCTCCGCCTCTCACAACGGACGGATTACCTTATTCAAAAATCTTGTGCATTCTCGAGTCTCAGCTTTCCCCTTTCCGCAACCTGTTGCAGACCTCGCCACGTAATGATTCCATGTGACTGCGGTGGGCCTCTACATAATATACTAGCAGCACAGCCGAACAGAGAAAGAAAGATTTATCACCGGAAGTCGCTTTAGTGCCGTACCAGCGCTTCTGTTCGTCCTGCCGTATAACGCGACAGTCAGTGTCTGCGTCGTCAGATTCTTATCATCGTCGCAGTTTTTATATGGCTATTACCGTAAGGTTGCACAGCTTTTTATCCTAGCCATCGTATACTTCATTTCTAGTGAGCTGCATGTTATTTCAAAAGTATCTTCTTTTGTTGAGCACTTTCTTACCTCTCCTCCCACAGTTTATTGTTTCCTAAGATCTTAATTCTCACACACAGACCAATTGAAATGTTTACCTAGAAGGACAGTGGAGGCATACGCAATACGCTGAGTACATCTTTTTTCCTTAATCCTTCTCGAGAATGAAGGTTTATAATTAACATTTCACTGTCAATCTAGCCAGTGTGCACAAAACTGCCATTTGCCCCACCTAAGGGATAACGCTGCCACCATCACTAGGGTCTGCTTGGTGCGGTCAGAAACAACGACTCAGTTCGAACTGCTGACATAGTGTTTAAAATATCTTGATACAGAATAAAGGGAACTTTGTGATCAGGTCACCAGGACAACTGTATTTTATCAACTTGGTTATTGTACATAATTACGATACCATTCTTCCCCATTGCTATAACAGATGTCAACATGCGACAGGTGTTTGCTTATATTGTTTTTGTTCATATAATTTTGCGATACAAGGCATTGTTCGTACTTGCAATGTCCGTCTTACGCCTTGTCAGTGACAGAGTTGGTTAGCGCTCCTCTTTCACTACCTCTGCTCCTACTTCCATTATGTCCCTCCACATTTGAGGGCAGAAGAACTGGACGTCAATCTTCACACATATCTTATTTAGAGTTGCTGTTTTCTCGTTCTTTTTTTTTTACGAAAACAAGTTTAAAATGATTGCTGTCAGTCAGCGAGGTCGGCTCTAAATTAAGTTTACATCGCTAATTCGCATCTTTAGATGCTGAAAGCGATCTGTCTGTGAAACTTTTAAGTTCCCCAAACATGTTTACTTTTTATTATGAAGATGTATACAATGCACAACGTTGTGTTTGGAAATCAGGCCAATACTTTCGTAGTAAAGGGGAAACCACTGAAACATCGCAATGAATCAAACTCGGTGCTCGGTACTCGCTGAAACATTGCACATTTCGGACTTACTGTTGTGATAATTGGGCTTCCATCTAGTTTATTGCAACATGCGAATCTCCAATGTTTGTTCTCTTAAGTAATTCTACATTCCGCAGACCACAACTTCACCGGGCTACCGTTACGTTCCATGTTTCTATGGACGCCAGTTAATGCCTATTCATATGCTCTCGAGTGAAATGTTGCTTGTGACAAGACAGGTGAGCAATGGGTGCGGACCACACGTTGGAAGAAGGCGTGAGTAATATGGCTGATCGTCATCCTGCATGTCCGTCGTCCTGCTATCAGGCCGTGGTTTCTCTAGAAGGGAGAAAAATAACGTATAACTACAACTAATACACCCTGCAGCAGTCGCTTATTTCACACTACCATCATCCTGCAACGGGGGACTCAGATATAACCCACCTCTTTAAACAATGGTATGGTCGGTATACGTAGCACATATAGGGTTTCCAAGTGTTTTTGTCTTATACTGTCGTCTCAGAAAGATGTTTCGTTTGTCCGCATTTAATTTCGTTCATTATTCTGTTTCCTTTTCTGTTCTTTTTCCAGCGACATAATTAAGAAGGATGAAGGTAGCTTCAAAAATGACATATGAAATATTCGTAATCACCTTTAGTAATTAATTTCACCAAGGTGAAAATAAACGAAGAAAATCACAAATTAGGTTATGAAGGAAGGAATATAAGAATTTAACGTTCCGTCAATGTCGGGGTTTGAGAGTTACAAAATGTTGTCACGTTATGCCAAAGTCTTAACGATAAAGTATTCGAACAGTGATTGTAGTAATCAACATGTTACTTCGAACGTAGAGGCGACATTTCATGACTGACGCGATATTTTGAAAATCGCACGAACGTTAGTGGGATTGCTTCCGTGTATTCCGCATATACATGTACGTCGTAAGGTGACGATATAAAATTCATAATTTTGCAACATTGTGTAAAACTGGGCTATAAAAGAAATCCAACACATGGTGCAACACAAGATTCCAAAAAATTGGTTGTGGTCGTACTCATTTCAAGTGAGTCTGTAACAACAGACAGAAAACTTCTGAATCAGTGTAAGAGACACTTCTGTTTCTCTTCTCCCGTCACAGAGGTATAGACAAATTCTCTTTGTTTCAATGTTGAGAATAAATGTCAGGTTGGTTGATAATGATCCAATTAGAATCTTAATTAAAAATATAGATAAACTACGGCTAACTAATGTGTAATTAAATTTCCAAAGAATAAGGTTCAAATTTTATAGCGTATTTATAAAGTTACCAGTTATCTCTATGTAGTTCTGTATCCATACTTCATTGTAACGATGCAAAGGGCTGTGTCGTTTTAACCTCTTTTCTTCTTCTCTTTTGCAGGTAAGTTTCTTACTGAGACTTCTATAATGAATACTGCTAAACTGCCGATTCAAGTACAATTGTGTGCTGACATTGCCCGGCGATCCACGTGAGTACTTTAACATACTCTTGTAAATGGGGAAAATCATCTGTTTTCTGATAACGTAAATATGTTCCGCGTTACTGAATTATGTAGGGTGTACCGAAAAATTTCTACATATAATTACAGTTATTTCAAATGCCTGGAGCATTACGAAATGCAGCAGTAGCAAACACTTCTGAGATAGTGGAAGTGCGTGCGTATTCAGCCTTCCGTACAATGGCATGACTCACAACTGGGCACAAAGCACAAGGTTATAAAATAAACAGACATTTTATGGAGGAAAAGGAAGTAACTGACCAGTTCATTGCTGAGTTAAGTAACGAGCAGTGCCACAACAAGAACACTTATCTCGTAACTGTTGCGTATGTCCTTGTCAAGAGGTACTAGTCTCAAATACGTGAATGACATCACTGCTTGCCTTCGCAGTAGGTGAGAAGTGTCTTATATTGGTCACGCAGTTTTTTTGTGTAACGCTAACCGTATATACATTTACATATAGTGGGTAACAGGCAGTGAAAATCACCATCTTGGACTTCAACAGGCACACGCATGGACGTGTGTGGGGTCGATACCTTTGGTTATATTTGCTGTTTGGCGTCGGAGATGCAACGGCATTCTCCGTGTGGATAAAAATCATATTGCCGAAATTTGCACAGATGGAGTCACCCACACAGGCACGTTGAGCTACGAGACTGTACTTAGACTTAGATATAATATGTGTGTTGAAAACGAGAACCAGTTTATGTGTTATCAGAATATGCAATATCATTATCGCTGTGAAAAGCTCAATCAACATTATACGTGCATTTCTTATCGACTAAAGACCATGAAAGTCGTGTAATGCTCATGTTGTATACGTTAAGATACGTGAAGTTTTCAAAGTGACGTAGTACACCAGAAAATGCTGCGTTCCCAGACAGAAGGTGATATACACCTGTAAACGATATCAGTAGAAAAACAACTTCTTAAGACCACATTGGTGAGTCAGTGAAACAACTAAAATAGGAACAAAATGGTAGGCTGTAGCAATGGGACATCGAAGCGAAATGGAAGATCTGCCACAGTAAAGAAATTTGTATTCTGAGTTTGTTGCAAGTGCAGTTTAGGCTGTACGACAGAGTCTGGAAAAGAGCATAACAGCAACGGCTCGAAGCAGCCGGAACGCATGCTGAGAGACATTTATGGGCCAGTAATGGCGCCTGATGTGCCGGCTGTCGGAAATGAGCACTCCGTACACAGAACACCACTCAGACATCCTGTGGCTATCCACGTTATCGTTCCAACGCATAGAGCCCTGATATTAACTCTCGTCTAAGGAGTACATTTCGAAACGTTGCACCCAAGAAGGAGGTGGTCCGCTGAACCGGAACGGGACAGACGCCTAATCCCTTCGGCGTGTGACAGCGACGGTGACACTGGTGTGGCCTATCTGGGGGAAAAAGGAAAAAAGTAGAGGCGACAGTACCACAGGAAATTGATTGCCCTGTGTGCAACACGTATTGTAGATGCTGGTAACATCTTAACCATCTACAGACTAAAATTGCTAATATGGACATTCATAATCTGTCAAGACGATGTTGGTTTTGCAATCAAAAGCTAAATTCATCAACATCTGAAACAACCACACTATTTTCAATGTACAATTAGCCGTCCTGAGCCACGGTTAGATTAATTTAGATTACGTACTCTTTTCGACCCATAGATAGACAATGAGAAGTAGTTCTTGGAACATATTATACGTGAAATATATACGTCATGTATATAAAAAGCGTTATGAAAATGTTCCTTCCACAATTCCTAAGAGAAATGGTCGCATAGGTGTGGAATACGACAGAAATCTGAAACATACGAGATCGCACTGAAAAGTAAGGTCCGAATTTTTTATGTAGAAACTTTTACAGCTTTTTAAATAAAACAAACTTTATTAATATTTTGCATCTTTACTCTTCGTGTCTATATATTTATTTGTGATCATAGTCACCCTGGTGACGAATACTTTTCTCCCAACGATAGACTAGTTTGTTGACACTTTCACTGTATAATGTTTAACTTTGTTGACGAAGACACAATCTTACCTCTGCCTGCTGGTTCCATCACCACCAAAGTGAAGTCCTCGAAGGTATTCTTTATATTTTGAACCAGATGAAAATTTGAAGGGGAAAAGCCGGGACTGTGTGGAGAATGTTGAATGACAGTGAACCCAAGGCGTCGGATTGTAGCATATGTCACAACGTTCGTGTGTGGTCTGGCATTGTCATGGCGAACGATAGAGTGCTCCATGTGTGGGGACACTCTTCGAATTCGTGCTTTCACTTTTCTGAGGGTCTCTCACGCACGAAAACAGTTATGTTACACACCACCACAATACACGCTACAATTCGGAGCTCTCTAGCGGCAGAGGATTGCAACTTGAGCATCAGTAAAGCGAGAAAGTTGATCGAGTAATATCCTTGACATGTAATGCCTCAACCGATATTGAGAACAAAATAAAAAAATTCGCAGACATTACTTTTCAGCACGCCCTGGTATTTTCATTTAAGAGGTAAAGCCCAAACTTGTCTCAGAAATGTAAATGTTGGGGGTTGTTTGTGGGAAGAGACCAAACAGCGAGATCATCGTTCTCATCAGATTAGTGAAGGATGGGGAAGGAAGTCGGCAGTGCCCTTTCAAAGGAACCATCCCAGCATTTGCCGAACCACCCCAGCATTTGCCTGGAGCGATTTAGGGAAATCACGGAAAACCTAAATCAGGATGGCCGGACGCGGGACCGAACCGTCGTCCTCCCGAATGTGAAAATGTAAATGTGTATGCACTTCTAATTCTTAGAGTACGGTAGCAACAAATCATGAAACACAAAGTTGTTCACGACACTTATTTACGCTGATTACGTAATTGCATACAAGATGTGAAGAATGCAGATTTTACACGACAGTCGCGTCTTTGATATTATTAATAAGCTGCACATAAATTGGTTCTACTAAGCAGTTCGTCAGTGGATCTGAAGGAGGTAGTCATCAACAAATGCTTTTCTATTTCGAAAGATTTCGCAACTTTTTGGTGTAATGAGCATGTTCATTTGCAAAATAGTTTCTTTTGAAGTACGTTAAGGAAAAAAGTTGATAGATATTTCATAGACGTAATCTTCGGCATGGCAAATTTTTAACTCCGTGACTGTAACATACATCCTTGATAAAAGATGTTCCCGTTAACAGTATCAATCTCATCACTAATACACAATTTATGACATTCTCAAGCTATCCACGTGATCGGTACGTCAGGCAGTTCGTTAACAACCATGGATGGTCTAAAAACACTTGAAAACAAATTCCCATTATTCGCTAACTCTAAGTCTCTGCTAAAACATCTTGGCATATCTTTTAGTCAACATCCACGTGACACACAGTGCAGCGAAGACTGAAGACTATGACTTCATGTCACATAGCTTTGTTGGATTCTGTTTTCACGGAGAAGTAATGGTGCTGTTACCTAAGAATACACTCGAAGATGCCACAAGCGTTAGTTTGTGGTATTCAGTCCTTCAGAAGAGCTAGTGTAGCGTTGAAAAAGGAAAATTGATCTTGAAAATCAGTCTCGTCCTGTTGATACCTGCTTGTGTGCAGTATGAAGGAAAGAAAAGTGGTAGTAAAGTTATAAAAAACTTATCTGGACGTTGTATATTTTTGAGCAGAATAATCATCTGACATTGTCATTGCTTCGATATAAATGCTACTTATTCCACTTTCGACGAGTTATGTATCTACTGGAATGAGATTTTCACTCTGCAGCAGAGTGTGCACTGATATGAAACTTTCTGGCAGATTAAAACTGTGTGCCGGACCGAGACTCGAACTAGGATTCTTTGCCTTTCACGGGCAAGTGCTCTACCATCTGAGCTACCCAAGTACGATTCACGCTTTGGTAGCTCAGTTGGTATAGCACTTGCCCGCGAAAGGCAAAGGTACCGAGTTCGAGTCTCGGTCCGGCACACAGTTTTAATCTGCCAGAAAGTTTTATATATCTACTGTTTTCACCACAACGAACCACACACAACTTGATTCTTGAATTACAGGCGTGAGCAAAATTATGAAATGAAACTTGGACGTAAAAACTTTTTCGTCAATAATATATTCGACTACCTCTTATCTATTTGTAGCTTCATATGTCACTTCACAATTTCTCATAAAACGTCAGTAGTCTTCAGAGAAATTTGAGGTTTTTTTAATGAAATGTACCAAACGGTTGATTTGTTATGCAATGGATCCTCTAATACATATACACAGTTAGTTACAGTTAACTGTGTCTTTAAGAGTAAAGACTGACAAAGTAATAACATGATAATGCTTCTCTAAGTAACACTGATCGGTCTCCATGTCATGTTGGGTTACGGGAGGTAAGAGAGTAAGTTCTTTTGATAGTCTACACACGTAAATCATTTCCGTTGTCAGGAAGAACGTGATAATCGAAGCAATGCACAGTATAATTTTTGTTTCAGTCATCACCGGGCCATGGTCTATGCTTCAAACAGCATCTTTTGCACATAAGAAGTGTATCCGGTAACGAGGTATTTCAGTTCTAATTTCAGTTTATGAAGTTCACTTCAATCTGTTGTTCTTTCAGAAAATACGTTTTTCAGTAGCCTTAGAGGTCTATACTCTCATACACATGCTGGCCGATGAAGGTTGCTTTGCCAAATAAATCCTCATCTGTGTACTTCGACCAACCTCAATTGATTTATTTGTGAGAACAATATCTCTGATCTGAAGTGTGTCGCTTGCCTTTAGTTGACCGTCACAACCTTCCACATGGTGTCATGTGGACGCACACACACACACACACACACACACACACACACACACACACACACACACATCCATGCCCGAGGGAGGACTCGAACCTCCGCCGGGACCAGCCGCACAGTGCATTACTGCAGCGCCTGAGACCGCTCGACTAATCCCGCGCGGCGAAGAAAACCACTTCCTGCAAATTATGCACTTGTTTTTATGACTGGATAACATGGCAGTGTATGTAATAGGTGCTCCGGCGTCTAAGTGGCCAGTCGTCTAGAGTATCGAAACTTGATTTTTATTTTATTAATTCCACCATTTTGCGCGATCTGCATTGAAAGTGGTACACATGGGACACCAAAATACTTTGCTTTCGAAACTAAATGGTGTACTACAACACATAGAAAACGGAAGCCCGTCGCAATGAGTTAGGATGTCTCTGTTACTCCCATTCGGTACGTTATGGCGACAGAGTAACATATCTGTTTCACATAAAGGTGTGTGTGTGTGTGTGTGTTTATTTGTCAAACTGTTGTGATAAGCCATGTAAAATCTCATTGAATCTAAACTTGCTTATTACAACATATTACTAAGGTATAACACATGTTAGGTCCGCCTCCGTAGCAGAGAATGACACAGCCGCCGACAGACATCTGTAGGATCTTCACGACCTGGCGAGGTGCTCGCTATGACACGTGTTACGTTCAAGCGCACTAAAAACAGAATAGATTCACTAGTTGTCCTGCTCACCCTTTCCATAAAACCACTTATTCAAAATGCTCAGTACACACGAAAGACACCGTAAATCGATTCATTCTGAATCCATATTTTCCGCGTAGTCACAGCGAAGCACTCAGGAGACAGACGGTGCCGCATTATTATTGGACGTTACTCAGCGGAACTGCGACACAGCTTTCGCGTGTCCTTACATCCTGCTCAGCCCAGTAAAAAGACGGAAATAGTTTTTTACTAGCACAAACATATAAAGAATGATTCAGCTTCGATTTTGTCCTTACGAATGCCGCTGAAAATGCAGTCAAACAGGGAATTAAATCAATGATTTAAAATTCTGTACCATATCTAGTACAATCGCAGCCGACACCTGAGACGCTATGAAAGAATGTAAATTTGGCGTCACTTGGAAGGCTAATTGGGAGCTGCACAAAAATATTTTATTTCTAGACCATGCCCTCGTAGACAATTTATAGAATCAGGTTTATGTTCTGAAGAAGGCTCAATTACTTGGGCTGAAACCTAGGTAAAGCAGGTTTCATTACCGCAATCGAGGCTGACAGTTTCCTATATATTAGATTATCACGACTGCTGACTGGGCTGCAATGTTGAAATTATTAGCTTCTTAACTCTTTTTGAATTCAGAAACAGTAACGAGAAGAAACTACATTGCTGAGCACGAGATCCACAAAAATTGTGTTCGGTACATTTACATGGTGTTCTAGCGTAAATCAGTTTGAGAGGGCGTATCACGTTAGCCCCCGTCACTGACGGCAAAGGGATACGAATTATTATTCTAAACATTGTGCGTAAAGAAATGTAGGAAAAATGCAAGCTAGTTTTTAATGCATTTATTTCGTTCTTATTTGTTAATATAATTTAGCTTGCGGGTACGGAGCCATTCATTTAGCTCAGCTTGATACACCGAGTGTCCCTCCTAAGAGTCGACGGGCGTATTTTCTCTGGTGTTTCGGCAGATATTTGCAATTTCGATTTTGCAGTGCGTAGCTGGAGCCAGCGCAGAAAGATGCTGCCTATCACATATTTCATGCGACACCCATTGTCGATGGAAAGCGTTGATTATTTTCCCGTTACAAACAAAATTATGTTTAAAGAGAAATTTTATGTGCCATTCGATAGCGCGGTTCCAGATTAGTCTAGTGCGATATTCATTTTATTGCTATGTACTAATGGGAACAGTAAAACACGAAAAATAATCAGTAGTTCAGCATAGACAGCACCACATTGGCCTATGCTGTCTACTATCGCTATGCAGTAGCGCTGCTCAGTTTGTGCTGGAGTACTGATTATTCTTCGTGTTTTACTGTTCTTTTAATACAAAACGATAAAACGAATACCGCACTAGACTAATTTGAGACCTCTCCGTCGGTTTGCATGTCTTTAAAAATTATTTTGTTTGTTAAGGGAAACAAACCAGCGCTTTCCATCTACACTGGGCATCGCATGTACGACGTGACGAGCAGTGCTGTTTGGATGAATTCAGCTGCATATTGCAAGAAAGAAAATGCAGATACCTGCCGAAACACCAGAGGAAACGCGCCTGTCGACTCTTGGGAGAGAAACCACGTATACAGGGTGTCCCACTACGAATGTTCAATATTCAGGAATATTACACGTATGAGAATTAGGAGCAAAAAAGTCTAGCAAAGATGGGCTCTAAAATGCACACCTTAAGAGCTATGAGCACATGTTGAGTAGAAGAGATGTGAATATGGCACACATATGCGACCACTTCATCATTGTTCCAGTAACTATGAGGACAGAAACACAGTGACAGTTCATTTATAGCGAGGCGATAGTCGAAGTCAGTACGTCAGCGTCCGAACTCGGGGAATACGGAAGCCGGTCGACGAATTTCTTCGCGAGGTACGACGGAGAATTTCTCGAATACTGACAGCTTCCTGTCGTTACCATTTCGTCAGACATCTGCAGTATCGGACCTTCTCCAGAGGCTTTCTTCGTACCATCAGCGTACTGTGATTGCCGAAATGAGTAGTTTTTACCTGAATATATCCCCATACACGTTCTTACTCTCAGAGCTAAGCGCTGTTGCGCTTTTGAAACGTATTTACGACATCAAAATTACGGACATTCATGGGGAACTGCTGGTGAAATGAGTTCCTTTTTAAAACTCTGCTTTGCTTTCTAGACGCTATTTGACATTACTTGTAACTCTGAGAAATCTCATTTTGAATGTGAATCCGGAAGAAAACGCTGGTTAAGACTAATTGGCTGAAGGTAGACAATGTGTGGCGTTTTACTTTAAGAGCTCGGGCGGGACAGTAAGCTCAGAAGTGTTTCTCACATTTCAGACTGTCCATTCAGGAACCGAACGACGGTGTTATCCCTGGCGAGTGGGTGGATGAATGCGTGCGTGTGTGCGTGCGTGTGCGTGTGTTTCTGTGTGTGTGTGTGTGTGTGTGTGTGTGTGTGTGTGTGTGCGTGTGCGTGGCGAAGGAGATGGGAAGAAAGAGGACCGCCGGTGTTAGGAGAAAACGTTTCTAACAGCCACTGCGGCTGCTAACAGAAACACTTTAACGGAGCTTTAAAGACTCAGAACTCTTTCCTCCGCCCAGCAGGTCGTAATTATGATAATTATAGTGGCGGTGGAATAAAAATTAATTCTGCCGGCATAATGAGACAAGAGATTTGCTTTGCGTGAGACATCCGACGGCCGTTAGAAGGAAATAGAAACGAGCGGGCGCGCACGACTTCACAGCGAGGGAGAACGTGTTTCGGGAAGGGGTGATATTTAGCCAAGGAAGCAGGCGCCTTTGTTACGAACAGCTGCCATAGCGCCACGCACCGTGATGAATCGATACAGGCTCTCTCGAGCTCGACACACACAGATGCGGATGCCGTGTCCATAAGGCAACCGCGGGACCGACACCATCACATTTCATCGCTGCAAGCGTCCGCTGCACCTGGCGTGGCTACCAACGAAACGCTCATTTTCGGTTATGCCGATCGCGATCAGAAATCAGCTTCCAGAGAAAATATGTGTTAAGGAACTGATTTTGCTTTTTTTGTTCAGTTCTACATTATTCATGTCTCATTTTCCTGAGTGTGACACATACATTCAGGTGTGAGTCACTGGTTATTCGTGATCCTTTATCACTTTTGCGCTGGAACAAGCATATTTCAGTTTATTACTACTTAGCGTAATTTACCGTCAGCATTGGTATGTTGAAGACGCAGATTTCGTCATGACTTGGAATCTAGCTAGCAGGATGACTGCTGCTCAAACAAGAAAAATAATTTCTCATTCCCAGAAATATCTCTTAACTCTCTTATTTAATAGATAAATCATAATATGTATGCTTCGCTAACAAATCTTGGATTCTCTTTTTAAATTCTACGTACTTTCCTCGCGTGTACTGGTCGAGGTGCCACGAACTCTGTAAATTACTTTCTATAGTAGACTCAGTCGTTCCGTGGAATACACCAAGAATAAAACCTGGAAACGAATTTTTGAAATGAAACAGATTCAAAAAATGGTGTCTTCCCACTGAAACGTGATCTTCATACGTTGTGGAGCAACCTGAAGATGGTGAATTGTATCATATAAACCGGTCGTAAGTAAATAAAAACTAACACGTACAACTTAACGTTTTGTCATTATTGAACATAGATATAGCTGCTCCCGTCCCAATAGCCGTCATAAGATGGATATACATAAAACATATTCAAACAATAGTCAAAGCCTTATCTCGTGCTATGAAACCCTGTCCCTTAGTGTTTTTAGAAATAGTAGTTACTTTCAGTCTGCTCTTTCGGGCTTTCTGAGACCATTATAATCCAAGGGTTACTTAAGATTCTGATGGGTGAGAGTTTCACTACCGAGTTAAATTTCTACTCTAGGAAAATACAATGCAATAACAATATAACAACTTTCTTTGTTACGGTAACAATACTAGCTGTACCACTTCATTAACGTCCTTGTTGACAGAAACGGACAGTCTCTACAATGTTTCAAAAATATTCTAAAACAGACACAGCAACATTAATTTAAAAAAACATGTCAGCATTTCTCCAGAGCGATTTGGTGCTGCAATAAAAAGTCACAGAGAATAAAAAAATTCTCTTGTGGAGAGAACAGTTGTTACCTGTGTCATTACATCTTGTTTCTCATTTTGTTTGGAGAAAAGAGCGACAAATGTTGCCTGGTGACAATAATGGTATAATTTGCTGTACTATCACACTCTTACTGCATCACTTTCTGCCTTCCGGACACGACAAACAGTGTTTTTCGTATCTACGCTCCAGAAAAGAGCGCAAACTGTAATTTCAATTCTCGGAAAGTAGCCTCACCCACTCATTCGTGTACTACGAAAGCTGATTTTATGTGCCACTTTACTGACGCGACAGTTGGCACCCGTAAGCCACGCCGAAATGCAGCACAGCTTCTGGCGTCAACATATCACTGCTAACTACCGACTTCGCCCGTGAGATTTCTTTATTCCGAGACGGCTCTATTGTTTGGGAATTGATGTGATGCATAATTTGGCCATCGGACGAGGCGAGGTGTCGCGGTGGCTGGAATGTGATTACCGGCGGAATGCGGAGAGTAAGGGGCACGTATTAGGCCGCTAATGGAGACGTTGCGCTATTCGCAATGGTGCGCCTTGTCATTACGCAGTGACAGCCCGCTATTACGAAGGCGGCCGGAGACGCGCTTACGCGTAATAGCACGAATTGGTCGCAGCGCCTTCCGCTTCTAGTTCACGCACCCGGCTCCCGCTCGCCCGCCGCGGCTATTCTTTCACCGCCACGCGACTCACTCATTGCGTAAGGGCTGCAACAAAAAACTCGCACTCGGTGCCTTAATAAGCCGCGCTACGTGTTTGAACTCGATTAGGCGCAAATTAATTTCCGTCCGGTTGCATTATACGTGGACTGTTAATTTAGTCCCGGTGAGACAAATTGTAGGGCTCGGCGGCTGAGTTAAAGGTAACCAAGTCGTCAGTTAGTTTGTGCTTCGATTGCCGGCAGTGATGACAGACTTTCCTTTCCGCCATATCGTCCGTGCCGATGCTAAATGACCCCTTGTTCAGTGTGGAAGGTATTAGCCCCCATGGAAGGACTGGGCACATAGTACAGCGTGTTATGGACACTCTGTGGTGGAGGGCTACAGTACGGCTTCGCCCTGTGTCCGCTCCCACGGCTTACAGTTAATGCAGAGTCAGAGAATAGCGGAAAATGAGTGGGAAATACAGCTGAAAAGCTAACTCTGCAATAATTTTCTATTTTACGTCACATGAGACCGCGTAGGAGAGAAATGTAAGATTCATTTCGAAATCTCCCAGGAAAAAAAAAAAGCAGCAAATCTTGCTCGATGCTGCTCATCAAGAAACCAAAAATTATGAAACTCCACGTGCTGTTGTGAACAACTACTTCGGTTAAGTTGATCGACGCATAAATGAAATTAAATAAAAGAAATTATTTTTTCTTACTGCTTCCCTCTGGCGTATAGTTCAAATCCCAGTCGAGTTTGATGTTAGCGTCCACAAGAAAAAATTACATGTGATTACAGCAAGTCACCTGTACGCCTTTTTAAATCTGTGAATAAGACTGTCTTCCATCTAAAATACTCTGCTTTTGTGTATACTACTCTGAAAAAAAATCATTCCCCCGCCGAACGAGAAAGCGTCGCTTTACGTCAGACACATGAGTTCCGACAGAAGCCGACGGATCATATTCGATGTATGATATTTCTGCAGGCATGGCAACCTGTCTTACAATTAAGCCCTGGTCATGCACGCCAATGAACTTCGTTCATGTCAAGAAGGAAATTCCGAAGTGTACTTAGCGATTTTAGCGCTATCCTCTCGTAAGGAGGGAACCCGGCCGTTGACGTGTTCTGTTAACAAGAAAAAAGTTGAACGCGTGAGCGAGAGAGGAAGGGTACCGGTGCATGTAAAACATTGGAGCGGCAGCTTGTTGACGAATCGTAGCTCAAGTAGAGTGCGGTTGTCATGTTGAGCGGCCATGTTTTATGTATGAGGCGGCTCCCCACTAGGTGCCGGCATAACTCATACAAAACCCGACGTCGCCTGCCCTTTCTTTCACTTGCCTCCCGTATTCCGTGCATACAGATCTGTACATTACTTCGCATTCCGCCTTTGCGAACAATTGCTAGCAATCTCATTCTTGTCTTAACATCAAACAAACATTTATTTACACACAGAGAAAAAGAGCCTCAGGGTATTTTGGTGTCGTAGCATGCTCCGGCAATATAGTCTGCGGATTATTAAGATAATAATTTTTGTCCGGCAGATATATTGTTGAGCGTACAGTTCTCGCACACCTTTTATGTTCGTTATCGTTACACATTGCTTCAGGACTAAAGCGTAGGATACTGAAAAAGTCTGCTCACCCAGCCTGTGGATTAGAGTTAGTCGCCCATTAGGCTGGATGCTATAGCATTTATTGATAATCTTACGTTCAAGAAAGAACACAAAATGCAGGAAGAAAGAGGAGGGAATGCAGCTTTAATATTTCATTCACCTGGAATGGTTGCACGAAAGGTACCAAGCGTTTACTCTCGTG
Organism: Schistocerca americana; assembly: GCF_021461395.2. NCBI lineage: Eukaryota > Metazoa > Arthropoda > Insecta > Orthoptera > Acrididae > Schistocerca > Schistocerca americana. Next base: position 663,203,260 of record NC_060130.1, read on the forward strand.
ATTTCCCTGATTCGTGGAGTCATGAGTGATGCGGCTTAAATCGACAGCTTTTATGGAAAAAGTCAGGTCAGCTAATCCGTTACAAAAATTGCCATAACTTAAGAATTAAAGTTAAATAGTTTATTTAGTGTCACAATCACGAGAAGAACGTGTATGTCCAAAATTATTACAATTTATGAGAAAATGCTTGTAGGATAATAGAGAAGTAACTACAAGAGATCGTGTCAGAACACAGAAAAACCATTGCCTCCTGATATGTGAGTGAAAAACAGGGCCTTCCATCATATTTCGCACTAAACATCTCCTTACAATGTCACGTGTATTGGACCAAAGGCAAATAGCAATTCACAACATTGCACCTTTTGATATACGCTGAGACGCTCTGCTGCAAAACCAATCAAGAGATTCCTGTCAACACAAAAAAACATAACAGCTACGTAGTATATAGTGTGCGCCCCAGACTTGCGTTTTACTGTACACCAATTACGTATTTACAGGCAGGCCAATACAACATGAAGGGTGAAGAAAGAATTTCCACATAACTAAAACCCAAAATCTCGTTGAAGTATGTTCATATCTATTTGCAAAGAATGTTTGGCACTTCATGGAGCAAAATGCTTTCTACACAAACAAACATGAATGTCTAAGGTGTCACTAACTTCTTCTTCTTCTTCTTCTTCTTCTTCTTCTTCTTCTCTACTGAGTGTGGTCTCTTTACAGAAGACTGGTGACCTTCATTATGTATTCTTCTTTGTTATCAGCTGCTACAATGAATATGGTAATACCCAGAATATCGATTCATTCTCGGAGATTCTGTGACCATGTAGCACTTCTCCGACCAAGTCAACGATTTCCTTCTGTCTTTCCCTCAATGATGATTTTTTTGGAGTTGTTCTTTTCGATTCAATGAATGTACCCAAAATATGATGATTTTCTGCGTTTATAGTGGCTCAAGATATTTACCAGCACGGTAACGTACCTCATTATTGATCACTTGATCCAGCCAAGGAATCTTCAGCATGTGGCGGTACATTTACATTTCAAAGACCTTAGCCTGTTCATAGATGGGGTTTTAACTGTCCAAGATTCTACTCCATACAACAATACCAATAACACGTAGCACTTAACAATTCGCTAATGTTTGTTAAACTGAAGGTCAGTAATAAACGTTAGATGGTTCAGTTTTTGAAATTCTGACCGTGCAGTGCCAATTCTAGTTCTTATCTCATCAACCATGATCCCATTTTTCTTTTAATCAGTGTTTCATCTAATTAATTTTGTTGACCCTTCCAAGTATGTGTCCATCCAAATTCGTAACCACGTTGGGTATTGTCTTCTTGCTAATATCCATAATGTTTTTTTGTTGTTCATTTATATTAAGACCACACTCTTTTCTAACGATGATAATTCTATTTAAAAGAAGCTGAATATCTTCTGTATTATCAGTAAGAATCACTTCTAGTGAAATGCAGTTTGCGAATTCATTCAGACAAGTTCCTAACTGCTTTCACACCACCTGATTCACGAATAGACTCATCACTGATGCTCTAAAATTCTTGAGAGTATGGTGCTGTGCCCTATTATCAGATACAGGGTGGCGCAGATGGATCGGGTGGTTTTAAAATACTTGTCAAACTGTCAATTGTAAAGGTATTGGATTGAAATAAAGTGCAAAACGTATAGTTACAATGGAAGTTTATTAACAAAAAAATAGTAATGTTAGTTTTTAAAAATTACATCCATCAAATGCCCTCCTTCTCGAGCGACGCATTCTTGGAGTCGGTCCTTAACGTTCCGCATTGCCCGCTCAAGCACATCACCAGGAATTGATGTGATTTCGGTGTGAATTGCTGCCTTCAACTCCTGAATGGTCCGGGGTTTGTTCATGTAGACCCTTGCTTTTAAATAGCCCCATAAGAAAAAGTCACATACCGTGAGGTCCGGCGAGCGAGGGGGCCAATGGACATCTCCATTACGGGAAATCAAACGGCCAGGGAACAGAGCGCGTACAGCTTGCATTGATATCCTAGCGGTATGTGCAGTTGCCCCGTCTTGTTGGAACCACATATTGCCCATGTCGTAATTGTTCTCTTCAAGTTGTGGGAGAAGAAAATCTTCAATCATGTTCACATAACGCTGCGAATTAACAGTAACCGCCTGCTCCCTTTCATTTTCAAAAAAGTAAGGACCAATTATCCCTACCTTAGAAACCCCACACCAAACCGTCACTTTGTCACTATGGAGAGGCCGTTGGTGTAGATCTCTTGGGTTAGTGTCGGCCCAGTAACGGCAATTTTGCTTGTTTACGTATCCGTTAATGTGAAAGTGAGCCTCGTCAGACATCATGATAATCAGGTTTACATCTTCCAATAACTCCAACATCTGTTGGCTAAACTGAAGCCTTTGAAGATGGTCTGTTGGGAGAATCTTCTGTACCAACAGGATTTTATAGGGGTGGAATTTCAGTTCTTCGTTAAGAATCCTTTGAAGGCTCCGACGTGACATTCCAAGAGCTTGAGTACGTCTCGTTGATCGACGTGGGCTCGCAGTGACATCGCGTCTCACACGCTCCACGTTCTCAGGCGTTGTTATTGTTGGCGGTCTAGGCGTCCATTTTGGAGCACATGAACCAGTAGTGCGGAAATTATGCACCCAACTCAATATCGTATCTCGCTTAGGAACACTACCGCGAGGTGGGATGTTGAAACGCCGGCGAAAGGCACGCGTCACAGCAACAATTGACTCGTTATTGCGTATGAACTCTTCCACTGCGAAAACACGATGCTCAACGGACCACGTAGCCATCGCGACTGACTGCCAGCCTGCAACTGAAACTTCCCGTCCCCCCCCCCCCCCCCCCACCACAGGACGAAGTCGCCGAACACCTGGCTCCCCCCCTCCAGACGTACAGTCCACTTCAAAACCACCCGATCCATCTGCGCCACCCTGTATAAACAGTATTTACAGTATGCATATAAGATTCTTCCTTGAAGAGATGATAATCCATATTCTTGGTTGCCTCAAAGAGACATCCCCTTACATCTTAGATACATGCATCAGATGTAAGACTAGGTGAATATCATCTGAGTATGCATTTTTCACTGGCAGAGAGCGAACGTTAATTTCCTAACTTACGGAAGTAACCTTCCGTGAGATAACTTACATGACTTCTGCATCGATCGGCCGCTATCCTTCTTACACAAGGAATAATTAAAAATGGGAATTACTCTTGGTCAGACTACTTTCTTTGTAAAGAAAGGAGGGAGACGACAAAAATTTATTTGGCGAATAGCTATATTGTTCGACTGATATGATTACGATCAATTGTTTTCCATGTCAGCTCCCAGCTAAGGCAGTCTTCCGTCCTCGCTATTACAGATTGAAATATATACGTATTACTACAGTAGGAAAGTACGAAAAGACACTCGTAATGATATCACTGTTGGGAAGACATTAACTTTCGTATAAAATATTTTACTACGTAACAATTCAGTTCATTAGAACTAGTTTCAGACAATATTGTTTATGCGCTGCTTGTGTCGGCCTAAGCCGCAATACAGTGTCAGAGATCCAAACACATCTGGTAAATCAGATCGTCAATCAACATGTTTACTCATTATTGTTTGCCAGTCCCCAAAATGAGTTTCAAATGGAATACTTAACAGAAATAAAATTTATTTATCCATCAGAGATAGGATATACTGGAAATGTGAGATACGATCTCTTTCATTATCGAAGTATACTGTGGCACACGTGTATCATGTGGATGGCTGTGGTGAGTTTTGGTACAGTAAAATTTTCTGTTTGCATTGTTACAAATGATAATGAGAACGAATAGAGTGTAAGAGTTTTGGCACATGTCCTCCCCATCACACGCGCATATCAGTAAACAGTGTCGCACGACCTCACCGTATAAGACAGTGAGAATGTTATCAGTACACAGCTGTACTCCAACACTTCCCCTATTCTTCTTGGGCGAACACGGTTATGGCATTTTCTTCCAAGACCAGGATTCAACCATCCTCTTTCAAAATCCAATGACACTAGCCTAGCATGCGATAGCATCCTCAGCTACAAAAGAGAGGCGTTGAATTCAAATGAAACAAATTATCTTCTTCCATATAAATCAATATTACACTAGTCAACACAATAAAGTATACCGTCCACGTTTGTCAGACTCTGAGAGATAGTGAACGTATATAATGTCAAGACACGAAGTAATTAAAAACATTAGCTGCCAGTGGTCACCGATTTAAATCAATGAGGAAAGCTGAAAATTTGTGCGTGACCGGGACTCGAACCCGGTCTCTTCCTTACTAGGCAGGTGCGCTGACTACTGCGCCCTCCACACACTGTGTCATCACAACTGCGCGGACTATCCTAGCACGCCTCTCGTTCAGACCCCAAATCCTCAACTTATCTGCATACTACTAATGCAGTACCCCTTGCCCGTTATCCTCATAACTCGCGGCATTTCGCCGATTCCCGTAAGTGTTCGAGCTTGTTGTGCTTCTGTCCGAAAGAACAGACGCCACATATATAATTAGGACGACGATGGCCAGTGATCCCTCCACTTCAGAAGAATACCAAGCTCGAACTCTTACGGGAATCGGCGAAATACCGCAAATAATTAGGATAATGGGCAAGAGGATGTGTGGATAAGTTGAGAATTTGGGTCTGACGGGAGGCGTGCGAAGGAAATCCGTGCAATTGCAATGACCATTGTGTCCGCATGGCGTAGTGGTCAGCGCATCTGCATAGTAAGCAGAAGACCCAAATACGAATCTCGGTCCGGCACAAAGTTTCGACTGTCCCTATTGACTTAAATCAGTGCAAACTGGCAGATAATATCTTCAGTTCCTTTGTATCTTGATTCATAGTGGCTGCATGATCAAAATGTGTGTGTTCTTTCGCACATATATGTATATAACGTCGCTTCTGAAATAGGCAGTCTTTAATAATTTCTGACTGCTGTAAATCGGAACAATACACCTATCCAAAGAGTCCAATAAACTCACATTCCTCATAAAGTGACCTTCATAATTTACAATTCTTGTTTTTCTTTCAATAATCCTGTAAATAACGCAGCAAAGCAGTAAAGTGGTTACATTTCATGAAAGAAAAATTTGGTTGAGTAACTTAATCACAGCAAAGAATACAGTGACTTGAAAAATGACGACTACAAGAAAATCTCAGAAACTCTCTACAGCCTTGTTTGCTGGGAGCGTGGAACTGCAGTCCCGTACGCCTGGCTTAGCATAGCGGTGCACAGCCCTGGGCGTAGGCCGTTGATTAATCCCGCCACCTCGCTGCCTTTGTTCTCCACCATCAATGAGCGAATGGCCTCCTGCTCTGCTCTTCCATTCATCGCTCCGTCAAGGGCGACAGCTAATCCCTTAAGTCACGTTTGTGGAGCACCAGCCGCTAACCGTATATGTGACCTTGAAATGCAAGTGCTCCGTTTTCACCTATCAAAGATAATTCATATAGCAAGAAATCAGATGAAAGCCATGATAATCCATTACATAATGATGCTACAATTGCTCTTAGTTAATTTATAACCAAGCGACACAACTTTTTCTACATTTTGTGTATTTTGCAATATTACGGATTTGTTTGTTGTAATTTCTTCTGTCTGGACACTTACACGTAAATATTGCTCTTATACATCTTGATTTCAAATTACAACTTTTATTTTTCCTTGTTATTCTTTTGCCTTTTAAGTCCATCGCTGCAGCTGAGTGTGACTAACACGTAGAAGATCCGGGGTTGGCCGTGAATACTGCCATGGTGTCCTTTCGGCGTCGTGTGGACAATTTAGTGTCCAGTCGAGTAGCAAGCACAGTCTCCGAATCCGAAAGCCGACGTTAAAGACAGAGAGAGCAGTGTGTTAACCACACTTCCCTGTATACTGCTAACCAATTATGCCTTACGAAGAGGCTGAATTAACGATCGGTTTACATTATCATCTGGTCCCCTTGATATGATGGCAGACTCATTAGTCTTATATTTGCTCCTACGGTTTTAATTTTCCCTTAGGTGGCCGTATGGCTTCAAACATGTGACTTTTACGAAAGCTAACATCTATTCTTAATAACAATAGTTATTGAATATTTCTACATTTTAATCTCTGTTCCATTGGTTGCGCTACCTACACGGTATTCTTTCTCACAAACAGATCTTTAGTGAATATTGTTTAAGGATGGTTTTCTTGCATATCTCTGCTGTTTTTTCATCTCTTTTTCACTAAATAAATTAGTCTGCTTCTACTTCACAGCATTACGGCTATGGAATGCGACCATGACGTCGCCTCGGTCATCCATCACAGGTAACAGATAAGCCGAGGTGCCACTGGTTCTTTGTTCAAGCAGTTCCTGGGTCAGTCCGACAAACCTGAGCTGACCTCCTAAGGAATCAACGCCGGTTACTTGCCAGTGTATTCACTGCTTTCACTAAAGAATAAGCAAGTGGCATCCAAGGGTGTCACAGTTCTGCTACATATCGTCTAACACCTGGATGCCTTTCAAAAAGTAGTCGACAATCATGCCACTCGTGTTAGAGCCCATCTCCCTAAAAGTGGAAACAACAAAATGTAAACGAAAGAAAAAACGAACCGGATCACCTTTTCTTCACTTTCAAATCCTCAGTCTTTCATCACAGGTACCAAAGCGATGTTACCACGAAAATCCAGTCCGTTGTCATGCACGCCTTTTTCTGGTGCATCAGTCATACGTTTAGTTTGTTGGCTGAATGTTTTGCCTGTTAGCAACATACTGAAGCGTCCATTTCAGAGTATTTATCAACTACTTACTCCTCCTCACGTGGTGATATGTGTCTCCTGAAAGTTTTATGGGAAATAAAATTGCAGAATACATTTGCCATGGGAAGCAGAGAGTATAAATGGTATTTGTATTCATATTATGTGCTATCCTACGCTATATGCGTTTATTAATGACAGTAATACTTTCTGCACACGGAATTCCGAATAGAAAATAAATTAACTGACACACATATTTATCGCACATTTCACAGAAAAAGACAGAGTCTTACAATTGACAAGACAAGAGCTACGTCGTCAGTTCGTTGTGTTTAGTTCACAGTTTTTGATTTAATTTATTTCATGTGTTATTTTAATGTCCGATTTTTGCCCGATGCGTCAGTGACACAGCGTATGTGAAAAACGGAAGAAATAATTATATTTTCATTTAAAATAATAAATTTCACTTTCATAATTTTAATAATTTTTTACACTAATAAATATTCCTTCGCGTCTTTCAAATATTTTCATGGATATCTGAGCATTTTTTGTTGAACATTATGAGAGGTAAAAGAAAGTTAACTGGTTCTTCTTAATGGCGGCTGATGAGTTTGCAGCGATATAATATTGTCTATGGCACCAAACATATTTAAACCCAAAGCACAAACACGATATAACGTCTTAACCCGACGGCACAAGTTTCCTTACCGGCCGGAGTGGCCGAGCGGTTCTAGGCACTACAGTCTGGAACCGCGTGACCGCTACGGTCGCAGGTTCGAATCCTGCCTCGGGCATGGATGTGTGTGATGTCCTTAGGTTAGTTAGCTTTAAGTAGTTCTAAGTTCTAAGGGACTGATGACCACAGAAGTTAAGTCCCATAGTGCTAAGAGCCATTTGAACCATTTGAACAAGTTTCCTTGGAGGTAGGGTAAACTTCTGGGTGGTGTACTGTTCAACGAACGCAACAAGACACGGAAAAGCCTACATCGAACGTATTTTTACTCCGTGATTTCTTGTTAGCTTTGTCAAAGAATTATATTACTTAATTTGCCTAATCGAAAAATCGCACAGCTCTATAAAAAAGAGAGAGGCAGAGAGAGAAGTTGGTGCCTGTTTCTTGGTTCTTAACCAAGGTGCGACAACGAATTTCTGTTCTTTTCATGAGCCGCTGGTCACTGTCCGTCTAGGTCCGACACCTTACAAGGCTTGAAGTGAAGTAAGTGTAAACTTACATCTTTGGCAGGTCCTACTTAACATCAATGTCAGGGGTGGAATCTAAAGGAAACTTAACACCCAGGCAACAAAATAAAAAAAACTAGGTAAATAGCAACTCTGTCAACAAGTGCGAAATTATCATTTGATACTGATGTACTTCAGGAGTGGATATTCTGTTGTATTACTGTCGAGGTGTGAGTAATATTTACTTGGTACTCCACTTCTTCTTCATAAAATATTCTTCTTCTATTACTTTTTAAAATTCTTAGACATTATTGTATTAAACCTGGAGAAAATATTCAGGCAATCGTCTGGTGTCCAAATTTGCAGGATCTCTACTGGTACTGCACTACTTTTAGAGGAAATGTGATCTTCTTTTACTATCCAAAAGCACGGGGGCCTACGTAATAGTGTGATATTTTTTCAGGAAGATGTATTCCTCTGCTGTTACCGTTGAAATTAGCAGTGAATATACCTAATACTAGCCTACTTCGAGAAAATACCTTTCTTTTTTTTTTTTAAACTATCGTCACCGAAAGTGTTAGGGTATATATCTATTGCGATACAGATCTCTATTTGCTTCTGGACTACAAATGGGGATAACGTTCTACTCTTTTACTGTTGTGAATTAGAGGATATCTACTTGATACTGGACTGCTTGTTGTTTTGAGTCATCAGTCTTCTGAATGGTTTGATGCAGCCCGCCACTAATTCCTCTCCTATACCAATCCTTTCATCTCAGAGTAGCATTTAAACCCTACGCCCTCAATTATTTGCTGGATGTACTCCAGCCTCTGTCTTTCTCTACAGCTTTCACCCTCAACAGCTCCCTCTAGTTCCATTACGCCTTAACAGATGTCCTGTCAACCTGTCCCTTCTTTTTGTCAGTGTTTTCCATACGTTCCTTTCCTAGCCGCTTCTGCGGGGAACCTCCTCATGTCCTATCTAATCAGTCGACGTAATTTTCAATATTCTTCTGTAGCATCACATCTCATATGCTTCGATTCACTTCCGTTCCGGTTTTCCCACAGTCCATGTTTCACTACCATACAATGCAGTGCTCCGAACGTACATTCTCAGAAATTTGTTCCTCATATTTAATGCCCGTGATAGTAGCAGACTTCTCTTGGACAGGAATGTTGGACTACGACTTTTTTAAAGTCATTGAACGTTCCGTCAATCTCTAATGGAGGATTTCTAGTCCACTGTTGGAAGATGGACCCAAAGTATCGCTATTCAATCGTGTTATTAATATTTCCTCTTTTCTACAGTGCTTAACAGAGCAAAATTTCTGATGCTTACTTTCAAAAACTGTGTTAATTCTTTGAGTCCAAGTCGTCGTCTTTATCGAAGATAGTCTGTTGTAATCTGCTTAAGATTTTTAAGTCAGTGCCAGTTTCGTTGCGTTACTAAACGGTCACAGCACACGCATATCTACACGTTTTTATTCCAAAATATAAGACTTATTTTGGCAAAGAATATTACAGGATTTCGTTATCATGCAGAAATGTTCTTATCGTATTCATGTTTTGTGTTAAGTCTTCGCCTTTTTTCCGTAGTATACGTCATCTACAATTAATGTGCGGATTCTACATTTCTTTTCTCCAAACCGACGGTGTGCTACCACACTGCATCTGATGTCTCAGCAGCTCTACAGATATGTTGACAGGGCTATGTTATTGCCAACTGACCTGGGTTCTAATGGATCAAACGTTTAAATTTATCTTCTTCGGTCTCTTCTAGGGTTTAATGTCTCAGCACGAACAAGTTTCTAACGGCGAAAGCGCCAATTTAGTTTGTGAAAAAATAAGGACGGGCGAGTGGCGTCGTTCGGGCGCTTCACCACAAATGAGTTCGTGAAACGATAAAAACGTTTGTCAGGCCGTAACTGCCATTGCACGTTAATCAGTGCGCCTCCTCACTGGCAAAGTGTGCATCGGGAATTGGTGTGACGATGGCTGCAATTTGCGGTGCGCCTGCTGCCGAGAAAACACTTGCGGCAGAGGGTGCGTGATCGGGCGACGGTGGCGCGTGCTGCGGCTGAACAAGCGGCGCCTTGTGTGCGCTGGCGTGGCGTGGCGTGTGGCCGCATCGCCTCACACTACACCCCCGCGCGTATTCAGCGCGCCCTCCGCTGGCTCCACGTCGCACTTCTCGGAAGACCGCACCCTCCCACTAGGTCCAGCACACAGATACCGTTTTTTGTCTAATTTAAAATAGCGGAGGGGTTGTTTACTCTCCCTTTTCGGGCTTCAGTCTCCTCTCAACAGAAGCTTTGTAGATGGATCAGCGTAATATCACTTGGCGAGCCAAGTCTGTGACCTTGGAAGGGTTTGTTCAAATAGTGGTCACACATAAACTTTCTTTTTTATATTTTCCGAGTTATGCAACCTCCGGACATCCACCCATCCAACCTCTGATATAAATAGTTCGAAACAATGTAATGTATAAACTAGATTCTAAAGCATATCACACATGAAATATCTCTCTGTCTCTCTTTTCTCAACCTTACGGTTTGCCATTTTTGCTACTTACCCCATTATTAACACCGGTAAATACGGACACCGCGTACGCGATGCGAGGACTTGTTGGGAACAAACAGAAAGACTTCCATCCACTTACAGATTTCGTGAGGTTGTTCCTTTTTGAACTATAACATAATCAATAAATATATTTTTGAAAAACAATACCGAGGGCGTACTTTCTTGACGTAAGTACTTTCAAATTTTAGTACGTGTTAGATTATGAGGCAAATGTATTAGATGAAAATCTCCGAAGCACACAGTCAGATCTCATAGAAGAACATGTGATTACAACAATTTCTACAGAAATCTGAGCGAGACACGAAAAGGCTTGAAACGGCTTCTAGAAGGTAAGGTCAGCTGCCGTAATGAGTGCAATATGTATGTCGAATCGTAAATTGTGTTAGGAATAAAACAGCAGAAGAAAACTTTCATAGCGTATTTCAATAAAAAATCTGTTTCCGTTGCAACCTCGGCGTATTAACAGTTTACGGAAGTGAAGTCCTTTTCTTCGACTACCAACATTTCTTTGTCATAAGGACTGTTTCGTGCATATTAATGTTCACAGATATCGATTGACAGTTCACACTCACATAACGATATTAGTACTATGCCCAACTCTGTATTACATTGGGATAAGGTTTACTAAAGGTGAAAGTAAATGTCCTGGATAATGGTGATTAGGAAAGTGATAGGGATAACTACATGCTGGCAGAGACTGAAGGCTCTGTCCAACCCACTGATTCAGTCGGATAGTCAAAGACTGAAAATATATATGAAAAGCTGAATGAGCGGTTACAGAAGAAACCCTCAGTAAATGGCCAAACAACTCGGCCTGGAAAGGTAGAGCAGACGGCCTTGCCACCCTAATTTAGTAGTAGGAATTGCAGCTCAAAGACGATCCACTACTAACCTATATTCACGCTTATCTGCGCCATCATCGGTACGCTACGGCGTATTAACTTCTCGATCTCCCATCTTTGATTGAGTTCGAGAGGAAGTTTACGAATCGTCGCTAGACGTTTTAGTGGGGGCGTGCGAGGCCTAGTAGTCCTATCTTCGGCAGTCATCTTCTACCCGCCGCTATGTTTTAATTGGTGCAATAAACACACGGCGCGATAGCCGGAGATCTAAAAGCAGCTTCGAGTTTGGGAGAGCACCGTACTCCGGACGTATGACTGCCACTTAGCAAGGTCGCTTCCTCCACGCGCTACCACGGAGACCTTCTAATAACGCCTTGTATCCTCCACTCAGACAACCTACGTGGTACCAATAACTACCGACACATCACATTACACGATTAGACGTACTCCTGAAACTCAAGCTTAAACAATTATCTACGGGTTGTCGGCATAGTACCCTAATTCCATCAGACTTGTTTTCTGCTGTAGCACCCGGTGTGACACATATTTGACCAGAGTATTTCAGTAGAAGGGACTCGAGGTTTAAGACGAAACTTTGCCGCCATAAACGCATCAGCAATAACACATACAAAATTAAAATAAAAACTTCCGGCGCAGGAAACAGCGACGTGCTCTACTCTGTAACGCAAAATTAATACTGCTTGTCACAAAGAACAGAAGATCAATATGGTCAGTGGATTTCACCTAAGTAACTCCATCTGGGACATTTCAATTCCTCTAAAGTTGCTCAAGTCGATTGCTGGTGATGTGATTGTCAAATGGGAACGCGAAGGAACAACCACAGGTAAATGAAGACCGGGAAAATCTGATGTACTGACGAACAGGAACCTTCGAGCACTGCCAATGATGATTGTAGAAAATCGTATGAAAGCAGCGAAAGAAATCACTTGAGATCTAAAGCGATGCCAGCAGTCCAAGTAGCGCAATGACTGTGCGTAGCGAGTTAAAAAACGTGGGGAACAACAACCGAGCGCTCCTGATAAGGCACACATTTCTGCAGTTAATGCAAAGCGACACTTCAGATGGTGTAAAGAGCCACGTTACTGGGTGGTGGATGACTGTAAACGAGTAATTTGGAGAGATGAATCACATTGTATGATGTGGCAGTCCGATGGAAGAGTTTGGGTTTACCAAGTGCCTGGAGAACATTACCTACCGTCATTAGTAGTGTCAACAGCCAAGTACGGAGGAAGTGTTGCGATATGGACGTGGTTAGGTTCAAATGGCTCTGAGCACTATGGGACTTAACATCTGAGGTCACCAGTCCCTTAGAACTTAGAACTACTTAAACCTAACTAACCTAAGGACATCACACACATCCATGCCCGAGGCAGGATTCGAACCTGCGACCGTCGCGGTCGCGCGGATCCAGACTATAGCGCCTAGAACCGCTCGGCCACCCCGGCCGGCTTCGTGGTTAGGGATGGTCTCCTTATTGCGCTTAAGAAAATGCTAAAATCTGAAGGACAAGAACACATTTGATAGTATTGTATACTGTGTAGAGCAGTGGAACAGTTTAGAGGCGTTGACTGTACGTACCAGCATGAAAATGTACCCAGTCATCAAGCAGCATCCGAGCGGTATGAGGCGGCTTGCCACCGTTCGCGTGGCTACCACCGTCGGAGGTTCGAGTCCTCCCTCGGGCATGGGTGTGTGTGTGTTGTCCTTAGCGTAAGTTAGTTTTAGTTAGATTAAGTAGTGTGTAAGCTTAGGGACCGATGACCTTAGCAGTGTGGTCCCATAGGAACTTACCACAAATTTCCAAAGAAAAATTGTAAGGCAACGGTTTTTTCACAATAACATTCCTGGTGTGTTGAGAGTCCTGACCTGAATGGGTTAGAACGTAGATTTCGCTCCAGATCCCAGTGTCTACAACCGCCAATCTCTCTGGTTTCGGGTCTTGAGCAAGAATGGTTTGCCAAACTTCCACCGACATTCAGACACCTCATGGAATATGTCCCTAGCAAAACACATGCCGTCATGAAGGCACTCCTTATTAAAGTCCGAATGCTTTTGATCAGAGACGTTTACTTAAGAGAGCTCCTCGACTGGCCTCACGAAGCTACATCTGCAAATTGTAATCCTCTTTACATTGGCAATGTACTATTATGTGTTATGAAGGAACCTTGGTTCAAAGGAACAGCTGATTTACTAAATAATTCCCCAGACACGTTTCGCTGAAGTTTCAGCATCATCAGGTTTTTTTTATTATCTTCTTGTTGCCAAATGCTGTAGATTTATTGGATTTCATGTTATTTACTGCCCACTCTTCCATCTCTTCTATTGTGTTATGGTTTTGTATATGTCTAACATTTCCCTCCGTGCCTATACTGCACTCTAGTCTGCCTAATTTTACCACTGTACGTATGGGGAATAACATGCTCTTTGAATCGTGTATCAAATACTGTTGAACATTTCAAAGTTATGTTTCATGTCGTGTCTTTCTCGTAGAGATTTCCAGTTCAGTTTTTGAGCTTCTCTTAGGTTCTCCTATGACGATTACAGAGAGTCATCACGAATTATGCAACTCCGAAATTACTTCTGTCATTCATACTACATAAAGGTTCCAGAGAGCTGTAAGAAATTTAAAGCTGAATCTCGCAAGTTTCCTCTAAATTACTTCTTTTGCAGGCAAACTTAACTACACAAAATCGCGCCCATGAACTACATTCTGATTTTTTTCGCTTTACAAGATTCATGTTATCGTACCGGATTTTACAAGATTCATGTTATCGTACCGGATGTTTATAATTAAAGTGCAGCTAGTCACAGACGTCCATTGTGGGCTGTAACTATCGTATGGCAGTGAAGCTTCATAGATATTGTTATGTTTTAATCCGGAACCGATTTACGCTGGAGAAAACTAGATCCAATTATGGCTACCACGTGCAATTCTGGAGCTGTGAATGCAAGAAAGACGTATGGAAATATTTCTATTATTTAATGGATTACGCCGGTCGCGGTGGTCTAGCGGTTCTGGCGCTGCAGTCCGGAACCGCGGGACTGCTACGGTCGCAGGTTCGAATCCTGCCTCGGGCATGGGTGTGTGTGATGTCCTTAGGTTAGTTAGGTTTAAGTAGTTCTAAGTTCTAGGGGACTTATGACCTAAGATGTTGAGTCCCATAGTGCTCAGAGCCATTTGAACCATTTAATGGATTAGGATCGGGACGTGGATAGAAAATGTCAAACAAATGAGAAAGGTATAATGTTAATTTTATTATTAACCGCCACTTACACAATTTGTTCAATACGAGTACCGAAGACTCGACGAGATGCTGCATAGTGCCAAATTTGCACCTGGTAACCAAAATTGAAACTAATTTTTTTCCAGCGAAAATCGGTTCAACATTAACGCATTAGCATATCTGGACCTCTGTGGGTAGTTGCACTTTAATTATAACTTCCCTGTACGTCTCAACTTAACCTATCAACATACACAATATTCCCTGCATATCAGTGACTAAAGAGGTACTCATCAAAGAACTTCGTGAATCGCATGACTCTATTCGTAACTGGAATTTACATACAGGGTATGCAAGTTCGCAGTTCATTAACGGAAATTCTACAATTTCTCGTACTGTCGTCCAGGAGAATCAAAATGAATAAATTGTTATGCTGCGTAGCAGATCTCTTTGAGTTTCTTACAAATATAATGATAAGGGCTACTCGTTAACATTCATCAGAAGATCGTCATTATATTTCAAGTTGGTCAAATAATCGCAAGTACCGTTGTCCTTCCGTAGAACTGGCATCTCTTCCTGAAATCACATCTCTTTTTCGGGTCCTCGGGAAATGTCGTCATACAATGGGCGCTTTGTAACGGTGTTTGTTCTGTCTGTAGCGAAAGAATCTGTAGGTGCAACACTTCACCAAACATTTGCGTACACCAGCTGTTTAAGTACCTTCACCGTGCCTTCTTTATTTCTGTTTTAGCGGTAGTCGAAGTACAGGTTCGTTAACACCGTTCGGCACGGTCACATTTCACCGACACGAGATATATTTGCAATCACTTTTCTCCTTCTTCTCTCTGTACACAAAATCTTCTTCGTAATTTATCGGTTTACTTCTCTTAATGAACGACCTTTCATTCTGCAAATGGCCACTCTTTTGCGTCGAAAAGTTCGGGCTTTAAAAAGTTCAACAACCAGACTGCAGCAGTTACTTTTTTGACTGTTTATTGTAACCAATTGTAAAGCTTCAACAACCTGCAATGGAACTGTTACATATTCTTAGTCCAGTAAAGTTGGCCTCGGCTAGCACATAGAATTTGCGTTCGAAAAGAGTGAGGTAATGTTCTGTTCCTCCCCGAGTCATTTAATATATGTAGGCTGGACAAGAATGTGGAAAAAGCACAAACATAACACAGTACGATGTCTAATACGTTGTAGAAAAGACGTTGTCATTCAAAACAGCTTCCAGTCGTCTCTGAGTGGGTAAATGCAGGTCTTGTATGGTGTTCAAGGGAATCTTAAAGCAGTCTTTCTGCAAAGTAGTGGGGGGTGGCAAGTTCAGGTAACGATGACGAAGGTGGATAGTCATCAAGCAGCATTCTCTCAAAAGTAGGCAACAAATTTTCAATAAAATTGAGATATGGTTACTATGGTGGCCAGGACAGTTCATCCTGGAGCTCACAAAACCAGTCCTGGACGCTGTGAGGTATATGAAGAGCGGTCCTGACGTCTTGAAACTTAGCTTCACCACTGGGGAACAAACATTGTACCATAGGAGGGACCAGATCAGCCAAAACTGTTATGTAATACTTAGCAGTAGCGCGAACGTGCAGAGTAACCATGGGGCCCATGGAATATCACGATATGGCTGCCCAAATCATCACCGAATCCCCGCAAGGTTTCGCTCTTGGGACGCTAACTTATCCAGAAGTAGGAAACAGTGTCAACCAAGACTGTTCCGACAAAATGACTTTCTTCGACTGCTCAACAGTGCAGGTTTTATAGCTACGGTACCACGTTTTCCTTTTACGGCGTAACTGATGAGTGGTTTTGGAATTCCAGTTTCGTCTACTATTACCTGCTTATGGAACTCCCTTGGTTTTGATACTGACATTCAGTCCCGCAGTGACTTCTGTAGCTTTTGTCATCATCCTCTTCAACGACCGTCCGTTATGATCACTCAGCTCACACTTTCGTGGGCGTTGTGACGTTATCGGATGAAGTTCTTCTCTGCTTTCGCTGTATGAGGTATGTATCTTCGATACGGTGCCTCTTGAAACTCCAAACACTCCGGCTACCTGATTACGGAAGCACGCACCATACGAGCAACAACAATTTTCCCCACATTCAGATTCACTTAACTCCGACATACTGCATTCACAACTATGGAGAACACTGTTCTAACCACGACCGTGCTGCGTCGTGTTGAGGACATTGCACAGGTGCCATTTGTGGTCAAATACAACAGCGCAACTTGCAGTCTTTGCTGGGATCTGCGTTTATTTTCAAGCATGCATTTCTCGTGTTGTTTCTTTATTTTTGTTCTAACAAGTAAGTTTTCCGAGGCTTAAGCGAATACCATGATGTATCCTTTGAAAAAGACACTGCGAATTTTCTTTGGCATCCTTGCTCTATCAGACCATAATCATTCTTGTAAATCGAGCTAACACAAGTTGGTGATGTATGTGAAATACCCATACACGTTTGTGGTAATTCTTTACTGAGTTAAATAAAAAAGTATCCTCACTCATTACGAGTACAAAAATTATAAACATTTTGTAATGACTGAATCCTTGGCGCGTGTACTCGTAAATACCATTTTTCCATCGTATCTTCCTCATTTTTCACACCGTGACCAGAAATTTTTAAAAAATATGTATAACCAAATGCACGCGAAATTCGATCGGTATCTTCCCATCACTCGAATATTTATCTCCGTATAGGTACTTATTTCGATTAAAGCTGTCGGGTGTAGGCCTTCCAGTTTCCTTTAAGAAACGTCATTCTTATATGGCTTGCATCGTAACGTACGGCAAAAGTAATCGTACCGCCTCGTAAACAGAGACCAGAGATATCACTTCTGTTACTCTATTGTTGGCATAATTACTGGTATTGTACAAGCATGTCTTTCAAAATGTATCACTAGCGAGCATCTCACTATATTTGTTTAATTCGTTCAGGCAATAAAATTTGAACAATAA
The DNA here is from genome assembly GCF_021461395.2 of Schistocerca americana. Lineage (NCBI taxonomy): Eukaryota > Metazoa > Arthropoda > Insecta > Orthoptera > Acrididae > Schistocerca > Schistocerca americana. Next base: position 663,220,828 of record NC_060130.1, read on the forward strand.
ACCGCTTTGAAGCTGATTCATGTAGCTTTAACGCTCTCGTACTAGCAGGTAGTAAGCAAAGGGCTGCAAATGGAAGAGCCACTCTGAACAGTGTTACCTACGACGCAAACCTCGGCTGCAGCATGGAGGAGCATATTCCTATTTGGCTGGCTCCTTCCAGAAAGAAGGAACTATCTTAGCATTTATTCGAAATTATCAACAGAATTTGCAAATTAGGACATCACCGTGGATCTCGAACACGTTCCTTCGTAAAACATGTCCAAAGTCTGTTCGTTGCGGTACAGACGTCGAGCTCAAACGTTGTTTCTGAATATTCTGGTACCTGTAATTAAATTCTACTATAAACGTGTTTAAACTAATAGTAATGATTTTAATGTCAATATTAAAGACAGACTGTCTGCCGAGGGAGTTGGCACAGAGCTTAAGGCACTGGTACTATACTCGGGAGAAACGAGGTTGAAGTTCATTTTAGACGATAGCCGCGATGATTTGGTTTGAAAAGTTCACCGTCGATTTCTTCTCTCACTTTCGCCCAGTGACCTCATCGTGGACGAATCGTCAATCTCAACTCATCCTTCCATCACACTTTCGCCTTTTATGAACGTTTTTCAAACACTGCACAACTACAAGGATTTATGAAATATTCAGAACCGCTAACTCAGTCTCGATAGCGTTATTTCAAAGTAAGCACAGCAGAAAGGAAAGAAAGTGTTACTTCACTAGGTTTAAAATTATAGTAAATGAACTCAAGGCTTGTTTATATTTTAATGGAAATATCTGAGAAGAAATGGAGAGAGTTGCAGATAATTTTATTGTATTACATAAATAGTTCTCCAAGCTCATATTCTCAAATAAAACAGTAAATTTTGTGCACAGCAGACGTGGCTGACGGCTTGCCGAGCAGCTGTTTAAGTGGGACACGAACACAGTACCCTCTCTGCTGAAAGAAAACGTTGAAGTACTTTCACCGGCGATCAGCGCAGCGGAGACGTTTATTGTACTCTTGACTCCGGATTAGTCAGCGTTGTAGCCCGTTGCTAGCCTGGTATGGGCTTCGCCTCATTCACAGCTGAGAGGTACAAAAACCATTTTCAGCTGCGGAACTGAAATTCTGCCAGGCTCATATGGCTGTTAGCAACTGACACTCTTTCATTGCAGCTGAAACGAGTATTCCTGTGTATTTGTCCCATCACAGCTCTGTTTATATTAGTATCACTTATACATAGAGTGTTTAAGAGGTAGGTATCTATGACAAGGGTTTCATGTGGGACGATCGCCTTTGCCATTTTGAATGTGAGCATTTTTGGTTGGGACAACAACTGAAATACACAGGTATCTGTAATCAGACATTCTAATTATTCACTTCCACGAGGAGCGCCAAAACATCATACCGCCATCCTTAGATAGGTTCAGTCAAAATTAGAGTACCAAAAATGATATTTTTGTATGTTCAAAAATGGTTCAAATGGCTCTGAGCACTATGGGACTTAACATCTGAGGTCATCAGTCCCCTAGAACTTAGAACTACTTAAACCTAACTAACCTAAGGACATCACACACATCCATGCCCGAGGCAGGATTCGAACCTGCGACCGTAGTGGTCACGCGGTTCCAGACTGAAGCTTTTTGTATGTGTTCAGCCCGTTGTAATTTGGTTCATCAGTCACTGGCTGCTTTCCCAAATCTTACGTCAATTACACTCGTCGCTTTCATATAAATGCGACTACTACTATTAGTTGTGTGAGAGTTGAATATTGTCATTACTTTCGGCATGAGAGAGAGACGCATCAGCTAATAATAGAAAAACAGTTCGCAAACTACGATGCAGAGCAGTAGGACAATATTGCTTGTCTTTTCGTAATATCATTGTTGGTATTAGGTTTCATGCCTAACATACTTAGCGGACTGTATCACTTATCAATGCTAGTTTTGTACAAAGAACACCTTACTTGATTTCATCTGCATCTGCATCTGCACAAAGCAGAATCGCCAGTGCCACTTCTAAGTGTAATATACTGACGTCATTCTCAGTAGTGATTCTGCACTTGATGGACGCAGAACAAATTCCGTCGACGGCGAACATACAGCAAGTAGATCAGTTAACCAACTAGGTTCTCTCACGGCCAAGTGAGGAAGTAATAAGAGTAAACTATCTGATGTTTATGGTTCTAGGTCTGAAAGGGTAGACAAATCTCGTGCTCGAAAGTTAGAAAAATTGTGGGGAGGGGTTTTCACCATAGCCTAATCAAAAGAGCTGTCCATGTATTTGCCTGAAGTGATGCAGGCAAAACACCGAAAAAGTAAATTTGGATTGAAGACGGGGTTTGAACCAACTCCTTTCGGACATCTTCCTAGTGTCTTAACCGCTGCACTACTTCCTTCAGACGTTTTATAGGTGTCTGACAATAAATAGGGAGATAGGAATCACTTTTCTACGCGCAGTTCTGCAGTTACAAACTAAAGCGGCGAAGGCAGCAGCTGACGAACTAGCCATAAAATAGAACACCAATGCTTTAACGACGTGACACATGCCTCGGAAGGTGTTGTGGCTATTTGTAGCTTTTAAAATAATTTATCAGATCGGAGTGTCTCTATAAATTCTTTTCTGAACGGGGCAGCTAAGGAACGACAGCAACGCTTGTAAGAGTGCCTCGGGCTCGTATCTTATAGAACGGGATAGTGTCACTGTCTCGACAGGCCTCCAAGTGGCTGAGAACGCAGCTGTAAATCGTTTCAGTACTCGGAGGCTATCTCGTACCAACGGAAGGAGGGAGACACATACATAATGAAAGTTTACTCTACCCAACGGTGGAATCTAAACGGTGACATAAATTTGTCCACAAGGCGCCGATACACGCATGATAAATTCTATGAATATTAAACGCATTCCTCGGAATGGGATATTAGAGGAATGAAGCAGAATCAAATAGTTGTTTGCGCGCGTCTGGGGGAGCCTTGGCGCCGCCCAGTTAGCGACCACACGTGCGCCCAACACACGTGGGCTGACGAGGGGTGCGGCCTACCGCCTACCCCGTCTCGCGCCTGCTAGCTCTCAGCATCATCCGATGTAGCTTCTTCATAATGAACAGTTTCGGCCTTTCGCTCCATTTGGGTAGAATTGTTTAGTATCTTTGTGACTTCTTTCCCTTGTAGCAAGATTTGTGGGCACTTCTACAATCCCCAAACAGAAGCTAAGTGCTTCAGCTACAGCAGACACCGGAAAGTTTGTCTGCTTGCAAGCTACGAGTAGAGAATAAAATTCGTAGATTAACCACTTACTATCAGTCTCAATACTATAGCTGTCAGAAAACGTCTTATGATGAAAATTTATTGGCTGCGACTAAGAATAAGATTTAATGCCCACTTTTTTTTTTATAACATGCTTTCAGCACGAGCTTCTACCACCAGAAATATCCATCTGAATAGTCAAATAACACTTGAGGCAATACTGACCTTACGACTTATCTTAGAAGCTAGATTAAGGAAAGGCAAACCTACGTTTCTAGCTTTTGTAGACTTAGAGAAAGCTTTTCACAATGTTGACTGGAATACTCTCTTTCAAATTCTGAAGGTGGTAGGGGTAAAATACAGGGAGCGAAAGGCTATTTACAATTTGTACAGAAACCAGATGGCAGTTGTAAGAGTCGAGGGACATGAAAGGGAAGCAGTGGTTGGGAAGGGAGTGAGACAGGATTGTAGTCTTTCCCCGATGTTATTCAATGTGTATATTGAGCAAGCAGTAAAGGAAACAAAAGAAAAATTCTGAATAGGTATTAAAATTCATGGAGATGAAATAAAAACTTTGAGGTTCGCCGATGACATTGTAATTCTGTCAGAGACAGCAAAGGACCTGGAAGAGCAGCTGAACGGAATGGACAGTGTCTTGAAAGGAGGATATAAGATGAACATCAACAAAAGCAAAACAAGGATAATGGAATGTAGCCGAGTTAACTCGGGTGATGCTGAGGGAATTAGATTAGGAAATGAGACACTTAAAGTAGTAAAGGAGTTTTGCTATTTGGGGGGCAATAACCTGATGATGGTCGAAGTAGAGAGGATATAAAATGTCGACTAGCAATGGCAACAAAAGCGTTTCTGAAGAAGAGAACAATCGTAGAGGGAGACGAAGAGATGAATACACTAAGCAGATTCAGAAGGATGTAGGTTGCATTAGGTACTGGGAGATGAAGAAGCTTGCACAGGATAGAGTAGCATGGAGAGCTGCATCAAACCAGTCTCAGGACTGAAGACCACAACAACAATGACAGTCAAATAAGCGTAAATTTTATTATTTTTTGTCAATATGCTGTAATACAATGTCTAAAAGTTTGCTTCTGCCGTTTTTTCTTGAAGTTCGAGACTTTATTGTGAAAAACTTACAAATATTTACGATTCAAAGTATTGGGTATCGTTGGCCACTGCTTTCTCCTAGCTTTAGGGCAACATACAAATCCCGCAGTGTATAAATCAGGCATCTTTTGAGGGGAACCGTGAATCGATCCAATTTTGCACTTGTTCATATCACCGCAAGTGCTAGTCAGCTAGGCCGTGTGCCATAGATCGAGAAAGGTGGCAGTGAGAGGGAGGAATATCTGGAGAACACAGCAGGTGGGGTAGAACTTCCCGTTTCAACGTTTCCAAGTGTGTTTTGACGGAATTTTCGACATGGAGTCGTGCACTGTCATGCTGAAAAATAATTTCTTCATGTCTATCGCTGTAGTGTAGCCGTTTGTCTTTCAGTGCTCGGCTCGAACACATCAATAGCTTTCGATAACGATCTCCTGTGATTGTTCCCGTCGGTTGCAGTAGCATCGAAACCTTTCTCTCTTTCACAACCATGCCGGTCTTCAACGTCAAAAATACCATTCTTGAAGCATGGAAACCATTTTCTGCGAAGCTCTGTCACTAACAGGCGTCTCATCATAGGTCTTACCCAACTGTTCATGAGCCTCAGCCTCAGATTTCTTCAAATCAAAGCAGAAAATTAAAACCCCACGCAGATGACGAGAATTGGGCTCATAATTTGACGTATTCAGTCGAGAATAACTTATGATGCAATCAAAAATCGACTGATTATGTTCTCAAATGCCTAAGTTTGCTGTATGACACTTACGACGAACGACTTGCACCACTACTTCCCACTGCTGCCGTCTATTGCAAAACGGTGGAAGCAAAGTTGTAGACCTTATATGACAGGTCATTTATGAAGATTGAATGTGTCAAACGCTGTCCAAACCGTTAGCTAGAACGTCGTATATAACGAGGGTTTTAAAATGTTTGATTTTAGATGTTTTTCCTGAACACCGCTCTTTTCAACGTGTTTTCACACTAACGTATTCCTTACTTCTGCAAATCGTCAGCATACATAATGTGCTGTGAAAAGCTTGACTCCCTTGCAATTGGTTTTTTAGCAGAAAATCGTACGTGACCAGTTTCAGCCATTTTCTAATATTTTAAAATATTTCACTTGCTAAATTATATTTGCATTGTGTGTTTTAACTGTGATTTGATTGTTGATTCAGCATCTCCATATGCAATATACTCAGAAATTCGATAATGACAAAATAATATTTCTTAATTGTAAGGTACTGATAATGAACTAAGAGTGGGTCCGCCATTTTGCAGGTGGACAAGTTATTGTTTATTTTATCACCGAAACGTATTTTGTATTATTTTCCTGAAATACATGCAGATAGGTTATTTTTAGGTTAAGAAATTAGATACCTCAGATTTTGTAGTCATTTACGTTGTATGTGCACTTTACCCTTCATTTTACATTGTGTTCTTCCTGCAGCTGCCAACCAAAATCAGCTACAAGTTTGAATTAGTACACCATGTCATCTGCAAACACGGGGGATGTTAGAAAATCGTCTCCATTGAATTTTTTATTGACCATCCAATCTTTAAAATGTATGTATCAAATGTGTTTTGTGTTGTTGAGCTGAACCTGTGAACATCGATAAAAGGTTTGTGAATCTTAGGTATGGCGAACAATTTCGTGAAGTTTGTTATTCATTGATCCCGTTTCGTACTTTGACAGTGTCTACTCACGATTTCTCCTGCATGTTTGCAAGTACTGCGTCCTGTTATGTTGCGTTTCACTGCATAAATTTATGTCTCTACGGACCCATTATTAATTCATTATTACTTTTCTGTGAGCACGGGAACTGAGCTCAAAACTCCAATATGACAGTTTACGATACTGTTTTGTGAGATGAAAGCTCTTCCTGTAACAGGGAGAACAGAGCGTTGTGAAACTAACGGCTCTAATACTATCACATGTTATGTAAATTTTACTATTTTGCGTTAATACAGTGTATAGATTAGGGATTGTAATTTATTCAGTGAAAAATTGTATCAAATGCTCTGCCACGAACTTTTCAGGAGATGACCTCGTGCGGTCTCACAGAGGCGAGCAAACTGTAAATGGCCCACACTGTCCTACTGTGGTCTAGTTCAACGTTTTCGTTTACTGGTGTCAGTACTAAATGCCTGAATACTGTTTGAAAATCATTCTCGCGAGGATTTCTTAAGAAGTATCCCAGTTACACATGCCCAGTATCATATCACTGATGTAGATGACACGAATTCTATAGCAGAAAAGGAGCTAATGCGACGATTCCAGAACTGCATGCCTCTGTACAAGGAACTTTTCTAGATATGACTCACAGCTCCTTTAATAAAAGCCCATAATGTTCTTCCACTTAACTACAAGAACAGTCATTTTCTAACTTTTTCTCTAAGCTTCATCCTTATCAGCCCCCTTCGCTGATTACTTGTCTGAAGTAAACCTATGTTATAACATTCATTACTGCAGCCAGTATCATCTGTTGAGTCACTAACGCAGAGTAAAGTGTAATCAATATTGCTGCTGCGGCACACTTACATGAATTCTCCTCCGTATTCGTTAATTTTAGCCACACGTGGCTTTCTATACACAATGCTTGTATCTTACCTATTGACATGACCTTTTATTCACAGAAGCTACTGAAGAGTGCCGCTGGTTAGCTAATACTTGAAAGGCAACGCCAGTCAGTAGTCCAAGGGATTTTCATCTTCTTTAGACTGCATGACGTTCCAAAAGGACCAGTTACCTTGGTGTCATACTCGAGGACAGCGCGTGTCCGAGCTCCCAATGCAGCAGAGGAAAAGGAGGTCATTTTTTCGTTTCAAGGTCCCAATTGCGTTGCCACTAGGCCTTCTCCACGTGAGTCATTGCAAAATTCTAGTCCTCGATAGTGCGGAGTGCTAAATAGAAAGACAACATAGGCATTAATATTCTGGCACTTCCTGTAGGCAGACTGGTCGTATTCTAGCACTCGTCGATGTAGGGCTATAGAGCACGTAAGTAGCGCTGGATATCGTAGTATTCAACAACATTTTGTAAATGTTTCGTCTTTAAGTCTTGTTTTTAGCGGTAAGTGTCTTCAACTTTATATCGATTAGTTAACTTGGTATCATGGTATTTGATGATCGTCTCCAGATTAAACACTTCTGCGCTACCTTCACAGTTGAACTCTTTCTGCATATTATCCTGTATACTTATAAGTTTCAGTACGGAAGACAGAGATGCAGTTTTCTGTTCTGCTGTCCTGTTTCTGTATAGTCCTGGGATTAAAAGACACTCTAAACAGCGGAACAATTCGCTGTGAAATTAGTTTATTGATTCTGTCTTCAAAATGTATTCTCTAAAAGTCATATATAGTGAATGACAGAGGTTACTTTGTATTATTATTAGTGTCTCACTTTCCTTGTCGTGAATGAGTGAAGCAAGGCTGTACGTCTCCGTACCAGCTGCAATAAGGTAATATTTATTTTTAATAATTAACATAAGGGGCGTGTTTCGGTTTATTGCTATTATCAAGTGACGTCCTGTTGGAAGTGACGACCATCTATACTAAAGTATTTCTGTCATATCTCAGTAAGTACGATAGTTTTTGTAGTTACGAAATGTAAAAATACGTTTTTGTCAGATGTTTTAATAGTTCAGTTTTGACAGTTCTTTACTATGAAGCTACTGTCAAAACTGAACTATCAAAATATCTAACAAAAACGTATTTTTACGTTTCGTGACAACAAGAACTATTATACTCGCCAAGAGATGACAGAAAGTCTTTACTGTAGATGCAATATGCTCATCACTTCCAGCTAGACGTCACGTGATAACGGCAATAAGCCGAAACAGGCCTGTCGTTCAAAATATTTAAAAAAAACGGAGTACCTTATTTCAGCTGGTTTTGAAGTATTTATTTCCATAATGTCTTATACCGACGTATACTATGCTCTGGGCCCAACAGAATGTATGTCAGTATCTCTATGCAAAGCATTAGTGTACTTGTCTTCAACGTTTGATTTCATAGAAACAGAATATTTATTTTTTAAAATCGATGTACTTCTTCTTCATTTATGAAAAGATTAACCTCCAGTAAAAAAGGAAAGATCCCGGTTTGATGTCCCATCGACAACGTGGTCATCAGGGGTGGAACACCAGTTCGGCCTGGAAGGAAATCGGCCGTGTCCTTTATCAAAGAAACCACCCCAGCATTCGCTTTATGTGATTTAGGGAAACCACGGAAAACCAAAATCAGGACGTCTGGAGGAGGATCTGAAACTCACTTCTTCCGAATGCGTGTCCAGTGGCTAAACTATTGCACCATCTAACTCGTTTTATTTCTAGTGCAATATTGAAATGATAAAGAACCAGTCCGTTAGTACCTGACAGTCTTCTAGATCATATGCACTTATTTTCTGTCTTCATTTGTGAATCTCGAAAAAAATAAATTCCCAGATTTACGTCACAACTATATTCCCATCAATTTTTAATGCGGACGAGTATCATTTCTTGCATCTGCTCTGTTGACGAACACTAGCCTTCACACTTATACCGGTGTTGCAGTGCCGACCAGTAACTTTGACGCCTCACGTATCGATAGCTAACTCCTCTACATACAAATGAAGCAGAACGCGAGAAAAGCAGTATTCGTGTCATGCCCCTCGCTCCATTAGTTCCTGCCGACTTTTCTGTGCGCATGAAAGCTTCTCTGGAAGGTTACCTCTGTCAGAACTCTTACGAAATACAACGCTCAGACTTTTGTTGTGCTTGAAAACGCATGGCAGGTTCGTGAGGCCTCTGAAGCTAATCCCAAAAAAAATTGCCTTCTCTGACGTCAGCAAAGAAGCCACTGGGGCTTGTGGCTTGACCTTATTGTGGCCTGTCTGACACTTGTTCCCAAAACTTAAGCGTGCACATTCGAAGACTAAGCTCTACCTTTTTGATACCATAGAAAGTTGTCTGCAATTATAGACACACGCGCCTTGCTTCAGAAATACGGCTGATAATTCGTGTTCTGTATTTTATGACACAATATAGTGGTGGTGGTTAGTGTTTAACGTCCCGTCGACAACGAGGTCATTAGGGACGGAGCGCAAGCTCGGGTTAGGGAAGGATTGGGAAGGAAATCGGCCGTGTCCTTTCAAAGGAACCATCCCGGCATTTGCCTGAAACGATTTAGGGAAATCACGGAAAACCTAAATCAGGATGGATGGAGACGGGATTGAACCGTCGTCCTCCCGAATGCGACACAATATAAACGGGAATTATGTGTTTGTCATTGAATTAAGAGAATAGTGGCTCTTCAGTTTGCCATCGAATTTGCAAGTAAAGGAAGAAGATAAGGAGAAAAATTGGTTGAATTTGTAGTGAAAGAGCAGCTCAACTTCATTCATTTATGGAACCTGGATTGCTTTGAAAACCAGTCTCTTCTCTCGATTACACTCAAAGACTTTTATTACGGCTACGTAAAATTTCATGCACTCACAACCGTTTTGCTTTCCAATGTCTCACGAAAGCTGATTGAAATTTTCCTACAGTATGGTGTCATTTACGTTGTTCATGAAACGTGGACAACTTAGAAAAAGAGGAGAAGGGAAAAATCCTTCGGACACAGACTTTACAAGCACATCCCTGCTAACAGCGGAAAACTGCCACAGTGATAAACGTGAAGCTCGTTTTTTTGAGACTTGGTAATACATTTGAGACGATTTATGGAATGTAAAAAAAAAAAAAAAAAAAAAAACAAACAAACACCGTCCGAACAAGCTTTGAAGGCCCAACGGTACCGACCTGCAGCCGTGTCATCCTCAGCCCTTAGGCGTCACCGGATGTGGATACGGAGGGGTGTGTCGTCAGCACACCGCTCTCCCGGCCGTTTTCTGACCGATGATTGGCCTCACAATGGCTTAGTGCAGCCCACTTGCCAACAGCACTCGGCAGACCCAGACGCTCAACTATCCAAGTGCGAGACAAGTTGACACATGTCCAGTCTCCTCTGTTTCATGTCAGGAGTAAGCATTTGAGGCCCCACCGTTCACACAGTCTTATGTGTTTTTTGTAGCACAGTCCTACAATGATGGCCTATATACGCCCTCGTGACATGTCACGCATACCTGAGAGCTCTGTCTGTGTTCTCCAAGGACTTTCTCTGAAGAGTTCATCAGTTAGACTCCCATGAGTCTCATCGATTGCCGTACACGGTAGTCTGCTTTCTGCTGTCACCCACATTGAGATCATTGAGGTTAGCACTATCGTTTCCTCCATTACGACCACGTCTCAGATTATTGATGTCGATACAGTACTCACTGTACACAGCTTTCATTCTTCTATGGATTTCAGGTGGATACATGTTTCTATTGTTCGAAGCTCGACTAAAGCACGCTGTTTCTCACGCATCTGCATAGTTGCATTACACACCAGGGTACATGCTACAGCCGGCCGGGGTGGCCGAGCGGTTCTAGGCGCTACAGTCTGGGACCGTGCGACCGCTACGGCCGCAGGTTCGAATCCTGCCTCGGGCATGGATGTGTGTGATGTCCTTAGTTTAATTAGGTTTAAGTAGTTCTAAGTTCTAGGGGACTGATGACCTTAGAAGTTAAGTCCCATAGTGCTCAGAGCCATTTGAAGCATTTTCTTTACATGCTACAGTTCGGAGCACTCCAGCGGCAGAGAATTGCAACTTGCGTCAGCAAAGCGGGAAAATCGGTCGAGTAATATGCATGACATATAACACCTCAACCGATCGTAAGAACACAATTAAAAATTCGTTAGCGTTACTTTTCAGCACGCCCTCGATAAAGAGTATAGTTTCCGTTTTGTATGTGTGTGTGTGTGTTATGTCTTTGCACTGGTCGAAAATGAAACAATGAGAAAGGAATCACGTTACTGTTTCAAGCAATGTGGCATTAGTCTGTGCGTTTTCGATGCTTTGAACTGTATCATACAAACAAAAATTATTGAAACGTGTACCTTCTACTTCATTGCAAAGTTTTGTTGATCTCAGTACACGAATAAACACGCCAGGCAAAGATAATCAAACAAAAAATCGAATGATGTCGGCCAGATGCAATCTCGAAGATCGGCCTCAGTACCAAGTACCCTAGTTACGTAGCGGCCTACAAAACGAAGCTGGATAAGCGCATACCGACTAGCCACATGTGTACTACACACATTGTAGACAAGTTCCATCATGTAATAACGGCAGTTAATGTTATTGTGTCTTCTGTTATGCATAGCTGATTCTGGGAACGGGCACAGGGTGGCCAGAAACAATTTGAAAAGCTTGTAAGGGTGTTGCGTGGCAGGTTGTGCTGAGAAATAATTCTTAATACCATAAAAAGATCCGATTAAGTAGTGCCGTTCCCGATTATCACTGATGTTAATCAGGCTGTTGCGCACCCAAATTCAAGAAGCCCGCCAGAGACAGTGACGCAAACGTGTGCTTAGTTTGGTTTCGTAAAACCGAACAAGAGAGCGATACAAACATTGGAGATGGGACCGTAGAAGGCTCGTACCTGAGACAAAGGCTGAACAGTCTCGTGCGCTATCATCTACACTATGAGAACAAGTGGCACTAATTGTATCCGACGGGCCCCTTGAATATGCGCCCGCTACGACCTGATTGGTTACTTTCATAGCTAATTAACTCGGAAATGGTACAACTTATCGAAATTTTTTCTTAAACATTATTTCTCAGCGCAACCTACCCTGCAATACCTTTACAAGCTTTTCAGACTGTTTATGACCACCTTGCATAATGGCGACATCGCCTAGTGATGCGGAGCAACTTGTGTGCTTTGTATACGATCAAAGAAACGGACTTAATAATGAATTTTCACCCTGCAACGAAGTGTGCGCTGCTCTGAAACTTCCTGGCCAGATTAAAACTTTGTGCCGAGTCGGGGCTCGAACCAGAGACCGTTGTCTTTCGTAGGAAAATGCTCAATTGATGCTTTTCTACCGACGGGTGGGTTTGGCTCGGGGTGGGGGGAGGGGAGCAGAGCGGGCAGGGGTGGGATTCGAGGCCTGGCCGCAATGTCCTCCTCACCGCTATCGATCCCGTTGGGTATAGGAAGTGAAAGAAACAGAAATCTTTATTATTCACAAATCCCTAGTATGCCTGATGAGCCACAGAAGCACGACTCACGAGCCGCCCTCACAGCTTTACTTCAGCCGCTATATCTCATCTTTCCCAAACTTCAAAGGCGTTCCTACGTGCCTTTTGGGACTAGCCCTAACGAAAGGAACGGTTTAGCCACAGCCTGAGGGAATTGTTTCCAGAATGAATTGTCACTCTGCAGCGAAGTGTGCGCTAATTTGAAACTGCCTGTCAGATTCAATAAAACGACTTGATTGGTTAAGAGAGGACAATGGCAACATGTAGCGTAAAGACGTTAATCATGCCTGCCGATTGCACAGTTGTCGCGCTGGTCCGCCGAGAGTGGAATCTGGCGTCCCACACGCAATTAAAGCTGTAAACAGTTTGCTGCTCGTACGTCAACAGCGCTGTAGCTTCCGAGGTCGTTTTACAAAAGTAGTAGAAATTCCGGGCTGCCATCCGTTTTGAGGCTATTTCGAGACTATCTGTGGAGAGGCGATAGCGTGCCTTTGTGGGCGGTGATTTAGAGTCGCGGAGCCGAGGGCGGACAATGGCGGGCAGTAAATACGGCGCGACGAGCGTCCGTCGCCCGCGGCGGCCGGCGGCCGAGGCGCCGCCGTAGCCACGTAACGAGCCCCCTTCTGAAAACGCTCGCCCGCCTCTCACGTGCTCAGTTCCGAGGCTCTGCTCTGCTGTGGGACTCCGAACTGTTTTGCGATTATTATGTTATCATTGTACGGCGCTGCAGAACATATACGTGTACATTCTCAATCAATCTACAGAATCGTGTTTAAATTTGAGAACCAGATCGCAGCAGTCGGTGACACACCGTGCAAGTCATTCAGACCACCTTTAAAACCACTATTGGGGTGGTTCTTCACAGCATGTCTTATTGTATGTTCCTCCGCACCACAGTCACACGAAATTCTTACACAACAACGCCACTTCCTCAAGATGTGGCCACATCTTCCTTGTGCCGATTGGATGATGTTGATTCTCGAGCGTTCACGACAGGAAAAATCAAACCCTGCAGCCTTTGTCGTCTTCGTGGTCTCATTCTGATGCACGTCTACACCATCTCATCAGAAGTGCGCGAGCACATGTTAGAGGACATTAATATTGGGTGTGTCCACCCTTCGGCCTTATGACAGCTTTTACTCGGCTGGGGACACTTCTGTCATAGTGACCGACCGTCTGTGGAGGAATGGTAGCCCATTCTTCTCCAAGAGCTGAAACCAGAGAAAGTAGAGATAGTGGAAGTTCAAAATGGTTCAAATGGCTCTGAGCACTATGGGACTCAACATCTGAGGTCATCAGTCCCCTAGACTTAGAACCACTTAAACCTAACTAACCTAAGGGCATCACACACATCAATGCCCCAGGCAGGATTCGAACCTGCGACCGTAATGATCACGCAGTTCCAGACTGAAGTGCGTAGAACTGCTCGGCCACAACGGCCGGCTGGTGGAAGTTGCAGCGAAGTCGACGTTTAACTCATCCAAAAAGTATTCCACTGGTTCAGGCCAGGGCTCTGAGTAGGCTAGTCGGTTTCAGGAATATTGTTGCCCACAAACCATTCTCACACATATGCTCCTAAATTATGACAGGGTGCACAGTCACGATGATACAAACATTAATCACCTCCGAACTGTTCCTCTACTGTACGCAGTACATAATACTGTAAAAGCGTCATCTCCTTCCTCATTTAGCGTTTTCTGAAGCGCAGTAAGCGGATCACACCCTAACCACGAAAACCACCTCAATATCGTAACAGCCTCCTCCGTACTTCACTGTTGGCACTATACATTATGGCAAGTAATGTTCTCAACCAGTAGATAAACCCAAACTCTTTCATCGGATTGCCACACGGTGTAGCGTGATTCATCACTCCAAATCACTCATTTCCAGTGCCTTCGCTCTTTACAATATCTCGAATGTCACTTAGCACTGACTTCAGAAATGTGTGGCTTAAGAGGACCTGTTGTTGTGGTCTTCAGTCCTGAGACTGGTTTGATGCAGCTCGCCAAGCTACTCTATCCTGTGCAAGCTTCTTCATCTCCCAGTACTTACTGCAACCTACATCCTTCTGAATCTGCTTAGTGTATTCATCTCTTCGTCTCCCTCTACGATTTTGACCCTCCACGCTACCCTCCAATACTAAACTGGTGATCCCTTGATGCCTCAGAACATGTCCTACCAACCGATCCCTTCTTCTAGTCAAGTTGTGCCACAAACTTCTCTTCTACCCAATCCTATTCAATACCTCCTCATTAGTTATGTGGCTACCCATCTAATCTTCAGCTTTCTTCTGCAGCGTCACATTTCGAAAGCTTCTATTCTCTTCTTGTCCAAACTATTTATCGTCCATGTTTCACTTCCATAGATGGCTACACTCCATACAAATACTTTCAGAAACGACTTCCTGACACTTAAATCTACACTCGATGTTAACCAATTTCTTTTCTTCAGAAACGCTTTCCTTACCATTGCCAGTCTACATTTTATATTCTCTCTACTTCGACCATCATCAGTTATTTTGCTCCCCAAATAGCAAAACTCCTTTACTTCTTTAAGTTTCTCTTTTCCTAATCTAATTCCCTCAGCATCACCCTAATTAATTCGACTACATTCCATTATCCTCGTTTTGCTTTTGTTGATGTTCATCTTATATCCTCCTTTCAAGACACTATCCATTCCGTTCAACTGGTCTTCCAAGTCCTTTGCTGTCTCTGACAGAATTACACTGTCGTAGGCGAACCTCAAAGATTTTATTTCTTCTCCATGGAATTTTTCTTTTGTTTCCTTCACTGCTTGCTCAATATACAAATTTAATAACATCGGGGAGAGGCTGAAACCCTGTCTCACTCCCTTCCCAACCACTGCTTCCCTTTCATGTCCCTCGACTCTTATAACTGCCATCTGGTTTCTGTACAAATTGTAAATAGCCTTTCGCTCCCTGTATTTCACCCCTGCCACCTTCAGAGTTTGAAAGAGAGTGTACTCGGCCATTATATCCCATTCTTTTTAACACAATCACTGCGCTAACTGGACTGCTGGTATCACTAGGACTCACGAGTTATTCCTTCCGCTGATTTTGTCCAATTTTTTACAACTACCTTCCGCAATGCTCGACGGTCCCTGTCTGTCGGTACGTGAGGTCTGCGTTGTCTTGGTTTAGCTGTGGCTGCCCCTTCGCGTTTCCACTCCACAGTCACATCATCAGCAGTGGACTCGGGCAGTTTTACAAGGGTTGAAATGTCCGTGATTGATTTGTTACTTAATTGACCTCCAATGACTAGTTAACGTTCAAAGTCATTGAGCTCTTCTGACCGACCCATTCTTCTATTACTGCTTCTCTACTGACAACCCAATACCCCCTGTCTCTTTTTATACCGACGCGTCCGCCTCTCAGTTTCGCATTACAGAAGGGTGTCTGGATACATGGATATTTGTGTGCCAGTAATTCCCTCGTACCGTAATGACATAGCTATGTTTTAGAATGACTGTTGGTACTACCATACATTCTCTAGCAGCGTCACAGTCGTCTTCAAAAAATGGTTCACATGGCTCTGAGCACTATGGGACTTAACATCTGTGGTCATCAGTCCCCTAGAACTTAGAACTACTTAAACCTAACTAACCTAAGGACATCACACACATCCATGCCCAAGGCAGGATTCGAACCTGCGACCGCAGCAGTCGTGCGGTTCCGGACTGAAGCGCCTAGAACCGCTCGGCCACCAGCGGCCGGCAGTCGTCTTCTTCAGAGATGATACGGAGAGCACACTGTCAGTTCTCTTTAGTGCTATTTGTTATGCGATGAAAGCAGCGCATTAATTGACAACTTTGCAACCCTCAATATACACATATTATACTCAACAATTACAGGCCTTCCGGGTGTTGTGTTTTTCCGACAATATACAAGTTTCTTTTGGAGCCAATGATTCCGATTCTCCGAAGCATTTCTCTTGACGTTCCATCAGTTTCCTGGCGATGAATCGAAAATGGTTCAAATGGCTCTGAGCACTACGGGACTTAACATCTATGGTCATCAGTCCCTATAACTTAGAACTACTTAAACCTAACTAACCTAAGGACATCACACAACACCCAGTCATCACGAGGCAGAGAAAATCCCTGACCCCGCCGGGAATCGAACCCGGGAACCCGGGCTCGGGAAGCGAGAACGCTACCGCACGACCACGAGCTGCGGGCGCGATGAATCACAAGACATATTTGTATGTAAGTAGAGAAATACAATATCCAAATACTAGTAACTGTTCCCCAGGGTAAAATCGTTGTTTGTACTTGCTGGATCGTGTAAGTAATCAGTATCTATCATTCTGATGATACTATCTGCTTTGGGGATGCGCTGATGAAACACACAGTGCATATTATCTTGTTTAATAGTGCTGCCTGGACCCGCATTCGGGAGGAGACGGTTCAATCCCGCGTCCGGGCATCCTGGTTTAGGTTTTCCGTGATTTCCCTAAACGCTCCAGGTAAATGCCGGGATGGTCCCTTTCAAAGGGCACGGCCGACTTCCTTCCCCATCCTTCCCTAATCCGATGAGACCGATGACCTCACTGTCTGGTCTCCTTCCCCAAAACAACCAACCAACCAACCAATAGTGCAGCCAATATGTACCATTCATCATGAAAAGTATAAGCACTCACATAAGAGTGTGCTGTTGATAATAGTTAGATGAGTGCACTTGAAAATCGTCGAAATTCACACTTTTCCAGTGTTAGCAATGGCTGCAATAAAATAAGCCAGTAACACTTAAAAAAGACTAAAAAGTTCAAGAAAATTTTAATTAGAAAAATGTGGGTAAAACCGGTTAAAGTTGGCGAGGAGCATGGGATGAGTCTGCGTGAATTTCCAGGCTGACCTTATATTTACAAGGCAACAGGACCATCAACTTCCAAAATGACATTACTGTGTCACTGTTACACGTCGTACAATATTTCACGTCAATTTGTCAGGAACGTATTTTAAGCAGCTGGTTCCACTGACGCAGAAATTGCCCCGCAACGATCGGTAATTTTTGTCAGAGTGTAGATTAGAGGGCAAGGACAAAGTTAAAATATGGGAATACTTTTATTCGGGAAACCTGTCGCGGCGTGTTTCAAGATGACGGCAGCGATAGCAGTGTGCCGCGGGAAGATGCTGCGCCTCTCGGCCACGATTCCTCAGTTTCTTTGCACATAACTCTTGCTGTAAGTTTTGCTGAAAATCCAGTTTCGTTTCTATCAGCCGTTTGCCTTTTGATTTAGTCAACGTCACTGATTAAATATATTTCGGTTCAGAACCTTCACTGATATTCTTTGGTGTTTGTATAGTAACGAGCGCACAGAACAAAAGTGCTGAAATTTATGTTGAAACCTCTGTATAGGTCTAATAAAACGTGCACATCGCACTGTAAAGAGGAACAGAAATGGGTGAAAATTATGAATTACGAAAATAACGGAAAATGAAAATCCTATTATGAATCCCCATTAGCGGTTAAGTCTCCCAGAACGTTTGATAAAATGTAAGCTGTGATTGTTAATAATCTATTAAAAATGCGCGATTCTGATATGACTTACAAACGCAGAGCGGTAGTTGATGCTAAGCCTCGCAGGAACATTTTATCCAACTGCCAATCAAAAGCAGAGGATGGAGAAGTAGCGGGGAGACGTGTTTCTCAATGCCTGTAAAGAGATTTTAAGTGTGTGATTGTAGTTTCTTGACTTCAAAACATGGGTGCTTACAACCCTATGTTGAAGGACTCGGAAGAGTATAACATGAAGGCATAAAGCTTAGCAAGACCGACCATGCCAGAATCTTCATAAGACGTGATTGTGACAATGGAGGAAGCGCACGAGGCACAACCCTTTTTTGTCTAGTAAGGTGCTAAGATAGCTCATTGCACGGTTGCATCTTCATGCACAGTACAAGAAGCGGTATGCTACAAGCGTTGTTTAAAAACGTGAAACTGCTTATACGTGTCTACGGTGAAGCCTTGCGAATATTTTTCTGACGAACTCAAAAGTTTCTTGACCGCAACACATGTTTCATTATAATACTGACTTCTTCGCGAACTCAAAAGTTCCACGACCACACTATGTACTTCATTATAATACTGATTTTTATATTTTTATTTTTCATATTTGTCTTCTCTTTCAAGTAGGCTTCGGTTCGAAAATTTAGATACTGAATTGAAAGTGAATTCCTTTGCACACTGTATGAGAAAGCTATGAATACTCTCACTACAGTCTGATGCGCTCACTTCAAACCCCTTCCTTGAGGATTAAGCTTTTATTAATATTTAATATGCCTGAGTATTTTTGAGGATTCCTTCCGTTGTATGGTACACCTTAGCTACATTATAATAATAGTTTTTAAGAATGTAACGTCTCTGTTTCATGTAACGAGTATTATTTACAATTAACTCTAGTCTTAAATACAAAATGGATTTTCTAAGTTTCAGTTAAAATCTCATAACCCGTTTCAGCACTACTTTCTCTCTTAAAAGAGTCGTATACATAACTTTCACCTTGGTAGCCTATGGTTCTCGTTCATATCGTGGGTGCAATGATACTTCAGAGAAAACACACGTCTTTGTTCATGCTCAAAAGTCTTAAGAGGAATTATCGATTTCGCGGATAAACTTAATTTCACATATATTTGAAAAATAAAAGCTAAAAAACTGTCTTCCTTTGTGATAAATAACACATTTTCACTACCAAAAAAGATTTAGGCCAACCGATTTTGAAAATCGTTGAAGTGGGACACATGTATAGCATTAACCTAACTAGATGCATGTTTTCATGTGAACCTAGGATTTTTCATAGTTACGTTTTCAACTTTAGAATGAGTTAATCGGTATGGCGATTATGGAAAAAAGTCTAACAAGTCCGCAACAAAACGCATTTACCCTCCTGACAGTGAAAAACGTGAAACATCGCACACAAATATTGAGCATAATATTTGAAAATGGCTTTGATGTAATATACACCAATGTTTTCTATACTCCATAATGTTTTCTGGGGCATATGCGTCCCACTACCTACAAATTATGTGAAAGCCAGCAGAATTACTGAGGTGTGTTGTAATGTTTCATAATAATGTCTGTGATGTATAAGAAAACACAGTCAATTATGTGAAAGCCAGCAGAATTACTGAGGTATGTTGTAATGTTTCATAATAATGTCTGTGATGTATAAGAAAACACAGTCAAACGTTCTTGGAATGGAGAAGATGGTAATTCCATTTGATTTAAGTGAAAAAAACTCACTGTGCCACTTATAAACAGACGCTGCCCATTTCATTGCTCCAGTTTCCGAAAGCATCTCTCTGCATCCTAGCACTAGATAGAAGAGATGTAGACGTCCCAACGTTGAAAACTGCATATTACTTTAATGGGACATATGTATCCATCAACCACGAAAGGGTTAAGAAATTCTTTACTGAGGTGAAGCAATCATCAACCCAACAGCTGGTGTGAACATTACAGCACTTTATCGGAAATGATCCTATTGGCCGTTGCATGACCTCGTGTTTCTGTAGCCCACACGCCTGCTCATCCATTTCAGTATGAGGGATTTTCTGTTTAAAGTGGAAACAGAATCGTGAGTTTTTAAAAGTACAAAGCTTTGGGAAGGAGGATCGTAACGTTAAGTAGCAGCTGACTAGAGATCCAAACACGAATATTTGAATTTCAACGTCTACGCCTATAAAGTGCCCCGCAAGCCACTTTCAATGCATGGTGGAGGGCGTTTTGAATCATTACCCACTCTTAGTTCTGTTCCATTCACTAACTGAAAGATCGATAAACTCTGACTGTACGCCTCTGTACATATTCCAGTCTCTCTTATCTGATTCTCACTATCCCTCCGCGAGATATTCGATCGAGGTAGTAGAAATGCTGCAAAGTCTCTCCCGAATAACGATTTTCTAAATTTACCAAAACGAGTTTCTCGAGAAAAACGTCGGCTTCCTTCAAAATATGTTCTTCTACGTTTCTTGAACACTTCTGATACACAATTTTGATGTATATGAAACACTAGCAGCTGTTACTTTATCGGCTTTCGCATATGAATAACCATCGTCTCTGAGTGATGTCTTCCACTCCGTACGGCGAACATGAAACTCCATTAACAGCTTTTGTGTATGATCATGTCGTGGAAATACGATAAGTGTGTGCGAGGCAGTTTAGGGAGAAGCTTTGTAGTTAGTGCTGCTTGGCGATACTATCTGGTAAGGCACCTGTGGCTCAGGCCACTCGAATCATCGCGAGATTTACTGCGCCGGCCGTGGGCAGCGGCGGTGCATAAACTGTCGCCGAGACAACAATTCGTCCCTGCGGAAGGACGAACCACATTACGCAACAGTTTGCGTGCCCATTTAGACTGCATAATAAAGCGAGACAGCCGCTCCATTCAGCGTGGAAATTTAGTAATCAGATCCCCTGCTGTGGGCACTTTCGTTAAATACGAGCTTGAGCTGCTGGCAAACATCTCCGCCAGAAAATTTATAGAATCCCGCACTTTCGGTTGCACTACTATGACAGAATGGCGGGTAAAGGTCGCACGTTATCTTCGAGATCACGGTCCCCTACTACAATGATGAAATTATCCTACAGCCAGTGACACTCCTGGACTGCGGTACTGAAAGGACATGTCACAAGCAAACAACTCTCCCTATCATTGATGCTTGTTTTTGATACTGCCGCGGCTGCATCCTCTACAAGTGGCTTCTTAGTTGTCAGAAAATGTTCAAATGTGTGTGAAATCTTATGGGACTTAACTGCTAAGGTCATCAGGCCCTAAGCGTACACATTACTTCACCTGAATTATCCTAAGGACAAACACAGTCACCCATGCCCGAGGGAGGACTCGAACCTCCGCCGGGACCAGCCGCACAGTCCATGACTGCAGGGCCTCAGACCGCTCGGCTAATCCCGTGCGGCTCTTAGTTGTCCTTAAGAGGTATAATTGAAGTGTTGCTATCTTCCCGTCAAAGAAAATGTGGGGTCCTGCTCACTCATCCCTTATAGCAGGGCCGGCCAAATGCTGCACAGTGTGCAGACGTGCGGTAGTGCTGCACATGTGCGCACGTGACATCTGTTATTAGACATGTGTCCTAAATGAACGACGGCGTCTCCACTTTTCTGTGGTACAAGCAAGAGCGCAACATATCCAGTCTCGTTTACCCCTGGTGACCGTAACCTTAACAGAGAAGTACTGAGAAATGGCAAGTACTGTGACAAAGCAAAGGACGGGAGATCTATGTTCTCAGTCGTTTAAAAATGACTGGGAACTGCAATTCTTTTTTGTAGCCGTTGCGAAAACTCACAGTGTTTGCTGTGCCGCAGAATAAAAGGCGGCCAGCGTAAGTTTTCAATTGAAAGACACTGCAATACATATCACAAAGACGAGTGTAGTGTACTCAACAGTGAAGAACGGCAAGCAAAATAAAAAGTCCTTAAGAAAATGGATGAGACACATCAACTCGATTTTACTGTACGTCAAAGTAACTGATACTTCTTGCACTCTTAGTTTCTTGTGTTACATTTATGTCTGTTTCACTGTACGCTGTACAATGTACTGTTTTCAATTTTCCAGAATGACAACCACACTAAATCTTCACTGCAAGCAAGTTTTAAAATCGCATTAAGAATTGCACAATCAGGGAAACCCTTTTCCGAAGGGGAGTTTGTGAAAGGGTGTCTGATTGACGCTACAGAACTTGTGTGTCCCACGAACGTTAGCAGGTTTCAAGAAATCAGTCTATCCAGACAAACAGTGACAAGACGTATCAGTGCTATGGCCGGCGATCTTACAGGCAGCTAATAAATAAGGCTAAATGCTTTGTTGCTTTCTCTGTTGCGCTCGATGAAGCAACACATCTTACAGATACAGCCCAGGTTGTGATATACATACGAGGTGTCGATAACGCACTTTGTGTAACAGAGGAACGACATCTGTGCGTAGAAACATGCACTACATGAACGCCGACGGCTGCGGCGTGCACGCTGTGACCCGGAAGTTACACATGTGCAGGAGCACCGCACGCGTGCAGAATTTCTGGCCGGCCCTGCCTTACAGGGTGCCTAAAGGATGCTACTTTCTCGGATAGCTATACAACAATTCAAGCAAATCACATTAATGTTTTTTATTACAATAAAGTAGATTGACAATACTTAACTTTAGTTTACAACGTCGTGTCTCAAGCTATTGATGACATGCAAATAATCAATGTCTTTCGCTATACAGAATGTCCATGCAAGTAATGGATATGGAGCATAAGTAACAGCTCTTCAAGTACTCTCTTCTAGTCCGGCTCTACTAGTGTCCGTCTTCTACTCTCTCGGAGAATGGAGCGGCGCTTATATTCTCTTCGGCTAGAGGCCGCTGCTGTCGTCGTGCGGTCCTAGTCAGCGAACTATTATTGGCTGACGTCGTCTCAGAGCCTTCTCTGTTCTTGCGTTCTTTAACTTCATGCCGTCGTTTCTCGTTACGCCGGAACAGAAAACAATGACGGTACTGCGTATCGAGCCTGATTCCCCTGAATGTCAGCCACACACGATGGATTCTCAGCCACGGTGGCGTAATTCACCACTGTCGTAAACAAATGTTTGAGGTGATTATGCTCAGTGGACTCGAGTTGGCTGGCCGCGGTGGTCTAGCGGTTCTAGGCGCTCAGTCCGGAACCGCGAGACTGCTACGGTCGCAGGTTCGAATCCTGCCTCGGGCATGGATGTGTGTGATGTCCTTAGGTTAGTTAGGTTTAAGTAGTTCTAAGTTCTAGGGGACTGATGACCACAGATGTTAAGTCCCATAGTGCTCAGAGCCATTTGAACCATTTGACTCGTGTTGGAACTGTATAAAGACGGTCGTCTTCATAATATAGATATGTTCTGTACGAACACAGCTATTATGTTTTAATAAGCTAGTTCTATTCATGTTGATCTTCTGTTTCTGTATGTTATTTTCGTCAACACCTACTGGGCTACGTTCAAAACCATAGTTTAAGTAGAGATAATCTATCGAACAACTTCAATTTTCAAACACAATTACTTATTAGCACACATTTTATGGTGAGAGGCACCCACATGCCTTGCTCATACTGTGGCATCAAGCAGTCAGGCCTGCAAGATGAGTGGTCTGCCAAGCGAGTGGATTCATTCTTATTTATCGAGTAACATGAACTCTCGTACTCACAATTAAGTTACAAATTATCCTCCTGTATGAATAATACGCAACGGAAATGCACATCTGAGTATCAGTAATTTACAGATCTTTGACTGTTCACTACGCACTGGCAATACCACATTTTCTTTTTTTATTTAACGGCTTTTATCAACACGCGGCCATCGCACTGAATATGAATGGCGCACACATTATAAATTCTGGATATCATGACAACATACAATTCGAAGGAAAAGGCCACCAATCTTTTTCTTTTCACTATGTTATTTATTCCGATAAATTCTATAACCTAAACACACAAATTCTATAACCTACAACAATAACACATGAGAAATTCCGCCCAGTGGGCATGGCTTTACATTGATGAATCTCTATCTTATGGTCTCGTAATTATTTAACGCTACAGTGCACTTTCTGGATAGGATGGTGGATCTTTTATTATTTATCACACTTCGACTCTCACAATCATCATCACGAAACTTTCCTCCAGACCGAGCAGTACAAAAGGAACACGCATAACCCACTACCGCTGTAACTACCTTGCTACTCTCCCATGCAAACCACACATACTTAAATTACATGACATACACCACACTACAACATGAAATACAACACAGGGAATAGTCACAACATTATCACTTTCAGCTTTCCCACTTCAATTAATATTTATCCCAGTTTCACACGACACTGCCCCACTTCGTAATTCTACTTTCCTACTATGAACTCTGGAGATATATGCACGTCTTCCTGTGCAATGCAAGCCAAGTGGCGTTGCTGGATAGACGGCCGACTCACCTTGCTTCTCTCTCAGAGTTTGAATCTAGCGTCACACGGAAACATATCACGCAAAGTAATATTAAGAACATATTCGTCACACACACGAGTCCTCAACTGATACCATGGACGAATACTTCTCTTTATCCTTTGTCTCATACACAGATTGAGACTCACACAGTACTCACCACGTGGAAGTACTCGCCTCCAATTTCAAGTCCTGCACGCGCTATTTCTTAAATATTTCAACTTGTAGTACACACGCTAGTAATTCAGCTTAACTTAAGCACACGGAAGTATTTCAACTTATTGCTACACGTGGTTTCATTGTGACGGTTGGTCACTTCCGAAGATTACTATGATCCCATTAATATTACCTGCCTGACATTTAATTCTCCCCACAAAAGTTCCTGAAATAGAGAAATTATTATTTCAAATTACTCTTAAATATTCCACATGCATACCATGTCTCCACTCTTTTGTCTTTACGGAGCACAACTAAGACAGGTCTTAACAGCACAAGATCCAGCGGCAGAGTGCTGAAACATGGCCGTTCTTCAGGTCCTCTCGCACCTCTGTCGAAGTGGGGGAGCACCTTGCTACCGTATTGGTCAGCCACATTTCAGGTGCTCAAAGCTCAGGTAAATTTCATCTCTTTGGTCCCACCAAAGGTGGCCAAAGGATCGTCTCAAAGATGATCATATATTCACATTCACTATCTGCGGTTAGCAGACGACCATACATTCATTCATTTCACAGATTTCACCAAACTGGATGTAGGGATTTATTTTGTGGGAGTGCACATGTGATCAATTAAATAAATAAATTGTCATTCTTTCCCACACTGGTATCCAGCTTCGCTGTATTAATTGAAATTGAGTTATTTTACAAAAAAATGTGTTGTTCTGACAAAAATAATGAAGTATGTTGTACCTATTTTCAATGTCGGGCGGTACTGTACCCTTTCAATGGAATTAAAAGTTAAACGTATTAGCCATCAACAAAAGTAATTGTAAGTGATTACATGAATAAATAAAACTGCTGTTTCCTTTTATTGCCTTTGCTTTTGACTTAGAATATTATTTCAAGAAGCTGACGCTATTGGAAGGACTGTAGCCATTCTACGTATTCGTCTGTCCAGATGTATGTGTCAGCATGCCTCTTTGCCAATTATACATTTTTAGCTTAAACAAATATTTCCTGGTTTCACCTATCACATGAGACTACATCCGTAGCTCACGATTTGCGTGACACTACCGGTATTTCATTAATCCTCAAATCGATAAGGACATCACAGTTCTAGATCAACATAATTACATACCTTTATCACTAAAATGTACGCCACAGTAACATGGGTACAGACTGAACGCAGGAAAGCCACAGTGTACCTCAGAGGGGCAGATAATATTTTGCACTGATAATGTCAACTATTTTAAAAAGAGTAACGTGCACATACGTACACTAATGCAGGAAAAATTTCTATACGACTCGTCACAGTTCACGATGGGCTTCGTTACTATAATTGGCGTAAATTAAGACATTCAACTAAATTAACACTCTTGTCGTGCTTCCAGCTTTAACGGTTGCTGTGATATCAACAAACTGTCGACATAATTCTCCTCACTCAACATCACCTCATTTGATTGGTAGAAACGCGTAAGAAGCGCCTGGTTAGTAAAGCGACCTATATACGAGCCTTCGATTTTATTCACGTAGCTTGACGCAGTCGCCGTTAAGGGCCAGATTATAATCAACGCTCTTGGACTGAATGACTCTGTTGATTTCAGCATTTTTTTCTATCATTCACCCTTACCAACACTTCGTTTGTCTGTAAAATACCAACCTGTTCGCGGTTCGTATTTCCCGTTAAACTGTAGATCCCCATACGATAAACTGGTATAGACTGTTACCAAGTTAGGAGATACCGCCTCCTATGTATAATAAAAGATTGAGGTGCTGAAAACTGTATTTTTATTGATAGAAACGGGTGCCGTGCGTATAAAAATGGCAGGGTATTAGCATTATGTTTCTAATCGTTTTAGTTTATAAATTTAGCTGTTCTCTATGTTTTGGCAGTTAGCTGGTGGACCAGAAGGAGAGGGCACGCCTTGACTTGGTAACCGTCGATAATGGTTTGTTGTACGAGAAAGTACTTAACTATTCTTGATATTTCAAGAGTTTGTGCTGCACAAACTAACTAATGTAAGTACGCTGCCATTTTTATACGTATGGCATCATTTTCTGCCTAAAAGCTAGATAATGGCTTAAAAAACAGAAATTCATGTGAAACGAAGAAAAAGTTCAAATAAATAACAGCCTAAGTGGAGATTTTAATAAATTTATGGCTATGGTACCGACAATGAAGAATATGTATTTTATATTTATACTTCGAATCGCTGCAGGAATAATGCCGTTGCCGCTTTTACTTCAGAGACACACGGAGTTTGCACGGGTTGGAGGGTCTGTTGACACAAAATTTATACCGGTATAGAAATTTCTCTACTGGTTCTTCGCGGGACAATAACGTGTCGTTTCAGTTCAGTCAGCACGTTTCGTGACGCTCTGACAGAAGAGGCAAACCGGTCTTAGGCGGAGCTGTCCTCCTTGCAAAGCAGACTGGCCTCTACCTACTGTCCCATGTTGTAGGGACCTCACACGGCACGAGATAGCTCCGACGATAATCTCGTAAGCGATTTGCTTCGCATGTAAGCTACAAGTTCGCCGAGTGTTGACGCAGAAAGCGACCGTCGATTGGCCGATGCCGGGAAAGCTGCTCTGAAAGACGCGGATCCACTTTGGATTCCGCCGGCAGGCCTGGACAAAGGAAGAATGGCAGGCGGTATCTGCAGGCGCTTATCGGCGATCCTCGGGGATGGGCCGAGTGGGGCAGGGAAACACTCGAGTCGGGCCGGCCCACAAAGGCGGCGGAAGTGCGACTATTACCTCGCCACCTGTGCACCTGCGGCCGCCGCACTTCGCGCACACAGCTCGCGGATATACAGCAACGTTTCTGCCACTGTGCACTACACTTTTATGTACGTATATCACCTGGCGTAACGCATTCGGTTTGGTATTCAGTGCGCAAACTGGTTTCATGCAGCTCTCCAACACGCTCGTCTATACAGTGCAAGTCTCTTGATCTCTGTATAACTACTGTGACCTACATACACTTGAACCTGCTGGCTACAAGTCAAGATTTGGTCTCTCTCTACATTCCCACCACTCCCCTTCCCCCCCTCCCCCCCCTCCCACCCCCGCCACTTCTTATTCCCCACACGCACACTTCCCTTCATTACCAAATTGGCTATTCTTCTATGAAGCCTCAAGATTTCTTCTATCAGTCGATCCATTCCTTTAATGAAGTTGTGCCATAAACTTCTGTTCCCCTCAGTTCGGTTTAGTACATCATCAGTCATGCGATCTATCTGTTTAATCTTCAGCACAACATCTAAAATTCTGTCCTCTTCTTGTTAAACTCCATACCGTCCACTTTCACTGCCGTACAAGGCTACACTCCATACAGATATCTTCAGAAAATATTTTCTGACTCTCAAATTTATGTTAGATGTTAACACACTAAAGTACATTTTTCGGGAACACATTTCTTGTTATTATCAATAAGCATTTCATATTCTCTCTACTTCGGCATCGTCAGTTATTTCGCTACCATTACAGCAAAACTCCTACTTTTACTGACTATTATAATCTAATTCCGTCGGCATCACCTAATTTGATTGGACTATACCCCATTGGGCCTACCTTGATTTACCTTTGTTGGTGTTCTTCTTAAAATCTATATTAGGACACTATAAGTTACGTTCAGTTGATCTTCCAAGTCCTTTGCCATCTCTGATAGATTTACAGGGGCATCGGCAAACGTCAAACTATTTATTTCATTTCCCTGAACTTCAACTCCCTTTCCAAATTTCTCTTTGGTTTCTTGTGACGCATTCATATGTCTATTAGTACAAATGTTAAGGAAAGGAAAAGTAGCAAACAATAATAACATTGAGACCAACGCTATGATTTAGGTGAAATTTAAATTTAGGTCCAGGAATATAAACAATTACAGTAATAATAATAATAATAACAGTAATAACCTCTCGCCAAAACTTCTGAAACAATCGGAAACAACAGAATAAACAGATCACATCGAGTAGCTCATCAGAAAAAATGGAGTGAACACAGAATAACTTGGGGGAAAATTACTAAAAGCTCAAACAACTAGCTGAACATTACGAAGGATCTACTGTCGAAATTTCCTCTCATGAAACGGAAAAAAAACGGCATAATGAAATCATTCTGAAGGCAGTAGCCCTAAGCCTATATGCTTTTGCAGTCCAGTAAAGGACCGTCTGATGCTTTACAAAAAAAAGGGTACAAATTCATGAAAGGAGGTCTAGGATTTGATTAAAGCAAACAGGCATCCAGCAAAGAAATATGAAGCAAGAAAAGAGGAAAAACAGGAAATATCCATGTGCAGTTTTCAGTCAGCACGAACTAGTTCTACCCACCCATTTCAATAAATCGATCGTTGAATTTTCCGATGGAAAACCTGAGGATGTGGTCGACAGAAATACTTTCTGAGGATAGTAAGTTGAAGCACGGGAGATGGGAGAAAGGCGAAAAGAAGAAAAATGTAAGAGATTAAATTACGGTATCGTTTGGCGCTAGGCCGTGAAAAAAAACTAATATTTTGCCATTATTGTGAGGATTTCTTCATCCATGGGAAAATATTTATAAGTAATAAAAATACCAATTTGCACCACCGTTTGCCGCGCGGAGTGGCCGCACGGTTTGAGGCACCATGTCACGGATTGCGCGGCCCCTCCAGCCAGAGGTTCGAGTCCTCCCACGGACATGGGTGAGTGTGTTGTTCTTAACATTAGTTAGTTTAAGTAGTGTGTAAGTCTAGGGACCGATGACCTCAGCAGTTTGGTCCCTTAGGAATTCACGCACATTTGAACATTTTTGAACCATCGTATGCATAAATCGTTAAATTGTGGGTATCAGTATATTCTTACTACGACCTTTTCGCGAATTACATGTGTCTGATGTTTCGAGCATGAAACGTTCCTCTTTGTCTGTCGTCTCGGAGCTTCCGTAGCGTCTGATGAAGTCTTGTCGCGGCTGAGGCCAGAATCCACGAACTCTTAGCGCCGTGCCATGCGCGAGACAAATCGAGCGACGTATTGCTCCATAGACTTCCTCCCAGACGTTTGTTTCTGGGTCTGGATAATTTCTAGACCGTGCTACATTTGCACTGTAATGCCATACAAGGGCCGCAGCCTCACTTAGACCCGCGACACAGAGTTAAAACAGGTGTTTCCTCTATACCACTACTTAGTGCCCTGAAGCCTCCTGACTACCTTCAGAAACTCCCCAGCCCGATCACTGGATTGGACTACAAACACCGCAATCAGTCACTATACCGTTACCAATCTGTTTCTCCATATTTTCTTTAGACAGCACAAGCACACAGTATAAACTAAAAGAGGGTAAGTGCATACAGGAGCACTCCACACTTCAAATTTCTAACAGAACAAAACTCGTTTTATTCTTTTGCTAATAACCCTCGCCTAGTCCGTTTCGTTCGTTACACAGCGCCTCCATCTAGCTAGTTGCTCCACACTCTGTTAGGCGGCCTCTTACTTATCATTTCATGTACGCTGGCTGACATCAACACCCACCTCGAAAGCCAGCACTAGATTAAGAAGTTTTCCCACGCCACCAAAAGAGAACGTACTTCCGAACACTTCTGAGCTTTCCACATCTAAAGAACAACATTACTGCTCCCCGACTACTAACTCGTCCCAGAGGGCTCAACTCGCCTCCTGCACCCTAGCACTGCCACCGATCGACTTTCCGATTTCGTGAGCTGCTTCCATCTCCACGCTATATTTTCCACATGTAGACGTTTCAGCCAATCAGCTTCCAGAGCAGAAAGTAAGCACTGCTACTGGCCATTTCTTGCGAACACATGTAGTTCTATTGTAAAGTGCTGCTGCCTGTCGATATTTTCAGGAGTTTGTTCCCAAAGCGTACTAGGACACGGCCGCTATTCTCTGGGAAATACTCGCCTTTGACAACTTGCCGCTCAGGCCAGGCCATCATACGTTAGCCGGATTAAGGAGAGATCGCCCATTTCGTTCCAGGCGTGAGAATGGTCCCCGTCTCTCGGAGACCGGGAAACCGAAGCTGTCTCTCACAATAACAACCAGGATTCACCGACGGTCGTGGCCTGAAAAGGATGCGTTACAAGTACAATTGAGGCATAGTGTTGCATGCTCTCATTTGTTTGCTGCTTCATTATACGTTAAAGCGATTTTCGTATAAAAAATTTAGCAGGCACACTCCGTACGTCCACTAGATAACCAAGAGAGTGCAGCAATCACTGTGTGCTGGTAAAGCTCTAGCGAATTGGGTACTAAAACTTATTGTTTTTATTTGCTTATGGTCCTCCACCTCCATTAGTACAGTACGGAAATGCGCAATCGTCTCATTTAAAATTCGGAAAGGATTCCATGTACGTCGACGGTCTGCAACATGCACACTTGGTAGGTAAATCATCTTCAGGAAACCTGAGTCATTGTTAACTGCAGAACTTTTACGGGAGGAAGCGGAATACAATGCCGTGATCGCATGCACTCCAGACATCCGGTTATATAAGGGAAGAGTTGTTTCGAATGCCACGACGACACATAGTTTTGTAGCAGTTAGCATCAGCGCATTCATATACGCAATTCGAATAATCAACTTCTCCTGAAGGAGAAGAGTACAATAGAAACTGCATAAACAGATATTTCAACGTTTCAAATAACATATATCCAGGTACGAATGACGTTATCAGTGTGCCGTTATCTGAATGTTCAGTGACTGTACACAGGTATTTTCTGAGGCGAACCGTCGTTTGTCCTGCGCCACAGTCGCACGTCTCACGAGCTAACCCCATATTAGAAATAACCTTCACAAGCTTATAGATCCCACAGAGACGTAGATTACTGAAGGCCAAATTCATTTCTCAGCTTTACTCACAATTAACTCCTAATGTTCTTTACATGATATATATACGGACATTACATTGTCAGACATACAAAGAAAAAGAAATTCAAACCGTGTCTGAATTAGGTGCATATGCTAACCTAGCATTTTCCAGAAAGAGTTTAACGCCCTATCGACGTCGGAGTTATTAGTGTCAAAGCACAAGGGCATTTTGCCAAGGCTGAGAAGAAAATTGATCGCAGCGCCAAATGATTTGAGTCATCACGGAAAATCTAAATCAGGATGGCGGAATGGAGACGTTAACCCCGCCCCGTTGACCACAATGGCAATTCGCTTGATCTCCACTTTGCAAACACGTGAGCCACCATATACAGTGAACTGCGCTAACAGCCAAAATTAGTTTTTCGCTTTTGTCTTCGAGGTAACGACGCTACATTCGCGTACAAATACGATGCAGAAGACGGCGATTCAAAGCACTGCAATATCTCGCAGCTGATGTGCACACCGAATATCTACGTCCATAAAAACTCTTTGATCTACCTGTAATCAATAATCACTTTTGGAATTTCTGTCGTGTCGGTTCAGACTGACGTCGAACACCAGTCGTGACAAAGATGGTACGACAAAACTTTTGTAAAATTGCACCTGAGGTTCCCTCGTGCTTTGTTAGCCCTTTTCTTTCTCTACCTGTCCGACCAGAAACGGGGACGTGGACTGCAGCCTCACGTAGAACATGAGTTCAGCGCCCTCTGTTCTGGCTGGGTTTAGAAATCTGTTTGCAAGCGCCGAAGGCTCTTCTCTGAAGTGGGCTTCCGTCTAGAGACTGCGGGCCACGTGACAGCATTTCTGAATACTCTGCGATGTGTTCCCAGCAGCATTTCTTTCCTTTTACCGTCCTAGTCAAAATTCCGTATGCCAATAAAAAGCGCAGCTTGTTGGATCAGCACGACCTCGTTCCGGCAGTGATTGCCTACCCAGCAAATAAAACAAAACATAAAATGGCTGCTCTGGACGCAAACCGTACGAGCATTTGTTGCTTCCTGGAGTATCCAACAGTTGATAGCCGTAGCTCGTCTGCACAGCCCACCCGATTTTCGGCCGTTCAACCCACTTCCCTAAGCCGTCCTTAACCGTGTTCTTTTTTTGTGACAAAAGCGGATTACACAGTCTTACCTTTTATGTGCGTATCGGAACCATAAAGATCTCACATATAAGCAGTTCCTAGCTAGGTAGCACTAGACTGGCAGCTTGTGGAGCTGACTAAACACACATGGAGGACCGTCTTGTTTACATACACTCACCGACATCAAGCTAGATCAACCGATGGGTGTGTGTAAGAAGTTCAGTATATTCCCTACGATTTAAATCGTATTCTTTTGCGTTGGTTTTCAGAAGGGGGAAACAAATCGAGCTAGCGTAGGGTATTTCTAGTGTTCCGTTTTTAGTTTATCCTGAATACACAGATAAGTAAGGTAACCAGGTTTTCTCGGAGCGATAACACACTGCTGCTCTCATCACTGGCCGCACACTTCGTTTAGTCAAGTGAGCGAGGTAGCCCATTGTTAAAACACCAGAAGGGTAGCGGCTAAAATCGGCGTCCGGCCAACCAGACTTAGGTTTTCCGTGATTTTCCTAAATCGCCTAACGTAAATGCCGGGATGGTTCCTTTGTAAGAGTGAGGCCGACTTTTTTCTCCAGACTTTTCCAATCCGAGTTTGTGCTCCGTCTTTAATGAATTTGTCGTCGGCGGTACATTAAATCCTACTCTTCCTTCCTTTCATGTGGTCAGGGTATATTTTGTAAGACTGCTGAGATTTACAAATTGTGTTGACCAAAGTGTATTGTTTGATTACGGTGGAAATTACATGCACGGACACTGACAAGCACTAAAAGGCCATCTTCTGTCAAAGCGTACCCGCTAAAAAGTAGTTAAACTAATGTTTGTGGGTAGAAAGCACTACAGTTCATATCTTTACACACTGAACAATTTTCCTTTTATTGTTCTGTCTCTGCGTGCACCTAAGCAAATTCATTGACATACGATATTAATTCCAAAATGATTTAGACAAGATATCTGTATGGTGAGCAAAATGGCAGTTGAGTCTACATAATTAAAAGTGTGGAATCATCTACATGAGTACTAAAGGGAATCGGCTATATTTCGGTTACATAATAAATCACACAAATCTAAAGGCTGTCATTTCAACTAAATACTCAGGGATTACAATTACGAATAACTTAAATTGGAACGATCACATAGATAATATTGTGGGGAAAGCGAACCAGAGACTCATATTTATTGGCAGAACACTGAGAAAATGCCACAGGTCTACTAAAGAGGCTGCCCATACTAAGCTTGTTCGTCCTCTTCTGGAGTATTGCTACGCGGTGTGGGATCCGCATCAGATAGACTGATGGAGGCCACCGAAATAGTTCAAAGAAGGGCAGCAAGTTTTTTACTATCGCAAATTACAGGAGAGTGTGCCACGGGTATTGTACGTGAATTGGGGTGGCTGTCATTAAAACAAAAGGCGTTTTTCGTTGCGGCAGGATCTTCTCATGAAATTTCATCCTTTCTCCTCCGAATGCGAAAGTATTTTGTTGGCTCCCATCTACATAGGAGCAAATGATCATCATAATAAAATAAGAGAAATCAGAGCTCGCGAGGAAAGATTTAAGCTGTCCCGCACCCTGTTCGAAAGTGTAACGGTAGAGAAGTAGCTTGAAGGTGCTTCGAACAACCATCTGCCAGGCACTTAATTGTGAATCGTAGAGTAATCATGTAGATGTAGATGGAGCCCGCTTACTATAGAAAAGCTTTTGACGAACTTCTGGGAATAATGTTTATTACAAACACTGACAGGATCCAGCTAGTAATCTATGTATCAAATGTTTCAACTAAAAAGTGGGTAAGAGAAAATCAGATTAGAAGCTAAGACAGCTCCTTCGAACAGCTTCTATGAAAACTTTTACGCATCGTGCCTCACAACACATTCACAATATTGTTCTTTTATGATATTTCAGAAGATTAACGCATTACTTTTTTATTTCAAGACAAGAACTTAATAGCATTGCGCAAGATTCCCTTCCACGATTTTTATATGTCATTTATACCTTATATCTCCTTTGGCTATGTCTGTTAATGTGGAAAACGCCGAGCTGCACTGTGGTCCGCTGTCCACGTTATATTGTAGGTCCGCCTGTAATCGTAGTGCAGTGTCTGAGACTCTGCGTTGACGATCAGCAGCCGCATTCAATTAAAAATGAACTCGTAAATTGCGATTATAGTTCCGCATGGGCCGTGGAATATTTCAGAACAAATGTAAATTTGTGCCGGACTGGAACTTGAATCCAGATTTTATGTTTGTCGCAAGCTGCCGCCTTAACTACTTCTGCTATCTGAGGGCACTTGCAGGAGCGGCCCAAATCTCCGTTTGTCCCGGTGTGTGCTTGCACTGCATTACCGTGATTCCAGGACAGGGTGAGACACGGGCTTCTCTCATCATTGCCTTGTTACGGCATGAAATACTACAGTGCAATGTCTGAGACACTGCGTTTACGATCTCAACACGGCACTCCAATGTTTCAAGTCATAGCAAAGGCAATGACGAGAGAAAACAGTGTCTCACCCAGTGCGGGAGACACTGTTATGTAGTGCGAGCACAAGGGAGAATACACACCAGGACAGTAATGGAGATTTGGGCCGCTCCTGGAAGTGTGCTCGGACAGGCGAATTGGTGCAGGCGACCGCTTGCGACAAGCGGGAAATCAGTGTTCGACTCCCGGTTCGCCACAAATTTTCATTTGTTCTGAGATATTCTACAGCTGAAGCGACACAGTACGCGCAGTTTGCGTGTTCATTCCGCCTGTAACTGCCTGAGTACGGCACTTTAAAGGTGGAAGGAAGGCAAGGGCATACAACCTTCTGCAGGACCAGGCCTAGTAAAGCACTGTGATTACCAGACGAACCTCCGGGTTGATGTAAGCTTTACTTTTTTACAAGGTACGTTATTCGACATCGAGGTTATTAAAGACAGAGTAAAAGCTCATTTTAACATGTAAAGCAAGATATTCCACTGTGGCTTTGTTGATGTAATCATCCAAGCATTCGCTTGATATTTCCTACGGAAACAATAAGAAAGTTGAACTGGGATGTGCGCACGCCGATGTGAGCCACAATACTGCTCAATAAGAATCTAGTAATCTATGGATTCGAACAATGTGTCAGCTTTCTCTGTAACAGTTAAAGAGAGGATCTCCCTGAAAGTCATGCATCGCCTATGAGCCGGCCGGAGTGGCCGAGCGGTTAAAGGCGCTAGAGTCTGGAACCGCACGACCGCTACGGTCGCAGGTTCGAATCCTGCCTCGGGCATGGATGTGTGTGATGTCCTTAGGTTAGTTAGGTTTAAGTAGTTCTAACTTCTAGGGGACTTATGACCACAGCAGTTGAGTCCCATAGTGCTCAGAGCCATTTGAACCATCGCCTGTGAATTAATAACAGAACGGCGTCAAGGTCTCCGCAGAACCTCGCAGCAAAAAGCGTCACTATCGTTCGAGTGATGCTGACGCACATGACCGCGATACAGAGTCAGCACTGGACCTGATACATCGATTCCCACCTCCGATGTTCCTTTTGCCTCGCGCTATTCAACAGAAACAGTATATATCCAATTCATTCCGCAGTTTCATCGCCTTTACAATGCGCTTTCTTTGAAATAGACCAAGAATCAACTGGTTTGATCAATAAGTTCTCTTGTTACCGTGGTTTTCAGCTCTAAACCAATGTATTAATGTTATGACTATAATAAAAACGGGAATCTGTGTACAGAGCATTATTGACTCTGCCTGCCACCTTGCCGCATTTTACTGAAGGTAATTTTGAATTAGAAATAGGATCATCATCATTTGCAGATCATAAATCACTCCCACAACGTGAGGAAGAAAGACGCTGGATTGCTTTCGCATACTAACGTCATAGACCTTGTTTTATTTTATTATCTAGAAGTATTGTACTGGAATTTGTTGTGGGGACTTTCCGGTGGCTCTAATTTGTCTTGTTATCTTTTTCTTATTTTTGGACGAATTTACCGTGCGCCTCACACCCTCGGGGTCCCGGGACGACAATTATTTGGGTAGCTCTGGAGACAAATGTGTAGGTGGAGGTACGCAGCGTGTTCAAGCAGACAGCAAGACGAATTGAACGGTGCCGGTGGCTGGCGAAAGTAAACAAATCGGAATAGCTCGCAGTGAGAGCGTTGTGCGCCTCCCCAGTGGTAAATCCAGCCCTCGGACACCTTGCTCGGAGGAACACCAAGAGGCGAGGCCACGTCCTTCTTACCGTCACACTCGCGACATGCTAAATAATGCTGTTTGTTATCCGCAAATGAGGCAACGTACAGCAGCACCAGACGCTATTTACAACCCCCGAGTACACAGAAAAAGGGCACAGCCGATGTTCTTCCCCTACCTTTTCGTAATCCGAGCTTGTGCTCCGTTTCTAATAAATTCGCAGTTTCCGGGACGTTAAACTCTAATCCAATCCCCTTGATATACACCATTCCATCCCCTGTGGAGCTATAATCGGCTATGTTTCCACTGAAGTTCAAAATATTCATTGCTTTGAGCAGTTCCATATATTCCAAGAAATCACATGCCACATGAATGAGACCTCTACGCAAAAATAAAACTCATCCCCCTCTTCTGTACTTCACTTCATATTCCTTTGTATAAGCCCTATACAACGTTTCCCAAAGTGGAAAAAATACGGTGAAACGTCGTTCATATTTCGGTTTTTACTTTCATCGCGGTTGACAAACTGCATAGATTTGAAAGAGATCACCCGCTTACTACACTCCTGGAAATGGAAAAAAGAACACATTGACACCGGTGTGTCAGACCCACCATACTTGCTCCGGACACTGCGAGAGGGCTGTACAAGCAATGATCACACGCACGGCACAGCGGACACACCAAGAACCGCGGTGTTGGCCGTCGAATGGCGCTAGCTGCGCAGCATTTGTGCACCGCCGCCGTCAGTGTCAGCCAGTTTGCCGTGGCATACGTAGCTCCATCGCAGTCTTTAACACTGGTAGCATGCCGCGACAGCGTGGACGTGAACCGTATGTGCAGTTGACGGACTTTGAGCGAGGGCGTATAGTGGGCATGCGGGTGGACGTACCGCCGAATTGCTCAACACGTGGGGCGTGAGGTCTCCACAGTACATCGATGTTGTCGCCAGTGGTCGGCGGAAGGTGCACGTGCCCGTCGATCTGGGACCGGACCGCAGCGACGCACGGATGCACGCCAAGACCGTAGGATCCTACGCAGTGCCGTAGGGGACCGCACCGCCACTTCCCAGCAAATTAGGGACACTGTTGCTCCTGGGGTATCGGCGAGGACCATTCGCAACCGTCTCCATGAAGCTGGGCTACGGTCCCGCACACCGTTAGGCCGTCTTCCGCTCACGCCCCAACATCGTGCAGCCCGCCTCCAGTGGTGTCGCGACAGGCGTGAATGGAGGGACGAATGGAGACGTGTCGTCTTCAGCGATGAGAGTCGCTTCTGCCTTGGTGCCAATGATGGTCGTATGCGTGTTTGGCGCCGTGCAGGTGAGCGCCACAATCAGGACTGCATACGACCGAGGCACACAGGGCCAACACCCGGCATCATGGTGTGGGGAGCGATCTCCTACACTGGCCGTACACCACTGGTGATCGTCGAGGGGACACTGACTAGTGCACGGTACATCCAAACCGTCATCGAACCCATCGTTCTACCATTCCTAGACCGGCAAGGGAACTTGCTGTTCCAACAGGACAATGCACGTCCGCATGTATCCCGTGCCACCCAACGTGCTCTAGAAGGTGTAAATCAACTACCCTGGCCAGCAAGATCTCCGGATCTGTCCCCCATTGAGCATGTTTGGGACTGGATGAAGCGTCGTCTCACGCGGTCTGCACGTCCAGCACGAACGCTGGTCCAACTGAGGCGCCAGGTGGAAATGGCATGGCAAGCCGTTCCACAGGACTACATCCAGCATCTCTACGATCGTCTCCATGGGAGAATAGCAGCCTGCATTGCTGCGAAAGGTGGATATACACTGTACTAGTGCCGACATTGTCCATGCTCTGTTGCCTGTGTCTATGTGCCTGTGGTTCTGTCAGTGTGATCATGTGATGTATCTGACCCCAGGAATGTGTCAATAAAGTTTCCCCTTCCTGGGACAATGAATTCACGGTGTTCTTATTTCAATTTCCAGGAGTGTATATCTATTTAATATCTAGATAATGTCTTGGAATGAACAGAATCATCTAGATACGTCTCAGCGAAATCCTCTTAAATAGATCACAAAGGAAAGAGACCAATCATAAACAAACTATAATGCAGGCTTGGAATAACATTGGTTAAATTTAACCATGCGATTTATTCGAGTGTGTCCGTGTGGTATGATACAGTGACAACCTTCAGTATGTATGTGGCAACTAAGGAAGGATAAGTTCGTTCGACACTTCTGTAGAAAGAATTTGTAGACCAAAATAAGGGCATTCTCTTTGTAAGTTTAAGAGGTTATACCTTAAAAAACATCATTCTGAATCTTAGGAGGAAACTAGTGATAACACTGGTCACTTATTTCCCCTTTTCGTAATCTCTGTAATTTCCATCCTTTCTTTCGATCGAAGGAATTTTCTGCGCGCACTGGCGCTTCAGTATCTCCTTAACATAAACAGCGTACCAGCCGCAAGAAATATGCAATCCCTCACTCGATCATTTCCACTTTTTTCCCTACAGCTTCCTTAAAATTTTTTTATCCTCGGCATCTACAATTTCCTTTGAGTAATTGTGAAATTTGTTTCGCATGCCTGCGAAAGTATACTAGCCCCTCAACGACAAATTTTCGAGGCGTAAGAACCTGGCTGTCAATCAACAGTGTGAGTCGAAAGCATCCGCGACATTATTTCAGAAAGGACGCTAACATCACCATGGAGTGCTTCGAGATATCATTAACGAGAGAACTCAGTGCATCCACTGTGACACCCGCATATGCCCTCCATGTTCCGAGCTGCTTTCTTGTGAGATTAATAACCTTAAGACACGCCCATGTAGAATAAACCTACGTATGTAAGCCTTGTTATCTATAAAGCATGGCCTACTGTGTTTCAGTATCATTTACCAGAAGTTTTAGGCAACATCATTGGAAAGCTATGGAACACCTAACACATCAGTTTTGGTTAATATATTTCGTGCTCCCGTTTCTTGAGAAAAAGAAAACTTACTTCTACAGCAGTTCATAGAGAGGTAGTAGTGCGCAACTTCATATTGGGCTCTATGACCTGTAGAGGCACTGAACTCCTGTTGAGACTATGATGCGCCTGTTATCCGTACTGCAGCAGAACCGTTACTGCAGGAAACCCAGTACATGTACTCTCTTCTGACAATGTGTCACACTTGTTGCGCAGTGTTCGTAATGTGGGACGACATGTGTAACTTACCTTTTGAAGCACCTCTATATCGAAATCTTTTTTTTAAAAAAATAGCAACTGGTTTCTATCACAGATCATCATCAGGTCGACATAGTTATACAAATATAGCTTGAAACTAGACATACAGGCAACCACTATATTGAGCATCATGGCTCCTCAAACTGAAATATTTGCATAGACGTGATGTTCAATACATTGGACTCTTATATTTTGCTCATATGTCTGTTGTCAGTAAACTGACCTTTCATACTATGTTTATAATATTACGTAGAGCTGATGATGATCTGTGATTGATATTAGTCGTGAATAAAAGAAATCATATAGCAACTTTTTGGGCTGTACTAAAATTATAACGTATTTCTCTTGTCCTAAGGCTAATAGTTAAAGTAAATGGGATATTAAGTCTATCGATACTTGGCATACCATCGTAATAATATGTAGCAGGTAATACTGTTCAGCACTATGTTA
Source organism: Schistocerca americana (assembly GCF_021461395.2). Lineage (NCBI taxonomy): Eukaryota > Metazoa > Arthropoda > Insecta > Orthoptera > Acrididae > Schistocerca > Schistocerca americana. The sequence goes on from NC_060130.1 coordinate 663,261,178, forward strand.
AAACGAGACTTTCATTACATTTTCCAAGGACTCTTTATGCTCACATTTTGGAGATAGCTTTACTCAGAGTAGGAAAAATAAATCGGCCTGTAGGGTGCAAGAGCAGCTGCTGCAGCCGCAGACAAGGTGAAAACGTGAAAGCCGCCTACCGGCGACGAAGCCGACCCTGCGCCGCATTATCAGCGTTCTGTTTTTGCAGCAGAGCTGTGTGTTTCGGCTTTTATTGTGACTCTCTTGGCCGCCCGACTGTGCAGTTGTCAATGAGCTTCGGAGCTCTCTCTCCTCATCCTTGTTGTTTCTCTGTCGTCGTCTCTTCGAGGAAAGTGACAGCAAAATTTCGTACAGTAATGGCGCATCATTAAATGAGATCTCATATTCCGTTCAAAATGGCTCTAAGCACTATGGGATTTAACATCTGACGTCATCTGTCCCCTAGAACTTAGAACAACTTAAGCCTAACTAACCTAAGGACATCACACACATCCATGCCCGAGGCAGGATTCGAACCTGCGACCGTAGCAGCAGCGCAGTTCCAGACTGAAGCGCCTAGAACCGCTCGGCCACAGCGCCCATCTCATATTCGGGAACCAGTCATAAAAACTCTAGCTCGACACTCTGAAAGCATTTACAAATACGATTTCAGGTGACGGGGGGCGTCGTAGCGTAGCCAGAACATTACGCTGCTTGCCTTTCTGCTGAAAAACTTGACCTCTGGTGGTTTGTGTTTGTGTCCTGAATCGTGAGCATACAGAAAAATTCGGTATTTTAATTCCTATCTTTTAACAACTCACTGCCACGGCTATTAGAACACCCATCAAGAATCTGACATTCATAATAAGAGTGTAGCGGCAACAGATAGAAGCATCTCCGTTTCTATACGTATTCAGTAAGGGCTATACATCTTCTTTTCAAAATTCCATCTTTTTTATTTCTATATTAGAATTTTTCTTAAACGACAGTTACTTGTCATCATGAATTAACCCAGCGTACATAAAGCTGTAGGTTCTCCCACGACCACGGCTAAAGGAAAGAAGGGTAGATTTTATCGTCTCGTCGATGTCGTGGGTCATTGGAGATGGAACTCACACATGGACTGGGGAAGGATGAGGCAAATATTAGCCGTGTTCTTTCCCAAAGAACATCTTGGCACTTGGCTTAAGCGGCCTAGGGAAACATTGGAAACCAAAATCAGGATATTCGAACGGGGGCTCAATCCGCTGCCCGCCCGATTGCGAGTCCAGCCCTGCGCCATCTCATTTGGTACAATGGGTAAAGAGAAATTACTTAATACAAAGACTTCTTCAAATTATTCCGGAAAATAGTAACAGCGACATATTGTATGTATTCAAAATTCGTTTGTTGTTGTGGTGTTGAGTCCGCAGTCTGGTTTGATGCAGCCCTCCATGCTAATCTAACCTGTACAAGCACCTCCATCTCGGTATAGCTATTGCAACCTACATCCGTTCGAATCTTGGTCTGCCTCTACGATTTTTATCCTCCACACTTACTTCTAATGCCAACTGACAATTCTATGATACCTCAGGTTGTGTCCTATCAAGTGATCTATTGTTTTAGTCAAGTCCTGCTATAAATTTCTCTTTTCCCAGATTAGATTAAGTACCTCCTCTTTAATTACTCGGTCTACCCATATAATCTTCATCATTCTTCTATAGCACCACAATCCAAAAATGTGAACTGTTTATCGTTCTCTCAGTATCATATCTCCCGTCTCATCTTCACCCACGTACTCTTCACCTTCTAGAATATGCTGCTCAAGTTTGTGTCTAATGCTCCCCCTGAAACTTTCAGCAGCTTCTAATTCTTTCAATTTATCCAGGTCTCATCTCCTTAATTTCCAACCTTTTTGTTATTTCTTCACTTTTTATCTGCAGTTCATAAACAATTAATTACAGTCAGATTTCACACATGCCCGTGGAAATGTCTTACACTTGAAAATGTAGTACCGAAATCTCTGTCTTACAATTACATGATCCTGTAGTGATCTGAACAGAAGTTATGTACGTCCCGCCAACGCAGTGCACTGATTCCCAGTATATATAACTTTAACATAATCATTTCCCTTTTCTAGCTCTCTAACCTACCAAATTAAGGGATCTGGCATTCCATGCTTCAAACCTTCGAATACCAATTTTGTTTTCCCTGGCGGTGACACCCTTCTGAGCAGTTCCTGCCAGGAAATCCGAACTGGGGGCTATTTCATCTTCAAAATATTTTACTCAAGAGCATACCACCATCATTCAACCATAAAGTACAGCTGCATCACCAGCAGAATAAAAAGGCTATAATTTTCCCTTGCTTTCAGCCGTTCCCAGCACCAGCACAGCAGGGCGATGGTGGCTAATTTTACACGACTATATCAGTCAGTGATCCAGACTGTTGTCCCTGCAAGCACTGAAAAGCTGCTGTCCCTCTTGAGGAACCAATGGTTAGTCTGCCCTCTCCATAGATACCCCTTCGTTGTGGTTGCACCTATGGTACAGATATCTATAACCGCTGAAGCATGCGAGCCATCCTACCTCGGCAAGGTTCATGGTTAAATCGTGTCACACACATTCTGGATGAAACCAAAGCAGTCATTAGTCGAAGGGTCGGTTTGAACCATAGTACTTAACTGGGCATGGCTCTATCGGAAGTGATAACCCGTTGCCTGATAACTGATATAGTTAGCCAGTTACAAGGAGATATCCAGTTTAGAGTGGAATATAAACCACTATGTGACTTGATATTTTCAGCTTTTATAAACGATTTGCCGCATCTGAAATGACCTTCGATACTTCAAGGATTGGATTCCACATCTTTCATTCTAATCAACGGTGTAAAACTATACTCTGTTAGCGTTTCCTGTTCTGGAAACAACACGGATATAGTAAAAAAATTCTTATCTTTTGTGTTAATAAGCCGGCCTGTGTGGCCGAGTGGTTCTAGGCGCTACAGTCTGGAGCCGCGCGACCGCTACGGTCGCAGGTTCGAATCCTGCCTCGGGCATGGATGTGTGTGATGTCCTTAGGTTAGTTAGGTTTAAGTAGTTCTAAGTTCTAGGGGACTGATGACCTCAGATGTTAAGTCCCATAGTGCTCATGCCATTTGAACCTTTTTTTTGTGTTAATAGTGATTACTCAGAACAGCTGTTAAGTGCATCCAACCTAAATAATCGGTTGCAGGGAGCAACTCTCATTTTTTTTTCTTTCGCTATCTAATTTCGATCTAAGTAGTTGCCTAGATCAACTTCTAAAAAAATTAAAATAGCTACCGGATTGAGATTCAAATCCAAACTCTTACATTTAGTGGACAATGCTACTTCCAAGTGACTTATGTCAGTACCTTTCATGGCACGACCCAAAAATTCAGTCTGCCTGTACTTCTCTCCTAGTACTGTAAATATTCCACAGAGGCGATCCTTTAGCACCTACATTGATAGAATAACACCGCTGGGGGAAGAGGTGGTGGATAACTTTTCAGCCACAGTCTATGAGTCGTCTTCAGAACAAGTCTTTCACTCTGCAGCAAGTTTCCGTTCTAGTCAAACTTGTTAACGATTTAAAACAGTGTGCAAGGCCGCAACGTGAACGCAGACCCCTGCCTTTTGTGGCTACGCTCGCACTAACTGAAATATCAGAGCACACGTCACGGCACGGTTCTTTGCCGACAATTACCAAAATGTCTTCATATGCTACTGATTTATTTTTAGAATGGAACCTTTACGCTGCTACGGAGTACGCGCTATTTGAAACATATTCTCAGTATTGAACGATAGCTCTCTCTGATGGAAATTAAGCATTGATAAATAAACAGTCTTGTGAATGTATGTTTCAGCTGTATGGAACTTTTCGATAGCTGACCTCTCCTCTTTTACAACAAGAAAATTTGAAAGCGTCCATATTAATCGCTCAGAATAAGTGACCTATTGGTTTTGCCTGCTCACTGACATGACATCATAATGGATGGAAGCGATAAATCGAAGAGCTGTTTGTAGTCTGACTATGCGGTGGAGGCCGTCGTGCCAAGCACCAAGGGCACATGATGGGAGCTGCTGAAAGGGACAGTCTTGAACTGCGACCTGAAGGGTTGGAACATGATAGGAGCAATGAGAGCATCAGGTATTTCTTTGACAAGACAGCCTTGAAAGATGTGTCCTACAAGTGAGTTAAATGATGGACTTTTTATTCAACAAGAAATGCTTTTTGTTATTATGTAAAACTGAGTGGGATATTACACTATTATTGCTTCCTGGAAGTCAGAGTTAATCGAATGTTAAGCGACAGATACGTTTATAAAAGGAACAAGAATATCATGACAGTCGGAAATACACTCCTGGAAATGGAAAAAAGAACACATTGACACCGGTGTGTCAGACCCACCATACTTGCTCCGGACACTGCGAGAGGGCTGTACAAGCAATGATCACACGCACGGCACAGCGGACACACCAGGAACCGCGGTGTTGGCCGTCGAATGGCTCTAGCTGCGCAGCATTTGTGCACCGCCGCCGTCAGTGTCAGCCAGTTTGCCGTGGCATACGGAGCTCCATCGCAGTCTTTAACACTGGTAGCATGCCGCGACAGCGTGGACGTGAACCGTATGTGCAGTTGACGGACTTTGAGCGAGGGCGTATAGTGGGCATGCGGGAGGCCGGGTGGACGTACCGCCGAATTGCTCAACACGTGGGGCGTGAGGTCTCCACAGTACATCGATGTTGTCGCCAGTGGTCAGCGGAAGGTGCACGTGCCCGTCGACCTGGGACCGGACCGCAGCGACGCACGGATGCACGCCAAGACCGTAGGATCCTACGCAGAGCCGTAGGGGACCGCACCGCCACTTCCCAGCAAATTAGGGACACTGTTGCTCCTGGGGTATCGGCGAGGACCATTCGCAACCGTCTCCATGAAGCTGGGCTACGGTCCCGCACACCGTTAGGCCGTCTTCCGCTCACGCCCCAACATCGTGCAGCCCGCCTCCAGTGGTGTCGCGACAGGCGTGAATGGAGGGACGAATGGAGACGTGTCGTCTTCAGCGATGAGAGTCGCTTCTGCCTTGGTGCCAATGATGGTCGTATGCGTGTTTGGCGCCGTGCAGGTGAGCGCCACAATCAGGACTGCATACGACCGAGGCACACAGGGCCAACACCCGGCATCATGGTGTGGGGAGCGATCTCCTACACTGGCCGTACACCACTGGTGATCGTCGAGGGGACACTGAATAGTGCACGGTACATCCAAACCGTCATCGAACCCATCGTTCTACCATTCCTAGACCGGCAAGGGAACTTGCTGTTCCAACAGGACAATGCACGTCCGCATGTATCCCGTGCCACCCAACGTGCTCTAGAAGGTGTAAGTCAACTACCCTGGCCAGCAAGATCTCCGGATCTGTCCCCCATTGAGCATGTCTGGGACTGGATGAAGCGTCGTCTCACGCGGTCTGCACGTCCAGCACGAACGCTGGTCCAACTGAGGCGCCAGGTGGAAATGGCATGGCAAGCCGTTCCACAGGACTACATCCAGCATCTCTACGATCGTCTCCATGGGAGAATAGCAGCCTGCATTGCTGCGAAAGGTGGATATACACTGTACTAGTGCCGACATTGTGCATGCTCTGTTGCCTGTGTCTATGTGCCTGTGGTTCTGTCAGTGTGATCATGTGATGTATCTGACCCCAGGAATATGTCAATAAAGTTTCCCCTTCCTGGGACAATGAATTCACGGTGTTCTTATTTCAATTTCCAGGAGTGTATTTATCTTATTTTGCAGAATCTGTGAAGACTTATGCTTATTATGAGACAACTGTATCCTAGAACTCTGAATAGCAGGCCGCGGTGGCCGATCGGTTCTAGGCGCTTCAGTCCGGAACCGCGCGACTGCTACGGTCGCTGGCTCGAATCCTGCCTCGGGCATGGATGTGTGTGATGTCCTTAGGTTAGTTAGGTTTAAGTAGTTCTAAGCTCTAGGGGACTGATGACCTCAGATGTTAAGTCCCGTAGTGCTCAGAGCCATTTGAACTCTGAATAATTAAGTAGTAACTGATAGGCGCTGTAATACTCAGCAAATGCGAAATACGGAATTTTTGCTTGCATTTTATATGAAACTGCTGTTCCATTTGCGACCACCAATAAGTTAGCGGAATTGCAGTTGTGGATTAGGGGAGGGAAGCCACGTTTACATTTTGAATATGATCGTTTTACTTACATCACGAGATGTAATAATTCATAAAAATGTAAGTATAACTAAAATTAACCGAAGTTTCGCGTCTCAGTTTTATGTTAAGGATTAAAATTGTGCGCCGGCTGATCATTGACATGAAAATCTGTTATTACATACCACGTAAATGCTAACTACAAGTGACAAGCGTTGGTGTGATATGTATAGTTGGAAAACAAGATGGTATTTTCTGCAATGAGTAAATAGACCAGCGATAACCTTTTGGTGCATCTCGAACTTTTTGTTCTCCGCTGTTAGGTTGTCTAGGCGTACAACATGCTGCAAGTTTCTTTCCGAACTGTCAGAGTCTTTCTCGAAATCTAGTATGTGTTTCACTTATCTTGAATAGCAACGGGATGTACTCGTATAACTGATAGAATGATGGCAGGGAAGCTCTCGAAAAATAACAGACGCGCTCCCATCTGCGCTCTGTAAGGGAACTTCTCTGAGGGTTCGCGAGCTCCGAGCGGCTTCTGTGCTTCCAGGACCAAACAAGCTTCAGTAAAAGCTCCTGTCTGCGTTCCTGCGCCGGCTCAGCTTAACCAGTGCTAATGTGCCAAACGTGCGGACCAACTTGCCGAACGTTCGCTCACTTATAATAGCTGCTTACCTCGTCTCCCGCACAAAATCACCTGAAATTTACCAAAACCACTATTCCGTCATTTCAGCTTTGCTCCAACGTTGCTGAGTTATTAAATTCGGATGGCTATGGAAGGATTACTTAGGATTTATTGCGTTATACACCAGTGAATTTCCTTTTGCTGCTTGCTGATTTCTCTGCTCCTACTGAATGTGTTACTTGAGAGGGACGTGGCAAGTGATAAATTGTTATGTTATGCAAGATGTATGTATACATTGCATGAACTGTAATGATGCCGTTTCGACTGAATTTCCCAAGATTCCCGATAAGAAATTAACGATATATTTCATGTATTTGAGGGCACTAACGACTCATAAGCATCTCCAACTGGTCGAGACGTCGTGTTTTCCTGTTACATAGCAGTCGCGCCCACACTGCGTATAAACTAAACTCCGTCCGAACAGGCCTTGAAGGCCTAACCGTGCCGACTGACCGCCGTGTCATCCTCATCCTATAGGCGTCACTGGATGCGGACATGGAGGGGAGTGTGATCAGTACACCGCTCCCCCGGCCATTGTCAGTTTTCGTGACCGGAGCCTCTACTTCCCATCAAGTAGCTCCTCAATTGTCCTCACATGGGCTGAGTGCACCCGCTTGCCAACAGCGCTCGGCAGTTCGGACGGTCACCCACCCAAGTGCTAGCCAAGCCCGACAGCGCGTAATTTCGGTGATCTGACGGGAACCGGTGTTGCCACTGCCACAAGGCCGTTGGCACATTGCGTATAAGACGCATGAAATCCTTCCTCATCCAGCCTAATCCCGTTTTTGCTGACCCATCCTTCCACGTGCATGTGTATCATGATACGGAAATGAGTTACACCACCGTTTTATGGCCTGAAAAGTAAACCGAGGTGCATCGTACAGTTAAGTCGCTTACTATGTAAAATCATAGGAGAATAATCATTGTAGTCCATCCGGCTGCTGATCTCAACTCTTAGTTAATTACAGCTAGATATCATGCATGAAAGTGGAAATACAATTATATGACTCTTTTACAAATTCACACATGTGTACAAATTCTTTGCCCAAAACCACGAACACCATAAAAAGCTAAAACAATCGAAACAGAAACCCTTCCTACATTTTTAATAGCAAATATCTTCGGCTCAATTTCATGTATGAGATTTCAAAAAGAGTCCAAAGTTAGTAACACCTGCAAGATATTGCCACGGAAGCATCCCATGGACTGTAAACGCTTACGTAGACCGAGTCATATTCAGCGTTCATGTTTCCTAGTAATTCGAAGATTCGTTAGATCCTAATTCAAAAGCAGTGAGCAATTTTAGATGAAAAACTTTATCAGAATATAGCTACAACTTTTCCCTTATTGTTAGTAACTAACAACAGTACTAAAGACTAATATAATGATAGCAAGCGGACGAAGTTCTGTCCGAAGACATGCTGCTCTTGTAAAAATAATAGACAAGCGTGGAATTCTGAGTTAGTAGAGAAGACCTAAATTAACGTGATTTCTGTAGTTTTCAGAACATGATTGGCAAAACATATGCCTTCCTGTGCTCTGCCGTGTTGACGATTCCACTTTATGTACAGAATAGGCGTAGAAAAGTCGAAACTTCCTTCAAGATGCACACCCAAAAGCGTATCATCAAAGCAAGTGAAGAAAAGACGACCTAGCACCTAAAATAATTAAAAATGCTGATGAAATGTGCTATGTAGACACTTTGCATGAAGTAAGTCAGATATTCCTCTAGTAACGTGGCTGATGTATCGTAATCCTCGTCGAACTACGCGTCGGGAAGACAAAGTGCTGTCGATTTTGACAAGATATTACTTGCATGCAGTTTCTTCGTTCGTCTAGGGTGGGAAAAAAAAATTGGGCATAAGTTCAACAAACGAGGTAAGGAATATGCCAAGTTGAAAGCGAAGCCGTTGGATACGACGTTGTTCAGATTCGAATCCATCATAATGCTGTTGCTGATTGGCGAGACACGCTCGTATGGTGTGATTCAGCAGCTTCAGGTAGGTCTGGGCTGAGCTGTACCGTTGCCTCTGCCGCACAATAGCCTATTACTCACCGTTCCGGCCAACGGGATTGCCAGCTAGCTGCGCCGCTCTGGGCTATTAATCTCGCTTCGAAATTTTAAGCCACGCACCTGTTTCGGCCTTCACGAACGACTCGTAGAGGGAACTATTTCGGGGTGAGAGGCGCTAATTCCTGTGGATGGAGATCTGTTATCTTGCTCTCTCTCTCTCTCTCTCTCTCTCTCTCTCTCTCTCTCTCCCTCCCTCCCTCCCACCCTTCCTCGCCCTTTCTCCAAACCCAGAAGCCGCACGCCTTCCATCAGTAAACACCTTTAAATGACATACTGAATGAGCGGCAGCAATTCCATTGACGGAAACTCAATTGTCTAGACAATACATTCCTTGCAATGGGTTCTTTTTATTTCGTCAGTTTCAGAAGGTTTTATTTATTTATTTGTTTAATCACAGGCGCATGCCAGTTCATGCTAGTGAGTGTGTTACATACTTACGTTAGTGCAAATTTTCATTTACCTTCGCATCGTTTAAATACTGATAATGCACCGTAGATGCCACTGGATGTGATTAAGTAATTTAAATGGGATTAACTAATTTCAATTCGAAGACTCATGTATTTACAAGGGCATCTTTGATACGAGGATTTTTTTATACTAAAGATCTATTTTCTTCATCAATTACAGTTCCAGGTTCTCGCTACAATACTTGCAGAAAATATGCAGATAGATAACAGGACACTGATACACAGTCGTCAGGTAAAATGTTCAAATGTGTGTGAAATCTTATGGGACTTGACTGCTAAGATCATCAGCCCCTAAGCTTACACACTACTTAACCTAAATTATCCTAAGAATAAACACACACACCCATGCCCGAGGGAGGACTCGAACCTCCGCAGGGACCAGCCGCACAGTCCATGACTGTAGCGCAAGAGACCGCTCGGCTAATCCCGCGCGGCCCCCTACACAACAGATGGTTTTTGTGAAACGTCGTAACTTTCTCGTCTCTAAAAATTTCGAAATCATCAAAACGGAAGACTTCAAAATTGCAAAAACCTACATCCCCACAATCTCTAGTACGAAGATCACATCGTGGGCCAACTGGTACTCTTGCATAGCTGAAAACGAAAAATTTTAGCAATGTTTTACGGAGAACGTGGAGAAGGTAGAACACTTAATATGAATCCATATTACTCAGACAAGTTTCATGCATGCATTGAGACACTACTTAACTCACTGCTCACTCAACTTGTTGCGACCAGCCGTGTTCATGCAAAAAATGAGCGCACTATAACAAAGCGATGTTGGTTATGCAGAACGTAGCGCCTATTCGACCCGCCAATGTTCATTCCTCTGCCAGACTGATGCCGTCGGTGAATAACAGACTGCTAATTGCCAAAAGAGAAATTTGTAACAGAAAAAAGGTATACATGTTAAACTACAGCTATGTTCATCTTACTATATTCCATTTGAAGCATCTAGTGGTAACAGTGCACTAATTGCTGCGGAGCTGCATTATTTATGAGCAAAGTTATATGCAAATGCTATAGAGTGAATCGGGGCAAGGTGGTACTCGCGGTATGATGCCTATTTTCCCGTGTTACTTCACTGTGTTAAGAGAGCTCAGCTCCCAGCGGTCCACTGTTTCCTTGAATATAAGTCTCGACGGGAAATAGGTAGGTGGAGTTGTAACAGATATTTTCATCTTTGAGACCGAAAAATCTATAACATGTATGAAAATTTACGCTGTAAAATAATCGCAGATATATTTAAGAACAATAACAGTGATTTCTATACATTTTTACCAGTTCTAACTGTGTGTTTATTATGTACTCTGTGTCTTGAACTATATGTACGTCGCCGGCCGCGGTGGTCTAGCGGTTCTGGCGCTGCAGTCCGGAACCGCGGGACTGCTACGGTCGCAGGTTCGAATCCTACCTCGGGCATGGGTGTGTGTGATGTCCTTAGGTTAGTTAGGTTTAAGTAGTTCTAAGTTCTAGGGGACTTATGACCTAAGATGTTGAGTCCCATAGTGCTCAGAGCCATTTGAACCATTTATATGTAAGTCCAGTTACGTTCCGTTTGCTGGTATACTGGAACACGCATTTCAACTTGCACCTCACCCCAATACCTGGAAAAAACGCCATACTTCCTTTGGGATAATATGAACACTCGTAATAAATTTTTGTACTCTTATTTATTTGCAGACGATGCCCAGAAATTACAGAGCAGCGTCCTAATGGAACCAACATTCTTGGTGGATCTGACAACTCAGAACCCAATACTCCCTATGAATCTGCAGTAGTAGAAATTGCGTGTAACGCAAGTGTTGTACCTAACGCAAGGAGCTCTACGTCGTTTAAAATAAACTGGACCGATGCCTCTTCTGGAAACACCAAAGAAAATGAGGAAGAAAACTGCATCGTTGTTGGCAGATCCGAACACCCTTCGAAGTCTGAAAGCACCGCAAAAGAAAAGTACTGACACCAAAATAAAGTCCTCCAACCACCAAACGGGGAAGAAAACTAAAGTCGATTGCTGCAGAAAATGACTGTATTGTGTGTAAAAGAAACTACTACGAAAAAAGAGACCGTAAGTGGACTGGATTGAGTATATTTACTGTAAAAATTGGTTTTATGAAACATGAACAAGTGAAGCAGATATGTGAAACGACTGTGCTGTAAGACAGTAAATATCAGCAGTGAAATGGTTGGTAGTTGCAATGAAAACTCTATTTTGTCTACAGAATGAGATTTTTCACTCTGCAGCGGAGTGTGCGCTGGCATGAAACTTCCAAGTAGATTAAAACTGTGTACCAGACCGAGACACGAACTCTGGAACTTTGAATTTTCGCGGGCAAGTGCTCTACAAAGTTCGAGGCTCGGTCTGGCACACAGTTTTAATCTGCCAGGAAGTTTCACTTGCCAAACGCGTTTGGCAAAAATTGAAAATTTCAAAATTCCCATCATAATTTCACATAGAAGCAGAACGAGTGGCATCTTCCACCGACACACTATAACAGTGCTTAGTTAGCATCTGGACGCCGACGTAAACAGTATACTAAGTTTCTAACACACTTACTGGGTCGAGAGAAAGGGCTGTAATTAAATTCCGAATGAGTTTATTTTCCCGCTGACTCATTTATGTTCAGATTTCATGTCTTTGAATACTGAACTGGCATCGATATTATGCATCATCTTATTTTCGTGTTTCCGTTGAAAGAAGTAATATTTCCTTATGACATTAGTGTTGAGAAAGTTGTCGTCTGTATTTAATATTCGCGATACACATCAAAGATTTTCGGATAAACGCTTCAAAAGAATGCAGGACCTCTGAATGCTAAACTGAGAGAAGATACGAAAGCCACTTCTGTGAGCAAACACGCGTCAGAAAACAGGGCACTGTGTCGAACTAAAAGAGAAAACAGGCCAGGGAGCACAAGGAAAGAGGTCACCGAACAAGCTATGGCCACCATGTCCGTTCGGTAACTACGACGACAGCAAAAGGCTTCGTAAAAACATAATATTACGATTACTGGCTCGAGCCGTAACGTGCAGAACTGCTGACCGCGGCCGAAAGAAATGGCGAGCAGTAGTTTTCTCGGGGTCGTGTGGAAAGGGCGGCGCAGCGATCAGTGGATTGGCAGGCCTGCGATAACCTCGCGGCCGCTTCTCAAAGGTAGCCTCCAGTCGCTGACGTCTTTATCTGTCACGTCCGCTCGTCGCCATGTGGCGACCAGCTATTGCAACAGGAGCGACCGCCCGTTTAGCAGCTGAATCGAGACAAGCACCTCGCAAGAAGACGCAACGGTCAAGATATTAAAACGAGATTTTCGAGAAATAATTGTGCGTAAGTGGTTTGCTTGACGAGATATTTCTGTAAGTTTATTTGTGAATGATTGATTGTTTTAGCGGTATTCAAAAGATACTGTAATTAATGTAGCGCTTGTTAATCTTTGAAGCAAAACTTTTCGCATAAATAGCAGCAAAATGTGCTAAACGTGAAGGATAAGCCTGCCGACACAGAACTGCTTGACCACTATCGCGACAAGCCCTTAAAATGTTCTTTGCTAACGGCCTTCCACTTCACGTACGGTACATTTCCGTCATATTTTAAGGAGCTCTCGAATGCGTTACGTACTTCACCTCTTTGAGGAACACTACCTTTAGTGCCTCGGTGGATAGGAAAAATTACAAGTATCAGTATCATCGTCATCAACATCTTCATCGTCATCTTCATCACCAGCCATATGGCATTCACGTCTGGTTAAAGACCTCGTCTAAAATTTTTCTGTGTCTTACAGTCTTTTGCCCCGCCCATCTCTGTAGCTACAGCGTGCTTTCTAATGGTATCTACATACCTTTCACTCCGCCGTTACCGACCGAGACGGTGCAGACGTTTCAAATCCACGTGTGGCCAACATGGTTTCCGTTCAAAAATGGTTCAAATGGCTCTGAGCACTATGGGACTTAACTTCTAAGGTCATCAGTCCCCTAGAACTTAGAACTACTTAAACCTAACTAACCTAAGGACATCACACACACCCATGCCCGAGGCAGGATTCGAACCTGCGACCGTAGCGGTCGCGCGGTTCCAGACTGTAGCGCCTTTAACCGCTTGGCCACCACGGCCGGCATGGTTTCCGTGATTTCCCTAAATCACTCTAAGCAAATGAAGGGATGGTTCTTCTCAAAAGGGCGACCGATTTACTTCCCCATCTATTGTAAACCCGAGTCTGAGCTCCGTCTCTAATGACTGCAGTGTCGACGGGATAATAAACTCTAATCTTTCTTCCTCTATTTCGTTGCGGCGTTGCCTTGATCTTTTCTTATATCTTGGAATTCAGAAAGAAACTTTGTTGACGCACCTTCCATCCCTTCACCATCACTGCATTCATAGTTACATCTTCTTCAGTCTCTTCCCTGATCCATTTTTAATGTCAATCCTGGTAGTTCCCATCATGCATCTGTAAATAACTCGTGTAGCAGTCCTGAGGTTTGGAACGCTTGTCACGCTACCAGTCCATGTATCACCGCAATAAACCAAAACTGGCTATACGTATTGACTATACACTTTCCGTTCCAGACCCAATGAAATTTTAGACTTGAAAAATCTAGTTAATGTAGTAAAACTCCTCCAGATCATTTTACTGTTCTGTGTACTTATTTTCCTGCTCTTCCAGTCGTTGTCGTCTATTGCCGTAAATACAAAAACTCATTAGCTGGTCTATGACTTCGTTGCTAAATACCACTTTTTTTTAAACGTATTGATTACACGTTATTCCAAAATCGAATTTTTACCACTCAAATCTTTCATTCACTTGTCGAGAGTCTTGTTTAAGTATGTTAAACAGTTTACAAAAACAGGTTGGCCACGGTATGTGGGGCACTCGGTGTTTCTAATTTTTTGTTCTAATTCTTCTTAACGTTAAGAAAAGTGAAGGCAACAGATGACAAGCTATGCTTTCATAGCGTTAATATTTTCTCTATGAGTTCACCTACCTGCAGATAGCTATGACGTTATAGTATAATTTTAGTAAGAGCGTTGCATGTCACTCACTATATTGCACCATCCTGGTTCCTTTGGGCTATGTTACCCAGATTATAAAGGATTTCCCGTTGCCACCTGAGCAGCGAAAGTGACAACTTGTAAAAGTAGGACACATAGCGTCATTGATTTTTTATCCAGCACCAGTGCTCTTGAGTCCACCTTCTGTGAGCCCGCAGTTGCACGGGAATGAGCAGGACGTAAGTTGCGGATGATCTGGCGTGGATACTGACTATGTCAGGACGTGACTAGAATTTTCCTTGCAGCACGTGCCTTATGTTGCTGCAACCTCTCATGTCAGTTGCCAGTAGTAACAGATAACGATCCTGCAGACTGGTCTTGACCGTTGGCTGGTCTTTTTATGGGGCGACGTAGGACGTGTCGCGTAGTATAAGACCCAAGCCTGGAGATGGCACTTGCAGCTCTTTGGCAATCTCTGAGTACACTCATTTCTGGCTTCCCCGTCATCCTAGTCTTCAAATAGGGTCCTAACAACATCCTTGATGTCTGTACTCACCATCCAATTAGGCCGTTTAAACTACACACAATGCCTCTCCTGTTACTATGAGTAACATCTCGAATTAGACGTAGCGCTCTGGCATCAGTTGCTCACATACAAATTTCTATTATGCCTCCATGAAATCAAACATGATATGACAGAATGTCAATCTGTTGCCGCGATTTTCGTGGCCTGTATTCATCAGCCGATTGACTTTTCTCATTGTGGTATATGTTTCGACACTGTTGCAGTAATATAAATTTATCACTTTTTACTACGTATCGTGTTCAGTACTAACATTTTATACAGTGACAGATGGAGAGTAGTAAACAGACGAGATATTGGCAGAAGATAACAGCAAATAAAGCCACGGTCTCGCTAAGAGTAGTGACGTTCGGTATCTAAGGAACACAATTCATCAGACGCTTTCTTCAGATGTCTGAGAGCCTGCAAAGCATGTAGCGATGGTTCTCGCCTCAAGTACTTCGTATTGCTTAATACACGATGAAGGAGCTTCGCCCACACCCAATCGAAACGAGTATCAACTAAGCAAGGCGCGTTTGCTCTCTGGCTGTAATTCAAGCAGTGGCGTTTCTCTTCTTTTACGTATATAAGCAATAAATACTAAGCAGGAAGAGAAAAATGTCCTGTATACACCTAAGTGACTGAGAAGTCTCCGAATAAATCATAGGGACTAATTTGCGTTCCATAAATGCTGATTTGAAGTGAGTGTGACCCATCTCATCTCTCTGAATGGCCAACTGCAATGACTGCAACTGACGTCTGACACTGACAGAACATCCACGTGAAGGGCATTTGTTAACTTTTTGTATTATAAAGTGAAGTAATTTAGATTAGTCATCATAGTTTGGCTTTGAAATTGTAACAACACACGTGTTGGACAGACTAATTTATGGGAATTACAATCCGCCTACCATGCAAACTACTCTCTTTAATGCCAAAACATATCTCAGCACATTGGTGTTATTATCAGTGAGTACATCTATTCAGGTCCTTTTTTCTAGAATGTTAAGTTCTTTAGAACATCCATAACGCTCTAAAGAAGATCATACAGAACCTAACATTCCATAGAATAAGATATGAATAAAAGTACGCATTGATGATAACATAAATGTGCCGAAACACGTCTGGATGTTAAAATGGTTAGCTATTTATATAAGGCGAACTTGTTGATTTAGATTAGATTTACAAACGAGGCTTGAAATATTAGAGCTCCGTGAAAATACTATGCATAGTCACATACGTCTTCCAAATCATCTGAGACATTTAACAGAGCAAGAGAAAACATTTTCCCTTCTGTTACAGAAGTTGTATTATAGCTGGAAATTTTCCCTTATTTTTCTCGGGGGAAAGGTTATGACTCAGTTTTTTCAGCCTTGATGAAAGTACTGCTATTTTGGCTGGAATTGTTACCAGGAAAACAATCTAGACTCGTTACCTTCATCAATTACAGCAAATTCCGGGGTGGTTCCTTCGAAATGCATATGGCTAATATCCCTCCGTATCCCTCGCCAATACGAGGTTGTGCTCCGTTTCGTACCCCTTTGTCGATGGGACGTTAAACCCTCCTCATACTTCTAAAAGTCTTTTGAAGCTAAAAGATCGACAGTCAACTTATTTTTTACTATTGTATCAGAACCTGCTTCATACTTTCGAACATTAAATAAAAACCTTCTTACACGTGTAGCTACCTTCCGACGTGATCCTTCCGTGGTAACTATTATTGTTCCGAAATAACCTCTACACATCGGTGCAGAAGGTGCACAAAGCATGCCTTCAGTATTACGGCAAGTAATCCTCTCCGTGGTTTGAGTGTGGAATACGATAATCAGTCATCAGATAAAATGATCTGTCGTATAATGTACTTTATCGGAATAGGAGGAATTCAAAGTCAAAGTAGTCCGATACTCCGTGAATAAGTGTAGGGCTGCGGGGGGGGGGGGGGGGGGGGGGTGAGGTGAGGGGAAGCAGATGCAGGAATCCTACGTCGCAGTTCTAGACAAGCTCCTAGTGGAGCTGATTTGCCACTGTTGAGAAGCGTTATGTGTGTAACTGCGTCTTCTGTGTGAGCGTGATGAGTGTTTGCACAGTGCAGTGTTGGGTTTGTGTTCGTGATGGGAAGGGATAAGGTGAAACTCAGCGCTAGCACATAGCCTACGCCTTTCGAATGGCACCAAAGGGGCTGTCGAGCTTAACATCCCCATCTGACGGCGGACCTCCTACAGCAGTGTCACATCCCCGCACTTCATGAGACACTGCAGAAGGGCTTGGAATTACTCCAGGACACTTGTGCGAAGACTGATGATCAGGAACTTCACGCCACCACTCCTCCTCCTCCTGCCGGCCACATAATGGCAGTGATAATTATTGAACACCAGGATTCGAACTGGCTTCCATCCGAGTCGAGCGCCACTGCAACAGGCGTGCGTTAGCGACCTCGTCTACGGAGGTGGATCAGTGGGAGTAACAAAAGATTTTTGTTGAACTTAAAACTGGAAACAGAAATTAAATCCCTCGAGCTAACTGTACCACTGATACTGTGTTTTGGTCATTGATTTGGAGCGTACGTCGGGCAAATTTGGGAAACAATTCTTTAATAATACTTTTGTATAACTGCTTCCAACAGCACTTTCCATAATAACCATGGAGGTCTGTGCCTTAAAAACAACGCTTCATTGACAGCTGTATATTCTCAGAATCCACATTCAATTTTCGGTTTACTTCCGCACATCCCAACTTCAGTAGCAGTCGCGTGTGCAAAGTTTAGTTGGAAATAGATGTGATGTTCCACCTGCAACCTCCAAGTACCGCATACAAGCTGTCAGTTGGTATTTGTATGGCCCTTTTTTATAGCTTGAAAATTGTGTCCGTATTTCGTGCACTTGATCTACAAAAAGAAAAAGGAACGATACCATAGCTAAAGACTGATGTGTAACTGAAGGCACTAGCTGTTACGCACAGATAAAGTGACCATGGGCGTAACATGCTGATAACATTCCGTTTTTTGTGGTCATCAGTCTTCTGACTTCTTTGATGCCGCCGGGCACGATTTCCTATCCTATGGCAACCTCTTCATTTCAAAGTAGCACTTGCACCAACCTTCCTCAGTTATTTGTTGCGTTTATTCCAGTCTCTCTTTTTCCCTACAATTTTTACCCTCTACATCTCCCTCTAGAACCATTACGTCTTAACAGATCTCCTATCACTCTCTCCTTTCTTCTCGTCATTATTCTCCGTATGTTCCTTTCTTCACTGATCCTCCGGAGAACCTCATCACTCCTTATCGTTCCATGTAATTTCCGACATCGTTGAGCAGGACCACATCTCAAATGCTCCGATTCTCTTTTTTACCGGTTTTCCCGCAGTTCAAGATTCATTTCCATACAATTCTGTGCTCAAAACGTACATTCTGAAAAATTTCTTGCTTACATTAAGGACGATATTTGACACTCCAGACTTCTTTTGGCCAGGAATGTCCCCTTCACTTGTGCTAGTCTGCTTTTTATGTGTTGCTTGCTTTGACCGTCACTTGATACTTCCCTTACAAGGTAGCAGAAAGCATTAATTTTATCTACATCTTGATCATAAATTCTGATCTTAAGTTTTACGCTAATTTCATTTTTGTTGCTCCTTATCATTTTCGTCTTTCTTCTGTTTATCCCCAATCCGTAGTTTATACTAATTAGACTCTTCATTCCATTCAACAGATCCTTTAATCCGTCTTCAGTTTCACTGAAGATAGTAAAGTCGTCCTGGAATCTTATTATTGATATATTTTCACCTTGAATTTCAATTCCACTCCTGAATCTTTTGTTACTTCTGTCGTTGCTTCTTTGAAGTATAGATTAAAAACTATTATTGAAAGACTGAATCCCTGTCGAACATCCTTTTCAACCCCAGCACTTCTTCTTAGTCTTCCATTCTTATTGTTCCCACTTGGTTTTTGTACATACTATTACCCGTCCTGTCCCATTACTTACACATATTTTCTTCAGAATTTCTCTCAACTTGCACCATTTTACATTATCAAACGCATTTTCTGGTTCTACGAATTCCATGAACGTGTCTTGATTTTTCTTAAGTCTTGCTTCCATTATCAAACTCAACGTGAGAGCTGCCTCGCTGGAGCTTTTATCTTTTCTAATGCGAAACTGATCGTCACACAAGAGATCCTTAATTTTCTTTCCCATTCTTCTATATAATATTCTTGTTAGTAACTTTGATGCTTGAGCTGTTAATCTGACTGATTTTGCACTTATCTCTTCTTTCGATCTTCAGAATCGTGTGGATCATAATTTTACCAAAGTCTAATGGTATATCTCCAGTCTCATAGATTCTACAAACCAACTTCAAAAGACGTTTGGTTGCCACTATCCCCAGTAATTTGATAAATTCCTAAGGAATGTTATCAACGACTTCCCTTTATTTGATCACACGTCTTCCAAAGCTCCGTTGAATTCCGACACTAAAACTGGATCCACTATATCTTAAATATAGACTCTCATTTCTTCTTCTATCGCGTCATCAGAGAGATCCTCCCACTCGCAGAGGCCTTCAGTGTATACTTTCCACCTACCTGCTCTTTCTTCTGCATTTAACAGCGGAATTCCTCTTGTACTCTTATTGCGGATGTGTTTGCTATACTTTCACCGAAGTCTCTTTTGACTTCTCTATATGCTGAATCTGTTCTTCTAACGACCGTTTCTGTTTCGATTGCTTCGCATTTTTCCTACAACCATTTCGCTTTAGCTTCCCTGCACTTCCCATTTACTTCGTTCCTAACTGAATTACTCTGCCGTATTCTTGTCTTTACCTGAAAGTCTTCGTACTTAAGACTTTCGTCGATCTGTTGAAGTATTTCTTCTGTTACCCAAGGTTTCTTCGCACTTCCGTTTCTTGTACTCTCTGTCCAACTTCTATGATCGCCCATTTTAGAAATATCCACTCCTCTTCAACTCAACAGCCTACTAGTGTGTTAAGTATCGCAGTATCAACAGTCTTAGACAATTTGAAACGCACATCATCAGTCCTCGGTAATTCAGTATCCCACATCTTTCTGCACTGACTTTTTCCGACGATGTTCTAAAATTTCAATCTACTGTTCATCATTATACTAAACTGTGATCTGAATTTATATCTGCTTCTTACGCCTTAAATCTGATATTTGATTTAGGAATCTCTGTCTGACCATCATGTAATGTAATTGGAACCTTCTCGTGCCTCCAGGCCATTTTCAGGTATAGGTCCCTAGTTCGAGTCTCGGTTCGGTACACAGTTTTAATCTGCCACGAAGTTTCATATCAGCGCACACTCCGCTGCAGAGTGAAAATCTCATTCTGATGACTGAGGGCGACACTTTATCTAAGCCTGCAGCCCTTTTTTAAAATATTAATACTGTTTTACTGATGTCATACACCGCCGTAAGCAATACAGTTATTGCATTTGCTGTATAATACTTTGCAGAAACCATAATTCTTTGAGAACGTTTTATAGCTTCTCTTCAAGAATTTAAAAATACTTATACGAGAATATTACTAGTTTCTTTCGATAATGTATTATCATATCATTGTCCTTCGTATGTGTCAGATTTTTTCACCTTCCAGGAAATTACGTTTCTGTTGTTAACGTTGAATGTTAATTCTGAGTTAATAACCTTATTGCAGCGAGAAATACTCTATGGTACACTGTTTTGTAATTACGATAAAGTTTTGGAATTCTGTTTCTATTGAACTGAGATATTTAAGGAGGTGGAAAGATTTTCTAAAGCCGATTTGTATACGTTTGATTTAATTGACACTGCTACTGATGTTGGTGCTTTTGGGCAAGACTGCTCAAAATTCAGTTTAAATAATGTAGGGAATGCAGAGCTTTTATTTGACAAAAACTGATTCATACGTATATATCTTCGTGACTGCTCTGTGAAAAACAGCAAAGGGTTCTGAAGTATCCGGAAGATTACAAACGCGGAACTGAAACCATAAAGCAGCGATTTTGTGCGGGGCAGTCATTGCGGTACTCTGTCCGGCGGCTAAATCCTTATCCATGATGCCCATTTTAGTTAGGAAATGCACGCTTCGGAAACAATTTGGGTATCGCGCTTTGTTGATACAAAGGAAAAATGCTGCGCCTGTACGAATAATTATGTGTTGCGGGCAACGTGCTTTTACGCTTTTTGAGCAGTGAGATGTGGAGATAGTCGGTTGACGGCGGGAGAAGTTTTGAGAGCCGCGAACGCCCGACTGCGGCCCTTCTGTGTGCGCATCACTGCTTCTCTTCTACTCTAGTGGACGTTCTACATCCGACCACTACGTATGGCACTATAGATCCTACAACACCTGAAATGATGTGACACACATAAACAAAATTTTTGTTCAGGAAGCAAATTTCTCTCCAGCTTGACTGCCGTCTGTGCTTTAGACACTATCGTTTGACGGAGGCCATAGGTTTGGGAACTTGGTATTCTGCTTTGAAGCAGTGAATTAAAATTTGATACTGCAAGTTATTAATCCTGGTTTGTTAAAAAAAAATTGTTCAAATGGCTCTGAGCACTATGGGACTTAACATCTGACGTCATCAATCCCCTAGAATTTAGAACTACTTAAACCTAACTAACCTAAGGAAATCACACACATCCATGCCCCAGGCAGGATTCGAACCTGCGACCATAGCAGTCACGCGGTTCCAGACTGACGCGCCTAGAACTGCTCGGCCACACCGGCCGGCTGGTTTGTTCAACTAATTCGTTTTGTTCCTACGACTTCTGTCCAATGACAAGTCTTCCATATCATAAACGTACAGACTTTAAGAAGCTTTAGACTTAATAGACACTGTTAACTTCAGTTTCTGTAACTAAATTTTGGATTTGCAACGCTTTTTAGTTTATAACACATTAGAAGCATGTGCAACGTCTGTTTATCTCTTAGGAGAGTCGTCTACCTGACTTTGGAATCTCAGAAGAGTGCCATTGACCTGAGTTGGTTGTGGTTTCTGCCAATCGACAAAATCAAAGAAAATCGTCAAGAATACGAGTTAGCTGTTTCGTTACTGCGTCATTTGACAATTTATGAAGTGATCCTACAGCCCGTAAAACTTTGTTCTGCTGTTCTAGCGATCAGACAACTTGCTCGTGAAGTTGTTTAGATTTTGACAATGTATACGACAGTCGAAAATGAGGAAGTGATTTTCGTTTATTGTGAAGTGTAGCGGTGCGATTGTATCGTGAAGGGTAACCTGATCGTGCTAAGCACTCGCGATCTGTCTTTCCACACATTATAAAAAATTCAAGCAACTGGATGTTTGAAATTTTTTTTTATATTTATCAGCGCACTAGATGGTGTTAAATTTAGTTCTTTGTCCATTTGATGTAGGGAAATAAACGTTTCCATAGGCCCAAGGCATACATTTTGCTACATTCTTAGTTTCATATTCATGACATTCCTCTGTCAGCGTCAGTAAAACGTGAACCTAGGAGATCGTATCTGCGAAATTTTCCAAATCGTTTATTGCTGTGGGTTTTGGGGGATGAGAATGCAAACCTGACCCCGTGTGCGATTGCAGAAATGCGATTTTGTCTCTGCTCACTCACAGCCAGCCATCTTATTATGATATTTTTCAAATTTTGGTAATAATCTATTCGGCAACCCACAGTCTATCCAGCTCTCGTTATTCTTATGGTACTATAGACGTAAAAATAGCCCAACAGAGGGATGGGACGTTTGTCGAAGCGCTGCACTTCGCCTGCGGTGCATCTCACACTGTTTGGCCATTACAAGCCGGACATTTATTATTCCAACTCTATCGACTAATTTTTTCCACTTCTGCGAAACAGTTGCTCTTCTCGTTAGGGTTAAGCGTTGTGCTGCGAGGGATACTATAAGAACAGTTCTATTCTGAATGTAGAAAATTATTAACCGCGAAAATATCCATCTTTATGGTTTAATAGATACGAACATTTATATTTTCCTTATTAGGAAATAGCAGTTTTCAACATCTTTATTATTTCTGATTAGCAATAAGAAATTTTCAGTGACTTCATATTAACAAAAAATCATGAAATGTAAGAAAAAGTCTTGCAGAAAACGAAATTATTCAGAGGATATACAGTACTGAGATCCTTCTAACACAAAAGTTGGAAGGGAGCACGCAGTAACCCAATGATCTACTAGGTATATGATTTTCAGTTGCCTCCTTCCAATCCATTTCAGTGACAGTCTAGAAGATGTAGTCAAGCCGGTATAAGTTTTTTTTAGTAAGGTGTGCGTCGCCGATCCGTAGAATATGCTTCGTAATCCAGACGTGAACGCACAACATGAAACATTGAAACACGTTCACGCATGTGTAGTAGCCCGCCCTACGTGTTTACGCGTTACACATTTTGCTGCTCTTAACAAGCTATTTTTTTCTCGCATTTTGCTTCTAATTGATTTATATGTGCTATCCATAGTAGTTTACAGTCGATGTACAGACCAAGGGATTTCACCACTGGCTTCATGGGAGAACATACACTATGTGATCAAAAGTATCCGGACACCTGGCTGAAAATGACTTACAAGTTCGTGGCGCCCTCCATCGGTAATGCTAGAATTCAATACGTAGTTGGCCCACCCTTAGCCTTGATGACAGCTTCCACTCTTGCAGGCATACGTTCAGTCATGTGCTTGAGGGTCTCTTGGAGAATAGCAACCCTTTCTTCACGGAGTGCTGCACTGAGGAAAGGTATCGATGTCGGTCGGTGAGGCCTGGCACGAAGTCGGTATTCCAAAACATCCCAAAGGTGTTCTATAGGATTCAGGTCAGGACTCTGTGCAGGGATGTTATTGTCGTGTAACCACTCCGCCACAGGCCTTGCATTATGAATAGGTACTCGATCGTGTTAAAAGATGCAGTCGCCATCCCCGAGTTGCTCTTCAAACGTGGGAAGCAAGACATGAGTGTAGGCCTGTGCTGTGATAGTGCCACGCAAAACAAGAAGGGGTGCAAGGCCCCTCCATTAAACACACAACCATACCATAACACCACTGCCTCCCAATTTTACTGTTGCCACTACACACGCTGGCAGACGACGTTCACCTGGCATTCGCCATACCCACACCCTGTCCTCTGATCGCCACATTGTTTACCGTGATTCGTCACTGCACACAACGTTTTCCCGCTGTTCAATTGTCAAATACTTACGCTCCTTACACCAAGCGAGGCGTCGTTTCGCATTTACCAGCGTGATGTGTGCCTTATGAGCAGCCGTTCGACCATAAAATCCAAAATTTCTCACCTCCCACCTAACTGTCATAGTACTTGCAGTGGATCCTGATGCGGTTTGCTATTCCTGTCTGATGGTCTGGATAGATGTCTGCCTATTACACGTAACGACCCTCTTCAACTGTTGGCGGGATCCGTCAGTCAACAGACGAGGTCGGCCTGTACGCTTTTGTGCTGTACGTGTCCCTTCACGTTTCCACTTCACTATCACATCGGAAACAGTGTGGAAATCTCGCGTACTGACGTATGACGCAAGTGACACCCAATCACCTGACCACGTTCAAAGTCCGTGAGTTCCGCGGAGCGCCCCATTCTGCTCTCTCACGATGTCTAATGGCTACTGAGGTAGCTGATATGGAGTACCTGGCGATAGGTGGCAGCACAATACACCTAATATAAAAACCGTATGTTTTTAGGGGTGTCCGGATACTTTTGATCACATAGTGTATGTTCTTAGCGTCATAGACGGGATATCTTGCTGCTGGTGTAGATACTCACAGCAGACTTGGTCTGTGAAATGGTCAGTCCGTATTCCTGCAGCCAGTAGCCAAGGGATGTCATCGCTGCGTCCATTTTACGCTGTCCTTTACCTAAACTGTCGCCTGTTGTGTATATGCGCAGATAATCAGCTTACTGTAGTATATTAATGTTGTTGTCGAAAATGATGTGCATATCTGAGACGAAGATATTAAAAAGTTATCAGCGAGAAAGCTGATCCTTGTATGATTGCCTTACTCGTCCTCCTTGGTACCACGCTACTGTGTTACCAACTGCCATACAAAGTTATCTGTCTTTAAGTAGATCCCTATATCTTTGTCGTCCGTCTTCTGTCCGTAAACTGTCTCGACACGTATGACACTTGTGTTTTCTGAATGTCCATCGATATGCCGAGTAATAATCAATAATTAACGTTACCAGCGTGTCAGTATGCTTTACACAGAATACGGCTCACGCTGGCGTCAGTACTAATGTTGGGAGTCCAGAGAAGTATCACAAAGCACAAGAGCACGACGTCCGCTGTGCGTGCGTAGACTCGTTTTAACAGGGAGAGCTGGGGCCGTGTTCTCTTGACGTGTTTCGTGGAAGGTCATCAGAAACAACGCACCGTGAAGAGCCGAAGCCTTAATCCGGCGCGTTTCTAATGTTCGTAAAAAATTGGGATACACGAAAGTGCTCGTCGCTCAATGATTAATGCTTGAGATACGAAGCCTGACGCACAGGGCGTCCCATGCCGTTCCTAGTCCCACAAACTACTCGAGCAGAATAATTTGGCGCTCTTAGTAGTCACTTCAGTGCCCACAGTGATGAACTAAGTTTGCCAAATGACGAGTGCTCATCTAGAACTACTCAAAGCGACTTTATAAATATGCGTTTCCTGGAAATGACAACTACTTTTCTACCTATGGCAGAGAGGATGTATAAATGAACGTGAAAGTGAAGGTACGATGGACCTCTTCATACAGGACACTCTGCCTATTATAGAACGCACATAACCTACAATGGTCATAATCCTTTCACTATCAATTTTTATCTGGATGGAAGACATTAATATATGGTTATTTTAATTAATGTGGTTATCAGAAGTAACAATACGAAAAAAATATTTCCTACTGTTTTATTTTCCAACCCGCGAACGAGTAGGACATACAGTTTTATTTACAGATACCTCCACAGTTTCAGAAGACTACTGCGCAAAAACTGCGAGCCATACAAGGGACAGACACACTTCAGTGGAGAGAGAATCTCTCCAAGTTTGTAACTCATATTAGAGGTGCTCAGAATGGCCACAGTTTGTGAAATAGCAAACGTCAATACAGGCTTGCAGTTCATTGACGCAAACTGTGTGGGAAGTCGCGACGGCAACCTGCTTTGCAAATATGTTCACTGGGCTGCGTGTTTGCAGGGGCGAACTAATTCGAAGCCACAGTTCGGAGCAGAAGGTTAACAATGAAACCTGTAGACAGCACAATTTACAGGTCCAGTCTCTAATTATAAGAATTCTGCAATCCATTAGCGGGCTTCCCTTTACCAGTGTAAAACATACATACCAATAATCTGCAGCAAATTCGCGCTGCTTCTCCGACAACCCACGCCCAGGTTCCCGGGTTCGATTCCCGGCGGGGTCAGGGATTTTCTCTGCCTCGTGATGACTGGGTGTTGTGTGATGTCCTAGTTCTAAGTTCTAGGGGACTGATGACCATAGATGTTAAGCCCCGTAGTGCTCAAAGCCATTTGAACCATCTCCGACAACCTACTGTGAGATACAGACGTCCTAATGCTTGGAAAAAGAGTTAAAAGGCCTGATCTACTACTTCGACATAGAAATAATTTTTAGAGGTCCTAATATAAAATAAGTAAATGAGCAACACATGATGCAACTACGGAGAAAATCGTCGTACTGGAGTTCACCAAAAAGAATTTTATCCTGTAAAATTTAGTAGTTCCGTAATCAAGGGATTAAAACACATCAGAAAGAAAAGAGAGGGTTATACAAGATCCAAATGAGAATCAAAGGAGGAAGGTCAAGTGTCAATTGGCGGGTGAGTTTGGTGTATGCTATGTCAACGAGAAAGAAATAAACTGAAGTAACATCAAGCCCTGAAAATGACACGTTTACGTACTTTTCACCAAAGTCGATTTGAGACAGATGGTATTTCGACTATGACGTCAATCAACCTTAAAGCTAGTAGCTGTTCAGATTCTTTAAGTCCTCTTCTTCAATAACAATTGATGGTTCCAACTATTGGTTGACAAAATCGAAAGAAACATTTAAACCCTCTTTAACAGTCGCTAATGACACTGTACAATGGATGAAGCAGGATGTTGATAAACTCTGAAACGGAACTTAAATTCTTAAAACGACTCAACCACATGTTAAAATAGTTCAAATGGCTCTGAGCACTACGGCACTTAACATCTGAGGTCATCAGTCGCCTAGAACTTAGAACTACTTAAAATGGTTCAAATGGCTCTGAGCACTATGGGACTCAACTGCTGAGGTCATTAGTCCCCTAGAACTTAGAACTAGTTAAACCTAACTAACCTAAGGACATCACAAACATCCATGCCCGAGGCAGGATTCGAACCTGAGACCGTAACGGTCTTGTGGTTCCAGACTGCAGCGCCTTTAACAGCACGGCCACTTCGGCCGGCAACTACTTAAAACTAACCAACCTAAGGACATACACACATCCGTGCCCGAGGCGTAAAGTGCCCTCCGCCACACACCGTTGGGTGGCTTGCGGAGTATAAATGTAGATGTAAATGTAGATGTAGATGTAGGATTCGAACCTGCGACCGTAGCGGCCGCGCAGTTCCAGACTGAAGCGC
Source organism: Schistocerca americana (assembly GCF_021461395.2). Classification (NCBI taxonomy): domain Eukaryota; kingdom Metazoa; phylum Arthropoda; class Insecta; order Orthoptera; family Acrididae; genus Schistocerca; species Schistocerca americana. Next base: position 663,288,682 of record NC_060130.1, read on the forward strand.
CTAGAACCGCTCGGCCACAACGTCGGCTCAACCACATGTAACTGATTCTGAACAAGAGCAGGAAGAAGGTGTATCATTTAGAAATAGGAACACTACCAGTTTTTGTACGCGAATTGGTGGTAGTCTAGACGAAGTCTGATAGAATGTAGTAGCCGGTTTCGAAAAGCGGTTGATGACAGTTAAAGAATAGTGCTTAGCTGTTGGGTCATGAGCTGCAGTAAGATGCTTCAGAGATCATGGTCATATGCGACTCTAACACGACTCATTTCGTGCAACGAGTGTGGTAAGTAATTTCCGTATTTTTGTCAGTCACAAATCTACTGATGTGGCACAATGCTTAATAAATGTCGTTCGTACTTTCGAGGATCATGGTTCATATTTTGGCTTGTTCATTTTTACTTTCGTTTTCCGTAATTTCCCTGAATTACACCAGGCGAATATGAGGATGGTTTCCTCAACAATGCAACAACCAATTTCTTCGTGTATATTTCTGTAGTAAAGACATTTCTCCGTCTCCGATGACCTCGTTGTCAGAGGAACGCTGAACAGTAATGCGCCACATGTTAACAATTAAACGTCACTTTCACGGATGCAGAACAACTTATTTCTGAAACTGTTTTTCCCGTAATACAAACCACAAACATATCGGCGAGAAATACGATTTAACTCTTGTAAAGTCTAGATTCTACCTTTGCCTGGATTTACAGCCTTACCACAGGAAATTTGGGAAAGTTTTTGTCTTAACGTAGTAATCAATTACTGAGTCAGTTCTTACAAATTAAGCCCTCCCACACGAACAATCAACAGACGCCAGCGTCATTTCGTTACCAGTCCATAGTTATGTGTACTTACCTTCGGGTAGCTTGCACAAAAGGAACACTTTGTAAGGAAGGACAACAATTCGGTTCTATAAGTATTAGGCGCACAGACTTACGTTACTTATTTCCTATTGATCTTCAATCTTTAGCTCTGCAAATGTTTTCCCCTCCTTCTTGGACTCTCCCTGCATTGTCCGCCTTCATAATGTCTTTGGTCTTCCTCGTTTGCTTTTATCCTGTGGATTCCAGCAGACAGCTTGTCTCTCTACATCATCCTGGCTTTTTCGGAGGGTTTGTGCGATCCACTTTCAGTTTTTTCTCTTGATTTGAATTCCGATATGTTCTTCACTAGTTTTGTTCCAAAGCGCTTCGTTCGATATCACATTTGGATAAATGATTTTAAGGATTTTCCTAAGACATCTATTGAGGAAGATTTGCAAATTCTTGGTGATTGTAGAAGCAACTTTCCAAGTTCCTCATCCGTATAAATGCATTGCTTCACGTTTGTACTAAATATTAGTTTAATCGTTACAGAAATCACTCTTGTCCTCCATGATGGAGCTCTTTGTTGGAAAATAACAGACTTTTTACCAAAATTACCAACCCCAGCTGTATTTGTAAACCGTGTGCTATTTAATGAATGGCTGGAGAAGAAGAAGCAGCTAGCCGGAGCGTCGGAGCGTGGCTGGCAGCGCAGCGTCTGGTGCTGGGTCGCCAATGAACGCTAACGGCCTGCCGGGCGCCGCCGCACCTGCGCTAGCGCACGCTCTCTGCGCGGGAACACACGCGGCCTCTTCAAATCTGTTGCTCGCGTTTGTTGTTAGTTTTGGTTACAGATGGGAACCCTCTCTTCACATGTTCTTTATCAACTGATTCCGCTAAACTAATTCATAGTTGTTACTCTGTTTCTGTTCTCTCCTTTCCAAGTGTAATATAATGGAAAGGAGGTTAAAATTTGGTGTCTCGTCGACATTGACGTCATTAGAGTCAGAGCATTGACTCAATAAAAGATGTAAGTGTGGTATCACGGGGATGGTCCAGCCGCCTCTCGGAAAGAAAATTCTTCCTTCGGGCACGTTCGCCCCTTTTCTTGCACTTGAGTGAGAGTTGAGTCGTATGTGCCCTTGTGGATTGTAGGTGAGTGTAATGGATGCATGTATAATGTAGCGCTATGTTTGTGCTGTTACATGCCCTCACTTCAAGAAAAACTGCGGAGGTGTCTGGAATTTCATTCATTACATGATGGAACTTCACGCTACCACTTCTCCTCCTCTTGCCGTGCAAATACTGGCTGTGAAAATTTCATCCACCATCAGGATTCAGGCTGGCTTACCTCAGAGTTGAGGGCCACCGCACACGCCTGCGTTAGTGAATTAGGTTGCTGAGATGGGTTGCAGACTCAGTTACATATGGATAAGAAAGAAAATCTATAGCAATCGTATGCGATTCATGGAAACCAAGGGAGACCAAAATGAAATTACTGGACGAGGATTTTAAGGCCGATTCTCCCGAATGTAAGTGTAGTTCCGTAAACTCTTTGCCACTTCGTTCCCTAGCAGGAATTTGAACGCAGAGAAAATAATTCCATGCGTTTTTTACGTACTGTAAGTCATTCGACATGAACGTTCTTCCACTGATGCGGTACTTCTTTTTCGATAATTTCTTCATTCTTCCCTATGTAGAAGAGATTTCTATCATCCACGTTCGTTTGCGAAGGCATTTTCTGCACTGACTTCCTACAAGGATGATGTTAACGAAACCATCTACTTGTAAAACAGTTAGAAACCTAATTACGCAGTTTAATATTTCATTCTTAAATTAAGCTATAACAGTTTAGGCAACTCCTGAACATTCTTAAGAACGTAACTATTATATACATATCATAAACTCAAGAGTCCCTCAATGTGTCGCTAAGCTTGAATTTTTTTCTCAGCGCAAAACCTCTCGACTAATAGATGACATATCTGAAAAGTTGCTCCGTGTAGCGGGGTGTGATTTGAATTTCTATGCGGGTCAAATTAAAACTATATAACTGACCGGGACTCGAACTCAGCATTTCAGGTGCAACACTGAACTAACTTAGCAAAAGAGTACAATCGGGTACAGTTTTAATCGTCAATGAGGATTCAACAGATACGTAGTAGAAAAGCCTCGCATTGATATTTCGAAAACTTTGTCGTTATTTCTCAGTGTTACGCCAATTAATTTGGACTTCGTGTCTTGCGAAGTCACTGGTCCGTGATGATAGTGGGAAACCAAAATACAGTTGGCTGAAAACTAAATGTACAATGTTGTACGAGATCGATAACTTCAACCATGTTTCTTAAATAAAATATTCGAAGTACTCACCTAACAGTAAGGGTTTTAGTAACACGACAGCAGGTGCGAAAGCTGTAGCACTTATAGGATTCTCAGACGGAAGATAGTCTTGCCTTCTTCCGAACAATCCCCATCCTGCCTGTCACAGTCAGAACAACAGTTTCACTTGCATAAGTTTAAGGCTGCAATAAATGACCAATAAGAAAGACTACAGTAGATGTCATTCAGATTGAAAAGTGTCTAAACTGAAGAACATAAAAGCTATCAGTAAGTGATCTGGAACAACAGATGCATTGTTTGAAAGTGAGCAAGGATATTCATGTAAGTCTTCGTCACCCTGGAGCGGAGCTAGTCGAGTGTGGCACCTAAGGACTACGCCCTAGCACACCATTTTTGGAACATAGCAGATTAAGGTGGCCTGCTGAGGCACCATCGCTGTCAGTCGTAGGTTTACTTTACGCCGTGTTGGTGATTACGTGTCCACGGTGGAGCCACGCCCTGCATCACTCCTCTTTGCTGCTCGCTTCCAAATAAATCGTTCACCCTAAAGCGGACTCCATGTAACACCACGTGACATCTTAACTTCTCGAAAGTTCAAGTGTAGACGAGCCGCTCGGGAACGCCCTGTTTCGGACGCTATATGTATTTTTCCTTCGGTGGCGGCTGCCGTCTAATTGCCTTTTGAGACATCACTGGCTTAGTATCTGTTTATAATAGGTTATTGTAAGGAGTATCACAAGATTAGGGAATCCGTGAACATGGGTAAATAATATGATGATGCTGGATTATGTACATCCTGGCTACATGGAATGTAACTAACACTGTCGAAATTCTGACGAAATAGTGCTATGTACGGTTGGAAGCGTTTTCAGAATTAGTAATCTGTTGGATAAACTCATAGCAGATTAAGGTATTAACGATTATGAGGAGGGCTGTGTCTTATTGTCCTGTGAGAGTGCATTCCTCTGCCAGAATGACTCGCTACAAGAAAAGCTGTCGGAAGCTGCCCTGCACCCGACACTATCTTTGCATAGCTCACTATCAAGACCTATTGCGCAGAAGCTCCAAGACTGCTCGACTGATCTGGGATGCCACTCCTCACACTGTCAGTGTGACGGTGGCTGATATTAGCCTGCGATCAGTCTTGACCTGACAGCACTTACTCGTCTTCACAAAGTCCAGTTTTTCATTAAGTGCCTATGTAATAGTTTATCTGTATGACTTACGGCTTCTACCCAGCTTTCCAGTCAAGTTCAATACTATGAACAAAAAAATGGTCATGAGCGAACCATTTTTTTCGGATATTATGTTTATAGGTATAATATAATTAATGTCCAATGTACTTTGAATAGTTATCAGATGATGTGGCTTGAAATACGTCGCGAGCTGCCGACTGTAAAAGTAAAATTAACATAGCATTTAATTGTACATATTTTAGTGGGTTGTAGCACAACAGACCAAGTTAATAGTATGCTTCTTACATCGACATTTCTTCTAGTCTCAGTGGAGCGAGTTAGCGCAGTAGTAATACAGTGGACTGGTGTTCGGGAGGACAATGACTAAAATCTCCATCCCGTCATACAGCTTAAGATTTTCGCTGCATTTCCTAACTATTTTAAGGCAAATGCCGGGATGGTCTTTTGAAATAGTGCTGTCGATTTCCTTCATATTTCTTCCCAAATCCTCGCTTGTACTCCGTTTGTAATTATCTGGTCGTCGACAGGACGTTAAACTATGACCATCCTTTTCCTTTCGCCTCGTCTCAGTTCGCAGGTACAGTAAATGTGACTTTTAAAGAGTTGAAACGTTTGGATGCAGATTTCAGGTGAACAACATTACGTCATATTATTTTCATGAGCGAATCATCTTGCTTCGTTGATGCGTTTACCGACTACCGTTTACCGACTACTGTAACCTGGTGTCATTGCATGAAAGTTATAACCGTCCACAGCAAGATAGTTTTTCTACAGGTAACTAGCTTATTTATGTTTGTAGAAGTACATAATCAGTGCTCCTGATCAGATTCAATGGAGCTCGATGTACTGACTTAGGCTTTCCTTTCCCTCTCCCGCAGTATTACCTATTACTAAAGAGGAGGATTCCTTATTCTGAGAACTCAGTGGTTCCGCTGACAGAATACAGCCTACGTTTCTGCAACGGTGGTTGCTATATTCATCTCAGTCGGTGAGCATCCCTTAGGAAGGACGGTCAGACATAAATCGCTGCGGTTCGCGAGCGCCGCTGGACATCGGTAGTCAGCTCGTTTATCCCTCACTGCGTCCAAAGACGGCGCGTCCCCCCCCCCCCCCCTCTCTCCCCACTCCACCCGTGTACACTTGCCAGCGCTCAGAAACAGGAATAAACAGGGGGAACTCACCGCGCTTCCTTCACCACCACCGTACAACGACCAGTCCTTACCTCTCTGCTTTGTTCTGTTAGAGAGGGCAGTGAAACAGACGATAAGTGTCACATGCCTTTCGCCATTTTCCTTACTGGTAACTGGACTGGTCTAGCAACTATACGTGCTTGGTTCAAATGGCTCTGAGCACTATGGGACTCAACTGCTGAGGTCATTAGTCCCCTAGAACTTAGAACTAGTTAAACCTAACTAACCTAAGGACATTACACACATCCATGCCCGAGGCAGGATTCGAACCTGCGACCGTAGCGGTCTCGCGGTTCCAGACTGCAGCGCCAGAACCGCGCGGCCACTTCGGCCGGCTATACGTGCTTAAGACCAACGGTATGTAACTGGATACTCTCAAAAGCACATCTTCAACATCAAAACTGGAAGAAAATGCAAGAACCTTTAGCTGAATTTCGGTGATCGTTATTTCAAGAATTAATTACCCTGTTTATATACTGTCACACTTTGGTACTGGGACGAAAGACAAATTTCTGCGAATCGTGACCTGTTCCGTAATAGAAATCAATGAGTAATTTTTATTTTCATTTTTACAGTCACGCACCCATATACGAAAAACACACTTGTTTACTCACACAGTGACAGTATCACATATTCAACCCACATGCGTCATTTCATTCACAATTGCGCCCGACAGGTATGTCATTACTATCTTCAACAATACTGACTGGGTTCATAACATCCCGTACAAGCATGATGATAATTTTTTTGGGCCATCAGTCCTCTGGCTGGTTTGACGCGGCCCGCAACAAATTCTTCTTCTGTGCCAACCTCTTCATCTGAGAGGAGCACTCGTACCCAACGTCTTCAATCATTTGGCATTAACTTGAATGAAATGCACGAGAAGATACTTGGATATAAATTCTGATAATATAATATTGAAATTTTAAGCTATTATTGATTATTTGCTCCACACAACTAATTTTAGATGCAGTTAAATCAATTCCTCGCGGGAAATCATTACTTGAAAGATATTATTTTGATAAAGACGGGAAAGTTTTTAAGACACTTGTGCCGTTGAATATTCTCGGAGAAGTCGTACTGGTGGTGTGAAAATGGCCTCCTTTAGTAACAAGTAGTCTCGAAAATGGATCTTATCATGATTTTCATCGAAACTCGATTACGCTTTCGAATTCCTTTTTGCATGAGAGTAGACCTTTTCACCGTCTTCGTGCACTTACGTAGCAAGTCACGCCATATTCTTTTGCGTTTTGCGGCCACACTTCTAAAATCGGAGGACGAACCGTTAGAGTTGCCTCACTTGTAAGCGCATAAACAGACAAACGAACGTGCTGGTTCCACGTACATGTCAGTAACGCCTGAGAAAATCAGGTTTATGAAGCTTTGTGCGACTTCAGTGCTTTGCGTGGTTATCTGTTTACACTCAGCCACTCTTGAGACATATTTAATGGACTCATATGTGCTAACAACAGACATTATTGCTTTGCTTATAAACTTAGGTTAGTATTGTTGCTATTTGACACGATGTTTCAAAAGTAGCTTCTAACAATATTCACCTGAGTGGATGGTGCTTGAAATGTATTGAACACCTATGCGTTGTCATTTTGCATAAAAACCGTTCTAGCTACACCACACATCAAAAGTTTCAAATTTTCAAATGGAACCTACCTCGTGACAGTGCCCAGCTCTTGCACAGCGAAGAGAAAACACCTTACAAGAATTTCATCAAATTATAGTTTGTGTTTATGACACTGTATGATTTTATAACTTGTGCGTATTATATTCTGCTACAATGGAATCACACATGACGAACGAAGTATGGTCATAAAAATCAAAGTAACACAGACAAAGACGGCATTCCTGGCCAGAACAAGTCTACTAGTATCAAACATCGGCCCTTAATTTGAGGAAGAAATTTGTGAGAATGTACGTTTGGAGTACAGCAATGAATGACAGTGAATCATGGACTGTGGGAAATCTGGAAAAGAAGAGAAGCAAAGCGTTTGAGGTCTGGCGCTATGCTATGGAAAGGTGTTGAAAGTTAGATGGACAGATAATATTTATTTAGCAAAGTTTGCGAGTGAGGTTGTAGAATATAGCGAGAGATATTTCTCAACAAGCGAGAGACGAATTTATTAGTACATGTCATTATTTCCTATGTCTAGTAGATACATTTGTTTGTTTGCCCTGAAAACTTATTTAAATTTCGTGTTACAAGGGATAGTTTACTTTGCGGAAATAGTACTTTAAGACCGCAAAACTAGAGGTACGCTCCTTACAACGGCAGATGCAGGTGGCGCAGCGGAGCTTCCGATGAGCGCCGTGAACACGCTAACGAGCCGCCGCCTATCAAGAGCGCCTGGGTTTAGCCTACTTGACGTATTCATGCATACATGAATCAACGGTCGTTTTCAAAATCGTGGACCAGAACTATTTTTATAAGCACAGGAAGAAGGGCGAAAGCGATAGAACACTGAACAACGTACTGTTCGTTGCCCTTAGAGCTCGACATGTTCTTAGGCATTCACGAATGTGTTTAGCGATCTTAATAAATCGCTCTTGTCTCCCGGAAAGCACCTCCACCTCCTGTTCTAAGTGTCCTATGGTGAAATAAAGTCGTAACACCAAGGTTTGTGTCGTTTCGTCTACTGCCGTTTCATTCAATGATAAAATGATCGAAGGTAAGACTGCAGCGTGTCGTCTACGTCTACGTCGCTCTAGACTATATATAGCTACATATATATCTTGGATTGGACAGCTGTGGGTAAGGAAATAGAGCTTTGTTGTGTTTAAGAATTCATCTCTTCGTTCTCAATTAGTGTTTTAAGAAAATTACAAGAAATCTATATCAAGATAGCTGGACGGATGTTTGTATACGGCACCACTTCGCACGCTATTTTCTGTCATCTGGTGGATTCTTCTGTATGTACGAAAACGCACACCTACCACATATTCTATCAATGTTGAAAACTTTGTCAGTACTCGAATAAATCATAGCTCAAGATCGTCAAAACATGCAATTACATGAATTACATAAATATTAGTGACGAATTAATTATTTATACACAATCATAGATATGATTCATATATATATTATTAATAGCTGTTGCGAATATCATATGTTTAATACAATGAAAATACTAGAGAAACAATCTAACTTTTAATCCTATAGCGAGGCGCAAAGGAGTTTAACGCAGGTGAAAAAAGGCAGCGGGTAAAGTAAACCAGCTATATTAGTAATAACTGGCGTCATTCTAAACACTAATTCATTAAAAATTCATCCATTGCTGTCTCACCTTCAACTTGTTTTCGTGCTCGGATTTTCTTGTCTCAAAATAATGTTTCCTCTATTACTTTCAATGATTCTTTGCTAGTCTCATAAGGCAGGCAGCCGACTTTAAGAAACAAATCATAGAAAAAACAGCGAAAAAAAAGACGAGGATTTGATAACAACAATACTGTGTTTTCTTCATATCTCGTTGTACATGCAACGTATGTTGTCATAATTGCAGCGGGACGCGAATCAGAATAGGCAGTAATCGCCAGATGAGGACTTAGTTACATGTTAATCTACTCGTATTTCTAACACTTACACGGTGTGAAGGGTGTACAGTGAGACACTGGCATCCGAAGCAAATATTACCCTTATAAGTGTTCTGTCGTTTGCAGAGAGCATGTATTAAGTCGCTAGCCTCGTTCCAAGAATGAAGTTAAGCAGTCATAGATACAAATACATTTGTAGAGAACAGGTAAGCTTTAATAATCTGTTCCCTTTATTTTTTAGACTGTTTGTTTTACCTGTGGCAATGGGTTCCTTCTCTTTATTTATAAAAGTTATAAAATACTTTCCAGCTGAGTAACAGATGATTTAAACTGTATAAAACTCTGGATCTTAATCACCTGTCAGAATACTTACAATAACTCTATACTAGTACAGTTATGAGAACGTCCATCACTCAGAAATGAATGATTTACGGCCGATACCAGTCTGATGTGGCTGCTGGCTTATCGCAGGTGTGGCGTAATTATGTAGATGCAGCCGTCTGCGAGGCTAATTCGGCCACAAAGTAGGCAGCAGTAGGAACAACACGTCAGTCTCCGAAATTACTGAGACCTCAATTACTGACGGTAGATTTATTCATTCATTGGTAAAGGAAGGGAAAATTCTTATCAAGTGGCACGATTAACTAGCATTTGCTCAATAAAATAAAGGGACGAAAAGGTTGATAGCGTTTATAATGTATAAAAAGAATCCACAAGACGATAAGTTCCAAAGACTTCAGGGGAAAAACTCGAATCTTCTCCTTGTGCTTAATACTATGCATCTATATGTGAACTGTGGATGCAACCGTAATCGAAAAATCCAGCTTAATTGTACGTAGCTCTGACCAATTGAGACTGTCATGATGTCTGACTTACCAGAATACAGTGGCTTCTTTCTTCCATACAGGTATTAAAACCGAAATATGCAAAATGCACAGTTGATTGCTAACTACGCAGTTTCTGGTTTCTGTCTCTCCAAGTCCAGAAAGGAACGGGCACTGCAATGCTGGCCTGTAGCTTTACGGAGAGTTTTGTGCAGATTTGGAATATATATTACTCTTGAGAATGAGTCGTAGTCTAGACGTGTTTCATGCACTGAGATGTATTTGTTCTGTTAGGATTTGATCATACAGACTATCACACAGTTGCATCGAAAACTGTATTAATCGCAACAATTGTCTAAATCGGACAGGAGTGTTAGAATCCTGCTTAGTCCCTACAAGCAGAAACTACGGTTCAGAAGCTACGGTGCTCCACAAGACACCGTCCCGGTGTGTCTATACAGTTTGCAAACCATTGTACAGCGCGTGGCGGTGCGTACGTTTTACCACCATTAACCAGTCCCTGTGCCAGCTAATTCAGTAATGGTAAAAGGAAAAACGATTGTTTGTAATCTTTCGTAGTAGACGTAATCTCTTTAATTTTCATGGTCCTTATGCGTGATTTACAATGGAGGCAGAAGGGTTGTTGTACATTATGTTGCCATCGGCTTGTTTGTCAATGTAACAAAACCTTTCGTATCACCTTGAAAGAAATTTGCGTCTGAAGATGCGATAGTAATTATTCCGTATAAATAATCCGTAGCGAGTCCGCCCCCTCGTAGCTGAGTAGTCAGCGCGACGGAATGTCATACCTAACGGCCCGGGTTCGATTCCCGGCTGGGTCGGAGATTTTCTCCGCTCAGGGACTGGGTGTTGTGTTGTCCTTATCATCATCACTTCATCCCCATCGACACGCAAGTCGCCGAAGTGGCATCAACCCGAAAAATTCGCACCAGGCTAACGGTCTACCCGACGGGAGGCCCTAGCCACACGGCATTTCCATTTCCATTCGTAACGAAAGAACAGAAAGATTTTTAACACTGTCGCTAGATATTTCCAACAAGAAAAGAATCAAACATGCGTATATCATTATTTTTTATTACGCCTGAAACCCGTTTTGAAATCATTTGTTTCCATTTACGGTGTACGTACTCATCTGACGAGAAACTTCCCTGCAACTACAGTAAAGTACTCATTCTGGAATTGCAAAAATGTCTCTCTGGGAAGGTTTGATAGCTATTGCAAGATATTACGGTATATGATGTAATTGTTTTACAAAAATAATCATTACTAACGCAATATATGGGCAACGACCTTGCCTCAGTGGATGCACCGGTTCCCGTCAGATCACCGAAGTTAAGCGCTGTCGGGCGTGGCCGGCACTTGGATGCGTAACCATTCGGGCCGCCATGCGCTGTTGCCATTTTTCGGGGTGCACTCAGCCTCGTGATGCCAACTGACGAAGCTACTCGACCGAATAGTAGCGGCTCGGGTCAAAGAAAACCATCGTAACGACCGGGAGAGAAGTGCGCTAACCACACGTCCCTCCTACCCGCATCCTTAGCTGAGGATGACAGGGCGGTCGGATGGCCCCGACGGGCCACTTGTGGCCTGAAGACGGAGTGCTTTTTAATGCAAGATATATTGTATGAATAACTTAGGTTCGGTAACTATACTGTAAACTCGCACCCGTTGCGAGTGGCACTGCCTAATGCCGGGAAGTGTACTGACTGATTAAAGGCCAGTCTAACTGTGTCTTCTTCACTTCGCCTTTGATACATATCTATAGACGAAAGCATCGTCTTCTAATGCCGTCTTAAATACAAAAGTTACCAAAGAGAACGAATCGATGAAACACTTTCATAAATTCATATTGTCATTTGGCTTTTCTCCGAACTGCTGCGGCACAATTCCGAGATGGTTCATTCACCAAATGTGCAACCGCTCGTTCTTTACTGGCATAGACGTTGACCGGAAATTAAATCTCCGGTCTTCCTGGGATCTTGTCAAAAATTGACTTCACAGTTCATAAGCCGTTCACAAACTACACAGGGTTTTTTACTTTAGTAGTACAAAACGTTTTTCACTTGGCCACTGAAAAAGTGAGTTTTTGGGTACAGTACATCAGTAGAGTTATATACAGGGTGAACATTAATAAAACCGGCAAACTGCAGGGACGGATTCCTGACTAAATGGAGGAAATAAGGTCCTATGTACATTTGTCCGGTAATGCATCTTTGCCACGGTAGATGGCGCTTAGGAATGAAAGTTGCTCTGACCTATAGGCGCTCAGTCCGGAACCGCCCACTGCTACGGTCGCAGGTTCGAATCCTGCCTCGGGCATAGACGTGTGTGATGTCCTTAGGTTAGTTAGGTTTAAGTAGTTCTAAGTTCTAGGGGGCTGATGACCACAGATGTTAAGTCCCATAGTGCTCAGAGCCATTTGAACCATTTTTCTGCTCTGACCACGTATCGTGTGTTCCTTGTGCGTTGCAGGCTGTGTGATTGAGGCAGCGTACTATAAGCAGCAGAATGGTCCGGTGTTCATGTCGGCAGCAAGCCGAGATGGTGTATGTGTATGGCCAAGCAGATGGAAACCTCCCGAGGAGATCACGAATGTAAAATTAGAGAGATCCGAGCGCGCACGGAGGCTTTCCGGCAGTCGTTCTTCCCGCGAACCATACGCGACTGGAACAGGAAAGGGAGGTAATGACAGTGGCACGTAAAGTGCCCTACGCCACACATCATTGGGTGGCTTGCGGAGTATAAATGTAGATGTAGATAACTACTGCAACCTACATCCTTCTGAATCTGCTTAGTGTATTCATCTCTTGGTCTCCCTCTACGATTTTTGCCCTCCACACTTCCCTCCTATACTAAACTGGTGATCCCTTGATGCCTCAGAACGTGTCCTGCCAACCGATCCCTTCTTCTAGTCAAGTTGTGCCACAAATTCCTCTTCTCCCCAATTCTGTTCAGCGCCTCCTCATTAGTTACGTGGTCCACGCACCTAATCTTCAGCATTCTTCTGTAGCACCACATTTCGAAAGGTTCAATTATCTTTTGGTCTACACTGTTAATCGTCCATGTTTCACTTCCATACATCGCTACAATCCTTACAAAGACTATCAGAAAAGACTTCCTGCCACTTAAATCTATACTCGATCTTAACAAATTTCTCTTCTTCAGAAACACTTTTCTCGCCACAGCCAGTCTACATTTTATACCATCTCTATACATTAGCTATTTCAATTTTTGGTTTCTTACATTTCTTGTGATTGGTTTCTTACTCAGTTATTGCGACGTTTGATACTGCTTGGTGCCGGCCGCGGTGGTCTCGCGGTTCTCGGCGCGCAGTCCGGAACCGTGCGACTGCTACGGTCGCAGGTTCGAATCCTGCCGCGGGCATGGATGTGTGTGATGTCCTTAGGTTAGTTAGGTTTAAGTAGTTCTAAGTTCTAGGGGACTGATAACCACAGCAGTTGAGTCCCATAGTGCTCAGAGCCATTTGAACCATTTGATACTGCTTGGTCTTGGACGTTGACGTATAACTACGTTTTTGTTTTACTCAACTTGTGGCTTCAGTATTTCCTTTTAGCAAAATTTAATACTGGTATTTGACTTTTAGGAACGGAAGAAAAGAAAGGAAAGAGAGATGCACTATAGGAGAGAGAAAGTCGGTTAGTTAGTTAGATACACGTTCCACCGATCATTTGAAAGATAATTTTATCGAAGTGATGTCGAACGAGTCTGTGGACAGGATATGTGTACATGATCAGAGTTAACATTAATCAACGCACTGTTATTTTAGTCCTATACATGCAATTACACTTAAAAAAGGCTTTCTGTGTCGTCTATGCCAAACGTGAATGTACCAGAGGGATAAGGTAGTCTTGCTTATAAGATCCTCTACCAATATTCCTGTTTTCTGTGTTGAACCTGCTACACCATCTCGCTTTTTTTAGGATGTAATCTACGAAAATTCCTCAGTTTTCTACATGTTACTTCTGTAGAGACTGGTAAAATAAAATACAAGCCGTATAGAAGCATACAAGTAGAATTTTTTCCCATAACCCAAGCATGAATGGAACAGAAACAAAACTTTATAAACGTAAAGAGGACCGATTTCTGTATAACACCCGGCAGAAATCAGTATGAGTTCTATGGAAAGATTTTGCCCGAACGTCAGCTCGACCGATGTCTGAAGCCTTGAACGAGATCGCCAGATTGGCGAAGAATAACAGCGGAAAATGCGGAAGGCTGGGCAGTGGAGCGCGCCTGTGTTTAATTTACATATCACGCCGTCGCGAGCTGTTGCTGCTGTCGTCGCGGAGGATTCCAGAAGCATAAAGTTTGTCGCCGGTCGAAGAGGTGCGTAGGAAGATAACTGATGACCCGCTGGAGATAAGAAATTCGCTCGAGCTTGTTAGAAGGGATGTGACTTGTTCGCTGAAGTCTGCCGGCATGTTTAATGAGTCTCACGTTCCTGGCGACGGAGAATCAGGAAGCAACTCTAAGATATCAGTCTGTAGTCGAGTAGGCCGCAAATCGTCTACCAATCACAAGTCATTCTGGTTTTGTTTTCCATAGTTCTCCATAACGTTGTTCACGCTCTTACAGGCACAGTGTGGAATAATTCCTTTACGGAATATTGTAGATCTTGAGCAAATATATACTCCTCAAGTAGACCCTTCCTGTTCCAAATTTTGTACCATTATGCGACGCTGCGAACGTTGAATGTGAGATACATACAAACAGAAACGGCATGTATCAGCAGCCTAGTTATCTGCTAAGAGAGACTTGTCTTATTATGGCTTCTTTATGTCGGACGATTCGTCGTCATTGATCCTGTGTTAATATAAGAATAAGATTAAGAATAAGGATTTCCTATACGACTAACCTTTCTTGAAATTTAAATTTATTTGTCCTTGCATTGAATATGGGCAAAATGTCATTTTCTAACGAATTTGGAAATGGCAAGGAATTTTCAGTACTTTCGTTTTTAATATTTTCTGTTGCTACATGCGTCGTTATTCGTGTCCTTATTGCACATCGAAATTAGATGGTTTGGCTTGTCTGCAACACTAGGGTATGATGATTTTAGTCGCCTCACATTATGTGGCTGGTAACTCATAGTCTAGGAACAGTTTTTAGATAATTAAACTGGAGAATCGTAATGAAGCTGACTGTTTAACTGTGTTTTGGTATGAGGGTTAATATTTTCGACGTTTTGCACAAGTTAGCTAATTTATATCGGAAGCAGTTGATTCGGAGTATTTGAACCAATTTTTTTAATAGAGAAAAAATGTTAAATGTCGCTTAAATACTAGAAAAGCAACCGATACTGATCATGAAAGCAGTAGTCCTATAGATACGTTTCTTTGTAGCCGAAGCATTTTTTTATTTTCTTCAGATCCACATTTGTGTAGTCTGCTATTTTTTGACACAAACATTTATTTAGCACCTCTCTTGACAATGTTTCTCTATTTTCTTAACGCAAGTAACTTTAATGTATGTTTAATAGCATTCGATTACCTATCAATTTTTCTATTAGCATTTATTTCACACTAGTATTAGCCTTTTAAATATAAACAATTCGCTGTTTCCATGGAAGAGTCTACGCTCTTTTTTTTCATGAGAATCGCATAAAATTTGCTACCTGTAACAACACCATGTCGCTGTAACTTCCTATTTAGGCATAACTAGAGCCTTCAGTATTTACTCCTCGCGCGGCGTGTCTCCGTCTCCATCCTCGTCCTAGCTTCTTTCTCAGGCGTAGCATATGAATGTATCAGGGAGAAGTGTCTTGTGAAGTAAGATTCGTTTGCGGGCTGTCGCCGATTGTGACTAGGTGCGGGATTGTGATTCACTGTAAGGTAATGGCGAGCTGTCGGCTTTTCGGCCGCCATCAGATACATGATTGTCGCCGTGCCTGACTGATTGACAATGAGTGCTTTGACAGGTCGTGTTGTAGTGCTTTTTCTGTCAAGAACAATCGACAGTACTTTTATAAAGTTCATGGACAGTTGTATAAGGTTTATAGGCCACACGTCATAAGTGCCAGTAAAGTTTCCTACGTAGGAGGATGAATTAATGTTCCTGAGGAAGAATGTGTCGCAGCTAATGTTTTAGGAGAATAAGTGAGAGTGCAAATTCCTTAAAAGTTTCAGCTTATGGATACGCGTTTTTGCTCACTTCCAACTTTCCGTTCTCAGTAAGTTATCATGTGGTGCCTCTGAAGCCTGAGGATAAGAAACTGCTTACCAGGCGCGTAGGAAAATAATCAGTCTATGCACATACGACTTTTTGGTCTTCATTGACATCAGACATTTTTGCATAATTTTAACTATGGCTGTGGTTACCTTTCTAGAAACGACGCTAGGAGGCGAACTTAGATTTAGGATATCACTTTCGAGTCATGATTGTAGAATTTTAAGACATTGCCCCAGTGACTTCACTCCGGCACGTTTAGGAACCTGTGGAATTCATGGGTCAAAATATATATTAATCTATTACGATTTCACCGAAGAATAAAGTAAGCGCGTAAAATCCTTGTTGGAATAGGTTATTTACATCTTGTGGTACATAGATTGTATTTAGTGGAAACAAAAATGTTTCTTTTTGTTGGTTGGAACACTGATTATACGTGCTCTACACTAGCGTTTGTTATTGTAGAGGAGGAAGCTTCCCAGGAGTGTAACAGATGATTTATTGTGTATTCATCCGAGATTTGACAACATATGGGTGAGACAAAGTGGAAAATCCTGTCAGGATGGAAGTTTGAAGGAGCTCGAGCTTCTGTTGCTAGAGTATTGATCACCACTAAGCATAATTTACAACAAAAATGACGTCAGAGCTCTAACAACAGGTTTCTGCTGTCAAATTCTTGCGTATATTGGCCGAATCGAATATGTACTGCCGGGTTTCCCTCTACGAACTTATTACCACAAGTAAGGATGCGCTATCGCGGCGCAGATGTTGTGGTGGCCACGCAACATGATCCAGCGATTAATAAGAGAATGTTATTTCTTTAGAGGAGATATGGATCATCTGATATCAGCTGGTCACGTTTATAAATGGTAGACACTCTTCCTCATTCTTGCCACTACAAACATGCAGGTGACATAGGACGGACAGCGGCCACTGTTTGTGTAATCATGTGCATCCCCGTCGAGGGCTTTGACTGTTAAGGTGCCAGCGGGCCAGTTAACATTTTTGTCTCCCTATCTGTGTTCAGCTGTTGTTTGGTGAATACGAAGATGGTCTTCAGCCTTTGGCCAAGATAGAAGAGTGAGATGGCTAAACTACAGCACTCATATTCGAAAACTGAGTGAAGGGGATGAGAGTTAGCACATTCGTATCGCTCTCGCGGTTCAAATCCTCGTCCGGTCAGCCTGGTTTAGGATCCATGTGGTTTCCCTACAATCGGTAAGAGGAATGGGGTGATGGTTCCTCTGGAAAGATAAAGTCGAATTCGTTCACAGTCCGTTGTGCGCCTTCGTATTATTCGAAAGGAGCGCGGTTAAAATTCTTGTCTTTTCATTCAGCCTTAGGTTGTCCCTGATTCCTCTCGATCACCACAGGCGCATGATGAGTAAAGCCACGGACTATTCCTTCTCTAGTAACCCCTTCCACATATGACATTGCTCCGTTTCTAACATCATCGTCATGCAAAACAAACCGAGCGGGGTGGCGCAGTGGTTAGACACTGGACTCGCATTCGGGAGGACGACGGTTCAATCCCGCGTCCGGCCATCCTGATTTAGGTTTTCCGTGATTTCCCTAAATCGCTCCAGGCAAATGCCGGGATGGTTCCTTTCAAAGGGCACGGCCGACTTCCTTCCCCGTCCTTCCCTAATCCGATGAGACAGATGACCTCGCTGTCTGGTATCCTTCCCCAAACAACCCAACCCCCATGCAAAAGACTTCAAACTGTGACCTTCCCCCCTTCCGGCTAGGTATATGACGCGCGTTATCAAGAATCTGGAGTCAGTTTTTGGGTCAAGCCTGTGCAGAATCTCTCCTGCATTATCGCTAACTGAAATAAGTGTTGCACTGTGTGAAAAACACAGCAAACTTCGACTGGAAATGCTTCGCACGTACATCGCACATGGTTTCTTATCATTCATTTCCGTTTATTTTTCTATCACCCGAAACTGTTTCGGTCTCAGCGGTTCCAGCAATGGTTTCTAAGGCAGCTACCTAGCCTGGTAGTCGTGCGCTGAACTGTGATAGCTGGGCTGATGGGTCGTGAAAGCCGCCTTCGCCGTTAACACTGCGGACACCTTTCGCCAGCTGTTCACCTCTCAACCATTTAGCTCTGCCGAGCGTCGTTTCCACGTGCTGCATTCCGCAACGCCTCTCGCACCTGATTGTGTAACACGTGACGGCTTGTTTCTTTCCCCACACGCTGTATTTGGCATCTGATGAAGGACTGAACTCTGTACATCATAGGTGACCGACTGACGTAGAACTAGCTACCTGAACTTATTGAAGACTTCATCCAAACAGCAGGAAATGTTGTTTAACTATATTTCTACAAAAATGTGACTTTATGAAAGTGTTTCATTATCTCGTTCTCTTTGGTAAACTATGTACTGATGATGGCGTTGGAATATGGTGCAGCGCATCTGAAGAAACGTACTGAAGGCGAAATGAAAACACGGAGACAATGGCCTTCAATTCGTTAATACCACTTTTCGCATTGGGAAACTATGCTTCACATAAATAACTGCGTTACCATTTAGATCATACAGTCTTGTTACCAAACCTAAGATATTTGTTAGAAGTTGTCTTGCGTTAGTAATGATTACTGTGGTGTCACCGCCAGACACCACACTTGCTAGGTGGTAGCTTTAAATCGGCCGCGGTCCATTAGTACATGTCGGACCCGCGTGTCGCCACTGTCAGTGATCGCAGACCGAGCGCCACCACAAGGCAGGTCTCGAGATACGGACTAGCACTCGCCCCAGTTGTACGGACGACTTTGCTAGTGACTACACTGACGAAGCCTTTCTCTCATTTGCCGAGAGATAGTTAGAATAGCCTTCAGCTAAGTCCATGGCTACGACCTAGCAAGGCGCCATTAGCATTATATTGCATTTATCTAGAGAGAGTCTCACTTGTATCATCAAGAACGCTGTATACAAATGATAGATTAAAGTTAAGTATTCCAGCAGCTACGTACTTTTCTTTATAGCATTCATTACGTATCCTGTTTCAGACCTAACGCCCGCCTGCGTGAGTTAGCGCGTGCATCTTGGCCGCCTCTTTCAATTAGTGTGCGTAGTGTTGGCAAGTCTGCCGACACTACAATTACTTTTTCGCAATAGTCTCTTTATTTGACATACTAATAGTACGAACGCTTCTGAGAGCCAATTTTCCAATTTCGGAACATACGTTTTATCAACAATGCAGCGAAATTACTCTTCGTATGAAATATACCCGGAGTACTTTGAGAAATGTTATTGAAAACGAGTTTCTGGTTTCAGTATCTATGACGATATTCGTCTCTTCTCCTGTTGTTCTAATTGGGAAACATCTAGCGATAGTGCCTAACATCTGCTTGTTCTCTGACGTCGATTTTGTAACTATGATATATGTATTGCCGAACAGTCAGTAGCTAAATTGTCTTTTGATTTTTAGTTTTAAATCTACTGGTGTTCTTGGTGAAACTATAATTGTCTTTCAAATGAAAAAGTTGTGTTTTTAATGCCTATTATTTTTTATCGGATAGTCTCAATGAAAAACAGACAGAATAAATAAATGAAATGTAAAACTAGCGAAGAAGAGCCTTCAAACTTGAAGAAAAGAGTGAATCTAGAAAGGGGAAGCTTTCGAATCGCAAAGAAGCTGCGAAATAGCAACGAGCAACCTAAAATACGGCTCTGGCAACGCGTGGCTGCAAATCAGTTACCACGAAATTTATCTGAGAACGCAAACATAGCATGTTTCGCACTTTCGCAAACATACCATGCGTCGCCGTACCTCAGCAGCTGGAAAGCGCTTCTCACGCAGCTTGTACGAAACTTCTCTGATAAGTTGCCTGTGCAGATCTGAGCTAACACTGTATTTTCGTGGCAAACTATTTAACACCGTGATCACGATGGCACACTTTTGAGAACGAATCGCATATTTGGTTGATGGCCGTGAGACAAACTACAGCAACGTTATTCACTGTAAACAACCGCAGTTATTCTTCGCTCATTCGCTCGTGGAAGGTGAAGATTAATTCTATGTATGTATGTATGTATGTGTGTGTGTGTGTGTGTGTGTGTGTGTGTGTGTGAGTGTGTGTGTGTGTGTGTGTGTGTGTGTGTGTGTGCGTATGCGTTTGTGTGTGTGTACGTACGCCGCCAGCTGGTCGTTTCCGTTTCCATCTACGAAGAAAAAGTGCTAAGTCGACCGAACATATCTGCTATCTTTCTGTACACATTTATTTAAAAATACATACCAATAGTTTTCTGAGTAGTTTTTTATCTTCTTCTTTTAAATGGATCTATTACCTGGGGAGAACTGGAACTGACTTATAATTTTCAGCTAATAAAGATGTACAAATGGCAATGTATTTAGTATCTTGCGTCGGTGATAACACAATAATAATGTAAATAACACTTGTTAATTATGTTATATGCTAATAAATGTGCGTTATGGTTCCACACATGCAAATATCTCTTACCTTGTCACTGTACACAGTGTGGAAAATGTCCTAACATGATATGAGAATTGATAGAACGAAATTAGTAGATCTCTAAATTCTGCGTTTAGCGAAGAATGATGCTGTCTTTCCACCAACGATTTTCAGTTGAGTTATCCAATCATTTCTATACCAAACTGGCCAGTTATCGCCCTAACAGTACTGCTCGACACTGCATCATGCACCCTCTTATCTGTCATCTGTTCGCAGTTGTAGGATCCTAATTTGGGGAGATGTCTCACGTACATGCTTATTGCTATTGCAAACTCTAGTATTAAACTGCTTTTTGCAATTTCACTGTGGCGATGGTCTGCGGTGTCAATAGATATTTGCGACTGGTTCATGGAAACTGCGGCTACTTGGTTATTAATTCACAAATGCGCGTTAAGCAATTACATGAGACAATGTTAAAAACATACCTATTAATGGCTCCTTAGTTGCAGAAAATTTCTCTGAGAATTTGGGTATCTGGGTTTATGTACTACTGGAACTGATTACAGAATCAGAGAATTCGATACACTTACAAAAAATCACGACAGCAATGCTAATACAGATTACACACCGTGGTCCACGTTCCTAGCATATGGAAATACTCTTATCCAAAATCAACCGTAATGTAACAAATAACTACCCTCCTCCATTATTAGACCTATTAAGGGAGAAATGCTTGGGCTTTCATTAACGTACGGTCTTCTTTCTGGGAGTATCACCAGTTGTCGGCATTTGCTAACGTTCCATAATCACAAGACTTCTCAACGGTAGATGGTTCAGACCGACGAGATTCTAATTTCTTTCCTGTCGTGTAATCAGGAGCTGATGCAATTAGCCTTCTGCACAATATAGCTGCCAAATAAAGACATTTTTCATGACAGACGCATCACACATCAAATAAAAGATGAGGTAGTTTCCTTGCCGAGTGTGCCGACCCATTACATTATGCATGCCAAATACTAACTAATGGCCGGTAATGACATCGCTGTCGTCGCGCCGTTAAATCCTACAAGCAAAATAAATTATAAGCGCAGAGGAAAGTAAGCAACAAAAACCATCAACGTGAGGCAGAACATCTGTTCTGAGATGGATAAATGAAGCAAACAGTTGTGGACTCGTTGAAGACATCATGTTGATGGAAGATCTCTCACATGCCAAACCACTTTTAAAAGTCAGCTGTTACCACAGTTTAACCAATGCAGCGGCTCTCTTAGGATCGTTGTGAGGAGTACGTAGAAGAGCGGAGTCATGTCGACACCTAATGTTCGTTTGCTGTGATGCTACAGGACGTAGCTATGCTTGAGTAATTTGTTTTCCTGGGTATATTGTACAATATTCCCCTCCGTCACATATACACATATCATCTATTCTAAATTCAATGTTAAGAAAACCAAGGACACAAAACAGGAAATTTTCAGTATCTTTCGAATAATTACACGAAAAGCAAAACCATCCTTCGCGCGGATTTCTGTTTTCTTTGTACAGCTACAATTAAAGATTGAAATTTTCGGAACACGTATGTGGTATACAATTGCAGTGTTGCTCGGCGATCAGCACTGATAGCTTCTTTTCGGATCGTGACTCCATTAACAGCGTCACCCTGAAGCAATGTTTCAACGAATTTCCTACTCATCACCTTCAGGCAAAGAGAAAATTCCATCAAATGTGAGGGATTTCGTAGAAAAAACTACAGTGCATTAATTAATCTGGAAAGCAGACTGTTTAAAGACACCCCTTGAACTGTGCAAAGAATTTTTTGTGAAGCTTCAGTACCAACATGGTTTCCACACTGTTTCATAAACTGGAAATATGGGTTGCAGGTGAATAACAGAGCTTTAGCGGGACAAACGAATTTCTGCTTTTTATTCGTCGCAATGCCAGTTACTGAAGTGTCTGTCGCGATATCGAGACATTATGAAACATTTAGAACAATTTTACAGTGGATTTAAGAAAGCAAGGTGAGAGGGGATGACAGTGCAGAAAACAAAATGAACCATTCACAATATTCGATTCGTTCCTAGCTCTGTTTCGACGGGATGTCACCATTAAATCAAGGAGGCTGTAAATGCTTCGTTTCTTGCCGTCTGGTACGTACAAGTCTCTAAGTTAGAACACAACTGTGGGAGCTTTACGGTCAAGTATTTAAAAGACGGGCGCTACGCTGTCCTGGGAAATTAAAGCGGCGCCGGCAGCGCGATGCGGTAGAGCGCGGCTCGCCCACGCAGGGATGGGCTCATTAATGGGTCGTGCCGGTGTCGGCCGCCTCAACATATCTCCCATGTTTATGTCCCGTTTGTAGCTGCGCTATAGGGCTGCCCCGGGATGCGAAACCGTCGTTCAGCACAACAGCTGCTTAACAACATTCCTACGGTCCGCGACATTTTTTCCTTATCTACGGGAAGCGGATATTGTCGCTTCATAATGAGCTACCTCAGGATTGAAATGTGACCTCTGTGATGTGACCTCTGTCACATCAATTAAATGTTTACATAAAATGCAGCTATGACGGAACGTATAATATCAGCTGTACAGAGGGTGTATGGTATACATGTTGATCTGAAAGAAGAGGACGATGGCAAACGAAACTCGTTGAAGAAAGGCGTCGTTGCTCTTAACGACACGCAAAATTTAGAGATTTAGTAATTTATGTCATATCAGTTCTCGTTTCTTGGCTCAATTGGTTCAAATGGCTCTGAGCACTATGGGACTTAACATCTGAGGTCATCAGTCCCCTATAACTTAGAACTACTTAAACCTAACTAACCTAAGGACATCACACACATCCATGCCCGGGGCAGGATTCGAACCTGCGACCGTAGCGGTCGCGCGGTTCCAGACTGAAGCGTCTAGAACCGCTCGGCCACACCGGCCGGCCTCGTTTCTTGTTCGTACATTTTCCATAATGTACACAGTGACAAGGTAAGAGAAATTTCGCAAGAGTGGAAATGTAAATGTGTATTTACAAACATATAAAATAATGATGAGGTATTATTTATGTTATTATTATGTTAACAGCGATGCAAGATACTAAAACCATTGCCATTTGTACATCTTTAAGTAGCTGAAAATTACAGGTAAATCGCAATACTCTGTACGTAATAGCTTCTTTTAAATGACAGAATAATACTTAGGAAAAGATTTGCATGCATTTTTAACATATGCGCACAGAAATCTAAGATATGAGTTCGACAGTAAGCATAGCATATCTGTGAAATATCGGATTGTTGTTGTAAAATCTTTGGTGGTCATATGTGTGACGCTCACAACAGTTCTCGTATTATTGTTGGTCGCTAGGCTCGCTGTAAGTGAAGTTACACAGTAAAACTTCGAAACAATTTCCCACAAACAAGTATCATATGTTTTGGTTCAAATGGCTCTGGGCACTATAGGACTTAACTTCTGAGGTCATCAGTCCCCTATAACTTAGAACTACTTAAACCTAACTAACCTAAGGACATCACACACATCCATGCCCGAGGCAGGATTCGAACTTGCGACCGTAGCGGTCGCGCGGTGCCAGACTGTAGCGCCTGGAACCGCTCGGCCACCCCGACCGGCTATCAAATGTTTTCTTCTTTTCTTTTTTTCATCGGTGCTGTCACATTATGTTCGCAATGGCTGAAATGTGAGAAGAAAGAATAACTTGGACAGTTCAGTGATGTATGTAGTATGTTTTGATTGCAGTATATGACTAGTGCCTCAGATGATGATTATCAATTACAAAGGTCTTAAAAAAGTGTATAATGCCGCCTTTCCAGTGAGAGTACAGATGTTACCAGTTACCAAAACTGTGTTAGTGGGATGTAATATAAATGTTTATGCTTGCTTTTTTAAGGCAACTATGATCAGAACATCAAAAATCAAAATTCTATAATAAATTTTGAGCAGTAAGTTCTTATTACATTATGATATGCATTAAATGAATTTCTATAATAAAAAAATATCATGCTTTGTTTTGTTCATAATTATCACGCGTTGGACGATGGGCCGTAATAACCGAAACTGGCAGCAACTTAATACATTTTTTACAGCAGCTGACAGTGTAGCTACATACATACGTCAGTATTATCACCAAGCAGTGTGGCTCTGTTAAAGGCTGTGGGACCACTACCACTGATGCTATCCACGCGAATCGCTTGTTTATTGAGAAGCACTATGAGAATTTTAAATATCATCACTTCGCATTCCTCGACCCGGACAAGGCTTTTGAGTGAGTACTACGGGATCACATATGGTTTACCACCCGAGAGCATGAAGTACCTGAAGAACTAATTGAATGGATCCAGCTGTGCTACCACAACGTTTAGAAGTCAAGTGCATTCTGCCGCTGGGGTGTTAGATGACTTTCCTGTTTCTGTTGGTGTCCATCAGAGGTTTGCTTTCTTCTCCTTTCAGTTCGTTATAATAATGGACACGGCCATCAGATATCTTCAGAAATTAGCATCTTGGACCCTGGTGTATGCTGATGATGTTCTACTGGATGCTGGCTACTTGTCCTCCAACGACAAGTTCAAGCATGGAAGAACCGGCTTGAAAACTCCAGACTACGCCTCAGTAACAAAAAGAGCGACCAACTGTCAACACATGCAAATAATGCGGACAAAATCAAGATTAACGATATAGTTCTGCTGCAGACAGACATCTTCAAAGTACCTTGGCTCCAAAATCGCTGCCGTCAGCTCACCCGTTCCTCGAATCACAAACTGCGTTAGCAAAGCTTGGCTTATATGGGAGACAATGACTGGTGTGCATTGTGGTAAGAAGGTCCCGTACCGACAAAAGTCGAAAAGTGACCGCTGTGCAATCTGCCCAGATGCCTTGTACGCTGCAGGACGAAGGGACCAGAGCAACGACTTGCTGTAATCTTTTTCTTTTTCTTGTGCCTTTGCCCTGCATAGACGCAGGCTCGACATGATTATTAACGGATGTGGCACGGTTAATTTAAAGGATGGCTGCATGTCCTTTATTTATTTTTATCAAATGAAACGGTGTACTAGTCAAGACACTAGACTCGCATTCACCTTGACCGGCGTTCCAGTCTCCGTCCCACCATCTAGATTTAGGTTTTCATTGGTTGTCCTGACTGGCTTAAGGTAGAGAACAGGTAGTTTTTACGGAAAAGGGCACAGGAAATTTCTAATTTCCATTCCCAATGTGGGATCGTTCTCCGTCTCTAATGATCTCGTCGTCGACTGGATCTCAAATCCGTATCTTCCTTCTTTTTTTTAAAGTTTGATCTGGATCAGCACTAAGGGCCAAGTCTGATTTACGTCAGTATATAGTTGAAGTAGAGTATTTGTTCTAGACTTCCGCGAATACAAATGATATTAAAAAAGACAACTCTGACTGAAGATGTTCACCTTTAGTTAAATTTTCATAGACGTTATTTGTAACATTACAATTGAATGTAATTGTAGATTTTCGCTATGATAGCTGCTTTTGAGATACACGCAGTTATCAATGTTTAAATTTCCAGCATTCTTGGAAGGTTCTACTATTTACTCAGCAACATGTTGTGTTCTAGAGTGCTCAGAACGCCTCTGAACAGCATCTTTGCAAACTTCCCTATTCAAAATCATTTCTCCCGCCAAAGCACACGAGAAAACGAGCTCAGTAGAGGAAGTAGCCTTGTAAATCGGGACTGAAATAAGTATGAGAATAGCGTTATGTACATAGAGTATCTGGAGTGCAGTACATACAACGATATAGAAAGAATTGTTCTTGGCAAAGCACTACAGATGGCTATAGGATATTACTCGTCTTAACTGGTGCCTTTACCTGGTCAGATCAGAGAAGACTAGAAAATCCTCATGAGGAACGTGGATTTAATACTGAAGAGCCAAGACCACTGATTCAGATTCTTTGGTAGCTAAGTCGCTAGTCGATGAGAAAACTGCCTCTGACTCTGACGGATCGGCACAAAAATGCGGACACGTCTGCAGACGTGAAACAGCTGTTACCTGCACGGTGCTACGCCCAGTGTGACAAATAAGTCAATAATGAATAATAAACTAGGATGGAGAAAGTGGGTTTACTCGAGGCCGCGATTCCTCTTTCGATAAGGACCGCGCTGTGTGGCAGCCTCATCAAAAATGATGTCGCGGATTTGTGAACGGAGCACGTGTGCAGATGTTATCTTTGGAGGTCAGTGTGGGGCGGCCGACTGCGCATGTTAATATTAAACTAATATGTAACACGGCAACGCGAACAGGGCTAACAAATAGTCTAGATTGCTATCAGGTCACGTAGCTATTCTCGTCTGCGAGAATTCATTGTATTCCATTTAGCATTTCAAAATGAAGATGTTAACCGTAGTGGTGTGTTGCGC
The DNA here is from genome assembly GCF_021461395.2 of Schistocerca americana. Taxonomy (NCBI): domain Eukaryota; kingdom Metazoa; phylum Arthropoda; class Insecta; order Orthoptera; family Acrididae; genus Schistocerca; species Schistocerca americana. The sequence goes on from NC_060130.1 coordinate 663,315,584, forward strand.
GCTTGGCTTCCCGCGTCGCAACGGCAGCTTGCCAAGCCCGGTGCGACCACGCCCCCTAATCCGGCATGTTCACATGGGTGAGCGTTCTACTACGTGAAATCAGAATAGCTGTCCTCGTAATTTCACAATGCCGGGCGTTTTTTGGGACGCTTATTTGTGTACGGTTTGCGACGTAGGCCGTGCGATGACCTTGAGCCCCATGTTTAGGAAGACCGTATGCATAAGTTCCCATTGTTTGTCTATGTCCCAAAAACCGAGCGTATTAGTGAGATGGCGCAGAGTAGCCGTTATCATCTGCAGTGTTGTGTGTTACTGTCTTAAAGGTATTCACAGTTTTCAGCCTTTCTCTAAGTACTAGAAAGGTACAGCCGTGTACAGGGAGATACATCGAACTCAGTGAAAGCTAATTTCTGAAATTCACCGAGTTCATTTCTACAGAGATACTACTATGTTACCATAATTTCTCTTAAAAGATATTCGGGTACGCTGAACGCACTCGAGCTACGTATTAAACGACGAAGGAATGCTCTGATATTCTCACTTCAACTTGAATTTTGGCCACGAGGATTCAAAAGTTTAATTTATAGCATTTTTATTTTCTACCACCCCTCCCTCTTAACGCCGGTTTACCAGCAGCTTTTTAGTCTGTCACGTTAAGAAGTCTCGTCTGTCATCGACCCAGAATGGTACGTCGTTTCTGGGGCTGCAGCAGAAAGCACTCAGTTGGAGAAGCTTGGGGAAGAACTCAACCGTCGCCTGGTGAAAGAAGCATTCCTACATTAGCCTCAAGTGGCTATTTAAGCTGCAGAATACTGACACTACAAGGTAATTTTATCCACCGTGTGCGAAATCTGGGGACTAATCGATTAGAGGACACGGAACAGAGAAGGTTTAATGAACTTATGTCCGGAAATGCATGGTTTCCATGCTAGAGACCATTTATTCAATTATTCTTTGTTACAGAGACTGCGATTTAATACGCGCTGTACCTTGCAGTCACAGCTACAGTAGGCATGGTTTCCTCCTAGAGGGTGGTACTGTTCCTCATACTTCATGCCCCAGAGCCTTCTCCTGCCGTAGTAATTGGTAATGTTGAGTCTGAGTCACTGCTCTTGCTGACTCACCTAAAGCGTTGTAACAATGTTTCCGTATTCGAATCGAGAGCTTGCTAACAAGTTGTTTACTTACGGAAAGGCAAAAGATGTTCAAATGTGTGTGAAATCTTATGGGACTTAACTGCTAAGGTAATCAGTCCCTAAGCTTACACACTACTTAACCTAAATCATCCTAAGGACAAACACACACACTCATGCCGGAGGAAGGACTCGAACCTCCGCCAGGACCAGCCGCACAGTCCGTGACTGCAGCGCCTTAGACCGACGGAAAGGCAAATGGCAACGGGCTGTGGGCAACAAGGTTGTATCAGATCTATCTCCGTTGACAACAATCACAGCATTCAATATATGCAACAATGTTTCACCGTTTGTATGACATAGGGTCGTTTCAGAAAATCATGAAGGACGTACACGACCTGGAGGAAAATGTGATTAACACTGTGGAAGGCGACCGCCGTGTCAGTACCAGGCAGTTGGCCCGCCAGTACAGGGTACGCCAGACGACCGTGTGGAACGTTCTCCATAACAGTTGTTACTACCCTTATCGCTTACAGCGTGTGCAGGGCTTACTAGCGACAGACTTTCCACATTTGGAGCAGTTTGTCACTGGTTTCTTCACCAGGCAACCACGGTTCCGCGATTTGTGTCATCCATCCTATTCACATATGAGGGTACCTTTAACCGGAGTGGTATCTCCAACTTTCGTAACAGTCATCTGTGGGATAATGTTCAGAACCCCTATGATATGGCGACAGCGAATCATCAGCATCGGTGCAGCCGGAATGTGTGGGCTGGGATAACTGGCGATCGTATTTTGGGACCAGTTTTCCTTCCACGTCGCCTAACAGGCCGGAACTATCGGCGTTTCTTGCTGATGACTTACTTTGCTTCCCCTGCTGGAAGAAGTTCCATTGATGATTCGGAGGGTTATGTGGCTGCTATATGATGACGCTCAAGCCCACTACGTCGCTAACGTCCGGACGCATCTCAGTCAAGTCTACCCTGGTAGATGTATCGGACGAGGGGATCCAGCTGCATGGCCTGCTCGTTTACGGAATTTCAACTCATGCGATTTCTGGTTATGACGTCATCTCAAAAGTACTGTGTATGCAAAGCCCATTTCAGATGTGGAGACACTGGAGCAGCGTATTCATACTGCCTTTGACATTGTTCGGACACAGCCTGGCCGACGTGAACGTGGGAGACAGAATATGCTACGGCGCGTACACGCCTGCATTGAGGCACACGGAAACCATTTTCAACACACACTGTAACTGTGACTGCATGGTACAGCTCGTATTAGACCATAGTCTTGGTAGCAATGTATGGTTGAATAACCGTTCTCTAGCATGGAAACCATGCATTTCCAGACGTAATTTCATTAGACGTTTTTTGTTCCGTACCCTCTCATGGATCAATCCCTAGAGTTTGTACACGGTGGAAAAAAAAAACACCCTATAGAATGGGCGACGGGGATTTGCCCTGCTCAATTACAAGTCCATTGTCTCGACCACTGCGCCAAATTTGTCAGTAACCTGAAATGTCGCTGGAGTTTAATAGACAAAGTTACGAAATCGTGATATCGCCAATATGCCTCAGTCAGAAGCCCCACAGTACATATCTGTGTATACATGATGGTGCATAACATGGAGCGAAATTTCCGGCTGATGTAGAAACGTACAAGCATCAGAGTAATATAAACTATCTTGGTCTGGAAAGGCTCCAATTAAAAGCTGGAAGCCAGAATATTTATCGACAGCTATCGTGAGGTAACAACACACTAAAGTTACAAGTGGACGAACAGTCAATCCACTAACGTGTTGGCAAATGAAGAAGAACAAGTATCAACTGAACAACCCTATGACACACACCGCCACGTAGTAGCAGTGGAAATGATGTTACGCTGTGACGCTGCGTCACCAATTAGGTGAGGACCCATTTGTATGTTTGATGAGGTGGAGAAATGCATAAATGTCCATGTTGTGTCACCGGTTGAGTACTGAGGCTGTTTATACCACCAAGAAGTGATGTGTTCTACAACTTATTACCTGTTGGCTACTAGGTTCCAATTTTCTATTTATCTGGGGTCATTTTCTTTCTGCCCATGATTCCCGTGAACTAAATAGGTAGAGACACTCCATGTTACTTTTCTCTATTTTAGATTGAGTCCATAGTGAATGTTTGTTTTGAGTGGCTTTAAGCACGACCCCTTCGGTGTGTTTATGAGGCTTGATTTGACACTCTCTAATCAGGCTACCTTTGTGATCGTAATTCGTGAATGCTTCTGCTACAACGCCATTCCAACTCAGTACGCTTCTTTGCAATACAGAAAACACAGTGACCCCTATTCAATGGTTAGTGCTACCCTTTATTGTTACTCACAGCATTTACTCTTGCTTGCTTAAATTTATTCATACTGATATCCAGGATACTAGGCAGTAAACACTACAAAATTATTGTATCTTTTTGCTTGATCAATATTACCTCATTCTGACTGTTTTTTGGTATTCTACTTATGACTGGGGCAGTTCCAGTTGGAATTCCTCTATCTTATTTTGCTTCTTTGTAATTCTCCAGTATCACTAAAAGTCTGTATCATTACGGGAACATCTTGTACATTTGTGAATTGTGAACTAACCTTCGGTTTTTCTAGATTATTTGCTGTAGTGGAATGATCCAAGCACTAATAACAGATATTGGATACTATCGAATTTCTCTTTTAATTAACAGTAAGACTTCGTATTTAACTTCATTTAGGCCTGGTTGTTCATTATTCTAGAAACTACTGCAATATTGTCTATGCATCGAGTAGGTCGAGTGATAATTAAATGCATGAGGAATAGAACAACATAGTCGAAATGTGATACACAAGCTACCATCTCACACGAGTACTTTGCTAATCGCATGTCACAAGGCATTGAGATTGCTATTGGTGCTGGAACACTGCCGTAAATCGATTGCAATCTATGAAGTTGCGCGGCAACAACAAATGTGACAGCATCAAAAGTCTCATGGGTATTCGTTCCATCTTTGTCAACAGCGCACAGTTAAGATCAGAGCGCTACGGTCGCAGGTTCGAATCCTGCCTCGGGCATGGATGTTTGTTATGTCCTTAGGTTAGTTAGGTTTAACTAGTTCTAAGTTCTAGGGGACTAATGACCTCAGCAGTTGAGTCCCATAGTGCTCAGAGCCATTTGAACCATAAGATCAATGGTAGCATCGTTATATGACGAATGTTTACTTCAGACGAAATAGGATCAATAGTGTGAGTGCCGTTATTTCTCACAGCAACCCGCATACATCGTTGTTGATATTGGATTGACAACCCGAGGGCTGGGGCTCAAATCACTGCTCGCGCATCCTGACGTCGATTCTCCGCAGTTGCATTAAGTCACTTCAGGTGAATGTTGGAACGGTTCCTTAAAATGAACGCCGCCCATCTCCTTCCATATAGTCGACCAAGTAAGGTTGTACTTTATTTCTATAACCATGTTACCCCGTAATCTCCCTTCTTCCTTTCTGAAGACAATACTCCATCACTCTGGTTGGTGTTAGTCTGATTCGATGAACATATATGTGAAGATATTTGTTGCTACTCCAGGTTTGGTTACTTCAGTCCTATTGAGCACGCTTTTCAAGAGTGATGGCCGTTGGTCACAATGTGATGAGTCTTAATGAACTGTGATTAGCCGTCGGGCGGTCATAGGTGACCATGGCTTCAAGTCACTACCTGTGTCTTCTGATGCTCATATTGCAATTAGCCACCACCATCATGAGGTTGCAGCAGGACTCCACACACTGCTAGGATGATGTGTCTGATACAGTGGCTCGTGACTGTACTTCAGCTGACATGAATGCAACATAGTCAAGAACTCCTCCTAAGTTCACTTAGCGAGCAATTCCAATATACTTTGACCTTTCTGCCTGCTTCAAAGACATTCTCTGAGTCCGGTTTGCTTTTCTAAAACCACCCTCAGTCAGCCAACTGGTCGCCGATCAGTAAAAGGCTTCTGTTGTATTTATGACTGCAAAGACTCCGTTTAGAAGACAGTACTTGGAACATGCCACAACTGGTTTTGTGTAGTTGCTGCGTCAGATAGGCATCAGGCGGCTTCTCACAAAGATGACGATGCGATTCGGCGGGCAGTTCCGGACTCTTGTCAGCTCTTTCAGCCGTAACGACATTTGTGGCAAAACTAGAGGGGATGCATAAAAAAAGCAATGTCACACAGGACTGTTAAAACCTCTGTAATTGATACTAGTGTGGTCTGACAATTTGTAAGGACAAAGCGCACCTATTAAACTTTCATTTGTTCATCCACTTTTACTTGAACAGTCCGTGCACTAGAAAATGACACAGACTTCAGCGATTTATTCTGTTTTCGGGTTCTCAAGTTTCTCGTGCTCTAAAAACAGAAGGCTGTACGTTCTTACTTACTCTAAAAAGACTTAAAACTTCTTCGTGCGAGGAGGTGTGAACAACGACTGGTCTGTCGTCCCGTTGAGTATTTTTATATTGTTTTCAGATAGCGAATTCGCTTTTTTATTCTAGCACAGTTCTGAATAAGCAAGTATGGTGTCCCGTAAAAAATATCTAAGCAAAACGAGAGAGAAAATAGTCTTAGCCCGCATCTCGTGGTCGTGCGGTAGCGTTCTCGCTTCCCACGCCCGGGTTCCCGGGTTCGATTCCCGGCGGGGTCAGGGATTTTCTCTGCCTCGTGATGGCTGGGTGTTGTGTGATGTCCTTAGGTTAGTTAGGTTTAAGTAGTTCTAAGTTCTAGGGGACTGATGACCATAGATGTTAAGTCCCATAGTGCTCAGAGCCATTCGAACCATTTTTTTAAATAGTCTTATTTGCTTTACTTGCCCATTATCTTGCAATTTTTGTCGAGAATTTGTAGAAAATTTGCTGTTCCACATCTTAGGCGATTAGTTAGTTTTGGTTTCATTCAACAATTACGTTAACAAGGCTTCATGCAACAACAGAGCACCCTTCTTAGCGTCGTTATTCTTATTGTTTCGTTTTCTTTAGCTGTTACAGCGCCTCCCTGTGACTAACGTGCTCATAGCCTCTCTGAATGTTCCACTAACTGTTCATAGAGTTGAAATAAGATATAAACACAAAATATCTTAGGGTTTCTTCTGAACCTCTGAATATAAAGGTCATGCTGGAAACAAGTGTCTTTTAAGATTCATGCGAGGAGGACACATTGAAATTTAACTGACGAGACGAGCACTGTTTCTGCCTGACATTTGAAATAAATCATGTTCATGCGAGTATTAAAAAAGCTTTACCGAAAGCTCCAGAAGTGATAGGAGATGATTGAAGTAGAAGCGTCATGATGTAATGCTAAAGGAGACGTATCAAATATTATTCTTGTGAAACAGCAGGTCGTCGAAGAGTTTTCTCTAGGAATGCTTAATATCACATTTAAGTGGATGCTTGTCTATAGTTAATAAGGAGATTAGCAGATATTTTCCGTAAATCTTTTATGTTGGGTGATCTGTGACTTATAGAAAATACACGGCGTGCAAAGTGAATCTGACCTGGAAAATATTTACAATCAGCTTCACCAGGTATTGACCCTTGTTTAAGAACATCACAGAAGATGTTGGAAATGGCCACTTTTGACGTCGATGAAGCACTGTGCTCTATTTATCGGACTGTGAGACATGCGTACCAGCTCCCCTGAGGGATAGCAACAATACCGTTTATTCAGTGTTGTGCTGTAGCTCTTCCAGTGTGTGAGGATAATATGAATACGTATGATCTTCCAGTCTGCTCCACAGGCAAAAATCAAAGAGAGAGAGAGAGAGAGAGAGAGAGAGAGAGAGAGAGAGAGATCAGGCGATCAAGGAGGCCAGAAGATTCCATCGCCGCTGCTGATTGTGTCTCCTCACCAAAAACTTCATGCCCTCGTGTAAAGGTTTTCAAGACGGTGTGTGCTATCCCTCTGTCTTGCTGAAATTATCCATACAGTCATCTTCTGTGTTACGATGCGAACACCAGACATTGCGCACCAATCACCCGTCTTGAGATTTTGCAATGTCTCTTCGGAGTACCGATGGGGAATTTCTGATGCACAGTGTCGCATGTTCTGGGAGTTCACATACTCTGAAAGGCTGAACCAGACTTCATCTGAAGTAATGGAAAACCGAGGATCGAGAAGTCGTCATTCTGCTTCACTCCGGCGGAACTCAACACGCGAATTTTCGTCTGGACGCTTTCACTCTTGCACAACAGTAAATTTGTAAGGATACAGATGGAACTCCCTTTTGATCATGTTTCGCTACGACGATCTCTTAATTCCTACTGGCGCAAGTAAATAGTGTTGAGATTTAATGGGACTTTTGTTCGAGTCGTTTCTTGTTGTCTCGTGTTCGGACTCCTTCCTGGTAGTTACGGTTTTCATTCACTGAAGAGTTCGTCTCTCAGCACTTTGCCACCAAGCTTTTCACTGCAGATTAGCTGGAGGTTTTTCCAAAACACTTATACTCTGAAACTCCTGCGCAAGGAGTTCCACACATGTTTCCCAAGATTTCTGCTTCGTATAACATTCGGCAATGGACATGTGCTGTTTCACTGTGAGCACCATTTTGTGTGCATTCAGTCTGTCACCAAATACATTTGTTCCTCTCACTCACACGTAATGACAGCGTATGCGGCAGATGGGCATGTGCAGACATGTGATAACAATCGATTGGTGCATTGAAATCCAGGTTGCCTGTATTTTATTTTGTGAGAAGTTCTCCTGTTTATTAACAAAGGTCAATTCCGCGTCGGTCTTATATTTTCCGAGCGAGCTACTTTGCTCACTCTGTGTCCGATTTTTTAAGTTTATGTATTTTCCCGACCGGTATTCGTGCACATAGCCCACCATCAGTGGAATCTGATGGAGGGTAAAGAAACAAATTTATGCATATAGATGCCGACAGCACCGAACATTTTGTAAACGCTAAAGTAGAAATATAACATTACTTACATACGGAGCACGTCTCCATCAACCGACTTATCTTCCACGTATCAATCACTTGTAGTGAGTAGACATCGCACAATTACGCGTTAGGAAAAATTTGTAAAAAATAGAACAAAACCGAATGTCTTATGTTCCGTTAATGACAGCTGAATTTTAATTTTGCAGCTGACCCGCTGGATTCTTTAAGAAGTTTTATAATTTATATAAAAAAGGTTTATTCTCTTCAGACCATGACCGGTTTCGGATTTTTCTTTACAAATCCATCTTCAGATGGCAGATTACAAGCATTCTTGGTTGGACCTAGTTTTGTTTGTGTTATTCGTTTGCTGCACTAGGAAAGAAAAGAAATATATTTGTTGTCATATCGGTAATGGTACTACTACGAAAGATTTACTTCTTTTACAAAATCTAATTGCTCATGAGATGGTTTTTATAAACATTAGTAAACTTGCAGGATTAGTGTACTTACGATCTGTGTAGTTCTGTCTGACGAAATATTCGTGCGTTTATGTTTTCAATCGCCAGCTTAATACACTTTTAATATGCACTATGTAAGTGCTATTCCAGTCAATGGACGTCACTTTAAACCTCATCATCTTAATTACACACACAGCACACACGAATAACGTTTACAAAACGTGGCCCAGCTTTTAAGAAGTGTTCAAATGAAAAGGTACGAAACGTCGTAGCGACCAAACCCGTTGAAAGCTGCACATGACGCCTTGGGATGACGTAGTGAGACGTGCTTGCAATGGAAGCGTGCGTCGTCACCTCCCCCATGAAAAATGCAAAGCAGTGCACTTAACAGCAAGGCGATGCTCAGCGTCTTTTTCGACGTCCGAGGGCCGGTACTCATCGAATTCCTCGAGCACGGGAAAACCGTTAATATTGACTTGTACTGAGAGACACTCCGTAGCCTGCAACAGTCCATCAAGAGTAAACGGCCTGGACTGCTGACGATCGGAGTAATTATGCTCCACGATAACGCGCATCGACACTTCTACAAGGTCACATAAATTGTAATGGTCAGATTCAAGTGGAAACAGGCCCCATAGCCCGGGGATGTCGCCCTGCGACTTTCATGTGTTTGATCGGCTGAAGAAACACCTCAAAGGGAAGCGCTTCAAATCGGACGACGGACTGAAGGGCCAGTGAGGGACTGGCTCCTGTCACAGCAACAGGAATTCTGGCAACAAGGGATCTTTCTGCTCGTGAAACAGTGGGATAGTTGTGTCCAAGGAGTCTAGTGATAACTTTTCAATAAAGACTTCAGTCATACATCCAGTGTTGTTTCGTTCCTTTTGTTTTGAACATCGCTCATATTAATCGTCGTATAGTATTATTGCAGTTATCTCAATTCGTAAACACAGTTTCTTCTTCTTCCTTCTTCTGCTGGTTTTATAATTGTTTTCAATGTACATATAGCATAATCAATAACTTTCTCTTATTTATTGACACTGTTAAGCAAAAAGTACGTACGTACACTTCCTTCTAAAATATATTGAATCTGGTTAAATGTAATGCCTGGAGTTTCCAGACAGGTCATGGTAAAATCTCAGTAAGAAGAATGATGACACCAAACACGCCTGGCACATGTTGGAACCACGAGAAACCTGTAAGGAATCAGGAGCCTTATCGCTTTTGTAGGTGCTTAGATTTATCATTTACATCCTATAATTACGGTATGTCTACATAAAAAGTTAATAAATTACGTAAATTACTCATTCAAATAAGAATCACTGCTCACTGTAGGTATATGCTGCTGAGTAATGGCTGTAAGCAGACTTACCCACCACCAGTTTGTTCTAGCACCCGGCTTACTTCATTCTACATCTACATCCATACTCCGCAAGCCACCCGACGGTGTGTGGCGGAGGGTACCCTGAGTACCTCTATCGGTTCTCCCTTCTATTCCAGTCTCGTATTGTTCGTGGAAAGTAGGATTGTCTGTATGCTTCTGTGTGGGCTCTAATCTCTCTGATTTTATCCTCATGGTCTCTTCGCGAGATATGCGTAGGAGGGAACAATATACTGCTGGACTCTTCGGTGAAGGTATGTTCTCGAAACTTTAACAAAAGCCCGTACCGAGCTACTGAGCGTCTCTCGTGTAGAGTCTTCCACTGGAGTTTATCTATCATCTCCGTAACGCTTTCGCGACTGCTAAATGATCCTATAACGAAGCGCGCTGCTCTCCGTTGGATCTTCTCTATCTCTTCTATCAACCCTATCTGGTACGGATCCCACACCGCTGAGCAGTATTCAAGCAGTGGGCGAGTGTTTGTACACACTCGCACTTCACCATAACGTTACTATGACTTCATCACAATATTATTCTGACGCATTTGTAAATACTTCCTGTGAATTAGGGGTGCGTAGATCTTGCAGGTGGTGTAAAGCGTTGAATTAAAGATTCTGTGAAATCAGGACAGCTGGAAATTATGCATACAGTTTACCGGCTCATAGCTGCCAAATTCAGTAATCATCAGTTGGACCGAAACACATTTCCTAGAGTTCAAAATGACAGAGCGTAAAATTTCACTTGAATGAAATCGAAATTCAATTACGTTGCTGAGACAACAGCTGGATTTCTTCACCGGAGTAATAACGAAAGACTTACTGGTACATATACCACGTATAACCGACGTTATGCAGTGATTTGTACGATGTGCGTGGAAAGGCCTGTCACCAAGGAAGTTGTAGCGCTTGCTAAGGTTATTCTTTAAATCACGGTTTCGCAACGTCCTAGAAAATCTGTAGCGACAACCCAATCACGTTGTTCATATTTATCGAGTGGTTCTTTTCCAGTCTGAGTCCTCGTATTGTGAAACATAGAAGTCATAAAGTGTCAAATGGTGGCACTAACAGCGCGCGACGTAATTGTCGCTAGCAATCTCAGCGAGCCCTATCTGTTGACAGCTAAGTGCCTAATATATTCGAATCATGCACGTTTGAGACGTTAGTGGCGTTTCGCTAAGGATGCTTATGCGGCGTATTACTGTCCCTGAGCGCTGAGTGCGTTAAAATAGATGGTTCGTGTATTCATTGAGCGGATCATTTATTTGCAAAGTGGCGAGGCCAGCTAGTACCGTCCTTGTCTTAATTTCGTATGTTAATCTCTTTATTTACTCCCTGCGTGACTGAGCCCCAAAGCCCATATCCTCGCCGAGCTAGTCAGCTGCGAAATTGTTCGAGCATCGTGCCAAGCTTTCTCTATTTCTCTGTCCTCCAGCTGGGTTACTTCTTTTCATATGCATAACCCGCTTTTTTTAATACTATTTTAGTGCTGGAGCCCAGGCCGTCTTCTATTTCCTACTATCGTACGTTTTCACGATTTATATTCTACCTAAATTTATTTTATTTTATTTTATTTTTTTTTTTTTTTTTTTTTTTTTTTTTTTTTTTTTTTTTTTTTTTTTGCTCTACTGCCCATCGCTGCCCGCAATTAGCTTCAGAATCAGGAAAATGTGAAAAGATAATATTATTTGCAGTCGCTGCTGGACTCCTATCACATACCAAAATTAGATAAAATTTACTGCAGTATCTGGATCACGCCAACGGCCTTTCCGCTGTGGTGACACCGGTTCCCATCACATCACCGAAGTTAAGCGCTGGCGGATTTGACCAGCACTTGGATGGGCGACCGTCCGGTCTGCAGAGTGCTGTTGGCAAGTAGGGTACACTCAGGCCTTTTGAGGCCAATTGAGAAGCTGCTTGATTGGGAAGTAGTGGCTTCGGTCACGGAAGCTGACAACGGCTGGGAGAACGGTATACTGACCACATGCTGCTCCATTTCCGCATCCAGTGACGCCTGTGGGTCGAGGATGACGCGGTGGTCGGTCGGTACCAGTGAGCCTTCAAGGCCTGTTCAGACGAAGTTTATTTGGATCGTAGGTGCCTCAGTTTTTAGTCTGTTATACAAACCTTTGTGATAATTAAGTCTAATAATATAATTATTCAGAATCAATTTTTCACTATGCAGCGGAGTGTGTGTTGATATGAAACTTCTTAGAGGACAGAAACTGTGACCCGGATTCAGGGACCGTCGCCTTCCGCGGACAAGTGCTCTACGAACTGATTTCCCCCAGCACAACTCACGACCCGTCCTCACAGCTTTACTGCGGAGGCTGTAGATAAGTCATACCTCCGCGATATCCTTTCTTCTAGGAGTGCTATTCTCGTAATTTTCGCAGGAGAACTTCTGTGAAGTTTAGGAGGTAGGAGATGAGGTACTGGCAGAAGAACAGCTCTGAGGACGGATCGTGATTCGTACTTGGGTAGTTTAATTGATAGAGCACATGCCCGCGAAAGACAAAGGTCCCGAGTTCGAGTCGCGGTCCAGCACACAGTTTTAATCTTCGTGAAAGTTTAACATAATTATGATTTGCTCAAAAACCCCAATTTCGGACGTTAGGGTGTTAAGTCGAGTTAATATGCACACTCCCAGGAGAAAAATCTTGTAACACCGCCTCTAACGTTGATAACGGCATCAATTCAACGAGAAAGAGAATCTTCAAGTAGAGTCAGGTATGTTATATCCCGATAGAGCCATTCAGTGATGATCATATCACGTAGAACTGCCGACATGTGGAGATTATATAGCGTCGTTTCACTCAGTGTTCCAAACAGTACCACACATTTTCTGTTGGTTTAAGGTCGTGCGACTTAGTGCCAGAGTCAAGATGTGATAGCGCGCCTAGATGTTCGTCAAACTAGGAACATATTCGTTCACCCCTTTGAAATACGGATGTTGTCATCAAGGAAGACGGGATAGTCTACAACATACTCATCACAAATATGTACGAGGAAGGACAGCACTTGATCGTTGAGAATGTTGAAGTAAATATCCTGGTTCGTGCCATTTCCTGTCAGAGAGGTCATAGTTCGTAGTACCCGACGGAAAGTCTACGAGTAAAGTAGATGTAATATCTAACGTTCCCCAAGGAAGTGTTGTGAGCATTCTACTGTTCCTGATCCACATAAACGATTTAGGAGGCAATCAGAGCAGCTCTCATAGACATTATTGGTGGTGATGCGTCATTTACCGTCTTGTAAAGTCATCAGATGGTCTTGGCCAATTACAAAATGGTTTAAACAAGATACCTGCATGGTGCGAAATGTTACAATTGACTCTAATTAATGAAAAGAGTGAAGTTATTCTCATGAGTACCACAAGGAAACCACTAAATCTCGGGTACACGATAAATCACATAAACCTAAAGACTGTAAATTCATCTAAATACTTAGGGGTTACAATTGCGAAGGACTTAAATTGTAACCGTAACAGAGATAATATTGTGGAGAAAGCAAACCAAAGACTGCGATTTATTGGCAGAACACTTAGAAAATGCAACAGGTTTACCAAACAGACTACTTACACTACGCTTTCCTGCCTTCTTCTGGAGTATTGCTGTACGGTGTGGGATCTACATCAGATAGTATTGGCGAAGGACATCGAAAAAGTTCAAAGAAGTGTAGGTCGTTTCGTATCATCGCTAAATAAGGAAGAGAGTGCTATGGATATGATATGCGAATTGGGGTGGCAGTCAATAAAGCGACGACGTTTTTCGTTGCGTCAGGATCTTCTCATGAAAGTTCAATCAGCAACCTTGTCCTTTGAATGTGAAAGTATTTTGCTGGAGTCGATCTACACAGGAAGAAATGATTATCACAATAAAATAAGAAAAATCAGAGCTCGCAAAGGAAGATATAACTGTTCGCTTTTCCTAAGTGGCGTTCGAGAGTGGAACGGTAGAGAAGTAACTTGAAAGTGATTCGATGAATCCTCTGTCGGGCACTTAATTGTGGATTGCAGAGTAATCATGTAGATGTTCGCAGTAACCTAGGGTAGTGCACCCAAGTCACAGTACGAAAAACAATTCAAAAACGTAACAGAAGCACTTACCATCTGAACTGCACCTTCCACACACAGCAGGTTAAACGACTCATTGGGCTGTCGGTACTCTCGACATCTCGCAGCACATCACAACAGGCAAACTCGCGACTTGTCGGACCAAACTACACGCCTCCAGTCCATTACTGGACAGTTTCTGTGTTTTTTGGACCACTAATGACGTGCGGCTTTATGTACTATTTCCAGGTGCTCGATTCCAAATGTCGACTGTATGCAGTTCCCTTCGCTACGCTTGCTCGGAAACTGGTTGAAATGGACCAGCATTTACTGACAACAGCAGTTCAGGTCCGGTTTGGAACCAATTTTCATTGACAAGGCGTCACTCGTTTCCAGTCCCAGTCGGTTAGGCTGTTTTTTACGACTAATCATCGTATGTCGTGTTACATGGCATTGCTGGTACCTTATTCCTTGCAGACACGTTGGGCAGTCGCCGTTGATACACGAACAAAGTCGAGTAACTTCATTCTAGGTGTGGCCGTGGACACGTCCAAACACGGTAGTTCCATTCTCCCATTCCGTCACCAGTCTTAATGCACTAATTCGATACAAACTAACCAGCACGTACACCACTTCACTGCCTCGAATCAGTGCAGCAGTGGACTGTCAAATAACTGCTGAAGAGAGGAAATTTCAAACTTTCTAAGTGCCATTTTTTTCACAGAACGCGTTTTCAGTGCTGTTGTGTTCTCGGTACTCTGTTGGATGTTCCTAGATATGTTCCAAATACCAAATCAAAGAGAAAATATTTCAAACATTCATTACAAGATAGCGTAAGGTCTTTACGCCAAGTAGTGCTTCCCTCTAGAGTTGTAAGTGCCGTATGTCAACGTCTCCCCCATTTATTTCCCGCATAGTTTGTGTGATAAGCGAAGTGCATGTGATAAGTCTTGTATCTCCAAAGTACCATTGTAACTAAAATAAATGGCGTGTGAGTAGGGCCTTCCGTCGGGTAGACCGTTCGCCGGGTGCAAGTCTTTCTATTTGATGCCACGCAGCGACTTGCGTGTCGATGAGGATGAAATTATGATGAGGACAACACAACACCGAGTCCCTGAGAGGAGAAAATCTTCTGACCCCGCCGGAAATCGAACCCGGACCCTTAGGGATCGACATGCTGTCACGCTGACCACTCAGCTATCGGGGGCGGATATTGTAACTGAAAGAAATAACTTAGGTTTAAAAAATAGATTTACACAAGACTGCACAGTCAGATAAAGCTATGAACTCATTCCACGTAATTCCAACGCATACCACTCACTTATTTGTTCTTAACGATGCTCCTGAAATACACTCCTGGAAATGGAAAAAAGAACACATTGACACCGTTGTGTCAGACCCACCATACTTGCTCCGGACACTGCGAGAGGGCTGTACAAGCAATGATCACACGCACGGCACAGCGGACACACCAGGAACCGCGGTGTTGGCCGTCGAATGGCGCTAGCTGCGCAGCATTTGTGCACCACCGCCGTCAGTGTCAGCCAGTTTGCCGTGGCATACGGAGCTCCATCGCAGTCTTTAACACTGGTAGCATGCCGCGACAGCGTGGACGTGAACCGTATGTGCAGTTGACGGACTTTGAGCGAGGGCGTATAGTGGGCATGCGGGAGGCCGGGTGGACGTACCGCCGAATTGCTCAACACGTGGGGCGTGAGGTCTCCACAGTACATCGATGTTGTCGCCAGTGGTCAGCGGAAGCTGCACGTGCCCGTCGACCTGGGACCGGACCGCAGCGACGCACGGATGCACGCCAAGACCGTAGGATCCTACGCAGTGCCGTAGGGGACCGCACCGCCACTTCCCAGCAAATTAGGGACACTGTTGCTCCTGGGGTATCGGCGAGGACCATTCGCAACCGTCTCCATGAAGCTGGGCTACGGTCCCGCACACCGTTAGGCCGTCTTCCGCTCACGCCCCAACATCGTGCAGCCGGCCTCCAGTGGTGTCGCGACAGGCGTGAATGGAGGGACGAATGGAGACGTGTCGTCTTCAGCGATGAGAGTCGCTTCTGCCTTGGTGCCAATGATGGTCGTATGCGTGTTTGGCGCCGTGCAGGTGAGCGCCACAATCAGGACTGCATACGACCGAGGCACACAGGGCCAACACCCGGCATCATGGTGTGGGGAGCGATCTCCTACACTGGCCGTACACCACTGGTGATCGTCGAGGGGACACTGAATAGTGCACGGTACATCCAAACCGTCATCGAACCCATCGTTCTACCATTCCTAGACCGGCAAGGGAACTTGCTGTTCCAACAGGACAATGCACGTCCGCATGTATCCCGTGCCACCCAACGTGCTCTAGAAGGTGTAAGTCAACTACCCTGGCCAGCAAGATCTCCGGATCTGTCCCCCATTGAGCATGTTTGGGACTGGATGAAGCGTCGTCTCACGCGGTCTGCACGTCCAGCACGAACGCTGGTCCAACTGAGGCGCCAGGTGGAAATGGCATGGCAAGCCGTTCCACAGGACTACATCCAGCATCTCTACGATCGGCTCCATGGGAGAATAGCAGCCTGCATTGCTGCGAAAGGTGGATATACACTGTACTAGTGCCGACATTGTGCATGCTCTGTTGCCTGTGTCTATGTGCCTGTGGTTCTGTCAGTGTGATCATGTGATGTATCTGACCCCAGGAATGTATCAATAAAGTTTCCCCTTCCTGGGACAATGAATTCACGGTGTTCTTATTTCAATTTCCAGGAGTGTATAATTGTCAAAGCAGGCGTGTAAGACCTCCAAATGCTGATCAAAGTGTCTCCCACTCACCCATCTCGAACAGTTATTAAAAATCCTTACTCTGAAACAAAAGAATGGAAAAATGTCAATGTCTTGGAGAGCTGGAAGACCGTGGCTGACGTATGCCACGCCGTACGTCATCTGGAAGACCGGCCATGTTTATCAGTTGCAAACCAGAAATATCTGTTGACGATGTTGCCATTTCTTCCTCAACAGCACATGGAGCTCTATAGCTAACGTTGCAATAACTGATACTAGAGTCGGGGGTGTGTGAGAAACAAATGCCGGGACTGAAATATTTTTTCTTGAATTCAACTTGGTATTTTCTTGTAAAAAATTAAAAAGGTATGAGGAATGGTTTTTGTTGACTATAATTCTATTTGTTAAAACATTAGTACTGTATTCTGCACTTACGTTCTTTTTCTTCTGCCATTGTCCCTCATCTGTGTAAGGTCGACAAGATTATTAGCGGATTTGGCATGGCTCAGGTAAGAGGAGGCCCAATACCCTTCCTGTGGCCACTTCGTTATCCCCCGGGACAGAACATGTACACCTCAACTGTCTGTGTGCAGCATCACTCATGCGAAAGTGAACGAACGTTTCTAACTTTATGCGAATCGTGTAACTGAGACGGGGCTTGGGTACTAGCCCAATATTCACCCAGTGGGGTGTGGGAAACCGCCTAAAAACTACACCCAGGCTTGCCGGCACACCACTCGTCGTCGTTAATACGCCGGGCAGTTTAGATACGGGGCCTGCGAATCGCTTAGTACCGGAAGCGGCGCTTCAATACACACAACTATCCGGGTGGGTTACTTTTGTTCTTATACTACCAGCATTAGAAAATTGCAACGAAATGCAGGAAGATCCACACCGGATAGGCACTTGGTGCAGGGAGTCCCAACTGACCCTTAACATAGACAAATGTAATTTATTGCGAATACATAGAAAGAAGGATCCATTATTATATGATTATATGATAGCGGAACAAACACTGGTAGCAGTAACTTCTGTAAAATATCTGGGAGTATGCGTGCGGAACGATTTGAAGTGGAATGATCATATAAAATTAATTGTTGGTAAGGCGGGTGCCAGGTTGAGATTCATTGGAAGAGTCCTTAGAAAATGTAGTCCATCAACAAAGGAGGTGGCTTAAAAAACACTCGTTCGACCTATATTTGAGTATTGCTCATGAGTGTGGGATCCGTACCAGGTCGGGTTTACAGAGGAGATAGAGAAGATCCAAAGAAGAGCGGCGCTTTTCATCACAGAGTTATTTGGTAAGCGTGATAGCTTTACGGAGATGTTCAGCAAACTCAAATGGCAGACTCTGCAAGAGAGGCGCTCTGCATCGCGGTGTATCTTGCTGTCCAGGTTTCGAGAGGCTGCGTTTCTGGATGACGTATCGAATATATTGCTTCCGCCTACATATACCTCCCTTGAAGATCACGAATGTAAAATTAGAGAGATTCGAGCGCGCACGGAGGCTTTCCTGCAGTCGTTGTTCCCGCGAAACATACGCGACTGGAACAGGAAAGGGAGGCAATGACAGTGGCACGTAAAGTGCCCTCCTCCGCCACACACTGTTTGGTGGCTTGCGGAGTATAAATGTAGACGTAGGTGTAGATGTAGTCGCTTAGTATTAACTGATCCTGATATAAAAGCTTTCTTATTGGCACTTAGAACCAGTCAGTTCGCTGACATGATATCCAGAACGTTTGTAACAAATTGTTTATTTTCTAGTTCGTCTCATTTTTTTCAGTGATGGGGTGAGCAGCAGAATTCTGCAGTATCAGAAAACCTTCTCAGTTTTTGGGATACAAATAAGTTGTCTAGAAAAAGAGAATCATTGTTTGTTATCATTATTATTATTATTATGTCCGCCCCAGGTAGCTGAGTGGTCAGCGCGACAGAATGTCAAACCTAAGGGCCCGGGTTCGATTCCTGGCTGGGTCGGAGATTTTCTCCGCTCAGGGACTGGGTGTTGTGTTGTCCTAATCATCATCATTTCATCCCCATCGACACGCAAGTCGCCGAAGTGGCGTCACATCGAAAGACTTGCACCCGGCGAACGGTCTACCTGACGGGAGGCCCTAGTCACACGACATTATTATTATTTTATTATTATTATTAGTCTCCTGAAAATCGTAAGCTTTCGCAGTTACAAAGTTTGACCTTTTCACTCTAGACTTCTACGCCACCTATAGCTTCAAAGCGGCCAGTGGGCTTTTTCCAGGGAGTGACCAATACTTTGTCCCGTGAGTTTATTCCACGCCAACATCGGCCAGGCACTTTAGTTGGCTGGGGTACCTCTTAATTTGGAGCAAATACGGAAGGACAGCGGCATGCGTGGTGAGATAACGTGGGTGTATGAGTAGGACGGCCGGGCTTTGCTCTTGAAATTGGAGAGACGCGGCGCGCGCTAGCGGAGCGTTAAGCTAATGGGATGGAGCGGCCGCGTCAGCTGTTGCTCGGGCTGGCCGCCGCCGCCGGCGCCGCCCTCGGCCGCGCATGCGCCGTCCTTGACCCACAGCCCGTGACCTGGCCGCCGCCGCGCCGCGCACAGCCGCCGAGCCACACGCCTCCCACTCGCCGTGCCCTGGGGCTGCACTTGCACCTCTACCGCGAAGCGTCTTTTGTAAAACTTGGAACGTACCTTCTCCGGTCTTCTGACACGTGGATTCCGAGGTACAATTATCCGATTCGTATTTTAGTTGAGAAATATGTTTTATTGAAACTTATTGAGAGATCAAAACCGGGGCACGAACCCAGAACCTTGCCTTTCGCGAAAAATGATCTTACCGACTAAGCTATCCGTCCACTAGTGTACCAGACAGGACTAGAACCTGAAATTGGAACTGGGTTCGTAGCCCGGTCCAGCAATGAATTTTAGTCTGTCAGAATGTTTCCAAACAGCATAAACTTCGTTGCAGAATGAAAAATTCATTCTAGAGTGTTTATTCCTTTTTAATTTGACCCGACAGACGGCCGCGCGAGTAGTAACGTCCTTTTGGCTGTTGGGGACGCGGTGCAATTGAGGTGATTTTTCCCTATTAGCATATGTGTGGTATGGTCAGAGCTTCCTAGACTGGCTTAATGGCTTAACACTTTACGACGACGTCGGCTTTTTCCCAACATTTACTTAGGTGGAACTAAACCTGCGAGAAGTCCCGGCAGGAAGCAACATTTTGCAGACAAGTGTTGGTAGGCTAACTGGCTAGAAGTCCTCACTCTATAAGCGGTTTCAGGAGGGCATAGTGGTCGCGAAATCGAAGAGTCGATCGGCAATCGCAGATGTAAGTGGCAATCCGTTAAATTTCTTTACACTATAAATAAATCAACCTAAAGGCCGCAAATTCAACTAAGTACCTAGGAATTACAATTACGAACAACTTAAATTGGACAGAACACACATAAAATGTTGTTGGGAAGACGAAACAAAGATTGCGTTTTATTTACAGAACACTCGGAAGATGAACACGTCTACTTAAGAGACTGATTACGCTATGCTTGTCCGTCCTCTTCTGGAGCACTGCCGCGCTGTGTGGGGTCCTTGCCAGATAGGATTAACGGGGTACATGGAGAAAGTTCAAAGAAGAGCAGTACGTTCTGTATTATCGAGAAACTGGGGAGAGAGTGATTCGGAAATGATACAGGATTTGAGGTGGACATCATGAAAACAGACAAGTTTCTCGCTGCGGCAGGATCTTCTTACGAAATCCCAGTCACCAACTTTCTCCTCCGAATGCGAAAAATATTTTGTTGACGCCGGCCTACGTAGGAAGAAACGATCATCATAATAAAATAGAGGAAATCAGAGCTCGTACGGAAAGGTATAGGTGTTTGTTCTTTCCTCGCGCTGTTCGAGAATAATAGAGAATTATTGTGAATTTGGTTCGATGAACCCTCTGCCAGGCACTTAAGAGTGATTTGCAGCGTATCCATGTAGATGCAAATGTAGATGTAGATGTAGGCCCCTGCGGTGGAAGTATTTCTTTGTGTTGCTTGCTTCATGTCGGGAGTGGTGATCGTCATTGGCACATCAAATTACTCGGCCAGTATGGAAACTTTAAAGTTACCGTTCTGACTAGGCATTTCCGATTATATAGGCGAGTGTTACAGCATAGCGTATTCGCTCATGATTAGTCGGTACCAGGTTTGCAGCCAATAGCGAAGCTATTACAAAGGTGAAGGTGCTGTTCGATGGACGAGACGGACGTAACCACACTGTGGTTCAAAATGGCTCTGAGCACTATGGGACTCAACTGCTGAGGTCATAAGTCCCCTAGAACTTAGAACTACTTAAACCTAACTAACCTAAGGACAACACACATCCATGCCCGAGGCAGGATTAGAACCTGCGACCGTAGCGGTCGCGCGGTTCCAGACTGTAGCGCCAGAACCGCTCGGCCACCAGCGGCCGGCTAACCACACTGTGTAATGTATTTGTAGGTAACATATTGTTAGTGCACTATAGGGAGTGACAGAGAGCTCCATCAAATCATTGGAAGGACAGTAGCCGGCCGCGGTGGTCTAGCGGTTCTGGCGCTGCAGTCC
Source organism: Schistocerca americana (assembly GCF_021461395.2). Taxonomy (NCBI): domain Eukaryota; kingdom Metazoa; phylum Arthropoda; class Insecta; order Orthoptera; family Acrididae; genus Schistocerca; species Schistocerca americana. Next base: position 663,336,885 of record NC_060130.1, read on the forward strand.
GGAACCGCGGGACTGCTACGGTCGCAGGTTCGAATCCTGCCTCGGGCATGGGTGTGTGTGATGTCCTTAGGTTAGTTAGGTTTAAGGAGTTCTAAGTTCTAGGGGACTTATGACCTAAGATGTTGAGTCCCACAGTGCTCAGAGCCATTTGAACCACTTTTGAAGGACAATAAACATGGAAGAAAGTGATGTGCCCTGTATTACGTTCTGTATTACTACATGACGGTCATGCTAATTCAACGCTAAAGGAGTGAGACTACTTGCAGTGCTGAGAAAGTATTTGCCGTGGTCGGTTAATGTGCACTGTGACTGGCGTCATCGAGAAACCTCAGCGTCAGTCAACAAGCAACTTATTGCAGACTTTTTCTAGTGCTCCGTGGAAAATGTTGCATACACAAAAGAAACGCGTCTGATGCTGCAAATATCCTATTTGTCAGATGCGTTTAGTTGGTGTGGGCGCCTTCAAAGTAGGACACATTTGAACCCACAAACGTCTGCTTTCTCTCCTTCTAGTGCAGAAAACGTTTCTATACGTCTTTTTTTTCTTGAGTCCTCTGTCTCTTCTTTCTAGTGGATTTCAAGACCGCTAGTCAAAAATCAAAATAGTGCCACACTCAGGGAAAGAACGTGTGGAAGGCAAACACAAAATCCTGCATCGCTGTTCTAGGCAAGGTCCTAGTGGAAGTGGCTTGTCGTCGCCTTCTTCCGACCTGTTGCGAAGCGTCAAGTGTGTGTGTGTGTGTGTGGAATACTGTGATGAATGGTTGTACAGTGTAGAGTTGGGACTATGTTGTTATGGATGATGGGAAGGGAGGGGGGGACACACTGGCAGTGAAAAGCTCCCACAACCAGGAGGCGAACAGGTTTACTTCAGAGTCGAGAGCCGCCGAACAGTCGTGCCTTAGAGACCTCGGCTACAGACGCAGGTCAAGAATACTAGTAGCTCGACTTTAAACATATCACAGCGTAACGACACAGTTCAAAGTCGGAAAAAGAGTCGAGCATTTGTACTGCACAACACATAGTGCCACAGAAATGCGAAGTTTTTTTTTATTATGGTAATACACGAGGCCTTAGTATTGGTATATGTGAAAAACATAGTATTCCTGAAAAGAGCACTCCACCATTGTCAGTGCGATATGATTCGGTCTGGAATACGTCATGTTAAATGAAATTCTGACGTAGGCCTGAACAAGATTTCGGCGGATGAGACTAGGCAAACTGTTCTTGTTCCACTGGCACCAGAACTCTGCCACAACACTGGTAGAAGAATGGCTGGTCCTAAGTAAATGTCAATACGAATACGTGTAGAATATTATTGACACAGCTTAGCGCCTATGTCACAAGATCTGCAGGAATATATTACACAATATTTCAGTTACGTCCTTGCTGATACATCATAGTAATCACGTGAAGGATTATTTTACTTTTTTTAAAAAAAGTTACGTCGCCATCATTTTTCAGCACCGTGTGCCGGTGACCTAGAAGTGTGCCTTATGACCACAGAGCGTGGATGACAGCGTCGCTTATGACTCCCGCTGATTTCAACCTTTTTTTTTAACAGCAACACAGAAAGCCAGGCAAGCAAGCAAACACATAAATTTTACCGGACACTCCCCCCAGGAAGAAATTATAGCTCCCGCGACGTGCTGAAAGAGAGCGGGACGTCAAGTCATTATCTTTATTCCAGCCCGCTCCGGCCAGAGGCGAGGCCGCATTTTTCTCGCGCCTAGAAAAATCACCAGCATCTGCGACGTTACATGAAGGCAGCGGCGGCTTAATCCCGGAGACGGGGCGCGGCTCTGCACCTGGCGGCCACTGTCACCGCACACTTAGCGCTGGCCACTGAGTGCGAAACATGAAACATCTGTCAAACATAAAGCTTACACGCTCCAAGTTACACACTAGCCGTAGCCACTACTCAGCTTTCAAAATTTGTCTTCTGTGTACTCTCATTATTACCATACAGGTCGTTACTTATCCTTGCATTGTATTATCTCCATACCAATTACACTACTGGCCATTAAAATTGCTACACCCCGAAGATGACGTGCTATAGACGCGTAATTTAACCGACAGGAAGAAGATGCTGTGATATGCAAATGATTAGCTTTTCAGAGCATTCACACAAGGTTGGCGCCGGTGGCGACACCTACAACGTGCTGACATGAGGAAAGTTTCCAACCGATTTCTCATACACAAATAGCAGTTGACCGGCGTTGCCTGGTGAAACGTTGTTGTGATACCTCGTGTAAGGAGGAGAAATGCGTATCATCACGTTTCCGACTTTGATAAAGGTCGGATTGTAGCCTATTGCGATTGCGGTTTATCGTATCGCGACATTGCTACTCGCGTTGGTCGAGATCCAATGACTGTTAGCAGAATATGGAATCGGTGGCTTCAGGAGGGTAATACGGAACGCCGTGCTGGATCCCAACGGCCTCGTATCACTAGCAGTCGAGAGGACAGGCATCTTATCCGCAAGGCTCTAACGGATCCTGCAGTCACGTCTCGATCCCTGAGTCAACAGATGGGGACGTTTGAAGGACAACAACCATCTGCACGAACAGTTCGACGACGTTTGAAGCATGGACTATCAGCTCGGAGACCATGGCTGCGGTTACCCTTGACGCTGCATCACAGACAGGAGCTCCTACGATGGTGTACTCAACGACGAACGTGGGTGCACGAATGGCAAAACGTCATTTTTTCGGATGAATCCAGGTTCTGTGTACAGCATCATGATGGTCGCATCCGTGTTTGTCGACATCGCGGTGAACGCACATTGGAAGCGTGTGTTCGTCATCGCCATACTGGCGTATCACCCGGCGTGTATTGGGTGCCATTGGTTATACGTCTCGGTCACCTCTTGTTCGCATTGACGGCACTTTGAACAGTGGACGTTACATTTCAAATGTGTTACGACCCGTGGCTCTACCCTTCATTCGATCCCTGCGAAACCCTACACTTCAGCAGGATAATGCACGACTGCATGTTGCAGGTCCTGTACGGGTCTTTCTGGATACAGAAAATGTTCGACTTGTGCCCTGGCGAGCACATTCTCCAGATCTCTCACCAAATGAAAACGTCTGGTCAATGGTGGCCGAGCAACTGGCTCGTCACAATACGCCAGTCACTACTCTTGATGAACTGTGGTATCGTGTTGAAGCTGCATGGGCAGCTGTATCTGTACACGCCATCCAAGGTCTGTTTGACTCAATGCCCAGGCGTATCAAGGCCGTTATTACGGCCAGAGGAGGTTGTTCTGGGTATTGATTTCTCAGGATCTATACACCCAAATTGCGCGAAAATGTAATCACATGTCAGTTCTAGTATAATATATTTGTCCAATGAATACCCGTTTATCATCTGCATTTCTTCTTGGTGTAGCAATTTTAATGGCCAGTAGTGTACGTACAAAGCAGGGTGGAAACATATGCTTCTCTTCACAAACTGTTTGTTAACTTTTATATCGGAATAGAACATTTATGCACAAAATTGAATTTATCCTTGTCGGTGCAGCACCTGACTTTAAAAAGATTCGTAATCTGCCTATCACTGCCGTACTTTCGTTACAGATTTCGACTGACACTCTTTAAGCAACTCTTCCTCCTAACACGAATGCAAGGCTTCATGACACTGGTACCATTCTATAGAGTGTCCGGGTTAGATGTATAAAAAACGTTTATTTATTTTATTAAGGTTTATAGCTTTATTTGTCCAAAATTGTACACAGGAGCTCAAACATTTTTATGCGTGTTGGTACAGCTCATTTGGACACAGTCTGTAGCTTGAAGAGATATCGAAACGATACTCTACTTCTCTCCCCAAGTTCATAAGAGCCGCTCGGAGTGGCCGTGCGGTTTGAGGCGCCATGTCACGGATTGCGCGGCCCCTCCCGCCGGAGGTTCGAGTCCTCCCTTAGGCATGGGTATGTGTGTTGTTCTCAGCATAAGTTAGTTTAAGTAGTGTGTAAGTCTAGGGACCGATGACCTCAGCAGTTTGGTCCCTTTGGAATTCACATACATTTGAACATTTGTTCATAAGAATGGCAGGTGTTATGACCTCTACTGCAGCTTAGACCTGTTGTCTCAACTCTGCGAGAGCTTGAACCCATATTCTCTTAACAATATCCTTGGTAAATTTACAAGCACTGAAATCCATCAGAGTCAGAGCTGGAGACCGAGGGACCAGGCAATGGAACTCCCCATTTCTACCCAACGGCTCAGGAAACGTTTCATGCAAAAATGTGGTAACATCCCCATGATAGTGTGGAAAGGGGTACCATTCTAATGTAAAATGACGTCAGGAGACGTCTTTGGAACTGCACACTTCGCCATCATGTCGAGATAGTTGTGCCCTGTCACTGGCGTGCATGCGTCATGCGAGTCAGCGCAGCTCATCAAATGGAGACGATCACATCTTGGAGAGTGTCTCTATGGATTTCGTTTTTACCCAATAACATAAAATAAAACGTCCCGTTCCTTCGCTATAAAGATTTGTCTGTGTATACATCTAGCTCGGACACCCTGTATCTTTTGCAAACACACACAATTTACCATCATAGTGTGGCTTCTTCATCGGTCGATGCACGGATTAACTAATCTATGACAGTGTGAACATCGGAAACTGTAAACCTCCACGTCACGTCCCCAGCACACTTATCCCATCTACTGATTCGAATTTGTTCCCTCTCGGGACAACAGGCTAGTAGGCGGCTCTCTTGTAGTATTTGTGTGTACTCAATTTGAAAAAAAAAAAAAAATGGCTCTGAGCACTATGGGACTTAACATCTTAGGTCATCAGTCCCCTAGAACTTAGAACTACTTAAACCTAACTAACCTAAGGACATCACACACATCCATGCCCGAGGCAGGATTCGAACCTGCGACTGTAGTAGTCCCCACGGTTCTGGACTGCAGCGCCTAGAACCGCAAGACCACCGCGGCCGGCTCAATTTGAAAACATGAATTTTGTAAATGAGTCCACAATCATATAATCGCACTTCGTTTGTAAATGTCCGTCTTTACCACATTTTTATATTTTTCATTTACAATCCGCTATTACCAGTTTCTGCTACTGCCATACTTAGATCCGTTACAAATAAAAAAAAAAAAAAAACAGTTGCGTAACCAACTAAGTTCGACTAGCTAAAGCAAAATCTATAAAGGCTTGCTGATACATAAGAAAAATAATATATCTAAATGATTAAAAGCCATGTATACTAGCCATACATACCTTAATATATTATGATATAGGTATTAACATCAAAATCTATACCAGTGGGTACAAATTAAGTGCTGGTGACGGCCATGATGCATGTCGTATTTATACAAATAACTGAGGCCAGCAGATGGCACTACAGCTAGGGAACATGACTGACCAGTGTCGTAAATTTAATAGTTAAAGTACAGTATGCGTAGTCATTAACTAAAATTTCTTCACATGGCAACATATGCGTCTGACAATAAACCATGAACTAACATACAATATGTGGAATTAGATTCATACTTCAAATCCACATAAAATGTGTAAAGAGAAATAATGGGAAGCTCCTAGCTGGAAAAGTCAATAACACACAATTGTGTAAAAGGCAGAGTGAAAAGTCTGAAACTGATATCATATCTATAAATCGAAATCTTCCAGCGTGACAAAACAATTGAACCATAACCGTAAGTCTAAGGTAATAAAACAGTGACTGTTAATTAAAAACTCGAAAGCGGTATCTCTATGGCGCCGCCTCGTGGCTTCTCTGTATGAAGTTCTAGTTTTCCTGTGGCGGAGCTTGCGGAAGAAGGCCCAGTGTGGTCAAGACGGGCCTTGACAAGTAAATTTGTGACTCTCGTCAGTGGGATTTAGCCGGCCGCTGTGGTCGAGCGGTTCTAGGCGCCTCAGTCCGGAACCACGCGGCTGCTACGGTCGCAGGTTGGAATCCTGCCTCGGGCATTGATGTGTGTGATGTCCTTACGTTAGTTAGGTTTCAGTAGTTCTAAGTCTAGGGGACTGATGACCTCAGATGTTAAGTCCCATAGTGCTTAGTGCTCGAACACACTGGAATCGGAGAATTATCCAGCTGTAGCCCCCTCCCCGTTTCCTTAATCCACTTCTAAAAACAGACAAATGATAAATATGTGTTCACCATCGCTACGTGCTACTCCTATTTCAGGGCCTTCCTGTAGGATATTTCATAGAGCGTTTTGCCTTTCGAGTTGATTGGAGTGGGCAAAATACACCAGAAGTGGTTTTGAGCTCCGTGGGTCTAGCGGCAACCACTGGGATCAGAAAGCAGCAATGCATGTCATTGGCTGCTCCGTTAAGGTGGCTAAGTACAAGGTAGACATGACTCACGCAGGTAAACCAGAGCATGTTCCTTACGAAAGTTTCTGTTTTCATTCAGCTGAATGTTAGACAATTTCCTATTTCCAGCATCACGTAAGGTTGAAAGAACAGAAGCTCGTAGAATATAGGGTATCTGATAAAAATATCCTGACATGATAGGCGTAATTGACTGTTAGATGACACGGGAGGCGAACCTGCCGGGTTACAGGGGCAGGGAGAATTGTGTTGTCAGCGGAGATGCAGTTCACCAGAATGGATCGGTCGGGAGAGGTCAAGGACTTCGGACGCGGACTTGTCATTGGACGTCAGCTAAGTAACAAATCCATATGAGATATTTCGTCCCTTCTAAAAGTGCCGAGTGGACAGTTGGAAACATGACTGTGAAGTGGAAACGCGGAGGAACAACCACGGTTAAAACGAGACCAGGCAGACCTTACGTACTGACGGACAGGCACTGTCCAGCATTGTGGAGGATGGTTGTAAAAAATCGCATGATATCGCGGAAGAGATCACTCGTCAGTTCCAAAGTGCTACCAGACGGCCAGCCAGCGCAGTGACTGTGGCTAGGGAGTTACAAACAATGGGGTACAATGATCCAGCAAATCCTCATGAGCTACACAGTTCTGAAGTCAGTAACACGCAACGCCTGAGGCGCTGTAAAGAGCGAAGCTACTGGACAGTGGATGACTAGGAACGAGTTAGAGTGATGAATCATACTATACCCAGTGGTAATGCAATGGAATGGTTTGGGTTTGGCGAATGCCTGGAGAACATAAGGTTCAAAATGTTTCAAATGGCTCTGAGCACTATGGGACTTAACATCTATGGTCATCGGTCGCCTAGAACTTAGAACTACTTAAACCTAACTAACCTAAGGACATCACACAACACCCAGGCATCACGAGGCAGAGAAAATCCCTGACCCCGCCGGGAATCGAACCCGGGAACCGGGGCGCGGGAAGCGAGAACGCTACCGCACGACCACGAGCTGCGGCCAAGAGAACATAAGGTACCATCATATGTAGAGACAAAGACAAGTATGGAGGAGTTGGTGTTACAGTACCGAGACGTCTTTCGTGGTTGGAGTGTAGTTCACCTATCGCACCAACGAAGTCGCTAAATGCGGAAGGATATGCACTGCGTACTGTAGAGGAACAGTTCGAAGACTATGAATGTTTATATCAGCATGAAAATGCACCCTGTCGAGAAAAGGAGAATATCCAAGGCAAAGGTTTGTGGACAGTAACATTCCTGAAATGGAATGGCCTTCCCAGAGTTCCGACCTGCACCTTATGAAACACCTTTGAGATGAGTAATATCGCAGACTTTGCTCCAGTCCGCAGCGTCCAACATCACTACCTTCCTTGGTTTCGACTCTAGATGAAGAATGGGCTGCCATTCTTCCACAGACATTGACACACCTCATTAAAAGTGTCCCCGGCACAGAACAAGCCGCCACAAAGGCGAAGGGTTGACGCACCCCATATTAATGTCAACTAACAGGTGTCCGGATTGTTTTGATTGATAGTGCATACGTCAGTTTGTACTTACGGATGACGCACACAGCTTCTACATCTACATTTATTCTCCGCAAGCCACCCAACGGTGTGTGGCGGAGGGCACTTTACGTGCCACTGTCATTACCTCCCTTTCCTGTTCCAGTCGCGTATGGTTCGCGGGAAGAACGACTGTCTGAAAGCCTCCGTGCGCGCTCGAATCTCTCTAATTTTACTTTCGTGATCTCCTCGGGGGGTATAAGTAAGGGGAAGCAATATATTCGATACCTCATCCAGAAGCGCACCCTCTCGAAACCTGGCGAGCAAGCTACACCGCGATGCAGAGCGCCTCTCTTGCAGAGTCTGCCAATTGAGTTTGTTAAACATCTCCGTAACGCTATCACGGTTACCAAATAACCCTGTGACGAAACGCACCGCTCTTCTTTGGATCTTCTCTATCTCCTCCGTCAACCCGATCTGGTACGGATCCCACACTGATGAGCAATACTCAAGTATAGGTCGAACGAGTGTTTTGTAAGCCACCTCCTTTTTTGATGGACAACATTTTCTAAGCACTCTCCCAATGAATCTCAACCTGGTGCCCGCCTTACCAACAATTAATTTTATATGATCATTCCACTTCAAATCGTTCCGCACGCATACTCCCAGATATTTTACAGAAGTTACTGCTACCAGTATTTGTTCCGCTATCATATACTCATACAATAAAGGATCCTTCTTTCTATGTATTCGCAATACATTACATTTGTCTATGTTAAGGGTCAGTTGCTACTCCCTGCACCAAGTGCCTATCCGCTGCAGATCTTCCTGCATTTCGCTACAATTTTCTAATGCTGCAACTTCTCTGTATACTACAGCATCATCCGCGAAAAGCCGCATGGGACTTCCAACACTATCTGCTAGGTCATTTATATATATTGTGAAAAGCAATGGTCCCATAACACTCCCCTGTGGCACGCCAGAGGTTACTTTAACGTCTGTAGACGTCTCTCCATTGACAACAACATGCTGTGTTCTGTTTGCCAAAAACTCTTCAATCCAGCCACACAGCTGGTCTGATATTCCGTAGGCTCTTACTTTGTTTATCAGGCGACAGTGCGGAACTGTATCGAACGCCTTCCGGAAGTCAAGAAAAATAGCATCTACCTGGGAGCCTGTATCTAATATTTTCTGGGTCTCATGAACAAGTAAAGCGAGTTGGGTCTCACACGATCGCTGTTTCCGGAATCCATGTTGATTCGTACATAGTAGATTCTGGGTTTCCAAAAACGACATGATACTCGAGCAAAAAACATGTTCTAAAATTCTACAACAGATCGTCGTCAGAGATATAGGTCTATAGTTTTGCGCATCTGCTCGACGACCCTTCTTGAAGACTGGGACTAGCTGTGCTCTTTTCCAATCATTTGGAACCTTCCGTTCCTCTAGAGACTTGCGGTTCACGGCTGTTAGAAGGGGGGCAAGTTCTTTCGCGTACTCTGTGTAGAATCGAATTGGTATCCCGTCAGGTCCAGCGGACTTTCCTCTGTTGTGTGATTCCAGTTGCTTTTCTATTCCTTGGACACTTATTTCGATGTCAGCCATTTTTTCGTTTGTGCGAGGATTTAGAGAAGGAACTGCAGTGCGGTCTTCCTTTGTGAAACAGCTTTGGAAAAAGGTGTTTAATATTTCAGCTTTACGCGTCTCATCCTCTGTTTCAATGCGATCATCATCCCGGAGTGTCTGGATATGCTGTTTCGAGCCACTTACTGATTTAACGTAAGACCAGAACTTCCTAGGATTTTCTGTCAAGTCGGTACATAGAATTTTACTTTCGAATTCACTGAACGCTTCACGCATAGCCCTCCTTACGCTAACTTTGACATCGTTTAGCTTCTGTTTGTCTGAGAGGTTTTGGCTGCGTTTAAACTTAGAGTGAAGCTCTCTTTGCTTTCGCAGTAGTTTCCTAACTTTGTTGTTGTACCACGGTGGGTTTTTCCCGTCCCTCACAGTTTTACTCGGCACGTACCTGTCTAAAACGCATTTTACGATTGCCTTGAACTTTTTCCATAAACACTCAACATTGTCAGTGTCGGAACAGAAATTTTCGTTTTGATCTGTTAGGTAGTCTGAAATCAGCCTTCTCTTACTCTTGCTAAACAGATAAACCTTCCTCCCTTTTTTTATATTCCTACTAACTTCCATATTCAGGGATGCTGCAACGGCCTTATGATCACTGATTCCCTGGTCTGTACATACAGAATCGAAAAGTTCGGGTCTGTTTGTTATCAGTAGGTCCAAGATGTTATCCCACGAGTCGGTTCTCTGTTTAATTGCTCGAGGTAATTTTCGGATAGTGCACTCAGTGTAATGTCACTCGATGATCTGTCCCTACCACCCGTCCTAAACATCTGAGTGTCCCAGTCTATATCTGGTAAATTGAAATCTCGACCTAAGACTATAACATGCTGAGAAAATGTATGTGAAATGTATTCCAAATTTTCTCTCAGTTGTTCTGCCACTAATGCTGCTGAGTCGGGAGGTCGGTAAAAGGAGCCAATTACTAACCTAGCTCGGTTGTTGAGTGTAACCTCCACTCATAATAATTCACAGGAACTATCCACTTCTACTTCACTACAGGATAAGCTACTACTAACAGCGACGAACACTCCACCACCGGTTGCATGCAATCTATCCTTTCTAAACACCGTCTGTACCTTTGTAAAAATTTCGGCAGAATTTATCTCTGGCTTCAGCCAGCTTTCTGTACCTATAACGATTTCAGCTTCGGTGCTTTCTATCAGCGCTTGAAGTTCCGGTACTTTACCAACGCAGATTCGACAGTTTACAATTACAATACCGATTGCTGCTTGGTCCCCGCATGTCCTGACTTTGCCCCGCACCCGTTGAGGCTGTTGCCCTTTCTGTACTTGCCCAAGGCCATCTAACCTAAAAAACCGCCCAGCCCACGCCACACAACCCCTGCTACCCGTGTAGCCGCTTGTTGCGTGTAGTGGACTCCTGACCTATCCAGCGGAACCCGAAACCCCACCACCCTATGGCGCAAGTCGAGGAATCTGCAGCCCACACGGTCGCAGAACCGTCTCAGCCTCTGATTCAGACCCTCCACTCGGCTCTGTACCAAAGGTCCGCAGTCAGTCCTGTCGACGATGCTGCAGATGGTGAGCTCTGCTTTCATCCCGCTAGCGAGACTGGCAGTCTTCACCAAATCAGATAGCCGCCGGAAGCCAGAGAGAATTTCCTCGGATCCATAGCGACACACATCATTGGTGCCGACATGAGCGACCACCTGCAGATGGGTGCACCCTGTACCCTTCATGGCATCTGGAAGGACCCTTTCCACATCTGGAATGACTCCCCCCGGTATGCACACGGAGTGCACATTGGTTTTCTTCCCCTCTCTTGCTGCCATATCCCTAAGGGGCCCCATTACGGGCCAATTATGCAAACCGCTGTGAGTTTACGTCGGCCGTTGTGGCCGAGCGGTTCTAGGCCCTTCAGTCTGGAACCGAGCGACCGCTACGGTCGCAGGTTCGCATCCTGCCTCGGGCATGGATGTGTGTGATGTCCTTAGGTTAGTTAGGTTTAAGTAGTTCTAAGTGGACTCCCACGCTAGAGAATCCAGAATTCTATTTTTCCATACATGCATCCGTTTCAGGCATTCGGTGGATGCCCTGAATGGCTCAATACAAAGGCCGAGATGATTCCTTTGCAAAGAACACGGATGTCTTGTGTCACTGTCCTTGTTCATCCTCGTCATCGACGGGGCGTTATATCCTAATCGTCCTTCAAATGGTTCAAATGGCTCTGAGCACTATGGGACTGAACATCTGAGGTCATCAGTCCCCTATAACTTAGAACTACTTAAACCTAACTAACCTAAGTACATCACACACATCCATGCCCGAGGCAGGATTCGAACCTGCGACCGTAGCGGTCACGCGGTTCCAGACTGAAGCGCCTAGAACCGCACGGGCACACCGGCCGGCAATCGTCCTTCCCTGCTCCCACATGTTATTTGGACAACTTGATTTAGGTTTACCATTTCTACCGTCGGTCACTTCAGGCCGGTTCCTCCCATAGTATTAAGGTTCTTTTCTTCCTCATTTTCAACCAAATAAGCAACTAGTATTGCTGTAATTTCGTGTAGGAGGAAGGATGAAGTAAACAACAAAATCTTTAAAAAGTGAACACAATTTGGTTGGAGCTCCCGCTCTAACTGCTTTCTGTCGTTTGCAGTGACGACTGCTTTCATTGAAGAACTGGAAGAACTGTATACACGCAGCGACTTCCGTTTGTATTCAGCAGAGGTGCTGTGAATGGAGAACGGGTGCTAAAGGGAACAGCGGCTCTATTCGCAGGCTCCCGGCGGGAGACGCTGCAAAATAAACGACAGCCGCAGCCGCGGTCGTTGCGCCCCGTATCGAGCGCCATCGGAACGAGCTGGCTGGCCGGTTTGCATAATTACTCCTTTTCGCTTCGCGTGCAGTTTTGCAGGTAACGAAAAATCGAACGAAAAGCTATTCGCAGCCGGCCACCCGGCCAGTAAGCTTAAAGGAAATGAAAACAGCGGGATGGAGACTGGTGCGCGTGTTGCCGATCAGCAGGCACGGCCACGCATCGTGGACGAGGACACGGCCGACAAGCTTCTTCCTCGTGCGTTGCAAGTAAGCGCTGTGGACAGTCGCTCGACGCAGTTCGGTCACTGTCGCAAATGTTGTTTCTACTGGTTTCGCGAAGTCCTATCGGGAACTAATACAAGTACATACAGAGGAGCGCGATCAGTAGAAAATAGCTACTAAGTGTTCCAGATGAACAGCGTGTGATATAAACGCTGGCGGACAGCTGTTAAACAAGAAAACGTAATTTACTGAATCTAAGAATGAGGAAATTAAACTTTTTTTGGTAAATATAGTTAGTGTTTAACATCACGTCAATGTCGATCTTATTAGAAATAAAGCACTAACTTAATTGGTGAGGGAAGGGGAAGCTAATCGCCTTAGCGGAGGGACGATCGGGTGAATAAGAGCTCCCCACCACGACGCGAAGGCCCAAGAGATGTCTAACGTCTGTCATGCGGCGTCGGTATGGAGGAGCATGTGGTTAACAGATCGCTCTTCCGCCCCTTTCACAGACTTTCCAGTCCGTCGAGCCGCTACTATTGGTCAACTAGCTCCTCAATTGTCGACGCCACTCTGAGTGCATCCAGTACCAAGGAAACATCCTTGTCCGTATCGGGAATCGAACCCGGGTCCTCTGCATGGCACCTATCTACGCCGACCACTCAGCTACGGAGGCGGACGATCGGGTCGAAAGGCTTAGGTGATTTAAGCTACTCGTCATCATCATCATTATCATCATCATCATCATCACCATCACCATCAGCCATTTCAGTCACTTGGTGATGAGGCCTCCTTGACTCTTTGAACGGCGTGCAACACAGAATCCCAGCAGGTTCTTCTATCTCTGCCAGCCTTGGGCTTCCTGCTGCTAGTTGAAACCAACTTCCTTTCGTAGCTCAGTACCATTTCAAGGTATTTACTCCTTCCACTATGTCACTGACTGTTGTTTCTCTGATACTTACTGCTGTCGTTCTATCTTTCTGTACCCTAACATTGATCTTTCCATTGCTCTTTGATCTACTATGAGTTTACTAACAATGAACTCATTTAATGACGATGTCTCACAGCCATAAATTATTCCTGGTAGGATACATCGGTCAAAAACAATGTTTTTCCAGATCAGCCGCCATCTTAAACTTTAAAACTGAAGAGTATCTTTCGTACGTTTGCGAGTTCAATTTAATACTCGAATTATTCCTGTTTTTAAGTCCGCTTTCATATTTACACGTTGACCCAGATAGAAATATTTTGTAATCCTTTTGTTGGCTTGTTGGTTGATTTGGGGGAGGGGACCAAACACCGAAGTCACTGTCCCATCGGATTAGGGAAGGATAGGGAGTGTGAGTCCAGTGCCTTAATCACAGTGCAGTCTCGTCTATCAATACCGGCACTGGCCGATTACTCCCAGCGCGTGTGTTTCACCGAATACCTGCTAACGTCTCAGTGACAACTAAGATCACGACCCACTCTGCGGTGACCAAACTCGATGTACGAAAAAACTGTATCCCTTAAGTTACTAATATGAAAACATGTAGCTACAGGCAAGGTGACTAGGTGCTGTCGGCGTGTAAGTTGATAGGGAATGTTACAGACCAAGTCCAGTCTAGTTTTTAAAGTTTGGTAATGAAGCTGAAACGCGAATTAAGACCCGTAGACGAGCTGTGACATACAAGTGACATTATGACTATAACGGTATATGGGTTCTGAAAAATTCATTCTGTCCAATCGGCGGTTGTCCATAAACCCCTCCAAAGAATTACATATTACATCATGGATCTTCGTCATGCAGATTCTATACTTTGTTTCCATTTCGAAAAAATTCTTATTGGCTTCGCTTGGCACGTAAACAGCATAATATTTATTTTAACTAGTTGAACGCACGTCAGATTTTTGTAAAATCTGTTTTATTCAACTGATATCTGTTTCAAACGAAAGCTCTATCTTCAACATTCGCAGTGTTATCCGAGGTGCTCAATCGTGGACTGATGATGCATTTGTATTAACAAAGGGTCATGTGGGAAATATTAGGCGGTATTAAACAGTGCTGTAGCTTCCTTTATATTGATTTTCCTATGACGCTTTCATTTATTTATTAACGCATTCTTCATCGACTGCACCTTTATGCTATTGAAGAAGAGTATACTTTGGCACCATAGGACACCGTGTTTCGCTCTCTCTCTCTCTCTCTCTCTCTCTCTCTCTCTCAAACAGAACGCTATGCTCGACGTGTCATCGACACATTCGTACAATCATTTACTCTGAAACGTAAGTCGCTGAAACGGAGTCAGCTAGAAACGCTTGCACTAGACTTTGAGCTACAGCAACTCGAAACTGAAATAGCATCACGTTATGGAAAAAATATAAAATTCACTGGTAACCTGAATGTTCTGGAATTAATTGAATTTGGCGAGTCTTCTTACTATTGTTTGTTTATCTCAACTTCTTTAATTTCCGCAAGACTATTAATGTAATGTAAATGGATGTCCTGTCCCTGTAGTAGCCATGGCTAAGAGAATGCGTAAAAATCACCTTTATAAGAGGACCTCGTTGTTGAGGAGCCTTCCATGTGTTATATGGGTAACATGTTATGTTGAGAAGAAAGCTAAAAGAGCACACATCTTGCTTCCTGATGGCCAAGCCTATTACGAGAGGAATTTTCCAAGAAGAATGGCGTCGGTCCTAGAGCGCCTCTGGAATAAACGCGTTATAGCTCACTCTTTATGAGAGGGCATTCAGAAGTGCTAGTCTGACTAATCAGAAGAATTTTCCCTGCCGTTTTATTTGGGGCCGCGGAGCGCGCGCACGTGTATACGAACCAATCGAGGCTGCCGCTGCCGTCACGTGGCAGCGGTTCCCACAGAAGCGCCCCCGACGTTTTATCTCTGTCCGCTCCAGGGAATAATCCCGCCTAATGTATGGATGATTATTAACATCGCGATCGCTGTTTAAGAGACTGGCCGGAGAGAAAGTGGGAGTCCTTTGTGCGCGGACGGCTGTCGCAGTGCAGTCATTAGGCCTGACGGTTCTCTCGTCGCTACAAGTGGGTTACGGCCGCTGCCAGTTACACCTCACTAAGTACTTGGCTGCTCTTTCTCTCCAGATAGACTGGAGATCTTATGGACGGCGCGCCAGCGTCACATGTTACCGCCCAAGCGGGTCGTGAGCACGTCAGGACGTAGTCCCCGCCTTTCCTTTGACGTTATGGCGTTCGATGGTAGACATTTCGCTGACCACATGAAAGCTGACATTATCTGGGCTGTGGAGCCACCTAAGAAATGTAACATTGCTCACAGCGTGTCCGAGAAATCCTCGTATCCCTCGGTCAAAACAGTATATTGTACATTAGACTACTTGCACATAAAAACTATAATGCCTGACAAAAAAGCGAAGCATCCATAAGACATGGTCGGGTGTCACTGTAACTTAGTATACGTATATCCCATTGGCGGGTATATAAATGATTAAGAGTTTCAGTTATCGGTGACAGGTGTTTAGTGTTGTCACCATGCCTGGCAAGGTATACAGGGTGTTACAAAAAGGTACGGCCAAACTTTCAGGAAACATTCCTCACACACAAACAAAGAATATATGTCATGTGGACATGTGTCCGGAAACGCTTACTTTCCATGTTAGAGCTCATTTTATTACTTCTCTTCGAATCACATTAATCATGGAATCGAAACACACAGCAACAGAACGTACCAGCGTGACTTCAAACACTTTGTTACAGGAAATGTTCAAAATATCCTCCGTTAGCGAGGGTACATGCATCGACCCTCCTTCGCATGGAATCCCTGATGCGCTGATGCAGCCCTGGAGAATTGCGTATTGTATCACAGCCGTCCACAATACGAGCACGAAGAGTCTCTATATTTGGTACCGGGGTTGCGTAGACAAGAGCTTTAAAATGCCCCCATAAATGAAAGTCAAGAGGGTTGAGGTCAGGAGAGCGTGGAGGCCATGGAATTGGTCCGCGTCTACCAATCCATCGGTCACCGAATCTGTTGTTGAGAAGCGTACGAACACTTCGACTGAAATGTGCAGGAGCTCCATCGTGCATGAACCACATGTTGTGTCGTACTGTAAGGTACATATTCTAGCAGCAGAGGTTGAGTTTCCCGTATGAAATCATGATAACGTGCTCCATTGAGCGTAGGTGGACGAAACTAAAATGAGCTCTAACATGGAAATTAAGCGATTCCGGACACATGTCCACATATCTTTTCTTTATTTGTGAGTGAGGAATGTTTCCTGAAAGTTTGGCCGTACCTTTTTGTAACACCCTGTATAAGGGGCTTGAACAGCATCAGATATTGAGTGATCACTGTGAAGAACACAGATTTGCCGCGCGCTCTTAAGCTCCAACGGGCTTGCCGCGCACTCGTATGAGACAGCGTTATCAGCACCTGATAATAGTGTGAAATGGGCCTCACTGTGGGTCCCCATTTGGCCGGCTGGTCGAGTTGTGCAACATCCAGATTTGTGATGCATTCGGTCGTGAGAGTGGCCCAATGCTGGACAGCACGGGAACGTGATGACAAGCATACTCATCAAGTTTCTGGCCGACCACGTCTCACCACCATGTTGGAGGATCTCAGTTTGTGCGTCAAGCACATCGTAGCCCCTTCACGTCACCTGCCATGCGAGAACAAGTAATGGAGGCCCTGCAACATTATGTACCGTTCCGCACCACTTGTAGGGAACTGGTAGCAGCTAGGGAGTTAACGTCACATGCGTAGGATTCCATCAACACCATAACATAAACTGTTGTGTTTGGAGTGTTGCTGTGACTGAGAAGCGTGGGTTACTGATGAATTGCGTCACATTGTGTTCAGCGACAAATCGTGGTTCTGCATACCCCGGATGACCATCGTCTGCGAGTATGGCGGCGATGTGGGGATGTGTAGAGAGTTCCTGTTCTTCTAATGCTTTAGAGAAGGCACAGTGGTGTTACTCTTGTCGTCGTGGTGTGGAAAGGCCTCGGGTATATCTTCAGGTCACGGCTAGTAGTGATTGAGGGAACTCAAACGGTACAACGGTACATCACGGACGTTCTGCGTCCTCGTGTGTTATCTCGCATTCGACAGTGTCGTGATGCATTTTTCAACTCGACAATGCTCATCCACACTTTGCTCGTGTCTCTATGAACTGTCTACGTGATGTTACGATACTTGCGTGGCCAGAAAGGTCCCTACTTGAGTCCCCGGTAGAACACGTATGGGACCATCTTGCACGTCAATTCTCTTCCAATGACAGTATCCAGGATATTAAAGACCAGTTTCAACAGTTTTGGGCCAGCTTGCCTCAGGAGAGAATACGACGACTTCATGACACCCCTTCCGAACGAATCAGCGCATCCAGGCCAGAAAGAGGGGTGCAATGTCTTACTGGTAAGTGTCTCATAGTGCCTATTTTTTTGTAGATTTGACCCGATTTGTAATCATTGCAAGAACATCACACATCCTCTCAATCCGTGACGTTTCATCGTGTATTCTCCTCCATTTCTGGGTGCTTCACTTTCATGTCAGGCAGCGTGTGTACTCAGAGGCTCTGCATGTGTTCCAAATGGTTCAAATGGCTCTGAGCACTATGGGACTTAACAACTTAGGTCATCAGTCCCCTAGAACTTAGAACTACTTAAACCTAACTAACCTAAGGACATCACACACATCCATGCCCGAGGCAGGATTCGAACCTGCGACCGTAGCGGTCACGCGGTTCCGGACTGCAGCGCCTAGAGCCGCACGGCCACCACGGCCGGCTGTATGTGTTCCAATGTGCGATACACAGAGATCTGTGCCCTTCTATTTCCTCCTTGACTTCTTGCAGAGCATCTCAAGGGTTATGCTTCCAAATGCTCCTTAAAAATTTCCGTGCAATTCTTCCTTTCTCTTGTACCGACTTGGTTATTCGCCATAATGAGTCATCTAGCGTGGTAAGGCATGAGCTTCGTGGTATCCGTTTCAAGGTGATTGGAGGTATTAATCGCGGTTCTAAAGTGTCCAGATAATATTCACGTGCCATTAAAAGAAATATGGTCATAACAGTTATCCTTGTGTCGGCCCACATCACAGCATCAGGCTACTTCCTTTCCAACTCTTGCAACATAATGCTTATTTTTCTTGGATCAGGAAACAGCACTCCTCCTGTGTAAACAGCTGTATGTCGCATATTCATCAGAAAACAACACTGTTGAGCGAGACACGACATCTGGAATCTGTGCGAATTAAGTACAGCAGGCTGCCAGCCGCTGTCCCATATCGTTGTCACAAAATTCATTCACAAACATCGCTCCAAATGCCTCATACTGAAACAACTTTTTTTGAAATGTAGTCACGTAATGTTGACAGCTGTATTTGTAGTTCATGTGCTCTTTTGCGAATAAATTTCATTCGAGACTGTTGTATTGACTGAGCGACAGCGGCACACGTTTCCTCTCGCGTTTTCTTACGTCCGCTACGTGACCTGTCTCTGACACTGTCTGAAACAAAAGCACGTGTCTCGCAATCAAGCAGGGTTGCATTACGAGCTCTGGACTTGCCAAAGCGATCTGCGTACCCATTATCTCTGATACTGTATGCGCTGCCTGTATACGTTAGAGCACCTACACACACGCTCTAAACGTTGTTCAACACAGTAACTGTGTCCACTCTCATCAGACACGGCTTCACAATTGAAGCAATGCAATACTGATACAAAACAACACGTTACTGAAAACAATGCTTTTCGTCAGCTTGAAAACTGGAATACCACAAAAATAACTATTTATTTCCTCATTTGCTCAGAGTGAAAAGGGTATGGGGACTTCTCGGACACGCTGTAGACTTAGGGAACTACTTAAGTTGCAGAAATTTGGTTTTTAAAGGGTCCTGAATCATATTTACACTTAGAATATTGCTTTTTGCTTATGAAGCGTCAGGCATATACCACACACCAAACAGAGCGAGATGATACAAGTGAAAAATTTGCCATTGATATCAGAAATCGATTAGGGGAACACACATTGACTAATTCTGTCCGGTGTTGTGATACACAATATCGCCATCTCTCAATAGACAGCGTAAGCAGTGAATGACAGACCAAAACTCCATTGTTCTTTTTAAGCCTGACAAATGGTTCACTTGACACGGTCGTATAAGGTAATGCACACAATGTTAGCCTGCGATACAGGAAGGTAAGCCAGGCACGGACCGAACGTAGTCTACGGATCGACCTGACAATACTGATCTCGATCGAGCAATGTGGAGCAATCGTTAAACCGCTCGATTTATATTCGACTATGCTAATTCCGGTTTTGCCTGGTTGCATAAATCAGTTTATGTGAATACCAGGAAAACTACTTTCGTCCACCCCTTCCCATCACGTCTACGACTCCACCTTTGATGACTATGGAGCTTCATTCCTTCTGTTCGTCTCGTTATAGCAGACAGCCTACATCTAAATTTTGTGCGGTTTGCATAGCTTCTTTGGGTGAATGCTGTGCGATATCTTCGTTTGATTCACTGTTAAAGGCAATATGCCCCATCAGCAGCTGTTATTCTGGAAACTGCACACGAGCCTATTGGAAAAATGGAAATGAGCGTTTGGCGTCATTGGCCGGGAGGCCCCTCGCGGGGCAGGTCCGGCCGCCATATCGCAGGTCTTATTACATTCGGCGCCACATTGGGCGACCTGCACGCCGGATGGGGATGAAATGATGATGAACACAACACAACACCCAGTCCCTGAGCGGAGAAAATCTCCGACCCAGCCGGGAATCGAACCCGGGCCCAGAGGACGGCAATCCGTCACGCTGACCACTCAGCTACTGGGGCGGACACGAGCCTATTATTTTATGTCAATTATAGATTAGTTTCAGCGAAGCTCCTAACGGAAATGTCCCTGAGAGGCCAGGTCGACCTGTCAGTTCACACGCAAGAAGGTGATCTTACTCAAGAGGAAAACCTGCAGAAATTTATCATGCTATCATGTCAAGTTATCTGGCAATATCTGCACTCTACATTCGTTTCTGAGCTGATAAATAGGTGTTTTGAAGAACGATACGTAGATGCATATTCTGAAATCACTATTATTTTCTGAGAGTATTTGGACACCGAAAACTTGTTTACCTAGATTCGCTTCTTCGTTAGTTGTTTTGGAGTACGTGAAGAAGATTCAGTTACGGTTTCTTCCGATGAGTTTGTGTGCTGGAGCTCAATGTATCTGAAAAACAAGAGGAGGAGAGGTGGTGGCGTACATTTCGTGATAACCAGACTCTACCTCAATTCTGGAGCTAACTTCCGGACCTCTCCGTAGTGCTTCGTGGAATGAGATGGCGTGACACTGTTGATGGCAATCCTTCCTCCGGATGGGCACGTTACTCTGCCGACGTCCTTGGTGTTATTCGAGATGAGTAGGCTATGTGCCGGAAACAGATTAAACCCTCTCCTTTCTCTCTCACCAATGTCGAAAAATACAAAAACTCGACATTGCGCGGCTTACACACTTCCTGGTGACAGTGGTGGTCTAGCGGGTAGAGCACTACGCACTCGTCCTCGAAATACTGGATTCAACCTCGGATACGAGTGGGGATGGCGGGCCGGTGTGGACGAGTGGTTCTAGGCGCTTCAGTCTGGAACCGCGCGACCGCTACGGTCGCAGGTTCGAATCCTGCCTCGGGCATGGATGTGTGTGATGTCCTTAGGTTAGTTAGGTTTAAGTAGTCCTAAGTTCTAAGGGACTGATGACCTCAGATGTTAAGTCCCATAGTGCTCAGAGCCATTTTCGAGTGGGGATTTTTCGTCGTTCCAGGTCCTCCAGGATGGCCCCAGATCCACAAATCCAGCTATCAAATGAGTATCAGGGATATTTCCAGGGGGCAAAAGGTGGCCGGGGCGATTGGCCCACCACATTCCCCCTTCATTCCAGTGACGGACTTGTGTCACATACTTTGCCATTACACAATCATTACACTCAACTACTCAGAAAAATTAAACATACGCGCCCTCACTTGCAAAACGCTCAAGTGATGCCAATTAGAAAGATTTGCAACACGCTGTGGGTTCATTTCCATTCAGCTTCTCAGTTCAAAATTCTTGGCGCGATTTCCTAACATCAGACGCTTTAACTGTATATTATATAGTTTTCTTACCCTCTTAGTATCTCTGTTTCCTCTGCCCACCCATTTCCCAGTCCCTCTATTTCTCTCTTCCTCTCTTTTTGTTCTTGCTCCTCCTCTTCCTCCTCGGAAAAGTGCGTGTAGCTCACTGCGTTTAATTATTAGGATAACAGTTCGATATGACGAAGCTGACACAGTCGCAGTGTTTATGTTTCACGCGTAGTGGCAGTTTCGTATCTTTGACACCACTGTGTAGGCAGCACTAGCCTTGACTACCACAAGTATCGCAGAAGGCAAATGTAGTTCTTGCAGTGGCACATAAATCTGAGTGAGTAACAGAGCAGCGCGTGGCCTCCACGTCTGCAGCGAGGGCCATTACACCGTTAATGGGATGCACGAGACCACACGCAGCCGCAGATAAGGTTTTGCGTCTCGACCCCAGGTGCGGGGCGGCTTGTCGCTCGCTCTTCGTCCGCTCGGCGCAGCGGAAGGCTTACAGTTACAAAGCCCCAGTTCTGGAATTCGGTATTAGTACTAGCTGCTTGCCCTTACTCTCCCTCACTACACACCTCTTGCTCCTTCATCCATTTCCAGTGCTGAAAAAAAAAAAACCTATTTGGTGTTTGGTGTCAAATCGCTGCATTACTCCACAGGCTGTAATCGATAATTTTACAACGGTTTAATTTTTTTACTGTGACGCAGAGGAAGTCGAGACGAATGGTTTGATATAGGACACTTGTGGTCCACGAAGTTGGTACATTGCCACAAATTGGCCAACATAGACCACCTAGGCTATAGTGCGTGCATATCGCGCCAGATATTCAGATTCTTCTCACTCTCCTCGCGCAAACCATTAGTCACAGAGGGAAAAAAACGAGTAATACCTTTTTCGTACGAAATTTAATACAGTGTGGCTTTGTACTGGGGCTGCAGTTTTCGAGTTAGTCAAGAAAAACGTACAAAGGTGTTCTTCAAACGCTCCCCCACCATCACACTCACCCCCTCCCCCGGTCGGGAATGTTAGTATGTTGTTCGTGGCACTCCCTCCTACCACTGTACAAAAAATGAGAGACTACACTAATTATTTCCTATATTTGACAGTGTATATGGCCATTGCCTGGACTATGACGCCACTGGCTTAGTCGAGTACACCGTTAACATTATTAATTTAAACTTTCCCGTGAGAAACACAAAATACTTCTGTAAACGCTATGCAAAATTAATCACGTATACAATTCGATCTCAACTTAATCCATACAAGCAGTTGTTTCGTAGTAAGAAAGCCATACAAACTCGACAATTGTTAATCGAATGACGTTAAAAATCACAAACTGGGAAGCAACATTTACACAAAAGTCAAATCTACAATTTGTAAGTGCACGTCCAAGCCGGTATCGTAATAGCCCTCACGGAGACCATATAAGGCCGACACATGAGAAATAATTCGTGTAGTCACAAATTTTTGTACAGTGATAGGAGGAAGAGCCATTAACAACATAGTAAAATTCGTGAACTGTGCGGGGTGAGTGTTGTGGTGGGGGTGGGTGTGCGTTTGGTGGTCACTTTTGTGCGTTTTTCTTGAATAACTCCAAAACTGCGGCTTGTAGTGAAAACGTATCCTGTGTAAAGATAAACTAATATAAATTTCCTACAAGAAAGGTCGTATTCATTATTTCTCCGGGACTAATAGTTTGCAGGGAGAGAGCGAAAGATAATTGAAAACACTGACACGACACGCATGCATTGTACGTTAGGCGGTTCTTGCAGTTCAATTTGTGGTAGATTCCCGAAATGATGGACTATAATTGTCCTATGTCGAATTGTTCGTCTCGTCTTCGTCTGTTCCACTGTGGTACGTTGTAAACGATTATCCCTTACAGCCTACAGAGTAAATTCTCTAGTGATTACCAGCTCAGCAGATCAAGTCCCTTGAACTTTTGGCATAAGTAATTCAACATTTCAATGGCAAGCTGTTAATTAATGTCATCGAACTTTCGCGAAATCTGTCTCAACAACGATTATGCCTCACACTCAATACACATTTATTTTCAAGTAGTAGATCCCATAAATTACGCTGTGAAATTAGAAAGAAGGAGAAAGCATGTTTATTGGGCAAGGTTTACCTTTCGGAATGTAAAAGCTTTCATTCAGTAGCAACCCTTCCGGCCATCTCTTCGGATGAACCGAATTTAAATCAAGGAATATAGACTGGGCCACTGTGCTCCTGCACGTTTCTTTGCACAAGGCGGCACGTATAAATGTAACACCGTGCGAGGTGGCGCAGTGGTTAGCACACTGGACTCGAATTCGGGAGGACGACTGTTCAAACCCGCGTCTGGCCATTCTGATTTAGGTTTTCATGCAAATGCCGCGATGGTTCCATTGAATGGACATGGCCGATTTCCTTCCCCACCCTTCCATAATCCGAGCTTGTGCTCCGTCTCTAACGACCTCGTTGTCGACAGGACGTTAAACACTAATCTCCTCCTCCTCTAGAAGTAACGCTGATAAGATTTTCCGGTTTGCAGAAAACTTTGTGAAGTTTGAATGTTATCACCCTAACTAACTACTAACAACTGGCTTTCGATAAGAACACAGACGTGATAAGCTCGTATGTTGAATTTATTTCAGATATGGTGATAAGGAATTAGTAGGAGAAAGGTACTGTCTAAGGGGTCTTTGTAGTTTTATTTTGAAGTGTGCATAATGTAGGAAATGAGTAGCACTTGCAATTTTCGGAGACCAACTCTTGCGCTATTGGGCCACGCCGCTAATTAGATAGTGGGGTATTTTCCTGATAGTCACTGGAAACGATAGACATTAACAAACCCAATATCTGGCCGATTTTTTATTCTTTCGACGTTAAAATTCACGCCACACTCGTTGACCTCGTTTAAAGAGTAGTTCCAGATCGTTCCCTCCAATCCTCCAGTTGCTTCCCAATGGCTCTTATCCGACTCCAACATGAATATGCTAAATTTCTCACTCGATCACTGCTGCTTCGAGCGATTTAGGTCCAGTCAAAATATTGTGTACACTCCCACATTCAAGGCTCACTTGGCAATTTGCGTCAGTGCTAAATTGCAAGCGCCGCATAAAACTTTCAGCAGCACCGCCTTCTCGCGACTCTTACCGCCCCAAAAGGCTTGTAAAGTCTTGTAACTGCTTTACTCGTATCTAGCAATTTATCCTCTGCGAAGGTGTGACAACGGCCTCGACATATATCCTCCCAAGGTTTCGCAACATCGTGATCTCGGCTCCAACTTCGCAAATGCTTGCGAGTCCTCTTTAACCTTTCGTCAAAGTGGTCGTCCTGAGGTTTCGGTGGAGCCTGCTTGCTGGATAATGTCTGATATTGACCAGAATTTTCTGCACGATATCGGCGTCCAAAACAACGAAAAACGTACAGGCAGCTATTTAGCTCTGGTTCCGTTTTGGTATGAAACAGAACATTACAATCATGCGAAATCACTTGGAAATTCCATAAGTGTTGTTCACTACAGGCCCAGAGCAGCCCGCCAATGTATTGGTCACGACACCATCGCTTCGCTGTCCAGACCTCAGCGTCATTGATTATATATACAATCTACAACAATATCCCCTAAGCCAGCTGACAGTGTGTGGCGGAGGGTACTTTTGGTACAGTTATCTGACCCTCCACTACCCGTTCCACTCGCGAATGGCGCGTAGGAGAATGATTGTCGGTAAAACACTTTATTAGCTCTAATTTCTCGAATTTTCTCGTTCTGGTCATTTCGCGAGACTTACGTGGGAGGAAGTAATATGTTGTCTGAGCCTTTCCGGAAAATACTCTCCCAAAATTTCATTAGAAATCTACTCTGTGATGCACAACGCTCCTCTTGTAGCATCTGCCACTGGAATTTGTTGAGCATCTCTGTAACGCTCTCGCGCGTATTAAACAATCCCACGATGAAATTCGCCGCTCTTCGTTGGATCTTCTCTGCCTCCTCTATCAATCCTACCTGATAAGGGTCCCAGGTTCATCAACAATACTCAAGAATCGGTTGAACAAGCGCCTTATAAGCCACTTGCTTTAGTGGATGAATTACATTTCCTTAAGAATCTGCTTTTATTACTGTTTGTTTTACGTGGTTATTCCACTTAACGTTACTCCGTATATATACTCCTAGATATTTTACGGCAGATACCGTTTACAGCAATGTGTCATCAATAGTGTAGTTGTATAGTAGTGGTTTTTTTTCTGTGTATGCGAAATATATTACATTTATTGACATTTAGGGTCAACTGCCAGAGTCTGGACTATTCATCAATCATCTGTAGATCCTTCTGCAAATCTTTACTGTCTTCTAGCACTGTTACGTTTTATAGACAACCACATCATCTACGAACAGCCTTTAAAAGCTTCCGATGCATTCTACTATATCATTTGTTAAATTGTAAACAGTAACTGTCCTATCGTACTTCCTTGGGGTACTCCCTAAATTACCTTTACAGCTAAGGCGTTGCAGTCATGGATTGTGCGGCTGGTCCCAGCGGAGGTTCGAGTCCTCCCTGGGGCATGGGTGTGTGTGTTTGTCCTTAGGATAATTTAGGTTAAGCAGTGTGTAAGCTTAGGGACTGATGACCTTAGCAGTTAAGTCCCATAAGATTTCACACACATTTGACGTGTTGAGCTGTATCTGTATTTAGTCTTGAATCCAGTCGCAAATCTGGTCTACACGGTGGTGCGGGACAGTGTAAAATACCTTCCTGAAGTCGAGGAACAAGGCATCAACCTGCGCGCCGATGTCTGCAGCCCCATGGATCTCGTAGAGGAACAGAGCTTCGGAAGGTCCCTCCGGAATCCATGTTGATTATTTTAGAGGAGACTTTAGTTCTCCAAAAACGTCACAATTCTTGAGCATAAAACATGTTCCATAATTCCATAACAGGTTGAGGTCAGCGATACAGGCCTGCAGTTATTTTCGTCTGTCCTAAGATCCTTCTTGGAGACGGGGATGATGTGCAATTTTTCCGGTCGCTAGGTATCCTTCGTTGCTTCAGCGGTCTTCGATAAATTGCTGCTAGAAGAGGAGCTAGTTCAAGGGGAACCTCAGCTTCTGCCTTTCTGAACAGCGTAGCATACTTTGGCAGTCACCTTCGGTGAAGAGGAAAAATTCTCAGTAGCTTGATATAGTAGTAAACATAAATTACCTGGAATAGGATGAAGCTGTTTTTGATTGCTGAGTCAGTCAGCTATCACAGAGTTTACAGGAAGGATTAAACCGACTAATACCGGATCTTGACCTTGATCCGTAACGTAATGATGATATTGCGTGTGGCGTCATCGTGCGCAGAGATAGAATAGAACACCAACAATGTTAATTACGGTTGTGTCTCTGATGACAGACTGACCACTAGCGTAGTGTTTGTTCTAGGCTACGTTGGAAAGTGACAATTTGGTAGGAGTTGACGAAGCCAACGAATGTGATTTCATGAGAACAGCTAAAAGTTTTTACACATTTTGAATGTCGATGAGTAGTTTATGGTCATCATTTTTATGACCGTCATAAGTCAAAGTATCGGTGGTATCGGCAGATTCATTTGAAACGTCCCCTTTGAACAATTATACATGACTGTGCTTAAACTGTCACACAATATTTTTAGCGCAACGCAATCTGACTTTCAAAAATCCCTACAAAAGAATGGCCCTGACTAACATTAACCTATACGTTTCACAAATCACTTACCTAACAAAAATCTTGGTTACTCGAACTACTGCAATACAGCGAGCGCCACTACTGCCAGCTAAATAAAAGATTCAAACTACTGAAGGCACTAACTACTGATAGGCATAGTTAGCAAATGAAAGATTTTAATAGAGAACAAACAATGTATTTACCTTAATAGTGTTGAAAAATCATAATATACATAGCAGTTCATGACATCCAGTCTTACAAATTTCAAAACTCCGCCATTTCTCTCCCCACATCCACCACTGCTGGCGGCTCACCTCCAACTGCGCAACGCTACGCGCTGTTAACATCCAGCTGCCCAACACTACAGTGGCAGACAACAATGCAAACTAGCCACAGACTGCACACAGCACAGCCAGTGATTTTCATACAGAGCGCTACGTGGCGTTACCAATAATAAATCCTAAATAGCCTACTTACACAGTATTCTAGACCACAGGGTAAAGATAATGATATGGTGTACAACAGCCTCTTGGTTACATAACATCATGAGAAAATCATGAATACGAGAATGGCACGTTTAATTACGAAACACAGGAGCTGCAGCTCATTATTGACGAGTTAAGAAATTGTATAGTTCAGAAATTTTACGCCGTTCCTCGGAGGGCCGGCGCGTATGAGAACAAGCCGTGAGCTTCAGAATTCTTTTATCGCAGTTGACACAGGAACTACTCCCGAGCTGCCAATTCGCTGCTTCAACAAAGAGAAGCTATCGTGCCGTATCAGAGGCACGAAAGCCTGAGCCGAGCCTATGCTCAACCAAGTGGGCCCGGTGAAAGCCCGTCTACTACACACACTGTTATCTGCTGTACGTAATCGCCTGGCTATAAAATGTCACCTTGATGCTCAATACTGTCATCATTTCCAATGATTCTCTGGCTTTCGAATGTTCATTGCCGGTGCCTGTCAGACTACGGTCCACAATGTAACCAATCAGCATAAAAGCCACGCAACTTGTTTTGCTCTGTATTCAGATTGTGTTTATCAGATATTTGGTCGACAAATAATACCTAGGTTTCCATTAATGTTACTCACGTGCAGTGGTATTGATTATATCATTTGTACCACAATTTCTCGATTCTACGTAAGCGTACTATTGTGAAAATAGAGATAAATTTCTTAAACTTTTTTTGTAATGCAGTAATGAAACCTATCCACGAATGTAAGATGTTCGAGGTATTTTCTTAAAAGGTGAGTTCATTAGATGAAATCTCGAGAACATTTCGCGTTTCTACCACGGTGTCACGTCCTCCTTTTCCCAAATTCATACTGAAATAATTTGTGTACGAAAAAACATATTTTCATATTTTGATCACACACTTTTGCACAGCATAACGTCTCACTAAATTAACGGATACCACTTCAGTGTATCTGCAAGATTCAGTAATACAAATTTCATTCCAGATCCTTCACATTTAGTTTGCTGCTTACAGTTGTTTAGTTAAGCGAAATTTTCCACATGCTTTGAAATATGTTAAGGATCTGTTGTCGTGTTTAACACACCATTTGTATGCGAGAGCGATGCCCTAGACACCTGATGATTGGAGTCATGCTATACCCTGTGGTGATCTGATGGAATGGTTGGGTTTGGCGAATGCCTGGAGAAAGTTTCCTGCCACATTGCGTAGTGCCAACAGTGAAGTACACACATAAAAAAAAATTTGCATCACACCGGTTCCCAGTTCTCCTGAAGATAGACGTTGACTGTAGGTATTGTACCACAGACACAGTCCCTTTGAATGTTCAGAGATGTCACTAAACCCACCCAATGATGTAAATAACCATGCATCAGCATCGCCTATTAGACGGAGGGGATCCGACAGTCGATCATTTCCAGACATTCCACCAAGAAGGAGGTACACGGCTCTTGTCTGTAGCTCAACCATGCCTAGACGGTCAATACCGCGGTTCGATCGCGTCCGCATTGTTACTTTGTGCCAGGCACTGGACTCGCATTCGGGAGGACGACGGTTCAATCCCGTCTCCGGCCATCCTGATTTAGGTTTTCCGTGATTTCCCTAAATCGTTTAAGGCAAATGCCGGGATGGTTCCTTTGAAAGGGCACGGCCGATTTCCTTCCCAATCCTTCCCTAACCCGAGCTTGCGCTCCGTCTCTAATGACCTCGTTGTCGACGGGACGTTAAACACTAACCACCACCACCACCACCACTTTGTGCCAGGAAGGCTCTCAACAAGGGAAGTGTCCAGGCGTCTCGGAGTGAACCAAAGCGATGTTGTTCGGACATGGAGGAGACAGAGAGAGACAGGAACTGTCGATGACATACCTCGCTCAGGCCACCAAAGGGCTACTACTGCAGTGGATGACTGCTACCTACGGATTATGGCTCGGAGGAACCCCGAGAGCAACGCCCACCATGTTGAACAATGCTTTTCGTGCAGCCGCAGGACGTCGTGTTACGATTCAAACTGTGCGCAATAGGCTGCATGATGCGCAACTTCACTCCCGAGCCGCGCGAGGTAGCCGCGCGGTGTTAGACGTCCTGTCACGGTCGGCGCAGCTTCCCCCGTTGGAGGTTCGAGTGCTCCCTCGGGCATGGGTATGTGTGTCGTCCTTAGCGTAAGTTAGTTTAAGCTAAATTAAATAGTGCTTAAGAATAGGGACCGATGACCTGAGCAGTTTGGTCCCATAAGACCTTACCACAAATTTGCAATTTCACTCCCGACGTCAGTAGCGAGGTCCATCTTTGCAACCACAACACCATGCAGCGCGGTACAGATGGGCCCAACAACATGCCGAATTGATCGCTCAGGACTGACATCACGTTCTCTTCACCGATGAGTACCACATATGCCTTCAACCAGAGAATCGTCGGAGACGTGTTTGGAGGCAACCCAGTCAGGCTGAACGCCTTAGACACACTGTCCAGCGAGTGCAGCAAGGTGAAGGACACTGCTGTTTTGGGGTGGCATTATGTGGGCCGACGTACGCCGGTGATGGTCATGGAAGGCGTGGTAACGACTGTACGATACGTGAATGCCATTCTCCGACCGATAGTACACTCATATCGGCAGCACATTGTTGAGGCATTCGTCTTCATGTACGACAATTCGCGCCCCCATCGTGCACATCTTGCGATGTGCGACATCGCTCGACTAGAGTAGCCAGCATATGAACCCTATCGAACATGTCTGGTATAGATTGAAAAGGGCTGTTTACGGACGACGTGACCCAGCAACCACTCTGAGGGATGTACGCCAAATCGCCGTTGAGGACTGGAACAGTCTGGACCAACAGTGTCTTGATGACCTTGTGGATAGTATGCCACGACAAATACAGGCATGCATCAATGCAAGAGGTCGTGCTACTGGGTATCAGAGGTACCGGTGTGTACAGCAATCTGGACCACCACCTCAGAAGGTCTCGCTGTACGGTGGTAAAACATGCAATGTGTGGTTTTCATGAGCAATAAAAAGGGCGGAAATTATGTTTATGTTGATCTCTATTCCAATTTTCTTTACAGGTTCCGGAACTCTCGGAAGCGAGGTGATGCAAAACTTTGATGTGTGTACAAAGCATGTGGTGTTACCATATGGAAGCGCTTTACCTGGTTAGGATGTGGTCCACTTATTGCGCTTAAGAAAACGCTAACCGCGGAAAGATAAAGTCACATTTTACAGCATTGCGTACTGCGTACAGTAAGGGCACAGTCTGGACGCGATAGTTGTTTCATCAGCATGACAAGGCACCGTCTCGTAAAGCAGCTTCTCTGAGGCAATGGTTTGTAGGCAATAACGTTCCTGAAATGGATTGGCCTGTCTAGAGTCCCGACCTGAATCCAGCGGAGCACCTTTGGGATGAATTAGAACGCTGGTCGGCGTAATAATAGTATTATTCTGGAATTAATGCCCAGACAGTGGCTAAGCCATTCTGCAGTAAACTTTTTCTCTCAATTGACCATATTAAACAAGGAAAGACCAACTAGCAAAGCGAAGATTTGAGCTCATCCGTGAATAGTTCTCAAACGGCTGTGTTAGTTCAAATGGCTCTGAGCACTATGGGACTTAACTTCTTTGGTCATCAGTCCCCTAGAACTTAGAACTACTTAAACCTAACTAACCTAAGGACATCACACACATCCATGCCCGAGGCAGGATTCGAACCTGCGACCGTAGCGGTCGCGCGGTTCCAGACTGTAGCGCCTAGAACCGCATGGCCACTGCGGCCGGCGGCTCGGTTAGTGGAGCGTCGCTTAGGACAGGACAAGTACGAGGTTTGAGACTTTGTCAGCATGCAGGTTTAATCTGTCAAAGATATTCACTATGATGCAACCATGTGACAGTATGAAAGTTTCATTCGTGTCTGCAGTATTTGAAAATGCTTCACTGATTTCTTATCGCTTCAGATTTGTATGTAATATCAAGCTTTCGGCAACTACCTCTGTCGTCATCTTAAGGGAGTAGGGATTAGACTGTGTTATAATTTTGTTATTGCAGTATCACATGGCCTACAGATAACTCCGGGCGATGAGGAAAGAGGTAGTCGTTAAATGCTTGAGATTCCATCTAAATCTGACACGGCAAGAAATCCGTGAAACATTTATCCAAGAATATCGCCGCAAAAAACTACGTTCTCATGTTTCCAGTAGGTTTACCACTGCATCACCTAGCTTGAGTTTTCGTAAAGAGGTCCCTCATTTTCATACTGCTTCTACAAAAGATACCTGTATAACATACCAGTAACTTTTAGCAGATCAAAACCGTGTAGTAGTCAGTAAAGATGAAATCTAGGCCGCTGACTACGTTTCCAATCAGAGAAGGAGTCTGTGGTGACACGCACACATTACTGGCATCAGCTTGGGGTCAGAAATTGTCACTCCGATCAACATTAGCGCTGCACAAAATTCAGTCGGGAAAATTGACTTGTGTGTGGTTTGCGACGTTGTGTGAAAGTAATTTCGATACACGTCTGTAATGCTTCCCTTTTTATTATGGTTAAGAGCTGAAATGGTCGGATAAGATTCTCACTTACGTTACCTGAGTAATAAAGTCTAGATCACAACTTTATTTATTCTCGATGACTTTTTTCAGTCATTCTACACCAATTACAGAGCTACAAATTGATGTGGAAAAACTAAAATCAGCTACATGCTACATACAATAAATATATCGATCAACAAAGTAAATGAAACAAACCGTAAGTGAAGGTATCTGGTTAACCGAAAACTGGCCGCAGCATCTGTATCTCATCGTCAGATAAACTATTAACGATAATTGAATGACTATATAAACTTGATAGTGCGACAAGGTGACACTCGCGTCGCGGAATAAGTCAATTAAATGAAAACATCGCATGACATTATTAGTTGTGGTTGTTCGAATGTCTGGTGCAAGTCTTTCTATTTGAGGCCATTTTGGCGATTTTCGCGTCGTTGAAGATGAGGTGAAATGATCAGGACAATACACACACCCAGTCCCCGAGAGAATAAATCTTCAACACAGCCGGGAATCGAAGCCGGGATCCCACGATCTAGAAGCAGTCATGCTAACCACAAGGCGATTTCTGTACTGAAATGTTCTTCTTTGTCCCACGTACATTCATTACAATATGAAAAATAAGACAAATACGATTTAAATTACACAAAGTTTGTATATAAATAAAACTACGTGTAGATACAATACTTGTACTTTACAAGGTATGTAGCACCGACTACCATCTTCAAATTATCGGAAGCTTAATTATAGGAAAGATTCCGAAGTCATACGATAAAACAAAAGAAAAAGAAAGAAAGCAATGTAAAATGTAAATATATGTCATATTACAGAAAAACTAATGACATAATTAACGTTATAATAATTGTGTGGTTGTAAGTTTGACGACTTCAGAGAGTACGAAGCTTCACCTACTTCTGTTTTAGTTTATTTCGGTGGATACAAGGAGTGACTGAAACAGCACAGATGTACAATAGAGACACAGTTTCGCATCCACTTTTTCCGCGATTCACGTGTCATCTTGACGCACACCACAGACTAGATGATTGCCAGGAAGCTTCTCCACTAGAAACCAGCCTCTTTTTTGAGGATGAGGATGTTACGTGTGTGAGGGAAAACTAATAAAGTTATAAAACAACGACATCGTGAACCGAGGCTAGTCTGTGATGTTGCATGCATATGTCACTAACAGGTGACTTCGACGAAAACAGCGTGTCCCGAGTAAATGATCTCACTACTTTTACGTTTTGTTTTAGTTAGCATTAGTCCCATCTAGTACAAGCTCCGCTGTATTCAAGATTTAGCGAATTGATTTTTGACTGTGCCACCGGATTCCCATCTTGTCACCGCAGTCGTCAGGGAGGGAAGTCGATTGCGCCACCTGTCTGGTATTATGCAAACTTTGTTATGTGTGTGATTGTATGTTCTGAGGCGGAAATAGGAGAGCAAGCCAGCATTTACTTAAAGGAACACGGCCAAAAGCTACGCTCAAGCTTGCCGGTGCAGCAGCTACGGTAGTCAATTCGCCGCAGGGATTCGATTCAGATGTGGCTCATCCCGTCACGCAAATTAATACACTGCGTGCTACGCTGAACGAGATGGCAGTGAATGATCTCACCGAAGGAAATAATTCATACGAGAATTATTAACTGCTCGTAGCTTATTTACTGCTGCGGGTTCGTTTATTTATGTGTCCGGTTATGGTAGGTGATGCCACTGCAACGTCTTCAACATTTCCATCTTTTCTTTGAGAGAAAGATAATTTAAGCTTTAATGAATGAAAAGCTTTCAGTCCTCTCCCTCGACGAGCACCTTACATCTGAGCGCTGTCTGTCAGTTTCATATGACCGCAATAAGAAAATAACTGGCGGTTCAGTACAAAATACTCCAGCTGGGAAGATCCCGCGTCTGTGAGAAAGCACACGGCATTCGTTAGGAAATGGTGTACTCCATAGCGGCGTGTAGGGCCGGTCTGCTAGACCGCCCCCGACGTTAATGTGTCGTGACAGGGGGCGCCAGCACGTCGCCGACGGGGCAACAAGAAACAGCCGCCCTCCTCTGTGCACCACCGGACATAATCCAGCAAATACACTTCTCGTGACAGCAAGTGACCTCAGGAATCGTGGAAGAGCCACAAAGCACCAAGGACTATCCCACAAATATGTCGCGGCCGATAGATGCAGAGTTACTCAGTGCTCTGAGACTTCCGTCACTACATCGACTGAATGATGAAATGAATTCTCCATTCTGCTCCCACCTAAGAAGTACTCAAGACAGAATTTCTAGTAGAATACTACTCCACTGCTGTGCGCTGGAGACGTAATTCGTTCTTTATTCCTGGTGACCCCCTGGTAATAGGCATGTAATTGATTGCCATCGCTATATTACGGTATTTTTTCCACTCTACCTACTATGAAACTGTGTCAAGATACAGAATGGATAGTTACGTTATTCGTGTATTTGTAATGTACAGATCTTGGATCTCGTAACTGGAAATATAGGGAGGTGCCTATAGTGGAAATAAAAATTACATTTTCTGGCGCGTAGACAGCATAGCATTGCACAAGTTCTACGAGATGTTGACCGTTATGACGATAATTATTGAGAAGATGATCTACAAGCTTCTCCGCTCCCGAATTTTCCGATAAACAGTTGACTTTCTGTCTCCTCAGTCTTTCACGATAATGATACATGAAGATAGCACATTCATTCGTGCTTATACCCCGACAAAGATGTCCATACCCCGCAAACAATATGTATCTGTACAAAAGAAAATTTTATCACTGACGTGGAAGCCTTTCACGGTATTATATTTTTGTTTTATGGGAAGAAGTGCTCAAATTCGTTTCTCTTTAATGTTTTTGCTAATGTTTTGTTAGGTAACACTTAGGCATTCACATTAAAAATTAATTCATACTAACAGTTTCGTAAACATAGTACAAGGAATCACTCAGAGTGTTGATTTTTTTTTTAAATTTTCTTCCGGCGTTATGGTCATTTCACAGCATCACCACTGACGGAAACCTCAAAATCTGTGAGATCCAAAATATCCAGTGTTTTGTGACTGGATTAACTATCCTGTATTTCTAGTACATATTTGCCAGATGACTAGCTTTTGCTGATCTATGACAGTGTTTCTCTCCCGAGGCACATTCAAATTCGTATAATATGCCATTTATATAAGAACATTTTCCTCACATTAATGACAAATCTTGTGAAAATTGTACTATATTTCTTGTTCATATCTTCACTCATTATACATTATGCAGACTGTGTCACAGGGCATGCAAACTGCCCATGTGTGTGCGGCGCTCTGAGATCTGTGATACAGTATAATGTTATCAAAAACAAAGATGTCGCATTAGACGGAAAACTTCCGTTTGCGTTTTCCCGAACTGTATTGCACCTTTCTTGATTTTTGTGTAGTTTAAAAACAAAATTATGTGTGCAGAGTTTACTGCATATAAGGTAAACACTGGTACCAAATCATGCGCTTCCTGCTTCGAAACTGGAAGTTCTGTGTTAGTGAGAACATCAGGTTTGAAATAATACTGACCTGTTCGTAACGTCTGCCCGAAGCTCGGTTTGCTTTCATAAATACTGCAGGGTTTTCTCTTAAACAAGTAGGCTAGGAAAAAAGGGCAAATACAAGTTCGCCTCTGCCACACCCGTAGGTGAAAAATTCAATGGGCGTAACTTTCGTGCGTCTGCTGCCAAGTAATATAGCGTGAACTGGGACGAGGGCGACACGATGCTCAGTCTCGGTGACAAGTGGCTTTTGGCCCCTGTTCCGAGCACTGCACACGCCCATATATTTAATTTCACTTAACGACACACGGAAAATTTCTAGTTTTCGCCTCTTAACTAGTGCACCTTGTATTTTCATGCCAAACGTAACACTATTCGAAGAAAGATGTTAACTTTTTTATAGAACCGTGAACACAAGAATAACTACTCGAAAACTGCTTTTCTCTCAGCTACATCATATCCCTCCTACAACAGCATCGCTCACATTAGTAATCGTTCATAAGATCTACGGAAGTTGACTGGTCGAATTGAGAAAGGACACTCATTGCTGGCCGATATTGTACTGACCTCTCCAGGATGCGTACAAAATTTATTTGAAAATTCTTCGATAAGATCAAATACATATAAACGCCAGCTCACTGCTAAAACTCATCAGAATCATGAAATAGCTATACAAAACAAATAATCCTACAGACGTTACATATAGTCTCTCATTAGTTGACAAAACTACGAACAGTACATAATACCATCGCATAAAATTGTCTCTGCATGTGATAAGTGGTTGTAATGCTGCAAGCAGATGAACAGCTTGAAACGGTACAGCAGTACCGCTCCATAAGCAGCAGGTTTCGTTGCTTGCTCACACCGGGAATAGAAACTGAGGCGGCTCCACCGCCAAATTATTGCACGACGCGGCCGGCCGCGGGTGCAGCGGAACCCCATGTGGACGGATGAAGAGTGTGTTACGTTTCATTATACATATTTATATATGTCGGCTATCATGTTTTACTTGTACTTTAATGCAAATCATGCACGTGAACATTCCTAATCCCCTTCCCACCTTACTATAAAGCGTGGCCAAATACTAGTTGGGAAACAGTAGAAGTAGTTCTGTAGTTAAGTACTGCCAACCTTACTTCTGGATAGGGGATCAGAGATACAGCACAGGCAGGTCGAAGTCATAGTCGTTCCCGTATCATAAGATTTGGGGTGGAGAGGTTGGTCACGGCCAAGTGGTTCGACCATCCCCTCCACCGGAGCCCAGGAAGACCTCCGGGTGCTCACCATATTCTAGGAGTTCTACGGAAGTTAGGTATGTGAGCAGATGTGCCCTCAGTGCGTCTGTCTCGATGTTCACAGGAAGAAAGGTATTTGGATGTTTGAACGAATTCTTTCTATTTCCAGCTTCAAATTATGTAGGGAAATGAATGTACGTAATGATTGCTTTCTCGCTTATTTCGGAAATTTTGTGTGGAAACAGAGTAGGCTCCCATCCTTTGTACAAAGGCACCTGGTGTTGTGAGCTACAAAGTCTCATCAATAGTTTCAATGTATAAATTCTATCGTGCAAATCGAGTGCAACGAAGTATATTCAAACGCGAGAGATTTATTTTGGTCGAAAAATTGAACTGCAAAAATGTATCTTTGTGTGAAGGGGGCCTTAGAGCACGTGGTCTGCCCCATGCTAGTAATATTGAACGTGGTTGATCATTGGGTAGCCAAATTATAATATCGAACGGTCACATCGTAATGCGCCACCTCACGGCATAGTTAAATGTCTCCACTCCCTTTGTAGTTGGATGTACTGTAATCCCACGTGGTCGATCATTCGTTGCTGGAGGGCACGAGTTTCAAATAGCGACAAAACAGACATCGGTCCGCTAAACTCCTTCGAGCCCCTGTGTTAATGTGTCTGGTCCCCAGCCCGTCCGTTATCCCTATCGCACATAGTCGATGTTCTATGTGAAGTAATTGTAGAATTTGGTGGTACATATTTGGCCAAACCAGTTCCGTCTTGCCCGTAAAACAGTAATGTGCGTGCCGATTAGCATACAAGATAGCCAAGCTACAAGTTGTAAAAAATGCAATCTCTGTAGTGTGGAATAATTTCTGTAATTGCTGTAAAGGCGAATGATTGTGTTTAAAATAAATAGGTTATGAATGATCACCAATCTTTAACATATCCTGAAATCACAATGAAGTCAATTTAAGAGAATTCATTTATCGAAGGAAAAGAGTTTTAAAAATAACAAAAAGATATAGAACGCAGGGACCCACACATCAGCGTGTGAGCCCTACAGCCCTTAGATTAGTAACGTGCAAAATAGGACACGCTCTGTTCTCTAGGTAACGCTCTCATGTAGCCCTCCCCCAATTACCCGTTGCGCCATTTCCATTCAGGGCTAGTTGCAATGACTACCTCTTTTATTAATGCCGATGTCAGGTGTCGGTTTCCGCCTGGTTGTGGACCAGTATAGAAGCAAGAAAATCCACAAAAAATCACGAGGGTTGTGTAAACCAGAAATACGAGAGTTGCCAGAGGGTTTTAAGAAAGCACAGGCAAAAGCACAGTTTTCTCTCCTCCTCAATAATTCCCACATGATGGTAATGTTTCAAGCTTCTTCAACACAAAAGCAAACAGACACGCAGTCCGACATAAACACACACAGTAGAAAACAGATCACACAATCTTCTAGAACTCTCTATAATCTAAAACTGCAATGTCAGAAACTGTAAACAGAAAGTGCAGTATTTAAGTCTAAATTTGTATTTATATCTAGGCCACCGAAGAGTATTAATAACATATGAAGGTGAAATGCGTATGGCGAAAAATAAATTACATTTGTTTAACTGCTCTCAGACGTAACCTCAATATCATAAATATAATAATTATTTAGACTTTCATTTCAGCTGTTTGACATCTATTTTGTACGTATTACATAAAGCAAAATTCGTAAATTGTTATATAGTCTGGCATTGACGTATTTATGTGAGACTAAGGATGTTGTCGCCTTCGGAAAATGGTGTTTCATGTACAATGAAATTTTCACTCTACAGCGGAGTGTGCACTGATATGAAACTTCCTGGCAGATTAAAACTGTGTACCGGACCGAGACTCGAACTCGGGACCTTTGCCGTTCGCAGGCAAGTGCTCTACCGACTGAGCTACCCAAGCACGACTCGCGCCCCGTCCTCACAGCTTTAATTCCGCCAGTACCTCGTCTCCTAACTTCCAAACTTTACAGAAGCTCTTCTGGTTCGCAAAAGAGCTTCTGTAAAGTTTGGAAGTTAGGAGACGAGGTACTGGCGGAATTAAAGCTGTGAGGACGGGGCGTGAGTCGTGCTTGGGTAGCTCAGTCGGTAGAGCACTTGCCCGCGAAAGGCAAAGGTCCCGAGATCGAGTCTCGGTCCGGCACACAGTTTTAATCTGGTGTTCCATGTAAATATCACGGGGAATTTAACAATCATTTGTAACACAACTGGTAAAACTTAAATTTCCATCGTTTAAAAAATAAAGGTCCCCTTCCGTAGCTGAGTGGTCAGCGTAGATGGCTGCCATGCGGAGGACGTGGGTTCGGTTCTCGGTACTGCCAGGGATTTTCCTTTGTGGTAGGACTGGTACGGGCTGCACTCAGCCTCGCAATCGAAACTGAGGAGCTACTTGACTGAAAAGTAGCGGCTTGACGGTCTGGAAACTCTGCAAAACGGCCGGGACAGTGTTTTGTTCACCACGTGCCCAGCCATACTACGTCTCCTTGACGCCGCAAGGCAGAAGATTACATGGCGGTCGCTAGACATCCCTTCTGCCTTCACAGCCTGGACGAAAAGAAAAACAATGCAACATTTAAAGAAGAATGTCCCCCGATGGATGCCACAACCGGTAATGAATTACGAGGAAGCCTTCCGAACGATACTTCAGAGGGTTCTACGTGACAGTCCCACTGAATATTTCTTTCTCTCGTAAAGTGAAATATTACTACGCTTCCCATTGCGACGCAACCAGTAACGCAGGGAAAGCCAGACGGCAAACCTTCTGCAACTCCTCTCGCCGAAAGAGCAGCCAGTTCTTTGTCGGCGAAACGCAGTCCAATCGGTGTCAAGAGACGGCGCTGTTCGCAGAGATAAGACGTTATACATTGTCGGCAATCGCACTGCAAATTGCATCACAAATATTTTTCCACCTCTATTTCTGAAGTACCACACGGTAAAGAACTCTTTGTTTGTAGAGGGGGAAAAAAAAGATGTCGTTCACCTCGGTGTGATATAATCTAACGACTTCTTCAACCCACATATCATAGCGTCTCGGTAGCTACTGCAGCCAAGCTGCAGCTAATTTTGTTGCATAGCTGATAAAACGAGCTGTTTATTTTGTATTTATGTGAGGTCAAGTAGCGTTACGCTAACGGCCGTGCGGTATCTCAGACTGAAACTGTGGAGAGAACTATTTTCACAGAATCCCGCCAACTTCTTGCATTTATCTGAGACTCTGAGGAGAGCGAACAGCGCAATTCTCACGCGTGATTGCAAGGGTGAAACATCTTCTAACACCTGTGCTGATAATGTAATAAGACCAGGTTTTTCCAATTAGAAAACAATGTGTTGCAATTGACAGTCGTATACTTCGCGACAGGAAGGCTACAAAATGGCAACTGAGACCATATTAAAAAAGTAAAATTCTTACTTTAAAAAAAAATTTAAACATCATTATCGTAGCAAAGGTTGGATATATTAGAGTGGTGCATGGAGGCTTCTCTTGGGGAATTCCTTAAAGACATCTCTGATTCACACCACATTCATCTTTTTTCTGTATATGGTTTCTTTGCTGAACTTAACAGACATCATATTATTCTAGTCGTAGATCCAGTGACACTCGAATGCTATTGCAACGTTTATATTTACTCTTATACCACGAAAGTTGCTTCATTGTCTCGGAAGAATTAATTAATAACGAGAATTACACATGCAATACAGACTGCTCGCTCGTTTTTGTATTACCACTTGCTACAAATTGCAATTCAGTAACTTCAACAATTCATTAAATAATTAACATTAATTTACAGGTGATTTTATTTATAGTCAGCGAATAATTGAAGTTAACACTTAAAACATGAAAAATGATAGATTTACTGTGCAGACTGATAAAAATTTTAGAAGAACATTAAACTTTGGTCAAAACCTAGCTGTATCTAAGGAATACTCTAAGTACCTCTTACAAGCCAGTAACACTAGTATTTGGATGGAAATGTGCTACCGAAGAGAAATACGTCTTGACTCACTTTTTCACTCAGAAAATAATTTTGTTTCTTAAAAAAATTTAGATACTGTTAATTTTTTAATCTCAGTTGCGCATTTTCTACAGTATCACTAATTTCGATCTGCCTGGAACATCTTCAGAAACGACAGTTTGCTTACGCAGCTACATACATCTGATGATGTCCAGCGAGACCGAAACTAGTGATACTATTAAAAAAATGTACAACTGAGACTGAAAAATGAACGATATGTAATTTTTTAAAGATATCAACACAGTTGGTGATATCTCCTGTGAAAAAAGTGTTAGCTATAGTTAAAACAATTTTCCTATTAATGGAAGATTAACTTTTCATTTAATTAATATGTGCCTATTTATTACTTCTGCTCTGTCCTGTGTTGTTAAGTTTTCATTTCCTCATTAGTTATCCTCTGTAATAAAGTCTGTTCTCTTTGTTCAAAGTTATGAAGAATTGGAAGTAAAGTTACTTTTGTCTGTTTCAGGTAAGTATCCGCCTCTTAAACAAATGGGATGAATAGTAAGTCACTGTCCTTTCACACTAATCTGGTTAAAATCACGCAAAGCGTTATGGAAAGTGCTACCCTGATATACTACGCCGCATGAAGCTTAACTGTGCAGTCTTCTAACATTCTCGTGCACATACTCTTCCACAAGTTTCTGTACAGGCAACACAGTGAAGCATGTAAGTAACATTTATTGTGAATCCTGCTTTTGTCCGTCTGTTCATTGCTTCTTCTACTGCAAGTTCATCTTCTGTGGGACACACATTTCAAATTTAAAACCAGCAGCTTATCTGGCCACTAGATAATTTTATTTTCCTTTCTGCTTTAACGGCAACATTCGACACACTGTATGAGACTTAATACGGCGTTCTTACTAGTAACGGAAATCATTGTTGCCTAGCTCGTTATAATAATTTTTCTTTTTTATCCTGTTATTCACATAGTTAAATAAAGTAAATATTTAGATTTTATACATGCATAATTGTTAAAGTAAATGACATAGAAACTAATTTCATCGGCTTAGAAAGTTCACAGTATTCATTCGAAACTTTTACATACAAGGATTAGTTTGCGCCATGAACGAGCACGAGTGTATTTCAGCCCTGCTCACTTTTCTCTAAGTAGCTTTTATGCAGGGTGTGCTTCATGTAAACAAGAATCATACAATGGCTTTAATCAAGAGCAAGCGGCACACTCTGAGTATTTCGCATGGAAAATACTTAGGGGGGCGGAGGGGGGGGGGGGGGGGGAGTTATGCGTCTCTCATCCTCAATCTCAATTCTTCAAATGAACTCCATACGGGGAAGTGAGGCTTCAGGGGAGGTGAACACTCCCGCCGGGTCATCGTACCCTCTTATTTGCGTGTCAATATTTGCCGCCACAATCGGCAAGCCTACAAACTAGCAATTGTGCCGGGCTCGATTTCTTGCACACCTGGGGCATCGTGCATCAGACATACACACACTTTGCATATAACGTGCATCATAAAAATAGTTATGCAGTACTTATAATTTGGAACCATATTCTTGGAGAGACACACGCTGCTTAAATTGTTTTTCCGATTCTTCTATTTCCTCAGTGAGATAACATTTAAAATTGTAGCTCCACTGTGTATCTGTTTAGTGTACTATCAAGTTGCTAACCGGAAGCAATACAAGGTGCAAAAGATAATATTTTGGGAGGGTGGGCTGAAAATGGTGGGCTGGGATGACAAAACAGGCTCCCTATGGCACAGACGACAAACGTCAATAACAAGAACAACAGTAATAACAACAACCAATTCTTAACTCATAAAAAGTTTCTTTTCTGTCTGCACTACCTTTTTATTACTGAGAATTCGGTCACAACGTTTACAGCTATATGTGGAGATATTTTGGGACATAAATTGGTATCTCTTAAACGTATTTTTAATTAATTGTGAAGTCATGAAGCCTGACCGCAGAAGAAAAGCCCGTCCGCAGAAGAGACAAATAAAAAATATAATAAATGTATATGTGTTTTTCCTCGCACTTCTGTATCGAAACAATCTTTTATTTCAAGAATAAAATTTGGCGTATCAGCTTGACTTGTAAAATGAATTTTAGCTTAGAAAACATTTTAATTTAGTTCAAATGAACAAAACATAAGAGAAAACAATCATCTTAATTTTAAATTACACGTAATAGATTTATATAGCACAAGACAACGGAGAAATGGAGGCTTGTCGACCATAGCTTCCCAATATTTCTAGTAAGAAAATGGTATACCACCTAAAACATTACCTTTACGACTTAAATGCAACCCACAGATATAGTTCGGCGTAATCACCGTTCACGACAGA
The DNA here is from genome assembly GCF_021461395.2 of Schistocerca americana. NCBI lineage: Eukaryota > Metazoa > Arthropoda > Insecta > Orthoptera > Acrididae > Schistocerca > Schistocerca americana. The sequence continues at coordinate 663,380,249 of NC_060130.1, forward strand.
ATGCTTTTGTACTGTATTCTAAGAATTTCAGCTTGCAACCATACATCCACCAATCTAACATATTTAATGTTAAACTACTTTCTACGAAGTTATAACAGGGCTTCTTTTTTCCTACTCCCGTTTCATTTTCCCGGCTGATCTGGAGTCCCCCGCAAGAAATAATATTCCTGTCCTAATATAAAAGTTCTTGGTGTTATCCAACTTTTTAGGGATGACACTTGATTTCTCAAATGGCAGAAATGATTACGTTTGGTGTTCTGAGCTCGACATGGGAAAGCAGCAGAGCACACACCTAAGACTTGTGACAAGCTGCATTAAGAAACCACGCCCACCATGACGCGCACGTACCGCCTCACTTGCTGTCGCGTAATCTACGTTTGAAAACGTTCTGCTGCCCGAGCTTGTCATAATGCTACAGCACGTTAAACACCGAAGATAAATAATTTTCCGCAGCCTATTAGAGGCAACTGCAGTATTCCAGACAAGAGTAAAAATAACGTTGAATAGATAATGAAAGTTAACACGACTAAAAAAAGTCCGCTGCACACTTTGCATGGATTGATTCTTACGGCGTAAAATAATAAACTTGACAAGAGGCAAAGAAAACAATAAGAACTCTAGCGCGAGCTGCAATTATGTGGAGTGGAAGATGGTACAAGAGAGTGTTTAAAGAGGACCGCACTGTACAAAGCGATATAGCGTTTATCACATAGCGGTGTTAGTGACACGGGTCCTCAGGCAGGCAGATACCCGGAGACGATACAATATGTGACAACCGTTTCTATCGTCAGTCGCCCATTTGTCTGAAAGGGTAGAGAGTCCGCCATACAAATATCCTATAACAAGCTTGTGTGACCTGTCCTCGAACTTCAGATCCCAGTCTAATGGCGATGCTCAAAAGCGTTGGAAAAGAGGAAAAAAATGCGCGTTTCGTGACTGGCCTTAACAAGCGCAGCAAAAGTGGCGTGAGAATGCTGTGAAGTTGAGAGCCACAACAAACAGGAATTCCACGTTATGTACTTTTGGTGCAAACGATGCCGCCTGGAAGTACTTGAGCTGACGTGTGGGCACGTCTTCCCTTTCCACAGACTAGTAAAACGTAATACAGTAGCTGGATAATCTTGTAACGTATCTGAGTAATACATTCTCTCGTTACGAGCCTCAGGGCAAGCAACGAGCGTAAAAGTAGCCTTGGCCGTACGAAGCGGTGGCGCAAGCGTTAAATAATAATCTGCATAATTCCTGTATGGTTATAAGATACTATCGGTACAAGTAAAACGACTCGTTTCTTCTCGCTCACATATTTGATCCATTCGAATTACCTAATACCATAATATGAACTAGAGCAATTGAAAAATATCACTCCTAGTCACCACAAAACGCTTTGCGTATCACCTTTGTTTATTGGTACTGACTGTTTGACATTCTTTTTACTATCAGTCTTTTTATGTCTCTTATTTTTCCCGCTTGTCACTTGTATTTTCTCGAAAAAATAGTCAATTAACTTGAAAACAATATATTTCGAGTGTTGCAGTTTTAATAGTAGCAACTATTTATTTACAACTTATACAAAATAGGTACATGTTTCAAAGTTTTAGTGTCCTCCAGAGTAGTCACCCGTATTGTGTACAATCCGTCGCCAGCGACGTGGAAGTCGTAGAATACCCTTAGCAGCGCCAGTTGTGTTGATAGTTCAAGTAGAGCGGTTTAGAGCCCCACGAATAACATTTCTGAAGCGAATGCAATGAAGCGCTTCCTTTATCTTAGGAATCAAGTTGAAGTCACAAGATCTTAAGTCCAGGCAGTACGGTGGGTGGTAGAGCACTAACCAGCCACATCGATCGAACAAATCAGTCACAACTTGCGCCCTATGCACCCGTGCATTGCCTCGGTAAATGATGACCGTGTACTGCAGTACGTGTCGCCGCTTCTTTCTTTAAGCTGTCCATTTTTGGAACACAGCCTGCGACCAGCTTAGAGGAAGAAGCGGCGACACTTTCTGCAAGATCCGGCCATCGCCTAGACCGTCACAGCGTCTCACTCACTACGAAGTTTTACCAGAATTTGAGCCAGTTAGATTAACTCACTAGAAATCTTCAACAAGCTGAACATTTTCGAATAATTCCAGGGAAGCATAGCAGATGAGCATTCCGCAGAGTAAACAGCGCTAAGCTGTTCTCTGTCCCTGTCTCTGTCTCTCTCTTTCTTTCTCCCTCCTTCCCTCCCCCAGCAGCTGGCATGCAAGACGGCCTGTGTGTTATTTGGAAGTTGACTGTGAAACTCTCGGCGAACTGTACCTGATTAGCAGCAGTGTCAAGTAAAGCCTGTAGTATTAATCTGACAATTTCAAAGCCATACGTAAATCAGCATTCTTTAGAGTACCATTAACTACGGTTCCATTAAATAATATTACGATTATTTTCAACTGCTGTAAACCATGCGAAAGGGACAAACCGAGCCTTAAATTCTGGATGATCTAAGCGCTTACCTCTACATCTATGTCTACACAACTGCTCTCTAATTGACACTTGAATGTCTGGCAAAAGGTGCATAGGACCACGTTCAGACTACCTCTGTATCGTTTCCCTCTCGAGTAGCTCATTGGAAAAATTATTTTATCACGATGGTCATTTCTCTCTATATAGATGTGGGTCAACAATTTTTTTTTTTTTTTTGTATTCAGAAGAGAAATTTGATGATTGTAAGTTCGTGGAAAAGATCTCGCCTCATCGAGAAACGCCTTTTTTTAACGATTGTCGTCCCAACTCGCTTATCGCAATCGTGAAATCTCTTCTCTTTTTCTTGATACTGCGAAACAAGCTGCATTCTTTTTGTTTTTTCGAAAGCCTGCGCCAGTCTTATTTGACAAGCGACCCATATAGCGTAGCAGTACTACGGAAGAGGGTGGACAAGAGTAGTGTAGGTAGCCTCTTTAGCAGATTTGCTGCATTTTTCTAGTGTTCTGCTAATAAAAGGCAGTCTTTGGTTCACGTTCCCCCACAACATATTCTGCATGATGGTTCCAATTTAAGATGTTCGTAATTATAGCCGCTAGGTATTAGTGAAACCGAAAACCCTTAAATTCATGCTATTATATCAAATAAAGAATGAGTAGAGACCGTGGCTTTAATGCTAAACTGATAGTTGATGGTGTATGGCAGTAACCAGCCACAAATTACAACATCTGGAAACAAATACGGAAGTGTTGTTATTCATGTGTTGTAAGAGACTCAAACTACGTGGTGCGCACTGGTAATTTGTTTTGTGCCTCAACGAGTGTCTCTAATAACAAAAATCAAAGTGTGTGACTGAAAATACACACAATAATATGAACACGATCCGTTGGAGTGAAACTGCAAAATAAAATGATCCTGGTGGACATTTCAAGGCAACTCTGTGTTTTGACAAAATCATGAAAGCTGTCTGATGATAAATTGTATTGTAATTCAAAACTGATAACGATACTTTTTGAAAAAAGTAACTAAAAACCAATACGTGGTTGGTTGCTGCTTTACACGAACAGCTTTTAAATTTGTGTGATTTATCGTGTGACTTCAGTTGTTTAGTAAAAATGTGGAGAACTTCATAATTTTTGTTGTTCATTGCCTCTTATTGGTAAAACCAGTGAAACGTAAAAAAGAATACCACGGCTGCCAACTGGAAAATTTCTTGAGTGTCGTCTGTGCTGCATTCAGTCCAACGGCTCTAGCATTTGTAGATAGCTTTACTTATTGTCAATGCGATGTTCATCGCATCACAGGAAACGACATCGCAAAAAGTGGTCACATCTCACGCCTAGCGTAAGCGGTTTGGAACCGGGAGAGGGGGTTAGCGGCGTGCCGAGTGCCGGCTAATTGCAGCCATTGTGTTAGTCGGCCCCGTGATTTATGCGATGCCCCCGACATTATGAAGGCGCCCCACATTTTATTGGCTTGTAAATAATGGGCCCTCGCGCCGGGGGAGAGGGACACTGGGTGATGCAGCCGCCTGACCTCTGCTACTTCCTCGTGTGAGCGCTTTTCGTGGGTCTAACAGTGAACCCCCACCTAACAATGCCTCGTTTCTTTAGCCGTCCTCCCCATTCTCTTCCACTAGTGTCGGTGAAGAACCGGACCAGGGACAGGGACCTGTTCCCAACTTGCTCGGTTCATATTGTCTTCCCACTAAAGGCTACCGCGAATCAGACGAGGGGACAGGAAGATCACTACCCTAGTACAGCCGCTCGAACGCTCGTGTGATCGTCGTATGACTGCCAACATTACTTTAAGTTTTGTCAGTGCTCGGCTCCTCGACGAGCTGGTAGTTTGCTAAGTTTGAGGAAGGACCTGAGAAAGAGGATATTCAGATTGATAATTAATTGCCTATTATCACTCATTTCCTGTTGACTGTACTACCATTTTAAAGCTCGCACCAATCTTCAGGTATACAGTTCATACTGGAAATTGCAACTTCTGCGCCTGTTTGTTTTGAATGTAAGTGGATAGCAAACACTAGAAATTCCCTTTAATTCATTTTCATTTCAGGAGAGATGTCGTGCTGTTTCCCGGTATAAGTAGCTGCTACGGCTGTTTGCTATAGGCCTCCAACCGTTGCGTATCTTCAAGCAATAAGGAGCCCACCAATCCCACTCCGCGCTGACAGACTGGCTGACAACAACATTCACAGGTTACAATACAGTTGCGAATTTCGTGGCGACATCCATGCAGCAGTACAAAGGAATCAGACAAGCATTAAAATTTCGTGAAAACAATTATGTCCGTTCAGTGTTTAAGTATCTTTGTAAGCTTAGCGTCTCTTTCCATTATAGCTATTAGTACATGTTGGAAATAACTCGCTAACGATGTGAAACTAAAGACGAAGCATTAATCACTCGAGACAGATAATAATTTCCACCACATTGTTTTTCCACTATAGTCATTCAGTGTTCACTATGGAAGCGTTAAGGATTTTTTTGCACGCGTATATTTTTGAGTTCATCGACTGTGATGGCGCTTGGTGGTATGGCTGAATGCATGAACTGCTTGCTTATTCTATGATGGCCGTTCCCTGGAAATTGCCAAACATTCGATATGCGGTTGCTATTTTCACACTGTTTTCTACACACATTTAGACTGCTGCAATAAAAATTATGTATTTGGCGAGAAGTAATAGCTTTTCAGAAAATAATTCGTCGTTAAACATAAATGAAATGCTCGCGCAGTTACAAGAAATGCGATGATTGTACCTTCACGTCTTCAGCTCAACACCAACTAAGCTCTAGATTGCTTACTTACTCCGGACACTATCCAAGGCTAAGTTTACTTGCTTGCATTCCAGTCAGACAGCCCCTGAAGTCATAACCGTTATTTTATAAGTATTCTTCAATTTTTTACAAAATACCAGCCGATTAACATGAATGAGTAAACAATAATTTTACCTATCTTAAGTAAAGAGATATGTTCAAGCTACCGTGTACTTTCATGATGCATAGCAGTTCCGATATACAAACACTTTTTTCCATTAAGTGAATTCTATAAATAGCAGCAAGACAGAAATCAAGTTTTGTACTGTTTTTATTTGTGCAAGGGCAGACTGCAAATCTCCTTCTGGCCATACACATTCAGATTTTTGTAGGTTCCCTAAATGGTTCGCTGTAAATGCCAGAATGGTTGTTTTAAAAAGATCACGGTCAATTTCACAGACCTTTCACTTTCCTACAGCGTTAGAGCAATTAAATCAAATGTATAGTGTATAACAAAGTATGCAGTCTAGATGACACGAGTGGCCAACTGCCTACTCAAGAAAATGCTTTTCGCAATTTAAGTTTTATGAGAAAATGACATTTTTGAAAGTAGCCATTTCAGTGGTAGGTCACCAGCGAATAACACAATGTTTAGTTCTACAGAAAGTCTTCTGAATCCTTTTAGAATAGGAAGAAGGAATGAACGTTCTGTCGACGACGAAGTAATTAGAGATGGAGCACAAGTTCTTTTAGGGTAAGAACAGGGAAGAAAATCGACCACGCCTTTCTAAAGTAACCATCCCAGCATTCATCTTAAGCGATTTAGGAAAATCACGAAAAACCGAAATCTGGATGGCCAGATGAATCGCTGTCCTCTGAATTATGAGTCCTGTGTATTACCACTGCGCCATCTTACTCTTTACCTTCAGAAAAGATTCTTCAGTATTCTTGAACGCAGCACCTAGATTTCAGGGACTCAAAAAAACTAGCAAAAGCATTTATCGGATGGATCGGATTTCGCAGTTATGAAGTCAGCGTTTTAGCAGTACAAACTTCCCTACTGTATTCACGTTGCCACAGTGCAGGCTCTGCGCTGTGGAGAAACGACTGGAGCTCCACAGAACTGACTTCAGGTGTTTTATTTCCTAGATGTTGTCGCTCATACCGAAGCCTGTTAAGTGTGTTAAGGTTCACTCGTAAAACCGTTATGACGGTCGCTGTCGGCAAGACAAGACAATTAAAGATATCTCATACAGGTATTTTTATATGTGGTACCTTAATATTTACCACATTAGTGTGTTGGTTGTTTTTCCTTTCGCTCGAACAGTCTTCCCACAAAAACATCACAAACTTTACCACCTGATGTTTTCTCTAAAGTTGTAACTGCACCACTAAGTGGGCTACACCTGTCAGTATAGACTAACCGTTTTGCACCCACACTTCAACGCGTGAGTCGTTGTCCAGGGCAAATTTGGAGTTAAAAACTTTCTCTTGCCACGTGTACGTGGAGGCACTACCAAACCCAAAGAATATGACTTGCAATAGCCATAATTATTAGTCTGCAAATGAAGCAAATATGATTTAATCCTGTCCTCAGTCACCAAGTTACTCAGTCTGCACTTATATCCGTTAGGTCATATACAGTGACATGTTACGACATTATCCGAACCTACATTGCCACTTTGGTTAAATTCTCTCTTAAAACTTTTCCTTTTTACAATGATAAAAATTAAGCAGTTTCATTTCAGATGCGATGGCTTATCGCATATCGATCACTTCTATATAAACAGAGAAGCACACATTTCTGCCACTGCATGCGTTTGCCAGTCGTGTATATATGAAGACAGTTTTCCCCAATGTATGCGGGGCGCTGATTCCCCCGAATCTGTTTATGTTGTGTGTTTGCTCGACGGTGAACTACACGGTAAATTTTCACCAGCAATTAAATACACCTCCGCAGACAGTTTGAATCAGCGTTCCTTAGCGTGGGAACCTCATTGGCTAAGTAATCATCAGCTAGCGCAAATCCGAAGTAGTCGAAGCCTGTTACATAAATCTGCGAGCGAAGAATAGAGCAGAGGGAGGAGACTGTTAATGATCAGCTGTTTCCCAGGAAAAAAACCGCGAACTGAGTCTCCCGTTAACGACCAGCGAAGCACGCGAACTGTTCGTTCGGGGGAACGGCGTATAAGGAAGTTAAAGGTTTGAGATTCCGATTGACGCCGTCCGTATCTTGTGTGACCGGCATCCACAACGATTTTCCTGTAGTGGCTGTACGTTTCCAGTTGCTGTACCTGCAGTAAACAGTTAATGATTGCCACATCTTGGAGGCTGTCTGGTAGAACGCTCGAGTGATCACTTTATTTTAAAGCCGCGACTCCGTGTAAAGCAAATGAAAGGGAGGGCAATTTGTTAGCGCAAATGTCGAGATTTGCTAAGTACAATGATTGAAGCGAAATTGCCCGCATTAAGGCAGGTTTGCCGCCAGCAAAACACGGTAAGCGCTCGAGGGAGCCGCTAGGTCGCGCCGCACGAGCAAAAACGCGCGTGAGAAAGCAGCCGGGCTTCGGCACAAGTTCCAAAATAGAAGGCGCTGTTGCATTCGAAAGGACGAGGTCAAGGCTGCCGACATCAATTTGGTTGCACGCACTGCGATGGACGCACTTGATTACGTGCGTGATTTGACACTTTCGTGCAGTAGAGGCCGATTATTGACGACGTCGTCCGTCAGCAGTGACAAGCCCTTCGCCGTCTGCACGTCTCTTCGTTTTCTATAGATTCGTCCGCTAATACTGTTACCGTTGATAAGAATCCGATGGTTTTAAGTAGCGTACCGTGAAGACACTACCGAGTCGATACTGACAGGCCGACCAGTACGAATGTGGCTCAGTTAGGTTTCTCAGCCACGCCGGACGACGATTCGTTGATACACGTCAGATACTCCACGTTCGAAGCCCAGAACCTACAAAACGGCAATCTTTTCTAAAGCAGCAACGAGTTTTAATTATCGCCCGCACAATCTCTGTGTATGTTCTCCACGACTAATCTAAATCATACGAGTGACGGTATGGTCACTGAACAAGGCCACGACAAATTACTCGTACATTCCCTAAACGAATATAACATTGAAATACATCGTCGATATCCTGGTCATTAGAGACGTAGCACAATCCCAGCTGAAGAACGAGAGGATGACGAACTATCTCGTAATTCTGCTGAAATGATTTAAGGAAGCCACGCAAAATCAGAATGGCCATACAGGAATTTGAAACCCTCTCTTCCAGAATAAGAGGCCTTCATTGTAAGCACGATGCCATCATCCCATCTTACACGAACACTCTGCCAGTGTATGTTTTGTAAGAATTTCTCCGCTCTTGCTGTCGATGGGATATTAAGCGGCAATAAAAAGTGTGTATGAGAACTACGGTTATTTCTTGCCTTCTTCGTAGACGCGCTCCAGGCAACATTCCGCGGAGAGTCCGTTCACAAATGAGGAGCTTCACGCAGAATACGACACTCTAAGTAGACTAATATTCAGCAATGCAAAGAAAAATGTGAACGATGCAGCGAGAGTGCTAAAGACACTTGAAAATTCGACACATTGCTCTCTGCCAAAGAAAATTGAGTTTTTAATTATCTGTTGACGTCGATGTCATTACAGACGAGGCATAACCTCAGTTGCACTACTAAGGTACGATAAGAAATCGGTCACTACCTTTTTTGAAGGAACCCTACTAGTTTAGATATGAAGAGATTTAGGGACACTGCAGGAAACCTGGGTCTGGATACTGGGTTGCGGTTTGAGACTTTCTCCCCCCGAACGTGCGAACAATATCCTAACCACTGCGCCATCTCGATTGGCCGCTTATGCGAGATGAGATCACGTACAATACGCGTGCACCCCACAATCAGATATCACTCAACTTCCTGTCTCATAAATTACAGTTTTTTTCTGAGAGCAAACTCGGATGACTACAAATATTTAAATTAGTCGCTTTGTTCCTGTAGTTTCTTTTATTTCTTCTTTTCTTTCTTGCGTAGTGCACAGTGTAACGATACCTTCCATAAATTATAAACCCACATAAAAATCAATTATTTTCCCTTGCTTTCATCTTGCTTCATTATATCATTATTGTCTGATACAGTGATAATCAGAATATGTCTTTTGTATGGATGAATTTGAGCTTTGGTTTTCAGAGTAAAAAAGGTAACATTTGAGGAAGGTTCTTTTACTTGCTCCTTCAGAACTGTATATCGTGGCTACGCTTATTGCTTAGAAATGGTGAAAGATAAGGCCATGGGTTCCTGTAATCACAGTAAGAACTCCGAGAGCTGCACATCAGGTAAGGACGGTGGCAGTTTAAATTCGTTATTTCATACGATTCTCATTCATAAAACGCTTTTACAGTCACTGAGTTAATGAAATGGACCGTGATCGAGTTAAAAAAGAAATAGGTTAAGGCGCAGCGTGCTAGCTTGTTAGCCAGGGAGGTAAAAGAGACCCGGATCGAGTCCATTCGGTGGATTAACGTTCCGTTGCTGTGGTAAATCGGCCAGCCCGAGAAAAGCTTTTAGTCGGCTTTCCACGCTCGTTGAGGCAAATGCTGGGTGCCCAATCACAACCTCAGAAAAATACGTCAGACGAGCACAGAACAAAGTTTAGGGTGGATCCAAGGTTCGGACAAGGGGAGGGGGTGGGGGTGGGGGGGGGGGGGAGGGGAGGCAAAGCCACAGCTTCTTACCAAGTCTTCCTCTCCCCTACACATCAAAAATATAACTCGAAGTCACTCTCTCTTTTAACGAAGTACATATGCCTGAGATTTTAAACTTAATAACAGTAGGTATTAAAATATGTTATATATTTTGTTTACAGCAGTGCTTGGTGTACAATCCAAAAAGAATTCGTCTAAAAATTGAAAAGTACCTGTGTCATATAGTGTTTCCAAGAACAGCAACAAACGTTCGCAGCTTTATAAACTTCATAATTTATACGATATAAAAACGAATTCTTCACTCAGCGTTATGAGCTTTCTTTCACCGCTATGACTGTGACTCTGCCTCGTGATGACTGGGTGTTGTGTGATGTCCTTAGATTAGTTAGGTTTAAGTAGTTCTAAGTTCTAGGGGACTGATGACCATAGATGTTAAGTCCCATAGTGCTCAGAGCCATTTGAACCATTTGACTGTGAACGTAGGCCTGCCGACTATGTCTGTGCGAGAGTGTAAACGAGGGGAACGCCACAGCTTTATCTTGTTTCCACTTACGATCAGGAAAGTGAGTCTTTCTGTTGTTTTTTCATATTTTTATCTGTCTTGCCTTTCCTCGATTTCTGTGGTTCGCCAGTCCCACCTGTGGACTCATGAACCGTGGTATAACTGTTGTTGGTCTTTCAACAGCCTCCTTTTCCTGACTGGAATGCTTCCTACCGCTAGTTAGGTCACAAAACAATCCACGTGGGCTAACACTCAGGAACGGAACTGGAAAATTCCCTTTGTTAAAGGAAGCTTATAATTACTTAAGAATTCTTGCTATTTTAAATACTCTTGAGTTCTCAAGACACAGTATTCTCCAAAAGTTAGCTGACACATCTGGAAATTTATATACGCGAAGAGACACGGTGTTAGGGGTATAAGTGCAGATTTTGTGATCATTGGTACCTTACTATGTGCCGCCATCAGTGTGTTCGTTGTTGTTTCTCTGCGTCTAACAGTCTTCCCACAAACGTTTCACATAATTTACTACCTGCTGATTTCTGCACGGTAGTAGCTGCACCATTAAGTTGACTACGACTGTCAGTATAGATTAACCGTTTTGCGTCAACGCGTCCACACTACTTGCTACCCATACTACTGCTAATAGCTACAGTTATTAGTCTACAAATGGAGTAAATACTGTCGTAATGTTGTTCAGTACACGGTCCTCAGTCAACAATAAAAATATCTGCACTTATACCCCTAATACCCTGCATAACCGTTTTCAGATAAATGTTGGTGGAGGGGTCACGACCCGGTGACCTCGTGGATCCGCACTTGTCACAAACAAATGACGCGCAAGACTTCCATCCCTTACGTTAAGTGACGGATGTGGGCACAGGGACGGCATCTGGACCCCGCACGACGCTAGGAGAGACGCTAAGGAACCTGGCAGCGGGCGCACCTGCAGCGTGCCGGCCTCAGCTTTCTGCGGTTTGTGTAAGGCTACACTGGCCCGCTCCGACAGCTGCCGCAAACGAATAACAAACTGTATAGCGAACGAGCCCTGCCATTATCAGAGCAGGCCGCATTCAGGCGGCACAATGGCCAGCGCGTCATTCAGGGGCCGTCCCCGCGTCTTCTGCTGACAGCCGCTGCTCCCCGCGCTCCGCTCAGTTAACCCACTTCCTGAGTCACACCAAATGTGAAACATTCGCATGCAGAATCCACCTTGATGACACTGTTGTTTGTCAGCGACGTCGGTGCCCTCAAACGACACGTTAAGTGAAAACGTGGACAGACACTGTCTGATCAAAAGTGTCCGGACACCTTTCGGTGGACATTAATTCGAGCTCTGTCCGCCCTTCGCTTTTATGGGCTCTTCGACTGTCCTACGGACGCTTTCAATGGGGTGTCTGAATGTCTGTTAAGCAATGGCAGTTCGTTCTTCCACAAGACCCGAAACCAGAGAAGATACCGACGTTAACTGTAGGGATCCTGAGCGAAGTCGACATTCTGAATCATTACAAAGGTGTTCCACTGTGTTCCGATCGGGACTCTGAGCAGACCAATCCATTTCATGAATGTTACTGGCCACAAACAACTGCCTTACAGATGCTGCTTTATGACAAGTTGCGCCGGCCGGTGTGGCCGAGCGGTTCTAGGCGCTTCAGTCTGGAACCGCGCGACCGCTACGGTCGCAGGTTCGAATCCTGCCTCGGGCATGGATGTATGTGATGTCCTTAGGTTAGTTAGGTTTAAGTAGTTCCAAGTTCTAGGGGACTGATGACGTCAGATGTAAAGTCCCATGGTGCTCAGAGCCATTTGAACCATTTGACAAGTTGCATTGTCACGATGATACAGATCATGGTCTCCATACTGTTTCTCTACGATACTCGTATTAGGGTTTTCTTAAGAGCAATGAGGGGGCCATACCCTAAACACGAAAAAAACCCCTACACCATACCATCAGCTCCTACATTCTTCATTTTGGCACTAAATAGGATGGCAAGTAACATTTTCCACGCATTCGCCAAACCCAAACCCTTCCATCGGATTGACACAGGGTACAGGGTGATTCATCACTCCATATCGCTCGCTTCCAGTCATCCATTGCACAGCGGTATCACCCCTTATATCAGCTCAAACGTCGCTTAACGTTGACTCCAGAAATGAGTGGCTTACGAGGAGCAGCTCGACCATAGTACCGTATTATTTTCAACTCCCTGCTCACAGTCATTGTTGTAGCTGGATAGCTGGTAGCACTGTAGAACCCAAAAGTAATTCCTTCCGCTGATTTCTTGCGATTTTTTACGAACACCGTATGCAGTGGTCGACCGTCGCTGTCCGTCAGATCATGAGATTGTGTGGCCTTGGTTTAGCTGTGTCTGTTCCTCCACACTTCCACTTCACAATCACATCACCAACAGCTTATATGGGCAGCTCTAGAAGGGCTGAAATCTACCTGAAGGATTTCTTACTCGGATGACATCCAATGACGAGTCTGCGGTCGCAATCACTGAGCTCTCCTAGCCGACCTATTCTGCTGTTACTGCTTCTCTCTTGACAATAGTCCCCATCTCCTTTTATGTTGACAAGCCCGCCTCTCGTGACGTCTAGGCTATTAGTTGTATTTAACTGTTCATTATCGCTGTATTTCTTCTGGCCTGTTGTTTGCTGTTGTACTGACCCTCCAGGTTAGCCGAGGGCGCTAATGCGCTGGTTCCTGAACTCGAGTAGGCGCGCCAGCCAAGGATCGCATCTGCCCGGCGGATTCACGACGAGGGCTGGTGTGCTGGCCAGACTGGATGTGGTTTTTAGGCGGTTTTCCTCCTCCCACTAGGTGAATACTGGGCTGGTCCCCAGGTCCCGCCTCAGTTACACGACTCACAGACATCTGAAAGACTCTCGCACTATTTCATGGCTTACACTAGACACAGACCGCTGGGGTACCCTAATTCCGTTCCGTGGGGTATGGGGTGGCGACAGGAAGGGCATCCAGCCACCTTCTGACACTAACCTTGCCAAATCCATAGTAACTCGGTCGACCCCACGTTGAAGTGGGACAAAGCCCAAAGAAAATGATGTTTGCTGTTGTACTGATTCGGCACAGGACTATTTGTAAACAGCATTTCTGGACAACTTACAACCGAGGTACACATATCACTGTAATAACATCCATAGCCGTGTGCTATCTTACACATGTCTTCTCATTCTGCTACTGCCATTCTTCAATATGATTGGCTCATTGTTCATATTATGAAGAAAAGAGATCTTGAAATCAAACAGCTTATGATTAACACCATCTTATTATGCCCTGAATTCATGAAGAGGTCCGTACGTCGATATTAAGTCCAATAAGAGTGCATGAACAGACAATATTCACTATTTGCTCCAACGGGGCCGCGACTTAACTCACAGTTGTTCATTCCATGGGCGAATCGCACAGACTAACTGCTCACGCGCATTTTCAGCTCGCGCCTAAAGCTCAGCGCCTCCATAACTGACAGGGCATCCCCAAACCACCTTTGATCTTCGATCCAGCAAAGACACGTAAGGGTAAAAATCGATATATCGTAGCGGTGTCGATATCTGTACTCTTAAACGGTGTGGCGTTGTCACGTGCTTACTGGCAAGTCATAGGTACCTGCAAGACTGTCCGCAGCTCGTGGTCGTGCGGTAGCGTTCTCGCTTCCCACGCCCGGGTTCCCGGGTTCGATTCCCGGCGGGGTCAGGGATTTTCTCTGCCTCGAGATGACTGGGTGTTGTGTGCTGTCCTTAGGTTAGTTAGGTTTAAGTAGTTCTAAGTTCTAGGGGACTGATGACCATGGATGTTAAGTCCCATAGTGCTCAGAGCCATTTTTTTTTGAACCTACAAGACTGGAGCCGCGTCGGTCAGTTACTGAAAGAAATGCAATATTAACTGTACTGTTCTCTGCTTACTCTTCTCGACTTACTAGGCACCAGCGGAATATCATAGTGAACGTCGCATTTCGCAGCAGTTAAAAATAGCGAAAGAAGATAGTCCACATAAGGTACCGTGCTAACATTCATTTATTTGATATAGTTAAATACATTTTCCACAAAAGTTGTGGCCATTTACGTACAGTTCCCTGGCCGACGCCATCACAGAATGTTTTAGACTGACGGGTCCTGGTATAAAAGTTGCCGAAATAAGAGCCCTAGTCACCATGGCAACAAAGTAGATAATTATTATTTAGCGGCTGCTACTAGGATTTGGTCAACTTCATCAGAAACGAAAAACGTAGGAAATGCAAGCCACCCTAGAATGTATACACTTACCAACGCAATTCTGTGCTATTCTCGGTCATCAAGACATTACGGAGAGCGTGATCGTTACGACGAACGAGCGCAAACTCAGTTTCTTCCTCGCAAGTAGTGAAGTCCATAGCAGGACAATTTCAGCTTTTTGCTGTGCCCGTCCCATCTTTAGGTGGAAGGCTTAGGATTGCGACAGCGGAGACGTGACACGGGCGACTACATTCGCCAACGCTTAGGGTCGTTCTCCTCACTGTCTGTCGGGTGGTGCCTTAAATAGTCCTTCTGGTTCCTTACCACTTTCGTAGCCATTTCTGTCTTATATTTTTGAAAATTTCGTAGTGTGTGTTCGTCCGCCTCCGTAGCTGAGTAGTGAGCATGGTTGAATGCCATTAGAAGGACACGGGTTCGATTCCCGGTAATGTCAGAGATTTTTCGTGGTGGGAGGACTGGAACGAGTTGCACCAAACATCGCGATGTCGAATGAGAAGATATTTAACCGTGTAGTAGCGGCACCCGGTCTCCTAACCAAACAACCCGCTGGGAGGTTAATGTGATGATTCCTGCACCTCCACGCCCAACCCACATGACGCCATTGGCTCTTGGATGACGAGGCGGTCATTTGGGTCCGATTGACCCCATCTTTGGGCAGAACAGTGATGCTTGATGCTTGATGGTTTATCCAAGGTCTTCTGCTAACTGAGTCGACCTTCACCAGCTCTAGAAATTTGTCGTTTTCCATAACGATCGGATGGTAATTAAGACAAAGAGACGGCACTATTTCGTGACACAAGGCGGCGGCGGCGGCTTCCCATGGGCTGTCTCAGCAGAGAAACTACGCAGTGTGGTTCTCTCCAGTTATATCCCTCTGCCAGGGAATCCAGGAAAGAAGTCCGGCACACTGCTTGCCAAGTTGATCCTTCGTGTTCTCGGCCTGACCTACCATTGTGAAGAATGACAACTTGTTGCTAAATGAACGTCTTAATGTCTCCACTTTTACAGTACAGTATATTAGAAATTTGATGAAAATACTGGTAAGTGCTATGTTACATGGCAATTACGCGCTACGTTTGACACAACTAGTCTTAAATACGGCAAGGTGGTGCTTAAAATGCCCTTTGAGGTAAACATATTTAGATTCTCTGGGGTTTCCATCAACCATTCTAGGCAAATGCCGAGATGATTCCCCTAGGCAGGATAAGCAGCATCTAATGATCGTCGTTGACTGGATGTTAAACCGTAATCTTTCTTCCTTCCCTTCGTGAGCGAAATGTAAAAAAGAAGCTGTGCTGCCTGGCTGGGCGCATCGTGGGACGGATGCGTGCATCGTAGAATCGCAAGGCCGGGAGTTGCAGATTAAGGGAGTCAACAGGCGCAGCGGTGTTTGCGCGCACACGCAACGACGCGTGTGTACGCAGGCACGGGCCCAAGGGTTCGCACGGTGTATGTGCCTCGCACTCAAAGGCAGCCGCTCAAGAATTACAACCGTAGTACGACGCGAGGATAACCCAGTTTTCCCCGCTTCGCCACGCGTCAGCTTCCACCGGAACTCGAGCAATGTGGGCAATAGCTGGAGCTCCATAGTCATCGAAGATACTGTCAGAAGGAATGGTCCGAAGGTGGAATTCAGCGGCTCCTGTACGTCGACGTTTTCAAAGACAAAGCACTAGCCCGGGCCATACAACGAGGAATCGGCTGTGCACTTCTTCAAGGTAGCGTCTCAGAATTCTCTTGGTGATTTAGGAAAGAAAAATCCGTAATACAGATTCGTAGGACGTAAATTTGAATTGCGACTTACAGAATACTTCCTAAGCATTTTAACCAGTGAGTCATTTAGCTAGGTAATCAAGTCGGAGATTCAATGAGAAACAATTTTTTTATGTAGTCACTTGACAAAACGTTTTTCTCATTGGTACTTGAGTGAGCCGGTACGTAAAACTGATCATTTTCTTCATTCACGTTGAAGATTATCAGTTACAACGTGATTACTCTTTGTAAGCGTTGTGGCATTTCAGGTAACTTATGCAGTATGCTGGGGCATCAGTAGTTGCATTGTAGATCAGAACCTGGAGAAAATAACTATTTCGTGGCAGAAGAAAAACTGGTGTGTAATTATGTCGATACATAACGAACTTTACGTAAATATGCGCACGCTTCTTAACCCTCAACAATTTGAGCCGCTTCTTACATCACTTTCGCCGCATTCTCCATGACATGTATCATTCACCGAGTTTTAATTTTGCATAAAAAGTTAATATTGAAGTTGCTGTGAAGTTCTCTAATTGTTCTGGTGATATCTCATTGCAGAATAGACTACAAACTTGTCACAGAACCCATCATAAACGTAGTGTGCATTGGTTGCGGGAATAAATTCCCATCTATGCCAGCACTGCTAGACGCTTCCTTTTAAACAACGGCTGAAGCATATGACCACTTTCACAGAATTGTGGCACTTCCGTGCTATTGGCAAAAAGGAGTTACGAAAAATTAATTCCTTAACAATTTTAGGCAGCAGATATGAATGAAGAGAGAGGAAAATATGGTAATCAGCACGTTTATTCAATGTCGAACAGAGTCTTAGAAATTTCAAGAGCTACAAAAGTACCTAATAGTTACTGCAATCAACCTGTAATCATCCGAACACAGGATGTTTAGAAGACCGGACCAATTTCCTGAGTCCGCAGCTCGTGGTCGTGCGGTAGCGTTATCGCTTCCCGCGCCCGGGTTCTCGGGTTCTGTTCCCGGCGGGGTCAGGGATTTTCTCTGCCTCGTGATGACTGGGTGTTGTGTGCTGTCCTTAGGTTAGTTAGGTTTAAGTAGTTCTAAGTTCTAGGGGACTGATGACCATAGCTGTTAAGTCCCATAGTGCTCAGAGCCATTTGAACCAATCTCCTGATACAACGGGACGAGTAACATTTCCTGTCACGGGAACTGGGCCAGTTTCTGTTAAAGTGTAAACTCGGGACGTCCTGCTGTGTGTCAGCTCAGCTCTATAATTATCTAAGGTAATGTGACCATTTAGTAACCCCAGAAACGTAAATCCATATCCGAAAATATGACGTACAAGAAATCAGACAGATCTAGATTTCAATTGCAGAATTGTCAAATTAGGCTGCCAAATGTCATAGGCATTCTTCCCTTTAATCGTGGGAAAAGAATTCTGTAATATGTGCGATATGATGAGATATTTCTTCATATATTTCTCTACCTAAAAACTGAGCGTTTAGTTCTGTTTGGGACACATCTTATAACGACGTAGAGTTGGGAAGTTAACGATATGCGGACAGTTGCTTCCAGCATGACAAAGATATATCGAGACTTCCTATTTTGTTTTATTGCTGTGTAGTTTGGGACATACGGCTATTCAGTTTCATCCGGTAGAATGAACAATTCTCTAGGATCAAGTCAAAGAGTGACAGCAAAACATGGCAGTTATCCAAAGTTTTGACTGCCGTACGCAGCCAAGCACCGCGAAAACATGGCGTTGCTTGTCAGACGGCCACTTGAGCGATCAACCTAGATCTGAGTCAACGTTTCACGCCCCGTCGCTTTCGAGATCGTTACGAACAGAACTTCTACTCGCCTCTGACAAGTTTCGGTGAAGGAACCGGCCGTGGTCTTTTTAAGGAATTATTTGGAGTTCACCTCGACCGTTCCACAACAGCGCAAGAAAGCCAAAGTAGTTCGTTCGGACAGCTGATTGAAATCGGCCATACTGAACGCGAGTCCACGGTCTGAACGGAGAACATTACCGCTGGCCTGTTACGTAATTTTCGGCTTTTAATGGTCTTGACGCCCGAGCTTTTAAGCACGCTTGTGATTGCTGTGATGTAGCGCTACGCCATCCAGGAGGCATTAGGTATCTTTTAATGTTTCTTTATGCACAAGTCTTGGCTGTATTCATGAATTTGTTGTAATCGTTAATCCGTAACCTGTATATAATGTAGACTAGAGGGTCGTGCCATTCTGTCAGGATATTTGAGTTTAATGTCCAACGGCAGTTCTTTGTCGCTTTCTATACACAACGAACCCGTAAATGAGACCGATGTTTATGATGCGCTAGTGGTGACACGTTTCATATTGAGAGAAAAGTTTCGCGTACGTGAGTGAGAAGAACTAAACTTCGTGCCAACTACATAACCAACATTCAATATGCTGATAAGACGAAGACTGGCCTCCAGACACAGTGTGTGGAATGAAAAGAACTGATAAACTCTGTAGTTCCATTTGTAAAAGAGCGACAGACATGCTCACATGTAATTTTCCGATTTTTACTTCCCTTAACCGCAAATTAAATGATACAATTATGTTGTAATAGTGTGAACGAAGAATTTTCTGTTTCGAATATCACAACTGACCCAGAGAGTAAAAAATGAGGGCATCAAAGTCAGTCGATAGGGTTATTTGATAAGCGAACCGCGACTATACAAGGAATTCGCCTTTCGCTACACTTTTCTCCGTCATCTAAAACTTGATTTATACTTGTCTTCCAATCAATAATCTAACTGCGCTAATTTCTAGATGAGTACACCTTTATTTTCAGTCAAACACTACGTTACCGACACTTGTACTTCTGCCTCATTAACTACCATAATCCTTGCAAATTCTTCGAGCAGCGGGTATTAGATATCATTGTTGAGGACGCAGATATTTAAAATATCTCCTATGAAGGCAGCAGAGTGGTAAATTCGTAGCATTAGCGCTAAGAGTCCTAGAATTGCTATGATACAGTAGTTATGATCAAAGAAGGTTTCAGACTGTTTATGGGCCGCCTTAATTGTCGTCCGAAAAAGACTAATTGTCTAATTTATGTTCTTCTATGACTTTCATGGAATATAGGCCTCATTGTTAGGAAACGGAAAGGCTCATCCATATAAAGTATTCAGGAAGGGGGTAAAAACAAATTATGGAACACAATTATTTATTGTTTTACGTTTACATGCACATGCGTAGGACATCAGTATAGTAAAATAATTTCCCGTGAAGAATACGAAGCAGTAGCTTTTTGCTTTTAAACTTTATGCTACATAATAATTTTCATCGTACTGTAGCAACTGCAATGCTGAATTTACGAATAAGTTACTACACACCGAGAAGACGTTTTAAATGTTGGGACAACCACACGTCTTCCGTCGTGTAGCAAATGTGTTGAAAGCTCCAGTGCCCGGATTTTTAGTTTTTGAAATAGTGTGTCACTGACCTCGTAAATGGAGCTGGTTACCATACTTTCTCGCATACACACGAAACCAGGTTAAGGAAATATCACTTAAACTATACAGGGTGAGTCACCTAACGTTACCGCTGGATATATTTCGTAAACCACATCAAATACTGACGAACCGATTCCACAGACCGAACGTGAGGAGAGGGGCTAGTGTAATTGGTTAAAACAAACCATCAAAAAATGCACGGAAGTATGTTTCTTAACACAAACCTACGTTTTTTTAAATGGAACCCCGTTAGTTTTGTTAGCACATCTGAACCTATAAACAAATACGTAATCAGTGCCGTTTGTTGCATTGTAAAATGTTAATTACATCCGGAGATATTGATACCTAAAGTTGACGCTTGAGTACCACTCCTCCGCTGTTCGATCGTGTGTATCGGAGAGCACCGAATTACGTAGGGATCCAAAGGGAACGGTGATGGACCTTAGGTACAGAAGACACTGGAACAGCACATTACGTCCACATGCTAACACCTTTTTATTGGTCTTTTTCACTGACGCACGTGTACATTACCATGAGGGGTGAGGTACACGTACACACGTGGTTTCCGTTTTCAATTACGGAGTGGAATAGTGTGTGTCCCGACATGTCAGGCCAATAGAGGTTCAATGTGGTGGCCATCATTTGCTGCACACAATTGCAATCCCTGGCGTAAGGAATGTCGTACACGCCGCAGTACATCATCATGCTGATACCACATACGTTGACGCGTTTCCAGTGGGACATTTTCGAGTAACGTTGGCAGATCATTCTGTAGAAACGCGATGTATGTTGCAGTGCTCTCCGATACACACGATCGAACAGCGGAGGAGTGGTACTCAAACGTCAACTTTAGGTTACAATATCTCCGGATGTAATTAACATTTTACAATGCAACAAACGGCACTGATTACATATTTGTTTATATGTTCAGATGTGCTAACAAAACTAACGTGGTTCCATTTAAAAAAACGTAGGTTTGCGTTAAAAAACATACTTCCGTGCATTTTTTGACGGTTTGTATTAACCAATTACACTAGCCCCTCTCCTCACGTTCGGTCTGTGGAATCGGTTCGTCAGTATTTGATGTGGTTTACGAAATATATCCAGCGGTAACGTTAGGAGACTCACCCTGTATACTGTTAATCAGTATTTATGGAATATTCAAATGTTGTTCAAATGTGTGTGAAATCTTATGGGACTTAACTGCTAAGGTCATCAGTCCCTAAGCTTACACACTACTTAACCTAAATTATCCTAAGGACAAACACACACACCCATGCCCGAGGGAGGACTCGAACCTCCGCCGGGACCAGCCGCACAGTCCATGACTGTAGCGCCCTAGACCGCTCGGCTAATCGCGCGCGGCCATGGAATATTCCCTCGGTTGTTGGAGGAACATGGAAGTATTAAAAACTTGAATACACAGTATTGTTGTGGAACATTTATACTGTGTATTCAAGTTTTTAACAGCGAATATTAGTCACATTATTTTCATTTTACTTCTCTATTGGTTAAATTGGTATTGCTGTAAAATTTATATGTATGTGCATGCGATTACACACATATATTTACACGTGTACACTATACTCACGTCATTGTCAACCGTGTGTTTACAATGTACTTTATTGTTCCTACCGACCAACGTGGCACAGTGATTAAAGTTTGAGACCGACATTCGGGAACAGTGTGGCCAGTCATACTGAGGTTTTCCGAGATTTCCGTAATCGATTAAGTTGGATGCCAGGCAAGGTTCTTCTAAATGGACAGCACCTACTCCATCCTTGCCCACTTCGAGCTTCCTCTCCATTTCGTAGTCTACTGCACTTTAAACTATTACATTCCAGTTCTTCTATTTCTTTCCTTAAGATATGCTGCTTAATAGAACGGCCATCCTTTTAAATATCCCTCGCAGATGTAGAACCTCATCACAATTGAAATCTTGGCACTAAATTTCTTGTTCTTACTCACTAGGGTTCCATGAGTAAGAGATTTTGGATATCCAACCAGAAAACAATTGAGATACTGATAACGGTAAACTTGAGGACTTTACAGTCTAGAGAGCACTAAATGTAAGAATGCTTTTATGGGTTTGGGTCTGGGTCTTGCTGGAACCGCGTTTTCTGTCAAGGCAAAATCGTCCAACAACTGCATCAAAGAGTTTACAGGATTCTAAAGTATGTAATGTGAAAGATATAACTACCTTGCGGACGACGAATCAAGAAAGCTGATAGGTGTGCCTAACTTGGTGAAAGTGCGCTGTCCCAACAGATACGTCTCAAATGTGACCTCGATGAATCAATGGTCCCTATTTCCACGTGTTCAGTAGGAAAAATACTACAACCCGTCACAACATCGTCAAATGAACGATTTATGTAATCTGACTATCTTGTTCCTCAGTCCATTTTGAGGGTGCGACACGTATTTTTTTTTCTGGAAATGAAATATTTATACCGTGTAGTGAACAAATAAGGGTGCTTAGTAACATACTTAAACGCACATGAACATACTTTTTTGTCGAAAGATTGTGGTACGTACATGCAGAAGTAGTTTAATTTTTTCTGTAGAATAATAAACAGCGCGCCATTCTCCGTGCATCAAGTTGACTTGAGATGCACACTGATTACAGTAATAGATACAAAGCATAATAGACATATAGCCGGCCGGGGTGGCCGAGCGGTTCTAGGCGCTACAGTGTAGAATCGCGCGGCCGCTACGGTCGCAGGTTCGAATCCTGCCTCGGGCATTGATGTGTGTGATGTCCTTAGGTTAGTTAGGTTTAAGTAGTCCTAAGTTCTAGGGGACTGATGACCTCAGAAGATAAGTCCCATAGTGCTCAGAGCCATTTGAACCATAATAGACATATTCCAGAGTATTTTAAAAACGAGCACTTTCTCAGCGTGTTAGCACTAGAGCCTTTCAATAACTTCAACGTATGTTAATGTGTACCATCAGGAACTTTAATTTATGTGTAATACTGGAGGCAGAAGCAACTTGATGAAGATATACCGGAGACTGAAAATGTAAAGGAGTCGAAACTAAGGTAAATAGTTGATACGATGAAAATTTACCTGGTTACAATATTTTTTTTATTATTATGAAAGCCGTGGAGCTATTCATATGTCGCAGATAAATTAAGATCCATACCTCCAGTTCCGTTCCGTGCAATTTTGAAAATTACGATATTGTCTTTCTTTTAGATAAATACCATATAATCACAGTACTCATTCTAGTAGTATTCCATTTATGCTTAAAAAACCTGGCTCAGCTTCTACGCTCGTTTCATTTCATGCCTCGAGACAAACGCTCAGGTTTTCGCACGTTACTCATGTCTTCCCCACATTTTGCTAGTCCGAGCAGGAACGCTCCGCGTCCGTCGAACGGACGCCGATGAAATGTTAAAGAAGAACCACAAACACTTGTGGAACCTGCTTGCAGCCAGCACTCGCTGAACGGCCGGGGACTGCTCGGAGGGGCGAGTAATGGAGTGGGCCGGGTTTCAGGCAGGTATTAACGTCCCAACTGCGCAGCGGAGACAATGGCTCTCCGTAAGTACTCGCTCCCTGTCAGTCAAATTGCCGTCGGGCGGAGTTAACTGCCGGAAAGCGGCTATCATTGCTCGCGCAGTGTAGTGCGAAGACGCGGCAGCGCACCGCGACGTGCGACGTGCAGGCCGTCGTGAATTTGAATTAACGGCGGGAAGCGAGCGGGGCCCCTCAGCACGCAGCACGGATGCGCCAATCATCGGCCACTGCCCCCGCACGCCGCTGCATTCTCTGTACTCCATCACTCTTACTCACACATCGTACGGTCTCTCAGGCGTCTTCCTAACTCCTCTCACACAGCATTTACTGCCCAGCACAGAATGCAGCTGTGGAACTAGAGAAGAAACACCTGAACATGCGACGTTCGCTTGTCCAACGTCTCATTGGACAGGCAAATAGTTACAACCAATGACATTCCTAAATTACTAAGAAATCCTGAACTAGAATTAATATTTACTAAAATACTGGACAGTATACAAACATAAGCTTACAAGGAGACCTCAAGAACTTCTACCACAAATTTTGTTCATACTGACAGAAGGTGTAGGGCACGACTAGGACTTCAACATATGTAAACAGCAAGACGTAACCCTCAATAGTTTTCAAGAAAATCGAGTTCGAATATTTTAGGGCTGTTTAACTACTTTTTACGGTCGTTAGCTTTCACTGAGTCCGCAGTTGAGCGAGTAAGCATTTTGTTTCACAATCGTGAAGTCTCTAACCGGGCCGGCCGGAGTGGCCGTGCGGTTCTAGGCGCTACAGTCTGGAGCCGAGCGACCGCTACGGTCGCAGGTTCGAATCCTGCCTCGGGCATGGATGTGTGTGATGTCCTTAAGTTAGTTAGGTTTAATTAGTTCTAAGTTCTAGGCGACTGATGACCTCAGAAGTTAAGTCGCATAGTGCTCATAGCCATTTGAACCATTTTTCTCTGACCGAATCTGGCTACCGGTCCTTTCTTTGATTCCCGAGATATTCGGCCAACATGCAGTATTAGAGTAATTCATCCCAAATGTACTCCGCTGGTGCAGCCTTCCGACGGTTATTTTTTACATGCAGTCGGAGAACCTTATAAAACGACTACAAAATTGCGCATTTATCGTCGAAGCCGGCCGCGGTGGTCTAGCGGTTCTGGCGCTGCAGTCCGGAACCGCGGGACTGCTACGGTCGCAGGTTCGAATCCTGCCTCGGGCATGGGTGTGTGTGATGTCCTTAGGTTAGTTAGGTTTAAGTAGTTCTAAGTTCTAGGGGACTTATGACCTAAGATGTTGAGTCCCATAGTGCTCAGAGCCATTTTTTTATCGTCGAACAGAATAAAGAGATAGCTTCTAGAGAAGATGACATAAAAATTCAATCAGTCGTACACCATCAGTCGTCTGTACCAATATTCGTCGATATGGATTGTACGCCGCTAAATAGTATGATGACCGAGAACCATTCACGGACCCAAACTAAGAGGGTTTTGCAATAGACACATTGAAAATTGTGCACATGCAAAAATTCAGTGTCCATTACACGTGCCTATATGTCGCAATAATTATTGTCTCCCATGTTTCTACGATCAGTCTCATCCTGACTGGTGCAGCGCTCCATGGGTTATACATCACGCTTGCCACAAACATAGAGACCATAATATAAATGGAATGTCTGTAGTCTGGCTATGTTTGATTGAAAGTTCTTATGTATCCTTTTTTTATTTCCAATCTTCTTACGAAAATAGGGTTTCTCTTCTTTTTCGGGTTAAATGCTATATAAATAATAAATGACTATTGATAAGTTGCACAGTTATAATAAAACTGTTGGCAGAAAATCGTGGCAATATAAAAAAAAGCATCAGTAGCTACATTGGCTCTGGTAACTCGCGCTTGTGAAATTGTTCGCTTACTCGCTCGGCTGCGTGTTACGTGAATACTTGCAACTACACAAAATATATAAGCACGCCTAAAATTTTCAAACTCTGTATTCTCGAAAACGGTTGACAGTTGCGTCTTCCTGTTCACACGTCTCGAAGTTCTAATCGTGCCTTGCACATATTGTCTGTATGAATCCCTTGTTAGTAAGAATTTACTCTCGCATCAAACTAGTATGAAAAGATGGGAAAGGAAAAACTGCTCTATTAGAAACTGGTGCAGTGTGTCCAGTTTTCCGTAATACTGACGACAACTGATAAACCGGCAGTGAGAACTTGGCTATCAGCAATAGCTTGCCAGACACGTGGAATAACGTCAAGCCTCTACATGCTCCGAGAAGCTACGAATGATAGTAACGGAGATTCCTCTACCTATGCCAAAATAGATGAAGTCACAGAATGTAAACAGAAAGTGGTTGCCTCTTCATCTTCCATAACTAAGAAAGTCACAGATGTGTATACATGTCGCTCCTAGAGGCTAGGTTCTTTTCTTTAAGTAGTACCAGCAGTTCTATGATGGAGAATTTTGTTTTGATTACAAAGCACCAAATCGTTTGGATTAGTGGTAATGTAAAGAATAAAACTTGGCTCTTTTAGTCTGCGACCCGGGAACGATTATTCACCATTTAAACTACTTGCAAAGTGCCAAAATATACCTATTTAATAGTACTGTATTACCTAAATTAAATGTAGCCTAGTTACCATGTAGTCAGCAGTATTATCCTTCTTCGCCTCTCGATAAAGGACCTTATTGTATAATCAAATTTAAAAATATTGTAAAGCTGTTACATATTTCTATTTGCATGCGTGACCAAGCCCAAATAGTCGCTCATGTATGCAGTGGCTTCCGTCCTCCCGGTTCAAGTTACAATACGGGCAATACGGGAAGTGGCTCTGAGCACTATGGGACTTAGCATCTGTAGTCATCAGTAATACGGGAAGAAATTATCACGTATGTATTTAGGTCTACATCAGTACACTGCAAGAAACGATGTGGTGAATACCAAAGCGTACAAAGTGCGCAACAAACACCATCTCGCTTTCCTACTCTGTTCAAAAATGTTATGCAGAGCGAATATAGGTATGCTGCCCCGTAAGCACCAATTCCTCTAGTTTCACTTTCAAAGCAATCACAAGGGAGATGTAATGTGTCTTTCGAGACTCGTTGGAAAGTACCCTCTCGGAGTTTTGAGAGTAAAGCTTAATTGCTATAACACATTTTAACTGTAGTTTTTCTAACTGATGATTGTTGAGAGTTTCTGTGACGCTCTCGCGCTGACCAAACACGATTGTTTTCTGTTGCATCCGTTTACCTAACTTCGTAGGAGTCCCACCCAGACAAAAAATATTCAACAGTCGTTTCGGTTCAGTAAGCAGCCTCTTCCTTTGCCACTACTTAGATTTCTTCTAATGGGTCTGTCTGGCAGATGTCTTCCTCAGATAGATTTATATGGTGTTTCGACGATAAATCCCTCCGTATGGATGCCTCTATTTATTTAAATCCAGGAAGTAGTGTAAATCCGTAGTAAAACAATACCAAGACTCTTCACTTGTTCAAGCGCATTGCTACTTGATGAAATCACACAAGAGGACATTAAGCTACCGGCCATGTTGGTATTCACGTAAAATGATTCATGGAAATAATGGGAAACTTCTATCAGGACATTCGGATAGGAATTTTAATTCCAGTTCCTCATAGTACCCGACTAATGGCTTAGCAAACGTGCTCACTAGCTACTTTCAGCATTCCTCACGGCATGACCCAGATGTTTCGATGTGTGAGACAAATAACCGAGACTACAAAATCTGATCATAAGTGTAAGTACAATAGAGGACTTTTAGAACAAGCGTCCACTATCTACAAAAATATTCCTTCATATTCTAGAACTGTCCTGTTATTCACTGTAGTAATCCTTCTTCCGAACAGTAATTAAAATCCACGTAAGTTGTTTCCATCGAATCAGTCAATTACAGACAGTTCAGACGATTAGCCACATCTCTGGTTTTCAAGAAAGCAACAAGATTTAGCCGCAGGTATATTTGCGTACGCGTGACTTTGGGGCTGTGAAGAAAAGTGCCAGACTGCAGATCCAGAGCTTTAGGGCTTAGCCTCCGTTTTCTTATTTTTTCTCGCAGATAAAATGATTTCCATATCTGGAAATGCTTGTTGTGGGATAAAAAATCTAATCGTATCAAATTGCATATTCCATGTTAAACTAATATTTTCCCTGCGACGGGGTGTGTGGGTCGATTTTTCAGGTTGGAGAAAGGCAAGAGCGAACGAATTTCAATAGGCCGATACCTAGTAGAGCGCAGCGGGGATCTAGCCAACATTTGCGTCCACAGATGCTTTATTTTGTTTTATATGGAAGTCTAAAGGATGCAATGCATTCTTTTCTTGTCATTTAGTTAACACATACACCGTTCGTCCAAAAAGTTACGAGACTAATTTTGTTCCTGGCGTGTAAGCGACGTCAGAGCAGTGGCTACAGTGGTAGCTTGTATTAACAACTGTAAACAGCACCCGTTCATTCGACCAATCAGTCTGTGTTAAGTACTGGACGTGCAACGATAGTGTGTCAAGGTTGTTGTGTCACAAATCACAATGGAGCAGTATCCCTAAATCAAGTGTTGAAGACATTCTTCAGAGTGTATTGAAGAAGAGAAAACCGTGTGTGCAATGGTGGTCCAGCACACCTTAACACCCGGAAAAAAAACGACGTGTGGACACCTAACGTAACACGACTTAACTGAAATGCATTGCACGAACAGTCCTTTTCTGGAAAAAAATTGTCACAGGTGACGAGACTTTGTGTTATCAATACGAATTTAGCACAAGACTACAAAATGCGCAAACTCTGGTGAATGATCAACGCTTTGGTGACGTAACCGACATTCGAGCCAATATGACGCGGCTAATTGAACAACATACCGAACATTCCGAAGAAGGACTTTTCTGACAGTTTCACGTGGCTATATGAACGTTCTGTGCGTTTTATTCAAGAGGGGAGACACAAATGGAACATCTGAAGCATTAAAACTACCATATTAACGTCTCTATATCATTTATTAATCCAATCTCTAACCATTTTGGACTGACGGAGTACTTGCATCCGTGAGTCCTGTTTAGAAGTTTGTTGGTCCAGTCTGAAATCATTGCCTTCGTGCAGCTTCAGAATCTGAATTTCAGACCGTTTCACAACCTTATCAAAATGCAAAAAAATTGGGCTATATAAGCGTTCTTTGTAGAGTGTCTCGCGAATATACAAGAACGTACCAAATAATTACGTGATGTTTTGCACTTCACCGGCAGTTAACCGCACCAATAATGATCTATCTCTGATAACGTCACAGTCGACCGGAAGTTAGAGGCTAATAAAACTTACGCTAATAATTGACTTTTCTGCTCGTCTACTGTAGCGAACCTTTGTCTGCAGGAACATTTCATCTCAAATTTCTTTTCAGTTCTCGTGTCCTTCGTCCTCTGACTGGAATGTCGATGGCTACATGGCTGAAAACGAAAGCTGTGCTC
The DNA here is from genome assembly GCF_021461395.2 of Schistocerca americana. Lineage (NCBI taxonomy): Eukaryota > Metazoa > Arthropoda > Insecta > Orthoptera > Acrididae > Schistocerca > Schistocerca americana. The sequence continues at coordinate 663,409,131 of NC_060130.1, forward strand.
TACGTAAAGTTAGGCGTGTGGAGTCTGATTTGTAAGCTATTTCGAGAAAACATGCGTTATCGTAATGCGGTCATTCGCTCAAAACGTACTCGGTCTACTGCAAAGAGACTGCAACGTCACCCGGCTAAAGATAACGCTTCAATGATATTCGCGAGTAGGAGACTGCAAGCTCTAATCCTTGCAGAGGTCAGACGGCAGCAGGAAACGTGATTTATATTTCCGTTGATTGGTAGGTCAGTACTCTCCATGTGTGGGCGTTTTTCCGCTTTTGTGATGCTGCGGCCCTTTGACCTGGAGAAACGGCCTCGATACGTCGCGGCTCCGGTGTGCTTTTTGCTTCGGTAAAGAGCGTCTCGCAGGAGACACTCACTTTCGAGGAGATCAAACGAATAGTCCTTCTCAGACAGGGAGCACTAGCGCTTCCACTCCCCACGAGACGGAATCTCTGTATCCCTATCTGTCTGTGTCTAGAATAAACCGCATGTTGAAGTGTGAGGACGTTTTACGACTGTTTGGCTAGCATTTATCGCATTTATCTGATGGGGGACCAGTCCGTTATTTACCTTGTTGGATGTTGGAAATTGCCTAAAAACCTCATCCAGGCTGACTGGCTCACCAGCACTCGTCGTTGATCCACGAGGCGGATTCGGTCCAAGGCTACTTCACCTCCCTGAATCCCGAAAATATTGCGTTAACGTCCTCGGCTCTCCAGGCGGGTCGTCTGCAGAAGGCACTTACATAACATATTTATGGAAAAAGTCAAATTAGTCATGTAGTCTGAATAACATAAGCCCTCAATATGAGGATATTTCCCGTTTTGTCGAGATTAATGGAAAAACTTAAAGATGTGTTATTGGGGAAAAGAATGATACTCGAAAAATCGCCCAGTATTTTTATGACAATAATACGATTATTTTCTCTCAACTGCGACGAGTCAGTAAAAATTTGATAGCTTGCTTTCTTACGTAGCTCATCATTTTTCTCATCGCCCTACTTAGTATAACCTGGTAGCATATTTTAAAAGCAAGATACTCTTAAGGATTATACAACGATGTATTTCCATTACGCTGAGCACTTATGAACTTAGCTGACTCGAAGGAGACTTCTTCTATAAAACTTTAACTATCTCGAGCTGTCCTTTCTGTGTATAAAAAAATCATAAACACAAACGCGATGTTGCTCTCTGTGTGTTCCGTGCAGACACTGTTGTCGCCAAATATCATATCACATCCAAATCATCCAGAAATAAAGTTAACTAAACATCAACCTTTATTACCAGGAACTATTGTACATTACAGTCCAGTCCTATGGCAATGATTGCTAGTGAAATTTTGAAACAAATACTAAACTATTTATGCTTATTCTCTCTGCAAGCAGCACAGACAGTATGGCTAGAATATAAATTCAAATTTCTGTACTAAAAAAAGGAAACATTATCTCGAAAGCTCTATAAAACTCATATACAGATTGCTTTTTTAAATCTATAACATGTGAAAACGCAAAAAAAAAAATCGTGTAATATTTCAGAACACTCAATTAAGATGTCTTGTAACTAAGGTGAAATGTGTTTGTCTGTAAAATTTAAATAAAAAACTTAACGTGCACCAAGAAAAAAAATTGTTCTTTTTAACTACTGAAGTTTAAATCCACTAATGTTTTACCGTCATGAACTGTGACATGCGTACTGAGAATTACATAATATTGCTAATTTCTAGGGCCTGTGTAGTGTGGTACTCAGGACAAATGTCCTTTATTTACCAGTTCCCGTACGCTCATGACGGTTCTGTCTCTAGTGATCGTCATTACGAATCTATTGCAGTTCACTGCAGACATTTTAATGCGTAAAATTTTCATACTTCGTCTCAGATATTTCGCAGACAAACGGTGTATACATGGTCGCACTCTAACCATCTCGACATCCACTAAACACTCAAACCCACACATCACTCTTCGTGGCATTACGTTGTTGACTTTTTTGAATTTCTTCGCCGGCCGCGATGGTCTCGCGGTTCTAGGCGCGCAGTCCGGAACCGTGCGACTGCTACGGTCGCAGGTTCGAATCCTGCCTCGGGCATGGATGTGTGTGATGTCCTTAGGTTAGTTCGGTTTAAGTAGTTCTAAGTTCTAGGGGACTGATGACCACAGCAGTTGAGTCCCATAGTGCTCAGAGCCATTTGAACCATTTTTGAATTTCTTCTACGGACGGGTATTGTGAATGAAGAGTTAGGTATCGCGATGTAGTAGCGCTGTAGGAACTCTTGTGAATTTAGCTGTGGAGAAGAGTAGTGGTCCCATTATCAAAGGCATTCGAAGGTCAGTTTAGACAAGAGTCGATAAGGAGACTTGTATGAAGAGAGGAACGATCTTGCAGACCACGGGTAGCGGTGGGGTAACCACGGGCAATTTAAACGACTGCAACCGAGTATGAAAATCGAGAAGGGGATTGGAATGGTGTTAGCACTGGGTGGGTGTTTTTATAATTGTGAAGAAGGTAACATGGCCTACGCCACATCGCACTGTATTAAGTTATGCAGCTGTGGCTTCTCCCCTACCCGTGCGACGCGTAACTAATCTTGTGAGACATGAGGCCGTTCACACTGACAATACCTAAGTAATTATCACCCTCACAGCGCAGGAGGCCCGTCTGCTCGTAAATCCGATACACAGCGCTCCTTTTTTTCTGGACGATTCTGTAAGTTACGACACTATTACCACCGTTTGTAGGCCTTGTCTGCTTATCTGTGCTTGCCCGTTTTGGGTGGCACCAACTCTGGGGTTAACTACACCATTTCGCTTAAGAAATGCATATTTTTGATTTATTCAGTGAAAGATTGGGGATTCTAATTACCTAGACTTGACAAAAATAGGCAACTAGATTAGTAAGTGAAAAAAATTGTTCTTGTACTGACTGTAATTTGGTATATGTAAACATTGAAAATGCAGTTATAAATATATTTTAGGCGCTTAAGAGCTAAAAGTCACATAATTTGTTTCTTTACCTCCGTTAATCACAGTGACACTGCCTTTGCCAATATTGCGGTCCAACTGGACGTACAATTCTTGCTTAATAGGTGGAAAGATCTCTGAATATTTTATTATGTCCACAGTGATTTCGTTTGTATTATTGTCGTAGTGACCATAGACGGAGTCATTGTTGAGGGTAGCTGTTCATTTATGCAATGATCACACTACTCATGTGGATCCGCATAACAAGTAGCGGGGCTTGAAGTGGCTTATTCTCTTTATATTAAAAATATTAACACGGTCCACAATACATGCAGCACTGTCCATCAACATATACGTCAAGTGCACAACTTACACAACTGACCCTCAGTTGCCCCCATCAATATATTGAGACTGATAATATTGACTAATTGCTTTATAGCGACTAGTTATAAACGTACTTTGTTGCAACTAACAGAAATACAAAAGAAGTCGAGCTGTTACATATTTACTGCACAGTTACATGTTTCTTCCCTGCATAACGCATATCGTTAGTGCACTTGAAATTGTACTAACGAAGTCACGTAATACAGCGAATTATACTCCAAACTAATTTTTTCACACGACTGCTGTGTATTATATTCCTCCGCCTCCACTTGTATTTGTATACGTTAAATTACTGACAGCATGCTTTTTTTTTTTTTTTTTGCTGAAAGCCTCCGTTGTTTTACTGTGATATAGCTCTTTTTGTTTGGGTCTGACAAGAAACTATGGAGTAAAAATACATTGAACACAGAGATTTTTTTTTGCTGTTATTGCAGCCGTTTGAATGGCACGTTATTCTGGAAGTTTACGCCACTCTCCATAGAAACCAGTGGCGCGGGAGCAACCGGCACGTAATGTTTATGCCACTCTCGACGGAGAGTGGAGAAGGCTTTCGGGCGGAGTGCCATTCAGAAGACCTCTGCAGCTAAAAACGCCCAATAATTGATGTACTTTACCCGGTTACTTCTAATCGTACCCACAAAAGAGCTATATCACTGAATTTGTATCACACAGATCTACTATTCCAACGCTAACATACCCTAATTATATTAAAAATAATTGGTGCCTCTGCCTCGATGATTAATGAAGTTGCGAAAGTACGTTGGTCTATGTTTCACGAACCTCTCAAGTACCTGACAATAGAGACATATATCTTTGACGAGTCAAGACTTATTTGAGGTGAAAAACGTTTGCAGCTTTCCCTGTATACAGGACGATTCCGTAATGATGTTACAAACTTTCAAGGATGATGGAGGAGAGTAAACGTATCAGTCTAATATAAGGGACCCTGGTCCGGAAACGACCTTAAGAGCTACGAGAATTTGTTCATCTGCGGTACTGTGAAAAACATCGCTTCTGCTGCAAGTTCTTTGGTTTTCATATGAGGTAATCTGGATGAACAGAAAGAAAGGCCCTGTAAATATGAACTCTAAAATGCGTAGCTTAAGAGCTATGATAACTTTTTCAGTAGAAGACATAGGTTTAGAATCTCATGTTTAATAGATACTTTTTTCTTATTTTGGTCCATATTACCACCTCTGAAAGTTACCTACCCTACAATCTTAGCAACAACAGTACCAGAACATGTCTTCCACTGTCACTGCTTTTGCGTGCAACACATCTTCCGAAAGACGAAAACCGAATTTCGGAAACCGTTTTTCACTGTCGTGTTTAGAAGCAAAGTTCTGAAGCGGATTTTCTAGCCCAGTTAAATGTCGCGTCTGGAAAACAGTTGTTCCAGTTTCTGATTTAGTCAACATAATCGCTATTTCTCTGATGTTAAGTTTTTTCTGTTTACCATTATAATCGACTCTACAGCCACTCTACAAACGAAAAGGGAAGATTCGTTTTTCTAGCACATGAAAAAAAAACAGTAACGAGTAAATAATTACATTATCGAATATTTAATTAGATATAGACTGTTTCATGCTCAGTCCAACATTTCTGCTTCTCCTTCACTGCACAATAAGCAACCCAGTCCATATTAGTCGAATATTTTGAAACCAAGACCTAACCTGGCAATCCAAGCACGTTTCAAAAACGGTTGTACATTTAGATGGGAGCGAAAATCGATTGTGAAATTAGAAAACCGGCAACTGGAAACAGATTTACAGAATCGATTTTGGAGTGTTTACATGACCAACCAGAAACGGTACTGTGAAATCGGTTTACGAAATACTGCTTTGGGAGCCCCATGTAAACACAGTGTGGCAGAGGTATCAGAACGATTGTCGCTTATAACATCCATCTCGGTGGCTTCCGGACCAGGGCCCCTTACCACAAATTCAGACATTTACCATTCTCCATCAGTCCTGAAAGTTTGGGACATCATCACGGAATCACCCTGTATTTCATCTGAAGTGGACGAGAGACCGATTTGTTAGCTTTATCTAGATTACAAAAATATATTAGTTTGGCCACAGCGCTAGTCCACTTCACAATCGGCTGTTATCAGCTAGTAGGGTCTGTTTATTTCCAGCTCCTTATTATAACAGCTGCGTATGTCATTGTTTCTCCGTCCGTCTTCGATAATGTAATTATTTACTCGTTACTGTTTGCAGCTTTTGAAAAATCCTTTTTTTTTTGCATGTGTTAGAAATACGAATCTTCCCTTTTCGTTTGTAGAGTGGCTGTAGAGTCGATTACAATGGTAAACAGAAAAAACTTAATATTAGATAATCTAGAGCTGCGGTTGTAGTAGTACTGCTACCGTAGGCTTCCTTTCTTAAGGTTTCGGTATTCTAAACGATAAAAAATGATTATAGAATGCATTTAATTATTCTGTTCCTGTGCTTGCCGAATAAACACACAAACTCAATTAAGAGAATTGTAGCACAATTTTTTCTGAAGACGCCCTGAGTTTCTGTGCGACTTCCAAAAAGTCCATGCTGATGAAGATGCACATACACTACTACTGTACGTTGTTCAGCGGCTTCTGGACACACTGGCGACTGGTTCTCCTGCTGTTGTTCCCATTTTCTCGCCTTCACCGTACGTCAGCGCGACTGCCTGCGCACAACCTGAACGCAGACTTCTCGGTTTACGTATGTCAAAGTCGTAAAATAAGCTTGTTTACGCTGCACATGGTAATTAACTTGCACTTTAGTCAGTGTAAACGATACAGCGAATCCAACAGATGGTCGTGGTGACTCGTAGGTCAGATTTTCACATCTTTTCGATATCGAGTTCATTAGAGACTGATTAAAAGCATGAATTCATCAGCGATACAGAATAAACGCGCTCGTTGACTTGTTTGCATTTGTAGTTGCCTCAAGTGGTTCAAACCTCGCTCCTATTCCCGCATACGATTCGCATCTCAGCAACTGGGCTACCTGGAGTGATCTCTAAAGCAGCGTTTCTCAACATTTGAGTGCCTCATTTGTGGCCATACGCTCCCTTCGTAACGGTACGTCTGACAACAGAAATCAGTACAGCATAATCTGAGGTGTGGAGTAAGATATTGAGTCGCCTGCAATTCTCTTTCAGCTGAATAAACGAGATACAATTGAAGCATGTCGTGAGTATCTTTTTGACGATTGTGAAAACTTCGGTGGAAATTGTGATAACAAAAGAAAGTATCCCACAAATTTGCTTTCGGTGACATCTACCATCAAGAAAATTCCATTGTCATCTAGTGAATCTGATCATTTGCGCCTCTTTGTTAACAAGGACTGTTTCTTTTCTATTTTTTATGAACTTGAATGGCCCATCACTGACTCGCCTTACCCTTCAAAGTACGTAGAATCCGGGATTTTTCACGGACGGCACTCTACTGTGGACACCAAAAGAAAGAAAAGAGAAAGAGGAGGAACGCACAACGAAAACCTTTCAAAACTTTGTACAGTTTTACGATCTGTAAGTTAAAACGTTTAAGCCTTTTTTCCGTTTTTCAGTACCTTATAGTTGAAATTTACGTGTGTTCACCTTACTGTAATTTAATTTTTGTAACAAATCGGGAATTGAGAAATAATATTTCACTTAATTATAAAACATGTAATAAAACTTTGTGGTGCACATGGGAGTTTCATTTTTTACCAGTACAAATGTTGTATTCACATTTTTTTAAATGCTCATAAAAGCCTTAAAATAACGTTTTAAGTAGTTTTAATTTCAAAAACACCCCCCGGAAGATCACAGTACCAGAACCTCATTTTTTACAATTCAATTACTGTATATATATAACCATTTCCAGCATCCTACATTTGCAAAACCGGATTTTCTGCGTTGGCTACTTCGAGTACAAATTATAAATCTCAGATACACGTAGAAAAATAATTCAAATAGGCTATTCCTAATATTAAACACCCCTTCAAAAAACTTTTCCCTCCAAGCCAGGCCCAAAGGAGTCACTGATAACTACAAAACTTGGCTTTAATTTAGTACTGAAAAGTTAATTATTGAATGCATTGTGCGGTACTGATACAGTCCTATTTATAAGCTGATTATATCAGTGTAAATGTGGATTTTAATTTTTTATTGTGTCAGAATGCACTACGCTTTATTTTATTTCAGGAAATTTACCGATTTTTGTATTTATATTTCTTTTCGATAATCTCGCGCCACCCATGTAGTGTTATCGCGTCCCCCCTCCTCCCCCCCCCCCCCGACCCCCCTCACCAGGTGGGTTTGCCAAGCTGGTAGAGAATCGTTGATCGTAAGTGTAATGACCACATAACGCTAGCTGTAGGAAAAGTAGATGCCAAAATGAAATTCATTCGGAGAATGTTAAGGAAAAAATTACAGTAAAGAGCGCCGTTACAAAAAACTCGTTCTTTCCACTCTTCATCACTTGTTCGACTGATTCTTGAGTGTTGTTCGTCGATCTGGCTCCCGTACTAGGTAGTATGAATGTAAAAAAAATAGCGAGGCACAATGAAGGCTAGCACACCTCGTCACCGGCGGTTCGTTCAGTAAGTGCGAGAGTGTTACGGAAGTTTTCAACAAACTTTAGTGGTAGGCAGTACAAGAGAGGCGGCGGCATTGTCACCTCTGAAACCCGGACAACATGCAAATATGTATCTTGAAACATACCTTGAATAAGAATAATCTCTTTTATACAATGGTTAGACGCAAGAATTGATATTTTTAACACTATCTGAGTATGGTGTTTAAAAAGAAATGGAATAAGAGAAGGATAGGAGTACCTTAATTGGCACAACCTAATAATGAAGAGCATAAATGAGCATCTGACTGAATTCTGCAGGCATACTAACTCATAATAAGCTCATGGCCTAATCTTGACCATGTGTAAGTAACCCACCTTACACCCAAGCTTAGCTCAATCTATTCGCTTATCTTTTCTGTTTGGAAATCTTAATTTTAAAGACACAAAGAATTCGCGACGTATATAATGTGATGAACAGCCAGCTCTCTTTGTATCACCAGCTGATGACTCACCTTCTGCCCTGAAAAGCATACAAAGGAAGTATACTGCGGACTTCAGATCTGCAAAACGTGTATATTGATTGAAATGCTGAATCAGGAAGATTGATATCTCTGCTGAAGTCAATAAACATATTACGTTACGTATGATAGGTCGATGCACGTTTCAAAGCACATATACTACCGAAAATATATCAGCGTCTTTAAACAGTGGAAAGACATCACGAATAACCCTCGTAAACTTGGTTTTTAGAGTATAATTTCATTTAAATTGTAGTTATGGCCACCACGCCACACACATCCCCTGTGCGTTCAACACGTGGTACAGTAAATCACCATAAGTAAAAGATTTAAACAAAAAGAAATCTCTGTGCATTAGAATGTACTGAAAATGTGTTGCTAAACGAGGATGTGAAGAACTGAGCTTCCCTAATATTCAGATGGACAAGTGCAAACCCGATTCTGTACCGTGCTTCGAAGCGTGCCCATCTCACCAAACAACGAAGTATCGTTTGAACATAGATAAGTGCTCGTTAAAGACCTGGAAACGCTGTGAATACCACTACATCTACATCTACATAGGTACTCCGCAAACCACAGTACGGTGCGTGGTGGAAGGAACCCTGTAACACTACTTGTCATTTCCTTTGCTGTTCCACTCGCAAATAGAGCGAGGAAAAAACGACTCTCTGTAATCCTCCATATGAACCCTAATTTCTCGTGTCTTGGTCTTCGTGGTCCTTACACGCAATGTATGTTGGCGGTAGTAGAATCGTTCGGCAGTCAGCTTCAAATGCCGGTTCTCTAAATTTTCTCAATAGTGTTTCTCGCGAAGGACGCCGCCTTCTCTGCAGGGACTCCCATTTGAGTTCCCGAAGCATCTCCGTAACATTTACGTGTTGTTCGAACCAACCGGTAAAAAATCTAGCAGCCCGCCTCTACTTCAGTGTCTTCCTTCAATCCGACCTGGTATGGATTTCAAACACACGGACCGTACTGAAGAATAGGTTGCACCAGCGTCCTCTATGCGATCTCCTTAACAAGTGAACCACTTTTTCCTAAAATTCTCCCAGTAAACCGAAGTCTTCCCTACCACGGTTCCCACAAGCTCGTTCCACCTCATATCGCTTTGCAACGTTACCCCCAGATATTTAAACGACGTGGCTGTGTCAAGCAGGACACTAGTAATACTGTATCATTACAGGTTTGTTCTTCCTACTCATCCGCATCATCTTACATTTTTCCACATTTAGGGCTAGCTGCCATTCATCACACCAACTGGAAATTTTGTCTAAGCCATCTTGTATCTTTCTACCCATCCTGTCAGCCGAATCATTTATATATACACAGAGAACAACAGCTGTCCTGTGACACTTCTCCGGAGCAGTCCTGACGGTACCATTGTCTCTCATGAACGCTCGTTGTCGAGAAAAATATATTGGGTTCTATTATTTAAGAACTCTTCGAGCCACTCACATATCTTTGAACTTATTCCATATACCCGTACCTTCGTTAATAGCCTGCAATAGGGCACCGTGTCCCAACGCTTTCCGGAAATCTAGAAATACGGAATCTGTCTTTTTCCCTTCAGCCATATTTCTCAGTATATCATGTGAGAATAGGACAAGCTGAGATTCGCACGAACGATGCTTTCTGAAGCCATGCTGGTTCGTGCACGTAAGCTTCTCAGTCACAAGAAATTTTATTATATTCGAACTGAGAATATCTTCAAGGATTCTGCAGCAAACAGAAGTTAGGGATATTGGTGTGTAATTTTACTGGTCCGATCTTTAACCTTTCTTATATAGTGGAGTCACCTGTGCTTTTTTTCCCAGTCACTTGGGACTTTGCGCTGGGCGAGAGATTGACGATAAATGCAAGCTACGTAAGCGGCCAATGCCGTAGAGTACTGTTTGTAAAATCGAACTGGGATTCCATCCGGACCTGGTGATTTATTTGCTTTCAAATCTTTCAGTTGTTTCTCTACGCCAAATATGCTTATTACTATCGTCCATACGGGAGCCTGTAGATGGTCAAATGACGGTATGGTTGTACGATTCTCCTGTGTGAACCAAGCCTTGCAATACGAACCAGAACTTAATCAAACATTTATAGTAAGATATCTGGTAGTGAACATAAGTAACTGACTTTCTCAGCCACAGCAGCGTCTCTGCACACCAGCCCACGCGCACCGGCCGCATCGAGGTAGCGTCATAGATACACCAATCTACCGAACGACAGATCTGATCTGTTTAGGTCATTTGGACAACCCACAGACCGATTTTTCTTGTCGTTCGGTGAGTTGAGGATGACTAGCCGACAGCTGACCGCTTACCTCCCCGCCCCCCTTTCTCTTCACAGCCACTTCATCCGACAAATTGTGCGGTATGTAGCACTGTCCTGCGAAACGCCCGACAAAACTCCGTCTTCTGTCACTGCGCGCCCACGGGAATAAACGCTGTTCAAATGTGGCTAACACAATAGAGTGGGAGGAGGACGAAACTTTGATGACAGAGTTTCTGGGGAAGTTTGAAGACTGCAGCTGTTTGTGTGACATGTTTTACGAGATGAATTGTACAGTAATAGAGATGCAAGACTTAAAGCGTTTGTTTCATTTTTTAACCTATCGGAAATACATCATAAAAAGCGAAGCACATAGCACCAACTGATTTTTATTCATGAAATATACTTGCTTCATTGTTAGAAGAAAATGAAGAAAAAAAGGAGAGTCCATCAGTGGAACGTGGTGATTCGCAAACGTGTAGCCATAATCACAGTTTGTGTTGAGGCTTCTTGTCTGTTACGGAAGTTGGAGGAAAGCAGTGATAATAGATGTGCAGCGGGAAGTTGAACGTGAGAAATTTTTCGTTGCGAGCGGACAGCTGAAAAATAAGGAGGCCCCCGCGGCAGACAGAAGGAGACTTGTATCGGTCTGGCGGCGGACCGCCCGGGATCGGGTTGCAGAGGCGGCGGTCCGGCGGTCCTTTGTCGGTTATTACACGGGGTCGCATTGTGCTTGTCCTGCCTGGCTTCTGACGCCCCTTATTCACGCCGCCACCAGGTGAATGGGAAGGCGAGGCGCCGACGGATAGGCTGGCTGCGTAACTGGCCGATAGCCCCATTCCCTGCCGTACACCAGGGCTGAATCAGCAGCAACTCTCTCTCACACACATAAAGAGACATCGGAATGTACTTTCGTACATGCCAAAATACCTCCTCTCTTCTTCCCTTTGCCAATACCTTCTCCCCTTGAACTTTTACAAGTTACTTCCTGCTAGCACTTTGTAAAGCACCGCCGGCAATAGTAAGCTTACGCCGTGAACACCTTTAGCGATTGCTACCAGTCTGGTGTTCCAGTATTTCCATGCCTATGGGATATGTTGACCAGCGAAAAAATGCTACTCTCGGAGCGCAAAACGGTGAATATAGTCCTGTTGAAAGGACTGACAGTATGGTTCAAATGGCTCTGAGCACTATGCGACTCAACTTCTGAGGTTATCAGTCGCCTGCAACTTAGAACTAATTAAACTTAACTAACCTAAGGACATGACACACATCCATTCCCGAGGCAGGATTCGAACCTGCGACCGTAGCAGTCGCTCGGCTCCAGACTGTAGCGCCCAGAACCGCACGGCCACTCCGGCGGGCGACTGACAGTAAAACGAGGTATCAGCTGCCTCATTCCACCTTCCCTAGCACCATTCAAATTTATTCCCAAAAATTTTGGCGCGGGAACATGTTCGCGCTTTTTTAACATCCAGCTCACCTCTCGCTCCCACAAGCTCCCTTAGGCCGGTATAACACTATCAAATTTCTTTGTCAAATATCTAATATCTTTGTCAAAAATGTTTGTCAAATATATTTGATGGTGTAATAGGGGACTTTGTCAAATGTCGTCCAATATTTGATCGAATCTAGGGCCTCGCTGTAGATTTGATCAAAGAAGTCGCTTGTCTTCTGTTCACTGCAATGTGACATTTACCACATGGAGCGCTAGCATCGCCTCAGCGTTCCGTCGTGTGTAGTGTTTTTATAAACATTGCCGGCAAATACAATTGCTGTGTGCCGACAACTACAAAATTAATGGAGATGTATGAAGCTGAAGCTTACAACGTGAGGCACCAAACCCTCTCCTGTAGCAAGGAATCGGAGTGTTACAGTGAGCCTGTCTTCTGCAGATGTAGCAGTTCTTAAGTGAATATTGTGCTTTGTGATATGAGGATACACTTCACTGAGCACATACAGAAATGTATGCTCATCCATTCTTAAGTAATTGATGTACGACTTGACGTTCTCCACTATAAGCTCACGTAACAAGTTTTGTTGAATGCTTTTATCGTGTCGTCGTAAAACCCACGGCTTCACCCAGGTATGTTTCCTTTTTTCCCCCCACTTCTCTTCTGCATGTGCACACAGTGCAATTGTGGGACATGCAACTGCTGCGGTTAATAACAAGTTATTGTTGTCAGCCATCTTTAACTTTGACGAAAAATATGATGACAGTGTAATACTCCATCTAGCACTAAGTCAAAGATCTTTGTCAAATATATTTGACGGAATATTTGATCACATGTTTGATCAAATCTTTGACAAAGAAATTTGATAGTGTAATACCGGCCTTAACTGCAACTCGCGCGCTCTCACTAGTCCATCGCTGTAAGTCGCTCATACGCATCCATTCCCACTTGCCCATTCTCACTCACCCATTCAGCCCAGCTCACTATCATTGTCCCTTTGTGTCGTTCTGACTGTCACTGTCTCCTGCCCCACAGCCACAGTCTCCTTCGTTCTGTCCTGCTAGTACTGTCACGCCTCATTGTCACTCCCCCCTCTTGCTCTGTCGTCTCACTCTTACTATCTCTCTCTTCCTCGATGTCATTGTCATGCATTCTGTCCCACTTGCACCATCTCCTTCACTCTTTTCCTGTCACAGTTCTGTCCCTGTCAACTATGCTCCACTGTCACTCTATACCTCTCTTTCTCTCACACTACCATTGTCTCCTTCGCTCCTTGTATACCACAACCACTGTCTACTACCTTCCAGTATTTATTACTTTTCCGACTCTTTCGCACTGCCAATGTCTCCTTCTCTCTCGGCATATGAAACTGCGAATATGATCGCACGCCAAAATTTTTGAGAAAAATTTTAATGGTGCTGAGCAAAGTAGAATCAGCCAGTTGGTACTCAGCTTTTCAGTTAGAATCTTTTAAACAGCTGCAAATTTGCCTCTTCTGTGCTCCGGTAGGAGCATTTTCCCGATGGTTTCCTTCTTTTCACTGCCGCAGCAGGGCATGTCACACATATGAAAAGAACTTTATGCCTCAGAACATTTTTAATAGTTTACTTAGGTGAAATTGAAGTAACGCAAAACTAATTTTATACCTCAGACCGGAATACACATGAATAATTTACGCATACAAGGGGGTTTAAATTATACTCTCTATATGTCAGATAAAGATATGGAGATAATTTTCAATGTTGTCCGAGAACAGGATTTTAGGAAGATACCGTAAAAATTACAACCATTTGCTGTGTATACCCGTCTTGGAATGTGCGGCTCGGATTTGGTACCCAAAAACCACGGTTCTGGGGTGTTTCTCGATACCGAATAAAGATTTTTGACAACCGGCAGATGGAAGTTCTAGATAACTGCCCAGAGACTACTCCGCTAAAATTTAAGCAATTTGCTGAGTTTGTTATAGTTAGGTTTCACCTCATACCGGATTTTACACGCGTATTTTACATGTAGATATAGGATAATTTTGAACCGCTGTATTTCGAACGGATAAAGATATCAAGAAAATGTTCGAGATTGTTCAATATCGGGGTTTAAGATTATATCGTAAAAATTTAAGTTATGTGCTGTGCATAGCCGTCCTTGAATCCGCGGCTCGTTTTGGTATGAAAAAATCGTGACAAAACCCCTGACAAAACCCATGAAGTAATGGTGTCTCCATAAGACTCTTAAAGCCCACCACAGACCACATCAAATGCAAAAAGAACCATCCGATTTGCTTCATTTGCCTGAACAGGAGCATGTGAGTAATATGCACAATTTGACCCTGTATTATAGCATAGAGACATTAAGACGATCCTTCCATTTGCGTATGCTCAAGGGCTATTGAAAATACTTGTCCTTACCTTCATATCACCAATACAATCTGAGATACAAGCCCCGGAAGGACCCCGTATCTACGCATTTGCAGTCGCATGAGTATCGATTAAATGTCACCGTTATACGAGCTTATTTTTAGTAAAGAAAAAAAATCCCTACAGATGAAGCATGCTATGAATACGTTATGGCTATTGGGTGTGTCTAATATTAGCTACTCGAACTTTTCAGGTGGAGATGGCAACACAGGAAGCCCAAAGGGAGTGCATGTGCCGCTTATCGCCATCAATCGGGCTTTTAGATAGGTCGAATTATTTTCATGAATGGGGGTCATATGAGGATCAGACAAACAGATCGCACAGCCAGTTTGCTGCAACGCAGTTAGTGCAGAAAGAGTGGTGACGAGATGGTCTCAGGAGAACAGCGTGGCGAGTAGGTTACAGGCAGGCGGTCGGAAACTGATTGCTGGAAGCTGATTTGAGACATCATACCGCAGACAACAGACACTTGAATTGCGCAGAGCCAGAGTAAGTTGAGATAGTGTGTGGCATTCAGAGGTGAGTCTCACTTCTATTTGTGGCAGTCAGATCTATGCTACCATGTCCATGGGTGACCTGGTGGATTCTCGTGAGCCTTATCTCTCTAACACTTGGAATCTCGGTGTCCCCGAACTATTGGATGTGGCGGAAGGACTGGTTCGGTAATGGTTGATGGGAGGCTGAATGAAGAAAGAATGGTGAAAGAATGAAGACAGAATGGTGAACCCTGTTGCCATAGTCGTCATGACCGGGATACCAAATGACATATTTCAACAGGCTTTTGCAATATACCACACTGAAGTTCGACACCTCAAACGTCTTGATGAGTGTATGAATAATTGACTAGCCTGCGCAGTCCATAGATTTGTCATCAACAGAGCCTGTCTGTGATGTGACGGGAACATGTACACTCTCATACCAGCTTCCATCCACTAATCTTTATGAACTAATATAGCGCGTGTTTCAGGTATGCCAAGAAATTTTTGAAGATGACATTCTGAGGCAGTTTGCTTTCATACTAGAACATCTCCACGTAAAAACCGAACTGGTGCTTCATGATGTGGCACTTTCCATCAGTGTATGTTCCGACGGCAAAAAGGTCATTAATAGTGTAAGGTCACGTCGAGAGCGAGGCCACTGGGGGTAAAGCACTCGTCCAGACAGACGTCGATAAATGACGGAATAGGCAGTGGTCTAATTCATGGAACCATCATAACATTGGCCTCAGTGATTTCTGGAAATAACAACAAATCTAATTCAGATTTTGCGGTCAGTGATTTGAATCCTGAATATCGCAAATGAGAGTTCATTATGTTAACCATTGCTCCATTCCACCAGATCTAGATATCTTGAGACATTTGAGGTCGAACTACCGCCATACACAGAAAAATGTTCTACACATACACTTCATTAATTGTCACATGACGTAACCAGTCGATATTTGAAAGTAGTGGAGGTCTTGCCACTCATCTTTGGACAAGAACAGGTATTCAGATGGACGCCACCCGAACGGACTGTTCTGCAAAAATTTTCCATATTGGATGCTGCAGTCATATCGTAAGTAATAGAAGCCATATTGCGCAAGGTTAATACCGCCTTGGCTGTTATGAATATTTCTTTATTCATAGCAGCAGAGGTGGTGTTTACCTCGTGCGATTTTGCTTCGATTATAGTGTGCTAAAATCGTTACCGTTAATGAGTGTGTTCGGGCACTGATAATATCTTAAGTTGTTAAATATTTTCATTGCTTCATCTGTCATTCTGAGGAATCTGAAATACAGTTTCTTCGGAAGAGCTTCCCAAATAAAATTGTTGGTTATTTCGTCAGCATTTTAACTACGCTCGTTCCAAATACGGCTCCAATGTCTTAACCAATGTATAGTCTCACTCGATGCAATTAAAGCAATAAAAGTAACAGATCAGCCACTTCATCTCATACACTATAACTGTAGTAATACTAAGAGTTATATCGCTAAAATGCTACATATCTTTTCTGCCCATGTCATTCGCAAAATTTTTACTGTCGTATCTAACCAAAAAATATTTTATGACAGATGTTAACAATATCTAAATAAAACGCTTAACCAGAAACAGAATAATTTCTAAAAAAATTACATGTTTTACATGAATCATATTGATAGAACTTATCACAGTTTCTCAAACAAGTGTTCAGAACACAAGAATATTCAGAGAGCTGCTGTGGGTGTTGTACTTCGTGGAAAGCCTGCGCAGGGCCAACAGACGCGAGAAACGCCGTCCGTGCTTCTGCAGTTGGCTTCAATCACGAATTCGTGTCACGAAATAATCAAAAGCCGCGTCGAATGCGCTGTGGCGCTCCACACAGATTAATATCGTAGAGTAATCCGGACTGGCGCTCTGAATTCCTCCAGGAAGCGAGATTACTGCCGAAGACACAAGCACCGAATGATTCGTTTATGTCTGCGGTAACTTCTACGCATTAATTTCTTCCATTTGTTAACGACGTGAGGCGGCTCATATACAGATGGAAACTAATAGGACTCCTTCTGGGCCAGTTCATTTCAGCACCGCACGATCAAATCGCTGTAACGGCTTCCGCATCGTTTTCACAATATGCCCTTTCGTTTGTACGCGTTATGGAAAAGTATAAGCCAATAGAGTCATAAATATAATGAAATATCGGGTGTTCGGCATTGAAGTTCAAGTTCGAACTGTTACCTGTGAAAGGGGGCTAAACCACTTCTTTTGGGTGCTGAGACGTTAATGTCCTCGACATGCACGATAACTACACAGGCGTGAGTTTCGGCGCATATGCTCCCACGTGTTTTGAGACTCAATATGTACATTTTATGACAATGTACTAATCAAGTTGCTTCGACTGCTGTTCCTGCAATAGTGAAATTAATGTGTGATAATCTCTGAATACTTGATAATATTCTGTACGTTTTAAGAAATAAGTTTCAGAACCTGCTAGAACAGATGAGTGTTGCAAGAAACACTTCTTTATCAGCAGTGGATAGTTTTGAGGGCTTCATCTGTGGAAGGCCAGACCAGACCAGAAATTCCTGCCCAGTTAAGTATTTACAGTGCCAATGTCTCCCGTTATTGATGTTTTTGGACGACATAATTTCTGTGTGCTACTAGACTGCTTGTAATACGAAATACGGCCAGTCAAAATATTTTTGTGAGACGCAATGTTTTCAGGAATGTCCGACATTTTTTTGTATTAAAGACACTGATTTCCATGAACAAAGTAAACATTTGGAAAATAAATGTAACTCAAGAAGTTGTGAGTCGAAAGCAGTTAACACAACCAACATGTAGAACACACAAAGCGGCATAAATTAAATAGGAAAAAAACATGATTCCAATAAAAAAAGCCATATTCGAAATGAAAGAAAGAACCGGCACAACATATATAAATGCATGCGCCTTGATAGGCAAATAACGATACCTTCAGTGCAGATGCACACTTCGTTCGACCTATTGCGGGAAGGAGGTGAGGCTGCGAATAATGAGGGTAACGGACAGGGGACACTACGTATGTAGAGCGCGACGCATGGGGATTTGGGATGGACGGGAAGCGTTCTCGGATAGCCAAAGTGGTTAAGGTGACCGCTGGCAATAAGGGGGAAATCCGGGATCGAGTAGCGGTCGGGAACGAATTTACACTTGTTGTCATTGGATTTACTTCAATTCCCGATTGAAGCCGATGTCGGAATTTCTCTTTCGTCATATTCACTCTGTACTGGCGTATTGAATTAGGTGGCACCTGCGGACAAGCAACCCAGTGAACAAACATCCAAAGCGGGCTGCTGCTGTTGCACACGCACTCGCGTCACCCGTATACACTGACGTTCGCAATGTCAGAAGCAGTGTCCATATTCAGCATCTGAAATGTGAGCTACGCACTTGTAGACATTCTCTATCCGCTGCCATGTCTTTATTTCCTGTATGTCTTGTAGTTTTCCCGCAGCCGTTTTCTGAAACCCCGGAGGTTCTAAAGAACAGCCATGTATAATAGAGGTACAGAAATTCTTACACATGTTTCCGATTGCTTGGAAGCGATTTCGTAACGTTTGGATCACAGTGTACGATTTAATCGCCATTATAATTTCATGACTGCTGTGACGCCAATGGAAAGAAAATGTACTGGGTAGTCATAATTAAAATATAGCTACCGATGGAGGTCCAGTGTGAACTTTGATTATCGTATGGCAGCGAAACTTGGTAGATATGCTATCGTCGATGTCTCCGGTGTTCATATTGCAAAAATTGTGCAAGCGGTGGTTAATGATACCAACATGACGCCTTTGCAACTTGTTAGACCTTTTCTGCCCGTGTTTCGTCCATAATCCATTACATATGGAAACACTTACATACGTCTTTCTTGCATTCACAGCGCCAGATTTGCGCCTGGTGGCCAAAATTGGAACTAATATTTTCCAGCGTAAATCGGACCCTCATTAACGCATTAAAATATCTACTAAGTTTCGCTGCCATACGTTAATTATAGCCCATATCAGATCTTTGTGAGTAAATGGACTTTAATTATAACCACCCAGTATGAAAGGACACATTGTTTTGTCTTGTTAATTATGTCATACTTCCCAATTGGGCTTGATATTCATTACGAAAAACAAGGTAACCCCTAGCAGACGTTCACGGATCATCTTACTACTAGCATACCACTCAGCTGCCGGCCCTGCAGAAGTTTACTGCAGTGTGGGTCAGTCGCCAAGCCCCCCGCCAATGAGCGTCGAGCATTCGTTGCCGCGCCTCCCAGAGGCAGACGGCTGGACTACCACGGGGTGCATCCAGCCAGTGATCTCATTCCTGGCGAATTCCGTGTGCAATTCTGTGGAAGCGGCTGGCCGACGCAACGTTGCACCGCACATCCGCACGCCGCGTCCGGGCGGGCGCGGAAATGCGCCGGCGCGCTCTCCCTGGACATTCCCACAGCGCTGAGTGGTGTTTCCTGCTCTGTGCTGTCTGCAGGCGCGCGGACGCCAACGACCGGCTCGGCATGCGGTCTGCATTCCTGCACAACTGCGCCGCTGCCCAAAACAGCTGGACTTCCTCTCATTGCTGCTGCTCAATGCACGTAGTCGCGCCACTGGGTCTAATACCTGTTACATTGCCCCAGCTTATCTTCGAAGGCAATGAGCAGGGTAATTGCTTCGTGATAAACCTCAGTCATCATGACCAGTCGTAGTGAATCCACTCGAGACATTTCACTGCCGATTTAAAATACGTGGAAAAATGCTGTAGAATGTTGCCTCTCTTTCTTTGGCCTCTCCCGTGCAGAACAAGTAGCTCAAGGGGACCAGGCCTGTTGTTAAAAGAATTCGTGATCAATTAAAACCTCTATTATTGAACCCCAAATATTTTTCAGTGTTGCTGTTATATATCCAGTATGATAATTTCACGTTGATATCGTAATATTCATGCAGATATTTTGGCAAAATAAATTGCACTGGTTTTATGTCTACGAATACATTCATTTAGAAAGCCAACACCCTAAATTGTCCGCCTCCGTAGCTTCGTGGGCAGCGGCTGAATGTTATGTGAAGGAGCCGGGGTTCGAGTCCCGGTACTGCCAAGGATTTTTCCTTCGTGGAAGGACTGGTATGCGGTGCCCGCGGCCTCGTCAGACCGACTTATTACCTACTCGACCGATAAGCTGCTGTCGCAACGTTAAGAAACTCGACAACGGCCGGGAGAGAGGTGTATTGACCACATGTCCATCCCTACCCCATCGGATGATGCCATTGGCAAAGGATGACACGGCGGTCGGCCGGACCCGATGGCCCGTCATAGGCAGAACGTGGAACCTTACCTTTTACCAGATCCTAAACTATATGCTGCATATTTTGATTCTGTTGTTGTCGGTCTCAGATCAAAATCGAACTCAGCTACTCATCAACTTTACGCCGTGAGTATAAGCATAAAAGGCGGAATAAGTCAGAAAAGACACAGGGGTTAAAGGGAATTAAGAACAAAAAAAAAAAAAAAAGAAATATTAATATGGTTAGAGGATTTATAGCTTGTGCTGTGCGAGTACTATTTAATCCTTTATTATGGTTTGTTTGTTTCTGTTTTCTGAATCAGGTTGTTGAAGCCATAGAAAACATGGCGGCGGATGGCAAGTGGAAGGCTAGTAAAAAGTTTCTGGAACGACTACTGAACCAATGACAGAAATTAATTAATTTCCTGGTCTTTATATGCTATAGGATGCGAATTTGGCCTTCTGCACACCATTTCTAGATGCATTGACACCCATCGTGTTAAGATATGAGTACCAGCAATTCGGCTTTAGGGAAGGTTGCGTATACTTCTGTTCAAACTGCTGTATTATCTACACGTCGCTAATTTTCATCATTCTAATGTGCGGTGAGGTTTCTATTCATTATAGTAAACAGCGTATTCTTTGCTGCGCGGGGTAGCCGCGCAGTCTAAGGTGTATTGTCGTGGTCCGCGTGGTTTCCCCCGTCGGAGATCCGAGTCCTCCCTCGGCCATGGGTGTATGTCGTCCTTGGCGTAACTTAGTTTAAATTAGATTAAGTAGTGTGTAAGCTTAGGGGACCGATAACCTCAGCAGAATGATCCCATAAGACCTTACCACAAATTTCCAAAAATTTTCCGTATTCTTTATCTCATTTAGGATACTTGTTTATATAATTTTATAGAATAACATCCTGAACTTTATTCGAGATCCAAAATAGCTCACTACATCTGTATAACTCTTTTTTAGCCCCCACTTACCTAAAACGGGCACAAAATCCCCTGATGTCAAGTGCCCAAGGATCCTATCATAATCGTAAATTATCCGAAAAATAAATAATAACGGCGGACATTGCTTACCGTGAAGATCCGGCTATTTCAGTGGAACTTCTCACTAGGTTCTCTAATCGACTAGAAACGCTTATTTACTGTCATACATAGTTTTCTTCTTTTGTTCATGTTAGTCAGTACATAATGAGAACCAAATCAGTACACAAGTACGGTGAAAAATTTGGGAGATATTCGGAGCAGACGATAATGTAACGTAACGATTTCTAAATTTTGTAGACCTCTGAGTATTTGTAGGGATATCGAGAGACATGTTTTATGAGACTCTGACATTGGTGTGCATTTTGTTGTTGACAAAATGGAATGCTGAACGTGACATGTATGTAATACAGATTTAATCCATGCATACTAGAAAAAATAGATGCACGTAAGTATGTATTATGTATGTTGCATATCTCCTCCTAAACCACTGGACCTATTTCAACTAAACTGGGTACACAAAATACTTACTGTCTGGAAAGATTCGCTGTCGTGATAAGAACAATGTACCTGCCACATGGGTGCGGGTGGGGTGAAAAACCAGTGTAGCCCAAGACTCGCGGGTATCCATTCTTTATTCACCCATTATTTGAGAATGAGAGCGCAAACTATACACATAATTTCAAATTTAACAAAACGTTTTCTCGCTGACGGCCTCCACGCAATGATGAAAGGAAAAAAAGTTTATCGCTTACGACATTTTCGCTGACCGTGCATTAAAACTGTCGCATGAAGCATGACGCCGTAAACACTGAGATGCGTGAAAAACTGATGCACCATCTGTGACTTTTAAATTTACTACTTCGTTGCTACTAACTCTATTCGCAACATTTTTCACAGACGTTATCCGCATATGCAGCTGAATGTACCCACAAAAATATGTCATTGTATGACACACAGGTCAGGAGATATGACGTCAAATGCTGAGATGGGTGAAAAACTGCCGCGCAATGTATGACGTTTTAATTGGTTACTTCTTTTCTACTAATTCTATTCACAACACATTTCGCAATTAGTAACCACACCTACCACTCGACTTACCTGCAGAATTAAATAACTGCGCAACACATATACATTAAGCTACGTGAAAATGAAATTGCAGGCGAAACCCGCCAGAAATGTAGATGAAATAAGAAATATGTGAGGAAGATGTTAAATATCCGTGAAATATGTTTGACAAGTGTGTACGCGGAAAAACTCACGTATAAAAAGGTCATCCCAAACCCCTGGAAGGATTTCGACCACATTTGGTATACTTATTAGTTACGATCTGGAAATAAATAATGTTGGGGTAATAACCACTAGCCTCCTATTCGGGTGGGGGTGATATCATGAAGAGAGAAGGGGGCAGGAGGAGATGTACAGACAAAGAGGGTGAAGAGGTAGATGGGCACAGATAGGGGGGAAGTATGAGATGGGCAGAGAGGGGGGGGGGCAATTGGAGGAGATGATCAGAGAGAGGAGAAGGAGGAGGCAGGCAGTGATTTATTTATTTACGAGTATTTACACAAAAAAACAGAGAGAAACTAATAGATGGACTAATAGAAGGTTGGAATAGATACATACTCGGGCAGCGCTGGATAATCAGATAGTCACAGAATAATTCTGTAGTACCTCAGTGCAAATCCAATTAATAATATGGAATGAAAATCATTATTCACTATTCGGTAGTTGGTACATGTCAACAAACGGTACAGTGCGATTACACAACACTGTCATTAGTGCTCACAGCTACTCGAGATATATTAAGACTCTTGGGACGAGATATAACCAAAAAAAGAACTCAAACGCAAATGACAGGCAGGTTGCTGAACAGTCAGTCTTTTAGACTCTGCTTACCGAATCTCGGATAGCAATGACAGAGATAGTATTGTTAGAGATGGAGGAGCTTAGGCCGGCCACCACACAGCGCACAGCAGGCGACGCCTCGTCTCTGGCCTTGCCAGCGCGGACGCCTCTTCTGTGCCCCGGCATTAAATCAGATCGAGTTCCGGCAATCATTTCGTAGCGCACACGGTCACTCATAAAATCCCGTTACGCAACTTGCTGCGACTTATCTGATTAAGTTAGTTATTTATGCACGTTCGGGGCGGCGCTCAAGTATTTACCGTTGTTGGTGTGTTTAGTAGAGGGATTTTGTGCATACCAGCGACAAAGCCGCGTCAGGAGCGACTGCGCCGGAACACAAGGCTCAGACCTGTTACCCACTACTGAGGGACTTCCGAGATGAAGTAGCCCAGCAGTGAACGAGATACTTACCTAGTGCCCATCAGAACGTCAAACACCGAAACTTTCCGAAAGAGAAGCCTTAGAAGTATTATATTTTTTCGATGACTATTACTGTTGCACGTGTCTTCAAAATACACGCCACTACTATAAATTTCAACATATAGTGGGTGGTTATAATTAAAGTGCAACTACACACAGAGGTCCAGCATGGGCTGTAATTATCGTATAGCAGCGAAATTTGGTAGCTATTCTAAAGTGTTAATGCGGAGCCGATTCCAATTTTGGCCACCAGGTACAAATCTGACGTTATGAATACGAAAAGGACATGTAGAAATGTTTCTGTATGTAATGAATTAGGAGCGTTACTTGGGCAGAAAAGGTCAAACAACTGAAAAATGCATAATGTAGATTTTATTATTAACTGACGCTTTCACAGTTTATCCATCTAAGCACCGGATACGTCGACGAGATGCTGTATAGCGCCAGATTTCCACCTGGTGACCAAAATTGGAACTATTTTTTTCTATCGTAAATCGGTTCCGCATTAACGCGTTAGCATATCTATCAAGTTTCGTTGCAATACGATAATTACAGCCCACACTGAACCTACATGAGTAGCTGCACTTCATTATATGGTTTTACGTCTTAAGTCGGAATAAATGGAATTTTCTTTGGTGGTTTCCCATTTAGTAGCATGCTAAAAGCTATAGGCGTGCGTGTAAACCGCAACATCATGACATAATGAGATCTATATTTCTGATTAGGTACATGTCAACTTACAAATAATTGGCATTACAGAAATGTAGATGACCTCTGACTTCGAGAATTCAGTATGGTGCGAAACCCCTACATATTAACGTCAGAACCTCGAAACGTCGCAGTATAGAATCAAAGATTGATTGGATCTCTTGGAGACTGCGAAGCATCGATATTGGTTTCAGATGCACTATAAGTAACAAGGTGCCGACTCACTACATTCCAGACCTGCTCGATTGGTAATGAGTCAGGAAATCATGTAAAGAAGGAAGGTGAAGGTTTAATGTCTCGCCGACGAGATTTTTAGAGATACGGTACTAGCTCGGAATACGACGTGTATCGGCCGTGTACTTTTCTACATCGAAATCTAGATCTACGTACTTACTCCGCAAGGCATCGTATGGTGCATAGTCGAGGGTACTTTGTGCAACTACGAAAAGGAATCATCCCGGAATGTGCTTTAAATGATTTAGGGAAACTACACAAAGCCTAAAGCTGGATTTTCGGATGGGGCTTTGAACCGCCAAAGAACTGTCCCCCTGAGACATTAATTGGCTGTCTTGAAATTAGATTAGTAATTTCACTTACACCGAAAACATTAAGCAACTTGTTTCTATTTAAATACGAGAATATAAATGCAAATGTGGAGCTTGCGATAATACCGACCTTGTAGCTGATGAAGGTAATGTGGTGAAGAACATTTGGAAGTAAGGCTATCTCAGTCCCTTGAACCAATCATTGAAAGAAATTCAGTATCACAAAGGCAAGTAAAGGCTGCCTGTCAGTTTTACAGAAAAGCGACGTCTGAGGTCGAGGGCTATTGTCTGTATTACTTTCTGTTCCTAAACATCTTTACGAGAAAGTTCGTGTGTCTCTCCTGTGTCCGATCAGCGGTACAGGGCAGCAGGGAAATGTTATAAAATTTGCTTCAGTAACTCAACAGAGACCACACGTTCACAATGAGGTCGTTGTTAAAACTTCAAACTGTGACATGTTATCTCGTCGTAAAGAACTTCTTTCACGGCATAGTTTCAAACAATAAATAGCCGTATAGAGCTAGAATGCTTTATAAAGGCACGTATGAAATATGTTTTTTCAATTTGCCTGTGTGCTTTAAATCAACTCGTAAAGTCTCGGCTCAATGGGCACCCGGCTGCGTGCTACCCAGGACATAGTGTAAATGAGACGCGAAATACGACTAGCTATATTTCGACGCCCTTATTCGGCTGGCGGCCTTGGATGTAGCAGCGGACAGGCAAATCGCGAGCTCTGACTTACGGTCCCCCCCGTGGCAGGACCAGATCAACTGTCACATCTCGGGACGCCGCTTATGACCCTATTAATTTTTATTTCTTTTCAGGCTGACGCAACATTTTTATGAGCAGAGCAGTATCTCTTTTGAACCTTACGTGTCCGTGTATCAGACAATGCCGTGCCACATAAGTGTTATTCATAGACAGCTATAGCCGTAGTGGCTTGCTATACGATACCTTTTCACGCAATTCTTCTGTGCCCAAAATCGCAAAGACTAATAAAAGTAAGTGTCTCTATTGCAGTAATCGGTGCTTTAGTTACCTAGCTGATCCTACACCTTGGGATAAGATTACCCTCTAAATTTTGACGCAGCCAGAAGTGTTTTTGTGCAGATTTTATCAGTTTTACGTCGGAAGTTGCAGCGTCGGAGTGATTTATTTCTGGAGATATTTATTTTCCAAAAGCTTGATTGGAATTTCTTCGAATTGCAACATCAAATAAAAATGGTCAGTTCCAAGTGTTCCACGAGCCAGTGGCATGACAGCTTAGGAACCTCCTCAAGCTTTCACGCCTACGACTAAATGGAACTGTCCTGCATTTCCTACCTGTGACCTGTATGAGGAAGTCTGTTGCAAGATTTCTGAAGTGCATTAATTTTAAAATAAAGGAAATGGGGAAGGTGGTGAGCAATGTCAGCAGATGACGTAACTCTAGAAGTGCTCTAAGATATTTATTTTGATCCCGAGTTTACAGCCGGATGGAGTTGCAACAATATTTCGCCATAACCTGTTTGACTAAAACAGGTGCAGCAGATTTGTTACGCAGAACTTGAGGTTGAAGTTTCAAGAATGGCTCAACAGACTTCACTAGGAACGACAGTTAGCCTTATAGTAAATTATATTTACAGAGCAAAGACATTACGTGCATTGCAAAGTTTCACGATTTAAAGAAAAGAAGCACCATTAAACTAGTTTATGAAGATACAGTAAATATAACTCAGGTCTTACCTATCTTAAGAGGTTATGATACTGGAAGTGTTTAAAAGACTAGACTCTTATTCGGGTGGAGCTAGTTTCAGATTCCCCTTAGACCATTTTGATTTAAGATTTTAATGAGTTCTTTGAATCATTTCAGGTAAATACAAACATAAGAGGAATTAAATGGAGGCGTCATTTCCTTTCATATGAAAGTCAGGCCATGAGTTGCTTTAAACAAAAATGCGTAACGTTTCAAGATACAGTACCGAAGAGGTCTTTAACATAAAATGCGAAACGCATCTAGGAAAATAAGTATCAACAATATAGTACACAAAAGACACTGAAAAAAGAATATTTTGTAAGGCATTTTATGATAAGCACCTGCTTAACGAAAGGAACAGACGTATCAAAATCTCACACTCACTTTTCTTTGCGGGGACGCGGCGCGTGGTTGAGCAGCTACATGAACAGTCATTAACTGATGAACAGTGATTAAGTGCGTGGTTACGACAGTTAGTTCCACTAAATCAGGTCTCTGTGGTCATGTAACTTACAAAACATCAAATACCAAAAGACTAGGACCGTAATCAAAGAAATGAAAACTGTTTCTTACCTCAAATACGGTATTTAAGCGATCTGCTTATATTTGTACAGACCAAGCAGAAGTTTATAGCATCAAACCGGACAGCATGGTGACCGTTTAGCTTTAATTAACATGCGGGAAAGCCACTTAATGTAAAGATGTCGTGTTTAAGTCGCCAGACCTCAACTTAGAACTTATTTCCAAAAGTAATCTCCCTCAGACGTGTTTGGAAGCTGGTCTGGCTCTTAAAGAGCCTGTCAAATTGCTTTTACGGAGGTAGTTAGCAGCTCCAGGTTCTCATTCGTAAGTTTAGCGGCGCTCTGCAAAAGCATGGCTAGAGTGACAGTAATTTCAGCAGCTCGCACACCGAGTAAGAGATACACGGTCAGACAAGCCACTAGGTCATGAAACGGACCCGCGTTTGCTCAATGAACGAGTTTGTCTGCCTAGACAGTCGTATATAACATGTTTGCAGACAACCTTCTGCCAGCCAACCCCAGAATGGATTTTATGTGCGATTTTGCATCGATATCAGAGAATGATAGGTAATTTCCCGAGGTCACTTGGTTGTCTCTCCTCGTAAGCCGTATACATCTTGGTCTGAATGTTGAAGTCGCTTCAAAATTTAATAATAAAAGCTATCATTTCTTGTTATCAAATTACTCCAAATGAAATACATCTCTCTCAACAAAACAGTATATTGAAACCAAAGGACGAAAACAGGGCCCTTTAGATAGGTGACACCTGAAAGTAGAACTTTTTACAAGACCTTAGTTTGTCAACAGCTTCACTTATGCTCAGAAAACGATGTACTGCTGTCGTCGTAACTCTGAAAAATTATAGAGTCCTTACCACTTGTGGGATGGATCGATATAAGTTGTTTTTGATGCACACGTTGGCAGAAAAATACCTAAACTTGGTATTTCAGGATGCTCATAAAAAAGGAAACGGTATTAATGGGACTTTTAATAAGACTTTTACTTTCAGCAACTCTCAGTGTTTATGAAAACTGACGTCATATTATGTTTTGCATTCCACACTACATAAAGGGTCTCTCCATAGTACTCCATGACTTCTTGTGTTGAAATCCGTGAAGGTCTGTGATTGTAAGCGAGCATACTTGTTGACGTCGTTCGTCAGAAAATTATCCCGATTAGACACTAGGTGCGTCTACTTTTATATAGCTTGAGATATTAAGGCTACAACGGCTCTGTTAGCACAGCCAGGCTGCATCTGCCTGCGTTCACGACTTTAGGAAGAGCTACGCGGCGAATTTGCATCCAAATCAGATATAACCTTTAACTTTAGGGACCATAAGCACGCTAAAAGTCAAAACACCTTTACGCTGATGCTAAAGCCGAGGTTTATGAGTGGATTTTCCAGTCTGAACAAGGACAAATGTCTACCCAAAATGATACGCGATGTGATACCGAGCATAAACAAATGTAAAAGCAGTTAGAGGGCAGAAAAGGAACCGCTCCCAGTAAAAGCGTTTGCTTTGTGAACGTACATGCGTCAATTTTAGTGGTTCCCATTCTGCTTATTACAGAAAATATTCGTGAAGTCTTACATTCAAGACTCTATTTTGCTGTGTGCATCATATATAAATGCGCTACTCTGGAGATAAAGGCGTTTACAGTTATCCTAATTTTAACGGCTACCATATTTCCTTATTATTTTTAAATTTTTCGTGAAATAAAAAAGATATTAAATAGTTATCATCCACAATAAAGGTAGATGGAGATAATCTATTGGTGGGATAGCGTAGCTAGTTTTTGTGCTAAACCCTTTCGCCATGATTTGGATGTTATCTGTGCTTCTTATGCCCTTAAGACGAGACTTACGATGCTCTCGTAACAAAAGACATTATTTCCACTGCACGAAAAACGCAGTGCTTCAAGAAGCACAGAGACAACAACACTACCACGTTCGTCAGTTCTGTTCCATTGTAGGTCTACCTTTCTAATTTATAATGCACTTTGCAACTAATCTCTTGCCTCTTATGTACACTGGCTACGGAATAACATCCATCAAATAAAATGTACGTTGGCTGAGCACTATATTGAGAAGCTATAATCGTCTCCATGAAAAATATTTTCAAACATACGTACCTCCAGAAAAGTCTTTTAGATGTGTCCGTCATAAATTCGAAGGGTAGACACACCCCATATTAATGTCCACTAATAAGTGTCCAGATACTTTCGATCAGATAGTCTATTAATGTCTTAGGAGACGTTATTAGTTCCACTTTCATACATTGCGTAGAAGACTTATTGATTTATGATAATATCAAGTTATATCTTAACAATATGTGCATCTGTTCAAGGACTGGCAACTATCCCCTGAGGTAGTAAACGTAAAGTTGTGGTATTTACGGAATGTAAAAATGTAACAGCCTTTGACTCCATGGTTAATGAATCGCAACTGGAATCATTAATACTCTAAAAATCCCTGCTAGTCACAATATGCAGAGGCGTGATGATGTACGAGTTCATAAACTCAGCTGTGGGTCAAGTGAAGGGCTGTATTCGTGTATTCGATGAGATGCTGAATATATGTCACTTGCTAAGAAACATTTGACAAGATACTTTTACGCTCCATGATGGTATTATGTTCATCTGTGTGGAATTCACATCGGTTTAGATTAATAGTAAACATTGAATGTAGGATTATATAGTCACGGACTTGTTTCTCTGACGAGAAACCGTAATCGAAATATTGAAAAACTTCATCCGGTAGTTAATGGCGGAAAAGCAGCGTACGTCTCGGGATAAATTGCTTCGAAAATTCCAAGAACCGGATCTCAAAGCGGAATCTACGAATTCTCTACAGCCTCCAACTTACCGCAGTATACTGTATGTACGAGAATTCCGTGGACCTAGGTTGATAGGGGTTCCAACTAAAGCTCGATTTACTTTCTCTTACACTTCAAAATTGAAATTTTACTTAATATTCACAGTCTCGGAGTTGAGAAAAGCTCACTGAGAGAGCTGTGACAGATCTACCAAAGACAAATTCGTTTAGTACACAATAATTCTACTAGAGAGCAGAAGTCTTCTGTGGAAGAGCTTTCCAGTGTAGGTACTTTGAATGCTATAATGATGGTGTTTAAATAAGACTTTATTTAAAATAAGCAGCTGCAGAGTTTTTTGAACTAAACGTATGATTTGTTTGGCACATACCGCTGTTCATACAATACCTTATAATACGTGACCATAAAGTGTCTTCCATAATTCTTCCTACACACCATTCGCGAATGGAATAGGTGAGGGGGCAACTGGCATTGGTATCCGAAATAGCCCCGGTCAAACACCGTAAGATCCCAGACGGAGGGTAATGTAGATGTAAACATCTCAACAAAATCATTGAGGCATTGCTACTGCATCATCAACTACGATATCCATAATAACATTAAATTTGAATGCCTACAATGAGATACAAGAAAGAAGTAGCGCCTGTCAAACACCGTAAGATTCCTAACGGAGTATATTTGTAGATGTAAACACGTCGACTGCAGCGTAGACCTACTCTTATATCCTCAGCTACAACGTCCATCAGAACACGTAGTTTATATGTATAGAATGAGATACAAGAAGGTATTGAACGTATGTAAAATTATATTTTAATTAGGATATTACAGGATGCTCACTGGCGATAAAGCTACTCTCTCTGCGACGGTTCAAGATGCTGGCTAGTACGAGACTTTCAGCAAGATCCGTGCGTATTTAGCGATGTAAGGTAGCTCGTATTAGAGTCGAACAGTTTCATCATATTTCGCCAAAGCGTTTGCTAATCTATACAAAAGGCTACATTCACAAAGGTCCGTTTCCCTTCTCTACATGTTTACGGGAACGGACTTTATATAATGAAGAGATTAGCGAATATAGGACAGGAGCTGTTTGGACACCTGTTAAAAAGAACCAGAATATATCACGAGGCCATTCTGGCAGTTAATGCATGTTACGAAGCAAACGTGTGGGCTCATACGCTGCAACTGGTCAAACCAGCACAAGTGCTGTTGCGTGTGCAACGAAGAGTGATTTTGCATTTTACAGGTGCGTACTTGATTGAACCTGTTGGGGCTGTATTGGTTTTTGTGGGACTCTAGCCAACATACCTGGGTGTTCTTACTGTCTGAAGAAGGCAGACTACAAAGCGCCAAGAATATCATGGGACGAGAAGAAATCAAAACACAGCTACTGCATAAACGTCAGCATTCCTGGGACACAGCAACAACAATACGATATATTTACAGTTATTTACTAAACGTGAAGGAGCAGTTTAGCTTAAGACCGAATAATAATGTGACTATGTGGCTCCGTAGCATGTGAGCGACTTCGGATCATGTGATATAGGTGTGTAATAGACAGCTAGTAATGACGGATGTCCGCAGCTCGTGGTCGTGCGGTAGCGTTCTCGCTTCCCACGCCCGGGTTCCCGGGTTCGATTCCCGGCGAGGTCAGGGATTTTCCCTGCCTCGTGATGACTGGGTGTTGTGTGATGTCCTTAGGTTAGTTAGGTTTAAGTAGTTCTAAGTTCTAGGGGACTGATGACCATAGATGTTAAGTCCCATAGTGCTCAGAGCCATTTGAACCATTTTTTGAATGACGGATGACAACAGGAATTTCTTCCAGAATCAAAAATTCCAAATAATAATGAGAGAAGGAAGGCTGTATTATTAATAAGAACCACCACAGCTGTATTAATGTACATTTATTATGTCACGACCTGTTTCCTTCACCGTGTACAGCATGCCATCATGTGTACACTCACTGCTCGTTATTTTTCTGCCAGGCACTCTGTGTAGCGTCTGCGTGCTCGTCATATATCAGAACGTGTCTTTCACATTACGTAAGACAGTTAGATTCCTTGAGGCATGATATTGGGACAATTTTGTGAGAATTCGTTATAAAGACTGTCGGCATTGTCACCTGATGATGCTCGTTGAATGAAAATGGTCGTGACGTAATAAATGCACACTAATACAGTTGTGAAGGTTCCTGTTAATATTAATAAGAATCACCAGTGGAGCTCAAGATGACCAGAATTAAGCAAGGCTATAGCAAACACTGAAGTAAATGACCACTGAGGTTTTCTTGAAGGAATTAGAAATACACCAGCGGGAAATCAAAGCCACAGCTGGAAACCAGGCGGCCACATCTCAGCATCTGACTGCCTGCAGGGACTGGAAAGGTCTCTTATGAAACGTTTAGGTCTGCAGTGCAAGGTATCCCCAGTGGCCTTGGCAGATACAGGCTCGAGACATGTCCTGGGGTTCTAAATGTAGAAACGCACCAACCACATATGTGTATCATGAAGAATATTTGCCTATTATGAGATGGCTGTCTGTTTAAAATCCCCAAAAACTACTAATATCCATGGCGGAGTCGCTCGCAGCAAAGGGACCAGGCAGGAAGCCGTGATTCAATCTAGTACAATACGTTGCGTGAGCTACTATTATTCATGCTGTTCTGTTAATTGAATTTGGACGCCGCATTGTACCTGGACTTCCTTGTCCTCATTGTTGGCTTACATTAATGTTCTACTTTTGACTAACTTGGCGCCGGCCGGGGTGGCCGAGTGGTTCTAGGTGCTACAGTCTGGAACCGCGCGACCGCTACGTCGCAGGTTCGAATCCTGCCTCGGGCATGGATGTGTGTGATGTCCTTAGGTTAGTTAGGTTTAAGTAGTTCTAGAGGATGATGACCTCAGCAGTTATGTCCTATAGTGCTCAGAGCCAACTAACTTGGCTTTGTTTACAGATTACGCATATAGCGTGTCGCCTCACATGTTGAGTTTAAGCTAGATTGAATCGTTCTGGGCCTAGGAGAGTATTCCTAAAACCGGATGGAAATTATTTTGAATAATCAGAGACAGTTATGGAGCCAAATTAGAATAGTCACCTTCTTTGACAAATGTAATTATACATTTAGACATGCACCGTCTGCAATAGCATCAAGGGTGAAACCTATACAGCTACTATCGTGCCGGTCCTTCTTTTGCCCAGGTTAGTGCAGCAACTCGACGTGGCATGCACTCAACAAGTCGTTGGAAGTCCCCTACAGAAATACTGTACCATGCTGCCTCCGTAGCCGTCCATAACTGCGGAAGTGTTGCCGGTTCAAGATTTAGTGCACGAAGTGACTTCTCGATTATGCCCCATAAATGTTTAACGGAATTCATGTTGCGCGATCTGGGTGGCCAAATCATTCGCTCAAATTGTCCGGAATATTCTTTAAACCAATCGCGAAAAACTGTGTCCGGTGACATGGCGCACTGTCATCCATAAAAATTCCGTCGTTGTTTAGGAACAAATGGTCTCCAAGTAGCCGAATACAATCATTTTCAGTCAATGATCTGCTCAGTTGGACCAGAGAACCAATCCATTCCATGTAAACACAGCTCACACCATTATGGAGCCATCACGACCTTGTACAGTGTCTTGTTGACAACTTGGCTCCATGGCTTCGAGGGGTCCGCGGCACACACGAACCTTTTCTTCAGCTCTTACCAACTGAAATCTGGACTCATCTGACCAGGCCGTGGTTTTGCTGTCGTCTGGCGTCCAACATAAATGTTCACGAGCCCAGGAGAGGCACTGGAAGCGATGTCGTTCTGTTAGCAAAGGTATTGGCGTCGGCCGCCTGCTATAGACCATCAACGCCAAATTTCGCCGCACTGTCCTAACAGATACTTTCATCGTACGACCCACATGTCTGTAGCTATTTCATGCAGTGTTGCTTGTCTGTTAGCATTGATAACCCCACGCAAACGCCATGCTCTCGGTCGTTAAGTGAAGGCCGTCGGGCACTGTGCTATCCGTGGTGAAGGTAATGTCTGAAATTTGGTATTCTCGCCACAGTCTTGAAGCTGTGGATCTCGGAATACTAAATTGCCTGACGATTTCTGAAATGGGATGTCCCATGCGCCTAACACCAACTACCAAAGCGCGTTCAAGGTCTGTTAATTCCCGTCGTGCGGCCATAGTCGCATCGGAAACCTTTCCACATGAATCACCTGAGTACAAATGACATCTCCGTCAATGCGCTGCCCTTTTATATCTTGCTTACGCGATACTACCGCCATCTGTATATGTACATATCGTAATCCCATGACTTTTATCACCTCGTTGTATTTTAAGCTATACCACATTAACAATCTGCTACATTACATATGAAGTTGTAATAAATAACTAAATAAAAAAGTTTAAATAAACAGTTATCATTTTCTACACTGATACCGCAAATAATCTAACATAAAAGCCACCAACTTAGATTGGCTTTATTATTGCCCATTCTTCTTAATACGAGGGCAGTTCAATAAGTAATGCAACACATTTTTTTCTGAAACAGGGGTTGTTTTATTCAGCATTGAAATACACCAGGTTATTCCCCAATCTTTTAGCTACACAACACTATTTTTCAACGTAATCTCCATTCAATGCTACGGCCTTACGCCACCTTGAAATGAGGGCCTGTATGCCTGCACGGTACCATTCCACTGGTCGATGTCGGAGCCAACGTCGTACTGCATCAATAACTTCTTCATCATCCGTGTAGTGCCTCCCACGGATTGCGTCCTTCATTGGGCCAAACATATGGAAATCCGACGGTGCGAGATCGGGGCTGTAGGGAGCATGAGGAAGAACAGTCCACTGAAGTTTTGTGAGCTCCTCTCGGGTGCGAAGACTTGTGTGAGGTCTTGCGTTGTCATGAAGAAGGAGAAGTTCGTTCAGATTTTTGTGCCTACGAATACGCTGAAGTCGTTTCTTCAATTTCTGAAGAGTAGCACAATACACTTCAGAGTTGATCGTTTGACCATGGGGAAGGACATCGAACAGAATAACCCCTTCAGCGTCCCAGAAGACTGTAACCATGACTTTACCGGCTGAGGGTATGGCTTTAAACTTTTTCTTGGTAGGGGAGTGGGTGTGGCGCCACTCCATTGATTGCCGTTTTGTTTCAGGTTCGAAGTGATGAACCCATGTTTCATCGCCTGTAACAATCCTTGACAAGAAATTGTCACCCTCAGCCACATGACGAGCAAGCAATTCCGCACAGATGGTTCTCCTTTGCTCTTTATGGTGTTCGGTTAGACAACGAGGGACCCAGCGGGAACAAACCTTTGAATATCCCAACTGGTGAACAATTGTGACAGCACTACCAACAGAGACGTCAAGTTGAGCACTGAGTTGTTTGATGGTGATCCGTCGATCATCTCGAACGAGTGTGTTCGCACGCTCCGCCATTGCAGGAGTCACAGCTGTGCACGGCCGGCCCGCACGCGGGAGATCAGATAGTCTTGCTTGACCTTGCGGCGATGATGACACACGCTTTGCCCAACGACTCACCGTGCTTTTGTCCACTGCCAGATTACCGTAGACATTCTGCAAGCGCCTATGAATATCTGAGATGCCCTGGTTTTCCGCCAAAAGAAACTCGATCACTGTCCGTTGTTTGCAACGCACATCCGTTACAGACGCCATTTTAACAGCTCCGTACAGCGCTGCCTCCTGTCGGAAGTCAATGAAACTATACGAGACGAAGCGGGAATGTTTGAAAATATTCCACAAGAAATTTCCGGTTTTTTCAACCAAAATTGGCCGAGAAAAAAATGTGTTGCATTACTTATTGAACTGCCCTCGTAACTTTTCCACGGTACTAGCGGGTACTTCTGCGCCTTGCAACTCTGCAGCAGAGCTATAGAGATACAGAGGAACTGACATACGTTCTTGCGGGGTAAATACGTTTCTGGGAGCAGAACTGACGCAGAAGCAAATGGCAGGCGGAGGAGGCTCCGAAGCCGGTGGACGGCGACCTCCGCGGAAACCCGACGCCGCGCTGCCAGCAGACCGCAGACTCGGGTCGCAGTTCGCTCCCGTTCCGCTCTGCGTGAACACAGTTATGTTGACTCGTCTCTGGCACATTTATTACAATTCAAACAAACACTCTCACTGCCAGTGGTCATCATTTTTAAGTCTGTCAATTACCACATAATCACCATAGGATTTGTATGACTGCTTTCATTCATAATAGTGCCAGCTCCTCTTCCTTTTTGTTCTTTATATGAGAAAGTTTTCCTTTTACCATTAGGTTTTTGTATTTCTGAAAGATATGAAATAATCTTGTACGTTGAGTGCATAGTAATTTATTATGGCTACGGTGATAACTGTCCGCTAAAATACTCCGTGCCCTTTACTTTTCCAGTATTCAGCACGATACAGTCCTTACGTTTACATACAAATACGTCATTCTGCAGCGAAGGTGCTTATCATAATCGTGAGATGGCACTTACAGACCAGCTCATTTACTTAGAGATATTGTCATATATACGCAAAACACGAAAACCGAACAGCAGTGTCAACAATTATCTGCATGTTTTATTGACCTGCGTGCTGAGCATAATCTATTCTAAAAAAAAGTCGATGTGCCATTTTTGAGAGTACTTCTATGAGTACTAATTATTTTATTGTATTTGTTTCGCACAGACCCGCTCGGACAACTGCGTGCGTTAGCACGCCGATTCCGGGATTCGGGAGGAGCGCTCGGAGGTTTACAGACATGGGACGGCGTGCTGGTCAACCTGGATATGGTTTTTAGGCGGTTTCCCACATCCGACTAGGTGAATACCGGGCTGGTATCCACGTTCCACCTCAGTTATGCGGCCCGCAGATATTTGAAAACGTTTGCACACTCTCACATAGGTTAACACAAGACACAAACTGATTGAGCACACAATTCCAGCCGCGTGGGATTGGCCGCGTGGTCTAGGGCGCTGCAGTCATGGACTGTGCTGCTGGTCCCGGCGGAGGTTCGAGTCCTCCCTCGGGCATGGGTGTGTGTGTTTGTCCTTAGGATAATTTAGGTTAAGTAGTGTGTAAGCTTAGGGACTGATGACCTTAGCAGTTAAGTCCCATAAGATTTCACACACATTTGAACATTCTATTCCGGACGGCGGGGGTGAAGAGAGGGTGAGGGGTGGGGGTAGGGAGAAGAGGTGTGGCAGGAAAGGCATCCGGCCACCCTTTACTACTAACATTGCCACATTTAATAATTAGCAAGCCGATCCCGTGAAGATAGGGGGTAAAGACCATGAAAATGAAGGAGACTTGTTTAGCATACTTACAGTCTTACAGTCGTGTGCTACGTTTATACGGCTCCGGATATTGTGACACTAACACTTTATTTTTGTTTCACACGAGTAGCTTTTTAGCCAATATTTGACTCCTATGTACTGTGGCAAAGGAAGAGGAAGAATTATTTCACCAAATTATTCCTGACGTAAAACATAAATTCCGCTTTACTAAATGGTTCAAATGGCTCTGAGCACTATGGGACTTAACATCTATGGTCATCAGTCCCCTAGAACTTAGAACTACTTAAACCTAACTAACCTAAGGACATCACACAACACCCAGTCATCACGAGGCTGAGAAAATCCCTGATCCCGCCGGGAATCGAACCCGGGAACCCGGCCGTGGGAAGCGAGAACGCTACCGCACGACCACGAGCTGCGGACTCCGCTTTACTAATGGTACATCTTCCTCTCCTACTTTTTGGTAATAAAACCAAATTATAAGGGACAAATTTTGCTGAAATGTATCAGGGTAAAGAGCAGCAACGGCTGTGGAAAAAGATCAACCTGCAAGTTATACATAGTCTCTCCATAAACACGGACGAATCAATCAAAGAGTTAAGGACAATTAATTCCAACACCAACTAATGTTATAAAGAAAGAAGACATCGAATTGAACAGCGACTTAAAATGAAACGATGATCATCTGCATTATTGTCTACAGAAAAAGGACGTAAGGCAGAAAAACTCATCGACAAGGCGAAGGTACACAGCCTTGACTGGCTTTCCGGACATGCTTAATGTATAGACAACAAAAGTCTTGTTCTCCTTGTAGACTCTGCGATATCTTGTCGCTCTGTAACTGTGCAGTAGCATTTCGCACTCTATCGCTGGAAATCAATGGGTAGGTTCCTGTATACTGGAAAGACTATCGCTAGTGGATGTTGTGTGTACCAGGTACTTAGTTCCACCTCATACACTGTTGACCACTTTTGTGGGCATTGATAGCATATGCTACAAAAGTGAGGTAAGGTATCTCTTATTTCCGGATAACAGGGTACCTGTGTCGTGTGGACGACTGTGGCAATTATTTTTGCAGTGCAGCGTTGTGTTTGTGTTGTTATAGAAGTTCGCGGAAGTGAAAGAATGGAAGAGGCTGAATCCTACCCTCCTAGAATAGCATCAACATTCTCGACGTGTCCTCATTCCCTCAGTCTGCAAGATCCGGGCAGTCGCAGAGGGTGGGCTTACTGGTAGTTGGGAGCTCCAACGTCAGGCGCGTAATGGGGCCCCTTAGGGAAATGGCAGCAAGAGAGGGGAAGAAAACCAATGTGCACTCCGTGTGCATACCGGGGGGAGTCATTCCAGATGTGGAAAGGGTCCTTCCGGATGCCATGATGGGTACAGGGTGCACCCATCTGCAGGTGGTCGCTCATGTCGGCACCAATGATGTGTGTCGCTATGGATCCGAGGAAATCCTCTCTGGCTTCCGGCGGCTATCTGATTTGGTGAAGACTGCCAGTCTCGCTAGCGGGATGAAAGCAGAGCTCACCATCTGCAGCATCGTCGACAGGACTGACTGCGGACCTTTGGTACAGAGCCGAGTGGAGGGTCTGAATCAGAGGCTGAGACGGTTCTGCGACCGTGTGGGCTGCAGATTCCTCGACTTGCGCCATAGGGTGGTGGGGTTTCGGGTTCCGCTGGATAGGTCAGGAGTCCACTACACGCAACAAGCGGCTACACGGGTAGCAGGGGTTGTGTGGCGTGGGCTGGGCGGTTTTTTAGGTTAGATGGCCTTGGGCAAGTACAGAAAGGGCAACAGCCTCAACGGGTGCGGGGCAAAGTCAGGACATGCGGGGACCAAGCAGCAATCGGTATTGTAATTGTCAACTGTCGAAGCTGCGTTGGTAAAGTACCGGAACTTCAAGCGCTGATAGAAAGCACCGAAGCTGAAATCGTTATAGGTACAGAAAGCTGGCTTAAGCCAGAGATAAATTCTGCCGAAATTTTTACAAAGGTACAGACGGTGTTTAGAAAGGATAGATTGCATGCAACCGGTGGTGGAGTGTTCGTCGCTGTTAGTAGTAGTTTATCCTGTAGTGAAGTAGAAGTGGATAGTTCCTGTGAATTATTATGGGTGGAGGTTACACTAAACAACCGAACTAGGTTAATAATTGGCTCCTTTTACCGACCTCCCGACTCAGCAGCATTAGTGGCAGAACAACTGAGAGAAAATTTGGAATACATTTCACATAAATTTTCTCAGCATGTTATAGTCTTAGGTGGAGATTTCAATTTACCAGATATAGACTGGGACACTCAGATGTTTAGGACGGGTGGTAGGGACAGAGCATCGAGTGACATTATACTGAGTGCACTATCCGAAAATTACCTCGAGCAATTAAACAGAGAACCGACTCGTGGAGATAACATCTTGGACCTACTGATAACAAACAGACCCGAACTTTTCGACTCTGTATGTACAGAACAGGGAATCAGTGATCATAAGGCCGTTGCAGCATCCCTTAATATGGAAGTTAATAGGAATATAAAAAAAGGGAGGAAGGTTTATCTGTTTAGCAAGAGTAATAGAAGGCAGATTTCAGACTACCTAACAGATCAAAACGAAAATTTCTGTTCCGACACTGACAATGTTGAGTGTTTATGGAAAAAGTTCAAGGCAATCGTAAAATGCGTTTTAGACAGGTACGTGCCGAGTAAAACTGTGAGGGACGGGAAAAATCCACCGTGGTACAACAACAAAGTTAGGAAACTACTGCGAAAGCAAAGAGAGCTCCACTCCAAGTTTAAACGCAGCCAAAACCTCTCAGACAAACAGAAGCTAAACGATGTCAAAGTCAGCGTAAGGAGGGCTATGCGTGAAGCGTTCATTGAATTCGAAAGTAAAATTCTATGTACCGACTTGACAGAAAATCCTAGGAAGTTCTGGTCTTACGTTAAATCAGTAAGTGGCTCGAAACAGCATATCCAGACACTACGGGATGATGATGGCATTGAAACAGAGGATGACACGCGTAAAGCTGAAATACTAAACACCTTTTTCCAAAGCTGTTTCACAGAGGAAGACCGCACTGCAGTTCCTTCTCTAAATCCTCGCACAAACGAAAAAATGGCTGACATCGAAATAAGTGTCCAAGGAATAGAAAAGCAACTGGAATCACTCAATAGAGGAAAGTCCACTGGACCTGACGGGATACCAATTCGATTCTACACTGAGTACGCGAAAGAACTTGCCCCCCTTCTAACAGCCGTGTACCGCAAGTCTCTAGAGGAACGGAGGGTTCCAAATGATTGGAAAAGAGCACAGATAGTCCCAGTCTTCAAGAAGGGTCGTCGAGCAGATGCGCAAAACTATAGACCTATATCTCTTACGTCGATCTCTTGTAGAATTTTAGAACATGTTTTTTGCTCGCGTATCATGTCATTTCTGGAAACCCAGAATCTACTATGTAGGAATCAACATGGATTCCGGAAACAGCGATCGTGTGAGACCCAACTCGCCTTATTTGTTCATGAGACCCAGAAAATATTAGATACAGGCTCCCAGGTAGATGCTATTTTTCTTGACTTCCGGAAGGCGTTCGATACAGTTCCGCACTGTCGCCTGATAAACAAAGTAAGAGCCTACGGAATATCAGACCAGCTGTGTGGCTGGATTGAAGAGTTTTTAGCAAACAGAACACAGCATGTTGTTATCAATGGAGAGACGTCTACAGACGTTAAAGTAACCTCTGGCGTGCCACAGGGGAGTGTTATGGGACCATTGCTTTTCACAATATATATAAATGACCTAGTAGATAGTGTCGGAAGTTCCATGCGGCTTTTCGCGGATGATGCTGTAGTATACAGAGAAGTTGCTGCTTTAGAAAATTGTAGCGAAATACAGGAAGATCTGCAGCGGATAGGCACTTGGTGCAGGGAGTGGCAACTGACCCTTAACATAGACAAATGTAATGTATTGCGAATACATAGAAAGAAGGATCCTTTATTGTATGATTATATGATAGCGGGACAAACACTGGTAGCAGTTACTTCTGTAAAATATCTGGGAGTGTGCGTACGGAACGATTTGAAGTGGAATGATCATATAAAATTAATTGTTGGTAAGGCGGGTACCAGGTTGAGATTCATTGGGAGAGTGCTTAGAAAATGTAGTCCATCAACAAAGGAGGTGGCTTACAAAACACTCGTTCGACCTATACTTGAGTATTGCTCATCAGTGTGGGATCCGTACCAGGTCGGGTTGACGGAGGAGATAGAGAAGATCCAAAGAAGAGCGGCGCGTTTTGTCACCGGGTTATTTGGTAACCGTGATAGCGTTACGGAGATGTTTAATAAACTCAAGTGGCAGACTCTGCAAGAGAGGCGCTCTGCATCGCGGTGTAGCTTGCTCGCCAGGTTTCGAGAGGGTGCGTTTCTGGATGAGGTATCGAATATATTGCTTCCCCCTACTTATACCTCCCGAGGAGATCACGAATGTAAAATTAGAGAGATTAGAGCGCGCACGGAGGCTTTCAGACAGTCGTTCTTCCCGCGAACCATACGCGACTGGAACAGGAAAGGGAGGTAATGACAGTGGCACGTAAAGTGCCCTCCGCCACACACCGTTGGGTGGCTTGCGGAGTATCAATGTAGATGTAGATGTAGAACTTTGACTTTTTTTTAAATTTCGCTTTGCCTTGTTGAATCACACTGCAACAGGTTGGTAAAAATATAAAATGTATATATTCAAAGAAATGACAATATAAAAAGTATGAACAATCATTTAAACTTATTGTAAAATGTTTACATAGGCACAATACATATGCCTAAGGAAACTTGACTTAGCAATTAGAGACAAAGTAGGAAATAAAACAAATTCAACAGAGATTTTCAAGCATATACTTGAAGATTAGAGAGTTAATTCAAACACAGATGGAGGAAACACTTTCCTATAAGAAAGAAAAAACAAATAAGGGCTTCGTGTATTTTATGATCGGCGTCACATAATATAACCGGTCTACTTGTTGGAGGGGGCACCTTCAGTTTCACAAAGGTTTGCAATAAACTGTTTCGCTGTGCTTCAAAGAAACTTCAGGGAAAATACAAAAGATTGCCATCTTCTTCTTTCTTCTGACAGTCGTACGAAAGCTTATTCTTGATGCCTATGCAGTGTATGAGGGAAGTAGATGAATCACGGATGGTACGCTTCCATACCAAATTAATTATTAGATTCCTGCCCACGACGTTTCAAATTTAGCATAAGGCTCTGGCGCACAATCTGGTAATCGGAAATTACACGTGACAACAATTTCTTTCCTTGCCAACCCAAATCCCACTGATGGTGTTTTCCTATACCATTAGAATTGGAATCTCAACGGCTTTGCCGTAGTGGTAACACCGGTTCCCGTCAGATTACCGAAATAAAACACTGTAGGTCTTGGCTAGCTCTTAGAGGGCTGACCGTCCGGGTCTGCAGAGCGCTGTTGGCAAGTGGGGTGCACTCAGCCATTGTGAGGCCAATTCGGTCACGAAAACTGACAACGGCCAGGTGAGCGGTGTGCTGACCACACGCCGCTCCATATACGCATCGAGTGACGCCAGTCGGCTGAGGAGGCCGGTCGGTACCGTTGGGCCTTTCGAGGCCTGTTGGGACGGAGTATAGTTTTTTTAGGCCTGGAATCGGCTTCGTTCTACTTGAGCGCAACTAGCCTATGGATTATTTTTCAACTGTTACAGACTCACAGGGAAAAGTGCATCTGTATTCCGATACAGGACACACACACGTCACGCTGTCACTGCTGCGAGTGTTGGAACGCCGTGTCTGGCCTACAAGCATGTGTTTGTGCTGTAGGCACACACGTCGCGGTCAGCGACTCCTTCCATCGCCTCTAAATTCCCGGAACTGTTTCCAAACAGACCGCGCGTTCAACGAAAGCACCGCACAGCAGTCAGCCGAATTCCCCGCGATTCGTCCAAGCTTCTTTTCCAGATAATACATTTTACTCTCGTAGGCTGCAAGATCAGGTTCCTGATACATAATCATCCATTCGCTATTAGGCACTAGTGTTTATTTCTCCTGTGGAGAGCTGATAGAAGAATTAATCTGCTTAAATTTATCCATACTACATGAAAT
This sequence comes from Schistocerca americana, assembly GCF_021461395.2. Classification (NCBI taxonomy): domain Eukaryota; kingdom Metazoa; phylum Arthropoda; class Insecta; order Orthoptera; family Acrididae; genus Schistocerca; species Schistocerca americana. The sequence goes on from NC_060130.1 coordinate 663,452,471, forward strand.
TGGTTGAGGTTAGCGACTGTGTTATAAATTTATGAAATAATTTCTATTGCTTCAGTCACTTTTTACTAATATGTATTATCAAGATATGTTTCAGTAGTAATCTGCCATCATCAGTTGCATTACAGTTACGTGTACATTAATCTGTAGTGTGATTATGATTATTTGGTGGGTGTACCATTGAGGCTATGTACTGAAATTTAACCCAATACAGGAGATCCGTTTATTTTAGTGTTTACCTTAAGTGAGTTGTATGTTTAAATCATTTTGTTAATGTCTTTACTTACATTTTTGCTGGATATTTGTTTGTCTGGCACACAGAGCACAATAATAAACACAAAATCATCCCTTTCACGTTCAGATACTTACATTCCATAGACTTAACGGCTAAGATAAACTTATTTCAATTCTGTGATAGTACAAACAATGAAAATGGGTTTTCTTATATACTAGGTGAACGTTAATAAAACCGACAAACTGCAGGGATGGATTCCTCTGGAAATGGAGCAAAAAAGTTGCTACGAGCATGTGCCCGGAAATGCTCTGTGTGCATACAACGATGACAGATCGTCGCTGAATTTAGTGAAAAAATGGCTCTAAGCGCAATGGGACTCAACACCTGAGGTCATCAATCCCCCTAGACTTAGAACTACTTGAACCTAACTAACCTAACGACATCACACATATCCATGCCCGAGGCAGAATTCGAACCTGCGACCGTAGCAGTCGCGTGGTTCCAGACTGAAGCGCCTAGAACCGCTCGACCACAGCGGCCGGCGGAAGTTAGTACAGAGCTGCATCGCATCCACGTCACAACTGATGTTGAAAGTGGCATCAGTGGGATTGCAGGTGATAGGGACGGTAGCGGTTGTCATGCAGAGTAGACATAATCGTATTTTGGCTTACACTATGTTGGTGGGCCACTTTCCTGGAGCTTGTACTGGGGTTCGTGTAAGTGTGAATTCCTAAGGGACCAAACTGCTGAGGTCATCGGTCCCTAGACTTACACTCTACCTAAACTAACTTATGCTAAGAACAACACACACACCGATGCCCGAGGGATGAGTCGAAAATCGAGCGGGAGTACTTGGGTTCGTCTCAATAGCCTGTAGAACCCGGTCCACCACATCTGGTGCACGCACAGTCCACCGCCTCCCTGCATGTCCGCCTGTCTGAAAGGGCCCATGATCACACAAACGCCCAAAAAGGGCTTGAAGTATTGTATCATGTGGTTGTATCTGTGAGAATACTTGTTTTGGTTTAGCCGTGCTGGCTCTCGACTCTCGACCTTTTCCATCTGCTTGGCCGCGAACGAACACCATCTCGGCTTGTTCCCGACACGAATACCGGACCATTCTGCTGCTTACAGTAGGCTGCCTCAATCATAATCTGCAACGCATAAGGAACACGTGACACGTGGTCAGGGGAACTGTCATTCGTCGGCACCATCTATCGCGGCAACGATGCATTTTCGGACCCATATTGATATGATCTTCTTTCCTCCATTTCCAGTCAGGAATCCGTCATGCAGTTTGTCGGTTTCATTAATGTTCACCTTGTGTAAGTATATTCATGTCATGGCACATTTTAATTAGTATGATTATTTTCTATTTCTTATTTATTCAATAATATTAAGACAATAATATTTTTCAGTTAACTCCTTGTATTAGAAAATAAGCATTCCACAATGGGGAAATTATTGGAGAACTTTACCGTACATTGTTTCCTTCTAGCATATAATTTAGTTACCTTTTACCATGTACTGGATATGAATGAAAACTTATAGTTCTTCGTGCAAGTCCATTTGGTTTCCCTTATGCATTTTCTGTAATATAGGATGATCATTCGTGGTATCCTGGGATGGGTAGCTAGTATCCTTAACGTGAATAACTGTTGCTGAATTAATGAAATGGTTTAAACGCAAACAATAAATGACTCTTTCTGTACAGGGTTAAATTTCGTTACATAACTTTGTTACAGCCAGCAGATAATCATCATCACACTTGACATTAATGTAATGGACATGTACCTGATGGTGGCAATATGCTTCCGAAACGCGTCGTACTAATAAATATTACAACTAGTCCATGTTACAATTTCGAGTTGTACCCTTTGAAAGGCTTGTCGAAATGATACATCACTGTGCACATTATGTAGTGTGGAGTTACTGCACATAGTCGAACGACTACATTTCCATACAATAATGAAGATATTTATTTACATTTCCTAACGTTTTTCTCTATCGATCGTATATTAATGATAACCGTAGTATCTATACCGATCCACACCAACGGCTTATGTATTCAGCTACTCATAGATTAAAACGAACTGCATCGGTAATATCTAAATACGTTCTTAGTTCCCCAGCCTACTAGTTGCTTCGCTTCCTTGACTTGTCAGACCTCCTGATAGAGCCTAACTTGGGAGCTACATTGTTCTGTGCTCAGTGTATGAGAACGCTATAGTCTGGAGCGAAGTCGACGACCTGACTCATCTCAAGGGGATTCCACTGTACTCTTTTCCGCCCTCTAGGAAGACCAGTCCATTTTAGTAAAGCTACCAACCACAAACTAATGCCTCACGGATATTGCTTTATGACAGGGTGTGTAGTCATGCTGATACGAACAATCATTGTCTCCGAACTGTTTCTCTACTGTACAAAATACACAATCCTCTAAAAGTGTTCACGTCTTCCAGAATTTAGCATTTTCTTAAGGGCAATAAGGGACCACACTCTAGACAACGAAAAACATATCATAACACCACCTACTCTGTAATTATGTGTAGGTTATGAGTAGCTGATCGACCACTGTACCCCAATCTTTTTAACTCCCTACACACAGTCGTTGTGCTAACTGGACTGCTATAGCAGTTTTGAACTCATGAGTGATTCATTTCCTTGATTTCACGCTACTTTTTACAACCACTCTCCCCAATGCTCAACGATTCCTGCCCTTCAGTACATGAGGACTATCTGGTCTTGGTTTAGCTGTGCGTTACCAATCACATCACCAACAGTTGATTTGAATTCCTTTAAAAGGGCCGGCCGGAGTGGCCGTTCGGTTCTAGGCACTACAGTCTGGAACCGCGCGACCGCTACGGTCGCGGGTTCGAATCCTGCCTCGGGCATGGATGTGTGTGATGTCCTTAGGTTAGTTAGGTTTAAGTAGTTCTAAGTTCTAGGGGACTGATGACCTCAGAAGTCCCATAGTGCTCAGAGCCATTTGAACCATTTGAACCTTTAGAATGGTTGAAATGTCCTTGATGGATTTGCTACGCAGATGATATCCAACGACTAGTCTACTTTCGATATCCCTGAGATCTCCTGACCGATCCATTCCGAAGCTACTGCCTCCCTGCTATCAACACAATACTAGCCGCCTCGTTTTATGTTGGTGGGTCCGCCTCGAGTGACATCTAATGGTAAATTCCACAGTACATAAGGGTGTCCAGATACTTTTGATAATATAGTGTATTCACTCAGGGTGACCGCGGGTAGGTGCGTTGGTGAGTGGAGAGGGAAGTACACCGACTAGAAAAGACCTATGGATCTAGCCGCTGTGCCATTACGACAGCGCTTACAGAGAGACATGCAGTAATCAGAACCAGTTAGGAATGGCAACAAGTCATTTTGCTAAATGATTCATAATCTGGATGACGTGATACCATCTTCCTAAACAAGAGCGAGAAGTTCGAAACTTTCAAACCACTTCTACCGAATGTGACTTCAGTATGTCAACTATCGTATCTCACTCAGTCGTCATCCCAGTGCTCTTTTGAGTGTCTGATTCTGTCTGTAAGTGAATTTAAATTTCGGCATAAAGACTAAACCAAGTAAAATATTTATCAATTACAAGGACATGAATACTGTCACATGCAATTGTAATCTTTCGAATTACTCATTTTCTTCAGTGCTGAAGTTTGTAAAGAAACCTTTATTAATGTTCCATCATAAATAATGTATGCTTCACCGTATAAACCACGGGCATGTCACTATGTAGGTAGACTGTTATAGGTTACAGTAATTTATCTTAGAGAGTGTTGTGAAAGACGTTTCTTGAATAACTGTGGAGAAGTATACGTTTTCAACGCGCTACTTAATGATTACGAGGACAGGAACTACATAACTGCACACACTAAAATAGGGAAATACTACATTTCACTGTCACTTTAACGTTATGTTCCTGTTTGTCGTCAGCAGTGCTGCACACCTATTTAGTTTCTTACTATCTGTCACCTTCTAGCCATTTTTTGTGTTTATTTTATGACCAGGATACATTAGCTGTGAGGAAAATGCGAAGTTCTATGACGATGGAGAACGGGAGTTTCAAACACAAAGACTTGTTAGAGTGCCACGTAGTCACTTGGGCCGACATTGTGACCACACAGTTTCAACGACCGCTTAGTTCTAGCTGCTGGCTGCCGGGTAATCTGAAACGTATGGAGATCCTTGAAACTGTTTTACGCAAATCATCTTGTCACAGCGAAACACTCTCCAGTATTACTTGTATTTCACTGTGACAGAATCTCGCAGTAGGTTAGTGGGAACCATAATATATTCTTTTTCCTCCCGTGCGCTACCTACTCATATAAACTATGCCACTCCGTCACAAGGAACGGTTTTGCGACGCCTGTGACTTGAGATTTGACCATTAAGACTACAGCGATGCTGTTACAGGCGAGAAGCTCCTGCTACGCTGACAGGAAACGCAGAATGAATCTGCAGTTTCATGTCTTACTTTACTTCCACATTATTCGTCTGCGGGGTTCCACGGAGGTCACAGAGGGGATGAATAAAATTTCCATATCTGGGATGAGGACTGGCAGTAAGACATCGCGGAACGCTGCTGGAGCGGAGATTAAACTCGCCTCCTTACTGCTCGTTCGCGAGAACATCATTCATTCCGCGTCCCTCCTCCTGCGCAACTAGCAACAAGCTGCTGCTATGCCTTAGCTTGTGAAGACGATTCTGTATTCAAATAGTAATATACGTTTAAGTATTATTTCAGATACAACAGCGCATATAGTTGTACATTGACCTAGTTACTTACGTCATGATGATTGCACGCAGGCTAATCTACCAGGATGATCAAAGGAAGAAATCATTATTAGTGGTCACACAAATAAGAAGAAAAGCAGCTGACAACTCAGAAAGATCTGTGCCGTCGATATTTTGAAGACAACTATGTGCTGCGCACAGTGTCGAGCGCACTGTTCTGCCTCTTAAATATTTCTGATGATAGGTACATGACAACAAATTTGCAAAGAGAGTAAGTGTTTGCAGCGCGAAAAGTGAGTTACGTATATAGAAATCAGGAGCGGGTAATAGCATTTCAGTTATGGAAAATTAACCCCAGTATAATGAGAGTCTTTTGTTTCTATTAACATTTTGCAGGTCTGGCCCAAAAGCACAATAAATTCTTTTATTGACTTCGTTTTCTGATTTTTGCTGTACCTGTTTTTATTGAGCTACTGCAGTTTCGGCTTATCTGCCATTGCCAAGCATCAACAAATATGTTACAAAATCACCGAGAAAAAACGTAGTAAGAGAACTAATTTGCAGTCTGTTGACATTCACGTACTTACAAGATTCGATGTCATATTACAGCATAGAAAAAAATTAAAATTTACAACGTCCTTTTTGTACATTGTCGCCTTCGATACTCTGCAAATAAATCATAGATATATACGTCAGATATACATAATTTATTTACAATCAAGCTTGGTACAGTCCAAGAACGTTATTATTTTAAAACTGTTTCTGTGTGGTAGTGAAACCGAATCCTGTAAGCATGTGAATATTAACAGGCTCTTCTACATACTGTGGTTCTTCTGTTATGCTTTTCTTGGTGCATTTTGCTATACATTATCTCGTGAAAAGTATCCCGACACACCTAACAAATCTGGAATTGACCACTAGAAGTCACGACCACACGCCCCTCTGGACTGAGAGGATGACACGGCGGCCGGTCGATACCGTTGGGCCTTCGAAGGCCTGTTTCGGACGGAGTTTAGTTTCTATGTCTTAACGAATTAGAATTTTGTAGCTTTGTGAATTTTAATAGATTGCCAATTTGTTGTACATACTTTTGTTCTCCTATTACGTTGTTCTTATAACACTGTGTTACATTTTTGTATATGTCGCCAATGGCATTTAAGCTGAAATCGCAGTTGCTCAATAAAAATAGTTACAGCCAGTAGCAAACGTCTGGCCTGGTAAAGTGCTTACGTGGAAACCGAGAGGTTGCAGGATCGAATCCCCGGCGGACCACAGATATTTTCAGTCTGCTTCATCTAGAATTCACCTCTATCAACGATGTGAGGAGTCACCAAAGATGACACGTGGTTCAGATTCCGCGGTAAACTGCGACTCTCTTCCCCCGGTTGGATAACTGAGCTAGATAAGGGACACGCAGTTTGCGAAAGTGGTGTTCGATTGAAAGACTTGCACCTGGCTGTTGAGCCACAGGAAATTATTCTTAGCAAAAGTCGGAGATTTACGTCATTTTAAGCGTTCACTTCAAGTATCGTGTATTTTGAACCGTTTCAATTAGTGACTTTAATTATAATACGTCCTACACATACACACAAGAAAGGAAGGTGAGCTATCAGTCAATCACAATATAGCGTTTGGAGGATCGGTTGGTAGTCAGCTGATTGCATTTCTGTTATCCTCTTGTTTTAATAACATTTGTTAGCGTCTAGGTTAACTGACGTGTTACATTTGGTTGTCAATAGTAATACTTATGAAATATAATCATCCTGGTGTCAGTGAACATGCAGGAATGACGTGAGATGAAAGAGATGAGAATTGGAGTTTATGGGGATTCAAATAGACTTTTAGGGAAAAATTTTATATAACAAATTAAATTGATGTAAAGTTCTCTAAAAAAAAACCAGAGCAACGATATTATTGCGTAATGAAAGAACACGGGACGAACTGGACTTATAAATAGCTCTCTAGTGGACCAAAGACTGTCCCAATCGAAAAGGAGAGAAAGAAGCAAAGTGTTTATGGCGTTAATGATTGAAAGACGTTGAAGCAAACTCATGTGCAGATATACTTCCGTTAACTCCTTTACATTTCCACCTACTGTTTACGCACGAGCTGTTACCTGTTTAATTTTACCTTCAAAGTAGCTACAGGAGGGCTACATAGGGAAGTGGAAAAATATCTACAGATTCTGTGCAGAAGATTCTGTGCAGACCTTGCTGGACAAGGTATGGTTTAGCAAGCACGAAGACAAGAAGTACAAACTCTCGCCGTGTGCGGGCGGCCATTATCTTGCTAAAATGTAAACTCAGGACGGCTTGCCACGACGGAGAAAAAACGGAGCGTCGGATATCATCGACGTACCGCTGTGCTGCAGATGAGAACCAAATTGGTCCTACTATGAAATGAAATGGCACCTCAGACCTTCTCTCCCAGTTGTCGGGCCGCATGGAGGGAGACAGAATGGTATCCCACTGTTGTCCTGGGCGTCACCAAACAAGTCATTACTAGTATTCGGGGAATGGAATGTCATTGATTGGAGTAGAACTGTGATGAGTCTCACTTCGAAATGAGCCCCGATGACCAGTAAAGACGTGTCTGGGGCACCCATTACAGTGGTGGGATACCAACCTCACTGACAGATATGGCCCGATAACCAGGAATGATAGTATGGGGTGATATTTCGTAACAGGGCCCCTTTGGTCGTCATCTGTAGCATCCTTACAGCCCAGGGTTACGTCGATGATATCATACACCCCGTTTTGATGTCCTGCTTGACAAGTCATCGTGGGCTTACATTTCAGCAAGATAATGTCCTCCCGCACACGGCGAGAGTTTCTACTACTTGTCTTCGTGCTTGTCAAACCATACCTTGTCCAGCAAGGTCTGCAGATCTCTCCCCAACTGAGAACGTTTGGAGCAGTACGCACAGGGCACTGCAACCATCTCGGGATTTTGATTATCTGCCACGCCAGTTGGACAGATTTGGCACGATATCCCGCAGGAGGACATCCAACAACTGTATCAGTCAGTGCCAAACTGAATGACTGCTTGCATAAGAGCCACAGGCGGAACGACACGTTATTGACTTGCCCAGTTTGGGCCGCGCGGGATTAGCCGAGCGGTCGGGGCGCTGCAGTCATGGGCTGTGCGGCTGGTCCCGGCGGAGGTTCGAGACCTAACTCGGGCATGTGTGTGTGTGTTTGTCCTTAGGATACTTTAGGTTAAGTAGTGTGTAAGCTTAGAGACTGATGACCTCAGCAGTTAAGTCCCATAAGATTTCACACACATTTGAACATTTTTTTGCCGAATTTGTGAAGCCCTATGTCTTGAATAAATCACCTATTTTTTCTGATATTGTAGCCATATTTTTTTCTGGACGTGTGCATCACGTCGAGCGATTTCCATCTCATTCGGATGATTCCTTCGTGGTGCATTTCTTTTTATCTTAGAGTATATTTTGGTAATAATGGGGAACGTATCTTGCAAAATCCCTTTGTACAATTGGAGAGTGGATGTGAGTACTTCAGAATGACATGACAGTGAGGAATTCATTTTTCTATACCGAGCAAGGTGGCCCAGGGGTAAGACACTAGACTCACATTCGGCAGGTCCGCGGTTCGAATCCTTATCCGGCCACCCATGTTAAGTTTTTTCATGATTTCCCTAAACACTTAAGCCAAATGCAGAGATGATTCCTTGAAAATGACAGGGTTCATTTCCATCCTCAATTAGAGCTAGTGCTCGGTTTCTAATGATCTCGTAGTCGACAGGACATTAAATCCTGATTCGTTAGGTTTCGATTACAAGATAAATAGCACAAATTTAAAAGTTGTAGTTTCAGTTAACTACCTAGGGATTACAATTACAAACAACTTAAATTGGACTTATCTCACAGAAAATGCGGGGAACACGAACCCAAGGCTACGTTTCAGGGGCAAAAGACTTAGAAGATGAAACAAATCTGACAAAGAGACTACCCAGAGTTCACTTTTCCGTCGCCTTAGTATTGCTGTGCAGAATTGGATCCTCAGCAGATGATATTGATAGAGGTCATCGGTAAAGTTCAAAGAAGAGCAGTTCATTTTATACTATCGCGAAGCAGGGGAGAGAGTGTCACGGATGTGGCAGTCATTAAAAAGTAGACGTTCCTCACTGCAGAGAGATCTTTAGACGAAATTTCAATCACCAACTTTTTCCTCTGAATGCGAACATACATATATTTAGTTCGCACCTACAGTGTGTGAAACGACTGTCGTAATAAAATGAGATAAATAAGAACTTGCGCTTAAAAATTTAGGTGTTCATTTTTCCCACATGCTGTTCGGAAGCAGAGCGATAGAGGGGTAATCTGAACCTTCTTCCAAACACTTATGTGTGCACTGCAGAGTAATCGTGCAAATGTATATTGAATTTAATCAAATGCTGTATGGCACTGTTCGCTGGAAAATCCCTCGACTCTCGTTCAGTCACGTATCGGAGCCATTTGAACCATTTTTTGTCCGCATCCGACGGACGGATCACCACCAGTACTGCCACACGGCCTCACTTCACGTGACACTGCGAAGAGATTTGGAATTTAATCCTTAACATTGAAGCACAGACTGGCCATCAGAAACGTTAGCCTACTTCCTCTCCTCCCCTTGCCAGCCAAATACCGGCAGTAAAAATTTCAGCACCACCAAGAATCGAACCGTCCTACCTCCAGGCCGAGTGCCACCACATAGACGAGCGTTAGCGACCTCGTCTACGAGGACGTTTAAAATGCATATGTAAATGTGTTTCCTTCTTCCTTCATCTTCTCTGTCGATCCATGCATGTTACTCAAGCTGGTAACTAACTGTTACTACATCTCTTCTGGCATCGTAGTCGCTGTTATTGCTATTAGCATCCGTGGTGGAACAGTGGTCGAGTCGTTAGACCGTGGAAGGGCGTGGTCCACATCCGCATCCAATCACACAGGTTTCAGATTTTCGTATTTTCCGTAAATAACTTAAGGGGAATGTTCGGACAGTCAACTTTTTTTTCAGGTAGGTAACAACCGATTTCTATACTATATTTGCAGAATTGTACATCTACATCCATAGTCCGCAAGCCACCTGACGGTGTGTGGCGGAGGGTACCTTGAGTACCTCTATCGGTTCTCCCTTCTATTCCAGTCTCATATTGTTCGTGGAAAGAAGGATTGTCGGTATGCTTCTGTGTGGGCTCTAATCTCTCTGATTGTTGTAGTCCTCGGTCTGTAACGTTTCCAAAGAAGACGAGATCCCAAAATGTTGTCGAGGTAGTGTCAGGTTCGCCTGAGATGACTTGCAGTCGCCGCGAGACGGTCGCTAGCTGGTGCCAATCTTACGCAATAAGCAGAGCAGAGAGGCGGAAGCGCGGGGCAGATCGCGTGTGCGGCGCCTACGTGCCGCTGTCGGCGAGTACGCGCGCGGCGGCACGTCTGCGGCCTTGGCGCCTCCCACACGTTCGCGCACCTGATTCCGCGACATCCCCCCTCTTCCCCCTCCTCCCCCCTCCCAGCCACCGGTGACGCGTCGCGCGACGAGCTGTGACACGCCGCCTCGTCAGTCTGGTAAACACCGCTCGTTACGGCGGACGGATTTGCTCGCGACGTTTCGGACAGGCCAGGGTCGCCACCTGTGATTAGTCATCCGCGGAGTAGCGGGGATACCGGCACCCGTCGGCAGTCCTTACGACAGGTGCTCGGCGGTCCGAATCCCGACTCGTCCTCAACCGCGAGGACGCACTCGCTCGTTTATCATCTACTATCGCCACCGTGATCTGCGCGAAGGCCGAGCGCACTATCTAGCGGCATTTTTCTCGAGTAGAAATTCACCAGGCACATTTACAAAAGCTTTCATCGTGTGTCACACCGAGGCCGCCAGTCTTAGCACGATGCCTAAGCTGTCGGAATGGCTTAGTGTCACCTACGAAACGCAGCACCCCAACCTGCACTTTTTTTCCGTTTTGTATACTAAAATATCTTACATCCCGTCGACACGGAGGCGGTTACAAATGCAGCCGTTTGCTTCAGAAGGCTCAGGAACAAATTCTGTGATGGGTTTTCTAAATGTCGTATGGCATCGTCAGCTGAAATATCTCCTAGGTATACATGAGTATTTCAGGACCTGTTAAATGGAATCAGTGGTCCAATAAGCAAACGATACAGAATGAGAGTAAACCGAAGAAAGGTGCAGGTAACGATCAGTTGCAGAAATGAGATCAGCGACAAACTTAACGTCACAATTTGGGACCGCGATGTAGACGAAACGTAGCAATTCCGCTGCCTCGAAGGCAAAATAACGTATTGTAAGCATCCCGCTAGGTTTTTAGAAAATGATGTGAAAGTAAATCCGGATATGCCCTGATTTGAGAAAACTGACCACCCATACGAAGTTTCTGTCCACGAATCAAATTTAGTAACGCGAACTGACTGAAAAGAATTTGCAGCAAAGAACCTATGCAGTGAACACTTAGCTTACTTTATTAGCCGCTAGAATGAGGAAGATGTTCTTTTTTTTGCACCCACTGGGGATCTATCATTTGCAAAGCATAAGCAGGTGGCTGTAATGAATGCGTATAAAGTTGGATTATTGTTGTTGATGACGATGAAAGAGGAGCGAATAGATGAAATTCGGTGCCGTCACATTCCTCTACTCTCTCGGATACAACCGCTGGGGCTCCTGAATTTGCCGCTCCCATCCGATGGACATATCACTGTCAAAAGTTTACACGCTCACACTTCGTGAGACACTATGGAGAAGTTTCGAGTTTAGCCGAGCATAGTGCTGCGGACTCCGGTGTACAGGAACTTGCCGCTGTCGGTTCTCCTCTCTTTATTGGCCCGAAACCGGAGGTGAATATTTCCTCTACCACTAGGGTTCGAAACGGTTATTGCTAGAGTCAAGCGCTACCGCGCGTAAGCGTGCTACAGCCCTGGGTCAAGAAGACGGGTACATCTTCTTAGTAATAAAATAGTTTCAGCATACGACTCGACCGATTCGGGGAAACAAATGAAAGCGGGGAAACCCCTCTGTCCATCGCGTAGCTCCAGGGTCACTAAAACCGAAGATTGTCACGCGAAACATTACTCGTCAGATCATTTTATTTGAGTCCTCTGCTCAGACGTAAGTTTATTTTTACTCACGTAGAATGATTCAGGAAAAATTTTTCCTCACTTTAGAGATATGATTCAAAGAACTGTGGTGATATTAACCGTAAAGCGATTTTCTCAACAAAAAAATGTTCACTTTATTTGAAGGTTATGTCTTACGTTTCTGTTCACGGCCACTGAACAGTAACGTAGTAGATAGTATACTGTGCGCAATTACAGCAGCAAATCTGTCCGCTTCCCAGATTATCAAACTCAATCAGTAAAGCATAAAGCAGAGTAAAAGCACGTAAGCAGCTAACCGGCGCTACGTGTGAGAAGACACCTTTTTCAGTCTCTAAACTTCTACACTTCACTATTTGCTCATGTAATTCTCTTGGCTGTCTCTCTGTCAGGTGGCGTCTCCAGGAAATTCATTAAAGCTTTTATAATTCTATTCCTATGCCCGGATTCCGAGAAACGTAGCACAGGAGGGAAATTGCATTGCTTTTCTTGGCATTCCACTAATGGAGTCGGAGTGGTTAGTTTCCTCTTACATCAGTAGCACTTTTCCCAACAATTATGAGCATCTACAGATTTAATCAGAGCATCAACCATGATACACATTCGGATTACTCACATTCATAAAGCTGTCTGGAGCTAAAGCCCGAAATTTAATGTGCCAGTACTTGCCGCTGTTCTACCACACGATCTTCACACAAAGCTGTTGAATACTTGCAGATATGACTGTGCACACCTATCTCTAAGACACCGAGACATAGGTTTATACACTTTTTCTGAGTTTACCTTGTGCTCAAAAACTGTTACGGATATCAGACCTCATTATCAATTCGGCGTGTCACTTATCCTTAAACAACCATTGTTAAAACCCAGAGTATTATGAGTCATTTTCTTCAAGCTGAAAACGTAAGACAGTAAAATACGGGCGATTGGATTCTGCAGAGGCCATACGACACATACGAGTAATGAAGGTCATTAAAACCGATGCACGATTTCTTTGAACGTCTGTCATTCCAGCTAAGATAGTGACGTAATATTCAGAGGAATGTTCTCACTGGAATCAATGAGCAATCGAACTTACAGCCTACTTCCAACTTAAAATGTAATATTAAAGGTGTAACTTAAATATAAGAAAACCAATGAGAAATGGTAACCTTCCCTTTTACCACTCATGTGTTGTTACTGTTGAAATCCCAGAAAACGTTTGTTGCGTCTGATAAGCGCCTTGTGCCGTAGACGTAGTGAATACACGCTTGTGACAGAGACTTCACTGGTTCTAAGTCCATGTACTTTTTTGCTGTCTGATATTTTTATTTATATGTTGTCAGCTTGAAGCTTAAGAATACTGGAGATACCAACCCTTTAGTGACCAGTTCCCACTTACTTGATTTCGCTGTAAGTTCAGTGGAAACCCGTTTTCCGACTTCTAACTTGTGCTGTCATCTTTATTAGAGTATGCTAAATACATGAAGATTGTCAACGGGTGTGCGAAAGCGGTTGTATTTCTACCTTGTTAGTCAATCAATGCAGAAGCGCAGTTTCCGTGTAAATACGAACCACTGTTTCGAACGCTACAGCGTTTTTTGTACAGTGTGCTTTCCTTTTGCGTGTGAAATGACTTCTGTTGTATTTATCTACTTTTATATTCACGAGGGAGATAGTATTCGTGTATATTTGCTTGATTTGACTGAAAATTATGTAAATAATACAAGGTAAGTTAGTGGGAACTATTTTTCCCACTGAACTTGTGTGAAGTGCAATGGATATGGATGTGCAATCGGCATCGTAGTTATTGTTTGTTTCTTATTGTTTATAATGTGTGGACTGATGCCAGATGAGGTTTTCAGAATTTTGTACGCTTTACCAGACGATGTAGAAGATAAGCGAAGAGGAAGGCCCGTTCATTTTCAAACACCAAAAAGAGACGTGTCTGGAGTACCAGATGAAGTTCATATGGAGAAAGGTGGTACTCATTTGCCTACAAAAGGTACAGCAAATAGAAGATGCCGCCAATGTAGCACCAAGAACAAAGAAAAGATAAAAATGTGTAGCAACTGTCGTGTACCTTTGTGTGTAGCACCATGCTTCTCTAAGTTCCATAGTAAATCACCTTAGTGAACTCAAAGGACAATATGAACTGATACAAATATAAATGTAATGTTTAACATGCTTTTTGTACTAAAAATAAAGGATATACATTTTTTTAAAGTAGCAAGTGAAGTTACTCCAGAGTTCGGTGCGAACAATAGTTCCCACTAATTTTTTTATACTCGTAGGTTAAACTCTCACTTTCAAGATTTAAACTATGATTTTATGAATGGTTTCTTAGCCAAATAAAGTGCTCATAAAATGTCTACAACTTCTGGAAATAATTTGGTCACTAAAGGGTTAATTCCGTAGGAAACCGGCAAACGTAGAAAATAATACTGACGAAGGGAACATGAAAATCACTATCATCAAAATTCCATGGACGTCATGACATGCTGACTACAGTATTTGAAAACTAGTTTGTAATACTAGTAAACAAAAATATTAGACTAACTCGTATGGTCCGTCGATAAACTACGATGCAGCTTCATTAGGCCTAATTTCGATTATTCCTAACAGACAATATTTTATACACTGAGATGACAAAAGTCATGGGATACATACTAATATCGTTTGGAATGTCCTCTTCGCCGACGTAGTGGAGCAACTCGTCGTGGCATGGACCCAACAAGTCGTTCGAGGTACCTCGCAGAAATATTCACCCATGCTGCTTCCATAGCCGTCCGTAAATGCGAAAGTGTTGCCGGTGCAGTATTTTGTGCACGAACTGAGCTTTCAATTATATCCCACAATTTTTGATGGTATTCATGTCGGGTAATGTGGGTGGCCAAATCATTGGCTCGATCTGTCCACAATTTTCTTCAAACTAATAGCGAGCAACTGTGGCCCAGTAACATGGCGCATTGTCACCCATAAAAACTCCATCGTCGATTGGGAACAAATGGTCTCCAAATTAACCGAATATAATCATTTTCCGGAAATTATCGTTTCAAATGGAAGAGAGGACCCAGTCCATCCCACGTAAATGCAGCCCGCACCATTATCGAGCCAGCACCACCAGCTTACATACTGCCTTGTTGATGACATCAATCCATGGCTTCGAGGGGTCTGCGGCACATTCGTACTCTACCTTCAGGTCTTATCAAGTGAAATCGGGACTCATGTGACCAGGCTGCGGTTTTCCTGCCGTCTAGGGTCCAACTGATATGGTCACGAGCCTGGGAGAGACGCTGCAGGCGATGTCGTTCTGTTAGCAAAGGCATTGGCGGCGGCCGTCAACTGCTATAGCCCATTAAAGCCAAATTTCACCGCACTGCCCTAACGGATGCTTTCATCGTACGTCCCACATTGATATCTACAGTTATTTCATGCAGTGTTGCTTCTCTGTTGGTACTGGTAACTTTACGCAAAAGCCACTGCTTTCGGTCGTTACGCGGAGGCCGACGAAAACTGCGTTGTCCGTGGGGAGAGCTAATGCCTGAAATCTGGTATTCTCGTCACAGTCTTGAAGCGGTTGATCTCGGAATACTAAATTCCCTAACGATTTCCGGAATGGAATGTTCTATGCGTCTAACTCCTACTACAAATCCATGTTCAAGGTGTGTTAATTGCCGTTGTGAGCCATAATCAGATCGTAAACTTTTTCACATAAACCACCTGAGTACAAATGACAGCTCCGCGAATGCGCTGACCTTTTATACTTCGTGTACGCGATACTACCGCCAATTGTATCTGTGCATATCGCAATCCCGTAACTTTTGTCACCTCACTGAACAGCAGCTGATGGTGTACACAGGGTGATTTTGCTAAATAAGTACGAACTGCAAGGAAAGATTCCTGAGAGGATAAGGAGCAAAAAAAAGGGTCATCTGTACATTTGACGAGAAATGCATTCCGAGGCTGGTACACCCGCTTGAAGGTGTAGGAAAAATATGTCTGACAAGGACTGTGGTATTGCTACCAGGCAAGTGGCCCGGCAGCATGAAGTAAGCTAGATGACTGTGTGGAATATTCTCTGCGACAGCTGCCACAATCCGTATGACTTACAGTTCACACAGGTCTTGTTACCTACGGACTTGCTTCCACGGTAGCAGTTTCGTCGCTTGTTCGTCATAAAAGCCACCACGATCCTGGGATTTGTGTCATCCGTGCCATTCACAGATGTAGCTACCTTTAAGAGGGTTGGCACTTTCAATCTTCACACCACCCACCTGTAGGCCACGGAGAATTCCCATTGTATAGTGACAGCGAAGCATCAGCACCGGTTCAGCCTCGATGAGCGGACTGGCATTATTGGTGACCGTCTCACTGGACAAGTCATTGTTTCACAATAGGCGGGGCATGTCTACGCTTCCTCCTGGTTACCCTGCTTCCCTGCTGGAGACCGTGGTTACTACGTGACGATGCCCCACCTCATTACCCTCTTGAGTGTGGAACTGAAACTCAAGAACAGACAGAACATTCCCACTTGTCGGTCTGTTCTCATGTGCGCTTTCAGTATCTGACACCGACACTGTCAAAGATCTTTTATGTCCACTTTCAACTGGGCGAACTTCGCAGAAACGCGTTTCCGGCCATATGTCCGTATGGCCTTTCATTATGCTCCTAATTCTCTCAGGGACTGTTTCATGCAGTTCGTCTCTGTTTAGGAAAATCACCCGGTATAAACATTTCTGCCAGTGTTGTTGTTGTGGTCTTTTGTCCAAAGACTGGTTTGATCAGCTGTCCAATTTACTCTATGCCGTGCAAGCTACTTCATCTCCACATAACTACTGCAACCTACATCCTTTTGAATCTGCTCTATTATGCATCTCTTGGTCTTCCTCTATAGTTTTTACCCCCAACACTTTTCTCCAATGCTAAATTTGTGATCGCTTGATGTCTCAATATGTGTCATATCATTCGATCTCTTTTTTTTTTTTTTCTATTTAGTGCCTCCTCATTGGTCACATGCTCTATCCATGTAATGTTTAGCATTCTTTTGTAGCACCAAATTTCAAAAGCATCTATTCTCTTCCTGACGAAACTGTTTCTCGTCCACGTCTCACTTCCATACAAGGCTACACTCCAAACAAAAACCTACAGAAAAGGCTTGCAAACACTAAAATATATATTCGATGTTAGCAAATTTCCCTCTTTCACAAACATTTTTCTTGCCATTGCCAATCTAAATTTCATATCCCCTCTACTTTGGACGTCATCAGTTATTTCCCTGCCCAAATACAGTAGTAAAACTCATCTGCTACTTTCAGTGTCTCGTTTGTTAATCTAATTTCCTCTGCAGACAATTCTTCTGAGTTCAAGAACATGAGTTTTTATCTGAATCTTTTCAATATACTTAGCTGCGGGTACTTCGTGGAATATTGTTGTAATTACATTGGGCCGGCCGTTGTGGCCGAGCGGTTCTAGGCGCTTCAGTCTGGAACCGCGTGACCGGTCCGGTCGCAGGTTCGAATCCTGCCTCGGGCATGGATGTGTGTGATGTCCTTAGGTTAGTTAGGTTTAAGTAGTTCTAAGCTCTAGGGGAATGATGACCTCAGATGTTAAGTCTCATAGTGCTCAAAGCCATTTGAACCATTTTTAATTACATTGGCATAAACTTCTCTGTAGTCTGTATTTCACAAAGCTGTCATTTTTGTTCGTCACAAGTTTCGAGTCGTTAGCCAGATTTCTGGGAAGTCATTATACTAAAAACAAAAAGTCTTAATCTGGATCATAAGTCATGCGGATATAAATTTGTGGAACACAGGTCATGGAAAGCACTACGTAGATAAATAACGAAATAAAAGTAATTCTAAAGGGTATCCAATGATGCAGGCTTTTTAAAATTAACTGAATTTTTTTTAGGCCAACATTTTTAATTTCGAAATATTGCGTGGGTCATAATCAACTTAGGTGACTTACGTAATTTCTGTCGAGTGAGTTCGGAGACTATCGTCAAGCAGGTTAGGTGCGAAGCTGAGTAAAAGGAAGCACGATCTGTAACCGTGAATTACAAATGTGTGTCGCAGCGAAGCGTTACTAGGTCAAACGATCCGCCACTGTGAGAAGAGGGCAGACCTTATGATGGATGGCAATAACTGTGAAAAACGAGAAGTGGTGAGGTCGTGCACTGAGAAGCCAATTTGTTATGCAGTGGACCAATTGCCCGTGGCAGCTTCAGCCCGCCGCTGCAGTCAACTGCGAGACGAGCAGCCGTGACCCGCGTCACGCTGCCAGTCTCCTCTGCGGCCGTTGCCACACCACTTTCGTCACAGGTACCGCGTCATGTCGTATTTTTACAAAAAAACTGGACGGGGTTTAGTGCCGCTAGTTACAGTAGTTTCGTGCTACTTTCCACAGCAGTGATGTTTTGAAACTGGCTATGAAATGCTGTGCTGTCAACTGGTGAACTCGATGTGCAGGCTCAGAGAGGTACAGCTTCTTGCTAAGATTTGCTCTTTCAGACGTCCAGAGGCAAATGACTATAACGTCTGGCTTCCATTACTGTCCCATAGAACTATCAGTCGCGAAAAAGGTATCGATTCTATAGTATCACCAATCTGATAGATGCTCCAAGTGATAACTTCCGAGATAAGTTCTCAGGTACCAAATAAAAAATAGATAAGACTTCAGTTGTGAATTCACTTTTTAATTTGAGAGTGCTGCTGTTTAATGTGCTCATATAATATAAAGCGATTTTATACCTGAGTACTGTAAAATAAACAAACATACTTCATTGTACACATTTTGGGTAATATAGTCTGCTTGGGACTAGGGTAAGTGTAAGAGGCATTCAAACGAAAACCAAACACCCGCCACAAAGTGACTATGAAATGGTTCCATTCAAAGGTAACCATCACACACCCCAAGATGTTTCTCCCACTGGGAGGCGAGACGATCAATTCCTGTTTCGTAGAACGCGATCGGCCGCTGACGAATCCGCAACCGCACGTACTCTTGTGGCCTTTTCCCTCGGGCTACCGGAATGGTGCCGGACAGAACCATCCTGTTGCACTATAACGCTCGCCCCCACACTGCAATCGGGCGAAGGCTACGCTTCAGCGATTTGTTTGGAAACACTGCAGCATTCTCTGTACAGCCTGGATCTTTCGTCGTGTGATTTTCACATCATTCGTGACCTGAAGAACAGCATGCGTGTACGTCCGTTTCAGTCAGACGAGGAAGTGCAAGAGGGGGTGTGGTTGTGGTTTGAACGGAACCATTTCTTCGTGACGTTGTGGCGGGTGTTCGGTTTTCATTTGACTGCCCCTCATATTATCAGCTTTTTTTTTTTTTTTTTATACGTTCGTTGTGGATGCATGGGTGAGTGGTTCTGAACGTAACGCTCAATTAGTGTCCTTAAATATGGCCTTTCACTGGTCCTCGCCACATACACCGACCATTGTGGCCTCGCTGTAGACTGACTCTTAGTAACGAGGAATAGGTGTCAGCTAGAAATGATAGTGAGCTAAATGTACAATTCTAACCAATGTCTGGGGTAAGACCGAAAACAGCCAGCTTTGTGCAATTTCTGCCGCTAGGTGTGCAATCATAAATAGCGATCAACTGTGTGGAGTGTGCTGATATACCACTAACAAAACACTTCGTTATTTACTTACATTCCTCTAACTTTGCGGTCGTGAGTCGTGAGTGGCAGTGTAGACACGATTAATACTCGTAAACATAGTGCAAACAGCACGAGTTAGAAGAAAACGGCCATGCCGCATTGGATACACCGGTTCCGCCAGATCACAAAAGTAGAGAAACGTCGGGGCCGTACCGGAAAAGCACGCCGCCGATGTGGTGCCCAATTGAAAGACCAGTACCACGCCGTACGCCATTCTTATACTCACGGATTAGGCTCTAGGCCTGCTCCGACTGGTCGACTGCTGCCAACAAGGCAGAATCTACGTGTTAGTAGGGAATCCTGGCGAAGCTGCTGCTTCTTTCTTCGAGCAACTCCTCATTAAGCCCCACAAAGCTGAGTGGACCCGGTTCCAGATCTTCCAATCTTAGGAAAAGTCGAGGAAGTGCCTGGAATCGAAGCTTATTCAGTATCTCCATAGAGATTTACCGCTGGCTGAAAATAACCAATCAGGAACAGCAGGATTCTAAAGAACGTAAATAATGCAGATCAATTCGCACAGAGACAAAACATCGCAGCGATGTGGCAAAATGGTGTCGAGCTGCCCGAAATGCGTCTAACAGGCGGAGGGCGCTGATACAATGGGCTGTAACGTCACGAGAGCGGAGCCTGCCTCCTTATCGGGCACGTCTGCACGCTGATAAGCACACCTATCTCCGCACGGCTTTGTTGCAGGCCCAATTTCGTCACCGAACAGCGGGCTAGCAAAATCACTTCCGCATTGTCGTCCGTGATTGCTTGTAAGAATCCTGCATTGTGATGACTCATTGCTGCAGACAACTTCAGGAGATCTGCGGGCAGCCGAGCGGTTGGCTCGCTACGTGCAGTCTCGGTTAAGCTACACCGCATTAAGTACATGACGCACTGTGAGAGAAATGATTGTTTCTACTGAAACGTCCTCACATGAATTAGTCGCTATTTATTGTTGCTCGGTGTAATTATGGACTACCATATCAATCGAAAAATGCTGATTTGTTACTCGGTTTCAATGAAAAGATCTGTTAGCGTAGCAGGTTCATTTTAGGGAGCAGCTGTATCGCGTTACTCTCTAGTGATTACTTCTCTGCCTACGTAAATATTGTAAATTAAAGTTCCCCACTGTGTATTTCTGACTGCGTGTTATGACCAATCCCAGGAACTACTGTAAGGATTTTGGTACTGTTTTAACTAGTAGATAGACTGAGTCACGGGAAAGTATGTGTATACACTCGTAATTTCCTGTTTATAGTAACGATGAGTGTGCTATATACGTATTTCATTGGCGTTTGGAGTAACATCTCGTGGCAGTAAAGGAGCTACAAGCTGGTCATCTGCAGAGCAGGAGGTATCTGGCGGGAGATACAGAAAAGTAAACAGCAGTCAGAGTTGTAGACAGCACCGAAACTTGGTAGAATATATGCTACGCCTGTTGGTAGAATGGTAAGTCACATGCCTAGAAACAGGAATGTCGCCGGATCGTATCTTGATCGGTGCACGGATCTCTCAGTTTACCTTTTAACCTGGTAATCACTTCTCAGTGATTCGTCAGAACAGACAGCTGGTTCGGATTCCGCGTTAAACTGTAGGCCTTTTCTCCGGTTGACTAACTAGGGTAGGTTATGGACACGCAAGTCGCCGTAGTGGTATCCAGTTTCAAGATTTGCTCTCGTCCATTGAGCCATACGAAATTATTGTTACTAGACTCTGTACGGTCACTGTGCGTATTGAGTTACACAGATTGGTTTACAATGGTAAGTCACACATTTCTGTAAGCAGTGCTAAGCGAAGTTTGAGGTAGCGTAAAGAGCGATGCCACTGGACAGTGGATGACTAAAAGGGAATGACTGGGAGTGATTAAATCACGCTACATCCTGTGGCAATCAGATAGAAATGTTTGGGTTTGGTGAATGCCTAGAGAACTTACCTGCCGTCACGTGTACGCCGTCAGTAGAGTATGGAGTAGGTCGTGTTACGGTATAGCGGTGTTTTTCGTGATTAGGGTGTGGTAATTTTATTGCGCTTAATAAAACAATAAATGTTGCATGATATGAACACATTTTACAATGTTGTATATTGCGTACATTAGAGGAACACTACGGAGAAGATGACTGTATCATCATCACATTGCACGCTGTCATAAAGCAGCATCTGTGAGACGACGGTTTTTGGACGGACTGGCGTGCCCAGGGCCCCGATCTGAACTCAATGGAACACCTTCGGGACACATTAGTACGTCGACGTAGCTCCAGACCTCAGCGTCCAACATCAGTACCTTCTCTTGTTTCGCTTCTTGAGGAAGAAAGAGCTCTAATTGCTCCACAGACATGAAGACTCCATACTGAACGTGTCCCAGGCACAGTTCAAGCCATCACAAAGGCAAATGGTGGACACAGCCTATATTAATGTCCACTAATGAGAATCCGGATACTTCTGATCAGATAGTCTAAAGGGAAATGAAATGCGTTGTCTCAAATAAGACGTTTTACAGCCGAAAAAGAAGGAATAACTCCTACATTAAATGTAAAACTACAGCTGCAGAGGAGAGGCCTCAAAAACAGAAAGAAAACATGTACTGAATCAGTTAAGAGTTTTCCTGTTTTTCTGTAGGTTAAGTGGAAAGAGTTTTCTCAATTAAGAGATGGTTCGAGCCTTTCGTCCAGTCTCGTCAAAGCTGGGTTAGTTATCTAGCTTTGACAACCCTGCCAAGGATGCATTGAACTACAATTACCGTAAATATTACAATCATTTAACTATGGAATTGGGACGTGTCCGAAGACACATTTTACCCCGACAACGGCATTAATGTGCCGATAGCAACCTTAGGCTCTCATGATTTCAGGACGATGGAAAAACACAAAGTTGCAAGCGTGGTAACGGTCTAACCTACAGCAGCCTGGGTATAACTGTGATTGGAGACAGACCCCGTTGCTGCTCTCCAGCGTCACTCCAAATTTATGATCCGTTCCTAACAGCGAGCATCCCGAACTGGGGTTGCGTGGCGCGGTTCAGGACCCTCTCCTACCTGCTGACAACTTTTTTTGCGTCCACTGTTTCTACACACGCGACACTATCACTCCAGCACGTCATGCGGAAGAGAAATGTCACGGTATAGTAATCAGTTTCGAGGACACCGTTCATTTTGTCCTCTTCGAACTCACGTGTTGATACTGCAATCTTTGACGTTGACACGGGATTTTCTTTTACATTTAGACTTCGTTTTACGGTCCGTTATTTGCTGAACTTGGTGTAACACAGGTATATGTCCGGCCACAAAAGAGAGTATGCCAGTGGGTCGGTGTAAAACCCTTATGACGTATTTCTGGTACACGGGTAGACACATTCTCCAATTTTAGGATCGGTTGAGCTATTCGTTATGAATGTTACAATGTTCGCAAACTTAAGAATACGAATTTCCAAGCCAAAAAATTAGTGAATAGCAATGTAGGCGGATAGTCCTTTACTGAACGAGAAACAATTAAAAATTCTAATTTAACGAAAGGGCGTATCGTGAATATATAAATCCTTTAGGTGCGTGTATTTATCACTTGACCTCTGCGCTGTTAAATGCAAGGTTTTTCAGATGCTGACTGTACGATAAAAAGTGTATCTTTGATCCTAATGAGGAAATATTCTGCCATTCACCCATAGACATTAATATTTTTACAACAGTTCAGAAATTTCAACTCAGTTCGTTGCCTTGATTATTCCAACGGTATTCATGTAATGTACTTTATCCCCAGGTGTTAAGGAACACTTCTTAGTTTTTTAATCATCCAGGCTATCTAAACAGCTAGCACAGCCTCAAGCAGTGTTCTCCAGTGGCTGTATCATTGTTTCCGGTCTTCATTATAAACAATAAAGTGTGAGCTGTTTGTTTGCGTTTACAATGCATTCTGCACTACCACGGACGCCCTGCCTGACCTGGGGGGCTAAGGTAAAGTGCATGCCCGGAAACGCAGAGGTTGCAGGATCGAGTCCCGGCCGGGTCACAAAAATTATCAGTCTGCCTTCACCTCTCAACGATGTGACCAGTCGCCAGAAGTGACAAGTGGTCCGGATTCCATAATGAACTGTTGGCCCCTCTCCCCGGTTGTATAACTGGGATGGATTAGGGACAGGCAAGTAGTCGAAGTGAAAGTCTTTTACACGATCACTGAGCCACACGAAGTTATTATACTGAACCACTGAATACTACTCTTGCTTTTATTTATTTTACTAAATTGTTTATGCAAATTTAGCTCATCAGTCTTACACTTTTGTCCAATAGTTCCAATATTATTTTAAAACAAACAAAACTACAGTGGAGATAATACTTTTATTTCACAAGAATCACCAACGTGAAGGAAATATCATTCTCTCGAGTAAGGAGGCTTAAGTTTTCGTTCAACTTAGAGGTACCTTCAGACGGCACGTGAACAGACTTGAAGAAGAAAGAAGCAGTGTCTGATATAATATTTACGATTTAGATCCTTAGATTACACCCACAACAAGCTACTCGTATTAGGTTCGACATTCGATATAAATATTCACTTGTTATCGAAGACAGAAGCAGTGACAACTTTCAAACCGTACTTTGGACTGAAAACAGAATCAAATAGTGTGATCACATAATTTTTCACCTGGAAATATCTGTAAAATCTGGAGTGCACTCTGTGTATGAATAAACCGTAAATCTCGTTTTTTCCGAAAACAATTCTCGTCAAGCTTAATAGATAACTATACAGGCACAGAGCTGACAAGTAAACTGAAAAATCTAAATTCGTAAGGCCAACAAAAGAATATTTGAATCAATTGGAATCGTAACCTCTAAAAATGTTTCTCACAGAGGGGAGAAGGAGATTATTTTATGCTGCAGTTACAAATACCCGTCTACTTTCCTTAGGGACGGTCTTCAACACCACAACGTGTATAGTCTTATTAAAAGCGGAACATTTTAGTTTATTCTGTTACTCGCATTCATTCTTCTGCTGTTTTCTGGTATATTATACTTTCCCGTACTAACCGTTACCAAAGCTTGGTTGGGAATTTCACGTTAAAATACCCGACGGATGATTTTTCCATCTGTGTGTTCGTATATCGCCAACGACGATTCGTATTTCATCTGTGGGAGGCACGCCGTCTTGGCTGACTGCCTGTTTAGCGGCAGAGAACGTTGGGTTGCCTATCCGTAAGGAACGTGTTTGCTAAAGTAAATCCAATCTAACTGTGCACAGCATTGACATATATTGATTTGGTTGCTCTGAAACCTGATGCCTTTTTTGAAAGTGGACTGCTCGACGTGCAGTGGTATATGACAGCGTAACTCGAGTTTCATATTTGACTCGTCATTTCAGTTTATGCAAGAATCTGATTTACTTTCTGAAAAGTACCTTATTGCTCTGCATTGTAGATGTCTATTACTTTGGAAGGCAGCTGTTGTTGCTATTGTTCCTTGTCACAGTTTAGTAACGCTCTGAGTGCCCTGATACTACATAGAGTAATTGCTAGGTCCCTGATTAACAATCGACCAAGAAGTCATAATGAAGAAACCTAGCCACACTTTCTGATGTTTCTTTTCTATTTTTATGAAAATTCGTCATCCGCGAACTCAACATTCTTTGTATGAATAAGCAAGGTGCTCCAATGGCTAAGAAATTCAGGCCACATTCGGAAGAACTGAGTTTCAAATCCCCGTCTGACGACACAATTTTACGTTTTCGTAGTTTTCCAAACTCAGTGTGTGTGCCGGTGAGATGCTTTTGAAATTACATGGCCATTTTCTTCGCCATCCTTGCCCAATCCGCGTTTGGGCTCCGTCTGTAATGATCTAGTCGTCGACGAGAGATTAAACCGTAATAGTTCTTACTTTCCTTTCGCTTTGTAAGGATTTATAGTTCGACTTTCCACGTGTGTGTGTGTGTGTGTGTGTGTGTGTGTGTGTGTGTGTGTGTGTGTGTGCGTGTGTGTTTTTCTACGACCCATGGGGGTACTATGAAAGCTCCCCTCCTCTCCCCTGCACTTAGCAATAAGTAATAGTCATTAACATTTATTTCGAATGTAACAGAATTGTAGTACGTCCGTCCAATAAAAGGCTTATGTCGGGCTATGAAAGCTTCCTTATTAATTTCAGGTACAATTGTTGTAGAAATTCATAAGTTAATCTAAACACAGAAACTTAGGACTATCCACATTGTGGCAAATTATAGTAACTCGCCTGTTAAGCTGGTCCCGTATTATTGACAGAGAAATAGCAGCTCTTCTCGGCTGATATGACGAAGGCCAGTTCGAAATTACCAACTCTTATCTGAATTGGTCAATAAACTGTCCCGTAAAAAAGAAGAACACACGCTCGAGTGTTAGGATATTTTATGCCCCATAAAAACGGCAATTTATGCGTCCGCTGACATACTGACGGCCGTATGTTTACAATCAACGTGGCAGGCAATTATGCCATTCTAGCGCTCTCTGATAGTCTGTGTCATTAACGAACTTTTTTCTTCTTCACGCAGTTCCTTTGGTCTCTGTGATTCGGCACCCGCACTTGTGTTGTTGAAACTTCTAGGTCAGTATGGACAAAACACTAAAGCAACTAATAAAATCAGTGACCCAAAGACACTCACGTCTACATTCTAGTTTATTAAAAACAATGTCTCTTCCGTGGTGCATTACGTTATCTACTCTGCCTACCGGACAAATACAGTGTCGTTGAAAGCAGATCCAGATATAAAAATGAGTATTCCAGTGTAGTAAATGACAGTTCACGAAAACCCACATGACTACCGTTCCAGTTAACACGTCCGCAGATATTTTAGCAGTGATGCCACCAGAATGACTTACCAGTAATTGCTGTCAGTTTTTGTAAACACACTGCTCCAACAACATTTCCTGAAATTGTTTTTATTGACTCATTTTGTTTTCGAACAGAGAAATATCCCATGATACTGAATTTTTTAAATAGTAGAAACTTTCCCAACCATTGTATATATTTAAGATACATTTAAATTCGTAATCAAGAAAAAGCTGTGGTGACACGATAAAATGCCTTTCTACTCCTGGATATTTTGAATACCCAATATTCATCTCAGCATTTGCTGTCGAACTCGTCAGACTAACTGAGGTTGCGCAGTGATTAAGACTGGACGTACATTCAGGAGGACTATGGTTCAAATCCTAGTCGATCCACCCAGACCTAGATTTCATGTGGTTTTTCTTAAAACGCTGAAGGGAAACTAAGATTATTCATTAGATAAGAACATGTACAATTTTCTTCGCCATCCTTCTGGAATTCGCCCGCCCGGACGGCCATGCATGTTAAAGCGCCACTTCCAGGACGGATCGTATCCGGCCGGCGGATTAACGACGAGGGTCGGTGTGTCAGAGCACTTGGAATTGGTTTTTAGGCGGTTTCCCACATCCCCCAAGGTGAATACCGGGCTGGTACCCAAGTCCGATCTCGGTTATGCGACCTGCAAACATTTAGAAAGCTATCGTTTACATTCACAGTAATAGCACTATACGTAGACAGTCGGGGTACACATATTCCGTTCTGGGGGAAGAGGATGACGACAGGAAGGGCATCCGGCTACCCCTTAAATTAACCATGCCAGGTCCCTTAATAACCACCGTGACCGGCCGCTGTGGCCGAGCGGTTCTAGGCGCTTCAGTCCGGAACCACGTGGCTGCTACAGTCGCAGGCTCGAATCCCGCCTCAGGCATGGATGTGTGTGATGTCCGTAGGTTAGTTAGGTTTAAGAAGTTCTAAGTCTAGGGGACTGATGACCTCAGATGTTAAGTCCCATAGTGCTTGGAGCCATTTGAACCATTTTAACCACGCTGACGCTGCGCCAATGCGGGACAAAGGCACAAGAGAAAGACGAAGACCCTTCTCGAATCCGACCTTTCTCTCTGTGTCTAATGACACCGTTGTCGACGGGAGTTTAAATCTAAGTCTTTTTTTCTTTCTTCTTTCCTTCCACTCGTCCTTCCTGCCTTCCAATCCTTCCATCCTTTTCAAACCCAGAGATTTCTAGGTCAGAAGAATCCAGCAAATTGCGTTCTAATCGTGTAGAAGGGATTTACTAGGCCGTAAATGCACGACGTTGGTTTCAAGGTTTCATGGTCTAAAATATTTTAAGAAATAATACCGATTTCTTCTAAATTTAAGAGATAGGATCCTTAGTTTGACGAAAAGAAGAGTCTGAATGTAACAGTTTTATTTAACAATCCAGGATCGCTAATTTTTCGCATATGACCGGTTTCAGATTCACAAAAAATCCATCCCCAGACCAGTTTAACAAATGGACGTATGGAAGTTGTACTGCGTGGATTTTCTAAATTGGGAAAAACTGCAGGAACAGTTCCTGATAGGGCAAGAAACTTAAAAGGTCTTGCGGACATTCGGCCACAAATGCGTTCCAATGCTGGCACACCAACTTGAAGATGAAGATAAAAGATTTTAGACAATGTAGGTTTCAGTTCAGATCCACAATCAAGAGTGCAGTGTCACCTGCAGGAAGTGTAGATGTGGTTCCTCACCTGTTTTGGAAGGATGGCTGATTCACGCGTTGCTCGAGAATAATCCCCACCGTCCGCCTCCTTAGCTGAATGGTCAGCGCGTTTGATGCCACGCAGTGGGCCCAGGTTCGATTCCCGGTCGGATCGGAGCTTTCCTCTTCTCGGGGACTGAGTGTTGTGTCGTCCTCATTATCATTTCATCATCACCGACATGCAAGTCGCCCAACGTGGCGCCAACTGAAAAGACTTGCACCTCGGTTGTCGAGCTTTCCCAAGTGGAGACTCCCGGCCATCAGTGCCATACGATCATTTCATTTCATGATCCCCGCCTATACCGGCGATGATGATTCGCTGCTAACATAACGAGGGAGGTTGTTGTGAAGAGTGACGATAACTCACGCCGTAAAGGTAGCCTTGTCTATGAATAGTACCGTAACAAAAACTCTATCTCCATTGTGACCAGTGAGACACAATAGTCACCATGCATGATATTCCGTAGGTAATAAAGCCTGCATACATTGTAAGTGATTCGGATAGTGGCCATTGTCGTGGAGAATGTTCCACATGGTCGAATGACTTGCCTCACTATGCCTGGTATTGATACCACGGTCACTGTCAAAGATCTGTCATCTCCACCTTGAAGTGGTTGTACCTCGCTTGGAAGGCGCTTCAGGCCGTACATCCATATGACCGTTTGTCCCCATTTAGCAAAATCACCATCTATAACTGCCGGACTGACGCGTTACTATGTAACAAGGTCTGCCTTATGTTAAAGAAACATTAGGCTTTTCTTCCTTGTCTCAAACAGATGTTAAGATGAACTGTTTGTAAATATGGGACAGGTCATATATAAAAAATAATGACATTTCTAGTCTGGTAAATAACTACCGTTATTGACATAGTCATAAAGGTTCTCATTTTGAGAAAAAAATGTCTAACTACTGAAAACAGCTTATCTCACTCCTGACCACACGTTAACGCGTGTAGCGCATAAAAATCGAATCTGAAAGGGAGAGTTACTCACTCTTCTCATCACCGCTAATATCGCGTCTATGGCGTCCGGTGGTTTTTTCTGTCTAGTCACAGGAATTTCCCTTTCTCCCGTTAATCTTTTGCTCTACTGAGAAAAAACCTCCGTAGAAAATCTACTTACGCTGTTTACAGACGCCGAGGAAACAGTTCCGCCCTATTGCCTCAGATTTTCCTGGTCGATTTCGTGACAGCAAATCATTTAATGACCTGAATTAAATGTTTTCATCTCTGATACAGCTCGGAGGTAATGCGTAAAGCGGATGTTTTAGCTTTTGTGCTTCACAATGAAGGTGCTACCGGTGCCCCTTTGAACGCGGGAACGCAAGAACGAAACCTTCTCGTGGACAACCATGAATCACCGGGGTGATACCAGTGGAGATAAATCGTGAGATAATCATAACTCATAGACACGGCATCTCAAAGAGGCCGACTGGAAGGCACAAAGCAGCGGCCAGCGCTAAAGGTCCGGCCCTCCCGCACGTGCGTGAGCCCAGAATACTGGCGACAGATTTACTGCGACCGCTAACAAAATCGCACACAAAGCCTCGCTACACTTCTGTCACTATCTCGCTCTGTCTCCTTTCCTGGAGGACTGCGATAAACGTACTTCATAGGACTCGCCTTGAGACCAGCAAACTAAATTTACATTAGGAAACTATGAAGTATACCTAACTCTAAATCGCTCTCTCGAAGTACAACGGCGTAATTTTCTGAACAGCCTTGAGCTAAAATGATCGATATACCACCGTGAGATACGGGGAAGTCTCTTATTGTCATGCATCATGTATCCCAATCTGTTTTCTTGTATTTGAGCATGAATAAATAAAATTAAGAAAGATGGAAAACAGGACGTAGCCTAAATTCAAATGGTTCAAATGGCTCTGAGCACTATGGGGCTTAACATCTGAGGTCATCAGTCCCCTAGAGCTTAGAACTACTTAAACCTAACTAACCTAATGACATCACACACAGCCATGCCCGAGGCAGATTCGAACCTGCGACCGTAGCAATCGCGTGGTTCCAGATTGAAGCGCCTAGAACCGCTCGGCCACAGCGGCCGACGTAGCCTAAATAACTTCCTACATGGAACAGTTGAAACACATGTGCTTAGAAACTCATTTGTTCAAATGTTTGAGCGGAGCGAAAACAAGACTCCTGGTAAATTACACAATGGGTTCTTGTCCAAATTTTCGTAGCCTAACGAAGAACAGAAAATGAACTCATGGGGTATCAAACTGATCAGCGTGAGGTCTAGTTTTCCAAAAAAAGGAGTTTATTTGATTGAAAGTAATCAGGGTAATCAACAAAAGTTAGTTAATTATTTGAGGAAAAACTGTTGTCCAAATTTTCATAGCCTAACTTAGGGTGGGAAATGGGCAAATGTGAGGTCTAGTTTTTCAAGAAAGCGTTTCGTTTCTGGAAAGTAATTACAATAATTAAGAAAGAGTTAATTATATATTAGAGGGCAAATGAAATTTTTACAAAAAATTTCGAAAAGTTCATCTCTTCAAAGTCTACTTATTTTACACAAAAAAGTTGCATTGGTGTGATATTTAACGGTCAAAAAGGCTTCCTTCTAATCAAATACAAAAGTTAGGACATTTCGAGAACAGACGAAGCTAGGAAGATAACTGAAGTCTCAAAAAGTTCATACGTTCAAACCGTACTTACTTTGCGTAAAGAAGTTGCATTAGTGTGTTATCTGATTCTTAAAATCGTTTCATTAGAATCAAGAACTTAGTTTAGGACATTTCTGGGTTAGCTAATTCTAGTTACATTGGTGTTATGTTTAACTGTCAAAATGCTTTCCTTCGAATAAAGTACTACATTCAGGACATTTCGAGAGCAGAAGACGATAGGAAAGCGAATGAGGTGTCAATAAGATTATGCTTTATGAACAAACCCGGAAAATAGAAAAATGGGCCGGCCGAAGTGGCCGTGCGGTTAAAGGCGCTGGAACCGCAAGGCCGCTGCGGTCGCAGGTTCGAATCCTGCCTCGGGCATGGATGTTTGTGATGTCCTTAGGTTAGTTAGGTTTAACTAGTTCTAAGTTCTAGGGGACTAATGACCTCAGCAGTTGAGTCCCATAGTGCTCAGAGCCATTTGAACCATTTTTAGAAAAATGGAAAAATTCTGTCAAATGTTAGATGAAATGATTTGTCTAAAAGAAAAAAAGAAAATAAACTAGAGAAACATCTGACGCGCCTTCGAATGATGCTCGAAAGCATATACAACAAATGAGGTGCTACAAAAATTTTTCAAACTTATTACTTCTTACTTTTAGACAAATAATTTAAAAAAATCTGTCGGACTTTGCTTTCAAAAACCTTTTTTTAGGTTATTTCGGTGCCACGATTTATTTCTAAAATGTGAAACAAGGTACATATTTACCGAACAAACTCAAATGCTTCATGTGCGTATGAAAACAGAATGATGGATACAAAGGGCAAATATTTCCATTGATGAATTTCTTTTGCTTTCCTTTGTGTCTATGAGCGAAGTTAGACAAGGTGTCGTAAGTACGAGAAGTCTGTGAGTAAAGCCAAGTATCCTGTTCTTTAGACATCAATGAGAATTTAAAACTGCGTGCAGGACTGAGACTCGAACCTGGGTACGTGTTGCTAGCTGGCGTGAATGTACGCATCTTTCTCAGTTGGAATCGATCATATAATGGACTACATTTTCCATACTAGCTATGTGAAACGCAACGTATGCGCACCCACTTTTACAACGTAAGCCGTAGTACGGTTGGACTGCTCAACATACTCGTTCTCACCGTCAGTTACCCTCCTTCTAGTTACATTCGTGGATGCTCCACGAGAATAGGACAGTGATTTTTTTATTTTGCTGTTTATTTAAAGGCTGTATCCGCAGACTTAAAAGATCCTGAAATATTGATAATATTCAGCGTTATCAGCACTTTCTATATTTCCTTATTGTGCAATTCTCGGTTTCTGTATCTGTACGCCGAATGTAACGTACTTGCACCCGCTTTCTCGTAAGTTCCCTAGAAGAAGCGAATCGCTATTTTATTCTCTTTTTCTGTACAGGCACATGCACGCGACTACTCATGCAAGTTTTCCGTAGCGCTCGTATCTCATTAGCATTCAATAGACCTAAATCAGCAAACTCCGCTTACTGATATTGCAGGGCGGCTATAACTTACATTAAGAGTAGGACTTAGAAAGGGGTTTTGGTGATCTTTTTCTGCCAGCGATCTTTCGTCCACTTCCTGAGTGTTTAAAGTGTTTCTACTATTTTTTGTATCCATGGAGTTTGCTTTCATTCACATCTTGTTCTTGAGAATTTTACGTCGTTTTGCTCTCTGTGCTACATGAGTTTGTGCTGTGATCGTTCTGTAGTACCTCTTCAGCCTTCTAATTTAAAGGAACTTGCTGACAATATCGCCATTTTAAATATTTCTGCGTATTTAACATGTTTGTCAATAATTCCGAGTTATGTAGTACGTCTGAGTGCACATATTAACTATTTAAACTGTCGAGTGTCGTTTACAATTTTTCTTTTGTTGCACCTATAATTTTTATACGTTCGTCTTCCACATGGTTTCATGCGTAGATCCAATAATATGACAAATAAATCATCTAATTCGTTTTCTTGTTCAGATAGTTAAGGATGAATAGTGAGGTCCAACTGTGTAGCATTTCAAAAATTTTATCGGTTTTCATTCACTATACAGAGTGTAAATTAGTTTTCAATCAAGTATGATGCTTAGTGTTTTCTTATTACCCTTCCAGTGTCTTTCAGTTACCACCAGGTGCACATTCTGTTATGTATCTGTTTTTCACATGTAACGTTCACCATAACAGGTATATTTATTCCATTTAGTTTTTTGAGCCAGTATTTGTAATGCATTTGGTTTTTAATAGTATATTGCATTCTTCCACTTTACAAAACAGTTACACCATCGGAGAATCGAGCTACAGTGATTAAGCAAATGTTCAGTCATACAATTTATCATTTTAATATTTTATTCCTTCCCTTTTTGGTAGGACCATTTCAAGCAGTCTCATTTTGTTCCACTAATATTTGCTTATTCCCAAGCGGTTTTCTGCTTATGAGATAAAAACCGACTAACTTCCACTAATACATCACTGGGCAAGAAACTAAACCTTGAAAATTAGAGACAGTAAAACTTGCACAGTATCCTCGGTCACGAAATTAGGGAGACTGTCAAGTATAGTGCTCATCTTTCGTCTTCTGTGTCAAATACGCTGCAATGGTTACTGACTTTTACGTACTACAGCGTGTTACCCTACGCCGTGCTCCGTACAGTGACTTGCAGTGTGTAAGATGTTCAATCGGTACGCATGCGACAGCATGCGCCACCAATACGTTCCAAAACACCGCGCATAAAAACGGGATTTCTCCGGGGCTCATACCTGGGATTCTATTGGTAACATGAACGTAGGGTCAAGAGCTGTGGGTAGCCCTTGGGCTAGGTACCATTTGCATACCCAACAGAAGGATCGCGTTACTGTAACTATCCTACAATAAAAGGTCAGAGTTTGAATATTACACACTTACTTCAGATTCGGTAAATGTGGCATTCGATTGGTTCTTTTTGAGTCAGATATGGTCTAAGGTACGCCTGAAGGGCTTATGGAGGCACCATTTAGTTCACGGGCGGTTCCTGAGAAAACCCGAAAAGAGCGTTTTTCACCATTTCCTCGCCGCCAGCAGCGGATATCTAAATAACTAATAAAAGAAAATTGTTCAAAATTGTACGCGATATTCTATAGGCATTTATCTACAAATACGATCTTCCCGTTTTGAAAAATCTTTATTCGTTATCGAAAAACAGCCCAAAAACTTGGTTTTTGGGCAACAAGATCGAGCCACGGGTTCCAAGACAGCTATAAACAGAAAATGTCTGATATTTTTACGATATATTCCTAGGATCCCGATCTCAGACAGACTTGAAACTTTTGCTCATATCTTTATCCGTTTCCGAGATACGGGGGTTCAAAGTTACCCGACTTGTATACCTAAAAATACGTGCATAAAATCCGGTATGAGCTGTAAGCTTAGCTTTACGTTATTTCAATTTCACATAAGTAAACTATCAAAACTTTACTGACCCGTTAAGTTCTTTTCATATGAATGACATGCCGTGCTGTAGCAAGGAAAAGAAGGGAACCAGTGGAAAGATGTTCCGAGTGGAGCACTAAAAAGGGGAATGTGCTCCTGTTTAAAAGACTCTAACTGAAAAGTAGGGTACAAGCTGAGTGATCCTACCTTCCTCAGCCCCTTTAAAAATTTTCCCAAAAACAAGCATGCGAACATATCCACAGTTTCTTGTGGTTAGAGAGGAGAAGGCAGCGGGAAAACCGAGCGAGGTGGCGCAGTGGTTAGCACACTGGACTCGCATTCGGGAGGACGACGGTTCAATCCCGTCTCCGGCCATCCTGATTTAGGTTTTCCGTGATTTCCCTAAATCGTTTCAGGCAAATGCCGGGATGGTTCCTTTGAAAGGGCACGGCCGATTTCCTTCCCAATCCTTCCCTAACCCGAGCTTGCGCTCCGTCTCTAATGACCTCGTTGTCGACGGGACGTTAAACACTAACCACCACCACCACCGCAGCGGGAAACAGTCGGAAAAGTAATAAACGCTAGAAGACAGCAGACAGTGGTTATGGAATAGAAAGAGCGAAGGAGACAACGGCAGTGTGAGAGAAAGAGAGGAGCACAGTGTCAGTGGAACATAGTTGACAGTGAAAGAACAGTGCTAGGAAAAGAGTGAAGTGAAGGAGACTGTGCTAGTGGAACAGGAATAAGGGGAAGGAGAAAGTGGGATTGGGTGAGAGCTAGTGATAATGAGAGAGAGAGTCTATGACAATGACAGCGAAAAAAGAGGAAGATAGTGACAGTGAGAGGAGAGAGCAGCAGTCGGAAGGAATGAATGAAACTGTAGCAGTAAGGGACAGCAAGAGGGAGACAGTGACAGTGACAGGTGACGGTAGTAGTAGGACAGAACGAAGGGGACTGTGTCGCTCTGTCACTGCCTCTTGCCTCACAGCTACAAAGAGATAATGACAATGAGTTGGGCTGAATGAGTGAGACTGGACAAGTGGGAGGGTATGAGCACGAGCCACTTACAGCGATGGACTAGAGGGTGTGAGCGTGTTGCAGTTAGTGGAGCTTGTGGTAGCGAGAAGTCAGTTGCATGTTAAAAAGAGCGCGAATATGTCCACATGGCAAAATTTTTGAGAAAATTTCTAAATGTATTGAGAAAGGTACAATGAGGCGGCTAGTATCCCAGTTTTCACTCATAGTCATTTAAACAGGAGCATATTCGCCTATTTTTTGCACTTCGATAAGAGAATTTTTCCGCTGATGGGCTCTAATATCCAGCACATTGTACTAACACAGAATTACACTATGTGATCAAAAGCATCCGTATACCTGGCTGGAAATTACTTACAAGTTCGTGGCGTCCTCCATCCGTAATGGTGGAATTCAGTATGGTGTTGGCCCACCATTAGCCTTGATGACAGCTTCCACTCTCGCAGGCATACGTTCAGTCATGTGTTGGAAGGTTTCTTGGGGAATGGCAGCCCATTCTTCACCGAGTGCTGCACTGAGGAGAGATATCGATGTCGGTCGGTGAGGCCTGGCACGAAATCGGCGTTCCGAAACGTCCCATAGGTGTTCTATAGGATTAAGGTCAGGACTCTGTGCAGGCTAGTCCATTACAGGGTGTTATTGTCGTGTAACCACTCCGCCACAGGCCGTGCACTATGGACAGGTGTTCGGTCGTGTTGAAAGATGAAATCGCCATCCCCGAATTGCTCTTTAACAGTGGGAACCGAGACGGTGCTTAGAACATCAATGTAGGCCTGTGCTCTGAGAGTGCCATGCAAAACAATAAAAGGTGCAAGCCCCCTCCACGAAAAACACGACCTCATCATATCACCACTGCCTCCGAATTTTATTGTTGGCAGTACACACGCTGGCAGATGACGTTCACCGGGCATTCGCCATACCCACACCCTGCTATCGGATCACCATACTGTATACCGTGATTCGTCACTCCACACAACGTTTTTCCACTGTTCAGTCGTTCAACGTTTACGTTCCTTACACCAAGCGAGGCGTCATTTGGCATTTACCGGCGTGATGTGTGGCTTATGAGCTGCTACTCGACAATGAAATCCAAGTTTCTCACCTCCTGTCTAACTGTCATAGTACTTGCAGTGGATCCTGATGCAGTTTGGAATTCCTGTCTGATGGTCTGGACAGATGTCTGCCTATTACACACATTACGACTCTCTTCAACTGTCGGCACTCTCTGTCAGTCAACAGACGAGGTCGGCCTGTACGCTTTTGCGCTGTACGTGTCCCTTCACGTTCACTTCACCATCACATCGGAAACAGTGGAAAGAGTGTGGAAATCTCACGTACAGACGTATGACACAAGTGACACCCTGTCACCTGACCACGTTCGAAGTCCGTGAGTTCAGCGGAACGCCCCATTCTGCTCTCTCACGATATCTAATTACTAGTGCCGCGCGGGATTAGCCGAGCGGTCTAAGGCGCTGCAGTCATGGACTGTGCGGCTGGAACCGGCGGAGGTTCGAGTCCTCCCTCGGGCATGGGTGTGTGTGTGTTTGTCCTTAGGATTATTTAGGTTAAGTAGTGTGTAAGCGTAGGGACTGATGACCTTAGCAGTTAAGTCCCATAAGATTTCACACACATTTGAACATTTTTTTCTAATGACTAGTGAGGTCGCTGATATGAAGTACCTGGCAATATGAGGCAGCACAACGCACCTAATATGAAAAACGTATGTTTTGGGGGGTATGGCTCAAAATGGATCAAATGGCTCTGAGCACTATGCGACTTAACTTCTAAGGTCATCAGTCGCCTAGAACTTAGAACTAATTAAACCTAACTAACCTAAGGACATCACGCACATCCATGCCCGAGGCAGGATTCGAACCTGCGACCGTAGCGGTCGCTCGTTTCCAGACTGCAGCGCCTAGAACCGCATGGCCACTCCGGCCGGCTGGGGGGTATCCGGGTACTTTTGATCATATAGTGTATTCTTGTTGGTTTTCTTGCATTAGGCAGACACAAGTTACTACAGCTCAGGCAAGAGGAAAACGATCTAATGACAGTGTAAGTATGGAACGGTCGTTAGGTACGACACTATAGCCAGCACAAACCTGCAACTATATTGCAACATATTTGTCAAGTAGTAAATACTGTTCACCTCTTTTGCTAGTATTGTAACTGTCACTCGCTCCGTCGCTCACCTACGGTTGCAAGGTTCTTCTCCTGTAACGACCTTTCGTGCCAACTCCTCTGCTCTGTGCTGTTTCTTTAGCCATACAGGATCGTCGATGGCGAAACGTTGATGCTGCTGTCGATTACTGCGAAAGGACGTGCGGCGCTGGCTGTATGATGTTGGGCTGGCCGCTGTCTTTCAGTGGGCGCCAAAGCACGTGTGGCTGACAGTGGCGGTCCGTCGGCAGCTGCTCTGGGTCGCGCTATTTATTGATACGCGGCGACAGTCGGCGGCGCAGGTTAACGACCGCGCCGGGGACGGTAAATATTTTGCGACGGCGCGCGGCGGCGTGGCTTTTGTCGCCGCAGTCTGCGCTGACCGCCTTGATCGGCAGCGCCCGCGTTGACAGACGGCGGCGGCGCGTCTCCCACCGCCTGCAGTCTGCACACAGCTCCCACATTATTATTAGCAGACGTACGAGATGGACAAGCGAGATGCCTCTTCAACTGAGGAGGACTTTCTTGGCCCAGAAATTCGTACTTACTACAGTGGCGCAAACAGTTCATCATCTCCTTCGTAATCTTAACTGCCTCATTGAGGGCAACGGGTACGTCGATTCGATTCGAAGGACGGCGACGTCTCTGCTGATTCAAAGTTTCTGATAGCAAAGATAAATGATACCCCTCTTTCAAAAAGACTCTCTGCCTCCTGAATTCAACTTGGAATACGAAGTACTGAACTACCGGCCCACAGTCTTCTATCATCCCGGAGGGTCGGATCCGCTATTCACTTCTTCTACTGGCGTCTCCCTGCTGATTGCGTCAACGTGATCGTCATCTGCCAAAATTTGCAATTGCAGCTCCTATACAAATGACGGCGTAAAGCCACTATCCTGCGGTAAGATTAGGCTTCTGACGGAAACCAACACCTACACTGGCGAAGTTATTGTAGTCAAGGAAGCCCTTCAATATGCGCCCTATACGTTCGACGACATATTTACTGTCAGGAGTGCACTGGAAAACTTAGAAAAGCAGAAAAATGGTTTAAATGGCACTGAACACTATGGGACTTAACTTCTGAGGTCACAGTCCCCTAGAACATAGAACTACTTAAACCTAACTAACCTAAGGACATCACACAAATCCATGCCCGAGGCTGGATTCGAACCTGCGACCGTAGCGGTCGCGCGGTTCCAGACTGTAGCGCCTAGAACCGCGCGGCCACACCAGCTGGCTAGAAAAGCAGGAATGGGACTTCAATACTAACCACCATGTGCTCGATGTAATTAAGTTAATCTACCAGAGTGTAAGCCAAGGGACGGTTTGGTATCTCATACAACGAGTAGACGGACCACCTGGAGAAATAAAGTGTAATTAATTTCCAACCTTACTACACTTGCCATCCACACACAGGTTTCGTTCCTGATGTAAGGAAACAAGTCCTTCAAGAATGGTCACAGACGTGACAAATCTCACAACAGTCCGAAGAAAGTCATTACGCCGAAATACAACCGAGCATTCGGATAAAAACCTGGTTTTTCCATTTCAAGCTATCGAGACATCATATCACTACTATAACGAGCATCAGGCTAGGTCACGGCTTTTACTCTTCGCATCTTCATAGGATGAAGGTTCAGCAATCTACATACTGCGAATTCCACCCAACTGACATTACAGATCTCAACCATGTGATACTAAGGTGTTGTCGCTACACCAGACAAAGCCACAAGGAGAAATTCCCCAGCCTACAATTGTGATGGACAATTTTCGGCAGCTGTCGACAGAGTTGTTGGATATCCTTGTGAGGGATATCGTGCCAAATTCTGTTCAATTGACACGTTAGATCAACATCCCGAAAAGGGTTGAGGGTCATGCCCATAATGCTCCGAACGTTCTTAACTGGAAAGAGATCCGGCGCCGTTACTGGCCAAGACAGGGTTTGGCAAGCACGAAGACAAGCAAGAGGTCATTATCTTGCTGAATTGTAAGCCCAGGACGGCTTGCCATGAAGGGCAACAAAGCAGGGAGTGGAATACCGCCGACGCTGTGCTGTAAGGGTACCGTGGATAACTATCAGAGGGGTACTGCTAAGAAAAGGAATGGCACCCCAGAACATCAGTTTATTGTTGAGCCGTATTCAGAGTGGTATCCCACCGCTTTCCGGGGCGTCTCCAGACACTCTTCGCTGGTCATCGGGGCTCAGTCAGAAGCGGGATTCATGACTGAAGACAACTGTAGTCCATTCAATAAGATTCCAGACCATAGCCCTCCAACCAGCTCGGAAATTTTGCGATCTCACGTACCGATTGGACAGAATTTGGCACTATATCGTTTAGGAGGACATCCAACAACCCCGTCAAACAATTCCAAGTTGGATAAGAGCCAGAGGTGGACCAACGCTTTATTGACTTTCTCAATTTCTGAGGCTCTTCCTCTTGAATAAATCACCGACTTTTTCTGAAAAGGTGAACATTTGTTTGCCTGTAAATGTACATCACATCTACCGATTTCCACCCGATTCGGATAATTTCCTCGAGGTGCGTCCTTTTTTGTTAAGAGTGTCAATTGTATAACAATTCTGTAATTACTCACTTCTCTGGCTAAATTGTCAACGCCAAAGGCCAATAAACAAATATATACATACGGGTGCACCTGTTGTGTTGTTATCCACAAATATTTCCGATGCTGCTTAAAATAAACTAACCTGGCAAAATATTAGTCATTACCTTAAAAGAAAAATTTCTGATCGCTTTCGATAGCTGTAAATAGCGTTGTTGGACTAATAAGGTAAGAAATAAAGAGTGTTGAGACAAAAAAAAATTGGAACTGGTACCAGGTGGTCATGTGACTCACCTTCACTGAATTAAGTTATGACAGTGAAGTGGTGTGCATTAAGCTTATGTATCAATCGGTCGTATTGTATCAGTGCACTAAGAAGAGCCGACGTGGTGTCGCGACAGAATGGTAGAAAGGAGCTATCGTGTTTGAACGGTCCCATGATCACAATGGGAATGAAGTTGCCCAATTTGTTAGTGTATCAGTGCGGACTGCCCGAAGTGCCTACGAGGAGTGGTGCATCACTTACAGTCAGGTGACATGGCGTAAGAAGGGTGATCGTCAAAATATCCCAACAAGGAACAGACCTCTCCGTAATGCACGCCACCTTGCTTATAGTGTCTGCCACCGCTGTTTGATGAGGATTTCTATAATGCTCCCGCGCTCACTAAACGAACCACAGAGAAACGCGCAGCTCTTCTTTGAATCTTGTCTATCTGCTGTATTAATCCTACCTGGTAAGCGTTTAGGACGATTAGCTGTATTCAAATACCGCCGCAAGGAATGTTTTGTAAACCACTTCATTCGTTGATGGTTTACATTTCCTTACGAAGCTTCCAATGAATCTCATTCTGGCGAGTGGTTTCCTCACAATTATCTTTATATAATCGTTCCGCATAGATATTCCTAGATATTTAAAAGTTGTTTCCAGTAATTTTTCGCCAATAGCGTAGTCGAATAGAAAGGAGTACGTCCGCCTAAAGCGTTCAATTTATTTATATTTTGTAACATTACTTTAAAATTTTTAAAATCAATCACTCAGTTGTATAATTATAATTCCAAGTACAATGAGAAGTTTGGTTACTTTTATTTTTACAATATGCCTATTTCAGCTGAATTACCATCTTCAACTCATATGTAAGTAAATGGTTCATAATTTTGGTACATCATTTCTAATTTTATAGGTAATTATTATTATTTGTAATTTTATAGGTAATTATTTAATGGACATCATTATTATACATTTTTACCTACGTCTGATTGTTTTGATAGCCACGCTATATCTGTGGTTCTGTCACTGTCTATTTGCTTGTTAATTACGTTCCTTTGGTCTCACTGGAGTAATAATAGTTGAGTATCACCTTACATGACTTATTATTTTATGAAGGTGTCAGATTATATTCGTTATATCAGTCATTTCGTGACATATTTCAGAGATACTCCAACGATATTGTACGGTTGCAGGTAGTCCTGCTTATCAAGTGCTTATGTAGGTATTGATTTTTGATACTGTTATACTTTTCTTCTATGTGTTATGTCTATATCTACATTCTTTTTTCAACGTTCGGTACTACTTATAAATTTTTGTAGTCCTAATTTTTTTGGATCTTATTTTACTTATTATTTGCAAATAATAATTAATATAAGAACTAAGAAATTGGATATTTGCATATCCATATATGGACATTCAAATAATAAGTAAAATAAGAACCAAGAAATTAGGACTACAGAGCTATCTCAGATTTCGATGTAATATCAAATAGACGATTCTCATGAGAGAAACCTCGACTAGTGTCAACTGTATCCTGCTGCAAAGAGAGATCAGACAGCCCATGCGCTCATACCTTCTTTTTGTTCTCATATACTACAACATTCCGTTCGTTCGTGCGTCGGAGCTTGTGTAGCATCACGCGAAAACAAACTCCTGGAGACGCTCTGAATCTATGTAATCTTGCCGATGTGCTGCACGCGACACAAATTACGCCGTATACTGCTCGGAAGATTTATTTAGAAACGTTTACTATTAGACGCGGATTAATTGCCTGCACTGTTATACGACCAAATCAATATAAAAAAGGGTCATCAGACTCGCTTTAACCTTCGAGGCAGGATTATACTTCACTAATCAAAAGACAATAAATGAAACATCCTGTACCTATCTGACTACTTTCAGGAAAGAGCCAAGGTACGAGCACTGGCTGGAATATGTTCACCGCTAACAGTTCAATATACCATCCATAACTGCCTGTTAGCAGTTGCCATGATAATTATCATAACAGCATACAAGGACACAGTTCAAAGTCAATAGGGACAGACTCTCACCAAAACATCACTCTCCAGTTTCTGTACTGTAAGAAACAAAATTTATTAACATGAATTAACCCTAGCCAACTCGGTTACTCTTATTTTACACCTCCTCTAGCTCTGCTCTAGGGTCTCTCTCTTTACCGAACACGTCCACATTCACTAATACACATCTATCGCCTGCCGAGAAAGACAGGGATGTGCCTCATCAGAATTCCACACCCATGCCTGGGAACGCACTTCGGATTCTCTCAGTCTTCGCCATCGACCAGGTTACTTAGCGCAGAATCTAAGGATCACCTATTCGCAAATTTTGACATACACAATGAAAACAAAAACACCACCTAATACAATAACATAGAACTATGAAAGGCGGGTCAAGAAACGTAGTATTTCAAACCACATATACAGTGTGCACGGGTATAATTGCAGATGTTTCTATTGGTGAATGATGACGCAGTACTGGACAACATTACATCAGTATTTACGTCATCCACAGACTAATAATCATAGCTATTAGGTGTAAAATGTTTTTAGGTTGATTGTTACCTCCAGTTACATGTGAAAAGTGCAAGCCATTAATGCTAAGTTTCCCCTGGGCAGCAGGACAGACGTTGAATGTGTGACTCGTCGACGCGTAACGGTTGGTCTACCCCAACAGCAGTAGTGCAATTAGTGGTGCAGTTACGACCGTGCGGAAAACATCACGTAGTAAATTATGAGACGTGTTTGTGGGCAGACTTTTCGGCACACAGAGAAAACAACCGTCACACTCAAAATGGTTCAAATGGCTCTGAGCACTATGGGACTTAACATCTATGGTCATCAGTCCCCTAGAACTTAGAACTACTTAAACCTAACTAACCTAAGGACAGCACACAACACCCAGCCATCACGAGGCAGAGAAAATCCCTGACCCCGCCGGGAATCGAACCCGGGAACCCGTGCGTGGGAAGCGAGAACGCTACCGCACGACCACGAGATGCGGGCAACCGTCACACTCATATGTGTGCAGTTACTGCAGATAAAAAAAAATATCTCCAGTTACACTCGTTACACCTTATATCTCGCGTAATGAACATAACGTAAAAATTATAGAAACTCATGTTTAAACTGAGGAGTACCGACGTACCGACAGTCGTTCTTCCGAATGGAGTCCTCAAATACAGTAGCAATGAGGCAAAATGGTGCTGATAAACTACGAACACTGTGTGGCACTAAACGAAATATAGACGTAGGTGTGAATATGTAAACGTGATATTTTGGGTGGACCATGTTTTGGTCTTATGAGTGATCCACTGCGCCACTAATTGCGAAAGACAGTAACAAAATAAACGGTCGCATTAAACTAATGGATAACGAGTGGATGTTTAAGACGCAGTGTCGCTTTCCAGCCAACTGGAGGGAATTATCCCGTATACGGCAGCAGAAGGCGCTGCTGGAATGAGATCATAGCCGTCACTTGCGCAAATATCCCGTAACTGGAGCGAATAGAATGTGGCGTGATATATAGTCGCATTAGCATATGTCACGTGCCTAAAATGCCAGCCGACGAGTGTGAAAGTGCCACTTCCCTCTCGTTGATATTCATAGCTTAATGCTGTTACTTAGCGCCGCAATTATTAACTAAATCTGCTAATTATTGCGCTTGTGAATGACGGTGTGTCTCGAAATGGAATGGTCCAAGGGGGTGATGCAATTCCACTTAAATCACACCGTTGAGATCATGCTCCTGTTCAGCAATTTGTCTCCTCGCACCGCAGTCGGTGAGCTCCTTCTTTTCCTTCCATTACACAACATCAAGTCCTGAATAGCGTCACTGTAATGTAGTAACAAGTTTCGTACCCTCTCTTATTGCAATTACACAGATATCCATAATAATAAAAATATAATACAGCTTTGCGTAG
Source organism: Schistocerca americana (assembly GCF_021461395.2). Taxonomy (NCBI): domain Eukaryota; kingdom Metazoa; phylum Arthropoda; class Insecta; order Orthoptera; family Acrididae; genus Schistocerca; species Schistocerca americana. The sequence goes on from NC_060130.1 coordinate 663,496,771, forward strand.
TCATTTATCACATTGATCTACACACGGTATATTACGATGAGGAAAAAAGGGACAATGCCTGAACACTTCGGTGTGTCCCAATAATAACGAAGAAAATCAGTCATGAAATACGGTTTCGAAGTAATAACTAGACGGTATTTGCTGGGTGAAGTCATTAACAAAGTAAGGAAGTCAAAGAGCTGTTCACTCTCCACATTCAGATGATGAAAGTTCCTGAAAGTGACATGGAATGGACGGTATGTAGCTGAAGTCCGATGATTTCTGTCTAACGATAGGTTGAAATGCACCATCAGATCCGCGCATATGTAGGGGAAGGCGGGGCAAGATGGGGAAGCTAACTTTAAACCCTTCCAAAAGGGACAAAAACAAACAAATTCAAGTAGGTTTGATTATCATTTGTTTGTTTAACAATTGAATTACAATAGCATGCAAAGAAACCTGCAGACTTGTTACATTTAGTTAGAAATATCTCGATTTGAAACATAAACTACCAATTCCCCATCTTGCCCCATATGCGGGGTAAGATGGGGAACTAGCATTAATTCATCTCTAAAGCTTAAATAAGGATCGGAATAACGAAATCATGTGACGATAAGGTTTCGAAACATGGTTCTGCGAATTGTAGAATCAGGTATTACGTTTTATTTAGGCCTCTTACTTTCACATAGTACACAAGTGTGGACAGCCTCGTCATCATCACTTTCTGTCCCTGCACAAGTGTCGTGGGCACCCTACGCTGAAACACATATTTCTGTGGCACATTGAACTGTCGAGCAGCCCTGAAAGAACCCATATAATCTTCCATAACATCATTTACAGCGCCTTCCATTGACTCCAATGACCAATCTTGCCTAGACGTTTGTCGCCGATACTTGCGAACCATCTGAAATAAAACACGTGGAACGTACTATTGAGTCAGATCATTCCTGTATTATACAGTAAATACCATATTTCCAATAGTCAATCGTTAAAGCATGGCAAGAATACTGACTTTGCACGTTTTGTGTACTTTTATTCACCATATAGCCTAAGGCATACTTTGTAATTAATTAGGAAAGTGTTGGAATAACGAATACCATTCTATATACAATTGTATTCAACGTATAATGTACGTATTCAAAACCCGCAGCGAGGTAAACACATGAGACGATAAGAACGTAATGGTTGGACAAATAGTATGGGCAAGACGGGGAAGCTCCCCATCTTGCCCCACCCCGTCTTGCCCCCTACCATGCTGTCAGGTTATATTACGCCTACATGAACACTATGTAGTGAACATTGACTACTGACACAGCAGTTTACTGTTAATAAGACGTACTATTCAGTGCTATATATACAGTCTGGACAAATGTTCACGAAACACGTGTTTCAGGACCTCGAAAGGTGTAAAACATTGCAAATCAGTATAACAATTGTACGTACCTTGAAAAGCTCACAGAAACCGCCGCGAAACTAAGGTTCAGCAATGTCAACACACTGGCACCTGTGTATTGATGATGTTGACGTAGCTGTCCACAGATGGCAATACTCTAACTGTAGCTTATAGCCTTTCCCCGTCTTACCCCACCTCCCCGTCTTGCCTCACCTTCCCCTATAAAGATCATAATTTAGGATACCTGTTGGTGACGAAATTAAATCTTCCATTCCGTATGTATGTTGCACTGAAACGAGCATTTGTGTCAGAGTAGAACTGAGCTGCTATGTGGTGTTTCTGCGTAGACAGTAATTCCTGTCCACTACATATTATTCTCCCGTGAAATTATATACGATCCAGTCACATCAGTATGACCACCTGTCCAAAGCTTGAATAACCACCTTCTGCAGCGCGGACGTGCAGGAAGGGAGTCATTGATATTCTGGAAATTACTGACAGAGGTGTGGAGTCGTGCCCATTCCAGAGCCGTGGCCATCTGCGATAGGTTTCTCGATCGAATATCCGTGGCGCGAACAGCCCGATCGAGGTGGTCCTACAGATTCTCGATTTGATTTTAATCCGGGGAATTTGTTGGCCAGGGTGGTATGGTAAACTCATCCTGGTGTTCGTTCAACCACATACGAGCACTGCGAGCTGTGTAACACATTGCATCTTCCTGCTGGAAGATGCCACCGTGCAGAGGAAAAACAAACTGCATGTAGGGGTGGACATGGTCCCAAAGGTAGGTTCATACATGCGTTGATCCATTTTGCCTTCCAGAATGACGAAATCGCCCAGGAGACTCCCCATAAATATTCCACAGACCATAACGCTCCCTCCTCCGTACTGGGCCCTTTGCTTTCAGACGTGTCACGCCGTACACGACAACTGCCACCTATCCGACGGAGTATAACATTGAGTCACATACCGCCAATCAGTGGACGTCCATATGCGGCATTGGCGTGGAAATTGCAGCCTTCGTCACCGATGGACAGCAGTGAACATGGGTGCATAAATCAGTCGCCTGTTGCAGACGCCCGTAAGTAGCAACGTCCACTGAACGCTCGTTGAGGAGATACTGCTGGTAGACCGTCTGTCTATGGGTAGCCACTTGCTTAACAGCTGACGTCTATTAGCCCGTACGCATCTCGGCAGCCGTCGTTCTCCCCTGTCATGTACGGACCATGGTGCACAAGAGTTGCCTCGGCGCCGTATTTGCCACACACGGTATAGTTTAACCACGGCGGCACAAAGTTATCCGTTCCGAAATGCTTCCACCCTTGGCCCGAAAGCCAATGATCACGTCCTTCTGGACGTCAGATGAATCACTCAGTTTCTGCACAACGACAATGACTGCTCGGTTTTCAGCGTCTACCCGCCACACTTTATATACCCTTCAATGCTAGTGCTGCCACCATCCTTCTATTCAAATGGTTTAATTGGCTCTGAGCACTATGGGACTTAACTTCTGAGGTCATCAGTCCCCTAGAACTTAGAACTACTTAAACCTAACTAACCTAAGGACATCACACACATCCATGCCCGAGGCAGGATTCGAACCTGCGACCGGGTAGCGGTCGCGCGGTTCCAGACTGTAGCCCCTAGAACTGCTCGGCCACCCCGGCCGACATCCATCTGTGAGTGGTTACTGCACGTTGAAGTCCAACATGACGTTTCATATTGTTCATAGCAACAAAATGTAATTTTTGAGTACATGGACTTGATATAGTGCATAACATTTTTAAATAAATTCCTAGTTTATTATAGTATTACCTTTGTTTTCCGCGTAAGTACTAAACGTGACAGGAACATCCGCATTCAGAAAAAAATTTGCATGCAGAAGTAAAGCAGGAAGAATATCAGTGACTACTTAAATATGTGCCAACGGCCTTGCCGCAGTGGTAACACCGGTTCCCGTCAGATCACCGAAGTTAAACGCTGTCGGGCTGGCCTAGCACTTGGATGGATGACCATCCGGTCTGCCGTGCGCTGTTGGCAAGCGGGGTGCGCTCAGCCCTTGTGAGGCAAACTGAGGATCTACTTGATTGAGAAATAGCGGCTCCGGTCAGGGAAACTGACATACGGCCAGGAGAGCAGTGTGCTGACCACATGCCCCTCCATATCCGCATCCAGTGACACCTGTGGGCTGAGGATGGCACGGCGGCCAGTCGGTACCTTTGGGCCCTAATGGCCTGTGCGGGGGGAGGAGAGACTTAAATACGCAGTTATTGATATCGGGAAGGAACTTATTACTCTTTTCTGCACGAAATTGAATTTACATTTTCACTGATACTTTGAAAACAACTGAACTGCATGCCAGGGGTACTTCTCATTGTACCGCATGTATGGGGTTTTTCCCTTTTTATTCGCGTTTGGAGCACGTGAAGAATGATCGCTTAAATGTGTGCGCAGTTGCATCAACTTTCAACCGTCTGCCAGTTCAGGAATGTCAGCAGATGTGTAACGTCCCCCCCCCCCCCTCCCCCTCAGGGGGTCACGCAAACACACACATCTGTGATCATTCATGCTGTCCTATAGTATACGTTCAGTATCTCCCGTCAGTACTATCTGATATGGATCCCACACACTTAATCAATATTCTATAATGGATATCACGATAGTTTTGCAAGCAATCCCCTTGGAAAATAGGTTGCATTTCTCCTCTATCGTAGCAATCAATCGAAGTCTGCTACCTGTTTTATTTACGACTGATTCTCTGTTATCATTCTATTTCTTATCCCCGCAAATTGTTTCAACCAGGTGTTTACATCAGTAGACTGATTCCACTAGCGATTCATAATTCAATTACATGAGAACTCAACTACAACAAATCTGCTTTCTGGCGCAGTACATTGCAGAACGTGACGCCGTAAGCGACTCTCTGAAACATAGCTCGCGTGAGGGCGCTCTTTCTTGGTTGAATGTGTTATGAGGTATTTCTGAGCAACACCTGTACCACATAATTAATAAAATTTCAGAATTCTGGTCCATATTACGCAATCGTGACACGGGACTGTGAGAAGTGGCAGGAAGTCGTTCGGAGTTAGTTGACAAACGGCCGAGTCTTCCCTATTCCTCTTCTGGCAATTCTCGGATGTAGGTCATCTTCACAACACACGAGGAAGTGTGACCATTAAGACGGTGGATGTGGACGCACTTTGAATCTGCTGCCAAAAGCAACAGCCGGCGGGTAATTTATGTCGCGGTTCGCTGACTGATATACGCATCCTTTACACACTAAGCGGGATTGGTTCAATTTGCGGAGCCAGTCAGCTAGACTGGGCAATTAATTCGCCTGACATAGTAGGGCCCAGTAACTCACTGCCGCCCCCGCCGCGCCTGAATTATGGAGTTGTACCCCGGCTGATAGCGTCGGAAGTGCGTACATCATCCGCGCCGCCTGGCACGCAAACTGGACTCGGCTTTTAAAGCGATTAATGCTCCATTAAAAGCAGTTTACAAGTGCCCAGTGTCACTGTGGCCGCAAGAGACAGATTTCCCGCCTTCGAAATGCGAAGGACGATTCGTGCCTCATTAAAGCTACGCAGTTTACACGGTAACCGCTCCCCTCGGATCCAAACTTTCCGCTTGGCCTACATACTTGTACATGTAAACAGAGGCTGCACCCTGATATATAAGTTCCGTCCTCCTTTTTAAACCTGCGTTTCCTATTAAAAAATTCCACCCTGCGTGTCTGGCCGTGACTTGAAGGGTGTAAGCTCAAATCTGAGCTTGAAAACTAATTATTTTTATTGACATTTTAAAGTGCACATCCCATCTTCAACTTATATACATCTTCGTTGGGTGCCCGAATAGAGATGGGAGAGTGAGAGTGAGACTTACGTAAGACTTTTCGTATGATAACATTGGTGTTAGTTCATTCGAGGCAACGATCTACGTGCACATTCATACTCTGCAAGCTCCCGTACGGTGCGTGGCGGAGGGTACATTGTACCTGCACCAGTCATTTCCTTTTCTGTTCCATTCACAAATATAGCGAGGGAAAAATGACCACCTGTATGCCTCCGAACGAGCCCTAATTTCTGTTATCTTACTTCGTGGTGTTTACGAGAAATTTACGTTGACGACAGTAGAATCATGCTACAGCCAGCTTCAAATGTCGGTTTTCTAAATTTTCGCAATAGTGTTAATCGAAAAGAGCGATGCCATCCTCCCAGGAATTCCCATTTGATTTCCCGAAGCATATCAGTAATACTTGTGTGTTGTTCGAATCTACCACTAACAAATGTAGCAGCCCGCCTTTGAATTCATTCGATGTCTTCATTAAATCCGACCTGATGAAGAACCCAAACCTCGAACAGTATTGAAGAATGTGTCGCACTAGTGTTCTACATGCGGTCCTTTACAGATGAACCACACTTTCCTGAAACACTCACAAGAAACCGAAGTCGACCATTCGCCTTCCCCACCACAATCTTCGCGTGTTCGTTCAATTTCATACATCTTTACAACGTTACGCTTAAATAAACTGATTATGTCAAGAGGCACGCTATTAATATTGTATTCGAACATTACGAGATTTTTTTTCCTACTCATCTGCATTAGCTCACATTTTTCTACATTTAGAGTTAGCTGCCATTCACCACGCCAATTACAAATTTAGTCTAAGTCCTCTGCATCGCGCTACACTCACTCAACAAGTACCCCTTTCCGTAAACGATAGCCTCATCATCAAACAGCCGGACTGTTGCTCGTCCCGTCCGTCAGATCCTTTATGTATATATGGAATAATAGCGGTCCTATGACACTGCCTGGGGCAATCCTGACGAAACCCTTGTCTAGGGCAACGTACTGGGTTCTGTTACTTAAAGAAGCCTTCGAGCCACTCACATATCTGGGAACCTATTCCGTTAGCTCGTAACTTTGTTAACAGTGTTCTGTGGAGCACCGAGTCAAACGTCTGCATCTACATGTACATACTCCGCAATCCACCATACGGTGCGTGGCGGAGGGTACCTCGTAACACAACTAGCATCTTCCCTCCCTGTTCCACTTCCAAACAGAAAGAGGGAAATATGACTGCCTATATGTCTCTGTACGAGCCCTAATCTCTCTTATCTTATCATTGTGGTCTTTCCGCGAAATGTAAGTTGGCGGCAGTAAAGTGGTACTGCAGTCAGCCTCAAATGCTGGTTCTCTGAATTTCCTCAGTAGCGATTCACGAAAAGAACGCCTCCTTTCCTCTAGAGACTCGCACCCGAGTTCCTGAAGCATTTCCGTAACACTCGCGTGATGATCAAACCTACCAGTAACAAAACTAGCAGCCCGCCTCTGAATTGCTTCTATGTCCTCCCTCAATCCGACCTGATAGGGATCCCAAACGCTCGAGCAGTACTCAAGAATAGGTCGTATTAGTGTTTTATAAGCGGTCTCCTTTACAGATGAACCACATCTTCCCAAAATTCTACCAATGAACCGAAGACGACTATCCGCCTTCCCCACAACTGCCATTACATGCTTGTCCCACCTCATATCACTCTGCAATGTTACGCCCAAATATTTAATCGACGTGACTGTGTCAAGCGCTACACTACTAATGGAGTATTCAAACATTACAGGATTCTTTTTCCTATTCATCTGCATTAATTAACATTTATCTATATTTAGAGTTAGCTGCCATTCTTTACACCAATCACAAATCCTGTCCAAGTCATCTTGTATCCTCCTACAGTCACTCAACGACGACACCTTCCCGTACACCACAGCATCATCAGCAATCAGCCGCACATTGCTATCCACCCTATCTAAAAGATCATTTATGTAGATAGAAAACAACAGTGGACCTACCACACTTCCCTGGGGCACTCCAGATGATACCCTCACCTCCGATTAACACATTTAAAACGTTTTCCGCAAATCTTCACTGCACAATACAATTAAAGGATCACTTTTTCGAAACTTCGTAACTGTCTTCCTTTGCGACGCAGAAGTATGAAATTTGGCTCAAAGGTGCCTACAACCGTCCTCTCCAAGGGTGCAAAAGCGGGTCATCTTGCGACGGTACAATAGGGCTCGACGACGCTTGAAAGAGCAAGGTATCGACCCACTCGGAAAAAAAGACCACAGCTCATAAGTGCAACTGAAGTTTAAGGTGGGTTTGTGGTGTCACATTGTCACCAAACTGCACCGCATTTCTACCCAACGCCACCATGGACGTGTCGCACTATTGGAAGGTCGTCACACTTCCCTTTATCCACATTTCACCTCTTCCTTTGACACCACTACGATGGAGGTATGAAAAGCGTCACCCAGCATTGAAATCGCGCTGTTTTCTTATGGGTGCTGCGGAACAGATTTCAGACATACCGTCGCTCGGTATCGACACGTAAAGGCCTCAGAGGGTGGCGTCAATAAAACCACCCCTTTCCTTGGGGCGTTGATTCCCATACATTTCACGGTAGAAAACGACAGTTCTCAGTACGATGCGCAGCAGGGCGACGTTCTGGACAACATTTGACACTGCTGACACCCCCGGACGTTTCAACCCGTCTCTGAGGACACTATGGGACTGCATCCCCCATTGAAAGTGATGGTACCACTGTGGAGTGCAGCGCAACCGCAGATTTTGCTCTCGTGCGCAGGTTGGAACCACAAGGAACCATTCTCAACTATTCGACGAAATTTGAACGTGATCTGAAGCAGCAAAGGGTGCTTATGCTATTTCAACAGTCCTGTTCCACTCCCTACTGTGGCATGATCACGGAGGGGTGCGACATTGACACAGACGTGAATACAACGGCAAGGGTTTCCCCTAAGACCCCCCCACCAGTTGGGCAATACCCTCGGTGGTAGCCACCCACATTTATTTAGAAATTTATTAAGGAGTTTAGAAATATGACTTTACAGAGAGAATCTGCGAAGTATTCCTAGACACCTGCAGGCAGGCAACTACGTGACGCCCCTCTGTTGTCAGTTTCTATCGCCAGTTTGGCTGTGGAGGTAAATGTGGGGAACAGAGTTCGTAGAGGAAGACCAATGGTTGACTATAGTAAGCAGGTTCTAATAGATGTAGTTTTCCGTATTTATGTAAAGATAATGAGACACGCACAGGATAGATTAGCATGCTATGCAGAGATGAAGAGGCTTGTAAAGGATAGAACAGAGTGGAGAGCTGAAGGAAATTAATTTTCCAACTGAAGCCCACAACAACAGCAATTTTGAGCGATCTGTTTAAAACAGAAACTGGGCAGAAGTCGAAATGTTTCCTCTCTGGGACATCTCGGCACATATTGGGAAGAAAATAAAGGAAATGTGCAAACGAAATAATAATCATCAGGAACCAAACGTCGTGCGCATCTGGACCATAGAGGGGTCGACTCAGGGGTATCGCCCCACGTCTGAGCAGTTATTCTCAATCCACGAGACAGTCGATTAGCCTTTGAGCTTTGATTTCGATCTGGAAGATCGCCAGAGGCATTTACATAGTCCTTCATTGTAATTCACAGGAGCTGGCTGTAGGCGGGACGGTGGTAGGCGAGTCTGCTGGAACCAGGTCAGCTCTGAGAGATGTAATGTAATATATACATGACACCAAGCTTCTGGCCTCTAAACAGCCCCCTCCACACTCCCCAAACTGTAGCTGGAGGCGGCTGAGCTGACGAAGGAGATAAATACTCCCATAGCTGTCGCACCAGACTTGCCGATCTTTAGCTAAGTAACAGTAATTGCGATGTTGATAGATGAGAATTATTTAAATCGTCGCCGCTATCAGACTTTATTGATACCTCAGACGTGTTTCCCTTCATGCACCTGGGTGGCCGTCCGTTAAGTCGCCAAATATAGCGCCCAAGAGTTTTTCCGCGCAGACACTTAACGAACACTTAACGACAGATTTCCTTTAGACGCCCAGCCCGAATTGCCTTTTAATTTGAATAATTCGCTCACTAATGAATCGCACGGATTTTTAGCGATGCTCGCTTTTTGGTCACCTTTTTTCATGCTATACGCAATTCCATATTTTCAGAATACATATTTTGTATAACCATGTAACTTACCATGAATCAGATAGCGAATTGTTATTTTTCCGAATGTTCCAATGAATTTCAGATACGCATTTTAGCTTCCCCGTAATTTCTCTTGAAAAACCGTGTTGGCGATCCATTTTGTATATTTTTCCTTGTAAAATATCTGAGTCAGGCAGAATATTTCGTTTCGATGATAGATCCATTAGATTTCTGGCACTGAGGCGTAGAAACTATTTATTTTACTGATATTTCGGCTGTGTACTTTCCTGTCTATTTAGAGTGAACGACTGCCTCACTCGGTAGATGGCCAGCTGGTACACGGCCGAAATATCAATAAAAGAAAAGAGTTTATACGCTGCCCGCATGAAATTTAATGGACTTTCAACGCGCTGGGAAAACATGAAGACGCACTTTCATTTCGATATTTCCGCAATAAAACTTTGTGGCTCTTCCTTGCCGAAGCCAAATTTACGAGGCAGTTTGTCTTACTTTAGATACAGATCTGCCTCTGTTGTCGAAGTCGCTAACTCACGCTTGTGCAGTTGCACTCGACTCGGAGGTGGCCCGTTCGAAACCTGGTGGTGGAAGAAATTTGCATAACAGGTACCTGGGCGCCAATGGCAGAAGTGGTAGCGCGCAGTTCCTAAACATCACACTTAGCACCAGTGTATTGGATTTAATTCCAGACCTCTCCGCTAAGTTTCGTGAAGTAAGGGTACGTGATATTATTCATAGTGATCCATATTTAGGGTGGGAATGCTAATCTCGACAGCTCTATTCTCTATTGGCACAAGAATACGTGCTGTTATCAGTTTCACTGTTCCGTGTCTCTCATTGTTATGTAGCACAAACACTGCACAACATTGTGTACACAATCATTACAGCCAGCGTCTATACACTTGTAACACACCATTCACGCACAACCGCAACAGGAAATAGATAATTTCTCCAATTACGTGACTGGACTTACCCCTCGGTGCCACCTAGTCAACCATGCTATAAGACTTTACTTTAGATAATTCCCGACTGTTTTGGGATACACATTTCAAAGGCTTGGTCGTTTGGTAGACGACATTTAAAACTAATATCTTCTATATGTGTAGATTTTTACTGATTTGTGCGTCTCGCGCTTGTGTACCTACTGTACGCAGAACACTGCTCTCTAACTGGACGCGACTGGAGATCTCAGGTCTACAACAATGTCGTCTGTGATACAGTGGAAACAATCTCACACCACAGTGTTAATATTGCCTGTAAACCCAAATTCGACAGTGTACAGTTGCCTGTTAAGTACGAAGCTAGCTACGGACGAAGGAGGACACTAGCGATCAATAATCGTTACTACGTGTTATTCCAAGCAGCTAAACTTACCAATAAACATGCAAGCTCTGCTACATATTCCAGGATTTGCCGATTTCATTCTCGCTTAATCGTTTATTGACTTGCGTCCAAATTCTTTTTCATAGTATTCAAAACAACGATGTGTTTCTCTCCCTAAAGCCCATGCTAGTAAAATTAGAGACAGTCGAGCTCATAGGAGGGCTTACGAACACTAGGTCTTCCTGCGAACCGTTTCAGACTGCAACGGGAAGGGAAGTAAATGCCAGTGGTACACGAAAAACCCTCCGCCACATACCGTGTCACTGGGGGTATAGATATAAATTTAGCTCTAAGTTTTACTTCCCAATCTGATGACTAATTACGTGAGACAGACTTAGGCTGGTGTGACGCTTTCACAATAATTATCAACTGAAATAGGAAATACACCGATCAGCCAGAACATTATGACCAACGACCTACTATCGATATAAACCCGCCCAGACGATAGCAGCGTCATATGGCGAGGAATGACTGATAGTCACACAGACGCATGGTGCATGTATTATCAGTGAGCGTGCTGACCGTGTGTAGAATGGGGAAAACGCGCTATCTGCCCGAGTTTGACAGAGGGCAGATAATGATAGCCCGGAGGCTCGGCACGAGCATTTTGGAAACTGCACGGCTTGTCGGGTGTTCGAGGAGGTCTGTGGTGAATGTCTTCAAAACGCGGCGAAACCAAGTCCAGGCTTCGTAGGGTTGGGCGGACATCGTAGGCTGGGCAGACAGGTAAAAGGACACGCGGCGAACTGTTGCGGAACTAACACCAGACTTTAATCTGGGCAGAGTACAAGTGTCTCTGAACACACAGTGCACCGAACACTCCTACACTCCTAACGACGGACCTGCGTAGCCATCGACACATGCGTGTGCCAGTGTTAACACCACGACATCGGCGACTACGACTGAAGTGGACACGTAACCGTCGTCACTGGACGGTGGCGCAGTGGCAGAGCGTTTCATGGACTGATGAATCCCCATACCTTCTTCATCATGCCGATGAGAGGGAGCGAATCCGTCGTCTTCCAGAGGAACGGCTCCTTGACACCTGTATACGGGACGGAGAGAAGCTAGCAGCGGCTCCTTTACGCTCTGGGGAACATTGGCACCCATGGGTCCAGTGGAGTTCGTGCAAGGAGTCATGACGGCCAAGGAGTATTGTACACTGGTTGAGGACCACGTACCGTTTCATGACGATCACGTTTCCCGACGGCAGTGACATTTTTCAACGAGATAACGCTCCATGTCTCAAGGCCAGGAGTGCGGTGGAGGGGTTCGAGGAACACACTGGCGAGCTGCAATTGACGTGCTGACCCTAGATCTGACACGCCAGATCTGAACCCGATCGAACACATCTGGGATGTGATTGAACGTGGTTTCGAATCTCATCCCCCCCTCCCCCAAAATCTGCGGGAATCAGGTGACTTGTGTGTGCTGGTGCGGCGCCAACTCCCACCAGCGACCTAGCAAGGCCTCATTGCTTCCATGCTTCAGTTATTTTGATCACTTACGTTGATGGTAGATAAAATTTAATATTATGCCGACCTTTCTGAAGGAACCATTCCGGTATTCATGACCACTGTCAGAGTTTATAAAACCTCCCCTACCACGTCGTATTGCAGAACGTCGCAACTTTCGAGTCACTGCTAGCAAGATACGAATCATAGTATATCATTTCCTTATCTTCTAATTTCAAGAAAAATATATTTTGTAACACAACACAACAACACACTAAGAGACTCAAAATCCAGTCGCTCTCCTTCACCCGCTAACAGCTCAGATTCTTTGTCCCATGTTCACTTAGCTAGTTACCAACAACAAACAAACAGATATAATAAGATTTACACTCACAATAAAGTTCGTACGTTTCACATGCGCGAACATATGGCTTAAGATTGAGGCAGGATGGGCGTATGTCTCTAGTAACATCATTACAGAGGGTATTTCCCAGCAGAGAAGTTGCTCTGTTTTCGTATATTCTTCCCTTATTCGCTATTGAAATGCAAATTTGGAGTATTTATAACATAATTAAAATACTGTGGGATACAACAGTATGCACGCCTAACACTGGCAACATGTGGGTACGCTGTATAATTTTCTGTGTCTCCGAATATCAAAAGCCACAGTGATCGCATGATCCAGATCCTTACCACGAGCTGATCCATTTCGTAGTCTAACTCCTGTTACTGCGTCGATACCTGTGCTGTAGGTCGTTAGTTAGGATTCCAGTATTGAAAAAAAAGAACATAATTGAGTCGGAAAAGAGAATAATGGTGACGGCTTAAGTTCTTAATTGCCATAATGTTTAATTGTTCTATATTAAATTGTAGTCTTCCCCACAGTATCTTATGAAGTAGGAGCATGTGATAATGTTGACGGCAATTCCTTCGTCGAACATCAGCAGCTAGGTTCGCGCTTTCAGGAAGTAATATACTGCATTCAAGAGAATATCACTATTTTTCTCTCTATCGTGAGCTAGATCACAAGCACAATTCCACACCATACACACTGTTATAACAGATGCGTGCAAGATACGGCGACACATCATCCTCAGATCGGAGGCAGACAATGAGGAAGTTCTTCAGCTAGGACCTGCTCAAAACGCAGTATGGGTTGTACTAAATTTTTCCTAGACTCAGAGTGAAGTACAAGGACTCAGTCAATTGACAGTTACGAGTAGCACTCCTGCAAACAAGCTGATATTCCTACGACGCACTCTTATGAACCGTGAGAAGTAGGCGCTACTCGTAGTCGCTACTGGTAGTCGTTACCAGAACGACGCAGCGGTACGTAACAGACATCCTGCGTCCTCATGTGTTACCTTTCGTGGGTCAGTATCGTGGTGCCACTTTTCAACAGGCCACCGTTCGCCCCGCATATGGAACGTGTCTCTATGAACTGTCTGCGTGGTGTTGAGGTACTCTTGTGACTAGCAAAAGCATCATATCAGTCCGCGTAGAACATGTGTGGGACAGGCTCAGACGTCAACTGCGCCCTCGATATCCAGGATATCAAGGACCAGTTACAACAGCAGTGTGCCAGCTTGCCTCAGGAAAGGATACCCTTCTTACCCGAATGAATGCATGTACCCAGGCCCGAGTATGCAACGTCATACTGATAAGGAGGCTCATTCTGCCAAGGTCTTTGTAAATTTGACTCGATTTTGTGATCACTGAAATAACATCACACTTACACACTCAACCCGTGAAGCTTCGTTTCGTTGCCTCTACCCCTTCTGTGTACCCTACCTTTTTTGTTAGGCCGTGTACTTGGTAAATTCTCTGACAAGTAGGTCAATTAAAAAGTCGCTAGCCTCAATTTAATACGTAGTAAATTAAATTAATTTGAAAGAATCTGTGTGATTAGTTAGAGTGTCCCAATATTCAAGTATTGGTGTCGTTCGACTTCTTATTACTGATTACATCACTGGAGTGCCTCGTCTACAACGTACTCTGCAAGCCGCATAACGGTGTGTGATGGAGGATACTTCTCGTACCACTAACTGATACCCCCTAACCTGTTCCACTCGCTACAGTCGCGTGGGAAACAGTGATTGGTACTTCTGGTACCACTAACCGATACCCCCTCCCTCCCCTCCCCCCCCCCCTACCCTGTTGCACTCGGCACTGGCAAGTGTGAAAAATGATTATCGGTAAGCCCCCGTATTAGATCTAATTTCTCGAATTTCCTAGTCGTGGTCATTTCGCGAGATGTACCGGGTGATCAAAAAGTCAGTATAAATTTGAAAACTTAATAAACCACAGAATAATGTAGATAGAGAGGTAAAAATTGATACACATGCTTGGAATGACATGGGGTTTTATTAGAACAAAAAAAAGTTCATGAGAGGTACGACGATATGTTACAGAATCGCACCGTCCCCAGCCTGGCCGATAAACATCTGCTGGAACGTACGATGTTTATGCAGGATGGCGCTCCACCCCATATTGCTAGACACGTGAAAGATCTCTCGCGCGCGTCGTTTGGTGATGATCGTGTACTCACCCGCCACTTTCGTCATGCTTGGCCTCCCAGGTCCCCAGACCTCAGTCCGTGCGATTATTGGCTTCGGGGTTACCTGAAGTCGCAAGTGTATCGTGATCGACCGACATTTCTAGGGATGCTGAAAGACAACACCCGACGCCAATGCCTCACCATAACTCCGGACATGCTTTACAGTGCTGTTCACAACATTATTCCTTGACTACAGCTATTGTTGAGGAATGATGGTGGACATATTGAGCATTTCCTGTAAAGAACATCATCTTTACTTTGTCTTACTTTGTTATGCTAATTATTGCTATTCTGATCAGATGAAGCGCCATCTGGCGGACATTTTTTGAACGTTTGTATTTTTTTGGTTCTAATAAAACCCCATGTCATTCCAAGCATGTGTGTCAATTTGTACCTCTGCATCTACATTATTCCGTGATTTATTCAGTTTTCAAATTTATACTGACTTTTTGATCACCCGGTATGTCGTAGGACGTAATACGTTGTCCGACTCTTCTCGGAAAGTCATCCATGGAAATTTCAATAGTAAGCCTCTCCATGATGCACAACGCCTCTCTTGTAACGTCTGCCACTGGAGTTGGCTGAGCATCTCTGTAACGCTCTCGCGTCGACTAGACGATCCCGTGAGGAAACGCGCCGCACTTCGTTACATCTTCTCTGTCTCTTACCTGATAAGGTAAGAAAACTTCCGCCCACTACCTGTTCAGCATCAGTCGACGCTGGTGCGAAGTTGCTAGGAAGCGTTTTCCGAGTGTTGAGAAAGCCGAGCTGCTGGAGGGTGGCACTAATTTGGGCGTCGGAGGCGTCGGCGTTGTGGTCGGCGTCGCTCGGGCGAGAGCGGCGACCGGCGCGGCCGCTGGTAACGATGTCAGCGCTGTTTAAGCAGCCAATTACGGCGCCGTCTCGGCCCGGGTGACGGTCTCATGCATATTTCATTAGGGTGGGACACCCGGCAACGTGTTGACCTTAAGTTCCGCTGGCGAAACGCTTTGCGCGCGATAACCAATTAGGTTACATCTGATTTTTATTCCGTTTCGAAGGTACGGGTGAGTGAGGCTGCGCTCTTTTCTTTGTGCGACGAGGTGCGAGAATGGCGTTAAACGTTTCCGAGAAAAGGAAGACACGTCCGCAGGTTTCATTGAGCGCGGCAAGCAAGCAGGCTCCTGGAATTCGAGCGGACAGCTCGCCGGCAGTTACGCGCGCACGCTGGCAACAATGGCTTGCCTCGCCGTGTATCTGCTGTGGTAGCCTTCCTGTTACGTCCACTTCTGGCCGAACTGCTACTTTTCTCTTCCACTGTGTCACAACCCGCGGGTAGTGACGCCAGGTATGCTTGCCAGCGGTTTCCAGCATTTTATTGTTGACTACGATGGGTGCTCGGCGTTAGCCGGCATTTTGTTGGCCGGCAGGTAAAAGGCAACCGTCCGCAGCCCTCTCGTTGTCTGATTGCATTTACTCATGTCATCGAGCTCTGTTAGGCACCGATGGAAGTGTCTTTATGCACTGAAAAACCAAATCCGAGACAACGTTCGAGTTTTCTGTGGCAGAATGTTAGTCCTGTTCTCTCAGACTTGGATTTCAGGGAGTTGATTTCAGGTATGTCGCCACATCATTATCGATAACAGTTTTGGCAAAGATAGGAGGACGAATAGACCATAGCATTTTGGTTGGACAGGGCAAAGTATTCTACAGTTGTAATTCGGTACAATTACGGAAACCTCACTGGTCATGGCAGGTTCAATCAGATTTATTGTTCCCGACTGCGATCATTATATTTGTTCATACAACGCATGTTTTCATTGCTAGTCTTTACACCTGTGGTGAAACCACTTTTTCGGGAATGACGCCGTAGTCTAAGAAAAATCGAACGTTGCACTGTTACGAATAGAGTTAGGAAGTTTCGGATAGCTGAGCAAATGCAGTGTACATTGATTCGCTTTTTAAAGCAATTTGCGTTGGAGAGTTAACTGCCTACATCTTCATTGCCTTTGAGGATACCTCCTGCAGTAAGGAAAGAAACTTCAGGCACAAAAATACGTCTTAGACCACGGCCTAATTACCACAAAACCGATGTCACCAGTCATCTTAACATTTCTGCCACGATGGTTGGAAAGTCTCAATAAACCATGTTTCCCCGATGCCTTCGCTCAGATCTCTTGTAGATTTCTTTTATGTGATTTTACAGAAACATCGCATTTGAATCTTTACAATTTGCCTCTGACTGAATAGCCTACAACTTCGTGTCACCGGAAGCCAAAAAAAAAAAAAAAAAAAAAAAGCCGTATTCTGTTGCCTCCATTTAGCTACAGAAGACTTATTATAACCCATTGCTATATACAAATCAAATACAAACATGGAATGTAGGCTAACACGTCCAACAATCTATGTCCAAGACATCAGTCTGCAGACAGAAGCTAACGACTATGGTAATTCACCAACTTTGACAGTGTTGGCTAGTGGAATCAGTGAAACACTAGGCAATTAATGAAATACACGAACCCCTCGCCCTACCCACTACTGCCACTGTCCAAAGTAAAACAATATTCATCTGCATAATAATTCATTCGGCGACAGTCAAAATCTGAACTATAACTTTTTAAGAGCAGAACTGTTGAGGTTCTCATGTAGCCCGAAAGCCACCATACGGAGCGTGGCTGATGGTGCGGATATAATGTTCTTCCCTTCCTGCTATATTCATAGGAACGATTTTCACCATGTTTACCGTCGAGGTCGTGACGAAAGTTGAATTTGAGAGGACGTACGTTTCTAGGCTAGTCTTGAACATCCGCTGTCGGAATGTTTAGAATAAATCTCTCCACTATGCACTTCTTTATAGCGTCTCCCACCAGAGTTTGTTGATAATTTCTTTCATGCTTTCATGCTGTCATGCTAACGAAACTGATCTGAGGGGTATCGTATAGCTCTTCTCTGAATCTTCCTCATACCTTCCGTCAGTTAAGCTTTGTAATGGTCCCGTACTGATGAACAGTAGTCAACAATTAACATTTGAGTTTTCTAAGAAAAGTCTCTCATGAACGTATTGCACTTCTTTAGGATACATCTGATGATTCTCTGTCTAGCAACTGCCTTCCAGTAAATAGATTTACGTGATATTTCAATCTTAAAGAGCTACAGGTAAAACCTCTTGATATTAAAAGGTTGTGAATAGCTCCACTATCGGGATTTGCTAGCAACTTTAATTATCCGCAGTTTTCTCACATTTCGCATTAATTTTTTGATGATACAGCTATCTGCATACTTTCTTCCGATGCCGCGTCGCTAAAGCTTTTTACCTACATAGGTCTGTCACAATGACAGCGAGGTTCCTGTCTTTTGTACACAGGTATCTTACTAAATATCACAAAATTCGCGGGGAAGAGGAAGAAATTCACAAGGAATACATCGTCGTCAAATGTGTGTCGTGTTCTATTTTATCTCATATTACTGTAGCAATTCTTGCACACTTTGGCCCATGATAAATATGTTAGAAACATTAAAAGACTTAATTAGTTTACTCCTTCAGTACAGATTCTCTCCTTAACCCACTGAGTACCATCGGGAGGTATGTGTGCCACGATGGGCTATTAGACAACTACAGCATGTTATTGCTATGTATCAGTGTCACACTGGCAACGGGAAACCTACTAATGATTGACAAAATCTTATAATTACAGATTGCACCAGTAGGTTGTGCTGTCATCGAGTTTCATTGTTAACTCTCGCCTCCGTACTGTCACACTGAATTAGTTCAGGCAACTCAGTTACCAGGGGTGGGCTTCCTTCGCGCCTTCCCGGACACAACGGGTCAGCGACTTGCAGCCACGAATTCACGCTTTCCACTTCACAAACGAATCCCATATTGAACACCTGAAGTGTGAGAGATGCTCTGTCCTTTGATGTGTGTCTGTTTTCAGTATGTCTTATAGTTTTTGCGCAATTATCTTCTGAAACTCTGGAGGTACTTATAAATAATACTGTGTATGCTACACCCATCACCAACCCCCTTGGAAAACCAAACAGCGGGAAACATTCTTTTGATATTGTTAGTTCTGATTAAGACATTAATTAAAATATCCATGTGTTAATGTTTTTGGAATCAAATTGGTAGTCAGGAGGTTAATACGTCGATTCTCTCCTTAGGTTCTGAGGGATGCAGCTCAAACTTCTCTGCTAGCTAACTAAAATATCTTACAGTGAAACAACATTCCGAACAGAAACGATTGCAGCATAAATGACTTATAACTAAACACTGGTGCGGCGCTGTTTGTTGAGTGCGAGGGGTGTGTGTGCTGAGATGCAGGCCACGCGAGCGCAGGCCCGGCCCGCTCCGATTGCTAACTTGTGTCGGCGAGACTCGTTTATAATTCCAACATTGTCGACCGTTCGCCAACTGATTTAAATGGGCGTTCGCTCGCAAAGCGGGTCACTGTGACATTTTTCAATGAGTGCCGCCGATCGTGTGTCTGCCAATTCACTTTAAGTGACCCACACCGCTCTTAAATTCGAGTCCAGCTTTCGACACCTGCTCGGTGTTCCCGCGCGCTCGTGATAAATTAGCCGCAGCGCGGGGACAGAGATATATACGAAATGTCGGTCGCCTGGAAAGCACATATATTCCGCAAAGGTCACCTAAGAGTGGTGCTCGCAGCATAATGCATGTAGCAGCTCGTCGTGCCAAAAGCACAGCTAGTAAATCAGATCATCCCGCGTGGAAGCGCTTATTATCACGCTTTGCCGCTCCTCTATAGACGACACGATTAAGTGTGGGCCACATCTGAAGGCCGAGAGAGCTAAAGTGTAAAAGCGACGGTACTCGTGTGACCTCTGCCACCGAGGAAACTCCGATTCCTGAGCCACTCGCGTAGTGTTATTAGAATCGGCGGTTCACAGAAGATTGCGTACTAAAGCGAAGTGCTACCGAAGTATTGCGTTAGGAGGTTCCCGACATCCATATGAAAAAACGACAAGGTGACCAGTTCGATTGGTTAATACAAAGATGTCCAGAGATATCACTGTGAATTTTCAGTGCGATGAACAGCTGGTGGCAGTAAGTTACGGCAGTTTTCTCTAAGTAGGCTTCGCTTCCTCTGGACACCAGTATTGAGTGTGACTGTGGTGAACTGAAAACAACGGATCATATTCCGGAATGTCTTATAGTATCAGCATTATAACTAACAGAATGTCACTGCAGCTGGTGTACTGAATGAAGCCAAATGGGTTGAAGGAGTGAATTATATTGCCGGCCCGAGTGGCCGAGCGGTACTAGGCGCTACAGTGTGGAACTGCGCTACCGCTACGGTCGCAGGTTCGAATCCTGCCTCGGGCATGGATGTCTGATGTCCTTAGGTTAGTTAGGTTTAAGTAGTTCTAAGTTCTAGGGGACTGATGACCTCAGCAGTTAAGTCCCATAGTGCTCAGAGCCATTTGAACCATTTTTTTAATTATATCCTTGTAATCGGAAAAAGCGAAAAATAAATGCCCGCTCGTTCGTAATTGTTTATGTATTTGTGGGTTTCTCATATCGCTCCAGGTGAATTCTCTTTTCCATAATTACACAAGTGTGTATAAGCTCCGCCTCTAGTGACGTTGTTGTCGACCGTACACCAATATTTAACCTTCTTTTATATTTTTCTAAGTATAATATTTATTATTACTCGTCGTGTCTCTGTCTCTTTTTTGTGCGTCTAACAACAAGCTTATCAGTGTAGATCTTCGGCTAGATGATGGGAATACAAAGGAGACACTGAAGATCCCAGAGTCAGTTTTCACGAGAATTCTAGTACTTTTGGTGCACACCAAAGGGGCTAGGAAAGGTAGGTTAGTGCCTACGTAGAGTCATTTGAGTGTCTAGATTTTCGAGGTCCAAATTTATGGCAAAAGGAAGCTGATGAGCGGTACTGCCATTTACCAAATTGTAACCGTTAGAACATGAATTCTAGGGTAGATTCCCTGCCGCACAGTCCATGACTGCAGCGCCTCAGACCGCTCGGCTCATCCTGCGCGGCCAGACTTAATATTAACAAGTGGCAACTTCCTCTTATGCACAGGCGCTTGGGATACAGCTACGAGGGGACTTCAGAATGTAAGGTACACATTTTTGTGGCAGGCCTAATAACGTTTCTTGAATGCTGCATTATACCTCAAAGTAACGTGGATCCATAACATTATTTTTCATAATAGCCATCAAGTCTCCGTAAACATCGGTCGGAGCATTCAACCAATCTTTCAACCCCTCGACAATAGAAATACCCTTCCCCGACGTTCTTTCAGCTTATGGAAAAAATAGAAATCGCATGGCGCAAGATCTGGATTCTCCGATCAGCATCAGCCACGTCTGTGCGCCATACTGTCCCGTGTCTTTTAAGTTTTGGAGTTCGTTTCCAGTTGCTGCGCCGTCTGACTACCAAAGAGTGATGCATGCTACCTGTACCATAGCATAACTATGTGTGCATGAAACCCTGAACGCGTAGCCTCTTCTGATAATGCGCCACTCTTTTGTTGCACAATGGTCTTAGCTTGGGACCACGTGTATAATTTACTTTCCGAAGCTCCTGCATATAAGACTGTGCAGGCTGGGTAGCCGTGCGATCTGAGGCGTCTTGTCACGGTTCGCCCCCCCCCCCCCTCCCCCCTGTTCGAGTCCTCCCTCGGGCGTGGGTGTGTGTGTTGGCCTTAGCGTAAGGTAGTTTAAGTTAGATTAAGTAGTGCGTAAGCCTAGGGACCGATGACCTCAGCAGTTTGGTCCCATTGTCCTTACCACAAATTTCAATTTCAATGTACGACTGTGAGTCGTATAAAGTGTACGACCGAGATCACCTACGCTTAAGATGTAATTCTGATTAAAAAAAGGCATAAGGGCACAGAAACGGCCAGGAACCGTGTTAATAATATCTGATAACCTTCATGCATGCGTGATTTTGTCCTTGAAGGGCTTTCTTCTGCATCGTGAAGGGTCTAGACTTGGATTATGATCCTGCGCTAAAAGCTCTCTCTCTCTCTCTCTCTCTCTCTCTCTCTCTCTCTTCCGACGGACGACGGAAAAATTGGTTAGCCAAGGAATATTTCTTAATAAACGTAGGCATGGAATAAGCAGGAGATACCATAGCGACCTGAGACATGGCGAACATATTCCATTCTGACGTTTTTCTCAGTACGGAATATGTTTACCAGGAAGATTGAGTTCAAGGTGCTGTACTCCAATTTTTTATCCTACTTTTGTGGAAGGGACCATTTCATCTGTCCCTTTCAAAGGGGAGGCAAGACAAGGAATTAAAGATTTTAACTGTGACTGAGAGTTACACAAATACGTGAAGGTTTCAGTTCTTCAACAGGAACCACCCCAATTCAATCCGTTTTTATGTACGAGGGATGGAACTTTAATAGTGGCAACTATTTATTTACAACCCGTACAAAATAGATACGTGTTTCAAAGTTTTACTGACCTTCAATGTAATAATGCGCATTGTGTATAACCCGTTTCCAGCGATGTGGAAGTCGTAGGATACTCTTAGCAGTGCCAGTTGTGTTGACAGTTCGATCGGCGCGGTCTACTGTCCGACGAATTTGTAGTAGTTCTGAAGCTAATGCCGTGAAGTGTTTCCTTCAGTTTAGAAATCGAGATGAACTCATAAGGGCTTAAGTCAGGGGAGTGCAGTAGGTGGTATAGCACTTAGCAGCCCCATCAATCAAACAAATCAGTAACAGCTTGCACTCTACATGCTTGAGCATTGTCCTGGGAAATGATGGTCAGGTCCTGCAGAAAGTGCCATCACTTCTGTCTCTATGCTGTTCATTTTTAGAACACAACCTACGACCAGCTTAGACCTGGTTCTGGATATAGCATCACGATGGACATCGTGTGTGGCGTGTCCAAGGAAACCGAACATTGCCAGAGTACTTTCGTCATAATGCGGGCTCATCACGTGGTGAGGTGATATGGGGTGCCATTGGGTATGTACCACGATAGCCTCTGGTTCCTATAAGAGTTGATTCGGAAAGCAGACGCTACATTTCTAGCGTTTTAACGACAGTAGTTGTCCTCTATTTTCGAGGTCTCTGTAAGACCTTTCAACGAGATATCGCAAGATCGCATGTTGCTCGTGCTGTCCTGACGTATCGATATACCGATGGTACTGCCCTGGCCAGCACGTTCTACAGACCTTTCGCCCACAGAAAATATTTGTTCATGCGTGGCCGAGAGACTAGCACGCAATCACTCAGCAGCCACTTCGATTACTTCACTATTGCATGCAGCTGAAGCAGCATGGAATGACGTACCGCATCTGCCATCCAAGCTCGGTTCGATTCGTTTCCCAGTCGGGATAGAGCCATTGTGGATGCGACGTGTGACAGCATTATGTAAGAGGACCGTTCAGCAAGTAATGTAATATTTTTTTCTGAAAGAAGGTTGGTTTTATTCAGGACTCCAGTAAACCGCATTATTCCTCTTTCTTTTGGCTACAAAACCATATTTTTTATATAATTTCCGCTCAGATCGACGGCCTTACCCCATCTTACTGGAAGAGCCCGTATGCCCGCATTGTACCACTCTACTGGTCGACGTCGGAGTCAACGTCTTGCTCCATCAATAACCTCCTCATCACCCGTGACTTTGCTGGCTGAGGGTTCGGCCCTGAACTTTTGCTTCGGAGGAGAGGTGGTGTGGCGACACTCCATGGACTGTCGTTTTGTTTCTTGTTCGAAGCGATGAACCCATGTTATGTCGCCCGTGACGATGTTCGACAAGAAACTGTCACGATCAGCCTCGTAACGTGCAAGCAATTCCGCACAGATGGCCCTTCGTCGCTCTTGATGGTATTTTGATAGGCAGCGAGGAACCCGGCAGGCACACGTCTTTGAGTACCCAAACTAGTGGACGAGTGTGTCAGCACTACCAACAGAGACGTCCAGTTGTGCAGTGAGGTGTTTGATTGCGATCCGTCGATGACCTCGAATGAGAAAGTCCGCACGTTCCAACACTGCAGGAGGTGCAGCTGTATACGGCCGGTCAGCACGCGGGTGATCGGACAGGTTTGCGCGACCTTGTTGCGATGATAAGACACCTCGCCCAACGACTCACCGTGCTTTTGTTGACTTACAGGTCTCCGTAGACATTCTGCAAGCGCCTATGAATATCTGCGCTGCTATGGTTTTCCACCAAAGAAACTTAATGACAGCTCTCTGCTTGGAACGCATCTCCGTCATAGACGCCATTTTGAAGGCTATTCATAGCACCACCACCTATAGGAACTTCTTGAAAATATAGGGGCTGTAGCTGGAGTATTCCTCAATGTCCTGCAGCAAATCCCGCAGTTTTTCAACCAAACCTGGCCGAGAAAAAAATGTGATTTAACCATCTATCCCTCCTAAAAAGTTCTGTAATTGCTGCCGTGCCTGGTATGGCAATTTTAATGACTAGCAGCGTATATGAAAGTCATCCTAAAGACAGAGCTCACCGTAATTTTCTTCCTTCTCGGTGCAGGGGAAAGGGCTGAGGAGGCTAGGACAGAATTGTTCTCCTGCCAGTTAAGTGATTGGAGGCTGCTAGTACGGAACGTATCCGGAAGGCGGTTCTGGTGACGTACTCCGGTGCAGAGTGAGTCAGAGGAAATGCAAAGCCGCGAAAGTGAGCCCGCGCGGCGGCCGTTTTTCTCTTGTTCATGTTGCGGAATACGAGAGCAGCCGCACTCCGTGGGGTCGCGCACGTACGCCAGCCGCAGGGCTCTCACTGCTCTTTTTATCAATCTGTCCTGTCGCAGCACGATCTCACGTCTGCCTGGGGGTGTGGCGTGTGAACTCCCTTTTCCTGTTTTATTCCTCTCGTACGGACTGAATCTCCGTCTGACGACATGTCTTCGCGAGGTTAGAGCGCCGCGGAAATTATGGTCACGAGTGACAAGGCTAGAAGAGGGAAAAGGAACTTTTTGATAACTAGGTAGCTCGCGTAGTAATAAGACACTGAACTCGTATTCTGATTCTTAGGGCCAAATCACTGTGTACATGTACTGAATTACATTCCCCGTGGTCACCTTTAAACCATTTCAGGGAAATCACAGTGAAACCAGAAGTCGACAACACGCTAGACATTGTTTCCACATTCAAGATCGAGGATGTCGGAAGCTTGTCCATTTTGAAAATTACTGTTTCAGAAAGGTTCATCCCATTTTCAAGATAAAGTTTCCTACCTCACTGAAGACAGAAATTTGGGGTAGATTGTGACTTATGCCCTGAGGGCATACGTTTTTGAATTTGAAAAAAAAAACTATCCGATTATACAAGGATATCTCTATTACATGCGTGCTGTAACACGACTCTTCAATTACGTCTATACAACAACTTGTCCTCTGAATGGACTTTCGTCATTATTTTGAAGAAAATGTCATTGACGCGAATGTTCACTTTACCAAAGTCTAACTTTTTACTTAGCTGGTTGTCTTATAGTTGGTCTCGTTTTCTTATCAGGAGTATGACTATGGCGAAAGGTCTTGTTTGTGCGAAAAATATGTACTGATTTCAGCATTATGAAGTTTCGATGAATCACTAACTATAAAACAAAATAAATTGTCTCGATTTGTATCTCACGTATTTTCATCTCTTCATGTCAAAAATTAACATCAGCTGGCTCCCATGAGCTGCAAATTTCCACCAAACATGTCTCTTATGTATGGCATCACAAACATGACATGATCCGATCGCACAACTTACTTCCCGCCAAGTGCCAATAACAAGAGGTACAGAGATTATGCTTGAGGCAACGAGGTTTAAATAATTTACATCGTTGCCAAAGACATTGTTTCGTTTAACTGATATATAATTTACCAAAACACAGAAAAATTTAAATTTATATATTTTTATATTAAAGCTTCAAAATTATTGTCATTATTTGCTTTGGGCCTTTGTCCCACTTCAACGCAGGGTCGTCCTTTTTACTATGGATTTGGCGATGTTAGCGTCAGAGGGTGGCCAGATGACCTTCCTGTCGCCACCCCGTACCCCCCCCCCCCCCCCAGAACACAATTAGTGCGTCGTGTAACTGAGGCGGGACGTGGGTTCAAAAATGGTTCAAATGGCTCTGAACACTATGGGACTTAACATCTTAGGTCATCAGTCCCCTAGAACTTAGAACTACTTGAATCTAACTAACCTAAGGACAGCACACAACACCCAGCCATCACGAGGCAGAGAAAATCCCTGACCCCGCCGGGAATCGAACCCGGGAACCCGGGCGTAGGAAGCGAGAACGCTACCGCACGACCACGAGATGCGGGCGGGACGTGGGAACCAGCCTGGTATTCACCTAGTGGGATGTGGAAAACTGCCTAAAACCACATCCAGGCTGGCCGGCATTCCGGCCCTCGTCGTTAATCCGCTAGGCGGATTCCATCCGGGGCCAGTGCGCCTACCCGAGTCCAGGAAGCAGGGCGTTAGCGCCCTCGGCTAACCTGGCGGGTGAAGCTTCAAAATTATCATGATTACATAAAACATAAATATGATATAATGAATTTTAGAGAACATACTTTCACACGAACTTCTCTACTTATACTGTAAATGAAGTTACCAGTGCCCATTGGTGTAGAAGGTTTCAGAACTTGTATCAGGCTTGATTACATAACAATGCACATACAACCTTGGAGTACCTTTTACATCTACATTTAGCTCGAAAACCTTCATTTACATTCCATAAACTTTCAGTGTGCCCTCCGACGTGCACGACAAATATGCGAACGATAGTCAGATTCTTCCCGTACTTCCGTTAGCTTAGCTGAAGCTCCTGCATTCATTGCTGTTGCTATGTGGTTCACTAAACGTTTTTGAAAGGGAAGCCACACAGATGGAGTCTTTTTTAAACCTCCACAGAAAAATTACGTACAGTGAGACCAGGCGACCTTGGCGGCCAGTAGTGGAACGCGACATCGGTACACCCTTTACGGATGATCGATCGTTGTGGCAGCTCAGTTGTTAATTAATGACTTTACTTGTAGGTGAACTGAATTGTACCTGCTGAAATGGAGTACGTCAAACGCCTTTTCTTTTCTTGCTGTATTATCGCCTTCACGATTCGCTGCGCGTTGGGGAATGAATGGGCGGGTGAGCAAGTGAATTAGCTTCACTAAGGCCACCACTACCAGCTACGACATCAGGTAGCAGCTTGCAGCTGGTGCCAAGGTGAACTTCTGGTTTTGATTCGTAAGTTCATGTTCATTATACATTGCCTGAAACGTGTTGTCCGAATAGTATCATCGATTACAGTTGCTATGGTGTGGCATCACCACGATTTTGTCATGGAACAAAGAAAATAGGGTGCAGGATCAAATGAATCGCGCTTCGTGTTATTTCACCGCGATGATCGTGTTAATACATACCAACTGCGGTTCGTGCATTAGCCAATGGCGGCCATGTGCAGCACATATATGGGATTCCTGGGACTTCTGGTTGTTACAGAAGGTACGGCGAGAGCCCTGGACTACGCCTATATTATTGCTAACTTCTTGTATCCCTCCATGACACATGTCTTTTCCTCCAAGGTTAATTTCTAGCAATATATGTCAGAAGCACATAATCGTACTACGGTAGTTTGAGGCTGCGTGACGATGTGATGGAGCTATTTTCCTATACCGAAGAGGCCCCGAAATAGTTCAAAATGGATCATATCAGGTGTGTCATCAAGATTTAGCCCCCTTCTCGTAAAACAGGGCTTATGAAACCATCCTCTAAAGTCGGGTGCCATCCACCTCCATCCATGTACGAAGTATTTGTAGAATGCACGCTTCACGAAATTAGAGCAGTTGTTTTGCAAAGGTATAACAAAACACTGTTAAACGTTTGGTCACATATTTTCAGGTACGTATTTATAACAAAATTTAAAAACAAAAAATTGGCTCAGAAACGTGATCTCAAAAAGAAGCGCTGCACACTCATTGAAAGTTTAAGGACCTGCGTTGGGAAGTACTAGTTACGACAGGGAAGTTCAGTCATTCTGTAGGATAATAGGGTGTGGGTATAAAAAAAGGGACCCAGGAGCAAGTAGAGGTGGAGAAAGTGTTGGGGAGCTGTGCTGTGGGGTAGGATAGGGTGGGAAAAGCTAGAGCTAGTAGGTTGGATAAATACTGGAGCCGATTTCATTGTCTAAAAGAGGATAATGGTTGAAATTTGATTGGGATAGTTTGTGGAGTGTTTGTAGGTATGGGATTGGTGATCTGTGTTGGCAGAAGCGCGTCAGCACATATGTATTAGAAATTAAGTGGGAAACAATATGGCTGTTGTAGTTGGACCGGATTATATTTTAGGCTGTACCGAAGTGGTCAGTGTGAACGAGGGCATGTGGGAATTGGATGGCATGGTAAAGTATCATTGAGAGGGAGGGTAAACAGTTTCGGATTATAAGTCAGACTGCATGCTGTTCGAAGATTTGGAGAGAGTGATAGAACTTGGTAGGACGGTTATGCAGACAACGTTGTTGGAGGAGAATTTTTCGAATGAAAGTTTGGTAGATCTGGAGGAGAGTGAAGAGATGCAATCTCTTTCAATAGCGTATTAGTAACTTTAGGGTTTTTGTTGGATGATGGGCTTATCATGTTAGTTTTCTGTCGAGTGTAATCAAAGGTATTTTAGGTTGTTAGTTCGTAGGGTAGGATAGTCACAAATGGTTAGGTAGTTGTCAATGGGACGGAAACTGTGGGTAATTCGTCTCGTAATAGCTGCCTGGCATTTTGGAAGGAATTATGTTCAGAAGCCAACGCTTAACCCATGAAGTAAACTGGTTAAAGTGGAGTTGGAAGGATCTTTGGGATTTCTGGAATGCCGGTCTCGGTGGCCGAGCTTTTCTAGGCGCTTGAGTCCGGAACCGCGCGACTGCTACGGTCGCAGGTTCGAATCCTGCCTCGGGCATGGATGTGTGTGATGTCCTTAGGTTAGTTAGGTTTAAGTAGTTCTAAGTTCTAGGGGACTGTGACCTCCGATGTTAAGTCCCATAGTGCTCAGAGCCATTTGAACCATTTGATTTGATTTCTGGAATGTAGGGCAAAAGCTAGAAAAGTGATGTCATCATTTTACTAAATAAGGCAACCAGGAGAGGGTTGTTTCTGATATTGAGTGTGAAGGATAAACAGATAAGAAGGGGGACAGAGCTCCTGGGCACAGCTGCGGACTGCCAAGTTCGGCGAATAAGTAGGTGATACAGCTCATACTATCCACTACAGATGTGGATAAGGTGCTTCAGAACCTAGTAACAAAGGAATGTCATAATAAACTACCAAACTGAAACAACAAGATTTACTAAACAGAATCCACTATATGCTGAGTGTTTCATTCAATACGAAGGAAGTAACGTGGCTAATATCCTTTTATATGGCCTCTGTTCCGAACAAAATGGCTGTCATCACGGGAGGAACGACACGAGAAACAAGTAGAATTAGTGCCACCGAGGATAGCAGTCTGAGCCGTTGATTTATGATTTCTAATTATTCCTAGGATCACTTCAGGTAGATTTCAGGGTGGCTGTTCAGTAGCATTGTCCTGTACGTATCCTAGATCTTTTGTAAATTCTGAAGAATGCCAAACTTCTTATTGTCAGTTGC
This sequence comes from Schistocerca americana, assembly GCF_021461395.2. Classification (NCBI taxonomy): domain Eukaryota; kingdom Metazoa; phylum Arthropoda; class Insecta; order Orthoptera; family Acrididae; genus Schistocerca; species Schistocerca americana. Next base: position 663,526,137 of record NC_060130.1, read on the forward strand.
TGATAGAACGTTGGCCTGTAGTAAGACACATAGCTTGGTACACTGTAAGAACTAAGCGCTGTTAAAAACGCGCTTCCAATTTCCATCTACGATTATAGTTGCATGGTAGAAAATTCAAAATAATACTGGAGAAAAACAGTACACTAAAAACATGTGAAGTGCTCCTCATTCAGGTTGATCTCCGAGACCACGGTTTTAGTTTAAGTAACTTACCTTGCGGAAAAAGGCCCGGTGACGAGGTTACGCCTTGTGACATCCGGTTTATCGCCTTGAGATTGTAGCTGTGCGAGCCACATGCACGCAGCGCAAACATAAAAATAATTAACCAGCGATGTAACGGAAAGGTGTGAGGCCGGCCTCGAAGATTTGTTGTCTTGTTTTCGTTCATTTCTCCCTGAGATTCGTATTATTCATGGCCAGTGGAGAATGGGCAATGTGCCCACAACGGAGCATAACACTGACGTTCTATCTGAGGTATCACGAAAAGGGCTGTGTGAACAGAAAGATAACAGACGGTTTTTGAGCGCAGATTCACTGCTCTGTCACTCATATACGTACGTTGCTTAACTCGAACTTATTCTGAATTACTTGACGATTATGTAGTGGTGGTCATAAACGTATTGTGTAAGCGGTAAGCCACTGATTCAGCAGTTTGATGGTTTCCTTTGTAAATTCGTATCATTGGAGGATCCAACTAGCAAACTTGGCTTTTTTATCTCCCGAAATGCAAGTGGTATCTGTGTGATGTAATAGACGTTTATAATCAGCTGCCTGCTGAGCCTGAAAGGACTGCATTCTTTCGTAAGAGTGGTATTTTTAAGGAGGCCAGAAAAGTTACCAAAGATGAACGTCTCATGGAGAATAGCTGTCACGCCTCAGTATAAAATCTTACTTGCTTAGTCACCTGGCTACTAATGGCACATAATTGGAATATTACGGAGAGGGAAGCAGAAATAAGAAGATAACTTTAATTAATCGCGATTCTCATATGAGGAAGCAACGTTCGAATTCCACAGTTGCCAGCTGATTGGGTGCTGGGGCATCCAGCAACCACTGTCGCAGCGTCCATCACTCGAAGCCGACCCACTGATATAATTATTCGACGATTAAAGTATGCAGTCCCGGCACTTTCAAAATCATCGATCATAGCTTAATTTGAATTTCCACTTATACAAGCGGCACGTTTTATAAACTCGTTCCGAAGGAAACCTTGGAGCAGATAGGACAGGGCAGCGCTAATTGAGACTGACTGTTTCGCGTGGGCTTGGCAACAGCTTCAAGCCTGCTATTTACTTTATGCATCTTCCGTGCTGTCAACGGCGGTAACGCCCTTGCAAAAAGTTAGGCGCCTGAAAACGTGCAAAATCGATCAGACTAATTCCTGGTATACTCGTGTGACACTAATAAAACATAAAAATATGGAGCAGCCTGTTATTTGACTGAGTATCAACGACTCTCGCGTCATAACAAGAAAGTTATCATTATAACCCAAATTTGGGGTCGTCTATAATTGACACAGTTTCATAGCCCGCAAACAGTAGTTTATGCAAATTAGTCTTGGCAAGGTGCCAGAAAAGCGTATCGTTTCTGATGCTTTCTAACAAACTATATTTCCACTCCAGTGTTGTTAGAGGCGAACAAATATAATATATTTACTATTATTTTACACCAGAAGGCGGACAAAGAGTACAAGTTATTTTAAAATATTACATTTACGAATACATTGCGTAAGGCGTAAACTGGAGGTTGGTAAATGGCTTAGAAGCCGTCTGACCAGTTGGAGCGTAGGTAATCTGTGCATTCAGAAAGTCTCGCTTCCAAAAATGGTCAAGAGCTGTGGCCAGTTAGTGGGACACCAAAATATTTTTCGAAAATTTGTGGTAAGGTCTTACGGGACCAAACTGCTGAGGTCATCGGGCCCTAAGCTTACACACTACTTAATCTAACTTAAACTAAGTTACGCGTACCCATGCCTGAGGGATGATTCGAACCTGCTATGGGGGAAGCCGCGCGGACGGTGACAAGACGCCTAAGACCGCTCGGCTACCCCGCGCGGCCAAAATATTTTCTACACCTTCTGTAGATATACAGGGTGCTCTAAATTTCCCCTTACAAACTTCTGGGACTTCTAGACAGGACTGAATACACAATATTTTTAATTGGGACCCACGTGCTACAGCCGTTTGAAAACATGTTTGGCCGTATACGGTAGCCGCGAGGTCTGAGTCGCCGTGTCACGGCCCTTGCGGCTTCCCCCGTCGGAGGTTCGAGTCCTCCCTCGGGCATGGATGTGTGTGTTGTCCATAGCCTAAGTTAGTTCAAGTTAGATTAAGTAGTGTGTAAGGTTAGGGACCGATGACCTCAACAGTTTGGTCCCATAAAACCTTACCACAAATTTCCAGGTTTCCAAAACATGTTTGGCAACAGGTTAGTCATGGCTGGTGACGCTTACATCTGATCGCTTGATGTCATTTGACGTCTGTCCTACCTCTCTGACCTGGTGAGAGCCTCATTCATGTGACTGTGGGTTTTAGAGAAAAATGGCTGAATACACGTTTGCAGAATACTCCGAGAGGGTCCTTCTATATGGTGGCGAAACTCATGGCAACGGAAGAGCTGATCATTTCTTTTATCAAGATCGTTATCCACAACATCCAACTCCATCGCATACCCCTTACGTCACAATTACGTAACGACCTCGAGGAAGGTATACCTTCACCGACAGCAGGCGTGACAATGGTGCTCCAAGAAGACGCCGCACACACGGATTGGGAAAGAGATGGTACAGCACCACGTGCAAGAGAACCCCTCAGTGCGTACACCAGCAGTTACGCATACAATGGATGTTGCTCCCAGCATCGCTGGTATGTTCTGCATGACCAACAACTACATCCATACCACCTCAAAAGGACATTTCAGATGGTTGTAGCACGGAAACGGTACGTTTCCAGACATGAGCTCCAGTTCAAAATTTTGACTACTCAGTACACTCTACAAGTCCTATAAGTTCGTAAGGGGAATTTTAGAGCACCCTGTATACTCAGGAAGTCGCTGTGCAGTGCTTGGGGGAGGCGGGGGGCGGGGGGTACGTCAAACCAATGAGCAATTCTCTACCTTCTACCCTGTTCCATTCGCGGAATGAGCAAGTGAAAAATAACTATCTATATGCCGCAGGACGCGGCCCAGCCTCTCTTCCCTTATTCTTGTGATCTCCGCGCGAGATGTACGTTGGTGGCAGCAGAACTTCATCACGTTCTACTTTGAGTACTGGTTCTCTGTATTTCCTCAACAGGAATTGGCAGCAACAACGTCGCCTTCTTCCATAGATTCGCATTGAAGTCCTCCGAAAGTCTCCGTTACACTTTCTTACGGGTTATACTGACATGTTACGATCCAAGTATTACGTCTCTGAATGCGTTCAGTTTCTACTGCCATGCCACTGAAACAGTTGCAACACTCCGCTCCTTCCATAAAAAGTCGCTGTGCTTTCCAGAGTCTCAAGAATAAAAACCCTTCATTTCTACATAATGGTTCATTACAAATGCTCTATCGATGTCTGCCTTGTATACTGCAGATCTCCACCTTCCATTCAAAATTAGAAGACTCACACACTATAAGGTGCAGTCAAATGAAAACAAAACAGATAGAAAAAACTAAGTAAACTGTTTGTTATTTCAAAATATTATTTTAAATCGCACTAATTGTTAAATCATTTATCCCATTGTGAGACAAATGTTTGCCGTTGTCTGCTTTTTTTCAGAGCTCCAAAAATATGGAAATCGCACAGGGAGAAATCGGGACTGTATAGATAAATGGAAATGTCGTGTGGCTAGGGTATCCCGTCAGGTAGGCCGTTCGCCTGGTGCAAGTCTTTCGAGTTGACGCCACTTTGGCGACTTGCGTGGCGATAGGGATGAAATGATGATAAGGACAACACAACACCCAGTCCCTGAGTGGAGAAAATCTCCGATCCAGCCGGGAATCGAACCCGGGCCGTTATGTATGACATTGCGTCGCGGTGACCACTCAGCTACCAGGGTCGGACACTGTATAGATGATGTGTAAGGGCTGCTAAGCGAAATCTCAGCAGCTTCCTCGAAACAACCTTGGCAGCATGCCAGAGGTCATTATCCTGCAAGAGACTGATACCGCCCGTCAGCACTCCTGGGCGTCTGAAGTTGATGGTGCGTTTCTATTTTTGTGAGGTGTCCACGCTAGGAAATGGTGTCAGAGGGCATCATTCTGATGCAGGATAATGTCCGCCCTCATATTGCAAGGTTGTTTCGAGTACGCTGCAGAAATTTCATTGGGAAGGCCTTACACATCCTCCATACAGTGTCTATCTGTCTTTATGCAATCCCCAGATTTTTGGGGCCCTGAAGAAAGACATTCGTGGTCGTCGATTTGCTCCGGATGAAGAGGTACACGCCTAGGTACAATCAAATATTTTTCCATGAAGTTGTCTACCGTCTTGTCTCACACTGGAATAAATGTATTAACCCAACAGCTTTGCGTCCGCAATTTTGTAATGTATGGCAGCAACGGTGAGTGATTGCGCAGGTGGTAGGTCGTAAGTGTCATACAGTAAACTTAGGCATTTGTAATCATAATGACGTTAAAATATTAGTCGCTCTGTAAGTGCATCATAGTTATTCTCTATTGAATATGTCAAATTACGAGCCCCGTTCTCGTCAGTTGCGGGAAAATGAAATCTGCGGCTGAGGCTCATAAAATGCTGGATAAGGCCTATGATGAGGCAACTATAAGTGAAACAACGTGCAGAGAACGATTTCAACGCTTCAATAACGGTGATTTTGACGTCGAAGCCCGGCATGACGGTGGAAGAGAGAAAGTTTTCGAAGGTGCAAAATTGTAGACATTGCTTGACTACGACGATTAAAACAGTCACAGGGGATGGAAAACAACTGATGCGTTTGAGCCGAGCTATGAAAGACAAACGGCCACAATACAGTGACAGACATGAAAAGGTGATTTTGTTACATGACAATGCTCGATGTCATTTCGCAAAATCCGTCAAAACATACTTGGAAATGTTGAAATGGGAAGACCTACCCCACCCGCCGTATTTTCCAGACATTGCCCCCGCTGACTACCACCTTTTTCAATCAGTGGCACACAGCCTGGCTAGCCAGCCAGCCCTAGCGGTCATGTGAACTAGTGCAAAACTGAATCGATTCAAGGCTCTCCACAAAGGACGTTCAGTCCTTCCGCCAGAGGATTTGTATGCTACCCAAAACGCAGGAGAATGTGGCGGCCAGCAATGGCCAAGACTTTAAATCGTAAAGTTTGTGCAAGTTTTTCACAATAAAACCTCGAATTTCGAGAAAAAATATCAGAAGCAAAGTTGTAGACCTAATATTAAGAGTCATAGTGATTACTTTTGAAGTGATAAACAGTTTACTCACATTTTCCGTCTGTCTCGTTTTCATTTGACTGTCCCTAATATATCCAAATCCTTTCCTGTATTGTCTGTTGTGGGCGACAAAATGGCTTGGCTCTGAGCACTATGGGACTCAACAGCTATGGTCATAAGTCCCCTAGAACTTAGAACTACTTAAACCTAACTAACCTAAGGACATCACACAACACCCAGTCATCACGAGGCAGAGAAAATCCCTGACCCTGCTGGGAATCAAACCCGGGAACCCGGGCGTGGGAAGCGAGAACGCTACCGCATGTGGGCCACAGCTCTTCGCTAATTTTAGTGCAAAATCTAACGAAACTGAGTACTGGTACTGAGTTCTGTGGGTACAATGAACGAAGATGAGCTCATGAGCATCACAGTTTTCCATTCTTTTGTGTTAGCGCCAGTGTAAAAGCGACGCTTATTTGGGCGGTATGTCGATATCTAGTCCTCTTTGAGTTGTGAATTCCAATAGAATCGCGGCGCGCCTCCGTGGTATAAGAAACTCCTGCAGCAATGCATACAGAATAATCGGTGGACAATAGGTGTACTGTGCGACTAAATACGTTCTGGAAATTTCATATGATACAATGTAACGCATATTTTAAGGAAGTGACGCCCCACAGCTCATAAGTGTTAGAAAAATATCATGATCACCGCCTCGAGCTGCTGACGAAATTCTTTCTCTAAAAACCAGTTTCTGTCGACAGACCAGCATCTACTTCTTAAAAGCATTTACAGCATCATATTAGAATTATACAAAGTAATGGACGTCGGATAATAAAACCACAAGTTTTTCACTGTTTTTACATCATAATAAATTACATCGTCAATATATAAACTGTGCTAGGCAGTGCACTCTTTCATGTTTATCAGCAATTGGCGTTACCGCTACGAAAGGCCGCGCACCACATACAGCAGACTGTACAGCTGATCACTGTTTAGCACAGTTTATTTATTAACTGTGTCATTTCTATTGCGATGTGACAATACTGACAAATTCATGGCTTTATTATCTGACGTCAGTGATTTTATGTTCGCCTAAAATTATGCTGTTTATGCTTTTAAAAACTAGATGGCAGTCTGTCTACCGAAACTGGTTGTTTAGAAGAGAATTTTATCAGCAGCTCGAGGAGGTAATCGTGACGTTTCTCAAATGCAACACACATTTGGTCAGCTACCTCTCGCCCTACCACATAATTCGAACTGTACGTTTTGCCTTACTGCTCTCCAGATTTTCGTTGTTGTTCTGTGTCATGGTTCTATATTGAATTCTGCGTGGAATTTAGGATGTAGACTACTGCAACGCACCCCATTAGTTCTGTACATTTAGTTTTATTGTTCCAGAGGCTGGTGTTGAGCTGTCTTCTGTGACGTCACTGCGTCATTGGTTGTTGGCGTCGGTAAGTGTTTACGGTTGGTAATTGAAAGGCGTCAGGCGGATAAGCAACCCGAGCGTGCTGGTTATGTAATTTAATGAGGCCGGGTTAACATAATGATGGTTATTGGCAGTTTCATTACTGCAGATTTTCTCAAGTTCCGGCGAATGTCGGCAGTCACTCACAGTGGACCAAAACAGTGTTACTTATGCAAATTAAATTCGTCACTGTGTTCTTGTACATAGTTGTGTTCAAGTGTAGAATGAGCCTATCAGGAAAGTCAAGGTGTAGGAATTTTTATTGAGTTTTCAGTTAAAATATTTAGTTTCCCATGCACCAAAAGGAAGTTTATTCGTCTTACTAGGTACAGCTGGACCCACCAAGAGTGGTTTGCAAGGTTGCCTGCCAGTCTTGAGGGGGCCTAGAGGTGATCACGCCAGAAATGCACGTTTGTCATTTCGGGCTTAGGCCCACAGATGAGTTAGGAAGGAAACACGCCCTAGTTAGGTGGATTCCAGTGCAATACAAAACTTGTAGCTTGCAGCCGACGCTATTCGGAAGCGGCCAGCAATCAACACTTCATTTAGTCCGGGGACAAACAGCCTCTACTGAGGGGACGACTTTACTTAGCTCGTAGGCCACGCTGATTTATACAATAAACTAATATGACCAGTGGACTTGAGTTGTGGCCATAGATTATACTGATTGATACTGGAAGTGGGAACCTATATTGAACCACATTAAACTATCTTACCAGTGACATGAGTACGAAACAAAAATATTTCCATCAGCTAAATAATTACTCATTATATATCGTAAGGTTCGATGTTACAGACGCTAGCTACCTTATATGACTTTGTGTGATATCAGAACTGAAGAATGCATAGCCTGTAAATCAGAGTTTTTGTAGAGAACTTTATCTTAAAATTTGAAATTTTCCCGGCGAATCAACTGTTCAAAAAGATTTCGGGCATGCAGCTGGTCGTCGTAAACTTCATTGCACGATATTTCGGCTGGACAACTGCCAGCCATCTTCAGAAGAGCCGAACGAGAACTGACGAAGACGTTCTCCTCTCCGTCTTGTATAGTGCGCTGGTAGTACTGCCGCGCATGTGTTGCAGCCGCAGAGACAGAAGGTAGACCCAATGCACGTCAACCTGGATCCGTATGCACTGCTATCATGGTATCATGTTCTATTACAATCGAAATATAACGGCATACCAAACCCATTTTCAGCTCTGTTCGAACTCACTCATATCTTTATATGGGAAACTTTCACGTCGATAACGGGCTGTCACGTTTGCACTTGGTTTGACAGTTGTTTTCTGTCTGAGCTTCGAGTAATGCTGACGTTCCCATAGAGGATGCTGATAGAGCTGCGTGTGCTCAGTATCTGCACACTCTAAGTCGTGCTTATCTGGTGGGATGTTCTGGATAGCTCTCGTGTTCAAATTCGTTCGGGACCTTTTTCTGGGATTAAAACCTTCAAGAATTTTATTTATGAGAATGTATAAATCGCAGAGAATTGCGTATGGTATAACCTCCTGCTACTGGAAGAGTGACACTAAGATTTTTACAGTAACTTTTTAAGTGCTTAACACATTGCACTGAACTGCAAACACAGAAATTCAGTCGCTAGCGAGCATCAAGTGTTGCGGTTAGAGAAATCAAAGGACTTATTTGGTCAGAAACTGAGCCATTTTACTTCTGACAGGTAGAGAATTTCTGCCACTTGGAACAAATAAAGAACTGGAAAAGGTTACGATCTTGGATTTACTGCAGAAACTTTGTGTTTCGTGTTGAAATAAAATATAAAGATTAGCATGCGTGAGTACCAGTTAAAACAGTGATACTGAACAAAATTGTTTCTTTAACACGTCTAATATAGTGGTAAACAATACGACAACACCTGAAACTATGGTACGCTGTACAAGGCATGGCTCATAAAATAGCTGATAGCGTTCTGTAAGGCAGAATAATAGGGGAAAAACCTTTGAAGATAAGACATATAGTGCTGAAACATGTATGGCTTCAAGAAAACCAAATGAGTTGTGTCTTGCATAAGGCGGAAAGTTTCTCCAATTATAGAAGATTATCTGAGGACCATGTCTTCTGCTAATAATTTATCCGGTTCAAAGAGCCACGGAAGACACTCTGCCATGTATCCGTACGCAAGTAAAACAGCACTGTAATTAAATTCTCCACAGTAAGCGAGATAAGAAAAGAATCATCACCTTGAAGTCAGATACGTAGCTACAAACATCTGTGACCTGTCTGATAAAAATTAGTCGTTGTGTGGTAAAAGATACGCCCTGTTAGCCTTAATGAAGGGAATGTGCCATATAAGTTACCCTCAGGCTACAATTTTACGCAGTCCAAGCTGAAAATTACACCAGATTCCTCTTAAGTGGCTTTATCCGAAAAAGAATCCCGCACAAATAAACCTAACGCCATAAATGTCAGTGTAAGTAATTTGTAAGGAGTACGGACAAACCTGAAATTCACTTCCAATTTGTGACGACTACCACATCGAGCTGTGCAGGAATGCGTACGACTCTTGCGGCAAAATATCTACAGCCTGCGTCTGTGTCACTACAAATTGCTGTCCCAACCTCTTCCAGTGTTGCTGGATTCTCGCTATTGTGTAACAATATCTACATATATAAAAGGAAACAAGATATACATGTCTTAAAAGTGCTCGATTTACAGTCAGTGCCGACATCATTGCAAATCAGTTCAGCTCAAACAGCATTTAGTAATGTTTTTGTGCTTGTTTTTCAGCATTACACTTGTACAATTATCAAACGAAACGTTAACTATTTTCTTAACGCGTATATATGGCGAATAAGCTAGAAGCAGTAGTTAAATAAATCTTGAGCTCAAACTGGCTGACGGATTTGTGGTATCGTGTTACACTTAGATGCTCAATTATGTAAATGAATTCTTGAAATAATTCTTATTAACTTTATTTGAGAATATTTTTGACACAACGTATTCGTAATATCGACTTGACTTTCAAATTGTGATAGTTTCCTATGATAAACACGTATGCTGGAACGTAATGGTACACAGTATTTCCTATACGGCTTAAAAATGCCGTTGATTGATTTTATGATTCGATAACAGACATGATTGCTCCGTATTTATACAATGTTGAAGACAGGTTTAAATAATGGAAATAACAGTATGATTAGGAATTAATTTCTTCTGGACCACTAAACACGTCAGTTTATCATGTGCGTAATCAGAACTTGTTCCATGTTGGACAGACTATCTAGCTGTTCCCGACGAAACGACAGGATTGTTGTTTAGCGCCTCCATTTTCTTCTCGTCACTCCTTGTGATTATGGCTCACGACGTTCACGTCTGTTGTTCCTCAAATCGGTCTAGAACTGGGGAACAGTAGAGTGAAATGTGCATTGCAACTTTAGTTGGTACAAAACATCTGCACAGAAGTAAGAGAAATCAGTGAAGCTGAAGTCCAGTTTTACAGTCGTGTTGCGCACTTTGGAAAAAAAAAAAAAAAAAAGAAAATATACTGAAGAATCAGTTGCAGATTAAAACCGGTGTTGCGACGTCAAGCGCAATAATTTTAAAGTTCAGTGAGCACCAATTCCTGGCCGATAATCTCATTTAGATACCAATACTACAATAATAACATGATAAACATTCGTAAGCTTGTTAATACGTGCTTGACTGATTCGGTAAAAGCGGGTAATTTGAATTGTATATCCTGCTTAAGAAGCTTGTAGCTTCATAAACTTCGCGGCAATTTTCACAGCAGATTGCGCGCCAAATGCTTGTCATCAGTACGATATATTGTGAGCCACCACGACCGTTACGTGACGCAAAACGCTGTGACCTTAATACCTGCTTCGGCTCAACCTACGTCTTATTCCACGTTATATACAGAGATGGATGGGATCTAGATCAAGGTGCGGTCTGTGTACGGCTCACGTCGCCTCCATGTGAACAAGTTACAGCAAAGGTACACCACTCTTACATTAGCTGGTCTAACGTACTTCGGCTGTGGTATTTGCATTGAGTACGACCCAGAACGATCTTGAAGTATAAATTGATTGTACTTCGCTGTAACTGAAATAACATCACTGGTAATTACACATTAGTCGCCTGAGATTTATCTTCGAGCGAGAGAGTGGGTATTTACGCAAGTGTGTCCTAGTTCACAGTGAAACACGTATGTTCCTAATTTATTGCTGCGCATGTAGTGCGGCATATATAACTCACGGACCCCCGTAGTGCAGAAATCTAGCAGCCAGCTGCTGATGCCGAAGCATCTTCTTGACTGAAAATAATATTTCGTTGTTTTCTCTGAAATTTACTATGTTCTGATGTGAAATGAAAGGCGATGCATTGAAGGAGAACTGAGCTTGAACTCCTACCATACGAGACTACCTAAAACCACGAACTGAAGTTTTGCACCATTATTACTTGCTTGGAGAAGTAAACCAGTGAATTTAAGGCCCTTCCTTCCGGTACTTCCAGTCTTGGGATGTTGATGATACAGTTTATTGTTTTGGAGTTTCACACTATTCAGAGCAGAATATAGGTTTTATTTTATTTACGGTCCACATTAGCATCTACACACAATGGAGAATCATCGTAACTTCATAATTGCACAAGGGAGAGAATGGAATGAGAATCATTGGGAGATCCCCATTGTGTGTTTACTTGTTGCGTATCAGTAACTGTAGTGCAAAACGAGTTTTCGACCATGACATGACTGTAAGTAACAAGTTATTAGTGAATGCTAATTTTTCCAACACAATTCTCCGAGTCATATAAGACGTTGCAATCTTTCTCCACGTCGTTTTAAGATATTTGGTAGAATATTCCTTGGATAATAAAAGAAACATGCCATCTTTGATAGCAAGTCAACGGATCTATCTGCATATAAGTGGAACTGGGCCCACTGTGTTTACGGTGTGTCATGTCGGTAAGGAGTAAGCAAGGTGATATGTACGATCTAACAAGCTGCTGTGTGATCTCCTCAGCTAAAATTTCGGGTCTCGTCAGCTGTCATCATCTTCTTCTTTATTTTTGCCCCTGGAGTAGAGAAACTGAGGTCTTTCTACTGAGAAGCCGACTTGATTTGCTGACTTTGAACCACCGCCTGTCAGAATGATGCCCACCGATTTTTATCAGTTCCATTCTAGACGACCGCCGCTCCAGGTTCTGAGGGATTCGGGCAGAATGTTATTGCACTGTGCCTGGCAACGTGCATCTCAGAAATGGCGAAGCTAGCCAGCTGTTCGCATGCTACTCTGGTGAGTATTCCTGGGAAGTGGTCGATAGACGATAAAACAAAGAGTAAGCAACGAGGTGTTGGATGTACACACCTAATCACAGCAAGTGAAAGACGGAGGCTTACCAGCTCTGTAATGAGGGACAGGCAGAATTGTCGCCAGAGTACAGTGCTGTCGCAGGCGCCAGTATTTCGAAGGACACGGTTCAGAGCACATTGCAAAATATGTGGCACCGCAGCGGACGTCCCCGAAGCGTTACCGTGTTGACCCAACGTCACCGTCAATCACGATTGCGGTGGTCTCGGGATCATCGAGAAGCGTGAATCAATGAAAACGTGTCACCTTGTCAGACGAGTCGTGTTACACTAGATCGATGGTCCTTTCCAAATACGCCGTCATCCATCCAAAAGGCTGCTTGATACATCCACCGGCCGCGGTGGCCGAGTGGTTCTAGGCGCTTCAGTCTGGAACCGCGTGACTGCTACGGTCGCGGGTTCGAATCCTGCCTCGGGCCTGGATGTGTGTGCTGTCTTTAGGTTGGTTGGGTTTAAGTAGTTCTAAGGTCTAGGGGACTGATGACCTCAGATGTTAAGTCCCACAGTGCTCAGGGCCATTTGAGCCATTTGATACATCCACCGCCACCGGCCTACAGACGCCAGCCGATGGGAGCAGTATTATGTTAGGGGCTGGGGGTGACATACGCCTGGGTTTCCACGGGACCAGTGGTAGTAGTGGAAGGCACTATGACAACTGTGGATTACCTGAACGTTACTGTGGGCCACGTGAATCACTTTATACTTGATGTCTTCCCTGACGGCAATGGCATCTTCCATCAGGATAACGGCCAGTGGTAAAACGCCAGAATCGAGCTTCAGTGGTCTGAGCATGATAGTGAACTGACTTTGCTGTCTTGGCCACCAAATTCGCCGGATCTGGACCCAAATGAACGCATCTAAGACGGTATCGGGTGCCAGCTCCGCGCCGACAAACCACCGGATCGTAATTTACGGGAATTTCGTGATCTGTGCTTAGATATATGGCGCCACATTCTTCCGGAGACGTACCAAAGACATTTTCAATACACATTACGCACAATGACTGCTGTATTGTGTACCAAATGGTTCAAATGGCTCTGAGCACTATGCGACTTAACTTCTGAGGTCATCAGTCGCCTAGAACTTAGAACTAATTAAACCTAACTAAGCTAAGGACATCACACACATCCATGCCCGAGGCAGGATACGAACCTGCGACCGTAGCGGTCGCTGGGTTCCAGACTGCAGCGCCTAGAACCGCACGGGCAAAGGTGGATCAATACGCTATTAAGCACATGGCCATAATGCTCGGCAGTGTATGTCTTACACACAGCGTATGCGTCTTTCCAGTGCAGTAACGAAAAAGCGTGATTTTATAACGTGAGAAATAGCGTCAGATATCAGAAAATGCTCCAGATTAAACAATGCATGAAGCATACCGACAATTTGTTGAAGAGAGGTAGCTTATGACAGTCAACACGACATCGTTGTTTAACCGCCCAAAATATCGGTAAATGTGTGAGGAAGTTCTGCTAAAATCGTCAAATCTATTTCAGTGTTGTAGGAAGATTTTGCCTTTTCCTGATGTTTTTCTCTGACAAAATCCTTTGTTCAGATTGCCGATATCTACTCAAATTAATCTGTTATTCATTATATTGCTTACGAAATGAGCCTAATGTATCTGTAAGAGAGGTATTTCGGAGGTGCAAGCGGTTTTTTTAAAATAGTCTCACCGAAGAAATATAACAGTTTTGTGTTTAAAGCTGAGAGGGTGCGGCACATCAACAGGAAAGCGGAATTAAAGCTGTGAGGACGGCCCTGAGTCGTGCTTGGGTAGCTCAGTCGGTAGAGAATTTGCCCGAGCAAAGGTCCCGAGTTCGAGTCTCGGTCCGGCACACAGTTTTAATCTGCCAGGAAGTTTCAGGAAAGCTAAAGTTTAACTTTTCATTGGCAAAGGTTTATCACCACTTGAGTTGGCAGAGGATGGGAAGGGAATTGACAAAGGCATTTTTTAACGAACAATTAATCCCCACCCTCCACCCCCCACCCCATTTAATGAGTTTAGAGTATCTTTATACGTCATTTTTGCTCCGTTATTTAGAAATTTATATGGCATGAAAACACATCAACGACACGTTTCGAGGACAGGCACTTACACTTCCTGGTGCATGCAGTTGCTTCCTATACAGCTTCCCATGGTCGATTCTAAAGGGTGTGATACTTGTTCCACCATTTTGTTTTATAATATGAGGTAAACCACGGAAAACATAAATAATGGTATCGAACAGAAGTTGAAACTCCACTACGCCACAGCATGAATCCGGCGCTATAACAACGACGCCATCTCGCTTGCCGATCTCTTTAAAACGGGAAAATTACGTAGTTTTAGAGGCATTTGGGTAAATAATGCCTGACATTGTTCAAAAAGTTATGCTGCTTCTTGCCTAGAAAAATGAAAAGAAACTTGATTTACGATAAGTAGACTCCACTTTAAATTCACCTGCTTACAATTTGAGGATACAGCACCTTCTCAGAGACTGCGGACAGACTAATGAATTTTAACAGAATTGGTTGGTTCTGGGCAAATGAAATTATGCTGGAAGAGAGAAGGTAAACAGTACGCGGAGAGCGGAGAGCACACAGACAATAAAGGAGAGAATGCTTCGAACTCCCCACAGAGGAGCAAATGAAACATTGTTTTTGATGATGGGCAACCGGTGCACTGTAACAGATACAGTCTGCAGGGCGCCAAGCTGCAAAGATAAAGTTTATTTGTAGCTATGCAAATCAAAGCTCTTGTTATGTATTTGGGTACGCATAACCTTCAATCTTTAACAAGCACTGGTCATTCTGCTGTTTTCCATAACTAGAACAACGCAGTGACGGCGTACATGTAATGTAGGTACTAGCAAACAGTAAGAGGAGATTGGTTATTTCGTAAGGCACGCGGCAGGGGCTGTTGTAATTACCACGGTGGATACGGTAACAAATGCGTGTACAGGGAGTACACGACGCGGAACAGCGGGCGGCGTGGCTGAGATGAATTGCGAGAGCCTCGCAAAGCGGGCCGTTCGCATATTGCCGACTTCGTTATTTCCAATCATGCGTTGTTACAGCGTGTTTTGTTCTTGTTGTGACACGCATTATGAATATTCAGTATCTCGAACGAAACCCCGTGGTTCCTGATTACATTATCCCGCTTTTAGCGTTTGCATTTCAAATCCGCTTTTGGGCGGTTCAGGAGTGACATGATGGCGATGTTTAGAGAAGCAATCCCCCGTGGCCTCGCTGCCACCTCGTCTGTACAAAACGGCTCCAGATTAGCGGACTCCGACTGCAAATCCTTCTCCGGAATATCAGAGGGTTTTCACACCACTAAGCAAACACATAGCAAAATCCCGTCATTAAGTATTCGTTGCTAATTGCATTTAATAGCACTAATAAAGTTCTTCTGTCACAGTCTTTCTAATGTTACGGCTACATGAAGCGTTTCGCTGACATAAAGGAATAACCGTTTTTCAATGAAAGAAAGTTCGTGATACATTCCAGAAGCTCTTCATCACTCATTATAAATAATAACACGTAATTATTTACCTGAAAAACAGTTTGTGCCTGAATGATAACTTTTTGCTGTACTGGATGACAGCCAGTTGCAACCGGAATAACAGTTGTTGCATTACGTTCAGACACGTCCATAGGAGACATCTCATCATGGCTCTGAGCACTATGGGACTCAACTTCTGAGGTCATTAGTCCCCTAGAACTTAGAACTAGTTAAACCTAAGGACATCACAAACATCCATGCCCGAGGCGGGATTCGAACCTGCGACCGTAGCGGTCTTGCGGTTCCAGACTGCAGCGCCTTTAACTGCACGGCCACTTCGGCCGGCATCTCATCATGTTTTACTAGAATTTACTGAGATTTATTTGCCCACGTCAACTCAACTCACATATTTTGTGGTTAAATTTGAATCGCCCGATAAATTGCAGGTATCAACAGCAAATTCTGGTACCAGTGTCAAGATCGTTGTTTCCGGGGAGGGCAATCATAAACTAACGTACATACAGATATTATATGAATGAAACAAGATACATTTCCGCGTGATGCATTGTCTCCTGACATGTGAAGGATTTCAGAAAACAAATGATACATGTTGTCTCACAATAACAAAAATGGCTCTGAGCACTATGGGACTCAACTGCTGAGGTCATTAGTCCCCTAGAACGTAGAACTAGTTAAACCTAACTAACCTAAGGACATCACAAACATCCATGCCCGAGGCAGGATTCGAACCTGCGACCGTAGCGGTCTTGCGGTTCCAGACTGCAGCGCCTTTAACCGCACGGCCACTTCGGCCGGCTCTCACAATAACACCATCGCGCAACAAGTGTAGCGCATTTTCAGAAAAGAGGCTTCTTGCAGACATCGTTCTGCCATCATACGAATAAGAGGGATCATCACATTGCGCAATTGAAACGACACTGCAACTGGAAATGTACATCAAAGTTGAAGCAGGCAGGACAGTATAATTCTTGTGGACAAAACCTCTACATTACACACAGCTTCACCGTGAAATCCTGGCAGTGTATAGGCCAAATGCAGTGTCGCAGCCGCAGTGATCTGGAGCCAACAATTAGCCGAAGCCCGCACAGCTGTGTGTGGTGCTGATGGTGAAGGAAGGAAGGTCTTGCACCATGTGATTTCCATCTTTTCGGCCAGTTGAAAGAACGTAAGTGGGGAAGGAAAATTTTCAACGATGAAGACGTTCATATAGCGGTTCTCGAATGATTCCTTGACCAACAAGCCGATTTCTGTTGTCCAGGAACTGAGCTATGATAGGACGTCCCGACCGTTATTTACAGAGACTTGGCGGCTACAATGAAAAATGTCATAGGCCTAAATCTGTGTCACTTTGAACTTTAGTGCAGCATTCTATAAAAGTTAGTTGGCCTGTCATAATAACGGGCATGTTACTTTCTGAATTCTCTTCATACACATTAAATCTTTCTTGATTTGGGACACAGTAACGACATTTTTGCTCCCATATAACTTCATAATTTTCCGGCAAAAGCAAGTTGATGCTAACTTGTACAGAAGACTGCGTCGGTCCTTTATCAGATTGCTGTTGAATCGTAGTAATAATGTGACAAAACGCTCTAGAATGTGATGTACGAGGGCGTGCTGAAAAGTAATTCCCCTGCATTGTTTATGTGAAAACTCTTAAAGCTTTTTAAGTAAAACTAACGTCATTAACATTCTACATGTTTATTTTTCACGTCTACGTATTTTAAATGTCAGCATAGTCATCCTGGCGATGATCACATATCTTTCAACGGGAGACCAGTCTTTTGATAGCGTCACTGTGGAATGTTTGACTTTTTTGACGAAGTCACAACGTCACCTTCACTTGCACCGCTTCATCACTATCAAAGTGAAGTTCTCGAAGGTGTTCTTTAAGTTTTGGTAACAGATGAAAATCGGCTGGGGCTAAGTCGGACTGTATGGAGGATAATAGATGACAGTGAACCCGAGGTGTCCGTTTATTGGAAATGTCGCAACGCTCGTGTGTAGTCTGGCTTTGTCATGCTAAAGTATAGGGTGCGTCGTGAGTGGACGAACTCTCCGAATTTGTAAGTAGATTGCAGCAGGCTATTTCTCACGAAACGACGTGGTTATGTTACACTCCCCATGTTACGCGCTACAATTCTGAGCCCTGCCGTGGCTCTCCGTCTCTCTGGCTCTGTCTCTGAGCACTATGGGACTTAACATCCATGGTCATCAGTCCCCTAGAACTTAGAAATACTTAAACCTAACTAACCTATGGACATCACACAACACCCAGTCATCACGAAGCAGAGAAAATCCCTGACCTCGCCGGGAATCGAACCCGGGAACCCGGGCGCGGGAAACGAGAACGCTACCGCACGACCACGAGCTGCGGACCTCTGCCGTGGCAGAGGGCTGCAAACATGTAGACACGGAGAATAAAAATGTAGAATGTTAATAATATCTTTTTTTAAAAAATGAAAAAAAGCGGCAACGGCCTTGCCGCAGTGAATACACCGGTTCCTGTGAGATCACCGAAGTTAAGCGCTGTCGGGCGTGGCCGGCACTTGGATGGGTGACCATCCAGGCCGCCATGTACTGTTGCCATTTTTCGGCGTGCACTCAGCCTCGTGATGCCAATTGAGGAGCAACTTGACCGAATAGTAGCGGCTTCGGTCAAGTATACCATCCTAACGACCGGGAGAGTGGTGTGCTGACCCCATGCCCCTCCTATCCGCATCCTCCTCTGAGGATGACACGGCGGTCGGATGGTCCCGACGGGCCACTTGTGGCCTGTAGACGGAGTAGCATTTTTTTTTAATTAAAAAAAGCTGTAAGAAATTTTCATATCAAATATTCGGAGGCGTTATTTTTCAGCACACTCTCGTACTACCTCCCAGCAAGTTACTCTTTGAGAATAATCGGCTAACCGTTAATGGATATCTACGTAGCGTGATTCGTTTCTTCAACTGTAAACTTAAGCTACAGATGTGGAGCCATTGTCTATTTGTAGACGAGGGATGAGATTTACGGTCACGAGGCCAGCTCACAACAGACGCTTTCTAGACGTCTGTGTCGTCTAGAGAAGCCGCTGTCCCGAGAGGACTTGCCTGCTGGCTCAGCTAGCAACGGGAGCGATTTGGGGCGAGAAGGCACGCGAGAGAAAGGTGCCGACTCGAGAAGCGACGAGCGGGAAGCGCTCCGTGATTTATGGCAGT
This sequence comes from Schistocerca americana, assembly GCF_021461395.2. NCBI lineage: Eukaryota > Metazoa > Arthropoda > Insecta > Orthoptera > Acrididae > Schistocerca > Schistocerca americana. Next base: position 663,545,008 of record NC_060130.1, read on the forward strand.
GTTGCCCGTGGAGCGGAAATCGGTTGAGCAGGCGGGCCCGTTTTAGTTGAGCGATGGCCGTCCGGGCCGCGGACGTAATTGGTGTGGGAGCGGGTATCAGCGTTACACGCGACAATGCCGGTTTTCTCCGCCGCAGTAAACGTCAGAGCGGCGGACGGGTCGCTCGTAAAGACGCGGACGCGCCGCAGACACGCGATATGCTCACCGCCCAGCGCCCCCTCCCCCCCCCCCCCCCTTTTCCCTTGCATTCACGTCCCGACCGATCGAGATGTGCCCGCCCGATTGCCGTCGCCACTTTTGTCGACGACACCCACCTTTAACAGTTTGACAGCCCTTACGTTCGCACGCATCATTCATCTTCTCGCGGACGGGACCCATCTGCCTGCACAGCAGAGACTACGGGCTGGTGAACAACTGATTCAGAAATAACTGTCGTGTTGGCGTGGTACCGTTACTGTGTTACTGTCACATCGGCGGATGAAATAGTTTTCAGTGACACGGGGGCGACTGTGACGCAACCGTAACGAAGTGTCATGTTTTTTCTGCAGACAGAAAAGTTGTCCGGTAGTAGCGACGATTTTTATGGACTGTTCATTTGCTTAAACCGTTGTTTGCTGTCTTATTGATTCCTCATGGGATTATTTGTAGAAAGTATTTCAAGACAACTTACTCCCGGGGGGTACATACCATAGTAACAACTTCCACAACCGTGTGCCCATATCGCCTGTACAAAAAGTTCGGAGACTGATTTGATTTTCTGGCGTATCAACGACGTCAGTGGAGCAACTAAGGTGACAGCTTGAAATAACAGCTGTAAATAACAGACATGCGTTCGACAGGTCAGTTGCGAGTAGGCAGTGTTGAGTAGTGGGCGCGCGGCCATGCTGTGTCAACGTTGTTGTGTCACAAATGGTGAAACGTCCCCATAGAAAAATTTGTGAATTATTGTGCTCGAAAACCTCTTACGTTATTTGCTTTTCAAACAGCTGAGCAAAACTGAACGTACTCAGACATTACTCTCTTTACTTATTCTGATCTTCACTAAACTGACACACAATATTTTTAGCGAAACGCAATCTGACTTTTAATAATCCCTACAAAAGAATGGCCCTGACTAACAATAACGTATACCTTTCATGAATCACTTACCTCACAAAAATCTTCGTTACTCGAACTACTGCAATACAGCGAGCGCCAATACTGACAGCTAAATAGAAGATTCTAACTACGGAAGGAACTAACTACTGACAGGCATCGTTAGCAAATGAAAGATTTTGATAGAGAACAAACGATGTATTTACCTTAATAGTGTTCAAAAGACATAATATATATATATAATCAGTTCATGACATGCAGTCTTACAAATTTACTGTCTCTGATGGACACACGTCCAGATCATCCGCTCTCAAAACTCCGCCATCTCTCTCCCCACATCCACCACTGCTGGCGGCTCACCTCCAACTGCGCAACGCTACACGCTGTTCACATCCAGCTGCCCAACACTACAATAGCAAACAACAATGCAAACCAGCCACAGACTGCACACAGCACAGCCAGTGATTTTCATACAGAGCGCTACGTGGTGTTACCAATTTAAAAAATTTAAACAGCATACTTACATCTAAACAGCCTACTTACAATGGCATCTCTAAATCATGCGTTCAAGATATTCTCCAGAATATTTCGAAGAAGAGAAAAGAGTGTGCAAGTTTCTCCCGCGCACCTTGACTCCTGAACTAAAACGACGACGCCTGGATGCCTGCAGCGACTTGATCGAAATACAAATGGTTCAAATGGCTCTGAGCACTATGGGACATAACTGCTGAGGTCATCAGTCCCCTAGAACTTAGAACTACTTAAACCTAACTAACCTAAGGACATCACACACATCCATGCCCGTGGCAGGATTCGAACCTGCGACCGTAGGATTGAAATACAAAACGCGAACAATTCTTCTCTGGAAAAAATCATAACGGGTGACGAGATTTAGTGCTATCAATACGAACGTACGACGTAACGTCAACGTGCAGAAATTCACGTGATGGGTCAAAGCTTTGACGGCTTAACCGACATTCAAGCTAGTGTGACGCAGGAGGTGAACAACATCATCTCAAAGACAGTTTCATATCGTTGCACGAACGTTCTGTGCGTTTTACTCAAGTGAGGGGGGGGGGGGGGAGGGGAGACCACGCAGAACACCCAAATTATTAAACCCACCATCTTACCCTTTCTATGTTATTTCATTAATCCAGTCTCAAAACTTTTCGGACTGGCAATTGTTCTCTCGATTTGCTACTTCCACTTTCAGTATGTCTGACTCAAGTTAACATACTATGACGGAAAACGATCTTGAAATTAAACAGCTTACGAATAACATTCGGCTTGTTACATCTTGAATTCATGAAAGAGGTACCTACGTCAATATTAAGTCAATTCTGCTTACATACACACGCACGCTATTCACATTTTTCACTTTAATTTGCCAGTGTCCATTATGATTACGTTCGGACACCGTAAGAAAATGTACAGCTTCATATCGCACAATATTAAAACTTAACGTTAATAATTACTTCGCCACGAATAGCACCAACATTTACGCGCCCCAGTTCGTACTTCTTCACTCTATGAGCCTATCCCGCAAATGAAAGATCTACACACGTTTTCTTGCAGGCGGCAAAAGCTCGACCCACACCCTGGGTAATAGGCATCCCCACACCACTGTGATCCTGGGTCCAGTAGTGATGGTTAAGGGTATGTTTCTATGCATCGTAACGATGTCAACATCCATAATCTTAAAACGCCAGAAAAAGTATGAATATTTCGCTCTGCAGTGAAGTGTGTGCTCTTATGAATTTTCTTGGCAGATATATGTGAAAGTAATTTTTTCCGTTCGTATACTGCTGACGAAATCTTCTCGGGCTTCCATCCGGGTGACTGCGTTGAATTTCACGATGTTTTGATTGGTGTCGCTCACAACATCTTCTGGCGAAGTGTGGAGACTGCGCTGTCGTCGCATACATATACTGAAGTAGCGGCGACTCTCCCCTCCCCCAACCCCATCCGCCTTGCATAGGATCGGCGTCCCGTGGTAGGGGGGCGGACCGCCGTCCACTTCTCGGTGCATTCAGTGTTGCCAAGACTCGCGAAGCGTCAGCTGCTGGGCAGGGACACGCGTATTTCTGTTAGTGTAGGGTTTCGTGCCGAATTTGGCTGGTAACCCTCGTCCCTGTTGACTAGACTGTCATGGAGCCTCATTTCAAATGATTATTCAATAGTGTCCTCCCTAAAGCCACTAACTCTGTACAACATTTGCTGACAGACTAAAGCTTTGTACCAGTTTGTGTCTTTAACCCAGAACCTTTCTGTAAGCTGTCATTGTGGCTCGTGGGTCGTGCCTGGACATCTCAGTTGGTAAGAACACTGCTCGCGAAAGGCAAGGTACTGGGTTCGACTTCCAGCCCAGTACCCAGTTTTTGTATGCCTGGAAGTTTCTCCCCTAGAAAAATTAAGCTTCTTACTTAGCATTAGACAGAACTAAATTCTTAATTTTCCTATTTCTAAAATGATGAAAGTAAGTAATATTTAGCTAACGTTTAAATAAAAGAAAACACACACATCTGATTTAGTGCTTTATTAAAGCAAGAAATAATGCGTCAATGAGACGGTTGGTAACTTTTATTTACAACACTCTTTTTAATATTCGGTTTGGTTTCAGGCAGTGCACATAAGACAAAAATTCACTTTCACACCTTTGAGTTTTGGCGAACGGGATCAGAATTTGTAAGGATAACAACGGATACTCGCCACTACCTTTCAGCAAAATGCTGTCTGTTGCTTTTAATCAATGCCTACTTTTAATAGGCAGTAGAACATATTTCTAGTGATAAATGTTACTTTAAATTGCCTGTGAATGAGCATTTTCCGCTGCTCGTGTCGCGCAACATTGTCAGTACTATAAGCATCGAAACGATCACAATTTTAACTCTTTGTCAGCAAAGCTCGAGTTTTCGAAGAAACTGGCTACACTAATATTCACCATATTCGCTTGAAAGCCGAGAGTGGGCATATTAATTCACCAAAGAAATTTACATGGTAAACCAATTTGGAGATAAATGAATCTGCTCTTTTGGTTCGAACGGAGTTGTGGACAACTGACTAGCGAAACAGTGGGCGATATGGCAGGCGATAACACTCTCGAACCATTGGTCGCGATGTGCCATAGACATAAGAAAGTGAGCAGTTCAGGTACATTGTGCTCATTCCTGACTGCTTACCAAATTCAAATATTGTCGTTCACACATTCAGTACTGAAGCTGTGACTCCGCCGCATAACATCACGCGCTAAAGATTATATTTTACAATTTTAGGCAATAATCGCTTACGTATCTAATAAATTTTGGAATCAGACGGGATTGTTATAACAAATACGAATTTTTAAAAATATCTTAGTTCAATGCGGACTGAACCCTCGCAGCACGATAAGCATGGAGTGGCAGTTTTTCCTACTGTGGTCATCAAAAACTAGCTGTCGTCCGCATAGCCTTCGCAGAGGCATCCTTGACAGTATAATACTACAGTCAAGCAAACGGGTCACATACTCAGCGAAGGACGCAACTTGTCAGGTAGGAGACGCGTCGGCCTTGAAGTAATTATGCCTCACATTTTTCGCCACCTCTTTTGTACCTGCACGACGGTTGTCATCTCTGTTATTAACGGACATCGGATTAGCGAGGCGACATTTGTCTGGCCTTCTTGAACAGATTTGCTCCACAGCCTTGGAAGTAGCCACTATCGTCCACCAGAGGACGAAAAAAAGTTAAGTACGCTAATTATAGCTGCTATTCAAGACGTGTATAAAGTTCGAATGAAAGGATTTAGAATGAACTATCTGGCTTTATATTACAGATGAGCTTGTCAGATTTGTGTTTGTTTATTTAAGTTGTTTGGTCCAACATGTACTTGCGTCAGTGTAAGCAAGTACTGCGCATGTCACACTAGGGAAGCTGTGTGCGGAGTCGATGGTAGATTGTTTCTGGTGGAATACAACTGACAGCCTTGCTGCAACATCAGCCTTACGAAAACGTGTATTTCGGCTAGTGGAGCTCTGAATAAATACGTTAAGTAAATTTCCCCTGAACATTAACCATTTTGATCGTACCTCAGGAAAGTTCTCTTTTCAGTATACTGTATCTAAAAAAAAAAAAAAATAGAATAATTTCCGTATGAAGGCAGCATTCTTACAGAAGCGCGAAAGGTAGTAATGATCTTAAAGCTAGTCTAACCGACTAGATCTTTATTGCACTCTTTGTGAATTTAGCAGCTTCTCACGGAACACTTCCTAAGAAACAGAGTGGCTAACTGTTTAATGAGTCCATAAGTGCCTGTGCAGATTAGTATGTAACTATAAAATATTTTTGAGACACCTCATCAAAAGTGTCCCCAGCAGCCTTCTAACCGTGAAAAGGTGAAGTGCGCACAAACCCCAAATTAATGTGCACTAATAGGTGTCCGGATACATTTGATCTGATAGGTTATGTTTCTGACAATTGGTATAAATGGCAAAGGTTTTGGATTTACTGTAAGAATTGTTCCTCTTCTTTATTCTCTTACTTAAAGTGAACATAATTGCTTCTGTGCGTACCAGTGGTTACTTTGTATATATACACATAAAAAAAACTTTTGCATCGACCCGATTCCTAGAACTCCTGAGGATAGACGTTCCCTGTGGATATTGTATCTCAGTCCCTTTGACCGTTCAGAGATGTCACTAAACCCGCCGAAACATGTAAAAAGCCATGCATGAGCAGCGCCTTTTAGATGGAGGGGGCTCGACAGCCGATCAGTTCCAGTCTGTCCACCAGGAAGGAGGTACACGGCTCATGTTGTCTGTAGTTCAACCATGCCTAGACGGTCAATACCGCGGTTCGATCGCGTCCGCATTGTTACTTTCTGCCAGGAAGGGCTCTGAACAAGAGAAGTGGCCAGGCGTCTCGGAGTGAACCAAAGCTATGTTATCCGGACATGGAGGAGATACAGAGAGACAGGAACTGTCGATGACATGCTTCGCTCAGGCCGCCCAAGGGCTACTACTGCAGTGGATGACCGCTACCTAGGGATTATGGCTCGGAGGAAACCTGACAGCAACCCCACCATGTTGAATAATGCTTTTCGTGCAGCCACAGGACGTCGTGTTACGACTCAAACTGTGCGCAATAGGCTGCATGATGCGCAACTGCACTCCCTACGTCCATGGCGAGGTCCTTCTTTGCAACCACGACACCATGCAGCACGGTACAGATGGGCCCAACAGCATGCCGAATGCACCGCTCAGGATTGGCATCACGTTCTCTTCACCGATGAGTGTCGCATATGCCTTCAACCAGACAATCGTCGGAGACGTGTTTGGAGGCAACCCGGTCAGGCTGAACGCCTTAGACACACTGTCCAGCGAGTGCAGCAAGGTGGAGGTTCCCTGCTGTTTAGGGGTGACATTATGTGGGGCCGATGTACGCCGCTGGTGGTCGTGGAAGGCGCCGTTACGGCTGTACGATACGTCAATGCCATCCTCTGACCGATAGTGCAACCATACCGGCAGCATATTGGCAAGGCATTCGTCTTCATGGACAACGATTCGCACCCCCATCAGCGCACATCTTGTGAATGGCTTCCTTCAGGATAACGACATCGCTCGACTAGATTAGCCAGCATGTTCTCCAGTCATGAACCCTATCGCACATGTCTGGGATAGACTGAAATGGGCTGTTTACGGACGACGTGACCCACCAACCACTCTGAGGGCTCTACACCAAATCGCCGTTGAGGAGTGGACCAACAGTGCCTTGATGAACTTGTGGATAGTATGCCACGACGAATACAGGCATGCACCAATGCAAGAGGACGTGCTACTGTATATTAGAGGTACCGGTGTGTACAGCAATCTGAACTACCACCTCTGAAGGTCTCACTGTATGGTGGTACAACATGCAATGTGTGGTTTTTCATGAGCCATAAAAAGGCGGAAATGATGTTTATGTTGATCTCTATTCCAATTTTCTGTACAGGTTCCGGAACTCTCGGAACCGAGATGATGCAAAACTTTTTTGATGTGTGTATTAGCGATTTTCTATCCTCTTCCATTCACATATTGAGTGAAGAAAACATCAGTGTCTGTATTCCTCTATATGATCTGTAACCTGATTCTTATAATCCCTGCGTGAGATATCCGAAGGTGATAGCAGAATCTTCGCATCTTTATTCACTAAAGGCTCTTTAAATTTACCCTGCAGGGTTTCACGGGAATAATCGTTTTTTCCAAAGTTGTCCATTTAAGTTCTCCGAGCATCATCTCTGCCACACGCGCTTTGTGGGGTATACCGAGCTGATAGGGTCCTAGTGGCAAGTCTCTTAATTCGTGTGACGTCTTTTGTCATGACTATTTCATTAGGATCCCAGACAGTGGAACAATACTGTGAGGTTTGTCACACTAGCATTTTGTATCTAATTTCCTTGCCAGATGCACTGCACTTTCTCAGAACCGTTCCAATAAATATAAGTCTTCCATTCACCTTCCCTGTTATTGATTCTACGTATTAATTCCATTTCTTATCTCTTTTTAGTATTATTCCTAAGTATCTGAACGATGTGACGTGCACTAGGATTTCGTGATCAGTCTTACAATCGGATTCTATAGGATTCTTCCTCTGTTGCAGGTACTGCCTTATCTATGTTTAAAATAACCTGCCGCTCATTACACCTAGTGGAAATTTTGTCTATATCTTTCTACAATTCCTTATGATCGTCCAACCATGTTGCTTTCCTCTAGATAACGAGAATGTCAACAACCAATGTGACTGTCATACTAATCATACCTGGTAAACCGTTGACATATAATGAGTACATTAGTAGTCCTACCACTCCTCTTTGGGACACACCAACATTACTTTCATTTCTGTTGAACATTCGCCGTCCAGTAAAACGTAGTGGGTTCTACACTTCTTCCATTTTAGACACACATTTATAATATGATAACGATTGCTACCAATTTCAGCCATACGTGGTCATATTCAAATTCTACTTGATAAGAAATAATCTACATTTCAAACTTAAATTCCGTAAAATTGTTTTATTTGTAATTAAGGTGAAGCAAAACACAAAATACATGCGGTTTATTCCTGTAACGTATAGTCGGAATCCCTAATGCTTGATAAAATCTTATAAATGTGATGTGTCTAAAATGAAAAGAAACGTATAATGCCGAGACTTCCGTCCGGAACCTTGCGTTTTGTGGGCAGTGTTCTTACCAGAAGTTTTAAAAGTGCATAGGGACTTCCGAAAGTAACTTAGACGTGTCGTCTTACGCTAAGACCGTTGTGCAACATGAGTAGCACATTATTAGAAGAGAGTACGTTGCGGGTTTACGCCATACAGTTCTGCTGTGGTACGAGTAACAAGGTGCATCACAGTATGCGATTAAGATGGCGCGGCAACTGGAAACGTACCCCAAAAGTTGAAGTACGTGGGACAGGGAGGTTATGATGGGCAAAACGTCTAAATTGCGCACAGATTCACCTTGAATTCTGGTGATATAGTGATCAAATAAAATGTCTCGTCCAGCCGTAGTGAAATGGTGCCAGCAATTAGACCAAGTGTAAATTGAATTGGCATGACTGCTGTCAACTGCAGCGGGACATTAATCGGAATCAGCGGCGTCCAGCGGAAAGTGTGTACCTGTCTGGGATTCGAAGCCAGAATCTCCTGTTTACTAGGCAGGTGCGGTAACAACTGTGCGCATCCGTGACATAGCGTTATCGCAACTGCACGCACAATCTCGGTACCCCTCACGGCCGATCCACATTCCCACCGAGGGCCACCTATCCGCAATCCCTGTCCACAGCTGCGGAATATGCGTGGTGTCTGTTCTTTCGAAGGAACGGACGCAATACATTCAAATAATTTGACCTAGCCCGCACAGACGTCGGCGATACCGATCGGGATGTCCAGATCTTGCACCATGCGATTTTCATCGTTTCGGCGATATAAAATAACATCGGTGAGGGTGACTGGGTCGGGGGGGGGGGGGGGGGATAAGTTTTTCAGCGATGAGGACGTTCACATAGCGGTTCTCGAACGACACCGTGGCCATGGAGCAGACTTCCGTCGTCGAGGAATTGAGCGACTGGTAGAACATTCCAACTGTTGTTTACTGAGACTTGGTGTCGTGTACCTGTGTCATTTTGAATTGCAGCGCAGCATTCAATAAAAGTTACTTCGTCTACCTTGGCAGTAGACAGATACTGGCGGAAGTCATGGTGAGGGGAGAGGGGGGGGGGGGGTTGATACATCAATCCTCTGAAGGCAAGGATCCGGATCGAGTCCCGTTCCGACACACAGGTTTAATCTGTCAGGAAGTTTCAAAACAGCGCACATTCCTTTACAGAGTGAAAGATTTATTCTGGAAACTTATAATAAATGAACTACTCTTCTCCTTAGACAGAGTTTCGCCTTTGTCAAAAGTACAGGGTTCCGTTAGTCAAACATGCATCAGGCCAGTCGCATATCTTCGAGTAGACTTCCTCTCTAAAGCACTAGTTTACTTCGTAAATCTTTGAAAGATTCCTTTAGTCTGAGCACATTTTTAATATCTTTTGTTTCCCAACTGGTCGCTGTGGACAACTGTGGCGAAGATCGCAGAGTCTGCATCAGCTTAATCATTTACGTCAGCTGCTTAGACATGGGTCTGCGAGACACGTGGACAAAGTTTATTAGGCAGGCGGTAAATTCCCGCGTGAAGGTCCTCCTGGGAGGATTTCAGGGCCGGATGGTGCCCAAAGAAAGGTGTCCGTATTGGCAGCGGCGCCGACCGGCCCGGCCCGACCTTGCGCTTGGTTAGGCGTCATTAGGAGGCGCCCCGCCGTTACGTCAGAGAATCCCGCTCCCCAGCCCATTGTCTGCGCCGAAACCACGTGGCCCTACAGCTTCACGAGTCTTGACACACGCATTTCTTGATAAACTTTACCTGCCTGATATTTCTGATTTCCCGTCAATAGTATAACGATTCTCTTGCATACTGGACTGTTCTCGGGTCTTATTCAGTGATCAACCTAAATAATGTAATCGAAGGAGTACCATTCACCCGCTTGAAGTAGTATACTAGTCGCTTTGGAGCGTTTTATTTGGTGAAGAAGTGATATTCGGCGGATATGTGACCGTCCACCTCTAACGTATGTCAAGGCAGTGAAGTGATGCGTAAGTGCTAGTCTGTCTCACAGAATCACGCAGTAAGATGGATAGAAGTGGAGACGGAACAGAGTGGCAGAAATGAACCATTGTGTTTTAACGTGCTCATGTCTACACCAAGAATGAAGTTACTCGATTTGTTGGTGCTTCAACGCGGACTGTCTACATCTACATCTATATACATAGTCCGCAAGCCACTGTACGGTGCGTGGCGAAGGGTAAGTTGTACCACTGTTAGTCATCCCCCTTCCTGTTCCACTCGCAAATAGAGGGAGGGGAAAACGACGGCCTATATGCATGCGTTCGAGCCCTAATTCCTCTTATTTCGTGTTCCTTACGCGAAATGTCCGTTGGACATCGGTCTGCAGTCAGCTTCAGATGTCGGTTCTCCAAATTTTCTCATTAGCTTTCCTTCAAACAAAAAACCAAAAAAACACAAATAGGCCTCCTTCCCCCCAGGGACTCTTATTTGAGATTTGAGTTTCAAAAGCATCCCCGTGATACTTGCGTGTTGGTCGGACCTACCAGCTACAAATCTAGCAGTCCGCCTCTGAATTGCGTCGGTGTCTTCCTTTAATCTGTTCTGGTGCGGATCCCAAGCACTCGAACAGTATTCAAGAAAGGATCGTATTAGTATTCTATATACGGTCTCCTTTACAGATGAACTACACTTTCCTAACACTTTCCCCATAAGCCGAAGTCGACCAGTCGTCTTCCCCACTAAAACCCTTACACACTCATTCCATTTCGTATCGCTTTGCAGCGTTGCACCTAGATATTTAATCGACGTGACTGTCAAGTGGCACACCATTAATGCTGTATTCGAACATTACGCGTTAGTTTTTTTCTACTCATCTTCACTGACTTCTATTTTTCTACATTTACAGCTAGCTGCCATTCATCTCACCAACTAGAAATTTTGTGTAAATCACTTTGTACCCTCCCACTCATAGCAACACTTTCCCATATCTCACAACTGTGGACAGAAGCTCTTGCGTCTCAAGGAACTTTATTATATTAGAACTTACGTTATGTCCAAAAATTCTGCAGCAAATGAATGTTAATGATATTCGTTTGTAATTTTGTGAGTCAGTTCTTTAACCCTTCTTATATATAGGAGTCACTGCGTTTTTTTCCTGTCGCTTGGGACTTCGCGCTGGGCAAGAAATACGTGATAAATTCAAGCTAAGTAATTGCCGTAGAGTACTCTTTGCAAAACCGAATTGGGATTCCATCCGGACCTGGCGACTTATTTGTTTTCAACTCTTTCAGTTGCTACTCTGCGCCATGGATGCCTGTTAAGGTCTTCCATACGGGTGTGTGTGATGTTCAAACGACCGTATGTTTGTATGAACCTACTGAGTGAACGATTTCTTAAATGCGAAATTTAAAACTTGAGCTTTCCCTTTGCTATCTTGTACTGCCACACCAGGCTGGCGTACGAGTGATTGTACGTATAACTTTGGCAGTCATGTAACACATCGTAAGAACAGTGGTAGTAAAAAGGTCCTAACTGACTGGGACCGAAGGGGAATATCACGTCTTGTCAATGACAGTCAGCTGCAGACTCGACGGGAGCTCCTGCTGTTAGTAAATGCATATCCATCTCAACGAAAACTGCTAAGGGAACTACGTGGAATGGGCATTTGGAATCGGGCACCTCGCAGAAGTCCATTGCTCGTAACGAACTATAAAGCTGCACGTCTTTGGTGGGCCATACACCATAGGAACTGCCCAGTGGGTGGCTGGAGGGATGTTGTATGGTCCGACTAGTGACGATTTTGCTTCTTTCCACAAAATGCAAGGCGACGATTTCGAATATGGTCCATTGAGGCATCTACACCGCAATGGATGGAGAGTGTACTCCAAGCCAGTGGTCGTTCTCTAATGTGTTGGCTAATTTTTCCGTTCGATTACTTAGGCCCACTCGTTGAGCTTACCGTGATTATGAAACAGGATTTTTGTTTTTCTACGTTCTCCGTGATCAGTTGGTGCCCTTCCTTCTACATATTCATGATGGTATGCAGTATGCTCTCCTATCATCCAGGATGACAACAGCCTTGTTCACAGGGATGTACGAATACGTCTCTGATTTGACGAAAACTAAGATTCCCTTTTGCAATCCAACTCCCCCTTCCCCTTAAAAAATACTCGATATTAATCCCATAGTAAATGACAGGCTTCTTTGAAGCAGTGGGTAAAAAGACGCAATCAGCTTCCCGCAGTTTGGTAGCTTTCCGGGTTATAAAACTCAATGAGTAGCTTCAGCTGGATATGGTTCACCTGAAGAAACATATGAACACTCTCCCTCGTCGAACTGAACCCTTTACCAAGACTGGAGATGGTCTTACATGCCATTAGCTCGCTGTCTTATGGGGGTAACTGATTCTCTGATGGAGGTGCTTCTTAGGGCCACGCACCTAATCACGGGTCTGTAGTTGGCAAACAAGACTAATTTGATAGACCACAGATTCCATACTTCATCAACAGGTATCTGATGATAGATGATAGAGAGGTCCCTATGCCCACGTGTGCGTTTTCTGAGTATTATAGAGCTATGTACTGAAAAAAGACGCGACCATTTTGTTTCCCCAATATGAGCTTGTGTTCTGTGTCTAATGACGTCGTCGTCGACGAGCCGTTAAACCCTAATCTTCTCTCTCTCTTTCTCAGGAGTTTCCTCGAGCTTTGCACTAGTTTCTCATTGACCACAAAAACAGTAGAAGTCCTGGCGCATTTCTATATTCTTTGGAAGGAGAAATGGTTAGTGTTTAATGAACCTTCGACATCTTCAGTACAGGCCAAGTCCTGATTCAGTTTGTCGAGAGTAGGGAGCGCAATCGATCGTGTCCCTCTCTAAAAAAAAAAACCATCCCAGCAATAACGGAAAACTTAAAAAAGAATGCCCGAACGGGGATTCAAGGCTACTCCTCCAGAATAAAAGTTCTGTTTCTTAAGAACCCGGAGCTTCCGCGGTACATTTATCGGAACTGTGGCATGATATTCGCTTGCCACTAAACTACATCGTGTATAATCTCACAAACTATGTTGCTTGGTCCTTCGAATTAGAATAGAAAGTGATGCTGCCTTCTCTATTTTTCTGCGGGCTTCAAATTAGTCAGCGACGCTCAGAATCGTTTCGATGACTGTTTAAAACAGTTAAGCTAGAAAGTAGCGACCAGAGGAAATTATCCCGCCAGTTACATAACTTTCGCCTTTAGCCTAAATCTGGTCCGTGAACAGAATGCTACGTGATTGCTGTTGCCGCAGAGTGCGGAGCAGTATGTTCTGAGTAGACAAACTGGCTTTTCTGTAGAGAGAAACCTAGAAATTAATTAACATATAAATCAGTAACACCCGTCGCGAACATCAACCAAAGCAGTCCCTAATGCAAGCCTGTCACGGCATATCACTCGACGAGGGAAGGTACGTGAAGCAGCTAGGCACTCAGATGCGGTCTGCATTCTTTGTTCTTTTTGCTGCTAGAGAATGCAGATGCACCTTACATAAGCAATAAGTTTCTAATTTTTCCTTTCAAAGTCGTTACAGCCACGACAACTCTCTCACAGTTATTTTGTATTTGGTGCCCTCAGACCTTGCTCATACTACTTTGAAAATCGTCTGCGCTTGAATAGAACTTATAACAGTAATATACATCATTTCTCATTTATGTTTACTTGCAAACAATTTATCGAACAATCCTGCCTCACAAGGACGGCATGTTTATATAAAAATAAAGTCCTGAAACTAGCAGCCGCAATTCTATCGGAATGAACTGGCTTATTTATCTCTCTCGTTCTGTCTCTGCCCCCTGGGTCATATTCACGGTAACCTCAATGAGTGGGCCCAGATTGTGGTGCGAAAACATGCCAACACAACACAGAACGACCTTCGGCCTGAAGTATAGTCTCCACACACTGTGTATTAAACGCCACATTGGGCTGTCATTGCACTCGACGCCTTCCGTCATTTAAAAAGAAATGTTTGTACTGTAGTGCAAGGCAGATATTCTTCCTTACATTGAAATTCTTTTCTGCGGTGGCAACATAATTTATTTCCCTCAAGCCATTTTGTAATTCTGGCATACCAAAGTATGTCAGTATTGCTGCATGCGTATTATTTATATTTTTGGCAGCGACAATAATTTTAAACAAATCTCTCTGGCTTCTAAAATAGCTAGGAACTGGTTTATAACCAATACTCAGTTTTCGTTGTGTGATCTAGCAGTAACGTGAATAATTCACAGCCCGTCTGGAATCTCACAAAGCACTTCTTGGGAGCACTGACTGTGTACCTCTGATGCATAACTATGCAAATACTTGCTTATAATTTTCCCGCTACGCCTAAAACTGTGACGTTTCTATTTTTAGGGAGGAGGAGGCAGAAGAGGAGAATATAATTTTGATCGAGGTTTCTCAAAGATTCAGGTTAATGCAGATTTGACCCTTCAACAAGGCAATACATATTTTTATTCCACGGTTACGTTTCACTGAGCTAGAGCCCGTTTCTATTGACCTCCATGTTGACAAAAAGCTGTTCTCTGATACAGTATTTTCAGTCCTTCCGCGCCTGCAGCGTTATATATGTCCTGTAAGGATATTACACGTTTAGTAAGCCAAAACACAGCTATAGTCAAAGACTTTTTATTAATACATTATTTTCTGGTGCTAAAAGCTTATTTTGGCTCCATGGTCATTATCATGCTATTTACATAATACATCATTAACGCTGTCGCTGTCTAATACCTTCTATTGCAGCATATGGTACGTACAACACAAACGAAATTGTTTCTCTCTAGGTAAGTAATGTCTCAACAGTGGAATTTGTTGCTGAGAAATATTCGCTAAGACCCATTTCACCTTTTCCGTAAGTTTGACAGCTTCAATTGACAGCTAAGTCACCGCTGTTATATAACAACGTTTACAATGTCAACGATGTTACGTAACATCGTTGACTTAGCTGTCAATTGGAGTTTTCAAGTTTATGGAAAATATTAAATGAGTCTTAGAGAACATTGCTCAGTAACAAATTCCACTGCTGAGACATTAAATATCTAGAGAATAATAATTTCGTTTGCGCTACGCGTACGATACGCAGCAATACAAGGTATTCTCGTCGTTAAAGCTAATAATCATAATATATCATTATAAAGTAAAATTACTGTGAATGAAGAGTGAGTATTGTGTCACTATACGTACGTGTAGGATATTACAGGCGAATCGCTGTTCGAATCGTTTCATGTTCAGAGTTCCCGGACTTATCCGTGGCAAATTTCGTTGCGAGTGGCAATTGTCTCTGTCAGGAAGGCACGCTGACGCGTGTGATGGGTAACGGTGCTTCAAGAAGACGACGTCGTTACCACAAACCTCTCACACCTGAACCTGAGCTGCCTGCTCCACCGGAGGTTCTCTCTCGGTTGCGTCAGCGCAGCATCCCGTAGCCAACAAATATTTTGCAATTTATGTGAGCCGCGTTCCTGTCTGCTGCCCTTCGATTGACATAGGCCATGTTCGGTGCTAAACAGCCTTACCAGTGGGAACTTCACCTGGACCTCACACGTTTTCTACGAAATATCCTTCAACGGTGTTTTCGCTTTTACAGCATTACTAGCCACTGATGTAGTGCGCCATTTCATAAAGTAGTTCTATGTCACTCCAGTAATTTCTGTAATGGCGTGTTTGGCTGACGTTTATCTGTTTGACGTATGATGAAAGCAAACACAGATATACAACATCTGTGAACAAATGTGCACAATCACAAACTCGTACGCTCTTACATCACCAGATCTAATTTCTTGATCTATTCAATCGCTTCGTCCGATGCGTAGTGAAAGTCAGTTACCGTTCCTTAGTAAGCTAGAAGAGGACAGTCAGCGACACGGTAGACTGATTGGAAGGATACGACACAGTAACAATGTGCATAGCTAGCCCACCCTCACTTGTGCAGCAGGTAACCACAACTGCTTTGTCCGGTTGGAATCCCGTTCATGATCCTCTGTTGACATCAGCGGAGCTCGAATCCTTGTGTTCGCATTATATGGTTCTCACCAAGATGTTAGTAGTCAACTGATGACTCCTCCCACTAAATTTTCCATGAATGGTTGACACCGAAAGAGGCTCCAACAAGCTTGTAGGGTGTGGGCCAAGACGGTTTTCTTGTTTTCAAGCATTGGAGTTCTGCTCGTGCAATATCTCGATGAATGGGTTGTTGAGGATTCCTCTGAATGTTGTGGCAGACTTCAGAAGACCTTCTGATCTCCTTAGAGAAACTGCTGAGCACATGAAGCCATAGGTAGTTTGCACTCGGAATATATTCCGTAATTATTCGCATTGCCTGATGGATTTGTACCTGTATCTTACTAGTGAGAGCACTATTGACCCAGGTCGAACAGCAGTATTCAGCAACACAAGGCTTATTATCACAAGGTTGTGGTTCTTAAGACTTAAGTATTAGCTCCCATGAGGCCCCACAAAGTCTTTGAAGAATTTTGTTTCCCGTTTTGACCTTCACAGCTATATTTGAAAGATGCTGACAACAAGTCACAGTTCTATTTAGTGTTATTCCCAGGTATTTTGGTGTGCTACAGTATGGCAAGACTTAAGCTCTGAATCTGACTTCTGGTTTGTAATATGCCTGTCAGTTGTGTAGCTGAAATATAGATATAACAGTGAGTGGAGGCACTATTTCTTGAAATTTACATCCAAAACTTCCATATCTGTGGATAAGGTGCTTTCAGCACCAGAAAAACTAGAGCTCTGGAGCACCAAATAAATGTCACTAGTATAGATGTAAAAATGTAAATGTCGTGTGACTAGGGCCTCCCGTCGGTTAGACCATTCGCAGGGTGCAAGTCTTTCGATTTGACGCCACTTCAGCGACTTGCGCGTCGATGGATATGAAACGATGATGATTAGGACAACACAACACCCAGTCCCTGAGCGGAGAAAATCTCCGACTCAGCCGGCTATCGAACCTGGGCCCTTAGGATTGACGTTCTGTCGCGCTGACCACTCAGCTATTTTTTTTTTATCTCATTTTGTTCTATATTGTTCGTTGAATTTGTTCGTGGCGGATGTCCGATGACACCCGCGCAGGTTTTTAGTTGGTCCGTTCATTCAGTTTTTTTTATTACAGACAGTAGCTAAACCCTCTGACCGAACACGCCAATCCCGCGTCCGGCCATCCTGATTTAGGTTTCCCGTGATTTCCCTAAATTACTCCGGGCAAATGCCAGGATGGTTCCTTTGAAAGGGCACGGCCGACTTCCTTCCCCATCCTTCCCTAATCCAATGAGACTGATGACCTCGCTGTCTGGTCTCCTTCCCCAAACAACCCAACCCCCAACCCTGAACACGCTGAGCTACCGTGCCGGCCAACTACCGGGGGCGGACACTAGTATAGATGAATTTTATTGATGACTATAGGGCGATCTTTCGTTCTCCCTCCCAATTTAATCTCTTTTTTTTCTGGTAATAGTGTCACTATCTGCCTGCTCATTTTGTAGTAGTTATTTTACTATAAAACTGCTTACACGCTCTAACGGCGAGGAACATAGTGCCACCTAATTGATGCGGACCCCTAAGGAAGAAGACCACGCTGCGAACTCTATGGTAGGCGAATGTGCATGCAACTTTCGGGCTCGAACAGAGCCGACGCAATGTCTCAGACTCGTGGCCGTCGGTTGGTTGTTTCTGCTCACGCCAACTGGAGAGAACGGACCATACAAGCCATAATTAACAAAATGGCTACATAGACAGCAAATATGTTTAACCCTGTGTGTTACACGTGTGCTGGAAAAAAGTGTAAAGTGCTGTAGAAAGTGCAGTGCCAATTAATGTGTAAACACACGAAAACGTGAGAACCACTGGCACAGCGACTGCACTGTCCGCGCACGAAAGAACAGCACCGTGTCGGAACTTCTGCGATGTATTTAATGCAAAAAGCACTGTGCCATAACAACCGTTTCCTTTCTCACAGTGTCCGTAAAGCACGTATTAAGAACCAAGTACCGGTACCTTAAATGGCAAATTTGATGCATTTCTCTGATGATGAATTTACAATAATGAAAGATATATAAATTCTTCAAGTTGCAACGCGTATTCTTTTGCGTAGTAACGTAACACATGGAACGTACCTGAAGTGTCTGGCTATACATCATCGAAAGGCAATTAAAAGTTTTAGTGACAGGCTGACACTTATTTTGCATTCTGGTAGTTTCACTCTCCGACACAGTTTTGGGCCTGTTCGAATATCATAACAAGTGGAGTGTTGCAATGCAGGATACGGAAGCGTTCACCAGCAGGTTACCGTTCAGAAGCTGGATACAGAAACGACAGTGTAGTACACTGGGAACGCTGGATATGAGTCTCTTACCATTCCTCTACGCAGATACCACATTGGTTATCCGTCTTCACAACAGAAAAACAACACATCATCATTGAAATGAGAGGCAAACGCGGACTGAATAAACCCATCTCTTGTGGATCCAGAGAAGACGGTAATAAAGAAATGGTAAATGAAAAAAAATGTAGTGCCCAAAAATTCGGTCTGTGTACTACCAAAGTGTAAGAAAATAGAGACACAGTAGTCCAGTCAAATACAGTGGGAAATGAAATTCAAAATTTCAATGGTAGACTCTATCTTACTGAACGCTGTTGATCCTGTTGTTCTGGCCCGCACAATATCTGTAACTGATTCACATAGATACTACGCAACCCACCGTACGGTGCGTGGAGGGTAGGTACCATGCAACAATACTTGTCATTTCGTTTCGTGTTCCACTCGCAAATAAAGCGAGAGAGAAACGACTGCCTTTATTCCTCCGTATCATCCCTAATTCCTCAGCCGGCCGGGGTGGCCGAGCGGTTCTAGGCGCCTCAGTCTGGAACCACGCGACCGCTACGGTCGCAGGTTCAAATCCTGCCTCGGGCATGGATGTGTGTGATGTCCTTAGGTTAGTTAGGTTTAAGTAGTTCTAAGTTCTAGGGGACTGATGACCTCAGATATAAAGTCCCATAGTGCTCAGAGCCATTTGAACCTAATTCTTCATATCTTATCTTCGTGGTCCTTACGCGAAATGTATGTTGACTGCAGTAGAATTATTCGGCAGTCAGCTTCAGATGGCGGTTCTCTAAATTTTATCAATACTGTTCCTCGGGAAAAAAACCCGTCGCCTTCCCTTCAGTAATTCCCATTTGAGTTCCCGAAGTATCCCCGTAACAATTACGTGTTGTACAAACCTTCCGGTAACAAATATAGTAGCCCGCTTCTGAATTGCTTCGATGTCCTCCTTCAGTTAGACCTGGTACGGATCCCAAACACTTGAGTATTATTTAAAAATAGGTCTTACCAGCACCTTATATGCGGTCCCCTTTATAGGTGAACCACACTTTCCTAAAATTCTCCAAATAAACCGAAGTCGACCATTCGTCTTCCCTACCTCAGTCCTCAAATGCTCGTTCCATTTCATATCGCTTTGCAATGTTACGCCCAAATATCTAAAAGACGTGATGCAGTCGAGCAGTATACTGCTAATGCTGTAACCGAACACTGCAGATTTTCCTTTCCTAGTCATCCGCATTAACTTACATTTTTCCACATTTAGAGCTACTTGCCATTCATCACACCAACTGGAAATTTTGTCTAAGTTATCTTCTATCTTCCTATAGTAATTTAAATTCGACACCTTATCGTACACCTCAGGATCATCAGCAACAACCGCAGATCGCTGCCCACCACGTCCGCCAAATCGGTCATGTATGCAGAGAATCACAGCTGTCCTGTCCTATTTTCCTGTGGCACTCTTGACGATACCCTCGTCTCTGATAAACACTCGCCTTTGGGGACAACGTTCTGGATTCTATTACTTAAGAAGTCTTCCAGCCACTCAGATATCTGGGAAACTATTCCGTGTGGTCGGACCTACAGTGGGACACCATGTGTAACGCTCTGCGGAAAACTAGGAATATGGATTTTACCTGTTGCCCTTCATCCATTGTTCGCAGTATATCATACGAGAGAAGGGCAATCTGAGATTCTCACGAGCGATGCTTTCTAAAACCATGCTGATTCGTGGACATACGGTTCTCAGTCTCAAGAAAATTTATTACGTTTGAACAGAGAAAATTTTCAAGGATTCTGCAGCAAACTGAAGTTAGTGATATTGGTCTGTAATCTTGCGGGTCTGTTCTTTTACCCTTCTTACATACAGGAGTCGCACGCGCTTTTTTCCGGTTGTTTGGGACTTTGTACTGCGCGAGAGATTCGCGATAAATGTAAGCTAGATGGGGGCCACTGCCGTAGAGTATTCTATGTAAAATCGAATTGAGGATCCAACCAGACCTGGTGACTTATTAGCTTTCAAATTTTTCAATTGTTTCTCTACGCCAGGGATGCTTATTACTCCGTCGTCCATAAGGGAGTCTGTTTGAATGGTCAAATGACGGTATGTTTCTATGATTCTCCTGCGAGAACGATTTCTTGAACGCGAAACTTAAAACTTTGGCATTCCTTTCGCCATGTTCAATTGTCACACCAGACTAGTCAACAAGTGACTGAATGGAAGTCTTAGACCCGCTTAGCTAGTTCTTTTTCTAAGGTATGACGGTGATAGATGTTGCAGGCTTCGAGCATAGCTCTTTTCGCAGACGCACGAAGCTCTACGACCCATTGCTTGTCGTCAGTTGTTCGTTCTCTTTTGAACCGAGACTTCAACAGCCTCTGCTTCCTCAGCATCTTCCGAATTTTGTTAGTAAACCATAGTGGACTTTTTCGATTTTTTATCCACTTACTAGGGACATAACTTTCCAGACCACGGTTTACAATCTGCTTGAACTTCATCCATAATCCGTCTACGTCCGTCTTACTGGAACTAACTGACATCAGTTCACTCTCCAAGTGAGATGGTAACAACTGCTTCTTGTTCTGTCCAGCAGAAACACCCTCCTAGCCTTCCACACTGCTTTCAAATGGTTCAAATGGCTCTAAGCACTATGGGACTTAACAGCTGAGGTCATCAGTCCCCTTAACTTAGAACTACTTAACCTAACTAACCTAAGGACATCACAAACATCCATGCCCGAGGCAGGATTCGAACCTGCGACCGTAGCAGCCGCGTGGTTGCGGACTGAAGTGCCTCCAATATGCTGTGGCAATGGAAGTTCACTTAAACTGTATGAATAATCCTATCATACAGCAAAAGTGACTAGGCCTTTCTTTTGTAACTCACATCGAGATAATTTTACAGAAATATCCACAGGAAGAAGGAAGATTAGTGATAATATTTTTGCCGGTCCCGCAGCCCGGTCACACACTCAACGCAGATTGGTTGGCTACGTCCCACTGATGAGCAGCGGATACATATTAGTGTTGTTGAGGGCGGTAAGACAACATAAAAACTCTGTCTTTAACATATACATCATCTGCATTTGAAGCTCTAGCAGTAATCGTGTTTGCAGAAAAAATAACTTTTTCGCTTCGCAAAACACATTGTTTATGTTGCTGAGCAGGACATAAACACTGTGTTTTGCGAAGTGAAAAACTTGGGTGAATCTCCGCAAAACTATGTTTGCGTTTGTGTATGCGTTTCCACAACATATGAGTCTGCAGATAAGAACGGATATTCGAAACTGTCCAATATACAGCAATGTCATCAGATGCTCAAAACGACTTGCAACTGTATACGGTATGGTGCAAAAAGTGGCAATTGACTCTGACTCATGAAAAGCGTGGATTCATCAACACGAGCACTGGAAAGAATCCGCTAAATTTCAGTTACACGATAAACCGTGCAAATATAAAGGCTGTAAACTCAACTAAATACTTAGGGATTACAATTACTAAGAACTTAAATTGGAACGACCAGATAGATAATGTTGTGGAGAAATCAAAACAAAGACTACGATTTACTGGCAGAAAACTTAGAAGGTGCAACAGGTCTACGAAAGAGACTGCTTACACTAAGTTTGTCCGCTTTCTTCTGGAGTATTACTTCGCGGTGTGGATCTGCATCAGATGCGATTGACTGAGGACATCGAAAAAGTTCAAAGACTGCCTAAATATGGGAGAGAGTACCACGGATATTATACACAAATTCGGGTAGCAGTCATTGAAACAAACGCATTTTTCACTGCAGCTTATGAAACTTCAATCAGAGTATGAAAATATTTTTTGTCGCCCACCTACATAGGGAGAAATGATCATCATAAAAACATAAGAGAAATCAGAGCTCACACTGAAAGATATAAGTTTTCGTTTTTTCCGTGCGCTGTTCGAGAGTGGAACTATGGAGAAGTAGCTTAAAGGTGGTTCGATGAACCCTCTGCCATGTACTTGAATGTGAATTGCGGAATAATCATGTAGATGTAAGCGTAGACATAGAGTAAACAGAGTCCTACATAACTCAACAACGTATAAAAAATTTAGGATATGAGTTAAAGTACCCACTGATGGTGGCACAAAGGTGCTGAAGCATGTTTGGGTATAAATAAAAAAAACAGTTATTTGCATAATAAGCGGACCTGACATCCAGTAATTCTTTCTTTAACATTCTCTCAACGAATTGGAATAGGTACTACAGCTGATGTGCCGCCTGTCTTCTTAAATTTCATAGGAATTCGATACTACCAGTGGAGGAGAGAAACAGGATCGCTACAGAGACATGGCTTGTGTAAGGATTAGCACACACATTATAAGCTACAGGGAACGAAAGGCGTAGACGGGAAACGTGGGACCCAACATTTAATTACACAGCTCCAGTCAAGGTGAAACTGCGTTAGTACTCCAGATGAGTAGCGTTCAGATTCCAGTCTCTTTCAGTGCTACGCAGTTCCTCCATAAATCACTTCAAGCTAAACCCACAATGGTTTCGGCGATGAGGTTACAGCTAATTCTTCTGCGCACGTACCTCTCCCTCTCAGGTTCTCCTTCTTTTATTCGACTGGATGTTAAAAACCAACAACTGAACAAATGAAATGCAGCTATCTTCAGAACAGCTCTGTCTACAGCGTCGATCACGGCTGTGCAAGCAACAATGTTTTTGTATACCGAGTTGATGAATGTATGAGTAATTTACGGAAATTGGAAGACCCAAATTAAAAAAGGGCCTTAACGGGACCTGACCCTACGTCCTTCACAAGCGTCTCGACTGCAGTTTCGAATACCTTGGATCGTACTGACCACAGAGCACACACTAACTACGATTGGGCGAAATATTTTATAATAATAGCAAAATACATGTTTCCAACTATATCAGGTATGCAATCAGTTGCAGAAATTAAAGTAGATTTGTACGACCTCGCTTCTACATATTTCCTGTGTTCTCTTTTGGTGACCATGTACAGTACTGAACATTTGGTCGGAGAGTCCCGTCAGTCAGTCAGTGTCTAATGTGGTCAACAAGGCTGCTGGTGTACCTTGTTTGTAACAATAAAGTAAAAGATACACCGCAGTTGCACGGTAATACTAAAATTATATTTCAGCGATGAAGACTCGAGAGTTGGTTTCGTGGCCTCATTCTGGCACTAGCTTGTGTCTGTGATACCGTGCCCTAGAGACAAATCGAAACGTGGAGGTCGCGCGTTTATTTGGAGAACCTTGTACAGCCGTAGACGCCTAAACATGTGCATGTGCTTTATATTAGGCATTTGCTCGCTCTTTGGAGAGAAAAATGTTTGTGGACGAGAAATGTCAGTGGTGGCCGGCCGGCAAGGCGGCACCTATCGCTCTTCGCTGACGGCCGCGCAGAGAAAGTCCGCCGACGCACAAACAAACGCTCTCCCTGTAACAACCTAATCCCTACGTACAGTTTATGAAACACCGGCTACAAAGTGTATATTTTGAGCCGTCGAAATGAGCTGTAGGCGGTCGGAGCGTGTGCGAACAGTCTGTCAACGGGCGTAATGCAAACACTCCAAACACCGCAACGGGTTCAATGTTCCGAGCCTGGCCTTTGAAAAACACCAGTTGAACAAGTAGTAATCCTTTCTTTTTATTACTTTCACGGGTTTGTTTCTTTCTGTCTGCCCGCCTTTCCTCCTCTTCCTCGAGCTTACTCTCGACCCTCTTTCTTCGTCTCATCTGAAACTGTTGTGACAGCTAACAAGTACCGGACAAACATTCATGTATTCAGTCTTCATCCAATCAAAGCCAGAGAAGATTCTCTCGCTCGTAGTACTAGAGTGACGTGAGCGGTATACCCAATTTTTTTTCGCTTATCCTTGTTTCTGACTTACGGAGATAGCAGGACTCTTTGTTATGTTCTCTTACCACTCTGATTTTCTGGAATGTGAAATTTACTGAGTCGTGTGCCAGTCGTTACACTAGTACGAAGCTTTATTGGACGAATGCCATGGATTTTCTCTCCTGTTGACGATTACCGTACATATTAAACTACCACCCTTTTTGTGCTACTAATCAATTTCTTCGACTTTTATCAATCCTTTTATGCATTTGGTCATTTTGGAATTTTTTTGCATGTCAGAGAAAAACCTAGATTTTTCAGATGTTTAGGGTTTTTACTTAGGAAAGTGGTACACGAAGAATCAATCAACCACAAAAATGCACTGCCTGACAAAAAAATTAAGCACCCAGAAGTCGTGATCGGATGTCTACATCTACAGATACATATATATTCTGCTAGCCACCAAGTGGTGTGTGGCGGAGGACACAATTCGCGCCAAAGTCGTATTTCCCCCCGTTTGTTCCACTTGCGGATCGCGCGATGGAAAAACGCCTCAGTACGAGCTCTGATTTCCTTTATCTTTGAATGGTGATCATTGCGCGATCTGAAAGTTGGTGGTAATAATATATGCCCTACATCCTCGGCGAAGATCGGATTTCGGAATTTAGTGAGCAGCCCTTACCACTTAGCGCGCCGTCTATCTGCAAGTGTGTCCCACTTCAAACTTTCTGTGAGGTTTATAACGCTCTCGCGATGGATAAATGTATCAGTCACGAATCTTGCCGCTCTTCTTTGGACCTTCTCAAAAAAATGGCTCTGAGCACTATGGGACTCAACTGCTGTGGTCATAAGTCCCCTAGAACTTAGAACTACTTAAACCTAACTAACCTAAGGACATCACACAACACCCAGCCATCACGAGGCAGAGAAAATCCCTGACCCCGCCGGGAATCGAACCCGGGAACCCGGGCGTGGGAAGCGAGAACGCTACCGCACGACCACGAGATGCGGGCGGACCTTCTCAATTTCTTGAATTAGACCCAACTGGTAAGAGTCCCTTACAGGCGAACAGTACTCTAAGACTTGACGAACTAACGTATTGTAAGCTATTTCCTTTGTTGAAGGACTGTTTCGCTTCAGGAGTCTAGCAATAAACCGCAATCTAGAGTTCGCCTTGCCCGCTACTTGTGTAATCTGATCATCCCATTTGAGATCCTTTCGAATAGTCACATCCAGATACGTGACGGATGTTACCGCTTCCAAAGACTGGGCATTTATTTTGTACTCGTACATTAATGGGGATTTTCACCTTGTTCTACGCAGTAGGTTACAACTACTAATATTGAGAGATAACTGCCAGTCATTACACCACGCATTTGTTTTCTGCAAATCCTCATTGATTTGTTCACAACTTTCGTGTGATACTACTTTCCTGTAGACTACAGCCTCATTGGCAAACAGTCCAATGCCGCTGTTAGTACCGTCAACCAGATCGTTTAGGTAAATCGTAAAAAGCAGCGGACCGATCACACTGCCCTGGGGCACACCTGAAGTTACGCTTGTTTCTGTTGAAGTCATCCCGATAAGTACGACATACTGCTCCCTGTATGTTAGAAAACTATCTATCCAACCGTATATGTCGTCTGATAGGCCGTAAGCGCGCACTTTTTGAAGCAAGCCACAGTGCGGAACTGAGTGGAACGCCTTTCGAAAGTCGAGAAATATGGCATCAACCTGGAAGCCGTTATCTAGAACCTGTTGTATATCATGCACAAAGAGGGCCAGCTGTGTCTCACATGACCGCTGTTTCCTAAAACCGTGCTGGTTTCTGCAGATGAGCTTCTCAAAGTCTAGAAAGGTCATTACGTCTGAACACAAAATACGTTCCATGATTCTGCAACAAATCGACGTCAGTGAAATTGGCCGGTAATTATGTCCATCCGATTTTCTACTGTTCTTATAGTTTGCTATGACCTGGGTCTTCTTCCAGTCCCGTGGAACTTTCCGCTGTCAATGTAACTTCATACATGTACACACCATCGCCGAGTATGTAAATGATTAGAGTTGCAGTTCTATGTGATAAATAGAATGACCACCAGATTGTATTAGTTTTGTTCGTGTTTAGTGTTGTTACAAGACCTGGTAGGGTATATAACGGGCACGTACAGCGTCAGACGTTGAGTGATCACTGTGAGAGACATGAAGATGCCACGTGCGCATGTGCGAGAGCGTTGTCAGTTTGAAAAGGGGCTCGTTTTGCGCTTGCAAACTGGCTGGCTGGCCAAATCGTGCAACATTCATATTCCCCAGATCTGACCGAGATGGCCATACGTGAGACCATCTCGGATGTCGAGTCCGACCCAACGCCAGTATCGAGGATATCAATGGGCAGTTACAACAGTTGTGGATCGACTTGCCTCAGGAGATAGAGCGGCTTTTGCCACGATTACCAGCCGAATTAGTGCATGCATACAGGCCAGAGCTGGTGCAACGTCATACTGATAAGTGGGCTCATACTGCGAAGTTTTTTTGTAAATTTCGCTCGATTTTGTAATTACCGAAAAAACATCTCACACCCTCTCAACTGATGAAGTCTCGTTTCGCTCTTCTGCGTGCTTCACTCTTTTGTGTCAGGCAGTGTAGTTCATCGTTCTTATCATTTTAAATAAGAAATGAATGCGTCATTATCTACTAGTAGGTCGATTATGTGATTGGCTAAATATTTTCTTTCATTTGTTTGCGAGAATAGTTACAAAACCATTTCAGAATGCACCATAATTTGGCAGCGCAACGAGAATCTTGTGTTACTGTTTGCAGCATGTGCGTTAAGCAGTCTGATGATGAGCACTGACTTGTCAAAACCTCCACCAAAGTATCAAAGTTGCGGCTTTGCAAAAGGCATTGTTACAAACATCATATTTATTTCGTAAATATGGTAAAAGCGGTAACTAGATTTCAAACTTTGGTAAGATGATTATAATTTTAGGGTTACGGTGTAGACTGCGGCGTGAAATGCGATTACAGTGTCTGTTAAAGACAAAAGAGAATAGATTGTAATTTAATAGCGCTCCTAATTCACAAATATTAGAGGCAGAGAGGAAACAGGGACTGGAGAAGAAATCGGACACGATTTCGTTCAAGGAATACGCCGAGTATTCACTTCAGTGATTTAGTAAAACAACGGATGGGTGTGACGGAGGTTTGAAATGTGCTCTCCCTGAATACAAGTGTTATATCGTAAAACGAGTTACTTTAGTTTGCTTCTGAGAGACAAACAATGTTCAAAAACCTTAGGTTGGAAGCCACAGCTTCCAACAGTATGTTTAATATTTGTCTGAAGGGATGAAAGAGGTAAATATTCTTCAGAAATACTCCTTGCAGTATGCAAATTTCGTTCAGGGGAACAAATGTATGCAAATCAATTGAGCAGTGGAACGCGTGTCTCACAAGAGCCATTTACCAAGAAGGACATTCGAAAGTGGTGAGGTATACATGTGGATGATATAGTGTGACAGGCGAATGACGTAATGTGTCGTAGTCCAAAACTTGTGTCTGTGTTAGTATCGTACCTGACGAGAACCACAGAGTTGAATCGAAAAGTTATTTTTTGGTATGTCTGTTTTTAAATAGCTTTTACTCTCAGAGCACAATTTCTGTTTGTTGTTGTGAATAATGGAAAGTCCAAATAATTCAGAAAGTTTGAACTCAGTTTACTTTATGATGGGATGATAAAATACGGAAACAGAGTTGAGGAAGACTGCGATATTTTATTAATTAAGAAAACAGCTCTTCGCTTTCATAACTACACGTAACTCACACCGACTAGACACTATATATGTCTCTACAAATTCGGCTGCATGCCTTTTTAGTTCAACGTTGTTCAGTTTGCGACCAACACAGAAGTGTATGTCTCTTCCGATAAAGATAAATGTACGTCGTGGATTCTAGACAAATTCAAACATGAAACATCATGCATATTATACTACATTTAAGAATTTAGTAATGTCATTTACTAATTTAATAATTAGTATGCGAAGCGATCATACACTGACGTAAAAAAATCACAGCAACAAGAAGGAGTTGTGCGATATAAATTAAACTTGGTAAGCGTGTTTCTACCTCTGAAAGATGATGTCTATTCAAATGACGCGCCAGTCGCAAAAGAGTTGTTCTAGTAGCGCCACTATGAGGATGTAAATCAGGTTTACTTTGAATTCACTCTGTACCGGTTGTGAGCATTAGCTACCTTTGAGATTGGACATGGTGAGTTGATGTTATTCAAGAATGCCTTTAAGGTGCCAAAGACGCCATTATTAACACCTCACTGAGTCTAAACAAGGACGTGTAAAAGGGCTACGAGAAGCTGATATTCCTTCTGCGATATTGCAGAAAGGCTAGACAGGAATGTAGCCAATGTACATGACTGCTGGCAGCGATGGTCACGGGAAGGTACGGTTGCAAGAAGAACGGGCTCCCGACGGCCACGTGCCACTACCGAGAGGGAAGACCATCGTGTTCGGCGTATGGCTCTGGCACATCGTACTGCATCTGCAGCAGCAATCTTAGCAGCAGGTGGCACCACAGTGACACAAAGAACTGTTACAAATCGGTTCCTTCAAGGTCAGTTCAGAGCCAGACGCCCTGTAGCGTGCATTCCACTGACTCTCAGTCACCGCCATTTGCGGCTTCAGTAGGGTCAAGCGAGAGCTCATTGGAGGACAAGGAAGAGGTCTGTTGTCTTTATGATGTAAGCTGGGTCTGCCTCGGTGCTGGTGACGGCCGTGTGTCGGTTAGAAAGAGACCAGTTGAGGACCTGCTACCAACCCGTCTACAGTCCAGACACAGTAGACCAGCACCCAGACTTATGGTCTGGCGTGCGATTTCATATGACAGCGGGACCATTCTCGTAGGTATGCCACTCACTGACTGCAAATATGTCCATCAATCTGGTAATTCGATCTCCTGTGCTGTCATTCATGAGCAGCAGTCCAGGGGATATTTTCCAATAGGATAACACTTGCCCACATGCCGCTGGAACAGGAAAGGGAGGTAATGACAGTGGCACGTAAAGTGCCCTCCGCCACACACCGTTGGGTGGCTTGCGGAGTATCAATGTAGATGTAGATGTAGATGTTGTAACCCAACAAGCTCTACAGAGTGTCGGCATGTTGAGTTAGCCTGCTCGATCACCTGACCTGTCTCCCATTGAGCACATATGGAAAATCATCGGACGACAACTCCAGCGTCGTTCACGACCAACATTGATCGTCCCTATATTGACTGACCAACTGCAACATGCATACAAAACCGTCCTACAAACTGAGGTTCGGCACCTGTATACCACAACGCATTCACGTTTTCATACCTGCATACAACTTTCTGATAGTGACACAGGCCATTAATGTACCAGCACTTCAAATGTGGAATAGATTATGTCACGTAGTGTTAATCGCTTAAACATGTTACCTAGAGAAACATATTCCCGAAATTTTGTTACTCCACATTAATTATTTTTTGATGCTGCGATTTTTTCCTTTAGTGCACATGAGAAGTTTCTAGAACTTTTTATTTTAGAAACGAGAATATAAATAAGAGACTGATAATCAGAAAGCTTTGTCGTCGCTGAACTATGAATTCGTCTTCATTGACGATCGTAACTCGCTTACTCAGTCAGATTTTTTTTTTTTTTTGTTTATTTCGTGAGAAGTCCAGGCTAATATGTTAGTCGGAATAAACCTTTTACTCTAAACACATCAGGTTATCTCTTAGATGCCACATCGCCCTTTACCGAGTGAATTCTATACCACATAGATGTTTCCGATAACATCAACCTTTCGGATAATGCAGTTACACCATTCAGTTCTTTTTCTCCTCAGCCAGCTGCTCCAGAGAGGTGTATTAGGCGCTTATACTTTTCACTGTCTTCCACACTGAAAAATTGGCTATCAGCACTTACAATCATACTCAGTGTTTTGTCTCTTCTTTGGCTGATGTTTCTCAGGCCTCATATTGTTTCCCGTTTTATCTCGGGAAATGAAACTGTTCATTACACGACAAAGAAAAATTTGATGTCTGGGCAATCATTAAGTTAACTTCGTATCAGCGAGAGAGAGAGAGAGAGACGGCTTTAAAACTCTTGTAGCGGTATTGGTGAAATTCAAAGCTGATCCCACGCCCACAGAGAGTGACCTGCACGTGTCAAATAAGTGTAAGACTGCTTGCGCCGCTGTGTTTGGTAACGTAAAGGTCAACAAGACTGCTCTGAGTGCAAAGACGTTATCGTCTTAGAGAGTGACTTGTCCGCTTCTTGTAGGCTGCCAGAGAACTCTCTGGCCACTTCGGTTGGAGCTCTGGAGTCAGTGGTGTACGGAGGAGGAGGACGCAGCTGCGGCTGTTTTCCTAAGCAATACTCGGAGGTGACCCAAGGCGCACAGCCGACGCGAACACGATCCGCAGCCATCGTCATCAGTTGTAACGACTCGAGAGCAGGAAGCGGCGACAGCAGCCGAGCACAGATGTACTTGATACCAGCCTAATTTAGGCTTGTGACGGAAGCCACGGGCAGCCACGTGCTGGACGACCAGGCAGAGATGAGGCTATTTCCCGGGACACTCATCTACCCCTTCTTCCATACGACCTCACAGGAGAGCAATGGCGTCCGCGAGCAGTAACGGTCAAGTATCCAGCAAGCACAAAAGGAGCTGCAACATTCCAGTTAAAATCGCACATCTAGTTACAAATAACCGGACGAGTGTGAGCAGAGCTCGCGCTCTGAGCGTTCCGTACAAACTGAATTACGTATATACGAGGGGCGTTCAGAAAGTAAGCTCCGATCGGTCGTGAAATGGAAACGACTATGAAAATCCGATAAAGCTTTGCACAGATGTGTTGGGTAGTGTCTCTAGTATAACCCCAGTTAGCATCACGTCGCTCTTCTCATTTCTGAGCTCGCAGTGAGTGCGTAAAGATGTCTAGAAAATAGTGTCTGCCGCCAAGTACGAGGGCCTGGTGAGAAATTTCGCCTGAAGCTATGCAGCTAACATTACATAACTGTCGTGCTGTTTCTTCTTCAAGACAATTCTCAGCCGCTTTCTGCAGGGGCAATGAAGATGCTCCTGCATCGTTTTCAAATGGAAATGTGAGATTACCCACAATACAGTCCGCAATTGTCTCCCCCTGAGTTTCATCTCTGGTCACATGAACCGCTGTCTTTGAAGACAACATTTTGACACAGACAACGAGGTGTAGGCCAGCGTGGAGAATTGGCGGAAAGCACTGGCGGCTGCCTTCTATGATGAGGCTATTGAAAAGTTGGTACAACGCTATGACAAAAGTCTAAGTCAGAACGGCGACTACGTAGAGAAGTAGCTGAAAGGTGTAGCTAATTGTTACAAGTAAAACATTTCTGATGTTCACTGTGGTTTCAATTTGGCAATCAATCGGAGCTTACTTTCTGAACAGGCCTCGTAGATGATAATTTCGTGGTGCAAGTCTTTCTAGCGGACGCCACCTCGGTGACCTGCGTGTCCCTAACCTACCCCAGTTATCTAAGTGGGCAAAAGGGGACCTCCACTTTAATGTGCAATGCGAACCACGTGTTGTTTCTGGCGACCCTTCACATCGTTGACAGGTGAAGGTTAGGTTAAAATGAAGTTCGTAAACTCCACGGTCCCACCTAGACTCGATCCCGCCACCTCTCGGTTTCCTGGTACGCACTTTATCGATAAACCCCCAAGCCCTCTATCTATATAAATAGTTCGTACATAGGTTTGTATGAGTAGGTTTGCGAGTATTAAAATGTGACGTAAATGACCGTGTCTTTTGACTGCATTGACTTCTAAGCCTAATTTTTTTGCTCCGCTCACACAGCAAAAGCTCGATGTCCATAACTTACCACATTACATCGCTGCAAATACTACTAATGACCTCAGCAGTTGAGTCCCATAGTGCTCAGAGCCATTTTTGCTGCAAATACTGCAGCAATCCTACATTCGTGACTGGGATTTCACTCTACTTCCATGAACAATAGAATTGGTTTCACATCAATCGCAGCCACTTAAAGCGCATAACTAATAAACCCTTATTCCTGCTCCAGAATCTATATAATTTTACGTGCCTTACAATCTCATAATAAAAAAGTCGTGGTGCCTCAGAGGTTTTTATGGGTACTTTGAAAACACCCTATCCACGTAAATAAGACACACATTAAAACAAGCAAAGCAGTAGAACAATCTTAGATGTTCATTACGCAAATTTAACCGTCAGAATATTTGCATTATTGTACTCGGATATCGCAGAGAAAATAGGTAAAAACTGTGATTATATTGCATGTGTGTCATTTCGCCCTCTAAGGGCAAGTGGAACCATTACTTAGCACTGGCTTCCTGTTCTACTTATCTACCCAAAACTTCCTCATCCTTTCCCTTTGAGCCTGTCATCTTTCTTGGGTACATGCGTTTCGAAGTTTAAAATTAATTCCTGTTGGATTCTTGGGTATAGAGTTACGTGTATTGATTTTCTGCCTGTATGTAGTCCGTGTAGTTGCCAGTGGATCAATGCAGATCTTTGTGACGTCTTTCTCGTTGTCTACCAGCCAGTGTGTTTCGGATTGTCGGATTCCGTTGACGATGGGATATTTTCTTGGTCAAACGAGAGTTGTCCATTCTTGCTACACGACCGTAGAATTTCGTAAGATTTTTCCGTGGAAGTGAGATGACCTGTTCGGTCAGCGAATGCAGTTCTCATGAACTTTTGCGCATCCCGATATTGTCTTGAATTTTGAGTCCAAATATTTTTCTCAGTGTTTGTCGTTCTGTTTCCTCAATGTCTTTGACGTTGGTAGTTAATGATGAAGTCTCCGTTGCTTTGATGGACAGCGATTTATTGATGTACATATTCCAAGTAATTGTGTAAGCTTTAAGCAGTTGTTCTGCATGTATTTTGTTACCTACTCCATAGTTGACAGTTTTTCCAGTAACTTCACCTAGGTATTCGAAATGCTTAACTCGTGTGATGTTGTCATTCTTGGTTGCAAGTGATGCTAGATTTGGGCTCTTTGAGTCTATTTATTGTGTTTTTTCATAAGAAATTTAGAGTCCGATGCTGATGGCGGTCTCACGAAACATCTCACTGTCGTGGTTGGCTTCCTCGGAAGTCCGAGTAATTATTGGTAGGTCGTCATCAAAACCACTTAAGGTTGATTCGTTTATCTTCTGTTCCCACACTTATCCCGGGTATTTCTTTCTCCAAAGCTTTGATGAGGTTATCGAGTACTAGGATGTACAAGAATGGGAACAGTCCATCACCCTGTCTTACTCCAGTTCCAATTTTAAAGGGTTCGGAGGTTTCGCCCATGAATTTTACGAAGTATATTAAAGAGGGTGATGCGGCCGATCGATTAGTAGGCTTTTTTGAAGTCTACAAAAGTGATAAATCTACGTTTTTGACTTCCGGTGTTGCAGTATCATCTTGAGTTTCCAGATCTGTTCTGCTCACGATCGGCACAGTCGGAAGCCTGCCTGCTATTCACCTATCGGATGCTCTGTTTGTTGCTCTAGTCTGGTAAGCAGGACACGCGAGAAAACTTTGTAAGCAGTTGGTTGAAGTGAAATACCTCGATAATTGTTTGGACCCGTGTTCTCTTCCTTTTCGTGTAATAGGTGGATCAAAACAATTTCCAATCTACTGGTATGTTGCCATTT
Organism: Schistocerca americana; assembly: GCF_021461395.2. Classification (NCBI taxonomy): domain Eukaryota; kingdom Metazoa; phylum Arthropoda; class Insecta; order Orthoptera; family Acrididae; genus Schistocerca; species Schistocerca americana. The sequence continues at coordinate 663,579,124 of NC_060130.1, forward strand.
TCCCATATATTGGCAATGATGGCATGCAGTCTGTCAATGAAGACTTCACATTCGATGCTGAGCATTTTTGCGATTTTACCATTTTCCCACGGCGCTTTGTTGATTTTGGGATGTGAAATCACATTTCGTATTTCTTCCTGTGTAGGTGGAACAGAGTTTTGGTCTGGTGAAGTTATTATTTAATATGTGCTTTTCACAGACTGGTTATTTTATAAGCGTTCATCCAGTCTATTTAAACTTGTTTGGCACAGCGACAGACGACTTTACCAGTTCGCTGAATGGACGATATCTATAAAATTTTAATAGCACATGAATATCGAATACGAAAGTTTTACAAAGTGCTGATTCAGTCGTTCGTTAAACGCTCAGCACGTTCTATTAAAGAAAGTGATAAAATATTTGGCACTGCAAAGCAACCAGTACTATAATTTAGGAGGCGAATGTAGTGCCCGTATTAAAAACAAACTCCGGTATAAATATTTTACTACTGACTGTCTTGACGTCGAGGACTACAAAGAGAACCCGGCAGCGCGCTCGTCTTCTGTTAATCTGCATTAGCGCTGTCGAACAGACAGACGCTCTCAAGATATTCGGAACCGCCATTTCATTTCGTAGTCTGCCTCTAAGTATACCAATAACACTAAATGGCTTCGTTGAGGGCTGAAAACCTATAAAAAGGGTTAAGTGCTGAGGGCAGACACTGCGAGAAAGGGGAAGAAGCCGTGACGGCACAACTCGTCATAAACGTCAGCCGGCCCGGCCCTATCGTGCAGCCGCAGCCGCGAGCCGCGCCCTGTCCATCATTCGAGTTTCACTCGTGAAAACGATAATTGGTTTCATAATTGGAATATAATTTGGTGAGATTACACGTCCTCCTGCCGGGAGACGGCGGCGGCCTTGGCGCGTTTGACTGGAGCTGTATTTCAAGTGAGCCTTCTCCGCGCGCTCAATTCATCAAACTTCGCTTATTAGCATGCTCCTCTCTGGTCCTTCTTTCTTCCGAATCTTTTAACGGGACACCTTACACAGAGGTTCGATATACCGCCTTGACAGATATCTGTAACGTTCTACAATAGTACTGTCAAAATAGTAATCAGCGTCTTTATGCTCTCAGCACCTACTACGGTTTGAAGATGCGTTTTTGCGACTTTTCTAAATATGGCTGAAGAATCTCGCATACTGTTCCTGTAAATAAACGGGATGAACCCGTACTCGATCGATAAAATTTCTAATGTTGTTCAGGGATATTTCCTGAGTATTTTCGTGTAACAAATCTGTGGTCTCCGGCGACTCGTGGGAAGTAATAATGATTTATTCAGTTTGTTATCTCAACTACCTTTGTCTCTGTGAAATAAAACCTTCAGAACGGCGAAAGAGCCTGTTATGTGCAATCACCAAAACCTACGACACAAAAAAAGGCAGTATACACTACTGGCCATTAAAACTGCAACATCACGAAGATGACGTGCTACAAAAGCGAAATTTAACCGACAGGAAGAAAGAAGATGCTGTGATATGCAAATGATTATCTTTTCAGAGCATTCACACAAGGCTGGCGCCGGTGGCGACACCTACAACGTGCTGACATGAGGAATGTTTCCAACCGATTTCTCATACACAAACAGCAGTTGACCGGCGTTGCCTGGTGAAACGTTATTGTGACGCCTCGTGTAAGGAGGAGAAATGCGTACCATCACGTTTCCGACTTTGATAAAGGTCGGAATGTAGGCTATCGCGATTACGGTTTATCGTATCGCGACATTGCTGCTCGCGTTGGTCGAGATCCAATGACTGTTAGCAAAATATGGAATCGGAGGGTTTAGGAGGGTAATACGGAACGTCGTGCTGGATCCCAATGGCAGTCGAGATGACAGGCATCTTATCCGCATGGCTGTTACGGGTCGTGCAGCCACGTCTCGATCCCTGAGTCAACACATGGGGACGTTTGCAAGACAACTACCATCTGCACGAACACTTCGACGACGTTTGCAGCAGCATGGACTATCAGTTCAGAGACCTTGGCTGCGGTTACCCTTGACGCTGCATCACAGACAGGAGCGCCTGTGATGGTGTACTCAACGAGGAACCTGGGTGCACGAATGGTAAAACGTGATTTTTTCGGATGAATCCAGGTTCTGTTTACAGCATCATGATGGTCGCATCCGTGTTTGGTGACATCGCGTGAACGCACATTGGAAGCGTGTATTCGTCATCGCCATACTGGTGTATCACCCGGCGTGATGGTATGGGGTGCCATTTGTTACACGTCTCGGTCACCTCTTGTACACACTGACGGCTCTTTGAACAGTGGACGTTACATTTCAGATGTGTTACGACCCGTGGCTCTACCATTCATTCGATCCCTGCGAAACCCTACATTCCAGCAGGATAATGCACGACCGCATGTTGCGAGTCCTGTACGGGCCTTTCTGGATACAGAAAATGTTCGACTGCTGCCTTGGCCAGCACATTCTCCAGATCTCTCACCAACTGAAAACGTCTGGTCAATGGTGGCCGAGCAACTGGCTCGTCACAATACGCCATGAACTGTGGTATCGTGTTGAAGCTGCATGGGCAGCTGTATCTATACACGCCATCCAAGCTCTGTTTGACTCAATGCCCAGGCGTATCAAGGCCGTTATTACGGCCAGAGGTAGGTGTTCTGGGTACTGATTTCTCAGGATCTATACACCCAAATTGCGTGAAAATGTGATCACGTGTCAGTTCTAGTATAATATCTTTGTCCAATGAATACCCGTTTATCATCTGCATTTATTCTTGGTGTAGCAATTTTAATGGCCAGTAGTGTACTACGAGGTGCGTCAAATAACTAAAGCAACACTTTCTTTTTAAAGCTGGTTGGTTTTATTCAGAATTAGAATACACCATATTATTCCCCACTCTTTTGGTTGCAAAACCCTATTTTTCAATATGGTCTCCGTTCAATGTTACGGCCTTACGCCACCTTGCTGGGAGGGCCTGTATGCCCGCAAGGTACCGCATAACTGGCCGACGTCGGAGCCAACGTCTTGCTGCATCATTAACCTCCCTATCATCCACGTACTACTTCCCGCTGAGTTGCGCCAAACCGTTGGAAGTGGAAGGTGTGAGATCCGGCTGTGGGGTGGGTGACCAAGGACAGTCCAATGACGTTTTGTGAGCTCCTCTCGGGTGCACAGAGTTGTGTGGGGCCTTGTGTTGTCGTGGCGAAGGAGAAGTTCGTTTGCATATCTGTGGCACCTCGAATGAGAGTGTGTGCCGTTTCCAACACTGCAGGAGTCACAGCTGTTTACGGCCGGCCTGCACCGGAGTGATCGGACAGGTTTCGCGCGACCTTCTTGAGATGATGACAGACGCCTGGCCCAATGACTCACCGTACTTTTCTTCGCTGCTGGGTCTCCGTAGACGTTCTGTAAGAGCCTATGACTATCTGCGATGCTCTGGTTTTCCGCCAAAAGACACTGAATGAGAGCTCTCTGCTTGGAACACACCTCCGTTACAGAAGCCACTTTGAAGGCTGCGTATAGCGCCGCGATCCATCGGAACTTTATGAAACCATAGCGTCGGAATCGAGAATATCCCACGATGTCCCATAACAAATTCTGTATTTTTTCATCCGAAACTGACCGAGGAAAAGATTTGTTGTATTACTCTCGTACAATCTTCAGGTGAAAATGTACGGTGATTCGATTGCTATCGCTGCGGGAACAGTGTTGCTGTACTGCTCTTCCATTGCATTTTGTGAACCCGCACAAGAGGTGCATATAGCCCAATTCTCCAGCCATACTGCTGTGTATCATTATTGACAAACCCAAAACAGAACCGAGCAGTATTGAATTCAAGCTTTAGGGCGAAAAGTAAAGTTGGTATTACTGTCGTCGACAGGAATTACTGCTTTTGAATGTAATAAGTTTGCTTCCAAACAAGAGACAAAGCGCGTATCGTTGACGTTTTCACTGCTGTGCAGATGTTTGCACTGCAGTACAGAGACAAAGATAAATGGGGTAAGAAATAAAAAAAATACAAAAGTATGAGTGAGTCACCGAAAACTATGTGTACACCATACCAAAACACGAAATGTGCATGAAAAAAGCCCGAAATTTTGTCAGTGGAGTTAGGGTTCACCCTATATACACTGGGTGTTAAATCGGAGCTATTGTGGACTCACGCCTCTTTCCCGGATGACATGCAAACTCTTTTCACCTATGGTATACAGTTCAGATTTATGTATTCACCCAAAATCCCTTCACTTGGTCTGGTCAGTAATTTTGTGATGTTGCCTCCAAATATGGCGGTTCACGAACACCGCACTTTGTTCATTTTCCCCATCAGTATCGCACTAATGTTTGGTAAGTCTGAGTGCAACCTTTGCAACAACTCCACTTGCTCCCATTTTTTAAATTTCTAACATTGTCCAAAGAAGGAAAACTTAACCACTTGAATTCTTCACGTGGATTTCATTCAGAATTCTGTCACTACGCGCTTGATTTGTCTCTTTTACAGGGAAACGGTAACGTATTTAATATACTATTATCATTTTGGCAATTGGCCTACGGAAATAAGAGAAGTGCTATTCACAAGAACAAGTCTTTGATCCCTTGTCCTCATTTATTTGATGTTGAAATTATGTTAACACTTTAACCAGTTCGATATACCGAAACTTTGGTATGATCTAAATTGTTTTCATCCGCTGAAATCCTCATTCTCCTCTCTGGAATTTCTCTTATTATTAAAAAGAAAACTAGTTATACTCTTGTGGAGACGCGCACATCTCGTTTTAACCGATCTGAAGTACGAGATTTGCGTCTTATGTGAGATTACAATTTCTTACACGGAAAACAAGCTACTTTATATTCGATTTTCTCTTTACCACCAAAAACAACCTAACATTGTCAAATGATCGTTTTCAGTTTAGTTCACCATTGAGTTCAAAGTCTCCATGCTTCGTTTCTCTCGGAATTTTATCAGCATTGTTAAGTTTACTCACGCACTGACAATGTTAACTACTGTGTTCTCTCCGGATGATCACTCAAGCAGTAAAAAGCGTTTACTGAGGATGACAGGAAGCCGAAAGCTCATCACCGCAGGGAGATAGCCGCCTGGGATATCTGCGCGCACATACTTCACTGACAGTATTAAAAAATGAGACGTCAACATAATGTCAGTAAAGGCAAGTCAAGCGGATGTGGTCAGAAAGAAACAAATTTTCGCTCCAAGAATAGGTGCACACTTCAATATTTCCCACGCCCAAATGTCCGACACGCAGTGCCACTTCATGCAGTCGTATATGAATGTAACAACACTAGTAATAACTGTCTTCAACATTTAACGACACATTGGTTTTAATTGTGTATATTCGTAATGTCTGGAATATAGACCCACAATAAGGCCGATTATCTTAAAAAAAAAAAAAAGACTGCGACACACTACTGATAATTTACCCAAGCATGTAGTTGGCGCTAAGAAAATTAAGGAGAATTCCCTGATGATGGAAAGTAGAACATTTGTTATGTGCTTACGAATTACTAGTTTCGCTGACGTAGTGTGCAGTAATAAGCAGTATTTGAACAAACACACAAAAATTTGTGCTTTGCCGTTGCTACGAGTGCATAAACAGAACTTCATATGAAAAACTAGAACTTAAGGGCAGTCAAGGCTGTAAGAACGAATCAAGTGACAATATTTATTTCACCATTCAAATATAACAACATAGCATATCTGATCTCTAAAGATAGTTTGTGACTTCATATACATAAATCTGTGTCATACGTTAGCGGAACAGCCAGGTAGCAATACTCATGAGCCGCTGACCTGAGATGGAGGCTAGGGCAGTAACTGCGACCTGAGCAGCCTGACGCTATCAGCCCAGCACACCTCTCACGAAATGGAAGAAAAATTATTCAGGCAGCTAATGCTTTCATGACCTGATTAATTTTTCCAGCAAGCAACTGATTCGTACACCGAGTAAGAGACGTAAACTGACTCCGCCAAATGCTGTTTGCAACTTGTTGCTTGAAGATAGAACCCACTCCACGCATGCGTGCCAAAACTGTTGCCTAACTGCAGGTGCCAGCTGCTGAAATTGCATACACGCAGCAGTTCCAAAGGTACGACGACGGAATGAATGCAAGGACGAGTGTTACAAACAGGTCTTTACAGTTGTGACAAATCTGAAAGGACCCGTTAAGCATATGTTCCGCCATTCCTAATATGGATCTCAAAAGACAGGTTCAGTAGTATTAACTGGCTTCAGTAAGAAGGCTATTATGTCATTACTATAGATGCCAAACGCGCAGGCGAGAGAAGAAAGCCGGGCATGAGGGCAAGATTTCTTTTTCTTCGTTGCAGCTGTTCGCCTCCCCATTATGTGCCGCTTGTTATGGAAACACTCCATTTGGGTTGGTCTGGAGATCACGCGATCCCTGCTCCTTATTCTCCACCCGTAAATTGATTCCGTATGTGCTAAGTATGGACCACCAGAGATGACGATGCTGTGCAGGATAACTAAGAGCTTCTCTATGAAAAACTTCTATAATTTCCAAAAATAACTTTCTAGGTAATCATAAAGAAAACATTCAAACTAAGATGATATTTCATTATGTTTTGACACTATTCTGCTGACTCATTATGCACTTCGATGTGGTCCGGAAAAGAGAATCTAGAAAAACTGACATGCTTCTGCACCCCAATATATTTACTACACCATGTTGTGTTGAATCTACTAACACACAGTGACGTTTTGTAATTTCGAAACCAGCAGATTGTATTAGTCTATATGGCCACACAGTCATTTCTTATTTTGGAAACGTAATAAAAAATCGTTCACACGTTAATAGTTCCCAACTACTTCTCGAGTCTGTTAAATTAAAAACAATATTACCAAATGTGTAAAACTGATCTCTAAAATTAAAGACAATAAGCTGAGGAAATTATATGATACGTTATAAATTTATGTCCCTGGAAAACATCATTCACTACCTCGTATTGCCCAAACAGCGAGGTCTATGTGACTAAACGAACACAAATTAAAATTCCATTAAGGTGGCAGAGGAATCAAAAGTTCGTTGTAATGTAGTTACTTGTCAATTCTTTGTTGTTCGTAAGCAAGACAACTTTTAGAGAGGTAATTACTAACACAGAAATAGCCAGTATCATTTATTTACTGTTTTCTTTACATACATAAATAAAGTGAAAGCAGAAGTTAGATAGCTTCGCAATAGAACCGTTAAACTTTGGCGTTTCGCCTTCCATCACGAGTTTCGTTATTAAAAATTCTTTACTACTTCTTAAATATTCTTGAAGTACGATGGATTGAAAAACCAGCAAACTCCACAATAGTTTTAAAACTTTCAACACTTGCCAGTCCAAAAACGTTCGAGACTGGATCAATAAAACCTAAAGGATTTTAGTGCTTCACGTGTTCCACACAGTCTCCTCCCACTTGAGTAAAACACGCAGAACACTCGGACAGCTACGTGGAATTGTCAGAAAAGTCCTTCTTTGGGATGCTATTAAACTCTAACGTCACATTGGCTTCAACGTTGGTTATATCGTCAAAGCGTTGGCCATTTACGTGAATTTCTGTGCTTTGTCGTTTTGTGCTATATTTGTATTGATAAAACCATGTCTCATCATCTGTGATTATTTTTGCCAGAAAAGGATTGTCCACGTTTTCCATTTCTGTCAAGTCGTGACAAGTATCCACGCGTCTTTGCTTCATACAGGAGTCGAGGTATGCTGGACTAACATTGCACGCACTATTATCTTCTTTAGAACATTCCACTACTTAAATCTGCCTGCAAACAACTGACTATTCGAATGAACATCTGCTGTTTACAGTTGTTAGTTCAAGCTACCACCGTAGTTATTGGCTGTCATCACTTATACGCAAGGTGCGATTTGTGATTCTACCAGTGGGGGGGATGTCTTAGGGGGTTAGTAGAATTATGTATGTTACTAGCTTGGACCGTGGCGTTACGCATGGTTAAACAGCTATTTATAAATAGATGTTAACGCCGAAACTCACTATTGACGCGAATGCATTATCAGAAAAGCCATCCCTTGTTATATCTTTAAAAGTACATTATAGGTAAAGCTTATTTACAAAATCATCTACATACGGGTACAGATATACGAGGGGAGCTCATGCACATTTGTGAAAAGTTGTACTTATTCTGGTGATAGAAAACTGAAACATATTAATAGTGTTAATAGTAAGACTTACTGAAGACTTTCAGTGTTCGGCTCCACAAATTTACATTATATGTAAAGTTTTACTCCAGTGCGTGGGAAATAATTATCCCAGTTTGGGATGCATAAACTAAAACCAGAGAAGAGGATGGTCTGATGCAGATGGGGGGGGAGGGGGGGGGAGGGGGGGGGGGGGGAATCCACCCCATCCCCCCCTGCAAATCGCACACTGCTTATACGCCAAAATCAATCTCTGAACATTTTGGACGGTCGCTGTATACTGTGTTACATGGATGTATGAGTATTTCGGCTGGAGACGCTTGCTGTGAATCGGACAGAAACTCAGTATCGAAATCTATGCATTTGCTTCTTTTGTTCATGCCCTGTTGTCAACGGAAAAATCGATTGCATTAGTTAATTGTATTAACTGACACATCATGAATGGCTGTTTGGATGACTAGTTCGTTAGCACTGTGTATTGCAGTAAATGTGGAACACGTAAAATTACTAACAAGTTCATGTAACTCACTTGCATTTATGCACATGTGGCAAAACCTTACACCATAAAAATCTCAGACATTTTTCTCAACGCAAGTTAAGTGTTTCAAAATGGAAAAGAAGTATTTAAAGCTACGTATTTGCAGTAATCAGCATTCCTATTAAAAAGAACTCACGATAATGCCCAGGGACCTACCAATGGCAATTTAATCCTCTGACTGTGGCGTCAATGGATGACAATGCTCGAGGGAGTTGTGGTCAGCACAATACTGCCCGCGGTTAATTTCGGCTCTCAAAACTGAGATCGGTAATTCTCCTTCAAACTGTTTCTCAGATGTTCTTAACGCGACTAAAGAGACTCGTTCCACGCGCTGAAACCATGGAAAAACCTTAGGTGGTTATTTGGAATTAAACCCGAAACCTACTTGCCAACGCCCAGCACCGTCATACATTAGGTCATGGAAACGGCCTTGCAGCAGTGCTATTATTAATTTGTGGTAAATGAAATTAGAACACATTTCTTTAATAACGTTGTCCGTTAGTTTGACAACGTTTGCGTTAAACTGAATGTATTAAGTTTATTTAAACAAAGTTTTGTACCCGCCATGGTAGCCGAGAGCGCTAATGCTCTGCTTCTTGGACTCGGGTAGGCGCACCGGCCCCGAATCGAATCCGCCCAGCGGTTTAACGACGAGGGCCGGTGTGCTAGCCAGCCTGGATGTGGTTTTTAGGAGGTTTTCCACATCCCACTAAGAGAATACCGGGATGCTCCCCACGTTCCGCCTCAGTTACACGATTCGCAGGCACTTGAACACATTCTTGTTATTTCATGGCTAACACTAGACACAGACAGCTGGGGTGGGGTTCGGGGTGGCGACAGGAAGAGCATACCGCCACCCTCTGCAACTAACACCGCCATATCCGTAGTAACAAGGCCGACCCCACGTTGATACGGGACAAAGGCCCACAGAAAATCGTGAATGATTTAAACAAAGTTTTATAGCCTAGGAGGGTTCGTCAAGAAGAAACATTTGCCATTAATAATAAAAGTAAATTTTCTGTCAGTGGGTTACTTTCGTTCATTAGATAGGTACTCAAATAATTCTTGGTAGGCCTTTCTTACCTCTCCATGCACGTCTAACAGGGATATTTACAGTTTCCACTTGAACACAAAAAAACCTCACCACTAAGGAATTACTCGAATGAGACGAAAATCGGTGGATATGGTGCACATGTACAGACAACCAAGTTGTTACAACTGCAGAAAAATTGGATGATATACTCAGGAAATAGAACTTCGCAAAATGATTAAGTCAGTAACGCACTGGTCCAGCTCTGTTCCTTATGCAGGCAGTTATTCGGCTTGGCTTTGACTGATAGAGTTGTCAGGTGTCTCTCTGAGGAATATTGTACCACATTCTGTCCAGCTGTTAAGTTAAATAGCAAAATCCCGAGGTGGCTGGAGGATCCTACGCATAATGCCCAAACGCTCTCAATCGGGGAGACATCCGGAGACCTTGCTGGCCAAGATAGTGCTTGGCAAGCCGTGAACGGGCGGGCATTATCTTACCGAAATGTAAGCCGACGATTGCTCGCCATGTAAGGCAACAAAATGGGGCGTAGAATATCGCCGACGTACCGCTGTATTGAAAGGGTGTGGATGATGACAACAAAGGGGATCCTACTATTAAAAGAAATGACACCCCACACCATAACTCCTGGTTATCGGGTCGTATGGCGGGCGACAGTCTCGATGACATCCCACCGCATTTCGGGGCGTCTCCAGACACACCTTGGGCGTGGAGTCTCATTGGCTGGAGCAGAACTGTCTTCAGTGCTTAGTCCCGCTTCGAAATGAGCCCCGATGTTCAGCGAAGATGTGTCTCGAGACGCCTCCGACAGCGATGGGCTACCAACCTGACTGTCGCTCACCATACGCCCCGACAACCAGGAGTAACGGTCTGGGTTGCAGTTTCATTTCATTCCACAACGCGACCTCTTTGGTTGTCATCCGCGGGACCCATACAGCACAGTGGTACGTCGATGATATCCTATGCCCCGTTTTGCTGTCCTTCATGGCAAGCCATCCTTACATTTCAGCAAGGTAATGCCCGCCCCCACGTGGCAAGAGTTTCTACTGCTTTTCTTCGTGCTTTCCAAACCCTATCTTGGCCAGCAAGGTCGCCGAATGGAGAAAGTTTGGAGCATCATGGGCAGGGTCCTCTAGCCGATTTGAGATCTTGACGGTCTAATGCGCCAATTGGACAGAATTTGGCACGATCTCTCTCAGGAGGATATCCAACAATTCTATCAATCAGTGCCAAGCAGAATAACTACTTGTATAAGGACCAATTTGTGAAGATCTTTCTCTTGAATTAATCATCCAGTTTTTGTGAAATTGTAATCATTTCATTGCCTGCACATGTACATGACTTTTCCTATTTCCGTCCCATTGGGGTAATTCTTTCGTTGTGCGTCCTTTTTTTTGTCTTAACGTGTAATAACGTACAATGTCGATAGAAAATTTCATAACTTCGAAATGAGCTCTTTCACTTTTGCAAACCATAGTTTAGTTTACGGCATCTAACTTTGTCATTTGGTGGCCCAGCAACGAGAAGAAATTTTCTCTTACCCCGAAGACTATCTCCAATAAATGCGGTGTCTTAAATTTCCAGTACGTGACTGTTGTCTTATTAGGTCTGGTATCAGGAAAATTGCAATTCTCCGGTAACACATTACACACCCGTATCTTGTGTTGAAAAACCCCTCGCGCAATGTTAGACACACTTGTGGAAGTATGTGTCATAAGTCGCTTGGAACCTAGAATACGAGTTCGACAGTTGTAGCCGCGATGTAAATTGCGCTTTGTAACCAGATGATCCTTTAGCAGTTTCCTTTGTGTGCATGATCTCTTTATTTACACGTAAGAAATACTGAGCATCTGGGAAATATGAAAATGAGTTATAACTTGATTTATAGAATTTTGAACAATTAATGTCTGGTAGAGAAAGATACTGTCCATTAACACGTTTCTCTGTCTGTTACAGCGATACTGCAGAGGACGTCGGTCAATAAGGGTCAACTGAAGATCCAAGGAGTGGCAACGTGCCTGTACTTGTGTATGGACAGTTGCGGGCTGTTATACGGCTCGGTAAGGCGCCGAAACTTCTCACACAGTCGCTGTAACGTCACTTTCTCTAATTTGTAACGGAAGTTAGTGATTATTACGATGAAATAAAATTAAAATCGACAAAACTTCCCAAGTGGTCACCAACGGCTGCAAAACACTTTGCAGAGGTAGGAACACACACGAGTGCACATGAATAGTGGTCACAAAGAACTGATGACAAATGTGTGCAACGGTTGAAGTGTGTCCATAGAATTTTTTACGCGGTCTTATCTCTGTTTCAGACTAACTTACCACGTAAAAACATTAAGTTGAAAAAAACAATAATAATAATAATAATAATAATAATTAATATAATTATAATAATAAGTTACATACCAAGAAGGAGTAGTTAGCATCACCTGAATCTTTTTGAAGAGCATATTACCGCGAAGTGATTGGGTAACATCGTGGTAAACGAACGGTTATTTGTGGAACACTTGCACACCTTAAGTGCAGTGGTAGTATCATTCTGAGGCATTACATCGTTGGATACAGGATACACGATCCAGTCACATTAATGTGACCACCTGTCAAAAGCCTGAATAACCATCTTTTGCAGAGTGGAAGTGCAGGGAGAGGGTCAGTGACGTTCTGGGAGGTACCGACAGCGGTGTGGAGCGACGCCGACTCCAGTGCCGTGAACAGCTCTGCTGGATTGCTCCATTGAGGATTCATGGAGTTAACAATACGAACGTGATAGTCCCACGGATTCTCGATTGGGTTCAAACCGGCGGATGTCATCTGCGGCCTGTGACACACCATAGCCGGTTTTAGATAGCGCCATTTTGTCAAATACGATATAATTTAACTACCGCGGTACGCGAAACGCTTACAAACTGAGGTGTTTAGAAAATGCTTCCACCTTTAACCCGAAAGCGAAAGCCAATGATCTTTCCCTTTTGGACGTCAGATAAATCACTCCGTTTCCGCATTACGATAACGACTGCACAGTTTTCCACGTATGCTCCCCCCCCCCTCCCCTCCCGAGCGTAACATGCTTTATATACCCTCCACTGTCAGTGCTGCCACCCGGCGTCTGTGACTAGTTATTCAACTCACATTAATACGACGGGGCCGTGTAGTTCCAGATATTTTCTGTGGAGCTAAGACCGAGTATTTTATCTTCTGGTAAACCTTGCGGGATGTAAGATCGTGGTCCATGAAACTCTTCAGCTCCTAACGTTTCGTCCAGTGCTTTGCTGGACATCTTCAGAGGGGGGTTTCTCCTCCGGTGAGTCTTGCCGACTCCAGCGAAGCACTGGACGAAACGTTAGGAGCTGAAGAGTTTCATGGACCACGACCTTACATCCCGCACGGTTTACCAGAAGATATTTCATCCGGTCGTGAAAGCCTTCATACCGAGTATTTTAGCTGACCAATCGAGATCCGATAGAATGCCTAAGTTTTCATCGGACCAGTAAAGTAAGCATGCAGCGCCGTGATAACGGATGTTTTCGTCTCAGCAGATGGGAGTGTCTGGAGCATACCCATGATGAAGATGTATATGAAAGGTCAATAATTAGTCGCCGAGAACCTTGAAACAAACACCCTGTTTCATGTACACGGTTGCGTGATTGAGCGGGCCCAAGTCGTGGTATTTCGAAAACTTAATTACACCCTACACATAGGCTGCGGGCCATACACGCCATTGGGCTGTCAGTGCACTCGACGCCTTGTATCATTTGCAAAAGAGTCACAATACGACTCGGAAGACCACACTACATCACTCAAGTCAGCTACTGTCCAGTTTCTGTGTTCTCTGGCGCACTGAAGACGTGCATCTCTAATGTGCCACTGTGTGCAATGGCTATTCGCGAGGTACCAGATTCCAGATGTCCGTTGCATGCAGTTCACTTCGCAATTTTCGCTCAGAAACTGTTTGAAATTGACCTGCATTCACTGACGACAGTAATTCCTGTCGAGTTTCTAATAGATTGCGATTGACAAAGCGTGACCCTCGTCTCCGGTCTCTGACGCTGGAAGTCTTTTTACGATCGTTGTACATACACCGTGTTACATGGTCACGAATGGGATACAGTTCTTTGTCGACACGTTGAACATTCCGCGTTGATACACAAGCAACTAGAAGGACTTTATTTACGGTGTGATCATGATAACGTCGACGCACTATAGTTCCTTTCTGCCATTGTGTCACGCCTCTACGCCGACATACCTTACTGTGCTGATTTCATAAAACCGACTGGCCCGTATATACAACTTCATTGGCATGATTTACGTAAGTGGTGGAAGATTAAATAACCAGTGGTACCACTACAACACCAACAGCCCTTTAAAGTTAGCAGTGGACTCTTTTAAGACGCTGACTAATACAGGGGAGGGGGGAGGGGGGGGGAGCGTTCAATAAGTAATGCAACACATTTTTTTCTGAAAACAGGTTGATTTCATTCAGAATTCCAATACCACATTATTCCCCACTCTCTTGGCTACAAAACCCTATTTTTCAATATATTCTCCGTTTTAAATACACTCCCCATCATCCACGTGCTGCTTCTGGCAGAGTGCATCCACTATTGGGCCAGACAAATGGAAGTCGGAAGATGCAAGATCCAGGCTGTAGAGTGAAGACGCAGAAGACCAGTCAATTGAAGTTTTGAGACGATGATCCAAAGAAAATTGTCACGATCAGCCTCACGCTAACAATTCCGCAGACATGTTCCTTCGTTGCTCTTTATGCTCTTCTGTTAGGCTGTGAGGAACCCAGCTGATACACACTTTTGAGTACCGCAACTGGTGCACGAGCGTGTCAATACAACCAACAGAGACTCCCAGCTGAGCAGTGAGGTGTTCTACTGTGATCCTTCGATCACCTCGAATGAGAGTGTCCGCACGTTCCAACATTGCAGGAATCACAGCTGCGTCCTGCCAGCTGGCACATGGGAGATCGGACTGGTTTGCGCGACCTTATGGCGATGATGATAGACGCCTCGCCCAGCGACTCACCTGCTTTTGTTCACTGCCACGTCTCCGTAGACATTCTACAAGCTCCTATGAATATCTGCGATGCTCTGGTTTTCCACAAAAAAAAAAAATAAAAAGAAAGAAACTCGGTGACAGCTGTCTACTTGGAACGCGCATCTGATACAGACAAAATTTCGAGGGCTACGTATAGCGCCTCCACCTATCGGAACTTCTTGAAACTATAGGGGCTGAAGCGGGAATATTCCACGATGACCCCCAACAAATCCCGTATTTTTGAACCTAAATGGGCCGAGAAAGAAAATGTGTTGCATTACTTATTGAATGACGCTCGTATTTTATCCGGTGAGCTTATTTGCTGCTCTAGTGATGTACACTAAGAGGTTTCTCTAGGTAACGTACCAGTTGCCGTAATACATGTTGCGTCACTGAAATATCAGACAATGTGATAGTTCACGGGGCTGTAAAAAGGCGCTCTATGTGTAACAGTGCATTGTGTAGCTATATGTGGTGGTAGGATGTCCAAGCAGCACTTCCACCGCCACTATCACACGTGACCTCACGTCGTAGGTGACGGGCACACATCTAGTTGTCCTAGAGTGTTGCACAGCAACGAAAGTGTGATTGAGGTGATCATTAAAGCTGCACAGACGCACAGGGCAGGCATCTGTGGCCAAACGAAACCTGGATTTGCCGCCAGGGTCAGCCTGGTCCGTCGCAGTTCAGCATAGCTTTTCGCGACTTCTCTGGAAGCGGAGGCAATGTGATTTGGGTGTGAATGCCTGGATATCGGGAAACAATGCTCTTCTGCCAAGAGACAGTGGGCTCTCTCAGGGCGCGCTGACAATTATGGTCGGAATAGCACCTGCCCGTGACGGGTACCAGTCGATAAGACTTCCCGGACTGGCACTGTGCAAAAATGTGTCCACTCAAATTTATTTTGCTGGTTAGATGCTCCTCTGCTGCAACGTACAGGTATGTCACGTTGTTCAACGAAGTGAGAAGAGCTCTGCTATAAACCAGTCGCCAGTCTTTCTTATTGTTGACATGTTCACTGCTCTGAAGACATTTTGGGATGTAGCTACCTGCCGATACTGGTAGCAAATCAGACTCTCCTTCTTGGTGCGTAATTTTCGTTGTCGCAATTATAACACTGACTGGTTCAAGTGCAAGCATATTCGGCTCGAGAAGTAGCGTCAGTAATTCAGTGTTAAGGAAATGACCCATAATTTTCATACGTTACAAATTTAAGATGTGAGAACGTGTGCATTTTTTTTTTTTTTACTAGAAAAGTAGCGGTCGCTGCAAATCATGAGTTCCATAATGTAAGTATATAAAATAAGAATTATCGCTATTTTAAGAAAGCATTGTACCTTTCTGAATACAGACGCATGTTCCTATGTCGCAGCTTTCTTAAATCAACTGCGCTTTTATGGTACACGTGTAGTTACAGAGGGGTTTCTTGTTTGAAACTCTAAAGGAATACATTGTTCTTTACAGAGAAATAACCAATATATTTTATACTACTCTAAATATTTTCTTCGTTAATATTATATAACCGAACAGTATTGATAATCAGTAATCAAGATATCCTGATTTGCACAGAACAGTTCCTAGTGTAAGTGAAACACTTTACTAATAAGTTATATCTTGAACTTCAGCCCAGGTACACTTTCCAGTACATCTACTATGTCACGACTTATCTGATTTGACGCTAACTTATTAAATAAACTTAAACACAATAATCAATAATGAAACCGACAGCTATGTGTACACACCTGAGAGTTAACATAATTTAAATTAACTATGTCAAATTACTATCAAATCTACTTTACTTAACAGTTTTTTACCGTTAGCTTCGATGGGTTAGACATTTCAATTTTGAAGAATGAACATTTCTCTGAAATTATTAGCTAATTTTTAAACTTATAAGACAAAATATCAAATAATGGATTGAAGAAGCACAGTTTTCCAGAAATCTAACCATTCCAGGGCAAAATCGTATAGCTTGAATGTTGTGGTTGAACGACCGCCGTATCGGTTAAGTGACCAATGTATCATGTTTCACCTTTTTAAAATTATTAAATATCTACGTATTTAGAGAAGAGCGGTATCGCGAAGGAGTGAACATTATATGAGTCTGGAGAGATGTGGATAATACGCTTAGGTATTTAAATACAAGTGTTGACGGAATAAACGTAGCAGGGGCAGACTTCATGAATGGTCAGTAGCCTGCAATTTTACGACGTGTAGTTTGCTTCACTTAATGCTCAGCTAGCATAATAACAAAAGAGAACTGGATATTTCTGATATACAGTCGACGAGTTTGGGATTTGACCTCTCTGTTATAGATAATTTCCATCTAAGACTGCATTGGCATGATAATGAATTTCTGTAGGATATTCATTGAGTAATGGTGCGGGTGCCGGAAACCATTCAAAATTTGCAGATTGTGTTGAGCGTGCAGTTTGACTTGTTGATGAGGCGAACATACTTTCTTACAGTTGACGCAATGTATTTACTGATTCTTATTTGTCCAACAAGTTCAATGGATTATTTAGCTCTCTGCGTTCTATATACGTTAGTAATATGGAGGAAAGTACGTGGAGTAGGCTCATCAGCACATTGCTAGTTCACTCAAACAGAGGATCAAGTGGACAGCAAATAACTACGCTACTTCAAAGTGCATGGTAAACAATCAATTCCAGTCGATTTGGCTGTTTGACGCTCTCATCTGGCACACGTTATCCCACTCTCTCGTTCATACGCAGCTTACTAAAGCGTTATCACAGTGCAAACAGACGTGTTTTCTTATACGATAGTAAGGCACACTAAGTAAAGCATCGTATCATCTCATGCGCCATAACTTTTATCGATATACTAACGTTTTGCGGCGTAGCGTGTGATATTTGGCAACTGGGACGTAATTTGTAAGAAGTCTTTCGATGGAATTAGTAGTTCAGCTGCTGTGTGAGCGATTAAATAAATATCGTATCTCAAACTGTAGCTTATTTAGCGGTTCAAAAATTTTAATGATGTTAGCCGCATTTAGGTACTGAAATGTGTCAGTAATAACAAGCGAAAATTTGTGCCGGACCGGGAATCTAATCCAAAATTCTCACTTTACACATAAATATATATACAAATTATTTATAGCTTCCTTCTTTCCTTTTCGCCTACGACGAATAGTCTTAGTAATTTCTTTAAAAAACTTTGAGATATCTTTAATCTAATACTCATAGCTTAATTCATCACTCCCCTTTCTATCTTTCGGCGCAAATACTGTCTTTAATCGTTCCCTTTCGGTTCTTAGAAACTAAATTTCTATAAACAGGAAACTTCCCTATACCTCCGAGGTTACGTAGAAACAATCATGCGCGGATACTCGAACAGGAAGATAATTTCAGTTCGTGAACAGAAATTTGCGGCTAAATCCCAACCGTCGCAATCATCCCTCATTGACTGAAAACATATTTACATCTACATCTAAAATATCCTCCGGAAGCCACCAGACCGTGGATGGCAGAGGGTACCTTGTACCGCTACTAGACATTTCCTTTCCCATTCCACTCTCTGCAGTCATGCCCAAATGCTGTTTCTCTAAATTTCCCGTCTGAGCTCATGAAGCACCCCCATAATACTCGCTTGTTCATCGAACCTAGCAGCGCTCCTCTGAATTGCTTCAGCGCCTTTCTGCGAGCTGACCTGATGGGGCTCCAAAACAGTGGGATTGCACTGGTATTCTACACACGATCTCCTTTACGGGTGAGCTAAACTTTCCTAAAGTTCTCCCAATAAACCGAAGTCTACCACTCACGTTCCATACTACCGGCCTTACGCGATTGTCCATTTTCTACAGCTTTGCAACGTTATGCCTAGATATTTAATCGACGTGACTGTGTAATGCAGCAGACCACTAATACTGTACACAAACATTATAGGATTGTTTTTCCTACTCATCTGCGTTAGTTTACATTTCCCTACATTTAGAGCAAACTGCCATTCATCATACAATATAGAAATTCTGTCCTCCAACAGCGTCGTCAGCAAACAGTCCCAGATTGGTGCTCCCCTATCTGTCAGATCATTTATGAATATAGAAAACAAGAGCGGTCCTATTACTGTCCCCTAGGACGATCTTGACGATGATGATGATGTTTGATTTAGCGGGCGCTTAACTGCGCGGTCGTCAGCGCCCGTACAAATTCCCAATTTTTACTCAGTCCAAGCTAGTCACTGTAACGAATGATGATGATGATGATGATAATGTTGAGTACAACACAAACTCCCAGTACCCGGGAAGAGAAAATCCCCAACCCTGGCGGGAATCGAACCCGGTACCCAGACACGAGAGGCACACTCTTGACAATGAATACTCGCCTTCCAGGCCAACGTACTGCCTTCTATTTCTTAAGAAGCCTTCGAGCCACTCACATACCTGAGAACCTATCCCGTATGCTCGGACCTTCGTTTAACAGTCTGCAGCATAAACTAATGATAAAAGAAAACAAAATGTTTACACTTTAAATACTAAATGTTGATTCGAGATCCACACTCTGTCTTAATTGCTTTTCAACAGTGTTCAGTGCTCTCACTAGTCTAAGTAACAAAGCTCAGACGGTCAATTTCTCAACGTTGTAAATATAACACTCTTTACGGCTGTACCAATATTAATCTTAGTGACTCGCTTGGATTCGACTATCGGCCAAATTCACGTTTCAGTTTATGTCACTTTCTTTTACACAATGCCTACAGAAGTGTGAACACGATGCTGTACTGCACAATGACTCGTCCTAGTCGAAGGAGCTTAGCAAAAAAATTTCGGATACGGCTGTATGGCCTCCTCCCTGTGTCGCGCCACTAAGCAATGGATCACATGTAATCAGAAGTTCCTCTAGGCACATAAGAGAGGGTTCCAGAACAGTAATGGCTAGGCCGAAGCCGGCAGTGCGGCGATCCGGCAGTGGCGGCGTGCCGCCGCAGGTGCGTGCGTGGCCCGCTGCTGGACGTGTCATTACCATACTGACAGACCGGCTGCTCAGCTCGTCGTTATGCAACCGGCTAAGCGCGGCTAAAATTACTGCAGACACCACGCTCCAAACCCACTGCTTCCCACCACTCGGTGGAAAACAATCACTTATCATTATTAGCCGACAGCATCCATCCTGCTTATAATGGCAGTGATTGAACCCGTTATAACGACAAAACTTGTGGCGTTGAGAAATGTGGCGTCTAAGCTTTGATGCTTATTTCTTAGTAGCTACTAATGAGAGGATTGAGCACTGTGGAAAAGTAAATATGACAGACTGGGGATTTTGAACCCTAATTTAGTGTTTGACGACTAGAAGTTTTGTTTTCTTTTATCTTTAATTTGTAGCTCGTGCTCATCTCTTTGCGAAGTCGTATTAGCTAACGCTGTAGGCTACAGCAGGAGTAGGACTCATTGATAGAGTGGGTGCAGATGTCAGCCGTATTACTCAGTTATGTATTATGTATAACCAAAAAGTCCGTAAACTGTCTGCAATTTATTGAGGCGTATATGTACTTCCTGGTGAAAGATCCGCCTTCGGGATTGAACAGTTTTACGAAGCAAAACAATCCATCATGGAGGCTATGTAGCTGGATATGGTAACACATTTGCCTTTCTCGTAGTTTTGGCAAGAAAAGCCTCAATGGCTCTCCTTTAGGTTTCATTTTTTAAACAAACGTCACAACAAAAGGCCAAACGAAAAAATTGTTGTATTGAATGCCGTGGGACTAATGAAAATGTTAGAAGTTAATATCGGGAAAGGAGAAATAAGATACGTAAACGAGAACGTTATCTCGTTTGAAGGTAATAACCTTAAGATGTCGATATCATCATTACTCAGCCATTCAGAGATGTGTCTGAGAAGTTGCATCTTGAACCCGGACCAACCTATACGTAAAATATTATTTTTTGTGAGATAACATTTCATTGCTCTGTATTGTGCTTGACTCCGCTACTGCGAAGAAATTTTTGAATGATTTCATATCATCTGTAGCTGGAATTTTTGCCTTGCTTGTGTGGTGTTGTAGAATTTCAATGTTGGACCATTTTCAAGTATCCTAATATACGGTATCAAAAGCAATTCAGTGCATTAACCATAGATTACAAGATAAACACAAGAACAAATCAGATGATAGACTGTGCTAGGATTAACAAAAATTTACAGAACAAAAATTCAGCAAAGGTACATCATGCCTGACTAGCCTTTGCACATTTCACATTTGAACTGCGTCCACTGTCATCGTGCTTCTGAGTGCAAATGATGTCGTTGAAATAAAATCAGTACTGCTGGCACAATTCATATGGACGCGCGTCACACATTTAAGGTTATGTACGTATTTTTATCATGTGTTTTGTTACCGTGTTTATCTTTAAACCGAGTGTTAGGGCACTCAATTCCCATTCGTTCCATTTATTAGGACGCTTGAAAGTGATTTTAAAACCGCAATTGTACAGCAGTGCACAAATAAAGAAAAACTAACAGCTGTAGTGGTATCTAAACAATCAAAAATTTTCGAATTTGTAATGTGTGTAAAATGAGATGAAACTTCAGATCCTGGTTGTGCACCAGACGATTTATTTCTCTGTCTTAGCCTACAGTAATATTCAGTGTTTTTTTCGATTTCCTGAGAAACTGGCTTCACTAAACTTTCCTGAGAAACTGGCTTCACTAAACTTTTTTTTTTCTTATAAGTTAGAGCACGTTTTGTTAGTAGTGAAGATGTCCAACTCCTTATAAATAAAAATGTTAGTACTGCAGAAATCACAATTTACCAGCGCTAGCTTCGAGTGTTTCGATGGAAGATTACAAACTCCCTCCAAGCAAAGGAGAAAGAAAGGGAACTTAAGGTTTAACGTCCCGTCGACGACGAATTTATTAGAGACAGAGCGTAAGCTCGGATAGGGCGGGGATAGGAGAGCAAGAAGGATGCGTCCTTTTGAAAGTAATCATTCCAGAATTTACCTTAAGAAATTTAGGAAAACAACAAATACAAATCTAGTACTTAATCATGGGGCCGCTGCGCTCTCTCCCTCAGAGTGGAACGGCGTGCAGCCACCTCTTGCAAACAGAGAGAAAACTGACTCCGAAACATTCTGTACCTCCTTGTTCTGTAGGCTGACCTACTCGGGAAAACTGATGATTAGACAATTTTCAAATCGACTAGAAGTCTGTTATTGCAATGCACACCGCAGCAGATCTGTGTGTGTGTGTGTGTGTGTGTGTGTGTGCGTGTGTGTGTGTGTTTTGTAGTTTAGGGGTGCTCGACGACGAGGTTATCAGAACTCTTACGAAAATTAATAGAAATGAATGTGGTTGAAACGTCGAAAACGTTATAAAAAAGGAATAGGCAGTCCGAGGTAAAGTTTCATCCGCGGTCACCGCAAAATTACACTTATCTCATATCCTATAAGGCGACATTAAAATAGTTAGATGTTCTACAAATATCAATTAATACATAAGCAAGACATGAGGTCAACTAAAATAATTACACAAGGACATATGGCTCCCTGATCACATGGAAAAAACTCGGATGAATCGTCACTCAGAAAATTAATTAAAAACTCCATCCTAAAATTTTAGGTGACAGGTCGGACATTTAGTGTCACTCTTCTTCCCATCTAACACGGAAAGTAACGCAACTGCTGAATTGTCTTCAGTCTGAACAAACTAATTATTGACTTGTTTAGTTATGGTCGAAAACTCCGTGTAAGAGCAATGTTTGTTTAGTGGGGATAAAGACAAAAAGCGGCCGTGGACTTATTAAAAAATTTTGCCATCCTATGTCTGGAGCGATCTACGCAAACTAATGGTTCTCTCTGACGTAGTTCTTACCTTCAGATGTTGTTGAACTAATTACCATATTAGAAAAGTGCCAGTCTACTGAAAGATCATAAGCTCCCATCAGAAAAATGAAGCCAATTTTAGCTAATGTGTTTTTTGTAAATAGCTATTATATAGTTATTTATGCTTAGAATAAAATTTAATTTTCGAATTTTTGTATTGGTAGGGGGTAGAGGGGTGAGGGATTGGACATGGGGAAAGAAGTAGACGTGGCTTATTCAATTCGTAAATTTTACGTAGATGGTGCTCCATAGCTTGCAAACATTCAAAGAACGTCAAGGCGACCTGGATAAGCTGCTGCCTGAATGAAAACTATTTATCGATTTCGAGTTTCGATCACACTGATCATCAACAGCTCCATAAAAAATGTAGCCTACTTCAGTCAATAACAAAATGTAATATTAGTTGTCCTTTTATAATCATATCCAGTGATAGACAATCACATACGGTAGCTATAATGGTGAGAAGACGCCAGGCAGTGCTCCGTGCTTACAAGGGGCCACATGGCAATCGGATTTTTGTAGATTTTTTTTTAATTTATGGTCTGTGCAGTTCAGAACTAAAATATCTATTTGAATAAGCAGTTGGACGCAAATCTCAGAAATTCTCTAAGAAATCTACGTTAAGTTTTACGGACGTCTTTAATATGCTAAAGCATCATCAGTTATTCTCTATAGGTCGTGTGATTGCAAATACAGCGTAACCTTAGGTGCAAAAATAACTGAGAGAAAGTGTAAACTATTAAACATCATGGGATCGAACCTGTCGACGTATCCTGTACGAAGATGGTGGAAAAGCAAGAAACCATGGGAATTATACTAGACGGATGACTATTAATAATAACCGAGAGAAACTAGAAGCACACAACGGATAACATACAAGGTGCCATAACAGAAAACTTCTGTCGGTTCAATAATCTCACCCCACCCCCAAAAAAAAATCAGGATTTATGATACCTATGCATTCTGTAAAGTATGTTACATGTCTCACTTGTATCTGATGAATGCCAAAGGGTAATACAAGTGTCCAGCAGGCATCTGTGGAAAGACAGTACCGTGTCTTTGAACTGAAAAAAAAGAAAGAAAAAGAAAATAAATGCTCGCCTACCACGTGTGTGGTACAGGTTCGATTCCCAGCCCTGCCAAAATTTTAAACAAAGGTACATGTTCCATGAAAGTTCCATAAAGTGTAAAATATATAAGGATGAAAAATCATTTTAATTTGTAAAGCTTTTTTTAAAATTTAAACAATCTTTTTTTTACCATCTTTATATATTTTAAGCTTCACGGAATCGCTAGTAGGACATGCACCTTTGTTTAAAAATTTGCGCCACCCGGGAATCGAACCTAAAGCTCGGACGTTGTACGCTATCATTCTAACACATAATCTGCCAGGAAGTTTCATTCTAACACATAGCCACACGGCCTTCGAAGAAAAATCTACCTTGATTTAGCTTATTAAAGACGGTTGGAAAACTTCCAAGTCGATTTCCTGGATATTTTTTTTAGATTTGCATCGAACTATTTTGGGGGCTTAATATTGGAGTTCTGAACTTCAGGTACCACAGATATAAGGAACTACAAAAATCAGATTGCCATGTGGTCCTCTTGTTAGACTAGAACCTGTAGCCCGAAAAATATCTAGGATTTTAAAATGTCTACAAAGACAGTAGTTACCTCTGAATTTTCCCAGCAGAGGCGTTGGTCATAACCGCACTACACATACATTGATATCCGCTAGGAATGCGAAGTGTTGCAAGGAAATGCTCGAACATCGCCTGAGAAAGAGTATTCTGTCGCTTCACAAATACGGAAAGCAATTGTTCGTTGAGAGAAGGAGGTTGTAGTGGGGCCTGTGGCCGGTGAGAGAAGCGGCTGCCAGGAGCGTCGCAGCTTTGGAGCCCGGTACGTCTCCCGGCGGACAGCGACCCGCCGGTTTAAATCACTGGGTGGAGGGAGTGTATCCTTATTACACGGCACGCCGTACGGTAGGCACGTGATGGATGGCGCGCTGCGTTTGTCATACGTCGCTGCCACCGCTCCATTTATCAAGCATAACCTCCGCGCCGCGACCAATTTTCTCGACACTTCTTGGTGCCCGTGGGAACTGCCTAGTTAAGGCGCCCAGCGTGCTCAGTTCCGCAATCCTCCTCGCTGCTGATGGTGGCTGGAGGCGCAGCAGTTTTCATTTTCACACCAGATTTATTGCTTTCCGACGGAGGCGACAGGGAACAAAGAATAGGAGTTCGTGTTCTGATGGAGCTGTATCGTAAATGAACGTTGTTAAACCTCAACAGCAACGTATGAAGTACAAGGGCTATGAAGAAAGTAAGTTCCGATCGGTCGCGAAATGGAAACCACAGTGAAAATCAAAAATGTTTTATTTGGAATAGTTAACCACGCTACTTCTCTACATAGTCGCCGCTCCGACTTAGACCTTTGTCGTAGCGTTGTACCAACTTTCCAATACGCTCGTCATGGAAGGCAGTCGCCTGTGCATTCCGCCAATTCGTCTACAGCTTGTTGTCTGTGCAAAAATGAAATGTTGTGTTCATAGCCTGCGGTTCATGTGAGCAGAGATGGAACTCAGGGCGAGGCAATTACGGGTTGTGTTATGGGTGATCAGACACATCTCACAGAAATCGCTGCAGGAGTATCTTCATTGCCCCTGCAGAGTGCGGCTGAGAATTGTCATGAAGAACGAAACGCGTAACTGCTATGTTATGTGGGCTGCATGACATCAGGCGAAATCTCTCACCAGGCCCTCATACTTGGCGGGAGACATTATTTTCTAGGCATATTTATGAGCTCACTGTGCGCTCAGAATTCAAAAGGACGCCTTGGCGCGATCGATGGGCATACTGGAGACGCTACCCAACACATCTGTACAAAACTTCATCAGATTTTTACAGTGGTTTCCATTTCGCAACAGATCGGAACTTACTTCCAGGATAGCCCTCATATCTCAGAAATAGTACGTTGGCTGGTGGCTAAAAATTTGAGAAATGTTTAAGAAGCCGTCGACTATGTTTGCATTAGGTCTTCTTCCTTTTCCTTTACAGTGTGTATGACAATTGCAGCAGTGATCTTCCCCACTTCTCATGAAGTCTAGGGCTGACCGTACTATCACGTTACCTGTTCAGCGCACTTTGCACATGAATGAGAAAGACGCCAGTCTTATTAAGTAAAGCTGTCACTGAACGTCATGGTCCCGTAGTGTGCATGGTCCTATTCGAAACTGTATGCCCTTGCCTTCCTTCGTCCTTTTGTAATGACTTGCCCTGATGACTATAATGGACCTGTAATCTGACGCGGACTACATGCTACGGTGCGTCTTGACATTTCTAGAGGCAAAAGGAGCGATAAGTGACAGGTAAAAATCCTAAGACTCACCGGCATTCGAAACCAGGACCTTTGGAAGAGCAGTCTGGTCCATTAATTTCTTCTTCTTCTTCTTCTTATTATTATTATTATTTATAGTCCCTCAGATACTGCTGGTATTGGTTTCATAATGAGTGACGCACTTTTTATGAAGTATTATATTCCCTCATAGATTAGTTTAGGCCAACTCTAGCGCAGTGGCAGTGTCTGCAGTAAGGTTTCTGCTGATCAGGAAGTGGAGAACTCTGTGTGGTACACAGTAAATTTGAATTAAGATCCTTACCACATCCGATACATAACGTGGCCTGGGTATTAAATAATCTTCCGCGCTCATTTAGACCTATGACTGACCGACCTCCAGTTTCAGCCTCGTTTAGTTTGTCCGGACATATATAATACGATTTGCATCTCAGCCCAGTTAAAGACCTCATTTAGTAAAATGACGGTATCTCTGCCCATTAGATACGCTTACTATAAGCCGCTACTAATCATATCGCTGTCGACAGAACGTTAATTCACAAACAAATAGTAATAAAAGAAATCGCGGATTTTGAGTTAAATGTTCTACGGCGACTCGTTCTTCTTAATTGTTGAAAATGTTTGAGAATGATGTCACCTACATTAAACATTACTACAGGTTACTGCAGTGATTTCTTGTAATAAGGATCCACAGCCTCTATAAATTTTTTAAATGGCATTATGTTAGTTTTCAGCTTTAGCTCTTTTATTGGGCTATTGCAGTTTCCGCTTTTGTGCCATTTTAAACAGTAGGATTCGATTTGTATGATATCGAAATAGGTTAAAAATAACGTAGCGTTGTTTCACTCTTGATGGTAATCCAGTCAATGGCTATTATCAATAGCATGAGTAAATAACAAATCTGCTCATGTTATTGATAAACGCCATTGACTATATTACAATCAAGAATGACACAGCCCTACAAGAAAATTATTTTAACCTATTTCTGTGCCGTAATATAACATCGAACCGTATGCTTGAAAGTGACAGAAAAGCCCAAACTTTAACAGCACAAGAAAACAGTGATAGCTAAAAGTGAACATGACGTCGTTTAAATAGTTTTGTGTATTTTGTCGTTTAAAACTTATTTGCTGAGACTTATTTTTTGTGAAAATATGTACCACGTTCGCAAGGAAGCAGAAATGCTGATTAGAGTCCGATGAACACTAGAGAATCTCTGATGCAACGAGAGCATCATTCTATCGTTAACTATGGCAACTACTCTGAGCATGACCAACAACAATAGCTTCTATACAGACCTTTCGCGAATGTGGATTCTGGCTGCAGAAGAAGAATGGTTCCGTTTTTCGAGTACATAGAGACGAAGCACTATCCCAGATGGGGAAGGCTGGGAAGAGTAGCAGCCCATAGACTTATTTTACGCATTCATTTGACAATGTATGGTGAAATCATGGAAAAGTGACGAGACGGCCATTTGCCCCACGCCCCCCCCCCCCTCCCCCCACTCCACCGAGTACGAAGTACGATGCTGCAGCTGATCTGCTCCTAGCTACAAAGCGGTCATGAATAGTCGAGGAATCCCTCTTGTACGTCTCACTACACCTGTAGAGGGGTTTACTGGTAATCCTAGGGCTATGTCCAACGAATATCTTGGTACGTCACACGGCAGCCCTGTTTTGGTTTGGGCGTTAGTAATATGACCGTGTGTACGAGTTCACGGGAACTCATATTACTGTTAAAACAAATTTTTCGAGCCTGGAAGTTAGGTGAATGGCAGTCTGACTGAGACACTAGGAGCACTGCAAGGAGTGTTTGCAGCAAATTCCCAAGCATCAGGAGGAGGCTCAAACTGTGCGGCATTGCCCCTGCTCGAGGTATAGTGCACCTACTAACAGGTCACGGTCCATATCCCAAACATCTGCATAGAGTGTGATGTAACACAACAATCTGTGAATGTGGAAAGGAAGATTTCGCTGATCATATCGATCTCAGATGCTCCATTTATCAGGTAGAGAAAGACTGCAGACAATTATACTGCGATCTGCAAACAATTCTGAGTACCAAAACTAGAGAACGAAAGTCAGTATGATAGCACATCGGATATCTAAAAGGCAACTGCTTCACGTTCAGTCTATAAGATCAACTGGACGCTCTGAATATCAAAATAATGTCAACAGGTCACAAGAAGCGTTTCCTCAATTATAGACAATGATATGCACATACAAATTTAATTAAGAGAATCTTTAGAAAATAAAAAGGACAGAAAGAATGCTATGGTCACCCACAAGGGTATGCGTAAGCTCGGGAATTGCGGAGGGATGCACATACCAGTATGGATGATGTAAAATAGTATAGCAACCATAGATTCAGAAGTAGGTGTAGTTTTAGTTAGTCGGCAAAGCTCGAGTTCTTCCGAGGCTGCCAGTAACATATCTAGTAATGTAAGATGGAAGTTGAAACTTCCTGGCAGATTAAAACTGTGTGCCCGACCGAGACTCGAACTCGGAACCTTTGCCTTTCGCGGGCAAGTGCTCTACCATCTGAGCTACCGAAGCACGACTCACGCCCGGTACTGTGAGTACCGGGCGTGAGTCATGCTTCGGTAGCTCAGATGGTAGAGCACTTGCCCGGTACTGTGAGTACCGGGCGTGAGTCGTGCTTCGGTAGCTCAGATGGTAGAGCACTTGCCCGCGAAAGGCAAAGGTCCCGAGTTCGAGTCTCGGTCCGGCACACAGTTTTAATCTGCCAGGAAGTTTCATATCAGCGCACACCCCGCTGCAGAGTGAAAATCTCATTCTGGAAACATCCCCCAGGCTGTGGCTGAGCCATGTCTCCGCTATATCCTTTCTTTCAGGAGTGCTAGTTCTGCTAGGTTCGCAGGAGAGCTTCTGTAAAGTTTGGAAGGTAGGAGACGAGATACTGGCAGAAGTAAAGCTGTGAGTACCGGGCGTGAGTCGTGCTTCGGTAGCTCAGATGGTAGAGCACTTGCCCGCGAAAGGTAAAGGTCCCGAGTTCGAGTCTCGGTCGGGCACACAGTTTTAATGTGCCAGGAAGTTTCATATCAGCGCACACTACGCTGCAGAGTGAAAATCTCATTCTAAGATGGGAGTTATTCACTTGGAACTTGCGTTGTTTCCCTTTATTTAATATTATTCTTTAACTGATTTTTATTTTGCAAATGTTCTGTTTTATTTCTACATTAATATTACCAATGGTTGCTGTTAACATGGTTTACTACTACATACGTAATATAAAACATGGTATGTCATCATCATGAACGACCTGTTCAGAGTTCCCAGATAACAGGTCA
Organism: Schistocerca americana; assembly: GCF_021461395.2. NCBI lineage: Eukaryota > Metazoa > Arthropoda > Insecta > Orthoptera > Acrididae > Schistocerca > Schistocerca americana. The sequence goes on from NC_060130.1 coordinate 663,608,458, forward strand.
AAAATTCGTAGCAATAAACTGAACTGAATTACATTGTCGCTAGTAAGCCGGTAGTAGTTGTTGTACATTCGCAGAACTGTGACACAGCTCTTTGTGTACCTGGTGTCAAGATATTTGCCGTTAGTGAGATGATGGTGGCGCAGTGTTTCTGAAAAAAATGTCTCCGTACTGGGGAAAGCGTGGATGTCTACATACATACATACAAGCCGATGTACTACGCGTGGCGGAGGACGCAAGTATTATCTGTACTTGTCTTATAACATTCACATATGAAACGGCAGTACATGGACGGTCTGTATGCTTGCGTATGCACCCGTGACCTCTTACTTGATTCTAAAGTTCCCTCGCGAGATACATGAAGCAGACTGGAAATTTTGTACGACACATTTCGAATGCCGGATCTAAAAATGTATGCTACATGGTATATGAGAACAACTTTCTTCCAACTGTTCCCGTTTTGGTTCCTAGCATATGTGTTACATATTCGTATAGGCTATACCCAACTGCCGCGATTGCAGTCCATGAATTCCATTGACGTATTCTGGCAGGTCAGGTTAATAAAAACTCCTATCACTGCATAAGCAGCATTCCAGAAAAGGTCGCGTTACTGTCTTCTATTCGGCTTCCTTAACGGATTCACTGTAAGTGCACAGACTCAGCCCACCAAATCACCGTCTTCCTTAACCTGGCTTACAGTAGTTACGTTACGCAGATTCGGTTCAGATGAAGATGTCGCTCCTGATGATGACGATTCATATTACAAAAGTTAATTAAGAAGTGTGGGACATTAGAAATTGAAGTGAAATTAATGAATTAAAAAATGACGTGGAACTTCACTTACACAAGTACTGCTGTGAACCGACCAACTGACAAATGACGAGAATTCAAATTTCAACCCTTTCTCTCAATTATCAGCAAGTGTACTGGGAGAATCGGATTAAAAATCACTGCAGGTTCGAGTCTCGGACATGGACGTTTTGAATTAAACGATTGACATTTTAAAAAATCATTTTAATGACTTTTCTCTTGCAGAACGATGCTTCAGGGTTAATTATATATTTTCTACCTTCCTCTCCCTCGCCTAATGGAGATGAGAAGTTATCACGTCTTTCTTTACTTCCTCTCTCATGTGTACTCGAGGCAGAAATTATCATGTATTTACTTTCTCTACTCTGTCTTTGTAATTCCTACTCATCAAACGTCGAAAGTTAACTGTAACTGTAGGATTTTAAGAAAATACAGAGAAAGAATTTTATTTCACATGGAAATGAAGTCCCATGCTTCTTGACAGAGCGTAGGGGGACGATGCGGGAAACCGGCACTGCCGTACTAGGCAAGGTCCTAATGGAGGTGGTTTGCAGTTGCCTTCCTCCGACTGTAATAATGATGAACGATGACAATGAAGACGACACAACAACACCCAGTCATCTCGTGGCAGGTGATAATTCCTGGTCCCGCGGGGAATCGAACCTGGGACCCCGTGCTCGGGAAGCCAGAATGCTACCGCGAGACCACGAGTGGTGGACATTTTAGATATACACCAAAATTATTTTTCAATAATATACACACAATGAATTTATCGGGGAAGCAGTTGCCTTTAGTACTTCCTGAATTCTGCCATCAAGAGATTTGAGTCTATATTGGTTTCACAAGATTCTCTGCATGCAGCACGTATATAGACAGCAGTGAACTGGTCTATGCTGGTTAGAAAGGGTATACAATGCTTGGCATTCGCAATATAATGTCGTCTTACTTTCTGCACAACAGCCGGCCGCTGTGGCCGAGCGGTTCTAGGCGCTTCAGTCCGGAACAGCGCGACTGCTACGGTCGCAGGTTCGAATCCTGCCTCGGGCATGGATGTGTGTGGTGTCCTTAGGTTAGTTAGGTTTAAGTAGTTCTAAGTCTAGGGGACTGATGACCTCAGATGTTAAGTCCCATAGCGCTCAGAGCTATTTTTTTTTTCTGCACAACATCGAACATAGTCGGTAAAATGCTGGAAGGCCTTCAACGAGTTTAGCGTGATTCAGCCTCTCGTTAGTCACATCGTTATTACGTCAATCGACACGAATGACATATTGCAGGAACTACGGTGAAAGACACTAAACCATAATGTGAGTTACAATCGGTCTAGACTATGTCATTTGTCAACATCTCTGGCACATAAGGCGTTTTTCTACCCTATAGACATGCTGTGCACGTCAAGGCACTGAAGTTAAGCGGTCAGTGATCCTAAGGACGGCGCGTTTCGCGTCGGGGTGTACTGTATGCTACAGTGCCGAAGGTCAGCTTCTCAACTGGGCCGCTCTTGCAAAACCAAATGCGGCAAGAGCGGCGCTGTTTGCGCTCGCGATAACAAAGTGCGCTGTGTTTTGCATGTGGCGAGGGCTGATACGCATAGCGCTGATAAGACCGCTGCGTAGCGAGTCGGCAGTGAAGTATAGTTAGAAAGTGGTTGGCAGGCGCAACGCCCGATGCGGCTGTGCGTCTTCTGAATTACTCGCGAGGGCAGCCCGCTGTTCCTCTCTAATGCGCATGATTTACGGTGAACACTGTCCTCCTTCAGTGATCTTTTATTTACTTATTTATAGACACGGGCTTAGAGCCGGTGACAGTTTCATTCAGGTGCAATACATATTCATGCACCAGAATTTTGTCACGGCTATCTGACATCTTTATAGTAAAACTCGTTTTTAAAGCGATGTGACGTGGCTCGTGTGAGGCGACCGGAATCGTATTTTGATCTCCAGGGGCTGCTCGACAGCTGGAACTGCGTCCGTAAAATCCACAACGAAAATGATAATAAGACCTATACGAGGAACATCACAGGCGGCCCACATTGGTAGTTGATGACCGCTGCCGGGTACACTCAGGAGAATGATTCATCCTCCAGTCCTCTGCTCTTCCGGTACTCTGCGTCGAGGCAATCTTACCCGAGCGCTATCGTAACCATCAGTCTCTCGTACCACACACTTCTCATCCTTATAAGACAACAATGAAAATCTTCAATCAGAAATCGAACATTGTGGCTTCTTAATCTTTTGATGTGATAATTAATACAATGAAATCGATCATCTCGATGTAAACAGCAACGTGGACGTACCGCTGAGTCGTGATAACGTTCATTAACGGTAAATTTTGCAATCTGTTAACATCAGTTGAGGCAGTCACATAGAAAAAGCGGTATTTCAAGTTTCTTTAGACCGTCAAATGGGAAATGGACTATTTTTCTTCCGGGTTTCGATAGTTGCTGATTCTTTTTTCATCATTCATCGATAGTAAGTTCCGATAGGGATCTCTAATATAGGAGAGTGTTACGCATTGCGGATAGTGCACCGAGGAATACATGCTGTTTCCTGGCCTACGTTTCAATCTAGCGAGCCATTTTAGAATCACATGAAGGAAAGCACAGTAGATAGCGCCATAACGGCATTTTCTACCGTTTCTGTTGTGACACACGCCGTTGCGTTTTGTACAGAATTTTGTAAAATTTTGAGTTCACGTCTACATCATATGGTGTGTGGCGGAGGGTAATTTCGATATCACGATCCGATCCCCCCAACCCCGTTCCACTCGCGAATAGAGCGTGGGAAGAATTATTATCAGTAAGCCTCTGTATTGGCTCTATTTCTCGAATATTCTCCTCGTGGTCAATACGCGAGATGTATGTGGGGGGAAGTAATATGTTGTCCGACTCCTCCTGAAAAGAGTTGTCCCGAAATTTCGGTAGTAGATCTCTCCGTGATACACGACGCCTCTCTTCTAACGCCTGCCAGTGGAGTTTGTTTAGCTTCTCCCCAACGCTCTCTCGACAGCTAAACGATCCACTGACAAAACGCGCCACTCTTCGTTGGATCTTCTGTCTCCTCTATCAGTCCTACCTGATAGAGATCCCAGATAGAGAACAATACTCAAGAATCGGCAAACAAGCGCCTTATAACCCACTTCTATCGTGGATGAGTTACATTTCCTTAAGATTCTTCCGATGAAACTGAGTTCTGCGCATTTAATTGTTGTATAATATATTAAAATTAGTTGGAAGAATTTTATGGTGAGTAAACATAATTAACGAGGGTTTCTTTGTTGTCTAAACAACTTTCCCTCTCTTAAAAATGGAAATTTGTGTTAGTTTGCGTTGGCTTCTATTTTAAAATATGTTTAACTTGTAACTGAGTTTCGATAATACTTATACTTCATTTGATTTACTTCCTGATTATTGGTGTTTAGCGAAGTAATACTTCATCTATGGCTATTCATTTTCAAGACAGTCGGCTTCTTCAAGTACTTAGGGAGTCTTTTTAGTACCTACGATAGAACGGATATAGAAATAGATAACAGTCTAACAACAGGGAACAAAACCCATTTTACACTGATCAAAATCTTAAATAAAATATCAATTAGTACTAACTTCAAAATCCGCTTGTGTCAGTCGACTATCATACCAGTAACATGACACAGATGTGAAGCATTAACATTTAGGAAGAAAGACGAAGAAAAACCGTTACTCGTCGAAAGAAAAACACTAAGGAAAATTTTCGGACCTCTATATGATGAAAATAACAAGAAAGAGAAGAGAAGAGGAAATGAAGAATTACGAGAGCATTGCAGACACGAAGTGCTAAACAACTAAAGGTTGGACTGGGCAGGCCATGAGAATAGAACACCTAGAACAGTATTCTGCAGGACAATAGATGGAACGGGATGAAGAGGAATATCTAGAATGAGGTGGCGAGACATCATCAGGGAGGTCACAGAGGATGAGCATCAACACCAAATGAATAAACGGTGCACTCAACAGAAAGAAATGGAAGAGTGTCGTAGGGCAGTCGTATGGTCGACAAGGCCCTTACCACATTTAAAGCAAGTACATTAATAATACAACAGATATAAATACAGTAATGAGAAGAGCGTCTCTATTGCAACACTTTTAAATTTCAGTCGAATATTTTTTCATAGGCACATGACCGTGTTATACCTTGGAATACTCTTTCGCATTTGGAAAACCTTAATTCTCCGGAGCAATTTTTATAATTCCAGTAAAAGATTACACCAAACCAAATTGAATGCTATCATCTAAAAATGAAATAAGAAAATACAATCAACTTCTATTACAGGGCGAAAGTCTGACAGTTGTTCCACGGTTCAACACTCTCCCCTACTGTAGAGGAAGATAGGTTAGAAAATGAGTTTTCTGCTAATATCACTTCTTAGTTAGTTGAACTGTACGCCTCACTCCGACACTCAGTGAAGAAACAGCTTCTAGGTTATAAATTGACAACTAATGAATGACATAAATATTAGACAAAGTGGAGGATAGAGAGAAAGAGAGAGAAATTAGAGTGAGAGGGAGAGAGAGGGGTCACTAATTCAAATAATACAGTACAGAATCACATGAACAAATAAAAGGACGAGAGTTTCTTAACCTTTCATTTCCTTATTCGCACCATCTGTGAGCGACGCACCAGCTTCGTCATCTGCTTATAATTACGTCCTATGTCTCTTAACTTATCGCCCTCTCACAACAGAGTGAAGTGAAGGAAGTCCAGTGTTCCTGAAACACGCAGTCGCAATAGGTTTCTTTCCTGCCATTCATCTCTCGTGCTAAGAAGGTAAAATTGGACTTGCACTGTGTGAACATGAGGATTTATGAATCTAATCAGCATACACGTTTTTGTGGAATTATTGCCGGCCTGTATTTAGCAGAGGCCGTCCTGCGTTAATTGCCGCTACTTATGCGTGCCTAAGGGGCGTATTTCAGCCTCGGTGAAGGGACTCCAACCACGCGCCCCCGCTGTTTACGTAATTCCCTTTGTTTCACACCGAGCGCATTTTATTTATTTGTTACGGAGGGGTTATTTAGAAGTGCTTCCGCGCTTAGCCTGACGTCAGTTCCCCAACGTTGCATGTCGCGTGTCATCATGAACCAAAAAGCCTGAAGAAGGGCTGCCTCTAAAATCCGAGCTTTGTCTCGCTTCGCTACGTTACCCGTATTTAAGGTCACTGAGTATCGTGAGAAAGTGTACTTTAAGTTAACAGCTGGTGGTCCTCAGCAAGAGGGAAAAGTCGGTTTGGTTTTTTTTATTTGGTTTTCATTTTAAGTCATGCGGGGTGAGTACAAGGACCCATATACTTTGCCACTGCAATGAATAAAAACAGTGGCTACAGTAACAGCGGCATTGTAGCAGCTTTTCAGGACACATGCGGCGCCGTGGATGGAGAGTAGTCATCAAAGGCGTACAATTTAACACGACCTTTAAAGTGTCGCTGCTCGTGCTTCTGGTAGTCCACGCACTTAGCGCTCCAGCAGCACCGGAGAGAGCGCAGCGTCCGACAGCAAACAAGTCTCGGGCCCAGTCGAACTGTCGGGAAAAATGTCACAGACCTCAAGTAGCGTGCACTGCGATGTGTGAGGTGACCGTCCCAAACGAACGTGCAGTTTCTACGTATTCGTCGTTACATAGGAGAGTCTTTCTTTCCTGGTGTGATACACTATGTGATCAAAAGTATCCGGACACCTGGCTGAAAATGACTTACAGGTACGTGGCGCCCTCCATCGGTAATACTGGAATTCAATATGGTGTTGGCCACCCTTAGCCTTGATGACAGCTTCATCCTCGCAGGCATACGTCCAATCACGTGCTGGAAGGTTTCTTGGGGAAAAGCACTCCATTCTTTAGGGTGTGCTGCACTGAGGAGAGGTATCGATGTCGGTCGCTAAGGCCTGGAACGAAGTCGGCGTTCCAAAACATCCCAAAGGTGTTCTATAGTATTCACGATAGGACTCTGTGCAGGCCAGTCTATTACAAGGTTGTTACTGTCGTGTACCACTCCGCCGCAGGCCGTGCATTATGAAAAGGCGCTTAATCGTGTTGGAAGATGCAATCGCCATTCCCGAATTGCTCTTTAACTGTGGGAAGCAAGAAGGTACTTAAAACATCAATGTAGGCCTGTGCTGTAATAGTGCCGCGAAAACAACAAGGGGAGCAGGCCCCTCCATGACATCAAGCGAGGCGTCGTTTGGCATTTACCGGCGTGAAATGGTTCAAATGGCTCTGAGCACTATGGGACTCAACTGCTGTGGTCGTAAGTCCCCTAGAACTTAGAACTATTTAAACCTAACTAACCTAAGGACATCACTCACATTCATGCCCGAGGCAGGATTCGAACCTGCGACCGTAGCGGTTGTGCGGTTCCAGACTGTAGCGCCTTTAACCGCTCGGCCACTCCGGCCGGCTTACCGGCGTGATGTGAGGCTTATGAGCAGCCGCTCGACCATGAACTCCAAGTTTTCTCACCTCCCGCCTAAGTGTCATAGTACTTGCAGTGAATCTTGATACAGTTTGGAATTCCTGTATGATGATCTGGATAGATGTCTGCCTATTAGACATTACAACCCTCTTCAACTGTCGGCGGCCTCTGTCAGTCATCAAACGAGGTTGGCCCGTACGCTTTTGTGCTGTACGTGTCCCTTCAGGTTTCCACTTCACTATCACATTGGGAATGTTTAGGAGTGTGGAAATCTCACGTACAGACGTATGACACAAGTGACACCCAATCACTTGACCTCGTTCGAAGTCCGTGAGTTCCGCGGAGCGTCCCATTCTGCTCTCTCACGATGTCTAATGACTACTGAGGTAGCTGATATGGAGTACCTGGCATAGGTGGCAGCACAATGTACCTAATATGAAAAACGTATGTTTTTGGGGGGTGTCCGGATACTTTTGATCACATAGTGTATCTCTACAGTTTTCATAAAAAGAGCTTGTTCTCCTTTTAACAACAGCTTAACGTGGTTCACTGGACGAACGTGGCGTTACAGGAGATTGGAATTAGAAGGTAGGAAGTAAGATTGGGTGCAACGACCCGTCGACATCGAGGTCGACGGAGCACAAGTTCGGATTGTGTCAAGGATGGAGAAGGAAATCTGCCCTGCCTTTCAAAGGAATCATCCCGGAATTTGCCTGGAGCAACCTAGGGAAATAACGGAAAACCTAAATCTGGATGAGCGGACGCGGGTTTGACCCGTCCTCCTCCCGAATGCGAGTCCCAGAGTGGAAATAGATAAATATCACTTCTGTTTTTATGAAATGCCGACAGACAGCTGTGCGTAGCTATAGACAAACATATCCCTAACGTCAGCTTATTTTATGACTATGGAACACGTTTTATACAAACATTCTTAGCAGACCGAAATATCTCCTTTGTCATAATCGGAAGACAATAGATTCCTGTGCTCCGGTTCATGCTCTATTACATGACGTCCTGGAGGTATTCGATATAGTTCCACGTTGTTGTCAAGTAAAGAAAATATCAATTGTGCTACAGGATTGAAGACTCCCTAGAAAATGCCACACATTATGCTTTTCTTAACAAGAAGAAACTGTCAGATTTGAAATTAGTATTGGATGTGCCTAAAGGGACTGTTATGGAACCATCACCGTAAAGTTTGTAATAAACAATCTGTAACATCTAAAATTCCATGAGGCTTTTCACAGATGACGCTTTGTACACTTTCTGATCAAAAATATCCGGACATGAAAGCCAGTAAAAACGAGGGGGAGGGTATTGCGTTGCCACGAGAGAAACGTTGACAGTGGAATGGGTCGGTCAGGAGATGTCAGTGACTTGGAACATGGACTGGTCATTAGATGTCACCTGAGTAATAAATCCGTCAGAGACATTTAATTCCTTCTAAAGCTGCCCAAGTCGACTGCTGGTGACTTGAGCGTTAAGTGGAAATGCGAAGGAACACTCACAGCTGAACCAACACCAGGGTGGCCTCACACATTTCGTCACTGGATCGTTTGGTAAACGATAGATCGTCAAAGAGATGCTTACCAAGGTCCAGGTGTGGACGCTACAAGACACGCATTGTGCGTTACGGAGTTGTTTGCTGATAAAATTAGGAGAGTGCATTTTTCATGAGTACTCAAGCAATATATTACATCCTCGCATATGTATATCTCGTGAAATAACTGTGGCAGTAAAATGAGGGAAATTCGAGCTGTTACGGAGAATTGCCGATAGTCTTTCTTTCCGCGTATCGTTTAAGAACTGGGAATGGAAGTGGTAAAAGAAGTACCCTTCGCCATACGTCGTGTGATGGCTTGCGAAGTAGACTGTAAATTTGGCGGAGAGTATGGATTTGGATAGGGAGACTAATATCGTTGACGCTTCGCACGCAAGACCGTCAGAATGTTATTTTCACTTTTTGTGAATAATTGCTCTGACTTATGACTATTTACTTAAAATTTCTTCATGTTATTCTTCTCGTTTGAATTAGTAATGTTTTACGCCTCTACTTCAAGGAGTAATAAATATTTGATGATGTCTGTAGCCGTTGGCTGTGTTACGTCCGTGCACTATCCTTTGCTATTAGTAGCTACTAGGAATAGCTCTATGTTACATGGTGAGACGGTGGCCGGACGCACTCGTATTCGAGAGGGTTGTTATCTGAAGCTACTAGGAATAGCTCTATGTTACATGGTGAGACGGTGGCCGGACGCACTCGTATTCGAGAGGGTTGTTATCTGAAGCTACTAGGAATAGCTCTATGTTACATGGTGAGACGGTGGCCGGACGCACTCGTATTCGAGAGGGTTGTTATCTGAAGCTACTAGGAATAGCTCTATGTTACATGGTGAGACGGTGGCCGGACGCACTCGTATTCGAGAGGGTTGTTATCTGAAGCTACTAGGAATAGCTCTATGTTACATGGTGAGACGGTGGCCGGACGCACTCGTATTCGAGAGGGTTGTTATCTGAAGCTACTAGGAATAGCTCTATGTTACATGGTGAGACGGTGGCCGGACGCACTCGTATTCGAGAGGGTTGTTATCTGAAGCTACTAGGAATAGCTCTATGTTACATGGTGAGACGGTGGCCGGACGCACTCGTATTCGAGAGGGTTGTTATCTGAAGCTACTAGGAATAGCTCTATGTTACATGGTGAGACGGTGGCCGGACGCACTCGTATTCGAGAGGGTTGTTATCTGAAGCTACTAGGAATAGCTCTATGTTACATGGTGAGACGGTGGCCGGACGCACTCGTATTCGAGAGGGTTGTTATCTGAAGCTACTAGGAATAGCTCTATGTTACATGGTGAGACGGTGGCCGGACGCACTCGTATTCGAGAGGGTTGTTATCTGAAGCTACTAGGAATAGCTCTATGTTACATGGTGAGACGGTGGCCGGACGCACTCGTATTCGAGAGGGTTGTTATCTGAAGCTACTAGGAATAGCTCTATGTTACATGGTGAGACGGTGGCCGGACGCACTCGTATTCGAGAGGGTTGTTATCTGAAGCTACTAGGAATAGCTCTATGTTACATGGTGAGACGGTGGCCGGACGCACTCGTATTCGAGAGGGTTGTTATCTGAAGCTACTAGGAATAGCTCTATGTTACATGGTGAGACGGTGGCCGGACGCACTCGTATTCGAGAGGGTTGTTATCTGAAGCTACTAGGAATAGCTCTATGTTACATGGTGAGACGGTGGCCGGACGCACTCGTATTCGAGAGGGTTGTTATCTGAAGCTACTAGGAATAGCTCTATGTTACATGGTGAGACGGTGGCCGGACGCACTCGTATTCGAGAGGGTTGTTATCTGAAGCTACTAGGAATAGCTCTATGTTACATGGTGAGACGGTGGCCGGACGCACTCGTATTCGAGAGGGTTGTTATCTGAAGCTACTAGGAATAGCTCTATGTTACATGGTGAGACGGTGGCCGGACGCACTCGTATTCGAGAGGGTTGTTATCTGAAGCTACTAGGAATAGCTCTATGTTACATGGTGAGACGGTGGCCGGACGCACTCGTATTCGAGAGGGTTGTTATCTGAAGCTACTAGGAATAGCTCTATGTTACATGGTGAGACGGTGGCCGGACGCACTCGTATTCGAGAGGGTTGTTATCTGAAGCTACTAGGAATAGCTCTATGTTACATGGTGAGACGGTGGCCGGACGCACTCGTATTCGAGAGGGTTGTTATCTGAAGGCCAGACGAGTCATCACCGTGCAGATTCCCGCGCTTCTAGCTGACTGCGGCCACCCACAACCTCTGGTCCCATTCGTTGACAGAGGTAAATTCCTTCCCATAATAGTGACTGACTGTTTTAACCTGTTGGACTAATATAAATGGTAGCCGAAGCTCCAATCCCAGTCATACGAGGGTTATATTTTCGACTACCGATTGTTTGCGAAATAGAGAACACACAGAAAATCAGAAATCTTTTGTTTGAAACTGTCAGCTACACCTTTCAGCTACTTTTCGGCATAATAGGTGCCCCTGCATAGATATTAGTCGTAGTGCGATACTAAGTATCCAACACCCTCGTCATAGAAGGCAGCCACCTGTGCTTTCCGCCAATTGCCCACTCTGGTCTGTAGCTCGCTGTGTGTGCCAAAATGTTGTCCTCATAGCCGGCGGTTCACGTGAGCGAAGAGATGAAACTCAGAGGGAGCCAAGTCCGAGATGTGTGGTCGGTTATCAAACATTTCCCATCGAAAACGCTGCAGGATCGTTGTTGTTGAATCTGAAGTATGCGGCCGAGCACTTTAATGAAGAAGGAAACCCATGACAGCTACGTTATGTGGGCTGCCTGAAATCCGGTGGAATCCCTAGCAGGCACTTCGCAGTTGGCGGGAGACTCTGTTGTTGTAAGCATCTTTACGTGCTCACTGTGATCTCGGAACTGAAAAGTGCAACGTGATGCGATCGACAAGCATATTAGAAACAAGCTTCACTGGATTTCCACTGCAGTTTTAATTTCAGAACCAATCGGAGGATGAAAAAAAAAAATCCTCTTATAGATGCGATTTCCTTGGGCTACTTCTGCTGATTCCTTAGAAGCACCTTCAAGATTTTTGTCTAATTTATCTCCTTTTCTTATTACCTCGCTAAGAGAGACGAATTATGGTTTTAAGTAAACAGAAATACAATCTAATACCACGTAAGTTTCCTAAGAATTAACAGGGAGGACAGTAACATATATCTGTACGTAGCACTATTAATTCATTAGGTGTATTATGGTTTAATCTAATGGAAAAGGATTTTCTAATAAAAATTTAGAAGAACGTGCTGAAATGGGTAGCAACATTTTATGAACTTATCACTTGTTTAGTAAACGTGTTTGCATTGTCAAATTATACGGATGGAAATGAGGGGATTGTCGCAGACAGCACAAGTCGCATTCCTGCTTTACAGTGAAGGGAAGTAACAAGTTAAATAGGATCTGCAATTAACATGCGTAATGGCAAAGAATAATTTTTATGAGTCAGTAATGGGCGACTGTACGAGGACCACGAAGAGTTTCACTATTAGCGGATAATCTTGTCAGTATGTTTGACTGAATGTTATTCAACTCCTTAGACGAGCAAGAAATCTTCGGTTCAGTGTCTAGTAGAAGGACGTTACGTAAAATAAACCATCGTTTCACCGCACACCCGTTAACGTCCGTTTAAACTATCTGCCGGGATTAAAGTCTGTTCCAAAAGAATGCTCCAAAGAAAGTCGACCTGATACTGAGTCTCTCAACTAACGGTTCCACATTCTCACTCATCTGAATGCCCACGCTTTTCACGAAGACGCGTCACGTGCCTACACACGTTCAGTCAAAACTACGTAGTACGTTCATCGTGTTTTTACCGCATAATCTCTAGAATTCAGCTTCATTGTAATGCAGTAGCGCCTCGTGGAGGCAGATATATTGCGAACTGTGAAGAAAACGCATAAGTGCATAAATCAGTAAGTCAAAAGAGGCGTATGTTACATTACCCTCTCACTCGTATTCTGAATGGCCGGAAATGTATTTTTTCGACACATTTTTCTAAGGAAACCCAGTTGAAGACTTTATCTTACAAACATGCTGTAGGAATTGTTGTGAAGAGAGCGAGAGCGGACGGGTGAAGAGTGTAATGACTCTCGACACAGAGGTAGACGCTTGGAATCCTCGTGATGTAGGAAATTATCATAAACAATATTTTCGCGATAAAGGGAGAAAGCGTTGTGCTATACTGTTTCTGAGCGTCTGAATGTGCTTCTATGCCCTATGTATCAGCGTCGTCTCGCAGAGTGATGTTGCATGTCACTATTCACCGTAACCCGACCGTAGGTTGTGAACGCTAAGCGCGACGGCCTCTTCGGTGCTACTCGAGACGAGCATGCCGACAGCTGGTACTACGTCCCACTGTCTTCTTTTTGTCTCCACGTGTCCGTAACATCTGTACCGCAACACTTCATCGGTTACGCACTCGTCACAGTCGTCCCCGAGGTACAGATAATCACTTGACGCACTACGCTAAACGGAGAGTGAGACAACCTCCGAGCTTCACTGTACCTTGTGAACATCCATGAAAACGCGGCACATCGCTCGAGCTCTAATTTATGACTCAGCCCACGGTCCTCTACAAATACGTGTTTGACTCGTCGCACGTGACCTTCCCCAGGACACTGGGCAGGGCTGGGGCGGCTGGTTGCTGGCTGGAGAGGAGCGAGTCGGCGGGCCGTGATCCGTGTCCAGGCTGGAGCTGCGGCGCGCTTCCCGTTAGGAGGGCACGCCTTTCATTCCGGCCGACCGCAACTCGCTCCAGGCGCGACTCGGCACCTATCTACTATGAAAGTGACAATGCTAACGAGCTCTCGCTCGCTGGTGGAGCCAGCAGTTTAGCTCGTTTGGCTGTACCGTTTATGTTCCAAAACAATAGTCGTCTGTAAAACCGTAGGTCAAGGTTTAGACCCTGTATCGAACTTCGTGATCAACTTTTATCTGCGGCATCTCTGTGCACGTCGCATAATAATGTGTGACAGCTAGTATCTGTGTTTTCGATACTACACTGAGCTGAAAATCTCGGGACCAAAAAGTAGCCACGAAGCCACACTGTATGATCAAAATGTTCAAATGTGTGTGAAATCTTATGGAACTTAACTGCTAAGGTCATCAGTCCCTAAGCTTACACACTACTTAACCTAAATTATCCTAAGGACAAATACACACACACCCATGGCCGATGGAGGACTCAAACCTCCGCCGGGACCAGCCGCACAGCACTGTATGATCAAAAGTATACGAACACCTATTAGTGGACATTATGATAAGATGTGTCCACCATTCGCCTTTATGGTAGCTTGAACCCTGCTGGAAGCACTTTCAGTGGAGTGTATGAATGTCTGTGGAAGAATGGCAGACCATTTCTCCTGAACATCCATAACCAGAGACTGTAGCAATGTTTTACACTGGGGTCTGCAGCGACACCATCGTTCCAACTCATTCCAGAGGTGTGTCATTGAGTTCAAGGACGGGACTCACGTAGGCCAGTCCATTTAAAGAGTATTACTGTCCATAAACTGTTGCCTCAAAAATCCTGTTTTATGACAGGGTGCATTGTAATACTGGTAAAATCATAGTCTCGGAACTGCTATTTTGTTTTACGCAGTACATAACTCTGTAAAAAGTGTGCATATCCTTCCAAATCTATCATTCCCTTAACCGCAATAAGGGGATCACAGTCTAACCACGAAAAACACCCCCACACCTTAACACCACCTCCTCCGTGGTTAACTGTTGGCATTACACATGATGGCAAGTAACGCCTCTAGGCATCTGCCAAACCCAAACACTTCTATAGGATCGTCATGGAGTATAGCGTGATTTATCGCTCCACATCACTTACTTCCAGTCATTCACTGTCCAGTGGTGTCGCTGTTTACGCCACCTCAAGCATCACTTAGCACTGACATCAGAAATATGGGGCTTATGAGGAGCTGATGGACCATTGTATCCCATTCTTTTTAGCTCCCTACGCACAATCATTATGCTATCTGGATTTCTGGTAGCACTTTCGAACACACGAGTGATTTCTTTCACTTATTTCATGCGGTTTTTTTTTTCAACCACCCATCCCAATGCTCGATGGTCCCTAGGTCTGCATGGTGTAGGCTCCTTGTTGTTGTTACCTAGCATTTCCACTTCACAATCACATCTCCTACTGTCGACTTGAGCAGTTGTAGAAGGTTTTAGATGTCCCTGATTGATTTGTTATTCAGGTGATATCCAATGAATATCCCACGTTCTAAGTCACAAAGCTTTCCTGACAAATCTATTCTGCTGCTACTGCTTCCATGCTGACTCGCAGTACTCCCCGTCTTCTTTTATATTGGGGGGTATACCACTCGTGACATTTAGTAATCGATGCCTTTTAACCTAGGGGCGTCAGGATTCATCCGTTTCTGCTGGAGCCTACGCATACTAATAGGCAAGGTCTCGTATTAGCTTACAATTGAATCGTATTCCGGAAGTATGGTGATCCCATACCAGTCGGTTCATCCAGGTATAGATTTCTCATAATTTTCCTTCAAAAAAGGTTCGGCCGATTTCCTTCCGCGTCTTTGTCCGTACCTGCTTGCTTTCTGTGACCAGACTGCCGGCTAGACATTGAACCACGATCGATCTTCCTTCCATATTTCCACAATATTTCCAACAGATTCAGATTGCAATGGAGTGTCCATGCCGCCTCCTCAGTACAGAGGATAATATTGTATAACTCGCTATTTAAGGCATGTATCCCATAGAAACTAGTACAAAGTAAGAAGTAGCTAAGACGCAAAGCGTTCTTCGTCAATCGGACGACATGATTAATGGTAAAGAATAAACGGAAAAAGCTATAGTTCGTCTGCTCTTACTGGTGTAGGTTCCCCACTGGTCCCGTGAACAGATCCCGAAGAATGTATACATATATTAGTTTACGAAACTTAATGCGTTACTGACTGAACCTGTTGCTGGACAGCGGCTTTTCGGTGAAATTGTTTCTGTTGAGTGTGACATAACGCTGGAAGAGAACGTACCTATCTATTGATAGGACTGCAGATATGCTCTCACTTATTGACGAAATTTATTAAACCTTTAGTTTCTAAAAAATATTGTAAAGGGTTGCAATCTAAGCGGGGGGGGGGGGGGGGATATCTGAGTAACTATTTTTCAATTAACTAAAATCAGACACCAAAATAGATCTCGTCGTGTTGCACGTAAAGAGCTGCTCTAAGAGTTCGAATACGACTGCTACGGGGTACCCTAGGCACACGCAGAAGGCTGGTTTGTAGAGTATTACAGTACCCTGTAATTCCACTACTGGGTAAATTAAAACGCTGTTAAAGATGGACATCGGACGCTCCATTTCGGTTTCCGTCTTAGCCAAGAAAGGTTCGAGTTCGTTTACAGCTCACGAACAGCATTTTAACCTGTTAGGAAGTTTCCTTGCCAAAATACTTTCCGCCAGATTCTAAGCAGAATCCATTACCTTTCCGTGTTATACGTCTGACACAGGAAAGCTAACGTTGAGAAAATGTTCCACGACACTGCTAGATTCCATTCCATTGTAAACTATCTCACTCGAAAATTTGGAGTTTTTTTCTAATAAATACCTAGATTTGCATAATAACATTCTGATATAACTGCCCACGTAATTCTGGCTGGAGAAATACATAAGCATTCGGAAGATTGTTTTATTTTATTAACTGTTCATGTTGGTATTAATGAGAAGTGCAGTCATTCAAACGTATAGCCTTGTAACGCCATGACTGCTTACATTAATCCTTCAGGAAAGAAAGCTTGAGCAGTGGAAACAGAAGATATGTAGCTAATTTTGCTACTGCTGTTATATTAGAAAGCAATAAGAAACTATGACTGTACACGAAATTTCCGAAAAAGATGATAAATTATTGGTCTCTTGTTTGCCCTGTGAGGATTTAATTTGGACCTGCTTCGTCATAAAGAGACGTCACTTGCAGCTTTCAGATTGTGGTAGAGCATTCTCGACTCTTCGAGTCACACACTGTTCGTTCCCAGTACTAAACTAGCAGGCTCTCTGAGTTCCGAGGGAGACAGTGGTAAGAAATATAAAGAGAAGATTAAGCTGTCAGGGAGATCGAGAATCGCTTGCGACATCGGGCTGCAGACTGGCATACAACGGCGCACAACCTCCCATATATCGCCGGCGTGCGGCAACTGATTCGGACGGGTAGTACGTAGAAAAATAGACCATTGTGGCCAAAGCTACCTGCAACAGTGAAATATGCTCGAAATTCCGGTGTAATATATTACGCTAGGTAAGCGAGCGGCGAGCTCCTCCGTGGGCGTGTCTCCGTGAGCGAGGAGTACACGTGGCCTCGTGCGGACAATGTAGAGCGGCCAACGGCCAGAGTAGTAGCCTGGGGGGCGCGGCGGGGGCGGGCGTGGGGGGCCGCGGATTTCTCCGGACCAACGCCCTCGCAGCCGCAGCCGCAGCATCCGGGTTCACAACTCGCTCGCTGCACGCGCACCTGCCCTCAAACCGCTGCCGCCTTCCTCACATGTCCGCTGATCGGGCAGACATCGCATATCATCTGAAGATTATTCATACGCTGCGGTCACAGTGGCACCGCCGTTGGGGGATTCCAACAACGACCGACATCGGCCGAAGACGACTGACGTCTGCCGAAGTTGACTGATATTTTCAAATCAATACGCGATTACGTGCGCGGTCACAATGCAGCCGTTCTCGTCACCCTAAGTGCGGACTTCGGACGACAATCGGTTAAATATAAATCATTTTGTTTTCTTCAGCCGAATATATCGATGCTCTAACACATGAAATATGGACTGTGAGAAACTGATAATTTCATTCGACGAAAGAAAGAGTTTGTGGCATCCTGGGGATGAAAAATATCATAATCGGGATACAGCTCGAAATCTATGGACTGAAATCATTATTCTTAAAGTTACTGTAGTGGATCTTTTTTGGGTTGTGGTAGGTGGGCATTAGCTGTCTGTGAATCATTATTACGGCTTACTTGCGTTTTTATGCCAGTAGGGTGGTGATTCTCGTATTTGAGGTAGTTTGCAAACGTTGTGTATGTGTATCCACGTTTCAGTGCTTTAGATGGTCACAGTATCTTATTCTGAAATCTATCTTTGCTTGTCACATGAGTGCTGAATGGCAGTCAAATCTGAAGTAGTGCAGAGTGTTTGTAATCTTGCTTTTCAATGTCACCACGAGTCGCCTCTAATATGTATCGGAAAGATTCTCTCTTCGTCTCATATATTCGTAAAACTTGTTTGGATATTCCAGTAACTGAGGAAAGAGTGAGTGGTGCTCGCCATGCTGTTTTAGAAACAGATACAGCTCATTCACGTGCATTCGGCGTTATTTTAGTAGAAAAAGGCGCAGTGCAGCATTCGTTCCCAGGCACAGAAGCGTCGTGTCACATATCCCGCCCACAGAGGTTAAAATAGATCCCAGCCTCCTTGATAGAAAAGAGTCTTACCTAACATCCTTCATCCCTCCAAAACCTGACGAAGGAGATCGGATTCACTGCGACGAATCCGTCGGCCGATATTATCGGGCAGCCTCTAGTGCCAGCGTCGGTAGACCGTTGTCGGTGCCGCTCTGCGCAAGCAGCGAGCTGGAATGGCAGTCGTCAGTCACTCTCAAGCACGAAAGCCTTTTTGTTGAGCAGAGGGATATTCCTTCCTTTTTTAACGTTCCTACCAAAGATATTAACCTCCTCAGTCTTGAGCTCATATTTTATGACTGAAGAGTTAATATTGGTGGTCAATGCGTGGTTATGGGACAAAGAAGATTAAAATACCAAATTTAAAAAATTAGTCTGATTCAACAAAATTTATAAGACAAGTTCAAAGTGAATGCTATTTGCGTTAGAAAATAACTTAAATATATGCATTACTCGGAAATCTCAGTATTAAATACTAAAATTAAGAGAACAATGGAACTGGAATGTGGAAGTATAGGTCGTTGCCGAATGTACTCCCAGTGTTACATGGAGCAAAAAATATATCACTGCATTCTAGTTAAAAATTACTAAAAACAAATAAGGTTCCCGGACATGCTGACACTGTGATAAACAGCTTTCTTCAAGCAGGTACTGCGACCTGCTGGGAGCATGCAGGACAGAAAACAAATGATGCACAGAGAGCATATAGTGTAAAGTATATGCTACACTCAGACACATATACTTTAGTTTATTCTCCGGAGCAGAACAAAATAAAAGTTGTAAGCAGGTTATGTGCTGCACAACGACGGAGGAGGCTAAGCACGAGGCCTGCCATATGCATAACGGACCAAGTAGAGTGCACACTCGCTACACGGCACGTCATACGAAGGACCGCTGAAAGCTTGCTTTCGCTACGAGACGAAACAAAGTGTTTATGCTATTATGAAACTTAATCCAGCCAGTAAAAGTTTCAGTTCCTTTTTTTACTTTTTTCATTTTCTGACGAAGAGTTTTGAGCGAAGTAATATACAGGGTGGTCAGGAACAGCCTGAAAAGCTTTTAAAGGTGTTGCAGGGTAGGTTGTACTGAGAAATAATTGTTAAGAAAAAATGCAATACCCTTGGGCTGTTTAAGAGTTAATTGTCATTGAAGTTAGCCAATCAGTCCGCTGCGTACGCAAATTCAAGCGGCCGTCCAGTGACGGTATCGCCAAACGTTTGCTTCGTTTGGTTTCCTAAAACCAAACAAGAGAGCAATACAAAAATTGGACATGGGACGGTAATAAGGATCGAACCCGAGCCAAGGGCCGAGGAGTCTCACATACTACCATCTACGCTATGAGAACAAGCGACACTAATTGTGCCGGCCGCTGTGGCCGAGCCGTTCTAGGCGCTTCAGTCCGGAACCGTGCTGTTGCTACGGTCGCAGGTTCGAATCCTGCCTCGGGCATGGATGTGTGTGACGTCCTTAGGTTAGTTAGGTTTAAGTAGTTCTAAGTCTAGGGGACTGATGACCTCAGATGTTAAGTCCCACAGTGCTTAGAGCCATTTGAACCATTTTGACACTAATTGTACATGGAGCGAAGCTTAAACCTGGGCGCGCAACGGCCTGATTGGCTAACTTCAATGCTAAATAACTCTGAAACGGCACAAAGTATCGATATTTTTCTTAACAATTATTCTCAGCACAACCTATCCTCCAACACTCTTACAAGCTTTTCAGAATGTTTCTGACCACCCTGCATAAACTCACATTTACCGACTTGGCCAATTCCGAACATATTTCTGTTAATTTTGCTTCTGCTTCTGGACTCTCGAGTGAGAGTGAAACGAAACAAAAGATAATAGCCACCATAGATCGTACAATAGGGTAATGATATACACAGTGAAACTGAGTACCAATAATAATGAAAAAAATAGTGACTCACCCGTACATCACATAAGATGGAAAAGAATTTTTTGTTTTGTTTTTGGGCATAAGTGGATGCTCCTTTTCATAACTGAGATGTAGTGACATACACTCGCCTTTGCTACACAAAATTAATTCAAAAAATGGTTCAAATGGCTCTGAGCACTATGGGACTCAACTGCTGTAGTCATCAGTCCCCTAGAACTTAGAACTACTTAAACCTAACTATCCTAAGGACATCACACGCACCCATGCCCGAGGCAAGATTCGAACCTGCGACTGTAGCAGCAGCGCGGCTCCGGACTGGAGTGCCTAGAACCGTACGTCCACCGCGGCCGCCTACAAAATTAATTCTTCATTTCATGTGAAAAGTAATGATATGAAATAATTTATAAGTTAAAACGTAACAATCAACTAAAATAAGTATATACAGTGTGAACCAAAAATCAAAATCTTTCTGAGATGGTAGTATGGACCAAAATAAGAAAAAAGTCCAGTAAATATGGACTCTAATGTGCATAACTTAAGAGCTATGAGCATTTATTCGTCTTAAATACTGTGAAACACATCTCTTCTGCTGAAAAAGTGCTTACAGTTCTTAAGATACGCACGTCAGAGCCTATGTTAACTAGACATTTCTTTCCTCTTTCAGTCCATACTACCACCTCTGAAAGATTCTCCGCCGGCCGAAGTGGCCGTGCGGTTAAAGGCGCTGCAGTCTGGAACCGCAAGACCGCTGCGGTCGCAGGTTCGAATCCTGCCTCGGGCATGGATGTTTGTGATGTCCTTAGGTTAGTTAGGTTTAGGTAGTTCTAAGTTCTAGGGGACTGATGACCTCAGCAGTTGAGTCCCATAGTGCTCAGAGCCATTATTTTATTAAAGATTCTCCGTAGAGTTCTGGTTCACCCTATACTGGGTATTACGGGTGTAAGTGCAGATGAGGATGGTGTATTGAACCACATTACATCCGTATCTACATGATTTGCAGACTAATAATTATAGCTGTTAGGAGTAGTATGGTTTTGTGTTGGTTAGTGCCTCCAAGTACATGCGGCAGAAGAAACCCATTAATGCTTATTCCCCGTGGGCACCAGATCGGGTGGTGACGTATGGAAGCTAAACGGATATTCTACGAGGGATATTCGAAAAGTAAGTTCCGATCGATCAAGAAATGGAAACCACTGTGAAAGTCTGTTCGACAGTGTCTCTAGTACGCCTGTCGATTGCATCACTTCGCTCTTTTCAGTTCTGAGCACATGGTGAGCACATAAAGATGCGTAGAAAATAGTGTCTCCCGCCAAGTATGAGGTCCTGGTGAGAGGTTTCGCCTGATGTTACGCAGCCCACATTACAGATCTGTCATACGATTCCTACTTTGTGACAATTCTCGGTCGCAATCTGCAGGGGCAATGAAAATGCTCCTGCAGCGTTTTCGATGGGAAGTGTTTGATCACCCGCACTACAGCCCGTAATTGGCTCCCTCTGTGTTTCATCTCTGGTCACGTTAACTGCTGGCCATGAAGACAACATTTTCGCACAGACAACGAGCTATAGATGAGCGTAGAGAATTGGCGGGAAGGTATTGTAAAGTTGTGTACAAAGCTACGACAAATGTCTAAGTCGGAGTGGTGACTATGTAGAGCAGTGACTGAAAGCTGTAGCTAACTGTTGTAGATGAAATGTTTCTGATTTTCGAGTTGGTTTCCATTTCGCGATCGATCGGAACTTACTTCCGAATAGCCCTAGTATATTGACAGCGTAGTCCACTTGGTGCAGTTACGACCACGCAGAAAACATCAAGTAGTAAATTAGATGACGTGTTTATGGGAGGAGTGTTCAACAGAGAAAAACCACCCGACACATTTATGTGTGTACATATTAAGGTCTCTCTCTATCTCTCTCTCTCTCTCTCTCTCTCTCTCTCTCTCTCTCTCTCTCTCTCTCTCTCTCTCTCTCTGCGTCCGAAAAGGCCTTGGAAGGCCCAACCGAACCGACCGACCGCCGTGTCAACCTTATCGAGTTGCGTCACTGGATGCGGATATGGAGGGCATGTGGTCAGCACACCGCTCTCCCGGCCGTCGCCAGTTTTCGTGACTGGCTTCGCTACTTCTGACTCAAGTAGCTCCAGGGGCTGAGTGCTGAGTGCTCCCCGCCTGCCAACAGCCCTTCAGCGCTTAGCTGCGGTGATCTGTCGAGCACCGATGTTACCAATGCGGCAACGCCGTTGGCGTACATATTAAGGTACCACGTATAAAAATATGTGCATTTATATCCGTTACGCCCTGTACAACAGGTATTACCGGTCCAAAAACCCGATACAAAAGGTAGAAGTATGCAGTTTATTTCGTCACATGCAGTCTCGTGTTGTGTGTCTACTTATTGGCATATTACACCGGAGCCTGCTCGTGTGGAAGATTCCGTACCATGTTAGGCCACACCGTGCGACTATTGCCAGCGTAAAAGGTTAAGAATGTGGTTGGCTCATGTTGTCTTCAAGTAATATAATGAAGAACGTCCGCAAATATTATTCTGCTATGAGTACATTTCCTTTGTATAACAACATATCGGAGCATCCTACACAGCTTTTCGTAGCAACCTAACACGCTACCTTTTACCCATCCTTGTCGACTCTGTGTCTGTGGCCCGTCTTTAATAAGGTTAATGACGACGGGAGGGTAAACCCAATCTTCCCTCCTTCTCCAATTACACGACGTAACAATGCAACGAATGCTCATTCTGGTGGGATCCTGAGCAAAGACTGCGGCACGTGACATAGTAGAAAACGATTTATTAAAGATAGTAATGACCGATTTCTTCCTCAATCCTTGTCCAGCTAGTATAGTGCTCCGCAGCTAATGATCTCAGTGACAACGAGACCTTAAGTTCTAACCTCCTGTCCACCCTTCGCCAAAATTCCAAAGAAGTTATCATCCAACAAACCCTATCGTTTATTGTATCAAATGTGCACAGCTGATTCTTATTGTATCAAATGTGCACAGCTGATTCTTCCATGTCGATGAAGCTGAATATGCTTGATATCCATGTGGCATCTGTTTATGTATGTGCAAAATTACCATGGACGGAGAGGCATTTCTGTAACTTTTGAGACAAACTAGTTAGGTAAGGAGTGGGAGCATCTATCTATGGAAATGGGATTAAAGTTGCGCACCTAGAGTGTAGCCTCCGGCAGGGAATGCATGCAGCTGCCATCCGAGTACTGGCCAGAGGCGCGTCGCAGTGCATAAGTGAAAGCAGGGTCCACGGAAAATACGCGCCCCACAACGAACTTGTGACGTTGCGCTAGTTGCCTTGCCCGACATGCCTCGTCAACCCTTGGCTAAGTCCGGAGCAGAAGGGAAAACAGTATGTGAATGGAAAGGCACCCACCTAATTCTTTAACTGTTCTATGCGTTATCGAAAATTAGACTGTATTTAAACGCGCAGGTACAAGTATTGAATTGGTGTGAAATAGTAACTCGCTACCCGCCGGAGACGATCGCTGGAGCTCTTGAGACCTGTAATGTCACCTGTTGTGATGCACGCTGCACGGCCCGTGTATCTCGTTGGCACCGGATGAAAGAGAGAGATTAAAAATCCGTACGTGACATACGTCTGCTGCGAAACTCGAACCAGCCAGGTTTGGCCGAGGACTGGACTCGCATATCAGAATAACGAGATTCAAGTCACTTTCCAGTACCGAGGTATAGATTTTGCTTTTCCATAAATCACTTCAGTCGAGACTCGGAATGGTACCTCTGAGTAGGCCCCGGTTACTTTCCTTCACCACGGTTTTCGAACTCCGTATCCAGCGACATCGTTTTTGATTGGCGTTAACCTCTAAAGGTCCTCCCCCATTTGGTTATTCACCTTATTCACTTCTCCTTCGCATTAATACAGTCTCGTGAAGGTTCGGCTGTACTCAAGATTTGGATTTGGCCAATATGTTTTATTTAACTTTGTGTCCGGATGCCATTCGTACTGCCATCATCGTCAGCTACTTAAGGGAGGGAAGCTGTGAGTGCCACCTGCCAGTGGATTGTGTAATTTTTGTTCCGTGTGATCGTATTTTAACTGAGTATTGTGCCTGTTGAGGCATAAATTGGGGACCATCGATGTATTTGCCCAAATGAGCGTGGGAAAGAGCCTAAATATCACAGTCAGGTTAGTCGGTGCACCAGCCACCGTAGTTAATCCGACGTTCGGATACGATCCGTGAGGAGGGGGGAAGGGGGGGGGGGGGAGGAGGTAGCGCTCCCCTGCCTGTCGTCGAAGCTAGCGAGCTGCGCTTTAGGGTATACAAGCAGGTGCCTCAAAGAAACACAGCTAACCCAAAACTATAAGACACTAAAAACAGAAAACTTCACTTGGTTTACTGATGCCACAAGTTGTAACATGTGACTCAGGCATGTATTCCATTACGTGCATTTGTTTGTACAGGAAAACACAGTTAATTGTAAGTGATTTATTCCAGAATTATTTCTCCCAAAACAGAGGGCATCTCTGTAGCCGTGTGTACAATAACTTGTATAAATATTGCTGTAAAGGAAATTACAATATGCCTAATGCCACACCTCTCTTGATGCTTTAGTGAATGCAAGAAGTAGGTGACGTTTAGCTTTCCTTCCTGGAAATGAATGACAATACAGATACTGTTGGGCGAGGTTCGGTTTTCCTTGAGCCTAGAGTGTAGCCTCCGGCAGGGAATGCAAGCAGCTGCCATCCGAGTACTGGGCAGAGGCGCGTCGCAGTGCATGACACCGGAGTCCCGGCTAGCCGAATGGGCCAACTTATTATTGTTGTCTCCTCGGGGTGAAAGGCGCGCGCAGCCAGACGCCGGGCTGGGTTTTTAGTTACTGTTATGTCACGCTGATCCATTCATTCTCCGCCTGAGTAATGTCCTAGCGCGACAACAGTAATAAATATAATCGGATGAGAAGGATTCAATCTTGACATTGTCTCGTGCGCGGCTTAATACATATCATACTGTCACCGGGGAAACTAATACGAAACCGTGAACACGGCTCTCCAATTATTTATGATTTGTCATTTGTTTTCCAATCTTATTAAGGTAGATATTAAATGTTACTCGAGTGTAATTTAGTCACAATGTTTAAGCTATCATTTTATTTGTAACTTGTTGCAACTGCAGAGCCGAAAATAGTTTTAATTACGTATCTGTGTACTTACTAGCGTCGGAATTTAGTCCACCTTCTTCTTGTGGCATCTGACTGAGCAAGGCGATATGACATTTTCTCTTGTTTCTTAACGAAGGACTTTCTGGTTCGTCTGATTCCAAAACAACTCCATAAAGCACTGATCAGGCAGAACATTATGAACACTGACCTACTATCGATATAAACCCGTCCTGGCATAGCAGGGTTACCTGGCAAGTAATGACTGCTAGTCAAACACACGTACGGTGCACGAAGTATCAGTGAGCGGACTGTCCGTGTCTAGAATGGCGAAGGAACGCGATCTGTCTGAGTTTGACCGAGGGCAGATTGTGATGGCCCGGAGGCTCGGCGTGAGCATTTCGAAAACTGCACGACTTGTTGGGTGTTCGAGGGGTGCTATGGTGAGTGTCTTCAACACGTGGGGAAGCCAAGATGAAACCATTCCCAAACGTCGTCGGCCGAGCAGACTGGTAGAAAAGACAGGTAGCGAACTGTGGCGAAATTAACATCATGCTTTAATGCTGGGCAGCGTACAAGTGTGTCTGAACGCACAGTGCACCATACACTCCTAACTATGGGCGTCCGCAGCCGACGAGCCACGCATATGCATATGCCAATGTTAACACCACGACATCGGCAGCTACGACTGAAATGGGAACGTGACTATCGGCGCAGTACGTTGGCGCAGTGGCAGAGCGTTGCATGGTCTGAGGGATCCCGATACCCATCATGCCGATGGGAGGGTGCGAATCCGTCGTCTTGCAGGGAAATGGATCCTTGACACATGTACGGCGGGACGGAGGCAAGCTGGCGGTGACTCAGTTATGTTCTGGGGAACACACACGTGGTCATCCATGGGTCCCGTGGAGCTCGTGCAAGACACCATGACGGTCAAGGAGTATCGTACACCGGTAGCAGGCCACGTACACTCCTTCATGACGATCATGTTTCCCGACGGCAGTGGCATGCTTCAACAAGATAATATGCCATGTCAAAAGACCAGCAGTGTGACGGAGTGGTTCGAGGAACACAGTGGAGAGCTCCAGTTGATATGCTTACCCCCAACTCGCCAGATCTGAACCCGATAGAACACGCCTGGGATGTGATCGAACATGGCGTCAGAGCTCATAGCCCCCTCCCCCGAATTTACGGAAATTAGGTGAGTTGGGTGTGCTGATGTGGTACCAACTCCCTCCAGCGACCTACCTACGCCACATTGCTTCCATGCCACGACCCGTCGCTGTTGTTACCCGTCCTGAAGGTGGACATTACGGCTATTACGTAGGTGGTCATAATGTTCTGGCTGATCAGTGTAACCAGACTTGTAATCTGAATTGATTTTTCATTGGTTCAAAAGGAGAAATAGAAGTATAGTGTAAGTCAATGCAGAACTCGTTGTTCAACATCTAGCTGTAAGAAAATCTAAGAGATTGGTATTGACAAAAGCAACTACTGCCTACGCTTCCACGATTTCGATTGAGAAAAAAGGAAATAAAACAAAACTGGAAAAGAGATGCACCGATAGGGGGAGGGAGATAATCAATATGAGAAATATGAAGAAAAAATGTGATTGACTCAGGATCTTATAAAATTAAAAGGAGAGTAGTTTTTACATCCAAAGAAATACCACAGTGCTACAGCTGTTATTGGCAGTGGCTTTGAATTTAGATAGTCTTCGTACAGTCAAAGAGTGTGTCGACGTCAGTGATACATGGTTCGCTAAGATTAATCCACCACAAAATATGCAGGAGTTCTCACAGGTGACTAACTAATACGGACGTCTGACAGAAGTTGGACATTGTCCTCTCACTGTTGAGATAAATCCTAACAACACAGTAGCCTTGTAGCGGCTTATTCCCGTGATACTCAGTAGAAAAATAGCTCAGGGTACGGAATGTTTATTAGCATTTGCGTGCAATCATCAAATATAGTCATTAGGTTAGTAGCAAAGACGCTGAAGTCATTATTATTATTATTATAAATAATTTTTTTTACAAAATGCTTGACACTGTGCTGTCTGTGATAATGATATTTATTCTGCCGGTTTCGGTCTTAAGCCATTTTCAACGCGGCAGAAAACTTATCGCAGATTTAATACATGTTATACACCACTTCTGAAAACCATAATTGCCAATATAAATGGAAAATCCTAGCAAGATTACAATACGATGGCTCACTCACAAAAGGGCAATATATAGTGTATAGCAATACAAGCTTTTGTGAGAGAGTCATCGTATTGTAATCTTGCTACGTTTTTCCATTTATATTGGCAATTACGGTTTTCAGAAGTAACATATAACATGTATTAAATCTGCGATAAGCTTTCTGCCGTTGAAGATCGTTTAAGACAGAAGCCAGTTGCAGAATAAATATCATTATCACAGACAGCATAGTGTAATGAAGTTTTTAATATTCGTACATGCTGCTGACCAGCGTCTAAACAGGATGTTCAGTCTTTACTAGAGTCATTAGAGTAACACGGTGACTTTATATTGTGTTCGCAATGCAAGTAGGATGCAGTAAAGGTAATGATTAACGAGAATGGCTGAGACTTTAAGAGAACGAATTCCTAGAGTTCGGAATCGGAATTTTCATCATCATGGTGACAGTTTTCATTATATCACATGGAATATCCTCAGCTTTTGTTTTCTCCCGGAGGAATTGCTACAAGACTTAGTGGTACATATATTAAAAAAAAACTGGCTCAGGCTGACACTGTCAGTTGTTAGTGAAGTGACCTGCTTGTAACGAATTCGGCTGAGGAGTAGCAGAAGTATTGAAGCAACAGAATCATCTACATATTCCATCAAACACCACACAGTGTGCATAATTCGCCCAGACACGCTTCATCGGCGGATCTGGAAGTCTGTGTACAAGGATAAAGAGCACTGTTTGCATAGTTGTGCATAAATGGGTCGTGAATGAGTTTGAGGCTGTGGTCTGGAAGAAATTATGATAGGGTTGGTCGTTCAGCCTGGGAACAGAGGAAATAAACATCATTTAGAGGATCTTCCTCATTGACTTTGATGAGTATTAGTTTGGTTCTAATTTACACTTCTTTTCCGGATTTCACAACTACTACTGTATTTAGCTCTGCACTAATGACCTTCGCGTCACGTATCTTAACCCTATAGCATATCAAGTTTATGGAGTAACAGTATCTTGGGTGAGTAACTAATAGTCGCTCCGCTAGTTACCTTTAGTTAAATTTGTCTCCAATAGCTTCCCCATCTCCTCTTTCACAAAGACTGATGATGGACTTTAAAGCGAAAACAGGTTAACGAAATGTATTAATACTGTACAACAAGCATAATTTTGTGAGTTTCATTTACATTCATGAGAAAATAGTAAAACTGAAATAAATGGGAAAATAAATTAAAAAGAAAACGCTCGCCATGCATTATCTGTTTCGTCCGACATGCTTCAGAAGAGTCAGTTCCATGTTAACCACATTTTTATTTGGTTGTGAGCACTAACTGTTGAGTAGTTAACGCACTGTGATGATTGTAGCATGGTGTTTAGTAACACATTTTATAATCATTAGACACAGAATAATTTTGCTCTCTTCTCTTCGCCAGGTCGATCTGGAGAAATGTACGTAAACTAAAACTTCGGTGACAAGCTTAATGTTCTACTAACAGCACAATGAGCTGCTTCCAATGCTTCCTTTCCTTTTAGTCCTACTTTTATTTCCGGCAATGTACTTTTATCGCTTATGTAACTACGCAACAAATAACGCCACTTATGTAAATCAAACGACAGTAATAATCGTAATGAAACAGATAATGACCCAGTCATGAGGTCAGTACTGGCGCGTTTATGTATTCCTCTGAAAAATATGTCATCGTCCAGCCTCTTGCTTGGCACTGAGCGGCCGTGGTATTGCGTTTGAGGTACGATTTGATGCACGCACCGCATCGCGATCCTTATCATAGCAGCACGCCTGGGTATTGGACATTCCCCACACAGCTCTCCCATTCCGTGGAGCTGTCCTACAACACGCTGAAAAGCCGTCTAGTTACTGCAACGTTGTTCTGGAAAAAGTTGTTAATTGTTCTAGTCTTACAGTCATCGTTGTCTCTGGTGTCCTGGAGCTCTCAAATATTCCCCTTATTTGACGCCAAAGCCGCAATTCCGCGACTGCAATAGGTAACATGATAATTTCACTTAAGGTAACGACATCTTATAGGTTCTACCATTGCGCCGGCCGGTGTGGCCGTGCGGTTCTAGGCGCTTCAGTCTCGAACCGCGTGACCGCTACGGTCGTAGGTTCGAATCCTGCCTCGGGCATGGATGTGTGTGATGTCCTTAGGTTAGTTAGGTTTAAGTAGTTCTCAGTTCTAGGGGACTGATGACCTCAGTAGTTAAGTCCCATCGTGCTCAGAGCCACCTACAAAGATAGGCTTGCTGCGAAATTTTTTGTTGTAACGTGCTAACAAAATGTGCGTGTGGCATATTTGGCCTGCAGCCCCTGTGTGTGGAGTTCGACCGCCTGGTGCAAATCTTTTTTTATTTCATCCCACTTCGACGACTTGAGCGTGATGATGATGAAATGATCATGTGGAAAGCACACATACCCTGTAACGAGAAAAGAAAATGCCCAACCCGCCCTAGAATCGAACCCGGGGCTCTGTGATCGAGAGTCAGCAACATTAACCATAATATCTTGAGCGACTGGCTGGTGTGTATCCTTAGGCTGTGAAAAGCGTCAGCTTGTTGGGTCGGCGCAGTAGCAATGGACGAGCAGTTTACTGTTTACTGTGTTCACGTGCTCTGCTAGAAGGAGAGAACGGCGAAGCTCCCGCGCACCCTTGTGCTGAACGACATGCAGGAGTGTTTGCGGCGGTGGAAGGAATGAATGCAGATGTGTGCAGTAGGACAGGAACGATCACTAGTTATTTGGTAATTACACATACCTGCAGTATCAGTCTCGTGTCAGACCACGGTATACAGTTACTGGCGGAGCGCAAGAAGAAGTCCGTAGCAAACCGACTTTCCTCTACCACTGAATTGATCGAGGAAGATGAAATATGGCACAGAGTGAGGACGTTGTTTTAAGTTCATTAGTAATGACGATAGTATCATTTCTGTACTGTGAGAGTTCGTATATAATGTATATAAGCCACTGATAGTGAAAAATACCTCCATAGCTGAGATATCTAATGCAGGCTAGTGCTTTAGATGTAGACACACAAACAGATAGTTGGCGGTTAAGAACAGGAAAAGTGGTGGTGTACAGTTTCTGATCACCAGGCAGCATGCGAATCGGCTCCGAACTTCCACGATATCTCATGAAGTGGGGCATCTTGTATTGTTGATAGTAATCTGTCCATCGTCTGCCCGTATCTCGTGGTCGTGCGGTAGCGTTCTCGCTTCCCACGCCCGGGTTCCCGGGTTCGATTCCCGGCGGGGTCAGGGATTTTCTCTGCCTCGTGATGGCTGGGTGTTGTGTGATGTCCTTAGGTTAGTTAGGTTTAAGTAGTTCTAAGTTCTAGGGGACTGATGACCATAGATGTTAAGTCCCATAGTGCTCAGAGCCATTTGAACCAATTGTCCATCGTCTGGAAACATTAATTCTCCTAAAACAGATTTTTTTTTTACGCTGGGTACCACTATCGTCCCTAATGAGTCCACTACAATCTGTTTTTTACTAAGTAAAATTTCAATAATTGTTGAATATAATCACATTCCTTTCATTTTTCACGCTCTAAAACTTAATGGTAGTGGTATGATCATAAATGAAACTGCAAGAAACGATACTGACGAAACTACAAATATTTTTGGTCAAATTCCAAAGCGACAATTGTGAGGCATTGCATGTAAGATAAGAAAATGCCAAATGGGTTTTACAACATCCACATTTTTAGCACTTGTCAGTGCATTTTCTACGAACAGATCTTTCACAAAATGAACGCCGTCCTCTTTTTTTTTCGTCTGCGGTTTGATAAAAGTACTGGGGAACTAATAATACCTATTTTTCTACCAATGAGTTACTCTCCTAGTTCTACGAGGAATGTCTGCTTCTGACCAGCCTGGTGGAAGGTGTAGCCATATTATAAGTTCTCTCACCTCACTACTCTGTATCATGTTGTAAAATAATATCGTTGGCCACTTTCTGCTCATTCTCTTTGTAGTGTACGTTCACGTGATTCATTTTCTTGTCGACAGTGCAAACTTGCAGATTGAGAAAGTAACATGTTACACTCTCACATAGTGCCTGTAGCTCCAGACCATATTTTCCTGGTTTCGAAGGAATATGTTGCCGAAATGGACATCTACCACGAAGTGTAACAAGTTACTCGACGATAGTTACATTGCTGCGAGGAGCGTAAGTGTCCTGAAATGTCTTTACCCGCATTTCAGATATTTCTCTGATGGGAGCCACATTGTCAGGAGCACACTTGCGACGTCTCGCATGCGCGTCGTCAAATCGGATGCATCTTTAAATCTGAGCAAAACAATTTCTAGCCATTGTTTCACTAAAAATGTATCTACCAAGCACTTTATCCACAGACATGTAATTGCTTCATTATAGGCCTTGTAAGCACCTTCCAGTATCAAGAAACCGATAAAGCACTTAATTTCAGCGGATTAAATATAGTACTGCAAACAAGATTTCCCTTTTCGTTAGTCCACTTTAGTATTTCATCAACTGTGTTCAACCTAAGAAACAACTGAAAACCTGATTCTGTGGTGTCCACATTTTATACTGTGAATTTTTTTGGGCGTAGCTTTACCTGCATTATGTTACATCTGTCCTCTTCTCCACAAGTTTGCCAACTCGTATTTCTTTCTTTACTTACACCAAAAAGATAAAAATATATATCTTGGCACTAGATGCTACCGCACATTTAGTTAGAGATATGTGTCATTCTCTTTACAAGCTGGAAATTTGCGCTGGCCATATCTTCTTTCGAACTCCAGTCTGACTCAGGAATATTCTCTACTAAGACTTATATTTCTACTTCACTATATCAAACATCAGAAATTATGTCACTGATATCACTACTGTATTCTCCAGCGAGAGGATTATCTTGCAGTAGTGTTCCGAGCACTTCTTTCTCGGTAAGGTGACGAGCCATTTTCAGCTAAAGCCACAGACACACAACTAGTCTCCACAAGCATAAAATCAAAAACTAACAGCATATGAAATCCTGACAACAACGCACATTCCAAAAATATTTCCAAGAATGTAACAAAACAAATGCAACAGTAATTATAGATTGTAAAACAGCGTTAATGTACTATAAAACCCCAAGAGGGAAGGGGGGCTGCATATGACCCTAGTGGTATTCAGTGGGTCTATCATGATTTTCTGCAAAACAGGACATATTCAAAAGGTTATGTTAATGCATTATGAAACTATTATTTATTCCAGGGAAAGTTCGACTTTTTTCATAATTTTGAGGAATATGAACTCTGAATGTGCAGGATAGCAGAATAGCTTATTAATTAGACTACTAGGGACCTCGTTAAAATTTGCTAGAGAAAAACTTCATATCAGTCTCCATCGAACTTTGTTCTCTGTATATAGGAATTAATCCTCACATTTCTTCGTCGGAATCTAAGTTAGACATAATTCGAAGTTTGTTTCCTTTTTATTTGTCCTTCGGACGTTTGACAGATTGTGGCACATCCTCTTGTATATGTGTTTAATAATATCAAGGAGCTTACGTGGTGGTAAATGAGCACACAGACGAAAGTTGCACACTTGTAGGCCATGGTCCAAAATTTTTATGATCCCTGACGCGAATAAGTAGGATGGAACGAATGGAAATGTAGTCACCATGCCATCATTAGATATGGACTATTTGACAGCACTCCAATTCCCTTCCCGAAGGTCACGTTCTATCCTAAAACGTCCAGGCCACACTGCTTCGGTTACATCTGACACGTATACATAACTGAAACCATTCATGCTGTCTTCTTCCACTATGAAAGAGCCAGCTTCGATGCAAGGAACTAACTCTTTACTGTTTGAATAACGATTAGTAAATAGTAAATCATAGAAAAGAAGTTCTGGGTTACTTTAGAGAAGATAATCAAAATAGCCACTAGCTGTGAATAAAACCTGCCGTCAGGGTCCAATATGCGAATACCGAGAGAAATGACACGGTGGATAAAGTACTCGACAAGCATTCGGGAGTAGCGTGGTTCAAATCCCATACGGGCCATCCATATTTAGACTTCGCATATTTTCCCTGAATCAGTACAAACGTATGTCGGTATGTTACCTTTGGAAAGGCTACAGCCGATTTCCACCCACTTCCTTAAAAAGCTGAGCTTGAACTGCGTCCCTAGCGGCGTAGTCCTAGAGGTCAGCCTTAAATTTTCTGTCTTTCGTTGTGTCGATTTAAATTACGGGTCCTAACGGTAGTCGCCATCTTGGAATTTTATATTGGGCGAATGCGATTGATTGTGCAGTGCTGTAGGCTGATGTCAACCTGATGCTGGTATGTGGAAATTCCAAAATGTATGTGGAATACATAGCCTACGACCAGCTAACAAACTACCCGTAAACATCGCAGCACAACATCTGCCTTAATAAAGGTAACAGATGACTTGAAACTTGCCATGGATGCACAAGAGGCGACTATCATGTGGTTCTTAGAGTTCATAAAAGCCTGTGACACTATCGAATTCGCCATTTTACTTGCCAAATTAACAGAATACATTTCTTACCAAGTGCAGTACAATGGTTTCGCTTATATCTGCTTATACCAATGCACCGTGTCCGGCGCCATAAAGTCACTGAACAACAGTCATAGGCGCCTGGAGGCAGGGAACCCCTTGACACCCTTCAGATTTCAGCTGCCTGCCTGCAAGCGCCTAGGACTACTTCAGAGGTTGTTTCTGTGCAGGTTCATTTTTAAAATCCTCAGTAAAGTGGGCGGGTACCACCAATGGTTCTGTCCACTTAAGGAGTCATAGAAGGACCCTTTGCCGTTTTATTCATGCACCCATCAACCTTACTCCCCCTTCCCCCCTTGATCACGCCAGAGAAGGACGCGAAAAAAGAGGGCTGGAAAAATATAAACACCATTTGCTTCTCTCTGGATCACGTTGAAATTTCTCGAAGAGTTATGAACAGTCTCTAATCGTTCCAGTCTGTACAAGAGAGCAAATATTGCAGTCGCCCTGCACTCCAAAGATGCGAGATCGTATTCATTGGGACTGCAGTGCCGTTGTGTCCATCGATAGGGATGATATCGATTGAATCGCCCAGATGGTGTCAAAGGTAGTCAAGATCATCGCTGTGTTGCTCATCGCACTGCGATCTATTGTTTTCGACTGCAAAATGTGTGGGAATCGATTTCCCTAGAAAAAGGGTAGTTTCATTGATGCCCTTTATGCCATCTCATGACGCCTTTTTCTGTCGATTCTGAGCTGCGGTGTGTCTGAAATGTTTTCCTCGGTCACTCACTATAAAACCGCGTGATTTCAACTCTGGGCGTTGCAGTTCTGATCTACAGCACAGAGGCGTCAAAACAAAGGGTGCAATGCGAATAAAAGGGGCTGTGACGTCCTTCCCATCGTATTATACGACCACAGTGGTATTGGGCAAAATTATGGTGAAATATGGTGCAAATGTGACATCAGTGACTCACCACACACGTCACATGAACTTCTGAGCTCTGGCCTTTCCTCGCCTGTATCGACACCTTGCTGTTTCAAGCCTCATCGAGCCAGAGGGTGACGTCGCAGGGCGCCACGCTTTTTCAACATTACAGAGAAAGCTTTTAGGCACTTGTGAGCCAAATTTCAAATTTCTACGTCGCAATGGGAGACAATTAAAGGATTTCGAAAAAGCTGTCCTTTACTTCTGTTGCGCTGTATGTACTACAGACGTTCTGAGGTCAGATTTATCCTTGTGGCTATCCTTTGGATTACTTTTCTTATTATAGTATGGCTTCCCGCATTCTGCTTAGCATACGCTTTAAGGCTAGGGAACAAAAGTTACGGCTGAGAGCAGACAGAGAGGACGATCTGTGATAGGATTGGCCTTACTCCGTCGTGCAAGGCGTCGACGCATTGTGGCCACACGGGACATAATGCCTTCTGTGCGTACAGATCAGTTACTCGGAGAAGAGTAAATTCTTGCTAAATGAAGTGATCGAATGTAGCCAATTGAGAATATGGATAGCGGAAGCGTAACAGGACCTCTGATACTTTCAATATGCATAAACGATTTATCAAACAAGATTAGCAGCACTACAGGTTAGTTCGTTGACGAGGGTGTTGTGCACAAAAATTATCGTCACTGGACAATCGTAGCGTATTACAGAAAGGCATAGACAAAATTTCCGCTTGCTGTAATGAATGGCAGCTCTCTTTAAATGCGAATAACTGCAACATGGTGCCTATAACAAAGAAGGACGACTTTGTAGCATTTGATTACAAAGTTAGTAGTAAAAGTCTTGAGCACCTCACATGGTATTAACATATACGAGTAATGTTACCTTCTGGTAATGTCACCGGCTAATTGGTTTATGCTTTCACTTTCTACTACTGAAGTTACTTATAGCATATTCATTGCTTAGTTATCTTGAAATATCACTTTCAATACTTATCGAAGCCGGAATTTGCCGCTAAAACGTCCACGGCGGTCATCTATCCTTGCTATAACTTCATTCGTATCAGCTATCCTCTGAAAGATAAACCCATTCAAAATAATCACGTCCACTTAAGGTAAGATTACAAGGGGGCCCACATCAAGGTTTTGAAAGAAAGATATTTTATCTTGTTTTATAAATATTTTTCGGTCCTATACATAGGATATATGAATAATAATGCCTTTAGTCACAAATTCCATGTCTTGTTAAATCACACAACGCACTTTAGACCCTGTGGGTCCATCATCCACCTGATGATTGTAGCACCTACAGACGCATATACAAGATGATACCGTGACGATGTTATAAATTTTCAGGGATGATGGAGAAGGATAAATGTATCAATTTCAGGTAAGGTACCCTGGTCCAGAGACGCCCGAGTCCAAAGTTATGAGTGAAAACCTTTCTGATACCTCTGGCAATAGAATACATGTACCGGTACACTTGTTGCTAAAACAATATGGTAGGAAACTTTCAGTGGTAGTAGTACATATCAAAGCGAGAAAAAAATATCTAGTAAAAATGGGATCTGAAACGCATGCCTTACTTGTTCATCTTCGCTACTGTGAACCACACCTCTTTTACTGAATAAGTGCCAATAGCTCTTAAGATATACATTTTAGAGCGCATATTTGCTGTAACTTTTTTCTTGTTTTGATTCACACTATCTCCTCCACAAATATGCAAACCAAAGATCTTCCAGTAGAAGATGTGTGTTTCACAATGTGGAAGACGATGAAGCGCTCATAGGTCTTAATGTATGCCTTTCAGAACCAATGTTTACTGAATTTGTTTCCTTGTTTTGGTCCATGCCACCTCTGACAGTTGCCTACCCTACAGTCTTTGCAACAACAGTACTGGTACATGTAGTCTACTGTCATAGGTGTCACAATTATTTTCGCTTACAACTTTCGACTTTTATTGGCTATCGGTTCGTGCTCATGCGGCCTTCTCAGTTGTGGAAACGCGATACGACAGTGTACTCGATATGATTTTTATGTCAATAATGACAATACGAATATAAGGGCAACACAACACGCAGTCCCTGAGCGGAGGAAGTCTCCGACCCTGCCAGGAGTAGTACCTGCACCCCTTCTTTGATTGTAGTTAGCCAATCAGGCCGTCGCGTACAAATTCAAGCGGCCCGCCAGAGACGATGTTGCCAAACGTGTTCTTCTTTTGGTTTCCTAAAACCAAACAAGAGAGCGATACAAAAACTGGACATGAGGCTGTAGTAAGGATCGAACTCGAGTCCAAGTCTGTACAGTCTCGTGCGCTATCATTTACGCAATGAGAACAACTGATACTAATTGTGGGCTGGTTTAATTTGCGCGCGCAGCGGCCTGATGGTCGAACTTCAATGCTAATTAACTCGGAAACGACACGACGTCTCGATTATTTTCTTAACACATATTTCTCACCACAACCTACCCAGCAACGCCCTTCCAAGCTTTTAACACTGTTTCTGACCACCCTTTATATGTAGATATAGATGTAGAGTGGGAGAAATATTAGAAAGAAAAAGCTTGTCAGCACGCATCTAACGTAACGAGTTCGCAAGATTTCTCGGCTGAGAAAAGAGGAAAGAAAAATAAAATACGCGAACAAGGAGGCTGTTGGAGGAACCGTGACGTATGGTATCGGTGGAGTGTACCAGCTGACGGGAGGCAGCGGCGCGCATTATGCGTCGCGTCGCTAACCCAGTGGTCGAGATGCCGGGCCGAGATAGCGCCTCCGTTTGTGGACGCCGCGATTTATGGCGCTCTCTGTCACCATCCGTCAGCCGGGAACAAACCTCAAGCTCGGAATTCCAAGCGTATCCCCCGAGAACTAAATTATTCGCAATTATTTCCCCGCTCGCCTTTATTAAGAGACAGCGCAGCTCCAGCGGCGATAACTGCCACAGTTTATGGGTCGAGCCAGCAGATGCAAATAGGGCGCGTGTTGCACGCCGCCTCCACAACACCTGTGCTCCCTGCACTTCTGCTGTCAACAGGCCGCTAGTCCTACACACAACGACGAGGGCGTTTTTACGCTTCCATTCTCCCATCAATGCATGGGTTATCTCCGTACATTTCTTAAACCACCCAAGACGAATACTAGTTTGGTTCGTTACATCGAAATTCTTACTTAATTCTTCCCGCCTCCGTAGCCGAGATTTCAGCCATTCATGCCACAGGACGTTACTTACTTGCAGATCTGCAGGGAAGCTCCGTTTCTGTCGATCTCTTACTGGAACAAAAATGTATCCTAGCAAGAACACGAAAAGGATGAAAAGACATTGTCAGTCCTCACTGGAATATATACTGCTTGACATAACAAAATGAAGTACCCAGAAAAGATGCTCTGTAGTCAGTGTAACATTGTACACGTGGGTATTTTAATAAGTAGAGTTCTATTCTCTGGTAAAGGCAGAACGGCCACCAGTGTGCGTTAGTGTTGTTCGTGTTCAGTGTTCGTTAGCACGGCTTATAAGGCATGTAAATGGCATGAAAAGAGTAAGACGTTGTGTTATTACTGTGGAGGATACGGAGATGCCGTGTACGCGTATGAGACAGCGCTATCAGCTTCTGATAGAGTTAGAAAGAGGCCCCTTAGTTGTTCTCCATTTGACGGTCGACTACGTCTTACCAGAGCAAGGGAGGATAGTCGTACTGGACACGAAGCTCATCGTAACTGCTTCACACCCACGACTGCCATCAGACAACAAGTAATGGACTCCCAGAAAAATTCTGTGTCATCTGTCGGAGTCTAGCAGCAGCCGGACAATGGAATTACCAGGCGCACGCGTAGGCTGCCGTTAACACTATCACACAAACGGCTGCGTTTGGAACGGTGACGTGTACGGGAAGCATGAACTGCTGATAAATAGCGTCGCATTGTGCTCTGCGATGCGTCGCGAGTCTGCATCATCTCGAACGGCCATTGTTGGCTAGGAAGGCGACGACTTGAAGACAGGTCGTATTTTTGCAATGTTTAGCAAAGGTACAGCGGTGTCATGGTGCGCGAAGCTATCGGGTATGACTTCATGTCACAACTGGTAGTGACTGAAGGAACTCTGACGGAACGACGGCCGGCCGCGGTGGTCTCGCGGTTCTAGGCGCGCAGTCCGGAACCGCGCAACTGCTACGGCCGCAGGTTCGAGTCCTGCCTCGGGCATGGATGTGTGTGATGTCCTTAGGTTAGTTAGGTTTAAGCAGTTCTAAGTTCTAGGGGACTGATGATCACAGCTGTTAAGTCCCATAGTTCTCAGAGCCATTTGAACGGAACGACGATACATCACGGACATCCTGCTTCCTTATGTGCTACCTCTCGTGCGGCAATATCCTCGTGCCATGTTTCAACAGGACAATACTCGTCCAAGCATGGCGCATGACTCTATGAACTACTTTTGTGATGTCGAGGTATTCCCGTGGCCAGCAAGCTCCCCAGATCTTTTCACGGCAGAACATGTAAGGGCCTAGCTCGGACATTAACTCCGTTTCATTGCCAGTATCCAGAATATCAATGCTCATTTAAACAATTGCGGGTCACGTTGCCTCAGGAGAGGACAATACTTCTACTGTAATCACTGAAATAACATCACATGCCCTCTCAACCCGTAAAGTTTCATTTAGTTTACCTATCGCCTTCCGGATGCTTCAATTTTTTGCCTGTCATGTCATGGACAAGTAAATATGTCGAAATTGCAAGGTTCGACGTATTCTCAGTGAACGACAGAACGATCGGATGTGTTCTAAGAAAGAACGTGGTCAATCTGTTTCCGCCTACTTCTCCAACATGAGATTAAGGCACGTCTCTAATCATCTGTTCGTCGGTGGGTCGTTAAGCACCTAGTCTTCCTTTCCTCAATAAACAGCAAGATAATTCAGTAACTGTCTTCCTAGTTCCATAAATTAAGTTCACATTTTGCTGACTTTTAACACATACTTCACGTTAGATTGCTGAAGGCAATAAAACTCGTGTCTTCTATGTTAGCAAGTCATTTCCACAACTTAAAAACTACCCTCGTCATCTTTATAAAATGGCCTGGGTACGATGCGAACGAAGAATTAAAACGGTTCTCACTACGGTCTTGGATTCCAAACGGAATAATAACCTAAGCAGTTTTCTGGAACCCACATTTTAATTTCTAGCGTCTCCTCACTGCTTCTTAAGCTCTCGCATCAACACAGTTAACTGCTAAGCGGAGAAACAGTTATGACTACTAAATTTATTGTCGGATTTCAACATTTTAAACATAAATCCTTGTCTCAGCCTTTGTGATCAGAAAAGACGAGAGAGGACTCGTAGACCAGCGCAGCATTCGACTATTTGTATTTTGGAAATCACTTTCAGACTGGATAGAAAATCCATGGTATTTCCCAGACTAAACAAAAGATTTGTTTTCACAGTAGCCTAAAACTTACGTAATAGGCAAGAATGTATTAACTGAAAAGTACGGTAACTCCAACGGGAACAGTAAAACGGGAATCAAGCTCGCCTCATTACAAGAAGTGGCAAAAGCCATGGGATAGCGATATTCACTTACACAGGTGTATATAGTATCGCGTAACCAGGGTATAAAAGGGCAGTGCATTGGCGGAGCTGTCATTTGTACTCAGGAACTTCATGTGAAAATATTTCCGATGTGATTATGGCAGCATGGCGGGAATTAAGAGTTTGAACGGGGAATGTTAGTTGGAACTAGACGCATGCGACATACCATTTCCGAAATCGTTATGTAATTCAATGTTCAGAGAACCACAATGTCAAGAGCGTGCCGAGAACACCAAATTTCCGGCATTACCTCTCACCACGAACGACGCAGTGGCTGACGGCCTTAACTCAACGACTGAGGGCTGCGGCGTTACAACTCATAACAGACAAGCAACACTGTGTAAAACAACTGCAGAAATCAATGTGGGAGATAGGGTGAACGTATCCGTTAAGACAGTGCGGCGAAATGTGGCGTTAATGGGCTATGGTAGCAGAGGACCGAAGGGAGTGCCTTTTCTAACAGCACGACATCGGCTGCAGCACCTTACCTGAGCTCGAGACCGTGTCGGTTGGACCCTAGACGACTGAAAAAGCTTGGCGAGGTCAGATGAGTCAAAGTTTCAGTTGGTAAAAGCTAATGGTAGGGTTCGAGTGTGGCGAAGAACCCATGAAGTCACGGACACAATTTGCTAACAAGGCACTGTACAAGCTGTTGGTGTCTTCATAATGCTGTGGGCTGTGTTTACATGGAATAGACCGGTCCTCTGGGTCAAATGGACCGATCACTGATTGGAGATGGTTATGTCCGGCAACTTGGAGTTCATTTTCAGCCATTCATGATTTCAAGTCCCCAAACAACTATGGAATTTTTATGAATGACAATGATGCGCCATGTCACCGGGCCGCAGTTGTTCACAACCGGTTTGAAGAATATTCTGGTCAATTCGAGTGAATGATTTGGCCACGCAAATCACGTGGCATGAATCCCATCGAACATTTATACAACATAATCTAGAGGTCAGTTCGTGTACAAAATCCTGCACTGGCAACACTCTCGCAATTATGGACAGCTATAGAGGTAGCATGGTTCATTATTTCTGCAGGGGTTTCTTTCGACTTGTTGAGTCAATGCCACGTCGAGCTGCTACATATCGCCGAGCAAAAGAAGGCCCGACACGATATTATGGGGTGTCCCATGACTTTTGTCACCTCAGTGTATTGCTGCCATGGCGCCACATCATGGCAGAGCGCTGGACCAGCAATCTGGAGGACCCGATTTCAACTTCCCGTTCGACCATCCAGATTTCTCATTCTCCGTGGTTTCCTTTAATCGCTTAAGGCAAATGCCGGGATGGATCCTTCGATCCTATTTACTTCCCCTTCCCCCCCCCCCCCCCCCCCCCCCAGTGTGAGCATTTGCTCCGTCTCTAGTAACCTCGTCGTCGACAGTACGTCACGCCCTATCTCCCTTCCACATAATCGAGCAAAAAGTTCGGGCTAGTGGTTGAGTTTCATCCCTACGTGTGTACACGGACAGTGAGGCTCACGAGGATAACGACGATAACTGTCAATTAAAGTAATTAATTGAAAAAGTAGGTTCGAGGCAGCTGAAGGTCGGTAGCTTTTGGCGCCCATCCCGCGGGAGGGTCAGGCTAACGAAGCGGGCCGGTAGCGCCCCAGAGGCCGGCCGGCGCGTAATTGCTCGTACGATGCGGGGCTGCGGCTCCGCCGGACGCTGCTTTACGAGTGTCGGAGGCCGCCGCCGCCGCAGGCACCCGCCTCCATAGTCGCGCGTCGCCACGGACGGCCGGCCGACGAGCTGCAACCGCGTAAGTAGCGGCTGCAGTAGGAATACCAGCGCTCTCTGGCCTGCGGCGATCGCAGGCTGCGGAACGCGCCGTAAACCAAATCCACCGGAGTGAGAGCACGCACAGCTCTCTCCGAAACTAGCTCCATAAGTCGACCACAATATTGTTCAGGGAACTTCGGTCGGCACATCGTGACTCATGGCGTAATCGCGGGTGATAGTACCTACGCAACTAACCTGAAAGCATTGACAATGCAACGCGTTTTCCTTAGTCACCACTGTACTGTAACGTCACCGCGTGTTTCTGATAACGGCCAGCTGCAATAACATCGTGGTTGACTACTACATCTCTACTCCACGGTGGGTAGCGTAGGGTACTTCGTGTAACACTTGTCTCTTCCCCCTTTCGTATTCCAGTAGCCAATTGCGAAATGTGCACAGGTAGAATGGCTATTAGTAACCCTCTGTATGAGCTCGAATCTGTCTAATTTTACTATCGTGGTCCTTCGTGAGATATATGCAAGAGGAACCAACGTGTTAGTTGCCTCTTTTAGGAATGTACTCTCTCAGGATTTTAACACCAAACCTCTACGTAATGCCCAGTACCTCTCTTTTAACGCCTGTCACTGAAGCTGAACTAGCATCTCCGTTACGCTTTCGCACTTACTAAAGGTACCCGTGACGAAACGTACTGTCCTTCTCTGGACCTTCCCTGTATCCTCTATCGATCCCATCTGGTAAGGGTCCCAGATTGGTAAGCTCAAGTATCAGTCGAGCGACTGTTCTGTAAGCTACCTCTTTCGTAGGTGAATTACACTTTTCCATGATTCTTCCACTTAATCTCAGTCTGGTATCTGCCTCCTCTAAGATTAGTTTCATGTGGTCGTTCCACTTCAAATCTACATCTATATTTATACTTCGGAAGCCACCCAGTGGTGTGTGGCGGAGGGCACTTTACGTGCCACTGTCATTACCTCCCTTTCCTGTTCCAGTCGCGTATGATTCGTGGGAAGAACGACTGACGGAAAGCCTCCGTGCGCGCTCGAATCTCTCTAATTTTACATTCGTGATCTCCTCGGGAGGTATAAGTAGAGGGAAGCAATATATTCGATATCTCATCCAGAAACGCACCCTCTCAAACCCTGTACAGCAAGCTACACCGCGATGCAGAGCGCCTCTCTTGCAGAGTCTGCCACTTGAGTTTGCTATACATCTCCGTAACGCTATCACGCTTACCGAATAACCCTGTGACGAATCACGCCACTCTTCTTTGGATCTTCTCCATCTCCTCTGTCAACCTGACAGTGTACGGATCCCACCCTGATGAGCAATACTCAAGTATAGGTGGAACTAGTGTTTTGTAAGCCACCTCCTTTGTTGATCGAATACATTTTCTAAGGACTCCCCCAATGAATCTCAACCTGGCACCCGCCTTACCAACAATTAACTTTATACGATCATTCTACTTCAAATCGTTCCGTACGCATACTCCCAGATATTTTACAGAAGTAACTGCTACCAGTGTTTGTTCCGCTATCATATAATCATACAATAAAGGATCCT
Organism: Schistocerca americana; assembly: GCF_021461395.2. NCBI lineage: Eukaryota > Metazoa > Arthropoda > Insecta > Orthoptera > Acrididae > Schistocerca > Schistocerca americana. Next base: position 663,652,267 of record NC_060130.1, read on the forward strand.
TCTTTCTATGTGTTCGCAATACATTAAATTTGTCTATGTTAAGGGTCAGTTGCCACTCCCTGCACCAAGTGCCTATCCGCTGCAGATCTTCCTGCGTTTCGCTACAATTTTCTAATGCTGCAACTTCTCTGTATACTACAGCATCATCCGCGAAAAGCCGCATGGAACTTCGGACACGATCTACTAGGTCATTTATATATATTGTGAAAAGTAATGGTCCCATAACACTCCCCTGTGGCACGCCAGAGGTTACTTTAACGTCTGTAGACGTCTCTCCATTGATAACAACATGCTGTGTTCTATTTGCTAAAAACTCTTCAATCCAGCGACACAGCTGGTCTGATATTCCGTAGGCTCTTACTTTGTTATCAGGCGACAATGCGGAACTGTATCGAACGCCTTCCGGAAGTCAAGGAGAATGGCATCTACCTGGGAGCCTGTATCTAATATTTTCTGGGTCTCATGAACAAATAAAGCGAGTTGGGTCTCACACGATCGCTGTTTCCGGAATCCACGTCGATTTCTACAGAGTAGATTATGGGTTTCCAGAAATGACATGATACGCGAGCAAAAAACATGTTCTAAAATTCTACAACAGATCGATGTCAGAGATATAGGCCTATAGTTTTGCGCATCTGATCGACGACCCTTCTTGAAAACTGTAACTACCTGTGCTCTTTTCCAATGATTTGGAACCTTCCGTTCCTCTAGAGATTTGCGGTACACGGCTGTTAGAAGGGGGGCAAGTGCTTTCACGTAATCTGTGTAGAATCGAATTGGTATCCCGTGCCGGCCGCGGTGGTCTAGCGGTTCAAGGCGCGCAGTCCGGAACCGCGCGGCTGCTACGGTCGCAGGTTCGAATCCTGCCTCGGGCATGTATGTGTGTAATGTCCTTAGGTTAGTTAGGTTTAAGTAGTTCTAAGTTCTAGGGGACTGATGACCACAGATGTTAAGTCCCACAGTGCTCCGAGCCATCTGAACCATTTTTTTGGTATCCCGTCAGGTCCAGTGTACTCTCCTCTGTTAAGTGATTTCAGTTGCTTTTCTATTCCTTGGATACTTATTAAGATGTCAGCCATTTTTTCGTTCGTGCATAAATCGCTTTCTATTAGAGTAGCGCTCTACCAAAACTACGGTTCGGTAGTTTTGGTACAGAACATAAATAACGTAGTAAACTGTAGGATCACCGGTAGTACTGGTAGTATTGGTAGGAAAAGAAACATAAATAAGTGTTGAAGCTGATGTTTGGTTTGTGGGGCGCTCTTCAGCGCCCGTACAAAATCCCAATTTATAAACAGTCAAATTTTTTTACTCAAGGTCCAATCGAGCGACTGTCACGAATAACGATGATGATGAAATGATGAAAACAACACAAACACCCAGTCCCCGGGCTGGGGAAATTGCAGACCCAGCCGGTAATCGAACCCGGAACCCCGTAATCCAGACGCAGCAACGCTAGCCACTAGAATAAATAAATGTGTGAGAGACGAACTGGTACTGGCGACTTCTCTTTGAGCTGCTCTTTCATGTAACCGAAACAATTACTTTTCATGCAAGTTACATGCTCAAACACAAAAAATCTGTATAATTGTTGTTGTTATTTTATACTCAATAGGGCGTTCTTCGTCACATTATAGGCAAGAGTTTCCTGTTATAGATAAGAGTGATAGCTCTTTAGCAGCAACAGAAACATGTTTTGTATAAGCTCGACGAAGTATTGAAACGATGTTTGATAAGTTTTTGTTTAGCATTTTTTAAATTTTATCTTTCTTTGAGGAAACTGCATTTTCGAACACATATAATAAATCTGTATTTCCTTTATTTTATTATTATTATTATTCCAAAGTCCCTCTGTTTCACGTTACAAGTCAGCCATTTTTGAATAGAACCTGAATTAAACAACGACAGTTTCAATTTTGCTATAAATACGCTTAGTTTTAAGTAACAGACTATGTAGAGGTTACGCGGCCCTTTACACATCGACACTCAGTTTCTAGATGGTCCACCACATCCGGTTTCTAGCAGAGTCTTGTAAGACACTGATCTCATACGCAAACAAAAAAATCGAAATGAATTAACGCCCGATAATACGCAACACACCTAACGTACAGCTAACACTGTTACGATCTTAAGTGACCAAAGTTATTAGGAAAACCCCTACGCTTCTAACGTCTATCTGCGGGAGCCTAAGGTAGTTTTATAAGTCTACTCCGTATGCATAGCCCAGCTATCTTATGGCTGTGACTGTTTCCAGTAACTGTTCGGCAGTCGAGTAATCAAACCATCCTCTTTTTTCCTCGCCTTTATCCCTTATCTTCATTGGGTCGGTATATTAATTGTGAGATTCGATAATGTTAGTACCAAAGGGTTGACGAATGACATTCTTATCACCCCCCCCCCCCCCCACCACCACCACCACCCTCCCCGTAATATGGAATTTTTGTACCCTATTTGCCTACTTCTAGTGTTATCTCATGTGAAAGTGTTCGAACGTTTTTGTAAATGTTTGCGAATCGTGTAATAGATGCGGGACGTGGGTAGCAGCCCGATATTTACCTAGTCGAACGCAGAAAACTGCCTAAAAGCACATCCGGCACGATGACCCTCGCCGTTAATCCACCGGGCGGGGCGGACTCTATCCAGGCCTGGCGCGCCTCTCTGAATCCCACAAGCTGCGTGCTAGCTTATCCCTCACTCATGTGCGATACGTTACATTGATTTATGCTGGAGATCAGCTGAAAATTACTGGAGAGAACCTCCATCGCCTGTAGGTCTTCCTACATTCCTCCACAGATTCCTAGCATTGCATCATTTCTTTACACAACAGTATCATCCGTGAACAGCCTCGTGGAACTCCAAGGCATGATCTGCTAGGTTATATGGACCTACAGCACTCTCTTGGCATAATGCCGAGGCTACTATTCCGTTCGACGATTTCACCCCGTTAAGGACGACACGGTGTGTTCTATTTGCTAAGAACTGTTCAGTTCATTTGCAAACCTCGTCTGATACGCCGTGCCTTCGTATTTTGCTCATGAGACGATAGCGAGGAACAGTATCAAATCCCTTCCGGACTTCAACGAACGAGTCGGATTGGTCGCCCGTGCCTGCTCCCTTCTGGGTCTCGTTGCCGAGTGAGATCGGTTTCACATAATGGTTGGTTGAGGAATCTATGTTGATTTCTATAGCGAATATCTGTAGTCTACAGAAAGTACACAATACGCGAAAATAAAACGTGTTTCTAATTTCTAACGTGCATTGATCCCAACAATATCACATAGGGCTATAGCTTTGCAAACGAATTTCAGCCGTTCATTTGTCAAGAATGATCGGAAACCCCTCATGCCAATAACAGTTCTCTCCGCCAATAATAGTTTTTCCCAGTGAAGTATTTTTCGGTTTGACAGCACAATGACTTGTTCTTGAATTTAAAATTTCCTGGAATGTTTACTTTACCTATATTGCAGCACCTCATTAGCTTCTGTTATATATTATGAGTAAACACACATAATACTGGTATAATATTCTTTCATATTTATTATTTGTCTCACGAACCGGTTTTCGGCTGTTACACCATCATCAGGAACAAAGATAAGTTATTGGCGCAGTGAAATTTTGTTGGATCAAATATTTTAAACTAGTACATCTGCAGAGTATCTCCATTTCCTGAGATGAAAAATGTTACTGTTAGAATTGGGAATAAAACAAGGGGGATTATTTGAGTGTAAATGCGATGTAAGATTATTTAACTAAGACGCAATATGTGGCATATTAACTGATTAACCATAGACAAATTATAATAGTTGTTCATAGAAGAAAATAATTGAACAATAAACTTTGGTGAGACATTCCAAAGTTATGGCTGAACTTTGCTTCATTTAAGGACAGTAGCATATGGGGACACAATCTCTGGCAAGTCCATTATCCTGGAGATTGTGGAGGGCCGTCGTAACGCTAGTACTCGCTTCCGAATCCAGATCGCAGATAAACGCCAGTGAAATGGCCCTCAACCCGAAGTTAGCTGAACTGAATTCTAGCGTGGAAAGGAATTTTCATACCGTATACTGCTGGCAGGAGGGGAAGAGGTGGCGGAGTACATTTCCTGATCTCCAGACTATTGTAGATTCACTCCCAAATTTAGCTACAGTCTTTCCTGTATTTAAGGCTTGTGACACTGTTGGCATTCGTTTATTGTGAAAACTGGGTACATTTGTATATGAACTGCTTATTGGAAACAGCTAGCTCTTCAATTTTTCCTTAAAACTTTCTGACGAACAATGTATAGTTCGGTTATGCTAAACTGGTCAGTTCTTTCAAAGACCTGTCGGAGATCCTCGGCAGATTTTAACAACACAATATTGACTAAAACATTGGCAGCCAGTGTAATCTAATTTCTCGTTTGAAACAAGAACAGTCCTGTGAGAATGGTTTCACGATACGTTTGTTGTTGATAAAATTTGAGGGATATAACATTACTGAACAAATAATTACGCGCCGAAACAAGCACGTCTTCGCGTTCTAACACAGTTCCCATTTCCGTAGTTCTTCGTAAAATAATTGCGTTGCGCCTCGGTCAATTATTCTAGTATTCTGATGGTAAATACAAACGATTTCCCAAATGTGTAGGCAACATTTGTATGCACAATCAGTGCTGCCAGGCCGACGTAGGTGTCCGAATCCATATGTGCTGCCATATTATGGCCTTTCTCCTGGTTTCAGCATCACAAGTAGTTACTGACGATTATAATAGAGCCATGTTGAAGTGCGATGCACTTGAGCCAGTCGAAGGAACCTCGATCGCTCTTCTTATGCCTGCAAGATACCGGCTCAGATTATCCAACCTTTTATAACGACGAAATTACTCAGAGTTCGTATAAAGATGATGACGGGTAGAGCGACATTATTTTTAGGCCAGCGCGGGAAACTTCTTCTTGTTCATAAATATTCGTATAGCACTAATTCGCTGTAACGATAAATACCGTTTAAGATTCACATTTTACATATGCACTTTCACTCTTCCGCATTTCTCGATGACTGATCGAAAAAACTGAAAGTTTTGTAAAGGCAAATGAACGTAAGTGCCGACATTTGATACCACGGGTATACTGGTCAAGCTGGTGGACATGCTATTAAAGAAACTCTTGACCCGTTGGAGAAAAAATTACTGGCACTTCGTTAGAGCGAGCAATCCCAGACGTTAAAAACAAAAGGCAGCAACGCAACGGCGAAGACGGCACCGGAAGGAAAAGAGTTATCAGGGCCCGCGAGGATGCTCCTCAACAGGCGCACTAATTCACTTTTACGACGCCGAGCGCCGGCGTAATGGTCTGTAATACATTGAATACGATATTATTTGTGTGAGCGCGTTTCGGGAATTATCTCCATGCCATCGGGCACGGCCTCCCACCGCTCCAACTCCACTGCGGGCGACCGGCTTCCAAATACACAAGACTGTCTCACTAGCCTAACAATTAGCACATAAGGAGCGTGTGGACTCTGTCAACAATGCGGTAGTCTACAGTAAGAGCATCAAAGAATTATTAGGCGTCGAAGTGCCTTTTTCATTAAGATCCTGTCTGTCTAGTTGCGCGACATAACGTAATGGCTAAGACGTCGCACATGTATATTCTGCATGAGAAGAGTTCAGATCTCCGTCTGCCCATATTGAATTAGACACTTCTTGATTTCCATAAGTCAAGGCTCGTGCGCTTAGTTTCCTTGCGACTTGAGTGTTAGTACAACTGAAGAAGACAGTGCAGAGTTGACAGAAACCGAATTGACTAGGTTGTAGACACAAGTCTTTACAGCATCATACATGCTGCAAACAACAAATAAAATGACTGACCTGAAATTTGTTCGTGTAATAATATCAGATCTGAATAGTTGCTAGGAATATATTATTAAAGTCCTTCACCGTGATGGGGCACGTCTACCTTTATGAGGTTGCTTAGAGACTCTGATTATTTACCACTAAAAAATAAAAAGTGCCGAAGTAAGAAACGTTTTGTATAATGACGCAACAACTGATGTTACTAAATACTAAGCTCTACTTCTCTCATAGTCAACAGAACAGATTTTTGCAGCGTAGTGTAGTAGCTTGGCGTGTGAGGAGATTAGTGATCGCTTGATTTATTCATTATTACAACAAATACTGTGAGTGTGTGTGTGTGTGTGTGTGTGTGTGTGTGTGTGTGTGTGCGTGTGTGTGTGTGTGTGTGCGTGAGAGAGAGAGAGAGAGAGAGAGGAGGGATGCAGAGGAAACTGCGTGTGAGACACAGAGGGAGGGAGAGACTATTGTCTGTTGAAGTCCGAGAAACAAAACTGGCGTTCTACGGATCGGAGCGTGGAATGTCAGGTCCCTTAATCGGGCAGGTAGGTTAGAAAATTTAAAAATGGGAATGGATAGGTTAAAATTAGATATAGTGGGAATTAGTGAAGTTCGGTGGTAGGAGGAACAGGACTTCTGGTCGGGTGAATACCAGGCTATAAATACAGAATGAAATAGGGGTAATGCAGGAATGGGTTTAATAATGGGTAAAAAAAATAGGAACGCGGATAAGCTGCTATGAACAACATAGTGAACGCATTATGGTAACCCAGAAAGACACGAAGTTCACACCTACCACGGCAGTACAAATTTATATGCCAACTAGCTCCGCAAATGAGGAGGAGATTGAGGAAATGTATGATGAGGTAAAAGAAATTATTCAGATAGTTACGGGAGGTGAAAATTTAATAGTCATGGGGGACTGGCATTCGGAAGCAGGAAAAAGAAGAGAAGGAAAACCAGTAGGTGACCATGGACTGAGGAAACGAATGAAAAGGGAAGCTGTCTGGTAGAATTTTGCACAGATTATGATTAAATCATAGCTGACACTTGGTTTAAGAATCACGAAAGAAACTTCCTGGCAGATTAAAACTGTGTGAACGACCGAGACTCGAACTCGGAACCTTTGCCTTTCGCGGGCAAGCGCTCTACCATCTGAGCTACCGAAGCACGACTCAGGCCCGGTACTCACAGCTTTACTTCTGCATTGCATTCGCTTGCATAGCATTTTGATGTTGGAGTCGTATGTGTGGTAGGCAGACTGCAGCAGACTGTGGCTAAGCCATGTCTCCGCAGTATCCTTTCTTTCAGGAGTGCTAGTTCTGCAAGGTTCGCAGGAGAGCTTCTGTAAAGTTTGGAAGGTAGGAGACGAGATACTGGTAGAAGTAAAGCTGTGAGTACCAGGCGTGCGTCGTGCTTCGGTAGCTCAGATGGTAGAGCACTTGCCCGCGAAAGGCAAAGGTCCCGAGTTCGAGTCTCGGTCGGGAACACAGTTTTAATCTGCCAGGAAGTTTCATATCAGCGCACACTCCGCTGCAGAGTGAAAATCTCATTCTGGAAACATCCCCCAGGCTGTGGCTAAGCCATGTCTCCGCAATATCCTTTCTTTCAGGAGTGCTAGTTCTGCCAGGTTCGCAGGAGAGCTTCTGTAAAGTTCGGAAGGTAGGAGACGAGATACTGGCAGAAGTAAAGCTGTGAGACCGGGCGTGAGTCGTGCTTCGGTAGCTCAGTTGGTAGAGCACTTGCCCGCGAAAGGCAAAGGTCCCGAGTTCGAGTCTCGGTCGGGCACACAGTTTAAAACTGCCAGGAAGTTTCATATCAGTGCACACTCCGCTGCAGAGTGAAAATCTCATTCTGGATCACGAAAGAAGGTTGTATACATAGGAGAGGCCTGAAGACACCGGAAGGCTTCAGACTGATTATATAATGGTAAGACGGAGATTTCGGAACCAGGATTTAAATTGTTATTGGTTATGAACTGCCGATTAAAACTGAATAAACTGCAAAAAGATTGGAATTTAAGGACATGGGACCTGGATAAGCTGAAACAACCAGAGGTTTTAGAAAGTTTCAGGGAGAGCGTTAGGGAGTGATTGACAAGAACAGGAGCAAGGAATACATTAGAAGATGAATTGGTAGATTTGAGAGACGACATAGCGAAGGCAGCAGAGGATCGAGTATGTAAAAAGACGAGGGGTAGTAGAAATCCTTGTGTAACAAAAGAGATGCTGACTTTAATCAATGAAAGGAGAAAATATAAAAATGCAGCAAATGAAGCAGGTGAAAGGGAATACAAACGTCTCAAAAATGAGATCGACAGGAAGTGCGAAATGGCTAAGCAGGAATAGCTAGAGGACAAATGTAAGGATGTAGAAGTATATATTGTAGATGACACCAACAGGAAAATTTAAGAGAACCACCTGTATGAATATCAAGAGCCCAGATGGAAAACCAGCCCTAAGCAAAGACGGTGAAGCAGAAAGGTGGAAGGAGTATATAGAGGGTCTATACAAGAGAGATGTACTTGAGGTCAATATTATGGAAATGGAAGAGGACGCAGATGAATATGATAAGGGCGATACGATGCTGCGTGAAGAATTTGGCAAAACACTGAAAGACTTAATTCTAAACAAGGCCCCGGGAGTAGACAACATTCCGGTAGAGTTGCTGATTGCCTTTGGAGAGCCAGCCATGACAAAACTTTTTCATCTGGTGATAAGATGTATGAGACAGGCGAAATATCTTCGGATTCCAAGAGGAATATAATAATTCCAATTCCAAAGAATGCAGAACTATCAGTTTAGTAAGTCACGGCTGCAAACTCCTTTAGAGAAGAATGGAAAAACTGGTAGAAGCCGACACCGGGGAAGATCAGTTTGGATTCCGGAGAAATGCAGGAACACGCGAGGCAATGCTGACCCTACGACTTCACACAGAAGATAGTTTAAGGACAGGGAAACCTATGTTTATAGCAATTGTAAACTTAGAGAAAAACTTTTGACAATGTTGATTGGAATACTGTCTTTCAAATTCTAAAGGTGGAAGGGTAAAATACAGGGAGCGAAAGGCTATTTGTAATTTTTAGAGAAACCAGATGGCATTTATACGAGCAAGAGTCGAGGGGTACGAAAGGGAAGCAGTGGTTAAGAAGGGAGTGAGACAGGGTTGTGGCCTATCCCCGATTTTATACAATCTGCATATTGAGCAAACAATAATGGAAACAAAAGAAAAATTTGGAGTAGGAATTAAAGTCCAGGAAGAAGAAATAAAAATTTTGATGTTTGGCGATAAGACGGTAATTCTGTCAGAGACAGCAAGGGACTTGGAAGAGCAGTTGAACGGAAGGGACAGTGTCATGAAAGGAGGATATAAGATGAACATCAACAAAATCAAAACGAGGATAATGGCATGTAGTCGAATTAAATCAGGTGCTGCTGAGGAAATTAGATTACGAAATGAGACATTTAAAGTAGTAGATGAGTTTTGCTATTTGGGAAGCAAAGTAACTGATGATGGTCGAAGTAGGGAGGACATAAAATGTAGACTGGCAATGGCAAGAAAAGCGTTTCTGAAGAAGAGAAATTTGTTAACATCGAATACAGATTTAAGTGTCAGGAAGTCCTTTCTGAAAGTATTCGTATGGAGTGTAGCCATGTATGGAAGCGAAACATGGACGATAAACAGTTTAGGCAAGAAGAGAATAGAAGCTTTTGAAATGTGGTGCTAACGAAGAATGCTGAAGATTAGATGGGTAGATCACATAACAAATGAGGAAGTACTGAATATAATCGGGGACAAGAGAAATTTATAGAAGAAGGGATCGGTTGGTAGAACACATTTGAGGTATCAAGGGATCATCAGTTTAGTATTGGAGGGAAGCGGGGGGGGGGGGGGGGGGGTAAAACTCGGAGAGGGAGGACAAGAGATGAATACAGTAAGCAGATTCAGAAGGATGTAGGTTGCAGTAGTTACTCGGAGATGAACCGGCTTGCACAGGATAAAATAGCATGGAGAACTGCATCAAACCAGTCTTTGGACTGAAGGCCACAACAACAAGTCCGACCTTAATTAATTTTATTTAAATGTCAGTACGAATCTCTCGCATAAGTCGACTGACATAATGGGCCCTATACCGAGATATCATGAATATGATATCTGGAGCACGTCTGTAGCTAAAGGCTAATTTAAAACAAACTACGTTTTCAGTGGCAATTTAATTGACTTAGTCTTCCATTGTATAGATGGACTGTGTCGTTCTGCTCTTTCTTATTGAATCTAAATACTGCGAAAGACAATGCCTACTTTCCTTTTTTCTGTTTTTCTTAACGCTAGCGCAGTTATTAAGACGTATCGTAAGATCTGAAGTTTAAAATTTATTCATTGTGACAATATTTAATAAATAAGAATGAAAAAGGAAATTTCACACACACACACACACACACACACACATACATACACACATACACTAAATCGATATCCACATTCGGCTCATAATCCCTCTGACTACGGCTTACTCTTAGTCGTTGTTGAAGGAAACCTCTCGGATTGGAATTAAGTAATTTACAGAACGGTCAAGTACGTCCACTGAACCTAATAATTTTGTTTAAGTGTATGGTAGTTTTAAACTGTTCCAAAGGAAGTCGCAAGAGAAAAAGGAACGATGTCCTTAGTGAATGTTTTATGAAGCACAATAATTTTAGTAAACTCTACATTGGTGGAAAATAATTTTTCTTTAAGTTTGTTCCACACTCTTGATATGCCCCAGGCATAAGTAATACAAGAACATACGGATCCGATAAACCAGTAAAGTGCTGAACATTTAATTATTCCCATTATAATCCGGCCGTACTGATTTAGCTTGTCTCTAGTATTTCTAAATCATTATCGGAAGCTAATTTAACACTGTCTAATTTGATTGTTCTATCTCAAAAATTATAAAATTCTAGTAAGTAGAGTTTGTCTTTACCATTTCGTGATCAAGACTCCGGTATCCTATCCTCCCTTCCTACAGTTAACCACTTATCCAAAGCAAGACTTCCTATGTGCCCAACCCATTACTATCAACGCTAATCCTTGGAATTCCTAGCACGTACGTATTCCCAGCTAACATGTCCGTTGCTAATATTTGGAGCTGGCCAACGTGTACCATCCTCGACACCACGGTCATCCAGGAGCAGCCGAGGGCCGCACCATCTACTGCAACGGCTCCACACAACGCCAACGACAGAACTTCACGTCATCATCATATGGTTTAAGTAACTTGCATTAAACAGCACAATTGCAGTCCTATTTTATGTGGACATATTTGTGATTGTAAAGATTTTGTATTTTTTTCAAATATACACCGATCATGCAAAAGCTTGCTACGCTAATGACCGCGCGTAGGTCCACGCAGATGTTGTGTGACGAGTAGCTATGACTGATATTGAATATAGAGGCGAATAAGCCAACGATCTCAGAGTACAGAGAATAGATAAACTGCGACTATAAGGGACTTGAGAAACGGTATTTTGTGATCGTTCAACAGATGGAGATGGGTGTCATGGAAACGAGGCACACCAGCCGTTGGCGGACAACCCATTTTAACATCTAGGCTTGCCTGCTCTCCAATTCTGTAAAGATCAGGTGGTAATCCAAGAGGCAAGTACAGTAGATTCCAATGGTGGGACAAATGAAGTGGAGGAGATAATCTTAACTGAGTTTAATGGGAGTTAGAGCACTGTCCCAAACAACGGTAGCGAAATAGAGAGTAGACATCAGCTTCCCCCTGAAATTTTGTGAATATCTGTTGTTCGTTGTTGGTTATCGAAACATGCGCGTCTCTACTGCTATTTTTCCTGATAACGAAGTATTAACTGCATATATATGGAACTGATGATATGTCGGTGAAAAAACTTTATTACTGACGATCCGTCTTCTTACAACATCATTTTTGTTGTTTTCTACCTAATTGCAGCGTAGATATGACATCGTCTATGTGTGCCTCTACATTCTTGTATTCCATGCTGTAATAAAGTGAATACTTCATTCTTGCACGAGCGTATGACCATGAGTGGCAACATTTCCGTGATAAAAATTATCTTAGTATTTTGTCTATATTCGTGACTGCTTCTTTCAAAAGGTCATATAGCTTCATATTACAGATACTGAGTAAATTTATTACCTGCTTACATTTTCTCATATAGCTTCCACACAAAAAAGTAGTATACTGTTTGGAGGTTGTAGTTCTTTTAATTTCCGTGGTTGTAAAGAAAAATAGATTAAACTTTTATCGAAAGCCCGTCCTATTCAAGACCCCATACATGTTTCAGCACATTATCTGCTACCTTCAGTAATTTGGAAATTTATTTTTCAAGGCTACACAAAATTCTCGCACCACAGGAGATTCAGTTTTGCAGACTGTCACAGTTCGTGCTTCTTTCTACTTGTTTATACAAGTAATTGTCGTATTGGAAAAGACAGTCAGTTGACTATGGTGGCTGTTCATCACAACACTTGAGCGGTAATATGTCTTAATGCGAGATCACACAAGCAGAAAAATAACCAAGGCACTGACGATAACCACGCAGTGTGCTGAAACACCTGGAGGAAAACTAAAGTAATAGTGTATTGCTTTAGGCGTAATTTCGACACATTTCTTCAATAAATACCCTCTACTCCTTTTAAAACATAATGTTCTCAAAAATAAATTTTAATGTAAGGGGGTCAAGAGGAGGTTCATGTAAAACTTATCATTTCTGTATGAAACAACTTTGTAGTGTCTCACTCGTATCCCATTTCAGTCACAAGTAGTCCTCTTTCAACGTTATGCGCACTGATTCAACGTTGTGTGCTCTGACTAACGTTCCCCTCGAGTGTTCGTCATCCTACACACCAGGAAGCACTCTTTCGAACTATATATCCATATAGTTTTCCACTACGATAATTAAAACCTCAGCTGTACCCAGTCTTAAATATTTTTTGCCGAAAAGACACCACAAAATTTTCCGGTCTCATTTATTCCGTATCTGATACCTTTTGCCTAAATTTTGTACTTTTCCATTTAACAACAACACAACATTTGTTACAATTTTTAATTATTGCAACTCAGGAAACAATAATATAACATTCGGGTCAGATATGTTTTGTGCCTTATAACTGAATATGTCGGTTATTATAGTGCAGTTAGTTGCTAACTCCACTTTATAAACTTAATTCCCAGAATTCCTCATAATCTTGATCACGTATGACCAGTAAAAGCTGTGTGTGTTTGTGTGTGTGTGTGTGTGTGTGTGTGTGTGTGTGTGTAAGAGGGAGTGAGAGAGAGAGAGGGAGGTAGAGAGAGAGAGAGAAGGAACTAACTATGAAACTCATGTCCGTAGGGAATAGTCTTTGAGAACTTACAGCTGCCACCAATGACGGAGAAAAGTATTTAATACTCCACAACCTTCTCGCCTTCTCGGAAGATAGTTAACATAATTCGATTTACTGTTTTACGGTGTCGTTTTTCCGAGGCGAGGAGCTAATTACTCACGATTCCTGCACCTGTAACGACCGTTCCTTAAAATTAACAAGAATCTGCGCAGCCATAAAGTCGTTCTAGTAACGTTCAGTAGTTCCGAAGGTCGGAGGCTGACGGCAACATTCGACCGTTAAAGAAGAAAATGAATCTGTATGGAAGCGGCAGTGGGAGAAGTTTGCCTAACAAGGCGCCGCCGGTAAGTCAGACAAGCATCAAACGCCGGCGGTCCGTAATTGCCAGCCCCGAGACGCGAACGCGGGGGAAAAAAATTCACCTCCAAATCAAATCTCCTCTGTCCCCAAAAAGACTTCAGATGTGGTTAAGTGTTAAAACTCGGAATGCAACAAATTGCTGAGGGCTACTCCATAAGTATGTGGGAAGCGCTGAGTTGGAGCGGGGTGGTGTGAGGATTAAAGGGCAAAAAATACACCCCCTAGCTGGATCGTAAAATACAGCCATTCCCCGGGATGGCGGCGGGGGCGTAACATTTGTATTATCGCGCGGCAGGCGCGGCGAGCTCAGGAATGTAGCGACAGCTGCAACCTGCAACCTGCTCTTCCATGCGGCTCGCCTCTACACTTCCGATAACAATGTATTCCCCTGTCTATCATATCATTTTGTCACACCTGGAGCGACACAAAGCGTTCAGGGATACAAACAATGCCGAGCGTGGTGACGCAGAGGTAAGCAACATGACTTCGAATAAGCGGGGACCTAGACACGGTCCCTTAAGTGTGAATTTCATTTTCCTTAGGTTCTCTTAGTTACTTCTTCCTAAAGTCGCCGAGGTTCCGCTATCCAGGCTGCGATCGACTCCTTCCCTCGTCCTTCTTCACCCGAATAAGCTGCCACAATCTCGACGAGATGTTGGCTATCATCTTGTTAACTCCGCTAATAAAAGGCACACCTGATTTCTGTAATGTGGATTTTTACTTCTTTAGCTGAACTTATTTCTAATAAGATAGGAGACTGTGCAGTGGTAAAACACTGGACACGCGTTCGGGAGGATAACTGTTCAAATTCCCGTCAGATCAACCAGAGCTACGTTGTCCATGATTTCTCTACTCAATTAACTTCTTCACTCCTGAAATAAAAAAAAAAGCAGCAAATTTTTCTTTTGATATTTTCCAGCAAACTAATGAACAAGCATGATACAAATGCAGATGAAATATTTTCTTGATGATTCACTAAGGCATAAATGGATGTCCACATATGTAGATCTCAAGTCACACTTATCATGAAAACCTACTAGTCTTTGCTTTGCATTTTCTTTCACCTTTCTTCGATAAAACTATTTTTCACTATTGTATATATTTGTTTAAAACAGCAAACTATATCTGCTAATGTACACAGAAAATAGGATTCTTAATGTTAATATTTTAGAAATAAACGAATTCCATTACACATTTTTGTTGATGATCCAAAACAACTTCATAAATGCAAGAAAATAATAATCATACAGTAATTTCTGGTAAGTAATAATTTGCTACTGCCAGTAAATAAGCTTCGAAACAATAATTTTGACAATACATAAATACATTCCACATTTGACACACAAGTCTCTTACCTTGAAACTGCAGCTAGGTTTGCTGCCTTTGAAGCCTCGACAAATTTTGATAGCTGACCAAGATTGTAAAAACTTACTTCTGAAATATGTTGCAACACAGCTCTTCTTAGCCTTTTTTCTCATATTTTCCATATCATCTACATCTTCACCCTCAGATGAATTCACTGTCCAAGGACTCCTCCTAGCTACTGTCACGACACCGTAACGTTCTCATTCTTTACCAGTTATTTTCATCAAGCTCGACAGGACACTCGAATAAAAACGAGAACTCTTCATCTTCCCAAGCAGATAATTCCGCATTGCTATCATTAAGACAGGTTTCCAATTACTCACCACTTAATATTTCATGCATTGCTGTAGAGTGTAGAAATAACGGATATGTCAATATTCCACTTTCGAGGACTAAATTGAAACTAGCAGAGATGCATTACGACCTGAGATCCACTTCCGAGGAGCTTCAGAAAATTGGTTGTTTCATACTAACGAATAAAATTTATACGAATCCGAACTAGTTCTCAATATCTAGAATAGTTAGCGAACGTTAGTTTACAAAACACAGGTAGAGGTCTTCATTTAGACATAATTATTTATACACCTTTTCGATTTTTAGTAGTAACCATTTTCTGCCTACCACCAGCTGTAAACTAACACACTAATCGTTCCTTGCAAAAAGATACCGAGCCCTAGTTTCAAAACTAAGAACTAGAATGCCTGTACTCGCGGACCATCGGTCTTCTTGTGGAAAAATACGCTTATTTATGGAGAAAAAATGAACGAAAGTCCACAAGTATGGACCGAAGGAACGAAGAGGTTAAGGCGAATGTCGGGACATTATCACCAGATATCGATATCAGCACTAGGTTCCCCGCAGCAGCCGCGTTAGCAAAAGTTTGGAAAAAAACAAAAATAAAACACATTAGCGTGCCTGATACGGTGTAGGAGACACGTTGGCATTGAAAACACCTTCCAGGCGTCTCAGAATGGATAAAAATTGAACTTGTATGGTTTTCAAGGGGAAACTTATACCATTCATTCTGCAAAATAGTGGCTAGTTTCAGGTAACGATGATGGAGGTGAACAGCGACCATGCATCCTTCTCTCCAAAGTAGACCACAAACGTTCAATATTATTGAGATATGATGACTGCGGTGGCCAGGTTGGATGCGATAATTCATCCTCGAGCTCATAAAATCAGTACTGGACGATTCTAGCGGAATGAAAAGCGGCCTTGTCGTCTTAGAACACAGCGTCACCATTGGAAAACATATAGTATACCGTGGGATGGACTTGATCAGCCAAAACGGTCGCATAATCCTTGGCAGTAACGCGATCTTACAGAGTAACCATGGGGCTCATGAAATACCACGAGCCGGCCGCGGTGGCCGAGCGGTTCTAGGCGCTTCAGCCTAGAACCGCGCGACTGCTACGGTCGCAGGTTCGAATCCTGCCTCGGGCATGGCTGTGTGTGATGTCCTTAGGTTAGTTAGGTTTAAGTAGTTCTAAGTCTAGGGGACTGATGACCTCAGATGTTAAGTCCTATAGTGCTCAACTTCGTAGTAGCTAAGGAGCTCCGCCTACCATCCTCCAGGGAAGCCATGGGTCTGAAGATGGTTATATAAATATAACCGAAACCGGTCACCTATGTCATTGAGACATAAGTGTTGTGATCAAGACTGAACTTAAGTTAAAATATAATACTCTATTGATCACTGTTTCCAAAAATGTTTACCAAAATTAAACATTGATTGTGTCTGTCATTATGACACTGTCGTACGTTGATGATTTGTGAATATCTTTGTGAAGAGTAGGAAATTCGTCGTAAAGCCGCAGTGAGGTGACGTTGTTAGTTGACTGACAGAACAATTTGCCAGAGAAATTTATTCAAAGAGCTATTAAAAGAATAATGGAGAACAATGCGGAATCAAAATTAGAAAAAGGGTAAAGCAGGTATGCTCCTTCTTCCCTTATATGCTTAACTTTTCGTTGGTGAGGCTAGGAGGATCTTCAAAGGTAAAATATTTGGAGTTAAAATAAAAGAAATTCCCTTTCACTGCACAAGATTTGCAGATGATATTGCCATAACAGCTGAAATTGAAGAATTTATCCACAATATATTTTCTAAATTTTCAGACATTATGAAAAGTTTGAGCTTAAAATCGAAAGTCATAAAACCAAAATACAAATGAAAATGGGGACATCTGACATACGCACTGAAAGAAACAAAATAAAAAATTGATAAATTTTGTTATTTAGACATCGACATTACAGGAGACAACATATGCAGCATAGAAATCAGAAAAAGAGTTACAACAGCTAAAGATGATTTAATTAACGAAGAAAGTTACTAGTGAACACGTAGTTTGGTATAGAAAGAAAAAAAACAGAAAGCGTTCATTTGGAGTGTACTCCTATACGCCGGTGATAGCTGGACACAGTTGAAGATGGACAGAAAGCTCTTAGAAGTGATGGAAGTGTGGCTAACAAGAAACAGCTGGACAGCAGCCAAAATCCACGAAGATGTTCTGAAAGCAGTGAAACCTAATAAGAACCATCCAAAAAAGAAAAACAGAAATTTCTCACATTTATTGAGATAAAATTAGTTTTAACAGACGTATAGGAAGGAGACATTTTCGAAAAGATAGCGATGGAGAAGCCAAGAAAGAACAAAGTTGAAGATATATGAAAGTATCGAAGTACCAAAGTAATCAAGAAATGAAGAGAACAGCACAAACTAGGGGAAAATGCTTGTCAGGACATAGCCTTGTGAAGAAGAGGACGAACAAGTAGATGATGATGACGAAAAGAAGTATTGTTTGTCATTCGAGAGACATTATTTCGAGATGTTTAACTGAAGCTGAAATATCAATTTCCTTTTCTATCGATAAGGATCTACTTTACTCTGCTGTGTGATTATATCTACCGAGGAATGTGTGAGAACATTTTAGCACCCTCTCGCTTGGCTGCACACGTTTGTAAAAGACAGCAAGGAAAGATGAGCCGTGGAACTGAAAGCTGCTGATTCCAACTGTACGCGACTGTACTTCGGAGATAACCCGTCTCAAGACTCAATTGGAAGTACAATTGGCCTTTACCTTTCAAGAGATACGGAAATTCACTTATCCGTCGACTTTATTGACAATTTCTTCTACAAGTGCTACAAAGGCTCCTTAAGAGCGCCTTAAACTTGACGCGGACGATCCTTGTCGCTTTACCGGGAAGGGCATTCCTGTTTGTCGTCCGGCCGGGCGACTGTCCCGTACGTATGGTCTGCTCGCTGTTAGTGTGGAATATCCCCTCAGCGTAAACATTTAAACGAGCTGTGCGCACACATTTTGTCGTGTCGACGTCGGGATCTGTGAGCGTCACGCACTTACCATAGCAAGCCACTTCTCTCACACAACACGGCTCTCAGGTGTCCGCCTGCTATTCACCAAACTGGGAATGTGAGTCGATAAAAGTTATGTTCTTTCGACAAAGGACGCCGGAGAGGAATCGTATAAAACAAAATCGATTTAAATCTATACCTGTTACCTGAGATCGAGTCACCGAGCTCACACGTTTACGAATGTGTGGTAGTGTTGAAGCGAGCACGGACGGGCGGACTGTGGCCCCGAAAAGTGTTTTTCGAGCGACCGAGAGATATAGCAGCGGCCCGCTGGCCGCCATATATAGATCATCTGACCTGTCTGTAGAGCAGATACCAATCTCTGGTGTGGTAGTTTTCAGGAAGCGCGCACCCTCTTCCCCAGATAAGAAATACACGTTATTGAAACGTGTCATAAATAACGATTATTATCTGGCGTCACCCACGGACGCCGCTTCAAGTTTACTTCAGAAAAAGGGAGGGAAAACTCCCGGACGACCCCTTGCTGGAACAAAGAGAGGACTAAACAAATTCTCAGGAAGAGCAATTTTCTGCGATAAAGCACACAATCTCCAGCCCATATACCAGTGATAACAGCACAGATAGCGTTTCAGACTGGTCCGCAGATCCCTGTCTTAAAAACCATTAATAACTTAATGTATAAATTATTTTTGCCGAAACAGAATAAATTACTTACGGAACTCGATAACAAGACTTCTGTCTGTATTCATTTTCTGTTTCATTAGTATCTATTTGGTATTTTCTTAACGTAACGGCAGCTTTATTTTTGTGTTTTCCTTGAAAATCCAAATTCCTCAAATCGCAAAATATTTATTTTCTTATGTTCATTCCAATATTTTTCCATGTCAATGTGACTCCTTTATTGATTATTAAATCTAATCAATAAGTAAACTGAGTACTTGACACGTTTTTTATAGTAATAATTTGCACGTGTAAAGTCTGCGTTATTGTTCGGAAAACTGTTCCACTACGTTTTTTTTTTTTTAATTTAATGGTGGCACTTGTACCGTAAGAATACACCAGAAAACGAGTACTACCCACTATTGATGATATTTATGAAAAAAAATTAGAATACTGCAAGGTCTTACAGTCTGCCTAAAAATTCCATTTTGTAAGTTAAATCGTTGATGTCATAAACTAAGAATTATGTAACTAGACACCTACATAAGGTGATTCATAGGTGCTGAAATCAGCCAGGTAACAAAAGCCAAGAAAGTATTTTGTATTTCGACGAAGGTAGAGTTTCTTCAAATTAAATTTATTTCGCAAATGTGAATACAAGAAAGAGCTAGATAACTTACTGCAATGACTTTACTATTAATCTTTGTTGTAGGCGTGGTATCCAGCAAAATTATGGGTAGCGTTTGGTTGATAATTAAGTCATTTAGGAATGTATTAGTATGTGTGATAAAATGACTGCGTTGTTGACATTAATAGGATGTTATGACGTTAAAATGATATTGCAGGCTGTGTTTCATCGTGGACTTGCTTCAGGGAACCAGTTAACGCGCTTGCTTTTAAACTCATATAATTTTTCTTCATTAAGCGTCATTTGGCTTTAAATCTCAAGAATCGCATTCGAAAGAAATTTAATGAAAAAAACTTCAGGAGTCGGTAACTACAAGATTTTGTGCAGTATTTAATCATAATTCGTTGTCACGAGGAGCGCAGTTTAAATACTGGTCGAATACTCGCGATTCGCATTGCTCAAGGTTTTTCTTGGAATTGTGAACACAGTAGCAGTTTTCACCAAATACCACAGACAACTAATTCTAGTACACTAAAGGACGGGAAATTTTACAATGCTGTTAAACCATCGTAAAGCTTACTACTCCACATTTTATTCAAAGAAAGTCATAATTTACAGGTTATGCATTAGTCAGTTACAATTATTGGATCTCCAATGGTATGTTACATACCGAATTAATTACAAGATGTCCTGTTTTATAACCTACTGAAATCGTAAATCTTACGAGGATTTAGTAATCTAAGGTTAATTTCCAGATCATTGTGTGGCGAGAACAAACGTTCCTTCGGGGGTAAACCCAGTTGCACTCTGAATGCTAATCGTCAGTAAAGAATAGGGAACTGCAAAGCTGGAAGTGCAGGAAATTGTATCCACCAAAATGCAGCCTGAGAGCTGCAGTGTTATATCTTGAAATATATTGTTTCCTTTTCATTTTTTTTATTCAAGGGAAAAGATGAAGGATCATTCATTTGAGTACTTTTCTGATTCCCGATTGATATGATGTATGATCCTCCTTAGAAGATGTTTCCAACTACTTATTAAAGTAAACTTCCGATCCAATCGTTTGCGGTCACTGCGTAATAACATTTCCTTTACTTCACTTAGAATCTGTCACGGATATGAGAGTGTGCCCTGATGCTCATGGAGTGATCTGGTCCGTATTTATACATCTCGGTGACACGGCGATACGATCTGACGGCTACCGGGAAGACAGATGACCAAAAAACGAAGGAGTGTCCGAAGCTAGCCACATAATAGCAACGGAGCGTACAGTTAGAAGGGGACCAATGTAGCGAGCAGCCGTTTCTCTTGCTGTCAATCCCGGTGTGAGCCCTCGAGGAATCCAGTGCTTCCGGCTGGCGTGCTGCTTATGCCTCGCAAAAAACGACAGCCGCAGGCCTCGCTCATCTAACAGCCTGCACCAGTGCGTTTACTTCGCTCTCTTTCATAGCTTCTCCTGTACGCAACGTAAGTGCTGTCAACCGTGATGAAGTCTCAACCATATTTTCTCTGTCCCATCTCTGGAGGCGACTGTAGATCGGATATTTTGCTCGCCATGTGGATAGAAAAATTACAGCATGTCGTATATATAGGGGAGATTGTTGTACCATAGAACACTTTTCAGACGGCCTCTAGACAGCCTTGTATTAGAAGTGTGACATATTTTCTTATTCTATTGTTAAATGATACGGTACACTATTTGTGTGCAGCAGTCTTTTTGTGAACTTACAAAAACTATTCCAGAAAATTAAGGTTTTTCCAAACGTGAAAAAATGCTCCAAGGTAGAACATTGTCATGTTCCTAGGAACAAATATTCTATTGAAATTTAAAAGCGCTGCAATCTAGAAAATTGTGTCAGTACTGTATTTAATAGTCCATGTGTTACAGTATTACTCCACTATACACTAGCAAACAGTAAATGAAATCAAATTAAGTAGAAGTATTTTCAAAAACCAGTTAAAAGTCAATCCATAGACATAGAAGCTATGGGAAACTAACACATATTTTCATGTTCAAGATAGTCATAATTGTTAAGATGTTAGAGGACCACAGTATGTTTCCATGCATCAGGCATTTCATAGTAGAAGTCCTTCCATTTCAGAGCACAAGATGGTGCACGATCGAATAAGTATGGCTTATCCGTCCACACGTTATATAACTATTTAAAAAAAAATAGAACTACACTCACCATAAAATTCTGTAACTGAAGAATTAACAATGTCTGTCAAACAGCTTTAATATACTATACAGCACTCAGATGTGTAGAACAAACAATATTTCCAAAAGCTGCACAAAACACAATCTCATGTCTCACGGCAAAACAGTAGAAAACGCCGAAAACTGTTTATGGCGGTCACCGTGAGATTTTCTTCATGTGGCCAGAAATCGGTCACTAGATTGAAACACTGAGCAGGAAATATCACGTGTTTTGAAACGTTGTCATATTTGCTTTTATGTGTTACTGTTTTCAATTTACGTTTGGAATTTCAGTATTTGTGCCATTTTCAAGCATCGGATTTTTGACACACCAATTGACCAGCTTCTTTATAGCAGTTCACAGCGATTCGCTTACGCTAACTGCCAAGTCCATAGCGCAGTTATAACCGCCCCTTTCAAACCATTCGTGACAGCTTTCTACAACACTGATAGATCACTGTTGGCGACATCATGACACATTTGAAATCAGTTACTTTCATTTTGATAACAAGGACGACGATAGCTGTAGGAAATAATGCGGAGTACAATGATTGATCAACAGAAGAGTTTTGCAAAGAAGAAATATATATTCTGACAGTGGATAGGTACCGTTATAAACGAACTAGACAATGCACTTACGAGTAACCTATGCACACCAGTCGCAGTCATGGGATTGACGCGGTCCTACCGATTCAGGATGCTGAACTAATGTTCGAAAATAATAAGCGAGTATGCTGATTTACGTTTTCTGTGATTTTCATCCCAGGTGAAAAGTGGGATAGTAGAGCATTAAATAAAATAATGGAATCAGTCAGGTGGTGTGGTTTATGTCTCACGTTTAATGGTTGTGATGCCGAAGGAATATGATGCATCATGATAACACTCTCAACACTAAAAGAACGACATTTTGAAATAATCCACGAAGGCTACCAATTATGTGATACGTTAACATCGATCCAGTATCGGCCGGGGGTCCATCTTCAGCTGTATATCGTTCCACACAAAACATGAGTGACGTATGCCAGCCACTGTATAACTAAAAACAACTTCATTTGCTATGAAATTCCACCACAAACCCATTGCACAGAAGGACGTAATATAAACTTAACTAAAGTCAGTACTGAGGCTGTCATAAAGTAACTGCAGTAGAAGTATTCGTAATGACAAACGGCACACTCATTACTAGTGTTTAGTGAAAGTCTGTGAAAAGCGTGATAAACGAAGATATTTATTACGTTTTTCGTATAGGTCCTCTCAGCACTGGGGCCAGATATGGTCAAAATAACTATGGGATAGAGCAAGACATATAGGAATGATGATCTTTTTGTTACAATTTGCAACATTATTGCTTATCAGAGAGGTATCATGTTTTGGGTAACAAGAGTTAGTTTGCTGATCCTGATATTGCCCTATTATACACGGTCCAATCACATTAATGTGACCACCTGTCAAAAGCCTGAATAGCCACCTTTTGCAGGGCAGACGTGGAGGAACGGAGTCGGTTTGATTCTGGAAGGTACCGATAGGGATGTGCAGCCATGCCGACTCTAATGCCGTGGCCAGCCGCAATAGGTTTCTCGGTTGACGATCCATCACGCGAAAAGCCGGCTCGTGGTGGTCCTACAGATTCTTGATTGAGCTTAAATCCGGGGAGTTTGGGGGCCATAGGTGTACGGCCAACTCATCCTGTTGCTCTTCGAAACACACATCAGTTGCGTCACACGTTGCATTGTCGTACAGGTAGATGCCATCGTTCCAAGGAAAGAACAAACTACATGTATGTGTGGACATGGTCCCCAACGATAGATGCATAGTTGTGTTGGTCAGTTGTGCCTTCCAAAACGACGAGATCACCCAGGGAATGCCACGAAAATATTCACCGGACCATAACGCTCCCTCCTCCGGCCCGGTCCCTTTCGAAGATTGTTGCAGGGCCGTACCCGCCAACGGCCATCTGTCCGATGGAGCATAAAACGTGGTTCATCGGAAAAGTCCGCCTGTCGCCACTCAGTGGACGTCCAGTTGCGGTAATGGCGTGCAAATTCCAGCTTTTGTCGCCGATGAACAGTAGTCAGCGTGGGTGCATGAACCAGGTGCCTGCTGCGGAGGCCCATACACCGCAATGTTCGCTGTAGGGGCGTTGAGGAGATGCTGTTGGTAGACCCTTGGTTCAGCTGTGCGACCAGCTGCTCAACAGTTGCACTTCTGTTGGCCCCTACACATCCCAGCAGCCATCGTTCACACCTGCCATCTATGGCCAATGGTGCACCACAGGAGCCCTGGCGCTGGTTTTGGATAGGGCGGTTTTACGTACGGTATACTGTAAGCGCGACGACAAACTAAGAGTTTAAAAAGTTAACCGAATCGGAAATGCTTCCACTCTTGGTCTGAAAGCCAATGAACAAGACCATTTGGACCTCAGATAAATTGCTCTGTATCCGCATTGCGACAACGACTGCACGGTTGTCTGTGTTTATCCTACACATTTCATGTACCCTCCACTGCTTGTGCCGCCACCACCGTCTGTGAGTGGTTATTGCATACTCGGTGGTCACATTAATGTGACTGGGTTGGGTTGTTTGGGGGAGGAGACCACACAGCGAGGTCATCAGTCTCATCGGATTAGGTAAGGATGTCGGCCGTGCCCTTTCAGAGGAACCATCCCGGCATTTGCCTGGAGCAATTTAGGGAAATCACGGAAAACCTAAATCAGGATGGCCGGACGCGGGATTGAACCGTCGTCCTCCCGAATGCGAGTCCAGTGTGCTAACCACTGCGCCACCTCGCTCGGTTTAATGTGATTGGATCTGTACAATGATGTGATGAAACATTATGACCACCTGATTAATAGCATACTGGTCCAACTATACAATGAAATACAGACACAGTTCTGCGTGACATGGATTCCACAATTCTTTCTTGGTAGGTTGCAGGTGGTACGTAGCACCAGATGTCTCGTTCAGGTCACACAATGCCCGTAAATTACGGACTTCTGGTTTGTAGTCGTGGAGCTGCTGAGCAGTAGCGGCCCAGATGTGATCTATCAGTTTCATGTCAGGCGAATCTGGTGGTCAGAACATCAACGTGAGTTCACTAACATGGCCCTCAAAATGCTGCAGCACGATCCTGACGTTGTAACACGGGCAGTTATCCTGGTGGTAGATGCCACTGCTGACGAAAAAGACATCAAACATGAAGGGACAAAGGTCGCCCGCAACAAAGTTCACATAGTCCACAGCCGTCTGGTGGCTTCGATCACTGCCACACGACTCGCAGAAGCCCAGGTGTGCCTCATGGCACAATATCGCAAAAACCAGCATGTGTCTGTTGTGAGATGAATGTTCCGGCAAGCCGCGCGGGATTAGCCGAGCGGTCTCAGGCGCTGCAGTCATGGACTGTGCGGCTGGTTCCGGCGGAGGTTCGAGTCCTCCCTCGGGCATGGGTGTGTGTGTTTGTCCTTAGGATAATTTAGGTTAAGTAGTGTGTAAGCTTAGGGACTGATGACTTTAGCAGTTAAGTCCCATAAGATTTCACACAGTTTTTTGTTCGCTTGGATGATGGTGTATCTATTCACTATGTCGAACTGTTGAAAAGAAATTTGATTCATCCGACCAAACGACACATTTCCACTTGGTCAACAGTCGTCTGTTTGGTCCCCTGCCTTCAGCAGTAATAATTGATGATCCCGTTGGCTCAACATGGGGACACGTAGTGGTGATCTGCTGAGGAGACTCGAGTTCAACAGCGTGTGTTAAATGGCGTGCTCCGGAGCATTTGTGCATATACCAGCATTGCACTCTCTTGTTAGACTTGCCACAGATCGCACACTACGCTCCTTTACAGACCGAGCAAGATTCCGACCTCCATTTTCTGTGAACAGGCGTGACATCCAGCATATTGTAGCCTATTCGTAGATACACCATGCTGCTCATGACAACAGCACCGAACAGCCGACCTGCTTGTCGTTTCTGAGACACTTGCTCTCAGATGCTAGGTCACAGCGAACTGTCCTTTGTCAAAGTCGTTTTCTCTATCTGCGGCCTACATCGTCGCTAGAATGACTCCCCTTCGTTTCTGCTCTGTATAGTAGAAGATGTCTAGTTCAGGAAGGGATGAGGTGGCGAAAGTAGTCAGGCTTCCTTATTGGGAGACTTTTGTAATTGGAATCATATTCTGAGCAGAATTACTGAGAGTTCTTCTGAAGCAAACATAGGGCATACGAACTGTAGACCATAGTCTGGCCATCTGTGCAAGTTTATCTCGTATACACTCCCTTGGGTAGGCCGGTAAGAATTACAACGATAATCGGCAAAAGGGGTTTCGCCGGTATATTTTTCGTCTCGAGGAGTAAGCATTAGGAATTAACAGAATGATTAGTGAACGACGACTTGTTCTATTTCACCGTCAGTTGTGGGACTGAGCCTGCTAATAAACTCAGTCGTTGAAACCTCCTATGAAAATAAGGATGTACAGACTGGAATACGCCACACACTGTATTACCATTACCACCACGAGTGGCGCATATGCGACTGCATTCAAATTTTAATCAATACATTTCTACAGAACTGGATGCAATGTGGTAAACCAACAGCCGATAACTAAGTTTGGATTATTGTAACTATATTCTCCACCCTTGTGATACCTGTGCGTACAATCCACAAAGCTACGAGCCATCTCCTCTGATATGTCGCGACTGGCGGCATCTGTCCAGTAACTACAACCGGAAGGCTACATGGAGAGGGTTTGAGTTCTTGATGTCGGCAAGAGAAAAGAGAGTGCAGGACCCTATGACGGTACATAGCCTACTCCGCTAGAATACCAATAAATGCGTATCGTAAAAATGTTCAAATGTGCGTGAAAACTTGTGGGACTTAACTGCTAAGGTCATCAGTCCCTAAGCTTACACACTACTTAACCTAAATTATCCTAAGGACAAACACACACACCCATGCCCGAGGGAGGACTCGAACCTCCGCCGGGACCAGCCGCACAGCCTATGACTGCAGTACCTCAGACCGCTCGGCTAATCCCGAGCGTCGCGTCGCGTAAATTAAAGTCACCATCCGACATTGGGATCCCCATTAAAAGGACATTATGCCCTCACCTTAAGACATTGCACAAAGGCTGCGTAAGTAACCCAGCGCATTGGTGCACACTGTTTATCACTAACTGTGCACCGTTATTTTTTTTGTTATAAACTGATCTTGATACAGCTAAAGCTGCTATTTTTTGTCACAAGTTGTTATTTTACATCGCTGATGGCACCTAGTATACCGTGGTACTTCATCAGTGCTGCCTACACTGCCACCTCATTATGGACATTTTTGAAGATGGTTTAATCGAAACCGGTCACCAGGAATAAAAAATGCGACATCGGTTGCATCAATAATGGTTTTTGATAATCAGTCGCTGTGGTTCCATGAGCGCTATGTCTAAATTTATCGTTTTGTCTTGCTGTATTAAATTTCTCTTCCCCATAAAGGTTCGAACTGTCCATCTTCAAGTCGAGAACAGCTGTGATATCGCACGCTACCTGTTTCATCCAGGAACGTGAGTGGTTACTGTCCAATAAAGGTCTGGCACTATATCTAAAGACCATACCAATAGGGAGTGAAGCTCTGACAAACAACAAAAAGTCTACTTCTGCTGCAAGCTCAGGTGTCGTTTGTATATCTGCGGTAGTCGACATAGAAAGCATTATGAAATGAGCACCCTGCATCAAGGCGTAACATCCCATCAGCGATGTCATCATCGACGGAGAACAAGCTCATGATGGGAAAGGATAGGGAAAGAATTTAGCAATGTTCTTTACAAAGATATTATATTGGCATGTGCCTTATGCAGTTTAGAGAAGCCATGGAAAACCTAAATTTGGATGGTTAAACATCCGTCGTGGAGCATTCTTTAACTGCATCCGCCGCCATAGCTGAGCGGTCAACATGGTGGAATGCCATACGAGGTTCGATTCCTGGCTGGAGGGGATATTTTCTCCGTTTGGAGCCTGCATGTTGTGTTGTCTTCATCAACACGGAAGTCGCCGAAGTGGCGTCAACTCGAAAGACCTGCACCAGGCTCCTGGGCTCTGCGCAGGTGGGGCTCCTGGCCTAGCCTGAGACATTATCACTATCGTTATTACCATTACTCTATTGACACTGTAGACCGACTTAACTGTCAGCGTGTTCATAATAATGGTTGCTCCACCGTAATGAATATGAACAGTACCAAATGTAATATCTTCGCTCGACGGAGGTGGTGGTAATCATTAAAACACAGGTGTTTTTCATTAAATTTCAATCACCAATTTTCTCCTTCGGGTGCGAACATACTTTGTTGACTCCCTCCTGTACAGCAAGAAATGTTCATCGTAATAAAATAAATCAGAACACGCACGGAAAGATTGAAGTGTTCGTTTCTCCCACGTGCTGTTCGAGAGTGGAACGGTAGAGAAATAGTCTGAAAGTGACTCGATGAACACTCTGCCAACCACTTTGGTGTGAGTCGCAGAGTAGTCACGTAGATGTAGATCTCCAGTGAAGACGTTCATCCTAGGAAGAGTTACAGGATCAGACAAGACCAATTACTGCTCGGTTACACGAATGCTGAGCATTTATTGGAAAAAGACTCGTCTATTAAATAGCTGAGAATATGTGTACGAAGCGAAGGACGACCAAATGAAACTTATAGTAAGTACCTGCTGATTCACTGGAAGAAAACTCAGTAAGTGTAATCCAACAACGAAGGAGGTAGATTACAAAATCCTCACAGTACTGCTTCTCAGTTAAGGACTCTTATAAGGTAAGACCGAAAGATGAAACTGAGATGACCCAAAGGAGATGAGCATAGTCCATCATGGCAAAAGCGTTGGACACGGCAGTGTGATTTACTGTTAAAATTCCGAGCGCCTGCATTTGTAGAAGAATCAACAAAAATTTGCTCGCTCCTACGTGTGTCTCTCGAAAAGGCCACGAAGGCAAACAAAATTAGAGAGATTCGAGTTCGTACAGAGGCTTCCCAACAGTCGTCCTTCCAGCTTGCCACTCGCGAATGGATCAGGGAAGGGGAGTGACAGTGGTACACCACACACCGTGAGGTGGCGTGTGGAGTGTAGATGTCGCTGTGCTGGGCTGGAGCAGGGTGGGGGCGGGGGAGGCTTGGGCTGAGGGCTGCGTCTGGGTGAGTGTAGCGCGTGGCAGCTGGTGTGGGCTGGCGGGCCGCCAGCCGCGGCGAGACAGAGCCGCAGCCGGCGACGTCGGGTCGCTGACCACTTCACCCGCGCTAAGAATACCGGCCCAGCCCATTTACTAAACCGCTGCAAATCGCTCTTATTAACTGCATTGTGTCTGCACCTCAGGTGACAACTTTCTTGTGGCGCAAGTCACACGAAAAGTAGTTACTGCAGATGAATCCAGCCAGTGATACGAGGGAGGTACCTTTTGTGCATCTGTCGAAGAGATTTTGTTATAGGTAGAAATATATACAATTTGCATTTAGTTGTGTACGGCGTACGAGTGCTGTCTGATACATTATTTTGCTACCCAAGAGCTTATGAGGTAGGCCTATGTGTGGCAGTAAGTAGTGTACTGTAGTATCAGTCTCCCACCTTGCTTTTCCATATGCAACTGGTACTCGTAAAAAGCGATTTTTTATACTCATCTGTATAACATAGATTTTATTTGATTTTCCAATCGCTGTTATTACACGAGATACACACTAACTGATCAGAAGGTCAGGACAGCCCTACCTAATGCGGTCTTTACCACTAGACGTCACGAGAGCCAGCATAAAAGGATGAGGGAGGCATTGCACTGTCAGAATGGGAATAACTGCGGGATGGGTCGGTCAGCGACTTCGAGCGTTAACTAGTCATTTTATGTCACCTGAGTAACAAATCTATCGCGGACATTTCAACCCTTCTAAAGCTGCTCAGGCTGACTGTTTGTGATGTAACTGTGAAGTGGAAGCGCGAAGGAACAGCGACAGCCAAACCGAGACCAGACCCCATGTCGGACGCATAGGGTTCAAATTGCTCTGAGCTCTATGGGACTTAACATCTGAGGTCATCAGTCCCGTAGAACTTAGAACTACTTAAACCTAACTAACCTAAGGACATCACACACATCCATGCCCGAGGCAGGATTCGAACCTGCGACCGTATCGGTCGCGCGGTTCCAGACTGGAGCGCCTAGAACCGCTCGGTCACCAACGGCCGGCGACGTACAGGGACCGTCGCGCATTGCAGAGTGTGACTGTAAAAAAATCGCATTAAATCAGCGGAAGAAATCACTCGTTACTTACAGAGTGCTACCGGGAGTCCAGCTAGTACAATGACTGTGCGTAGGGAGTAAAAAACATTAGGGAACAATGGTCGAGCAGCTCCTCATAAGTCACACATTTCTGTCGTCAGTGCTAAGCGACGCTCGAGGTGCTGTAAAGAGTGACGCCAGTGAACTGCGGAATACTTGGAACGAATGATTTGGAGTGATTAATACCCTGTGGCAATCCAATGGAACGGTTTTGGTTTGGCTAATGCCTGGAGAACGTTACCTGCTATCATTTCTAGTGCCAATAGTGAAGTGCGGAGAAGCTGATGTTACGATATAGGTGTGTTTTTCGTGCGTAGGATGTAGTCACCTTATTGGACTTAAGAATGCGCTAAATGTGGAAGGATATGAATACGTTTTACACCACTGTGTACTGCGTACAGTGCAGGAACAGTTCGGAGACAGTAATTGTTTGTGTCTTCATGACAGTACGCTATGTCGTAAAGCAGTGTATCTGAGTCAGTGGTTTGTGAACAATAACATTCCCAAGATGGACTGGCGTGCCCGGAGTCAAGACCTGAACCCAAAAGAACATCTTTGGAATTATTTAGAACTTCAACTTCGCTCCAGACCCAGCGTCCAACATCAGTACCTTCTCTGATTTCGGCTCTCCAGGAAGAATGGGCTGCCATTGCTACACAGACGTAATGACGTCTCACTGATACTGTCCCCATCAGAATTCAAAACGTCATAAAGGCTAATTAATCTTCACTAATAGGTGTCCTGATTCTTTTGATTAGCTAATGTACGTATCCGTATGTGCACTGTAGTAATTTTGAGAGTACGACTCTCCGTGATACGAAATATCTTCGTGGAAGCGTCTTCCATTGGAATTTGTTGAGCTCTAGTACTAATTAGGCCATCCAGTGACGATCGCGCAGTTCTCGAATCTTCTCCACCTCTTCACTTAACCCTAGATCCCAGCCCGACGAATAATACTCAAGAACTGATCGAACAATTGATCTGCTTCGTGTATAAACCAGTTTGGACTCCGTCCTGGGTTTATGTCGTCGTTCCACCCGAAATCGCTCCAGATAGGTACTCTCTGATATTTAACGATTGTAAATCTATCCAACGACTGATGATGCAGTCAAATGATATCTGGCCTTTTTGCCTGTTTACCCACATTAAATCACATTTAATTACGTCGACAGTAAACCGCCATGCTGTCCATCAAACACCGATCGTCTTCAGGTTTCCCCGCATTTCGTGACAATTTTCTAACGATGTTCCCTGCCTGTACACAAATGCGTCGTCTGCGTCAGTCCCAGAGAGCTACAGATATTACCGGATCGATTAAATATATCGTGAACAGTAATGATCCTATCACACTTTCTTGAGACACTCCGGAGGCTACTTTCACTTCTGAAAATATTCCCTCATTAAGAACGACGCACTCACTTCTGTTTCCTAGAATGTATCCAATACAGTCGCATTCCTGTTTCAATATTCCAATTGGCGCTCGTTGGAAGACGAACAAGACCAAAAATGCAACAGGAGCGTA
The DNA here is from genome assembly GCF_021461395.2 of Schistocerca americana. Classification (NCBI taxonomy): domain Eukaryota; kingdom Metazoa; phylum Arthropoda; class Insecta; order Orthoptera; family Acrididae; genus Schistocerca; species Schistocerca americana. Next base: position 663,683,818 of record NC_060130.1, read on the forward strand.
ATATGTAAGAAACTGTCTACGCAACCTGCCACTGATGATGCCTTGCAGAAAATAAAGGCGAAACGCGTATGGCACTACAATTGTGTTTTATTCAGTTGCTGTCAGACGGTCCATAAGTGAAAATCATCAACATACCGTAGTATTACGCGCAACTGAGGAGGACAGGACCAAAAAATTGAACGTTCAGTTTACGTTCTTTCGTTTCTGTGCCAATGTGATGAATGAGTATTTGAATAAATGACGTTAATCCATCAAATAATTTCACATCGGATCCAAACGTTTTATGATAAATTGGCTGATAAAAACCTTCATTTCAAATTCACTGAACGCTTTTCCCAAAGCCGTACTTACGTTTGTTTTGTCTTTGAGCAGCGTCTGTTTGCCAACAGGAATTCGGCGCTTCTTGTATCTTCTATGAGCTCACCCTGCATTCGTAATAATTTCATAACATTGTTATTGTGCCATCATGACTCCCGTGATTCGTTCCTTAAACAGCAAACATTCATCGTCAAATCTTCGAGGTCCTGGCAGTGAGGTAAATGCTGGTTCGCTGGCTGATGGACACGTACGTCTGGAATGACATTAACAATGAGATGCCGTTACAGTCACTGTCTTTTATACAACGATTCTGGTGAAAATAATTTTCAGATGATCCTTGCGTTTCGTGAGAAAGAAAGGCAGCGGGCCAAATTACCCCCATCCCTTTCCGTGGGGGAGTTATACCACACAGAATAAAAGGCATTATCTCATTGAGAACATGTTTCCATACTGTTAAGTAAATACAAAATTTGATTACTGCCGTACTGAATGCCCACGTGAACTACCTAATAAAAATATTGTTTAGAGCATTCGTTAGAGCGAATTTTGTCTTAACAAGTAATACTGGTAATAATGTACAATACATCAACAACAGACGTCATTATGGCCTGCCGTTGTGGAGACTTAAACATAGTCGCAGATGCGGCTCACTGGGCTTAGAGATGCAGCGATTACTCGCAAGCTGCCGAGGGAACAAATGAAATTGAAATTCATAGGGTGTTTCGATTCCTAGAACACTACACTTGAATGGCAGAATGTCTCGCGAAACAGGTCTCCGGCCTTTTGCTTTTCTCAATCATTCCCAGACCTGTGCAACGAAGAGTTACGTTTGTGACGATTAAGCCCCACCTGAAAATAAACGTGTAAACAATTTCATACTACGTCAATTAAAAACATTTCATCGGATAAGAGCAGTATCGGGAGTGTCTCGGTAACATTAACGACAGTACTCATTAACAGCGCAGTTACCTGATTAATAAACGGTAATATAGAGAAAAGAGAAGTTTTATCAAGAGAAATAACTTGCTTACAATTTAAAATATTCTCACTATTTAATCCGTTACAAAAGAAAACCTATAATTTCTAGACATGTCTTTCTGTAACATCGTGTGTCAAGTGTGATTAGTACTGACAGACATGCCATACATCATATAACTTTTCTCACATAACTCTAGAAATTTTACAATAACGGTTTAGGCAGTTATAAAATTACATTTGCAGAAATTATGAAGAAGACGGCTACCGTAGTTTTTTTAATTATTATTTGTTATCTGACAACGGTGAAATTAACTACGGAAGAAATTGATAATCCTTCATCTTCTACCGTAATATGTCCTCTTACTTTACAAAGCTTTTAGCACTTGAGACAGGCTGACCGACAGGCACGAAGAAACCGTGGCTCTGTGGCATCCGATGCAGAAATACGCAGGCCCTTATTTCGTTTAGGAGCCATTAGCCACAGCGTTCCACTTCCTCGGCGACAGCCTGTCCTTATAAGCGCAAGAGCCGCAAGAATGCTTTTGCAGTGGCGGCATTCCAGTCCGGTGTCCTCTTCTTATGAACTTCACAGATTCCCTTCTTAAAATATCACGTTTCCTCGCCTTGTAGCGACATTATTCGAGATTCTAAGTGATCACTGTATTCGGAGCTGAATACAGGTCCACGTAATTGCTCAAACCCATTTATTATCGGGCAGTAACTGTTGCAGAAATTGACGTTTTTAGTTAGGGCACGTACTGCCAGGAATAATAAGGCAATAAAAAGATTGACTCACCCATTGGGAAATAGTGAAGGCTTGCACCTGTATTTGAGGCAGGTGATGTGGAATGTGAGAGGCTGCCAATACAATGGTGGGCAACCAGACGAGCCTCCAACAGAAATAGCGCCAGCAGGCAGCGCGTGTTGCTGTTCACACCGACTCCACAAAACAGCTCGCAAAATACATCCTCTCCCTGACTGCCTCGTGAGCAGAATGAGCCAGCAAGTCCGCAGTGCTTTAACGAGTATAACCCCGTGATGTTTCGTCACTGTGCAGTACTTTAGAGAATGACATACACTGACAAAAAACTTAAGGCAAGAAGAAGAGGAAACGAAATTAAACTTCACAGTTTGAGAGAATATGTGATGTTATTTCAGTGATTACAATATCGGATCGATTTTACAAAGAACTTAGCAGTTTGAGACCACTTATCAGTGTGATTCGCTTGGGAAGAATGTTATAAAGTCGTTGCATCGTTTCCAGGAGCAAACTGACCTCCAACTGTTTCGATTGGTCTCTGATATCTTGTAAACTGCCACTGGGAAGGAACTGACGTCCGAGCTCGTTCCATCGGGGAGAAACCCTGAGATCTGGATATCTTGCTGGCCACAAGAGTACCTCTGCGATGCACCGACATCTCATAGAGACATGCGCCAGTTGTGGACAACTACTGTCTTGCTGAAAAATGACATTCCCTCAGTCACTACCAGTCGTACCATGACACCAGGAGTAGCACCGCAGTGTCTCTCCGAAACGTTGGAAGAATGGGTCCTGTCCCCGGGTCGCCGGCGAACTCGGAGACGACAGCCATCCAGGGTGATGCAGAACAGCGATTCATTAGTGAACACAGTGCGACGCCATTTATCAGTAGTCCATGCTTCCCCATCACGAGACCACTTCAAACGCAGGCGCTTGTGTTGTGGTGTTAACGGCAGCCTACCCATGGGACAGTAATTCCTTACTCTGACTGCTGCTATTCTCCGGCCAATAGTGTGGGATGACTCAGGAGCCATTTACTTGTTCTCGAATGGCAAGTGCAGATGTGAAGTGGTTACGATGTGTAAGGGCACAATATGGTGACCCTCCCTTGAGGTTATCAGACGTTATCGACCGGAACCTTGACAACAACTATGTCTGCCCTCAAGTTCCAGTGTAGTACAATATCGGGATTACCCCACATATGTGGATACTGAACGGTGCCCATGGCAACCTACAAAGAGACTCTGACTCTGTCAGGTGGTGATAGCGCTGTCTCATATGAGATTATGGCACTCCGTGTCCTTGACAGGGAGCACTCAACATCAGCTGCCCTCACTAGGCATGGTTACAAAACTAAACACGAAGAACACTAACGCACTCTGGTTGCCGTTCTGCCCGTCACTGATAATTTTCATATCTACCGATGGTATGTACCAATACGAACTTACAGTGGCACTGGCATCCGACCATGTCTTCGAGGTGCTTCACCTTTTTTGCCTGGCAGTGTATTTGAACGAGATGACAACGACAGAAACGAAATCCACTACTTTACAGCTACACAACAGCTGGAGACAGCGTCTACCGTAAAATATCAGGGCGTAACTATCCAGAGCGATCTTAAGTGGAATGACCACATAGAACAGAGAGTGGGAAAGCAGATACCGGACTCAGATTCATCGTAAGAATCTTAAAGAAATGTAACTCACCCATGAAGGAAATGGCTTATAAGGTGCTTGGTCAACCGATTCTTGAGTTTGTTCATCTGTCTGGGATCCCTACCAGATAGGATTGACAGAAGAGACAGAGAAGATACAGCGAAGCGCGGCGCGTTTCGTCAAGAGATCGTTTAGTCGGCACGAGAGCGTTACGGAAATGCTAAACAAACTCCACCGGCAGACGTTACAAGAGAGGCGTTGTGCATCACGGAGAGATTTGCTGTTGAAATTTCGGGACAGCACTTTTCAGGAGGAACCGGACAACATATTACTTGATTCTGTGTCACTGGATGAATGATCAAAGTACTGGAAACATTTGAATGAGCATGATTAAGTAGGCGTTGGACCATCTGTAGACCCTGGTACAGTTTCATGTGTATGTATATAGCTCTGGAATTGTCTTCAGAGAAATTTTGTGTTATTTCTCCTATAGTGAAGCACTTCTCCCGTCAGCGACGATGTGGAAGAACATCTGCAATACATCCTCTGACCTGAAACCGAACGAGGTGGTGCAATGGTTAGCACAATGGACTCGTATTGGGGAGGACGACGGCTGAAATCCCCGTCCGACCAACGAGATTTAGGTTTTCCGTGATTTCCCTAAATCTGTTAAGGCAAATACCGGAATGGTTCCTTTGAATGGATTCGACCGATTTGCTTTCCCTTCCTTCCCCAGTCCAAGTTGGTGCTCCATCCCTAATAACCTCGATGTCGACAGGACGTTAACCTGGAATATTCCTTGCTTCATTCTGACCTGATACGAACCATTCGATAATGTCTCTCCGTCACCGGCCTAAGTGTTGAAATTCATCCACTTCTGAACAGTGTTGCAAAATATGCCAGTGCTATGTCATATTGGTGCCCGCAGTCATAGCTGAAGGGTCTTTCGCACCACAGAATGCAATTACTGACCAAAAATATCAATATGATATCTGGCAGTAACTTGTTTTTGAAGAGTAATAAACTGACCCACGAAATACGACTTAAGATAACACAAATATACTTTCATGTTTATCTGTTTGTAAGTATCTAGTCCACTGCACAAACGTCTTCGAGATTCTGTCACATATAGATCCAACCTCATATTGGAAACAAAGTTAAATGTAAAGCGTTGCACCATATCTGTCTCTCTCCTACGACCACTACTGTTCCATGGAGCATGGAACCTATACCATTTTCTCCTAATAGTTCATTTTCGATGGAAGATTCCAGACGAGACCATGCTCTAGCAGTGAATCTGAAGTGACTGATGATGGTGAAATTTTCACGTTGACAACAAGCTAGGGTTGTACAGTTTACGCACATCTAGCCGGATTTTGATTTCAGAAATAAGCTGTTCGGTATACCGATTATTACATGATATCTCTTCTGTTAGACAACTTAGCAGTCCCTTGCGCCAACCCGTTCCAGTGTTAGGTAGTCGTTTCTGATCAAACCTTTTTATGCATCCCGAATACTGTCTTGGTTTGGGTACAGTTTCTTTCGATATACCTAACGCAACGGCAGATGTGGACATGGCTGATGCAGCTAACGAAGCCGCAGCGATCTGTCCTCTATGCCGGCCGGTGTGGCCGAGCGGTTCTAGGCGCTTCAGTCCGGAACGGCGCCACTGCTACGGTCGCAGGTTCGAATCCTGCCTCGGGCATGGATGTGTTTGATGTCCTTAGGTTAGTTAGGTTTAAGTAGTTCTAAGTTCTAGGGGACTGATGACCTCAGATGTTAAGTTCCATAGTGCTCAGAGCCATTTTTTTTTTGTCCTCTGTGAAAAGACTTCAACTTTTTCTTATTCACTTGATCTGCTTGAAGTTTTCTTTCATCAACAGAGCAAGGTTTCAAAAGAAAAGAAAAAATGTTTCTTACAACATTCTATCTGGTCGTGTTCTTGAAAGGTGAAATGGTAGTCAACTTCAAAGCCATTAACGACATAAATTTCTTGGTTGATAGTCGTAGTTCCGGCTAACTGCATAAACTACAGACTACAGAGTAAGACTCAAGATAACACAGGCTCTGAGCACTATGGGACTTAACATCTATGCTCATCAATCCCCTACAACTTAGAACTACTTAAACCTAACTAACCTAAGGACAGCACACAACACCCAGTCATCACGAGGCAGAGAAAATCCCTGACCCCGCCAGGGAATCGAACCCGGGAACCCGGGCGTGGGAAGTGAGAACGCTACCGCACGACCACGAGCTGCGGACAAGATAACACGGATATACTTTCATGTTTACCTGTTTGGAAGTATCTAGTCCATTACAAAACTTCTTCGAGATTCTGTCACATATGGATCCATCATTCAAAGGTAAGGGAACTAAGAGCTCGTACTGATGCGTTCAGACAGTCGTTTTTCCCTCGCGCGAGTGGAACAGTGGGAGGGGGGGGGGGGGAATATGACTTTGGCGTGAATTGTGCCCTCCGCCACACACCGCTTGGTGGCTAGCGGAGTATATATGTAGATGTAGATGCAGATGAACCACAATCGAAATTTTAGAAGAGAAATAACATCAGGGTTACTGGGGGCAAAGGACTCTGCAGTTATCTGAAAATCACACTTTTTTTTTTTTTTAATGGCGTCGTCGTCTGTTAAAGTCAACTAGATACTGCCGCACAGGAAGTCTAAAAAATTAATGGAGATAAAATGTTATGAGAGGAAACACACTGGTGGCGAATAACAAAAACGGATTTTGTTGAAATATGCTGGTTCTTACTGCCCGCTCCATATGCCCTGCGTCAAACTCGCCGTCTGTGATGGGCTTTTGAAGTAAAAAAGATTACCAAGTGTTGTGGTAAACTATAAAAATGTTCTTCTACAAATTCTTTGAGATAACTGAGATAAAGTCTCGTTCATCTTCCTCACTCGATCGTTGAGTTGGCGCCTTCAACTGTTACTCTACACCACTCCAAGAATAAACTTCACAGATTTTTTCTTTGAGATCTATTCTTCGCGCAAATCGCTCCAGACATATTAACGGGTTGTCTTCGGTGTTATTGTTGCCAGACATAGTTTGTTAGCAGCAATCCGAATTTTAGTTTGTTATAAGTGTTCCACACGTGCTGAAGGTCCCGTTTTAAATCACACCTCCTTGACCTTCCTAGCGTCCATTCAAGTCAACGGACAAGGCACATTTCTTTGAAGTTTACCTGAAATAACCTCTCGTTTCCCGTAGTGCCACGTGCCAGAGAATTCAGAACAGTGGGTCAGTGTACCTAACAGAGTATTTAGCTACTGAAGCCAGGTCTTCGGTTTCGCAGACCAGGGAGCGCCGAAATAGACTTGCGCTGCTGTGGTGGGCGTCGCCGCTGTGAACCGCTGCGGGAGCAGCGATTAATAACGCCGAAACGGCAGCGCGAGAGCAAAACGAAACAAAGAGTGCGCAAACGTGCTGATGAAAACATGTCTCCTCTTTATTTGTGGCCGGCGCGCTGCACGGGGGAATTAATGGGGCAGCGCGCGTGCAGAACTCTTTTCTAATTTGTGAGTTTCTTTATCCCGTGCGACCGACGCCCCACTGACGCAATAATCACTAAGGATGTTCTGACCTCCGCCGGCGTAATCGCTGCTTCTTCTAATCGAAAGAATAATATCCACGTCGGACAGTATAAACGAGCATCCTTGAGAACCAGTACAAAATTCTTCGAGCCACGTTACTGTTTTCCAAAAGCTGGCTGACAAATTAACGGGATCGCAGTACTAGTCTAACAATTGAATCTAACATCAATTTATTAGAAACGCTTGTTAGAGAGCATATTTCTGTTGCATTCTCCTTGAATCCACAAGAGAAAAACAATATGAGAAACAGATAGGTGTTGTTTATCTGTTACAGGTGATTAAAAAATATTTCTGTTTGCTGATGACACCAGCTTGGTAGTGAAGGATCTTGTGTGTAATATTGAAACATTATCAAATAATGTAGTTCATGAAATAATTTCGTGGCTTGTGGAAAATAATTTGATGCTAAATCACAGTAAGACTCAGTTTTTACAGTTTCTAACTCACAATTCAACAAGAACTGATATTTTATCTGACAGAATGAGCATATTATAAGCGAGACGGAACAGTTCAAGTTCCTAAGCGTTCGGATAGATAGTAAGCTGTTGTGGAAACCCCATGTTCAGGATCTTGTTTAGAAACTAAATGCTGCTTTATTTACCATTAGAACAGTATCTGAAATAAGTGACAGTTCAACACGAAAAGCAGTCTACTTCGCATATTTTCATACGCTTATGTCATATGGTATTATTTTTTGGGATAGTTCTTCTGATTCAAAAAGAGTATTTTTGGCTCAAAAACGGGCTGTTCGAGTTATATGTGGTGTAAGTTCGAAAACCTATTGTCGACCCCTATTAAATAGTCTGGGAATTCTGACATTTCCCTCACAGTATATATTTTCTTTAATGTCGTTTGTTGTTAGCAATATTAGCTTATTCCTAAGAGTTAGCAGCTTTCACTCCGCTAATACTAGTCAGAAATCAAATCTGCATGTGGAATGCATTTCCTTGACTCTTGTGCAGAAAGGAGTGCACTATTATGCTGCATCCATTTTCAATAAGCTACCACAAGAACTCAAAAATCTTAGCAGTAGCCCAAACGCTTTTAAGTCTAAACTGAAGAGTTTCCTCATGGCTCACTCCTTCTATTCTGTCGAGGAGCTCCTGGAAGAGCTGAAAGATTAATCAAATTCCGGTGTTACATTGTTGATTTTCCTTATTTAAACTTACGAATTGTGCCCTGAATACGTTTCTTGTATTTCATTTTATCTGTTTCTACTATCGTGTTATAATTTCATGTATTGACTCGTTCCATGGCCATGGAGACTTCTCCTTAATTTGGCCCCACGGAACAATAAATAAATAAATAAAAAATAAATAAACCTAGCGGTGTGATCAGCATATCAACGTCCAAAACATGTGGAGTTCCTCAAAATGCTTCCTTGCAATATAACATGCAGGAGACCTTTCTCGTTGGAGACAACATATTAGAGAATGACGGAGATACAACCATTCTCTGTAATTCGTTTAACTGACAACTTTTACATTATGATCTGACGTCTACGCAGCTATACGTGGCAAAGAATCTTACCGTATTACATTCAGACTTAACGGGAGAATAGATTAACCTGTCAGGTTAAAAAAAAAGTCTGGAAGGAAATTATTTGTTATTGGCTATCTTTTTGCGTTGCTGACTGGTATAAACATGAGTATCTAAGAAGTTAAAGTACTTTCAGAAATGAAGTACTAGCCATTCAGAGTGAAAACGTTGTTACTATTCAATATTCTGTAACACTACCGGATGGACATCAGAACCCGCCGGAGGGACATTAAATCTTCCGCCGGAACGGCAGCGTCTCTTTTATGGCTTTATTTGCCTCTTCTCCGAGCCTTCTCCACCATTTGATGTATTCATGTCCTCTCGGCCAACTGAATGTTACAAGTCGACTCGTCCAAAAGATGAGAAACGCTGTAGTGTTTTTCACTTACCTGCCATGAGAGCCCGACAGCAACATTACAAAGTTTAAGAGTCTACTCATTTCCATGTAGCGGTGCTGTGCACTGTTTTCCCACCTCTGCTTGTTTAGCTAATTCAATACCAGAACAGCCCAGTCTGAGTTCTCTATCGACGCAGAAGTGTGGAAGTCATACCTAGTAAACATAAATACTACATTGGTACTCGTTTCAGTTATCATTCACTGGCCACAGATTTCAGGTTATCTACATCACAGTGTAGACATTTTCATTGTTCCAAGATGACCGGTTTCAGCAGTCTTATGTTGCCATACAAATGGCAAATTTTATAAAAAGTTGCATAAGATAAGAAAATGGCAGCATGAGACTACTGAAACCGGTCATCTAGGAACAATGAAAATGTCTACACTGCGATCGCGGCTTGCGAACTGTGTTCATCGATTGCCCCACAGCACAGCACATTACCTTGCAAAAAGAGTGTTCATATTATGACGTTTCATTTACATAACCAAAGTCTCTAAATTTATAAAAACTACATTGCTCTGCTTAAATTACACAGATGCAAAATAGCGCTAAACAAGATATACTGCCGGCCGGTGTGGCCGTGCGGTTAAAGGCGCTTCAGTCTGGAACCGCGTGACCGCTACGGTCGCAGGTTCGAATCCTGCCTCGGGCTTGGATGTGTGTGATGTCCTTAGGTTAGTTAGGTTTAAGTAGTTCTAAGTTCTAGGGGACTGATGACCACAGCAGTTAAGTCCCATAGTGCTCAGAGCCAGTTGAACCATTTGAACCAAGATATACTGAAGCGCCAAAGAAACTGGTATAGCATGCGTATTCAAATACAGGCAATACAATAAGCAGGCAGAATAGGGAGCTGCGGCTGGAAACGCCTATGTAAGACAACAAATGTCTGGCGCAGTTGTTAGATCGGTTACTGCTGCTACAATAGCAGATTATCAAGATATAAGTGAATTTTAACATAGTGTTATAGTCGGTGCACCAGCGATGGGACACAGCATCTCCGAGGTAGCAATGAAGCAGGGATTTTCCCGTACGACCATTTCACGAGTGTACCGTGAATATCATGAATCCGGTAAAATATCAAATCTCCGACATCGCTGCGGTCGGATAAAGATCCTAGAAGAACGGAACCAACGACGACTGAAGAGAATCGTTCAACGTGATAAAAATTGGTGCTGATTTCAATGCTGGGCCATCAACAAGTATCAACCTGCGAACCATTCAGCGAAAAATCATCGATATGGGCTTTCGGAGCCAAAGGTCCACTGGTGTACCCTGGATGACTGCACGACACGCCTCGCCTGGCCCCGTCAACGACGAAATTGGACTGTTGATGACTGGAAACATGTTGCTTGATCGGCCGAGTCTCGTTTCAAATTGTATCGAGCGGATGGACGTTTATGGGTATGGAGACAGCTTCATGAATCCATGGACCCTGCGTGTCAGCAGGGAATTCTTCAAGCTGGTGGAGGCTCTGTAACGGCGTGGGGCGTGTGCAGTTGGAGTGATAAGAGACACCTGATACGTCTAGACACGAGTGTGATAGGTGACACGTGCGTGAGCATCCTGTCTGATCACCTGTATCCATTCATGTCCATTGTGCATTGCCGGCCGCGGTGGTCTAGCGGTTCTAGGCGCGCAGTCCGGAACCGCGCGACTGCTACGGTCGCAGGTTCGAATCCTGCCTCGGGCATGGATGTGTGTGATGTCCTTAGGTTAGTTAGGTTTAAGTAGTTCTAAGTTCTAGGGGACTGATGACCTCAGCAGTTAAGTCCCATAGTGCTCAGAGCCATTTGAACCATTGTGCATTCCGACAGACTTGGGCAATTCCAGCAGGACAATACTGCACTCCAAACGACAAGAATTGTTACAGAGTGGCTGCAAGAACACTTTTCTAAGTTTAAACACTTCCGCTGGCCACCAAAATCCCCAGACATGAACATTATTGAGCATATCTGGGATGCCTTGCAACGTGCTGTTCAGAAGTGACCCCCAACCCCTCGTACTCTTACGGATTTATGGACAACCCTGCAGGATTCATGGTGTCAATTCCCTCCAGCACGACATCAGACATTAGTCGAGCCCATGCCACGTCGTGTTGTGGCACTTCTCCGTGCTCGCGGAGGCCCTACACGACATTGGGCAGGTGTACCAGTTTCTTTGGCTCTTCAGTGTATATAACAGTGAGATCAATAAGCGGCTGTCGTTTCAGATGACTACAAACGTACTCTTAATATAAAGTTAGTATTTCGTGAAGCCGCCGAAATTTCAATAAAAGTATTTCGATTCTTTGACAGTGTATGCGGCCTGGGACGTGGTTCTGCGATACATTCTGACATGATACTGCAATCCTGTCGAAAATTCCCTGTATGTGGTGGAGGATAGTGACGTGTGACGTGTCTGTCTCATAAATCGAGAGTCCGTGACAGTACTGGCGACAGGTTAACTATACAACTGACATCAAGGAAGCCCTGGCATACTAGTAAAGCTTGGTTGGCCGTGTTCTTGAACGCAGAGTTAATAATTTCGTAGTATTTGTGTCTCGTCGAGGAGCCCTGTTGAGGACATCTGGTGTGGAATTTATGTAATTCTGCTGCGGTCAGCATACGTTTCGGTGAATGGTCCAGCATTATCTTCTGTCACGGCACTGTGCTGGTGCTCGCTGGCGTCAGTAGCGCTTTATGACTAACTATTTGGAGACGTGTGAGATGGGGCAGACATGTGCAACTTAAATAATCCGATGCACCAGATGAATTCTGTTAATGCCTGTTTAAAAGCAGCAACTTTCCCTGCTTGCAGTATGCTCTGTTTACAGTGTAATCGATAACCCTTTGTGTCCCTATAATAAAGTAAGACAGTGGTCATTAAACAAAGTGATAAATTTCCTCAAAGCCATGAAGGATCCAAGGATATTTCGCATCTTTCGCGTAATAATGTGTTGGAAGAAATTTACGGTTATGACCGCCATTTCTTTGCTAAGAAAGCTTTTGGCATTCTCTGTACCGGTCGTTACTAGTTAAGGATATCCGGCGACGGGCCACTTCGCCAAGCTTGTTACTCGTCCACTGTGATATTCATAAATTCTTACTGGAACACAGTCTAACGTAATCAAGTTAACTCTTCGTCCATTTCGACGCTCAAAAATTCATACTACAACAATACCTTCACTTTACTGTTGTCTCATTGTGGCTCACGCCAAACCGCAGGTCCTCCGAAAACCGATGTGGCTATAGTTCAGAGCATGGGTGGTCAACCTTTTTTACCTACCGCCCCTTTTGTATCTCTGTTAGTAGTAAAACTTTCTAACCACCCACCATTTCCACAGTAACAGTGATTTATAAAGTAGGGAAGTAACGTTACGTTATAAAGTTTATAAAGCAGAGTTGTAGCAAGTTAAAGTATATAACAATAATTACTCACCAAATACTTTATGGCCGGTCGAAGTGGCCGTGCGGTTAAAGGCGCTGCAGTCTGGAACCGCAAGACCGCTACGGTCGCAGGTTCGAATCCTGCCTCGGGCATGGATGTGTGTGATGTCCTTAGGTTAGTTAGGTTTAACTAGTTCTAAGTTCTAGGGGACTAATGACCTCAGCAGTTGAGTCCCATAGTGCTCAGAGCCATTTGAACCATTTTTGAAATACTTTATGTCAAAACTTATGGAAACCTAATCAAAATATCCTTAACACCCAACCGCCCACCGCCCACCATGAATGCTGCAACGGCCACTAGTGGGTGGTAAGGGCCAGGTTGACTGTCACTGGTTTAGCGCCAAATTAGTCCTCAGTAAAGGCATAATTAAATAAAGTCCTTTGCCCAGCACACTCTACTGAATTCTAAAGAACTTTCTGAAATCAGTAGCCTTGCGTCACGTTACACGCTATTATTCAATTATAAATATTTTATTTCATCTCTTTCTGCTTTTCAGTGTGGTTAGCAGACTAGACTTGCATTCGGGATGACAGCGGTTCATCCGCCTCGGGCTATCCAGATTTAGATTTCCGTATTTCCCTAAATCGCTCCTTGCAAATTCCGGGGTGGTTCCTTTGAAAAGTTACGGCCGATTTCCTTTCCCAGCCTCAACAAAAATAATTCGAAACTCTGCACTGTCTCCAATGACCCGCTGTCGAGGCGACGTTAAACCCCAGTCTTCCTTCCTTGTTTTTTCTTTCTTCTTTCAATAAGACAGTATCGTCTTAGTTAGCACACTGGACTCGCATTCGGGAGGACGACGGTTCAATCCCACGTCCGAGCTTGTACTCCGTCTCTAATGACCTCGTTGTCGATGGGACGTTAAACAGTAATCTCCCCCTCCTGTATCTTCTTACTGTTTCACCCTCTGATTCAGTAATTCATAAAATCTGCTACGTTGCTGTTGTATTATACCCTTTCGAGCGCTCAGTGTCCCAGACTGGGTGGCTGAATAGCGTTCGCATGTGTGTGTGTGTGTGTGTGTGTGTGTGTGTGTGTGTGTGTGTGTGTTTGGATCGTTACCTTATCTTAGACGCCTGAAGACATGCGCTCTGGTTAGAGACCCGACGCTAGCCTCGATTTCAAATATCTACCGGCAGACAATACATCACCGATTTCCACAGATTTACTTTATACTGTCGGCAACCCAATACCAGTGACCGTATTACACAAAGTTACCACAATGCCTTGGCGAATAAAATGTCTTTCCCGCTATGAGTAGACAAGGATTATGACGTAATTTCTTGTTCGCGAGTAAGTCGCTGTTTAGCCTCGATAGTAATTCTACTGGCTTTCGCACTTCGAGGACACGTTTAACCGTGCTAAAATTTGGAAAAGGTGATTCAAAATGGTTCAAATGGCTCTGAGCACTATGGGACTTAACTTCTGTGGTCATCAGTCCCCTAGAACTTAGAACTACTTAAACCTAACTAACGTAAGGACATCACACACATCCATGCCCGAGGCAGGATTCGAACCTGCGACCGTAGCAGTCCCGCGTTTCCGGACTGCGCGCCTAGAGCCACGAGACCACCGCGGCCGGCGGAAAAGGTGATTCCAGAATTCTATGCAGAAGTGGCATGAATTAAGGAGCACGTATGACACTGTAGGAGTTTCCTGGGGCTACAGAGGTACAGGATGTCGTTTTAATAAGGCACATGAACTTTTTTCGTGGTGGATGTGGTCTTGTGTCCGATCTGATGGTTTATACACAGAGAGTGTGTTACTACTTGCAGCAGATGACTGACACCACGCAACCTATTCGTTCACCAGACTTCAATTGGATGGAATACACACGGGACGCTTTAGGCCGAAGGACTGCAGCTCAAACATCTCATCAAATGAAGTCCCACTGTTGTTACAGCATTGGACTTGCATTTGGATTAAACACGTTTCACATACCCGCATACCTGTCCACATGCTTGGATGGTTTCGCGCGGGATTAGCCGAGCGGTCTTAAGCGCTGCTGTCATGGACTGTGCGGCTGGACCCGGCGGAGGTTCGAGTCCTCCCTCGGACATGGGTGTGAGTGTTTGTCCTTAGGATAATTTAAGTTAAGTAGTGTGTAAGCTTAGGTACTGATGACCTTAGCAGTTAAGTCCCGTCAGATTTCACACATTTTTTGGGTGGTTTCTTTCAAAAGAGCACTACTCCGCCTCTGATAACCTCGTTCTTGACAGAATGCTAAAACCTAATGTTCCTAACATCGCCTACATGGACGGTTGCTTGTCTCCGAAGGGTGCTTGTCTGTCAATGAGAGGCTACCACGAGGCATGCTGGAGGGCCTGATGCAGAAGCGGGCAGTGGTTGTGCGTCCTACACTGCATGCGCGGGCATCAAACCCTGTATTCACATTCTAAATGCCACCGATGGAGGACATATCAAGTAGTCGGGTATCTGGTACACTTTGCATGCGAATCATTGTGACGTACGTCATAATGTTGAGAGAACACATTTTGAGAAACGCCTAATTGTGGTGTTTCTTGTTGTTTGGTGCAACTAGAAGATCCTTTAAGTTATGGACATGAATGTACTTAGCCATTATGTGCAGATGTCAGTACTGAACCGAAGAGCCGGCCGCGGTGGCCTCGCCGTTCTAGGCGCGCAGTCCGGAACCGTGCGACTGCTACGGTCGCAGGTTCGAATCCTGCCTCGGGCATGGATGTGTGTGATGTACTTAGGTTAGTTAGGTTTAAGTAGTTCTAAGTTCTAGGGGACTGATGACCACAGCAGTTGAGTCCCATAGTGCTCAGAGCCATTAGAAGCATTTTGAACTGAACCGAAGAGGAAAGACATACAATTCCTCAATAATGCTGAGCGCAGTAACAAATGTGTCAGCGCTATGCTGTAATACATCTGATATATATGGCATTAACAATATTGTCAAGAAAAACTGCAGCTTGTATTTCATTGTGTTGTTCCAAGAGTGAAATGCCAAATGAGAGAATAAAATAATTACATTAGACATCAATCAGATATAAACATCTGTATTTCTCCAGTTATCTGTACCTTTTTCAAATCACATTAAAGCAATAATAATTGCATTTGAACACTTAGACGTTAATTTTTCAGTTGAACAGTGACACACCCACGACCTTAAAAATTCGAGTATGATATGGGTACATCGACAGTCAATATGCAAGCAACAAGCATCGATAAAATGTTTATCTAGAAACTAAAACAGTTACAGTTTTAACTTCAAGTGAAGAGGCATATCTAGAAAATGAACTGATACGAGGTCTGTTTAAAAAATTGATGCCTTCTATCTGGTTCCACTCCCCGACCTCCTTAATAACTTTACTATTTCATATCTCGTTTAGTTTCCAAGCTGATGTTGTCCAAACGAAAGACAGAATATTATAGATAGTTCTTTTGCAATAATGGTTGTTCATTAAAGCTTGTAATTACCTTATTTGAGACTTAATTTATGAGATTATGGATGCAACAGCTGCTAACCCTAAGCAAAATTGTCATTAATACATAATCCTAAACATTTCAAAAAATATTAACATAAAACCTTTTTATCATTAGAGAACATCGTATCATACAAAATTAAGACAGGCCAAGTTCCAACATATTCGTAATACACTACGAAACGTTGGAAGCTCAACCACAATTTTCTTCCCTTGCCGTTTATAGCAGACGTCGTAACAGCGCAGACTTATCCTTAAATAAATCTCATAGTATGAGAATTGAACATCGATATCGATTCGGCGGCAGCTCTATTCGTTTTTAACAAACCTTTGAAATGTTCCAGATATTTTCTGCAGAGAATTGTGATGGAGTGTGCCCACTTGCACGTGACAACGCCCTGCTCCTGGGAAACCTGTTCGAATACAGCTTCCTAGATTTTAAGGTTCGTGTCTTCGTAAAATAGTTGACAGTATCACACACGTGCGCCCACATAAACGCGCGTTCGTAGAAACGACACGACCCGAACCTGCGGACTTCGCGATGGGTGGCACAGCCAACCACGCATCCAGACGTTGTAACAACGAACTGTCAGACTTATTTCTTAGGCAATGATTTCGTTACTGTCGAATCTGAAGCGAGGAATTAATTCCCTTATAAATCGAAGTCTTAATTTGTAGACTGCCGTATTTCTTAGCGAAAAAATGCTACCATTGTACTATGCTTTTCACAGAATCGTTTCAAAATTCCACTCGATGTTACTTTGGAACGCTTTAAAATTTATGACGGTCGTATAACTCGAACAAAGAAATAAAGTTGGAAGGCACTGACTGTCATCCCAGAGAAGGTCTAGCAGTCGTCACACAAGAGCGCAATAAATACTGCGTGCAATGGACTCAGCTGCAGGTGGAGTTAAAAGCGTGAGTGCTATTTTAATAATTTTCAGGTTGCATTGTCTGGGGGTTGTTAAAAATAACCCTTTAATAATATTTGTTTCCTTCAAAGCACACCACACTCTGTTTACGCATTTACTCTCGCGGTGTCTTATTCACCTCACTAAGTCACCCTCGAAAGCTTCTTTTTAATGTACTTCACTGTCCGTGGCGAATTTTTCTTAATGTCAGCAGTAGTGTCAAGAAAAGTGCACTTACAGCACTGATTTTAATTTTGGCAACAAGAGAAAGTCTCTTGGCGGGAGATCTGAAAAGCATCGCCAGGGAACGAGAGTAATCGGAATTTTATACACAAAAATCGTAAACAGACAAAGCTGAGTGAGGAAGCACATTGTCGTTCTGAAAGCACCATTAATTGTCTTGCTACAACTGTGGTCTCTTTTTATTTCATTTGTCGCTTGAAATACCTTGCAGTGTAATGCGGTTGGATGTTTGACCCAGACGTAAAAATTCTAAATGCACAGTTCCACTGACATAGGAAAAACTTATAAGTTACTGTTTGACATTAGATCAGAACAATCTTGCTTCTTTGGGGTGCTAATATTCTGTTATGACTGGACTTTTATCTCAGCGACGTAGCCGTATATGACTCTCTTCTTGTTATGATCCGTTGCCTGAATATTTCGTCATTGTTATTTTGATTAAGAAATTCGTTACAAACGTTCACTCGGTGTTCTTTCTGTTCTTCAGTCATAAAACAAAGTACAAACTTAGCATAAATTCAACTTGTGTTCAGTTGAGATTCTAACCTCGTCTTCGAGTTCTCTGCAGCTGAACAACGGTTGATGTGCACCAGATCATCGATTAGCTGAAAGTGAGGTCTTCACAGTTGAACTCGAAGACCTTCCGGGTCGACGGTCACCTTGAATTGATTGGCGACCAATCTGAACACGAAAAACCATACGGGACAGTGCACTCATCCTGCAGCAAGAGCGTTGCAAACTTTCTTCAACGGTGGAAATGTTCCCGCAAATGTTTTCTCAGCTTTCTCTCAAAATTTCACATTGCATCGTTGCTCTCGCATGCTAAATATTGAAATAATAGTCACGATCATAGCTCTGTCTTTCGTTTGGATAACATCAGCTTGGAAACTAAACGAGATATGAAATAGTAAAGTTATTAAGGATGTCGGGGAGTGGTACCAGCGAGAAGGCAACAATTTTTTAGACAGATCTCGTATCAGTTCATTTTCGAGATACGTCTCTTCACATTAAGTTAAAGCTGAAACTATTTTAGGTTCTAGATTACATTTTATCGATACTTGTTGCTTGCATATTGACTGTCGATGTACTCATATCCTACGCAGATTTTTAAGGTCGTGGGAGTATCACTGTTCAACTTTTATGTATGCATGTAGTTCTCTCTTCCGATTATACGTATTTGACTTTGAGAGCCACATAACGCCGATAGACATTTCTTATAATTAACCATACACTAGCCAGCCAGAACATTATGACCAACGACCTACTATCGATACAAACCCGTCCAGGCGGTAGCAGCGTCACCTGGCGAGGGATGACTGCTAGTCAGGCACACGCACGGTACATGTAGTATCAGTGAGCGTGCTGTCCGTGTGTAGAATGTGGAAGACGTGCTACCCGTCTGAGTTTGACCGAGGGCAGATTGTGACGGCCCGGAAGCTCGACAAGAGCATTTCGGAAACTCCCCGACTTGTCGGGTGTTCAAGGAGTGCTGTGGTGAGCAGCTGACGACCCATGTATGTGCCAATGTTACATCACGACATCGGCAACTACGACTGAAATGGGCATGTGGCCATCCTGCACTGGACGTTGGTGCAGTGGCAGGGCGTTGTATGGTCTGATGATTCCTGATACCTTCTTCATGATGCCGATGGGAGGTCGCGAATCCGTCGTAGCTCCTTGTCACCTGCACGGTGGGACGGAGACAAGCTGGTGGCGTCTCCATTATGCGACATTCACGTGGGCGTCGACGGGAACACTGGAGCTCGTGCAAGGCACCATTACAGCCAAGAGGTATCGTACACTGGTTGCAGACCACGTACACCCCTTCATGACGATTATGTTTCCCGACGGCAGTGACATTTTTCATCAAGATAATGCGCCATGTCTCAAGGCCAGGAGTGTGATGGAGTGGTTCCAGGAACACAGTGTCGAGTTCCAGTTGCTGTGCTGGACCCCCAACTCGCCAGACATGAACGCGATCGAACACATCTGGAATGTCATTGAACACGGCGTCACAGTTTATCGTCCCCTTCCCCGGACTTAACGGGGATTAGGTGACTTGTGTGTGCAAATGTGGTCTCAACTCCCTCCAGCGACCTACCAAGACCTCATTGCTTCCATGCCACGACGCGTCACCGCTGTCATTCGTGCCAAAGGTGAACATAACGGCTATTAGGTAGGTGGTCATAATGTTCTGGTTGATCAGTATATATCAGGTGTGTAATTTTAGAGTAAATCGATCCAGCACTCGTGTACTGGCCATCGTTTACGATAAATTCCCCAGTAACGCCTACGGTGAGCAAGGATTTCCTTTCGGTTGACACCGTTACTGAACACTCGTGGGGACGTTGCAGCGTACCGTTTTAAAATTTAAGATTACCGGTGAATTAACAGTTCTTAAAAATTGAAAACGTGCTGTACTATGGAATATCTGAATATTACTCTTGCAAGAAAGTCTTCCGAATGTTTCTTATTCTGTATTGTATGATTACGTGATAGCGGAACAAACACTGGTAGCAGTTACTTCTGTAAAATATCTGGGAGTATGCGTACGGAACGATTTAAAGTGGAATGATCATATAAAATTAATTGTTGGTAAGGCGAGTACCAGGTTGAGATTCATTGGGAGAGTCCTTAGAAAATGTAGTCCATCAACAAAGGAGGTGGCCTACAAAACACTCGTTCGACCTATACTTGAGTATTGCTCATCATTGTGGGATCCGTACCAGATCGGGTTGACGGATAGAGAAGATCCAAAGAAGAGCGGCGCGTTTCGTCACAGGGTTATTTGGTAACCGTGATTGCGTTACGGAGATGTTTAGCGAACTCAAGTGGCAGACTCTGTAAGAGAGGCGCTCTGCATCGCGGTGTAGCTTGCTCGCCAGGTTTCGAGAGGGTGCGTTTCTGGATGACGTATCGAATATATTGCTTGCCCCCTACTTATACCTCCCGAGGAGATCACGAATGTAAAATTAGAGAGATTCAAGCGCGCACGGAGGCTTTCCGACAGTCGTTCTTCCCGCGAACCATACGCGACTGGAACAGAAATGACAGTGGCACGTAAAGTGCCCTCCGCCACACACCGTTGGGTGGCTTGCGGAGTATAAATGTAGATGTAGATGTAGACAAAGAATTAAAATGTGTAATTTTTACCTCCAGAAAATATGGTTCATAAGTTCTGGTTTCCTAATTACGGATTGAAGATAAACACCAACATTTGGTGAATTAGTTACACAGCCTTTGTTCGCACCAAGGGTTTGTTTCAAAATTAAAGAGTAGTGTATAATTGTCGGTAACCATGCAAATGTTCCAGCCATTACACGGAAAAAGTTATATTTGTGCTTTCTGATACAGAAGTCACATTTAAAATCTTTCAAAGTATTATCGTCGACATCTGAACAAAGCTCATTACACAAGCGAAAGCAACCGATGCAGTATAGGAGTATCAGTTGACGACAGTTGTTGCAGTGAAAGCACTCCTCGTCCTCTTCATATTCAGCTAATGAGTCTTACGATACGTTTTCATCAAGGCTTGAATCGGAGTCTTCGTCACCATGATGTTGCCGTTTCTTGGCGCTTTGCTTCTTTCTTGCGAACAGCTTTCTTTTGGTAGGTCCAGGTGTTGGAGGTCTATTAGACGCCTCAAACGGAGCTACAGGAGCAGGTTTTGTTGAAGGTGGTGGCTTTCCTGTAGTCTTGGCACTTGCTTTCTTTTTTCCTTGAGGCAGAGGCTGCACCAAAGCCTATTTCCAAATTGGTTCAAATGGCTCTGAGCACTATGGGACTCAACTGCTGAGGTCATTAGTCCCCTAGAACTTAGAACTAGTTAAACCTAACTAACCTAAGGACATCACAAACATCCATGCCCGAGGCAGGATTCGAACCTGCGACCGTAGCGGTCTTGCGGTTCCAGACTGCAGCGCCTTTAACCGCACGGCCACTTCGGCCGGCGCCTATTTCCAGGGAGATGATGTCAACACTGCTGCTTTATTTGCTCTTGGTGATGGGTTTGCTGTTGGAAGTAGAGTAGGCGAGCTGACTTCGAAAATAGAAACCGCTGTTTCTTCCATTACAGTAACTGCAGTCGACAATGTGGTGCTGCTGTAGCTTCTGAGGCCTTATCAGCATTTGATGCTGGTTACTCAGGAGTAAAATCCGTAAATGAAGAAATCAGGGGGTCACAAGAATAGATCCCACATTTTTTTAACTATTTGCAGCCACTTCCATTGTTGCGGCTACCTGTCAGTGGACCAACGTCTCTGTCTCTCACACACTGGAAAGGTGGCATCAGGAATAAAATCAGAACATTTGTTTGTATTAATTTCGGGTACCCGAAATAGTGCAAACTATTACAACCCAGCATGAAAGACCATCCTTTACTTCTGTTGATGTACAGTCTAATCATTAAGTGAACGATGGACGACAGTTTTATCAATTAGATAAGAAAGAGCATGCTTAGAACTACTGCCTCAAATGAAATACTTTGAAAGGAAAGACCTCCAACTGAACTCTGTAAAAAATGGTTATACTGACTACAGTGCAAAAAAAGTTGTGGAGAATGGAACGTTTAACAGCACCGGCACCAAACTCACAATGGCCTATCAGAATTACCCTTGCTATTGGTTATCGGAGCGAGCTGCACAGTGCAGCTCCATTCGAGGGAGATATTCAGCTACCTGGAATTAGGCAACCACCTGAAATGTGGGCACTTTATCCTATGCTCTTTCTTTGGTCAACGTCTCAATGGAAATGGCTTGCCACTGACGTCCAAAGACTTTCATGTATTGTACTTCGTCTGTACGTGTCTCGGTGGCAAAGGGGATAGGTGTTAGTCAACAAATCTAAAGATATACGGTTAAAACCTCAGACGGTGCAAACATTTCCTTATGATACTGATCGCTTCTTTCATCTTTGGCAATGACTTGTTATTGTGAGAAATACTACGATGCACCGTGGTTGGTAATCCATGTGAAACTGTACGTCTCCCTGTAACTGATTGGTTGAATTAGTTCAGAAGTCGGAAGATGGCAAGGACATACCACCTTCTTTAGACCATACCTATTAAAACAATGAGATGTTCAAACCAGCCGGGTCGAGGGCAGCCCTACCTTTATGTGGAAATTATTCAAATATTGATTTCTAATGAATACCTGTGACATTTATTTGTTGCTGTTGCTGAGAACAGAAGTAAAGTTTCAAAGGCGACTCCTATCGACAGCGTGTGTTGTTTCATAAATCACCATTAGGGCCGGCATCAGACGGTCGATACTTTACTATTCTCTCGTTTTACGAGATACTGCACAGATTTTTAAGAATTGATCAGTGCGCGGGAACTCAGTCTGGTATACGAAATTATATGGTACAGTTTGAACTACGCTGTAAAGCGAAAATGTTCGGTACAACAGTAAAAATTATTCCTTCAGCTGGATTAGAATTAGCAACGTTCACTACTAATGTGAACACGAGGACGAATCGTTAAGACGGGAAATCATAAACCCTCTTGACAAGAGTAACATCCAGAGGTTTACATTACTTTGAGAAAGCAATTTTCGTTCATAAATTATATAACAGGAACCTGTTCAGCTGGCTCATGTGTTTAACAGTAACATACTCCATAGCCAGGAAACTGATCGAAATGGTGTAGTGTCTGGCATCCGTGGAGCAAACCGTATTCCGATAAATTAAATATTTTAGCTATCCTAAGAGATAGAAAGTTAAAGGAAAGGGAATCAAGAATTTAAGATTAGAGCTTTACATTTCGACGACGTCGAGACGGAGAAACAGTACGAAATGGACTGGGATGCGAAACCAAGTTAGTTGTGCCTCTTTTTTTCGCCATAATATATTTAGTGAAACCATGTGAAAATTAATGCAGACTCCAAAAATATTTCAGTATCGTTGTTACACTTTCTAACAAAGCTGTACTTTCAACGATTTCAATAGAAAGGAAAGTCGATATATATATATATATATATTTTTTTTTTTTTTTTTTTTTTTTTGACAACTCAGGAGTCGATTCAAGGAGTGCATGAAATTTTGATCCAGCAGTACCAGTAGACATCAGATAATACTTGAAGCAGTACCAACGTGTTAGGAAATTGAGACATTATTAGAAGCCAGAGTTATGGGCCCGGAGAAAGCCTATAAACTGAATGGCCCGAGGAGCAGCGCCGCGTTTCCCAAATAACACACTGGCCTCTAGCTTGAGGTTACGCATTGGTTACGCTCGATGAAAGGATCTCCTCGGAGATGGAGCATTACACCTCTGCTGTGTATAAAAGTGTTTCACCTGCGGGCACTGATCACATTCCTCGTAAGAGTATACGGGTTTATATGAAGTCCTGTCAAGCTCAAAACTGGTAGAGTACACGCGCGGTGGCTGTGCAAGCGGCATGATTTACATATTAATACACAATGAAACCCAATAAAAAACTTTTTGCTGTTCATTTCGTATAAAATTTAATCTGCGCACTTCCTCGCTCGAGTACGGTAGTAAGATAGCCAAAAACAGTTCCGTACGTCAAGAATGTGCATACAAAGCGGTTTTTAAAAAGATTGTAGGAATATCTACATCCACATCTACATACATACTCCGCAGGCCACCGCACGGTCTCTCTTCACGTGACACAATAAGTACTTTGCTTCCTCCCAAGTATATCTCTTGAAAAGACCGTGACGGTAAAAAAAAAGCGATATTCGAGCTCACACGTAGGCTGACCACCAATAGTTTTTCCCGCGGACCATCGTCACTGAAATAGGAAAAGTGGGAAATGGCAGTGGTACACAACGTACCCTCCGCCACACACAAGACAAGAAAGCGAGTTAATACTGCATTGCAATCCAGTTCTGAGCTATGGCGAAGGTTTCAAATCTCTAGCTCATATGGAAATCACATATTGCACGGTCATCCATTTACGCTTCTAGCTCATAAAGTAAAATTTATACCGAACAGACAGACAAGAAAGCGACATACCAAAAACATCGTAAAAAATAGAGAAACTTTAGGATGGTAGTGTTAATGCTTCAGACGTTCTCCATAGTATCTTTCCCCCCTCCCCCTTGCACTTGAATAGATCGTACAGAACGTTCTTACAACCCCGTGTATTTGTCAGACAAGTCCTTCTTTGGATTGAATGCCGGTGCTGACCCTTCGCGTGAATTTCTGCACTTTGTCCTTTTGTGGTATCTTCGTATTGATAACACCAAGTCTCGTCACCTGTGATGATTTTTACTAAAAAATAATTGTCCGCGTTTTGCATTTCGATCAATTCGCGCCTGACGTCCGTGCGTCGTTGCTTTTGTTCGGGAGTCAAGGTGTACGGGACAAAAGTTGCTAACATTTTTCTCTTCTTCGAAACATTCTAGAGAATGTCTTTATCGTTGTGATTTGTGACATAACAACGTCGACACACTACGTCCGCTCGTCCACTGCTTACAATCGACTGTTCGAAAGCACATCTGTTGTTTACAGTTCAGGGTGCTATTGTAGCTACTGTGCTGACGTCGCTTATACGCCAGGAATAAAATCAATCTCGTAACTTGGAAGAACGCCATACATTTATCATTGAATGATCTTGGTTACATGTATATTTCTGATTACTATACGCCTTTGCTCCATTCAAGGAGTACTTTCCTGACATCGGAACAAATAGCAGACCAGATGCTCATAGCCAACTAAAACCGAAAATATTTATTCAGTGTCGACCAGTCTTTGACTGATGAATTAATTTTTTGCAATAATGTGACCATACACATACTCTCTAATATCCTGGAGAGCCACAACAACAACAAACTCTCGTGTCTTGGAAGTTAACTGCTACCCACAGTAAAAATGACTCCGCTGCAGTGATAACTAACGGTTGAATGTTCGTTCAGTTTATGTTAATTTTGCGCTAATGAAGAACAGTCTTATTTTTAAACCCCAGTACAGAATCAAATGAAGTCTTGAGTCTCGCTGATGGTAATAAAATTTACTGCTTCCCACATTTACGGTGATGGAAAAAGTACACAACTTTTAACAATGTGTTGTGGAGAAACGGCATCTTTGGCAAGCAAAATGGAACAGCCTTTCTTATAAAATCTAAACTTCCAGTACACACTGGGTTTCGAACGAAATCTGCCATTCGGACAACGCATTGTGAGACTGAGATAAGATCATACAGTGGGCCATGCCGAGAGTGTTTCACTTGCATCTATCTGCAACCTGAGCTGTCCCGGTGCTCGTCATTCCAAGGGAAATACCACTAAATCGAGTGCTCTGCAAAGAAATACCATCTTAGAACTGCTTCCTAATAGCTAGCTGAAAAGCCTCCGTAGGATAGGTAGACTGGCTCAGTACCTGACAGGTTGATGTTTTGCGTAAGTCTCTAAGGCGTGCAGGAATACTTCATGTGTAAAAAAATACCAACAGTGGGTTCAAATTGAGCTTTATATCCGTTCTAGTACGCAGTTTCAATATCTCACAAAACTATTCTCACGCATCCGGGGGCCAGAATTTCACTGCACTGCCTTGTTAACAGCATGCGCCCGTGGCTGCGCCACACTCAAACCCTACCATCATCTCTTACCAATTGAACCTGGAACTCATCTGGCCAGGCCACGGCTTCCAGTCGTCTAGGGTCCAACCGATATGGTATCGAGCCCAGGATAGGCGCTGCATGAGATGTCACGTTGTTAGCAAAAGCACTCGTGTAGGTCGTTCTGCTGCCATAGCCCATTAACGCCATAGTTCGCCGCACTGTCTTAGCAGATACGTTCGCCGTACGTCCCATATTAATTTCTGCGGTTACTTCATACAGTGTTGCTTGTCTGTTAGCATTGACGACTCTGCGCTAACACCGCTGCTGTCCATCGTTAAGTGAAGGCCGTGGTGAGAGGTAATGCGTGAAATTTGGTGTTCCCGGCACACTCTTGATACTGTGGATCTCGGAATATTGAATTCCCTGATGATTTCCGAAATGGAATGTGCCGTGCATCTAGTTCCAACTACCATTCCGCGTTCGAAGTCTGTTACTTCCCGTCGTCATAATGACGTCGGAAACCTTTTCGCATAACTCATTTGAGTACAAATGACAGCACCACCAATGCATTGCACGATTTATCGTGCAAAATGATCCATGGCACATGAGAGTAACTAACTATACCTTGTGTACACGATACTACCGTCATCTGTATATATGCATATCACTATCCCCTGACTTTAGCCACCTCACTGTAGCTGTAACATAAATTCAGTTGTGTAATAAAAATATGTACTGCAAATTCGTTGGATTGAAGGAAAGATTTCTTATCCTGACAACTATTCCAGCTCTGAAAGCGTCGAGTGGATACATCTAGTAATATTATTCCGATGCGAAGAAGCCGATCGCACAATACGTCACCTTAACTTACTGCGTATGGTATTGATTCCAAAGTAACTAATGCATTATAAGGACAACAATTCTGTGGTTCACCAGATGATACAGAAACAATTAGTAATGACGGTGGTATAAAGAACCAGTTTATACAACCCACACGTACTGGAGAAGAGACTGTATCGGGCTCGAACTGGATTCCCTTGTTCACCGGACCAGCCGGACAATCGGAAAACACGTGCCGCTGTCAGCCCCTTTGTTCTTTTACCATTTCAGAACGACTCGCTTTCTGATGGCAAAATTCGAACACTAAGAAGTCCTCTGCTTCTCTCTGACGTCGTTGGATGGCCAGACGAAGATTATTCGTCCCGCGAAAAAAGAATCCGGTGGTCAGATGCGAAACAATGTGCCGAACACATGAATCATTGCTAAACTGATCAGCTCTCGAATTGATTTATCTCTATCAGCGGCCACAACGCGCTCAGAATTCACAATGAGTGGATGCAGACAATGGGAATACTCGAGTCGCTATCTTCCTAAATTAAAATGTGAACTCTGTGGCACGTGACATTTGCCGAAAACAATCGCTTCTTTGCCTTTGGTACTTTCCCCACCTTCCAGTGGTGGTTGTAGTCGGCGGTATAAGAGTTATCAAGTGTACCCACAACTTCATATAAGCTTTCAAACCTTTTTTTATTTTGTAGAGATTTCTATGGTGAGACGGTATCACTGTGAAATATTGTAATGCTGGGACTTACTGCTCTCGAGATTCTCGTACGTAAAAGCAACGTGCGCTGAGTGAATCTAGACTTTATTATCTTTGGGTATTTCAGTTGATGGAAATAGACTAAACTAATCGAGTACATAAACATGAGTATTTGTTTTTTCTTCTTCTATTCGTTCCTATACTATGCACCTGAGAACGACGAAATTTTGGCGAATTGTTGTGCGCACCCCCACGAAGGTTTCTGTGGGGTAAGAGCCACCTAAAACGTATAGGAGTCGAGATGAAGTGGAGATGACATAGAAGCTAAAATCAGGAACACCTGGAGCAATGTCTATCAAGTTTTGTATTTATATGACTCATCATTTTTATAATTATTTGTAAAAAATTTGTGGGCTAGTGTACCTCAACAACCCAGAGGGGTAAGGGTGGAGGCGAGAAGACGTGACACGAAAAAATATTCGATATCGACCGCTACTGGCATCAGATGCATAATTTTCGGAGTCGATATGCAAAGACAGAGAGAGAATGTCTCTGTAACGCCTGAAGGGATTTTTACCCATAGTGGTACATATACTATCTGCGAAAATTAACTGTGACTGCAAGAGATCCCTAGTAACCATATGGCTGAGGCTTTGGGGTGAAAAAGGACGACAGAAAAGCATAAACAACGCCTGGATACATGTCAGCCAAATTTGGTATATAATTGACTCATTAATCGTATAAAAATACTGTGGGTGTAAGATATTCCTACTATCGCTAAGAGTGGGGTAGACGATGAGAAAGGGTGACATTTGGAAACGTCTGAAAACGATCTGTTAATATTTCTTTCCTGCAAGTAGTTGACTTGGAGTACTTTAAAAATATGAAGCGCTGTTCAGTGCATCGACCACATCGTGCAAATAAACATTGCAGCGAGCCAATAATATTGCCAGCGTGTTTCGGGACCGAAGACTATGCCACACGGGTCAATAGCACAGATACATTTAATGTCCTCCTTAGAGTCGCATGGTGTAAAACGGCGGTGAATCAGACAATTTCCAGTGACAGTTCTTTTCCTCGAAACGACAATTAGCTACTCGCAAAAGTACAAGTTTTCTTAGAATTCATATGAAATTGCAGGGTGAAATTTGCTAAAGATACGGATGAAATACGTGTAAAATATGTGCGACGTATGTTAAATGTATGTCAAATATAAATGCGTATGAAATATATATAACACATGCATACACTTTGTCTGGGTTTACCTACTTAGAAAGAAAAAGAGGCACTGCAACGCATCCCGGGCATTTAGAACCAAAACTAACTAATGGCCTGATCATTCTTACCACCAAAATATACACATCTTGCTTTCATAGTTTATCATGTGTATTTTCCAGCTTCTTCAAACAGTATAATCCAAATAAGTACTTGCATTCACAAATAAGACTTTATTATTTCACGTATTTTGTCTATACCCCGAAAGCTATCTTAGAAACGTCATATCGGCATCACCTTTGTAGACTACATACAATTACTCCACGTCACGCTAAGGAATAGAACTTTTGGCGTTTCGTCAACTATACAGTAACACGTGTACACTCTGAGTGATATTATTTCATGACTTTGACGTAATTACAGTCTATCTACTTCATAATCGTAGTTCACTTTTTGCATTAATACAAGGAAAATAAACCTGCACCATTCAACCAGAACTGACAGAGCATTACTTGTGGCGAAACTCACTCTCTGCACTGAATTCCACAAGTTATACGTTCGCATTGTTATTATACCGTACCATAAAAGTATAAAATCAGTAGCGAATGACATTCTTAACTAGAAGGTAGACGGAATAAAATGGTTTTAAGGTACCGTGTCGCGTTGAATTCAGTGACACTAAAGACGGAGCACAAGCTCCAATCGAACATGCGCGAGACTGGATGTCAACCTCATCTGTTTTTAAGGAACTGTCAGCGGAAGCCCGAAGTTATTTAGTAAAACCACAAGTTTTATAAATAAGAAACACTGGATAAGGTTCTGAACACCACTCCTCTCGATAATGAGTACATTGTTGTAAGCACTGCACCACTGCCCACACTAAAAACCGTTAGATACATCACCGAGTTGTTTATTTATCTGTTATTGCACATTCGCACATTCCATTCGCTAAGTATTGTGTTACGTGTAAATATTCAGTATTGATAACTGTTGAGTGCTTGTAGGGTGTGGTATTTTTGAAGATGATGACAGTACGTCAAACGTGAGACCTAGTGCCTGTAGATAGTGCTCTACTCTCGAACAGGTCAGCCGAGCTTGAAGTCTACCAGGTAAAAAGATAATCATCAACGTCACCTTAAGTCCTCACAGCATAAGACTCTCAGAGAGAATTGAAATTTAACACACAAATCGACACACGAAGTATGCGCCATCAACTTTTCACCGCTTGTCCGTTAAACTGGTGCGATGAAATTTTCTTCCACCATCAGGTTTCGAACCGGCACGCTTCGGATCGGGCACCAATGCCCCTTTCGACTGCGACCACGCAGAGATACTTTCCATCAGCGAATGGAAAGGCAAAGAAGTCACCATCAGCTACAAACTGCAAGTGATTCGCAGACTGTAGCTGTGGATGCAGAAATAAGTGTGAAGGCGACGACACAAATTCTAATTCACTTAGACTGTAACGACAAAATTTGGCGCACTCGCTTCGTTGCCAGAGATTGCATAATGCCGCGTTTGGTGACTGGCGCGGTCCGATGGCTCCGCCTCATTACACAGTGCGGTCCAGATGTATGGTCGGCATTACGTCGATCTGAGCCCTGTAAGCAGTCGTGGACATAAGAACAGCCTGTCCAATCAGCGTGTTGGAATCGTGTAAACCTGGTGAGACAAACGACGTGGTCGTGCGGGCCCTCCCACGCCAGTCTCCCCTTAACAGCTTCCTAAATCAACGGCCACCTAACTAGGACAATGCCGACCAACGTGCATGGAGGCATTCCATTCTTATCCGATACATACTGTCTGCCGACGCCGACGCAGGCGCCAGGTCTGGCGACCTCCAACTCAGTTTCCACTATCTGTGTTGTGCCGCTTGTTCTGCTGTTCTGCCCAACCCGTTCCGAACTGCAAGTCCTTTTCCGTTTCTCCATAATCACTGAGGTGCTTTTTCTTTTAGGATGTGGGGAAAGGTGCAACTCATCAGTCTTCTGACTGGTTTGATGCCACCCGCGACGATTGCCTGCCTTGTGCCTCCCAAAGTGGCACCTACAATTTGTGCCTTCTACGGTTCCCTGTAATATTATGTTGCTATTTCTTCTTTCTTTACTCCGATCATATTTTCAACGCAGTCATCGTAACAAATCTATAGGCCAACATTGGATATTTTTTGAAAATCGTCAGTTAGTTTTTTAGCTTACATTTACTTTCGTTTATTCTTCATAAGATTATCCGTACACAAAAAATTAGATACTTCTACGAGTACTGGACACATTTGGTAATACTACATGTTGTGTCGTATCGATGAAGATGCCGCCGAAGATTACAATGTAGTTGGTATAATTGCTGTTTCTTAAATGGTTCACATAAACGTAGAAAAAACATCATCTGTCTTAACTGCATTTTGTATAGATTCCACCTTATTTTACTGTTCTAAATGACACACAGAATTTTTGTCTACCTCGGAGGTATCACATTTCATTTTACAATTTTCCTTTCTCTTCTCACGTGTTCCTCTTTTATAAGTACCTCATGGTGGCGTCGCCGAAAAGTGCTGTAAGAAATACTATAAGATAAAATAGGATAACTGCAATCTCGACGAAAATGTTGTTTGTATGAGTTAATAGTGATCACCGTCCTATTTACGGGTTTTATGTCCTGTATCGTAATCTCAGCAAAATGTAATATGTGTTTACGGATTTACTGGGAACTCGGTGACCCTCTGTAATTAGTATCGAGTTTATTAAACTGGCATCGCATGAAGGGTGAGGACTAAGCTATCTGTTTCTAGCATCATACCCAAGGTTGATCGCGGTCCTCTGGTTTGGAACAGAGTGGAAAGTCTAAACCACAGGCTCAGACGACTTTGCGACGGTATCTGATGTGAATTTCTCGACCTCCGGTGTCAGGTAGAGAATTGTAGGTTTCCCCTTAATAGGTCAGGCTTACACCACACTCAGGAAGCAGCTACTGGGGTAGCAGAGTACGCGTGGCATGCGCACGGGGCTTTTTTAGGCTACAGAAATTCTCCCTTATGATCAAAGACGATTTGCCTCATAAATTAGCCACAATCTCCTCAGAGAACGTTCGTCGTCGCAGATCAGAGATACGAAAAGTTAGTATGATTTCAGTAAACTGCAGGAGCATACAAGGAAAGGTCCCAGAATTAGTATCGCTTACTGAAGGTTATAACGCACAGTAGCTGAGTGGTCAGCGCGACAGAATGTCAATGTTCGATTCCCGGCTGGGTCGGAGATTTTCTCCGCTCAGGGATTGGGTGTTGTGCTGTCCTACTCATCATCATTTCATGCCCATCGACGCGCAAGTCGCCGAAGCGGCGTCAAATAGAAAGACTTGCACCCATCGAACGGTCTACCCGACGGGAGGCCCTCGTCACACGACATTTATTTTTAGCATTAGGAACAGAAAGTTAATTGAAACCAGACATGAATGACAACGAATCCCTAAGTTCAGATTGGAATATTTATCGTAAGGATAGGTCAGTCGCCAGTGGTGGCGGCGTGTTTATTGCAGTAAAGAATTAGATAAAATCTAGTGAGGTTGTCACGGATTCCGAATGTGAATTAATCTGGATGAAGTTAAGTGTCAAAGATCGGTCAAAAATGGTAATCGGATGCTTTTATAAACCGCCTGGGTCAGTAGCTCCATGAAGAAATGGCTTATAAGGCGCTTGGTCTACCGATTCTTGAGTTTGTTCATCTGTCTGGGACCCCTACTAGATAGTGCTGACAGAAGACAGAGAGAAGATACAGCGGTAGCGTTCTCGCTTCCCACGCCCGGGTTCCCGGGTTCGATTCCCGGCGGGGTCAGGGATTTTCTCTGCCTCGTGATGGCTGGGTATTGTGTGCTGTCCTTAGGTTAGTTAGGTTTAAGTAGTTCTAAGTTCTAGGGGACTGATGACCTAAGATGTTAAGTCCCATAGTGCTCAGAGCCATTTGAACCATTTTTTTAGAAGATACAGCGAAGGGCGGCGCGTTTCGTCAAGAGATCGTTTAGTCGATACAAAAGCGTTACAGAGATGCTCGACAAACTCCATTGGCAAAGTGACAAGAGTGGCGTTGTGCATCACGGAGAGATTTACTGTTGAAATTTCGAGAAAGCAATTTCCAGGAAGAGTCAGACAACATATTACTTCCCCCAACATACGCCTCACGTAATGGTCATGAGGAGAAAATTCGAGACATTAGAACCAATACAACCATTCTTACCACGTGCTATTTGCGAATGGAACAGGGCTGGAGTGTTCAGTTAGAGGTACAAAAAGTACTCTCCACTACACACCATTCGGTGACTTGCGGAGTATGCTGTAGATGTAGATTGAGATCTAATCCATCAATCCCTTGCAAGATTGAATCGACTGCTGCGGAGATATCATGAGTTAAGAGAAGTCGAGGGATTAGCAATGAAATGCCTTTTTTAAAAATGGTTCAAATGGCTCTGAGCTCTACGGGACTTAACTTCTAAAGGTCATCAGTCCGCTAGAACTTAAAAATACTTAAACCTAACTAACCTAAGGACATCACACACATCCATGCCCGAGGCAGGATTCGAACCTGCGAGCGTAGCGGTCGCGCAATTCCAGACTGTAGCGCCTAGAACGGCTCGGCCACCCCGGCGGGCTTGCCGTTTTTACTCGGCCAATGCTTTGATCTACACTCGCGCTCCCCAACCAACGATTTTTAGAGGAAATATTATAAAAAGGCATTCAAAAATAAATGACAAATATTTATGACGTAAATACGATGTGAAAATCAGATTTCATTTGATTCTGTTCTGATAGTTGTCTGCAAAATTTGCCTATTAGGAATAATGCTTTGGAAGTGCCAAATTTTCCATTCGGTTTCAGTAGGAGGTCGTATATGATGTCGGTGTATCGCAATGAGTAATAAAATACGTGCGTCCACGAATTTTAGAAATACTGCTATGAAAACTGAAACTGTTACAAACATACTTCACTATGGAGGTGTAAAGAGGACATTTTTTTAGTACGAAAAAGAAGCTTCAGTATTTGTAATAATGTATGTAAAGTCTTCCAGCCGTCTTTAGTTTTCGGAAACGCTTTTTAGCTCAACATTGCATCTGAGGAACTTTTATGCAGGGTTTCCGATAAATGACGGAAACACATGATAAGACGTTCCGTTAATAGAGTGACGTCTTAAACTAAGAGTCTTGGTTTCAGAAATTTACTTTGCTTCAGGGAATTGGCTTTCAGTGTTTAAAGACACTGAGAAAATTCATTTCAGTTTCTCGAATCGCCATATGGACGTTTCTTGTCTGTGTAGTTCGTTACCCGAAAATATTACTGAAATGTGGAGAATGCAGTATTTCAGATTTATTTTTTTTAGCATAACTAATAGGTAGAATAAGTGAGTAGGAAGAAAGAAAATGACGTGATGGTAGGAATGAACTGGATATGTTCGGTTAGCAACAAGAATAACTTGGGTGGTTTGCCTTTTTTTAGCAGCAAGAACTGGTGTGCTGTTTCAGGAGAAACTCTTATTTTAGTGCTGTATGTGAAACTATATCGTAACGGAAATGAGTGCGTGCTAGCCCTTAAAGTACTGGTACAGCTTCTGAAAAATGTTCAGAAGCTTCAGTCTGATTTTGTACAGCGTGAACCGTTGAGCAATGATGATATCGTTTTAAAAGTCAGTGCCATATGCACATATTAACAACAAGGGAATATTTTGAAAATAGAAAAATATTTTTACTGTTACTGTCCTTCACAAGGGCACATCTCTTTTGATTATGAAGTGAGTACCGTGGCATATTGTAAATGCATTTGGCTCTCATTGCAGATTTAGGTTTTTTATGATTTCCTAAATCACTTCAGAGGGATCTCGACTAGGTTACTAGATGAATCGATTGTCAATGTCGTACTCCATCTTTGTGCAGCACTGTCCCCATTGACCTCGACATCGACGTGATGCTGAAGCATAGATTAGTTTCATTTTATATTTTTCTTTTATGTAGGTAAAACTGTAGTACAACTGGGCACCAACACATTACTATCTTGTGGGACACAAAAAATTAATGAGGTATAAAAGTGGCTTCTGTGTCCTCGCTGTCATTAACGAAGGAAGTCTACCGTTTAAAATCCTGTCTACATCGAGGTCATTGGAGACTGATCTTGGCAAAAACACACGAAAAAGATCGGGAAACAGGACAGGGGTTTGAACCGGGCTCCTCATGAAAACGAGTTCACTGTGTTACACTTCACTCAGTCATCACTCTCGGGCTGAATGTTGACCAAATATTGGTTCATGCCACCCGTGTGGCTAATGTTTCCATCGAGATAACGTACACATTCACTTGATGCTTTCTTTTGGATACTCTGCTGTTCACAGCGGAAACAGTATATAAAGCATCCGCGCGTGCGCCGAAGTCAAAAACGAAACTTGGCTGGAATGATGCTGGTGAGACACAGGGTGGGTGCTGGACCGCATGAAACAAGACGTCCTTGCAACGCCGTGCACCAGATTTAGTGCGCGATGGCATTGTGTCCGTGTGTGGGTGTGGCCTTTCGACTATCATCTCGTTAGAAAGTTAACATCTTTAATAGAGGCATTCATTACGGTGCGTGCGCTGCGCCAAACGTTTCCGGATGAATCATAACTCTCCAGGCAGCCGGCGCGCGTGCTAGCCGCGAGGCGCAGCAGATGTCATTATTACACGTCCTCCGCCAGAAACGCCCCTCGTTCCGCTATCGCGAGAGACTGATAGCTTGTCTACGAAAAGCAGCAGAGCGAAATAAGGGGAGGGAAAGAAGCTGCCGAGAAAAAGTGCAACCGAACTTATTTTCGGCTGGTTAAGAACCCACTCTGCTTTGGCGCATCGCTCAGAACTCGTCCTCATCTTGCTGTAATGGAACTTGTAACTCATCGTGACCAAACGACTTTGCGCAACGGTTGACACACTGGACTCGTTTTCGGGGGAAGCAGCAACACTGATATAAGTTGCTGGCGATTTCGCTAAAAACATTTAATGCAAATAGCAAGACGGTTCTGCTGCATCGAGGTACAGTCTCAACTTGTACTCTGTCTCTAATGATTACGAAGTCAACAAGATATTAAATCCTAAAATTCCTTATATTTTCGAACAGTTGCAGACTATTCATATTAGGCAAAGGATAGGAGCTAATAGTTGTTGCTACGCGTAACTATGGATGGGAGAAATAGATAGCGTGTGAAACGTAATATCTACAAATAGCTACTTGCTATCGATAAGTACGATGCACCAATCTTAAGATCGAGTCACCAGAGGAGAAAGTAAACACTGGTAGGACGTCGGCGTGGCCTATGAGAGGAGTGTGGCTCGTCTAAAACGATGCTGCAACAGAACCTCAAGATCAGATAAACGAGTACCATGGATCGGCAAGATACAGTTCCACAACTCGCTTGAATTAATTTATATGATACACGAAAGCCTAATTCAGGTTAACCGAAATGGGGTTTGAGCTTCACTTTCTTTCTTTCTTTGTCTGAGCCTTGTCCCGCAGTTACGCAGGGTCGGCCATGGTTAATCGGATGCGGCATGGTAAGTTTAAGGAGTGGCCAGATGCCCTTCCTGCCGCCACCCCGTACCCCCCCGGGGAAGGAATTAGTGTACCCCAGCTGTCTGTGTATAATGTAAGCCATGGAATAGTGCGAATGTGTTGCAAATGTCTGCGAGTCGTGTAACTGAGGCGGAACGTGGGGACCAGCCCATTATTCACGTAGGGGGATGTTGAAAACCGCCTAAAATCCACATCCAGGCTGGCGGCACACCGGCCCTATGTCGTTAATCCGCTGGGCAGATTCGATCCGGGGCCGGCGCGCCTATCGGAGTCCAGGAAGCAGCGCGTTAGCGTTCTTGGCTACCATGGCGGGTCGGATTTGAGCTTCATTCTGGAATGCAAATATACTGGCTTATTAATAGTTGCGTCACGGCACTCAGCAACGTAATGAGGCGTTTAATGATTAGCACATTGCGTTCCAGAATTCTTAATTAAGGAGAACCGCAACCGCAATGTCTATGCAGTAAGAAAATTCCTCTGCTAGTGATAAGGAGCAAAGAGAATTAACTATTACGTAATTCTGAGAAAATATTCTAAAGGAGAAAAGCCACATTATAGGTATAAGAAACAAAATATTTGAAAATCTTACGCTGCCTAAAGCTGTGCTCAAAGGACATTAGGGAAACATTTTCAATAGCGGTCTGGTATATCATTAGAATAAAACTTTAGAAATGTCTAACAGGTCATAAATGACAAGGGTAAGTTGTTTAGGCTCCTAAATAAAAAAAATGAAAATTATTGCCTTTTCGTTTGTTGCCGTGAAGGGAACTCCGAAATAACACATTCCCGTCGCCGCGCGAAAACGGAGCAAATTTCTGACGTCTGTTTTATCGCCGTCGATTACTAATACAGTCGCCGCGAACGTGTGGGGAATCCATCACGAGCGCAGTTTGGTCGCACAAGCACGCGGCGCACAAATTGTTCGGCAAATTTTGGGCGGTCTTCTTGTCTCATCTGCAGATGCCTCACAAATAGTTCATGCAGAGAGGGCGGCAAAAAGTCGCGGCAAATAAATACCCCTTTGACATGGTCGGAGGCGGCGGCATTCCTCATTGACGTATGAAGAACAGAGAACAAAGAAACAGAGGCCGGCGCGGCGCGCAAAAATGAGCAAAAGGTCTGCAGCTCCCGCCTGGCCATCTCCCGGGCAGTGCGTCGGGTCAGAGTCGCGGGCCTGCTTGCTACGTAGCGCTTCCAGAGGACCAGCAGGTTACCACTCCTGGTAAACAGCGCTCCTCAGACCCAACTCCGTCAATTCTTAACTGAGTGCACCGTTGGCTTACTATAGCCTCACCCGATACGAGACGGCGGGAGAAAGGAACATTAGGGATTAACACCCGACGATTGCGACGTCATTAGAGACAGATTGCGGGCTATTTTTTGGACAAGGATGGGAAGGAAATGGCCCGTGATTAGAGTTGTAAGACTACCGTATGCTACCATAGGTAGTTTTCCTGGTAGCTTTAGTCAGCTAAGGTCATACCCACGGTACATGTAAGTTAGGTGTGTTGCATACCTCTTCGACGTTAACCCATACCGACCGCTTTCTTTGTGTACGCGAACAGTGTCTTAATAGATTGCCCTAAAAACTGGAAGCGGTGAACCGTCTAGAAACTGAGTGAGGACATATAAAGGGTTGAGTAAAGTACGGAAATTTTTTTTGCGTTATTGTGGATGATTACGAGATGAAAGGAAGAAGAAAATGACAAACACTGTTGGCACGCAGTGCATGTCTACTCCACTTCATGATGGGGGAGCGAAGTGGAACAATGGATAAGACGGATAAGACAGTGGACTCGCATTCAGGATGACCGTGGATTAATTCCCCGTCCGGTCAGTCAGGTTTTGATTTTCCGTGGTTTCCATAAATCACTAAGGTCGATCCTCGGTCGGTTCCAAAGAAAAGGACACGCTCAATTACCTTCTCCGTCCAACGAAATTCGAGGTTGTGTTCCTTCTCTAATGACCTCGTCGTTGAAGGGCTTTTAAACCTGATTGTCCCTCCTCTCCTCTGCATTAGACAATGAGGAGATGTCTCAAGACTCTTGCAGAAGGTTTTGTGATCAGGCATTTTACGTCGGCACCTCTGCTCCTCATAAAGAGCCAATATTAGTGATGAAATTTCCTTCCACTCTCCAGTATCCGGCCGGTTACCTCCGGGTCGGAAGCTACCACACTAACGTTCATTAACGTTCCCGGCTGTCACACGTTTGAAACAACTAACTGAAATAAATTTACCCATTTTCTAACACAAATTTTAAATTAATTTCCTGCAATAAAAATATAGATGAAATTAGAGCAAAGTATATCTTACAAAGTAGATGAAATTACAACAAAATATATCTTACAAATTACAAATGGACTCCAAGAAAAAAGGGAAAACTCATTAGAAGCGATCTTCGCATCACCACAGTTGATTGTGGTTAGCACAGGCACGCCAGGATACGTAACAAGAACAATAAAACACATGGATTTATCGATACTTTCGGCATATCTTGTCTAAAATGGAATAGGGCTGGCTTTTAATAAGTTTTCAACACTTTTGTGGAACAAAATCGCAAAACATTCTGATGTAATTTTTATTATTCTGGAGAATATATATTCCGTTTACAAAGAAGAGTCTGTACTGCTGTCTGCTGATCATTGCGAAATATTACTTAACAACATTTGTTTCGATAACATTATCGAAATTACTAAGCACCAATTTTCCAAATGAGTAATTTTCTGAATTTAAAAGCACTACATATTTAGGGGAGACATGATCCCATTATTAAGTCATTGAAAGTATTATGTCACTAAGCACAGTCAAAAATATCTACACAGAGCTCTAAGAGCATGCTCAGAGCCACCAGTAATTGCGAACGCTGTACCATGATATCTATAATGGAGAGTCTTATATGTCTGATAACGAATTCTTGCTGTCCGTTGCAGCTAAGGACATAACAGTTTTAAGAACTTAATACGGTGACCACGTCGACCCTCCCAGAAAGCCGAGCGTTTTAGCACACCGCCCCTGGGATTCGGGGAGGTGCTCGGACCCCGAATCGAATCCGCCCGGCTGATTAACGACGAAGACCGGTGCGTGGGGCAGCGTAAATGTGGTTTTTAGGCGGTTCCTCTTGTAAATCCTCGTCGCCAGTTTTGTAAAGGTCTCGTCGCTACTGCTGTGGAGACCGAGTTGCCACTGTTGTTACGATAGGCCGAGTCTGTGAGTTGGTGAAACGGCTTCTGGTGCAGCACACCGCTGAGACAATTTCTCCCTGCCACTATTACACAGCTATGCCCCAGGGTCGGGTAACGGGATAGGAGAAGGAAGGCTCTACAACACGCTAGCAAATTAGTAGCAATGCGTTAGATAAGTAAAAAAGGTTTGCTTATCTTTATGACTAGTTGAATAATGAAGGTCTTCAATGGCTAAGTACAAATAATCGTAGATAAACGTCACAGACATATCAAATGCAATTCACAACAACTGTCTGTTCACTCCTAAGACTTCACTAAACGACGTTTCCTGTCTAAGTCAGCCCTGGACGGTGGTCTATAACCAAGTGGGCGAGAGCTGCTCTTCTATCTTCCGAGTAGGCATCCGTCCGTTGTCATCCGGTCATTGGCAGATTGATTCGGCCGGCAATTGGCCGAGGTGAAGTCGATATCTTCATCCTCAGCGCCGCTCGTGGCGCTGGTGGAACTCGCTCAAGTGGTGAGTCTCTATGGCTCGCATCTTTGTGCCTGTGATGCTTTTGCCCTGGCTGTGTCTTTTTCGGACGACACAGCAGTTCCCCACATACGATTACGTGAATACCGGGCTAGCACCCACGTCTCGCCTCAGCTACAAGACTCACAAACAATTCGAATACGTTCTCACCGTTTCAGATGAGACAACACTAGACGGAGACACACAGGTCATGCTCTTCTATCCCAGGAAGGGCATCAGCTCTCCACTACCACTCACATTGCCAAATCCGGATTAACATGTCGACACCGTGAATGTGCGGGATAAGGCCAGGAAAAAAGAAAGAGAAAGATACTGGGATCATGTCTTCCCGATACATGTATTTTTAAATTAAATAAATCACACATTTGGATAGCTGGTGCGTCCTTATATCTGCTCTGATGTGATATAGTTGCAGTAAGATTTCATAACAGGTAACTTCGTTTTGATAAAGAAGAGTGACTGTTACGGGGCGTTTGTTATACACTCCTGGAAATGGAAAAAAGAACACATTGACACCGGTGTGTCAGACCCACCATACTTGCTCCGGACACTGCGAGAGGGCTGTACAAGCAATGATCACACGCATGGCACAGCGGACACACCAGGAACCGCGGTGTTGGTCGTCGAATGGCGCTAGCTGCGCAGCATTTGTGCACCGCCGCCGTCAGTGTCAGCCAGTTTGCCGTGGCATACGGAGCTCCATCGCAGTCTTTAACACTGGTAGCATGCCGCGACAGCGTGGACGTGAACCGTATGTGCAGTTGACGGACTTTGAGCGAGGGCGTATAGTGGGCATGCGGGAGGCCGGGTGGACGTACCGCCGAATTGCTCAACACGTGGGGCGTGAGGTCTCCACAGTACATCGATGTTGTCGCCAGTGGTCGGCGGAAGGTGCACGTGCCCGTCGACCTGGGACCGGACCGCAGCGACGCACGGATGCACGCCAAGACCGTAGGATCCTACGCAGTGCCGTAGGGGACCGCACCGCCACTTCCCAGCAAATTAGGGACACTGTTGCTCCTGGCGTATCGGCGAGGACCATTCGCAACCGTCTCCATGAAGCTGGGCTACGGTCCCGCACACCGTTAGGCCGTCTTCCGCTCACGCCCCAACATCGTGCAGCCCGCCTCCAGTGGTGTCGCGACAGGCGTGAATGGAGGGACGAATGCAGTCGTGCCGTCTTCAGCGATGAGAGTCGCTTCTGCCTTGGTGCCAATGATGGTCGTATGCGTGTTTGGCGCCGTGCAGGTGAGCGCCTCAATCAGGACTGCATACGACCGAGGCACACAGGGCCAACACCCGGCATCATGGTGTGGGGAGCGATCTCCTACACTGGCCGTACACCACTGGTGATCGTCGAGGGGACACTGAATAGTGCACGGTACATCC
Source organism: Schistocerca americana (assembly GCF_021461395.2). NCBI lineage: Eukaryota > Metazoa > Arthropoda > Insecta > Orthoptera > Acrididae > Schistocerca > Schistocerca americana. The sequence continues at coordinate 663,725,063 of NC_060130.1, forward strand.
AAACCGTCATCGAACCCATCGTTCTACCATTCCTAGACCGGCAAGGGAACTTGCTGTTCCAACAGGACAATGCACGTCCGCATGTATCCCGTGCCACCCAACGTGCTCTAGAAGGTGTAAGTCAACTACCCTGGCCAGCAAGATCTCCGGATCTGTCCCCCATTGAGCATGTTTGGGACTGGATGAAGCGTCGTCTCACGCGGTCTGCACGTCCAGCACGAACGCTGGTCCAACTGAGGCGCCAGGTGGAAATGGCATGGCAAGCCGTTCCACAGGACTACATCCAGCATCTCTACGATCGTCTCCATGGGAGAATAGCAGCCTGCATTGCTGCGAAAGGTGGATATACACTGTACTAGTGCCGACATTGTGCATGCTCTGTTGCCTGTGTCTATGTGCCTGTGGTTCTGTCAGTGTGATCATGTGATGTATCTGACCCCAGGAATGTGTCAATAAAGTTTCCCCTTCCTGGGACAATGAATTCACGGTGTTCTTATTTCAATTTCCAGGAGTGTATATATGAATCACGCGGCCCTCCGTGTCCATATGTAACCTACGACTGTAGCTCGTAAGAATCTACAGAGCATATCAGCACGGCCGTGGCATCTCAACAATTATCCTATCATATTGAAACAGTAGATTGTGCTTAATGGTAGAATAAGGGAGTTACGGTTATTAACGTATCAATCGGGGATGTGATATGTGGTATTGATGGCGCACAAGGAATATTACATTTGAGGAAAGTAGCTTTAATTGGTAAACCGTTCAGTTGTTTCAACGCAGACGCGTACCGACGAGTACAGCATACTAGTGCTGGCTGCCGTCACCCCTGTACCTCATGCGGACGGTGTAGTCGGACTGACGCCACCGGAGAACTGGGAGCAGACTGTGCAGAGGCGCGCTCATCCCAGCCGAGCCGCACTCTTTTTGTGCGTCAGCCTCTCGTTCCGACGAGGACGCTCGGTCTTAAATGTTTCCTTTCGTAAACGGAATGGCAAGGGGAAAAAAGAGGCAAACATCTCATAGTTACACGTACAAAACTTTTTCTCGGCATTCATTTTTGGTGCCTGTGCTCTTTGAAGAGGTTCCGAAAAATCTGAGAAACTCTGGACAGGCGAGCTGCTGGCCCGAGTGACACTGTCCAAGGCCCCAGCACTCGCGTTCTCCAGACACTTGGCAACTGTAAAGACAGTCGCTCATCTAACGGTATTCTGAGCTGGGGTCTTAGTAGCGAGGACTAACCGCATCAAACCTAGCTAGAAATCCCGATTTAAGCTCTTCTGGATTTCTAACAACAGCTTACGGTGAACACAAGAAAGTTTGTTTCTAGTGATCACTTTATGTCCCACTCCATATCCTTGCTGTCATCTCCTAATTTATAAAAATATTCGTATTAATTGTCCTAAGCTGACAACCCAAATACTTCCGCAACCGCTAAATATGTTGGGACAAGGTTTCAGAAAAGGATAGTACGCTATGGGGTGATTATTTTACTTTATGGTCACGCTCATAATTTTGTATCTATCGAACCATTTAAGTAAATGATTTTAGTATAAACGGCGTTCGAGTGACCTTTAAAAATGGAGAACATTAATGTAAACTCCTGATATCGTTTGCGGGAACGACGTAAGAAGAAGGTCGAGCCTACACCCCACTTTTCTACTTTTGCGCGAAAACACACTTAAAAATTGCACTGTACCGACGGTGGCAGCCTCGTTACGTAGCATCTTATTGAAAAATGTTCCGTGCCATTCGCTGCAAGTGTCTTATCACTATTCTCCTCTTTTCAGGTACCGAGAAAGGTGACACAATCGCTCACAGCAAATGGGTTCACTGAAGAGGCGTGGTCGATTTCCTTACTCATCCGTTTCTAAATCGAGTTTTTGCTGAAACATTACTAGTCGAGTCGTGGGGTATTCAACCATAATCATGCTACCTTTATTCCTTCTTTACAGGGGCGCCCAAATGCCTAGGGAGCGAAGTGGAGCAATGCTTAGCATACTGGGCTGGCATTCGGGAGGATGACGGTTCAAATCCCCGTCTATCTGTCAAAATCTGAGTTTTCCGTGAGTTTCCTAAATCGCTCCATCAAATGCCGGGATGGTTCCTCTGAAAAGGGCACGGCCGATTTCCTTCGCCATCTCTTCGTAACCCGTGTCTGTGCTCAGTCTCTAATGACCGCTCTGCCGACTGGACATTAAACTCTAATCTTCATTCTGAATGCCGAAGAGGAAGCATACAGTTTGATTTAGAAAATATAATTGCAGTGTCTCAGCAGATTAGGAAGTTAAATGCACGGAATATACAGCAAAATATTGGTGCACTGGGGCACTATCTATCGCTGAAACACTTATTTCATTGTCCATTACGGTTACGAAAATATTAAAGTTAAGAACTTAGATGGCTCATCCAGTAAAAATGAGGTTAACACGTCTGCGGATAAATTATTCTTTAGCATACTCCTCTGCACTTAGGCACACTGCTGTGCAGAAGGAATACTTGCACTGCGAATGTGTGAATCTGGCATTTAAAGAATATTTTATTATTTCAATTTTATAGTCTTAAAGATTTTAACGATATTCGTCATGCAGTATTTTAGGAACGGCTTAATAACCGTGTGATTGAACTCCTTAAAACCAGTAACAACAACTATTACTTATGTGAATTAAGCTTTCCAAAAAGACATTTTATACTAAAATATTCTGGCTAATCTTGCATTTAAAGTAAAATGTGAGCTTTTGACGACCTCCTTCCCGTCATTATCAGAATCAGCTACAGAACAACTACGCAGTTCTGTATCGTTTTCATTCTAGTAGATTAGAAACTCTCACGTAATATAAATTCACTCGAAGATGTTAATGTTAGTTAAAAATATTCAAAATATTCTGACCTGATCTAGCGTCTGGGTGACACGTGACCTACACTCACTAGAAACTTCTGTTGAAAACGTGATGCTATTGAATATTTCTGAGTCTAGGACAGATTATTCCGAGATATGATCACTGTTCTTCGGAAAGAACTTTTTCTCTAATAGAGATTGGTGATCCTTTTTCTTGTTTCCTTAGCGGTGTAGGAAATACGCAGTAGCGTCCAAAGCTGAGAACCTATGAAACTTTCCTCGTGTTGTCTCTTTTCTCTTACGTTAAACGTGGGTTTAGACGTTATATAGCACGTGGCTTATCTGACGGCGAGCTTCGAAGCCGAACCGAGATCATAAATAAATATGTGAGCACAATGGAACTCACCTACCGAAATATTTGTATAATAATATACATAATATCGTGTCAAGAACCGAATGATAAATTCATTAACATACGTGAAGTTACACAGTGTAACAGACACGCCCTGCCCTGGCAGTGACGGGAGATAGCCGCCTGATCTATAGGTGGGCGTGGCGGCCGTCTTCTCGTTATGGTCCAGACCACTATGGCACCTAATTTAGGAACACAGCGAGCTGGGCAGCCGCTTCCCACCACCCTGTCACGCCTTGGAGGCCGCCTCCGCTATATACAGCAAGAACTACGAATGTTGCCTTATTTCATATATGTCTTGAGAACTCGGTGGCTATATAGGAATTAGCAACGACGAAATGAATCAATCAGCCACAATTTAGTCGAATTCACAACTCATTCTCTCGCAACTAATTTTTGGTCTAAACCCACGTTCTGACGGTAGCATACATTTCGTATGATATTGTGCATGTTTCTCATAAAGAGAAAGCGCCTTTATTTACCTGAAATAACCCCGAGCTAAAATTGTTTCATTACATTATTTTTATTCTAGATTTTAACGAATCTAGAATTACATTTCACAACTGGCATTTCTAGACTGTATTTATTTCACCAAAGGAGGAACAACATTCTTATGATTTACTAGCTGCAGTGCCCGTCGTTACCCGGGATGTTTAATGACTGCCACATGGATTAAAATATCTTCTGGGGTATATTTCACATGTAACAACGGCAACACATTAATAAATAACAGTTTGCAATCTTTTTTCTGTCAAATTCTCGAGCTTTCGCTCGTCCCGCGATCTGGTTACGTCTACACCAAGACGCTGTGATTTATTCTCGTGACAGAAATTAGTCAGTTTACCACGATAGATTTCGTTTGCGAGGCATTTAGGATTTCATTAATTTTCTTCATCGTTTCATCTGAATTTATAAATTAGAAGTAAATTGGTGAAGAACTTTGAAATAAAACGTTCGAGTACTTTTAGAGATGTTTGGTAACAACATTCCTCCTATATATCTATATTAAAAATATACATAGCCTACATCCAGCCAAGTGTTCACTATGGAATCGTGTAGAAATCTGAAGTAAATCGGCCAAGAACTTTTGGAGATTTTTAAGAAGAACTTTTCCTCTTTATATATTGCATACATATACGTTTGAAGCCAGATTACGAAATCTTATGTAAACAGTGATCTTCCTCTTTTCTTGAAAGTAAAGTGCGCAAAATTTCGTCAAGATTGGAATAAAATTGTATATTTCCATAAGTTACAAACGAATGGGAGAGAGAGAGAGAGAGAGAGAGAGAGAGAGAGAGAGAGAGAGAGAGAGGGAGAGAGACATTTGACAATAGGACTTTCCAATCAAGAACAACTGACAAGATGAGAAACATAGAAGTAGCAAAGCATCTTAAATCACTTAATAAAGGCAAGGCTTCCTGTCCAGATTGTACACCAGTCAGGTTCCTCTCAGAGTATTCTGATACAATAGCACCATATTTAGTAATTATATACAACCGCTTGCTCACAGAAAGATCCGTACCTAAAGAATGGGAAATTGCTCAAGTCACACCAGTACCCCGAAAGGGAAGTAGGAGTAATCCGTTGAATTACAGGCCCATATCACAAACTTCGATTTGCAGTAGACTTTTGGAACATATACTGTATTCGAACATTATTAATTACCTCGAAGAAAATGATTTATTGACACATAGCCAGCAGGGATTCAGAAAATATCGTTCTTGCGAAAGACAACTAGCTCTTTATACTCATGAAGTAATGAGTGCTATCGACAGGGGATGTCAAATTGATTCCATATTTTTAGATTTCCAGAAGGCTTTCGACACCGTTCCTCACATGCTTCTTCTAACCAAACTGCTTGCCTGTGGAATAGCGCCTTAGTTGTGCGACTGGCTTCGTGATTTCCTGTCAGAAAGGTCACGGTTCGTAGTAACAGACTGAAAGTCATCGAGTAAAACAGAAGTAATATCCGGCGTTCGCCAAGGAAGTGTTGCAGGTTCAAAAAATGGTTCAAATGGCTCTGAGCACTATGGGACTTAACATCTGTGGTCATCAGTCCCCTAGAACTTAGAACTACTTAAACCTAACTAACCTAAGGACATCACACACATCCATGCCCGAGGCAGGATTCGAACCTGCGACCGTAGCAGTCGCGCGATTCCGGACTGAGCGCCTAGAACCGCGAGACCACCGCGGCCGGTAGTGTTGCAGGCCCTCTATTGTTCCTGATCTGTATTAACGATATAGGAGACAATCTGAGTAGCCGTCTTAGATTGTTTGCAGATGATGCTGTCACTTACCGTCTTGCAAAATCATCAGATGACCAAAACGAATTGCAAAATGATTTAGATAAGATATCTGTATGGTGCGAAAGTGGCAATTGACCCTGAATAAAGAAAAGTGTGAAGTTATTCACATGAGTCCTACAAGAAATCCGCTAAATTTCGATTACGCGATGAGTCACACAAATCTGAAGACTGTAAATACAACTAAATACTTAGGGATTACAATTACAAATAACCTGAATTGGAACGATCACATAGATAAAGTTGTGTGTAGAGCAAACCAAAGACTGCGATTCATTGGCAGAACACTTAGAAGGTACAACTGGTCTACTAAAGTGACTGCTTACGCCACGCTTGTCCGCCCTATTCTGGAGTATTGCTGTGCCGTGTGGGAACCGCATCAGGTGGGACTGACGGATGACATCGAAACAGTACAAAGAAGGGTGGCTCGTTTTGTATTATCGCGAAATAGGGGAGATAGTGCCACAGACATGATACGTGAATTGGAGTGGCAATCATTTAAACAAAGGCGTTTTTCGTTGCGACGGGATCTTCTCATGAAATTTCAATCACAAGTTTTCTCCTCCGATTGCGAAAACATTCTGTTGACACCCACCTTCATAGGGGTAAATGATCATCACGATAAAATAAGAGAAATCAGGGCTTGCACAGAAAAATTTAAGTGCTCGCTTTTCCCGCGCGCCTTTCGAAAGTGGAACGGTAGGGAGACAACTTTAACGTGGTTCATTGAACCCTCTGCCTGCCAGGCACTTAATTGTGAATAGCAGAGTAATCATATAGATGTAGATGTTGACGTAGAAGCAAAGCTGATGCGTGTGGCGCTGAGCTCTCACCACGGATATTCAGAGCTGACAGAGAGCCTTTGTTTTAGTTTTCCAAGCCACGCCACACTCCAGATCACCGCCACATTTTGGCACATGGATTCAAATGGTTCAAATGGCTCTGAGCACTATGCGACACAACTGCTGAGGTCATCAGTCGCCTAGAACTTAGAACTAATTAAACCTAACTAACCTAAGGACAGCACACAACACCCAGCCATCACGAGGCAGAGAAAATCCCTGACCCCGCCGGGAATCGAACCCGGGAACCCGGGCGTGGGAAGTGAGAGCGCTACCGCACGACCACTAGATGCGGGCTCATGCATTCCTACATACAGCTTTGCTATAAAGCGATGTTGGTAGCCTGCATCTGCTTTGCTTCAGCAGTCGTCCTTCTGTAAACATTGGCCCTGAATGAAAAACGCAGCATAAGACAAGTGTTCCTTTTACTTTCTGTCTGAGCAAGGTGTCTCACATTACTCGGGACAAAGAACACGTCTTTTCGCTGCTTATGTTTAAGAATTTTGATCGTTAAACTCTGACTCTTTGTTCGTAAAACCAATGAGGTGGCACCAAAACCCGTGTTAAGTGCGCATTTTCCTTATCGCATGAGGTTGCAACAGTAGGCTGAACGAATAATTCTGGCATTTGCACATACATTTTCAAATTCATCACACCAAGAGTAATATACACACGCCAAATAGCACTGCACCGAATATTACACCAATAGTTTGAGAATGACGCTGTCCAATTTTCCCGACCATAAATTAGCGATTTTCTAGGCGAGAAGGTTAACAGTGACAGCTGTGATTGACGAGCCCACTCACATGGGAGACGGCTTCATCTGATCAGCGAATTTGTATCTAAATCTTGACTGTTCTTTTAACACTATCTTTATGGACTGGATAAGGTCCATACTGATGCCTCAGTCTTTCGACACCAATGATGGCACGAAGTTCGTAGTCATAGTTTCCGTCATTATCATCTGTGCCGAACCAAACTGCATTTCAGCTGATTTTGCATCACGTGTATCGTGGTACTCTTGACATATGATGCGGATAGGACAGCTTTAACCTCTTCCTTGAGAACTATGCAGGACTGACTACTCTGATCCAACTAACGTGATGTGCTCTCCTGTTATCGTTCCGCGTCATTTCTATCACTTTACTATAGATATTTTTGTGTGAATAGAAAAAGCGCACGTCGTTGCAGCTTTCAAGAAAGATCGTAGAACAGATTCTCATGATTAGATGCCTATATCGTTGTCATCAGTCTGTTTGAGATTCATGGAGCACGTTTTATGCTCAAGAATTATGCCGCTTTTGCAGAATGAAAATCCCCTCTATAAAAATCAACTGGGATTCCGCAAACAGAGATCTTACGAAACTCAGCTCGTTCCGTTCCTCCTTGAGATCCATAGTGCTGTAGACAAAAGCGCTCAGGTTGATGCCGTGTTCCTTGACTTCGGGAAGACATTTGACGCCGTCGAACACTACCAGTTTGTGAAAAAAAAAAAAAAAAAGCAAGAGCTTACTGAGTATCGGACCAGATTTGTGACTGGATTAAAGACTTCCTTGCAGACAGAATTCAACAAGTCGCCCTTAACGGAACAAAATAGACAGCTATATAGGTATTTTCCGCAATGCCCCAAAGAACGTGATATGACCGTTGCTGTTTACAGTGTATATAAATGATGTAGTAGAAAGCGACTGAAGCTATTTAAGACTGTTCACAGATGAAGTAGCAACGCCAGAAGGCAGTACCGATTTGCAGAATGACCTACAAAGGATTTACAAATGGTGCTTGCTCTGGCAGTTGACCCTGAATGTAAATAAATGTAATATAATGCGCATATGTAGGAAAATATTTACTCTACTGTGTACCTACACGATTGATGACAAATTTATGGTACACTACCTAGCGTAAAATTTCTAAAAGTAACTATCCAGAGTGACCTTAATGGAATGACCCCATAAAACAAATAGTACGAAAAGCAGATGCCAGACTGAGATCATAGGATGATTCTTAAGGAAATGTAGCTCAACCGCGAAAGATGTGGCTTACAATGCTCTTGCCCGTCCGATTATTGAGTATTGTTCACCAATGTGGAACCCTTACAAGGTAGGATTGATACATGAGATAGAGAAGATCAAACGAAGAACAGCGCCTTTCTTCACGGGATCGTTTAGTAAGCGTGAGAGCGTTACAGATATGCTCAACTAATTCCAGTGGCAGACACTACAAAGGAAGCATTGTGCATCACGGAGAGGTTTACTATTGAAATTATGAGAGAGTATTTTCCGGGAAGAGTAGAATATCACATTACATACATGTCACGAAATGCCGCGATGAGAAAATTCGAGAAATTAGAGTTAATACAGAGGCTTACCGACGACCATTCTTCCCGCGCGCTCTTCGCGAGTATAACAGAGAAGGGGACGTCAGTTACTGGTACCACAAGTACCCTCCCCCACACACTGCCAAATGGGTTGTAGAGTAATGAGCTACATGTAGATGTAGGTCTTGTTTTCTCACTTTATTCGTTGTTATGTTGTTTACAGCTGCATTTGGTAGACGGTGATACTGACATTTATTTCATCCCAATGGACATCTAGTCTCGTTGTATAGTTCAACTACTTGACTAGAAAATTAGAAACTCTAGCGATGGTCAACTTTCATCACAAATTTTATCTGAAAGTAATAACCGTACAATGTAAGCATTGAGGCCACAATTAAATGGAAAAAGAAATTGCAACTGAACATGTAAACTGAGAAGGGTTGTACGAGTTTATAGAGTGTAGTAAGTGCTATGTGTACGTTGTAACGTAATTAAGTAAAAATTTAATACATACATGCTTTTTGATTACCTAGTAATACGGAAAAGTATGCTTTATGGTAGGTTTAACAGTAGTATTGCGATAAAGTACTCAGATAAAAAGTAGGGCTCTTTTTCATGCAGCAGATCAGGATGTAGAAAGGCTAGTTTTTGTAGTAGTATTGGGTGTGTTAGGTGTAACCGTTTGGTGAATTTTATCGCTGGTTGCAGCTGTTGTGTGCGAGGCTTAACGTACCTGTAAGCACTCCGAACACAAAGTTAGTCATCCCACCCCGCTATTACCGCCTCCTTCCTTCATAATGACATCAGTTCGGCGAGGAAGAGAGCCCGCAGGTTTCATCTAGTATGCCACATCCAGCTGAAGCCATTCGTTCATGGTTAGATCCCGCACAACTACTAAATTTCGGCGATGAAGAGTTCTGTGTTTCAGCTCTTGTTCCAAATAGCTCCAGACCTTCTCCATGTGTTAAAGATCGGCTGATTTAAAGGGTAGTCGAGATACGGTAGGGCGCCTGAGCTTTCGTCAAACGAGGATGGTATGCGTTCAGCACAGTCAACATAGCTGTTGTCAAAAAAAATGGCTCTGAGCACTATGGGACTTACCAGCTGTGGTCATCAGTCCCCTAGAACTTAGAACTACTTAAACCTAACTAACCTAAGGACATCACACACATCCATGCCCGAGGCAGGATTCGAACCTGCGACCGTAGCAGTCGCGCGGTTCCGGACTGCGCGCCTAGCTGTTGTCATCTAGGACGTCAGGAGTGTCCACAACATATTCTTCATGAAAACTTAGAAGAAAGGGCAACACCTCTTTATTGAGAATTGAGAATGTTGAAACAAGCATCCTGGTTCATATTATTGTCGACCTGTATGAGGCGCTCAAGTAATGGTACGAAGTACACCCTCAAAACATCACAGAACCACCCCTAGACCTGAATTACAGTCTCCGCACGGATCTCACTAGGTCGCTGCCGCCCTCGACACCTAGCATCATTTGAAAAGAGGGCAACTTGCAGCTCGTCGGAACACACCATTTGCCTCCATTTCGTTACTGTCCGGTATCTGTATTGACACATTGAACACGTGCATCTTTATACAGGGTGAATCAAGAGGAAAGGCACAAACTTTGAGGGGTAATAGTATTAGTTATTATGAACAAAAAAACCACATACTAATATATTTCCTGCTCTTAATATTTTCCAAGGAAACTAATGAAAACAATGGGGAACAAGACAAATGCATGTGATATAAAATTAAATAGTGTAATCTAATGTTTTGTTTAACTGCGTCCATTTTCTCGCAAAGATGTTTAAAAAGTTTACTGTCAACTGCAATGCATTTTACAGCTATTGTAAACAGCTGTTGGGTTACTGACCTGAGCTCATTCTTACGATCCTTTACTTGAGCACAAGCATGTAAAATACGAGCGAGAAATTCCACGTAGTGAGGGATGCCTTGGCTGTTCTTTACGTTGAAATGTCCTGTTTGGAGTAGCATCAGCCCAACTGGTGTACAAATGAATTACCGTGAAGACATCGGAACCCTACCGCTGGAAGCAGCGGGCCCACTTAGTCAATGTGTATGTGGAGAAAAAAAGTGTGGCTTCAGAAAAATGACCTGTGGTCACTAAAGACAACACTATATAGCCTAATGTCGCTTCGTTTATGTTTACATGTGAATGCTGGTGAAGAAGGACATGTGACTGACGCCTGTGATTTTAAGAGAGCTGTATGTCGGATGCGGTTAAGAAGAGGGCATATGTTCATTTGCAGTTTTTTTGTTCAGGATCACCAATACTATCACGCCTCAACACATGCACCTTTCCTCCTCACTCACCATACATGCTGCTGTGAGCAATGGTCCTTTACCAGGTACGCGACTCCATCTGTCTATTGCGCGAAGTTCGCTTCGCGGTGTTCACTCGCAGAGTGGTTGAGATGGACCCGAGTTCACTGACGGCAGCAATTCCTATAGAGCATGAAACCGATTTTCATTGACAAAGCGCCACATTCCTATCCGGTCACAATCGGTTCGGATCTCTTTGCATCCATTGTTCGCCGTTTAACATGGCTGCGAGAGGTACACCTCTACTTGTAGGCACGTTGCACAGTCCGCGTTGATGCACCAACAAATCTCTCCTCTTCACTCACACACGGTAGCTGTTTTCTGCCATTGTGTCGCGTTTTCACGTCAACTCATCTAACTGCGCTGGTCTCATGCAATCGATTGGCACACTGCCACGATTTGAGTCAACGTTGGATGATTACTTGACCGCCTGGTACCAGTTCTACACTTTTACATCGTTTAGAACCTTTTCAGGCTGATCTTTAGATACGCTCGAGGAAGCTACGTGTTCAATTCCGTAGCGTGCCGCTCTGTTAGGGAGGTGACTAACATTTTGTTCGGTGCGCTTAGCTGTGTCAAATAGATATATTACTTTACCCGCGCCACGAGATATCCTCTGTCATAGGAGCGAGGGGGACGGTAAGAGCAAACTGGCCTTTGCGCATGAGTAAAGCGAGTAATGGTGTACTGCGTGCAAACATCAGTAGCCTCGTTGTTAGTGTGGCAAGTGGGACAGTGCTGGCAGTTCTGGCTGTAGTGTTTGCGCTAAATGACATACCTACAAGTTGCTACGACTTCTCCTGGTGTGAGGATAGCGGTTTTGCGCCAAGCTGTAAACTAACATCTATAAAATTTAAGCTCATCCATTACGGATGTTCTAGAACACGTGACTGTGTATTGAATACAAATACTGAAAACTGCAACCAGTATCTTTTTTTAAAAAAATATTCATGTACTGTCACAAACTAGTTTTCGAACATTTTCAGGCTCATCTTCAGATGGGATACGTGGAAGCTACATGTTTGTTTCCAAAGCGTGATGCTGGATGCTGGCTCTGCGAGAGTATGGGCGGTTCTGTAATTGGTATCCATCAGGATATTTCCATTGTGATTGCCAAATGGTCACAGATTACTCAATTTCCACTATGAATATAAATATACACCGATTGTCACGATAAATATATTTACAAAAAAATGGTTCAAATGGCTCTGAGCACTATGGGACTTAACTGCTGAGGTCATCAGTCCCTTAGAACTCAGAACTACTTAAACCTAACTAACCTAAGGACATCACACACATCCATACCCGAGGCAGGATTCGAAACTGCGACCGTAGCGGTCGCGCGGTTCCAGACTGTAGCGCCTAGTACCGCTCGGTCACTCCGGCCGGCTAATATATTTACAGATTTATCGTAATAGTCGATATTTATTTGCAAATAATTTACGGGATTGCAGCCGGGTGACTTCGTCGACAACTGCCGATATTCAAAAGGTGTACACCGTGCCATTTTCAAAGAAATTTTGTCTTGAAACCGACAGGGTGTGTAGTCTCAAAAATCGGCTGTTGTCGATAACGTCACGCGGCTGCATTCTCATAAGTTATTTGAACACTGTATACCCTGGGAGGAACTGTGGTCTCTCGATATGTTTTAATATTCACTTACTAACTTCTCACTTTCAATGTAAATATTCACTGACTGTTACGATAAACATATTTATAGTGATAATCGGATTGTATTTATATTAATATTAAAAAGTGAGTAATCTCTGGCCAATTGGTAATCACAAACGAAGGTGCCAGGTTAATACCAACTACAAAATGATAAGTACTGTTGCAAGCGAGTACCCAGTATCACACTGCACAAGTAAACATATGACGTCCATGTATGCCACCTGAAGATCAGCATGAAAAAGTTCGAAAACTAGTGTATGGGTATAACCGAAGAGTTTTAAAAAATGAAAAAAGGTTTAATGTTTTGTGAAATTATTTGGAATATTATGTAGTGCTCTTTAGAATAATAGAATACTAAGTTAAACATTGGACTTGAAATTCTCATTTGGTACCTCATTTGCTGTAGATGAATTCGAGCATCACTCAAAAAAAGTTCAAATGTGTGTCACATCTTATGGGACTTAACTGCTAAGGTCATCAGTCCCTAAGCTTACACACTACTTAACCTAAATTAGCCCAAGGACAAACACACACACCCATGCCCGAGGGAGGACTCGAACCTCCGCCGGAACCAGCCGCATAGTCCATGACTGCAGCGCCGTAGACCGCTCGGCTAATCCCCATCATTCAAAGCTGCCTCAAATTTTTTCATTTCGTTTCCTACTATAAGACAAATCATTTCACAAAAGTTTGACCTTTTCCTTTTAAATGTTTTTACTTTTACAATTTTCGTTCAGAAAGTATGAAGTATAGTATAGACACATAGAAAAAAGTTTTGCATCACTTCGGCTCCAAGAGTTCCGGAACCTGTACAGAAAATTAAAATAGAGATCAACATAAACACCATTTCCGCCCTTTTTATGGCTCTGTGAGATCTTCAGAGGTGGTGGTCCAGATTGCTGTACACAACGGTACCTCTAATACCCAGTACCACGTCCTCTTGCATTGATGCATACCTGTATTCGTCGTGGCATACTATCCACAAGTTCATCAAGACACTGTTGGTCCAGATTGTCCCACTTCTCAACGGCTATTCGGCCTAGATCCCTCAGAGTCGTTGGTGGATCACGTCGTCCATAAACAGCCCTTCCCAATCTATCCCAGGCATGTACGATAGGGTTCCTGTCTGGAGAACATGTTGGCCACTATAGTCGAGCAATGTCGTTATTCTGAAGGAAGTCATTCACAAGATGTGCACGATGGGGGCGCGAATTGCCATCTATGAAGATGAATGCCTCGCCAGTATGCTGCCGATATGGTTGCACTATCGGTCGGAGGACGGCATTCACGTATCGTACAGCCGTTACGGCGCCTTCCATGACCACCAGCGGCGTACTTCGGCCTCACATAATGCCACCCCAAAATAGCAGGGAACTTCCACATTGTTGCACTCGCTGGACAGTGTGTCTAAGGCATTCAGCCTGACCGGGTTGCCTCTAAACACGTCTCCGACGATTGCCTGGTTGAAGGCATATGCGACACTCATCGGTGAAGAAAAAGTGATGCCAATCCTGAGCGGTCCATTCGGCATGTTGTTGGGCCCATCTGTACCGTGCTGCATAGTGTCGTGGTTGCAAAGATCGCCCTCGCAATGGATGTCAGGAGTGAAGTTGCACAACATGCAACCTATTGCGCACAGTTTGAGTCGTAACACGACGCCTTGTGGATGCAAGAAATGCATTAATCAACATGGTGCCGTTGCTGTCAGGGTTCCTTCGAGCCACAATCCGTAGATAGCGGTCATCCACTGCAGTCCATGGACGGCGTGAGCGAGGCATGACACCGACAGTTCGTGTCTCTCTGTATCTCCTCCTTCATGTCCGAACAACATCGCTTTGGTTCACTCCGAGACTCCTGGACACTTCTCTTGTCGAGAGCCCTTCCTGGCACAAAGTAACAATGCAGACGCGATCGAACAGCCGTATTGACTGTCTAGGCCCAGTTGGACTACAGACAACACGAGCCGTGTACGTCCTTCCTGGTGGAAGAACCGGAACTGAACGGCTATTGGACGCCTCCGACTATTAGGCGCTGCTCACGCATGGTTGTTTACATGTTTGGGAGGGTTTAGTGACATCTCTGAACAGTCAAAGGGACTGTGTCTGTGATACAATATCCGCAGTCAACGTCTATCTTCGGGAGGTTTGGGAACCATGGTGATGCAAAACTTTTTTTTGATGTGTGTATTTTTATTAGGGATCGGCATGCAGTTTCTATTAAGAGTATACAGATCAAGAGAAAGCAGAGAATTTTCAATTTGTGCTTTGACTTTACAGTTTTTTAAACTATCTCTACAAAACTAGTAGCAGCTGTTCGTGAGATATTTCGTTTTCTTGAAATCACTAATCAAGTAGTCCTTAATTAGCCTGATTATTGTCAAGCGATTAAATCTATTTTTGCATAACTAACCCTCAATCTGGTCAATTTGATATTTCGTTTGTCCATTTCCCACTCTTCGTTTGGCCATGAAAATCCGCAATTATCCATTGTGTAATAACTAGGGAATCTTTTTTTCGTTCCCTGAAACATTTGGTCAAAGAAGTAATTTCCACTTCATCCATCCTTGCTATGAGGGACGGTAGGACAACTGACGATATATTCAGCAATAAACAAATAAACCAACAGCTGTGTTTTTATCTGTGATTCATTTCAGAGCCAATCGGTCTCGGCATTGCATTATGCCATCGTCAGGCCCTATGAACAACACAATAACAGCAATACAGCTCCTGAGGTGGGGGCAGTGGCGGATACATATGGGGGGGGCGGGCGCTGGGCGCCCCCGCCCCCCTTGCGCGGCCAGCCTCATTGCCACCTGCGCCACCCCCACCAGTCAGACTGCACGCTATTCGTTCGTTTCTTTCGTCAGTCGACTCGACTGAATCGAGTTATTGAGTAGTTGTACTTTCTATCTCGACAATGAATGAGGATTGAGATAATGGCTTAGCTCTGTTGAACACTCACCATGACATTGATTGTCCTATTAGCGATATAATTAACCAATTTGCCAGGAGGATTGGGACCATAGAATTCATCATTTAAGAAAGAGAACCACAACTGTAACTTGTTTATGTCATAAGATGGCATTGTCTTGTAAGGTGTACCGGTATGAAATGAGCGTTTTTTTGTGAAAATGAAACACTAATTTTGAATTGAAAAGTAAAAACATTTTATTCAAAGTACTGGCCATTGCTTTCTACATATTTTGACCACCATTCTGTCAATTTGTGGACACCACGCCAATAGAAATGTTCGTCTTTTGAAGCAAACCAATGAGGCACCTAATTTTCGACTTCTTCGTAGAAATCGAACTGTTCCTCAGACAATGCGTGTCCCATTCGTGAAAACAAATGGTACTCGGAAGGGGCCAAGTCTCGTGAATACGTCGGGTGGGGTAGCAGCTCCTAGCCAAGTTTTTCTTTGTGTGCAGGTGCATTGTCGTGTAAAAAAATTACTTTGCCACGTCTTCTGGCCCATTATGGTCTTTTTTCGATCAATGCATAGTTCAAATTGATCATTTTTGTCTGTAGCGATTAGTATTCACAGTTTCACCTGGTTTTAGAAGCTCATGATACACCACACCTTTCTGATCCCACCAAACACAGAGCATTGTCTTCTTGCCGAATCGATCTGGTTTTGCAGTCGATGTTGATGGTTGTCCCGGATTAACCCACGATATTTCCCGTTTAGGATTCTTAAAATAAATCCATTTTTCATCTCCAGTAACAATTCGATGCAAAATTGATTTTCTTTCATGTCTTTGAAGCAAAATGTGTCAAATGGTTTTTCGGTTTTCCATCTGTCTTTCATTCAATTCATGTGGCACCCATTTTTCACTCTTTTGGATTTTCCCCATAGCTATCAAATGGTCAGAATTTGTTTGTTGTGCAACATCTAGCGGTTCTAGGCGCTCAATCCGGAACCGCGCGACTGCTACGGTCGCAGGTTCGAATCCTGCCTCGGGTATGGATGTGTGTGATGTCCTTAGGTTAGTTAGATTTAAGTAGTTCTAAGTTCTAGGGGACTGATGACCACAGATGTTAAGTCCCATAGTGTTCAGGACCATTTGAACCATCCAATATTGCTTGCAATTCGGCGTCTTCGAACTTTTTTGGTGGTCTTTCATTTTCTTAATTTCTTACATCAAAATCATTATTTCTGAACCGTTGAAATCATCTTTTGCATGTTGCTTATGATAGAGCATGATCACCATATGTATCGACAAGCATTCGATGCGACTCTGCAGCACTTTTTTTCAAATGAAAACAAAAAATTAATGCTTTCCGCAAATCATCACTTTCTGGTACAAAATTCGAAATTGTTAACACGATGAAAACATATGATGTTGTTTTTCCATGACTTGATGTATACTAAATATCTTTGAAGGATTTCATACCCACCAAACAAACAAAAAATTAACGCTCGTTCACAACAAATGTTCCCTATCGACACATTTGTATCTTAACGCTCATTTCATACCGGTACACCTGGGTGTATAATCAGTTGAAATAAAACTTTCTTAAACTTTGCATGTGACTTGACTATTTTTTATAACGGTAAAAGTGAAGGTAGCGCAAGATATCTTTAGCGCCCCCTCTTTGAGGTTTTTCTGTATCTATCACTGGGTAGGAGTTGTTGTTGTTGTTGTTGTTGTTGTTGTGGTCTTCAGTCCTGAGACTGGTTTGATGCAGCTCTCCATGCTACTCTATCCTGTGCAAGCTTCTTCATCTCCCAATACGTACTGCAGCCTACATCCTTCTGAATCTGCTTAGTGTATTCATCTCTTGGTCTCCCTCTACGATTTTTACCCTCCATGCTGCCCTCCAATACTAAATTGGTGATCCCTCGACGTCTCAGAACATGTCCTACCAACCGATCCCTTCTTCTAGTCAAGTTGTGCCACAAACTCCTCTTCTCCCCAATCCTATTCAATACCTCCTCATTAGTTATGTGATCTACCCATCTAATCTTCAGCATTCTTCTGTAGCACCACATTTCAAAAGCTTCTATTCTCTTCTAGTCCAAACTGTTTATCGTCCACGTTTCACTTCCATATATGGCTGCACTCCATACAAATACTTTCAGAAACGACATCCTGACACTTAAATCTATACTCGATGTTAACAAATTTCTCTTCTTCAGAAACGATTTCCTTGCCATTGCCAGTCTACATTTTATATCCTCTCTACTTCGACCATGCCGGCCGGTGTGGCCGTGCGGTTAAAGGCGCTTCAGTCTGGAACCACGTGACCGCTACGGTCGCAGGTTCGACTCCTGCCTCGGGCATGGATGTGTGTGATGTCCTTAGGTTAGTTAGGTTTAATTAGTTCTAAGTTCTAGGCGACTGATGACCTCAGAAGTTAAGTCGCATAGTGCTCAGAGCCATTTGAACCATTAGCCAACTTCGACCATCATCAGTTATTTTGCTCCCCAAATAGCAAAACTCCTTTACTACTTTAAGTGTCTCATTTCCTAATCTAATTCCTTCAGCATCACCCGACTTAATTCGACTATATTCCATTATCCTCGTCTTGCTTTTGTTGATGTTCATCTTATATCCACCCTTCAAGATACTGTCCACTCCGTTCAATTGCTCTTCCAATTCCTTTGCTGTCTCTGACAGAATTACAATGTCATCGGCGAACCTCAAAGTTTTTATTTCTTCTCCATGGATTTTAATACCTACTCCGAATTTTTCTTTTGTTTCCTTTACTGCTTGCTCAATATACAGACTGAATAACATCTGGGAGAGGCTACAACCCTGTCTCACTCCCTTCCCAACCGCTGCTTCCCTTTCATGTCCTTCGACTCTTATAACTGCCATCTGGTTTCTTTACAAACTGCAAATATCCTTTCGCTCTCTGTATTTTACCCCTGCCACCTTCAGAATTTGAAAGAGAGTATTCCAGTCAACACTGTCAAAAGCTTTCTCCAAGTGTACAAATGCTAGAAACATAGGTTTGCCATTTCTTAGTCTAGCTTCTAAGAAAAGTCGTAGGGTCAGTATTACCTCACGTGTTCCCATATTTCTACGGAATCCAAACTGATCTTCCCCGAGGTCGGCTTCTACCAGTTTTTCCATTCGTCCGTAAAAAATTCGTGTTAGCATTTTGCAGCTGTGAGTTATTAAACTGATAGTTCGGTAATTTTCACATCTGTCAACGCTTGCTTTCTTTGGGATTGGAATTATTATGTTCTTCTTGAAGTCTGATGGTATTTTGCCTGTCACACATTTTGCTCACCAGATGGTAGAGTTTTGTGAGGATTGGCTCTCCCAAGGCCGTCATTAGTTCTAATGGAATGTTGTCTACTCCTGGGGCCTTGTTTCGACTCAGGTCTTTCAGTGCTCTGTCAAACTCTTCACGCAGTATCGTATCTCCCATTTCATCTTCATCTACCAGGTGATCACAAAGTCAGTATAAATTTGAAAACTGAATAAATCACGGAATAGTGTAGATAGAGAGGTACAAATTGCCACAATTGCTTGGAATGACATGGGATTTTATTAGAACCAAAAAAATAGAAATGTTCACAATATGTGCGACAGATGGCGCTTTACCTGATCAGAATAGCAATAATTAGCATAACAAAGTAAGACAAAGCAAAGATGATGTTCTTTACAGCAATATGTCCACCATCATTCCTCAACAATAGCTGTAGTCGAGGAATAATGTTGTGAACAGCACTGTAAAGGATGTCCGGAGTTATGGTGAGGCATTGGCGTCGGATGTTGTCTTTCAGCATCCCTAGAGATGTCGGTCGATCACGATACACTTGCGACTTCAGGTAACCCTTAAGTCAATAACCGCACGGACTGAGGTCTGGGGACCTGGGCGGCCAAGCTTTACGAAAGTGGTGGCTGAGCACACGATAATCACCAAAAAACGCGCGCAAGAGATCTTTCACGGTCTAGCATTACTTTGTGTGTGTGTTTTTTCCCTAATAAAACCCCATGTCATTCGAAGCATGTATGTCAATTTTTATCTCTCTATCTACATTATTCCGTGGTTTATTAAGTTTTCAAATTTATACTGACTTTTTGATCACCCGGTACATTCTCTTCTCTTAACTTAATACGACTTATACAAAGTTACGTTAAGGAAGCTGTTGCATTATTTATTGCTCGTTATAAGAGAAGTGACCGGTTGCAGATTTCCGTATTTGTATAGAAAATTTATGTCAGAAGTAGTGACGAGCGTTCACTTTGATGTTTCAGAAAGAATTCACGAAAGACTGTATCTTCAACGAAATCTTCGAGCAGCACCACTACAACACGTACACGTCGGCGCGCTACTCGGACGGCCGGCGCACGCTGTACGTGGCGCTGAACAAGCGCGGGCTGCCGCGCAAGGTGCAGGTGCGGGCGGGCGCGCCGCTGCGCCGCCTGAGCACGTACACCCGCACGCTCACCAAGCCGGCGCCGCAGGCCGCCGTCGACCGGCTGCTGGCCGCCGCCGCCGCCGCCGCCGCCGCGGCCGGCTCCGAGCCGCAGCCCACGGCGCACCCGCTGCGCCACCACGCGCACCACCAGCTGTGCCCCGTGTCGCGGGCGCCCGCGCAGACGCCCGACGACGCGGCCGCCGACGGCGACGCCGACGGCCGCGACAAGACGCGCTGCCGGCGCCGGCGCAAGCGCAAGAAGAGGAAGCGGCGCTGCCGCGACGGCGAGCCGGAGGGAGAAGACTGCCAGGGCCGGGGCAAGGGGCAGGCGCGGCGGCCCGCCAAGGGCGGCAAGGCCCGCCGCCGCTGCAAGGACGCGGCCGACCGCGAGCAGTGCCGGCGGCAGCGGCAGCGCCAGCGCCAGCGGCGGAGGGGCCGCGACCGCAGCCGCGGCCGCGCCAGGCGCCGCAAGCAGGCCGCCGCCGACTCTAGTTTTAAGGACCGGACGAACCAAAGAGATCTGGAAGGCAGCGGCAGCGCGGAGCCCGCGGAAAGACTGACGGCGGAGGCGGCGGCGGCCGCGGCGGAGGCGACGACGGTCCGCCCGCAATGACTCACGGCACCCCTGTGGCTCGCCGCGGCCAGCGTTCTCCACTCGACTCGCGACACCCTGCGTGCTCACACTCTCTCCACACACAGACTCTTTTATAAATAGATTTACAAGGTAGATTACTCTTCGATTGTATTATTTGCAGTAAAAGTGTACGTCATTGTTGTATATAGTGTATATATTTTATTTACGTCTAAGGCCTTTCCGTTTTTCCCTTTTTTCTGTCTCGTCTGTTAGCCGACAGTTTCTCTCTCCCGCAGTAGGCTTTTTAGTAGATTTTTCCTCGTACGTCCTGGCTGGATTGTGGGAAGACTGTGGCAAAATTTACTACCCGAGTCGTCTGGGATTGCCGGTGGAGTAAAGACATCGAAACGTCGCGCATTTAGATGGCTCTGCTACGTAGGCTGCCCGAGACGGTGTCAGTTGAAATTGGCGAACGAGCGATCTCTCTCCGTCTGTCCCTCCTTCTTTGTATCCGTCAAAAGTTAGTCGTGTCTTCCCGCCCTCGTGTATGAGACGTTCTAACGTATCCGCAAACAGAGCTCCGTCTTCGGGTACGTTCGGCGAAATTCGGTGGCTCGTTCGTTATTCGACACGTGCATAGGCACCCTCTCGCACTATTCGCTCTGTCGCACAGTCGTAGTGAGAGTGAATTCCGTCTGCTACGACAAAAGAGCCAGTTGCCACTTTTGAGTATTAAATACGATCACGAGAACGTGTTCTAAAGACAGGCCCAAAAGGTTTGGAACGGCAGCATTCGCGGTTTGGGTTGCGCGACTTCCAATTCCTTTACTTTTGTGCGCTCAGTGGACTACTTCGAATAACTTCTCTCTCCTGTACATCTGTCACACACTGTTCTGTACAGTAAGCTCGATTACGGAAACACTTCAGTATTCACGGTCTGAAAAATATGTTACCGCTGTACAATAATCTCCCCGCGATACGTCGGCCAAAATGGAGTTTTTTGTATACCAGAATTGGTTCCCAATGAGCGCAGTGCAACCTTGTGTATATTTTCGTCGATCCCCGAGATCTAAAATGTTGTGCTCGCTCCCGAAGTATATTGTGTCACAGTATTTGTTTCAGCCGTGTGTGTGAAAATTTACTATCGTCGTATTTAATTAAGTTTTACGTTACCATACATTCATATGCTGCGTGTAAGTTTTATCAGTATTATGTACCTAACAAAATCAAGTATTGCTTAAATATTGGCCCGCCAGCGACCCACCCAGTAGCTAAGAATTTGAGCTGCCACCAAACGTGTACTGAACATACCCGAATGAACACTGCATTAATGTACTACTGTATGTGCTCCATTCACAAATTAGTTGAAACAGTTTATTCGCATCGTTTAGAAATTGTCGATTTTTTTGTAAAATTTTTAGTCATCGCAAGAAGAAGTTCTGTTTTTAATGCAGTTCAGGCCACACAGTGCCACTATTGATTTCCAGTTTAGTTCGGTAAAACAAGAAAAATTTGAAATACTCTAGGGTGCGTAAGCAGTGAGTACTGAATGTCTGAATGCGAATGAATGTAATTTATATGTGAAATTGCCTCTAAAGTCCAAATATCTTTTCAGAGAAACTGTGCTGTAGCGAAGATCGAAGAAAGGAACGAAATACATGAAAGACGTCAATGTTTACTATTGTGGTATCACGTTTCACTCAAGAGCAAGACGGAACTACTCAGGGACATTGTAACGATAGAAATGAAACGTGCGGATGACAAAGACCATACGCGAGGCATTTTTGTGTTGGAGTAGGTCAAAATACTTTTGCCAGAGACCGAGTTTTAAATTGTGGAAAGCAATTAACATCCAGAGGATCAACGACAAATATTTCCTAGAAGATTAACAAAATATTTGGAGCTAATGTTCCTGGGCCGTAGGTGCATCATAAAAAAATATAATAAAAGAGAGAGAGAGAGAGAGACAGTGCCATAATTGCTTCTGCAGTAACGGCTTTTCCACGTCTCATAAGAGACGCCCAAAGCGAAAAAGCTCATTGTATGGGTTTCAGTTTCCCTGTTGATTTTGTCATGCAGTATGTAATTATTTTTAGGATATCAAATACCTTAAAATTATGGCAAACGAAAATATCAATTAAATTCGTTCAGCATAATTATTTGTACATACAATATTGTAATAATGAGCATGGAAAAATCATTTGAGTGTGCCGTAGAAAAAACAGACAACTAACTTTTATCTAATAGGTGTTAAAACACCTTGCTTACAGTAACAGCTGTGTCGGTGGAAGGGGCGTATCTTCTGCAATTTTTCTGAAAACTAATTATGACACAATGGCACTAGAATAACAAATATTTTTGTCATGTATGTTCGTGAGTATTGTATGAAGAACAGTAAACATATTTAAGAATTTATCACACTATGAAATTAAGGTGTGTTTTAGTATTACCTACTGTGAAATTGAATGTCAGTAAACCGATAATTTTAAAGGTCAAAAAGTAACTTAAAATAGTGTACAATTTTCGTACTAACTTTCTAACATTTATGTACAACAAAATAACTATTCTTCAAGATTATTGAACTGAAAAAAAAAACAAAAAACGAAATCATCTTCATGAAATGCAGTCGATTCAGCAGTTGCTGACATTCCCGCCACCGAATGCTGAAATCATCTAACGGTAATAACATAATATAGATGACAATGGTGATGCAGTATTATTAGTTTTAAATGAGCACCTCAATAAAATGTAACTGCTTAACTTTAAAATGTATTCATTACAAAATATCATCATAATCCTACATGAACTTTAGTCAAATCACTGAATATGTATGTAGACAAAATGCCAAAGACAATTCAGTATCCTACTAATATTCAGAGCTAATTACCTGTAACCTCAATAGAATAAATGAATCTTTCACAAACAAATGACTGACTAAGGCTGAAGAAGCAAGTTTCTCTGAAATACCGTACACCTATTTATCCAGCCGTTCTGCGTGCATAGCACGTTTAATGTTACAGTGCCAAGAACTTAATTTCTGAAGTACTGAAAGTATATATCTTAATTAGAAATTGCTTATTAATTCTCGTGTTAGTGGGATACATTCCCTCTCGTCAGCACTAAAGACATTTTTGAATCTCATCACTGTTGAAGAAGTACTATATTCAACACATAACAGTGATTTTGTTTTTTCATTTATTTTTTGTGTTTTACCATTACACTACTAAAAAGTGGTCGTAAAAATATGTAAGTGCCTTGCAAAGAATTCCTTGTATGATGAGATGGATCATAGCTCTAAATCATTTCATAGAGGCTGTACTACTATGTATGCAAGAAAATTTCACTGCCATTACAACATTAAAATTAATTTGTCTCTAAGACCTTGATATTTACAGATATAATTTATTTGACAAGTATTTAAAACTTATATGAGGCAATCTGTAATGTGTTTAAATGTTTGTTTGTATTTGATAAGTATGAATCTTTTGTACGCCGTAAAATGTGTCAACAGTAATGTATGTTTATTGTGTAATAAGAGAATCGTAAGCAGAAGAAAATAATGAATATGTCCCTCCGAAATGTTCTAACAGATGTATATTTCTTACCGCTGTAGGAATCAACTGATGTTGCATTTAGAAAGACACGTGTAATGCATGTAGAGTTAAATTTTCAGGAAACAAAATAATATTAATAAATTAATAAATAAAAATAAATTCATTGATTAACAATATAGTATTTTCCACTGTGAGAAACAACAGCCGAATTACACTTCCATTCCATTAACACTTCCCTTCACAATCCTTACTCAATTACTGTTGCCAGCATTTGATTTCAAAAACTATTACATATCAATACCCTAATCAACATAACATCGCTATGTCTCTCTTCTCTCGGTTAAATGCAACATCAGGCCTATTTCAAAATGAACCTCGAGAAAACAATGGCAGATTGCAGGACAGTGAGAGAAAAATATTCAAATGGCTCTAAGAACTATGGGACTTAACATCAGAGGTCATCAGTCCCCTAGACTTAGAACCACTCAAACCTAACTAACCTAAGGTCATCACACACATCCATGCCCGAGGCAGGATTTGAACCTGCGACCGTAGCAGCAGCGCGGTTCCTTACTGAAACTCCTAGAACCACTCGGCCGGACACAGAGAGATAAGCTAGACTCATTGGCCTGAAGCTAGACTCATTGGCGTGATTAATATTTCATGTTCACGTAACTGACTACTATTAGGGCCGTTTTGTTGGATTATTTCAGTCACTTCAGACAACCAATACACAAACAGTGAAGATGCGAAACACTCCGAGGAGACTGTACATAAATCACTGACATTTAACTCAAGCAGCATTGCTTCCCATAAGTGGTGATAAAGTCGAGATGGTAGGAAGAAAAACTGACCTCGCAGATATCCAAGATGATAAAGCCTTTGGCCGGCCGAAGTGGCCGTGCGGTTAAATGCGCTTCAGTCTGGAACCGCAAGACCGCTACGGTCGCAGGTTCGAATCCTGCCTCGGGCATGGATGTTTGTGATGTCCTTAGGTTAGTTAGGTTTAACTAGTTCTAAGTTCTAGGGGACTAATGACCTCAGAAGTTGAGTCCCATAGTGCTCAGAGCCATTTGAACCATTTGATAAAGCCTTTCATATTCTGACCTAGCGCTGAAAGCGTTACAATACTAGAAACCAGAAAAAAATTTGGAATTGTTTTGTCGATATCAATGTCTCTTGAGACGTGTTACATGGAGTGTCATACGTCTAAAGAAAACCAGCAGAGTGTAACATTTGTTTGAGAGTCATACACAATCTGTCTAAATTATATTCCATATAGCCAGATATGAAGTGGACATGTCGTAGAGTTTAACCCAGAAACGTCTAGCCTAAAAACGTCTAGCCGTAATAAGCGAGAGCGCTATTTCTCGAAGGGAGATTCAGAAGTAGAAACACTGCATTCATGAGAAGCATACCTTAGCGTTACCATTTACCTTGTGAGAGAATAACTGGAGCGTTTATTCTGGGACAGAAATAGAAACCAAAAAGGCGACGAAGTCAAATATCCTCCGCCTCTCTCTGCGCAGAAAGCATAATTCAACCACTTTGTTACTTACACACCACTCTCTTACTGCTTTGGTACACTATAAGTGGCTGGAGTAACAGTGCGTCTTACGTGGCTAAAAGATTTCACAGGGAACGTTCTTTTTAATAAGGGTCGTAAGACTGACATCTTATTAATATGGAATTCTAGCCACAATTTAGGTTCAAATAACATGACTTTCATCAGAGCCTCTCACCTTCTCTGTCTAAACCGACACGAATTCTTAGAAGCCACCTGTCTTTAGAGCTCAAATGTTTGAAAGCTACCCTCTTTTCCATAGCAAATTGTTCGATTTCTGAAGTGCCTCGTTTCTCGCAATTGCTTGTGTACTGTTGTGTTATATTCGGCCACTCCACACATTTCGTGCATAGCTGACATTTAACTGTTCCGATAAAATTACGGCACGCTCAGCTGTACCGAGGAGCCTAGTTACAAGAAGTAACTGGGACAACCCACGCGCAAATCTAGTCCACAGTCCCAGTGATGGGAAGTATGGTGCGTCAATACGTGCGCTACCGTCGGCAAAAATCAAAGCAGTAGCCGGCGGCATGTCGCCCTACGGGGATCGCAGGGGTAAGGGGCCAAGATAGGGTGTGGTCCACATTTATTCAGCGTCATACTCGCTGCTGCTCTCTCCAAAATATTTTCCCCCCAAAAGCTAGAATACAGATAAATAAGGATGGAAATTTTCTTTATTTTCTCGTATCATCCAGAATAAACATTTTCGTAAGCAGTAGCATTACCTCTCTAAAATTGTCATAAACGACAGTGTCGTTTGTAGCACGGTAGTTTCCTAAGAGTATTGTGTTGGCTGCAGCGACTGCCAGCTGATCGAAAGAGTAACCTAAAACAGCTTTCTACGTGAAGGTTTGCTTGAAAACCACAGTGTTTTACTACGACTCAAAAGACCCCGCCCGGTTAGCTGTGAGGTCTAACGCACGGCTTTCCGGATTGGGAAGGAGCGCCTGGTCCCTGGCACGAATCCGCCCGGCGCACTTGTGTCGAGGTCCGATGAGCCGGCCAGTCTGTGGATGGATTTTAGGCTGTTTTCCATCTGCCTCGGCGAATGCGGGCTGGTTCCCATTATTCCGCCTCAGCTACACTATGCTGCGCAAACAAGTTCTCCATGTATGCGTACACCACCATTACTCTACTATGCAAACATAGGGGTTACACTCGTCTGGTGTGAAACGTTCCCTGGGGGGGTCCACTGGGGGCCGAACCGCACAATAACCCTGAAAGAGTGGTTCGGTATGGGGCGGTGGAGGGGTGACGTGGACTGCGGTAGTCGTCGTGGGGTTGTGGACCACTGCGGCTGCGGCGGGGACGGAGCCTCTCCGTCGTTTCTAGGCCTCCGGTTAACATATAATACAATACAATGACTCAAAAATGTACTTCACACATTACATAAAGTACTACTTTTGAAATCCAGAGAATGTATCTTCATGGGGAATTACAGGAACTGAACGCAGCAAATAACATTGGCATAAACACTGACTCTTGTGATACATAAGCATAGACGTTGGCATAGACCTTTAGCTACTTCATTGAAATCGAATAACGCACTGATTGTCAATGCAGAGACAGTACATCTCCATGCTACACCAATCCTTGCGGACCAAAACTAATAAGAAATATGGTTTTTCATTTAATTCCCTAAATAAAGACATGTAAGTATCAACCAAATTTGAAAGACAAGAGCATCACTCGCTAATCTTCTCGTTGTTGGCAACACACAAATAATCATTCTGGAAAGACAACACATAGAAGTAAACAACACAGTTATACATGTTTCTCTGGAGATGATACAGTGAATTACAACTGGGCACACAAAATATTGTAGAAAGTAAGACCGAGATGCAATAAAAAATAACTTTTTCCTCTAGATACAGCGTGTAACAGGTACAAGGGCACATATTCCTATTGGTGGCTGAGGACAGTGAGCTAAACGACAGTGCATTAGTATTTACGTCATCTACAGACCAATAATTATTGCTATTAAAAGCAGTGTGTTTCTAGGTTGGGTAGCATCTCCAAGTATACGTGGCAAGAGCAAACCATTAATGTTTGTTTTCCACTGTGCAGCAGGTGAGGTGTTGACGAATGGGCGCGTGAAAGCAAAATCATTAGTCTATACTGGCAGGTGCAGTCTACGTAGAGGTGGAGTTACGACCGTGAAGGAAACATCTCGCCGTGAAGTTTGTGAGAAGACTCTTCGACCCAGGGAAAAAGTATCCAACACACTAATGTGAATACATATTTAGATACCACACGTAAAAA
The DNA here is from genome assembly GCF_021461395.2 of Schistocerca americana. NCBI lineage: Eukaryota > Metazoa > Arthropoda > Insecta > Orthoptera > Acrididae > Schistocerca > Schistocerca americana. The sequence goes on from NC_060130.1 coordinate 663,753,127, forward strand.
TATCTGCACTCAAACGCGTTGCACCCAGTATATAAAATTCAGGACACAGACGTCTAGTGAGAGATTAAATTATTGTTATTAGCAGCTCGAGATTTCAAAATATCTTAAGGTTTGTCATAAATAACATACCACAAAGAAGTTAGTCAGGTGAATACGAAAGCTAATATTACACGATACCCCATGTAACGCAGGAGTCACGTTGAGGCAAATAGTAGTATCTTAAAAATTAACACTTGGCTAGGCCAGTACTATACGCTACATCAAAGAAGCAGGAATGTGTCTGGTAGTAGGGCGTTGCCATTGCGATCGAACGTGTTCAAATCATAGTTTCGCGATAGAGGAATTGCACACAAATCAGAAGAGCAAAATGAGAAGACAAGTATCTATGTGGTATGACACAGAGACACTAGTCATTTCGATCATCGTATTGTGTTCTTAGCCGAGGGGCAGAAAAAAACGCTTCTGCGCAGTGATTAATATAAATATTGGCTCGAGAATTGCTAGGCACACAGTGTGATAGATCTGGCTCATCCAGGAAGCCACGTGTATCCCTGTCGAAAAGTTAATTCAGTAGACACGTAGAGTTGAGACCACTCAGCTTTTGCACTACCCCTTCGATTGCGATCATCTGACATTCCACTCCCCTTACAGTTGTTTCGCCCTCACACAGAAAAAAATCCGTAATCTCTTACTTAAGTCCAATACAGTTCTTTACAGACTTCAGTACTATGAATTTAGACTTTCTATTGTCATGTGTTCAAAAGAAATCCAACAAATATAAACACTTCTATTCTTTTCATTTCAAATTCCCCTGAAGCACACATAAGAACACTAAAATTTATTAATATTTTTGCACGCAAATGTATCAAAAGCTTCTTACGGAAACAGAAGACAGTGGACTATATCCATCTATTTCAAATTCTCTCACTTCTTACTCAACTGGAATACTTCGTAAACTCTAATTGAAATGGTTCCAAGCCTTCGATTCTGGCAACTAATGCGTTAGCAGCATTGAGTTCTCTTAACGTGAAGAGAAGAAAAGGAGGTCACACAACGTCGAGCCGACGTCTTGATCACTAGGAACTAATGAGGTGAGTAGTGAAACAATAGTGGCTCGGCGTTGTTGAAAGTTACCAATAAGATCAACAGGTATGAAAGTAATACATTCTATCAGAAGAAAACAAACATAAAATTGGCTTGGAAAGGACTTAATGGATTTAAAAACGTAATTGATAGTATTTTACGAAACAGTGAAGAAATTCTACAAAATATTATAGCCCTACAGTAGCGCAGAATTTCAAGTGATGATAGACTGAGAAGACAGACTGAAAATAGATATTAAACTAGAAAGAAACAAACTCATTACACAGGAAATCACAAATGTTGCTTATGAGAATTTATTAAAGAATGGATATTAAATTAAGCACCTTAGAAAATTAAGGTTATACGAACATAGATGAAGAAGCAATTATTGAACACAGCTATTTACACAAACAACAAAAGATTTTTTTTTCAAATCTTGACATATCTGTAAATAACGAGTAATACACGATCCAAACCACTCATACGAAACACAAAACTGGTATCCTGCCCCTTCTGAAATTTAACACAAAGGAAAGCATACAAATCTGTAGTTTAATATAAATGACACTGTAACTGGTAATGTTTCTGTAAAACTAGTTAATATATAACTACAAATTATATGAAAATGTGTGACAGCGTCCACAAACGGTAATCAAAAGATAAAAACAACAGCTGTCAACAGACAAAAAAATAAATCTATTTTCAAGAAAAAATCTGTCCTTACATCTATCTTCATGAGCACTCAGCAGTTCACACTTGGCAAAGGGTTCATACAACCATTCTCAAGCTATTTCTCGACCGTGGCACTCTAATAGCATGTGAGAAAATTGAACACCCAAATCTTTTCGTGGAATCTCTGATTTCACTCATTTTATTACGATGATCATTTCTCTCATCTAGAAGGGAGTGAAAAAATATTTTCGCTTTCAAGGATCTAATGATTTTTCTAATAACTGATGCCCGAAACGAATAACACATTCATGACACCCTCTCCCGTATTTCGCGATAATGCAAAATAGCTGCTCTTCTTTGAACTGCAGTAGTTAAAAAGAAAACAAAGGGAAGGGAAGTCTCTAACGGAACAAGGTCACTATTAAAGAAAACGTTAAGTTTCCAGTAAAAATTGTTAGAAACATGCTAGAAAATCAAATAAAACTGTTCTCATATTTCTTCAAGGGAATATGGAAGTTTCAATAGAAATTTTATAGAGGAAACGACTGATTACAGTAAAAGTGTGGAGAAAATAAACCGTTACCTTCATCATTTAAAATGACAGATGACACCGTAACTCACAATGATACAAATTTTTAAAAGCATTCCAATAATTCCTTAAATGCTTGGTTTGTATAGCTCTAGAGATGAAACATAAACAGAAATCGTTAAGTATATAAATAATTTGATTCTGGAAGTAGTGGCAGATGACATGAATCAAGCCACTGAACGTGTGAGGAAACTAAGGGCACGTCGGTATAATAGTGTTTCAATAGAAATGGTGAAATATAGAGTCAAGGTAATCCAAAAGGAGCTAGCATAACTGTTTACCAAATGTCTACAAAGGAAGACAATGGACAAAATTGGAACAATGTTGTAATTACTCTGTTCCACAATAAAGGAGAAAAATAAATCATAAAAATTACAGAATTATTATCCTCCTCAGTGAAATGTATATTGTCACGTAGAAGAAGGTGTAATTAGATGAATGACGAACACAAACTTCACTTCACGAAGGTTTATTCAGCACTTGCACATACAAAGCTCGGAGCGAACTGCCTCCGGCCAGAACACATACGGATATATACAGCTACAGAACATTCCAGTACAATGATTCTTGCCAATTGTGGATACTTCTGGAATGTTCTCGAACCGAATACAGAAATTAAGATTTTACAGTTCAGGTGAGTTTTGAACTCACGACCCTCCATGCAACAGTCCAGCATGATAACCACTACACTATTTTTTATCTCAATTTGTTCTGTTTTGTTAGTTGAATTTGTTCGTGGCGCACGTCCGATGACACTTGTTCAGGTTGTTCGTTGTTCCTTTCACTCAGTTCTTTTATTACAGAGGGCAGCTAAACCCTCTGACAGAACACGCTGAGCTACCGTTCCGGCATTACAGCTGTGTTACTCAGCTTCTTCTACTCCATTACTCCCTCCTTAAGAGAACAGCTTCTCGTTGTTACATCGTCCTAGTTCGGGAACGAGTCACCGGTCCTGCATACTCCGACTCCCGATGACTGATTCTAGCCCTGGCGGTGATCTTCTTAGAACTTCCCTTGCCGCTACATTCTTCGTCACCTTTCCGCTTGTTGCCTGTTTCTGGAGCTTCGAATTTACCCTGGGTTGCAGGATCCTTATAGGGCTTATTCGAAAGATGTGGACCGTATCTCTGATCTTTCGTCGTCTTGTGTCGGGGTCGAAATCTTCAACTTCATAAGTAACATCAGACAATTGTCTTACAACCTTATAACGTCCAGAGTAGCGCCTGAGGGGCTTCTCAGAGAGACCAACCTTCTGAACACGAGTGAAGATCCAGACGAGGTCACCAGGCTGGTAAACAACAGGGTGGTGGCTCGCGTCATACCTCCGGCGATCGTTTTCTTGAGCCTGCAGCGTGCGGAGTAGAGCTAACTGCCGAGCTTCATCAGCTCTGGTTAACAACTGGCCAATGTAGCCGTCGTCCACGTCATCAGGATGTAACGGAAACACAGTGTCCATCATCGTCGTCGCCTCACGCCAATGCACCAGGAAAAATGGCGTAAATCCTGTGTGTCTTGTTTGGCGGTGTTGTAGGCAAACGTCACGAAAGTTAACACCTCATCCCAGTTGCTCGGCTGACATTGACGAACATTGATAGCATGTATTAGTAAGATGTTCAGTAAGCCCCTTAGTTTGCGGATGGTAGGCAGTCGTCATGTGATGAGTAATGTTATACAGACGGCTTGTCTCTGTCACAAGATTCGAATGATAAACTTGCCCGCGATCCGTAATTAACGACCTTGGGGCACCATGTTTTAATACAATGTCTTCTACGATGAATTTGGCTACCTCGAATGCTTCGGCTGTTTTTACAGCTTTTGTAATGGCATAGCGTGTCAGATAATCAGTGCAAACAATAATCCATCTATTGCCACTAGCAGACGTTGAAAATCGTCCGAGAAGGTCAATCCCAGCACGCTGGAAAGGCGTTTTGGCTGGTCGAATTGGTGTGAGTCGGCCAGGTTTCTGAGGAACTGCCTTTCTCCTCTGGTAAACTAGACAGTGCGACACATAGTGGCGGAGCCGGCCGAGGTGGCCGAGCGGTTGTAGGCGCTACAGTCTGGAACCGCGCGACCGCTACGGTCGCAGGTTCGAATCCTGCCTCGAGAATGGATGTGTGTGATGTCCTTAGGTTAGTTGGGTTTAAGTAGTTCTAAGTTCTAGGGGACTGATGACCTCAGCTGTTAAGTTCCATAGTGCTCAGGGCCATTTGAACCACATAGTGGCGGGCACTCCTAAATAAACCTGGCCAGAAAAATCTCCTACGGATCCTATTATATGTCTTAAAAAGTGCTAAATATCCGGCCTCTTGTGTGTCATGGAATTTCTGTAGAACATCTAAGCGCATATGTTTAGGAATCACTGGTAGCCACCTCTTTCCAAGCGGATCAAAGTTTTTCTTGCGACGTAATCCATTAATTACCTTAAATTGTCCTTTCACATTCTCTGACCGATTTAAGGCAAGCATAATTTGAGATATCTTGGCGTCCTTCTTCTGCTCAGCAGAGAGATCTTGGAGTGCAGTGAGACAGTCACTATCTTAATCAAAGTCTTGATGGTCTTGCACAGGGTTTCTTGAGAGACAGTCCGCATCTTGGAGTTTTCTTCCATTTTTGTACACTATGGTAATCTCATAATCTTGAAGACGTAGTGCCCACCTGGCGAGTCGTCTTATTGGATCCTTAAGACCTATCAACCAACAAAGTGAATGATGGTCTGTAACAACTGAGAATGGCCTTCCATAGAGATACTGTCGAAATTTGCACATGGCACAGATCACAGCAAGACATTCTCTTTCTGTAGTTGAGTAGTTTCTCTCGGCTTTTGTATGTGTCCTAGAAGCGTAGGCTATAACCTTCTCTTACATTCCACTAAAAGATCCATGGGTTGATGCATGACATGACACGTGATAGTTACCTTTCTAGCGCTGACTACAGGAATGATCACTTCATCCAGCACACATAGTCTCCACACACTCGGATGAGTATCTTCCTGTCCACAGTATCTCATCTCGTCTAGCATAACCTTCGAGTGGCCACAATTTATAATTGCCCTAGAAGCTTTCAAAAAGTTCTATCCGAGAATGACGTCATGACTACACTCTTGTAAGACAATGAATGCTAAGGGTTGTGTATGGACACTGATACCCACACGAATGGTACATCTTCCTGTAGGTTTTACATATTTCCCATTAGCCTCCTTCAGCAGAGATGTTTTGCTGTCGACGAATACTGTTTTCTGAAACTGGCGACGGTACTTCTCCGAAATGACTGAATATGATACTCCAGAGTCCACAGAGCTTCGGCTGGTCGGCCACCCATGCGGATATCGACATAGTTTCCTATCATTTTTGTAGTGATCGACGGCGGAGGATTTTTCTCTTCGGCGGCCTCACCTTCAAAGAAGGTCGCACCCAATAGTTTTTCAGGTTGCGGCGGCTAGGTGATTGGCTGGAGCTTCTAAACGGCGATGGAGACTTGATCGGCGTGTTGGGGAGCGTCCTGTCCAGCGGCCAGCTTGCGGCGATGGTGACCTACGTCGTCCTGCGCCCACATCTTCTTGTTGATCTTCGTCGTCCCGGAGTTGGCGTCGGCTAAGATCGGTCTGCTGTCTTCTGGCGCGGGCGCCATCAAATACCCGCCGCCTTTCTCGACAATAGCACACCACATGTCCCGTTCGTCCGCAGTGGAAACATACTGGTTGGTTAGCCTGGGTCCTCCAGACGTCAGTCTTCCTTGGTGCCCAAACAGGTTCCTCATGTGGCAGTGTAGGAACGTAACTCCGCCTTGGGTCTCGACTTTTTCACCGTTTTAAAGGGAAATGAAGGACGAGAGATTAGGTTCAATGTCTGTTCCAATTCCTCCCTTATGACCTCTTGAAGTGTCTCGGTTTTTTGCTCGCCATGCAATCCAAGTGCCTTCTGAACTTCCTCTCTCACTATCTGACGAAGAGCACTTGTGAAATCAGTTTCTTCCTCCATCACAGACATCGATACGACGTTTGGAAGCCGTCCAAAGTTCTTGCGTGTAATTCTTTTTTGATGCATTGTCTCGATATACTGGCACCATTTTATGAAGTCGTCTGCTGTCGAAACCTCCTTCAGGAGTAGGGCTTGATACATGTCCTCAGCAACACCCTTCATGAGACGTGCAACCTTATCTTCCTCCTTCATTCTAGGATCCACTATTTTACACAGCTCCAAGACGTCTTGAATGTTCAAAAATTCAAATGGCTCTGAGCACTATGGGACTTAACATCTTAGGTCATCAGTCCCCTAGAACTTAGAACTACTTAAACCTAACTAACCTAAGGACATCACACACATCCATGCCCGAGGCAGGATTTGAAACTGCGACTGTAGCAGTCCCGCGGTTCCGGACTGCTGCGCCTAGAACCGCACGGCCACCGCGGCCGGCTGTCTTGAATGTAGGATGCTGTAGTTTCTCCTGGACGCTGTGCCCTGCACTTTAATTTATCTTCAGCCCTGCACTTCTGTCGTTGTGTGTCGCCGAAATACTTACGCAGTTCCGCCTGGAATACTTCCCAGCTTGTGAACTTCTCCTCGTTGTTCTCATACCATTGCTTCGCAGTGGCCTCCAAGTAGAAAAATACGTTAGCCAAACACACGGTGTCATCCCATTTGTTAAATCTGGCTATACGCTCATGTACTTTCAGCCACTTGTTTGGATCTTGGCCATCGTCACCAGAGAACCCGGAAGGATATCTCATGTGGTGGCACACAGCTGCTGTCATCGTAACTTCCGCTTCTTCTGTCTCCGATAGATGCTATCTGTTGAATATTACTCTAACTCGGGTTTCTCGCAAAGTAAACGGCGGCTCTGTCGTGGCCTGATGGGAAATGAATGTCGAGAGCCTTCATGGTTCAACTCCTGGCCCTGCCACATCACTTTCAATTGCCTGTATGCGTCTTTGTTTCTAATCTGGGAGGCACACACCAGAGTTTTATAGGGATCTGGCTTGAGGAAATTTTCTCTGTGGTAGACAGCTAAGTGTTCGAGAGTCCGCATCAGTTCCCCTTCCACTTCGTTGTGCGTCCACGGCAGTATTATCGGCATATATAAACTGTTTCACCTCGGCGTTTATTGGATGGTCATTTGTATAGATGTTAAACAAAACTGGCGACGTTGAAATTTAACGAGCAGTCGTTGGTGGTTTACATTATCACAGGCAGCCGAGAGATCCGTAAAAGTGAGTTCGGTTGTCTGCTTCCATTCAGAACCGTCCTCTGTGTTGGGTAGGTGAGTATTTGGCCACAACATATTTTACCAGGAATAAATCCTGCTTTTCTGGTATGGTTTTGGTCTCCATTGTGCCAAAAATTCTGTCAAGAAACATTCTTTCAAGTGTCTTGTATACATAATACGGAAGTGGCAGAGGCCTGAATTTTTGTGGATCTGTAGGTTCTTTCTCTGATTTTAGAAGTGCTACCACCTTGGCTTTTCTTCAGAGTGATACAACCGTTCATTAAGTGTACAATCCAGTTTAGGACTGCGGGCCCAAGATGCTTTATTTGTTCAGTGCGGATACCATCCAAGCTAGCAGCTTTGTGTTTCTTCATTTGGTGGATCATTCTTCTCAACTCTTGAATACTGAATGGCGTGGCGAGGGCGTCGACTTCATTACTTATATCACGTTCGATTTTCAGTCTTCTCACTTTAGATGGTATTTTACCACGTAACAGAAGGCGGTGAGCGGTGGGCTATCATGTCAGAAGTTACTCCAGTTAGATTAGGTGTTGGAGTTGTAGGATCGTTCCAGAGACATTTTCCTACCATCCACGCTCGCAGGCTGTTTGGCTTCATATCGAGATCCGTTACCAGTTTTGACTATCTTTCTATTCGCACTGTTAATATTGATTGTAGGACCTCTTCACCTGCTCGAAAAGTGTTTTCTGAGAAATAATCGTCGTACATCGATTGTTACTGCTCTACAAATTCTTTAGGTCCTCCTTCCATGTCTACAATATCTTCAGCCCTACAGTCCTTCTGTATACACTTCCTGGATTTTTTTCCCAGCAGAAAAAAGCTGTTATAAGAACCGGTACGTGGTACCAGTTGTATGATTTCTCGGTCCAGTTCTTCTGTAAAACACTTCCACTTTGCTTTATTAAAATTAAAGTGTCTTAAAGAGAACTACTATGGGGTCTGACAGTTGCACTGACTATGCGGGCTGTTAGTCTGTGTTACGACTGTGGTATCGGGCTTCCCACAGTTTTTGATGTCTAGCCACTGATTCTGCCACCAACAAAGATATTGCCTGGGTTGTATCCTCTGTTTCATCTTCCACTGTTGAAGGACGTCGGCTGTTTCACATCATGTATTACTTTTACATCCACCCTTTTTGCCAATTATTACAGTCTCTCACTATGTATGTCTGTTTCAGAGTAGCTGCTCACCGTGCTATGGCAGTTAAAATCACCAATAACAAATTTTAAGGTCTGATTTCGGAAATTTTTTTGGTCCTTGAAGGTGAAATATACAGGTGGTGGTTTGTAGAAGGAAGTTACCGTGCATGAGTTGCCCTCGAAGATAAGAATATCGACGTCTTTTTTACAGTTGGAGCTGCCGACGTGAATTTAATGTTCCTTTTATCAAAGACTGCACTTCCATATTGTTCGTGAGGTCTCTGCAGTATTTGCTTCATACCTTGAACAAGAGGTCATCTGCTTTCTGTTCCTCAGTGTGTCCCCGGAAGTAAGAGGAAATTACAGTTTGTATCCTTGGGTAGAGTAATTAGAAATAAGTCCTTATCTGCAGAAAGGCCTTCGATATTTATTGCGGTTGTCACTAATGCTGCCTTTAACCAAACCCTTTTTGGTAGAACAGGCTCAGGTATTCTTTAAATTTTCTTTTTCCTCTTTTTATATCAGTTCGTGCCATGGTGTTGGAAGGAGTAGCCGACGTTGAAATTAGCGGAAGTCCCTTACTGGGGCACAAGATATACGAGAAGTCTTTAAAATTGACCTCATGGAATATGGGTGAATGATATTAAAAACTTGCAAGGGCAATATGAATACCTATTGTTCATCTCATTAATATATGGATTCTGGAGGAGATTAATATGCAGCAACCAATGCCAAATAGGTGATGATAATGAAGTGAGTAGAGAGAAGAAAATTATTACGTGCATGTCTACAAAATATTCTTTTGATTCAGTTTCTACTCTGCATCGATCAAATTCCTGTGCGCAGTTTTACAGAATTTACAGCATCTTGTCAGCTTGAGCTAGTATCTGCCAATTTTTATGTGCACAGCGTACTGAAGTACTAGAACACGCTAATGGAGGTCCTATACTCAATATAGGCCATCAATTCTAAGGAATGAAAAAAATGTTTTAATTTTAAATGATTTCTCCAATTATGCGATGTTTCTGTAAAATCTGTATACATTTCTTGCCATTTCAGACATAAAAGTACTTGCATCTACTTTCCAAGAAATTTCAATCATCAGAAGATAGTGACCAATTTCATACTCAGATACTGTAAATCAAAAACAGACATTAATCATTGTTCTACGGGTATCAATCTGCTTTTTCATCAAACAATAGAGGAAACAACGTTAGTGCTACCTCGTATGTAAAGAACAAAGTAAATTAAAAACTCAATCTTGACTAAATTCTGAAAGAAAATACGTCATTGGAAACTCAGATCAAAGCCACAAATGCAAGCTGAAAGCAGGAACAGAGAAAAAATAATAATTTGTAAGAGCTTATGTAGAAAATAAAGACTATCAAATAAAAGAATTTTTTTTATAGCTGAGAAGGAGAGTAAACAGAAAAAATATTTTGTATAGATTTAATACAAAAAATAAATCAAGTTTTGAGGGTTAAATGGTAAATGTGTTGGTGTCTCATATAAAATATTGGTGAATGAGAAACAAAAGGCCAATACCTGAACATAAGGTACCTTCTATGATAAAACAATTTCTTAAGACCAGAAATACAAATAGATATAACAGCTGAAAATGATAATTTCTGATAACAACTACCCTTTTAATAAAATTATAGACAATATTCAAAGAACCAAACATTTTTATCTAATGAATAAGTTTGGTTTAGGAAACATATTTTTAAAATTGGCTTATGAAGGAATTTAATACTTTTAAAAGTATGCATTGAAAACTATTTGTTTTCATTCAACATAACACTACAGATTTACTGAAATAAGACCTAACTGCAGAACAAGGTAGATAATAATTTTAATAATTAAAAGTATTGATTAATTGTAGACAAAATTCTGTGATCTGTTGATGCCCAGTTCAAATCGATCCTGCACAATCTATTGAAGGTATTTACACAGATAACGTAAATACTGTTACTGATAAATTAAAAATGATTCACTGAGAAGAATGCATTGCAAAGGAACTACTCCAAAACTAAAAATTTGAATTTAACAGAATATTCACATCTTTTTTCATTAGTAAACAAAAATTAAATCATAATTCCTTTCTTGAATAAATTGCAATACACATTTAAAGCCTATAAATCTTGGATAATCACTGTATTGTGACTTCATTCAGTCTAGGTCTCAAAAACTGGTGTACACAACCTAAGTGGAAAAATGTGTATATTAACAGGACTCTCATATCACCTAAAGAGTTGTAAAAACACTCAATAGAAACCTTACTGAACCAGCCAAGCATATCTGTTATCAGCAGGTAGTTTCTGATATATGAATGTGGATGAAAAATGTGATAGTGAACATATGTGCACAGAGTTGAGCTCCTGGTGCAGCAATGTTATGGAACATATTGAACTTAGAGTGTCAAATAACTCGACAAACATTGACAGCAGTTTGAACTGAAATAAATGTGGGAACGTACTGAGGACTTGATAACATTAGCTCTATCTCAATGAAAATATACTGATGGAATACATACATTATGAATCTCCGCTGCTGGTGATGGAAAAAGTATATGGGAATGAGACATGTTGTTGGCCTGTACATTTTCTGAAAGTCGTAAAAATAGCTATTCTTAGACATAAAGTAAATATGTAAGTCAAAAATGGTTCAAATGGCTCTGAGCACTATGGGACTTAACATACGAGGTCATCAGTCCCCTAGAACTTAGAACTACTTAAACCTAACTACCCTAAGGACATCACACACATCCATGCCCAAGGCTGGATTCTAACCTGCGACCGAGCGGTCGTGCGGTTCCAGACTGAACCGCTCGGCCACTCCGGCCTGCCGTATGTAAGTCACAAGTGAATGGTCACAGTACAGGGACGGTATTTGAAAATAATAAAAGAGACTTTAGCTGTCCATGACACAATGGCCTGCTATAAAATCTCTGTCTACACTTTTCATCACAGTAAATTATTAAGATCTTGTAATCTGTCTCCATAAACAGAATTGTTGCTACTTTATGTAGGTGTAGAAGTCGTTTTACGAATAAGGAATAAGGCTTTTCCTAAGAACCAACTGTCTTAAACGATCTCTCAGTCAAAAATTATGGAGGAGAGATACCCAAATAAGTCCTTCTTGAACCCTCAGGTTCGGAACATTTGATCCTCAATTTAAGATTATCAACTGACCATCGAAGGCACAAGCACAGCAAAGAGTGAATGTTTATCGAAGATACAGAAAGCACATCAAATGGACGTCTTCCTATTTCAGGGAAGCTACACGGAAGTATAGTGAAACAGCACTAACAATATCAACACAGATCTAAAAAGACTTTGAGAAGCAAAAGTTAAGCACGTGGGTCTTTTTCGACCTAACTGTAGCCTATGATACCGTCTCTCGTGACAGACTATTCAGACTACTGCTCGAATTTATCAGTAACACTCCGTATTTGAAATCAACCGTTCTAATTGGCAACATGCTGAACAATATATACATCCAGGCGTTCTCAGAGTATTCAAAAACGATATTTGATAAAATGAATTATGTTATCCCACATGGTTCTGTTTTGGTTCTACTCTGTTTTAACTTGTGTAAATATGACCTAACAAAATCTAAATCCAGGAAATTTATTTACGCTGACGATATAGCTTTGATGGCTCAGGATCAAATCTTTAGGGAAGCTGAATCAAAACAACGTCAGACCTGAAGACACATGAAACTTCAAATATAATTCTTTCCAGCCAAATCAACTTTTCATCTGCGGAATAAACAAGCCACCTACAAACCTTATATCACATTTAGAGATCAGAATTTCCAATATTGAAACCCTCCAAAATAACAAGAAGTGACCCTATACGGGTAACTGACATACAAGATCCATTATCGGAATGGGGCAGCTAAAATCAAAACTTGGAACAATATATTCCAAAAGTAAACAGGAACCTCCCATTGCAACAGTTCTCAAGTAGTCACCTTTAGCTGTTTCACAATCAGTCGCAGAATACTGCTGTTCCACCAGCCTAAACAGTGCTCATACCAATATAATTGAAACACAGCTCATTCAAACAATGCACCTCATCATTGGATGAATTCGTCTCACAAACACGCACTGGCTACTGGCTCTTAGAAATGTTCCTATACAGATCATCAGAAGAATACAAGTATTGCTGAACGTGTGAACAAGAATCCCAGAGTTACCAGTTAATTCAGAATTTTTATTATCATAACCCCAGCGGTTGTGGTCTAGAAAACCGTTGTTACGCACATACATCAGTCTGCAGAACAGCCGTTTTAATATGCAAGATGCCTAGGACAACAAATGGCAGGAGCAAACTTCCTTGACCAATTAAAACTCCCGACCAGCAGGCTTTTATCTCCCACGACACTATTGCATACTGAATAGGATCAGAACTGACCAGGGCAGATGAACAGCATTGCTGCACCAATGGGAATGGAAGTCTTCTTCTTAGTGTGAATGCTGTGAAGAGGAGCAAACTGTAGATCATATAACGTTTGAATGTTCCCTCAGAGCATTCAGAGGAACAATGGAAGATATTCAGAATTTGTCTGCTGAAGCCTCTGACAGGATTTCTATTCTGGACTGATGGCTATGAACCCGACGCTGTGTGTATCTGTATGGGAATATATGTATTTGATGTAAATAGTGGTCTTGTATTTTCTCTTGTAATCATATGATAAATTAATAAATAAATATGTCCAGAAAACCTGTCTATTGCATAATAACGTTACAAACAGGACAAATATCAACCTTGCGCATTCAGCAGAGAATACAGCTATTTTTCGGAGTTATGAAAATCTCACTTACATTGCGACCGAGCGAGGTGGCGCAGTGGTTAGCACACTGAACTCGCCTTCTGGAGGACGACGGTTCAATCCCGCGTCCGGCCATCCTGAATTAGTTTTTCCGTGATTTCCCTAAATCGCTCCAGGCAAATGCCGGGATGGTTCCTCTGAAAGGGCACGGCCAACTTCCTTCCCCGTCCTTCTCTGATCCGCGGAGACCGATGACCTCGCAGTTTGATTTCTTCCCACAAACAACCAAACTTACATTGCCATGCTATTTGTAGATGGTGAAGACTTCTGAAAATTTAAAATTAATCCAGTGAATACAGTACAATTATGTTCATTTCCAGGAGGATACTTCTGAATCGTTAAGTCGCAATAAAAGGGTGAAACGTCCCCAGAAATGATTCAGTAAAGTATCTTGGCCAAATAAATGATTATTGCCTTGTGTCCAATTGATGCTATGCTCGTAAATGAGCCAGAATATTTCATTCGTATCCTTAATTCAACAGTAATTTTCTGACTGCTACAGTAAACTGCTTATTTACACGATGGTGATACTTCTAGTAGTCTTTGGTAAGTTTGGTAACTAGATTGACCACAAGACCTCAAGACATAGTTATTCTGCAGCTAAAAGACAAGACTGTCTTATCGATTATACGTTATCATAAAAGTTCCCAAACATCACGCCACAAAAGTACCACTAATTTACGTTTGTTGTTCTTCAGAACAGAAATCCGTCAGATAACGTTAAAATGTGAACTGTGAACTTTGAATGATACCCTGCAATACACCTTCTATGAAATGTGCGGCATAGCTTAAGTAACTGCAGAACTCAACATTTTTAAAAATTATAAAAACTGGCTTTCATTTCAGTCACAAGAGTAGTCGGATGTATTGAAAAGTCTGGGTGGTTGAGAGTGGAATGACATAAAGTGATCACAAAATCATGCACATTGTTATCAATGGAAGGGAAACCCAAGACAGCACAGAAAAGGTGTGTATAAGGGCAAAATGCAACACCAAGAAGATTGACTGAGAAAAAGTGAGAGGAGTGTTTCAGTGTCTGGGAAGTCCTTAGTTGGGTGGTGATGTGGATTTTAAAGTACAAGAACTGACAATGTAGGCCTCGATACCTATCAGGAGAGGCTCTTCTAGAGGGTTACCTTGCTCCTGGATTGACGTGATGAATAAATTAAGATAGGAGATCCAGCATCACCAAAGAAGAAAAAATCCGACCGCTGCATGTTCACAGGTATGTTAAACAACGCGTTAAGAAAGAATTACGAAACACAAAAATGGAACGATGGAGACCTTTAGTGGAAACTAACTTAAAAAGCGATCCCTGGAAAACCATACAAAAAGTCTGCGAGAAAATACGAACATCAACAATTTTGTCCACATACTAAAGAATTGATGGGACAGTAACACCACGCATCGTATGGTGGATTGCGGAGTATGTCTGTAGATGTAGATGTAGGTTCACAGTTTGCGGCCCTGTTAATGGGAGAACTGCTTCCTGACGATAAAGAAGTACATGAGACTGATGATCAGCGTAGGTTGCTATGTTTTGGGAAGAACATAGAAACAATAAGCTTGTGTACTCCTTTGCACAAGAAGAAATTAGGCGAATAATTTTAAGACTGAGAAACAAAAAAATCTCCAGGACCGGATAGGATACCTGATGTAGTAAAGCAAGCTTTATGTGACTATCTGGATATCTACCTGTGTGAACTGTATAACGAGTGTATCTTCCAAGGACGGGTTCCCGCAAGGAGGAAGAATGCTGAGATGGCGATAATTAGTTAAAGGCAAGACAAGGATCCGATGATACGAAATCCTACGCAACAATTTGCCTTCCGAACGTTCTCCATGATACATTTGCAAATCTATCATGCAAAAATGTTACAAAATCACAGACTTTTACATTCGATAAGCCCTCACAATTAAGTATTTATAAGAGGCAAGTCAATTAATAAAGCGATAGACACTCATTCTGTGTATGCTCTAGCGATAACGATCGACAGTCCTGGCGCCGTCGATATCTTACCACGACCACAGAAATTTATTACCGTTTGTTTGTGGTGCGATCAGCCTCCCAATGATAAGTTAAGTCGAAGTTGTGCAGGGGCTCGGCAGTTGAATGCGCAGTCTGTCTACCACACATACGACTCCAACATCAAAATGCTATGCAAGCGAATGCAATGCTCATTATACATCACTTAAAAAATTAACACTGATTTCCGAGGCATGGGCACCTGTTTTGTAACGAAAACAGCTTCACAGTGAGACAACAAATTAGATATGCAAATAGCTGACTATATTTATTGTTTGAGCGCCGCATAGTCAGAATTAGTTATAGGAGAGTCGCGGTTATCACTGCAAAGAGAGCGTGCACTGGACAATATCGATTTATTTTAATCAAATTCTACGTCAATTAATGAAAATTACTGTTAAGCAGTTACTATAGTATGACATCTGTTTACTAGTGTTAACAGCAAACATTGGCTCATTAGAAGCTTAATTGCATCTGGATGTACCGCTAACACACTGGAGTACACCTCGAATCTAAATGGAAGACTGCCTGGGAAGAGCTACAAGCTTTCGTAATCTGCACAGCTTGCAAATGCAAAGCAAACGCTTGCGAGACTCACGAATTAACTCAGTTAATCAAGCAACCCAAGTCGCTCGGCAAATCCTACCAATTGTGGGCTGATGAGCTAACGGACAGAGCTAATTGCGAAACGCGCAACGTACTTAGAGCTCAGCGAATATCTGCCTTGATGTGCAAGTCAGATCTGAATTAAAACGACATAGATGGCGGCAAGGAAAGGCTGCGACCGCTTTCTTTTGGATCAGGAGAGATCCGTATGGTTTTCCCATAACAAGTCCCAGAGCAGAACGTCCACTCAATCTAACTCCCTACTTCCTTATTGGTCGATCCCTTCGCGCCACAACATTGTGTCAGACAAGATTCATATGACTGAATGGATGGCAAGGTTTTGGAGTGAAGGCAACTAATTTTTCCACGATGGGCTAGCGGTCAAGCCAGACTTGGTAAACAGCCACTTGGCTCATTCGCTTTCCACCAAGCCAAACAGAAATCTTTCTGCACAGGTAGCCAGCCTTGTGCTTTCCTTAAACATAGCCAAAAATAAGGTAATAAATTGATTAAACATTGTGTAGCGATATGTGACTGTAACGGCACATCACGCCACCACTTGTCCTTATGAAAAGAATAAAACTCCTATGATTGCTATCCTCGATGGTCACAAGGACAATCATCTACTTCGGCCTAACAATAGAACTCATATAATAGTCTTTCATCAAATTAGAATAAAAATGCAGCACTGTATCATTGCCTCTTTGGTTAAAACGACAATAAAAAGAGGAAGATAACTGTGATATCTCCAGATTAGTTTGTATGAAGATGCGTTATCAATCTTTAACCAGAAAACAGGTACTTCTGACCCCCTCGATACCAATAAGATGATTATAACGTTATTTTATAGCCTGGGATAACATACCAGGTGTTCTTCCACGTGCATTAAATTTTTGACTAGTAAACTATAATTATTTCATAAAAAAATTAGACATGGCATGTCTTTCCTCTAGATGTTTTATAACGAAAAGTTTAAAAAAAGTGCTAGATGTCCATAAGGACAATGTTTCATGTGTAATTACACAAAATATATTGATTAATTTTAAAAAGATGTCACTAGGATCTCTTCATGTGCAAAAAATTGCAACGAAATAATTAAAAAAGGAAAAATTATAAAAACACCTTAAACGGTGAATGATTTATTTGGCCATGCATAACTGCATGTGTTAAATGAAAATCTTACTTGCCAAAACTTAACATGAGTATTTCCAGATTCATTGAAATAGTGATGTATGCCTTGATTGTTCTCATGCATCACGTTTCAAATGTGTGTTGTTGTTGTTGTTGTGGTCTTCAGTCCTGAGACTGGTTTGATGCAGCTCTCCATGCAACCCTATCCTGTGCAAGCTTCTTCATCTCCCAGTACCTACTGCAGCCTACATCCTTCTGAATCTGCTTAGTGTATTCATCTCTTGGTCTCCCTCTGAGATTTTTACTCTCCACACTACCCTCCAATACTAAATTGGTGATCCCTCGATGTCTCAGAACATGTCCTACCAACCGATCCCTTCTTCTAGTCAAGTTGTGCCACAAGCTCCTCTTCTCCCCAATTCTATTCAATACCTCCTCATTAGTTATGTGATCTACCCATCCAATCTTCAGCATTCTTCTGTAGCACCACATTTCAAAAGCTTCTATTCTCTTTTTGTCTAAACCACTTATCGTCCACGTTTCACTTCCATACATCGCTACACTCCATACAAATACTTTCAGAAACGACTTCCTGACATTTAAATCTATACTTGATGTTAAAAATTTTGCTTCTTCAGAAACGCTTTCCTTCTCATTGCCAGTCTACATTTTGTATCCTCTCTACTTCGACCATCATCAGTTCCTTTGCTCCCCAAATAGCAAAACTCTTTTACTTCTTTAAGTGTCTCATTTCCTAATCTAATGTCCGCAGCATCACCCGACTTAATTCGACTACATTCCATTATCCTCGTTTTGGCGGAATATAAGAAATAGTTGAATAAAAACCAAGTAGTGAAACATTTTTATACGTTTCTTTTATTGGAACACTTAATCTTTTTTCCTTTTTTCTTTTAGTCGTTTGTTCATCGAATCTAAAGGTTAAGATCAACCAAAATATCAAGAATTTATAAAAAAATTAATTGAAAATAATGATGAATTTATTCCATTAGATGAAAGGTAAAATAATTTAGTTGTAGTTTTCACATAATTTCTTTCTTGAAAATCAGGTTGCACTTAGAGAGTATTTTACTACAGGTAGACATAAAGGAATAGATTGGTGTTTCTTAGCCCAAGCCAATTCAAAAATTCCAAAACAATTACTTAGAGATAATCTAAATTTTTATATAGTTCATACAAGATCACACAAAACTAAATCATATTCATCATGAATTTGTAGGTACTGTTTTAAAATTTGATGATGCTAAAGTAATATGTAGTAAATGTTGGAATAAAGATGAATTATTACAATAGATAAGACTAATAATGGTAAAACAGACAAAAGATATTTTTAAACATCACACATAAAACATAAAAATGTTAAACATATAAACATTGAATATTAACATGAAACATAAAAAGGTTGATTTAAATGATAAATTTAAAATATAAACATAATTATTCCGTTTTTATCCTTGATAAATGTTTTCAAAATTAGTCTCAGAAGTTGTTAGAAAAACTAAACAAAACAGAAAAGTAAAAGAACAATTCAAAGAAGTGTTTAAAACTGGAAAAAACAACCAAGAATAGATTA
This sequence comes from Schistocerca americana, assembly GCF_021461395.2. Classification (NCBI taxonomy): domain Eukaryota; kingdom Metazoa; phylum Arthropoda; class Insecta; order Orthoptera; family Acrididae; genus Schistocerca; species Schistocerca americana. The sequence goes on from NC_060130.1 coordinate 663,772,023, forward strand.
TAAAAACTTTAAAAAACAAAGATCAACCAGTTGTCAATGCAACTGGTACAAGTTAAACGAGGAAGAGAAGCATTAGGTGATAATGTGTTTAAAGCTATTAAAGAAAACAGGGTTGAAAAGCAAATGGTTGCTAATAAACACCATTACTTGGAAGGATTTAGCGATATTGCAACAGTTGAGCAATGTGATAGCGATAAAACAGTTTATACATTATGTGTATCAGAAAAACAGGATTTATTGTGTAAATATGAAGAAGAAGTTAAAAATAGAAAAAAATCAAAAGGCAAAAAAGTTTAAAAATATAACTGAAATAATGTTAAAAGTTATCAATCATAGAAAAGATACGATTTTTGGCTTAAAATCTGTTGGTACTTTTTGATACATTGTTAAATATCCAACAGAACTCAATGATAATAAATTAAATATTAGTGAAAAACAATATGAAGATACTGATTGATTAATTGATCTTTCAACCAAAAAACAATTACTTTGGATGGGTTAGGTGAAGAAATTGATTCTTTTGATTTAATAAGTTATGCTAAATTTCATTCAACTCAAATTCTGTATTTTCTGCATCTACAAATTTACATCTACTTGGATACTCTGCAAATCACAATCAAGTGCCTGTCAGAGGGTTCATCGAACCACATTCACAACTCTCTATTATTCCAATCTCGTATAGTGCGTGGAAAGACTGAACATCTATATCCTTCTGTGCGAGCTCTGATTTCCTTTATTTTATCATGGTGATCGTTTCTCCCTATGTAAGTCAGTGTCAACAAAATATTTTCACATTCAGAGGAAAAATTTGGTAGATGGAATTTCGTGGGAAGATTCCATCGCAACGAAAAACACCTTTCTTTCAATGATTTACAGCCCAAATCCTGCAGCATTTCTGTGACACTCTCTCCCATATTTCGCGATAATACAAAACATACTGCCTTTCTTTGAACTTTTTGGATGTACTCCATCAGTCCTATCTGGTAAGGATCCCACACTGCGCAGCAGTATTCTGAAAGAGGACGAACAAGCGTAGTGTAGCAGTCTCCTTTGTAGTTCTGTTACATTTTATAACTGTCCTGTCGATAAAATGCAGTCTTTGTTTAGCCTTTCCCACAACATTTTCTATGTATCCTTTCCAATTTAAGTTGTTTGTAACTGTAATTCCTAGGTATTCAGTAGAATTTACAGCTTTTAGATTAGACTGATTTATCGTGTAAGCAAAGTTTAACGAGTTCCTTTTAGCACTCATGTGGATGACCTCACACTTTTCGTTATTTAGGGTCAACTGCCACTTTTCACACCATTCAGATATCTTTTCTAAATCGTTTTGCAGTTTGTTTTGATTTTCTGATGACTTTATTAGTCGATAAATGACAGTGTCATCTGGAAACAACCAAAGACAGCTGCTCAGATTGCCTCCAAAATCGTTTATATAGTTAAGGAACAGCAGAGTGCCTGTAACACTACATTGGGGAACGCCAGAATCAATTCTGTTTTACTCGATGACTTCCCATCAATTACTATGAACTGTGACCTCTCTGAGAGGAAATCACGAATCCAGTCACATAACTGAGACTATATTCCACAAGCACGCAATTTCACTATGAGACACTTGTCTGGCACAGTGTCAAAAGCCTTCCCGAAATCCATAAATATGGTATCAACCTGAAATCTCTTGTCAATAGCACTCAACACTTCATGTGAATAAATAGCTAATTGTGTTTCACAGGAATATTTTCTAAACCCATGTTGACTGTGTGTCAATACATCATTTTCTTCGAGGTGATTCATAATGTTTGCACAAAATATATGTTCTAAAATCCTGCTGCATATCGACGTTAATGATATGGGCAGCTACAATGTCTAAATAAAAAATCTAATAAATAATCTAAATAAAATTATGTCAGGAAAGGGAATAAATATAATTAATTGATAAAAACATTTGTTGAAGAATATTTTGCTTGTTTCTCACAAAGATATTTTTATGATACCTTTCAAAATATTTGTCAAGATTTAGATAAAAAATATTGAGAGAAACCAGTTGAATATATTTGGTTGTATGATATTCGTCAATTAAGTGAGAGGTGAACAGTAATCTATGGAGTAGAATCAGCTGGAAATAAAAATTATCATACTGCTGAAGTTGGAATAAGAGATATGTTTACTAATAAACTCATTGATTTTATAATTAACAATCCAAACGGAATTCCATATTTTATTAGAGTTTTGAATAGCTTACACATACATTTTGGCAAAGTGAAAATACCAGTTAATGATGCAGTTGATAATTTACCATTTAAAATGCGTCTAAATTATTGTAATTTTTGTAGCAATGGGACCAAAGTAAATAAAAGAGTAGTTTGTGCAGATATAGGAATAAATCCATTGATGAAGCATGTAAAGAACACGATATTTTTATAATGATCATAAAAAATTATGAAAAAGGCATGAAGCTAATGAAAAACTTCAATTAGCTGCAAAAGAAAGAATGCATGCTTCAGATTCTTCAACTGGTGAAAAAATGGGTGCAACTGCAGTTGAAGGAATAATTAGGTCTTGGATTAAATGTAAATGAAAATGGATAGGGACTGTAAAGAAATTCTTTAATAATTTTTAATCTATATATATGAATAACTTTAGTATTGATTATACTACACTTCCAAATAGCAAAATAAATCAAAATCTATAAAATTTGAACTGAATAATGAGGTATTAAATTGTACTGATCAATTTTTAAGTGAAGCACAGAAAAGAAAAAGAGATAAAAGACTGGTGGAATTTTAATTATTAAATCAGGTATCCCTGTTGCGGAAAAAATTATTTAATATTTAATGACCAAAAAAGAAACAAAGCATGAATTTTATTTTTTACAAATTCTGTTAGCTGCATCACCATATCCAGCAAATATTGGTTCACTTGCTGGTGGAACTGCAGCAATTGCAAATGCAGTTATAATCAAGAATAAAGAAAAGTTGGTAAAGAATCAGAAGAACGAAAAAGACAATCTAGCAAGGGAAAATGAAGCAAACGTTTTGGACAAAGTAAAAAAAAATTCAAAGAAATAATAACAAATTTTAATAATCCTTTATCTAATATTGACATAGATGAATTAGTTAAACGATTGTTGTTGTTGTAATCTTCAGTCCTGAGACTAGTTTGATGCTTCTTCATTTCAAAATTGGTCTATCGTTGGAATAAATATGTCCGTCGCCAATATCAGTATGTTGGGGAATAAATATGTAGATGTGAAAAACAAGATGTAAGACATTAATAACGTTTGTTTTATGTAGAAAGCTTGAAGAGATTTCACACAAAAATTCGGAGGAATTCCTCTTCAGGACGCCCTCATAAATGTGTATTTCCATAGGGTGGTCAGAAACAATGCAGCTGAGGTTGTGCTGAGAAATAATTGTTAAGAAAAAATTTTCGAATTATTTATAATTGAAATTAGCCAATTACGTTGTTACGCGTGCAAAAGCAAGAATTTGCACGCGCTAAAATGCGATGGAGCGCAGACATCTGTGGGTCCGTGTCCCTTTGTTGAAATGCTGATTATCAGGTAAAATGTGCCCTTTTTCGAAAATCAAAAATTTGCACTAGGTAAGTAAAATGTACGCATACTCGATTTGAGGAAACCAAACGAAGTACACGTTTAGCGAGACCGTCCCTGGCAAGATACTTGAATTAGTGCTCGCTTCGACCTTATTGGCTAACTTCAGTGCTGATTGACTCGGATCCGGTGCAATAGAATCTGTTTCTTAACATTACTTCTCAACACACTTTCCATGTATTACCATTACAAGCTTATCACATATATCACACCAAAAAAGTTTTGCATCACCTCGGATCCGAGACTTCTGGAACCTGTACAGAAAATTGGGATAGAGATCGACATACACATCGTTTCCGCCCATTTTATTGCTCATGAAAACCACACATTGCATGTTGTACCACCATACAAAATGGCTCTGGGCACTATGGGACTTAACTTCTGAGGTCATCAGTCCCCTAGAACTTAGAACTACTTAAAGCTAACTTACCTAAGGACATCACACACATCCATGCCCGAGGCAGGATCCGAACCTGCGACCGTAGCGGTCTCGCGGTTCCAGACTGTAGCGCCTAGAACCGCTCGGCCAAACCGGCAGACCACCACCATACAGCGAGACCTTCAGAGGTAGTGGTCCAGATTTCTGAACACATCGGTACCTCTAATACTCAGTAGCACGTCCTCTTGCATTGATGCATGCCGTATTCGTCGTGGCATACTATCCACAAGTTCAAGGTACAATTGGTGCAGATTGTCCCACTCCTCAACGGTGATTCGTCGTAGATCTCTCACAGTGGTTGGTGGGTCGCGTCGACCATAAACAGTCCTTTTAAATCTATCCCAGGCATGTTCGATAGCGTTCATGTCTGCAGAACATGCTGGCCACTCTAGTCGAGCGATGTCGTTATCCTGAAGGAAGTCATTAACAAGATGTGCACGAGGAGGACGCGAATTGTCGTCCATGAAGACGAATGCCTCGCCAATATGCTGCCGATATCGTTGCACTAGCGGTCGGACGATGGCATTCACGTATCGTACAGTCGTTACGGCACCTTCCATGACCACCAGCCGCGTACGTCGGTCCCACATAATGCCACCCCAAAACAGCAGAATACCTACAACTTACTGCACCCGCTGGACAGTGTGTCTATGGCGTTCAACCTGACCGAGTTGCCTCCAAACACGTCTCCGACGATTGTCTGGTTGAAGGTATATGCGATACTCATCGGTGAAGAGAACGTGATACCAATCTTGAGCGACCCATTCGGCATGCTGTTGGGCCCATCTGTACCGAGCTGCGTGGTGTCTTGGTTGCAAAGATGGACCTGGCCACGGACGTCTGGAGTGAAGTTGTGCATCAAGCTGCGTATTGCGCATTCTTTGAGTCGTAACACGACGGCCTGTGGCTGCACGGAAAGCATTATTCAACATGGTGGCGTTGCTGTCAGGGTTCCTCCGAGCCACAATCCGCATGTAGCGGTCATCCGTTGCAGTAGTAGCCCTTGGACGGCCTGAGCAAGGCATGTCATCGACAGACCCTGTTTCTCTGTATCTCCTCGATGTACGAACAACATCGCTTTGGTTCACTCCGAGACGCCTGGACACTTCCCTTGTTGAGAGCCCTTGCTGGCACAAAGTAACAATGCGGACGCGATCGAACCGGGGTATTGACCGTCTAGGCATGGTTGAGCTACAGACGACACGAGCCGTGTACCTCCTTCCTGGTGGAATGACTGGAACTGATCGGCTGTCGGACCCCCTCCGTCTAATAGGCGCTACTCATGCATGGTTGTTTACATGTTTGAGCGGGTGTAGTGACATCTTTGAACAGTTAAAGGGACTTTGTCTGTGATACAATATCCACAGTCAACGTCTATCTTCAGGCGTTCTGGGAACCGGGGTGATGCAAAACTTTTTGTGATATATCACGATTAACCGTACACCCACACTCCTGCATGTTTCAGTAAGAGAGAACGAGTAGAAAGCGACAACAGAGCCACTGTTCTGAAACTTTTTCCTTGACGAGTTGAGGCGGTGTTATACGCTATTAGCATGATTTCTCCTGAAGGTGACTAATTTGCTGTCCGATGTGCTTGTAACACTAGAAGGAAAAATGAATTGTACCTTCATCAGAACTAGACATGATTATCTTAAATAGCGATCAAAGACTAAAAAGCCATATTTTTATTAAATTGTACCTTCCTTTGGTGAATATAGCTTTCAAACAAAAAGGAGTGATATACACAGCTACAAAACTCTTTTACAACATGTTCATAGAAAGAAATAGGCTGAAAGACTGCAGATGTATTTCCAAATGTAGGTCACAATTGTTTACCCATTAACACCCCTTTCTGTGACACAGAGGAAATGTTGAATATAAATAAGCAGTCAGTAACTAACATGTAAACGGACACCAGCGTGCAGCCATATGACTTTACATGCTTTTTAATGGTCCTGAAATTTTCTGCTCACTTGACATTTATCGTAAATATGATTTACAGCACATTGAATAACACATACTGCTCGTATGTCTGCAGTGGTTGCTGCAAACGGCGGTTACTCTACATAGCAACAAATTATCGTCGCGACGTTGTAAGCTCCCTATCCAGTTTTTAAGGCGGGTGCATAAGCAAGCCCGAAATAAGCTCTGAATATAAATCTCCTCTCATATATAAGGTTTTGTCCTACGAAGTACGCAATCTGACAAGAAAATATGACATAGAATAGGAAAGGTATACTTTGTGCAACATATTTATAACGGACGTAGCAAGTAGTGTACTGATCTGCGTGAAGCGGACTAGTCGTAACTAACGCCTGAATTTACGTGAGAAACGTGCGAGGCACGGTTTTTGCAGCTCCGTTGTGTGCAAAGGGAAAGCAGTTCCCAGTCTTAGCAGAACTCACAAATGCAAGACGTAACGTAGTCACACTTTAGACATTGCCCTAAAGAATTAGGGGAACATGATTTTGGGCGTCTGCCAACCTTCACTGTGCAATGACTGAGGATCGGTTATGTTACCAAATTATAACTTCACCTTTCACAAATTAAGTACACAACGTAAGATCATAACATCCTCATTCATTTACATAACAAGAACTGAAATGTCTGACAGGTGTCGAAAACAAAGTGGAAACAATCAATCATCCCGTTATCCTGGATGTTTCTCATTAGACTTTGAGAGCTTCTGTAACATGTATGCCCTTTGTGTTCGTGCATCACCGCCTGACGAATAAGTCTACGGACGTCACCTTGTGGTATCCGTTCCCATTCTTTAATGAGAACCTTAGAGAAATTTTGGCGAATCTATGATGGAACAGGCCTCCAAGTATGTACCACACATGATCGATGGTGTTTAGGTCGGAACTCATCGCTGGCCATTTCATTACTCCATTGCCCTGGCGTCGCAAAACATCCGTGCTGACGCCCGCTACATAGGAATTCGACCAACAACTTCTACAGCAGCCACCACATGGTCCAACAGGATCTGTGCGATGTAATGCCTGGCGGTAAGGCAACTGTGGACAACGACAAGATTCGCACCGCTGTCAACTCTGATGTCTCCCCACACAGTCACACAACCTTGGCAGAATCCGTGGATTTCCTGAACAACATTTGGGAGGTACCGCTCACCACGGAACCTCCACACACGAATCCGGCCATCATCTTGCGTTAGGGAAAATCTGGACTCGTCTGCGAATAACACGTTTCGCTGGTGACGAAGTTACCAGTTGACGTGGAAACGACAGAACTGAAGGCCAGCTGCTAGATGTTCTCGTGCCAAGCGAGGTTCTCGAACAGGACGTCTGGGTCGTAAGGTCATTTCTCGTAACCTGTTCCTTACAGTCTGATCATGCACAGCGGCTCTGAGATCGTCTTGCAGTGCTTTGGCGGTATCCGTACGATGCCGCTACTCAGATTTGGGCAGATATCGGCCTTCACGTGGGATTCTAATGTGTGAGCGACCTTATCCAACTCGCCTTGTGTACTGACCTGTCTCCCTGTAGCGTGTCCGCAACCTATGGATGACAGCAAGGTGAAGTCCATCCTTATTGCATCAAATACTCTGTCATGGTAACTTGCACTTCATTAACATGACGAATTGCATATGCTTGGTGGAATACAACGTCCGCAAATGGCAACTGTCGTCTGTGTACCTGATAATAGAACTTTGGGACACCGCTACTCACGTCCACGGTAATGCATAACACAGCCTGTAGATAGTGAAAAACTTTGGGTGTTGCATGCCTTGAAAGGGAAGGTATCAGGTTCAAAAAAATGGTTCAAATGGCACTGAGCACTGTGGGACATAACATCTGTGGTCATCAGTCCCCTAGTAGTTAGAACTACTTAAACCTAACTAACCTAAGGACATCACACACATCCATGCCCGAGGCAGGATTCGAACCTGCGACCGTAGCAGTCGCGCGGTTCCGGACTGAGGAAAGTATCAGGCTATGCAATAAGACCTCAGGTACAGCCTATATTAAAACAGATTTAGCATACGAGACTTGATACAGGTGTCACCCCAATTATTTTGAGCAGTATATAAAAGCATAAACTGCATCTCCGTCAGATACGTGAGCGCCTGTCTTACCGTCTGTTCTAAAAAGCGTGCATAGGAAGACGGTGAGTATAGTTCACTGCAGCTGCTCAATAATTTTATTCTGAACGTAGAAATAATTCAAGAACGTAGCTACCTTTGCTGATGGCAAAATGCACTCTAAGTTCAGTGGTTTGGTACTGATCGCAGGGTGCAATTCAGCGTAAATTCGTCGTAATAAGAAATTGCAAAAAGGTGGGAATTTAAGGATGTGGGACCTGGATAAACTGAAAGAACCAGAGGTTGTACAGAGTTTCAGGGAGAGCATAAGGGAACAATTGACAGGACTGGGGGAAAGAAGTACAGTAGAAGAAGAATGGGTAGCTCTGAGGGATGAAGTAGTGAAGGCAGCAGAGGATCAAATTGGTAAAAAGACGAGGGCTAGTAGAACTCCTTGGGTAACAGAAGAAATATTGAACTTAATCGATGAAAGGAGAAAATACAAAAATGCAGTAAATGAAGCAGGCAAAAAGGAATACAAACGTCTTAAAAATGAGCTCGTCAGGAAGTGCAAAATGGCTAAGCAGGGATGGCTAGAGGATAAATGTAAGGATGTAGATGCTTATCTCACTAGGGGTAAGATAGATACTGCCTACAGGAAAATTAAAGAGACCTTTGGAGAAAAGAGAACCACTTGTATGAATATCAAGAGCTAAGATGGAAACCCAGTTCTAAGCAAAGAAGGGAAAGCAGAAAGGTGGAAGGAGTATATAGAGGGTCTATACAAGGGCGATGTACTTGAGGACAATATTGTGGAAATGGAAGAGGATGTAGATGAAGATGAAATGGGAGATACGATACTGCGTGAAGAGTTTGACAGAGCACTGAAAGACCTGAGTCGCAACAAGGCCCCGAGAGTAGACAACATTCCATTAGAACTACTGACGGCCTTGGGAGAGCCAGTCCTGACAAAACTCTACCATCTGGTGAGCAAGATGTATGAGACAGGCGAAATACCCTCAGACTTCAAGAAGAATATAATAATTCCAATCCCAAAGAAAGTAGGTGTTGTCAGATGTGAAAACTACCGAACTATCAGTTTGATAAGTCACAGCTGCAAAATACTAACGCGAATTATTTACAGACGAATGGAAAAACTGGTAGAAGCTGACTTCGGGGAAGATCAGTTTGGATTCCGTAGAAATGTTGGAACACGTGAGACAATACTGACCTTACGACTTATCTTAGAAGAAAGATTAAGGAAAGGCAAACCTAAGTTTCTAGCATTTGTAGACTTAGAGAAAGCTTTTGACAATGTTGACTGGAATACTCTCTTTCAAATTCTAAAGGTGGCAAGGGTAAAATACAGGGAGCGAAAGGCTATTTACAATTTGTATAGAAACCAGATGGCAGTTGTAAGAGTTGAGGGGCATGAAAGGGAAGCAGTGGTTGGGAAGGGAGTGAGACAGGGTTGTAGCCTCTCCCCGATGTTATTGACTCTGTATATTGAGCAAGCAGTAAAGGAAACAACAGAAAAATTCGGAGTAGGTATTAAAATCCATGGAGAAGAAATAAAAACTTTGAGGTTCGCCGATGACATTGTAATTCTATCTGAGGTAGCAAAGGACTTGGAAGAGCAGTTGAACGGAATGGACAGTGTCTTGAAAGGAGGATATAAGATGAACATCAACAAAAGCAAAACGAGGATAATGGAATGTGGTCGAATTATGTCAGGTGATGCTGAGGGAATTAGATTAGGAAATGAGACATTTAAAGTAGTAAAGGAGTTTTGCTATTTGGGGGGCAAAATAACTGGTGATGGTCGAAGTAGAGAAGATATAAAATGTAGACTGGCAATGGCAAGGAAAGCGTTTCTGAAGAAGAGAAATTTGTTAACATCGAGTATAGATTTAAGTGTCAAGAAGTCGTTTCTGAAAGTATTTGTATGGAGTGTAGCCATGTATGGAAGTGAAACATGGACGATAAATAGTTTGGACAAGAAGAGAATAGAAGCTTTCGAAATGTGGTGCTACAGAAGAATGCTGAAGATTAGATGGGTAGATCACGTAACTAATGATGAAGTATTGGATAGAATTGGGGAGAAGAGGAGTATGTGGCACAACTTGACAAAAAGAAGGGATCGGTTGGTAGGACATGTTCTGAGACATCAAGGGATCACCAATTTAGTGTTGGAGGGCAACGTGGAGGGTAAAAATCGTAGAGGGAGACCAAGAGATGAATACACTAAGCAGATTCAGAAGGATGTAGGCTGCAGTAGGTACTGGAAGATGAAGAAGCTTGCACAGGATAGGGTAGCATGGAGAGCTGCATCAAACCAGTCTCAGAACTGAAGACCACAACAACAACAGGGAAATGATAGCAAGGAATTTCTAATGATTTTGAAAATATTTTAATTGAAAAGCATCTAGTTACTTCCAAAATATACTTAACCGCAATGGTACACACAATATTCGTGCACAAAAAGAAGGTAATTGGTGGGGGACATTATGGGTTTAAATTCCTATTACTTGGATCGATTAACAGAAAATCGATTCTGTACAGTGCATCGAATACTACTCTCTTCTCGATCCCACAGGAGCAACATCTCCAATGGGAAAGAAGGAAGAAAGATTAGGGCTTAACATCCGGTTGACATCGAGATCGTTAGAGACGGAGCGCAAGCTCGGAATGTTTCAAGGATGGAGAAGGAAATCGGTAGTGCCGTTTCAAAAGGAAACATCCCCTAATTTACCTAAAACAATTTAGAGAAATAACGGAAAATCAAAACCCGTGCGGTCGTCGTCCTCCCGAATGCGAGTCCAGTGTGTTAACCACTGCGTCACTTCTCTCGGTCTCAACATGCAAAATACGCTCTAAGGTCCTAAAAGATTCCGTGAATATCTACAACTTCAAAACGTGCAATACGAACCAGAAAAATAGGCACTCATTAAGTGCAGTATATCTGCGAGCCAGCAGCAGACTGATTGAGTCTGTACTCAAATTCTACACAACCATATTTCATCTTATCATAGCGCAGCACCCCATTCAAGGTCACCGACCGACTCATGCAAGCAGGCCATGCTGAATCGTACGCACTTTGTCCGTTTCAAATACATAGTCCATCTTACGCCACGAGGCGCTATCAAATCTGAATGGCCTGAGGAACTTGAAACTCATTGTCTTCCGACCACCTAACTGAACGTGTCAAAGGCAGTTACGATCGTAGAAATAATAGCTCGGAACAGGAAAAAAGGAAGATTAGAATTTAACGTCCCGTCGACAGCGCGGTCATTAGTGACAGACAGTCAACACAGAATCTACATCTACATGGCTGCTCTGAAAGTCACAATTAAGTGCCTGGCAGAGGGTTAATCGAACCACCTTCATTCTACTCCTGTATCGTTCCACTATCGAATAGTGCGCAGGAAAAACGAACGGTCAAATCTTTCCGTGCGAGTTCTGATTTCTCCTATTTTATTATGACGATCATTTCTCCCCATGTAGGTGGGAGCCAAGAAGATATTTTCGCATTCGGAGGAGAAAGTTGGGGATTGGAATTTCATGAGAAGATGCTATCACAACGAAAAACGCCTCTGTTTTAATGATTACCGTCAAAATTCACGTATCGTATCAGTTACCCTCTCTCCGATATTTCGTGATAATACAAAACGAGCTACCCTTCTTTGAAGTTCTACGAAGTCCTCCGTCAGTCCTATCTGACGCAGATCGCACACGGCGCAGCAGCACTCCAGCAGAGGACGGACAAGCGTACTGTAGACCCGTTCCACTTTCATCTTTGGTTCGCATTCCCTACAACATTATCCATTTGATAGTTCCAGTTTAAATTATTCGTAACTGTAACCCCTCAGTATTTAGATTTATGTGATTTATCATGTATCGGAAATTTTGCGGATTCTTTGTAGTGCTCATGTGAATGACTTTAAACTTTTTATTATTCTAAGTCAGTTGCCACTTTTCGCCCCACACAGATACCGTGTCTAAATCATTTTACAACTGGTTTTGATCTTCTGATGGCTTAACAGGCCGGCCGGGGTGGCCGAGCGGTTCTAGGCGCTACGGTCTGGAACCGCGCTACCGCTACGGTCACAGTTTCGAATCCTGACTCGGGCATAGATGTGTGTGATGTCCTTAGGTTATGAAACTTCCTGGCAGATTAAAACTGTGTGCCCGACCGAGCCTCGAACTCGGGACCTTTGCCTTTCGCGGGCAGGTGCTCTACCAACTGAGCTACCGAAGTACGACTCACGCCCGGTACTCACAGCTTTACTTCTGCCAGTACCTCGTCTCCTACCTTCCAACCTTTACAGAAGCTCTCCTGCGAACCTTGCAGAACTAGCACTCCTGAAAGAAATGATATTGCGGAGACATGGCTTAGCCACAGCCTGGGGGATGTTTCCAGAATGAGATTTTCACTCTGCAGCGGAGTGTGCGCTGATATGATCTCCGCTGCAGAGTGAAAATCTCATTCTGGTCCTTAGGTTAGTTAGGTTTAAGTAGTTCTAAGTTCTAGGGGACTGATGATCTCAGAAGTTAAATCCCACAGTGTTCAGAGCCATTTGCACCATTTTTTTTTTTTTTTTACTTAACAATCGATAAATGAGAGCATCATCTGCAGATAACCTAACAGCGCTTCTCAAATTGTTTCATAAATCATTTGTATGGGTTAGGAGCAGCAGAGGGCCTATAGCACTCTCTTGGGGAACGCCAGATACTACTTCTGTTTCACTCGATAACTTTTCGTCAATTACTACGAACTGTGACCTTTCCAACATGAAATCGTGAATCTAGCCACACAACTGTGGCGATACTCCGTAGGCACGCAATTTGATTGTAGCTTGTGAGGAACGATGTGAAATGGGTTCTGGAAATCAAAAACTTTGGAATTAATTTGACATCCCCTGTGAGAATAAAGAGCTAGCTGTGTTTCACAAGAAGGATATTTTCTGAATCCATGTTGGCTATTTGTCAATAAGTCGTTTTCTCCTATGTAATTCACGATGTTCGAACACAATATTGTACATTGCAGCGCACCTGCGAGTTAACAACAGGCGAAATAATTCAGTAGCGAAAGTTAAAAATGTGACAGACAACTTGTAACGCAATACGCTTATTTGTAAGTCGGTACACATCGTCGTCGAACGCAACGAGGGTGTAGCTCGACGATATTGTTCCGCCCGCGTTGCACTTGGCTGCGCTGTGCGGAGTCACGGTCTCGAAAGCGAAAGGCGAGCGCTGGCGGTGGATCGCACGTGGCTAGTTGCAGTCTGGGCTAGACGGTGGCCTCGCAAGGCCGGCTGTACTGACGCGAGCCTGGCTCCGGCTACGTGCTGGTCGGCATGCGCCGCTCGCTAATTGCTGATTCGCGCGCCGGCCGCCGTCTGCTGACAGCCTTCCTGGGATATTAACAGCCGCCGGACCCCTGAGAACCGTTCGCTGACACACCTCTTCCCAGCGAAACCGCTCCCGCACGCTACTGTTGTCGGTACGTAACGCTGATGAAAGCGAGTTAAAAATGCCGTCTTACGCCGGTGGCTGTAGGAAAGCTGAATTCCTGCGAATTAAAGTGAACTGCTCTTGGAGTTTCCCGGAGACGGAAAGTCCACGTTCTTCTTTCTCGTCGCTCTTTCAAATCGGCAACTTGAACAAATACGGATAACATTTCCGGTCAGTCGAGAAATACTTACTTGGCACTTTCTTTCGTTAGACAGTAGGTTTATTAGTTATATTTTCCACAAATTATTTGCACAACATGTAAGGGGCGAGCAAAAGGTTTCCATTCGAATTCCGTACAGTCCAGGATCGGTATTTCTGGTGTGTTGGTAAATGTGCCAACACCTTGTAGATAGAGGCGGCCTAAATGCACGCTATCTAACGCAGACGGGCGTGAATTCTGGAACAGGATAAGTAGTGAATTCTAATAAGAAAAGTATGCAGCTCCTCGAATACTTAACTTTATTCTATCCTTGTGGTACATCGCTCTTGATAATACAAATAAGACTATCTTCAGATACGGTTAATCGCGCCTTGCTAAGTCGTAGCCATGGACTTAGCTGAAGGCTATTCTAACTGTCTCTCGGCAAATGAGAGAAAGGCTTCGTCGGTGTAGTCGCTAGCAAAGTCGTCGTACAACTGGGGGCGAGTGCTAGTCCGTATCTCGAGACCTGCCTTGTGGTGGCGCTCGGCCTGCGATCACACAGTGGCGACACGCGGGTCCGACATGTACTAAATGGACCGCGGCCGATTTGAGCTACCACCTAGCAAGTGTGGTGTCTGGCGGTGACACCACAATTTCAATCAGGGAAAATCGCCGTAAGTATTGACACAATCATCCCGCCGGCGCACAGGGGTCGAAGATACCCTTTCGGTAAATCACTGTGTTCTACTGTGTGAACAAGTCCGTAACTGCCTGCTGCAAATCTTCGTCCGACAGAAATCGTCGACCCCTCCAGGCCTTTTTAAGGGACCGAAGGCGTGATAATCGTATGGGTAGAGTTTATGGGGAGAGTGTCCCCCACTTAACTTGCCGTAACTCCTGCGTTACGATATTCGCGATATGGAGACGTGCGTTATCACAAAGCAGCACCATCCTTTGGCGCGGTTTTCCGTTTTTCGATAGACATGCTGCACCATCCACTTTTTTTATTCTCCGTTAGATGTCTGCAGGTATTTGTCCTTTGGCAGTCAAGAAAGAAATCACAGCACGGTGGTCCTGTTTGGAAGCGTTTGGTAATAACGTCGCAATGGTTCACGTTTACACATTTACCGTACGCACGTCGGAAGGACACGAATGCTGCTGTAATCCCTTGCTGATATGTCGGTGCTTATAGATCCACATCGGAGTCGTGCTACGTTGCACATTTGCTGCAGCAACGCCCTCAGACGGGAACTTTCTGATCGCCCTTTACATCATAATAATATGCAAAAAAAATGGCTCTGAGCACTATGGGACTCAACTGCTGTGGTTATCAGTCCCCTAGAACTTAGAACTACTTAAACCTAACTAACCTAAGGACAGCACAAACATCCATGCCCGAGGCAGGATGCGAACCTGCGACCGTAGCAGTCGCACGGTTCCGGACTGCGCGCCTAGAACCGCGAGACCACCGCGGCCGGCTAATAATTTGCAGTTAGGTACTTAATAGACTGGCTAAATGATATAACTTTCGCTATTCCTTCTCTTCTTTCCTACTCCTTTTTTAGAATGTAGCAGTTTCGGCTCTGTAACCGTTTTCAAACCGAGTGACGTGGCGCAGTGATTAGCACACTAGACTCGCATTCGGGAGGACGACGGTTCAAACCCGCGTCCGCCCATCGAGATTTAGCTTTTCTGTAATTTCCCTAAATTGCTTCAGACAAATGCCGGTACGGTTCCTTGGAAAGGGCACTGCCGATTTCCTCCCCCATCCTTGACACAATACGAGCTTATGCTCCATCTCTAATGACCTCGATGTCGACGGGATGTTAAACCCAATCTTCCTTTTGCGTTTTCAAGTGATTTTGTATTATCCTATGGCAGTTACTCACACTTAATACCGTAGCACGTATCAAGAACAACTTATTCAACATTTAACCATACAGCTAACATAATGTCAACGCCTCTTATATGATTTTTCAAACTTCCAAATACCACGGAAGTTGTGTTGATATACCTACCTCCGTTGCAGGTAAAAAAAGAAAAAAAGTAGGCGACATTGCTGCGATGCCACTCTACTCAGAGGTTAGCAGCTTAGAATCCTGGTGGTGGAACTATTAAAAAAAAAAGAAAATGTTCAAATGTGTGTGAAATCTTATGGGACTTAACTGCTAAGGTCATCAGTCCCTAAGCTTACACACTATTTAACCTAAATTATCCTAAGGACAAACACACACACCCATGCCCGAGGGAGGACTCGAACCTCCGCCGGGACCAGCCGGGAACTATTCATTTCTAGTCTTTGGCAGGCAAGGGTATGAGTTTTGCTGACAGCGTTCCTGTCAACAGTCTTTGCGCCAATGTTCTGCATTGAATTCCTAATCCCCCCCGCAGCGTTTCATTGAGTGGAAGCATGTGACACTGTTGACAGTCATCCATCCGTCGGATGGGGACGTTTAAGTTCGACGGCCCCCTTGGGACTACCCGAGAGGAGTAGGCTAAGGGCCGACGCCGGATTTAGCCCCCTCCCTTCTCTCAGCATCATCATCATACGACACAGACATAACACCACACTATACACTCCAAAAATACACATACGTCACACATCTTATATATCCGCAAAGCCCACTAGTATAGAGGACGCACAACCCTTCCAGCAGGCGGCTCAACCCGCCCATTGGGATTTCCCAGCTAAAAATACCCTACGACATTTGTTTTCATTAATTCTACATCTGCGTGATTGCTTTGCAATTCACACGTAAGTGTTTAGCAGAAGGTTCTTGGAATCACTTTCAGCATATTTTTTGCTCCACTTTCGAATAGCACGTGGAAAAATTGAACACCTAAATATTTCCTCACGAGCCGTTCACCCTATTTACGAAGGGGTTAAATAAATAATTTTTTGCCTGTGAAGGAGAAAAGCTTTTATTGAAATTCCGTGACAAGATCTCATCACAATCAAATACGCCATTGGTTTAATTGTTCCAAAAATGGTTCAAATGGCTCTAAGCACTTTGGGACTTAACACCTGAGGTCATCAGTCCCCTAGACTTACAACTACTTAAACCTAACTAACCTAAGGACATCACACACATCCATGCCAGAGGCAGGATTCGAACCTGCGACCGTAGCAGCAAGGCGGTTCCGGACTGAAGCGCCTAGAACCGCTCGGCGGCAGGGTCAGCGTTTAACTATTGCCACGCCACTCGCGTATCGTATTTGTGACACTCTCGACCCTATTTGGCGATAATACAAAACGAAATGCCCTTCTTTGAATGTTTTCCATGTCCTCCGTCAATTCTCTCTGTTAAGGAGCCCGTGCTGCGCAGCAGTACTCAAGAAGAAAATGGACAAGCGTAATGTAAGCAGTTTCTTTAGTAGATCTGTTACATCCTCTAAGTGTTATGACAACAGAACGCAGTCTTTGGTAAGCCGTCCTCACAACATTTTCTACGTGATCTTTCCAGTTTCAGTTGTTCGTTATTGTAGTCCAAAGGTATTTAGTTGAGTTAACAGCATTTAAATTTGGGTGATTTATCGTGTAGCCAAAATTAAACGGATTCCTTTCAGTAATCATGTGGATTACCTCGAACATCTCACTATTTAGAGTCAAATGTTTCAAATGGCTCTGAGCACTATGGGACTTAACTTCTGAGGTCATCAGTCCCCTAGAACTTAGAACTACTTAAACCTAACTAACCAAAGGACATCGCACACATCCATGCCCGAGGCAGGATTCGAACCTGCCACCGTAGATGTAGAGTCAACTGCCGCCTTTCGCACTATACAGATATCTTGTCTCAGTCATTTTGCAACTGGATTTTATCGCCGAATGCCTTTACTGGACGGTAAATTACAGCATCATCTTCAAATAATCTATGACAGTGCTCATATTGTTTCCTGAATCGTTTATACAAATTAAAAATAGCAGTGGGCTTATTGCACTTCCTTGAGGAATGCCAGATATCACTTCAGTTTTCCTTGATGACTTTCCGTCAGTAACTACGAACTGTGACCTTTCTCATGGGTAATTACGAATCCAGTCCGGCAACTCAGACGCTATTCGATAAGCACGCAGTCTGATTAGAAGTCGCTTTTAAGGAACCGTGTCAAAAGCCTTCTGGAAATCTAGAGATATGGAATCAATTTAAGATTCCCTGTCGATAGTATTCGTTACTTCGTGAGAATAAACAACTAGTTTTGCTTCACAAAAACGACATTTTCTGAACCTATGCTGACTATGTGCCAATAGACTATTTTCTTCTAGGTAATTCGTAATGTTCGAATACAGTGTATGTCCGAAAATCCTAGTGCAAATCGACGTCCGTGATACGGATCTGTAATTCAGCAAATTATTTCAATTTCCTTTTTTATACAGGGTGTTACAAAAAGGTACGGCCAAACTTTCAGGAAACATTCCTAGTGCAAATCGACGTCCGTGATACGGATCTGTAATTCAGCAAGTTATTTCAATTTCCTTTTTTATACAGGGTGTTACAAAAAGGCACGTCCAAACTTTCAGGAAACATTTCTCACACACAAATAAAGAAAAGATATTATGTGGACATGTGTCCGGAAACGCTTACTTTCCATGTTAGAGCTCATTTTATTACTTCTCTTCAAATCACATTAGTCATGGAATGGAAACACACAGCAACAGAACGTACCAGCGTGACTTCAAACACTTTGTTACAGGAAATGTTCAAAATGTCCTCCGTTAGCGAGGATACATGCATCCACCCTCCGTCGCATGGAATCCCTGATGCGCTGATGCAGCCCTGGAGAATGGTGTATTGTATCACAGCCGTCCCGCTGTTTTCTCAGGATTATATATTTTGCTAAGAGGTCCAATGGTTCAAATGGTTCAAATGGCTCTGAGCACTATGGGACTTAACATCTAAGGTCATCAGTCCCCTAGAACTTAGAACTACTTAAACCTAACTAACCTAAGGACATCACACACATCCATGCCCGAGGCAGGATTCGAACCTGCGACCGTAGCGGTCACGCGGTTCCAAACTGAAGCGCCTAGAACCGCACGGCCACATCGGCCGGCCTAAGAGGTCCAGTAGGTTTTCACAAACATTTGCACTTCGAATGGAATCCTAATCTAATTGCTCAAAGTAACTTTTGGAGAAAGCATTTAGTACAATTTCTGGCGATGTTTTATGCCTACTACCAACTTTAAACATGTATTCTCACCAACATATCGAGGGTACAGTGGAGTCATCGCCAACTGTAACTGTAGGAGTAGTGTATCCAATTGATACTGAACTCAAGTTTCCTTTGAATTTTTAAGCAATAATATCATCTGAATCGGGGAGTTGGTAAAAGGAACCAATTTATTTCGATTGTCAAGTATAACATCTACCCATACTAACTTACAGCAACTATCCGCTTCAATTTCTCTACAAGACCAACCACTTTTAATAATTCTACCCTTTCTGAACACCGTTAGGTGCTTTCTAAAAATTTCGGTCGAACTTATCTCCGGCTTTAGCCAGCTTTCAGTACCTATAAATACTTGAGCTTCAGTGCTTTCTATTAGCGCTTGGAACTGTGGTTCTTTCCCAACACAGCTACGACAGTTTACGAATATAATAGCGATTTTTCCTAGATGTATCCTCGTCCTATGTTTGATTGATACCCTTTGAGACTGAAGCCCTTTTTGTGTTTTTCTGAGACTCTGTAACCTAAAAAGCCGCTCATCCCACTCCACACGGCCTCCACTCTGTAGTGGCTTCCTGTGTTTCATAAGCAACGTGTCCAAGCAATGAGGCCATATTATGTTTAACTCAAGAGTCCAGCTGTGTCATCGGATTATGTAGTAATGCATTCAGTGATACTGACAGTTTATGAACAGTTGATATGGCCCTAAGTTGCTGCTGTAAGGTGTAAATCGTAAATGCAATAAAAACTGCATATTCATTAGCGACCATTAGTTCCTTATCATAAAGTATTCAGTTTAAGATACTGTACTATCTGTATGTTTTTGACCCTGAAGGCTTGGCAATACCTTTATGTAGGGGACGTTGGGTAAGATAACAAAGAGTGTGTGACATTTCGCACGACGAGTTCGCAAACAAGTTGCATTCAAAAACAGAGTATTTGGTTGAGCGATATGTGACTGCAAGTTGCCCTGTAGTGGCCAGGGCAGGTAAAGTCAGCGGGCGCTGAACAGCGTAGCCAAGTTACCGCAGCGAGCTGTGAACGGAGGAGGGGATCTGCTCGGCCGACAGCAGCGACCTAGCGACTTGCATAATCCCTTAGTGAGAAGGGAGCGTGTTCCAACGAATGCTTAAAGAAACGAAGCAAAATGACCAGGCACTGAATATGTTACAATTTAAACTTAGAATATTGCTGAAAACACTAAAACTGCTTCTAGACAAGCTATGAAAACTCAAGAGACAGAACTTGCGATAGTGATACAAGCTAACTAAAATTATTACCAGGTGTATAAAGTCACCATCACCAAATTTATTAACATTCGTACTAATATAGTTTAAAAAATCAATAAAAAATACACAGACATGCAATGTATGCTTACGATGCTCAGTTGGATACGTCTTGAAGTCGGCAAAGGAATGACCATATTTCCATTATTGTTCAACAAATTCACAATTTTTTACAAAAAATTTAATCAATAAATCATAGAATGATGTCGAAACAAAGGTTTCTTCACACCTACACTAGCGATTATCGCTAGCATGAGTGGTTCGTCCCATTGTCTCATTTTCATTATTTTTATTTAATGGGAATTTAGTATCTTGACCTTTTTAAAATTGTCATTTGAGTAACATGGGACTACAGTGCCAAAGTGAATAGGATTGTTAACATGACTTGGTTCCCCCAATTCCGTTAGTTGTAGATAAAATTTCAATAAAGCTAGTTATTTAGCTATGTTTAATATTGGATATCTGATCGCTAATCAACCAAGAGTATGTGTCATATATATTTGAAGTGCATAAAAGTTGTAATACGTATAATCTTACGAATGGTAGTCTACTTGTAAGTTGATGCATTGGCTCAAGCAGGGGGTCACATGACCACGTTTTTAAACGGACAGGCAGATTAATGTCCGTGATCTTTAGGATTTCATCTCTTGGTCGGTGTGATTGGTTTTGGTAAGGTTTGCGTGGCCAAAGAGTTGTTTGAAACACAATCAGTTAATAAACATTTGCCTCCCACCTATAGCTCGTTCAAGATCTCATACCGCCTGAAACATTCATTTACGAACATTAGTTTCTTCACTCAACACTTCTACATTCTGTATAATAATTGTATAGGGATGGGACACCCTTTATATGAGGTGAATTAAAAAACTCATTGAAAGTCCTTTGAAAGTATGTCGTTGCTTTCAGGTTTCTGATACACCTATACTATTACATAAAGGCAAGTCGTTGTTTTGTATTGTTACCACAAATCTCGAAAAGTACTTGACCGAATTACTTCAGATTTTTACACGATACTCTAACAAAACTTTGGACAGACATAGATTATGTATTTTTAAAATATTTATAATATACCGGCTGTCCCGCCTAAGAGTTGTCAGGCGCATTTCCTCCGGTGTTTTGGCAGATAATTGCCATTTACTTGTTGCAGTGTATAGCTAGAGTCACCCCCAAAAAATACTTCTCATCACATCTTTTACGTGACGCACAGTATCCACGGAAAGCGACGATTTGTTTCCCGTTACGAACAAAATGATTTTAAAGCGGAATGTTAAGTGCCCATTCGATAGAGTGGACCCAAATTAGTCTAGTGGCACACTCGATTTATCGATATGTATTAACAGGGGCAGTAAAACATGAAAAATAATAAGTACACCAGCACCGCTGCTGCATGACGGAAGCAGTCAACGCCGGCGAAGCCGCTGGGCTGTCGCCACTGAACTAGTTGTGATTCTTCGTGTTTTACTCTTCTTACCAATGCATTTCGATTAAAACAAATGTCGCTAGACTAATTTCGGACCGTTCAATAGAATAGGCACATAAAATTCCGCTACAAAAATCGTTTTGTTTGTAATGGGAAACAAACCGACACTTTCAGTCGATACTGGACGTCGTATGAAACACGTTGTAAGGTGTCAGGCAAATCCAACACCTTCCATGAAAACCCTGACATGATAAGCAAATCCAGTAGTATGTCACATAGCTCCGAATAAATCGTGACATTAAATTAACCAAAGTAATACGAGTAACGAGTGAACAAATGGAATACCACAGACTAACGCACGAATGCCTACATGCATGTCATACCTTCCCACCGCGAGACAGACGCAGTTCCGAGGGGAGAAACGAGAACAGAAGCCGAGAGCAGAACAATGTTAAGCTAGAAGGCCCTACGATAAGGGACGAACACCCACGTTACCAGCTAACCACCAGGACCACCACCCAGCCCATGTTAAAAGCTAGAGCCCTCCAGAAGAACAGTATAGATCTTACGATAACACTAAAAGGGCCACACCAGCCGCAAGTTTTAGCGTGAGACTTTTTCGCGTCTCTGTTACGTTGCAAACTTTAAAAACATTGCCCCACCACGAAAAGTATAACGTTTCCCATTGGATAGACAGAATTTTTGTAGGCAGAGCTTGAGGGTAACATTGAGACCCTGATTGATCAGATGAAAACACAGCCAGATAGTTTTTTTAAAACCAACTTCGGTAAATTGTAGTAAGGAGAAGTTAGGAGTGAGTTGCTTCCGCGATGGCGAGCTGTATGGAGCTGCGTCGCCCGCCGCCCTCTGACGCTGCATAACCAACGACAAGGTAATGAACACATGCGATGCCGAATTTTTGAGCGCATAAGGCTTCACTCAGAACCGCAGAAGTCTCATCAATTACATCCCCGTTTTGCGTAATACTAGTGTCGATCGTCAATTAAAGCTCATGGTATTCACATTTGCTACGTGAAGTAAAAATCTGAAACGCGATGATTTTTCTGTTATATAATTATTGAGAAGCCACATCAGCCACTGTACTTTACAACAAGTTAAATAAGTAATTAAAGATAATTGAGGGTCACTGTAGACCAATTTCATAGTTTTCTCTTTTATGAAACTTAACTTAAATCTAGATTATAGATGTGATATGGCATAGGTCATCCTTCGATCCATTGTAGAACTTGGAAACCCATTCAGGGAATATTCGTTCACATTTTTGTTGAACACAGTTGGTTTTCATCATCCGGTATTAAAATATTTCTTTTATCAATAGTGCATTTTATAAACAATGTTTTGTGAGTAGAATAAAAATTCCAAAGGTAAACTTAACTGCTTTTTCGACGTTATTTTACCAGCTAACTAAAAATAGGAAAGCCTTGAACCCCTTCCACTAAATTTAGTTAGCATTAAGATTCTTTTACAGGGATTGCAGTGGAGCTGACGCTGAAATCATTAAGGATTTGATTATATCATCGCCAGTCGCACTGAACTCTTCTGAACTCTACATGTCATGTGTGGTCTGGCGCCTCCTTACCAGCAACAGGTCCCAGGTTCAAACTAATCAATTCCCTAAAAAACACACTCAGAGCGTCGTTGCGCGAAAGTGGTAGAGAGACACGACTTAGAACAAACAGAATATTAGAGAATGGCGACCCTACCAGGATGGTAAAATACCATGATTGAAGGTCGACCACATGCCTAACTAGGTCAGAAAAATATCTTGTTGAAAATTTTCGTAACAAAATTTTTTTTCCTAAAGTTATAAATAGTCGAAAACAGTAGCTGCAGCGATAGATAGTAAGAAAGTATTCAATAGAACGTGAGACATTCTAGCAGAGACAATAGCATAATTAAGTTATGAATTTTAATATTGTTAGAATTAAGTTTTCTCTCCAATGCAAGCTCACAGGTGGCGGATACGTCGTTGACAAGTTGATTCTGACCCAGCAAGTAAGTGAACGGATTGTCAAGTCGTGTGTGCATCAAGTTTATGAAACGCGTGAGATCGTATGAGCGCATGTTGACGCGAAGTAGGGTGCGTGAATTGCTTTTAAAACAGAAAATAAGGGATTCGGAAAGATTAGCAATGGCAGATCCAGACCTTGACCGAATTGAGGTAGAGACCCAGCATGAAGATGGACAGAGAATAGAGGACAGTACAACAGACGATGCAGTATCGCGAGAAATAGTACAGATAACGCACCATAACGAGGATAATGTACGTCAAGGCACAGAAAATCTAGGTCAGCATACGATAGAGGAGCAGGAAAGTAGAGAGACAGCCGATGAGGATTCTAACTTGCGTCTTGAATACGTAGAACCCATAGTACAAGTAATCAGAGCTCCCTCACCACAGAGTACAAGGAATTCGAGCAGAAACGTGTCACCGCACAGTTTAATGCAATCGGTTGCAAACCAACACTTGGGCGAAAACACAGAGCGTAGGACGTCGGAAGAAAACGCAATAGGACTCACCAATCTGGCAGCATTATTACAATTAATGACGGAAACCATGACAAGACAAAATAAAGAAATTGCAAACCAAATTAAAATTCAGAATGCAGAAACGACGAACCAAATTGCAGAAACCACGGGACAAATGCGTGAGATTAAAGAACGAAACAAAAAAATTCAGTTACACCTAAGTCATATTGTAGATGAGGCAAAAGAATCTCGAGAAGTGATAGGAAACTTAATAACAGGTCACAATCAATTGAGAACAGACATTGACAAGGTACAAGCGGACGAACACACAGGACGAGATCAAAACATTACGTAACAACACCCAGGGAGAAGTCAAGAAACTAGAGAAACAGATAAACGTAATTACTATACAAGCAGCAGGTACAGCGCATGAAATTGTTGAAAACAGTGTGTTACACAAACGTATCACAAAAGCAGCGCTGAAAAGATATGATAACCGCATAGTCAAAATAGAAGCGCAAACGAAGCGACAATTTCAGAAATTGCGAACAGAGTTGTTGCAAATCATTGAAGAGCGTAGTGAACAAGATCGAACAAGCACTGAGTCTGCAACCATATTTGTATCTGTAACAGCACCGTAAAAACAAGCAATTAACGAAGGTATCATGAATTTTCGATTCCAGTCACAGGCGGAAAATAACATACGTGAAATCAGACAGCCTGCACCGCAACAAACAGGTTTCGAAATTCTTGATGAACAAACGGCACCAGAAACACATGCAGAAACCACAAATGTATGTTTCAAGACAGTTTGGATCGTGCAATGAAGCGGCAAGGTTAGCCAGACAAGATACCGAACCAATACCTGACAATGGAAAGCCAGGTCGCGAAGAATACAGTGCAATGCATTCAGCTACACGTTCACAACCGATGGAAGAATATTATTGCATACCACCCCAACGATACTACGCAAGGGTACGCGAAAGTTACTGTGGACAATATCCAATGGATCTACCACAACCGGAAAGAACGACGGGAGAAATGATCAGAAACAAATGTGGCTAAAAATCGCGAATTTCATATGGAACTATGATGAAGTACGACAACGATCATTTCCTCACAGTCACAAAATTTCAACACTTTCGAGAAGGAAACTCATTACATCCAGACTATATATATCAAAAACGTTTTGCATCACCTCAGTTCCGACACTTCCGGAGCCTGTACAGAAAATTGGAATAGAAAGCAACATTT
Organism: Schistocerca americana; assembly: GCF_021461395.2. NCBI lineage: Eukaryota > Metazoa > Arthropoda > Insecta > Orthoptera > Acrididae > Schistocerca > Schistocerca americana. Next base: position 663,797,389 of record NC_060130.1, read on the forward strand.
TGTTGCTCATGAAAACCACACATTGCATGTTGTACCACCATACAGCGAGACCTTCAAGGTGTTGGTCCATTTGCGGTCCCTCTAATACCCAATAACACGTCCTCTTGCATTGATGCATGCTTGTATTTGTTTTGGCATACTATCCACAAGTTCAAGGCACTATTGGTCCAGATTGTCACACTCCTTAACGGTGATTCGTCGTAGATCCCTCAGAGTGGTAGGTAGGTCATGTGGTCCAGAACAGCCCTTTTCATTCTACCTCAGGCATGTTCGATAGGGTTCGTGTATGGAAAACATACTGGCCACTCTAATCGAGCGATGTCGTTATCCTGAAGGAAATCATTCACAAGATGTGCACTATGGGGGCGCCAACTGTCGTCCATGAAGACGAATACCTCGCCAATCTGCTGCCGATATGGATGCACTATCGGTCGGAGGATGGCATTCGCGTATCGTATAGTTGTTACGGCGCCTTCCACGACCACCAGCGGCGTACGTCGGTCGCACATAATGCCATCCCTAAACAGCAGGGAACCTCCACCTTGCTGGACTCTCTGGTCAGTGTGTCTAAGGCGTTCAGCCTTACCAAGATGCCTCCAAAAACGTCTCCGACGATTGTATGGTTGAAAGCATATGCGACACTCATCGGTGAAGAAAACGTGATGCCAATCCTGAGCGGTCCATTCGGCAGGTTGTTGGGCCCATCTGTACCGCGCTGCATGGTGTCGTGGTTGCAAAGATAGACCTCGCCAAGGACGTTGGGAGTGTAGTTGCGCATCATGCTGCCAATTGCGTACGGTTTGAGTCGTAACATGACGTCCTGTGGCTGCACGAAAAGCATTTTTCAACATGGTGGCGTTGCTGTCAGGGTTCCTCCGAGCCATAATCCGTAGGTAGCGGTCATCCACTGCAGTAGAAGCCCTTGGATGGCGTGTGCGAGGCATGTCATCGACAGTTCCTGTCTTTCTGTATCTCCTCCATGTCCGAACAACATCGCTTTGGTTCACTCCGAGACGCCTGAACACTTCCCTTGTTGAGAGCCCCTCCTGGCACAAAGGAACAATGCGGACACGGTCGAACTGCGGTATTGACCTTCTAGGTATGGTTGAACTAAGGCCAACACGAGCCGTGTACCCCCTTCCTGGTGTAATGACTGGAACTGATCAGCTGTCGGACCCCCTCCGTGCCAGCTGCTGTGGACGATATGGCCGAGTGGTACTAGGCGCTTCTGTCCGGAACCGCGCTTTTGCTGCGGTTGCAGGCTCGAGTCCTGCCTCGGGCATGGATGTGCTTGATGTCCTTAGGTTAGTTAGGTTTAAGTAGTTCTAAGTCTAGGGGACTGATGACCTCAGATGTTAAGTCCCATAGTGCTTAGAGGCATCTGAACCAATTTTTAAACTCCCCTCCCCGTCTAATAGGCGCTGCTCATGGGTGGTTGTTTACATCTATGGGCGGGTTTAGTTACATCTCTGAACAGTCAAAGGGACTGTGTCTGTGATGCAATACCCACAGTCAACGTCTTTCTTCAGGATTTCTGGGAACCGTGGTGATGCTCAACTTTTTTTAAATATGACGGCATATGGCACCTGGGGGGATTGTAGATGTACTGATAACAGTTTCAGCGTCGTCCCCCAACAGATAGCATAGTGGCATTGGTACCAGAGAACCGTCTGTGTCTGTTCTTCAATGGGGAATGCTCATAACCAGAAGGCTCATGGTGGAGCAAACGTGTGAAGCAAGCAGCCAACCGTGCCATGGGGACGCACTCGTGCCGCCTGCAGCCAAATGAAAGAGTTTGAAAGGGATAGAATTGTGGCCTTCCGAATGGTGGGATGGTCCTTTCGGAGAACTTCCACACAGGTTGGACGTGCTGCGTCATTTGTTCAACGATGCTGGTACCAATGGTCACGTGAACATTCTCACAACCGCAAACGTGGTTCCTGACGTCCACACAACGCAGACGCCTGCCAACATCATCGTATTGTAAGGGAAGCAATGGTAGATCAATCAGGAACAAAATCGCAGATAAGAGGACGCGTGAGTCCAGACGTGTCAACACGAACTGTTGCAAACTTGTTATTTGCAGTGGGACTACAGGCAAACACACCTCTAGCTCGTCTTCCACCCACGCCACAGCATCGACGAGCACGACTCGACCGGTGCCGTCAGAGATCACTCGCAAGATGGAATGGCGAGCCGTGTTCTTGAGTGATGAAAGCAGATTCTGCCTGCACGCAAGTGATGGCCGTTTGGGCGTACGACGTTGGTCTGGTTAGCGCATTCGTCCAAGACACACTGGCCCCACTCCAGGCCTTACGGTCTGGGACATCACAAGCTACAACTCTCGTTCCCTTTGGTGCTTCTGGATGGGCGCTAGTCAGCGCTCGGTAAGTGCGGAATGTTGTTAGACCCGTTTTTTTTTTTTTTTTGTTCTTGCCACAGGAAGGCGATGTGTTGTTCTAAGAGGAAATGCTCGCCCACACACTGCCCATGTAACTAAACGTGCTCTTCGAGAAGTGCAGTAGCTACTCTGGCCAGCTCGATCTCCGGGCTTGTATCCAACCGAGCACGTGTAGGATATGGTAGGACTCATACGACTCTTCAACCGATCAACTCTTACAGAACTATGTGAACAGGTAGAGCAGGTGAGGCATGATGTATCCCAGGACAGTGTTTGCCATGAGTACGATCGACTGTATGCCAGAGTCAGCACCTGAATTGCCACCTGTAGAGACTACATCACGTTCTAATATGGACATTTCAGCAAACGGCAATACCTGGTCCATCAGATCCACTAGTGCTATTGATCTGTACATTTCGTGTACTCCATATGCACTTTTCTTCTTTTGGATCTGCAGCTCTTGTCTTTCTTTCCGTGTCTTCAGTTAAATTATTGGATATAGGTTCCGCCTTTTACGCAAAACACTCATTTTTCTTGTTACGCAAACAACTTTCGGCATCTACGTGCCATCATCAGTAGGTTTTGTTTATTGAAAACTGTAACAAGTGCACATATTTTAGGATGTAACTGATCTGACACAGTGAGGCCTAAAGAAAGTTTTTGAACGTTTTTGTTCTTAGCGTGATTTTACATTATATGATTTTGCAGGACCATCTGTATGGTGTCGTGTACTGATAGCTCGTCATCTGCAAACCAAACGATGTAAATGTGAATTTCGTCGGAGAGTTAACACATCCCTTGACTTTTAAAAAACATGATTTTGGTGTGGCAATGTTTTGCGTATATGTTTGTCATTTTTGTTGTGACTGATCCTTCTTCTTTTGCGTCCTGAGTGCACTGCACATACATGTTAAGGGACTTTGTGTAATTTCGTTTTTACGAACGCCTTTCTACTTCGCAAAAAGCGTTGAGCACTATATTTTTTCCAGAGAAAGTTTGGCTTCAAATTTGAATTTTGTTTACTTTTTCTCTCTACTTGTGTGCGTGCGCGCTCGAGCGCGCTTGTGTGTAAGTTCCTTTGGCTTTCTATGTTGCCTTTTCTGTAAAGTTCCTTTAATGTGTTAAATAATGTGCCTTTACAGAGTGTAGTGTTTTCATTTAACACTTGTTTGCTTTCTGCTATTGCCTTACGTATGTGGAAGTTCTCTACTATTGTCAGTTTGTGGTATAGGCTGTGGCCGCTGGTATTCATAGGCGCTTGCATACTGTCAACGGAGCACTGGAAGTGAATAAAAGCTCGGTGAGTCCTTGGACCAGGAATCTGCCATCATCGCAACAAGATCGTGCGAAGTTGTACGATCTGCGAGTACGTCCCGGCCGAACACAGCTGCAATGTTGGAACATGCGGACAGTTTCACTCGAGGTGATCTACACATCACAATAAAGAACCTCTCTGGACAACTGAACGTCTCTGTTGGTAGTGCTGACATACCTGTCCACCAGTTGGGATACTCGAAGGTTTGTGCCCGCTGCGCTCCTCGCCTCCTAACAGAAGACTGTAGGGAGCAACGAAGGACCATCTGTGTGGAACTGCTTGCGTGTTACGAGGCCGATCGTAACAATATTTCGTCGAACATCGTCACAGATGATGAAATACGGCTTCATCACTTCGAACCAGCAACAAAACGGCAATCCATAGAGCGGCGCCACACCACCTCTCCTCCGAAGAAGAAGCTCAAAGCCGCACCCTCAGACGGTAAAGTTATACGGACGGTCCTGCGGGACTCTGAAGGGCTTATTCTGTCTGATGTCGCTTCTGGTGCAACGATCAACTCAGAAGTGTACTGTGCTGTCCGCACGAAACTTATGAAACGACTTGAGCGTGTTCGTCGCCACAAAAATGCAAACGATCTTCTCCTTCTACATCACAACACAAGGTGTCTTACAAGTCTGCGGGCACAAGAGGAGCTGACAAACCCTCACTCGACTGTCTCCGTCATCCACACTAAGGGCAGGATCTCGCATCTTCCGACTTCCACCTGTTTGGCACAATGAAAGATGCACTCCGCGGGAAGCAGTACGTTGATGAAGGGGAAGTTATTATGCAGCAAGCCGTTGGCTCACGTCGACCAGTAGAGTGGTACCACACGGGCATGCAAGTCCTCTCAGTAAGGTGCTGTAACGCCGTCGCATTGAACGGAGATTATGTCGAATAATAGGGGCTTGTAGCCAAAAGAGTGAGGGATAATATGGTGTATTGTCATCCTGAATAAAGCGAACCTGCTTTCAGAAAAAAATGTATTGCATTACTTATTGAACGGCCCTCGTTTTTACGTCCAAACAAAGTTTCCACAGTTTACTCATACTCAGCCGGCCGCTGTGAACAAGCGGTTCTAGGGGCTTCAGTCTGGAACCGCGCGACTGCTACGGTCGCAGGTTCGACTCCTGCCTCGGGCATGGATGTGTGTGATGTCCTTAGGTTAGTTAGGTTTAACTAGTTCTAAGTTCTAGGGGACTGATGACCTCAGATGTTAAGTCCCACAGTGCTCAGAGCCATTTGAACCATTTGAACTAATACGCATTAATATTTTCCTCACCTTTATCTGACCTGTGAAGGTAAGATGTATTTGGTTTAGAAGATGCGGAACTGTTACATTGTTCAAAAGTAATTAACTAGTTAAATTCATGCTAACAGATGTGTTGTATGTTTTACTTAAAACAAAAGAGCTCAGCTACTTTGTGATCAAGAAAATCATAGCTATACTCAGTACGAATCTTAGAGAGTCTCAGATAACGCCGCCCTGCCACGCAGAGTTCATCAATGTTCTGAAGGAAGTCAAGAAACAACAGCAAAAGTCTGGACTTAGAACAAATAAAAATTATATTATTTAACGAATGTTATATATTGCTTGTAATGATGCTATGTGCTATACATATAAACTGCTAAAACAGTGCAAATCAGAGACAATTATTACATTCTCTCAAGTCTTACATCTCAAGCTTTCCCGGAATTTCAGAAACTTCTTCTCAGTTTAGTGGATCTCACTGCAAAACACGATGGGTGGTAAATGAGAAAAATTATATGAACTAGTGACTTTAATCTCATTTCAGTCTCTCTCACCATCAAAAACAATGTGAATCAACTGCTATGGTCATTTAATATGTAGCCCAACATTTTTATTAATCAGCTTGATTCTTTCTGTCTTTCTCCCTCTGTGTCTCTTTCTTTCACTTCTTTTGTGTGCCTGCAGTGCACTGGCTGGACGCTCTGTTCAACGATTCACCCTTACTTCTTACTAAATCACTACACAACTGCATCTAGCTGCAAACTCTACCTTTCAGCCTGATAATTCACATAGCTCTTACGTTCCATGCGTGTAACTAGAATGGTAAACTTTGACAACCTTGTTCGAGGCAGCACGTGATTATGGAAGTGATCGCAACAGCAAGCTACACTACTTGTTTCACTTCATCGCTCTACTTTCGCCGAGAATTTATAGCACTCTTTCAGAATTACTAAGTTCCTCTTAATATTCAAACATTAACAAGTTAATAGATGTAAAATTTTATATATCTTTCACCAGGCACCTGTCTGAATTTATTGCCTACTTAAATCACGTTATCCTCTACATGATGGGCCTAAATGGCTGCGAATTTTAATTAATAATTGAATAACCGGCTGTATGAGCCCCTCCTTCTACCTCATAATTCCTCAGATCGTTACTGACTAATGGTAACATGATTTCCAAGAAACGTATGACTTTACACCGTACCTAAAAGCACAAAAATATAACGTAATATAAAGACACCGTAATCAGTTGTTGGTGTCGAAAGTCCTTTCCAGTGTAGAATGAAGTCTTTTAATGTATGTCTTGCATCATTCCAAACTTTTAAACAATGACCAATAAACTTAAGGTATTGCATTACTACTGTAGTCAGTGAGCAGTCGGGCTTCTTGTAGTGACAGCACCCAGTAAATCGTTAATCAGAGTCTTAATGGTATTTATCTCCACTTGTTTTTCGTATATCATTATCTTTCACTTTATTAAGAGTGTTCTGCAAAAAATAGTTTTTGGTAGTGACCACAGAATCACACTAATTTTGTAAAAGTTTTCAGATGTGCATGGTGCAGATTCCTGGAAAACATTATTTCCGATAAAAAAAAAGGTGGTTCAAATGGCTCTGAGCACTATGGGACTTAACATCTTAGGTCATCAGTCCCCTAGAGCTTAGAACTACTTAAACCTAACTAACCTAAGGACATCACACACATCCATGCCCGAGGCAGGATTCGAACCTGCGACCGTAGCAGTCGCGCGGTTCCGGACTGAAGCGCCTAGAACCGCTCTGCCAAATTTCCGATCACTCTCATCTTTGTTCTGAAAATCTTCATTGATAGCTCATTCTTTTGCGATTACAATTTCCGAAAAAATTGGTGATATATTCAAGAGAAAGAGCTTCACAAACTGAGCAAGTAAATAACGGGATGGTCCACCTCTGGCCTTATGCAAGCAGTTATTCGGCTTCTTGTTGATGTCTAGGCTTGTTGAATGTGCTCCTGAGGCATATAGTGCCAAATTCCGTCCAACTGGCGTGTTTATTGTCAAAATTCGAGCTGATTGGAGGGCCCTGCCCTGCTCTTATTGGGAAAAGATCTGGCGACCTAGCTGGGTTCTTTGCTAATCGTCGGGGCTCAGTTCGAAGCGAAACTCATCACTGAAGACAATTATATTCCAGTCAATGAGTTTCCAGGCGGAGAACGTGTATGGAGACACCCTTTACAGAGGTGTGAGACCAACGTAACTGACGTCCGCCATACCACCCGACAAGGTCTGGAGTGCCGGTTCTTTTCATTGTCATCCGCGACACCCTTACAGCAAAGCAGTACGATGACTATACTCTGCGCCCCGTTTTGTTGGTCTTCGTGACAAGCCCTCCTGGGCTTACATTTCAGCAAGATAATGCCCGTCCGCACACGGCGAAAGTTTCTGCTGCCCGTTTTCATGATTGAAAAACCCTGTCGAGGTCATTAAGGGCCCCAGATCTCTCCACAATTGAGAACATTAGAGGCATTATGGGCAAGGCCCTCCAATCATCTCAGGATTTTGACGATCTAAAGCGCCAACTGGATAGAATTTATACACTCTGGAGGGCTACTCTTTTATAGTTTCTTATACGAATTTTCACCTATTTTGAGGCCATTGTGGCGTCACCAGTTTTTGTCTATGCCTGCTCAATATTGGCAACTGCTTGATCTTACGAATAAATACATTCTATACTTCTTCAACGACGCTTTCCAAGTGTCATTTAAAGTCCGTATCCTTGACTTACTCCCGCTTTGAATACGAAAGTTTATGACATTTTTTCTATATCTCTACGTTTTTTGTGCCCATTTCAAGGAATCGATATTAGGGTTTGACGTCCCGTCGACGACGACGACGTTAGGGATGGATCACAAGCTTGGATTTGGGAGGGCGAGGAAGTAAATTGGCGGTGTCCTGTTCACAGGAGCAACATCGGCGTCCGCCTTAAGCGACTTAGAGTAACCGTGAAAAATCTGAATATTGAAGGATGGAAGGGAATTTGAACAAGAGTCCTCTCGAATGCGAGTCCATCGGTTTATCATTGCGCCATCTAGCTCGGTGAGTGTCCATCTAAATTCATACAACGCCTGGGAAGCTGCTGAGGTGTAAGTATTAATATTTACACACCTTCAAAGATGACTTACGAGTTACTGAGTAGTCGGCCTTCTGAAGTCAAAGCATGTGCTATTTATAGTATCTTTATGATGTTACACGCGTAGTCTTAGGAGTAACAGTTGCTCTGGGTATTTCAGAACACAGCCTCATTTTTTCCGTTATAGTCGTCCTCTACTAAAAAGACATTAGGTAAAAATTATGGTTCTGACGCTTTTCTGTTACAATTTACTTTTATTTTCTGTGCAGTTTTGTGTCAGGAGTGACTATGTGCTTTTATTATTATTATTACTTTTATTATCATTATCAAGGAACTTCCCTTAGAATGCATAGTTTATCATATTTCTGTTCGAAAAAACGGATTTTTTTATCTTTTTTTGCAGTACCCTGTGCTAGCGTAACCGAAATTGCGGAACCAAGCGAGGTAGCGAGCCATCCTGATTTTTCTATATCGCACCAGGCAAATGCCGGGATGATTCGTTCCCGATCCCTGAAGTGTTCCGAGTTTGTAGCCCGTCTCCCATTACCCCAGTGGCGATGGGACGTCAAACTTTAATCTCAGGTGGTAGAGCACTTGCCCACGAAAGGTAAATGTCCCGAGTTCGAGTCTCGGTCCGCCACACAGTTTTAATCTGCCAGGAAGTTTCATATCAGCGCACACTCCGCTGCTGAGTGGAAATCACATTCTGGAAACATCCCCCAGCCTGTGGCTAAGCCATTTCTCGCGCAATATCCTTTCTTCCAGGAGTGCTAGTTCTGCGCCGACCAGGGTGGCCGAGCGGTTCTAGACGCTACAGTCTGGAACCGCGCGACCGCTACAGTCACAGGTTCGAATCCTGCCTCGGGAATGGATGTGTGTGATGTTCTTAGGTTAGTTAGATTTGAGTAGTTCTAAGTTCTAGGGGACTGATGACCTCAGTAGTTAAGTCCCATAGTGCCCAGAGCCATTTGAATCATTTTTGCTGCTTCTGCAAGGTCCGCAGAAGAGCTTCTGTGTAGTTTGGAATAACGTCTAGGAACACTTCAATGAGAGTCCATTCGTACGCCTTCCTTCACTAAAAAGAGAGTTCGTAACGTGGCCGGCCGGTGTGGCCGAGCGGTTCTAGGCGCTTCAGCCTTGAACCGCGCGACCGCTACGGTCGCAGGTTCGAATCCTGCCTCGGGCATGGATGTGTGTGATGTCCTTAGGTTAGTTAGGTTAAAGTAGTTCTAAGTTCTAGGGGACTGATGACCATAGATGTTAAGTCCCATAGTGCTCAGAGCCATTTCAACCATTTTTTTCATCAGTCCCCTAGACTTAGAACTACTTATACCGAACTAACCTCAGGACATCACACACATCCATGCCCGAGGCAGGATTCGAACCTGCAACCGTAGCAGCAGCGCGGTTCCGGAGTGAAGCGCCTAGAACCGCTCGGCCACATCGGCCGGCTTCACAAGACTCTCGTGGATCTTCCTTTATACAATAAGGGTAAAGGAACTAACCCACAAAATTACAGAGTCATATTCTCAATATCAATGAGCTTCAGAGCAACTAAACATATTTTAAGTCCAAATCCAATAAGTTTTCTTGAGACAGAAAAGCTTCTGTTCACAAAACACCACAGAATTGGAAGCATTCTTCATGCGAAACTCAGCTTGCCCTACTGTCACACGATATCCTGCGAATCATGGATGAAGGGCCACAGACCTTTCCCATATTCTTAGTTTACTGAAAAGCGTTTGACATGGTAAGCAGTAGGGCAATGGGGACACGAGCGCCATTCGTTAGTGCGGGTTGCCTACTTCAGGCACAAGTATACATTCATGGGTAAACCCATCATTCTCTTTTGATTGACAGGTCCTTAATCTATTGTTCCGCCAAATGGATTATGACCCCCTGAGGATAATCCATCCTTCCAAGTAGCCCCCGTCTCCTCCTCCCCCTCCCCTGGGAACTCCCTCACTGATACAAACACACTTTTGATATCAGTTTGATTCACCAATTAATTAAATCGCTCAATTAATTACGCCTCCCCTTCTGGGAAACTACCCAGCCCTCCCCCCTCCCCTCCCCCAGCTGGAAATTGACGGGGAAAAGAATCAGTTCATTAGACATTTTTCAGGAAACCGATTGCAGTGCATGGAAAATTGTTTATTTAAACAGTTTATGGGACACAAGAGGGTGTTTGGAAAATAGTTTATTCATTAATTTAAAGAATTTTTCAGAAAACTGGTTGCAGTGTATGGAATAACGTTTACTTAACAAATTTACGTGATACAGGGTGGTGTATGGAATATAGTTCATTTAAAGAATTTGTCTGGAAACCGATTCAGTTTACGGAATATTGAAACAATCGCAGAGCTTTTTTCATTCTGATCGCATAAGGAAACATGTAATTACACTGTCACAGACCGCTTAAACATATCGGAAAAACTTTCTCGCACTCGCTCCACGCACCAGAGTTGCACCAGCTCCAAGAACCCATGCGCCGTTCTCACAGCGCCGGCTGCCACGGCCACGTACCCCAGGATCCTCGATGGCTGTTGGCTGCCTCAGCGTGCAGGCCTGTGCATCTACATCTACATCATACTCCGCAAGCCACCTAATGGTGTGTGGCGGAGGGTACTTTCAGTACCACTATCTGATCCCTCCAACCCTCTTCCACTCACGAATAGTGCATGGAAAGAATGATTGTCGGTAAGCCTCTGTGTTGCCTCTAATTTCTCGAATTTTCTCCTCGTGGTCAATACGCAAGATGTATGTGGGGGGGGACGTAATATGTTGTCTGACTCCTGAAAAGTGCTGTCCCGAAATTTCAATAGTAAATCTCTCCGTGATGCACAACGCCTCTCTTGTAACGGCTGCCAGTGGAGTTTGTTTAGCATCTCCGTCACCCTCTCTCGCCAGATAAACGATCCCGTGTCGAAACGTGCCGCTCTTCGTTGGATCTTCTCTATCTCCTCTATTAGTCCTACCTGATAGGAATCCCAGCTAGATGAACAATACTCAAGAATCGGGCGAACAAGAACCTTATAAGCCACTTCTTTCGTCGATGAGCTACATTTCCTTGAGATTCTTCCGATGAATCTGAGACTGGTGTCTGCTTTTCCCACTATCTTGTTTTTACGGTCATTCCACTTAAGGTCGCTCTCGATGGTTACGCATAGATATTTTACAGCAGACACTGTCTCCAACTGTTTGTCATCAATAGTGTAGCTATACAGTAGAAGATTTCTTTTCCAATGTATGCGCAATACGTTACATTTATTTACGTTCAGGGTCAACTGCCAGAGTCTGCACCATTCATCAAATCTCTGCATGTCGTTTTGCAAATTCTTACTATCTTCTGATGTTGCTACTTTGGTATTAACAACTGCATCATCTGTGAATAGTCTTAAAGAGCATCCGGGCTGGCCGTTGTGGCCAAGCGGTTCTGGGCGCTTCAGTCTAGAATCGCGCGACAGCTAAGGTCGCAGGTTCGAATCCTGCCTCGGGCATGGCTTTGTGTGATGTCCTTAGGTTAGTTAGGTTTAAGTAGCTCTAAGTTCTAGGGGACTGATGACCTCAGATGTTAAGTCCCATAGTACTCAGAGCCATTTGAACCAAAAGAGCATCCAGCGCTTTCTACTAGATCATTTATATGTACTGTAAACAGCAACAGTCCTATCACACTTCCCTGAGGTACTCCGGATATTACCGTTACATCTGGCGAATTGGTTCCCTTAAGAGCGACTTGTTGAGTTCTATCTGCAAGAAAATCTTGAATCCAATCGCAGGTCTGCTCCGATACTCCGTAAGCTCGTATTTTTTTTTTTTTTTCATTAAGCGGAAATGCGGGACGATGTCAAAACCCTTGCTGAAATCAAGGAACACGGTATCAACCTGAGCGCTGTTGTTCACTGGACTGTGGACTGTATGCCTGAATCAACCTGTCGGATACCGGCGCACACGAGACACGCCTCCCTTACAAAGTAAATGCCTGACTGGGGATCGATCCAGAAATACTGCTGAAGTTAATAAATAATTAAATTTCGGTCACATGATCGTGATGAAGGGGATAGAAGTCAGTCGTGGTAGCTCTTGCACATACACATAAACTGATGATGTGACAAAACAAGTAGCAGGCTGACTCGAAATACACTTTAAAGAAAAGATCGTTGCATACAAAGAGAGAGAGAGAGAGAGAGCGAGAGAGAGAGAGAGAGAGAGAGAGAGGGAGAGGGAGATGGGGGGGGGGGGGGGGGGGGCTGTAGTTTGCTTTGCTTTCATTCCGCCGTGGACTCTAATCTGCCCCAGGCCTCCACGCAAAATTTCTTGCGGTACACTTCATGAACTGCTTCAGGAGCTATCACCGAGCGAGGTGGCGCAGTGGTTAGTACACTGGACTCGCATTCGGAAGGACGACGGTTCAATCCCGCGTCCGGCCATCCTGATTTAGGTTTTCCGTGATTTCCCTATATCACTTCAGGCAAATGCTGCGATGGTTCCTTTGAAAGGGCACGGCCGATTTCCTTCCCCATCCTTCCCTAACCCGAGCTTGTGCTCCGTCTCTAATGACCTCGTTGTCGATGGGACGTTAAACACTAATCTCCTCCTCCTCCTCAGGAGCTATCAAATCTGGTGCCGAATATCACATCTTTAAGATGTCACAAATGTTGCTTCAGAAGATGTGCCACAGGAAATATTGATTAAATACTTAATACAGGCGTTTAAACAATTAACTTAAACACACACACACTCTCTCTCTCTCTCTCTCACACACACTGTTTAAAACTACACGATATTAAAAAGGTTGACACTACACAGTAGTCTACATCCATAAACTACAGTGTCATGTTTTTGACGAGAAATTTCATTAAACAATCCAAACCTATTATTATTTGACATCGTGATTGGAAGCGGTGACGTATGAAATGATAGTTGGAATTTCAGATTTCGACGTGAATTTATACCGTCACAGTTATAGAGTTTCCTACCACTACAGACCTACTAAGTGTAGTTTCTTTTTTAAGAGTACTGCAGAATTCGTAAGTTGACTGGTTCTCTCAACTACATGATGACGAAAATTTTTGTAGATTTGTGGAAAGGACTATGGGACCAAACTGCTTAGGTCATCGGTTCCTAGGCTTACGCACTACCTAATCTAACTTAAACTAACTTATCCTAAGGGCGACACACACACACACCCATGCCCGAGGGAAGACTTGAACCTCCGACGGGGGAGCCGCGAAAACCGTGACGAGACGCCTCAGACGGCACGGCTACCCCGCGCGGCGAAGACGAAGAAGGAGGGAGGAAATGGTCTACCGAGTGACAGGATAGTAACAACGAATACTGTTGCTATGTATTGAGAAACATGACCCATCACGGCTAGATGCATGAGATCACTGAAAAACTCTTACATCAGACGTACTCACCAGATGCAGCGCACGGAGCTCTAGTACAGCGCTAACGCTCAGAGACCCGAGAAAACTACCGCCACAAACGCAGACCATGGCCGCAGCCGTGGAACCGCGTGTCAGCCAGAGAGAGGCCCGCCAGCCGTGAAGGGTTCTCCCCAGGAGGATACGAGTGGTAGGAATTCGAATGCTATCTATACTCCCAGTGCCAACACTCGCCATACTGAACCTTCTCAAATTTCCACGGAGTATACTTGCAACACAAGCGGTCCTGAAGGCGGTTCACTGCAAACTGTATATTGGTTCACTATTCATCAGTCCATTGGGAGCCGCGAGCCAAATCGTCATGAGCACCGGCAGACGAGAAGCTTTATCGACACTACGGTGTACAAGGGCTGAGCCACACCCAGCCTGGAACACGGCGTCCGCTGAGATAGTGTTTCGGGCCCCGACCTGCCTGCTTCCTGCTATGCTGTCTACGGCCATCTCCAGACTCACAAGAATACTGGGAACCAGGCACATATTTATCAGTGTAATTACAATTAAATATTATGACTGTTGCTGCAGTCAGACAACTAGCGATGTATGGTCTCCCCTTAACAGCTGTGGTTCTGGAACGAATCTCAATATCTATAGCGCTCGTTATTTTCCACGGAACGTCTCTCTTTTACCCTTAAGGCTGTCGATGTGTCGATTCTATACATCCCTTTCGACCAAACAAATCCACTTGCTTTGCACATGCCGGAACATAAACCACAATAATTTTACGCCGCAAAATATACACATTTCGGCCAAGCAGTACAGTTATCGTTTATATGTGTGCATGTCCACACTCACACTGGCTAGGTGTCTCGATTCTCCTCAGTTATAGGAAATTATTTGACTTTTAAGTCTTCCCGGGGCCGTTGTGGCCGATCGGTTCTAGGTGCTTCAGTCTGGAACCGCACGACCGCTATGGTCGCAGGTTCGAATTCTGCCTCGGGCATGGATGTGTGTGATGTCCTTAGGTTAGTTAGGTTTAAGTAGTTCTAAGTTCTAGGGGACTGATGACCTCAGATGTTAAGTCCCATAGTGCTCAGAGCCATTTGAACCATTTTCAACGCTTCCGGAAGGTACTGCATCCTGCCAAGACTCTCTCAAACAAGCGTCCAACACTATTGATAATCAGCAGCGGTCCCGCGGACGCAAGGGTTGGGAAGACATCACCGACATGGGTTGGTGTACTGTAATCAGCATCGCAGTCGATAGTGCACCAAAGAAAACGCTACGATCTCCTTAGGGGAGCCGATGAGAGTACGTTCTGCGTAACCATTTTGTTACAACCGTATTGCCATCCTATTTGTACATTATAGCAGATCCAGTTGAACCCTTGCATTGCTATATTGTGCATGTTTACAAAATGAATCTATCGGCTCTTCCGTTCGGATATACTCCTCAATGCGTTGAAATCACAATTCACCAAGTCAAATCTATCCTTCCCTTACGACTAACATATGTAATTTTTTTACACGAAAAGTTGTCTTATTACTTCTCACAAACGTCGGGTGATATGTAGGAACACGAGCCACAGTGCCTTCACGTTCAAGCAGCAGCATAACGTTCCTGCCTGTCATTTATAGGTGTATAAAAAAAATGATACGTCTACACTCGCACCAGCTGCGTATCGTTTTCGTACTGCCCACTGGCAAATAAAGCCCCCCACCGTCACATATTTGGCGATGAACTAAGGATGTAATTACAATTTTAAAAAGCCCGAGCATCTTTTTTTTTATTTTGTGGATTTCACCACTTCCACGAAACCTTTTCGTATTTGTGATACTTGTAAATACGGCCAATACACAGTGGCGTCCAATGTATTTTCAGACCACCAAGTCGGGGTTTGTGTCAGTGAATTCCATGCATAGCTACCGTAGACATATTCACCATCACAGAGATCATACAAATTTCCGCTGACTAAGAAATCATTGCAATGTAATATATACTAGGGTACGTCCATTCGGAGATAATTTTCAGAAGCCAAAGAAATGGGTGGAGAACCCGCAAAACTGTGCTGCATCGAGTCTAAGCACATTTTAAGTTCCTGCTGCTAAGCACTGTAACTCTTTACACTTTAGAGCAGGAGAAGGATCACTATGAGGCTGATCTGTTGCAGCTAGCAAAACTGAGTTTGTTACGAAAAAACAAAAGAGTCTTTTAGAGCGTCATACAAAGATTTTGTTTGTTACATGTTCGAGAAATGGGCACTTAATGATACATACCTGTTTAGATCCTGAAACATGTGTGTGCGGGAGCTGAATATTCAGAAAGGAACACTTTGTTATTCAGAAACATCCTATAGGCTTGAATGTAGAAAATGCTTTATTCCAATCGTACAAATAGATTTCCGTTTACCCCTTTCAGCGCACCACCTGTATGTAACTACACTCCTGGAAATTGAAATAAGAACACCGTGAATTCATTGTCCCAGGAAGGGGAAACTTTATTGACGCATTCCTGGGGTCAGATACATCACATGATCACACTGACAGAACCACAGGCACATAGACACAGGCAACAGAGCATGCACAATGTCGGCACTAGTACAGTGTATATCCACCTTTCGCAGCAATGCAGGCTGCTATTCTCCCATGGAGACGATCGTAGAGATGCTGGATGTAGTCCTGTGGAACGGCTTGCCATGCCATTTCCACCTGGCGCCTCAGTTGGACAAGCGTTCGTGCTGGACGTGCAGACCGCGTGAGACGACGCTTCATCCAGTCCCAAACATGCTCAATGGGGGACAGATCCGGAGATCTTGCTGGCCAGGGTAGTTGACTTACACCTTCTAGAGCACGTTGGGTGGCACGGGATACATGCGGACGTGCATTGTCCTGTTGGAACAGCAACTTCCCTTGCCGGTCTAGGAATGGTAGAACGATGGGTTCGATGACGGTTTGGATGTACCGTGCACTATTCAGTGTCCCCTCGACGATCACCAGTAGTGTACGGCCAGTGTAGGAGATCGCTCCCCACACCATGATGCCGGGCGTTGGCCCTGTGTGCCTCGGTCGTATGCAGTCCTGATTGTGGCGCTCACCTGCACGGCGCCAAACACGCATACGACCATCATTGGCACCAAGGCAGAAGCGACTCTCATCGCTGAAGACGACACGTCTCCATTCGTCCCTCCATTCACGCCTGTCGCGACACCACTGGAGGCGGGCTGCACGATGTTGGGGCGTGAGCGGAAGACGGCCTAACGGTGTGCGGGACCGTAGCCCAGCTTCATGGAGACGGTTGCGAATGGTCCTCGCCGATACCCCAGGAGCAACAGTGTCCCTAATTTGCTGGGAAGTGGCGGTGCGGTCCCCTACGGCACTGCGTAGGATCCTACGGTCTTGGCGTGCATCCGTGCGTCGCTGCGGTCCGGTCCCAGGTCGACGGGCACGTGCACCTTCCGCCGACCACTGGCGACAACATCGATCTACTGTGGAGACCTCACGCCCCACGTGTTGAGCAATTCGACGGTACGTCCACCCGGCCTCCCGCATGCCCACTATACGCCCTCGCTCAAAGTCCGTCAACTGCACATACGGTTCACGTCCACGCTGTCGCGGCATGCTACCAGTGTTAAAGACTGCGATGGAGCTCCGTATGCCACGGCAAACTGGCTGACACTGACGGCAGCGGTGCACAAATGCAGCGCAGCTAGCGCCATTCGACGGCCAACACCGCGGTTCCTGGTGTGTCCGCTGTGCCGTGCGTGTGATCATTGCTTGTACAGCCCTCTCGCAGTGTCCGGAGCAAGTATGGTGGGTCTGACACACCGGTGTCAATGTGTTCTTTTTTCCATTTCCAGGAGTGTAAATAACCACTATGAATCCATCGTCATTCAGTTATTCAGCTTCAACTTTGTGCAGGATGTCTATAAATAAGGTAATGCCGTAATTCTAAGAGTCAATATGAGGAATGGTAGTGAGTGTATTGTGCAAAGTATGGTCATACTTTAGTTATCGCTATAAAGAGGGATAGTGACTGAACAGCTCTGTTTATTCAAGAACAGAGCCGTATCCACGCATTAGAAAAAATATTTTATAGCTTTTACTTCTTCGATATGTTACAGCACTTAACCTTGAAGACTACGAATTCACTAGAAAAAGAGAATGTTACTGTTTACATCGTTTTTGAGCGGATGAAACCAAGAAATGTGTGTAACGTGCTCTCGAATATTTATATGAAACTGATTAAGAGTCGTCGCTGTGTGAACGCTCTTGATTACTGTATGTTCCCTACGCAACTTGTACCATTACTATGTGATTTTATTTGCTACCTGACATGTTTGAAAGGGAAGAACTCATTTCAAAGTATGAATCCTGCTTTACGCACTATGATTCGAATGCGTAATGCCAGACTGATGCGTCACTATCAACGTCCCTTTTCTCATTTTAGCCGCGCGGTCTGGGCCGCCTTGCCACGGTTCTCACGCCTCCCCCCGTCGGAGGTTCGGGTCCTCCCTCGGGCTTGGGCTTGTGTGTTGTCCTTAAAGTAAGTTAGTTTAAGTAGTGTGTAAGCATAGGGATCGATGACCTCAGCAGTTTCGTCTCATAGGAACTTACCACCAAAATATCTCACTTTAGTTTAAGCTAGTCGGCAACGTGTCTCTCTGTTTCTCTGAGTCGAATCACTGTTAAATTTTTATTAAAGTGTTTGATTGTTTCAAGTGAACTCAAAATTCCGAAGAGGAAGTGTTCATTCCAAGAAACATATTCAGATGAATGGTCTTTCATAAAACGAGGGAGGCGTGACTCTGAAGCAGAATGTGTAATTTGTAAGTATTATGATATTAATGCGGATAGGGAAGAGCAGATATTAAGGATCATTTAGCTAATCACTTAGCTAACGTAAAGCACAAATCAAAAGTGCACTCTGGAAGCACTTAAAGAAATGGACAATTACTTTGTTTCAAATGCAATCGAACAGGGTCAGTCAGTAACAGCAGCGAAATTAGCAATGTGCTGTCATACCATTAAAGATCATTATATGTTTGAAATCATTGAACTATACGTTGACTCTAAGCTCCGAACTTTTGAACGTTTCCGAAGCTGCAAGAAAAGTGGCTTTAGACATAATAAAATCAACAGCAATTTTGAAATCATTGTTAGCGCCCAACACTGTAAAACAAAAAGCAGTGATCTTTCAAAGTTCCGTTGTTTTTGGCATAGCTGCAGCTGTTCACAACTAAAAGAGGCATTTGCGTGTATACAGGGTGGTCCATTTGGTCCATTGATCGTGACCGGGGCCAATATCTCACGAAATAAGCGTCAAACGAAAAAACTACAAAGAACCAAACTTGTCTAGCTTGAAGGGGGCAACCAGATGGCGCTATGGTTGGCCCGCTAGATGGCGCTGCCATAGGTCAAACGGATATCAACTGCGTTTTGTTAAATAGGAACCCCCATTTTTTTTACATATTCGTGTAGTACATAAAGAAATATGAATGTTTAGTTGGGCCACTTTTTTCGCTTTGTGATAGATGGCGCTGTAATAGTCACAAACATATGACTCACAGTTTTAGACGAACAGTTGGTAACAGGTAGGTTTTTTTAAATTAAAATACAGAACGTAGGTACGTTTGAACATTTTATTTCGGTTGTTACAATGTTACACATATACCTTTGTGAACTTATCATTTCTGAGAACGCATGCTGTTACAGCGTGATTACCTGTAAATACCACAATAATGCAATAAATGCTCAAAACGATATCCGTCAACCTAAGTGCATTTGGCAATACGTGTAACGACATTCTACATCTACATCTACATCTATACTCCGCGAGCCACCTTACGGTGTGTGGCGGAGGGTACTTATTGTACCACTATCTGATCCCCCCTTCCCTGTTCCATTCACGAATTGTGCGTGGGAAGAACGACTGCTTGTAAGTCTCCGTATTTGCACTAATTTCTCGGATCTTTTCGTTGTGATCATTACGCGAGATATATGTGGGCGGTAGTAATATGTTGCCCATCTCTTCCCGGAATGTGCTCTCTCGTAATTTCGATAACAAACCTCTCCGTATTGCGTAACGCCTTTCTTGAAGTGTCCGCCACTGGAGCTTGTTCAGCATCTCCGTAACGCTCTCGCGCTGACTAAATGTCCCCATGACGAATCGCGCTGCTTTTCGCTGGATCATGTCTATCTCTTCTATTAATCCAACCTGGTAAGGGTCCCATACTGATGAGCAATACTCAAGAATCGGACGAACAAGCGTTTTGTAAGCTACTTCTTTCGTCGATGAGTCACATTTTCTTAGAATTCTTCCTATGAATCTCAACCTGGCGCCTGCTTTTCCCACTATTTGTTTTATGTGATCATTCCACTTCAGATCGCTCCGGATAGTAACTCCTAAGTATTTTACGGTCGTTACCGCTTCCAATGATTTACCACCTATGGCATAATCGTACTGGAATGGATTTCTGCCCCTATGTATGCGCATTATATTACATTTATCTACGTTTAGGGAAAGCTGCCAGCTGTCGCACCATGCATTAATCCTCTGCAGGTCCTCCTGGAGTACGTACGAGTCTTCTGATGTTGCTACATTCTTCTCAAAAGCGAGTGGTTCGCCTTCCGTAATGTTCACACATACATTGACTATGTGCTGACGCATGATGTCAGGCGTTGTCGGTGGATCACGATAGCAAATATCCTTCAACTTTCCCCACAGAAAGAAACCCGGGGACGTCAGATCCGGTGAACGTGCGGGGCATGGTATGGTGCTTCGACGACCAATCCGCCTGTCGTGAATTATGCTATTCAATACCGTTTCAACCGCACGCGATCTATGTGCCGGACATCCATCATGTTGGAAGTACATCGCCCATCTGTCATGCAGTGAAACATCTTGTAGTAACATCGGTAGAACATTACGTAGGAAATCAGCATACATTGCACCATTTAGATTGCCATCGATAAAATGGGGGCCAATTATCCTTCCTCCCATAATGCCGCACCGTACATTCACCCGTCAAGGTCACTGATGTTCCACTTGTCGCAGCCATCGTGGATTTTCCGTTGCCCAGTAGTGCATATTATGCCGGTTTACGTTACCGCTGTTCGTGAATGACGCTTCGTCGCTAAATAGAAAGCGTGCAAAAAATCTGTCATCGTCCCATAATTTCTCTTGTGCCCAGTGGCAGAACTGTGCACGACGTTCAAAGTCGTCGCCATGCAATTCCTGGTGGATAGAAATATGGTACGGGTGTAATCGATGTTGATGTAGCATTCCCAACACCGACGTTTTTGAGATTCCCGATTCTCGTGCAATTTTGTCTGCTACTGATGTGCGGATTAGCCGCTACAGCAGCTAAAACACCAACTTGGGCATCATCATTTGTCGCAGGTCGTGGTTGACGTTTCACATGTGGCTGAACACGTCCTGTTTCCTTAAATAACGTAACTATCCGGCGAACGCTCCGGACACTTGGATGATGTCGTCCAGGACACTGAGCAGCATACATAGCACACGCCAATTGGGCATTTTGATCACAATAGCCTTACATCAACACGATATCGACCTTTTCCGCAATTGGTAAACGGTCCATTTTAACACGGGTGATGTGCCACGAAGCAAATACCGTCCGTACTGGCGGAATGTTACGTGATACCACGTACTTACACTTTTGTGACTATTACAGCGCCATCTGTCACAAAGCGAAAACAGTGGTCCAACTAAAACATTCATATTTCTTTACGTACTACACTAATATGTAATAAAAAATGGGGGTTCCTTTATAAGAAAACGCAGTTGATATCCGTTTGACGTGTAGTAGCGCCATCTAGCAGGCCAACCATAGCGCCATCTGGTTTCTCCCTTCAAGCTAGACGAGTTTCGTTCTTTGTAGTTGTTTCGTTTGATGCTTATTTCGTGAGATACTTGGCCAGGGCCGGCCGACGTGGCCGTGCGGTTCTAGACGCTGCAGTCTGGAACCGCGAGACCGCAACGGTCGCAGGTTCGAATCCTGCCTCGGGCATGGATGTGTGTGATGTCCTTAGGTTAGTTAGGTTTAACTAGTTCTAAGTTCTAGGGGACTAATGACCTCAGAAGTTGAGTCCCATAGTGCTCAGAGCCATTTGAACCATTTATTTGGCCAGGTAACTATTAATGGATAAATAAATGTAGAAATATTTTTTTGTTTATGGTATTAAAAATTTTTAACTTTTTTTCACACATATGGTGTGATATATGCACACATAAATATACATTTTTTTCTTTTTTTCAACACGTGATGTGTATATATTGACGTGTACATATACACATGAATAAAAAATATTTACACGACACACAAACACACATACAAAATTACATGCGGTAAATGTACCAAAGAGTGAGCAGTCCCAAAGAGAGCGCAGCTTGTGTTGCTGACATTTGACAAAACCGATCAGCTCGCCACTGACGTAGTAGTGTTCAGAGTGGTATCAGTAACACCTCGTAGAAGTTGCGTTAAGAAATCCTGTGTTTCCAAAGTGGAACAGGTTAGAATCACTTTTCTACTTTCATGAGGTAGTTCTGGTACTCTGGTGCATAAGTTATACACAGAATACGTAAGCAATAGCCTTTGATTCTTGATTGCATTTTGGAAGGCTGGCTTAACTTCGCTTGGAATACTTGTTTCTGTACGAAAGAGAGGGGATATAACAGCTCCAAAGATTTCGTGCATTCCATTTAGTGTTGGTTGGTTGGTTGGTTGATTTGGGAGAGGGGACCAAACAACGAGGTCACCGGTCCCATCGGATTAAGGAAGAATGGGGAAGGAAGTCAGCCGTGCCCTTTCAAAAAAAAAAAATGTTCAAATGTGTGTGAAATATTATGGGACTTAACTGCTAAGGTCATCAGTCCCTAAGCTTACACACTACTTAACCTAAATTATCCTAAGGACAAACACACACACCCATGCCCGAGAGAGGACTCGAACCTCCGCCGGGACTAGCCGCACGGTCCACGACTGTAGCACCTTAGTCCGCTCGGCTAATCCCGCGCGGCGTGCCCTTTCAAAGGGGCCATCCCGGAATTTGCCTTAAGCGATTTAGGGAAATCATGAAAAAAACTTTGGTGTCTTATATAGGTGTTGCCGCCCGCAGCGCCGTATTCTGCCTGTTCACATATCTCTGTCTTTGAATGCGCATGCCTATACCAGTTCCATTGGCGCTACAATATATATATGCCAAAGAAACTGGTATAGACATGCGGATTCAAAGACAGAGAAATGTAAACAGGCAGAATACGGCGCTGCGGGCGGCAACGCCTATATAAGACACCAAGTGACTGGCGCAGTTGTTAGATTGTTTACTGCTGCTACAAAGGCAGGTTCAAAATGGCTCCAAGCACTATGGGACTCAGCATCTGAGGTCATCAGTCCCCTAGCCTTAGAACTACTTAAACGTAACTAACCTAATGACATCACACACATCCATGCCCGAGGCAGGATTCGAACCTGCGACCGTAGCAGCAGCGCGGTTCCGGACTGATGCGCCTAGAACCGCTCGGTCACAGCGGCCGGCTACAAAGGCAGGTTATCAAGATATAAGTGAGTTTTAACATAGTGTTATAGTCGGCGCACGAGCGATGGGACAAAACATCTCCGAGGTAGCGATGAAGTAGGGATTTTCCCGTACGACCATTTCACGAGTGTACCTAGAACATCAGGAATCCGGCAAATCATCAAATCTCGCTGCGGCCGATAAAAGATCGTGGAGGAACGGGACCAACGACGACTGAAGAGAAGTTCAACGTGACAGAAGTGCAACCCTTCCGCAAATTGCAGCAGATTTCAACGCTAGGCCATCAACAAGAGTCAGCGTGCGAAACATTCAACGAAACATCATCGATATGGGCTTTCGGAGCCGACGGTCCACTCCTGTAACATTGATGATTGCACGACACAAAGCTTTACGTCTCGCCTGGGCCCGTCAACGACGACACTAGGCGGCTGATGACTTGAAACATGTTGCCTGATCGGACGAGTCTCGTTTCAAATTTTATCGAGATGGTGGACGTGTCGAATAAGGAGACAACCTCATGAATCCATGTACCCTGCATGTCAGCAGGGGACTGTTAGAGCTGGTGGAGGCTCTGTAATGGTGTGGGACTTATGCAGTTGGAGTGATATGGACCCTTGATACGTCTAGATAGACTCTGATAGGTGACACGTACGTAAACATCCTGCCTGACCACCTGCATCTATTCATGTCCATGGTGCATTCCGACGGACTTGGACAATTCCAACAGGACAATGCGACACCCCACACGTTCAGAATTACTACAGAGTGCCTCCAGTAACACTCTTCTGGGTTTAAACACTTCCGCTGGCCACCAAACTCCCCAGATATGAACATTATTTAACATATCTGGGATGCCTTGCCAACGTGCTGTTCAGAAGAGATCTCCACCCCTCGTGCTCTTACGGATTTACAGACAGCCCTGCAGGATTGATGATGTCAGTTACCTCGAGCACTACTTCAGACATTAGTCGAAATCATGCCGCGTCGTGTTGCGGCACTTCTGCGTGCTCGAAGCGACCCTACACGGTATTAGGCAGGTGTATCAGTTTCCTTGACTCTTCAGTGTATATGCCAGCTACATTTATTAAGAGATGGTACTGTTCCCCAATGATACACAAAAAACATCAGGACATTCTTGTAGAAGAAAAGAAAAACGCAAGCCAAATTTAATAGCACGTAAAATCTCCAACATATGCGATGTTTTACTGAAGCTCGTAATTTAGCGCGCACTTCAATGCGCGATGCATTTAATAGTTCACGCAACGAAACTTCCTCTCAGTATTTGGCAGAATAAAGAACAGCTGCCAACATGAACAACTTAGATGTAGAGATCATCGGTGTAGGTAAGCGGCTTAAATCACCTAATAACAGCAAGTCCTCCTGTCCAGATTTATACGAATTAGGTTCCTTTCAGAGTATGTCGGTGTGACAGTTCCATACTTATAAACCATATACAACCGCTCACTCGACGAAAGACCCGTTCCTAAAGATTGGAATGTTACACAGATCACACCAAAACTCAAGAAAGTAAGTAGGAGAAATCTGTTGAATTAGAGATCCATATCACTGATGTTGATTTGCAGTAGCTTTTTGGAACGTATACTGTATTCGACAGTTATGAATTACCTCAAAGAAAACCATCTACTGACAAATATTCAGCGCGGATTTAGAAAATATCGTTCTTCTCAAACCCAACTACTTGTTTATCCCCATATGTAGCGAATGCTATCCAAAGGGAATCTCAGTTCGATTTCATCTTTCCTCTCAGTATTTGGCAGAATAAAGAACAGCTGCCAACATGAACAACTTAGATGTACAGATCATCGGTGTAGGTAAGCGGCTTAAATCACCTAATAACAGCAAGTCCTCCTGTCCAGATTTATACGAATTAGGTTCCTTTCAGAGTATGTCGGTGTGACAGTTCCATACTTATAAACCATATACAACCGCTCACTCGACGAAAGACCCGTTCCTAAAGATTGGAATGTTACACAGATCACACCAAAACTCAAGAAAGTAAGTAGGAGAAATCTGTTGAATTAGAGATCCATATCACTGATGTTGATTTGCAGTAGCTTTTTGGAACGTATACTGTATTCGACAGTTATGAATTACCTCAAAGAAAACCATCTACTGACAAATATTCAGCGCGGATTTAGAAAATATCGTTCTTCTCAAACCCAACTACTTGTTTATCCCCATATGTAGCGAATGCTATCCAAAGGGAATCTCAGTTCGATTTCATCTTTCTAGAATCACAGAAGACTTTTGACACTGTTGCTCACAAGTGACTTCTAACCACATTGCAAGCCTATAGAATATCGTCTCAGTTGTGCGACTCGATTCGTGATTTACTGTTATAAATGTCACGGATCGTAGAAATTGACAGAAAGCCATGGTTTGAAACAGATGTGATATCTGGCGTTCTCCAATGATTTAGACAAGCTATCTGCATGGTGTGCAAAGCGGCAATTGAATTTAAACAATAAAAAGTATTAAGTCATCAACATGGATACTAAAAGGTATCCGCAAAATCCCGGTTATACGATAAATCACGCATATCTAAAGGCTGTCAACTCATTTAAATACTTAGGGATAAAAATTACGAATAAATTAAACTGGAAAGGAAACATAGATCATGTTGTGGGGAAGGTGAACCAAAGACTGCAACACATCCACTAAACATGCAACAAATTCACTTAAGAGGCTGCTTACGCAACGCTTGTCCTTCCTTGCTGGCGTACTGCTGCATGGTATGGAACCCTTACGAGATAGGATTAACGGACATCTAAAATTTCAAAGAAGGGAAGCTCGTTTTGTATTACCGCGAAACGGGAGAGAGAGTCACGGACATGATACGCAAGTTGGGTGGCAGTCAGTAAAACAAAGGCGTGTTTCGGTGCGGCAGGATCTTTTCACGATTTTCGGTAACCAACTTTCTCCTCTGTATCGAAAATATTTTCTTGGCGCACACTTACATAGGGAGAAACGATCATGGCAGTGAAATAAGAGAAATCAGAGCTCTCACGGAAATATTTAAGTGTTCGTTTTCCCCGCGCGCTGTTCGAGAGTGGAGCGGTAGAGAAATAGCTTGAAGTTAGTTCTATTAACCCTCTGCCAGACACTGCAGAGTAGTCACGTGGATGTATATGTAGTTAACTGGAGGAACGAAGCGTTCCAAGTGTTTGGAAGTAGTCTGAGAGGCATTCTCGTTTCCGAGAAGATTGTAACTGCATGCTGTATCGCTGACGTCAGTCTGTTCTAGAATTATCGAACACGTTTTTGCGCTCGTGTATTATTATTTTTTGAGGACGAAAATCTCCACTGTAACAAACAACATAGATTTTGAAAATAGGAATCTTTTGAGGATCTACTCTCTCTTTTCGTCGATGAAAACAAGAGGGCAGCACATAACGGTGACCAGATTGATGCTGTGTTGTTCAACTTCCGAGAGGCATTCCATACAGTTCCACACTGCAGACATCTCAACAAACTGTGAGCTTACGATATACCACACAAGATTTATGACTTGATTCATGGCTTACTAGCAGATAGAAAGGAACACCTGGCTTTTAACGGGGCGAAATCGTCGCATATAAGTAAAAAATAGCGTCTATGAAAAAGCAAATAATGTTGAAGCTTGCACAAAAAAAAAACTTTGCGTTCTGCCTTACGGCAGGTCTTGTCATGGGGAAGCCACTCGGTGAGCCAGCTCACTCCTTCTCTACACATCAAAATCTGTCGTCCATAGTGTGACATCGGCGGTAAACAATGCACAGCAATTAGAGATCTCAACCCACCGAACTGCTCGCGGCGGTTCGCGGTGACCCTTTGTCTCTAACCTCTGCCTGGATTTCATCCATTGTCATATGTCTGTTCATCAGAGCCGATCTAACAATGTCTTAAAGCCTACTGTCATCTCGTGGTGTAGCCCTTCTTGCCAAACTGTTGCCCTGATTCCATCTCGTTATCATTCGTTCTGCAGTCGCTACACTACAGCCACCTGTCTACGCATTCTGTACTTAACATAACGTTAGTCACTCCCAATAGCCATCATCTACTCATACTATTCTTCCTTTCTATAGATGATAACCATCATGGGACGTTCCTAACATAATGTCGCACCTCCTTTTGCCGCCGTAGTGCAGCAATTGGAGGTGGCTTGGACTCAACAAGTCGCTGGAAGTCTCCTGTAAAAATTTTGAAATGGCTGAAATGGCTGAAATGGCTCTGAACACTATGGGACTTAACATCTGAGGTCATCAGCCCCTAGAACTTAGAACTACTTAAACTACTTAAACTAACCTGAGGACATCACACACATCCATGCTCGAGGCAGGATTCGAACCTGCGACCGTAGCGGTCGCGCGGTTCCAGACTGAAGCACCTAGAACCGCTCGGCCACTCCGGCCGGCAAACATTTTGAGCCATGCTGTTTCTTTAGCCGTCCATAATTGCGAAAGTGTTGCCGGTGCTTGATATTAGCACGAACTGACCTCTCCGTTATGTCCCATAAGTGTTCGAGGGATTCATGTCGGTGTATCTCAGTAGCCAAATCATTCGCACGAATTGTCCAGAATGTTCTTGAAACGAATCCCGTACAATTGTGACCCAGTGACAAAGTGCATTGCCATCCAAAGATATTCCATCTTTGTTTGGGAACATCAAGTACATGAATGGCTGCAAATGATCTCCAAGCAGCCGAACATAACCATTTCCGGTCAATGAACGGTTCAATCGGACTAGAGAACCCAGTTAACTGCATGTAAACACAGTTCACATCATTACAGCGTCACCACCATCTTGCACCGTGCCTTATTCACAACTTGGGTCCATGGCTACGCGGGGTCTGGGGTCTGCGCCACACTCCAACCCTACCATCAGCTCTTACCAACTAAAATCCAGACTCATCTGACCACGCCACGGTTTTGCAGTCGTCTAGGATCCAACCGATATGGCCAGGAGCTCAGGAGAGGTGCTGCAGGCGATATCGTGTTGTTAGTAATGACACTCTCGTCGATCGTCTGCTGCCATAGCCCATTAACGACAAATTTTGCCGCACCGTCGTAACGGACACGTTTGCCGTACGTCCCACGCATATTTTTGCGGTTATGTCACGCAGCGTTGCTTGTCTGCTAGCACTGACAACTATACGTAAAAGGCACTGCTCTCGGCCGTTACGCGAAGGCCGTCGGACACTGTGTTGTCCGTCTTGAGAGATAATACTTGAAATTTGGTACTGTCGGCACGTTCTTGACACTGTGTATCTCGGAATTCCCTAACGATTTTCGAAATGGAATGCCCACGTGTATAGCTCCAAGTACCATTCCGCGTTCAGGGTCTGTTAACTTCCGTCGTGCGGCTCTAATCATACCTGACACCTTTTGACATGAAACAGCTGAGTGCAAATGACAGCTCCACCAATGCACTGCCCTTTTATACCATCTATACGCGATAATACCACATCTGTATACGTACATATTCCTATACCATGACTTTTGTCTCCTTAATGTAGGTAGGAATGGGTTTTTCTGTACCAAAACCACAGAAAATAAGCGCTTATGAAGATGAAATTTTAATCAACATATTTCACAGGCGAGGAAATGATAGAATATCAGTTAGGTAGCATTCGGTAAAGGTTTTCATGTCCTTTAGTGAATACAGGTTGTTTATTTTAACTTGAGTCAAGTAAATATCTCGAAAACGGTGCATCGTATGAAGAAAAATATGTTCTAGGTGAGAAGATAATATTAGCAAAGAGGACATCCATCTGTGCTGCAACTGGCCGCCTTCTACCCAACCCTCCTGCGTGGGCGGAGTCAACTTTGTACTTTCAGATGGGAACCACCCGTTTAATTGCATTTTCGTATGGTACGCCAAAATATACGTTCGGCTTCCTCAAACCAGTGTTTTCCATTCGAGATAGAAGGCGCTGTAATCGACATATATCAAGTATGACTGTTTTGCAATTAAGAACCGACACATTTGATTCTACATTTCATTTGCAGTGTAAATGTAAACATGTGTCTTCTAACGGGTCATTTTGATGTTCGAAAATCACTTTAGTCTTACAAATTTAATTGTACTGAATAACATGGTTGCCCGTTTCACTGTCTCGTTAGAAACTGCGCTTAGCGTAATTCAGGAAAAACGACGTGGATGTAATAGTTTTCTGTTTCCATCAGAATGATTGATACCGGGGAGTCCTCTTGCCTCTGGTATTGATGTGCTTGATTTCGAGTGTTCCCTTGCCTCTCACTATTGGAATGCTAGATTTCGGCTTGTATCCATGGCAGGTCTGCCCGCCACTGTCACTTGATGGACATTTTACCTTATTGCAGGATTGTGGTTTGTATTCCGCCGGTAGCCGCGTAGCGGCCAGAACGAGAGTCAGGACGGTTGGATGGAAACACACACCGATATCAGTCACCCAGATTGCGTGGTCCGAGGACGGCCACCAAACTAAAGCATTTCGATGGTTTGGGGAACAGAAAACTATTGCCAAAAATGTCAATGTCTAGCCATATTGTTTGTACTGTACAATCACATCTACAACACTCAAGTAACGTTTGAATATCAGTATCAAAATATCAGTATTAACCGTTAGAACACAAAGGTTTACATTTACATCGTAAATTAAATTAAGAATTAAGTGCGTCGTTTCTTAGCTGCAAAGACAGGCACAAATGATATTCGTCGATTACAGCGCCATTTACCACGAATGGGAAAGAATGGTGCGTAGAATCCAATTACGCAATAAAATGAGGGACGGGGGGGCAGGGTTCCCATTTGGAAATACAAAGTTGATTCCGTGCACGCAGGAGGGGTGGTTAGGAGACGACCAGCTGGAGCACAGACAGATGTCACCTTTACTAATATTAACTTTTCACAGAAAACATTCTTTGTGCGATAATTCGTATTCGATGTATCTAGTTGCCTCAAGTAAAACAAACAGCCTGTATACAGGGTGTCCCAGGAGGAATGGTCAGCATCCAGGGATATGACAGGAACGATCATTCGAAGCAAAAAAGTCTAGTAAATATAGATCCTAAACTGCATACCTTAAGAGCTATGAGGGCTTGTTCAGGAGGAGAGATGCATTTCATAGTACAGAGATGAGTAAGTTCTCATAGCTCTTAAGGTATGTGTTTTAGAGCCCATGTTTACTAAACTTTTTGCTTCGAATAATCGTTATTGCCATTCCCTGAGTACTGACCATTCCTCCTGGAACAGTCTGTAAAGGGCTGCTCCGCTGCGCTACTTCAGTCTTTAGATTCGCTTATTCTAAAGAGCTTTACTTACAATGTCGTTTTTGTTGACTCTAAATTTACCATTTGGTCTCATAAATGTTCCGCTATATGTGTTACATTCTTTGCTTAACTTATCCATTCGCATCAAAGTCAGCACTATATTGTTAACAGAAAGTTATTAGATAAGCTTAAAATAATTTAGCGATGGATATGTCTTCGTGTCATCGAAATTCAGCGTATTAATTTATGTTCTGTCTTTTAATGGACGAAGAAAGCGAGAACGTAATGTATACAAAAATGTCAGACGCCTTACAGAAGAGGATTACCCTTGCATCAATATATATTTGTGATACATTGCCCTAAAATGTAAATTGTACCTGCATGCTTCGGCATAATGTTATGTACGGCGCGTCGTGGTCGCACCATTAAGGCAACAGTAATGCCGCGGGAAGGACATGGACGTTGGAATATCCGATCAGCCTTGAGGCACACCTTTTAACCTGCATAATGAGCAATGGCTTTGGACATTACAGCAACGCAGCCAAAGCATTTTACCTCAGCTGCACTACTGATTTTAAGTGCTGTTCTTCATTTTTAAAGAAATGTTTATCTCGAATAAACGATTATTCCTCTGTCCAGCGTAAATTGTTTTTCTATTACTGTTATTTGTGAACGCGAACATTTTATGTTAAGTGTAATAGTGACTGGTTACAGACTGCAGTGTAGGATACAAACAACAGCAGTAACCTGTCATAGATAATCATCACCTCCAATTCGTGGATACGCTATGTCAATGTGGTTGTGAACTAACTTCATGTAGCAGGATGTCCTCAGGTATCAAACAAAACAAAACGTCTGTGGGTGTCTCAGTTCGGCCAAGGGCAAACGAGGCCCACTTAAAGGGTATGGAAGGTGGCGCGTACACCTGTTGAACGATATCTTGACGATGGCTGAGAGATCGGTCAATGTCGGAGTCAGGGGGCGTAAGCGACTTTGCAGCTTGGAAGAAGGGATTCACGCAGTGAAATTCAGCACACGTTCGTCCAACTCCGTAGAAGAATTACGAATATTGTTCATTTAGAGATACAAAAAAATTTAAGTGTAATAGTTGTTAAAAAAAAGTTCTGAAGCTAACAGGGCACAGGTTCCCCTATTACGGCGTTGTTTTGATAAAATATTCGAGGGTAAATTGTACAAGCAATAACCGAGAGAAGTTTCCAGGAGAATGAAAGTACTACAACCACCAACCGGTGCGGGCACAATTCCAGTACGACTCCAACAACGGATTCTCACTATGTCATAAGTGAAGCGCATTGGTTATGGTATATAGTGCACTGTAGCCACTACGAAGTTAAGTGGTACCCTGCTTCTAATCGTTCAGTGTACCTTGCCAGTTTATTGTTTACCTATGAACTTGTGGATGCAGTATGTACTACAAACTGCTTGAAATCATTAACAGGGGTATGGTTTACTATGAAGCGAGACGCAATGGGGGAAGAAGCCCTTCGTATGTAAGAGCATAGGTTTCCTAACAGAAGACAGACGCCTTTGCTGCAGTTTCCCGATAAAGGAACAAGGCGCCTTCGTACTGGTAAGGCTGGCGCTGTAAAGCGTGATGTGAGAATATCGTATTTACTATGGGTCATGTGATTGAGGTTTGTCGGTAAAATTTCAGTCAGTTCAGTCGCGTGTTATGGGCACAAGTCGCCTAACTGCTGGCAGCCACCGCTACAGTACAGTATGAACGAGTACCACCCTCAGAAAGTGCAAGCACCGGAACCACCTGATTTCGCACCTCCTATGGAGTCTAAGAGTTGGTTTCTTTTACAAAAATTTAACAAGGCCGCCTTTAACAGAGACGTGCTACGCTTGATTATCGTCTTCTATGACGTGTATCTCATCAGTCTCTGCACACAGAATGTATTAGTCTGCTGGGCATAGCAAAATTTGCTGTGAATGGCAAGCACTGGTCGGAGCATGGTGGAGCACCAGCACACCGAAGAGGACCAGCGGAGTGGCCAGTGTGCTTACCTACTTCAACCTCCTTCAATGTTTCTCTTCGAGAGCGGGTACAGAGGGTGTCGCA
The DNA here is from genome assembly GCF_021461395.2 of Schistocerca americana. Lineage (NCBI taxonomy): Eukaryota > Metazoa > Arthropoda > Insecta > Orthoptera > Acrididae > Schistocerca > Schistocerca americana. The sequence continues at coordinate 663,829,743 of NC_060130.1, forward strand.
CGTGCCTCCCGATGTCATCAGAGCTGACCTGATTCTCCAAACCACTGACGCGTTTCACTACATAAAACAGAGTGTTACCATGCTCTACATGGCTTATCGTAATTGTTGAAACAGTATCAAACATGTAACAAGGATCAAGAAAGACTATTTCAGTAAAATATCTATAGTGACTGTGGCACACGATGTTTACGTTTGCGACGTCATGTGAGCCCGGTCAGTGCAATACCCATGATACCACAAATCAGACCCATTTATTTATGATGTTATTATGATCATATGACAAGCCAAGCCATCCCTTGGATGTGATTCACATCCAAGAAGCCACACCACATTTCTTGGAACGGAGGTGGCCATTAACGAAACAGCTCATCACATACCAGTGCTTTACAGGACATTGAAATGATATAGCCTGTCGCAATGTAAGCAAAAACATCCGCATTGGTTGTGCTCAAAAGTATGTGAATGATGTGAATTATTTGTGCCGTGCTCAGAACTATTTATCCAAAAAATTATATAAATGGTATAATTTGCAGTATTGCCACATCTAAAATACATCAGGAACACAAACACACACACGCGTATGCATGCACATCCACCCACCCATTCCCCCCTCCCTCCCCCCCCACCCCACCCCACCTCCGCCACACACACACATACACACACAGGTTGCTTACCACAGTTGGCAAGTATAATTACAGGTCTCTGATTGCAAACAATTCAGAGTTGACAGAAAAGTAAAACTGTGTTATTTCTCATAATATGGAAGACTTCCAGCACAAAACATATATGGCACTACTGTCATAATTTAATTGTTCCATGACATTAAAAAAATTACATATGGCTTGTATATTGGCACTACTGAGAAAAACTTGTAGACTAAGCAGCACTAGTTAACAATTGTTGTACGAGACTTTGCAAGCATAATGTACCTTCAAATTAAATATGTCTACGTCTAAATTATCTGTATTACAAATTAAAATTCAGTTCTTATGCCACATTTTGCAAGCAAAATGGACCTCCAATTTAAATATTTCCACATCTAATTGTCTGTATTACTTATTAAAATTCATGTAGCTTGCTTATTGGCACTACTGAAATAAATTATAGGATAGTAGATAAAAGTAGTTTAATATCTGTACCGTGCATTAAATTCATCTAAATACATAAAATTGGTTGTAGAACATTCAAAACACACATGGACCCTACAGGTGATTCAACTTACGGCTAAAAGTCTATTTATCAACGATAATTACCGATGTAGGCAATGTTATGCATTGATAACATCTTATGCTCACAGAAAGCAGTTTCAGTTAGTTCACCATTTATCCATACATATTCCTATGATTGTAGTGCATTTTGCATAGCAATATGATCAAAATACCTAGCACCAACAAATGCTTTTTATTTATACGCTAAAAGGGGCTGTCCAGCAACAGCCTCTGGGAAAATGGAGTTACTGATATGTTTTCCCACAGAACCATCTTCTTACTTGCACTTGGTTCCATCAACAACTTATCAAGTATGTGTCTCAACGGAGTAAATTGAAAGGTCTCTGCTGGATTCCTTTCATGTTAATTTCTTAAATCTGCTGTCATTTACGGCATAAATTCCTCTTCTAAATTTACTAAGGCGTTTCTGACTATCTGGGAGGAGACTGAGTAGTGGAACGTGTTACTTTTACACATAAACAAGAACGATCCGTCACACTACTACACTTTAAAACACAGTTTCTATGTAATTCGTGTCACACAGTCTCATACGGAACCTACATCCGCTTTCTTTTATATACTGTATATGATAAGATACTGTCATCCCCCTTCCCTTCTATGTGAGAGGATGAATGAGCAAATGTATTTCTAGTTGCATGCTTGAGGGTATCAGACAAGCCTGTCTGCTAGAAAACAGTAGGACCAACGTCGGAACAGCTAGCTACGGTTTCTAAAAGCAGAGAGGTTTCTATTCTTAGTATGGTCCTGTCCGTCCCTTATCATGTTGGTATTGGAAGCTGCCCCTCTGGCCACTTCCGTTTGTATTTATGAGCCACCCTCAGTAAGGGACCACGGCAGTCTGTCCGTGGCGAGCGTCTGAAGTGGTAAGATCTCCGGCTAAGCGCGTGTCTGCTAAGTCCGTAGGACAGTGGATTTCTTAAGTTCAGCCTAACTGAAAATTTAATCACCTTTATTTCAGGTTTAGCTCTAAAATATCTAATGTTATCTTAAATTGCAGCGCAGTGTAATTCGAGTGTGAAGTTCAGAATATATTCCGGTAGTTGCTTTGTCACTACTTTGTGAGTAAAGTGGAGCCACGTGTTGATCAGTAACTCTTACTAAGATCATCAATCTTAAATGCGAATGTGCGTGAGATTATAACGTCTCGTCTTGACAATATTTTTCAATATATCAACTTTTCTTTATGTTCAACCCACGTGGGGTGTACTTTGTGAGACCAGTACCACGTGCTCATACAATGGTTTGACCCATCAGGTTAATAGTAAGACGATAGTAACCAGTTTGAGGCTTTTCTTTTGTAAATTGCTTTTCGATCTAATTTATTTTAATTATCAAAATTATTGTGGAGTTACACTCTTTGTAGCCGGCCGTGGTGGCCGTGAGGTTCTAGGCGCTGCAGTCTGGAGCCGAGCGACCGCTACGGTCGCAGGTTCCAATCCTGCCTCGGGCATGGATGCGTGTGATGTCCTTAGGTTAGTTAAGTTTAATTAGTTCTAAGTTCTAGGCGACTGATGACCTCAGAAGTTAAGTCGCATAGTGCTCAGAGCCATTACACTCTTTGTGTAAACCAAGTTGACCACGTGAAGCATGTGGTGTAATCATCAAAGTATCCCTCAGCTACTCTTTTCGGGAAGATTTCACAGGGAGTTAGCATGAATTTAGTATACCAGTATGTGGTAATTACATGACGGACAGGATTGTGCTACGAACGTAGCTTCTTTGGGTGAAAATTGAATCGGTTGGTTGTGGTTAATTTCCTCTTGCATATGTTTCAACGTTCTTCGTGTGTTACTTTATGAATGCAGTGTTGTATGCAGTCTCCCAATCTTGGCTCCATATTTGATGTGTTCCGTAAGATTACAATCTCACATTTTCACAATTCTAAATAAGGCACCAGCTTAGTTATGAATCGAGTTTAATATGCTGAAATTTCAATGATCAATGTTAAAACAAATTTCCAAATATAAACTGATTTATTTCTTTTTATTTAAATTCTCTTTTTTATATACATATCACCGGTTGTCGTATGACTATTAAAAGATTATAATTAATGTTAGTCTGGTTGGGAATTTGGTAAGCTAGACTGGAGACCTAGTGAAACAGTTGCTCAGTAATGCAAGGTTAACTTCCCCAGACAGCTCGCAGCTTTTAACCCACTTTTATGGTCTTGAATATCAGCACCGCTTTCAGAAGAAATTAAAGTAACAACGTTACAAAGTTCATCATTATTCATCTAAGCTCTTCATTCTTTAAGTAAGACTTGGTGTTCTTATACGGAATTTACCATTCTGCAACTGTGCCTTTCACTCTATTTTCCACAGTCATTGGAAACTTCAAGCAATAATCGATACTTCTTACGGCTCCTCTACAATAGCTATTATTTCATTATCATGTAAATTGTTGCCTACAACTTTTGAAGCTAGCAAGATAACTAATCGTTCTACCAGTTTATTTGGGCTATTCCAGTAGACACTGTTGATATCTGCTGGCGATTCACTGAAGATGATCTTCCAGGTGTAAATATCACCTGCCCATCATAGCCATCCTCTTATTCTTCTTCTCATCATCATTAGCAGCAACAGAATCATCATCTTCCTTTTAATAATCATGCTCTTCTTCGTCATCATATTCCTAATTACAGTCATCCTCCTCTTCTTCTTCTTCTTCTCCTCCCTCCAATGCCTCCAAATTTTGCTTTCAAAAATACATTGTCTGCTTTGGCTTCAGCGTCATTGTCTGCTTTTTCTTGGTCTCTTTTCTTCTTCTTCTTCTTCGTGTACTTCTTCTTCTCCATTCGGAATAGCTAAACCGATCTCTGTAGCAGTTCGTAAATGGGTTTAAATGATTTTGTCCAGCACAGGCTCAGCTTCAGTTTGCCTTCTTTGCACTAATGATAGTTTCTTGTAGATATTTCATTATTTATGTGGGGATCCACGAGAGTTGATCCTATTTTGTCAGGTCGCAACCCCAATTCCGAATTGTACTCACAGAGCTGAAACTTTTCCCTATTCGTCTATTTGGGTGAGAGTGAGGACGGAGCAACTCGCTCTCCTGCTCACAACATGCAGCTAAATTATTATTTATTTACCTCCGCTCCATAAAGTATTATCCCTTGCCCTTCTCCGAGGAATGGAAAGACTGTCTGGCGGTGCCCGTGATGGGCTAGGAACGGCTTTGTCACTCATCGAGAGATGATTAATATGCAACACAACACAACACGCCAGAACGATCACTTCCAAATGGCTACATCACAATGTTCAGGTTGTTATATCAGTGATATATGCAGCGAACAAAACATGAGCGGGAGAAAGTCGGTTGACTTCTACCGATCCAAAACTAGAAGCCCTCGTCGCTCATCTCTCTGTGAACGAGCAGGTACTATATGAGTTAAAGTAGGACAATCGCATGTTGTCTAGGAGTGCCACAGAAAATTAGTAAATCATTATTTTCATTTTTATCAAATTTTCTATTGTATTTCTTTCGATTGCATAGTCTTATGACTTGAGACAGAGAAAATTGATTATGATTGCTATGTCTTATCTTATCTAACTAAACAGTTTAACTTTTACCCACAGATAACTGATACTAAATATGGCTAAATCTACATACATCAAAAAAAGTTTTGCATCACGCTGTTTCCCATAACTCCTGTAGATAGACGTTGATTGTGATATTGTATCACAGACACAGTCCCTTTGACTGCTCAGAGATGTCACTAAAGCCGCCCAAAGATGTAAACAACCATGCATGAGCAGCACCTATTAGACGGAGAGGTCCGATAGCCGTTCAGTTCCAGTTATTCCACAAGGAAGGAGGTACACGGCTCGTGTCGTCTGTAGTTCAACCTTGCCTAGACGGTCAATATCGCGGTTCGACCGCGTCCGCATTGTTACTTTGTGCCAGGAAGAGCTCTCGACAAGGAAAGTGTGAAGGAGTATCGGAGTGAACCAAAGCGATGTTGTTCGGACATGAAGGAGATACAAAGAGACAGGAACTGTCCATGACATGCATCGCTCAGTGGATGACCGCTGCCTACGGATTATGGCTCGAAGGAGCCCTGTCAGCAACGACACCATGTTGAATAATGCTTTTCGTGCAGCCATAGGACGTCATGTTACGACTCAAACTGTGCGCAGTTGGCTGCATGATGCGCAACTTCACTCCGTCCATGGCGAGGTCCATCTTTCCAACCACGACACCATGCAGCGTGATACAGATGGGCTCTAAAACATGCCAATTGGAATGCTCAGGATTGGCATCACGTTCTCTTCACCGAAATTATAGGGAAATCTACAGATGTGCTCTACAACATGCCAATTGGAATGCTCAGGATTGGCATCACGTTCTCTTCACTGATAAGTGTCGCATAGCCTTCAACCAGACAATCGTCGGAGACGTGTTTGGAGCCAACCCGGTCAGGCTCAACGCCATAGACACACTGTCCAGCGAGTGGAGCAAGGTGGACGTTCCCTGCTGTTTTGGGGTGGCATTATGTGGGGCCGTCGTACGCTGCTGGTGGTCATGGAAGGCGCCGTAATGGCTGTACGATACGTGAATGACATCCTCCGAACGATATTGCAGCCATATCGGCAGCATATTGGCGAGGTATTCGTCTTCATGAACGACAGTTCGCGCCCCCATCGTGCGCATCTTGTGAATGACTGCCTTCAGGATAACAACATCGCTCGACTAGAGTGACCAGCATGTTTTCCAAACATGAACCGTATTGAACATGCCTGGGATAGACTGAAAATGGCTATTTATGGACGATGTGACCCACCAACCACTCTGATGGATCTACGCTGAATCCCCGTTGAGGAGTGGGACAACGGGAACAGTTAATTCTGCTAGCCGTTCAAAACATTTTAAAAACTTATGATACACTGAACACCGATTCTTTTGAGGAACAACACACTTCAAAGACGTATTGACTAAATGAGGTATTGTAGTGTATTGTATTGTATTGAAGTGAGCTCTTAGAAACGACGGAGAGGCTTCGTCCCCGCCGTAACCTCGGTGGTACACAACCCCACAACAGGCCCCAGCAGTTCACTCATCCCACACCGAACCCAGGGTTATTGTGCGGTTCGACGCCCCAGTGGACCTACGACCGGGAACGTCTCACACCGGACGAGTGTAACCCCAATGTTTGGGTGGTAGAGTAATTATGGTGTACGGGTACGTGGAGAAAGTGTTTGCGCAGCAATCGCCGACATAGTGTAACTGAGGCAGATGGAAAGAAAGACTTAAAAACCATACACAGACTGGCCGGCACACCGGACCTCGACACTAATCCGCCTGGCAGATTCTTGCTGGGGACTGGCACGCCTTCCTGCCCGGAAAATGAGGTATAATATTGAAAGCATCTTGCAAAATTATCAGCAAACGATTCAGTCCTCCACACAACTAGACGAGTCAGTTTTGCCTGTTAATGAAGCATTATTACTGGCATATGTTCATTTTGTATGGACCAAGAAATCCATGCAAAACAGCTGTTAGAGAGAACCGTGACAGCAGACACTTGAGGTGAACCATTATTTCATGTTTTCAAAGATTGTTCAATGGAAAAAGTGACCCCTCTATCGAATATAACATCAGCAGCTATCGTGGACCTACAGTATAAGTCATTTAAAGCAAAATATACCTGCGGTGTTTGGAGTACACTGTGCCATCCATCGACAACATTTAGTTATTAAAAATCTGAGAGGTAGACTGCATCAACCTCTCCAATTTATCATTAAAGCAATAAACAAAATTCGATTCAATGCGTTAAATTCCAGGGCATATGCCCTGTTATATGAAGAAAATGATGGGAACTTTGATCGTTTACTCCTTCTCTCTGAAGCGCGCTGGCAATCAATGTTGGACAATACTTTTTTCGTTTTTTGAGACTGTTTTCGATATTTTGAACGCGTAAGATAACACTTTTAAAATAAAATTTAATCTAGTAGAAACCACACATTCCTTATTTAACAGATTTGTTTACTAAATTTGATGAAATTGACTTTCTGTTTTAAAGTGACAGTCTAAATCTGATACAGATTTTCGTGCCACAATTAAATTATTGAAGCAAAACAATGGACGGAACGAATTTTGCTAGTTTTCCAATTTGACATAGACGCGTTGCCAGGATAATGACGTTTCAATGTACGGTCAACATTTAAACGTCCTTCACACATATTTGCAACAAGGTCTGAGGATGTTTTGCCTCAGTGGATTATCAATCCATATAGTGACATTGAAGAAACGGATGTCATATTAAAAGAAGAAATAATCGAACAAGCACTAACGAACTTAAAGCACAGTTTACAAAGGGATATCAGAAATTCCGTCTTCAGATAAATGTACATGTTACTTAAAGTGTATTATAGACTACTGCGACAAAGTTTGTTTTAGTTCTATAGTCTGGAACCGCGCGACCACTACGGCCGCAGGTTCGAATCCTGCCTCGGACATGGATGTGTGTGCTGTCCTTAGGTTAGTTAGATTTAAGTAGTTCTAAGTTCTAGGGGACTGATGACCTCAGAAGTTAAGTCCCATAGTGCTCAGAGCCATTTGAACCATTTTTTTTTTTTTTAGTTTTTCCATCTTTGTACCTGGTGGAAAGGGGCTGCAACCACACTTGGCACACATATTATTTACTGTCTGGAAACAATCGCTGTGAGGGTAAGGACACGTGCCTATTAAAGGGATGGGGTGGGGGCAAACTGTAATGTTGTTCACGACGCGCAAATAGCGAGACTATATTCAACCAGTATTTGAAAATGATAGCACTTAGTGACTTGGAACAAACTTTTCACATATTTTCAAACCATTACGAAACTTTGTCTCCATGAGAACCCTAACAAAGTGATGAAAGAGAAAAATTTATAGTTTACTACATTCTCGCTGTTCATGTTGTAAAACTGCCGCATCAGGCATGCTGTTTTAATTTATTACGTCTTTATTACTAACTGTATTCACAGCACATTTTGCTGAATGTACCAGCAAAATTATAAAAAAATGGCTCTGAGCACTATGGGACTTAACATCTCAGGTCATCAGTCCCCTAGAACTTAGAACTACTTAAACCTAACTAACCTAAGGACATCACACACATCCATGCCCGAGGCAGGATTCGAACCTGCGACCGTAGTGGTCGCGCGGTTCCAGACTGAAGCGCCTATAACCGCTCGGCCACCACCGACCGGCAGCAAAATCATACCATTGTTCGGTTCATAGTTCAGGAGATATGACGTCATAAACAATTCGATGCGCGAAAAACTGCAGCATCGTGGGTGACGTTTAAATTTATTAAATATTTGCTAACAACTCTATTAGCGACATATTTCGCAGACGGTATCCACACATACTGCTGAATGTATGACACATAGTCCGGGAGATATGATGTAAAAATACGAGTACTGAGATGTGTGAGAAACTGCTGCATCATGCATGGCGTTTTAATTATTTACTTCTTTACTACTGGCTGTATTCGCAACATATTTCGCAGATAGTATCCGCATATACAGCTGAACGTCTCTACGAAAACATATATTTATAAAGAAGAGAATGTGGCACTTCATTCTGTCGCTGACTTCCGAAAATACTTCTGTCACTGAATTAAAAAGAAACTAACAGCACTACCAGTTGGTTTTTTGGTGTACTTCGAAACTAACAGCGTCATCTATTGGTTCTTTGGCGTACTACGCTGTGATGATTAAACATGCGAACTACTAAGCTGAGCACACGATTTTAGGTAAAACTTTAAATCACAAAATCTCATCCGATTTTGATGAAATAATGCCTATATGTTGACCCCATATACTCTCAAGCTACCTGTGAAAACACCATGAAAATTCGTCTAGCAGTTTTATAGATTAGCGTGTTCAAACAAACAGACATCACAAATTTAGACAACATTGTCTATGGAGTGCAGCGATTCGGCGATATATTTAGGTTAAAATCAACAATAACAGTGTTCGATCGTGGTATCACGAGAAAATCAAGGAGCTGCCAGCACCGGCCACAGGGGGCCAAAATTCCTGAGGATGACTTTAACATAACCAGAAACCGGTAAATAAACAAATATTATTGAGATCTCGATTGTTGATTTTAACCTGAACAAACAGACAGAACGATTTTACCGTTTTATTATTAGTATAGAGGAAGGCTATTCTTACTATAGCGTTAAAACGTAGCGCTGAAATCCTAAAATGAACCGACAGTTAATTTGTAAACTGAATCCCTCTGTGCACCTGTCCCATATCTCACAGACTAATACAATGAGCGAGTTAGGTGGCGCAGTGGTAGCACACTGGGCTCACATTCGGGGGGGACCACGGTTCAAACCCGCCTCCGGCTGTCATGAATTAGATTTTCCGTGATTTCCCTAAATCGCTTCAGAAAAATGCCGGGATGGTTCCTTTAAAAGGGAACGGCCGGTATCCTTCCCCATCCTTCCCTCATCCGATGGGAAATATTTATGAATCAGGTGTGTGCATGTGTACTATAAATACGTTGAAATCGTGATCGTAGGAATAGGTAGTCCTAAGATTTCGGGATTATGAAGTGCGTGTGTGAAGTGAGTAATAACAATTTCAAATTAACGTATATTGAAACGAACATAATCGCAATTTGGTTTAACACTTAACTTCCACTTCTGCCCTACCCTCAGACCAAACACTCAGTCTCACTGTGCTTGTTATTGTTTTGGGAGAAATGTTTTTGTTAGTGCAGTGCTGTTACTAGTATGTCTGCTGGCTAGCAGTAGATTTTTATTTTGTTTCTCTTTTCCTGCAACATGCTGAAGGGAGACTGTTTATCTAGAATAGAGGAAAATGTTGTCATACATACATCTACAAATCGTGCTAAATTACGTAAAAGACATGGAAGGCTGAAAGATGCAGACAAGAGGCTGAGTGGGCAAGCAAGCCCTGTAGCTGCAAATCGACGTGTTATGACAATATTCAGGCGCGAGAAACATTTAAGATAATTAAAGGTTTCAATATTATTTTAACTTTTTTATTTTATTTTTGTGTGGTCCACAGCCTCAATGCGTTTTGTGAGTGAAAATATGATTCTGGTAGGCGGTATTTTTTTTTTTTTTTTTTTTTACTATCTATACGATGGTCAGTTTCAATCTTTGGTCATTTTCAAACATGTATCCGAAGCTTCCAACTCCATCTTACGTTATAATACATGGCCAGTACATGTCGACAGGAGTACACCTTACTTCCGTGCGTATGTTGTACGAAAACAATATACTATTGTACGCCGTCACGTCTATTAGCCGACACAAAAAGAAAGATCTCATCCGTATATTATCAGATTATCGATCCCCCGAAGATCAAGTCTGCTACTTATCACTGTCACATGAGACATGCATTACGACTTGTTAAATAATATTACGCGGTATACAATAAGCAATAAAATAAATTATTGTCATGTGCTTGTAAACTTTTAAAATCTTAGAATGAAATAAATTCGTTTGTGTACATATAATTTGGTATTGTCTCTTTTCCCCGTCAACAGATTCGTGTCACACTGTCATCCTTTCTGATCTTAACAAATTAAAAATGCATCTGTAACATGTAATACACCGTCCAGTCATACTAGTGTAACCACCGCCTATGTTCGACCTCAGCGTGCAATAACCACTAACGGACAGCTGGTGGCAGCACTAGCAGTGGAGGATATACGCACATCAAAAAAGTTTTCCAACACCTCGGTTCCGAGAGTTCCGGAACCTGTACAGAAAATTGGAATAGAGATCAACATAAACATTGTTTCCGCCCTTTTTCTTGCTCATCAGAACCACACGTTGCATGTTGTACCACCAAACAGCGAGACCTTCAGAGGTGGCAGTCCAAATTGCTCTACATACCGGTACCTCTAATACCCAGTTGCACATCCTCTTGCATTGATGCATACCTGTATTCGTAATGGCATACTATCCACAAGTTCATCAAGGCACTCTTGGCCCAGATTGTCCCACTCCTCAACGGCGATTTGGCGTAGATCCCTCAGAGCGGTTGGTGGGTCACGTCGTCCATAAACAGCTCTTTCCAATCTATCCCAGGCATGTTCGATACGGTTCATGTCTGGAGAACATGCTGGTCACTTTAGTCGAGCAATGTCGTTATCCTGAAGGAAGTCACTCACAAGATGTGTACGATGGGGGCGCGAACTGTCGTTCATGAAGACGAACGCCTCGCCAATATGCTGCTGATATGGTTGCACTATCGGGCGGAGGATGGTATTCACGTATCGTACAGCCATTACGGCGCCTTCGATGACCACCAGCGGCGTGGTCGGCCCCACATAATTCCACCCCAAAACGGCAGGAAACCCCCACCTTGCTCCACTCGCTGGACAGTGTGTCTCAGGCGTTCAGCCTGACCGGGTTGCCTCCAAAGACGACTCCGACGATTGTCTGGTTGAAGTCATATGCGACACTCATCGGTGAAGATAACGTCCAATCGACATGTTGTTGGGCCCATCTGTACCGTGCTGCATGATTTCGTGGCTGCAAAGATGGACCTCGCCATGGAAGTCAGGAGTGAAGTTGCGCATCATGCTGCCTATTGCGCACAGTTTGAGTCGTAACACGACGCCCTGTGGCTGCACGAAAAGCATTATTCAACATGGTGTCGTTGCTGTCAGGGTTCCTCCGAGCCATAAACCGTAGGTAGCGGTCATCCACTGCAGTAGTAGGCCTTGGCGGCCTGAGCGAGGCGTGTCATCTACAGTTTCTGTCTCTCTGTCTCTCCTCCATGTCCGAACAACATCGCTTTGGTTCACTCCGAGACGCATGGACACTTCCGTGGTACACTGTACATGGCCAAATGGCGCTACCCAAAACCGGTGCCGAGGCAACTGTTGAGTACTATAGGCCATAGATGATAGAGGTGACAGTGGCTACGGGGACGTGTACGGGCGAATAGACACGCAACTGTTAAACAACTGACCGCCCAGATGAACCAGGGGCCTACCAACAGTCTCCTCAACGACCGTTCTGCGAACGTTGCTGTGCACGGGCCACTGAACCAGTCGCCTGGTTTATGTACCCATGCTAACTACTGTCCATCAGTGACGAATGCTGTAATGTGCTACCCAGTACCACAATTGGATGCCCACTGAGTGGTGACATGTAATCTTTTTTCGGATGAATCCCGTTTCATGCTCCATAGGACATTTCGCGTGTATGGCGCGGGACATCTGAAAACAAACACCATGCAACAATCGTCGGAAGGGTCCAGGCTGGAGGAGAGGGCGTTATGGTCTGGGGAATGTTTTCGTGGCTCTTCCTGGGTCATCTTGTCGTTATGGAAGGCACAATGGATCAACACAAGTATGCACTTGCATCTTTTCTTGAGGACCATGCCCACATCAGCATGCAGTTTTACATCCACCAGCAGGACAGTGGAATGTGTCACACAACATTAACTTACAGAACCCACTGCCTGAACACCAAAAGAAAGGTATCAGCAAGAAATAACAACGTCCGGAAACTAGCTGGTACAACTTGGGAGACACAGCCTCGTGTTCTGAGAACATCAGCCTTAGACCTCTGTTATTCTGCAGCAGAATTTTCCTGTCCTACCTGGTGCAGCTCCGTGCATGCCAGAGAGGTTGACGTTGCCCTAAACGAGACCTTCAGAATCATCACAGGCCCCAGGAGATCAACTCCACTCCAAAAGTCTATTATCTAGCAGTCATCCTACCCCCGGATATTCACCATGAATCTACTGCCCGACTAGAAACCAATGAAACCGTAAATTTCGAGATCCACTCTGCATGCGTAATCACCAGCAACTGCCGATTCAAGTCAAGGCGAAGTTTTCTCTATACTACAGAAACTCTCACTGGACTACCTTCAGCATTTGTGCTAAATTCCTGGCGTAACTGAGACTGCAACATCACAGAACTGATGGTCCCATATGAGAATGTACCTTCTGGCCATGAAGAAAGCTGGCCGACATGGCAAAAGTTCAACAGGCTAAGATCTGGAGTCAGCAGGTGCAAGACCAACTTGAAGAAGTGGGGATTTTCTTGAGACTCGACACTGTGCGAATGCGGAGAAGAGCAAATCATAGACCATGTCCTCATCTGCAAGCTGTGTCTGGCTACATGCTTGCTACATGAACTGATGGCACTACCCCTGAGCCCCGTGAGGTCGCTAAATATTGGTCACACACCATTTTAAATGTGTGTTACTATGTACCATCTGTTTGTAGAAAGCTGGTAATGTTTGTAGTCTATTTATCGCTTGCGCCTTGTCCTGCAGTGACGCAGGGTCGGCCATGGTTAAATGGATTTGGGATGTTAATGTTAAGGGGTGGCCGGATGTCCTTCCTGCCGCCACCCCATACCCCCCGGGACGGAATTAGTGTACCCCAGCTGTCTGCATCTAGTGTAAATCGTGAAATAGCGTGAATGTATTTCAAATGTCTGCGAGCCGTGTAACTGAAGCGGGGCGTGGAGACCAGCCCGGTATTTACCTAGTAGGATGTGGAAAACCGCCTAAAAACCACATCCAGGCTGGCCAGCACACCGGCCGCTGTCGTTAATCCGCCGGGCGGATTCGATCCGTTGCCGGCGCGCCTACCCGAGTCCAGGAAGCAGTGCGTTAGCGCTCTCGGCTACCCTGGCGGGTCCTGGTAATGTTTGTAGTATCAGACTGAAATTATCTAGGTATTATTTTGATTAATGAATGTTTTCTGACGCGCTTAAGTAAATTAGTAAATACAATGGTCCTTTAATAAGTAATGCAACACTTTTTTTTAAAAAATCAGATTGGTTTTATTCGAGATTCCAGTACACCATAAACTTGTGTAAGGACTTCCATTATCATAGTGAAGGAGAAGTTTGTTTGCATCTTTGTGGCGACGAACATCCTGACGTTTCTTCAATTTCCTGAGGCTAGCACAACACATTCCAGTGTTGATCACTGCACCATGAGGGAGGAAATCGAACAGAATAATCCCTTCAGAGTCCCAGAAGACCATCGACTTGACTTCACCGGCTGTGAACTTTTTCTTATGAGGAGAGATTGTGTGGCGCCATGGGTTGCCGTTTTGTTTCAGGTTCGAAGTGGTGATCCCACGTTTCATCGCCTGTGACGATGTTCGACTAAAATTGTTATAATCAGCCTCGCAAAGCGCAAGCAATTGCCCACCTATGGTCTTTCGTTTCTCTTTATGGCCATCTGATCGGCGGCAAGGAATTCAGGGGCACACATCTTTGAGTACCTCAACTGGTGGTCGAGTGCGTCAGCACTACCAACAGAGACGTCCAGCTCTGCGGTGACGTGTTTGATTGTGATCCGTCGATCACCTCAAATGAGAGTGTCCGCACGTTCGAACACTGTAGGAGTCCCACCTGTGTGTGAGATCGAACAGATTTGCCTGACCTTACTACGATGATGACAGACGCCTCACCAACGACTCACCGTGCTTTTGTTCACTGCCAGTACTCCGTAGACATTCTGCAAGCACCTATGAATATCTGAGATGCTCTGGTTTTCCGTCAAGAAAAGCTCAATGACAGCTCTCTGCTTGGAATGCTCTTCCGTTATAGACGCCATTTTGAAAGCTACGTTTAGTGCCGCCACCTATCAGAAATTTATTAAAACTATAGGGACTGAAGCAGGAATATTCCACGATGTCTCACAACAAATTCCGCATTTTTTTTTTCAAGCGAAAATGGGCCAGAAAAAAATGTGTTGCATGACTTGTTGAACGCGCCTCGTAGTTGTATAGTTTCCAGCACTATTTTTAGGACACGCGCTGCTGTGTTTTTGGACACAAGTTCCATTTTTCCGCGAGAAATTGGGAATTTCCAAGGTGTGTCTGTCATGTAACGCACGGGTGTATGTGCTTTAGATTACCGAGGGTAGTTTGGCGTTAATTGTGCGTGGCAGGCGGCTGCGGCAGTGGCGGCGGCGCAGATAAAGCATCGCGGCAGCGCTGACGGTGCGCCGGGCGCCAAGCGGACGCATACCAATCTCCCGGGCGCGGCTATCGGCGCATCTCGGCAGTACATCTGCTGCGGCAGCGCCAGCGCCCGCGGGGAGGGTCGCCCCGGCCTGAAATCACGTGTCGGTAATAGTGCCGGCCGCGCCGCGCCGCACCGGGCCACGGTCTCGGCGCTGTTAGCACGCCGCTCCTTCACGCCGCGCGTATCTGTCCTTTTATCGCTACTTACGTACGTCACAATGTGCTTTACACAAAATACCAGCATCAGCACTAGTAGCGCGACAAATATTTAGAGTAAAGCGAGCTTATGGAGCAAGCTGATTCGGGCTTCTTCTCGTTCTTTCCTCTCAGACATCAACGTGCAAAGACCTTTATATAAGAGGGGCGTTCAATAAATGTCGCAACACATGAAAATCGAAATTTGTTACGGGTCATCGTGGAATATTCCCGCTTCGGCCCCTATAGTTTCAAGAGGTTCCGGTAGGTGGCGGCGCTATACGTGTCCTTCGAAATGGCATCTGTAACAGAGGTGTGTTCCAAGCAAAGGGCTGTCATTGGCTTTCTTTTGGTAGAAAACCAGAGCAGCGCAGACATTCATAGGCGCTTGCAGAATGTCTACGGAGACTTGGCAGTGAAAAAAAAAAAGCAATGACTCGTTGGACAACGCTTCTGTCATTATCGCAACAAGGTCGCACAAACCTGTCCGATCTCCTGTGTGCCGGCAGGCCGCAAACAGATAAGACTCCTGCAATGTTGGAGCGTGCGGACAGTCTCGTTCGAGGTGATCGATGGATCACAATCAGACACCTCGCTGCACAACATAATGTCTCCGTTGGTAGTGCTGATACACTCTTCCACCGATCGGGGCATTCAAAGGCGTGTGCCCGTTGTGTTAAAAATGTTCAAATGAGTGTGAAATATTATGGAACTTAACTGCTAAGGTCATCAGTCCCTAAGCGTACACACTACTTAACCTAAATTATCCTAAGGACAAACACAGACACCCATGCCTGAGGGAGGACTCGAACCCGTTGTGTTCCTTGCCGGCTAACAGAAGACCATAAAGAGTAACGAAGGAGCTTCTGTGCGGAATTGCTTGCGCGTTACGAGACTGACTGTGACAATTTTTTGTCAAACATAGTCACAAGAGGGGGGGGCGGGAGTTACTGTATTTGATGTTCTCCCTCAGGGAGTAACGATCAACTCTGAAGTATATTGTGCAATCGTCAAAAAATTGAAGAAAATACTTCAGTGTGTTCGTCGTCACAAAAATGCAAACGAACTTCTCTTTCTCCATTACAACGCATGGCCTCAAACAAGTCTGCACACTCTGGAGGAGCTCATAAATCTTAATCTGACTATTCTTGCTCATTCGCCCTACAGCCCGGATCTCGCACCTTCCAACTTCCATCTGTTTGGCACAGTGAAAGTCGCACTCCACGGGAAGCAGTACGTGGATGTTAGGGAGGTCAGTGTTGCAGCAAGACGTTGGCTCTGACCTTGACTAGTATACCGGTACCATGCGGGCATACAGGTCTTCCCAGTAAGCTGGCGTGAGAGCGTCGCACTGAACGTTGATTATGTTGAAAATAGTGTCTTGTAGTCAGAAGAGTGGGAACAGTATGGTGTATTGGAATCCTGAATAAATCCAACCCACTTTCATAAAAAATATTTTACATTACTTACTGAACACCTCTCGTACATCTAAAGTGTGGAGAAAAACTTGCTGTTAACTAAGTCAGAGAAGGGTTGGGATCGTCGAATGGAGCAAAATATTCCATATAACGATAGTTCGGAATTGCATCACTGTGGAGCCATGTGTGACTTCCGAAGGTTACGTCTAGAGAGCCCGTATACAGAGAGAGTGGCCATAGGTGAAGTTGCCCGTGATTGGTCAATTAGCTTTGGCAGAAAAATAGCGCCAAACGTCTCTCGCGCTTCATTTGTTCGCCGTGCTTTTGAGTTGAATTGAAGTTCAGAGGACTTTTGGAAACGATTAAAAGGTATTTGAATTATTGAGAGACTTGTTATGCGTTGTGCATGCATGTTCGATTTAGTTGTGTATCGTTTTTAGTACGTAATTAGCGTTTTCGATCTTAAATACGAGTTGAAATAATGAAGCGTTTTGTGATGAAGTCGGTAGGCCTCCATGTTTGAAGTAAACACGTTAGTAATTGTACAGTACTGTTTTTGACATCTGTAATTCGTTCTACAGACGTTCGTAAATGATGCCAGGTTGTGCTGCATCTGGTTGTTCCAATAGAGGCGAAGGTGGATTTCGCATGTTAGCATTTCCACGCAATGAAGAAAGACGAAAGCAGTGGGCAGTCGCAATCAACAGGGCTGACATAAATCAAACAGGAGCCTTGCGGAAACCAACCAAGTACTCTTATCTATGCGAAGTAAGTCGTTTTTGCTTTTTACTACATATAAAACAACTTGCAATATACATAGTTAAATTTGAAAGCAGACCTGTAAATTGGCTGTGTGAAAATTATTATAACACATTATTCTTACAAACAAAGGCATTTAACGAATGATTTCGCCATGTTGCCTTGTGCTTTTGATTCGGTGAGTGTGTACTCCACTACTGGCCATTCAAAAGTCCCGCCCGCAGTTTGGCAGAAAAATGGCCGCCGTGTCGTCCGGTTGGCCACTCTCTCCCAATACAGGCTCTCTAGTTACGTCTTACGCGATACACTATATACTCAGCTGCCTGATATATTTCCGAAACGAAAAAACGTAAAACGTAACTTTGTGTTGAAAGTGACGTTTGTTCCCGTTTATGGATTGTGTATTCCTACCCGTTGTGTGAGCCACTGACATAGGCACATTCACAGCCAACTGTATTTTTCGCATTTTGTGTCACTTCGGAAATTTATGAGGTGGTAAAGTTAGATGGGGAACCCTGTATAGCGGGAGAAGAAAAAACGCCACGCTTGGAGGTCGGCATGCGACTCCTCATCCCAGTTCAAGCCAAAATTGTATGTAGCAAAACCTAGTTCTGCCTATAAGTTTAATAGAAATGCGATTTAAAAAACGAAGCTCTGTCAGTGCCGTAACTGCGTGCAGCGTGGCTAAGAACGGGCAGCATGAACTCTACGCGCTGCCACAGCGGTCCCATTAGCTCAGTGAGAGGAGGCAATGCCGTGGGGAATGGATATGGAGACTCGCCGATGTTCGAGTTGCGTTCACACCAACCTTTTTTGTTTTTTCTTCATTTAAAGAATCAAACTATATGCAATTTCCACCTCCACAATGCTGTATTTTGTGTATTTCTTTCTGTTACTGTTAACTTTATTTAAACATTAAGACATAATATTAACTACTTAGAGACATAAACGAACACTTTTCTTCATATATGACACAGATAAATCCAATAAAAAATAATGGTAGTAACAATAACCTCATCTGTATCCAATGGGGTACAAAAAACACAATAGATAGGCTAGATTAGATTGCACATTATGCTCCGCACAACTATTCCATTCTGTACTTGTGACGTCCAGGCTTATCTTCACAGAGTCGGTAAGTACACGTACGAGCAACGTTCACTTTAGAGAAGACGATCAAAGCAACCACCTTGTATTTGTGAACACTTCACCACTTGCTGGATCATACTTTGCTGGACCCTACACAACACACCGGCGACCACCATTGTCGAAGCAGCATGCATGCGGTCTATTACGTGGTGTGCATCCATGAGTGGACTGCAAGAAACCTGACCCTTTAAATCTAGTGGATTAAGGCCTGCGGAATGTGGATGCCATAACACTGGACTGCCACGACCAGCCCATTTCCCTGGGAGCGCTTCATTTAAATAGGTACCCACATTCATTCCAAAGATGCATCACGTTGAAACCATAACTGTCGCAAAACACCAACTGGAACAGATGCCTACAAAAATTTAAAAAAGGAATCTGACGAGGATTCGAATCATGGCTCCGTGATGGATGTGATGACTCAGCAGTCTATTCAGTGAGCTACAAGAGCTGGTACGGTAGCGTAGGGTAATACATGTTCCCCTGTACATTCTGATGCACTTCATAGTGTGACAGTGTTGCCAGCTCCTCATTTGCATAGATTTATTTTCAAAATGCACCTGACCTCATTTTGCCGGATAAACTTTAATCTTGAATCTGGGTGCTGGGTCTCATGCCGACCTCCAGGTGCGACATTTTTTCTTCACCCTGTATACACTGCCGGAGAAAAAATACAAAAACCCTGAAGGACAAGGTCATTTGATTGACAAGTGGGGTGACAGGTATTTCGTCATCGAATCAAGTACAGAATAACAAATTCAGACCAAATGAAACATACATGTCACAGGAAAGGGTACTCAAACAGTCGCATCAATACACAGTACATCCCCCCTCCCCCCCCCCCCCCTCTAGTAGCAACGCAGGCATGTATCCTCGCGTGTAAATGATTATAAAGGTGCTGAATGTCATCCTGCGACAGACTGCCTCAAGCCTATTGCCCCTTTTGTTATAATTCGGCAGTGGTTCTTGGAGAGCCTGGAGAACCATTAATTTCTCGCTTCATCCTGTCCCATAGCTGTTCAGTAGGCAAGGGATCAGATGGTCTTGCGAGTCAGGGCAGTAGTTGTACATCACGAGGAGCACGTTGCGCCTCTGCAGCTGTATGTGAACGTACATTGCCCTGCTGATAAAGCACATCACCTTACTGTCGAAGTGATAGTAATAGAACGGGGATAACAACCTAAGCAATGTAGCGGGCACTGGTTACTTTACTCAGCAGAAACACCAAATGTGACCGCGTGTTGTAACCAATGGCCCCCCACACCATGAGACCTGCGGTGGGACCTGTGTGTTGTGGGCGAATGCACTCCAATATAGCCCGTTCACCAGGTCTAAACCATACACGTGAACGTCCATCGCCTACATACAGCCAAAACTTACTCTCATCACTGAAGACTATAGAGAGCCTTTCCACAATCCAGTCGACTCTTTCACGACACCAGAGTAATTGGAAATTTGTGGTAAGGTCTTATGGGACCAAACTGCTGAAGTCATCGGCCCCTAAGCCTACAAACTACTTAATCTAACTTAAACTAACTTACGCTATGGACAACACCCACACACCGATGCCCGAGGGAGAACTCGAACCTCCGACGGGCGGCGCGGCACGGACCGTGACAAGGCGCCCCAGACCGCGCGACCACCCTGTGCGGCATCACACCAGAGTAACCATGCTTCTTAGTATCGTGGTGACAGTGGTAGCTAGGCCAGTGACACACGTGGTTCTAATCTACTGCAACCAGGCGGTTCCCGATGGTCCAATGACACAGCAGGTACTATTTGAGCTCAGATATCGTCCCAGGACAGCGTTTAGTCGGCCACCACCGTTCGCATAATGCATCGATCTTGATGTGCTTCCACAGTACGCGGATATCCAGAACGTGGTCTACAGGTGCGGAAATGTTCCAAAGACCATTACTGAAAGCAGCGACACATCACCGATATATTGTGCCCAACACGTGCAGCAATACGTCGATACGTAAGTCAGCCCACATACATACTGCTCATCACTTCTTTCATGCGATGCTCAGTCATAACAAACGGCGTGGTTTGCTTTCCGTTACAAACAAAATGATTTTAAAGAGGAATTTTACGGTAGAGTGGTCCCTAATAACTCACTTGCGATATTCCTTTTTTTGACATGTATCAAATGGGACAGCTGAACAGAAAGAATATCCAGATGTACACCGCTACGGTCGCAGGTTCGAATCCTGCCTCGGGCATGGATGTGTATGATGTCCTTAGGTTAGTTAGGTTTAAGTAGTTCTAAGTTCTAGGGGACTGATGACCTCAGCAGTTAAGTCCAATAGTGCTCAGAGCCATTTTGAACCAGATGTACAGCAGCAACTCACGTTCCGCCTTGACCGGCGCTGCCTGCTATCACCATACAGCAGTACTATAACGTCGCTATTGCAGTACTGGTTATTCTTCCTGTTTTACTGCCCCTGTTAATACGTATCGATAAAACAAATATCCCTCTAGACTGATTTGGGACCACTCTGTCGAATAAGCACGTAAAATTTCGGTTTAAAAACAAACCGACACTTTCCATTGACACTGAACTTGCATAGAACTACCTAAACCTAACTAACCTAAGGACATCACACACATCCATGCCCGAGGTAGGATTCAAACCTGCGACAATAGCGGTCGTGCGGTTCCAGACTGAAGTGCCTAGAACCGCTCGGCCACAGCGGCCGGTCCGGCTACTGGACCGGGCGAGCCGTGTACTTACTTAACGCTGTGTGCAATACGTTACATGTACTCTCTGTGAATGTAAAGAAGTATTATTAAATATTAATCGATCGTTTTCATACTCAGTGTACAAAATTCTATGGATAACAAAACCACACTGATAAAATTTCAAATCTGTAATGTCAATATTTTCGGAGATATAAATTTTTACCTAAAACACATAAGAACTGTGCTGGCATTGTGAAACCGATTAGGGACTGTAATGTATTCATCTATAGTATCAATAGAAACTACAACCAAGACGATAGGTTCATATAATATAATTTTCTGTAAATTTCTTTTGTTTCATTGCCACAGATTCCTGACGTAATTAACAGTACATTGGATAACTATTATTTCATTGTGTTTTGGTTGTGTGAGTGTTTTGGAGAGATTCAGAGAGTTAATGGAGAACATGCATAAAGTGAGATGTGATGTTTTACTAAAACTACGTAAATGTAAGCGTGAGAAAGTTGTTGTATAATACGGGGATTTGTGATATATGTTCGAGTGAGCTTGATTTCGTAAAAGGCAGCCAGAAGGGACGTGGAGTTAAATTTATTAGTAACTTTATTTTGTGGAAAGGGATCGTATTTTGTTTTCATTTAACTTTACCTAATCTCGGAACTACGAGATTTCTAGTCTGAATTACGTGTGGTAATCTGATTGGCTGACATTAGAAATACCGCGAGTATGGAAGTGCTCGAGTTGATCTGATCAGCTGCTTAACATAGTAGGCAATAAGAATTCAGCCTTTCCCGCGCGTTTGAGTAGGGCTTTAAGCCTCAGAGCTATGAGTCGAGATAGTCGTTCGGGAGCCGTCTTCTGGTTGTCACCTATGTCAAATCGCGCTGATCGAATTGGCACCAAAATGAAGAAACCCGCGCGTTTGATCGGTTCTCGTGTACCTGATGAAAAACGGCTACAGTATCGAGTATTTTGGAGAAGTTTGGACTTTGTGAATGATTTGTTTTAGGACATATCGCGTGTAGACATTTTAAGTCGTACATTTACTCCGCTTGGCGTGTTTCGTGCAAATTACGAGACATTAAGGCGACCATTTCTGTACAAGAAGCCTACTGAACGACTGAATGTTTTAACTCGCAAGTAGTCGTGGGTCAGTGAATGTTCAGGACGTTTAAAATATCGGGTCGGACTAAACATTTTCTGGCTGCTTTTGGGTGTGAGCTTGTTACTGAGACAGTAACATTGCAGAATTTGTGTCTGGATATTAAATAAGGACTTGATAGACATTTTTTGTGTTTTAAAGACAATAAAACAGCTTACAGGAAATTTTAGCCGTTTTTCAAGCGAGTCATGCAAGAATCCCGAACTCCCAATAGTTTAACTAATTTTCAGATGCTCCTCATAGACTGGAGTTATGTCGCTTTGCGCGGTAGGTATTTAGTCCAAAGGATAGTGACAGCGCGTCTCGCCAAGCCGCTGACTCCATCTACACACTGCAAAATTGAAACTGCAAAAATCTGCCAGAACACCACTGAAAATGCGGCTGACAGTTCTTATGATAGGCACCATATACTATATATACACATCAAAAAAAGTTTTGCATCACCCCGGTTCCCAGCTCCTGAGGATAGACATTGACTGTGGATATTGTATCACAGACACAGTTCATTTGACTTTTCAGAGATGTCACTGAACCCACCCAAACATGATAACAACCATGCATGAGCAGCGCCTATTAGACGGAGGGGGTCCGACACCCAATCAGTTCCAGTCATTTCACCAGGAAGGAGGTACACAGCTCGTGTTGTCTATAGTTCAACCATGCCTAGACGGTCAATGTCGCGGTTAGATCGCGTCCGCATTGTTACTTGGTACCAGGAAGGGCTCTCAACAAGCGAAGTGTCCATGCGTCTCGGACTGAACCAAGCGATGTTGTTCGGACATGAAGGACATATAGAGAGACAGGAACTGTAGATGACATGCCTCGCTCAGGCCGTCCAAGGGCTACTACTGCAGTGGATGACCGCTACCTACGATTTATGGCTCGGAGGAACCCTGACAGTAACGACACCATGTTGAATAATGCTTTTCGTGCAGCCACAGGGTGTCGTGTTACGACTCAAACTGTGCGCAATAGGCAGCATGATGTCCAACCTCACTCCTGACGTCCATGGCGAGGTCCACCTTTGCACCCACGAAATCATGCAGCACGGTACAGATGGGCTCAACAACATGTCGAATGGACCGCTCAGGATTGGTATCACGTTCTCTTCACCGATGAGTGTCGCATATGCCTTCAACCAGACAATCGTCAGAGATGTGTTTGGAGACAACCTGGTCAGGCTGAACGCCTTAGACACACTGTCCAGCGAGCGCAGCAAGGTGCAGGTTCCCTGCTATTTTGAGGAGGCATTATGTGGGGCCGACGTACGCCTTTGATGGTCATGGAAGGTCCCGTAACGGCTGAACGATACGTGAATGCCATCCTCCGACCGACAGTGCAACTATACTGGCAGTATATTGGTAAGGCATTCATCTTCGTGGACGACAGTTGGCGCCCCATCATGCACATCTTGTGAATGACTACCTTCAGGATAACGACATCGCTCTACTAGAGTGACCAGCATGTTCTCCAGACATTAACCCTATCGATGTGCCTGGGATAGATTGAAAAGGACTGTTCATGGACGACGTGACCCACCAGCCACTTTGAGGGATCTACACCGAATCGCCTTTGAGGTGTGGGACAATCTGGACCAACAGTGCCTTGATGAACTTGTGGGTAGTATGCCACGACGAATACAGGTATGCATCAGTGCAAGAGGACGTGCTACTGGGTATTAGAGGTACCAGTGTGTACAGCAGTCTGGACCACCACGTCTGAAGGTCTCGCTGTATGGTGGTACAACATACATGTGTGATTCTGATGAGCAATAAAAAGGGTGGAAATGATGTTTATGTTGATCTCTATTCCACTTTTCTGTACAGGTTCCGAAACTCTCGGAACCGAAGTTCAAAACTGGTTCAAATGGCTCTGAGCACTATGCGACTTAACTTCTGAGGTCATCAGTCGCCTACAACTTAGAACTAATTAAACCTAACTAACCTAAGGACATCACACACACTTCCATGCCCGAGGCAGGATTCGAACCTGCGACCGTAGCGGTCGCTCGGTTCCAGACTGTAGCGCCTAGAACCGCAAGGCCACTCCGGCCGGCCGGAACCGAGGTGATGCAAAACTTGTTTTAACGTGTGTATAACAGAATATGAAAGGGGCCTCATAGTGAGTCACCATTTACCCGGCTGGTCGAATTGTGCAGACCTGTGGGACATTCGTATCTGGCAATGGCTCCTTTGCATGGAAACGTAAGGGCAAGCATACCCGTCGTCAAGGTTCCGGTCGACCACGTCTGATAACCACAAGGGAGTACCGCCCTATTCTGCACCAAAAGGACACCATGCAACACTTTGTGTCATCGCACATCATTGCTCGGAGACTAGCAGCAGCCTGACTAAGAAATTACAGTCTCACGCTGCCATTGACACCTCAACGTAAACGGTCGAGCTGGAAATGGTGCAATGACTAGGAGGCATGGACTGCTGATGCATGGAGTCTCATCTGATCAGTATTGACGGCAGCGACTTCACGAAAGGTCCCATTCCTCCAATGCTTTGGAGAGACACAGCGGTGTTCCTCCTGTGATCATGATGTGTCGAACCATCGGATATGACTTCAGATCACGGCTGGTAGTGATTAAGGGAACACTGATGGTACTACTGTCCGTCACGGATAATATGCGTCCACATGTGTTATCTCTCATGCGACAATCTTGTGGTGCCAGGCTTCAACAGGACAATGCTCGTCCGCACATGGTATGTGTCTCTAGGAACTGTCTGCATGGTTTTGAGGTACTTCTGTGGCAAACGTGGTGCCCAGATCTCTCCCCGATAGAACATGTAGGGGATCAGCACAGACATAAACTCCGTCCTAGTGCAAGTACCCAGTTACAACAGCTGTGGGTCAGCTTGCCTCAAGAGGGGATTGCACGCCTTGATGACACCCTTCCAAACCGAATCAGTGAATGCTTCCAGGCCAGAAGAGGTGCAACGTCTTTGCTCGTAAGTGGGCTCATACAGCCAAGTTCTTTCTTAATTTGACTGAATTTTGTAATCACTGGAATAACAACAAATACCCTCTCAACCCATGAAGGTTCATTTCGTTTCCTCTTCTCCTTCCGGTGGCCTCCCATCGGGTAGACCGTTCGCCGGGTACAAGTCTTTCGATTTAACGCCACTTCGGTGACTTGCACGTCGATAGGGATGAAATGATGATGATCAGGACAACACAACACCCAGTCACTGAGCGGAGAAAATCTCGGACCCAGCCGGGAATCGAACCGGGCCCTTAGGATTAACATTCTGTCAAGTTGACCACTCAGCTACCGGAGTTGGCCATGTTGTGGTTTGTACTGGTAATACTAATATTTACTAACTCAAATGACAGTTACTGGTGTAAGCTCTTTCGGAACAATTTCTATACTGCAATGTGATAAACTCCGTAATTACAGACGGGGATATGTACTTTTCATTTTTTGTCGTAATGTAGATAATTACTTTCAGTATAGACTAACAAAATATCTGTGTTGTACGAGAAAAGTTCTCAAATTCTTGCTGGTTGATGACTGGCCCAAGCGTTTTATAGCCATTGTGGACAGCGCAACTGACGATGGAGAGCGTGAGTTCTCGTTTAGAAATCTAGTGAGGCAATCTTGTTCTAAATGTCGAGTTCTAACATCCGACGATGTATTCTTACTGCAGTATTCTGAACTTAAATAGAAATGAAGGTTACATAAATGGTGTCATTGTATTATTTGAAAATGCATCAAATCTACGTTTAACGAGAAAATGGATCCGATTTAATAATAACTAATCCGATAATAAACTTACATTCTGGGAGCGTATTGTGGATAACGTTCGGGAAACTATTTTGGGAGTCCGATAATTCATCTTTCGCTGAATAGCAACTGTAAAATCGTTTCTGACTTACGTTTATTATCTGGAGTACGGACATGAAACATCCCAACTGGAAGACTAAAATAGATCCCCTGCATACTGCAAGTAGTTGCCTTAACGAATCAGGCCGTCCGAAAACGCATCCATGTCAAACCCAAATATTCATTTTCAGTTACTTTATGCTCTTTTTTTGTCAAACAAGCGTAGGTTATTATTTAAGGTACAGCATCGCCGGAGGCACAGACATGTCAGAAGACAGTAATTTTTACCGCTTTGGAACTATACATTAATTGATTTAAATTCACTGACATGAAACGAATGAAATCCACATTCGAAGCTGGGTCTGACAAAAACTGAAGGTCGAACGTTTTAATACGGCTTTCAGTGCTATGATTTGTAAGGTCTGTACTTTTTTCTAGATGAGTTAAGTACATGTGTCTGCAGTAAAACGTGCCATACATACGCCCCTTTTATACAAAGTTTTGACCCAAGAAATAATCTACAACTCCCGATTTCATAAATATATTCAAGAGTAGGGGATGCTTATATTGGGGAACAGGAAGAAACGTGGATCTGGACGAATATTTAAATAAATTTAACATCGCAATTACTTCTCAGAGTTTCATAACCCGATTCGGTGAACATATACTTGATCTTCATTATAGGTGGACCAAGTATTACGATGACGCAATCCTCAGTCTGTTAGTCTAACATCCGTCCAAACAAGAACGAGAAACATATAATCATCTCGAACATAATATTGTGAACAGAAAGCAATGGAGGAGTCTCAGCAGAACTATTTACCTTCTCGACTCTAAAAGCATGTAATGAATTGAAAAAGAACTCTGGTTGTGGCAGTTTGATGCCGAATTTAGCTTTCACAATAAAGTTAGTGGTCAAATTAAATGCAGATTCGAGGGTGAATATAGAAGCACGTGTAAAATCTAATTTTTAGTATGGGTTTCATTAAGTGACTGCAGAAGGAAAACAAGCGGTAGATATTTTAATTAAATTCCTGATTCCTGAGACTCAATCCAAAAGCAGTAACAAATAAAAAATTACACTTGTCCTGTGGTGAACCACGTAGTATACAGGGCGACGGCTACTAAAAAATTGAACAAAGAAAAATTCTAGTCACATCAGCAAATCCTGAACATGTTTAAATTAACCGGAATGTGATGTATTCAGTACGTCTACCGTACGAATGAACAAGTGGCAACTAGAGACGGTACTGTGTTCATGGACCACGATCTACCTCCTCGAACAAAGGAAGTTAAGTTTGAACACAAGTGAAGGGACATTTGAAGACTTGAAAATGCTGCAAACAAAACACAAAATATTACGCCCAGCTGTAGGCTCAAGCTATCACCTCGCCGTCACTCTTATCCCCCGTTGCATGAGAATGGGAGTCAGAAAGTAACCTCATCGCAAATACTTAACATCCACAAGCAAGCTGCCACACCAACCAAAACGTGGAGGCGTTGAGACGAGCCAAAATAAGAATCAGAATGCTTTGTGCGCTGTTCAACGGCGCTTACAAACACGTGAACGAACATCGCAGGCCTACGATTGGGCCTTCCACACGGCCTCCAAGGTATAGGCTAGCAAGCATGCCTTCACACCATTAGCCAAAGACTGTAATACATTAAATGATCGATAACATGGTACAAAACGTCGTTGAAACCGATTTACGACTCAGATCTAGTGTAAGAATGAATAACTCCAATTCATTCCATTAATTTCTTATGAGCACCTTTAATTTACCTGAAGATATCTTGAAGACGAATAGCAGAGAGATCAGTACATCCTATGACAGTTCCAGATCTGTATGGCGCAGGACTCATTTCTCCCGCGGTCAGAAAAATGGGACCCGTTCCTCCAAAGCCCGCAAGAGTCCGGAAAAGGATGGGACGCATTCCTCCCGTTTAAAGCGTGTACACGTATCTTTCACAGCTGATGACCGCCCTTCAGCGCATCGGGCGATGACGCTGGAGTATGTGGCCAGCCTACGGAACCGTTACCGTTCTCGAGCGGGATTTTTCTGCGCAGAAAACGGCGCTCACCCCGGACCACTCGTCAGTCTAAACTTTGTGAATACTCCAGGCAAGCAAAGCTTTCTAACGTATGTACTTGTAGCAGGAGCTGTAAAGCGTTATCGCGATTATCATAAATATTGTTAAATGTGACATGGAGATTTTATTTCTTACTCGTAAAGTTCCGTTAGACCGTAAAATGTCCATAAAACGGCTGGATATAAACTAGCACAATAACAATGAGACACAGAAGTTGGCTGGAATTTTCCCTAGGAACTACAAGACATAAGAAAACGAGTGTGGTTTGAGGATATTCTTCAGTTTAGATTGTAAGGTGCGAGGATTGCCGCTAAGAGCTTTGACATCTCGTAGTTGCTTAAAGAAAGGGGATGCAGGAGAATACTATAAACCTTTCTGCACAAGAGTCAGCGAGATGTGATCCAAATGCAGACTGAATTTCTATCTAGTATTAATTGAATGAAAGCTGCTGATTCGTTGGAATAAGCTCATGCTTTTAAAACAAATATCATCAAAGAAAATGCATCTTGAGAATACCAGTTAGCTTAGCGTTACCTAGAGTGCACCATGAGGAGGCGAACTGTTTCAAACTCCAATAATATTAACATATTTATTTTTATGTATTTTTAAATATATTTACAAAAGTTCTTCATCTATATCCTAATGCATTTATGTACATTTAAAATAATATTTTTTTATTTTTGTGTGTAATTACTAGTTTGATAGCCGGCCGCGGTGGCCGAGGGGTCCTAGGTGCTTCAGTCCGGAAACGCGCGACTGCTACGGTCGCAGGTTCGAATCCTGCCACGGGCATGGATGTGTGTGATGTCCTTAGGTTAGTTAGGTTTAAGTAGTTCTACGTTTAGGGGACTGATGACCTCAGATGTTAAGTCCCATAATGCTCAGAGCCATTTGAACCATTTGAACCTAGTTTGATTTATAGGAAAACGATTCCACATATCGAAATCTAGAAATTTTCGAGCTGTCAAATTTGTCACTTTCTGTATCATGAATTGAAAGTCTGAACAGTTTCTTCCCTTTTTCTTGGTTTTTGACGAATTTAATGCGATTTTAGAGTCCAGCAGAGTTTTCTTCATGACCTTAAGAAATCTGTAAATATCTGTACTGTAGACGTACAACTGACCATTACATTTGCTGTGGAAATTTTCACGAGCATTGGTGGCGCTCTGTCTATTACAGCTAAGTTCTGCCCACATACACGGAGGAAAGAGTGCATTTTCTTCTATATAAGTTTCCATTAAGTAATCGCAAAACGTTTGCAATTTTTCCAATGCAGGCATCGCTGATACGAAACACTCAAAAAACCAGTCGCCAACCGTATCAGGATCCAGCATAGTGAAACCAAATATATCTCACAGAAACCTTCCAATTCCACTTCTTTCATAGTAGTCATGTGAAAGTCCCAGTGTTTGTATTTTTCGGCACTAGCTCTGAGTTAAATGAAATTTGCAAGCTTGGATTCCTATATCAGTCCAGACTTCATTTCCAGCTTTCATTATGCTGTCTTCAAAGTTGTAATGCTACGCGTATTTAGGGGAGCTAATTGGCCGCCCAGTACTGTCAGGAGGCTGGGGCTCAGGTCGCGGTGTGACAGCCCCAGTCGTGGCGCTTTGGCTTGGCGAGCCAGGTACAAACACAAGCAGCGTCGCTAGAAATGAGAAAATCCCAAAGCTGGGATGGACAGCTGTTGCTCGTATGGCTTTTCTGCAGGAGGCAACGCTCCAAATATGACGAAGTGTCAGACAAACTGAAAGATGGCTTCTGACAGCTCTTTGAGTGTCTGTAATAATTTGCAATCTGATATAAATGCAAATCTGAATGTATTGGTGTGCCCCAAAAAATGACTCGCATCCACTGGCACAGCAATAATTCCCGTATATTTAAAACAACAAAAGTTAATAATTTAAAATGACTAAATATTTTCGTAATATACCTCTGAATTGATAACTTTTAAACACTTCATGCGATTTCAACATACGAAATACCAGATGACAGCACTGCTCTGCAGCTATCATCGCTGAAAGCTATGTATCTGTATCTATTTTATTTCTCGATTTATTAAATTTTTTGTATCTTTTCATTATGCAAATGTTTGTCAGACCATCATATCCTCCACAATTACACAGCAAATAAATACTGCATGAATACATCATATTTTGTCATGCTTGTGTATTTAGTTGATGAACGGTTTATTATTTTGCCAGTGACTTTATTTAAATATTAACTCCTACTGATAATACAAAATCATGGTAATTTAGGAGGCAGTCAGTCACATGTGTTAGCTGACACCACCGTTGTAAAAGAGTGCCAAAAGATGCTTCTGACAAGCAAGCTTAAATAATTGTTTAAACAATATTAAAGACAATCTGTTGTCATTTATCATGATCACACTTACGCAAGAATACTGTCTTATTTATTTATGGACAAATTTTTATTTATATTTATTGTGAATGGTTTGAGTGTGACTGAATGTTTATAACGTTTCTGTACTTCAATATTGTTATAATATATTAGTTTAGTCCAGGAAGCGGTCATGTTGAGTCAAATCATGTCTGTAGAGCTTAAGAACGATGTATTTTTAGTGGGGACGTCTTCAGCCAACGTAAAAGCAGACGGTAAGGGTCAAGTGGAGACTGGGATTTTTTGAATGAAGAGCTCAAGGGAGCGACCTCTGACACTTGGATGTTCGTTCCGGAAGAAGGCAGACCTGCCTGTAGTATCGAGTGGTTTTTGATAGAGTGGGTGATAGATTCCGGCGAGTGAACGGCCGCTACCATACTGTAATTTCTCAAGAAATTTTATATTTCGAGAGGTCTGAATGTGCCCTAGAATAGGACTCTTAACTTTTTCTGCTTGCATTATTAGCCGAGCGGTCTAAGGCGCTGCAGTCATGGACTGTGCGGTTAGTACCGGAGGAGGTTCGAGTCCTTCCTCGGGCATGCGTGTGTATGTTTGTCCTTAGGATAATTTAGGTTAAGTAGTGTGTAAGCTTGGGGACTTTTTTTTCCCAAATTTATGAAACATGCATAACCCACTTTCTAATACTTTTGAGTGGGCGTATTATGACTAAATATCTCTGCTAATAGCACTACAGGAGTGGTTTATTAATGCATGCATACTATCTATTTATTAAGCAGCTTTGCTATATGTAAATCATCGGCCTCTTAGCCTCTCTGGAACGCTGCCAGAGAGTTGCCCGTCCCTAGCCACGTGGAGGAGGGCCGCTACTTCTAGAGAAACCACTCCATTTGTACTGCTCTTTTATTCCCCCCACCACCATGCTGATCTAACTACAACTACTTGCTGCTATTAGTGAAGACTTAAACAACGTAATATTTACATATGTACAATTCCGCATTAGATCTGAAGCGCATTTACTGTCTCCCAAGGTAGGCTCGCTGGGCCTCCCTTGAGATTTTGTTTACCAATTTTGCGAAATTGCTGAACAATTCGCTGTTTGTCAATATTTCGTGAACAATTCTTGTTCGCAGAAGCTGCCTCTCTGCTGAGACAGCCTGTTCGTATATTGGGCACTCAAACACAATGTGTTCTGGCGATCCTTCGTGGGCACCACAGTCACACTCCGGTGTTGGCCTTTTCCCTATCTTATGCAGGTACGTGGGATAGGGACCGTGTCCTGTAAGGAAGTGAACTAGGCCCTGTGAGGGCTTCATTATCTTGTTCTTTAGTCTTCCTCTCACTGTGGGTAGAAACCCGTGGACTCTGCGGCCTGTAGTGGACCCATCCCATTCGTCCTGCCAAATGTCAAGCACCGTTTCACGAATGGCTTTGACGCTTACCAGAGGAATGCCCATTGTATTTTGCACCCTTTCAATGTTCTGTTTCTGCAGCCAGTAGAAGTCTGCGTGCTGCCTTATTATTAGGTCTAGTGGGCATAGACCCATAATTACCAACAGTGCATCTGTTGGACTTGTGTTGAATGCTCCAATGCATCTCAACAGAACGTTCCTCTGTATTCGCCTGACAGCGGCGGCAGGTCGCACCAGAGCTAGCCTGTGGGCCCACACACTGGATGCGTGCCCTACTATTGGTGCCAATATACTGTTATGATAGATATTTATTGCCTTTGACAGCAGATGGAACCTTCTTTGTCCAATTGATATTATCTTATTGAACAGAGCTAAGGACTTTGTCGTTATTTGCTCAATACGCGGAATGAAACTCCAATTCTCATTTAAATATACCCCAAGGTAACGGGCATATCTCTGTCGCGACACTGCCTGGCCATTAATTCTGACTGTTGGGTCCCTATTTAACTTGCCTTTGAGGAGCATATATAGCGATTTTTGTGGTGCAATAGACATTTTGGTCTTCTCACACCAGTTGGTTAACAATTCAATAGCCAGTCGTGATCGGTCTTCGATCACACTGACAGTGTCACCTTCTACTAGAATTGCGAGATCATCCGCATAAGCAACGACTCCCAGAACTGCAGTCTCTCCCTGCAGGACGTTCAACAAAGGTTCCATGTTGATATCCCAGAAAATGGGACCACACACCGATCCCTGGGGTCAACCACGGGATACTCTTTTAGATACGACGGCTCCAGGAGCCGTTATCTTAGCAGTTCTTCCATCACAGTAGGCCTCCAGGCAGCCATACAGCAGCTGCGGGCACCCAATCTCTCTTAGGCGAGAGAAGAGTGCCGGCCACCACAGGATGTCGAAGGCCCCTGAGATGTCTATCATTATGCCAAGAACATACTTCGATGTCGCAGAGTGAACAATTCGGCAAACCTCATTGATCGCATCCTGAGTGGAGCGACCCTTTCGGAATCCGAACTGCCTATCACTCATACCATGCAGATTTCGATGACTCTGGAGACGGTCAGCAAGCAACTTCTCAAATGCTTTGCCCATTACATCCAGCAGACAGATAGGCCGATAGGATTTCGGCACCGTTGGATCTTTGTCAGGGCCTTTCCTGATAATTACAACTTCTGCAGTTTTCCACTTTAGTGGATAATAGCCTCTTTGTAAACAGATGTTGTAAATACGACTTAATGCTGGGGCGACCAAGTGTGCGAGGTCCTGTAAGATCTCCACAGGGATCCCATCAGGACCAGGCGCCTTCTTTCTTGCAAAGGTGTAGATGGTTGCTTCTACCTCCTCTGCTGAGAAGGGGCACACGTTTGTATCGTTAAGATACGGAATCGAGAGCGCCTGACGTATTTCCCGCTGCTCGTGCGAGTCCTGGTCCTCGATGTCATCTGGCAGTAATGTGTCTAACAGCAGTCTTGCTGTTTCTTCCCAATTCTTGGTCGTGTCACCATCCCAAGCACGTAGTGTAGACATCATGGGCGATCTAATTTTTTCTCGAACGATTTTGTAAGGAACTCCCCAAGGGTCTGTTCCCAGCTGATCGTTCACAAATCTTTCCCAGGATTGGCGCCTTGTAATGTCTAATTGATCCTTGTATCTCTTCTTCAGACGACGATAAATACGCAGGTGGTATTGTCGTTCGTCGTGGGCAAAGCTCCTTTGGTAGTTGCTTCGCGCCCTTCTGACCGACCGTTTGAGCACAGTCAATTCAGGGGTCCATGGGGTGGACTCCCTGCAGATGTATCACGCTATTCGAGGTACAGCCAGTGTGATAGCCGTTTGCACGGAGCTTACCAGCTCCTCCACAGCTTCATCAATATTACCTATGTCCTCCCCGAACTCAGGAGGACTGAACACCTACACGAGTCTGTCCCAGTCTGTCCGAGCATAATTGAACCGCTCCACCCACTCGCCTGGCACATCTGTGATGGCCGTCGCTATTTCGAATGTTACACAGTTATGATCACTGACAGTTAGGTGTTCTCTAACTTACCAGTTATGGACTGATGACCTTAGCAGTTAAGTCCCATAAGATTTCACACACATGTTTTGCTTACATTACGGAACTGATGATAGACGGAGTAGGGATTGCCATTCTTTGTATCACGTGGAAAGCATGATGATGATCTCTGAATTGTTTTGTATTTCTGTGTATTTCATTAACTCGCAATTCTATCCAGTGCAGAGACTATCTGACTGCAGGATCACAGCTACAAGTGATTACTTGCAGCATATTATCTGTAGGGCATGAAAGCAGGCGCTTGCAGCTTAACCCTGTGGCTACTCTTTTTAGACAGACCTGTGCATGCCCAGGTACCTAAAGTACAAGTAACCACAGGTGAAGACGCAACTGGTTTGCTCGTATGGGATGCTGTTTAGAAGAATAACTAACTACCCAGCAGTAACCGTTAAGTTCTGTCGCAGTTGGGGATTCATCCGGGATATGAGTCTAATCCCTTTAGATATGAAATTGTAATTCTAACGCTTTACAATAATAATCTGTGATCTAGGTCGAAATCTACTGCATTATAGGCAGTTTGTGTGGGGTTCAGAGCATAGGATTTGCAGCCGTTGCGTGCATGAGGATCGGTAGCAAAAGTTAGTTTTGGGGAAGTTATAAATGGAACTTCAAGAAAGGAGAAATGCAGAGGCGTGCTGATTTCGAGTCTGCATCGAGAGCAACAGCGGAGACGTCTACTGCATACGAGCAGCAGCAGCGGCCACAGCAGTGCGGACCACCGGTAGCGACTTCATCAGCGTCGGCAATGGCATAACACTCGGCAGCAACTACACATTCGGCAGCAACAGTACAGCAGAAGCAGGCAGCATGACCGAAAAGTTAAGTACTTGCGCCGATAGCGTTAGCACGTGTGTGTGTGTGTGTGTGTGTGTGTGTGTGTGTGTGTGTGTGTGTGTGTGTGTGTGTGAGTAGTGCCAGCAATGAAATACAGAGGAAGTGGTGTCGTAATACACTACTGGCCATTAAAAATTGCTACACCAAGAAGAAATGCAGATGATAAACGGGTATTCATTGGACAAATATATTATACTACAACTGACATGTGATTACATTTTCACGCAGTTTGGGTGCATAGATCCTGAGAAATCAGTACCCAGAACAACCACCTGTGGCCGTCATAACGGCCTTGATACGCCTGGGCATTGAGTCAAACAGAGCTTGAATGGCGTGTACAGCTACAGCTGCCCATGCAGCTACAAAAAAAAAGTTCAAATGTGTGTGAAATCTTATGGGACTTAACCGCTAAGGTCATCAGTCCCTAAGCTTACACACTACTTAACCTAAATTATCCTAAGGACAAACACACACACCCATGCCCGAGGGAGGACTCAAACCTCCGCCAGGACTAGCCGCACAGTCCATGACGGCAGCGCCTTACACCGCTCGGCTAATACCCGCGCAGCCATGCAACTTCAACACGATACCACAGTTCATCAAGAGTAGTGACTGGCGTATTGTGACGAGCCAGTTGCTCGGCCACCATTTACCAGTCATTTTCAGTTGGTGAGGAATCTGGAGAAAGTGCTGGCCAGGGCAGCAGTTGAACATTTTCTGTATCCAGATAGGCCCGTACAGGACCTGCAACATGCGGTCGTGCATTATCCTGCTGAAATGTGGGGTTTCGCAGGGATAGAATGAAGGGCAGAGCCACGGGTAGTAACACATCTGAAATGTAACGTCCACTGTTCAAAGTGCCGTCAATGCGAACAAGAGGTGACCGAGACGTGTAACCAATGACACCCCATACCATCACGCCGGGTGATACGCCAGTATGGCGATGACGAATACACGCTTCCAATGTGCGTTCACCGCGATGTTGCCAAACACGGATGCGACCATCATGATGCATGAACCTGGATTCATCCGGAAAAATGACGTTTTACCATTCGTGCACCCAGGTTCGTCGTTGAGTGCACCATCGCAGGCGCTCCTCTCTGTGATGCAGCGTCAAGGGTAGCGCAGCCATGGTCTCCGAGCTGATAGTCCATTCTGCTGCAAACGTTGTCGAACTGTTCATGCAGATGGTTGTTGTCTTGCAAACGACCCCATCTGTTGACTCAGGGACCGAGACGTGGTTGCCATGCGGATAATATACCTGCCATCCCGACTGCTAGTGATATGAGGCAGTTGGGATCCAGCACTGCGTTCCGTATTACCCTCCTGAAGCCACCGATTCAATATTCTGCTAACAGTCATTGGATCTCGACCAACGCGAGCAGCTATCTCGCTATACGATAAACAGCGATCGCGATAGGTTACAATCCGACCTTTATCAAAGTCGGAAACGTGATGGTACGCATTTCTCCTCCTTACACGAGGCACCACAACAACGTTTCATCAGGCAACGCCGGTCAACTGCTGTTTGTGTATGAGAAATCGGTTGGAAACTTTCCTATGTCAGCACGTTGTAGGTGTCGCCATCGGTGCCAACCTTGTGTGAATGCTCTGAAAAGCTAATCATTTGCATATCACAGCATGTTCTTCCTGTCGGTTAAATTTCGCGCCTGTAGCCCGTCATCTTCGTAGTGTAGCAATTTTAATGGCTAGTAGTGTATCTTTCGTGGTTAGGGAGTGGTCCCCTCATTTCACTTAAGAAAACGCTGAACATGGAAGGATATGAACACATTTTGCAAAATTGTTTGCTGCGTACAATAGGAGAACACCTTGGAGACGATGATTGTTTCTGTCGGCACGAGATTGCACCATGTCTTAAAGCAGCATCTCTAAAGCAATGGTTTGTGGACAATGACATTCATAAAATGGACTGAGCTGCCCACAGTCAAGACCTGAACCCAATGGAGCATCTTTGCGATGAGGTAGAACATCAACTTCTCTCCAGACCCCAGCGTCCAACATCACCACAGTCTCTGGCTTCGGCTTTTGAAGACGAATGGGCTGCTATTGTTCCATAGCAACGCGGACACCTCACTAAAATTATCCCCAGCGGAATTTATGCCGTCATGAAGGCGAAAGATGAAGATGACAGATATTAACGTCCACTAATATCTGTATATGTGCTTTTGATCAGATCGTGCATATGCTTGCATACATGAAATCGCACCGCATTGGGCGCGTTAAATTATCAGAAGGAATAACTGCCATCAGGCCGTGAAGATCACGTGACAGTCGTTCCATCTCGGCGTCGTTCTGACTCATGCGTTATCGGAGGCGATATGGAGGGGCATGGAGCCAGCGTAGCGCACTCCCGGCCATTATCGACATCCCGATCTTAGGGAGGTGGTTGAATTTGCCGAGAGCCATTTAGTGTAACAGAGGATACGAGTCAGACACGGAAAGCTACAGCGTTGTACATCTACAGTTACATACATGCTCCGGAAGCCATCACACGGTGCAGTGGCGGAGGAAACCTTGTATCACCCTCTCCTATTCCGCTCTCAACTATAGCAAGGGCAAAACGGCCGTAAATGCTTCCGTACAAGCCCTGATTTCTCTTATCTTGCCTTTGCTTCCTTAGGCGCGATGTGCGTTGGTTTCAGTAGAATAGCTCTGCAGTCATCCTCAGATTCCCGTTCTCTAAATTTTCCCAACAACGTTCCTCGAAAAGAACGTCGACTTCCCTCCCTCCCATATGAGTTCAAGAATCATCTCCGTAAAACTCGCGTGTTGATCTGAACGTGCCAGTAACAAATCTAGCAGCAAGCCTCTGAATTGCTTCGATCTTCCTAAACCTCTAAACCTGGTAGGGATCCCAAACACTCGAGCAGCACATAAGAACTGGTCGCACACAGGGATTCTGTTTGCAGTATTTTTTATAGATGAGCTACATTTTCCTATAGTTCTCCCAACAAACCGAAGTCAGCCTTTCGCCTTCCGTAAAAACCAAGTCCGCCTCCGTAGCTTAGCGGTAGCGTTTCCGCTTATGAAGCAGGGGGCACGGGTTCGATTCCCGGCAGGGGACTGGATGTTTTGTGTCCTTTATCCTCATAGCCGGCACGGTAACTCAGCATGTTTGGTCAGAGGGCCGATTCTCCTTTGTAATAAAAAAAAACTGAGTAAAGGAATCAACGATCAACTTGAACGGACGCCATGTGACGTCCGCACAGACCAAATACAGTCCGGCTTTCGCCGCCGTGCAGTGCGGACGTGTTGTTATTTCCGCCTGCGGAGCGCGCGCGCTCGCTGTTGTTTACATTTCAGCGGCCGTCACTTACGTGTCGCTTACGTGCACTAGAATAATGGCCAACCGTTTTCGAAAATCAACTTTACGTTTCAACTTCTGCAACGACTACGCACGACCAAAGGCCTTGGAAGTGGAACGCTTCCTACGCGGCGTTGCTAAGATCCCAGCTTCTGACATCTTGGGCATCCATTTGTCCATATTAAGCAGTACTGTGTACGTCAAAGTCGTCAATGACGCGGTATGCGAAAGAATACTTCGTGACACCAACCATGGATTACGCTTTTGCCACGCCGACGGCAATGTCGGAGCGGTCACTGTCGACCATGCCGGCTTAGGAATGCGCACCATACGAGTTTTTGAACTCCCGTTCGAGCTTCCAGCGGAAGACGTTATCGCGGCTTTCCGCCCCTATGGCACTGTACATGGCCACACTGCCGAACGCTGGGCGCAATTCCAAACGTACCCTGTTCTTAACGGTGTACGGCAGATCACCATCGACCTCCATCGCCACGTGCCATCTTACCTGCAAATTAGCGGGTGCCGCGCGGTTGTCATATACGACGGCCAACCCAAGACCTGTTCCGGGTGCGGCAAAGAAGGACACCTCAGATCTGAGTGTCTTCAGCGACGAATCACCCAATTGCCAGCCGCTACCGTGGCACCTCCGGCTCCGACTACGGTTTTACCGATCACCTACGCATCGGCGCTCTGTTCTCCTCCCACCGGCCGCCGCCCATCGGACCATGCACCGGTGACCCTTCCAGCTGCTACGGATACCGCTGGGGCCGACGCGTCGCGCTCAAAGCCTGACGCTACTCCGGCGCCACTACCAACAGCGACGACTTCCGACACCCACCCGCCTGAACATATGGACGCCCCTTCATTTGACGTTCCCGCGACGGCCTTCCTCTCAGAGCGACGCGACTCCCTCCCGTCTTCCGACACGGAGGGACGAACCCGCAAACAACGTTCACCTAAGAGGCGCAAGAGGAGGCGCCGTACGGTCTCGGAACGAGACGGATCACCACCCCCCGATGCTCCAGAGGCCGTCCGACCCGACGAGGCCTCGGAGAACCTACACGACGATACGAATGACGACAACATGACGCCGACTGTGGATACGTCGATGCCTACTCTACTGGCTCGCTCAGGTGCTCCTGAACCAATGGACTCCACAGATGCGACTGCCGCCGAGACGTCCACAGCCCCTACGACCGAAGTGGAACGTACGACCATCACAACGACAACGCCTTCAATGGTGTGGAGTGAGGACGTCGATGAGGAGCCGGACCACACGCTGGGGACAGAGTTACCCCAGACGGAAGCATCGTTACGCCGCTGATAATGCCGTCAGGTGGCGTACGGCACGACTCACCGTTGCCTCGTCCCTCTTCATCCTCCGCCGGTGGAGTTCCCCTCCACTGCGGGTTACAGCTCCAAACCTACCGAATAGCGACGATCAACACTAACACCATTAGCTCACCCGTGAAACTTCAACTGCTGCGAGAGATGATATGGGCGTCGGACATCGATATCGCACTACTACAGGAAGTACACCTGGCCACACTACCAGACGTCGCGGGATATAACACTTATCCTTCTCCTGGTGACCACCTGGGACGCGGCGTAGCCATCTACGCCAGAGAAGGCATTCCAGTGGCCGATATCACATACCTTCCATCTGCCAGAGGCATGGCCGTCACCGTCATGGGGACGCGTATCATCAACATTTACGCTCCGTCAGGCTCCACCCGCAGACGCGACAGGGCCCTCTTCTATTCAGAAGAAATCGCTCCTTTGTTTCTTGGACGTTGCGACCATTACTTGCTGGGGGGTGATTTTAATTGTGTCTTGCACCCTAAAGATCAAGTGCCCCACTACAACACCTGTCAAGAACTGCGTCTTGTCGTCCGAGATCTGTTGCTCCGCGACACTTGGGAAGTTCGGGACGGCGACGCGCCTGGACATACTTACCAGACGAGTCACTCCGCGAGCCGCCTTGATAGGATTTACGTCTCTCGGGAACTCACACCTGCAGTCCAAGGTGCAGAACTTTGGCCCCTGGCCTTTTCGGACCACTGTGCCTACATCTGCAACATTCTCTTCCCCAAGCAAGTGGTCTGGCGTAGTCGTGCACCGTGGAAGCTAAACACCTCCCATCTTCATGATCCCGAATGTCTTCAACGTGTTACCGAGACATGGGCCACCTGTGAACGTCGCTTACCTAAATACTGCACGACCTTGACCTGGTGGCTAGAATGTGCCAAACCTGCCATTCGACGTACTTTGATTCAGTATGGAAAGGAAGTTGCTATGTGGCGCCGGCACACTACCGACTATTTCTACGCCGTTCTCCGCGACCTGGACGCCCAACCGCCCACCCTCGACACCCAGAGGGAACGCAGCAGGATTAAGGCGCAAATTGTAACTTTGACACGCCGTAGACTGCAGGGGGCTATGGTGCGAACCCGACGTCAAGATTCGGCGGAACAAGAACATCCGACCATGCATCATATCGCCTCCGATAGGAAACATCGACGACGACAACTCATCACCGAGATCACCACTTGTCGCGGCCAGCACGTCACTTGCCAGGCCGAAATCGTCAGTGCCTTTGTCGACCACTACCGCACAATGTACCAGGAGGAGACTACCAACAACCACGCTGAGGAGTCTGTGTTACCACACGTAACTCGCACCCTCACCAGCGACGAAGCGGACGAGCTGATCGAGCCCATTACGCGTGACGAAATCCACGATGCAATCAAAAAAGGTGCTCTGAATAAGTCACCTGGTGTCGACGGATTGCCGATAGAATTTTATCGCGCTTTCTTCACACTAATGGCATCACGGTGGACAACGATGTTTAATGAACTGCTGACGATAGGGAATGCCGTACCGCCGTCCTTCGTCACGGGAATTATTATACCCATCCACAAACCGACACCAGGTGTGACGACAGCACATTACCGTCCCCTGACTCTGCTTAACGCAGACTGTAAAATTTTTACACGCCTACTGGCAACGCGATGCCGCAAGATCCTGCCTAGCATTCTATCCCCGGAACAGACAACTCCGAGCGGCTCAGTTAATATACAAACGGCCACAGGAGAATGTCGCGATTTAATTGCACTGGCAGCGGCGTGCAGACTCCGCGCCGCAGTGGTTGCCATTGATTTTGACAGCGCATTCGACAAATTGCGGCATCTTTTTCTGTTCTCAGTGATGAACCGCATGGGTTTTCCACCAGCCTTTATCGACGTGATCCGGCGCCTGTACGGCACCGCCGAATCTCTGATTCAGGTTAACGGCCGTGTGGCGGGACCAGTGGCGATCCGGCGTTCCGTACGGCAAGGCTGCCCACTTTCGACCCTACTGTATGCCATAAGCCTGGAGCCACTCATCGGGAGTCTGACGAGCCACCTTTCTGGTCTCACTTTGCGACAGCACAGTTTTCGATGTCGTGCGTATGCGGACGACCTCCTCCTCTTGATCCGCTCACGGAGTGAAACACACACGGTACTTGATTTGATATCAACGTACGGCACTGCAGCGGGCAGTAACATGAATGTGGCTAAATCCGCGGCGATGCCCATTGGACGCGGCCTCTCAAACGAAGACTTAGCACCTCTCCCGTGTGTACAACAACTACGATATCTTGGTATCATTTTCACCTCCACCGTGCGCCGCTCCGCTGCCATCAATTTTCGGCGTGCATTCCAAACTATCCGCACGACGGTGCGACAAAATCTTCTCCGACGACTCGATTCTTTACAACGTGTCCAATACCTCAATCAACATGTGGCGGCCAGAATGGTCCACATCGCACAGGTCCTCCCGCTGCCATCAACTATTGGACGCAGCCTCCAGGCTGCCCTCGGATACTTCCTTACAGCCGGTACGATCTTTAAGGTCCGCTGCGACACGCTCACCCTTCCCCCGCGAGCAGGAGGCCTCGGCCTTGTCAATGTGCGACTCCGAGCGGCGTCCTTGTACATGTCCACCATGCACAAGCAGTGGCACGGAGGCACCTCCCTTACGCGCAGCTTGCTGGAAATTCTTGTGCCCGCGACTATAACACCACCAGTACCAGTCGGACACATCAAGCATCATTTGACGCACATTTCTGATTTCATCGTCGACTTCAGTTATGCTCACACACACTTACCGACCACGCGTTCTCCTCGACCTAAAGATTTTTACACCCCTCTCCTTCGTTCCATATCCAGCAACAATATCGAACTGAGACATCCGTCCACGCGGTGGCCAACGGTTTGGCGTCACATCCACCAGCCTTTTCTTCCCTCCAACGTCCGGGCAACATGGTACCAAGTCGCAAATGAAAAATTCGCCACAAACCATCGCCTTCACGCCATCGGACTACAGGACTCTCCACTTTGTTCCATTTGCCACCTCGTGGATGACGATGTCCATCAACTGACGTGTACTGCCACCAGTGACGTCTGGAAACTTGCCCGACAGTTCGTTGCCTGTTACCTCCGCGTTCCGCCGGACTCGATTGACCCATGGACTTTTATCCATCCTGAGAATACTTATTTCCCCGCCTCCAAAAATCATGCGATTGTCTGGGTCAAGGGATGGACGATCACCTACATGTATAATGGTGGCGACAAATCACGCCTTGATTTCTGGCAGTACTTACAAACCGCCCACAGTGAAGTCGAACAGCGACCGCGCTACCGCGCCTTCTTCGCCAATTACCTACACGCGATCTTTACTTCACCCCGCTCAGTTGGATGGTGCCACACGCCGACAGCACTCCCGCCCCCCCTGCTGACATCTGAGACTCCCCGCGCTACTTTCTACATTGTACCCCACAGTGGAATAGGCGCATGGACACGCGCCTCCTTTCTTTAATGCACTACCCCAGACAACACTGGTCTTTCCCTCACTCCACTGTATATTGCTTCACACCTCTTAGATTACATCAGACCTATTATTCTTTTTTTCCCTACACCATGTTCATAAAAAAAAAAAAAATTCCTCTCCTTGTACGAGTATATTGTCTTGTGTTGTTTTTCGCCGGAAGGATGGCATTTCTGTTGTATTTAAGTTTGTACCAATAAAGATCTTTTTTTCCATTTACCCTTTTCCTGGTGAAAAAAAAATATAAATAAAAAAAAAATCAAAAAGCTACTTTGAGTGAGTGATTCAGGGACGGGAGGGGGGAGACATCGCGGCCAGGCCTCGGGTTTCGACCCCTGCCCGTCTTGTCTCCACCTACCCATATCTGAACCCTCTTCTCTATTAAACAAAAAAAAACAAAAAAAGAAAAAAAAAAGCGGTAGCGTTTCCGCTTATGAAGCAGGGGGCACGGGTTCGATTCCCGGCAGGGGACTGGATGTTTTGTGTCCTTTATCCTCATAGCCGGCACGGTAACTCAGCATGTTTGGTCAGAGGGCCGATTCTCCTTTGTAATAAAAAAAAAACTGAGTAAAGGAATCAACGATCAACTTGAACGGACGCCATGTGACGTCCGCACAGACCAAATGCAACGAACTATACTGAAAAAAAAAACATGTTACGTGATCGTTCCATTGCACTTCGCCTTGCAGAGTTACGTTTAGATATTCAATCGACGTGGCAGTGTCGAGCAGCACACCGCTAATGCCGTATTCAAACATTACAGGATTGATTTCCCTACTCATCTGCATTTTTTTCCGCATTTAGAGCAATCTGCCACTAATTAATCCAAATAAGAGTTCTGTTCAAGTCTTCTTGTATTTTCCTACAATCAATCAAGGAGACACCTTCCCGTACTCGACAGCGTCATCGGAAAACAATCGCAGATTGCTGCTCACTTACTTACACCGATAAACTTGCATAAGATCTGTTGTCTATCTCACTTTCACGTTATCCCGAATACGATTTGTGACTTGACTAAGAATTTTTCGGTAGGAAGCACCCAGAAAGCTACCTTTGATGGAGAGTCACCGACAGATGGAGTAGTAACTTCGGGTGTGCCTCCTAGAAGTGCGTTTGTACCACTGCTGCTCATGTTATACAGTATGTTAACGACCTTGCGGACAATATTAATAGTAGCCTCAGAGGTTTCGCAGAGGAAACAGTTATCTATAATTAAGTTCTCTCTGAAAGAAGCAATACAAATATTCAGTCACATCTTGATAAGATTACAAAACAGTGGGAAGGTTGGGATCTTGCTTTAAATGTTTAGAAACGTTAAATTATGTACGTCACAAAACGAAAAACGTAGTATTCTATGACAATAACATCAGTGATCTAAAGCTGGAATAATTCCAATTTAAAACAATCGGCTCATACAAATATCTGGCTGTAGCACTTA
The DNA here is from genome assembly GCF_021461395.2 of Schistocerca americana. NCBI lineage: Eukaryota > Metazoa > Arthropoda > Insecta > Orthoptera > Acrididae > Schistocerca > Schistocerca americana. The sequence goes on from NC_060130.1 coordinate 663,874,585, forward strand.
GTAGGGTTTTCAGGTAGAACGCTCACACTCGTAGGTAAAGTAGGTGGGAGATTTCATTTCGTTGGTGGAATACTAGAGACATACAGTTAGTCTACAAAGTATATTGCTTACAAATCACTTGTTCGACGCATTCTAGAATATTCCCTAGGTGTATAGGACCGTACCAAATAGGATTCACTGCGGATGTTGAACATGTGCAGAGAAGGGCTGTACGAATGGTCACAGGTGTTTTTGACTCATGGGAGTGTGTCACAGAGATGCTGAAGAAACTGAAGTGGCAGATTCTTGAAGACAGAAGTAAATTATCCCGGGACAGCCTTCTTAAAAAATTTCAAGAACCGACTTTAAGGAGAGATTGTACCTTCGTAGGGCACAAAATATTTAAAAAAAATTTGCTCATAAACATTCCTTGAAGTGCATTTTACTAGAGAAATATGTTTTCTAAGGGCATTTTAGCTATTAAAGGTTTTAAATATTCATTTACTTTAGGGGCAGCACATGTTTCCACGCCCCGCTTTTGCCTTGTGTCATCTTCTTGGACTTCAGAAACATAATTTTCTGGTTTGTGAAAATATTTCGTGCTCACAGTTGACTGCTCTGTTCGTGCGCTACATCCACTTGTTCCTTGTCCTTCCAGAACCCAAATGAATCATTTAACAGTGTCATATGGTCTAGAATTCCTAAAACAATGTTTGTAGGTAAAGGTACATTGAATTTGGGTGTTTATGATGCAGTTCTTTCATTTAATGATGGCAATGTGGGGAGGATTAGGCTGCTTCAAAAGTTAGGAATACAATCTGGGGAAAATATGGTGATGGCATGTTCCGAATTGGATGCTGTCCGTGTGAAGGAAGTAGATTATGAAGTGAGCATGTCAGCTAGGAAGGCAACAACGCATTCAAGGAATGCTAGGAGAGCCAGGGAGGATGATGAAAATGCAGATGACCCTGGATATGGTGCAGGGATGTTCTAAGGTCAGTAACAAACTATGTTCATCTTTAAATTCAGATTCCTGAGATTTTATTATTTAATGATTAGGTACATTTTTTTTCAGGAACTTACCATCATAGAACAGTGAAACTTACACAACTTACAGAAACTGCACTGAACATCAATTATACATTTTTAAAAGAAGTTCAGTTAAATATTGTAGAAATGATGAATTAAGAAAGCTTAAATATGTGGAAAAAATTTACAACTTACAAAAAGTTCTCTAAAAAATAAATTATGCAAGCGACTTATCTCCAAAAAAAGTCAATGGAGAGAGGCTCTTCCACCACCAGCAATTAAAATTTTATATTATCTGAATCGTTCACGAGATAAATGTACCTAAAATTGACAAATTTAACATTTTTAAGTATATAAGATACACTCTCCCCCTAAATGATGAGTATAGAAATACAATGAAATTCCCTACTTATCGCTCCCGCAGGGATTGTGAGGACGAGAGTAGATTAATTACAGCGAGCACGAAGAATGTAAACAGTCATTCTTCCGACTCTCCAAACGCGAAAGGAACAGTGGGACGTACGTCTGGCATGTACTTCACAGTGATTTGCAAAGTATAGATGTAGATGTGAATGTAGATTTAAAGCTATCTGCCCGCCAACAAGGAGTGTAACGCCGTATTACGAAGCGTTGAGCAGAGCACTTCTCGACCGGTGACCCTTCGAATGCGTTACCGCTTTCCGAACTGGGACACCCGCGATGCGAGACTAATGAGCGAGCCAGCTACGGTCGCTAGTGTAAATTGTTGGCATAAATCACATTTGGGCCTCAGATAACAGCTCCTCTGTTACCCCTTACGACAAATTGATTACGAGTATTGTCTAAGAGGCTAATACCCCGTGGCCTGCGCGTTCACCACTTACCTATTAGAACCAATTACGGACAAAAGGCGAAAGTAAATCTATATCTATATTTAAAATGATTTTGTCTAAGGGATAGATCGCCGGTGGACGGTCCTAGCACAATGCATCACGCATTGCGCCATTGTATGCAAATCGGTAAACGGCCGGGGCGGAGGGGCTCGGCAAGTGGTGTACACGTGAAGGGCTTCGATTTCTTTCGGTGGGCGGTGCGGAGGAGTTACAAATGAGGCGCCCGCCCGAACAATGGGGCCACAAAAACGACGCGGACGCCGCCGAAGCCGCAGCCACGGCCGACGCCGCGCGCGTGCGAAAACAGCCCGCGGCTCCCGCTGCCGGATTAGCGTGCGCCGATTCCGTGACTCGGCGACCAGAGTTGTTACGTTGCACGTACGCTGCATAACCAGCGAGTGCGGAAGACAACTGAATTTATCTCCGGTGTGCGCCATACGATGGAGTCCTTGACAGAGTACTGACGTAAGCGTGGCACAGTACTGATCGCTGCAGGAGTCGCTTCGGAGCTAGTGCTGGTAGCCACTGATGGGCAATGGGATTTTCTTCGGGACTGTTTGAGGACCGTACTTGGCTCACAAGATCGAGAAAGACAGAGGTCGCACAGCGGAGATCGGTGCTGGTTGGACGAAAATATGGAAACACCGCGAGAAATGCATACTTGAACACAAACGCAGGTGCTAGCCAAACCTGCATGTGGCGCTTTTGTATCTGGCCACGAACGGCCCATGTGCAATTCTCTCTATACTATGCAAGTGTCAGTTGGCCCATGTGCAATTCTCTCTATACTTTGCAAGTGTCAGTCGTGGTCAGAACAATATTCCGTGTAGCTGTGAGTGCGTGATGTCGGAGCTAAGTGAATTCGAACTTTGGCAAACTGTTGGTGATCGTGTGGTTGGTGCTGCCGTAAAGAAGATAGCCGAAGTGTTTGGTGTTTAAAGATGCACCGTATCGAAGATTTATACCGCGAACACAGAAGCGGAAAAACATGATCTGCTAAGTCACAACGCGGAGGAAAATGTGTTGAGTGATCGTGGCAGACTGTCATTGAAGAGGTTCAAAATGGCTCTAAGCACTATGGGTCTTAACATCTGAGGTCATCAGGACCTAACATCTATGGCCATCCACACGCAAACACAACGGTACAGGTGAGCCCCTGTTAATCAGACGCCATTACTGGATATCCAGCTGGAATACACTTCCGAATAACTGGCACCACGCAAGGAAGCCGTACCGTACACTGCATGCAGACAAGCTCCACACATCCCCCACACAGTGAGATGATCTATGGCCGATCTCCCACTACTGTATAACGACCTTTATTGTTCCAGGAATGTAGCGGCTGCAGCAACTGGGATACATCGCCATCGCTTGCCACGGTAATGATGCATGATACCCATACTGACAGATCCAACCTTGCATGAACTATCGCAGCTAGTAAGCTACTACTGCTCTTACTACCCATCCCACTGTCGCAGAGGTTTTTCTTCCCACGGCACGAGCCTTGGCACTTTTTTCCCTCTGCTCTTCAAACCGCTACCCTCACTCGCGTTTCGTCCACTATCACCTGATGGATCGTGTTAATGCGTAGTCTTACCCAGACGCACGGATAACATCACAGCCCAGCATCCTGTGATCCACTTACTAGATAACTAACATGTTGACGGAGGTGACAGTAGAACTTTTGGTTTGGTCACCACGTTGGTGCGGGCGTGGAGGGGCCCCATCTAAAAAAAAAAAAAAAGTCCCATAGACTTAGAACTACTTAAGCCTAACTAAACTAAGGACATTACACACATCCATGCCCGAGGCAGGATTCGAACCTGCGACCGTAGCACCAGGACGGTTCCGGACTGAAGCGCCTAGAACCGCTTGGCCACAGCGGCCGGCCATTGAAGAGGATTGTGACGAAATACTTGGGGGGCAGTCAAATGAAAATCGAACACTCACCACAACTGGACCACGGAATGGTGTCAGTCTGGAACCGCAAGACCGCTACGGTCGCAGGTTCGAATCCTGCCTCGGGCATGGATGTTTGTGATGTACTTAGGTTAGTTAGGTTTAACTAGTTCTAAGTTCTAGGGGACTAATGACCTCAGCAGTTGAGTCCCATAGTGCTCAGAGCCATTTTTTTGAATGGTGTCATTAAAACATAATCATCACACGCATGTAGATCTTTATCCCACTGCGAGACAAGACGATCAAATCCTGTTTCGCAGAACGCTGTCGGGCGCTGACTAACCAACAACTTCATCCACTTTTGGCCTCGTCCGACTAAAACCAATGTCCACGTGCGTCTTTCTTCGGGTAGCCAAAGATGTGAAAATCACACAGTGAAAGATCCGGGGTGTATGGAGGATGCTGCAGTGTTTCCCTACCAAATCGCTGAGGCGTAGCCTTTATCCGATTGGCAGTTTAGGGGTGGACGTTATCATTCAACACGATGATTACATCAGACAGCACGAGGGCAAACGGCAAACCTAACAGTGGAAACCGCGCACATCTCCTCCTCCAAAGAAATCCAAAAGTCTTCACACTAGTTCCGATAAGGTCATGGTGATCTTCTTCTTCGACTGCGGAGGCGCTCTGCTCCTCGAGCTCCTCGAGCATGGAACCACAATCAGTGCGCAGTCCTATGAAGTCACTTTACAGATACTGCGACTCGCCATAAAGTCAAAACACCTGGGGATGCTGCCGGACGGAAGCATCCTGTTGCCGATAACGCCCACTCCCACACTGCCAGCCGGACGAAGCCTATACGTCACCGATTTGTTTGGGAAACACTGCAGTATCATCCGTAAAGCCCAATCTTTCATTATGTTATTTTCACAACTTTGGCGACACGAAGGAAGACATGCGTGGACGGCGTTTTCAGTCAGACCAGGAAGTGCAACAGTGTGGATCCGTCAGCGGCCGACCGCGTTCTACGACACAGGAATTAATCGTCTCATCTCCCAACGGGATAAATGTCTTAACGAGTGTGGTGAGCCGGTCGGTGTGGCCGAGTAGTACTAGGCGCTACAGTCTGGAACCGCGCGACCGCTAGGGTCGCAGGTTCGAATCCTGCCTCGGGCATGGATGTGTGTGATGTCCTTAGGTTTGTTAGGTTTAAGTAGTTCTAAGTTCTAGGGGACTGATGACCTCAGAAGTTAAGTCCCATAGTGCTCAGAGCCATTTGAACCATTTTTGAGTGTGGTGATCACTTTCGAATGGAACCATTCCGTGGTCCCTTTGCGGCTGGTGTTCGGTTTTCATATGACTGCCCCTTATAAAAGGACGACAGTTGCAAAGTCACTGCAGAACTGAATGACGTGCTCGCGAACCCTATCAGCAACCAAACAACACGAAGGGAGCTCCGTAAGCTGGGAATGGCAGGCCGACTGGAATTCCAAAACCACACATTAGTGATTCAAATTCCCATAACACGAAATCGTGGCGACGAAGTCACAAAACCTGGACTATAAGTATGTGACCATTTTGGTTGATCAGGTCCATTCCATGGTAAAATGTTTATTCCCAGTGGTTATTCAGTGTTCCAAGGCGGCAGGGACCCTGTTCACACAGCCCCCATCGTCCAGAACCGCTCTTGTGAGCACTAGGATGAATATTCACATCTCTCCTGGCTACCACAGTTACGAGATCTCAATATTATTGAGCCTTTATGGTCTGCTTTGGAGAGAAAGCTGTGTGATCGCTATCCACTTCCATCATCGTTACCTGAACTTGCTGCTATTTTGCAGGAATAATGGTATAATATTGCCTGGAAAACAGTACAGGACCTGTATTTATTCATTACGAGACGACTAGAAGCATGGTAAAGTGTTAGGCTTTTGGTGTTTCCGCATTCTTGTCCATCCCCTATATACACGAAAGTGAGGACACAGTTGGGGAGTAGAATCGAAGCTTGCCCCAACGTCTGATATAAAGAGGCAATCATTCTCTTCAAATCGATTACATAGGGTGTGTCCAATAAAGAACTCACTGAATTTAAAATTAAATATGACCAAAAAACAAAGAGCAGTAGAAGAATGTAACTGCGAAAGCTGTAACAAATTTATACAGAGGTTTTGAAATACGGGGGGACTTCAAAAAGTAAATTACATTTCTACATCTACATGTCCACTCTGCAAATCATACTTAAGTGCCTGGCAGAGGGTTCATCGAACCACGTTCACAATAATTTTCTGTTATTCCCCTCTCGAACAGCGCGCAGGAAAAACGAACACGAGCTCTGACTTCCCGTATTTTATTACGATGAGCGTTTCTAGCTATGTAGGTCGGCGTCAACAAAATATTTACTCATTCGGAGAAGGAAGTTGGTGGTTGAAATTTCGTGAGAAACGCCTTTTTTTAATGCTGTCCACCCCAACTCCTGTATCACATTCGCGACACTCTCTCCTATATTTCTCGATAATATAGGACACACTGCCCTTCTTTGAACTTTCTCGATGTACTCCGCTAATCCTATCTGGTAAGGATCCCACACTGCGCAGCAGTTCAAAATGGATCAAATGGCTCTGAGCACTATTGGACTTAACTGCTGAGGTCATCAGTCCCCTAGAACTTAGAACTACTTAAACCTAACTAACCTAAGGACATCACACACATCCATGCCCGAGGCAGGATTCGAACCTGCGACCGTAGCGGTCGCGCGGTTCCAGATTGTAGCGCCTAGAACCGCACGGCCACTCCGGCCGGCGCGCGTAGCAGTACTCCAAAGGGGGACGGACAAGCCTAGTGTAGGCAGTCACTTTAGTAGATATGTTGCAGCTTCTAAGTGTTCTACCAATAAAACGCAATCTTTGGTTCGCCTTCCCCACAAGATTTTCTGTGTGTTCTTTCCAATTTAAGTTGTTCGTTATTGTAAATTCCTAGACATTTAGTTGAATTTACGGCTTTAATATTTGATTGATTTATCATGTAGCCGAAGTTTTACAGATTCCTTTTAGTACTCACGTGAATGACCTCACACTTCCATTAGGGTCAACTGCAGTTTTCACAACATACAGATATCTTATCTAAATCGTTCTGCCATTGGTTTTGATCTTCTGGTGACCTTACTGCAAACAACATAAGACGGCTTGCTCATATTGTCTCTTAAATCGTTTATGTAGATAAGGAACAATATAGGCCTTACAAACTACCTTGGGGAACGCCAGAAATCACTTCTGTTTTACTCGATGACTTTCCGTCAGTTACTACGAGCTGTGAGCCTACTGACAGGAAATCACGAATTAAGTCGCATAACTGAGACGATATTCCATAAGCATTCGGTTTGATTACAAGCTGCTTGTGAAGTACGGCGTCAAAAGTCTTCTGGAAATCTATAAATACGGAATGAATTTGAAATACTTTCTCAATAGCATTCAACACTTCTTATGAGTAAAGAGCTAGTTGTGTTTCACAAGTCCATGTTATTGTGTGTCAATATACCGTTCTCTTAAAGTAATTTATGATGTTAGAACACAATACATGTTGCAAAATCCTGCTGCAATCGACTTTAACGATATGGGCCTGTAATTTAGCGGTTTACTCCTATTAACCTTTCTTGAATATTGGTATGACCTGTGCAACTTTCCAGTCTTTGGGTACGAATCTTTCGTCGAGCTAGCGGTTGTATATGATTGTTAGTTATGGAGCTATTGCATCAGCATACTCTGAGAGAACGTAATTGGTAGTTGTTAAGTGATTTACGTTGCTTCACTACTCCGAGGATATCTGCCTCCAAGTTACTCAAGCTCGCAGCTGTTCTTGATTCGAATTCTGGAATATTTATTTCTTCTTGTTTCCCGAAGGAATTTCAGAAGGCTGTATTTAATAACTTTGCTTTAACAGCACAGTTATCGATAGTATTTCCATTGCTATCGCGCAGAGAAGGCATTGATTGTATCTTACCGCTAGCAAACTTTACGTACGACCAGAATCTCTTTGGATTTTCTGCCAGGTTTCGATACGAAGTTTCATTGTGGAAACTATTATAAGCATCTTGCATTGAAGTCAGCGCTTCAGAAGAAGATCGCCAATCTTATTACGGCAGGCCAAGTAAATTTTATTGTGTGCTGTACTACACTTCGAAGTGATACAGATATAAGACACTATTCTTCAACATAGTCACCAAGTCTCTGTAAGCAGCAGTCGGAACGTTCTACCAATTGTTCACTTCCTCGAAGACATAAATGCGCTCATTGGTTACGAAGTCATTAGAGAGTTACTGTGAGAAAGTCCTCATCACTGGAATCTCTTCTACCCAGATGTTCTTTGGTCTTGCCGGAGAAATGGAAATCGCATGATGCAAGACTTGATCTTCCCGATCAGTATCTCCCATGTCCTTCCGGCTTTGCTCAAACTGTTGGCTCCATTTCACTACGGATATACGCGACATTGGATTTAGTCCATATTTAGTCCAACATTCATGGCAAAACAGTGTGCAGTTTACAGATTTTTCCTACAAGAAACGTACTATCCCGTATACTTCGACTTTAGAGTGCGTTTCCAGTTGCCGCGCCATTTCATTCGCACACTGTGACTCATGTATATTATCCGTACCACAGGAAATCTGTGTCTGCAGGAAACCTGTAACATGTGCTCTCTTCTGGCAATGTGTCACTCTTGTTGTGCAATGGTCCTAGCTTGGGAATGACATGTGTAGCTCCCGCTCAACTAAAACATCCAAGAACGGAAGCTTACCATCCCTCTCCAACAAGACATTAAATTCACCGTTCATGTGGTCAACTAACTGGTGCAGTGCATTTTCACTATGAGGCCATGTCAAGAAAGTGTCGCCAACGTACCGTAAGAAGCAAGATGGACGCAACTTCGTAGAGTTCAGAGATTGCCCCTTAAAGTGCTCCGTGGAAAAAATCTCGACGTTTGGAAACGATGGGGGTACCATGGCTGTGCCATCCGTCATCTCATAATATTCATTGCGGTACAGGGAGTACGTTGTTGTTAAGGCATGGCAGAACAGCTTGACGATCTCAGGTGGGAACTGTCGGGCCAAAAGATCCAACTTGTCTTGTACCAGTACCATCGTAAAAAGTGACACAACATCCACATCAACTATTATGTCATTTTGGTCTATTTTTATTTTCGTGGGGGTATCAACGAATGACTGCGTGGAAACAACGTGATGTTCGCAGTGCCCCAGTTGTGTTCTAATAACCATGCCAGACGTTTTGCCTGTCTGTACGTTGGTGAACTGATTGTACTAACTGTAGGTATCAGAGGAACATTTTCTTTATGTATGTTCGGCAGTCCATAAAGCCTGGGAGGTCTAGTGTTACGTGGCATTAATTTCTTCGTCACTTCTTCTGGCATATCAGAGTCGTTTACCTACTTCCTTTTCTTTTTGACGATGGTCTGTGTTGGATCGCGACCTATCTCCCGATGTGTATCAATGAGGTCTTTGTTGTCTTGCCAGCTGATAAAGGAAATGCCACTGCGGTCCTGAACACCGAACACTACCACTGAAGGTGTTGCATTTATTAGAAGATGATACATACCGGAAGCGTAGTCGCGGTCCAAACAGACCATCGTCAGAAAGGCAAGGAAGATAGTCTGGACGTTGTGTCACGTTTTACGAGGGTGCCGGTACGAGTCACGCTGTATCTTTTGACCTCAGATCGTCAACTTGTTCTATCGTGCCTTAACGACACTGTACTTCCTGTTCCTCAATGAATATTATGAGATGACGGGTGGCACAGCCGTGGGATCCCCACTGTCGCCGGACGTCGCGATCATTTTCATGGAGCACTTTGAGGAGCAAGCTCTGAACTATGCGAGGTTGCGTTCATCTTGCTTCCTACGGTACATTGAGCACACGTTGTTGATATAGCCTCACTGCAGCAGCCCGTCGTCCACCTGAAAGGTGTCCACCTCAACATTAAATTTACTGTCGAGTTGGAGAGGGGTGGCAAGCTTCCGATTTTGGATGTTTTAGTTGAGCAGGAGGCCGGCTTGGTCATTCGGTGTACAGGAAATCCACGAACAATGACCGGTACTTGAGCGCCAACAGTTTTCACCACACTGTACACATGAATACGGTCATGAACGCGTTAGCACACAGGGCAAAGATCATTTCTGATGACGATCATCTAGAGTCTGAATTCCGGCTTATGAAGCACGTGTTCAGAGAAAAAAGTTACAGTATGGGAGAAATTTCAAAAGCTTTCAACTGCCACCATCGATGGAAGACTCCTCGTAAATCGGTAGTGCAGGCCAATCCAGCTGCATTCCTTACATACTGTGAAGCAACTATTAGCAAGATAGGACGCGTGCAGTGGCGACATAGACTGAAACCAGTGTTCTGGCCCCGCCTCCAAGATAAGAGATACGTTACGCCCAGTTAAAGACAACATAGTTCTTCGAATTCTTCGTCCGTATGCTGTCCCCTGCGAATGTGATTACATTTATAGAGATCAAACTATTCGCACTATTGCTGATGGTTGTGCAGAGCATTCACGACATGTCCAACAAAGGAAACGTGAAAAGTCGTCCGTGGCTGAGTATTGCCTAGAAAACGGGCATAAAATACACCTTGAAAAGAGGAGAGTTTTGACTCAAACACCGTCATATTGGGATTCTGTTATAAAATTAGCGGCCGAAATTAGAATAAACAGCAACAGTTTCAACAGAGACTGGGAGTACACGCGTAGTATGGCATGGGGGCTGGCTTTGGACATTGAGCGAAAGCTAAGACGGGGGCTTGACGCTTGGAGGGACGCGTGAGCAGCAATTTCAAAGGTGGCGCCACCCCTCCCCCCTTCCCACGCCATCCGACGTCACTCGATCCCGCGGAGGGAAGGAGCTGCTAGGAGCTGCCCAACGTGCCTTTCGTGTTTGTGTCACTCCGGCGCGCACTGGAAGATTCCAGTCGCTGACATTACAACTATATAAGTAGAACACCGTGCCAGCCCCCGCAGACAGTTATTTTAACTCCTGACGACAACTATCGAAAGATCGAGTGCTTAAAAAACTGCTACAGCTTGAACAATTAAACTTCCTTCTATCGATCTTTGTTTTCGTATCAATAAATTTGAAAACCAGGGAGTCCTTTGCTGGACACCTAGCAGAAAGGAAGGAAAGTAAGAGATTAACGTCTCTTCGATATCGCAGTCACTAGATACTGTGAAAAAGATCAGACTGAGATTGTCCTCGATGGCGAGTGTTCATCAGAGACAACGGTATCGTCAGGATTCAAATTGTGATAGGACTGCTCTTATTCTCTACGTACATAAATCATCTGACGGACAGGATGCTGCTACGGTCGCAGGTTCGAATCCTGCCTCGGGCATGGATGTGTGTGATGTCCTTAGGTTAGGTGGGTTTAAGTAGTTCTACGTCTAGGGGACTCATGGCTTCAGATGTTAAGTCCCATAGTGCTTAGAGCCATTTGAACCATTTGACGGACAGGATGAGCAGCAAACTGTGGTTGTTTGCTGATGACACTGTCGTATATGGGAAGTTGTCGTCATTAGATGACTATAGGATACAAAATGACTTAGATAAATTTTCTAGTTGCTGAATGACAGCCTACTCTAAATGTAGAAAAATGTAAGTTGATATAGATGAATAGAATGAACAATCCGGTAATGTTCGAATATAGCGTTGGTAATGTGCTGCTTGACATAGCCACGTCGATTAAATATCTAGGCATAGTGTTTCAAAGCTATATGAAATGCAACCAACATTTAACGACGGATACAGGGAAGACAAATGGTCGACTTCGGTCTACTGGGAGAATTCCGGGGAAGTGTAGCTCATGTATAAAGGAGACTGCGTGTAGAAGGCTAGTGCGATCCATTCTTGAGTACCGCTCGAGTGTTTGCGATGCCCACCAGCCCGGATTAAAGGAATTGTTACTGATAAGTTCGATCACTATGCGAATATTATGGACACGCTTAGTGAACTGAAATGGGAGTGCCTGCAGGGAAGACGACGTTCTTTTCGCGAAGCACTATTGAGAAAATTTAGAGAACCGGCATTTGAAGCTGACAGCACAATGATTCTGCTGTCACCAAGATACATTTCTTAAGGACAACGACGATAAAAAATCTCCGCCCGAACAGGATATGAAGACCCAACGGTAGCGACCAGCTGCCGTGTCATCCTCAGCCAACAGGCGTCACAGGATACGGATATGGAGGGCATGTGGTCAGCACACCGCTCTCCCGGCCGTATGTCAGTTTACGAGACCACAATGAGGATAAGATACGAGAAATGATGGGTCGTACGGAGGCACATAGACAATCGTTTTTACCTCGCTCTATTTGCGAGTGGAACGGGAAATGACTAATAGTGGTACAAGGTACCTGCCATTATCGTACGGTGGCTCGCTGAGTACATACCCGGTCCAGTCACACTAATATGACCACAGCCTATCTTCGACATCAACGTGCGATAACCACTCACAAACGGCTGGTGGTAACACTAGCAGTATCCGGGGACGTGGAAAAATAGCGCAGTTGTTGGAATGCGGAATGGGTCAAGAGTGGAAGCATTTCCGAAACGGATAAGTTTGTAAACAGTTCGCGTGTCGCCGTGGTTAAAGTATACTGTGCATTGTAAAATGGCGCTATCCAATACCGGCGCCGAGCAACTGTGGTGCAAAAGTACTTTAAATGACTCTAAGCATTATGGGACTTAACATCTGAGGTCATCAGTCCCCTAGACTTAGAACTACTTAAACCTAACTAACCTAAGGACATCACACACAGCCATGCCCCAGGCAAGATTCGAACCTGCGACAGTAGCAATCGCGCGGTTCCGGACTGAAGCGCCTAGAACCGCTCTGCCACCGCGGCCGGCATTCCAGAAATCCCGAAGATCCTTCCAACTCCACGTTAACCAGTTTACCTCATGGGTTAACCGTTGGCTTCTGAACATAATTCCTTCCAAAAAGCCAGGCAGCTATTACGAGACGAACTACCCACAGTTTCTGTCCCGTTGACAACTACCTAACCATTTGTGACTATCCTATCCTACGAACTAACAACCTAAAATACCTTTGACTACACTCGACAGAAAACTAACATGATAAGCCCATCATCCAACAAAATCCCTAAAGTTACTAATCCGCTATACAAAGAGATTGCAGCTCTTCACTTTCCTCGAGATCTACCAAACTTTCATTCGAACAATTCTCCTCCACCAACGTTGTCTGAACAACGCTGCTGCCTCCTGAGAAGTGATCAGACTAGTCCTAATACACGCTGAAGGGCCAAAGAAACTGATATAGGCACGCGTATTCAAACACAGAGATTTGTAAACAGGCAGAATATGGCGCTGCGGTCGGCAACGCCTATATAAGACAACAAGTGTCCGGCGCAGTTGTTAGATCGGCTACTGCTGCTACAATGGTAGGTTATCAAGATTTAAGTAAGTTTGAACGTGATGTTACAGTTGGCGCACGAGCAATGTGACTCAGCGTCTCCAAGGTAGCGATGAAATGGGGATTTTCCCATACGACCATTTCACGAGTGTACCGTGAATATCAGAAATCCGGTAAAACACTAATTCTCAGACATCGCTGCCGCCGGAAAAACGTCCTGAAATAATGGGACCAACGACGGTTCAAATGGTTCAGATGGCTCTGAGCACTATGGTACTTAACATCTGACGTCATCAGTCCCCTAGACTTAGAACTACTTAAACCTAAGGACATCACACACATCCATGCCCGAGACAGGATTCGAACCTGAGACCATAGCAGCAGCGAGGTTCCGGACTGAAGCGCCTAGAACCCCTCGACCACAGCGCCCGGCTAACTGTGGTGCACCACTGGCAATAGATCACAGGGCGAACGACGGCTGCGGAGATGTGCACGGGTGAATAGTCGTGCAACTGTTGATTAAGTGATAGCCCAGATGTTCCAAAGGTCTATCAACAGTATCTTCTCAACGATCGTTCAGCAGACGTTGCTGTGTATGGGTCTCCGCAGAAGGCGCCTGGTCCATGCGCCCATGCCAACTGCTGTTCATCGGCGACGGAGGCTGGAATTTGCACGCGAACACCGCAACTGGACGACAACTGAGTTGCGGCAAGAGACCTTTTCAGATAAATCACGATTTGTGGTACATCGGACAGGTGGACGTTGGCGTGTACGGCGCGAAACGTCTGAAATCAGACACCCTGCAACATTCATTGGAAGGGTCGAGGCCGGAGGAGGGAGCGTTATGGTCTGGTGGCGTTCGCGGCACAGTATATCGAGACAAGTATGCGTCTATCGTTCCACCCCTACATGCAGTTTGTTTTTCCTCGGCACAATGGCACCTACCACTAGGATAACGCAAAGAGTCACGCAGCTCGCAGTGGACGTACGCGGTTCGAAGAGCACCAGGATGAGTGTATTGTACTCCCCAGGCCGCCAAACTCCCAGGATTTAAACCCAATCGAGTATCTGTGGGATCACTTCTATCGGGCTGTTCACGACATGGATCCTCCACCGAGAAGCCTGGCGCAGCTGGCCACGGCACTGGATCGGTATGGTGCTACATCCCTGTCGATACCTTCCAGAACCTCATTGACTATCTTCCTGCTCGTCTCACAGTAGTCCGCGCTGCAAAAGGTTGTTGTTCAGGCTTCTGACATGTCGACACATTAACATGACCGAACAGTGTTTTTGTATCCCGCCTGGATCGGCGGCGCGTGGATCTACACCTGTGCACTGCTTCTGCAAAATAGTCCGAGAGTGAAGGAAGCGAGTAGGAGCAGGAAATGGTGAAGTACTACTTTACTGCCTGTAGATTTTGCAAGTTTACTGAAAAAATATGAGTACATAAATGGTTACTTAACTTTGGCTGAGCGGGGCTGCTACAGTCGCAGGTTCGAATCCTGCCTCGGGCATGGGTGTGTGTGATGTCCTTAGGTTAGTTAGGTTTAAGTAGTTCTAAGTTCTAGGGGACTTATGACCTAAGATGTTGAGTCCCATAGTGCTCAGAGCCATTTGAACCATTTGAACTTTGGCTGAGGTGAGCACGTAGGTGCGAAGCCGTACAGGTATCAAAGCTAACAGATACTAGAAGTTACAAAGGCGAAATCTGTAGTGGCTCGCCCACTATGAAACAGAAACAATGTTGCTTGGTCGTCTACTCGTGATCAAATGGGGCTGAATCTGGAGCGGCGCTAGTCGAGCTCCACAGCGTCGGCTAGAGGGCGCAGAGGTCGGCGTTGTTCGTCCGCTCTCGTAGTGCCAACCTACTAAAGCTCACCTACGTTGTGGCATAGTAGCTATCGATACCACAAGTATATGTAGATTTATATGTAGAAGGGAAGATAAGAAAATAATTATTGGTTGTCGAATTAGTACATAAGCAATTCCGCCATTTGTCCGAGATGATTTAGCTGAGCCACGGAAAACAGCAATCAAGATGGTGGGTATAGGATTTGAAACCTGCTCCTGTCGAATACGAGTCTGGAGTCCTTCACTGCGCCGCTTATCCCAGAGACGAAAGCTTATCGGCCAAAATAATCCAAACGTACCTGTACTCTTGCACGTTCAGTCAGTAATAAATCAGCGCTCAACACTCGTTTCTCTTTACTTATTTATCTTTTGTGTCACGTAGGTATCGTTCAGCTGTCGTAAGAGCCTACCGTCCAGATGTCGAGCTTTCTTCATTGTATCGCATACCTTAGGGTTTCAGTTAAGTCAGCTCAAGTTCCTTCAGTCGGCTTTCTTAAAAATTAACCTGAGGTAGCACAAAATAAAACAGAGGATTCGCGTTTGAGAAGTAACTAAAACACTCATGAACCTTTGTTTAAGAACACTGAGGTGCATTAGGCACGATCCTGTCAGAGGTGGTATAGCTTTGCCTTCGTCTGAACAACGAACTGGCTCACCCAGTCAGTTATAAATGGACCTATTTGTAAACAAGGTATCTGAACCACAGAGAATAAGCAGACCACTGACTAGTATCAAGTCCACCCATTACATTAACTGCAACAAAATAAAAGCCTAAGAAACAACCAGGGATTCGAACCGCTGGCATTAGGACCTTTTTAATTTCATTTATTCATCTTTATTCATTGATCATCACCAAGGTTATTAATACGGGCCGTACGTCTAGATATTGTGAACAAACTGTACAGAGCGCATATAAACTATCGATATTATTTCTTAAAGCAGTTCTTAGATAGTCAGACTTTCGTCTCCTGCCAGCGGATTACGGTTGCGATTGCGTGTTGTTCTCCATACGTTTCTCTTAGGAAAGTTGAAACGACCCTTTCGTCCGCGCTTCGGAGCTTCCGTGGCGACACACGCGCGGCCACACCCACAATTCACTCACTGTTGCCAATGTGAGGGGCGCGAGAAAAATTATGTGGCATACTGCTCCACGGACGAAATCGGAAAGTTCACTAGCGGACCCCGATTACTTCTCTGGACGTTCACACTATCCACTTACTTCAAATACGGGTCGCCATCCGCGCTTTAACACGCGAGACAGACTTAAACATCTCATTTCTTAAAAATCAATGATCACAATTATTAAGTAATCCAATTACTTTCACAAAGATTCCAAGATGTCAAAAAAGGAAAAATCTTACAAAATACCACCGTCGAATTACCATGGGAACAAATGAAATTTGTTGGTAACTTTTCCAAGTCTGTCTCCCCCTGTGCAGGAATCGCGAAAACAGAGAGCGTAATGGTCGTGGGCTCCGTGACATATGGAAGTTTGGGTCGGTTCTGTAGGCGCGCACGGATAACCGAAGCGATTAAGGCGACCGCTCGCGATAACCGAGAAGCTCTGGTTCGAATCCCGGTCCGGCACAGATTTTCATGTGCCATAAACAGTCAATGTCACTCCAGATTCGCAAAATGAGAATCAATTTTTTAAAAGCTGTCACTTCTATGCGACACCACCTTCGGCTATCTAATGGTTGCTCGCTCTGCTCTGAGACCTCTTTTTACCAAACAAGTCGACGCTCACTGATCCGCAGCACTCGCGGAGAAACACAGGATGCTTACAGCGCTTCTGTAAAATGCTGCCTTCTGGCAGGACTTTAAAAACATTTTCTGCAATGAATGTTGGAAACACTGGCCCTCACATCTACATCTGCACTTACATTCCTCAAGCAAAGAACAATTGCTGGTAAGCCTCCATGTAGGCTCCAATCTCTCACATACACGGGTGAAAGCAATATATTCTTTGATTCTTCTAGGAAAGTACACTCACGGTAACAGTAAACTCTACCCTGATGCAGAACACCTCTCTTTCAGCGTCTGTCATTGGTGTCAGTTGAGCCGGCCGCGGTGGTCTCGCGGTTCTAGGCGCGCAGTCCGGAACCGTGCGACTGCTACGGTCGCAGGTTCGAATCCTGCCTCGGGCATGGATGTGTGTGATGTCCTTAGGTTAGTTAGGTTTAAGTAGTTCTAAGTTCTAGGGGACTGATGACCACAGCTGTTAAGTCCCATAGTGCCCAGAGCCATTTGAACCATTTTGTCAGTTGATCGCTTCCGTGACGCTTTCGTGCTTACTAAATGAGGCAGGAAAATCACCTCTTCAGTTGTAAGGCTTTTACTTTTAAATATCACGACCGGTTTTGGGTTAACAAATGCCCATCATCAGGTGCAATTAGTCCGGTGCTGCGAGCCCGCTTGCCGCGGAGTCCTCTGCGCTCGCTTGTGGTGGTCGCCTCCGCTCTACCATTCTCGCGGCACGCGGGTTCGCAGCACTCGACTAATTGCACCTGATGATGGGCATTTGTTAGCTCAAAACCGGTGATGGCATTTAAAAATTAAAAGCCTTAGAACTGAAGCGGTGATTTTCGTGTCTGTTACAGTGCTCAGTTACGGACGTTCCCCCAAAAGGATTGTGCACTTACTAAATAAGCCTGTAACGAAATGTTCTGTTCTTCTTTTGATCCTCTCTATTTCATCTATCAGTTCCATCTGGTACGGTCCCATGCTGACAAAGAACATCCAAGTGTTGGTCGAGCGAGGGTTTTGTAAGCTACCTCCGTTGCTGGCGGAATACATATCCTGAGGATCTTCCAAAGAGTCTCAATCTGGCATCTGCCACTCCTGCGATCAGTCTTATGTGGTTTTTCCACTTTAAATCGCTCCGTAAGCATATTCTTAGATATTTTATGGAAGAAACTGCTTCCAGTGTTTGTTCTCCAATCGTGTAATCATACAGTGCCCGCCCCTGGTAGCTGAGTGGTCAGCACGACGGAATGTCACACCTAACGGCCCGGGTTAGACTCCCGGCTGGGTCGGAGATTTCCTCAGTTCAGGCACTTGGTATTGTGTTGCCCGTATCATCATCATTTCATCCCTATCGACACGCAAGTCGCCGCAGTGGCGTCAACTCGAAAGACTTGCACCAGGCGAACGGTCTACCCGACGGGACGCCCTAGCCACACGGCATTTCCATTTCCATCATACAGTAATGGATTTTTCTGTCTATATATACGCAGTACGTTATATTTATTGATGTTTAGGGGCAATTCGCATTACCTGCATCACGCGTTGATCGTCTGCAGGCCTTCCCGAATTTCGTTGCAATTTTCTAGCGTTGCGACTTCTCTGTATATAACATCATCTTCTGCAGAAAAGTCTCATGGAACTTCCGAAGTTATCTGCTAGATCATTTCTATATACTGTGGAAAGTAATGGACTTATAGCATTCCCTTGGTGTATGCCAAAGTTACTTTTGCGTCTGAAGACTTCTCTCCATTGAGAATGACACGCTGTGTTCTGTTTGCTAGAAACTGTTCAGTCTAATCACACAGTTGATCTGATGTTCCATACGCTCTTACTTTCGTCATTAGGCGGCTGTGTAGAATTATATCGAACGCCTTACGGAAGTCAAAGAACACGACATCCATACGGGGTGATCAAAAAGTTTCCGTTCGAAGGGAGTACATGAATCGGTATGGCAATCAGGCAAAATCGCCCATGACCACTGAGGCTACCATCCCACTGACACATCAGGTTGAAGATAACCGTTTGGTAAAACACCGTGTCTGTTGCCTGAAGAAGTCAGTTCAAATGGTTCAAATGGCTCTGAGCACTATGGGACTCAACTGCTGAGGTCATTAGTCCCCTAGAACTTAGAACTAGTTAAACCTAACTAACCTAAGGACATCACAAACATCCATGCCCGAGGCAGGATTCGAACCTGCGACCATAGCGGTCTTGCGGTTCCAGACTGCAGCGCCTTTAACCGCACGGCCAATTCGGCCGGCGAAGAAGTCAGTAGCTGCCTGCTACACATCCTCGTCCGACAGGAATCGTCGACCCCTGAAGGCCATTTTTAAGGGACCGAAGGCGTGATGATCGCATGGGCAGAGATCAGGGCGCGTGCTTAAGTTCTGTCACTTGAGTTGGCGTAACTTCTGCGTGACTGTATTTGCGACATGAGGTGTGTTATCATGAAGCAGCAGCATCCCTTGATGCTCCATTCAACAACGGTGGTTTTCGAGAGACGTTCTACCCCATACACATTCTTCGTTCTGCGATGGACGTCTACCGGTGTTCGTGCTTCGACAGCCAAGAAAAGAATTACAGTTCGTTGGCCCTGTTTGAACGCATTTGGCAATAACGTCGCCATAGTTCACGTTTCCGCGTTTACCGCACGCACGCCGGAAAGACACGAATGCCACACTAATCCCCTGTTTACGTGTAGTGCTTTTATAGCCATATCGGAGTCGAGCAGCGTTGCCTATACGCTGCAGCAACACTCTAAAACCGAAACTCTTTGAGCGCCCCTTATACATTAAAGTCGGCAAAGATATCTTTTAATACGAGTCGTCAAGAGACAATAAAACACAAGCAACGTCCTGTTTATTTACTAGTATCTGCTACGAAACCATTCCCGATAGTTTCAAATAGCTGTACCTCGGTAACCATTTATAGCAGAGAAAGTGTTTCATATTCTCGCTGCAGAATGGTCCATACGAGGAATTATCATGAAGTGTTGATTATTACCTCGAAAAATTTAATTTGCGACCATGAAACATGGTCAAAGTGTTAAGAATTCTCTACAGACTCTTAGTTCAATGTGACACATTTTTGACGGCGATAGATAACTTGGTAGAGACCTTGATTGTGAAAGTCTACATTTCAGCTGGTCAGAAAACGTTCCACGTGGAATTCTTGAACATATTCACAGTTTGAATATAATAAATTTC
The DNA here is from genome assembly GCF_021461395.2 of Schistocerca americana. Classification (NCBI taxonomy): domain Eukaryota; kingdom Metazoa; phylum Arthropoda; class Insecta; order Orthoptera; family Acrididae; genus Schistocerca; species Schistocerca americana. The sequence continues at coordinate 663,894,597 of NC_060130.1, forward strand.
CTTGAGCCGGAGAAGCTTCTGTCCACGAATCAGCACGGTTTTAGGAAGTATCGGCTGTTCGAAACTCAGCTTGCCCTTTTCTCACATGATATCCTGCAAGCTATGGGTGAAGAGCAACAGGCGTATTCCGTATTCATAGATTTCCGAAAAGTATTTGACAGAGAGCCCCATTGCAGACTCCTGACAAAGGTACGAGCATACGGAAAAGGTTCCCAGATTTAAGAGTGGCTCGAATGTTTCTTAAGTAACAAAATTCAGTACCTTGTTTCTTGACGGCGACTGTTCATTAGAGGCAAGTGTATTGTCAGGAGTGCTATCATCCCCTACATACACAAATGATCTGACGGACAGGGTGAGCAGCAGCATACGGCTGTTTGCTTATGATCCTGTGGTGTACGAGAAGATGTTGTCGTTGAGTGATTTTAGGTGAACACAGGATGAATTAAACAAAATTTCTAGTTGGTTTCATGAATGGTAACTTGCTCTAAATGTAGAAAAATGTAACATAATGCAGATGAATACGAAAAACAAACTCTTAATGTTCGAATACAGCACTAGTAGTGCCCAGTTGACACAGTTGCGTCGATTAAATATCACGGCGTAACGGCATGAAATGGAATGAGCATGTAGGAATTGTAGTAGGGAAGGCGAATGGTCGACTTCGGTTTATTAGGAGGCTTTTAGCAAAGTGTGGTTCATCTATAAAGGAGACCACATATAGGACGCTAGTGTACCCTTCCTTGAGTATTCGAATATTTGGGATCCCCACCAGGTCGGATTAAAGGAAGACATGGAAGAAATTCAGAGGCAGGCTGCTAAATTGGTTACCGGTAGGCTCGAACAACTAACAGCTATTACGGAGATGCTTCGGGTACTCAAATGGGGATCCCTGGAGGGAAGATGAGGTCCTTTTAGAGGATCGCTATTGAAGAAATTTAGAGGACCGTAGTTGACTGTAGAACGATTCTGCTGCCGTCAACGTACATTTCGAGTAAGGACCACGAAGATAAGATAAGAGACATTAGGGCTCGTGTGGAGGCACATAGACAGTCACTTTTCCCTCTCTCTGTTTGCGAGTCGAACAGGAAAGGAAATGACGAGTAGTGGTGCAGGGTACCCTACGCCACGCACCATACAGTGACTTGCGGAGTGTGTGTGTAAGCGTAGATGTAGACGTAGAATCACGTCATCGTCATTCTGGATATGCGCGCAACGCAGTAGTTCCCATTTCCGAGGAAAGAGGAAGAAATCACTAGATGCCATTTTAGAAGAATACGAGTGGGGGAAAGGGGTAGGGGAGGCTGAGACAATATTTCATAGCCCAAAGAAGCAACATGTGCCACCGTGTCCTGAGCAGAATGAACTGTGGTATCGTTGTGGAGCAAAAACATCCCATTGAACAGCTTACGTCGACACTTCGTCTTGACCTCCCTACATTGGTCATTACAGCCTCCGGTAGATGCTGTCAAAATATTTCACGAGCATACTCCTGTGACAATCTGACCCTAACGAACACAGTCTGTTGGCATCATACCATGGTAGTCCCAAAAGATATTCTGCATCAGCTTGCCCAACAATTGTTGGGTCTCCGCCTTTTCCGGCGGTGGTGAATCCACATGTTTCCACTGCTTGCTTTCCTCCTTTGTCTCGGAATCATAGCGATACACCGTGGACTCACCCGTCGTGATAAGTAGGATGACGTAGCTTCAACATTTACGCTGCTGCCTCGGTTTGTCGGAGTTTTTGAAACGGTATGATCGGTCGTCGAACCCACCGGACGACAAACTTCGACGTGTTGAAAATGTCTTGCAAGATGTTGATATGTGATCCATGACGGACTTTCGTTTTTTAGACTATCGGCTCTATCGTGATGCGCTTGTCTTAGAGCATCAGGACACACTTCTCTTGCGATTACCGGTTCTTCACAGGGAGATGTTGTGTCTACATCCACATGTACATCTACATACATACTCAGCAAGCCATCATATGGGATGTTGCAGAGGGTATCCTGTACCACTACTAGTCTTTTACTTTCCGGTTCCACTAGCAAATAGAGCGAGCGAGAAACTACTGTCTATATGCCTCCGTACGAGCCCTTATTTCTATTATCTGCATCCTTACACGAAAAGTATGTTATCGGCTGTAGAATCGTTCCGCAGTCAGCTTCAAATGCCGGGTCTCTAAATTTTCTCAGTATTATTACTCGGAAAGAACGTCGCCTTCCCTCCAGGGATTCCCATTTTAGTTCTCGCAGCATCTCCGTAATATTGGCGTGTTGTTCGAACCTACCAGTAACAAATCTAGTAGCCCGCTTCGGAATTGCTTCGGTGTCTTCCTTGAACCCGAGGTGGTGTGAATCCCAAACTGTCGAGCGGTACCTATGATGGGTCGTAATAGCGTCCCACATGCGGTCTCCTTTACAGACTGATTTGGTTGGGAGCAGGATACAGGGGCTGCTGGAGTGGAAAGCTGAGCAACAAATTGACGATAGAATATAAAATTTAATTTATTACGCAAGAAAATTCATGCAAGGTACTGGTAACAACATATTGACATATAACTTGTTCAATTTAAATGTACATCAGCTGATTTAACATGAATCATCAACAACTTGTCTAACATCAAACAATCTGCAGATATGAGATTTAAACCTTTCCCAAAATTTTAATGCTTGTAAAATGTTATTACGAAACACAGAAAATTACCAAACTGGTCACTGTATTCAAACCTTACATAACCTAATGGGCACAATGGCTTACAGGAAATAATATCACAGACGTATACCAATATCTGCCCACTACACCATTGTCTTACGTGACCTTGTGTGCCACAATTATCCACAGAACCAAATCATATAGTCAAATGGTAAATATTACCCACAATGGTGCTTGCGTTATAATCTTACGTAGCACGCCGATTTACCAAGACAATGCAATTAATGCCAAGTACAGTCTGGTCCAGAATAACGAGTGGCCTACCACTGCTTAAACTACTCAGAATCAGTAATGAACTGTTTTACAAGGCAAACACATTCAGTTCAGACAAGTTAACTAGACAGTACCTCCATTTGAATTTTACCACAGAAGTCCATCAATAGTCATAGGCCAGACGGTGATTCGAAAAGGATTGATAACGAGTTACCGCACTGTTGGCGGTTGGCACTAAACCCCTGGCGTGCGATAGATGTGTGGGCCAGAAACCCCGTTGCAACAGGAGTCGTTAACAACAGTATTCCCAGAACTCTTTCTAAAACCACACAGTGAAATGACGTCAAAGGGGTTTCCAAATCAGTTTAACACTCAACAGTAGTGAGTAAGATGGCTCAAATGGCTCTGAGCACTATGGGACTTAACATCAGTGGTCATCAGTCCCCTAGAACTTAGAACTACTTAAACCTAACTAACCTAATGACATCACACACATCCATGCCCGAGGCAGGATTCGAACCTGCGACCGTAGCAGTCGCGCAGCTCCGGACTGAGCGCCTGGTGAGTAAGAGATAAGGACAAAAAAACAAACACACACGGCACTTACAATTAGCCTTGAATTATTCCTAGCCGTGGTTAAGACTGAATTAATTTTAATTCAACAGGTAAACAGTTGTGTCACAGTAGACTTAAACTTTACTTGACTAGCGTCACAATTTGGGCGTCCCTTAACTGACATAAGTTCAGTAACAAACTGAAATGCAATTTAAAGACACTCAAGTAAGGGTATTGTGAAACACTTCATCAACAATTTAAGCAAACACGCCCAACATAGGCACTCCAGTCCATACGTAAATCAACCAGGGCACAAGTCAGTATTTCGACACGCGACGTGGGAACACTCACTGCTCAGCAGCGCAAGCCAGAATACGACAGAAAGAAGTCTCGCTGTAACTCCACCAGATGAAGATGCACCAAACTAACAGCTCACCTTTAACAATATTAACCAAATGCCGCTATTAAGGTAATGGCCAGAATAACACCAGCCCGTAGCCACAGCGTGAGAAAGGTTGAACTCGTAAACAGAACGAACGACAGCGAGTCACTGCAGCATCTCCAGTTCCGCTGCTCGGCCCATTCCAATGCAGCTGCCACACTCACACCACTTGCCGACGCGACTTCCGTGATCTTCCGGCGTCTCTCCGCCCAGGCCCGCTCGTCTCTCTCTGCCCGAGACTCCCTTTCGGCTTCCCGCACGGAATCCCAGAGGGCGCACCAACCCGCTCACCGCAAAGCGAATCGCAAGAGATCGAACACACTACACCGGAACAATCAAATCGCATGAGCACACGGCACACAGATGACCCACACTTTCCTAAAATTCTTCGCCATTCAGGTTTTTTTACCGCTCTAGAAGCGTCTGCACCACCTGACCACCGTGTCGTTGGTACATTGTTGCTGCACACTTGCATCATCTTAACATGGATTGTTGCAGCGTTGATCTCCTTCAAATGCAGTAATCAAATTACTGCATGATACTTAACCTTATCGTCTCTCTCCGTAGCTGAGTGGTCAGCGCGGCTGGCTACCACGTGAAGGACACGTCTCTTATTCTCGCTACTGCCGTACCAAGGATTTTTCCTTGGCGGTAGGACTAGAACAGGGTGCACCCAGCCTCGTGATGCCAGCTGAGGAGCTGCTTGACCGAGCAGTAGCGGCTCCTAGTCACGAAAACTGATAACGCCCGGGAGAGCGCCGTGCTTACCCCACGCCTCTCCATATCGCATTAAGTGCTGTCGTTGGTAAAGGACGACACGGCGGTCGGCCGGTACAGGACCTGCGGACGAAGTTTATGATACGTTTACTTTAGTTTACCAAAGGGCTGCGCCATTTTGTTTTGGGTCCTCCAGCGGCGGCATGTGGTACTGTGGCACGAGAGTTCCAGTGTGTACCAGGCCTACTGAGATGTACCTGCAAATAAACAAAAAATTCTTTATTTAACGTATTTTTTCGATATTATAATGAAAACTTCATGACTATCTCTCGCACTATCTCCTCTTAAAGTATGCCGTATTTCTCTTGAAACAGTCCACAGGGTAAAAATATTATGAATTGGCTGCAACAGGTTATTTATCGAGTTTCACATAACCAGTTTTCTTGCACTTTAAAGCAGATCGCAGAAGTTTAGGAAGAGGGATGAGGGGGCGACGGCCTGGTGTTGCAATGCACGACGCAAGCGTTACGTCGCAAAATATCGTCGAGAAAATAACGTTAGTATCGCGGGATCTCACTCAGCGCCATCACGTTCTGTTCGCTGGACTCTCGATCTGATATAACGGCACAGGGCTCTGTGTCCGTCATCTCCGCGATGGCTCGCCAACATCTAGGAGCCCGAAAGAAAACCAGTATAACTTAAAATCAGTCACGCGTAGCACACGTTCGACGTCGGATTTTAGTTCCACGAACGAGAGACTAACAGGCTGGTAATACTTATGATGTGGTGTTCGATGTTTATCCAATGAAAGTGTTATAATGCCTGCTTTGATAAAACTTCATTTTTAATTCCAACTGGTTCTTCCCAAGTACATTTTCTTTTTACTCTCGTCTGGAAGAATGTGGAAGGGAGTAACAAGTTGTTCTTATTGGCAGATTCTTCTAACGTAAGACCTCTGATGTTCCTGGTATCGTAGCTGAGGTTTTCGTTTGAGTAACGATTTCTTAGTTTGTGTCCTACTATTGCACTAAAATCTTAAAGCACTTCAGAATTGCAAGTGTTCACAGACTCTCAACATGCAAAGTAAAAACTACAAAATACAGGCTCGTCAGTAAGAAAGTCAGAAATGTAGATTATTAGAAATTGTTTAAGATTGTGATGGTATACCAGATTAAATTAAGCAACAAGTTGAGCATCTTACAATCTATATATTATATGGTTGTAGACGGAAGGGGTGATTATTTATCAAGCATCTTACAATCGATAGTTTATATGCACATGGATGGAAGGATGGTTATTTAACAAAGACACCTCCCGCCGGAGGTCCGAGTCCTCCCTCGGGCATGGGTGTGTGTGCTGTCTTTAGCGTAAGTTAGTTTAAGTTACTTTCAGTAGTGTGTAAGTCTAGAGACCGATGACCTTAGCGGTTTGGTTCCTTAGAAAATCACACATATTTGAACACATTAACAAAGGCACACGCAAACAGCAACAGGTGTATCAGGTGCAAAGAAAGAAAAAGAAAGAAGAAAATATCAAATGAAACGAAGCAGCTGTTAAGCAAAAGACGCAAGGTCCAAGCATTCAATAACAAATGCGTGACAGAACGTGGAGTAATAAACATAACTAGTTGTAAATTTCCTCGAAAGGATGTGAGAACATATAAAGAAAATATGGTGAAAGCAGTGACTGAAACCAACAAAAGTATGAAGACGCAAAACAAAAGATTTGCTGGGTGGGTGCCATATTTCACCGGCCAGGATGGCAGCAAGCGCAGTAAAAAGCCACAGAGAAAGCTTTACAACAATTTCAAGGTTTTTTTAAATACTTGTGTAGTTTAAGGGATTTATCATGAAAACAAATAGATTATATTAAAAATTCCAAATGGGTTCTATCAAGTCATTCCGGATATGAAGAAACAGGCTACAACAGATCCAGTGTTTCGCTTGGAATGATTAAAGGTACACGAAATGTTTTTACAAATGAACTTGCAAAATTATTTACAGTATGTTTGCGAAACGAGACAATTTCTTCAAACCTGGACTGGACCATCGTCATAATAATTTTCATTCATAAGAGACAGACAAGTCCTAAAAACCTGTAGGCACAACGGTCCGTAATTTATAAGATATTCACCGAAATCGTTTCCAAACACACAAAAACATTATGTTTGAATCAGAAAAACCATAACGTAAGCTTTATGATCAGTGAATGAAAATTGTCACATAGATTCATTGATCTGAAATATATTTTGACTCAGTTTCAGCAATGTTTGCCAACAACATTTGAGAAACAAGGCATTGATTCAACTCATATTAGTGTACTGAAAAATACATTCGTCAAAGTTACAGCTTTGATTAGACTTCAACGGGACAGTGAGAAATTTAGAGTTGAAAGGTTAGTCAGACAGGAACATTCCGTAACACTAAAACTGTTCTCAGTAGTCCTAGAGGTAGTTTTCGGATTCTTAAACTAGGAAGATGAATGATACATATATTTCGCTTTTCGTTGTCCGACACTCTGACGTGCTGTTGTGTTCCGTTAGGTAGTGCTCATACGGCAGCTTCGGCTTTTCAATTTGTGACGTTTGTCTGTAGTATCGCCTTCAGCGCCGTCTGGAAGACAACACAATTAGTTCTTATTTTTCTTGTTTATATTTTATGAGTATCGTAGTTTTAGTAGTGTGTATTTAAGAATGGAAATCAAGAAGGAAGTGCTCGGATTAGAAAGGGTATAAAGTCAGGTATATAATCTTTCGCCCCTATTATTCAATTTATACATCGAAGAAGAAATGACGGAAATAAAAGAAAGATTCAGGAGTGGAACTGAAGTTCAGTTTGAAATGATTCCTGTGAAAGGATTCACGGATGATAGTGAAAGGGAGAAAGAATTGCAGGACCTGTTAAATGGAATAAACCGTGCAACGCGCACACGCTACAGAATGAGAGCAAACCGAAAGAAAACGAAAGTAATGTGGAGTAGCAGAAATGAGATTAGTGATAAACGTAACATCAAAATTAGTGACCACGGAGAAGACGAAGTAAAGAAATTCTACTACCTTCGAAGCAAAATAACGCGTGACTGACCAAACAAAGACGACTTAAAAACAGACTAGCAAGGCAAAGAAAGCATTCCTGGTCAAAATTAGGCTATTAGTATCAAAGATCGGCATTAATTTGAGGAAGAAATTTCTCAGGATGTACGTTTGGAGCGTTGTATGGAAATGAATGATGGACTGTGGGAAAACCGGAAAAGAAGAGAATCGAAGAGTTTGAGATGTGCTCCCATAGAAGGATGTTGGATATTAAGTGGACTGATAAGATAAGAAACGGGGAGGTTCTCCGCACAGTTCTCGAGGAGGGCAAAATGTGGAAAACATTGACAAGAAAAAAAGCAATGTGATATCACATGTATTAAGATACCAAAGAATACCTTCCATGGAACTTGAGAGACCTGTGGAGGGCAAACACTGCAGGGGAAGACAGTGATTTGAGCCAACAAATAATCCAGGATGTCAGGTGCAAGGGCTACTCTGAGATGAAGAAGTTGGGACAGGAGAAGAATTCATGACTGGGTGCATCAAACAAGGCAGAAGAATGGTGAGAAAAAAATTACGCCGACTGCCGGGCACATTCGGGTAGTTTGAACTTGTAGATCAGCCATTCAGTGTTCGCATTTTGTTGAAGAAGGAAAAGGAAGATTGCGTTTAACGTCCCGCCGACACTGAGGTTATTAGAGACGGAGTACAAGCTCGGATTAAGTCATGGATGGGGAAAGAAATCGGCCTTGATCTTTAAAAGGAATCATTCCAGCATTTTCCTGGAGAGATTTAGGGAAATCAAGGATAACCTAAATCTGGATCGCCGGACGGGGGTTTGAACCGTCGTCCTCCCGAATGCGAATCCAGTGTGCTAACCACTGCGCCACCTCACTCGGTCTGCTTGTGTGATGTGCACTCGTGTTCAGTGATGGGTGTTTATGTAACGGCTTGCGCTTTTTATTTTGTGATACTGTTTAGAAGTATGGCCTTCAGTGCCGTCTAAAAGACACCACTGTTAGTTTTTGTTTTTATTTTGTAGCTGTTAGAAATGGATAGAGACTGTTGTTTCTTGTGCACAAGGTGAATTGGCCAGAAATAGCTAGGAGCTGCACTGGTCACGGTCGATAGGCTTCCGATGGCTGGTCTAAGACGCAGCGACGTTGGGGCCCGAGTGGCGAAACCTGCGACTCCTTGTTGCCTTTGGAAGTCCCTGGCAACACCGATTGCACTGAGCCTTCAGATGCGTAACATCTGACTGGTTTGTGCTCACTGGAGAGTCAGTAGCAAACGGTGGTGGGCTCACTTATCTCGGGCCGGATAGCGAATGTGGGATTTGGCCGAACAGCTGTCCATTTACGCTTTACAAATAGGTATCAGATGCTGCCCTTTGTTTATAACCTAGCTGAGCTAGAAAGGGATGCCTCATTTTTTGGCCAGTGACCGATATCCGTGATACATCTGGACAATCTCAGAGGATGGGTTTGTTGGTCATTAGAAGTTTCATCGTTAGGCAGGTAATGGAGGCCCTCAGTGAAGAAGCGGACACGTTGGGAAAGAAGGGCAATGTGTTTTTGGTACGCTTATCGGGAGGTCTCGTTCAAGATGTGACGGAAGCTCTGCCAACGGATATTGAATGCAGTGGCTGTAACCGGCTGCAAATAGTAGGTCATGCCAGTACGAATGCGCTTGCTGCATAGGTTCTGAGGCAATCCTCAGTTCCTTTAGAGTTTAGACGGTTGGCTGATTTTTTTACCACAGCTAGGTGGAATCACAGCTCTCTGTTTTCAGCATCGTACACTTCATCGATCGCGGTGTCTTGGTTTGATTCGTATGATGTTGTTTTGTATACCTTATCTAAAAGTTACTTCGAGCAGATAGAGAACAGAGTCGTGAGGAGAATGTCTTACACCGTCCAGCAACTAAAAAAAATGGTTCAAATGGCTCTGAGCACTATGCGACTTAATTTCTGAGGTCATCAGTCGCCTAGAACTCAGAACTAATTAAACCTAACTAACCTAAGGACATCACACACATCCATGCCCGAGGCAGGATTCGAACCTGCGACCGTAGCGGTCGCTCGGTTCCAGACTGTAGCGCCCACAACCGCACGGCCACTTCGGCCGGCCAGCAACTAAATGACCAGAGCTTTTCGATATAGTTGATGCAGAGGAGGATACTAGGTTAGGTTAGTGTTGTTTAACGTCCCGTCGACAACGAGGTCATTAGAGACGGAGCGCAAGCTCGGGTTAGGGAAGGATGGGGAAGGATATCGGCCGTGCCCTTTCAAAGGAACCATCCCGGCATTTGCCTGAAACGAGTTAGGGAAATCACGGAAAACCTAAATCAGGATGGCTGGAGACGGGATTGAACCGTCGTCCTCCCGAATGCGAGTCCAGTGTGCTAACCACTGCGCCACCTCGCTCGGTGAGAATACTAGTGATCACAGGACTGTTTTACCATTGTTGACCAAAGGTGTTACAAGAAATGTTAAGAAGGGTATGAAAATATTTTGGCTTAGCAAGTGTGGTAGGGAACAAGCTGCTAGGTACCTGAGTAGTCAACATTAAATATTAAGTTGTGAGGACGAAGATGTAGGCGAAAATGGACAAAATTCAGAAGCATTGCACATTACACCTTGTGTTAGTCAAGGTTTTGAGAGGTGTAAAGACTCACTGTGGTACAAGTACGGCAGTCGTGCGAGGAAGTTCCTACCTAAACGAAGAGACAGGTTTAAGCCAAATCAAAGTTTAGTTAGCAAACAAAAGCTGGACGAAGTCAAAGTGAGCGTATGGAGAGAAATGCGAGCAGCGTTCCATGAATTCGAAAGTAAAATTTAGTAACCGATCTGACTAAAACTCCTAGGAAGTTTTGGTGTGACATAAAGTCAGTAAGCGGATTGGAATCATGTATTCAGTCGCTCAATCTCCATTATGGCACCGAAACCGAAGATGACAAAGAGAAAGTCGAAGTACTGAATTCAGTATTCAGAAATTATTTGACCACAGATGATCGAAATACCATTCTGCCTTTGAAGAAGGATCCAAGTAAATTTTACAAGTCAGATCAGACTGTGGACATACTTCCCGTCAGCACAATCGGAGTCGAGTGTAGCATTGCAACGAACTTCTATCTCAACAATAGTCTGATTCATACTAATTACGGCTTCTTCCCCTCAGTTGCAACGGGGCATAAGATTGTTGAGACCCCTGCCAATGCAGTATACCTTCCAGTGACAGCTCACACATTGGATTATTTGGAACTGCGTATTGTGGACTAGAATAACCAACTTGTTGACTTTCGTGGCGAGGAAATCATTGTACGATTACATCTAAGGCAGGATGGTCGTACGGTATAAAACAAGTGCACGCAATCCACACTCTGTCACTTCGCTACCGAATAGCAAAGTGATAAGACGTGCGAACTACGAGTTTCTTAAATCAGTTGGCTTGAAACCGCGCAATGACGTCCTCACTCAATATAACCAGTCCGATAGAGTATGATGAGAGAATTATACGTTAGGAATACTTCTCTCATAAACCTTACGCTTCAACCACATTTAACAAGAACGATGAAATAAGAATTGTCATCCAACACCAAAACGCACTCACGTTTCTATGCAAGAGTTTCTTGTATCTAGAGGGGTCATTCAAGAAAACCGACGGCAGCGATACAGTGGGATCCAAGCTTACACGTAACGCTTTAGCATTCCTGTTCCAAGAGATACGCTGTGAACTCAATGGGTCTGAGACCGACCGTACACGCAGTGTCAGCATAACATTAATCCTTAAAACGTACGTCTCTGCATCACCCGCGGATTTGCATAGTTTAGAAAATGCGGGATGGTTCATAAAAGATCCAGAGGATAGAACAGTTGCAGAGTACAAGCGATTTACTCCATGCATACCTCTAAAAATGCTTATGGGGTACTTTGAGGACATGAGGCAGGTTATTATGAACGCTACTAGGAACTCATTCTGGTGCGGAATGCGACGGACAATACCCCATACATTCAAGGAGCTCAAGAGGAGAATATGATCACAATCAGCAAGATAATATGGTAAATGCCTCACATCAGTGTATCCGACGAGGAGCGTTTGAAACTTTTAAAAGTCCTGAATTCTGGTACATTTTTGTCACTGACATTTCGCTCGTGGGAGGTTTTCGAATACCCAGTGTTACCGACTGTGAACAGACAAACATAGGCTATTAAAACCTCTTCGGAGCTAGAGACACCTAGATTAATCATACTTGCGTTTCAGACTGATAGAAGAGGTAATATAGCAAATGATTCCACCGTGTTCGACATCTGCAAGTCAACTAATGCCAAAGACTACCTCAATGCAGAATTCTACCCATATGACAGTATACATCTGCAGTGGAATCAAAATGTATACAGTCTAGCTTATGACATGTACGCAAGGTTTCGTACTTCTTACTATGAAACAGCCGAAGGAGAGAGAGGAGGGTGTCTACTCAGTCCACGTAAGTTCAAGGAGCTTTCGCTGATCGTCGTAATAGACTGCTCAAAACAGAACAGGATAGTTAAGTCTGGACCTATAGATGTGCGAATTGAATTTGAATCTTTGACAAATTTCCCAGAACACACTGCTGTGTATGCTCTAGTTGTACATGACTGTGTGATCAACTACTGCCCACTCACCGGTGTTGTGCAACGAGCTGTATACATTAATAAGTGCTGCAACTTACCTAGAGCATTTCACAATGACGTCTAAAGCTGTGAACACCATTGCGGATGCTCAGGGTTTCTGTGCTGGTGAACGTAGACAGCTCACATTCAAAGATGTTGCATTTGTAGAGTACACACAAGATGCTGGAATAATAGGGACATTCTCAGCAAACATTGCGTCACCTAGGTCTTTCAAGTATGTGAAGTGTGCTAAGACATGGAAGAGTGCAAAGTGGTTAACACATTTCTACCATGAAATTCAGTGGGATGATCCTGGCAGACCCTATAAAGATATGTTGACGGCGCTTAAATTATTCGATCACGTGGATACTATTATCTACGTAAAGGGGAAGGAGAAGATCTTACGGATGCGCCGAACGTTTAAGTTTGCTGCTATTAAAGACCTGGAATTCTACGGGTGTCCTTTTCTCCATCGAATCAAGAACATGGATGAAAAAAGTGTTGCTGTGTCTTCATATGAAGTGTAAAATTACTTTTAAGTTGGATGAAAAATAAATGAAGTTTTGCCTCACAACCTCTGTGTTCTTCTTTCTCAACCCTGTTCCCGCTGTGACAGGGTACAGTTTTTTAACCACGTGCTATGTCTGTAGTTTTCTTCAATGACAGGAGATATAATTTTAGACATGCCTGCTACAAATCTTTGGAAGCGGACACTGTCACATGCCTCCTGCTCCCATAACCCAATTTGTGCTGCACGATAAGCGTAATTCCATGTAACCACTCTACAGATTTTGTTACCTCCCATCTTAAACTTCACCTCCTTAGTAGCACTCATCTTCAGCAAAAGTAATGTCATTTGAGACATGCACAGCTTTTTATATATATAAACATATATAATGCTATAGGGTATATGGTTTTTTGTAAATAACAACAAAGATGTATGGTGTCTAATTTTTTCTTGGTTTATTCAGTTCACACAAATACAGTATAGTTATTGAGGTACAATATAATTCTTGAGGTACAAATTAACTCTGCTATTCAAATGCAGAAATGCTTTTAACTTACACGCTACACCTGTAACACTGGTACGAAATTTTTTTACATAAATGTATGCTAAGAACTAATGCGGAGATACTTTCTTTACTACTATAACTAAATTCCACAGCCCCCCAATAGCAGGGCTTTTACAATAATTTTGATGGACTGCGCACGTTTAGAATCTAATTTCAACAGTCCACAATAGCAAAGGTTTTTAAAATAACAATTCTGATGGACTGTGAGCTATATGCACTTACAAACTATTCTGACTTGAATGGCTAACAAGAGGTGAAAAACTTAAAAGGTATTCTATTTACAACACGCACATGGTGCATAAATATATATTTTTTTCTATTTCTTGTTTTCTTATATATTTTTTTATTTCTTTCACACACATGATGTGTATATATAAACATGAATTTTGTTTTGTTCTTTTTTCCGTTTTATCCTTTCTTTTCCACACATTCTCTCTCTCTCTCTCTCTCTCTCTCTCTCTCTATAAATATAAATATATATATATATATATATATATATATATATATATATATATATATATATATATACGACACACACACAAAGTTACTTACACTATGATGAAATGGTCATTCTACTACTCTGCAGACTCTCTCTCTCTCTCTCTCTCTCTCTCTCTCTCTCTCTCTCTCCACTATCACTCAAACAGAGTCCCCCACCCTTTCTTCTCTCGCTACAAGTGAGTGGTCTGAGTACGGGCGAATTTCAGTCCCGTCATCACAAATTACCCTTTTACAGTCATGAGGCAGCAGACCGATTTTAGACTGTATTACACTGTACACCTCATGTCTTCTCGATCGAATACTGGTCTGCCGTACCATATGCGGTGGTTGCGGTGCAGAACCACGGACACCACTGTACAGACATCACAAATAGTCTTCGATGGAGAGGGCTCTCGATGCCATGCAACGCACACCCTTAGCCTGCCTCTGGGTGGCACCTTCCAATGTGCGATACACATACATTTTTGAGCGTAGACCTACAAACTCCACAATCGGCAATCCATTCGACTCGTCCTTTATAAGACCGATTACCATCTTGTTCTGTGGAACAATTATTATCGGCCGTGTATGAGGACGTGACGAATTCATTACCATGGCACCTAATTACTTCGTATGGATCGCAGTTCTTCACCCAATAGATGAAGCTATCTGTATCCATATAAAGTAATTTAGGATCTGCGAAACGAGTTTTCGCAAACTCATAATGAAAGCGGAACATGTGGAGTTTGGATAAGTCTAGTATGCACGTTCCCACATAAATAGGTTTCGTAAACTCTACTGCAGTCTTCCCCATCTCCACAGCATATTCTTATTGAATATGGTGACCCGCTTAAAATTTGGTCTGGAAATGCATTTCCTTACGCCATAACGCCCGTCCCATTCGGTTTCTAATCAAAATCTCTCGTCGTTCCCTCAAATTCTCCATTGTTTTACCGAAAATTGAATTATTCATCAATTTATAAAAATCTATCTCAAAGTCACACATCACTGAAGCTCTCTGTCTCGTATTCAAATCAATACGCTCCTCCATCCAGGGGGACTGCTTGAAGGAGATAGCCCAGGTAATTTTAACCAGCTCCATACCCAAGCTGAGGCATTGCTGGAGGTTACGATGATGAATGATGTATCTCCACTTGTCCCCCAGCGTTGTCATCAGTTTTGGGGTGGAGCCTCCTCACAGAACTAGTTGCTCTGGGCACAGCGGCAAATCGGTATGAGCATCATGCAAACTAATAGCGTATGTGAGTTCTGCCTCCATCACATACCCTACATCAGAATCAACTGCCGTACCACCCATTATTTTTCCACCTAATCCCTTGAATTTGTCTTCGGGCACCCATCAAAACGCCCCAATTGGCAGTGATTGCTGCATGGCATGCCAGTATAAGTTATTTATATCCAAGTATATCCCCCATGGATCCCTCGTTCAAAGAAAAGAAGCATGCCAGCATCAGTCAATAAGTCAACACTGCAGTTCGTTTTCTTGAGCGTTGGGTCCCAACACAACCTGGGTGCCGTGTAATAAAATGCGAGATCAAGAGAATGCGTGGTCATACATAGACTCCGGAATTCCTCGAAAACGTCCGCTAGTAAACGCAAGTCTGTGTCCATGTAAAGCCATGCGTACTCTCCTACACTGGAAATATTGAATTCCCGCCAGACATTCATTGCATGCTCATACTCTGCATCTGTTATGGCATCGCCTGTAAGGTTGCTGGAGAATGCAGTTATGTCAGGTAGACTGGTTTCGTTGATATTCGCCATACTATCCACATACTCGTATGGGAAAACCCCCTTTCCAGTCACAAGTTGAAACTTTTCCTCTTCAGGAAATGCAGCTCAAGTGATATGCATATCCCCCGAGGTAGAGTTTCAACGAGTTTCTGGAGTGGCGCCTGCTGGAAATGTAGCGTATCAAGGAAGCGGAGCGTAATTCTTGGCGTCATTCGTTTGGAGAATGAAATATACTTCTCGACGCTCTTAGGTAGGACACTGACCTCATCTTCCTCCAAACCAAAACCAGCCAAGTACTCAACTAGAAAGGGAGCGTCATAGGCGCTTAAAATGTGGAAGATAGTGGGTATGTGTCTAGGTAGCTGGTACTTCAAATTGCACACGTTGTGAGTTGTGCCACGGAACTTCCTCGTGAGAGGACAGTGGTCCTTACGAGGAGTTTCCGCTTTTCTATCTAATGGCAGCCCACAAATATGACAATCAACCGCTATATTATACAAATCTTCATTCTCCTTCGATTTGGTCACGGCCACGTTGCCGCTGTAAAGCTTATCAACCTCCCATGAAACTTTTTCGAGCTCAGTAAGCAGCCAAACTGCAGGATTATCCCCGACGTAAGATTTGTAGCAGTTAAGACTGGAATCATATGACGATACAATTTGGTACGCTGCCGCATATGATACGTGTTTTTCTGTAGAGGAGTAATATGAGGCTGTAGGGTCACCTTCACAGCGGGTCACAGGAGCGTGGAGGCATTCAAAGTCTGCGTACACTACAAATAGGATCGCTCCTGGTGGTGAACATTCTTCAACTTTGTGAATTTGTTTTTCCTGCGTAGGCATAATAACACGTACTGGGTCCTTGGAAGAACAGTCTACTAGATTGCCGCTAATAACTTGTCTGAGGAGAAATAATTGAAGCACCTTAAGCAAATACGTTGCTTATGTTCATGTTTATTTATCTGGATGGAAAGGAGTCGGGACATGTCTTTGATCCAAACATAGTGATAATTATCACTTTCAGAGAAGAACAGCAGGTTTACATGCAGCTCACGCTCACTGGCAAATTTTGAGAAATGGAGTGTGCCGACGACAGTATGCTTTTCTTGCTCATCTGACTCGCTTTTCTTCTCCAGGCCATAAACATGAACCGATATGCCGCTATTCTGCACCTCAAATTTAGGTATGCTCTCGATCTTGACGGAGAACTCTATATCATCAAAGTTATAACACCCACGAATATTATTATCAGCTACATGGTATGTACTCGGACGTTCAGGATAATCCCTTCGATCGTATTTTATTTCGGAAGCCAGGATTGACCATGCAAAACAAGCATGATCGTTTGTATTGTCGACATTAATACATGCCCTCTTGTTAGCTATATCTTTAGGAAGCTTGACCCTCCATTTACCAGATCGTAGACATATGTATGGATGTCCAGGCGAAGGATTCTGCCGAGTGCTTTAACTGACCCTCTCACTTACATCTCAGAAAACGAGCCCAATATAGCACTCAAGGTGGATTTACGAAACCACTCAGCGATTGATGTACTCCGCGTTATCACGCCATTTTCCACCCAAAGATAATGAAGGCTCGTTTCGTCAACACCAGACTCAACTTTGGGGGGGGGGGGGCGATAATTCAATGCAAAGCACCGCACAGCATTTAATGGCGGGATACTGCGGATCATTGACTACCTCGAGGAGCTCTGTTTCCACGACAGGAAGGCACGCGCTTAGAAATCCAATAGTTCGCGGTACCCTCCTGCCGGGTTGTCGATTCTGGTGAACGACATTCGCTCCTCAAAGGCGTCAGCAATCAGCGAGTACTCTAACTGCGGTGTGGTATCACTGACCTGATGTCCTTCACTAAAAGGACGGGGGAGGGAACTGCCTCTAGGCACATGACCTTCTCTATTACTAATACTGTAACTGGAACTAGTCGATGGAGTTGGCGAGGTAGACATGGGTGCTCGCTGTACCTCATGTGACGGCACAGCAGGAGACGCTGCTGAATCGAGCCGCTGCGTGAGGGCGGCCCATGGACGCCAGAGCGATGCTGTGGCAGCCGTGGCAGCCGGGGCAGGGTCGGGGCCCGGGGCAGCGGCGGCGGCGGACGCTTCCCGCGCAGCGACGAGCGGCGCCCTTATAAGCGAGGCGTGCCTTTCCGGACGCCGCTTTGATGAGGAGGACGGTTTAGTCGCCACCGCTATGCGCCCCACACCGTGTTGAGACGCGGCCGCTGTAGAAGAAGAAGAAGATATAAAATAAGTCAAAGTTAAGTACACTGTTTCCCGCTGCTGGAACGGTGAAAGAAAGAATTCTGAAGATCACATGGTTATAAGCTACGTGAGTAATTACCTTTTCCGCTCTGGCTCCAGGGCATAAGCAATTGATCAGGCGACTCCACTGCACCCTCAAAAAAACATCGTAATTATCGTGCAACAGAGCGAGATATGAGCGCCTTTGTAGTTCCTCGCCTACAACCACAAGAAACAAAATATACAAATCGATTTGTTAGGGAAAAAAATTATATACTACTACTAAACTTACAATTATGCTGCTTGGACTTCTCATTATTTGCTGGAGGCTGTTCCTGCATTTGCTGATGAACAGCCTCCAGTTGCCTGTCCAGCAAATCCAAGTCCTGTAGAGTTGTTCCTGTAACAGGATGAGACATAATTTTTTTTTTATTTTGAATGTAGAGTTACTCTGAAAGATCAAACATGGATATTTTTGCCTATACTTACGTGGCTGCTGTTGTCGGTTATCCACAGCTGGGGCTGAAAACAATTACAATGAAATGAACACCCTGAGCTGCTTACAGGCGTTGACATACGTCAACGGGGACAGATGAAAATGTGTGCCCCGCCCGGGACTCGAACCCGGGATCTCCTGCTTACATGGCAGACGCTCTATCCATCTTTTTTTTTTTTTCCTTCCTCCCCTTCAACCCATCCTTACGCTCGCCAATTTCTGTCTTCTCGGCCTGGCTTCTATGCCGTTAAAAGAGCGTTTAATACAAAGGATGCTTCTTCTGCATCAAGAAAAGAAACTGTTGTCACTGCAGTGGAAATTGCAAGATGCCGTTGCTTCCGCAGCAAAGGAAACGTTTCATTCCTGTCGATGACTCTTGGCTGCCACACTTTTATTTTCATCTTGTTTAGTTGTTTTTTCTTTTTTGTTTTTTTTTAATTTGTTTTAATTATACAAAAAGTTTTTTAATTTTTTAATTTTTAAGTTTTTTATTTTTTATTTTTTTAATTTTTTCTATTTTTTTTAAATATTGTTCGTTTCCACTATTCTCTGCGTGGGATATCTCGGCTTATTGACGGCACTCAACGCTCGTCTTCTCGAGGGTTGCCTATTATGGTATACCCCAAGCATATAGCTTGGTCTCGTTTCTTTTTCCCCATTTGTATGTTATCTCCTATGTCAGCAGCTGTCTTCTCTTGGCACTGAGTGCCCAATTGCCGGACGCCACACGCTGGTTGTGATGTGGAATATATGGACGTGAAAAATAAATAAATAAAAAAATAAAAAATACATAACACACTGCCATCAACGTTATTAACAGTCTGACGCAGTGCATACATCTACTTCGTCGTTCCTTGTTCGTTTTTTTCTTTCTTTGTTTTCATCGTCTTTGTCGTTCATAGTGTCGTTATTCTCAATGCTGGTATATAGTTCGCGAACTTTTGTCTGTATTTGTTATCCTTCGTCAGCAGTTGTGCTTGTGTGGCTAGATATACTCTGTAGCCCCGGTAAGATGGCGCATCTTCGGTTTGAATTAGGTAATGCAGAGTATGTCCTGTCAGCCATGTCCATATATTTTTCTTCGAGATGGGATAGTAAGTGCCATCTGGTTGCAACACCGATGTGATGGAGATTGTCTGTCTAGCTGTCCTGCAGATAGAGGCATGGTTCATTCTGCACCATTCCCAGACCAATTTATTTTCTCCTAAGACACATCTGTTTTCTAAGTTGTCTATGAGGGCACACTCCCTACATCTGTCAGTTGCCGACAATCGTATTATGTGTAATTTTTCTTTCGTAGGTATGGTTTCATTAACTACTTTATACCAGGTTGATCTGATATTTCTTCCGAGCACTTTGTTGTGGATGATCTTCCAGATTTGAGCCCAATCCCGTAGGGGATATTTCGTTTCCATGCGGTTTACTCTTCCACCATATCCATCTGAGCCACCGAGGACACAGAGGATAGCGCGACTGCAGGGATTTATCTCTGGCACGCCTCCCGCGAAACCCACATTCTCAACGTATTGTCCCGTACTACATTCGTAGTGCCCCCGCCCATTATACTCACCACTCGCGGCGCGTTGCCGATTCCCGTAAGAGTTCGGGCACTGTTTGTGCATTCGCACAGAAGAAGAAGCTAAGGGTGTTCATTTCATTGTAATTTCATTCTGACGAGCTGCCTGGTCACCGATGGTATCTGTTCTTTCGGACATGTCTGAAAGAAAAGACACCATCTTAGTAACTATATAGTTAAGGCTCCCCGGCCACTTGACCATCTTCTTCTTCTATGTGAATGCACAAACAGTGCCCGAACTCTTACGGGAATCGGCACGCCGCGAGTAAAATGGTTCAAATGGCTATGAGCACTATGGGACGTAACATCTTTGGTCATCAGTCCCCTAGAACTTAGAACTACTTAAACCTAACTAACCTAAGGACAGCACACAACACCCAGCCATCACGAGGCAGAGAAAATCCTTGACGCCGCCGGGAATCGAACCCGGGAATCCGGGCGTGGGAAGCGAGAACGCTACCGCACGACCACGAGATGCGGGCGCGCTGCGAGTAGTGAGTATAATGGGCGGGGGCACTACGTTGAGAATGTGGGTTTCGCGGGAGGCGTGCCAGAGATAAATCCCTGCAGTCGCGCTATCCTCTGTGTCCTCGGTGGCTCAGATGGATATGGTGGAAGAGTAAACCGCATGGAAACGAAATATCAGTCTGCTTTAGGCGGTGGCGCGGCACGGACCTGCTGTCCCGGCCGCGGGCGCGCGTGGACGAGGAAGTGTTTACACCGCCAGTACTCGAGCGTGTTTTTGTCTGACTCGATAACCATGGCACACAATTTTCGAAAGACTACGCTCCAATTTACGTTCGACAACGAATTTGCCAGACCCAAAGCTTTCGAAATAGAGCGTTTTTTGAGGGAAGAAGTTCGTTTACCTGCTGCAGACATAATTGGAATACACCTGTCCATTGTAAGCAGTACAATGTACGTAAAGATGACCGATGAAGCTGCGTGTGAAAGAACTCTCTCCGCTGCTCAAAGAGGATTTAAATTTCGACACTCTGATGGGCATATCAGCGATGTAACAGTAGCTCCTTCAGGATTGGGTGTGAGGGTCATTCGGATCTTTCAAGGGAGCCTCCCCATCGCACCCACCTCAGATTTAGTTATAATTTGGCACAGTGGATAGGCCTTGAAAAACTGAACACAGATCAATCGAGAAAACAGGAAGAAGATGTGGGGAACTATGAAAAAAATAAGCAAAATATACAAACTGAGTAGTCCATGCGAAGATGTGTAACATCAAGGTTGATGTGAGCTCAGTTGCGCCGTGGTCCCGTGGTTAGCGTGAGCAGCTGCGGAACGAGAGGTCCTAGGTTCAAGTCTTCCTTAGAGCGTAAAATTTTATTTTTTATTTTCAGACAATTATCAAAGTTCTGGCACTCACACATAATCAACTTCGCTCTCCAAAATTCCAGGACATGTTCAGATTTGCTTGGACATATGCAGTATTTGACCGTCTACGCACGGAAGAATTTGAAAACATTAAAAATATATGTTTTGACAGAGCACAGGGAGAAGTGTGCGACTGTGAAACTGTTGGATTCATTTGTTGCAGTTTATGTGACAAACTCTTATGTTTTCATCACTTTTTTGGGAGTAATTCTCAAATCCACAAGAAAACCTAAATCGGGCAATGTAGAAGAATCTTTTTACCAATTCGTCAAGTGAACAAGTTAGGTGGGTCGACAACATATTCCTGTCATATGACGCACATGCCCTCACCAGTGTCGTATAGAATATATCAGACGTGTTTTCCTGTGGAGGAATCGGTTGACCTATGACCTTCCGATCAAATGTTTTCGGTTCCCATTGGAGAGGCACGTCCTTTCGTCTACTAATCGCACGGTTTTGCGGTGCGGTGCGGTCGCAAAACACAAACACTAAACTTATTACTGTGAACAGAGACGTCAATGAACGAATGGACAGATCATAACTTTATGAAAATAAAGAAAAACTTTTCACTTGAGGTGAGACTTGAACCAAGGACCTCTCGTTCTGCAGCTGCGCACGCTAACCACGGGACCACGGCGCTCCTGGGTTTAGATTATCCTTGATGTTGCCTATCTTCGCATGGACTACTCAGTTTGTATATTTTGCTTATTTTTTCACAGATCCACACAACTTCTTCCTGTTTTCTCGATTGATCTGTGTTCAGTTTTCCAAGGCCTATCCACTGTGCCAACTTATAACTAAATCTGAGGGGGGTGCGATGGGGAGGTTTCCTTGTTTGAATTGCCGTTTGAGGTGCCAGAATCGATGGTTACTGAATCGCTGCGACCATATGGAACGGTACTTAGTCATACGCCTGAACGCTGGGCAAGTTTTAGTACCTATCCTGCGCTAAACGGCGTGCGACAGGTGCGGATCGTCCTTACTAAACATATCCCGTCTTATTTATACATTGGCGGATGTCGAGCTATTGTGATCTACGATGGCCAGCCACGCACCTGTTCTGGCTGTGGTGGAGAAGGACATATCCGCTCGGAGTGCATACAACGCCGCGTCGTGCAACTTCCACATGGAGAAGTGTCACAGCGAGAAGTTCCAACGCAACTGCCGATGACGTACGTGTCGGTGGCCCGCCGGGAGGTGTTGCCAAGTTCGGTGCGTGACAAGGACGTGTTTATGCAAGAGCAGACCGAGTTACGGGAGCATGGAGGTAACTCGGAGAATGTCCCTACACCCACGTCACGTCAGTTGAGTGAGGAACCTTCCGAAAACTCACATGTAGCACGCGGCGTGGAAGTAGAGGTCGAGACAGTGGCGCCGGCAACGGACCAACGAATGATCGACGAACACAGTGAGGCAGCAGAGGGCAGGGCACGCAAACAGCGATCGCCGAAGCGTCGCAAAAAGCGTCGCCATAGTTCAGGTGACACGTCGCCCCCTAGCCTAGGGGACACGGAAGGTATCGTAGCCGAAGAACTGTCTGACACAGAACACGTGCCTTTAGAGGACGCTGATAGGATTCCGTCAGATGGTGACTGGATGTCTTGCCTTTCAGATGGTCCCTCTTCCTAGACACCGACTGACCCAGCGCTGCCGACGAAGGAGTCGGGGACACCAATGTCTCGGCAGCCACGTCGAAATACATCAGAGGACGTTTCTCGAATGGATGACCACTGCGACTGGGCGGAACCAGTCGAAGTCATGCAGGAATTGCCACCCCCAAATGATGACCACTCACCTACAGGATGCACACCACGGAACGACAACAAAGGAGGGCAGCCCGTTGGCGGGCACCCCTCTGAGCACGAATAGTGGACTAAAGCACTTGGAGTTCTCAATGACATGACACGAGCATGACAACGACAACGAACAAAGCATATAATGTGGGCACAGTGAACATTAACACCGCACGTTCGCTTGCAAAGATGCAACTTCTCCGGGACATGATTTACGCCACAGACGTTGATATTCTGCTGATGCAGGAAACCTGCAATGCTGCTTTTCCCGACGTGCATGGATACAACACTTACCTAGCGCCGACTCCAGATGGAGGACGTGGCACAGCGATACTAGTCCGGGAAGGGATTCCGATGTGTGACCTCGATTACCTTCTTTCGGCTCGGGGTTTGGCTATGACTGTGAACGGCATTCGTATCGTCAACATCTATGCACCCTCCGGATCTGACAATCGACAGGCGCGTGCACGATTCTACTCGGAGGAGATTGCCCCCCTATTCCATGGGAGGTATGACCACATCTTGGTAGGGGGGGATTTTAACTGTGTACTCACACCGAAGGATCAAACTCCTAATTTCAGCTCCTGCCACGCATTGAACACGATCTGCCGGGACATGGCCCTTATGGACACGTGGGAAAAGATTCATGGGCAGCGAGAGGGCTACACGTATTTTACTAGCCACTCGGCGAGCAGGCTGGATCGGATTTATGTTTCTGACGGATTAAGATATCACGTGTTGGCTGCTGAACGTTGGCCCACAGCTTTTACGGATCACCTTGCATATTTATGCACGTTAACCCTTCCACGGCAGCGGGTCTGGAGGAGTCGTAGTTCCTGGAAACTTAATTCATCCTTATTGGTGGATCTCGAATGTCGCCAGCGGATCGAAGACACATGGCAGACTTGCACTCGCCGTCTGCCGCTGCACCGTACGGTTCTTTCGTGGTGGCTGCAGTGTGCAAAACCGGCGATACGAAGAGCTCTCATAACGTATGGCAAGGAAAAAGCGAAATGACTCCGAGATACACTTGATTATTACTACATGGTGCTCCGCGACCTGTCCTCCAGGGCCCCATCGCCAGAGCGTCAAGCGGAAGTCCATCGCATTCAGGCCTGCATTTTATCGATCACGAGACGTCGACTGGAGGGATTTTCGAGCCGTGCTCGGTGCTTGGACAACGTCGATGGAGAGCGTATTGGCACGCATCATGTGTCCAAGGGACATGCGCGTAATCGCCGATCCCTAATCACAGTCCTCCATGATGACGATGGTCGGCCCTTGACGTCACAACAGGACATTGCTGCTGAGTTTCTGGAGCATTACCGCCTCCTTTTCACTGGGATGCCGACGGACAATCGGACAGGAGAAGAAATTTTGCGACAGATGCAAACGGAGGTGGATGGTCCGGATGCAGAGGCGCTATTGGAACCCCTAACGGAAGATGACATCCGGGACGCACTCGCGAAGGGTGCGGTGCATAAATCCCCTGGGCCAGATGGGTTGACACTCGAATTTTACCGCGCATTTGCGGATTTAATGATGTCCCAGTTGGTATTGATGTATAATGAGTTATTGAGCCCTGACACGGACGTTCCGTCGCAGTTCATGGCGGGACTGCTTATACCAATACCGAAATCGACAGCGAGTGTCATCGCCCATCAATTTAGACCGCTCACGATGCTCAATACTGACTATAAGATCTTTGCGCGAATGTTGGCGGCAAGGCTCCAGACTGTAATATCCAAGACAATACCACCAGACCAGGCTTGTCTAGGGGTTCGGAGCAACATACATTCTATCCTCGGCGAATACCGTGACGTAATTTCCCTGACGGAAGCTTGTCGCATGCGAGCGGCGTTCGTATCGGTGGATTTTGATCGTGCCTTTGACAGGATCAACCATGATTTCCTTGACTCGTCCATGCGACGCATGGCGATACCACAGGATTTTATTACCGTCCTTATGCGCCTCCTTCGCGGCGCTTCTTCGACGGTGAGAGTCAATGGCAGGGAGGCAGTAACGATTCCTGTTTGCAGCTCAGTTAGGCAATGATGTTCCTTGTCGATGATACTGTTTACAATAGCGCTCGAGCCATTGATGCAGACTCTTAGACGGACTCTAACAGGCGTCCGACTCCGTGCGAGCTCCTTCACGTGTCGTGCATATGCCGACGACTTGATGATACTCGTCCGGTCGGAGAACAAAGTAAGTCAGGTAGTTACCCTTCTTACTACGTACGGAGTGGCTGCGGGAAGCAGGATCAACATGAATAAAACCAAGATCATGCACATCGGTCGAGGGCTGGACGCTCTGCACAGCCCGTTTACGACGGTGGACATCTTGCGATGTTAGGTGTATTGTTAACCCGATCGCTACGGCAATCAGCGGCGGCGAGCTATCGACGTCTCCTCCAGAACGTCCAGCTGCACATACGCAACAATTCACTCCGAACGCACGACCTGCTCCAAAGGGTGGACTACACTAATGTTCACCTGGCCTCGCGACTGCCGCACCTGGCACAGGTACTGCCAATGCCTCATGGTACTGCTGACAGATTAATGGCGGCCTTTGGATACTATGTCAGCCAAGGAATGTTGTTTAAGATCAAATACGAGACTTAACTCTCCCACACCATTCTGGAGGACGTAACCTCACGGATGTGCGGAACAAGGCTCTACCTCTATACCTGCGAGCGACGCTACGCACTTTCGAACCAACGGCAACACGCCATCACGTCGGCCATCCTGGATGTGCTTCTTCCCACGTCCTTTGAACCACCGGTGGCGGTAGGCACAATCTCGCCCTCTTTTTCTCACGTCGCGTGATTTTTTGTTGATTTTAGTTATGTTCAGTTACAGATACCTTCTACAAGAATCCCCACTACCCGTGAGATATATCGATTCTTGCGACGTCATCATGGCAGCAATGTTGTCGAACATAAATACCCAACACGAAACTGGCGACAGATTTGGCGAGCTGTCCATACACCTCTCATCACCACAGCAGCGCGATCGTCATGGTATACACTAATCAACCGCAAGACAGTCAACCGCCAACGATTGTACGACATTCGCATGGTAGATTCCCCGCTCTGCCTTATATGTGGCATGCAGGACACCGACGAACATTCTCTGGAGTGCGGTGAGGCAAAGGATGTTTGGCGGCTGACGCAACGCATCATGGCCCTCCTCCGACGCACCAACGAATCAACGATCACGACGGACGCTTTATTTTCCCCTGACGCTGTATTTTTCCCCTCACAAAAAACTTCGGCAATCCGATGGATTGGAGGACACTCATCGCACTACGTGCTCTCGCTGACCTTGATATCGGGCATGGACTATTGGCATTATCTACTAGAACAACACGAAATCATCCGACGCCACTCTAAATATAAAACGCATTTTGCGAACTTTCTAGGCAGCATGTTTCATAACCCCCCGAAGCGGTGGGGAGTCCCAGGTTTACGTTGTTTCGAGGGATAGGATGTACTCCCAGTGAAGTGACAAGGATGTCACTTCAGCCCTATATTTCTTTCCCTTCTTTTTTATATATGATTTTAGTTTTGGGACATTAAAATTAAATGAATAAATAAAATATTATTGTTATTAACAAAAAAATTACAATGTACAATGTTTCCTTCCTGTTGCCTCTCCCTTATTTATCCTGTCAAGAGATGGGGACACCGTGGAAAAAATAAAAAAAAAGAAAAAAAAGAAAAAAGTGGTTTACCTGGATAGTAAACAGGAGATCGCGGGTTCGAATCCAAAAAAAAAAGGTGGATAGAGTGTCTGCCATGTAAGCAGGAGATCCCTGGTTCGAGTCCCGGTCAGGGCACATATTTTCATCTGTCCCCATTGACGTATGTCAACGCCTGTAAACAGCTAAGGGTGTTCATTTCATTGTAATTTCATTCTGACGAGCTGCTAGGTCACCGGACATGTCCGAAAGAACAGATACCATCTTAGTAACTATACTAAAAACGCTTATCTACTACAGCAGCAGCAACGCAACGTGGAACAGCCCCCAGCTCTGCCTCCAACTGAATTTGCATTTGTTTCAGGTGATCTAGAAAAAGAAAAAAGAAGTATGAAATAAGAAAATTTTGAATGACTACTACAGAAGTAGAACAAACTAAAATGAAAATTATACTTACAAGGCAATTCTGACTGTGCACCCAACACAGGAGGCTGGACTTCCAGGGTCTGTTGCGGTCCAGCCCCCTCCTCTCTCTCCTCACACTCGCGGACAAAACCCGCGAGTTGTTCTATAACAAGGAGACAGAATTAATAATGCGAATTTAACATAAACTCGAAAATTCACACTCAAAATAGAAATTATGTACTCACTTGGTAATCATGTATCCTGAACTCTACGTCTCTTCCCACTACACTCTGAGGTGTTGCTGGAGTTACCTCTCTTCACCTTATGGCGATAAAAGAACTAGTGAACACACACACACACACACACACACACACACACACACACACACACACACACACAGCCGAGCGGTCTAAGGCGCTGCAGTCATGGACTGTGCGGCTGATCCCGGCGGAGGTTCGAGTCCTCCCTCGGGCATGGGTGTGTGTGTTTGTCCTTAGGATAATTTAGGTTAAGTAGTGTGTAAGCTTAGGGACTGATGACCTTAGCAGTTAAGTCCAATAAGATTTCACACACATTTGAACATTTCAACACACACACACACACACACACACACACACACACACGAACGAACGAAGCTGGGACGAACTAAGGACGATTGAGAAAGATTGTTGGAGACCTGAGTCTATGATAATTTTTGGATTTACAGCGAGAGAATTCATACTATGAGTGTGGCGGTATTTGGAATACTTGATGGATGATATTGAATTCAGCCTCTGAATCTGAAGTCATTATGTGTATATTATGAGCTCATCTGAGGAGAATGCAATTAGATGTATTATTGATCAAGGGAGGGATGTATTTTTATTGCATCTCGCTCAAAGTCTGCGAGCTTAGTGATTTTCGAAGGTGAATGCTATATACAGATAATTCTAGGTTGCTGGTATTAAGACTAGGGTTTCTTACATTTAGCTTAGATTGGCAAACACTGAAGCAAATCATTTAGAAAGTCTTGAGATTATAAAATGGAGAAACTTTTTTTTAGTATTTAGAAATGGCATACAGTGGAAAAGATGAAATTCTAGGCTATTTTGGTAAACAGCTCATGTTAGGGTAAGAATTTTTCTATGCAGACAAGCTGAGACATCAAGAAAGCGGACCTTAAGTATTTCTGGGACACTATACAATTTCCGAGAGTTTGACTTGGTTCTTATTTTTACATAGCAATGTGACTTTAGTATAACATTGAGAAACTTGTTAGATACGCGCTTTTCGTGGCGATGCATCAGCTACACATCATGCATGTCCCATTAGAATCACGAGCAGTCGAACACATTTCTACTGCACAATCTGTGACGTCAGTGCGCATGTGCAGGTTAGATGCTGTGATGTCAGTATGTGCGCACACAGGCTAGACACATCACACATGTCCCATTAGGATCGTGAGCGGTGAAACAGATTTCTAGGGCATGATCTGTGATGTCAGTATGCTCGAACAGGCTAGATGCGTCATGCATGTCTTGTTAGGATCGAGAGAGAGAAAGCAGTTGAAGAGATGGGAGGGATGACAGTGCTCTCTGGTGGCAGTACTGTATACTAGGCCCAGACCTTGTGGCGAACACACTGTTTCTCTCCATTTTCCCCTGCCATCTTGGATTACGTCATGGAACGGACGACAGTGCGCTCTGGTGGTGGTACTTTGTACTAGGTCAGTTGGACTCTGGGCCTCACGGCGAACACACTGGATGATGGTAGTGCCTTAAATTGTTTAAATAAAGACTGGTGTATGATTTTGACAGTTGAGGATTAGCAAGCATGTTTGCAGAGTCTTTTATGTGGGTTATTATTTTGACGATTTATTATTTCGGTGATTTACGAGTGGTTTGCAGGTCTGTAGGCTGCACAGTGCATTATTTTGGCACTTTACAATTAGCAAGCGTGTAATGAGAGCATTATACATGCATTATTTTGGTGATCTACAAGTAGTTTGCAGGTCTGTAGTCTGTATGGCATGACCCCAAGCATGTCAGAGCGTGTGTTTTGTATCAGTGTGATAAATATGCTATCTCAAATCCATCTCTAAACAAATTGTTCCAAAATAAATAACATATACTCCTTCCTCTCTCCAGCAGCCCAGCACAGGCTGAGTCATTTTACCCTCCAGACAGCCATCTTGGGTTACATCACAGAACAAACAACAGCACCCTCAGGTGGCAGTACTGTGTACTAGGTCAGTTGGACTCCAGTCCTCGCGGCGACACACTGGATGGTGGTACCGCTTCTAACTGTTTAAATAAAGACTGCATGCAAAATAAAGACTTACATCCAGCACAGACTGAGTCCTTTTCCCACCAATTCCTAGGAAGAGAGGGTGATTGGATGACTTAGGTTAGTGGAGGTAGCCCAAATGACCTATCTTCCTGCAATTTTCTTAGGTTAGCAGTATGTTGCACTGTCCTAATGGAATCTGAACTTCCTGCCATTTTCTGGGGGAGGAGAGGGGGAAGGTTAGGTTAGAGGAGGTAGCTCAATTGATCTATCTTCCTGCCAAAATTCGAACTTCCCGCCAGAAGCCGCCATCTTGGATGATGTCAACAGATGAAGTCACGGCTGCCATCTTGGATGACGTCATCGATGCTACCTTCGGTATAGGTACTTTGGGGCGACGCTGACCTAGTCCCCCTACCCGAGGTTTGTTTCCTGGTTGGGTCAAAGATTTTCTCAGCTCAGACTAGTGTTGTGTTGTTCTTTCATTCGTATCGTCATAACTGACAATCCACTATTGCGATGGCTGTATGAGCACGCCCCGAAAACCAGGAAAAAAAAAACAGGAATAGAAAGCAACTGTAGAGACTAAAGTGATGCATAATTAACGTGCATAGAAAACAGAACGAGTTAGCAACACGTTTATTGATCTGGTGGATGCGTTTTTATGTTTACGGCAACTGAAGACAACGATAGGAGGGGCAGGAAAAGAAATTAACAGAAAAGTAAAGTGTTTTTGATAAACTAATGAGCTTTTTCGAAAATAAATTTACAATGTGACAGAAAAGGAACGTTTACAATCAATGTACGCTGCCAGATTTGACTTGGCATTGAGAGATAGACTTCAAATACGAAAACCACTGAGAAACTGAGGTTTCCTCAACAAACAGTGAATGAATGCATATTTGGAACTGGAAACCGGAAAAACAAACAAAATTGATAGGAAACAGATTGGGATTGAACACGTAATTCGGAGAATAATGAAAATGAGAGGAAGGTGGGTGGAACATGTAGCAAGGCGAATGGGTGGCAGATGAACCAAGGAACTTCTTTGCTGCATTCCAGAAAGTAATAAAATACCGAGAAGACGACGTAATCGAAGGTGAGTGGATTAAATTAGAAAACAAGAAGGAGTGACATGGATGCATTATCCTGGAAACGTCTAGAGGAAGCCTTTATTCAGCAATAGACGCCAAATAGCAGAGACAGTGGTGTATGCCTGTATTTAAGTATAAACACAAATTATGGATGAGAAAATATTTCAGCAACTAATCACGAAGATTTCACGGTGCGAAAGATTGGCTACAGGTCACTGTGTGATCTTAAATTTGTCTAACTTTGGTTTAGTGGCTACAACGCGATGTGTGTGTGTGTGTGTGTGTGTGTGTGTGTGTGTGTGTGTGTGAGGAGAGGTCACTGAGCGGTTTGCATGATGTTCTGGCTCCATCTAAACGAACTTGAAAAGACTCGAGTAGCTCTTTTGTGAATCTTCTCTGTTACTTCTGTCTTCTGTTAATCCTATCTACTAAGCAACCCAGGAAGAGAAACAATCATAAAAATAATGTTTGACTTACTTCGTAGATGAATTACATCTTCCCATAGTCTTCAAGTTAATTTCAATGTGGTACATGCTGTTTCCATTTGTGTGATCGCTCCGAAGTAAATCACAACCTAGCGTATTTCACCACTGTGTCTCGCTCCAGTGATGCGTTGGGGGCGGTTTAGTGAGACAGTATCGTTTTATAACTTTGCACAGACATTGCTGACAGACTTTTCCCCAGCTTGTGTGATTTGTGCCACTTTTTAACTAGAGACTAAGACACGGATTTGTACTTGGAAGTAGTGGGGCTCAAATCCGCAGCCAATTGTAGATATTAAGATTATCCGTGCTTTCGCCAAATCACTAAAAATAAATGCTGGGATGTTTCCTTTGAAATTGGCTTGGCCAAATATCTTCTCTGTCCTTGTCTAATCTGGGTCTGTCCTCCACCTGTAATAAAGTCGTCGTCGAAGACACATTAAAGTGTAATCGTACTCTCTCCCGTCCATCTTGTAACTATTTCTGACATTTGCAAGGATTTTGCATGTGCACTATTGTCTTCGGTAACATGTAGTTACATGTTTGTGTCTCCAAAGCATCTTTACGTCATTATATCGAAACAGCGAAACAATACAAAAAGTTACATACTCAGTGTTGTCACTGCTGAATGCATTACACGTTAAAATGCGATTACACCAGTGAACGGTATGCAACAAAAGTTGAGGTCACTAACTCATGCTAGCGTCGTGGAGCTGGAAACCGAGTTAGTTAGGCGGAAGAAATTTTTTCAACACTACTTGGTCACACGGGGATGAGAAAAGACGGTGTACAATTTCTAATAACACCACTGTGTGCCAGCTTACTTACCGATCCGCAGTCTCCATTCGGAAGGACGAATATGACTCTACCTATGATGATCATTCCGTAGGATGGCGACTTACAGCAAAGCGGGTCCAATATGTAAAGTTAGTTCAAATGGTTCAAATGGCTCTGAGCACTATGGGACTTAACTACTGTGGTCATCAGTCACCTAGAACTTAGAACTACTTAAACCTAACTAACCTAAGGACATCACACACATCCATGCCCGAGGCAGGATTCGAACCTGCGACCGTAGCGGTCACGCGGTTCCAGACTGTAGCGCCTATAACCGCACGGCTACTCCGGCCGGCTGTAAAGTTAGTAAGCTGCGTACCGACACCATATGTCACCTTCCTTTCTTTCAATCCATATTTGTCTGTAGCGACATGACTACGGTATAAGAATACATGAGATCTAGATACTAAGCTGACGCTTCTTAACAGAAAGGAGGAACGCAATAGCAAACTATCTGCACTAGGACATTGGCCGCGAAAGTACCACTGGGTTTTTCATTGCACCTAAAAATCTATGACGAGAATGAGATCGTGCAAACCAGAAGAATAGATTAATAGTTTTGTACAGCGCACATGTTTCTTGGATATGGTGTACACGTGTCCCTCTGTTTATACGTTATAGAATAAAGACAGATCATTTTACACTAATACGTGTATGAGGTTGGAAAGCATGGGCGAAATTCTCGTCAAGTACGTGAGACACGAACTACTATATGGCAAACAAAAGATAATATCGTAACTAAGTGACTTTCTTCCTGTAATACGTTTAGGAACATCAAACAAGAATGAGATCACTTCGTGGCATCGTATGAAATACAATGCTAGGAAAATACACACGGCCTTCCATCGCATTTAAAATAACTTTTTCTGGGATTTCGCGACCGCTACAATCTTTGTTTTGAAGCCCACTGTTGTGCTGTACATACACTAATGGCCATTAAAATTGCTACACCAAGAAGAAATGCAGATGACAAACGGGTATTCATTGGACAAATATACTAGAACTGACGCGTGATTACATTTACACGCAATTTGGGTGCATAGATCCTGAGAAATCAGTACCCAGAACAACCACCGCTGGCCGTAATAACGGCCTTGATACGCCTAGGTATTGAATCAAACAGAGCTTGGATGGCGTGTACAGGTACAGCTGCCCATGCAGCTTCAACATGATACCACAGTTAATCAAGAGTAGTGACTGGCGTATTGTGAAGAGCCAGTTGCTCGGCCACCTTTGACCAGACTTTTCAAATGGTGAGAGATCTGGAGAATGTGATGGCCAGGCAGCAGTCGAACATTTTCTGTATCCAGAAAGGCCCGTACAAGACCTGCAACATGCGGTCGTACATTATCCGTTGAAATGTAGGGTTTCGCAGGGATCGAATGAAGGGTAGAGCCACGGGTCGTAACGCATCTGAAATGTAACGGCCACTGTTCAAAGTGCCGTCAATGCGAACAAGAGGTGACCGAGACGTGGCACCGCATACCATCACGCCGGGTGATATGCCAGTATGGCGATGCCGAATACAAGCTTCCAATGTGCGTTCACCGCGAAGTCGCCAAACACGGATGCGACCATCATGATGCTGTAAACAGAACCTGGATTCATCCGAAAAAATGAAGTATTGCCATTCGTGCACCAAGGATCGTCAGTCCGCAGCTCGTGGTCGTGCGGTAGCGTTCTCGCTTCCCGCGCCCGGGTTCCCGAGTTCGATTTCCGGCTGGGTCAGGGATTTTCTCCGCCTCCTGATGACTGGGTGTTGTGTGATGTCCTTTAGGTTAGTTAGGTTTAAGTAGTTCTAAGTTCTAGGGGACTGATGAGCATAGATGTTAAGTCCCATAGTGCTCAGAGCCATTTGAACCATTTTGAACCAGGATCGTCGTTGAGTACACCATCGCAGGCGCTCCTGTCTGTGATGCAGCGTGAAGGGTAACCGCAGCCATGGTCTCCGAATTGATAGTCTATGCTACTGCAAACGTCGTCGAACTGTTAGTGCAGATAGTTGTTGTCTTGCAAACGTCCCCATCGAGACGGGGCTGCACGATCCGTTACAGCTATGCGAATAAGATGCCTGTCATCTCGACTGCTAGTGATACGAGGCCGTTGGGATCCAGCACGGCGTTCCGTATTACCTTCCTGAACCCGCCGATCCCAATTCTGCTGACAGTCATTGGATCTCGACCAACGCGAGCAGCAATGTCGCGATACGATAAACCGCAATCGCGATAGACTACAATCCGACCTTTATCAAAGTCGGAAACGTGAAGGTACGCATTTCTCCTCCTTACACGAGGCATCACAACAACTTTTCATTAGGCAACGCCGGTCAACTGCTGTTTGTGTATGAGAAATCGGTTGGAAACTTTCCTCATGTCAGCACGTTTTAGGTGTCGCCACCGGCGCCATCCTTGTGTGAATGCTCTGAAAAGCTAATGATTTGCATATCACATCATCTTCTTCCTGTCGGTTAAATTTCGCGTCTGTAGCACGTCATCTTCGTGGTGTAGCAATTTTAATGGCGAGTAGTGTAACTACAGAACATTTGTGTCAACGTTCGACTGTTACTTTACTTATAGGGTCACAGACTCTCCGCGCTAATAAACGAACTCTCTAAAACACAATGCTGCTTTTGAACCACAGTAATTTTAACTTGCGTTGTTGTTAACGAGAACAAAATTACGTTACATTTAAAGGCCAGAGTACGCTCTGCAAACAACCTTTTGCAGAAGCCGTCGTAAATAATGGGTGGCCCACCATCTGTACATCGAAAATCACTGTATATTGCGTGGCAAGTGCTTCTTGTTGTAATATACTGACTGTATAGGAACCGAACGGTACAATTCGGGAATGGATTGCTCAGAAAGAGAAAAACAGAAAGGGCTGTTACAACATGGATCCAGAAACGAGTTATTAGAGAGTTCTCCGAACATGTATATTTCGGAATGCACACAGATACCCTCAAGACTGTTGACGAGCCAGCGATCTCTGATCGGGCACCAGAGAAAATTTTCGAAAATGACCTTTCCCACACTCAATACAGACATCTCTGCGTCTCCTCACTGCTCCATCAAATGGTCAAAAATGTCCAGAGTACCGCTTGCTTCATAATCTGTCACAAAGAACAGGCGAAGAGTTAGTTCAGTAGCAAACTTAGTCGAATACGTGTCAGACTTCTGTATCGCCTCCGGAAAAAGTCACGAGGGATCCATTCAGGTTAGCATGGTGGCCGAGTCGTGAATTCACTTCCACCTACCTACTGACCAGGATACTATCAACCGAGATGCCTTCGAAGAGATAGTTGGAAATGTACAGGGTGATTCAAAAAGAATACCACAACTTTAAAAATGTGTATTTAATGAAAGAAACATAATATAACCTTCTGTTACACATCATTACAAAGAGTATTTAAAAAGGTTTTTTTCACTCAAAAACAAGTTCAGAGATGTTCAATATGGCCCCCTCCAGACACTCGAGCCATATCAACCCGATACTCCAACTCGTTCCACACTCTCTGTAGCGTATCAGGCGTAACAGTTTGGATAGCTGCTGTTATTTCTCGTTTCAAATCATCAATGGTGGCTGGGAGAGGTGGCCGTAACACCATATCCTTAACATACCCCCATAAGAAAAAATCGCAGGGGGTAAGATCAGGGCTTCTTGGAGGCCAGTGATGAAGTGCTCTGTCACGGGCTGCCTGGCGGCCGATCCATCGCCTCGGGTAGTTGACGTTCAGGTTTCATAACTAACCTTTTTCGTAGGACTCTCCATACAGTTGATTGTGGAATTTGCAGCTCTCTGCTAGCTCTGCGAGTCGATTTTCCTGGGCTGCGAACAAATGCTTGCTGGATGCGTGCTACATTTTCATCACTCGTTCTCGGCCGTCCACAACTTTTCCCTTTGCACAAACACCCATTCTCTGTAAACTGTTTATACCAACGTTTAATACACCACCTATCAGGAGGTTTAACACCACACTTCGTTCGAAATGCACGTTGAACAACTGTTGTCGATTCACTTCTGCCGTACTCAATAACACAAAAAGCTTTCTATTGAGCGGTCGCCATCTTAGCATCAACTGACGTTGACGCCTAGTCAACAGCGCCTCAAGCGAACAAATGTGCAACTAAATGAAACTTTATAGCTCCCTTAATTCGCCGACAGATAGTGCTTAGCTCTGCCTTTTGTCGTTGCAGAGTTTTAAATTCCTAAAGTTGTGGTATTCTTTTTGAATCACCCTGTACCAGAGTACCGTCATGCACTCAGCAGAGTTTCCATGCCAGTGGCATATCTTCCAAGTGATCAATCAGTCTATGTCGTTTGTTTACCTAACCGTATCCAAAGAAGGTAGAGTCCTGACGAACTGTCACAACCACTGTCCCCCCAAATATTAAGGAAGAACCTCTGTTGGAGAAATGACTGAATAAGCTGCACGTTGCTTTGCATTATATTTATTAGTTTACCAACTCAGAAAAGTCCATCTCAGCGAAGACTGAGACAATGTGCTTTGCCACGCAATAGGACACGATGCTTATTTATTGGAAGCCAGTTTACCTGAGGAAAATGACAATAATGGTTCAAATGGCTCTGAGCACTATGGGACTCAACTGCTGAGGTCATTAGTCCCCTAGAACTTAGAACTACTTAAACCTAACTAACCTAAGGACATCACACACATCCATGCCCGAGGCAGGATTCGAACCTGCGACCGTAGCGGTCTCGCGGTTCCAGACTACAGCGCCAGAACCGCGCGGCCACTTCGGCCGGCGAAAATGACAATAGCAACACCATGCTGACAGAGAGTGAAAGCTTTTAAAGGCTGACGCTGTGAACTATATGACTTCACACTTTACAAGATTTACGGTAGGAAGCTGATCATATAAAATTATTTTTGTGAACTGGAATGTTACTTAGAACGAATTTAGAAGGGAATATTTGCTTTAGTGAGTATGGAGTGAGAGGTTGTGAGGTGCCGGTGTTAAGAAGTGTTCCGTGGGCACTTTAATTAGAAGGAATCTGCGTGTGGCTTGATCAAGCTGCGGCGGTACCTACCGTTTAATGCTGCTGGGTAGTTGCTCTTCTAAACAGCGTCCCATACGAGCCAACCATTTGCGTCTTTACCTGTGGTAACTCGTACTTAAGATAATGGAGCTACGCATGGCTCCGTTTAAAACGAATAGTTCGATGTAGTCATAGAGCTGAGCCGCGCATGTCTGCTCTCATGTCCAGCAGCTAATTTGCTGCAAATAATAACCTGTAACTGTGATCCTACAGCCAAACAGTCTAGGCATTGGCTGGAATTGCAAATTTTAAAGTACAGTACACAGGAATATGAAATAAAGATAAATGAATAATTTCATAAAAAGAGATCTATTCTAACATCTGTAACTGATATAGACGACAGAGAAGTGTGTTGAAATTGAAATGAAATCTGAAATAAACGGAAAATGGTATTACACTATTCAATTAGAATACAAACAATAAATACCCTCATCAAATGCAATAACGTTACGCAGAGGGCTTTACAAGAATGATAGTGAAATCACCAAAGTGAATAGTGATCAATGACTCGCGAAAACTAAGTCCATTTCGTAATCACAGTACACGAAATATTCACCAGCTCAGAACAGTTCAGAGTTCAACATGATGATTCACAAATTAACACACGTGATACCAGGAATAGTAACTCATACTCTGTCTATCTTCAGTTCCTTAATACTGGAAAAAATTAGAGTCCTATTCTGGAGCACATTCAAACCTCTCGAAACATATAGTCCCTCCAGAAGTTAAGCATAGTAGCAGCCTTTCACTGACCAGAATCAAACATCTCCACGATCGAATACCACTCATTACCACGGGTAAGTCTGCCTCCTTCCAGAACTCGAGTAAAAGTGGACAGAAACACTCCCTTGAGCTCTTCACTCGAAAAGTTCCAGTCTCCACTTGACTCTCGTAGTGTTCCGCCACTGTCTGCTTCTTCATTGGCTGAAGGCCATCCCCACCAAAATACATCGTCCTTAAGCTATACAGACATGATCTGATTCAAGTTGACCACTTTCCCGCTGTAAGCTGATATAATACGACAATATGTAAACAAAGAAATGTTATAAACATTCTGCCACACTTAGATAATTTACAATAATTATAAATAAAGGTACACTATGTGATCAAAAGTATCCGGACACTCCCTAAAACATACGTTTTTCATATTAGGTGCATTGTGCTGCCACTTACTGCCAGGTACTCCATATCAGCGACCTCAGTAGTCATTAGACACCGTGAGAGAGCAGAATGGGGTGTTCCGCGGAACTCAAGGACTTCGAACGTGGTCAGGTGATTGGGTGTCACTTGTGACATTCGCCGGTACGCGAGATTTCCACACTCCTAAACATCCCTAGGTCCACTGTTTCCGATGTGATAGTGAAGTGGAAACATGAAGGAACACGTACAGCACAAAAAGGTACAGGCCGACCTCGTCTGTTAACTGACAGAGACCGCCGACAGTTGAAGAGGGTCGTAATGTGTAATAGATAGACATCTATACAGACCATAACACAGGAATTCCAAACTGCATCAGGATCCACTGCAAGTACTATGACTGTTAGGTGGGAGGTGAGAAAACTCGGATTTCATGGTCGAGCGGCTGCTCATAAGCCACACATCACGCCAGTAAATGCCAAACGACGCCTCGCTTGGTGTAAGGAGCGTAAGCATTGGACGATTGAACGGTGGAAAAACGCTGTGTGGAGTGACGAATCACGCTACACAATGTGGCGATCCGATGGCAGGCTGTGGGTATGGCGAATGCCCAGTGAATGGCATCTGCCAGCGTGTGTAGTGCCAACAGTATAATTCGGAGGCGGTGGTGTTATGGTGTGGTCGTGTTTTTCATGGAGGGGGCTTGCACACCTTGTTGTTTTGCGTAGCACTAGGCGACAGCACAGACCTGCATTGATGTTTTAAGCACCTTCTTGCTTCTCACAGTTGAAGAGCAATTCTGGGATGGCGATCGCATCTTTCAGCACGATCGAGCACCTGTCCATAATGAACGGCCTGTGGCGTAGTGGTCACACGACAATAACATCACTGTAATGGACTGGCCTGCACAGAGTCCTGACCTGAATCCTATAGAACACCTTTGGGATGTTTTGGAACGCCGACTTCGTGCCAGGCCTCATCGACCGACATCGATACCTCTCCCCATCTCCGTGAAGAAAAGGCTGCCATTCCCCAAGAAACCTTCCAGAACCTGATTAAAGGTATGCCTGCGAGAGTGGAAGCTGTCATCAAGGCTAAGGGTGGGCCAACACCATATTGGATTCCAGCATTTCCGATGGAGGGCGTCACGAACTTGTAAGTCATTTTCAGCCAAGTGTCCAGATACTTTTGATCACATAGTGTATGTGCATAAATAAGCCAATGCTGTAATTAACCTAATCTTTTCCTCACTAGTCTATGGGAACGATGTTTTAGGGGGAGGAGGGGGAGGTTGGAGAATATTCCTAGAGTCATGATTTCCAGCTGGTTCTTGAAATTTTCTTAGTAGACTTCTTGCAGACAGTTTCTGTCTGTCTTCAAGAGTCTGCCAGTTCAGTTCTTTCAACATATCAGTGACACTCACCCACCAGTCAGACAAATCTGTGACCATTCGTGCTGATCTTCTCCGTACATGGTCACTATCTGCTGTTAGTCCTATTTGGTACAGGTCCAATACACTTGAGCAATGTTCTAGGACGGAGCTCACGAGTAATTTGTAAGCAATCTTCTTTGTAGACTGATTGCACTTTCGTAGTATTCTACCAATAAACCGAAGTCTTCTACCTGCTTTACACACGACAGAACATATGTGATCTTTCCGCTTCATGCACCAACTAAGCGTTACAGACAAGTATTTGTATGAGACTACAAATTCCAACTGTCACTGATGTTATATTCATAGGATACAATGTGTTTTCGTTTTGTGAAGTGAACAAATTTACGTTCTTCAACATTTAAAGCAAGTTGAGAGTCATTGTACAACTTTGAAATCTCATCAAGGTCTGATTGAATATTTGTACAGCTTCTTTCGAACTGTACTTAGTTGTAGATAAGTGCATCACCTGCAAAAAGTCTGAGGACACTATTAATAATGTCTGCAGGGTCATTAATATACAACATGAACAGAAATGGATCCAATACACTTCCTGAAGTCACTTCTATATCTGTCGATGATTTTCCATCCGAGATATCATGCTGAGACCTCCCTACCAAGAAATGTTCAATCCAGTCACATATTTCTTTTGAACCCCCATACATATGACTTTTGATAATAAGTGTAGGTGTGGTACTGAGTCAAATGCTTTTCAGAAATCGAGAACTACTGCATCTGTCTGACTACCTTGACCTAGGGCTGACAGGATGTCATCTCAGGAAAGTGCGATTTGGGTTTCACATGACCTATGATTTTGAAATTCATGCTGGTTGGCATGCAAGTGGTCGTTCTGTTCGAGATACCTCATTATGTTTGAGCTCATAATATGTTCTAAGATTCAACAACAAATAGATGTCAAGAATATTGCACGGTAGTTTTGTGGATCTCTTCTACTGTCCTTGTTGCACAAGGGTGTGACCTGTGTTTTCTTCCAGATACTGGGCACCGTTTTTTTTTCGAGAGATCTACGATAGATTATAGCTAGGAGAGGGGCTAACTCTGCCGTGAACTGGGTATAAAATCTAATAGGAATTCCGTCTGGCCCTGGAGATTTGTTCGAGTTTGACTATTTCAGCTGTTTCTCAACGCCACTGACACTCATATCTATTTTACTGATCTTTACAGTCATACGAGGATTAAACTGGGGCAGTACTCCTGGGTTTTCCTTTTTAAAGGAACATTTGAAAACAGAGTTAAGCATCCCTACTTTTGCTTTGCTACTCTCAGTTTCAGTTCCTGCCTTGTCCATGTGTGACTGGGCGCTAACTTTGGTGCCACTAACAGCATTTACATACGAACAGAATTTCTTTAGGTACTGTCAAATATCTTTCGACAATATTCTGCTACAGCAGTCACTGATGGCTTCATGAATTGCTCTCTTGACTGCCAAACGCGTTTCATTCAGCATCTCTCTATCTATAGCCCTATGCTT
Source organism: Schistocerca americana (assembly GCF_021461395.2). Taxonomy (NCBI): domain Eukaryota; kingdom Metazoa; phylum Arthropoda; class Insecta; order Orthoptera; family Acrididae; genus Schistocerca; species Schistocerca americana. The sequence continues at coordinate 663,935,651 of NC_060130.1, forward strand.
TGTTTTATACCTTTTATGCAGCAATCTCTGATTCTTTAAAAGTTTCTTTACAATGATTGTATACGATGGAGGGTCTCTCCCACTACGAACTGTTCTACTGGGTACATATCTATCCACTGCATTATCAGCTCCTGTACTGAGCTAAAAGTTTCAAGTTGATAAGACACTACTGCGTCTCTGTCTCGTTTGCTGAATATATAAATTTTCATGTTTATTGTAGCTACCCTTTGTATTTTGGTATCCATTTTTGTTATAACTGCCTATGGCCACTGATACGAAGGGATACCAGTAGCGTTCACTTTGCAACCTCACATTTCGGAACATAAATATGGAGCTACTACTAAAACACCTGCACCAGAAAGGTTAATCACGCGAACTGACTACTTATTAAGGCAGCAATGATCTTTGCTAGTCTGCCGGGGTGGCAGAGCGGTTCTAGGCGCTACAGTCTGGAACCGCGCGACCGCCACGGTCGCAGGTTCGAATCCTGCCTCGGGCATGGATGTGTGTGATGTCCTTAGGTTAGTTAGGTTTAAGTAGTTCTAAGTTCTATGGGACTGATGACCTCAGAAGTTAAGTCCCATAGTGCTCAGGGCCATTTGAACCGTTTTTTTATCTTTGCTAGAAGAGGAAAGTACGAAGGGATAGGGCCAGGTAACGAATGTCATTACAGCTTTCATGGCGACGTACAGACAATACAATTTGAGTTGCAGAAACAACAATAGTTCCTTAACAAAATGCCAGGAAGAAATCGTGGTGACTGAGTGATATGCTGCTGTACATAAGTGCGTACTCCTACAACATGGTAGTGACACTGTCGATACGCACTGTTCAAGAACAGCGAAGATTCATCGTTATTTGTGATCAGAGGTCCTGAAGATTCCGAATGAATAAAATTGTTTATGTTGAAGGAAAATCTGTGAATTCGTGAAAAGACGTGATGTCAGCGACGAACAACGTGGTGGAAGAGCAATGTATATGCGAACTGAGACAACGATACAGCAGATTGCGACAGTAGGTGCATTATTTTTTTATGAATTTAACGTGAGTCACGGATCTGTTCACAATACGATCCAGGATTATCCTGTCTATGGGGGAGTGCGTAATCAATGGTTACCAAGGTGGCTGCCCTATTATGGCAGATGTACGCTGCAGACATTGTCTCACAAGCACCGGGACTGTTATGCGCGTGAAGGAGCCGCAGGTCTCGATCGAACTGTGACAGAAGTCACGAAATGGGTAAGACATTACGAACCAGATAGTAAGACATAAACGATGGACTGGAAGCACCCACCATCTCAGCTCGAGAAGTAATTGAGGACACTACTGTTCATTGCCAAGGTGTTGGTGTCTTTCTTCCGGCACTCTGTACAGATGTGCCTCCAGCAGCAGGGTCAAACTGGGACTAGCACACGCTGCAGTCGTATGCTACATTAGAAAACCGTCGTATGGCCAAAGTACCGGGGAGTATATGGACAGGTGAATCAAACGGCTTGCAAATCATGGTGGCATGCTGAAACTAAGGCAATAACCATCTGCAAAAATATATATGTAAAAAACCTTAATTATAAAAGTTTCTTACGTAATTAATGAACCTTGGAAAAAAGAAACTGAAACAAAGTCGAGCGCAATAACAAGAAGATGTTGCTGCTTGCAATCAAACATTAATAAATTTTATTTTCGTAATATTTAGTGGGATGCACTACGTGCGCCGAAATAAAGAATAAGGCAGACAGAAGAGGAGAATCGCGTAACTGGTGCAAACCAACCACAAGGTTGAACACGAAAGAGAGAGAAGTTAATTGAATACGGTACTAGATAAATCCACGAGGGTGAACTATCAGAGTAAATGAAGTAGCAATTAGAAGACAAAACATGCCGTATTAGTGGAATCCGTTTCAATGAGCTATGAAGTTTCACGGCTCACTTCTCTGAAGTGAACATGTTTATACTTAAAATTCTCAACAAATATGATAATGAAGATATCTGTCTAATTTGCTCAGATAAAATCACCTTAGCGGTTTAGACTCTAGCATCTGCGAAGATGGACTTACCCTAGAAAAGAGAAAGAACCTCCTAAATGTGCAGTGGGAGCTCTTGTTATGGAGCGCAAGCGCCTCCAGAACATTTCCGAATGATGCGTTGCCAGTTATAGAGGAAGCTGGCCTCGTAGGTAACGTTATAAGGCAACAAACTGCAAGTTACAGGATGAGAAAACAAATGTGTGATGAGCTAGAGTATTTAATGGAAGAACATGCTTTTGAACAAGCACATATCAGGACTATGATCGCCAATACCTGGCGTACGTGGTGGGATGACTGCGAAACAGGTGGGCGAAAGTATAGTGTATATTCTCCTCGGTGGTTGCGGACCTTATGCTGAATATTTACGCGAAATAAGTGAAAGGTCGTCGCAGGAGTATGACTGTTTTGTCGTGTTAGAAACGTCTGAAGACCTAATAGCTGAAAGTCCTAACTTTGTGCCTGTAGCACGCCGGTATGGAAGGGAGTTGTTACTCAATTCATTACACGACTTTGTTAGGAAGTTGGTATAATTAGCGTAACTAAATATTCTGACAGGTATAATATCGACAGAATATCTGATAGACCTCGCCGGATAACGACAGTACAAAAGTACAGGGTGACCCACAGGTACGAAACTACCCTATTAAAACAAAATCGTCGCGTGGGGTAGCCGAGCGGTCTAGGACGCCTTCACGGTTGACGCGGCTCCCCCCGACGGAGGTGCGAGTCCTCCCTCGGGCATGGGTGTGTGTGTTGTCCTTAGAGTAAATTAGTTTAAGTTAGGTTAAGTAGTGTGTAGGCTTAGGGACCGATGACAGCAGTTTGGTTCCATAATACCTTACCACAAATTTCCAAAACAAAATCAAAAGAATAAACAGAAATTTAAAGTCAAGTAATAAGGGATGGGAGAGGGAGGAAACCTCTGCGGCTATATCATCAATATGATGGCTACTTTAGAAGCCACCATTCTGTATGCAGCTCGTAATTTTACATGGAAAGGGTGCTATGTGACATATCAGGCAGACAGAGAATTACGTGAGAGAAACATTGGTGTCTTTCATTTGGCGATAGCTTTATTCACTCTCGAACTCTATAGCATTTTGTTCAGAGCAAGGCAGCTTCTGGCGATACCATATAATGCTTATAAGATGTGCTCGGACGTGTTGTCCAGCATGTTGTGAGGTGGGTGTTATCTACTGAAATGCGAGCGAGAGCATCAACAATTGACTCCCTGAGGTGTGCAAGGTTTCCCATCTTCACTGCATACACAACTGCCTTCAAGCGTCCCCACAGATAGAAAGTTATTGGACTAAAAATCCGGATTAGGAGGCGGCCACTCCACCAGACCTCTAAGACCTACACTATGTGATCAAAAGTATCCGGACACCTGGCTGAAAATTACTTACAAGTTCGAGGCACCCTCAACCGGTAATGCTGGAATCCAATATGGTGTTGGCCCACCCATAGCCTTGATGACAGCTTCCACTCTCGCAGGCACAAGTTCAATCAGGTGCTGGAAGGTTTCTTGGAGAATGGTAGCCCATTCTTCACGGAGTGCTGCATTGAGGTGTCGATGTTGGTGGGTGAGACCTGGCACGAAGTCAGCCTTCCAAAACATCCCAAAGGTGTTCTATAGGATTCAGGTCAGGACTCTGTGCAGGCCAGTCCATTAAAAGGATGTTATTGTCGTGTAACCACTACGCCACAGGCCGTGCATTATGAGCAGGTGCTCGATCGTGTTGAAAAATGCAATCGCCAATTGCTCTTCAATAGTTGGAAGCAAGAAGGTGCTTAAAACATCATTGAAGGCATGTGCTGTGATAGAGCTACGCAAAATAACAAGGGGTGCAAGCCCCCTCAATGAAATACACGACCACATCATAACACCACCGCCTCCGAATTTTACTGTTGGCACTACACACGCTGGCAGATGACGTTCACTGGGCATTCGCCATACCCACAGCCTACCATCGGATCAACCACAGCCTACCATCGGATCTCCACATTGTGTAGCGTGATTCGTCACTCCACACAACATTTTTCCAATGTGCAATCGTCCAATGTTTACTCTCCCTACACCAAGCGAGGCGTCGTTTGGCATTTACTGGCGTGATGTGTGGCTTATGAGCAGCTGCTCGACCATGAAATCCGCGTTTTCTCACCTCCCACCTAGCAGTCATAGTACTTGCAGTGGAATTCCTGTGTTATGCTCTGGATAGATGTCTATCTATTACAACATTACGACCCTCTTCACCTGTCAGCTGCCGGCCGCGGTGGTCTAGCGGTTCAGGCGCTCAGTCCGGAACCGCGCGACTACTACGGTCGCAGGTTCGAATCCTGCCTCGGGCATGGATGTGTGTGATGTCCTTAGGTTAGTTAGGTTTAAGTAGTTCTAAGTTCTAGGGGACTGATGACCACAGATGTCAAGTCTCATAGTGCTCAGAACCATTTGAACCATTTGAACCTGTCGGCTCCCGCGCCCCGGTTCCCGGGTTCGATTCCCGGCGGAGTCAGGGATTTTCTGTGCCTCGTGATGACTGGGCGTTGTGTGATGTCCTTAGGTTAGTTAGGTTTAAGTAGTTCTAAGTTCTAGGGGACTGATGACCTCAGATGTTAAGTCCCATAGTCCTCAGAGCCATTTGATTCAACTGTCGGCGGTCTCTGTCAGTCAACAGACAAGGTCGGCCTGTACGCTTTTGTGCTGTACGTATCCCTTCACGTTTCCACTTAACTTTCACATCGGAAGCAGTGGACCTAGGGATGTCTAGGAGTGTGAAAATCTCGCGTACAGACGTATGACACAAGTGACACGCAATCACCTGACCACTTTAGAAGTCCTTGAGTTCCGCGGAACGCCCCATTCTACTCTCTCACGGTGTCTAATGACTACTGAAGTCGCTGATATGGAGTACCCGGCAGTAGGTGGCAGCACAATGCACCTAATATGAAAAACGTATGTTTCTGGGGGTGTCCGGATACTTTTGATCGAACAGTGTATCTATCCCCGATAAAACTAGGTATTACCGTCCGTCCAGAAAGTTCCGAGGTTGATTTTATTCCTGGCGTATGAGCGATGTCAGTGCAGTAATTACTGTAGCAACTTGAACTAACAATTGTAAACAACAGATTTACATTCGACCAGTCAGTTGTTAGTAGGCTGTGCTAAGTAGTGGATGTGCGGCCATAGTGTGTCAGTTCGGTCACAAATCGCAGTGGATCAACTTCACTCAATCTAGTGTTCAAGACATTCTCCAGAAGGTTTCTGAAGAAGAGAAACCAGTGCGCAAAATGCGTCCCACAAATTGTCTCCCAAACAAAAACAACGACGTGTGGACGCCTGCCGCGACTTGATCGAAATGCGATACATAGACCATTCGTTTCTCGAAGAAGTCGTGACAGGTGACGAATCTTAGTTTTATCAATATTAACCTAACAAAAACGAAAAAAATCGAAATTCACGTAATGAATCAGCGCTTTGACGACATAATCAATACCCAAATTAATGTGATGTTCGAGTTGAACATCCCAAAGAAGACTTTTCTGACAGTGCCGCATGGGTTTATGGATGTTATGTGTTCTGTATTCCGGCGAGGGGAATTATGTAGGACAAACGAAGCATTCAAAGCACCATCGTAACTCTTCTAAATTTTTGCTATTTCAGTCCATCTAACTGGCTGGTGTGATGGGTAATAGGTAGGGCCTAAAAGCTAGCCCATAATGAAATGGCACTATCAAGGTGAAAGGAAGTTGAAAATGTTCCGTCTTCAGATAGAAGTGATGGCAGCACATCGTCTGATAGCTGCACACAACGAGTTGTTGTTAGTATACTATGAATTAAGAAGGGCCTAACAATACAAGATCCCTATATTCGATACCAGACCATCACTTTCGATGCACCAACTACCTTCGGCGGATAAATCTAGAGAGGGTTGACATATGAGAAGTATGTGATCCTGTTTATTTATCTCTCGTTCACATAGGAATTGGCTGAATCGGTAAACAGTCCATCATAAGGGAAACGCTGCTTTTCGTCCGGCCTGCGTGTCACCCATTCTGCAAATTGAACTCAACGATCAAGGTCGTCCTAGGTGAGATGTGACATTTGCATTTAGTAAGAGTGCCATTTATGTGTGGCAAAATTTTTCATTATTTATGTACGGCTGAAGCAAGTTTTCTACGAGATGCGGTGAAAAATGTGTCCTTACTGAACGATGCCAGAACAGTTGTAGGAGTTGCTTCATCCAAAGCCATTTTCCATAGTCCAGCTTCCGGTTTACTTTTTTGGGGGGGAGGGGGGGGGGGGGAACATAGCCAGTTTCAGGAATTTCTCGAGAAGTTTCAACAGCCAGTTCCCGAAATTCCTTGACCAGGGAAGACGAATGGAATATTCCAGAATTTGAAACACGAACAGCTGCTAGCATGAGTTTCTTAGAAGTAGATACATTAGGGGTTGCGAAGCAACTCGAATCACTTGATATGGGCAAGTCTTCAGGTCCAGATTGTATACCAATTAGCTTCCTTTCAGCTTACGCTGATACAATAGCTCCCTACTTAGCAATCATATTCAACCGCTCGCTTACCGATAGATCTCCACCTACAGATTGGAAAATTGCGCAGGTCGCACCAGTGTTTAAGAAGGGTAGTAGGAGTAATCCATCGAACTACAGACCTATATCATTGACGTCAGTTTGCAGTAGGGTTTTGGAGCATATACTGTATTCAAACATTATGAATCACCTCGAAGGGAACGATCTATTGATACGTAATCAGCATGGTTTCAGAAAACATCGTTCTCGTGCAACGCAGCTAGCTCTTTATTCGCACGAAGTAATCGCCGCTATCGACAGGGGATCTCAAGTTGATTCCGTATTGCTAGATTTCCGGAAAGCTTTTGACACCGTTCCTCACAAGCGACTTCTAATCAAGCTGCGGACCTATGGGGTATCGTCTCAGTTGTGCGACTGGATTCGTGATTTCCTGTCAGGAAGGTCGCAGTTCGTAGTAATAGATGGCAAATCATCGAGTGAAACTGAAGTGATATCAGGTGTTCCCCAGGGTAGCGTTCTGGGACCTCTGCTGTTCCTGATCTATATAAATGACCTGAGTGACAATCTGAGCAGTTCTCTTAGGTTGTTCGCAGATGATGCTGTAATTTACCGTCTAGTAAGGTCATCTGAAGACCAGTATCAGTTGCAAAACGATTTAAAAAAGATTGCTGTATGGTGTGGCAGGTGGCAGTTGACGCTAAATAACGAAAAGCGTTAGGTGATCCACATGAGTTCCAAAAGAAATCCGTTGGAATTCGATTACTCGATAAACAGTACAATTCTCAAGGCTGTCAATTCAACTAAGTACCTGGGTGTTAAAATTACGAACAACTTCAGCTGGAAAGACCACATAGATAATATTGTGGGGAAGGCGAGCCAAAGGTTGCGTTTCATTGGCAGGACACTTAGAAGATGCAACAAGTCCACTAAAGAGACAGCTTACGCTACACTCGTTCGTCCTCTGTTAGAATACTGCTGCGCGGTGTGGGATCCTTACCGGGTGGGATTGACGGAGGACGTCGAAAGGGTGCAAAAAAAAGGGCACCTCGTTTTGTATTATGACGTGGTAGGGGAGAGAGTGTGGCAGATATGATACGCGAGTTGGGATGGAAGTCATTAAAGCAAAGACGTTTTTCGTCGCGGCGAGATCTATTTACGAAAGTTCAGTCACCAACTTTCTCTTCCGAATGTGAAAATATTTTGTTGAGCCCAACCTACATAGGTAGGAATGATCATCAAAATAAAATAAGAGAAACCAGAGCTCGAACAGAAAGGTTTAGATGTTTGTTTTTCCCGCGCACTGTTTGGGATTGGAATGGTAGGGAGATAGTATGATTGTGGTTCGATGAACCCTCTGCCAAGCACTTAAATGTGAATTGCAGAGTAATGATGTAGATGTAGATGTAGATGTACATTCGTTCATCAAATAGTAAAAACCTTAAATAATAATGTGTCGCCTGCTGGTTTTTTTGTGATCTCTCCCAGGCTTTTGATTGTGTAGATCATTACACTATTCAGACAATGTTGGAAACGTAGAAAATTTTAGTGACTTGGGTAAAAATTGCAAAGGGAGTCCCACATGGTTTAATTTTGGGTCCACTTATACTCGTTATATATGTGAATGACCTTCCACTTAACATTCAACAACCAAAACTGGTACTTTTTGCAGATGATGCTAGTGTTATAATAAATCCCATTAGAGAAAAAGCAACAGAAGACTTAGTAAATGATATTTTCCAAGGAATTATTAAGCGATTCTCTGAAAATGGACTCTCTTTACATTCAGTTCTGTGCAACAAACAGAAAAACTCAAGTTTTATGGAATTATGGATTTACATGCATGTGGCTTGAATTATACTTGACAAACGGAATGCAAAAGATTGTGCTGCATAATTCAGACAATGTTGGAAACGTAGAAAATTTTAGTGACTTGGGTAAAAATTGCAAAGGGAGTCCCACATGGTTTAATTTTGGGTCCACTCATACTCGTTATATATGTGAATGACCTTCCACTTAACATTCAACAACCAAAACTGGTACATTTTGCAGATGATGCTAGTGTTATAATAAATCCCATTAGAGAAAAAGCAACAGAAGACTTAGTAAATGATATTTTCCAAGGAATTATTAAGCGATTCTCTGAAAATGGACTCTCCTTACATTCAGTTCTGTGCAACAAACAGTTATACCAACAAATGATGTAGCAAATGACCAGGAGTCAGTAAGTAGGATGGATCGCTCCAAATTACTGGGTGTATATATTGATGAGAACTTGGACTGAAAGAAGCATATTACTGAGCTTGTCAAACAATTATGTTCAGCAGCTTTCGCTTTTCGTATAAATGCCAATCTTGGAAACAAACGTATAAACTTCCTTACATATTTTGCCTATTTCCACTCTGTAATAATGTCGCACGACTTAGAAAGTATTGACTGCACAAAAGTGGGCAGTGAGAATAATACGTGGTGTTCACCCAGGGGCGTCATGTAGGCGCCTCTTCAAGGAGCTAGGAATTTTAACTGCGCATTCACAATACATATTTTCGCTAAAGAAATTCGTCATAAATAATCCAATACATTGAGAAGAACAGTGATGTACATACCTAACAACACTAGAGGGAAAAATCACCTTTATTACCCATTGTTAAAGCTGTCTGTGGCTCAGAGCGGAGTTCAATATGCAGCAATAAAAATTTTTGATCAATTGCCCAATAACATAAAATACCCGACAGGGACTGAAGCAAGTTTTAAATCCAATTTAAAATCATTTGTCTTAGATAGCTCCTATTCTATTTGCGAATTGCTACTTCAAAACTAATAGCAAGTTAAAAAAAGAAAGAAAACCGTTTTAAATGTAGTTGCGTGAGTAGTAATAAAATGACAGTGTTCATAAATCATTTTGATAAAAGGACCGTTCAAATGATCTGTGGAACGTGTAACTAACTAACTAACCATCGCAGTAGGGGTAACGAATGGTCCGTCTGGATAGTGCAAGTTGAGATCCTCTGCGACAACACGGATGCTCCTCTCTCCTAATATCACGACGGTCTCATGGTGTTCGATTTGTGTTAACGTCATCAACTTTCAAGTCACCTGTAAAGAAGGAACACCAATCATATCTCGAGAATGAATAAAGTTATGATTAAATTAAAGACACTGTTGTTTTTCTCGTGTGATTCTCCATCTGCTTCATCTTGCACATGATCCCTTACCTATCTGAAAAATTACGAGTTAAATCTAGTATGGCGGCTCCGAAAAGGGCCGCTTTGTTGGTAACGTAGCTTCACAGATTTTCCCTCTCTCCCATCTCATACTACTTGATTTCAAATTTTTTGTTTGTTCACCTGTTTTTGTTTTAGAAGGGTGGTTCCACAGCTGCAGACCATCCTGTTCTGAGCCTCGTTGAGAGCAAATATGTAATACACAGACAGCAGTTAAAAATAAATAATGTACCGTATTTTGTTAGAATATACCAAATTTTTGCAACTATTAATTGTGATTTTTTAATTTTTCACGAGAGTATTTTGGTGTTTAAACTGTAAGTTATGTGTTGTAGGCTAAGGTATGCATCTCACTCGTGGTATGAGGAGAGCGGTACCTGCGGAAGTTCGTCGTTACTGGTGAGCGAGCAACTGTAGATCGTCTCTCGAAGCAAATGATTCAGGGAGATGCGAGGCGTGTACCTAACCAACAGATAGCAGAACTATGTCATTTATCAGTCTGCTGCAGGGGACGAGTTCTAGCAACATACGTGCTCTTATGCTTCATTGGCGATAGCGGGTACAATTCGCAAAGCAATTTTGACGTTGGATTATCTTTATCATGAGCCGTTCGACATCCTCTACAACTCACTCTGACAAAAAAAGTTAAGCACCCGGAAGACGTGGTCAGTGTAACATCGTAAACATATACACCAGGGTTGGGTTTGTAACTGATTAAGAGTCGCAGTTCTCTGTGGCTCGTAAAACGGCTACCAGGGCGCATTAGTGTGGAACGCATTAAGTTTTGTTACCAGGTCTAGTAGGGTGCATAAAGGGTAAGAAAAGCATCAAATCTTGAGTGATCTCTGCGAAGGACACGAAGATGCCGCATACTTGTGTGAGATAGCGTTACTAGAATCAGACAGAATTTCAAAGGGGCCACATTGTGGATCTCCGTTGGGTGAGCTAGTCGAATCGTGCAACAGCCAGATTTGTGGGACATTCAGATATGACAGTGGTCCCAGGTTGGACAGCATGGGAACCTGAGGGCAGGCATACTCGCAGTCAAGGTTCTGGTAGATCTTGTCTGATTACCTCAAAGGAGGATCGCCGTATTGCGCACCAGGCAAATAGTAGCTCCTTTCCATCATTACCTGCCATCCTTGAACAAGTAATCGACTCTCTGCAACTTTCTGTGACATCCTGCACTATTGGTCGGATACTAGCAGCGGCCGGACAAGGGAATTGCCGTCCAATGTGTAGACTACCGTTGACACCACAACACAAACGGCTGCGTCTGGAGTGGTGCCGTGACTGGGAAGCATGGACTTGCTTGGAGTTGCATTGTGTTCAGTAATGAATCGCGGTTCGGCATTATCCTGGATGAACATCGTCGGCGAGTACGGCGGCGACCTCAGGAAAGGTCCCATTCTTCCAGTGTTCTGGAGAGGCAGAGAGGTGTTGCTCCTGGCGTCACGGTGTGGGGAGCCGTTAGATATGACTTCAGATCACGGCTTGTAGTGATTAAGGAAACTCTGACGGCGCAACAATACGTCACAGACATTCTGCATCCTCGTGTGTTACCTCTCAAGCCACAGTATTGTAGTGCCATTTTTCAACAGAACAATGCTCGTCCACAGAAGGCACGCGTATCTATGAAATTTCTGAGTGATTTTGAGGTACTGCCGTGGCAAATATGGTTCCCAAATCTGCCACAGATAGATTGTGTGTTGGACCAGCATGTGTCCTTGTGCTAGTATGCAGGATATCAAGGGCCAGTTACAACAGGGAATAAAACGGCTTTATGAGACCCTTTGCACGATAAATAGTTTAGACAAGAAGAGAATAGAAGCTTTCGAACTGTGGTGCTACAGAACAATGTTGAAGATTAGATGGGTAGATCATACAACTAATGAGGAGGTACCGAATAGATTTGGGGAGAAGAGAAATTTGTGGCACAACTTGACTAGAAGAAGGGATCGGTTGGTAGGACATGTTTTGAGACATCAAGGGATCACAAATTTAGTATTGGAGGGCAGCGTGGAGGTAAAAATCGTAGAGGGAGACCAAGAGATGAATACACTAAGCAGGTTCAGGACGTAGGTTGCAGTAGGTACTGGGAGATGAAGAAGCTTGCACAGGACAGAGTAGCATGGAGAGCTGCATCAAAACAGTCTCTGGTCTGAAGACCACAACAACAACATGACACCCTTCCCAACCGAATCAGTGCATGCTTCCAGGCCAGAGGGGGTGCAACGTCGTTAGTGGTAAGTGGGCTCATACTGCCAAGTTCTTTCTTACTTTGGCTCGATTTTATATTCACTGTGGTAACATCACATACCCTCTCAACCTGTCAAGTTTAATTTCGTTTCCTCCTCCCCTTCTGGGTGCTTCACTTTTGTTGTCAGGCAGTGTGTATAAGGCCTCCTACACACTTCTCCATGTCATCTGTATGCAGCCATGTGTTCGTGCATGTTTTCTAATGTGATCTACCCATCTTCTATTGGCGTCTACTCGTCTTTCCCTATATTTAGGAATTTAGCAAAGAACTGCCTTGGTCAACCAGCATCTGCTGTCATTTCACCCAGTTACATGCCTCCTCTACCTCAACTTTAGTTTCATCTCAGTCATTACTACACATTCCACTCCAGTTTGTTCCTTGATCAGTTTGTTTGTTTCTTTGTCTCTCCTACTACATTTAACTTTAGACGCTGAGCTTTTTTCAATTTTTGTTCGTTTTTCGCATTAAGATAGGACATTTTAGGTTCATAAGTTAAAGTTAGTAACACACACAGATTATAAGTTTTCCTTTAGGGACAAGTTGAAAACTTAGTCTTGACAACCTAGTTTCGTTCACCAAAGGCACTCAAGGCATTTGGGATCTTCTTGCTTTTTTTTCGATCCAGTTTTTGTCTTCAACTGCCTTAAATACAAAAATTCATTATTGTTCATTTATATTACTTTCTTTTCGCTGTGTCGCCTACCTACTGTTCTAGTTTTATTATAGTTGCTGCTGCTCAGTTCACTTTTAAATTTGCCATATAAAGTGTTGTTGTAGTTTATCTGCCCTAGAGGCAAACAGCACAAAGTCATAACCTAAACTAAAGTATCACAGATATTTTATATTAAGACGTAATCCTCTTCGTTTTCCCAATCCATGGTAAAAAAAAGTCTTGTAAAATACTGATCTTTCGATCGATTCCTGCTTGTGCCACAGAAAGTAAGTGGACTGTGGTGAATGCGATACTGTTACATCAGCAACATGTTGTACAGATTGGTTTAAGACCTGCTAGTGCTGGCAGCGTCGTGATCTTGGTAATTTTTTCCTGGTGAAGCAAGAGAGACAAGGGGTTAAGTTCATCTTGATGTATTTACAAATGGACCTCTATCTCATTTGGAGACGAATAGGGAAGAATGCTGCGGTGGCCTGTTTCATCAAGGGTCTTGACATTCATATGATTTGAATTACGGTAACCACGGTAGAAAAAAGGTCAAGAGCACCACGTGGCAACTTGCACCAAACTCCTTCCGAATGAGAACTTTAGCCACTGTGCCACCTCACTCGGTGAATGCTTATCTTGCGCTAAATTTGTCTCCTGATCATAGCAGATGACAGAGTGACAGATTTATGTATCGTTCCATTCCTGATAATTCGTTTTATCTCTCGTACATATTCATCCCCTACTCTGAAAGGGATGGCATATTGCAGCACCATGAAGCAGGCTACCACACTGCCGCAATCAACAGACGGCTTTGAAGAACTTCGCCAGAAGTTACTGGTACGTCCCAGCAAGAACGTGAAATTGAAATCACTGTGTAGAACACCAATGTGCGATTCTATTTAAGCATTTAGAGAAAAATTACTGTATAATTATTAAACAGATTATTATAACAGGTCGTTTATTCTAACGGAAAGAATGATGGACAGATGCACCAAAGATGCAATTTTTAATTAAAATTCTAAAATGTGTTGTATCCATCAACTTATGGCCCACATTGAAATAATTAAGATGATACACGTGATTTAAAGCACGTAAGGTAGCACGTAACATATCATTACACCCATACTACAAAAAAGAGCGGCAGAATTCAATGCAATGGTTTCTCTGCCATGTAATTGACGTTATGTTCATGGCTCGCTCAAGTTGCTCTCGTTGGTCCCTAAAGCGCGTCCAAATATTTCAATAAATATTAACAACATAAATCGCCAAAAGCGGTATGTATTTTAGTCTTGTCAAAAGAAAGAGGAGAGATATTTACACTATCGCCGAAGAAAACAGTTGAAAAGATGAAGACAGTACTTGCATAGATGTTTGATGAGCTCTTTGTCGTGTGTTTATGAAGTACCGTACATCGGTGTTAATACAGATAGTAACTGTACACAACACAAATCAAATGCCGTTGTCCGCAAGCGCGTCGCATCACCAGGAGATCTGATAATACGTATAACGGTGTCATTTCGGACAGTTCGTGGGCACACCACGAATTAAATACAGTTGTCCATACGCGCGTTGCATCGCCAACAGATGGAATAACAGTTTTCTTCCCGTAAACCGGGTGCTGCAGTTGATATTGTGCGTGCGCAGTTGGCAGACGTGATCCCCTTAGATCTTCAGCTGTTCGCATGCTGACATCTAAGCCGTATCAACATGGCTACTCTCGGACGATTGAGTAGACGATTTCAACAAATATCTATAAAATTTTCAGGTGTTACTAAATCGTATAGTACTATCAACCGGCCGGGAACATTTAACATACTTGCGGGAACGATAGCATGTGCAGTAGGAGGCGGATTAGTGCTTTACGTGGCCCACAGACTTGGAAAGATCAGTGCCGTACATGCGTTTAAACCAAAAAAGGTAGGCATTAGAAGTGAGTTATTTATAAATCGCTGATACTTTCACTAACATGCGAATTGGTTTTCTTTTGCATAAGATATATTTCTTGCATATATCTCACTCGCAGTTTGTGCACGGTTTGTGAGACGTTGATACGGGGGAGATTATTGGCGCTGCCAAAAATATTTTGATTGATAGTTACGCCCATTTTCCATTACATACATGTAAAATGGTAACCTTGCACGTGCTATAGCCCCAGCAATTGCAGAACTAACGTACTGAACGTAATAACACCAATCTTGACGTAATTATTGCTGAGTTGTAAGCAAATAACTTTTACTGCAGCTCTACAAAGCCGTTGGTACTGTGATAGATGTTTGTTGCTGGCTGTAACAAAGACGCTATAGCAAGTTAAATTTTGTGATATATAAGAATAATTGTATGAATCTAAAGCTTAAGAACATAATTTGTTTTTGTATTTCCATACAGTATATGTGATCGTACATTGTAGCTGAAAAATAACCTCAGAACTAAATACCGGTAGCTTGACGTAAACATTGTAGAACTTTCGTTGCATAATAAAGTACTTGTTTGCATCTTAGTGTAAGAGAGTATGAACTGTTGGAAACGATATTTTACTAGCTAATCTATAGTGATCAGCTGTTATGCCGAATTTTTCGTAGTGTGGGGTGTGGATATTATGGCTCCACAATTCTTATTGTTCTGAGAGAGGTGATGTAGAAACGCGTAAATGTTCTTAAACTGGGAGTTTTGACTTATCCCTGTAGTCAGCACAAAGTGGGCGTTAAAGAGTGTGTTTACATAGCCCTGTGGTTTTAGGTCATATGCTGCTTCAAGAAGCGTAAGAATTAATATAATTAAAAGTGATGTGTATCACAAAACTCCACTCTGGTATCTGATCATACTGTCATTAATTTAATTGATGGTGGAACTATGTGGTAGGCAGGTAGTTGTTCATTTGGAGAGACTCCTATTTGTTCAGTTTTTTTATGGGAAAAATTACTAATTCTGGTTTAAGTATTATACATGACGTATCCTGAATGGCTGCTACCATGCTTGCTTGTTCAGATATGACATTCAGGCACCTGTGGGATACCAACCAATGTGTCATTTCCAGATGCATCCGTATCAAAATAGCTGTAAATAATTTAAGTGTATACTTCATAGTTTTCTTTAATTTTACTCCTTTATCAGATCACTGCTAAATTGTAGCAACTAGCAATTTCAGTGTCCAGATATCGTACATGCATCAAATTTTGACCGAATAACATGAATGTATAGGTCCTTGCACCACTGGTATTGTGTAAGTGGTCAACCATTCAACTGAATAGATTTGGAAATCCTAAAGACCATTCTCAAGATCCCTTTTGAAATGACAAGCAAATGCTAACTGTGTATGACCCAGTAATTTATGGTCAGAAATATGAAGAAAAGTCATTCAGCTTTGAAAATCTGGTGGAAAAAGAATGGTACAACCAGATATCTGCTGTGTAGCGGTTTTTTAATCATTGCATCAAAAGAAGGAAAAGTTTGAGATTGTCTGAAAAAAAGGTGCAGCTGTTACTAACTAGACTGTATTTTGGGAAACTATTAGATTGTGCAAGAAATTTACAAATGGATAATTTGAATATAACACAACTAATGAAACTTTAGAGAGAAATAAGCTTAAAATAGCAGTTCTATAATTTTCAACATCCATTAGTATTGCCTGTGAAAAAAATTATAAAATATGCACATTTTGTTATAGTTTAAACAATAGAGTTGCACAAAAAATAACTGCAAATACTGTTTGTATAAAGTTTATTGGTTACATTAATTACAGTGCAAAATGCATGCCTTCTGTTACCGTCCCTAATACACGTGGCTTTACTTCCTATAAAGTAAAATTTTTGGTATATGGTGATCGCTTTAAAATGGATATTGATACTGAAACTGCTTATTATGAACACTGTAGATTACATAGATATAAATAAATGAAATAAAATCTTTGCATTAGGAGGAAATGTGTTAAAAATAGAGTATACCTCTGTACGATTACACTATATGATCTGAGTGAGTCAAAGAATTCTTAGTAATGCAGAGAAAGGGGCTTGAAAGTAGACATACCATCAAAGTACTGTGCACTACTTTAGTGCACATAAGTTTCCCATGGAAGATGTTTAAAAGGGGATTGTGAATTGGATCATGCTTAGAAAAAGTAGTCTGTAAAAACGAAATTATTGAATTGGAAACTTTTTGGTAACTTGATTGTTATATTTATAGGGAAATAGGTGATTGGATAATAATGTAGGGTCTACTGCCAATGAAGACACACTATTGCTCATATGGATTCAAATACGTGTCCAGCCATCCAGATTTAGGATTTCCACGATTTTCCTAAATTGCCCCAGGCGAGTACCGGGATGATTCCTTTGATAGGGTATGGCCAATTTCCTTTCCCATCCTAAGGAAACAATCTGAGTGTGTGCTTGCTGTAATGACGTTGTTGTGTTAAACCACCCACCCACCCACCCACCCACCCACCCACCATATGGGTTCTTCCCCACTATTCTTTGAATGTTAATGCAGTTAATTCTAGAGATGTTTATCAAATGGTTTTGTTTGCATGAGAACTAATGACAGCTTGAGGCATGTGCAGGAACATGTTCACTCTGCTGTTTCATTGTTTATGTAGCAGTTAAGAACAAATGCTCTAAAATTTTAGTCATAAAAATTAGGTGGAGTAACCGGACTTGAAGATGTGATGAAGCATAGAATTTGACATTGACAACAATGTGAAACAATTCAAAGTTTAAATGACAAGTTTGACAGTGCCAGAGAAGTGTCATGGTGAAGTAAGTTTGAAGGCATCAGGCAGGCTTTGCCACAATAGATAAGTCACCACAACAGTATTTACTGCACCAGAAAAAAAAAATTGTGGTATGAGCACACAACTTACATACCTGAGATGTAGTCTGGCTTCCACATGAACTTTGGAGTGATTCAATATGTGGAAGATATACCATTTTTGCTGGAAAAGAATTACACCAGTTAATTAATCATACTCCAAAAATTTCCTTTCTGAGTTGTACAGTGTGCTGTCATATTGCCACCAATAAAAGATTGTCAGTGGAAATTGTTTGGCATTCACTTTACAGTTAGTGATGTACTGTGCAGTTGCTACTCATGTTATAAATTTTTTATTATGACATTCATGAAGTTTATGCTACTTTAGTATTTATTATAATTGACAGTGAAGTAAGAGATCCTCGGTGTATGTAATGGATGTAGAGTTGTGTTTAACATTGTCAGAAATTAAGCACAATATAGCTCAGTTGCATATGACTGAAAAAAATAATTGACAATAACATTCGGTAACAACGGTAACAATAGCATTCACCACTGTGATGTAGGGAAACAATTGAAAATTTAAATATAAATGGCTCAAAGATAACTTTAATACTGCTGCTCCCAAGTAAGAATTCATGTTTTAACCAGTAGTCTGTCCATGTATAATACTTGTCATAGTGTTTACCAGGCATGGATCTAAAGTAGTCAACTCTTGGAGATAGTTGCAATATATTCTGATAGAATATAAACCCTGATTGCTTTGAATGACAGTAACTGGAGTATTCCACCAATAATATGAGAATAATATTTGTCGTTTGAGTACTGTGTGTCACTTCACTTCATAAGGATCATTGCCCTTCAGCTCACTATGCTGTATAGGAAACTACATAATGAACAACCTAGAATTGCCCCGCCTTTTTATTTGAAGTCATTACTTAATTTTTACTAGCAAAAATGTTTTTGGTTGTGACTGGCAGCAGTTAAACATCAAATATAAATCTTAAAATATATTGTAGTGGTGCAATGAAATTAATTTTTGGTCAATTCTCATCCTCTGTGAAATGCTTGAGATGGTTATCCAATTTGTTTTTTATTGGATTCTGTAACCAAATTAGCTTTTGGTGAATATTGTGCAGATAATTTGAACATGAATACTTTGTGTTAAGAAAGATATTTATAACTACAATATTTTTTGAATTCTCACTGGGTATTCGTCCAGGCGGTGTCTTCCAGCTGGTGCAATATTTTGGCAAGTTGTTGACTTGGTGCTGTTCTTAAGCATGTCTAGTTGTAAGCAGGACTCTGAAATATATCACAATTTGGGTCATACCACCTGGAAAAATACCCAAGAACAGTTGAAAGGCATTGCACAATGGAAAAATCTAAAATCGTGCATTACAAAATTTGCTGTTGTGATAAATAATTGTGGCAACTAGAGTGGTTATTCATTTAATGATTTTCACAGTTCTCCACATTACTAAATGTCTGTGGTTCTCATAAAATGTCGGGATGTGCTTATTATAGCATTGATTTGCCTTTTCCTTTTCATATTAATAGTATTAGGTTATTTCTTGAAAACAGTTCTTTCAAAACAAATATTTTTCTTGTTATGTGACTCACTGAGCTAGGGCTTCTTGTGCTTTGTAGTTTTATGTTGGATGGAAATTCTGGGGAAAGCTATCTTTTCTATTTGACTCGTGGGGAAATTATTAATAAAACTTGGTGGTTTTTTTTTTTTTTCTTTTTTTTTCTCCTCCCCAGGAAAACTCTTAAGTCTTTGAAGTATTGTGGCAAATTGAATGAATGTTTTTGAAATTTCAATGTACATATATGTGTATTCCTTACAGTGATGCATTTGAGTTTTTGGCTTTTCATTTAAGTTTTTGTTTCACATCATATGCAATTTTAAATTCTACTCCCCACCATATCTGCATCTCTCAGGTTACCCACCTTAGTATATTTTATGAAAAAAAATGCATTACGTTTGATGTATTTTTCATATTCATTATAAACATCCATATTGAAGTAATTGATCAGTACAGATAGCGCTTTCCCTTAGGCGTCGTTGGTGATAATTACAGTCCATTCGTGCATCAGTAGTAGTGTGTGCATGTGAACATACTGAAGATAGGGACCTGTAATTAGAAGTTTTAGCCATGAAAACTACAAAGCACCAAATTTTAGATTTTTCATTCAAAATGACATTGATTACTAGAGACTTTGGTAACACAATATTTTAAAAGTGTTTATTAACCACCACGATCACAATAAAATTTTCTGGCCCTTACTGGTTTCAGTTTTTTAGCTAATCATCTCACCTAAATCAATCCTGAAGGTGGTTTGGTAAAGAACTAATAAATATTATGTTGATATATAGGGATCAGTGTCTTCTGCTACATAATTTGTACACTTGGACATCTCATCATCTTTGCTGCTGGCCAGTGTGGTAAACACTCAGTATCTACAAACTACAATACTAATTTGAAGAGGTTGAGAATTTTCCTTGATATAAATTAAACAAAACATATATACTCACCCAAAGTATGAGTAAATTACTACTCTGAGGCA
Source organism: Schistocerca americana (assembly GCF_021461395.2). Lineage (NCBI taxonomy): Eukaryota > Metazoa > Arthropoda > Insecta > Orthoptera > Acrididae > Schistocerca > Schistocerca americana. The sequence goes on from NC_060130.1 coordinate 663,955,678, forward strand.
AAATGAGTTTGAAGGAGTTGGAATTATCATTTAAGCTAATACTAAAAGAAAACAAACAAAATTACAGGAAGAGTTCAAAGTGCCTAGCTCAAATATTGTGTGACAACCATATTGGGGGACTGAACCACCCACTTTTGCACTGCAACACACTAATGCACTAACGATGTTATTGTGTGTGAAATCATACACGATGTGTAAGTGGATGTAGAGAAGAATGCTGAAAGTGTATGTACTTTGTTTCAGTATTATACTTTGGAATGTAGATTGTGTTTAAGAGAATAATTTGTTGCATAACCAGAGGTGTAGGTTTCATTGGAAGCTGACATTTTGGTTGTGAATTGCTAAAGCCACAGATGTGATGTAGTGAAAGTAACTATAATCCTTGATAGGGCGTTTTTTTTTTACATATTGAATTTCGGTGTGCGATTGTCAGCTGTTTCGTGTTGTGGGTCAGAGCAGATTGGCAGTATCAGCAGGTGCAATATTTCCCATACCACTGTCATTCTCACTCATAGGAGTGCGGCATAGTGTAAACATAATCACTAGCCAAGTGTACCTTGCTAACCAAGTCTTCGTCCAACTACTGTGCAACTTACTGCTCTGGTAAGATATTGGCCTTGTATTTAGGCTAGTGCTGGTTCAAATCCCACTATGTCCAACAAGTCAGATTTTTGTGTGGTTTCACTAAATTGTGTAAGGCACATGATGGAATGTTTGTTTTCAAAAAGACATTGCTGATTTCCTTCTCCAATTCACACTCAGTATTTAGTGACTTCATCATCGACAATTTAACCCTAAACTTGCATTAGCATATCTGAAATCAGTCACTTTAAACAACCCAGAGAAAGAATTCCAACAGGCTTGTGTTATGTATTGAAAGGATTTATTCTTACATTTCCAATATCTGTTGTCTCTGAAGAAGTTCCTGGTCATGGACTCCAATATTCTAACTGTACATTTTGGAGCCCTCCATGATCTTAGAGTTCTAGATATCCTTCTGAAGTCTTGTACACAATGGTGATCCTGTGTGGTGATCCTTGTAAGAGACATAAATTGTGGAAAAAAGCTGGTGGATTTTCTTTTATTACTTGTTGGTATTTCTCTTCGTAAACTTCTAATACTTTCCACTTTTCTGTGAATTTGTTATTAACTATTCATATGGGCTTAATTTAAATGTTCCGTAATCTGTTGATTCCACAAAGTAGGTGCACAGTTTTCTATCACTGCAGTTATGGAAATACTGGTTGTGAATCATCTAATGTAACTTCCCAACACAGAACTTGAGAAATATGTTAAAACTGGTAACATAATGTAGCATGAGCCCAGACTCGAAACATTTGCATTTGTCTGGTTATCATTGTTCAGATGTTTATTTCACAAATTCATTCCAGTTAAGTGGTAGAATGATTATGTATACAAGACCTCAGCTGATTGTCATCTCATCATCAAAACTGAGCTATTTCACCATTTCTAATAATCTTGCATATGAAAAGTTCACAACGATTATAAAGAAGACAGAAATAAGTTGCACAACTGAAACAAATTAATTAATTGAATTACTGTATTCCTTTTATGTAAGCTGTAGTGTGTTTTGTAGTCTCAGAAAAGAAGTGTACTGACTCTGGGGGGGGGGGGGGGGGAGGGAACAGAAATACTATAAATGTAATATAATACTTAGTGGTCTTATTGATCATGGGAGATGGTAAAAGAAATGAGTGTGCATCCACACAGTTTTCTGTCAATAGTCTACTTAAGGTACTTATTTTAGACATTTATGGTAGCCTTCTTTCTTCTGAAGTTAGCATGGAGAATAAGTGTGTGAATGTTAGTTCTGTTTGTACCATTTAACTGTGAAGAAATGTGTGCATGTTAAATACATAAATACATGTAACTAATGTAACATATTAGCACTGGATTCCACCGGCCGTTGTTGCCAAGCGGTTCTAGGCGCTTCAGTCTCGAACCGCGCGACCGCTACGATCGCAGGTTCGAATCCTACCTCGGGCATGGACGTGTGTGATATCCTTAGGTTAGTTAGGTTTAAGTAGTTCTAAGTTCTAGGGGGCTGATGACCTCAGCTGTTAAGTCCCATAGTGCTCAGAGCCATTTGAACCATTTTTTAGCACTGGATTCCCAGTAAAAGGCAAACTTTCTCACATACTTGCACCAATTTAGTGCATATGTAGTGAGGGTGCAATTTTTCTTTCTCATGACATGACGTTGTCATTCAGTGTCTTACATTTCTGTAGGGACTTTACAAATTAATACGTTAGGCTATTACTGTTACTGAACAACAGTGTCCTGTATCAGCACTTTCCTGAATTTCACAACCTTTCCATTTGATGTAGTTCATATGTACATGTGTATGTCTCAAAATTACTTTCCATGAGGAGCTTCCATTACCGTATTTAAAGTGAATTAGTCATCAATGAAATTGACTTGTTGCACTATTTAATGTGTGGAAGCAGTAAAGCATCCTCTGCTATAACTGGTTCAACATCCCACTTGTCAAAGTTTCTCCACCCACTCATATTATTGTACTATCAAAAAATTCTTATTCCTGAGCTTTCCCTGTGTATTGGGAATTGTGCAAACTGATATGTTGCCAACTGTTTGATTAGAATGCTTACCACACTTTAATCTGTTTCCCCTCATTCGTTTCAGCTAAAGCATTAGAAAAGGGCCTTCTAGCAGCCCTATATGTTGACTACTGAGAAACTGCATTAGCCGCACCTATCTTGTTGCATGTAGCACACCTCATTGGATTGATAATGGCAGTGAAGCATGTTGATGTGGACTCCGCAATTTCCCAAAAAATTCAGGGGAGCTGTCCAGATCAGTGACTGCTTTACATCACCCACAGCTGAGAGCTTGTATCTACATATTCATATATACTCCACAAGCCACCATACGGTGCACAGCAGGGGGTACTTTGTACCATTACTAGTCATTTCCTTTCCTTTTCCACTAGCAAATAGACAGAGGGAGGGACAGCTGTTTCTGTCTCTGTACAAGCTGTAATTTCTCGTATCTTGTCTTCATGTTCTTTATGTGAGATGTATGTTGATGACAGCAGAATCGTTGTGCAGTCAGCTTCAGATGCTGGTTCGCTAAATTTTCTCAGTAGTGTTACTTGAAAAGAATTTCCCCTTCCCTCCAGGAGTTAGAGTTGTGGAAGGATCTCTGTAATACTTGCATGTTAGTCAAACCTACCAGTAATAAATCTTGTATCCCACCCCTGGATTGTTTTGATGTCTTCCTTTAATCTGACCTGGTGGGGATCCTAAACACTCGAGCAGTACTTAAGAGTGGGTCTCACCGGCATTCTATATGTAGTCACCTTCGCATATAAACCACACTTGGCTGAAATTCTCCAAATAAATGGAAGTTAACTATTCACCTTTCCTACTACAATTCTTACATCCTCATTCATTTCATATTGCTTTGCAATGTTACACCTAGATATTTAAACACTGTGACTGTGTCTAGCTGCACACTACTAACACTGTATTTGAATATTACAAGATTGTTTTTCCTAGTCATGTGCATTAATTTAAATTTTTTTTACATTCAAAGTAAGCTGCCATTCATCAAACCAACTAGGAATTTTGTCTGTCATCTTGTGCCCTCCTACAGTCACTCAGCGATGGTATGTCCTGTACACCACAGCATCAGCAAATAGCAACAGATTGCTGCTCACCATGTCCATCAGATTATTTACTTTACTTATACAGAGAATAACAGTGTCACTCCTGCCAGTAATCTTGCCTCTGAACTACACCTGCCATCAAAGACAGCATATTGGGTTCTATTACTTAAGAAGTCTGCGAGCCACTCGTATATCTTGGAACCTATTATGTATGCTCATTCTTTCTGTAACAGTATACAGTGGGAAACGTATCAGATGCTTTTCAGAAATATAGGAGTATGGAATCTGCCTGCTGCCCTTCATTCATAGTGTGCAGGATTGTGTGTGAGAAAAGGGCTAGCTGAGTTAAGTACCACTGATGTTTTCTGAAACTATGCTGATTTATGGACAGAATGTTTTCCATCTCTAGGAAATATATTGTATTTGAACTTGGAATATGTTCAAGAATTCTGCAGCAAACCAGTGTTACAAATATTGGTCTGTAATCGTGCTGTCCATTCTTTTACCTTTCCTACATAAGGGAGTCATCTTCACGTCTTTTCAGTCACTTGGGACTTTGCACTGGGAAATAGGTTTGAGATAAATACAAACTAAGGAAGGAAACTAAGTAAGGTGTCAATGCTATAGAGTACTCACTATGAAACTGAATTGGGCTTCCATGTGTACCTGGTGACTTAGTTGTTTCTCAATTCTTTCATTTGCTCCTCTATGCCCGGGGATGCTTATTACTACATGTTCCATATTAGAGCCTATGCAATGGTCAAACTACATTACATTCATACGATTCTCCTTTGTGAGTGATTTCTTAAATGCAAGATTGAAAACTTTGGCTTTGCTTTCGTTGTCTCCTATTGCCACACTGGATAGATGTGTTTGAACCACTATCTGTCCCTACTCACTGCAATGAATCCATCGACATGGCAGTCTATACTTGCTAGGTTAAAGTCTCCTCCAACTAATGTTGCATGATCTGGGTGTGTACATGCTAATGACCTTAGGCTTTATTTGAATGACTCCAAAACTGTCTGTGGAATCGGGTAGACTGTAAAAACATCCAACAATTAACTTGATTTCATCTATACCTGTTGTACAGGCCCATATAACTTCAGTAACATCAATAGGCAAATTATTTTAGTCAAGCACAAGAAACACTCCCCTCCCCCATATTTTTTATATATGTTCCATTACTTGCTAAATATGAGCTTTCTACTTTGGGTTTCAGCTAGCATTTGTTCCCGAGAATAATTTGAGCTCAAGAAATTTTCTAGAGGGCAGTAAATCTAGAACTTTGCTGCAGATATTTTGACAGTTTACTGATAACATTTTGACAGTCAGTGTCATTACTGTGAACGCAGTCTGATTTTGCTACTGCATATCGACTGGTGAGTGTTCATCAGAGTACGTCAGACTATTGCTTAACATAAGAAACAGCGATGAGCACACCAAAAGCAGTCTGCTACGCGAGTAGTTGCTTCATTTGTATACAGCACCTCTGAATTATCAAAGGGGCTTGTACAAGTCTCCACCGATAACGCGGGTCCAGATATATATGCAGCCAAGACTGTCATAGATTTGACAAAGCCTTTGGTTAAGACCCTACACGCAGCTCCAAACCAAAGGTCCCTCATGAGCTCTGGGAACGATGTTGCAAATTGTGATTTCTGGTTGCACCACACGTGAGACACCAGCAGCTGTCACCACGCCCATTAGCTGCTGGTGTGAACTGAGGATGGCCTCGGAATCAAAGTTACAGGCAGCATTGGGGCCAACGTGAGCCACAACTTGGAGACAGCTGTACACCGCGTGCTCAGTAACCACAAGGCCTCCTCCACTTCTCGGATGAGATACCTCGGCAGATATACTAAGTGCACATTGGGTTTCTTCCTAGCTCTAAATTACTATTTTCCTAAGAGGCTCCATAAAACTCCTAAAATTGGAACTCCTGATAACTTGATAACACCTCCCCTCCCCCAAGTACCCTGCTGGAGGAGCAGGCACCAGTCCACTTACAGGGTGAAAAATGGGCAAGGTCAGACACAGCCTCCACAGTGGCACTCCATCTGGAGTGCCGCAAATTCGGCGCCACCTGCCACTCATCATAAGGAGAGGGCAATATAAACTGAAATGTGCCTCGGCAGCAGAGACGATTGGGTGCTGTTGGCTGCCTGAGTCTACATTTTACAGTTACAAAAACACAGCTTACACCTCTAGAAAGCTTTGTTAGAGATTGGTTCCAATTACTGACATATTATCCAGGGGTATCCGGCATGTTCTCAATGGCACTGAGGTCATGCAACATGGAAGTTAACACTAGCACTTTTGTGTTCATGGAGTGTTTTTAGAAATATTCCAGAGTTATGGTGTGACGCATTGATTTCATGGTGGTACAAGTTGCCTGAAAGCAATTAAACAAGTGCACGATCAAGTAATATGTTGGCTGCTGAGAGACCATAGCAGATTTGCTTCATATCTTGTAAACATCCTCCATATGAAAACACATACTCTAGTTACCTGAATGGTGCCCTGTTGGGAAGCAGATGAATCACCTCATATACTTCTAGACATTCTCGTAGTATTAAATTGATGGGTATGGATGTCTTTCACAACTTCTAAGTCCAGACACCTTTCTCCTTGTTTCAAGCATCCAGTAGGTGTAGTTCTGTGTCCATCTCATCTCTGTGCATTTGCACATGGTGACCAGGTGCACAGATGGGGCTATGGATCCTCTAGTGTGGTGGTGGTTCTAAATTATATGACTATTTGCAAGTTGTCTAGTAGTGAATTGCCAGATAATTCACTGCAGCGTGTTCCATCTGTCCATCCATAGTTACAGCCCATGACAGAATATAGTGTTCCCCTTATTTATTAGTGGCGCTGTATCCTTCTAATCACTGTTATAACCTGCAATAATCTGTCGTTACTCCAGTTTTAGAATTGTTGCCTGTGGCAGTTGACTACAATGGGAAACGTCTTCTCCAGATTGAGATAATCAGGATACACCCTTGATGACACATAACAAGCACAATGCATGCAAACTCTGAGAGACGGCATGTCCAATGTGCAGGGTACTCATAACCAAGCTACAAGCAAGTGCATTGATACGATATCTTGCTCATCTGTCAAGCTGGCAGCCAGTACGAAGTCTGATCGCATACACATCAGGTCGTTTAACAGTCAAATCCATTCCATTTGATGCAGTCACAGTAGCTTCCTCACTCCCTCCCTCCACATCAAGTGCTTCTCAGTTGCTGATGAATGTATTTGATTTTTACTGCCAATGCCTTATACTCATAAATCTATGTTCATTGATGCTTGAACATTTGAAAGATTTAGTACAATGCAAAATGTTTCCCAAGTTGGATCATAATAGAAAGTCTCTCTCTGTAATGCCAAATAAGCTTTTCATTCTAACACCATTTAGAGTCATCTTATTGATACCTGGCAATGTCAGACCAACAAAAAATCAGAAAAATTACGCTGTTAAAACAGTTTTTGCTTCACTGTGAAATGTCGTTTACTGTCAAGATCACAACTAGTGTTAGCAGATGGTGAAACTTGCCAACTATCCACAGTTTTATGTACTGTGTATTGTTATATGCACACATAATACGAAGTATATATTAAAGGGTTACTGTATGGATGAGGAGCAAATGTTTCATTGGGTTCTTTTTTTCCATTATTACCATCAATTCCTGGTAGATGGTCAAATAGTCAACAGATATACAGTGAGCCTTTTATCAATACAATCAGATTTAGAATAGTGCAAATCAGTTTTGTTCCTAGTGTCTTACTTTAAAGAGTATTGTTTCTGAAGTTTGATCAGATAGTAAACCTTGTTGATGGAATAAGTGTTTGCTTCCATAAAATCTTCTCAGTTTACAAGCCACGTAATTTCAGTTCCTAGTATATGTAGTTGAAGCAGCTGACAACAGCTTGAGGAGGATTTACACCATGAGTAATCTTATTAAATATTTTTGCGGTGAGTAATACATAACATCCAAGTGCAGAATCGTCACAGAATATTAGTTGACACAGCATTAATGAATAGAAGTCTCCAGCTGACTTCAATACTTTAATCTAAAAAATCAATGATAAAATGCATAGTTTAAGTTATTGATCTAAAGTTTGTAACACAATACATAATGTGTTGTATCTAATCAGTGTCCTTAACAATATCTTCAAGCAAAAATTTTAACTGCTAAAGTTTTCTACGTAAATCTGCACCCCCTTTTCACCTTTTGCTGTTACTGAGGTAGTTACACCATGTGCTTAATAGGGTTTCATAAGTCATCTACTTACAGAAAAATGTTGGATAATTTATTGAACATTCCATTCATTATTGCTTCATTGATGTATATCTGAAGGATTGAAGGAGGAATTTGCGCATCTAGCAAAAACAAATTTTGCTAATTTGTCTGTTTGAAAATCATGTATAATCTGATAGACTGAATTCAGGATCTCAACCAGTGTTTTATGAATAGTGGTTTGTGCCCATTTGGAAGATGGTTTCTTATCCAAACTGATGGGGTACTTTACTGCAACTTTGTTCCTCAGTAAATATAAAGTAAGCTAGTAATTAATTTTACTTTCAATGCTATAAAATGTTTGCTCAAAATACAACTTCCTTGTATAGAGTCCATTGTCAGAGATGCATCACAGAAAATTTAGTTTGTACATATTTCATAATTTAACTATTTCGTTATATGGTTGGTGAGTTATTAAATTGATACTTTCAGAGAATGAGCCCTGATGGAATCCAGATTTTGACTGATACTCTGGTTGTATACTGAACTGTTCCAAAGTAAATTATCATTTCCAAATCCGTAGAGAATTTTTTCAATATTTCTGAAAGTTAAGTGTTATGCCAGTTACTGAGTAAAACAGCTGTGCCAGAACAGTTTTTAACATATTATTGGATGCCTTATCAACCTCGTGAGGCATTTAGCTTTTAAGGTTAATTATTTTCTTAATTTTCACAGGAAATGTTGGACGAATATAAAACTATTGGATTATCTGTGATTCTGTTCCTTGCATGTACTGATTCCTTTTCCTTTTGAGCTGTTTTCACATAATTTGCATCATTGTTTTGGAAGTGATTATTGAAAGTATGTTTTGTATGTAGGTTGTTCTATCTGTTTGCTCATAATCCTTAATAAATAAATAATTTTCGTTCTTCACAAACTTTCCAGTTTGTTTTAAACACCCTATGTATTATTTTAACATTATTATTAGAAATATTGCCTTTGGACTTAAATTACAAACTTTATTGTTCAATAATCTTCCTCGGTGTTGAACATTACTACTTAGAACAGTGATAAGTTATTACTATGCTGTTCTGATCAAATGGTTATAAATAAATGCAGGCAAATTCTAGTGTCATTGAAAAGTATTTATAAAAATGTTGTCTATTACAGTGCTCCTATTTTATACAACTTAAATCACAACTCTGCAGTTCGTGGCAAATTATAAGTGTTAAATAATTAGTGTTTACTATGAGTCATAAAACAATTAATATTGGAATATTCCAAACCATTGTAGGCCAACTAAGCTGTGCTCTCTACTTATGCTACCAATTCTTCCTATGAATAAGGAAAAGTCACATAAAAAGTGATTCAAAACCAATGAAAGTGCCAACAACCCACTGAATTAGCATGCACTCCTCCTCTCCAATGGTGGTTTTATGCTTGAGGATACTGATATTCACATGAACTGGAGAGGTGACCACAGTCCATTGTGGCCCATGTCCTCTCAGCTAAATCATCACTGCTGAGGGTGAAGGACAAGGACAGTCCTCCCCAATCAAAAGGTCCAACAGGTGCTAATAGGACTAATATATTGCAATGAAACTTAAATGGATACTAATTGATCGAATTTGGAAGAATTGCAGCTCCTGGCTCAGGAGAAACCATGTTGCATCTGCTTACAAGAAAGCCATTTTACAATCACTGACACTATTGTGTTAAGAGGCTACCACTCCTACAGGAAGCATGATCTTACTGGAGACAGGGCTAAGGTGGGGTGACTGTCTTCATTGATGTCAGCTGCCTCTCCTCTCCTGTTTCTCTTACCGTGGCCACACAAGCAGTTGTAGTGGAAGTTGTCAAACCAGTTAAGGTCAGTCACCATGTGTTCTTTGTATCTTCTACCGCATGATCTGTTGGATGGAGATGCACTGACAGCACTGCTGTGGGGCTCAGCTACCACATGCTCTGGGGGTTGAATTATCCAGCACCTCGTCCATTTAGAAAGTACCTACCTTTTGAACTATGGTCAGATGAGACTCTTTCCTACAGCTAGAGGGTTATCTTCAGCCATTGACCTTTTTCCCAGATGTTGCAGACTCGGTTCAGTGGAAAGTAGCCACAGATTTTCATTCTAGTGATCACTTTCCGGTGTGGATCACCTGCTGACTCGGACGACAGTTGACAGGGGACTGCAAAGCTGAATGCTTCAAAGGGCAAATTGATTGTCACAGTCAGCAGGCTGTCTTTGTACAACAGGAATATGCCCAAGAGATGGTGGCGCATTTCATTGTGTGATCTAATGTGGTGCTGCCGATTCCATTCCTCTGTTTAGTGACAAACCCAGACGATGACCTGTCCCTTGCTGAGATGAAGAATATTGCTGGCCAATTAGGACCAGGCACGGAACACTGCAGCAATTCAAAGACCAAGTACAGAAAACCTTCATGCCCTCAGACTTGATAGGGCACAGGTAGGGTGAATAACTTCAGTAAGAACTTTGTGACTTCCATTAATCGGTCCACCTCAACATTTTGTGTTTGGGACTCAGTAAGGCGGATTTCAGGCAAGGACAGTATACCTCCCCTTATGGACTTGAGAACTGTATTCTTGGTGGTCATTCCTAAAGACGTCTCAGCTTTTAGCTGGAAACCGGTATTGTCAGTTCATCTGGACAAACTTCTGAGTTTCAGATGTTCAATAGGATTGAGTAGATGATGCATCTCTGCTTCTCGTGTAATCGGAAGGTCTAGTCATCCATTCTGCATGTAGGAATTGGAATTGATTCTGTGAGCAACCAAACAGTGCTCCAGAAACGGATCAATCTGTTTGTCAGATCTGATTTGAAGAGTAGTACCCTTGCCACTTGTAAGGAGGCTTGTTAATGAGATTGTGGAAAGCAGGCAAGGCTCATACCAACCCTATCAGTTACCTGAGTGTAGTCCTTACTGGCTGTACGGGTAAGACTGTCAAGTGTGTGATCAACTCCTGCCTCACCTACTTCCTTAGATCCTGAGGTCACCTGCACTGTGCCTAGTGCAGTTTCCGGTGCTAGTGTTCCACTCTTGACAACTCACTTCTGGCGAAAATGATGCAGGAGACCTTCTTATACTTTGAGTTATTTTGAGCTTCAAAAAGTTTAGGACATGACTTGGAGCTACAACGTTCTTCACTAACTCACAGATGGGGACTACGTGAATGTCTGCTGCTTCTTATTGAGTCCAGGCCAGGTGCTTTCACTGTCAAGTTGATTCCTTGTCTGGCTACTTTGTTCGGTAGAATGAGGTCTCCCCAGGCAGTGAGCTGTGTTACACTGCTGCTATCAATGGCATCTCCTCTGCAGTCAAAAGTCCATTTCAGTTCTTCATGTGTGGATGACTTCAGGATCTTCATCTTGCCCTCCAAACTTGCGATGATGAGGTAACTCCAACTGACCATAAGGAGGCTGCACACTTTGGTCAATAAAACTAGTTTTTAGGTTTGCACTTGAAAAGACCACTTGTCAGCCTCAACCATGCTTATTACAGTTTTCACCCACTGGCACTCACAGTGGGCACACTATTTTAAATTTTGAGGACAATTTGAGCTTTCTGGACCTACTATTTGGCTCTAAACTAACTTGGCTCCTGCACCTGAAATACATGGGAACAATTGAATATTTTGAAATGCCTCAGTAGAAAGGTGTGGGGAGCTGGCAAATACTGTCTCCTACAATTTTATAGCGCATTTTACATAACACAGATTACACATCACAGTTTGTGGATCAGCCCATATTTGCAGCATAAAGATTTTACACAGTCCACCATGAAGGCATTTGGATATTGGCTGGAGCCATTCAGACCAGACCAATTCAGTCTGTGTTCAGAGCCTGGTGAACCAGCACTCCTAATTCAGTTGTGCCTCCTTCTCACTTGGCAGGTCCTGAAAATCTCCGCATTACCTCAGTCATTGGCATTTAGTGTGGTTGTCTACCTCAACTGTGACAGGTTGCTAGGGAACCACGTCCATAAGATGAAGTCATTAGAGATATGTGCTGCAGAAAGTCTCGTGGAGCTGCAATGTCAGATGTCCAAACACAGCCAGGGATAGAAAAAACTGCCGTATTTCCGTGTTCATAAGCCTAAAGTGATTTTAAGCTTGATACAGTACAAGAAAATTTGTATGCCAGATTGTTTCCACAACTGTTTTCTTCAATTTTAAGTACATACTACAGTTTTATTATTGTTTATACAGATGCATCCAAGCAAGAGAATACTGTCAGTTCAGCTGTGATAGGTTTTTCTAAGCGTGCCCTCCAGAACAATTTACGAATTATGATGTGGAGTTAAATGGCATTATGATGCCCCTGGAGTGGATGTAATAGCATCACAAGGTTTCTTGTATGTTTTGTCTTACTCAATGTGCTAAAAGAGACCCATCGAATATACACAGTAGAGCAGTTGATTCAACTCATCCGTGACGCTTACAGTGGCTCCAATACTGAGGCAAGGAGGTCGCATTTTGCTAGGTACACGGACACAAGAAGAGACAGGGAAATCACATAGACAACAGAACAGTCAAAGAAGCTCTCGAGATGATGTATGTAGTCATCCCCCTGCATGCCACTGTATCATTACCTGACAGAAGCATCATTAATCAGTGGGAGACTGAATCGTTGGAAGTGACAGACAACAAACTACAGTCACTCAAATCAACCACATGTGTGCATGGTGGACTTCATGCCAATATTACCTGTGGAAGGTAGTGCTGTTCACTAGACAGCACATAGGACATAGCCCTTTAAGGGGCTCCGGAAAGGCTCAAAATCATGAAAAGTTCAATTTTTACTTTTTTGCGTTTTCTGAATCTGCAGACTATTACCTTTTAATAGATATATAATTTATTAAATTCCGAAGACTACAACTATTTTTAAATTTTTTTTGAAATGTGTTCTACATGGGCGTGACCCACTGTGGCGCTGTTAAACTGCTGTGAAATGGTGTTACTATTAACGTCCGTGTTCATCAGGTACATTTTAGTGATGTGAGATAAAGTATGTGTTGTGGCTAACCTGTGATGGTTCAATATATATCGTTGGTGTGATTGTCGATTGTTTCACGTTTATTTACTCTGTCGTTATCTCGAAAATATTTGTAATTAATTCTGTTTCTTGAGTCTCTGTTTTGTTGAAGTATAATGATGAGTAAAGTTATTAGAAATCCTCTGAAGGCTTTTAAGAAAAGGAGAAATGTTGGAAAGCCAAAGGTATGTGTTATTACTGTAAACAATAAAGACGATAACCAAGTGAGTGAACCTAACCTCTCAAGTACACCTGCCCATAGCAGTCAAAGTGGGAAAGAAAATACTTCACAGAAGAAGCTTGGTTCAATGAGTGAAAACTATGAATGTTTTATGGGCGAATCGGATGTGAATGAAATATTTGATATGTCGGTTCTCAAAGGAATTTTTTCAAACTGTGTAAGATGTATTCATTGTAGTGAAGTTGGTCTGGAACTCTCCACAATAAAGCACGTAGGACTTGCTAGTGAAATACAACTGAAATGTGATAAGTGTTCATACATGACCACCTTTTGGAACAGTGTTGCAGTAACTGCAACTGAAGAAAATGGTAGCAAAATCTACGAACACAACAACGAGCGATGCTTGCTTTAGACAAGGAACGCCTTCGGGCTGCAGATAGGGCTGTAAAGAGTCTAGAAATACAAGCAAGAGTAAACAGGAGGAGGAACAAGAGGAAGCTGGAGGAGGAGTTTGCAGAGGATGAAGATAATCCATCCTATGGACCTGGAATGCACTAAAAAGTTAATCCAATCTTTGTCGCTCGATTCCCAAAACTTTTATTTTCTCATACTAATTACATGTTTTCTAAGGATCTTCCAAACATATTTGTTTCAAACTTTCAGTAAATGTTACACAGTACCTTCTGCATAATTTAACACAGCCTTTTTCCAAAAAAACTGTGTATTTTTGAATATATAAATAAAAATTGCAAAAAAAGTTGTGAATTTTCATTACAATTGAAAAAAATCATCTTTAATAACTGAACTAAAATTTTGTAAAATCCCTGTGTTAAGTTGTAGCCCATATTCCAATAAACAATCTGTAAAAATACGTTGTGAGGAAAGATGTAATTTATAAGCGTTATATTGCAAGTGTAGGGCGTTCCGGACTCCCGTAACACATGGTTGCTTCCTCTGGTAGGCTAATCCACCTCTGTGAAGTTTGTGGTTTTCTACGTTCGGTTCAGCATCTTTGGCAACATGTTTTATAAACTCACACCAGGGCAGCCCTTGGTGTGGCTGGGTTTTTCCTACCATCCTTGCCAACACTAACCTGAGTGTCACATGGGTTCTGAAATTTTGTTGACTGTCAGGCCCCATCCCTAAAGTGCTCGGGAAGGGAGGTGGATTTTAATGCATTATAAACAATTCCATGTGTTGGGACAGCCTTTGGCCCCCCCTCCCCTCAAGAATGGCACTGGCATGCTGAATCTTCATAAGGGCACTGATGACCATGCTGGTGAGTGCCGCACAGCCAAAATCATCATGTCTTCAGTTCACCTGAAAACATTCCTGCCAGCCGCTGTGACCGAGCGGTTCTAGGCGCTTCGGTCCGGAACCACGTGACTGCTACGGTCGCAGGTTCGAATCCTGCCTCGGGCATAGATGTGTGTGATGTCCTTAGCTTAGTTAGGTTTAAGTAGTTCTAAGTCTAGGGGACTGATGACCTCAGATGTTAAGTCCCATAGTGCTCAGAGCCATTTGAACTGTGGCCCCTGGGTTGGCTGTGTGACGTAATGCTCCGCCAGTGAATTAAGGTAAGTAGTATGATTACGACAACAGGCCCCTTGCCTTGGCTCACGCTATTAGTCCTGAAGTAACGCAAACTGTCGCTGCAGCAGCAACGGTAGTAATCATGTGCTGACAAGGGAACCTCCCCATCGTACCCCCCTCAGATTTAGTTATAAGTTGGCACAGTGGATAGGCCTTGAAAAACCGAACACAGATCAATCGAGAAAACAGGAAGAAGTTGAGTGGAACTATAAAAAAAAAGCAAAATATACAAACTGAGTAGTCCACGCGGAGATATGCAACATCATGGACATTCCTAGATGTGGAGCGCCGTGGTCCCGTGGTTATCGTGTGCAGCTGCGGAACGAGAGGTCGTAAGTTCAAGTCTCCCCTCAAGCGAAAAATTTTTCTTTATTTTAGCAAAGTTATGATCTATCCATTCGTTCTTTGTCTCTGTTCACTGTAATAAGTTTAGTATCTGTGTTTTGCGACCGCACCGCAAAACCGTGCGATTATTAGACGAAAGGACGTCCCTCTCCAATGGGAACCGAAAACATTTGATCGCAAGGTCATAGGTCAATCGATTCCTCTACAGGAAAACACGTCTGATATATTCTATACGACACTGGTGACGGCATGTGCGTCACATGACAGGAATATGTTGTCGACCCACCAAACTCGTACACTTGGCGAATGGGTAAAAAGATTCTTCTACGTTGCCCGATTTAGGTTTTCTTGTGGATGTGATAATTACTCCCAAAAAAGTGATGAAAACATAAGAGTTTGTTACATAAGCTGCAACAAATGAATCCAAAAGTCTCTTCCCTGTGCTCTGTCAAAACATGTTTTTTACGTTTTCAAATTTTTCCGTGTGTAGACCGTCAAATCCTGCAGATGTTCAAGCAAATCTGAACATGTCCTGGAATTTTGGAGAGCGAAGTTGATTGTGTGTGGGTGCCTGAACTTTGATAATTGTCTGAAAATAAAAAATTAAAATTTTTGCTCGAAGGAAGATTTGAATCAAGGACCTCTAGTTCCGCAGCTGCTCACACTAACCACGGGACCACGGCGTTCCTGAGCTCGTGTTAACCTTGATTTTGCACATGGACTACTCAGTTTGTATATTTTGCTTATTTTTTCATAGTTCCACATAACTACTTCCTGTTTTCTCGATTGATCTGTGTTCAGTTTTTCAAGGCGTATCCACTGTGGCAACTTATAAGTAAATCTGAGGGGGGTGCGATGGGGAGGTTCCCTTGTGAGCCTTTTGATGTGTTGTTGTGATCTTCAGTCCCAAGACTCGTTTGATGCAGCTATGCCCTCTAGTCTGTTCTGTGCAAGCCACTTTATCTCTACAGAGCTACTGCAGTCTACAACCTTTTTAGCCTGTTTATTTTACTCAAGTCTTTGTCTTGGTCTCGGTCTAGAATTTTTATCTATTGTGCTTCCTTCTGTTACCAAATTGGCTGTTGCTTTGTGAACCCTGTAGACAACAATTACGTTAAATTTATGTATGTGTGGTGTCTGTTCTACGGGACATGTCCAATGGGAATCCAGCTTCATGTGGCGAACAATGAGTGGGGTGGACAGGTGACGCTACGTAAGTAGTGTGCGACAAGTTGGGAATTTGGGTCGTATGGAAAGCGTAGTCTGATAGCCGAAGCAGTTAAGGTGACCGCTCGTGTATAGTGGGAAATATAGGTTAGAGTCCTGGTCCGGCACAAATTTTTATTTGTCCCCATTCAATTCATGTCAATGCCCAGTTGCGGCCGATGTTAAAATCTATTTCATTTCATAGTTTAAATTAAAAATCTGTGAAACTTTTCAGTCAGTATAATTAAAACGTGCCCCTTCTCATACCACCCAACTCTGTATAGAATCTTCCCCAAATCTGCAATGTACAGTCTTAACTCAAACCCCCATAGGATGCATTCTTTCCGCAATACATCTGTACTTCAATTTCTACTTCCATTGTTGGGGCACAGCATGTCACCTACTTGCCCTCCTTCCAAAGTTCGTTATCAGTGTCACAACAGTTGACAAACTTTTATCTGACTAAGCGAGATGATACAGTAGTTAAGATGATAGACCTGTGTTTCGGGGACTTGGGTTGAAATTCCCGTAGAGCCATCCAGATTTTTTCTGTTTTTCTCCTAAATCATTTGACAAATGCCGTGAAAATTTCTTCCACAGTCAATGATCTAATCTCTCCACATATTTATCCAGTTGAGCCAATGCTCCGTCTTTGGAAAGCTCAACGAGACGTGAACTTGTAAAATGTCTTCCCTTCGTTCCCACGGTGCCATCCTGTCCATCCTCATGTGGAAGTCTGGTTTCCCAAGTATTTTGTCCTCTAGAATCCCTTCTTGGTAGAAAACCGGAGAAGGTAATAAAGCGCAGAAGAAAAACTAGTGAAGAAAACTCTACAGATTGAACTGGCATACCATTGTACTAGAGGTATTAGCTAAGTGAGAATGGGGAAAGAATGAATGTAGCGGATTGGAGCTTTCGGTCGATCCATGTGGAGGGAAATTGTTTGGACGTTGTCCACAAAACCCAAGTATTCAGTCATCTTGTGACTGAAGCTCTTCTGTCCGTGTTTGCTTGCAAACCTGTTTTTGCAGAGGGTCAGCCTTCAGCAAAACGAAAGATAAAAATTGTGTTGTGCTCAAGGTAAACCCTCTTCAAAAAACAAATCTGGAAGTATCCCAAGTTTCGGCACCTCTGTAGTGCACCGTTTCATTACATACAGTCAATCTTAGAAGCCTGTCACGTCATGATAAATCCATAGACTATCTATACAAAACGTCGCGCAGCGTTTGTTTCACTGAAAAAATGCCCTTTACAAGTAATGCCGAAAGTAGTATGAGAATTGATCTGGCTGGCTCATCGTGAGATAGCACTGTGTTCTGTCCGATATGTTTCCCCTCAAGGCAATACTACTAGCTACGCTTTATCGGCAGAATCAGTACAATGAAGTCAATCGCAATCCTATTTTCATTAACTATAGGCAGCAGTCTGAAGTCCTAAGTAGCGATCGAATGGTGAGCCTTTACTTCCTGGCTGCGTTCCCCTGCTCCAGAAGACTTGATGTTGGGCTAATGCCCATATAGATCTGAATGTCCGAAAGGCTTCCTTCCCGCCTAATGGGTCGGATAGGAGTGTTTGAAAAATAAAGGGATAGGGAAATGCTTAGTGCTACGGTTAATGTTCATATATTTGTAAATGTGTCCCATTAACAAAAACCTAAAATGGCCGGTAATAGTGAGCTTGGGATGTTTGTAATTTATGTTGAATGCATCATGAGCGACTGAAGAAAAGTTCACGGGACAAAGTCTCTGAATTGTAGAAGTTTGTTGGATTAATGATACGATGGAGCAATGTTCAGTTCTAGGATAATTACATACTGTTTTACTTGAATCAGGGAGTCTTCTTTAATATTTGATCCTTAATAACGGTAGTTTGCTTCCATGACCCAGACATTACAACCACACTGTATAGATGGAAACCCCGTTTTTCACAATAACATTTTTACTTCTGGGGCCAGTCCGCTAACTTTCATAAAGGGAGGAACAATTGAAATAACCTAGCTGAACCTTGATTACATGCTTCAGTAGTATGTATATTCCAGGTAAGTTTGTGACTAACTTTAAGGCCGAGGTATTCTGCGGATTCACACCCGGGAAGATCCATTGCGTCAAGACGAACTAGGAATTGGTGGCCTCCTGATAGCGAACTTGATTGCCTGACATTTTCCCGGAATAATTATTTTCAAAAGGTTACACAGCTAAGTAACTGGTCGAGGTGCTTTTGTAGATTCATAGATATGTAATCGAGGTTTCTGTGACTGATAGAGAGCATTGGCGTCTGCAAAGGAGGCCAGATGATTACTAGCTCTCATTGGCATGTCTGTTGTATATAGTCTATAAAGTACAGGGCCCAGGGTAGAGACATTGCGGACTCCTGCCTCTGTTGCTTTAAGCCTACTCCTAGACCTGTGTAATCGTACATAAAGATCCTGCTCCGAACAAAGGAGACTAGGAACTTGATAAGATGAAGTGAGGGTCATGTTGATGGAGCTATAAAGTAATCCGTTGGACACGATCGAATGCTAATTGTAAATGCTCCCTTTTCCAGCACCTGTACCTCGTGTTTGCTGATCAAACGATCAGCCCATGTGATAAGAGTCTGGAGGCATCTATTGGTGATCGCGCGAACTTGATGCTGCAGTACATCGATACCTCTGCCGCAGCTGCTGATAACATTGCAGGCGGTAATAACAATGTCGGCTGGTGATCCTAGGAACTGGTAGCTCCAGCGTGTCGATATTTGAGTTAGTACTGTCTACACGGGGTATAAGACAGCAGATCAGCAAATAAAGCCTGAGATGGTGTACCTTATCACTTCACTCTTGTGATGTCTTGCATTCTAGTTCTGCAAGACTATGGAGTGGAGGGGACCGCCTAGCCTGTCCGGAAGATAAGGTAAAGTGCTTGCCATAACTGCCGTGAATGACAAGCTGCCACTGTCAGTACAATGTTTTTGCGTACAATTCTTGATTCTAGTATGCTGCTGTGCATTGAAATTAAAGACCTAACCTTCCTATACAAAATGGCTCTTCATTTCTATTGGTAAAATACACAGAAGATCGCAGCAAGAAATGTGAACACGCTGAAACGTCACTATATATGGACCATAGCAGTAACAAAGGAAGCAGTCTACCAACTGGTACATAGAAATATGTCACATGCCTCAGAACTTGCCCAGATTTCCAAAGGACAGGGAATACACTACAGACAGCTTGGCCGCGATGTAAAATTCACAGAAAAAAAGAAGGTAAGACTTTCTGGAAGTAAAATATTGTGAAGTGTAAATTATGTTATCGGGTTCTAGAGAGATCACAGACGTAAAATAAACCAAAGAAAATTTTCTTTCCTTGAAATAACAGGCGTAAGACTGTTGAATGAAGTTTCCATACAGTCATTTCGGTTATATTTGAGCACCCTGAGAAATAAGCTAGAAATGAGAGAAGAAAATTACTTTATAAGCGTAGGCTGGAGTGCACTGTGTAAAATAATTTGCTTGCGACACCAAAAATTAGCCTTTCTCAGACTGAAGAACCCATATCATAGTCTTCATAAAGCACTTCAGTTGTTTGTTGTATTGCATGTAAATGTTGAGAAAGTGGTTGTGCCTAAGTATTTCGTCAGTTGTTATTCGTACGGAAAAAAATTAATGCTCATATGCTCCGTTCAGTGTATGGCACGCTATCATTGATGTATCAGACTTACGTATGTTGCGCTGAATACAGGCATTACAAGTAACCGTGAACACAACTGACTGGACTTAAATATGGGTAGGTTTTGAACACCTTTATCGGCCTTTGTGATGATTTGTTCTGACGGCTAACACACACTAACTTACAGCCTCACCGTCGATGTGTCGACCTGAGATCTGAGTGTCATTTGCTCTAGCGTGACTTGCAGTAAATACTTCCACTAGGGTAGAATAGATCTAAGAAAAACTGTAGCCAGCCTATATTTTATTGCAAGTTTCGCAGGAGAGCTGTGAAGTTTTGGAGGTAGGAGACGAGGTACTGGCGGAAGTAAAGCTGTGAGAATCGGTCGTGAGTCGTGCTCGAGTAACTCAGCTGGCAAAGGTCCCGAGTTAGAGTCTCGGTCTGGCACACAGTTTTCATTCTGTATTTTTAGCAATACACGTGCGACTCATTCTGAACCACAGAAGCTACAGCCTTAAGCTGACTCGAAGTTCAAATAGCGCATAGGTATTTTCTCGCGTCATTTTGCATAATAAAAATTGACTTAACGACTGCTTGCACACGATAGTTTTAATAGTTCATATCCCCTGTAACCTTTCGCTTTATTCTTCGGAGGTTATTGTACATTTTTTCGTAGCGTTTTGTCTTTCAAGCTAAAGTTGGTTATTAGGAACCATTTTGCTCAGAGAATAAATGAATTGCAAAGCTGTCAGTATCTATCATTACTGAAGCAAATATGGCAAAAGTTATGAATATCTACGGCTGTCCTTACAGGAGCAACGTGTAACTGGCTAAAGACACCCCAGACCAGTTGGGTAGAACTGAATTTTGGAAAGTGGGCCCAACATTGTAAGTAGGCAGCAATGTTATAATTCCAAGAGCGTAAAAGTATATTTCTGTGGTGTATTTTCCACTTACACCATACATTCTAATGCATATTCAGGTCCTGGCTGTACGGCAGAAAATTATAAAATATTTTGTTGTATAAGTTTTAAATTTAATGCCTTAAGAACAAAACTGTTTGTTTCGTATGTTTATGGCGCTTTTAAGTTACTGACTGGATCCTGTATAGCTATTGCGTCACGCTGTATCTTATGATACTACTTCGACTTTATTCTCCACAAATTATAGCTGGATTGCAAATAATCGAATAGAATTCTTGAACAGGTCACGACTAATCTACCTGCTGCCATGCAAAGAGAATTCGGAGCTGATGTTTGTAAAGCATGCACAAATATGACACACGCGCTAAATTATAGACGTTTACCCAAGTTCTGGTAATTATTCGAAAAATCATTCATCCCTCAAGCCGCTTAAGTGGTCAGAATGCATGCGCAACGTTCCTCACAAATCACAAACGCTCAAGTATTCCTGCACGAAATGCTTGCAAATCTTGTGGTAATGTATGTGACTACCTTTATCGTAATGTACTCTGGCTGCTAGAATCTACACTCATACAGCAAATTCCTAAGTTAAAATACACATGTTTACAGACATATCATTGTACTTAAAATTTACATAATATAAACTTTTTAATAATTGAAGTGTTAAATACTTCTTATAAGATGATGTAAGTAGACTGTCATGCTCTTGAACGCTTGGCAGGCATTATATTAAAACGCCTTTTTTGTGTGTGTGTGTGTGTGTGTGTGTGTGTGGGTGTGTGGGTGTGTGTGGGAGGGGGGGGGGGGGAGGGGGGAGGTATTGCGGATTTCCCTGCGAAGCTGTCAGTTAAAGCTACCTGCTGTGGTGCCAAGCTGCATTCTCTTAGTAGTTCTGGTTTCGTGTGCGGGTAGTGCTGTTACTTGTATTGTGATTACCATATTTCTACTCAGTGTTGAACTGCCGGTGAAATAAGAACAGACGTAATTGTGCTGTTGCTCATAGCAACAACATTGCCTTCAGAAGTTGCGATATTCTTACAATTGTTTCCCGAAAAATCTCAGTGTACACTGAACTGAACATGGATGTGACTGCACAAACCAGTCGACAAAGTAAAGTTTGTAATGTTAGGATACATTCAGAACATTTCCTGTCCGTGGATTGCGTCAGTGATTAGAAAAACGTGTTAGGTATCTGTGTAAGACCACACAAAAAGAATGCTGTCCGTACGAGCAAAATAATTAGGAGAGAACATTCAGAATGCTCCAAGAGACTTTTCATTGTAACAGTACATGATATAAGCTAGCGAATTATTATCGTACTTTAAAATGACATTAACCAACGTTTTCCTAAGTTCTGTCACTACGTGTGGATCCATCATGGATATTAAATATGTCGTTTTTACAGATGTTACTGATATATTACAGAGAATCCATATGTACGTTGTTGCGAATTACCTTTACTTGTAGGTCGTCACAGAAAGAGCCAATCATGTGGATCTGATATCTATGCGAAAAATTCTTAAGGCTTCATATTCCTTAAACACCGTTGCCTCTTTAAGATTGCCTAAAATATTTTATTTATTTTGATTGCGACTTCGAGAATTCCTCATTGTCAAGCAAAAATCATAACCACAAATGGTATTTTCTCGAAAATGAAATCGAACATCAAGTTAACTTTCTAAAATACTGCAATACTTGTTGTTCTTCCTTCAGTCATAGCCATACAATCTTCCAACAAACATTTTAAAGTCTGAAACTTCCTGGCAGATTAAAACTGTGTGGCCGGCCGAAGTGGCCGTGCGGTTAAAGGCGCTGCAGTCTGGAACCGCAGGACCGCTACGGTCGCAGGTTCGAATCCTGCCTCGGGCATGGATGTTTGTGATGTCCTTAGGTTAGTTAGGTTTAACTAGTTCTAAGTTCTAGGGGACTAATGACCTCAGCAGTTGAGTCCCATAGTGCTCAGAGCCATTTTTTTAAAACTGTGTGCCCGACCGAGACTCGAACTCTGGTTCGAGTCTCGGTCGGGCACACAGTTTTAATCTGCCAGGAAGTTTCATATCAGCGCACACTCCGCTGCAGAGTGAAAATCTCATTCTGGATTTTAAAGTCTCTTCAGGTTTTTTAATATATCGTACGCAGTTTTCTGGGAAAATCTTCTCATCTTTGGAAAATCTTAATTCGTGTAGTAGTTCAGTAAAAGTAACCGTTTCCTTGAGCACGCAATTCACAGCCTGCACAGTGCGACGTAAAAGTAACTGCAGCTGTTCTCACGCTTTGGCGTTACACTTTCAGTAATATTCAGATGTGTGTCTGAAATATGAAATGCAGTTGAAAGATCGTTCCTTCGATGATGCCTCAGGTGTATGATTTGACGCGTTCATGACATCTGGCAAAACCAGTCCTAAGTCACTGTCGTTGCTTAATTTCGAGAAGAGAGACAGTACAGTATACGCACACTCTGTCAATACGCAGGGTTTGAGAAATGTTTTATTTGTGGATAGCCGAAGCTGCTTCTATATTTCCAAATTTTTTGCTCCAATGATGCGAGCTAAAGCTATAAGTGTAGCCCAGTTCCTTTCGGTTCTTTTTGTTGTTCTTCCTAAGCACTCACTAATCACTGCGACATAGACGTAATATATTGGCTGCTTCCCTGTCGCAAGTAAGCTGAGGGCAATTACCACCTTAAGTATTACGCCAGCAGTTACAACTTATTGGACTGTAGTATTAATTTTATTTAAGGTAGGTATAAAACGTCTGCTCCAGTTTCGATTAAGATTGTTGCCTCGTATACTACACTCTAGTTACTTCATTCTTCGTTGGAGCGTTGAAGTGCTGGGCAGAGGATATTTCAGTCTACTGCTTTGGGAGAAACAGCTCTTACTTTAAGTACTTCAATACCTTAAAAGGAAATCCAACACATATTACGAAAATTTTCTTTGCAGCCAGTGTTGCGTCAGACTATGCTCCAATTTTCTAGGTAATAATTGCAGACATAGAAACGTCCTAGTTTCTAAATATTGACTTCAACATTTCAGAATGTCTTACTTAAGATATGGCACACATTACATGGGCTTGGCTCCAAACACGACAACATTGTGGGTTCACTCGGAGGCGTAACATTAAATTGCCACCCTGCTGCAAAAGACATTGTGGATCAAGGCTGACTTACTATGAATTTTAAAGGTGGTCTCTCATATCCATCACTAGACTGGCTGGCTGTATTGCTAGAGATGTTGTAAATTTTCGAAACTTTTAACGGAGAAGGGATTTCGAAGTGCAAGAAATTGATGGAGGTACTCGTATATTGACTGTCAAAATTAACGAGAAAATCAGTTTCTTGCACGTGTTGACAAGGATTTTAATTCGGATCAGCCCCGTAAATAGTAAGACTAAATGGGTGGCTCTGAAGAAGAAAGCAACTCTGCACAACGTCTCTTTCAACAAATTAAACCAATGCTATTTTTGCGTATCATATATTATATGAAACAGTTGTATGGTGAGAATGGTATTTGTTGATTTGATAATCATCTTAATCGGTAATCCTACGCAACTAGTGTGACGGTGAAAATGGCTGTGCAGTGTTCTGCTGATTTGAAGTCTCATTCGATTTTTAGCGATTTTAGGATGTAGCACTTTGATTAAATAGTAGTTATTTTGAAATGTAACAGCTGAAAGACAGAATTCTGTATTATCGGTTCGAGAAATAACCCAGAATCATTACTGCTTAGCACAACGGAGATCAGATGTATGCGGCCCTCCCCTCCCCTCTCCAGTGACGTCGGGGGCACTGGTAAACGGCAGCGTACTAGGCGGAAGTGTCTTACCTTTTAAATTTCTACCTACCTTGCCAGCGCCTCACTGCACTTGAGAACAGTAGGTAAGGGCTTCTCTCACGAAAGTCCTTTCTATGCAGACAGTGCTGTGTCGAACGATGAGTTAAGCAGCAAATTGTACATAGAGATACGTCACTACAGTTTTACACAGCATCTTCTAATACACCGACCGTAAGAAAATCTACCCGTCTACGTTATGTTACTTTTATAGAAAGTGATAACTACAAAGTCACTTTCTTAAAGTGTGTTTTTTTCCGGATTCGTCATCCGACGCTAAGCAAAAGAACTTCAGTACACAAAGAAGTACTCCACACTAACGAGCTAATTCACAACATAAAAACAAAAGAAAATATGTATGGTTTGATATCGTGACATAGTGCTTTGACGCTGGGATACAGTAGACAGTTAGTGTTCCATTGGTGTTAATTACAAACAAAGCCGTTTGGCTACGAGGCCATACAGCTAGCCCATTGGTGTTCTGAATGGCGACCTCTTCTGTGAGCCAATTGTAGCAGAGGGGGTGATAGTGGTTATAGGAATAAGTACTATATATAAATTTCCTTAAGTGTGTACAGTGTTGAAATGTGATGATTGAAAGTAATGTATAAGCGAAAATTAAAATTTCCCCATTCAATCGAGGGAGGTGCGAGTCTAAGTGAAACACACGAGTCCTAGTATTTAAGATTATGATCTAAAGCAGAATTTCATAGAGTCCCTCATTTCGAAGCGTGTTTGGCTCAGCGGCCCGCAGGCTTGTGTACTCCTGGAAAGGAAGAGTTTTTAGGCTTCTCGGGAAACCATTAACCCTGACTTTTGTGTTTCAACGCTCGTAGAAAACTAACGTCATCGAGAAGCATTATTGAGCAATTAAAAGTGATCATAGTCGGAAGTCGCGACATGTGGGCTGAAGACTAGATAATGGTTTCACTGTGTGGGCAGCGGGTTATGGGCGTTCGTTGGCATACAGTAGATTCTTACATGCAGTACCTATCTGTCTGCCGAAACAATACATACGGAGCTTACAAGCTCCCTTAACAAGCATAGTAATTCACTCGAATGATGGTACTTCCCTAAAGTATTTGTCTCTGCCTTCGTGTTCTATAGTTTTGACTTGGGCGCGTATGACCCCAGTTATTTTTTGCGCCCTAAAGCAAAAGAAAACCAAACCAAAGTATGTGAAACATACAAGAGTTGTGACTCTGCTAAAGAAACGTAATGCAGAAGACATTGCAAACTACATACCCGTTTCCCTTGTATCGTCGTTCTCAAAAAATAATGGTGACGAAAGGCAGATTAACGTATTAGTTGAATAAATGCATCCTTGTCAGTGGAGCATAGTTTGGATTATGAAGTTACAAAAGGACAAAAGCTGCCATTGGAGAATTTTAGAGAAAGTGGTACTCGATGCTACTGATTGTGTGCCAGAGGTATTGTTAGATGTGTCCAATACTTTTAATACTTGTAATACTGTTGATTGTTATTAAGTACAGTCGACAAAACAAAACTTTTCGCATGTCTTGATAAGACTGTTCCCTTCTTATTGTAAATATTTTAACGATACACCTCTTTTTAACTGCGTGAGATTGCATAGAATGACTTCCACGGAAGTATTTAAGACTCGTATTTCCTCGATGCCATACTTTATTAGTGTTTTTTTATTTTTTTACTTGATGGGTTGAAAGCTTAGTGTGAATATAGCCGGGGTGTGACGAACACGATAACATTGTGCCACAGACGTGTGACATTCATTTACTGCCAGCGTTTATCAGCATTTGCAAGCCACGAGAAGTAGCGTCCTGGCATTCGTGGAGTGCGCTGTCACAAGGAAGCGATGTTCCAGCAGGACCACTCACCGGTTGACCCGAGTCAAATCTTTCAGCAATGGTTTTTGTAACAGGTGACGTTGACCTGATCGACTGGTCCGTTGGAGTTCTGGATTTCAATGCCATTGAAAATTAGTGGGCCAAAATGAAGCGTCACATGAATATTTACGCTGGGCGGACTTAGTGTTGTATACGTGGGAGAGTCTTTCGGACGAGGAGACAATTTCCAGAGGCTGACAGCCTCCATGCTCATCGGATGAGTCAGATAATCGATGCCAGTGGCGAGTGGACCTCATACTAGCTTCATCCCCGATGTGAAACTTTCCTCGTCTCACGTTACTGCACTTTATATTACAGCATATGATAGAGTTGGTTTTTTTTTTACTTGTAAATTAACGTGAAATCGCTGCACTTCGCGATTTATGTATTAAATTCGTGCTACTTAACAGCCGGCCGCGGTGGCCGTGCGGTTCTGGCGCTGCAGTCCGGAACCGCGGGACTGCTACGGTCGCAGGTTCGAATCCTGCCTCGGGCATGGGTGTGTGTGATGTCCATAGGTTAGTTAGGTTTAAGTAGTTCTAAGTTCTAGGGGACTTATGACCTAAGATGTTAAGTCCCATAGTGCTCAGAGCCATTTGAACCATTTTTGCTACTTAACGCTTAATATATGTAAATTTAAAATACGCTCAAACAAGTAAATTTGAATTGAAGTGGTGTGCTAATACGAGATAATCAAAGAAAGTACTTAAAGTCGACCAATACAAGAAAAGCTAAAGCCTAAGATAATAATATTCTCTTCCTAACTACCTCTCCAACATTTTATGGCTTGATTTTGCAACGGGAGTTGAGTCAGGCCTCTTTTTCAGGTTACCATTCTTCGGGAGCCCAACGATAGCATTACATACGCTGCATCCATTTCTCTGTTAGTCTTCAGGGAAATGACCACTGCGAAATAGGCTTTGTGTCTTCTTCAGATTGCACATCTGAAGCATTGTCCTTATTTAACTTTATATCAAGCTACAGCTGGAAGATTGTTTCCTGTGTGATTTTTCATTTTCAAGAACGAAACTTTCCCTTCAGTCTCCTTTTGATTTCGGTGCAGCTTTCATCTCTTCGACTCGTTTCAAACTTTCTCTGTATGGAGACGATGTAAGCTACTTAACAGATTCAGAACGCACTGATTTTACTAGATCAGGTGCCTTGTGATGTGGCTTACTGGTTTTGGGAGCTGACCAGATACCAACTGAACTCAAATTTACTCCGTTGTTTGCATCTTGTATGTTAAATTCCTGATGTATTGCGAAGTCATTGTCACTATGTATATGCCTATTACATGGGAAGTCCCGTTTTCCAGAGATAGTTTGCAGCATTTACCAGTGTTACTGCTATCAAGTGGGCTACTAAAAATAACCTTGTAATCAAAAATGTTACTACTTACATGGGCTACTTTCATACAAGGTTTCTATTTTTTGGGAATAATACGTTGTAGGCGGTCCTTTGAATTCCACACAAGACACTGTATTTTATGCAATGTGGGTGATAAAACGATGTGGAAACGGTTTTCTTTTGCTGTATCTGTCACATAATTGTAATATGATGCCCATCAAGTATTAGCACAAAAGGATCACCACCAGATGGCTTCACAAAATTGTCAAACCACTTAGTAAAAATATTAGTTGAAGCTAGCTACTAGTTGGCAATATGGCGCGTCCTGTTATTAGGCATTGTCGTGTATTGGGATACCCGTGGTATCGCATATGAGGAATAAGCCATCTTACGCTAGAAACCTAGCCTCATAACTACGCTCCTCGCTTTGAGAGACAACTCATTATAGCGAATGAAAGGGTACTGTGTGAACGATATAGTCATATGAATATTGTTTATAACAGCTACTCAATTTAAACTCCAGTGGATACTCACTACTGCTGCTGTGGCTTGCGTGCCTTGATTAAAAAGGGAAAACAAGCTACATTAACAGCTGGCCAGTGTAATGGACAATTGCACCACAGGTTTCAAGTCCTAGAAGCACATAAACTCAAAAAAAAGGCCCTTGATATTCAGCAGTTTTGAAATCAAGGGTCCTCTACAATTCGCGTCTCCGTAATTGTCTTACTGTCGCTGCTCTGCGCCAAGACGCTGTGAGAACTAAGTTCTGATATTTCCCAACAGAGTAGAGCACTTGTTATACTAAGAATCTAGCTTTCTCACATTAGCGATCTCACCAGTAATAGGCACCTTTCGTCTATATTCAGATTTATATTCAGTAATGATGTCTTTCAGGTAAATTAAAAACTATGTCAAATCAGAACTTAACAGAACATATTTTAAATGTAATTCTAATTGCAATAAGGAAAAGGGTAGTGCTTTCCGTCATCTGGCGTATGTAGTTTCATACTCGCAGACCGCCGACGTTGAGTTTTATTTTCTATTTTCCTTGAGAATTACGGAGAAACAAGCCATACTTTTCCTTTGTAAATCCATATTCTACACTTGTCAGTTGGAAGGTCTTGCAGTTTCGTATCTGGTTACTTTCTTCTTCGTATAACTGTACCTGCCCAACCAGATTTTAATTGACATTGTGTGGCAGAATTGAAGCGTCTTATTCAGACTCATTACGTTGAATAGCTGAACTTATTTTTCACATCATATTTGTAATTCTACTTAGAGACCAAAATTTATGAGCTCATCATTAAAGATTTATTCTCTCTCACTCAATTTCATCTTGATGATTTTTTCTGCTGCATCGGCATTCCCCAATCTGTCTGCTCCTTCTGTGAATAGTTTCACGCACACCGACAAAACTTTCCCTTTGCAACATTATTATAAGTGACTTTAAGTTGAGAGTAATAGTGAATTTTAGTTTTCCCGAATAAAATGGCGAAAGGCTTGCTGTTGAATTTGGCGCTTACATTTGAGTGCGTAATTAGATATGAAGTAGATCATTAGCAGTTTAGTTCGTGCTAAAGAATCGAATAATTATTCGATTAGTTACTTTCTCTTATATTTGAAATACCAGCTTATTAAATGGTAAAATTTTGCTAGGAGCGGATTCATGTAAAATTACTTACTGCTCAGCATAATAAAATATCATCACACCTATAGAAAGGATGCCTTGAAGGTAAATTGACTGACTTCTGTTTGTAATTTTTGTGTTTCGATAGTTTTTATAAGGTTTGATAATGTATTGCCGCTATAACGCAACATGGGCATTAACAGGGCGAAAGTGTTGTCACAAATTCCGACGTGTCTGTAGGCGCCGAGAATGCCCGATGTGGGACTTGCCATTTTCCGTGCGAGGAGTTTTGTACTGTCGATTGTACACATCAGAAGATGTAGCTAATGATCGGTTCTGATTATACTTAGCAGGTAGGATACAAAGAGTAGAGATAACACAAACTTCAACTGCTAAACTTTTAGTGAAACATTTAACAGAATTAAACTACGTTAATATAGGTGTTCGTCAGCCTAGCTTGTTAGGGCCAGTACTGTTCCCTGATATGGATCTAGAACTTTCTCATTAACGTTAGTCACTGGAAAAAGTGTTTGCTGATGACAGAAACGTTATAATCACGGAGAATTTCTTACATAGAAAGCAATAAACATTCAGAGAAGTTAACAAGCTGGCAGTATGCAATAAAGTTTTATTGAACATAAAGAAAACAAATGCCATGAATTTCAGTTTGAAGAAGGAAAAAAAAACTTAAATGTGGGTGGTGTATACTGCCTAACAAAATATTTCTAGAAATTAATGAAGATTTTCAGTTGCAGTTGCGTGAATTCAGTGTGTTATCAGCATGCTATACCCCTAGTATTGCCATCAGTGGCATTACAGCCAGTGTCTTTTACTTTCATATTATTCATATGTATACTCAGTTCTTACCTATGAAACTCTTTTGGGACACAAAAATAACATTTTTCAAACTACACAAGACTTCCAGAAGAATAATAACCAAAAATAGTAACCTCTCTCAACGCAAATATATTAGTAACACCGGAATTTTATCTAAACGAAGGAAGTACATTTGCCAATCTGTTATGCACATAAAAAATAACGTTATCATTGCTGCACAGATAGCTCTGATCGTGACCTTGGAACAAGAGATAGACTGAACTTCCGCTTTCAAGGAAGAATAAATCTAACTCAAAACAGTGTTGTATGCCAAACAATAAAATTGTACAGTAAATTATTTAAGGAGATTATAGAGATTACGGAAACAAAACCTGTTAAAAAGGCAGTTAATATTTACTTTTTAAGCATTACGTACTATACCAGGGGCTGTCAAACTTTTTTGCTCAAGAACGAGCACTGACATTATGTAGTGGCATCTCTGGCTGCATACGTACCTGTCTTATTATTAACTGGTAACTCATATAAATTAGTATGCTGTGAGCCTCTAATAGATAAGCTGTAGTAAGGGTGCGATAAGTTAGCCGCTCGTTACCAAGTACTGATAGTTAAATCGGTACCATTCGAAAAATCTCGTGTCGACTATTCTGTTTGATTGCTGCTATTCTTAGCGATCCCGAAGTTGTGACCCTGTAATATTAATTGATTAATGATTGTAATTGTATTTACATTTAAATACATTACGCGATATGGGGGCGATCAGAAATATGTTTAAAGGCAAAGGTACCAAGTTCCGAGTCTCGGTCTGGCACACAGTTTTAATCTGCCAGGAAATTTCATGTTTACTAAATGTTTTCACAGTCGTTTTTCTCCTACTCGTGTTGTAGTGCAACAGTCTTAATTTTTGACGAAAGAGAAACTCCGACATCAGCTGCAATCGGGGATTGAAATAAATTCAATGGCGCCAAGTGAAAATCTGTGGCGTACCGAGACTCGAACAAGGATTTCCCGCTTATCGGAAGTGGTCGCGTTGACCACGTCGGCTATCCGAGCATGCTTCCCGTCCAACCCAAATTCCCATATGTCGTACACTACATAGTAGTGTTCGTGTCCACTATCCCCATTTCTCGCAGTCTCATCTGACTGCCGCAAGACATAGAACAAAGTTGTCATTACTTTCCGTCGGAGCGCGTATTATTTCTTTCGGATAAGTTCATATTCATTGCTACAAATATGTACAGCATTTGAAGATGACCCTGTCTAATGCGCATTCACGAAAGCCTGTTAATTCCGTATGAAATTTGTGCCATAGCAGCTGATCGGTACTAGTAACGCTCGTCCACGAGTTATCAGTACTGGAAGACAAACAATAAAACATTCTCCCTCTCATATCTTCTAAATCCGCAATGACAACGCTACGTACCTCTCTGCCTCTGAGGTAAGCGGCCAACTTTACTTAGCTCAGCGTCAGATTCACCACCGTCAACTAAAATTAAGCACATCTTAAAATACTACTTTCACTGTAAGTATTTTTGTTACTGAGAAAGAAAACCACTCTTTAGAAGTTCTTAACGTTAGTTGACGTTTTTGGATTCAGGTGTTAGTCGCTATTGCATATTATAAAATACGGCTGAGAACAGAGGTCGCAATTGGACGACCACTGTTCTATACAACGAGGGATTACTTAGACATAGCTGCGGTCTGGTAAAAATAAAGCAATACGAGCTAATAATATAATAATAATACGTCTCGTTTCACAACAGATTTCCTGGATAATGCTAACATCTTATCCTCTTTCAAAGCGCAACGTCTCTCGGTATGGAGTGGTGCTAAGTAAATTTTTAAGGCAAGCAAGTGTGAAGCTGTGATTCACAAAATGGAAACCACACATCATGGAAGACTGGAACCAGACTGAAATTAACGTTAGAGGGCTGCAAATAAACACCAGACGTGGTAGAGTAAGACAATGTGCACTAACTGTTGCCGAGAAGAAACAAGAGAAAACACACACACACACACACACACACACACACACACACACACACAGAGAGAGAGAGAGAGAGAGAGAGAGAGAGAGAGAGAGAGAGAGAGAGAGAGAGAGAGAGAGAGCGGGGGGGGGGGGGGAGGGAGTTGCTGGTTTCAGATAAATGGCTTGCGTATCAGTATCTTGCACAGTTGATTCTGCTTATGTACTTACTTTCGTCTGTTAACACTATGCCGTCCGGCGACACCACAGCTGTGTCTTGCGCGAAATAGCGGTCAACGGCTGGCGACACCACAGTGGTGTCGTCTGCGTAGTACCGCTCAGTGGCCGGCGACACCACAGTAGTGTCGTGAGCAGAGTATCGGGCAGTGGCCAGCGACAGCACTTTAGTATTTTTTGCATTCTGTTGGTGTTTTGTCTAGGTAACAATAAGTTACACACATCAAGTTTTTTGTTTCTATAAACACTTGTACCCTTTCCTCATGGCAGACGAAAGAGACGATACGATTATTTACGACGAATGAGCGGACGTCTTGTCTGACGTTCCGGACGACTTGGCCGATTGGGAGGAAGACAATGGATACCAAAAAAATGAAAGTGAAGCAGAATTGTCGGAAGATAGTAAAATACGTCCAAGAACAATTTAGCGAACGCTACGGTTGCCAGCTGATTCGGATGAATCAGATGAAGACAGTGCTCTGTGGTCAGACTTTGATTTAACGAGGACCAATAATAAATCTGAAAGATCTCCGGGTCCAAATATATTTCCCAAAGATACACAGAGCGTCGAGGATATCGTAGTATTATATATTGGGAACGATCTATTTGAATATATTAACAACGAAATCAACAAGTACTACTGCCAAAATTGCAATGGAAGGAAACTGGATAAAAATAATGCCAAATTGGTCTACGTTACGGGACCCGAACTTAGAAAATGGTTTCGGCTTGCTATCCTCATGGGAATTGTTAAAAAAAAAAAGCAAGGAGCGATGACTATTGGTCAACGAATCCGTTGACAGATACACCGATATGTCGCAAAACGATGTCCCGCAACCGACTCAGACAAATATTATCATTTTCACATTTTTCCGACAACAATAATAAACCACATAATGCCGACCGGCTTTTCAAAGTGCAATTATTAATTGATTATTTTTCCAAAAAGTTTAAAAAAACTTTCCGTCTACGTCAAAACATCTTAGTTGAAGAAGGACCTATAATGTGGCGGGGACGGTTAAATTTTAATCCGCCGAAGATTACGAAACATGACATACTCATTAGGATGCTGTGAGATTAAAGTACTGGATGCATTTCCTCATTCAAGATATATTCCGGTGCTGGACAGCCTTTAGCAAAAACAGTCATGGAACTTTTGACGCCTTCTTATGAAAAGTGGCATCACCTCTACATGGGTAGTTATTATAACTGTGTAGAACTTGAGAGAACTTATTTGAAAAGAAAATTCGACTTTGTGGAACGATACGGCAAAATAGAGAATTTCCGGAAAAATTAAAGCGCGCAAAAGTCAATCTGTTTGAAGCTTGTCATCAACGGAAAGATGAAGTACTCGCACAGGTATGGAGAGCTTCGGAAACTAAAACGATACGAGTGATCTCTACAATACATAATGCCACTGTGACTGACACTCAAAGAAAATGTAGAAAAACCAATCACACAGTAAAAAAAAAAAAAAAAAAACGTGGAAATGTATTAGACTACAAAAAATACATGAAAGGAGTGGATCGGGCTGACCAATATTTGAGTTGTTACCCTATGTACAGAACAACTATAAAATGGTCAATAAAGGTTTGCATGTACCTCTTTAATAGCGCATTATTCAATGCATTCCATAAATGCCAATATTTCAATACAGAACACAAGAGTCTCCGATTTCACGATTTTTTGAATTGCAAGTGTCTGACTCGTGGATAAAAGACCGTGTACCTGCTTCTGAGCAAAACTTGGAGGTTTCTACTACATCGCGTAGGTCTCATCATGATCCGGTTGACAGACTTTCTGGTCACATTAAGCAACACCAACTAACATTTATTTCCGAAACGAAAACGAAAAAACTGCCTTGTATGTTCAAAAAAACAGAAAAAAGAATAAACAACTTAAGGTGGAAGCCTTGTGAAGCTGCTTTACATCTTGGAGACTGTTTGCTGCATATCATATGAAAGAGAAATACTACACTACTGGCCATTAAAATTGCTACACCAAGAAGAAATGCAGATGATCAACGGGTATTCATTGGACAAATATATTACACTAGAACTGACAAGAGATTACATTTTCACGCAATTTGGGTGCGTAGATCCTGAGAAATCAGTATCCAGAACAACCACCTCTGGCCGTAATAACGGCCTTGATACGCCTGGGCATTGAATCAAACAGCTTGGATGGTGTGTACAGGTACAGCTGCCCATGCAGCTTCAACACGATACCACTGTTCTTCAATAGTAGTGACCGGCGTATTGTGACGAGACAGTTGCTCGGCCACCATTGACCAGACGTTTTCCATTGGTGAGAGATCTTGAGAATGTGCTGGCCAGTGCAGCAGTCGAACATTTTCTGTATCCAGAAAAGCCCGTAAAGGACCTGCAACATGCGGTCGTACATTACCCTTCTGAAATGTAGGGATTCGCAGGGATCGAGTGAAGGGCAGAGCCACGGGTCGCAACACATCTGAAATGTAACGTCCACTGTTCAAAGTGCCATCAATGCGAACAAGAGGTGACTGACGTGTAACCGATGGCACCCCATACCATCACGCCGTGTGATACGCCAGTATGGCGATGACGAATACACGCTTCCAATGTGTGTCCACCGCGATGTCCCCAAAGACGGATGCGACCATCACGATGGTCAGTGTCGTCGTAACTGCCGTCTGCTTCACGTCTGCTGTGCAGCGAGCTACCTTAATTTAAGTATTAACTGTATTTTTCTTACTTGTCACTTCTTCTTCCGTGTGTATTTGCTTTTAGGAAGCTTTAATTGTCGAGTGCTATTAATAGTTCCATAGATTTCGTGTTTGTTTTGAATACAGTCAGAGAGAGTCCCTTTAGTCAACCATAGTGCCAGTAGTGCTAGTGTTTGTTTGCAATACAGTCCAGAGACAGGTAGTGCTATTTTCATTGTTTTCTACAAGAAGTGCCTAGCAACCACAGTTTAGTGAATAAACAGCCGCCTTTAGTGAATTAGCAGTCTAGTTAAAGGTTGATTAACTCTCTTCAGTAAATTGATTCCTTAGGATGGATAGGATGTGTGACTGCTGTGTACGGACGCAGGAGGAGCTGGCCACTGTTCGCGAACAGCTGAGCGTGTTGATGGCCGCGGTCAGCCGTCTTCAGGCTGCTGCCTCGGAGTGTAGCGGCAGTGGGGAGTCTGGTGCGTCGCAAGGTACACCCCAGATGTTACATGCTTCACCCACTGTCCCTGCTGTCGAGACATCTTCGCGTGTACTGGGCGCGGTTGGGCCACCCTCTCCCCAAGGGGAGTGGCGGGTTCAGCGGCGTTCGCGGCGCACGAGGTGGAGGGTCAATGTGGAGGCTGGCCGTGTGGCATCGCCCGCTCTGCCTGTGAGTGGACATGTGGCTGCTCCTTCAGCAAGGTCCGAGCAGGGACACGGGGGGGAGGGGTTTATTAGTTATTGGGAGCTCCAACGTTAGGCGGGTGATGGAGCCCCTTAGGGAAATAACGGGAAGGTCGGGGAAGAAGGCCAGTGTTCACTCTGTCTGCTTGCCGGGGGGTCTCATCCGAGATGTGGAGGAGGCCCTACCGGCGGCGATAGAGAGCACTGGGTGCACCCGACTGCAAATTGTTGCTCATGTCGGCACCAATGACTCCTGCCGTCTGAGTTCAGAGGTCATCCTCAGTTCGTACAGGCGGTTGGCGGAATTGGTGAAGGCGGGAAGCCTCGCTCGCGGGGTGAAATCAGAGCTAACTATTTGTAGTATCGTTCCAAGAACCGATCGCGGTCCTCTGGTTTGGACCCGAGTGGAAGGCTTAAACCAGAGGCTCAGACGATTCTGCGGAGATCTGGGGTGCAAATTTCTCGACCTCCGCTATCGGGTGGAGAAATGTAGGGTCCCCCTGAATAGGTCAGGCGTGCACTACACGCCGGAAGCGGCTGCAAGGGTAGCGGAGTACGTGTGGAGTGCACATGGGGTTTTTTTAGGTTAGAGAATCCCCTCCCTAGGCCCGACAAGACGCCTCCTGAGACGCAGCAAGGTAGGAGTAGGCAAAATGCAACAGGGAATAACAATATTAATGTGCTAATAGTAAACTGCAGGAGCGTCTACAGAAAGGTCCCAGAACTGCTCTCATTAATAAACGGTCACAACGCTCATATAGTACTAGGGACAGAAAGTTGGCTGAAACCAGACGTAAATAGTAATGAAATCCTAAACTCAGATTGGAATGTATACCGCAGAGACAGGCTGGACAGTGAAGGGGGAGGCGTGTTTATAGCGATAAGAAGTGCAATAGTATCGAAGGAAATTGACGGAGATCCGAAATGTGAAATGATTTGGGTGAGGGTTACGGTTAATGCAGGCTCAGAAATGGTAATTGGATGTCTCTATAGGCCCCCTGGCTCAGCAGCTGTTGTGGCTGAGCACCTGAAGGATAATTTGGAAAATATTTCGAGTAGATTTCCCCACCATGTTATAGTTCTGGGTGGAGATTTTAATTTGCCGGATATAGACTGGGAGACTCAGACGTTCATAACGGGGGGCAGGGACAAAGAATCCAGTGAAATTTTTTTAAGTGCTTTATCTGAAAACTACCTTGAGCAGTTAAACAGAGAACCGACTCGTGGCGATAACACATTAGACCTTCTGGTGACAAACAGACCCGAACTATTTGAAAAAGTTAACGCAGAACAGGGAATCAGCGATCATAAAGCGGTTACGGCATCGATGATTTCAGCCGTAAATAGGAATATTAAAAAGGGTAGGAAGATTTTTCTGTTTAGAAAAAGTGACAAAAAGCAGATTTCAGAGTACCTGTTGGCTCAACACAAAAGTTTTGTCTGAAGTACAGATAGTGTTGAGGATCAGTGGACAAAGTTCAAAACCGTCGTACATAATGCGTTAGATGAGTATGTGCCAAGCAAGATCGTAAGAGATGGAAAAGAGCCACCGTGGTACAACAACCGAGTTAGAAAACTGCTGCGGAAGCAAAGGGAACTTCACAGCAAACATAAACATAGCCAAAGCCTTGCAGACAAACAAAAATTACGCGAAGCGAAATGTAGTGTGAGGAGGGCTATGCGAGAGGCGTTCAATGAATTCTAAAGTAAAGTTCTATGTACTGACTTGGCAGAAAATCCTAAGAAATTTTGGTCTTATGTCAAAGCGGTAGGTGGATCAAAACAAAATGTCTAGACACTCTGTGACCAAAATGGTACTGAAACAGAGGATGACAGACTGAAGGCCGAAATACTAAATGTCTTTTTCCAAAGTTGTTTCACAGAGGAAGATTGCACTGTAGTTCCTTCTCTAGATTGTCGCACAGATGACAAAATGGTAGATATCGAAATAGACGACAGAGGGATAGAGAAACAATTAAAATCGCTCAAAAGAGGAAAGGCCTCTGGACCTGATGGGATACCAGTTCAATTTTACACAGAGTACGCGAAGGAACTTGCCCCCCTTCTTGCAGCGGTGTACCGTAGGTCTCTAGAAGAGCGTAGCGTTCCAAAGGATTGGAAAAGGGCACAGGTCATCCCCGTTTTCAAGAAGGGACGTCGAGCAGATGTGCAGAACTATAGACCTATATCTCTAACGTCGATCAGTTGTAGAATTTTGGAACACGTATTGTGTTCGTGTATAATGATTTTTCTGGAGACTAGAAATCTACTCTGTAGGAATCAGCATGGGTTTCGAAAAAGACGGTCATGTGAAACCCAGCTCGCGCTATTCGTCCACGAGACTCAGAGGGCCATAGACACGGGTTCACAGGTAGATGCCGTGTTTCTTGACTTCCGCAAGGCGTTCGATACAGTTCCCCACAGTCGTTTAATGAACAAAGTAAGAGCATATGGACTATCAGACCAATTGTGTGATTGGATTGAGGAGTTCCTAGATAACAGGACGCAGCATGTCATTCTCAATGGAAAGAAGTCTTCCGAAGTAAGAGTGATTTCAGGTGTGCCGCAGGGGAGTGTCATAGGACCGTTGCTATTCACAATATACATAAATGACCTTGTGGATGACATCGGGAGTTCACTGAGGCTTTTTGCAGATGATGCTGTGGTGTATCGAGAGGTTGTAACAATCGAAAATTGTACCGAAATGCAGGAGGATCTGCAGCGAATTGACGCATGGTGCAGGGAATGGCAATTGAATCTCAATGTAGACAAGTGTAATGTGCTGCGAATACACAGAAAGATAGATCCTTTATCATTTAGCTACAAAATAGCAGGTCAGCAACTGGAAGCAGTTAATACCATAAATTATCTGGGAGTACGCATTAGGAGTGATTTAAAATGGAATGATCATATAATGTTGATCGTCGGTAAAGCAGATGCCAGACTGAGATTCATTGGAAGAGTCCTAAGGAAATGCAATCCGAAAACAAAGGAAGTAGGTTACAGTACGCTTGTTCGCCCACTGCTTGAATACTGCTGAGCAGTGTGGGATCCGTACCAGATAGGGTTGATAGAAGATATAGAGAAGATCCAACGGAGAGCAGCGCGCTTCGTTACAGGATCATTTAGTAATCGCGAAAGCGTTACGGAGATGATAGATAAACTCCAGTGGAAGACTCTGCAGGAGAGACGCTCAGTAGCTCGGTACGGGCTTTTGTCAAAGTTTCGAGAACATACCTTCACCGAAGAGTCAAGCAGTATATTGCTCCCTCCTACGTATATCTCGCGAAGAGACCATGAGGATAAAATCAGAGAGATTAGAGCCCACACAGAGGCATACCGACAATCCCTCTTTCCACCAACAATACGAGACTGGAATAGAAGGGAGAACCGATAGAGGTACTCAAGGTACCCTCCGCCACACACCGTCAGGTGGCTTGCGGAGTATGGATGTAGATGTAGATGGTGTAAACTGAACCTGGATTCATTCGAAAAAATGACGTTTTGCCATTCGTGCACCCAGGTTCGTCATTGAGAACACCATCGCAGGCGCTCCTGTCTGTGATGCAGCGTCAAGGGTAACCGCAACCATGGTCTCCGAGCTGATAGTCCATGCTGCTGCAAACGTCGTCGAACTGTTCGTGCAGATGGTTGTTGTCTTGCAAACGTCCCCATCTGTTGACTCAGGGATCGAGACGTGGCTGCACGATCCGTTACAGCCATGCGGATAAGATGCCTGTCATCTCGACTGCTAGTGATACGAGGCCGTTTGGGATCCAGCACGGCGTTCCGTATTACCCTCCCGAACCCACCGATTCCATATTCTGCTAACAGTCATTGGATCTTGACCAACGCGAGCAGCAGTGTCGCGATACGATAAACCGCAATCGCGATAGGCTACAATCCGACCTTTATCAAAGTCGGAAACGTGATGGTACGCATTTCTCCTCCTTACACGAGGCGTCACAACAACGTTTCACCAGGCAACGCCGGTCAACTGCTGTTTGTGTATGAGAAATCGGTTGGAAACTTTCCTCATGTCAGCATGTTGTAGGTGTCGCCACCGGCGCCAACCTTGTGTGAATGCCCTGAAAAGCTAATCATTTGCATATCACAGCATCTTCTTCCTGTCGGTTAAATTTCGCGTCTGTAGCACGTCGTCTTCGTGATGTAGCAATTTTAGTGGCCAGTAGTGTAATTACCAAAGACAATGCAAATAAAAAAGATGAAACAAATTTTGTATTTATTTACGTATGTATATCTTCGAAATTTCATGAAAGTAGGGGAACAGGGGTGAGAACGTATGAGAACTAACAATGAGATTAGTAAAACGTAACAATTTATAATCTCCCGATAATGTCAAGAAAGGCCGTCTGCAAGCCAGATAATCCGAATTAGCGCTACCGGCGCTAAGCGAATCAATTTGTACCAGACGTGCGGACGGCAAAGTGTTACGCTTGTAGGGAAGTAATTTTCCAGTCCCAGCAGCGTCGCTGTTGCCGCTTATGTCCAAGACTTGAGTTTTGCATTGAAAAGGAAAGGAGGTCAAATCAGTTGTTAACCTGCCATCGTTGAGGTGGCCATAAGAGACAGAGCAGAATCTCTTATTTGAGGAAGGAATACTCCCGTTGCCACCCCGGGCGCATCCATTGACTGATTTCGATAAAAAACGGAGAACTTAAATCTGGATGGCCACATTCGAATGTGGCCGCCATCCTCCGAATGCGATACCAGTGTGCAAATCATTGCTTCACCTTTTTCGGTTATCATGACACTCCTAGTATGTTTCGAATGTATACTCTCGGATTTTGTTCTCGCCTCATAGTGATGAATCGGCGTGTTTTTCTCTCTTTGTGACTGTTCTGATTAAATATCCTTGGTTCTCTTTGTCGAAGCAGTCGAGCAAGTATTTACAGATATATATCTCTCTCTCTCTCTCTCTCTCTCTCTCTCTCTGCGGAAAGACAGCTTACTGTGAATAAAATTTTTGGCAGAATCGTTTCTTACCTGCAGAGAACGCGGTACGTCTTGGATGCGTGGTTCTCGCCGGTTCACAGACAACTATGAAGTCTTCCCGTCGGCGGAGGTTTAAGGGTGTTCTTTTTTCTAGTGACTTATATTTTGTCCACACATTTTGAACTTCTGGAGGCAATCATACACACCTCATTGTGACACGGCGCTCTAAGACACTGGACTCACATTTGAAAGTGCGGCGCTTCAAATACTCGTTTGGTCACCGAGATTCAGGTTTTCAGTGGTTCCACTAAATCGCTTACGGCAAATTTTGGGATTGTTCCTGTGAAAAGGAAAAGGTTAATTTCCTTCCACGTCCTTTCATATTCTTCGCCAATCGGACTCTGAGTTCCACTTCGTCGTCGATGGGTCGTTAAATCCTTATCTTCCTTCTCCACGCGGGAATGCCTTTCCGCTTGTAGCTGTTGTCATTCGTACACTTCCAATGTACGCGAGTAACGGCTGCACGTCAACATCTGAAAAGGCTCACGGCTTCCGTGATACTCGCTTCCTGCTGTCGGACCGTAACATTCTGCCCTTCACAAACTCGCCTACAGTTGCAGCTGTGTTCATTCTTTGGGCGTCCGATCGACCAGTCTGTGTGTTGCTGAAACTTGTATACATGTTATGTCCCACTTGACGGATGAGTGGCAAGCTCCATGTTAGCGGCGTTGTCATAATCTTATAGTTAGTCGTGTGGACATCTTGAAACAGAAAGAATCACTGTTCGCATTTCTAATTCCATAGAGAGCACTGCTTCTTTTCTTATTTTGATACTACTACTAGCCTATGCCCCTTTTCGATTACGATCCTATTTAACCCTACATACTTTTGCCATTGCGCAATAACCACCGTTTTTCAGATGTCATTTCATTGGATTTTATGCGTGGGAAAATAATTAAATATATAACATTCCGATAAGTTGGGAGACAAAACCGAGAGGGAGGAGGCAGCGTGCACTTCAAGACCACTAATATCCTCCTTCGTAAAAGTAGATGCAGCGGCGGGGGCCAGAAAAGAAAAGGAGTAGAAATAAAAAGGAGATAAAATTGTCTGGAAGAATAAACAGTTCAGACGTAATGTAGCAATAAGTAGGGTGGGCGTTATTAGAAGCTAAAAGCGGTGGGCGCGGCGTGGAGGCGCAGCTGAGGGGCACGCGACTTGCGGGCCACCGAGTGCCGCCTCTTTAATGCGACCAGTGTCCCGCGGCCGGCGCAAGATAGATTTCTGGCGCATTCTTTCGCATCTGAACTCGTGTTTTGGGAAACGTCAAGCCGTGAAATATACGAGCTGGTAAAAGTATTCTTCTATTGTGTCTTCGATGTCTCAGTAGGATAGCAGGTCTCGGGTTCTCTTGTTGCTTGTATTTTATGGCCGTTTAAGCAGCACCGTTTTTCCCGGCGATTAGTTAAACTCAGGTGTGTGTCTTCGGCGTCAAACCCACCACACTTTCAAAAGGTGTTTAGGCTCTTTGTTCCAGATGAAATCTTTAGATTTTACCGCTCTGGTCGAGAAGCATGCGACAGCATAGCAAAGAATCTGACAATGGAGACAGCGATATGTTCTTTATACTTCACGCACCGTCGCCGGAAATTAAATG
This sequence comes from Schistocerca americana, assembly GCF_021461395.2. Taxonomy (NCBI): domain Eukaryota; kingdom Metazoa; phylum Arthropoda; class Insecta; order Orthoptera; family Acrididae; genus Schistocerca; species Schistocerca americana. Next base: position 663,998,216 of record NC_060130.1, read on the forward strand.
AAATTCTTGTCAAAGTAAGATGAGACAGACGTTCAGCCATTTCACAAACTGAAGTAATGGAGTGACACATTGAAAGAATGATTGATTGTCAAAAACAAGACGAGAGAATAAGGGACGGGGTGGGGTTAGTCACTTCTTTTTTTTCTTTTTAGAATTTGTCTTAAAAGGCACTCTGAATGTCTGACTCTTTTCGTTGAAAACCTGTCTTTAATATTGGAACATGACGGATTAAATGGGGATGATTTCAACGGATTATTTGTAAATCTACACTCAGAAAATGACTGCGTAGTACAGGGAAGAAGGTTCTTATCACTGTACTACTTATGAAGACTTCTTCCCATTCCACTGGCGTATGGACGCGGTGAGAATGTCTGCTGAAGTCCCTCTACACGCGCGCTTTGATTAGTCTGCTACCTACAAGAGCGGTATTTAGAGTGCCGTTAGTGTAAGTCTATATTCATTACTTAATGGTAGCCGGCCGCGGTGGTCTCGCGGTTCTAGGCGCGCAGTCCGGAACCGTGCGACTGCTACGGTCGCAGGTTCGAATCCTGCCTCGGGCATGGATGTGTGTGATGTCCTTAGGTTAGTTAGGTTTAAGTAGTTCTAAGTTCTAGGGGACTTATGACCACAGCAGTTGAGTCCCATAGTGCTCAGAGCCATTTGAACCATTTTGAACTTAATGGTAGTTTTTAGAACTTCGTAAGTAGGCTTGACGGAATTGTTGGCGTCTACCTTAAAGCGTCTACTAGTTCTGGCATTTCAGTGTTACTGTGACGCTCTCGTATGGGTCAAACAAACAAGTGACAATCATGTCGCCCTTCTTTGCGTATGTTTAATAACACGTGTTAGCCCTATTCGGTATTAGGTTCAAATGGCTCTGAGCGCTATGGGACTTAACTTCTGACGTCATCAGTCCCCTAGAACTTAGAACTACTTAAACCTAACTAACCTAAGGACATCACACACATCCGTGCCCGAGGCAGGATTCGAACCTGCGACCGTAGCGGTCGCGCGGTTCCAGACTGTAGCGCCTAGAATCGCTCGGCCACCCCGGCCGGCTCGGTATTAGGCCCACGTACTTAAGAAATATTGTGGGATGGGTGGTGCTATTCTTTTGTTAGCAATCTACTATGTAGATTGATTCCATTTTTCCAGTATCCTACGAATTATCTATTCCGCAGCGGAACCTGTGTGATAACCATAATATTTTTTTATAACCTTGAGGAGAAAGTTGCAACGTATGTTTCTCCTTTCTGGAGACTTTGTTTCTTTGTACTGGACGTTACCGGCTGCATCATCTTTCGTAAATATTTTTAATCCTATAATTGTATAGGGTAATTGACTGTAATAACGCCATGCAGGGTTTGACGCCATGTGCAGTTTAATGGCTAGTTTGAAAATATTCCGATGGCCGATGGCTGCACCACCGAGTAAATAACAACAAGAGAAGAGGGGCGGGGGGGAAGCGTCCACTGCATGCTCGTAGCGTCCTTGCGGCAGTATCAACCTCAGTGTGAGGGACCTTGAGTGTGGGTTGGGCAGCCGTCAGAGTGATGTCGCGTGCCAAAAGTTTGTGTATTGACGCTGAATATTTTCCGCGAGTTAAAGAAGGTACATATAGATTTCTAACGTCAGTCTCATTTAATGTTTCGATTACTGTGTGATTAAAATACTGTGAATTCTTTCGTGTATTAAAGCATATAAATAGATTTTAAAATATTTAAATAGTTTCAATATGTTTGGTAAAAATTATAATAAGACACAGGCAAGTAGTAACGCCATTTCTGTATTTTTCTCATCTAGGTGACGATATGGGTAAACCCTGTCAAAATCTTCGTGGAAAGTAGAGTACTGAGACTCTACAGAATGCCATTGAAGGAGTTGGATCTGAAATTACTGTTTCGGAGGCTTCAAAAGGATTCAACAGCCCGCGATGAACTCTTCGAGACTGGCTGAACAGGGATGAAGGGAAGACGCCAAACAGGAAACTCGACTGTAATGCTGTGTTCAAGTCCGACACTGAAAAAGAACTTACAGAGCTGTTAGGCTGCAGCAAGTTGGTTTTTATGTCACCAAAAATTGCTGTACAAGAAGACACCTGAAATCAGCGTAGTCTTAGACATAAAAACGCCTTTCTCTAGTGATCAAGCAGTAAGATATTGGTTTAAACGATTTCTACAAGAAGGCATTACAAGAGCGCATGTGGCAACACATGGAGAACGAGGAGAAACAATTACAGTTGTTGCATGTTGCAATGCTGTTGGTATGTGGATTCCGCCCATGGTCCTTTACAAAGACATCTATGCAAAAAAGGGTTTCGGAGATGACTTGCCATCTGGTAGCACATTTGCTATGCACCAAAAGCCTACTTAAGTACAGACGTTTTCTGCTGATTTCGGAGACATTTCAACCAGTACCGGTCTTCTGGAAACTGCTCGCTCACGTTGCACGGCCATAGAAGTCACAAGAATGTCAGTGTACTGGATGTAGCAGAACAACTAGTTATCAAGATACTATGCCTTCCTGCCCATTGCAGTCATGAGCTCCAGCCCTGGGACAAAAGTTTTTTTCAAATTTCTTAAAGTCTACTGGAATGAGGCTGTTGATAGACACCATCATCGGAACCTAGGACGGTCACTTGGGAAGCTACAATTTCCATAACTATTTTCTGAAGCATAGTACCGAGCTGTAACTCCTAATAATGCTAGTTATGGGTATAGGGCGACTGGAATTCGTACATACAACCCATATGTTTTCTCAAAAACGTCATTTGCACCGAGTTCTGTGTCTGAGAGACGGATTGCAGAAGTTAACTTACCATCTCAAATGGAGAAGACTCCTGGGAAGGAAAGTTACCAGCAGAAGGTTTCTTAATGCCAAAGCAACAGTTCTCAACAGAGAGATGTTTAATACTGATTCATCAGCTGTATCAAAATCGGCTCTTGCAAATGGTGGCAAGGAAACCACAATCAAAGGACACTCCAAGTCCTGTGAAAGAATCTGTACTGCGCTCACTGTGATGGCTACTTCTACGACAAAAGGAGCAAGGAGAATTAAATTCAGTGCAGTCAGTGTAAAACATTGTATCATGAAACATGTGATAATGGATGTGTTAAAAACAGGGCTGTGTACACGTGGGAAGATGGCTGCGCTGAACTTGAAAGTGATTTAAGTTCATTGTATGCTTAAATAGTTCTCCCTTTCCTACATAAAATTATATCCAAAAAATACTAAATGTAGGACAATTAGTTTTAAAGAAATCCACAAGGGAGGTGTTAGGGCATAACTCATTAAAAATTGAGACATTCTGCATGCCTCTATACAATGTTAGAGACAGTTAACTGAATACATGGCGTTATTACCTTCAGTAACCCTATCATAAAGTCCGCTACTGATAACTGATCTGAAAAAAGCTATACACTAAGAACAGAAAAATATTATTTTTTGGGCCATTGCTATACTAGAACACAGTAAGAGTACCACGAAAGAGAACTAAATTTTACGAAGAAATTATTTGATGCAGTAGAACAGACCATTGCTTCAATAAACGATTTGACGGAGAAAATAAATGTCTCTAGTATCTGAGATTTCGCCGTTGAATTTCCCATTACACAGAAAATGAGGCAGGCAGGAATGTCACACGAAATACTTTCGTCAGAAACAGGCTAACTGTAAGGAATAGATTGTGAATTAAATGTAGCAAACGTCCAAAATGTTAATCGAAAAGAGCGCAGGTGACACTCGGGTGCAAAATGATGAGCAGACTGTTACCACAGAATGACCGTCATAAACAACTCACCTCTGTAGAATAATTATAGAACAAGAGTTCAAACTCAAAGCACTGGCTCGCGTCACGCTCTTCATGCGTGTACCCTCTATATGTGAAACAAATGAAACTGCAAATAATTGTTCCCGCCTCCCTTTCTTTCTCTGAATTGACTTTAAATTATTCGAAATAGCTTGACAAGAAACCGACGTATTTTGATGTCAGACGCAATAATTTCACTCAGCACGTTCGGACAATTTATCGCTCTCTACGACGAAATGGTGTACGCAGTTTGTTGTGTACGGACTTCATGCGTGACGACATTCCGCCAGTGGTATCCTTATCGGTGTTAGTACTGCACAAGAAGCGCCTGTTTGTCGCCGTCGAGGCCTCACAAACACCGGAACGGGAACGTTGAACCGCAGTATTTCCAAGTCGACGGCCTCTGCCGGCCTCCCTCTTGATTTAGTCAATCAGCTCATCGCCCATGTATATTTACGTATTGTTCCACTGAACGCGGTAGCAGCATTGAGGAAGACTGCTTCAATACTGAATACGACACTTTCGGTCACGTTTGTTTAAATCACGTAATTACGGTAGTAAGTTCGTATCTGCCTCTCGTAGTGGCAAGAACAGTCCAAAAGTGGTCATACAACTGAAATGACGCCGCTCTGTGAAGAAGTAAATATTGATAATTTAAGTTCAATAGAAAATACTTCGTATGTCAATAAAATACATATATTTGGTAAAAAAATGTGACTGAGGAGAACTGTAATCCATTCCATACAGTATTTTTTAGCAGCAGCCATATTCACTACATTTTTAAATTATTTATTACATGAACAGTAAACAGAGCCAGTGAGGGAAAAAATATTGTACAGCTTTTGTTAAATTTCGGAAGTGTATCACGTGCAGTTAGGACAACCGCATAGGGTGATAAGTATGGTTTGTTTGTCTAAGAAGATAGTCACAAACGAAATGAATGCTGCTGTAAAATATCTTCATGTGAAGAGTGTGAGAGCTGCGAAATTCGTAATCAAAGTGGGCTGAGCTCATTTGGACTCAGTACTGCCGTTTCAGACTTCCTGGATTTCAGCATCGTCATAAGAGGTGAATCGTGATCCGGTGGTGGACTAACAACGAAATAAAATTTGCGCCTGGTGATTGTTACTACAGACTACTTAACAGTATGCGAATACTGTATTCTTCTCGAAAAATTAAGCGTGAAAATGCCTTGTCTAAGATGGGTCGTGATTGCAGACTCGTGGCCAAAAATGGGCACAGACACTATTTCAGTGCAAAATTAGACAGTCTTCATGATCGCTCCATGGATAAAATTGGGATCCATCATGAGGCCGTTAAAGCCAGAGCACAAAGTCTTGCTCTTTGGTATATCAACGCTCCAGCCAATACAGAAGCTGTAATGATGCCAAGAATGAATCAGTTGGGATTCTAAACTGTTCATGATTTAGTCCCAAAGGAAGTATTTCTGCATGCAATCTTTAAAAAAACGCAGATCTCAGTGGGTTAGTTGCGCAGTCAGCGTTGGAGAGTGTTACGAAATGGTTAAAAGTTAACTATTTATTCTTTTTTTTTTTTTTTTTTTTAATCAGATTAATAAATCTATCTTGTAAATGGAGTACCAAAGATCAGACGTCGTGTAGAAAAAAGTAGCGCCTGTATATTAAAAACCCTATCACGTGTTTTACTGGTTAAGATGTGTAAAAATGGCTTATTTTTCATCCTCTCTGAATAACTGAGGGTTTATTGTATTCCGTATGATCTTACATGACGTGGCCGTGCTGCAATTGAGCAAGCAAAGCGCACCGTTTCCTGTGTTGCAGCAACACAGTCATCCATTGGCTTCAATTACTAACACGACCCGCGAGGTAATGCTAATGACCGACACCGTGACTTCAATTGTAAGCTTCTCCGCTTATCTTGCTCCTCTCAAGTGATGTGCCACGAAGATAAATGAGTGGGCGGCGACTTTTAATCTTCCGCCCTGGTTCTAAGAGCGGCAAGCTATTGACAACATTCGCAGACCACCTCGCCGACGTGCAGAGTCACATCGAATCGATTGTTTACTTCTGCTAAGAGAATAAATAAAACTTTAGCGCCCTATTTTTTTGGGGGGTTGATATTTCATCGCATAGAGCATTCTGTGCGTACCCCTTCTACACAAGACCATGAGCGTCAAGAAAATACGTTCTCTGGACCCCTTTATTTGTGTTTACCTGCCAGCAACACAACTGCGTCTTTGCTTAGTCGTGTGTAGGGGGGTAGTCATTAAGTTTTATCTTATCGAAAAAAAGGACACAATTATCTTTTGTTTCTTTTGCAGCTACATGTGTGCAGTCGTAGTACACACTGAAATCCACGCGCCATAATACTACCCAGCCATGATATTTTTGCACTTCTGCTCCCGTGGCCATTATCGCAAACACGCGGTGACGTTACGATAAACAGAAACTATATCCATTTTCTCGACTGCCTTATACACTGTGGAAGTTCGAATTGATTCACCAGCAAGTTGTCTCGTCGTTAGAACAGCAGAGCAGATTCCTATGGGCTCCAAGTGCACAGGTAAACATACAAGCCGACCAAAGCCCCTCCTCACACCCAGGTGCAGTAATATTGTGGTCGGCTAATACCATATTAATCGGTTACAGTATTATTGCACCTGGGAGTGGGGACGCTTATGTCGGCTCGTGTGATTACCTGTGCACTTGAACCTGAGCAGAATGTGCTCTGCTGTTTTAACGACGAAACAACTTGCGCCGTGAAACTATTCGGACATCCACAGCGTATACGACAGCAGAAAATACTGATGTGATTTTTGTGTACTGTAATGTTACTTCGTATTTACGATAATGGCCACGGGAGGCCAAGTACAATAATATCGTTGTTGGGTAGTACTCTAGCACGCCGCTGGAGGAACCAAAACAGAAGCAGAGCAGACCATCTCCACGTATGAACAAGCTGCGTCATTTTGTTATGGCTCGCGTAGAAGTGTACTGAGACCTACATACATGTACCTGCAAACAAACAAATTAACTGCCAAACTTTATTTTTTCGAGTTGCAATATAATTAGTCTTTTAATAACCCATAGTTTACAATACTGTTTCTAAAAACTCCAACACTTCCGTGAAAGTGAACAAATGTAAAGCTTATAGTATATCTTACTGAGCATTTGCTTGTAAATAATTCTTATTACAAAGCGATATAGCACTTGTTAGGCCGTCAGGCAGGGATGTAAGGGATGAGAGATATCGCTCTTTATGTAACAGTGTCACTGCGTTCAAAATAACAGTGGACATGGAGATTGTGCTACGTGGTTGTAGGAGGCTGACATGCGTTTTTTTTATACATATAGTGATCATACTGAGTGAAAGTAGGTGCATCTAAAATAACTGTAACGTAAATTTGAGTTTGTACTACTGCTGATATGAGTGACTGCGAAATGAAACCACTGGAGCAGTATGTACTTTAGATATAAATTTATTAAATTTGAGTCCCATTTTTGTTTGTTATTTAGGACTATAATTTGTTTCAGGCAATACGAGTTCATGGAAGTTTCGAGAATGGAACTATGTCTAGAAAAATGCGAATTTGCTTTTAAATATTTGACATGAAATGATGGTTGGTTGAAAACTGTATGTCACAGTGATTCCAAAGTGAAACCAAAACATTAAAGCAATTGACTGGTTCCTTTTTGCCAATTTCTTATTGTATTCGTAGCTGACTATGGCGATGCAGGTGAATTTCTTGAAAAGTTTGATTTTTTTATGTTGTTGGTACTCAGAGGATTAATGTCTAACTTTGTTGGTGTTTGGAATACATAAATTTCCCTTCCCGATAATAGTGTGGATTCTGAAGATCTCGAACTGCTATGATCTTCTTATACAATTGAAATTTGTGGTCAGAGACATCTTCCTACACCACCATTTGATACTTATTTACCCACGAGGCGCCACCCAAATAGTTACTCGCACCTGAACCCGCCATTGACGACAAATTATCTCAATTTCCATCACTAGTAGGCTAGTTACCTGTTCATATACCTAGCACAAAACGTATGACTTTTTTTATTACTGTTAAACAAAACGTATGATAGTTTTATTAGTGTTAAACAGAAAGCTCTTACTTACATATTCGGATGCTACGAGAGGATCGAGGGACTAATAACCATGTAGTTGAGTCCCTTTCTATGTATCATCATCATCATCATCATCATCGCTTATCCCGTGAGAGTCTGGTACTGGCCAGAGTATGTCTTCTGCACTGTAGACGCGTTTTGCTTCTTGTATGTGTGTGCTGTTTACCAAGGAGACGCAATGTATGTTCTCGTTTCATTGCTTGCCTGGACCCCTGTCTTGTACCAAGGAAAATACGTCTGTTATGAGCGGCACTAGTTACTCAATGCGACCCGGTCAGACACAGTTATGTATGGATATAGTTTCTCGGTAGTCACACTGAAACTAGGTTGCCATTCGTCTCGTAATGTAGTGCGGCCAAAAGTGCTGTCAGTGGTTAAGTAAAAGATCATGATGGACAACGTGCCGATGGCATCGTAAATATGTTCCAGGTTTCCCAGTAGATTAATGCGTGCTGTTAGAAATTTATGGCGGATACCTCAGTTCGTGGGTGAGAAATTGGATACCTCTCAGTTTACGAGAGGCTATGTAAAACGGTTTTGAGTTAGCGCCTAATGAAAGCGCTCGTCGAGAAATAAATCTCGGAATCCGTGGCTGAGAAAACTGTCAGCGGTGTGCGAGATAAGGTGTCACAGTGTGCCTGCCAAGTCGCCGGAAAGTTTCACGGATGTTTCAGGCCATCACTAGTCAATATAGTTTGCCCCACTCGTCCTGGAACGACCTGTATCGATAATTTATCCATGTTACAGTTGGTTGTGCTAATGGATTAAATTGCTTGAAAAAATACAACAACCAGCTAGATTTTGTGTAACTTCATATATGCCTAGGCGCTTTTCGGATGTTCACCCCTTTTCAATTATCGTAATGCACTTACATATTCAACAGCATTGTAAAAATGTCGCCTGCATTTTGAACGCACTATCTGCTGTATGGAAAACAATTCCTGCCATGTTTCTAAAGTCGTGTATTTACGTCTACTGAACAGTTTACATCGAAAATTAAACTTAATCACATTTTAATGATATATTCTCCTCGAGATCACACTTCTGAAGACTTCATTTTCTACATTTGTCTTGGCGATTTTTATGTGAATTCTGCCAACCCTGAATTAACGTACTCTTAATCGTTGACGTCAGGTAAAGACAACAGGCTTTTAGGATGTCGTTAGTGACCTATCAAATCGAGATGGAGGTAGGCAAGGCATATAAGTAGATACACTGCAATTTTTTGTTACATCGCTCGTGGTAAGAGATAATCAGCACGACGAGCTGACTGTGGATGGGCAGCCATAAGGAAACCAACAGAATTCAGTAATGTGTAAATCGTAAGATGGTATACGTCGACCAACCGAGGAAGAAAATGTAGCAGAGGACGGTCAAGGTGTTAGTTAACTGGTTACCGGTAAATGTCTTTATCGTATTGGTCAGTGTCATGACCCACGAAGTTATTGCAGGGCACTGCATTTACGTATAACAGCTTATGGGATGCACTTTATAAATCTACTCGCGAACCTGGCAGTGCTTCGATGCTTCGCAGTTGCTAAACATGTATGGGTGTTGGGTTTACATCCTAACCACCTCCTCCCCTCTATTTCTATCCATCTACTCCTCGCTCTTCTCTCTCTCTCTCTCTCTCTCTCTCTCTCTCTCTCTCTCCCCTCTCCCCTCTCCCCTCCCCCTCCCCCTCCCCCTCTCACCCCGACCCCTCTCCATCACCTTCTCCATCGTCCGCTCCCCCAACCTCTGTCCGTTTCCTCACCCGTTCCACCTATATGTCCATTTCCTAACCCCCCACCCATCCCTGTCCTTTTCCTAATTCCGCCTTGTTTGTTGTTCTTGCAAACGAAACTACGATTGGGAATTGAAGTCGCTTAAATCGCGTGGGATCATTAGTATATGGGGTATGAGAGAGACTCTCGAACTGCTGGATCTGTAAAGATGGTAGCTTCATTGACAGTATTTCGCATAGTTTTAATCTGCGAACGGGTAAAATTGCAAACTTAGCCATAAATACAGCTTTCACGTTCATTATTAATAGCGACTGCGAGGCAGAAAACGAAACAGCACATTTTCGCAACGTAGCACAGCTTTTTCTTTCTTGCAGTCAGTTGTAACAGAAGACTTGTACACCCTCGTTCAAAAGAATGTAGCCTCTCTCAAACTGAATGTTTATTAGAATATGGTGTAAAAATTTGAAAAAATCGGTCAAGAAATTCCGTAGGTTTTTGCCAACAACTTTTCGCTGTTACAGACAGGATGGTGACAAAAAACAGTCTGAGAATATTGTAAGGGTGTTGCAGGGTAGGTTGTGTTGAGAAATGACTGTTAAGAAAAAAATCGATACGTTGTGCTGTTTCCAAGTTAATTATTATTTAAGTTAGCCAATCAGGCCGTTTCGCGATCAAATTCAAACGGCCCGCCAGATACAGTTGGTATAAGTTGTTCTCATAGCGTAGACGATAGCGCTCGAGACTTCTCAGCCTTTGGCTCGGGTTAGATCGTTACAGTTCAGTTTTTGTAGCGCTGTCTTCTTCGATCTTAGGAATCCAAACGAAGAATACGTGTCACGACGCCGTCTCTGGCGGGCCGCTTAAATTTGCCAGTGCAACGGTCTGATAGGCTAACTTCAATGCTAATTAACTAGGAAACGGCGCAACCTCTCGAATTTTTTTAACAATTATTCCTCAGCACAACCTACCCTGCGACACTCTTGAAAGCTTTTCAGACTGTTCAGACTGTTTTCTTTGATCAAATTCTTATGTTGTTCACAAATTGAAACACCTTCTAAACTGTTCATGCTCAATAAAGTTATAGAAGCATGGTCTTTGACGAATGCAATTCTGACCCATAAGCGATTGTGGTAGCTCAAGTAAAAGGTTTTTCTAATCATGCCTGCTGGGTATTTGTGGTGGTATTTCCATAGGAACTTCATCCCCTTACACATATTTCTTTATATCTAACCAAGAAGTGAAATACCAATTTTCATAGGTTCACCATTAATTTTTTTTAATGTAACGAAATATTTTCTTAAAAATTCCGTCCTTATTTTAGCGCCTTACTTGCTGAATTTCCAAAAACTCGGGAACAGGTATTTTTCTATTTCTGACTGAGAAACCAAATACCAATTTTCGTAGTTCTAGCTTCAAAATTGCCATAATACCGACATAGTTTCAAAAAAGTTTCATCTGCTGTTTCATCCCTTTAGGAGTGTAATTTGTAAAAATCTCTTCTTATATAATGCGTACAGTATAAGATCCACGCCCTCTCTAAATTTCAAGTTTCTGTCCTTAGTGGGGTGAGCCAGTCTGGCATATTCCACCCCGTTAGAGGTTGACTTTCCAAAGACAGTTAAACACTTGCTTTCTATTTCTAACTGAGAAGCCGAATTCAAATTTTCGTAGATTTAGCTTTAAAAATGCAGTCATAATGAAGTGAAATATTATGAAATATAACACACTCCCGTAGGAGCTGAATTTCCAAATAAACACATTCTCTCTTTTTTCTAACGGAGAAATCAAAAACCAATTTTCATAGTTACAGCTTTAAAAATACTTTAGTAGTTCCTTAACAATGATTTATTTTCAAAAAAATATCTTTCACCTATTATACCCCAATAGGTTTAAAGTTCAAAAAATGCTGAAACATTTATTTCTTTATTTCTGACCGAGAAAGCAAATGCCGATTTTTAGGTCTAGCTTCAAAATTTCCTTGATGGAGACATACTTTCAAAAACCTTTCCTCCTCTATTTCACACCCTTGGGCGTGGAATTCCGAAAAATCAATTCTTACAGACTTCTACAGTATAATATCAACACCGTCCGCAAATTTCAAGTTGTTGTCATTATTGGTTTCAGCTGGGGGCTGATGAGTCAGTGATTAAGTCATTCATTAGGGACATTGTCTTATATAAAAACAGCTCCATATTCGAGTTTCCAACTAGAGTGACGATTATTGTGAATATTTTGACGACAAATCCAGGTGAGAGTGATGTTGCTAGGTACAGTCACTGCTAGGATTTCAATCGGGTGGTTTATTCCTATTGTTGTTTGCAGTTTTTGCTTTTCAAACTTCAACGTGCCATTCCTTCATTAGTAAAAGTAATTTTTTGGGGTAGACAAGGTTTCTGATAATTTCCATAATTCACAGATACCAGTGGATATCTAATAACGAAGTATCTAATTTACCTGAGAGAGCCAATATTTTATACCATGAATACGCTTCTCTAAAAACCGCAAGAGTAAAGCGAAAACCTGCATCACGGCTTACGGATCACCTTAAATACGCCAAGAGTATCAGAGATGGATCATACACAACATCTGAACGACACGAAACCTCTGAAAATCATCTCGCTTACAGGCAACTACGCAACATCGTTAGTGTGTGAGAAATGTGAAACTCGGGTAGGATCGTTCGCTAAACAGAGAAAGTTCAGACTCCCGCGGTCCTGCAGGTGGTTCAGAAATAGACAAATAAGATTCTACAGCTAAAACTCCAGTCATTTATGATGACCTATATCAGTATACCGCACACCAAAGTCTTTACTTGACCAACGCACAAAGACGCAAAACAACATTTCCCTGAAAGAAAATGTAGTTGGTACAAGGGTTTTTAAATTTAATTAGCTATCGGCAAACAAGAGGTTACACTCTTCCACTGTTTTAATTCAGCAAAGCTTTCAGCACTATCAACTTTGACATGGTAGTTGTGAAACCCAGAAGTCAAAATTTTTCTTAACTGTTGTTAGGCTCAAGTTTATACTGGAGGGAAGTCGTGTCAGGGGCTCCACAAGAATAAAATACGCGTTCAGTTAATTTACTCATTATACGTTAGTGTTTTGTCATTACTATCACAGTGCAGATATCACTTACACGCTGCGGACCTCCAGTTATACCTACTGAAAATCCAACAAGCCCATATACCAGCTATGCAGCACGTAAACATCGATGTTTCAAAGTGGACACAGAATATAGTTTCGAAACTTAGCCCATCTGGAACGCAGCCAGGTTTAATCGCTCACAAAAGAAGTATTATCCTATCAGTTCAGAGAATCATTTCTGCGTTATAGAAATGACATCCCTCCTCTGTAAAGTACTTCGGGATAATACTGAGCCAACATTTATACTGCGTGGAACATACAGCAGCAATATAATACAAGTATTTCTTCTTGAGCTTAAAAACAATTTTACAGAATCAGTAGTACCCCAATTCTTGATTATTTTGATGCCATTCCTCAATGGCTTACATACGTTCGTGACATTCGTTTTTCAACTATATCTTTTCTACCTTCGAATACTTATCACCGCTACGTGCATATAACCTTCTGTTTGCTCTACCGTCGGCTCAATCATTGCGCATCTGTTACTTGTCTGCGACTGTAACACTACAAGCTGAGCAATACTGCAGAAAAATTCGAGCGCTACAAAGTAGAGTGCTCTCTATACCGGTATACAACGCGACTCTCCCCTCATAAATCATTTTCTGTACCAGGATCTGGACTTTAGAATGATCTTCTTCAAAATATCTATCTTTTCCACATATTTGTCTGTAGCTCATTCTAGGTCCTCTTCCTCCTCTCCTTTGTCTGCGGGGCTTCCACTGAAACAGTCTGCACCTTCTTAAGTTACTGTCCTTTCCATCGTCTGCTGTCTCATTATCCCACCTAGTCGGTTGGTTGGTTGGTTGGTTGGTTTGGGTTGGAAATGGACCAAACTACAGAGTTGTTGGTCCCTTTTTCCTCAAGTAAACAAGTCTAAAGGTAAAAAAATTCCCAAAAGGAGTTAGGGAAAGTAAAACCTCGCAAAACTAACGGGGAACCACACCGAAAGAGAAAACGAAAGAAGCAAACCAAAAGGGGAAAGTAGACAAAGGTATTAAAATCATATAGCAGATGGCCTGGCCAGGCTGATCCCAAGAATAAAATAGGATGAGCGAGCCACTGTGCAACACACACAAATCTCCAGTCTAAAAAACAAGGCGAGGTTTACACACACATGGAAAAGACGAACACCAAGACAAATAAAATGCAAAGAAAGAGATGTTAAACACAGTTTTAAAACTGCTAAACTAATGTTATTTTTATTCTTAATTTATTATTATTACTATTATTATTATTTCTTTCTTGTCTCAGATGTTATGTCTGGTTAAAAATGGTTAAAAATGGAAGGTGACGCGGACCTTGATCAAGCGTGACTTCCTTTTAACTGTACGGTATATGTTACATTGCATTTAAGAACTTTCGGGTAATTGAACAAGTGTCAATTACTACAGATTTCTGTAGTTGTATATATAAGTTTGGATGTAGCTGTATTGCATTGATGTACTGGTGGATATTGTGTGGTATGACTCCTGTAGTTGATAGTATAATTGGTATAATGTCAACTTTATCCTGATGCCACATGTCCTTGACTTCCTCAGCCAGTTGGATGTATTTTTCAATTTTTTCTCCTGTTTTCTTTTGTATATTTGTTGTATTGGGTATGGATATTTCGATTAGTTGTGTTAATTTCTTCTTTTTATTGGTGAGTAGGATGTCAGGTTTGTTATATGGTGTTGTTTTATCTGTTATAATGATTCTGTTCCAGTATAATTTCTATTCATCGTTCTCCAGTACATTTTGTGGTGCATACTTGTATGTGGGAACATGTTGTTTTATAAGTTTATGTTGTAAGGCAAGCTGTTGATGTATTATTTTTGCTACATTGTCATGTCTTCTGGGGTATTCTGTATTTGCTAGTATTGTACATCCACTTGTGATGTGATCTACTGTTTCTATTTGTTGTTTGCAAAGTCTGCATTTATCTGTTGTGGTATTGGGATCTTTAATAATATGCTTGCTGTAATATCTGGTGTTTATTGTTTGATCCTGTATTGCAATCATGAATCCTTCTGTCTCACTGTATATATTGCCTTTTCTTAGCCATGTGTTGGATGCGTCTTGATCGATGTGTGGCTGTGTTAGATGATACGGGTGCTTGCCATGTAGTGTTTTCTTTTTCCAATTTACTTTCTTCGTATCTGTTGATGTTATGTGATCTAAAGGGTTGTAGAGGTGGTTATGAAATTGCAGTGGTGTAGCCAATGTACTTATATGAGTGATTGCTTTGTGTATTTTGCTAGTTTCTGCTCGTTCTATAAAGAATTTTCTTAAATTGTCTACCTGTCCATAATGTAGGTTTTTTTATGTCGATAAATCCCCTTCCTCCTTCCTTTCTGCTTAATGTGAATCTTTCAGTTGCTGAATGTATGTGATGTATTTTATATTTGTGGCATTGTGATCATGTAAGTGTATTGAGTGCTTCTAGGTCTGTGTTACTCCATTTCACTACTCCAAATGAGTAGGTCAATATTGGTATAGTATAAGTATTTATAGCTTTTGGCTTGTTTCTTGCTGTCAATTCTGTTTTCAGTATTTTGTTAGTCTTTTAGTTCTTCTTTAATATTTGTATTATCTATTCCTATTTTATTATTACTATTATTATTATTATTATTATTATTACTGATATTTCTATTATAAATAATCAGCTTCATACATATCAGATGTATCCATAACTGAGCCACAAGTACAATAGAAATTGAGTAGCTTGGCAAAAAATGTTTTAAAATAGTTTATATGTCCGAAGTAAAAGAGAGTCAGAATCCCCTCATCTGGTGAGGCTAAATAAAATAATTAAAAAATAAAACCTAATAATCCAGTCACGCTCTTTCCAGCAGCGAAAGATTTTCAGTGCTGTTGGAATTGGTTAATGGAAGGAGGACAGCGCTCCTATTTCTCACGTCTTGATAAGAACGTGTTATGGGATGTCTCCGTCAGAACTGATTCCAGTACTCTGTTGTCCGTCTTCCTGAAAACCATCTGCATTATATTTGGAAGAGTTGGTATCCCTCCCCTCCCCCTTCCCTCCTCTTTGCTAAAGAAAATGCCAATGATCAGACGTTCAGAATATTCTTTTGGCACAATCTCCCTCCATAAAATATACAAGTGGGAGCTGTGCAGAACACTACACATATATCGGGCGTGGAAAAACTCCCTCGTAAGTGATGCAGAATGTATTGATGGATTACCAGTGGAATTAGAAAACTGTGAGTGAAGTTGATATGCGTGCATAGGTTAATGATGTGGAGCTACACACACGGACATTCCGACAGGCAGCATAGTTATGCAACAAGTGGACTTCTCTGTACACTGAGTAACATCTATTTATATTCGTTGCCGAAATCGCCAAGCCTACCACAATCTCAGTGCTTGTTGTGTGTGTGCCCGCAGCTCGTGGTCGTGCGGTAGCGTTCTCGCTTCCCACGCCCGGGTTCCCGGGTTCGATTCCCGGCGGGGTCAGGGATTTTCTCTGCCTCGTGATGGCTGGGTGTTGTGTGATGTCCTTAGGTTAGTTAGGTTTAAGTAGTTCTAAGTTCTAGGGGACTGATGACCATCGCTGTTAAGTCCCATAGTGCTCAGAGCCATTTTTTTGTTGTGTGTGCCAGTAGTCGGCCTGTTCGTGTAGGGCACGGCGCTTTACAGTTAGGATTCTGCCAACGCCAGTACACTGCTCGAGCTTGGTCTGATAACGCCACTAGTTCTCGCAAGCAATTAGAGGCTTTCGTAGATCGACAGTTGTTTTTTGTTAGCCTTTTCTTTCGTGGATATATGGGATTTGGTACTGTTAATATCTGCAGGCATTTTCAGCTGCTGCTACTGGAGTTATAAAATTTAAATTGAATTTTATTTGTGTAAGGATGGACTATCATGCTGTCTACTAAAAAAGTAACAGCGAATAGTCGCAGATTTACTTAATTTGGGAAAGTGTCAACTGAATTCTTTGGTTTAAAAAAAATGGCTCTGAGCACTATCGGACTTAACTTCTAAGGCCATCAGTCCCCTAGAACTTAGAACGACTTAAACCTAACTAACCTAAGGACATTACACACATCCATGCCCGAGGCAGGATTCGAACCTGCGACCGTAGCGGTCGCGCGGTCGCGCGGTTCCAGACTAGCTCCCAGAACCGCTCGGCCACACCGGCCGGCAACTGAATTCTTTGACATGAAGATGTAAACTCTCGAAAAAACAATCGTAATATCTCATGTTCCCACCAACACCTTTTTCACTTCAGGCTATAAAATAGTATTATAAACCCCTACAGGCTTGTTTCGTAGGGGCTCAAACAATTACGTTAGACTAAGACCAATGCGTACAGGGTATATAATATATATATAGGGTGTCCCATTTATCTTGACAACTCTAAGTAACTGTTTGTCCAGATGCAAATTACAAAATGTCTCAAGCAAATGTTCTTTATCCATCAAGGGGGACATCAATCAGCATGGTTTCCTTCGTTGTATCTTTGTTTTTTTAGAAAGATATGAAGAGCGGTATGACTTATTTAAATCACACGCTGTATTTTTTATTCGGTAATTCATTTCCTCTCCTAAAGACCTATTCAAAAATATATCACAGTGTACCATTCACTGAAACACAACGTTATTAATTACGTAACACAACATTGACGTTCACAGTCCTTAATGCAGGTACACGGGTTAATGGAACACATCCACGAGGTGACGTTGACAGAGGGCAAATGTAAACATAAGTAGAATGCACACCCATCATTCCGTCAACCACCGTCAGTTGAAGAGTTGTGTGAGTAGAATGCACACCAACAAGAGAAGGTAGATGTGCTACTCATCTATGGGGAATGTATGTTAGCAGAACAGTAACTGCAATACTGTTTTCTTATGTACGTGTACATTTAGTACAGTAGTTTAGTCCTTTTAAATACTGTTGTGTAGAGTAGGCATACAGTAAAGGCTGTCCTTCCTACGAAACGTTTCTTTTATTGTTGTTGTTGAAGGTAGGTGAAATGCTACGCAGGCAACGGAACTGTACAGAGAGCGATATCCTGACAAGAACCTACCTTCCTGACGGATGTTTTCTCGTCTTGTTGCGACGCTTCAGGAAACGGAAAGTTTCAACCCGCGACAGCGCAATCTTCGTAGCACTCGCGCACACGAAGCTGCAGAAGTTACTGTTCTTGCTTCCATTGCTATGAATCCACATGTGAGCACACGACAGCCTGAACACGAGATTGGCATTCCTAAAACCGGTGTACATCGTGTTCTTACACCTTACTGGTTCCATCCTTACCATGTATACCTAAATCAAGAATTGCATGGGAATGATTTCCAGAATCGTGTACAGTTCTGTCAGTGGGCACAGCAGAAAATCCTCGCCAACCCAAACTACTTCTCCAGTGTTCTATGTACCGATGAAGGTTCCTTCTCAAACAAAGGACAGGTAAATACAAGGTACATGCATTGCTGGTCCAGCAACAACGCACGATGGCTTAGACAGGTGGAACATCAGCATCAATGGAGAGTTAACGTCTGGTGTGGGATGCTTGGTCTACAATTATTGGCCCTTATTTCATCAATGATAGTCTAAAAGGCACAGCGTATGCCAACTTCCTCAGATGAATTCTTCCTCATCTTCTGGATGAAGTGCCGCTAAGAACCAGACTGCTTATGTGGTATCAGCACATAATTAGTTGCGTGCACTTCGTGTTCTGAACCGAAGGTATCCTACCAGATGGATTGGTCGAGGAGGAACAGTTACTTGGCCTGCTAGGTCTCCTGATTTAAATCCTCTCGACTTTTTTCTTTGGGGATGCATTAAAGACGTTGTCTACCACGATATTCCAACAACTCCAGAGGACATCCAGTAACTTATCGTGCTTGCTGCTTGTAATTCTCTTCGGCAGGCAACACTGGAAGCAGTAAATAATTCTTTCATTCAACGAGTGCACCAGTGTATCTGTGTCCAGGGTCACCACTTTGAGCACCTTTGAATGTTCTACTCCTGGGCAACGGTACAGGAGAGTCAAAGTCAATTTTGTGTTATGTTTTTACTTCGTTTTCATTTGTTTTCTGACAACTCCAGCTAGTGGACGAGTTTGTGATCCCGAGCCCAAAGTCTGTGTTGTGTTATGTAATTAATAACGTTGTGTTTCAGTGAATGGTACACTGTGATACATTTTTGAATAGGTCTTTAGGAGAGGAAATAAATAACCGAATAAAAATACAGGGTGCCATTTAAAAAAGTCATACCGCTGTTCATATCTTTGTAAAAAAACAAAGCTACAACAAAGGCAATCATGCTGATTGGTGTCCCCTGGCGGCTCAAGAGCATTTGCTTGAAACATTTTGTACTTTGCATCTGGACAAACAGTTATGTAGGGTGGTAAAGATAAACGGGACATCCTGTATATATACAGGGTGAGGCAGCTAAGTCATAACATCCCTTGTATCTCGTCATCCGTAATAGATACAAAGATGCCGTTTGGACAGTGAATTTCAGGGACAGGGGCTACTTGAATACATCACATGTCATGTTTGTGCTATTTTTTATTACAGAGATATCAGGCCATTTTTGGTTTTTTTGAATGGAACCCTATGTTAAATTTTTGCGTAACATGATGGACTTAAAGAGTTTCAAATGTGTGTATATCATAATATTTAGGCGAATAATTTTGAGACACAGATATGTTCCCGTATCGTATTCGTCCTTCGAAGCGGCGTTGTCCAATGTGACCTTTCCTGTTGACCACTGAGGAACTTAACAGGGAAGGCGTTGTTTCCTGCTTCTCGATAACACCGCAAGGTGACGCACGAGGTAGCTGGAGAGAAGGGTATAAATGTGCTGCTGGGGTAATGAGACATCGCATTTCCGTCACAGTTTCTTGGAGCAGACATGTACACCGACAAAGAAAAGTTAGATATGCTTCTAGTGTATGGTGAAAGCAGAAAAAATGCTGTTACGGCAATAAAGCGATATGGAGAGCTGTATCCCGATCGTGAGCGCACTACGCGCCAGCTTCTTGCACGTATTTACAAGAAACGAATCGGGATCGTGGAACGCCATACAGAGGACAAGGCAGAAAACTGCAACTGGCGAGGTACATGAAGAGGGGCGTTCTAGCGTTGGCACATAACGACCCTACTATTTCGTCGCGACGTATCGCCTCGGAATGTGGTATAAGTCACAGAAGTGTTCTACGCATATTGCACCGGCATAGATTTCACCCGTTTCACCTCTCATTACATCAAGCACTCTCCGGTGTGGATTTCGAGCGGCGCCAGGAATTTTGCCGGTTTGCTCTGCAGCGCCTACAAGATAATCCAACGTTGTTGTTTTTTTTTTTTTTTTTTTTTTTTTTCAACGGGACTTTTTTACTGATGAAGCGACTATCACCAACCACGGTAATGTGAATTTGCATAATATGCATTACTGGTCAATAGAGAATCCTCATTGGCTTCGACAGGTACAGCATCAGCAACCGTGGAGTGTTAACGTGTGGTGCGGCATCCTCGGAAATGTCATTGTAGAGCGTACGTCATTCCGGGTATACTAAATGGCAATAACCATGCACAATTTCTGCGAAACGTTCTGCCATTTTGCTGGAAGAGGTACCACTAACCACGCGTCAGTGCATGTGGTTCCAACATGGCGGCTGTCCTGCTCACTCTTCCCGTTGTGGCTACAGAGCTGTTAAATGAAAAGTTCCCGGATTGTTGGATAGGACGACGTGCTGGAGTGAAGTGGCCAGCCCGGTCTCCTGATTTGACCCATCTTGATTTTTTTCTGTGTGTGTGTGTGGGGGGGGGGGGGGGGGGGGGGGCGGGCAACCAACCATAAAGTGTATGCTCAAATACCAACCACGCCAGACGTTATGAAGCAACGTATCATCGAAGCGCGCACTGATATCTCACGTGACACCCTCGCAGCCGTTCACAAATCATTCGAACGGCGACTACAAATGTGCACTGCAGCAGAGGGGAAGCATTTTGAGCACATGCTTCAGTAAAGTTTTGTATCATGTACAGTATGTATTTTGCATCTTTGTGTGTATTTGCTTCGTAAAAAATAAATACGTACGAATTATTGTGACCAATAAGGGCCTCTTCATTTACATTTGTATTTCTGTTACTTAAAATGTTTAACATCTTGTAGTATTTTAATACTGTATGTTGTCTACCATTTTGGTATCGCAGTTGTCAAATAACTGAATAATATTTGTGCGACATCATCAGTTAATTTTTGCGCAAAATATTGCAGTATGTATTACTATAGTCGGGTAAATGGGTGTGTTTGTGTAAGGACGGACTCGCGACGTCTACCATGTACTGTACACGACAGGAAAGATCGCATTGGACAACGCCACTTCGAAGGACGAACACGATACGAGACCGTATCTGTGTTTCAAAACTATTCGCCTAAATATTATGATATACACATATTTGAAACCGTCTTTTTAAGCGCATCATGTTACGCTAAAATTTAACATGGGGTTCCATTCAAAAAAACCAAAGATGGTCTCATATCTCTGTAATAAAAAATAGCACAAACATGAAATTTGATGTATTCAAATGTATTCAAGCAGCCCTGTCCCTGCAATTCGCTGCACAAACGGCATCTTTGTATCTATTACGGTTGGGGAGATACAAGGGGAATTAGGACTTAGCTGCCTCACCATATATATATATATATATATATATATATATATATATATATATATATATATATATATATATGATGATTCGCGAAGATCTGCAAATATTTTTGTATGTTCTTCTACAAGTAAAACTAAAGAAAAGAGTTCATATAATCATAGGTCCGAAAATGTTTAGTTACGGAGATACGGCTAATAAAAGACTTTGCCTGAAATTTAGCAACTTCGCTAATAGGAGGCAGATTATATTAGATTGAGCAGACCAATAACAACAAAATAAATGGAAATCGTGCTTTACTTTAACCACGTACAGTTCTGCGATAGCTTCATATTAGCGAAGTTGTTAAATTTCAGGCAAAATCTTTTATTAGCCGTAACGCTGTAACTAAACACTTGCGGACGTCAATACATATATTTATATGAACTTTTTTTCTTTAGTTTTACCTGTAGAATAACATATTAAAATATTTGCATATCTTCATGAATCACCCTGTATATAACATATACTGGTGTCCAAAATTAAAGCAACAAACCGAAATTTTGCAAGGGTGCGTTTCTTTTGCCACAAAACAGAATAATAATGTGATAGTAAAGTAGAAACAATATAAAGAATGCAGAACGTAAACAACTGCAACATGCATTACGGCAGACAAAAATGTTCTTCATTTTTTCCAACTTAACGGATTTGCACACACACATCCCGACAGCTGGTTAATGCTCTTAGTATGCACTGTGACCAACTCTGGCAACTATACAAGCCTGACAAACGACGGCGATAACGCCCATTCTTCCTGCAGCGCTGCTCGCAAGTCTTGTAGAGTGGTTGGTGGATGCTGACGTGATGCAACCCATGTCCCTAGTGCATCCCAGACGTGCGCTATGGGATTCAAATCGGGAGAGCGAGCAGGCCACGCCATGCGCGCAATATCTTCCGTTTCCAAGAAAACATCAACTACAGTTTCGATCTCCATAAACTCTCGCCACATCCGAGAAACAACAGACTGATTCACATTAAGTCATAGGCCTAGATCACTTGGCGACTATCTTGCTTCCATTCTCCCCATGGTCCTCGCAGAGAGCCTGGTAGGCATCTTCTCTGTGCCATACTGCATGGTCTGTAACTGTGTACACAGCGATTGTGGATTTGGGACTATCCGGCACACACTATACCGTTTGATAGGTGCCCTGACGTCATAGTTGGCGTGGTTGTCTGTACACTAAAATGCCATCTTCCGTGCAGGACACGGTCGTACGGACATCCGTCGACACTATGTATGACGCACGCACACTCACACGATCACAGATACTTTAATTATTACACTCTAAAGTTGGCAATAACATCTGACAGTCGGCAACATAAACCAAAACATTGCATCAAAACAAGTGTTCAGTTCCAAGTGCTGTGAAATGTGGGGAAAAAACAGCAAATTGTCATTTATAAGAAGAGGAACAACACCAAAAATGAAACAAGAGCGTAATATGTAGTAAATTGTCGACGCAACTTGTAAGTACAGTACAGTTCAAAAATATTACTACATAATAGCAAAAACCAACCACCAGAACAGTTTATAACCTGTAGGTGCATTGACCAAAATGTAAACTAAATAGCAAAAATATTTATATATTTCAGGCCACTGAAGATGCCTTGCAGGAAATAAAGGCGAAACTCGTAGGGCACGAAAACTGTGTTTCATTCAGCTGTAGTCAGACGGTCCATAAAGTAAAAAATATCAATATACCGCAATATATTTTCACCGATGAATGGAGAGCTAATAAATTTGTATGTGGCACACACTTCAAAGAGATGTTGGAATACTGATGCAGCAGGAGTAGAAACGCATAGCTTCAGGACTGTCATATTTGCGACAAATGAAGGAAGACCATTTGTCATTGGCGGCACATAGCCCGATTCTTTGAAGAATGAATGTCATAGAAGCTCCGATCAGCGTAGGAAATGCGTTTAGAACGGAATAGCAACCGAAGAGCCCATGTCCTGAAACGAACAGTCGCGTGACCCATTCGCGTTAAATTACTTTTTACAACGAAATATAGCTGAGAGGAGAAGTTTTCAAATAATGCAAAAATAATGAAGTAGTTTTGACTTTTTAAGATGTCTGTTGCCACCACTATAGACCGTGGATGAGTTTTATTTTATACATTAATTTCTAAAGTTACGTTGTGTACACTCAAATCGGCTAACCGTTTCAGTCTTTAGTTATTACTTTCATCCGCATGTGAGACACTTGTATGAATTTCAGTGGGTTGAATAATAAAATGCTTTTTGTATGTCTCGGTCGTAAAATGCGTCTCGATACTGACCGAAGAGGAAAAACTCTTGCAATATTCTATTAGGAGTCTGAAGTTTTTGTATGGTTGTCTTACAGTAGCGTCCCCGAAACAAAACTAAGCAGTTTCTGCCGCCCGATGTGTATTCGTTAAGACAATGGACTAATATATGTGATGAGACAGCTTCAGATCCCGGTAGGTTAGTCTAGCTAACTTGATTTGCCTTTTTATACGCTTACTTAATCCCTTCAAAGTAAGAGCACGGCCTCTTTTCTGTACAGTTCTTGTCGAAATTGCCTACTCAGTCTCTAATTACATCGATTTCGAAGATACGTTAATTTCTAACCCACCTGCTACACTTCACCCTACCACATTAACAAATTTACGTCAAAAAGCATAGCTTAATAATGTCCTTCACTTCTAGGACGCTTTAGTTAGAATTTCAAGTCACTTTAAGTACACAAATACTTCATCCTTACAAAAATCTTGCTCAGTTTATTAAAACGCTTTCTCATTTTTGTGCGAGTGATAGCATGTAGCGTGTGGTCACTTTGCGCCAATACACAATTAATCACATAGTAAACAAGCACACTTGGGAAACTGTTAGCAAATGCCGGAATGATTCCTTTGAAAAGGCACGGCCGAGTTCCTTCCCCATCCTTCTTTAATCCGATGGGACCGATGACCTCGTTTTTTGGTCCCCTTCACCCAACCAACCAACCTACCTACCTACCTACCTACCTTAACACACTTCCTTGGGTTACTCCGGAAATTACCTTTACATCTGACTGTTTTGTTCCGTTAAGAGCCACATGTTGAGTCTTATCTGCAAGGAAGTCTTCAGTCACAAATCTGGTCCGATACTACGTATTTTCACTAAACGCCAGTGCGGGACGGTGTCAAATGCCTTCCTGAAGTCAAGGAGTACGGCATCAACCTGAGAGCTGTTGTCCACAGCGCTGTGGATCTCATGGAGGAACAGACCGAACTGAATTTCGCAGGATCTCTGTTTGCGGAATCGATTTTAAATAGGAAGTTCCCATTCTCAAAAAACATCATAATTCTAGAGAATAAAACACGTTTTATAATTCTGCAACAGATTGACGTCAACGATATAGGCTATGACTATAACTATGTGCATCTATCCTACCACAGCTCTTGAAAACTTGAAAGACCAGCGTTTTTTTCTTCAGTCGCTAGGTACCATTCCTTGCTCCAGCAAACTACGATAAAATGCTGCTAGAAGGGGAGCAAGTTGTTCCGTATAATCTTTGTAGAATCTCAAAGGTATCTCATCCGGTCCTCATGCCTTTCTGCTAGTAAGCGAATGTAGTTGCTTTTCTACTCCGTGATCGGTTATCTCAGTGTTTGTGAGGCCCACAGAACCCATCCATATTTTGTAATAATATGCTTCTAGCTATTCACAGCAGAACCCTAAAACGTCAACTAATGTTAAGAGCTTCTTAAGAGTGCATTTTTATTGCTCAGAGGCCGGCCTGTGTGACCGAGCGGTTCTAGACGCTACAGTCTGGAACCGCGCGACCGCTACGGCCTCGGGCATGGCTGTGTGTGGTGTCCTTAGGTTATTTAGGTTTAAGTAGTTCTAAGTTCTAGGGGACTGATGACCTCAGAAGTTAAGTCCCATAGTGCTCAGAGCCATTTTTTTATTGCTCAGAACAAACAAAAATACTTAGATAATATTTTAAGATGTGCTTAATTGTAATTGACGATGGTGAATTCGACCGCGAGCTAAGTAGTTTGTCTCTTCCGGCAGGGGCAGTGTGGTATCTAGGACCGCCACTGCGGCTTTAGTAGAAGTGAGGGGGAAATATTTTATCATTTGTCTTCCATGTTTAGAAGTCACTAGCGTGCGCAACTGGCCCGTATCAGCTGCTATGGTATGGATGTCAAACGGTAATAACATGGATTGCTGAATGCGCATTATAACCCGCCAGGATAGCCGAGAGCGCTAACGCGCTGCTTCATGGACTCGGGTAGACGCGCCGGCCCCGGATCGAATCCGCCCGGCGGATTAACGACGACGGCCGGTGTGCCGGCCAGCCTGGTTGTGATTTTTAGGCGGTTTTCCACATTCTACTAGGTGAATACCGGGCTGGTTCCCACGTCCCGCCTCAGTTACACGACTCGCAGACATTTGCAACTCATTCTCACACTTTCCCGATTTCCACTAGACGCCGACACTGGGGCACACTAATTCCGTCCCGGGGGAGTATGGGGTGGTGGCAGGAAGGGCATCAGGCTACCCCTTAAAATTCACCATGCCAAATCCGTCCTTAACCCTGCCGACCCTGCGCACACTGCGGGATAAAGGCAGTAGCAAAAGAAAGAAAGTAAGTTGAATGCGCATTATAGAGACGGTCGACTTCAAATGTGGTACGTGTATATACGTGCGTGTGCGTGGGGCTAGGGCCTCTCTTCGGGTAGACTGGTCGCCTCGTACAAATCTCTTTAGTTGACGCCACTTCAGCGACTTCCGTGTCGATGAGGATGAAATGTTAATGAAAGCACCACACAGTCCCCGTGCAGAGAAAATCTCTGACCCAGTCGGGAATCTAACCCCAACACCTCGCGTGGCAATCTGCCATGCTGACAACTCAGCTATGGAGGCAGACATGTTTGTAGAAGTAATACGAACTGAAATTAAGTCTATTGTAATACCGTGCAATGAGTAAAATAAAAACGACTTTAAAAATATTTAGTAAACATATGATATTTGTATGGTGTCTGTTCTTTCGGACATGTCCGTTAAGGCGAGGCGGCCAACGACCTCTTCAATGCTGATGTACACCAGGGTCAAACTCTAACGGGAATCGGCGAAATGCCGCGGATAAGGGGATAATGGGCAAGGTGCACTACGTTAGTAGTGTCTGTATGAGTTAAAAATTAGGTCTGGAGGGAGGTGTGCTAGCGTTGTCCGTGCAGTTGCAATAACCACAGTGTCCGGATGGCTTAGTGTTCAGAGCATCTGTCTAGTAAGCAAGAGACCTGGGTTCGAATCCTGGTCCGGCACAAATTTTCAACTTTCCCCTTTGATTTCAGTCAATGCTGCTCGCAGGAAATGTCAGTAATTTCCTTGTGTCTTAATTTAGTAAACAGTTGTGATCGTGTCTAATATTGCAGTTACTGTTATTAATTAATATTATGTTCTAATTCATGTAGGTTCCCAATTAATTGTATTAGTGGTAGTGGAAGGTGTGGTAAGGTGGCGAGGACGGGAAAATTATCATTGCATACTTTTTGCCCTGAACAACGCTGCTGCTTCCTGACTAGTTCTAACACACGCTGAAGGGCCAAAGAAACTGGTGTAGGCACGCGTATTCAAATACAGAGATAGGTAAACAGGCAGAATACGGCGCTACGGTCGGCAACGCCTATATAAGACAAAAAGTGTCCGGCGCAGTTGTTAGATCGGCTACCGCTGCTACAATGGCAGGTTATCAAGATTTAAGTAAGTCTGAACGTGGTGTTATAGTTGGCGCACGAGCAATGGGACACAGCATCTCCAAGGTAGCGATGAAATGGGGATTTTCTCATACGACCATTTCACGAGTGTACCGTGAATATCAGGAATCCAGTAAAACATCAAATCTCCGACATCACTGCGGCCGGGAAAAGATCCTGAATGAATGGGACCAACGACGTCTGGAGAGAATCGTTAAACGTGACAGAAGTGCAACCCTTCCGCCGATTGCTGCAGATTTCATTGCTGGGCCATCAACAAATGTCAGTGCGCGAAACATCGTCGATATGGGCTTTCGGAGCCGAAGGCCCACTCGTGTAGCCTGGTGACTACACGACACAAAGCTTTACGCCTCGCCTGGGGCCCGACAACTCCGACATTGGACTGTTGATGACTGGTCGGGCGAGTCTCGTTTCAAATTGTATCGATCGGATGGACGTGGACGTGTACGGTTATGGAGACAGCCTCATGAATCCATGGATCCTGCGTGTCAGCAGGGGACTCTTCAAGCTGTTGGAGGCTCTGTAATGGTGCGGGGCGTGTGCAATTGGAGTTACATGGGACCCCTGATAGGTCTAGATAAGGCTCTGGCAGGTGACACGTACGTAAACATCCTGTCTGATCACCTGCATCCATTCATGTCCGTTGTGCATTCCGAAGGACTTAGGCAATTCCAGCAGGACAATGCAAGACCCCACACGTCCAGAATTGCTACATAGTAGCTCCAGGAACACTCTTCTGAGTTTAAACACTTCCGCCGACTACGAAACTCCCCAGACACGAACGTTATTGAGCATATCTGGGATGCCTTGCAACATGCTGTTCAGAAGATATCTCCACTTCCTCGTACTCTTACGGATTTATTGACAGCCCTGCAGGATTCATACTTCAGACATTAGTAGAGTCCATGCCACATCGTGCTGCGGCAGTTTTGCGCGCTCGCTGGAGCCCTACACGATATTAGGCTGGTGTACCAGTTTCTTTGGCTCTTCAGTGTACATCGCCATTGTTGTCAGTAAGATTGACACAGGAAACTTGTTCCGTTATTTTTAGTAAAAACTTTGTTTTTCAGTGGTCTGATGTGCGGTAAGTCATTAATATTATTCTTACTGCCTCACTTGTATGGGGAGTAATTATTTTTAAAAATATTAGTGTTTAAACAACTCCTTTGGCGTACAAATACATTTGCTTGTTATTTATTTCAGTTTGATAGTTTCTTCTGTGAATTACGTGTGCTGATATAGCGTCCGATCGGAGAAAGTGACCAAGGTGTTCACCCTAGTAACAAGTATTTCCAACTTGTATACAAAGCTATCATCCGCCATTCTATCTGTTTGTGAAAACTTTGAATTAATTGAGTTACATTATTAAAAACCGTCTCTGTTCTGTTGTATTTGCCCTAATAAAAAGATCCAATTGGAAACTATCTGCTGCAGCGATTAGTATTCTTTCAGATACTAGGGCCTGAAGATACCTTCGCCGGCCGGTGTGGCCGTGCGGTTAAAGGCTCTTCAGTCTGGAACTGCGTGACCGCTACGGTCGCAGGTTCGAATCTTGCCTCGGGCATGGATGTGTGTGATGTCCTTAGGTTAGTTAGGTTTAATTAGTTCTAAGTTCTAGGCGACTGATGACCTCAGAAGTTAAGTCGCATAGTGCTCAGAGCCATTTGAACCATTTGAAGATACCTTCAAAATGTGCCCGGAAATCAGAAAAACGAACAACTTAAATTGAAACGATGACGTAGATAATTTTGGGGGGAAGTCAAACCGAACACTGCATTTTATCGGCAGAAGGCTTAGAATATGCAACAAATCTACTGAAGAGACTGCTTTTACCATGCTCTTCCGTCCCCTACAAGGGTATTGCTGTGCGGTGTGGGATCCGTACGAGACTAGATTAACGGAAGATATCGAAAAGTCCGGAGAGAGAGGGAGAGGGGTTCGTTTTGTATTATCACGAAATAGGGGAGCGTGTGTTACGGATATAATAGGCGAGTTGGTATGGCAATCATTAAAACACTTGTGATTCTCGTTGTAACGAGATCTTTTCACGAAATTTCGATCAACAACTTTCTCCTCTGAATCTGAAAATATTGTGTTGTTGCTAGCCTACATAGGGAGAAATGATCGTTGTAATATAATAAGAGAAATCAGAGATCGTACAGTAAGATTTGTGTTCGTTTTTCACACGCGCTTTAGAGTATTTTCTGAATGTGATGTAGTTATAGAAAAACAAACAGGGGATGCTATTGCGATGGTACTGACTACAGTGCACGCTTAGATAAGGAAAACTGGTCACTATGTAAGCCTTCGAAAATGCGTGTGGTTTGATACCATATAGTAATCGCCCCTACCTTCCTATGCGGCCCGATGTATCGCCATGCAATGTCAGTATTGGCTCTCCAGCAAAAATTGTTTGATGACCGCTGTTTAACGGGGATAGTAATACTTTGTCCGGTGATCTTATCTCCAAAGATCTGTTAACAGCGCACCCATTCTTTCCTGTACTTCCATCTATGGGAAGCTATTGAAATTGGCTCTTGCCTATCTTTTGCTTAGTATGAAGCTGGTCTGACGGTGTCGCCGTGATGAGCTAAGCAGAAAGTGCGCGCCACTTGGGGCAGGTATTCCCGACCGTTTCGGTAGCCGGCTGCGTGCGTCAGGCGTTCCGTGAAGCGTCTCTCCCCGTCCTCGCACGTACTCCACCAGCCTCCTGTCCAGAACCACGTGCTGGCGGGCTCCGGACATTCCACTTAAACTGTATTACGTGCGTCATATTCTGTGGAAGTCGCTGGGATGTGCAACGAGTCAGCGATGTTCATTTAAGTGAGATGCAGTAGAATGGCTTTAATCTATACTACTATATAAAGACAAGTCGTTTAACGTTGTTACCAAAAATCTCGCGAAGTTCTTGACCAACTTACTTCCGATCTTCACACAATACTCTTATAAACGTTCTATCGAACATAGGCTACATATTTTTTAAATACATAGGGTATATCTGTGTTCCAAGTTATTAGTAAAAATCTCGAAAAGTGTTTGACCTATTTTCTTCAAATTTTCACAGTATTCTAATACTCGTAAATTTTCAGGCGGAAATTGGCTAAATATTTTTTGTAAACAATAATGTACAGGTTATCCGTTAAAACAAACTACGAGAAAGTAAATGCTCTGTGCTGTGCAAATGTGTGGTATCATTTCCTTTTTTTGCAATCATTTTTAACTACAATAGCAGGGCGTTTAAAGCAACAGACAAATGGTTTCTTCCACATATATTATTTTTCCTTATAAGTAATTTTAAACAACTACTACTCTCAGATGTGGCTCTGACAACGAAACTCCCCATCGCATATCCCTCAGAGTTAGTGGTAAGATGGCCCAGTGGATAACCAGTTAAGAACTGAACACAGATCAAGCATGAAAACAAGAAGGTGCACGGAAGTGTAAAAAAGAGAAAGCAAAATGGAAACAGTGAACGGTCCAAGCTTAACAAGTGCAACATTATGCGCACATTAAGAGGCGCAATGCCATCGTTAGGTGGTGACAGAGCTGTATTGTGAAGCGGACGAACCGTGTTCAAAACTCTCTCATGCCATTTGCTTTTATTTTATTTTTTTCCCCGCCAACATAATGAACTGTCTATCCGGTCACTGAAATGTTCGTTCTCTTTCTGTAGTTTTGGCAGTTGTCATACTATATATTGGTTATAGAATATGAGTCGTGGTAAGAATACGTTACCGTCGCAAGTAAACATGATGAATAGTGAGAGCAGGCGAGATACCACGTAGACACAGAAATGAAAACAACATATAAGCGAGTGTGAACTATATTACAACAAAGGAATTCGACAATCAAAACTTCCAAAAAGGGACGAAACTTCAAAAACGTTAAAAACATTTGTTTTAACAGAATACAGAGAAACTGTGTGATTGTGAGACTGTTGCGTTCATCTGTTGCAGCTTATATGACAAACTATTATGTTTTCATCATTTCCTTGGGATTCATCAAAATGGTTCAAAAGGCTCTGAGCACTATGGGACTCAACTGCTGAGGTCATTAGTCCCCTAGAACTTAAAACTAGTTAAACCTAACTAACCTAAGGACATCACAAACATCCATGCCCGAGGCAGGAGTCGAACCTGCGACCGTAGCGGTCTTGCGGTTCCAGACTGCAGCGCCTTTAACCGCACGGCCACTTTGGCCGGCTGGGATTCATCACATTCACACTCATACGAACGGCTATATCGGGCAAGGAGGTATATCTCACTCTCTCAGCAGTTGTACAAATTAGGTGCGTCGATAAGAGATTCCTATCGTATGACACACTAATGCCGTGTATGACACGACGTGTTCTTCTGTGGAGGATTCGGTTGACTTGCGCCTCGTCATCAAACATTTGCGGTTCCCATTCGAAAGCCACTTCCTTTCGGCTGCTAAAAGAGTAGTTGTACCCAATCAGCTGTCATTATAGGTCCCTTCATTACACCTCGCCAACGCACATGGACGTAACACCACGACACAGACACGAATTTTAATACTGCGGGGGTAAAAAAAAGGCACGAGGAAGGTTTTATAACGATTCTGCCGCTTGGTAGTCCAACACCGTGACCACTTAACTACGACTCCGTCGCTCATGCAGGCTGCTCTACATTGCACTTCTCGTCCTTGAAACGTTCACTGTTTCTATTTTGCCATTTTTTTTCATAGTTCAGTACACCTCCTTCGTGTTTTCATGCTTTATCTATGTTCAGTTTTTGACGGCCTGTACACTGGGCCCTCGTAACACTAAATCTGAGGGCGTGTGAATTATCCTTGTTAGTAGAAAAGACAGGTTGCTGGCACTACTACTTACAGCTCAAGATGATCCACAGTTATCGAAACATGTAATCTAATTAAAATGTGCAACCGAGACGGAACAATAAATGTGCTGTTTTCTTTTCTTCCTTGCAGTCTGGTTTCACAGAAAACAGGAAAGTTATATTTATGGATTAACCGAAACTTTGTAATCCTACATGTTTGCAGATTAAAACTATGCGAAATACTGTCAATGAAGCTATTACCTTCAAACATCCAGCAGCAGTAGAGTTCTCTCGTACCCTGTATACCAATGATCCCACCCGACTTACCTTTTCATTTTAAGCGACTTAAGTTCCTAATCAAGGTTTTGTTGGCAATGACAACAAACATGGCTCAGTATTGGAGAGAGGGGAAGAGGAGATGAACAGAAAGGTGAGGAAGGAATGGATATAGAGAGGGGGAAAGGAGGAGATGTACAGAGAGAGAGGGATAAAGAGAAGACGGACAAACAGAAGGGAGAAAGAGAAGATGGACAGAGAGAGGGGAGGAAAGGGAGATCCGGATGTACCGTGTGGTTATAATTAAACTTTCCCCATCTAACACGTTATGACATGGAAACTAACTGCCGTACGCGTACAAACTTGGCAGCATTAATGTCAAGGACATGGGGAAGCGAAATAATGCAGAATCAATTCAATTGAAACACTTTTAGTGTGCTGCTACGGTACATGAGACCATTACATACTGGTACCATTACAGGTACAAAAGGGACTCAATATGGAGCCCATCAGAAGAGTCTGAAAGCGCTGGAATGCATTCTACACAGCAGAACGAAGCATGTCGGTAGGTATGCTGGCTACCTCTCTTGATATGCTACGCTTCAGATCGGCAAATCTGTGAACGTTCCCCAGGTAAACCCTGTCCTTCATTTAGCCCCACAACCAGAAATCACAGGTGATGGTGCCGGCCAAGCATTTGGAAACGATCGGCTAATAATTCGATCGTTTCCAGATGTGTTTCTGAGAAGCAGGTTAACTTCACGAGCGATGTGCGATGGGGCCCCATCTTGCATGAAAACTGTTGAGTTCAATGTGTCTCTCTCCTGTAGGGCGGGTGTGACGTGCTGGCGAAGCATATCGCAGTAACGCTGGCCAGTCACACTGCATGTCTTTGGTCCCTGAGCGCCAGTCTGTCCAAAAAAGAATCGGCCAATGATGAGCGTAGCCATGAAGCCGCACCATATGGTGAAACGTTCACCATACAGAGGAACTTCATGCACAGTGACTGGCGGTGAAGATCCCCATACTCGGAAATCCTGTGTGTTCACTGCACCCATCAGAGAAAAATGGGCTTCGTCTGTCCATAGGATGGTCCAGGGTCAGCCCTCATCAACTTCAATCCTTCAGAGAATGTGGAGAGCGAAGTCAACATGTCGTTGTGCGTCCTATGGTGCAAGGTGCTGTACGATATGGACCTTCTACAGATACTATTTGAGAATGCTTCGAAGCACCTTCCGTTCAGTGGACCACGGGATGTTCAACTGTCGTGACACAGCACGCGCACTGCCTGACAATCGGGAATTGCGCGCAGTGTTGTCTGTCGTAGCAACTGCGATTTCATCAACCACCTGTGGTGCAGCCGGTAGTCGGCCTCTTCCCGGAGCGTCGCTCAGTTCTCCATTTGGTGCGAACTTCATCATGCTCCGCACAGCAGTTGGAAAAAGAAGACCCTTCCGTAATCTTTTCAGCAGGTGATATTCTCGATGTGCAGCTGGAGCATTACTTGTATTTTGATAAAGCTTCACCCCTAATGCTCTGTCCCTATTGTCCAAGATCATTTTGACAAGTCAACAAGTACACTGCGACTGGTTAGGTGTGTGAGAATCATAATGACTGATCACGGCACCTGTTGGCCATAGTTGAAACTGGTCGGTGGCGCTGTGAAGTATGAAAACCATGCACTCTATACTGTGGACATCAATGCTACGAAGTTTGGTACTCGTACGGAAATTATTTTTCGTGTTATAACGTGTGAAATATGGAAAGTTTAATTATAACCACCCAATATATTCGATTTGCATTCTTAGCAGTTACGGAGCATTGCTGTGTTCGCTAGTTTCATAAATTTCATAGTAGGGCGCGTCACGAATTGTATTAGAACCTATGAGGTTAGTTTCAAGAATTTCTGTGAAGTTTCTCTTCAATGGAGGAGGAGGAGGATTTGAACAGTAAGAAATCCCTTGATTCATTCACAAACAGGACCACCTTATCAATATTCTCTGGCAGGTTGCTGTATAAAGGCGTTCCTATGTGACTGCTTTCCATTTTAACGTTAAATCCTTAAAATCCGTATAGAGATCTTTTTTGTGTTAGTGTTACACAGAGTGATGAACGTCATTGAATGCAAAAGGCACACGAGTCAGTCGTCTGTCGGAACACATGCGGTGTCTTTATCTCCGTACAGTCCTAGAAGAAATGGACTGCGATAACCTGAATACAAATGGGCAGCGATTTGACTCACACTAGACTGCAGATCGCCCCTCATGGCTCTGCGATAGTCCGGTGCATCGGTTTATGCGTGTGGAAACATTTTCTTTACGATACTGAACATCCACCATCGACGCTGTTGACCTCGAAAACCAGAATTCTTGAGTAATCTCCGGTGTAATACGATCCATGCTTCTTGCACCGATTAGCATCCCGCTTTCAAAGTCGACTAATTCGCAAAGTGCTGCATTGTTAATTACACACCTGTGTTTATCAAGCTGCTCCAATATTATGTCTACATTCGCACCACACGCCACATCTAGCCGCAACATTTGGGCGTCATATGCGGAACACTTCAAATGGGGCAACCCTTCGCACGATTTTTAACTACTAAGTTTTCAGTCAAAAAATGGTTCAAACGTAAGTCAGTGTACCAAATAGTTACTTGCAACCGGTTGGCTGTGTAATTCCTATGTTCGAAAATTATATACGGTTGCTGAGAAACAGACATGCTTAAAACTGTAAGGATTTCTGTTTGTACATATCTGATTTGTGTTCAAAAAAATTGAGAAGGCATTCTGGTGTCACAGAATGATTCATCACCATCAGCATCATCACCGCATCACAGCAAAAATTGGGACAAAGTAGAAAATAAATGATTTATTAAGAACATTCTAAGTGCTATACCAGGAAACTGACTGGTTGGAAGTGTCCGCTGTTAGGTACACAAATAGCGACGTCACTGGTTTCAAACTCGCTGGTTAACCTTCAGACGGCTGTTGACGTTTACATCACATTTGCAACAATTAATGTAAACAACAAATTTAACATAAACGTTAACAGCCGTCCGAAGATGTCGGCTCGAAATCGGTAACGTTGCTATTTGTGCACACAGAAGAATAACATTGTTAAGTGGCTGGTTGCTTTATCCTTCTAAGAATCAACTTGTATTTCGTTCACAGCCAAGGTCTCAGAACTGCCAGTTTTCCATAAAAGAACGGAAAGAATCTTTTTTCCACGTGCTATTAGTAGTGAGGCACTATGTTTTATTTGTGATCATACAAGCACACAAGTACAGCATTAGTTTTCTTAATTAGTAGAACTATAGTCAACGAAACACACTTCCCATATCTTTTAAATTTTGGAGCTCCAGGGAGAAGCACGACTTGGCACAAAGACCATGTGCCATCTACTAACATGAGCACCATGACGAGGGGGCATTAAACCCTTATATTGACGCATGTTTGAAAGACTTTCTCTATGGTTCCGCGTCTGGATCAGGTCGAGGGACATGCAACAGAGTACCGCAAATAATAGCACTGAAAACACGTTTTGAGAAAAAGTGGCACTTATTATGTTTTCCATTTTCATTCATCATACTGTTATTGATCTCATTAGATTATATTAGATTTAGGAAAAGTCACAAGGAACCTAAATCTCTATGGCCAGATGGAGATACGAACCGCCACTCTCTCGAATTCGAGTCCTTTGTCTGACAACTGCTGCTCGTCGCTCAGTACGGCATGACCGTTCTCTCTCCAGATCCCGTTACGATTTATTCTGTCTTTAACCCGAAGATGACTTAAACATGATAGTTCTCTACTGGATATGGTTCTGATGAACACTGAAATGACATGATGGTATGGCATTGATGGCCGGGAGTCCTCATCTAGGGAAGTTCAGTCGGCGAGTTGCAAGTCTTTTCACGACGCCACATTTGGCGGCTGTCGTGTCGATGATATCACCCAGTCCACGAGCGGAGAAAATGTTCGAATCGGCCGAGAAACGAACCTGGGCCCGCTACCTGGTAGTCAGACGCCCTGACCATCAGTTGAGGCGGCGGACTGTCTGATGAACATTGTGTGACTTCGACTCCATCCGACACTTGAAGGGACTAATCAAGCCAGTCAAGATGGGACCCAAAGCTAAGGGTAAACCATGAACTCAAATGCATGCCACAACTTTCACATACACGGAGACATTACCGTAAGTGGGAGTTGACTTAAATGTAAGAGCCAGCTTTGTGACGTTCAAATGGCTCTGAGCACTATGGGACTTAACTTCTGAGGTCATCAGTCCCCTAGAACTTAGAACTACTTAAACCTAACTAACCTAAGGACATCACACACACCCATGCCCGAGGCAGAATTCGAACCTGCGACCGTAGCGGTCGCGCGGTTCCAGACTGTAGCGGCTAGAACCGCTCAGCCATCCCGGCCGGCCCTGATGTGACGTAGTGACTTTGTTTGTGGCTTCAGCAAATCACTTCTGGTGACCGATGGCGTGGTTCATACGAATAATCCAAACCGATTTAATCTGCAGCCCCGTTACAACTGAATTATATCCGGTCTCTAACTTACTTTTCTCAACCAGAATCAGATGACGTAAACAACGTAAAAGACTTGGTGCCACTTTTGTTTGAACGGTCGCGTGGCTAAAGGGTGTCTGCTTTCGCAAAGCGTTGAGTTTTGGTGTTCCCCGGAACAGAGGGAGGGGCCGGCGTGTCATCGGCGCGACACGCCATTGAGCTTCGTCGCACAGCAATTGTTGCGTGCGGGCCGCACAATGGCAGGCGCTGTAGCGGCGTACGTGCTGCGCCGCCTGTGCAGCTTATTGTCTCATTGTGTCGCGATTCAAGTTCACGGCCGAGCACGTAAGCTGGCCTATAACAGGCCGTTACGTCCACTGTTGACCAACTCTTAACTCGCCACTTCGTCGCCCGAGCTGTCGCAATTGGGGCGGCCGTTCTCTTAAATGACACAACGAACTGCACCCGATCTTTCCGCCAAAGAACAGCACACATTCCCAACTGTGCATAAAGTTGTGTTACTGTCAGTACGGCGTGCGGAACCCTTGCATCCTTCCTGCACTGTCCAAGGCCTTAGAATATGTAGTCCAAGACCAGTTAGCAATCTACCTAACTGCAACCAATCTACTAGACAAATACCAATCAGGTTTTTGTAAACATCGCAGCAAATCTGCCTTAATAAAGTTAACACATGACTAGAAGCTTGCCATGGATGCTAAAGACGCGACTGTCATGTGCTTCTTAGACTTGACCGAAGCCCTTGACACTGTCGGCTTTGAATTTTCACTTTCCAAACTTAGCATGCTAAATTTTTTTCAAAGTGCAGTGCAGTAGTTTCGCTCATACGTGACGCATCGGCAGCAATGCGTCATGTCCCAAGCAGTACTGGTTAGTCATTCTAGGTTCATTAGCGTGAATCGGGAATTCCTACCATCTTTAACCATATATGGGCCAAATATCAACTTATCTCCTTCAGCAAATAGTCTGTTAGTAACAGTAGAGGAAAATCTAAATTGGACTGAGCACATAACGCGCAAGGAGGCATCAGCATTTATCCATGCCCTACTAAAATATAAAAAGTTCTTCTCTTTTGATCTGAAAAAAAATTGTATAAACACTTCGGAGTCTTGATTATTATCCTGCGGGGTGGTTCTCTGGAAAGGTCACGGCGCCTGGAAATGGTTACGAATGTCAGTGTTAGGTATATGTGTATTGTTCTCTTCTCTGCTGTCGTATCAATGTATACTGTCCGTCATATCTCTCCTTGACCTTAACGCCCTTGTCCGAACAACCTGGCAGAAAGCCTCCTTCCCAGCAGAGCAAAATCCTTTCTGTCCCACTCCATCGCTCAGCAACTTTCTGGAAGTCCTTCTGAGTAACAGGAAGCCGAATTAGGAATAACCTCCCGCATTGTGTTAGACAACTGAATAGCGTATCCAACTTCAGAAGACGGTTAACGACATATCTACTAAAGAAACAATAATGATTCCATTGCCTAGGTACGCACTCGTTATCCTTGTACATCCTTCATCCTTTACAGCTACGTCTCCCTCATTTCCCAGTATTTTTAGTTGGTACTGTCTCCTTAAATTTCCTTTCCTCAGAACTCACTATAGTAGAAAAAAATCTATTTTATACACCTATAACTCCTTTTTATCTCTGCTATTATTATTATTATTATTATTGTAATTATTATCATCACTAGTGGCAGCTGTTACAGTAGTAAAAGTACTGCCAATATTAACTTTATTAGTTCATAATCACTATTATTTAGTCACATCTTCAGACACTAATATTATTTTAAGACTATTGCTCATATTAAAACTGTTATGTCTTAGGTAACTATGATGTAGAAAAGTTAGTGTATTTCTGAACCCTGGTCCAGCGTAAGAGAGGGTCTGATGGCCCCAATCCGATGAGGTGAAATAAATAAATAAATAAAATAAAAACTTTTTTGGCGGAGGGCACCTTGTACCATAGCTAGTCATTCCCTTCCTCTTCCACTTGCAAATGCTTCCAAGGAGCCCTAATTTCTGTTTTCTTGTCTTCGCAGTCCTTACGCGAGATCTGTGTTGGCAGTAGTAAAATCGTTCTGCAGTCTGTCAAAAATGTCGATTCTCTAAACTTTCTCAACAGTATTTCGCGAAAATAACGTATCGTCCCATCCAGGCATTCCCATTTAAGTTCATGTAGCATTTCTGTAGTTATCGCGTGTTGCTCGAAGCCACCGGTAGAAAATCTAACAGCATGCCTGACTTGGTTGAATGTGTTCTTTTAATCCGACCTGGTCGGTGTCCCGAACACTCTAGCAGTACTCAATAATGGGTTTTACAAGTGCTCTGTAGCGATCTGCGTTATAGATGAACTACAGTTTCCTGGAATTCTCCCAAAAAAACCAAGTCAGCCATTCGCCTTCCCTGACACCAACCTTAAATGCTCTTGCCATTTCATATCGTTTTGCAACGTTTCCCCCAGATATTTAATGGACGTGACTGTATCAGACAGCGCATGACCAACACTGATATGAACATTACATTATTCAACATTTAGAGCAAACTGACATTCATCACATCAAACAGAAATTATTTTGTGTCCTCCTACAGTCAGTCAACGACTACACTTTCCCGTGCACTGCAGCGTCATCAGCAAACAGTCGTAGATTGCGACTTACCCTCACCATCAGATCTTTCATGTATAAAGAGAACAACAGCGGTCTTTTCACATGTCTCTAGTGCGCTCCTGGCAATGCTCTTGTCTCCGCGATGAACACTTGTCGCCGAGGGCAACGTAGTGCGTTCTATTACTTAAATAGTCTTCGAGGCACTCACATATCTGAGAACCTGTTCCGTATGCGCGGCCTTTCGTTGACAGTCTGCAGTGAGTCATTGTGTCCAATGTTTTCTGTAAACCTGCCAATAAATATAATAATGCTAAGCAGTGTAGGTCAGAACCGAGGGTTCTTCTCTTTGTAAGGTTGCGCCGTCAGCTGTCGTAGTCTTCCTTATTAATCCACACCTTCTCATGCTGTATCGAAGGGAGCATTATGCGCTCTTGTACTGCAGAGCTGACCAGTCCTCCATTCGAAGCGATTTCACTATGAACATCGTATGGTATGAACACCGTATGGCAGAGTCGTGCAGTCTGTCTCTCCAGAATATAGTTCAAGCGTCAAATACCTCTGCCACTACACTCGGGCGCTCCAATTTATTATTTGTTTGTTTATTTAACCTGATCTGATTAGGAGCCTCAGGCCTTCACATACATCGCATAAGGGTTTCACACAGGCAGTACGTTTCGTGTATCATAGTTACTCCAGAAATAATAATTTTAATTTGAAAAAAGTATTAAAATGATTTACATGTCTGAAGTGGCAATTTGAGTAAATAACAGTGGCTATGAATTAATAAAGTTAATACTAGCAGTACTTATACTACTGCAGCTGCAGCCACTAGTGATAATGATGATGACAATAATGATAGTATCAGATATAAAAAGAATTAATAGGTATGCAAAATAGATGTTTTCCAATATTGCGAGTTATGGGGAAAGGAAATTCGTGGAGACAGTGCCAGCTAAAAACATTGGCAAATGAGGAAGATGTGGTTGGAAAGGAGGATGCACAGGGACAAAGGTAACATTATTGTTTCTTTAGTAGATATGCCCTTAACTGTCTTCCGATGTTCTCTAATATAATACGGGAGGTAATTCCTACGTCGGATTCCTGCTACTGAGAAAGTCTTCCGGAAAGTAGCTGAACTATGGAGTGGGACAGAAAGACTTTTGCTGCGCTGGGAAGG
This sequence comes from Schistocerca americana, assembly GCF_021461395.2. NCBI lineage: Eukaryota > Metazoa > Arthropoda > Insecta > Orthoptera > Acrididae > Schistocerca > Schistocerca americana. The sequence continues at coordinate 664,038,792 of NC_060130.1, forward strand.
GGTATTTGTTGCTCGGACGAAGAGCGCTAAGGTCGAGAAGAGAGATGAGGGACTGTGTACGTAGATACGACAGTAGAGAAGACAGAGGATATGGAAATCTCTGCACTTGTCTCCATACAGCCAGAATAGTTATGCGTATAATGGTGAAATAGGATCAGAGTCGAACATCACAGATATAATGAACATAGACATTCATAACCAGTTACAGGCGTCGTAAGCGTTCCTGAGAAACACCATGCGGGATAACATCTCTGTAATCAATAACTGGAAGTGTTTATACAATTTCCTGCCGTTCAAGAGGTAATAGCTTTGTGTATTATTGTAGGTCATGGAGAGATAGATGCTGATGCCCCCTTGCACGTTGCAGTTACGTGCTCAGTCCAGTTTGGATTTTCATCTATTGTTACTAACAGACTCTTTGCTGAAGGAGAGAAGTTGATATTTGGCCCGTGTAGCGTTAAAGATCGTAGGGATTCCCGATTCACGCTAATGAACCTAGGATGACCAACCAGTACTGCTTGGGTTTTGGATAGGTTGAACTTTAACCTCAAATCCTGCGCCCGTTTTGATAGTGCACGCAGCTCAGTATTGAGATTTTCGATAGCTGTCTTCAGGTTTATTGGTTTTGCACTTAGATACAACTCGAAGTTATCAGCAGGACGAAACTGATGGCACATCATTGACATACAATGAGAAGAGTATAGGACCTAATACCGAACGCTGTGCTACGCTTGATACTATCTGCCCCCATTGTGACTTTACGGTACTGGACATGACGCATTGCTGGCGAGACGTCACGTATGAGCGAAACTATGAGAGAAACTTTGAGAGAAATTTAGCATGCTAAGTTTGAAAAGTGAAAAATCGACAGTGTCAAAGGTTTTGATCAAGTCTAAGAAGCACATGACAGTCGCCTCTTCAGCATCCATGGCAAGCTTCGAGTCATCTGTTACCTTTATGAAGGCAGATGTGCTGCTATGTTTACGGAAACTTTATTGGTAAGTTGTTTGTAGTTAGGTAGATTGCTAGCTGGTCGTCGACTGTATATTCTAAGGCCTTGGACACTGCTGTAGTAACGGCATCAATGATGATTCTGACAAGCCCACTTACGTCTTGTGCTTCTAGCACGGCACGTACATCATCCTTGACGAGTGGACGACTTCCGCTATCCCGGATAATGCGGCTTCAACTCCCAGTGTCAGCTCGACCCCAGCGTCCTAAGTTGGCGACATCGCGCGTCACTATTTTATCAGAAGCACGTAACTTAAATCAATAATTGTTATGGACGACCTGTACTGTCGTAATACAGCGTGTCACAGTAGCTAGGGTGGTCACCGTCGTAAATTTTGATGTAGTACGGAGGGGCACATGGTCAACACACCTTGCTCTCAGCCGTTGTGTGCTGTCCAGACCGTGGAGCCGTTGGTTCGTGATGAGATAGCTGCTCAAATGCCATTACCAGGTTAGGGGAATCGCTTTTCAGTCCTCCCCCAGGGAAATTACACTGCACTACAAGACGTACGGACGAGTAAATTAAGTAACGTAACATATTAACTCGATACTCTATAGAAATGAAATGAAGTGTGGGGGGCATGTTGCCAGATGTCTTCCAGTCGTGCATAGAAAGCTGCTCGTCACATGGCGTGGGGGTAGCGTGACTACAACGTCAAATGGGCTGGTTGGTTGATTTGGGGGAGGGGACCAAACAGCGAGGTGATCCGCCCCATCGAATTAGAGAAGGACGGGGAAGGAAGTCGTCGGTGCCCTTTTAATGCAACCATACCGGCATTTGCCTGAAGCGATTTAGGAAAATCACGGAAAACCTAAATTAGGATGGCCAGACGCGGGTTTGAACCGTCGTCCTCCCGAATGCGAGTCCAGTGTGGCCAAATGGGGCTGACCTACAATTCGAGCAGTTGAAAGAACCGGAAAAGTGTATGTGTATCAGTCAGTCAGCGAGCAGTTATATTGCATTGTGGCAGTGGTCGTCGTCTTCATTACAACGTGGCTTGTAGACAACATCTGGGAGACTTCACATGGGGAAGAATCATCGGGAAACTTGTAGGAGGATGAAGGTTATTGATTGTAACCCAAGAGTATGGTTTTGCTAACAGCAGGCACTGCTGCCTGAAGGAGAGGAAGTGGTCGACGATGGTAAACTACTGCAGCAGATAGGCGCTACAATGTGCAACAGGCAATAAGCGACCCTCGTCAAACAGCGGGAGCAATTGCGACATCATTTGACAGGACTGCAAGGCACGCAGTCGCATGCTCAACAGTGCACGGGGTTGTTCTATTTCCCCGCCGACCAGTACTTTGTGTTCCATAAACACCCACACATCGGTAGCATCTTTTGCGATGGTGCCAAGAGCATAGGTACTGAACCGATGAGGAGCAGGGGTCACGTGCTCTTCTCAGATGAAAGCAGATTGTTTTAGTAGTGATTCTGGGCGAGAAATGGAACACGTAATGCGCCCAGTAACATTGTCGAACATGGTCGTTTTGGTGGTCGAAGTGTTACGATGTGGGGAGGCATTATGTTGCACGGGGGTACTGACATCAAAAGCTTTCACCACAGTACACTAACTGGCCAACTTTATTGTGACACTGTATTCCTTTCCCATGTCTTTCAGAGATGCATTCGGTCTTGACTTCATTTTTTTGAATGGCAATGCACAACCGCGTCAAGTAGCGCAAGTGGAGGAACTCTTGGAACGAGAGCATATTCCGCGAATGGACTGACCAGCCCAACTTAAATCTCATCGAGCACATGTGTTCTTAGGTTTTAATAGCCTGACATCAGAACAGCCCATCATCTGTTTTTTTTTCCTTTCTTTCTTCGTTCTGCATCTCATACCCTTCCTGCCCTTCGGCGTTTGAGGTTCCTCTACGTTTCTTCTTCCTCCCTGTGACCTGGACGCGTTATAGGTGACTGGGTAGCTCGTAATTCCCAGCCCTGAGTGGACAGGTAGGGCTTGCACGTACCCCATGGTACAGGTCAGGCCCAGGGAGGGATGATTTCCTGAGCCGTGACCCTCCCAAACTGCCGATTGGTCCCTCTGTCAGAAGTTTAGGAGGTGTGATCTCAGGTGTGAACAGTCACCAAAGGCCAGTGGGCCCCCCCTCTGAGGGGAGCCCTCAGTTGGAAGGATCGTGCCATTCGAGACGCTTGCAGTCACGAGGGATTTTCTCGCACTGAGCCACTTACCTTCATGTCAGTCTCTGTCTACTAAATGTAAACGGAGTGAGACTAAAGATTCAAAGACTCCCATCTGCACCTCGGTTCTTCGTGGTATCATGTGCTAAAGAAAGTCGGTCCTTTTCTGTGGTTAATCCGTTGCTGTAGTTGCTAACCCTGTGATATCTTGCTCTCATGTACATAATGGGACTTTGATTTTGGAGAATAATTGTAATTTTGAAGCCCAACTGCTTACAACTTCTCTCCTCCACAGCTATACTGTTCATGTCGAGGCTCATCGAATGCTGAATTCTTTGCATGGTGTTATTTACACTTGGCTGCCTGATGGACTGACTGAGGGAGAAATCCAAACTTACCTCTCTGATCAGGGCGTCACTGCAGTGCATCGGGTAATGAAAATCATTGATGTCACCTTAGTTCCTACACACTCTCTCTTTCTCACTTTTGGTTGAGTAGTGCTTCCATCGAAGATCAAAGCTGGCTATTAAGTCGCCACAGTCTGACCATACATTTCAAACCCTATGTGTTGCTGCCAGTGTCAACGTTACAACCACACTCGAATGTCCTGTAAAAACACTGCCAAATATGTTACTTGTAGTAGGGCTGCTCACGAGGGCGATTGCCTGCCTCCTCCTCTCCATTGTACCAATTGTAATGGAGACCATGCCGCCTCATCCCCTGAGGCCGTCCAGGAGATCTCAGTGAAGGAAAAAGTGCCTCACCCTGTCGCTTGCAAGTTGTTCACTAATCGAAAGCCCTGCATTTTACCACCAGGCATTTACAGTACCGTTCTTGCTACGCCTCGCTCCATGGAAAACATGCCCATGCAGACGTACGACCTCAAATGCAGCACTGCAGTTATCAAATTGTGCAGTATCGTGGTAGCATCTTCGTCTTCTTCTCTTCCACCAAGCCTGTCCCCAGTGGCGAAATCCTGTGCTTCACAACTGGCAGGCTAGAAAGGACGAAAGGAGCATTCGCGTGAAGACTTCTTTTCCAGTCAACAAAAAACATCTGAGTCTTCATCTGCCTGTCGCAAAGGCTTCTCCTTTGCCGACACGGAGAGCCTCTTCAGTGGTATCGCTGGGTGATACCCTCACAAAGCCGACCTTTGTTTCGCCAGGGGCACAGCCATCCATTTTTCTGCCTTGGAGTGTGCAGGTTGAATGTTCACATGTGTGTGAATTCCCAAGGGACCAAACTGCTGAGGTCATCGGTCCCTCGACTTACACACTACTTAAACTTATGCTAAGAACAACACACACACACACACACACACACACACACACACACACCCTAGGGAGGACTCGAACCTCGGGAGGGAGGGGCCGTGCAATCCGTGACATGCCGCCTCAAACAGAGCGGCCACTCCGCGCGACTCTGCTGGCTGATCCAGAGAAAATGCCTTCTTGTAACAGGATCTTCTAGTCTCTGCACCCTGTAGTCGTGAAACTTGGAAGGCTGGCCCACAGTAGCTGCTGAGGTAACAACCTTTAATTTTTTCCCCTCCTCCATTTTCCCAGTCATGACTCTCTCCAAAGGAACGTTCTCGGCCTTAGATCCAACGAGGAGCAATTATGGCTGCTCTTGGACATGCAGCATCCACTTCTTCTCTGCCTCCAGGGAACGAAACTGCATCCTCGCGACCGCTTTGACCTCTTGCATTTCTTTCCAGTCTGCTTTGACCTCCCCCACCCCCAAAGGAAGGAATTCCATCTCACAAGATAGTCATACTGCTCATCTGCGATGAAATTTATGGTCAAACCATCTCACTGAACACCCAGCTGTTTTTTTTTTCATTTACATTTTCTTCCGTACATCCCCTTTTGTCTTTTTATCATCTACATCCCTCTGTCATTTGGTGTCACCAGGGCATATTTCCTCCAACATATTGATCAACTCCCTTACACCTTTCTGCTGCTCAGTGACATTAATGTACACCATTCCCTTTGGGATCTTCCAGAATCTGTCTGGGAGGTGCCCTCTTGGCTGACCTTCAGTCAACTCAACCACATCTACCTTGACACTGGAGCACCCACGTTCCTTTGAGACTCCATGCACACCTATTCCTGTTCGAACCATTCGTTCTGCGCTGTCCAGCTTGCGCATCTTCTTGAGTAGTCCGTTCTCGCTGACACATACTCGAGCGAACATTTCCCGTGTGCTATCCGTTTGCTGACTCCTGTCTGACTTATGTGTTAACCCAACTGGCAGCTTTCTAAGAATGACTGGAGGCTTTACTACTCCTTGGCATCCTTCTACGAACATTTCCCCAGTTGTGATGACCAGGTAGAACACCTTACAAGCGTTATCTTTACCACTGCAGAACGTTCCATCCCTTGCACTTCATCTTTACCTCGCCGTGCCCCAGTTCCTTGGTGGAATGAAGTTTGCTGCGACCCAAGTCGCGCGCGGAGACGTGCTCTCCACGTTTTTAACCATCATCCTACGATTCGTTATAGACAGTTGCGTGCGCAATATTGTCGCATCTTCAGGATAGCAGAAAAGCTAGCTGGATTTCATTTACTAGTTCCTTCAACAGTCCCACTTGCTCTTCCGTCGCGTGGTCCAACCATAGCCCATTCCTCAGTTTTCGGCTAGACCGTAGCAAATGATGCCATTGTGGATCTCACTGCTATCTCCAACATCATAGGCCGCTATTTTGCGGAAATTTAGAGCTCACCCACTATCACCCTGCCTTCGTCCATCGGAAATGAGTGGAGGAGGCTCGGGTGATATCCTTGGCCTCTCAGAATAATGAACTCTGCAATCTTAGTATGAGGGAGTTAGATCATGCTCTCACTTCATCTCGGTCTTCCATCCCATGGCCAGATGATGTTCACATTCAGATTTTGGAGCACCTCTCTCTTGCGGGCAAGCACTTTCTTCTTCATATGTACAATCCGATCTGGGCAGAGGGCACGTTTCGCAGACGCTCGCGTGAAGCCACTATCATAACCATACCTAAGCCAAGTAAGGACAAACACCCTCCTTCTAGCTACCGCGCCATTCCTCCCACCAGCTGTGTTTCCAATGTGATGGAATGTATGATTCATGCCCAGCTGGTATGGTGGTTCGAGTCTCGCAATTTCTTAGCTACTGCATAATGTGGATTTCGAGCGCGCCTTTCTGCAGTCGACCATCTCGTCACTTTGTCCACCCATGTCATGAACGGTTTTCTGCGGAAATACCAGTCTGTGGCCGTGTTTATTGATTTGAGAATGCCTACAACACCTGGTGGAGGACTGGTAGCTTCTGTACTCTATACACGTTGGGCTTCTGAGGCCGCCTGCCCATTTTCCTTCGGGAATTTTTTTAAAGACAGAGTTTTCAAATTATGTTTGTGTTCTGCTTTGTCGGACACCTTTCTCCAGGAAAACGTGGTGTCTCAGGGCTCCATCCTGAGCGTCGTCCTCTTTGCTATAGCCATTACTCTATTATGGCCTGTCTCCCGCCGGGCACCTCCGGCTCCATTTTCGTCGACGACCTTGCTATCTATTGCAGTACTCCACGGACTTGTCTCCGTGAGTGACGTCTTCAGCGATGTGTTGATCGTCTTTACTCGTGGTGCATCGACAATGGCTTTTGCTCTTCCACTGACATAACAGTTTGTATGAATTTCTGGTGGCGTAATGGGTTTCTTCCACAGCCTTTGCATCTTGGGCCTGTTGCTTTTCTATCGCTGAAACTACAAAATCCCTGGGGCTCATGCGTGATAGAATACTTTCTTGGTCTACTCACATGTCTTACCTGCCCGCCCGCTGTACTCGGCCCCTCAATGTCTTACGTGTACTAAGCGGTACTTCCTGGGGAGCGTATCGGATCACCTTCCACAGTTTCTACCGATCCCTTTGTACGTTTGGAACTAGGCTATGGGTGTTTCGTTTATGCATCTGCACGTCCGTCCACCTTACTCCGTCTAAATACAATCCACCATTGTGGAATCCGTTTGGCCACTGGCGCCTTTTTACACTAGCCCAATTGAGAGTCTCTATGCAGAAGCCGCCGAACTACAGCTGTGATACCAGCGTGATGTTCTACTCAGTGGATATGCATGCCGTTTGTCTGTCATGCCCGGCCACACATCTTATGCATTCTTCTTTGATGATTCATTTGACTGTCAGTATGGGGCGCGTCGCTCTCCTCTGTTACATCCTGGAGTTCGCATTCGGCTATTGCTCTGGCAACTTAACTTCAAATGGTTCAAATGGCTCTGAGCACTATGGGACTCAACAGCTGAGGTCATTAGTCCCCTAGAACTTAGAACTAGTTAAACCAAACTAACCTAAGGACATCACAAACATCCATGCCCGAGGCAAGATTCGAACCTGCGACCGTAGCGGTCTTGCGGTTCCAGACTGCAGCGCCTTTAACCGCACGGCCACTTCGGCCGGCAACTTAACTTCATGCCACCTGTCACTATCTCGATGGGTGTGAGCCCTTCACCACTTGGCTTCGTGCGGCGGCTTGTGTTCACCTTGAACTACAGACCTATATCATTAACGTCAGTTTGCAGTAGGGTTTTGGAGCATATACTGTATTCAAACATTATGAATCACCTCGAAGGGAACGATGTATTGATACGCAATCAGCATGGTTTCAGAAAACATCGTTCTTATTGTGCAGCGCAGCTAGCTCTTTATTCGCACGAAGTAATGGCCGCTATCGACAGGGGATCTCAAGTTGATTCCGTATTTCTGGATTTACGGAAAGCTTTTGACACCGTTACTCACAAGCGACTTCTAATCAAGCTGCGGGCCTATGGGGTATCGTCTCAGTTGTGCGACTGGATTCGTGATTTCCTGTCAGTAAGGTCGCAGTTCGTAGTAATAGACAGCAAATCATCGAGTAAAACTGAAGTGATATTAGGTGTTCCCCAGGGAAGCGTCCTGGGACCTCTGCTGTTCCTGATCTATATAAATGACCTGGGTGACAATCTGAGCAGTTCTCTTAGGTTGTTCGCAGTTGATGCTGTAATTTACCGTCTAGTAAAGTCATCCGAAGACCAGTATCAGTTGCAAAGCGATTTAGAAAAGATTGCTGTATAGTGTGGCAGTTGATCCACATGAGTTCCAAAAGAAATCCGTTGGAATTCGATTACTCGATAAATAGTACAATTCTCAAGGCTGTCAATTCAACTAAGTACCTGGGTGTTAAAATTACGAACAACTTCAGTTGGAAAGACCACATAGATAATATTGTGGGGAAGGCGAGCCAAAGGTTGCGTTTCATTGGCAGGACACTTAGAAGATGCAACAAGTCCACTAAAGAGACAGCTTACACTACACTCGTTCGTCCTCTGTTAGAATATTGCTGCGCGGTGTGCGATCCTTACCAGGTGGGATTGACGGAGGACATCGAAAGGGTGCAAAAAAGGGCAGCTCGTTTTGTATTATCACGTAATAGGGGAGAGAGTGTGGCAGATATGATACGCGAGTTGGGATGGAAGTCACTAAAGCAAAGACGTTTTTCGTCGCGGCGAGATCTATTTACGAAATTTCAGTCACCAACTTTCTCTTCCGAATGCGAAAATATTTTGTTGAGCCCAACCTACATAGGTAGGAATGACCATCAAAATAAAATAAGAGAAATCAGAGCTCGAACAGAAAGGTTTAGGTGTTCGTTTTTCCCGCGCGCGTTTTTCGGGAGTGGAATGGTAGAGAGATAGTATTATTGTGGTTCGATGAATCCTCTGCCAAGCACTTAAATGTGAATTCCAGAGTAATCATGTAGATGTAGATGAACGTCATTCGTTTCCGAAGGTGACTACTCCAGATTCGATCTATCGCTATAAGTTTCTCGACCTTTACACAGAACCTAGCAATAGTACCTTTGTGGCGCGGGATTAGCCGTGCGGTCTGGGGCGCTACAGTCATGGATTGTGCGGCTGGTCCCGCCGGAGGTTCGAGTCCTCCCTCGGGCATGTGTGTGTGTGTGTGTGTGTGTGTGTGTGTGTGTATGTGTGTTTGTCCTTAGGATAATTTAGGTTAAGTAGTGTGTAAGCTTAGGGACTGATGACCTTAGCAGTTAAGTCCCATAAGATTTCACACACATTTGAACATTTTTGAACAGTACCTTTGTGTACAATGATGGGTTTCCGAGTAACTGGTGTCAGGTGTGCCTTTGTCATTGGTGCCGACAATTTTCGGTATCGGTTTCCAGAACACTGCTCAGTATTAACAACAGAGCTGTTCGTCTGTATCAGGCCACGCAGTACATTCGGAAACACAGACTTTCAATTGTGCCATCTGCCCCGATTGTCTCAGTGCCCTTCAGGGCCTCTGTGTGCTGTATACAGTCCATCCCGTGGTGCAACGGGACCAAGCAAGCTTTCACTTGCTCATTCCTGAGGGAGCCACTATGATGTTTATATGGGTTCCTGGTCACGTCGGTCTGGCGGGAAACGAGGCTGCTGGCCGGCCGGGGTGGCCGAGCGGTTCTAGGCGCTACAGTTTGGAACCGCGCGACCGCTACGATCGCAGGTTCGAACCCTGCCTGGGGTATGGATGTGTGTTATGTCCTTAGGTTAGTTAGGTTTAATTAGTTCTAAGTTCTAGGGGACCTATGACCTCAGAAGTTAATTACCATAGTGCTCAGAGCCATTTGAACCATTTTTGACGCTGCTGCCAAGGCTGCAGTCCTCCTACCTCGGGCCGCTAGTTCTTCCATTCCTTCCGATGACTTCCGTCTTGCCGTCTGTCAGCAGGTGGTGTCGCTTTGAGATCACTACTGGTCTTCGCTTGATGGGAACAAGCTCTGGGGAATTAAACCTCTCCCAGCGGCTTGGCCGACCTCCTCCCGGCGAGAGGGCCGAGAGGAGATCATTTTAGCTAGGTTGCGTATTGGGCACTGTCGTTTTAACCATCGCCAATTGTTAACTGGAGAATCCTCTCCCCTTTGTCCTCACTGTCATCAACCTTTGATGGTTCGCCATTTCATGACCGAATTTACCGTCTGAGTTATTGGGCGCTTTAGCGAGCGACGCGCGGGCTGTCGACTGTCGATGGGGTTTTACTTTTTACCCGTCGTAGCAGTATGGTGAAGGACGTTTAATCTTTAGTTCAGGAACTCCGTTGTGTGTACGGCGTATTTTGTGGACCTTTCTCCAAGAGGAAGTCCTTGTTCTTAGTTCTCTTTCCTTCCATCGATTGGACGTAACGTGTGATCGTTTTTAACGCCTTTTTCGTATTAATGTTCTAAGGTCGTGACTTGGACGCGTATGATAAGCTGTTTTCACGCCCTAAAACAAAGCAAAACAATGTGCTATACTGTAACAGTTCCTTCTATGCATGTTTCATGTTTCATCTAGCTATATTACTCGGTAGTGTCACACCATGCGAAAGTTAACTTCGTCCATTACTTTCGCACACCAGTGTACTTGATAGTACCAGGCATTGAACAAAGACCTCAGAATAGCTGACGTTCAGCTACTGAGGTGGACTGTCGCCTGTTATTGCTGTGGTCTCAGCTGTGACACTGTAAACTAAGGGCGATTTCCAACAAGCAGCAATCTAAATTCAGTTGCCTCCTAGGCGTACATCTCGATTTTTAACGATTTGAACATTTGTTCTGATTGTGTAGTTAAACTTCACTAGAAACGTTTCCCAAGTGTTGACGACAAGGGTTTTACAGTGATGGCGCATACATACCCGTAACGAGTAATATGCTTCAGTTTCATTTTACGCTTTAATCCCACTCACAGCAGGTGGGCGGCATCGTTTTAAGCTGGATGTCTGTATTGGAGCCGGCCGAAGTGGCCGATCGGTTCTAGGCGCTTCAGTGTGGAACCGCGCGACCGCTACGGTCGCAGGTTCGAATCCTGCCTCGGGCGTGGATAGTGTGATGTCCTTAGGTTAGTTAGGTTTAAGTAGTTCTAAGTTCTAGGGGTCTGATGACCTCCGCTGTTAAGTCCCATAGTGCTCAGAGCCATTTTTCTGTATTGGATGTCAGGGGGCAACCGGTTGCAAACTGGCGACAGTTTGCGCCGAAGTGACTTCACACTTGCCCCTATTTTGCTTTCGTTTTAAAGTAGAGGTAGAAAGTTTGTGTTAATATGTCTCCGATATACGTGACGGTTGTGAATTGTGAACTGCACAAGCGCGCAGTGAACTCACGATTTTCAGCTTTACCTATTCAACACTTGAGGGGTCATATGCTGGTGACTAATTATCCGATCTGTCGATCCAAACAAAGTTTGTTTTTGAGGAGTGTATACATTTCAACTCCTACTGTATTCCAGGTATCCGTCTAAAAAGTTAAAAAAGATAACAGGCTGTGAATTTGAAAATGAACTCTTTTGTCATAATGGAGTGACGTAGAAGAGCATGGTATACTCAGATTTATAAAAAATCTTACACTAATGCTTAGGGCTCAACATTCCAATGAGAATTATACGGAAAACGTAGGACTTTGACCCAAATCCAATGCCCAGTACTGCCGTGAATATAGACAACGTAAGCTTTCTCGCTAACAGTAGTGTCGTATGGCGTTCTTTAAACTTAATTAGTGAACTGTTTGGACAAACAAACAACGCAAGGGAAAATTTTTATAGACCGGACATTTTCAAAAAGCATTTAAATTATACCATAGCCATGTGTTATCACTACCTGTCTTCAGCAAATTAAATGATTCAAACCAAAACTGTATTTGATTGTCGTTCTCATTAAAATAACTGAGGCAGGGTCCGAAATTATTTCTATTTTTATTCACCTGTGAATGTTACTAACAATATTCTAAAATTTATAAATCCTTTCCTTTCAGGTAAGTCGCAAATGTGGATCTTGTTCCGTGCATTGCTGCCAGTTCGTATTGCTGCAGGAAAATGCTCTGTACGCGGTAGGAGATATGTAAGTAACCAACATATTACACGCCACAGTGTTTTCCATCGGTATTGAAAATTCAGAAATGTTTACACACAGTCAGTCATGTTAGAAAGGAGCTCTTATTTTACCGATTTGAAGAACTGTAGTGTACTCATATTAAATGCTGTGTTTGGAGTCTTCATAAGATCAGAGATTATTGTAAAAGACCTGTTGCTTTAATGACGTGATTTTACTGACCTAAACTTTCTTTTCCGAGTGAGCACTAATGACAGACCACCTCGAGACACATACGAGGTCCGATAGACTCCTCGATTGCTCCTATGCTGGAGGCAGACGTTGTAGAGAGCCTTCCAGGTACTCAGGAGGAAGCAGCCACTGACTGCTTATGACGTTGAATAGAAAGCCTGTTGAAGAGGCATGGCCGAGTAGCACGAGAGCGGAACTCTTTTGAGCAGGGAAAGTATGCGGGAGTATCAGATTACCAGCGGTCAGCAGAAAACCAGCAGAAGTGTTTTCCATGTATGTATGTTACCCATTTACAGTATATTTTTCACGGTAAAAGTGACTTTCTCATTAGGACCCATTCACTGGAATAGACTTTCGGCTACAATGTAATACAGTAGCAGTAACAATTGTTTTCTTGTGGCGTTATTCGAGGGCGAATCAGAAACTGTCCGTATTCTTTTTAGCCAAATTACGGCTGTCCATGCAAAGTCAACGTATCCATTCCCAACGATACAGCTGTCTTGGCCTTACCTACCGGCAGCAGCACGGTGCTGTTTTCAGTTGTTGGAGATGAGTATAGTGGTTGTGCTTCACATGTCCATAGCGTACGATCAACGAAGTGTTTCTTTTTCTGTGGAGCAAGGGACGAAGGTCATCGAAATCCACAGGAAAATACGGCCCACGTATCGAGCAAAAGTCTCTTTTTTGAGAAGTATGAGGAGGTGGTGGTGGTGGTGGTGGTGGTGGTGGTGGTGGTGGTGGTGGTGTGACTTCCCAAAGGCCATGAAGACTTGCATGTCAGTGAGCGTTCGAGGCCATGTTCGTCGCTGAGTGACGACAACTTTTCATGCCACTAGGTGCAACCATCAATGCCGATAGTTACTGTTCCGCACTGTCACGTCTGCGGGCTCCCATCGGGGAGAAACGCCAAGGGATTCTCTGTGTGAACAACGTGGTTATTCTCCACGACAATGCGAGGCCACATGTGGCAATCACAACAGCCGACAAGCTCCGGCCATTTCCCTGGGAGAGTCCCTACCACCCACCTTACAGTCCGGACCATGCCCCCCAGTGATATTCGTGTTTTCCGTCCGCTAAAGTTCCTGGCACGACACTGATTCATGTACAACAGTGAAGCCAAGGCAGCAGTTCGATGGTGGTCCACAGTCAGTCGGACGATTTCTACCACAGGAGCACATTACATTTAGTGCTGCGATGGGATAAATGTCTGAACCAGTGTGGGGACATGTAGAAAAATAATGGAAGGTATGTAGAATAGTTTGTTTGTTTGTAATGACCTGTATGTACCTTATTTCGGCTAACGAAAAATAGGCGCAAAGACTTTCTGAACCACCCTCGTACGTTAAAATATGAACTCGTGCAACATATAAGGTGTTTTTTTTTTAAGTGTCATATTCATAGAGGAGGTGGTACTGGTCAAAACTAGAAGTGAAATTGCTATAATTATACGTCCAGAAACCAGTATCTGTTGAGAGATGGGCCTTTTACTTGTGACGAGTAATTTGTAGTATTCGGTGGTGCAGACCTGCGTCGTCTTCCTCATCAATGCGTAGTCCATCTGGGTAAGGTGCCAGGCTTTTCAGGAAGTCATCCACTAATTGGTGCCAACTTGCTGATCGGTGTGGCAGATTGGTTCTAGGCGCTTAAGTCTGGAACCGCCCGACCGCTACGGTCGCAGGTTCGAATCCTGCCTCGGGCATGGATGTGTGTGATGTCCTTAGGTTAGTTAGGTTTAAGTAGGTCTAAGTTCTAGGGGACTGATGACCTCAGATGTTAAGTCCCATGGTGCTCAGAGCCATTTGAACCATTTTTTGGTTCCAACTTGTTTAACATTAGACTTCACAGGGGATGTAGTGACAGTACCTCAGCGCAATGTGTCAAGGGCGATGGATTGGTCGAGGAGATCCGGTAGCATAGCCTCTCTCTTAATATGACCTGAATCCGTTGGGCTTCTAACTGTGAGGATTTTTGAAGGCGTTCGTGATCGCCCAACCCATCGACAATGTGGGGACGTTAGTGGAAAGTGCGACCAATGCCTGTGACGCGCCGAATGGAGCCAGGTGTATTTGCAAGAGTGCGTCATTCACTACGAAAGACTGACGAATACGTGGTAACTACATGCAAAACTGCCTTTAGTGTCTACTTTTGTGGAAGTATTGATATCTGGACGTATCATTATATGAACTTCTAGTTTTGACCAGTAGCACGTCCTATACGAATACGTGACACTTTTTTTAAACACCTTCTGTATTCATCTGTGCCTGTCATACGTACGAATGTGGTTTTGGTCTGCGAGTCTAAATATGAAACAAATATATTGTTTGTAAGATGGAAAGACATATATACACACACAAAAGAAAAATAGTCCCGTATACATGTGCCACCTCAAGTCTTCTGAAGAGAAATAGAAATTCACATAAATGGCTATGAAAATTTCCAAAAGATAAATTGACAACACACGATGTCCACCATGAATTTACAAGAGTGGCTGTTGTGTGGTTAACAGGTTAGTCAGACAACCAAACAAGGGGGAGTAAACGAGCCAAGAGTGTGAGAAAAGTAACCCTGTATGACGAAATAAATTTCGGGTGAACAGCCTGGTGTCCTATGCACACTCATACCAGGCTGTTCACCCGAAATTTATTTCGTCATAAAATACGCCTGGAGAAATTGAAGAATCACAACCCTGTATGTTTGCTATTGAAGCATTTGCTGAAAACGTATACATAACTTTTATGATCAGCTCCGTGTTTGCTTTTTGTGGAATAAAAGCGTATAAAAGTCAGACCACATGGAACTGACCATTCAGCCACCAGCTTCATAATCGGCAACTTTTTGTCTCAGTGAAACTGAGAAATAGAACAGTTTAGGAAGAATTAACAAGCTATCGAAATTCTGTGGAGAAATAAGTTGCTAAAAGCAACATAAAACCAAATTAGTATTTGAGAGTAAGCTTTCTTTAACATCGTCCCATCAGTGATAGTATTATAATGATGTATTTTAACTGACGATGAGTAATATAGTTTTTTGTGTCTCTGTCAAATACAGTTACTTTCTACATTGTATGCAAATAGGCGGCTGTCAGCTTATTAGTAGTCCTGCGCTATCGAAAATAAAATCGGCGTTTAACGGTTTAATTACGGCGTGAAAGGTGGACGGCGGCAGATAACAACTTGATTCACGCTAACCGCAGCGCCGAGGCCTATCATCTTCGTGCCCGCTCGGGGCTTTAACCAAAATTTAATGCATGCTGCAAGCTTCCGGGAACGACCACGCAACTGCCTGTAGCTAGCATTTCGTGAACTGGTTACCCTCATCGCTTTCAAAAACTATCCATATTTACAAATTTGAAATTTGCAAGTTGACGCATTGTACATAGGTGCGTTTGTCATAAGGGCCTGGTATGGACAAGAAGAGCCTCTCATATGCTCTGTAGCCTTTGGAATCTGAGATTACATTTGTACGTTGGAGCTGTATTGTAAGGAATTATTTTTTTAATGTAATGTGTTAACTTCGGAGCCGGTAGTGTTCCCTGTCTTCACAGCAGACTTAATGAGACATGGAATCGGCCAGGACTCCATTCCGTCACAGCTCGACAAGGAGGAGCAGTGCACCCAATTTTCTGGTGAGCAAATTACTGTAAGTAGCATTCTCAACACTAGATAGCGACTGGATGGTCACGAAACTTGGGCTTGTATTCTGAGGAGCAGGATTAAATACCTTACAGACCATCCTCATTTAAAATATAGAAAAATAAACAAGATTGGTTCAGTCAGGAAACATCATTTATTCAATTATAACGTGTTTCAGATGCTTTGCTCTACCATCAGATGCCAATTTTGGTTTCCATCTCAACATCATTGCTTCCAGAAAATCAACAATGTTGAAACTTTTGGATTCATGTTCATGTGTGTTGCGGATTTTTCTGAGGAACTTTGCATTTGAGTTTTAGATATTCACTGTTACAACAAAACTGTTACCTTATAATGGAGCAAACCCTCCAAAAAGCGTTGTAATTGAAGAATTAAAGTTTAGTGACTGGGTTCCGTCTTATGTGTAGTTCAAGCAACCCCATGGAAGTATCCTATAGAAAGCTTCATTTGCGTTTTATGTAGTTTCTCCTAATCAGATTCAGATGAATGCCGGTATGCCTCGCGGGGTAGCCGCGCGGTCTGGGGGCATTGCCGCGGTTCGCGCGGCTTCGCCGCGTCGAAGTTTCGAGTCCTCCCTCGGGCATGGATGTGTATGTTGTCCTTAGCGTAAGTTAGTTTAAGTCAAATTAAGTAGTGCATAACCCTAGGGACCGATGACCCCAGCAGTTTGGTCCGATACGAACTTACCACAAATTTCCAAAAATGCCGGGATATATCCTCCAAAAGGTCACAAATGGTTCCTGCCCTGCTGCTTCTCCAACTAACCTGGTGCTCGATCTTTAATGATACCGATTTCAGTGACATGTTGTGCTCTGGACCACCAGCTTCCAGAACTTCAGTCGCTGCCGCTCCGCTAACTATATTTTGCCGCAGACTGTTTATTCTTTCCAGGAGTTCGTCTCTGTGTGTTAGACCCTGTTACTTTAATAGATCGTTGATATGTATATACTATCGCAAATCTATTTTATGCGTTGTTTTTTCATTTCTCTGTAGATGCACACCTGTGCTCCGCAAACCACCGTGAAGGGCATGACAGAGGGTACTGTGGTGTCACCGCCAGACACCACACTTGCTAGGTGGTAGCCTTTAAATCGGCCGTGGTCCGTTAGTATACGTCGGACCCGCGTGTCGCCACTGTCAGTGATTGCAGACCGAGCGCCGCCACACGGCAGGTCTAGAGAGACTTCCTAGCACTCGCCCCAGTTGGACAGCCGACTTTGCTAGCGATGGTTCACTGTCTACATACGCTCTCATTTGCCAAGACGACAGTTTAGCATAGCCTTCAACTACGTCATTTGCTACGACCTAGCAAGGCGCCATATTCAGTTACTATTCTGAACAGATAATATTGTGAATCATGTACCGTCAAGAGCGACGTTCATCATTAATGGATTAAAGTTAAGGATCAAACTAATTATGTCCACTTTCTGAAGTCACATTCCTTGTCATGTTCCAGACCTCACGTCAGTATAGTTCTTCCCTCTTCACGCCAGCCTGCGTGAGCTAAAACGCGTGCATTTCGGCCTCCAGTCGTAACACGATGTTGGCTCTTCTGCTAACACAAAAGGTACCTCTCACTTGTACCAGTGCTTCTTCGTGTCCATTCGCGTACGGAGCGCAGGAAGAATGACTGTTTAAATGCTTATGTGCGCACTGTAATTAATTTGATCTTATCCTCACGATCCCTACTCGGGCGGATACGTAAGGAGTTGCGTAGTATTTTCCTAGATCCATCATTTAACGTCGGTCCTTGAAACTGTATAAGTAGGCTTTCTTCGCGGAACAGTTTGCGTCTGTCAAACGTCTGCCAGTTCAGCGCCTCTGTGACACTCTCCCATTAGTCAAACAAACCTGTAACAATTCGTGCTGTTGTTCTCCGTGTACTTTCAATATCCCTCGTTTGTCCTATTTGGTACGAGTCCCACACACATGACAAATATTCTAGGATGGGTCGAGCGAGTGATTTTTAAGCAGTCTCATTTGTAGACTGATCGCACTTTCCCAATATTCTAACAATGAACCGAAGTCTGTCACCTGCCTTACTTATCACTGAGCTTATGTGACTATACCGTTTCGTGTACCTACAAAGAGTTACATCCAGGTACTGGTTAGAGTTCACCGCTTCCAACTGCAGCTTAGCATCATCATAACCATAGGAGTCTTACGTTTGTTTAGTTTACCGAAGTGCACCGTTTCACATTTCTGTGCATTTGAAGCAAGTTGTCAATCTTGCCCCACGTTAAAATACTACCAAGCTCAATATATGTGCAGCTTTTTCCAGTTAGTATTTCATTACAGATCACTCCATCTGTGAAAAGTCTCAGGTTACTATTAATATTTTCCGCAAGGTCCCAACACACTTCCGTGAAGCACATCCGACGTTATTTTTACATCCGTCGCTTGATACCCCATTCGAATGTACTTCTGATAATAAGTGTACATGTGGCACTGAGTCCTAATGCTTTCGGAAATCGAGAAATACCGCATCTGCCTTACTGCCATGGTCCAGGGTTTTCCGTAAGTCATGTGAGAAAAGTGCGAGTTGGGTTTGACATGATCCGTGCTTTTGAAATCCATGCTGGTTGTCATAGAGGAGTTACCTCATTACGTCTGAGCTCAGAATATGCTCTAAGAATTTACAACAAATGAATGTCAAGGATATTGGGCGGCAATTTTGTGGATCACTTTCCCTACCCTTCTTTTACACGAGTGTGACATGTTTTCTTCCACCTGCTGAGCACGGTTTTCTGTTCAAGGGATTCACAATAGACTATAGTTAAAAGAAGGGCTTAACTGGGCCGCAAATTCGGCGTAGAATCTAATACGGATTCCTTTGGGCCCTAAATACACCAATACGTAGTTCACTCATCTTTTTAGTGGTACGAGGATTAAATTGGGATAGCCCTCCTGGGTTTTCCTTTATAAAGGTACATTTAAAAACGTTGTTAAGATTTCTGCTTTTGGTTTGCTACTCTCAATTTCACTTCCTGTCTCGTCCATGGATGCTAACTTTGGTACCAGTAACAGCCTTTACGTAGGACCAGAATTTCTTTGGGTATTGTGAAAAATCATTCGACAGTATTCTGCTACGGTAGTAATTGGAGGCTTCACTCATTGCTCTCTTGGCAGCCAAACGCATCCCATTCAGCATCCCACTACTTGTGCACCAACGCTTTGTTTTACGCCTATTATGCAGTAGTGTGTGTTTCTTTAGAAGTTCCTTTAGAGTTACTGTATACCGTTTGCGTGGTCAGTTACTCTTTTAAACTTGAGCCATAGTTCCTCTGTGTGCACTTCTCCCGAACTAAAAGAAGGGACTTAACTTTGCACAGTCACCACCGAAGTATCTCTGCCGAAGACATCATAAGTGGCGCGGAACAAGCAGTTAGTGATGTCGGAGATTCTCGAGCGGTCTTCATTAAAAGAAAATGTCACTAGAAAGCACCTCCCTCAGGCTCCTCGACCACCTACAATATATGGCCTTCCAAAGGTTCATAACAAGAGCACACCCTTCCGTCCCATAGTGAGCACCATTGGTTCGTCAACTTACGGACTTGCAAAACATCTGGGCAGCTAAAAAAATGGCACTATGGGACTTAACATCTGAGGTCATCAGTCCCCTAGACTTAGACCTACTTAAACCTAACTAACCTAAGGACATCACACACAGCCATGCTCAAGGCAGGATTCGAACCTGCCACCGTACCAGCAGCGCGGTTCCGGACTGAAGCGTCTAGAGCCTCCCGGCCACAGCGGCCGGCATCATCTGGGCAGCCTCCTTAATCTGCACGGTGGTCATTGTGTGCTCCACATCAAGAATACGACCGACTTCATCAGTCGAATTACGTGCCTGCGTCTTGGAGAAGGGGATATGATGGTCAGCTCTGATGTGGTGTCATTATTCACGCTCTGTCCACCAAAGATTCTATAAATCTGCTCTCATTATTATTACCGGAAACCTACCCACACGAACCGATATCTGTATGCTACCAACCGTCGCAGAAAAATTCTGTTCCGAGGACCTTGGTACATTGAACGTAAGCTATTTCAGAAAACCCTCCGAAAGAACTGAGTCACTTACGAAAAATATTCAAGGAAAACGGCTACGTCATCCGCCAAATTTCGGAAGACTTCTTGTCGAAGAAACGTAAGCTGAAGGTCCCTGAGGAGGACGCGAAGAAGCTTGCGTTTTTGGCGTTCGATGGATCAGTAACAGGAAAGATAAGCTGTCTCTTAAAGAGGCATAAAGTCGGTTCGATTTTCAGAGCTCCAGCAAAATTTCGATTACGAATGAGGCCTGTGAAAGACGATATAGGTCTCAGAGCGCCAGGAGTACATAAAATACCGTGTGGGTGCGGGAAGTTTTATGTTGGACAGACTGTGCGTACTATTCAATAGCGCCGTGTAGAACATAAGAGATTTTTCCGTTTACGGTATCGTGAGAAATCAGCGGTAGCAGAACGTGTTCTGGAAAACGGAAGCCGTATGGCTTTCGCCGAGACATCTGTTACTAAACGGGGTAATAGTTTCTGGGATAGCGTCGTAAAAGAAGCGATCGAGATAAAACATTTCTGATAACACCCTCAATAAAGATGGCGACCTGCAGCTAGGCACAGCTTCGAACCCTACCATCGGAAGGTTGAAGCGGGGGCGGCAAGCCCTCAACGAAAACATAACCATATGTACCGCTGGAGCGAGCACCGGTGGCGTCATTGAAGGCAGTGCAGCTATATAAGGACGGTAGTAACAATCATTCGACAGTCACCACTCGACAACGGCCAAGGAGCACTCGGCCGAAAGCTCGTGGATTGGCGCGGCTGGAAGCTAGAGAATGTCATAGCATTTCTCCTGTCTATTACTTAAAAATAAACAGTATTTATAGCAAAATTGAAATTGTCAATGTTTTATTCAGGATTTACTCGAAAATTGTTGGTCTGTAACGTGGAACAGAGGTTTGGTGTAGTAAAAATAAAAAATACAAATTTATCATAAAGCGCCAGCAAACGCGAAGCAAAAGTATATCAAGCATCGCTTCAGTACTCCTATAGCTTATATAAAACATGTTTCTGCTATCCACAAACAAACATTTATCAGTAATAACAGGAAACTATTGCCTTTGATCATGATGATGAACGTTCTGTTGAGTACAAAATAACAACACTGATTATATATATATATATATATATATATATATTTGCAAACTGTTCTTGCATCAAAAGCAACGCGATCAACTAATTTTTATTACTTATAAAATGCAATTTATATTGTGTAACGATGTAAAGTATACAATGGACTAGCATAGAATGATGTGCGGTTCTAATTATGTGCAAAACAAATAAACAAGGGGAAATCGCCGGCTTCCAGTTTCTCTCGTACACATTTATTTATATTTCGCTGCCACTGCTACCGGTGATCCTACCATTTACTACCTCATATATGTACTGTCCCAAAACTACCGAACCGTAGTATTTGTAGAGCGTAGCTCTAATGACAACCGACGCCTGCATATTTTCTCAACTCATGATTAGTCTTTGCGAAAAGTAATTTGTTGCTCTCCAGATTAGCCGGCCGAAGTGGCCGTGCGGTTAAAGGCGCTGCAGTCTGGAACCGCAAGACCGCTACGGTCGCAGGTTCGAATCCTGCCTCGGGCATGGATGTTTGTGATGTCCTTAGGTTAGTTAGGTTTACCTAGTTCTAAGTTCTAGGGGACTAATGACCTCAGCAGTTGAGTCCCATAGTGCTCAGAGCCATTTGAACCATTTTTTTGTTCTCCAGATTGGTAGTTAATTTATTTTTCTGATCTGGGATGAAGTGCTTTTGAGTGAGTGTTGCGGAACTTATTGTGGCAAGATTCAGTCATAGCATCAGGAATTTATATTAAAGCTAATCCAGTACTCTTGAGAAATACACGCTCGAGGCAACTGTCGTTGCACAAGAATAACAGGAAGTCTTAGACGCTAACAGCAGCGTTACTGGATCAAACACCACATACGCGCCGGCCGGAGTGGCCGTGCGGTTCTAGGCGCTACAGTCTGGAACCGAGCGACTGCTACGGTCGCAGGTTCGAATCGTGCCTCGGGCATGGATGTGTATGATGTCCTTAGGTTAGTTAGGTTTAGTTAGTTCTAAGTTCTAGGCGACTGATGACCTCAGAAGTTAAGTCGCATAGTGCTCAGAGCCATTTGAACCATTTTTGAACCACATACGCATTATGTTAATTTTTTTCGATTTTCTTTGAATCAAAGATATCTTCGCATAACTCACAAAAAGACGTCAGATTCCATGTGTAATGCCGGACGATAAAAATTACAATTGGTTTCCCAATTAAGACTCTAGCAAAAATGATAAAATTATTAAACATGACGATGATAGTATATATCATTAGGCATCATCGCATCTGAAATGGTTTGCTCTTGCTTTCTTTGTCCTGACATCCAGCTCATCAAACAATTTGCACTGGGTCCTACGGGTAGACGTGGAGTCAGAAACATTGTCCAACACTGTTTTTATACGTGAAAATCTTATGGTGTAAAAAATGTTAATCGATTGAAAAAAATTGTACGATCAATTGTGGATTGAATGCTGGTACTCTGGTTTTGTAATCAGAATACAGAAATAATTTACCTCTGAGCAATTTCTCGACAGCAAAATGTGTTCGCACTCTGAGAGGAAAATTGGTCTTTGAAATTTCATAAGAAGTTCCTGCCGCAAGAAAAACGCCTTTCGGAATGAAATTTCCACTCTGGAGCGGAGTATGCGTTGTTACGGAACTTCCTGGCAGATTAAAACTGTGCTCGACCGGGACTCGAACTCGGGGCTTTTGCCTTGCGCAGGCAAATGTTCTACCGACTGAGCTACCCAAGGAAGACTCACAACCCGTCCCTACAGCTTTACTTCTGCAGTACCTCTTCTCCTACCGTAAAAGAGCCTTTGTTTTAATGATTGCCACCCCAATTCGCCATTTGCCATAATATAAATCGAGGTGCCCTCCTTTGAACTTTTTCGATGTTGTCTGTCAATCCTATTTGATGTGGATCCCACACAGTGTAGCAGTGCTTCAGAAGAGGACGCACAAGCGTAGAGTAGGCATTGTCTTTAGTAGACCTGTTGCATCTTCTAAATTTTCTGCCAATGAACTGCAGTGTTTGGTTTGCTTTCCCGACAACATTATCTGTGTGATCGGTCCAATTTAAGTTATTTGCAACTGTAATCCCTATGTATTTAATTGAATTCGCAGCCTGTTAAAGTATAACGCTCCACCTTCTGCAAGTATCAGTGGCTCCGAGAGCTCTAGACGATGACACACACACGCACACACACACACACACACACACACACACACACACACACACACACACACACACACACACACAAAATCTTGCTCGGATGGACGTGGGCGGTAGAGCGTTACCTGCGAAACGCATGACGGTCAGGGCCTTCCGCGCAAAATTAACATTCTCGATAAAACTTTTCATTTGCGCTTGGTTCATCGAATCTCATTGTGGAGTGGTATTTCGATTCTATAAATATTACGTGTTCCACTACATGCAGGTCGGTCTGAAATATGTGGCATTACTGAGTACTTCTACTTCGAAGCGCGCAGACCGAAGTAGCATTAGTTTTCTTTCATAAC
Organism: Schistocerca americana; assembly: GCF_021461395.2. Lineage (NCBI taxonomy): Eukaryota > Metazoa > Arthropoda > Insecta > Orthoptera > Acrididae > Schistocerca > Schistocerca americana. Next base: position 664,062,345 of record NC_060130.1, read on the forward strand.
ATCCATATTTGGATACTTCCATTCGCCATGTACTGTTAATAAGGTAAACGTAGGGCTTAACCGAGCTCTTACTTAAAATAACCGTTACAATTGCCCATTTTCGGGCAAATTGATTTTCGTTCTTACACATCGAGAGAAAATCCTCGTATAAATATTCATGGAAGGTGTCGACGTTCCAGGTGAAGCTAATAGATGCTGACACATGTTTGCATACGAAGGACCCATAAAGTGTCAGTTGTGTGTGCACGTCTGGCATGTACAGCCCAGCTCGTTTGGTCATGTTTTGTTAACGACGTAGTCCTCTGACTAGCGCCAGAGAAGGCGGCGAAATTGTTTGTCACAGGATCGACCACGTAATGAAAGCATGGGTAAAATTCCAAGAAAAACTAGTATTCATGGCGGTGATTGCGTGCTATTCACTCGATGGAATAATAGCTTCTCTACACAGCAATATATAATTTTTAAAATGTGACGTATGTTATTCACTCTCGCCAGCTGTTTTTCTAACTCTTCCCCCCCCCCCCCCCCCCGCCCTCCTCCCTCCCCCTTTAGAAAGTGCCGAAATAATTTTTATGCTATTCTGCTGCAGATGAAAGGAATATACTTCTAATGGTCTGTAGTTACGTACACACTGAAAAGCCAAAGAAACTGGTACACCTGCCTAATATCGTATAGGGCCCCCACGAGCACGCAGAAGTGCCGCAACACGACGTGGCACGGACTAGACTGTCTGAAGTAGTGCTGGAGGGAGCTGACACCAAGAATCCAGCAGGGCTGTCAATAAATCCATAAGAGTACGAGGGGATGGAGATCTCTTCTGAACAGCACGTTGCAAGGCATCCCAGATATGCTCAATAATGTTCATGTCTGGGGTGTTTGGTGGCAAGCGGAAGTGTTTAAAATCAGAAGAGTGTTCCCTGGAGCCGCTCTGTAGCAATTCTGTACGTGTGGGGCGTCGCATTGTCCTCTTGGAATTGTCTAAGTCCGTCGGAATGCACAATGGACGTGAATGGATGCAAGTGATCAGGCAGGATGATTACGTACGTATCACCTGTCAGAGTCGTATCTAGTCGTATCAAGGGTCCATATCACTCCAACTGCACACGTCCCACACCATTGCAGAGCCTCCACCAGCTCGAACAGTCCCCTGCTGACATACAGGGTCCATGGATTCATGAGGTTGTCTCCATACCCAACACATTCATCCCCTCGATAAAATTTGAAACGAGACTCGTCCGATCAGGCAACATGTTTCAAGTCATCAGCCGCCTAGTGTCGGTATTGACGGGCCCAGGGGGAGGCGTAAAGCTTTGTAGGGTACACGAGTGGGCCCTCGGCTCCGAAAGCCCATATCCATGGTATTTCGTTGAATGTTTCGCACACTGACACTTGTTGATGGACCAGCGTTGAAATTTACAGCAATGTGCGGAAGGTTTGCACTTCTGTCACGTTTAACGATTCTCTTCAGTCGTCGTTGGTCCCGTTCTTGCAGGATCTTTTTGTGGCTGCAGCTGTGTCGGAGATCTGATGTTTTACCAGATTCCTGATACTCACGGTACTCTCGTGCAACGGTCGTACTGGAAAATCCCCACTTCATCGCTCCCTCGGAGAGGCCGTGTTCCATCGCTCGTGCGCCGACGCTCAAACTCACTTAAATCTTGATAACCTGCCACTGTAGCAGCAGTAACAGATCTAACAACTGCGCCAGACACCAGTTGTCATATATATAGGCGTGACCGCCAGCAGCGCCATCTTCTGCAAGTTTACATATCTCTGTGTTTGAATACGCAGGCCTATACCAGTTTCCTGCCGCTTCTGTGGAGCTGCTTTGAAAAATATCTGTAATTTTGTTACTCCATGGTGAAATAACATTATTTTTGTTGCTGGAGAACTAGGAACCATTAGAAAATAGTGTCTCCCCCTGCGGGTCCGGGGCTTAAAACAGGCCCGAGGTATTCCTTCCTGTCGTAAGAGGCGACGAACAGGAGTCTCACAAGTTTCGGCCTTTATGTGATGGTCCCCTGTAGGGTTTGACCTCCATTTTTCAAAATTTTCCCCGAACAGCGAGCCAATTGGGGAAGGGTGCTTTACATGGAGCATAGCGTCCATGATGCGTTGAGACCTTTTGCATCTTTCATCGACGTGGATCTGCACTTCCGCTAATTCTCCAGCTGTTGAGCGAGGTCGCTCTCCTGGGTGCGTTTTCCTGCGTCCTCTGTGCAGTATCGCTTTCTGGCTGTCGACGATAATGGACTTCTTAGCTCGTTTGCGCCTGTCCGTTGTGCTGGGGCCGCCATGTACCCTGTTCGTTGTAGCCCCCTGACCACACAGGGATCTCTCTGCTGATGCCTGCCCCCATTAACTCCCCACGTATGCCAAGGAGTAGTTGCCCATCACCCTGGGGCATCGGGACTCCTGGCAATGGCCATCCTGCCAGGTGGCCTTTGCTGCCGCTGGGTGATGCCCGTGGGGAGGGGCCCCTGGTCGTAGTGGGTGGTATCAGAGCGGATGACATGCCATGAAGCGTAGTACGTCATCTAAGAGGTGTAAGAGGTGTTCTAACTTCAATGCTAGGAAATACGACCCCAAATAGTCCCCCCCCCCCCCCCCCGCCGGCCACACCATCGGAGGAACGCCAGGCTAAGGATGGCAGCAAAGCTTATTCACCCTGGTACCTCATATGTACGAGAGTGGATGGGGAACCTTTTTTGTCAAGTTTTTTGTGGAGCATTTAGAGGACAAGTTTCGGGAGGTGGAGGGCTTGTCCAAACTGCGGTCAGGGTCGGTCTTCATCAAAACAGTATCCTCTGCCCAGTAGCGGGCACTACTCGCCTGTGACATGCTGGGGGATGTTTCTGTTTCCATCACGCCTCATAAGAGCTTAAATATGGTCCAGAGTATCATATTTCACAGGGATCTTCTTTTTCAATCTGACGATGAGCTGCGCGCCAATTTAGAGTGGTGAGGTGTCCATTTCGTCCGGCGCGTCCACTGGGGTCTGAGGGGTAATCAGGTTGCCACTGGTGCCTTCATCATGGCCTTCGAGTGTGATACATTGCCCAAGAATGTCAAGGTGATGGTCTACCACTGTAACATAAAGCCATATATCCCTCTCCCAATGCAGTGCTTTAAGTGCTGGAAATTCGGCCATATGTCTTCCCACTGTACTTCCAGCGTCACGGATCGGAATTGTGGACGTTCTTCACATTCCAACACTCCTTGTGCCCCACCTCCCATCTGTGTCAACAGCGGAGAGCACCATTCACCTTGCTCGCCAGACTGCAGGAGTCTCCAGAAAGAAAGAAAAATAATGGAATACAACACCCTGGACCGACTGACCTACACTGAGGCTAAGAGAAAATATGAGAGGCTACACCCTGTGCATATGACGCCAACCTACGCTGCCGCTATGACAACGGTTCTACCATCTTCCGTTCCGCCGTGTACAGTTGGCTCTCAGAGCCATCAGGCTCCACCTGCCCCCTTGATGGTGGAGGGCACTGCCCTCCCTGTTGTTCCTGCACAACCTACTTCAGGAGCAACACCCCCTCCCCCCTGCCCCCCCCCCCCCCATCGGGGACGTCAGTCCCCACTTCTCAGCCAGAGAAGAGTAAGTCTTCTTTGGCTCCTCTCGCCAGGAAGGGTTCCCTTGGGTCACTCCCTTCCCAGGTTCCTACCAGTGGCAAAACTGACACCTGCCAGTGGCTGCAGCAACAACAGGTATCTGGTCGAGGGGTTCATGGTCCTCCTCAGTCCCTGAGACTGAATCAGTGAAGTCCTCACGTCAGGACCAACCTAAGGAGCAGCGAGAGAAACCTAAAAAGAAAAAGACCCCCAAGAACCAAGACGCGCACACCACCACTACCTACAAGCTCTGTGTCTGAGGATGAGGTGGAGATTGTGGCGTCTGCTGAGGACCTAGATCTCACTGGGCCCTCAGACACAATGTATGTCGATCGCACAGCTACTAATCTAGTTGCAGCAGGTGACCCTGAGGCGTGGACTGCCTCATTGAGTGTTTCATGCCACCACAGTCTCACGATCACGTAATCCTCCAGTGGAATTGCAGCGGTTTTTTCCACCACCTGGCTGAGCTACAGCAACTGTTAAGCTTTACACTTGCTTTCTGCATTGCCCTCCAGGAAACCTGGTTCCCGGCAATGCGGAACCCTGCTCTTCGCAGCTATAAGGGATATTACAGGAACCGTAGCGACTATAATAGTGTCGGGTGGAGTTTGCGTCTATGTCCTGAACTCAGTATGTAGTGAACCTGTGCCCCTTCAAACCCCTCTTGAAGTTTTGGCTGTCAGATTAAGGATGACGCAGGAAATAACTGTCTGAAATGTATATCTTCCTCCAGATGGTGCAGTACCCCTGAACGTATTGGCTGCACTGTTTGATCAACTCCCTAAACCTTTCCTAGATTTTAAGGGCAATAACCATGCTTACTCGCCGAGGTAGGGAGGTCGAAAATTTACTGTCACAACTCGACCTCTGCCTCTTAAATACAGGTGCCCCCACACATTTCAGTGTGGCACATGGCACATAATCGGCCATTGATCTCTCGGTTTGCAGTCATGGCCTTCTCCCTACTATCCACTGGAGAGCACATGACGAACTGTGTGGTAGTGACCACTTCCCCATCTTCTTGTCACTCCCCTGGCCTCATGCCGACGGACGCCTATCCAGATGAGCTTTAAACAAGGCAGACTTCGAGCTTTCACCACTGCTGTCACCGCTGAATGTCCCCCACATTGTGCCATCGATGTTGTCGTTGAGCATGTTACTACAACGATCGTTTCTGCGGGGGAAAACGCGATCCCTCGTTATTTAGGGTGCCCCCAGTGAAAGACAGTGCCTTGTTGGTCGCCGGAAGTCACTGAGGCAATAAAGAGCGTCAGTGAGCTCTACAGCGACATAAGCGGCACCCCTTCCCTAGAGCACCTAATAGACTGTAAGCGGCTCCTTGCCCGCGTTCGCCAGCTTATAAAACGACAAAAAAAGGAGTGTTGGGAGAGGTATGTCTCGACTATTGGGTGCCATGCGTAACCTTCCCTAGTTTGGACGAAGATCAGACGTCCTTTTGGCTACCAGACCCTAACAGGTGTCCCTGGAATTAACATCAGTGGCGTATTATCTACCGACGCAAACGTGATTGCCGAGCACTTTGCTGATCACTATGCTCGAGCCTCTGCGTCGGAGAACTACCCCCCACCCTTTCGCACCCTCAAACGGCGGATGGAAAGGGAAGTTCTCTCGTTCACTACACGGCACAGTGAACCGTATAACGCCCCGTTTACTGAGTGGGAGCTCCTCAGCTCCGGTGCTCAAACCCGGTCAAAATCCGCTTGATGTGGATAGCTACTGGCCCATCAGCCTCACCAACGTTATTTGTAAGCTGCTGGAACGTATTGTGTATCGGCAGTTGGGTTGGGTCCTGGAGTCACGTGGCCTACTGGCTCCATGTCAGGGCGGATTCCGCCAGGGTCTCTCCACCACTGATAACCTTGTGTCCTTCGAGTCTGCCATCCGAGCAGCCTTTTCCAGACGCCAACATCTGGTTGCCATCTTTTTTTTTTTACTTACATAATGCGTACGAGATGACCGGGCGACATCATATCCTTGCCACATTGTATGAGTGGGGTCTCAGGGGCCCGCTCCAGAATTTTATCCAAAACATCTTATCGCTCCGTACTTTCCACGTCCAAGTCGGTGCCTCCCGTAGTTCCTCCCGTATTCAGGAGAATGGCGTTCTGCAGGGCTATGTATTGAGGGTCTCTCTAGTTTTAGGTTCTGTTAACGGTCTAGCAGCAGCTGTAGGACCTTTGGTCTCACCTTCTCTGTACGCGAATGACTTCTGCATTTCGTACTGTTCCTCCAGTACTGGTGTTGCTGAGCGGCGCCTCCAGGGAGCCATTCACAAGGCGCATTCATGGGCTCTAGCCCACAGCTTCCAGTTTTCAGCCGCTAAGTCGTGTTTCATGCAATTCTGTTGGCGTCCCACCGTTTATCCAGAACTAGAACTTCGCCTTACTGACGATCCACTCACTGTAGTGGAGACATATCGATTCTTAGGACTGGTTTTCAACGCCCCATTGACTTGGCTACCTCACCTTCGTCAGCTTAACCGGAAGTGCTGGCAGCACCTCAATGCCATCCGCTGCCTGAGCAACACCAACTGGGGTGCAGTTCGCCTACGCTGTTGCAGCTCTACAGAGCCCTTGTTCAATCCCGCCATGACTATGGGAGTCTGGTTTACGGTTCGGCGGCGCCCTCAGCGTTGCGTTTACTCGACTCTCCAGACGGGAGCTTTTAGCACGATTCCAGTGACCAGTGCCCTGGTGGAGGCAGGAGTCCCTCCATTGAAGGTTAGGCGTGCACAACTGCTCGCCTGTTACGTTGTATTCGTTCGTAGTTCTCCTGCGCATCCGAATTACCGTCTCCTTTTCCCAACCACGGCGCTTCATCTTCCGAATCGGTGGCCCAGGTCAGGGCTTACGATTGCGGTTTGCGTCCGGTTCCTTCTGTCTGAACTTGAGTCCTTCCCGTTACCTCCTCTCCTCGAAGTCCATCCACGTACACTTCCATGGTGTATATCAAGGCTGCAGATTCTTCTGGACTTTTCATATGGCCCTAAGGACTTCGTTAACCCTGCGGCTCTCCGCTATCACTTCCTCTCGATTCTCCACATGTACCGGGGCCATGAAGTGGTTTACACCAATGACTCGATGGCTGATGGTCACGCAGCCTTTGCGTATGTTCATGGAGGACACATTTTACAGCACTGCTTGCCAGATGGCTGCAGTGTTTTCACTGCAGAGCCGGCGGCCATATCTCGTGCTCCTGAGCACATCCACTAATGGCCTGGAGAGTCATTTCTCCTGTGTACTGACTCCTTGAGCAGCCTACAAGCTATCGACCAGTGTTACCCTCGCCATTCTTTGGTAGCGTCCATTCAGGAGTCCATCTATGCCCTGGAACGGTCCCATCGTTCAGTGGTGTTTGTGTGGACCCCAGGACACGTCGGAATCACAGGCAACAAACTTGCCGACAGGCTGGCCAAACAGGCTACGAGGAAACCGCTTCTGGAGATGGGCATCTCCGAAACTGACCTGCGTTCTGTCTTACGCCGCAGGGTTTTTCGGCTTTTGGAGAAGGAATGGCATAACAGTACACACAACAAACTGCATGCCATTAAGGAGACTACAAATGTGTAGAAGTCTTCCATGCGGTCCTATCGCAGGGAATCAGTTGTCCTCTGCCGGCTCCGCATTGGCCATACGTGGTTAACGCATGGTTACCTCCTCCTTCGTGAGGACCCACCTCGGTGTCGCTGTGGCTCACCAATGACGATCGTCCACCTCTTCCTGGACTGTCCACTTTTAGCCACTCTGCGGCAGACTTCTAACTTTCCCAGCACCCTACCTTCGTTGTTTGGCGACAATGCCTCAACAGCAGCTTTATTTTTACGTTTTATTCGTGAGGGTGAGTTTTATCATTTGATCTAAGTTTTAGCGAATGTCCTTTGTCTCTCTGTGTCTTCCACCCAAGTGCTTTTAGGGTGGAGGTTTTAATTTGTTGCAAAGTGGCTGGCTTCTCCTTTTTACACTCATGGTCAGCCAGCCATGGTAATCTGCTCTCTTGTTTTGATCTCTTCTACATGTTTCTTAGCCGGCCGATGTGGCGGAGCGCTTCTAGGATCTTCAGTCCAGAACCACGCCGCTGATACGGTCGCAGGTTCGAATCCTGCCTCGTGCATGGATGTGTGTGATGTCCTTAGGTTGTTAGGTTTAAGTAGTTTTAAGTCTACGGTACTGATGACCTCAGATGTTAAGTCCCATAGTGCTTAGAGCCATTTGAACAATTTTTTTACATGTTTCTTGCGTCTCTCTGTGGTTTCCGTGTCCGATTTTGTCCATTTTAGTGTTTTGTGCCCTCGTGGATTTCTCCTTTCTTCCAGCTGTGTTTTTTATTTCTCGACTATTTTGCTGCTACACTTGTGAAATTGTTTTAATCGGAACAAGGGACCGATCGCCTGGCAGTTTGGTCCCTCCCCCCCCCCCCCCCCCCTCTTTTAAACCAACCAACCAACCAACCAACCAAAATAGTGTCACGTTTGGAGCGCATTCCTTTATATTGTATTTTCAAAAGTCTGACAATGCCGGAAAAGCGCGCTGAGCTGATTTTCGCAACTCTTTTGAGTTTTTTCGTACTGTTGTAACGAATAAAATTCCCTTCTTCCACGTAAAATACATTTCTGGCGAAAATAACATACCCTGTTTAAAAGTTTTTTGAGCGGTGTATTGTTTCTCCCCACTCCACGCGTAGACTCTAAAAAGATGGTATCTTAGGAGAAATAAACGTAATAGTATTGGTAATAACACTTTCGGATTATATTTAACGTATATCAGTGGAAGTGGAAAACGTTAGAAAAGTAAGGAAGAAAGACGAATATAGCGTCACGTCGACAGCCCGTTCATTAGAGACGGAGCACTGCACAATTACGAAAGGATAGGGAGGGAAATCGGATATCATTTGCCTGGAGTGATTTAGGGAAAACGCGGAAACCTAAAACTGGATGGCCGAACGGGCTTTAAACCGTCGTCGTCGCTCGGTAGAACGCTACAGATCATTACTGCCACTGAGCGAGGTGGCGCAGTGGTTAGCACACTGGACTCGCATTAGGGAGGACGACCGTTCAGACCCGCGCCCGGCCATCCTGACAGGTTTTCTGTGATTTCCCTACAACGCTTCAGGCAAATGCCGGGATGGTTCCTTTGAGAGGGCACGGCCGACTTCCTTCCTAATCCGATGGGACCGATGACCTTGCAGTTTGGTTCCCTCCCCCAAATCAACCAACCACAACTGCCAACACACACTGGTACATAAGTTTCAAAGCACGCAGTATATTAGCACGAAACGTATGCGACAATATTAAAAATTTCCTGTTTAGCAAATATGTCGCTATAATTGGAGGGAAAGCGTTAGAAAAAGGAGTAGTTTTGATTGTTTTCTCGCCAAGATGGTTACAATTTTTATGAAAGTGAATTACTTCACACACAGTTTGTACTAATTTATTACTTAAAAGGCTACATAAAACTGCTATTTAAGGAAATATAATGTAGTTGAAACTGTTGCGAAGTCGTGAGAGTTCTACGAGAACGAGTAAATTACGTAGCTAACAACAGCTGGCAATAATACAAGAAAATTTAGCATAATTTTTATAAGTGGTAGAAATACTAACACATCTTTCAGATTCAACATCAGAGTAAATCATTAGAACCGTATGTAAGTTAGAGCTTTGGGGTAACCGCAGACACGACACAAGCTTTAAGAAAATGTGATGTAAATGGTTACATGAGGGTAGTCAACTGGATGTCGGTAATTCAAAGTGTGTGTTATACGGCGACAAGTGAAGAGCCACACATTTCGTAGAGATTTGCAAGCAAAGCAAGTGTTTTACGCTAGTTCTCAATGAAAAGAAAGGCGTTATTGGTTCTGATCCTCGCTGCTGCGTAAGATCATCTTGGTGAGAAGTTGAACGCACTGTGTACCCGTAACCTACTTGTCGCAGAGAGAACACAGTGCTCTCACTAAGATAAATTAATGATTTATGACGACGTGTTAACACAGGTTATTTCAGAGTTTTATTCAAGACTGGTATGGGGAAAAAGCTAAAATTGTGGGTTGTCTCTGGTCCTACCACACAGCATGTAATGGTGTACAGAGCAAATACAGGGTGTTTGGAAATACCCATTACAGACTTCCATGATGTGTGGAGGGGAGGGAGTACATAATATTTTGAACTAGAACCCATGTTCGGAAACGCCATCCAAGGACGCTCCCCCTGCGGGTCCGGGGTAAGAATAGGCCCGAAGTATTCCTGCCTGTCGTAAGAGGCGACTAAAAGGAGTTTAAACCGTTTCGGCCTTCCATGTGATGGTCCCCCTTGGGGTTTGACCTCCATTTTTCAAAATTCTACAGAAGTACAAGCCTTTTGGGGAAGGACGCCTTACGTGGTGTACCATTGGTCCTCAGTGCACTAAGACCTTGGCACTCAGCATTGTAACCATACCCACTATTCCTCAGATTGGGCCTAAACGCCTGATGGGTTTTACAAGTTACGCCCATAGTGCGTCCCCATCTGCACCTACGATCATGATGGACTTTCCATGGCACCAGAAATCCAGCACGGTAGCCAGCCTGTTGTGGTGGGGTCGTCATGTACCCTCTAGGTTGTAGCCTCCTGACAACACAGGGATCGTACTGCCGATACCTGAGCTGCACCCTCCCCACGTCGGCCAAGGAGTAGATGCCCGTCTCCTTGGGGCATCAGGACTCCCAGCAACGGTCATCCTGCCAGGTGGCCCTTGCTGAGGCTGGGTGGCGCCCGTGGGGAGAGCCCCTGGTCGGAGTGGGTGGTATCGGGGCGGACGTTTCACAGATGAAACGTCAACACGTATCAGGTCGCTCTGCGGCCGAGTCTTTCAAAAGGAAAGGAACTGTCTCTGGTTCTGGTTCTTCTGCCCTTTCCCCCTTGGCCACTCCCTGGGAGGAGGGACAGGCCCGCCGGCTTGGGGCGAAGTACTTCCCCCGCTATTTGGTCTGTTCTCGAACCGATGGGGGGACGTTCGCCACCTCCAAGCCCATGTTCTTTGTTCAGCACATCGAGGACATCTTCGGGGAAATCGAGGCTCTCAGTAAGATGCGTTCGGGGTCCATTCTTATAAAGACCACCTCCGCCACACAGTCGGCGGCGCTCCAGGCGTGCGACCGACTAGGGGACATCCCAGTGTCCATTGTCCCGCATCTGGCACTAAATAGGACGCAGGGGGTTATTTTTCATCGGGACCTCCTGCTGCAATCTGATGAGGAGCTCAGGGCCAACCTGGAGCGCCGAGGCGTGCATTTCGTCTGGCGAGTCCAGCGCGGCCCCAAAGACTGTCGCATCGACACCGGGGCCTTTATCCTCGCCTTCGAGGGGGACCTTCTCCCGGAGAAGGTAAAGGTGATGTGCTACCGGTGCGACGTGCGACCTTACGTCCCGCCTCCTACGCGCTGTTTTCGGTGTTTGCGCTTTGTGCACATGTCGTCACGGTGTGAGGCTGAGCCCCTTTGTGGCAATTGTGGACGTCCTCTTCGTGAGGAACATACATGCACCCCACCACCTCGGTGCGTTAATTGTCCTGGCATCCACTCGCCTAGATCCTTAGACTGCCCCGCGTATCAGAAGGAGAAGAAGATTCAAGAACTCAAAACTTTGGATCGCCTCTCTTATTCTGAGGCGAGGAAGAAGTATGACCGCCTCCATCCCGTGACGTTGACCACTTCGTTTGCCTCAGTTGTGTCCACTCCTTCCACGGTATCCTCACCCCTATCCTGTCCCCCCTCCGCCTCCTCCCCCCATCCGGGGTCTATGCCTCTGCCTCCCAAATCCCTCCCTTCCAAATCCTCCTCCCCCGTGGCCCCTGCCCCTTCTGCCCCATGGGCCACCCTTCCTCCTCCTCCTCCCCCCCCCCCCGTCGCCTGAGAAGCGATCCTCTTCTCAGGCATCCATCGGGGAAACGTTCCGGACCCCAGCTTCCGAGGTCCGGCGTTCCAAAACGGACCCCGCGCGTGAGGACCTTTTTCGGGTCCAGCCCACCATCCCTGTGCCTCCTTGGACTTCCAAGAAGGCCTCCAAGAAGAAGTCTCTATCCCCCTCTCCACCCCGGCGCGTTTCGTCTGATGCTCCATCCATGAGTCGGTGCTCCCGGCCGTCCTCAGTTTCGCCGGGACACTCTGCTGCCAGGCGCTCAGCTGGCCTCTTGTCGGCAAATGATGCTGCCCCTCCTACACAACCCGGGACAGCGGCCGCAGCTGGCGACGACTTGATGGAACAGGATCCGCCTCCCGCCGGTTGTAGCGTTGTTCCCTCGAAACCTGGCCCTCCGCGGCCGTCGAGGTGACCAGCTCTTCCCCCGTCTCGTTCCCCCTCTTTTTTGACTAGCGATGGCCTTGTTACATTGGAACATAAGAGGTATTCGATCTAATCGGGAGGAATTACAACTGCTCCTCCGCCTGCACTGTCCGCTCGTCCTTGGTCTCCAGGGAACCGAACCAAGTTGCGCCCGACTGACCGTATTGCCTTTACCCACTATACCTCGGAGCGGTTTGACCTCACCACTGTGGACGGTATCCCAGCTCATGGTGGGGTCATGTTGCTCGTTCGGGACGATGTCTATTGCCATCCCATCCCATTGACCACCCCACTCCAAGCAATAGCTGTCCGTATTACTCTTTCTGCTTTTACTTTTTCAGTTTGTACCATCTACACTCCATCGTCATCCGCTGTTAGTCGGGCTGACATCCCATTGACCACCCCACTCCAAGCAATAGCTGTCCGTATTACTCTTTCTGCTTTTACTTTTTCAGTTTGTACCATCTACACTCCATCGTCATCCGCTGTTAGTCGGGCTGACATGATGCACCTGATTGTTCAGCTTCCCCCGCCGTTTTTATTGTTTGGCGACTTCAATGCCCATCATCCCCTTTGGGGCTCTCCTGCATCCTGTCAAAGAGGCTCACTCTTGGCGGATGTCTTCAACCATCTCAATCTTGTCTGCCTCAATACTGGCGCCCCGACTTTCCTCTCGGACTCTACTCATACCTACTCCCACTTGGACCTCTCGATCTGTTCTACCACTCTTGCCCGTCGGTTCGAGTGGTATGTCCTTTCTGACACCTATTCGAGCGACCACTTCCCCTGTGTCGTTCGTCTCCTGCACCACACCCCATCCCCACGTCCTTCGAGCTGGAACATACCGAAATCTGACTGGGGGCTTTACTCCTCCCTGGCGACCTTTCCGGACCACGATTTTCTCAGTTGTGACAGTCAGGTCGAATACCTCACGGCTGTTATCATCAATGCTGCCGAACGTTCCATTCCTCGTACTACCTCTTCTTCACGTCGCGTTTCCGTCCCCTGGTGGAACGAGGCTTGTAGAGACGCTATCCGTGCTCGACGACGTGCTTTACGCACGTTTCGCCGCCATCCTACGTTGGCGAATTGTACTGCATACAAACGACTCCGAGCGCAATGCCGTAGAGTCATCAAAGACAGCAAAAAAGCTTGTTGGGCCTCTTTCACCAGCTCCTTTAACAGTTTTACTCCCTCTTCTGTCGTATGGGGTGGCCTGCGCCGGCTGTCGGGCATTAAGGCCCACTCCTCGGTACCTGGCCTGACCTCAGGTAATGAGGTCCTCGTTGATCCTGTGGCTGTCTCCAACGCCTTCGGCCGGTTTTTCGCGGAGGTTTCAAGCTCCGCCCATTACCACCCTGCCTTCCTTCCCAGGAAAGAGGCAGAAGAGGCTCGGCGACCTTCCTTCCACTCTCTGAATCTGGAAACTTATAATGCCCCCTTTACTATGCGGGAACTCTAACGTGCGCTTGCACTGTCCCGGTCCTCTGCTCTGGGGCCAGATGCCATTCACGTTCAGATGCTGGCACACATTTCTCCGGCGGGCAAAAGCTTCCTTCTTCGTACCTACAATCGCGTCTGGACCGAAGGTCAGGTCCCCATGCGTTGGCGTGACGCTGTCGTTGTTCCTATACCCAAACCCGGGAAGGATAGACACCTTCCTTCTAGTTACGGCCCCATTTCTCTTACAAGCTGTGTCTGTAAGGTGATGGAGCGCATGGTTCATGTTCGGTTAGTCTGGATTCTTGAATCTCGACGGCTACTTACCAATGTCCAATGCGGCTTTCGTCACCGCCGCTCCGCTGTTGACCACCTTGTGACCTTGTCGACATTCATCATGAACAACTTTTTGCGAAGGCGCCAAACGGTAGCCGTGTTCTTCGATTTGGAGAAGGCTTATGATACCTGTTGGAGAGGAGGTATCCTCCGCACTATGCACAGGTGGGGCCTACGCGGTCGCCTGCTCCTTTTTATTGATTCCTTTTTAACGGATCGAAAGTTTAGGGTACGTGTGGGTTCCGTATTGTCCGACGTCTTCCTCCAGGAGAACGGAGTGCCTCAGGGCTCCGTCTTGAGCGTAGCCCTTTTTGCCATCGCGATCGATCCAATTATGGATTGCATTCCACCTAATGTCTCAGGCTCTCTCTTTGTCGATGACTTCGCGATCTACTGCAGTGCCCAGAGAACATGCCTCCTGGAGCGCTGCCTTCAGCATTGTCTAGACAGCCTATACTCATGGAGCGTGGCAAATGGCTTCCGGTTCTCTGAAGAGAAGACGGTTTGTATCAACTTTTGGCGATATAAAGCGTTCCTTCCGCCATCCTTACATCTCGGTCCCGTTGTTCTCCCATTCGTGGAAACAACTAAGTTTCTAGGGCTCACGTTGGACAAGAAACTTCGTTGGTCTCCGCATGTCTCTTATTTGGCGGCCTGTTGTACACGTTCCCTTAATGTCCTCAGAGTTCTTAGTGGTTCATCTTGGGGAGCGGATCGCACTGTCCTGCTTCGCTTGTATCGGTCCATAGTCCGATCGAAGCTGGATTATGGGAGCTTCGTCTACTCGTCTGCTCGGCCATCCCTCTTACGCCGTCTCAACTCCATCCACCATCGGGGGTTACGTCTTGCGACCGGAGCCTTCTACACTAGTCCTGTCGAGAGTCTTTATGCTGAAGCTGCGGAATTACCATTGACCTACCGGCGCGTCGTACTGCTGTGTCGGTATGCCTGCCGGCTGTTGTCTATGCCCGACCACCCCTCTTACCAATCCTTCTTCGCCGATTCTCTCGACAGTCAGTACGGGTTGTATGTGTCTGCCCTGCTGCCCCCCGGAGTCCGCTTCCGTCGCCTGCTTCGACAATTGGATTTTGCCCTCCCTACCACCTTCAGAGAGGGTGAGAGCCCGACACCACCTTGGCTCCAGGCTCCGGTTCATATTTATCTCGACCTCAGCTCACTCCCGAAGGAGGGTACTCCGGCTGCAGTGTATTGCTCAGGGTTTGTCGAACTTCGTGCTCGACTTGCCGGTCACACCTTTATTTACACCGATGGCTCCAAAACTGACGATGGTGTCGGCTGTGCCTTTGTCGTCGGGGCCGCCACCTTTAAATACCGGCTCCTCGACCAATGTTCCAGCTTTACGGCCGAGCTTTTTGCTCTCCATCAGGCCGTTCAGTATGCCCGCCGCCACCTCCATTCATCGTATGTACTCTGCTCTGACTCACTCAGTGCTCTTCAGAGCCTTGGAGCTCCCTATCTGGTCCATCCCATGGTTCAACGGATACAGCAGTCCCTCCATTCTTTCGCTGATAATGGTTCTCCTGTCAGCTTTCTGTGGGTTCCCGTACATGTAGGAGTGCCTGGGAATGAGGCTGCAGATGCTGCAGCCAAGGCTGCAGTCCTCCTGCCTTGGCCAGCCTCCCATTGTGTCCCGTCATCTGACGTTCGTGGGGTTGTTTGTAAGAGGCTTGTGTCGTTGTGGTGGGATGCTTGGTCATCCCTCCAAGGAAACAGGCTCCGGGCAGTAAAACCGCTCCCAACTGCTTGGACAACCTCCTCCCGACTATCTCGGCGAGAAGAGGTCCTTCTGACCTGGTTGCGGATTTGGCATTGCCGGTTTAGCCACCGCTACCTGCTCTCCGGTGACCCAGCCCCGTAGTGCCCTTGCGGTCAGGCATTAACAGTGCGCCATGTTTTATTGTCGTGTCCCCGCTTTAGTTAATCTCGTGTTGTCCTGTCCCTGCCATCTACTTTACCGGATATTTTAGCTGATGACGCTCGAGCAGCTGCTCGTGTTCTGCGTTTTATAACTTTGACTGGCTTGTCCAAAGACATCTAACTTTTCACTTATTTTATCTGCATCTTTGTCAGGCCTTTCTGGTGTGTCCCCCTCCCCTTGAGCTTTACTAGATTCCATGTGCTCTAACAACAGTGACTGGGCGCTAATGACCTCAGTAGTTGAGCGCCCTTAAACCCCACCAAAAAAAAAAAAATCCAAGGACGCTATAGAGCCTTAAAATTATAAGCGCTGGAGCCTGTACATTGTTGTTGTGGTCTTCAGTCCAGAGTCTGGTTTGATGCAGCTCTCCATGCTACTCTATCCTGTGCAAGCTTCATCATCTCCCAGTACCTACTGCAACCTACATCCTTCTGAATCTGTGTAGTGTATTCATCTCGTGGGCTCCCTCTACGATTTTTACCCTCTGCGCTGCCCCCCAATACTAAATTGGTGATCCCTTGATGCCTCAGAATATGTCCTACCAGCCGATCCCTTCTTCTAGTCAAGTTGTGCCACAAATTTCTCTTCTCCCCAGTTTTAGTTAATACGTCCTCATTAGTTACGTGATCTACCCATCTAACCTTCAGCATTCTTTTGTAGCACCACATTTCGAAAGCTTCTATTCTCTTTTTGTCTAAACTATTGATCGTCCACGTTTCACTTCCATACATGGCTACACTCCATACAAATACTTTCAGCAACGACTTCCTGACACTTAAATCTATACTCGATTTTAACAAATTTCTCTTCTTCAGAAACGCTTTCCTTGCCATTGCCAGTCTACATTTTATACCCTCTCTACTTCGACCATCATCAGTTATTTTGCTCCCCAAATAGCAAAACTCATCTACTACTTTAAGCGTCTCATTTCCAAATCTAATTCCCTCAGCATCACCCGATTTAATTCGACTACATTCCATTATCCTCGTTTTGCTTTTGTTGATGTTCATCTTATATCCCCCTTTCAAGACACTGTCCATACCGTTCAGCTGCTCTTCCAGATCCTTTGCTGTCTCTGACAGAATTACAATGTCATCGGCAAACCTTAAAGTTTTTATTTCTTCTCTATGGATTTTAATTTCTACTCCAAACTTTTCTTTTGTTTCCTTTAGTGCTTGCTCAATATACAGATTGAATAACATCGGGGATAGGCTACAACCCTGTCTCACTCCCTTCCCAACCATTGCTTCCCTTTTATGCCCCTCGACTTTTATAACTGCCATTTGGTTTCTGTGCAAAATGTAAATAGCTTTTCGCTCCTTGTATTTTACCCCTGCCACCGTCAGAATTTGAAAGAAAGTATTCCAGTCAACATTGTCAAAAGCTTTCTCGAAGTCTACAAATGCTATAAACGTATGTTTGCCTTTCCTTAATCTATTTTCTAAGATAAGTCGTAGGGTCAGTATTGCCTCTCGTGAGCCTGTATATGTATGTATATATACAGGGTGATTCCTTTATTGATGATAGAAACTTTCAAGGACAATGAATAAATGTAGCAATTTGAGGTAAGAGTCCCTGTACCGGACACGAAAGAGTGTGAAGTTATAAGGCAACTTTCAGAGGTGGTGGTATGGACCAACACAAGAAAAAATGTCCAGTAAACATTGTTCTCTGCAATGCTTCCATGTTCACTGCACATTTTTTCCTTGCTCTGGTCCATACTACCGCTTCTGAGAGTTGCATACCCAACATTGTTAGCAGCAACAGCACCGATACATGTATTCCACTGTCAGAAGAATCAGAACTTTCGACTCGTTCGTTTCCGAACAAGGGACCCTTACCTCAGATTGATACGTTTATCAATCTCCTTCATCCTTGAAAGCTTAAAACATAAATAACATAATCATTCTATGCATACGTTTACAGGTGCCGGTGCCTACAATTTTTACGCTCTGTAGCGTCGTTGGATGAAGTTCTTATTCCAAATATTGTCTACTCATTCCCCTTTACAATTTCTAGAAGTTTGTAACGGAAATTTCGAACACACTGTATGCTTGGTTAGGATTGGCCCAGTGGATGTGATATGCTCTGACTTCCCCAACTGGGAAAGCAACACTGTCGGCTCGTTACTGAGAAGAATGAACCTTCAGCTCTCATCGTGTTGTGATTGTTAGTAACAGAATAAATGCGTCTTGTCAATAGTTGACCATTGACATTGGCCAGGAACTAGTCTGATATGGATCTAAACTTATTTAGGGAAACCTCTGATAACTTGAATCAGGAAGACCGTGCAGGGATTTTAACCCCATCTCTTTCCCTTTTACCAATTCAGTATCTTAAACATTGCACGACTAGGATAAGTGGCAGTCACCGAAAAGGAAGGGATAAAAAGTCTGTAGTTTGAAGCGTGTATAGTAAAAACCACCAAGCAACTTACTTTTCAAGCACGCAAAACGATGCTTAACGTGGCGCTGTTTCGTATGTGGGGTGGGGGCAGGGAGGGTTGGGTCGGTAAGACCCAGTGGTGGACGAGGTCTCTCTCTCTCTCTCTCTCTCTCTCTCTCTCTCTCTCTCTCCCTGAAGCTCTCGTCTGCTCTCTGATCTGCAGACAGCCTCGACGACACACTTTCATCTGTCATCCACTTACTTCTCATCTGTGGCATCAATATTGCTTTCGTTGCCTCGACAACTCCTGCTTCGATAAGATTTTTGGCTGATGTCACTAATTCCAGACGAATTATACCATAATCGTATGGACGATGGGCTAAGGACTTCACTGTTCAGTCGCTCAACCACCTAATCAACCAACAATCGTATGTAGGACGCTCGACAGCAACCGAAAGTGAAAATCTCATTCAGAGTTTCCGAAAACAAACACGTAGATTAACAAGGAATCGAAACAAACCATTAGATTACTAGTGTTCACATACTCCTGACATACCGAGCTGCATGCTGTAAAACACAAATGTCCGAAACAGTCTATACCCTTAGTTATATCCATTAGGCTACTTAAAAAGTATTTGCCAAACGAGGCTGTTCTCGGTAATAGATTTTGTTCCGTGTTGTCAGTACTCTCTGGAATACAACCCACAGTATACGATAAATTATACGAATGGTAACAGTGACAAACTTAATATTACATTCCAAGAAGGGAGTGAGCTGCACATATCAGTTGCTGCTTCCTAAACATTACGAAACTTTCTGCCGCCATTTTTAATCGGTAAAGCACACGACGAAAGGTCATGCAACACTCAGTGCTACAGCTAATGTTGTAAACATGTCACGGCTAATATGCTTCTTTACTTTACTGGGTGAAAATTATAGTCGAGCTTTGGTCCATTAACATTTTAACCGCTTTTGCTCGCAACAGCCACGTTTACGCACGTACTTAACGATCTCGTTTGTGTCCTGTGGTTGCAGCACTTGGACATATTAATAGGCCGTGGGGTTTAGCAAGCTTTAAAGACTATCATTTCGTTATCTCAGTTGCGTGAACTTAATGATGTAAATGAAAGGTGATTCACGCAGTGAGGCATGCTTAGGTGCGTGGCTTGTGTCACGTCGCTGACAAATGACGGAGGCAAGCACACTGGTTTTCGATACGTCGTCAGCCTGTTACGTCACTCGTGCTTGGTCTACAGTCAAGCTATTAATGCGTTTTCTGCACTCACTGTACAGACGGAAGTGTCTTCTTTGTGGATCAAAAGCTAATTGATCCTAGTTGTCGTTTACGTATAGTTTTTATTTTTTTTATTTTTAGATACATCGAGCCCAGGATGAACTTCCTGTAGTAACCGCAATTGACTGATCAAAGTAAAATTCTTTTTTTTATTTATTTTTTCCTTAATCGTACGTTTCAGAACTGATAGCAGAAAAGCTCTCGATTATTCACTGTAACCGCGGCTAATCCGCTATTAAAGTACGTCTTGTACCATTACAATAAGACAACACATTCTTGCTTGGTTTATAACCACGCGCACTGTGCTCTGCCTCGGAAGCTAAAGTCTTTGTTGCTAGACATTTCCAAAACAACCTGGGTTCGTCCTAATTGTATACTTGCTCCAGTTCTAAATTTTCTCGTTCAATAAACTTCTGGAAATCCTTACAAAAGTCTCAAGCAGTATTTATTACCCCTTATTAGCTTTTCGCCGTGGAATGCAATCTCCCGGGTACCATGGCGTTGTTTAGATCTTGTTAACCAGCCGAAAGATAAATTTAAAATCTCCTTCAATCCCAAAGGTTTTGTAGAAAAACTGATCCTCTTTGGCGGTTACTGGGCCAGATACTTCTGTACCCTCTGCTCTTTTCTGCTGAAACCATTGCAACATGGCTTTATTCAGTTATGCGTACACTGCCATTTTCATAGCCTTCCGCTTTGACATACCTTTCGATGAGTCACAATTGCTAGGAAATAGAATTATTTCGTCTTTGTTTAATCCGCTAGTTTATGGTAATTACTACTAAGCGCATCACCATTTGAAGATCGGGTACTTCAGTGAATGCTGCCGATGACGGATAAAAATGGAAACACACCACGTCAAAAACAATCACGCACACTGTTTAATTAGTGCAAACATTTTTGTGTCCGGACAAGATGTGAAGAAAGCGTAAGATCCAGCTGCATCTGAAGATGCTGTAGTATGTAAAGGACGTTGTAGCACCAAAATGAGCAGGCTCTTAACTGCACTTTCACGTTTTAGACAGTTGTGAAACGATTTGAACTTATTAAACAGTATGTATTATTGTTTTTGATAAATTTTCTTTGTAATGACTGGCGAGGTTTTAATTAGCAGACATCAAAGTGTATCAAGACATCAAAGAATAACAGACATTACAGGATATACACTTTGTGATCAAAAGTATCCGGACACCCCCAAAAATATAAGTTTTTCATATTAGGTGCACTGTGCTGCCACCTACTGCCAGCTACACCGTATCAGCGACCTCAGTAGTCATTAGAGATCGTGAGAGAGCAGAATGGGGCGCTCCGCGGAACTCACGGACTTTGAATGTGGTCAGGTGATTGGGTGTCACTTGTGTCATACGTCTGTACGCGAGATTTCCACACTCCTAAACATCCCTAGGTCCACTGTTTCCCATGTGATAGTGAGTGGAAACGTGAAGGGACACGTACAACACAAAAGCGTACAGGCCGACGTCGTCTGCTGACTGACAGAGACCGCCGACATTTGAAGAGGGTCGTAATGTGTAATAGGCAGACATCTATCCAGACCATAACACAGGAATTCCAAACTGCATCAGGATCCACTGCTAGTACTATGAGAGTTAGGCAGGAGGTGAGAAAACTTGGACTTCATGGTCGAGCGGCTGTTCGTAAGTCAAACATCACGCCGGTAAATACCAAAAGACGCCTCGCTTGGTGTAAGGAGCATAAACATTGGACAATTGAACAGTAGATAAACGTTGTGTGGACTGATGAATCACGGTACACAATGTGGCGATCCGATGGCATGGTGCGGGTATGGCGATTTCCCGGTGAACGTCATCTGCCAGGGTGTGTAGTGCCAAAAGTAAAATTGTGTTATGGTGTGGTCGTGTTTTTCATGGAGGGGGCTTGCAGCCCTTGTTGTTTATCGTAGCACTATCACAGCATAGGCTTACATTGATGTTTTAAGCGCCTTCTTGCTTCCCACTGTTGAAGAGCAATTCGGGGATGGCGATTGCATCTTTCAACACGATCGAGCACCTGTTCATAGTGCATGGCCTGTGGTGGAGTGGTTACACGACAATGACATCCCTGTAATGGACTGGCCTGTACAGAGTCCTGGCCTGAATCCTATAGAACAGCTTTGGGGTGTTTTGGAACGCCTACTTCGTGCCAGGCCTCACCGACCGACATCGATACCTCTCCTCAGTGCAGCACTCCGTGAAGAATGGGCTGCCATTCCGCAAGAAACCTTCGAGCATCTGATTGCACGTATGCCTGCGAGAGTTGAAGCTGTGATCAGGCCTAAGGATGAGCTAACACCATATTGAATTCCAGTATTACCGATGGAGGGCGCCACGAACTTGTAAGACATTTTCAGCCAGGTGTCCGGGTACTTTTGATCACATGGTGTATGCCGTTAAAAAATCTAATCAGTAATGTAGATGAAACTACTGTGGACATGAAGTAATGCACATGGTTTGGCTGCTCCTCTGAACCCCAAGTGCACATCTCCCTCCCTCCCCTCTCCTCCCTCCCTCCCTCCCCCTCCCCCCTCTCCCCCCTTCCCCCTACCCCTCTCCTCCCTCCCCCCTCTCCTCCCTCCCCCTCTCCTCCTCCCCCTCTCCTCCTCCCTCTCTCTCTGACTTACCACCAGACATTTTAAGGATGTTGTTAAATATATGCGGGCTTGTATCTGTTTCTCATGTAACTCTGGTAACTCTGATCCTCAACTGGTCTGTTTGCTAGCGAGGCACGCTTAAGTGAAAAGTTGTATTTTCCTCTCGCTAGTAGTGGAACCACGCCTACGACCTGAGAATATCCGTTGCGCATCATATAATGAAATGAATTATCGACACCATACACTGTGTAGCAAAACCTGATATATTTGCCTAACTCGTCACAGTCAGTTAAAGAGACTACTTCAGACAGCGGGGAGTTGATACCTATATCGAATGGCGCTGACAAAAAACTTATGCGTCAGGCGCTGCATCACAGTGGTCAAGATACTGCACTCGTATTAGACAGTAGATCTCTCAATCTACATCTACATCATTACTCTACTATTCACAATAAAGTGCCTGGCAGATGGTTCAATGAACAACCTTCAAGCTGTCTCTCTAACGTTCCACTCTCGAACGGCGCGCGGGAAGAACGAGCACTTAAAGTTTTCTGTACGAGCCCTGATTTCTCGTATTTTATCGTAATGATCGTTTCTCCTTATGTAGGTGGGTGCCAACAGAATGTTTTCGCAATCGGAAGAGAAAACTGGTGATTGAAATTTCGTGAGAAGATCCCGTCGCAACGAAACGCCTTTATTTTAATGATTGCCACTCCAATTCACGTATCATGTCTGTGGCACTATCTCCCCTATTTCGTGATAATACAAAACGTGCCGCACTTCTTTGAACTTTTTCGATGTCATCCGTCATTCCCACCAGATGCGGATCCCACACAGCACAGCAATACTACAGAAAAGTGCGGACAAGTGTGGTGTAAGCAGTCTCTTTAGTAGACCTGTTCCACCTTCTAAGGGTTCTGCCAATGAGTCGCAGTCTTTAGTTTGCTCTACCCACAACATTATCTATGTGATCGTTCCATTTTAGGTTATTTGCAATTGTAATCCCTAAGTCCTTACCGAGCGAGGTGGCGCAGTGGTTAGACACTGGACTCGCATTCGGGAGGACGACGGTTCAATCCCGCGTCCGGCCATCCTGATTTAGGTTTTCCGTGATTTCCCTAAATCGCTCCAGGCAAATGCCGGGATGGTTCCTTTCAAAGGGCACGGCCGACTTCCTTCCCCGTGCTTACCTAATCCGATGAGACCGATGACCTCGCTGTCTGGTCTCCTTCCCCACACCAACCAACCAACCAACCCTAAGTCCTTAGTTGAATTTACGGCCTTCAGTTCTGCGTGACTTATCGCGTAATCGAAATTTGGCGGATTTCTTTTAGTACTCATGTGAATAACTTCACACATTTCTTTATTCAGGGTCAATTGCCACTTTTCACGCCATACAGATATCTTATATAAATCATTTTGAAATTAGTTTTGGTCATCTGATGACTTTACAAGACGGTAAATGACGGCATCATCTGCAAATAATCTAAGAGGGCTATTCGGATTGTCTCGTATGTCGTTAATATAGATCAGGAACAATAGAGGACCTAAACACTTCCTTGGGTAACGCCGGATATTACTCCTGTTTTACTCCATAACTTTCCGTCTATTACTACGAAGTGTGACCTTTCTGAGAAGAAATCACGAATCCAGTCGCACAATTGAGGCGTTATTCCATAGGCACGCAGTTTTGTTAGAAGACACTTATGAGGAACGGTGTCGAAAGACTTCTGGAAATCTAAAAATATGGAATCAATTTAACATCCTCTGTCGATAGCACTCATTGCGTCATGAGTGTAAAGAACAACATAAGAACGATGTTTCCTGAATCCGTGCTGACTATGTGTCAATAGATCGTTTTCTTCGCGGTAATTAATAATGTTCGAACACAGTATAAGTTCCATGGGCCTGTAATTTAGCGCATTTATCCTATTTCCCTTTTTGGGTATTGGTGTGACTTGATCAGTTTTCCAGTCTTTAGGTACGGATCTTTCTGTGAGCGAGCGGTTGTATATAATTGCTAAATATGGAGCTATTGCATCAGCATACTCTGAAAGGAACCTGACAATGCTGTCATTCTGATTTAGGTTCTCTGTAATTTCCCAAGAGACTTAAGAAATATGCGTCCATGCTTTGTTGTACCAGTCTCACTTAGTTCCTTGTGCCGTCCGAGGTATTGAGAGGTCTCTTACGACCACGATAGTCAGAAGGATTAAACCGTTACAAAAATGGAAAGATTCTGTGCACTGGTTCCTAGGAAACTAAAACAGGCAGTTATGTTGTACATCGCTGCAATGTCCTTCATACTTATAAATGATAATTTGCAATAATAATCATTTGCTACCCTTTTCTTCATTGTTATATTTAAGCACGCACATAACAATGGTGCGTTTCTCTTTTATCCATTATGATATTGTTTGCAACATACAACTGTTGAAACTTATTTAATTAAAACTACTGAAAGTACTCTCCAACCCCTTTCCCCCATCATTCATCTTGTAATATCTTCTAGTTAATACTAATATCACTACCATTAATAGGCCGGCCGGGGTGGCCGAGCGGTTCTAGGCGCTACAGTCTGGAACCACGCGACTGCTATGGTCGCAGGTTCGAATCCTGCCTCGGGCATGGATGTGTGTGATGTCCTTAGGTTAGTTAGGTTTAAGTAGTTCTAAGTCTAGGGGACTGATGACCTCAGAAGTTAAGTCCCATAGTGCTCAGAGCAATTTGAGCCACCATTAATAGCACGATTACGACCGTTAAGACTTTCACTTGCCTTGTTTCCCATGAGTTTACTGCTTAAAGGCTACAATTTCGTTACAGAGATTGACTGTGACGTTAAATAGTAGGGCACAGCAGGTTCTAGACGACATTGACCCCATTTTCAGGGTCATTGATAAGATGAGAGGATGATAAGATATGGTGTCAGGCTACTCTTCACCTTGAGAGGTGGATATTATGTTACGTCTAAGGCAACTATATGAGGTATATTCAAGGTCACCCACCTCCCCCTCCCTCCTAAGTCAGGGTACACAGCTGAGGCACTGTCGGTATAAGATAGCCATGAAATTGACTATTGGGTCACACATCCTGCCCACGCATCTCTACCCTTTCCCTTCCACCCTGAACCAACAAGATTCAAGCTGCTGCTCCTCCTCCCCCTTCTCCTCCTCCTCCCCCTCCTCCCTCCCTCTTTCTTTATAACTAAAGCAACAGCATAGGTGATGCCAGTCTGTTTCTGTGCGCCATATGGAGCGTATCCGGTTTGTTTGGGATAATGGTGTGGATATTTGTTGTAAATAATAATAACAAATTATTTTTATATTATTCCAATGTGAGTTTCGTCCCCCTGCTGTCGGTGTCGCATCAACAACACATCGCATCATGTAAAAGAAAACTATTGCTACTTCAGAGGCCAACATTAAATACATGTTCTAACGGATCAAGTGCCTGGAGACAGTTTTCATCCTACAGGTGTGTACATAATGACTGTGCTGAGATTTTGTTTTAAAAAATCCGATAGTGAAATGGGTATACTGTATAGCGTTTACAGTGCATTGGATATCCCATTGTGAAGTTAGCAAGTAATACTGTGTGTATAAAGTAAATTTATCTGTATGTTTGTTATAACAAATACCCATACCCTGCACTGATCCTCTCAATACAGAGCACATGCTTTGAATGGAGAGCAGCAACATACGTGTCATAAATAATTCGGATTGTACGGATACTTTTGAGCACAGGCTGCATTGTGATTGGTGGAGAATGTCGTGTTATTGACGTGACATGCCGTGTCCTTTCAGCGCTGCGTTATATCGATAACGTGAAATTCTCAGCCAATCACAGTGCAGTCTGTGCTCAAAAGTATCCGTACAATATGAATTATTTATCACTCATGTGCTACTGGTCTCCATTCAAAGTATGTGCTCTGTAGTGTGAGGATAAGGGCGGGGTGTGGGTATTTGTTATACATACAGATATAATTTATGTACACAGTATTACCTGCTAACTCCACTGTGGGATGTCTAATACATTGTATAAACTACACTGTTTACCCATTTCGCTATTGGATTTTTTTAAACAAAATCCCAGCAAAGACATAACGTACACAGCCCTAGGGTGATAATTGTCTCCAGGCACTAGACCCATTAGAATGTGTGTAACGTTGGTCTATGATGTAGCATTAGGTTTCTTTTGCAGTTTCCTCTAAACTGTTTCCAGCACTTCCTGCTAAAATTTTTCCGATGTACCTTTTGCTGCTGCAGTATGATCCACTTGTAGTGGAATATAGTAGCTTCGTCTTGACATCGTGTCTCTAGAATGCACGGTCTTTCCACTATGTATGCATGGTGTCGTCTACTCTCATATATTTAATCTTTAATGCAATGACTTAAACCCCCTCTCTACTGAATATTCTAATTACTCCCTCTGTAGAATGCTTTTTTCCAGGTGTGTGTGGCACCATTTATCTCCCATATATATCTAATGCTTACACCACAAATTCTGAGCACTCCCTCTGTATAAATACAGATGCCCTGTATTGCAAATCTGTATGTGGAATTTTCAAATTTTTTTTCTGTTTTTCCACTTTTTCCATTCTTCAGTGTTTTTTCACAATTTTTCCATTTTCTGCATTTTCCCATATGTTTCTACATTTTTCCATGTTCTGTATGTAAATGTACAAGAATATATATATGCCCCTATTGCATACTCACCCAAGTTTCTTTTTATCCAATAGTGATTTAGATCCCTCCACCCAGCCAAAGTATCTACAAACTGTAAATCTTCCAAATTTCAACCCGCATAGTACTAAAACTAAAACCGAAGCTTACATACGGTGAAACGCGTAGATTGGGTGGGGGAGAGAGAGAGAGAGAGAGAGAGAGAGAGAGAGAGAGAGAGAGAGAGAGAGAGAGAGAGAGAGAGAGAGAGGGGGGGGGGGGGAGGGGGGGGGGGGAGTTAAGCTACTTTATTTCGTATGTTGGTTTGTCACATGACTTCCCACTCTCTACCACTCAAACCTGTTGTGGGTGTATCCACTTGTGGACATTACCCCGGACCTAATGCTGGTGAATCCACCTTCAAATGCTACCTTGTCCCTATTATAAGATGGATCCACAGTTGGATGCTACCCCAGATTTAACATGGGTGGATCCATCTTTGGATGCTACCCTGGATGTAACACTGATGGATCCACGCTGAACAACATCCTGCGTGTAATGTTATCTGGGTCCATCTTTGGATACTGTCCCGGGTGTAATGCTAGTGCAGCCACCTTTGGACATTACCTCAAACTTAACATGGTGGAACCATCCTTTAAATTCTTATGTTACATACATCCTGGATCTAACCTTTGATAGCTGTAGTTGATCAGTAGCCAAACATTATGTCCATAGTTCCATCTTGTATCTCTGGAGTATATACTAAGTTTTGACAGCCTTAGTTGCACTATATTGTGTGTTATTAATATTCAAGATAGTGTAAATGGATGTCATTGTTGTTATATGGTCATGGTGTGATATTTGGTAAGGATCAGTGGGCACAAAGCTGTATTTAAAAGACGGCCAAAGTCAGCACTCGACCTCCATAGCAATCCATAAGTGACTGAGAAGACTTGAAGGCCCTCACAGAAGTTTTTTACGGTCCCATGAAATCTATACGCGGCCGTGTGTGCAAGTCACATGACCAAGCATTTGTGACCTTGGCGATGTGTTGAATCCGATTCACATTAAATTGCAGGTAACGAGGGTTATTTCCTTGCCAATTAGTGCGATTTCTGCTTAATGATCATTAAATCTGCATCAATTAATGTATCTATGTTGCAATGTTTATTTTTTGGCCCAGAAAAGGGAAGTTGAGACTAGTGTCAGAAAATATTATTCCTGCACCATCTAGAGTAATGGAAAGACTGCTTCCGAAATAGGGGTTTCCACGCACTCTTATATGTATTCACCGTGGTAACGCCGATAAGCAGCGGCCCACGAACAAGAAAACGACCTGGCGCTTAAAGGGTAAGGTTTAAAGACTCATTTTGACCGCCGGTCCGTGTACGGGTCTTGCCCGAGGAGGTATTGTTGACGAAACGTTTAAATGATGAAGCTGGCGAGCGAGGTGTAAGCGTGTTTGGTATTCAGAGCGGCTGACGCGGCACGGCGTCACAGCTGGCGCACAAGTCGTGCCGCCGCCGCCGCCGCCGCCTGCCCCTCGCCACGCACTCTCCCCACCATTTTCTCTCACACGGTTCATTCTGTTCCACTGAACTCTACTTCTCCATCGTTTAGATTTAACTGTGCTGCAAGAAAAGCCCCGAGGGAAGTGGCAGCTCGATGTTCACGGTCGGAAAAAACCATGATTGAATCACTTGTTTTCAACCTACCTTTCCAAAATTATTCCAATAGAGTACCTAGTTGATACATTTGTCGAAGTGGTGGTCGATCCCGGTCCTCACGCATGTCGAAGTGGTGATGTAACGTTTTGTTACGCCATTGTCTGACCACAAAATATAAATGCGATGCTACAGTCTCTGATTCTAGGATTTTTTTCTGGCGCTTTGCACAATTTTCACTACTGGAAATATTTCGTGTGTCTGTGGAAAGAAAAGGTTGCGCTTTGGGTCTCTCTCACACTAATCTGTAGAACCTGCAGTAACTAATGGGATCATCTGGTTGTCGAAGCCTAGTAGAACACTGTTGCTTAAAGTGACGTTTGGGTTTTATGTTCTGTAACGTCTAGGAACACTGCAATGAGATTCCATTCGTACGCCTTCCTTCACTAAAAAGACAGAGTTCGTAACGTGAGAGCGTACTTCTGTGCCAGTGTTGAATAGTTCTCGTTTGACTGGTATAAACATGGGAAACGGTTTGTGTGTGTGTGTGTGTGGGGGGGGGGGGCGAGTAAACAGTAGCCTCCTCCTTTTTTAGGTGTTTGTTTATCACTTTGCTCTTCGACACAACGAAATTCCTTAATGTAAATCAGATACATAATACAATCTTTTTCTAGTTACTGATTTGCAGCTGCTCACTCATTTATGAATTTCTTGTGAACCTCTTTTCATTTAGTTTCTCCTTCAGTTTGGTCCGAAAACCGCTTTTCTTTTTGGTAGCGAACGAAGATCTTATGTGCTAATCATTAATACTTGCCTACTTTCACGAAAGAACGGTATTTTTCGTGTCTCAGATAGTTATTGGCTGAGAAGTTATAAGTAAATATATAAAATCAGCGTTTCAGGTCCCTCTTGCTAAAGAATTTTTATTTATTGACTGCCTGATATCCTGTTACTGTTTGTAATCTATAGATGTTTTTCTTTTCTTGTGGCAAATTTAACCTGCATGACGAGTTCAAATTCTAATCATCAGACGCGTACGTTAAGTTTCACGTCGCTCTAAATTCGGAGGAACCTGTTTTATTTGTATAGTAATATTTCAAACGTAGTACATAGCTTAATACTTTAGGGCGCACTGTTGTTATTTAGTTGTAGCAAAACCTAGTTCTTGTAAAAAAAAGTGATGAGGCCTAGTGCACATTTGAATCTTCCTTGCAGTTGATTGAAGTAGTATACCGGAGTTGTTCTACAAATATGGAGACTAACGTTAAGTTCATCACGTCGAGTCTTTGCTGTTGAGAAAGGAAAGATAAAGGAAACGCTTCGTGATTAGTTCACTTTAACTCCAGGATAATCTTAATGTTATCAGTTCTACTACGCTTCATCTTTGCCATCACATGCAGTAATAATCCGAATATCTCTATGATTGGAAGAAAGATCCAAGCGAGGAAGAGGTTAGGAAAAAGAAACCTTCCCAATTATTAGTAAACTTGAACAGGGAGGGGGCGGGGGATGGCAGTGCGAATATACTAACTATGGAGAAGAGCAGAGTGGAAAACGAAACACAAATTGAAGGAATATTGTTGATTCTTTGCAGTTACAGTGGATCAGGCAGGATTGTAACACACAACCTCGATCTAACGCGCCCCGATCATTAGGGACGAGCAACAGCATAACAACTAGCGTGGGGAAGCAAGTGGCCGAGAGTATACCAAGGAAGACATCCTCGTACTGGCCTGAGTGATTAAAGGCAAACCACGGGAAATCAAAATGTGGTTGGTGAGCTGACATTTGACACATAGTAGGGAGAAGCAGCGGTGAAACCAGGTCCAGCCATCCAGATTTAGTTTTCCCGTAATTTTCCTGTGCTATTTCAGCCGAGCTCTTAACATTTATTCTACAAAGAAGGAGAACTATTATTTAATGATTTAAATAATCAAGATACTGCTCTACCTAGCTTGATTTCACTGTCGACGAAGCGCTAACTGCCGATTTCGGAAAATATCATGACTACCAAATCAGGTCCCAGCTTGGCTCCTCTAAGATGAAAGTGTGATTAGAAACTCTTTAGCTCAACTTCCCTCCGAGATCGGTGTAATAAGTGACTGAGAACAAATTAAGTTTTTTTAAACACAGGAAAATAAATTGACCATAGTTTTAGTGACGGGATTGTCTACGCTGTCGCGTGAAGTGATTAAGGGAAGCAGAGGGAAACCTTTGACTCAAAGATATTAACTCCCTCCCTTCCGAACCAAGAAAAAAAAAATGGCTCTGAGCACTATGGGACTCAACTGCTGAGGTCATTAGTCCCCTAGAACTTAGAACTAGTTAAACCTAACTAACCTAAGGACATCACAAACATCCATGCCCGAGGCAGGATTCGAACCTGCGACCGTAGCGGTCTCGCGGTTCCAGACTGCAGCGCCTTTAACCGCACGGCCACGTCGGCCGGCTCCGAACCAAGAGTTCATTGTCACCATCACTACACCCCTTCTCTTGGTCCGTCATTCGTGCGGTGCAATGAGTGTATGCTGTTGGGAAGCCCTGTTGGGAATTCCAGAAATTACTGACTAGATATAATGCTTCTTTCCGTTCTCGTTCCAGCGAGTGCACGTTTATGTATTCGCATTGATTTAGCGCTCAGTCAGCAGCAGTATTTCCTAATATCGTGACAACGAGTGTCCACCAGTATTAAAATAATATAGGACACAATACTAGGGACATATATTTTCTACATCTCCATAGATACTCTGCAAGCCACCACACGGTGCACGGCGGAGGATACCACGTACCACTACTAGTCTCTTCCTTTCCTCTTCCACTTGAAAATAGAGCGAGAGGGAAAAGATGTCTAAAATCCTCCGTACGAGCGCTAATTTTTCCC
Organism: Schistocerca americana; assembly: GCF_021461395.2. Taxonomy (NCBI): domain Eukaryota; kingdom Metazoa; phylum Arthropoda; class Insecta; order Orthoptera; family Acrididae; genus Schistocerca; species Schistocerca americana. The sequence goes on from NC_060130.1 coordinate 664,093,512, forward strand.
ATCTTAACTTCGTGGTACTTATGCGAAATGTACTTCGGCAGCAGTAGAATCGTTCTACAGTCGGCCGCAAATGCCGGTTCTCTAAATTACCGCAATAGCGCCTCGCGAAAACAGCATCATGTTCCTTCCAGGAATTCCCATTTGAGTTGAGAAAGCTCCTCTGCAATACTTGCGTGGTGATCGTACCTACCGGTATCAAATCTAATTGCACGCATCTGAATTGCTAAGATGTCTTCCTTTAATCCGACCTGATGGGAATCTCAAACACTCGACTATTACCCAAGAATATATCGCACTATCAAAAAAATGGTTCAAATGGCTCTGAGCACTATGGGACTTAACATCTGAGGTCATCAGTCCCGTAGACTTAGAACTACTTAAACCTAACTAACCTAAGGACATCACACACAACCATGCCCGAGGCAGGATTCGAACCTGCGACCGTAGCAGCAGCGCGGTTCCGACTGAAGCGCCTAGAACCACTCGGCCACCGCGGCCGGCTCGTCCCGGGCAGCGTACTGGGTTCTATTACTTAGAAAACCTTCGATCCATCTGGAAACTTAGACTGTGTGCTTAGACTGTGAAGTCTGCTGTGGGGTACGGTGTTAAACGCTTTACGGAAATCTAGGGATATGGAATCTGCCTGTTGCCCTCTATCCATCATTTCTAAGATATCATGTGAGAGAAGAGGGCAAACTGATTTTCGTACAAGCGATGCTTTCGGAAAACGTGGTGATTAATAGGCAGAAACTTTTCTGTCTCAAGGAAATTTGTTACGTTAGAACTCAGAATGCGTTCAAGAATTCTGCAGTAAACCGATGTTAAGAATGCTGGTCCGTAATTAAGAGGGTCCATTCTTCTATCTTTCTTAGACACAGGAGTCACTTACGCTTTTTCCCAGTCGCTTGGGACTTTACACTGGGCAAGAGATTCGCGGTAAATGCAACCTAAGTATGGGGCCAATGCCGCAGCGTACGCTCTGTAAACCCAATTTGGATTACATATGTACCTGGCGACTCACTTGTTTCCGAGTCGCGTGGAGTGGCCGCGTGGTTTGAGGCCCCATGTTACGGATTGCGCGGCCCCTCCCACGGGAGGTTCGAGTCCTTCCTGGGGCGTGTGTGTGTGTGTGTGTGTGTGTGTGTGTGTGTGTGTGTGTGTGTGTGTGTGTGTTCTGAGCATAATTTAGTTTGAGTAGTGTGTAAGTCTGTAAGTCTAGGGACCGATGACCTCAGCGGTTTGGTTCCTTAGGAATTCTCACACATTTGAACTTGTTTTCAACTTTTTCAGATGTCTTTGTACGCCAAGGATGCTATTTCTATATCATCCGTACCGGAATATGGACGACAGTCAAATGACGGTATGTTTGTGCGATCCTCCAGCTTGACTAATTTCTTAGCGTGAAACTTAAAACTGCAGCTCTACTTTTGCTATTTTCTATGCCACCTCCAGACTGGTCGACTCGCATAGTGATTGTATGTATGATCAGAATTTTCTCGGGCTCTCGACAAGATCTTTCGCTAAGGGATGACAGTGGAAATTGTTATATGGTTCGCGCATTGATCTTCTTACGGACGCATGAATACCTACTAACTTCTGCCTGTCAACATTTTCGCGTTCTTTTTTGAACAAATAGTGCGCCAATCTCTGTTTCCTCAGCATTTTCCGAATTTGATTACTAAACTACGGAGGGTCCTTCCCATTATTAATCCACTTATTTGGAACATGCGTCTCAAGAGCACGATTTACAATCGGTTTAAGCTTTGCCCATGATTCCAGCAGGTCCGTCATATTGGAGATAAATGATGTCCATTTCTTGTCCAAGTGGGGTACTAACAAATGGCTTATCTGCTTTTTCTAGCACAAATGCTCTCGTAACCTCCTTGACGGATTTATTAACTTCAGTAACCACCGTCGCTATGTTATCATGATCACTAATTAATGTCTCTCTACGGACGCTGTCAGCCGGCCGGAGGGGCCGTGCGGTTCTAGGCGCTACAGTCTGGAACCGAGCGACCGCTACGGTCGCAGGTTCGAATCCTGCCTCGGGCATGGATGTTTGTGATGTCCTTAGGTTAGTTAGGTTTAATTAGTTCTAAGTTCTAGGCGACTGATGACCTCAGAATTTAAGTCGCATAGTGCTCAGAGCCATTTGGACACTGTCAATAAGCGCAGGCATGTTTGTACCTGCAGGCTGTAAAATATCCCCATTGCATGTGGGCTGTCGAACTAACTGTTCAAGGCAGTTTCTAGAAAACCTGTTCAAAAGTACTTCACAAGACTATCCGTACCACCTGCAGTGAATCCAGAGACGTTTGTCTGCACTCGGCAATTTAAGTCACCTCTAAGAAACACTGCATATCTGGGTATTACCACGCTACTGAGCATAGAATTTCCGTGAATGGTTCTACGACTTTTACTGCGGTATCAGGTGGGCGCTGAAAATAACGGATAATTTAGATCACCTTGGCCTTCTACTCGTGTCCAGATAAATTCGTAGGCTCAATTTCGCCCTCTATAGACGCAGTATTTTTGTCGAAGGCAGTTAACATTTCCCATCCTACGGCCTCGCATCTGTCCTTTCGATATACTTTCCATGCCTAGCTAAATATTTCGGAGCTTACTACTTCGGGTTTCAGCCAGCTCTCAGTTCCGTGAATAATTTGAGAGCGACATCGTTTCTGGAGGGCAGTGAGTTCAGGAACTTCGTTACGAATACTTCGACAATTTACTGTTATAATTTTGACAGTCACGTTGTACGTGATCCGATTTCGCTCTCTGCGTATCGACTGGCGAACGTTCCTCAGAGAACCTCAAACTACGCCTAGCCCAAAAAAAAAAAAAAAAAAAAAAAAAAAAAAGGCCATGCGCACGCCCCAAGCACACCACTGCCCGATTAGGTGCTTCCTTCATGCATTGCGTCCCTGACGTATCAGGGGAGTCCTACGACACTTCACCAATAACTCAGGTCCATAAATCTGCCGGCCGGAGTGGCCGAGCGGTTCTGGGCGCTACAGTCTGGAACCGCGCGACCGCTACGGTCGCAGGTTCGAATCCTGCCTCGGGCATGGATGTGTGTGATGTCCTTAGGTTAGTTAGGTTTAAGTAGTTCTAAGTTCTAGGGGACTGATGACCTTAGAAGTTAAGTCCCATAGTGCTCAGGGCCATTTGAACCATTTGAACCAACCAGAAATCTGCTACTATGATCGTCACAGAATCTGTGGAGCCCCTGGTTGAGACCCTCCACTCGGCTCCGCACCAAAAGAGCCCGAACGACTCTGGTACGATGCTGCAAACTGTGAGCTCTGCTTGTACCCCGAGAGCGAGGCCAGTTATCTTCACCAGTATCGCCAGTCGCCCGTAGGAACTGAGGATGTTCTCAGAACCCAAGCGACAGGCGTCATTGTTGTCGACATGAGCAACTTGCAGATCTTTGCACCCTGCACTATCGATAGCCGCAGACAGGACGTCCTCCACATATCGCATGAGGCCTCCCGACAGACATATAGTGCACATTGGAATTCCTTCCGGTCCTGAACGCTATTTCCCTAAGGGGCTCCGTAACGCTCCTAACACAGAAGCTCCTGACAACTAATAAATCACTCGCCCCGTGTGCCTGCTCGGACCCTGCTGAAAGAGCGGCCACCTGTCCACTCAGAATGAATGGGCGAGACAGACAAAGTAGTTTAGTGTAAGCTCAAAATTTACGAAAATACAATGATTGTGAGGGGACTGGGAAATCAACTACAGTATGTTTTAAGGAATTGCCCCAGTATTTATCTCGTGTGATTTAGAAAAATGGCAGTAAAATTAAATGGTGAGGAACGGGCCAGTTTCGGAATAAGAGTCCTGTGTCTTAACAACTGTGCCACTTTCGTAGATAAACCAGTTTCAGGTTCGAAGAATATGACAATCACTTTGTATTGCAGTATCAATTCTAACAAATTTCCTGTGAAAATATCAAGGTTGCACATGTGGTATGGAACGTATTTCTAGAATTATCCGTACAAATATGATGCATATACAGGGCTATTACAAATGATTGAAGCGATTTCATAAATTCACTGTAGGTCCATTCATTGACATATGGTCACGACACACTACAGATACGTAGAAAAACTCATAAAGTTTTGTTCGGCTGAAGCCGCACTTCAGGTTTCTGCCGCCAGAGCGCTCGAGAGCGCAGTGAGACAAAATGTCGACAGGAGCCGAGAAAGCGTATGTCGTGCTTGAAATGCACTCACATCAGTCAGTCATAACAGTGCAACGACACTTCAGGACGAAGTTCAACAAAGATCCACCAACTGCTAACTCCACTCTGCGATTGTATGCGCAGTTAAAAGCTTCTGGATGACTCTGTAAGGGGAAATCAACGGGTCGCCCTGTAGTGAGCGAAGAAACGGTTGAACGCGTGCGGGCAAGTTTCACGCGTAGCCCGCGGAAGTCGACGAATAAAGCAAGCAGGGAGCTAAACGTACCACAGCCGACGGTTTGGAAAATCTTACGGAAAAGGCTAAAGCATAAGCCTTACCGTTTACAATTGCTACAAGCCCTGACATCCGATGACAAAGTCAAACGCTTTGAATTTTCGGCGCGGTTGCAACAGCTCATGGAAGAGGATGCGTTCAGTGCGAAACTTGTTTTCAGTGATGAAGTAACATTTTTTCTTAATGGTGAAGTGAACAGACACAATGTGCGAATCTGGGCGGTAGAGAATCCTCACGCATTCGTGCAGCAAATTCGCAATTCACCAAAAGTTAACGTGTTTTGTGCAATCTCACGGTTTAAAGTTTACGGCCCTTTTTCTTCTGCGAAAAAAACGTTACAGGACACGTGTATCTGGACATGCTGGAAAATTGGCTCATGCCACAACTGGAGACCGACAGCGCCGACTTCATCTTTCAACAGGATGGTGCTCCACCGCACTTCCATCATGATGTTCGGCATTTCTTAAACAGGAGATTGGAAAACCGATGGATCGGTCGTGGTGGAGATCATGATCAGCAATTCATGTCATGGCCTCCACGCTCTCCCGACTTAACCCCATGCGATTTCTTTCTGTGGGGTTATGTGAAAGTTTCAGTGTTTAAACCTCCTCTACCAAGAAACGTGCCAGAACTGCGAGCTCGCATCAACGATGCTTTCGAACTCATTGATGGGGACATGCTGCCCCGAGTGTGGGAGGAACTTGATTATCGGCTTGATGTCTGCCGAATCACTAAAGGGGCACATATCGAACATTTGTGAATGCCTAAAAAAACTTCTTGAGTTTTTGTATGTGTGTGCAAAGCATTGTGAAAATATCTCGAATAATAAAGTTATCGTAGAGCTGTGAAATCGCTTCAATCATTTGTAATAACCCTGTATATAGGGTGCATCAAAAAGAACTTTACAACTTTGAAAACTCACGTTGATTTATTCATTCAGCGTACAGACACGGTTTTGGTGTCATTTTATGCCAAAAAAAAAAAAAATGCAATTGCGGCCGCCTGGCGCAAGTCCTTCTATCTGACGCCACTTCGGCCATTTGGTCGTCTATGAAGTTGAGGTGGAATGATTAGGACAACACAAACACCCAGTTCCCGAGCGAAGAAAATCTCCAACACGGCCGAGACTCGAACTCACTATCTAGAGGCAGCGTCGCTAACCTCTAGACGAGTTAAGGACAGTTATTTAGACTGTTTTGATGATATCCACCATCTCTTCCTATGTAGTGCCACTCTCTTCATGTCTCTACATCTTCTGCCCTCGATAATCAACATCTTAAAGTTTTAATCATTAATTTCAAATATTACACAGTGCGGAGAAGTCTGAAGGAGACCTCTATTCTTCAGTTGATTGTAAATGTATGATGATTTGTATCGATAATAAATGCGAAAATCACTGATTTCGAAGGAAGGAAAAGTATTTACTGAAGTTAAGATTTTCGTTGTATTGAATACAGATTGAGTTTTGGCACTTTTCTCCTTCCTGCTCCAATTTGTGCTATTAGCTAATATCCAGTTTTTACTGCTTCGTCACCCCTCTACTACGAACTTGCACCAACACACGACCTCAGTCGGTGGAATCAGCTGGCAGCTGCTTGGCTGTAGTGATTTATGGTTCGGTTGCGAATGGAGCGGCGCCACCCGCTCCGGGCGAGGCGAGCGTGTGTTTGAGGCTGCGTGTCACGCGTCTGGTGCCGCCAGAGGGCCATTCAACAACAGGAAGCGCCCTGACTCAGCGTCGCAGACCGCAAGTCTGACTCCGCCGTGCGACAGCTCGCACGTACCAAACAATATATTCTCTTAAACTCCACGCCTCACCCCGCACGGTTGCAGGAAGTCATCTTGATGCTTTCGCGAAGAGATAGTCGTTTGTCATTGTCACTTCTTTTTCTCACACTGTGTGCTACGAACAGCATTTGCGTCCCGGTTCCAACTCTAGAACCCTCCTCTCTGGTATCTAACGCAAATCGTGGAATAAACAATCACAGCTACAATTTTGGTTTGGCTTAACCTCTGTAACAATTTTCACGTTATTACGATTTCATATAATAGCATTGCATCTATTAGTCCAATTAAAGCCGTCGAACGCTTTCAATTTTGCGGACCCATATTCGACAAAACGACGGTTTAAATCCCTGTTCGGTCATCCAGATTTAGATGTACCGTTATGCCCTTAAATCGCGTAAAGTGAATACCGGAATGATTTCTTTGAAAGAGCACGACCAATTTCCAACCTTCTGGTCCACCTCGAATGGCTTAGTCGTTGATGGAACGTTAAACCCTAATCTTCCGTCCATCCTTTTTTTCTTTAACTTCGTACCAGGGAACATGTAGCTTACACATTAGCCATATGTGAGTGACTCGCACGCCACAAGTTATTTCTTTCGTATCACGTTTTGCAGGAGAATTACCGAAAAGTTACAGAAAAGTAACAGAGTAAGAAAAAATATCCAAAATGATTAAAGTGTTCTTGCAGAAAATATCCAGTACACTGATGAGCCAAAGCATTATGACCACCGGCTTAATAACCTGTTTCTCTATCTTTGGAACTAAATACATCACTTATTGGTAGATTTGTGGAGGTATATGGCATTAGATGTCTACGCACAGGTCATGTGATTTGCTTAAATAACGGGCCGCTGATTTTCGTACGCAGTGATGGCGCCCGATAGCGACTCAGATGAGTTCCACAGGCTTTACATCAGACGACTTCGATCGCCGAGACATCAACGTGAGTTTACTATAATGCTTCTCAAACCACTGTAGCACGGTCGTGCCACCAAGATGGCCGTGGGTCTCATAAATAAGTCGAAGGTGAACCTTCCTTTAAAGCTTATCTTACCAAAGTGCTAAATTTGTACTTCACCAAAAGCCGGCCGGGGTGGCCGAGCGGTTCTAGGCGCTACAGTCTGGAACCGCAAGACCGCTACGGTCGCAGGTTCGAATCCTGCCTCTGGCATGGATGTTTGTGATGTCCTTAGGTTAGTTAGGTTTTAGTAGCTCTAAGTTCTAGGGGACTGATGACCTCAGAGCCATTTGAATCATTTGAACTTCACCAAAAAGCACTTGTAACTCAAGTCTTTTTATTTAAAGCGCCCAAGTTACTATGATAAGCAGTAATGCTCATTAGCCTTATATCATTCCTAAATGCGCCTTTCTAAGGTCAAAAAGAGAAATTATTGCGAAATCAGAGGAAACGGGGACGATGTAATAGAAAAGGTCCATGAGGCATTGTGCAGTGTCTTCTCACTATTGTATTTGTACCAAAGACAACTCGAATAACCGTCAGTGCAGACATGGTGACTTGGGTGGAAGTGTGCAAGCAACTTACACCAGATCATTTGTACGACTATATCGTCGTATCATCGAAATTGTGTGTAACGAGTCAGTTTACGGGATATATATGCGTGAACAGTGTTAACATTAATGATTAACATTAATGAATACCTTTCTTTTTAGTCCTACTCTTGCAACTACACTTAAAAAACAAGTTTGTTTGCACAGTTTTTAAATAGCAATCCGTCCATGAAATAGAAGTTGTCTAGGAGAAATTGTGTTAGGTTAGATTTAAAACTTGATTAACTACCTACCATATCGTTTGCTGTGCGACTGAAAAAGGCTTGATACTTGGCGTCCAGACATAATTTTCTCTCTATTTACTTATCACAGAGCACAAACGCTTTGTTATTCTTCCCTCGTAACAAAATTCTTCACCATGGCTACATTTGGATAGCTGGCTTAATTTTCACGTCTCTGTGTCACTGCTTCTAAAACTTTTACACAGCTCTTTTCACGAAGTTATATTCTCTAGACGGATGGCAGCTGTAAAAGACCTTTACAATTGTGGCGAGGGGTGCTACAAACGGACACCCCTCGCACTATGTTTAGTGCACACTCGACTTCAGTGTTTCGGTTTTTGCTGGACTAATAGCGTTTTCCTACTTTTGTGACTTTCGTCTTGAGAAACTTACAGAATTTCGAACCTTTCGTGTAAGTCAGCTGCTCAAGTTAGGTAGCCTCCTCCGTTTTGGTGGCAAAATATGAACGTTTGTGGGATTTCCATGTATATAGAGTGGTGAGTTTATGTGCGGGTAATGATACGTTAGGGCCGGCGGTCTGTGTCGCGCCCATTATCCCGCGCGCCTCTTGATTTACATCTTGTTAACCGTTCACACCCGATCGCCCTAATCGCTTTATACTCTACTTTACATTCCTGTACTTAAAGCCGTGAATGGTAACGTCTCGGCCGCTGCAGCCGACATACCCCGCCCAGAGCCACCCCTTTCCCAGCCTGCGCCGGGAAAAAACGAACAGCCTGACTCAGCTGACCCTTTTTATCAGCAGGTGCGGCTGTTTTGCTCGAGCTGGTGATACCATTTGATGGTGACCTAATTGGGCCGATTGATATGCTAATTGTGAGTGCTTGCGTAATGAGAAGGTATCGTTTCCACGCGATATATCAACATTACGAGTTTTACATTTACATCTATATACGCGTGGCTGAACTGCAGTTTCCAGTAACACGGACATTAAGCAAGTAACATTCTCCAGTATTGAGAGAAAGTCACACTGAATATGAGAAACATGAAGTGTGTCCACGTAAAAGAGAGTGAACGGTGAAACTGTGTGACACAACTAAAAGATGTTCGGAGGTAACAAGATTCAGCTAGAAATGGCTAACGGTAAGTAGGTAAGCAGCGGAAGGTACAAACATAGTACAGAAAACAACTCTGTGTGGGCGGGAATGAACACATTTGCTACTGAATTAGGAAAATTATGTCTGACGAAGGATCAATTACTTATTTAGCAACAGTTAATAAAAGAATGTTTTTATTACAGCTTACGATGTTAGCTAGAGTGCAGTAAACACGGTATAATGAGTCAGAACCTTAATTTTACACAAACTGATAGCTAAATTTTAATTTGGCTCTACTTGCCTTAAAATGGTCTACGTGGAGAACATATCAATAATGCAATCATAAAGTGTTCATTATGGTGCTTGACGATTAAAGGTGTACGAAAAAGCTAACGCCATAGTCATATTACCAGCAACCTACGATACGTCCTACGCAAAAAATTTAATATTGGAAACCTTTGTGTAAGACACGTGTCGCAGTTTCTGAATAAGTAATGACCAAAAGTGAACGCAAAAACGAATTCCTTATAAATATTTGGATCGTTTACTAAATAAATCGTTACTACAGTTATTACGCGTGCCCCACATTAACTTCAGAAATGAAAACAGTGGGCGGAAGCCAGCACTTAAAATGACGAAGCCTACTTCATCTCCTGGAAAGGTTACGGCGAGTATCTTCTGGGATGGAAAGTTTTGTTTTTTTTTTTTTTTTTTTTTTTTTCAATTACCTTGCCAGGGTTAAATGAACAACCGGCAAACAGGATGAAACTACGAGGGAGCACGCCTTAATAGAAAGGAAAAAAGCTCCTATCTACTTTGGAAATGGGAAAATCGAGAGATTGGAAGTACAAAGTGATGGAACATCCATCGTATTCACCTCTGTCTTCGAATTATTCTCGCGTCTAACGAAACTCGTGTCTGGAAATCTTGAGTGCAATGAAAAAGCTATAACAGTTGTAGAGAATATTTTGCAGACCTTCCGGAATCGTTGCCAGTGGATAAAACGTGGACAATGTGCATTTACCGAAAGGAAAACTACTTTATAAAAAGAGGCATTTTTCACATAAAATATACAGCTCTCACAGACCGAGGAACTTTCTCCGTGTTTAGTGTAATTGCCTGCTCTGATGAGTACTGACAGTATAAAAAAACAAACACACACACACACACACACACACACACACACACAAAGATATAAAGTTGCTTAATTGGTTCAGAAAGGTGTTGATTACCCAGGAAAGCCCGTTTTCAATAATTTGCCAATAACTATAGAAAGATTAGCTACTTGTGAAGCACAGTTTAAGAGGAGCGAGGAGCAGAAAGGATTTATTGGTGGCCAACTCCTACTCCATTGACTAACTGCTCATTAGTAAAAAAATTCCCTGCGGGGTCAGGGATTTTCACCTGCCCCGAGATGACTGGGTGTTGCTGTGTCGTCTTCATCATTCATCCCCATTACGGTCAGAGGAAGGTAACGGCAAACCACCTCCATTAGGACCTTGCCCAGTACGGCGGTACGCGTCCCCCGCGTCGTTCCCCTACGCTCTGACAAGAAGCATGGAACTTCATTTCCAAAACAAATTAACGTACATGTTATTAATAATGTCAAAGTGTTACATATAAGCGGACTTCTGCTCATCTTCAGTGCCGTAATGCGGTCTGTTGTTAAATTATCTTACGCACATCGGTGTATATAGATTACACCTTTGTGACGAGTTTCGTATTAATCCTTAAATAAAAATGTTTCAGATATAATGCTTATTCCACTTGTCGTAGTGTATGTGGAAGAAACATAAGGATATCTGTTCTTTTGTATATTCGCGTTAATTATTTTTGTTTCTGTGACATGTGCTACCTCCTTCAGGTTCTCCTCAGTGTGGATGTATTGAATGAAAAGTATAGGGTAAGGTGGTAAAATTTCGATATAGGTACTATTCCCGATCTACGTAAGATTTCGCGCAATTTTTCAGTTTCGTAGTGTTGGTAACGCTGCCTTTGTGTGGCGTTGCAATGCGGAAGGTTTCTGCAGCTCCTGTCTTTTCCTTGAGTCACCAGTTTGTGCTACAGAGATATAAATTTTTCTTGTTGAGCGGTAAGTGAAGTTACTCAGTTTTATCCACTGTTATAATCTGACTAGTTGCCATGTGCTTGTAAATTCTATATTAGTGAGGTTAGAGACTTGTTTTCCGTTCCCACGTGTTCAAAGGCATCTATACAGAAAGACTGTGTGCCATGTGCTGCCATTTCTTGGTACAGTTCAGTACTATTTACTCATTACATACATTAACATTACACTAATACTTGTTCCATAGATCATGAATACGACATTTCGTAATACTGTGGAGCGTGTCAGTTTGCCGCGCGGGGTAGCTGTACGGTCTGAGACACCTTGCCACGGTTCGCGCGGCTACCTCCGTGGGAGGTTCGAGTCCTCCATCGGGCATGGGTGTGTGTCACGGTAGATTAAGTAGTGTGTAAGCCTAGGAACTGATGACCTTAGCAGTTGGTCCCATAGGAAATTACCACAACCGTGTCAGTTTAACATACGTTTTCATTGCACTTTTTTTTCTTCGTTTACCGTACTACTTCATATCTAAAAATTCATCTGTTGAGTACAAGGAGTTGTCATTCAGAAATTCTTTTAATTTGTTTATAAGTGTTGGATGGCTATCTATCAGACTTTTAATGTTATTTGGCAAATGACCAAAGATTTTTGTGACAGCGTAAGCCAACCCTTTCTGTGCCAAAGTCAGATTTAACCCAGAATAGTGAAGATCATATTTTCTTCTAATGTTGTAGCTATGCATTCGCAATTGTTTTTGAATTCGGATGGGTTATCAATAACGATTTTCATAAGTGAATATATTTATTGCGAAGGTACTGTGAATATTCCAAGTTCCTTAAATAAACGTCTGCAAGGTGGTCTGTGGTGGGCTCCAGCTATTAGTCTGGTTACATACTTTTGAATACTTTTTCTCTTAATGATGCTATAGGAAAACAGTGAATGAAAACAGGCGTAGTACGCTAATTTACTGATATGTTTATCACCAAAATTTCCAATAACCCTAACGGCATAAGTAGCTGAACCTAACTGTTTCAGCAGATCATCAACGTGTTTCGTCCAATTCAATTTCTCATCAATGCACACACTCAGAAATTTAGAATATTCTGCCTTAGCAACAGATTTCTGTTCATAGTTTATACTTATCAGTGGTGTTATGCCATTTACTGTACAGAATTGTGTACAATATGTTTTCTCAAAACTTAGAGTCCTTTTCCAGAGAACCACATAACTTTTGAAAATGCATTGTTTCAATTTCCTCGGAAAATTCTTGTGTGTTGGGTGTGAGTACTATACTTGTATCATCAGCAAATGAACTAGCTTTGCATTTTTTTGAATATAGAGTGGCAAGTCATTAATATATATTAAGGACAATAAGGGACATAAGACTGAACCCTCTGGGACACCATTCTTGATACCTCTCCAGTTACAGGATTCTGCTGATTTTTTTGCAAACTATCTGTACTGTTAATTTTAACCTTGTGTATTCTTCCAGTGAAAGATGAATGAAACCATTTGTGCACTGCCTCACTCATACCACAGTACTTAAGCTTATCTAGATTAGTTTCATGATTCACACAGTCAGACGCTTTCGAGAGATCACAAAATATCCCAATGGGCGATGTTCGGTTATTTAGAGCAATATTTGATCAGTGAAAGCACATAAAACATTTTCTGTTGAAAAGCCATTCTGGAAACCAAATTGACATTTTGTTAGTACTCTATTTTTACAAACATGTGAAGCTGCTCTTGAATACATTACTTTTTCAAGAATTTTGGATAAAGCTGTCAGAAGTGAGATTGGGCGGTAGTTAACATCAGACCTATCCCCTGTTTTATGCAATGGTTTAACTACAGCATATTCCAGTCTATCTGGAAAAACGCCCCGTAGCAGTGAGCTACAACATATGTGGCTGACAATCCTGTTTACCTGTTGGGAACAAGTTTTTAGTACTATGTTGGAAATGCCATCAATTCCATGTGAGCTTTTACTTTTGAGTGAATTTATTATTTTCTTAATTTCAGTAGGAGTGGTGGGTTGAATTTTAATTTTATCACATTACATAGGTATTGCCTCTTCCATATACAACCTTGCATTTTCTAGTGAATAGCTGGATCCTATTTTCTCTATAACACTTAAAGAATGATTATTAAAAGTATTTTGTACTTCTGACTTTTCATTGAGTTCGATAGAAATAGTCTTCCTGTGCTCTCGGCTACCCTTTTTCCCTTTTAACAATATTCTAAATTGCTTTAATTTTACTATCAGAGATGCTAATCCCAGACATAATGCACATACTTCTGGACTTTTTAATAACTTTTCTGAATACAGTGGAATAGTTTTAATAATGGTTGACTGTTTCTGGATCATTACTCCCCCTAGCTATAAGATACATTTCCCTTTTGTGTTTACAAGATATTTTTATCCCTTTAGTAAGCAATGGCTTTTTAGATGGTTTCTTACAATTATGTTTCACTGTTTTGTTAGGGAAACTGTTTTCAAATATACTCACGAAGGCATCATGAAATAAGTTAAATTTTAAATTAGCATCAGGTTCCTTGTCCACCTCATCCCAGTCTAAATGTTACAAGCTTTCTCTAAAACTTGTAATTATTAATTCGTTAATTGACTGCACTATTTAGGAGGACTGTTTGCACTACCCTATGGAGCTGTGTCGTACTGTAACTAGCTGTGCATCATGATCACAAACCATTTTTAGTAGAAAAAGTTTTTATTTAATTAAATGTATCTTGATCTATAAAAACATTATCTATCAGTGTGCTGCTTTCCTTTACCACCCAAGTAGGAAAATCAATAACTGGTGTCAAATTGAAAGAACCATGTAATAGCTCAAGGTCAAGCTTTCTATCAGGCTGTTTCAGAAAATCTACATATAAATCCCCAAAAACAATAATTTGCTTCCCTCTGTCTGACAGATAGCACAACAAAGAATCCAAGTTTTTCAAAAATAACTGAAAATTTCCCAATGGGAACTTACACACAGCTACAATTATAAAAGTACAATTATTTAGTTTAAGTTCAGACGTACTTGCTTCTATATGTTGCTCTACACAACATTTTTTTAATTCTAAATTTTCCACACTATGATCAATTTCAACATGCTTGGCACCTCCTCCTCTCTCCATAGTTTCTACATACGTATGCTGAAAGCTTATATCCGCCTACATTTACCTTTTCCATATATGTGACTCTGTGATATTCTGACAGGCATAGTACAAGTGTTCCACACTAAGTTTCTAAATCTAAACAGAGAAGAAGCTCATCTATGTTGTTTTTTAATTCCCTATATTCTGGTGCAATATATAAACATTATTTTTCACTGTACTTTTATGAGAATCTTGTGATGTTTTAACATATCTAATACCTGCTTGTCTGAGCTTCTCATTAAGCTGAATTTCATTCAATGATGAATCATTGGACACTGATCTTAGCGTATAAAAGAGGTACTCCCATGAATTTCAGTGCCCTTCCTCGTGATTTCACCCTCGCCAATAGCACATTTTCAGTCAGAAAAAGGTACAATTTCGATATCCTAGTACAATTTAGTTCAATGCAGTTCTTTAGTTTAGCCCGTCAAGACTGGTTACAGCAGATATATTATACACAATTACTACAAATAAACTCTGTGTATATAAACATAACTTCTCTCGTGAGTTTTTAAAGCAAACCATTATTTTTTTCTCTTAGATGCCCCGAAAACGACCATAAAAGAAAATCGACAGTAAATGGAGTCCAGCTGCATTATATGTGGCAATAAAGAGTGTAATGGACGAACATTTGATCCTCCGAGCTGCCTCAGAATTATACGACATTCCTTTCAGCACTGTACGTGGTAGAGTACAAATTTAAAGACTGCAAATTGAATTATAGCTAACGGCCTTACCGCAGTGGTAACACCGGTTCCCGTCAGATCACCGAAGTTAAGCGCTGTCAGGCTGGGCTAGCACTTGGATGGGTGACCATTCGGTCTGCCGAGCGCTGTTGGCGAGCGTGGTGCACTCAGCCCTTATGAGGCAAACTGAGGAGCTACTTGATTGAGAAGTAGCGGCTCCGGTGTCGGAAACTGACATACGGCCGGGAGAGCGGTGTACTGACCACATGCCCCTCCATATCCGCATCCAGTGACGCCTGTGGTCTGAGAATCACACGGCGGCCGGTCGGTTCCTTTGGGCCTTCATGGCCTGTTCGAGAAAAAAAAAACTGAATTATCCCCAACTATAGAAAACAGAAATGGTCATCCAACGATACTCAATTCTGAAACGGAAGATGCTTCGGTTGCGAGCTAGCATCCCAAAGATGTTCGGGCCCACATGCGGTTCCTCTTCATCGAAATGTCTTGGCTCAGACTCGTCTAGGGGTTGAACCGCACGTGTCGCATTACACGCCCTAAATTAGACACTTGTGACCCTTTGGTTAAATTGTCTGGCTGATGGCAAGTTTCCGAAATACAAAGTTAACATATAAAAACAGTAATAATAATAATAATAATAATATCGGAAACCGACGGTCCGTTTTCGCGTCTCCATCCGAACTGTCCCCTTTGGTGTCTCGACCAGACTTGCCCTTTGCCCGTCTCCGGCCGCGTTTCCCACGCGCCGAACATCTTCGCTCAACTGACTAGCGCAGTTCTCTTTCCTGAAGCTGTCCATCTGATAGGCTACAGCTTATTCTACATTATTTTACATTTTAACATATTTAAATAATCAAAGCTGACCACTTTCACGTTCTAAATAAAGTAACAATAATATCCATTACAACACGGACCGCACGGCCCCTCCCGCCGGAGGTTAGAGTCCTCCCTTGGGCATGGCGTGTGTGTTGTTGTTAGCATAAGTTAGTTTAAGTAGTGTGTAAGACTGGGGACCGATGACCTCAGCAGTTTGGTCCATTAGGAATTCACACACATTTGAACATATCCATTATATAATAAACGTTAAATTCTTTTACATAAAACCAATTCAATTTACTTCTTAGCTTTGAATGCCACGGCCAGTAGCCTTGCACCAATGTCCTTTCTGATAAATGAATAAAGAACAAAAGTAACTATTATGCACTAAACTTGACAACAAATATTCTATTACCTAATGATTCAATAAGGTGTCATGCTGTCATCGTTCAATGTATTTTGTGTGGAGGAAATGATGATCTGATGCTTAATTGAAAATACTGATAATTTAAATTTACTATATCTTTTAAACACATAGTTTCAGAGCTGATATTTACAACGTTTGTCACTTTAACGATGCGCTTCTATAGGAAATGTCGATCGTTAAGATCGACTAAAACATTCAGATTTTAGCATTCAGGTCGTTGTTACAAAACTTGTTAGTTTCACTGTAACAGTAAATCCTAAACTATTATAGATATGATCAATATTCAAGTTTTATTGGGATCACCATGAAAATGTAAGGAGGATGGCAGATTAAAATTACTGTGGCTTGATTCCCTGCACTGCTGCAGAATTAAATACTTTTCAAAAATTTTTCCCTTTATGGCCGATCTTAGGTCCGCCATATTTAACACTGCTACGTCTACTCGGCCACAAACGGATGCTTCTGGGTTTCCCCATGACGTAGGTTCTCGTTTGTCTCACTCACACACTACAGCGCTTAGGCCTCAATAGACAATAGACGCCTGTGAATTTTCCCATCTCGTGGTGAATCTGCGCCCTTTGTGGCACTCGGTTTTCGACGACAGTGTTCGTTTCACAATTCCTGTAGGCTGACTCTTCCGGCCATATATTTAAATGAGAGCGCAATGCTCGTTAGCTCACTTAGTTCAGAGAGCTTTATTTCTAGAACAGCGAGGACTAGGTCTGTCGCCACACCAGTTAAGAAGAGCTGCAATGCGATTTGCTGAGAAAAATTATTTGATACATCCGTGGAACTTGGAAAGCAAAGTTGCTGGAATCGATTGGTTTAGAGCATTTATTAAGAGACGCGCTGTGAAATCGTGATGATCTTTCACGAGCCAGAGCTGAAGGCTTAAATAAAACAGAAGTAAGTACATATTTCCAGAATTTGGGAGAAATCTTAAAGAAATGTTATTTTTTTAATAAACCCGAGTGTATTTATAATATGAATGAGTCCGGCTTTCCTATTAACAACAGGCCCGCAAAAATAGTTAGTCCTAAAGGTAAGCTAGAAGTTGTTTCACTAACAGACGTGGAAAGAGGACAAAATGTGACTGTTGCTGCATGCTTGAACGCATCTGGTACGTATTTACCTCCAATGGTAATTTTCAAAGGAGTCAGGAAACGCCCTCGTGTTTCCATTACGGAGATAAATCAGGGTACATTAATGAAGACATGTGTATGATCTGGCTTCGACACTTCAAGAAATATAAAACAGTGGGTAGTCTTACATTTCTTATTATTGACAACCATGCGAGCCACACCAGCTTGAATGCTGTAGGGTACTGTAGAGGAAAATGGGATAGAACTCCTGGGATTGCCTCCACACAGTCCACATGTACTATAGCCGTTAGACAGAGCTTTCTCTAGTCTCTAAAGGCTCAATATCACAGAAATGCAACTGAGTGGATTCATCGTAACCTCAGTGAAAGTGTTACAAAACTATGATTCTGTACTATTTTCTATGACGCCTCGAGCAAAACTGCATCTGTTGGGTATGCAATCAAGAGGTTCATGTGCACAGGAATAATACCCTTCTGCAAAGACATCGTTCCTGAGAAGAAATTTGCGCCTTCAACCTTATTCGAGGCTCCTGCGTCTTCAGTCCCCAACAATGTTACAGTTGCTGAACAGATCAAAGAAAACTTGAGTCTCATTTCAAGTCGGTACTCCACTCATACGATTATGCTCAGTGGTGACTTCAATCTTCCCCTTATATGCTGAAAAAATTATACGTTTAAAACCGGCGGCGGGCATAAAACGTCATCCGAAATTGTACTGAATGCTTTCTCCGAAAATTATTTTGAACAATTAGTTCATGAGCCCCCTCGAAGCGTAAATGGTTGTGAAAGCATACTTGACCTCCTAGCAACAAATAATCCTGGACAAGGAGGAACTATCGTGACGAATACAGGGATTAGTGACCACAAGGCATTTGCTGCTAGGCTGAATACCGTAATACCTACAACCATCAAAAAGAAACGCAAAGTATATCTATTTTTAAGAAGTTGATAAAAATGCTATTAACGCCTTTTTTAAGAGACAGTCTTCAGTTCTTCCGATCTGATCATGTAAGCGTAGAAAAGATAAGAGATGATTTCAAAGAGATAGTATCGATGGCAATTGAGAGATATATACCACATAAATTAATAAGTGATTGTACTGATCCTCCATGATACACAAAACGGGTCAGATCGCTGTTGCAGAAGCAGCGAAAGAAGTATGCCAAATTTAAAAGAACGCAAGATCCCCAAGATTGGCAAAGATTTGCAGAAGTTCGAAATATATGGCGTACTTCAATGCTTTTAATAATTTCCACAACGAAACTCTGTCTCGGAATCTGGCAGAAAACCCAAAGAGATTCTGATGATACATAAAGCACACTAGGGCAAGAGGCAATCAATTCCTTCTCTGCGCAATAACAACGGCGAAGTCACTGATGATAGTGCCACTAAAGTAGAGTTATTAAATACGGTTTTCCGAAACTCCTTCACCAAAAAAGAAAGTAAATATTACTGAATTCCAATCAAGAACAACTACCAAGATGAGAAACTTAGAAGTAGATATCCTCGGTGTAACAAAAAAATTCAAATGTTCAAATGTGTGTGAAATCTTATGGGACTTAACTGCTAAGGTCATCAGTTCCTAAGCGTACACACTACTTAATCTAAATTATCCTAAGAACAAACACACACACACCCATGCCCGAGGGAGGACTCGAACCTCCGCCGGGACCAGCCGCACAGTCCATGACTGCAGTGCCTCAGACCGCTCGGTTAATCCCGCGCAGCCCGGTGTAGCAAAGCAGCTTAAATCACTTAATACAGGCAACGCCTCCGATCCAGATTGTATACCAGTCACGTTCCTTTCAGAGTATGCTTATACAATAGCTCCATATCTGGCAATTATGTACAACCACCCGCTCACAGAAAGATCCGTACCTAAAGACTGGAAATTTGCTCAAGACACAATAATACCCAAAAAGGAAAATAGGATTAATGTGGTGTGCGTACTGTAAGACCTTCGGTACACACACCATCAGATTATTTGACTTGTCGTTCTAACAAAGTAGGCGAGTGTCAGCAATATGTCTCGTGGTCTTATCGTGGCGTGTTCATCTTCTGCCGTTAGGTCAGACGATAGAAATGCCACTTAGAATAGCAGATTGACGGTGACCAACTTTAAAAAGAACTTGATTAAATTTCACACACATTTATTAAAATAATAAAAAGCATAGATAGTACGTAACTTGATTCTGGATGCTGTTTACAATTGACAATCTGAAGTTCCTTTGGTCTTGGTACGTTAATCTTATGCTCACATATCTCTGATACTTGACAAAGTGTCTATACATTTCTCTTCATGGCTATGTACAGGAATATGATAATCTTACTAGGCGCAGACTGAAACTTGACTAAAGACTGGTACAGACTAACGCAGACTGACTAATCGGAGGTCTGTACATTCGTTACAATACCTCGAGCGTTCAGGTATCACTGCGCGAGTGTGATCCGCGAGGAGAAAAGATTCTACGTTAGCAGCAATCTCATTGGTTGCGTTACATGTCAATACGCGGATCGGCGGAAGCAGAATTTGGTCCGTCTCTATGACAGCACCATCTCGTAGTGCGGAGACGGACGAGCGCTGCGCCTGCGCTATTGTGCTTAGCGGGGCGCGCTCTAGTGGGAAAGTTGTGTACGCGCTGACTACGCGGAACTATGTACACAACAATTAATCTGCTGAATTACAGACCCATATCACTAACGTCAATTTGCAGTAGGGTTTTGGAACATATACTGTGTTCGAACATTATGAATTATCGCGAAGAAAACGATCTATTGACACATAGTCAGCCCGGATTCAGGAAACATCGTTCTTATGAAATACAGCTAGCTCTTTACACTCGTGACGTAATGAGTGCTATCGAAAGGGGATGTCAAATTGATTCCATATTTTTAGATTTCCAGAAGGCTTTGACACCGTTCCTCGTAAGTGTCTTCTAACAAAACTGCGTGCCTATGGAATAGCGCCTCAGTTGTGCGACTGGATTCATGATTTCCTCTCAGAAAGGTCACATTTCGCAGTAATAGACGGAAAGACATCGAGTAAAACAGGAGTAATATCCGGCGTTCCCCAAGGAAGTGTTATAAGTCCTCTATTGTTCCTGGTCTATATTAACGAAATAGGAGACAATCTGAGTAGCCGGCTTAGATTGTTTGCAGATGATGCTGCCATTTAGCCGGCCGTTGTGGCCGAGCGGTTCTAGGCGCTTCAGTCCAACCGCACTGCTGCTACGGTCGCAGGTTCGAATCCTGCCTCGGGCATGGATGTGTGTTATGTCCTTAGGTTAACTAGGTTTAAGTAGTTCTGAGTCTAGCGGACTGATGACCTCAGATGTTAAGTCCCATAGTGCTCAGAGCCATTTGAACCATTTGATGCTGCCATTTACCGCCATCAGATGACCAAAACGAGTTTCAAAATTATTTAGATAAGATATTTGTATGGTGCGGAAAGTGACAATTGACCCTGAATAGCCGGCCGGTGTGGCCGTGCGGTTAAAGGCGCTTCAGTCTGGAACCGCGTGACCGCTACGGTCGCAGGTTCGAATCCTGCCTCGGGCATGGATGTGTGTGTTGTCCTTAGGTTAGTTAGGTTTAATTAGTTCTAAGTTCTAGGCGACTGATGACCTCAGAAGTTAAGTCGCATAGTTCTCAGAGCCATTTTTTTGACCCTGAATAAAGAAAAGTGTGAAGTTATTCACATGAGTACTAAAAGAAATCCACTAAATTTCGATTACGCGATAGTCACACAAATCTGAAGGCTGTACATTCAACTAAATACTTAGGGATTACTATTACAAATAGCCTAAATTGGAACGATCACATAGATAATGTTGTGGGTAGAGCAAACCAACGACTGCGATTCATTGGCAGAACGCTTAGAAGGTGCAACAGATCTACTAAAGAGACTGCTTACACCACACTTTTCCGCGGTATTCTGAGTATTGTTGTGAGGTGTGGGATCTGCGTCAGGTGGGACTGTCGGATGACATCGAAAAAGTTCAAAGAAGGGCGGCTCCTTCTGTATTGTCACTAAATAGGGGAGATGGTGCCACAGACATGATACGTGAATTGGAGTGGCAATCATTAAAACAAAGGCGTTTTTCGTTGCAACAGGATCTTCTCATGAAATTTCAATCACCAGTTTTCTCCTCCGATTGCGAAAACATTCTGTTGGGACCCACCTACATTGGGGGAAACGATTATCACGATGAAATAAGAGAAATCAGGGTTCGCACAGAAAAATTTAAGAGCTCGTTTTTCCCGCGCGCCTTTCGAGAGTGGAACGGCGGAGAGAGAGCTTGAAGGTTGTTCATTGAACCCTCTGCCAGGTACATTATTGTGAATAGCAGAGTAATCACGTAGGTGTGTAGATGAATGAAGCTACTGCCAGCGTTCTGGGAGAAGAGCGTATATCTTTAAAAGATGTAACTGAAGAGCATGGCAAATGCGTAATACCAGAAGCCAGTACCATTTCTCAGCACGATGTTCTCAAGGACATTTTGCGAACTACAGAGAAAAAAGTATCGTCTCGGGAAAGGAAAACACAGACACCAATTGGGCTCACATCAGATGGAAACCAGAAATACCTCCGCAGCAAGAGAAATGTTTTTCAGCAGGGAACAAAAAAAGAAAGAAACAAATGCAACAAGAACAATAAACAGAAAGTAGGTCAATGAGTAATGATAAAAGAAGTATTAAAAGCTTCAAATCGCCAGCAAACAATGAGAATAATTGTGGATTTCGTTTCTTGAATTATTATAGTGTGGCATTATTGGTAAAGGGTGACTTGTTTGTCTGCCAAATAAGTGATGTTTGGTACCATGAAGTTTGGGTCCGTGCCAGAGGGAGAAGTGCTTTTTATATGTAAGATGTCAATGATTAGAGTTGTACCAAGTTGTGACAACAATTGTAGCTAGTGTGGTACATTTTCGAACAATTTTACTCAATTCTGTAATAATGTCTTACGTTTAAACCAACACTTGTAATGGCGTAATATCTGTGTTACATATTCATTAAACTTCAAAGAACAAGAGCCATAATTTAAATTATTTAATTCCTGAGTTTGTTTCCAGTTACAATAGCATTTGTCCGAAATGATCGAAATTGTACCACATTACCCTATCCTGCCTCTATCTTTCCATTGATCTATCTAAAGCCAAGCAGTAAATTGCCGGTTTGAATCTTCATACAGGGCGTACATTTTTAAATTTATTTCAGCTCTCCACGAGCGACTGCATCAGTAATATTATGTCGTAGCATATTGCAACCTCTTAGACTAATCGCAGCTCCATGCCGATTGTAAGCATATCATAATAATAGTTAATTCTTTGAACAATTAATCGATTGGTGAATAGTATATTGTAATCTGTTGCTCTGTATTATGAGTCTTTGATCAAAAATAACATACAAAAATCAGTTAACATAATTAGATATTTTGTTACGAATGTGCAGTCCACCTGCCGACTGTATCCAAACTAATTATAGACTTACAACCTCATGATTAGACTCAGAAAAAAAACATCTTTTTTGAAGCTGAGGGAACGAATGTCTTCACAACGAGTTTTAGATATTACTGAAACGTTATTTCTTCAGCTTCGTTTTCATCTCAATTCGGTTCTTGTCTCGCCTTCTATTTGTCTTCTTAGGTGATTATTTGTTTCATATCTGTTTCAGGAAGACACGTGTATCCACAGCCTTTGAAACATTCATTTTGCTCTCTCTGTTCTTCCTGAGGGAAAACTTACGGTTGTCTAAATCATTGCAGTTGTCTTTGAAACCAGTTCTTCAGTCGAAGCAGCAATCGCCTTCATCCAGTAACCTTGAAGTATCAAAATAAAATACACCTCTTTAAGTAGCTTTTACCGTGACGGATGACTGTTGAAGTGACACCGCCGACGGTCGTTGCATTTCTGCCTCTACGTTAAGATTTACAATATGTGGTATACGCCCCTGCGTTCAACTCGATTACCCGTCCGTGAACAGTCACAGGCAGCATATTTGTGGTGAGGAACAGCTTATGTCAGCACGATCCTTCATTTCGACTTTCACTGTGCGTTTAGCTCTTAACGTTCCGATACGCATGTGGGTATCGTTTTAATACTGGCACTATTCTGCCTCGTCACTATTACGCTTCGGTAAAGTAAATGGTAGAAGATCGCTAGATATGCGTAGCTATGGACGTTATCGCGAATCACTGGTAATTTACTTCTGTTCTGGTTTTTACTCATATGCAGTCTCGTTCGATCATTTGCGTTAAAAGTAGAAGGCAATGCTCTTAAGTTACCTCAGGCATCATGCTCTAACTCTTAGCTCTCTTAATACCAAAAACCGTTCTGAATTACCGAAATATAGCTTCAGATGTGTTCTACGCACTTATTTCACGCTTAAACTGGGCTAAAAGGGCACTTTTTCTTTCCCAACCTTGCCGTTTGTTTCAGGCGGTATCTTTTAGGCCCTATTTGGTTTCCCCAGATGGGAGTAATTTAGTTAAATGAGCGCCGATGAATCAGAACTGCGGAGACGACGGCGCTAATTGCGATATTCTGGAGACAGATGGCGTCTGGAGCAGTCAAAGAGCGCGCCCATGTGCTGCCCGCGGAGGCCATTTCTCGGCATATCGCTTTTCCACGCCTACTGATCCATCACGTGGCTGCCGCCTCGAGTTCCACGTCTGCAGCTGCATCGTGCTCTGTTGCAGTGACAGTGCGCTTGTTATTGTTCTGTTGAGAATTTCGAAAACTCACGAAATATGTGCACAGGGCCGGTGAAGTCAGACCCGGTTTTTACCAAAAGTCGTATTGTATTGACTGTGAAAATTTTAACACTTGTTAAGAGGTGCATTACCGGCATGTGATTCAGAGCTTAGCCAAGTCACATTGAACTCTCCGTATGATTACGAATGCAGGGTGAGTCAAAACAGGCTTCACAACTTTGGAATGCTATATAAATTCATTGAGATAACTTGCAGACTCGTTGGATGTGTCACTTTTTAGTAAACCACCTCAAGTTTCACATAAGTTTCAAGTGTCATTTTGGTTCGATGTGACTACCATTTGTGATGCGGCAAACGTCCTACTGGTAATACGAGGGTCACTCCAAAAGAAATGCACACTATTTTTGTAAAAATACAGTTTTCATTCTGCATGTGTGAAAGTCTTACAGTGTGTAGATAGATCCTTCCCGCTTGTTTTCAATCTTAGTTCAACCTGTTCCCGAGTGGCGCCGTCACAGCATGTCTTCAAGATGGCTGCTAGACTTGACGTTCGTCAGAAGCAACGTGCTTTCATACAATTCCTGTGCTGTGAAAACGAGACAGTGGGAAACGTCCACAAGAGATTGAAAATGGTGTATGGAGATGCTGCTGTCGATCGCAGTACAGTTAGTCGGTGGACAAGCAGGTTACGGGTAGGATATTGGCAGTGGCTCACCAAGAAACGAGAAAAACGGTATGCAGCGAACTTTTGGAACAGTACGAGAATGGTGGAGATGAATTTCTTGGAAGAACTGTGACAAGTGATGAAACATGGCTCCATCATTTTTCACCAGAGACGAAGAGGCAATCAGTGGAGTGGCATCATTCAAATTCACCCAAGAAAAAAAATTCAAAACCACACCTTCTGCTAGAAAAGTTCCGAAAGACTCTTGTTTGTGGACATCATGCCAAGTGGAACCACCATAAATTCAGATGCATATGTGACGACACTGAAGAAACTTCAAGCTCGACTGAGTCGTGTTCGACCACACCGGCAAAAGCAGGATGTTTTGCTGTTGCACGACAATGCACGGCCACATCTCAGTCAAAAAACCATGGAATCGATCACAAAACTCGGATGGACAACACGGAAACACCCGCCTTACAGTCCTGACCTGGCTCCATGTGATTATCATCTCTTTGGGGAACTGGAAGACTCTCTTCGTGGAACAAGGTTTGAAGATGATGGCTCCCTTGTGCACGCTGCCAAACAATGGCTCCAACAGGTAGGTCCAGAATTTTACCGTGCGGATACACAGGCGCTGGATCCAAGATGACGTAAGGCAGTTGAGAGGGATGGAAATTATCTGGAGAAATGAAAATATTGTTCCTAAAGGATGTATCTACACATTGTAAAACATTCAAACATGTAGAATAAAAGATGGATTAAAAGAAATAGTGTGCATTTCTTTTGGAGTGACCCTCGTAAATTT
Source organism: Schistocerca americana (assembly GCF_021461395.2). NCBI lineage: Eukaryota > Metazoa > Arthropoda > Insecta > Orthoptera > Acrididae > Schistocerca > Schistocerca americana. Next base: position 664,119,098 of record NC_060130.1, read on the forward strand.
CTTCCCACACTCGTTGCAGCAATTCGGGCGGAACTTGTGCAGCGGCAGCATAAACTCGATTTTTAAGGTCGGCTAAATTGTTTGGTAGGGAAGGAACATGCACGCGGTCCTTAATGAAACCCCAGAGAAAGAAATCCAGTGGCGTCAAATGTGGTGAGCGAGGTGGCCATGCGACTGGCTTTTCGCGGTCAGTCCACCGACCTGGGAAGCAACTATCGAGGAAATCTCGAAGTTCCGTGAGGAAATGAGGTTGTGCCCAGTCTTGCTGGTAGTAAACCACCCCATCTCTGTCATCGTCATTGATCTGTGGAATTAATAAAAAGTTTTCTAGCATATCCAGATACACAATACTATTGACAGTTCTCTCCATGGAATAAGAAAGGGCCTTACATTTCCAGTTTGCTAAAGGCACAAAACACATTAACTTTGGGGCTGTCACGAACGTGTTCAGGGATGCATACGGATTTTCGCTTCCCCGTTTTCTGTATGCCACAGACATGAAATGTTGACCTATCGCTGAAGATTATTGTGTTCAAAAATGTCTCGCCGTCCTCTATCCGATACAACGTTTCTGCACAGAATTATTCACGAGGAACCTTATCTGTATCACTACTGTGTTGTCCCATCGTGAATCTGTTTGGTTTCAAGTGTAAACGTCTTCGCAGTACTCTCGCGAGACGCACGTCGCGTTGATTTTTGTGGACTGCGGGCAAAGCTCTCCCTAACCTGTTCGACATAATCAACAACATGCGGGCGACCTGATTATTTATCATGTCGCAGTGAACAACCCGACTCAACAAAGTTCTTGTGCCAAGAGTAAATTGTTGGTCTGCTTGGGGGTTCCTTAGCGTATTCGGTGCCACGAAAGTATCCACTTTAACTGTGTACTACGCTGGCGCTCCTGGTGGCGGAATGGGGTACTAAAGCACAACGTCAATCAAACTTTAGGTTCTTCGCTACAAAATGACACATCTTCCGATTCTGTAAGCGGTCTCAATAAATTTCTATATATTTCCAAAGTTGTAAAGTCCTTTTTGACTCGCTCTGTATTATTGCTACAGCTCATGTAGTTGCGTAGCAATGACCTCAGAATTACCAGAGATGAGATATAAATACAAGCTAAATGAATAATATTCATTTCCTGGGGTTTCTTCCTTTCGCACGATTCTTTTGTCACCCCTCTTTATAGACTAAATTTTCGCTAATTGGACCTACGTGGCCATTGCACGAGAAATGTTGGAGAAATTGATATCTTTCTTGACTTACATTGGAACATGTGCCCTCGGAATTCTGAGAGTAAGGCTGCTCATAATCTGCATACCAATTCTTGTAGCGTCTCCCATTGTAGATTTTAGAGAATTTCTACAGTGGTCTCACACTGAATAGTCAACCCGTTGACGTAGAGCTCCGCTCTTCTTCGAATTTTGTCTCTCTTCCGTTAATCCCAGTTGGTAAAGACCCTGACCGACAAACCGCGCTTAGAAACTGAACGAGCTAGTCTTTTGTAAGCGGCCTCCGCCGTATGTGAATTGCTCTCTTGTAAGAATCACTGCTCACCACGAACCGTGGCCTTGTTGCGGTAGAGTGAGTTGGATGCCCCAACGATACAGACAACCATACCGTCGGTGTAATGACATTGGAGGGTACACGTGGAGAGTCCAAGGTAATATGTGGTTCCTGAAAAGGGGCAGCAACATTTGCAGTAGTTGCATGGGCAACAGTGTGGATGACTGGCTGACCTGGCCTTGTAGCAGTAACCAAAATGACCTTGTTAAGTTGATATTGCGAACGGCTGAAAGTAAGAGGAAACTACAGCCGTTGCATTTTCCGAGGGCACGCAGGACCTTTATAGCACAAGTTCACTAAAAGAAGGGGTAGGTTGATAAGACACATCCAAAAACGTCAGAGAATAATTAACTTGCAGCTGGAGGAAAGTGTCGGGGATAAACATTGCAGAGAGAGGAGAGGGCTCCGCAATAGTAAGTAGGCAGTAACCACGCAGATATGAACAGACTTGAGCGGGGCAGGCTAGCATAGGCAGCTGCGTCGAACCAGCTATCAGACTGAATACCACAGTAACAAGGATCACTGAATGCTAATCATGTGATCTAACGAGATATTTTTGTGCCATACGTTTGCGCGTAATACATACACATATATACGCTTTATGTCAGCTGCCAGTATTTGCAGAAAGTGAATATCGTATTAAAGTCTTCCTGCACTTCGCAGCAGTTTTTCTGTTGACAATATTGGGCCGTCTGCGAATAACCAGCTTATCCAAGCGAAGTGGTGCAGTAATAAGAAATTGACCTCGCATTCGGTTTGACGACGATTCATACTTCCGTCCGAGTATTGAGATTTAAGTCATTTCCTTCCTGAACTCCATCTCTACGAACCTCGTCTTTTAAAGAGTTTTTTGGTAGGGAGGACACAGCAGCATGCTATGTTGGATGGAGAGTCATCGACAGACGTAGAAGTACCCTAGGGAAGTGTGCTGGGTCCGTTGCTTTTCGTGTTGTGTATTTTAAGGGCCTTGAGGGTCAAGAGTAACATTTGACTGTTCGCACATAATGCAGTTATCTATAATGAAGTAAAGTCTGAAAGAAGCTGCACAAATATTCAATCAGATGTTGATAAGGTTTCAAAGTGATGCAAAAATCGGCCAGAAACATAATATTATCCACTTAGAAAAAGGAAGAACGTAGTATCTTGTGATTATAATATCAGTGAGTCACAGTTGGAATCGTAAACTTTGACAAATACCTGGGCGTAACACTTTGTTGGGACATAAAATGTAGCGATAATATAGGCTTAGTCGTGAGAAAAGTGGGTAGCAGACTTCGGTTTCTTGATAGAACAATAGGTAAATGCAGTCAGTCTACAAAAGAAATTGCTTAAAAATAGCTTGTGCGACGCATCCCAGAATATTGCTCAAGTGTTTGGAACCAGTACCAATAAGACCAACAGTGATATTGAACGTATACAGAGAAAGGCAGCGCGAATTGCCACAGGTTTGTTTGACCTGCTGGAGAGTGTCACAGAGGTGTTTAAAAGAACTGAACTGGCAAACTCTTAAAGATTGACGTAAATTATCTCGGTAAGACCTACTTAACAGGTTTCAGGAACCGGTTTTAAATAATGGCTCTAGGAATTACAAGATGTCCAGCGAAGGAGCCCATGATTTCAAAACAAAATATCTCAAAAACTAAGATGGATAGACGAGTGCACAAAAGATATGTATATTGTGAGATCAGTAAGAATTTTATAGAGAAGTTTCGAAATAGTTCGAAAAGAACTAACAGATGACGCTGTACGCTGTGCAGCTCGTACAATACCATCGTGCATAATTAAATCGTCCTCTGAAAGCAGTCTTAGCAATCACATCACAATCTTTTCGATATGTCCACCACTTGCATTATGGAGGTGACGCAAATGAACAATGAAATTTGCTAGTACATCGTGCATTGTCTCACCGGAAATGCATTCAAACGCTAGCCAAATCACCGGCTCATGTTACTCCAGCGTGATTAGATGGTTCCAGTAAAGTGTCTTTTTAATATGCCCCACAAAAAGTAGGCACCAGGAGACAGATCGGGCGAATATGGAGGCCAGTCCATCCCTGCGCCAGTAAATTTGCAATAACCCAAAGCAATGACTATTCCCGAAGTAGCTGTGTAGCGACAAACTGTTCCAAAATTGCAGCGTAATGGTCACTAATGATCGTTTTTCGCATCAAAAAGGGCCAATAATGCCTCTGCCGCATCACCTGCGAACCAGATGCAGCCAACATCGAATCCTCCGATACTATTCATTGTGAGAATCTGGTTAGCAAAACCAACCCTCTGTCGTAAGACTCGTACGAGTACGGTCTGGTGGCTTTGATTTTGAATGGAAACATGCGTAAGCTGTCCCTCAATATTTTTTGCATGCTGGAACACTTCAAACCAGCCTTTGCTGCAGTTCTTTGATTGGATTTCCTTCGATTTTGCTAAATGATTCCAGACTCGTGGCGAAATTTTCAGGAGTAACTACAATGCGCCTGGGGCCAACATTCTGCGCTAAATCGTCAGCCAAGCTGCCTGTCCGTTGCAATTTGAGGAACTTGCCATTGGCTTTCTCATCGGATCTTTTCGGACATTAAATCGTGTTTTGAAATCTGCACCGTGTTGCCGTAGGACTGTGTTCTAACCTGTTGTATTCCAGTACCAGAAAAACATGTACAATGAAATACAGGATTCCAAACCCTTCCTTCGGTTCGCTAACATCTTTCACGTTTCAACGGCACTCTCGCTCTTAGTTTCCGAGATATTTAATTTTGAACTCAGGGACTTCTTGACTGTACTACAAAACCCAACATATCGCTCCCATACGGATCGTGAGTTCAATATAAAATTAATTACTGCACGCACAAACCCACTTCAACAGGCATTCTTCTCGCGCTCCATACGTAAATGGAACGAGAGAAAGCCTTAACTGGTACAGTGGGGCGTACCCTCTGCCGTACGCTTCAAAGTGATTTGCAGTGTATAGATCTAGAAGTAAAAAGAAATAGAAAATGAAGAAAATACAGAGATTTGCGATCTGAAAATGACTAAAAGTTCGTGACGCCCTCCATCGGTAAAGCTGGAATCCAATATGACGTCGGCCCACCCTTAGCCTTGATGACAGCTTCCACTCTCGCAGGCATACGTTCAATCAGGTGCTGGAAGGTTTCTTGGGGAATGGTAGCCCATTCTTGACGGAGTGCTGCACTGAAGAGAGGTGTCGATGTCGGTCGGTGAGGCCTGGCGTGAAGTCGGCGTTCCAAAACATCCCAAAGGTGTTCTGTAGGATTCAGGTCAGGACTCTTTGCAGGCCAGTCCATTACAGGGATGTTATTGTCGTGTAACCACTCTGCTACAGGCCGTGCGGTGCTCGATCGTGTTGAAAGATGCAATCACCATCCCCGAATTGCTCTTCAACAGTGGGAAGCAAGAAGCTGCTTAAAACATCAATGTAGGCCTGTGCTGTGACAGTGCCACGGAAAACAACAAGGGGTGCAAGCCCCCTCCATGAAAAACAAGACCACACCATAACACCACCGCCCGCGAATTTTACTCTTGGCATTACACACGCTGGCAGATGACGTTCACCGGGCATTCGCCATACCCACACCCTGCCATCAGATCGCCACATCGTGTGCGGTGATTCGTCACTCCACACAACGTTTTTCCATTGTTCAGTTGTCCAACGTTTACGCTCCTTACACCAAACGAGGCGTCGTTTGGCATTTACCGGCGTGATGTGTGGCTTATGAACAGCCGCTCGACCATGAAATCCAAGTTTTCTCACCTCATGCCTAACTGTCATAGTACTTGCAGTGGATCCTGATACAGTTGGGAATTCCTGTGTTATGTGTTGCATAGATGTCTGCCTATTACACATCACGACCCTCTTCAAATGTCGGCAGGCTCAATCAGTCAACAGACGAGGTCGGCCTGTACGCTTTTGTGTTGTACGTGTCCCTTCACGTTTCCACTCACTATCACATGGGAAACAGTGGACCTAGGGATGTTTAGGAGTGTGGAAATCTCGCGTACAGATGTATGACACAAGTGGCACCCAATCACCTGACCACGTTCGAAGTCCGTGAATTCAGCGGAGAGCCCCATTCTGGTCTCTCACGATATCTAATGACTACTGAGGTCGCTGATATGGAGTACCTGCCAGTTGGTGGCAGCACAATGCACCTAATATGAAAAACGTTTGTTTTTGGGGGTGTCCGGATACTTTTGATCACATAGTGAATGAGCGCTGCATTAAATTAATAGTGTCCAACTACTACTCTGCCCTAATCCCTTTCTCTCGATAGCTGCTTAGGGGAATCCGTTTCGATTCGTACATGGAAGTTATTCGGTCTCAAAATCATCTTCTTTGAGCTGAAAATACGATGACATATTTGTGAATTTCAGTAACCCCTCTGAATGAAGCGTTTATTGTTCTCATTGAAGTTAACACTCGCGACGGACGGTTGCCTATTCTCCTTTCGGCGTAGGTGCTTAGGCTTACAGACGTGTTTTTCAAGGGATGTGCCTTACTAAGTATACTTTCACCACTTTCTCTCGTTAATCAGATCGTTAATCATTCCTGTATGTGTTTTCTGAGGCGTGCTTATTTTCCATGTTTGAGATATTCGCGTTTTTCACTTTCAATGGCAATCTTGCGAACAGCTGCTGGTTTCTTGCTACATGACTGTTATTTGTTAATGTTGCATACATTAAATGCATAGAGTCGCCTTGTCCAGTTGCTCCTCAGTTCGACAGTGCAATCTCACTGATATTTTTCGGTGGCAGTCTTTTATCTCTACGCGTTGATCTTTCAGCAAAATTAACGCTAATACAAGACAGCTTTCAGGGAAAGAAGGAAGGGAGGGAGAAAGAAAGAAAGAAAAAAGCAGCAGCAGAGAATTTTTTTTAATTATTTTCGATTACACCATAGCAAACTGAATTGACAAAAACATGCCGTGAGAAGAGTTATGGAGTGTCATCACACTGTTAAGATCCTTATGAACAAAAGGGCAGAAGTTCGATACCAAGCTGAAAGAAGTGGTCATGTGCTTTACATGTTCTAAAGTAACTATAGGTGTACATACACTCTGAAGCATGATATAATTTTGAGCATTCAGTGTTGTCATCGTTAGTGTGCTGTCTGACAAAGAGACTGCATGGAACTCATGGAACATGAACTTCTATTTCATCTTCGATCCTCCTAATATTTCGTATATGACTGATATCCCTAAAGACGTCGCGGGCTACATAGAGAGAGATGTTTGCCAGGTAAATTAAGAACGAAGTCTTTCCCTGTCTCAGTACTGGTGACCCATCCATCCCCCCCCCCTCCTCCAACATAGTACCACATACATATGTGGCAGTGACAGAGACAGAGACATGGTAAACCACCAGCTGGAGCCAGGCAGCGTCGCTGCAGGCTGCGATAGCGAGGACGTGCTGGACTGGCTGCGTGGGCAGAGGGAGGTTGGGGCAGGTCACGGGGCGCAGCTGCCTGCAGTCATTTGTCGCTCCAGCAGCTGCCTGCGGCGGGCTGCCGTGGGATGAGACATGTTCGCAGTCCCACAAAGCGTATCCATCACTTACTGCTCTTATCGTCCACCTAGCTACGACGTAACCCCATTACATCCGCATCCATCTCCACAGTCTCTTTTTTAATGCGTGACAAAGAGTTGTTGGTCACAGGCACACCGGCTCCGTAGTAGGTTCTGTGCCCTGTTCCCTGTCCGAGGGACGCAGTATAGCCTAAGTCTAATCTTCCGAAGCGGGTACGGTCTGTAAGTTTCAGACTGCCCTCAAATATTTGAGGAAACCTACCGACTCAACATTAAACCCTGATTATATGGCCAAAATTTCCGCGAAAAGAGTTACCATTTAAAGCCCCGTCGACGACGAAGTCATTAGAGACGGAGCACATCCTCTGATAGGACAAGGATTAGGAAGGAACGCGGCTGTTTCTATTTCAAAGCAACTATCCCGGTGTTTGGCATAACCGATGTGGGGAAGCCACAAGAAAATATGAAACTTAGCACATGGACAGATTTGAATCCCTCTCTTCTTGAAAGCGAGCCCGCAAAGTTAAGCACTATGCATGCTGACTGATGTTTCGTTTCGATCCGAGTCGTTCTCGCATCACTTGACGGAGCATTGATACAAATTTCTAATGTAGGGCATCAAATATCAAAATCGAAAAATTTGACTATCGGACGTAGATTGTAGTCGCATGACTCGATCGTGTTCATTTCGATGTCAAATTATACAGAAATTTCCAAGTGAGACCCCTTATCGGTAAAAGAATTAAATTTGAAGCTTTGTTAGTATTTTAATAAAAAAATAACAGTTACCTGAAAGCATCCCCCGTATGTGAAGAAAGTGAAAATGTAGTTCCAAATTGAACTTACCATACGATAAAACGTAGTGCTCCATAACTATTTTACAAAATTTGGCCAGTGTGACAGTATATATTGGGAGTTAAAAGGGTGTGGCGCAGTCAACCATCCTAACTGATTTGATGAAGCTTTTTGCATTGAAGTCGAAGTCTTCACTGTGAAATATTTATGACGTCACCTGTCGGAATTTCGAAAACGAAAATTATGCTCTGGTGACGGAACTGCATCCCGAACAAGACTTAGATAATATTTCCACAAAATTTTTTGTTGTTAACGCTTGCGATTTAAGTCATAAGGAAAGACGCCGATTCGCTTGGTGTAGATCATTTTGCTTTTCGTCCGATCGCATTCGAAGATTCCGAATTCGCCGCAGTAAGTGTCTGAATTGTATCAGTTTTCAATGAAAGAGTTGGAAATATTTTTTAAGAAGAGTTCAGATATATACTTCATTTTTTCGTCCACGGCGTGTACTCATAAATTCGTTTATTATTACATAAATTCGTGTGAATCATGGCGTGGTGTAAGGCTTTCTAGTTGACGCTATTATTGCGTGTGAAGTCCATCAAGTGTAATGGTCTAGCGTAGGTGACTGTGAGTGTGTGTCGAGCGCAGTGTGTTAGTGTTTGTGGTAGTCTCTCCCATCGAGAGCGTTCCGACGATCTTTCTCGACATATATTCGTTCTGATTTTCGTTGTGGAGTAGAGACCTGCTTTTAGACAGATAGTCCGATTTGTTATTAGCGTACAAATAGTGATATAGTACGAATAAATCCTCGTCTGTGAAATTTTTTCCTGCTGACCATATGCCGTGGACTATCATTTAAACCTTGAATAATTAGGGAAGCGAAATAAGATGAGTAACTGTGTGAACATTTTATATGTTCGAATAAATCATTGTCAAACAGAATAAATGGGGCCGTGCAAGAGCTTCATAAATTTCAGTATTTCTCCTTTCCAGACAAGGTTCTGTGCAACGGCGTCTCTTACACAGGAATGAAAATTGCCGAAGGCGAGAGATACTGAAGATTGTTTAATAAAACCAGTCATAAGGCCGAACATTTTTCTCCATTAAGTGTTTTTCGCCTAGTGGCGTGATTGCAGCTCGCTACTCTATAAACACTCGCCAACGGCGCAAATAAGCGATGAGCTGCGAAGACGATGGAACCGCTCCTGAACCTCAATTACGCGTTTTGTTTTGAGCGGCACTCCAGTTTGTTTGGGTAGAAAATTGCGGCCTCCCAGTGGAATGCTGTCTTGGCACAACTTCAAGGCGAGTCGTTGAGGTGTACACTTCCGACACGTTGTATCATCTGCGTCTGCCATTACTGAGATGTGTGCAGTGAATTTCAAGCTAACCAATCTGTTCACTCATATCTGGTACAAAAAGTGCTTTCAGTTCCATGTTTATCAGCTCTGCTACTGCGTAACAATTTGTGGCTGACCTATGCGTATTGGGAGTCAATTATTAAGTGGCAGTTTGGGTCGTGATAAAAAAGGGCTGTTTGATTTGCTTAATGTCCGCGGTTTGAAAACGACGAATAAGTGTTCCGCTTGGTTCAAATCTAGGCTCCTTAATATCGCTCCCGCCCCCTACGCCTCCTGCGTAATACAGGGTGTTACAAAAAGGTGTGGCCAAACTTTCAGGAAACATTCCTCACACACAAATAAAGAAAAGATGTTATGTGGACATGTGTCCGGAAACGCTTAATTTCCATGTTAGAGCTCATTTTAGTTTCGTCAGTATGTACTGTACTTCCTCGATTCACCGCCAGTTTGCCAAATTGAAGGAAGGTAATGTTGACTTCGGTGCTTGTGTTGACATGAGACTCATTACTGTACAGTACTAGCATCAAGCACATCAGTACGTACCATCAACAGGTTAGTGTTCATCACGAACGTGGTTTTGCAGTCAGTGCAATGTTTACAAATGCGGTGTTGGCAGATGCCCATTTGATGTATGGATTAGCACGGGGCAATAGCCGTGGCGCGGTACGTTTGTATCGAGACAGATTTCCAGAACGAAGGTGTCCCGACAGGAAGACGTTCGAAGCAATTGATCGGCGTCTTAGGGAGCACGGAACATTCCAGCCTATGACTCGCGACTGGGGAAGACCTAGAACGACGAGGACACCTGCAATGGACGAGGCAATTCTTCGTGCAGTTGACGATAAACCTAATGTCAGCGTCAGAGAAGTTGCTGCTGTACACGGTAACGTTGACCACGTCACTGTATGGAGAGTGCTACGGGAGAACCAGTTGTTTCCGTACCATGTACAGCATGTGCAGGCACTATCAGCAGCTGATTGGCCTCTACGGGTACACTTCTGCGAGTGGTTCATCCAACAATGTGTCAATCCTCATTTCAGTGTAAATGTTCTCTTTACGGATGAGGCTTCATTCCAACGTTATAAAATTGTAAATTTTCACAATCAACATGTGTGGGCCGACGAGAATCCGCACGTAATTGTGCAATCACGTCATCAACACAGATTTTCTGTGAACGTTTGGGCAGGCATTGTTGGTGGTGTATTGATTGGGCCCCACGTTCTTCCACCTACGCTCAATGGAGCACGTTATCATGATTTCATACGGGATACTCTACCTGTGCTGCTAGAACATGTGCTTTTACAAGTACGACACAACAAGTGGTTCATGCACGATGGAGCTCCTGCACATTTCGGTCGAAGTGTTCGGACGCTTCTCAACAACAGATTCGGTGACCGATGGATTGGTAGAGGAGGACCAATTCCATGGCCACGTTCTCCTGACCTCAACCCTCTTGACTTTCATTTATGGGGGCATTTGAAAGCTCTTGTCTATGCAACCCCGGTACCAAATTTAGACTCTCTTCGTGGTCGTATTGTGGATGGCTGTGATACGATACGCCATTCATCAGGGCTTGATCAGCGCATCAGGGATTCCATGCGACGGAGGGTGGATGCATGTATCCTCACTAACGGAGGACATTTTGAACGTTTCCTGTAACAAAGTGTTTGAAGTCACGCTGGTACGTTCTGTTGCTGTGTGTTTCCATTCCATGATTAATGTGATTCGAAGAGAAGTAATAAAATGAGCTCTAACATGAAAAGTAAGCGTTTCCGGACACATGTCCACATAACATATTTTCTTTCTTTGTGTGTGAGGAATGTTTCCTGAAAGTTTGGCCGTACCTTTTTGTAACACCCTGTATATCAGATGTTTATTATAGTCGAGCGTGTAACATAACGTTATTGTTGAGATCTGAAACATTATGGAGACGTACAATTATATGAAACTTCAGAATATGTCCCATCAGCGTAGGCGTGGCGGTGTATCATACCTTACGATTCTTGTGAAGGGACCGCGGCTGCATAACGTGATGCATGCTTCTAAAGTATGGAGTTGTTTGTGGTCTACAGTTATTGAGTCCGTTGTTGCAAATTATGGATGATACGACTATTCAACCACTATAGTAGTTGGTAGTTGTTGGGTTCAGTTAAGATTTGAGCTTTCTTCCCATGTATCTGTGTGAGATACAATAATCTTGTCACAGTAAAATAAGTATGCAATTCTGCCACATTTTCTCAGCCCGCTCCTCTGTGAACCGGAAACCGTCTGATCTGATTACAGTGGTCAACATAATTTAAGTGACAAAGACTTTGAGTGGTGTTCTTTTCCACGAGGGGCTTTCTATAAGTAATGCAACATATTTTTTCTCGACGGCCCGCATCTCGTGGTCGTGCGGTAGCGTTCTCGCTTCCCACGCCCGTGTTACCGGGTTCGATTCCCGGCGGGGTCAGGGATTTTCTCTGCCTCGTGATGACTGCGTGTTGTGTGATGTCCATAGGTTAGTTAGGTTTAAGTAGTTCTAAGTTCTAGGGGACTGATGACCATAGCTGTTAAGTCCCATAGTGCTCAGAGCCATTTGAACCATCCTGCGTGCTGGCTGGCCGCACACAGCTGTCTGTCCTGCAATGTTGGTGCGTTGGGACACTCTTATTCGAGGTGATCTACGGATTACAAACACCACGCTGCTCAATTGAGCGTCTCTGTTGGTATTGCTGACACATTCGTCCACCAGTTGGGGTTCTCGAAGGTTTGTAGCCCGCTGGGTTCCTCGCCGCTTAACAGAAGACCGTAAAGAGCAACGAAGGACAATGTGTACGGAATTGCTTGCGCGTTACGACGCTGATTGTGACAATTTTTTGTCGACCATTTCAATTGCACTGTAAATCATAAAAGTCTAAAGGCCGTGAATTCAGCTAAATGCTTAGAGATTACAATTACGAGTAACTTGAACTGGAACGATCACACAGAGAACGTTGCAGGGAAAGCAAACCAAAGACTGCGATTTATTGGCAGAACATTTAGAGGGTGCAACAGGTCTATTAACACTTTCGCTGCGGCTGACGCTTATAAACGTCACAACAAGCCACGAGCCAGTGCGGCTGACGCTTATAAACGTCCGCGCTCACTGTCCGATTACTCAGTCTAGTTGCAGCGTCTAAGCTAGTATCAAAGCCTGTAAACTTCTGTTTTGTGTGGTCAGTTATCGAACGTATATTGTTCGTAATGGCGGTTAATGGGCCTTCCAATGTGAAAAGGAGCAGGAAAAGTGTTTCGCTTACTAATTTCTACACATCTGGGATCCCCTGGGCGTCTATGATAAATGTAGACGGCTAATTCTCTCACACCAGGAGCAAACATGTTACTAAATTGACGACCTCTATCAGAGTCAATCTTAAAAATGCACATTCAAGGTAAATATAATTTCAAATTAATCCAGTTTCCTTTTTCCTTTTTTTCCTTCTTAAGAATATGCGTTTTGGAATCCAAATTGTATTTTTTGTTACATTATCAACAAATCACGAACATCTGATTGACGCCTGTGACCCCTACAGGTGTCAGATAGCAAACAGACTTTAAAACATGACCACAATACAGTCGAAGCTTATTTGAAGTAATGCGCCTAAGGTGTCAGCATTAGGTCAGTATAGAACGTGATCCTACAGATCTTACAAGGTCTTGACGTCAACCTGTAGCTCAGGTGTACTTAGGAGCGTCGGCTCCGAGCGCTACCTGCCGTTTCAGAGTGTTACCGGCCCGCACTCGAGCGTTACCAGCCCGCACTCGCACTTGCCGGGGCGCACTGAGAGTTGCACGCCTGCACCGATGTCGCAGCGAAAGTGTTAAAGAGAATGCCTACACTACGCTTGTGCGTCCTCTTCTGGAAAACTCTTGTGCGGGTGGATCCGCTTCAAATACGAATGACGGAGAACATGGAAAGAGTTCGAAGAAGGGCAGTTCGTTTGGTACTATCATGAAATAGGGGAGAATGTGCCACGGATATGATACACGAATTGGGGTGGCAGTCATTAAAACAAAGGCGTTTCTCGCTGCGGCAGGACCTTCTCACGAAATTTCAATCCCCAGTTTATCCTCAGAGTGTGAAAATATCTTGTTGGCGCCCACATATATAGGGAGAAATGACCATCATAATAAAATAAGAGTTCGCACGCTGTTCGAGAGTGGAACGGTAGAGAAGTGGCTTAAAGGTGGTTCGATGAACCCTCTGCCAGGCACTTAATTGTGAACTGCAGAGTAATCATGTAGATGTAGAACATCGTTACGGGCGATGAAACATGGGCTCAGCATTTCGATCCGGAAACAAACCGGCAATCCATTGAGTGGCGCCACACCACCTCTTCTCCGAAGAAAAACTTTAGAGCCGCGTGCTCAGCAGGTGAAGTCATGACGACGGTGTTCTGGACCTCTGAAGGAGCTGTTCTGTCTGATGTTCTCCTTCGTGGTGCAACGATCAACTCTGAAGTGTATTATGTTACCCTCAGGAAATTGAAGAAACTACATCAGCGTGTTCGTCGCCACAAAAATGCGAACGAACTTCTCCTTATTTATGACAACGCAAGGTCTTGCACAAGACTGCGCAGCCGAGAGCAGCTCACAAAACTTCATTGGACTGTTCTTCCTCATCCACCCTCAATCTGAGATCTCGCACCTTCCGACTTCCATCTGTTTGGCACAGTGAAGGAGGCACTTCGAGGGGAAGCAGTACGTGGATGATGGGGAGGTACTGATGCTGCAAAACGTTGGCTTCGTCGTCGATCAATAGAATGTTATCATGCAGTCATACTGGCCTTCAGAGTAAGGTGGCGTAAGGCTGTCGCATTGAACAGAGATTATGTTGAAAAATTGGGTTTAGTAGCAAAAAGAGTGGGGAATAACACGGTGCATTGGATTCGTGAATAAAACCTATCTCCTTTAGATAAAAAAAAGTGTTGCATTACTTACTTTAACGCTCCTCATAAGTCGTGGTTGCTGAATTCGAAAATGAAATGAGTTTTTGGCTGTTAGTTACGAGTAGTTAATTAGTTACATGTACCATAGATTATTGGAACGATTCTGGGGTAAATACAAAAAAAGTGTGAAATGCGGAAAAATCAGGGTACCAAATGGGAATACAGGTTATCTGTATTTATACAGAGAGAGTAATCGAAATTCGAGGCGTAAGTTGTAAGACTTCAATGTAGGCCCTGTATATGGGATGACACCACACACCAACTTAGAAAGAAGAGCATTATACACAGGGAGTAATCGGAATTTATGGTAGAAGCTTTACGACTTTAACGTGACCACTAGGTATGTGCTTTAATAGTGGAAAGACGGGACAGTCCAGACACATGGCCTCAAGACGGAACTGTTATATTCCCCTACACGTGTGCCGTACTATACCAGCAGTAGGCATATCGGAAAAAAATTTAACAGGGATGCACTGGAATTTCGACAATATATGAAAAAACCTATGGTTATGTCATATAAACTGAAGGTGGCCGACATTAAAATGCATGTTCTAATGGCTCAATTGCCTGGAAGGTTGTATGAGATTTTTGTAGACTATTATCACGTTATGGATGTGGATATAATCCACGACTTTCCTGTGATTGGCCGAGCGAGGTGGCGCAGTGGTTAGCACACTGGACTCGCATTCGGGAGGACGACGTTTCAATCCCGCGTCCGGCCATCCTGATTTAGGTTTTCCGTGATTTCCCTAAATCGGTTCACGCAAATGCCGGGATGGTTTCTTTGAAAGGCCACGGCCGACTTGTGTGTAGGCTGACGAGAATCCGCACGTAATTGTGCAATCACGTCATCAACACAGATTTTCTGTGAACGTTTGGGCAGGCATTGTTGGTGATGTCTTTATTGGGCCCCATGTTCTTCCACCTACGCTCAATGGAGCACGTTATCATGATTTCATACGGGATACTCTACCTGTGCTGCTAGAACATGTGCCTTTACAAGTACGACACAACATGTGGTTCATGCACGATGGAGCTCCTGCACATTTCAGTCGAAGTGTTCGTACGCTTCTCAACAACAGATTCGGTGACCGATGGATTGGTAGAGGCGGACCAATTCCATGGCCTCCACGCTCTCCTGTCCTCAACTCTCTTGACTTTCATTTATGGTGGCATTTGAAAGCTCTTGTCTACGCAACCCCGGTACCAAATTTAGAGACTCTTCGTGCTCGTATTGTGGACGGCTGTGATACAATACGCCATTCTCCAGGGCTGCATCAGCGCATCAGGGATTCCATGCGACGGAGGGTGGATGCATGTATCCTCACTAACGGAGGACATTTTGAACATTTCCTGTAACAAAGTATTTGAAGTCACGCTGGTACGTTCTGTTGCTGTGTGTTTCCATTCCATGATTAATGTGATTTGAAGAGAAGTAATAAAATGAGCTCTAACGTGAAAAGTAAGCGTTTCCGGACACATGTCCACATAAAATATTTTCTGAAAGTTTGGCCGTACCTTTTTGTAACACCCTGTATATTTCTCCAACTGGACACTGTGCGACGTACGTGAGGTAGCTGCAATGTCTCATCAGACAGGTATAGAAATTTCAATGTGGGCAGTTAAAACACAACTGCTTTCCCTATCCTTGTTACCCCATAGGAAGACGGACAAGCCAGACTTCTGAGAGCGAGACAATTCATCCAGTACTTATTGTGTACTCGAACTGATAGGCACATTTTTACAGCGACAAAGCCGTTATTTTTGGTGGATTATATTGAAGGTAACTTACGAGAAGCTGAGACATTCAGGTAAAATGTGTAATGGAATACTGTTGATTAAAGCATCCTATGCTGCACAGTATACAGTTCTTCAGCCATGTGAATGTCTGGGTGACAGAGCAGTGTCCATTGCCCCCACACAGAACTTCGAATGTGTTCCAAGGAATCATCTTCCACACAGAACTTACATTCCTAACAGACGAGAAGCTATAGCAAATCTTGCACGGTGACGTGTACATTTTGTCCAAGGCTTCGAAAGAGCCCTAGATGGTAATATATACAGCTGCCTTTCCCTTAGCATTTGAAGGAAATTTCTTTTCAAAAAAACTTAGTGCTATGGTGTACAGGTATGATATGAAACCTTACGTCCCACCACCCACAAAGTGTTTCCACTGCTTTCGCTTTTGTCATTGTCATCCTGCTGCATGGCGGATCCATAATGTGATAACTGCAGTTGACCACTCCGCGAAGGTAGTCCTTGTAAAAAACCACCTTTTTTTGTGAATAGCTCATATCATCATTCTCCCCATTCACTTGTTTGCCCAATGCTCAAGAAAGGCAAGTAAATGTATGAATATAAATCTACTGACCACCTCTCATATGCTGGAGTATGGAAAAAATTAACGCCTACATTTTGTTGATATGATGACTATTTACGCGAAAATCACAGCCATCACTCCCACAACGTCATTTTTTTCGAAACCAGTTCTCGCACGATTCTCCTATCTTGCTGGCTCTCACAGCACGATTTTCAGGAACCACTTACCACATCTGGCTGAGGTACATTTTCTCCTCGAGCATTTACTGGTGACAGGTCCCTCCTCTCGGGACACCTCCACCTGGAAATCCGCAGATCAGAAGCCTGCCGCTAGCCAGTGACTGAAGGAACTGTTACCTATGGATCCCAGGAGTGCCCATTCTTCATCCAGCCACACACTCATTGCTGATACCCCCTCGTAGGTATCTCGGCTACCGAAGGTTATGGAGGAGGAGGAGGAGGAGAATTGGGACGTGGCTACTCTGGTGATTCCGGTGGTGCTAGACCCCGTCACGCCGTCGGATTGTGAACCAATGTTCATTGACGTGGTTTCATCCCCATCAGTTACAGTGATTCTGTGGTGTCCTCCTGAACACCCATTCATTCATTCGGACTGTAGTATATATTACTGTTACATGACAGAACTACAACATATCATTTCCTCCTCTTCTGCAATTTGCTTTGCCCTATCGGAAATGCCTGATGACCATTCCCCCAACATTCCGTGGTTATCGAGCATTCTGTCGGAACTCTGTTGACCCTGAGAGGCCACCGGTGACACAGATGTCAGTTGAGTGGATTCCCCTTCATACCACTTTGGGATCAATAGTCGTGTGGACGCAAACGATATCAGCGATCACAATTTGCAATGCCCACTTACCTCCAGGTAGACCACTTACTTAGGTTTAGTTAATTCAAGATGAACATCTGGTGGGATACTGCTCCCTCTAAAACTCCACACTATCGTCGAAAGTACCACTGCATTCTACTCTTCCTTCCATTCCTCCTGAACAGAATCCGCCATTGTATGTCTCCTCTGCATCGGTCATACCGAACTGACCCATAGTTTTACTCGTATTTTGCTTAACAAACCACCCTCACATAATGGTTGTGGTGCCTTGTGGACAGTTTCTCATATCCTGGCGGAGGTTCGAGTCCTCCCTCGGGCATGGATGTGTGTGTTTGTCCTTAGGATAATTTAGGTTAAGTGGTGTATAAGTTTAGGGGCTGATGACCTTAGCAGTTAAGTTCCATAAGATTTCACACACATTTGAACATATCCTGGTGCTAAGTGCCCCTCGGCCTGGCTCCCTATGCTAATTGTGGTCTTCTGAATTCTTTGCGTCTCATGTTGGCAGACGCTCGCGGATAAGTGAACTGGTTATCCTTTTTCCCCATGACAGTGGTTTTTATTCTCAGATATAACGTTTTAAACTACCTGCGGGGTGAGAGTGAAGTGGTTGTGGTTAGGTGTGTAACCTGCCACATGCTTAGCCTGGGAGAACTCGACCCTGCCTCCTTTACCTATTGCCTCTGCCATCCCTCCTTTTATCTGCTTTAATTGCTTTTAGGTGATTTGCGTATTTTTCCACCGCACCCTGTTTCCCGATTTAGGAGTAGCTCTGTTGTTAGTGGGTGCTATCCCCTTCTTCAGCACTTTGCCTTTGGTGAATCGGGAGTGGGACGGCCTTCCCCGTTCGCATGCAGTGCCCCGGGTACGCCCATGTGCGGTCTTAATTATTTCTCTCATCTTGTTTTATTATTGACTGTTCAGCTGACGTCAGTTACATTTTTAGCATTTTCCTTTTACTGTTTTGGATCTCTTGACTAGAAGGCATTCTTTACTCTGTAGCATCCTTTGTCGTTAATCAGATTCGTGGGATTCGGGTGTGGGGAGGATTTCTCTGGGCAGGACTGAGCCCTGCAGTATTGCTTTCTGTGTCTCACTTTGCCACTCCTACGTACTTTCCTGATGACCTCACTCTTAAGTCCCTTACCGCCAGTCAATCAATCAGTCACCCAAACAGACAATCTTGAGTCGTGTTGACACTACCGTCGGCCGGAATACGCACCAAGCAACCATATCTGGCATACGGCTCTGGCAGACATGCTGCGCCCTTTCTCATTTCTTCTGTAACCCTCCCGAGCTTCAGTACGTTAAACTTTGGAAACCTAAACCTAGGACAGCGGGATCGCAAGTGTGTGACACACACTTTAGAAGGGTGAGTAGGACGGGTCGAAATGAAAAATACTATGATAAACTTTTGCTAAATATTCATTGTTTTCATCAAACCAACATTAACGACCGCCACGTGCAACCCGTCACAAAAAGCATACGGGGTTTTTGTGGTTTGTTGGCAGAATTTTCAAACGCATTACTATTGTATTGATTCGCTCAGTAGTAAAAGATCAGATACATTCAACGCTGGGATAGTGCAGCTGAGTCAGAAGCCTTTTTCCATGTGAAAGTTATCTTCTGCTCTAGTCTAAAAATTTTATTTTTGCGTTCACCTTGTGTGTTGCTAAAGCTGATTTTCTTACTGAAATGCAGATAGGATGTGCGCTCTTAGAGCTCACCGCACTAATATGTTCTACATAAAAGCTTTCATTTAGTGTACATGGTCAACGCCACATGGACTACTAAGAGTGTGTGCTGAAAAGTGATGCCTCCGAATTTTTATATGAAAAATCATTAATCTTTTTAAATAAAACAAACGTTATTGACATTATACATCTTTATTCCTCATCTCTACATATTTATTTTTCGACGTAATCACTCAGGCGACGAACACATTTCTCCCAACGAGAGACTAGTTTGTTGAAACCGTCACAGTAGAAAGTTTGAGTTTGTTGGCGGAGCCACAACCTTACGTCTGCTTGCACCGCTTCATCACTATCAAACTGGGGTTGTCGAAGGCGTTCTTTACGTTTTGGAAACAGTTGAAAATTGAATGGGGCCAAGTCGGAGAGGATGATCGATGACAGCGTCGGTTGTTGCAGATATCTCAGCGCTCGTGTGTGGCCTGGCATTGTCATGCTGAAAGAGAGGGTGCCAGATGTGTGGACAGACTCTTTGGATTCGAAACTGGATTATAGCGCGCTGTTTCTGACGCGCCGGCATAGTTAAACACCGCCATGTTAACACGCTTCATTTTGGAGCGCTCTAGCAGCACAGTGCCGCAAATGTGTAGGTACAAGGAATAAAGATGTAGAATGTTAATAACGTTTGTTTCATTTAATAAGCTTTGAATTTTCACACAAGAATTCGGAAGCATTACCTTTCAGCACCCCCTCGTACTACTACTACTACCACCACTACTACTACTACTACTACTACTAGTAGTAGTAGTAGTAATATTAATATTACCACTATTGTCGTACCACTACTTGTGCTGTTAGTTTCAAATATCTTTACGACGATGTTTTTGACGTCCGTCAGAAAATGATCATCTGTAGACCACCTCATCTCCTCTGCACTGTGTAAGGTAGATATCTTGATGCCTGTTTACTGGCAATGATTCCTGTAGAAAATAACTTCTTAAAACGGGTGAAGATAGCTTTTGCTTTTGGAGCGGGCACTAATAAACTCGGAGCTGATCACGCAAACTTCAACAATACAACCAACCAACCAACTATCTAACTAAACTTTTATTCTCGGAACGTTTATTCGTAGAGGAATAAAATGCAGTGCTGCAGTGGTACTCAAAACACACAAGATCCTAGAGTATCGCAGCTGCAGGTCATTGTGGTTAGAAAGAGGGGAAAAAAATGGTTCAAATGGCTCTGAGCACTATGGGACTGAACTTCTGAGGGCATCAGTCCCCTAGAACTTAGAACTACTTAAACCTAACTAACCTAAGGACATCACACACATCCATGCCCGAGGCAGGATTCGAACCTGCGACCGTAGCGGTCGCGCGGTTCCAGACTGTAGCGCCTAGAACCGCTCGGCCACACTGACCGGCAGGTTAGAAACAGAAAATACTTTCCAGTTCTACTAGGCTTCTCTGCGACTCCGAGTTGTTTGCGGATGTATGACTTGTCGTTCACTGAGACAACATAAATCAAAATAACCGACGTTACGCTTTTGAAACCTGCTTTATACCCAGCTTGCTGCGTATGGTGCGTCACAAAGCGTGGCGGAAAATGTTGGCGGAATGTCATGATGTCCCATAATCACCACAAACCCTATCGCCATGCACCCATCAATGTACTGATTTTCGCTCCAAAGCAGGGCGAAATGGATCTTCATGCTGACCAAATCGTGTTTCAAAATATCTTAGTTGCTCGCGGAATGGCTCTGAGTACTATGCGACTTAACTTCTGAGGTCATCAGTCGCCTAGAACTTAGAACTAATTACACCTAACTAACCTAAGGACATCCCGAGGCAGGATTCGAACCTGCGCCGTAGCGGTCGCTCGGTTCCAGACTGTAGCGCCTAGAACCGCACGGCCACTCCGGCCGGCTGCTCGCGGAAACAAACGATACTGTGCACTGATGAGCATAAGCGTATGCTGTGAGACATTCCACGAATCTTTCCTCAAGATTCGCTTACCAAACGTATTCACTGTTTTTGGTGCCCAGTTCCATACGCCCATGAGATCTGTCTGCAAAATGCGACGAAGCTGTGCAGTGAAATTAAGCTGTAGTTTCCTCCAGCACCAAACGAAATAAATGTAACAGCAAGGAAATAAGTCAGAATATATAAGAAACGCTTTTCCGCCTACAAAGCTAGGTGAAGTTGGCATCAGTGTAAGGAAACAGGCATTCGACACAACAAAAGAATGCATGTGCTGAGCACTCTGTGTCGTCGCCTTGCATTCTGTAACCTTTGTGCTGGGCCGTAGTATGATTCGTCAATGTGTAACAAGATTATGCAGTCGGTGAAATGAAATGCACTTTACAATCGCACAGAGGAGAGCAACTAATTTTAATCCTTTCGCGAGTTAGATACTAGTCAGTAGCACAGAGGTTTATACGTGACGAGCTTACCCACCTGTGTGCAGTGCTCTGCCTTGCAACTTTGTGTACATCACGTTTCAACGGAAAATATTTTATATTGTAGCGAATCAGGAACGTTTTTCGAATGATCAGTCCCTTCCTTTAGATGAGCATGAGAAAATTTCAGGGCTTAAAAGTAGTTGGTAGTATCTGATCTACCACCTAAATTTTTAGACGAGTGAATCTAGTAGTCCCAAGATTTTTAGCTTATCCCTATTCTCTGACTGACTTATCCCACACAGTTTTCGATCTCTTACTTTAAGCAATTCACAGTGAATATGGGTGACACTGGAAGTGAGTGATTGCCCACGTGAATGGTAATTGATCATTTCCTTTTAATGTATGGTTAACGCTGTTCTGGGAGCTCTATTCGTCTCCAAAAAATTCGAAAAATTGCAAGAGCTCATAAGAACTTCCGTCGTAGTCGCCGTCTGTGTCATAGGCGCCATCAAATAAGACAGCGAGTAGGAATTTAAAACTGAACCGACACATTACGTTTTCGTCGAAACTGAATCTTCTTTGGTGGAGGGACAAACCATTGTTCTTAAATGTGATTCCTTCGTAGCATACTGCTTCTTTTGTTAGTATTGAGGTATTGCTTTTCCCTCTGGTTATCGCTGCAAGGCTGATCAAACGACGAAAGTAAGTTAAGTACTCTAAGTGCTTGTTTGCTTGTCGCGATGGCGCTTACAGCTTTGTGAAGCAGACTAAGCCTTGTGTGCTCTTCGGATGAGGCTTGATTGAGCAGTGTCGGCTGCATCGAGGCACCGGCGTCCCAGCGGTGGGCGTGCCTCAGCGCTCAGCCTTCTGAATAAATCACCAGCTCCAAGAATGCCGTGCTGGCTAGTAATGCTCTGACCTTGGTTATTTCATCGCGATGGCAGGTAGTAGATGAGCCGTAGGTGCTGATAATATTGCTAATTAGTTTGAGTGATATCTGCGAACCGGATTAGTGCAACAAATACTGGAATGCATCGGATTCAAAGAGTACTGCTAATTGAATTCATTACCTTTCAGCGACAGTTGCAAGACTAATTGTCTTTAATGGCATAAGTGCTGTGCACAGTAACTTTCCTAATCAGCATTCATTTAATTGTGACTAATGTTAATGATCACATGACGATGCTTACTACAAAACGGAAAGCACATTTTAAAGTTTTCCTATCAGTTTTTTAAATAACATATTATATGCTAGTGAATTTCGTAGAACACTTTTTTATGAAACACTTCCTCTTGCGTCTGTTCAAAACATTGCTTAAGGAGGTCAGCCATCGGAGTATTGCTTAAAGCTAAGACAGATCTGTAATATAATATTTCTAAAATAAAAATTCACTATTCGCTTAGGTTTGCTGGAAAATATTCATTCAACTGATAAGACAAAAAGTTTTGATTTCCGTCTTCGAGTAAAATGAGGTATAATGCAATGCCGAAGAGTCTCATTCTACCTAGGTAATACTGACGTGCAAGATAATTTTTTCTTTTAAGTTTCTTTGAGAAGGGTCCAGTCAGAATCCTTTCATGCTAGTGTTACTATCCAATGTTTCGATTTTGTAAACCACCAACCGATTGAAGCTATCGGTCGGCTTAAGGTACGATTTACCTTCAAATTTACGTCCAACTATCGTCAAGTAATGAAGCAGCTTAAAGAAAAAGTACACTGCTCCTTTAGTATGTAGGAAACTATATGCAATTTTAATCTGGTTCCATCGAATCTAGACATCTGCTATAATTAGAAATATGAGAAAAAAGAAACTTTTAGTAGATACATATAGGGGAAAATCCCTGCGAATGAGACAGAAGTAGAACGGCGATGGGCAGAGTACTTCGCAAAATTACTAAACTGTGATGACGCCACAGAGTCTTTCCCATGTGAGGCACCAGACACCCAGTGAAGAAGAAATACGACAAATGATCAAAAACCTAACAAACAATAAGGCTTTCGGCGAAGATCAAATTGCAAGAGAGAGAATAAAGAATGGAGAATTAGTTCTGGTTAAAATAATTACAGAACTGTTAAAGACTGGTTAGGAATGTGAGAGACTGCCTGAAGACTGGAAAATTGTCGGACTATCAAAGTGGTTTCAGAACGAAAAGATCAACAAAATGGTTCAAATGGCTCTGAGCTCTATGGGACTTATCATCTGAGGTCATCAGTCCCCTATAACTTTGAACTACTTAAACCTAACTGACCTAGGGACGTCACACACATCCATGTCCGAGGCAGGATTCGAACCAGCGGTCGCGCGGCTCCAGACATGCGCCTATAGCCGCTCGGCCACACCGGCCAGCGAACAGATCAACAACTGACCACATTTTTACGCTTAGACAGGTGACCACGGAAGGTTGGGAACATAACGTTGAGCTTCACATGGATTTTGTAGATTTCAAAAAAGCTTAAAAGCTTATGACACCCTACATAGGGGCACAATCACCAGTTCTTGAAAGAGTTTGTTTCCACAAAACTTTATAAAGATAGTGCAGTTGTGTTTATAGCATACCTATTACAGCGTGAAAATCACTACAGGAATCTCAGAACATTTTGAGGTCAGACCTGGTCTTAGAAAAGGAGACATACACTAAAGCCGAAGAAACTGGTGTAGGCATGCGTATTCAAATACAGAGATATGTAAACAGGCAGAATACGGCGCTGCGGTCGAAAACGCCTTTGTAAGACGACAAGTGTCTGGCGTAGTTATTATGTCGGTTACTGCTGCTACAATGGCAGGTTATCAAGATTTAAGTGAGTTTGAGCGTGATGTTATAGTCGGCGCACGAGCGATGGGACACATCATCTCCGAGGTAGCGATGAAGTGGGGATCCTTTCGTACGACCATTTCACGCGAGTACCGTGAAAATCAGAAATCTGGTAAAACATCAGACCTTCGACATCGCTGCTGTAGGAAAAATATCCAGCAAGAACAGGACCAGTGACGTCTAAGGAGAATCGTTCAATGTGTCAGAAGTGCATCCCTGCCGCAATTGCTCCACATTTAAATGCTGGGCCATCAACAAGTGTCAGCGTGCGAAACATTCAACGAAACTTCACCGATATCGGCTTTCGTGGCCGGAAATTCACTCTTGAACGCTTGATGACTTTACAACACAAAGCAATACGCCTCGCCTGGGGCCGTCAACACCGACATTGGACTGTTGATGACTGGACACGTGTTACCTGGTCGGATGAGTCTAGTTTCAAATTGTATCGAGCGGACGGACGTGTACGGGTATGGAGACAACCTCATGAATCCATGGACCCTGCATGTCAACAGCGGCCTGTTCAAGCTGGTGGAGGCTCTGTAATGGTGAGGAGCATGTGCAGTTGGAGTGATATGGGACCCCTGATACGTCTAGATACGACTCTGACAAGTGACACGTACGTAAGCATCCTGTCTGATCAACTGCATCCATTCATATCTATTGTGCATTCCGGCGGACAATGGGACACCACACACGCTCAGTATTGCTACAGAGTGACTCCAGGAACACTCTTCTGAGTTTAAGCACTTCCGCTGGCCACCAAATTCCCCAGACATGAATATTATTGAGCACATCTGGGACGCCTTGCAACGTGCTGTTTAGAAGAGATCTCCATCCCCTCGTACTCTTACGGGTTTATGGACAGCCCTGCAGGATTCATGGTGTCAGTTACCTCCAGCACTACGCCAGACATTATCCGAAACCATGCTATGTCCTGTTGCGGCACTTCTGCGTGCTCGCGACGGCCCTACACGATATTAGGCAGGTATACCAGTTTCTTTAACTCTTCAGCGTATTATCTGCAATACTTTCTAATTTAATTTTAGAGGAGATTTATAGAGAATACCAAAAATTAAACCAAGCTGAAATGAAATTGGGTAATGTCACAATAAATCAGCTTGCATATGCCAACGATATTGTTCTAATACGTGGTAGCAAAGATGAATTGAAGCTCATGACAAGTTCTTACAATAATATTGCAAGGAAAGAAGGGTTAAAATTAACGAGGAGAAAACTGAGTACATAGTCGGTAGCAGGGCACCCAATGATCACTCCATTAATAGTTGATGAATTCACTCTTCAGAGAGAGGACATATTTAAATATTTGGGAAGCCTTTTTAGCGAGCAAAATAGAATGGAAACTGAGATTAAGGCAAGGATGGCAGCGGCAAACAGATCATATTTTGGCTTACCGGACTGCTGTGAAATAGAGCAGTTACGAGGAGTTTTAAAATCAGACTATAGTAGTGTATAATTCTCTCGTTACCTCTGTATGTCTCTGAAACATTTACGTTAAGGAAAACAATTGAACAAAATCTGCCAGTCTTGGAGAGAAAGATATTAAGGAAAATATTTAGCCCCAAGGGGGACACCCAGTCCCAGGAATGGAGGATATTAAAAAAAAAATGAAAAATTAAAAAAAAAACAGGAACTGGCAGATACATACTCGCAAGCTGATATTATCCGAAGGATAGAGAAAAAGCTTACTGTTGGCTGGACACTTAAATAAATAAGGATGGAAGAGGAAAGAATGGCATTCGCATGATTCGTGGAAAGCAAGAGAGGGCGAGGAAGGCCATGGAGAAGATGGAAGGATGATATGAACAGGGATAAGGAGGGGATGGGCCTGAAAACAGGAGAAAGCGAGGAACAGAAATAATTGGTGGAAGAACAAACACACGGTCTTCCAGGCCAAAGTGACAACTGAAGAAGAAGAAGAAGAAGAAGAAGAATCTCGTAAGTGACTGGACAACAGAGGCTCCGAAATTTGCGCTGCGCTTCGGAATTAGTGCTGTTGACTTTGGAAAAATATTAAAAGCGTTGATAGCGACGTTATAGTTTATCCCGTCTATGTGTAAACCATTCTAGTTGGAGTAGCTCAGGGGGACGAATGATGGCACGTGAGTCACCTGGCATTCACGTTATGAAGTTATGTTGTGAAATCAGGATCTCTTGTGACCTACGTTACCTGATAGTTTTAAAGGGTACTGTTAACGTTCCCTGTTATACATAATGGCCAGACTGGTGCAAACTCGCATAGTTCCGGAAAAAAAGTAGATGTTGGCTTTGGTCTTGTCCCAATTTTCCGTCGCATCACAAAAGTATTGGGCATAAATAAGCAGAAAGACCCAGTATTAATCATTATACGACTGCAGAACGGTCATTGGAAGCAGTCACATCCATAAAATATCTAGGAGTCTGCGTACGGAGCGAATTAAAAGTGGAACGACCGCATAAAACTAATCGTAGGTAAGGTAGAAGCCAGACACTGATTCATTGGAAGAATCCCCCGGAAGTGTAATCCAAACACGAAAGGAGGTAGCTTAGAAAACTCGTTCGGCCAGTACTCGAATGTTTCTCGTCAGTCTGCGGACCTTTTCAGATGACATTGATTGAGGAAATAGAGAAGAATCAAAGAAGAGCAGTGTGATTCGAATCATTTAGTAAGCGCGAAAGCGATACGTAGATGTTTAGCCAGCTCCTATGGCAGACGTTGCAAGAGAGGCGTTCTGAATAACGTTGTGGTTCACAGGTAAAGTTCCGAGCACGTACGTCCTAGAAGAGTCAAACAGTATAGTACTTCCTTCTACGTATATCACAAGAAAAGACACTGAAAGTAAAATTAAAGAGAAAAAAAAGCGGGAAGGATTTCTAAACCACAGGATTTCTATACCTGTGAGACTTGAAAGCTCGCCACGTCATTGCGCCCGGTGCGGTGCTGCGTGGCGGGCTGCGGCTATTTGGGTCCTCCCAGGGTGATGCAACAGTGTGCAGCCGGCCACTGCTCTCGGCTATTTACTCTTCCGGTCTCTCATTGTTTCATCTGGAGTCTCTGTCACGATAACGTGTCTGTCTTTCACTACCGCAGACCGTGCACAGTAAGCACTCTCTTTTCACAGCGCGAAGGCCCAGCTGTACTGATTGCGATTAATGAAGCACACCTAACATACCGAAGAGGTACCAAATTGGAGGGATGTTGATTGCTAAGTTTCACCCTCACCTAGTTACAAAAATTTTCAGGTGATTCAGCGTGTCAATCGAGATGCGATAGGTTGCCTGCGTGACCGTTGCTGGAACCAGGACCTTTGCATACAGCCCTGTGAACTAGGTCGTCGTCTTGTCGGTAAATGTGTCCGTAGCATGCTTATGATAGTGATATAGAAGAAAGAGCTGCCTTCGGTTACCGAAAACACTGATATAAACATCTTGCTACGTATACACGGAAGCCTGAAGGAGCGGGCCCAAGTTTTAGTACATTAATACCTCCCAAATATCAAAGAACGGAACAGCTGACGGGAATGTAGCCGGGCGGGTGACGTCTTCGGCAACAGCCGATACTTCGAAAGTACACACACGGTCATTTTCAAAACAGAAATGCAGCGAGAAAGTGCTGTGTATGGAAATTTAAAAGCTCGGCACGTGAGACATATGCAGGATTACAACACCACAAAACCAAAGATGACCGACTTGCTATGTTACTGTACAGTGTCAGCACAGTGTACAGCAACGTAATAAGTATTACATGCCTCGTCGGTTGAAAACGACGATCAGATCGAATGTCCCTCTCTCGCGAAAATGGTGTGTGTGTGTGTGTGTGTGTGTGTGTGTGTGTGTGTGTGTGTGTGTGTCATCCTGGAGGCGTGCTCGGATAGCTAAGACGACCCCTCACATCAAGAGTGAAATTTGGATTTGAGACCCTCAGCTATAAATAGTACAGCTGAAGTAAATTTCGATTCGCAGTTTGCGAATCAAATTTCGTAATGTGTAAAAGATGACCAATGTCAGAAGTTTCCGACAGCAAATATTAATTTTCAGCCGTTGATTAAGGAGCATTAACTCTGTCTCTCTGTTGTTGAGCAGGTAGATAGAAGGATTCTAAGCGGAAATTGAAAAAAAAACTCCGTCTTTATTTTATAAGGTCACTTGCTAATTTAGTCTCAGTTGCTTGCTTAATCACACTATACTAATAGCTAAATTCAATCCACCCGAATATTTTCTCCACGATGGAAAGATACGTGTGCCTTCCCTTCATTCGTGTGTTGGTCAGGAGGAAGGGGCGGCCGCTGTGGTCGAATGGTTCTAGGCGCCTCAGTCCGGAACCACACGGCTGCTGCGGTCGCAGGTTCGAATCCTGCCTCGGGCATGGATGTGTGTGATGTCCTTAGGTTAAAGTAGTTCTAAGTCTAGGGCACTGTTGACCTCAGATGTTAAGTCCCATAGTGCTTAGAGCGATTTGAACCATTTTTTCAGGAGGAAGGTTGACGCACGTTGGGACATATCGATTGTAGGGAGCCAACTCACATTGATTTGTGTCTTCAGGCTGATAGTTGTCACCATCCGGTTCAGCGGGAAGGAGTACTTTATACCTTGGTTCGTAAGGCCCACGTCACCTCAGACTGTGAACGTTTGTGAGCTGTGTCAGCTCTCGAAGTCACCTACCTTCTGAATGGTTGTAGTGACACGCGTTGCCCCATCGACCGCCGTACTCGGGTGAATGATGAAAACAACGATGTGGTACCTAAACAAGCGTTTTTTGTTTTGTTTTATAACGCAGATAGCATTCCCAGAGGGACAGGTCGCATTCTGCGGAGACAATGTGAAGTCTGTTTTTCGACAACCAACAGAGATTAGGATACTTTCGGGCTTTGTAAAAGATTATCTTTGTTTGCGCAAGGCAGGTGTGTACTGTATTCCGTGCAGTTGTGCCATGTCATACATTGGTCAGTCAGGACCACGGAGGACCAATGTACTGGGCATAAGCTTCACACGTGATTACAACGGCCGAGAAAATCTGTTATTGCAGAACATGACCATCGCCATGGTCATGACCATGTCCACGGCCGTGGCACTGGTCAACCTATGGAATATAACACAGAGATTCGGGTGTGCTCTTCCAGCTGTGCCGGCCGCGGTGGTCTCGCGGTTCTAGGCGCGCAGTCCGGAACCGTGCGACTGCTACGGTCGCAGGTTCGAATCCTGCCTCGGGCATGGATGTGTGTGATGTCCTTAGGTTAGTTAGGTTTAAGTAGTTCTAAGTTCTAGGGGACTGATAACCACAGCAGTTGAGTCCCATAGTGCTCAGAGCCATTTTTTTCTTCCAGCTGTTGGCGTAGTGTTATTAAGGAAGTAGTAGTTCACATTAAACTACTAAGTAACCTTGTAAAGAGAGAAGGAGGTTTTTGCTTAAATTCTGCTTGGAATCCTCCTTTCTCCCTGGTCTGACAACAGAGGGAACAGAGTTAATGCTACTTGCTCATTCGTTGTTAATTAACATTCACTATCGAAAACTTCGGACATTGGTCATTTTCGTTGTATGGTGACGGTAATGTTTACTGTATGTATATACGCGCGCGTGTGTGTGTGTGTGTGTGTGTGTGTGTGTGTGTGTGTGTGTGTGTGTGCGCGCGCGCGCGCGCGCGCAAATCACCTTGTAGAGCGTTCTCTAGTTGCATTTGTGCTTTAAAAATGAGGGACGGTTTTTGAAGACGTTAAGTTGTTCGAACGTTTTGTACGCCAGGAGAAACTTAAATTTCACATCGAAGCAGCACCTCTGCCGTGAACTACTCCCTCAGCACACCGCGGGTTAAACGCCTCATTGGATCATCAGTGCACTCGGCGGCTTGCATAATTGAAGAGATGCCATATCGTTTCTCTCTGGACCATTCTACACGCCTCGTGTCAGCTACTTTGCAGTTTCTGTTTCGTTTGGCCCACTCAAGACGTGCAACTTTGTGACGCTTTGAGCAGTTGTCTTTTGCGAAGTACCCGACTCCAAATGTTCATTGCATGCAATTCCCTTTTCAATATTCTCTCGGAAACTGGCTGAGACGAACCTACATTCATTAATTACAGAAATTGCTGTCGAGTTTGAGACAGACTGTCGTTCAAATGGCGTGACACGCGTCTCGTTCCTGTTGGTTACGACCACTGTTGTCGCGCAGTGTTACATGGCTGTGGGTTGAACGCCGTTCATTTTAGACACTTTGGACAGCCCGAGTTGATACACTAACAAATCGGACAGTTACATTTACGGCGTGGTCATGGACACGTCCCAACATTGTCACTGCTTTTTGATATTCTGTCACGTCTCAACGTCGATCTATTTACCACGCTGATTCCAACGCATGAACACGCCTGGTACCAGTTTTCACCAGCTACTGTGCTGCAAAGCGACCAGTGTTCTCTTTCAGGGACGTGACTTATGTTTTTCCCGGTGAGCTTATACAGTGTGTTCAGGAGGAATAGTAAATATCTTAGGAGCTGGTAGTATAGACGAATTGCAAGAAAAAATACGCTATAACATGTGTCCAATTATTATTTTTAGTACAGAGATACAACTTTTGGTATGAAACACAAACTTAAAGCAGAGGGAAATAATGACATACACAGTTGGTTTTCAGAAATTCCACCGCCAACTTCAATGCACTTACGACTTCTCTTGATAACACCACGTCTAGCTCCTCCGAGGTCGTCTTTGCGTTCTTTTATGAGGGCTGCACTACTCGTAATCCGAACGATCAAATCGGCTCTTGTTCAACCATCCCCACAGGCGAAAATCAAAAGGGGTAAGGTCTGGGGACGTTGGTGACCAAGGAACGTGCTCCTTTCTACCGATCCATCTCCGGGGAATGTTAGGTTTAGATGATGTCACATGACGACTGCAATGTACAGGAGCCCCGTCATCCAGGATGAGCATAACGCATTCTTGTACCCAAAGAAATCTCTTCCAGTAATGCTGGAAGCTCATTTTGAGAAAAGTGTAGATAACGGAGTCCTGTAAGACGATGCGGTAACACAACAGGCCCGATCAACTGACTGCCTATCGAACCACACCACACATTTACAGAGAAGCGTTCTTGAAAATGTGTCTCCACAATGGTATGTGAGTTTTCTTCAGATCACTGATGTGAATTACGAGTGTTTTTAATGCCGTCACGTTAGGAAATCGTAGGCCGTATTCTCTACAAGCAGCAGCGTTTCCATTACAAAACCCATACACAAATACCATATCGACACTCAGCATGTGTAAATACGTGCAGCATGTTTACGCGCTGCAGTACCGTAGACTTGGCCAACAAATCACAATGAAAAGTTCCATGTGAACTAAAGCACAACTTTACAACGTGTAAATACGCCCATAGCAAACGAAAATGCATTGAACTCAGCTGTATCTGTGTACTCGATAAAAAATTGAACCCATGTTATGGCATTTTTATGGCAATTCTTATACCTCCTAATATATATTTCCTTTCCTCCTGCAGCACCCTGTATACGCATGAAACTGTTTCTTTGCTATGATCCTCTTCTGCAGTTCGTGATTCCCATTGTCCCTCATGAGAAACACTTAAAGTACATGCAGTGAAGTGAAATAATAATAATGTCGTGTGACGAGGGCCTCCCGTCGGGTAGACCGGGAGCCTGGTGCAAGTCTTTCGATTTGACGCCACTTCGGCGACGTGCGCGTCGATGGGGATGAAATGACGACGATTACGACAATACAACACCCAGTCCCTGAGCGGAGAAAACCTCCGACCCAGCCGGGAATCGAACCTGGGCCCTTTGGATTGACATTCTGTCGCGCTACCGGGGCGGACCTGAAGTGAAATGAGCTGATGACGACCAAATAATTGAATATGCGGTGATATAAAATAATATCAGTGAAAACTGGACAAAAATAGAGAACCTACAATGTAATGAGTATGTCACGACAACTAAAAATTTGTGATACTGGGAATGTAACCCTGATTTCCAGTTTATCGCGAAGAGTCGGCTTAACCATCAGACTATCTGAGAGGACCTTGCCATGCCACATGCGATCTATATTAATTGATTTAAATTCGCCGAAATGAAATTAATAGAGCGATGGGGATGAAATCAATTAGGATGCAGTGATATGAAATTTATTCCCACATACCCCCTCTGGACGTAGTGCTCGTAATTCGTAGGTTTAAACATAATTAACAGTTAAAGTTTGAATCAGGCGTGAAAGACTGATCAGGTAGCCTAATGGTTAAGAAGACAGCTTCGGAAAAACAGGTGATTTAGGCTCGAGTCCCGATCTGATTCAAAACATTCCTTAGTAACGACATATTCGTCCTTTGAGAATAATAGACAAAACGATTTATCCCAACCCAGAAGTTTCCTAGAGCTGCTCTTTCTCCTTTGATCATTAGATAACAGATTTGCTATCCTATACGAACATACAAATTTCAAAACACAATGAACGTTCTCTATCAATTGTGATATTTTTCGTTTACCTGTATGCATTTCTTTATTTCTATTTAACCAGAATTTCTTGTTTTGTGTTTTATTTGGCAGTTTGTATATCAAACAGATTTTCCGCTGAATGTACCCAGTACCTGTCGTGTACACCACAGAGAAATCAGTGATTGTCACTGCAAATCGAACCGACAACCCTTGCGCCAGTGGTCAGCAGCGAGCCTGTCAGGGAGCCAGTCAATGGATGAAGCAAGAGCAAGAGGAAGAAGAAGAAGGAGGAGGAGGAGGAAGAGGAGAAGGAGAAGAAGAATCTTTCACCGGTTCATTGACTTCCAAAAGAGTATAGTGCTGGAAATTAACTATAGGAGGTGGTTGTGCTAAAACATCAGATCTGCAGATATGAAACGAAACATTGATCACTTTTTAACAGGTCAGATGCAAATTGCAGATATTTAAATCTGGAGGTGGGTAACCCAACTCGCAGTTTATTTGTGCAATAAGTGATACAGGGAATCGTCTGAGCGCGGTAAGACGCTTCAGAGTCACCTCAACTTTAAGCTCAATGTAACGACCATTGGTATAGAAATATGTAACCTTTACTTGAAACTTCATCAGTACTAACATTAGACGGCATTCTTCGAGTAAAGACAATGTGATTTTAGCGCTCCTCTTTATTCAAAATCACAGTTGCACTCGCCAACAGCTGGGTGACAAGTTGAATAAATGAAATACCATTTTAATCTCTATTTTGGAAACTAAATGCTGTCACAGTTACATTGAAATGTGGAATCTATTTCGAAAAATCACTTTTATAGAGAAATTAAAAGAAGGGAGCTTTATAAATAAGAACTAACGAGAAATAACAATGCACTTGATACTTACGATGTGCCATAAGATGTCTTATCGCGTTGTCCAGCTGTCAGTAAATGTAAATTTTCAAGAGTTTATTAGTTATCGACATTTTGGACATTATCGTGAGATTCTTTCGAACTCTGATTTCATGCCACGATATCAGTTAAAAGAAATGAAAACTGATCTCCTTATGCTGCCGACTGAACGCAGTTTAATCCTACTCATGAAGCATCTGTGGCAGCGTTATTGTAGTGGAATGAGGTCAGTGCACCTACCGCTGACTTCAGAAACCATTACAGCTTGAAACTAATTCTCAGAAGCTGTCCCGAGTGAAACTCTCCCACTAGAAGTACCAGTGACTGTTTCGTACTTGGAAGCTAGGTCATCCGTGAAGCATGCAGAAGCTGAATGTTCGACTGCGAAGGCAAACCTGCTGAAATAACTAGCAACACCTTACTGAATTCTCAGCGTAGTACAGTTGTGATTTCTGTTCCATCTGGTTAGTGGCAAATATCATCTATCGTATTGCATTTCTCTTCTTCTGTTTCAGTAGATATACCTCCGAATTGTAATAATAATTTTTAACACTAAATAGATCAAATGAAATTTATCTCGATCTGTTCCTATTAAGTGGTCTGCTCTCAGACACCTTCTGTATCGTTGTCTCAAGTTCCCCTTTGCAGCAGCAGTTTATCATAGGTTGCTGGAGCAACGAGCATCCAAAACCATTGGAAAAAAGCGAAAGTCATTCTTGCTTACGAGAAGATGGCTCTGAGCATCATGGGACTCAACTTCTGAGGTCATTAGTCCCCTAGAACTTAGAACTAGTTAAACCTAACTAACCTAAGGACATCACACACGTCCATGCCCGAGGCAGGATTCGAACCTGCGACCGTAGCGGTCTCACGGTTCCAGGCTGCAGCGCCAGAACCGCACGGCCACTTCGGCCGGCTTACGAGAAGAGTCGTCACACACATGCACATATTTAAAAGCCTGTATCAGTTGCCTCAGTCAGTTGTGAGCTAATAAACAAATTTTGTACTTACATTTTGTAATTTTTTTAAATACATAGTTCAGTCCCGAATGAACTTAGATTTCACAGAAAGCAGTTTTTTGAAATTCAGTTTGTCGTCTTCCTATGTTTGCTCAAAGGCAATAGACACACACACTCAGTTTGATAGTCTTAATTGACTTCGTGAATGCATTCATTGGTAATCCACACAGTTGCCCATTGCACAAAACACAAGGGCCGGCCGCTTTGGCCGAGCGATTCTAGGCGCTTCAGTCCGGAACCGCGCTGCTGCTACGGTCGCAGGTTCAAATACTGCCTCGGGCTTGGATGTGTGTGATGTCCTTAGGTTGGCTAGGTTTAAGTTAGTTTTAAGTCTAGGGGACTGATGACCTCAGATGTAACGTCCCATAGTGCTTAGAGCCATTTGAACAAAACAGGAGCATATAGCCTATCTGCAAAGCCTTCTTGCGGAACTGACTTTTTTCTCTCCAATAGAACTCACGAAAAAAGAAAAAAAAAAGGAAGGACGCTTTGTGCAAGGAGCGCCAGTTAACCCCCATCACGTTCGATTTACGGCGTAACCGAGGTGGTCCCACAGATTGTTGATTGGGTTTAAACCAGAGAGTTTGATGGCCAGAGAGGTACGGCAAACTCATCCTGCTGCTGTTCGAACCACGCACGTACACTGCGAGCTGTGTGGCACGTTGCATTGTCCTGCTGGTGGATGCCATTGTACCGAGGAAAAATGAACTACATGTAGGAGTGGACATGGTCCTCAAGTTGTTGTTGTTCTTGTTGTTGTGGTCTTCAGTCCTGAGACTGGTTTGATGCAGCTCTCCATGCTACTCTATCCTGTGCAAGCTTCATCTCCCAGTACCTACTACGGCCTACATCCTTCTGAATCTGCTTAGTGTGTTCATCTCTTGGTCTCCCTCTACGATTTTTATCCTCCACGCTGCTCTCCAATACTAAATTGGTGATCCCTCGATGTCTCAGAACATTTCCTACCAACCGATCCTTTCTTCTAGTCAAGTTGTGCCACAAGCTCCTCTTCTCCCCAATTCTGTTCAATACCTCCTCATTAGTTATGTGATCTACCCATCTAATCTTCAGCATTCTTCTGTAGCACCACATTTCGAAAGCTTCTATCCTCTTTTTGTCTAAACTATTTATGGTCCACGTTTCACTTCCATACATGGCTACACGCCATACAAATACTTTCAGAAACGACTTCCTGACATTTAAATCTATACTCGATGTTAACAAATTTTTTTCTTCAGAAACACTTTCCTTTCCATTGCCAGTCTACATTTTATATCCTCTCTACTTCGACCATCATCAGTTATTTTGCTCCCCAAATAGCAAAACTCCTTTACTACTTTAAGTGTCTCATTTCCTAATCTAATTCCCTCAGCATCACCCGACTTAATTCGACTAAATTCCATTATCCTCGTTTTGCTTTTGTTGATGTTCATCTTATATCCTCCTTTCAAGACACTGTCCATTCCGTTCAGCTGCTCTTCCAAGTCCTTTGCTGTCTCTGACAGAATTACAATGTCATCGGCGAACTTCAAAGTTTTTATTTCTTCTCCATGGATTTTAATACCTACTCCGAACTTTTCTTTTGTTTCCTTTATTGCTTGCCCAGTATACAGATTGAATAACATCGGGGATAGGCTACAACCCTGTCTCACTCCCTTCCCAACCACTGCTTCTTTTTCATACCCCTCGACTCTTATAACTGCCATCTGCTTTCTGTACAAATTCTAAATAGCCTTTCGCTCCGTGTGTTTTACCCCTGCCACCTTCAGAATTTGAAAGAGAGTATTCCAATCAACGTTGTCAAAAGCTTTCGCTAAGTCTACAAATGCTAGAAACGTAGTTTTGCCTTTCCTTAACCTTTCTTCTAAGATAAGTCGTAGGGTCAGTATTGCCTCACGTGTTCCAACATTTCTACGGAATCCAAACTGATCTTCTGCGAGGTCGGCTTCTACCAGTTTTTCCATTCGTCTGTAAAGAATTCGCGTTAGGATTTTGCAGCCGTGACTTATTAAACTGATGTTCGGCAATTTTCACATTTGTCCACTCCTGCTTTCTTTGGGATTGGAATTATTATATTCTTCTTGAAGTCTGAGGGAATTTCGCCTGTCTCATACATCTTGCTCACCAGATGGTAGAGTTTTGTCAGGACTGGCTCTCCCAAGGCTGTCAGTAGTTGTAATGGAATGTTGTCTACTCTGGGGGCCTTGTTTCGACTCAGGTCCTTCAGTGCTCTGTCAAACTTATCACGCAGTATCATATCTCCCATTTCATCTTCATCTACATCCTCTTCCATTTCCATAATATTGTCCTCAAGTACATCGCCCTTGTATAGATCCACTATATACTCCTTCCACCTTTCTGCTTTCCCTTCTTTGCTTAGAACTGGGTTTCCGTCTGAGCTCTTGTTATTCATGCAAGGGGTTCTCCTTTCTCCAAAGGTCTCTTTAATTTTCCTGTAGGCAGTATCTACGAGTATCTTACCCTAGGATAGATGCATAATTGCGTTGATGCAGTGTGCTTTCCAGAATGACTAAATCATCCAAGAATGCCACAAAAGCATCCCCAGACCATAACTTATGCAGGGTGTTTGCTTTCATGCGTTTCAAGCCGTACACACAAACGGTCATCTGTTCGATGGAGCGCAAATCGTGATTCA
Organism: Schistocerca americana; assembly: GCF_021461395.2. Classification (NCBI taxonomy): domain Eukaryota; kingdom Metazoa; phylum Arthropoda; class Insecta; order Orthoptera; family Acrididae; genus Schistocerca; species Schistocerca americana. The sequence continues at coordinate 664,156,408 of NC_060130.1, forward strand.
TCTGTAAAGGCCATCTTTCGCCACTCAGTGCACGACCAGTTGCAGTATTGGTGTGCAAATTCCTTGCTTGTCGCCGATGAACAGCAGTCAGCATGGGTGCTTGAAGCAGGATCCTGCTGCGGAGGACTATACGAAGCAACGTTCGCTGAATGGTCGTTGAGGAGACGCTGCTGGTACCTCCTTGGCTCATATCGGCGGTCGCTGATCAACAATTGCGCGTGTATTCGCCCGTACACATCTTCGCAGCCGTCGTTCACCCCTGTCGTCTATGGACTGTTTTGCATCACAGTTGCCTCGGCGCCGGTTTTGGATAGCGCCATTTTGCCGTGGACGACATATTTTAACCACAGCGATACGCGAACAGTGGAATACTTCCACCCTTGCCCCGGAAACCGTTTTAGACGTCAGATAAATCGCTCCGTTTCCGCATTACGATAACAACTGCACTGTTTGCCACGTTCCCGCGACACTCTTTATATATCCCCCACATGCAGTGCTGCCACCCGCCGTGTGTGAATGATTATTTCACGTTGAGGGTTGGGTTGTTTGGGGAAGGAGGCCAGATAGTGAGGTCATCAGCCTCATCGGATTAGGGAAGGATGGGGAAGGAAGTCGGCCATGCCTTTTCAAAGGAATCATCCCGACATTTTCCTGGAGCGATTTAGGGAAATCACAGAAAACGTAAATCAAGATGGCCGGACGCGGGATTGAACATTTCTTCCTCCCGAATGAGAGTCCACTGCGCCACCTCGCTCGGTTATTTCACGTTAACGTCGAACGTAGGCGGTGGTCACATTAATGCCAACTGAACCGTGCAGGTTCTGCGTATTGGCGAAAAACATTATTCTAAAGTATTATGCGTTCTTAGGTTTCTCGTCTTAAGATTTTTCAGTGCATCTTACTTTGTTGCATTTCTGGAAACACAAAATATTCAACGATTGGAGTAAAGATTGAAAATCATTTGTCCGAATATTCGTTGTCGATTGAGTTTTTTTTTTTTTTAAATTCATATTAATTGTTAGTCTTTCAAGTTTCGTAGAACATTCACTAAATAGTTGGTAGTGTATAATATGCAACATGTTTTTTTCACACACACGTGTTGTTTATCAAATAATATCAACGACCTGAAACGTCTTCCCTACGCATCGTGTGTGTTCGTTTAGTTTTATCTTTATATTCTGGCTTTCTTGTGCCATTTTTGTGATTTGAAATTGAGAGAGTCAACAGGAGACCAGCTTGCCGCGTCTTACGCCTGCGCCGGCGCCGGCGCGGTGTCATTGACTTCTAACTGCGAGGCAGACTCGAGTTTGGACGACAGTCAAAACTGTAACCTTTCGCCCACCTGTGGTGCTATAGTTTTCTGTCGGTAAGGCGTTGCTACGGTTTCTAATGCGTAGAATTGTCTGATTATGAGAAAAGGCTTTAGTGTTCCGTGTCAATGACTCCCGTCCGTGCGACGACTTGGCGAGTTCTCAAACTCGTAACCTTTGCGCGCGTCTGCAACTAAATCGAACCGCGAGTCATTTCGCTGATGTGGCTGCTGGATGCCGAAAACAGACTTGCAACTTCCTCATCTAGCAGGCCGCTAATTTCGGTGAAAATTATCGACAATGGTGCTTAATGGCGTTCAGAATTCCTCGAACATGACGACCTGCCGTATGGGAATGGATTGGAGGACACTGAATAATTTCATTCCGACATGCACCAAAAGCAAAATGACATTCAGAAATACGGTGGAGTGAATAGCATAATAGTTGCAACGTAATAATTCAGTCTTTGGCACATTTTGATTATTTAATCAGATAACCAGTTTCCGCTTTATTAAAGTCCTAATGATATGTATTAGACGGAAATATCCCAGAATTGCTGAAGCATGAAGCTATTGCACACACATTGAAAACAAGTAAAATAAACACTCTAAAAACAATGGAGACACAGCACGCAAAGTCATAAATTTAGCTAATTAATAATGTGTGTAATTTTTACAGTGAAAATTCATTCTGTTAACAATCCCCTAGACTGTGGCTAAGTCATTTCTCCCCATTATCCTTTCTTAAGGAAGCCCTTGACCCAGCAGGTACGATCGAGCGAGGTAACGCTGTGTTTAGCACACTGGATTCGCATTCGGGAGGACGTCGGTTCAGTCCCGCGTCCAGCCATCCTGATTTAGATTTTCCGTGAATTCCCTTCATGGCTTCAGGGTTTGAAAGGGCACGGCCGTCTTCCTTTCCCATCCTTCCCTAAATCCGATGAGACCGATGACCTCGCTGTTTGGTCTCCTCCCCCAAACAACCCAACCCCAACCCAGCAGGTACGCCTGAGAACTTCTGTGGAGTTTTGAAGGTAGAAGAAGGGTACTGGCGGAAGTAAAATTGTGGAAATAGGTCGTGAGTCTTGCGTAGATTTGCCCGCGAAAGATAAATGTTCCGCGTTCGAGTCTCGGCCCGGCACTCCATTTTAATCTGTTAGAAGTTTGTGTGCGTAATACTTAAAATGATCGGTAAAAGTAGCAAATTTTGGCGTCAGTAGCGCAGCTGGAAAGATCTGTGGCATAGCAAGAAAAAAAATTAAGAGTAAATAGACATTAGAATGTACCGGCAAAAGTAAAAGTCATATGTTTATCAGGTACACATAATAATCAATTTAGAAAAATGAAATGATCGTATGATATTGATGGCCGGGCGTTCCCACCTGGGGAAGTTCGGCTGCCGAGATGCAAGTCTTTTCAGTTGACCCGCATTGGGCGATTTGCGTGTCGATGATGATGAAATGATGAGAGAACAAATCAGCACCCAGTCCCGGAGCGAAGAAAATCCCCGACTCGCCCGGGAATCGAACTGGGGCCGGCTGAATGACAGTGAGACGCGCTTATCACTCAGCTAATGATGTAAGAAAAATCTGTCCTTATAAAATCTGTCATTGGCACTACCACAAGCGCCACAGGTGTCAATGTTTATGACTTAAGCTCGTTATTCAACAATTACTTACCTTCTTAATCTATTCCATTAATTGCTGCACGTCCACTGTGTAGCTAATGTTTTTGAGATAACTAGCTTTCTAGTTTCCCACCTCTGTTTAATTGATTATTGTTTCACAAATTCTGAAACGCCCTTGCTTTTATTTTGCTTTTATAGATCCGTTGATGCCTGTAAAGTAGAAACTGCTAACATGTTTAAATAAGTGGAATTGTGACTAAAACAGTGAATTCCTTAGTTCATTGAGATGTGAAGGTCACCGGTGTCCTCCAAACATGTAAATGATCTCATTTCATAAAATAGTTCAGTAGCACGAACAGCATAGTGATGCAGATGGATTATACCACCAAAGTGGTGCGATTATGCATTTTATTAGTAATTGCAGAAAAATGTCATGTCATTCTTTTTTGTTCTCCTTCTTAGGAGTAGCATTTGATACGTGCGCCTTATCGTCAGCGCAGCGATTTTAGGTACTACTGTCAGTTCTGTTACCATCGTTGTTGTGTAATATTCTCACACTGTCTTACTCACTCTCACCCACCCATAACCCCACCATCCCGCCCGCCCTCACGTCCACTCACCCACCCAGCTTACGAAATGCCATCTCTAGATCGGTCTCATTCTGTAGTGGTACATTTAAAATTTACTCCGATGCTCGAGGTACTCGTATCCGCAACCTCCTCCTGCATCCACATCTACATCTACATGGCTACTCTGTAGATCACACCTAAGTGCCTGGCAGAGGGTTCATCGAACCACCTTCACAATAATTCTCTATTATTCCACTCTCGAGCACAGCGCAGAAAAAACGAACACCTTTTATCTTTCTGTGCGAGCTCTGATTTCCTTTATTTTATTATGATGATCATTTCTCCCTACATAGGTCGGCGTCAACACAATATTTTCACATCCGGAGTGGAGAATTGATGATTGAAATTTCGTGAAAAGATCCCGCCGCAAAGAGAAACGCCGTTTTTTAATGGTGTCCATCCCAAATCCAGTATCATGTCCGTATCACTCTCTCCCTGTTTCTCGATAATACTAAAATATTAAAAGTGCTGCCCTTCTTTAAACTTTCTCGATGTACTCTGTTAACTCTATCTGGTAAGGAGCCCATGTCCGCAGATCGTGGTCGTGCGGTAGCGTTCTCGCTTCCCGCGCCCGGCTTCCCGGGTTCGATTCCCGGCGGGGTCAGAGATTTTCTCTGCCTCGTGATGACTGGGTGTTGTGTGATGTCCTTAGGTTAGTTAGGTTTAAGTAGTTCTAAGTTCTAGGGGACTGATGACCATAGATGTTAAGTCCCGTAGTGCTCAGAGCCATTTGAACCATTTAAGGAGCCTATACCGTCCAACAGTACTACAAAATAGGGCTTACAAGTGTGTAAGCAGTCTCTTTAGTAGACCTCTTGCGTCTTCTAAGTGTTCTGCCAATAAAACGCACTTTTTGGCTCTCCTTCCCCACAACATTTTCTGTGTGTTATTTCTAATTTAAGTTGTTCGTAATTGTAATTCATAGGTATTTGATTGAATTTACGGTCTTTAGATTTGATAGTTTTAGCGTGTAACCGAAGCTTTACGGATTCCTTTTAGCACTCATGGGGATAACCTCACACGTTTCATTATTTAGGGATCAAATGGTTCAAATTGCTCTGAGCACTATGGGGCTCAACATCTATGGTCATCAGTCCCCTAGAACTTAGAACTACTTAAACCTAACTAACCTAAGGACATCACACAACACCCAGTCATCACGAGGCAGAGAAAATCCCTGACCCCGCCGGGAATCGAACCTGGGAACCCGGGCTCGGGAAGCGAGAACGCGACCGCGAGACCACGAGCTGCGGATATTTAGGGATCAATTGCCAATTTTCGTACCATATAGATATCTTATCTAAATCGTTTTTCAGTCGGTTTTGATCTTCTTGTGACTTCACTAGGCGATAAACGACAGCATCATCTGCAAACAACCAAAGAAGGCTGTTCCTAAATCATTTATATTGATATGGGACAACAGAGGGCCTAAGCATTGCCTTTGGGAAGCCAGAAATCACTTCTGTTTTACTCGATGAGTTTACGTCTGTTGCTACGAACTGTGACCCCTCTGACAGGAAATCACGAATCCAGTCGCATAACTGAGACTATATTCCATAAACACGCGATTTCATTACAAGCCGCTGGTGAAGTACGGTGTTAAAAGCCTTTTGGAAATCTAGAAATGCCGAATCAATTTGAAATACTTTGTCAATAGCATTCATCACTTCGTATGAGTAAAGAGCTAGTTTTGTTTCACAAGAACGATGTTTTCGTGTTGACTATGTGTCAGTAGACCGTTCTCTGCGTGATAATTCATAATGTTCGAACACAGTATATGTTCCAAAATCCTGCTCCATATAGACGTTAATGATATGGAGCAGTAATTCAGTGGATTACTCCTACTACCTTTCTTGAATATTGGTGTGACTTGTGCCATTTGCCAGTCGTTAGGTACGGATCTTTCGTTGAGCGAGCGGTTGTATATGATTGTGAAGTAAGGAGCTATTGCATCAGCATCCTCTGAAAGGAACCTAACTGGTAGATAATATGGACTGGAAGACTTGCTTTTATTAAGTGATTTTAAGTTGCTTCACTACTCCGAGATTATCTACTTCTAAGTTAGTTATGTTGGCAGTTGTTCTGGATTCGAATTCTGGAATAGTTACTTTGTCTTCTTTGGTGAAGGAATTTCGGACGGCTGTGTTTAATAACTCTGCTTTAGCCGCACTGTAATCGATAGTACTTCCATTGCTATCGCGCAGGGAAGGCATTGATTGTGTCTTGCGGCTTGCATATTTTACATACGACTAGAATCTCTTTGGATTTTCAAGTGGTTCAAATGGCTCTGAGCACTATGGGACTTAACATCTGAGGTCATCAGTCCCATAGACCTTAGAACTACTTAAACCTAACTAACCTAAGGACATCACACACATACATGCCCGAGGCAGGATTCGAGCCTGCGACCGTAGCAGTTGCGCAATTCCGGACTGAAGCGCCTAGAACTACTCGGCCACCGCGGCCGGCTTTGGATTTTCTGTCAGGTTTCGAGACAAAGTTTCGTGTAAGCATCTCGCATTGAATTCTGCGCTAAATTTCGAGCTTCAATAAAAGATCGCCAAACTTGGAGATTTTGCGTTCGTTGGCATGCATTTTTCGTTGTTCCCTAAACAGTGTTCTGGCCTGTTTTGTGCTTCGTGGGTAATCAGCTTTGTCTTTAGTTAATTAATTTGGTATAAATCTCTCAATACCTGTCGATACTATTTATTTGAATTCAAGCCACATCTTGTCTGCTTCGAGGCAGCGATGCTATTTAGGCAGTACAGAGGCTGTAGAATGAAATGTCAGCGACATCATTCAAGACGAAGATAATGTTGCCAGTACATGTACTGATGAACCAAATCATTATGATCATTGCCCACCGCAAGACTGAATGCAGCCTGATGGCATTGCGGACCCTCGACACCGTAGGGTATGTATATAAGCGCAGCAGAGACAAAATGGAAACCAACTAGCGATGATAATGATCACTAATGGTGAAATCGACTGACATAAGCTACTGGAAATGCGCATCTCGGGAAATGGCGAGGGTGGTGAGCTGTTTGCGTCCTGTCATGAGTATAAATGGACGCTGAAACCACGAGTAGGCGACGAGGTGTTTAGTCGTTATACCTGCCACAGCCGCCTTTTCCGCTTTAAAGAGCGGGCACGCCTCCAAGTTCAGAGTTCTGTGATGAGGCGCGGACGTCCAATTTCAATGCTGGTCCGTGAAAAGGTGTTTCGGAGCACGCCTTTCAGCGGACATATTTGAACATGAGGCTCCGCAGTAGACGACCCCAGCGTCTTCCCATGTTGATCCAACGACGTCGTCGATTAGGATTAACCACTACGGTCGCAGGTTCGAATCCTGCCTCGGGCATGGATGTGTGTGATGTCCTTAGGTTAGTTAGGTTTAAGTAGTTCTAAGTTATAGGGGGCCGATGACCTCAGAAGTTAAGTCGCATAGTGGCTCTGAGCACTATGGGACTTAACATCTATGGTCATCAGTTCCCTAGAACTTAGAACTACTTAAACCTAACTAACCTAAGGACATCATACAACACCCAGTCATCACGAGGCAGAGAATAAGTCGCATAGTGCTCAGAGCCATTTGAACCATTTGATTAAGGTTACAGTGGGCACAGGATTATCTAGATTGGACCGTGGATCAGTGGAACTGCTCGCCTGATCGAATGAATCATGTTTATTGCTACCGCAGGTCGATGGTCGTGTCCGTATACGCTGTCATCCAGGCGAACGGCTACTCGAAACATGGACCTCGCCACTGGCTTAGCCCGATGGTGGTAGGTTACAGTGGTTTGAACAGCAGCTAGTGAACTCATGTTGATCCGTTGGCCACCAAATTAGCCTGATCTGAACCTCATGGAACAGGCGTGGGACTGTATGGAGCTCAATCTCCGTGTCACAAACCATCGACCTGCAATTTACGGGAATTGCGTGCCTCGTGCGTAGATTTGTCACATGCCTCCAGAAGCCTACCAATTACTTGCAGAATGCACGCCACACATAATCGCTACTTCACAGCGTTCCAAAGGTGGACCAATACGCTGTTAGGCGGGTGGTTGTAATGTTCTGGTTAATCACTTTATATCAGTGTACTCAGACACTGTACGTGGTAATAAGGCGAATCGCCTTAATGCATTAAGCGTAGGCTATCTGTAATCCAGACGCAAATTAATCCAACGGGTTAATGCAGTGAAAATTGGCTGTGCATATAACAGTTCTGTTGAATTCAAAGGCCCTCCTACAGGAGGCAAATAATCAAAAATCCCTTGTAAAATGTGCATTTCTGAACAGTGTGTATGGACATGTAACTAGGAAAACACATTGATGGTACAAGTAATAGTTTTTTTGCCATAGAAATGTAGTTACCGTATTACTTTGAGCATCGTCCAAAGGAAGCGGAGTTAGATGAACTGATCATTGATGACTAGATAACTTGTTTCTCTGGAACGATTCACGGACTTATAACATTGGCTTAGACTTGGACATAAGTAGGAGCCCACGCTGCTGCGACCGTCTGCTCTCTCACCTTCAGCGACCCTTACCTATTTTTGCCTTCCTCAAAATTATGGAAAATTTCTTATTTTTCTCACTCTGTGCAGCGTACTTCTTATTGTCACGGTTAATTCCAAGATTCCCTGTATGTACCCCACAGCTTGTCTATTCGCATTGTTGAAGCATGTTACTGATTCCAATTCACTTTGTTTCCAAACAAGCTACGAACTTTACACGATTTTACGTTCAGAATGGTTCCAATGGCTCTGAGCACTATGGGACTTAACATCTGAGGTCATCAGTCCCTAGAACTTAGAACTACTTAAACCTGAGGACATCACACACATCCTTGTCCGAGGCAGGATTCGAACCTGCGACCGTAGCAGTCGCACGGTTCCCGACTGCAGCGCCTAGAATCGCTCGGCCACCGCGGCCGACCGATTTTCCGTTTGGATATATGCGATCTGGAAATTTGTGATACACTTCGTTAAAGGGACGTTCTCCACGTCTCCTACATCTCCTCCTAAACCACTGGACCGATTTCAACCAAACTTGGAACACATCCCTACAGGATACAACCGCTGACGGGGTAAGAACCACCTACCTATCATAGTTCAGGAGTTACGATTCCATCAACAATGAGATGAATGAAAGAATGCCGCATCGTGTATTAAGTTTTAATACATTTAGACTCTACTACTAACAAGACACTCTTTCAGTCGAGTCAACTTCAGGAAATCCGTGACACCAGGCAGTGCTTTTGACAGCTTTCTGCTGCGAATCGCAAACAGCTGTAGGCGAAAACAGTAGCCGTCCATAGAGCTTTGAAGAGACGTTGCCACAGAGGCGTTTACAAAATCGGTTTGTAGACACGCGAAGCTGGTGTACATACACATTTGAACATTATGCGTATTTCTTTGTACGACAGTTTCAAAGGTGTTCTCACGAATACGTGCAAATGAATTTTTTCCGTATTATACTACAAACACAGTTCATTTTTTGTTTCCATTTTTAAATAGAAAATGGAAAAATGAATACCAGGACAATGCCTGGTTTCTCTACTAGTTTTCTATAAAACAACGACCAAAGCTGCACCGTATACCAGTTTATTTTATTGTGTAATTTTATACTTTCTTGGGGTATGATTACCTTAAACGGCAGTCGGGTATTCAGCCTCGTGCCGACGCTGCGATATTTGGGAAATGTGAGTTGTTGCCATCCTGCGGCGGTGCTGATGAGTGAGTGCCCACGATCGATAGGAGGAAAACGCGGATCAAGACGGCACTCACAGGAAGATATTCAGCCATCAGTACCGCTGTAGGATGGCAGCGAGGCAATTTGCCGAAGTATTGCACCATCTGGACGACGCTACCCGAGAGCAGTTACAGAATTTATTGTATTACCCGGCCGGTATCGCGCTAACGCCCATCATCACCGGCCATGTAAAAGAAGGAATGTATAATGTAGAAAATCTGTCTCATTTATCAACATGTCGATACATATTTACAGCTTGCTTTGCGAATGCACTCAATTTAAGTGCTACCGAATACGCTGACGTCGATTCTCGATATTAATATGTGCCAAGCGATCGCAGAACAACGAAATAGTTAAAAATTAACTCAGTGTATTGAGCCCAAGCGCAATAAGCCTAACTAACCTAAGGACATCACACACATCCATGTCCGAGGCAGGATTCGAAGCTGCGACCGTAGCAGCAGCGCGGTTCCGGACTGACACGCCTAGATCCGCTCGGCCACAGCGGCCGGCAGGTGGTATCGACAACGCTGCAGAGTTTTCTCTGGGAAGTCCTTACACATCCTACATACAGTCCCGATCTCTCCCCAAGCGATTTCCAAATTTTTGGAGCCCTGAAGAAAGTCATTCGTTGCCGAATTGCTTCAGAAAAGGAGGTGCACGCGTCTATAGAATAAGGATTCTATAGGCAACCGCAAACATTTTTCCTTAAAGGCATTTACCTTCTTGTTTCACACAGGCATAACTGTATTAATAGCGATCGCGATTACTTTTGAAACAATAAACAGTTTACGTATTCTTTACCATGTGTATAGTTTCCATTTGACTGCCTATTATAAAATAGTTTATTGAATGATAAGAGGAATGTCACAGTTCACACAATGAGGTAACGTAGCTAAGAAATTACTAAGTCAGTAACCTCTCGAGGCCTTGTAGGTTAGTTTAATACATTCGAAAAATGGACTGTGTCGATATTGTGGATCATTGGCGCGAGGAGTACTTGGCCAATTTTCTCGCCAGACTCTTGCTTCGAAGACGTCTGTATGCGATCAGTTTTTCATCGCAGGGTTAGCGGACTAAGGTCTCTCAGAAAGTCACACTAATTCTGATAGTGATCCCGAGTCATTTGACGACATTCACTATTATCTTCTGAATGGTTGAAGATCAATTACTGTGAGGAATATGACGTCTTCTATACAGTATGAGACCCTGCTTTACCCACTAAGTTCCAGACGTTGAGAAGGGTGTTTTGTTAACAGTACTGATACAAAGAAGCTGTAGTGTGCAGTAGCTAGATTCTAAACAATTCATTCAGTTCATTTACGCAAAGTGCAGTTCATAACAGTACAGGGTAACATATTTCACGAGTTGTTCAAACGTAAGTGGCGTAAGATTTTTGTGTAACAAATTGCACGGACCATTTTTGAACGAATCATTTGAGACCAAAGCCAACGTATATCAAATCACCCGGTAAGCGACATTCATCACCCTGTCATTGTGTCTCGATAGAGTTGGAATTCAAGCTGTATATAGGTAGTTTCTAGAAATATACAACGGCTCACGAAGTTTTAATGATCAATGGAACAGTACATCATCTTTAGTAGCTGGAAGACGGTACAACGGCCCCAATCATTCCACTGACATGGCGATATGCGTACCACCCAGGGAACAATCGTCCATGCCTTCCTACTGTATTCCAAAAATTTTACTGACTCTACATCAAAGTATGAAAAAAAACCGTAACTTTGCCGGCAGTCGATATTGATCCCTAAATCGCCATCGGTATTATACTGAAGGCGATGTAGGGCATCAGAATCTCGCGACTTTTGTCCGGTTTGGCGCCACTTAATAGCAGAAATAAGCTTACTCAATTTTGTATCGATCTTCGCTGTGCCATGCGGATGAAAATGTTTGCTGATTTAGCTAATAAAACTCATCAGGAACTATTTAAAAAAGAGAAAATCACATAAAACGAACTGTTGGTAAGACTGGTGCCATACAGAGGTCCAGTGGAACAATTGTAAACAGCTATGGTTCATCCACTAAGAAGGCAGCTTAATCGTTCGACTGAATTCTACTTTGCAGTCTAGGACTTTCAGCAGGTGGTAGTAATACAGTAAATACAGAAAATCCCTTTATCAAACTTGAAAGCATCACGGAGATATCCATCCAATTACATACATACAGTGAGGTGACAAAAGTCATGGGATAGCACTACGGCCGGCCGGAGTGGCCGAGCGGTTCTAGGCGCTACAGTCTGGAACCGCACGACCGCTACAGTCGCAGGTTCGAAGCCTACCTCAGGCATGGATGTGTGTGATGTCCTTAGGTTAGTTAGGTTTAAGTAGTTCTAAGTTCTAGGTGACTGATGACCTCAGCAGTTAAGTCCCATAGTGCTCAGAGCCATTTTTAATGGCACTACGCACATACACAGATGGGGGTAGTATCGTGTACACAGGGTGTAAGAGGGCAGTGCATTGTCGGAGCTGTCATTTGTACTCAGGATTCGTGTGAAAAGGTTTCCGACGTGATTGTGGTCGCACAACAGGAATTAACGGACTTCGAACGCGGAATAGTAGTTAGAGCTAGACGCATGGGAAATCGTTAGGGAATTCAATATTCCGATATTCACAGTGTGAAGAGATTGCTTAGAATACTAAATTCCAGGCATTACCTCTCACCATGGACAACACAAAAAATGGCTCTGGGCACTATGGGACTTAACTGCTGATGTCATCAGTCCCCTAGAACTTAGAACTACTTAAACCTAACTAACCTAAGGACAATACACACATCCGTGCCCGAGGCAGGATTATAACCTGCGACCGTAGCGGTCACGCGGTTCCAGACTGTAGCGCGTACAACCGCTCGTCCACTCAGGCCGGCTCATGGACAACACAGTGGCCGACAGCCTTCACTTAACGACAGACAGCAGCGGTGTTTGCGTAGAATTGTCATTGCTAACAGACAAGCAACACTGCGTGACATAACCGAAGAAATCAGTGTGGGACGTACAACTAACGTATGCATTAGGACAGTGCGGAGAAGTTTGACGTTAATGGGCTATGACAGTAGATTACCGATGCGAGTGCCTTTGCTAGCAGGTTCTGGCGCTGCAGTCCGGAACCGCGGGACTGCTACGGTCGCAGGTTCGAATCCTGCCTCTGGCATGGGTGTGTGTGATGTCCTTAGGTTAGTTAGGTTTAAGTAGTTCTAAGTTCTAGGTGACTGATGACCTCAGCAGTTAAGTCCCATAGTGCTCAGAGCCATTTTTAATGGCACTACGCACATACACAGATGGGGGTAGTATCGTGTACACAGGGTGTAAGAGGGCAGTGCATTGTCGGAGCTGTCATTTGTACTCAGGATTCGTGTGAAAAGGTTTCCGACGTGATTGTGGTCGCACAACAGGAATTAACGGACTTCGAACGCGGAATAGTAGTTAGAGCTAGACGCATGGGAAATCGTTAGGGAATTCAATATTCCGATATTCACAGTGTGAAGAGATTGCTTAGAATACTAAATTCCAGGCATTACCTCTCACCATGGACAACACAAAAAATGGCTCTGAGCACTATGGGACTTAACATCTGAGGTCATCAGTCCCATAGACCTTAGAACTACTTAAACCTAACTAACCTAAGGACATCACACACATCCATGCCCGAGGCAGGATTCGAACCTGCGACCGTAGCGGTCGCTCGGCTCCAGACTGTAGCACCTAGAACCGCACGACCACTCCGGCCGGCGTTGCTGCACTGAGCGAGGCGAAAGAAGGTAAGACACTGTGTTAGGAGTTATCCCATGACTTTTGTCACCTCAGTGTACATACTTGTACACATACATACGTCTCGGGAAATAAGCGTAGAGGTACAAAATCGGAAAATGTTGATTTAACGCAGAGGTTTTCTGGCTGTCGTTATTTAAAGGGAGGGAATGGTTGATGTGGTAAAGCCATACGCAAGGGTGAGGGGGTTTTGGAGTGTAAATCCAAATGTAGGTAGGGATTCCTATAAAAAACGACTACCGCAGCGCACTAGACGCACTGCCTGTTCATATTTGCTACGGGACACCGTGTCTGGGATCTGACGACGTAATCGTCAAAATTTGAAACCACGTGCCGTTGGAACTCTGTCGATTGCTATTTCCGACGACTGGCGTAGTTTTGTTTTCTATTATGACTTAATAGGCGGACGGCCTCGTGTCGTAATTGAAAGCAACGCAGCCTAGGCGCCGGTGCTCGTGTCCGATTTGGTGCTGGCCCGGGCAGCCTTATTAGAAGTGCCCGTCCCCGTCCTCGCAAACCACTATAATCGCCGGCCGCGCTGCTATAAATCAGCGGTAACGATCCGCTTATACCTGGAGTTACTGCCGCCGGTTCACACTTAGGCGCCGTTTAGTGCCTTGCCGCGCCACCTCGCCCTTTACTGTTGCTCAGTGTTCCCTTTCTCGTGAAAGTTCCTACATTTGTTTGTCGGAACGGCTAATTTCAGGAGCGAACGTTGCTACTGACATATAGTCACTGTTAGGACATTAAAGACGTGTTTTTTTCAGCCACGTGCCACAAAATTGAAACACTTTCTCCTTACTTTTAGATTTGAGTGTAATATCGCATCAGGACATTTTCTTCTTCCCCATCGTATCCACGGTAACTTCCTAACTGTAGTCACTTGTTGCTTTTGGGTCACATTTGATTAGCTGATCTTACCGGTTTAAAATAACTGAATGAGCTTTCACCTGTCCTGATGCAGTACACGGATGTGACATGTCATGGGCTACCTCATAATATCGCCTGGAACCTTCATTTGCCCAGCGTAGCGTAGGAACTCGACGTGGGCCCAAAAAGTTGTTAGAAGTCCCCTGCAGAAATGCAGAGCCATGCTGCCTCTATAGCCGTCCGTGACTACGAAAGTATTGCCGATGCAAGATTTTGTGCACGAACTGATCTCTCGGTTATGTCCCATAAATGTTCGACGGGATTCATGTCGGGCGATCTGCGTGGCCAAATAATTCGCTCGAATTGTCCAGAATGTTCTCCACGCCAATTGCGAACAATTGTGGCACGGTGACATGATGCATTATCATCTATAAAAATTCCATCGTTGTTTCGGAACATGACGTCCATCAATGGCTACAAATAGTCTACAAGTAGTCGACCATAATTATTTCTAGTCAATGATCGGTTTAGTTGGACCAAAGGACCTAGTCTATTCCACGCAAACACGGCTCACACCATTATAGAGCAACCACCAATTTACACAGTGTATTGTTGACAACTTGGCCCCATGGTTTCGTGGGGTCCGCGCCACATTCGAACCCTACCATCAGCTCTTACCAACTGAAATCGGCCTTCATCTGACCAGGCCACGGTTTTCCAGTCGTCTGGGGTCCAACCGACGCGGTCACGAACCTAGAAAAGGCGCTGCAGGCGATGTCGTGCTGTTAGCAAAGGCACTAGCGTCGTCGTCTGCTGCCATAGCCCATTAACACCACATTTCACTACACTGTACTAACGAATACATTCGTCGTACGTCCCACATTGATTTCTGCGGTTATTTCGCGCGGTATTGTTTGTCTGTTAGCAATGATAACTCTACGTGAACACCGTTGCCCTCGATCGTCAAGTGAAGGCCGTTGGCCACTGCCCTGTCCGTGGTGAGAGGTAACTCCTGAAATTTGGTATTCTCGGCACACACTTGACACTGTGGATCTCGGAACACTGGACTTCCCTAATGATTTCCGAAATGGAATGTGCCTTGCGTCTAGCCCCAATTACCATTCCGCGTTCGGAGTCTGTTAATTCCTGTCGTGCGACCATAATCGCGTCGGAAACCTCTTCACATGAATCACCTGAGCACAAATGACAGCTCCGCCAATGCACTGCCATTTTATACCGTGAGTAGGAGGACGACGGTTCAATCCCGCGTCCGGCCATCCTGATTTAGGTTTTCCGTGATTTCCCTAAATCGCTCCAGGCAAATGCCGGGGTGGCCGACTTCCTTCCCCGTCCTTCCTTAATCTGATGAGACCGGTGACCTCGCTGTTTGGTCTCTTCCCCCAAACAACCCAACAACCCGTGTGTAGGAGATACTATCGCCATCTGTATATGTGCGTACCGCTATCCCATGACTTTTGTCGCCTCAATGTATTTCTTAAGATTCTCGACGTTTGGAGAAACTGTCATTTACTTTTCTCTAGGATTGTCGGTCATAATAGAGGATTTTGTTACGTCAGCGTGCTGCCGTCAGAGTTTCTTATGTTACAGGCTATAGTACTACATCTGTCAGTCAGTAATTTGGACGAAAGACTGGCAAGTAACCTAACTGTTGTATGACCCCCAGTAAAATTATATTCGGCTTCTTTCTTAAATAGTGTTGTTGTTGCTGTTGTTGTTGTTGTTTTAATCACCCGTGGATCACTTTTACAAAACTGTGGGACATATCATGGGAAGACGGCTTAATGCCAAAAATATAATTCATATTTAAAAACATTTACATACTTTACAAGTCTCGCTTGTCAAAGTAAAGTATATAGTCATCCATGACCCTATAGTAGGTACCATCCCCGAACTTGGCAAAAGTAATTTAGAGAGAACATGGGAAACATAAATAAAGATGGCCGTTTGGGTATTAGTGCCTCCATCCTTCTAGCTGAGTGTGATGCGAATGTTGGTGCAGCGACCAAACGGAGTGTGTTCCGCTTGCAGCTTCTCACAACAGGGAAAGTTAGTAATGGGCAAGGCACTGTGCGCACTGGTCAGCGTATCAATTGTGGTCGGTTCCCTTCACATATGGCTTCTACTTAAATGCAAAAATGAAAGCAGACGTGTTTTGATGGCGTGACGCCTGACTCCGTTATGACCAGATTGAATGAAAAGCCTTCAAACAAGGAAGTTACTGTATTTGGAGTGGCGGATGGAGAGACTGGCCTCTGTCTGATCTATCTCATCTGCGTTTACGCCGATGATACGGTTGACGCTTATGCACAATCTGAAGTTGGTATAGTAAATGAATATGTCATCCCAAAGAACAGCCGGCCGGAGTAGCCGAGCGGTTCTAGGCGGTTCAGTTTGGAACCGCGCGACCGCTACGGTCGCAGGTTCGAATCCTCCCCGGGCATGGATGTGTGTAATGTCCTTAGGTTAGTTAGGTTTAAGTAGTTCTAAGTTCTAGGGGACTCATGACCTCAGAAGTTGAGTCCCATAGTGCTCAGAGCCATTTGAACCATCCCAAAGAACAACTTTCGATCACACAGGGCTCGTTTAGTGGACGAACATCTTAAACAGCATACGATTCAACATATGGACTGGACAGCTATATTTCTTAATCTAAATTCCATAGAGCCAGTTTGTGGTCCTCGCTGAATGCGCGCTGCCGGTGTATCCCGTCGGACGTGTACTGCGCCGAGAATAGTTTTGTACATCTACATCTACGTGATTACTCTGCTATTCACAATAAAGTGCCTGGCAGAGGGTTCAGTGAACCACCTTCAAGCTGTCCCTCTACCGTTCCACTCTCGAACGGTACGCGGGAGAAAACGAGCACTTAATTTTTTCTGTGCGAGCCCTGATTTCTCTTATTTTGTTGTGTTGATCATATCTCCCTATGTAGGTGGGTGCGAACAGAATGTTTTCGCAATCGGAGGAGAAAACTGGTGATTGAAATTTCATGAGAAGATCCCGTCGCAACGAGAAACGCCTTTGTTTTAATGATTGCCACTCCAATCCACGTATTATGTCTGTGACACTATCTCCCCTATTTCGCGATAATACAAAACGAGCTGCCTTTCTTTGTACTTTTTCGGTGTCATCCGTCAGTCCCACCTGATGCGGATCCCACACCGCACAGTAGTACTCCAGAATAGGGCCGACAAGCGTGGTGTAAGCAGTCTCTTTAGTAGACCTGTTGCACCTTGTAAGCGTTCTGCCAAAGAATCGCAGTCTTTGGTTTGCTCTACCTACAACATTATCTATGTGACTGTTCCAATGTAGGCTATTTATAATTGTTATCGCTAAGTATTTAGTTTAACGTACAGCCTTCCGATTTGTGTGACTTATCTTGTAATAAAAATTTAGCAGATTTCTTTTAGTATTTATGTGAATAACTTCACACTTTTCCTTATTCAGGATCAATTGCCACTTTTCCCACCATAGAGATATCTTATCTGAATCATTTTCAAAAATGGCTCTGAGCACTATGGGACTTAACATCTATGGTCATCGGTCCCCTAGAACTTAGAACTACTTAAACCTAACTAACCTAAGGACAGCACACAACACCCAGCCATCACGAGGCAGAGAAAATCCCTGACCCCGCCGGGAATCGAACCCGGGAACCCGTGTGGGGGAAGCGAGAACGCTACCGCACGACCACGAGATGCGGGCTGAATCATTTTGCAAGTCGTCTTGATCATCTGATGACTTTACAAGACGGTAAATGACAGCATCATCTGCAAACAATCTAACTATTATCTAACTAAACAATCTAACTATTTTCACACATAGTTTTGTGAGGTTAATGTTCGAGGTAGTCACACCACGTACTTATTCAGTACGGAGCTGAATAACCTTGGTTGCGCATTTCAGACATTTTCTGATTTCGAATATAACTGCTTTGTCTGGAGTTGTTTCCATTGTTCCTGTGACGTGTGTTATTGCTCTGACTACATTTCATTGCGTTTCATTCAAACCTTTAATTTATCGTAATTTTTCTGGTTTTGTGGAGCTCAATTAGATTACACGGTGATTATAATTAAACTTTCATTACTTCAGAAGACCCTCATGAAAAATGGGTGATCGTAGGACAATGAAACTTCGTGTACACTTTGTAAGGACATGTGGAAGAGAAATGACTAATAAACCATTGAAAGAAAGTCATTTTAATTTTCACATGAGGGAGCAATATTTGTTAATTGCGTACCATGTTTACGGTCCAGGTTACAAACGTTGCTGTGTGTGGCCGCCATCTTCATCCACGATAGCCTGGAAATCATTAGAGATTTCTATACTGCTGCCCAAAACATCTAAGGTGGGATGGACCATGGAATGATCTGCTGTCGTGACACAACTTGAAGATCGTTGCTGTCTCACCCATGGCAACGGTAACTTCAACAATATGTGCCGCAGTTGGCCGTCGTCACCTCCGAGGAGCAGTTTCTAAACCGCAAATTAATTCTAACTTCCGAACCATGTTCTTCAGTCATGGCGTGGAAAGAGAATCTATCTGTATTCCTTTAATGCGTCGGCACTCTCGGCGAGCAGCAGCACTGTTGCTGATGGTTTGATAAAACAGCTTTACGAGTAATGCCCTGCTCACCTTGTCCAGACTCATGTAGTGCATCTGTAATGCATACTGATGCTTGTGTTTCAACCCTACGTCGTCGTACCAGTACCGGCGCCTAACGGCAAGTCATGACACTAATACTACTGATGATGCAAATCATGCAGCGCACACTCTGGATGTCATTCCTATAAAGTTGGGTACCCGTACCGTAAATAGTACTCTGTCTGCAATGGCTCAGGTAGTGACCATTTCCGGCGCGTGTCCGGAACGGAAGGCGGAGAAGATCTCTCGCCCTGCTGTTGTGGTCAGCCAGCAGAAAAGACAGGATCAAAAAGGCAGCGCGATGAGTCGTAATTACGGGAGCAGCCCGTCATTTGCATGAGACACGCCGCTAAACCGTGTGTAATGGGCAGCCCGTCAACGCCGCAGTACACGTTAATTACATTACGTTGCTTCACCGTGATACTCGTGGTAACTCAGCCCGTTTCATGTGAGGCCGTTCCGGGCAGGAAAGCTTTCACTAAGCCCCTACAAATGGAACAACAGTGTAAGGCAGTCACAGTTAGAGTGAGGACTACCATAATGGAAGCGGTTCAACATTATACATATATTTTGTTAATGAGGCTCCGGATTAACTATTATTACAGCTTGTAGTTGAATTTTATGGAGTTCTCCGCGACATACGTCATTTAGTTGGTACAGCGAAGAATGAGGAGGAAAAATTCATCTCCTTCCTACCCCAACCCAACTGTAAATCACCAGCATTAACATACTGACAACGCATTGGTACGCACGTAGAACAATTATTGAGGAAGTCCACCCGCTGCACACAGCAAGTAGAAGCCTGACCAATGCCATTCCCTCCACGACACATTGCCTGAACTCTATTAGACCAAATCTATCTTGTCTTCTCACGCCCATTTCTAAGTACGGCATGGTGGATCGTAATCGGTGCTTTATATTAAAATTCGTGTGTCATAGCCATGGCATTTACCAGATCCTATGCAACATTTTGAAGTCCTTAGCAGAATATGACAATTGATGGTCTCCCCCCAAGCCATTGGCCCCAATATCAAGCCGGCCGGTGTGGCCGAGCGGTTCTAGGCGCTACAGTCTGGAACTGCGCGACCGCTACGGTCGCAGGTTCGAATCCCTTAGGTTAGTTAGGTTTAAATAGTTCTAAGTTCTAGGGGACTGATGACCTCAGTTGTTAAGTCCCATAGTGCTCAGAGCCATTTGAACCATTTTGAACCCAATATCAAACTACAATTTACAACAGCCCAGTTTTTTTATGTCTGTACAGACAATTTGATAGAGCATTTGTTCAACGCGCCATTCTATATCTATACAATGCACGCCACTTTAAAGAGTGTGGCGGAGGGTATTTCTGGCATCACATTCACAGCCAAATGACGCGATAGAACATTGAAGAAGCAAATGTTGACGACAGCGTGCCAGGCATCCACAGATGAAGCACTGACACTTTTGAGCATTTTCCCTGGCACATCAGGAACCGGGAGTAATGCGAAGTAGATTCATCACGAGTGGTTATAATGGTAACAATTCCACCCATAGCAGCCCGAACTAGGCTGTGCCGCATGCGATGCCGCAGTCTTAAGACACTAGACTCCTGTTCAGAAAGACGGAATGTCAAATCCCCATTCAGCCAACCAGATTTAGGTTTTCGGCAAATTTTCTAAATCGGTTAAAGTAAATGCCGAGATGGTTTCTTTGAAAGAATATGGTCGATTTCCTTCACCGTACTTCCTTATTCCAAACTTTGCTAAGTCTTTAATGAGCTTACTGTTGAAGGACTGTTAAACCTAATCTTTCTTCCTAACTGCCCTAGTCACTCGAACGCTATCCCCTCGGCGCTCGTCTTCACTGGGACGTTCAAGTACCTATCATCAGGTTCGACAACTGCAACTGAGGTCGACCCGCGCTGTTAACGCCTGCCGAGTGAGATATCCGCATGATCCGGCATCGGAACAGCATCCAGCGGGACTACTACTACGCCCACCGAAGCACAACGTCTACTATCCATCGTAAAGCCTGAGAAGTCGCTCAAATCGTAGTCCTTCTTGGGTGCGTAAAGCTTGCGGCTTCTCATCGTATGATTATGCTTCTGACACTAAACACATCGGTCTTCTGGGGTTCAGACCATTGCACCGAACCACCACCAATCGGGCTGTTGCCTTCAAGGCCGAAACCAGCCGAGATCGTGATGCCTTTCAGCAGCAGACTTTGTCAGTGAGATAAACCGCAAAATGGAGGTCATCACATAACCACCAACCATTTCGAAAATCTCGGCCCTGTTTGCAGATTTCGGGTTGTTCCTGTCAGAAAGATCCAGGTAACCGGATAACCCGCTGGATCTGCCATGAACCGTGGACCTTCGTTGCGTACATCAGCGATACAGAAAGATGCATCATAGGTCCAACCTCATCGGAGGAGTATCTTTGGAAATGCCCCACACATTGTTCCCGAAGAAGGGTAGCAATCACTTGAGTGACTACAGGGGCGACTGAGTGACTGATCCGGCCTTGCAACGTCAACCCACATGGCTCTGATGTTTTGGTACTGTGGACGACTGACAGCTAACGGGAAAAGCTGCTACATTTCCCAAGGACATACGGTTCTACCTTTGGCGAAAAGGGAAGCATCGCTAAGCAAAGAAGGGAAGGCTGAAAAGTGAAAGTACACTCCTGGAAATTGAAATAAGAACACCGTGAATTCATTGTCCCAAGAAGGGGAAACTTTATTGACACATTCCTGGGGTCAGATACATCACATGATCACACTGACAGAACCACAGGCACATAGACACAGGCAACAGAGCATGCACAATGTCGGCACTAGTACAGTGTATATCCACCTTTCGCAGCAATGCAGGCTGCTATTCTCCCATGGAGACGATCGTAGACATGCTGGATGTAGTCCTGTGGAACGGCTTGCCATGCCATTTCCACCTGGCGCCTCAGTTGGACCAGCGTTCGTGCTGGACGTGCAGACTGCGTGAGACGATGCTTCATCCAGTCCCAAACATGCTCAATGGGGGACAGATCCGGAGATCTTGCTGGCCAGGGTAGTTGACTTACACCTTCTAGAGCACGTTGGGTGGCACGGGATACATGCGGACGTGCATTTTCCTGTTGGAACAGCACGTTCCCTTGCCGGTCTAGGAATGGTAGAACGATGGGTTCGATGACGGTTTGGATGTACCGTGCACTATTCAGTGTCCCCTCGACGATCACCAGTGGTGTACGGCCAGTGTAGGAGATCGCTCCCCACACCATGATGCCGGGTGTTGGCCCTGTGTGGCTCGGTCGTATGCAGTCCTGATTGTGGCGCTCACCTGCACGGCGCCAAACACGCATACGACCATCATTGGCACCAAGGCAGAAGCGACTCTCATCGCTGAAGACGACACGTCTCCATTCGTCCCTCCATTCACGCCTGTCGCGACACCACTGGAGGCGGGCTGCACGATGTTGGGGCGTGAGCGGAAGACGGCCTAACGGTGTGCGGGACCGTAGCCCAGCTTCATGGAGACGGTTGCGAATGGTCCTCGCCGATACCCCAGGAGCAACAGTGTACCTAATTTGCTGGGAAGTGGCGGTGCGGTCCCCTACGGCACTGCGTAGGATCCTACGGTCTTGGCGTGCATCCGTGCGTCGCTGCGGTCCGGTCCCAGGTCGACGGGCACGTGCACCTTCCGCCGACCACTGGCGACAACATCGATGTACTGTGGAGACCTCACGCCCCACGTGTTGAGCAATTCGGCGGTACGTCCACCCGGCCTCCCGCATGCCCACTATACGCCCTCGCTCAAAGTCCGTCAACTGCACATACGGTTCACGTCCACGCTGTCGCGGCATGCTACCAGTGTTAAAGACTGCGATGGAGCTCCGTATGCCACGGCAAACTGGCTGACACTGACGGCGGCGGTGCACAAATGCTGCGCAGCTAGCGCCATTCGACGGCCAACACCGCGGTTCCTGGTGTGTCCGCTGTGCCGTGCGTGTGATCATTGCTTGTACAGCCCTCTCGCAGTGTCCGGAGCAAGTATGGTGGGTCTGACACACCGGTGTCAATGTGTTCTTTTTTCCATTTCCAGGAGTGTATATATGTATGGAAAGGCTGAAAAGTATATATATATATATATATATATATATATATATATATATATATATATATATATATATATCCAAGAGAGTGTTGTAGAAAGGGAAGTGATAATGTGAGAAAAATGGACAAAACGCTAAAAATCTTTAGTCGTAAGAACGCAACTGGAACAGACGACATTCATTCAAAATAAATAAGATCCTTGGTTAAACCGTTCTAGTTGCTATGTGGGATATATGAGAAAGAAAAAAAAATCAAGAACAATATAATCCCAATCATAAAGAGTACAGCTGCTTGCAGCTGTTCAAATGGCTCCGAGCACTATGGGACTTAACATCTGCGATCATCAGTCCCCTAGAACTTAGAACTACTTAAACCTAACTAACATAAGGACATCACACACATCCATGCCCGAGGCAGGATTCGAACCTTTGACCGTAGCGGTCGCGCGGTTCCAGAGTGAAGCGCCTAGAACCGCTCGTCCACACCGGCCGGCCGCTTACAGTTGTATGACTGAACCATCAGCTTAATAAGTTATGATCACAAAATACTAAAAAGAATTACATGCAGAAGAATGGGTGTGTTGATAGCTGCCGACCTATAAAAAATATTGTTGTTGCAATGGAGACAACACTGATTCTACGACTTACCTTAGAAGGTACACTCAAATGGTTCAAATGGCTCTGAGTACTATGGGACTTAACAGCTGTGGTCATCAGTCCCCTAGAACTTAGAACTACTTAAACGTAACTAACCTAAGGACATCACACACATCCATGCCCGAGGCAGGATTCGAACCTGCGACCGTAGCAGTCGCGCTGTTCCGGACTGCGCGCCTAGAACCGCGAGACCACCGCGGCCGGCGGAGGTACACTGTAGGCAGACATATGTTGATAGCATTTGTAAATTTACAAAAAAGGTCTTTGAAATTCTGGGCGTAGTATAGGTAAAATACTGTAAGGAAAGGTTATCTACACCTTCTTTTACATAAAGCAGAGTGCAGTAGTAAGAGATGAAAGGGATTCAGTTGTTAAGAAGTGAGAAAGGTGGAGACCGACCGCCCCCCCCCCCCCCCGCACCATAGCACAAACAGTAAAGGAATGTAGGAGAAGTTTGGAAAAAGGGACTCTAGTTTGTGAGGAAAAATGCTTTGAAATTGCCTATGGCAATTACGTCAGACGGTGAAAGATTTTGAAGATCATTTGAATGTAATAAATAGGGTCTTCAAAGGACGTTATAAGACGAATGTCAATAAAAGTAAAACAAAGTAAAACTGTCCAGCTACTTGTTTTCATCATTTCGTTTGCTCTCCCGCTGCGCTAATCTGTACTTAAGCGTCGAAATTGCTTTCGCAACGCACACTAAATTCATCCATGTACACAACAGTGTCACATGTAAATATTACATAATCGGAAAGAATTTCTGATCGTAAAATTCTAATGCTACATACCATTCATGACTTTATTGCTTATTACTAAAAATTTATCGGCCGAGCTGTTCTAGGCGCTTCAATCTGGAACCGTGCGACCACTACGGTCGCAGGTTCAAATCCTGCCTCGGGCATGGATGTGTGTGATGTCCTTAGGTTAGTTAGGTTTAAGTAGTTCTAAGTTCCAGGGGACTGCTGACCTCAGATGTTAAGTCCCATAGTGCTCGGAGCCACTTGAACCATTTTTTAAAATTTATCGTTAACTTAATGACCACTTTGAGGTTGTGCGATGACCCGTGCTTTTGTACAGTTGCCCTCCAATCACAAGCGCTCCAGAACGACCAAACAGATATAAATAATGTTTGTGTGGTTTCGTCTGTGAGAATGCTTGTAAATAAATAATTTATTTCGCTAGATAACAGAAGGAAGTGTTGTTCAAATGGCTCTGAGCACTACGGGACTTAACTTCTGAGGTCATCAGTCCCCTAGAACTTAGAACTACTTAAAACTAACTACCCTAAGGACATCACACACATCCATGCCCGAGGCAGGATTCGAACCTGCGACAGTAGCGGTCGCGCGGATCCAGACTGTAGCGCCTAGAACCGCACGGTCACTCCGTCCGGCAAGGAAGTGTTGTAACTGTACGTTAATTTGATATATAAATGCATGCTACATGAATGTACAAGACTTATTTTTTGTGTGCTTTTCTTTGCTGTCACTGTTTTCGGTGACCAGAGAAGTAGGCAAAGAAGCTTCTCGTACCTAATGCCGCACGTTAATAACGGTGGGTGGTGCAATCTCTGCCCCTGTTGTCTCCGATTCCGCGTTGCTGTATCAAATATTGTGCCTCTTTGTTTTTAATATCACCACATTCGGTGTTAAAATCACTTATGGCTGGTTAATGAGTTATGAAACGCCGTAATTTGTCGGTTTACTGAAAATCAAATGTATGTCGCGCAGTTAATGGAAGGATGTTGAGTCGGGCTTGTTATGAAATCCACACAAACTGTTTCATTAGTTTAAATCGCACATTCAGTCTCTATGGGAGTAGAATGAGCAATGATTTACTGAGTACGAACCCTACTCAGTTCGACGTACTACGCTCTAACAATTTCACCTCTTGCACAAGATATTCCGTGCACAATACTGTTTATATAAGTTACCTGTCAAATAAAGTTATGTTATGTTTAAGGATTACTCCTCTCTCGACGTCACTATCCTTAAACTGCCTCCATGCCCTCTCCCGCAGATTTTTACATAGATATCCGTTTCTCTAGGTGGAGACTACTTAGGAGTATGTCGTCATGAGGAAATACAAAACTGGTATACTACCTACGGACCCAGAGACCCAGAAAATATTAGATACAGGCTCCCAAGTAGATGCTATTTTCCTTAACTTCCGGAAGGCGTTCGATACAGTTCCGCACTGTCGCCTGATAAACAAAGTAAGAGCCTACGGAATATCAGACCAGCTGTGTGGCTGGATTGAAGAGTTTTTAGCAAACAGAACACAGCATGTTGTTATCAATGGAGGGACGTCTACAGACGTTAAGGTAACCTCTGGCGTGCCACAGGGGAGTGTTATGGGACCATTGCTTTTCACAATATATATAAATGACCTAGTAGATAGTGTCGGAAGTTCCATGCGGCTTTTCGCGGATGATGCTGTAGTATACAGAGAAGTTGCAGCATTAGAAAATTGTAGCGAAATGCAGGAAGATCTGCAGCGGATAGGCACTTGGTTCAGGGTGTGGCAACTGACCCTTAACATAGATAAATGTAATGTATTGCGAATACATAGAAAGAAGGATCCTTTATTGTATGATTATATGATAGCGGAACAAACACTGGTAGCAGTTACTTCTGTAAAATATCTGGGAATATGCGTGCGGAGCGATTTGAAGTGGAATGATCATATAAAATTAATTGTTGGTAAGGCGGGTACCAGGTTGAGATTCATTGGGAGAGTCCTTAAAAAATGTAGTCCATCAACAAAGGAGGTGGCTTACAAAACACTCGTTCGAGCTATACTTGAGTATTGCTCATCAGTGTGGGATCCGTACCAGATCGGGTTGACGGAGGAAATAGAGAAGATCCAAAGAAGAGCGGCGCGTTTCGTCACAGGGTAATTTGGTAACCGTTATAGCGTTACGGAGATGTTTAA
Source organism: Schistocerca americana (assembly GCF_021461395.2). NCBI lineage: Eukaryota > Metazoa > Arthropoda > Insecta > Orthoptera > Acrididae > Schistocerca > Schistocerca americana. Next base: position 664,182,729 of record NC_060130.1, read on the forward strand.
CAAACTCAATTGGCAGACTCTGCAAGAGAGGGTGCGTTTCTGGATGAGGTATCGAATATATTGCTTCCCCCTACTTATACCTCCCGAGGAGATCACGAATGTAAAATTAGAGAGATTGGAGCGCGCACGGAGGCTTTCAGACAGTCGTTCTTCCCGCGAACCATACGCGATTGGAACAGAAAAGGGAGGTAATGACAGTGGCACGTAAAGTGCCCTCCGCCACGCACCGTTGGGTGGCTTGCGGAGTATAAATGTAGATGTAGATCGGAGGGTGGAATGTTAATCCAGTTAGAAATTCAGTCAGAAATCGCGTAGTCAGGTTCCAAAATTTACGAAAGGCAATGGATAGTTAGATATAGGTGGAATTAGTGAAATGTGGAGGATCTTTAGTCAGATCAGTACAGGATTATCACCATAAAATCAAATAGGAGTAAAGCAGGAGTATGCCTGGTACTAAATACGAAAACAAGAATGTGGATTAACTACGATGAATGGCACAGTGAACGCATTATCGTAGCCAAAATAAATACGATGCCAAAATTTTCCACAGTAGTAAGAGTTTAAACGCCAACTAGCTCAACAGATGATGAAGAGATTGAAAAGAATGCATGATGAAATAAAGGAAATTATTCAGATATTTAAAGGAGATGAAAATTTAATTGTGACGGGTGGATGGAATTCGTTTGTAGGAAAAGGAAGAGAGGGAAATACAGTAGAAATGTACGGGGGAGGGAGGGGGGGACGAGAATGGAGGAGGAACCTGTCTGGTAGAATTTTGCACAGAGCATAATTTAATCATCGATAACACTTGGTTTAAGAATCATGAAAGAAAGCTTTATATGTGTAAGATACCTGAGGACACTGCAAGGTTTCAGATTGATTACGTAACTGTAAGAGTTTCACAACCAGATTTTTAACTGTAAGGTGTTTGCCGCGACAGAAGTGGACTCCGACCATAATTTGTTGGTTATCAACTGCAGACTAACACTGAAGAAATTGCAAAACTGTAGGAAATTAAAGAAGTGGTACTGGTTAAAGTGAAAAAACCGGAGCTTGCTGAGAGAGTTGCAGAGGGAACATTAATCAGCGTTTAACTGACACAGAAAAGGACTACATAGAAGACGAGTGGGTAGCTTCGAGATACGAAATACGAGGCAGCGGACGATCAGAAGGTAAAAAGACAAGGCCTACTAGAAATCCTTGGGATAATACAGTAGATACTAAATTTAACTGACGAAAAGAGAAAGTACAAAAGTGCTTCGTATGAAGCAGGACAAAGGCAATACAAACGTCTAAAAATATAACTTTCTGAAAGTGCAAAATGGTCCAGCAGGAATGGCCAGAGAATAAATGCAAGATTATAGAAGCATACATAACTAGGGAAAGATAAATGCAGCCTGTAAGAAAATCAGTGACTGTCGGAGAAAAGAGAAGCAACTGTATGAATAGGAGCTCAGATGGCAGACCAGTACCAAGCAAAGAACGGAAAGCCGAAAGATAGAAAAAATACGTGTTATTGTTGTTGTGGTTGTGGTTGTGGTCTTCAGTCCAGAGAGGTGGTTTGATGCAGCTCTCCATGCTACTCTATCCTGTGCAAGCTTCTTCGTCTCCAAGTAACTACTGCACCTTACGTCCTTCTGAATCTGCCTAATATATTAATCTCTTGGTCTCTCTCTACGACTTTTACCCTCCACACTGCCCTCCAATACTAAACTGGTGATCCCTTGATACCTCGGAATATGTCCTACCAACCGATCCCTTCTTCTGGTCAAGTTGTGCCACAAACTCCTCTTCTCCCCAATTCTATTCAATACTTCCTCATTAGTTATGTGATCTACCCATCTAATCTTCAGCATTCTTCTGTAACACCACGTTTGGAAAGCTTCTATTATCTTCTTCTCCAAACTATTTATCGTCCATGTTTCACTTCCATACATCGCTACATTTCATACAAATACTTCCAGAAAATACTTCCTGACACTTAAATCTACACTCGATGTTAACAAATTTCTCTTCTTCAGAAACGCTTTCCTTGCCTTTGCCAGTCTACATTTTATATCCTCTCTACTTCGACCATCATCAGTTATTTTGCTCCCCAAATAGCAAAACCCATTTACTACTTTAAGCGTCTCATTTCCTAATCTAATTGCCTCAGCATCACCTGATTTAATTAGACTACATTCCATTATACTCGTTTTGCTTTTGTTGATGTTCATCTTATATCCTCCTTTCAAGACACTGTCCATTCCGTTCAACTGCTCTTCCAAATCCTTTACTGTCCCTGACAGAATTACAATGTCATCGGCAAACCTCAAAGTCTTTATTTCTTCTCCATGTGTTTTAATTCCTATTCCAAATTTTTCTTTTCTTTCCTTTACTGCTTGCTCAATGTACAGATTGAATAACATTGGGGATAGGCTACAAACCTGTCTCACTCCCTTCCCAGCCACAGCTTCCCTTTCATGCGCTTCGACTCTTATAACTGCCATTTGGTTTCTGTATACACTGTAAACAGCCTTTCGCTCCCTGTATTTGACACCAGCCGCCTTTAGAATTTGAAAGAAAGTATTCCAGTCAACATTTTCAAAAGCTCTCTCTGAGTCTACAAATGCTAGAAACATAGGTTTGCCTTTCCTCAGTCTATCTTGTAAGATAAGTCGTAGGGTCAGTATTGCCTCACGTGTTCCAATATTTCTACAAAATCCAAACTGATCTTCCCTGAGGTTGGCTTCTACCAGTTTTTCCATTCGTCTGTAAAGAATTCGTGTTAGTATTTTGCAGCCGTGACTTATTAAACTGATAGTTCGATAATTGTCACACCTGTCAACACCTGCTTTCTTTGGAATTGGATTTATTATATTCTTCTTGAAGTCTGAAGGTATTTCGCCCGTCTCATACATCTTGCTCACCAGATGGTAAAGTTTTGTCATGGCTGGCTCTCCCAAGGCTATCAGTAGTTCTAATGGAATGTTGTGTATTCCCGCGGCCTTGTTTCTACTTAGGTCTTTCAGTGCTCTATCAAACACTTCAGTATCGCATCTCCCATTTCACCTTCATCTGCGTCCTCTTCCATCTCCATAATATTGCCCTCAAGTACATCGCCCTATGTATAGACCCTCTACATACTCCTTCCAACTTTCTGCTTTCCCTTCTTTGCCTAGTACAGGTTTTCCATCTGAGCTCTTGATATTCATACAAGTGGTTCTCTTTTGTCCAAAGCTGTGCGGCTGGTTCCGGCGGAGGTTCGAGTCCTCCCTCGGGCATGGGTGTGTGTGTTTGTCCTTAGGATGATTTAGGTTAAGTAGTGTGTAAGCTTAGGGACTGATGACCTTAGCAGTTGAGTCCCATAAGATTTCACACACATTTGATTTTTTTTTTTGTCCAAAGGTCTCTTTAATTTTCCTGCAGGCAGTATCTGTCCTACCCCTAGTGATATATGCCTCTACATAGAGGGTCCATATAAGAGGAAGAAGGTATTATAGAAGAAGAACTAGTAATAGGTGAAGATGAGGTGGGGGATATGATACTGAGAGAATAATTAGACAGAGCAGTGAAAGACAGTAGATGTCATTCCAACAGAATTATTGAGATCCTTGAGAGAGTCAGCCATGGCAATTCTATTCCCTCTGCTGTGCCATATATGAGACAGACGAAATTCCTTTAGACTTCAGGAAGAATGTAAAATTCCAGTTCCAGGGAAGGCAGATGACGACTGTTGTGAATACTACCGACCTATCACTTCAATAACTCATGGCTGCAAAATACACTTCTTGCCATTAAAATTGCTACACCACGAAGATGACGTACTACAGACGCAAAATTTAACCGACAGGAAGAAGATGCTGTGATATGCAAATGATTAGCTTTTCAGAGCATTCACACAAGGTTGGCGCCGGTGGCGACACCTACAACCTGCTGACATGAGGAAAGTTTCCAACCGATTTCTCACACACAAACAGCAGTTGACCAGCGTTGCCTGGTTGGTTGGTTGGTTTCGGGGAAGGAGACCAGACTGCGAGGTCATCGGTCTCATCGGATTAGGGAAGGATGGGGAAGGAATTCGGCCGTGCCCTTTCAGAGGAACCATCCCGGCATTTGCCTGGAGTGATTTAGGGAAATCACGGAAAACCTAAATCAGGATGGCCGGACGCGGGATTGAACCGTCGTCCTCCCGAATGCGAGTCCAGTGTCTAACCACTGCGCCACCTCGCTCGGTCCGTTGCCTGGTGAAACGTTGTAGTGATGCCTCGTGTAAGGAGGAGAAATGTGTACCATCACGTTTCCGATTTTGATAAATGTCGGATTGTAGCCTATCGCGATTACGGTTTATCGTATCGCGACATTGCTGCTCGCGTTGGACGAGTTCCAATGACTGTTGGCCGAATATGGAGTCGGTGGGTTCAGGAGGGTAATACAGAACGCTGTGCTGGATCCCAACGGCCGCGTATCACTAGCAGTCGAGATGACAGGCGTCTTATCCGCATGGCTGTAACGGATCGTGCAGCCACGTCTCGATCCCTGAGTCAACAGATGGGGACGTTTGCAAGACAACAAACATCAGCACGAACAGTTCGATGACGTTTGCAGCAGCATGGAGTACCAGCTCGGAGACCATGGCTGCGGTTACCCTTGACGCTGCATCACAGACAGGAGCGCCTGCGATGGTGTACTCAACGACGAACCTGGGTGCACGAATGGCAAAACGTCATTTTTTCGGATGAATCCAGGTTCTGTTTACAGCATCATTATGGTCGCATACGTGTTTGGCGAAATCGCGGTGACCGCATATTGGAAGCGTGTATTCGTCATCGCCATATTGGCGTATCACCCGGCGTGATGGTATGGGGTGGCATTGGTTACACGTTTCGGTCACCTATTGTTCGCATTGACGGCACTTTGAACAGTGGACATTACATTTCAGATGTGTTACGACCCGTGGCTCTACTCTTCATTCGATCCCTGCGAAACCCTACATTTCAGCAGGATAATGCACGATCGCATGTTGCAAGTCCTTTACGGATCTTTCTGGATACAGAAAAGGTTCGACTGCTGCCCTGACCAGCACATTCTCCAGATCTCTCACCAATTGAAAACGTCTGGGCAATGGTGGCCGAGTAACTGTCTCGTCACAATACGCCATCACTACTCTTGATGAACTGTGGTATGGTGTTGAAGCTGCATGGGCAGCTGTACCTGTACACGCCATCCAAGATGTTTGACTCAATGCCCAGACGTATCAAGGCCGTTATTACGCCCAGAGGTGGTTGTTCTGGGTACTGATTTCTCGGGATGTATGCACCCAAATTGCTTGAAAATGTAATCACATGTCAGTTCTAGTATAATATATTTGTCCAATGAATACCCGTTTATCGTCTGCATTTCTTCTTGGTGTAGCAATTTTAATGGCCAGTAGTGTTTAGACTCAAATTATTCACAGAATAATTGAAAAACTGGTAGGGCCTGGCCTCCCCTAAAATCTGTTTAGGTTCTGGAGAAATGTAGGAATACACAAGGCAATACTGATCCTACGACTGGTCCTAGAAGATAGCATTTATAGATTTAGAGCAAGCTTTTGACAGTGGTGGTTGGTCTACACTCGTTGAATTTCTGAAGGAATCAGGAATAAAATACAAGGAGTAAAATGTTATTTACAACTTGTACAGAAACCAGACTGCAGTGTTAAGAGTCGAAGGACATGAAAGGGAAGTAGTAGTTGAGAAGGGAGCGAGACAGTTTTGTATCCTATCCCCGATGTTATTCAATATGTAAATTAAACTATCAGTAAAGGAAACCAGGGGAGCTACGGAAACGAAATTCTAGTTCAGGCAGAAGAAATAAAACTTCAGATATACCAGTGACATTATAATTCTGTCAGAGATGAATAAGGCCTTGAAAAAGCAGGTGAACGGATTGGATAATGTCGTGAAAACAGGTCAAAGGATGATCACCAATAAAAGTAGAACAAGAGTAATGGAAAGTAGTGGAAATATATCAGCCGATGTCGAGGGAATTAATTAGGAAATCGGACGCTAAAAGTAGTAGTGAATTTTGTTGTTTGGGCAGCAAAATAAGTGATTATGGGTGAAGTAGAGAAGATATAAACTGTGGACTGCTAATAGTAAGAAAAAATTTCTAAGAAAGAGCAATTTCTTTATATCTGTTATATAAATATAAGTGTTAGGAATTCCTTTCTGGAAGTATTTGTCTTGAGTGTAACCTTGTATGGGAGTGAAAGTTGGACGATAGGCAGTTCACCCAAGGAAAGAATTAAAGCTTTTGAAATGCGGTGCTATAAACGAATATTGTAGATGAATTGGAGATATTGGATCCAATTGGAGATGAAAGAATTTTGTGGCACAACCTTACTAAAGCAGGCATCGGTTGACAGGACACCTCCTGAGGCAATAGAGGTATTGTCAGTTTGGTAATGGACGTAAGTTCGGGGGTAAAACTTGTAGAGGAAGATCAAAGCTTGAATACCGTAATCACGTTTAAATGGATTAGGTTGACTGCTTGTTTTTGTGGCATTTATCCCGTAACATCACGGTGTTGACTTGTTAATTTTTTTCGAATTTGGCAATGTTAGTGTGATAGAGGGTGGCCGAATGCCCTTCCTGTCACCCCACCCCCTCCACTCTCGTCCCCTTCCCTCCCCTCCCCGCCCCGCCCTGGTTAACTAGACTGTTTTTCTGGTAGTCATAACTTCTGGATTGACACGCCTGGTTGTGTTGACACTTCGAGCGGCGCGGTCTGTTGCCCGACGAATTTGTAGCAGTTTTGGAGCGAATGCCGTGAAGTGTTTCCTTCAGTTTAGAAATCGAGTTGAACTTACGAGGGCATAAGTCAGGGGATTGCAGTAGGTGGTATTGCACTTAGCAGCCCCATCAGTCAAACAAATCAGTAACAGCTTGCACTGTACGTGCTTGAGCATTTTCCTGCAAATTGATGGCCAGGTCCTGCAGAAAGTATCATTACTTCTGTCACTACGCTGTTCATTTTTGGAACACAACCTACGAACAGCTTAGAGACAGAGGTGATGACACTTTCTGCGGGACCTGACCATCATTTTGCAGGACAATGCTCAAGCACGTACAGTACAAGCTGTTACTGATTTGTTTGACTGATGCGGCTGCTAAGTGCTATACCAACTACTGCACTACCCTGACTTAAGCCCTCTTAAGTTCAACTCGAATTCTAAACTGAAGAAAACACTTCACGGCATTCGCTTCAGAACTGCTACAAATTCGTTGGGCAATAGACCGCGCCGCTCGAAGTGTCAACACAACTGGCACTGCTAAGAGTATCCTACGACTTCCACATCGCTGGCAACGGGTTATACACAATCTTGGTGACTACTTTGAAGCTCAGTAAAACTGTGAAAAACGTATCTACTTTTTTCGAGCTGTAAATAAATAGTTGCCACTGTTAAAGTTCCAACCCTCGTAATTTGAAAATGGCCGGCCGAAGTGGCCGTGCGGTTAAAGGCGCTGCAGTCTGGAACCGCAAGACCGCTACGGTCGCAGGTTCGAATCCTGCCTCGGGCATGGATGTTTGTGATGTCCTTAGGTTAGTTAGGTTTAACTAGTTCTAAGTTCTAGGGGACTAATGACCACAGCAGTTGAGTCCCATAGTGCTCAGAGCCATTTTTTGAAAATGAAATTTCAAATACCGTGACCGAGCGAGGTGGCGCAATGTGTAGCACACTGGATTCGCGTACGGGAGGACAACGGTTCAGACCCCTTCCCGCCATCCTGATTTAGGTTTTCCGTGAATTTTATAAATCTCTTCAGACAAATGCTGGGATGGTTTCCTTGAAAGGACACGGCCGACTTCCTCCCCATCCGTCCCTAATCCAATGGGACCGATGGTTCAAATGGCTCTGAGCACTATGGGACTTATAAACATCTGAGGTCATCAGTCCCCTAGAACTTAGAAGTACTTAAACCTAACTAGCCTAAGGACATAACACACATCCACGCCCGAGGCAGGATTCGAATCTGCGACCGCAGCGGTCGCACGGTTCTGGACTGTAGCGCCTAGAACTGCTCGACCACTGCGACCAGCTGGGACCGATGACCTCGCTGTTTGGTCCCGTCCTCCGAACCAACCAGACAACCAACCAACCAACCAACCAACCGACCGACCATCAAATACCGTGAAATTAAAGAAAAGAACAGCCACATTCATGGTACGCTTGTGTTTACTACTCATCTGAACTATGACTCTAGGACTGTAGTCCCAAGCACAAGTATTTGAACGTACTATCACCGTCTGTTGCATAATTAAACTTACCTAAAATTGCAAATAGTCGCCGGCCGAAGTGGCCGTGCGGTTAAAGGCGCTGCAGTCTGGAACCGCAGGACCGCTACGGTCGCAGGTTCGAATCCTGCCTCGGGCATGGATGTTTGTGATGTCCTTAGGTTAGTTAGGTTTAACTAGTTCTAAGTTCTAGGGGACTAATGACCTCAGCAGTTGAGTCCCATAGTGCTCAGAGCCATTTGAACCATTTTTGCAAATAGTCATCCGTTTATTCCGGAAGGTGCGCAATCACTTTCGGATATCAAATGGTAGAGGGCAGTTGCATAACCTAGTAAGAATTTCGTTGAATAAAAGAAAAGTTTGATTTGCATCTTGCTCTAAATGATGTGTTTATAGTTTCATGTACACTGCTGTGCAGAACGTAAGGGCGAGCCAGACAAAGTAAAATAACATATTGAAGTTCTCGGTGAAGGTAATGAAAGTGCGGGATCATGTTGCCAGATGTCTCCCAGTCGTGCACGAAAGATGGATGTCACCTTGTGAGGTCAGCGTGACTGTAGCACCAAATGGGACTGGTCTCGCAACACGAGGCAGTTGAAGGAACAGGAAAAGAGAATGTCAGTCAGCGAGCAGTTGGGGTGTACTGTGGTGGTGGTCTTCCTTACAACATGGCCTGGTGACAACATTTGGAAGATTTGACACTGGGAAGAATCATTGGGAAACTGGAGAAAGGAAGTAGTGTGAGGAGTTCAGTCCATGAATTTGGTAATTGCTCACAGCATTGTTTCTTGCGCATGGGGAACGTTTCGAACAACAGATGCGTGTACTCGAAGGAGAGGAGGTAGTCGACCACGGTCAACTAAAGCAGTAGATGACCTCTACATTGTGCAGCATGGAAGAAGGGACTCACATGAAACAGCGGGTGCAATAATTGCAACCACATTTAACAGGACTGCAATGCACGTAATATCACGCTCCACAGTGGCACAGCGACTTCTTTGAGAGGGGGGTTGGTCTGTCTGCCCGACGATCAGTGGCGAGGCGTCCATTAAGGTTCTAAGGCTGGCCTACTCAAAAAATTCCAAAATAATACGTCCAAACTAAGTTTAATCCGCTCTGCTCACGTTCCCTCGTGAATGTTCTCAAATATTTTACGTCTGAATTTCATATATGCACACGCCAGTGTAATGCATCACTCCTCTAGCTTTGGAACTAATAGCAATTCGGAATTCCGTGCTTGTTATAAGCATGCGCAGTAAGCCCGTTTCTTACGCGTGGCGGGCTAGGGTTCCTACAGCGTGAATACGGGTTTTGAAAGCTGGCGTTTGATTTGTTTCTACTTGCCGCCAGTAGGTGGATACACACCTAAGTGGAATGACAAGTCATTCAGCAGTTCCCTAACAGATAGCGCTACTTCGCATCATCTAGCATGCTAGCAGCAAGCTGGGCGGCATGTGAAACCATTAACTCTTAAGTGTTTGTTTAAAACATAAAGTACAAGGAAATGTTCGTAATTTATAGAAAATAAATGTGAATGCGTCATCGGATGCGGCTGAAAGATGATAGGAAATAGCTTATGTATTTTCATTGTTCCTTAGATTAAAATTTAGTAGCCTTACTTATTTCAAAGGTTAGTAGTTCTGTAGCTTGTCTGTTGGCTTTCATACCAGTAGCGCTAGAAGTGCTTATGCTGAAACTTGGAACATGAATTTTGTAGTTAAAATGTATTAACTTGTGGTAGTGATTGAGTGATTAGTGAAGTATATTCAATGTGCCCTGTCACGTGCGAGGTATCATCGTCAATTTCTCTTGTCATTGTATTCCCGAAAGGAAAACTGTAAACTGTCTAATATTTAAATTATTATCTTGTAACGCATGGTATTACTGACTGCTTCGAACTGTCATGGACGTGTTTTTTTTTCATCACAAGATCCACTGAATTTTTTTATTGAAAAACGTGCATTCTTCTCTCGTCCTTCTTTGGAAGATAAACTCCTGGCGAAAGAACGAAAGCCGACAATAAGTCTGTCTATTAAAAAATCTTAAGGGAAATTTGTAAGACGTTTCCAAACACAATGGTACAATTAAAATACATGGTTAACGGGCAGAGTTCTAAGGAACAAACTGTTTTGTTTTTACTTTGTACTATTTGGAATGGGCAATGACGGTTTCGAATGGCCTAAGTGGGGAGCAGGCGAAGAGAGTCTTCAAAATTCCCTTTCGGAAACTTAAAAAAATGAATGTTCCATTTCACATATGACAGCAGCTGTTAAATACAATCAGCTAAGTACAATAAGAACTGACCAAGCTCTTTCAGAAGCAACATGCCTGGAAGCTTTGAAACATAACAAGAAGGTTGATCGATACAGAAGTATAATGAAGAGACTTATTTCGACTATCTGCATTTTAGCGCTACAAGAATTAACTCTTCGAGATCATGACGAATCTGAGGTATCAGTAAGTAAAGGAAATTATTTAGAACTTTTTGAATTCTTGGCGTAAGAAGCACCATACATGAAAGTTCATTTGGCATCAGATGGAGTATTTAAGGGCACTTCGTCTGACACACAGAATGAATAATAACTTGCATTACGGATGTTATTAAGATCAAATTTCAAGTGAAGTTAAAAACAGTCCTACTATAACAGTACACGCCGACGAAACAACAGCTGTCTCATCTAAAAGTCAAATGAGTAAAATTTTTCGTTTTGCCAATATCTAATCAAGAGAATACAAAAGAGATTCGTAAGATTTTATGATGTATACAAAGACCGGAGCGCACAAGGCATAGCCACTGTTATGTTGCAAGTGCTAAGCAGTTTGAATACTGATAAAAATACGACGGCTGCAGTACAGTGGCAGGAAACAATTATGGCGCTCATTCTGTAATGAAAACAAGTATATCCTAATGCTCTCTTTATCCACTGCTACGCACATCAGTTGAACTTCGTCCTTTTCCGTGCTTGTAAATAAACTACGCAAGTAAAAATTTTTGTGGCAAATCTGTAAGGATTTCACGCATTTATTAACGGTTCCAGTAAAAGAAGTTGACTTCTGAGGGAAAGGGGCTTTAAACGATGAATTACTTGGTAAATATGGTGGAATTTTCATTTGCGGACTGTCCAAATCATTATTCTTCACTATACAGACATATGAGAACAGCATTTAATGGTGTGGTAAACAATGAAGGGTAGGATGATAATTCTTTACATCAAGCAATTCAGCTAAACAGTACACTGGATGATCAAACGTTACGTTTCCTACTGCAGGTATATGTAATTGGATTTTCCAGCATACAAATATCGAGTTTGACACCATGCAAAGTAAAACTGTGCACATAGACGCTGTAAGTTCGAAATTGAAAACTGCATTAAGACTGTTGAAAGACTGAGATGTGAGAAAATTATTCTGAAAAGCATAGTCGACGCTAAGCGCCTTATAAATTCAGCAAAAGTATCTGAAATTAATTTTAACGAAACAGAAGGAAATATGCAGAAATTGAGAAGGTTAGCATGTGAAATAATTGACATAGTAGTAGTAAACATGGAAACTAGATTGCAGGACTTTCATGAAACAGATTTTACAGAACTTGTAAATGAGAAAAAGTTCTCAGGTTATAGTAGGCCAAATAATTTCCCGATACATGAAGTGGAAAAACTACTTAAAATATATCCTTTCTTTGACAGTGAAAAACTGAAAGAACAGCTTACGTGTATTAACAGCAGTGAAGATAGACGTCTAAAGCCTCAGTACCTCCTTAAATCCTTTATAAACAATGCATAAAAATTTTTTTTCTCTGAATGTATGAAATTACTGTGATTGGGTCTTGCAATTCCAGCAACCACCAAAGCATGAAACCGAGCGAGGTGACGCAGTGGTTAGACACTGGATTCGCATTCGGGAGGACGACGGTTCAATCCCGCGTCCGGCCATCCTGATTTAGGTTTTCCGTGATTTCCCTAAATCGCTCCAGGCAAATGCCGGGATGGTTCCTTTCAAAGGGCACGGCCGACTTCCTTCTCCGTTCTTCCCTAATCCCATGAGACCGATGACCTCGCTGTCTGGTCTCCTTCCCCAAAACAACCCAACCCAACCCAAAGCATGAATACATTAAAACGCATTAAAACCTACTTTCGCAACACAATGACAAAAGACAGACTGTCAAACTTGGCGATTTTCGCTATAGAGTAGGGAAGTGTGAAATCTTCAACCAGATGGCAGGATTTCATGTGTAATGTTACCGATGTTTAAGCCCATGAAGATAGAACTAAATTATAAAAAGAAGTAACGGAGAGTTACTGTGTGTTGTATTTTTATTAATGTGTGGCTGTTTAACATTTTTATGCTTTTATTTATAACAATTTTTTTAGTAGTGTGTCTTAATAGAAATGTGTAACTAAGTTGCTTTTTTGCAGTGTTACTGTTTTACAAGTTTTTGTTCTAAGATTTTTTTCTTTATTGAAAATCGTAATTCTCACCTACCCTACAAAAAATGCCACGCTTCGTCACTACCGACGACCAGTACGTTGTGTTCCGTTGACACTCGCACATTGGCGGCACATTCTGCGATGCTGCCAAGAGCACAGGGATTTTTTTTCTGTTGTATTTTTTGTAGCCGTGTGCGTATTTATTATTGCCGACCGTGAGGGTCTTATAGCCACTGCTTCTGACAGTGTGCGTAGGGGTTAGGGGTTACCGAAAGACCATGTGAATACAAAACCACCATAAGCACAATTGCACGTCCCTGCGACGTGCAGTCGAACCCTTTTTATTTTCTTTCTTCTTATTTTATGTAATGCAGTTTTTAGATTTATACTCATAGAACATAAAATGTACGTAAATGTGAAAGACGGCTGTTATATCCACGACGAGCTTTAGACGGCGTGCCCACTTGCAGCGAAGCTCAACACTGATTCGAAGAGCGCACAGGGGGTGTTCGTATCCGCGAGGTTAGTAATATATAATTGATGAGGTTATTCGTGCTAGTTCGTGTTGTATTTTTTTCTGCTTTATCTGTTGTTATTCCTATGTGTTCGTTGAAGCTATGTCCCTCCTCAAGATGTACCCCAAAATATCTTGTTACTGTTGTGCGTTTAATGTTTATGTTACCAAGTTAATGCAGGGATTCCGTTTCACTGATCCTTTCATTAGAATGTATGCAGTTTTGTTGCTTGCAACTGTTCGCTTGTTCCTGTTGCATTTTGTAATGGTATAAAGTATTGCACTTGCTTTCTGTTCTAGCTGCTCTCTGTTGTCATCTGATATGACAGCTAATATCTCATTCGCGTATATAATTACTCCATCCGGCCTCGCGTCCCCTTGGAGTACATGAAGAACGGATTCAGTGGAAATATCACAGAAAATGATTCCACAGATCGATTCTTGCGGACAACCCTTGGTTATTTTCTTAGTAATTTGGCGATTGTCCGAGCGCCATTCTACGATCCTGTCCCTACAGTAGTCTTGGAAACTGATGGTACAGGGCCTCAGGCACTTCCAGTTCAGTAAGCCTCGCAAATATTGCAGGCTACCAGAGATTATCTAAGCGCTTGCAATGTCTAAGGTTATTGCAACTGCATATTTACGTATGGTTCCCGAAACTATTATGAATGCTCTGTTTATAAATCATCAACTGATTTACCTTTCCTGAAGCCAAATTGATGTGAAGTAAGGCCACGAAGGGCTCTAGTGTGCTAGAAGGTGGTCACACAGAAGCTTTTCACGGACCTTAGCTAGTGGATTTATTAACAGATGGGTCTGTATGATATTGGATCTGTAGGATCCCTGTCCGCGGATTTTTGATTATTGGTGAATTGGCTATCTTCCAAATTTTTGATGCTCTTCCCAGCCTTAGAGCTTCGTTTAATATCTGGGTTAACATTGGGAGTATCTGGCGATGCCTGTTGCAGTACCTCAGAGTGAATCCCTTCTGGCCCGTGTCCTTTTTCAGTCTTTTCGCTGTCGCTGACACAACTTCATCTTGCGCAAATGGGCAGGCGACAGTTGTTTTGTGGTATGGTTCCTAAAGCTGTTCTCTTAGTGTGGTGTGTTGGTCCTACACTGAGTTAATGATATCATCGGTGAGGAGTTTATCCAGCAGATATTGTGCTGTCTGCCTTCATCCCTGTGTCCTGGACCCGTCTCCCTGCCTCAGCGTTCAAGAACGAATGGGGTTTTGATTTATTCAGTCAGTATTTTGTGTGGTTCTCCCCAAACGATTTCTTGTGTTTCTGCTGTCACGAGATGCACCCAGTGTTTCTTCTTGGTCTCTGACAGTAGTTTTAAAAGTTTCCTCCGCTAGTCTATATGCTCTCTGGTATAAACTTATTTTTCGTTACATATCACGTTTCAGTTTAATTCCATACTCCGTACTGACTTTTTTTTTATCGGTGTCTGTTGGAAGTGTCTCCTGGTGGCCTTTTTGCAGTGCTTCAGTTGAATGCTCGGAAATCTACACTCCCCTGAATTTCTGTTAGATTCTTCTTCTCAGGTTTTCCCAGTGTGCTTTGCATGGTAATAAACGTTCGTCCTTTTCTTCTCTTTTTGTGGCTGTGTCTTGCGTCTTGGTCACAAGAAATGTTACTACGGTGAGGTCGCTCGTCGTTATGTGTTTGTGTACTGTCCAGTCATTAATGAGTGTGAGTGGTGTGTTATTGACAAAGTTATGTCTGGATTGAAAAGGAATGCAGCATGCATCAAGGACATAGCAACATACGCACAACGAAAGAGACTAATTCTAACTTCACACATAAGTTCACGGTCTACTCTGTGGAACTCACACAAAACCTACATTTGGATCGGACTTCCTCAACTCTTGTGTAAAAAGGTGTGCAGTATACTGCTGCATCCATTTTCAATAAGCTGCCACTCGAATTCAAAAATCTTAGCAGTAATCCACGCGCTTTCAAATCGAAACTGAAGAGTTTCCTCATGGGTCACTCCTTCTATTCTGTAGAGGAGTTCCTTGAAAAATTAAGCTCATTCTCATTGTACTGCTGATAGCGTTTGCTTAAACTTATGGACTGATTTTCTTTCAGGTTCATGAACATTTATTTTTATCTGTTATTACTTTTATGTTGTAAGTTCATGTACTGACACGTTCCATGACCTTGGAGGTTTGCTCCTCAATTTGGTCCTACGGAACTTGACATGTAAATAAAATAAAAAATAAAATTGATTGCTGATCCATCGTGTCCCATGTATGTTGGTGGGTGTCTGTCTTTGTTTACCACGTGCAGTCCACATTCTCAGTGATTTTGTTAATCACTGTTCCTCTGTCGACTCTTTTGTGTGAGTTCCACAGAGTAGACCGTGAGCTTATGTGTGAAGTTAGAATTAGTCTCTTTCGTTGTGCGTATGTTGCTATGTCCTTGATGCATGCTGCATTCCTTTTCACCCAGATAATCCGTGTTTTGGATCGTACCAGGCTGTTTATGTTCTAATTGCGTTGGTTCGGTCTCTAATGTGGGATTGTTTGTGTTTTGTGTCCTGTGTGGCAAGTCTCTGTCGTGGGTATGCTATGTTCTGAGACATGTGAAGCAGGTTGTCTTGAAGCTCTTGTATCCTGAGCTGTAGCACAATTTGATAATTTGCCTAGTAATACAATTGTCTTTCAAGCTGTCTAGCGCAGTAGGTTCTGTTGCTCCATAAATGACCACGCATATGAATTCTGTAGTTTTTTAGGTAACTACTGTCCAGTGCCTCGGTGTTTACAAGAGACAGTAACGGTTGTGCAGGTGTGTCTTCAAAGTTTGGAGGAAGAAGGCCCATCTGCTGTCTCCAGGACGTGGACCTCTGTTGGCTGCGTTCCATTGTGGAGGGAGACTCACGTTTTTTTACATCTGTGTGTTTTGCCCTGTTGTGTAATGTGATTATCTTTACACATCCACTTGTTAACCTCACTGCTACAATTTGGTGCACTATAAGCCATAGTGTATGCTTTCAATTATTCTGTTGTACAGCTGATTATATGTAGGGCAATCTGCGGCTTCGAACTTTTGCACTCGTTTTCCATGTTCCTTTTGGTACAGAGCACACAGATGGGGGTCACCTTTTTACCTACAATCTCACTTCTTACGTCCCTTCTGACCGCATTTGGCGTTTGTGATCTCAGTTTCCTCTGTAGATCACAACAGCCGTAACATTGTGTTACGACGGCAAATTCTTTGATCAGTTATGACTGATAGTCAATTTAGACTCTGCCCTTTGGTAATAGCAGCTTCCTAACTGATCGGCTCACCTCGAGCACGTTTTCTGAAAAGCCTCCACCCTTTGTGCCCTTCTTGAACGTAATTTTTTCTTACCTGTTAAAGTCTTTCCTTAAAATGTCCTCACCCAAATTCAGTTAAGATAGACCTCCAAGAACTCATTGCAGTGCACCCTGTCCCTGATACACTGACGAATAGTGGCTTCCATTTTCGGGGCTTTCACCCTTTATTTGTGGTATTACGCTGGCTTTTACGATCAGCTTTTTGCAGTCTCTGTGGGACGCAATCTCCACGATTACTGTGTAGCTGTTGTTCTGACTGGTTTAATACTAAGTTTTTCTCTGGATGGGCCTGTCTTACTTGTTAGTGTCTCTCTGATGGATTTCGAGTCTTTATTGCATGATTTGATATAAAACTGCTGTGGCCTGCTTTTTCTTTGCTTTTTTTTGTATTATGGCTGTGTGCTTAGTGTTTGGTTCTTCGCTTAAGGTTGCGGCATACGTTTTCGGAAACGACTGGGTTCTTGGCAGTTCAGCTTTAGTTGTCCATTCTCTGTCTATAATTGAGTGACCTGACTTTGTAATTGCTGTATTACCGCATCCTTCGCAGACTCCTGAGCGTGCTAGTTCCAATGTGAGTGTTTCGTTCTCTTCTTTTAAGAGCATTACCTTGTCCTGTACCTTACCAAGTCCAGAGGCAAAAGTGTATAGTTTGTGCTTAATGAGAGTAACAAAGCTTGTGGAGACATGCTTTGTTTACAGTTCGGTAGCAGTCTCATTCAATGATACGTCCATAACTGATACACTTTTTTTGAGACATAGGCACATGTGCTGCGTCTCCAGTGGTGGTTCCATGAGTACTATCAATGTCGGGGTCTAGAATTGCCCTTGTCCTACGTTGCAGTCTCGTTCTTGGGCTGGCAGCCAAGGGTGTCATGTCGTCACTCCAGGACCTGTAGCGGGGAGAAAAGCTGGTAGCCGCTGTGCTGACGTCGATGTGTAGCATGGCCAGACGTCGCTCACGCTGTGCGGCGTGCTGACTCGCGTAACCGATACGCGCTCGACCAGTAGGAGTGCGACGGCCTCTCCACTCACGCAGAACTTGCCAACGGAGGAGCGCACCACAGCGCGAAAAGACAAAAACCGCAGTCCCGGACTAGTTCCTATCACGTCACGTGGCAGATCTCACCTTCAGACATCCGCATAGAAACGCTGCAATGACGCAGCGTGATTTGCTAAGTTCCACTCACCTGGTGGTGAATTTCTTCTTACACACGCACGCCTCCTTGAAGATACGGGCATACGTCTCTCAGCCGGAAAAAAGCTATAGTTTCTTATGTACACTACTGGCCATTAAAATTGCTACACCACGAAGATGACGTGCTACGGACGCGAAATTTTACCAACAGGAAGAAGATGCTGTGATATGCAAATGATTAGCTTTTCAGAGCATTCACACAAGGTTGGCGCCGGTGGCGACACCTACAACGTGCGCGCGCGCTATTCTGGAAGATTGCTCACATGACCTGTTACTTCAATTTATTGTATAAAGCCGGCCGAGGTGGCCGAGCGGTTCTAGACGCTTCAGTCTGGAACCGCGCGACCGATACGGTCGCAGGTTTGAATCCTACCTCGAGTATGGGTGTGTGTGTGATGTCCTTAGGTTAGTTAGGTTTAAGTAGTTCTAAGTTCTAGGGGACTGATGACCTCAGATGTTAAGTCCCATAGTGCTCAGAGCCATTTGAACCATTTTACTGTAGGAAAATTTTTACATAAAACAGTATTTCACATTCACACGTTCTTTCATTCTCATTACGAAACACAATAATAGTAGTAATTAATAAACAATTAGAAAATCAAACAAACAAAATCGGAAATAAAATTGACAGTATTTCGACTGCATCTCCAACAGTGTCCGTCAGCTAGTCGCCTTTGTCACATGGCATAGGAAGTACATACACTGGAGCCATCTAATGCTACCTGTCTGGCGCGTGGCTCACACTGCACGCCTGCTCACAGATGTCCCATTCCAATAGGGACGATGTAGAGACGCTACGCCTCGACGCGCACTACAATCTGACATATTTTCCCCACTGAATCGCGAAAAGAGGCGGAGCGCCCACCGCACACGTCCACAAGCGACGCGCCTCTCTCAGCTTGGGGATTCGATCAGGGAGGAATGGGGTCGCGTACTCCTCTAGAATGAGTGCAGAGCCGGCCTTGGTGGCCGAGCGGTTCTAGGCGCTTCAGTCCGGAACCGCGCGACTGCTATGGTCGCAAGTTCTAATCCTGCCTCGGGCATGGATGTGTGTGATGTCGTTAGGTTAGTTTGGTTTATGGACTTCTAAGTTCTAGGAGACTGATGACCTTTGATGTTAAGTCTCATAGTGCTCAGAGCCATTTGAACCATTTTTGATGAGCGCAGATTCAGTCTAAGTCGTGGTTCTGGACTTACCTTGACACCAACCGTTGTGGTGTTACGGTATGAGAAGGCATAAAGTTGCATGGGCGTACTGACCTCAGAGTTATTGAACACGATACTCACCGGTCAACCTTGTCGTGACACTCCTGCTCCACTATGTGCATCTTTTCAGGGGTGCATTCGGCAATGACTTCATTTTTGTGGATCACAATACCCGACCACATCGAACTGCGCAGGTGGAGGAGATCCTGGAATGAGAGGATATACGGCGAATGAACTGGGCGGCCCGTTTACCCGAATTAAATCACATCGAGGGCGTGTGGCATGCGTCGAGCAGACGTATTTCAGTGCGTCCACATGCACCGACGACCAGGCAGCAATTTTCAACCGCGCTGATGGAGGAAGGGAACGCTGTACCACAAGAACTCTTAGCCATCTTGTGGCCAGAGTGGGAGCACGATCAGAGCATGTATTGCAGAGCATGCGTGCATCACCAGATGTTGGAAACCAGTTCCAAAATGATTTAGACAAGATATGTCTCGTGCGAAAAGTGGCAATTGGCTATAGATAATGAAAAGTGAAATTCAACCACATCATAACTAAAAGGAATCCGCCAAATTTCATTTACACGATAAATCTCTCAAATCTAAATGCTGTAAATTCATGCAAATACTTAGGGATTACAATTATGAATAACTTAAATTGGAACAATCACATAGATAATATTGCGGGGAAAGCAAACCAAAGACTGTGATTTATTGACAGAGCACTCAGTAAATCTAACAGGTCTACTAAAGAGACTGCTTACAATGCGCTTGTCCGCCCTCTTCTGGAGTATTATTATGCGGTGTGGGATCTGCAGCAGATAGAATTCACGGAGGACATTGAAAAAGTTCAAAGAAGGGCAGTATTTCCGTGAGATAGGGGAGAGAGTGCTACGGATATGATACACGCATTGGAGTGATAATCATTAAAACAATGGCGTTTTTCGTTGTGGCAGGATCTTCTCATGAAATTTAAATCGTCAACTTCCTCCTCAGAGTGTGGAAATATTTTGTTGGCTCCCACCTGTATGGGGAGAAATGATCAACATAATTAAATAAGAGAAATGGGAGCTCGTACGGAAAGATTTAACTATTCGTTTTTCCCGCTCGCTGTTGGAGTGTGGATCGGTAGAAAAATAGTTTGAATACCGTTCGCTGAATCCTCTGACAGGCAGTTCCACAGTAATCATGAAGATGTAGATGCCGTCCATGCTGATCACATACCCTATTAAGAACCATGTCTCGCCTTTTGTAACGCTCAGGCCCATCATAAATCGCGGTTACTTCAGTCTTTGAATAAAAGTGTCGTTTCTATTCATCTCAATGAGTATTTCTTTCAGTTACTTTCAGCACTATACTGCAGCAGCTCTTTCTGCGTATTGTCCTAGTTTCATCAATCTATATTACTTGACAGTGATAAACGTCATGCGAAAGTTACTTCGGTCCTTGTGTTTTGCACATCAGTATATACTTATTACCAGATGAATCTCAGAGTAATATCTAAGGTTGCGATCATTTCCTGCTTTGGTATTTATTCTTATCAGTTTAGGCACGGCGTCTATGATTATTTAATTTCCCTTGTTGAAATATCAAACACTACCTACATAAAATTTGTCCGTCATTTATTAGTGTTACAGCAGAAATACAGAATGAAGCATGGTCATGACAGGATTGTGGTCTCTAAAGGGTGCCATTCTTGTGCGAGGACTGGAAATACACCATGAAAATATGCATTCCGAAACTTCCCCATATTGTGAAAGAACTACTTTTTAGTAATTACTATTGAGCAAATATACGAAGAGTAAGTGATTGAAGAATAGCCAGATAACGTCCTTTCGATATTAGTGTCGATCTGTCTCGTCATTGATACACATATTAGTATCTTAGCAGACAATATTCAAGCTACATGTCTTGTACATGTATGTTATGTTGTAAGCGACGCCGGGACGCTGGTGAAATCGTGCGTAAGTGGGACTCGGCGCACTGTAATCGGCGGCGATAAATCTGTATGTTGGGAGCCCGCTGACCACACACGGCCAGCCTGCCAACACTCCACATATTCCTCATTATGTCATTATCCCGCAGTATTTAACGGCAGCAGGTTCCTGTTAAGATGTAAATGTGTCCAGAAAATGGGCCTCTTTGTTGTTGCGGTTTACGCCGGCTCTTTAACATGTCATCCGGGCAGGTGCTAAGGTATCATATACTTCACGAGCCGTCCTTTAGAATACCGTTCTTTGTATACTTGCCATTATAAACATGCAGAGGTCTGTTAAATGCTTAAAGCGGCATACAAAATTTAAAGTTTGCATATATAATTCATAACCATGCGTATGGATAACACATTTAGATACATCTTCGCCTCATTTACTGCGATGTCTTGTTCTGCAAGTTTTCTTATTCAACTGGTTGTGCGTTGTGTTACTGAGGCGGAGGTGGCATATGAGGTCGTGATTTGCATTGACAAATGTGAGACAATGCCTAAACCGCCCGGAGGGCCACGCGTGCTAAAACGCGGCTTCCAAGGCTGGGAGCAGCGCAGGGCTTGGATCGAATCCACCCGGAGGATTAACGACGTTGGTCGCTATGCCTGCCAGCCTGGCTGGCTAGGCGACCTGAACACACCACTCTCGCAAGCGGGTTCACTGTGTTTTGAGATATACAACAGAACCGCCACGAGAAATGTCTGAGCATTAAACACTTTGTCACGCTGATATTCTACTGTCTCCTCTAGTAAACTTCGCGCTATCAAGGAGACTACGGCTGCCCCTTAAAGACAGTAGTTTATATCCTGGTGGAATGCCCCCTCTTCTGGATTTACGTGCCAAGCATGATCTTCCAGATTCTTTGCCTCTAATGTTTTCAAACGACGTGCGGACAGTTGAACTGATTCTTAGTTTTCTCCGAGAAAGTGGTTTTTTATTCTCAGATAAAATGTGTGACTAGGGCCTCCCGTTGGGTAGACCGTTCGCCGGGTGCAAGTCTTTCGATTTGACGCCACTTCGGCGACTTGCGCGTCGATGGCGATGAAATGATGATGATTAGGACAACACAACACCCAGCCGGGAATCAAACCCTGGCCCTTAGGCTTGATATTCTGTCACGATGAGCACTCAGTTACCGGGGGCGGACATTCTCAGATATAACATTTCAAACGGCTGTCGAGGCGGGGCCGTGGTGATTGCAGTTGGGGTCCCCCTTGCCCACCCGGTCCCCGCCTCTTCCCCCCCCCCCTCCCCCCCACCGTTTGCCCCTTTTACCCTGTCTTTAATTATTTTTAGATGCGTTTAGTACTTTTTCCTGCCGTCCCCGTCCCCTATTTTATTTTTTGCGGGGAGTGCCCGTGCGTATAGCACTTCGTCGAAAGCAAGACCTAAAGGATTCCTTACGGTTGATAGTACTTAGTACGAAGGAACAATTGAATAGATTTTTATGCTTTCTCCGAGAGAGTGGGTTGTATTCCCATCTTCAGTACTCTGACCACCTCCCCACGCGGCTTGAAGAAAGTGCAGTATTTATTCCGTTACTGTCTCACCCCTAAATCGTGTCAGACATGCCTCTCGCCGCGGAGGGAACAAAATGGCTCAAATGGCTCTGAGCACTATGGGACTTAACATCTGTGGTCATCAGTCCCCTAGAACTTAGAACTACTTAAACCTAACTAACCTAAGGACATCACACACATCCATGCCCGAGGCAGGATTCGAACCTGCGACCGTAGCGGTCACGCGGTTCCAGACTGAAGCGCCTAGAACCGCAAGGCCACACCGGCCGGCGCGGAGGGAACCCTCGTCTGTTCTACGACCTGTAGATCGGCGTGACCAATGTAGTTCTGCCTCTCACTCAATCATTTCTCATCTCTGGTATAAATATGCATCAATGCCTAGATTTTACCATTCTATGTCTACATCTACTGGACTACTCTGCAAGTCACACTGAAGTACCTGGCAGACAGGTCATGGAATCACTTCCACACCATTTCTCTGCCGTTCCACTCTCTAAAAGCGCACAGGGAAAGCTGACTCAGATCTTTCTGTGCGAGCTCTGATTTCTCTTACGTAACTACAATGATCTTTCCTCCCTTTGTAAGTGGGTGTCAACGAAGTATTTTCGCCTTCGGAGGAGAACGTTGGCGATTGAAATTTCGTGAAAAGGTCTCTCTGCAACGAAAAATATATTTGTTTTAATGATTGCCGCCCCAACTCGTGTATCATATCCGTGACACAGTCTCCGCTATTTCGCGATAATACAAAACGAGCTGCCCTTCCTTGAAATTTTTCGATGTCCTCCGTCAATATAATTTTGTATACATACCATACTGCACAGCAATAGTTCAGAAGAGGACGGACTAGGGTAGTGTAGGCAGTCTCTTTAGTAGACCTGTTGCATCTGCTAAGTGTTCTGCCGATAAAACGCTGTTTTCGGTTTGCCTTCCCCATAACATTATATGTGTGATTGTTCCAATTTAAGTTGTTCGTAACTGTAATTGCAAGGTATTTAGTTGAACTGACAGCGTTTAGGTTTGTGTTATTTATCGTGTAAGCGAAATTAACGGATTACTTTTAGTACTCATGTGGGTAACCTCACACTTTCCATTATTGAGAGTCAACTGCTACATTTCGCAGCGTAAAGATATCTCGTCTAAATCATTTTGCATTTTGTTTTGATCTTCTGATAGCTGTACTAGACGGTAAATGACAGCATCACCTGCAAAAAACCTAAGAGGATTGCTCGGAATGCCTGCTGTATCGTTTATATGAATTAGGAACAGAAGAGGATTCGTAAAACTTCATCGAGGAACGCCAGCTATCACTTCTGTTGTACTCGAGGACTATCCTTTAATTACTAAGAACTGTGATCTTTCCGAAAGGAAATCCCAATCCAGTCATACAGCTGAGACGATACCCCATAGGCACCTACGTACCATCACAATTCGATTAAATTTCTAAACTACAGATGAACTACGCCATACCCATGATCCTGTGGACGAGGGACTGATGATCCCGTTGTTTTGTCCCTCATCCCACCGAGCAATACCTCTCTCTCTCTCTCTCTCTCTCTCTCTCTCTCTCTCTCACTGGCGTCTTACTAGATGAAAGATAGAACAATGAAAGTCTAGGGCCACATCACACCGCTCATGTCTAAATATTGCGTGTACATCAGTATCGGACAGAATTACCAGCCAGCTATAGATGGCGGCGGCACTAAATGCAGAGTGAATTACGTAATGGTAACAAAGGGCGAAATCCTATATGCAGCAGTGCGCTTGCATGGAAGTTAATTGCGAGTGCCTCAAGTGGACACCAACTTTGGTGCTGTTATCCCGCTGCGCAATATGTAAGACCGACGTTCTTTTCTCTGAAAGGACCTGCCTTTGTACTGTCATTTATTCGTCTTGGAAGTTGGTCAGCTTAGACACGGTGCCACTGGACACAATGAGACGTACCCTTGCAGCCGTTCAGGGCCATCTTTCCTAATTAGGAAAGGACCGGCGGGTCTCATTACATCTTATTCAGACTTCTGACTGCTCGATGCGGCCCTTACATGGAGTAAGAACCGGCCAATCAATAAAAACATATCATCCAAATAAAATATGGAACAACGCGTGAAAGGTAGGACGAACAAAAGAAAACCTCACTAATCGAAATGCTCTTATTGGCTCTTAAAGCCCTTAATTTCGTATCGATTCTCCGCTACGGCTTACAGAACGTTTGTGCCATTTGTCATTGTCCGAATTTTCTGTGGCATGGAAAAGCACATCGAGCTTCATCTTCATCTAGGGTTTGTATATTAAGTACATCTGTATCCATACTCTGCGAAACATTACACAGTGAGTGTGGGACGGTAGATTGTATTGTACTAGCTGCTGTTTCTAATGATTACGAAGGCAATTAGAGAAATTCCCGCCCCGACAGTTGATTGTCGGAATATTATAAGCTAATTTTCACGAGGTATACAGAGTCGTCCTCAGAGTCGCTCTTAATGAACATTCTGCTGCAGTCATGATACATTCTCTCGCCCATCTATCAAGTCTGGGACCATTCACGCTGCTCTCCTCTGTATACACTCAATGTGCTAAAAGTCCTACTTGATATACATCTCCACACCATTACTTTTAGCAATTGCTTTCGTAAGGGAACTACTGTTTCCTAGTATCCTGCAAACAAATCTAAATCTTAATTTTTTTTTTTTTTTTTTTACGTGCAGCAGAGCTTGTGTAAATATCCGACATCATGTGTCTACACATTGATTACACGGGTTTTTATGGCATGACACACTAGCTGGGGTTCATTAATTGGGTAGTTAAAGGCTGTTACAATTTTTTATATCTAGTAAATTGCACAACGTTGAGAGCTGTTTCCCAGTTTTAGCGCCCGATTACTATGTTATTCAGAACCGATGGAATATTACAAGAATTTACATGGGGTGTGATTTCCTCATAGAAACCCCATCTTCGAAAAATCAGAGACTACAAGTTCCACTATCTGCTTCTGACGGGGACTGTTGTGCTTTGCTTGTTCGATGTTTTCTGGCTCCGTGCTGTTTTCCATGGACATGAGTTTCTTCCAGGTAGTTTATTATCATTCAGCTCATAATATGTCTCAGAATCCTGACAAAAAGAAAAGTGAGTGCTGTAAGAATGTAGTTTCGTGGATCAGAATTGCTGCCTTTTTAAAAATATTGTGTGACCTTTTCTCATCGCAGGGAACAGTTTTTTTCTGTTTTGTGTGTAATCTGACAAACATTATATCGGGTTCTGCAGACCACACACGTATCCTCATAACGATACTGCTCTACTACTCGGAACGTTTTGTGAATATAAAAAGAACTTATTACTGAAAATGTCCAAGTTTTATAATATTCCGGAATTAATTACGAAGCACGAGTCGTCTTTCTGTTGTACATAACTGTAGTAATACCCCATGTCAGTATATGTTTTGGAACTATCTCAAGGTCCCAGTAATATTTTGTGCAACTATATTTTATTACACCTACTGCGGAGAAGTGTAGCAGCTCAAGGAGTATATGAGTAGAGCAAAACCAATGTTCGCCAGCTTTCTGAAACCTTACCACAAGTTCACAAGATTTCCTGTCCTGACTCCGTTATCAAAGTGTATTCCGTGTTACTACAACGTCAGGATAAATCGATTACCGTTGTGGTGAGAAGGATTTTTGTATTTATTCAGGTTTTGCCACTAAAAACATAGCTCTGTCTAGTCGTTGTTCGTGACTGATTGCAGTGATAGCAAGTTGCTCGGGAAATACTGCGATCACCCTACATCCCTGCGCTCAAATTCACAGGAATATCAGGACGTATTTTGGTAAGTGGTTTACAATGGTTTTATTTAACTGGCTTCTTACATTAGGCGATGAATACTGCTAAACAGCAAATTTATGATTTAGACAAGACTCGTGGATGATAATGGTGCCCTATTTATCGCGTCAAGATACAAACTGTACTGTTGGAGAAGCAAACTAATGTGCTTAGAGGATCCGTGCAACACTGGTGGGAAAGGACACACTGACCACCACATGTCACAAAAGTACTCGTTGCAAATTGCACTAACGAACAGTGAAAAAAACCAAAAAATATTCGATGGACCATTTATTTATAGATGATAAATGGAAGAGACGTAACATGGTTATGTCCCTATAGGACATAGAACAAAACGATTGAAACAAAAGTTTGCATGAGAGACATTTCATGTTTTATTAAGATATTTAGAGAAGTTACCTCGCTACTGAACTAAATTAGGGCGATGCAATCTAACATATGATAAGTATCTCGGATGCTACGTAGTGGCAATGAAAACCATTACAAATTCTCCTCCACTTCTTGTGTGATTAGAGTTTATGGTTTATCTGTAAAGACAGCGATGCCGTCGGAGCTACAAAATTAATCAACTTACCATCCATTCTGGCAGTCCGTGGTAGCACTAATAGACACAAACGCTTCACAGCTCCACCACCACTAGATACCGATGTTACAAATTGATGATTTGAGGCATTAATCATGTGTTTTAGTTGTAATCTGGTTATAATGCGGTGATTTATGTATTGCTATTGCGTGACAGAAGTGTAGGAATGATACAGGGTGTCCATACAGTCCCTTTACAACTTCAAAATGTTATTACAATGGCAGTTGTTGAAATATTTTAACAAATTTTCTTTTATTGTAATCGCTGTTTACTAAAGTTTTGATATATACTAAAATTTTGTGTTTCTAATACTCTGTCGATGGAAGGAACTGAACCTCTATAAAATGGCAACTCCTCAAGAGAAGGCACAATGTGTGTCCTGTTTTATTGAGACAAAATCGGATGTTCAGACTCAACAAAATTTCAAAACGAAGTATGAAAGAGATCCACCATCGCACCCTTCAATCCGTGTATGGCACAAAAAATTTATGCAGACAGGGACAGTATTGAATAAAGGGAGGAGCGGGCAACCAAAAACATCCGAGGAAAACATCGATCGTGATTTAAACGTTTTCAGTTGTTCACCTACGAAGTCCATCCGCACTGCTGCCAGACAGTTGACAGTTGCAACTACCACCTTCAACTATGCATGAGGTCCTTGGCTCTGAGCACTATGGGACTTAACTTCTGAGGTCATCAGTCCCCTAGAGCTTAGAACTACTTAAACCTAACTAACCTATGGACATCACACACACCCATGCTCGAGGCAGGATTCGAACCTGTGACCGTAGCGGTCGCGCGGTTCCAGACTGTACCGCCTAGAACCGCTCGGCCACCCCGGCCGGCTCATGAGGTCCTTCACAAGAACTTACGGTTGTACGCTTACAAAGTGCGACTGTTACAGACACTTGAGCCAAATGACAAGCCAAAACGGACAGAGTTTGCACTCAACATCCTGGAACGCCTTTCGGACGATGAAGCACTCCTCAAGCGAGTTTGTTTCAGTGACGAGGCAACTTTTCATGTTTATGGGACATTAAACAGACACAATGTGAGAATTTGGGGATCTGAACACCCCCATGTGACTAGGGAGCTTCACGGAGATAGTCCAAAAGTGAATGTGTGGTGTGGAATCAGGTGCAACCGAATAATTGGTCAATTTTTCTTCAACGAGTCAACAATTACTGCAGATGTTTACCTCGACCTTCTGACCGAATATGTAGCACACAATTGATTGACTTACAACATCTTGCTGTAAAATGATAGTTGGTTGTACCACCACATCGGGGACTGCATGTTCGTCGGTTCCTCAATGAAACATCTCCGGGCAGATGGATTGGGAGGGATGGGCCAATACCTTGGCCACCTCGTTCGCCAGATGTCACTCCCTTAGACTTTTTGTACAACTTGAAGCAAAGGATTCGTAATGCCATTGCCACCACTAGTGACGCTATGCTACACCTAACATGGCAAGAAATCGAGTACCGTCTTGATGTGCTTCGTGCAACGAAAAGCGCCCGTACAGAGGTCTATTAAACACTGTCAAAAAACTTTTATAAACACTGATTACAATAAAAGAAATGTTGTTAAAATATTTCAACAACTGCCGTTATAATAAAATTTTGAAGTTGTAAAGGGACTTTATAGACACCCTGTATTTCTTTACCTGCAAGTGGTAAACACTGCATAAGAGATCACAATAGTTTGTCGACTCCAGACAGTGTTATATAACAAACTGACATCCTGCATGGAGGCGAATAATCTGACTTCGTCAATGTGGCTTGTCCTCCAGTGAAATTCCAGTGCACAGGAGGGCCTTTGGTCGTTCGGCAACTGTCTGGCGGTACTTTTAGAATAGCCAATATAGTTGAACTTCAGACGTTATTTCGTGTAAGGTAATGTAGTGATTTCTTGTCATGAGCGAGACTGGAACGAAGTAGTAGAGTCGAGTCATGGTAGGCTAAGCTGTGGTTGAGACACTGGTCTCATTCCTGTGTCGCCATAAATCCCCGTCTGGCCATCCAGATGTAGATTTTCTGTGATTTCCTTAAAATCGATGGAGGTGAATTCTGGGATGTATGTTTTGAAAAGGACGGGGCCGATGTCTTTAACTGTCCTTGGCGACATGAGGTTGTGCTTAGTCACTGATGAACTCATCGTCGACTGGACGTTAATACGCAATCTTACTTCCTAAACAAGACCCTAACCACTTTTCTCTACATCCTTGTCCAATCGAGGACTCTGTCTCTAATGACCTCGGTATCATCGGAATGTTTAAAGTTTAACCTTCGCCCTTTTCTTCTTTTTTTTTAGGTTTCTCGCGCCCGTATTAGAGACTGTCATGTGGCGTTATTTGGTTAGAAACCATTTAATTAGTACTGCTTGATGTTCCTTTAGTTTAAGCCATTCTCCAGTTTCCTGAATTATATCTAAAACCAATTAGTGGTCATCACTAACTACCAGGATTTTTATGAGAGCACAGAATAAGGTTAAAGTAGCAGCTTGCTATGCGTATTTAGCAAAATTATTGAACATAGTAATGAAGCATAAATATTGCAGTTTGACATCCATCGGTTTACCAGTCCGTCCAGCGTATCACATCCATTACTAGTTCTGATGAACCAGTAGCTATTGCGACGTAATTGTTTAGTGGCTTGTGGCAGAGCGCTTCTATTGCGCTAGCCGCAGATGCGGAGATGGAAGTCCCTTGACCGCTATCTTGCTTCTTGCCGATCGTTCGTATTTACGACTGCGCAGTAACAAATCCCGAACGTAATCTCGATATCTGATGGGGGCATTATGCTACAGTTTCGTAAAAGTTCTGCGTGAAGGCGCTCCCCTGAGATAGGCTATTTAGATTGGTCGACTCTTGCGACTGGAATGTGCGCTGTTTGGGAGATTTGAGTCATACAGTTCTGTAAAGAAACATTGTTGTAGCGACGGGACAAGTAGCATTTGTGTGTCTGTTGGCATATAAAAGTCAGGGACGGAGACGGTTGCCATGTAAGCATCTAGCGATAACGTAAGCCTTAATGTCTGTATTGTACCACTCTGCTGTTGTTTGGCCTTGTGAGGAATGACAACTTATGGCTTATCCAGATTGTCAGTACTTTCCAAGAACGAAGTTGGTATAGATTCTTAATTGTGTCATAAATGAAAAACATTTAATAATTGTTGTACAGATGCTCCATATAAAAAAACAATTATTTATGGGAGAAATACCACCCTTTTTTCCATCACTATCTTAGTGTTGATTATGTTCCTTTCTCCAGTACGAAGGCTGCATCCTGAAGCTCGGGTAGCGTTTTTCTTATGTTTGTGTGCTTTGTCTCTGTTGTCATTCCACCTTTTAGGTGAGGTACGGCCATCACCTGTGTTTTTTCTCTTCATCTCCCCCCCCCCCCCCCCCCGTAAATTATTTTGGTCTTATACGAGTCTAGTACAACCATTTTATACAGCCTGTCTTTCTTCTTAGACGAGTTCTGCTCTCGCAAGTTACATTACATCTATTCACTTTCGAATATCATTGCAGGCACCAATAACGCCAGTAGATGGCGTCCACCACTCGTTTTCCAAATCAGCAGTTTCTGCTGAACCACACTCGCCGCGACGAACAGCAATACATTTTGGTACAGTGCTGTTTCCTTCGATGAGGCTAACAACAGAAGATCGCCATTTCGACCTAGTTCTAGGAATGGCAGTCCATTCTTCCCCAGGAGCCGACACTAGAGAAGATATTGTTAGACTCTGGGGTCTGGAGCGATGTCGACGTCCTAACTCATTCCACGTATGTTCCATTCGGTTCAGGTCGGGACTCTAGGCAGCCAAGTCCATTTCCGGAATGTTATTGTCCACTACTATTATCTCACAGATGCCGTTTCATGAAAGGGAGCATTGTCATGCTGATACAAACGATCGTCGTCTGCGAACTGTTCCTCAACTGTATGCAATATGCAATATTTTAAGATGTTTTCATATCCTTCCGCGTTTAACGTTTTCGTAAGAGCAGTAAGGAGAGCGCACTCTAATGACGAAAAGCACCCCAATACTGTCATGTCGCCTCCTCCATACCTCGCAGTTGACACGAAACATTATGGCAAGTAACATTCTCCGGCATTCGTCAGACACAAATCCTTCCATCGGATTGCTAAAGGGTACAGCGTGATTCGTCACTCATTTCCAGTCATCCACAGTCCGATGGCATCGCTCTTTACACCATCTCAAGCGTAGCTTAGCATTACCTGCAGAAATGTGTAGCTTACGAGCAGCTGCTCGGGCATTTTACCCCATTCTTTTTAAGTCCCTGCGCAGAATCATTGTGCTTGCTGGACTGCTGTTAGTACTTCAGAACTCTCGCGCGATTTCTTCCGCTGATTTCCTGCTTTCTCTTACAATCAATCACCGCAATGATCGATGGCCTCTGTCCGTCAGTAACATGAGATCTGCCATGTCTTTGCTTAGTTTTTCATAGATGATGGTATTATTTCTTAATAAACGCTGATTTTTTTGCCAACTGATGCTTTACAATGCACTGATTTTTGCTCTAAGCATCCCCTGATGTGACAGAAATTTGATATTTATGTAGACAAAACGTTAAACTCAGATAATCCGCGCTATAAATAGAAAGGTATGTAATATCGAGGCCAGCATTGCTTTGGTGACAGTTGAATCTGAAGAGGTGAGCTATATGTGAAACATGTTTGTAATCGATTTGTGGGGGTAGTGGGACTTCAAATAGAAAGCTAACACGCTTCCATAAGATTCATAAATCATTTTCCAACAAATGTCTGTACGGTTGCTCCAATTCGGGTGCTAGTGCAGGAGATAGCGTGTGTCAAGAGATGTGATGTGACACAACCGTGAGTGTGGTTTTGAGAAAATTGTAGGGCATTCAAATATGTTCAGTTGTGGTGAAATATTGTAGTTCCAACAATTGTCAGACTTAGACTTATTCAAGGTCGTGAAGAGTTTGATTTTATGAAGGCTAGTTTGAACAACTTCGAAGTTGGAACTGTGAGTAGGCCTTAAGAAGTGGGAATATAGTGAGAAATTGAACAATTTGTGGACTGCACAGTGGGGACTACGTAACACTCCATTATACATCTACATGTTTCAGCAAAAATTGTCAGAAAATGTCCCACACAATGTAATAAATTACTGATGATGTCAGTATATGAGATGGCAGTCCAAGATGGTCAACTTGGAGGGATATGGTTACAGCCTGCATTGTTGTCCGTCCAAGTTAGTTCTTCCAGTTTCCTTAGAACTGCAGTTCACCTGTTCTCCTCCACTCTTTCCCGGTGTGCAGGTTTACTAGTCATTAAGTGGACCTGCCACCTGTGCTCCATACACCATCGTGAAAGATTGATTATTGTGAAGTGTTTTCAGAGATTTGTTAAACCCAGACAGAAGAAACTCACTCGCACCATCAGTTGTCTTAACCTGTTCCTCTCTCTCACTGTTTTAAAATCAACGTCATCATCATCATGTTATCGAGCATCAGTTATCAAGTATCAGTGATTATATGAATGTATGTGTTTTTTCATTGTTTTCATTTGTCTTTCCTTCAGGACGACAGCAAGCAAACTTACTCCATGATGCAGTCCCCTGATACTGTACATTAGAACAGGACACAGAATTGTTTCCAGACTTCGAACATTTACACCAAATGTCACTAGGTACAAGACGAATGCGAGTGACAGTAAATGTATTGTTAGAGGCGTGTCATCAGATCGGGTGTTTAAAATATTGGTAATTACTGAAAGTCGACGATTTGGTGACATGAAAGTAGTGTTATCAGACTGAATTGTACCAATTATGCCAGAATTCAACACAAATAACTTCATTGTTCAGCGCTCAAATGGCAGCAGTGTTACTGCATTGCCATACAGTGTGTGTCGGAGACTAACCAAGAACAGTGAAAATACAGAACACGCAGAGTTCCACGTAGGGCATTCACTTTCAGAAATCTACGTTCAGAAACTTGATGTATGCCAGCCTAGCCAACCAAAGTGTGGTGGACGAGTGTGTTGAGTGGTGCCCTCATGTACATAGGTTTTATGGATTTGTGTGGTGAAGTCTTATAAAACTTACCTAGAGCACTGAAGAAGAAGAAGAAGAAGAAGAAGAAGAAGAAACATCCGTTGCTGCAAATGTCGATGATTGTTGTGCATCAGCAAGCAGTATTATGACCAATGCAATGACATCACTGTCCGACATTGGTTGTGAATTACATGCATATATGAGTTCACACATATGTAACCAATTGTCTCCCTCAACAAATAGCCCCCTGATACACAGGAGCTGAAATCAAGACTGCATACACCGGTGCTTCGTGATGTTGCATCTGAAATCAAGTCAGCACACAGAACTGTTTCCAGACTGATTTTCTATTATCACCAACATCTGTACCACTCATCGAACCACTAGCATTGCATAGTGCACCTATATATGGTGTTAGTCTCTGCGGTGTACAGCCTGCATGCGCATGGCAGTTAATGTGTCCTTACAGGCTTGGCATCACATTGAGAGTTGAGCGTAGTGGTGATTTTTGAAAATCGGCGATTTGTTATCGTGAAAGTAGTGCTATCAGACTGTAACTAGTATCAATTATGTTAGAATTCAGAACAAGTAAGTGAACTTCAGATGTGCTAGCCCAGCCATCCAGTGTGCTGCGGAAGATTGTGTCAGGTAGCACCTTTATGTGCACTGATTTTGTGGAAACGTCTGGCATGCATTTACAGAGCCTACCTGTCAGAACAACACTCTGCTACGTATTTAGCCATTATCAGTGCACTATTTTGTGGTATCCATGCATTTCTTAGTACGTCAGTACCCTGTTGTTCGGGTTTCTGTTACAGTTCGCTCAAGAGTAGTATGAGTAGTATGACATCAGTAATCATGTAGATATTTTATATTTGTGCTTGTAAATTGTACTTGCAACGAAAGTAATTGCACTGATTACATAAAAACGCAGAATTTACGCGGTCGACAAATTTCTATTACTTATGAAATGCAATTTATGTTTTTTGTAAGGCTATGAAATATACAAAACGATGCGCGGTTCTAATTAAGTGCAAAACAAACAAACAAACAAAAAGAGAAGTCATCGGCTCCCCGTTTCTGTTCCACATTTTTATGTTTATTTCACTACCAATGCCACAAAAAAATAGCGGTAATCCTACCATTTACTACGTCGTATATGTACTGTGCCAAAACAACCGAGCCATAGTTTTGGCAAAAGGGGGCGTGGGGGAGGGGGACGTACTATATGTACAGGTGGCCAGAAACAGCCTGAAAAGCTTGCAAGTTTGTTCCAGGGCAGGATGTGCTTAGAAATAAATGATAAATAAAAAATTCGGTATGTTGCACCGTTTCCGAGTTGATTAGCATTGAAATTAACCAAACAAACTGTTGCACGCGCAAATTCGAGCGGCCTTCTAGAGACAGTGTCGCTTACCGTGTTCTGTGTTCGGTTTCCTAAAACCGAACTACATGGCGATGCAAAACTTGGACAGGGGTCGGTAGTATAAAGATCGAACCCGAGCCAAAGGCTGAGCAGTCTCGTGCGCTATCATCTACCCTATGAGAATAACTGACACTAATTGTATCTCGCTGGTCGCTTGAATTTGCTCACGCAACGGCCGACTAACTTCATTGCTAATTAACTCAGGAACAGCGCAATGTATCGACTTTTTTTTAACAATTATTTCTCAGCACAACCTAGCCTGCAACACTCTTACAGTCTTTTCAGATTGTTTTTGACAACACTATATTTTTACAAAGTGCAAAGATTTGCTGTCGCAGGTTTGCTGCTTCACGTGTGTAGCTTCAAAGTAAGAGAATTGGTTTCATAGGTATCTTATTGTGGATCTTATTTAATTGTGGAGAACGGCTGCTGCTCCTTTAGGAGCGTCACGATTTACTAGTGTTTTGTCTGTTCTTTGGATAATGTCATGGAAGATCATTTGGAGACTGTTTGCACTGGTTTCGAAGGGCCCTAGTTGTTACTGAATCGGTAATTACATTGTGAAACCATTGGTATTGACGAAGCCAGTGGTTACATCTTCCTTGGGTTTTCACCCATGGTTGTTTATTGATTCTCTTTCCGTGGGTTTCCTTTATAGGCTTGAAAAGCCTTGGTTGTGTATTGACATTTCACTGGTGGCATGCGCTGCCTGTGACGTGTATTGGTTATGGCTTCGTGTGTGTTTGGATTTTCTAGAGATATGGCTGCGATATGGGCTTCATTTTGTAACGGAGTACCTGTTTTTGGCCGGGTTTTGTTGTTTCGTTTGCTTCTTTGGGTTTTTGGGTGATGTTAATGTTTCTTTTTCGATTGATTTCTTTGTTGGTCGAATGTGTAGATATAGTTTTCTGGCAACAGGCACTGGTCCATCTTTTTCACAAAGAAAGTTTTGGTAACTTCGATTACTTCTCTTTGCCTATCGGGTAGTATGGGCTGGCCAGCGTCATCGCCCTCGTAACCAGATGAAGATTTTGAAAGGGCAAGGTCAGCCCGAAGTCGGCCTTGTTCGTGGTCGCGTGTAGTGGCATCAGAATCTCGTGCTTATTTTGTCTGTCCGGTAATAAATGATGTGTGCAAAGCCTCTGGTCTACGCTTTAGCCTAATCTCGTGTACTTTGTTTGCCATGTGTGTGTGTGCAATTTATTCCGACGAACCTATAGCCTTTTTCTGTTCTGCTTAGACAACTGCAGAACAGTTGCTCTTGCCTCCAAAAGTTGCCTTGAACCACGGAAGGTTCTTTTTTGTAATATTTATGTGTTCAATTAAACTGTTTTAAGACAAAAAAAATGGTTCAAATGGCTCTGAGCACTATGGGACTTAACATCTATGGTCATCAGTCCCCTAGAACATAGAACTACTTAAACCTAACTAACCTAAGGACATCACACACATCCATACCCGTGGCAGGATTCGAACCTGCGACCGTAGCGGTCTCGCGGTTCCAGACTGAAGCGCCTAGAACCGCTCGGCCACATCGGCCGGCCCAGTTATGGAGGCTAGGCATATCTTACATGAGCAAGTTCCTGTAGAACAAAACACACGAGTATTTCAACTCTCTTCACGTTGCCTGTTAAGGGTCGACGCCATAGCCGTCGCTAGAAAACAAAGCAATGAGAGTGTTTTACACTTAATGGTGAACGCTGAGATTCGTGTAATGCATGACAAGGAGTGCGTAAAGTTAAAGAAACATAGAACGAGATTATCACAAAACGCAATACGACGAAACCACGAGCCTGCATGAATTTTAAAGCCTCTTGCAGTGTTCCAGATAAATGGGTCCATAAGACACGCGTCAGGGACGCCGAAACAGCGCCCACGGCTTCTGATTGAGATGCGGGCGGACGGAAAGATGAGACGTTCTAGATAGGAAGCGACTCGTGCGTCTAGATAGTGATTTCGGAAGCTTACGGGAACGGCCGAAGCCGCTGCACGAAGCAGCAATAACGCCAAGAATCCGGAGGGAGCTCCCTGGCACCACACTCTGATAGCAGTCGCGTACCCAATATGAAATGCCTGTGAATAATTGGTTGATTTGTTAGAGGAACTAATCCGTATACACTAACAGTAAAGAATGCAAGTTTCCGTTTTTTCAAATGGAAAGCTCTCCAATTAGTTTGTGGTGGCAGCCCTGTCCATAATGCTGCACTAGGAAGAGAACGAATTTTAGTGGCTGTATTTCTCTGGATCGTATTAATACAAATGAAAGCAGTGTATAATCTGTTTCGCCAAGTATTCGTTTTCTGTTCAAGAGCTTTTCCATAGAACAGTGAAGTGATTGTGGGAAATAGTTCCAAGAATCTACAGAACACAGCCCTGAGAAAGCCTAATTGAATAAAATTTCATATTTTACGGAGGGGAAAAATTTCTCACTGTAATTACCTTAATGGGGTTTCCGTCTGTAATGGCCCCACTGTCGGCGGGACGTTAAGCACTAACTTTCCTTCATTCATTAATGCGATCGCTAAGTGAAAGGTTGAAACAACTGGGAGGAATGAGGTCCCTACAGACCTCTTGAAAGAACAGCAATATCTGCGTAATTTTCCAACATAAACATTGAATGAAGTCCATTTACACCGATCAGCCCTAGAAATTGATATTATACCTAAAATGATACACATCTGTTCTGCTTATGCATTTCTCTGTTACCTCAGATACTGATTTCGTCTTTTGAATTACTTTACTTCACACCACAAAAGTCTGTAGAAAGAGTATCGTCCCGTGTCATAAGACAAGTTGCGCTTTGACATTATAGTCGACAACAGCTCGACGCGTATTTTGTTCGCAGCTATCCAACAGTCTTCAGAATATCATTCTTGGTGCTCTGTAAAATTTGTACTGACGCTAAAGTTACACCTGAGGAATGAACACATGTTATGGGTGACTCGTTTCTATCAACACCGGTCGTTCTGATGCAGATATTTGGTGGTTTCTCTGCATCAGTTCGGTGTACGCTTACACTGTACCATGGGCAGATCCTGTGTGGAAAGGTCACACAAATTTATTCGTGGGAAAGGCAGATGTCACAAATTAATTCGTGAGAATGCCAGATGTAAGGGTGGAGTTTATTAAAAAAGAGTATTTCAGTCATGGAGGTGGTCTTTTGTAAAACATTCGTTCGAAAAATTATTGAGTAGTATTCGTTTGTCTCTGAACCTTACCAAGTATTATAGACAAAAGGAACAACTGGTATAAGGGCTGCGCACTTCGTCGCAGGTAATTATAGTCAGCGTAGGAAACTCATAGGAACTTTCAACGATCTAAATTGGGAAACGATACAAGAAAATTACTGTACAAAGGTTAACCATGCTCTCAAAATGCTGGGAGCCCTCATGGCAATACTAGTCTACAAATATATTACTTACAACAAATTACATCTCGCATAATGAACACAACGACAAAATTAAAGAAATTCTGGCGTATACAGAGTGATAGCGATAGTCTTTTCTTCTGAGTTTCTTCCGCGAAAGTAATAAAATAAGGTTGGAGGAGTGGCGGGAAGAGTGGAAGCGGTGGTGTGAAGACGGTTGTGGGGGGGGGGGGGGGGGGGGGGGGAGGGCCGGGGGAAGAGAATAGTTCTGTTACAGAATGCATCCGCCGCCATACGCTTGACGGCGGTCTGCGTGGTACAATATGCAGAAAGGTGGTTACCAGCCCTTGTTCATCATGTTGCCTAATATAACAGTAGTTGATGTCGCCCACAATACCCATTGGCGCCCCTATCAATCGCTGTCTGTTTGTTATGACGCTGAGTAACTCGGTGATTGCTCTACATCTTTGGTTTGGTGTCTAGCGTGTGGTGCACAAAGTAATTTATGCACTCAGCATGTAGATCAGTGGATACAAGGAAAACATGATAGCAAAAATTACACAGACTATGGGGATATTGTGGCAATATCAGAAAGCTCTGCCGGCCGCTGTGGTCGAGTGGTTCTAGGCGCTTCAGTCCGGAACCGCGCTGCTGCTACGCTCGCAGGTTCGAATTCTGCCCCGGCCACGAATTTGTGTGATATCCTTAGGTTAGTTAGGTTTAAGTAGTTCTAAGTCTAGGGGGCTCATGACCTCAGATGTTAAGTCCCATAGTGCTTAGAGCCATTTGAACCAGAAAGCTCTATGGTCCATTGTTGCGTGGTGGATGTGTAGTCCATCGTTGCGGGATGTTGTCAGACTTCGTGGTAGACTGCCAGGCATATGAACTGCTAAGTTCTCTTCGAGTAAAGTCTTACATTGTAGAATCATTGTGTTAACATTACGTTTCTTATTCTTTGCAGTCTATTTCGCCATTATACAAACCGATTCATAAATTCCAGTTATCCGTTGTTATTCTGACTCTAAAGTCCTTATACGGCGCTCTTTGATGTCGATGATCTATAGGTAGATCGCTTTCAACGTTTAGAGTTAGTAAACACAAATTTTCATTTAACGCGATCGTCTAAAATATACTCAAAATAGTCGCGTAATACTGTCAACCTTTGTCTATACGCCTTGCACCTTTTGTTTATTTGCATTTCATTCGCGGTATTGCAATTTTCACATAGTTACACATCATGTGACCTTTCAATGTTGTTCTGTATACAGTGTGATGAGAAACAGTCTGAAAACTCGTAAGGGTGTTACGTTGCACCGTTTCCGAGTTAATTAGCATTAAAGTTAGCCAATCAGGCCGTTGCGCGCATGAATTCAAGAAGGCCCCCAGATACAAATAGTGTCATGTGTTCTCATAGCGTAAATGATAGCGCACGATACTGATCAGCTTTTGGCGCGGGTTCGATCCTTACTACTTTCCCACGTCAGATTTTTGTATCGCTCTGTTGTTTGGTTTTAGGAAACCAAACAAAGAACACGTTTGGCTACACTGTGTCTGGCGGGCCGCTTGAATTTGCATGCGCAACGGCCAGATTGGCTAACTTCAGTGCTAATTAACTGGGGAACGGCGCAACGCATCGAATTTTTTTCTTAACAGTTATTCCTGAGCAGAACCTACCTTTCAACACCCTTTCAAGCTTTTCACACTATTTGTGACCACTCTGTATACTGCCTGACAAAAAAGTTATTCCTCTATTACAGAATCGAATTAAATTTACAAAGAACGAGTATGAGCCCACTTACCAGTATGACGTTACACACCTACTGGCCTGGATACCTATACAGATTCGATTGGGGAAGGTGCTATTAAGGCATTTCATCCTGTCCTGACGCAACCTTGCCCACAACTTTTGTAACTGGTCCTGGTTACTGCCACTGGGACGGAGTTGACGTCCGAGCTGGTCCGACCCATGTTCTGTGGTGGTCAGTGCTGTGGATCTTGCTAGCCACGGGACTATCTCAAATCACGCAGGCAGTTCATAGCGACGCTTCCTAGATGTGGACGAGTATTATCCTGTTGAAAAATGGCATCGCGATATTCTCTTGTGACAGGTAACACATGAGGCCGAAGGATGTCCGTAACGTACCGTTGTGCCGTCAGATCTTCCTCAGTCACCACCAGTCGTGACGTGAAGTCATTCCCGTGGGTCCCCACACCATGATGCGAGGAGTAACACTGCTGTCTCTCCAAAACATTCGAAGAATGGGACTTCTCTGCAGGTTGCTGCCATACTCGCCGACTGTGGTGATCCTGTGTAGTGCAGAACCGCGATTCATCACTGAATACAAGTCGAAGCCATTCATCAGCAGTCCATTCTTCCCGGTCACAGGGCCACTCCAAACGCAGTCATTTGTGTTGTGGTGTTAACGGCAGCCTACGCACGGGACGGTAATTCCCTAGTCCCACTACTGCTAGTCTTCGACCAGTGGCCCGGAATGACACAGACTGTTGCAGGGAGTCAATTACCTGTTGCCGGATTACGTTCTCAAATGCGAAATGAGGTACAATGTGCTTGATGCGGAATACGACGATCTTTCCTTGGTGAGGCCAAACCTCGTCTACCAGAACCTTGACGACGAGTATGCCTTCCCTCCGCGTACCCGTGCAGTCCAACATCGGGCCACTGTTCCATCCTAATGCCCCACAAATCTAGATATTGTACGATTCGACCAGTCAGCCAAATGGAGACCCATAGTGAGGCCCCTACCAATCTCTGTCAGGTTCTGATAACGCTGTCTCTTTCGAGTACGCGGCATCTCGGTGCCCTTTACAGTGTTCACTCAACATCTGACGCTGTTTGAGCCGTCTTATATACCCTATCAGGCCTGGTGACAACACTATACACGAGCAACATTAAGGCATTCTGGTAACCGTTCTCCCTGTCACAGAGAGTTTCAGCTCTAATAATTTACATACCCACTGATGTGTATGTGATCGAAATATCATTGGCATCCAACCATGTCTTCTTAGTGCTTCACTTTTTATGTCAAGCAGTGTTTGAAGTCCACGCTTCCGGGACGTCGTTGATGTCACTAGATCTATTTCTTAATTCACGTTCACAAATTATTTTTCTTGAAGGAGCGACTAGGTGAACCGCAAAATAATATATAATTTGCTTAAGTTCAGTACAAAGAATAAGCAGTGTCAGACATACACAGAACTGTACTAGTATACAGGAAATGTTTTCGCAGTTGCGAGTATGAACCACCTTCGGCTTTATATTAGAATGACGATATAACTTGAGCCGGACCGGGCCTCGAATCCGGATTTCCTGCTTTACGCGAGCGGTCGCCTCGGCTATCCGTGCACGACTCATGGTCAGACCTAAACTTCCACTATTATGCCGTCGTTCTTGTGTCACAACCTGCACTCGTACATTACGTATGGTTCAAATGGCTCTGAGCACTATGGGACTTAACATCTGTGGTCATCAGTCCCCTAGAACTTAGAACTACTTAAACCTAACTAACCTAAGGACATCACATACACCCATGCGCGAGGCAGGATTCGAACCTGCGACCGTAGCAGCCCCGCGGTTCCGGACTGCAGCGCCAGAACCGCACGGCCACCGCGGCCGGCTGGGATTTTCATATCTAGTGCACTTCTACACAGAGTGGGCAAGTAGAGGGCCCCGAGCCATCGCAGTACTACTTCCCTTTTCAAATTTCCAACACCCTCCTGCCCTACCCATCTGCATGCTATAACCCCAGCTAGACACCTTGCTAGCTACCCAGCTTACCCTAGACCGCGCTTTGACTGTTTCATGATTTCTTTTGACACTTAGTAATTCTCACTAACAGCCCATTCACCTTCATAAACAGTGCAGAAGTGCAAAAGGACAAGTGAAAAAGGACACTAGGTAGGGATTAATAACTATCCTTAGGGCGGCCAGGTTACTACTGTCTAAAATTATGAAGTCCTAACAAAGTTAGCAACTGATGTTTGTTCAGTACGTGTGGTTGACAATAAGCACAAGAAAAATTAATACGCCATACGCCGTCAAGAGTACATTTGTGTGGCTGAGAATCGCTCGAGAGGTATGCTCAGCCTTCTGTTCGCAACTGAACGCCACTTTAACGACTGACGCGCCCTTTACCTATCAGAGCAGTTCTCTCAGGGAGGGAGGACATAAGAGTTTAACGTGGAATCCGAACCACGTGTCGTTGCTGGCACATCTTCTCATCATTGAGAGCTGAAGGCTGGCTCAAAAGTAGACTGAAAAATTCTGTTATCTGACTAGGATTCAGACTTGCACTTTACTGCTGGGCCACCAAGCCCTATGCGTCTTCAGAACCAACGCTTAACGCGAGAGAGCCTAGCGCGGCTACGACTTAAAACGCCAACTCGCCATCGCATATCATTCATTCAAAAAATTATTGAAAACTGTGCATTAAAAAAAGACTATTACGGCAGTGGGAGTTACGGAAAACTTACACGCGGTGGTTACGCTAGAGGACGCTAAAGTTAAGTTTCTAACAGCAGAAATAAAAAATTAGTTCAAATTCAGATTATTTATTTTATTCAAAACAAATTATTCCTACTGTGAGGCAATGCATTCTCCAAAAATACCAGAACACAGGTTGTCCGCTACTCTCAAGTTCTGAATCGTCATCGGTTAAAACGTGAAGAGCCCGTAGATACTATGAAACAACTGTTTTTATCTTGCTGTCTGCTCCGTCGCGGTTGCATTGTTATCGAAAATAAATAGAGGCAAGCTGAATGTTTCTGTACCAAATAGTCGTTCCTTTTGTTTCGCTGAAATAAATCGGGTGCGATCGGGTAGAAACATTTTTTGGAGGATAATCGATAAGAACATTTTGTGTCCAGTAGAGGCTAGCAACACATAGATAGCGTAACATAGTAGAGTACTATGAACAAATTTTCCTTCATTAACTGAGAGTAATAAAGTTTTTGGGATTTTTTTCTAAACCATTTCTCTCGTATTAATGGGTCAATAATAAATCCACATGCCATCAGTTTCTCATTACCTATACGTAACATACAATTCTGTACTGTGCACAAAGTGTAATGCTTCATTAGTAAGTTGCGTCGCAAAGCCTAGGCTTACTTTCTCAGGACTGAGCGTTGGTTTTTATGGTTACGAGAACTCATCCGACCTCGTGCTGTTCTCTGAAATATGCCGCGCGATTATGCGCCCTCTTGCGGCCAGTAGGTCGTTCTCGTCCGCGCCACTGACCTTGACTTTGCACTGGCGAATCTTATCAGAGGACCTGTTTTTCCGCCGTTGCCGCCGCGCTATCTACAGTGGGCCTACAAAGTTTTTTTCACAGCGAATCCTCGTTAACGAAGTCGGTTCGCGCGCGTGCCCTCGCTCGCAGAAAGAAAAAGAACCATCGGATGGACCACCCAGAAGGTAAAAATTCGAGTTGGTCTGCGTCAGACCATTCTCAGTGCGAAGTCGCATTTTTATAGGAAAGCTGTCGTCCTGGAAAAATATTGCCCACTCAATGTAAAATAGGAGGATGCTGTCTAACGTGCCCTTGCCCGAGTAGCAGTAAGCATGCTTATCTGCGGTCCCATATGGTTCTCTGAACAGATTGCGGGAAACAGCTTGAGCAGGATCGTTAAATCTTATTTTAATTGCCTCGGAAGCACTGAACTGAATGAGAAATTATTTATGAAAGATACCTGATGTAGTGCTCTGTAAAAAGTTTGTGGGATTTAGTAAATTGTTTGATTCTGAACTGTGTTACTTCATCCAGTCACTCAAAAGGCGCTGTGAAAATTAAATTACAACAGCTCATCCGATCAACAGAAAAAATTTGAACCGTATAGATTCGCTGTTGGTGACCATGACAATGTTACACTTTTACTCGTGTGAAGCAGGTTTCAAATCCCCTAAGGCTATCCTACGTTAACGTCCCTGCTTTTCCCAAATCACTTCAGACTAATGCTGGAATCGTTATTTTGTCGCGGTCGATTTTCTGCCTCATCCTTCTGCTACAGTATTCGGGAATGGTCTTTAATATTCCGGTTATAGTCTAATCTTCCTTCTTCCGATTGTTAAATCCTCTTCCATATGTGGTTTGTTTTAATAGAAACGAGGAATTGATGTCTTAGTGTCGTTGTTGATATTCGTTAGGACAACGACACTTAGTTTCTGAAAATGCGTTACTTACTAAAACTGACCTTTTTAAGAAATTTTAGCATTACAAGAAAGGTACTCTTATACTAGTTACTACTTTGTGTCTATGCCTGTCTAGAATTTATTCGGTGAAACTGCACTGCTCGTATACAGTTTAATTCTCTACATAGCAATTATTAAGCAGACAGAAGTAGCCAGTAAATGGATCTAACTGAGTTTATGAGGTGCTTACAACTTCTAAATTCAAGGAAATCCCTTTTTAAGAAACTCTAAAATGTTACTGTTATGAAAACTTTTTTCTTCATATTAATGTTAGGTTCGGAACTAATTCATGCAGTAATGATACGTGGGAACGGTTGCCATTTAAGTACGAGGCAGTTTTCAACTGGTTTGTGTGGTAAGTATCGGGTGTTAACTAATGACGTTCTAATAAATCGAAAGCCAACTAGCAATGGAATAAAAACTCATTTCATTAATGCATGACTGGTGTTTGAAAAACATTGAAACATTAAAGTTAGATGCTTGTTACCTATAGTTTGAGAGTCTATGTTAATGGAAGCCCGTTATACGATAAATGTAATGCATAGTTCGCTTAATAATGACGGACAAGTGAATAGTATTTTTTTCTTACATGAAACAGCTGAAAAGATTAGTGATGATGGTTCATGTGAAATAGGTATTTAAGATACATAAATATGAAAAG
Source organism: Schistocerca americana (assembly GCF_021461395.2). NCBI lineage: Eukaryota > Metazoa > Arthropoda > Insecta > Orthoptera > Acrididae > Schistocerca > Schistocerca americana. The sequence continues at coordinate 664,227,280 of NC_060130.1, forward strand.
TTAATAGTACTGACATACATTTGTCATTAAAAGTCCTGAACCTGGGTACTGCATAGAACACTTACTTGCGATACGAGGATGCAAGCACAGACCTAAAAGAAACTCCGTTCGTTGATCAGGTTCTTGGCCGGATTCTCAGCCCTTTAAGGTAGCACTAGGTTGTTTCTTCTATCTGCGCATCACAAACACAGCGAATAGGTGAAAATCGGAAATCCACAGACGAGAGGTTAGATGATTTGCTGGCGGATGTTGCAGTCAGTATTCTCCCATCAGTTTGAAACACTGTCGTGTCCAGTTTACTGATCGAAATCTAATCAGTGACGAATCGCATGAATTGGGAGATCGACAGAGGAAAAAAGTGTTTAATGCTAAGTTTAACCTTTTTTTTGAAATGTTAAGGATAATAAGTTGCCGTCTCTTCATCTAAGAATAGATGATGAATGCAGCTAGCCGCTAACTTTGTGTAATGTCTTGTCTGTATAGACGTGTATCTGTTGCCTTTAAGATCCCTTCCCCTTCACACATAAATCTATACAGTAAAGTAAGGGCCTCCCATTTGTTGGCTGATCCGTGATAAGACAGGCGAAAAGTTAGACTAATGGAGGATTATTAGTATTATCTCTATTTTCATTCGCTCTCTCCCTTTCTCTCCTTTATCTATGTACAGTTTTTAATATAACATTTCATTACGTGAAATCAGCCAAATAGAAACTTTGGTGGAGTCCTTCGTCTTGGTAATCAGCGGCTGGCTTGTTGTAAGAGATCTTTACATTTATTATTACTGTTAAACACTGCATTCAGTCGGGAGAATCAATCGTGTGGACAATTTGTTCCTTTCACGAAAGATTGCGAATTCCAGATGTGTACGAAGCCTTTTTGGACGATTTAACACAGACTCAGTGATTGCAGGCTCTCTTCGACACAGCTGAAACTTCCCCACTAATCCACTAATTACAGGGCCAACGTGATCATCAAATGATTCAGAAAAACTCATTCGTTCATTCACTCCAGAACAAAAAAGTCACAAACCGTATTTATGAGGGAAATTGTGTATTAAATCCATCTCCATTACATGTCCAGATCTCCGGTGATTCCACGTCTTAATTATTTTCCATTTACAGTCTCTTTCTCTTCAAACCAACCGCTAGCGGCACAAATGTTATTTGGCTCGCTTTAGCGAGAAGAAAAGCAAAATATGTGTCTCTCAGAAACACGTCAATCCCTCAACAGATACTCCAGAAGCTGTCCTAGTTACCACTCTAACAACCATGCAGAATGCATGTATGCATCTCTGTTATTTCAAAGAATAAACGCACTAGAAAATACTTTGGCGTCGTCGAGCTGTCGCCTCATATGTTACGAGAAAATCAGATCAGATACTTCTCCAAAGTGAATGAATGTGGATGGTTTGATTGACCATGATTAATTGGTGCGTGGTAGAGGGTATTTTCTGTGGGGACATTACAATGCCCCTCGCAGCGAGCGAAGTTTGTGAGCCTAATTTTGGTTTACCGAACACACTTCGCGAGCTATCTGTTAGTGTGGGTAACCCGGAAGTGATGAGTGTCAGTCCTCCGACTGAAAAAAAAAATTGTGTGTAAGACAGACGAAGAAAAGAAACATTGAAAACAGAAGAAATGAAGAGACAGGTACCGCGGCTGTATTGCTTTTACGTGCATCAAGGTGTTATGTCTGCTGTGCACAACCAAGGAAGATGATCTTCCATGAAACTGTTATCAGGGTCTACCCATTCGGGAACTTTCTTAAGCGGGGAAACCTTGGAAAACCTCTTAAGCCTAGACCCCCAGCCTACGGTACATAGAAGATAGGAAAGCCTACAGAATAGAAAAATTAATTTTGAAATTGATCTCTAAAGGAAATATAGGGATCGATTTATATAACGATTTGGAGAAGAGTGATTTGTGCCTCTAGGTAAAAAAAATTTACAATAAATAACTCGAGGTTTTTTTTCGCAATCTTGTTCCCAGGACAATATCTTGCGGTGATGAAACTCCCCCGGATCTTGCATGTCCCCGACGTCCACATTTGTAGTCGGTCTTCTACGCGGCCCACAATGGGAAGAGTAGAAGGGACAGGGATACCAGATTTCACATGTAACATTCATTCCAAAAGAATTAGCAATGACCGAAAGGGAAACTCTTCCTGTAAAAGAACTGGTTAGGTTGCACCGTCCAAGATTCTCCTTTTTGAAAACAAAATCCCTATGGCTTCATGCATCCTTTTTCTTACGATGTACTGCAAGGAATGTTGTCATTGACTTAAAGTTTCCATTTATCCATTGACTAATGCTGTTGCCGAAAACATCATAATATTTACTCTAGTTTGAATTTTCTTTTGAACTTCGCATCACCACTTGTGCTTGTAAGTCCAAAAATTCTGACACATTCTCTGTCAATGATTTCTTCTTCGTAATTTAAAGGATTCATGCAACTTGCAGTAGATTTTGGATTCAAATCATCGAATAATGGAAAGTGTGGTTCATTTTATACAAAGACATAATCCATCATTTCCTTGAAAAGTCATATCATTTATCTACACTCATAAAATTTTTATCCTAAATACATTTATTTCTCCGCTTGATTGCTGTAATGTAAAAGTTATTGGTAGTGAGGAATGTGGATTCACTTCTTTCATTTATTCTCTGATTCATCCGGCATTCATACATGCACATATATGGAAATGTATTTTCAAACAAAATTCCAAAGTGAACCAGACCCATTAAATAACTACTAATTCTATGAATCTTAGTTTCTTTTGACATTCAACAATAAATCAAGAACTCTTAACGTCTAATTATGACACTTTTTTGAAGTTCAACATCAATCAGTTTCCCCTCGCGTTTGATGCGAGTCTCTTACAAAGCATATCTGTGTCGTCTATATCGATTCTAACTCTCGCGCCGACGTCAATTGTTTTGCGCGGGAAATTATCTTTGCGGCGTTAACCGTCACTCATGATTCACTGCCTAAACGCATCACTTCACACGTTTACACATCTAAGCGTCCACTTGAAATTACACTCCTGGAAATTGAAATAAGAACACAGTGAATTCATTGTCCCAGGAAGGGGAAACTTTATTGACACATTCCTGGGGTCAGATACATCACATGATCACACTGACAGAACCACAGGCACATAGACACAGGCAACAGAGCATGCACAATGTCGGCACTAGTACAGTGTATATCCACCTTTCGCAGCAATGCAGGCTGCTATTCTCCCATGGAGACGATCGTAGAGATGCTGGATGTAGTCCTGTGGAACGGCTTGCCATGCCATTTCCACCTGGCGCCTCAGTTGGATCAGCGATCGTGCTGGACGTGCAGACCGCGTGAGACGACGCTTCATCCAGTCCCAAACATGCTCAATGGGGGACAGATCCGGAGATCTTGCTGGCCAGGGTAGTTGACTTACACCTTCTAGAGCACGTTGGGTGGCACGGGATACATGCGGACGTGCATTGTCCTGTTGGAACAGCAAGTTCCCTTGCCGGTCTAGGAATGGTAGAACGATGGGTTCGATGACGGTTTGGATGTACCGTGCACTATTCAGTGTCCCCTCGACGATCAACAGTGGTGTACGGCCAGTGTAGGAGATCGCTCCCCACACCATGATGCCGGGTGTTGGCCCTGTGTGCCTCGGTCGTATGCAGTCCTGATTGTGGCGCTCACCTGCACGGCGCCAAACACGCATACGACCATCATTGGCACCAAGGCAGAAGCGACTCTCATCGCTGAAGACGACACGTCTCCATTCGTCCCTCCATTCACGCCTGTCGCGACACCACTGGAGGCGGGCTGCACGATGTTGGGGCGTGAGCGGAAGACGGCCTAACGGTGTGCGGGACCGTAGCCCAGCTTCATGGAGACGGTTGCGAATGGTCCTCGCCGATACCCCAGGAGCAACAGTGTCCCTAATTTGCTGGGAAGTGGCGGTGCGGTCCCCTACGGCACTGCGTAGGATCCTACGGTCTTGGCGTGCATCCGTGCGTCGCTGCGGTCCGGTCCCAGGTCGACGGGCACGTGCACCTTCCGCCGACCACTGGCGACAACATCGATGTTCTGTGGAGACCTCACGCCCCACGTGTTGAGCAATTCGGCGGTACGTCCACCCGGCCTCCCGCATGCCCACTATACGCCCTCGCTCAAAGTCCGTCAACTGCACATACGGTTCACGTCCACGCTGTCGCGGCATGCTACCAGTGTTAAAGACTGCGATGGAGCTCCGTATGCCACGGCAAACTAGCTGACACTGACTGCGGCGGTGCACAAATGCTGCGCAGCTAGCGCCATTCGACGGCCAAGACCGCGGTCCCTGGTGTGTCCGCTGTGCCGTGCGTGTGATCATTGCTTGTACAGCCCTCTCGCAGTGTCCGGAGCAAGTATGGTGGGTCTGACACACCGGTGTCAATGTGTTCTTTTTTCCATTTCCAGGAGTGTATATATGAACATTCACTGGGAACCTCTTTTGATTATGCAGCGTCATTTTCGGGAAACATTTCTTTCTTCTTGAAGGTCATTCAGATCCTTTATAAATCTTGATGACATTAGCAATGCTAAAGTTCCATGTTTACCCAAACACAGGGGAAGCCTATCTCCACTATCTTCTTTGCAGCACTCGATAGTAATAGTTAGTCACTATTTCTACAATCTGTGTCACAGATTAATTATTTCAGTTTAAAGTTTTCTAACACTAAACACACACAATTTATTGTTATGTTTTCACGAGCGTTCATCTCTGTCACTCGCAACACCATTCCTCCCTATCTTCTAATCTTCATTAAATTTTTTCAAGTCGTTATGGGAAAATAACCCTTTAATTTTGTTAGATCCCGGGTATGCTAACAGATAAGCCCCAGGGTTCGGAATTTGTAGAATGATGTATGGGCCAGTATATAATAACTCCCATTTCTTTATACTCTTCTTTCTTAAGGATGATTTGGTATGTCTTTTGACTAGTACCTTCTCTCCGACGTGGTACGCCTGTACCCTCTTGATTAATTTGTCATATTGTTGTTTTCTCTGATCAGCCTTTTGCGTCATATTTATGATGGCTTGTCTAATTTTTTCTTCCCAAGGCATCTCAGTTTCCTGAGTTTTGGGCATATGTTCAGTCCAGAAGTTTTCTTCTTTTGCCTCGAACATCAATTCATGAGGTGTGTATCCAGTGGAGGAGTGGGGCACGTTGTTGTATATCTGCTCAAATTCTTCCACATAATTTGCCCACGCAGTCTGCTTATTTTGGCAATAGGTCCTCATAAATCGATTGAACTCTCTAAAAATTCTCTCAACCAAATTGCCTTGTGGGTGGTAAAATGTTAGTATGTGTTTCACACCGACTTGAGACACAGCCTGTTTCCATCGGAGTCCCGTGAATATCTTAGCATTGTCTGCTATTATCGCCTTAGGTATACCAACATGTGGAAGATAATCCCTTGTCAATCTTAATACAATTACTTTGGCTGTAGCCGCCTTTATCGGGTATAGCTTTACGTATTTCGTACGCACATCGAGAAATGCCAACACATATCTACTACCACCTCTTGAAGTAGGCAACGGTCCACACAGATCGCATGAAATTAATTCTTTTGGTTCTTGGGCTAATATAGAGCATAATGGGTGCTTACTCCCTTTTGAATCCGGCTTTGTTTTTTGACAGATTATGCATTTCTTCAAGACCTCATGCACTCTGCGCTTTATGTTGGGAAAATAACAGTACACACTTATCTTGTCTGCACATTTTGTCGCACCGAAATGTCTCCAGGTTAAATGGGTGAACCATACGAGTTTCTCTGTTTGCGCCTCAGGTATACAAACACACCAACGAACTGTGTTTGGCCTTCCACAGCGGAAAAATAATACGCCATTTACCAGCTTGTAATAATTTGCCATCTGATCCGAATGACACTTCCCCATTGAGTGTCTCTTTTCTGTAACTGTTCCATATGCGCACACAAATTGACGTAGTACGTCTTATATGGATTTTCCTGCAGTAGCAATACAGGGAATTCTGAGTTATTATTTACTTCAATCTCTTTGGTCAAATCCTGTGGTGACCTTTATAGAGCGTCAGCAATAATGTTTTGCTGTCCTGAGACATGCACGATCTAAAATTGGTATTGTTGCAGAGCGAGAGTCCATCTAGCCAGTCTGGGGTGTAACAGTTTACACGTTTGTAAAAACGTTAATGATTGATGATAGCAATATACGATAGTCTTTGACCCATATAGATAATAATGAAATTTTTTAAATCCCCTGATGACCGCAAGAGCCACTAATTCTGTCGTCGTGTAAGTTCGTTCACAGTTGGACAAAACACGACTAGCAAACGCAATAGGACAGAAGGTGAGTTGTCCATTTATCTTGCGTACTTGGAAAAGGCACGCTCCAATACCCACATTCGACGAATCTGTTGACAAGTAAAATTCTTCTTGCATGTCCGGATGGTACAAAAGCGGTGCATTTACTAATTGCTTCTTTATCTCTTCGAATGCTTCTTGACACTCTAATGTCCAGAGCCACGGCACATCCTTCTTCAGCAGACTATTTAGAGCTGCTGCGTTCATCGCCTGATTTGTTATGAATCTTCTAAAAAATGAGGCCAGGCCCATAAACCCTTTTAATTGCCTCCTATTCCTGGGTGTTGGAAACTTACTAATCGCAATTAGCTTCTCCTTGGTTGGTAAAATGCCCTTTGCGCCAATTATATGCCCCAGGAACTTGATTCTGTTTACTGCAAAATGGGATTTCTGTAGGTTAGCAGTTATTCCCATGGTTTTGAACACGTCCAACACTCGGTTCAGTAAGGTAATATGATCCTCCCAAGTTTTCGATGCAATAAGCAAATCATCAACAAACACTGTTATCCTGCTTCCGAGTTCTGGGTCTAGTGTATAATCTAGAGCTGCTATAAAGATTCCGGCACTAATGTTGAGTCTGAAAGGAACTACAGTAAATTGGTAACTTCTTCCGGAATAAATGAAAGCCGTATACTTCCTTGATGACTCATCCAGCTTGACTTGCCAATAAGAGCTCCGCAAATCAATGCTCGTCAAATATTGGACATCCTGGAACCGTTGTATAAGTTCGTCTATGTTTTCCGGATGTGTTATCACTGAAATTATGATTTTATTTATTTCTCTGGCGTCGAGTACCAGTCTAACAGTCCCATTTGCTTTTGGCACGACTAGCAATGGGGAGCAGTATGGGCTTGTAGAGGGTTCGGTCAAACCCCTTTTCAACATGCGATCTATTTCCTTTTGAACTTGAGCCTTTAACGTCCAGGGAACAGGATAGAAAGTTCTACAATACGTTTCGTGCGGCTTAACGTAGAGATGGCATATGTATCCCTTAATAACTCCTGGCCTTTCATCAAAAACGTTTTCATACGTTAATAATAATTCATTGAGCTGCTTCTTCTGATCTTCGATAATGCAGTCGGATTCATTTAACTTTTCAAACACTAATTGACCGAAATCTTCTTTGACTTGGAACTCATCAATTACGTGCTCTTTCGAATTTTGGGCCGTCCTGATTACTTGCACACTGATCCCACAATTATATTTTCTCGTAAGGCTCTTTTTTTCAACAACTCCAACTCAATTTCTTGTTTATTAACATTCAACCAAATTTTTCCTGTTTTAAAATCTATTCTGCATCCGTATTGACGTAGACTGTCGACTCCGATAATGCAATCTACCACCAAATTTTTCACAACAAGGAATGTGCTTAATATTGCTACATTTCCGAATTCCACACCAAGTAGTGACCGCACCTTTACATTAACCGATCGAGCCCCAACGGCGCCTATTATTCTGCAATCTTGAACTGGAAATACTGGTACTCGTCTTATATTTCTGGTCCTGTTGAATAGTGCCTCCGAAATAACATTTGTGGTTGCAGCTGTGTCTAAAACCGCCACTATAGGTACGATCGCCATAATGACTTGCACTTCGGCTACTGCCACCTGTTCCTTATCCTCATCTTGTGGTTCTAAGTCCTCAGTCAGTTCATCTGCCAGTAATCGTCCATCATTATACGTTAGCATGGGTACACATATACTGTTGCCCCTCAACCAATTGTTGACCGCTCCTCCGGGGCACGAGTGGGTCCTTACAAGTTTGTTGGATTTTGATTTGTCTGCTGGTTGACATCATCCGTCACTTCGGTAATTATCGGTTGATTCATAGATGTCCGTCCCCACTGATTTTGGCTATTTGAATTCATTCCTCCCGGTTGATTCCACTTTCTATTATTGTTATTATTCCAGGCTTGGGGTCTGAAATTTCTTTCTTTCCCCCACACGGGATTGTATCTTTTCCCGTTCCTGTTGTTCCTTGAATAGCCCCTCGCAAGACCATTGCCGGGATTACTGTTGAGATTTTGAGGGTTTCTCCATTATTTAACGATCTCTGTTCATTCCTTCTAAGTGTCGGTTGATCGCCATTGGTATAACACATACTTCCACCTTGCCTACCGTTTGGCGGAGGTTCTATCTCCCTGGAATCTGTTATTACGGGCTTTCTGGTTGTTCTCTTCGATAATATCTATATGGTCTAACGTCGTGAGGAACGACTCCAAGTCTTTGTCGTTGCCGTAAATCAATTGATTCCGGATGCTAGTTGGTAATCTTGCCTTAAGTATGTTTATTATGTCTGGCAAGGGCATAGGTCTGTCCCAGTATCTCGTTTTATTTATATATTTTTCGAAATATCTTCTAAGGCTTCCTCTCGAAAAGGAGAAAGGCTCTGGGTAGAGCACCTCCTGCCTTAGGCGTTCCTGTACCCCTTCTGACCAGAACTTTGCTAAAAACGCCTTCTCAAAATCGTCATATGTCGGGCAAACAGAAGTCATGTCCGAGGCCCAGATCGCCCCCGAACCTTGTATATATCCTGTAACAAAACTGATCTTCTGCCACTCCGACCAGCCCGCATCTCGTGGTCGTGCGGTAGCGTTCTTGCTTCCCACGCTCGGGTTCCCGGGTTCGATTCCCGGCGGGGTCAGGGATTTTCTCTGCCTCGTGATGGCTGGGTGTTGTGTGCTGTCTTTAGGTTAGTTAGGTTTAAGTAGTTCTAAGTTCTAGGGGACTTATGACCACAGCAGTTGAGTCCCATAGTGCTCAGAGCCATTTGAACCAACCACTCCGACCAATTTCTGGGCAGCACTCCTCTGAAACTTCGAATAAAAACAATTGGATGGACCCCCCTTTTGTCAGGGTTAAAAATCTGGAATTGCCGATGCTTTATCATTTTTTCTTCGGCATGGCAAAAGGCTTTCGTAATCTCCGTTATATAAGAATTCACGCGAACAACCAGCTTGTGGCAATTTAATGTTTGAATTACTTACACAAGTCGGTATTGTGTGCGAATGGGCAGTAACTGGCTCTATAGTCGCTGGCAACTTCTGCTGCTGCCCTGTATTCATTTGTTCTGAGCTTTGTTGTGAAGCGCGCATCGACTCTTCTATCGTTTGTTTCCAATGCTCCAAATCAGCACCTAACTGCTGTCGCACCTCCTTTAGTCCTTTCGCAAACAAATTCTCTTCCTGTTTGCCAGATAAACTCTGGAATGCTGCCTTAACATTTTGCTCAACGTTTTCACACATTAGCCTTTTGTTTTCTAATGTGATTTCGGATAATTTACCCGTTAGTACGTTAATTTGGCGGTCTATAACGTCTTGACGCTCTGTCAGATGTTCAACGCTTTCCTTTAGGTTAGCCTGTGTATGTGCCAATTGAGCAAGTTGCGCAATTGCACATGACATGGCGTCTTGCTTTTGTACTAATTGCGGAACCATTTCCACTTGTTCCCGTACAGTATCTATCTTAATAGCCACATACTCCTTCATTTCGACACGTACGCGGTGAGTAGATTCCTCACATTGTGCTTTCACCAATTCTATTTGTGCAATTAATTTTCGTTCCGTCTCTTCGGCCTGATCTTTGAGTTCTTTGGTCTTCGCCTCTATCCGCTGCTCTAATTCGGAAAAACTGTCTTGTAACTGCTGCTTAATCTCAGTCTGGACTAATTTCATTTCTTCTTGAGTTTGAGTGACTGTCACTAATTGTGCTTTAATATCGGTTTTCAGATTTTCCTGCCCTTCAGTAACTGAGGCTAATTTCGTATTCAAATCATTTTGCCCTTCAGTAACTGAGACTAATTTCGCGTTAATATCGGTTTTCAAAGTATTCATGCTCTCGGTTATCATCTGCATCTGTCTCATGATAATTACCAATGGATCTAATCCCTGCTGCGTACTTGCTGTTACACCTCCAGCCGTGTCTACAGGGCGTTCTATTGCGCTATCTGTAGCCATCGGTCCTACAACACTTCTTGCTGCATCATTATTATCAGTGCTAACACCTGAAGGCTGTTGCGTGCTGTCCGCAGCTCGTGGTCGTGCGGTAGCGTTCTCGCTTCCCACGCCCGGGTTCCCGGGTTCGATTCCCGGCGGGGTCAGGGATTTTCTCTGCCTCGTGATGACTGGGTGTTGTGTGCTGTCCTTAGGTTAGTTAGGTTTAAGTAGTTCTAAGTTCTAGGGGACTGATGACCATGGCTGTTAAGTCCCATAGTGCTCAGAGCCATTTTTTTGTTGCGTGCTGCTATGCTCTGTTTGACTCATCCTAAACATTGCCGTAGTTAAAACAATATAAATGTTCTACTGTCACTATGTATAACTCCCTTCTACTGTCACTATATGTAACTCCATTCACACAAGAGGAGTGCTCTGTCTACTTTCTTAATGTACATATACAGATAAATGCAACTGGGACAGGTCAATCAAAACACATCTAACATGAACACAATTAATCAATGTTCAAATATAAAATAACACTAAACAGAAAAGCGTATTCTTCAACTATACTAGCAAGCTTTAATAATAAAAATATAGATCTGGCCTTTTCTCTGCACCCAGCATGCTGTCTTTCGGCTTTATTTGTAGATCCAATTATATCACCTGCGAGTCTTTCCTCTCTTTTCCAAGCGTCAGTTAGGTTAGCTCGTCGTAGTTGACATGAAACAGAGAACAAAATAATTTTAGAAACATCCAAAAACGTGTCCTGTCACGGATTGGCCATTTTAACATTTTTGAAATGTTAAGGCTAATAAGTTGCCGTCTCTTCATCTAAGAATAGATGATGAATGCAGCTAGCCGCTAACTTTGTGTAATGTCTTGTCTGTATAGACGTGTATCTGTTGCCTTTAAGATCCCTTCCCCTTCACACATAAATCTATACAGTAAAGTAAGGGCCTCCCATTTGTTGGCTGATCCGTGATAAGACAGGCGAAAAGTTAGACTAATGGAGGATTATTAGTATTATCTCTATTTTCATTCGCTCTCTCTCTTTCTCTCCTTTATCTGTGTACAGTTTTTAATATAATATTTCATTACGTGAAGTCGCAGGTTCGAATCCTGCCTCGGGCATGGATGTGTGTGATGTCCTTAGGTTAGTTAGGTTTAAGTAGTTCTAAGTTCTAGGGGACTGATGACCACTGCAGTTAAGTCCCATAGTGCTCAGAGCCATTTGAACCATTACGTGAAATCAGCCAAATAGAATCTTTGGTGGAGTCCTTCGTCTTGGTAATCAGCGGCTGGCTTGTTGTAAGAGATCTTTACATTTATTATTACTGTTAAACGCTGCATTCAGTCGGGAGAATCAATCGTGTGGACAATTTGTTCCTTTTGCGAAAGATTGCGAATTCCAGATGTGTACGAAGCCTTTTTGGACGATTTAACACAGACTCAGTGATTGCAGGCTCTCTTCGACACAGCTGAAATTTCCCCACTAATTACAGGGCCAACGTGATCATCAAATGATTCAGAAAAACTCATTCGTTCATTCACTCCAGAACAAAAAAGTCACAAACCGTATTTATGAAGGAAATTGTGTATTAAATCCATCTCCATTACATGTCCAGATCTCCAGTGATTCCACGTCTCTCTTTCTCATCAAACCAACCGCTAGCGGTACAAATGTTATTTGGCTCACTTTAGCGAGAAGAAAAGCAAAATATGTATCTCTCAGAAACACGTCAATCCCTCAACAGATACTCCAGAAGCTGTCCTAGTTACCACTCTAACAACCATGCAGAATGCATGTATGCATCTCTGTTATTTCAAAGAATAAACGCACTAGAAAATACTTTGGCGTCGTCGAGCTGTCGCCTCATATGTTACGAGAAAATCAGATCAGATACTTCTCCAAAGTGAATGAATGTGGATGGTTTGATTGACCATGATTAATTGGTGCGTGGTAGAGGGTATTTTCTGTGGGGACATTACATAAGCATAGAAAGTTCAGAAAGAAGCACAGAGTTCAATGTAAACATAGCGTCTATCGCAAGAGCTCTGTAAAATACACTCCTGGAAATTGAAATAAGAACACCGTGATTTCATTGTCCCAGGAAGGGGAAACTTTATTGACACATTCCTGGGGTCAGATACATCACATGATCACACTGACAGAACCACAGGCACATAGACACAGGCAACAGAGCATGCACAATGTCGGCACTAGTACAGTGTATATCCACCTTTCGCAGCAATGCAGGCTGCTATTCTCCCATGGAGACGATCGTAGAGATGCTGGATGTAGTCCTGTGGAACGGCTTGCCATGCCATTTCCACCTGGCGCCTCAGTTGGACCAGCGTTCGTGCTGGACGTGCAGACCGCGTGAGACGACGCTTCATCCAGTCCCAAACATGCTCAATGGGGGACAAATCCGGAGATCTTGCTGGCCAGGGTAGTTGACTTACACCTTCTAGAGCACGTTGGGTGGCACGGGATACATGCGGACGTGCATTGTCCTGTTGGAACAGCAAGTTCCCTTGCCGGTCTAGGAATGGTAGAACGATGGGTTCGATGACGGTTTGGATGTACCGTGCACTATTCAGTGTCCCCTCGACGACCACCAGTGGTGTACGGCCAGTGTAGGAGATCGCTCCCCACACCATGATGCCGGGTGTTGGCCCTGTGTGCCTCGGTCGTATGCAGTCCTGATTGTGGCGCTCACCTGCACGGCGCCAAACACGCATACGACCATCATTGGCACCAAGGCAGAAGCGACTCTCATCGCTGAAGACGACACGTCTCCATTCGTCCCTCCATTCACGCCTGTCGCGACACCACCGGAGGCGGGCTGCACGATGTTGGGGCGTGAGCGGAAGACGGCCTAACGGTGTGCTGGACCGTAGCCCAGCTTCATGGAGACGGTTGCGAATGGTCCTCGCCGATACCCCAGGAGCAACAGTGTCCCTAATTTGCTGGGAAGTGGCGGTGCGGTCCCCTACGGCACTGCGTAGGATCCTACGGTCTTGGCGTGCATCCGTGCGTCGCTGCGGTCCGGTCCCAGGTCGACGGGCACGTGCACCTTCCGCCGACCACTGGCGACAACATCGATGTTCTGTGGAGACCTCACGCCCCACGTGTTGAGCAATTCGGCGGTACGTCCACCCGGCCTCCCGCATGCCCACTATACGCCCTCGCTCAAAGTCCGTCAACTGCACATACGGTTCACGTCCACGCTGTCGCGGCATGCTACCAGTGTTAAAGACTGCGATGGAGCTCTGTATGCCACGGCAAACTGGCTGACACTGACGGCGGCGGTGCACAAATGCTGCGCAGCTAGCGCCATTCGACGGCCAACACCGCGGTTCCTGGTGTGTCCGCTGTGCCGTGCGTGTGATCATTGCTTGTACAGCCCTCTCGCAGTGTCCGGAGCAAGTATGGTGGGTCTGACACACCGGTGTCAATGTTTTCTTTTTTCCATTTCCAGGAGTGTATAAACTCGCCCCCATCAATGCGGAGATACTTGATTCCAAAACAGTGATGGTAATGGAATAAAAGAAGTTGTTAAAAATACTGTCTTTGGTGCACAGTTTGATATGATTTCCATACACACATTACGAAGTAGACAATGGGGATCTGCGCTCGAAAATCACCCTCCATGCAGCATCCATTACCCGTGGTTAAATTATTGTTCGTAGCATATGTTTAGGAATTTAGTGTATTCTGAGTCAAGATTGGGGACTGCCTTCCCCATAATAAAGGAATCAAGCCTCTTAACGCAGGATTTTTTTAAATTTGGATGCCAGAGTTCGTACTCTATTTAGCTATTTAAAACACATGGCTACGGTCTATACTTAATTGTAGTAAGTGAATACATTAATGCCTACATACAGATATAAAAGCTCAAGCCATCACAGTTTGGTAGACAATACTCTCTTTAACAACTAAAAATGCAAGTAAAATAGACCTTTTTGATTTATCTATTGACACCAAGTCTGAAAGTTAATCGAAAGCGTAACGTAAAAATTGAAATATGCAAATAATTAAACAATCAAATTTTTCTCTATACTCCTCAGGCATTATCGCTGGATTTTTTCGCTCGTTAAGATTGTTCATACACGGATATTTCCGTTTACACAAAGACACGCACATCCAGTTGTAACCTTTCCAGAATGTTTACATGGTTTGTATGTGAACTAATTTCAACTAAGTGACTCCGTAGGTGGAAAGTGGCAGATTCCTTAATTCTGAGAAGTCTTTGGTTAACAAATGAGCGTGGTGTTAAGACACGACAGTGTTGCGTTTTCTTGTCTCCGTCCGAGACTGCTATTTGTGTTTGAGACAGAAACGCTGTATTTTTTGTGGCGCCGCCTAGAACGCCGCCGAGGGAATTCCACTCAGCTGTCGCTTGTGTGGTGGGCCTGCGGATTTTGTCCGCCCTTGAACTTCATATGGTTCTTCTTCAGTATTTCTGGAGGATTCCTCCGGCCGCCTGTGCTCTTTCCCCAAACGACGCATTTATAGCAGCCTGCTAGCGGCGAGACGTGTGCGTCATGACCCATAAAACTGTAACCAGTGATGAACTAGTCTGCGAGTCGTCCCTGCCTCTTTCCGGGAAACTAATGGCTCTCTTGATGCTTTGTGACTTTCGCCTCTCGTCAGCTGTTGTCGAACGGATCCTGCTGTAAAGCGGAAACAGCGTGAAATCTCCGTTTTAAAAGTAGCTCCGTCGTTAATGTCTGTCTAGCTTTTCTATATCCACTGTAGAGAACGTTAAATGGTCTAGTGTCTCGGATGTACGGTGGTAACTCTCAAGCGCTGCAGGTAACGCAAACGTGGAGAAGCGAATATTACACACATTATTATTAGAAATAATTTCAGAAACGACACTTTTAATTTCCTCTGACAAGAACAATTTACGAGTGTTGGTGTGTGTGTGTGTGGGGGGGGGGGGGGGGGGGGGAAGGGGGCGGGGGGAAGAAGGGAAGAAGGGAAGTGTTCGAAATTATGATGAGTTGTTAAAATATTCGTAAAGTCTTTTCACTCGTCATATGGAAAATATTTATCATGGTACCAGGGCACTATATACCAACCCCTACACAAAGTATCGAGTAACAACACTTCCCTAATTTTATTGAACAACCTCTGGCTGCCACGGAGCTTAACGCTTTATCGCACCGTGTTGTAAATATAAATACCACGTAGCGAATAGTCATTAATCTTGCATTACTCAAAGAAAAGGTAGTGTCATGAAAAACTTTAGTGCGAATGAAACGATCGTTCATTGCTTCAGACTGATATTTAGTGGCTAAGTAATTGAATTCATGCTTACAATTATTTTCACATTAAATTCCATTTTACTCCTTATTCTCTTACAAATAACTACTGATTTGTTTTAGTAACTATCAGACTGAAACTGAAACAAATGTTCCGTTGAAAATTAGATCTTCCGGTGTATTTATGTTTGTACTATAACGAATTTAGATGTTTCCTGTGCTGCAGTACTTCTCGGATAGTTGTGATGAGATATTAATCCAACATTAATGTTTGTACTTCATGACCTCAAACGAGGGAACATTGTTGACGCTCTGTTTTTCGGTGCATCCGTGACATACCAGGAGCTGATTTGTCTAGCACCATGACAACAAAAATAATCCGTGGGAAATATTCCTGTGATGAACATAAAAGAAAAACTAATAATTACACTCGTCTTCTACAGCTTCCTGAAAACCAGATGATTGCATAGAAGAGGTTTCAGTTCCATAAGCGGCAAAAAATTTATTCACAAACCATTCAAAAAATGTAAGCTGGTCCGACACATCTGTTTTTAATCGGTTCTCTAATATGGGACGTGTTTATGTACGGAGAACACAAGGAGGAACGTAGTCTAGACTGACTTCTACTGTCTGAAATTGTTTTCAAAGAAGCACGACTGTTCATCGTAGCGATAAGCGTATGTAAGATTAGGAAAAAAGAAAACGAGATTCGAACGCCACACGGGCAGATTTTGTGCAGCCTCAGCCGTTTGCGATAACGCTGCTGCTTGACGCCTTACACTCTTACAGTTTTCGACGGACTCGTTTAACTTTGAATCCAGATTCCTCGAGAACGCTCCAAAAGCGCATCATACTTGAGTAGCATTTGCTACATATAAGCAGGCATTAAAATCGTGCGAAAGCTTAACGAAATCGGTGAGCCGCTCGCTATGTGCTTTACTTCTTTCGCCACGATTTCTAGGGAACCGATAAGTCTTCGTCGGCCTCTACAGTAGTCAGATTTGGATATTGAGACACTGTGGTCTGTATTGGAAAGAGAAAAGCAAGTAAAGGCCTGTTATCCTCTTCAAACATCTCTCGAGGGAGTGGATCAGTTTCTTTGTGAGGGGTGATTTTAAATCCAGTTGCCTCAGATTCAGAGTTAAGATACATCCATTCCCAAAACATTTCGGGATACTGTGGCGTTTTCTATTAGTGGATGTGAAAAACCAATTAAACTCTGAGCCCCCATAAATTAAATTAAGCCACAAATCCACATATGGTAATGGATTTCACCAATTACAACGACTACTGATATTGGCTGCAGACCGTTTCAGGAGGTTGGTCCCTGGATTAATTTGTGTTCCAAGTATTAATAACTAAGTAGAAACATTAATTCACAGTTGGTAGTTAATTTGTAAACACCGTTCACAAAAATCACAGTTCAAACAATAACGAAGTATCGGCCATGTTGTTCCAGAGTTGCCTCTAGGGGGCTCACGGCTGTTTCATGAGTTAATGTGTGGCGCGCACGGGGCCCCGAGCTATTGCGGCCCTTTCCCGGGCTACATTTCCTTCCCCGTCCTCACTCCTTTCCCTGTGCCCCTCTTCTCTCTCTCTCTCCCCCCCCCCCCCCCCCTCGATATTCTTACTTATGTCGACCTAGATATCCACCCGGTTTCTTATATTCCTTTCGGTTTTTGTTCTCCTTGCCTTTTCTTTTCCATCTTTCCTTTTTCGCGTTTTTGGTCCCCTTTGATTTGATCTCCACTTCTAAATTTTTTCTCCATAGTGTGAGCCATTAAAGGTAGAACTCCCTCCCTAGAATCTACGGCGTCGATTCCTCACCCTACCCCCCATTCATTCCTTCCCCTCTTCCTTACCCGCTGTAGCCACACCCCTGCCCTAGGTCACCACAATGTGTAGCCAGTCCATATGGTAGGGCTGTTCTGTACGCATCTGGCAGAGCCCCTTTGACAACACACAGATCACTCTTCTTATACCTAAGCTGTTGCCTATCTGTGTATGCCTAGGGATGGTTGCTTGTCATTCTGGAGCATCGGAATTCTCAACAATGGCCACCATGCCAGATGGCCCATGCTGTACCTGAGGGCACCCACAAGGAGAGCCCCTGATCGGAGTGGGTGGTACGAGGGTGGATACTTTGCATATAAAACGTATTCAAAAAAACTGGCAGTTCTTCAATGGCCGACTCTTTGGCTGGCAGTGGATCGTTTAATGCTGCTTGTTATGACTCTGTAGCCTTGCCTTCCCTGGCTACGCTCTGGGAGGAGGGCCATTGCTAGCCGACTGGGGTTGAAACAATTTAACGGCTACCTGGTCCGCTACCTGGAACACTTTCAGCGGCACCGAGCTATTATTTTTAGTGGAAAATATCGAAGAGAAGTTTCGCCAATTCGAGCCTCTCACAAGGGAACCTCCCCATCGCACCCCCCTCAGATTTAGTCATAAGTTGGCATAGTGGATAGGCCTTGAAAAGCGGAACACAGATCAATCGAGAAAACAGGAAGAAGTTGTGTGGAACTATGAAAAAAATAAGCAAAATATACAAACTGAGTAGTCCATGCGCAAGATAGGCAACATCAAGGAGAGTGTGAGCAAAGGAGCGCCGTGGTCCCGTGGTTAGCGTGAGCGGCTGCGGAACGAGAGGTACTTGGTTCAAGTCCTCCCTCGAGTGAAAAGTTTACTTTTTTTATCTTCGCAAAGTTATGATCTGTCCGTTCGTTCATTGACGTCTCTATTCACTGTAATAAGTTTAGTGTCTGTGTTTTGCGACCGCACCGCAAAACCGTGCGATTAGTAGACGGAAGGGGGTGCCTCTCCAATGGGAACTGAAAACATTTAATCGCAAGGTCATAGGTCAACCGATTCCTCCACAGGAAAACACGTCTGATATATTCTATACGACATTGGTGACGGCATGTGCGTCACATGACAGGAATATGTTGTTGACCCACCCAACTTGTACACTTGGCGAATGGGTAAAAAGATTCTTCTACCCTGCCCGATTTAGGTTTTCTTGTGGATGTGATAATCACTCCCAAAAAAGTGATGACAACATAACGGACGGACAGATAATAATTGTCTGAAAATAAAAAATTAAACTTTTCACTCGAGGGAAGACTTGAACCAAGGGCCTCTCGTTCCGCAGCCGCTCACGCTAACCACGGGACCACAGCGCTCCTTAGCTCGCATACTCCTTTGTGTTGCCCATGGACTAGTCAGTTTGTACATTTTGCTTATTTTTTCATAGTTCCACACAACTTCTTCCTGTTTTCTCGATTGATCTGTGTTCCGTTTTTCAAGGCCTATCCACTGTGCCAACTTATAACTAAATCTGAGGGGGGGTGCGATGTGGAGGTTCCCTTGTCAGTAAAATGTGATTGTATTCGCTGTTGATCAAAACTTCTTCTGTCACCCACTCTGCAGCACTTCGTGATTGTGATCATCTTGGCGACATGCCCGTGTCCACTACTCCTCAACAGTCTTTGAATGTGGTCCAGGGAGTCATTTTTCATAGAGATCTCTTCCTTCAAACTGATTAGGAATTCCGAGCCAATCAGGAACAACAAGGCATACCTTTTGATCAGCGTGTTCAGAAAGGTCGTAAGGACAGTTACACCGATACTAGCGCTGCTATTCCGGCATTTGAGGGAGATACACTCCTGGAAAGGTCAAGGTTATGGCTTATCAGTGTGACATGAAGCCGAACGTAACGTTGTCAGTATCTACATTTTGAGCACATGTCCTCCTGCTGTACAGAGGGCTCTCCATGTGATGAATGTGGATACCAACTCTGTGAGTGGAGCCCCAATGTTCTGCTGCCCAGGTGTGTCTTAATTGTCATGACTATGATTATGACTCTTGACTGTCGCCAGATTGCAGGGTTTATAAGGAGGAAAAGAAGATACAGCAGTATAAGTCCCTTGATCGTTTTTCCCACACTGAGGCTCGTCCCTCCCTGTGGTTCCCTCTCTCTCCCTACTGACTGCTGCTCCCTCTCCCCAGCTGGAAAAGTGTCCCCCTTCTTTGGTATCCACTGGTTGGGGGCTGCCTCCCAGTGGGGGCTGCCTCCCGAGAGCCCTCCCCTGGTGTCTCCCAGGCCAGAGGCCTGCTGCCACAACTTGGCTGTGGGACCCACAGTCCGTGTGCCACAAGATCGTCTGCTCTCTCTCAGTTCTGGATCTTGCAGAAGCCTGCTCTCTCTGTGCTCTGACCACCTCGACCTATGAAAAAAGAAGAATAAGAATAAGAAGAAATGCAAGTCCCAGGACAAGAGTACTCTGGTGCCCTCAGAGGTGCCGCCTCCCTCCTGACAACCTGAGACTAACCTGTTATTGATAGATGTCATCCCATCCTTGTCTTGTTGGTGGAGGATGAGAACTCAGTGACATGAGTGGCTGCAGCCCGCTCACCTCCCATTTGGATCCCTGTTCCATGCTCATTCAATGGTACTGTAATGGATACTACTGTCACTTCCCGGCGTTGCAATCCCTTATTTCCTTTTACTCGGCAGCTGTGTCATTCTCCAGGAATATTATTTTACTGATTCTCACTCAATCACCCTTAGCGAGTTACGTGCAGTTTGTCGGAACCACGCCATACAGATGGATCTACATCCTCACATGCCACTTACACCTGCTGTCCTTACTGCCCTCATTCACCAACTCTTCCATCCCTCCCCCTTCTTGGAAGATTTTAATACCCATCACCCTTTGTGGTGCAGTGCTTTCTCATTTAGTTGGCGATGCCTATTTGACCAATTTCTTGTAGACCATGACCTGTGTCTTCTTAATGATGCTTCCATTACTCATTTTAGAGCCACTTATGGCACTTTCTCTGTCATTGATCTTTCGCTCACTTCCACTCCCCTTCTTCCTTCCTTACACTGGTCACCACACGATTACCTCTGTGATAGTGACCACTTCCCATTGATTCTTTTGTTCCCTTTTCACCTCCAATCCGCCAGGTTACCCCACTAGGCTTTCCATCATACTCATTGGCCTCTATATACCTCCCAGGTCGTGTTTCCAACTTTGTCATGTTTTATTGACGAAATCATTTGTGATCTGTCTGGTGAGGTAATTTGCGCTGCAAGTACTGCCATTCAATGCTCAATGGGACCCATGGTGGACAACAGCATTGCCTCCGTCATCCGTGATCACCGTCCCACGTTGCAAACACGTAAGTGGCACTCACGCCCTACCGGTCTTGTTACCTTTAAAAGTCTTCTCGCCAAAGCGTCTTACTTAATCATACGGAGCAAATGGGTGTGTTAGGAATGCTCTGTCGCTATGTCATGGGTGTGGGCTACACTTCACACCCTCCAAGGTTGTCAGCGCCAGTCTTCCATTCCAGGCCTTGCCCTTCCAGGTACGCTTTGTACTGATATATCAGTTCTTGCGCAACACCTTGTAGCCCATTTTGTGATGGCATCAGCGTCAGCCTCCTATCCAGCTGCCTTCCTCCTCTGGAAACAGCGAGCTGAAGCTTCCCACTTACGTTTTAACCCTTGCCAGGCAGATCCTACAATTAACCTTTTACAGAATGCAAACTCCTCCTGGCCCTTTCTTCTGCTCACAAAACACCCAGTGGCCCTAATTCTATCCATATCTGGTTGCTTGAACACCTCAATCTTCCACAACAACAGTATCTCCTGCAGGTATTTAACCATATTTCGCTCCAAGGCATTCTCCCCTGTGAATAGGGACGCAGTATTGTCGTTCCTGCCCTTACGCTTGCCAAGGATCCATCATCACTTTGTAGCTACTGGTCAGTTAGTCTCACCATTGTCATCGTCAAGTTATTTGAACAGCTGGTGGTTTGTCGGCTCAGTTGGGTCCTCGAATCTCAGAATCGTTTATCTCCTTACCATTGTGGCTTTCAGGAGGGACAGTCTCCTATCCTTCAAACATGCTTCGATTGGAAAATATAGTTTGGCAAGTCTTTTCTCAGCACCGCCATCTTGTTGTAGATTTCTTCTATCTTCGTAAGGTCTACGACACAGCTTGGCGCCATCATACTCTACTTACACTCCATGAGTATGGTATTTGGGGCCACCCTCCCGACTTTTATTCGCCACTTGCTGTCCTATTGGCCGTTCAGAGTTTTGGTTGGCACTGTTCTCAGCTCTCTGTAGACCCAGGAGAATGGCATTCCACAGGGTTCCATATTAAGTGTCGTTCGTTTCTCATCAATATTAATGGACATGTGGCTTCTACCGGCCCATTAGTCACTTCTGCTCTGTATGTTGATGATTTTTGCATTTGAGCTAGCTTCCTCTCGGTTGTCTTTGTGGAGCAACAGCTCCGGGGTACGATACAGTGTGCTTCTGCATGCACACTCTCACATGGTTTTCAGTTCTCTCCCCTGAAGTCGAGGGTGGTGCATTCCTGTCGCTGCACTACAGGCCATCGTGATTTGGAACTACCGCAACACGTAATACCTGACCATGGTCCCCCATTTCTGTTTCTTTAGTATTTTTGACAACGAGCTTACTTGGTACCACCATATCCACCTTCTGAAGGTTGGCTGTTATAAACTCAATGTCCGTCAGTTTATAGATCAGCTGCCTTCCCATGCTGTTCCTCTTGAACCCAGTTCACATATATTGTATCCATTTAGCCACCAGTGCCTTTCGCACTAGCCCTCTCCATAGTCTTCTGGTTGATGCTGGGATCCCGCCCCTTTTGGTTTGGTGGTCTCAGCTCCTGGTTTCATATGCCATCACTATCCGCTCTTCCCCTGCTCACCCCTTCTATTCTATTCTTTTTGCAGCTTTGGCATGTCGCCCCCCCCCTCCTCCCCCCTCCTCAGGTGGGTTTACTGGTTGGGCTGTGTGTCGCTTCTTTCCATCACTATTTCAATCTCTCCTCCTTGTCCTCTTCCTCACGTTCTCTCCTGACCACCCCCACTTGGTTAGTTCCTTGGTCTCAGATTTTGATGGATCTCTTCTGGTGTCTGAAAGCCACCATTGTTCCATTGTTTATTCCGCCTCCTCTTACAGGAGTTTCAGGATACTATTGTTTTTATATCAGTGGCTCTAAATACTCCAATCATGTGGGAAATGTCTTCGTTTTGTGTTGTCATAGAACACCATCTCATGCCTTCCACGTGTGGGGTGTTTACCATGGAACTGATGGCCCTCTATGAGGCCTTCTGCTTTGTTAAGTGGTACTCCATCACTTGAGTTTTGTTATGTATGGAGTCAATGAGTGGCCTTCAGGCTATCACTCAGTGCTACTCCCACCAATCCTTGGTATCTGTCATCCACGACCACCTCTCTGTTCTTGGCGATGCTGCTTGTTTAGTTGATTTCGTTTTGGTTCCCAGCCACATGGTTATCAAGGGTAATGAACTTGCCAACCACCTTCGCCCGTTCTCCATGACCCCTCTGGGGGCGGATTTGCGGCCTTACGTCAAATCCCTTTTTGCTCAATCATGGGTTGACTTTTGGGGGGCTGTCCCATTGTCGAATAAACTTCATGCAGTCAAGGAGACTCCCACCACGTGGCATTCTTCCCTCTACATATCCTACCTCTACCGCCTTTGCATCGGCCATACTAGTTGGACCCATGGTTTTTTACTTGGCAGTGATCCACCTCTCCCTTTGTAGTTGCAGGGCCTCCTCACAGTGACCCATATTTTGCTGGACTGCCCCCGCCTTTTGACCCTTCACGTTAAATACGCCTTCCCATCTTTCTTGTCCCAGGTATTAACAGACGACTCTCGTATGGTTACATCTGTCCTCAGTTTTCTTTCTGAAAGTGGTTTGTTCTCCCAGGTTTAAGTACCTAAATTTCCCTCTGGAATTGGAGTCCCTCAGTTGGCGTTGGAATTAGTTATGGAGGCCTTAGCCTTACCTCCACACCAGCCAGGTTCTGCCCCCCTTTTCCCTACGTTTTGTCTGGTCTTTTGTGCCCTTTTGTTTCCTCTTTTTTTCTTGTATCTTTTTCCCCTGGTGTTGTCCCTGTTGCGTAGTGATCATGGTATGGTGTGGGGACTGGGAATGATCAGTGAGGGTGCTGGTGCCCCAATGTGCGAAGTGTTTCTGGGGTGCACCTGCTCTCGCCATTCTCCCCACCCACCCCCACCTCCTCCTGTTCCTTACTCTTCGTGCTACTGTGACGTTCCTTTTGCCTTTTTGTTTTCCCTTCCCCTTGACTGGATTTTGCTGTTCGTGTTGTTCCTCCCTTAGTTTCTGCCAGCTTGGATGATGGGGCTGATGACCTCGCTGTTCGGTCTCATCCCCCCAATCAACGAACCAACCAGCCATTTCAGAGATGAAAGGTTAATTTTGGCAGACAATCACAAAAGCTAAACGAATGCTAAGTCCCACAACCTCCTCCAGTGACATCTTACAATGAACTGCTGCTGATGTGCCTCGAAAATGTGTATATAGATACGCCTTTCCCACCAGATTAGGGGATGTGAGGTAACTGAAATGAAGTACAAATATTTAATTCATAGTAGAAGAAAGCTGGCCAGTGACAAGCATTTTTAGTACAGGGTGATTAATTATAAAGTTAAACTTTCAAACCTCTGTAGAAATAACACCACTGGTAAAATGATATCAAATTGCAACGGAATATTATCGGAGAAAGGGGAAAATGTGTGGCAGAAGAAAAATGAATAGTTACAAAATGTAGCAATAGATAGCGCTGTAAGCATCATAACTTAATAGTGGTCGACTACAAGTGTCAAATGAATCATACAACAATGCCTAAGGTGCACATTTGACGTTAAACAAACTGTACCATTCAGTGTGAATGGGTGTACAGGTGTGATACTGTTAGTTATGTAAGCCCATCCACCACGGCAAGGTCATATCACATCGGATGGGAAAAGTCGGTTTTTAATTGTAGTAAGTCCAAAAAACGCATAAAAAGCATCAATCAAAATCAAATCGGATTATTAATTTCCGTGTGACTGGCGCAAAACATGTTCAATATGCTGTCCACCGTTTTCTGTCACAAGTTGAAATCGAGAAGCAGCATGTTCCACAGCTGATCGATGTGTTTCCGGGGTCACCTTCAGAAAGTGTTGCGCAATGCGTGCCTTCAATGCAGATAAGTTCGCAATCGGAACATTGAACACAACATCTTTCAGATAGCTCCACAGCCAGAAGTCGCACGGATTAAGATCGAGTGATCGGGGCGGCCAGGCTGTAGGGAAATGGCGGCTGATAATTCTAGCATTTCCGAAACGGCACTTCAGCAGCTGTTTAACTGGATTTGCAATGTGCGGAGGTGCGCCATCTTGCGTAAAAGTGATTCCGTCGACAGATCCACGCTGTTGAAGAGCTGGAATTATGTGGTTGCGCAAAACACACTAATAGCGCTTACCAGTGACGGTGTAGGTAACAGGACCGGAAGCACCTGTCTCTTCGAAAAACTGTGGCCCTATGATAAATGATGCAGAGCCCGCACCACACACTGACCTTTTCGGGATGATGTGGTACTGGTCGATCTGCGTGTGGGTTTTCCGTTCTCCAATTTCGACAATTCTGTGTATTGACATATCCTGTCAGATGGAAGTGGGCTTCGCCTATCCACGGCCAATCATTATCCACTTCCATGCGAGGACTAAACTCTAAATCAAAGGTCTCTCTTGCTGGCAGGTCAACAGGAAGCAACTCGTGCACATAGGTAATTTTGAATGGATAGCAAAGAAGGATGTTTCGTAGGATTTTACGCACCGTGCTCATGAGTATGTCCAATTTTGGGACAATTCTCCGTGCACTACACGTTTGCACACCGCTACTCGTCTCCTCCTGCATTGCTGTGGCCACTGCTTTCACTGACGTCGAATCAATTTGTTTCCTCACTCTACCAGGCTGCACACCAAAAGAACCCGTCTCTTCGAATTTCCGAATCATTTTCTCCAGATCCATGGCAGTCATCGGACCAACGCCTTTTTCCAAACCCTTCAGTGTCCGGATCTTCTGCAGAGAGTCGTGTTCACGGTTATCATTCTTGTAATACAGCTTTCCAAGCAGAGCGCGATCCTCCATTGAGACAGTCATGGCGAACGTATCAGACACGAAAGGAGGAAAAGCTGCGTACGCGGCATGTTTATACCAACTTCAATGGATCGTGCGCATGACAGGGGGTTTCATTTACGTAGTCTGACACATACAGCGCCATCTATTGATCAATATTCACACTATTTTTTTTCTTCTGCCACATGTTTTCCCCTTTCTCCGATAATATTCCGTTGCAATTTGACGTCATTCTGACCAATGGTGTTATTTCCACAGCGTTTTGAAAGTTTAACTTTAACTGTAATCACCCTGTACTTCTAACACGAGATAGATTGTCACTTGCAAATTAAAGCAGTTGGGATGTGTATAAATGTCATAGCAACAATACATGAGTCATCTATACTGTTCACAAATCCTTCTGCCGTCTTCGCAAAATGAAATAAATGTAATTTTTACGAAATTTAAAACAACTGTAAAATGTTGTGTAAAGTGTCCCATTTTAAAACATTTGTTGTACTGATTCCATAACTGGTCTTACGTTTCGCGTTACAGCCTTATTTCCAAAGTTATGGATAATAAAATATTGAGATTAATATGGCTAGTTATTTCATTAATATTAATTTACCTAACGTGTTTGTGAGCTAGCTGTCCGAGTGGTTATAATTAAAGTGCACCTACTCACAGAGGTCCATTGTGGGCTGTAATTATCGTATGGTGTAGCGATACTTAGTAGATATTCTAACCATTAATGCGGAACCTATTTTCGCTGGAAAAACATTAGTTCCAATTTTGGCCACTTGGTGCAAATCTGGCGCTGTGAATGCAAGAAAGAGAGACAGAAATGTTTGCATATGTAATGTATTAGGAACAGAACGTGGGTAGAAAAGGTCAAACATGTGAGAAAGACATAATATTGATTTCATTATTAACACAATTTGTTCAATGTGAGCACCGGAGACGTCGACGATATCCTCGATCCGTAAAACTACGTGGTGAGTAGTTGCCTGTAGCAGTTCCAGGGGGATCTGAGCACCGTGTTTCTGTATACTGGCCTTCATATCAGGTAGAGGCCGAACGTGTTCTTCAGGTATCCCCAGAGCCAAAAGTCACATGGATTCAGATCAGGTGATCTTACAGGCCATGCATGTGGGAAACCTTTGGAGATAAAACGTTCGTGGAAGGTTGGATTAAGGAGATCTTTGACTGGGCGAGCGACATGAGCTGGTGCCCCATCTTGCACGAAAACAGTGATTCCACACAGCGCGCTCTTTCAAAGCAGGAATCGCATACGGTATAAAGAGGTTCCGATAACATGCACAGTACACCTGACAGGTCCTCTGCGTGTATTCTTTTCAAGGAAGAATGGACCGAGAATATAGATGCTTGTGAATCCACACCACACCGGTCACATACGGCAATTGCAGTGGCTCTTTGTGCACAACATGCGGTTTAACAGCACCCAAAATTCGGTAGTTCTGTGTATTCACTGCACACTACAGTGTAAAATGTGTCTAGTCACTCCTTAGACTATTGCCCAGCTACATGTCATGAGCTTCGATCCGTACCAGAAACCGAAGAGCAAATTCAGAACGTTGGCGTGCATCATGAAGTTTCAGTTGCTGCGCCACCTGGGTCTTGTACAGGTACCTGTGTAAAACAGACCGTAAAACGTCCCGTACTGTTGACCATGGGATGGACAGTTCTCGTGACTCTGTACTAGCACTACCCAGGGCAAGTGCTGCGTGGTCATTTACAGCAACAGCAACCTCGTCAGCAGATTCCACTTGGACAGGACTGCATTCTGTTTCAGGTGCTGACCCGTGCTTCCGAATTTCATTATCATCTTTAAACCGTTAAATGACATACAGCCTTTCCTCAGACCTTTCAAACGGAGATACTCTCTCAATGCAATGCTGTAATTGCTGCCGTTCACGTAAAGCAGTTTCAGAAACAGCACACGGTCTCTATTCCCGATAGCTGTACTGTTCACTCACGTTACGGCTTGTCAGATGATAGCCTGAATCTCATACCATCATACAGTGTACAGCATCAGATTTGCACCAGGTGGCCAGAATTGGAGGTAATTTGTTTTCCAGCGTAAATCGGTGCCCCATTAACGCACGAGCATATCGACCAAGTTTCATTGCCATGCTATAATTACAACCCACACTGGACCTCCGTGAGTAGCTGCACTTTCATGATAATCATCCGGTAGATGTAAAACTTTATCTTTTGTCCTCTAACATTAGTTGAATGACCTATATATTTGTAAACATCTTTTAACTGGATTTTGATATTGCACTGTGGATTACTTTGTCCATAAGTGATACAGTTTTGCAATTCGCCAGGAGAGTATGTCCCACTGAATCTTGTTATCCTATCATGATCCTCAGTTGATGGTAACAACATATGGAGTAATGGGTTTATCTGCTTACAGCATTTCGAAATACAGAGGTCTTACGGAGATCTGAAAATACAATTTCATAAGGTTTGTCTGATATGTACGAAATCGACAGATATCTGAAAATACATTCTCAGAAGATTTATTAGGTATCTACGGAATCAGCAGTCAGCAATGTTGTGTGGATTTGAGAAACATGTCTTGTGTATAACAGATTTAGAATGTGCGCAGTATCAAATCAGGTTAAGGTAGTCTGCTGCAAAATGTTGCGATCGACTTTTGTCCCATAATAGATAATCGATAACTTAAATTATAACTCAATACCGAAAGTAAACCTACGTACTATTTATTGGGTACCCATGTTATTGTGGCTAACCCTTGTAAAAAGACGTAAACGTCGCACATGTTTGGTCGGTAACACCAATTACTCATTAATTTTCAATATTTGTTGTCTTTTACGAGTTAACGAACAACGAAGAGAGAACATTTCTGTTCGCTCCTCTACGCTGTTTAGCATTTCTGCCTTCCTGATGAATGTGATTTGGGACTGTATTTTCATAGGAGGAAAGTTTTTCCTCGCGCAAGACTCTTTGAAGTGTGCACAACAATATATAAAAGCATAGTTAATTACGACACGTTCGAGACACAGTGACAAACTTCAAGGCGATGGTTGGTTCTTTTCTCATTATCAAGTCCTAAAGACACAATCTGAAATATCTAGATTCTTCCAGGTCGACTCCTATGCCCCACGAAAAAATTGCATTCCACACATGTATGGAATACGGTTTTGCTAAACTGTCTCATTTCCGGTGGTTTTTCATGCACGTATAAAACTCGACGTAGCAGCACATTAACGGAATAACAGGGCACGTAGTAGTCGGAGTGTAATTAGCCGAATGTTGGAGATAAGACAGGAAAGTTCATTATTTGAAGTGATGGTGCAGGATTTATTCTGGAGCTTTCAAATCCCTTACATTGGGTACAACTGTGTTTGATTACGCTCGTAGAACATTCTCTGCTGATTTGAGTCGCTCCTGTAGCATTGGAGTGGGAGTAGGAGAAGTTTTAAATTTTATTATTTATAATTTACGTCCTACATATTGGTGTCCAAAATTAAAGCAACAAACCACTATTTCACGGTCCTGTGATTAATTCATTATATAATCATACAGACTGTCGAGAGATGTCCGCACGATCGTGTCCTGCACGGAAGATGGCATGATGGTCAACGGACAACCACGCCAACGATTACCTCAGGGCACCTATCGAACGGGATATTGTTTGCCGGGTCGTCCCTTATTCACAATCGCTGTGTACACAGTCACAGACTGTGCAGTATGGCACAGAGAAGACGCCTATCAGGCTCTCTTCAATGGAGGGCCATGCGAAGAATGGAAGCAGGACAGTCGCAAAGTGATGTGGCCCGATGGCTTAGTGTGAATCGTTCTGTTTTTCGGATGTGGCGACAATTCAGAGAGATCTTAACTGTATCCCGAAGAACAGGGCGGGGTCGACCACACGTAACATCAGAAAAAGAGATCTGTTACTTGGCTGTAAGGGCACGACGGTACCGTGTTAGTACTGCACGGCAACTGGCATCTGACCTCGCAGCATCCACTGAACGTGTTGTAGCGAGGCAAACGTTGTACAGAAGGCGTCGATAGAGTGGCCTTTATTGTCAGAGATCTGCTGTAAATGTACCTCTGACGCATCTCCACAAAAGGGAACGTCTAGAGAGGAGCTGTCAACATGTCACCTGGACGGTCGAAAAGTGGGCCAATGTTCTTCTCACAGATGAGTTCCGATTTGGTCTTGGTCTGGACAGTGATTCTCGACCCATGGAACACGATTTCGGGACCCAACCATTGTGGAAAAAGACTGATATCGAGGATGGACCCCTGATGGTGTGGGCAGGGATTATGTTGACCACTCTGACACCTCTTCACGAAATTGTACGGTTAAATCGGCAAGGCTTAACTTCTGTCTGGTATTGTGATGAGAGATTTGGAGCTCATGTGCAGTTCTTACGAGTGCTGTGGACCCAGACTTCGCATTGCTGGATGATAGTGCACGACCTCGTAGAGCGCGCGTGGTTGATGTTTTCCTGGAAGCGGAAGATATTGCGCACACGACGTAACCTGCTCGCTCTCTCGATTTGAATCATATAGAGCACGTCAAAAAATCAAATGGCTCTAAGCACTATGAGACTTAACATCAGAGGTCATCAGTCCCCTAGACTTAGAACTACTTAAACCTAACTAACCTAAGGACATCACACACGTCCATGCCCGAGGCAGAATTCGAACATGCAACCGTAGCAGCAGCGCGGTTCCGGATTGAAGCGCTTAGAACCGCTCGGCCACAGTGGCTGGTAGAGCACGTCAGAGATGCACTAAGGACACGGGTTGCATCACGTCAGCATCTACCAACAGCTCTCCAAGACTTGCGAGCAGCGTAGCAGAAAGAATGGGCGCTATTGCCTCAGCATGACATTGATGACATCATTTACAGATGCCCTGTCGTCGTCAGACCTGTATTGCTGCCAGAGGTGGTCACACCCCATACTGAGCGCATTAACCAGTTGTCGTAATGTGTATGTGTGTGTGTGTGTGTGTGTGTGTGTGTGTGTAAATCCGTTAAGTTGCAAAAAAAGAACAACATTTTTGTCTATCGTTATGCATGTTCCAGTTGTTTACGTTCTGTATTCTTTATGTTGTTTCTACTTTACTATCACCTGATTATACTGTTTTGTGGCAAAATAAACGCAACATTGCAAAATTTCGGTTTGTTGCTTTAATGTTGGACACCAGTGTAAATACAGGGTTCAAGTTTAGAAGAAGGAAGTCAATGGTAATAAACAAGCAGATATAATGTACGATGAGCGTATTTATAAATGACAAAATTGTAGTACTGATGTGGTGCATGCAAGGCTTAGTGATCGAAAAGTTAAGTAAAGAAAATGCAAAAAACCTTAATGCCGCTTTACTGCAAGGTGTATATGAAGGACGTGGTTATCTTATTACATAAACAAACATACCACAAGTAGTTTCCTTTGTTTGACTCTTTGCATGAAGACTATTTGTCTGTAAAAGTACCATTGTAACCAGCGGAGGTCTTCTTCTCTACGTTATCAGATTCACACAATGCACTACTTGAGAGCCAGCCGCTGTGGCCGTGGGGTTCTAGGCGCTTCAGTTCGGAACCCCGTGACTGCTACGCTCGCAGATTCGAATCCTGCCTCGGGCATGGATGTGTGTGATGTGCTTAGGTTATTTAGGTTTAAGTAGTTCTAAGTTCTAAGGGACTGATGACCTAAGATGTTAAGTCCCATAGTGCTCAGAGCCATTTGAACCATTTTGAACCACTACTTGAGAAATCAGAAACTGGGCGTGATGATCATCACATTACGCGGGCAACCGTGTGATTGTGTAGTGAAAGATCTTCTGATCGTTCCTCGCCATCCTGCTGCTTCTTGAACACGCAATACAAACATTTCTAGCGACAGGATATGTGAACAGCACAAAATGTAAACGCCACAAAGCTGTAACCATACAACAGATTTTTTTCTTTCTTTATTTTTTCGTCTGTAGCACAAAATCTGTATGCTAGAACAAGTCTTCAGTGGAAGTGGCGTCGATCAACAAAGCGCTTTGCGAATTCCACAATATTTCGTACTTATCACATTTGACGTACCAGGAGCTATACGGCGAAGAGTTTCATAAACGGAACAGATCGCTGAAAGGGATGCGGGCTAATTCGTACAGATCTTGTCGACGAATGAAGCGTTGTTTATTTACGATGTGCAGAATGTCTACACCTGTCCTTTCTATTCTTATTTCAGTCTTTTTATAATACATTTTGTTGCATTCCAGATGATTTTGAGCAAATGTGGGTACAGTTTTCTGTGGTTTTTAACTTACGGGGGTTTCCTCAGTCTAGCTGAGCCTAATCTTCATTTCTTGCCCACGTAATATGAACGACATTATTTACAGATGATCGTGGTTAGAGTGCCTTAAAGCATTAGTCAAATTACAGAGCTTAAGGATCCTAAACTAATGATTTGACTCGAGGAAAATGAATATTCCTGGCGGTACGAGGGCTTAAAAGTGCATTTCGTGTGTGGCACAAATTCATAAACTGCTTATGTTTGTGGTACTATCTTTAAAAGAAAGAAAAAATGGTGTGCGATGTGTACACGATGTTTACCACTGTTTGCAATTCATGGATAGATGTCGGCGATGGAACATTGCTTGTTACAGGAACATGCACAATTGTACACTGCGAAGAATGTTGTGAGGGGGAGTAATCGTAGAGCAGCAATTACACTCCTATCAGCAAATTGTGCAAGAAATAATGTTGAGTCTAATGTCTAGCTATGCCAGTGGACTATCCAGTGCAGTAGTAGATTGCCGGACATCCTACGTTTTTATTGTTATCTGATAAGGCCTCTCAGGGGTGTAGTTTCCAGCTTAGGCAATAGCAATATGTGAGCTGATGAAAATCCAAAACCCACACTCGTCTCAGATCAGCAGCAACAATTCCTTATCAGTTTTTGGGGTGGATCTGCTATGTGTTTGCTGACATCCAGTTTTGGATGCTCGTTACCTAGCGTTTATTCGAGACGTGCCTTCTCTTGTAGTCTGCGAGAAGTCGTGGCTCTAGTACGACGGAGCGCCACCCGACTGCGATATTAACGCCACTAGAACATGAATCGGATGGGACGTTCGTGTCACACGGCCAGCGCGTTGTCCTAGTCTCACTCCTAGGGATTTTTTTTTCTTGTTCTTTTGCTGCAGAGTTGCACGAAGTAAGTGTATCAAATCCCAATAACAACAGTAAGTCCTCAGAAAATCCTAGTTGCGTGTCACATTATTCAATAAAGACGTTTATATCCGAGAGAAGATGGGGAAAGTTTTATGAAGTTAAGGTTTGTTACTTTGAAAAATTGCTTTAAGTCTAGCTTACATTTATCTATATTATATTGATCTCCTTAAATTCTCAAACTGTCTTGCTAATTTAGCCGCGCGGGGTAGCCGTGCGGTCTAAGGCGCCTTGCCACGGCTCGTGCGGCTACCCCCGTCGGAGGTTCGAGTCCTCCTTCGGGCATGGGTGTGTGTGGTGTCCTTAGCGTAAGTCAGTTTAAGTTAGATGATGTAGTGTGTAAGCCTATGGACCGATGACCTTAGCAGTTTGGTCCCATAGGAACTTACCGCAAATTTGCAAATTGCGAATTTAATAAACAAGACACTTTGCTGTCAGTCAGTAACGTTGTAGTTGCAGCATTTAATTTGAAACTACGCTGTTCAGCAACTGTCACCACAGTTCATCTTGGTACACATGAACACACAGACAAGCTGCTTATAACTCACTCAATTATAGAACCAATAGTGACGCACTTGTTGACATTAACATGCATAAAAGTAAAAACAGTAAAAAGCCAACTGAGAGAACTGCAAAAAGAAACCCACTGCATGCATATTGTTCATTGGTAAATTTTAGAGAAAAGAGCCCGTACCTTCAGACCACACGATATCACTATTGCTTCCAGACCACGTAATAAACACCACACCTTCAGACATATCATACAGACACCGAGTGATCAATTCATAAATACACGCAGTGATGCATATACAAAATCGTCAGTGGTCCATATGAAAATAGGTATATAGGCCAAACTGGGAGATATTTTCATAAACACTATCTTAAACACATCAGTGCATGCCAAAAGCAATTACTCCAAATAAACAATGACAATCCACTGTAATGACACTAAACAACCGCTCAGAGATATATAAAATGATAAAAATTACATTGAATGGACCGTTGTTATCAAATGTATTTATAGGAGGAACTTCTAATCTTCGTGACTGCCGCAAAATATGGAAATAATTTGCTGAAAACAAGGAATAATGATTAATGTAGTTCGCAAAACAACAAAATCTCGACATTAGAATGCTTGTTTCAGTAATAACATAAACACCTGTGTATTTCTTGAGATTTTTTTTTAAAAATTAAATTTCTTTTAACATTTGTAATATTTTCTCGTGATTTCCGTAAGAAAACGTCCATTCCGTACTAAAAGTTGTCTCAACGTTATTTAAGTATGTCTGTAAAACTTCGATATTTATAAGTACAATAATCTTAGACTTCAGTCGATGTTACCATTTTTGTTTAGCATTATGTGCTAGAAATTGTAATGCATATTCGCTCCACACGTAATCAATATGTTACTTTTATGACTATATGCTACGTAAGATGATAAAAGCTGTATCCCACAGTAATTATCTTGCCACAACTTTGCCACTGAAGTTTACTGACATCCATAACAAGTAAAACAAAAAGCCGGCCAGAGTGGCCGAGTGGTCCTAGACGCTACAATCTGGAACCGTGCACCCGCTACGGTCGCAGGTTCGAATCCTGCCTCGGGCATGGATGTGTGTGATGTCCTTAGGTTAGTTAGGTTTAAGTAGTTCTAGGGGACTGATGACCTCAGAAGTCAAGTCCCTTAGTGCTCAGAGCCATTTGAACCCTTTTAAAACAAAAACATAACAATTTTGCCGCATATAATTAAGAAAAATAATGTATAGCTAATAAATTTATGAAACCTTATAAAATTTTAAGTTGTCGCGTAATATACAAGTTTCTAAAGTCAATGAAAACCTAAAATTCGTTTCCGATCACCTACTGTAAATTACATACTTTGATTACGGTGTACCTAGACAAGTAAACTAATTAATGGACTCGCATTCGGGAGGACGACGGTTCAATCCCGCGTCCGGCCATCCTGATTGAGGTTTTCCGTGATTTCCCTAAATCGCTCCAGGTAAATGCCGGGATGGTTCCTCTGAAAAGGCACGGCCGACTTCCTTCCCCATCCTTCCCTACTCCGATGAGACCGATGACCTCGCTGTCTGGTCTCCTTCCCAACAACAACAACAACAACAACAACAATAATTAATGGATGAGTGTAAGTTTCCCAATGGTGACGCGTATAAACGTATCCAGAATTATTGTTTAAACAGTTACTGACAGTTCAGTCGATTGAATCATGAAAGTCTTTCGTCTCGGTTATGTTCCTTTCAGTGACGAGTAGGTAGCTATCGTAACTTTTAGCATCGGTCGGCGGGCGCTCACGTATAGCAAACACGCTGCGACTAAAGGAACAAAGGAAGCAGCAGACACTTCCCGCAGTGCGGGCGCCACGCCCGGGGATGCGACGGGCCCGGCGCGCCGTTTCCCGGCCGCCGCCTCGGGGGCGAAGACCGATGAAGAGGCGGCGCGCGGCTTGCGGCTTTTCATCTGCCGTATTGTTCTGCGCCTCGCCGCACAAGCACGCCTCATTAAGCCGGGTTCGACGCCCGCCACCGCCACCGACTGCGACTCCTGTGCCTTGCCGGCGGATTTGTGCTCGTCACACTATCATTTCCATTCCCCTTATCTATCTTGTACAACTGCTCCCGACTGCCGCTGACACTTGTGTAACAGGACGTTGTTGCGAGGCTTCGCCTCTCGTTCCTGTCCCAAAAGAGATCGTAACTGCGTAAAGGCATTTATGTCGACGATGTGGATAACCTACTCACCGTCACTCTGTCATTTAGTTTTTTCTCCTTCACTTTTCTTCTCCCACCTCCCTTCTCTTTCCTTTTCCTGGTCTTTCCCCTCCCCTCTTGCCCGCTCTTCGCTGCTTTCCCCTCTCCTCTCTCTTTGCTGGTTTTCCTCTCCCCTCTTCCATGGTTTTCCCTCTCTCCACTTCCCCACTCTCTTCTGGTCTTTTTCTCTGCCTCGTGATGACTGGGTGTTGTGTGCTGTCCTTAGGTTAGTTAGGTTTAAGTATTTCTAAGTTCTAGGGGACTGATGACCGTAGCTGTTAAGTCCCATGGTGCTCAGAGCCATCTTCTGGTCTTTCCGCTACTCTTTTCCCCAGTCTTCTCTGGTCTTCCCCTCCACTCTCGTCTCTCTCCCCTCCTCCTCCTCCTCCTCCTCCTCCTCTGCTCTGCAATATTCTACCAGTTGCTAGTTCACTACAATTACCAGACTAAAAATACTACCAATGTTTCAGTTTCGCATTTCATTTGGATGTGCAAATGTACATTGGCTAATATCTTCCATTTCATTCTCCAGTCTACTGCGCACTGATTCATTATACGCTACAAAGAGGTGTTTGCATTTATGAAATGATAGATCGGTCCTTCAGGTTACTGTGGTACGGAAGATACTTCACTCAAAAATAGGAGGCCGTCCTGAAAAATGCCTCCCGAATTTTTTATGCGAACACTCTTCAATTTTTTTAAATGAAACGAAAATGATCAACATTATACATCATTATTCTTTATGTCTACATATTTATTTCTTGAAATTTTCACCCTGGCGATTAACAGATTTCTCCTAATGAAAGACCAGTCGGTTGATACCATCACTGTAGACTGTTTTGATTTTGTTGGCGGAGCCACAATGTCACCTCAGGTTGCACCGTTTCATCACTTTCAAAGTGAAGTTCTCGAAGGTGTTGGAAACGTATGAAAATCGGATGCGTCTAAGTCGAGACTTAATGGAGCACGATCGATGGCATTGAACCCAAGGCGTCGGATTGATGGAGATCCTGTGCGCGTTTGTTTCCTGGCATTGTCTTGCTGAAGGAGAGGATGCTCCGTGTTTGGACGAAGTCTTCGAATTCTAAACTCAATTCAGCACGCTGTTTCTCACCCGCCGACATAGTTACGTTAGACACTGTCATGTTACACGCTTCAATCCGGAGCCGTCTAGCGGCAGAGGATAGCAACTTGCGTCAGTGAAGTTGACTGAGTGACATGCGTGATATGTAATATTGACAATAGAATAAAAAATTCAGAGACATTGCTTTTCAGCACGCCTTCATATAAACAACACGACCATTGACACTGCCTTTGATTTTTCATCATAATAGAGAAGGTAGCACTCGATTACCTGAAGGTTTAGTATTTCCTCTCATGTTTTTTAGGCATATACTTTAGGTAAATAGAAAATTTGCAGAGGATCAACGCTTAGTGCACATACTGGCAGTTGACCATCGACATAAATAAATGTAATGTATTGCACTTAAATAGGCGGAAAGACTTATTACTGTATGATTACACGATTTCCGAGCAGTCATTGGAGGCAGCCATATTCATAAAATATCCAGGAGTGTGCGTACGGAGCGATATAAAGTGGAATGATAACATAAAACTAATTGTAGGTAAAGTAGATGCCAGACACTGATATTCATTGGAAGAATTCTTAGGAAAGGTCGTCCATCAATGATGGAGGAAGTAGCTTACGAACACTCGTTCCACAAATACTTGAATATTGGTCTTCAGTCTGGAATCAGTGCCAGACATAGAGGAAATTGAGAATATTTAAAGAAGAGCAGCATGTTTCGTTACAGGTTCACTTAGTAAGCGCGGAAGCGTCACGGAAATAGTTAGCTAACTCCAGTGGCGGACGCCACAAGAGAGGCGTCCTGCATCACAGTGTGATTAATGTCAAAATTCCGATAACATGCGTTCCTAGAAGAGTTCAAATGGCTCTGAGCACTATGGGACTCAACTGCTGAGGTCTTTAGTCCCATAGAACTTAGAACTACTTAAACCTAACTAACCTAAGGACATCACACACATCCATGCCCGAGGCAGGATTCGAACCTGCGATCGTAGCGGTCTTGCGGTTCCAGACTACAGCGCCTTTAACCGCACGGCCACTTCGGCCGGCCCTAGAAGAGTCAAACAACATATTACTTCCTCCTACATACGAAGGGCGTGCAGTAAGTAACGCTACTCTTTTTTTTTTGTCAGGTAGTTTCTATTGAAGAAATGCGGAATTCGTTGTGCGACATTGCAGAATATTACCGCTTCAGCTACTAGCGTTGGGTGAAGTTTCGGTAGGTAGCGGCGCTATATGTAGCCTTCAGAATGACGTCTGTAGCGGAGGAGCGTTTCAAACAGAGAGCTGTCACGTAATTTCTTTTCGGTGGAAAATCAAATCATGGCAGATATTCATGGGCGCTTGGAGAACGTCTACGGAAACATGGCATTGAAGAAAAGTACGGTGTGTCGTTGAGTGAGGCGTCTGTCATTATCGTAACGAGGTCGCTCGAACCTGTCCGATTTCCCACGTGCCTGTCGGCAGCGCGCATCTGTGACTCCTGCAATGTTGGAACGTGCGGACACTCTCAGTGAAGGTGATCTACGGATTTCTCTCTCTCTCTCACTCACTCACTCACTCACACACACACTCACACACACACACACACACACACACACACACACACACACACACACACACACACCTCGCTGGTGAGCTGGACGTCTCTGTTAGTAGTGCTGACACACTCGTCCGCCAGTTCGGGTACTCAAAGATGTGTGCTCATCGGGTTCCTCGCAGCCTTACAGAAGACCATAGAAGAGCAACGATCTGTGAGGAACTGCTTGTGCATTACTAGGCTGAGAGTGAAAATTTTTCTCGAACATCGTCACAGGCAATGAAACATGAGTTCATCACTTCGAACCAGAAACAGAACGGCAATCCATGGAGTGGCACCATACCAGCGCTCCTCTGAAGAAAAAGTTGTCTCACCATCAGACGGTAAAGTCAGGGTGACGATCTTCTGGACTCTGGAGGGTTTTTTTCTGTTTGAAGTCCTCCATCATGGTGCAATGATCAACTCTGAAGAAACATCAGTGTGTTCGTCGCCACAAGAATGCAAACGAACTTCTTCATTACAACGCAAGGCCTCACACAAGTCTGTGCGCCCGAGAAGAGCTCACGAAACTTCGCTGGACTGGTCTTCCTCATCCAGTCTACAGCTCGGATCTCGCACCTTCCTACTTCCATCTGTTTGGCCCAATGAAGGATACACTCCGCGGAAAGCAGTACGTTGATGATGGGGAAGTTATTATGCAGCAAGACATTGGCCCCGACGTCGGCCAGTACAGTGGTACCTACCGTCCGAGAATACGGACCCTCCCAGAAAGGTGAGGTAAGATTGTCACATTGAACGGAAATTATGTTGAAAAATAGAGTTTTGTAGCCAGAAGAGTGGGGAATAATGTGGTGTTTTAGAATCTTGGAAAAAAACCAATCTGCCCCAGAAGAAAAAAATATTGTATATTTCGACAGAAGACAGAGAGTTACCAACAATCTTCCCTCCCGTGAACCATTCGAGACGGACGAGAAAGAGGGGGGGGGGGGGCGATGAGCTACAGAGGATCGCAAAGTATCCTCCCTAGAAACGGTGACATGGCTTGTGGAGCACAGATATCGAGCCGGCCGCGGTGGTCGAGCGGTTCTAGGCGCTACAGTCTGGAACCGCGTGGCCGCTACGTCGCAGGTTCGAATCCTGCCTCGGGCATGGATGTGTGTGATGTCCTTAGGTTAGTTAGGTTTAAGTAGTTCTAAGTTCTAGGGGACTGATGACCTCAGCAGTTAAGTCCCATAGTGCTCAGAGCCATTTGAACCCATACACGAGATGCGAATCTTCCAACGCTACATCAGTGAACATATCCATTCAGATGTGTGTCACTCTGAACGTACAACCAACACTACCGCAAAAACAAACCCGAGAGAAAGCCTTGACTTATTGAACGAAAGTTTGATAGCGAAAAGTAAAGATCAGGTTCTGAGAGTGAATCGAATAAGTTTGTTTCCAAACAGGAAACACAACGTATTCTGTCGACATCTGCGCAGTTGTACTGGTGTGTTCAGTGCAATGCAGACAGATGGGGGTAATAAGCGAAATACAATTAATGTGTAACGAGCAACAGGAGACCACGGGTCTTATCCACTTCGGAAAGGTACTGTTGTTTACTAGGAAGCAGTAGGAAAAAAAACACGTCAAAAGCCGTTTTTTTTTGTCGAAATTATCATGTGTGTGAGAAGCACGTGTAAAGCATTTTTTTATTATAGTTATGTTCTTTACTTTTAAATTTTATCGAATGCGTGTATGAGTGCGACGGTCCCTTGACGTCTGTTTCAGTGTAGATGCGTTAGCATCGTTCGAATTCCTAGGAGAATCAATAATTTGCTGGTAGTGGGTTAGTGGACAGGAGACGCTTCATGGCAGCGTGCGATAAGTCAACAATTTAGGTCGGACGGAAAGCGCGTCCGGATGACCGAGGTGGTTACGGCAACTGTTATAGAGAAGCGGAGCATCTGGGTTCGAGTCCCGGTCCGGCACAAATTTTCAGCTTTCGGCATTGCATTACCGTAATGCCCTGTGCGGCTGGAAGTCACAAGTTCCCCACACTCTCTTTCCCTTTCCTTCCTCATCGTCTATTTCACATGTAAGAAATAATCTTCAAACTTAACTATTTCGTCATCTTTTCGCCCACTCCTGTTTTTCTGCGGTGTTGGCGTTGTTATATGGGTTGTGGCCATGCTAGTCACAGATGGCCACTTGATGCCTTTCCAGACGCCACCATTTCCCTGGGGACGGAATCTGTGTACACCATCTGCCTGCGTCTAGAATAAATCTCATGTACAAGTATGAGAACGTCTTCCAAATGTTTTGCGTAGAGTGTATCTGAGGCGGAACCTAGCTAACTGGATATGGAAAATCGCCCATCTCTCTTCGTTGATCCGCGAGGTGGATTTGACCCGGGGCAGTCTCGCTTCCCCGAATCCCGGGAGCTGTGCGTTAACCCCTCGGATATCCGGGCGGGATTAATCTCGTCTGCAGTGAAACTTCATTATTATTGAAGCTATGGATGTTTAACCATATTGCTACCAGTCTGTCGAAGCTTTCGGAAAACATCATATCTTTCTCCAAATGAATTTATTTGAATCCAGATCCAGCTATCCCGACCGTGATTCCTATATTACTGAAGTGAAATCTGAGTAGGTTTCAACTCTCTCTTTACCATTTTTCTTCGTATAGCAATTACATTGCCGAGCCTTTTATCAGAACAAAGGAATGAGCCATCAAAGTGCTCATCGTTCATAAAATATTTATGTCAAATATTTTTGTTCGTGAAAGTGCCAGAAATGAACTAATTCGAATGGCAAGCGAAGTATTTAAGGGCGGCTTCCAATGTCTCTCAAGCCGCGCCCTTCTGTTTACCTTGTATTCAAAATTAACGAGACGTAATTCACGTTTGCTGCTGAGGTCAGGCTTCATTTGCCAATATACGAAAGAATGACGTACCTGTATTAAAAAGGGGCAAGAAATAAAAAAGCCGCAAAAGACCCTGTTAGAAAAATGTAGGTATCTTTGAAGAAGCTCTAGTCTTCGATGGTGATCATTTTATACTGACATGTTAAAAGCTGTAGAATATTTTTAATTTTTTGTTTCCATTACTCAGTTCAAATGTGTGTGAAATCTTATGGGACTCAACTGCTAAGGTCATTAGTCCCTAAGCTTACACACTACTTAACCTAAATTATCCTAAGGACAAACACACACACCCATGCCCTAGGGAGGATTCGAACCTCCGCCGGGACCAGCCGCAGAGTCTATGACTGCAGCGATTACTCAGTCGAAAGTAAATTTCCTTAAGGGACAGTTTGCTGTTTATTAATATCTACCAATTAAATTATCAAGGTTCCTTACTATTGCTTTCTACTAATGTTTCACATTTGCGCAGTAATATCCAAGGCCTCTTGTATCATTTTACTTGCGTTAAGTGTGTTCAACACTTCCTGTGTTTTCGTTTATATCACTGTTTACTTTTGTAACTTGCTTAATTTACTTCCGAAATATCATAATCGTCACCTTTCTTTCTTCACTGCTTTTGTTAAAATTATGACAGTATTGTAGTTGTATTGTTTTACAGCTATTTAATTAATGGTTCTGTTAATTTTAACGTACAAATAGTGCAAAACTATACATCCTGTAGAAATGGAATGTATACTACATAGGCCATACGTCATTTATTTATGTGAGAAACCTGCTATATGCTGTCTTGCGGAGGTACTAAAACTTCACTAATGTTCACATGCAACTAATATTGAACTAAACTTGGCACTATTTACTATTGAATTCTTGTTAGCTATGTTAATACTCGCAATACACTTCGAAGGGGAGGGACTAAGATGTGGATCACCAGTTTTCATCAGTTTTTGCAAGGCGTTTTGTATTGAAAATAGACAAGTGTTTTGGTTATTTGCTAAAAACTATACGTAGGTTGTGAAAAAACCGTGATCAAAGCTGATGACAGAAGATCGTCTGAAAACAAACATTTTTTGTAAATATATTATTCGGTCGAAAGTTCATAATGTTAGGGTTATTAAAGTTTTGTGTTTTCATGTTGTAGTTTGGGTACCCTACATTCAAGGTATCTAGTAGGACGAGATCGACGGTCTTGTGGTCAAGATATTTGACTACCAATCTACTGGTCCAAATTCGATTCTTGGTCGTGGCCTTTTTTTTCATTGGGTAATTTTTTTCCGTTTATCTGATAGTATTCTGGTATTGGGAATACCCTTCTTTCCATTTCTTGAAGTAAATCTCTGGAGGTTTCAGTAATACTCAAGTAAGCTTATGTAATGTATTGATAGTTATTTTCTTCGTGATACATGACGCACTGCGATAGAACTTATGAAGATGATGATCACGAGACCTGCACCGTGAAAGTGCTACAAACGAAACTTACCTCTTTTGTCAACAGTGTGACGTTTATATTTTCTGACACTTAATTTTATCGCTCGACTTAAAAATCGGGCAACATCGCAGCAGAGGAGAGAATTACAAGATAGAATGGATGCTGTAAAAATTTATGCGTAGATCCATAACCATTTGTCCACTCGTGTCTTTCAAGGTATGTTTTTATACGCTTGGCACGGATCCAGATTGATATTTGTTAGATCTCATTTTAGCAAAGAAAATCAGATGCGTTTTCCGCGAACAGTGTACCAGAAAACATGTCAATGTGGCAAGATTTTGCTTCTGTGTTGCGCACGGCGCGAGAATCATTTTTGTTTTGGCTATTTCTATGATAAGTTTCAGCCCCACTGATTGTGAGAACGCTCGCGGATAGGCGATCAGTTAGGATTATGCAGTGGTTTGCTTTAGGAGTTATTTTTGTTGTGTATCAAGATGAGAATATCTGTCAGTAGATTATATACATTTATTTCATTAATAAATCACTCCTCCCGATGTTTTTCTTCAAGAAAGCAAAAAAAAAAAAAAAAAGTATTCCGAGTATCAGAATGTTATCAGTTATATTGAAGAAATATCGAATAAAAAAAAATTCAACCAAGAATCGAACACGGATCATCAGTTTCGTAGGCTAATGCCTTACCACTCGTCCGCCGACCCCGTTCTGCTAAACACGTACAATGCTGGGTATACAAGCTACAACATAAAAAACATAAAAACGTTAAAACTCAAACATTATTATCTTTGGCCCCCATATTATATATTTTTTTTAAATGTTGTTTTAGACGATCATGCGATGCATAGCATCTAAAATATGAATTTCCGTCATCAAGTAGGGAGTGTTTAGCAAAAATCTGAAACATGTAACTTTTGTGTTAGTAGAAGAGCCAACACCGTGTTACGAGTGGAGGCCGAAATGCACGCATTTTAGCTCACGCAGGCTGGCGT
This sequence comes from Schistocerca americana, assembly GCF_021461395.2. Taxonomy (NCBI): domain Eukaryota; kingdom Metazoa; phylum Arthropoda; class Insecta; order Orthoptera; family Acrididae; genus Schistocerca; species Schistocerca americana. The sequence goes on from NC_060130.1 coordinate 664,270,803, forward strand.
GAGAAGGAAAGAACTATACTGACGTGAGGTCTGGAACATGACAAGGAATGAGAATTCAGAAAGCGGACGTAACTAGTTTGATACTTAACTTTAGTCCATTAATGATGAACGTCGCTCTTGACGGTACACGATTCGCAATATTATCTGTTCAGAATATATTCTTGAAGATAGTAATTATAGTAACTGAATATAGCGCCTTACTAGGTCGTAGCAAATGCCGTAGCTGAAGGCTGTGCTAAACTGTCGTCTCTGCAAATGAGAGCGTATGTAGACAGTGATCATCGCTAACAAAGTCGGCTGTACAACTGGGGCGAGTGCTAGGGAGTCTCTCTAGACTAGACCTGCCGTGTGGCGGTGCTCGATCTGCAATCACTGATAGTGGCGACACGCGGGTCCGACGTATACTAACGGACCGCGGCCGATTTAGAGGCTACCACCTAGCAAGTGTGGTGTCTTGCGGTGACACTACAGTAACTCTTTATTTTCAGTATAGAACGTCCTAGCAAAACTTGATTAAAATCGGTGGCCCAGATGTAACACCCTCCCCTTGTTAGGTAAGAACGCAAATTAGTGTGTTTAAGTTAAGACAGGAAGTGGATTACGCCGTCTTCGATATTAGTTCTTTTGTATATCTTTCCATGTTTTACTACTGTGATGGAAAACATGTTGGAAATGTGATAATTCTGGTTTCAATGATTGTTCCGTTCGTTCCGTGTTACAGGATCAGTTGTGGAAACATTTACTTCCAGTGTACAGTCAGGGAGGACTGAAATGACATGAAAACCCGCCAAATTTTAAACAACGGCTTCTTAACAATAGACTCGTTGGTACGCAACTGAAGGCATTTAGGATCGTATTATCTATTCTCAATAATGACGATATGCTATATGAAGAAAGTGGGTCCTCCTGAACTTAATGTAAGATTGTGCCTAGAAAGTTCCACATTTGTGTTTCCCGCGTGTGAACGTCCCTTCTACGTGGAAAATTCTTTTCTGTCTTTGTAGTCGACAGTGAGAATAATGTTTATTTTAATCATGAGGTGTCTGGTTATAGCCGATGAAACGGGTTTTCAGATGCATTTTAGATTCTTCTATAAACATTGATTCCCGTCACATCTTTGTCCTTCGACGTTTTATCGCATTACAGTGACTAGACCACTGCGCTTACCTTAGCTATCGTGGTAGCTAATCCACATTGCCGCACGCAAACTCGGCCAATGGTTAGTCAACGCGGCTACCGACGATGCAGGAGGAGACTAGTCATCGCTATATGAGTGATTTTCGGATGGTATGCGGTCGTAGGACACACATACTACTCACGAATTTTGTACACGTATGTCTATACAGTGGTTTGCGCAATTATTAGGCCGTACATGAGGCTCTAGTGGTATCATCGGAAAGATGATATCAATCCTGATATTCACATCGATGTTTCCATGCGGTAAGGTGCAAATAACGTTACATACTCGTTCTCACATGTCCATGGCCAACGAGTTGGAATAACAAGTTCTGGGCACAACTTAATCGTCCAGTGTCAGACATAACGTTACCCATCACGAGAAGGTAATGTGCCAATATGCAAGGATTAGAAGAAGCGTCGGAAGGGATATGAAAACCTGTTTGAAGCGCTATACCCTCTAGTTGCCACATGCGTCTGCCATTTTCCTGTGGTTCAAATGGCTCTGAGCACTATGGGACTGAACTTCTGAGGTCATCAGTCCCCTAGAACTTAGAACTACTTAAACCTAACTAACCTAAGGACATCACACACATCCATGCCAGAGGCAGGATTCGAACCTGCGACCGTAGCGGTCGCGCGGTTCCAGACTGTAGCGCCTAGAACCGCTCGGCCACTCCCATTTTCCTGTGTTTGCGTGTAATACCGCGTTTTGATCCAGTCCTTCTACCAACCGCTCTCAAGCTGTCACCCTCCCCCACCCTTTTCCTCTCATGTGTGTATCCCCCCCCTCCCCTTCTCCCCCCCCCCCCACCCCCCACACACACACACGTTTCCACAAATGTAGCACATATGTTAGAATGACCATATGATGAATTAATTCGAAATTATGATCACCACTTTCTAAATTTATTTCATTAACAATGACGCGTTCGCGTGGTTAGCGCATCTTCAGGTTATCTGTAATTCGTACTAACAATCTTTTAGATAACAGTTCATTCGCGAACCTGTCTAGTACCGATCAATGAGACAGCTAAACTGTAGGCGAGAAGTAAAGTGATTCACTTACCTTGAACAGCGAAGTCCGCAGCTCCTGGTCGTGCGGTAACGTTCTCGCTTCCCACGCCCGGGTTCCCGGGTTCGATTCCCGGCGGGGTCAGGGATTTTCTCTGCCTCGTGATGACTGGGTGTTGTGTGACGTCCTTAGGTTAGTTAGGTTTAAGTATTTCTAAGTTCTAGGGGACTGATGACCATCGATGTTAAGTCCCATAGTGCTCAGAGCCATTTGAACCATTTGAACAGCGAAGACAGCATTAGTCGTGTTTACAAGCAATTGATATAGTGCCTTTAAAGCGAAGGCCGCAATGTAAACATTGGAAAGCCTGAAATCAAATGGCCAATGAAAACCTGTAAGTTAAAAGCAATATTTGTTTACAAGTGTGTTTCATGGCTGTGATCCTTAACCTATCTTCGCAACGCATACTGCGATGGTGTGGTGAGTTTCTTTTTTTGGTTTTAGTCCTGCGCTCGTGCAGATTTAATGTCTTATTAATGTTTTAATTTTACGCTTTTAACTAAGAGTTATCCATCTTCCATTTTGGCTTTCCAATATTTATATTTGACGACTGCGGCCTTCGCTTTAATGGCATCATATCAATGGCTTTTAAATATGACTAATGCGGCCTCCGCTGTGCAAGGCAAGCGAATCACTTCATTTCTCACCTTTAGCTTAGGTTTCCATTGGTCAGTGCTTAGATAGGTTCGCGAATAAACTGTTACATAACAATATTGTGGTTACTAATTACGGATAATTTGAAAACGAGCGAAACGCCTCATTATTAATAAACACTTGCAACAGAGACTTCTAAACTGACGTAATCGTTGATTCCTTCTTTCACTCCCACCGATCGTAAGTTACAGCGCATTCAGGAATGACCTCATTACTACGACACATTAGTCAGTACCATTAAATTATGCAATAAAGATGTTTATTGTAGTTTAATGTTGCTGAATCGATAGTGAGGCGTAGTGGAAGCAACGTGCCACTGTAGGGCTGGAGGGCGTCCCGCCTCCCCCACGAGGAAGGCGGCGGCGGCGGCGGCGGCGGCGCGCGCTAGCAGAACGAGAAACGTTGTCTGCCAGAGATACTGCAGCAGCCCACCGTAAACTCCCAATTTTATCAAGATGACGCGTGCCCGCGTATGAGTGATGCGGCAGATCCGCCGCGCGATAGCCCCGGCCTGCACACCTTTCAATGAACACCGCAGTCTGCGATCCATTCCTCGCCTCGCCCTCTGGCGACACCACAGTCAACGCTGCTTACACCGCAACAACATTACTTTCGTCTCTTCATTCCGGCTGCGTGGCTACACACAGTGGACAAGTCTGAAAGACAGTCCTGAATGAAATGCGGCTATTATTCGTCTGTATCCCAGAAATGACGGCATTGATGCAATAACCAGGTACTTTTGGCCGAAAATGAGATTTTGCTAGCATTGTATACTTTGAAAATTTTCTTAAAGATATAACGGTCATTTGACTGCGCAACAGGTTTTGTTTCACAATCTAGATTTCGGCCTTAGGCCAGTATCAATTGTTACAAGCATTATAAATAATTATACTTGCGTAGAACTGAAATCATCGTCAGAACATTTATCTTTGGTTATATAAACCAATTTTGTCGAAATAAATTCGAGAACATTTGTGTAGTATGCTAATTTACTGGCAATTAACGTAACTCAGTTGATGTGGTTGTGGAAAAATAGATGGCCAAATCATAGGTTTTAAACTTAGCTACACTGTGTCGAAGCAGCCACCATTGGCTTTTTTTTATTTTTTATTTTATTGAATTTTACCTTCCAAAGTTTTCTGATAAGTTACTTCTACAAGTACAATGAGACTTAGAGAAAAAGGCAAAGAAAAGGTTCAAATGGCTCTGAGCACTATAGGACTTAACATCTATGGTCATCAGTCCCCTAGAACTTAGAACTACTTAAACCTAGCTAACCTAAGGACAGCATACAACACCCAGTCATCACGAGGCAGAGAAAATCCCTGACCCCGCCGGGAATCGAACCCGGGAACCCGGGCGTGGGAAGCGAGAACGCTACCGCACGACCACGAGCTGCGGACACAAAGTAAAGTATTAAATGTGATATACACGATTTCGTTACTAACGTACGTGACAAAAATGTTGAGCATGTTAAGCATGTAATTCTCTGTAATTGATTTATTTTGCGTTCGATATACCAGATGCCTTACAGTACTATACAGATTCAGAATGGGAAACTTAATTAACATGCAAATGTAACAAAACATTATTCATCATAAATTTAGTTATACATATTACTGTACTTATAAACCTACAGTGCATACATGTTGTGATCTGTCAAAAAAATTAACAATAAAACAGAAACAGTTAATATACAAATACAAAAAATGGCACAGTTCGTGAGTCTATGCAGATCCTCTGGTGAACCATGAATATCACACTCGATTATGTGCTGCATCGTCTGTATTTCGCCGCAGTGACACTCAGGATCGTCCACGTAGCCCCACTTGTCCATCAGCTCGTTGCACCGTTCAACACCAGTTCTATTATGATTTCGTCATTCAGAAAGCCTCAACTACATTTACTTTTCCTGAGGAAAAATTTTTTGAAGTGCCTCCGCCCGTTAAAGCTGAGAAATGTACAGATGTCTTGGAGCTTTTCAAGAAGAGTGTGCCAGCCTCAGACATTGAAATTTATAAGACAGTGATGTGTGACAGAACTCTTAGTGATGCTACATCCAGTTCGTCAGAACCTCCTGCGGCAGTGACTTTTATTAGGGTATCCGTGTATTTGTAATTACCAGACTACCCACATTATTCAGTAACCTGTAAAGTGATAATAATGTTGTTTCTTTAGTTACTTGTTTATTTATTTGACATCATATTCATTAAAATATTTTCCCTGGTGCAAGAGAGAATTCAGTTTCTTTGAAATTCAATAAATATCATAACAAATCTTAGTATAGTTATGTAATTACGTTTTGTCGATGGCCTAAATATACGTTGGGAAAAGACAAGGCCGATACAAAAATTCTTACAATTGGTGGATAGTTTTTGTGTTTTACTCGAAGCTACGTAAATGTGATTTATCTGATTATTACAACAGTGCCTTCAAATGCGTCCGTCTTCCCACTACTTAATTAGTCAATGACACACTTTTAGGCAACATGTCTAACAGCTTTTGTCTTTGTTCTGTGTTTCAGGTACGTATCTGTCGGCCATAAAAACGCGTGATTAACATTCACGAAGCATATCGCAGTAAGTATTTCACCTACACATAATCACAACCGTTGGTATCTTTATAAACATGACTTCGAAAAACTGATTATTTTATTTAACACGTCTAGTTCCGAAGGACAAAATTGAGGAGCAAATCTCCAAGGTCATGGAACGTGTCACTACATTAAATTACAAGATAAAAGTAATAACCGATAAAATAAAATGTTTATGAACCCAAAAAGACAAGCCATAAGTTTATGCAAACGCAATCAACAATTTAACACAGGAATCAGCTTAATTTTTCAAGGACATCCTCGACAGAATAGGAGGTGTGACCCTTGAGGAAACTCTTCAGTTTCGATTTGAAAGCGCTTGGATTATTGCTAAGATCTTTGAATTCTTGTAGTAGCTTATTGAAAATTAATGCAGCAGTAATACTGCACAACTTTCTGCACAAGCGTCAAGGAAGTGCGATCCAAATGCATATTGGATTTCTGCCTAGTATTAACTGAGTGAAAACTGCTAAATCTTGGGAATAAGCGCATACTGCTAACACGAAACGAGAGTAAAGAATATGTATATTGAGAGGCCAATGTCAGAATACCCAGACTAATAAACAGGGGTCGACAAGAGGTTCGCGAATTTACACCGCTTATTGCCCGAACCGCTCGGTTCTTTGAGAATGGGAAGAGTTACCCCAAAATATAATACCATACGTCATAAGCGAATGAAAATAAGCAAAGTAGACTACTTTTCATGCCTATATCTCTCTTACTTCAGACACCGTTCGAATACTAAAAATGACAGAATTAACTCTTTGAACAAGATCCTGAACGTGGGATTTCCACGACAGTTTACTATCTACCTGGACACCTAGAATTTTGAACTGTTCATTTTCACTCTTTCTGCGAAGTTAAAACATAGGGTTTTGTTGAATTGTGTGTTAGAAAGTGAAAAAACTGTGTCTTATTGTGATTTAGTGTTTATTTTCTACAAGCTATGAACTTTTGTCATGAACTGCACTGTTTCGAACAGAGCATCCTTTACTACCAAGCTAGTGTCATCACGAAACAAAAATATTTTGGAATTACCTGTAATACTAGAGGGCATATCATTTATATAAATAAGGAAAAGCAGTGGCCCCAGCACTGATCTCTGCGGCACCCTCCCCCCCCCCCTCTCCCCCCTCCCTCTTTGGCCGTGCCCCACTCAGATCCCACATCATAGCCATTCTCAACACTGTAGAGAATGACCTTTTGCTGTCTGTTATTAAAGGAAGAGGTGAACCAGTTGTCAACTACTCCCTGTATTCCATAATGGTACAACTTCTGGAGCAATAATTTGTGATCAACACAATCGAACACCTTAGTTAAATACAAAAAAGATGCCTAGCGTTCGAAAGCTTTCGTTTAATCCATCCAGGATCTCATACAGAAAAGAGAATATAGCATTTGCAGTTGTTAAACCACTTCTAAAACCGAACTGTGGATTTGATACCAAATTATGTAAAATAAAATGATCGATTATCCTTACATGCCTAGCCTTTTCAATAACTATAGCAAACACTGATGGCATAGAAATAGGTCTAAAATTGTCTACATTATCCCTTCCTCCCTTTGTATGAAGTGGCTTTACTACTGAGTACTTCAATCATTCAGGAAAGGCCGGCCGGAGTGGCCGTGCGGTTCTAGGCGCTACAGTTTGTATTTCCCTCTCTTCCGCGCTTCAGTCTGGAGCCGCGCGGCTGCTACGGTCGCAGGTTCGAATCCTGCCTCGGGCATGGATGTGTGTGATGTCCTTAGGTTAGTTAGGTTTAAGTAGTTCTAAGTTCTAGGGCACTGATGACCTCAGATTTTAAGTCCCATAGTGCTCAGAACCATTCAGGAAACTGACCATTCTGAAAGGAAAAATTACAAATATGGCTAAGTACAGGGCTCACATGCCCAGCACTGTACTTTAATATTCTGCTAGGCACTCCATCATATCCAAGAAAGCCCTTAGTCTTCAGTGATTTAATGGTTGATCGTTCGTTGTAAATTCAATTAATTTTTATCGTACAATAAGGAATTCCACGTTTCATATAAGTGATACGATACTTTACTGTAGATCAGACAGAAATAGTCGGTGGAAGTGAAGAAGTCCTGGACTGGTAAACTCCTAACGGCAGCCTCTTGTTCCCAATTACTGTTCGGCCGTCATTGTTTACGTTTTCCTTACCCCAAGCTTTTCAGATGAATCCAGACTTACGATCATGCAAGGTGGAGAATGCACTAAAGTTTCATGTTTAATTACCTTTTTCTATCAACCGCCAGTATAAAAGGAGGCGGCTAGTATTGTGTCGCCAGCAGAGAACCAGTAACAGCAGACTGCGTCGGTCAGGAAAGACCAAATGTTCAAATGTGTGTGAAATGTTATGGGACTTAACTGCTATGGTCATCAGTCCCTAAGCTTACACACTGCGTCACCTAAATTATCCTAAGGACGAACACACACACCCATGCCCGAGGGAGGACTCGAACCTCCTCCGGGACCAGCCGCACAGTCCATGACGGGGTCAGGAAAGCTCAGTAACTTCGAACATAGACTACTGATCGAATATCACCTGAGTGACGGATTTATCAGGCATGTTTCGTTCTTTCTAAAGCTGCACAAGTCGATAGTTGATGTACTTGTGGAGAGGAAAGTAACAATAACAGATAAACCTAGAGCAGGTGGGCCGCATGTGCTGACGGACAGAGGATGGTTGTGAAAAATGCCATGAAATCAACTGGAGAAATGACTAGATTCGTGGGTTCTGAAGTGCTACCATCAGTCCAGCTAGCCCCCGTCAGCCACACATCTGTATAGTCGATGCTGAGCGACGCCTGAGGTGTTGTAATGAGCAACGCCACAGAACAGTGAATGACTGGAAACGAGTGATTCGGAGTAGTGCTATACCCTGTGGTAATCCAATGGAAAGGATTATATTTCGCGAATGCCTGGAGAACATTCCCTGCCATCATGTGTAGTGCCAAAAGCGGAGTACAGACGAGGTGTAATTGCGGTATGGTAGCGTTTTTCGCTGTTAGATTGTGGTTATTGCGCTTAAGAAATCGCTAAATGCGGAAGATTATGAACACAATTTACAGCATTCTGTACTGTGTACAGCAGGTCAGTTCGGAGACGTGACTTTATCAGCATGACAGTGCTCCATGTCGTAAAGCAGCATCTGTGAGGCAATGGTTGTGGACAATAACGTTCCTGAAATGGATTATCCTCCCCAGAGTCCCGACGTGAACCCAGTGGGACACCTTTAGGATGAGCTAGAATGTCGACTTTGCTCCAGACACAGCGACCCATACCACTATCTTCTCTCGTTGCGCTTCCTGAGGAAGAATGGGCTGTCATTCCTCCACAGACATTCAGACACCACATTGTAATTGTTTCCAGCAGAGTTAAAGACGGAGGGTGGATAAATTCCATGTTGATGACCAGTAGTAGACCTCTGGAAACTTTTGTTCAGTTACTATGCACCTAATATCAAAGTTAGTACATTTACCGTAACTGTTTTTAGTGTACTGTTGGTGTCGTGTATATACCTTACCTGCAGAATAGAAGAACGTCAGAGAAATTCATAGAAACGAGTTTTGTTGTGTGTTAGAAAGAGATTCGGTTGTTAATCGTGTAATTATTTTTCTCTCTGGTCCTTAGTCTTCCGTAATGGTGATCCATTGTTATTTCTATAACCTTTAAAATATCACACTGCTTAAAGTTCATTATTACTACAAAATTCGTTAAAGCTCTCTCCTTGTCTGTTATTAGCGATCTTCACGTAGGATTTATCATTTTCCGTACCGCTTGGGATACTGAAAACAACTACTAAACGTGAACCAAACTACTGACGACTGCTGTTGAAGTATTGTCTAAAGATCTCGAATCCCCGAGAAATGATGATTTCAGTATTATATTTTCTTCTCCATTTTGGTAAACGTTATATAAATTACACACATCAAAATGTTTTGCATCACCTCTGTTCTACAGAAAATTGGAATAGATATCAACATAAACGTCATTTCTAACCTTTTTATTGCTCATGAAAACCACAAATTGCATGTTGCACCACCATACAGCGAGACCTCAGAGATGGTGATCCAGTTTGCTGTTACATACCGGTACCTCTAATACCCAGTAGCACATCCTCTTGCATTGATGCATGCCTGTATTCATCTTGACATACTATCAACATGTTCATCAAGGCACTGTTGGTCCAGATTGTCTCACTCCTCAACGGCGATTCGGCGTAGAACCTTCAGAGTGGTTGGTGGGTCACGTCGTCCACAAACAGCCCTCTTCAATCTATCCCAGGCATGTTTGATAGGGTTCATATCTGGAGAACTTGCTGGCCACTCTAGTCGACGATGTATTATCCTGAAGGAAGTCATTCACAAGATGTGCACAATGGGGGCGAGAATTATCGTCCATGTAGACGAATACCTCGCCAATATGCTGCAGATATGTTTGCACTATCGGTCGGTGGATGGCATTCACGTATCGTACAGCCGTTACGGCGCCTTCCATGACCACCAGCGGCGTACGTCGGCCCAACATTGTACCACCCCTAAACAGCAGGGAACCTCCACCTTGCTGCACTCGCTGGACGGTGTGTCTAAGGCGTTCACCCTGACCGTGCTGCCTCCAGATACGTCTCCGCTGATTGTCTGGTGAAGGCATATGCGACACTCATCAGCGAAGAGAATATGATGCCAATCCTGAGCGGTCCATTCGCTGTGTTTTTGGGCCCATCTGTTCCGCGACGAATGGTGTCGTGGTTGCAAAGATGGACCTCGCCATGGACGTCGGGAGTGAAGTTGCGCATCATGCAGCGTATGTCATCGACAGTTTCTGTCTCTCTGTACCTCCCCCATGTCCGAACAACATCGCTGTGGTTCACTGCGAGACACCTGGACACTTCCCTTGTTGAGAGACGTTCCTGGCACGAAGTAACAATGCGGACGCGATCGAACCGCGGTATTGACCGTCTAGGCATGGTTGAACTATGGATAACACGAGCCGTGTACCTCCTTCCTGGTGAAATGACTGGAACTTATCAGCTGTCGGACCACCTCCATCTAATAGGCACTGCTCATGCATGGTTTTTTACATTTTTGGACGGGTTTAGTGACATCTCTGAACAGTCAATGGGACTGTGTCTGTGATACAATATCCACAGTCAACGTCTATCTTCAGGAGTTCTTGGGACCTGGGTGATGTAAAACTTATTTGGTGTGTGTATTTTCGTATTTTAAACTGACTTGAAACTCGAGATAGAAGACTGAGTAGTTTGTATATTTCCTTTGAAGTTGTAGGAAGTTGCAGGTTTAAAAATGGACATTTCTGAAAAGTTCGTCCTACAAGCTGACTGAAATGTACATGGTCGCTAATTTGAGGCCTCCCTTCTAGCTATTCCCTCCTGTCCTCTAGATATTTTTTCCGCCTAGAACGTGACTTCCAGTGACTTCCTTTGCCGAGAAGTGTCTGCGTGCTTGCGTGTATACTCTATATTCCGTCTGCACTTTACTATTGGGAAGGAAATCCTAATATCCTGCTACGTCCTGTGATAATATCTTCAGTGTAGACTTGAGTAAAACATTAGAGAATTGGTATAATTAGTTACTTTATACTCTTGAAGTAGACTCATCGGGCTTGTCACACAGTTGGTCGTTCACGGCAACCATTCATCGCAGCAGGGAACAGGACTTAGTTTCATCTGCTCTTCTTTAAGCGAATGGTTTGAGTCTGTCATATACACTCTAAGAAGGAAAAAAAAGAGACACAACGAAGGAATTATCCGAGTGGGATGGAAATTGGTAGGTGCTATGTACATGAACAGACAAACAAGTGATAACAATTTCAGAAAAATTGAATGTTTTATTCAAGAAAAAGATCTTCACGAACTGAGCAAGTCAATAACACATTGGTTCACCTCTGCCTCTTCCGCAAATAGTTATTTGGCTTGGCACTGATCGATAGAGTCGTTTGATGTCGTCCTGAGGGATATCGTGCCAAATTCTGTCCAATCAAACTCGAAAACAAGCTGTAAAAACTCTAGCCGTATGCGGGCGGGCATTATCTTGCTGATATGTAAGCCTAGAATGGCATGCCGTGAAGGGCAATAAAACGGTGGGTAGAATATCGCCAAAGTACCGTTGTGCTATAAGAGTGCCGCGGATGACAATCAAGGGAGTCCTGCTATGAAAAGAAATGGCAGTCCAAACCATCACTCCTGGCTGTCAGGACGTATGGCGGCCGACAGTTAGGTTGGTATCCCACCGCTCTCCGGGACGCCTCAAGACGTCTTCGTTGGTCATCGAGGCTCAGGTCGAAGCGGGACGCATCGGTAACGACAAGTATACTCAGTTCAATGAAATTCCAGGCCGAATGTGATCGACACCAGCGCAAACGGTCTTGCTCGTGTACGGAGGTCAATGTTAGTCGGCGCAAGGGACGCCGCGAGCTCAGCCCCGTTTCTGAGAGCCGCCTATTCTCCTTGTGGTCACCGAAGCACCAGCTGCACGTCGGTTCGATGATGGTGGATGAATACGGGGCTCTGAGTGCCTTTCTGACGATTGCTCGGTCCTCAGGTTCTGTCGTCTCTCCAGGTCAGTCTCTTCCTCCTTGACACTTTGTTCGGCCATGGTTCACCCATTCCTGCCAACATAGTCGAATAGAACTATCGCCCCTATTCAGATGTCGAGAGCGATTCGCCGATTACTCCAACTGGCTTCTTTGAACCTAAGTACATTTCCTCTCTCAAATGGTGACATCTGCGTATATTGTTCACGCGCCCGTCTGCAAGGCATAGGTGCTGCCCAAATGAGTAGACGGAATTAAATTCGCAGAAACTTTTTATGCTCTAGTATTGACATGTCCCCTTTTACTGTCCTTGCCATTAGCGCGTTGAAACTGCGCCGCAGCGTCACACAATCTTCCATGGGCGGCCAAAATTTACAATTTTGCGTTTTCCGTCGATACTTGTTGACTATCAGTTTGTGACTAATGTGCATAATTCCTTCGTGGTGCGTGATCGTGTTCGTCTTAGATGTATGACATGACGCTCTTCACGTTACTGAATCTTCTGGTTGTGTGTCATAATACCAAGTCAATGAAGATGACGATTTTTGTCCAATGTAGTAAGAAAAGTGGGGCGCCTCTAGTGGCTACTGCTTACATTGTGTGTATTGTGTGTGTATTGAACCGGGGACCTAGAAACGACGGAGAGGCTTCGTCCCGCCATAGCCCGCAGTGGTTCACAACAGGCCACAGCAGTCCACCCACCCCACCGCCGCCCCACTCCGAACCCAGGGTTATTGTGCGGTTCGGCCAAATATTTGCGTGGTAGAGTAAGTATGGCGTACACGTATGTGGAGACAGTGTTTACGCAGTAATGGCCAACATAGTGTAACTGAGGCGGAATAACGGGAAACCAGCCCACATTCACTGAGGCAGCCTTAAAAACCATCCACAGTCTGGCCGGCACACCGGACCTCGACACTAATCCGTCGGGCTGATTCGTGCCGGGGTCCAGCACGCCTACCCACTCGGGAAGCAGCGCGTTAGACCGCGCGGCTAACCGATCGGGCACTGCTTACATAATACAGAATGATTTACGATTAATTGTCCACAATTGTTATCTATTAAGGACAGGACAATACATTCGAAATCAGCGCACAACGTTCGTGCTAAGTCTCATAGATAAAGGCAACTGCGTATGTATATATCTTCTTTACCTTTTGGTAGACTAAGACTGTACACTACGTGTTGCAACCTCAGGCAGCTGTGGTACCCTAGGATATCAGCAACATGAGATCTGTAGGCAGCCCAGTGACTTTTAAATCAGCCTTAGTAAATGCTGGGCTGGTTGATTCGAAGGGACGGAAATGTTTTAGATGTTTAGAGGTAAGTTCCTATGGGACCAAACTGCTGAGGTTATCGATCCCTAGGCTTACACACTACTTAATCTAACTTAAACTAACTTATGCTAAGGACAACACAGACACCCATGTCCGAAGGAGGACTCGAACCTCTGACGGGGGGAGCCACCCGAACCGTGGCAAGACGCCCCAGACCACGCGGCTACGGAAATGTGAAATGTATTTAATCATTTGTGAAAGTGAAATAGAAGAACTACATTCTGATTATTCCACGTCATAAACACTGTGAGAAACGTGCAAAAACTGTTGTTTTGGCTGACTTAATAATGTCTGTGCACGCCTTCTCAAAATGTGTTTATTTTCACACTTAATCTTGCGCTAACTCGTTAACAGCCAATCATAGGTTTTCACATTTATGTCTGGCATAGCTTATATTCATACTTTCCAAGAAATTGGTTTTGCGAAACCTGTTTACAGTATGTCGCGTTTCCTCCGATTTCACTAAATAATTCTTTATGGATTCAGAGTTAGATCCTTACACTAACAAAAACACCACTGCCGAGACCACCAGAGATTGTTTTTAAAAGTTTCGCATTTTTTATGAGATCATGCCATGTCGCCAATAGAAAATTTCTTTAGAGCAGGAGTACCTATTATGAATTGAATTGGTCTTATGCGTAACTTTTAGGGGCAAGTCTTTATATACACACATCAAAAAAAGTTTAGCATCACCTCGGTTCCGAGAGGTCCGGACCCTGTACAGAAAATTGGAATAGAGATCAACTTAAACATCATTTCCACCCTTTTTATTGCTCATGAAAACCACACACTGCGTGTTGTACCACCATACAGCGAGACCTTCAAAGGTGGTGGTCCAGATTACTGCACACACCGGTACCTCCAGTAGCACGTCCTCTTGCATTGATGCATGCCTGTATTCATCGTGGCATACTATCCACAATTTCATCAAGGCACTGTTGGTCCAGATTGTCCCACTCCTCAACGGCGATTCGTCGTAGATACCTCAGAGTGGTTGGTGGGTCACGCCGTCCATAAGCAACCCTTTTCAATCCACCCCAGGCATGTTCGATTGGGTTCATACCTGGAGAACGTGCTGGCCACTCTAGTCGAGCGATGTCGTTATCCTGAAGGAAGTCATTCACAAGATGTGCACAAGGGCGACGCGAATTGTCGTCCATGAAGACGAATGCCTCGCCAATATGCTGCCGATATGGTTACACTATCGGTCGGAGGATGGCATTTACGTATCGTAGAGCCGCTACAGCGCCTTCCATGACCACCAGTGGCGTACGTCGGCCCCACATAGTACCACCCCTAAACAGCAGGGAAATTCCACCTTGCTGCACTCGATGGACAGTGTGTTTAAGGCGTTCAGTCTGACCGGGTTGCCTCCAAACACGTCTCCGACGATTGTCTGGTTGAAGGCGTATGCGACACTCATTGGTGAAGAGAACGTGATGCCAATCCTGAGCGGTCCGTTCGGCATGTTGGAGGGCCCATCTGTGCCGCACTGCATGGTGTCGTGGTTGCAAAGATTGACCTCGCCATGGACGTCAGGAATGAAGTTGCGCGTTATGCAGCCTATTGCGCACAGTTTGAGTCGTTACACGACGTCCTGTGGCTGCACGAAAAGCATTATTCAACATGGTGGCGTTGCTTTCAGGGTTCCTCCGAGCCATAATCCGTAGGTAGCGGTCATCCACTGCAGTAGTAGCCCTTGGGCGGCCTGAGCGAGGCATGTCATCGACAGTTCCTGTCTCCTTGTATCTCTTCCATGTCCGAACAACATCGCTTTGGTTCACTCTGTGACGCCTGGACACTTCCCTTGTTGAGAGACCTTCCTGGCACAAAGTAACAGTGCGGACGCGATCGAACCGCGGTATTGACCGTCTAGGCATGATTGATCTACAGACAACACGAGCCGTGTGCCTCCCTCCTGGTGGAATGACTGGAACTGATCGGCTGTCGGACCCCCTCCGTCTAATAGGCGCTGCTCATGCATAATTGCTTACATCTTTGGGCGGGTTTAGTGACTTCTCTGAACAGCCAAAGTGACTGTGTCTGTGATAAAATATCCGCATTCAGCGTCTATTTTCAGGAGTTCTGGGAACCGGGGTGATGAAAAACTTTTTTGGCTGTGTGTATATCTGAATAACATTCAGGAAAAATCGCATAACATTCGAATGGTAGACAACCCACTGTGACGTTTTTTGACAATAGCAATTTTTTGTGCGGTAGCTTTTTATGAACGTGTTTTGTTGAACAGTGTGTCTAATATTTGAATATAAATTATGATGCTAATATTCCCACCACTGCGACAGAGAAGTGTTGCCTTCTTCGTCTTCTAAGCACGTTAATAACCTCTTTAAGGGGCTCCGGAACGCCCTATACTTGCAATGTTAAAATAACGCTTATAGATTACATCTTTCCTCACAAAGTATTTGAGGTAAGAAGTTGAACTTTTTACAGATTATTTATTGGAATATGGGCTACAACTTAACACAGGGATTTTACAAAATTTTAGTTCAGTTATTAAAGAAGATTTTTTTCAATTTTAATGAAAATTCACAACATTTTTTGCAATTTTTTATTTATATATTTAAAAATATACAGTTTTTTGGAAAAAGGCTGTGTTAAATTATGCAGAAGGTACTGTGTAACATTTACTGAAAGTTTGAAACAAATATGTTTGGAAGATCCTTAGAAAACATGTAATTAGTATGGGAAAATAAAAGTTTTGGGAATCGAGCGACAAAGATTGGATTAACTTTTTAGTGCATTCCAGGTCCATAGGATGGATTATCTTCATCCTCTGCAAACTCCTCCTCCAGCTTCCTCTTGTTCCTCCTCCTGTTTACTCTTGCTTGTATTTCTAGACTCTTTACAGCCCTGTCTGCAGCCCGAAGGCGTTCCTTATCTAAAGCAAGCATCGCTCGT
This sequence comes from Schistocerca americana, assembly GCF_021461395.2. Lineage (NCBI taxonomy): Eukaryota > Metazoa > Arthropoda > Insecta > Orthoptera > Acrididae > Schistocerca > Schistocerca americana. The sequence continues at coordinate 664,287,116 of NC_060130.1, forward strand.
TGTTGTGTTCGTAGATTTTGCTACCATTTTCTTCAGTTGCAGGTACTGCAACACTGTTCCAAAAGGTGGTCATGTATGAACACTTATCACATTTCAGTTGTATTTCACTAGCAAGTCCTACGTGCTTTATTATGGAGAGTTCCAGACCAACTTCACTACAATGAATACATCTTACACAGTTTGAAAAAATTCCTTTGAGAACCGACATATCAAATATTTCATTCACATCCGATTCGCCCATAAAACATTCATAGTTTTCACTCATTGAACCAAGCTTCTTCTGTGAAGTATTTTCTTTCCCACTTTGACTGCTATGGGCAGGTGTACTTAAGAGGTTAGGTTCACTCACTTGGTTATCGTCTTTATTGTTTACAGTAATAACACATACCTTTGGCTTTCCAACATTTCTCCTTTTCTTAAAAGCCTTCAGAGGATTTCTAATAACTTTACTTTTACTCATTATTATACTTCAACAAAACAGAGACTCAAGAAACAGAATTAATTACGAATATTTTCGAGATAACGACAGAGTAAATAAACATGAAACAATCGACAATCACACCAGCGATATATATTGAACCATCACAGGTTAGCCACAACACATACTTTATCTCACATCACTAAAATGTACCTGATGAACACGGACGTTAATAGTAACACCATTTGACAGCAGTTTAACAGCGCCACAGTGGGTCACGCCCATGTAGAACACATTTCAAAAAAAATTTAAAAATAGTTGTAGTCTTCGGAATTGAATAAATTAAATATCTATTGAAAGGTAATAGTGTGCAGATTCAGAAAACGCAAAAAAGTAAAAATTGAACTTTTCATGATTTTGAGCCTTTCCGGAGCCCCTTAACTTCCTCGTCGATGACTGTGCGGTGGGTGCATGGCGGGGGTCTGCTTTCGCTTAAATGAAGCCTCAGGCCGAAACGCTCAGTGATGAAAGATGCCGACGGCGGCTATAAAACATCTCACGTGTGACCAAAGTTTTCGTCGGCTGAGTGGCGCTAGATTTGTGGGTGATAAGGACGTCGAGATAGTGCGCTGGCTGAGCGCATCTTCACTGTCAACATGAAACATTCACGCGACACTCACACGCGGCCTCTCCACCTAGGACCCTCGTTTCATCTCTTTCTCTGTCATGTAACACTTGAACTTTTATGTCTGCTGTCACAACGTCGCGGTGTCCCCCCAGCCGGCTGAGTGTTAATAAAATCCTGCCGCCAAGATAAAAAGGATGCGAGAGGAAACCGCCTCATTGGTTTCTGTATGGTTCAAGTGTTGTCGGAGGTCAAGATTTGGAAACACGAAATGTGGTGTGTGGTGCGTGGTGCCAGCTGACGTCATTCGTAGCCCGATCTTTTATTAGCACACAACCCTTTATGTTGAACTAGCGACCCGGTCCTCCTTCGCACGGATAGCATAAAGTATCTGCGGCCAGACGACTTGTTTATGGACCGCTGCGTAGAGTTAAGTCAACGAATATTATGACTTTCATATAAGCGATGTAAGCAGTGCTCGCCAGGAAAAGTTGTCCGCAGGCATGGCTGTTGTGTTCCGTGATAAATTAGGGTTTGGAGTGACATCTCATGGCGATGATGGGAGCATAGTGATGTAAGATATCTGTTTCAAACCAATTTAAATACTGCATGCGAATCGCGCGCGCGTCTGTCTCTCTCTCTCTCTCTCTCTCTCTCTCTCTGTGTGTGTGTGTGTGTGTGTGTGTGTGTGTGTGTGTGTGTGTGTGTGTGTGAGAGAGAGAGAGAGAGAGAGAGAGAGAGAGAGAGAGAAACTGATTGATTGATGCCGGCCGTGCGCTTCTAGGCGCTCAGTCCGGAACCGCGCAACTGCTACTGTCGCAGGTTCGAATCCTGCCTCGGGCATGGATGTGTTTGATGTCCGTAGGTTAGTTAGGTTTAAGTAGTTCTAAGTTCTAGGTGACTGATGACCACAGCTATTAAGTCCCATAGTGCTCAGAGCCATTTGATCCATTTGATTGGTTCAATAGTGTATATATCGGAGGCTGGCTGAGGAGGCGCAAATAAAAGAAAAAAATCAGAATAAAAGCGCACGTGATATACATGGTTAGCTCGTGTTACAGCACTCCTCTAGTGAAGCTTAGTACGCACTGTGCTGCAATATTAAGGCTTGTTGGTGCTATTCTTTGTCGTGGACTCTTTACGGCAAATTACTTCGTTATGCCACGCACAAAACCGTATCCAGTTCTAGGTTTGATTGAAGGGAAGCAGAAAGTTGAAAACTGAGCCATATGCTACAATGCCGAATAAACTTACTGTATGTAAACCAAGCAAAGTTGCTGAAGTAGCTTTTCGGGGGACATATTACTTGTAGCGTAAAAAATAAAACACCACATATTTTGAGTTCGCATGTCTTTCCGCTGTGCAGTTGTTCTCGAACAGTTGCTGGGCAATAATTGGTTAAAAAATTGATTATTTCAAATTGTCTAACATCCAGCCTAATGATTAGGTGGTTATCTTTTCGTTGTTGGTTATATTTACAACGATACTTGGAAGCTGAATATTTCACTGCCTGTTTGGTTAAGCGTGCGAATTATCATTGTTAACCTGAGGGAAGCAGAAATTGGCAGTCTGAAACTGTCGTCATATGTAGAAATACGTCCCTCAATCATTTGTGGAAGTATTTCGGAATCTTGTGAATTCATCCGCAAGAAATTTCTGGATACAATTCAAGAAGATTGCGCCCGTGACTTTATGATGTTTAAAAGGTCTAAATCTCTTTTTTGCCATTGAAAATTCGTTTACTGGTTCTCCGTAAAATTTGAAAGTATCCAAAAATATATCTTTTGCCCCACCACGCAAAGAATCGTGATCACATCTATGTTTGGCCCTGGGAAAGCATAAAGCTGAAAGTGGTGTCATCTGCTGCGCTGCTGAAAGACTTTTTTTATATAAACGAAGGAAAGCTGTATCCCGTGCTGAAGTAAATTTTCGAAAAACATTTTACTTCATTCATAAAGAATTGAAAACAACAAGTTTTGAATACCCATGTTCGCTTTGCAGTTGTTCTGAAACATTTTCAATCTAACGGATGTCAGTTACGCGACTTGCATGCCGCTATCCAGTTACCCAACCAGAGAAAGAGGAGTTACAGATTAACGTGGAATCTGAGCCGTGTTTCGTTTCTCGCGAATCTCCATATCATGGGGAGGTGAACGCTAGGTTTGAAGACAGAGTGAAATAAAGTGACCCAGCTGGGATTCGATCCGACACGCTCTAGGTGTCTAGCCATACGCTCTATCGCCGCATCACCAAACCAGATGCAGAGCTTGTTATGCTTTCTGTACTCCAGAGTCACTGCTGCTCTCTCGAGTTATGGAGACAATTCGTATGAAATATTTATAAATCATATACAAAAACCTCCTCGTGAAAATATATATCCACAGCGACCGTTTTCTGCACAAATGATGAGAAATTTTATGCAAGGTTACGAGGTAAAAGGGGAGGTGGACTAGAGATAAGCATTCCATAGACGTCGATGTTAGAGTGCACTACCTCAGCTGGTGGATAGAGCGTGGAATGGCCGTAAACCGTTGGTAAACAATCCCTAAAATCCTATAAAATAACTTACGGAGACCACGTAAAATTGTTTTCATGATTTATAGACTGTAATTTTAAATCTGTTGCTTAAAATTTGCACCATATCTCTGTGTTCCAACATCAGAGTCTTAATGGTATTTTTTCTCTTAATTCAGAATAGTAAATAGCTGATTTATAGCTCAGGGATAATTATTTTTGCTATCCGTCAAGCTTGGACAGTATGAATTTTCCGACTCCGTCGTCGTTGTCGTAGCATGCCTGCAGGTGCACATGTGACGCAAAGTTCAGTTTTCTCTTACGCGTGTGTCTGGATGAATTTTGGAAGTCAGTCAGCTCTCCTCGAATCACTACACCGTTATATACATGCGGGAATAATCGAACTGACGCCACCGATTCATCGACAGGTTAGACGACATCCCAAGGACAATTGAAAGATTATCACGCTTGTCAGATCGACGTGTAGTTAACATAAACAAAAGCCGCCATGCGCCTGCTAGAGGTGAACTTTCGAAAGCGTCTTACACAGCACCATCCCATTACGCTGCGTTTGTCACGATGCGTTCGTACGGTCTCAAGGTTTCACTCGACGGCGCCGAGCAAGGAGTGTCAGCCGGCTTCCATGCGGACGCCCGTAACGGCCGAGACAGGGCAGTGCGCGTGCGTGTTACCTCCAGGAAACTTGAGAACCTACTTTCAGGCGTTGCTGCAAACGCTTCATCACACAAAATACTAAGAGCACTGCTACAATTTACCTGTCGTTACTTAAGATGGCTTGTTTCTGCCCTATATTGGAAACGGCCGTCAGCGACTCAATAATTCTAAATTAAGAAAGCAATAGAATTGCATTTAGAGCTGCTTAATACAAAGGAAAGTGGCACTCACTCAAAACCTTTTATCCCTTCGCTCAATTTCTACAGTACGGAAACGCATTTTTCACAATTAACACCTGCATGCACTCATTCCTTAGCTGTGGAACTATTTGTAGGGATACTATACACAGAAAATGGATATCGTTTCAAAACTACAGAAAATGCCCTTAAGAATAACCGAAAATAGTAACTGGGCTCGCTGTAAATACGAGGGCTTGCTTGAAAAGTAATGCCTCCAAATTTTTTGTTCTGTTGTCAATATTGGTTGTGGTTTTACATGCCGTGCATATCACTCGGCCAACTTTCGGTTTCGCTGACGCAAGTTGCCTACCTCTACCGCTAGAGGGCTCTGAATTGTAGCGTGGAATACAGCGGTGTGTGACGTAACTATGTCTGTGCGCGAGAAACAGCGTGCTGTAATAGAGTTCAGAACTCTAAGAGTTCGTCTACACATGGAGCACCCTCTCCTTCGGCATGGCAGTGTCAGACCACACATGAGCGGTGCAACATTTGCAACAAACCGACGCCTTGGGTTCACTGACACCAGTCATCCTCCATACAGTTCCGACTTGGCCCCACCTTCGAGGACTTCACTTTGATAGTGCTGAAGCGGTGCATGCAGAGGTGAGGTGGTGGGACCGTCAAGAAAGTCAAACATTCTGCAATGACTGTATCAACTGCTCTCTCGTTGGGAGAAATGTGTTGGTGGCCTGGGTGACTAAGTCGGGAAATAAGTATGTACACATAAAGAATTCGGATACATTACTTTTCAGCACCCCCTCGTACCTGTTGCAACAGCTGGGGATCCTAACTGCCCCATGTCAGTGCTACCACCAATGTGGTATCCACATGAAGCAGAACATTAGTAACAATTATACTAATACAGAATTCGTAGTCATGAAATGAGAGGCGGATACTACTTGCATGAACAAAAAATAAAACACTTTTTTCTACCAGGAAATAAAACTGCAGATTAAATATCCCAAGAAGCAACTAAAACGTTGATCCCAGAATGAGATTTTCACTTTGCAGCGGAGTGTGCGCTGATATGAAACTTCTTGGCAGATTAAAACTGTGTGCCGGACCGAGACTCGAACTCGGGACCTTTGCCTTTGGCGGGCAAATGCTCTACCAACTGAGCTACCCAAGCACGACTCACGCCCCGTCCTCACAGCCTTAATTCTGCCAGTATCTCGTCTCCTACCTTCCAAACTTTACAGAAGCTCTCCTGCAAAACTTGCAGAACTAGCACTCCTGAAAGAAAGGATCTTGCGGAGACATGGCTTAGCCACAGCCTGGGGGATGTTTCCAGAATCACATTTTCACTCTGCAGCGGAGTGTGCGCTGATATGAAACTTCCTGGCAGATTAAAACTGTGTGCCGAGCACTTGCCCGCGAAAGGCAAAGATCCCGAGTTCGAGTCTCGGTCCGGCACAAAGTTTTAAAATGTTGATGTTGTGGATTGGCAAGAGAGCCAGCCCACTATGAGAGGAAGCCGAAAGGCACGCGTTTTAGCTCACGCAGGCTGGCGTGAGGTCTGGAACAGGTCAAGGAAATGAGACTAACAAAAAACGTACGTAGCTGCTGGAATACTTAACTTTAATCCATAATTGGTGAACATCGTTCTTGACGGTACATGTTTTACAGCATCAATAGTAACTGGTAATGGCGCTTTGCTAGGTCGTAGCAAATGACGTAGCTGAAGGCTATGCTAACTATCGTCTCGGCAAATGAGAGCGTATTTTGTCAGTGAACCATCGCTAGCAAAGTCGGCTGTACAACTGGGGCGAGTGCTAGGAAGTCTCTCTAGACCAGCCGTGTGGCGGCGCTCGGTCTGCAATCACTGATAGTGGCGACGTGCGGGTCCGACGTATGCTACGGATCGCGGCCGCTTTAAAGGCTACCACCTAGCAAGTGTGGTGTCTGGCGGTGACACCACATTCCTCCTCCGCAAATCGGCGTACGGCGGTGTTATAAGGCTTCCGCCCGCCATGGGGAGGACCCCATGTTGACGTATGCGACGAGGTGGGGAGCCTAACAGGCGAGACTGTGCCACCTGCACCCTGCCATTCGGACCGAGGGGAGCTAGGAAACGCCTAAAAACCTGCTCCAGGGTGCGCGTCAACATGCGGTGAATGCGCCCGTAGAGAGACAGGAGGGGCCGACGGGTCGACTTCCATCGGGCCGGGGCACCCGACGGGCGGAGACGACATATGGTCCGGAGCGGGCAAGAGTTCGATGTCGGAGGACAACTGGTAACGGGAAGCGAACGGCGGCGCGTGACCCAGGGAGGCGCCCGGCGGTTGCAGCGACGCGTCCACTGCGGGCGTCGCCGGCGGGAGAACAGACGGCGGCGGCGGCGCGTCGCCATGGGGTAAAATGGAAGGCAGCGTCGGTAACACCTGGGGCTGAGGCGAGCCAGTAGATGGGTCCCCAGGGCGCTGACCGGACGGCACCGTCGCTGAAAGCAGACGGGGAGCGGCAGATCCCGTGCGACGACAGAGGCGCAGCTGATTGAGATGCCGACGCACCTCACGAGAGGCCCCCAAAACCAGATACATAGCGCGGCCGAGGCAGCGAAGAATGCGCCCTGCAAGCCAACGCCGTGAACCTCGATAGTGGCGGTAGTAGACAACGTCGCCTGGGGCAAAAGCAGGTGTCTGCCACCGCACAGGAACCTGATGCGGCGGATGTAGCAAAGACATCAAGGTTCGATGAGGACGACCGTGGAGCAACTCAGCTGGCGAGCGACCATTTCGGGGCTGAGAGCGATACGAGGACAAAAAGAACAATAACGCGTCCTCCCGAGAACGCGACTCTTTTAACTTCAACATCTGTGACTTGAAAGTCCGGACCAATCGTTCAGCGGCACCGTTTGACTGAGGCGAAAACGGCGCGGATGTCAGATGTTGAATACCATTGGCCTTCCAGAATGACTGTAATTCTGCGGACATGAATTGTGGGCCATTGTCGGAAACAATCTTCTGTGGAAGACCTTCAATGCAAAAGATAGTGGATAACGCTTGGATGGTGGCAGATGACGTCGTGGAAGACATCCAGACAACAAAAGGAAAATTACTGAATGAATCTACCACAACCAACCATCGAGCATTCCAGAATGGACCAGCAAAATCGATGTGTAAGCGTTGCCAAGGGGAAGTGGCTTTTAGCCATGCAAAGAATTTCCGTGGTGGTGCTGATTGTTGTTCGGCACACATCATGCAAGAAGAACACATATTCGTAATCGCGGCATCGATTCCGAACCAAGTACAGTGCTCACGAGCAAGTTGTTTCGTTCTCACTATACCCCAATGTCCGTGGTGGAGAAGCCGTAAGACAGAGGACTGTAACGAACGTGGGACCACGACCCTGGACTGATCATTATCAGAACGCAACAGCAAAACACCACGTCGAACAAAAAGTCTCCTTGTGAGCAAAAAATCGGCGAACCAACGGATCCCCGATCCGTGACTTTGCCAACGCCCATTGCGTAGCAACAAAACGCAGAACGGTAGCAAGGACAGGGTCGGCAGCTGTGGCTGTAGCTACCCGACGAAAATCAATCGGAAACGATTTGACCACGTCATCGGTTTCCGAATCAATGAACATGCAAGCAAGTTCGGAGGAATCGAATGCTCTATCCTCAGCAACAGGCAAACGGGACAACGCACCGGCGTTTCCGTGCTTAGCAGTGGACCGATACAAGATATCGTAGCGGTACTGCGAGAGGAAAATAGACCAGCGAATGAATTTCTACGCAGTACGTGGAGGTACAGGCTTCGTCGGATGAAAAAGCGATGTCAAAGGTTTGTGGTCTGTGATGATGGTAAAGTCACGACCATACAAGAAATCATGAAACTTTATAACACCAAATACGAGAGCCAATGCTTCTTTCTCACTCTGTGAATAATTTCTTTGTGCAGACGAGAGCAATTTGGACGCAAAGGCAATAGGGCGCTCGTGCGAACCATCTTTGTGCGCCAGCACAGCACCGATCCCGAAACCCGATGCATCCACCATCAACAAAAGGGGCTTCCGGGGATCGAATGGCGTAAGGCAAGTATTGGAAATCAACGCCGATTTCAACTGGCGAAAGGCGCGTTCGCATTCAGTCGTCCAGACGAACGAAACACCTTTACGGCCTAAGCGATGAAGCGGAGCTGAAATGGAAGAGGCGTGTGGGATATAATTATGATAGTAATTTATTTTTCCCAGCACACTCTGTAGCTGCTTCAAATTCTGCAGCGAAGGCAAGTTTTGTATGGCACGGATGTGCTCTGGACTGGGATGTATGCCTTGGGCATTGAGTACATGTCCCAGATAAGGTGAGTCACGAGCAAAAAACACACATTTGTCTTTCCGCAAGCGAAGACCATTTTGTCGCAAGACCTGAAATAATGTTCTGAGATTGGCTAAATGTTCTTCTTCCGTCTTTCCGGAGATCACAATATCGGCCAGATAGTTTGCTGCAGTAGGGACCGACGCACAAACAGTTTGTAGATATTGCTGAAACAATGCAGGGGCGGATGCACACCCGAATGGCAGTCGTTTGAATCGATACAAACCAAGATGCGTGTTAACCACCAAAACGCTCTGGGATTCTTCGTCCACCGGTATTTGCAAGTACGCATCTGCTAGGTCCAACTTCGAAAAATATTTACCTGGGCACAGTTTGTCAAAAAGATCTTCTGGGCGGGGTAAAGGAAAAGTTGCAGTCACTAGTTGTGGATTCACTGTTGCCTTGAAGTCCATGCAAAGTCTCAATTTTCCGGAAGGTTTTTGCAAAATTACTAAGGGTGATGCCCAGAGAGAAGCCTGCACACGTTCAATTACACCTTGTGATTCCAAATCGTGTAATGTTTTTGCGACCTCATCACGCAATGCGTGGGGAACATTGCGCGCTCTGAAAAATTTCGGTTGCGCGTTTACTTTCAGTTCCAAACGTGCTTTATAGTTCTTAGCGCAACCAAGGCCCAGTGCAAAAATGTCTGCAAATTCGTCACATAGACGAGAAACACTGTCTGATGGCACAGTCTGGTTCACTGATAGGACCTGATTGACTATAGACAAGTTAAACAACTGAAACAAATCGAAACCAAACAAGTTCACTGCAGAAGAAGAACGAAGGACGTACAATGACACAAGTTTTGTTTGTCCCTTGTATATTGCAAGAAGGCTACACTGTCCCTACACAGGGAGCCCGTGACCTGAATATGTAGTCAGCTTAACATTTGCAGCATGCAACGGAGGTGTGCCCAGCTGTTTGTACGTGTCTTGATTGATCAGTGAAACTGCAGCTCCGGTATCAAGCTGGAATGGTATCACTTTGCCGTCAATGTCCAAGTCTACAAAAAGTTTATTGTCCTGCTGACGACAAGAGCGACTGTCTCGTGCAACGTGAACTGACACTGGTACAAAATCACTTGTGACATGACGGGATTTCCGTCGATGTCGACGCACAATATTTGTGGGACGAACACAGTCACTGTTAGAGAGTGGCACTGGGCGGAGTGGCATGAGCTATATGAATTTCCATGGGCGATGTGTCGCGAGCCTGAGTATCCTTGGTTCGATTCCGATTCCGGCGCGAAGCAAAGGGCCTGGAATGGTTGTGAGTGTCTGATCTGAGCTTTTTCTGCCAAACACTCTGAACATGTCCTTTTTTATTACATAAAAAGCAAATAGCCTGGCGTGACAGGCAATTCTCACGCGAATGTCTAGTAGCACACAGCGGGCATGATTTTAGCACTGCTTTTGCTTGCCTGCGCAGCACATGTGGCTGAGAGCCTGGTGGCAGCTGCGCGGACGGGCGCGAGGGCTGTTTACTGTTCCGTACAGCGCGCCCGGCGGCCGGTTAATGTGACACACGGCTGGTAAAGTTTCAAATGATTCCTGAGCAAAGTCAAGTGTGTCCTGTCGATCCAATATGTCCATCACTTGTTGAAGGAAGGGATTGACTAGTTTCAAAATCTGTTCCCTTATACGAACATCAGAAACGTTCTGTGCAATTGCATCACGTACCATAGTATCTGAATAAGGGAGTCCACATTGGCACTCAAAAGCACACGTCCCTAGTAAGGCCTTGCAAGGTTGCAACCCACTCCCTATTAGTCTGACCGGCCGTACGTTTTGTACGAAAGAAGGTGTACCTTTTCGCAACTACATTGACTGATTCTTTGAAATATGCATCTAATGCAGACAAAATTTCTTCGTAGGACAGAGTTGCTACGTCGCGTCGGGGAAATAATTTGACTATCACACGGTACGTGGTCACTCCGACGGAAGATAATACGAAAGGCTGCCGCCCGTTACCTTGAATTCTGTAGGCGGCGAGATGGAATCCAAATTGGCGTGACCACTCCGTCCAGCTTTCCAGTGCAGCATCAAAAGGACGAAAAGTTGGTGCAACTGCGTGTTGTGGCTGCGTGAGCGGTGGAGCGGCGGCTGCCGCATCGTTTTGCATTGCACGTTGACCCTGGACGAGCTGTCCAAGGGCATCCAGTAAGGCCTGCGTCTGCTGATTCTGTAAGCGATAAAATTCGGACAGTACATCTGGAGATGGTGGCGAAGCCATTACACAAGTAAATCAGGGCAGTATAGTTAAGAACGCAAATTGGCCTCGTCGCCAAATGTTGTGGATTGGCAAGAGAGCCAACCCACTATGAGAGGAAGCCGAAAGGCACGCGTTTTAGCTCACGCAGGCTGGCGTGAAGTCTGGAACAGGTCAAGAAAATGAGACTAACAAAAAACGTACGTAGCTGCTGGAATACTTAACTTTAATCCATAATTGGTGAACATCGCTCTTGACGGTACATGTTTTACAGCATCAATAGTAACTGGTAATGGCGCTTTGCTAGGTCGTAGCAAATGACGTAGCTGAAGGCTATGCTAACTATCGTCTCGGCAAATGAGAGCGTATTTTGTCAGTGAACCATCGCTAGCAAAGTCGGCTGTACAACTGGGGCGAGTGGTGCTAGGAAGTCTCTCTAGACCAGCCGTGTGGCGGCGCTCGGTCTGCAATCACTGATAGTGGCGACATGCGTGTCCGACGTATGCTACGGACCGCGGCCGATTTAAAGGCTACCACCTAGCAAGTGTGGTATCTGGCGGTGACACCACAGTTGATACTTAAAAAGTACGTTTATGAGAACCTCTCAAACAAATAATACTTACTGGATTGTCAAAGATTATTTAGAGGACACACAGTAGGGGTTGGTAAATAATTAACACAAATTAATAATAAACACCTTTGTCATTCTACAATGTATAGTCAAAATTTACTGTGTCTTGCTGTAACATCTTATCCCCAAGCTCTGTGACGGGTAATATACTAATCTATTCCCATATTCCTGAACTCAACATGCACATGCGGTTTATTCTGACTGCTCGTGATATCTTGAGTAGGGACACCGATGTTCCTAAAATTTTCGTGAAATCAAACCGCTTATCGTTCTGGCCAAGTTGTCTCTGACAACATAAGACATTCACAGTGGATTATTATTGTCTTCACTACATGCACACACATACCATGCAAACCATCTTACGGTGTGTGGCGGAAAATACTTGTGGTACCACTGTCTTCTCCCTATTTGCTGTTGCGTTAAGCAAGAACGATTGTTGGTAAAGCTCCGTTTGATTTTTAATTTACTCTGATTTTCTCGTTGTGGTCATTTTGCGACACGGGTGTAGAAGGAAGTAATATGTTTCCCGACTCTTTCTGGAAAGTACGCTGTCGGAGATTCAACAGTAAACCTATCTGTGACGCCCAATTCCTCTCTCGTAGTGTCTGCCCTGGAGTTGGTTGAGCATCTCTGCAATGCTCTTGCACCGACTAAACGATAAGATGACGAAACGCACCGCTCTTCGTTGGTATTTTCAGCATTCGTAATGTGGTGAAGATGTTGCTCTATGGATTATGACGCTGAGACCTCTTTATCTAGGTACTTCCATTCGGACACTCATTTACCGCGCTCTACTTTCGTGAGCGTTCTTATGCCACTTCACGCAGAAGATACCGGTAAACTTTATATTTCTTTATAAAGTTAAGAATCTCGTTGCATCGCATTGTTCTGTAAAATTGTTCGAAACACTGCAAAATATTTCTCATTGTACGAGCGTAATTAGTGCATATATCTTCTTTGAATTGAATGTCATGTTTGATCTTTAATTACACGTTTTGCAGTTGCCTGTGATAGCAGCAGATGTCTTTGCACTATGGGCACAGATATCCCAAATAACACCTCTATCCTTGTGGTTATGTTCTGCACTGAAAGTCCACCATGTCGGAAACAACCGAGTTTACACACATTTCCCCGTGAACTCTCTTCGCGATAGTTTTGCAGAAAGAATTGTCTGTATTTAAATACAGAATTTCTGTTCCGCCACTTTCTGTTCCGAACGTTGTACAGATGATTACAAAGTGGCGTCATGCCTGTAGCCGTCACGAAATGGAATGGAAGTTTTCCTATCGGCCGAGTACTGAAGGCGGGAGCCGGTACGATACAGAACAAGTTGCCACGAACACTAACCTTTTGTGTGTTAGTTTTTGCGTTAGTTCATGGAATACCGTTAACATTTGAATCAATTTCATGGTAAAAAAGGGGAAAAATTCGCTTGACGTCTTCCTAAGAGTCTCTCCATTCCTTGCATATTAGGCCGGCCGGAGTGGCCGAGTTGTTCTAGGCGCAACAGTCTTGAACCGCGCGACCGCTACGGTCGTAGGTTCGAATCCTGCCTCGGGCATGGATGTTTGTGATGTCCTTAGGTTAGTTAGGTTTAAGTAGTTCTAAGTTCTAGGGGACTGATGACCTCAGCAGTTAAGTCCCATAGTGCTCAGAGCCATTTGAATCTTGCATATTAGACTCCTAATTATGTAAGCGTCGACTAGATGATGATTAATTACAAACGAATAATGTTGACGTCAGTTGACGGTTTCGTACCTAGTAAATTAATAATAGATGGAACGCGTTGCCCATGGTACCCAAAGCTGGTCAGGCCACTGTCGCAGAAACGACGAAAAAGACATTTCAGATTTAAAAGGACGCACAGTTCTCGAAATTTAGTGTAGAATTCAATGTGAGATGGTTTCGACAGCTTCCACAACGAAACTTTTGTCTCGAAATCTAGCAGAAAACTCAGAGGCTCTGGTCTATGTACAGTCTACCAGTGGTAAGGCGAAATCAGTGCCTACCCTGCGTAATAGTAGTAGTAATAATACCGACGATAGCGCCGCTGAAGCAGAGTTACTAGACACGGTTTTCCAAAAATCTTTCACCAAAGATGATGTAGTAAATATTCCTGAATTCGAATCAAGAACAGCTGCCAACGTGAGTAATTCGGAAGTAGCGAAGCAGCGAAGTCACATACCAAAGGCAAATCTTACGGTCCAGATTGTATTCTGAAGAAATAGCTTCATTTTTAGCAATCGCATACAACCGCTTGCTCGATTAAAGATCCTTACCTAAAGACTGGGAAGTTTCACAGGTGACACCGATACACAAAAAATGTAAGTAATCCGTTGAATTGCAGATACACACAGCTTCAGTAGGATTTTGAACATAGACTATGTTCGAACATTATGACATACCTCCAATTAAAGCATGTATGGACCCATAGACAGCACAGAGCAATATTGTTCTTGTGAAATACAACTGGCTCTCTATTCACAATAAGTAATGAGTGCTGTCGACAGGAGATCTCCATCTACATACACACTCCGCAAGCTACCGTATGATGCACGAGGGACGGTACCTCGTATCAGTAATAGTCGTTTCCTTTCGTGTTGTTTTCGCAAATGGAGCGAAGGAAGAAACGACTGTCTGTACGGCACTGTACGAGCCGTAATTTCTCTTACGTTAGTGGTCCTTACGCTTAATGTGTGTCGGAAGTAAGTGAATAGTTCTGCAGTGGGCTTCAGATGATGGTTCTCTAAATTTTCTCAATAGTGTTCCACAAAAATAACGTCGGCTTCCCTCCAGAGACCAGAGACTCCCATTTTAGTTCACGAAGCATTTGCGTAATACTTGAATGTTGATCGATCTTACCTGTAACAAATCTAGCTGCGTGCCTGTGAATAGCTACGTCTTCCTTTAATCCGACCTGGTGGAGATCTCAAACACTCGAGCACTACTCGAGAAAGGGTCGCACCAACGTCCTATACTCGTTTTCCTTTACAGATGAGTCAGCCATTCTCCTTCCTTACTATTGTCCTTGGGTGCCGGTTCCGTTTCTTATCGCTTTGCAACGTTACGTCTAGATATATAATCGATGTGACTATGCCAAGCAGCACATCATTAATACTATACTCGAACATAGAGGATTTTATTCCTACTCATCTGCGTTAACTTAAATTTTTATGCATTCAGACCAAACTGCCATTCATCACACCAAGTACTGTCTGAGTCATTCCGTATCCTCCTACAGTCACCCAAAGACTATACCTTCCCGTACACCACAACGTCATCAGCAAACAGTCGTAGACTTCCTCGCATCATGTACGTCAGATCGTATGTGTATACAGAGAATCAGAGAGGCCGTATCGAGCTACCTGGGGCACTCCTGACGATCCCCGTGTCTCCGTACACCAGCCGTGAAGGAAACGTACTGGGTTCTCTTATTTAAGAAGCCTTAGAGCAACTCACATTTCTAAGAATCTAATCCGTATGCCCGGACCTTTATTAAGTCTGCGAGCGAGCGAGCCGGCGCAATGATCACCACAGTGGACTCGCATCCAGTAGAAAGTGGTTCAAATGGCTCTGAGCGCTATGGGACTTGACATCTGAGGTTATCAGTTCCCTAGAACTTAGAACTACTTAAACCAAACTAACCTAAGGACATCACACACATCCATGCCCGAGGCAGGATTCGAGCCTGCGACCGCAGCAGCCGCACGGTTCCGGACTGAAGCGCCTAGAACCGCTCGACCACTGCGGCCGGCTCTCGCATTCAGTAGGACGAGGGTCCAAACCCGCGTCCGGCCATCCTGATTTAGGTTTTCCGTGAGTTCTCGAAATCGCCAAAGGAAAATGCCGGGATGGTTCCTCTGAAAGGGCACCGCCGATTGCCTTCTCCATCCTTTCCGAAGCAGAGCTTGTGGTTCGCCTTATCGTTGTCGACGGGACGTTAAACACTAATATCCTCCGCCTGCCAACAGTCTGCTGTGGGGCAGCGTATCAAACGCTTTCCGGAAATCTAGGAATATGGAATCTGCCTGTCGCCCTTCATCCATGGTTCGCAGGATATCGTGCGACAAAATGCCAAGCTGGGTTTCGAACGAGCAGTGATTTATAAATCCTTGCTATATATGAAGCTATTCCGTCTCAAGGAAATATATTCTATTCTAACTCAGAATACGTTCAAGAATTCTGCAGCAGACTGATGTTGAGGACGTGGGTCCCTAATTTTGCGGATCCGTTCCTTTAACCTTCTTACACACAGGTGCCACCTGCGCTTCAATCCAGTCGCTTGGCACTTCGCGCTATGTAAGAGATTAGCTATAGCCTAAAGGCAAGCTAAGTAAGGGGCAGTGCCGAAGAGTACTCTCTGTAAGACCGAAGTGGAATTGCATCTGGACGTGGTGACTTACTTATTTTCAACTCTTTCAATGCTTCTTTACGCCAGTGATGCCTACTACTGCGTATATCCGCCATACGAGAGTCCGTGGAACGATCAAATGACGGTATGTTTTTACGATCCTCCAGCGTGAATGATTTCGTAAACGCTGAAATTTAAAACGTCAGCTTTCATGTTGCCAACTTCTATTGCCACACCAGACTGGTCAACGAGCCTTCGACCCGCATTGCAATGTTGAGTAAGACGAATATTTCCTAGGGTTCTCGGCAAAATCTTCTGCTAAGGTATGGCGGTAGAAATTTTTGTATGCTTTTCCATCCCTAATCTACTTATTCGGCAAATACTCCTCAATAGCACGATTTACAATAAGTTTAAACTTTTCCTTTAATTCCCCTAAGGCCGTCGTATTGGAACTGAATGGTGTCCATTCACTGTCTACGTGGGATGCTAAAAACTACTTATCTGCTCTTTCTAGCAAGAATACTGTCCTAGTCTTCTTGATGGATTTATTATCTTCGTTAAACATCGTCGCTATGATGAAATCATGATCACTAATTCCTGTCTCTATTCTGCCACTGTCAATAAGGTCAGGGTTGCTTGTAGCTATAAAATCTACAATATTTCCACTGC
This sequence comes from Schistocerca americana, assembly GCF_021461395.2. Taxonomy (NCBI): domain Eukaryota; kingdom Metazoa; phylum Arthropoda; class Insecta; order Orthoptera; family Acrididae; genus Schistocerca; species Schistocerca americana. Next base: position 664,303,767 of record NC_060130.1, read on the forward strand.
GTGTTGGCTGCGAACTAGCAGATCAAGACAGTTTTCGGTAAACATGTTCAAAATTACTTCACAAGAATGTCTGTCCGTACCACCTGCAACGAATCCATAGACGTCACCGTTTATACCCGGTAGGTTAAAGTCGCCCCCAACTACGCTGCTCTGCAAAACTTAAGGACATGGTAGATAAAGTAACGTAACATATTAACTAGTCGGTAGAAATGAATGAAAGTGCGCGAGCATGTTGCCGGAGGTCCCCCGGTCGTGGACATAAAGTTGGACGTCACATGGCGTGAGATCAGCGTGACCATATCTCCAAATGGGGCTGGCCCCGGATCAAGAGGCAGTTCAACAAACGGGAAAAAGACAGTGTGTGTCATTTAGCGAGCAGTTACGATGCACTGTCGTTGGATTCCTCATTACAACATGGGCCGGAGACTTAGGTTGAGTTCACACGAGGAAAAGTGATCGGGAAACGGGAAGGCGGACGAAGTGTGGCGAGTATAGCTCAGAAGTTCAGTACTGCTCACAGCATTGTTTCACGCGCAAGGGGCAGTCCCGAACCACAGACACTGCTGGCTGATGGAGATGTGGTCTACCACGGTCAACTACAGCAGCGGATGACAGCTACATTGTACAACACGCAAGAAGGGACCCGCGACAAACAGCTGGTGAAATTGCGATCGGCCGGTCGGAGTGGCCGAGCGGTTCTAGGCGCTACAGTCTGGAACCGCGCGACTGCTACGGTCGCAGGTTCGAATCCTGCCTCGGGCATGAATGTGTGTGATGTCCTTAGGTTAGTTAGGTTTAAGTAGTTCTAAGTTCTAGGGGACTGATGACCTCAGAAGTTAAGTCCCATAGTGCTCAGAGCCATTTGAACCAAGCTATTTTTGAAATTGCGATCATATTCAACAGGACTGCAAGGCACGCAGCCTACATCTGCTTCTACATGGATACTCCGCAAATCGCACTTATATGCCTGGCGGAGGGTTCATCGAACGACCTTCAGAATAATTCTCTATGATACCAAACTTGAACAGCGCACGGAAAAAAACGAACACCTAAATCTTTCCGTGAGGGCTCTGATTTGCCTTGTTTTATTATGATGATCGTTTCTTCCTATGTATGGCGGCGCCAACAAAATATTTTCGCATTCGGAGGAGAATATTGGTGATTGAAATTTCGTGAGAAGGTTCTGCCGCACCGAAAAACTCCTATGTTTTTGTGATGTCTACGCCAAATCCTGTATCATGTCAGTGACACTCTGTCCCCTATTTCGCGATAATACAGAACGTGCTGCCCTCCTTTGAACTTTCTCGATGTACTCCGTTAATCCTATCTGGTAAGGGTCCCAGATCGCGCAGCAATTCTCCCAAAGAGAATGAACAACCGTAGTGTAGGCAGTCTCTTTAGTAGGTCTGTTACATTTTCTATGTGTTCTGCAAGTAAAACACAGTCTTTGTTTTGCCTTCCCCACAGCATTTTGTATGTGTTCTTTCCAATTTACGTTGTTCATAATTGTAATTCTTAGGTATTTAGTTGAATTTACGGCCTTTAGATTTATCGTGTAATCGTTTAGCACACGAATGTGTGGATGACAAACTTTTCATTATTTAGGGCCAATTGCCAATATATGCACCATACGAATATCATATCTAAATTGTTTTGCTATCGGTTTTGACCTTCTGATGACTTTACTAGACAATAGACCACAGCATCATATGCAGACAGCCTAAGACGGCTGCTCAGATTCTCCTAAATCGTTTATATAGACAATGAACAGCAGGGAGTCCGTAACACTACCTTGGGGAACGCCAGAAGTCACTTCTGTTTTACTCGATGACTTTCCGTCAATTACTATTAACTGTGCCTTTCTCGTATGAAATCACTAATCCAATCACATAACTGAGGCGATATTCCATAAGTACGCAGTTTCACTACAAGCCAATTGTGTAGTACAGTGTCAAAGATCTTCTGGAAATCTAGAAATACGGAATTAATTTGTACGGTATCAGTTTGAAATCCCTTGTCAGTTGCACTAAAAACTTCGTGTGTGTAAAGAGCTAGTTGTGTTTCGCAAGAACTATATTTTCTAAACCCGTGTTGACTGTGTGTCAATAGACCGTTTTCTTCGAGGTAATTTATAATGTTCGAACACAATATATGCTCGAAAGTCCTACTGCATATTGACTTTAATCTCACGCTCCACGGCGGAACGTCGACTACGTGGCGGTGGTCTCTTTGCCCGACGACCAGTACATTGCGTCCAGCTGACACTCGCAGTTTGGCGGCACCGTTTGCGATGGCGCCAAGAGAATAGAGTGTGGAACAATGAGGAGTGGGGTCGCATGACCTCGGATGAGAGCAGATCCAGTATGAGTTGTGATTTTGGATGTACCCTCATATGGCGTGAGTGGGCAACACGCAATGCCGTCGGCCACTGCGTTATCTGTGATGAGGGGTATAGTCTGAAATTTCGTATTCTCTTCACATTGTAGATCTTGAAATACTGAATTTCCCAATGATTTCAGAAATGAAATGTCCCAGGCGTCTAGCTCTAACTACCATTTCGCGTTTAAAGTCTTAATTTCCGTCGTGCGGCCATAATCACGTTGGAAGCCTTTTCACACGAATCATCTGAGTACAAAAGGAAGCTCTGCCAATGCCCTGCCCTTTTATACTTTGTTTACGCAATACTACGGCCATTTGTGAATGTGGATCTTACTATCCCATGACTTTCGTCACCGCAGTGTATTCCGACGCCAGCGCGGTCGAAACCTGCTGGATGGTCGTCGGTGCATGTTCCAAGAGCTCCTCCACCTGCGCTGTTCGACGCAGTCGAGCATTGTCAGCCATAAAAATGACGTCAGGGCCGAATACATCCCTCAAAAGACGCAAATGGGGAAGAAGTACAGTGCGACAATAATGTTGACCGGTGAATGTACAGTGTTAAAATATCTGCAGGTCACAAAGCCTGGCCGGCCGCTGTGGCCGAGCGGTTCTAGGCGCTTCAGTCCGGAACCGTGCTGCTGCTACGGTCACAGGTTTGAATCCTGCCGCTGGCATGGATGTGTGTGATGTCCTTATGTTAGTTAGGTTTAAGTAGTTCTAATGTTAAGTCCCATAGTGCTTAGAGCCATTTGAACCATTTTGTCTTCCCGGAATGTGCTCTCTCGTAATTTCGATAATAAACCTCTCCGTATTGCGTAACGCCTTTCTTGAAGTGTCCGCCACTGGAGCTTGTTCAGCATCTCCGTAACGCTCTCGCGCTGACTAAATGTCCCCATGACGAATCGCGCTGCTTTTCGCTGGATCATGTCTATCTCTTCTATTAATCCAACCTGGTAAGGGTCCCATACTGATGAGCAATACTCAAGAATCGGACGAACAAGCGTTTTGTAAGCTACTTCTTTCGTCGATGAGTCACATTTTCTTAGAATTCTTCCTATGAATCTCAACCTGGCGCCTGCTTTTCCCACTATTTGTTTTATGTGATCATTCCACTTCAGATCGCTCCGGATAGTAACTCCTAAGTATTTTACGGTCGTTACCGCTTCCAATGATTTACCACCTATGGCATAATCGTACTGGAATGGATTTCTGCCCCTATGTATGCGCATTATATTACATTTATCTACGTTTAGGGAAAGCTGCCAGCTGTCGCACCATGCATTAATCCTCTGCAGGTCCTCCTGGAGTACGGTCTTCTGATGTTGCTACTTTCTTGTAGACAACCGTGTCATCTGCAAATAGCCTCACGGAGCTACCGATGTTGTCAACTAAGTCCTTTATGTATATTGTAAACAATAAAGGTCCTATCACGCTTCCCTGCGGTACTCCCGAAATTACCTCTACATCTGCAGATTTTGAACCGTTAAGAATGACATGTTGTGTTCTTTCTTCTAGGAAATCCTGAATCCAATCACAAACCTGGTCCGATATTCCGTAAGCTCGTATTTTTTTCACTAAACGTAAGTGCGGAACCGTATCAAATGCCTTCCTGAAGTCCAGGAATACGGCATCAATCTGCTCGCCAGTGTCTACGGCACTGTGAATTTCTTGGGCAAATAGGGCGAGCTGAGTTTCACATGATCTCTGTTTGCGGAATCCATGTTGGTTATGATGAAGGAGATTTGTATTATCTAAGAACGTCATAATACGAGAACACAAAACATGTTCCATTATTCTACAACAGATTGACGTAAGCGAAATAGGCCTATAATTATTCGCATCTGATTTATGACCCTTCTTGAAAATGGGAACGACCTGCGCTTTCTTCCAGTCGCTAGGTACTTTACGTTCTTCCAGCGATCTACGATAAATTGCTGATAGAAAGGGGGCAAGTTCTTTAGCATAATCACTGTAGAATCTTAAGGGTATCTCGTCTGGTCCGGATGCTTTTCCGCTACTAATTGATAGCAGTTGTTTTTCAATTCCGATATCGTTTATTTCAATGTTTTCCATTTTGGCGTCCGTGCGACGGCTGAAGTCAGGGACCGTGTTACGATTTTCCGCAGTGAAACAGTTTCGGAACACTGAATTCAGTATTTCTGCCTTTCTTCGGTCGTCCTCTGTTTCGGTGCCATCGTGGTCAACGAGTGACTGAATAGGGGATTTAGATCCGCTTACCGATTTTACATATGACCAAAACTTTTTAGGGTTCTTGTTTAGATTGTTTGCCAATGTTTTATGTTCGAATTCGTTGAATGCTTCTCTCATTGCTCTCTTTACGCTCTTTTTCGCTTCGTTCAGCTTTTCCTTATCAGCTATGATTCGACTACTCTTAAACCTATGATGAAGCTTTCTTTGTTTCCGTAGTACCTTTCGTACATGATTGTTATACCACGGTGGATCTTTCCCCTCGCTTTGGACCTTAGTCGGTACGAACTTATCTAAGGCGTACTGGACGATGTTTCTGAATTTTTTCCATTTTTGTTCCACATCCTCTTCCTCAGAAATGAACGTTTGATGGTGGTCACTCAGATATTCTGCGATTTGTGCCCTATCACTCTTGTTAAGCAAATATATTTTCCTTCCTTTCTTGGCATTTCTTATTACACTTGTAGTCATTGATGCAACCACTGACTTATGATCACTGATACCCTCTTCTACATTCACGGAGTCGAAAAGTTCCGGTCTATTTGTTGCTATGAGGTCTAAAACGTTAGCTTCACGAGTTGGTTCTCTAACTATCTGCTCGAAGTAATTCTCGGACGAGGCAGTCAGGATAATGTCACAAGAGTCTCTGTCCCTGGCTCCAGTTCTGATTGTGTGACTATCCCATTCTATACCTGGTAGATTGAAGTCTCCCCCTATTACAATAGAAAATTCGACTCGTTCCACATCATTACGAAATATCGTATTCATGATCCATGGAACTAGTATTAATCTAATCTAATCTAATCTTAAGTCCCATAGTGCTTAGAGCCATTTGAACCATTTTGTCAGAACGCCCATGCAACATTATGCGTCCCCACACCTTTATCCGTTAGGACAGTGTGTCGAAGTTTGGCGTTAATGGGCTATGGCAGCAGACGACCGACACGAGTGCCTTTGCTAACTGGATAACGATGTCGCCTTCAGCGCCTCTCCTGGGCTCGTGGCCATATCGGTTGGACCCTAGACGACTGGAAAACCGTGGCCTGATCAGACGAGTCCCGATCTGAGTTGGTAACAGCTGGTGGTACAGTTCGAGTGTGGCGCAGACCCCACGAAGGCATTGGCCGCGGTTGTCTACGAGGCACTGCGCAGCTGGTGGTGGCTACATAATGTTGTGGACTGTGTTTACATGGAATGGCTTGGGTCCTGTGGCCTAACTGAACCGACCATTGACTGGAAATGGTTATGTTCGACTACATGTCGACCATTTGCAACCATTCATCGACTTATGTTCCGAAACAACGATGTCATGTCACCGGGCCACAACGGTTCGGGATCGATTAGGAGAACATTCTGGACAGTTCGAGTGAGTGATTTGGCCACCCAGATCGCCCGACATGAATCCCATCGAACAGTTATGGGACATATTCGAGAGGTCAGCTCGCGCACAAGGTCCTGTACCGGCAACTCTCTCGCAATTATGGACGGCTATAGGGGCAAGGGACTTCCAACGACCCCTTGAGTCCATACCACGTCGAGTTACTGCACTACGCTGGTAAAAAGGAAGTATGACACGATATTAGTAGATATCCCATGACTTTTGTCACCTAAGTGTGGAACGACCTACCACAGGAAGTGCTTACCAGAGGTGTACAAATTCCCATTGCAGCCTGCTTGCCCCTAGCTCCTCTGCAACCATTCATGCAGGTCAGCTTGCCGCGACGTAAACACAAGAGTACGCATGTACTGAGGCATAGTGGGTAATGCGAGCGACTTGGGCTCCCGCAAGCCCGGGCTACCTGTGTTCCCGCAGGCCTGCCAAGCTTCACGGGACCCGCTCAGCTTGCTACGCCTGACAACAGGTTGCGCTGTCAAGTTACCGTGACTAGAGTAGCCAGGTAGTTAGCACGCAGTACATTTATCGCAACGGTGGGGGCAGCACAATGAATAGGTCGGACTTTAGTGAGATTGAAAAAAAATTGACAACTGGCGAATACATGCTGGTAACGAAACAGAGCACAAGTGCCCCATAGGAAACGTTTTCGTGTGTTTATGAGGCCGCTTCAAATAAATCGGTAGGTGTGTCTCAATGCAAACTATGTAAAAAGCTCTTAAGTACTTATTTAGGAGCCTCGAGTATGTTACGACATGTGTGCAAATTTGACAAGCAGTTCCTTCACTCCGTAAATATCTTGAAAGAGGACAAAGATTTAGTGGCCGAAAAGGGCGTCGAAATGTGTGCTAAGGACCTGAGACCATTTAGCAGTATAGAGGGAGAAGGATTTCATGGTAACCCGCAAACGATGTCAAAATCTTTTGTAAGGTACTCTTTTCCATGCACTGTCCGAAATATTATGTAGACAGTAATGTTCCTCTTGATGGTCAAGTGTGCAAAATTTCTTCAAGATCAGAATAAAACTGTAGGTTGGTGTAGAAGTGTGTAAGTAAAGTACCCTCCGCCATGTGCCATTCAGAATTTTAAGCAGACAGCGCCCTTCATCCTGCTTTGAATATCAAGTATGCCAAATTTCATCAAGATCGTAATAAAAACGTTCAATTTGTCGAATTCCGTTAGGTAAAGTAACCTCTGCTATGCATCCTACGAAATTTTAAGTAGACTGTGACCTTCCTCTTGGTTTCAATGTATAGTGTGCAAAATTTCATCAAGATTGTGTGCAATACAAACACACGGACACAATGAAAACACACTTTCAGTTTTTCTCAAATTTTCCAATTTTTCGGTCGATTTTCGAAAAATTTTATTTCATAAAAACCTTGTCCTGAGAATTACGAACACAGCAAAAAAAAAAAAAATTTGCCGAATTGGCCCAGCCGTTCTCGAGTTTTACGCTTATCAACGCATCTGGCAATTCATTTTTATTTATATAGATAATAAGCCCGAAATATACGCGTAAAGGAAGAATGTACAAATAAAACCCAATATTTTTTGACCTGAAATTAATATATATATAATGTTAGGGTTTGTCTTTTGGTGCTCAGGTAAAATAAAAACTTTCAATTAACGTTCATAGTACGACAATGAAGCGCGCAGACTAAACGGCTGCGTAGCGCAGCTCGGCAGTAATATGGGCAGGCAAGCAAGTTTCCCGCAGCCTGCCCGGGTTGGGTTGTGCTTGGCTTGGCTGGGAGTGAAGCAGCCTGCCCGTTCTGTTGACAACGCGCGGCGGCCTGCCCGCCTGGCCACCGGGCAAGCATGGGCGGGTTAAAAGAGGAACATGTACACCTCTAGTGCTTACCAGCCTTGTGACTGCCATGGGATCACGTTGCATAGCATTGACGGCTGTTCGTGGTGATCACACACCGTATTAAGAACCATGCCTTGCCTTCTATTATATCCAGGGGACCATCGTAAATTGCTATGACTATAATGTCATTATTATCTTCGAAAAAAGTTGTCATTTATGTTCGTCTTATTGCGTTTTTCTTTCATTTGCCTTCTGTACTCTACTGTAGCAGTTCTTACTATGTGTGGACAAACTTACATAGAGCTTCGTTACTTTGTAAGGACACTTCATGTGAAAGTTACTTTCGTTCGTAAGTTTTCCACACCAGCGTAATATGGTATGATCTGGGTATTTCCACCCATTTCTTTGAATGATTCTAAACGGTCACGGTGGTAGCGGGTTGCCGGTAAAAAGCCGATAGTTGAGTTCATTTGCCCTGTTACTCGCATCAATCCTGGTACTACTAACTTAAGAACTAAGCTATAGCAGCAGACAAAGAAAACTAAGTAGGTAACTTGCCACTATCTTGGCGTGACACCAAGCCTGACTGAGCTGTGGCCGACAGCTGGTGGCCGTTCAAAACAAATAAATGACAACTGCGATCCAAAGTTGATTCGATATTGATAGGTTTCCAGAAGGCTTTTGACCCCGTTCCTCACAAGCAGCTTTTAATGAAATTGCGAGCTGGTGGCGTGTTGTCACAGATGTGCGTCTAGATTCGTGATTTCTTGTGAGAAAGGTCGCAGTTCGTAATAATTGATAGGAAATCATCTATTGAAACCCAGGTGATACCGGGGGTTCCTCAAGTATGTGTCATAGGCAGTCTGCTGTTCTCAATCTATATAAAATATTTAGGAAACACTCCGAGCAACATTCTTAGACCGTTTGCGGAGATACTTTCGTCCACCGTCTAGCAAAGTCACCATAAAATCAAAACTAATTACAAAATGCTTGAAAAGATAGCTGCATGGCTTGCAAAGTGGGAATTGACCCTGAACAATAAAAACTGTGTGTGTTTCCCACACGAGTACTAAAAACTGATTTCGGTTACACGAGAAATCATATAAACTGAAAGGCTGTCTATTCTACTAAATACCTATCGATTATAATTACGGAATACTTAAACTGGAACCGTTAGGTTAGGTTAGGTTAGTGTTTTTTTAACGTCCCGTCGACAACGAGGTCATTAGAGACGGAGCACAAGCTCGGGTTAGGAAAGGATGGGGAAGGATCGGCCGTGCCCTTTTAAAGGAACCATCCCGGCATTTGCCTGAAACGATTTAGGGAAATCACGGTAAACCTAAATCAGGATGGCTGGAGACGGGATTGAACCGTCGTCCTCCCGAATGCGAGTCCAGAGTGCTAACCACTGCGCCACCTCGCTCGGTACTGGAACCGTCACATGTAAATTTTTTTCGGGAATGTAAACTCTGCTTTATTGGCAGAATACGACTATATCCAACAAATTTGGTAGAGAGACTGTTACGCTTTGCATTTCCGTCCTCTTCTGGAGTATCGCTGCAGGATATGGGATCTTTATCATAGAGAATTGACTGAGGACATCAGAAAAAGTCAAAGAAGGGCAGCAAGTTTTGTATTAGCAAGAAAGAGGGGTGAGACGGATACGATACGCGAATAGGGGTTGCAATCATTAAAACATAAGTGTTTTTCTTTTGGGGCGAGATCTTTTCGCACATTTACAATCACCACCTTTCTCTTCCGAATACCAAAATATTTTGTTGACTCCCAGACAATTAGCGAGTAATGACCATCGTGATAAAATAGCAGAAATGAGAGCTCGCATGGAAAGATTTATGTGTTTAATTTTCCCGCATGCTAATCTAAAGTGTAATAGTCTGAAAGTGATTCTATGAACACTCTGGCAAACACCTAAGTGTGAACTGCAGATTAAACGTGCAGTTGTAGATGTAAATTGTTATGGAAAAGTGTTACGTGCTTAGATGTACAACACCTTATATTGTACAGAAGGTTCGTTTTACAATAAATATCAGTGTGAAACCTTCGAGACATGCCATCACGAGTTATACTGTTTCCTGACATAACTAGATTACTCGAACCATTTCTTGGACTGGCCATACAGTGGCACTGATACTAGCTATTGTTCCCTAAAAAATTCAAAAGCCTAATTCTTCTACGCTTTAAAAACTCCTGTAATTTTGCAAGGGTGCACGACCCTTGCGAATATGACTACTTTTTCGAAGAAAACTGTTCGAAACTGCTGTAACTTTAGAATTTTTTTAATGTCATTTTTGGCTAAGAGGGGAAATGAGTTGCTCTCTTCTCATAGTAGCATTCAAGTCAGCAGGAAGTCTTACTACCAGCATTGTGGTTATCAAAACAACAAAACTACCAGAAGTAACCTTAGACAATGAAAATCATAACATCTATAATTAATATTTTCTAGTAATCTGTAATTCATGCGTAGATGAACCTACCCACCACTTCATTTGCGACATTACATTTCTGTCAGTGCTTCATTGACTTAGGTTTGTACAGACAGGCATCCCCCGACAAATATGCTAGTCATCAAAATTTATGGTTCTCGTCTGTAACTCCTTTGCAACATCTTGAAAGCTAGTGCCATTCTTCCTTCTAGAAGATATATTCTCAGACCGCGAATATGATTAGAAATCGTCAGTACAATTTATTAGTGTCGTTTGAAAATTTGTGCCGATCAAGGACTCGAATCCAGATTTCCCGCTTAGCACCAGCTGCCGCTTTAACCACTTCGGCTGTACGTACACACCTCCCGGACCGACCCAGTCCTCCATGTCGCAACGAGTGCCTACGTTCCGCATTCGCACACTTTGCCTGAATCTCGCACAAGAAACTTTATTATTATTATTATTATTATTATTATTATTATTATTATCGCGGCTTACGTAGACATCTAATACCATTTTGCAGTGTGCTTATTTTGCTGATGCGTCTCAGAAGGACATTGCAAAGTACACTGCAAAATACAGAAATTGCAAATAGTATCCTTGCTTTTCATGCACCCACACTGCGTAAGGTTTCATTGCTAATTATGTCTTTTTTACCCCACTCGTTGCAGCCCAGTTTGTCCCTTTTTAAGTCACCATTTTGCTTAACATATTTGTCACATTAATTTGAGTTTTTTATGTTCGACTTTCATATATTTGTCCTTGGAAATACTTGCTTTCGATTTGGTGTTCTGGATCTGAATGTATTTTGTACGTTATTTCTTTAGCTTCCCTTCATTGTCTTCTCCCATATGAACTTCGTTTACTTAAACAACAGCTGGTGGATGGAAGTGCCCTACCTATTTCATCATAGAGCCTAGCTTTCTGCTTCGACAAGTAGCCAAAAATGTTCTGCACTTTTAGATGATTGCCTCCTTCGCTCTTCATATCACCGGATATAATTTTCTCCCTTTCACATTAATTCTGGTTCTACATAGCACTTTCTCGTTTGTTATTTAAGCGTTCTTTTCTGTTTCTCGAGAGGTCACTTGCAATAATTTGTTAATCTTTGTTTCTCCATTGACAGTTTCTCCTGTCCCTGGGTTGAGGATCTTGGTATAAAGCTAACGAAACACTTCGCCGCGTCAGTCCATTCTCCATCTTAAACTATTATATTCTACATTCTTATATTTTGACACAGCTATGGTTTTTCCCTGCACTTTGTCTACACATGTTACGTATACTGTTGTAGAGTTCACCTCTGTGATCATATTCGCCACAAATTTTGACTGAATAATGTATGTGAATGTGAAGTCATTATAGTTGTCATCATGGAACTCTACTTCCGAAATGGAATTAGGTTACCCACTCAGTTCTAAATAGTTGCTGCCATTATAGTAAATTTTTCCTCTGTTCACAGAGTGGAAGATAGTTAAGTGACATCTGGAGAAGCTTTTTAAGCCTAACTCACGTCTTTTTGTATAATGGTCCGATATTCACCAGTAGTAGCAATCAGAAATTGGTGTCCTTTAAGTGAAATTTCGTAAAATATTGATGGGAGTAGTTTAGTTACACTGAGTTACCTTTACTCATTTAGCCTCCTACAACCGATGTCCATTCTAAAAAGCACGTAAGTTCGAAATCTGATACTATTCATAGGTAATTGGAAATTTGTGATAAGGTCTTATGGGACCCGCCCGTCACCCTGGGGCATCAGGACTCCCGGCAATGACCATCCTGCCAGATGGCCTTTGCTGCGACTGGGTGGCGCCCGTGGTCGGAATGGGTGGCATCAGGGCGGACGACACGCGATTTAAGCGTAGTACATCATCTCTTGCTGGTGGTCAAACACCAGCAATCTCTAAGCGTTCACGGGCTCAATTCAACGCACAGAAGTATGACCCCAAATCGTTCCCCTCCCTGGCTACACCATAGGAGGAACGTCAGGCTAAGGATGGTATCGGCTCTTCATCGCCCCGGTACCTTGTATGTTCGAGAGCTGATGGGGAATCTTCCATGACAATGAAGTCTCAGTTTCTTGTTGAGCATTTAGAGGACAGGTTTGGGGAGGTGTCCTAAATGAGATCTGGGTCAGTCTTGATCAAAACAGCATCCTCTGCCCAGTCACAGGCGTTACTCGCTTGTGACAAGCTGGGGGATATTTCTGTAACTATCACGCCCCATAAGAGCTTAAATATGGTCCAGGGTATCATATTTGCCAGGGACCTTCTTTTGCAGTCTGACGATGAGCTGCGCGCCAATTTAGAGCGGCGAGGTGTACATTTCGTTCGGCGTGTCCAATGGGAACCGAGGGATAATCAGGTTGCCACCGGTGCCTTCATCTTGGCCTTCCAGGGTGATACATTAGTTAAAAAGGTCAAGGTGATGGTCTACCGCCGTGATGTAAAGTCCTATATCCCCCCCTCCCCTCAATGTGGTGCTTCAAATGCTGGAAGGTTGGCCTTATGTCTTCCCACTGTACTTCCAGCGTCACATCTCGAGATTGCGGTCGCCCATCACATCCCAATACTCCATGTGCCCCGCCTCCCGTCTGTATCAGCTGTAGAGACCACCATTCGCTTTGCTTGCCTTATTGCAGGATTCTCCAGAAAGAAAGGAAAATCATGGAGTAAAAGACCCTAGACCAACTCACCTTCACTGAGGCTAACAGGAAATTTGAATACCTGCATCCTGTACATATGACATCGTCTTATGGCGCCGCTACAACAGCTCTAGCCCCATCAGCTCCGCCACCCCAGTCACCTCTCAGAGCCGGAAGACTGCACGTGCCCTCTTGATGGTGGGGGACACTTCCCTCCCCTCTTGCTCCTGCACCACCTACTTCGGGAGCAACACTCCCCCAACGACAGTCCCCACTCCTCAGCTGGAGAAGCGTAAGTCTTCTTCGGCTCCTCTCGCTAGGAAGTGGTCCCTTGGGTTACTCCCTTCTCAGGTACGTGCTAACGGGAAAGATGACACCCACCAGTAGCTGAAGAGCCCAAAAGCAGCTGGTCATAGGGCTTCACGCTCAACCTCAGTCCCGGAGACTGAATCAGTGAAGTCCTCCCAGCCAGGAAAACCCAAGGAGCAGCGTTGAGAAATCCAAAAAGATGATCCCCAAGGCCAAGGGAATTTCGGTGGCACCCACACCACCGCTACCTACAAGCGCCGAGGAAAGTAGCGGGTACACACCTTTGAATACCGAAACTGGTGACGAGTGTGTCAGCACTATCAACAGAGATGTCCAGTTTTGCAGCGAGGTGTTTGATTATGATCCCTCTATCACCTCGAACAAGTGGGTCCCCACGCTCCAATATTGCAGGAGTCACAACTGTGTGCGGCCGGCCAGCGTGCGGGATATCGGACAGGTATGCGCGACCTTATTGCGATTATGACAGACGTCTCGCTCATAAATATCTACGATGCTTTGGTTTTCTGGAAAAAGAAATTCAATGATAGCTCTCTGCTTGGAACGCACCTCCGTTACAGACGCCGTTCTGAAGTCTACCACGTGTCGGAACTTCAGAAACCATAGGGACTGAAGCGGGAATAGTCCACGAAGTCACACAACAAACTAACGCATTTTTTCACCGAAACTGTCCGGAAGAAAAAGTGTTGCATTACTTAGTAAAGCTCCTCGTAGGTGTTACAAACTCCTCAGGAGGTGTCTTTATGTTTAATCACAGTTCTTCGAACATATCGAATACTGTCACTTCGTATCGTTATTTGCTGATATTTAATACATGTGACTGGACCCAAAAGATAATTACAGATGTTATATTCTGATAAAATGAGATGATTTTCTCTTTCAGGAGTCAGATGTTCGGATAACAGATCTCCATCTACATGTAAACTCAGCAAACCAACGTGAAGTGCATGACGGAAGGTGCATCCCATTATACCAGTTATTAGAGCTTCTTCCCATTCTATTCACGTACGGAGTGCGAGAGGAATTATTGTTTTAATGCCTCTGTGCATACTGTAATTATTGTAACCTTATCCTCACGATCCCTGTATGAACGATGAGTAGGGGGTTGTATATTCCTAGTCACGGTGTAAATATCTACGGAGCTCCTCCATTTCGGCAAGGCTGACGATTCCCTTTATAACAGTGGAAACATACATGAAAACAGGCAAGCAAAGACCACTTATTGACGATGTTTTTTGGTTGTTTGGCCTCGTTTGTTATATTTTACTTCTAAAGAGAATTTTCATTTCGACGCGCAGTACGGAAATAAATTTTCTGACTCGCGGTCACACAATACGAAAAAGTGGGAGCGTTAGAAACTCTTTTCAAGAATTCACACAGAATGTTTTTTCGAGACGTATTCTCGCGAGGCCGGGAGAGAGCGGCGGTTATCAGCTGAAGCCCTGCGGGGGTTAAGGGCGATGTTAAATTGAGTCTGACTGTGCGGTATGTGCCCGCAGCCCGCGGCGCGCCGCTACCTGCGGCTATAATGCGCGTTATATATTAAAGTGCGTGCCTTTGTCACATGCAGATTTGTCCTCATCAGAGCGAGCATTAGCTTAACAAAGGCGGCGCTGCAATAATTAGGATAGCAGGGGAGGAAGGCCGTGTCGGCCAGCGGGGGAGGCGAGATGGCGGCAGATAGGGTAGCGAGCGATATATCACGGCGCCGGCCAGCGGCCGCTCTCTAATAAAGTCATAAACAGCGCCGCTCATTAGCACGCGCGCCACGCCCCTCCCTGCCCTAATACCAATCCCCGTGACCTAGAACCACCAAACTCCAGCTCCGAGGGAAGTATCCGGACCCTTGTGCCCGCAGGTGCCTCAAAGTTACACGAAAACAACCTACTCTTTGCCTATTATATCCTGAATTACACACATCAACAAACGTAACTAGTTTTCATGACAGCCAACTGGCTATTCTTGACAAAACGGGGAAAGTGAAATAAATGGGGAAGAAAGTCACAGCTTGATTATCAGTGTTTCAGTTATTACCTAAAGATCTTCATTGCGATCTCAACACAACGCGTATCAGTCGCGCGCGAACGCATCTCAAATTACCGTATGTACTGGTGTAGAAGCGGAAAAAGGTGGGGGGTTACATAGTGTGCAACCCCACTCCCCTTTCCTTTTTTCCCGAATCCCACCCTTACCGTTCCCGTTTCATCTGTGAATTGTGTGCCGAAAGAACAGCTGGCAATACAATTCGAAATTTGTCGTTCTGTCCAATAATACAAAGAAACAAGGTAAATAAAATGTGAAGAAACTGTGATAGTCAAGCACTTATCATTGGTACGTCATGTGGAGACGAAATTTCGTTCTCCACTCCCTTTCGCCCATTCTGATTTGTGGCAATGGTGCGCGACCATCCTGCAGTAACGGGTAGCACGGGGTCAGAAATTCCTAGCTTCGATTTCAGGCGTCATGTGAAAATACACAGACAATCGTTTTGGTGGTTCATTGGCTATTTTCACACAGATGCTTGGTTTACTAGCGTTATGAGCACAGTCGCGGAGTGATTGACGCTTCCTTTTTAAATTTTAAAGTAAAAACTGGCTTAGTACTTACACTTTTGTGTGCTACTTGGAAGGATCCGGTGTCGCTGTTGTTAGCATGGTTTCTGTAATTTTTTTGGCTGCTCGACTAATTTTCAAGTTCATTGAGTAACTCTTACACTGGGTGAAAAAAAAGAGGATTTTTCAGTTAGTTGTGAACAAGGTAGAGTCAGGCGTTCATATTACTCCAGATTATAATCACGTTAAAACATCAGTTTTGATGGACGAGTCTTTCTTACCTAACATTAATAACCATAAAAATCCTGTGTTACTATCTATTTGCGGTAAAATATTTTTATTCGTTAGCAAGAATTCATTTCTCAGTCAATCAGATTACAACATCCATACTGAATCAATTAGATCTTCAAACTCACTTATTATTGAGGAATTTTCTGGGCCATAAAGCGGTATTTCTTCAACCGTCATGTTGTTGTGAAAGCTAACACACTGAGCTGACGAAAGTCGTGGGATACTTAGTAATATCGTGTTGGGCCTCCTTTAGCCCAGCTAGTCTAGCAACTCGCCGTGGCTTGAACTCACCAAGTCGTTGGAAGTCCCTTGCAGAAATCTTGAGCAACACTGCCTCTGTAACCGTCCATAATTGCGAAACTGTTACCGGTGCTAGATTTTGTGCACGAACTGCCCTCTCGATTATATCCCATAAATGTTCGATGGTATTCATGTCGGGCGATCTGGGTGGCCGGATCATTCGCTTGAATTATCCAGAATGTTCTTCAGACGAGTCTCGAACAAGTGTGCCTCGATGACATGGTGAATTGACATATATAACAATTCCATCGTTGTTTGGAAACATGAAGTCAATGAATGGTTACAAATGGTCTCCAAGTTGCCGAACATAACCATTCCCTATCAATTACCGGTTCAAAAATAGTTCAAATGGCTCTGAGCACTATGGGACTCAACATCTTAGATCATAAGTCCCCTAGAACTTAGAACTACTTAAACCTAACTAACCTAAGGACATCACACACACCCATGCCCGAGGCAGGATTCGAACCTGCGACCGTAGCAGTCCCGCGGTTCCGGACTGCAGCGCCAGAACCGCACGGCCACCGCGGCCGGCGATTACCGGTTCATTGGACCAGAGTACATTCCATATAAACATAGGTCACACCATTTTGGAGCCACCATCAGTTTGCACAGTTCGTTGTTGACAACTTGAGTCCATGGCTTCGTGGGGTCTGCGCCACATTCGAACCCTACCATCAGCTCTCACGCACTGAAAACGGGTTTTATCTGACCGGGCCACAGTTTTCCAGTCGTCGAGGGTCCAACCGATATGGTCACGAGCACAGGAGAGGCGCTGCCTGCAATGTCGTGCTGTTACCAAAGGCACTCGCGTCGGTTGTCAGCTGCCATAGCCCATTAACGCCAAACTTCGCCGCATTGTCCTAACGTATATATTCGTCGTACGTCCCACATTGATTTCGTCTGTTATTACGCGCAGTGTTGCTCGCCTGTTAGCAGTGACAACCCTACGCAAATGCCTCGGCTCTCAGTCGTTATGTGAATGCCGACGGCCACTGCGCTGTCCGTGGTGAGAGGTAACGCCTAAAATTTAGTGTTCTTCGCACACACATCTCGCTGTGGATCTCAAATATTGCATTCTCTAACGATTTCCTAAATGGAACGTTCGATGCCTTTATCTCCAACTGCCATCCGACGTTCAAAGTCTATTAATTCCCGTGATGCGGCCATAATCACGCCGGAAACCCTTTCACATAAATCATCTGAGTACAAATGACAGCTCCGCCAATGGAGTGCCGTTTTGTACCTTGTGTACGCAATATTGCTGCCATCTGTATGTGCGCATATCGCTGTCCTATGA
Organism: Schistocerca americana; assembly: GCF_021461395.2. Taxonomy (NCBI): domain Eukaryota; kingdom Metazoa; phylum Arthropoda; class Insecta; order Orthoptera; family Acrididae; genus Schistocerca; species Schistocerca americana. The sequence goes on from NC_060130.1 coordinate 664,321,415, forward strand.
CTTTTCTCATTGCGTTTAACCATACACCATAACCACATTTACCACAATTGTAAAATTATAGTGTCTGTTTTAATATTTAAATTTTGATCAAATTGCAGATCACTAGAAGCTTCGTGTGGCTCAAATCTCCGTCGAGACGCTCAGATAAAGGTTTTTAGTCGTGTCCTTAAATCACTTCAACCTAATGGTGGGATGGTACCTTTTAAACAGGTCACGGCGGATTACTTTTCCGATCTTTGCACAACTGAGCTACTGCTCAGTCTCTAGTCCTAAAGATATCAGCTTGACTTTAATGTCGAACCTCACTCCCTCCCTAGGAACCTCAGCGACAGACAACATCGATATGCAGCAGGATTTTGGAATATATATTGTGTTCGAACATTGCGAATTACCTCGAAGAGAACGGTCTATTAACACAGAGTCAGCACGTATTTAGAAAATAACGTTCTTGTGAAACAGAACTTGCTTTTTTCCGATACAAAATGTTGCTTGCTATCGAGAAACGATTTAAAACTCTTTCCGTATTTCTAGATTTCCAGAAGGCTTTAACACTGTATCTCACAAGTGACTTGTAATCAAATTGCGTGCTTGCGGAATATCGTCTCATATATGCGACTGGATTTGTAATTTCCTATCAGAGGGGTCGTAGTTCTTAGTAATTGACGGAAAGTCATCGAGTGAAATGGAAGAGATTTCTGATTTCCCCCAAGGTATTGTTATAATCCCTCTGTTGTTCCTTATCTCTACACAGACAATCTGAGCAGCCATCTTAGGTTGTTTGCTGATGATGCTGTCGTTTATCGTCGAATAAAGTCATCAGAAGATCAAAACTTATTGCCAAACCATTTAGATAACTGTATGGTGTGAAAATTGACATTTTTGCCGTAAATAATGAAAAGTGTGACGTCATCCACAGGAGTGCTAAAAGGAATCCGTAAAACTTCGGTTGCATGATAAATCAATCAAATCGTAAATTCCAGTAAATACCTATAATTACAATTACGAACAACTTAATTTGGAAAGAACACATTGAAAATGTTTTGGGGAAGCTGAACCAAAGACTGCGCTTTATATGCAGAACGCTTAGCAGATGCAACAGGTCGACTAAACAGACTGCCTACACTAAGCTTGTCCGTCGTCTTTTGGAGTACTGCTGCGCGGCGTGGGATCCTGACCAGATAGGATTAACGAAGCACTTTGAGAAAGTTCAAAGAAGAGCAGCGCGTTTTGTATTACCGAAAAATAGGGGAGAGAGTGTCATGCACATGATACAGGATTTGGGATGCACACAATTAAAATAAAGGCGTTTCTCTCTTTGCGGCGGTATCTTCTTACGAAATTTCCATCACCAACTTCCTCCTCCTTATGCAAAAATATTTTGTTGACACTGACCTACATGGGTAAAAGCTATCATAGTAATAAAATAAGGTAAATCAGAGGTGGCACGGAAAGATAGAGGCAGTTGATTTCTCCGCGAGCTGTTCGAGAGTGGAATAATAGAGAATTATTGTGAAGAGATTTCGGCGAACCATCTGCCAGTCACTTAAGTGTGATTTGCAGAGCAGCCATGTAGATGTAGATGTAGAGGTAAAAGTTCATATGAACAAACGTGAGCCTTAAAAACAGTTTGTTATCTCAGGTGTAAGAAGAATGGAGATCGGAAAGACTATTTCCATGCGATAAAACAGTCACAGGAGCAATACTGTTTTGATTACCCTGAGAAATTTGTCAGTTCCGAAATAAAGTCTCTAACCTGGTGAATTGTCTTTGTCACATCACACAGTGTTAAGTATTTGTGTAGGCGCCACCACTTATTTCCTATCAGTATTTTAGAAACTCATGGGTTATGACTATGGAATGTCTTTTTCACATAGGGGACTCTTTTGTTGAATCTCCATGAAAAGAAATTTAGATTTAATCAGTGAATTCTGCAAACTTGTAATTTTGTGACTACGCGTGTTCCAAGAGTTTCTCCTAGTCACAAGGCTATGCGTATAAGCATGTGGTGTGTGAAACGCGTAGTTATCCACTCTACGTCAAGGAAACAAGCTCCGGGCAGTAAAACCGCTCCCAACTGCTTGGACAACCTCCTCCCGACCATCTCGGCGAGAGGAGGTCCTTCTGACCAGGTTGCGGATTGGGCATTGCCGGTTTAGCCACCGCTACCTGCTCTCCGGTGACCCAGCCCCGCAGTGCCCTTGTGGTCAGGCATTAACAGTGCGCCATGTTTTATTGTCGTGTCCCCGCTTTAGTCAATCTCGTGTTGTCCTGTCCCTGCCATCTACTTTACCGGATATTTTAGCTGATGACGCTCGAGCAGCTGCTCGTATTCTGCGTTTTATAACTTTTACTGGCTTGTCCAAAGACATCTAACCTTTTTACTTATTTTATCTGCATCTTTGTCAGGTCTTTCTGGTGTCCCCCCCCCCCCCCCCCCTCCCCTTGAGTTTTACTAGATTCCATGTGCTCTAACAACAGTGACTGGGCGCTAATGACCTCAGTAGTTGAGCGCCCTTAAACCCCACCAAAGAAAAAAAAAAAACACTCTACGTCATTATAGGAGCATTCATGTTACCGTCATATCTACTGGCTGAGTATCCTGGATGTGTACCGAAAATATTCTTTTTTCCTGTTTGTCCGCTTCGTAATAAGAAGGCGCCGGTTCTGTCGATGTTTTATTCCTCACCAGTTAAAACCATTTCTGTAGGTCTATTTACTAGGTGATCCAATAGTGGCAGTAAAAGTGAAAATTAAAAATTGCAAGAATTTGAAAAGGTGATACATTTTTACCTATATTTCACAAGTTTTGTTGCACATCACTTAAGTTCCATGTTCTTAACCCATTTTCTTGTGTTGCACCGGTGTTACTACAGCATACCTGTTTACTGCCAAGCAAAGACTCTCCAAACTCTAAATGTTTTTGTGGTTACTATGATGTTGAACCTTAGTAATAATTCCATGAGAAAACCTGTGACCAGAGCTTGGTGACAATGGGCTTCGAGTGAAACCTAAATTGGTTCAAATGGCTCTGAGCACTATGGGACTTAACATCTGAGGTCATCAGTCCCCTATAACTTAGAACTACTTAAACCTAACTAACCTAAGGACATCACACACATCCATGCCCGAGGCAGGATTCGAACCTGCGACCGTAGCGGTCGCGCGGTAGTGAAACCTAAATTAAGACCATAGGCTGCCTACAACCTGCTGCGAACAACAGATAAGTCGGTTGTAGACGTCTTCATATTGGTCACACACACTATTTACAGACAGATCCCTACTCCGGTGGGAGTACTGTCAGTGTGTTGTGCTCGTAATGAACTGCTTAGAGTAAAACACATTTTATGTGCCGATAGAAAACTTGGCCCTTGGTTAACAAAGAGGAGTGTTCTGGGAGGTGATAGAACGAATGTAGTGTGTATTTCAAACTTACGTCTATTCTTACAATGGAAGGCCTGGTTCATCTGTGTGTGTGTGTGTGTGTGTGTGTGTGTGTGTGTGTGTGTGTTTCCTCTAGGATGCGCTTCAGGAGTTGATTTTACTGTTTGCAAAATACATATTGTAAGTAGCTTAATAAGCCTTGTACAGAAACTAAGTAGAGGAACAGTCAGTCTCGACGTTAGGAGGCCCAAAAAGCAACAACAAAATCGACGACACCTAGATAGCCCACTGCTGCCTTAAAAAGCTGTGGGGGTGTAAACCGCTAGAAACGTCATCCTCCCCTAGTCTGGCTAATGACTCAGGCTATCCGTCGTTAACCTTACGTAAATGATTCGATCTGTATTTGACTCCCTTCCCGTTTTCGAAGACTAGCGTTTTACGCGCTATAGTTCTCATAGAAAATTGGAATTTTCTCGACTACTCGCAGCAGTAAAGCCTGTGTGTTGACATTTATCTACTTGGCCGTTCACAGACCATCGGGAGATCTGCTTGTTTTACAATGGGCTGACGACCGGCCCCGTCTTCGCACGAGTAGCAATAAGTATCTACGGCCGGACGACTTGCCTGGAGTAGCACACAGTAATACATTACATACATAAACCTTCCTCGTGAATTAGTCTATTAGTGAAATATATCTGCAGTAGATACTAAGATTGCCCTTCACATACAGACGTGTTTGGGGACTTTTATTTAGTTATACATGTAGATTTCAGCTGCCATTCGATCTCTACACTTCAGCTTACAATGATAAAAATGACATTAAACTTGTCAGAATAACATGAGACAAAACCCCGTAAAGCGTGGGAGAAGTTGTGACTGCTGAAGGCTTGCCATTTCCAGTCATCACCCGCCAGAATACACCTGAAGTGGATGCGCCAAGTCCACATCGCACCATTTATGCACAGCAACTCACTAACAGTTACAGTAAACTCCAGGTGCTTATGGATTTTGAAGATACCGAGGTGTGAAAAGATGCAAATTTCCCCCGCGGGAAAGTAGCTCGCTATTTACATCATGAATGAAACACATACTACACTGGTGTAATATTTCACAATACTTATTATTTGTTACACGAACCGGTTTTCGGCTATTACGCCATCATCATGCACAAAGATACGTGTGGTGCAGTAAAGTTTTGTTGGATCAAAGATTTTTTTAACGAAGTATCTCAGTTTCCACAGATGAAAATTGTTAATGTTAGAATTACGAATAAAACATGAGGGACTATTTCAGGGTAAATACGGTGTAAGATTATTTGACTGAAGTAAAATATGTGACACACTAACTAATCAACTATAGACAGATAACAACAGTTGTTCACACCTAAATTACAAACAGATAAGACATGGCAGTGATATTCGCAGGTGAGCGAAGCAGCTGTGATTATACAAAGTAAAATTCTTTAACACAACGAGAGAAATTATAGTAACTGAAATAAAGAAAAATGGGGCATCTGAGCAAGAGGGGCAATTTACAACATGGCCTGAATGGCATTATGAGCAGTATCTCCAGTTAAAAGTGGCGAGTAAGGGAACTGTGTCTGGTCAGTCAGTACTAAGCGTGCGCTGATGGACATACGTTTATTAATTTCCATTATTTCAAGATAGTTCATCTTGGTTTAAGGATGTGATGTAGTACTTCATGTTTCACCTTGTAACTATGGCCTTATGTAAGCAAGTGGTCGACAAAAGTAGTCTCCTTTTCTTTTTCTGCTTCTGTGTTGTTCCGCCGGCTAGTGTGGCCGAGCGGTTCTAGGCGTTTCAGTCCGGTGCCGCGCGACTGCTACGGTCGCAGGTTCGAATCCTGCCTCGGGCATGGATGTGTGTGCTGTCCTTAGGTTAGTTAGGTTTAAGTAGTTCTAAGTTGTAGGGGACTGATGACCTCAGATGTTAAGTGCCATAGTGCTCAGAGCCATTTGAGCCTTTTTTTTGTGTGTGGGTGTTGTTCCTTCAAGGGGTACATATTGCCCTGTCAGGCTGTCCTATATGGAATTTTCCACTATTAAAAGTAATTTTACACATTCCACTATTTTCCGCAGCTGGGGTGCTGTCTTTACCATTGGGCAAGAAGTGTCCAATAGTTTTGTGCACATAAAATGATGTTTTTACATTCCTGGATTTAAGCTTTCTGGCTACATCCTGTGAGACTTTTCCTAAATATGGAGTTGTGCGCCATTTATTGCGTTCTTGGGGTGGTGGGTCAAGAAAAAGAATAAAGAACAGAGTATGTCTGTTGTGTTTCTGGTTTATGTGCATTATGGAGTCCACTAAGGTAGGAGGATAGCCATTGTTTGATGCTGTTCGTTTGACTGCATTTAATTCAATTTGGATGTTGACTTCAATCATAGGAATGGATATTAGGTGATGTATCATTGAGTGATAGGCAGCATGTTTATGGGTCACTGGGTGTTGAGAATTGGCCGGTATTACCGGTATTATCTGTGGTGGTAGATTTCCTATAAATCTTGGAAGTATGTGTATGGTCACTGATGTCTATGCGTTAGATTTAGATAATTTATGCAGTTACCCCCCAAACTCTATTGTGAATTTTGTACTGTTGTGTTTAGAATTTAGTTGCTTGATAAATTTTTGAAGTTGTCTTGTAATACCTATCTATAACCACAACACATCATCAACATACCTAAACCAGTATCCAAATTGGAAGAGAGTGGATTATGTTCCAAAAACTGTGTTTCAAAATTGTTCATAAGACTTCAACAAGGGCTAGGCTGAGGGGGTGGGGTGTCCCCATAGGTAGACCATCCAACTGGTTGTGTATCTTGGCACTGAAACGATGTTGTGTTACACAAGTTTGTGTAGCTAACCCTATGTCATATGTGACAACCAGGTTAACTCTTGGTTTATCTAGTAAGTCTGTGAGAATGTTTAGGCACTCCTGAACGGGCATATTAGTGAAAAGTTGCTAACACCAAAAAGAGCTAACTTGGCACTAGGGAGATTTGCATATCTTTTAGCTTGTTCACTAAGTCAACTGAATTAAGGATACCACGACTAGGTTTCAACTTGGTTTTGATCATGATTAGGCAATTTAACACCCTGGCTAATTTCTAACATGGAACCGAGAATGGAGACACCACAGGACGGATTGGGATATTATCTTTATGGAGTTAAGGAAGGTCATAAAGTGTGGGAGCTATAGGATTCATATTGGTGAGGACGTAGGTATCAGAGTCTAATATTATACTTTTATACAGTTTAATAAAACTTTTAATTTTATCATTATAGGATTGTGTGGAGTCTTTCTGTATCTGTTGTAAACTGATGGCATTTAGGAAATCTTTCACTTTCTCAACATAGTCACATTTGTTCATCAATACAACAGCATTTCCTTTGTATGATCGGACTGCTACAACATTATTGTCATTAATTTTATTCTCGAAATTGTTGAATACTGGTTGTTCTTCAGCTGATGGGTCACTAGACCCGACGTTGGTTTTATCAGTTCATGGGCTACAAGATGTTTAGTGCAGATGTCCTCACCTAATACATATTCTAGGTCCATTTTTATTATTTCAAGTCGTTTTTCGGAGACTTTTTTTGTGGTGGAGCACATCTAAAGCCTTTCCCCAGTACACAGAGTTCTTCGTTGGTCGATTTTAAGTCCGAAATTTCAGTTTTTACACGATCTGCAAACTTTTGGTTCTGAATTGGTTTTGAAAGTTGTTTACCACTGAATAGTTTATTTATTTTAACCTTCTGTTTTTCTTGCATGGTATGCACGAGTTATTAACTTCCTGTCTCACTTCACTGTACAATATATCGAACTCCACTGGGTGTAAAAGGGCCGAAATTCATATGTGCGTTAATTCTGTGTGTACTCACTTGATCACGAATGCAGTATCATTTTTTTTCTCCATGTTTTTTATGCAACGTCTACTGCCTTTGTAGAAGGTGCAGTCGTCGACTTTAGGGTCATTCCATGTCCCAGTTTAGATGATGATCCCAGCTCGACCATCTTCAATTTTGATGAAATGTGTACAGGATGTACCTGAGGGCCCTACATGAACTAATGCAAAGTTTCAGGCTCACCTGTAACTTGGTTGAGGTGCTAGAGCCATTTTCGTGAAGACCACTTTTACAGAGACCGAAAAGTCGTGAAGAAATCGACAGGTTTGGCATTTCACTGTTCCTAATGTAAAAGAGCTAGACTCTTGCTTCTGGGTATAATGGTAGAACTTTGTGTGCTCTGCACACAACTGTTGCAAGAAGAGTTTAGAAAGCAATGCATTTGGCATAATCACAGTTCAAAGTGGGCAACAAATCATGTCTCGAGAAATTTGCCCCATAGATTAACGAGGCATAAGGAGTGGAGAAAGTGCGCTATGAACCTGGTCTTTTGCCAAACTACTGTCTGGGTGTTTAGTATATCACAAATTTTGGCCTCGCTTGTGTGTTTAATTACTGTGCTACCATCCTGTAAATTTGCTAAAAAACATGAATTATCAAAATATACCCGTATTCAAAGTCATGTATCTCAAAATGGACACCTACTACATTACATTCATTTACACCATTCAACAGTGCACATTTCATTCTATTAGAAAAACTTATTTTCATTTTGGTGTCTATTTGGGTAAGGTGCAAAAAATTCGCCTAAACTATTGACTTTTTTGGTAATTCGGAAAGTCCTTGTATTGGTCCATGGTGGCTATGCCACTACCAATCTCAATACTAGTAACCCCATCGCCAAGGGGCCACGCCCAATAGCCATGCAAGGTCACCCACGGGTGGGTTTCTTTACTGCAGGTTCCCAAGTCTGAAAGTGGGTGTCTAGCAGGTTCCCAAGCCGGAATGCGAGTGAGTTTCGCTGTGGTTCTCAAGCCATAATACAGAATTCTTCAATTGTTAAATGTTTTAAATTTTTTGCTGATGTCCAAAACTATTGCTTCCGACAAAGTGTATTGCTGCCCCATCATTGAAGCAGCTGGGACTGGTGTGACTGCAATTATCTGTTGTTCTGGAATCCAGCATATGTCTCTTCTAGTAGGCCAATGAAACGACTGAACAGCTCCATGAGGATGCATGAAATTAATCAAAGCATCTTTTTCTTCAGATGAAACTTCACAGATATTTCCTATCCACCATTTTCCATCATAAGCGCAAGCAACATACCGACCAGGCTGTAGTTCATTAATGGCAACATCTTTAGTAGCAACTTTAGCATGTCGTTCAACAATGCTATAAACGACGATGTATCATTTGATACTCTGTGAATCGTAAGTCGCTTTTCATCAAGTGGCACAAAATGGTGTTGGTCTCTTGTACCAGACACTGTACATCCACCCTCAAAACGTTTCTCTTGATCAATTTTTGCATCTTCAATAATTTTTTTAATATAAGTAAGTTCAATGCCATGAATTTATTTATTTATTTAATTTTTTTTTTTTTTTGTAATATTGAAACAGATCAGATGGTGTTAAGATTTGGTTGTCAATTGGGCGTTGAAGGCTACCTCTTGCTGCTAAACGCTTAACTGTGGCCCCAATTCCGTCACATGGTGATTTCCCATGGCTTGTTCAGAAAAAATTCCATTCTGCAGTAATGCCAAAATCTTTTTGATGATGGCAAATATTTAGGAAGCTCTTAAAATTTTTGTACTGTGCTGCAGAACCGTCGCTAAAATAATGAATATGCTTAATTTCTTTAAAAATGCACTTAAGGGACTTGATCAAGTACGTTAAAAACATATACACTGCAACTGTGTCATGTCGGAGGCAATCACTGATTATGCAGTACCTGACACTCTTTAGGTCTTCATTACCTTTGTAGTAAATGACAAATGGATGTATTGTACCTTGACTATTGTTCCAATGGAATCCCTGCACTGCGTCTTTTACAAGAAAGGAGTAATTTTCTGCGAAATCCATTAATATAATCAATTCTCTTGGCTTGAGACCTTCTTTAGTGAACTGCAAATGCTTGCTCTGATGCTTTGCAATGTAGTGGTGAGTATAAAGGGCCAACAGTTTTGTAACTAATAGTTCAATGAATTCTTCAACTGTCATTTCTCTTGTTTCAGGTGTATCTCTATCAGTGCGAGTCCATTGTTTGAAATGAATTGTATCCTCAGGATCAATATCTGCAAAAGCGCTTTCCAAATATTAATTTAGAGCTTCTGTTCCTAGACATACTTCACAGCGATGAAGCATGCAATTCTTTGTTTCCAAGTTACAGACAATTTTGCTCAGTAACATTTTGTAATCTTCTTTTATCGGGCTATGTGCCAATAGTAGTTTCACATTTTGATGTATTGCGCAGACACAATCTGAATGTGAACCAGCTGTGCCTACAGTCACACACCACTTTGGCCTTAATTCACAAAACTTGGAAAATCCAATTTCCGGTCCATTTTTATTGCAGTACGCAACAAATATTTCTTTTAAGTTGCTCAATAATAAGTATTTCTGTCTTTTAACCGTTTCTCGATCTATCGGAACAGTAATACAGTCCTTTTTTCCTGGACAAATCCGACGAAACGCTTCATCATAAAAATGTTCTATGACTCCTGCCTTCATATCCTCAGAAAGCTTTTTCCCACATTTACCTTTGGGCTGTGCCAATATTCATTGTTCAGCTTTTAACTTTCTAGCCTTCCTTACCATTCTTTCTGAAACACAAAATTCTTCCATAGTCTTTTTGATAGACCAGCTTTGGGGAACCAAGGTCAAAATTTGAATTTTCTCGTTATTATTTGATATATGTAATTTTTCTTTCAGTTCTTGGATCATCTCAATGTAATCTGAACAAGTCAAGTATTGCTTGCTTGTGGATGGTTGCTCCAGTTCACTGGGATCAAGTCCACCCACTTCTGCAACTTTCTTAATAATTGCACCTTCAATTTAATGTATTTTGCGCTTTGCATATCCTTTTGTATCCCTTGCACCAATTCGTTGAAATTTTAATCCTGATATTCCAACAGATATTAAGCTTGTATTCAAATTGTGACCAACTTTAGTCTCACCATTTTCATGTGACTGATATGTAATGTCCATTTGTGAATATTTCAGTGTGTCAAATTCTTTTCTACAGGAAGGGCACATTTTTTGGCCTGGTTTAAAATCAAACATGGTTATCCTTTTTAGTAGGTCAGCTGTTTCTATGTTGATTGAGCGCAAGCTTTTTCGTACAGTGTGGTTTTTCTTGCCAAATGAGTTGCAGCATGATCTTTGCAAAAATGCAAATCTTTTTAGGAGTAAAGCTTCATGATGGAAGCATAGTTGAGTATTTTCAGTAGAGTGTAAATCACTCCGTCTAGTATATAATTCTTGTTCTTCTAAGGAAAGTTGCTTTTCAGCTTTCAGTCCTTTTAAGCCACTGTATGTCGTTAAATGGCATGGGGAATCAGTATTTCCAAAACTGCATACATTAACTTGATCTTGTTCTTCCATTTTTGCAACAACTTGATATGCTTCAGACCGTAAAATCAAATAGTCGAGTCCTAAATAAAGAAAAGAAATAAAATTAATAAGCATTCAGCTTCCCAAAAATTATGTAGCAGTCTCTAGTACAGTTAAAAGGTTAAATTTAGCAATAAACTTGTCACAAACACGTTTAAAATCACCGAAAAAACAGCAAAATTAATATTTAAACAATGAAGACATAATCAACAAAATTCCAAATCTTAGGCGACATTTTTGCACCTTACCCAAAGAGACACCAAAATGAAAATGAGTTTTTCTAATAGAATGAAATGTGCACTGTTGAATGGTGTAAATGAATGTAATGTAGTAGGTGTCCATTTTGAGATACATGACTTTGAATACGGGTATATTTTGATAATTCATGTTCTTTAGCAAATTTACAGGATGGTAGCACAGTAATTAAACACACAAGCGAGGCCAAAATTTGTGATATGCTAAACACCCAGACAGTAGTTTGGCAAAAGACCAGGTTCATAGCGCACTTTCTCCACTACTTATGCCTCGTTAAACTATGGGGCAAATTTCTCGAGACATGATTTGTTGCCCACTTTGAACTGAGATTATGCCAAATGCATTGCTTTCTAAACTCCTCTTGCAACATTTGTGTGTAGAGCACACAAAGTTCTACCGTTATGCCCAGAAGCAAGAGTCTAGCTCTTTTACATTAGGAACAGTGGAATGCCAAACCTGACGATTTCTTCACGACTTTTCGGTCTCCGTAAAAGTGGTCTTCACGAAAATGGCTCTAGCACCTCAACCAAGTTACAGGTGAGCCTGAAACTTTGCATAAGTTCATATATGTTTTTTAGGTTAGATGGCCTTGGGCAAGTACAGAAAGGGCAACAGCCTCAACGGGTGCGGGGCAAAGTCAGGACATGCGGGGACCAAGCAGCAATCGGTATTGTAATTGTCAACTGTCGAAGCTGCGTTAGTAAAGTACCAGAACTTCAAGCGCTGATAGAAAGCACCGAAGCTGAAATCGTTATAGGTACAGAAAGCTGGCTTAAGCCAGAGATAAATTCTGCCGAAATTTTTACAAAGGTACAGACGGTGTTTAGAAAGGATAGATTGCATGCAACCGGTGGTGGAGTGTTCGTCGCTGTTAGTAGTAGTTTATCCTGTAGTGAAGTAGAAGTGGATAGTTCCTGTGAATTATTATGGATGGAGGTTACACTAAACAACCGAACTAGGTTAATAATTGGCTCCTTTTACCGACCTCCCGACTCAGCAGCGTTAGTGGCAGAACAACTGAGAGAAAATTTGGAATACATTTCACATAAATTTTCTCTGCATGTTATAGTCTTAGGTGGAGATTTCAATTTACCAGATATAGACTGGGACACTCAGATGTTTAGGACGGGTGGTAGGGACAGAGCATCGAGTGACATTATACTGAGTGCACTACCCGAAAATTACCTCGAGCAATTAAACAGAGAACCGACTCGTGGAGATAACATCTTGGACCTACTGATAACAAACAGACCCGAACTTTTCGACTCTGTATGTACAGAACAGGGAATCAGTGATCATAAGGCCGTTGCAGCATCCCTGAATATGGAAGTTAATAGGAATGTAAAAAAAGGGAGGAAGGTTTATCTGTTTAGCAAGAGTAATAGAAGGCTGATTTCAGACTACCTAACAGATCAAAACGAAAATTTCTGTTCCGACACTGACAATGTTGAGTGTTATGGAAAAAGTTCAAGGCAATCGTAAAATGCGTTTTAGACAGGTACGTGCCGAGTAAAACTGTGAGGGACGGGAAAAACCCACCGTGGTACAACAACAAAGTTAGAAAATTACTGCGAAAGCAAAGAGAGCTCCACTCCAAGTTTAAACGCAGCCAAAACCTCCCAGACAAACAGAAGCTAAACGATGTCAAAGTTAGCGTAAGGAGGGCTATGCGTGAAGCGTTCAGTGAATTCGAAAGTAAAATTCTATGTACCGACTTGACAGAAAATCCTAGGAAGTTCTGGTCTTACGTTAAATCAGTAAGTGGCTCGAAACAGCATATCCAGACACTACGGGATCATGATGGCATTGAAACAGAGGATGACACGCGTAAAGCTGAAATACTAAACACCTTTTTCCAAAGCTGTTTCACACAGGAAGACCGCACTGCAGTTCCTTCTCTAAATCCTCGCACAAACGAAAAAATGGCTGACATCGAAATAAGTGTCCAAGGAACAGAAAAGCAACTGGAATCACTCAAGAGAGGAAAGTCCACTGGACCTGACGGGATACCAATTCGATTCTACACAGAGTACGCGAAAGAACTTGCCTCCCTTCTAACAGCCGTGTACCGCAAGTCTCTAGAGGAACGGAGGGTTCCAAATGATTGGAAAAGAGCACAGATAGTCCCAGTCTTCAAGAAGGGTCGTCGAGCAGATGCGCAAAACTATAGACCTATATCTCTGACGTCGATCTGTTGTAGAATTTTAGAACATGTTTTTGGCTCGAGTATCATGTCGTTTTTGGAAACCCAGAATCTACTATGTAGGAATCAACATGGATTCCGGAAACAGCGATCGTGTGAGACCCAACTCGCTTTATTTGTTCATGAGACCCAGAAAATATTAGATACAGGCTCCCAGGTAGATGCTATTTTTCTTGACTTCCGGAAGGCGTTCGATACAGTTCCGCACTGTCGCCTGATAAACAAAGTAAGAGCCTACGGAATATCAGACCAGCTGTGTGGCTGGATTGAAGAGTTTTTAGCAAACAGAACACAGCATGTTGTTATCAATGGAGAGACGTCTACAGACGTTAAAGTAACCTCTGGCGTGCCACAGGGGAGTGTTATGGGACCATTGCTTTTCACAATATATATAAATGACCTAGTAGATAGTGTCGGAAGTTCCATGCGGCTTTTCGCGGATGATGCTGTAGTATACAGAGAAGTTGCAGCATTAGAAAATTGTAGCGAAATGCAGAAAGATCTGCAGCGGATAGGCACTTGGTGCAGGGAGTGGCAACTGACCCTTAACATAGACAAATGTAATGTATTGCGAATACATAGAAAGAAGGATCCTTTATTGTATGATTATATGATAGCGGAACAAACACTGGTAGCAGTTACTTCTGTAAAATATCTGGGAGTATGCGTGCGGAACGATTTGAAGTGGAATGATCATATAAAATTAATTGTTGGTAAGGCGGGTACCAGGTTGAGATTCATTGGGAGAGTGCTTAGAAAATGTAGTCCATCAACAAAGGAGGTGGCTTACAAAACACTCGTTCGACCTATACTTGAGTATTGCTCATCAGTGTGGGATCCGTACCAGATCGGTTTGACGGAGGAGATAGAGAAGATCCAAAGAAGAGCGGCGCGTTTCGTCACAGGGTTATTTGGTAACCGTGATAGCGTTACGGAGATGTTTAATAAACTCAAGTGGCAGACTCTGCAAGAGAGGCGCTCTGCATCGCGGTGTAGCTTGCTCGCCAGGTTTCGAGAGGGTGCGTTTCTGGATGAGGTATCGAATATATTGCTTCCCCCTACTTATACTTCCCGAGGAGATCACGAATGTAAAATTAGAGAGATTAGAGCGCGCACGGAGGCTTTCAGACAGTCGTTCTTCCCGTGAACCATACGCGACTGGAACAGGAAAGGGAGGTATTGACAGTGGCACGTAAAGTGCCCTCCGCCACACACCGTTGGGTAGCTTGCGGAGTATAAATGTAGATGTAGGGCCCTCAGGTACATCCTGTACACATTTCATCAAAATTGAAGATGGTCGAGCTGGGAGCCCTAGGACACTTCACGTGGAATGACTATTTAGTCTTACACGCGTATATTTTGGAACAATATTCTTCTGAATACGCTGACTGTTGAACCAAATTTGTTGACCAGCGTTTGCTTTTTGTTTTACTAACATCTCGTAAATGACAGATATTTTTGCTGTGTTGTCACATTTGATTGCATTGATTAACTGTTCCGTCGGTTCTTGTTAGAATATTTTATACATTATGAATGAAACACAATTCACAGCCTACTCTGATACCTTCATTCAAGGCATCAGCCTGAACTCACTAATATTAATGATTTAGTGTGTAATAATATTTAAAAAGAAACCATATGTTTAAATTGACATCACTACCACACAATATTTCAATTTTCGTTTTTGGTAAGGTACGCAGATTATGTGAATTATTGAGAGAACTGTTTAATTTGCTGCCCACAATTCAGAGGACGTAACTCTACTGAAAAATGCCATACTATATGTTACTTTTATTATTTACCCCTAATTAGATTTACTTTGATTAATTCTTCATAATGGTGGTTTCATGTATTCTGTTAATACTGAATTTACTTTTATGATGTATATCGTTTCAGATATCGGGTTAAGCTGGAGATCTCTTAATGATAGTGTTTCTTCTTGGTTGTGTTTGACGCAGATAGCTGGCCGCAGAAATTCAGTAGCATACGAGGAAGCTTATGTAGTTTACACATTCTGTAATATATCATTTCCTGCAAGGCGGTGGATTCGTCCTCTTGGGTGTTAGCGACGTGAGCGCCGATATCCGGTTGATTTGCGCTTTGTCTAGCCTCCAGCCGACTGGTTAGTCTTTCCCAGATCCATCCGAAGTGAATTGTGGTCGTAACACATTAGGCAGGCTTAAGGGCCGGTGACATTCCCATGACAGTATGTGTTTTCCAGCATTTGTTTGAAATGTACTGAAGAAACCTGCTAGGAACCAGCACTTTCCAGCATAGTGCTGTCAGCGGGAGAAGGAAATTGCCAATGGGAGTGCTTGGATCGTGTTTGGCTGGGAGAGACGACTGTTCAGTTTTCGGGAGTTGTTGGCAGCTCGCGGGATCGAAGAGTCGTGTGGCTTCCCTCCCGGGTGCCGGAGGCAAACATTTACTTTCTGGGTCACAAGTGGTGTTCAAACGAGTTTTCAATCTCTGAAGTTGGTACTTAGTGATCCTTATTGGCCAACGAAGCTATTTTTAAAATACTGTAAGCATACAAGAATGAGAAAGTGCATTCTCTTGCGCTAGCTTGGAATTTTGATGAATCATTGCCGGCCGGTGTGGCCAAGCGGTTCTAGGCGCTTCAGTCTGGAACCGCGCGACCGCTACAGTCGCAGGTTCGAATCCTGCCTCGGGCATGGATGTGTGTGATGTCCTTAGGTTAGTTAGGTTTAAGTAGTTCTAGGTTCTAGGGGACTGATGACCTCAGATGTTAAGTCCCATAGTGCTCAGAGCCATTTGAACCATTTGATGAATCATTTACACTTGTCTGTGCAAGTGTTACGGTTAATTGAGTGTACACATGTTCCGTAGACAGAATCCTCATGTCGAGTTGTGGATCCATTTGCAAACTGGAGGCGGTGTTTATTGAAAGAGGTGGGTTCGTAGGATCTCCTTGAAACTAATACAAGGGCGTGCTGAATATTAATGCCTCCAAATTTTTCATGTGAGACCTCTTAAAGTTTTTAAATAAAATAAACTTTATTAACATTCTACATCTTTATTCTTCGCGTCTACATAGGGTGCAATGGGGCTATTTCACTCCCGGGGCTAATCCGCCTGAAATAAGAAATGTTGCAACAACGCGGTAGTTCCTCACAGAGTCAAGGCCGTAGTGCCTTCAGTGTGTGCCAGTTGACACGAGAGAAGAAGAAACTCTAGAGGTAAGCGAATTGTGATAGATTTTTGCCATAGTTAAAGAATACAGCCTAACAAATTAAAGTGTACCATGCATAATCGTATAAGAACACAAGTTATCCAGTGTGAATCAAAAATTGTTGCTGGTTTTTTTCACAAAGGTCTGATTTTGCCACGTCTTTCCGCTCAGATAAATTATTAGTTTAACTGATGTTTTGCTGCGAAATTCTAGAGAACATGTTTTTTTGGTTTCTTTTCAGTTGGTTGCCACATACAAAACGAAAAAGCCAAGTGCTTCACAGTCTGAGGAGGATATGAAACAAGCAGTAACAAGTTTTTTAGGCAGCTCCTCTGAATAAAGTGCCAGAAATGTGGTACATGGTTTCAGGAAGTCTATGTGAGCGTAAATAGACCAATAAGTTTTACTTATGGTAAATGTCTGTGATTCTAACACTGAAATGCACAGGAAGGCGTAGCGTCTTGACTGGGTGGAATAGCCCCACCATTTTTATATATTGTGATATCTGCCTTCTTCAGGTGTTTATTTAATACTTTGTTCGTTTAAAGAAGTTTCGACCTTGTGTATTGGAATGTATTCACAATTAACATACCATAATTGTATCACAAGGTCAGATTTTTCTTAAAAAGTTTCATTTCATATTACATAGGTCTTACAGTTAAAATAAGCGAAATACCTCCGCTATATCCTATTTATTTCTTAACATAGCCACCCTGGGGACGAATGCATGTCTCCTAACGAGAGACCAGAGACCAGTTTGTTGATGTCGGTATGCAGAATGTTCGATTTTACTGTAGAACCACAACCTCACCTCAGCTTGCACTGCTTCAACACTCTCAAAGTGAAGTCTTCAGAGGTGTTCCTTAAAGTTTGGAAACATGTGAAAATCGGGGGGACCAAGTACGGACAGTGTGGAAGATGGCAGTGAACTCAAGGCGTCGGATTGTTGCACATGTGCGGACGAACTCTTATGCGGTTAGAACACGATTACAGCACACTGTTTCTCACGCACAGACATGTTACCTTCTATCGGCAGAAGGCTCCAAATATGTAGACATGAAGAATAAAGGTATAGAATGCTAGTAAAGTTTGTTTTATTTCAAAAACTTTAGCATTTGTCACACAAAAATTCAGTGGCATTACTTTTCAACACGCCCTCGTGTATAATTTTTGTTTCCGTGCAAATGCTGATGTTTCTGCGTAAGTTTTAACCTATTGAATTTCGGCTATTATCATGTTTTTTCTTTATGGGTATTGTCGGTGGAAGGAGCTCGGGACCCGATAGCGGCGCTGTGTTAATTGTTAGCTGTTACATTTTCCAGTCCGTATCTCGGAATATTGCCGAATATAGTTCGACAGCTGCAGGGTACTAATTATTGGTTTTGTAGCACCAACGAGTTTTAAACTTGTCTCGCTGGTCAAACCGATGCTGCTGACCCTTATTAAGACTAGTTTGTTAAGTGTTGTTGTGTAGAGAATTGATCCGGGTTCTCCAATAAAAGTTTGCTAGTTAATCCTCAGAGTACGACGCAAAATTTATCTCGCGTGTTACGAGCGTTTGTATTCCATCCACAGCAGTGACTGCGACTTTGTGCGATGCCACGAAATCTCTACGAACGAGATGAAGGAATATTTCATCTATAGTTCTTTTTCACTGTCAAGTATTCCGGCCGTCGGTATAATCTAGTAGTGTATTCCTAATCATTCCCTTATATTTCCACGGTTTAGGTCGTCTTATGGTTCCAAATACTAATGTAAAAATTACTAATTACTTTTACATGTGTTTTTATCAATGTTTAATTTACATAATTAGAATTGTGTTAAAAAGTTCACTCTCTTCCGGGCAGTCCTCCCGTGAAAGAGTTTCGGCAGCTCATTAACATATCTAACTCCATATAAATAACTAAACAAATAATATTTTTCTCGACAGTGCTTTCCAATCCGCTATCAGTCTAAAGTCTCCCACCTCAAACAGGATCTGGATGTCAATGATTGGCAGGTGAATGTAATCAGATGATATTATGAAAATTCATGCAGAAGTTAAATATTTATGGTATACATTATCTGTTGGGCTATGTTAAACGAAATTAACTGATCAGTCATATGGCAACGAAGCGTTCTCGTGACGTGCCATCGACAGCACTGTCTCCACCACAGTCTACCAAGTAACACTATTGTTTCGCGTTGTTGATATTTCGTTTACTTTTTTGGCTAATTTTATTCGAATGAAATGTTATACAGGCTCAAGGCAGATGCCTGCAATGTCTGATTTAAGGGAGCAGTTATGCCATGTGAAATACCACATTACGTAAATATTTGAACTCTTCGAAGCACATTTGCGGAGAGCATGTTCTAGGTCACAGTGTTTCAAACCATTCTCCCAATTCAGAAATGGTTTTCAATCAACTGAATATGACCCTCCACCGGGACAGCCTGTGACCTCCTCCGATAGAACCCACATTCAGGAAATCAACGATTTGGTGCAAGTTAACCGTCGTCTGCCGTAGGACTTGAGAAAGAGATTGGAATGTCAGTTTCTTTCGACGTACATCGAGCTGCAGCACAGTTTTTTCGTTTGATTACCGAAGATTATAGACAACACTGTGTGAACACTGTTGGTTCTTGTATAAGCTGGTGGCGATGAAACATTCATGCACAAGGCGGTAACAGCACAGAGTCTCGATTTACGGCTACGACATGGAAACAAAAGTGAAACGAGACCCGAGTTCCTCCCGGTGGATACAACGTTCAAATAACTTACGAGAAAGCAGCCGGGTGACGACGACAATCGCCGACATTTCGATAGGTGACCATTCTTTCATTTTCAAGGCAAAACTGCTGCAGGTAAGCGCTGTGGAAGTGAATTTTAAACCTCGGTTTGTACAGTAATTCCGGAAAGGTCACACACACACACACACACACACACACACACACACACACACTAAACACTAGCGCAACTACACAACCGAAGATGACAGATGCCAGAAGTTAGCGATAGTGAAAATTACTAAACAGCGTGTGAAGTAGCATTAACTCTGTCCCCTTTTCTTACATGGGAGAGCCGGCCGGGGTGGCCGAGCGGTTCTAGGCGCTACAGTCTGGAACCGCGCGACCGCTACGGTCGCAAGTTCGAATCCTGCCTCGGGCATGGATGTGTGTGATGTCATTAGGTTAGTTAGGTTTAAGTAGTTCTAAGTTCTAGGGGACTGATGACCTCAGAAGTTAAGTCCCTTAGTGCTCAGAGCCATTTGAACCATTACATGGGAGAGGAGAAGATTCCCTTCAGAACTTAAGCAAAAATTTCCGTTTCTATTTACGAGGTTACTTGCTAATTTAATCTCAACCTCTTCCTTAATAACACCATCCCAGTAGCTGGAAGTGCATGCTAGAATTTCTGTGTTGTATCCCATAGGGCGACCGATGCCAAGACAATGTTCTGCAGTAGCCGATTTGCTCGACTGTGTAAGCGTGCCTGACTTTCGAGGTTAGGTTTAGTGATGAATGAACAAACATATTTCGACATGTGTTGAGTTCCAGTTACTTTCTATTCATTGACCAGTACTATGAGCAGACAGATGTAGCTGCGATGCAAAGCCCGTTGTCACCTCTTATTGCAAATTTGTCTATGGAAAACTTCGAGGAACGTGCTTTGGGGTCGGCAACTTGGAAACTTGCGTGAGTTGTTTTTTTTTTTTTTTCAGGTACGCAGACGATACTTTTTTCATCCCACGGCAGTGAGAATTTGAACAACTGTTTGGAACACCTGAATTCAGTCCACACGAATATTTGTTTCACGGTGGAGGTGAAAAAGAATGGCTGCCTTCCCTTCCTTGCGTTGGTCAGGAGCAAGTTTGATGGTTTATTGGGACATGCTGTTTATAGGAAGCCTACTCACATGACTTTTATCTACAGGCTGGTAGTTGCCACCATCCGGCTCAGTGAAAAAGGGGATACTTCGTAACTTGGTTCACAGGGCCCACGTCATTCCAGGCCCTGAGATTTAGTTAGCTGGTTAACCCATCTTCAGGTCACCTGCTGTCGGAATGGATATAGTGACTGACAGATCAGACGTGCGTTACGCGATCGACCAAACTTGCACCGGGTGAGTGATGATAACACCGAGTTGGCACTAAGATCTACGACCTATCTGCCTTAGGCAGGGAGCAACAAGATTGACCTTATTTTGCGGAAATATTATGAGAAACGTTTCCATCCGCCAGGGTAGCCGAGAGCGCTAACGCGCTGCTTCCTGGACTCGGATAGGCGCGCCGGCCCCGGATCGAATCCGCCCGGCGGATTAACGACGAGGGCCGATGAGCCGGCCAGCCTGGATGTGGTTTTTAGGCGGTTTTCCACATCCCGCTAGGTGAATACCGAGCTGGTCCCCATGTTCCGCCTCAGTTACACGGCCCGTAGACATCTAAACACATTCGAAGTATTCCATGGATTACACTCGACGCAGACAGTTGGGGGGGGGGGGGGGGAGGGGTGTATGGAGTGGCAGCAGGAAGGGCATCCGGCCACCCCTTAACCATCAACATGCCAAATCCGATTAACGATGGCTGACCCTGCGTAACTGTAGGACAAGGCTCAAGCGATAGAATGATGACAAACGTTTCCCGACAGCCATCTAAAACAAAGGTCCTTTTACGTTTGCGTAAGGCGAGTGTCTTATCGTATTCCTTGCGGTTGTGTCATGCACTCTATGGGAAAAAGAGCACACCAAGAACGAATTATCGCTACGGGACGGAAATCTGTATATGTGATGCGCCCGTACAGACAAACAAATGATTAAAATTTCAGAAAACTTGCATTTGAGCAAGATAATGCCTGCCACACACGTTGAGAGTTTTTACTGCTTATCTTCGTGTTTTCCAAACCCTAACTTGGCCAGCAAGATCGCAGGATTTCTCCCCTATTGAGAACGTTTCGAGCATTATGGGCAGGGCCCTCCAACCAGCTCGTGATTTTGACGATATAACGCACCAGTCGGATGGATCGTTCCACAAAATCCCTCAAGAGGACATCAGGCAATTCTGTCAGTCAATGCCAAGCCAAATAACTGCTTGCATAAGGGCCAGAGATGGACCAAAGCAGCCGGCCAGAGTGGCCGAGCGGTTGTAGGCGCTACAGTCTGGAACCGCGCGACCGTTTCGGTCGCAGGTTCGAATCCTGCCTCGGGCATGGATGTGTGTGATGCCCTTAGGTTAGTTAGGTTTAAGTAGTTCTAATTTCTAGGGGACTGATGACCTCAGAAGTTAAGTCCCATAGTGCTCAGAGCCATTTGAACATTTTTTGGGGCAAAACGTTATTGGCTTGAGCCATTTGTGAAGCTCTTCCTCTTGAATAAATCAGTTTTTCTCTGAGATTGTAATTATTTTTTGTCTGTAGCTGTACATCACATCTATCGATTTCTGTTTTTTCCCTTAGAGTGTGTGTTGGTCAGACTATGAGGATATTGTCTTGGCAACTGTCATCCTATGGAATATAGCAGCACGGAGATTCCAGTATGCACTTCCATCTGTTGGGATACTGTTATCAAGAAGCAGTTGAGATTAAATTAGCAGGTAACCTTGTAAACAGGAATAGAAGTTTGTTTAAATTCTACATGGAATCCTCCTGTCTCCCTTGTCAAAGAAACAGAGAGACAGAGTTGACGACACTTCACCTGTTGTTTAGTAATTTTCATTATCGGTAACTTCGGGTGCCTTGAAAGTGATAGGGTGGTCACCTGTCGAAATATCGGCGGTTGTCGACGTCATCACCCGGCTACATTATCGTAATTTACATGAACAAAAGTGAAAAGATCGCAGTGCGTTACAAACTCTCGATCGAGAGTTAAAGTGATGCACACTACTCGTTTTTTCAGATGGCAATGAAATTGAGAATTTCAAGATTTTTGCCTTAAGGTCGAACACCCCTTCATAATTACTATGAAAGCAATTTGAAAAGGTGGCAAAAGAAAAATGATCAAAAGACATCGCAGTTGTGGCAAAGCAGCTCATGGTTTCGTAAAAATAAACAGCGTGATCATTCAGCATAGTGAGCAGAAATATTCTGTACATAAATTCTGACGAATGTCCTCCCCAAGACACACTATTCCCTGTAACTCGCACTATGCTACTTTTATTGTTTTCGAAATTACAATCAGCGCTGAAATGAACCCGTTTCGATACAACTGATGAGATTAACGAGAATTCACCACAGACGCCAAAGGAGAGTTAAAAGAATGCTTTCCACAACACCACATCGAAATGGAAATACTGCTGTGTGTACTTTGAAGCAGCCAAGGTCAAAACATATGTAAGTTGAACATATATGTTATTAAAATGTTAGCTTTTTTTCCTACAGACATTCCACTTGAAAACGTAAAGATTTAAAATGGAGAGAATTCGTAATTACGTGACCGTCAGTCTTACTGCAGTGGTTCCCTTCATGTATTGGAATATTACTTCGGGAATCCCTAAGCGTTAGGACACGAAAGGCTTTCTAACCATTCTCACGTAAACTGCAAACGTATACCGGTGATTACCTGCAGAACAATATTTTAGAGATTTCCGAGTTCAAAAGTGATGGCCTGAAAGAACTGACTGGTGTTGTTCCGGAATCTGTTGTTGCAGCTATCTAACCGGAAACCAAAGTGAAAAGCCGTATATGAAGTTAAAAAAATTACTTAATACTAAGGGACTACTATCGCTCATATGAAAAGATGTGAGGAACGCCCATAGAGAACAGTTAATTCCATACAGAAATGCAACGAAAATATTGTTTATAAATCTGGACGTTTGGCTGTTCGTACTTGATTTGCTCAAGGAAAGACAGATCGGCACTCGGCCTACTGTGTCAGCATTGATGACCGTAGAAGCACCCTGCTACGGCAATAAAGCTAACGCTGAAAGTAAATTTAACTGTTTTAGAGAAAGTGAGAAAGATGTAAGTTAAAAGGTTAATACAGTGATGCATACTGATGAGCGGAGACATTATGAGTATTGCCCAACGCGAGACTGAATGCCGCCTGGTGGCGATATGGGCACATGACTCGATTGGGAGAGTATATAAGCTGAGTCGAAACGAATGAGGAATCATTCTAGCGACGACAAGGACGACAAATGGGGAAATCCACTGACATGAGCGACTTTGACAAAAGGCAGATTAGTCCAGCGCCTCGGAACGAGCATCTGAGAATCCGCCAGGTTGGTGGCAGCTTTGGATCGTGTTAAAGACGGTGAAACTACGAGTGGACAAGACGTTGGACGTCCAGGCCGTATCACAGAACGAAGAGGTCGGAGGCTTGCCCACAGGATAGGCAGGGATCTGAGGAAGATCTGATGACAAAATACTGATGCAGGAACAGTCTTCCTGAGTAAACCGTTAACGGCCATTGCTGAATATGGGGTTCAGCAACGCACGACCTCTTCATGTTCTCATGCTGACTCAATTACATCGTCAGTTACAATGTACACAAGTTCATCTACATTATACTGTGTCTCAGTGGGAATGTCTCAACTGGTTGCATAAATCACGTTTCTTGTTATACCAAATCGAAGAGGGTGTCCGTATAGGCCGTAATCCAGGAGAACGGCTAGTCGAAATGCCGCACCGCGCCGCGTGCGCAGCGCTGTGGGGTAAGGGGGGGGGGGGGGGAGAGTATTGCGCTGTGAGTGACGTTCACCAGGGCTTCTGTGGAACGTGTGGTAGTAATCGAAGGTACCATGACAGCTGTGGACTACGCGAATATAATTGCCGACCACCTGGACCCTTTCATGATTGCCTTCCCCGACAGCGATGGCATCTCCCAGCAACCCGTGTCACAAGTCCAGAATAGTGCTACATACGTTTAAGGACTTCCCCATGAACCATGGACCTTGCCGTTGGTGGGGAGGCTTGCGTGCCTCAGGGATAGAGATGGCCGTACCGTAGGTGCAACCACAACGGAGGGGTATCTGTTGAGAGGTCAGACAAACGTGTGGTTCCTGAAGAGGGGCAGCAGCCTTTTCAGTAGTTGCAGGGGCAACAGTCTGGATGATTGACTGACCTGGCCTTGCAACATTAACCAAAACGGCCTTGCTGTGCTGGTACTGCGAACGGCTGAAAGCAAGGGGAAACTACGGCCGTAATTTTTCCCGAGGGCATGCAGCTTTACTGTATGGGTAAATGATGATGGCGTCCTCTTGGGTAAAATATTCCGGAGGTAAAATAGTCCTCCATTCGGATCTCCGGGCGGGGACTACTCAAGAGGACGTCATCAGGAAAAAGAAAACTGGCGTGGAATGTCAGACCCCTTAACCGAGCAGGTAGATTAGAAAATTTAAAAAGGGAAATGGATAGGTTAAAGTTAGATATAGTGGGAATTAGTGAAGTTCGGTGGCAGGAGGAACAAGACTTTTGGTCCGGTGAATACAGGGTTATAAACACAAAATCAAATAGGGGTAATCCAGGAGTAGGTTTAATAATGAATAAAAAAAATAGGAGTGCGGGTAAGCTACTACAAACAGCATAGTGAACGCATTATTGTGGCCAAGATAGACACGAAGCCCACGCCTACTACAGTAGTACAAGTTTATATGCCAACTAGCTCTGCAGATGATGAAGAAATTGATGAAATGTATGATGAGGCAAAAGAAATTATTCAGGTAGTGAAGGGAGACGAAAATATAATAGTAATGGGTGACTGGAATTCGAGAGTAGGAAAAGGGAGAGAAGGAAACATAGTAGGTGAATATGGTTCAAATGGCTCTGAGCACTATGGGACTCAACTGCTGAGGTCATTAGTCCCCTAGAACTTAGAACTAGTTAAACCTAACTAACCTAAGGACATCACAAACATCCATGCCCGAGGTAGGATTCGAACCTGCGACCGTAGCGGTCTTGCGGTTCCAGGCTGCAGCGCCTTTAACCGCACGGCCACTTCGGCCGGCAGGTGAATATGGATTGGGGCTAAGAAATGAAAGAGGTAGCCGCCTGGTAGAGTTTTGCACGTTTTGCACAGAGCATAACTTAATCATAGCTAACACTTGGTTCAAGAATCATGAAAGAAGGTTGTATACATGGAAGAATCCTGGAGATACTAGAAGGTATCAGATAGATTATATAATGGTAAGACAGAGATTTAGGAACCAGGTTTTAAATTGTAAGACATTTCCAGGGGCAGATGTGGACTCTGACCACAGTCTATTGGTTATGAACTGTAGATTAAAACTGAAGAAACTGCAAAAAGGTGGGAATTTAAGGAGATGGGACCTGGATAAACTGACTAAACCAGAGGTTGTACAGAGATTCAGGGGAAGCATAAGGGAACAAATGACAAGACTGGGGGAAAGAAATACGGTAGAAGAAGAATGGTTAGCTTTGAGGGATAAAGTAGTGAAGGCAGCAGAGGATCAAGTAGGTAAAAAGACGAGGGCTAGTAGAAATCCTTGGGTGACAGAAGAAATATTGAATTTAATTGATGAAAGGAGAAAATATAAAAATGCAGTAAATGAAGCAGGCAAAAAGGAATACAAATGTCTCAAAAATGAAATTGACAGGAAGTGCAAAATGGCTAAGCAGGCATGGCTAGAGGACAAATGTAAGGATGTAGAGGCTTATCTCACTGGGGGTAAGATAGATACTGCCTACAGGAAAATTAAGGAGACCTTTGGAGAAAAGAGAACCACTTGTATGAATATCAAAAGCTCTGATGGAAACCCAGTTTTAAGCAAAGAAGGGAAAGCACAAAGGTGGAATGAGTTCAAATGGCTCTGAGCACTATGGGACTTAACATCTATGGTCATCAGTCCCCTAGAACTTAGAACTACTTAAACCTAACTAACCTAAGGACAGCACACAACACCCAGCCATCACGAGGCAGAGAAAATCCCTGACCCCGCCGGGAATCGAACCCGGGAACCCGTGCGTGGGAAGCGAGAACGCTACCGCACGACCACGAGATGCGGGCCCGGAAGGAGTATATAGATGGTCTATACAAGGGCGAGGTACTTGAGGGAAATATTATGGAAATGGAAGAGGATGTAAATAAAGATGAAATGGGAGATATGATACTGCGTGAAGAGTTTGACAGAGCGCTGAAAGACCTAAGTCGAAACAAGGCCCTGGGAGTAGACAACATTCCATTAGAACTACTGACAGCCTTGGGAGAGCCAGTCCTGACAAAACTCTACCATCTGGTGAGCAAAATGTATGAGACAATCGAAATACCCTCAGACTTCAAGAAGAATATAATAATTCCAATCCCAAAGAAAGTACCGAGCGAGGTGGCGCAGTGGTTAGCACACTGGACTCGCATTCGGGAGGACGACGGTTCAATCCCGTCTCCGGCCATCCTGATTTAGGTTTTCCGTGATTTCCCTAAATCGCTTCAGGCAAATGCCGGGATGGTTCCTTTGAAAGGGCACGGCCGATTTCCTTCCACATCCTTCCCTCACCCGAGCTTGCGCTCCGTCTCTAATGACCTCGTTGTCGACGGGACGTTAAACACTAATCTCCTCCCCCCTCCCAAAGAAAGCAGGTGTTGACACATGTGAAAATTACCGAACTATCAGTTTAATAAGTCACGGCTGAAAAATACTAACGCGAATTCTTTACAGACGAATGGAAAAACTGGTAGAAGCCGACCTCAGGGAAGATCAGTTTGGATTTTGTAGAAATATTGGAACACGTGAGGCAATACTGACCCTACGACTTACCTTAGAAGCTAGATTAAGAAAAGGCAAACCTACGTTTCTAGCATTTGTAGACATAGAGAAAGCTTTTGACAATGTTGACTGGAATACTCTCTTTCAAATTCTGAAGGTGGCAGGGGTAAAATACAGGGAGCGAAAGGCTATTTACAATTTGTATAGAAACCAGATGGCAGTTGTAAGAGTTGAGGGGCATGAAAGGGAAGCAGTGGTTGGGAAGGGAGTGAGACAGGGTTGTAGCCTCTCCCCGATGTTATTGACTCTGTATATTGAGCAAGCAGTAAAGGAAACAAAAGAAAAATTCGGAGTAGGTATTAAAATCCATGGAGAAGAAATAAAGAGTTTGAGGTTCGCCGATGACATTGTAATTCTATGAGAGACAGCAAAGGACTTGGAAGAGCAGTTGAACGAAATGGACAGTGTCATGAAAGGAGGGTATAAGATGAACATCAACAAAAGCAAAACAAGGATAATTGAATGTAGTCGAATTAAATCGGGTGGTGCTGAGGGAATTAGGTTAGGAAATGAGACACTTAAAGTGGTAAAGGAGTTTTGCTATTTGGGGAGCAAAATAACTGATGATGGTCGAAGTAGAGAGGATATAAAATGTAGACTGGCAATGGCAAGGAAAGCGTTTTTGAAGAAGAGGAATTTGTTAACGTCGAGTACAGATTTATGTGCTAGGAAGTCGTTTCTGAAAGTATTTGTATGGAGTGTAGCCATGTATGGAAGTGAAACATGGACGATAAATAGTTTGGACAAGAAGAGAATAGAAGCTTTCGAAATGTGGTGCTACAGAAGAATGCTGAATATTAGATGGGTAGATCACATAACTAATGATGAAGTATTGAACAGAATTGGGGAGAAGAGGAGTATGTGGCACAACTTGACAAAAAGAAGGGACCGGTTAGTAGGACATGTTCTGAGGCATCAAGGGATCACAAATTTAGCATTGGAGGGCAGTGTGGAGGGTAAAAATCATAGAGGGAGACCAAGAGATGAATACACTAAGCAGATTCAGAAGGATGTGGGTTGCAGTAAGTACTGGGAGATGAAGAAGCTTGCACAGGATAGGGTAACATGGAGAGCTGCATCAAACCAGTCTCAGGACTGAAGACCACAACAACAACAACAACAACAACGTTTAAGGAGCATAATAGTGAACTCAGGTTGATATCTTGACCACCAAATTCGCCTGATTTTAACCTAGTGTAACACTCCTGGGACGCTCGGACGCCAGCACCGCGCCCACAAGCAACTGCCCAGTAATTGACCGGAATTGCGTTACCTGTGCGTAGACTCTGGTGCTGCGCACATCGCAAATCCTGCCTTGTCAGATCTGTGTCATGCAAAATAGCTGCTGCTGTTTTGCGTTATAAAGGTGGATCAACACGCTATTAAGCAGTTTGTCGTAATGGCTTTTGCTCTTCATGTACTGTATTTACAATTATCGAAGCAACACAAGTACTGATTCATTAGATGTCAGAGAAAATTATGAATAACCTTCAGAATGAGAGGTGAGGTACTGGCAGAAGGAAAACTGTGAGGACGGGGCGTGAGTCGTGCTTGGGTAGCTCAGTTGGAAGAGCACTTGCCCGCGAAAGGCAAAGGTCCCGAGTTAGAGCCTCAGTCAGGCACACAGTTTTAATTTGCCAGGTAGTAGTCACCCTGAATGCCTTAGGGATTTCACGAAAAAACACAAGATTACTGGGCGTGATTCAAAGTCCCATTTATCTTAAAAAGGAGTGCAGTGACTTATACACTGCATCACCTAGCTCAGTAAAATGAAGTGATTATAATTGGTGTTTTTGTGAATGGCCGTTGGCCACGCAATTTCAGTTCACAACCAATCTACGTTATATGGTTAGATGCTGGTTCTTTTGAGTGGCGGATTGTATCTCATGTACCGAAAAAATGACAAGGCAGAGTTCGTTAATGTAGAAGCTTCCTAATGCCAGAAACCGTATTTCCCTATCTCAGTGGCTTCAGAATAGAACTTCTTCAGCACCGGCAGGATATGTGCTCCGCGTATTGACTTACGTAATTCTCGTATCACAAATTTGTGTCAAAAATGAACGTTACGTCAAAAATGAGTTATTTCATTGAGACACAATTAACCAGTGTTGTTAGTTACTCAGAAGTACTTCTTGGTGGTGTTATTGAAATGAAATACTAAATTACCAAAAGAAAAGAAAGAGAGAAAGAAAGAAAGAAAGAGGAGGAAGAGAGAGGGGGGGGGGGAGGGAGAGAGAGAGAGAGAGAGAGAGAGAGAGAGAGAGAGAGAGAGAGAGAGAGGGGGGGGGGGCGGAAAGTGATTAAGTGATTAGTGCCGTCTTGGCAGTGTTTCATGTAGTATTAGTACTATTAGAAGCGACTTAGTGCTGGAGTTAACGCAATGTGTAGGTCGTTTCGTCGTCCAACTGCGAGTGTGACTTTTATTTTCGCGTTAATAACGCCCAGATTTTACGCACTTGGCTGCACAGCGTACATCCTTTGCATCCAGATTTTGGCGTCCTGCCATTTAGTATGCGATTTTAGGAGTTCGCAACCAATCTACGTGATATTTGGGTTGTTATCTTCTCTGCTGCACTTGGATATTTCATAAATTCTAAATGAAGCCGCAGACAGTATCATAAATCTTTTCTTGCGTTTAAGGGCTCATCTAACATACAATGTCACTTTAATTTCCAAGCATGCACCAGTTCTAACAGATGCTTATGGAAAGTTTGTAAAAACAGCAATAATACAACATATGAGCAGCTTTTGATTCAGTTACCACGTTGTTACAATTCTTACGTCCTGAACACTTGATCGCGTCTTAGTAACCAATGTTTCACATAATGGTACATACAAGTATCGTTGATAAAATTGCACCTTGTTTTTTCCTGTGATATAAATTCTCCATTGCGCTTTATCGTGTTACGCAACATGAATTCTTCATCTACGCCTGTATTTGTGCGGCGCGAGTAATTATAAAATGTGTAGCAGTGCGTATCTTTTATTACACCATACGTTGGGATTCCTTCAAAATCAGGTAATGTTCGTGTGTGAGAGGAAAACTGCTTGTATGCCGGTGTGTATCACAACAATTTTATCGTAATATGTTCTGTGGCATCAATGCGTAGAGGGCTAAACAATTATCTGCTTCGCCCTGAAATTATTGCTGTTTAGACAGTGTCGTTGTACCGCAGTTGGCTCCAGTAACAATTCGCTCTGTCAAATGGTTCAATTGGCTCTGAGCACTATGCGACTTAACTACTGAGGTCATCAGTCCCCTAGAACTTAGAACTACTTAAACTTAACTAACCGAAGGAGATCACACACATCCATGCCCGAGGCAGGATTCGAACCTACGACCGTAGCGGTCGCGCGGTTCCAGACTGTAGCGCCTAGAACCGCTCGACCACTCCGGCCGGCACGCACTGTCCTTCCTTGTATATGATCCGATGTCTCCTGTTCGTCCTGCTCCTTTGATCAATATTCCAGTAAGAGTTCCCAGTTGTTGAGTAAAGAATATATTTCCCGTTAGCGTACAAAGGAATCGTAACCAGCAATTTGCTTTACCTAGAACTAAGAAAATGCGATCTCTGCATCAAATATTTCCACAATTTACTTCCAAATATTTATTTGACATAGCTACCTTCTAGTTTACTCATTAATCCTTTAATCTTTGTAGAAGACAGTGGGTGGGCGTCGGCTGGTCGGTTTGAATAAAACAACAGTATACTTTTAGCCTTAAATTTTGAAGTTTGTGTTAAGCTGCCGGTTTCGATGTTACGTCATCAGGCCGTCAGTTTGTAATGTAATATCAAAAATGATAGCTTAATAAAGAGTTCAAAATATACGGCTGAAGGTGTACTGCTGTTTGCTTCACATTAATCCTGTTATCAAAGGTTACCTGCCTCCGTAACCGAAGTCGCTAACACACGCCTGTGCGTTGGCGCTCGAATCGGAAAAAGCAATTTCGATTCTTGAAGGTTGAAGAAATTTTCGCCGCCAGTATTTGGCCGGTAAGCGGAAGACAAGTTTTGGCCTAAAGATCCTGATCACCAGACTTCGCACTAATGTCCTGGGTTAAATTCCAAAGCTCTCCGCAGCATCTCATGGAGTGAGGGCGTGTCACGCTGTTGATGGGCTGTCAGATGAGGACGTTAAGCTCGGCGGCTCTCTTTGGTGCTGTCGTATAGAAATAGGCTGTGTCCCGCCAACAGGTTCACCCTCTCCTTTCTGTCATCACATACACACACACACACACACACACACACACACACACACACACACACACGCACACGCACGCGCGCGCGCGTATGATGTAATTAATATCGTCTGGAATAGCCCACTTTGCGAATGTGGTGATAAAGATGATGAAACGTGTGTTTTAGTGTTGCTCGCTGTTGTTCGACTAGGCTGAATAGTTCATCATCTGTTGGCACGATTCCGAATCAGGCTATCAACCTGTCTCTGTTCGTCATAATCGCACCATAGGTTCAGTTCCCCATGATGTCAGCTACTCAAGGCTCCTTGCCTTGTAGCCCCTGTTCTTCATCCTCTACTAGACACCGATAAATCGCTCACTTTCTGATATTGCTGGAGCAGTCACCAATCACTAACACTGTCACCTTAAATTAAAGTACTGTGTGGAATTGTTGACTGGTGTATCCCCAAGAGACTTATTGGAAATATTTATTCGCATACACTGACACTGTCTCATTGCCAAGTCTTTGTGGTACTGCGTAGTGGTGCTTTGGTGCTCAACTGCAGCGTTTTGCCTAAGGTGACTACGATTGAGTACATGTAATGTAGCGCCGTTTTTGGGTGGTGGTTGTTGTGTTAGTGTTTTGGAACAGTTCCGAGGGGCACGCTGAGCTAAACGTTCTCTGCTGATGGAAAGATCGTTATTAGAAGAGACAGTGCCGAACCATATGATATTTAGCCTAAGATGGTGGTACACAATCCGGTATTCAGGAACTGTAAGAGACGCTACCTTTTTTTCTTTTTTTTCAGTTAAATACTGCCGACTAAATTTCTACCAGCAAATATCGAAGTGAACGGATCAAGCGCCAGTACGGGCGATCTCCACGATGAAACCAAGTGCCGTGTCTCTTTGCACCGCTGGATTGTAACTATGTCACGAAATTACGTGATCACATGATGGAGTACACACTCTGCACTCATTCAGTTCTCGGCTACCTATTCTTTATTTGGGTAAAATCTGAAAATTTGGAGCGTGTAGAACTTTTCCATGGTTTCTGCGAACCAATGCAATCGTACTGTGGGGCAGTGTAAGCCGTTTGTAGATTCCTTCGGTGAACATGTCAATTTATATGGCAATTCAGTTTACCGAATCAAATTTTCATTCTGCAGCGGAGTATGGGCTGAGATGAAACTTCCCGGCGCATTAAAACTGTGTGCGGCGCCGCGACTCGAACTCGGGATCTTTGCCTTTCATTGGCAACTGCTCTACCAACTGAGCTACCCAAGTACGACTTCCTACCCTTCCTCACAGCTTTGTATGGTAGGAGACGAGGTACTGGCAGAACTCATTGTGTGAGGACTGATCGTGAGTCGTGCTTGGGTAGCTCAGTTGGCCGAGCACTTTCTCGCGAAAGGTCTTGAGTTCGAGTCTAACGTTTTGTGGGTGTACTCCATAATGGAGATGGAGCTCGCGGCCTCAGCTACGTTACCCTTATCGTGAGGGACCTAGACTCTTGCCGCTGCTCGCCAAGCGCGGGTATTTGTGGTTTACTGACAATAACTTTTGCCGTGTTTCAAGTGGGCTGTTCTTAATTGTTGCTCCCACGTGCCCCTCTTGCAAAAATTTAGTCTGATGACGAGATGTTGTGTACAGAAGACTGAGCACTTGCACCACCTTACTCATTTTGAGAACCAACTTGAAATACAGCTGAGGAAACACAGCAAAACAGTTTCCCTGCCGTTATGGGTCATCCTAGTTTGTAACGAAATAATTTCAAATATTCCTCGTCACACGGTGTACCTACTAAGCGTTTCATTGTCATTCTTAACCAATAAATATTCGGGCCGATAACAATGAATATATATTTTGTCATGTCTGTCGTCATGTCTGCAGACTCACATCTCATCCAGTTTACGAGGTTTCTCTTTTCCCCTACGGACTCTGGGGCGCTGGTTACTTTAATCGAGCCGTTGACTGTCGATACCGGTTGCACTCGTGCAGACGACACAGGCGCCGCACCTGCGCGCCTCGGCCGGCGTGCGGCCGCACCAGACTGTACGGGCGGCGTTTATTTTTGAAACGGAAAAATGTCGGTCTTCGAACCAGTGACACCCGGCGGCCGCGGCTAGAAAAAGCCCCAGGCCTAGCGCGCTATTATTTGTGCGCGGTGAATGGACTCGCCGGTTCCGGCCGGCACGTATGTTTGTCTTGGCGGATGGGCTCTCGCCTACTCAGCGACGCCGCTCTTCCGCTCCTTTTCCGGTCCTCAGTTTACTTCTCGGCCAGCGCACCGCCGTCGCTTATGGCGAGTCCCTGATAAACTCCTGCAGTAGCTTTTCAAGTAGAAACCATGAGGCTCGTGCTGTCAAATCCGGCCACCTACTGACATACTTATGTTTTAGTTATATTTAATCCCGTTCAAGATGACGCGCTGGGCTCGCAGCTGCAAAGTCTTGATTGTAAAGAACTTACTTTCCTTGTAATAGATATTTAATTTTCAAGCGCATCTGTTAAGTCATCAGTACCCTTCGCAACTTCACGATGCGGTTTGACCATGTGTCCTTAATATATGGGTTGTTTCGTATTGCTGCTAGAATGTTACTCACTCACGAAATCGTGTGCCGTAGCCCTTGCTTCGGCTGTTACGTAGGTAGGCAGGTACGTACGTGATCCATAGAGTATTCTTCGAAATTATGTGGAACGAGTCTGTTTACAGGATATGTATGCATGATCTTTGTTAACATCAATGAACATATTATTGTTTTAGTCCTAATCGTGCAACAACACCTAAAAATATTTTTGCCTTTCTTTTTACCTGGCTACCAGTCTTCTAAGTACAAATTCGCCAGCGGAACAGGACGAGTTATCAAACAATGGCTCTGAGCACTATGCGACTTAACTTCTGAGGTCATCAGTCACCTAGAACTTAGAACTAATTAAACCTAACTAACCTAAGGACATCACACATATCCATGCCCGAGGCAGGATTCGAACCTGCGACCGTAGCGGTCGCTCGGCTCCAGACTGTAGCGCCTAGAACCGCACGGCCACTCCGGCCGGCTTATCAATCATTATTTGCAGCTCATATACAGGGTGGTCAGAGCAGCCTGATGAGTTTGTAAGTGTGCTGAGAAATAATTGTTAAGGGGGAAAAAATACGATAAGCTACGCCGTTTTCGAGCTAATTAGCATTGATTTGCCAATCAGGCCGTTGTGTGCACAAATTCAAGCGGCCTGCCAGATACAGTTAGTGTCAGTCGTTCTCTTAGCGAAGATGATAGCGCGCGGGACTGCTTAGTCGCCGGCCGCGGTGGTCTCGTGGTTCTAGGCGCGCAGTCCGGAACCGCGGGACTGCTACGGTCCCAGGTTCGAATCCTGCCTCGGGCATGGATGTGTGTGATGTCCTTAGGTTTTAGTTAGGTTTAAGTAGTTCTAAGTTCTAGGGGACTGATGGCCACAGAAGTTAAGTCCCATAGTGCTCAGAGCCATTTGAACCATTTTTGAACTGCTCAGTCTTTGGCTCGGTTTCAGTCCTTATTGCCGCCCCACGTCCAATTTTGGCATCGCCGTGTTATTGGGTTTTAGGAAAACTAACGAAAAACACGTCTGGCGATACTACCTCTGGCAGGCCGCTTAAACTTGTGCGCGCAACAGCTGATTGGCTAACTTCAATGCTAAGTAACCTGGAAACAGCGCAACATATCGATTTTTTTTTGTTAACAATTACGTCTCGGCCCAACCTACCCTGCAACATCCTTACAAGCTTTTCAGACTGTTCCTGACCGCCCTATGTAAAGCACATATGACAGAGAGTTACGTAGCGAGATGATACTGCGGTGATGGCCCCCAGACCATCCAATGAAGACAATACATCGTTTCATCTTTCCCACAGAGGCACATAATTATTGCAGCCAGACGCGACATATTTTTCAGTTGGCCTCAGTATTACTTTTCTCAGGATCTCGAACTGACAGAGTGCCCTATGCGTGACGTCGCTGTCAACGCGTGGACACTCAAGAAAGTAATTCTTTGTTTATATCGATTCCTTCCGTGATACAGAGAGACGAAGCAAGATGTCTGTTACCGTTTTAGCCGGCCAGAGTGGCCGAACGGTTTAGGCGCTTCAGTTTGGAACCGCGCGACCGCTACGGTCGCAGGTTCGAATCCTGCCTCGGGCATGGATGTGTGTGATGTCCTTAGGTTAGTTAGGTTTAAGTAGTTCTAAGTTGTAGGGGACTGATGACCACAGAAGTTAAGTCCCATAGTGATCAGAGCCATTTGGACCATTTTTGTTACCATTTTGGCCATTGCTTTCCTTTCTCCGTTGCGAGGCGGACCCAGCAGACCGAACAAAAAATTAGAAAATTGATTTTGCATCCAATAGGCTCTAAAATTCCATATCAGGTAATAATGATTTACAGTATACTTAACTTTTTGGAAGTGTTAAAAACGCTCTCTATCGAAGATAAAAAAGTGAAATTTCGCTCAAAGTTAAGCAATTAATAAAATTCTCAAAACAATTCCCATTGTATCATTGCAGATTATACAGTTTAAAAAAATATCTGCATTCTTTGGAAGTACTTTCTATCCGTTCTGTATGTTACTGAAAACTGATGTGCCTGGACTTGCTGGCAGAATGAAGCTGTGTGTTAGACCAGGACTTTGAAACAGGAACCTTCCTTTTCGCGGATAATGCTCTTACCAGATGAGCATCCAAGCACGGCTTCCCACAACTTCAATTGAGCCATTACCTCTCTCCTACATTTCAAACTCGTGCCTTGGTTGGTAAAAGCAGATTGCATGTTCTAGTCCCTGTCTGGCATAGTTTTAATCTGAAAGGTAATTTTAAAACCTAGGACATTCTGCTGAAGTTAAACATTCATTCTGGAACACACGTGCCTGCTCACAGTATTGTACATAAAGAAATGGGAGACCACAAGTTTGAAATACCTTTGTCATTATTCGAATGGTAACTGACTGTGCGAGTGTCGCAAGTGGATTCTCTTATTAGCTGTTGAGCGTGGGAAGCGATCTGTGTTAGTTAATCTTAAAAGTCTGGCGCTCACTGTGTATTTATGCAGCCGCGGTAAGAACGAAATGTTAATTCTACAGAATTCGCTGCGTCTATAGAGTAAGATCGTTTTGAATTTAAAAATTTACGGCGCAGTAATAACAGAAAATTTGTTCGCAAATCGAGTACTACATTGCTGGACCAAGAATTCTTCAACTGTCGCCCTATGTATGCTTGAAAACGTTTGGTTTCGAGAGAGCCTCGTTGGCTCAAGTTGTAAGAGCGTGTTGTTGGACTTACTTCATTTAGAAAATTTCTGTTGGTAGGAACTCCGAATATGCTCCTCCTGACGTTAATTGTTCGCCATTAAAAGTTAGTTCTTGGCTTTTAAAGGATAGA
Source organism: Schistocerca americana (assembly GCF_021461395.2). Lineage (NCBI taxonomy): Eukaryota > Metazoa > Arthropoda > Insecta > Orthoptera > Acrididae > Schistocerca > Schistocerca americana. Next base: position 664,358,208 of record NC_060130.1, read on the forward strand.
ATGCTTTTTTGCAGACCATTAATCATGTCCAAACAAAACACAAATATACTTCCATGTCTAACATACGAGGAGGACAAATTAAATATAAGGTAGCCTGTGAAAAATGAGATGCAAAGATATTTCGGAAAAACAGTCGTTAGTGGGTAGGGGCATCTGCTATACCTCAGTTGTATCGTTTGCTCAGATACACCAGTCTTTGTCTCCACATCCTTCCACACAAACCCTCCCCCGAACGCCCTTACCCTCCCCCGATCGCCCTTACCCTCCCCCGATCGCCCTTACCCTCCCCCGCTCGCCCTTACCCTCCCCCGCTCGCCTTTACCCTCCCCCGCTCGCCCTTACCCTCCCCCGCTCGCCCTTACCCTCCCCCGCTCGCCCTTACCCTCCCCCGCTCGCCCTTACCCTCCCCCGCTCGCCCTTACCCTCCCCCGCTCGCCCTTACCCTCCCCCGCTCGCCCTTACCCTCCCCCGCTCGCCATTACCCTCTCCCGCTCGCCCTTACCCTCCCCCGTTCGCCCTTCCACGCCACCACTCGCCTTTCCCCGCCCCCCACTCGCCCTTCCCCCCCCCCCTTAGCCCTTCGCCCTGCTCGCCCTTCCCCTCCCTAGCCCTTCACCCTGCTCGCTCTTTCACTCCCTTGCTCGCCCTTCCCTCCCTAGCTTGCCTGCCTGTTCCCTCCCTCCCTCCCTCCCCCCTCCTTCCCTAGCTATACCCTTGATTCTGCTATTCCTTTATGGTCCTGTCTCGCATTTCCACTCTCCATCTTTTTCTGTTCCCCCTTGGGGTTTGACTTCCATTTCTAAACTGTTTCCATTGTGTGAACCATTTGGGAAAAACTGGGGAACAACTCCCTTCCTAGCATCTCTGGCATGGGTTTCTCTGCCCCCAGCTACCACCCTTTCTTCCTCACCATTGCCTCTACCCCCTTCCCCCCACCATTGTTGCCAGTCTGTGTGGTGAGGCTGTTGGGTTGCCATCTGGCAGAGCCCCTGGCAACACAGGGATCATACTTCTGATACCTTATCTGTCATTGCCTCATGTATGGATAGGTGTGGTTGCTCATCTTCTTTGGGCATCAGAACTGCTGGCAACGACTGCTGTGACAGGCAACCCTTGCTGCAGCTGGATAGTTCAAAACAATGGTTCAAATGGCTCTGAGCACTATGGGACTTAACATCTGAGGTCATCAGTCACCTAGCATGTAGAACTACTTAAACCTAACTATGGACATCACACATACATGCCCGAGGCAGGATTCGAACCTGCGACTGTAGCGGTCGCGCAGTTCCAGAGTGAAGCGCCTAGAACCGCTCTGCCACACTGGCTGGCCTGGATAGTTCCCACAAGGTGAGCCCCTGATCGGAGCAGGTGGTACCACTGCAAATGTGCTGCATATGAAGCATGCTAAGCTCCATGTTTCTGCCTGCTTTTTTGCGGCCGTCTCTTCAGATAGGAACGGCTCTCTCTCTGCTTCTACTTTTGCTTCCTCAGCCTTCCCTTCCATGCCCACTCCTTTGGAGGAGGGAAGTGCCTGCTGGCTTCGGGTGAAACCCTTTCCCGCTTTACTTGGTTTTGTTCCAAGACATACAGGGAGACTTTCACCATTACCAAATCGCAGTTTTTTGTAGAACACATTGAATATAAGTCCGGTGAAGTTCTACTGACTAAAACCTATTCTGCCAGTCAGTTGACTTCCCTTTGTGCTTGTGAACAGTTAGGAGACATCCTGGTGCGAATTCCTCCTCACCAGTCCTTAAATATGACCCAGGACATTGTTTTCCACAGGGACCGCCTTCAATCTGATCAGATACTCAGGGGCAGGACTTATGTGGCATGGCGTGGCATTCATTTCGTTTAGCGAGTCCAGATAGGACCTAAGGACAATATTGTTGAGACTGGCACGTTCATTCTGGCTTTTGAGGAGGATACCCTTCCAGAAGTAGCCGAAGTTATGATTTGCCATTGCGATATGATGCCCTGTGTCTCACCTCCCATGCACTGTTTCCAGTGTCTCAGTTTTGGTCACGTCTTTTCGATATGAGTTGGGTCCTATTTGCAGTGAATGTGGTTAGCTTCTACATGTGCGGAGTCCTTGCTCCCCGCTGCCCAAATGCGTGACTTGTTCTGGCCCACATTCTTCTTGCTCACTAGATTGCCCAATCTATAATAATGGAAGGAATATTCAGGAATTTAATACTCTCTACTGTCTATCCTACACTGAGGCCCAACAGAAATTCGAATGTATACACCCACTATCCTTAATATTTACCTTCGCTTCTGTTGCCTCCTTTCCTCCTCCTCCTCCTCCTCCTCCTCATTTCTCCTTACTTCCATCCTGTCCCCCTTCCCTTTCCTCTCCTCCCACTCTGAGAGCCTCAAGGTCAATCATTCTCTTTTGGATACTAATATTGCTGCAGTTTGCTCTCTTCCTGACTACACCTCCACTCACCATCTATTGGAGCAAGAAGAAGAAGAAGATGTGTAAGATTCAGGGCAAGGCCTTCCCGATATCCCAGGGTGGGTCACCCCTTCTCTCTGTCAGGGTTTGATCTTAAATTCATAGACGTCACTCCATCTTATTGGTGACCGAGCTAGGTGGGGCAGTGATTATCACACTGGACTCGCATTTGGGAGGATGATGGTTCAAACCTGTGGCTGGCCATCATGATCTAGGTTTTCCATGATTTCCCTAAATCTCTTCAGCCTAGTGCTGGAATGGTTCCTTTGAAACGGCACTGCCGACTGGCTTTTCCCTCCTTCCCTAATCCGAGGAACCAATGACTTCACTGTTTGGTCCCCTCCCTCAAACCAATCAATCAATCAACCAATCAGCCAACCAACCTACCTGCCTTATTGATGATGGACGCTGACTCGGCACAGTTATCGATAGTAGCCCATTCAACGTCCATCCGGGCTCTTGTACTAGCCTCCTCCAATAAAATTGTAATGGTTACTATCGTCACCTTCCAGAAGTGCAGTCTTTTCTTTCTCTCTACTCTGTAGCTTCTGTTTTATTGCAAGAATCTCATTTTGTGGATCCTCAGTTCCTCATTTTTCGGGGTTTCCAAGTCTTTTACTGGAGTCAGGTCGGCCCTTTGCGAGCCTCCGGTGGTGTCTGTACATTGATCCACACAGGCATTGTTAGTTCCTGGGCTCCTCTTCAAAACTCATTGGAAATGCTGGCCATTCGGGTCCATTTAGACATTTGCTGCTCTTCTTGCCCTCCTTAGACAGCTCCCTCCTCCCTTCCTTCTCCTTGATGTGCAGGACTTGATCTCTGTTTCCTCAACACTGGAGCTCCCACACACTGTATTGTGGCACACAGCACTTTCTCGGCCATTGATCTTTTCATTTTCTCCCTTTCATTCAATGAGGAGTTCATGACGATTTGTGCGACAGTTATCATCTTACGATTGTCTTTTCTTCAGCATCGCTCACATGGATGCCCTTCTGCGTGAGCCTTTATTAATGTGGATGGGGATGCCTTTCCCTTGGCTGTGATCTCAGACACTCCTCCACACAACGACATTGATGAGGACAAACAGTTTGACAGAATCCATCCTTTCAGCAGCTGCTTCAGCGATTCCCTCTTCCTTGGGATCTCCCAGATGGAAGACTGTCCCTTGGTGGACCCTGAAATTGCTGCAGATATTAAATACTGCCTTCGTGCCCTGCAACACAACAAATGGCATCTATCTATTGACTACCTCCTGGCCTTTAAACAGCTTCATGTCTGGGCATGTTAACTGATTAAACGCCAGAATTGGATTTGTTGGGAATAATATGTCGCTGCCACAGGGCTGCATACTCCCTTTTCACAGGTATGGGCAAAGATCAGACGCATTTTTGCCATCATACTCCTACAGGTGCCCTGAGAGTATATTAGAATGTTGTTATCCTCACCAACCTGAGCTCTGTTGCTGACCATTTTACTCGGCACTTTGCCCAGGCCTCAACGTCAGTCCACAATCCACCTGTGTTCCATCGTCTCAATCACCGTCTGGAGCTACTCCCATTATCTTTCTTTTCACATACAGGTTGGCGCCTCATGTGGCACCTTCCACCTGCAGAAGAAGGGGTACCGCAGGGTTCTGTGTCCCTCTCTTTTTAGTGGCTGTCAATTACCTTGGGAAGTTGTGGGACCTATGCTGTCTCCCTCTTTGTATGCTGACTGTTGCATTTATTTTTGATCTTCTGCAATGAACATTGCTGAAGACAGACTGCAGGGAACGATATACCGAGTGCAGTCTTGGTCTCTTACTCACGGCTTCCAATTTTCGGCTGCCAAGACCTGTGTTATGCATTTCCGTCATTTTTGTACAGTGTATCCCCATTCCTGATCTGCACTGTGATGACCAGCCTCTCAATATGTGGACTATCATCGTTTTTGTGGGACTGGTCTTTGATGTCTGTTTGACAGGACTTCCCCGTCTTCCATAACTAAAGCAGATATGTTGGTCGCACCTTAATGCTCTTCAATGCCTCAGCAGTACCATTTAGGGTGCGGACCACTCTACTGCGCTACAGTTCTACAAAGAACTGGTCCAGTTCCATGTAGATTATGGAAGTCTCGCATATGACTCAGTGTCTTCTTCGACGTTACAGATGTTAGACCGGATACACCATTGTGGGGTATGACTGGCAGCTGGCATCTTTCGGACTAGAATGGTCATCAGCCTTGTAGCAGAGCCAAAGGTTCCACCATTACGGGTTCTGCACCTACGACAAGTGATTACTTATGCTGTATGCATCCACTGCTCCTCAGAGCACCCAAACTATTGTCTCCTCTTTCCAGATACAACACCCAAACTATTGTCTCCTCTTTCCAGATACAGAGATTTGCCTCCTGCAGTGGCGGCCCAAGTCTGTGGCTATAATCGCTTTCTGGATCTGGCACCTTTTTCAGAACTCCAGCTCTCCCCTTTACCACCTCTTCTCTGGGACTGCTCATGTACACCTGTGTGGTGCATCCTCCATCCACAGCTCTGTCTTGAGCTACAACAAGGTCCAAAAGACTCAGCTCTGCCTGAGGTCCTCTACCGCCAAATCGTCTCCATTCTTAGCGCATTTTGGGGTTCAGAAGTAGTCTACACTGATGGCTTGATGGTTGCCGGTCACACTGCCTTTGCTTACATTTGTGTTGGATACAGTGAACTCCGCTTCTTGCCGGATGGCTGCAGTATTTTCACCATGGAGTTAATAGCCATCACTCATGCTCTTGAGCATATCCATTACTTCATTGGTGAGTCTTTCCTCATCCATATCGACTCCTTGCTGTTTACAAACTTCTGATCAGTGTTACCTCCGCCATACGTTGGTCCTAACTATCTAAGATTCTCTTTGTGCCCTCAAACAGTGTTGATACTTGGTTGTCTTCGTCTAGACCCCATGTCACATTGGGATCCTGGGGAATGAACTCGCTGGCAGGTTGGACAAACTGGCTTCTGGCAGGCTGCTTCTTAAGACTAGTATTCCAGTGCAAACTTTCGATCGGTATTAAGCTGTTAAACTCTACAGGTTTAGAATATTGACTTACACAAACTTACTATGGGCGATAAAGGAGATCACGAATTTGTCGAGGTTCTCCATGTGGGCTTCTCGAAAGGACTCTATCATCTTTTGCTGATTCTACATTGACCATACTTGGCTGACTCATGGTTATCTCCTCAGTCGTGAGGACCCATTCCATTGTCGATGCGGATCCCACTGTTGTTAATAGACTACGCCGCAGCAGATGACGTGGTCTTAGGGTTTATTCATGAATGATGTTTTTATCACTCTAAGGAAGGGCGTCTTAGCCTTGTTAGCCCATTTATTTGACAGGACACCGTTTTGCCTCCTCTACCCTTACAGGGCAATGGCTGCCTGGGCTTTGGTGGTCGGTCCCAGCTCTCACCCTACCCGTTTGTTTGCTCTTCTTCCCATTCTCGCATGTTCTGTCTAATTTGGTTGTTTTCCTGCGCTTCTCTCGCCCTGTCCGTGTTGTTAGTCTTTGCTGTGTGTTGTTGGGTAGGATGACTCTGGTAAGTGGCAGGGGGTATACTCTCCATCGAATTTCAGGGCCTCCAGCTGCTTCCTGTATGGGAACCTAGGCCACCTTGTTTCCTTTCCCTTCTTCTTCTTCTTCTTCTTCTTCTTCTTCTTCTTCTTCTTCTTCCTTCTTCCTTGTTCTAGGCTGTGTTGAACTTATATAGACCTCGGTTTTTTTCTTTGGGTTGCGTGTACTAGGCCCTTCTTCAGTGTGTAGTTTTGTTGACTTGTCTGTTACAGGTAGGAGGGACTGATAACCTCGTAGTTTGATCCATTTAACCATCAGTCAAAAAGAACCGACTGCCGTAGACCCACTTGTTACACACACGCTCCATTACGTACTGCCCCATATACAGCCTGCACTTGCTTCTTGCCGCTCCGCTGTCCCCCATGTAACAACCGTCCTTCCTGCCTCCCAGTCCTCACAGCAATGCACGACACGCAGCCCATCGACCGCCACAAACGTATCTGTTGTGTCGGCTACTGTAGGAGTCAGCACCTACACAAACAAGGAAGGAGAGAAGTTGCGATGGCCGGTAGCAGTAGTCCAAATCGTCTGTGCAAAGCACTTGAAGATTAATACCGTAACTCTTTATTTCTAAAAAGAAAATATATATAACTTAACTTGAGGTGCTACTTATGCCTCCTTCAAGCAATTACTGTAGCTACTGTTACTACTCCCAGAACGCAAGCGAAATATCGTCTTCCTAAAACTCAGTACTGATGCTCTCAAACTCTGCGATCGAACTGGCCAGACTAGCGACGGGCGGCTGGTTAAATCAGCGTTGATGGGGGGCGCTGAACTCTGTCTTCCTGGAGGTGTGGCGCTGCCCGCTCTTTTCATTGGTCGCGGGTCAGCGCCTTCGTGATTCCGTTTCGCGGCTCTACGCTGGTCGGTGTGCAGTCCATGCTTTAGGAGTTGACACTATTAATAGGCAAAGAAGTGCCAACCGGCACACCTTTCAGAGCAGTGGGTCGACCACACGCTAACCACGAAAAACATCCTCATACCGTAACGCAATCTCCTCTGTACTTCACTGTTGGCACTAAATATGATGTTTTCCAGGCATTCGCCAAACCGAAAACCTTGCCACAGGGTATAGCGTGATTCATCACTCCAAATCACATTCGAAGTCACTGATCTCGCCATACCGACCCATTCTGCTGTTAGTGCTTCTTTACTGATAACATAATACTCTCCGCTTTCTTTTGTATTGTCAAGTCCACTGCTCAGGACATTTAGAGGAGCTGACACCATGAACCCTGCAGGGCTTTTCATAAATCCGTAAGAGAACGACGGGGTGGAGATTTCTTCTGAACGGCACGTTGCAAGGCATCCCTGAGGAGCTTTGTGGCCAGCGGAAGTGTTTATACTCAGAAGAGTGTTCCTAGAGCCACACTGTAGAAGTTATTGACGTGTGGGGTGTCGCACTGTCCTGATGAAATTGCCCAAGTCCGTCAGAATGCACAATGGACGTGAATGGATGCAAGTGATCAGACAGGATGCTTAGGTACGTGTCACATGTCAGAGTCGTAACTAGACGTATCAGGGGTCCCATATCACTGCAATTGCACACGCCCCAGGCCATTACAGAGCCTCCACCAGCTTAAACACTCCCTGCTGACCTGTAGGTTCCATGGATTTATGAGGTTTTCTCTGTACCCATAACACGACCATCCGCTCGATACAATTTGAAACGAGACTCGTCCGACCAGGCAATAGTCATCAACAGCCCACTGTCGGTGCGACCAGGCAATAGTCATCAACAGCCCACTGTCGGTGCTGACGCTACGGTCGCAGGTTCGAATCCTGCCTCGGGCATGGATGTGTGTAATGTCCTTAGGTTAGTTAGGTTTAAGGAGTTCTAAGTTCTAGGGGACTGATGACCTTAGAAGTAAGTCCCATAGTGCTCAGAGCCATTTGAACCTTTTTTTTTTTACGTAGGTGTACTTTTCAACAAGGATGTCTTACCGGCATATGATAGACGCCAAGCGTTATGACATCGGGCTCACTTTTGGTCCCTTTACACTCAGCCTCCATGTTGAAATACCACGGAGCGACGTAGCGTTGTAGTTATAAGGCTGGAATCTCAATGTGAAGGAGTGGGTTTCAGACTCCTATACGAGGAATTCAAGTTTCTCCCGGTTTCTCTAAATCAGCTCAGAGAACGAAGGCCATATCTATCCATTCGAGCTTGTGTTCCGCATCACACAGATTATTTATTTATTTTTTCCGACGTCACAAGCAGGCTATGACGAAATCACTATATTAACGATAGAAATGTTTCTTTCACGCAGTACAATGCTACGGAGAATAAAAACACTGTTGACATAGTCGAGAAAGGACAATGATTTTTAAATGCTGTGTTAAATTGTCTCTCTTTCGGTTAAGAGTTAAACTATATGTTGCAGTTTTATCGAGGGTCTATTATATTTCAGGAGAGTTTTTGAGATTTTTAGTATTTCAGACACGTTTTCACTGCAAACAATTTCTTCATTTCATATATCATTATTTCAACCACTTCAGTGTTTATAGAAGTAGCTGATGGTGATTGTAAAGATCGAAGACTGTTCCGAATTCTACAAATTTAAAACATTGGATCGCTGTCTCGTTGATGGAACGTGACATAACCAGAGTGAAAATTTTTTGATAGTTAACCAGGAACGTCCTTAGCATTTCATTCGGCAGCAAAAATAGTCATGTTGGTGGATGCACAGATGTGCGTTACCAATATCTTTGTGACGTTAGTGTTGGTGATCCTTTTGGGAACCAGTTTGCATCCTGGCCACTTAGGCTTTTTGTTGAGAACCAGAAGTAGTACTCGGATATATTATCATGCCTAAATATAGAAGAGAGGGATTCAGATTTCGTCGAGAGAAGGTAATAAAATTTTACACAGTTATAAAGAAAAGCTAATGTGGCAGGTTAGCAACAGTATAGTTTATTAATTTTACCAGTCATAAACGTGGAGGTATGTTATAATAAGCAAGCAGCTCTCGCTTCGATTGCTACTGTTGATACCACCAGCGCCACCATTTAAGGGACACAGTATCTGGTTGTTGCGTGTTGCTCCTTTTGGGACAACTTGCTGCACTGACTGCTGTCGTAAGTGGAAAATATAATTACGTGTACCTTTGTTCAGCGTCTTCTCTTTCTTATTTATGACGTCTAAATTAACACTTTTATTACGGCACTTCGCGCCCCGACCTTTGTCATAGTTTGGGAGTGAAACTGGGACAAGAAACCGCTAAGACTGAATTGCGCAACAACGGTGTACACATTCATTTCTGACCTTACTGTTTTTCAGATACGATCGAAACTACAGATGCAAATCCGACGCTAATGACGCGTTCAAAAGGACACCGTGGCTCTGCAGATAGAGGCGAATAAGATCTGCATCGTCTCATAAATCAGAATTTATGGCCTCTTAGAAAAAGCGGCACCATCAGCGGCAGCGTCAGCGCCCAGAGGCAAAGGACACGGCTGCTGACGGAGCGCGGCTTTCGCGCAACTTTAAGAGTCACAATTTACGCCTTAACGAGCTCGCGGTGGCTGTGTAGTAGACGCCACCAAATAAGACACGGGAACACCGTCTCTTTGCTTTCCATTTGTTTGGGGGACGGCCGGTATTGCGGTAGGCTGCGGCCACATTAGGCAGCATGAAGCAGCTGTTCCGGGGGTCACGCGGCATTCCATTACACGCCCGCGCGATACGCATCTTATCATTACTCTCTGTCACGGCGGGCTCGATATTTAAGAAATTGTTCCCATCGGGCGCGCGGCCCTTGTCTCTCAGCTTCAATTATCGTCAGCGGGCAGGGCCTTTGTGTGTGGCCGGGTCACGCCGGCCACGCGCTATCGGGCGCCCATCTCCCGTTGGCCACTTTCATCAATCTGGTGACACCGGCCACGGCCGCGTCTGTCGCCGGCGACGCCTCCCCGCGCATTCCACTGCCGCCCGCGCTCGTCCACTTACACACTAGCTGCTGTCTTTCCTCCACTAACCTGCTATCTTTCTCCTTTTACAAACAAAATTCCAGGAGTGCTGCCCAGTTTTAATTCTCGCAGCATTGGAAAGATCGATGTTACGCATACAGGGTGTTTATAAAGGCACTTCCCATTTTCCCCTCAAACTCTTTATTATGGAATATAAACAACATTGACATACTTTGAGACATTTCTCGGTACAAATTTAGTTCATTTCAATGTTATGACCCTGCAAATATAAGCCTAAGTCCCATCGTTCCTGTGTAGCCCGAAACACTCTTGCTAACATAGCTGGCGTTACTTGTTCTGGAGCTGCAAAACTGCGGTATTTCTATTATTGAAAATTATTGATTTTCACTGGATACACCTCGGACTTGATAAATCACTAGATGAAAAGGTCCATTGGGATCGAACGGGGCGAGCGGGCAACCTAAAGTCTTGGCCATGCACTGCCAATCCATCTCCCAGGAAATGTGGCATTCAGGTAGTCCCGGACGCAGTCGATCAGCAGCTACAGCTGTACCTTATGCTGTTGCGAACATTCTTTATATTGCGGCCAGGAAATTCAGAATTTTAACGTAATTGTAAGGGACTTGATAAACACAATGTGCTACTATCTGAAATCGCTAAAATGAAACGAAGTTCCAGAGCCCTGTGGAATTCCTATCAGACTGTTTGCAGGGAGCCCAAGAAATGTTACGACAAACTTCGAGGGGTTTTAGAGGGTGTCTTGAGAAACAAATCGAGGGTAGAAACCCGTGTCTGGAAACGTCATCCAACGACGCTACAGAGCGGCCAAGTTACAGGCGCCGGCGCCTACCACCTGGGCAGCAAACCTGACTTCGTACGCTGGAGGACGTAAGCGGAACGTCTCACAGTGTTGTCTGTCATTCAGTGATCGCTACTCGTTGCCCATCTAGCTGCTGGGTAGAAAAGCCTTGTCTCCTGTGAGTGCGACGATGCTCTGTTGCCTCGGTGGATGACGGTTTCGGACACGTATTTCTATCCACAGTTTATATTTCTCCTGGAACCCTCTAAATTCTCAAAGTTTATATTTCTCCTGGAACCCTCTAAATTCTCAACTATTTTTCGGTATATAGGAGAAAATTAAATTGCAGGTGGAAAACTGTATCCGAAACTGTCATCCACCGAGCCAACAGAGCATCGCATTTAGAGGACACAGCTCCTGTCTACGCAGCATCTAGCCCCATCTTCTCCACCGGCGATCGTGGCAATCAGTCGCGATCACTGAATAACAAACAACATTGCGAGACTTTCCACATTCGGTCCGCCAGCGTACAGTCACGTTTGCTGCCGAAATGGTGGCCCAGTGGCAGGTGCTGGCGCCTACAACTTCGACGCTCTGTAGCATCGTTGGATGACGTTGCCGGACACGGATTCCTATCCTTGATGTGTTTCTCAAGACAGTCTCTACTACCCCACGAAATTTGTCGTAACATTTCTGGGACACTTTGTTTACAACTAGAGACCTTAACTGGCTTTGCACGGGTAGCATTAAGTACGTACAGTCACGTTTGCTGCCGAAATGGTGGCCCAGTGGCAGGTGCTGGCGCCTACAACTTCGACGCTCTGTAGCATCGTTGGATGACGTTGCCGGACACGGATTCCTATCCTTGATGTGTTTCTCAAGACAGTCTCTACTACCCCTCGAAATTTGTCGTAACATTTCTGGGACACTTTGTTTACAACTAGAGACCTTAACTGGCTTTGCACGGGTAGCATTAAGTATCGAATTTCTTTATTTCCGTCTGCGGTATCTAAATTGTTAGGTCCTGAGACTACCAATTTCAGAGCTGCAGCAAAACATGGGAAAAAACGCAAATACAACTGATGAATTGTCTACATCTTAAAACGACGAAACAGCCCATAATGAAAAGTATTACTAACATACATGTCGAAGGCATGCGCCTTAAATATGACGAGCCATACCTGTTTTAAAACGTGTCCTAACATAATGAAGCCGTCAAACTATAAACACAAACCAGGTTAGCATGGTCACACAAATTTAAAATATGGTATATACAAGGCAACAGTGTCGACGGAGTCATTTTGTTAACAAACTGTTGTACATTTGCAGCCGGCCGTTGTGGCCGATCGGTTCTAGGCACTTCAGTCTGGAACCGCGCTGTTGCTGCGATCGCAGGTTCAAAAATGGTTCAAATGGCTCTGAGCACTATGGGACTTCACTTCTGAGGTCATCAGTCCCCTAGAACTTAGAACTACTTAAACCTAACTTACCTAAGGACATCACTCACAACCATGCCCGAGGCAGGATTCGAACCTGCGACCGTAGCGGTCGCGCGGTTCCAGACTGTAGCGCCTAGAACCGCTCGGTCACCCCGGCCGGCGTGAAGCGCCTAGAACCGCGTCGCAGGTTCGAATCCTGCCTCGGGCATGGAGGTGTGTGATGTCCTTAGGTTAGTTAGGTTTAAGTAGTACGAAGTCTAGGTGACTGATGACTTCAGATGTTAAGTCCCATAGTGCTTAGAGCCATTTGAACCATTTTTTGTACATTTGCCACAAAATGTTGGGATCCTAAGCTCGTCAGATGTCGCTACAGTAGTCGTATACATATTACTCAATAATATAAGCGTAGGATATAGAATAAAAGGAATACAATAGGGAAAATCTACAGTGGACTTACCAGGTGTCTAAGTTATTACAATAATAAAATGCAATAAATTAAAAACGCGACTAAAGTTACATAGCTATAAAGTACATAGTTGAGTGACAATAATTGTGACACTTATATAATTGACTAATGTGTATACGCCTACAGTATAGACATCTAACGAGCTTACGACACTAGCATTTTGCGGCTGCTATACAGAAGTTTGTTATGAACAGTAGCGCTGTTAACAAAATGACTCCGTCGCCACTGTGGCCTAATATAGACCGTATTTTAAATGTGTGTGACGATGTTAAGCTGGTTTGTGTTTATCGTTTGACGGTGCCGCTATGGTTTCGTTATGTTAGGAAATGCTTTAAAACAGGTATGCCTCGTCTTATTTAAAGTGCATGGTTTCCACATGTATATCAGTAATTCTTTTCATTATGGCCTATTTTATTGTTTTAAGATGTAGACAATCCATTAGTTGTGTTCACGTTTTTCCCCATGTTTTGCTGCAGGTGCGGAGATGGCCATTGCTGACCGAAACCGGTAGTCTAAGTACCTAACAATTTTGTGATCATAGACGGAAATAAAGAATTTATTCTACACTTTCTGGATGACTGATCAATTCGCAGCTTGTCGAAATATTGAACTATTTGGCGTAGCGATAATTTTGTTCGTACACCACTGCAGACAGCTATGAACAACTTTCGGTAACTGAATATCACCACTTTCATATAACTCAAACGATTTAAGCATCTCAGGCCAAGAAAAATCTCAGGAGCCACGTATGTTAACCGTAGCATATTGGGTTGACGTTTCGAGCAACATGTCGTGGCAACGGTGGGTGCTGCGTGCTACCAGTCTGGCCGACCGCAACTGAGTTAGACGCGAGCTGCTGCCACTTAACGGCCAGCCGACTCCAGCACCAGTCCAGAGCTAATGCTAAAAAATCTGTTCTCCTCAGCATAATGCATCCTGCATCGTAGGTCGTTTAGGAAGATGGCGGTAGCAGGAGCTGACCTCCCAGTAGCAGGAAGAGGAGGAGGAGGAGGAGATTAGTGTTCAATGTCCCGTCGACAATAGGGTCATTCGACTCGGAGCACAAGCTCGGATTAGGGAAGGATGGGGAAGTAAATCGGCTGTGCCCTTTCAAAGGAACCATCCTGGCATTTGCCCGGAGCGATCAGTGTGCTAACCATGTTCCACCTCGCTTGGTCCCAGGAGCTGTAGATAGCGCCGGCCTGGCGCTGCAGTTCGGTGGCCTTGTGTCCATCTCTTGTCTCCGTAAACCGTCCTCCTGAATCAAGTCTATGTATTACCGAAACTCATATCAAAATCCCGACTGTATTGCCTGAAATCAGCGCGAACATACATAAAGGAACAGCGACGGAGGACTTCAAATTATATACAGGGTATCCCAGGAGGAATTGTTAATACTCAGGGATATGACAAGAACGATCATTCGAAACAAGAAAGTCTAGTAAACATATGCTCCAAAGGACACACTTTAAGAGATATGAACACTTGTTCATCTTCTCTACTGTCACATACTTTTTCTATTGAACAAGTGCTGATAATTCTTAAGGCATGCATTTTGGAGCCTATGTTTACTAGACCTTTTGCTTCTAATGATCGTTCCTGTCATATCCCTAAATACTGACCATTCTCCCTGACACCCTGCACGTACAGGGTGACCCAAAAGTCCGTTAACAGTTGAAAATACACTCATCATTCACTGAATAATGTAGGTAGAGAGTTAAAGCTTAACACACACGCCTGCAATGATATGAGGTTTTATCGAAACCAAAAAATAACGGAAAACTGCCGAACAGATGGCGCTGCACAGTGGCGCCGCACGAAAAACGTGTCAGTGTGACGGGTTTGAAGTACGGCGGTATGTTACGGAATCGCGTCATCCTTACTGGCTGATAAACACTTGCTGGAAGGTACGATTCCTGTGCAGAATGGCGCTCCATCCCGTATTGCTACACGTGCGAAAGTCTCTTGCGTACATCGCGTGCTGGGCCGCCACTTCCGTCGTGCTTGGTCTTCAAGATCCCCAGACCTCAATCCGTGTGATCTTTGATTGTGGGGTTTCCTGAAGTCGTAAGTCTGCCGCGATCGTCCGACCTCATTAGGGATGGTGAAACACAACATCCAACGCCAGTTCCTCACCATACCTACTGATCAGCTGACCAGTGCTGTTCACAACAGCGTCCCTCGACTACAGGTATTGTTGATGAATGACAACCGACATGATGAGCATTTGTTATAAAGAACATGGTCTATGCAAAAATCAATTATTATGGTAATTATTGCTTTTTTATCACATAAAGCAGCATCTGTTGGTCATTTTGTGCTCCCTTTCTGGTTTCAGTAAAAACCCATGTCATTTTAAGCATGTGCCATTTTTTAATTCTCTACCTATATTATTATGTGAAGTAGTGAATTTTGAAGTGTTAATGGTCTTTTCGGTCACTCTGTATATAGAAGAAGAAGAAGAAGAAGAAGAAGAAGAAGAAGAAGAAGGAAATAATTTTGCGGTTGAGTTGTTATCCATCCTTTAACAACAGTATGCCGTAGACTCCTCTAACAAAAAACCTGTTCCCAGTGGCTGGAAGTAAGCACAGGCCACAGCCGTCTACAAGAAGGATAGCATAAGCAAAACAAAAAACTACCGTCCAATATGTTTGACATCTGTCTGTTGCAGAATCTTAGAACATATTCCTATCCGAACGTAATGATGTATCTCGCACTATATGACCATCTCGATCCTTATCGTCATAAATTTCGAAAACATCGGTCGTATGAAACCCATCTAGAGCTCTTCTCATATGTTTGGAAAGCCATGGATCAAGGCTATCAGGTAAATAAAGTGTTTTTTTTTCTCCAGAAATGCATTTTCTTGGTACCACTGAAATGATTATTAATAGAAATGTGATCGTATGGGGTATCACAAAATAATTCATCTGAACTGAGGAATGATTGGTAGAGAGGCTGCAGCATTTTACCTTGGATAGGATGTCATGGACAGGTGTAGAAGTAACTTCAGGTGTGACCGAGGGAACTGTGTTGGTACCCTTGTTGCTCATGTTGCGTGTTGATCACAGTATTAATGGCAGTCAGTACTAGTATTAATAGTAGCTTAGGGCGTTTACGTATTATTCAGTTATATGCAGTGAAGCACTACCTGAAAAAAACTCAACAGATATTCAGTTAGATATTGATAATATTCGAAAGTGGTGTAAAGAATGGCTACTTCATATAAACGTGCAGAAAAGTGAAATCCTGCTCTTCGCAAATCATCAGTGACATCATCATCAGTGAGTCAGAAGTTGAATCAGTCGCAGTCCATTCCGGTATACCTCTCAAGTGTATGGGAGCAATACAAAATATAACTATCGGGTGAAACTGAACGTAAACAAAGAAGAGGAACCGCACGATCACATACATGTCTGACTCGCGGAAGAGTGTCAGAGAAATGCTAAAAGTTCGTAACTGGGAGATGCTTGAAGATAAATGCCGACTATCACCTGAAATTCGTCTTAAATGTTTCGTGAAACAGCAGGAAGAGAAAAATCTAGGAATATACTGCAATCCCTAAGTATCGCTCCTATAGGGGCAAGGCAAGATTCTACTTACTACATGGTGCAGAGATTCGTGTAAGCAATCATTTTTCCCGCGCTCTATACGCGAATGGAAGGGGAGCAAGACCTCATTAAATGGTACAATGGGGAATACCGTGTGCCACGAACTTCATAATGGTCTGAAGGATGTAGATGTAGCCGGCCGCTGTGGGGGAGCGGTTCTAGGCGCTTCAGTCCGGAATCGCGCTGCTGCTACGGTCGCAGGTTCGAATACTGCCTCGGGCACGGATATGTGTGATGTCCTTAGGTTAGTTAGGTTTAAGTAGTTCTAAGTTCTAGGGGACTGATGACCATAGATGTTAAGTCCCATAGTGCTCAGAGCCATTTGAAG
The DNA here is from genome assembly GCF_021461395.2 of Schistocerca americana. NCBI lineage: Eukaryota > Metazoa > Arthropoda > Insecta > Orthoptera > Acrididae > Schistocerca > Schistocerca americana. The sequence goes on from NC_060130.1 coordinate 664,374,839, forward strand.
CCATTTCATCAGTCCCCTAGATTTAGAACTACTTAAACCTAACTAACATAAGGACATCACACACATCCATGCCCGAGGCAGGATTCGAACCTGAGACCGTATCAGTAGCGCGGTTCCGGACCGAAGCGCCTAGAACCGCTCGGCCACAGTGGCCGGCTAACAAATGTCTCCATTGATGCAAGACTACCTTCACTCGTCACTACAGATCTCACGATGAATGTCAACGGCTAGAAACCATATTACAAAACAGATTTCAAATTTGACAGGATCTTCAATCGCAAATCTCGTTTTGAATACCCATGATTCATTGTAGGCAACAACCACCACCACCACCAACAACAACAATAACAACAACAACAACACTTCTTCCCATGTTATATGAGAACAGAGGTTACTTTCTGGATAACCCATGTGTAATCGCACCGAACGAGCTAGCGGAGTGGTTAGCACATTGGACTCGCATTCGTGTGACCGACGGTCCAAACTCCCGTCCGGCAGTCCTATTGTTAGGTTTTCCGTGATTTGCTTAAATCGCCTCAGTAGATACCAGGACGGTTACTTTGAAAATGGCACCGACGATTTCCTTCCCTATCTTTCCGTAATCCTAGCTTGTGCTCCGTCTCTAACCCTTTCAGACTCTGAATGTGGAAAATTATATTTCTTAATTTTTTGTTGGTATTCCTTTTAATACATTAAGAGGGAAAAATGTGAAAAATAAGCGTTACATACATTAACTGAACAAATACAGGACGATTACAAATGTAGCCACTGTGCACGGAATGTCGTTAATGTTGGTGGTAAGTTTGAGAGCAGTCCCTTTCGGCAGATAGGCACTGGGATACTTAGCAGGGAGCACATGTTCATCTGCTTCTGTTAACTTCCTTCTTTGTACTCTAGTGTACACATAGCCTTCAGGTGTCATGTATTTGCAGTTAATTTGTTTCTGTTGTGCGTTTTTCAACTTGACAACAGTTCTTTTTCTTTTGCTAATGGTTCTGATCATGTATTTGGATTTCCACGTATTAGGACTTTCAAGGAAACTACTGCTCCCTAACAGGCCCATTGCAGTAAGTCTTCGAAAATCTTTTGGCTCTTGTTTCGTGTGATTAGTTAGTCGAAAGGGAATAAATACATTTCTAACAGAAATATCAGAACAGTCTCCTCCACCACATTCTAGATTTCCTATCAATTTCATAAAAACTGTTCGTCATGTTACCTCATCTACACATGCCACATTTGAACTTATCACTTTAGGCTAAATACAGTTGTAGCTGTGCCACCCTTTTCTTCTCGGAAATCGAGGGCACTGTCTTCAGCCAACATCATCTTCGCTTTCACTATTACTGTCAGTCTGAGTCGGCATCAGAAGGAATCTTTTCCAAAGGCACGCCAGAATGTCTTTGTCCTTTTTCTGCTCGAGTGCGTCATGTGAAACTGGAAATAGAAGGTCGGTAACAGCTACCCATGTTGTCTTTATAGCCGCAGTGGTTTCAAACAGAACCAGCACAATAATTATTAAAAAAAGTACGTAGATTTAATTAGTCCCTCAATAAAACAGTATACATTTTAACAGAGCAGTATTCTGTATCTAATTCATGCGGAAAACATACCTCACACTGATGAATTCAGTTCCAATTTGAAAAGAAAGACAATCCTACTACGCAAAGAAAATGGCTCCTTCGTCTGCCCTTTTAATGTAGCCACAGCAGACATGCCACGAAATGAAAAAAAATCGTAGGTGGTTTCGAAAGCAGCCACGTCCTCTGAAATGGCTAACGACCACGCTGTCTGTGAGACGTTCAAGTCTAATCTTATTTTCTTCCTTTTTTCGCATGATCGCTAAATAACAGTGTCTTGGTGGTGCTTAGTTAAAAGTTTCTGGGTTTCATTCTGGCTGTGGAAAATACGAGGTGCGATCAAAAAGTTCCCGGAACGCGGTAGTAAAGTCTTAACGTCTTAGCCGGATGCTATTAAGCTCCACTATTGCAAGTAGATGTCTCCTTGCGAGAGTACACACCCGTCGCTGTACTGCAGCCATTTTCAAAATCCCTGTCGCGGGTCCGTATCTGTTAGTTCGTTCCTGGTTGGATATGCCCAGCGCTTGACTTTCGATCCGGTAAGAGTTGCTATTGCATGAAGGCACAGACGTTTCCATTTTCAAGAAGGATCATCGAACAAATGCGCGATCTGAAGTGGACGACGACACAAAAACACAAATTCCAGACTGACATTAATTGGAAAAATCCTAAGGTGGTGGTGGTGGTGGTGGTTAGTGTTTAACGTCCCGTCGACAACGAGGTCATTAGAGACGGAGCGCAAGCTCGGGTTAGGGAAGGATTGGGAAGGAAATCGGCCGTTCTCTTTCAAAGGAACCATCCCGGCATTTGCCTGAAACGATTTAGGGAAATCACGGAAAACCTAAATCAGGATGGCCGGAGACGGGATTGAACCGTCGTCCTCCCGAATGCGAGTCCAGTATGCTAACCACTGCGCCACCTCGCTCGGTGGAAAAATCCTAAGGCAATGTACTTCACCAGCGGAGGAGTTACCTTACAAAACCCACGTACAAGGTTTTTGAGTATTGCTCGATAGTCTGTGATCCTAAGCAGGTAGTATTAATAGACGATATTCAAAGAACAGCAGTACTTTTCGTCACGGTTTTGCGTAGTAAACGCTAGGGCGTTACGGAGATGTTCGCCGAGTTCAAAAGGCAGACGCCAGAACTGAGGGATTGTGCTTTATTGTATGGTTTACTGTTAAAATCCCAAGAGCGAACCTTCGAAGAAAAGTCGAGCAACAAATTACTTTCTCTACACTATCTGAGCAAAAGTGGCCGGACACCTATTAGTGGATATTAATATGGGGTGTGCCAATCCTTCGCCTTTTTGAAGGCTGAACTCTGCTGAGGAAACTTTCAATGAGGTGTCTGAGTAAAGGAACGGCAGCCCATTCTTCCTCAAGAGCCGAAACCATAGAAGGGAGTGGTGCTTGACGCGGGGATCTAGAGCGAAGTCGACGTTCTAACTCATAGGTGAAATGTTCCACTGGGTTCGGGTCGGGAATATGGACAAGGCAGTCCATTTCAGGGATGTTGTTGTCCACAAAGCATTGCCTCTCAGATGTTGCTGTATGGCAGGATGCATTCTCATACTGGTAGAATCATCTTCTCCGAAATGTTCCTCAAGTGAACACAATGCAACATGCTGTAAAATGTGTTAATATCCTTCCGCATTTACCGTTTCCTTAAGCGCTTAATAGGACCACATATTAACCACGAAAAATATCCCCATACCTTGACACCACATCCTCTGCACTTCACTTTTGGCACTACACATGATGGCAGGTAAAGTCCTCCTGGCATTCACCAAACCCAAATCCTTCCATCGGGTTGCCACAAGTTATAATGTGATTCACCGTTCCAGCTCACTCGTTTCCAGTCATCCATTGTCCAGTGGTGTCGTTCTTTACACCAGCTCAAGCGTCTCCTACAGAAATGTATGGCTTGTGAGGAGCTGCTCGACCATTGTGTCCCATCGTTTTTAACTCCCTATGCGCAGTCATTGTTCTAGCTGTACTGCTGGTAGCATTTCAGAACTTAGGCGTGATTCCTTCGGCTGATTTCATGCAATGTTTTGCAAACAGCCTCCGCAGTGCTCGACGGTCCCTGTCTGTCAATCCATGCGGTCTGCCTGGTCGTCGTTTAGCTGTGGCTGTTCCTTCCCGTTCCCACTTCTCAGTCATACCTTCAGCCGTCGACTTGAGCAGTTTTACGAGGGATGAAATGTTCCTGATAGATTTATACTCACAAGGGGACCATCAGACCTGTTAATGACGGAGTTTGATGAGACTTAGGTATGTTGTAGAGGGACCTCTACTGAGTACCTGGCTAGCGGCTTGTCATTCGGCGGCCCCTTGTTTCCGAGAAAATCGATGTTGAAGTTTTATGCGCAACTTTTCTATCCGTAACGTCAGATATGCACTGCCTAGTTAGCGTAGCGGCTACGTTTTGTGGCTACCATGGTGATGGTCCGCGTTTAAGTCCTAGCCATTTATTTTTTTAAACTTCATTCGTACGGAATATCATTTAATAGTATATGCCACGCAAAATTACTCAAAATCAGTCACTTTCGCGGTAATAATGTCCTTAATAAATCAATCATTACAGCAACCTTTTTTCGGATGTGTGTTCCGTTTGTAGTTCGTAGTTAAAATTCCAAATATTTGGACAGCGTTCACTCCCTCTGTTTACTAGACGTAATCTCGCCTCTTGTTGTCCCCTCTCCGTAATGAAACGTAACGAAATTCACAGGCCCTGTAAACCGGCAGTATCAGTTGCACGCAACGAGTCTTCAATGCAGATTGTGTCAAAAGAGTACAAGAAATGGAAGAAGCAAGCGTTTCCACAGAAGAAGAGCCAAGAGAAGATACATCAGAAGCAGAGGAGTGTGATGAGCTATCCGAGGGCGAACTCACCAACGTCCTCAGATTCACTTAAATATGCCTCCCGATATGAACCTTCTTAGAAATACATCTCCGACCCCGATTTCCACTAATTCCATTGCAGTTGGAGACGCAATATCCAGCGGATGATAAGTTCTGTTGGCCGGAAGCCGAAACATCATTGTAGATGATTTAGTATACGTACAATCGGAGTACACATTTGAAGAAAGTTGGCTGTAATGATTGATTTATTAACGAAAGTAATACGGTGAAAATGATTATTTTTGAATAATGTTGTATTACATATACTATTTGACGATATTCTGTACGATGAAATTGGAGAAAAATAAGGGGGGGGGCAGGATTTGAACCCAGAACACCATCATATAGCCATGAACCTTAGTCGCTTCGCTAATCTCGCTGGGAAAACACGCCTTATATTACGATTGTAGGAAGTACGCATAAATTTTCAACATCGATTTCCTCGGAAACTAGCATCCCTCGCATGAAAAGCCGCTAACCAGGTACTCAGGACAGGTCCCTCTACAACATACCTAAGACTCATCAAAATCCGTGATTGATAGGTCTGGTGGTCCCTATCTCAGGTGACTTTTAATTCCAATAACTAGTCCACGTTCGAAGTCACAGAGCACTCCTGACCGCCCATTCTGGTGCTGCTGCTAGTTTGCTGACAACACACTACTCCCCGTTTCCTTTTATACTAACGGATCCTCCTCTCGCGGCATTTAGTGGTCAATTCTGTTTTACAGAGGGGTGTCCGGATACTGGATATAATTAGATAGTGGATATAATTGTGGTGAAATTGTGCCTGTATATACTTTCTGTTTTCTTTCAAGGGTGAACGATTCAAGAAGATCCTATACTTCTCCGCACGTACACTACCGTTTGTGGAAATTGCAACACCAAGAAGGAAACGCATGAATTCAATTTATTTAATACCACAGGTTAGGTACATGACAAATAACAAATGCTTACCTTTTCAAATCTGTACATGTCCTTTGAGCCCTACTATTCAGTATGTCGTGTGGCCACCATGCGCTGCAATTAGAGCTGCTATACGCCGTGGCATTGAATCAATAAGGTTCTGAATACGTTCCTGAGGGATTTCCCTCCATACACTTTGTATCCGAGCCCACAAATCCGTGACACCAGTTACTGGAGGACCGTGACGCACCAGGTGCCGACCAACCATATCCCAGACATGTTCGATGGGCGACATGTCTGGCGAACGTTCAGGCCAGGGAAGCAGTGGTACATCCGTCGCTCTTCGGAGAAGGCCTGTACATTCTTCGCAATATGTTGCTGGGCACTGTCCTGTTGAAATGTGGCCTGTGGAGATGCCTGAAGCAGGGGGAGTACCTCAGGCTCCACAACCTCCGTTAGGTACCGGTTGCTGTTCAAAGTGCCCGCATTACGTACGAGGCTAGATCGGTTGTTGTAACCAATGGCCCCCCAAACCATCACACCTGGTGATTGACCGCTATGCCGCTCCACAATGCAGCCCTCCAGGTTGCGCTCTCCACGGTACCGCCGGACACGTTTGCCTCCATCACTGTAGGACACGTTGAAGCAGGACCCATCCGAAAAGATTACATGTTGCCACTGAGCAACCCAGTGACGGTGTTCACGTGCCTATTGCAGTCGGAGCAGCTTGTGGTTTCTGGACTATGGAAGCCGACGTAATGGCATGCGTGCAACCAGTCCAACCTGTAGCAGACGGCGACGAACCGTCGATGCAGACAAATTCACACCTGTTGCAGTGCTCCAAAGACGAGCCAACACTCTGGATGACGCTGTAAGGTCCGTAAGGGCCATGCGGACAAGATAACGGTCATCCCGCGCTGCGGTCACGTTCCGTGGTCCAGTTCCCGCTCGTCGCTACGTACGACCTTCCTCTATCCACTGCTTCCACACACGCATCACTGTCGTAGCAGCATGCCCTGTGCGAACCGAAATGTCACAATATGACAACCCCGTTTCCCGGAGACCGATCATTCTGCCCCGTTCGAACTCGCTCACATGCCGATATGGCTCCCTTTGACGTCGACGAGGCATACTGGCATTCACTGTATTGTTTCCACCTTGTGTTCAAAAAAATGGTTCAAATGGTTCTGAGCACTATGGGACTTAACATCTGTGGTCATCAGTCCCCTAGAACTTAGAACTACTTACACCTAACTAACCTAAGGACATCACACACATCCATGCCCGAGGCAGGATTCGAACCTGCGACCGTAGCAGTCGCGCGGTTCCGGACTGCGCGCCTAGAACCGCTAGACCACCGCGGCCGGCTCCACCTTGTGTGACAGCTCTGAATCGACTACACTAGGCGCAACATCGACCCTGTCGGACCGACAAGAGAGGGCTCTGCTCGGCCTACGTGTACCTATCTCGCTGAAAAACGTATCACGCATTGCTTGCACACCCGTCGCCACTTCTATCAAGTGTGGCGCTATTCGGGTTATTCCTTCTCGGTGTAGCACTTTCCACAAACTGCAGTGTATTATTCAAGAAAGGACCAGGGATGGCAGGATCAGAGAGGAGAGGGAGGGGTGAGAATGATAGTGGTGTGCGAAATATCCTTCGCCACACAGCCTAGCGTGGTTTGTGGGAGCATAGATTTACAGGTAGGAAAAAGGAGGAGGTCGCATGAAATTGGGCATGATGAGTACGGATATATATATATATATATATATATCCTCTAGCCCGCATCTCGTGGTCGTGCGGTAGCGTTCTCGCTCCCCACGCCCGGGTTCCCGGGTTCGATTCCCGGCGGGGTCAGGGATTTTCTCTGCCTCGTGATGGCTGGGTGTTGTGTGATGTCCTTAGGTTAGTTAGGTTTAAGTAGTTCTAAGTTCTAGGGGACTGATGACCATTGATGTTAAGTCCCATAGTGCTCAGAGCATTTGAATCAAATCTCTCTCTCCTCCCCCCTCCCCCGTCTTTGCGAAATGCTTTATCGTATAACTCGTTGGTACTTACCGAGCGAGTTGGCGCAGTGGTTAGCACACTGGAATTGCATTCGGGAGGACGACGGTTCGAACCCGCGTCCGGCCATCCTGAGTTGTTTTCAGTGATTTCCCTAAATCGCTTCAGGCAAGTGCCGGGATAGTTAGTTTGAAAGGGCACTGCCGATTTCCTTCCCCATCCAATCAGAGCTTGTGCTCCGTCTGTAATGACCTTATTGTCTACGGGACGTTAAAACACTAATCTTCTCGTCCTCAAGTAAGTGTTATTAGTGTCATTGGCACGTATAAACTCACTCATTTCAGTTTGATCTTCTTTCTTGATATACTGGTTCCGTGATGTCTCACCGAGCTGCTTGTGCTTAATTTGGACATAGTCCAAAAATTGTCACTACTTGCAATTTTCGAAAGATAATTTGAGTCTTATTGAAGCCGTTGTGGTAGTTCCCTGCATGATTTGAAGTCACGGGGTCTGCTTTGCACGAACTTCATAGCATCATCCTAAGGTTCAGTAGTTGTGACATTTGTTTGCATGTACGGGAACTTAGTTCAAAGGTGTTACAGTGATGTCTCATTTTCTAAGAGCTCGCAGATTCTGATTCCTCACTTTGACGATACACTTAGCTGTAATGCTAGGTGACAGCCGCCTGTGGTGATCGTCTTCATTCGATGTTTGTCGGCAGTTTTTGAAAAGTTTGTACCATTCATAAGCTTGTTTCTGATCTAAAGAGTACTTCAGTACCTTTTTTTGTATTTATTAAGCAAATTCTTCCAAGTTAGGAATTAGGCTTTATACAGACACATTATTATTACTAGACAATGTTCGAAAAACCGCGTACTCATGGACGCAATACTGGAAAATAAATTTACCGAAGATACAAATAACCGCTCATAACCATTCGCACACAAAATTAAATTTTGGGAACTTTCATAGTATGTTGTCTTTTAACTGTTAAATTTGTTGGCAAGGATAGGCAAGTGACGGTTTACAGTTCCTGATAGTCGTGTAGTTCTGCTATGTTTTTATCTAAATTTCAAGTTTCTGCGTAATGACTGACGGATTGGGGGGACAGAGCAGTGGTGATGAGTTTTTCTGGTGAGGTCTTACAGCTCACGGGTCCGCCGGTGCTCTTCCCAATAGGCTATGCGCCGACATTAGATTTCATTCTCATCTTTCCTTTATTGCAATCCCGTTTTCACTTAAGAACAACATATTGGGAAGTAGGCTTCATACGCGAGTCAATCTCTGTCACAGGTGATCCTGGAAGCTGTATACAGAACGTCGGAAAATAATTAGTAGTGAACCTAGATAACCGAAACTGAAAAATTACTCATATTAGCTGTTGCCTCTACTGTTACAGTTTGTATTTTAATACTTCTCCGTTTGTTTTCTTTTTTTTGTGAACAGGCATTTTGTTTGTGGAAATACATATTCCGTTTAATGTTTCATAAAGCTTCCCTTAACAGATGGTAACATGTTGCTCCTGGACTCAGCTTAAAAACTCTCTTTGATGTTTGCATCCAAGACTGTAACAGGCTGAAATACGGAGATAGACGTGCCTCAGTAAAAGACAGCTTCTCGAATAGGAATAACGTGTTGTTGTACTGTATCGCTTTGCAGCTTGTGGTAGTTTTTGGTCGTGATGAAGGGTGCTGAAGTACCATGTCATGGTCTTTCTACTCCGATCATGCTTCAGTCATGGTCGCAAAAGTGTTAACGTGTGCGCGCTTTTCTAATGTGTCACCATTGGCTATTACAGTGTTAATTTGTAAAAGAGAAAGAAAAAGTGGATGATACATAGAAATCACTCACTAATAATCTTGATCATTTCATTGCTATCGGTATTTCGACTGTGAGTTTCCTTAAGAAATTCCTTTTCCCGGTATTTCTGCTCGGACAAACTAGCGTACAGGATACACTAATCTTAAAACCGGGTGCGAATATCGCAGCCTTCCGACTAATATTCTCCCCCTTACTTTTATAAAAGTATATGTTCCAGTGACAGTAAGTTCTTTTCTAATCGTGTTTGGTTCATGTATTATTTTTAGACGCAAACAGATTTTTGCAAATAGTAAACTGATTTGACTGACATAGTATGGTATAACGACTCCTACGTTACGTGATCAGACCCAGAGGACCGCACGCAGCTCCAAGGCACCACTGCTACTGAATTGTATTGCCGCATTCTGTTGCCATTCACCCTCTATGCTGACCTGTAGCAAGTCCTCATAGATTCCATCTTTTCACCTTTTCTTTGGTCTGCATAGAGGTCTTCTACAGCTGGGAGTAAAGTTCATAGATCTCAAAGGTCATCACTGTTTATACATTGGAACGACATGCCTTATCCATACAAACCATTTCGTTCTCATATTCTGGTATATTGTAGATATCATCCAGCTCCCAGTTATGCCGAATCCTGCATTCCCTAGTGTTCTCTTATTGTACTGGACCAGAGATCTTTCTAAAGACTTTCAGCTCGAAAACGAGAAGCGTATTTAAGTCTTCTTTACTGACACACTAAAGTTTCGCAGCCCTATAACCCAACGGATTTGTACAGTGTTTTGTACAGCTGGGTTTTGAAACAGCTTGAGACACTGGGTTATTTAAAAACTTGACCGAGACTGAAGTACGATCGGCTTGTGGCTTATAGCCTCGCTTTGATGTGCGCCTCATATAATGAGTCATATGTAAAGACCACCCCCAGATATTTAAAGTAATGAACCCTTATTTACGATCGGGTTCCGACTTCCAGAGGCTGGAGTGGGTCTCTTGAACAGGCATGAATCCTGATAATCGACAGATACTCGGGCTTCCATTCATTCACGGAGACCGATTTTGCTTGCTGTCGCTCATCCGCATTAGGTCTTCCTTAGATTTGAACCACAGGGCCATGTAATCGGAAAATGCGAGGTGTGTGATTTTCTCTCCTTCAGATTCGACCCTTTCGACATTCTTATGGAAAGCTTCCTTCATTATCATTCCGAAATGGCCTTCGGGGAAGTGTAATCAGTTTTTGAAGTCATTGCCATGACACTGTAGATCCAGCGAAATATGAAGATGATGAAAGCACACTCGTTTGGTTCATCCAAATGGTTCAAATGGCCCTGAGCACTATGGGACTTAACATCTATGGTCATCAGTCCCCTAGAACTTAGAACTACTTAAACCTAACTAACCTAAGGACATCACACAACACCCAGCCATCACGAGGCAGAGAAAATCCCTGACTCCGCCGGGAATCGAACCCGGGAACCCGGGCGTGGGAAGCGAGAACGCTACCGCTCGACCACGAGCTGCTGGCCCATGGTTCATCCCTCTCGTACTTCAGAGATACCTCCTAATGACATTTGCTTTGTGCTACTGCTGCTAAAATTTTAGTTTCATTTCTTTCATCAGTTTCTCTTCTTTTTCGTTGGCGTATTTTACTCTCCACAATTCCAATTTTAGTACTTTTTTTGTAATGTTTGCAAAGACAGAGCGTGAGTGCTGGCACGATCTCGATTTTCTTCAGCATACAACCGCACCGCTGCTTTAATCGTCTGGCGACATTCGCCATAAACGCTATTCACGTTCTCGACCGTGGTATACACTGTGAATGTCTCAGTAGCTTAACGAGCAAGTTATTCGTTTGCTACAACAGTAGAACACAGACTGATAGGCGTCAAGCGCACGGGTAAGCACAGGAACCATACCTGAGTTGTGTGTTTGCATACATTTGATATAATAGGACAGACGTTTGTGGAACCTCTTCTGCTGACGGCGGGACGGTGGTCTGCGGCGCTGTCATACTATTACTGTTTGATTAAGTTACATACACGTTATGGTGTTGAAGTTCGCTAAGAAGTTTTTCAAATGCCACAGGAAAAACTATACATTTCCATTAGGGAACAAATAAGTCGGTATCGCAGTTTGGCTACTATAAACTATAAGAATTAGTTGCGAAAGTCAGGAAATTCGCCATCGTTTCCGCTATAACTTGCCGCAGCTCGGTACATTTATTCATTCATTTATCCTGGGGATGCTGACTCAAAGGCATTCAAATAAATTTAAAAACGGAGGCCCTATGGGAACAATGTGAACATCTGCAAACTAGTGTATGTTGGCCACGTTCAGAATAGAATTGGATCAAGACTTCGACGGTTCAAGGCTAGCATGAAAGACAAAAAATTGAAGGATGGAAAAACTTCCGATGAGAAAAACAGATTGACAGAGGCTGCTATATACTGTATTCGAAAGTGCTACGTTCTAACAATTAGACAGAATGCACCAGATATAGAATTAATGAGAAGACCAGGCTGGGCTCTGTTTTTTCACACAGTTTCAAGGAAAGAGAATCCCCAAGATGGGCTATTTCCAAAAGGAGGAGCTAACTGGTACAAGTACAGTAGAGGCAAAGTAACTAAATGACAGTACAATGACTCTTATAATTTGCCACCTGCCATAATGGACGAAATAAACCAATATTCCAAGACTTCTCAGATATTAGTCTACTGAAGAAATGTCTCCACGGCCGGACTCAAAACCTAATTGAGTGTGTGAACCATGTGATATGGAACAGACTACCTAAAACTGTGTTTGTGGGTATAAACTCTCTTCCCTTGGACGTTTATGATGCTGTTTCATCATTCAGTCATGGCAGTATAACATAGTGCAAACTTTTGCATAAGATGTGGCTCTGCGGAAGCAGCTATACTTTGTTTAGACAAGTAACGGGTCAGGTCTTCAGATAATGCAGTAAAAATCTATTCAAAGATAGCTCGACAGCATAGAAGAGCCATCAAGAGGAAGCTGTTGGACATTTCTGATGATGGAGCAGGTGTTATAATATACCCGAATTAAAAGTTCTGCGAAATTATTGTGTGTTTAGGGGATTTGTGTTTTAAAATACTTGCTAAAATGTGTAACTTTTTGTAACATTTAGAAAAAATAAAATCTCAAAAAACTAAACTTTCTTTATAAAAAATGATCAATTCAGTAGAAAAAAAGAACATGCGTCTGCTTTCTGTGAAAAAAAAATCGAGAGTATAGTCCCAATAACTCATGAGAAAATTTTCCTAGCTTTTGGCTCAATTTGACATTGAAGGCGTCGGGCATTCCGTGTATCTTTAAAAAACAGTACAAATCTTTTAATGTGTATCTATATTATGTTTGCCCATTCGTGATGTACACCACCACGTTGTTCATGCAATGCAAGGCATTTAAAATCTCTTTAGAATAACAGTCGCGAATCGATACATTTTTGAAATTAAAATCGTTGGTTCGTTCTGGGAGCGCAGTGTTTTTCAAGTGAGAGAAGTTAGTTTGTACCTGATGTGTTCAGCTGCTATATCGTTGTGACAGTCCTATCATAAAGCGTGCGAATTCGCTTCGTCTCATTTCCTAGATAGTCTGCATCGTAAGAGCACCGTTTGTTCCAGGTGAGCGAAGTTCCCGGCCGTGTGTGTGAGCTAAGAGCCCCCAGGAACTGATTTGTGGACGCTCGTGCGCTTGCGCTAGCTGCGTGTTGGTGGTCCGGCGATTGGAATCATCCGGACACGCCTCATAAGCCATCACGTCGGCTTCTCTCACCAGAGAAAAAATTTCCAACACTCTGCCGCTATCCAAAGCTCGCTTTGGTTCCATAGAAATCCATTCATTCGCTTGCCTTGTATGAAAGCGGGAGCTACGATCCGATCTGAAGTGAGTGTTGGGCGCCATCCTTCATTATATAATATTTAGGATTTTATTTTGTATTCACGATCAAAATACCACTTACACTACTATGGGTGTATGAATTTATTTATTATTTATTTATTTATTATGTTCTGCGGGGCATTGCTACTTCGTCATAGAACCACTCAGTAAATAGTTTACGCAAGGCTGATTAGAAATTGTATAAACAAAAGAACGAAAGAATTGATAAAACTCGAAAAAAATTGAGATTATGCAAGTAAATAACACATGGCAGAGAGAAGTTCTCAACCACTGCGACGAACTCCTGTACAGAATAGGAGTGCGTCAAAAAGAAACTTTAGAACTGGGATTTCGAATACATGGATATAACACTGTTTTTGTCCTGGCAATGAAACCTGCTGAATAGTGCACAGTTTTCTGTGTTATCCAAGTGGATATCGTTTTTATGTGCAGTGATCACTGAATGAATGTTTAGCTTCTTCTGGATAAGTCTGTATTGTTAACAATAAATCTCACAATTGATCAATTGATATCTCGTACGTACCGGAACGACAGCGTTAGAATTTTGAGACATCTGAACAAGTCTTCACGAAGTTCGCGAACGGACACTTTAGGTCAGTCGGATCACCCTTTTCTGAGCTAAGAATGTTCTTGGTGAGGACACAGAGTTGCCCCAGAGTGTAACACCGTAGAGTGAAAGTAAACAAGCCTTCGCGTTTCTGTGCTAGTGACAGTGGAAATCGTTCTCATAGGGACGATAGTCGTTTTCAGATCTTGAAAGTAATACTTCCAAGAAAGCCTTCCATGTGCCGCCAGACCTAAGAGTTTAAAGTGGTTGTCCTCACTGACTGTTAGACGTACAAGAGTTCCGTATGGAAAACTGTCCACTGCGTTTTGTTGCTATTAAGTGTTTGAAAGTCACTTGCTGATGTTACTAACTACCCTGTTAGCTACACTATATGGTACATTCCACGCCTTTCTCAATAACACTTCTCAGCTGCAAAGACAACAATTATTGTGTCTCTGTTTTGTTTAGTGGAAGATCATTCATATATATATGAAGAAAAGGAATAATACCAGAACAGAACCCTGTGGTGCCCCCCACTTTACATGACCCCAGCCACATTCAAACCTTTTGTCTGTTCGTTGACACTGGAGGATAACCACATGATTTCTACTTTCGAGATGTGAAGTGAAATGGAACGTTGGTGAGCTTCGTCCCAAATGCCACCAACTTATACAGAAGTATTGCATTGTCCACACAATCAAATGCCTTTGCCCAACCAAAGAAAATACCTACTGTCTTCAGCTAGCGTTGCTAGGGTGTCAAACGCAACATAATAATTCGCATTTTCCATGGATATTTTCCTGAAGTCAAACTGAGACTCCGACAGCAAGGTATGTGCACTGAGATGTGCCAAAACTCTCCTATACAATGCCTTCTCGAAAACATTTGAAAACACTGGTAGCAAAGAAATGGACCGGTAGTGGTTTACATTCTCTCTCCCATCTAACGACTTTCGAGATGAAACCGTTAAAAACTTAACGAAAATAAAACTTGGTTTTTCCTTCAACAAAATCTGTTTATGATGTATTCGTGTATGGATCAGATTATATCATCTTGGACACTTAAGCACCATAGCTGTTGGTCACGAAACAAAAAATGCAGGTAGCGCAATTGGTCAAGTCCCCAGACTCATTTTCGACAATTGGGATTAAATCTCGCCTGATCATCCTGGTTAATTATTCAATGTCAATAAACTTCACCAACAGCCATATAATTTAAGATATTTTATTTTATTCTGAAAGCAACCAGTTTCCGCAATTCAAACAAATGGCTCTGAGCACTATGGGACTCAACATCTTAGGTCATAAGTCCCCTAGAACTTAGAACTACTTAAACCTAACTAACCGAAGGACATCACACACACCCATGCCCGAGGCAGGATTCGAACCTGCGACCGTAGCAGCCTCGCGGTTCCGGACTGCAGCGCCAGAACCGCACGGCCACCGCGGCCGGCTCCGCAATTCATTTTGCCATCTTCAGGCCCCATGCGCTTTTATCCAATTAAATCAACTTATCGTATAGTGCCATAAAACACTGAATATAGTGAATTACAGTCGTTATACAAATGCTTCATACGAAGGCGTGACAGTAAGTGGCTGTTACCTCTGGTGACACTGAGTTGCTGTCACATCTTCATATAAAGCATTCGCGCTATACGATAAGTTCCTTTTGAGGGTTTAATAACACTTCGGCGGTTTTTTGTTCTACTGATTTTTATTTGTGTGAACTAGTTTTCGGCTTATTAGGCCATATTCAGGTAACTACTGGCTGTTGTTTACAAGGAGCTTGTTTCTTACGAACCAAACATTCTGGACTAAGATACAACGCACTTACATACCATCTTTAGTTGCGGTATTGCCTTTGGAATTGTCAAACGGGTCTTTTGACTGTTTGTTCTCTAATACTGTTCTTTAACTTAATAACTCACAATATAATGTAATATCCGTTATGTGTTTACATTCCTAACTGTAACAATGTAATATTTGGTATATATTAATGCACAATTTTTCTAATAACAAAATGTAGCCCCCAAAGAAAACATCGCTGTTGTACAACCAACAATTAGTGCCCAGTGCAACTGTTCACAACAAATACCAAAAAATTGTAATTTTGTAACAATGTGTATTCTAAATAATTCTAATTGTTGTCATACATGGTACTGACAAACCGTAAAATGTGATTTGTTAAGTTAAAGAGCAGTTTTACAGAACATAACGTCAAAAGACCCGTTTGACAATTCCAAAGACAATACCACAACTAAAGATCGTATGTAAGTACGTTGTATCTTAGTCCAGAATGTTTGGTTCGTAAGAACACAAGCCCCTTGTAAACAATAGCCAGTAGTTATCTGAAGATGTCCTAATAAGCCGAAAACTAGTTCATACAAATAAAAATCGGTAGAACTAAACCCCGCCTAACTGTTGCTAAACCCTCATTATGGAACTGTTCTATCAAGAAGCGACAGAAGAATCCATAAATACGACAAGTTCCTTTATGTGGATAAAAGCGCATGGGGCCTGAACATGGTAAAATGAATTGCGGAAACTGGTTGCTTTCAGAACAAAATAAAATATCTTAAAGTATACGGCCTTTGGTGAAGTTTATTGACATAGAAAAGTACTTACTAACCGATGTCCCCTGGCCGTGACTGACGAACAGAGACATTCTGGTTAAGGTTTTCCATGCCTTCCCCTCTACATTAAAGCGAATGTTAAGATGCGTGTGCCGGCCGGAGTGGCCGAGCGGTTCTAGGCGCTACAGTCTGGCTGGAGCTGCGCGACAGCTACGGTCGCAGGTTCGACTCCTGCCTCGGGCATGGTTGTGTGTGATGTCTTTAGGTTAGTTAGGTTTAAGTAGTTCTAAGTTCTAGGGGACTGATGACCTCCGATATAAAGTCCCATAGTGCTCAGAGCCACTTTTTAAGATGGGTGCTTTGAGAAGTACTCGACTAGAACCCCTCGAAATTCTCGTCCGGTTGAATCACGTGCTCCGTCTCGAAAGACGTCATCAATGGGAGATTGAGCGCTAATATTCCTTCCTTGGTAACAGTGTCACGTGAATACCATTGATGCAACTATTTTAATCGCCTTTGTCATGTCTTTAACATCTCGATGTTTTTTTTTTCTGTTGTCCGTTTATACTTATTCTTTCATCGTGATTTCATTCTGGATATAAATTGGCTGTCGACGAGAAACGAAAGGTTACACATACTTACTACTGTGCAGAATTTTAAAGTACTTTCAACGAATCACTATTTTTCTCCCGTAACTCACATTAGCACATGGTGTATGTCTAAGACTGCGTCCTAGTAACGTGGGGTAGGTCTGATGAAACTGAAGGCCCCTTATTTTCCATGGTTGAGTTCTAGGCTGCCGGTGACGTCAAACTTGGATATGTACATTTTGACACTCCGGGTCTGCCGCTGAAATATAGAAACATTTTCTTGCATCTTTTTTATGAGGAAACAGAACAGTTAAAGTAACTACCGGGTAGTTATTATTAAACTGACGGTATACCGAGTGCTGTGGTGCGTGCTCTACACATCTCAGGATGCTGAAACCTCGAACGTATGTCCATTAATATATGCACTCGCGGATTATGCTGAAAAAATAGTAGTTCCACTTTCTGCCCCCAAGTGAAAGTATGGTGCTGTAAGCAGTCAGAATGTGGTGTGGGTGCAGGAAAAGGGCCGGAAGAATCAAATGATATCGGTGGTTCTGGCACGTTTATTAGGATATGGTCACAAGTTACAACATGGGTTAAATGTGGTCTCCCGAGTCTGCAACATGCTGCATCCATAACACGGCATGGCCGACAGTTGCTCGCAGCATATCCGGGGTAATACACTACGTTATTGTATTCTAGTCTTCAGTTCAGGAAGGGTCCGAATGTATTCCAAATAGACACGGTCTTTCAGATATCCCCGCAACCAAAAGTCACATGGATTTAGGTCGGGGGATCTGGAAGACCACACATTTCGAAATTGCCAAGGGATCATGTGGTCGTTACCGAAGAGTTCTCGAAGCAAATCTGTCACATGGCAAACAACACCTGGTGTTGCCCCATCTTACATGAAAATAGAGGTGTGGGAACAGTTACGTCCTCGCAAAGGTGGAATCATGGGTTGCACAAGGAGGTCCTTATAACGTGCAGATATCACTGTACACCTCACAGGCCCGCGAGATGTCATCTCCTCGTAGAAAATCGGAGCCTACTTATTAACATGGGGCCTCTTCGTAGCTGTTCCTGTCAGCGATATTCCCACAAAGCAGCGCTGCTTTTGCCACCGTTCTGATAAAACAACTTTACCAGCAGTGCACGGTGTTTCTTCTAAGTAGACATTCGGTTTTGTACGGGAAACTTCCTCCTTCTTAACTTTTTACACCAACTGTCACTTCACAAAAGAAATAAACACTTGTCGCCAAGCGACAAACAATATACTGACGTCAAAACAGGATACAGTGCACATTCTGTCTGCTTACAGCGCCATATTTTCACTTGGTGGCAGAAAGTGCAACTATTATTTTTTCAGCATACTCCGCGAGTGCATAAGTTAATGAACATACGTTCGATGTTACAGTTGCCTGCGATGTATACAGCCCGCACTGCAGCACTCTGAACACCGTGAGTCTAATTATAACCACCTGATAGCTCGTAGAAGTAAAATACGAAATACATTGTAATTGTATAGGCTTCTGATACACTTCTGCACAAATTAAGAAAAAAAGATACGATTATGCCAGACCAGAGTAGGGGATAGCGAATCTGGCAACATTTGCCAAACAACCATAGGCCGGAAATATAACGTTGTGGATATACGGCCACAAAATGGCAGCCAGTAAACGACGTCCGTGCTAAAGTGTTTGCATTTAACCGAACTTGTGCCAGCGCATACTAGTTGTGATAAAGAGTGCAGTTACTATTCTGTTAGCTCAAGGAGACTGCTCACATTGAACAGTCGAAGCTAGGCAAACTATCCACGGACACTTCCCTTAGACGTGATTCCTACACCTACTTACATATTCCGCAAGTCACCGTACGGCGCATGGCGGTGTGTACCTTGTACCACTACAAGTCATTTCCTTTCCTGTTCACTCGCAAATGAAACAATGAGTAAATGACTGTCTATATACGTCTGTAGGAACCCTGATTTCTCACATGTTGTCTTGGCGGTCCTTACGCGAGATGTGTGTTGGCTACAGTGGAATCGTTCTGCAGTCTGTCGCAAATACTGGTTTTCTAAACTTTCTCAGTAATGTTTCACGAAAATAACGTTGTCTTGCCTCCAAGGATTCCCATGAGATTTCATGAAGCATCTCCATAATACTCATGTGACTGGGTGTTTGTGTGTGTCCTCATCGTTTCATCACGTTCATGAAAGTGGCGAGATTGGGCTGAGAGAAGGTTGGGAATTTGTACGGGCGCTGATAATCGCGCAGTTGAGCGCCCCACAAACCAAACATCATCATCATAATACTCATGTGTTGATCGAAACTACCAGTAACAAATCCAGCAGCGCGCCTCTGAATTGCTTCGATGCTGATCATAAGTCAGTGGTTGCATCAATGACTACAAGTGTAATAAGAAATGCCAAGAAAGGAAGGAAAATATATTTGCTTAACAAGAGTGATAGGGCACAAATCGCAGAATATCTGAGTGACCACCATCAAACGTTCATTTCTGAGGAAGAGGATGTGGAACAAAAATGGAAAAAATTCAGGAACATCGTCCAGTACGCCTTAGATAAGTTCGTACCGACTAAGGTCCAAAGCGAGGGGAAAGATCCACCGTGGTATAACAATCATGTACGAAAGGTACTACGGAAACAAAGAAAGCTTCATCATAGGTTTAAGAGTAGTCGAATCATAGCTGATAAGGAAAAGCTGAACGAAGCGAAAAAGAGCGTAAAGAGAGCAATGAGAGAAGCATTCAACGAATTCGAACATAAAACATTGGCAAACAATCTAAACAAGAACCCTAAAAAGTTTTGGTCATATGTAAAATCGGTAAGCGGATCTAAATCCCCTATTCAGTCACTCGTTGACCACGATGGCACCGAAACAGAGGACGACCGAAGAAAGGCAGAAATACTGAATTCAGTGTTCCGAAACTGTTTCACTGCGGAAAATCGTAACACGGTCCCTGACTTCAGCCGTCGCACGGACGCCAAAATGGAAAATATTGAAATAAACGATATCGGAATTGAAAAACAACTGCTATCACTTAGTAGCGGAAAAGCATCCGGACCAGACGAGATACCCTTAAGATTCTACAGTGATTATGCTAAAGAACTTGCCCCCTTTCTATCAGCAATTTATCGTAGATCGCTGGAAGAACGTAAAGTACCTAGCGACTGGAAGAAAGCGCAGGTCGTTCCCATTTTCAAGAAGGGTCATAAATCAGATGCGAATAATTATAGGCCTATTTCGCTTACGTCAATCTGTTGTAGAATAATGGAACATGTTTTGTGTTCTCGTATTATGACGTTCTTAGATAATACAAATCTCCTTCATCATAACCAACATGGATTCCGCAAACAGAGATCATGTGAAACTCAGCTCGCCCTATTTGCCCAAGAAATTCACAGTGCCGTAGACACTGGCGAGCAGATTGATGCCGTATTCCTGGACTTCAGGAAGGCATTTGATACGGTTCCGCACTTACGTTTAGTGAAAAAAATACGAGCTTACGGAATATCGGACCAGGTTTGTGATTGGATTCAGGATTTCCTAGAAGAAAGAACACAACATGTCATTCTTAACGGTTCAAAATCTGCAGATGTAGAGGTAATTTCGGGAGTACCGCAGGGAAGCGTGATAGGACCTTTATTGTTTACAATATACATAAATGACTTAGTTGACAACATCGGTAGCTCCGTGAGGCTATTTGCAGATGACACGGTTGTCTACAAGAAAGTAGCAACATCAGAAGACTCGTACGTACTCCAGGAGGACCTGCAGAGGATTAATGCATGGTGCGACAGCTGGCAGCTTTCCCTAAACGTAGATAAATGTAATATAATGCGCATACATAGGGGCAGAAATCCATTCCAGTACGATTATGCCATAGGTGGTAAATCATTGGAAGCGGTAACGACCGTAAAATACTTAGGAGTTACTATCCGGAGCGATCTGAAGTGGAATGATCACATAAAACAAATAGTGGGAAAAGCAGGCGCCAGGTTGAGATTCATAGGAAGAATTCTAAGAAAATGTGACTCATCGACGAAAGAAGTAGCTTACAAAACGCTTGTTCGTCCGATTCTTGAGTATTGCTCATCAGTATGGGACCCTTACCAGGTTGGATTAATAGAAGAGATAGACACGATCCAGCGAAAAGCAGCGCGATTCGTCATGGGGACATTTAGTCAGCGCGAGAGCGTTACGGAGATGCTGAACAAGCTCCAGTGGCGGACACTTCAAGAAAGGCGTTACGCAATACGGAGAGGTTTATTATCGAAATTACGAGAGAGCACATTCCGGGAAGAGATGGGCAACATATTACTACCGCCCACATATATCTCGCGTAATGAT
The DNA here is from genome assembly GCF_021461395.2 of Schistocerca americana. Lineage (NCBI taxonomy): Eukaryota > Metazoa > Arthropoda > Insecta > Orthoptera > Acrididae > Schistocerca > Schistocerca americana. Next base: position 664,396,040 of record NC_060130.1, read on the forward strand.
CACAACGAAAAGATCCGAGAAATTAGAGCAAATACGGAGACTTACAAGCAGTCGTTCTTCCCACGCACAATTCGTGAATGGAACAGGGAAGGGGGGATCAGATAGTGGTACAATAAGTACCCTCCGCCACACACCGTAAGGTGGCTCGCGGAGTATAGATGTAGATGTAGATGTCTTGCTTTAATTTGACCTGGCGGGGATCCCAAACATTCGAGCATTACTCAAGAATGGGTCAAACCCTGTCTCCTTTGTAGATGAGCTACACTTTTGTAGAATTCCTGCAATAAACTGAAGTCGTCCATTCACCTTCCGTACTACCATCATTTCATTCTAGTTCCATTTCATGTCGCTTTGCAGCATCTCGCATATATATTTAATCGACGTGACTGTCAAGCAGCACACCACGAATAGTATATTCGAACATTACAAGATTGATTTTCCTGCTCTTCTGCATTAGTTTACAGTTTTATACATTTAGAACTCATTCATAACGTCAACTAGAAATTCTGTCTATCATCTTGCCTCGGCCTACAGTCGGTCATCAAAGACGCCTTGTACACCGCAGCGTCATCAGCAAACAGTCGCAGATTGCTGCTCACCCTGTCCGTCAAATTATTTATGTATACTCGCATAGAGAATAAGAGCAGTTCTATTGCTCAACTGTGGGGCATTCCTGACGATACCCTTGTCTCTGATGAACACTCGCCTTTGAGGATAACGTTCTATATTCTGTAACTAAAGAAGTATTCGGGCCATTCAGACATCTGGAAACCTGTTCCGTATGTTTGGTTGTTATTTAAGTCTACTGTGGTGCACCATGTTAAACGATCTCCATAAAAGTAGGAATATGGGATTTGCCTGTTGACCTTCATCCGTGGTTCGGAGGCTCTCTTGTGAGAAAAGGGCAAGCTGATTTTTGCACGAGCTATGCCCTCTTAATTCGTACTGATTTGTGAACAGAAGCTTTTCCGCCGCAAAGAACTTTATTATATTCAGACTTCGAATATGCTCAGTAATTCTACAGTAAGCTGAAGTTAGGGATATTAGCCTGTAATTTTACAGGTCCATTCTTTTACCCTTCTTATAATTATACAGTAACACCCTGCGCTTTTGTCCAGTCGCTTGGGACTTTACGCTGGGCGAGAGAGCAGCGATGAACGGAAGCTAAGTAAGAGGCCTTTGCCGAAGCGTATCCTCTGTAAACCCGAACTGGGATTCATGGCAACTTATTTGTTACCAACTCTTTCAGTTGCTTCTCAACGCCAAGGATGTCTATATCTGTGTCCTCCTTATAAGAGTCAGTGCGACGGTGAAACAATGGTATGTATGTGTAATCCTCCCGCAGAATGAGTTTTTTAATCGTGAAATTTAAAACATCAGCTTTCCTTTTGGTGTGTTCCATTGCCACACCAGACAGGTCGACAAGTGACTGAATAGCAGCCTTCCACACATTTAGGATTTTACGTAGGTTCAGAATTTTCTCGGTTTCTCGGCAAGATGTAACTGTTGCTTCGCCCATTATCTTTTTATAGACGCATGAATTTTTACTTACTTTTGCCTGTTGACATTTGCGAGTAAGTTTTTGAACCGAGAATGCCCCAATCTCAGTTTCCTCAGCATTTTTCGAATTTTGTTTATAAACCACTGTGGATGTTTCCGTCCTAATCCACTTTTTCGCACACACTTCTCCAGAGCGCGATTTACAATGAGTTCAAACTTTGTCCATAATTCTTCCATGTCCATCATATTGGAACTAAATTATGTTCATTCATTGTCTAAGTGGGATGCTTACAACTTCTTATCTGCTGTCTCCAGCGTAAATACTATGCTAGCCTTCTAGGTGGATTTATTAACTGTAGTAACCATCGTCTCTGTGATATCATGATCACTGATCCCTGGCTCTATACTGATGCTGTCGATAAGGTCAGGCCTGTTTCTAGCTACAAGGTCTGAAATTTTTCCATTGCGTGGTCTGTCGAACTAGCTGCTGAAGATAGTTTTCGGAAAATACGTTCAGAGTTACCTCAGAGGAGAGTCTGTCCGCACCACCTGCAATGAGTCCATAGACGTCACAGTCTACATTCGGTAGGTTTAACTCGCCTCCAGCTGACTTTGTATGTTCCGTGCATTTCCGTGATACTGATCATAGACCCTCTATGAATGACTCTAAAACGGTCACGGCGGAATTGGGTGACCGGTAAAAAACATCGGATGGTTGAGTTCACCAAGGCCTGCTATTCGCGTCCAAATAATTACAGACTCAGTTTCGACCTCGATAGACAATATTTTTGTTGACTGCAATGAACAGTCCCCCTCCACCCGTCCTTTCGATATACGTTCCAAGTCTTGTCAAATATTTCATAGCTTTCTACTTCGGGAAGAAATAGAGAGGGTATAAAATGCAGACTGGCTATAGTACGAAACATATTTCTGAAAAAGAGGAATTTGTTAATATCTAATACAAATTTAAATGTTAGGAAGCTTTTACAGAAGATATTTGTCTGGAATGTAGCCTTGTATCGAAGTGAAACGTGGACGATAAGCTGTTCAGACAAGAAAAGAATGGAAGCTTTTGAAATGTGAAGCAACAGAAAAATTCTGGTGATTATATGGGTAGATAGAGTATCATGTGGAAGTACTGAATCGAATTGGGGGAAAAATTATGGCATAACTTAACTTAAAGGTTAATAGAACAAATCTTGGAGTCTGAAGGAATTGTCAGATTGCTTATAGAGGGAAGTGTATGAGGTAAAAATTGTAGAGGGAGACAGATGGATGTAGGTTGCAGAAGTTATGCAGAGAAAAAGGAGCTTGCACTGTACAGACTAGCGCGGAGACCTGCATCTAACCAGTCTTCTGAGTGAAGGCCACTCCATCGAGTAACATACTTGACATTAGTCGACAAACTTGTAATGAATACGTAGTGACAATTGAAAGACTGTGAATGACCGGGAACCTAAGGCTTTTCGGGGAAACGATACGCTGGGTGGGCAAACTAAAGTTGTCCCGGAAAATATTGACAGTAAGTGTGACGTGGGACTGACCATTAACCTTTGTTAATGATCATCACATCGCTACAGAGTCCGCTGCGCGCCATTTTTGCCACTAAGTTGTGCATTGCAGACTTTGATGGATGTTTTGTCAAAGAACTTCATCTTTAAACTCCTGCATTAACAGTTTCGGACGCGTTTTCCAGAAATTATGCTGCTGTTGCATTCAGCTGGTTACCGAACCGTCACTCATTTAAACGTATGACACAGCAAAGCACTCGGGGCAGAGAGAGAGGGAGTTGCGCATGCGCAGACATGTGACAGCAACCGATTTGTGCATCAAAATCACGGCTTCCAGCATTTTCTGGGTTGGGCTGTTCTCCTGTTCGTTAAAAAGGATCAGTTCCGCGTCAGTTCTATAAATATTTTCTGGGCCAGTGCTATTTTGCCCATTCCTACATAACCCTTCATATAATCTCTGGTAGTAGTGTTAGGAATGATAGATGAAAACATTAGCGACAAAGTTTCATACCGGGCAGCGACTTTCAATTGAAATGTCCTCCTCTGTACTGGAATTACATAATGTGTTTACGAGTACAGGTGGTGTCGCCGGAACGACAACACAGGGAAGTTCTGAGTCTGGCCGACGGTCGTGTACGGAAAGCCAAAGCGGTTAAGGCGACCGCTCGCGTAAAGCGGGAAATCTGGGTTCGAGCCCCGGTTTGGCACAGATTTTCATTGTAGTCATTCCCTTATTGAGCTGATGGTTGTTCGTATTCGTAGCTGCGAATACATTTCGTGTATAAAAGTGTGTGTCAGGTCTGGAGACGTGTCCAGATGTCATAATGTTTAAAGCGACTGGTTGCGATAAGCAAGAAATCCGTTTAGCTCCTGCTCTGACACAAATTCAGTTGTCATTATAGATTAATTGCATTGCAGGTTCAGCATTTCTGAACGGTCTGCACTATCACTTCGTGCCATTTCATCTTAATTTATTTCACATCCACCAATCCACTCATTTCAGTATATTTAATTCATTTCAGACACGTTTGTAATTTGACACTGAAAAGAAAACATCTCGTTCAACTCTAGTGTTTTGGCCGATATTGCCACGCGAATATAGATTTCGTCGCTTGAATAAAACCATGTGAATAGGTGATTTTTGTTAGAAGTAATAAGATAAATCTGTATTCTTAGACAATGTGATACGAAGAATAGTGAACAAGAACACAGAGAGCATGGTTCTTATATGAAATACGAGGAAACAGAACACTGAAACTAACCTTGGATCACAACCATCAGGTTAATGCATAATGATGGGCATTCTGTCAGCGTTTCATTCCGCATAGGGGACATAAAGTATTGCGAGCATTATGCATTATACTATAAACTACATCTACATCTACATGACTACTCTGCAATTCACATGTAAGTGCTTGGCAGAGGGTTCATCGAACCACAATCATACTATCTCCCTACCATTCCACTCCCGAACAGCGCGCGGGAAAAACGAACACCTAAACCTTTCTGTTCGAGCTCTGATTTCTCTTATTTTATTTTGATGATCATTCTTACCTATGTAGGATGGACTCAACAAAATATTTTCGCATTCGGAAGAGAAAGTTGGCGACTGAAATTTTGTAAATAGATCTCGCCGCGACGAAAAAGTCTTTGCTTTAATGACTTCCATCCCAACTCGCGTATCATATCTGCCACACTCTCTCCCCTATTACGTGATAATACAAAACGAGCTGCCCTTTTTTGCACCCTTTCGATGTCCTCCGTCAATCCCACCAGGTAAGCAATATTCTAACAGAGGACGAACGAGTGTAGTGTAAGCTGTCTCTTTAGTGGACTTGTTGCATCTTCTAAGTGTCCTGCCAATGAAACGCAACCTTTGGCTCGCCTTCCCCACAATATTATCTATGTGGTCTTTCGAACTGAAGTTGTTCCTAATTGTAACACCCAGGTACTTAGTTGAATTGACAGCCTTGAGAATTGTACTATTTATCGAGTAATCGAATTCCAACGGATTTCTTTTGGAACTCATGTGGATCACCTCACACTTTTCGTTATTTAAAGTCAACTGCCACCTGCCACACCATACAGCAATCTTTTCTAAATCGCTTTGCAACTGATGCTGGTCTTCGGATGACCTTACTAGACGGTAAATTACAGCATCATCTGCGAACAACGTACGAGAACTGCTCAGATTGTCACCCAGGTCATTTATATAGATCAGGAAAAACAGAGGTCCCAGGACGCTTCCCTGGAGAACACCTGATATCACTTCTGTTTTACTGACTAACAAATCCTAGCCTCATTACAGATATCTAGGAAATAATCATTGTACTTAATAGATCATTTCGTGGTTGATAGGACACATATCCCACCCTGGCAAGAACGGTGCCCCAACTCAGAAATGCAATACATGAGAAAACTCAGCTTAAGGTTTCTGTAAAAGTATATTGAATTAGTATGGGAGTCCTCCAAGTTTCAAGTAAATATTGTGAGCAGTAAATTTCATTATTTTTCGTGCACGTAGAGACACTTCACAAGTATTTTTCAGTGACATAAACTAAAAATTACCTTTTTTGGCCTGTGTCACTTTTCTTGCCGGGGTGCAATATGTCCCACTAAAGTAATACGCAGTTTTTGACATGGATAAGTCTATATAAAATATCTATCTAGTGCTACTATCTAGTGATAAGCTTTCGGAACTAGAAGAAAGTAACTAAGGGCCATGGAATAGACATACAGGATGATCAGCAACAGTGTGAAAAGTTTTTAAGGGTGTTGCAGGCTAAGTTGTACTGAGAAGTAATTGATAAGAAACAGATTCTATACGTTGGGCCGTATCCGAGTTACTTAGCGTTGAAGTTAGCCACTCAGGCCCGACTAAGACGGTCTCGCCAAACGTGTTTTTAGTCTGGTTTCCTGAAACCGAACAAGAGAATGGTACAAAAATTGGACATGGAACGGCAATAAGGATCGAATCCGAGCCAAAGGCTGATCAGTCTCGTGCGTTATCATCTATGTCAGCGGTTCACAACCTTTTTCGGCTCGCGAACCCCTTCAACGATCTGAGTTGGATAAATCACTGACTTTGAAATATGCATACAGTAGACATGCGTAAATTTTAATTCCAAAGAAAAGATTTTATAACATTAAAATACCTTAACCCTTAATGGTTAAAACCTAAAGGTAATCTAGTTATGGCTTAAAAGTTACACAACGCGTAGGCCTAGTTGCAATAATAAATACAAGTTTCAATTTTAATTATTCACCTCTTCCTTGGAATTCAGTGAGAAGGTTGCACCTGCTTTCCATGGCACAGAACTTATAAGTCAGGAACCACAGTAGTTGAAATCTGCACCACTTTCAGCACAAAATCTGTTTCTGCATTTATTATTTAAATAGGCATATGGAGAAAATTACTTTTCGTACAAATATGTGGATGAAAAGGGTAATAAAGCCATTATGGCTTTATTTGCTAACACTGCGAACTCATTTATAATTAACCAAAAACCAATGAATGAAAAAGATTTATAACTTTTCTGTAACTGAAAATAAGTGGAAATTTCAAGAAGCTGCTCTTTTTCATTTATGCTCAGTGTGGATTCTAAAACTCTTGACTCTCCGAAGGAAATGCGAATCTAATTATTTTTATTGATATAGCAGGGAAATATTCTCTGAAGGTTTTCCCATGTCCCTTCAAATATTCTGTAACCATATTCTTGACATTTTCGTCCAAAGAAGGATGACTTTCCACCAAGAAGTCGTGAATGTTATCAAAGCACTTCGTTTAATTCCTTGTGATACATTTTTAGTGAATAATTCGATACGGTCTTGCACAATATAAATTTTTATATTTGACTCTTTGATAGATAAATTTAAGCTATTACTCTTTTAGAAAATTTCTGCCAAATAATGTAAAGTCTGAAGCCAGATTTCATCTTCAATGCACTTTGTTTTGAGAAAGGCATGGCCGGTGAGAAAAACCTAAACTTCATCTTTAAGGTCATATAGTCTGGAAATAGTTGTACCTCAAGATAGCCGCCTACCTTCAGTGTGAGACGATAAACACTTATAAATGCTTTCCATTTCATTACAAAGCACTACAAAGATGCGGGAGTTTGTAGAGTGAGCCTTAATGAAAATAATTATTTTCACTGCATCGTCCAGCACAGATTTCGATCCATCGGGCATGCGTTTAGAAACAAGAGCCTGTCTGTGACTGCAACAGTATGTCCAAGAAACGTTCGGCACAACCGATTTCACTTTAGCAACAAACACAGCGTAACACCCATAGATTCCGCACCATCTGAACAAATGCCTGCACAGCTAGTCCGTTCTATTGAATTTTTGCGAAGGTGTTCGTGGTTAACTTAAATATATCTCCTTCCGCAGTTCTCTCTTTTAAGGGTCTGCAGAATAGTAGCGCCTCGTTTTCAGACTCCCCATTAATATAACGGACGAAAACTAACAAAGTGGCTAGATTGGCAACATCAGTCGATTCGTTAAGTTGAATCGCAAGAGAAGGACTGGCTCGAACTCTTCCCAGAATTTCATTTCAGACATAATTTGACATTTCCTTAATCCGGCGGTTGATCGTATTGGCGGACAATGATACCATACTGACTTTTTTTGCAAAAGATTCTCCAAGCATGCACTATCCTACGTCATTTTACATGGGTACACGAAATCTTCAGCTATTGAATGATGTTCTGCACAGTTCAAGAACATTCTCATTGTCAGCGTTTGCAGCTGATGCAAAAGTACTTAAATTATTTTTCCACTCGTCAGCTTTTCGTGTAGAAAAAGAAACCAACAGATTTGTTTACGTGGGTGGGGTTACAAGCTTCTAAATGACGTTTAAGTAGATAAGGTTTCAGGCTAAGGTTAGCAAGAATGTAGCCACAAACAACGTACTGTGGCCTTGGACAGTCCTTGTCACCTATGTATGAAAATCTGAACCTAATGTAATTATCATCGTACTTTCTTTTCTTTGCACACGGTTCACTTTTGTCAGATTGACACACACGTCACTAGAAAGTTAAAGATATGTTGACACAACATTTACTTACGCTCGTGCTAAATTCTGTTTCCCTTTTAGACTTCCACTTTTCAACCAGTTATCCATTTTAATGTGAACGGACACTATTCTGATATCCAACTGACAACCTACTGCATTTGCCACAACGAAAGAAGTAGTAAGCTATTGTTGGAAATGAAAGGCCTGACCGCCATATAACCATTCCTTAATGGAGTTGCGGTACTGTTATTAGTATTGTTAGAGCACAAAGAAGCTGACAGACTAAATTTCCATTGTAGCGAAATCAAATGCATTCCTAACGTCGTTAAATAACAGTAAATCAGGAATCCGCATTAAATATTAATTTATTGTGGAAATAATGTGATACATTCCCGATGTTACACATATGTTAATTTAATTTAATAATAGTAGTAGCAGCAATAATAATAATAATAATAACAACAATAATAATAATAATAATAACAATAATAATAATAATAATAATAACAATAATTTACCATATATATTTACCAATAATAATGAAAACCTAGTACATAGAAAGTGCCACAAGACAAATTGCCTATTGTGACAACCCATGTGAAAATCGTACAAGTACCACATTTTAAGTACCAGGGAGAAATCATCCAGCCATCAGGGATAAACCTAAAGGCCAATGAGGAAAGAATAAAAAAAACTACAGAAAGCATATAAACTCACGTGGAACTATTATAACAAAAAGTCCATATCCATTAACGCAAAATTGAGGCACTACAACGCTATCTTACTTCCGGAGGCACTGCATGCATCTGAAACAACACAAATAGGTGGGCAAACTAAAATCAAAGAAATAGAGAAACAAGAAAGGAAAATTCTCAGGGAAATTTTTGGACTGATACAAGAGCGAGGAATCTGGAAGAAGAGACCAACATCAGAACTATATAAATACACAGACAAGATTACGAATACAATAAGGAAAAGAAGAATGCAGTTCTACGGACATATCCACAGGATGAATGAAAACAGAATTTCAAAGCGAATTCTTAAAGTCATAAACTCGGGCAGGGGAAAAGCGAAATGGATAAAAGAAGTTGAAGAGGACCTCAGACAAGCACACATAACAGTAAACGATGCAGAAAATAGAACTGAATTCAGGAACATCATCAAAAAACATAAATTTGACACCACAACACAGAAGAGACCAGGATGCAAATGGACAGCGGAGCGAAAAAACAACACAGTGAACACATGAAGAAAATTTGGGCTCAGAAAAAACATGAACAATCATCATAAAGAAATTCAAGTTCAAACGCTCTCTTTAAATGGGAATAATCGAAAATAATAATAATAATAATAATTGTAATTATAACAATACCGCAAACAGCAGTAGGCCTTACCTCGAAACACGCCATATGGCATAGACTGCTGACGAACCTCATGGAATATTTTGCGAACCCACTGGGGGTTCATGAACCACAGGTTGGGAAACGATGACCTACGCTCTGAGAAAAAGTGACACTAATTGTATCTGCCGAGCCGCTTGAATTTGCGCGCGCTACGGCCTGATTGGCTAACTTCGATAGCAATTAACATTTGCTTCTCAGCTCAACCTAGCCTGCAACGGCCTTGCGGCCTTTTCAGACTTTTTCTACACCGCTAGCGATCAAATAGGGCGGCGTGTGTTTATAGCGGGCACAGTGTTTCTATTTCACGAAAATCATGTGAAATAACCATCTTCTCCGCTCCAAGTATATCTGAAGTAACTAACAGTATTCTGTTATACACAACTGAGACTGTTTTGAAACATTACTGCACTGTTCCGTTCGTACGTAACTTGTATGAAGTCCGATGTGTACGCCTCAGCAAACTTCACAAAATACAGCAAACATTGGTATGTGATACCTCAAACGTATACTGAAATTTTATGTTGAAAATTTGTGTGCGATATTGTATATATTTCACTGTCACAACAGTCTTTGATTTGTTATACTACTTCCCATATTTGCCAATCTTATAAAATCACTCTACAGACATGGACCTAGTTAGAGTTGTAGGACACATGTGCCCCACCCCAGCGATTTTCATCGGTCAACTTAAAAGTTTTTTGGTAGTGAAAGTGTATTATTCATCATAACGGAACACAATTTTCGACTTCTTATTTTTTAAATACCTATAAAAATAGATTTTAATCACGAAAGAGTGAAGAGTTAAACCTATGAAATTTGAGAAACTCGAAAGGTTATAAAACCTGAAATAGAAATGCAGAAGTCTTAAACAAACGTGCATATTAACAAATGTGAGTGGTGCCAAATGTTTGAAATAAAAATATAGACATTAATTCTGCAGTGCCCTGGTAAAGGGACAGAGCGAGTTTGGTTTCCCTTAATTGGTACAATCATAAAGGAATATGTCAGTCGATGTTTAATTATTATTATTATTATTATTATTATTATTACTGTCATAATTTCAGAAAGCTTTCACCGTCTAATCAGCTGGCCGGAGGAAAAGAGTAAGAATACGTAATTAGACACGTTTGCTTCGGCGAATTACTGGTAACCAAAGCATTGCCGATTTATATCCACTCGAGAATATATGTAATGTGCCGATGCGCCTCGCGTTATGGCCTTTATTGTTTCCCGGTTACGCCATATTGATACAGTTATCCATTGCCGTATAGATCCTTCGTTTAGTCAGGATGTAAAAACGTGGCAGTAAGCTTATTTTTTCCAGAGAGAGAGAGAGAGAGAGAGAGAGAGCGAGAGAGAGAGAGAGCGAGAGCGAGAGCTGTGGTGGCGCCTCTGGGTGCCCAGGGATAAGGAGGCAGGCAGTGGCGTTACAAGGAGCTGAGCAATATTTCTGTGAGAGTGGTGTTTTCTTGTCCCTTTGTGACGGCGCAGCGCTTCCTTCCGGGTTCCATGTTTACGACACGCGTAGACACCGCTGCTGGCCGCTCCATAAGGCGGAGCCTTGTTTAGGAAAGTGTGCCACCAGCTTCCCATCTTGATCCATGGCCACCGGCCATCAGCGTCCATTTACATATATTTGATTTTGTTTTTGCTGAGGATGCTTTCTCTGGCGTCCTCCGTCTCGCGTCTGTACAGCGGTGGTTCGTACTTGGGCCCTAGCACTCCCAGTGGACCGAGAACTTTTTCTTCCTTTCATACGATGCTTACGTCACTCTATCTCACGTCGGGAATTACGCGTCAGTAGCCTGCAATATAAAATTCGTCAGAGAGAGAGAGAGAGAGAGAGAGAGAGAGAGAGAGAGAGAGAGAGAGCCTAAGGGGAAATGGGGGGGGAGGACTCGCATTGTAGGTAAGGTAGTTTTCAGCCCTATGTAATATTTTCGATAGTAAATGGAAAATTTTTGGAAAAACTTACGTTCCCTACTTTCCGCGTGAGGATGTAACGCCTTACTCAACCCTAGGTCAGAGAAGTTCGTGTAGTCTAAAACTAAAATAACTCTCTCTCTCTCTCTCTCTCTCTCTCTCTCTCTCTCTCTCTCTCTCTGTGCTGTCCGATATTCTTCAATGGGATTTCGACACAAGCATCTGAAAAATTACACCTAGTGTCAACCGATAGTGTTTTTTTGCCAATCAGACTGGCGCGTCCTCGGTCTTGAAAAAATATACTTCAGGCTTAGAGGCATATTGTTAGTCCTGGAGCATCCGTGTATTGAACGATAAAATGTGACCATCATAGTACGCGTCTGAGTTCACACCGTAAATACTAAAACAGTATTCAGCAATAGGTCACTAAGGATCTCTTGAAAGATGTTAAATATTTCCCTAAAAATCTTACAAGAAATCGAAGCATTCTCCGCATACTACCTTCAAACGATTATGTATTCATTCCACTTCATTTCACTCTGCAACGTTATTCTTAGTTTAGCGGCACTCAACTAATGCTGTACTACCCAACCACAGTATTACTGCACTTGGCCTCCCTTGGCCGTTATCGGAAACACGCTGTGACGTTAAAGTAAACAAGTACAGTGCTGACTAAGGAAAGCGCATCACATTGTGAATGATTTAAAAACAGCTCTTCATACACTGTCAAGTGGTTCAGCGTGTCCTTCCGAAATATCACGATAAAAACTCATGATAAGCCGATCGAAGCACACTCACTTCTAGCTGCAGTAATATTGTGGTCGACTAGTACTAGGATACTATCACATGGTTTCCTCCTGTTAATGCGTATTACTCCTCATTGTTGCCCATTTCAGACAAACTGCCTTTAACTATACAAGCAGAAATTTTGTCGAAGACAGTAATCTTTTATAGAGTACCCCGATAACGTACTATACATGCGAATGTTGAAAATGTGAGCAGTTCTATCACGATCCTTAAAGTACTCACGACGCTAACCTTGTTTCTGTGGAAGATGATGCCGTGGTAGTTTGCTTTAGGAACCATGGAGTAGTAAAAAATAGCATTTTTTTCTTTGCTGGTGAAACTGGTTGGACGCAACCAGACACATGGCTGTGTAGTCAGTTTTGGCTTCTCCAGTTTCAGTGCTGCAGACGCTACAGAATCACTTCAGGTACTTCGCACCTGAGAGTTAGTCACCACTAATCCCCCACATGATGTGCTTCCTTTGTATACAAACTCATTCTTCTTTCTGTTTTATTTCTAGACATTTCACTTATAAGAAATAATTTTAAAATTCTTAGGTGTAGACAAGCAATCGGACTTCTATGGTGTTGAATCAACACGGATTTCGAGATTGGAGAAAGGTAGTCTGCTCTGACCAACCTGGCTCATTATATTAAGCATGTGGACATGAGGGATGGAGGCTATTGTCGTAGGGGCGCGGAACTGACCGCAGACCGATAATGAATTAGAAGACAGTTGCATTCTGTTGGTCTAGTAGTCTCTTGAGAAGTGTCGGATTTACTACTTTGTTTCAGGAATTTGAAGAGTCCGAGGAAACTTGCGGGGTTAATAAAGAAATTGTTTGTAACAGGCTCTAATTTTCTTTCTTGACATAGCTGTTTAATTAAAGATGCCCAATTCTCTTTAGTGAAAACCTGAAATGTCCAGTCAAGGAGAAGCCGACAGATACAGAACGTGTGCAGAAAATTATGCTGTGATTGTTTTATGTTCGAAATCCTATTTGTAATCGTAGATATTAATGCAACGGGAAGTAAGAAATTGTGATGAACATTCGCAGTACGTGAACTTATTATGCAGAACTAAATTCAGTCCTATTTAAATATTCAATGCCGGATACAAGCAACATAGTTACCTGACCCAAGCGCTAAAATACGCGTCGCTGCAAGTATAATATTAAAAGTAAATAAATAATAGTATAAACTATTTCATGAAGCTGATTATTTAAAGTATTTGTTATATATTCCCAGTGTTAAGAGCCCGAGGGAAGAAGCAACTCTTTATGGGCGTCTGTCTCATCGCCTACAGTGTCGCTAAATATTGGGAATTATTTTAGGACGACGGCGGAAGGAATCGGCCATAACCTCTTGAAAGAACCAAGTCGCATTTCGTCTCAAACGAAGTAAGAAAACTTCATAGCCTTAATATTGGAGACATCGAAGCTATTCACCATGTTCATCCCAATCGCATACTCCCGCGATCCATGTGGGTTTCCTATGTATTTGTGGTCTGGCTTGCTACTGAAGGAGCGACATCGCCTGTTGCGGGATTTGCATGTGCAAATGCAGGAATTTGAAGGTAAAGGTACTACAAGTCCCCCTCTTCTCCCTCCCCCCTCCACGCATCCACCCACCCACCCAACCACCACCACCACCACCACCACCACCACAATGGACCACAGTTACAAGGAGGAAAGATAACGGAGACTTCATTGTTTTACGAAACACTCTCTGTTGCAGTTCCAGTCTGAATTATGTACTCTTTTAGCATTTGACTCTGACAATCCAGTTCATAATTAATACGGCAGGCAATTAAAAGTTCATAGAAAATGATGATGTCAGTAAACGTTTATACACATCTTCGTGGTAGTTCCAAATTTCTGGCTCACTGCCTTCTTTGTCTAGAGATGAAATAAAGGCCCCGTATTTTATATTTCATTGTAAAGAAGCCTTTTCACAATAACACTATTCGATGTTTTATTTCACATTTCTGGTTTTGTCATAACACCAAAATTCTACCGTACACACTCTTTTTATATTAAAGAGAGCTTCTCCATTACATTTAACAGAGAAGGCGTATCAAGACAAAACCATAAGCGCACATAATTGCTGCCAAATACTGAATGTGACTAAGAACACGCGCGTTACGTACTGTATGACGGCTCAACTAATGTATACGACTGAATGCTTTAGCGCAGATTCGTTTCTTTACAGGGCGTAGCAAAAATTTACCTCACAAATTGCGTGACAAATTCCTCGCACGCAGACGAAAAATTTGTTATATCAACATGGGCGTGAAAACACTTTGTTTCCATGTTGCAACTCAATTTCTTCAGCTAACTTAAGTGCATATATCCTCGGACATATATCCTCGGAGTAGTGAAGCAACGTAAATCACTTAATAAAAGCAAGTCTTCCGGTCCAGACTGTATACTAATTAGGTTCCTTTCAGAGTATGCTGATGCAATAGCTCCATACTTAACAATCATATACAACCGATCGCTCGATGAAAGATCCGTGCCTGAAGACTGGACAGTTGCACAAGTCACACCAATATTCAAGGAAGGTGGTAGAAATAACCCACTAAATTACAGGCCCATATCATTAACGTCGATACGCCGCAGGATTTTGGAGCATGTATTGTGTTCGGACATTGTGAATTACCTCGAAGAGAACAGTTCATTGACACACAGTCAACACGGATTTAGAAATTATCGTTCTTGCGAAACACAAATAGCTCTTTACACGCACGAAATTGGAGTGCTATTCATTGGATACTTCAGATTGACTCCGTATTTCTAGATTTCCAGAACGCTTTTGACACTGTACTGCACAAGAGATTGGTAGTGAAATAGCGTGCTTGTGGAATATCGTCTCAGTTATGTGACTGGATTCGTGATTTCCTGTCAGAGAGGTCACAGTTCGTAGCAACTAACGGAAAGTCATTGTGTAAAGCAGAACTGATTTCTGGCGTTCCTCAAGCTAGTGTTCCTTATCATTATAAATGATTTAGGAGACAATCTGAGAAGCCTTCTTAGGTTGTTTGGAGATGATGCTGTCGTTTATCGTCTTGCAAAGTCAACAGAAGATCAAAACAAATTGCAAAACGATTTAGAAAAGACGTCTGTATGGTGCGAAAATTGGCAATTGATCCTAAATAATGAAAATTGTGAGGTCATCAACATGTGTCCTAAAAGAAATCCGTTAAACTTCCGTTACACGATAAATCAGCCAAATTTAAGGACGATAAATTCAGCTAAATACCTAGGAATTACAATTGCGAGCAACTTAAATTGGAAAGAACACACAGAAAATGTTTTGGGGAAGGTGAGCCAAAAGACTGCGTTTTATTGGCAGAACACTTTCAAAGTGTAACAGATCTACTAAAGAGACTCTACACTACGCTTGCCCATCGTCTTTTGGAGTGCTGCTAAGCGGTGTGGGATTCTTACCAGGTAGGATTAACGGAGTATATAGAGAAAGTTCGAAGAAGAGCAGCAAGTTTTGTATGATCACGAAATAGGGGAGAGAGACTGTCACTGACATGATACAGGATTTGGGGTCGACGTTAGTAAAACAAAGGCGTTTTTCGTTGCGATGGAAGCTTCTCACGAAATTTCAGTCACCAACTTTCTCTTCGGAATGCGAAAGTATTTTGTTGACACCGACCTACATAGGGAGAAACGATCATAATAATGAAATAAGAGAAACCGCAGCTCGCACGGATAGACATAGGTGTTCGTTTTTTTCCGCTCGCTGTTCGAGATTGGAATAATAGAGTATTATTGTGAAGGTGGTTCGACGAACCCTCTGCCAGGCACTTAAATGTGATTTTTAGAGTATCCATGTAGATGTAGATGTCATTAAGCATGGGAAACACACTCGAACAGAAAGCACCAGCATACCACAAACAACTCTTTCTCGTAGGTGATATTCAGTATTCCCTCCGTGGGCATCGATACATGCATCAAGCTGCCGTCGTGGTGAATCTCGGATGCGCTAATGTTTCTCTAGAGCATTGCATATGGTTTCACAGCCTTCCATAATACGGGCACAGAGACTCTTCTTCTGGGGTTCCATGCACAAGAGCTTTCAAGCGCCCCCCACAAATAAAAGTATAGTGAGTGTGGAGGCCAGGCAGTTGATCCATCTCTACCTATCCATCCGTCACCGAATCTGTTATCTTGAAGCCGACAGACATTAACACTAAAATGAGGAGGTGCTCGATCGTGCATGAAGTACATGTTTTGTTGCACAGCTAAAGGCATATCTGCTAACAGATCAGGTAGAACGTTCTCTACGAAATTATGATAACTTTGTCTTTTGAGACTGGGCATAAGAAAGAAAGTGGGGCCCTATTAAACAGTCACCAACAGTGGCGGTCCAAACATTGACAGAAAATCTTTTTGATGGCTTGCATCGGTATTTGCGTGAGGATTGACGTCTGCCCATGCATGCCGATTGTGAAAATTTACAATCTGATCTCGTTGAAATGACGCCTCATCTGTGAACAGCACCGTTGCGCTAAAATTAGGGTTGGCATTTGTTGAATAAACCATTTGCAGAAGAGTACTCGTGCTGATAGTGCCTGCACACATTGTAAATGGTATGGATATAGCTGCTCTTCGTGTACCGCTCACCAGACAGTCATGTGGTCAACATTCAGTGTTGCAGGTACATGTGTTGTACTGACACTAGGGTCGTCGTCAACTACATGAAGAACTGCCTCCTCCCTTTGCGGTGCCCTTGTCCTTCTAGGCCTTCCGCAGTTGCGAGTATCTGGTTTAAAGGGCTTCAGACGTTTCCCTGTCGGGGAACCTTCGTCCTGAAAATATCTCCCGGTATAGACGTTGAGCGCCAGCGGCATTACCGTCAGCTAATCCATACAGCAAATAGACGCCTGCCATCTCTGCGTTTGTGTACACTGTCATTGCACGAGAGAAGTCTGTGATTAACTCAACGGGGTAACCCGTGTGTTTCCAACAGTCGTACTGATCGCTGGAACAGTTGGTGTTACCTGTAAACAAGCAATGACGTACAGGGACAGGCGAAATAATGTGAACACCTGTACTTACTTGGGAATGTTTATTAACAAGGGGTTGAACCCCGTTGCCCGTAATACAGCTGCGATTCTTCTTGGAATACTGGCACATAAGGACTGCATAGTCTCCAATGGGGTGTTATGCCACTCTTCGATCAGAATCTCTTTAACTCCTGTAGTGACGAGGGAGCCGGAAATCTGCACCGGAGTCTGCACTCCAATACCGCCCACAAGGGTTCGATAATGTTCAAGTCCGAGGACTGTGCTGGCCAGGGACGACGCTGCAGTTCAGTTGCATGCTCCTCATACCACGATTGTACCGTCCTGGCTGTATGACTGGGTACATTATCGTCCTGAATTTCGGCGTTATTGTTGGGGAACAACATTTGAATCATGGGGTGCACCTGATCACCTAAAATGTTCACATAATCGTTGGTTGTAGCACGGCTTTTGAGAGTAATGATGGGACCAGCGGAATGCCGGCCAGGGTGGCCGAGCGGTTCTAGGCGCTACAGTCTGGAACCGCGCGACCGCTACGGTAGCAGGTTCGAATCCTGCCTCGGGCATGGATGTGTGTGACGTCCTTAGGTTAGTTAGGTTTAGGTAGTTCTAAGTCTAGGGGACTGATGACCTCAGATGTTAAGTAACCATAGTGCTCAGAACCATTTGAACCATTTTTTGTAAAACAGAACACTGGCGGTGCACGTCGTAACCAGATGTCACCAAAAGTGTATGTCCCCCATGATTCTAACGTTCTGTTCTTGTGTGTTTCCCATGGTTAATGAGTTGGAGAAAATGAGTTGTAACATGGAAACAAAGCGTTTCCAGACCCATGGTCATACAAGATAAATTTCTTCGTCTACGTCTGAGGAATGTGTCCTGCGATTTGAGCCGTACATTTTTGTTACACCCTGTGTAATAGAACATGACCTTTAATTATGTTCTAGAAACGGCAATAATTCAAATTAGTAATTATATTGACTTTCTGTTTTTCAGTAGCGAACGATTTAAACAAAACTGCGCCTTCTGAAGTTTACAGAAATGTAAAGATAAAATTAGTAACATAGACTGTTTTAATTATGTAATATAACTATTGAAGTGTAGAAATATGACACGCGTGTAAGACAATATATATTTAGCTCTTTCTACAGTGTAATTGTGTTTACGAAAAGTTAAGTACGTTTTTGAAGGTTCAAATGGCTCTGAGCACTATGGGACTTAACATCTGAGGTCATTAGTCCCCTAGACACACAGCCATGTTCGAGGTAGGATTCGAACCTGCGACCGTAGCAGCAGCGCGGTTCCGGACTGAAGCGCCTACAACCGCTCGGCCACAGCGGCCGATGCAGCTGTGGCTCACTAGGGCCTTAGGTGACAGGGGTGAACAACGGCAGCGGAGGTGTGTACGGGCGAATAGACATGCAACAGTTCAGCGACTGACCGACCAGATTAACCAAGGGGCTACCAACAGTGCCCTCAACAACCGTTCAGTGAACGTTGCTGGTACGGACCTCCACAGCAGACACCTGGTTCATGCAACCCCCTTTAGAATAAGATACTTGTGGGGAATGGGAAGTAGTCTATTTTCGTGTTAAATCTGGTATACTTGTACGCATCTCGGACCTAAATCGAGTCGTTCAATTTCATAGCTGTAGAGATATTGAGTCACTAACAGGAATTAGTGAGGTTCTGCACAGTTGTCTAGCCACTTTGTTGACAGTTATTGTGAGACAGAGAGAGATCGAAGTGAGTTATTGGTCTGTTCTATTCTTCTTCGTAACGTCTATTCAATATCAACAAAATAGACTAATTACGGTCTTCCAGAGATTCGAGGGGTATATTACAAACGAAATACATAAACCTAGTATACTTGAGAGACGAGATACCTTTTAGCAAGTGAAATTATCGTCTAATTCCAAGCTACTCCTGTAAGTATTTAGTTGCTCAACACTTTCCTCACATGTGGGTTCACAACATTTTTTTTTTCCTATTTCGCTTGTCTATTCACGATGATGATATGCAAGACGTTATTTGTACTGTTTTCTCAATGTGGTAGACTGATTGTATGTTTTCGGATTTCTGTACAAACAATTCCGCTTTGCTCTTGATATTTGGACATCTGACTTAGTTGTCTCCTTAAAGTTCTCTGATCTGTTGTCTTAGGTGTGTTACTACAAGTTTCTATTAAAAATGGAATCTCTATACATGCTCTACAATACGATTCCACTGGCAAATGTAGTGTTGGGAGAACGACTATATGCCTCCGTACACTGTGTTTCTCGATCAAGTAGCTTCGTTTATGTTGTGAGGAAGTCTGGTACTTATACAGCACCTGTATCTGCATCTCCAACAGATCTGTCTAGTAATATAGGGTGGATTTTACTTTACAATATCTATCCAAGAAGTGTAGGATTCTATTAAATTATCGTCTTGTTCGCGTAATGAGTTTATAACACTTCTGTCCGCTACTGCTATACCATAACCTTAAAGTTGGAAGCAGGTCGTGAAATAAAACTATCTTGTTAAAGCAATTATGGTATAAAGCAGCAGAGCGGTGTTACCCTCTGAGAGGAATTTTGTTACGTTTACCGTGTTGTACCTAACGGAGGTGGCTTATCGGAAATGAAAGTCAGAATTACGTAAATATTTGAACAGTAACAAACAAAATTTTGTCTACCTGCACTGTTTAACTGATAAAGAAAACGGTCGCCAGCCTAACTAGGCAAGAGAATGATTAACATTCTCGTTCAAGAAAATACACTCCTGGAAATGGAAAAAAGAACACATTGACACCGGTGTGTCAGACCGACCATACTTGCTCCGGACACTGCGAGAGGGCTGTACAAGCAATGATCACACGCACGGCACAGTGGACACACCAGGAACCGCGGTGTTGGCCGTCGAATGGCGCTAGCTGCGCAGCATTTGTGCACCGCCGCCGTCAGTGTCAGCCAGTTTGCCGTGGCATACGGAGCTCCATCGCAGTCTTTAACACTGGTAGCATGCCGCGACAGCGTGGACGTGAACCGTATGTGCAGTTGACGGACTTTGAGCGAGGGCGTATAGTGGGCATGCGGGAGGCCGGGTGGACGTACCGCCGAATTGCTCAACACGTGGGGCGTGAGGTCTCCACAGTACATCGATGTTGTCGCCAGTGGTCGGCGGAAGGTGCACGTGCCCGTCGACCTGGGACCGGACCGCAGCGACGCACGGATGCACGCCAAGACCGTAGGATCCTACACAGTGCCGTAGGGGACCGCACCGCCACTTCCCAGCAAATTAGGGACACTGTTGCTCCTGGGGTATCGGCGAGGACCATTCGCAACCGTCTCCATGAAGCTGGGCTACGGTCCCGCACACGGTTAGGCCGTCTTCCGCTCACGCCCCAACATCGTGCAGCCCGCCTCCAGTGGTGTCGCGACAGGCGTGAATGGACGGACGAATGGAGACGTGTCGTCTTCAGCGATGAGAGTCGCTTCTGCCTTGGTGCCAATGATGGTCGTATGCGTGTTTGGCGCCGTGCAGGTGAGCGCCACAATCAGGACTGCATACGACCGAGGCACACAGGGCCAACACCCGGCATCATGGTGTGGGGAGCGATCTCCTACACTGGCCGTACACCACTGGTGGTCGTCGAGGGGACACTGAATAGTGCACGGTACATCCAAACCGTCATCGAACCCATCGTTCTACCGTTCCTAGACCGGCAAGGGAACTTGCTGTTCCAACAGGACAATGCACGTCCGCATGTATCCCGTGCCACCCAACGTGCTCTAGAAGGTGTAAGTCAACTACCCTGGCCAGCAAGATCTCCGGATCTGTCCCCCATTGAGCATGTTTGGGACTGGATGAAGCGTCGTCTCACGCGGTCTGCACGTCCAGCACGAACGCTGGTCCAACTGAGGCGCCAGGTGGAAATGGCATGGCAAGCCGTTCCACAGGACTACATCCAGCATCTCTACGATCGTCTCCATGGGAGAATAGCAGCCTGCATTGCTGCGAAAGGTGGATATACACTGTACTAGTGCCGACATTGTGCATGCTCTGTTGCCTGTGTCTATGTGCCTGTGGTTCTGTCAGTGTGATCATGTGATGTATCTGACCCCAGGAATGTGTCAATAAAGTTTCCCCTTCCTGGGACAATGAATTCACGGTGTTCTTATTTCAATTTCCAGGAGTGTAGTTATTAGTAACTTTAATGGATAAACACAACCTATACTTGGCCACACGCGAGTGCAATGAACTCTGACACATACACATGTTTACGTTAAGATTGAAGCTAACAACTGGAGCACAAACTATTTGCAAAATTATAACAGGTAACGAAACACACAATTACTTTCAGGGCTTACACAAACTGAATGGTCGTTATAACGTTATTGTTACTATTCACTGCAGAATCATTAACTGGATATAGGTTAAGTCTCTCTCTCTCTCAGTTAAATACTTTACTATTTAAAATGAAAGTTAATTGGAATCCACTAACAGGTTGCTTCTCACTATCATTTGAATAAAGAAATTATGGTTTTCATAATTAGTGGTCTTTCCTTTACTTGTTACCGAGCATTAACACAATAGACAAACTGTGGATCCTGTTATACTATTAATATGCACTTCTAATACACAAGAGAGACAAACACTTAGCAAACATGAGTATATAACGTTTCACAACTGCAGTTTTCCACTTTTACTACAGTGAGAGACAAAATTATCATATATGTAAGATACTGACTCACCTTCTGCGATTTACAACAGGCAGTAATGTGATCATTTACTAAGCTAACCTTTATAAGCCTCCGTCTTAAGAACTTTTAATTTGAAGTTGGCGACAACACATTAATAAGCAGTTTTACTAGGAAAATTATTTTCAGCAAGCATCATTAACTTTAACTCACTCTCTTGCCACATTAACTTTAACTTTCTTTTTACTATATTCAAGAGGTATCAGTTAGCAAAACACTGGGCTTTAATGTACCTTCAGTAAGGACACTCGGAAATCACTTTAGTTCAAACGGAGAGGAACCTGAGAGGTGTTATGATAAGGAGAAAAATCAAGGTAGGTACATAAATTCAGTTATAAATTACCTTATATTTGAGCACACTAACACATCCAATAAGCTGATCCTTCACTGTACATTATTATAGTATTCGGTAATAGTGATTGCGCAATGTGGTGGCGATTGCATGTTGGTAATTGGATTCGCAGGCAGAATTGCTGGACTCTGTCATTTCTTGGTGGCGATGATCGATACCAATCCCAGAATAGTTCCAGCTATTTATCCATCCATCCGAGGCATTGGAAAGCGGCAGGAAAAGCCTCTCTCGGAACCAGCACAATATACAACTTTTACATGGCAGTGCACAGTTTGGTAGCTCGTCCCCGACTGACTCTTGTTCCACCTTTTCTACCTAGGCCAACCACAATTTGCGCGCGCTACACAGTTCCGTTCCCGAGGGGAACCACAACTACTCTTACATACAGAATAACTAAGAACCCTAAGTGAGGATCAGCAGTTCACATAACAGCAAACAAATACAATAAATAAAACAGAACATTTGCACATATTGACATTTCTACCAAAAATTATTCACACAAAATTACAATTATATACAGTAAATTTTGCTCCCTCCAAATGGGACAAAGAATTTAAATGACAGATACACAACTTTGCATAGAACCAAACCATGACATCAAAGTTTGTACAAAGAAAGGAGTACACAATTTTGTGTTATCTAGTCAATCAAACACATTTACAGAAGCTTAACGATGTAATATTAAATGAAGCAAAAGCAAAATAAATAAGTAGAACACTAGAGTTATGGTGTTACAAGTTCTTGCATGTTTTCAGTGCTGTTAGAGGACGGTTCCTTACCTGTAACTCACGACCGCTACGGTCGCAGGTTCGAATCCTGCCTCGGCCATGGATGTG
The DNA here is from genome assembly GCF_021461395.2 of Schistocerca americana. Taxonomy (NCBI): domain Eukaryota; kingdom Metazoa; phylum Arthropoda; class Insecta; order Orthoptera; family Acrididae; genus Schistocerca; species Schistocerca americana. The sequence goes on from NC_060130.1 coordinate 664,419,144, forward strand.
TGTGATGTCCTTAGGTTAGTTAGGTTTAAGTAGTTCTAAGTTCTAGGGGACTTATGACCACAGCAGTTGAGTCCCATAGTGCTCAGAGCCATTTGAACCTTACCTTTAACTCAGAACCAGTATCTCCGAGGTTAGCATGCTTTTTCAGAATTATCAAGCCATCAGTGGACGTTAGTTTTGTAAACATCTGACGCTATATACCTCCGCAACCCTATCAAGAGCTTGTCACGCAGAATCGACCAGTAATATCAGTACGGCGTGTAGCTGGAGAGATCGCGTGTGCTGTTGTCGCCTTGCAATGTGTACTTCAACAGATGATGTGCGTCGCCAAGCACATTGTAGCGGTCGCCCACTGCCGTGTTGGAAAACCCTACTTTTCCGTCAGGCTGCAGCCCGAGGATCTGTGTGGCGTCGTTACACCCAATAAAACAGCATTCAAATTATTCCAGTTATTGCTCAGAATACAAGTCGTTGCCGTGTCTTCTGCGACGGCTGGTGGCTGTGTAATTCGGAGGGGAATCCGCTGAATCCAACAGCGGACTCAAAGCTGTCAGGGACGCTGCATCAGCTTAGAGTTGAAATCGACGACATCCTGATGCGGCGGTTTCCCGCCCGCTGGCGAGGTAGGCACGCCCCATAAGTAGTTCTGCTTGGAGATGGCGGTAACCGTTACGTGTCTGTTTCACACGCCGTTTCTGGGAGTACTCGGACCACGATGTCGGTTGGCGTGATGGCATGCTGAACACGGCCCGCCCGTAGGGTACGCCGCCAGACTCGGCCGACGCTGGAGTTTTAAAGCAGCTTCTGCTCTGGATCGGAGCCGAGTTAGTAGACCACTGGACTACCGGTGACTCATGGCTGCTGTGCTGACTCCAGTAATGGATGCTGGACTTCAACATCCATGGATACGGACTGCTGGTCATCTCGAGGAGATGCCCTGCTCCACGACGTTATTCGTAATCACCGAATTGGTTCTGCTCTTCTCGAGTCGATAGTGGTCTTCAGTTCCACTACGAGAGTCACTCTTATAGAAATGCACACTATTTTTGTAAAAATGCAGTTTTCATTCTGCATGTGTGAAAGTTTTACAGTGCGTAGATACAGCCTTCCCGCGTGCTGTCAAACTTAATTCAACCTGTTCCCATGAGTGGCGCCGTCTCAGATGGCTGCTACACTTGACGTTCGTCAGAAGCTACGTGTTGTCATAGAATTCCTGTGCTGTGAAAACGAGACAGTGGGAAACATCAGCAAGAGGTTGAAAAAGGTGTATGGAGATGCTGCTGTCGATCGCAGTACAGTTAGTCGGTGGGCAAGCAGGTTACGTGATGAAAGCGGGCACGGCAATATTGAGGATTGTCCTCGCAGCGGCAGGACTCGTACTGCACACATTCCAGACAATGTGCAGAGTGTTAACCAATTGGTGACTGCTGACAGCCCCATCACAGTGAACGAATTGTCACACTACGTTGGGATAGGGGAAGCAAGTGTTTGCAGAATACTGAAAGTGTTGGCGTTAAAGAAGGTTTGGGCGTTAAAAAAGGTTTGTGCCTGGTGGGTTCCCAGGATGTTGACAGTGGCTCACAAAGAAACAAGAAAAACGGTATGCAGCGAACTTTTGGAACAGTACGAGAATGGTGGAGATGAATTTCTTGGAGGAATTGTGACAGGTGATGAAACATGGCTCCATCATTTTTCACCAGAGACGAAGAGGCAACCAGTGGAGTGGTATCATGCAAATTCACCCAAGGAAAAAAAAATTCAAAACCACCCCTTCTGCTGGAAAAGTTGTGGCTACGGTGTTTTTCGATTCCGAAGGACTCTTGCTTGGACATCATGCCAAGTGGAACCACCATAAATTCTGATGCATATGTGACGACACTGAAGAAACTTCAAGCTCGACTGAGTCGTGTTCGACCACATCGGCAAAATCAGGATGTTTTGCTTTTGCACGACAATCACAGCCACATTTCAGTCAAAAAACCATGGAATCGATCACAAAACTCGGATGGACAACACTGAAACACCCGCCTTACAGCCCTGACCTGGCTCCATGTGACTATAATCTCTTTTGGAAACTGAAAGACTTTCTTTGTGGAACAAGGTTTGAAGATGACTACTCCCTTGTGCACGCTGCCAAACAATGGCTCCAAGAGGTTGGTCCAGAATTTTACCGTGCGGGTATACAGGCGCTGGTTCCAAGATGGCGCAAGGCAGTTGAGAGGGATGGAAATTATGTGGTTCCTAAAGGATGTATCTACACACTGTAAAACTTTCATACATTTAGAATAAAAGATGGATTAAAAATACATAGTGTGCATTTCTTTTGGAGTGACCCTCGTACATTTGCTTAACGAATTTGATACAGTGTTTTACTGCTTAGTCAAGCTCCTGCTAGGTAATGTTCCGTCCTATCTTGTTTCTCTTACATGACGTAACGAAGGCTGTATGGCCTGCACTTATCTAACGAATTTCTGTTCAGCTCGCTCCCAGTCTCGCTGAAGAGTATCGAGGTTGCTGTCTTCCTGACCGAATAACAGTGTTGAAATATGTATGCTTTCCAGCTGGCAGCTGTTGATACTTGCGCGTGACCGAGTAACGCCGGCTGTTCGAACTAAGATGATTTTACTCTCCCATTTCTTTACAAATTTTCCGCATAGCAATATGTATGGTTATGGAAATCTAACACATTATTCGTTTGGACACAGGTGGTTCTCTTCGTCTGCAGCACTGGGTTTCACCCCCAAAGTTTACCATCAAAGTGTGTGGAACTTTATACAGAAAAAAGCATTGTTAGTTGAAAGTATGTCAAGTGCTAAAAACATTTCTTACGTGGTTATGTTAATAGTGTCGCATTCTAGGCTACTAAGAGACCTAAAATAGCTCCTACAGACGTTACAGATGTATGACTTTAGTGCATTTCTGTGTTACCACACTCCTGACGACTATAAATAGCTTCGTGTCGGTAAGATTTGTATGGGACAGCCTTCACTGCAGAGGTTGGCAGATGCTTTGGCTAAGTGTTGGTGGGCGCGAACCATATGACGTAACTATTTCCCAGTTCTAAAAATTAGAGTAGAGTAAGTGTGCAGTCTTGTAACCAGCAGTGGTGTGGTACCCAGACCATAGTGAACAATAGCTTACCTGTATTCCAAACTGCAGCTGTAGACACGTCTGTGCAGGCAGGCTCTGGCCTATCACCTGGGTACACCACCGTCTCAGATCACTTGGTGCTCGTGGATCTTGAAAGGCTGTTGCTACCACTTGGTGCACAGCTCGCAGATCAGATGGATGCAGCAACTGATGGTAGTCCGATGCAGGTGCATACCTCTCTGTCCTGTCCTACTACGCGTGACGGTGACAAGCATGCAGGTTGGACGAGTGATCTATATAGTTTTAAACCTGGAATAACTGCTCCATAGTTCTGACAAACAGTGAGCTTGCCATCAATTTAACATTCGGGTAAGTGGAGGAGATTAGTGTTTAACGTCCCGTCGACAACGAGGTCATTAGAGACGGAGCGCAAGCTCGGGTGAGGAAAGGATGGGGAAGGAAATCGGCCGTGCCCTTTCACAGGAACCATCCCGGCATTTGCCTCGGGTAAGTGAATTTTTAATTTTCCGCCATTTTACATGTAGCGCTAGCGACTTGGCAACCATGCCGCCTGTGCTAATATTTCCATGTCAGCCATCTTCGATGTTATACATAGCCCAAGGTACCTCTTCTGACATTATGGATTTTCAACCAGTAACTCTCCATCTCACGTTTCCTGCCAATTGAAACTTTGTTATGTCTGTCATCTTTGACTATGTCATTTTATAACCAGAAAAATTAAGACCTTAGCCACACGGCATTTCCATTTACCAGAAAAATTGGCTATTTTTGAATTTCTCACTATTATGTGAATTTCCCGCCATTTTTAATTTCCTGCCATTTTAACCATAGACCAACTGGCCTTTTTCAGAGAGGGGAGCTGGAGGGAGAAAACTGGAAACAGTGCGGGACGTCATCGGGGCAGAGGGGAAACCTGGCAACAATGCACACAACTCAGAAGTAGACTAGCTACACTACTTTAATGCTGGTGCCGCTGGAAAAACCATGCGTAATAGACTGTGGTATGTCTATGGTGGATTTCACCACTTTTTACAGCTCATGACTGGTTGTCGGATAGAGCATTACGTATCATACAAACTTTGTGACACATCAACCGTATGGTGTAGCAGGTTGTAGTTACCGAAAAGGCGAAAGAATGTACAAAGAGAAGTTCACCACCAGGCCTAACCATAAGTGTAGGAAATTTATCTCCGGAGACAGAAAAATAACAGAAATTAGTTTGCTCAAGCTGACCAAAGAAAGCTGGCCTTTTTTCTTGAGGAGGACTCTTTAACACTGGAGGGATGAAGGAGAGTGTGTTGAATCGTTTCGGAGTAGATGCATACTACACATCTGTCAACTTTGGCATGGTTTAAAGGGCTCTGATCACTATGGGACTTAACATCTGAGGTCATCAGTCCCCTAGAACTTAGAACTACTTAAACCTAACTAACCTAAGGACATCACACACATCCATGCCCGAGGCAGGATTTGAACCTGCGACCGTAGCGGTCGCTCGGTTTCAGACTGAAGCGCCTAGAACCGCTCGGCCATAGCGGCCGTCAACTTTGGCATGAATTGCACAGTTCAGATAATGTAGTGTGGGGAATACTGGTGGAGGAGTAGTTACACCCCTATCAATAACAGTGTGCTCAAACAGTGGAGACGAAAGGTTTTGAACCCTGAGTTCTATTCTCTCACTGTGTAATATGATCTGCATGTGCTGAGGCTGGCAGTCGTCTCTTCGAATAGTTACGAGCTAAAATCGTTGTTGTAAGATGTGGGTAGTTTACGTCAATTAAAAACTGAATATTCGTTTCCGACTATTCTTCCTTATCTTACAAAACTCAGTTTAGGATCCTCTAACATCTGTATAATGTTGACTCTAAAGATTTAGAACATTCTGTATAATGAAACATATCGTAATCATCAAATGATTAATAAAAAGATATCGTCATGCTAACAGTCGTTGTTCATGGCTGGGCTTCAAATTTCTTGTAGTTAAATGGAGGTGTTCGTTTTTTGAAGAGACTGGAGAGCTTAACATTTCTGAATTTCCACGTGTTTACCCTATATAAGTATATTGTCCTGAGTTGAGCGATTAGTGAAAATCGTAGAAAACCTGAGAAGAGCCACATCCATTACATAACGTTAAGATCTTTTTCGACATTTTGATTTATTGACCTTAACTCGGCAGCTGGTCAGTGAACACTGTTCTGCGTGATAATGGTAAATATTGTTGTTCCGCATGCCTCTTAGTGGTGCCCCAGTTTTGCATGTGACCCACCTCGTTGACAAGCATGAGAGGTCATATCGTCTTGGCATTGTAAACATTGGTGCTGTTTACACGCAAAAATCTCAAAATTAACAGCTGCTATGCACCGTATAATTATCTGTGTACATGCAGAATGTCACAGAAATACCAGCATGCAACAGTTGTTATGAATAGTGTCTGTAAATAGCAACTGTACTAGTTACGCATAACTGCACTTAAATCAGATACCATCAGAGATTGTCTGGCTCAACACTGAAGAGAGAATACGCAAGTTAATTACGTAAGTGGAACCTTGAGTGTTTTAAAATGGCTGCCAACACATATAAATGTCATAACTTGCAAAACAGTGCCTTGACCACTATATTTACACCTCGACATACAGGTTATGCGGAATTAATTGCAGTCTTTGCGTTGACAGCAGAACTTCGTATCATTGAGGATAAGAAACGGACTAGGCTGTAACTGTCTTTAAAGAGTATTTTGAAATAATAAAACAAAAAAAGCAAAGCGCAGTGACGTTCGTGATTCGTTTGGAGTGGTGAATGAAAATTAAATGCAAATTTATTACTGAAACATGAATGAACACTTAATAAAACCAGTTAAGGACGATTATGCCAACACCGCGGTATTCGCTCTGCTATTTTTAATGTGTGCTAAGTTGTGTGTGAGCTAAACATGGAATATTATGTGGAGGACACACTTGGCAATAGCAGTAACTGATGTATTTCGCATCAAGAAGTAATTACAGAGAATTGTTTCGCAAAGCCAGAATTGAGACCCGTCAACAATATTACACGTAAAAGATTTTATTATGGCGTCTGATCTACATGATTTTATTCCGTGAGACGTAGGCAATTGTGTTTCGTGACATCCTTCTTTTTATTCATTTGCTTTCTTTCAAGCGTTCTGGTCGTTTTTGCGTTCCGCGTCTGTTGCTGGATCATTTGCTCGTTTGTTACGTGTTTTTATAGCCTTTGATGTACTTGATATATAAATGCCAATGTATTTACTCATTAGTCTCAAATAGCTGGACCCGTTGAGACGACATTTTACGAAATAGTCCTTGTCGGGCCATACTTAGCGTGTTCCCTCCTTGTTTATAGTAAATATTTGACTGCATTTTTAAATTGCTTGCAGGTCCTTTTTCTCGCATGTACTTTCCAAACCACGTTGACGCTAACGCATCACGGACGTATGTGATGATGTGCCAGTTTACTGCGTGGTCAACAAAGAATAACATGCGAACTTTGGTCATCGTCTTCTCGTCTTTGCAAAATGTGCAAATAACACCCGCTACTTAAATAAGTCACTTAACTATCAAGTGAACTTGTTGTCAAAAAGTTTCGCTCTTCTTATTGTTGTTTTTGTAAAAGATCTTCAGTAGCTTATCTCTATAAGTTCTTACTTTCTTGCAAAGCACAAGTACTGACAGTGTATGACGTGGTTGTGACGACGAAAAAGATAAGGACGCAGGCTTACGTCAAACGCACTGAACTGTATCGAAATTCCTCATAAATTAAATAAATATTCAGGTTTAGGATGTATCAACATTAGCAGCTCTCATTTTCAGTTCTGCGTGGAGCATTTGTCTTGTTTGCCATTAGATTTGCACCACCAGTCTAAAGACAGATTTAGAGAATATTCAAAGTTTCTTGGACAACAAAAATAAATTGTTCGTCATTCTACAAGATGTCCGTGGGCTTCGAATGGAAAAAAGAATAGTTTCGATATCAAGCCCCCTGAAGCGTGGATCTTTGGCAGGTGAAGTAGCTTGTGTGCCTCAGTAATAGAGATAGCTCTGCACAGCCACCACGGAGAGGTATCCATTGAGACGCAAGACAATCGCGTGGTTCCTGAAGAGGGGCAGCAGTCTGGATGATCGATTTACTTGACTTTGTAACACTAGCCGACATGCCCTTGCTGTACTGTTATTGCGAATGGCCGAAAACAAGAGAAATTACAGCCGTCATTTTTTTCCGTGGGCATGAGGCTCTACTGTGTTGATGATGATGGCCTTCTATTGGGTAAAATATTGCGGAGGTAAACTAGCTTCCCGATCGAATATCTGGGCGGGGCTACTCAGGAGGATGTCGTCACCAGAAAAAACAAAATTCACATTCTACGGGTCGGGGCGAGGAAAGTTAGATCCGGAAAGTTAGATCCCTTAACCGGGTGTGTAGGCAGCTAGCTTAAATAATCAAAAAAAGGGAAATGGATAGCTTGAAATTAGACATAGTGGAAATTAGTACAGTGGCAGGAAGAACATAACTTCTAGTCAGTTCAGCACAGTATTATCAACACAAAGTCGAATGGGGGTAATGCAGGAGCAGGCCAAATAATGCATAAGAAAATAGTAATGTGGGTAAGCTACACTCCTGGAAATTGAAATAAGAACACCGTGAATTCATTGTCCCAGGAAGGGGAAACTTTATTGACACATTCCTGGGGTCAGATACATCACATAATCACACTGACAGAACCACAGGCACATAGACACAGGCAACAGAGCATGCACAATGTCGGCACTAGTACAGTGTATATCCACCTTTCGCAGCAATGCAGGCTGCTATTCTCCCATGGAGACGATCGTAGAGATGCTGGATGTAGTCCTGTGGAACGGCTTGCCATGCCATTTCCATCTGGCGCCTCAGTTGGACCAGCGTTCGTGCTGGACGTGCAGACCGCGTGAGACGACTCTTCATCCAGTCCCAAACATGCTCAATGGGGGACAGATCCGGAGATCTTGCTGGCCAGGGTAGTTGACTTACACCTTCTAGAGCACGTTGGGTGGCACGGGATACATGCGGACGTGCACTGTCCTGTTGGAACAGCAAGTTCCCTTGCCGGTCTAGGAATGGTAGAACGATGGGTTCGATGACGGTTTGGATGTACCGTGCACTATTCAGTGTCCCCTCGACGATCACCAGTGGTGTACGGCCAGTGTAGGAGATTGCTCCCCACACCATGATGCCGGGTGTTGGCCCTGTGTGCCTCGGTCGTATGCAGTCCTGATTGTGGCGCTCACCTGCACGGCGCCAAACACGCATACGACCATCATTGGCACCAAGGCAGAAGCGACTCTCATCGCTGAAGACGACACGTCCCTCCATTCACGCCTGTCGCGACACAACTGGAGGCGGGCTGCACGATGTTGGGGCGTGAGCGGAAGACGGCCTAACGGTGTGCGGGACCGTAGCCCAGCTTCATTGAGACGGTTGCGAATGGTCCTCGCCGATACCCCAGGAGCAACAGTGTCCCTAATTTGCTGGGAAGTAGCGGTGCGGTCCCCTACGGCACTGCGTAGGATCCTACGGTCTTGGCGTGCATCCGTGCGTCGCTGCGGTCCGGTCCCAGGTCGACGGGCACGTGCACCTTCCGCCGACCACTGGCGACAACATCGATGTACTGTGGAGACCTCACGCCCCACGTGTTGAGCAATTCGGCGGTACGTCCACCCGGCCTCCCGCATGCCCACTATACGCCCTCGCTCAAAGTCCGTCAACTGCACATACGGTTCACGTCCACGCTGTCGCGGCATGCTACCAGTGTTAAAGACTGCGATGGAGCTCCGTATGCCACGGCAAACTGGCTGACACTGACGGCGGCGGTGCACAAATGCTGCGCAGCTAGCGCCATTCGACGGCCAACACCGCGGTTCCTGGTGTGTCCGCTGTGCCGTGCGTGTGATCATTGCTTGTACAGCCCTCTCGCAGTGTCCTGAGCAAGTATGGTGGGTCTGACACACCGGTGTCAATGTGTTCTTTTTTCCATTTCCAGGAGTATGAATAGAATACTGAACGCATAATTGTTGCCATGGTAGAAACTAAGCCAACACCCACCCCAGTAGTAAGGGTTTATATGCCGACTAGCTTCGCAGATGAAGAGATTTAACGAATGTATGATGAGATGAAATATTTCGATTGTTAAGGGAAACGAAATTTTAATTGTGATGGATGGCGGGAGTTCTGTGCAAGGAGGAGGAAGATAAGGAAAAATAGTGAGATACTGTGGACTTGGGAAAAACAAAGAAAGCCACGTGGTAGAATTTTACAAATGGCTCTGAGCACTATGGGACTTAACATCTGTGGTCATCAGTCCCCTAGAACTTAGAACTACTTAAACCTAACTAACCTAAGGACATCACACACATCCATGCCCGAGGCAGGATTCGAACCTGCGACCGTAGCGGTCACGCGGTTCCAAACTGAAGCGCTTAGAACCGCACGGCCAAGAATTTTACACAGAGCGTATTTTAATCATCGCTAAAGCTTGTTTTTGGAATCGTGAAAGAAGGTTGTGTATGAGGAAGAGACCTGGAGACACTGGACGGCTTCTGGTTGATTATATAATGGTAAGGCAAAATTTTCGAAACAAAATTTTAAATTGTAAGACGTTTCCAGGGGCAGATGTGGATTCATACACAATTTATTGGTTATGGACTGAAGAAATTGCAAAACGGCAGGAAATTAAGGAAATGTGATCTGGCTAAACTGAAGGAACCAGAAGTTGTAGAGAATTTCAGAGGGAGCGTTAGGCAGCGGTTGACTAGACAAAGGAAAGGAATGCAAAAGAAGACGAACTGGTAGCTTTAAGGTATGAAATAGGGAAGACAGCGGATGACCATGTAGCTAAAAAGGCAAGGCCTAGTAGAATTCCCTGCCTAACGCAGAAGATTTTAAATTTAATTGACGAAAGGAGAAAATACAAAAATGCATCAAATGAAGCAGGCGAAAGAGAATGTAGACGTTTAAAGACTCAAATTGGCAGGAAGTGCAAAATAACTATGCAGTAGTGGCTAAAGAACAATTGCAAACGTGTAGAAGCTTGCATAACTGGGGAAAGGTGCCAATTGTAGGAAAATTAAACGGACTCTTGGAGAAAGGAGAAGCAGCTGTATGAATATCAAAAGCTCAGATAAGAAGATAGTATTAAGCAAAGAAGGCAAAGCTGAAAATGGAAGGACCATATAGAGGCTTTATACATTGGAGGAGAATATTACATAAAGAGAAAGTAGGTGAAGGGGAAATGGGAGATATGACACCACCAGAAGGAGTTCAGAGCACTGAAAGATCTAAGTGGAAACAAGGTCCCTGGAACAAACGACATTTCCTGAGAATTGTTGAGATCCGTGGGAGAGCTAGCCATGACAATACTATTCCACCTCGGTGCAAGATATACGAGACGGTGAAATACTCTGAGACCCGAGGAAGAATGTAATAATCACAGCGCCAAAAAAGACAGGTGCGGACAGGTGAGAATACTTCTGAGTTCACAGTTTAATAAGTTGTGGTTGGAAAATAATTATACAAATTAGTTGCAGAAGATAGGAAAAACTGGCAGAAACCGACCTCAGGGAAGATCATTTTGGGTTCCAGAGAAATGCGGGAACGCACAAGGCAATACTGATCCTACGTCTGGAGATAAATCGAATAAAGGCAAACCCATGTTTGTAGCTCTTGTAGGAGTAGAGAAAGATATTGACGATGTTGACTGGAATACACTCTCTGAAATTTTGACTATAGCAGGGGGAAAATACTGGGTGCGGAACGTTCTTTACAACTTGTACAGAAATCAGACTGCAGTTGTAAGAGTCGAAGGACGTGAAAGGGAAGACATACTTGAGAAGGGGGTGAGGACATCGTTGTAGCCTATCCTACATGATGTTCAGTCTGTACATTGAGCAAGCTGTGGAGGAAATCAAGCCAAGATTTTTAAAGGAAATTGAAGTTCAAGGTGAAGAAACAAAAACTTCGAGGTTTTCCAGTGACGTCAGTATTTTGTAATAAACAGAAAAGGGCAGGAAGAGCAGCTGAACGGAATGGACAGTGTCTTGAAAGGAGGATATAAGTTGAACATCAACAAATGAAAAACAAGCGTGTGGGATATAGTGGAATTAAACCAGGCGATGCTGAGGGAATTAGATCAAGAAACGAGACACTAAAGATAGATGACTTTTGTTATTTGGGCAGCAAAATAATTGATGATGGCCGAAGTAGAGAGGCTGTAGCAAGGAAGTCATTTCTCAAAAAGAGGCATTTGTTAACATCTGATATAAATTTAAGTATTAGGAAGTCTTTTCTGGAGATCATTGGATGGTGGTGGTGGTTAGTGTTTAACGTCCCGTCGACAACGAGGTCATTAGAGACGGAGCGCAAGCTCGGGTTAGGGAAGGATTGGGAAGGAAATCAGCCGTGCCCTTTCAAAGGAACCATCCCGGCATTTGCCTGAAACGGTTTAGGGAAATCACGGAAAACCTAAATCAGGATGGCTGGAGACGGGATTGAACCGTCGTCCTCCCGAATGCGAAGATCATTGGAGTGTAGCCTCATATAGAAGTGAAACGTGGTCGATAAACAGTTCAAACAAGAAAGAGAATAAAAGCTTTTGAAATGTGATACTGTAGAAAAATGCTGAAGATTAGATGGATACATCGAATAACAAATGAGGTACTGAGCTGAGTCGGGGAAAGACAAATTTATGGCACAACTTGACTAATAAAAGGGATCGGTTGGTAGGTCGCATCTTAAGGCAGTAAGGAAACGTCACTTTGGTAATGAAGGTAAGTGTAGTAGGAATAAAAATTCTAGAGGGGGTGCGAGCTCTGATTTCTCGTAATTTATTACTATGGTCATTTCTCTATACGTAGACGTGGCGTCAACAAAATATTTTCGCATTCGGAGAACAAAATTTGTGATTGGAATTTCGTGAAAAGATGCAGCCACAATGAAAAACGCCTTTGTTTTAATTATTGCCACCGTAACTCGCGTATCGTATCAATGATTACTTCCCCTATTGATCATAATCGTTTTCTTTGAACTTTTTCGATGTCCTGCGTCACTCCTATCTGGTCAGGATCCCATACTGCGCAGCAGAACTCTAGAAGAGGAAGGACAAGCTTAGTGCACCTCAGTAGTGAAGAACTACCTGAACATTTACAGAGGTGAGGAGCATCACGTGCGTCGACGCCCGCCAGCCAACAAGCCTGACACCGGCGCATTCCTCCTCGCCTTTAACAGGGATTCGTTTTCATAGGTCAAAATCATAGTTTACTGGTGCAATGTGAAGCCGTATTTCCCACCCTGGTGCAGTGCCTTAAATGCCTGCTTCGAGCATATGTCTCCTCTGTATACATGTGATCCAGTCTGTGGAGACTGTGGCCAGTCCGTTCACCAAAATTCACCACGCGCGCTACTCCTGTCTTTGTCAATTGCGAGGACGACCACCCTCCCTAGTTCCCAAAACGTGCTACCTCTATCAAGGAACACAAGATCCAGGAGCTGAAGGTCGCAGATCAACACTCAGATTTTGAAGCTCGTAAGAAATGTGACCCTTTGTATGCAGTCTGTAATGCAGACTGTGGCCAGGTCATTTGCGTATTTCCTCCATCGACGTGGACCTCTGGTAGTCGCGCAAATAAACTTGACCATGGAGCGATACGCCATCCCCTCTTGCGGTTTGTGTGGCACGATCTTCAGGAACCACTCCCCGCAGCCAGGGAAGCAGTGACAGGACTCCCTTTTGGGACCCCTCTCACAAGAGTCTCAACCACCAAACGTTCTGAAAGAAAAAAGAAAGAAGTCACGGGCGAAGGCTACTCTGGTGACCCACACGCTGTCGGACTCTGAATCGATGTCTTTTTCATGCTGTTCCACCTCCATATTAAACAGGACGACCCTTCTCCAACTCTTAGAGGTTACCGCACATTTTTTTAGAATCGTATTCGTTTCGAGAGGGCACCTGGAGGTGTCTATGCATTGGTTCACACAGAAGTCGTCTGTGAATGGACTGCCTTAAAAAAAATGGTTCAAATGGCTCTGAGCACTATGGGGCTTAACATCGATGGTCATCAGTCCCCTAGAACTTAGAACTACTTAAACCTAACTAACCTAAGGACAGCACACAACACCCAGCCATCACGAGGCAGAGAAAATCCCTGACCCCGCCGGGAATCGAACCCGGGAACCCGGGCGTAGGAAGCGAGAACGCTACCGCACGACCACGAGATGCGGGCGGGGACTGCCTTCTATACCACGTTGGAAGCAATAGCACTGCGAATGTAAACGACCCTAGCAGTCATCACCACTCGTAATGTTTAGTTACCCTCAGGCAGGGCACTAACGCGCCTTTAAATGGCCACCTTTATCCACCCTCCCCCCCACCCCACCCCACCACTCCCCTTGCTTCTACTTACAAGGGAACCTCCCCATCGCACCCCCCTCAGATTTAGTTATAAGTTGGCACAGTGGATAGGCCTTGAAAAACTGAACACAGATCAATCGATAAAACAGGAAGAAGTTGTGTGGAACTATGAAAAAAATATGCAAAATATATTAACTGAGTAGTCCATGAGCAAGATAGGCAAGATCAAGTACATTATGAGCTCAAGAGCGTTGTGGTCCCGTGGTAGCGTTAGCGGTTCCGGAACGAGAGGTCCTTGGTTCAAGTCTTCCCTCGAGTGAAAAGTTTACTTCCTTTATTTTCGCAAAGTTATGATTTGTCCGTTCATTCATTGACGTCTCTGTTCACTGTAATAAGTTTAGTGTCTGTGTTTTGCGACCGCACCGCAAAACCGTGCGATTAGTAGACGAAAGGACGTGCATCTCCAATGGGAACCGAAAACATTTGATCGCAAGGTCATAGGTCAACCGATTCCTCCACAGGAAAACACGTCTGATATATTCTATACGACACTGGTGACGGCATGTGCGTCACATGACAGGAATATGTTGTCGACCCACCTAACTTGTACACTTGGCGAATGGGTAAAAAGATTCTTCTACCTTGCCCGATTTAGGTTTTCTTGTGGATGTGATAATCACTCCCAAAAAAGTGATGAAAACATAAGAGTTTGTCACATAAACTGCAACAAATGAATGCAACTGTTTCACAGTCGCACAGTTTTCCCTGTGCTCTGTCAAAACATATGTTTTTAACGTTTTCAAATTTTTCCGTGTGTAGACCGTCAAATCCTGCATACGTCCAAGCAAATCCGAAAATGTCCTGGAATTTTGGAGAGCGAAATTGATTGTGTGTGAGTGCCTGAACTTTGATAATTGTCTCAAAAAATAAAATAAACTCTTCACTCGAGGGAAGACTTGAACCAAGGACCTCTAGTTTCGCAGCTGCTCACGCTACCACGGAACCACGGCGCTCGTGAGCTCACATGTTCCTTGATGTTGCATATCTTGCCCATGGACTACTCAGTTTTTATGTTTTGCTTTTTTTTTTCGTAGTTCCACACATCTTCTTCCTGTTTTCTCGATTGATCTGTGTTCAGTTTCTCAAGGCCTATCCACTGTGCCAACTTAAAACTAAATCTAAGGGGGGTGCGATGGGGAGGTTCCCTTGTTAGATATTACAATGTTCACCGCCCCTTGCCGGGAAGTACCATTTCGTCACCATGTCACCTCAGTGGGAAGTCATTAACTTTTCCTCTAGATACGAAAATAATTTACTGTCGCCACCTTACGTAGGGAGAAATGATCATCGTAATAAAACAAATCAGAGCTCATACAGGGAGCGTTAAGTGTTCATTTTTTCCACGTTCTATTCGAGAATGGAAACTAGAGGAATAATCTCAAGGTAGCTCGGTGAAACCTCTGCCAGGCACTTAAGTATGAGTTGCAGAGTAGTCATGTATATGCATAAGTATCAGGGTACTAACGTAATTTACACTCACAGCTCTAAAACCACAAATAGCACACGGCATACTTTCAAATATACTGCCAGTCAGGAACAACATATGTTGCCAGGGATTTGTAGTGTTTTTACTTCAAATCTGATAGCAATCAAAAGAGCCGTATGCTTTATTGAACAGACTTCTCTCTGCCCCGTTGTGATTTCTAGTGACCCAGTGAGCAGCTACTGATCGAAGTTATTCCTGTCACCCTGTTATATCTGCTATGCATGATTTACTTTCTGTCATTATTGGTATAACCTGTTCAGTTGTCTTTCTCTGGGTCCCATGTCGTGAGTACCGACCTTTTTTTTTTTTATCGCTGTGTTGGGTCGTTGCGGACGTCACATGACATCCCTTCAAGTTCGTTTGTTGGTCCTTGCACTCCGTTTTTTTATTACAGAGGCCCGCTGGCTCTCTGACCGAACACGCTGAGCTACCGAGCCGGCGACCATTTGGCTAGAGAAGCGTTTATTCGTTCAACATTCACTTTGCCGATCCCAAGAGCGGATTTGCGGGTGCAAATAAGACCTCTCCTCATTTGGAGATGGAAAAACACGTGGTGGGGTACTGCCCCCTCTAATAAACCCTGCGCTACTACTTGCATTCATTCGGAAGGAGTCCACTGTCATATGTCGCCTCCGCATCAGCCATAGAAGATTAACCCATAGTTTTACTTTATGTAACGAGCCATCTCCACGTAGTAGTTGCGGAGCCTTGCAGACAGTAACTCTCGTCCTGGTGAAATGCCCCCCCCCCCCCCTCCGCTCCTGGTTCTGCATGCTAAGCATAGTCCTCCCAAGTCTTCGCCTCTAATATTGGCAGACGACTCTCAGAGAGTTGAGCTAGTTGCCTGTTTACTCCGTGAGAGTCGTATTAATCTTAGATGTAAGGTTTTAAACTACTTTCGGGGCAGGGGTGGGATGGCTTGGGGTTGGGCGTCTCTCGACGCATGCTGGGTCTGGGCGACCTTCGAATCTACCTTCTTTGCCATCTTACCCTGTCACCCCTCTTTCTATCTCTTTTTTTTTAAATTCTGGTTTCATTGCTTTTAGGTGCGGTTAGTTCTTTCTTTTCTTACGCACTCTATTCTCGTTTTAGGGACAACACACTGATGAACAGTTAACGCCGTACCTCCTCTTTAATTAACGCTTTGACAATAATGGGTCTTGACAATAACGGGTCGGCCGGGAAGGACCCCATTCACATTCAGAGCACCAAGGGACACTCGAACTTAATTTTATTATTGTCGGTTCAAGCAGTATCCATTGTTTTTAGCCTTCTCACTTTCATGAATCTCCCGGCCAGAAGGATTAACGAAAACTGAGATGCAGGTGGCGTTTCTCTCGACACAGATGAGTCCTGGGAGACCCGTCGTCTGCTCTGAACTGCTTAACGGTAAGGTTCATACATTTCTATTTCTCTTTAAATTATTTCTCAGCCTGACGTCAATATAGCTTTCAAGGTTATTATTTTACCACTCCTACGTACTCATATTTATGCCTGACTTCAGATGACTCATCTTTTGACTCCGCTGTTATCCCTTAAAACTCCTCCCCCCCCCCCCCCCCCCCCTACAAACAGCCCAGACATTGGAGCCGCTACTTCTTACTCGAAGAGGACCTCAATTAGCATCATGAGGCTGAATTCACTCCGTTCCAGTTCTCCCGGGAGGAAAAAGTCCTTTAACTTATTTATGGAATTTTTCAATTCATTAGAATATTCTGTTTATGTATAAATTGAAGCACTGCCCTCTACATCTACATCCATATTCAGCAAGCCACCTGAAGGTGTGTGGCAGGCAGTTGATTTCCGCGTATGCTTCGTATAAACTCAGTAAACGAGCTTTCATTGTGGATTATTAGTTCTTGTTGACTATCCTGCTCTCATAAGTGGGAGTTGATATCGGATTCTACGTGACAGTATCCCAGCTGATTATTGCCCTCCTTACCGGAAGCTCTGAAGCTGAATATTTTAACATAATTAAGTGAAACTGTTTTTCTGAATTAACACAATGGAAAAAGGTATTAGGTATTACTCAGAAGTGTGTCATTGGAGGTATTAGCCCAAAAATACTTTCATCCTGAAATGGCGTCATGTCATTCCAGCAGTACAGTGAGAAATGGTCTGACAATCACTTCAGAAAACTGGCTGATCGACCGAGGTGGCTTCGTGGTCCAGCCGTCAAAATCGCCCGACATCACTTGTTTAGACTGCTTCGTCAGAGGGCGTATCCGCATAGTGTACGAAATATTCATTGAAGCTGAAGATGCCTTCATCCCAAAAATTGTTGTCTCTGCTGTTGCAGCTCAGTACGTGGCGTGAGTCTTCGAATACTGACGACAGCGAATGCTACGCCTTTTCACGCTGCTCACTCAAACTGGTGATCGCACATTCGAGCACGTTCTGAAAATTGCACAGCTGTTCGTATCATTTTACATAATCGTCTCTATGTTATTTTAAAACTGTTCTCTACCATCCCAAACTGCAATACTTATATTCCAAGTGTGTGTGTGTGTGTGTGTGTGTGTGTGTGTGTGTGTGTGTGTGTGTGAGATCCACATCTGCTCCTAAACGAAGAAACCAATGGACCAATTTCAACCAAACTTGGTACACACATCACTTACTGTCTCGAAAGAATAACTATGGGGGAGAGGGGAAGAACTCCCCTACCTATCAAAGGGATGGTTGGCAGTGTAGCTCAGGACGTGCGAATACCCACACTTCATTCATCCAGTATTTGAGAATGAGAGTAGGTAGTGACTCGCAACAAACTTTAAACGAAATTTCAAACATTTTCGAAACTTTTTCTCGCTGACAGCCCCCACCAAATGATGGAAGGAATAGTTTATCGCGTACTATATTTCCGCTGTTCATGCAGTAAAACCGCCGCATGAAGCTCTGAAGCTGAATATTTTAACATAATTAAGTGAAACTTTTTCATTTTTTCATTTAGTATTTCTTTGCTACTAACTCTGTTCACAACACATTTCTCAGACAATAGCCAAACATACAACTCGATGTATCTGCAAATTTATGTCATTGTATGACACACAATGCAGGAGATACGACGTTATAAACATTGAGCTGATTGAAAATGAAATTACAGGACGAAATTCGTTAGTAATACAGTTGAAATGTGTGTACAAATAAGTGTGAAATATATTAATTATGTGTAAATATATTTGACATGTGTGTAAAGCTACAGATAAAATGCTCATCCTAAACCCCAGGAACGATTTCAGTCAAAATTGGTACACAGATAAGTTACTATCTGGAAAGAAATTCTGTGGGCGTAAGAACCATTAGCCTCCTATTGGGGGTGGGGGTGATAATGTGGAAAGAGAAGGGTGGAGTAGATAGACAGACAGAGGGGGGGGGGGAGCAGGAGGAGGATACAGATAGGAGGCATGGAGATAGACACAGAGGAAGGAAGGGGGAAGTGGACAGAGAAAGAAGAGGAAATGGAAAGAGAAAAGAGAGAGGGAGTAGGAGATGAACAGGGAGAGGGGGAGGAGGAGATGATCAGAGAGGGAGGAGGAGATGGAGAGGAGGAAGGAGGGGATGGTTGGGGTGAGGGGGAAGGAGGAGATAGATAGGTAGAGGGGGAAGAGTGAATGGATAGGGAGAGGGAGAGGGGGAGATGGGCAGGAAGAGGGAGAGGAGGAGATGGACAGGGAGAAGGGGAGGAGGAGATTGATAGGGTGAGGGGGAGGGGATGGACGGGGAGAGGGGAAGAAGGAGATGTACAGGGAGAAGTAGACAAGGAGATGGACAGGGAGAGGGGGAGGGGATGAACAGGGAGGGGTGAGGAGGAGGTGGACAGGGAGAGGGGGGAAGGAGGGGATGGGCAGAGACAGAAAGGAGGCTAATAGAAAATAGAAATAAATACATACCCGGGCAGCGCCAGGTACTTAGTCATTATAAAAAGCTGAAAAGCAATTTGGCCATAGTCACTGTGGAAACGGTCTGTAGTGATCTGCTTTTTGGAATAAGGTTATCGCGATGAAGCAGGGAAGACATCTAGTTTGGATTACTATTATTACGAAGAAACCTGCTGTTGTCGTATCTCATTGGAGTTACTCTGACTTTTGTGACATTCTGCTTTACGACGGATATGATTGCTAAATCCGGCAATTAAAACCTGTGGATGCTGAGGGGAGAGATGTAATTTCTCGAGAGTCAACTCTCCCATTGTTGTTTCGGAAATATTCTTTATTCTTTCTCAGTTACGTTAAGACAGAAATGTTACACGAAAGACAGTAGCCTGCCTTTATCGACAAGACAGATAGCGCTCTCCCTCACTCTGAAATAGCGATGCTGTGTGCGTTTCTTTTGGAGACTTAGACGATTTATTTCGGTCCTTTTCTCAGTCTGTTGTCCGCCTCCGTAGCGCAAGCGATAGCGTTACCGCCTACCACGCAAGGGGACCCGGGTTCGATTCCCGGCAGGGGACTGGATGTTGTGTGTCCTTCATCATCTTTTTCATCATCATCATACGCAAGTCGCCAAAGTGGCATCAACTAAAAAGACTTGCAATACGGCAGACGAACCCCAAAAGGGATATCCCGGCCAATAAATTCCATACGATCATTTCATTTCATTTTTCCAACAGTCCGAGAGCTTAGATTCTGTGTCGTCGGTTGTGTTTCCTGTTTCTCGTCGGTTAAGACTGCGCTGCCTCGCAGTCTGGCAGCACACGACAGCGGACCGACAGTCACCAGAGGCGGGACTAAGTGTGTCAGGTAGGGCGCACGTGCGGATGCGGCGCCGTCGAGAGAGTGTGCAAGGTTCAGTAACCCGCGGTACTCCGCTCATGTTAGTTGCGGCGCTATTTCCAGGGTTTTACGACGCGGCGCGTCATGTCGTACGCCTTTATTCGACGCCGGTATTTCTGTGTGGCACATTCGCAGACACTTCCTCGCATTTCGACCGCGTGACTGGCTGGCCGTTCTCCTGCTGCGTCGTCAGTCTACGCTGGGCAACACCAGCTAGTAGTAACGCTCGTGCGCTGGAAGGCTGATAGAAATCTACATACAGCCATCCAGATTCAGGTTCACGTAATTCGCCTAAGGCTATTGTCGGAGTGGTTCTCCCTCCTTGTCCTATTCGAGCTTGTACTTCTTTTGTAATGACTTCGTCGACGACGGCACGCTAAACTCCAATCTTCTCCTTCCTATCTGGATGTACAGAGAAATATGCGACTGTTTACACTCGTTGGTTAAAGGAGTGAGTGAGTGAGGATCCTTCTGAAAGTTTTAATGTTCACTGCTGATATCTCGGAAACATTAACCATACCTGACAAAAAAGTAAAGGAGTTGCTAAATTTCTCATAGGGCCACTCCAGTCATTCTTTTAACCAGCGTATGTAAGCATTTATGTACTTCTCTGGCAAGCTGAACAGATAAGGATGGAAGGTTAGTTGGGTTTTTGCCAAACGAGGACGTAGAGGAAGAAAATGATGCGTCTTGATCTACACCCATCGTGAGCTGTATGTGGTCATGAATGCTGGTGGATTGAACGTCTCATCAATGTTGCTATAATAAATACTTTTCCTTGTGGAAGCAGTATCCATGGTCATCAAACATCCCAGAGACAGATGTGAAGCGACCACTTCAAAACAACTTGATTTCAGCAAAGCTTTTGATACTGTTGATTTCGATATATTGCTTATTAAAATGAAACAGCTGAATTTTTCAAATAGTGCAATGCTGTGGCTCGACAGCTTCCTCAGACACGGATGTCATCGAGTCATCTGTGGCTCGAAGTAATCATCGTGGAAATATGTGCTCTATGGAGTCCACCAGAATTCCGTTCTTGGCCCATTGCTTTCCTCGCTGTATATCAATGACATTTCATCTGTACTTCACTGTTGTGACTAGCAGCTACGCACTAAGTGGCAGCCCTAACAATACTGCTGCTGCCGTATCAGGTATGAATGACGATTTTTGTTCCGTATCACGGTGAGCGCAAAACCTGGGTTCGAAATGAAATCCGAAGGAGTCGCAGGTCTTCCTCATGTCACGCGGAAAGTTGATCAGTGGACATTTACGTTAAACAGTTCCTCCAATACTTCTTAATGGTATTGAGTTGCCGTTTCAAAAAACCGCATAAGACCTTGACATAATCTTTGTCGAAAATCTAAATTGAGAAGTAAACTGTTACATTATGGAGGAAATCCATCTCCTACCTACATGGAATTCAAAAATGTAGAAAAAAATTTATACTTGATAGTAAGCACAAACCAGTCCATTCTTCAGTCCTGTCAAATAATTACTACAGTGATGTAGTTCAACGCTACACAAATAGTGAAAACTTGTACGAGCTAACGATGAACAATTCCGTAAGATAAGTATGCAATAGTCAATTCTTTTGATCATAACAATCTTTCCTCTACTCCGTTAGGGTGGATGCGACAGGATAGGTGACGTGGTTTTCACACGCTTTGTTTACTTCGTAGGATTCTAGTCATTTGTGTCCTTTACGCATCTCCCCCACATATCAAATACCTATCATCATCCCATAACTATAGTACTTCCAGCATCTTGGCCGTATCTTTGCACAACGCTAAACTTTTCCCCATACCCTTAGTTTCAACCAAATGACTTTGGACTGAATTATCGTGTAACCTGCGTGTTACCGAAAGACCATTCTGCATTCAAGAAAATGTCTGCTTAGATGGAAGACAGGACCCCAAGTCCCTAATCACGACAGTTGAAATAATTGATTAAACAAACAATGTCCGAAGTGCAGGTTCACTATATATGTGGCTTGCGGGCTACACATCGTCCATCAGTTAAAATACAGTTCAACAGCCGTGTTATCAGAGAAATGAGAGAGCAGATATTTTGATTGCAGCGCGTCCGAATAATAAAACCACTTCAGAGCTGACCATAACAACACCTTTTCCAAGACGCAATTACTTAATTTATATTATCAAATAACTATTATTATCGTTGATGATGTTACCAGTGACCAATTTTTTGACGAAGACTGACTAAATCGTTTTATATTACTGTAAGTGGGTAACTTGATGCCGCATTGAGCCGAAGGTGAATCTCCTTCTAGTTTATTTTAGTCAGATCGTAATAAGTTAATGATGTGGATGGATGTAGGAGGAGATTTTTTGTAACACATTCTTCCAATGATGACCATAGAACAATGTCGTCCTGAAATACGAGAAGTGTTGGCACTTGCGCCACTACAGCCATGGAAGAATATACTTCGGAATCCACATACAACTGTATTTGATAACACACAGATTCATGAGTTAGATTGCGTAATAAAAGAAGTATTGTGATCAAAGTATCTAAATGTACAGGCAATGAATAGGACGGCTTGCAGTGAAATATACCTCGGTGCTAAGGCATGCCGAGCCGCGTGGGATTAGCCGAGCGGTCTAAGGCGCTGCAGTCATGGACTATGCGGCTGGTCCCGGCGGTGGTTCGAGTCCTCCCTCGGGCATGGGTGTGTGTGTTTGTCCTTAGGATAATTTAGGTTAAGTAGTGTGTAAGCTTAGGGACTGATGACCTTAGCAGGTAAGTCCCATAAGATTTCACACACATTTGAACTTTTTTAAGGCATGCCGGCCGGGGTGGCCGAGCGGCTCTAGGCGCTACAGTGTGGAACCGCGCGACCGCTACGGTCGCAGGTTCGAATCCTGCCTCGGGCATGGGTGTATGTGATGTCCTTAGGTTACTTAGGTTTAAGTAGTGCTAAGTTCTAGGGGACTGATGACCTCAGAAGTTAAGTCCCATAGTGCTCAGAGCCCTTTGAACAATTTTTTGCTAAGGCCTCGCTAGGCTCTAAAGCTTCGGGAAAGAAAATCACTTTTTATGGCAGTAGATGGAATACCACTAACGTTACATCCCGTAGTGCGACATTGGCATTAACCATATGTCAGTTCGTTACCCCTTGACAATAACAGAGGACTAGGCGGCAGAAACCTCATGGAAATTTAGTTACGCAACAGGACTGGAAGCTCATGAAGATTCTATTATACAATTTAATTCAATGCGGTCTGGAAGAATTTTACTTAGTAAAAACATTGTGAGAATTTAAAATTTATACTGTCCGGAAGTAGAAGTCGGAATTCTTGCTTGTCAGGATAAATCGCGATTCTGCAACGATTTCCTTTCACAATGATGCTGTTCCCACGCACTCCGTGCGAGTATCAAAAGTGGAAATATCAGTGACAGCGAAAGTCTCAGTCAGGCCTGAAGACGTGCTCGAATAGCGTAATGGTTGAGGTGACTCCTCGTGAAAAGCAAGAAATCAGGATCCCAGTCCTCGTCTGGCACCAATGTTCAGTCTTCACGAAATTTTCATTACATTCCAAATTCATCATTTCTGACTTGCTTTCGTTGATGCCACTTCACGTCATGGCGCTTTCATTAGTTTTATTTTATACTAAGGGCTGAGCGGTTTTTGTGTGTGTGTGTGTGTGTGTGTGTGTGTGTGTGTGTGTGTGTGTGTTTTTCTCTTCCACTGTTTTCAAAAGTACGTAACTTACCGTTTTTTAAATCAAGAAGTTCTTTCACAAGAAACCGCGGCAATCTCGACAGTCTAAGGGGCACTTCGACGGTGCACTGCAGCCGTGTTATGAGCCTTGGTTGAGTATCCCTCCCAATCCGTCCCTTGCCACTGTGCATCTGACGATCTAGAGGCGTCCTCATATTTCCACTGCCACCGCGCTTGTCCCTTTCGGTAATTAGCTGCACGACCAAGCAACTTTTACGGCACTTTAATTTGTAGTTAATTTTTTTCTCATCGGGGAATATTTGTTTCTCAGGAGCCAACGTTTCATACCACATTCAGATAGTTTCATTTAGATTACCATTTGCTCAGAGCAGACACCGTTATTGCATACTGAAGTAGTGTGTTGCAGTCTTGGCCAGAATTACTTTCTCCGTAGTTGTTGTAATTTTCGAGAGCAGCAAGAATATTATTATTTATTTTGGAAAGTAGGAAAGAGGTTCTGGCGGAAGTAAAACTTTGAAGGCGGGTCGTAAACTTGATATCTCAGTCGGCAGAGAACTTATCCACGAAAGGGAAAGGTTCCAGTTTCGAGTACCAGTGTACACACAGGTTTAATCTGTCAGGAGTTTAAGATCATCGCACACTCCGCTGCAGAATGGAAACAGTCCCCTAGGCTGTGGCTAAGCTATTCCGCCATTGTGGAAAACTGTTTGTTACAACGGTTAACGTATTAGGAAGCTAACGTTCTTGACCAAAACGATATCATTGCCAGTTGGTCTTTGCCATATACAGTAGTCTCATTTGTGCAGTACAAGCATACATGTCAGTTATCCACCTCTAGACCTGTTTCGAGAGTGAATGTATGAAAGCCAATGTGTGTGTGTGTGTGTGTGTGTGTGTGTGTGTGTGTGTGTGTGTGTGTTTGTGTGTGTGTGTTTTTTTTTCAATTTTTATTTTTCCGTTTGTACTGGGTTTACTTCGTGTGTGACATTCATCTCGACTGTACATTGAGCCGTCTGCTCACCTGTAGCCTTGAGGTTACCTTCTTGGTCAACGGGACTCAACACGATAGAGAAACAGTGTCGCGGCGTAACCCCATATTCGATCTGTTGCTTGCTGAAAACCGAATTTCAAAGCGTATTCGTCATAAAACGATTTCATTCTTATCTATACTCTGATTCAAATGGTTCAAATGGCACTGAGCACTACGGGACTTAACTTCTAAGGTCATCAGTCCCCTAGAACTTAGAACTACTTAAACCTAACTAACCTAAGGACATCACACACATCCATGCCCGAGGCAGGATTCGAACCAGCGATCGTAGCGATCGCGCGGTTCCGGACTGAAGTGCCTAGAACCGCTCGACCACTCCGGCCGGCGAAAACTCGTCACTTGAGTCTGTTGTCGGGTAACATCTTAGGAAGGAAAGCTAGTACACGAGTTCTCAAGTGAATCCGAGAACTTGCGGCGTTACCGCGAACTATAGTCTCAAAATGATGATTAATCATTAAAATAAATTTACGGCAGTCATCGAAGAAGTTACAGAAATTAATAATAAGCTATACAACTCGCTAATAGCCCTTAAATGCAGGTTTCCATTACCAAAAGAGAACACAAATAGCGCGCTTTTTAATTGCAGGGGCGTAACAGTGACGTACTTTGTGCTCAGGTTTCGTTTAACTGTGAACAATATGTTTCCTCATGGATGATGTGGACTAAAAAAAAATGCAACTTCTTTGTTTGCATTGGACGAACTTTATATGTTTTTCGTCTGAATTGTGGACTAGAGCATCGAACTTTTTCCAGACTCTTTCTATAGTGGAGCACAGTTACAATTGTATACACTGCATCACTTAATTTTCGTCTCACAGCATCCACAGTCTTTCAAAACACAGCTTCGTTAGAGGCCATCTGAATCCGACAATCGGTCATTTCGCTCTATCAGTGATGTTTTACAGAAGCATGATCGTGCACTCGACTTCTGTAGTCCAGCACGCTTCAGTGAGAGAGCGCAAGTAGACGAGTAGGAAGCGACGGCAACGCCACCGTTCTCACAAGAGTAAGCCACGTTGCGATCACGGATTTAATTCAAACTTTGTACACCTGTAGTAGGCCATTAAAGCAACATAATGTGCAAGTAGTTCAAATGTTCAAATGTGTGTGGAATCTTATGGGACTTAACTGCTAAGGTCATCAGTCCCTAAGCTTACACACTACTTAACCTAAATTACCATAAGGACAAACACACACACACCCATGCCCGAGGGAGGACTCGAACCTCCGCCGGGACCAGCCGCACAGTCCATGACTGCAGCGCCTGAGACCGCTCGACTAATCCCGCGCGGCGTGCAAGTAGAAAGGTGCACTTCTCTAGCAATTCAGAGAAAATCACAAGAGAAGTTTTACGCGTCTGTTATGTAAGTAATGTATTTGTGCAAAGGTGCCGGCCGTGAGAAGTCAGTGTGGTTAAGTGCTCAGTCGGCTCTCAGCCATGGTAGCGTGCGGACCTGCCCCGCGCGCCGGCCAGCGCTCCGCTCTCGATGTTATTTACTTTCTGCGTCGCGGTATTTGTGTTTATAAAGTCCACTACTAGCGTACCTCATGGCGCACTCTTATCGCCGTGCGACGATCAAAGTAACGTTTCAGGCCGAACATCCCCGACCAACAGCCTTTGAAGTAGAACTGTTCATACGAGAGGATCTGCGTTTGAACCTCCTGGATGTGATCGGAATACATTTTTCCATCATAGGAAGTGTTGTATGCATCAAGATGTCGAAGGAGGCGCTATGCGCTCAAGTGAGCCAACGACACAGAGCCGTTCTAAAATTTAAACACTCTGATGGACACATAGGTGCAGTGACAGTGGACCATGCGGGATTCGGTCTCCGAACTTTGCAGGTGTTCGAACGGGAGTTCAGAGTACCTCAAGAAGCAGTCATTTTCGCTTTCCAGAGATGTGGAAATGTCTTAGGTCACCTCGCGGAGAAGTGGCAAACATTTACTACCTACCCAGTGTTAAATGGGGTCCAGCAGATCAAAATTGAGCTGAAGAAACAGGTTCCATCGTACCTGCTGATTAGCGGTGTGCGGGTCATCGACATGTACGATGGCCTGCCACGAACGTGCTCCGAATGTGGCCAGGAGGGACATGGTTCAAATGGCTCTGAGCACTATGGGACTTAACATCTGTGGTCATCAGTCCCCTAGAACTTAGAACTGCTTAAACCTAACCAACCTAAGGACATCACACACATCCATGCCCGAGGCAGGATTCGAACCGGCGACCGTAGCGGTCACGCGGTTCCAAACTGAAGCGCCTAGAACCGCACGGCTACAACGGCCGGCTGGGCATGTACGGTCCGAATGTTTACGCCGACGTTTGAAACAGACACCGCTGGGTGAAGTGACCCCGGCATCGACGTTCACGTCCCTACCCGTCACACACGCGACGGTAGGACAGAACCCTGCCGCGCTACTTCAGGATACGCCTGAAGCCTCGTCAACACCACCCACCGCACCAAAACATGGCGACGAGACCAGCATGGCGTCACCACCAGTGCTCGCACCGGAACCATCCAATCTCAGTACCGAGACGGACGACCCTCCTCGAACCATGGACGACGAATTAGATGTCGTGCCAACTGCTGCCTGTATCCAGACAGGTATAGCGACGGATGATGGGCGATCACATTCTGATTCGGATCAACACATTAGGAAACAGCGGTCGCCCAGGAAGCGCAAGGTGCGCCGACGAACACCCTCCGACAACGCCGTCCTTCAGATGACCTCGCGAGATGACGACCGGATGTCCGATGATGACCTTCCATATTGCGTCCAGTCGCATGGTATGACCACTACTGACGCCCCTTCTGTGAAGAATCCTCTCTCAATCCAGAACACGCGCTCAATGTTGCCAGTATATGAGGACGACAGCTATTGTCGCAGAGCCTGCTTCCCCCACTCCGCCAGTAAACGACTGTCACATGTCTTCGCCGTCAGCATCCTGGGTCGATGATGTTGAAGGAGGAGCGGATCAGACCACCAGCGTGTCCGAGCGAGAACATCCCACGGAAGCGCCAGAGCCGGCGCCCTGCCAGTAATAACGACCGCTGCGGTATACCCGGTGGGTCTGCACCTGCATGATGCTCCCATCACTCATTCTACATCAACTGCAAGGGACTGTACACAGCAATATCGTGTCGTCACATTGGATCTTGCCACCATCCAAGCCCCTCACAAACTGACCATGTTCCGAGACACCATCTACTCTGTGTATGGTGATATTGCACTCCTACAGGAGGTGTTTGTCGCTGACTTCCAAGTGCCCGCAGGGTATACCGCCTATGTTTTTCACGCCTCCAACATTGGTAGTGGAGTCGCCATCCTCCTACGCGACGGGCTCCCTGCACAGGATGTAACATACCTCCCCACTGCACGGGTTATGGCCCTCACCCTATTTGGTGTGCATATCATTAACATCTACACACCGTCTGGCTCCAGCCGCCGTCATGGCCGACATACATTCTTCGCCGAGGAGGTCACACTGCTCTTCACAGGCCCAAAAGACGATTTGGTACTCGGTGGGGACTTCAGCTCGACATAAGGGTCCACTGACCAACTCCCACGGAATTCACCTTGTGCGGCTCTCTCGATGATCATCGATCGCCTGCAACTTATTGACACCTGCACATGGCTCCATGGAACCCAACCAAGTTACACATTTTACACCACTCACTCATCAAGGCGCA
Source organism: Schistocerca americana (assembly GCF_021461395.2). Classification (NCBI taxonomy): domain Eukaryota; kingdom Metazoa; phylum Arthropoda; class Insecta; order Orthoptera; family Acrididae; genus Schistocerca; species Schistocerca americana. The sequence goes on from NC_060130.1 coordinate 664,447,412, forward strand.
TAGACCACATCTACCTGACCTGCCTGCTTGCTGATGGCACCCGCGATGTAGAAGTCTGGCCCATGGCTTTTTCAGACTATGAAGCATACATCTGCGACGTCACTCTCGTCCGACAGCGTGTGTGGCACAGTCGTGGTCTGTGGAAATTTAATGTCGCCCCACCTGACCTCCCCGGACTGTCGTCGTATGATCGAGGATGCATGGGTACGATTCTGGCGTCGTTGTGACGCCTATGACTCCACCTAATCATGGTGGCTCTCCTGTGCGAAGACGACCCTCCGTAAAACATTGATGAGCTATGGTAAGAAAGTCAAGGGTTGGCGTACTAATAACTTGCACTTTTATTATTCCATTCTTCGTGACTACGTGGCGATGCCTTTTTCGCCAGCCAGGCAGACGGTGGTACACCGAACAAAGGCGCAGATCTCCTTGATCATGCGCCATCACCTGGAAGGCACTGTAGTCTGATCTCGGACCTCTAATTGTGTACCTCAAGAACATCCGTCGATAAACCACCTCCTCCAGGAAAGACGACGACCATGTAGGGCTCCGATCCACGTCCTCACTGATGCGGAAGGCCACCGGCATGAGAACCTACAAACCATCGGCCATGCTGTCCACAATCACTTCGCCGAAATGTATGCAGCTGTATCGCATCCTGTGGAACTGATCACAGAGGTCGCACGACTTACTATGAGCACTCTCCCGATGGAGGTAGCTCATGAACTCCAAGAAGATGTGACCACAGATGAAGTACTCGATGCTGTCACGGCAGGATCTGATAACAGATCACCAGGGCCCGATTATATCCCCATCGAATTTTACAAAAGCTTTAACTCTGTTGGCTTGCACATGGACGGCCATCGCACAAGAGCTGATGTCTCCGATGATAGTGTTCCCTAACACCTTTCTCGAGGGCATCATTATACCCATTCACAACCCGTACAGGCGATCGAGCGTCCATGATTATCGATCAATCACGTTGCTCAACAGCGATATGAAAATGTTTATATGGCTGCTGGCATCGCAACTCAGGAAGGTTGCACGTTACGTCACCTCCAGCAACCAGACTTGCCTAGGAGGCGACAACAGTATCCCTATGGCCCTTTGCCGTTACCGAGACATGATAGCATTTGCTTGTCACCAACGTCTCCGTGATGCCTTGAAAGCATCGGGCAACTCCTTCAACGAGTCCAAATCCAAGGTCTTACTCATTGGTGAGGGCCTACCGCAGAGAAGCGTCGCCCTCCTTAGCGTCGCCGCCATGGTTCGATGTCTTGGCATTGAATTCATAGCCGATCTCCGTCGCTCAGCGGCTATTAACGGTAGGCGTTTGCCACAGACCATCAGATCTTGCAGATCACCGTCTACGAGCCCTCGGCGTTATCCAAGGCGCCCAATGTGTAAACATCTATCATGCCTCTCGTATACCACTTGACGCTCAGGTACTACCGGTCCCAACTCTTCTGGCCCGACATCTGTTGATAGCGTTGGGCTCCTTCGTTAGCTCAGGTATGTTATTCAAAGTGCAGTATGACTCCCTTGCACTCCCACGGGTGTGTGGTGAGGTGGGACTAATACACGGGCCGACCAGAGTCACGGCACTGTACATAATCTCCCAACTCACTCTCTGGCATCGTTGCCCGCAAAGCCTCGCTGGACTCCTATTCCAAGAGTTCGCGCCGGTCTCTTTGTCCGCCCCAGTTTTGGTATCGACCATCCCATCCCCCTTTTATCATATATGGCTATTTTTCGTGGACTTCATTATGTCTACCGGCCTTTACCACTTTCACATTTGTTTCAGACGAAAACAGTTTACCAAGTGTTACAACAATGCCACTCGCCCAACCCCATCGAAATTAAGTATCCCCAGTATGTGTGGCATCACATATGGAAAGCGGTTCACGCATGATTTCTCGAATCCGACGTCCAATCGGCGTGGTATATCACAGTGAATGGCAAACAAGTTAACCGACATCGACTGCATCGCAGCCATCTAGCCGACTCGCCGCTCTGCACCCTCTGTGGAGTGGTCGACACAGACGACCACCAGTTCCACTGTGGTTCAGCGTCCGATGTCTGGACACTTGCGCGTCGTATTTTGGCGTTTCTTACACGCCAGACAACCGCTCAGATCGAAATCCACACACTTTTATTCCCGGAGGGGACTTTTTACCCCACCACCAAAACTCATTCTGTGAACTGGATCTGTGGCCACGCGCTCCGTTATCCTTTTAATTCTGGCCATACGTCACTTCTAGGATATTGGAATTACCTCAACGAAGGACACTGCTTCCTAACATGCAACCCACACTATCAGCAATTCTTCTCCAATTTCTTATGGGGCACCTTTAATCATCCGCCTTGCAGCTGGAACGTCCAAGCCATGAGAAGCAGAAAACTGATTTGAACCTACCCGAACCGAACAGAACCGATAGCGAAATCCACGCCCACTCAACGAGAAGACACGCTTGAACGTGCTGGCCGACGCAGGACCCGTTACTCAAGGTACTCATACACTACTGGCCATTAAAATTGCTACACCGCGAAGATGACGTGCTACAGACGCGAAATTTAACCGACTGGAAGAAGATGCTGTGAGATGCAAATGATTAGCTTTTCAGAGCATTCACACAAGGTTGGCGCCGGTGGCGACACCTACAACGTGCTGACATGAGGAAAGTTTCCAACCGATTTCTCATACACAAACAGCAGTTGACCGGCGTTGCCTGGTGAAACGTTGTTGTGATGCCTCGTGTAAGGAGGAGAAATGCGTACCATCACGTTTCCAACTTTGATAAAGGTCGGATTGTAGCCTATCGCGATTGCGGTTTATCGTATCGCGACATTGCTGCTCTCGTTGGTCGAGATCCAATGACTGTTAGCAGAATATGGAATCGGTGGGTTCAGGAGGGTAATACGGAACGCCGTGCTGAATCCCAACGGCCTCGTATCGCTATCAGTCGAGATGACAGGCATCTTATCCGCATGGCTGTAACGGATCGTGCAGCCACGCCTCGATCCCTGAGTCAACAGATGGGGACGTTTGCAAGACAACAACCATCTGCACGAACAGTTCGGCGACGTTTGCAGCAGCATGGACTATCAGCTCGTAGACCATGGCTGCGGTTACCCTTGGCGCTGCATCACAGACAGGGGCACCTGCGATGGTGTACTCAACGACGACCTGGGTGCACGAATGGCAAAACGTCATTTTTTCGGATGAATCCAGGTTCTGTTTACAGCATCATGATGGTCGCATCCGTGTTTGGCGACATCGCGGTGAACGCACGTTGGAAGCGTGTATTCGTCACCGTATCACCCGGCGTGTTGGTATGGGGTGCCATTGGTTACACGTCTCGGTCACCTCTTGTTCGCATTGACGGCACTTTGAACAGTGGACGCTACATTTCAGATGTGTTACGACCCGTGGATCTACCCTTCATTCGATCCCTGCGAAACCATACATTTCAGCAGGATAATGCACGACCGCATGTTGCAGGTCCTGTACGGGCCTTTCTGGATACAGAAAATGTTCGACTGCTGCCCTGGCCAGCACATTCTCCAGATCTCTCACCAATTGATAACGTGTGTCAATGGTGGCCGAGCAACTGGCTCGTCACAATACGCCAGTCACTGCTCTTGATGATCTGTGGTATCGTGCTGAAGCTGCATGGGCAGCTGTACCTGTACACGCCATCCAAGCTCTGTTTGACCCAATGCCCAGGCGTATCAAGGCCGTTATTACGGCCAGAGGTGGTTGTTCTGGGTACTAATTTCTCAGGATCCATGCACCCAAATTGCGTGAATGTAATCACATGTCAGTTCTAGTAAAATATATTTGTCCAATGAATACCCGTTTATCATCTGCATTTCTTCTTGGTGTTGCAATTTTAATGGCCAGGGCATAAAAACAGATACACTCAAAAAATAAATAAAAGTAAAAAATAAATAAAAATTAAAAGAAGAAGCAAAAATTCTAATTTTGTAATTTTCACTTCTCCCCTGTGGTTTCCTTTCCTTTATCCTCATATCTTTCCTTTACCCCCATAGCTCTAGGTTAGTATTAGATAGGGGCCAACACCTAAAGTCCTGATTCGTTTTTTTTGTTTTCTTTTTGTTTTTTTTATTTAGGGCAACAATGGCTGTGGCAATTTTCCTTCCTTATTTTTGAATCCCTTTTATACTCCCCAGGAGTAAAAAGAGTGCTTAGCGTTCGAGCTTCGTGAGACGAACGTATAGCATTCGAGTCCTGCTGAAACTTAAGTTTTAATCTATATTTTTTTCATCACTGGTTATATTATTTAATTTGTGAGACATCTGAGACATAATGTAATTTAGAAAAACGTGTATTTGCATGACGTTTTAGTGAATTTCATATTATTTGAATACTTACTATTTTTAATGAAATTTAACTATTAGAACAGACACATTTAAAACTATCGACAATTAAATGAAGAAACGCATAAAGTTTTCCTGAAAATGTGTGAGTGTTGTGATTTGAGAAATCTCTTATACATGCAGTTTGGTAAGTCACCCGGAACTACTTTGCACCTCGACGCTTCGAGCTGCAGACACAGGGGCAGGCCCTGTTTGTCAGTTAACCTGCGTAGCTGTAAGACGTTGCTAATGTAGCAAGAAGGAATATTGTAGGCGCAAATTTTTTGAATATCACAGAATTTATACTTTGAGTACAAAAACGAAGGTTTCAGTGGGAGTCGAACCGTCGTCTCATACATGTTCGTCTTACGAAGCTCGAAAGCTAACCACTTGTCCACCTTGAACTCTAAACGTTCGGCACCTACGCACAGATCCATCAGTTACATAATAGACACGTAAAACTGCTCTTGCCATTTTTGCGGAATTGCCAGCATAGTGCACCTTACTACTTGCACATTATGTTGTTCTAATGGTGTACTCAATGTGTACAAAGTTTGAAGTAAGTCCGTGATCCCAACGTCGTTGCCTCCCCCGCTCAGACTCATCATATTCACGGAACTACAGTGGTTCAAATGGCTCTAAGCACTATGGGACTAAACATATGAAGTCATCAATCCCCTAGACTTAGAACTACTTAAACTTAACTAACCTAAGGACATCATACACATCCATGCCCGAGGCAGGATTCGAACCTGCGACCGTAGCAGCAGCGCGGTTCCGGACTGAAGCGCCTAGAACCGCTCGGGTACAGAGGCCGGTTAACTACAGTGGGAATGAAGCAAGCAAGCCGGTACAATGGTACAATACTGACTTATCAGCGGCGCCTTGTTCTAGTGCAGGGGTTCCCAACAAAATTTTCTCGAGGACCCCCCTCATCGAGCATGATTGGTACCTTGTCATATCACAGTATCAAGTACCTGAAAAAGCCAAATTAAGAGTCTTTTAATACGTTTTCTATTTTTGGTACTTAGAAAAAAACATTGACATATTCATTAGTGAAAAAATATTGAGTTTAAAACTGCTCATGCAGGAAGCGGCCAAAACAAAATCTGTTATCATACGAAATATATTTAATATATTTTTTATTCTAGTAGCATCTTACGGACCCCTCTGGCATAGTTCGCGGACCATCTGTTGGGAACCACTGTTCCAGTGTAAGCAAACCTCAACATTGGATTCATACACCCTCCGTCTCTGATATCTACCGCAAACAAAGACGATTTTCTTTTGTGAAATAGCGACTTTCTACTCATTATTTATCCCAATACGTTAAAACTAATGGTTTTTAATAACTGTCCAGGCATCCTTCTTATATATCCTGAAGCTACTCCTAATCCAGTGTTTTAATCAGTTTGTCATATCCTTAATTATGGCCCAGCGTCCTTCTTCGTCAGCGTAAACTCACACTTCCTAAAAACCGGTATTATTACACCAGCAGTGGTTCCCCTCTTCGCTGCAACAGCCACTGTTTCTTTCTTGTCTAATTCTCTTTCTTCCCTAGCTGAAGCTTTAACGTAGTAGTTCGCCCTTGATTTCCCAAGGTCTCTTACATTGCGAAGACTTGGATTAGTCACAGACTGGGGGATAATTTCCAGAAGGTTCAAGTCTGAACACACTCCGCTGCAGAGTGAAAATTCATTCTGAAAATAAACCTCAGGCTGTGGCTAAGCCACGTCTCCGCAATTTCCTGCCAGGAAGCAACTCATTAATGTGTTTGTTAATTTAAAGTTGGAAGTAGAGTAGCTGGAAGCAACTTGAGTTAATGATTTTGTTGCTTCGTGCTGTTACACTTGCTCGTAGACAAATTACCAACGGACTGCAGAAGCTCGATGTGTACGTTGCACGTCCAGTCAGCATAGCTGTATTTAGAAGGAATGATTGTCATTTAGCGTTCCGCCAAAGACGAGACAAGAGAGACACAAAATTAGTAAAGATTGAATACATTCCAGGATTGGACAACACTGGATCAGGTAAATGATCCAGTTTTTTTTCGATGGAACTATCGCGGCGTTTGCATAGTGATTTAGGGAAACTAGGGAAAAATTAAATCTAGATGTCGGAGGCAGGATTTGACTGTAGTCCAGTAGCTTAACCCCAGCATCGTCCTGCTCGGATAATATAATTAGAAATGGAAAGTTTTTGCTCAGTCTGGAATCTTGGAGAATTTGATTGTGGTCTTCATTACGCCATGTACTTTTGATTACTGTTAATTACATAAATATATTACCGGGAGGCAAAATAAACGTATCGTGGAGTAAATATACGGACCACGCCTCACCAGACAACATTTTTGCGCTGCGGCCCAATGTTGGCCTACGTTCCAGCGAGATTGCGCAGCTGCCACTGAAAGTGGAAGTACTTTGCATCTGACTTTTCCTTTTAAAGCCGAAACGTAACGAGGACCGCTAAGATTGAGATGTGAGTCATCTTGCAGGTTTGCAGCTTGTCTTGAAATAGGTGGAGGGCCTGGTTCGACCCGCCGTGCGGCGCGACGCTGTACATCACTGTCTGCGTGCGGCCAGCCGCTGCTGCCAGAACATTCACCTCGCCGGCGCCCGACGGGACGCAAAGCGAATTGGGGCACCAGTAACGGTGCATGCACTCTGCACAGCAAAGCTAGCTACCTCTCTCTCTCTCTCTCTCTCTCTCTCTCTCTCTCTCTCTCTCTCTCTGTGTGTGTGTGTGTGTGTGTGTGTGTGTGTGTGTGTGTGTGTTTCTTCTCTCAGCGACGGGCAGTGCGCATGAACCTACGTCGCCGTGGCTACAACCTCGTCTGGTGTTTATTTGCTGCCCTCGAACGTTGCCAACTGTCAGGTTCCTCGCCTCCCTTTTAAGATCTGTGTTAAGCTGAAGTGCAGCCTTTATTGTGAGATCAGTAGATCTGTTTGCAAAACTTTAATCATCCAATTCCTAGCCCTACGTGAAGGGCTGAATCACCCCGTTTCAAGTTCCACCGTCTAAGTGAGATCTGACAGTCTCTGAGGGTCTCAGCTAGGAAGTTAACAAACACAGTTACTTTCGTTCGGGCTTATTTGTATAATCCATACTTCAGCGTTCAGATGTTCCTGTACTTTCCTAGCGATCAAATTAAAGTTGCAACTGCTGTTAAATGAACGCTGATTAAATTCCCCGTCTAGCCATCTACATTTACATCCGGCTTACCTAAATTTCTTAAGTCAATTGCCGAACTGGTTCGTTTGAAAACGTTGCAGCCGATACCTTTCCCCATCCGTAGCTTGTGCTGTGTCTGTAACGTTCATGGGGCCTACGGAACGTTAAACTCTTGTCGTTTTTCGTTTCTTTTATACCCCAAAAGCCACCCTCGTGTATTGTGGAGAATATTCCTGCTACCATTTTTATCCCCCCCTCTCCCCCCACCCCTCCCCTGTTGAAAAATGGTTCAAATGGCTCTGAGCACTATGGGACTCAACTGCTGTGGTCATTAGTCCCCTAGAACTTAGAACTACTTACACCTAACTAACCTAAGGACATCACACACACCCATGCCCGAGGCAGGATTCGAACCTGCGACCGTAGCAGCAGCGCGGCTCCGGACGGGAGCGCCTAGGACCGCACGGCCACCGCGGCCGGCCCTCCCCTGTTCCTTCCTGTCGTGCGCTCACAAAACCCTATCATTGTTTCCCTGTTCTATTTGCGAATGATGCGTGGGAAGCGTTATTATGAGTCAAATTTTTCTCAGATTCCTGTTGTCATAATTTCCCGTGATGTTAATAGGACGACATAATATCTGGCCTGATTCTTCTTGAAACATGCAATCCTGTAGAATCTGCCACTAAAGTTTGATGAGCATCTGACAAAACCCTTACGGAACGCGCCTGTCTTATTAGGTTCTTTAGCATCACCTCTAGTAGTCCTACCTGGTAAGGTTCCCACACTGACGAGCGATACTCAATAATCGGTCGAACGAGTGTGTTGTAACCCACTTCTTCCTTGGATGGGTTAAACTTAAGATTCTTTCATCAGCTTTTCCTACAACTACTTGCCTATGGTAGTTTCACTTTAAAAGTCGCTCTGCACGTTTACACATTTGTATTCTATGGTAGTTACTGTTTTGATTGAGTTTTCGCCAATAGCGCAATTGAACAGTAATGGGTCGCTTCGCCTGTTTATGCGAAATGCGTTACATTTATTTACGTAAAGGGGTAACAGTACCAATTTTCGATTCCCTGTATATCTTACTCCATATTGCCACTGTCCTAGGGCGTTGCGAGCTTTTACTAGACAACAGCATCGTCCACAAACATCATCACGGATATTCGGACCGTAATCATTTAAATATATATTCTTAGCAGTAACGATCCTATAACGTACCCATAAAGTAATCTCAAAGTTACGTTTACATCTTTTCATTTCGTTCCTTCAAGAATGGCGTGTCGAGTTCTATCTGCTGGGAATTTCTGGATCCAGTCAGAAAGTTGGCCCGAAATTTCGTAAATTCGAATTTCGTTCACTCAAAAACAGTGTAGGATTGTAACATTGCCTTCCGGAAGTCAAGATACAGGGCGTCAACCTATGTGCCGTTAATCTTACCGACCAACTGGGCGAGGTTAATGGCTCTGAGCACTATGGGACTTAACTTCTGAGGTCATCAGTACGCTAGAACTTAGAACTACCTAAACGTAACCAACCTAAGAACACCACATACATCCATGCCCGAGGCAGGATTCGAACCTGCGACCGTAGCGGTCCTGAGGTTCCAGACTGTAGCGCCTAGAACCGCGCGGCCACCCCGGCCGGCAGGTTTTCGGAATCCGTGTTGATGCCTACAGAAGAGGTCTTAGTGTTCCAAACTGGAGCATAAAACTTATTCATGATTCTACAGCAGATTGGCATCACTGATGTAAGTTAATTATTAAGTCCGTTTATCCGATGACCCTTCTGAGAAACGGGATTCAGCTGTGCTTTTTCCAATCGCTTGGAACCTTGGTTGCTCCAGAAACATACAGTAACTGCTGCTGTAAGGCGAGCAGGTTTATATGATCTATTTAGAATGATGTCTCACCATGTCTGTAGGCTTTACCTTCGTTGCACTATTTTAGTTTATTTTATACGCCACAATCGCTTATGCCAGTAACTGCCCTTTCGGCATTCTGGTGCTTATTACAAGGTGGAATCGCTATACGATCTTTCGCAGTGAAACAGTTGCTGAAGACAAAATTGATTATTTCAGCCTTCTATCATCTTTCGTTTCATTGCCACTATAATCACTGACCGACTGCAATAGCTAGCATAGACCCATTTACTGACTACATAAGACCAAACTTTTAGGAATATTTCGTCAGATCGGTAGCCTAAATGCCAGATGGGAACAATGTAAAGATGGCTGCCCCACTAATAACTTGCACCAGGTGCGAACAGTGATCTAATATTTGACTCGTGCATATTGAAAGTGTAAAATATATTTAAATTCATCGCAAATAAAGGTCCAGAATAGCGGTGCATGGTTGTCATAGAAATAAGTCTATGAATGGAACCGAAAATTCGCGAATACTTTGACATCCAACGACTGTGTTTCTCGTCCTTTGTCCCTCCATTGTGGTACCAGAAGAGACTGCAGTTATTGAGGCCATCTTGATGGAACTAACACTGTCATACTGGCCCCCCTGGGGGGTCCACAACTCTTTTGTGGACACGTGCGTAGCGAGCACGGGACCCCGAGCTAATGTGGCCCTCCTTCCTTTCCGGGCTGCATACCTTCCCTTTCCGCATCCTTCCCTGTCCTCCATCTTCGCCCCCCCCCCCCTCACCTCTGGCTCTTTCCTTCCCTTTCTCCCCCTCTGGGAGTATGGTTTGTGCCTACGTCCGGAGACGGACGCTCGAAACTGTTACAAATTCCTTGCTTTCTACACTTGCAAGTTTCGTCCTTCCTCTGTCCTTCTCTTTTCCTTCCCTCTTCTCTTTGCCCTTTTCTCCGCTGCGGCGTTTGCGACCCCTCTTCTTTCCTTTCCCTTTCTCTTTTTTTTTCCTCCCTGTGCGTGTCTGAAGGCCGACCCACGCATTTCCATGCGTAGCCGGTGACGGGGTAACGCGTAATTCCCCGCCCTGGGTAGACATGTAGGACACGTACGTACCCCCTGGTAATGGCCAGGCCCAGGTAGGGGTGATTACCCGAGCTGATACCTTCCGAAAGTGCCGATTCGTCCCTCCGTCCGTTTGTCGGGAGGTGTGACCTGAGGTGTGAACAATCACCTAAGGCGGGAGTGCTCTCAGAGAGGGCCCCCACAAGGGAGGAGCGCGCCATCGGAAACGCCGGTAATCATGGGGGATTCTTCCGCAATGGTTTCCTCACCTTCCACTATGTCTGCTCACAAGCGTAAGTTCACTGAGTCTCAGCCACAGACAGTTCTTCCATCGTTGCCACAGTTCCTTGTTGTTTCTCGGTCTGACGAAGGTCACGACTTCTCCACGGTCAACCCTTTCATTATTCCGAAAGGTGTCGACGCAATTGCAGGTCCTGTAAAGTCTTGTTCCAGATTACGGAATGGCACCCTGTTGTTAGAAACAGTCAGTGCCCTCCAGGCACAAAAATTGCTGCGTACTTCTCTGCTCCACATCTTCCCTGTCCGGGTTGAAGCGCACCGCACTTTAAATTCCTCGCGTGGAGTCGTTTATACACGCTCCCTCGATGGATTGTCTGACGAGGAAATTCAGCACTACCTGTCTGACCAGGGCATAACGGCTGTTCATAGAGTTATGAAAGGGGTGGACACGAACATCATTCCAACCCGCACTGTCTTCTTGACATTTGACAAAGTTCAACTCCCATCGAAAATCAAAGCAGGCTATGAGATAATTTCCGTTCGCCCTTACGTCCCAAACCCTACGTGTTGCTATCGGTGTCAGCGGTTCAATCACACCAGCCAGTCCTGTTCCAATCCGGCCAAATGTGTTACATGTGGCTAGGATGCCCATGAGGGTGCTTGTCCACCTCCATCCCCTCGCTGCATCAACTGTATGGGTGACCACGCTGCTTCCTCTCGAGATTGCCCCGTTTTTAAGGACGAAAAGCTCATCCAGGAAATAAGAGTGAAGGAAAAGGTGTCGACCTTTACTGCTCGAAAATTATTCGCCAGTCGACAGCCCACCGTGCCTCAGACAGGAAAATACAGCACTGTCCTTGCTTCTCCTCGGCCAACAAAGGAGGCGGCAACGCAGACTTGCGACCTCACCTTTAGTGCCACGGTCGTCAGATCGGCCAGCGCAAAGATCGCCCATTCGACCTCGCCACTTTCGCCTGCCCACTCTATGGCTCACCCTTCGTCGGGTTCTGCTAAATCTCGAGCCCAAAAGTCAGACACCAAGACTTCGAAAAAAGAGCATACTCGTGAAGAGTTTTTACGTACCGCAACTTCCCAACCATCGGTTCCTCCTTCCTCTAAACATCATACTTCCAAGAAGGCTACAAAGAAACCCAGTTCCTCTCCTTCTCCGCCAAGGCGTGTCCCATCTACAGCACCACCTGGCGGAAATCGCCCTCGGCCGTCTTCTGTGTCGCCAAGGCGCACTGCTGATGGCCGATCAACCGGCCGATCGCTGGTGGCAGGAGCTGCTCCTGACCAACCTATGGATCAGGATCTTCTGCCTTCGGCTGAATGCCATTGCATGCTGTCGGTCGCAAGCTCTGAGCAGTCCTTGAGTTGACAGCACCCTTGGTCACATTCCTCCATTTTCTGTTCACCCTATGTCCATTATCCACTGGAATATCCGCGGTATTCGAGCCAATCGGGATGAATTGTCGATCCTCTTACGATCCTACTCGCCGGTCATCTTCTGTCTTCAGGAAACAAAGCTGCGTCCCCATGACCGCTTTGTTCTCCCTCATTTTCAGTCGGTCCGATATGATCTCCCCACTGTTGAAGGCACTCCAGCACATGGAGGACTCCTGATTCTTCTCCATGAAACTCTCCATTATTACCCAATCCATTTAAACACTTCCTTCCAAGCTGTCGCCGTCCGTCTTTCCCTTTCCGGATACACGTTCTCTCTTTGTACTGTATACATTCCATCGTCCACACCAATGGCAGGAGCTGATCTCCTTCATCTTCTTGGTCAGCTTCCACCCCCCTATTTGCTGGTTGGGGTTTTCAATGCCCACCACCCGCTTTGGGGATCTCCACATCCTTGTCCACGTGGCTCACTATTGCTCGACGTCTTCCACCAAGCGGATCTAGTTTGCCTCAACACTGGGGTCCCTACATTTTTGTCTGCCTCCACGACAAATTTATCTCATTTGGACCTTGCGGTCGGTACTGTTCCGCTAGCTCGGCGCTTCGAATGGTTCGCCCTTGATGATACACACTCGAGTGACCACTTTCCATGTGTCATTAGACTGCAGCCTCAACTGCCATACATGCGCCCGCGACGCTGGAAGTTTGCCCAATCTGATTGGACACTTTTTTCGTCTCTAGCGACATTCGATGACCGTCGCTTTTCCAGCGTCGACGATGAGGTCACACATATTACCGACGTTATTCTTACAGCTGCGGAACATTCAATACCACGCACCTCCGAATTGCCCCGGCACCCCCCAGTTCCTTGGTGGAACGAGGCATGCCGTGATGCAATACGTGAGCGGCGACGTGCTCTCCGCGTTTTCCGCCACCATCCTACTTTGGCCAACTGTATCCGTTATAAGCAGTTCCGTGCGCGATGCCGTCGTGTCATCCGTGATAGCAAGAAGGCAAGCTGAAAATTCTTTATTAGCTCATTTAACACCTTCACTCCCTCCTCGGAAGTTTGGAGTCGGCTTCGACGGTTCTCAGGCGCACCTAGTTTCTCCCCGGTCTCTGGGCTCACTGTCGCGCATGATACATTAGTGGACCCCGTCGCAATTTCTAACTCGTTGAGTCAGCACTTTGCTGAGATTTCGAGCTCTTCAAATTACCCGCCAGCGTTTCTCCCGAAGAAACGTGCAGCGGAAGTGCGACCTCTTGCTTTCTGCTCTCAAAATCGCGAAAGCTACAATACTGTTTTCTCCATGCGGGAACTCCAACATGCACTCTCTTCTTCTCGCTCCTCCGCCCCAGGACCGGATGGTATCCACGTCCAAATGTTGCTGCATTTATCAACCTGCGTTACCTCCTTCGCCTTTATAATCGAATTTGGACCGACAGTACTTTTCCCAGACCATGGCGGGAAGCTATCGTCGTTCCTGTTCCGAAACCTGGAAAGGACAAACATCTCCCCTCTAGCTATCGCCCCATTTCTCTCACGAGTAGTGTCTGTAAGGTTTTGGAGCGTATGGTGAATTACCGTTTAGCGTGGTGGCTGGAATCCCGCAGTCTTTTAGCACCTGCCCAATGCGGATTCCGAAAGCATCGTTCTGCAGTTGACCATCTTGTTGCTCTCTCCACTTATATCATGAACAATTTTCTCCGGAAACGCCAAACAGTAGCAATATTTTTTGATCTGGAGAGAGCATACGATACCTGTTGGAGGACAGGCATCCTCCGCACACTGTTCTCGTGGGGCTTACGAGGTCGGCTACCCCTTTTTCTTCGCGAATTTATGGCAGAGCGCACATTTAGGGTGCGGGTGAACACTACTCTCTCCCGTACTTTCTCCCAAGAAAACGGGGTACCCCAGGGCTCCGTGCTGAGTGTTGTACTGTTTGCCATTGCCATCAATCCAATTATGGATTGTCTCCTTCCTGATGTTTCGGGCTCCCTCTTTGTGGACGATTTTGCGATCTACTACAGCTCTCAACGGACCAGCCTTCTTGAACGACGTCTTCAAGGATGTCTCGATCGCCTCCACTCTTGGAGCATCGAAACCGGCTTCCGTTTCTCTCCGAGTAAGACCGTTTGTGTTAATTTTTGGCGACGTAAGGAGTTTCTTCCGCCCTCCTTACATCTAGATCCTGTCAACCTTCCGTTTTCAGACGTCGCTAAATTCTTGGGTCTTATGTTTGACAGAAAACTGTGCTGGTCCTCCCACGTTTCCTATCTTTCGGCTCGCTGTCTGCGATCCCTTAACACCCTCCGTGTCCTGAATGGTACCTCCTGGGGAGCGGACCGAGTGGTCCTTCTCCGCCTCTATCGCGCCTTAGTGCGCTCGAAATTGGACTATGGAAGCATAGTCGACTCCTCTGCTCGGCCGTCTATTCTTCGGCGTCTCGACTCTATCCACCACCGTGGATTACGTTTAGTGTCTGGAGCTTTTTGCACTAGCCCTGTGGAAAGCCTTTATGCTGAGACTGCTGAACCTCCGCTGTCCAATCGGCGAGCAGTCCTTCTGAGTCGTTATGCTAGCCATCTGTCTTCCATGCCTGCTAATCCAGCCCATGACTTTTTTTCGACGCCTCCTTTGATGTAGGGTATGCAGGCCGCCCCTCCTCCCTACTACCACCGGGAGTCCGCTTCCGTCAACTGCTCCATTCTCTTTCCTTCCGCTTTCCTAAAACCTTCTTGACAACTTGGGGTACAGCACCGCCTTGGCTCCGTCCCCGGATCTGCCTGCTCCGTGACCTTTGTCGATTTCCCAAGGATGGTACCCCTTCACTTGTTTATCGTCGGGCATTTGCTGCTCTATGTGCACAAATGACGGACATCACATTTATTTACACCGACGGCTCGAAAACATCGTTAGGTGTAGGGAGTGCCTATATTGTTGGCGACACCCCAAATCACTTTCGGCTTCCCGACCAGTGTTCGGTTTATACTGCGGAGCTTTACGCTGTTCTCCAGGCTGTCCACTACATCCGCCGCCATCAGCGGATACAGTACGTTATCTGCTCAGATTCTCTCAGCTCTCTCCTCAGTCTCCAAGCTCCTTATCCTGTGCACCCTCTGGTCCACCGGATTCAGGACTGTCTGCGCTTGCTCCACCTGGGGGGCGTCTCGGTGGCGTTCCTCTGGCTCCCGGAACACGTTGGTATCTGTGGAAATGAGGCGGCCGATATTGCAACCAAGGCTGCAGTCTCTCTTCTTCGCCCAGCTATTCAATCGATTCCCTTCGCCGATCTACGGAGCGTTTTATGTCGTCGTGTTGTTCATTTATGGCACGCGCATTGGTCGACACTTCCCCATAATAAATTGCGGGACGTGAAAGCTCTTCCTTGTGCTTGGACCTCTTCCTCCCGAACGCGTCGTCGGGAGGAGGTAATTTTAACTCGACTCCGGATAGGGCACTGTCTTTTTAGCCATCGACATCTTTTAAGCGGCGATCTTCCCCCACTATGTCCCCACTGCTCTCAGCTGTGGACGGTAAGACACCTTTTAATTGAGTGCCCCTATTTTAATCCGTTACGCTCCCGTCTACAGCTATCGCCTGATATATCGTCGATTTTAGCAGATGACACGCACTCAGCCGACTGCGTTCTCCAGTTTATTAGTGCCAGTGAAATGACGTCAGTCATTTGAAGCTTTTTTTTGGGGACAACCAACCCCTTTCTGTAGTGGATTTTTAAGCCTTCCTTCTGCTTTTAGTTTCTCCAATTTTATGACTTTCGTTCCCATTGCTGCTGGTTTTCAATTTCGGTTTTTTACTGTTTCCTAAGTCACGGACCGGGCACTAATGACCATAGCAGTTTTGCGCCCTAAAACCAAAACAAAACAAAAAAAAACCTGTCATACCGGCGCGACATCCTACTCAGTAGGTATGCGTGTCGGCTTTCTTTCATGCCAGGCCACCCAACCTTTGTCCCTTTTTTTGATGACATTCTTGACCGCCAATACGATGTACGTTTCTTCTCTGCGGCCTCCCGGCATCCGCATTCGTCACCTGCTTCAGAAGCCGCAGTTCACACTTCCTGCTACTTTCCGAATGGGTGAGAGGCCTTCACCACCTTGGCTTCAGGCACAGGTTTGTGTTCGTTTTGACCCCAGCTCGTTCCCGAAGGTTTCAACTCCCGAGCTGACCTATCGCTGCAAATTTCTCGAACTTCGCTCACGACTTGCCGATAGCTTATTCTTGTACACTGATGGTTCCAAGTCCGCCCACTGTGCTTTTGTCGTCGGGGATGATAAGTATCAATACCGGCTTCTCTACCAGTGCACAATTTTTACCGCAGAGCTTTGTGCCCTCTATCAGGCTGTTCACTATGTCCGGAGGCGCCAGCTCACTCGCTGTGTGATCTGCTCTGACTCCCTCACGCCCTTCAGAATCTGGATGATCCAGATCCAGTCCACCCCATCGTTCGACCGATCCAGGACTGCCTCCATTTGTTCCCGGATGGGGGAGCCCAAGTGATGTTCATGTGGGTTCCTGGCCATGTTGGTATGCCTGAGAATGATGCTACTGATGCTGCAGCCAAGGCCGCAGTCCATCTCGGTCGGTCCGCCTTTTACTCTGTTCCCTCGCAAGATATTCGTAATTTTCTCTATCGGCGTATCACGTCACGTTGGCATGACCATTGGTGCTCCCTTCATGGGAACAAACTCAGAGAAGTCAAACCTCTCCCAACAGGCTGGTCGACTTGACAAAAGAGATTCGATTTCTACCTGGTGACTCCAGTGTCTTGTCGACGTCTTTTAGATTTTTAGATACTCTTCTGTAACGTCTTGACGTTTTAGATATGTTTATATGTTTTTCTTCCTTTCTGTATTCGGCCTCGAAACTGTTTTTTTTTTTTTTTTTTTTTTTCCCCTCGCGGTCCCACCATTCTATGGTTCTATACTGGGCGCTAATGACCTTAGATGTTCTGTGCCCTAAAATTCCCCCCCCCCCCCCAAAAAAAAAAAAATCTTGATGGATCCCGTGAAGTAACAACGGATGACACTACAGCAGCTGTATATTTTACTCATGTTTCAGCACACCTCAGTACACACGATATATACTCTTATTTTACAAACGATTTGAAAGATTGTAAAAAGTGACATATTGATGTGTGTGAAGAAATGTTTCGGTGCATTGAGCAAGTAGGTAACGCTCAAATCGTCACTGCAGACTACGTCTTGATCCTCTACCAATGGCAGAGGTGTAGAGAGCTAAAGCGGTATGGCGGAGCGCTTGACGCCGCTAAGGTCCATTGTCGTCCCTGCATCGTATTTTAAACACCTTAAAAGTATCATCAGCTTTAAAACGGATCAAAACTGTGCGAATTTTTCTAGGCTTTATGTTGCAACAAGACCACGTACGTACCCTATTAAACTTGATGTCTGAGTTTCTTAAGAGCCCCATCCTCGCCAAATCTTGCAACGAATAATTTCCATATGAGTGGGCCACTCAAAGGATCAATGGATCTATTATATCTGATTAATTAGCACACAATCTCAGTCGATTTCTTTGTTCTGCGATCATTCTAGCATTTAGTGAGCGCTGCTGGACTTCCGTTGAGCTCGAAGTGGATCGGAAAGGTGTGTGTGTGTGTGTGTGTGTGTGTGTGTGTGTGTGTGTAGTCCAAAATTTATAAAATTTTCTATCACATTTGCATAATGAAAAGTATTTGCTGCCTTTGATGTGTCACCTTCGTAACTCCTTCTGCTAAGAAGCTGATTATTGAATATATAACATGAAAAGCCTTCTCATACTGAAACTACGACGTCAGTAGTAATTGTACTCGTTATGATATTTTGCAATGTGAGTATTTACCAGGAAATCGACAGTATATTGTATTTGCTGCAACGTATCTTTTGCAATTCAAGCTCTCCCAGTCGCTGTCATGGAATGTAGTAGTAAATGAGTCATAAATGCGAGCAGGTCATGTTATTTTCACATGTTTTCTGTATCTGCTCTGATGTTCAAAATAATTTCCTTAAAACTGCATGAACTTTTTCTTATGATTCATCTTTGTGATAGTATGAGATATGGGCAAGTCGATCACATGCTGAATGTTGCACTGTAGCTATGTACACGATTTAACGATGTTTGTACCAGAATGTATAAGATGTGCTTCATACAGGAAGAAAAATCTGTTGATTGCACCATTTGTTGTCAACACAGTATTCGAAATATAGCTGATGGAAGAATGCTAAAGACGTAACTGCCTCAAGTCTCCTGTACATGAGCGAAATCCCAAATCTCATCATGGAGAAATAAATCGCCGGTATTTCTTCAATTGGGTCTGTATGTTTTTTGAAGCCCCGGTTAGTTAGTGTCGTGGTTGTTGCACAGTGAAGATTTTTGCTTAGTTTTATCATTTGATAAACATTAGTATTTTATTTTTCTGCAACAGCACAGTTTGTTTCCAAAGTTTTTCTTTTGCGTACTTTAGCTGAACAAATGTCAAAGAAGAGATTTGTTTTATTCACAGAGAGTAGCGGTGCGGGGAAGTATTTCCTAGCAGTATTGTTGCTATAAAATTATAAATTATGGAGTTTCTGTCACGGTAAAAGTCGCTGCCAGGTGAGCTGTAAATGTCAAAATAACTTATATAGCAGCTGTGAGTGTTTCTCTACATAATGGACATATTTTGTCGCAGCAATATTTGCTAGCGTACAGTCGGTAAATTCTGAAAGTGGAATATTTCTTAATGGTTGACTTCAAACTGCGTTACAGCCTCCATTACTGCTGGCGGATACGAATGCCGAAAATAAAATTATTACAACGTATATCATCATAATGTCTTCCACGGCAGTAAGCTCGCATTGGAAAACGCAGCTTGAGATACACGATATGGATTTTACACTCTTTCTTTCAGCGCACCCCTGACATTCTTCGAACTGCATTTTAGATAATGGTGTATTTGAAATACGGTCTTTTGGAAAAAATGTAACAGTGTTTATAGTGGCCATAAAGTAATCTGAAAATAGCATTAAAATGACACGAATGTGTCTGTATTCGTATGCGGAACAGAAGAGCGAAGATTTATTGGCCCTATAAATTTTTGCACGAGTCCGCAAGTTAGCATTCATCATCCATGTGGGCTTTCTTTCCCTCGGTGCCACGCTGTGTTTTATTTTCGCGGTCGGAGTCTCATCCATTTCGCTGTATTCTGAGGATCCGTATTAAAACCTCACACGTTCACTATTTCAGCCAACGTCGTCAAATGTTGACTGCCATCCACAGGGCAAAGTACTAGCTCCTTTCGTTTTTGTATTGATTCCTATTAGTTTTATTTTAGTGAAATCAGTTAACTAAAACTGTTGTTTTGTTAAGCTACGCTCGTGTGTACATAAATACTCAACATCCTGAGGATTAGTTTAAACGACACTGCGTTGAACTTGGAATGGCATCCTTGATCTAAGGACTGATTCACGCAACAGGGTTGTGCAAGAACTTTTGTGTACCAAATGATCCGACATTTTACGGAACAACTTCTACATTTCCACATACAAGAGCTTCACACACGCATATAAATACCTGTCTAAACATTTGTAGGAATGTGAAATGATTGCATAGACTCAGTCGAAGGTAATGCAGATGGCAGACTTGGATTAATTGGTAGGATACTAGGAAAATGCAACCAGTCTACAAAAGAGATTGCTTACAAGACACTCGTGCGACCCTACCTAGAATATTGCTAATGCGTGTGTGCGACCAAAACAAATAGGACTAGGGAATACTGAACGTATACAACGATCGGCAGCACGAATGTTCGGAGGTTTGTTTGACCCGTGTGTGAGCGTCGTGGGGATGCACAAGAACCTAAACTGATAGACGCCAACCGTCCCGCGGAAGCCTGCTTACAACGTTTCAAGAATCAGTATTAACCCTAGATTACTAAACCATTGTAAAATTTTGCAGTTGGTACCAATTCGCGGTTCCCCCGCAATCTGGTGTTGGCAGTATAGGGTGTAAAATAGTATATTTTGTGCTTTTTTGTGTGACATGCCACTGGAGACCTTATAATTGTAATTAACTGTGAATTATGACTTCCTTTGAGTGAAATACGAAGCAGTAAGATTTTCGATGGTTTAGTAACAATGTAACATTTTACCCCGTGTAGTGTTCCAGGGTTAACCGGGAAATCTAGGAATATACGAGTAGTAAAACTCCCCTGAGTATCGCTCCCGTTGAGACCGCGATGAGAAAATTAGACTAATTACAGCGCACACAGAGGCGCTTAAGCAATCACCCTTCCCGCGGTCCATACGCAGATGGAATCGAAAGCAGCCCTAGTGATACTGTGCGAAGTACCCTCTGCCACGAACTTTACAGTGGTTTGCATGGTACAGATTTTGAGGTAGTTGCGTTCGGTGCTTCGACTGTGGAAACTCACAAGCTCCCTGTAACTTCAACATGATAATGCACCACTCACATCGTTCCCAATCTGTCTCTGACTGATCTGGGCAACGCTTCGCTGACATGAAAGAGTTTGTGTGTTCTTGCAGGTCACTACCTCAAACTGCAACCAGTAGTTCATAATATACTATGGCCCCTGTTTTAATACTCCGAAACATTCTCTCTAAATAAAATGTGACCCATAAATGAATAACAACGTGATCTAACTTTTACCGTATATCTTTTAATGACCAGAAACTTTCTCATGGCGGAACAGAATAATGAAAGGGGGATTAAACATAAGCAAAAGAAAGATAACTTGAAACCTTAAACTTCTCAACAAATATCATCTACCTTCTCCCTATCTGTGTTGTCGAATCACTTCCTGTAGGAACAATCCGTACAGTGCAAATGGACATGCACAGTTGCACGATATCCTACAACTCCTAATAAACTGAAAATGAGCTCCAGTGGTAGCTAAATCTCGATCTCTTCTTCACTGCAGCCACGTGACTTGATGTTCTATTGTATCAGACGTTTACCTTATTAACTGAAAACTGCATTTAAAAATAATTTCTTTGCTGAAGGTAGATCCTTCTATTTCACCTTGAAGTACAATGAAACTGAATGTACTTCCTTCGCGAACGTGTTTCTGAAGTGAGCACGTGTAAGGATTTAATCAAAGATCAAATGGTTCAAATGGCTCTGAGCACTATGGGACTTAACTTCTCAGGTCATCAGTCCCCTAGAACTTAGAACTACTTAAACCTAACCAACCTAAGGACATCACATACATCCATGCCCGAGGCAGGATTCGAACCTGCGACCGTAGCGGCCGCGCGGTTCCAGACTGAAGCGCCTAGAACCGCTTGGCCACAACGGCCGGCAATCAAAGATCAGAGGAGTGGAAAATGACTATATAAAAGTCGCAAATTATGTGAATACTGAATAAGCGTGGGTATGTTATGCAGAAAGAGGCTAAAAATTCTCATCTCTTACATAAGTGTGTCCTTCAACGGACCACGTGACTTAACATGACCATACAGTTATCAAAGCAGAAAAATAATCCTCTATTCGTATCAGCTCTCTTAATGAGTGGAAAAGCAGTGGAATAAACTACTTACAGACTCAAATAAATGAATAGAAAATGGATACTGAATCCCACGTATTCTGTTAATTAGCCACGTGTTTGCTATCGTGCGACCCTCAACTGAAAGTACGCGACCGACTCCTGCGGCGGCCAGGAACCAACTCCCTCAAAATTCTCTTCCGCCCCGCGCTCAGGGATCGACTGCTTCGCTTTGCCAGAACTCGACTAATAGTCGGTAATAAAGCTTTCGCCAATCATGGCCTTACAATAAATTCGTCGAGAGTCCCACTACCGTACTCCGTCAACCTAGGCGTCAATACCGTACCGTCCCGCCAATCCCCGTCGGTACGTGCAAACGTGTGCTGATGTAATAGTTGTGCTGATATAATAGATCAGCAGCCCATCACAGCCTCCGCCAGGACTTTGCGCGAGAAGCTGTCTGGCGATGGGAGTCAACAGAATATAATAATTGGGGTGCTACGTGTCGCGTCGTGTCTTTCTGTCGGCTACCCCCTGGAGCTCGGTGGCTATTTCTCCGAAAAGTCCCAAACAACAATACAGCCGTGGCCCTCAGCTGGCGCGGTCCTGCCCAAAATATTCGGCTTTCGTGAGAAAACTGCCCCAGTCATTGTAAAAATGGCTCTGACCTCTGAGACCCGACGCCAAAAGAAGAGCCGCCAGCCATGGGTGGGTCGGGACTTTGTCCGCAATTCCCAGTGACCGAATGTTACCCACTCCTTCTGACCATTTACTGCTATTGTGAGCGGTTGGCCTCCTCACAGCCCAAAAGTGCCCATTCGTCTCCAGTGTGAAATGAATAGAATTACGATAGGCATGCATCCTATTCCCGATCATGCACATACCGCTATGTAGCATCCAGTTACCTACTTCCCATGACAGTGAAATATGGTAGCGACATGGCTTTAATTTGCGTGTATGCAAATTTAGATTTTAAAAATGCAAGCTAGGCTGGTTTGATGGCTCTTCATAAGTGCATGAAGAGGCCAGAGGGCCTGGCGTCTTGCAATTCTAACCAAGTTGTTAAACCGAACAGAGAAACTAATTACAGAGTGTCTCGTGTACATAAATCATAAAAACCATGTAACGTATAACTACGCAAAGGTCATGCAAGGAAGCAACAATCTCACTATGTTCTTGGACGACGTCTCTTCAATGTGCCCGTTTCAAAATCACAAGACAAGGGTGTATACCAAATGATTAAACACATCCCAGCAGGGAAACCACTGCATTTTCATGGCAGCAGGCAATGCAAAGAGTGTACCCTTTGTCCAACAACCATACGGGGTGTGGCTAACTCATTCTCCGCAACTAACTAAAAGATATTTGCTTGCTAGTCTCATAGTTTAAGTCGCGAGCTTAAGACACGCCTTTGCAGTTTACAAGCAAAAATGAAGCTACTACAGCAGACAGAAGAGTGGGTATATGTTCTTTGAGATATGCAAATGCTTATTCATATGCGTACGAGTACATAACATGTCTATAGGAGACGGGTTTCACTTACTGAGCTGTGTTAGGACGCCATCGACAGAGACGGCCGTACCATTGTCCAATCTCCGTGAGTTTTCGGGGGAAATTGAGCGGTTATGAATCAGCGTATCTCCTCAGAATTTGCAGTGTCTTGTTAATGGTAGCGTCTGGACTCTTACTGTCATCAGGCATGCTAAATTCTACATTAGTGAACATGTAGTGTTTGAGATTGACTGGTTACGACACAGACTTCTTCGATACATGACGCACTGAATAGACGATACAAAATAGATTATGTAGTATTTCACTCTTCGTGCTATATAAATGATTGTAGCACTTTCAAGACTGCCACCTTTAGTTTACTTTTCTTAAGAAGATTCCAGGGAAATGACCCGGTGATATATTCAACAGACTACAGAACAATATTATCCACAGTTCTTCTAGTTTCTCATTTGAGTCGGAAGTTTGGTGTCTTAATTTTGCTGTGGTAATGGGTCTAAGACAAGGATGTAGTTTTTCGCCTCTATTGTTCAATCTATACATCAAAGAAGCAATGACGGAAACAAAAGAAATGTTCAAGACTAGGATTAAAATTCAAAGTGAAAGGATAACAGTAATAAGATTCACTGACTGACATTGCTACCCTCAGTGAAAGGGAAGAAGAATTACAGATCTGTTGAATGGAATGAACAGTCTAATTAATGCAGAATATCGATTGAAAGTAAACCGAAGGAGGACGAAAGTGATGAGAAGTAACAGAAATGAGGGTTGCGGGAAACTTAACATCAGTATTGGGGATCACGAAGTGGATGAAGACAAGGAATTCTGCTACCTAGGCAGCAGAATAACCCGTGATGGAAGGAGGAAAAAGGACATAAAAAGCAGGCTAGCACTGGCAGAAAGGACATACCTGGCAAAGAGAAGTCTAGTATCTGACATAGGCCTTCTTAGACTATACGTTTGGAGCACAGTATTGGATGGTAGTGAAACATGGGCTCTGGGAAAACCGAAACAGAAGAGAATCGGAAGAGTTTGAGATGTGCTGCTACAGACGAATGTTGAAAATTAGATGGACTTCAAAAATGGCTCTGAGCACTATGGGACTCAACATCTTAGGTCATCAGCCCCCTAGAACTTAGAACTACTTAAACCTAACTAACCTAAGGACATCACACACATCCATGTCCGAGGCAGGATTCGAACCTGCGACCGTAGCGGCCGCGCGGTTCCAGACTGTAGCGCCTAGAACCGCATGACCACACCGGCCGGCTTAGGTGGACTGATAAGGTAAGGTGTGAGGAGGTTCAGCGAGGAAAGGGATATATGGAAAGCACTGACAAGAAGAAGGGAGAGGGTAATAGCACTTCTTTTGAGACATGAGGGAATAACTTCCATTTTACTAAAGAAAGCTGTAGAGGGTAAAAATTGTAGAGGAAGGCAGAAAGTGGAATCCATCCAGCAAATAATTGAGGACGTAGGCTGTAAGCGCTACTCTGAGATGGAAAGGTTGGCACAGGAGAGGAATTCGTGACGGGCCGCATCAAACTTGTCAGAAGACTAATGACAAAGGATATAGTGGAGGAACGTTTCTAATGTGTACGCGTATTATGCTAGTGCATCACGCAGAGGCTCTTGATACGTTGTATATAAGAGGGCGGATCTTAGCATTTCTACACAAATAACGGTGATGGAGTAGGTACGGAATAAGCTGAGACGGAGGCAGCAGTCATGTGACGGGAAGCGGCCGGCTGGCAGCGAGGCAGTCCATGAGCAACACGTGATGTGTGCACGCGGTCCGCGCCACGTTTCTGGAAACGCTGCCAGCATCCCCGCATACGCCCAGCTCAGATAGCACTTGGGCATCCGCATCGATCCGCTGTTTTTCCTTACAATAACCGATATTCAGTGTATGGCAGAATATATCTGCTGCATGTACCATATGCCCTCAGCCTGACAACGCGTTTTATTCGACTGACAAGTGTCGCTCGGGAAGATTGACCGTCTTTGCACCTCTGCGTGTATCATAATATCTCTTTTTTTAAGATTGTAATAAGTGGATAGTAAGCATGAGGCCACGCTGAAAAGTAATGATATCGAAGCTTAAAGCTTTTTAAATAAAAAAAATTCTACATATGTACTCATGTTTACGTAATCATTTCTCAACATAGTCACCCTGGCGACGAACACCTTTCTCCCAACGAGACCAATCTGTTGATACCGTCACTGTAGAATGTTTTACTTTGTTGACGGATCCACAACTTCACCCCCCGCTTGCACCGCTTCTTCACTATCAAACTGAAGTCCTCGAAGGTTTTCCTTAAGTTTTGGAAACAGATGAAGATCGGATGGGGCCAAGTTGGGACTATATGGAGGATGATCGAGGGTAGTGAACCCAAGGTGTCGGATAGTTGGAGATGTCGCAGCCATCGTGTGTAATCTGGCATTGTCATGCTCCAGGAAAAGGTGTTCCATGTTTGGACGAACTCTTCTAATTGGAAACACTGTTTCTCACGCACCGACATAGTCACCTTACACACTACCGTGACATACGGTACAGTTGGAGCCCGCTAGCGGCAGAGGCCTACAGATATGTAGACATGAAGAATAGCGATGTAGAATGTTAATAACTTTTGTTTTGTTTAAAAATTTTTAAGAGTTTTCACATTAAAAAGTCGGAGTCGTGTGTGTATACAGTCAGATGTCGTCACAGTTTCTTGGAATAGTGTTTCACAAAATGTAAGACATATTTTGTAGTGTCTGCTGAGGAAGTGAAATGCCTCATACGCGAGGTTCACATAATGTGACTGCTAAGTGCTTTTTAGTACTTTTTTTTTTTGCTCCTCTATATGGCACTTATATTGTGCGAATGACCATAAACTGCGTGGCAGAGGATGATACTTGTAATATTCGCAGATTCCGCCCTGAACTATTTGGCATTCTCTCTCTCTCTCTCTCTCTCTCTCTCTCTCTCTCGTGTGCGTGTGTGGGTGTGTGTGTGTGGGTGTGTGTGTCAGCTGAATCATTTCAACGTCTCTGTTTTCTCTCTCGATCGATAAACGGGCCGGAGAACATTCGGACTGTTCTTCTTTCTGTGTGCTTTATGTCCCCTGTTTGTCATACTGTCACTTGGTGTGGGTCCCACGCACTGTTGGAGTTGAAATACACAGTGTAACTGAGTAACAGCAATCATATTCCGCCTACTCGCTGCGCCCTACACTTGCAGTGTAATTAACTTCTGCCGAGACTGCTGATAAACATGACAATTTTGACACCGTTATCAAGTTACTGTTACATCTGTGTTGTCGAACAAGGTTATCCTTAGTGAAAAGCCGCCGAACTGTATTCGATCGGATTGGAGTCCGTTTTCCATAATGTTTTAAGACTATGGAGGAAACCTACAATCATTTTGAACTGCAGCGTGATTACGTGATAATATGATAAGTTGTAATCAGGGCCTTGGGTCATTTCAGTTTGTTGCCTATGATCGCCAGTTTATTTTCGGCAGAATGTGAATTACTATATATGTGTTGCAGACACTTGTGACGCGAGTTACGTGTTATAAATGTACGCGCTTTGAGTCGCTGAACATTACCCTCTGTAGCCGTGCAGTGTGAATGGGTGACACGTCCGCTCCGCGGGCCCCGTGAGTTGCACGTGATGTTGATGCAGACTGGTGGGAGCGCGTGCGCACCGGCCACAAATAGTCGCTCCAGATAGATACCTGCTGCAGTTGTCTTCCGGAGTGCGCACCTGTCATCGTCCCGACGTCGCTTTGTCTACGCAAAGTAGAAAATAGAGGATTTATCCCAGCGTTACTTTCATCACGGTGCTTCGGTATTGTATCAAGGTCAGACTTACACTCCTAAACCGCATAAACTTTAAATGTTTGACGGCCAGCTACAACGAGGAAGTAGCAGTGGTGTGGATGAGCAGACTGACTTCTCATACAATGAGATGTAATTGCAGGTGGGATGGTGGGTGGGTTAGGGGAGGGCGGTGTCAGTATTACTATTTATGGTCTCGGAAACAGTACGTTACGTAAAACCGACAAATTATGGACAACATTCATACTAATCTGAAGCGCCAAAGAAACTGGTATAGGCATGCGTGTTCAAATACGGAGATATGTAAACAGGCAGAATAAGGCGCTGCGGCCTGGCGCAATTGTTAGATCGGTTACTGCTGCTACAATGGCAGGTTATCAAGATTTAAGTGAGTTTGAACGTGGTGTTATAGTCGGCGCACGAGCTATGGGACACAGCATCACCGAGATAGCGAAGAAGTGGGGAATTTCCCGTACGACCATTTCATGTGTGTACCATGAGTATGAGGAACCTGGTAAAACATCAAATCTCCGACATGACTGCGGCCGGAAAAAGATCCTGCAAGGACGGGACCAACGACGACTGACGAGAACCGTTCAACGTGACAGAAGTGCAACCCTTCCGCAAACTGCTGCAGATTTCAATGCTGGGCCATCAACAAGTGTCAGCCTGCGAACCAGTCAACGAAACATCATCGATATGGGCTTTCGGAGCCGAAGGCCCACTCATGTACCCTTGGTGACTGCACGACACAAAGTTTTACGCCTCGTCTGGGCCCGTCAACACCGACATTGGACATTTTGCCTGGTCGGACGAGTCTCGTTTCACATTGTATCGAGCGGATGGTCGTGTACGGGTGTGGAGATAACGTCATGAATCCGTGCACCTACATGTCAGCAGAGGACTGTTCAAGCTGGTGGAGGCTCTGTAACGGTGTGTGGCTTGTGCAATTGGAGTGATAGGGGACTCCGATACGTGTAGATACGATTGACAAGTGACACGTATGTAAGCATCCTGATGTCGATTGTGCATTCCGACAGACTTGGGCAATTCCAGCACGACAATGCGACACCTCACTCTTCCAGAATTGCTACAGAGTGTATCCAGGAACACTTCCGCTGGCGACCAAACTCCCCAGACATGAACATTATTGAGCATATTTAGAATGCCTTGTAACGTGCTGTAAAGAAGAGATCTTCACTCCAACCCCCCACCCCCCTCGTACTTTTACGGATTTATGGACAGCACTGCAGGATTCATGTGTCAATTCCCTCCGGCACTACTTCGGACATTAGTCGAGTCCATGCCAAGTCGTGTTGCGGCACTGTTGCGTGCTCGCGGGGCCCCTACATGATATTAGGCTGGTGTACCAGTTTCTTTGGCTCTTCAGTGTATTATCACAGTGTATGATGAGACAAGATCACTATTGACACACTTTACTTCTATTAATTGGCTTCATACGTACTGCTTGCCGTCTAATGGCTATGAAAGACTACTTACATATACCGAAAAAATAACGATATACAGTAGTTTTAGAACAGTGCTTCTGTTGTTACGTAAGTTGTAGTGTAATGTATCACTGTTTTAGTTCATAATTTAAGAAATTGTTCATATGTAATTAAATTTAAAGTGCATGTAATTTATTATTACTAATTAAATTTTTTATCTCGAATGCATCCTCGAATCAGCAGGCTCAGCTGTATATGTACGGAGCACTTCATCTAACAGCCTCGCCTGTCAGTGATTCCCTGACGCGAAGATTTTCCCAAACTACATTATATAGTAACGTATAATAATCACCAGAATATTTGTAACCTAATTTGCATTCTTGCAGCCTCAGTTTTATATCCTAATGGTTAAGTCAATTTTTTAATAAACTAATACATATATATTAACATTGTGTCTTGGTATTAGCGCAAGAGACGTAAATAGGCTACAGCAACCCTCCGTTTTCCGTATCTTCTACGCGCAGCTTTCTCGATGTGATTCTATCTAAAGTTATCATTCTAAGCCTCATTAACAATTTGCATAAAACCGTAACATCAGTTAGTTTCCTGGGAAATGCAAGGAGTGTCAGACCAGAGAAATAGCCGGCCGTTGTGGCCGAGTGGTTCTAGGCGCTTCAGTTCGGAACCGCGCTGCTGCTACGGTCGCAGGTTCGAATCCTGCCTCGGGTATGGATGTGGGTGATGTCCTTAGGTTAGTCAGGTTTAAGTAGTTCTAAGTCTAGCGGACTGATCACCTCAGATGTTAAGTCCCATAGTGCTCAGAGCCATTTGAACCATTTTGAACCAGAGAAATACACTCTGTGCATCCACATTCCTGGTACGCTTTTAAAGATTTTTATTAAGCATGAAAATTGTTTAGCAAATTGATTCCCTAGAGCTATTGGTTAGTGTTCAGTTTACTTGTGATAACTACTTTTGCAGAACATCGATGTCGGTTTTCATTTGTTTTTTTATTCCTATGATCCCATAGTGCGCTGACACACACACACACACACACACACACACACACACACACTGCATCACCATCTTAGGCAAGGTCTTCGTGTAGATGTTTCGCTATTACCTTCCTCCGACATGTTATGAAGTGTCAGGTGTGTATCTGTGTCATGTGGGTGATTGTGACGAGTGCTCGTACAGTGTATTGCTGAGTGCGTGTTATGGGTTAAGGGTAGGGAGAGGATGGAATCCAGTGCTGGCACATAGCCTATTCCTCTCGAATAGCACCAAGAGGGCCGCTGAAGTCAACATCCCCCTCCGACGGACGCATCATCATCGGTAGTGTCACATGCCCTCACTTCACAAGACGCTGCGGAGAAGTTTGGAATTTAATCCAGAAAGTTGGCGCAGGAGCTAGTGATCAGGACTTTAGGCAACTACCTCTCCTTACCTTGCTGGCCACATACTGGTGGTGAAAATTTCACCCACCACCAGGATTCGAACCGGTGGACCTCAGAGTCGAGTGCCACCGCGCAAGAGTGCGTTAGCGACCTCGGTTGCGGAGGGGGGTTGTTTTTTGTAGTGAGATCTCATAATTTGATTTTGTGCTGCATCATGCGCATCAGTATTATATTACGTATTAGAATTATTCCTCTGATACTACTATATGCACTTTTCTTTCATTTGAATCGAGAACTATAGAGAATACACACACACTGAGGACAGGTCGACGCAGGACTCGAACCCTTAATATATGCTTTGAAAAGCAGCTGCACAACCCCAAAACCAGGCAAAAAAGTCCTAAAATTTTTTAGAAAGGCCTTTCACGTGCAGGTCAACATTTTTCCTGATACGTATCCCATTTTAGTTTAATAACTGGTTGTGTAATGTTCTTGTACAGACAAAATAATCAGTGATAAATCACGTAGCTCCTCTTCGAACTTTCTAATTTCTTCAGCCAATTCGACCTGATTTAGATTCTGTACAGACAAGAAATCCTCTAGAATAAGTGATATGTGTGTACTGGAATTTATCCCCTTCCTAACACTTACGTTTTATTTCCTTTCTAACTCTCGTCTGCCGTTACAACTGCTAAGGAGTGGCATAGTTACGCTGACGACACCTTCGTCGTGTGGAGCTGTGGTGAGGAACACGTCGCCGACATCCTTAGACACCACAGTCTGCATGCCAACATAAAATTTACTGTGGAACTAGAAAAAGACCAACAGCTACCTTTTCTAGATACGCTGTTTACGAGTAATAGTGAGAACTTGGTACACAGCGTGTATAAAAAAAACAGACGCACACATACACACATACAGCCCGATACCTGCAAGATCTATCAAACCATCACCCGAGCAAGAAAAGAGGGACGATTAATACGCTCGCAACGCGCGCAAGACGAATACGTGTGCCACAGCACATCGGATGCGAGATACAACACCTGGATAGCGTTCTGAGGAGCAATGGGTACTCCACTAGTTGCATAAGAGGTGTCTGGAAATCCATCACTCAGGGAAGTGACACGTCTAAAGAAGAAATGTGGGGCACAGCCTTTCTGCCATACACCCATAAGGTGACGGCCAGAATCAGCCGTATACTTCGCAAACACGGCGTACAGTCTACACTCCTGGAAATTGAAATAAGAACACCGTGAATTCATTGTCCCAGGAAGGGGAAACTTTATTGACACATTCCTGGGGTCAGATACATCACATGATCACACTGATAGAACCACAGGCACATAGACACAGGCAACAGAGCATGCACAATGGCGGCACTAGTACAGTGTATATCCACCTTTCGCAGCAATGCAGGCTGCTATTCTCCCATGGAGACGATCGTAGAGATGCTGGATGTAGTCCTGTGGAACGGCTTGCCATGCCATTTCCACCTGGCGCCTCAGTTGGACCAGCGTTCGTGCTGGACGTGCAGACCGCGTGAGACGACGCTTCATCCAGTCCCAAACATGCTCAATGGGGGACAGATCCGGAGATCTTGCTGGCCAGGGTAGTTGACTTACACCTTCTAGAGCACGTTGGGTGGCACGGGATACATGCGGACGTGCATTGTCCTGTTGGAACAGCAAGTTCCCTTGCCGGTCTAGGAATGGTAGAACGATGGGTTCGATGACGGTTTGGATGTACCGTGCACTATTCAGTGTCCCCTCGACGATCACCAGTGGTGTACGGCCAGTGTAGGAGATCGCTCCCCACACCATGATGCCGGGTGTTGGCCCTGTGTGCCTCGGTCGTATGCAGTCCTGATTGTGGCGCTCACCTGCACGGCGCCAAACACGCATACGACCATCATTGGCACCAAGGCAGAAGCGACTCTCATCGCTGAAGACGACACGTCTCCATTCGTCCCTCCATTCACGCCTGTCGCGACACCACTGGAGGCGGGCTGCACGATGTTGGGGCGTGAGCGGAAGACGGCCTAACGGTGTGCGGGACCGTAGCCCAGCTTCATGGAGACGGTTGCGAATGGTCCTCGCCGATACCCCAGGAGCAACAGTGTCCCTAATTTGCTGGGAAGTGGCGGTGCGGTCCCCTACGGCACTGCGTAGGATCCTACGGTCTTGGCGTGCATCCGTGCGTCGCTGCGGTCCGGTCCCAGGTCGACGGGCACGTGCACCTTCCGCCGACCACTGGCGACAACATCGATGTACTGTGGAGACCTCACGCCCCACGTGTTGAGCAATTCGGCGGTACGTCCACCCGGCCTCCCGCATGCCCACTATACGCCCTCGCTCAAAGTCCGTCAACTGCACATACGGTTCACGTCCACGCTGTCGCGGCATGCTACCAGTGTTAAAGACTGCGATGGAGCTCCGTATGCCACGGCAAACTGGCTGACACTAACGGCGGCGGTGCACAAATGCTGCGCAGCTAGCGCCATTCGACGGCCAACACCGCGGTTCCTGGTGTGTCCGCTGTGCCGTGCGTGTGATCATTGCTTGTACAGCCCTCTCAGTGTCCGGAGCAAGTATGGTGGGTCTGACACACCGGTGTCAATGTGTTCTTTTTTCCATTTCCACGAGTGTATATACAAACAGACGAAGAAGATCAAAAAGTGTCTCAGATAGGCAAAGGACAAAAGAGTGTCTTATAAATTCACCATGAACGTAAGGATTTTTTTTTGTTTTGGAAGAGCGCTATTTCATCCAAGTTCGTTTTCGAATACCTCCATATGTGTTTCTTTATCCTCATTACTGTGGCCTCTTCATAAACTTGCATATCAAGTTTTTCTTGAAAACTATTTTTCATGGCTTTCAGGATTTCTGTACTATTATTAAGAATTCAGGTTTTGGTAATTTTTTCTGTTCTATGAGATAAATTTCAATTTTATATTGGCTAGATAATCGTCTGTTTCTATACTTTCTCATTGTTTAGCTTGTACGCGGGCCGGTGTGGCCGTGCGGTTCTAGGCGCTTCAGTCTGGAACCGCGTGACCGCTTTGGTCGCAGGTTCGAATCCTGTCTCGGGCATGGATGTTTGTGATGTCCTTAGGTTAGTTAGGTTTAAGTTGTTCTAACAAGGGAGCCTCCCCATCGCACCCCCCTCAGATTTAGTTATAAGTTGGCACAGTGGATAGGCCTTGAAAAACTGAACACAGATCAATCGAGAAAACAGGAAGAAATTGTGTGGAACTATGAAAAAATAAGCAAAATATACAAACTGAGTAGTTTATGGGCGAGATAGGCAACATCAAGGATAGTGTGCCAACTTATAACTAAATCTGAGGGGGGTGCGATGGGGAGGTTCCCTTATAAGTTCTAGGGGACTGATGACCACAGAAGTTAAGTCCCATAGTGCTCAGAAAAAATGGCTCTGAGCACTATGGGACTTAACATCTGTGGTCATCAGTCCCCTAGAACTTAGAACTACTTAAACCTAACTAACCTAAGGACATCACACACATCCATGCCCGAGGCAGGATTCGAACCTGCGATCGTAGCAGCCGCGCGGTTCCGGACTGCGCGCCTAGAACCGCTAGACCACCGCGGCCGGCATAGTGCTCAGAGCCATTTTTTAGCTTGTACACTCATCATTTCCTTCTGATGTTGAAACGAGATGGCGTCTTGGTCAATTTCATATGCTCCTAAATGTGAATTTGGTGATTTCTGTGGTTTCCCTGTTTCTGTTTCATTTAATTTTTTTTTTAATTGTGGACATTAACTTGAGGTTAAATTCTTTGGATGGTTCTATGAGCTTTTGTTCCATTCTTACTCATTCTTTTGTGGGGTGGATATTTTCAGTCTGCTTTCCTATATATTTTTCTCTTCTCCTATTTGCGCATTGAAGTCGTCCCATAGTACTGGTGCTCTGAACTACTTCTTGGAATTTGACGCCGGCTGGTGTGGCCGTGCGGTTCTAGGCGCTTCAGTCTGGAACCGCGCGACCGCTATGGTCGCGGGTTCGAATCCTGCCTCGGGCATGGATGTGTGTGACGTCTTTAGGTTAGTTAGGTTTAAGTAGTTCTAAGTTCTAGGGGACTGATGACCTCAGCAGTTAAGTCCAATAGTGCTCAGAGCCATTTTTGGAATTTGACATTTCGTGCTCTCGAGCTTCCTAGAAGCATTCCACTTTTCCTGGATTTCTTTTATTGTCTTTATCAGTTAGGGCATGCCAGTTTAATAAAGCATATGTTTTGGTCTCACTTTGAAGCTTTAAATTGAAAGGCGCTCGTCTGTGATAGAATTTACTATTCGACTCTTGGCGATGAAGTCTGCTCCTAGGTGCTGTATCCCTTTCCTCATTGGATTCCAGTCATTTTCACCCTTAAATTCTATATCTCTCGTGTTGCACCACAGAATTGAATACGCTTTTCAGCTTTTCTCTCAACATTACTCGTAGGTCCTTCGGGAACAATCGGACGCAGTAATTAGCACACTGCACTTTTGGAGGAGCGGGCTTCCAATAATTGTCGATCCCTTCCTTGTACTTGTATATACCGAGTTTATGCTCCGTCTCCTATGAACTCGTCGTCAAAGGAAACTTACTTCCTTGTGTGACCTGAAGCTCTGCTGCCACTGGCCTCCCGCAGGGTTCCGTCAGCATTTAATTCTCCTCATGGCTATCACTCTCTCTCTCTGCCTAGCCCACGCGAGGCTTCATTTCTTTGAAAAAAAAAATGCGCTTGTTTGATCCTAGACTGTAGATGTAACACAAGACGAACATGTTCCTCTCACCTACATGCGTGTGCTGCAGCACATGCCCAAGACGCACATGTACCCACAAAAAGCAGGCAGGTGGAGCCCGTGAAGAATTCACGATAGCTCGATATAAGAAATGCTATTCTTGTTCTAAAAACTGATGCTGCTCAGGGGAAATATATGTACCGTAACTGTTTGACCCATGACTTTAATTGAAAACATGAGTTAACACCCTCAAATCCTGTACTCTGCATTTAGGAATTCATCTAGCCGTCTCTGTCGAGCCGTAAGAGTAATTTCCTTATTACAAAACCTCAAACAAACTGCATGTTGGCATATTGAGAATGTGAAAAGATCTCTTAGGTCTCTGGTAGTCGGCTTAAAACTACAGTCTTTTTTGACAGTCCACTGGAGTCGTAACTGTTGGTAAAATCGTCATCGAGCGTTACAGTTATGTGTCAGCTTCAGAATCTTCATCCCCACACCCTCTGAAAATTGCATCCATGTCCATTTGAAGTTTTTAAATTGCTGTTGGGTGGTCAGCCGAGTCCTAAAGTGTTCGACTTTCCCCACGAAATAGTTGTATGCTGACCATGTATCAGTGTGCCTTCTTACAGATTAATTCAACTTTTGGTTACTCTTCATCGCTACATGTAACTTCTAAACGCTGTAAATTAATGTTCATATTAGAAATTACTAGGCCTTAAACATAAATTTCTGCCATTATTATGGAGTTCATTGGCGGAAACCTACATTTTCATAACGCAGATGCGAACAGTTAAGATCTGATTTGTGCCGCATCTCATGGCAGCAGAAAGCACTTATTCTGGCGAGAACTTATAAGCCTGTTATTTGCAGAGAGAAGAGGAGCCCCTGGTGCGCGCCGTGAAGCCTACGTCCCGCGAGCGGCGCTTCATCAAGTTCGCTTCAGCCGAGTATAATGGACAACTGTACATGACGCCGCAGGACTTCCTCGAGTCTGTCGTCGAACAAGAGCCTCGCCGTAAGTCTGACTGCTTGTTGAATTGTTTTGTCATATAGGATTCCAACCTTGATAATTACCAACAGAGATACACTATCTGTTCAAAAGTATCCACACACAGCCAAGTAATGCGGAATTGACCACTAAATGTCCCTAGATGCACAAGTCGACTGATAGTGATGTGATTGTGGAGTGTAAACGCGAAGGAGAAACTACAGCTAAACCGATACAAGCCGGACTTTTATGTACTAACAGACAGGTACCGTCGAAGGTTGCAGAGAGCGGATGTAAAAAATTTCGTGAAATTAGCAGAGTGAGTTCCAGTAGTGCCACCAGCAGTCTAAGTACCACAATGACTGCGCTTAGGGAATTGAAGAAAACTATGTACTATGGTCAAGGAGCTCCTCATGAGCCACGTGTTGCTATGTCTGTGATGTCCTTAGGTTAGTTCGGTTTAAGTAGTTCTAAGTTCTAGGGGACTGATGACCTCAGATGTGAAGTCCCATAGTGCTCAGAGCCATTTGAACCATTTGATTATGTAAAGAGCGACGCCACTGGGCAGTGGATGTTTGAT
Source organism: Schistocerca americana (assembly GCF_021461395.2). Classification (NCBI taxonomy): domain Eukaryota; kingdom Metazoa; phylum Arthropoda; class Insecta; order Orthoptera; family Acrididae; genus Schistocerca; species Schistocerca americana. Next base: position 664,483,534 of record NC_060130.1, read on the forward strand.
ATGGGTGTTTCGAAGTGATGAATCCGATGCAAGGGTTTGTGTTTGGCGAATGCCTGGAGAACGTTAGCAGCCATCATGACTGGTGCCAACTCTATGTGATCAAAAGTATCCGGGCACCTGGCTGAAAATGATTTACAAGGGCGTGGCACCCTCCATCGGTAATTCTGTAATTCAATATGGTGTTGGCCCACCCTTAGCCTTGATGACAGCTTCCAGTCTCGCAGGCATACGTTCAATCAGGTGCTAGAAGGTTTCTTGGGGAATGGCAGCCCATTCTTCACGGAGTGCTGCAATGAAGAGAGGTATCGATGTCGATCGATGAGGCCTGGCACGAAGTCGGCGTTCCAAAACATTCCAAAGGTGTTCTATAGGCTTCACGTCAGGAGTATGTGCAGGCCAGTCCATTACAGGTATGTTATTGTCCTGCATTATGAACAGGTGCTCGACCGTGCTGAAAGATGCAGTCGCCATCCCCGAATTGCTCTTCAACAGTGGGAAGCAAGAACGTGCTTAAAACATCAATATAGGCTGTGCTGTGACAGTGCCACGCAAAACGACAAGGGGTGCAAGCCCCCCCCCCCCCCCCCCCCCATGAAAAACACGACCACACCACAGCGCCATCGCCTCCGAATTTTACTGTTGGCATTACACACGCTGGCAGATGACGTTCACCGGGCATTCGCCATACCCACACCCTGCCATCGGATCGCCACATTGTGTACCGTGATTCGTCACTCCACACAACGTTTGTCTACTATTCAATCGTCCAATGTTTACGCAACTTACACCAAGCGAGGCGTCGTTTGGCTTATGAGTAGCGGCTCGATCATGAAATCCAAGTTTTCTCACCTCCCGCCTAACTGTCATAGTACTTGCAGTGGATCCTGATACAGTTTGGAATTCCTGTGTTATGGTCTGGATAGATGTCTGCTTATTACAGATTACGACCCTCTTCAACTGTCTGCGGCTTCTGTCAGTCAACAGACGAGGTCGGCCTGTACGCTTTTGTGCTGTACGTGTCCCTTCACGTTTCCACTTCACTATCACATCGGAAACAGTGGACCTAGGGATGTTTAGGAGTGTGAAAATCTCGCGTACAGACGTATGACACAAGTGATATCCAATCACCTGACCACGTTCGAAGTACGTGAGTTCCGCGGAGCGCCCCATTCTGCTCTCTCACGATGTCCAATGATTACTGAGATCGCTAATATGGAGTACCTGGCAGTACAATGCACGTAATATGAAAAGCGTACGTTTTTGGTGGTGTCCGGATACTTCTGATCACATAGTGTACACTGTTGCCTTTTTCCTAGACGTGAGAACGAAAATTGACCAAACACATTAATGGCCGCCGTTAGCTTGTTAATTTCCCAGGGAACTGTCAATCATTTAATTTACATCTGAGCATTTATACCTGTGATCAGACCTCAGAGATTAAGTTTTTTAGATTTTTTTCGTCAGTTCTGTTCTTTTACCAGGAGTACCTAAGAGCTCCGAGCATCGTTTCCCTAGCTGAAACAACACTTTAGAGCCGAGCCATTTCTTGAAAACTTTTGCAGTCAATGAGACATCCACATCGCGCATGGATGGGCTGAGCACGGTTCAAGTGTAGGTGGTTAGTCGCTTCCATTGTCTTCATGGTAATGTTAACTTTGGTAACTGTATGGTAAAGATGGCTGTGATTATTACCAGTGCAGTGTAGTGCACCGTTAAGTTTACGTTTTTGTGGACCAAAGTTCAATGAAGGAGCATAGGTGGAAACTGGTGAAGGGACATGAGCAACTACAATAATACAGCAGAGTCCAGACAGGAATGCTGATACAACTATTGATTTCATAGAGATCATCGAACCAGGAGGCACAGTAATGACATTGGACTTACATTCAGGAAGACAGCTGTTCAAATCCTGGTCTGTCATCCAGATGTAAAGTTTTCGTGAGTTCCCTAAATCGCCTAAGACAAATGCCGAGGATGGCACCTTTGAAAGGGCACTGCTGAGTTCTTTCCCCATTCTTCCCCAAGCCAAGCTTATGTTCTCTCTCTAATGAACTCGTCATCTACGAGATGTTGGACCCTAATCTGCCTTACTTCGCTTTCTTCGTTCATTCCTTCTAGTGAGGTCATAGATTGCTGATAAAAGAATTTTGTTGCGTCTCGAATTCCCCCAAGGCCATGGGCTCATATTTCTTTTGCCAGTGCGTGTTTGGCCAACACAAGACATCGGCCCTTGCAGCACTTCTTCCCTTCCCACGGGTGGTGCCGACACTGCCTTAGGAGGGACATGGAGCTAAGAAACAAGGGAATAAATACTCCCATGAATATTTACTTTGCTCTAGGAACCACAGGGACATCTTCTTGGCCACAACGTCATTGTTATTTGTTCAAAACCTTGACAGGTTTGCTGAAGTTGCAGCAATTTCGAAGATGGGAGTTGGTTCTACTCTGATTGAAATGGTACACCTGCTCAGTCACTGGCACTTCTCGCCTGTAACAAGCTCGATGACATTCCTATAACCCCCCCGCCCCAGCCCCAGCCCCACAACAGTCTCAATATGGTACAGAGTATCGCCTTCCGCCGCGACCTTTTACAGACCAATGATGAATTACGTGCCAATCTGGAGTGATGGGGTGTGCATTTTGTCCGTCATGTCCAGTGGAGACCAAAGGACAATAGTGTACGATATTACAATGCCTGTGTTATTCTGAATTACGATGCAATGTTCATTTGGACATGCCATTATGAAATACATGAAATGTGTTCGCAGTTGCGAATGTGGAAAATCTACAGCTGCATATTGGAATGATGACAACGAAAATTTGCGTTGGACCGGAACCTATACCAGGATTTCCCGCTTATCGCGAGTGGTTGCCTTACTATTATGTATCAGATCATGAATCACAGCCAATCCCAAACTTTCATATGTCGTCAACCAAGTGTCTACAACCTGTAGTCGTACATTCATTATGTATATTCGTGTCTGGGGGAAACATTTTACTTTAAAGTCGCTTACTCGATGCCGGCAGATAAATACGATAAGTTTGGGTCTGTCCGAGGGTCAATGTCCAAAGGAACTTTGCATCATAATTCGAAATAACACTGGCACTGCAATATCGTACTTATTCGCCGACACCAGGCAAGCGACTTTTAAGTAAAATGAATGTAACTCCATCCTCTGTCTGGAGTGTGGGACTATGGCTGGTCAACTGCGGTTCGAGTCAGTTTGGCACAAATTTTCACTGTCCTCATTCCATTATACAGCTGTAGGTTGTCCTTATTCGCAACTGTGAATGCAGTGCATGTAAAGGACAATAGAGTTGATACTGGGGCCTTCATCTTGGCCTTTGAAGGCGACTCTTTGCCCTGAAAGGTCAAGGTTATAGTGTATTGATTTGATGTGAAACTGCATGTTCCTCCTCCCCCTCCCTCCCCCCCCCCACATGCGGTGCTTCAAATGTATGACATTCCACCACATGTCTTCCCATTGTAGCGTCAACCCCATCTGTAAGGATTGTCAACATCAGTTGAATATGGGCCCTCCTTGTGCCCTGTGCTCCTGTGGCCCCCTCCCCCCCCCCCCATCTGTGTCAGCTGTGGGGAGCGCCATTCGCTCTGTTCACCAGACTGCACTGTCTTCCAAACAGAAAAGAAAATCCAAGAATTCGAGACTGGACTGACTCATATATCACAAGGCCAAGAGGAAATATGATCGTTTTCATCCTGTACATATGACTGATGTTTACTACAGATACATCATCATCTTCTGTAGCGACAGTATCCTCGCTTTTCGAGATTTCCACGTGTGGTCTTGGGGCCTGCTGGACTACACGCACTCCCCTGGTGGTTGGGGGTCATCCTGTTGATTCCTCCACACCCACTTTGTGAACATTCACTCCTCACCTTAGGGGACAAATCTTCAACCTCCAGCCTGAGAATCATCACCCTCCTTCAGTGCCTCTCACCAGTAAGGGGACCCTCGAGACGCTTCCCTCCAAGGATTCAGCCAGTGGCTGAAGGAGCCATGCATTGCTGGTTGTAGAGGTTCATGTTTCTTCACAAGGGCAGACAATCTTTCGTGGACATGGAAAGCATCCAAGGAGAAGTGAGACTGAAAGAAGATCTCCAAGACAAAGGAGGTTCCAGTGGTCCCCATGCCACTGACCCCACTTGTTTCGACTCTGTACGTGAGGTAGAATTCCTGGTGGAACTTGTGGCACCGGAGCCCCATACACAAGCTGCTACATAATGCACGTGTATATATGCCACGTCCTCACAACCTGCGACTCTGGGGCGTGATCTGCCTCCTTGGTCCCTGCACACCCCCACAGGATACCTATAGCATTATCTTCCAGTAGAAATGTAGAAGTTTCTTCCACAGCCTGCTGAGCTACAATGTCTTCTATGCGTTTCCCTTGCTTACTGTATTGCCCTCCAGGAAACTCGATTTCAGCATTGCTAACCACTACCCTCCTCAGCTATCAGGGCTGTTTTAAGAATCAAGCTATGACAGAGCGTTTGGGTAGAGTTTTCACATGCATTTTGGACTCTACAGTGAACACAAGCCATTCAGTATGACTTCAGAGGTTGTGGCTGTTCGTGTGACGGTATTTCTGTATTTTATCATCTGTAGTGTGTATCTCTGTGCCAATAGTGAAGTGTCACAGACCACATGGTCTTCATTGATTTCTCTCTCACACCATGTTTCCCCATTTTGGGCAACTTCAATGCCCACAACCCCTTGTGGGGTTGAAGTACAACCAACAGCTGCAGTAAAGCTATTGAAACTTGGCTTACACAGCTGAATCTTTGTCTCTTTAATACTGGTGCCCCCTACACACTTCGCTGTGTTATACAGATCATATTCAGCCACTGAGCTTCCCATTTGCATCCCTGGTCTTCTCCCCTCCATCTACTTGGGAGTCCATGATGACCTGTCTGACAGTGATCATTTTCCAATCGTCCTGTCCCTCCCTCACAATCACCTGCCTGGACACCTGCCCAGATGGGCTCTTAACAAAGCTGACTGAGTTGCCTTTGAGTCTGCCATCACTCTTAGCTCCCCATCACTTAGAGTTATCGATGTCCAGAGCACAACTGCAGCTATGCATTTGACAGCACACATAGCAATCCCCTATTGCTCTTCCTCAGGAATCGCGCCCCCCCCCCCCCCTCCCCCGGTCGGAAGACAGCATCTCAGAAATCGCTGTGGCCATTAGAGATCACAGTACTGTATGCTACAAGGGAGCACTTCATTGCCTTCAGTGGTTCCCTGCCCTGATCCACCACCCAATAAAACGACAGAAGCAACAATGCTGGGAACTATTATTGGACCACATACCCCTCCTTAGCAGGTTTGATGCTTCTATGGACGCCAATACCACACAAGTGTACGTGCCATCTCCTTGAATGGTGTTGTCTACACTGTCACACATGCTGTCACCGAACATTTTGTTCTGTATTATGCTTGAGAGTCAGCATCTGAGAATCGTCAGCCTACATTCTTTGTCCTCAAACAGCAGGTGGTGCGAATTCACTTAACTGTCACTACACATCACATGGAGCCATATAATGCTCTGTTTAGTGATTGGGAATTCGTCAATGCCCTAACACTTTGCCCTGACATGGCTCCAGGGTTAGACCTCATCTACAGCCAAATGCTCAAACACCTGTCAGTGAACTGCCAGTGTCATGTCCTTTTCATTTTCAACTGTATCTATAGCAGGATGCGTTCCCATCTAGGTGGCAAGAAAGCGTGATTACTCTGAGATGGATAGCTGTCACCCAATTAGTCTAACTAATGTTCACTGCATGTGTATGGTGAAGCCTTGACTCTCAGGTCTTTTTCTCCATTCCACTGCAATTTTTTCCAAGGCCATTCTACTGCTGACAATTTGATGTGCCTTGAGTCTGCTATCCCATCAGCTTCTGCCCAGCGGCAGCACCTTATTGCTGTCTTCTCTGACAGCAAAAGGCTTATGACACCATATGGCATTATCACACCCTTGTTACCCTTCATGAGTGGCGTCTCCGGGGCCCACTTCCAATTTTTGTCCAAAACTTTTTGTCACACCATAATTTCCAGGTTTCTGCTTCCCACAATACACCTCATATACAAGAGAATGGGGTATTGCTGGGCTCTGTATTGAGTGTGTCTCCTTTTTCTGGTGGCTATCAATGGTCTATCTTTAGCTGTGGGTTCTACAGTTTCACCTTCCCAGTACACCGACGATTTTTGTATTTCCTCTTTCTCCTCCACTGTGGATTTTGCCATGCGCTGACTGGAAGTTTCCATGTGAAAGTTGCAGACCTGGCTCTCATCCATGACTTCTGGTTTTCAGTGCCAAGACATACATCGTGGACTTCTGTCGCCATTGTACTGTCCGTCCACAGCCAGATCTCCACCACATTGAGCAACTGGTCGTTGAGGTAGAGTCTTATCGCTTTCTGGAGCTGGTCTTTGTTTCATGGTTGAAGTGACCTCCCCACCTTCACAAACTTAAGCGAACATGCTGGTCACACATTAACATTCTTCGCTGCCACAGTAACACCATTTTTCTTTATTACAGGAGTCTGGCATATGGCTCAACATCACTTTCAGCATTGTGGATTCTGTACCCAATGCACAATTGTGGAATCTGATTTATGACAGGCAGTTTTCGGACCAGACCTGCAGCCCTGTGAACAGCGTTCTAACGGACGCTGAGATCCTTCCACTGCAGATCAGGTGCCAAAAACTCCTGGTCAACTATGTTCTACACATTCACTGCTCCCCTGCACACCTGCACACCTGCACTACCGTGCCGTTTCACCTATTAGGGAGATACACCTCCCACAACAGCGGCCCAGGACTGGAGTTTGCATACTGTGTCTGTGCTGTGAACTGACCCCACTGTCGCCCATTGTCAGGAAGCAATTCCATATGCCACTGTGGTGTGTACCACATCCTGAGGTATGTCTGGAGCTATCGTTTGGACCAAAAAACTCTGTTGGTCCCACAGTTTTTTGTGGTCTGTTCCTGGCCATCCTTAATACATTTCCAGGTTCAGAAGTGGTATACACTGCCAGAACCGTGATTTATTTTCAAAGAATTTTCTTGAGAATTTATTCTACTTACTAGCGATTCATCAAGAACATTAACACATTTAATCACACTATGTGAGCGTGGAAGTAGTTGCCAGGGAGTAACCGATGAAATGATAAGCAAATTCCTTTTTATCAAATGGTAATTTATTAACTTTAATGGTGCCTAAAGCAAATTCCTTTTTAACAAATGGTAATTTATTCACTTTAATGGTGCCTAAAGCATTTTTTTAAAGAAACAGATTTAAAATTATAATCAGAAAGCACCATCTAAATATCAAGTTACAATTTATTCAGAAGCAGAAAGAAACAAATTTTTGACTGTATGAGCTTTCAGGCTGAGAACATTGCTGCTCCCTTTTGACACGGCCGTAGTTACGATCACTCACAACAACCTCTGAAAGAGACTCCTCTGGTGCAAATCTGCAACACACCAGATTACTTTAAACTAAAGGTTTTAACAATTTGCACAAGCACACAAACTATGCACCCCCGTAGGAGGGATGGAAATGGTACAAAACACTAAATATTAAAATGTTAACTTTGCCACCGAAGGTGCAACTTGATTTTAACTTTTAAGAAAAGTCTTACGGTGAAAGGCTGGCAACTTTATACACTAAAATGATCATTTAAATAAAAGCCCATAAAATTCAATCTTATATAAAATTCTACAAGGTTGGCCAAACGAGTTAAGATGCTCTACAGCGCACAGATACCGCCTCTCAAGATTATAGGCAAGATCAAAACATATTCAGGAATTAGGCCGTTACACTCCAAGCAATAAATTCGTTAACACACCAAATCCGACAAACATGACAGAGGCAGCTCCGAACGACAGACAGACACTAACTGCCTAATAAATGCAGACGTCAGACAGACGAGCAAGATGGGGACGAGACACTGACCAAGAAAACAAGTAGAATTTAACAAGAGTAAATCACACAACCTATCACCAATCACTTAACTTCTAATAAACTGCGATTTCTCGAGAAGACCTGGCGGAGCACCCCCAAATCGCTCTCCCGAACCGTCCGCTGCCAGCCGCTTCAACGGACGCAGGAAGGCGCGCCGATCTCACGGCGTCACAGCTTGCACCGGCCAGACCGATGTCGTGGGTTGACTCTTGTTGCTCTCGTGTCGACCGCGAAGCCACTACCCCTCGCTATACGGCGCTGCCCACTGGACTCACGTGGCGACCTCACATGCGCCGACGCTCAAGACGGACAAGTCATCTTCCGTCTGTCCGTCCACGGTAGCTGAGTGTCAGCGCGACAAAATGTCAATCCTAAGGGCCCGGGTTCGATTCCCGACTGGGTCGGAGATTTTCTCCGCTCAGGGACTGGGTGTTGTGTTGTCCTAATCATCATTTCATCCCTATCGACGCGCAGGTCGCCAAGTGGCGTCAAATCGAAAGACTTGCACCCGGCGAACAGTCTACCCGACGGGAGGCCCTAGTCACATGGCATTTACATTTATCTTGCGCCTCAGTGCGCGACCGACCAACCGATCGATCCAACCGCCAATGACTATTGCCTGAGCAAACTCGAGCAGACTGGCGGCCTAACGCGCAGACTCAGATGCAGGAACTAAGCCTCGACCGGGCGACCACTCGCTGAGTCTCTTACTGGCGGAGTGAAAAGACTCTCATTTATCCGGCTTTAAAGATTGATCCGAACGAAAGACATACTAGTACTCCGAACGACAGACAGACAGACAGACACTAACTGCCTCCCAAATTCAGATGAGAGACAGACTAGCAAGCTGGGGACGAGAGACTGACCCAGATTGACTGACTGGCGAGCTCATAGCGCCCCTTAAATGCACGTGAACAGCAACCTTTCCCCCCTTTCCCACCAGAGAGAGACACCAAAGCTGCGATTGCCACAGCGGCGCCACCGCCAGAAACGGAGGGCGACTGCCTCACATTACGCGCTGCGGCTCGCTCTTCAAAACAAAAATTTTTACCACGGCTCACTGCCAATGGATGAACTGGTTTTACCTGCACACATGGTAGGTGCAATGAATAATGTTCCCTGCCGAATGGCTCCTGTGTATTCACTGCAGAATTGGGGGCCATCTCTCAAGCCCTGATTCATGCTTGTTCGTTGCACCAGCGAGACTTTTAATCAGCAGTGGCCCCCTGAGTAGTCTTTGGGCTATTGACCAATGCTACCTCGACACCCATTGTTTGTGTCTGTCCATGATCCCCTTTCTGACTTCCATCAAGCTGGATAGTCGGTCATCTTCGTCTGGACCCCAGGTCAAGTTGGAATCCCAGAGAACCAACACGATGTGCTGGTTAGCCAAGATGCCTACCAGGATGCCAACTTTGGAGGTGGGGGTACCAGAACCAGACCTTCAGTCTACTCTATGCTGTCAGTTGTTCGAGGCACGGGACACACAGTGGTGTGCCCTGCTTTCTCTCAAAAAACTGAAAGCAATAAGGGCTCCACAACCATGTGGCAGTCGCCCTTCGTGCTTCTTGCAGGCAATCTACTGTTCAGTCAGCTTCACATTTGTCACACTTGGCTGACCCATGACCACATCCTATGATATGAGGCTCCACCCCACCATCAGTGTGGGGCCCATCTGATGGTGGCCCACATCCTACTGGACTGCCCCAATTTGTCACCTTATGGCGAAACCTTAAACTTGCTAATACGCTGCCTCTGTTGCTACCAGACATCTGATCTCGTTTCACACTTCACCCGTGAAGGTGGTTTCTTCTTCTCTCTGTGAGGTAGGGCACATTGGCCTCTTGGGCCGCTTGAGATATCTGAGGTTTGCCCTGTCTCCTGCACAGACCCAAGGGATCCCATGGCTGCCCTTGCTCGTTGGTCCGGCCTGTCTCCTGTCCTTCCCACATTAGTCATTCTTATTCTTGTACATCTATCGTTGGTTTAATATCTCGTCGTGGTTCTCTTTCCTGAGAATTTATCAGTTTGTATGCGTTGCTAATTTTTTTGTGGTAATGGAGGGTGAGGAAACACCCGTCAGATGTAGAGGGTGCATCTCTTATCGCATAATATGTCCGCGGGCCTCTAGCTGCTTTCTGGTCGTAACAACTCGTCGACCTTCACCTTGTTACCCCTCTCTCGTCTCTAATTGCTTCTGTTTCCTTGTTTTATTTATTTTCACTTATAACCAAGTTCATCAGGATTTATCTTCTGTGTTTTCCCTCTCAGAGGACTGTTCCCGGCTTGACGCATGTAGGATGTAATGTCTGATGACTTTGTAGTTCAGTCCCTTTAACCTCATATCATTCCAATGAATTATTGGCTAATTCCTTCAGTGTCAGGTGGCTTGGATCCGTGTTGGTGTTTGTGTTATAGGGTCAGGGATAATGTAGTAAGTACAACACGCTGAAAATCAGAGCTGTTGCGTTATAGAATTGTTAATGCAGCTCGAATCACATACATCTAGCCATAACTGACATTTTTCCATTACTGGCAATTTACCTCACGTTGGAAAATCTCTTCATGTCAATACCATCGCTCATTTCTCCATTCAGGAGCCGTTTCAGTGCCTTTCATATTTTTTTGTTTTACTTTTTCTTCCAGTATATTTTTCTTCTCTCATGCATATGTGACATTCTATCAATTAGTTTGTTTTGTATACATACACTGTAACGTGTGTGGTCTGTGAAATCATAACTTTTAGTCATAGTGTGCCACTGACACTTTCCTTACGACCTCGTCTATCTAGTGCACCACTCAACAATTAAAAAGTTGTGCAGTCTGTCCTTAAGCATTTCCTAAAATTATAATGCACCTTCAGGAAAGTCTGCTAGTTACTACCCCTGAGTAGCGTCTGCGGAATGAATTAGACTTAATAGACAGTTTCCATGCAGCATTCATCTTGCTAACAGGCTGTTTGTAGCTATCGTTCGTCATTCATGTGGTTTTCTTTACAGTTGTTCGCCATGTGGAAGACGGCTTGCCCGAAATCTGCGACTTCTACCTGCCGATGGAAAACAAAACGCTCGAATCTGGCAACTCTTCCCAAAGCGCCTTCCGAGTGACACGCACAAACTCGGGAACTTCTACCAGCTCGTGACAGACCAACTTCATCCCCCCCCCCCCCCCGTCCCCGCCGGCCGTGGTGGTCGAGCGGTTCTAGGCGCGTCAGTCCGAAACCGCGCGACTGCTACGGTCGCAGGTTCGCATCCTGCCTCGGCATGGATGTGTGTGATGTCCTTAGGTTAGTTAGGTTTAAGTAGTTCTAAGTTCTAGGGGACTGATGACCTCAGATGTTAAGTCCCATAGTGCTCAGAGCCATTTTTGAACCCCCCTCCCCAGGGGGCTCACCACTCTATGGTGAGTTGGTGTTTGGTTACCACAGGGTCCCAGCCTGTGCAGCACGCACCTCTTCCCTTTCCATGCTGCGTGCGTATCCTCCTGCTATTTTTATTTCCCTCCCTTGGGGAACATGGGTATTTTCGGGAATATGTTCTGAAGTTTCGGTAGCCTGGCATCGGAACAATACTTTGTTTCATTTCCCTGTTTCTTTGTTCTCCATCTCTTCCCCGTCTTTGACTTCGGCGTTTGAGCTTTCTCTTCGTTCCTTCTTCCTCCCTGTGCGCTCCTGAAGACCGGCCCATGCGTTTGTCGTATGACTGGTTTGGGTAATTCCCAGTGCTGGGTCGACAGGTAGGGTTCGCACATACCCCCTGATACAGACCAGTCCCAGGGAGAAGTGATTACCTGAGATGTTACCTTCCCTGTTGCCAATTGGTCCCTCAATCTGGAGTTTGGGAGTTGAGTTCAAAAATGGCTCTGAGCACTATGGGACTTAACATCTGTGGTCATCAGCCCCCTAGAACTTCGAACTACTTAAACCTAACTAACCTAAGGACATCACACACATCCATGCCCGAGGCAGGATTCGAACCTGCGATCGTAGCAGTCGCGCGGTTCCGGACTGAGCGCCTAGAACCGCTAGACCACCGCGGCCGGCGGGGGGAGTTGAGTCTTGAGGTGTGAACAGTCATCTAAGGCGAGTGAGCCCTTATCTGAGGGGGCCCCATTCGGAAGGAGCGCGCCATGGGAGATGGTGGCAACCATGGAAGATTTTTTCGCAATGAGCCAGTCATCATAATCTCAGTCTTCATCTACTAAATGTAAACGGAATAAGGCTAAAGAGTCAACGACTCTCCCAGCTGCACCTCGGTTCCTTGTGGTATCATGTACCAAAGGACATCAGTGTTTTGCTACAGTTAATGTGTTTACTATTCGAAAGAGTGTTGATGCAATTGCAGTCTGGCTCCCACTTATATAATGGGACTTTGCTTCTGGAGACCAGTTGTGATTTTTCAAGCTGAACAGCTGCTTATTGCTTCTCTTCTCCATGGATATCCTGTTCATATTGAGGCACATCGTACTCTGAATTCTTCATGTGATGTTATTTATACTCAGCTTCTTGATGGTCTGACAAAGGGATAAATCCAGCATTATCTCTGATCAGGGCTTCGCTGCCATCCATCGAGTAATGAAAAAGGTCGATGCAAACTTAGTGCCTGCACGCACCCTTCATCTCACATTTGATCAAGTTGTGCTTCCATCTAAGATTAGGGCAGGCTATGAAGTTATCCACAGTCTGACTATACATTCCAAACCCGATGTGTTGCTACCAGTGTCAATGTTATAGCCACACTCGCGTGTCCTGTCAAAACACGTCAAAATGTGTTACTTGTTCCTATTCGACAGTGTCGCCACATGATGCCATTATCTGGCTGACCTCCATTTCACCGGTGAGTAGTGCCTACCATTTCTCTGCCCTGGAGTCCACAGGCCGACCCAGGGAGAATGCCAACACATTCGTAGATTTCGTAGAGCCTTTGTGCCCGGTAGGAGTGAGTCTTTGAAGGCTGGCACTGGGCAGCCACCGATGTGACTGCCCTTCGTTTCTTCCCTCCTACTCATTCCTCATTTGACTCTTCTCCATTGGAACATTTGTGGCATTAGATCCAAGAAGGAGGAATAATGGCTGCTCTTGGAATCACAGCATCCAGTTGTTCTCTGCCTCCAATAAACGAAATTGCAGCCTCACAACTGCTTTGACCTCTCGTGTTTCCTTCCAGTTTGCATTGACCTCCCCCCCCCCATCCCCCCCCCACTCCCGTTCCCGAAGAAGGCATTACCTCTCATGGAGGAGTCATGCTGCTCATTTGGGGTGATGTCCATGGCCAGACTATCTCACTGAACACCAAGCTGCAAGCTGTTGCAGTCCACATTTTCCTTCCTTGTTTCACCTTTTCTCTTTGTAACGTCTACATCCCTTTGTCATTCGCTGTCACCAGGGCAGCCTTACTCCAGCTTATTGGTCAGCTCCCTCACCGCTTTTTACTGCTTAGCGATTTTAATGCCCACCATGCCCTTTGTGGCTCTTTGAGAACCTGTCTGAGAGGTACCCTCTTGGCTGACCTTCAATCAACTCCACCACATCTGTCTTAACACTGAAGCACCCACGTTTCTTTCAGGCTCCACACACACCTATTTCCATTTGGACCTCTTGTTCTATGCTCCCAGCTTGCCTGTCGTCTCAAGTGGTCCCTTCTCTCCTTCACATACTCGAGTGAGCATTTCCCATACGTTATCCATTTTCCTGTGTCTTGTCCCACCTGCGCGTAAACCTAATTGGCAGCGTTCCACGGCCGACTGGATGCCTTACCCCTCCCTCGCGACCTCCGACGACCAATATTTCCCCAGTTGTGATGACCAGGTAGAGTACCTTACGAACGTTATCCTTACCACTACAGAATGTGTCATACCTCGCACTTCTAAGTGCACCGTGTCCCAGTCCCCTGGTGGACTGACGCATGCTGCAACGCGATTTGCCGAAGGAGACATGCTCTCACACTATAATGTTGAACTTTGGGATTGAAAACTAGCTATTTGGATTTCTTTTACAAGTTCCTTTAAGATTGTGACTCCCTTTCCCGTCATGTGGGGCAACCTCCGTCGGCTTTCTGTGACCAAGGTTCATTCCCCGATTTCCAGCCTGACCGTATCGGGTGTTGTCATTGAGGACCCTATTGCTGTCTCGAAAACCTTTGGCCGCATTTTTGCGAAGATTTCAAGCTCCACACACTATCACCCTGCCTTCCTCCTTCGGAAACGAGTGGAAGCGGCTCAGGTGATAGCTTTTCCCTGTCAGAATCGTGAATGCTACAATGCTGCCTTTACTATGAGGGAACTTTACCATGTTCTCACATCCCAATCATATTTCACAGGGCTGGGCAATGTTCACTTTCAGATGTTGCAGCACCTGTCTCTTGTAGGCAAGCACTTTCTCCTATGTACATACAGTTGCATTTGACCAGATGGCTCGTTTCCCAGACGCTGGCGTGGAGCCACTATCATTACCCATACCTAAGCCAAGTAAGGACAAACACCTTTTTTCTAGCTACCACTCCACTTCCCTCACTAGCTGTGTTTCCAGTGTGATGGAACGTATGATTCATGGCTGGCTGGTAGGGTGGCTTGAGTCTTGCAATCTACTAACCTACTCCACAATGTGGATTTCGTGCGCGCCGCTCTGCAGTTGGCCATCTCATCACTTTGTCAACCCATGTCATGAACGATTTCCTGCGAAAATATGAGACTGTGGGCATGTTTTCTGATTTGAGAAAGCATACAACACCTGCTGGGGAACTGGTATCCTCTTTACTCTATACACATAGGACTTCTAAGAAGCCTGCCCAATTTCCTTCAGGAGTTTTTAAAAGACTGAGTTTCAAGGTACGTGTGGGTTCGGCCTGGTCGGATACCTGTATCCAGGAGAACGGGGTGCCTCAAGAATCTGTCCTGAGCGTCGTTCTCTTTGCTATAGCCATTAAACCTATTATGGACAGTCATCCACCAGACATCTCTGGCTCCCTTTTCCTCGGCGACTGTATGATCTATCGAAGTTCTCCACGGCCTTGTCTCCTTGAGCGGCTTCTTCAGCGATACCTCGATCGTCTTTACTCGTGCAGCATCGACAATGGCGTTCACTTTTCTAACGAAAAAAGCGTTTGCATGAATTTCTAGCGACGCAATAAGATTCTTTCACCATCTTTACATCTTCGGCCTGTTGCTCGCCTGTTCGCTGAAACTAGGAAATTACTGGGGCTCGTGCTTGATATGAAACTTTCTTTGTCCTCCCACAGGTCTTACGTAGCTGCACACTGTACCCAGTCCCTCAATGTCCTGTGTGTCCTAAGTGGTACTTCCTGGGGAGCGGATCGGACCACCCTCCTCCGTTTGTACCGATTCCTTGTCCGTTCGAAACTAGACTATGGATGTTTCGTTTATTCACCTGCATGTCCTTCCATCTTACGCCGTCTTAACATAATCCACCATTGAGGAATGCGTTTGGCCCCTGGTGCCATTTACATTAGTCCGGTTGAGAGTCTCTATGCAGAAGCTGCCGAACTACCTCCGTCATACCGGCGTGATGTCCTCCTCATTGGATATGCATGCCGTTTGTCTTCCATGTCTGGCCAACCATCCTATGCCCCCTTTCTCAATGACTCCCTTGGCCACTAATATGGGGCATGCCCTTCTTCTCTGTTATCTCCCAGAGTTCGCTTTGGGCTACTGCTCTAGCAGCTTAACTGTACGCTACCTGTCATGTTCCCGACGGGTGTGAACCCTTCCCCAGCTTGGCTTCCTGCAGCAGCCTGTGTTCATCTTGGACTTCATTCACTTCCCAGGGACACTACTCCAGATTTGATCTATCGTTTTAAGTTTCTCGATCTTAGCACACAACGTAGCGATATTACCTTCGTGTACACTGACATCTCTAACACTGACCAAGGTTTCGGGTGTGTCTTCATCATAGGCACCGTCCATTTTCAGTATCGGCTTTCAGACACTGCTCGATTTGTGCAGCAGAGCTCTCCGCCCTCTACCAGGCCACCCAGTACATCTGGCGACACGGGCTTTTTAATTGTCATATGTTCCGATTCTCTCAGTGCTCTTCAGAACCTCTATGTTCTGTACACTGTCCATTTCTTAGTGCAACGGGTCAAAGAAAGCCTCCACTTGCTCGCCACCTTGTCCCAGGAACATCTACCGTGATGTTCCTGAGGGGTTCCTGGTCACGTCGGTCTGACGGGAAATAAGGCTGCTGACGATGCTGCCAAGGCTGCAGTCCTCCTACCTCGGCCTGCTAGGTGTTTCATTCCTTCAGATAATCTCCGTGCTACCATCTGGCGGCAGGTGGTGTCACTTTGGCATCACCACTGGTCTTCTCTTCAGGGGACAATTTGCAGGGTATTAAACCTCTCCCACCAGCTTGGCCGACCTCCTCTCGGCCCTCTAGTCGCCATTTCCTGACCCAGTGGCCTTTTTAACCGTTTTTTTTTACGTTACAGTGTGTATTTGCCGTCTGAGTTATCGGCCGTTTTAGCGAACGACGCGCGGGCTGTCGATCGCGTTTTCTTTTTATTTCTCGCAGCAATACGGCGAAGGACATTTCATCTTTGGTTCGGGACCTCCGCTGTCTGTACGGCGTATTTTGTGAGCCTTGTTTTTAATTTCCTTTTCTTCCGCCGATTGGACCTAGCGTATAGTCGCGTTTTACTTCTTTTACTTATTGGTGTTCTAAGGTTATGATATGGCCGCTTATGAACTCAATTATTTTTGCGCCCTGAAACGAAACAAAAAAAAAGACCACCTACACAAACTCTTCCAAATAAGAACGGAGCAAGTCCACAACCTCCGCCTCTATTTACACTGTTCTTAAAGAATATTGTAAATACTGTACCACTGAACAAGATATGAAAGAAAACAAATTATAGATAAATACAAAGACTTCATTATAAATTTGACAAACAAAAATATTTCAAGAAGAAACTGCATTTCATTTATCTTACGTTGTTCTCGTGCCTGCTTTGCATGAAACGCACTTTACAAATTCTAATTCGCCAGTTTCATCATTTCTGGTAGGAAAGCTTGCGTCTTCATGGTTTTTGAGTCAGTTTTGATGATGTGGTCATTTTTTGCAGAGTTAATTCTTACTTAGGTACCACATCGTTCATCCTTCCGACTTTTCACAAAATTGAGGATGTTTGGGTGAGGATTCACACGAAGCATTGAAACGGGAATGAAAACTTTCACAAACATTAGTCGTTCTCGTTAAGAAAGCGCAGGCTCCTACCCAAACGTGAGGAGGAAATAGCGCACCTTCATCGTCATCAATGTAATTTTCATTTATACACTCCTGGAAATGGAAAAAAGAACACATTGACACCGGTGTGTCAGACCCACCATACTTGCTCCGGACACTGCGAGAGGGCTGTACAAGCAATGATCACACGCACGGCACAGCGGACACACCAGGAACCGCGGTGTTGGCCGTAGAATGGCGCTAGCTGCGCAGCATTTGTGCCCCCCCGCCGTCAGTGTCAGCCAGTTTGCCGTGGCATACGGAGCTCCATCGCAGTCTTTAACACTGGTAGCATGCCGCGACAGCGTGGACGTGAACCGTATGTGTAGTTGACGGACTTTGAGCGAGGGCGTATAGTGGGCATGCGGGAGGCCGGGTGGACGTACCGCCGAATTGCTCAACACGTGGGGCGTGAGGTCTCCACAGTACATCGATGTTGTCGCCAGTGGTCGGCGGAAGGTGCACGTGCCCGTCGACCTGGGACCGGACCGCAGCGACGCACGGATGCACGCCAAGACCGTAGGATCCTACGCAGTGCCGTAGGGGACCGCACCGCCACTTCCCAGCAAATTAGGGACACTGTTGCTCCTGGGGTATCGGCGAGGACCATTCGCAACCGTCTCCATGAAGCTGGGCTACGGTCCCGCACGCCGTTAGGCCGTCTTCCGCTCACGCCCCAACATCGTGCAGCCCGCCTCCAGTGGCGTCGCGACAGGCGTGAATGGAGGGACGAATGCAGACGTGTCGTCTTCAGCGATGAGAGTCGCTTCTGCCATGGTGCCAATGATGGTCGTATGCGTGTTTGGCGCCGTGCAGGTGAGCGCCACAATCAGGACTGCATACGACCGAGGCACACAGGGCCAACACCCGGCATCATGGTGTGGGGAGCGGTCTCCTACACTGGCCGTACACCACTGGTGATCGTCGAGGGGACACTGAATAGTGCACGGTACATCCAAACCGTCATCGAACCCATCGTTCTACCATTCCTAGACCGGCAAGGGAACTTGCTGTTCCAACAGGACAATGCACGTCCGCATGTATCCCGTGCCACCCAACGTGCTCTAGAAGGTGTAAGTCAACTACCCTGGCCAGCAAGATCTCCGGATCTGTCCCCCATTGAGCATGTTTGGGACTGGATGAAGCGTCGTCTCACGCGGTCTGCACGTCAGCACGAACGCTGGTCCAACTGAGGCGCCAGGTGGAAATGGCATGGCAAGCCGTTCCACAGGACTACATCCAGCATCTCTACGATCGTCTCCATGGGAGAATAGCAGCCTGCATTGCTGCGAAAGGTGGATACACACTGTACTAGTGCCGACATTGTGCATGCTCTGTTGCCTGTGTCTATGTGCCTGTGGTTCTGTCAGTGTGATCATGTGATGTATCTGACCCCAGGAATGTGTCAATAAAGTTTCCCCTTCCTGGGACAATGAATTCACGGTGTTCTTATTTCAATTTCCAGGAGTGTATAATCGGCAAATTTGGCGGGCCTTTTTGTCTTGTGATCGTTTTCTGACCAGGTCAGTAATAACATCAGGAATATCTTGAGGATTTAAGTAACTTAGCCCAAAGGTGTAATGCAGCCACTGGCCTTTTTCAGTGTCTTCGTACATTGAAGCTAATTTCAGGAATAACGTCATTTTAGGAATAACTGTGTTCTTCTGTGTTTTTGAAAAAAGGCACATAATACCCTATACTCATTATGACCGTTATTCGTTCAACAGTAATACGGTTTTCTGAAAATATCAATTATAATTGTATTTACCAAACATGAGCCAGGTGAAACATACAGTCAGTAATCTTGGTTGATGGGAAATCAACCTTGATACTCCCATGGATGGACTGTTTGAAGACAATTACCACAGCTGTCGGATTAAAAGACACTTGTCTCTTCCTCCAGTCATCTTGAACACACTATGATTTTCAGATATGTCTCCTCGTTGTTATCTTTTATAAGGATGACCACTAAAGATATGTAAGGGCTTCCAGAGTAAGTGTGGACCGCGAATAACTGGAGAAAGTGTTTCGTTGCATATTGAAAAGTACCATCCATCAGTATAGGTTCCTACTGACATAGGTATCGTAGATTGGAGTCGGTGGAAAAGTCATGACCGTTTTCCATATCATTATTAAGGACAAAGGCATGGCCTTCTGTAGTTGTCACCTCCATGTGAGATAAGGCAACCTGAATTTCCATCGCGGATTTTGGCAGTTTCGGCATATTCTTCAAACGAGCCTGAGTAATATTGTTCCGAATATACCTTACATCCTTCCTCGTTTATGTGTTATGGGTTGTTGGATTGTCATCTACTACTTTTGCTAATAAGCTGTGATGGTCTTTCATCCAAAGCTTCGCCATCTGTTTTAACAGAATTCGATAACATTCTCCAGTTTAACAAGTGTTCTGGATCTGGTGAGTGGTCATGAGTGCCTTCCAAACCCGAAAATATGTTTTCAGTGCCTACTGTGAATACTTTAACATAATGCCATGAATTTGTACCACAGCATCGCCATCCACGTTTTTCGGTTCCTACAAATCTTCAGTAAAATTTGAATTTATAATCGTCGCAGGTTAAAGGTATATTACCACGATCACTAAAAGTAATTTGCAAAAAGTGAGTTTCTGCCATATTTTTCCCTTGGATGACTTACTCGATCTACACAACGAAACAGTGTGTGAATCTGCACAGATGTCAGCGAGTTGCTGTCGTCCACAGTACTGAAGAGTTTGGTTTAGGGCCAGGAATACGACACTCATGGACCCATACCTCGGGTTGGGCCATTCTGCTACCTGCGTACAAAGCTGCCGAGTTCGATTGTGCGATTAACTGACCCTTTCACAGTACGCTTCTAGTGGTCATTGAAAGTTGCCGAATTCGAGTCTTGCCGTGGAAGATGCCCTGCTGGGTGCAGACTAAAGCACGGTTTCCAGTCAGATGCTGATCGTAGTTCACGTCGGCACCAGCAATTTTTGTTACTTGGGATCTGAGACTAGTGTCGGCTCGTCTCGCAGATTTGGCGGAAACAGTGAAGACAGCCTTAAAAGTGAGGTATCAGCATAGATGTCGGTATGCAACAACTTTCTGAGAACTGAGAACTGATCGTGCCTCTCTGGTCTGAAGTTGGCTGTAGACTACTAGATCGCCGCTATATCGTAATACTTACGTTATCCTGGACAGACCGGGAAATGACCGCTTTGGTGGCACAGTACATTTTCAACGCCTAGTTTCTGTCACATGAATGAGGAAAATCTGTCAGGCATCAAATATGGAGAGTGAGAATATTAAAAATATGAATTGTTCGCAGAGAAGTCCCAGAAATCACCTCAGTTGCCCTTACATAATATTAGGATCTAAGACTTGATAGAACCCGACACAGAAATTTGGGAAATTTTCAACATTGCCTGAATTTATTCCGGGAAGATAGACTTCTCGTGAGGTGATGTGTTTAAAGGAACAAATGAAAAATTAAATCATTTCGTCTAGCGAAGTCCAAAATGAAATCAGAGTAGCCGATAGCGAACTTAGAATAATTGCCATATGCTCCCACCACTACACACACATTGTGATAGAGTCTTTATTAGATAGCAAGAAAATACACAGAGGTAGGAGATAATTTAACTCCTGTATTAGCAAATGGGAAAATTTCGCGTACGTTACTGGCAGTAAGTACAATGTATCTTAAAAAGTAGAACAGACCCGATCATTTTTATAGCTTCATCAAAGAGACAGGGAGCAGCGACTATAGTGACTACTAACAAAGGCAAGAGGCGTATTTATGTTTGATGGAACTCGTAGACAATCAATAACATCATTCCTAAAAATCGAATGAGTATGCTTAGTTCAAGTCTGAGAAACGAGAGAGAGTTGTGTACAAAGATCAAACACAACCTAACTTGCGCTTTAGATAAATACCTACCAAGCAGTATTAAACATCAAAAAGCCCCCTTTATTTAGTGGTATTATTCGGAAATTTATTCGGAAACCAAAATTGTTACACTCATCAATGAGAAATAGGGAAACGGATACAGAACTTAATTGTAAATCGTGCCTCCGTAAGGTCTATCATACATGGGGCTTACAACAGTTTCCACTCTCAGATCTTGATGGAATATCTTTCAGTATAAAATTCGGGCCCTATTTAAACTCAGTGAATGGATACAAACGTTCCATCCAGTCACCTGAGGATCAGTCGTGTTTAACCTAAGACAGGAAGAAAGTCGTTATATTGAATTACACATTTAAAAATACATTCACGCATTTGAGTAATATGAGTAATATTACCAAACTGCCTTCCTATTACGGTACTGTTTGACCACCGCACACATTCGGAAATGAGTGATACTGAAATAAGCTTTCCCGTATGAAACAAAAAAGATTACAGCTATTCAAAGAGAAATAAAGACGAGGTGCTGACGGGATGCGCATTAAATTTTATATTGAGTACACTGTGGAATTTGCTCCTTTGCTGACTGGTACTTATCAGCAAATAGACAATCTTCCACGCAGTCTTCTGAGCACTCAAGGAGGGTAGAAATAGCGATTGTCCAGAATTATAGAGTAACAATGGTAACGTCAGTGTGTTGCATGATCGTAGAGCACAGTCTGAGTTCCAACATTTCTGAAAGGCGTTAGACACTGTCGAATAATAACCAACAAACGACGCCGGCCGCAGTGACCGTGCGGTTCTGGGCGCTACAGTCTGGAACCGAGCGACCGCTACGGTCGCAGGTTCGAATCCTGCCTCGGGCATGGATGTGTGTGATGTCCTTGGGTTAGTTAGGTTTAATTAGTTCTAAGTTCTAGGCGACTGATGACCTCAGCAGTTAAGTCGCATAGTGCTCAGAGCCATTTGAACCAACAAACGACCATTGAATTATTTCCCAACTTACGACCAATAGAATCCGGTGTGTTACGCTGGATGGGGAATGTTCAGTAGAAATGAATGTAACATCAGGTGTGCCCCCAAAGAAGCAGAATCGGAAAACTAATTTTCTCAGTACACAGAAACTATTCGTAAGGTATGGTCAATAGCACTCTGTTCGCTGATGTTGGGTCCAGGAAAGTATCGTTCCTAGATAATCATAAAGAAACTGCAGATGTATTTCCATGATGCACTGAATGGTAGCTTTCTTCTAGTGCGCATTAAATGCATAGTAATGCATAAAAAAGAAAGGGAACCCGATAAAGTCCAATTACAAGGTCGATTAAGAACCTCTGGAACCTGTCTTGTTGTTTAAATAAGTAGGGGTCATATTATAAACCAGTATGAAATGAATCGAACGCGTTAAATTAGTGGAATATTTAGATATATTTGCATGATATTGGGAAATTTCTGTGCATTTGTAAAGGAAACTATTAAAGACGCTAGTGTGGCCTATTCTGGGATAATGTTCCTGCGTTTAAAGTCCTTATCAAGCAAACTTACTACAGACATCGAATCACTTAAGAGCTACGTGTAATAGCTCGAATAAAATAATTTTCCCCCAAGGAGGCTCACAACTTGAGTACGTGCTTGGCTACAACACGGCCCCAGCCTTTGCAGCATTGCTTCCTTTCCATGCTGCAAGCTTACACTTCCACTGTGCGGATGGTTTTCTTGGTGTAGACCCTACTTGGATCTGGTTTAAGATTTGGTGCTTGAGTTTCCACTTCCAGGGTTTTCTACAACTTTCCATTAAATAAAAACGTGGTCCCCATTGTTGGATTTGACCTCCCACCAATTTTCAAAAATCTCCATATGTGCGGATCGTCCAGGGAAGGTCGCCCGATGCAATATACACTCCTGGAAATTGAAATAAGAACACCGTGAATTCATTGTCCCAGGAAGGGGAAACTTTATTGACACATTCCTGGGGTCAGATACATCACATGATCACACTGACAGAACCACAGGCACATAGACACAGACGACACAGCATGCACAATGTCGGCACTAGTACAGTGTATATCCACCTTTCGCAGCAATGCAGGCTGCTATTCTCCCATGGAGACGATCGTAGAGATGCTGGATGTAGTCCTGTGGAACGGCTTGCCATGCCATTTCCACCTGGCGCCTCAGTTAGACCAGCATTCGTGCTGGACGTGCAGACCGCGTGAGACGACGCTTCATCCAGTCCCAAACATGCTCAATGGGGGACAGATCCGGAGATCTTGCTGGCCAGGGTAGTTGACTTACACCTTCTAGAGCACGTTGGGTGGCACGGGATACATGCGGACGTGCATTGTCCTGTTGGAACAGCAAGTTCCTTTGCCGGTCTAGGAATGGTAGAACGATGGGTTCGATGACGGTTTGGATGTACCGTGCACTATTCAGTGTCCCCTCGACGATCACCAGTGGTGTACGGCCAGTGTAGGAGATCGCTCCCCACACCATGATGCCGGGTGTTGGCCCTGTGTGCCTCGGTCGTATGCAGTCCTGATTGTGGCGCTCACCTGCACGGCGCCAAACACGCATACGACCATCATTGGCACCAAGGCAGAAGCGACTCTCATCGCTGAAGACGACACGTCTCCATTCGTCCCTCCATTCAAGCCTGTCGCGACGCCACTGGAGGCGGGCTGCACGATGTTGGGGCGTGAGCGGAAGACGGCCTAACGGTGTGCGGGACCGTAGCCCAGCTTCATGGAGACGGTTGCGAATGGTCCTCGCCGATACCCCAGGAGCAACAGTGTCCCTAATTTGCTGGTCAGTGGCGGTGCGGTCCCTTACGGCACTGCGTAGGATCCTACGGTCTTGGCGTGCATCCGTGCGTCGCTGCGGTCCGGTCCCAGGTCGACGGGCACGTGCACCTTCCGCCGACCACTGGCGACAACATCGATGTACTGTGGAGACCTCACGCCCCACGTGTTGAGCAATTTCCACGCTGTCGCGGCATGCTACCAGTGTTAAAGACTGCGATGGAGCTCCGTATGCCACGGCAAACTGGCTGACACTGACGGCGGCGGTGCACAAATGCTGCGCAGCTAGCGCCATTCGACGGCCAACACCGTGGTTCCTGGTGTGTCCGCTGTGCCGTGCGTGTGATCATTGCTCGTACAGCCCTCTCGCAGTGTCCGGAGCAAGTATGGTGGGTCTGACACACCGGTGTCTATGTGTTCTTTTTTCCATTTCCAGGAGTGTATGTTCCACCTTTGTGCCTTTCTGTCTTTGCACCCTTCTCTTTAATAAGGTAACACACACAAAATCTAGCACTATAGCCATCCCGTTGTGGAGTGGGAGGTCGTCAAGTACTTGCACGATGATCGCCCCCTGACCACACAAAGCCGCACGGGGTAGCAGCGCGGCCTAAGGCATCTTGTCACGGTCCGTGCGGCTTCCCCTGTCGGAGGTTTGAGTCCTCCCTTGGGCATGGGTGCGTGTGTCGTCCTTAGCGTAAGTTAGTTTAAGTTATATTAAGCAGTGTGTAAGCTTAGGGACCGGTGACCTCAGCAGTTTGGTCTCATAAGACCTTACCACAAATTTCCAATTTTTGACCACACAACTGAAAACTCCCCATGTACGTCAGTAGGTATGTGCCCCTCGTGACTGGAGCATGGGGACTCCGAGCAATGGATTGCAGGCCAGGTGACCATTGCTGAGGATGGGTGGCACCCATGGGGAGAACCCCCATTCACAGTGGATGGCACCATGGTGGATGAGCCGCAAATGAAGCAGATGAAGTTATCCCCTGCTACTGGTCATATGGCACCAGCAGTCTATGGAATGAAAGTCCTCATTTAATGCAGAAAGATACAACCCTAAAATGTTCCCTTCCCTGGCTACACTGTGGGAGGAATGTAGGGCTTAGCAGCAAGCCAAGAAATACTCCTCCCCAGTATTCGTTTGCACAAGGGCTGATGGGGATCCCTTCTTGGCAACAAAACCCTTATTCTTTGTGGAGAACATAAAAGACAAGTTTGGGGAAGTGGCAGCCATCTCTGAAATGAAAAGTGGGTAAATTTTGATCAAAACAACATCCCCTGTCCAGGCGCGAGCGCTGCTCACCTGTAACAAGCTGGGTGACGTAGGATTTACACTTAGTCAGTCATGTACATAAGGAGCCAAATGCCGATAGGATCATTTGCCATGACATGAAACTGTATGTCCCTCCCCCCCCCCCCCCCCCCCACCCCAATATACGGTGCTTCAGGTGTTGAAATTCAGGCATATGTCTTCGCGTAGCAATGATAGCTAGCACCATCTGTAGAGATTGTGAGTCGAGAGAACTGTGTGTGAATTCTCCTTGTGCCCTCCCCCCATCTGTATCAGCTGTGGAAATTACCATTCTACCTGCTCAACAGATTGCACTTTTTCCAGAGAGAGAATAAAATACAAGAATATAAGACTCCGGACAAACTAACTTACAAGAGGCCAAGAAGCAGTTGAGCGGTCGCTCCCAGCACGTATAACAGTGTCATATGCTGCAACTACGACAACGTCGCCCCCCTTTGTCGACAGTACTCCCACCCATTACACCTCCTACAGTGGGACCTTGAGGCTGCTTGACCGTGCCTGCCCCCCTGATGGTTGGGAGCTCTTCTCTTGATGCTTGCGCCACACCTACTTTGGGATCGTTGCTGCCCACCCAGTGGGGACATTGGTCCCCACCTCCTAGCTGGAGACAAATCACCTTCCTCCAGCTTATCTCGCCTGGAAGGTGTCCCAAGGAACACTTCCTTCCAAGGTTTCTGCTGGTCTACAACTGGGCACCAGCCAGTGGCTGAATGAGCCACAGACTGCTGGTCACAAAGCTTTGCGATCATCGTCGTTACCTGAAACTGATTCAGATAAGGCCTCAGAGTCATCCAAAACCTCTAAGGAGAGGAAAGACAAGAAAAAGTCCTCCAAAAAGGAGGATATTCAGGTTTCTCTCACGCCACCAGGTCCCACCTGTTTGACTCCTGTGGCCAAGGCAGAGATTCTGGCGGCCCCCCAGTCCCCAGTTCACACCACACAACAGAACTCCGAACCTGTGTGTATTGATGCCACAACCCTCTTAACCAGTGGCAGCAGGTAACCCTAGGGCACAACCTTCTTCCTTGGTCCCTTTATGACTTCAAATTACAACATTATTCTCCAGTGGAATTGCAGCGATTTTTTTCCACCTCTTGGCTGAGCTAATACATCTTTTAAGAACTTCCTCTGCCTTCTGCATTGCCCTTCAGGAAACTTTGTTTCCAGTAACGCAGACCCTGGCCCTGCCTTGATACTGGGGATATTATAAGAATCATGCTACCTATGACTGGGTGTTCAAATGGTTCAAATGGCTCTGAGCACTATGGGACTTCTGAGGTCATCAGTCCCATAGAACTTAGAACTACTTAAACCTAACTAACCTAAGGACACCACACACATCCATGCCAGAGGTAGGATTCGAACCTGCGACCGTAACGGTCGCGCGGTTCCACATTGTAGTGCCTAAAACCGCTCAGCCACTCCGTGACTGGGTGTCAGATGGAGTTTGCGCACATGTTCTGGCCACTGTATATAACGAACTTCTACCTATTAATATACTTTTGGAACCTTTGGAGGCTATGGCTGTTTGGATAAGGGCATTTCAGCGTATTACCATCTGTAATGTGTACCTCCCTTCCGATGGTGAAGTGCCTTAGAGCATACTGCTTGCATTGGTTTCTCATCTCCCCACACCTTTACTAATCTTGAGTGATTTCAACGCCCAAAACCCTTTTTGGCGTAGAACCATGATCACTGGCCATGGAAAACACGTCGAAAACTTACTGGCACAACTTGACCTCTACCTCTTGAATATTGTGGTAAGTGGTGGGGGATACGTGTCCCTTAATGACTTGGCTTTCATGGTCTTCCAGCTGTTCCCTAGATAGGGTACTTTGCCTGCCTTTTTCCCTATGTCTCCCTTTCTTCTTTTTTGTCCCATATCTCGCCTTCGTTGACCTTTGGTTGACCTTGGGTTTTCTTTCCCTGGGTTTTGTGCGGTAGGTCATCTATGATATCCAGTCACGTAGACCGGTCTGTTCCAGGAAAATGGAACTGATGACCTAGTAGCTTGGTCCCTTTAATCATCCAACAAAGCAACCAACCAATAAAATAATTTTAAGATTGATAGGTTGCAGTGACTGTTGCCAACGTGCAGCCAGCCGCAGTTTCCATAGGACACGTGAAGTTTGGAGGTTCTAGCGCCTGGCTGTGCACTTTCAGGCTGTACTAATGCGATATCTTCCAAACAGTTACATTACATGTACCACTGCGTACTGAGTGAGAGTACACAACCAAACCTCTTCAACAACGACCCAGAAAGTTTACTGTTCTCACATCATTATTTCCACCGCCAACTAGCTTAGGAGATTCCCAGTTTCTCGAAAGCGTCATTAAAGTCCACCAAAGGTACTGTGGTGTGGATGTTTCGTGTCAAGCGCCTGTTCCACTAATTCTTGCTGACCATAACATGTAGTCACTCGAACAAGTCGTAGTCAATGAAGCATCCAGAAAGTCAGATGAAAACATCAGCAAGTAAGGTACAACGAAGGCCTATAATGAGAACTATAACCAATAGTTGGATAAACGACGTAGCGTACCACGACCAAAGCACTTCACTCAGGCCCATAACTAATAAACAACCGCTTAAAAATAAATGTTCTTTAACAAAAGTTGACTCTTCGTGTGTCACCAGCATGCATCTAAGTTTGCAGATGACCTCCTATAATTTCACAGTTTCTGGAAAAGGGACTTAACTGCTGAGCTTGTCACGTTAGTTTTACACTGAGTAAACCAAAGGATAAAAATATAATTAGAATTGACATCTGTAATCATTGTGACTGTTGGCTATTTTCTGACTTCCCTCTTATTCGCGTTACAGCACGACTTAAACGAAGAATGCTGACTGATAAAGACCTGGAGAACATTCGAGATAAGACTCCTGCCCTTCGCCAAGGATCTTCTCAGATGTTTCGGACATTGCGTGACAAAGGTAAGAATTCACTGATTATAGCTTACTCACTTTATTTACGTTTCCACTTGCTGCTTACTACGGGTTGCAGAAATTACAGAATTTCTTGGAAATAACAGCGTAAAATAAAATCATTCAGCAAACGTCTCGCCTAAAATATTCTCTAGTGTATTTATTTGCGAGTCGAGACAATCGAGGAATGTGTCTTTAAACTTCCAATTTGTTCACCTATCTAGATATTTCTATGTGATCTATATAGGCAGCGCACTATATGTTGTTGTTTTAAATATGTTTTTGAACACATTTTATAAAAACCTTTGGTAAAGTAATGGCAGAGATAGTTATTTTTTTTTTTTTGTATTTTCGAACTGATGTATTCAGTGATGTATTACGAGCCGACATTGTCGAAATTGAAGACAGCATTTAAAATAAAACTGCTTATCAAGACGAGTTAACGTGTTTATCCACTGTAGGGAACCGACTCTCCAATGTAGAGGAGACTAGCTAGCGATGGATTAAACCTAACTGCTTGCAATGGAATGTGATTTTAATCGCATAATGGGAACCAGCTGCAAACACCGTGCGGCATAAAAATATGATTAGAATTGACGTGTGTAATTATTGTGACTGTTTGGTAATTTTTTCCTTAATTTTTGCTATGCTACACAAGCACGCGGTAAGATAAATTCACTGGTGCACCTTACAATGTGATAACTTACATTACGTTGTCACGGGCCACGTGGTAAAAATATGAGGCCGTGTATATCGCCACCGTCATATATCTAACGGAGTAAGTTGATTGTGTACGGTTATCTTAAACTCTTTGGTCAGCTTCATTCTAAGATTAAACAGCAAGACGTATTATCTCTTCTTGAGCGAGCTACTCAACCGAATAGTAGCGGCTTCGCTCAAGAATACCATCATAACGACCGGGAGAGCGGTGTGCTGAACCCACGCCCATCCTATCCGCATCCTCCCCTGAGGATGACACGGCGGTCGGATGGTCCCGGTAGGCCACTCGTGGCCTGAAAGACGGAGTGAGTGAGCGAGTCAAAGCCCTGTCGATATGCGCGTTGGTTTAAACTATTTCATGAAGCCTAATATGTTGCAGTTGTTGTGGCCTTCAGTCCAGAGACTGGTTTGATGCAGCTCTCCATGCTACTCTATCCTGTGCAATCATCTTCATCTCAAAGTACCTATTGCAACCTACTTCCTTCTGAATCTACTTAGTGTATTATCTCTTGGTCTCCCTCTACGATTTTTACCCTCCACTCCACTCTGCCCTCCAATACTAAACTGGTGTCCCTTGATGCCTCAGAACATGTCCTGCCAACCTATCCCTTCTTCTAGTCGAGTTGTGCCACAAATTCCTCTTCTCCCCAATTCTATTCGGTACCTCCTCATTAGTTACGTGATCTACCCATCTAATCTTCAGCATTCTTCTGTAGCATTTCAAAAGCATCTATTCTCTTCTTGTCTAAACTATTTATCGTCCATGTTTCACTTCCATGAAAGGCTACACTCCGCTTAAATACTTTCCGAAAAGACTTCCTGACACTTAAATCTATACTCGGAGGAGGAGATTAGTGTTTAACGTCCCGTCGACAACGAGGTCATTAGAGACGGAGCACACTCGGGTGAGAGGGAAGGATGGGGAAGGAAATCGGCCGTGCCCTTTCAAAGGAATCATCCCGGCATTTGCCTGAAGCGATTTAGGGAAATCACGGAAAACCTAAATCAGGATGGCCGGAGACGGGATTGAGCCGTCGTCCTCCCGAATGCGAGTCCAGTGTGCTAACCACTGCGCAAATCTATACTCGATGTTAACAAATTCAGTTATTTTGCTCCCCAAATAGCAAACCTCATCTATTACTTTAAGTATCTCAGTTCCTAATCTAATTCCCTCAGCATCACCCGATTTAACTCGACTACATTCCATTATCCTCGTTTTGCTTTTATTGATGTTCATCTTATATCCTCCTTTCAAGAAACTGTCCATTCCGTTCAACTGCTCTTCCAGGTCCTTTGCTGTCTCTGACAGAATTACAAAGTTTTTATTTCTTCTCCATGAATTTTAATTCCTACTCCAAATTTTTCTTTTGTTTCCTTTACTGCTTCTTCAACATACAGATTGAATAACGTTGGGGATAGGCTACAACCCTGTCTCACTTCCTTCCCAACCTCTGCTTCCCTTTCATGCCCCTCGACTCTTATAACTGCCGTCTGGTTTCTGTGTAAATTGTAAATAGCCTTTCGCTCCCTGTATTTGACCCCTGCCACCTTCAGAATTTGAGGATATTCCAGTCAAGATTGTTAAAAGCTTTCTCTCAAGTCTACAAATGCCAGAAATGTAGGTTTCCCTTTTCTTAATCTATCTTCTAAGATAAGACGTTTCGTCAGTATTGCATCACGTGTTGCAACATTCCTACGGAATCCGAACTGATTTTCTCCGAGGTCGGCTTTTGCCAGTTTTTTCCATTCGTCTGTAAAGAATTCGTGTTAGTATTTTGCAGCAGTGACTTATTAATCTGATAGTTCGGTAATTTTCACATCTGTCAACACCTGCTTTCTTTGGGATTGGAATTATTGTATTCTTCTTGAACTCTGAGGGTATTTCGCCTGTCTCATACATCTTGCTCACCAGATGGTAAAGTTTTGTCAGGGCTGGCTCTCCCAAGGCTGTCAGTAGTTCTAATGGAATATTGTTTACACCTGGGGCCTTGTTTCGTCTTAGGTCTTTCAGTGCTCTGTCAAACTCTTCACACAGTATTACATCTCCCATTTCATCTTCATCATCTTCCATTTCCATAATATAGCCCTCGAGTACATCGCCCCTATAAAGACCCTCTATATGCTCCTTCCACCTTTCTGCTTTCCCTTCTTTGCATAGTACTGGTTTGCCATCTGAGCTCTTGGTATTCATACAAGTGGTTCTCTTTTCTCCAAAGGTCTCTTTAATTTTCCTGTAGGCAGTATCTATCTTATCCCTAGTGATACATGCCTCTACGTCCTTACATTTATCCTCTAGCCATCCCTGCTTAGCCATTTTGCACTTCCTGTCGATCTCATTTCTGAGACGTTTGTATTCCTTTTTGCCTGCTTCATTTACTGCATTTTTATATTTTCTCCTTTCATCAGTTAAATTCAGTATCTCTTCTGTTACGCAAGGATTTCTACTAGTCCTCGTCGTTTTACCTACTTGATCCTCTGCTGCCTTCACTATTTCATCTCTCAAAGCTATCCATTCTTCTTCTACTGTGTTTCATTCCCCCGTTCTTGTCAATCGTTCCCTAATGCTATGTCTGAAACTCTCTAAAACCTCAGGTTCCCTCAGTTTATCCAGGTCCCATCTCCTTAAATTCCTACATTTTTGCAGTTTATTCAGTTTTAGTCTACAGTTCATAGCCAATAAATTGTTGTCAGAGTCCACATCTGCCCCTGGAAATGTCTTACAATGTAAAACCTGGTTCCTAAATCTCTGTCTTACCATTATTTAATTTATCTGTAATCTTCCAGTGTCTCCAGGCCTCTTCCACGTATGCAACCTTCTTTCATGATTCTTAAACCAAGTGTTAGCCATGATTAAGTTATGCTCTGTGCAAAATTCTACCAGGCGAAGCCTAATATAAAATAACGTGTTACAAAAACTCTGGTATCATTAAACTGTGCCAAAATGTCAGCCGCTTTCTCGAGCGCTCTCACACACAAGTCTAAAAAACATACGTGGTTATTCATAGTAAAATTACAAATCAGAACTATAATGGGCAATTTTACGGGCGTTAATACACGTATGTCATGTCTTAACAGGTTATTAAAGCTGTTGCAGCTAATCTATAGTAACGTAGATGAAACGTACAATTCAGACATAGTGACACTTTTCTTCTTAAGCTTACAGCTATTAAAGCGCAATATATGGAGAAAAGGTACATATTTATTTTTGACGTAGATATTTGGTAAATATACGTATATGGAGGTAACAAATTTCAAGTTGCATGGAACTTTCGTATTATTTCTTTCAGGTTGTATACAGTGGATATGCGACGCTTGTTACTCTGCCTGCCCCATGTATGTTCTTGACACTTGCAGTCCAGTAGCAAATAGATAAAGCGTTCCATCTACATCTACATTTATACTCCGCAAGCCACCCAACGGTGTGTGGCGGAGGGCACTTTACGTGCCACTGTCATTACCTCCCTTTCCTGTTCCAGTCGCGTATGGTTCGCGGGAAGAACGACTGTCTGAAAGCCTCCGTGCGCGCTCTAATCTCTCTAATTTTACATTCGTGATCTCCTCGGGATGGTATAAGTAGGGGGAAGCAATATATTCGATACCTCATCCAGAAACGCACCCTCTCGAAACCTGGCGAGCAAGCTACACCACGATGCAGAGCGCCTCTCTTGCAGAGTCTGCCACTTGAGTTTGCTAAACATCTCCGTAACGCTATCACGCTTACCAAATAACCCTGTGACTAAACGCGCCGCTCTTCTTTGGATCTTCTCTTTCTCCTCCGTCAAACCGATCTGGTACGGATCCCACACTGATGAGCAATACTCAAGTATAGGTCGAACGAATGTTTTGTAAGCCACCTCCTTTGTTGATGGACTACATTTTCTAAGCACTCTCCCAATGAATCTCAACCTGGTACCCGCCTTACCAACAATTAATTTTATATGATCATTCCACTTCAAATCGTTCCGCACGCATACTCCCAGATATTTTACAGGAGTAACTGCTACCAGTGTTTGTTCCGCTATCATATAATCATACAATAAAAGATCCTTCTTTCTATGTATTCGCAATACATTACATTTGTCTATGTTAAGGGTCAGTTGCCACTCCCTGCACCAAGTGCCTATCCGCTGCAGATCGTCCTGCATTTCGCTACAATTTTCTAATGCTGCAACTTCTGTGTATACTACAGCATCATCCGCGAAAAGCCGCATGGAACTTCCGACACTATCTACTAGGTCATTTATATATATTGTGAAAAGCAATGGTCCCATAACACTCCCCTGTGGCACGCCAGAGGTTACTTTAACGTCTGTAGACGTCTCTCCATTGATAACAACATGCTGTGTTCCGTTTGCTAAAAACTCTTCAATCCAGCCACACAGCTGGTCTGATATTCTGTAGGCTCTTACTTTGTTTATCAGACGACAGTGCGGAACTGTATCGAACGCCTTCCGGAAGTCAGGAAAAATAGCATCTACCTGGGAGCCTGTATCTAATATTTTCTGGGTCTCATGAACAAATAAAGCGAGTTGGGTCTCACACGATCGCTGTTTCCGGAATCCATGTTGATTCCTACATAGTAGATTCTGGGTTTCCAAAAACGACATGGTACTCGAGCAAAAAACATGTTCTAAAATTCTACAACAGATCGACGTCAGAGATATAGGTCTATAGTTTTGCGCATCTGCTCGACGACCCTTCTTGAAGACTGGGACTACCTGTTCTCTTTTCCAATCATTTGGAACCTTCCGTTCCTCTAGAGACTTGCATGTCATGCACTTTTACACGCTGACAGTATTTCGCGGTCATAATCATTGTCCTACACTGAGCCATAATGGAAGCTAACGGTGCCAGTATGTGTAACCGCCATCACATTGTAAACATAATGAATCACATCCGAAAGTAATTCTAGAGAATGGCGGTTTCGACCTTGTCGGTGCTACCATGACTCTTTTGTGCTTGCCACATTAACGCCAGTTAAAATGGTAATTACAGTTTTTTTTACTGTGTCAAAATAGTGGTTAATCTTAGGTACGTGTCCTCACGCCCGTAAAAGCGGCGTTTCATTACCACTTGTGTGATGTTATCGCTGCCAACATGAATGGTCAATTGCCGTCTTGCTTGAATGCGAAAGTTTCAGGTATCGTAATTTTAAATATCTTACTTTTTTTTTGCCATTTTAACGTACTGTAATCTTCCTACGACTAATGTCGCGATGTCCGACTTCTGCAATCATATACATTTAGTTGCAGGTGCTTTTAAATAATTTTAATGTGCTTTTAGAAATACGACATGCGGAAGTCAACGTTTGGAGAAACGGCAATTTTAATTCCGTTGTATGTTAATTTAAAAGGTGTTTCTAACCAGTTATGAATCTTAGAATGTGTTCATCCCTGTAAAAACAGCGACTCTTCACCGTCTTTATGACGTCAGCAGAGCCATCATTAATTATCTTACTAATTCCCATTGGTGTAAATACGAAAGTTCCATTCAATATGAAATTTGTTGCCTTCATGAGTACACACAAATTTCAGTGATTAACATTGCATGAAACAGGCTAACGTAAGCCATTGAAAATGTAAAAAGCTGGGGCATTAATAACCGGTATAACCGCCAGAATGTTGATTGCATGCTTGCAAACGTGCATGCATAGTGTTGTGCAGTTACTGCATGTCAGTATGGGCGATGGAATTACACGTCTGTTGCACTTGGTCGGTCAGTACAGGGACGGCTAATGCTGGTTGTGAATGATGCTGCAGTTATCGTCTGATAATGTTACTTATGTGCTAGATTGGAAACAGATCTCGTGAACGAGCAGGCCAAGGCAATATTTCGACACTCTATAGAGCATGTTGGGTTACGACAGCGGAATGTGGGCGAGCGTTATCCTGTTGGAAAACATCCCACGGAATGCTTTTTATGAATGGCAGCACAAGAAGTCGAGTCACCGGTTTGACGTACGATTAAGCTGTCAGGGTGCGTGGCATAACCACGAGGGTGCTTTTGCTGTCACACGAAATTGCATCCCAGACCATAACTCCAGTTGTAGGTCCAGGGTGTCTAACATGCAGACAGGTTGAGGTTTTTCACTCTGCAGCGGAGTGTGCGCTGATATGAAACTTCCTGGCAGATTAAAACTGTGTGCCCGACCGAGACTCGAACTCGGGACCTTTACCTTTCGCGGGCAAGTGCTCTACCATCTGAGCTACCGAAGCAGGAGAGCTTCTGTAAAGTTTGGAACGTAGGAGACGAGATAGTGGCAGAAGTAAAGCTGTGAGGACCGGGCGTGAGTCGTACTTCGGTAGCTCAGATGGTAGAGCACTTGCCCGCGAATGGCAATGGTCCCGAGTTCGAGTCTCGGTCGGGCACACAGATTTAATCTGCCAGGAAGTTTCATGCAGACAGGTTGGTTGCAGTTCCTCAACTGGCCTCCTCCTAACCAATACATGGCCATCACTGGCACTGAGGCAGATCCGGCTTTCACCAGAAACACAACAGACCTCGACCCTGTCCTCCAATGAGATCTCACTTGACACCACTGAAGCCGCAAATGGCTACAAGGCGTCTGGCTCGGAGCTGTCCTTGAGGTAACCCATTTGCAACAGTTCTTTGTGTCACTGTGGTGCCAACTGCTGCTCAACTTGCTGCTGCAGGTGCAATACAATTTG
The DNA here is from genome assembly GCF_021461395.2 of Schistocerca americana. Lineage (NCBI taxonomy): Eukaryota > Metazoa > Arthropoda > Insecta > Orthoptera > Acrididae > Schistocerca > Schistocerca americana. Next base: position 664,519,076 of record NC_060130.1, read on the forward strand.
CCATAGCCATACACCGAACACGATAGTCTTTCCTATCGATAGTGCCACGTGGCCGTCTGGAGCCCGGTCTTCTTGCAACCGTACTTTCTCGTGACCACCACTTTCAGCACTCACATACAGTGGCTACATTCCTGCCAAGTTTCCTGCAGTATCACAGAACGAACATCCATCTTCTCATAGCCTTTATTACACGACATCGTTCAAACTCAGTGAAGTGTTACTAATAATGGCGTCTTTGTCGCTTTAAAGACATTCTTGACTAATAGTAGGTCATCACGCCCAATCTCAAAGGTAACTAGCGCTCACTACCGCTACAGTGTGTATTTAGAGCAAACCTGATATGTGACTGGCGCGAAATTTGAATAGATATTATCGTTCATATGTGGAAACACACCTACCTACCTACCTACCTACCTACCTACCTACCTACCTACTTTCGTTTATGTCCCACAATTCATTCGTGCCCCCCAGGGGGTCTACAATTCTTTTGTGGATACGTGCGTGGCGAGCACGGGGTCCCGAGCTTGTGCAGTTCTCCTTCCTTTTCGGGCTGCCCTAGCCCCCTTCCCCATCCCTCCTCGTCCCCAATCCTCCCCCCCCCCCCCCCCGCCCTTACCTCCCCTTCACACTCCCTCTTCTTGGGAGTAATGTATCGAGCCTTCGTCTGGAGACGGACGTTTGAAAACTCCAGGATCCTGTTTCCTTTGTTTTTCTCCATCCTCACGCTTTCTTCCTCTATTGGTCTTTCCGTACGTTCACTCTTCTTGCTTTCATGCCCTTACTTCCATCTCTGCCTCATTCTCCTTGCCCTGTTCTCCTTGTCTACTTTCCCGCTTCAGCGTTTGAGATTCTTTCTTCTATCCCTCTATCCCTCTCTCTCTTTCCTCTCTTCTATCCTCCCTGTGCGTGTCTGGAGGCCGACACAGGCGTTCGCACGCGTAGCCGGTGACGGGGTAACGCGTATTTCCCCGCCCTGGGTAGACAAGTAAGGCACGCACGTTCCCCCTAGTAAAGGCCAGGCCTAGGGAGGGATGATTGCCTGAGCTGTTACCTTCCGAACGTGCCGATTGGTCCCTCCGTCCGTTTCATGGGAGGTGTGACCTGAGGTGTGAACAATCACGTAAGGCGGGAGTGCCCTCTGAGAGGGGCCCCCACAAGAAAGGAGCGCGCCATCGGAGACGCTGGCAATCATGGGCGATTCATCTGCAATGGATTTCTCTTCTTCTTCTTCTTCTTCTTCTTCTTCTTCTTCTTCCCTGTCTTCTGCCCAAAAAAGAAAGCTAGATGAAACTCTCGTTCCGAAAATTCTACCACCAGCACCGAAGTTTTTTGTTGTCACAAGATCTCATGGTCACGATTTCTCAACAGTCAACCCTTTCGTCATTCAGAAGGGTGTAGATGCTATTGCAGGACCAGTGAAATCTTGCACTCGGTTGGCAACGGTACCTTGCTGTTGGAGACAGAGAGCGCGTTCCAGGCCCAAAAATTACTTCGAGCCCCTCTCTTACACACATTCCCTGTACGGGTGGAGGCCCACCACACCTTGAATTCGTTGCGTGGCGTGGTGTATACCAGGTCACTCGACAGACTAACTGATGAGGAGATTCTGTCTTTCCTCTCTGATCAGGGAGTGGCGGCCGTCCATTGGGTCGTGAAAAGGGTCGACAAGGACCTCATACCGACCCGAACCATATTCCTGACATTCGACAATGTGCAACTGCCTTCACGAATTAAAGCGGGTTATGAGATCATTTCTGTTCGGCCGTATGTACCCAGCCCTACAAGGTGTTACCAATGTCAGCGGTTTAACTATACACGGCAGTCTTGTTCGAGAGCGGCTAAATGCGTTACCTGTGGCAGGGACACCCATGAGGGTGGCTGTCCACCTCCGTCCCCTCGTTACATTAACTGTATGGGCGACCATGCTGCCTCCTCTCGCGACTGCCCCGTCTACAAAGATCAGAAAAGTATACAGGAAAGTCGAGTGAAAGAGGAGGTGTCGACCTCGGCTGCTTGCAAGTTATTCAATCGCAGTAAGCCCACTGTGCTTCCGGCGGGTAAATACAGTACCGTTCTCGCCTCTCCTCGGCCTACCAGGGAGGTAGCTACACAGACATGCGATCTAACATTTAGCGATTCGGTCGTCAGATCGGCCAGTGCTAAGATCGCCCTCTTCCTCCCACCAACCCTAAGGCTCAAACATGATCATTGCTACTGCTAAGACGAGGACCTCTAAATCAGATGCTCGGACCTTCAAAAAAGAGCCGACACGCGTCGATTTCTTGCGTACACAAACATCACAGCCATCAACTATTCTTTCGACAAAACGTAATTCTTCAAAGAAGACTCATAGCAAAAAGAGTTCTCCATCTCCGCCGAGGCGCGTTTCTTCTCCTGCGCCACCCATCGGTTGCCGTCCCCGGCCATCTTCAGTTTCGCCAGGCCGCACCGCTGGTAGCCGATCATCTGGCCTTTCACGGGCGGAGGAAGCTGCCCCTCCTCACCAGCTCAGGAAGGTGGCAGACGCAACTGTTGAGTTGATGGACCATGACTCACCATCTATCGATCGCAGCAGCAGTGCTCCCTCGAAGCCAGGCCCTCAGCGGCCATCGAGGCGACCCTTTCATGTTTCTACTTTTTCTTTTCGTTTTCCTAATGGCACTTCTTCAATGGAATATTTGCGGCATTCGGTCCAACCGAGAGGAACTAAAATTGCTCCTTCGAATGCACTGCCCGCTTGTCGTAGGTCTCCAAGAAACGAAGTTACGCCCCTGCGATCGTATTCACCTGGCACACTATACCTCCGTGCGTTTTGACCTACTCCCTGTGGCAGGTATTCCGGCTCATGGAGGGGTCATGTTGCTGGTTCGGGATGATGTCTACTACGATCCAATCACATTGCACACAGATCTGTAGGCAGTTGCCGTCCGAATTACTCTCCCCACATTCACATTTTCCATTTGTACTGTTTACACTCCATCATCGTCTGCCTTTACTAGGGCAGACATGATACAACTGATTGATCAGCTTCCTACACCATTTTTGTTGATTGGAGGCTTTAATGCCCACCATCCCCTTTGGGGCTCTCCAGCATCCTGCCCGAGAGGCTCCCTCTTTGCAGACCTTTTCAACCACCTCAATCTAGTCTGCTTAAATACCGGTGCACCTACCTTCCTTTCGGACGCAACGCATACCTATTCCCACTTGGACCTCTCAATATCCACTATCCAACTTGCACGTCGGTTCGAGTGGTATGCTCTGTCTGACACATACTCGAGCGACCATTTCCCTTGCGTAATCCATCTCCTACATCACACCCCTTCTCCACGTTCCACTAGCTGGAACATCTCCAAAGCCGACTGGCGGCTTTTCACCTCCCTGGCGACCTTCCATGATCAAAACTTCTCCAGCTACGATAGTCATGTCGCATACCTCACGGACGTTATTCTCACTGATGCTGAATATTCCATCCCTCGTACTTCCTCTTCTCCACGTCGAGTCCCAGTCCCCTGGTGGACTACAGCATGCAGCGACGCTATTCGTGCTCGGCGACGTGCTTTACGCACCTTCCAACGCCACCCTACGATGGCGAACTGTATCAGTTACAACCGACTCCGTGCACAATGTCGTCGTGTTGTCAAAGAAAGCAAAAAGGCTTGCTGTGTGGCTTTCACCAGCTCATTCAACAGTTTTACCCCTCCTTCGGTTGTCTGGGATGGCCTACGCGGACTATCTGGCACCAAGGTCCACTCTCCGATTTCTGGCCTGACTATAGCGAATGAAGTCCTTGTGGATCCTGAGGATGTCTCAAATGCCTTCGGCCGCTTTTTCGCGGAGGATTCGAGCTCTGCCCATTACCACCCTGCCTTCCTCCCCCGAAACCAAGCAGAGGAGGCACGGCCACCTTCTTTCCAGTCTTTGAATCGTGAAAGTTACAATGCCACCTTCACCGTGCAATTCAGATGCTGAAGAACCTTTCTCCTGCAGGTAAAGGCTTTCTTCTTCACGCCTATAATTGCATCTGGACTGAAGGTCATGTTCCCACACGCTGGCGTGAAGCAATTGTTGTTCTCATACCCAAACCAGGAAAGGACAAACACCTTCCTTCCAGTTATCGCCCCATCTCCCTTACCAGTCTGCAAGGTGATGGAGTGCATGGTAAATTCTCGATTGGTTTGGCTCCTTGAATCTCGACGCCTCCTTGCCAAAGTCCAATGTGGCTTTCGTAGGCGCCGCTCTGCTGTTGACTACCTAGTTACCTTGTCGACCTTCATTATGAACAACTTTTTGCGTATGCGCCAGACGGTGACTGTGTTTTTCGATTTGGAGAAGGTTTACGACACCTGTTGGAGGGCGGGCATTCTCCGCACCATGCACACTTGGGGCCTTCGCGGTCGCCTCCCTCTTTTTATTAATGCATTTTTAATGGATCGAATGTTCAGGGTACGCGTAGGTTCTGTTTTGTCAGATGCCTTTCGCCAGGAGAATGGGGTGCCCCAGGGCTCCGTTTTGAGCGTGGCCCTTTTTGCCATAGGTATCAATCCAATAATGGATTGCCTTCCAGCTGACGCTTCAGGCTCCCTTTTCGTGGACGACTTTACAATCTACTGCAGCGCTCAGACAACATGTCTCCTGGAGCGCTGTCTTCAGCGTTGTCTAGACCGTCTGTATTCCTGGAGTGTCGCTAACGGTTTGCGTTTTTCTGGTGAGAAAACTGTCTGTATGAACTTCTGGCGTTACAAACAGTTTCTAGTCCCGTTGCTCTCCCATTCGTGGAGACAACGAAATTTTTAGGTCTTACATTTGACAGGCAGCTTTGATGGTCTTCACGTGTGTCTTACTTGGCTGCTCGTTGTACCCGTTCCCTAAATGTCCTACGTGTTCTCAGCGGTACGTCATGGGGAGCAGATCGAATGGTCCTACTTCGCTTATGTCGGGTCATTGTCCGATCAAAGCTGGATTATGGGAGCTTTGTCTACTCTTCTGCCCGGCCGTTCATGTTACGCCGTCTAAACTCTATCCACCATCGGGGATTACGTCTGGCTACTGGAACATTCTACACCAGCTCCGTTGAGAGTCTGTATGTCGAAGCTGCCGAACTACCGCGAAACTACCGGCGCGATATGTTGTTTTGTCGGTACGCCTGCCGGCTGACGTCAATGCCCGCCCACCCGTGATATTTCTCCTTCTTTGACGATTCCCTCGACCGCCAATACGGGCTGTATGTCTCTGCCCTGTCACCTCCTGGAGTTCGCTTTCGTTACCTGCTTCAGCAACTTGATTTTACCCTCCCTACGACTTTTCGAGTGGGTGAAAGCCCGAAGCCACCTTGGCTCCAGGCTCAGGTTCGCGTTCACCTTGAACTCAGCTCGCTCCCAAAGGAGAGGACCGCGGATTCGATATACCGCTCGAGGTTTGTCGAACTTCGTTCGAGGCTCGCTAATAACGTCTTTATTTACACAGATAGCTCCAAGACTACTGCTAGCGTCGGATGTGGCTTTGTCGTTGGGGATGATACCTTTCAATACCGGCTCCTTGACCAGTGTTCAAGCTTTACAGATGAGCTTTTTGCTGTCTATCAGGCTGTTCAGTATATCCGCCGCCATCGTCATTCTTCCTATGCCATCTGCTCTGATTCTTTGAGCGCCATTCAGAGTCTCTGTGACCCATATTCGGACCACCCTCTCGTGCAACGAATTCAACGATCCCTTCAGTCGCTAGCTGATACCGGCGCTCGTGTCCTTCTTTTGTGGATTCCTGGCCACGTTGGTGTGCCTGGGAACGAAGCTGCTGATGCTGCGGCTAATGCTGCTGTCCTCCTGCCTCGGACAGCTGATGTTAGTGGGGTTCTTTGTCGGCGCGTTTCATCATTTTGGCATGAAGCTTGGTCCTCTCTCCATGAAAATAAGCTTAGGGCCATCAAACCGATCCCGACGGCTTGGACGATCTCCTCACGCCCTTCCCGGCGAGAGGAGGTCATTTTGGCCAGGTTGCGGATTGGGCATTGCCGATTTAGCCACCGCTACCTGTTGTCCGCTCACCCCCGCCCCGCAGTGCCCCTGTGGTCATCCATCGACGGTGCGCCATGTTTTATTGTCCTGCCCCCGTTTTATTCACTCTAGTGTTGTCCTGTGTCTGCCGTCTACCTTACAAGAACTTTTAGCTGATGATGCTCGAGCAGCTGCTCGTGTCCTTAGTTTTATTACATTTACGGACTTGTCCAAAAACATCGAACCCTTTCAATTTGTTTCTCTGCGTCTTTGTAAATACTTTCTGGTGTTTCCCCCTTGCGTTTTTTCTACGCTATTAGTGCACTAACGTTACTGGTCGCTAATGACCTTAGTAATTGCGCGCCATAAAAAAAAAAACATTCGTGGTAGTGCGATTTTTTTCCATCAGTGTAGTTTTTTATTTATTTTATTTTACACGTCTAGTTCCGTAGGACCAAAATGAGGAGCAAATCTCCAAAGTCAAGGAACGTGTCAGTACATGATAGCACAACATAAAACTAATAACAGATAAAATAAAATGTTTACGAAGCCAAAAAAAAGACAATCTATAAGTTTATATAAACGCAGTCAGCAATATAACACAGGAATCAGCTTAATTTTCAAGAAATTCCTCGACAGAATACAATGAGAGACCCATGAGGAAACTCTTCAGTTTCGATTTGAAAGCGTGCGACTTACTGCTAAGATTTTTGAATTCTTGTGGTAGCTTATTGAAAATGGATGCAGCAGTATACTGCACACCTTCCTGCACAAGAGTCAAGGAAGTGCGATCCAAATGCAGATTGGATTTCTGCCTGGTATTAAATGAGTCAGCCAACGGCCTTGCGCAGTGGTAAGACGGGTTCCCTTCAGATCACCGAATTTAAGCGCTGTCGGGTTGGGCTAGCACTTGGATGGGCGCCGGCCGCTGTGGCCGAGCGGTTCTAGGCGCTTCAGTCCGGCACCGCTCTGCTGCTACGGTCGCGGGTTCGAATCCTGCTTCGGACATGGATATGTGTGATGTCCTTAGGTTAGTTAGATTTAAGTAGTTGTAAGTCTAGGGGACTGATGACCTCAGATGTTAAGTCCCATAGCACTTAGAGCCATTTGAACCATTTGAACTTGGATGGGTGACCGGTCTTCCGAGCGCTGTTGGCAAGCCGGGTGCACTCAGCCCTTGTGAGTCAAACTGAGGAGCTACTTGACGGAGAAGTAGCGGCTCCGGTCACGAAAACTGACTACTTGCTGTGAGAGCGGTGTGCTGACCACATGTCCCTCCGTATACGCATCCAGTGACGCCCCTGGGCTGAGAGGATGACACGGCATCCGGTCGGTACCGTTGGGCCTTCCAAGGCCTGTTCGAAGGGAGTTTTAGTTTTTAGTTTAATAAATGAGTGAAAGCTGCTAATTCTTGGAAATAAGCTGATATTGTTAACAAGAAACGACAGTAAAGAATACATATATTGAGAGGCCAATGTCAGAGTACCCAGACTAATGAACAGGGGTCGGCAAGAGATTCCTGAATTTACACCACTTACTTCCCGAACGGCCCGCTTCTGAGCCAAAAATATCCTTTGAGAATGGGAAGAGTTACCCCAAAATATAGTACCATACGTCACAAGCGAATGAAAATAAGCAAAGTACCTGTAGACTACATTTCGTGTCAAACTATCACTTACTTCAAATACCGTTCGAATAGTAAAAATGACAGCATTAAGTCTTTAAACAAGATCCTGAACATGAGCTTTCCACGACAGTTTACTATCTATCTGAACACTTCGAAATTTGAACTGTTCAGTTTCACTAATAATATGCCCATTCTGTGGAATTAAAACATGGGGTTTTGTTGAATTGTGTGTTAGAAACTATAAAAACTGAGTCTTACTGTGATTTAGCGTTAGTTTATTTTCTACAAGCCATGAACCTATCTCCGGAACTGCACTATTTGAAACAGTGCCAATTTCGCACACAACATCCTTTACTACCAAGCTAGTGTAATCAGCAAACAGAAATATTGTAGAATTACCTGTAAGACTAGGGGGCATATCATTTATATAAATAAAGAACAGTAGTGGCCCCAGCACCAATTTCTGGTGCCCCATTCAGACTCCACATCACAGCCATTCTCAACACTCTAAATAATGACCTTTTTGCTGTCGTTAAAGTAAGAGATGAACCAATTGTGTTCCAAAATGGTCCAACTTCTGGAGCAATATTTTGTGATCAGCACAATCAGAACCCTTAGTTAAATCAAAAAAGATGCCTAGGGTTCGAAACAATGTGTTTAATCCATCCAGTACCTCACAGAGAAAAGAGAATACAGCATTTTCAGTTAAACCACTTCTAAAACCGAACTGTAGATTTAATTGTAAATTATGTGAAATAAAATTATCGATTATCCTAACATACACAGCCTTTTCAATAACTTTTGTAAACACTGATGGCACAGAAATAGGTCTAAAATTATCTACATTATCCCTTTCTCCCCTTTTTTATAAAGCATCTTTACTACTGAGTACGTGATCGTTCAGGAAACTGCCCATTCTTAAAGGACAAATTACAAATATGGCTAAGTACAGGGCTAACATGTGCAGCACAGTACTTTAATATTCTGCTAGGCACTCCATCCATGAGAATCCTTAATATTCAGTGATTTAATTATTGACTCAATCTTCCCCTTGACGCTATCACAATCTGGAAAAGGCATTTGCCAAGAGAATTATATGGTTCCCTGTAGAAACTAAATTTTTAGTTAATTCACCAGAAATGCTCAGAAAATGATTGCTAAATACTGTACATATATCTGATTTATTAATAACAGAAATGTTTTTACTGCAAACTGACTTTATATCGTCGACCATGTGCTGCTGACCAGACACTTCCTTCACGAATGACCATATGTTTTTAATTTTATCCTATGAATTAGTTATTCTATTTACGTCACTCTTTGCCTTTCTAATAACATTTTAAGCACCTTACAATACTGTTTGTAATGGGCCGCTGTAGCTTGATTGTGACTACTTCTAACATTTTGATATAATTCCCACTTTGCTCTACATGATATCCTTGTCCCATTAGTCAGCTACCCAGGCTGCCTTTTAATGCTAGTGCCCTGTTTAGAACGTTGTAATGGAAAGCAACTTTCACAGAGCGTGAGAAATGTGTTAAGGAAAGCAATTTTTTTTTTCATCTATGTTATCGGCACTATAAACATCCTGCCATTCTTTTTCCTTAACGAGGTTTAAAAAACTCTCTATTGCCGTTGGAATAGCTTTTGTACATAATTTGTAATTATATATAAAATTTGTTTCAGTACAAAAGCATTTTAGTATTAAAATTTGTGCATCATGGTCTGAAAGGCCATTCACCCTTTTACTAACATAATGCCCATCTAGTAATGAAGAATGAATGGAAATATAGTCAATGGCTGTGCTATTGTTCCCTTGCACCCTGGTTGAAAAAAAAGCACAGTCTTCATCGGATCATGTGAATTTAGGAGATCTTCCAACATCCTCTTTCTTGCCCAATCACATATAAAATTAATATTGAAATCATCACACATAATTAATTTTTGGTACTTCCTATAAAGTGAACCAAGAACGCTCTCTAGCCTGAGCAGAAATGTGCTGAAGTCAGAGTTACAGGACCTATAAACAACAACAATTAGAAGTTCAGTTTCACTAAATTCAACTGCCCCTGCACAACATTCAGATATCTGTTCAGTGCAGCGTCGTGATACATCTATGGACTCTAGTGGAATACTGTCATTTACGTACATGGCCAGTCCCCCACTCCGCAAAGAACTCCTTGAAAAAATAGCTCACTAATCTGTATGCTGGTAAAGGAAGCCTCTGAATTGTCAAATTATTTAAGTGGTGCTCCGATAAATCAATAATGTCAGAGTCAACATCTATAAGCAGTTCACTAACTTTAACTCTTAATACTTCTTATATTTGGATGAAATATGCTAATTCCTTCATTATTTGGACACCTGACATCCTCTGAAGGTGATTCCTTTGTTAGAGGGACTTCCTTTAAGCAGGGATACCTATCAGGTGACTGCAGTCTAAAACAGGTGCAGCTCTAACATCAACTGCTACAGGAATTTTTCCATGAGTGATCCCACTACCACCCACTAAACTGTCACCTATAAGCTTTGCCAGCCTCCCCTTTCCACACCTATTGAGGTGCAGGCCATGCCTGGTGAAACCCAATCTGTTGATAGACTCAACTGGCACCACTGCAATGTGAGCAAAGCCCTCCACCATCAGTGCCTTCTCCAGCCCCATGTTACCACACCATTTGGACGAGGCCAATCATGACGCTAAAACAGTTGCATGAAGTGCACATTAGTGCCACCATTTTGAGTAGCTATCCTTACCAGGTTACCACCTACATCATAGTCCCCGCCACTATCAAGACTATTCCCACCTCCACTCACAATCACTACCTGATCCTCTTTCATAAAATTCCTACACAACTCTCCTATGTTAACAATCAGTTGAGCTAACCGTGTACAAGGGTTCACAATGCTGGTGATCTGGTACTTCCTGCCCAACACTTCCTGCAACTACTGGCCTACACCTCTGCCATGCGAACTACCTGGCAGCGGAACCTTATTTTTTCTGCTAGAATTTGCAACTGACTTAGGCTCCCTAACTGTTGAGGACTGCTGCATTTTCCTACACCTATTGCTACAAGAGGCTCCTCTCCACCCAACTCTGACAGTTGGTCAACTCTGACAGTTGGTCAACTCTGACAGTTGGTCAATTCTGACAGTTGGTCAACTCTGACAGTTGGTCAACTCTGACAGTTGGTCAACTCTGACAGTTGGTCAACTCTGACAGTTGGTCAACTCTGACAGTTGGTCAACTCTGACAGTTGGAGGCGTAGAGGAATAAGGTCACTGTTTCTGAATGATACGTGTAATCTGTGCTAATATATTTTAGTTTCAATGGTATTAATAACCTGGTATATACTTTACGCCCATAAAAGTGACCATTCTAGTTCTGATTTGTAATTTTGCTATGTCTATTCAAAATTATTTTAATAATCAGATATGTTTTTTGGATTTGTATGTGTGAATGCCCAAAAAAGTGGCTGATAGTTTGCTATAGTTTAGAGATATAACTGTTCTTTGTATTAAATTGTTTTACATTAGGTTTCACGAGATAGTTTAAACCAAAGTGCATATCGATAGGACTTTGACTTGCTCAGCAAGAATTGATAGGTCTTGCTGTTTAATCTTAGAATCCCTGACCAGAGAGCTTATGTTAACCATACACAACCATCTTACTCCATTTTATATATGACAGCAGCAATATACACAGCCTGATATTTGTAACATGTGACTCTGGGCTACGTAAGTAAGTTATAACATTTTAAGTTGAATCTGTGAATTTATCTTATTTTATGGTTGTGTTATACACTGTGTTTCCAGAGGTATGAAGGTGCTCGCATTGGTCGAGTGAAATGTAAAAATAAAGGGAAAAAGTTACATGCAATTTTAATTAACTATAGGACAGCATACGTGTAGGAGTGTAGCAAATACAGTCGACCGGCAACATAAACAGGTATAACAGTTATACGGCAGAAGAACAGATGATTCCATTCTTCATGTCTGACGAATTTCAGTACTCCAAATTATAATGTTTTCCCGAGCACTGAAGGTTCACATAATGCACTAACAGCCACCGCTAGACGTAATATTCACCTAGAACACAGTGCAGTCTTCTGACTTAAAATGTGACGTTTTATAAATGTGCCTTGAAGTTTCGGGATAACAAGTATTATCTTCTCATGACAATGTCAACAACAACACAGCTGAGGAGCCTTATTTTTCGTCTGGGCTCAGTAGTAAAATTCTTAGGGTCTTCTTACTTGGTGTTTCTGTATTTTCTTAATGAGACATTTTACCGTTTTTGCCTCTGTTCACCTTATTTTCACTGCAACTTTCCACTCATCTTGCTATAACTTCTCAGTGCAGCACCGCCGAGAGTATTTGGAAAGGAGTCTGGAAGTATATTGGAGGTGGAACGTTTTCAAGCGGAAAGACAGTGGCTGCTATATTGTCCCGTAAGTGGACCCCTATAAGATACTTAGCGGTAATGTTAGGTCTGGCGGTGCAATCAATCAGTCAATCAATCAATCAATCACTATCATATGCGTAACGATTGTCATGTAATGGGAAGAGTAAGGAAGTCATCAATTGACCGACCTGTTACAAATCCAATAGTGCTCTCATAGACAGTTGTACCAACATGAAACTTTTCTCGTACAGACGGTATTATCGGAGCTGAAAGTCACGTTTTATTCCAGAAAAAATATCTACGACCAACCAGCGATCTAACAGCGAAATTTCCGATTTATTGTGGCACTTACCCACTGATCGACAAAGCCATTCGGGTAATAATGTATCATATGACAGTTCCCCATCCACCTCCGTAGCTGAGAGGTCAGAACGACTGGCTGCCATGCAGGGGATCCCGGTTCGATTCCCGAACCCGCCAGGTTACCCGCGACCGCTTTCGGGATGGGAAGCTATGCCATCCCCGGATCTAATCCATCCGGCGGATTAACGACAAGATGTCGGTGTTCCGACCGGTGTGGATGTAGTTTTTAGGCAGTTTCCCACATGCCACTAGGTGAATATCCGGCTGGTTCCCATGTTCCGCTTCAGATACGCGCTAAACAAACATTTAGTACATTTTTCTCAGATTTGCACACAGAATTTACTATATACGCAGACAGACAGAGTAATTGTTTTTGTCCTGGAGGGGGGGGGGGGGTGGTAAATAGGAGACCAATGACTTTCGCTGTTTGGTATCCTTAAAGATTTACTCAGGATCCGCGTCGATCCCCAGCACTGTCAGGGAGTTCCCCTTGGTGGGAGGAGTGGTACGGGTTGCACTCAGTCTACTGGGGCCAACTGAGGAGCTAATCGACAGATTAGTAGCGGTTCCAAGTTCAAGCACCCCGACAATGACCTGGAGAGCGGTGTGCTGATAACGTGCTTCTCCACACCGCGTTCAGTGAAGCCATTGGTGGAGGAAGACACGGTGCTCTGTAGGGCCTGATTGGTTCGTCTAAGGGCAGAACGCGAAACTTCGACAGTTACCCAGAAATTCTTCAAGGTAGGATAGGTATAAGCGGTACGATTCTACAATATCCGTAGATGACGTGATACTGTTCACATATTCTTTGAAAAAGAGAAAGGTCATGCACAGATAAGAGTGAATTTCGGAAGTGTAAACATTTCATGGAAACTCAGTCTTTTACACTAATTTTTTTACTGTGTCCTTTTACTGCCAGGAAACACTATGTAGAGGGGGAAATAAGAGGATATCTTGAGGCGAAACATAGGAAATGGAATGTGAACAAACAGTGTTTCTAACACGGTCTAATGCAGTGGTTCACTTCCTTTCTGAGACCATTACCCATGAGTACAATCAGATATTAGCTAATAAACGCCTCCGCCCCACACCATACAACCTCTGTGTTTGTACGTGTTTTATTAAACCAAGAACAAATGAGAGGATCGATACCGCAAACTTGTAACAAACTGGCCACTAAAATTGCTACACCACGAAGATGACGTGCTACAGACACGAAATTTAACCGACAGGAAGAAGATGCTGTGATATGCAAATGATTAGCTTTTCAGAACATTCACACAATGTTGGCGCCGGTGGCGACACCTACAACGTGCTGACATGAAGAAAGTTTCCAACCGATTTCTCATACACAAACAGCAGTTGACCGGCGTTGCCTGGTGAAACGTTGTTGTGATGCCTCGTATAAGGAGGAGAAATGCTTACCATCACGTTTGTGAATTTGATAAAGGTCGGATTGTAGCCTACCGCGATTGCGCTTTATCGTATCGCGACATTGCTGTTCGCGTTGGTCGAGATCCAATGACTGTTAGCAGAATATGGAATCGGTGGGTTCAGGAGGGTAATACGGAATACCGTGCTGGATCCCAACGGCCTCGTATCACTAGCAGTCGAGATGACAGGCATCTTATCCACATGGCTGTATCGGATCGTGCAGCCACGTCTCGATCCCTGAGTCAGCAGATGAGGACGTTTGCAAGACAACAACCATCTGCACGAACATTTCGACGACGTTTGCAGCAGCATGGACTATCAGCTCGGAGACCATGGCTGCGGTTACCCTTGACGCTGCATCACAGACAGGAGCGCCTGCGATGGTGTACTCAACGACGAACCTGGGTGCACGAATGGCAAAACGTCATTTTTTCGGATGAATCCAGGTTCTGTTTACAGCATCATGATGGTCGCATCCGTGTTTGGCGACATCGCGGTGAACGCACGTTGGAAGCGTGTATTCGTCACCGTATCACCCGGCGTGTTGGTATGGGGTGCCATTGGTTACACGTCTCGGTCACCTCTTGTTCGCATTGACGGCACTTTGAACAGTGGACGCTACATTTCAGATGTGTTACGACCCGTGGATCTACCCTTCATTCGATCCCTGCGAAACCATACATTTCAGCAGGATAATGCACGACCGCATGTTGCAGGTCCTGTACGCGCCTTTCTGGATACAGAAAATGTTCGACTGCTGCCCTGGCTAGCACATTCTCCAGATCTCTCACCAACTGAAAACGTCTGGTCAATGGTAGCCGAGCAACTGGCTCGTCACAATACGCCAGTCACTACTCTTGATGAACTGTGGTATTGTGTTGAAGCTGCATGGGCAGCTGTACCTGTACACGCCATCCAAGCTCTGTTTGACTCAATGCCTAGGCGTATCAAGGGCGTTATTACGGCCAGAGGTGGTTGTTCTGGGTGTATATATATGAGGATGAGTCAAATGAAAACCGTAAATATTTTTTTAAATATTATTTATTGTGCAGAAGTGGTACAAAGCTGTATCACTTTTCAACATAATCTCCACCACGCTCAATGCAAGTCCTCCAGCGCTTACAAAGTGCATAAATTCCTTTAGAAAAAAATTCTTTTGGTAGTCCGCGCAACCACTCATGCACCGCGTGGCGTACTTCTTCATCAGAACGGAACTTCTGTCCTCCCACTGTGTCTTTGAGTGGTCCAAACATATGGAAATCATTTTGGGCAAGGTCTGTTGAGTATGGTGGATGAGGAAGACACTCAAAATGCAGGTCTGTGATTGTTGCAACTGTTGTACGGGCAGTGTGGGGCCTTGCATTGTCATGTTGCAAAAGGACACCTGCTGAGAGCAATACACGTCGCTTTGATTTGATTGCAGGCCGCAGATGAATGTTTAGGAGATCTGTGTATGATGCACTGGTGACAGTGCTCCCTCTAGGTATGTAATGCTCCAACATGGCGCCTTTTTCGTCCCAAAAGAGAGTCAGCATAACTTTCCCTGCTGATGGTTCTGTTCAAAACTTATTTGGTTTTGGTGATGAGGAATGGCGCCATTCCTTGCTCGCTCTCTTCGCTTCCGGTTGGTGGAAGTGAACCCTGGTTTCGTCCCCAGTAACGATTCTTGCAAGGAAGCCATCACCTTCTCGTTCAAAGCGCCGAAGTAGTTCTTCACAAGCACCAACACGTCGTTCTCTCATTTCAGGAGTCAGCTGCCTTGGCACCCATCTTACAGACACTTTGTGAAACTGGAGCACATCATGCACAATGTAGTGTGCTGACCCATGACTAATCTGTAAACCTGCTGCAGTGTCATTCAGTGTCACTTGGCGGTTTTCCTTCACTATGGCTTCTAGTGCTGCAATGTTCTGTGGAGTCACAACTCGTTGTGCCTGACTGGACGAGGAGCACTTCCACTTGCGAACTTCCTTCTCCATTCGTAGACTTGTTGCTGTAACAAACCTGCATCACCGTACTGAACCTTCATTCGTCGATGAATTTCAATAGGTTTCACACCTTCACTATGCAAAAACCGAATAACAGAACGCTGTTCTTCCCTGGTGCAAGTCGCAAGTGGGACGGCCATCTTTATACTGATACTGCGACGGTATGTGTGCATCTGCACTATGCTGCCACCTACAGGCCATTCTGCACGCTGTTTGTAGCACGCTTACCAACTTACAGGATAACGGCCTGAAATTTCGATTTGTTATTACAAATTTAAGGTTTTCATTTGACTCACCCTCGTATATATTTTCTTACCAGTCAGTGCACACCGTAAGTCATCCTCCAAGTCCATTCAGATCCTTTTTCTTGTTTCATTGCTGTCGTAGTCATAAATCTGCTTTGCCATATTTAAATCTTAAATGCATCGTTTCTGTTTGTGTACTAGAATAAATGATGAAGCAATTTCTGGTGCATGGCAAGTGTCTCATCTGACTCCTCCTCAGAAAGGAAACGAGTCCGCTCCCTAGCGACACTTGCTTCGCTCTCGCCCTTCCCTCCCCCCCCCTCCCCCCCCCCCACCAATCACTGTACTGGCCATTACGGAGTTACTGTTTTGTTGTACTTTCAGTTAGTTCGATTATCTGTTTCTAGTCCATTTCAGGAATTAAATATGAGTCGGAGAAGAAATTTTCATGAGATATTTAGTGCGTTTTACTGAGGGTACGCGTGTAGCGGATAGACTTTGTGAAAGTCATGATGATCGTACTTTAGTTTCATAATGTGGCTTTCATCACATCGTGTCAGACATTAACGATAATATCTGAAAAAAAAGTAATTACTGGTAAGGTACGTAATCAGTATTAGAGTCTTGAAAAATAGGATGATAATTACAATGAACTTTTAAAAATAGTTTCGTGGCTGAGACACAGTCAAACCATTTTGATTTCAAACCACTCAGAAAATTTCATTTTATCCTTCAGAGAGTACTAATTACCCCAGGTTGGGAATCACTGGTGTAATGAGAATAGGGGTTGCTTAATTCAGGCACCTGGATTTCACTATTGTAGTGTCAGGTGTGTAATAATTGTCAAAGTAGTGAAATATAAATGCATTTTATGGCAAATCGTGTAAAGTGTGACTCGATTATCCGGGCCTCAGTTATACGGATTCACGATCGTCCGGATTGTCTACCACAAGCAGATATCTGTGTACTGTCTAGTCCGTGCGCTACCCGCCCGCGCCCTGCGCCGTGAACGAACAGCAGGAGATGTAAGAAGATGAAACAGAAGGAAACATAGATGCAGAAAATTGTGCAGGACCATCTTATGCGGAAGTATTTCAAGCCCTGGAAACACCTTTCAAATGGTTCGTTAAACAGCCAGTGTTATACCGTGCGTTTACTATAATTAGCACGATTTTGTGATGTAGCAGCAATGAAGAGAAAAAAATGTTTACGTCGAAAGAGAGTTATCAAATATTTCAAACAAAATTAATCTACAGTGACAGCCCTACGTGACTTTTGTTAGATATATCATGATTAAGGTTGTAGTAGCTTAGTAATTTTAAGAAAATATGTACGTATGTATGAGAACGTGTCTCTAAACTCTTAACACTCATTGATTTTTGTTAATTTTAATAAATTTAATTTGTTTTCTCGTTCTGAATAAACATGTGACGTTATGTTTTAACCCTAGAAAGACAACTATATGACAACGTACCTGAAAGATAACCGTCCGTAGACGACGTAGGTTGTTTTTCTTGAGTCAGTAACACAAAAATCGCTTTACTCGATAAACTCGATTATTCGAATGACTTACGAAAACATTCAGTCCGGTTAGTAGAGTCTCCACTGTACATCGTTTGCGGGTGTCTAAAAGTACTGAGACGTTTGTTAAAGTCGTTTGGCTCTAGAGGCATCAGCCGAGTAGGAATCAAAGAAGTAGGATGATTCATTATGTCCAGCATTATGTGACAATCGATCTGCTTTACAACTGACTTGGAGCTGTAAAAGAGCGATGTGTATCATGAAAGTACGTAAATTTCGTTGATGTCGCATATTAACGTGTTTGAAACCCTATGACAAAACAGTACACACGGGAAACTTTCCATGTAGAGATGCGCAAAGTGTAATTGTAATCGCGTGATAAAGTACTGAAAGATCATACAGTAGTAAATATTACATTTATCGGAGTGAGGAAAGCGATCTCCATCTACATACACGTACATATTCCGCAAGCTATCGTAAGGTGCGTGGCGGAGGGTACCCTCTACCACTACTAGTCATTTCCTTGCCTGTTCCACTCGCAAATAGAGCGAGGGAAAAACTGGTGTCTGTATGCCTCCGTATGATGTCTAATTTTTCGTATCTTATCTTCATGATCCTTACGCGAAATGTATGTTGACAGCAGTAGAATGTTTCTGTAGTCAGCTTCAGATGCAAATTCTCCAATTTTTTCCCTAGTGTTTGAAAAGAACTTCGCCTTCCCTCCAAGTTTTCCCAGTTGAATTCCCAAAGCATCTCCGTAATACTTGCGTGTTGTTCGAACCTACCGGTAACAAATGTAGCAGCCCGCCTCTGAATTGCCTCGATGCATTTGTTAAATCCGGTCTGGTAGGGATCCCAAACACTCGAGCAGTACCCAAGAATAGGTCTAACTAGCGTCCTGTATGCTCCGTTGCAGATGAACCACACTTTCCCAAAATTCTCGCACTAAACCAAAGTCGACCATTCGCCTTCCCTAACAAAGTCCTCACATATCCATTCCATTTAATATCGCTTTGCAACCTTACGCCCAGATATTCAAACGAAGTGGCTGTGTCAAGCAGGATACTACTAATGCTGTATCCGAACTTTGCGGGTTTGTTTTTCCTACTCATCCGCATTAACTTGCATTTTTCTACATTTAGAGCTAGTTGCCATTCATCACAGAAACTAGTAATTTTGTCTAAAGGACCTTGTTTCCTCCTATAGTCACTCAACGTCGATACCTGCCCGTACACCACAGCATCATCAGGCAACTGCAGATTGCTGCTCATTCTGTTTGCCATATCAATTATGTATATAGAAAATAATAACGGTCTTATCACACTTCCCTGGGGCACTCCTGACGATAGCCTTGTCTCTGATGAACACTCGCCGTCGTACCTTCGTTAACAATCTGCAGTAAGGCACCGTGCCCAATGCTTTTGAGAAATCTATAATTATAGGATCTGCATGTTGGCCTTCATCAATAGTGCGTAGTATATCATGTGAGAAAAGGGCAAGTTCAGTTTCTAAAACCGCATTGATTCATGGACAAAAAATTTTCGGTCTCCAGGAAATTTATTATATTCGAACTGAGAATATGTTCGAGATTCTGCAGTAAAGTGATGTTAAGAGTACGTAATTTTTGGGTTCGTTCTTTTACCCTTCTTATATACAGAAGTTACCTGAGCTTTCTTCCAGCCACTTGGGACCACGCGACCGACCAAAGCAACGAAGATGACGTGGTTGAAGGAAAATACGCGCCGCAGCAGTTGAACACTAAGAATGTGTTACACCGGAGTCTGTGAGGGGAACTAGCAGACAAACGGACGCTGCACCTGTGCGGCCCAGACGCTAAGAAAAAGAGATTCAGATTCCTACGGTAGATACAATTACCTCGCTGCGCCCGCTAAACGGCAGTTACTTAAATTTATATCCACAAGCTGACACGTTCATCACGTCCATAAAACTTAGTGGCAACATAAAAAGGTATGTGAAACACATGTGGAGGGTTGTCAGTTGAAAGATGGAGACCGTATGACAACAGAAAAAGCTGTTGTATGCCCAGGAACCAGAGCTCATAGACCAGGTCTCTCTTCCAAAAATCATCAGGCGCGTTTTCTCTGGTGTTTCAGCAAACGGTTGCAATTTCGTTTTTGCAATGTGTGGATGGAGTCAGCCCAAGCAGTTATTAGTCAACGGAAGGCATAGGTTTATTTTTTATTACAGTTAACAAATGGTTCAAGTGGCTCTGAGCACTATGGGACTTAACAGCTGTGGTCATCAGTCCCCTAGAACTTAGAACTACTTAAACCTAACTAACCTAAGGACATCACACACATCCATGCCCGAGGCAGGATTCGAACCCGCGACCGTAGCAGTCGCACGGTTCCGGACTGCGCGCCTAGAACCGCGAGACCACCGCGGCCGGCACAGTTAACATGTTTTTAAAGTAGATTAATGTGTGCGTATTCGATAGAGCGGTTCCAGTTTATTCTAGTGAGATATTTGATTTAAAGATGCGTATTAACAGGGACAGAAAAACACGAACAATAAGCAGTACTCTAGCAGCGATTGAGTGCCTCTGCTGCATGGCGGTAGTGAGTGAACAAAACAGAGTTTCCAGAGCCAACAACTGAAACGGGGCAACTTGACATTGATGACATGGTGAAGAAATGTTTACCAATATGACAGTTGCTAGGAGACAATGTTAAAACTAATATCGCACTAGACTAATTAGGGATCGATGTACCGAATGAGTGCATAAAATTCCACTTAAAAGAAACACGTTGTTTATAACGAGAAACGAATTGACGTCTTCCGTTGACACTGAATTTTGATAGATACACGAGATGAGCAGTATTTGTTTGTGCTGACTCCGCCTACACATTTCAAAAACTAAATTGGAAAAATCCGCCGAAACATCCAAGGAAATGTGCCTGACATTTGTTAACAGTGACACCCTACACGTGTATAAACTACTGAAAAGGAGCGCACACGGCCCTCTTGAGTTTCGTCTTCGTGTATTTTTTTCTTCGGAAATACCTCTCTCTCTCTCTCTCTCTCTCTCTCTCTCTCTCTCTCTCTCTCTCTCTCTCTCTCTCCCCCCCCCCTGTCCCTCCCTCTCTCCGTGTGTGTGTGTGTGTGTGTGTGTGTGTGTGTGTGTACTCTTTTGACCAGAGAAAATCGCTACGAACAACCACCTGCAATCTCACCACGGTCCAATGTAGGGCGCTGTCTCTCCAGTTGTAAATGGGACAGTAGGATCGTAAGGGTTCTGTACACTGTTCAGTTTGTCAACATTTCTCGAAGTGTCAATTCAAATTTAAAACTTGTGAGTTGTCGCTTTATGGCAAGGTGGTTTTTCAGTATGTGGAGCTGTCCGCCAAATTTGCAAACACAACAGTGACGCCATTCGAACATCCACCGCCATCGTGAGAAACAAAGCATGTAAGATTTGCCTTCTAATGGTCACCTGCAGTCAACAATACCAGCTGATGGCCGCTTCCTACAAATTATTGCTCTTAGGTAACCCAAGTAGAATGCCACACAACAGTGCGCGCTGCCTTTTTGAAAGCAATTGCGAGGGCAATATCGACCCAACGATCAGTTTGGCTTCAAGGCACACATTACGGATAACAGTACAAACGTACTAGCACCACAACGGACGAAGAGTGTAGACAAAGAATACCTGGACCAATGGCCTTGGGTACTCTTCACCGACGAGCGCAGAATTTGACACATGACGATCGTCGTAGAGTACTGTAGAGTGTGTTATCTACCAGTGCAAATCTCAGACGTGAAGTCCCAGGAGTTCAGCAGGGAAGTCTGGTCACTCATGTTTCGGGCCGGTATTATGTACGGATGTCAGACGCCTCACATCGGTATCTTGGGTGATTTGGGGGCTGTGCAGTATCGGAACGGAATCCTGCCACCTGTTACCTAGCCCTACAACCAACATTTTGGCGGTGAGTTCGTCTTTCAAGACGAAGACACTGAAGACCATCCTCGTGAAGACAAAGATGTGCCCTTCCGAAGAAACTGCCTTTATGTCATTTATTGTTTTATTATTTCAAGTTATTCCGTATATCACTCGACAAGATCCATAACATAAAACATGGGTGGTTGCTGTATGTTCAGCGGCCAATATCATGGATAAATTACCAAACACAGCACCAGATAATCGATCAGGAATATACAGCTTAATTGAGATTAATATCCAAAGTAGTACATCGACTACATGGGATGGTTCAAATGGCTCTGAGCACTATGGGACTTAACATCTGAGGTCATCATTCCCCTAGAACTTAGAACTACTTAAACCTAACTAACCTAAGGACATCACACACATCCATGCCCGAGGCAGGATTCGAACCTGCGACCGTAGCAGTCGCACGGTTCCGGACTGAAGCGCCTAGAACCGCTTGGCCACCGCGGCCGGCTAAATGGGATGCCGATTCAATATACAGTGCCGTGAACACATGAATACGCTTTGTTTAAAAAATCCTAAACAAATTTACCTTTGCTTTGCATATTGCTGAAGATGGATATCAAGTGATATGCAGAGCACAAAACCTGCAAATATTGCACCTGGTCAGCAAAAGCAAGGGAATGAATATGTTCCAAGAAATAAAAATTTATTCCACAAGTGCGTATCCCTAATATGACAAACTAAACGATCAAAATAGTTACCCAATAAAATGTCTCTAAAGAATTTTCGGAAATTACTCATATAAACAATCACAAGCAAATGTCCTGACCAAATCGTAATTTGCAATATATCCCATTTTACTTCCGTGACACTCATACCAGTTTATAATTATGTTAATGCTAACCAAATAGCCACTGTTTCACTACTTAGATAACTATTTAAAGTCTATCTTAAAATATGTTAATTCCAAATGTAATTATTTTTATGTTATTATCCAGTATGTTAGTGCTATAGGTACAATAGGTTGGTGATTTTCGAGGGTATGCAGTGTCCAAAACTTAGTTCGCAGAGCTGCCACCTTTGGCAGCAAGTGTCTCTAACCCAAGTAGGCATCGAGTCAAACAGAGGCTGAATAACAGATACGGATAGGTCATTTCATGATCCTTCAGTTCTAGCATAGAGTTAATCAATCGTAGTGGCTAGTGGGTGGTAATTAGTCTCTCGGCAACACATGGCGATATGTTTAGAATGGATGAGAGAACTGGTAGGTCTGGACACCATGGAAATGTGGTCTCCCGTTATTCTGTTGAAATATGACGTCACAAAGACCTCGTAGACAGGGCACAGCAACCAAACTTCACTCGTCAGAAATCGAATGGCTGCTATCCAAATTACCAGCCATCCAAACTAGAAGTGATCGTGTTGCGTACCCAGTGGGACCCCATACCATCACGACATGGGCTTGGCTTGCATAACGAAGACGAATGCAATGCAGCAGCATTCGTTCTCCTCGGAGCTTCCACGCGTTTTGACGTCCATAGCGATGTTGTACACGCAACCGGGACACGTCTGAAAGAACGATGTGGTGTACGACTACTGTGTCCAGTGTTATCTGGTGCACAACTGTCGGCACGCTGCTCCATGTTGCCAAGTCAAGGGAGGCCACAACGATTGTCGCAGTGCTGCAGTCCTTGGTGCCCCAAACACCGTCGCATTCTTTATGTGGGTAACTGTCTTGCTTCAGGCATGCCCTTGTCGTGATTCAAGATACATAACGTGTCTGTGTAGTGCCACATGGCCGAGCGAACAATACGTCTGTCCTCTGGCGCTAGTCGCATGGGGTCGTCGAGACCCTGCATAGCATTGAGTATGACCCTTCTGAACGCATCGATTCCATATTCGCAAGACAATCGCGTGATGCCGACCAGCGCGACCAGCAGTACGGTGGAACGATAAAACAGTCTCTATAGGTCACAGTCGTACCACTGTCGAATTCCGACATGTGCTGGTTGATGTCTATTCTCCTTACACGAGGCGTAACACGATCTTCGGAGAGAAAAAGCGATTTATGACCAGCAAACCCGCTGCGTTATGTTCAGAGTGTAGTTGGCTTACCTGTACATAATTTGTGCAGTTTGGCTTTGAGCACTATGGGACTTATCATCTAAGGTCATCAGTCCCCTAGAACCTAGAACTACTTAAACCTAAATACCTAAGTACATCGCACACATCCATGCCCGAGGCAGGATTCGAACCCGCGACCGTAGCGGTCGCGCGGTTCCAGACTGCAGCGCCTAGAACCGCTTGGCCACTCCCGCCGGCCTTGTGCAGTTTCACAGAAATGCTAATCATTTACATATCCAAGCATGCTGTACGCTTGATACCAATTTGACATTTGTTGCATCCGCCTTTCATAGTGATAAAATTTTAATGGACAATCGTAAACAAGCTGTTACGAGATGCTGCTTAAAAGTAAGCTCATCTAACAGTGAATCAGACGTAAATATATGATTTGGAAAACGATATAGCTAAAGAAATTGCAATTGTGTACAAGGCAGCTGCAGCCGAAATAAACATAATATGATATCGAAGATATAATTCTGTTATGCCAGTTGAAGATGGGTGAAATACCGAAATGAACTTTGGCATAAATAAAGTAATATAAAATGTGTGTGTTTACTGTATTTCTTCAAGTAATTTTATCCACAACCACGGAGCTCAACTACCAGTATCATGGATTAAATAATCTTAACAAATCAAATATTATGAAATCTGTGTTAAAACTAGTACAATGTTAGAAATAATGATGTCACTGAATATTGCGCAGAAATCTCAATAAATTTATAGGCTCATAACAAAATTCTGGTGTCTACCGATTTTCAAGACGCGCACAAATATGATATGTACTGCCAAAGGACCTGCTACTAGTGGAACGTGATGCCTGTAGTGTATGCAACCCATTATGCCACTGAGGCGACCGAACTAACCCGAACAGGCATTGGTACAGAAATAAATTTTATCCAAACAAAGAATTCTTTTGCAATCCACGCCACGTGCGGCCGTCCTGGGTGCTGGCAGAATGGCTCTGAGCACTATGGGACTTAACTGCTGAGGTCATCAGTCCCCTAGAACTTAGAACTACTTAAACCTAACTAACCTAAGGACACCACACACATCCATCCCGAGGCAGGATTCGAACCTCCGACCGTGGCGGTCGCGCGGTTCCAGACTGTAGCGCCTAGAATCGCTCGGCCACTCCGGTCAGCCATATTTAACAGCAAATGACCACTTGTTGAGTGCTGAGGCTATATTATCCCTGCGTTATTAATAGGTGTCGTCAGAGTGTTAAAAACCAATTGCATAAACAATCCAACCGCATTGCAATAAATAATACTAATGCCACACACCAAGTGTGGATGGTCACGCGCCGCCGCCTCCCCACGGTCGGCGCGAAATTTCAGTAGCACAGTGGTGTGTGGAAGACCCCAAGAGGGGACGTGCTGGCTAGTGTGCAGAGTGCTCCCATCTCTCTGAGAAATGTAGCGCGTCTGTAATTTGAGTGTAAATGAGCCGTTCGGCCTGGGAAGTAGCACCATGTGTACAGCGTCCCGCTCATTGGCTCCAAGTCACTGCGGTTTATCTTCCTACTCGTTAGAGATCCACACCGTGTGTGGCGATACCGGGAACGGTAGAATTTCTCACGCCGCCTCTGAAGGCACACATGATTTCGTCGCCAGTAGCACTAGCCGAACCTCAGATAGCGAGTCCTGCAGGGTGGTGTGGCGTGAAGCGGTCACGGGAGAAGCGTTTTCGCAGTACTCAGGCAGTCACAAATTTTCCATTAGATGTAACTCTAAATACCGAGAGTAATTCTGGTAATGACGGACTGCTAATGGTAGCAGAGTTTTCACGTACAGCAAGAATCTGAAGTGTGTTCAAAGGAAAAGTTATAATTGAAATCTTAATTCAGAAATGATCACCAGAGAGCTGAGCACAGCTGTCCCGCCGGACGCTGTAGCCGTGCAGTTCTAGGTGCTTCAGTCCGGAACCGCAGGTCGCAGGCTCGAATCCTGCTTCGGGCACGGATGTGTGTGATGTCCTTAGGTTAGTTAGGTTTAAGTGGTTCTAAGTCTAGGGGACTGATGACTTCAAATGTTAAGTCTCATAATGCTTAGAGCCATTTGAACCACAGCTGTCTCACTGTTTCACGAGCTAAAGGATTCCCTGTTCCCGTAATTCCTGTGGCTGTGACAGGAGCCAATCGTCTACTGTGTCCTTCAGACCGTCGTCAAAGTTGAAGCGCCTCCCTTTGACATGTTTTCTTAGCAGACCAAACACATGAAAATCAAATGGCGACGTGTACGTAAACTTGACCATCACACTTTGTGTGACCTCGGAGACGCGTGGACGCGCGCTGTCGTGGAGCAGAATTACTCCCTCCGTGAGCAGACCAGGCCGTTTGCTCCTGATGGACTTGCGTAGGCTACGGAGTGTCAGTACACGTCACTGTTAATAGTTTTTCCGTACTCTCGGAAGTTGATGAGTATTTGACCTCTGACGTCAAAAAAGACGGTGAGCATCAACATGCATGCTGAGAACACAGCTTTGATTCCTTTACGGATAGATGATGACGCATGCTTCGCGTCCCTAGATGCCTCACTACATCATCCCAAAGCTACATATGAAAATTTCAACCGGTTTAATTGTTATAACTCTTCGTACCTTTTCATTTTAACACTCCTTTCCTAAGAAAATAATGTTCTGGGACATTAGCGATGACAAGTATGCAGTACATTGTGTCATGTTGACTGCCTGACCATCGTGATGGGGATCATTAAATGTGTGTGTTGTTTGTATATGCAGTGGTAAGCTATGATCGCTGTATCACAAGACAGGTCCACACACGGCTTCCTACGAAGAACAACAAAGATTGAAATAAAATGACAATAATTATTCAAATAAAAAACTTTTTCATATAACGTTTTTGATACAGCCTCAAAAGTATAAAATAATTTCTCCTAGCTCCAGCCGATTCCTAACGCCATACAGATAGTCCTGAAAATTTGTACTTGTGAATTTTTAATAGCTATGAAAATACTTGTAGAATTTAAAACGAAAATCATGGGGCGCATGCTGTAGTAAATAGTAAGGAAGTGAACTATTCATGCATCAATTGTGCGTTGTATGCGCCCCACGGTTTTTGTTTTAAATTCTACAAGTATTTGCATAGCTATTAAAACTTCACATGCGCACAATTTTAGGACTACCTGTATAGAGGTAGGAATCTGTATGAGGGTAGGAGAAATTATTTTATACTTTTTAGTTCATTTTGAAAACATATTGTATTACAATTATTATTTAAATAATTATTTTCTACCCTTTATTTGTGTGTGTGTGTGTGTGTGTGTGTGTGTGTGTGTGTGTGTGTGTGTGTGTCGCATATTTCAATCGATTTCAAACGTTTTGTTGATGAGGTTACAAGAGAGACATGTAAATTACAGTATTATTTCAGTTTCTCTTCACCTGAGCCAACCACCACATTGCTTCCTCCTACGATTATCTCCCGAAAAGACTCCAAAGGTAAAAGTTACACACACTCGAGGTCACATGTGGACTTACGAGCAACCGTTCTTACCACGAAACATTCACAAGCGGAACAGGAAAATGGGAATGTAGCAGTGGTGCAGAAAAGTACCCTCCGCCACACACCAGACACGAAAGCGAATTAATATTGCATTGTCGTACAGTTTCGAGCTATGTTGAAAGTTTGAAGTCACAGCTCGTCAGGAAGTTACTTTAAAATAAATAGCAGAATTTCTACCGAACAAACAGACAAGAAAGACACCTAATATAAACATGTTAAAAAAAGTTACGGTCAACCCTTGCCATTTGTAACGTTGCTGATTGCACTTCGCAACAGTAAATCCTCCATTGCTAGCGGAAATGTTGTAACACGCTCCTTATAAAACCTTCCCAAAATCAATAACGTAATGTTAGTCCTGGTACCAGTAGGTGCGATCAACACGCGAGTATTGCACTGAAGAGTCAAATAAACTGGTACAACTGCCTAATATCGTGTAGGGCCTCCTCGAGCACGCAGAAGTGCCGTAACACGACGTGGCATGCTCTCGACTAATGTCTGAAGTAGTGCTAGAGGGAACTGACACCATGAATCCTGCAGGGCTATCCATAAATCCGTAAGAGTATGAGGGGGTGGAGATCTCTTCTGAACAGCACGTTGCAAGGCAACCCACATATGCTCAATAATGTTCATGTCTGGGGAGTTAAGTGGCAAGAGGGAGTGTTTAAATTCAGAAGAGTGTTCCTGGACCCACTCTGTAGCAATTCTGGACGTGTGGGGTCTTGCATTGATCTGCTGAAATTTCCCAAGTCTGTCGGAATGCACAGTGGACATGAATGGATGCAGGTGATCAGACAGGATGCTTACGTACGTATCACCTGTCAGTCATATCTAGAAGTATCAGGGGTCCCACATCACTCCAACTGCACACGCCCTGCACCATTAAAAGAGTCTCCAGCAGCTTGAACAGTCCCCTGCTGACATGCAGGGTCCATGGATTCATGAGGCTGTCTCCATACCCATACACTTCCATCCGCTCGATACAATTTGAAACTAGACTCGTCCAACCATGCAACATATTTTCCAGTCATCAACAGTCCAATGTCGAGCCCAGGCGAGGCGTAAAGCTTTGTGTCGTGCAGTCATTAAGGGTACACGAGTGGGCCTTCAGCTCCGAAAGCCCATATCGATGATGTGTCGTTGAATGGTTCGCACGCTGACACTTGCTGATAGCCCAGCATTGAAATCTGCAGCAATTTGCGGAAGGGTTGCACTTCTGTCATGTTGAACGATTCTCTTCAGTCGTCGTTGGTCCCGTGCTTCCAGGATCTTTTTCCGGCCGCAGCGATTTCGGAGATTCGATGTTTTACCGAATTCCTCATATTCACGGTACACACGTGAAATGGTCGTACGGAAAAATCCTCACTTCACCGCCACCTCGGAGATGCTGTGTCCCATCGCTCGTGCGCCAACTATAACACCACGTTCAAACTCACTTAAATCTTGATAACCTGCCACTGTAGCAGCAGTAACCGATCTAAGAACTGCGCCAGACCCTTGTTGTCTTATATAGGCGTTGCCGACCGCAGTGCCGTATTATGCCTGTTTATTATATCTGTATTTGAATACGCATGCCTATATCAGTTTCTTTGGCGCTTTAGAGTATTTGAACTCAAATTGGACGCCATTATTCTTGCGAAAACAGTACTGAGTACTGATTTGCATAGCCAACATACATTTCGCGTAAGATGAGAGATATTAGGACTTGTACAGAGGCATATACACGGTTCAGTCACATTAATGTGACCACCGGCAGTGTTAGATCTCAACTTGCAATAATATCTCGCAGACGAAGCTGGCAGCATGTGGAAGGTAAATTAAGCGTGTCGGGAGGACGCGGATAACAGTACAGTCGTCATCGTGATGCGAAAACGGATCGATTTATCTGACGTCGTGGGTGGAAGTATTTCCGAAACGGCTAGGTTTGTAAACTGTTCATGTGTCGACGTGGTTAAAGTATACCTTGTACCTTGCATTGCAAAACGAGGCTATCCAAAACCGGCACTCAGGCAAGTGTAGTGCACCACGGGCCTTAGATGACACGGGTGAGCGATGGCTGCGAAGATGTGTGCTGGTGAATAGATGTGCAACTGTAGAGCATCTGACTGCCCAGATGAACCAAGGAACTTCCAAGAGTGTCTCCTAGACCGTCCAGCGAACGTTGCTGCGTATGGGCTTCAGCAGCAGGCGCCTGTTTCACGCACCCGTGCTGACGGCTGTTCATCGGCGACGAAGTCTGGAATTTGCATGCCAGTACCACAACTGGACGTCCACTGGATGGCGACAGGAAGAATGACGTTTCATGCTCTATCGGACAGTTGCGCATTGGCGTGTACGACCCTGCAACAATCGTCGGAAGGATCCGGACCAGTGTAGTGAGCATTGTGGAAGGGGTAATGTTTTCATGGCAATCTCTGGGTGATCTCCTCATTCTGGAAGACACAGTGGATCAACACAAGTATGTATCAATCCTTGGGAATAATGTCAACCCCTACGTGCAGTTTGCTTATTCCTCTACGCTTCGGCTTCTACCAGCAGGACAGTGACATGTCACCGAGCGAGGTGGCGCAGTGGTTAGCACACTGGACTCGCATTCGGGAGGACGACGGTTCAATCCCGCGTCTGGCCATCCTGATTTAGGTTTTCCGTGACTTCCCTAAATCACTCCAGGCAAATGCTGGGATGGTTCCTTTGAAAGGGGACGGCCGACTTCCTTCCCCATCCTTTACTAATCCACTAAGATCGATGACCTCGCTGTTTGGTCTCTTCCCACAAACAACACAACCCAACAGTGACATGTCACACAACTCGCAGTGTACGTGCGCAGTTCGAAGACCACCAGCATGGGTTTACTCCACTCAGCTAAGTACCAAAATGCCCGGATTTAAACCCAACCTAGGAACTGTGGGAACTCGATCGGACTGTTCACGCTATAGATCCACAACCTAGAAACCTTGCCACTGGAGTTAGCGTGGCTCCACATCTCTGTCGGTACTTCCAGAACCTCATTGACACTCTTCCTGCATGTCCGCACTGCAAAAGGTGGTTAGCCAGGCTTTTGACAGGTGGTCAAATTGATGTCACTGGACCGTGTAAATAGTCGCTTTCTTCCCCACGCTCTATTATTGGGAGTGGCGCAAGGTACCATACCCACCCAGCACCACCTATCAGTAGAACCTGTCCGTGTCCTCCATGCTCGCGATTCTGAGGTTCCCGCTGGAGGTCAGACGTAATTGTGCATCTGCACTGAAGTTGAATTCGTTGCCCATCAAGGCGAATCAGTTATATGAATGCGTGGTGTCTGCTCTTTCAGACATCTCCTAAAGAAAAGACACCACGCGGAATCCGCAGCCGTGATACATTATATGTAAAATCCCAACGTAGGTGACGCCAATAGCTCTTTTCCTTTCCTTTCTCCCGCCTCCACCTTCAATTTACATATATGATGATACAGCCACCCCATTGGGCTAAAATGACGATACACTCTCTCTCTCATATATATATATATATATATATATATATATATATGTGTGTGTGTGTGTGTGTGTGAGAGAGAGAGAGAGAGAGAGAGAGAGAGAGAGAGAGAGAGAGAGAGAGAGAGAGAGAATCACGGAATGTGCGAGCGTAAAGATTGTGGATGGATTCTGTGACATGTGGAAGTTTTGGATTGGTCCTGGAGTCAATCTGTGACAAACAACTGAAACCAGCCCGGATTTGCAAAATGCTAATCAATTCCGTAACTATCTCTTGTAGCGTTATAGCAGCGCCTAACACACAAATCGAAAATATCACGGAATAACCAGTCACGTTACCCGATTTTTATCTGTAGTTATGATCACGTGATTGACTTAAAATACATACACGGTACTTTGCACGGCTAGAGGTATAACTGCGCGCATTAGTCCGTAATCTTGCAAATCAGTCTGCACCCCGTCCTTAAATTTCTCGAACTTCGCTCTCCCAACGGATTTTTCTTCCATCATACGCTGAGACTTACGAGATCCTTCCCAACTCCTCTTGAGAACAATAATTCCTCTTATGATTGGTAAGTGGTTGTTTGTTGCCCATCCTTTACCAAAGCACCTGAAAATACGAGTAAATTCCTGAAACTCTGTATACAAGTGATAAATAATGTTATCGATTAGATCGACCCAGACAGGTAAACATCGGGCGAGGCATTTCTTACGGTTTTATGTAAATACTGTTGTGTATATCAGACAGGTAATTTGTAATGACAGATGCTTATAATCTTGCCCATCTTCACATTCCTTGTGCTTTAACTGGAGTGTAATAAAATAGTCTTACATCTTGTGGTAACATGGATGAACCATCCTTTGGAAGGGGTTCCCTTATTACTGCAGGAACGTTGCAACATTTTGGTAAAAAGTGCATTGCAGATAATTTCGTCACAAAAAGATATAGGATACGAAATACATTTTATGTTTAAAAAATAATAAATGTGATGTGGAGAATGCGAGTATTGTTATCCCCTTGTACGCTAAACAGACGAAAGAGCTAGTGAGGACATTGTCTCTCGCCCACATATGGTAGGTACAGCAGGGAACAGGACGTAACGACCGATCACGAGACGTACGAATCACAGCTGAGAATACAGTCTGTATTATCTTTAATAACATATACCCAGGAGTATTTTCAGCCAACGGCCTTACCGCAGTGGTAACGCCGATTTCCGTCAGATCACCGAAGTTAAGCGCTGTCGGGCTGGACTAGCACTTGGATGGGTGACCATCCGGTCTGCCGAGCGCTGTTGCCAATCAAGGTGCACTCAGCCCTTGTGGAGGCAAACTAAGGAGATACTTGATTGAGGAGTAGCGGCTCCGGTCTCGTAAACTGAAATACGGCCGGGAGAGCGGTATGCTGGCTACATGCCCCTCCATATACGCATCCAGTGAAGCGTATGGGGTGAGGATGACACGGCGGTCGGTCGATACCGTTGGGCCTTCCAAGACCTGTTTCGGATGGAGTTTAGTTTTTATGAGTATTTCCAGAAGTGTAGTGTTATTAAAATTCCACATACTCGAAAGCTTTAATAAGTAATAGTCTAAGTCTGTTGAACACGCTGACATCTTTAGGTGTCCCTCAAGTCTGCCATCTGAACAGCCTTTTCCAGACGCCAACATCTGGTTGCCATCCTTTTTGACTTACGTAAAGAATACGACACGACCTGGCGACATCATATCCTTGCCACATTGTATGAGTGGGGTCTCCGGGGCCCGCTCCCGATTTTTATCCAAAACTTCCCGTCACTCCGTACTTTCCGTGTCCAAGTCGTACAGCTCCTCCAGTACTGGTATTGCTGAATGGCGCCTACAGGGAGCCATCCACAAGGTGCAGTCATGGGCTCTGACCTACAGCATCCAGTTTACAGCTGCAAAGTCGTGTGTTATGTATGCACTTCTGTCTGCATCGTACCGTTCATCCGCAACCCGAACTTTACCTTAATGACGATCCACTCACTGCAGTGGAGGCACATAGATTCTTAAGACTGGTTTTCGACGTTCGATTGACGGTTTCCTCACCTTCGTAAGCTTAAGCGGAAGTGCTGGCAGCACCTTAATGCCCTCCTCTGCTTGAGCAACACCAACTGGGGTGCAGATCGCTCTCGCTGCTGCTGCTCTACAGAGCCCTTGTTCAATCCCGCCTTCACTGTGGGAGCGTGGTTTTTGTTTCGGCGGCGTCCTCAGCGTTGTGTTTGCTCGACCCAGTGCACCACTGTGGCGTTCGCCAAGTGACGGGAGCTTTTAGAACGAGTCCGGTGACCAGTGTCCTGGTGGGCGCCGGAGTCCCTCCATTCAAGGTCAGGCGTGCACAACTGCTCGCCAGTTACGTTGCACACGTTCATAGTTCTCCTGCACATCCGAATTACCGTTTCCTTTTCCCAACCACAGCGGTTCATCTCCCGCATCAGCGGCCCAGGTCAGGCCTTACGATTGTGGTTCGCGTCCGGGCCCTTCTGTCTGAACTGGAGTCCTTCCCATTACCACCTCTCCTCGAGGTCCATTCATGTACACCTCCATAGTCTACACCTAGGCCGCAGATTCTTCTGGACCTTTCGCGTGGCCCTAAGGACTCCGTTAACCTTGTGACTATCTGCTATCATTTCCTCTCGATTCTCGACGTGTACCAGGCCACGAAGTCGTTTACACCGACTGCTCGATGGCTGATGGTCACGCAAGCTTTGCGTATGTTCATGGAGGACATACTGAACAGCACTCCTTGCCAGATCGCTGAAGTGTTTTCACTGCAGAGCTGACGGCCATATCTCGTGCTCTTGAGCACATCCGCTCATGCCCTGGCGAGTCATTTCTCCTGTGTACTGACTGTTTGAGCAGCCATCCCTTGGTAGCGTCCATTCAGGAGTCCATCTATGCCCTGGAAGGGTCCAGTCGTTCAGTGGTGTTTGTGTGGACCCCAGGACACGTCCGAATCCCAGGCAACGAGCTTTCCAACAGGCTGGCATCTCCGAAACTGACCTGCGTTCTGTCTTACACTGCAGGGTATTTCGGCTTTTTTTTTTTTTTAAGACAGAATGGCATAACCTCAGTACGCACAGAAAACTACGTTCCATTAAGAAGACTACGAATGTGTGGAAGTCTTCCATGTGGTCCTCTCGCAGGGAATCAGTTGCCCTCTGCCGGCTCCGCATTGGCCATACGTGGCTAATGCATGGTTACCTCCTCCGTCCCGAGGACCCACCTCAGTGTCGCTGTGGTTCACAAATGACGGTCGCTCACCTCTTGCTGGAGTGCCCAACTTTTAGCCAGTCTGTGGCGGACTTTTAACTTTCCCAGTACCCTATCTTCGCTGTTTGGCGACAATGCCTCAACAGCAGCTTTAGTTGTACGTTTTATTCGTGAGGGTGGGTTTTATCATTTGATCTAAGTTTTAGCGCTTGTCCTCCGTCCCTCTGTGTCCTCCACCCTAGTGCTTTTAGGGTGGAGATTTTAATATATTTCAGAGTGGCTGGCTTCTCCTTTTTATTCTCATGGTCAGCCAGCCATGGTAATCTGATCTCTTGTTTTGATCTCTTATACATGTTTCTTGCGCCTCTCTGTGATTTTCTTGTCTGATTTTGTCCATTTTAGTGTTTGTTGCCCTTCTGTCATTCTTGTGGTTTTCTCCTTTCTTCCAGCTGTGTTTGGCATGTCTCGGTTATTTTACTTCCACCCTCGTGGAATTATTTTAATCAGAACGAGGGACCGATGACCTAGCAGTTTGGTCCCTCCCCCCGTCTTTTAAACCAACCAGCTGCAGAGTAATTATATGTAGTTTGATTTCTTACCCCAGGTATCTGGTTGTCTTCATTCCGCGTGGAAGATATGTGCTGTGTATCTTGTTTGGAATTTGTCAGCTTGTGTGGTTTCAACATGATGGGCACACTTTGCACTCGTTGTTCGGAACCACATTGATTTGCAGTTTGGACAACAAGGGACTTGTCGCGGTGGTCCTGTTCCATGGCCAGCTCTTTCACCAGACGTGACCCCAGTGGATTACTACTTATGATGGAATGTGAGGAGCCCAATATAGGAGATTCCTGTCGAGACATGCATCTGGTTGATAGGATTTTTGCAGAGGCAGAAGTACTAGACCAAGCTCTTGAGATTCTTGAGCGTGTGAGACAATTAATTGTGCGTCTCTGTACACTCTGTCGTAGTCCACATGTTGAGCAGTACGTTTCAGGGAACTGTTCTAAATTTGCTGCCTATTGTACTGTACGCTGACAGGACAGATTGGACACGCTGTGGTAAATGTACGTGTTTCGTCTGGGGATTGTTGCATTATCATGTGTTTCGTGTAGTACGTTTTGATGATCGTATATTAAAGAAATTTTCATTGTTGCGAAATTATGTTCACGGAAAAAGGGTAATTGGCGTATAATTCTATAACGAGCCACCAGAAATCATGGGTACCTTACACCAAAATACACTCCTGGAAGTTGAAATAAGAACACCGTGAATGCATTGTCCCAGGAAGGGGAAACTTTATTGACACATTCCTGGGGTCAGATACATCACATGATCACACTGACAGAACCACAGGCACATAGACCCAGGCAACAGAGCATGCACAATGTCGGCACTAGTACAGTGTATATCCACCTTTCGCAGCAATGCAGGCTGCTATTCTCCCATGGAGACGATCGTAGAGATGCTGGATGTAGTCCTGTGGAACGGCTTGCCATGCCATTTCCACCTGGCGCCTCAGTTGGACCAGCGTTCGTGCTGGACGTGCAGACCGCGTGAGACGACGCTTCATCCAGTCCCAAACATGCTCATTGGGGGACAGATCCGGAGATCTTGCTGGCCAGGGTAGTTGACTTACACCTTCTAGAGCACGTTGGGTGGCACGGGATACATGCGGACGTGCATTGTCCTGTTGGAACAGCAAGTTCCCTTGCCGGTCTAGGAATGGTAGAACGATGGGTTCGATGACGGTTTGGATGTACCGTGCACTATTCAGTGTCCCCTCGACGATCACCAGTGGTGTGCGGCCAGTGTAGGAGATCGCTACCCACACCATGATGCCGGGTGTTGGCCCTGTGTGCCTCGGTCGTATGCAGTCCTGATTGTGGCGCTCACCTGCACGGCGCCAAACACGCATACGACCATCATTGGCACCAAGGCAGAAGCGACTCTCATCGCTGAAGACGACACGTCTCCATTCGTCCCTCCATTCACGCCTGTCGCGACACCACTGGAGGCGGGCTGCACGATGTTGGGGCGTGAGCGGAAGACGGCCTAACGGTGTGCGGGACCGTAGCCCAGCTTCATGGAGACGGTTGCGAATGGTCCTCGCTGATACCCCAGGAGCAACAGTGTCCCTAATTTGCTGGGAAGTGGCGGTGCGGTCCCCTACGGCACTGCGTAGGATCCTACGGTCTTGGCGTGCATCCATCCGTCCGGTCCCAGGTCGACGGGCACGTGCACCTTCCGCCGACCACTGGCGACAACATCGATGTACTGTGGAGACCTCACGCCCCACGTGTTGAGCAATTCGGCGGTACGTCCACCCGGCCTCCCGCATGCCCACTATACGCCCTCGCTCAAAGTCCGTCAACTGCACATACGGTTCACGTCCACGCTGTCGCGACATGCTACCAGTGTTAAAGACTGCGATGGAGCTCCGTATGCCACGGCAAACTGGCTGACACTGACGGCGGCCGTGCACAAATGCTGCGCAGCTAGCGCCATTCGACGGCCAACACCGCGGTTCCTGGTGTGTCCGCTGTGCCGTGCGTGTGATCATTGCTTGTACAGCCCTCTCGCAGTGTCCGGAGCAAGTATGGTGGGTCTGACACACCGGTGTCAATGTGTTCTTTTTTCCATTTCCAGGAGTGTATTTAGATAATTTCCCTGAACAACCTCTGAACGGGGCAGAACGATTGGTCTCTGGGAGGCGGGTCTGTCGGTCCGTGACACTGTGACCAGTACAGAGCATGCTACTTAACAGTGAGACGTATGTGGAACCTGTGAAGAGTAGAGGGCTGTACACAGCTCCGCACATAGGCACGATGTGAACACGGCGCGAGATGACCGCCATCTTATCTGCTTAGACGTAACTGACAAAATAGCTTCGTCCACAGTGCTGACGCAACGTTGGAGCACTGCAACGAGTGTCGATATGTCTGCGTCGACAGTTCGACAACGTCTTCTGCGAGCTGGACTGGTGCCACGCATGCCATTGCGTCTGCCTCCATTGACCAGAAACCACCATCGCCGCAGACTGCAATGGACATGCGAATGTCTTGCGTGCTGAGTGGCAAAACGTAGTGTTTTCGGACGATTCCCGCTTCTACATGTCCTACAGTGATGGGCGTATACGTGTCCGACCCCGCCGTGGTGAACGCAGTCGGACAGACTGTATTGTTTAGCACCGAGCAAGGTAGCACAGTGATTAGCACACTAAACTCGCATTCGGGAGGACGACGGTTCAAACCCGCATCCGTCCATCATGCATGTGGCGAGGAATGTGCAAGCCTTCTTCGAAGAATGACGGGTATCACTGATCCCCCGGCCATCTCGTTCACGTGACATGTCGCCCATCGAATATATCCGGGATACAGTCGGTCAGCAGCTTGTTCGTTCGGGCCCTCTTGCGGCTGCAGTTGATGTTTTGTAGACGCGCCTACAAACTGCGTGGCAGAGTATTCCCTAGCAGCATATTCAGGTGATCTTTGATTCCGCGGCACGATGTCTAGCGGCACTGATTACAGCTTGTGGTGGCGCTACTCAGTACAGTTACAGTGCGTGTACGGCTCTGTAATGCTAATCATTTGTGTAGTGTCATGTCCCTAGTCGGTAGAACAAATTTCATTGTGATCACATCTCTGGATTTCGGTGTTCCACTTTTCCTAACAGTAGTGTAACTTGGGCCAACTCAATTAAGGCACAAGGAAATGTTAAGCCCAAAACCAAGTCATCAGGGCTATAACAGCCTTTGGAAGTTACAGCGTTTCTGTAGGTGGTATGCTCTTGCCTTCTTCTGATTTGTGCAGTAATTTAACCATTTATGAGTGGGAGACTGCTACAGTTACTAACAGTAGTGTAGCACGACGTTTTTAACGTTTACAAATCACTGTCAGAGGTGAAAGAATCGGCATTCAGCATATAGAGTCTTGTAATCGAACGAGGGATTGAACCTGAACATTTGCATTAGTCGTCTGACACCCTTTTAGCTGCTCAGATGAGAGACATACTTGGTCAAGTGTTTCATGTAGATCTCTCTTCAACAAGCTTAGTATTCTTATACTAACCAACCTCACTATACATTAACTCTCTAAATAAGGAGATTAGTGATTGACAATACGAACTTCCTTTTAAAAGGAACAGCAGCATCTGTTAATTGGCTACTGGTCATGCTATTCCTCTTTATGTTATAAGCAAATTCTGAAGCATGTTTCAAAAATCTTTGCAGCTCAGTTGAGCATACATTTTCAGTAGGATTCCTCAAGAATTTACGGCTGCATTACAAATCACAGAATTTAAATCCAAGTTGAAGCTTTTCTCCAGAAAAACACCTTCTGTTTCCTCCAGGACATACTAAACTCCACTTAATTACATTATGGGAACATAATTTCAGGAAACGAAAAGGGATTTCGAAAATATTAAAATGAATTGAAAAGGAGGACAAAAATGTTAATGCAAAAAGCATTCAGGTCTGTTTATCCTCATTACTCGCGGCATTTCGTCGATTCCCATAAGAGTTCAAGCGTAGTGTGCATCCATACTGAAGTGATTAGATTAGTTAGATTGGATTAGTACTTGTTCCATAGATCATGAATACGACACTTCGTAATGATGTGGAACGTGTCAGGTTAATAAAAGGCGTCTATACAAGATATTACATTAGACAAAATATTACATGACACTCAATATGTTTTTTTAATTTTTTTGTGGAGGTTGGGAAATTACCCACTTACTATATCCAAAAATTCATCTAATGAGTAGAAGGAGTTGCCATTAAGAAATTCTTTTAATTTACTTTTAAATGCTATATGGCTATCTGTCAGACTTTTGATGCTATTAGGTAAGTGACCAAAGACTTTTGTGGCAGCATAATTTACCCCCTTCTGAGCCAAAGTTAGATTTAACCTTGAGTAGTGAAGATCATCCTTTCTCCTAGTGTTGTACCCATGTACACTGCTATTACTTTTTAATTCGTTCGGATTGTTAATAACAAATTTCATAAGTGAATGTATACACTCCTGGAAATTGAAATAAGAACACCGTGAATTCATTGTCCCAGGAAGGGGAAACTTTATTGACACATTCCTGGGGTCAGATACATCACATGATCACACTGACAGAACCACAGGCACATAGAAACAGGCAATAGAGCATGCACAATGTCGGCACTAGTACAGTGTATATCCACCTTTCGCAGCAATGCAGGCTGCTATTCTCCCATGGAGACGATCGTAGAGATGCTGGATGTAGTCCTGTGGAACGGCTTGCCATGCCATTTCCACCTGGCGCCTCAGTTGGACCAGCGTTCGTGCTGGACGTGCAGACCGCGTGAGACGACGCTTCATCCAGTCCCAAACATGCTCAATGGGGGACAGATCCAGAGATCTTGCTGGCCAGGGTAGTTGACTTACACCTTCTAGAGCACGTTGGGTGGCACGGGATACATGCGGACGTGCATTGTCCTGTTGGAACAGCAAGTTACCTTGACGGTGTAGGAATGGTAGAACGATGGGTTCGATGACGGTTTGGATGTACCGTGCACTATTCAGTGTCCCCTCGACGATCACCAGTAGTGTACGGCCAGTGTAGGAGATCGCTCCCCACACCATGATGCCGGGTGTTGGCCCTGTATGCCTCGGTCGTATGCAGTCCTGATTGTGGCGCTCACCTGCACGGCGCCAAACACGCATACGACCATCATTGGCACCAAGGCAGAAGCGACTCTCATCGCTGAAGACGACACGTCTCCATTCGTCCCTCCATTCACGCCTGTCGCGACACCACTGGAGGCGGGCTGCACGATGTTGGGGCGTGAGCGGAAGACGGCCTAACGGTGTGCGGGACCGTATCCCAGCTTCATGGAGACGGTTGCGAATGGTCCTCGCCGATACCCCAGGAGCAACAGTGTCCCTAATTTGCTGGGAAGTGGCGGTGCGGTCCCCTACGGCACTGCGTAGGATCCTACAGTCTTGGCGTGCATCCGTGCGTCGCTGCGGTCCGGTCCCAGGTCGACGGGCACGTGCACCTTCCGCCGACCACTGGCGACAACATCGATGTACTGTGGAGACCTCACGCCCCACGTGTTGAGCAATTCGGCGGTACGTCCACCCAGCCTCCCGCATGCCCACTATACGCCCTCGCTCAAAGCCCGTCAACTGCACATACGGTTCACGTCCACACTGTCGCGGCATGCTACCAGTGTTAAAGACTGCGATGGAGCTCCGTATGCCACGGCAAACTGGCTGACACTGACGGCGGCGGTGCACAAATGCTGCGCAGCTAGCGCCATTCGACGGCCAACACCGCGGTTCCTGGTGTGTCCGCTGTGCCGTGCGTGTGATCATTGCTTGTACAGCCCTCTCGCAGTGTCCGGAGCAAGTATGGTGGGTCTGACACACCGGTGTCAATGTGTTCTTTTTTCCATTTCCAGGAGTGTATATTGTGAGGCTACAGTGAAGATTTCTAGCTCTTTAAATAAGTGTCTGCAGGATAGCTCCAGCAATTATTCTGATTACACGCTTTTGTGCAATGAACACTCTTTTACTCAATGATGAGTTACCCCAGAATATGATGCCATACGAAAGCAGAGAATGAAAATAGGCATGGTAAGCTAATTTACTCAGATGTATATCACCAAAATTTGCAATGACCCGAATAGCATAAGTAGCTGAACTCAAATGTTTCAGCAGATCCTCAGTGTGTTTTTTCCAGTTCAACCCCTCATCAATGCATACACCTAGAAATTTTGAATATTCTACCTTAGCTACTGATTTCTGATCGAAGTCTATGTTTATTAACGGGGTCATTCCATTTACTGTGTGGAGCTGTATATACTGTGTTTTGTCAAAGTTTAATGAGAGCCCATTTGCAGAGAACCACTTAATGATTTTCTGAAAAACATCGTTTACAATTTCACCAGTTAATTCGTGTCTGTCGGGTGTGTTAGCTATACTTGTATCATCGTCAAAAAGTATCAGCTTTGCATCTTCGTGAATATAGAATGGCAAGTCATTAATATATATTAAGAACAGCAGAGGACCCAAGACCGAACCTTGTGGCACCCCATTCTTGATTGTTCCCCAGTTTTAGAAATCACCAGTTTTTTGCATATTATGTGAACTGTTTATTTCAACTTTCTGCACTCTTCCAGTTAGGTATGATTTAAACCATTTGAGCACTGTCCCATTCATACCGCAGTACTTGAGCTTATCTAGAAGTATTCCATGATTTACACAATCAAAAGCCTTTGATAGAGCACAAAAAATCCCAATGGGTGACTTCCGGTTACTCAGAGCGTTTAATATTTCATTAGTGAAAGTATATGTAGCATTTTCCATTGAAAAACCCTTCTGGAAACCAAACTGACATTTTGTTAAAACTTTATTTTTACAAAGGTGTGAAACTACTCTACAATACATTACTTTATCAAGAATTTTGGATAAGTCAGTCAGAAGAGAGATTGCGTGGTAGTTGTTGACATCAGACGTATCCCCTTTTTTATGCAATGGTATAACAATGGCATACTTCAGTCTATCTGGGAAAATACCCTGCTTCAGAGAGCTATTACATATGTGGCTAAGAATCCCACTTCTTTCTTGGGAACAAGCTTTTATTATCCTACTGGAAATGCTACCAATTCCATGTGAGGTTTTATTCTTGAGAGAGTTTATTATCTTCCTAATTTCAGATGGAGAGTTGGGTGGCATTTCAATTCTATCAAATGGTGTGGGTAAGGCTTCTTCCATTAACTGCTTTGCTTCTTCTAATGAACATTTAGATCCTATTTTCTCTACAAAATTTAAAAAATGATTATTCAAAATGTTTTTGACTTCCAGCTTGTTGTTTATCAAGTTTCCATTCACTTTGATGGTGATGCCATCATCCTGTACTCTTGGTTGTCCTGTCTCCCTTGTAATAATATTCCAAATTGTTTTGATTTTGTTATCAGAGGTATTAATCTCAGACATGATGCACATGCTTCTGGACTTTTTAATAACCTTTCTTAATGTAGCACAGTAGTTTTTGTAATATTTGGCTGTTTCTGGGTCATTACTCTTTCTTGTTGTTAGATACAGTTCCCTTTTGTGGTTACAAGATATTTTTATTCCTTTAGTAAGCCAAGGTTTTTTGCACAGTTTCTTATAATTAGATTTAACTACTTTCTTGGGGAAACAGTTTTCAAATTCTCTTACAAGTGTATCATGAAATAAGTTATATTTTAAATTAGCATCGGGTTCCTTGTACACCTCATCCCAGTCTAACTGCTGAAGATTTTCTCTGAAATTTCTAATTGTTGAGTCATTAATTGAACACACAATTTTGGACGGTAGTTTTGGATTACTGAATGGAGCTGTGTCATATACTGTAACTAGCTGAGCATCATGATCAGAAAGCCCATTCTCAACAGGACAAGAATTTATGTTTTTAAACCTATCGTGGTCTATAAAAGTGTTATCTATCAATGTGCTGCTGTCCTTTACTACCCGAGAAGGAAAATTAATGACAGATGTCAAATTGAAAGAATGGAGCAAGACTTCCCGGTCATTCTTCCTATTACACTCTTTCAGTGAGTCAACATTGAAGTCCCTACAAATAATAATTTGCTTTCCCCTATCTGACAGATAGCGCAACAAGGCATCCAAGTTTTCCAGGAATAAATGGAAGTTTCCTGAAGGGGACCTATATACTGTTACAATTACAAAAGGGCCCTCCTTCAGTTTAAGTTGGCAGGCACATGCTTCTATATGTTGCTCTAGACAAAACTTTTTTGCATCTAAGCTTTCTACACAGTGATAACTTTTGACACATGTGGCAACTCCTCTCTCTACTCATATGTGCAGCTAGTTTATAACCACTGATATTTACCTTTTCCATATCAGACACAATGTGATGCTCAGACAGGCATAGTATATCTATTACATTATTAGATTCAATGTCATCTAAACAAACCAGGAGCTCATCTACCTTATTCTTCAATCCCGGAATATTTTGGTGAAGAATGGTAACATTATTTTTTACTTTACTTTTGTTAGAATCTACTTTTTTCTTTAATCCACCAACATTTTGGTTAAATATGGTAACATTATTATTTACTTTCCTGTTGTGAGAATTTTGTGAGTTTTGGGCCTCTTTAGCACCTGCCTGTCTGAACTTCTCATTGTACACTGATATTAGTCTAAAAAAGAGGTACATCCATGAGTACTAGTGTCCCCCCTTATGGATCTTGCTACCAACCCTGCCAGTGGTCATTAGTCGTCCTCACTTTAATTATATATGTGGTGTCTGTTCTTTCGGATGTGATCACTTCAGTGCGGATGCACACCGCACTCAAACCCCTATGGAAATCGTTGAAATGCCGCGAGTAATGAGGATAATGGGCAAGAGGCACTACGTCAGTAGTGAGTGGATAAGTTGACAATTTGGTCTGACGGAAGGAATGCTAGGGTAGTCTGTGTAATTGCGATTATCACTGTATCTCGATGGCACAGTGGTCAGTGTCATTGTCATCTTGCCGTGTCCACAGAAGGTCTCCTTCATAGGGGATTTTGCAGTTTGGTGGACATCACAAGCCAATCTGTATCCCACTGAGCGATTTCCATACAGTTCAAGATTCTGCATCACAAGGAGCAATCTTTCCATACATTTCAAATGGTTTGGAAATTTAGGTATCCATTACTTGGCTCTAGCTTTCACTACATCATTGCATTATATTAATCTCATCCATGGAATCCAACAGAGAGGGTACGGACCAAGGGTTCGCTTCTGGGGCAGGGTTCTCGCCAATCCTCAAATATAAATCACCATTATCCCCACTTTTAAAGTGTCACTTATGAATATGACTATAATAGTAATAAGAACAATGAAACATTTAATTACAAAAATATACAGAATGTTTTACTATAGTAATAATAATAATAATAATAATGTGTTTGTATCTGTGCTCAGGCCAGTATTTATGATCTATAGACATCTAGGCAGAACTTTGCTGTTATTACGTACTAATATGACAGATACCACTTTTTATTCCTGTACTTGTATTGTCTGCAAAAGAGAACAAAATTTCTTTTTGCAGTGCTAGTGAAAGATCGTTTATGTGTATCAGAAACAGAGGACCTAAAACAGACCTCTGTTGTGCACCAAGTGTGATTGCTTCAAGTCTTTGGTGCCTATTGCTATTTGATTGACATACTGGTGGTACACTCAATTTATAGTCAGTGGATAAGATAGAAACTGTGAATCACATGTCTCAAATATTCTGTAATAAGATATTTTAACTTTCGCTTAAGTATAACATGACTCCCACTATCAAGAGCCTTAGCCAACTCACAAAATATTCCCAATGATGATGATTTCTAATTAATTGATTCTCGTGTATCACATATCAAGGTCAATACACTACAGCTTGTTCAGCTGACAGTCCTTTTTTGAAATCCAAACTCTGTGCCTTTGAGTGTTTTCTGCACTGTTTATAAAGCCTTTTGTACATTTTATCTCCATTTTTGTAGAGTAGGATGACAAAGTCATGTTTATCTGTGAAAATACCAATATGAAAAGATTGCTTATATAATTACCTTGTTGTCTTATAAACTTCAGCTGAGCAACATGTGATTATTTTCCTACTGATTTAATCGTAATTGCTTGAGCAAGTATTTTAAGAGTTGGTAATGCTGGGGACATCTTTGGGAGATGTAGGATATAAAACTTTATTAAATTTGTTTTGGAATGTTTTTATTTGAAAACTTAGTCTATCTATTAGTGCTCAGATTTAAATTATCTTTTACTCTGCATTGCAGAAAATGTATTAAAAGAGTAATTTTGGGCTACATTATTTGGTGAAGACATTGTATACTCGAAAGCAATTTCCTCGTTTCTTGTTTCATTTATTCTGTCTAATATTTTCTGTGCTCAGATAGTACTTACCTTATTACTGGAAGAACTTCTTT
This sequence comes from Schistocerca americana, assembly GCF_021461395.2. Classification (NCBI taxonomy): domain Eukaryota; kingdom Metazoa; phylum Arthropoda; class Insecta; order Orthoptera; family Acrididae; genus Schistocerca; species Schistocerca americana. The sequence continues at coordinate 664,563,847 of NC_060130.1, forward strand.
TTTTCTAAAAATAACATATGTTTTGATGGTCTGATCACTTTAAGCATGATTCTGTTGGTTATACAGGGTTTAGGAGCATTCAGTATATCTTAAGTGATGGTACACTACGTATAAAACAGTTCCTGCAAATGATACCTACTGCTGTTTACAAGGTACTACCCATTCTCCCCAACTATTGAAACTATAAAACAGATACTGAATTCCTGTGGGTTAAAAATATCACCAGAGAAATTAGCTGTTGCCCATTTGCAAAGAAACAATTATAAACAGCATTTGTTGTTGGTTAATTTTCAAACTATAAAACGCTAATAAAATCCCAGGATCAATTTCTAAGAATCCATAAGTTGCAAGATTGTAGACATCCACTACAAAACACTGTTTAATCGTGAAATGGTGTGAACTGTAGCAGGGCAACTCAGAAATGTGTGAGACGACAATGTAAAACAGTTTAGTGTACTGTCACAAGTATATGCGGACAGAGGTCTTGGGTATAGTTCTCATTGAATGCTATGTGTATTTCACATATAGTGTGTCATGTAGAGAATCGGGATAGCTTAGATAGTACATAGGGATGACATCATACATGACTGGACCATGACAGTTAAACTTTCAATACTAGGTGATCTGGGAGTTAGATCACACCCAAAGCATCATTTAATACCTGTAGAGTATGTTACAGGAGAGTGGAGACACTTGCCAATTTTGTATCAAGTTTCTGAAGACATCAAGTCATTACACATAGCCTTCATTAGAGACTTCCTGGCATCCTGTGTTTCTCTTGTCTCTTGTCAGACTGTGTATAGTTGTCTTAGAGAGTTTACAATGTATGCTCAACAACTCTCCAAATGGGTTACTAAAACAGAGCAGAACATGGTCCAACCAATCTGGTGTCTCACCATACTGATTAAGGTGGTAATACACTGGACTTTCATTTGAGAGTACAGTGATCCAGATCCTTGTCTGACCACCTAGATTTAGGTTTTCCATTGTTACCTAAACTCCTTTATTTAAGGCTATTTGGTTTCTTTGAAAAGGAGTCAGACAATCATTTTTTCCCCATCCATCTCCAGGCCTAGCCTGTGACCCAACTCTGATTATTGCAGAAAGAGACTAATATGGAACTGCCAGTTTTCTCATCTGGAATGATACAATGTTAGGAGCATGTACACCATCGCACCTGTTTAAAGGATAATGTAATGGCTCTGGCCCATAGGGATGGCATATCCTTATAATCCACACACTATTGTCACTTTTGCATAATTAGGTAAGTGCAATACCAGGTGGACCAGTAGCTACATCATGAGGGCCTAATGAGTTGTTAGCTAACTCTCCAGACTTATATCTGATTAAACATGTGTGAGACAATGTAGGATGAAAGATTACAGGCCGGACACCGGCACCACACATGTGTAACGGTGGGAGGCATTATCCCAAGTTATGCTGAATGGTGTGTCCCACTGTGTAGAGAGATTCTATCCATCCTGTATTTCTTGAAAAGGTATTATGTTCTGCATTGACCTTCCTATATGCCACTGATAGAAGGCTATCATTGTACGTCAGTTGCTGCCTGTAACAGGTCATCCTGTACACTCTGTATCCGTATCACTGTGTCACATGTCACTATATTGCCGGAGATCATTTCTGATGTTCACATTTTTTATGGATCTAAAAGATCCCTTAACTTATAGATGCAAGTGTAATATGGTTTTCATTATGAATGAATGCTCAAAGTGCTACAAATTTAATTTGTTGGTGTGTCCAAACGTTTTTGGGAAAATGCCAGATCGTGAGCCTGATAAGTTTTCTATCCCACCCTTGTCCATCTCAGTTAATGGCTTACCTCTAGTAAGTTAAATAACACCAACAGAATGTTAAACTGAAACCTGCCTACCTTCTTCTTTCTTGCTTAAGAAGAAGAAGAAAAACATTCACAATTTGTGTGAACAATATGATTTTCTTTTATGTATAGAAATTATTCTGTTGTTGCTAGTTAATAAATTTATATGCACACAATAAAAGTCAAATGAGTTTCACTAAACTCATAATATATCAGTAATAATCTGGTTGTTGTTGTTGTTGTTGTTGTTGTGGTCTTCAGTCCTGAGACTGGTTTGATGCAGCTCTCCATGCTACTCTATCCTTTGCAAGCTTCTTCATGTCCCAGTACGTACTGCAGCTTACGTCCTTCTGAATCTGCTTAGTGTATTCATCTCTTGGTCTCCCTCTACGATTTTTACCCTCCACGCTGCGCTCCAATACTAAATTGGTGATCCCTTGATGCCTCAGAACATCTCCTACCAACCGATCCCTTCTTCTAGTCAAGTTGTTCCACAAACTCCTCTTCTCCCCAATTCTATTCAATACCTCCTCATTAGTTATGTGATCTACCCATCTAATCTTCAGCATTCTTCTGTAGCACCACATTTCGAAAGCTTCTATTCTCTTCTTGTCCAAACTATTTATCGTCCATGTTTCACTTCCATACATGGCTACACTCCATACAAATACTTTCAGAAATGACTTCCTGACACTTAAATCTATACTCGATGTTAACAAATTTTTCTTCTTTGGAATCGCTTTCCTTGCCATTGCCAGTCTACATTTTATATCCTCTATACTTCGACCATCATCAGCTATTTTGCTCCCCAAATAGCATAACTCCTTTATTACTTTAAATGTCTCATTTCCTAATCTAATTCCCTCAGCATCACCTGAGTTAACTCGACTACATTCCATTATCCTCGTTTTGCTTTTGTTGATGTTCATCTTATATCCTCCTTTCAAGACACTGTCCATTCCGTTCAACTGCTCCTCCAAGTCCTTTGCTGTCTCTGACAGAATTACAATGTCATCGGCGAACCTCAAAGTTTTTATTTCTTCTCCATGGACTTTAATACCTACTCCAAATTTTTCTTTTCTTTTCTTTCCTTTACTGCTTGCTCAATATACAGATTGAATAACATCGGGGATAGGCTAAAACCCTGTCTCACTCCCTTCCCAACCACTGCTTCCTTTTCATGTCCCTCAACTCTTATAACTGCCATCTGGTTTCTGTACAAATTGTAAATAGCCTTTCACTCCCAGTATCAGTGATATAAAGTTACCTTAATGTTTAGGTGTATTGTACTACAGTTTTCTAAATTTGTGTTAAGTTTCCATATGTTTCCAAAACATTCGGTGAGAAAAGTTATTCTTTCTTGTTTAATTTAAGTATCTTTGGACATGATTGTTTAATCCGATGCTACTGCTAAAAGTATTTGAGACCCTTGAGTATTACTTGGAATAGTAATTTCTCTTTCTTTTTCAGGAATAATATCCTACACGGAGTATCTGTTTCTGCTGTCAATACTTACAAGTACGTAAATCTATGTTTACAGTTCAGTATTTTTTTCTGCACCACTTGTTTGTAGTTACTAATTCTTGAGTAGTGTAAATAAATTAGAAAAGAGCAGCTATCTCTATTTTTGGTTTCTAGGTGTTGATTTGCTGTCTCAAAGTGTTCACGATGGATTTGTTTGTCATTTGTCTTATTTTTGTCCTAGAAGTTGGAGACGTATTGTATTACCATCATTTATCTTTGTGTAAATAGGTAAAAATGTGGTAAATGACTGAGTTGATAGGTAGCAGTACGGTATTACAGTGCCCGCATCTCGTGGTCGTGCGGTAGCGTTCTCGCTTCCCACGCCCGGGTTCCCGGGTTCGATTCCTGGCGGGGTCAGGGATTTTCTCTGCCTCGTGATGGCTGGGTGTTGTGTGCTGTCCTTAGGTTAGTTAGGTTTAAGTAGTTCTAAGTTCTAGGGGACTGATGACCATAGATGTTAAGTCCCATAGTGCTCAGAGCCATTTGGTATTACACTAGTCTATTGCACAGTGCTTATAATACAATCTTGTGGTGTGTTAGAAACCTGCTCTGTGATGTGATCTAACAATTAGAGATTACACAAATGAAATCCATAAATACAATCCAATTCTTGATTCCTAATTGACAAATCATTCAAGTCAGCCTTTTCCTGCTGTTGGTAATGTGTCTGTTTCCAGATAGTCAGAAGGCAATGATCCTTGCTTAAAAACTGCAGTTAAAAAGTAGAATATTGTCCACTCATGGAAGTTGAGATCATCATACTTCATCTGGGAGTCTTTATGTTGAAACCGCAAAGCAGTTGGGGTGGGTTGTGCTATGTATTTGGAATCATTTGTCAGTCCTTAAACACCATAAAACATTGTGAAAGCTGCTATATCAAACAGAAGACTTCCTGCAACTACTGCATGAATTATCACTGCTGAGTTGTGGCCACATGAAAGTCTGATCACATCGAAGAACATGTTACTACCCACAACATTATGTACTATAATGGATGCTACACAACAAATCCCATCTGTATTCCAGCCACTCCAACTTCTATGAATTGCACAGTAATGAACTGCCTGTCCAATCTCCAGAATTCTCCTGGCTCCATCCTCCATGAAGACTTGTTCTCATATTATGTCTGTCTCTGTTATCTCCCAGTTTCCTAATGACTGGTACTCCATCCCTTCCCCACAGATTTATACTTCTCTTTGTCCCTCATTTTAGTTATGTTTACACTCTGTATATGTGGGGGGAGGGTGGTGAAATGTGGGAAGAGATGAGGAGGGTGTAAGTTTAAAGACTAACACAAATTATGCACTGGAAAATTACAGGGTCTGAAATTTCATAATTGATTCTGGCAGTTAGAGATTCATATATTTGATGTGAAGGAAGTGCACCTCTTAATTACTATAATTTGTCCTTTAAAAAGTTAAAGACAAATTTCCAAACATTGTTTATTGTTTTAGGAAGAGTATGAAGGATATTATTGTTTCAGAACCTCAAACTGGATTTCGTATTGCATTCAACATGTTTGATACTGATGGTAATGAGCGTGTTGATAAGACTGAATTTCTTGTGGTAAGTACATTGATTTCAAACTCCTATCATTTATAAGCTGCTCCTTGTTTACATTGTAATGCATAAATTTCTAGCCACATGATTTTGTGCTAAATATCTTTCAATTTTGGAACAATGGTTCTTTTCATAGGTGGAAGAGTACAAATTTTACATCATGTTTGAGTTGAATAGTGCTCCCCTCCCCCTCCAAATTTTCGTTACACAATTCAGGAGCATGTGAATTATGGATTATCACAACAGTGGATTTGCCATGCAGCTCCCAGAGATAAAATAATGTTGTACTGACCACCACATTCACCCAGTTTGAGTCCTTGTAATTTCTTCTTGTGGAATTTTGTAAAGACTGCTTGTGCCACCATTTGAAGCAGTGCTAGCCAACCTACACATATGGATCTCTGCAGCTATTGCAGCAATTGACAAAAACATCAAACACAGCACTTGGGCAAGTTTCTCCAGCTATGTGCATACCGTGCAAAGCATGTTGTAAAATTTCAACATTTATAACATGCTCAAAGTTTTTTTACATTCATTTCAATTTCTACCGTGACCATTTTTTTTCTGAAATGTTACAGTCAACAACAATAATTACATTTTGAAACTGAAAACATAATTTTCACTCACACTGTGTTGTAGATTTTTAATAATAGTACTGCAACTGTATTGTATATTGTAAATACTTCCCACTGAATGAGTACTGTTTTCAGCAAAGTTACAGTCATTACGATTGTACAAAAATTGGACAAGTAGCTGTAGTGGTTGAAAGTGTGTGATTGGGGAAGAACAATTATTGACATAAGTTTCAAGCTTTCAGAAATTTGTTAATTAAAATGAAGAAACTGGATGGAAAGGGGGGGGGGGGGGGGGGCTCACAAGTTTTGGCACAGAAGCAGAATGAAAATGACACAATGTAATTAATTCCCAGAGCAGATAATATACTATACAAAGCAGCAAGTCCTATGTTCAAATACCGGTCTTATAAATTGTTGGAAGGCAAGGGGGATACACAAGTTGCTTCAATTAACACAAGTAAGTAGAAATAATGTGTTGACAGAGGGGTGAGTGGGGGGGTGGGGGGGAGGGATCTGGGTGAGCAAATTGGTGGTAGTGAGTGAAAGACTTAGAAGAAAAGGAAGTACTGTGAAGACAATGTAGAATAGTGAAGAAAACAAGATGGAATGATAACACAAGGAAAAATTAGTGTAAGTCAGTGCCAGATGAAAGAAAGAAACTAGAAGTGATGATCAGTTCCTGTGAGGGAACAAAATGACCTCGTGACAAAATAAGTTCCAGAATCTGCACTGTCAAAGTATATATTGCAGTGCAGTATGAAGTGTTTTCCTGTGTAGTCTATATATCGTCATTCAGTATTTTCAGTTGTCAATAAATGCAGGCTGCTGAATAATATGCGGAACAACACATGTAATGTCACATTCATGTCTTTCTTCTCTTATTTATTTGTTAAATGCTTCCCTGCATACGAATATGTTTAACACTAAGTGGATCAATGAGGAATATTTTATATTAGGAAAGATTGCTTGTATATGAATCATAAGAAGATGACCAGACAAAATACTTCACTTTTTTCAGATGAAGCAAGCCAACTTAAAAGGGTTGTAAGAAGATTTTATGTACAGTATACCTCATATCTGGAATAGAGATGTGTTGCAGGGGATGTATGAGATTGAGGTTTTTAGAGGATTTTCTTCCAAGTAGAGTGCAATTTATTTTATGATATGCTAGGAGGAATTGTAGGCTAATACTGGTGAAAATATTGATTAAAGACACAGTCTTGTAGTTACAAAGGAGTTCAGCTGATGTATTATCAAGTCTGGATTGAGGCAAACTACACTGAAAATTTATTGCTGTACGATGTTGGTAACTGCAGGAATGAAAGATATGGACAGAAATTGTTTCAGTTTTACTTGGAGAGTTTGTATCCAAGAATAATGTTCACTATGAGAGAGTTAACAAACAGTGAAAGGCATAGCTTGCGTATTTAATGTATATGACAACATAGTGATGTTAGTTCTATGAGACTGAAATAGATATCAAAGACTGATATTTTTGCCATAAAAAGAAGTCATATAGTTGCAGCAAATGCCATTAAGGCTACAGAGAAAATATTTTTCAGTGACTCTGTAGTTAACTTGAGACCGTAAGAAAGATTACCACTTCCAATGTCATTACCATAAATTTATGTATGTCGGGTAGCCATAAAGACTTTATTCTCATGTCAGAAAAATAAAGTTATGTAATTATTTCCTTGTTTGTGAATACATGTCTGCAGTCCTAGTAGACACTGAAATTCCCAGATCACAGAACCGTACCCTGCAAAATGGCGCAGCCTGTCCCCACTTTAACAATGGGCAGTGGTATTTTGCTTTCTCTCTTTAGCGGTGCACTACAGTACTGTGAGGAGGAGGAAGAGGAGGAGGGCAATTTCAGTGTGTGGCAGAACTGCGGTCATGTACCAGCAAACAAAAAAAGATTAAATGTTTAACCCGAAAGAACAGATACCATCTTCATATATATATAAGCTCGTCTAGCTTGAAGGGGGAAACCAGATGGCGCTATGGTTGGCCTGCTATAAGGCGCTGCCATAGGTCAAACTGTTATCAACTGCATTTTTTTAAGTAGGAACCCTCATATTTTATTAAATATTCATGTAGTACGTAAAGCAATATGAATGTTTTAGTTGGACCACTTTTTTCACTTTGTGATAGATGGCGCTGTAATAGTCACAAACGTATAAGTACATGGCATCACGTAACATTCCGCCAGTGCGGACGGTATTTGCTTTGTGATACATTACCTGTGTTAAAATGGACCATTTACCAATTGCAGAAAAGGTTGATATTGTGTTGATGTGTGGCTATTGTGATCAAAATGCCCAACGGGCGTGTGCTATGAATGCTGCTCAGTATCCTGGATGACATCATCCAAGTGTCCAGACCGTTCCCGGATAGTTATGTTATTTTAAGGGAACAGGAAGTGTTCAGCCACATGTGAAACATCAACCACAACCTGCAACAAATGATGATGCCCAAGTAGATGTTTTAGCTGCTGTTGCAGCTAATCCGCACGTCAGTAGCAGACAAATTGCGTGAGAATCGGGAATCTCAAAAACGTCGGTGTTGAGAATGTTACATCAACATCGATTGCACCTGTACCATATTTCTATGCACCAGGAATTGCATGGCAACGACTTTGAACATTGTGTACAGTTCTGCCACTGGGCACAAGAGAAATTACGGGATGGTGACAGATTTTCTGCACGCGTTCTGTTGTGCGACGAAGCGTCATTCACCAACAGTGGTAGCGTAAACCAGCATAATATGCTCTATTGGGCAATGTAAAATCCACGATGGCTGCAACAAGTGGAACATCAGCGATCTTGGCGGGCTAATGTATGGTGCGGCATTATGGAGGAAGGATAGTTGGCCCCCATTTTATCGATGGCAATCCAAATGGTGCAATGTATGCTGATTTCCTACGTAATGTTCTACCAATGTTACTACAAGATGTTTCACTGTATGACAGAATGGCGATGTACTTCCAACATGATGGATGTCCGGCACATAGCTCGCATGCAGTTGAAGCGGTATTGAATAGCATATTTTATGACAGGTGGATTGGTGGTCCAACTAAAACATTCATATTTCTTTACGTACTACATGAATATGTAATAAAAAAATGGGGGTTCATATTTTAAAAAACGCAGTTCGTATCCTATATATAAAGCCATGAGTAATGAGTGTAATGGCAGGGACACTACGAATATAGTGCAGGACAATAAGTTGGGGCTGTGGGTCTCACGGGAGGCATGCCAGAGATAAGTCTTTGCAGTGGCACTATCCTCTGTGTCCTCGGTGGCTCAGATGGCTAGAGCGTCTGCCATGTAAGCAGGAGATCCCGGGTTCGAATCCTGGTCAGGGCACACATTTTCAACTGTCCCCATTGATGTATATCAGCGCCTGTATGCAGCAAAGGGTATTCATTTCATTGTATTGATTTACTTGTAATTTCATTCTAATGAGCTGCACGGTCACCGATGGTATCTGTTCTTTCGGACATGTCTGAAAGAACAGATACCAAGGTTCACCGGCCATTTGACCATTTTCTGTGCAAATGCACAAACAGTGCCCGAACTCGTACGGGAATTGATAAAGCCACGAGTAATGAGTGTAATGGGCAGGGGCACTACGAATATAGTGCGGGACAATAAGTTGGGAATTTGGGTCCCACGGGAAGCATACCAGAGATAAGTCTGTGCAGTCGCACTGTCCTCTGTGTCCTTGGTGGCTCAGATGGATAGAATGTCTGCCATGTAAGCAGGAGATCCCAGGTTCGAATCTCAGTCAGGACACACATTTTAAACTGTCCCCTTTGATATATATATGAAAACCTGTATGCATGTAAGGGTATTCATTTCATTGTAGTGATTTAATTGTAATTTCATATAACACAGGCCAGAAGCTACACATAACCAGTGATAACAATGGTGGCATATTTACTGTATAATTTCATCATCAGACTTAGTCCAAAGCTACTGTAAATATTAGATGTTCATGGATCACAGTTTACATGATGTTTGTCAGTTACTTATCACTCCCAGAGTGAGTTCCAAGAGTTTTATAAAAATACTGACTCATAGATGTTCAAAGGTTGATAACTGATCCTGAACTGAGTGACTACATTTCAATTCTGTACTAACTGCACAGTGTTCATTCTGACTGTCACAGATTTGTCAACCAAACGAATGCTGACCAGGGATTAACTGAAGCATTGTTCAGTACAGTGATAATTCAAATTTGTAGTTACAATCTGATTTATAATTGGAAGAAGGTCAAAATTAGTTTCCACAGAATAACAGTGAGCCAAGGAGTAATCTGGTTAACTATGGCTTAGATAACTGGAAAATTGACAAAGTTATATGGACTATATTGTGAATACTATGTATACTGCCACAGGGATTCACAATTCCCACAAAAAGTGGCAAAAATATGTAATTTTCTATATTGAATAATTAGTGAACTTCACATGTTTTCATAATACAAGAGGGCATTTTTGCAATCATAAAAAATCAGGCCTACAAAACTAGGTAACTAAGTTTTGGAAATAATCACCAGTTAAAAATAGAAGATTCTGAAAGACGAAAATTTTTGTTATGAATAACTTTTGAAACATGATGTTTTTGGAGGAGCTAGAGTAAAACGGACATGCACACATGCCAACAAGCACATGACTATGTGTTGCTGGAGGGACTAATAGTGCCAGTGCTATTTTTCTGCAGGTGGATTGCTTGTGTTGGGGGTAGTGTCAGTGGAAAGGGAGACAGGGTGCAGGGAGAAGGACTAGGAGTGGGCAGCTAGTGGCCTGGAGGGAGGCAGCTGATTTGCCACTTAGGAATGCAGCAGGGGAGGGGGGGAGCACAGGCATATGAGCTGGCATCATTGCAGCAGCTGGTGGAAAGCAGCACACACTGTAGGTGACATTAGGGCACAAATTGGTAGGTAGTGACAGGAAAGAGGAAGGGGAACTGTTGGGTGGAGGGTTCAGCAACAGTGGGTAACCTGAGATTGAGGCTAGAACGTTTACAGGAGCAGATTATGTGTTGTAAAGATAACTCCCTTTTGCATAATTCATAGAAGCAGGTGATGGAGGGAAGTATCCACATGGCACAGGCTGTGAAGCAGCCATTAAAATTGAGCTTGGTGTGCCACCGGGTGCACAACTTTGCTCTTGACAGCCGTTCAGCGGTGGCCATTCATCCTGCTGGTCAGCTGGTTGGTAGTGATGAAAAACTGTGCAGTGTTTGCAGCAGAGTTGGAATATGTGTGGCTGCCTTCACAAGAGGCCTGGCCTACGATGTGGTAGGAAAAGCCTTTGACAGGGCTGGAGTAAGAGATGCTGGGTAGGCAGATTCGGCAGGTATTGCAGCTTGGTCTGCCACAAGGATATGATCCCTATGACAAGTGGTTGGTAGTGGGTGTGACACAGGGATGGACTGGGACGTGACTGATGGAGGGGAAGGACACTTCAGGAGGGGTGGGAAGGACCTTGGGTAGGATGTCCCTCATTTCAGGACAGGGTGAGAGAGAATTGAAGCACTGGCAGAGGATATGGATCAGTTGTTGCAGTCCAGGATGTTACTGGGTAATGAGGGGAGTGCTTTGTAGCTGATTCTTGGGGTTGGTGTGGGATTGGGGGATGTGAGGATATGCATGGGTAATCTGTTTGTGGACTGGGTTTGAGGGGGGGGGGGGGGGGGGGGGGTTCGTATTGCATGTCTGTAGAGGCCTTTGTGAGACCTTCAACATATTGGGCTAAGGAGACTTGTCATTGAAGATACATCATCCACGGATGGCTGGGCTGTGTGGGACGAATTTTTTGATGTGGAAATGCAGGTACTGTTGGTGGTTAGTGGGTTTAATGTGGGCAGAGGTGTTGATGGAGCCATCAGAATGGTGAGGGTCAACTTCCATGAAGTTGTCTCGTTGGGTAGAGGAGAACCAGATAAAGTGTAAGGTGAGAAAAGGTGTTGAAGTTAGGTGAGTTAATGTGGATAGTGTGTTTTGGCCCTGAGTCCACATCATGAAGATTTCATCGATGAACCTAAACCAGACAAGTGGTTGAGAGTTTCCGGAGGCTATGAAGGTTTCCTTTAGATGACCTATAAACAGGTTGCCACAGAAGGGTGTTTTGGGTGTTCATGGCTCTGCCACAGATTTGTTTGTAAACCTTCCCTTCAAAGGAAAAGTAGTGGGTCAGGATATGGTTTGTAAGGTGTACAAGGAATGAGGTGGTGAGTGTAGAGTGTGAAGAATGTTGTGGGAGGTTGTGTTGGAAAGTTGGTGAAGGAAGTGGTTAGTAGCTTTGATGTGGGAGGCTAGGTTTTGGGAAACTGGTTGGAGGTGTTGGTCAACAAGAGCAGAAATTCTTTCAGTGGGAACACAATAGCCAGCTACAATTGGGTGTCCAGGATTGTTGGGATTTGGCGATTTTGGGGGGCATGTAGACGATGGGTGTGCAGGCTTTTGTTTGGGTGAGGAGGAAGATGGACTCAGGTGAGAGGTTCTGGGAAGGGCCTATTCCAGCCAGCCCCATGTTGGAGCAGCTCATCGCAGGATGACTCTGGAAGCTAGCAAGTTATCTTTCTTTTCAGTGTACAATTGACAACTCAGTGCTTCTGCTATTTGGTGAGTGGTGCCCTTTAATCCAAAATTATTTATAGTCTACAAGAACTTTCCTACAACTTTTAAACTGATATAACTGTTATTAATAATGTGACTAATCATTAGAAACTGCAAGCCCAGAATCATTAGTACACAAACTTTATAAAAGTAAATGCAGATTTGTCATTGTGGCTTTCCTCTACAGAAAATGTAATGCAGTACCACTAATATCCCCCCCCCCTCCCACACACACACACACACACACACACACACACACACACACTAGAAATTCCATTCACTACAGTTAAGTTGCCATTCTTCATTTCTCTATACACATTTTTACTTTTATGGGTATAATTTGTGACTTTGGTTTCTAACTTTTATATTTAGATTTTATTTACAGCTATGACTTAGATAATGTAACTCACTACATTGTATACAAAAATAGATCCAGCGTATTATGGCAAAGAACATGAAGGAGCAGTATGAAAATGATGCCAGTCTACAGACTGTGAGTTTTATTGCTTGTCTTTGTTTTAATACCTTGTTGGAATTGCAGAGCTGATGTAAATGCTGACTGCTTTAACATGATGCAGTGCTGTGTAGTGTAGAGGAAGTGTATATATGCAAAAAAGCTTCAGATGTTATTCTTTGTAATTATTTTATGTGCTGAAGGAGAAAAATATTAGACACTTGATATTCCACAAGAGTAGTTATTTAAAATTCTCTCCTTTTCAGGAAAGGACTGGTGGTGATGAGTAGTTATGGTGCCATGCAAATATGCTAAATTCATTGCATGGAATTTTGTGTGTTTCATTGTTTAAATGAGATTTTGTAACATTGCTAACAGAACCAGCAAGTTTGTACTGATACATATAGAAGTATAGCTATTATATAGTTTTTCATGTGGTGGTTTTTTAAATGTTTTCAGCATTACATTTCTGTGTACTTACTCTGAAAAAAAAATTTTGTACTGATTCTGTAAACTAGCATATTGAACACACATTTACATTCATAAAACTATAAAACTGTGACAATGTAAACTTCTAGGATGAGAAAACTGGGGCCATTTACTCACTTTTGGGAAGTACTATAATTATCAGCAGCTGAATTAGAAGTTAGAAAGGCTTTCCTTATTGATTGTGAGTGATGTGTCTTAGTGTAACTGTTTTGTGTAGGTCCATATGCCAACTGCATGTAGAGTGTAGTGTGCTGTTTTCGGTGTTGTTGACAGTGAGAGGCTGAAACTGGGTTTCACCACATAGCTTCTGCTCCTCTGCAATAACAATAACAGGATCCACTAGTTTAAGTGTCCACATCCAATGAAGGGAATACCATCGACATTGTTACATGTCCTCAATTCTTGCGTTAGTAAATATGTGCTGGATTTAGCCTGGCTCACTAATCTGTAGTCACCTGGATTTCTTCTGGGTCAAGGGTCACCATATTAGGGGGCATTGGTAACTGTGGATATAAACGTGAATGATACAAGCACGCTTAGTTGACAGCCTTGATGATTGACAGGTGTGCCATTAGTATAAATTTGCTACATCCCAAACATTCAGAAAACAGAATAGTTAAAAGAAGTTTTTAAATAACAATACTATTAATAATGTATCATTTCCCATGAATAAATAGCAATATTCACAGATTTTGATGCTGTCATGCATTTCTGTTGTTATGGCTTGTTTTAAATCCAGAGTTCTGTTTATCTGGTTTAGTTATGCCTATCAACGAAATTGTTGGTAGAAAATTAAGCTCTCAAAATGAAAGATTTATGAATATAAATAATAAACACTAAATAGTTTATGTGTATTTGACCACTTAATGATTGATTGATTATGTGGTACTCAAGAAAATATTCCAGGAATACAACCTCTAAGTCTGTGAAGTTCAAATACAGTGATGAAGAGAGGGAGATTATTGCACTTCGTTAGTATGAATAGAGCTAAACAACCAATATTTGTGGCTTGCATTCCAAGATTCTTAAACATTGTGCACATTTATGTATCTCCAACATGTACATATTTTCTTGATTGTGGTTTTATTTCTGTTTTTGTAGCTAATCATTTTACATATTAAAGAGTAAGTGCAATGGGAAGATATCTTCTCATTACATTGACTAGGAAAGCTAACATTTGTTTTTCTTCTTGCATTTATGTGACAAAAGTTTGATCACTTAAGGTAAGAATACACTTAAGACAAATAAAAATTAATGAAAAGGTGTATGAGATTAGAAATGAAAATGCACACAGTAGGCAGTTGAAATGCTAAATAAATGATATATATGAAACCTTGTACGGAGTTCTTAAATTGGAGTACCTCAGGAACCAGTATCCAACAGTACAACAAAAGACATTCAATAGTTGGTACTACACTCATGCTTATAAATTAACGATAATGCTGATACATGGTGAAACAATGCTCTGGTGGGTGGTTTGCAGGTTTAACTCACCTCGGAGTATGACCATGTGGTGCACTTGACCTGCGGTCATTGCACATATGCAGAGGTGTGTTAGTGCATGTCAGAGTACGGTGCAGCGAGTAAGTGTGCAGACATTTCCAGACATACTAATGGTGACTGTGTGTCGAAAATGGCTCAAAGAACACATATTGATGACATTATGAGGGGTAGAATACTAGGGCAACTGGAGGCTGGTCAAGTACAGCAGGCCGTAGCATGGGCCCTCTATGTGCCACAATGTGTGATCTCAAGATTACGGCAACAATTCCAGCAAACAGCAAATGTGTCCAGGCGCTACAGTATGGGACGTCCACAGTGTACAACACCACAAGAAGACCGATATCTCACCATCAGTGCCCGCAGACAGCCACGGAGTACTGCAGGTAGTCTTGTTCAGGACCTTACCGCAGCCACTGGAACAGTTGTCTCCAGACAAACAGTCTGCAGATGACTGAACAGACGTGGTTTATTTGCCCGGAGACCTGCAAGGTGCATTCCACTGACCCCTGGTCGCAGGAGAGCCCACAAAGCCTAGTGTCAAGATCACAGTACATGGTCATTGGAACAGTGGTCTCAGGTTATATTCACAGACGAGTCCAGATACAGTCTGAACAGTGATTCTCACCAGATTTTCATCTGGCGCGAACCACGAACCAGATACCAGCCCCTTAATGTCCTTGAAAGGGACCTGTATGGAGGTTGTGGTTTGATGGTGTGAGGTGAGATTGTGATTGGTGCACATACACCCCTGCATGTCGTTGACAAAGGAACTGTAACCGGTCATGTGTATCGAGACGTCATTTTGCACCAGTATGTCTGCCTTTTCAGGGGTGCAGTGGATCCCACTTTCCTCCTGATGGACAATAACGCACGACCCCACTGAGCTGCCATCATGGAGGAGTACCTCAAAACAGAAGATGTCAGGCAAATGGAGTGGCCTGCCTGTTCTCCAGACCTAAACCCCATCGAGCATATCTGGGATGCTCTTGGTTGATGTATTGCTGCACAACTTCAAACCCCTAGGACATTTCAGGAGCTCCAACAGGCACTGGTGCAAGAATGGGAGGCTATACCCCAGCAGCTGCTTGACCACCTGATCCAGAGTATGCCAACCTATTGTGCGGCCTGTTTACATGTGCATGGTGACCATATCCCATATTGATGTCAGGGTACATGTGCAGGAAACAGTGGCGTTTTGTAGCACATGTGTTTCGGGACGGTTTTCTCAACTTATCACCAATACCGTGGACTTACAGATCTGTGTCGTGTGTGTTCCCTTTGTGCCTATGCTATTAGTACCAGTTTTGTGTAGTGGCATGTTGTGTGGCACCACTTTCTGCAATTATCCTTAATTTATGAGCAGGAGTGTACTTTGACATGTGTAAATATGAATCACACTTCATTTAACTATTATTTTCATCATTAACCTATTAACAGGAACACATCTTTTAAAAGAAAGAAGTTACAATTCCTCAATATTTGTGAATTACACTGCACTGTGGTGTTCGCCTTAGCAGTAAAACGTTAGTAAAATGAAATTCAGCCAGTATTTACTAGTGACCCTTTATTGTACTAACCCACATATAGAACCTCAGTGGAAAATTAAACAAGAGTTTCTGAAAATCAAACAATTTGGTTGTCATGCTATAGCAAGAAGAATGAAGAAATTACATAAAAGTGGAGTGAGAATCATCCTCCTCCACTACATTCTTCAGGTTTAAATTGTTTGTAGTGCATGTTATAGCAAATACAACATTTGGTTATCTTAATTTATAGGACTGCATTGATAATTAAGACTTATTAACTTAGGGTAGGCAGGCTATTTGGGTCTGTTTCGTTTTATTTTAGGTAGGATTAATGTGACATCATCTGCAAAAATAGTAGTAAACTGAGCTATAACATATTTGTACAATGGCTGAAGATGGGAAAGGCTATACATTCACTGGAAGCACCATTGCACCACACATCCTGAGAATATTATGGAAAGCACAGAAAAGGGGTATGGACTTAGTTGAACCTAGTTGGCAACAAATATGGGCACAGCATTTTGCCTAATGAAACAGTCTCCTTGAAATAGTGTGTGATGACTTTTCACGTACCCCATACATGCTTTACATCTGCTGCTTGATATAGTTAACATAATCTGTCAATGAAAGAAATCCATTTTGAAAATATAATGTAATTGGATAGATGAAAAATGTGCTCACCATGCAGCAGCAGGAGGACACACTTATAAAGGTACAGAAATCTGCAAGCTTTTGGAGCGAGTGACTCCTTCTTCTGGTGGAAAGGGTGAAGGGGAAGGAAGAGGGGGGGAAGGAAAAAGACTGTTCAGCTTTAGGAAATTGGGAAAGTTTGGAAAAGTCATCCAGAACCCTGGGTCAGGGGAGACTTGCACAGGGGGGAGACTTACTGGATGGGCAGTTCTCCCTTCTCATTCTAGCCAGTAAGCCTCACCTGACCTGTAGTTCTTGGCGACTTTTTCCAACTCTCCCTATTTCCTAAAACTCATCAGTCCTTTTCCTTCATCGCTCTTCCTTCCTCTTCAACCTTTCTGCCGGTAGGAGGAGCCACTGGCTCTGACAGCTTGCAAATTTCAATACCTTTATATGTGTGTTATCCTGCTACCACTTGGTGAGAAAATATTTTTACTTAACTTAATCTGTATTCAGAGAAGACAATAGTCAAGAGATAGGTGTTGGGTTCACATTGGTAAATGTGGTGTCCAGTTCACTGTTTGAAATTCACCAGAATGCTCATGAAACCTCACTTCAAAATTCTTCCCCTGAGAGCAGATTCATTATTTTGCTATAATATTCTGTCACTTTCAGAACATTTAAGCTATATACAAGAGCATGAATCAGTCAAAAACAATTTTCCATTGTTGCTACAATGAATAGACCTGCATAAGAAGACGGTGGTGTCAGTTACTGCTACAAGAATCCATACAAAATGTTACACATTGCCATTTTGACAAGCAAGATCCAACCATCATCTCGGAACAACTGATTTGTTGTTTTATTGATTGTGCCAAATGTTTCTAGTCAGTAATTATTCACTGGATTAACTTACTGAATCCAGGAAAGACACTTCCTTCTATGCTTTAACATTGATGGAGGCATTCTGGCAGATCTTTGGATCTAACATCTAGTGGGACCTGATTAATAATACACTGTTCTGCCTGACTCATGTCTGACATCATCTATGTTAAATTATTAAGTCAAAATCAATTTGAAAGCCACACTTGCTAATGTTGCATTGATTTGACTTGTGCAGGGAGACAAAATAACAGTGGTCTTGGCCCATTATTGTCCACACCAAAACTGAGTTTATTGTGGAGTTTCACTCCCCAGGATTCTAGTAAAACTAACCAGTACCCTTAAAGAATGGTAGGAGACTCTTTACTAGTCCCTTATTATACATAATTTTGTCAGGACTTAATGACCCAAATATTCTTCACATTGGACAATTAGGTGTGGTGTGATTTCATGCCCCTTGCCAAATAATCTACACTTAAGAGCATCTTTCTCTATACCCATTGTGTGCAGGTGTTTCCACAGCCAGTCTGTAGTCCTACCATGAGTCTACTCTGTCTTCTGTTCAGGCCCAGGATAACATAACTTCTCGTGAAATATGGCTTTGGTATCATTAGGTTGCCATGTTTTTTTTTTTTTTTTTTTTTTTTTTTTTTTTTTTTTTTTTTTTTTTTTTTTTTCATAGGCCAATATTCTATGTGCTGCCTCCTGATCCAGCTATGTAGTTTTGATTTTACAATTGCCTTGGTGATCATAGAAAAGTTTCTGGTCTAATAAATGGAGTTGTTACACCCACCCTGATGAGCCTATCAACTTGTTCATTGCCATTAATTCCTGAGTGACCAGGGATCCACAACAAGTTTATCATCACAAGGTCATCATGGCATTCTGCTATGATCTTTGTTCTCATTGCAGTGGCTCACAGAGATTTGGGAGCTGCTTGACTGTCCAAATAAATGTAGATGCTATGATCCATGTAGCACCAACACAAATTCTCCTCTGCACACACTCTGATAGCAGATATTTCCATCTGAAATACTATGGCCAGGTTCCCTAGAGAGATTGCTCTCTTTAGTCTGGGTTGTATCCTGTATACCCCAGCCCTAGTACCCTTGTATGAATAATGATGTCACACCGAAGCACACAGGGGCACCACTGGAAGATTCTCTAGCACTGCTCAAGGGACACTTTGATGAGGACATAGTCAAACTCTTTTGGCATGTACTAACCACCACCTACTTCAAATGTTGTGAGAAATTCTACAAGCAAATAGATGGAGTTGCTATGGGTTCCCCCTTAGCACCTAGCATGGCTAACTTATACATGGAATACTTTGAGGAGGTAGCATTGGACATGGCTCCACTGAAACTGAAAGCATTTTACAGATATGTGGATGACACCTTTGTGGTATGGCCACATGTTAAAGATAAACTACTTGAGTTCCCGCAGCACCTCAACGGTGTACATGAAAACATCAAGTTTACCATGGAGACAGAGAAAAATGGAAGCCTACTCTTTCTGGACATCCTGGTTACTAGAAACGCAGGAGGCACGCTGGGACATTCGGTATATAGGAGGGAAAAACATACGGACCTATATCTCAAAGCTAGGAGCTGTCACCATCCAGCGCTACGCAGCTCTCTACTTAATACCTCGGTACACAGGGCGAGGTCCATTTGCAACAAGAAGAGCTTACCGAGTGAACTACAACATCCAAAGGAAACCTTCAGAAGAAACAGCTACAGCAAGAAACTAATAGGAAGAGCTTTGAGGAACAATAAGAAGAGAGGAGGAGAGAGAACCGGAAGAGGATGACACAAGAGGTTGTGCATTCCTGCCATATGCGGGACCAGCAACAACGAAGATTGCAAGAATCCTTAAGAAGCACCAAGTGAAGACCATCTTTGACACAGCAAAGAAAATCAAGGATATACTTGGATCAACCAAACACCCACTAGGACTAATGACACCGGGTGTTTATAGAATTGGATGTAAATGTGGCATGTAATACGTAGGGCAGATGCAACATTGCATTACACAGCACCATACAGAACATATAAGAAATGTGCATCTTGGACAGGTTGACAAGTCCACGGTGGCGAAACACAGCATCAACGAAAAGCATACTTTCAAATTTGAAGAAGCAAAGGAGATATGCAGCACCAGCGGATTTTGGGATTCAGTTATAATAGAAGTGGTAGAGATTCGTTTGCATGAAAATTTAATTAATCAAGACAGTGGTTACCATCTCAGTACAGCTGGGAATCCTGCAATTAGGAAAATTTGGCAAGAATGCTCTGGTCGAAAAGGGACCGCGGCCGGCGCTGGTATGAACAGACACCGGGAATCAATGCCCGCAGGTGCATCCCCCCCCCCCCCCCCCCCCCCCCCCGCCCCTCCACCACCACCACCACCACCACCACCAGTGGTGCCAAGAGCCTGGTGCGATTCCGCTGGCACGTGATTGGTCGGCAGCCGGAATCTGATAGCGGTCCAGCACCTACAAAGGCGTGCGACAGACAGCATCCCGACACTTCACTTGAAGGTGATAGATATGCAATCCATTGAAATGTTGCGACTAGAAGACGATACCACTTGGCTGATAACCTGTGAAGATTTCGTAGCTGAAATATGCCGAGAAAGCCTGCAATCGCATATAAGTGTAGAGCTTTTCCCACTTTCCCAACAGATTGGTGAAATGCTGTCTCATATGATTTATGTGGTTGATGTGTGTTTTGATTTCATGCAGAGTAATCTCAGTTAACCATCTTTCCCTAATGTGCACATTAACCAGTTTTTCTATTGTATTTGTAAGAAATGAGGACAGGCTGTTTAGTCTCATATCATTTTCCTTGGTATGATCAGTTCTCCCTGGTTTTGGAATGAAAACATGCTGACTGTCCTCAAATTGTCAGGAATGATTCATGCTGCTAGGCTGACCTTAAACAGTCTCCATATGAATCCAATTAAGCCCTCTCCTGTGTGTTGCAGTAGAGCTGGAAAGATTCCATGTGGGCCTGATGACTTCAACAGTTGAAATGTTATCATCGTCCACTTGATTTTCTTGAAACAAATACATTCTCTGGCAGATTCCCAGTTCTCTCTTTGATAACCTGTAAACCAGTACCTCTCAAAGAATCTTGTTCTGTGTTATCTGCCAGAGTGCACTGAGGGAAGTGAATCTTCAGGAGCCCATACAGCACTCACTTGCTGTCCTTGTATACCCACCATTCTCCTTCCTTTGAGTACTTCCTGGATTAGTTTGTATTCTTGTGAAGATTTTGTGAAGTCTGGCCCTGATAGCTGCACTTTCCACCTCCTCACACAGTACAGTCCACATTGATAGTTTCACTTGCTTAATCACAAGGTTGTGTTTGTAAAGGGGCTCCTGATATTTTGCCCATTGTCCTTTCCTTCTTGCAGCAGTCTTCTTACATGCTTCCTTCACAGTTCCAGACTCTTGTTCCACCTGTTGATACATTTCTTCGTAATTGGGCAGTTTTCTGAATATGAATGAGGTCATAATGGCAGATGTTGCTGTCTTTGCCATTTCCTTGTTGGAAATGGATTTCTTATTGAAGTTCTGACTTCTGATAAGTGTTAGTTTAGGTCTCTCCTATACAAGTCTGTCTTTTTCCTCAGAATTCCCAAGGCCATGGTTTGTTTATCACCCATCTCAACTTCAAACTTAATATACATTTGGTCACATAAGGATGGCTCCAAAGCCACATGCCATTGTTTGACATAATTACCCATTAGAATGGACCCAAAAGTTATGTCAATTACTACTTCCTTTCTTTTATACCTGGTGGTAGGTTCCCTGTTCCTATTCAACCTTTATAAGTTACTCTTGTATAGGTATTTGAGTAGATGCTCACCTCTGCTGTTGGTGCCACTGCTTTCTCACACTAGGTTGTGGTCAATGCCACTGCAACCAACCAACCAACCAACCATCCAACTAGTGGTTGCTATTCAGCTGCAGGCAGCTGTCTACTACTCTCCTCATTTCCTGGGAGTGAGGAATACTGTCTTCATAAGAAAGGTAAACTGAGGTGAACGCAGTTTCCCTCATGCTTCTTTCTTCACACTGTTTCATCCTAACGGTCACTAAGTCCCTGGAACAACAGTCTGCCATCAGCATGAATGAAATTCCATTCTTGACGTAAATGCATGTTCTGGAGTTCTTTAGATTTCTAGCATAAATGATCTTAACTCCAGTTCCTTCAAAGCCTGAGATGACTCCCTTTATAAAAGAGGGGGCAACACTGTTGTAACACGAAGGACATGCTTCACATGACTTGTGCACTGTCTGTAGTTGATAGCAGAAGCACAGTTGAAGTAGTGCAAAGAGCAGACACAGCTGAGTTTGAGTCAGTTGCAGTCTATATTGTCTGGAATTATTCACCTGATATGAGTCCATGTGCTAAAGACCTGTTTGTCAAAAGGAAGGAGCCTCTTCATGGCACGTTTCTCTTGGTTTAAACCCAATGAATGAGGTGGCACAGTGGTAAGATGCCGGACACATATTTGGGAGGACAGTGTATGAAATCCCCTTCTGTAAATCAAGATTCAGATTTTCTGTAATTTCCCTAAATTGTCTAAGAAAAATGTCAGGATGGTTTCACTGGAAAGGCACAGCCAGATCTGCACTTGTGCTCCATTTTGAATGATCTCTCCATTTATGAGGTGTTTTTTGGATGAATCCAGCCTATTACCTTGTTTAATATCATTTCTAGTTTTCTTCTTTTTTGTGAACTTTGTGTAGGTGATGACATGTAAGTACGTACTTAAAATTCCTGAAGCAACTCAAAATCTGGGCTTTACTACCAATATTTTAACTGGCAGTACATAGACCGTAAGGGAGCAGCAAAGTTTTTTGTGAATATCCTCCTCTGAAGACCTAAATATTGAGTTGGGAATGAATATGATATTGTGTTAAGCAAATTCTCATGAAAAATCTAGTATCATAAATGAAGAATTGAAAGTGAGAGCCAGTATAGATGCTTGTGGCTAGCAGTATATTCCAATACACATGGGTGAAATCAGCTAATACTGTTCTTGAGATGAATAGTAGTCAGACACAGAATTGCTTGGGGGGGGGGGGGGGGCGCTGCATTTGTAATAACGTCACTGGAAAGAGAAGCAAATTAAGTACTAGATTTTCAGCCACAAATTGTTGGAGACATGTAAATGATCACCAGAATTGGTATCATTATTTATCAGCTTGGAAGATATCAGCAGACATTTTTAGGGACTGAATGCATAATTGGCTAAAATTTGAGATGGGTTAACACATTTTTAAGTTAAAAAAGTTTTAGCTGTGATCACAATGTCTTCTCTGGTGGTGAAGCCATAGTTTTGATGTAGCATACCCCTAATTAAAGCTAATGTAGAAATATACATGTGACTTAAGGTCCTAAATACTGCTCTTCAAAGATTTTTTGTTTGGACCATTATTTACATAATATTTCATTTACCTTATTGCTTTCATAGTTAATGAAGCTGGTGGCTGGACCAATGGCAGTTCGTGAAATTAAGAAAGAGATACAGTCAACAGTGCAAACACAAAACACACCTACACAAAATCAGACAATCGTAAGTTAGATTGTTCAGTTGTGTGACAGCTTGTTGCTTCTCTCTGCATCACTAACAGCCATCATTGTTTGCTCTACATGTTCTGTATGTAGTATCACACTATAGACATTGTATCTAAAATATAATTCCTGTATTATTGTATGTATGCACATTGGACAGAGAGGGGTATTTTCACTGAAGATAGATGCACCATATGTGTGAATGAGAAAAGAAAGATCTAAGCCATTCCTTTCTGTTTCTGAAAGTTGTCAGATCACAGCTTAGTTTAATGTAAATTATCTTGAGTATCTGGAAAACTCACAGATAGTATCTGCACTGGTAGTTAAAAAATTGTTTCACAGTTCCAGTCTTCTCCTCTGCATCAAATACTCTTTGCCTGGTAGTTAAAAGTGTTGATGTCATTGGACACTGAATATATCTCAGATTTGGAAGAAAATGTCACCTATATTTCTGTAACTATACAGCCTTTTATGCTGTAGTACTTATACAGTACTTAAGGACATGGGTTGTCCATAACAAAGGTATAGCAAAGAAGTTACTATTACCTACACATCAGTATCACGCAGAACTTTTTTGTTTTTATCACAGAAAAGATATGAGTTTGCTTGTAAGTTAAGCAGTTCTAGTGTCAGATTTAATTTCATTTTTATTTTCTTACAGTCATGTGGCTCAGTGGGTTAGCAAGACACTATGGACTGAAGGTGTGGTGTTGAAGTTCGCATTGGTTCTGTGATTTTCACCTTTGACTGACTACCACTGTCACAGCTGGAAATGTTTGTTACTGCAAAAATGCTGAGTTGCACAGTGGTTTCGAGTCCATGAGTCAAATGACAATGATGATGTTGAATGTAATTCCAGTGAAGAATGTGTGCCATTCTCAGGTCAATGAAGTACTGAAATACATTTTATATTTAAAACTAAATCAGTCTATGGCAGTATGCAAAAGTCCTCGTATAGTTGGCTGGGTACGTTAGTTCAGAGGTTGGAGGAGAGTAAGGGCATACCATTTCCAACAGGTCCATTCTTAATAAAGCATGTTCAACTCGAGCTTTGAGTTGTTGATGACTATACCTTTTTGTAGTGGTCATGAAACTGCCTATAAATAGTACATGAACTTCAACAAACATCTGTTTAAGTGAGTTTACTAGATAAACTAAAGGCAAATTTTACTAACAACATTTTACCAGGGCAATGAAAACAGACAGGTTGCATTTTAGACTTAATTAAAAACACTTTTCAGAATGCTTTCATTAACTTTCTTGAACTGGAAGGTCCTATACCAGAGTGAACTGACTACAAATTTGGACATTTTGAGTTTGCTATGGCAAGCATTGTAGAATATCACAAATATTCATGTGGCACAACAGGTCAGGAGTATGGTTTGGTAGTGAGAGGGATATTTTTCACATTGTCGGTTCTGATATATCTTGATCTACAGTTATCTCTGATGCAAAAATGAACTAAGTCCAGTGATGAGATTCCAGACCATCTTGTGGAAGAAAGTTCACATGAGTCAAATGACAATGTTGACATTGAGTGTAGTTCCAGTGAAGAATATGTACCATTCTCAGGTCAGTGAAGTAGTGAAGGTACATGTTATATTTAGAAGTACATCAGTCTATGGTAGTATGTGAAAGTGAACCACATATTTTGATGGTATCTTGACAAATGATCGGGGTAGTGAGTATTATATTCACATGTTTTATGTTTCTTTGTGTTATACCTTCTGACTCGTACAACACCCACAAGAATCATCTCATTTTTTGGTCTATGGAATGAAAACTGAATCTATTCTAATTTAATCTAATAAGGATGTGCTGTGCTGCCATCTAGGGAGTAAAGTGTGAACTATGTCATGGAATACACACAACCATCAATAGAGACATATTTTTTATTTATTATTATAGCCGTTGAATGTTGTGAACTTGAAGAACGTAGTTGGTTCACTTAAGCATATGAAATGTATTAAAGATCATTGTTTTGAATGGTACACTATGTGATCAAAAGTATCTGGTCACCTGGCTGAAAATAACTTACAAGTTCATGGTGCCCTCCATCGGTAATGCTGGAATTCAATATGGTGTTGGTCACCCTTAGCCTTGATCACACCTTCCACTCTCACAGGCATACATTCAATCAGGTGCTGGAATGTTTCTTGTGGAATGGCAGTCAATTCTTCATGGAGTGCTGCACTGAGGAAAGGAATTGATGTCAGACAGTGAGGCTTGGTATGAAGTCTGTGTTCCAAAACATCCCAAAAGTGTTCTATAGGATTCAGGTCAGGACTCTGTGCAGGCCAGTCCATTACAGGGATGTTATTGTCATGTAACCACTCTGCCACAGGATGTGTATTATGAAAAGGTGCTCGATCATGTTTAAAGATGCAATTGCCATCCCTGATTGCTCTTCAACAGTGGGAAGCAAGAAGGTGCTTAAAACATCAATGTAGGCTTGTGCTATGATAGTGCCATGCAAAACAACAAGGGGTGCAAGCCCCCCTCCATGAAAAACACGACCACACCGTAAGACCACTGCCTCCGAATTTTACTGTTGGCACTACACACGCTGGCAGATGATGTTCACTGGGCATTTGCCATACCCACACCCTGCCATCAGATCACCACTTGTGTACCATGATTTGTCACTCCACACAATGTTTTTCTACTGTTCAGTCATCCAATCTTTACACTCCTAACACCAAACGAGGCGTCATTTGGCATTTACCGGCGTAATGTGTGGCTTATGAGCAGCCACTTGACAATGAAATCCAAGTTTTCTCACCTCCCACCTAACTGTCATGGTACTTGCAGTGGATACTGATGCAGTTTGGAATTCCTGTGTGATAGTTTGGAAAGATGTCTGCTTATTACACATGATGACCCACTTCAACTGTCGGCACTCTGTCAGTCAACAGACGAGGTCGGCCTGGACGCTTTTATGCTGTACGTGACCCTTCACGTTTCCACTTCACTATCACATTGGAAACAGTGTAGAGCTAGGGATTTTTAGGAGTGTGGAAATCTCACTTACGGACGTATGACACAATTGACACTCAATCACCTGACGCATTTGAAGCCCGTGAGTTCTGCAGAGTGCCCCATCCTGCTCTCTCATGATTTCTAATGACTACTGAGATTGCTGATATGGAGTACCTGGTAGTAGGTGGTAGCACATTGCACCTAATGTGAAAAACGTATGTTTTTGTGGGTGCCAAAACAGTTTTGATCACATGGTGTACATCTGTTGATAAACTTTACATAACATTTATGTGTGCTGTGCCGGTTTTGTGAAGATACAAGTGGAGAACATACATGCTGTAGGTTTATATGAAGCAAAATTTTATCTTCTGAAGAATCCAATGACATAATTAAGATGAAGCACAAGAAAGACAGTCAAAACATGCAGAGGCAAGAAACAAAAGTTCATTGTGGTGGAAATGTAAAGCAACCATTTGTGCAGGTCTCACAGTTTAACATCACTTTTAACAAACAAGAAAAAAAGTTTGTGGACTAACTATAGATTGGATGAACATAAGATGCATCAGAATAACAAAAGAGAAGCCTAATGTAATACAGTTTAATTACACTCACAATGACTGTGTGGAATAAGAGTCCAAAGAAGAAAGACATTGAGTCAGTATTGTGCTTCATTCCCCCTATTCACCATGATTTTTACAAGAACTTAACAACTGCTAGACAGATAGCTGGAAATTCCAGTGAATATGTGTTGTCAGAAGAGGAATGAGAGCCCCCAAAATTCTATTTAAATAGTACACACATTGTCTCTTAGTAGTGCAAAACCTTTTGTTTCGATGAATGAAACAAGATTGTTGTACGGGTAATATCCATATTGAGACAGTAAAGTTGTTCAATTTTTAGTGCTTTTCCTTGTAATGACCATATTCTTTTCAGGCCTCTATTTGCGTGTGTTTTGTTTATCAGCAAAATGTAATATATGTTAGGAGTCAGTTGAATGCTATTTACTGCTCTCAGTACCTCAAATGATTTAGATGAATGTCTCAAAACATGCCGTTTGTTGTTGGTTCAGTCTGGCATAGCACCTTCCAACTGGTAAAGTTCTGTAAGCAGTAAAAAGTTCTAAATTTTTGAGTACTCATTTATCTAAAGAAATAGTAGGTGATGTTTTTGTTGTTACAGTAGTTGTACAAATGCTGTGATTGTAGCTGACAGAGACTAAGTGAAACAATGTAGTGACTAGGCTCTGTACTCTTACTTGGAAGAAATGAAGTTTA
Organism: Schistocerca americana; assembly: GCF_021461395.2. NCBI lineage: Eukaryota > Metazoa > Arthropoda > Insecta > Orthoptera > Acrididae > Schistocerca > Schistocerca americana. The sequence goes on from NC_060130.1 coordinate 664,591,295, forward strand.
GTTTCTGTCTGGCTATCCAGTTTTAGGTTTTCCATGGTTTCTCTAAATCTTTAGCCATAAACTGATCTCCATCCTCTTCTATCTCAAATCTGAGCTTGTGTCCATCTCTAATTGCATCACCACTGCTGGGATATTAAACCACACTCCCCCTCCATTTTTTCCTGTTATGGAGAGGAGGGAATTCACCTTTAGCAATTTAGATAAGTTGCTAGTGAAGATGGGGTAGTTTAATCTACCATAGAAGCTGCAGGAGGTTTCTGGACACAAGACATAACAAATATATTATAAGAAGAAAGTGGGAGAAGAGAGCATACATGGAGAAATAGATAGTAAAAGTGTAAATGTGCCTAAGAATGTTTCTCCCCTGCATTTCTACCACCCTCACCTCCCCTCTTGTTCAATGTGAATTGTCTAAGCAATAATCTTGTCTTAAACTTGATTTCATCTTTGTTGCTCAGTCCCACAAACAGCTACATCAGTTTTCTTCTCTAAATGTCATGGCTCAACAAAAAAATATTTTTTTTCCTTGGACAGAATGACCAAGAATTACATTCCTCTCCCATTTCATAAACTTGTAGCTTCAAAGACTTCTGTTACAATGTTGAAGTTTCTCATTTCACAGTAATTCATTCTGGCTACCCAGTTGGTCTTTAAAAACAGTAAGTTACTTTCCTTTTGTTTCTTTTTTAATTTAAATCTTGCACAAATTTCTGGCATCTGGCTTCACAGAAATGTTTAGCTGTGTGTTAATGTATGTAATTTTGCAAATAAATATGTAGATCTTATAGATTGTCTAAACTAATAAAGTCTTTTGCAAAAATATTCCAGTGGCCATTTTCTCTTTTACTAACAAATATTGCTTATTTTGTTCTTTCATGGGAACACTGATTTTTCCAGAAGTGGGTACTCCATCTTCAACAGTCTCTAATGAATCTGTACTTTATTACTCCTACAGCTGGCACATCTACTTCTACCTAACAGTTTTGATCCAACTGTGCTGCTATGTTAAACAGCAAATCTGTGCTTTCTACAAAAGGTAGTTTATTGCAGTGAATGTGATTATGCTATATGTTTGTAAAATGTGACACACTAACAAACAATTCTGCATTAGAAATGCATATCTGTCTGTAAATGTTAAGGATTTTTTTCCAGTTTGCAAGTTACTGTCATATTGTAATAACAGTGAGAAATAAAGAGTTTGATTTTATGCTTACACATAGTGTTCCATTGCAGATGGAGAAGATATTTAGCCATGCATGGAAGGGCAAACGGGGAATTGCAGATGTTAAGGAAGACCCAAAGCCTCACCCTATACATGAGGATTATGTGGATGATGAACAAGGTTTGCAGCGAAGACATCTAGTGGATACAACACTCATTATCCACTTCTTTGGAAAGAAGGGGAAGGATGAATTGAGATACGAGGGCTTCAAAAAGTAATATAATATTCCATACCATTTTCTTTGTTGCTTGATTAGTGTTTCAGTGCTGTGCAGTTTAAAATAAATCTATCTTTCCCCATGTGAATCATGTGAAAATATCAGTGTTGTTCATTAACTCATCAAACGTTAGTGTGGGATAATATAGACTCCATGGATGAAGTATTTGCTTTGTAAACTTAGAGTTGAAGTTCTATGAATAGTGATAACGAAAAGCCATGAAAAAAGCTGAGCACTATGTCATTGCATATGATTATTGCAATGTCCAATTGATTATGCTGCTGTGCTTGCTAGTAAATGTTTTCTAATCTTCCACTATTATTGATGCCTTCATTGTAAGAGTGCACTATGAATACCCTGTTACATCTATACCTTGTAAATAACTGCAAAGTGTACTGATCAGCTTGAACATTATGACCACTGACCTACTATCGACATTAACCCATTCAGGCAATAGCAGCATTACCTGGCAAGAGATGACTGCTACTCAAACACACACACAATGCATTTGGTGTCAGTCAGCATGCTGTCCTTGTTTAAAATGGGGAAGGTGTGCAATCTATCCGAGTTTGGCTGAGAGCAGATAGCGATGGCACGGAGACTCGGCACAAGCATTCTAGAAATTGCCTGACTTGGGTGTTTGAGGAATGCTGTGGTGAGTGTCTTCAACACATTGTGAAACCAAGGTAAAACCACATTCAGACATCGTGGGGTTGGGTGGCCACCCTTCATTACAGATGTTGGACATAGTAGGCTGGGCAGACTGTTAAGACAGGACAGACAGTGATCTGTGCTAGAACTAACATTAGACTTTAATGCTGGGCAGCGTACAAATGTGTGTGAACACACAGTGCACTGAATACTCCCAAAGATGGGCCTCTGCAGCCGACGACCCATACATGTACTGATGTCAACACCCCGACATCGGCAACTACGACTGAAACAGGCATGTGACCATTGGCACCGTGGCAGAGCATTGCACTGTCTGATGAATCTCGATATCTTCTTCATCATGCTGATGGGATGGTGTGAAACTGTCCTCTTCCAGGGGAACAGCTCCTTGACTCCTTTACTGTGGGTTGGAGGCAATCTGGCAGCGGCCCCATAATGCTCTGGGGAACATTCATGTGGACATGCATGGGTCCAATGGAGCTCATGCAAGGCACCATAATGGCCAAGTAGTATAGTACACTGGTTGCATATCAGCGTCACCTGGCGAGGGATGACTGCTCGACAGATCTGAACCCGATCGAGCACACAAGGGATGTGATTGAACGGCCCCCCCCCCCCCCCCCCCCCTCCCTGGTATTTACAGGAATTAGGTGATTTGTATGTGCAATTGTGATGCCAACTCCCTCCAGCAACCTACCAATGCCCCATTGCTTCCATGCCACGACATGTCACTGCTGTTATCTGTGCCAAAGGTGGACATACCATCTATTAGGTAGGTGGTCATAATGTTCTGGCTGATCTGTGTATGTGGCTGCATTGTTGAAAAACGTCATCACACTGTCCCTAATGTGTGTCTGTCTCCTCTAATGACTGTAAATATTATTTCAAAAGTCAAAATCTTGCCTTTAAGCTGCAGTCTAGTTGTAGTGCGCAGATTACTTTTCACAGAGGTAAGGAAAGCCAAGGAAAAAGGCAGAACAGTCTCCTAGTTCAGTGGCTGAAGGTCACAATGTTTTCTTTACAATAACTCAGTCTTTTATCTTCAAACAGTGCATTAGAGAAAAGATAAATGAAATGCTGCTCTGTTACAAGCTCCTTCAGGATCTAGGGGAACACTTTGTTATTGTTGAAATTGTTCTCATGAGGAGTTTACTCTAGCCCTCATGCAGGTGTCATTATTCAGCTTGGGAAAAGTGATTATTATGCTAGACTGTGTCCTGTTTAGCCAAAATAACAAACCGAACAGTTTCTGCTGTCTACATATTGCCAATGTGTGGACTTACCCACATGTGGAGGTTTCCTCAGTAGATCATTGATCTGGTACTCCATGAGAAGTCATAGAGCTGCTCCTACTTTTTCCATGAAGCTTGATGAAGTGTGTTATTCCAAACTATGTGCTATTTATGGTATTCTTTATAGTGTTTGATAATCTTTCCAACATGGATGTCACCAATCTGAATTACTTTCTCATTTATTAATCTTATTGATTAACTTGATGGTGACAAAGAATTCCTTAAAGATGTGGCTCAACTGTTTATCATTATCAAAACTGGCTTGCTTACTGAGAAATACCCCTAATATCAGTCTGTTTGCAACTTCAACTTGTGCACTACCATCTTTTTTTAATGCTCTCATTTATTAAGATACTTAACGAAACATACTTATTTTTAGGTTCATGGAAAATCTTCAAAAGGAAGTTCTGGAGCTTGAGTTCCATGAATTTTCAAAAGGACATGACACAATTACTGAAGTAGATTTTGCAAAAATACTTTTGCGCTACACTTATTTGGATACAGATGAGTATGTTTCTACAATTTGTATGGTAACTTAACAACAATATTTGTGACACTTGTTTGTCAGAAACTTAATGAAATCTTTCTCTGCCCTCACCCTTCAATCACTTACCTATTTTCCCATCAGATATGACATGTACTTGGATCGTCTGCTCACCAGAATCAAAGAGGAGAAGGGTATCACATTTGAAGAATTCCACGCATTTTGTCAGTTTCTAAACAATTTAGAAGATTTCACGATAGCAATGCGAATGTATACATTGGCTGATCATCCAATTTCAAAAGGTAAGACAACTTTGACAAAAATGTTACTAATTAGTAGTAAAAATTTATTGTAATACTAGAGTTACTTAAATCCAAAATAAATTTCTGCATAAAATGTTCATAAAGAAAGAAACTCAGTTGCTTAATTATGAACTAATGTAAGGTTAATGTGATATTGCACTATACTTCAGCTTTAGGGTTTCACCCATTACCAACTTCTTTACTCTGGTAAAATTGTGTACACAGATAGGGGTATTATAAAGGCACAATACCTGAACATTAAATAGTAACATGTGCTAATGGATTAGTCTACTGAAAGTGTCCGGTATGTGGATTTAGGTTCCGTGTCCTGATTTAACACCAAAGTTTTGAAATAGTGTTCCCAAAGAAATACTTTCCTACCAACCTATATACTTAAATCTGTATATGCCAAGTAGTAACTTTACAGTCTAGGACACAATCATTCTTTGTACATTTATATTACTAAAATAATGCCACAAATAAAATGGATATGAACTTGAAACTTCACTTGTCTCAGCCACACTTCTTATTTTAAAAAGAAGTGTACCTGAGACAAGCAAAATTTCTAGTGCAAATAGGCCACATTGTCTTATACTGCTATTTTGCAGACTACCAAGAATAAGATGGATATGTACAAAAAAATAAGATATTAGATGCTGTTGTTTGTTTTGTGGTCTTCAGTTGGAAGACTGGTTTGATGCAGCTCTCGATGCTGCCCTATCATGTGCAAGCATCTTCATCTCCAAATAGCTACTACAACATGCATACTTCTGAATCTGCTTATTGTCTCCATCTCTTGGTCTCCCTCCATGATTTTTATCTCCCACACTTCCCTCCACTACTAAATTGATGATGATTCCTTGATGTCTCAGAATGTGCCTAGTCAACCAATCCCTTCTTCTAGTCAGGTTGGCCACAGATTTCTTTTATCGCCAGTTCTATTCAGTACTACCTCATTAGTTACATGATCTACCCATCTAATCTTCAGCATTCTTCTTTAGTACCATGTTTCAAAAGCTTCTGTTCTCTTCTTGTATAAACTGTTCATTATCCATGTTTCACTTCCATACATGGCTACACTCCATACAAATACTTTTTCTTGCCATTACCAGTCTACATTTTGTATCCTCTCTACTGTGGCCATCATCAGTTATTTTGCTTCCCAAATAACAAAACTCATCAACTACTTTAAGTGTCTCATTTCCTAATCTAATTCCCTCAGCATTACCTGTCTCACACCCTTCTCAACCATTGCTGCCCTTTCATGGCACTCTACTCTTACAACTGCCATACCCCTACTACCTTTAGAATTTCAAAGAAGGTATTCCAGTGAACTATATCAAAAGTTTTCTCTATTTCTACAAATGCTAAAAATGTAGGTTTTCTCTTTCTTGACCTTTTGTCTAAGATAAGCCCTATGGTCAGTATCATGCGTAGCTACATTTCTCCGAAATCCAAACTGATCTTCCCCAAGGTCAGCTTCTACCAGTTTTTCCATTCTTCTGTAAAGAATTTGTGTTAGTATTTTGCAACCATGACGTACTAAACTGGTAGTTTGGTAACATTTGCACCTGTCAGCACCTGCTTTCTTTGGAATTAGAATTATTGCATTCTTTTGGAAGTATGATGGTATTTCATACATCTGTCTCATGCATCTTGCACGCCAAATGGAAGAGTTTCATCGTGGCTGGCTCTCCCAAAGCTATCAGTGGTTCTAACAATATGTTGTTTATTACCGGGGCCTTGTTTCAACTAAAATCTTTAAGTGTTCTGTCAAATTCTTTTTGCAGTATCATATCTCCCATCTCATTTTCATCTATGTTTTCTTCCATTTCTATAATATTGCCTTCAGTTCATCTCCATTGCACACTGAGGCACCAGAGAAACTGGTATAGGCATGCATATTCAAATTCAGAGAAATGTAAACAGGCAGAATATGGCGCTGCAGTCGGCAACGTGTACATAAGGCAACAAGTGTCTGACGCAGGTGTTAGATCAGTTACTGCTGCTGCAGTGGCAGGTTATTGAGATTTAAGTCAGTTTGAATGTGGTGTTATAGTCAGCATACTAACAATGAGACACAGCATCTCCGAGATAGTGATGAAGTGAGGATTTTCCCATATGCCATTTCACGAGTGTACCATGAATATCAGGAATCCAGTAAAACATCAAATTTCCAACATCACCGGGTCTGGAAAAAGATCCTGCAACAGTGGGACCAACAGTGACTTAGGAGGATCATTCAGTGTGACAGAAGTGCAACCCTTCCACAAATTGCTGCAGATTTCAGTGCTGGACCATCAACTAGTGTGAACCATTCAATGAAACCTCATTGATATGGGCTTTCACAGCTGACGGCCCACTCATGTAGCCTTGATGACTATATGGCACAAAGCTTTACACCTCGCCTGGGCCCATCAACACAGACATTTAGACTGTTGATGACTGGAAGCATGTTGTACGGTTGGACGAGTCGCGTTTCAAATTTTATCAAGTTGATGGACATATATGGGTGTGGAGACAACCTCATGAATCCTTGGACCCTGCATATCAGCAGGGGACTGTTGAAGCTGGTGGAGTCTCTGTAATGTTGTGGGGCATATGCAGTTCGAACGATATGGGACCCCCGATATGTCCAGATACGACTATGACAGGTGACACATATGTAAGCATCCTGTGTGATCACCTCCATCCATTCATGTCCATTATGCATTCTGCCAGACTTGGACAATTCCAGGAGGAAAATGTGACACCCTACATGTCTGGAATTACTACAGAGTGGCCCCAGGAACACTCTTCTGAGTTTAAACATGTCCGCCGGCCACCAAACTCCCCAGGCATGGACATTATCGAGCATATCTGGGATGTATTGCAACGTGCTGTTCAGAAGAGATCTCCACCCCATCATGCTCTTACGGATTTATGGATAGCCCGGTAGGATTCATGGTGTCAATTCCCTCCAGCACTACTTCAGACATTAGTTAAGTCCATGCCATGTCGTGTTGCAGCACTTTTGCATGCTCACTGGGGCCCTACATGATGTTAGGCAGGTGTACCAGTTTCTTTGGCTCTTCAGTGTATAAATCCTTTATATACTCCTTCCACCTGTCAGCTTTCCCTTCCATGCTGAGGACTGGTTTTCCATCTGAGCTCTTCATATTAATACAGCTACTTCTCTTTTCTCCAAAAGCCTCTTTTACTTTTCCTGTAGGTGATATCTCTCTCCCTTACTGAAATATGCTTATAAATCCTTGCATTTGCCCTCTATCCATTCCTGCTTAGTCATTTTACACTTCTGTCAATCTCATTTTTTATTTGTTTGTATTCCCTTTTGCTTGCTTCATTTGTATATTTTCTCCTTTCACCAATTAAATACAGTATCTCCTATGTTATCCAAGGATTTTTACTAGACCTTGTCTTTTTACCTATTAGATCCTGTGCTGTCTTCACTATTTCATCTCTCGTTGCTACCCATTCATCATCTACTGTATTGCTTTCCTCTGTTCTAGTCAACCATTGTGTAATGCTCCTTCTGGAACTCTCAAAAACCTATGCCTCTTTCAACTTATCCAGGTCCCAGCTCCTCCTTACCCATTTGCAGTTTCTTCAGTTTTGATTTACAGTTCATAATCAGTAATCATAATCCACATATACATCGGAAATGTCTTGCACAGTGGCAGCTCACAGATATACATTCTTGGTGTTCACAAATTTTTATATTCAGATCAGTTTGGGAGTGTGAAATTTATAGCATCAGCTGTATAACAGTTATGCTTATCAACAAATTTATAAAACTATAGCTACTGCCAGTAACAATAACAACATTAATAATAATAATAATAATAATAATTAGATGCATAACTTATCTGACAAAAGAAATAATTGTTTTTGAGGGATTTTGTTGTTTTGTAAATAATTAAGTATAGTTTAGGGCAATAAAAAATAGTGTGTAAGTTTTCACAACTCTCCATTTTGCATTTTTGTGTAAGTGGGAGTTTTTGTGCTTTTCCATTTTTTTCAGACAAATATACAAGTTCCTTAAGAGATGTATTAGTTCACGAATTTACTTCCAAGCTGAGAATCAGATATTCTTTTGCTTCACCTACACGACAACTTCTTGTCCTAATTCTACACTTTCTTGTTAAGTGTTTGCTTCTAGTCACACTTATTTGATTTCACCACTGTCTCAATCAAAGGGCCTGTTCTCAGAAGCCATAGTTCCTTTGCCGCTAACTTTTCCTGGTAATTTATTGTTCTATTCCCAAAATGATATTTTCACTATGCAACAAAGTGTGCACTGATATGAAACTTCCTGGCAGATTAAAGCTGTGTGCTGGGACAAGACTCGAATTTGGGACCTTTGTCAATCGTGGTCAGGTGCTCTACTGACTGAACTACCCGAGCACGACTAACAACCCATCCTCAAAGGTTTACCTTTCTGTTAGCATTTAAAATAGATTCAGAATTCTTCATGTTTATGCTGCACACAAAAGCCAGATCCCACCCAGTAAACAACCAACTCCAAACACAAAGTGCCTTTTGTGGAAATGATTGAACTCAAGTAGTAATGTCTGCCATCATGGTCACTTACTTAGAACATAAATGAGGCACTGAGATCCACAAGCGCCTAAAGCACACCACCATTGATCCCACATGTAAGTGAATGTCAGAGAAACCAATGATACAGCTTTTTGTGAATTTTCATATATGCAGTGTGGGCCTACAGCACAGACAAACCTGACTCACCATAAGATCAACATATTTCAGAAGCATGAAAAAATCTTACAATCTCACAATCAATGGTGATGTGCTTTAGGCCCTTATGATTCTCACAAGGGAAACTCCCCATTGCACCCCTCCTCAGATTTAAAGATTAGATGGCCCAGTGGATAGCCCATAAAAAACTGAACACAGATCAAGCATGAAAACAGGAAGAATGTTTACGGATCTGTAAAAAAGATAAAGCAAAATAGAAACAGTGAACAGTCCAAGCTTAACAAGTGCAATATTAAGCACGCATTAAGAGGCGCGACATCGTGGTTAAGTGGTCAAAGATTTCTACTGTGAAGTGGATGAGACATGTTCAAAACTTTCTCACCTATTACCCCCCCCCCCCCCCCCCCCTTCCATTACCTATTATCAAATTCCAGTCCCCCCTTCACAATTAAATTTCTGTCTCCCCTAAATATCTGAATAATTTATTTTATCTCATCATACAGTTCTACAAACTCTTCTTCATCTGCAGAGCTAGCTGGCATATAAACATGTGCTGCTGTGGTGGGTGTGGGCTTCTTGTCTGTCTTGGCTGCATTGTTGCTTACCTGCATTCCTATTTTCTAATTCATTATTAAACCCACTCCTGCATTGCCCCTATTTGATTTTGATTTTGTATTTGATAACCCTGTATTTTCTGACCAGAAGTCATATTCCTCCTGGCACAAAACTTCCTTAATTCCTACTATATCTAAATTCAACATGTCCATTTCCTCTTTAAATTTTTGGAATCTATTTTACCTCCTGAATATTTTACCCAATAGTATGCCATCATCCTTTAACCATATAATAGAGTTGCATGCCCTTGGGAAAAATTACGGCTGCAGTTTTCCGTTGCTCTCAAGTATTTGCAGTTCCAGCACAGCAAAGCAATTTTGGTTCATGTTAAAAGACCAGATCAGTCAATCATTCAGACTGTTGCCTCTGCAACTACTGAAAATAGTGCTGCCCCACTTCAGGAACAACACATTTGTTTGGCATCTTAACAAATACCCCTCCATTTCGGTTGCACCGAAGTTACAGCTGTCTGTATCGCTGAAGCATGCAACAATTTTTCTCAGAGTACATGGATTGAAGTCTGGGGACCTGGGAAGCCAAGCAAAATGGACATGGCAGCTCAGCACATCATCCTCACCAAATGATGTGCACAAGAGATATTTCACATGTGTATCAATATGGAGTGGAACACTGTCCTGCATAAAAGTTGCACCTTCCATCAAGTGTTTAGCAGCCAGGCTAGGGATGATCTGATTCCCTCTCTCTCTCTCTCTCTCTCTCTCTCTCTCTCTCTCACTATAGTTCATTTTATACACAATTCTTGTGTCACTGACATGAAGCTGTCCAGGTCCATATGTTGGCCAGTTTTTGCACTCACTTTTGGTTTCAACAAAATCCCATATCATTTCAGGTGTGTATCAGTCTTTTACCTCCCTACCTACATTATTCTGTGAATTAGTGCATTTTCAAATGCTAACTGACTTGGGTCACCTTGCATGATGCTCATCCATCTCACTGTCCAAACATTTATGAGTGGATGTTTCAATGTCTAGTTGAGGTTGCTTATAATTTAACAAAAATTTCATCATGACTGTCTTATCAGTATTCATTTTAAGTATGTTTATGACCTGACCAAAATTCTCTTCAGTATTTCACACACCTAAATGTTTCAAACAGCTCCAGCTAATAGTGGATGTATCATTAGCAGTGTACTCTAACTTCAAGTTTTGTAGCTGTGCTATGTACACCTAAATCTACGTACATACATTGCAAGCCAAGCAGAGGGTACTTAGCATTATTAGGGTTTCCCATTTCAATTGAATATGAAGGATGGGGGAAATGAATGCTTAAATGCCTATGTGCACACTGTAATTTGTGTGCTATTATATTCACTTTCACTGTGAGGATGATACACAGGAGCTGAAGTATATTTCTAGATTGTTCACTTAATAATTGTACTTGAAGCTTTGAAAGTAGGACTTCACAGTATAATTTGCATCTGCCAATTTAGGTTTCACAACATTTCCATTATGTTCTCCTGAGTGTCAAACAAACCTGTGACACACTGCCCTTCTTTGAATACATTCAATATCCACTGTTAGTCCTATTTGATATGGGTCCCACACACTTCAGTTATATTCTAAGACGGGATAAAAAAAGCAATTTGTAAGCAATATTCTTTGTAGATATTTTTGTAGTATCATGCCAATGAAGAGAAGTCCGACACCTGGTCTAACTATGACTGAGCCTCTGCGATTATTCCATGTTATAGCCAAACAAATTGTTAAATCCAGATAATTGTACACGTTGACTGATTCCGGCTGTGAACAATTGATATTGTAGTCATGGGGTACAATGTTTGGGCATTTTGTGAAGTGCACAATTTTACATTTATGAATATTTAATGCATGTTGCCAGTGATTGGATCAGTTTGAAATCTTAACAATGTTTGAGTGGATGTTTTTGTAACTTTTGCAGTTAGTTTGCAAAATGAACAGCAAGAGCCCCAAAACTCTTCCCTGGGTCATCACCTGATGTTCTTCTACATCTGTTGACACACTGTCCAGGGTAACATGGTGCTTACTCTCTACCAAGATAGCCTCAGTCCACTCACATTTTTTTCCCACATGACATCACAGTTTTGTGGTATCAAGTTATATGATTTCCTGAAGTCAACAAACTAATGTTTTCACTGGATTGCCCTGATCAATGACTTTCAGGGTGTGACATGAGAGACGTGAGAGTTGGGTTTTGCCTGATTAATGTTTTCAGAATCTATTCTAGCTGGCATTGAGGAGGTATTTCTATTAGAGGTAACTGAGTGCATTTGAACTCCTGCCCCGAGGTAAGTGTTTTGAGTTCACCTCTGAGATACGGCACAACTGCCCTTTATCTAGTGTACTGAACTTGTAAATCTTCCTACTTGTTTTAGTTGCTATTCGTATTTTGCGAATCATTGTTACAACAACGGCCTCATGGTCACTGATACCAGTTTCAATATGGACATCCTCAAAGAGATCAGGTCTACTTGTTGCTAATAGATCTTGCACATTTCCACCATGAGTGCACTTTCAAAATATCTATTCTATGTAGTTTTCTGGGGCAGCATTTAGTATTGTTTTGCAGGAAGTCTTGTCACACCCATTACTTACAAAACTGGAATTATCCCAGTCAGTTGTTGGATGACACTCCAATGATAACTGTATGATTAGGGAATACGTGTACTAGTAAGTCGAGGTTTTCTCAATTTTTCAGTTACATATAGGAGCGAGCCTGGTGGTCGATAGACCCAATTATAAATTTCTGCTTGGTCTTGTTACTGACCCAAACAATCACACATGCAGTCTCACTTTCTGTCTTGGTATATTTAAATTTCTTTCCTACTCCAACAAATAAACCCTCTCAATTTCCCAATTAGTTTTTGATACATACTTAATTTATTCCAAAATTTGCACTGCTGTCAATTTAGTTTTACCGCAAGCTTTCTGTACCTAGTATAATGTAAACTCCACTGCTTTTTAGAATTATTTCAATCTCTGGCACATAGTACACAAGTGCTGCAGCAGTTGATCACTAGTGTTTTAATTGTTTCATCTGTGTAGGATATTTCTTTAGATCTGAAACTAATACTTCAGTCACCTACAGTTATAATTATCTGAATTGGGCAGAGAAATTAATACATACAAGAAACAAAAATGGCACAAGAATACTTCACTATGTGATTCCACAACTGAGAATCTTGCTTGTTGATTTCACAGTTAGGATTTTCCTTTCAATTTTATAATATGTTTTAGGTAGCCTTTAGCATATGAGGGCATGCTGAAAAGTAATGCCTCCAATTTTTTTATCCTTTTGTCAATATTGATTGAGGTATTATATGTCAGGCATATTGCTATGTCAACTTTTCTATTTTGCTAACACAAGTTGCAACCTTCTGGTGCTAGAGGGCTCCAAATTGTAACATGGTGGTGTGTAACATAATTATGTTGGTGTGTGAAGAACAGCATACTGTAATCAAGTTTCTAATCACAGAAAATGTGACTCCAATTGAAACACATAGAAGAATGAAAGCTGTGTTCAGTGATTATTGTCTTGACAGCAGTAATGTACAACACTGAATTGTTCATGCTCGTAACGAAGGAAATGGTGGTGCTAATCTCATCTTGGCCCCATTTGATTTTCATCTGTTTCCAAAACCTAAACAACAGCTTCAAGAACTTAACTTTGTTAGTGAAGAAGTAGTGCAAGCAGAAATGAGGTTGTGGCTCCATCAAAAAAGTTAAACAGTCTACAGTGACGGTATCAACAAATTGGTCTGTCATTGGGAGAAATGTGTTTGTTGCCACAGTGACTATGTTGCAAAATAAATGTGTAGACATTAAGAATAAAGTTGTAGAATGTTAATAACATGTGTTTTATTTAAAAAGCTTTAAGAATTTTCACTTAAAAAGTTGGAGGCATTAATTTTCAGGACACCCTCATATACACACACATAATAGCAGAGTTTAGCACATTATCGCTTGCAAAATAAGTATGTATGTTCACAAAATCAGTGCAAAAATTGTAGTGGAGAGTGACTGCCATAAGCAAACAAAAAAAAAAAAAAAAAAAGAAAAAGAAAGAAAGAAAAATCAATGTGAAATCCAGTGTTCTATCTTCCATAACTCAAAATTAAACAGCTGCAAAATGTAAATTCTGTGCTACTGTACATCAGGTCACATCCTGATTTAACTTGCTTCCGTTCTTCTTGATCGGTTAAAGTAAATGTTGGAATAATCACTTCAGAAATACCAGAAGGGATTTCTTGAGCCACTTCTGTTAAAATTAATGTGATAAGCATATATACTTTAAGCTGATGTTTTATATCATCCATAAAGAACAATGTGAAAAATCTGTGAGGTATTTAAGGTTATAATATTTCAAAACAAAACAAAAAATTCATTCCAGCCTCATATCTACAGGAAGGAAATAATAGCAGAATTATAGAAGACATTTGTATGATCATTTTTCAAATTAAACATTTGTATATTTGATTATTTACTTTAAAATTTCAGATGAATTCCACAGGGCAGTGAAAATATGCACTGGAACAAATTTGAGTCGGCATCTAGTTCATATAGTATTTCAGATATTTGATGAAGATGGTGATGGACAACTGAGTTACCGTGAATTTATTGCTATAATGAAGGATCGTCTTCATAGAGGTTTCAAGGTATGCAAAAGAAGTTGGGATCAGATAGGTATTCTGGTATCATATCATTTTTATTAATAGTTAAAACAATATTTCATAATGTTCTGTGAGGGTTTCATTCACATTTCCATCCTTTTCTATTGTCAGATGCTGACTGAAAAAGCATGTAAATGGTAAAGTAACTACTACTAGATAGTATTTACCTCATTCATATTTTTAAATTAATGACATCTGTTTCTGTTACAGTCATATGCAAAGAATGAAGGCTGGGAGGCATTCAAAAACTGTGTGAAGAATGAAATGAAAGCCCCTGTTTAATCGTTTCATCTCAAAATCTACATTAATGGCAGCTAAAATGACTACTCCTTTCTGAAACTTCCACACCTTGTGAACAACAGAACTGTGAATCCTTTTGTAAATATATTTATTTCTCCCTGTATTTTATATTGCCGAATAAATGATGAGAAACACAATTTGTAGATTCCTTATTGTTCCACCACAAATGACTATGACAAAATTTTTATCCTTTTCATTTTTCTCGATAGTCAGCTGCCACATTAAAAATTCTCTGTAAATCTCAGTTGAAATTTCCAGTTGGTGAAGAACTTCTACTGCTGTCAAGTTATATGGCACCACCAAGAACATTAAAGGCTAACAAAAGTAATCTGATTGATTGCTGAATTGGCATGAAGTTTCATCATGTAAGTTGTTTGACAGAAACTGAATGAGGCACTTCAGACGAAGAAAGTTTTGAACTCATTATCTGGTATCCCAGCTGGGTAACTTTGAAAGCCTCATGTGGAGTGTGGAATAGGATCTTCGGCACCAGACAGAGCTTTTACAACCATCAGCTCTTCCATCACCTTGGCACAGCACCACACACCATTTCATAAGCCAGATGGAGCATGTGGCCATCTCGTACAATCAGCCATGCAGCTACACACCTCAGTGCCATATTCGCTTTACTACTGTCTCATCGTAATAACACACGGTTGGTTCTTGGTCTCTGCTTATGCTCTGTCTCAAGTTCTCTCTCTCTCTCTCTCTCTCTCTCTCTCTCTCTCTCTCTCTCTCTCTCTCTCTCTCTCTCTCTCTCTCTCAATTGCTCATTGGATTTTGTTTCTCTGTAGTGCCATCGCCATGTGTCCATTTCCTTGTTGTTGTCATTGTCTTTTATGTTTCCACTTGTTGATCTGCTTGATTGCTCCAGACCAGTCAGTCCAGCCTTGTCAGGTTTTTCTTGAGCCATTTCTGACGTTTACTTGAATCTCAGTCACAATACAGCCCTGCAGCCAAGCGACTAGCGCGAGGTTTGGTGTTCTCGTAAAGATAAGTTATTTTAGATTATAAAACACATAGATTAGTACTGATTACGTGGTAAATAAGTGTATTAGTGTGCCGTTTAAGTGTACCATTAAAGGTTTCATTTCTCATTACGTAATATAGCAGAAAACGCGAAAAGACCGTACAGTCGTATTTTCTGTTTACGTTCTGCTGCAGCAAATCTATAGAATTTCGTTTAGTTGTTCCTTGCTCTCTCCAGCAATTTAACTTAGCGTACCTCTTCATTATTTAACTAGCATTTCCAGAAAGTAGCGTAAAGTTTAACTTGTTGTTTCAGAAACTTTGCACTTTTGTTTTTGTTTACACACAGTTGCGTATAGGCCAAATTTGTGTAACCATATTTTCGTGTTTATCTGTAATTTAACTGACTTATTCTTAATAAATTATTACGTTTATCATGAGTGAAAAGTGCTTGACTTGCCGTAGAATTGTTAGGTCGGGGCTTTGGTGTGATGGGTGCTGTAGTTTTTTCCATGTGGGTGACTGTAGTGGCGTGGGAATAGGGGAAGTAAGTGAGACTCATCAGTGGTTTTGTAGGATTTGTAGTAGAGATAGGAAGATACTGGAACAGGAGGGGAAAACTGCTGCCCTTCAGGCTGAGTTAGACAAGGCCAGGGGAGATTTTGACAGGTTAAGGAGGGAGAAGGGTAAAGAGAGGTGGGAAGTGGCAACAGGCAACAGGAGGAACAGGCCTAGAACTTTGTCTGACAGCTTTATGGTGAATGTGGAAAATAGATTTGACCTGTTGCTTCAGTTAGAAGCTGGTGAGCCTCAAGCAGTTACAGGTGTAGACAGGGCACAACAAACTTTCAGCAGCAAATTGAAAAGTAAGAATGTAGGGAAATCAGTAAAGAGAAAGAAAGTGTTGTTGTTAGGTAGTTCCCATGGAAGAGGTGTTGGCCAACTCTTGCAGGATGAACTAGGATCAGAATACCAGGTCACCAATTTTTTTAAACCTAGTGCTGGTCTGGAGCAGGTGACAGAGGATTTAGGATCACTTTGCGAAGATTTCACTAAGGAAGACACCGTGGTTATAGTGGGTGGGGCAGGTAACAGTATTGACAGAGATCCTGGGTACAGCATAGAGTGTGACCTGGCGAAGATTGCATCAGCATCGAGGCATACCAGTGTTGAGTTTGTATCTGTTCTTGGGCGCCATGACCGACCTCATTTGAACTCTTCTGTCAAGAGAGTTAATTTGGAGCTGGAACGGCTGCTCATGTCGGGTGCGGGGTCACACATTGGTGTGGTTCATGTTGATTCTGTCAGTAGGTGGGATTATACTAGGCATGGCCTTCACCTCAACAGGAAGGGGAAGGGTAAATTGGCTGGGGAAATAGCAGGAAAGTTAAAGGGGGGAGGCACTGTCATGAGTGGTAAAATACCAGTGGTTATAGGATTCAGAAAAGACCCTTTTTTAGGGTAGGGAGGACAGAAAGAAAACAAATTTTAAGAGAGGTTAGAACTGAGACAAACCTTCAGTTTGAGAAAGAAATCAAAAAACATAATTCCAGCTTATTACATCAACATAAACAGCCATTGGTTAAGAATTTTCAACTGTCAGCAGATATTTTAACTCCATCCAATTTTAAGTCAGTCAATGTGAAATGTCAGCTATCTTTATTGCATCAAAATATTCGAGGACTGAGAAATAAAATTAATGAATTAACTATCTGCATAGATGAATTAGAGTCTTCAAACCCAGCTGACATAATCTGCCTCTCTGAACATCATGTGACCACTGGTATAGAACTTTTAAGTGTTACAGGGTTTAGGTTAGCATCTCACTATTGTAGATCAGAAATGGAGAAAGGAGGAGTTGCCACATTCATCAGGAACTGTCATAAATTTAAGAACATAGACATTCATAAATTTTGCCTAGAACAGCATATGGAAGCATGTGCAACAGAATTAGATTTTCACAAAAAATCTTTCATAATATTAAGTGTATATCGAGCACCTGCAGGTAACTTTAATCTGTTTGTAAACCACCTTGAAGCTGTACTGGCCCATTTAACAACCAAAAACAAAGAAATAGTGGTTGCTGGTGATTTCAATGTAGATTTCCTTAAAGACTCTCCCAATAAGAACCTATTTGAGTTAGTAACACTATCATTCAACTTAATTCCCACAGTAAAGTTCCCCACTAGGATAACCACTTGCTCACAAACAGCCATTGATAATATCTTTATAGAAAAGTCAAATGAACAAAATTATATTACAAAACCAATAGTCAATGGCCTCTCAGACCATGACATGCAGTTCCTTCTGTTAAATGTTAATACTGAACAGGATATAAAATCTGTTAAATCTGAGCTCACGAGGGTAATCAGTAAGCCAAAAATTGATTATTTTAGGACACTCCTCAGAGACATTCACTGGACTGATGTTTACAGTGCTCATGGCATGAATGAAAAATATAACATTTTTGCTAATAAAGTGCTTACCTTATTTGAACACTGCTTTCCCCCAAAACTTACCAAGGTTAGAGCAAAGTCTACAAAGAAGCCATGGATTACTCGAGGAATAGGGGTATCTTGTAAAACAAAAAGAAAACTGTATCTGTCAATCCGAAACATTTCCAATGTTGATGCTATAGCACATTATAAGAAATACTGCAAAATATTAAAGACTGTAATACGGATGTCAAAGCAAATATATTACAAGGAAAAGATAGTCATATCAGATAACAAAATAAAGACAATATGGGATATAGTGAAGGAGGAGACCGGTAGAACCAGACATGAAGAGGAACAAATAGCATTAAGAGTAAATGATGCATTGGTGACAGATGTGTATAGTGTTGCAGAACTTTTTAACAAACATTTTATAACTGTTACTGAAAAGATGGGGTTGTCAGGTTCGGTAGATGCTGCTATGGATTACCTTAGACCAGACATTTCAAGTAACTTCCATAATATGAATTTGACCCTCACTACCCCAACAGAAATAATGTCCATCATAGAATCTTTAAAATCAAAAACATCTAGTGGGTATGATGAAATATCAACAAAGTTAATTAAAGAATGTGATTCTGAGCTAAGTAACATATTAAGCTATCTGTGTAACCAGTCGTTTATCAGTGGAATATTTCCCGAATGGCTGAAATATGCTGAAGTTAAGCCACTGTTTAAGAAGGGAGATAAAGAAATAGCATCAAATTTCCGTCCAATTTCACTGTTGCCAGCATTCTCAAAAATTTTCGAAAAAGTAATGTACAGTCGTCTTTATAACCATCTTATCTCAAATAACATACTGTCAAAGTCACAGTTTGGATTTCTAAAAGGTTCTGATATTGAGAAGGCTATCTACACTTACAGTGAAAATGTACTTAATTCATTAGACAAAAAATTGCAGGCAACTGGTATATTTTGTGATCTGTCAAAGGCATTTGACTGTGTAAATCACAATATCCTTTTAAGTAAACTAGAATATTATAGTGTAACAGGAAATGCTGCAAAATGGTTCAAATCTTATATCTCTGGCAGGAAACAAAGGGTGTTATTAGGAAAGAGACATGTATCAAGCTATCAGGCATCATCCAACTGGGAACTAATTACATGTGGGGTCCCACAAGGTTCCATTTTGGGGCCCCTTACTTTTTCTTGTGTATATCAATGACCTTTCATCAGTAACATTACCAGATGCCAAGTTTGTTTTGTTTGCTGATGATACAAACATTGCAATAAATAGCAAATCAAGTGTAGTCTTAGAAAGATCAGCCAATAAAATATTTGTAGACATTAATCACTGGTTCCTAGCCAATTCTTTGTCACTAAACTTTGAAAAAACACACTACATGCAGTTCAGAACTTGTAAGGGGTGTCCCAAGAGTATATGTCTAACATATGATGACAAGAAGATAGAAGAAGTGGACGGTGTTAAATTCTTGGGATTACAGCTTGATAATAAATTCAACTGGGAGGAGCACACCACAGAACTGCTGAAGCGTCTTAACAAATCTCTGTTTGCAATGCGAATTTTGTCAGACATAGGGGATATAAAAATGAAAAAGCTGGCATACTATGCTTACTTTCATTCCATAATGTCATATGGGATTATTTTCTGGGGTAATTCATCAAGCCAAGCTAAAGTTTTCCGGGCACAAAAACGTGCAGTAAGAATTATATGTGGTGTGAACTCAAGAACATCCTGCAGAAGCCTGTTTAGGGAACTAGGGATACTAACTACAGCTTCCCAATATATTTATTCCTTAATGAAATTTGTCATTAAAAATATATCACTTTTTCAAACCAACAGCTCAATTCATGGAATCAATACTAGAAATAAGAATAATCTTCACAAGGATTTAAAGTCACTTAGTCTTGTACAAAAAGGTGTGCATTATTCAGGAACACACATTTTCAATAACTTGCCAGCAGCCATAAAAAGCTTAACAACCAATGAAATTCAGTTTAAGAGAAGCCTAAAGGATTTATTGGTGGCCAACTCCTTCTACTCCATTGATGAATTTCTGAGGAAAACCAACTGATTTGTATATAAGTACAACGTAACTTCTGCACAATTTCAGTGCAGTAATGTGTTCACTGAAAATTTGTGTGTGTGTGTGTGTGTGTGTGTGTGTAAGTATAATCTAACTTCTGCACCATTTCAGTGCAGTAATGTGTTCATTGTAAATAAGTATTACAGTAGTTGTATTACATGTTTCTTACCTTATAAATAAATAAAAAACTTTTTTATTTTAAATTCAGTGCAATAGTATTTGTAAAATGACTCTTAGTGTTCATTAAAAAATGACGATCATTCCACTTGGGACCTGTGGAATGGTACATTAGCTTATTTGTTTTAGTTTAAATATTTGTCATGTATTGTTGTTTTTCTGACATGTTCCACATCCTGGAGGACCTCCTCACTACGGATCAATTGGAATGAAAGTAAATCTAATCTAATCTAAACAAGGGTGTGTGGAAAAATTTTTATTCTGTTCCCACCATTTGTTGAGGTATTCTGTGTCATACATATTGCTTGGTCAACTTTTCCACTTTGCTGGTGCAAGTTGCAACTATCTGTCACTAGAGGGCTCTGAATTGTAGGATGTAACATGGTAGTGTGTAACATAACTATGTCAAAACATGAGAAACAGTGTGCTGTAATTGAGTTTCTAACTGCAGAAACTACACATGGAGCACCCTCAACTTCAGTGTGATGATCCCAGACCACACAGAAGTGCTGTAACATCTGTACCAATTGGACACCTTGGATTCACTGTCATGCCTCATCCTCCATACAGTCCCGGCGTGGCCTCATGCAATTTTCATCTGTTTCCAAAATTTGAAGAACACCTTCCAGCACTTCAGTTTGATAGTGATGAATCAGTGCAAGCAGAGGTAAGGTGGTTGCTCTGACAATGAAGTTGGACATTCTGCACTGATGGACTCAACAAACTGGTCTCCTGTTGGGAGAAATTTGTTCAGCACCAGGGTGACTAGGTTGAGAAATAAATATGTAGACATGAAAAATAAAATTGTAGACTGTTAGTAACATTTTTTGTATTTAGAAAGCTTTAAGATTTCTCACATAAAAAAATCAGAGGAATCACTATTCAGCGCACCCTCATATAATGAGAACGTGCATGACCTAACTTACCCAGGTCATACTGATCAGGAATAGAGAGCAATATTCTGTCACTACCAAGACAAGTATTATAATTGTTAACTTGTATTCTGTTCAGACAGAAGTCTAATATCAATGACTTTAACACATATGTTTCTAAAATTAAGTTACATAAACATTTTAACATATTGCACAGAATAAAATCTCTCTTCCTTTTAAGAGATGTTCTGTACATGGCAGGAACCAAGTCAACTCCATCAAAAGCTTTCTATCTTTTGCATTTACACATTTACCACACCTTTCTGCTGGACATCATCTTAATCTGTGCACATTCTGACACTCATACCCTCCTTCCAGGTAATGTCTTTGTTTTTGTTCCAGATTTTGATGAAAATGGTTTTTCCAACCTTTATGACATTAGTCCATGGTAAGATCCTTACAAAATTCTTGTTTTAATTTTATTTTCTGAGCTCATTTTGAAAATGACATAAGAATTCAGAATACACAGTTAACAAATTTGTAGGGTTAGGGAAGGTGGGAACCCCGTAACAACATAGCTAATGGCCACTATGTTCTCATAACACACCAGCACTTACTTGGAATCAGATGTATATCAGTGTGAAGAAGAAGAAGAAGAAGAAGAAGAAGAAGAAGAAGGTTATTCTCCTCTTGTCTAAACTGTTTATCATCCATCTTTTCACTTCCATACATATCTACACTCCATACAAATACCTTCAAGAAAGACTTCCTAACACTTAAACCTATATTTGATGTTAACAAATTTGTCTTCTTCAGAAATACTTTTCTTGAAATTGGCAACTTACATTTTATATCCTCTTTACTTCCATTGTCATCAGTTATTTTGCTGCCCAAATAACAAAACTTATCTACTACTTTTAGTGTCTCATTTCCTAACCTAATTCCTTCAGCATAGCCTTATATAATTTGATGACATTCCATTATCTTTGTTTTGCTTTATCCTCCTTTTAAGATGCTGGTGTGTCCATTCAACTGCTCTTCCAAGTCCTCTGCTGCCTCTGACAAAATTACAATGTCATCAGCAAACCTCAAAATTTTTATTTCTCCTCCCTGAGATTTCATTCCTGCTCCAAATTTCTCATTGATTTCCTTTACTGATTGCTCAATGTGCAGATTGAATAACATTGTTCATCACCTTCTCCACCTATTTCTCCTTCTTGGAGACTTCAATGAACATCATGTACAGTGGGGCTCTGCTTTCATGTACAGTGGGGCTCTGCTTACACTTGCTGCATGGGTTGCTTCTGCGTTACTGTGCATACATTCTGGCTACAAGAAAGCAACACACCTTATCTTAGCAACAGGATCATTCTTAGCCACTTATCTGTCTCTCTGTTCTCCAGCATTAAACATTACAGTGCCATCTGAAGCGGCTGATTACTTAAGTTATAGTAACCATTTCCCCATTTGGGACAACTTGCCACGCATACATAGCATTACCCAAAAAGAAATATCCAAAATGAATGCTTACCAGAACCAACTCTCTTTACCTGAACAGAAATATAACACTTGGGACAGGGATCACATTGCTCAGTTCATCCATAAGATTCCTGAAATACCCATTGTAAAATCACCAGGAAAACATCCCAGAATTGCGTATTCTAGTAGTAAGATAAGTGTCATTCAGTATTCAGATATAGACAGACAGCTCTGGATTCCAACACTGTCTATTTGGGCAGGGGGGGGGGGGGGGCACCTTGAACCTTTCCCAGTAGAAAGAGAGAGCTAGTCACATGTCTGAGCAAGAACAAAAGATCATGACAAGAATTTGTGAACTCTGTTAACTGTTTCATACTATCTGTGAAAGTATGTGAGGTAGTGAGGGGAATAATGGTAGTAGAGTATCCTGTGATAGATATACAGTATACTGGTATTCTCACAACCACAACACACACAATTACCAAACAATAGCAGCCTACTTTCGCAAAATAATGTAAGATACTGCCACAACTTTACCAGCACCAGAGACAGATGAAGTGATGTACAAAATGCTGAAGAGCATACAGACTACATAAAGAAATTCTTGTCACACTTTTCAACAGAATTTGGGCTGAAGGAGAGTACTCCAACTAACAGAGTGTGGCAGTTGTCATTCCCCTTGCCAACACTGAGGAGGAGTGCACAAATACAGATATCTGATGCAATGTGGCTGTCCTCCATCTGCATTGGGAAGACATTAACAAACATTATAAAATACTTCTCAGTATGGACTATTGAATCTAGGAGGATAATCTGCCACTTTCTTTTTGAGTTCAGGAGAAATCATTCAACTTTCAACTACCTGACCTTACTGAAAGCAGGAATATTGTCACACGCAATCCAGAATGAAGTACCAGGTACGTTAGCAGTGTCGTTAAATAGAACTAAAATTTTACACTGAAAGCATGTTTATTGAGCACACACATGAGAGTATAGACAGAGGTGAACTGCCTGCATCAACGGTGTGTGCTCCTGCTTATATGTACCTACATACGAGGGCTGATCAGCAAAGACTGAGACTGATTTTTTTTTTCACAGATGTTTATTATTCCATTTCAATGTTTACATGATATTTTTCAAAGTACTCACCTCATACCTGAATGCACTTTTTATAGCACCTTTGCCAGTCCTTGAACACATGGTGCACGCTATTATTTGTCAGGTCCTTGAAAATTCCCGCACTTTTCTTGAACACTGCCTGATAGTTCTCAAATCAAATGCCCTGAAGCTTTGCCTTTAGTCATGGGAATGGAAAAAATAAAAATCACAGGGTGCAAGATTGCGGCTATAAGGCAGATGCAATACACAGACAGTTTTGAACTGAGCCAGAAACTACATGATTTGCGATAACTGATTCCAGAAACACATCCCCTCCATCAGCAAAGAGATGAAGCATCTCATGGCTTGTGTCCATTCACACAACCTTTTGTTTCGAAGTCAACAGAGGTGGCATCCAGTGGGCACAACATGGGTCATACGGAGATGATCATGCATAATCATAATCATGCGTAATCTCAACACCACACTGAGGTTAAGTAATGTCATCTGCACATGCTCACGGACAATCACAGCAGTTGCGTTGATGTTGAGTTCAGTCACAGAAGAAGCCGAAACACCAGGCCCATTTTGCTTAACACAGACAAGTCTGCTTTCTTTGAAATCCTTGATCCACTTAAACACTGCCGCACGAGGTACTGCATCTTCACCATACACTTGCTGCAGATTTCTGTGAATTTGAGTGGCTGTATGGTTTAAACAAATGCTGAATTTTATTGCACCATACTGCTCCTCTTGTGTCACCTCCATTGTTTGGTATGCGAAATGCAAAGAGAGTCTACAAAATAGAGCATTACTACCAACCTACTGATAGGAGAGTGCTGCCACCTATGGACACTGTAAATAAAAACCTGCTCTTTTCAGACATTCACCGTACAGATAGGAAACTATCACAGCACAGCACAGCTTTGTTGACCATCCCTCGTAGAATGTTCCAGCAGACTGAAAGGTTTGCTGTAAAAAGAAGGTAGCTCCAGAGGAGGGGGAGGGGAGAGAATGTATTTCATTCTATCTGAGAAAGATGTATCGCCTTTTGATTGTTGTTCAAAAGATAGGGCTACTTGTCTTGTTAGTTTGTTGAGAGAAAGAGGAGTTACCTCTGATTTGGATCAAATGACTGATGTGGTTCATTTACAGGTACATTTTGTAATTGTTACTTGTATGTACAGCAGAGAGATTTTCAGTCTTGTCATGTATTTTATTTTAATAAACATAGCTGTATCTACTTTTGCAAAAGACACTGTAGTCTAATGACTATTACAAGCATGCTAATGCATAAGAAATCTCTTCTAGGAAATATGGTGCAAACTGTAATCACATTCCTATTCAGAAAAAGAAGAAAATTTGTTTCAGTCGTAAACTCTGTTAAAACTTGGTTCCTTTTGTCAGCTGACTAACTTGTGATAACGGCAGTCTCTCAGTAGCTTTGAAATATCAGTGTCACTATTCCTAAGAGAGTTTAGTCTAGTAATCAGATTCTTAATCAACTGACACAACATTGCTGAGATATGAGTGGACCCTTTACACATTTATTATTTTCAAAACACATTACAATGATCAGTCTCTTGTGTTGACTTTGTATACAGTTCACAAAACAGAGGCTAGCAGCTCCAATTAACAAATTTAATTGATGGTGGTGTACTTACTCACAAATCTGAATACAGAACTTAGCACCCTTGTCTATACACACAGTAAATGTCCAGAACCCACAGTTTAAATGATTACCATCAATTATTAATTGCTCACGGAGAAAGTCTCTGGACTTGCACTAAAACAATTGGCAGAAAGTTGTTAACAGAATGGATATTAACCACAGATTCATTAAAACATTTGCACATAGGTGCTTGTGCCTTTGTGTTTAGGTGAAGACTCTTAAAGACTGAACAATCAAAAGCAACACAGAGATGTTAACGTCATGAATAACTAAGACAGACTTTACACATAGATATTGATTACTGAGTGCTGACTGAAAGCTTTGTGCTTTCTTCCTATATATGGACAAGTGTATGGATAATTGTTGAGTTTTGAAAATACATTTTGATTTATAATAGAAAAAGGTCAAAATTAGTAGTTATGGAATCACAGTGAGCCAAGTAGTAATCTGCTTTATCTATCTTTGATTACTGGAAAACTGACAAAGTTATATGACTATATTATAAATACCATGTATACTCTTGCAGGGATCCCCAGTTCCTGCCAAATTTGGCTAATTTATCAAACTCTCAAGGTCTAATAATTAATAAACTAAAATTTTTACAAAAGCAAGTGGGCACTTTCGTAATCAGTGAAACTAGGGCAACAAAATTAACTAACTAAATCCTGGAAATAAGCAATGTTAACAATGGAACAGTCTAGACATTGAAAACTTTAATTACTAATAACTTTTGTAACATTTGGTTACTGAAATATTTGCTTACTGAAAGGAGGAACCAAAGAGCCTTCAACGGAGATATATCAGTACATTCAGAGGTACTTATTAGCTCATCTCAAATTCGATCTCTATGTGGTTTCTCTAAGTGTTAAATCTTGAATATTTATTCATATAGTTGTTTCTAAATGAGATCATTAGATCGTGATCATTAGTAATCAAGAAATTACCTTGTGAATAATGAGAATTTAAAATCACCTGCTTGAACAAGTAAATAGACAACTTGATTACCATTAGTATATGTCATCCAGAAAACAAGGCAAAATAAAGAAAAAATATTATTATTATTATTGAGAACAGAATAAGAGCACATGGATGGTTCAGGTTCATTCTGTTACGCTTTCTGTCCTCCCTACTCTTAATGTAATGAAAGGGCACTAGCACCATCACACAAAATAAGTAGTTTTATGTTGAACTACATGCAACGAATGCACTAAAATAAATCTATTGTGCTTAAAGTTTTCATTAAATAAAATGTCATGGTTTTAGACTAATTTTTTTTTTCATGCAATCTGTTTCCTAAGAGTAGATAAATCATCTGTTGTCGCAAGAAAGAGGCAGATATAAGGCATGTACCAGGAGGTCTGTATGATATATTTTTGAGCATAAATATTGCCCTAATACAGGGTGGCAATTGTTGAATTGTATGAAATAAAATTTTCATAACATTTGAACAGTTCGTAAACTGCATGGTTGGCTGCAGGACATGATGGAAATTATTATGCTCAGTATGGTTTGGTTTAGCGACGAAGCCCACTTTCATTTGGATGGGTTTGTCAATAAGCAAAATTGGCACATTTGGGGAACTGAGAATATTCATTTCACGATTTAAATGTCTCCTAACCCTCAATGGGTGACTGTGTGCTGTGCAATGTCCAGTCACAGAATAATTGGTGTGATATTCCTTGATGACACGGCGCCTACTGTACAATAAGTGATGGTTTTGGAAGATGATTTCATCCCTGTTATTCAAAGTGGCCCTGATTTTGACAAGATGTGGTCCATACAAGACAGAGCTCGACCCCCTCAAAGTAGGAGAGTGTTTGATGTCCTGGAGGAGCACTTCGTGGACCGCATTCTGGCTCTGGGTTACCCAGGGGCCACTGGCTTGGGCCTCAATTGGCTGCTGTATTCTCCAAATCTGAAGACATGTGACTCTTTTTGTGGGGCTATATTAGAGACAAGGTGTACAGAAATAACCCCAAAACCATTGCTGAGCTGAAAACAGCCATTCAGGCAGTCATCAACAGCATCAGTGTTCAGCGGGTCATGCAGAATTTCACTATTCGTCTGCACCACATCATCGCCAATGATGACAAGCATAGCCTAAATCTGAATATCTGTAGCAACATTTACATGAAAGTGTGTGCACAATGTAGTTTGTAACTAATTTAAAGTTTTTTCATATAGTTCAATAATTGTCACCATGTATGTAAAAACCTCAAAGGACATCGCATTTTTTAAAAAAAGCTTTTTTCCAAAAATGTTGAAAACTCGAGATATCTCCTTTTTGCAGCAAATCCTTCAGTTACAATATTTCAGACATAAGTAACTCCAAGAACCTTTTAGAGAAAAATAAGTGATAAATAATTACTGGAGGTGAGAATCAAAATGGTGACTTGAACATCGCCAAGCAGTGACTTTAAGCACAACAACACGGGATGACATACTGCATTTGGCATTGCTCCTCCTCCTCCTCCTCCTCCTCCTCCTCACAAAACAGTGATCCATTGTTCTGAAGTAGAGTAAAGCTTCCTGGACCTAGAACTGGTCAGTTGTACTTCTTCCGGCAATACTCATGAATCCTTGCAGTCTGGTCATGACACCACATTATGGTCACTACAACGTCCAGAGTTACTTCTGTTGAGGTACAACCCTGACAAGTCTTCGTGTTTCTTATATCAGAAACCCCCTATAATCAATTTGCATCTTGGTCCTATGGTAGGACTTCATGCCAAAGACAAAGAGGACATCTATGCAATTTTGGCTCCTCAGTGTAGAATCATCACCCTTAACTTCATAGCTGAGGTTTGAGAAGTGATTTAGACTTTAGTATGATCCAAAGTAGTGTTAGAATATAATTCTCCTAATGGTACAATATTTCACACAGTATAAAAAGCCAAACTAGGCCGCCAGGCTTGTGGCTCTCAGGTCAGTGTTTGGCTTTACAATGCTCATGGTCCTTATGTTGAACATCTAAGTTATGCATGTCTTGCTTTTGCAGTTCTGGCAAGGAGCTGTTTTGATACAATCTAACTCAGTATCGTCAGGTTGAAAAAGAAACAGATTATCCATTGTAGTTTCAGCCTCTTCACAGTGGATTAGAGAAAAAAGCAGTGTGAAACCTGTAGAATCTAGCTTTGCTGTGTTGTAAACATGTCTCACAACAAGCAGTATTGTATCCTAGCCCCTCTGTTCAACATCGCTGCACTTCAAGAGCACATCTGCCAATGTCTTTTATGTTCTGAGGGTGCATTTGTCTATAGGTGGCAGCTACTCATGTTGTGGCTGAAGATCCATTGTTAAATTGCTTTCTGCACCAGTCCTGACTGAAACATCTTTTCACAATCAGAGATCGTTACACATGGTGTTCCATGTTTCAAAATTAGGTCTTCTACAAGAAACCTACCAATTACCAGAGCTTTGGTAGTATGTACAGCCTTGGTGACAGCTGCATGGGTGAGGCAGTCATTGCACACTACTATGCATAATCTCCATTTGTTGAATTGATAAGCCTCCCAAAAATGTTAATTCAAACTGGTGAAATTTAGTGACTGCAGAAAGAATGAGTACCAGGTGTCCTGAAGTAAATGATCCTCATAGTTCTGTCACTGGCAAAACAGTAGTGGCTTACATAATGTCAGTAAGAACAGTAGAGACCTAACTTATATCCATTTCTGATTCTGTCAAGGGTCTCTTCAAATCCCAAATGACCTGATGTCAGAAAATTGTGAAAATACATCATATGGCTTGCCATATATGAGGTAGGATGACAAGCAACCATTTCCACCTTGGTGAGTTGTAATTCCTTTTATGCATTGTTCCTTCTCTTGATTTGAATTATCATTGATAGTTGCTTCCATCTCTAACACATCTGTAGTCTTGAGCAATACTGGATCTTCCCTTTGTTCAGCTTCAATGTTCATCAGGACAGCAATGGCTGGGATATCCCCAGCACTCTGATTTTACTCCCCAATGGAGTCTACAAAAGGCATCCTTGTGCTCGTGTTCATTTTTGTATACTGCCATCATGTATTTCAGAAAGTTCAGTGCCCATCTGGCTAATCATGATGAATCCTTCAGAGTGGTCAGCCTGCATAAAGAATGGTGGCTAGTCAGAATAGTGGATGGTCTGCCATATATAAAATGGGTCAGAATTTGCTGATTTCAGACTTGAAGATCACTCTGGAAGTAAAGCAATCACATTTTTTTTTGCACCTTCCTGACTTTGCACTAAAACTGCGTATATCCTTTAAACAGTTGCATTGATGTGTAGTCCCATCTTGGCATTTTTGTCAAAAAGTGCTGATGATATCACCACCGCCTTGGAAACAGAAAATCTTCCTTGCTACTTACTCCAAGAAAATTGGTGTCTCCCTGAAGTAATTCCTTGTGTGGGTCTCTCACATCATGAATGTGCCAAGAAGTTGGGAAATCTGCTAAGATGCTTGCTTTTACGGATCAGAATAGGCTTGTATTCATAAACTAGGTGTTCAAAGATTCCCCCCCCCCCCCCCCCTTTCAAGTCATCATGGACAGACTTCAACACAGTTATCAAAACAGCTTAGATATTCTTCAAACGTCTTTGAGAGCAACAGTGTCATCCTGGCAGCAAAGACAGGTTGTCCATCATGCATTCAAAGGCAACTGGAGCATTGCACATTTCAAACAGCATAACTTTGAACTCATAGAAGTCATCAGGTGCTATGAAAGCAGTCTTCCCAGTCTGCCTCATCAACAATAATTTGCCAGTAGTTAGTATGGGTGTACTTCACTCCCTTCATACAGTATGAGGTGTTTTCAGAGACCAGAGGGAAGGACCAAAACTATATCTTCTCACATCATCGTCCCCACTTCCTTCTGAATTATTTGTTGTTCAATGGGCAATGCCTTACATGAGCACTGATTCACATTGAGTTGTCTAGTCTACCTTGTCTCCACTACAGATTTGAATGCACTCGGAAACTGATGCAGAATGGCCAACATTGTTAGTTGGTCAAGCCAAGAGCTGCTGGCAGGTGGATATTGTACGCTTCCTGTGTGCAGTCAATAATGGTAATGTAGCATAATTCTCCATTCATGACTAGTTTCACTGTGCATTTTCACACTTCCATAGGGGTGAGTTGTAGCTGTCTACATGGCAAATGGAGACCCAAAGCTCTCCTTGCCCATTTGTGATGATTATGATAATTGCTCGCATATAGATTACTTTTGTGAGGTTGAGTAACTGTTCACACTTTACTAGAGCTGAGCATCTATTTTTGATTAGAACTTATCTTGTTGATAACAACAGAAAAAAGTCTGTTTTTAATGGTAGACAGTCAGCCAGAGCAATCCTTATTGTATGAACTTGTTGGAGCAACTTCTTCAATCTGAAGCTCCAATATTCCACTGCCTGAGAATGCCAGTGATATCCACAAGGAGTCTCATCTAATGACTGTTGCTGCATTTTGGTAAACTGACAATTTCAAAAAGTGTCATTGATACCTCTCAGACAGATGTATATTCCATTTGCAGCCTTCACCACAATGAACTTTGAAAATCTGAATATAATTTTCAGATCACGATGAGAAGCATACAATTCCACAGAAAGTAGTATCCAGATTTGACTAGACCCTGGAGAAGTTGATCATTGTTGGTGATGTTGATGTAATTTCCCTGACATAATTCAATCTTAAATGGACTCAGCTCCATAAATTGCACTTAGTTTTGGCATCTGGGCAAATGGCTGGAACCACAGGTACAGCAATGCATGTCATCTCTCAGGTTGGCTGTAGTCATTTGCTGGCACCTGTATGCCTAGTTGTTGCATAGTTTGACATCTTGCACTGTAATCATTGTCAAACCCTTCTTTACAGTAGCACATATTGTCCTCCAGTCTGCAAATATCTCTATCTGTAGTAGTCGAACTACTGAGGGAGCCAATTTATATATGTTGTAAAGACTATGGATAATGTACAGCACAGGCCAGGAGTTTCCAACTACATTGCTCCATATCAGTCAGTTTTTTTTACAGGTTGGGGTAAATGGTCAACAAACATTTTCTCAAATTAGCAATTCTACCTCCTCCCAGCAGGATTTGTCACTCATTGCTGCTGCTGCTTCTGGCCAGTTTGTAGTGTAAGAATCTTGGTACACTATATTTTAGTTGATTGACTTCAATATTCTGACAAAATGCAGTGGCTGGCTTTGATAGCAACCTGACATTTATTGGAAGCAACAATGAAATTAGTGTTGAGAAAGTTTGAAGGTGGTGTGTGCTGTCAAGACTTCTGTGGAAACCAATGAGTATGATATTTTAATGTGAATGAAAGTGGCTCATCCATCCTTTAAGTCAAAATTCAGCCAGTCATCTATCTTGAATGCCATTTTGCAATTACACAAGCATAGAGAATGCACATATCACAAACATACATAATTCACAATTATTGACACGAAGACTGAAGTATGTCTTAAGACTCAGAAAGTAGACCACGGTCGAATGCAGCAACAGCAACAACAACAACAGCAGTAGTGTTCACTATTGTTACTCTTCTTAAGGGGCTCAAAATCATGAAAAGTTCAATTTTTACTTTTTTGCATTTTCTGAATCTGCAGACTATTACCTTTTAATAGATATATAATTTATTCAATTCCGAAGACTACAACTATTTTTAAATTTTTTTTGAAATGTGTTCTACATGGGCGTGACCCACTGTGGCGCTGTTAAACTGCTGTCAAATGGTGTTAATATTAACGTCCGTGTTCATCAGGAACATTTTAGTGATGTGAGATAAAGTGTGTGCTGTGGCTAACCTGTGATGGTTCAATATATATCGCTGGTGTGATTGTCGATTGTTTCATGTTTATTTACTCTGTCGTTATCTCGAAAATATTCGTAATTAATTCTGTTTCTTGAGTCTCTGTTTTGTTGAAGTATAATAATGAGTAAAAGTAAAGTTATTAGAAATGCAACATTGTAAGGTGCAAGGTATTTAGAAATATGGGAATGAAGATATTTTCTAACATGGTACGAGCGATGCTTGCTTTAGACAAGGAACGCCTTCGGGCTGCAGACAGGGCTGTAAAGAGTCTAGAAATACAAGCAAGAGTAAACAGGAGGAGGAACAAGAGGAAGCTGGAGGAGGAGTTTGCAGAGGATGAAGATAATCCATCCTATGGACCTGGAATGCACTAAAAAGTTAATCCAATCTTTTTCGCTCGATTCCCAAAACTTTTATTTTCTCATACTAATTACATTTTTTCTAAGGATATTCCAAACATATTTGTTTCAAACTTTCAATAAATGTTACACAGTACCTTCTGCATAATTTAACACAGCCTTTTTCCAAAAACTGTATATTTTTGAATATATAAATAAAAAATTGCAAAAAAATGTTGTGAATTTTCATTACAATTAAAAAAAATCATCTTTAATAACTGAACTAAAATTTTGTAAAATCCCTGTGTTAAGTTGTAGCCCATATTCCAATAAATAATCTGTAACAAGTTCAACTTCCTACCTCAAATACTTTGTGAAGAAAGATGTAATTTATAAGCGTTATTTTAACATTGCAAGTATAGGGCGTTCCGGAGCCCCTTAAGATATTAATATTTTTGCCATATGGGAACTTCACACTGGACCCTTGTATTTCGTGGACTGATCTTTCCAGACATGACTCAATGCACCTTCTCATCTTGAAGATAGTAGAACATTGCCCACAGCAAGCAAGGGACCATATTCAAGTTGTGGATTAGTACAAAATTCTGACAGGAAGTTAGATAAGGTTGTACTTGGCAGTGTTCATTTGATAATCATAATAAAGCTGCTAACTTACACATCAGGTGAAAATATCACAGAGAGGGGTATTGAGGTTGTTGGAAGGGAAAAAAAAATTGACATCCCAGGATCAATTAAGCAGAATAACTTAAAATGTATGCTTTTAATGTATGTTACACAAAACAGGTAATACAGGAAGTGCATTAGGGCTGTACATGATATTTGCTGGTTATTAGTGAATCTTATTGTCACATGACACTGTCAAGACAGATCTACATTTACATCAACACTCCGCGAGCCACCAGGTGCTTGGCGGAGGGTACTCTGCCCCACTACTAGCCATTTCCTTTCCCATTCCACTCACAAATAGAGTGACGGAAAAAAATGACTGTCTATATGCCTCTGTATGAGCCCTAATTTCTGTTGCACGAGTTTAGGCCCAGGTGCGGAATATTAGTGTTACTTCTTTCGGGACATGAATGTTTCACTTGAAGGTTTCTCTCTTGAAAGTACAGACCGTAGTACAGATATAATAATGCATATGGTCTCAACCAATTAAGTTCTGAGGAACTACTCTCGACAACTATGCATAAATTTTGATATGCAGGTTTATACTCATCATTTAGGGGTGTGCTACTGTCATAAAAAACACACACAAACACACACACACACACACACACACACACACACACACACACACACACACATATTCTATGGCTGCAAACATGACAGCTATTCCAGGCCATGCCCACATTATTCACATTCTGCATTTTGACATCTGCACACATCAATGCAATCTTATAGCAGTGTCAACAAGTTACATTAGTTGCAACACCTATGGATACTTACACATTGTTTGTGTTAGTTACAATTAAGACACCCATGCTGCCCAAGTAGTATCAACTAAAAAGATTTATACAGGCAGTGGATATGGAAGACCAGAACCTTTTCTATCATCAGTGTGATTGACTTATGTCCTTGAGTTCTATTTTGGCACACAGAGTGCCTTGTAGACAACTATAGTGATACCAGACACTAACTGAAAATCAACACACACAACAACTGTCTCAAATAGCCCAACAATTATAATTACATGACAAAGGTACCTGCAGCCACTTTGTAAATGTCAATGGTAACAGCATTTTGACAGCTGTCATCCCTTCCACTCCAATCAGTCACACCTATTGGTCTGCAGGGTTGCCGCAAGTTTCTCCAAATGAAATTCACTGATTTCTAAACAAGTTTTAACATTTTCCCCAACAAATTTTGAGATCTTAAGGGTAAGTAAAATGTAAGGACTTCTGTATTTCTAAATGTGTGAGCAAAAATCTTAAGTACTAACATCATTTTTTGTAATGAACTTTTTAAAGTGGAGAAAGCTAGCCAAATGGTATATATGTTTCATTAAGACAACTGATGTTATTTTATTTCAATAAAGGAAAACACACTTGGTGACAAAAATATGCATTTTGTTGGAGTCTTATGACATATTTAAAATACCTTCACTGCTTTCTGAAATAACCTCAGAGAAAAGTAGGCAGCTTGGAAGAAATTTATAAGATGGGGAAAGTTGTGTAAACCATCACTATAGGTGACTGCCAATAAAATGTTGGTTTTATTATTTTCATTATTGTCAGTTATTATCCACTGTGTTATGTCTATTATTCTACGGGTATAGTGTGATTTTTCTTTCAAGAAATACACAAGTAAATAGCATACAAACTGCCAGCAACTGCCACAATTTTCTTCTTCTTATCGTCCATACTTTCTAATATATAAACTACTTTCAAAGTGTCAAACTGTACTAGAATAAATTAAATGTCTATAAAATGCCCCAGTGTACAATGTACTTGCAGTGAGACAGTCACAATTCCTGAAATCCATCGCCTGTGGCCTCTGTTCTGCCAAGGAGCACCACAGTCTTGGGTTCATGGAAAAACCATGAAAATTTGCCACATTACGCCCCAGATCGGTGAGACTAGATCTGACAGGCAGGGCCCGCATGTTAGTGGGAAACTATAGGATTCACATTGGCAGGCCCGATCCGTTAGAGATACCATAGAAATGGTCTGCGGTTCTGGCCCATCATGGAAGTCCACTCGTGTGGCCAGCTATTCCAGTGTCACAGACACCATGTTGGTGCAGTGAGACCACAGTGATCATCCATGCAACAGATAACTTGCGCAAATACTCTGAGAATCAATACTAATGAGGATAAGTAGCAACTCACCGTAAAAATGATCACTAAGCCACAGTAAGGCACATAGAAAAGACAATCACACTCTTAGCTAAATTTTTGGCCATAGCCTTTGTCAGAAAATGAGAGCGCGCACACAATCACACAATCACTCAGACACAACTTATGCACACATGACAGTTGTCTCCAGCTGCTGTGTTAACAAGCTCTGAGAATCATATTCAAACAAACCATTCCTCAAGTCCCCCTGCCTTTCATTGGCAGCTGCTAGGCTAGCAGCAACCTGTGGTGGCAGCACTGACTCCACACTGAGGGGAGGTGTAGGAAGGGAAGAAGCAGTAAGAATGGCAAGAGTAGGGAAGCGGTGTATGTATTCAGCTGCACCCAACCAGCATGACATCTCAGTAAACAAACAATTTCATGCTACTGAGACAAACATGAGATTTTTCCATGTTTCAAATTTCCCTGATACGTTTGCAAATCCCTGATATCCAGAACTTGCGGCAACCCTGGTGTGGCCATTCCTGTATGGCACAACTGTATTGAGAAAAAGTCACTTGCCCATTATGCTGAAAATCTCACACTATCTTGTCTGCAAATAGACTTCCTGCACAGTATCCTCACACAACACTGCCTCCTACCACCCCCAAGAACCAGCTGCAAAGGAGCAACCGCCCCATCACCTAATTCCATCCCAGACCACAATCCTTCCCATCAATCCTAAGGTGATATTTTGCTGCCCGCACAATATCCTGGTCCATCCTGATGCCACACCTACTCCCTGCTCCTTGTCACATGGGTCATATCCATGTGGAAGAACCAGGTGCAAGACCTGTCAAATACACACTCTCAGCACATAATGCTCCAGTCCTGTTGCAGACACACTATGCCATTACAGACAGAACCACCACTGAAAGTTTTATACGAGCTCTGCTGCAATTGCTGCACAGAATTTTATGTTCGCATGACTACCAACCAGATGCCCACCAGAATGGTCACTACCAACATGTGGCCAAGAACAGAGTTGAGCACAACATGCCACATTTCAATGTCTGCTTCACAGCTCGTGCCATTTGGACCCTTCCACCAACATCGGCTTCTCTGAACTAAGCTGATGGGAGTTGTCTCTGCAACACGTCATTCACTCTATCCTTCTGGCCTCTATCTACACTAACCCCCTGCCCCAGGACCCACAATTCACTTGGCCTGCGCACACCTCCTCTTCCCAGCAGCCTTTGGGCAATGTGAAGCTGCAAGCTGATATTTTTTCATATAATTATCCTGTCTTTTGAGAGGCCTAAATTGAAAAAAAAACTATAGCAATTGTTATAACCACAAGCCAAATAGGTTTTCAACAACATTCAGCTCTTGTGCATAAGTTATAGTCACTTGTTAAAGGAAAGGAAGGTGGAGATATTTCAGAAAACTGAAGTTCATGAACAGTTTGTCTTTGGAGGCGCAATTGTATAGTCTGTGACTTGGAGACTCAATTATGAACAACCACATCAAACAGTGTACACAAGTCACCGAAGTGGCGTCAAATCAAAAGACTTGCACCCAGCAAATGGTCTACCCGACAGGAGGCCCTAGTCACATGACATTTACATTTACTGACTGTCATAAAAAGAGCTGCACTCAGGACAAGGCATATTGTGATAATTGGCAGGCATGCAGTTACATGGTCCCACACATACGAAATGGTTACTCTCTCAACTTTGAATGACCAACACTTACTGAGCTACATGGTCACAAAACATGTTGGTATGGTGTCGGGCCCCACGCTTGTGAATACAAGCGTCCAGATGAAATGATGTACACGTCTCGGATGTAATTCTGTGATACTCCATCCAACACTGGTTGTACCCGAGTGCTCAGTTCCCAGTACAGATGAAGTCCTGACGACCCATTCCATGGCCCCACACACATTATGCAGCTAGCCATGGCAGAGTACCTAGAGCTGCAAGGCACACTCCAGAGGTGGCAGCAATATGAGGAAGTGTGTTGTCATGGTAGGTAAAAGAAAGAAATTTAACTATTTTACGGCCAAATTCGGTTTATGTCTTTCCCCTTTTCATGTTATTTTCTCCAATTTTGGTGCTATTTGTCACATCAGACAGTTATGTGAGAAATGAACTATCATTTTAAGCTAAGAGCACAGCCACTGTTTGCAGGACCACCTCCACCTACCATGCAGCTGTCAGAAGAGTTCATGAGGAACACCACAGAATATTGTTCTCAACACCATCACACCAGACAGGTGGGCTGTATGACAACAAACTGCTCCTTGTGGCACTCTCTACTGCACCTCCAAGGCAGAAGTAGAACTCATTACTAACAATGACCTGCTGCCAGACTACAAAGCTAATTGTCCATTTTTGCTGACATCAGGTGAGTCGAGTGCAACGCTGTGGGGGTGAGTGGTCGTCATCTTAGTTGGCATGCAGTGAGCCCTTTGTCATGCAACCACCTATCAATGGTATGTCACCTATGGGTGTTTGCACAGAAAGCAGGGCAGCCCACTGAATGGCCCCTATTGTTGCCGTTAGATCTGTTCGCATGTGGCAGACTATCAGTCCTTCCTCCCAGTTGGGCATTTCCAACATCCATATACTACATATCGTGCATGCAAGTTTTTCTGTATCCCCTGCTACCAACAGCGGGCAGTGTTGGTGTTCATACAACTAGGGTGGTGCACAAATATGACAGCATCACCCAGACTCCCACAGCCTCAGGATGTAGCCCCTCTCGAGCTCATCTAGCTGGGCAATCCACTGTTAAACATGTTTCTTGGGCACAGTGCACACTCAGGTGAACTACACACTGTCATACTGGCCAGCATGGCTTTTTGTCTTATGTTAACCGATGTCACCCTGGCACCAGCCACACTCACTGGGTGTGCAGCCGACTATGCAAAAGTAATCATGACTGACTGTGTGTAACATATTTGCACACTGGATCAGTGAGGACAACTGAAAAGTAGATGTCATCAACCCTTATACTGGTTTGAACACTGAAATGTTTTACTGTGCATGGTCGTATGAGAGGTGGTGCATCCTTGCCTTGCCTTCAACCTCTGAATTAACTGACCCAGCCAGTTGTAGGTGGAACTACACGTTAAAGAACACTAAAACACAGTGGATTTTTCACATTAACAAGTAAATGAAGAAACATCACTGCACCTTTGGATTTGTAGTATATGAAGACTATAAATTATAAAATTTTGTTCAGGCACCCTCTGGAACAAATAATAATTATTATTTTAGTCGACAAGCTCCAGGATGTGACAGTCACATAATGCTGTTGCCCATCAATCTCTCTGGACTTTAATCCAGTTGAACTTCACTCCAAAATTAAGTCAGAGATCTACCTTCTTTAATAGTGGCCAAAATTTTGATAAGAAAATTATAAATTATCTCTCTGAATCCTTTATATTATGTGGGATATCATCATAATAATATCCAGTTTTTGTTTATGCATCTTACCTTCTCCAATCTCAAGTAGATTGCAACTGATATTTGCATCTTTTCTGTGGATGCCCATTCCTTTTTCCTTGAGGTGTATATTTGTATATTACTTTAGATATTCATTCTTCTAGTATCCTTGGAAAGTGTTCATGCAATTTCTTTCTGTACTACTATATTTTCTGAAGCATGGTTTTGACACCCAATTCATTCCTTATTTCACTATTTTGAGTTACACCAGCTAGAGGCCTTTAGGAGTGATCTCTGTTGCCTCAATCCTCCCCGTTATTGGCAGTTGGAGTCCAAGTCTCTGACCCATACATTATAACTGGTACTGCCATCATATTGTAAAATTTTAGTAATGTCTCTTTTTCCAATGTTCTTGAAGAGTGTGATTAATAGTATCTACCAACTGCTGAATTTTTGCAGTTTGCATTCTTGATCATTGTACGTGGCATGAGACCTCAAATTGTATTCAAAAGTATTTATTTGGTCTAGCAGCTTATCAATTGTCATTTTTCCTCTTAAACACTTCTTACCACGGAATGCCATTATATTAGTTTTAATTTGATATATGTCATTATCATTTGCTACCTTGTGCAAGAACCAAATGGCTCTCAGTAATGTATCTTCTGAATCCACTAAGATTATTTGATCATCTGCAAACAGGAGCATATTTAAACCTTTAATTTTAAGCTTATTATGGTGCACTACTTTACTCTGTCATGTCTTTATGACGTTGTCTATGTACATTGATCCGCTCGTACATTATGACCACCTACCTAATTGCCAGTATGTTCACATTTGGCTTGGAGACCAGTGGTGACGGGCTGTGGCTTGGAAGTGATAAGGCCTTGGTGGGGGGAGGGGAGGTTGGGTTATTTGTGGGAGGAGGCCAAACCGCGAGGTCATCGGATTAGGGAAGAATGGGGAAGGAAGTTGGCCATGCCCTTTCAAAGAAACCATCCCCGCATTTGCCTGGAGCGATTTAGAGAAAGCATGGAAAACCTACATCAGGATGGCCGGATGCAGGATTGAACTGCCGTCCTCCCAAATGCGATTCCAGAGTGCTAATCCCTCTGTCACCTCGTTCAGTGAGGCCTTGGTAGGTCGCTGGAGGAAATTAGCACCACACCTGCACACACAAAAGTCCCTTAAATCCCATAAATTCTGGGGAGGGGAGCAATAAGCTTTGATACCATGTTCAATCACATCACAAATGTGTTCAATTAGGTTCAGATCTGTTGAGCTGGGGGCCAGCACATCAATTTGAACTTGCCACTGTGTTCCTCGAACCGCTCCATCGCACTCCTGGCCTTGTTATATGGTGCATTATCTTACTGAAAAAGTCAGAGGCATTTGGAAACATGATTGTACGGGGTCTGCAATCAGTGTGCGATACTCTTTGGCTGTCATGGGACCTTGCACGACCTCCTCTGAATCCATGGATGCCCACATTTATATTCTCAGAGCATAAAGGAGCCACCACTAGCTTGTCTCCATCCTGCAATACAGATGTCAAGAAGAGTTACCTTGGAAGACGGCAGATCTGCGCTCCTTCCGTTCAGCATGATGAAGACGGTATCGGGATTCATCAGACCTTGGAACGCTCTGCCACTGCACCGAAGGTCACATGCCAATTTCAATCGTAGTTACCAATGTCGTGGTATTAACACTGGTACATGCTTGGGTACTTGTATTCTGCCCAGCATTAAAGTCTGATGTTAGATCCACCACAGTTCACCACCTGTCCTGTTTTACCAGTCTGCCCAGCCTATGACATCTGACATCTGTTATGAGGGGTGGCTGCCCAACCCCATGGTGTCTGGATGTGGTTTCGCCACATGTTTAAGACACTCACCACAGCATTCTTTGAACACCCGACAAGGCGTACAGTTTCTAAAATGGTCATGCCAAGCCTCCAGGCCATCACAATCAATCTGCCCTTGGTCAGACTCAGATAGACCACACATCTTCCCCTTTCTACACACAGACAGCACCCCCACTGATACTACATGCACTCTCTCTGTGTGTGTGTGTGTGTGTGTGTGTGTGTGTGTGAGAGAGAGAGAGAGAGAGAGAGAGAGAGAGAGAGAGAGAGAGAGACTAACAGTCATTCCTCAATCAAACATTTGTGTGATGTATGCTGCTCAAATTAGTTTGACAATCACAAGATGCAACAACTTTTCTATGCTCAGCCAACCAAATAGGAACCATACATGAAGTGCTGAACTGTGTAGCAGGAGGTTAGAAATTAATGCTGGCTTGAAATTCGAAATGTTCTGGATCTCCACTGAAAATAATTTTGATGTTACTAATCCTGCAGAACTAGAAAAGGCTTGTTCAATCCATTTCTAACAGTCTACGAAAATTTGTACTGGAACATTTCAGGCACATATTTGAGCACCCTGTGCTGTACTGAACACTACCTACTAATAAATTAATATGATTATCAGTAACATGTCAATATAATTAATGTTTATTTCCAGAAGTTGAAGATTGAAGTTTGTAACCATCAAATGGCAACTCGATGAAAGTTTTAAAATGGCTAAGCTTTCAGGATCACTTTTTAAAAAGGCGATCAAATAAAAAGCTCTTATAAGCCAAGATCAAAAAGGGTCATTGCAAATTATGCAGAAAGAAATATCACCTTGAGTATATATTGTTTCCAAAATCTCTTAATCCTTTTAAATATGGAACTTTAATTACACCGTGCTGCACCGAGTTTTACCTATATTTCTTGCCAGAACACCTAAGTGAGTTAGCTGTTCATATAAATCTTCCCAGACATACGACACAAATTCGTCCTGTTACATCACCCTCATTAAAACTTAAAAACCTGTTACACAGGTAGTGCACTTACCATTTCAGCTCAATATTGCTTCAATTCTAATAACATTGAATGATCTCATTTGCTAAAAAAATGGGCATTGAGCAACCCATTTGTAGTGCATGGACAAAAATACTAAAATTTCTTTCACTTATAACACTACAGTACTGACAAATTTATTTCACAGCTTTTCAAACAACATATACTACTACCTAAACAATAGAAAATTTGTGTTGATTTTGTAGTATGTCCAAAATCTATATTAAAATATTTTTGTCTGTAAAAATGTTGATTAATTTTGAAAGAAATACTGTCACATTCTTTTTTGGTATGAAAGTAAACACTTAAAGTTTACAACTTCTTAACAGCAAGAGATATAATGAACAACAAGTTTCAATAAGAGACAAATATAAATTAAGTGTAATACAGCTCAGGAATTATAGTTCAGAAGAGTCACAGTCTTAACTCCACAACACTGCCACACACGGAATGCACAGTCTTCACTTTTTGGCTAGTTCATTTGAAAGCCAGTCCAAGCCCTCATATAAGCCTTGACCTTGCGTAGCACACGTAGCTTGTATGTACCACTGAAACAAATAATTGCATTTTAATTACAAAACAGCTACAGATATTCATTCCATGTTAAAATTAAAGTATTGTTGGTATTTTTATTAGATTTTCAACCAATAGACTGGAAATTCTGCATTTGTTCCACTTGTGGAAGTGAGAATGTAGTGTGTGTGTGTGTGTGTGTGTTTGTGTTGTGGTGGGGGTGGGTTCTACATATTCCAACAAATTCATAGAATTCTTTTGAAAAATTAAGAACATAATACGGAATCAAATCTAAAACCAGAATATCTATATGATCATTGACTATAATCTGGCAGTGTAGTTACTTACATGTCTGTTTCGAAGTTGATTCAGCCCAAGCTTATCAGTGAGTTCCGCTGCACTCATAGCATTTGGCAGATCTTGTTTGTTTGCGAAAACAAGTAGGACAGCATCTCGTAATTCATCTTCTTGCAGCTAGAGGACAATAATTTATATTTATGCACTTAAAAATCTCTCATTGCAACTGAGAAAGATAATGGCAACAAAAGAATGACTAAGCGGGGAAAAAAAACTATGGAAAAGAGAAACTGAATACAGCTGTCACATGTAGGAAATAATAATTGCATAAAATGTATGAATCATACCATGGATACATAGCAAACAATGACAAGAGGATAAAAACTGTCAATGAAACTATATGATGATGAGCATTAGAAATGTAAATTTAACTATGGGCAAAATTAGGAACAGGGACAAAAATGATCATGATTCATGCTATATATAAAAAGTAAGCGTGAGAATGTGCATCAACACAGCTTATTCACCAACATTACTTGCAATCTTTCTTTTCTCATGCTCTATTGTCAGTCCATGGATTATTCTCCCTCACCCATTATTGCACACCAACCAATTTTCTACCCTTCCCATTATACTCAACAGCTTCAGTATTTCTCCAGTCACCTTGTTACATGCTACACATCGGTCACTATTTCACATGAAAGCAATGTGAGAACTTCTTTGAAGTATCTTAGTAAACAAGTCAACACAAAAGGTAAAATTTTTTAGTACGTGTCCTGTTATCTGCTAGTAATTAAAGAGCCTTAGGCTGTCATTCATGCATCTGCATTAACGTCTGAATAGTTGAGGGTGCAAGTCATAATACCAATTACGCTTGAGAATATTCTGTTGTGGACTGGCAAGACAGCCAATCCACAATGACGGGTAGCCGAAAGGCACGCGTTTAAGCTCACGCAGGCTGGCATGAGGTCTGGAACAGTTCAAGGTCTTATAGTAGCAAAAATAGTACGTAGCTTCTGGAATACTTAACTTTAATCCACAATTGGTGAACATCGGTCTGAAGGTACATGCATCACAAGATAAATAGCATATGATAATGGCGCCTTGCTAGGTCGTAGCAAATGACGTAGCTGAAGGCTATGCTAACTATCGTCTCGGCAAATGAGCGCGTAATTTGTCAGTGAACCATCGCTAGCAAAGTCGGCTGTACAACTGGGGCGAGTGCAAGGAAGTCTCTAGACCTGCCGTGTGGCGGCGCTCGGTCTGCAATCACTGACAGTGGCGACACGCGGGTCCGGCGTATACTAACGGACCGCGGCCGATTTAAAGGCTACCACCTAGCAAGTGTGGTGTCTGGCGGTGACACCACATATTCTATTTAGTTAGGTTGTGCACAGCAATATTTTCTTCTCAGAAGGAACAAGTT
This sequence comes from Schistocerca americana, assembly GCF_021461395.2. Classification (NCBI taxonomy): domain Eukaryota; kingdom Metazoa; phylum Arthropoda; class Insecta; order Orthoptera; family Acrididae; genus Schistocerca; species Schistocerca americana. Next base: position 664,635,107 of record NC_060130.1, read on the forward strand.
TTGTAGAAAAAAATATGTTCACTTGAAAGAACACAGTTGATGCCTGTGTGATTTAGAGACTCATGAATCACAATTTGAAGTTCAGGTACGTAGTTCAGTTTTTAAGCCAGAACTTCCAGATGATTCTAAAATGCAACTATTGTGCAAATCCTGGATAACATTTTCTTCTACTATCAGTTTTCATATGGGGACTGGTACACACTCTTCGCCTAATACTGTATTTGTTTGTAATAGTGGCTAACGCAAGTTGTAAAGAATGAATATATTGTCAAAATACAGAATTTAAGTTATCTATGGCTTATAAATGGATATTCCAATAAATGTAAATTCTGAGGGAGCATGTATGCTCAGATAATATTCCAAGTAAACCGTGACTGCAATATTTTCCTGAATATCACACAGCATTATTTCCAGAGCAAACAGATGCTTATGAAAATATCCAAACTCTTTTACAATGTTGAATGAACACTGCCCAGTCACATTAATGTGACTACCTGTCAAACACCTGAATAACCACCGTTCGCAGCACAGACCGCTGCAAGACATGCAGGAAGAGTGTCAATGAGGTACTCGAAGGCAGCGTCACTGACGTGGAACCATGCCAACCCAAGTATCACGGCCAGCTGCACTTTGTTTCTCAGTTGAGGATCCATGGTGCAACCAGCCTAACTGATGTGGTCCCACGAATTCTCAATTGGGTTTAAATACAGGGCATTCGGTGGCGAGGGGAGCATGGTAAACTCATCCTAGCACTCTTCAAACCACACATGTACACTGCAAGCTGTGTGACACATTGCATTGTCCTCCTTGTAGATGCCAATGTGCCAAGGAGAAACAAACTGCATGTTGGGATGAATATGGTCCACAAAGATAGATGCATACTTGTGTTGATTCATTGTGCCTCCCAGAATGGCAAAATCATCCACAGAATGCCACAAAAACATTCCCCAAATCATACATAATAGTCCCTCCTTGTTTTTGGCCATCTTTTCAATGGGGCATAAAATGTGAGTCATCTGAAAAGGCCACCTGTAGCCACTCAGCAGACTCCAGTCATTGCATTGGAGTGAGAATTAGCCTTCATCACCGATGAACAGCAGTCAGCATGGGTGCGTGAACCAGGCACTTGCTGTGTAGGACCATACCCAGTAACATTTGCTGAACAGTCATTGAGGACACACTGCTGATAGTCCCTTTGTTCACCTGGGTGGTCAGTTGGTCAACAGTTGCAGATCTATTCGTCTGTACACATGTTTGCAGCTGGATACCCGTGTTTGTATGTCCCGTGGTGCACAAGTTGTCTTGGCACCCATTTTTGGATAGTGCCTTTCTTTAACCAATGTGGCATGCAAACCGTTGACCAATTTAGCAGTTTCAGAAATGCTTCCACTTTTGGCCCAAAAGCCAATGATTATGCACGTCAAGTTATCAATAGCTCTGTTTACATATTATGACAATGACTGCACTGTTTTCAGTGTCCTGCCAACATGCTTTACATACCCTCCACTGCCAGAGCTGGCACCTGCTGTTAGTGAGTGATTAAATTTATCTGCTGTGTTGCTGTGAGAGCACTCTTGTTACCCTAAGGATTGGAACAGTTTGGCATGTCGTGATCAGTACATTGTCGGGCCTTCTACTTGCTACTAGCATGACCATCTAGCACTGTATACGCGAAGTTTATATCAGCACCTCGGCTGCAGTCAGAGTGTAGATGCCTGACACATGGGACACTTCATCTTCGAGGTTGTAAAGGCATTTGCAATTTTCAAGTGCCATTACATCAAGGGTGTGTATCATGTACAGAGGGAATACCACTGTCCCATGGGTCAGTTGCAATGGCAATATGTTGATGACAAAGGTTACTGTCAACTTTGGGTGATGCAGAACAGTAAGAGCAGCCATCCCAACCAGAACAATAAGCATCTGTCTCATACATGAACGAGGAGTGATCAAAAAGTAATGGGAATTTTTTAATTTTGCGGACTTTACACATCAGGTTTTCAATGTTTTTTATCTTGTTGGTACACATGTTCGTGACATATGTTTGCATTTTCAGCTGTTTCAAATATGTAGTTTATTGTTGACAGTCAAAAATGTTATACATGATACTGAGTGCTCAGCTCAGCAAACTTTTACTTCCGTAAAAGATGGAATAAAGTGCAGCAACACATTCAAAATGTGGACTGTGGCTTTTGGCAAATCTACCATGATTAAGACAGGGGTTCACAAATGGTATAAACGTTTCAAAGAGGGCCAATGGGACATTTAAGGTGACGACTGCCCTGGGTGCCCTAGCACATCAATTGCTGACGGCACTGTGGAAGTAGTGAAGAAAATGGTTCTGGAAAATCACTGAACCACCATCACAGAGATTTCTGACGATGCTGGCATATCCTCTGGCTCATATCATGTATTTTTTTATGTTTTGGGCAGGAAATGTGTAACAGCAAAGCTTGTTCCAAAATTGTTCAATTTCAACCAAAAACATCGCATAGACATTCCAGGAATTGCTGAATGAAGTAAACAACAATTCAGAGCCTCTAAAGAAGGTTATAACAGGTGATAAACAAGGGTATATGGTATGAAGCCGAAACCAATGGCCAAGTGTGCCAATGGAAACTGCCTGAACATTCAAGACTGAAAAAATTCTACAACTTTGATCACATGTGAAGGTTTTTCTCACCGTTTTCTATCATTTGAATGGGATAGTGCATCATGAGTTCCTACTTTATCATTGTATGGTCAATAATGAATACTAACTGGAAGTTGTGTGCTGTTTTTGGGAAGAAAAACAGCCAGAACTGTGGCAAAACCACTCACGGAAATTGCATCACGATAACGCTCATGCTTACATCTCAACGCTTGTTCACGAGTTTTAGGCTAAAAATTAATCCATTATGTTGTGTCAGCCATCGTAATTGCCAGACATGACCCACTGCGACTTCTTTCAATTCTCGAAGCTGAAGAGAACCACAAAGGCTGTTGTTTTGCCACCATAGACAAGATAAAAACAGAATCGCTGAAGCAGCTGAACACCATAATGAAAATGAAGTTCCAAAAGTACTTCCAAGATTGGAAAAAGTGCTGGCACAAGTGTATTATATCTTAGGGGAATTACTTTGACGGGGATAGAGTGGTGGTGGTTGTTGGGATGTTTAAGGGAGGACTAAACAGCTAAGGTCATCAGTCCCCTACAGAGTGGATGATGATGAATAAATAAAGATTCTTTATGAAAAACACAAATTCCCATTACTTTTTGGTCACATCTCTTACACATGACAGTAGTTTAATGTTTTAAGTGCCTACCATTTTACACAGAAGTCCATCACATTACAGAACGTACATAATTGCTCATCAAAGTAAAGGACACTTGTGATTGAGGTACTGACCTTATTGACACTTAGCACGTACCTTCTAAAAACACAAGAAAGTTTGCTCCATGTCATTCCTAGGGGTGAGATATGGAAAAGAAAGTACAAGCCTCTGCACAATGGCAAGATTCAGATCAAATCAAACTTCCTGTAATTATTTTTTGTTTTACTGAATAAATTTGTTTATTCTATAGAGAAAATTAAATTAACTGAGCAAGCTGTTGTCAATTCCTGAAAATTTTTTTTAACACTCAAAAGGGGAGAGCGTGTAGTATCTTTAGCACTTGATATTCCATCCAAAGCCTTCCATGTCAATGACCACCTGCAGCCTGCAAGGGACTCTGCCAGGTGAGTAATAAATCTCTCATTTTTGCCACCTCCTCCCAGGCAGCTAGACTCCAACCCTTCCTGGCAAAGGGTTGGGCAAATTTTCTTACACAGTCCACTTCACCTGCACCCATAATCTTTCAATTGGTCATAGGTCTGGTGCAGAAAGAGGTCAGTCAACATGGGAAATCTCATTTTGTTCTGCAACCAATTCCAGCACCATACCTGACATATATTGAGCACTGATCCTACTAGAGACAGATTAATATTTCACGAGGTAGTTGTCACACTGATTGAGTCTACTGGGCAGCATCAAGTTGGCCAACTATCCTGTGAACCATTCCAAGTCCACACATACACATACAGACCCAAGCTACCACATTCACACAGACACTGTGAGATGACTTAGGGATAAATTTGGAAATAGACACCATGTGGCCTACTCATACCAAAACATAATTCACTGTGAAGGATACTGATTCATCAGAAAACATTGCATTCTGCTGGTCACAACAGATATTTTTCTCTACAAACCCTAATTAGTAGAGTCAATTATCACCATGAAGCCTCCACATTATGGCCACACATTTGCTCTGTTGTTCACATTTGCACAAACTGTCATTCTACCAAGAAATGCAGCAGGATGTTTCAATTACACTACAATTAAAACTTGATTTTACCGTAATGTGTTTGATAGTTCATTACCATGGATGGGTGTTGCAGACTAACATCCAGTTTTCACACACTTACTGGATTCTCCACTATCACAATGTTTTACCTGTCATAAGAAAACTTCAGTGTGAGTTGCAACTGTTATGAAACTAAATAACCAGCTTTTAACAATTTTTGTCCTTCCATTATACAGCACTACTACTACTACTACTACTACTACTACTACTACCACACTGTGGCTGGGCAGATGGTGTTTGTTTTAATAGTAGTAGTATATTTTCAGAAGCCAGAGCCATCCCATATATATTTGTGAGGGTTAACATCAGATGAATTGATCACTCAGTTATAGTGACAACCAACAAAACTTTCTCTGTTAAGTGTTATGTAACGCATCTATGGCTAACAAAATGTATTTTATTAGCATAAGAGCTTTCATGTCACCTTTAAACAAGTCTTGAGTCCATATAGGATCATTTTTGCATAATATTTCAAGTAGCAGTTTCTCTCCCTTGTGTTCTCCACATAACTCAGAAAACTGACATGTCAGTGTTGCACTGGATTAACTTTCCACCACCACTTTTTGTCTGTCAAATGCAACTCTCCTTACTGCACATCACAGAGCACCAAGATTAACACAGATGCAGAACCACCAATGGACTCCGAGCATGGAAAAAGGTTTCTTGGACATGAAGTATGGTGCACAGCAATGGCACGGTACAAGGGCATAAAAAAAAATCACAACAGCACTGTATTCTGTTTATGAACGTGGTACTGTGAACACATGACCCATAGATATTCACATGTTGGAGATTTTCACATGGGTTGAAGTGAGGCCCTGAAATGTCTGTCATTACCCAACCATGTGCATTTCTTTGTCTGTAGCACACCACAGATGACCTGTCCATTCAAAAGCCTATATAACACCACATAACTCTTGTCTGAATGGTGCTGGTAGGTTCTCCTGGTCACCTGACCTCAGTCCCGTAAAGAACATCGGGGGCATCATCAACATACATACAAACACTGTGACCTCATGATCCCATCTCCAACCAAACTCAACAAGTGACAGATGGTGTTTGCAATGTCACATGACAGAATTCACACCATGACACACAATTGGGTGAAAAAAAAAGGGGGGGGGGGTGTTACATGCTGCTAAGTAGCTAACTTAGTACTCCAATTGCTTGCAAGACTGCTACAGTGTTTAAAAAATGTAAAAGCAGACAGTCATGGCAAAGACAGGATCCCATCATGATGTTCACAGAAAACTATTACTTTGATATTTATGAAAAACATGCTAGCATCTATATAATCATTTGATTAATTCAGTAATGCGGCAATTTCTTGAACTACTTAAGATCACAATATTTCAAATATATTTTAATAATTAATACTGCTATGAAGTACTTGATGTAGTTAACTGGGAAGAGAGATTATATAATGGCGGTTTTTGAACAGCATAATTCATATATCAAATGAACACACATGCTAAAGTGTTAACCCATTCACATACAGCAACCGACCATAAGCATATACATACATGAATGCCTCACATACAAATGACTAACATTATTTAACCCAAGGAATGGACAACATCAAGTTTCCTGAACAGTATCTCAGAGCGTGTACAATGTAGAGCCTGCAACAGAAAATCAACATCGAAGCAAACTTGAAATGTGAGGAAGGTGCATTTTTTACTTAAAAGCGAAAGGAGCTGCAGCCATATGCATTTGCATAAAAATATACAGAATCGAGGAGCGGCACCAGAAAAATTCCAAGTATTGCAATTTCAACTATCTTGTAGCAGGAGCAGCAGATAGTTAAAACTTTGAACAGCACTCCATCTGAAATCTACAAAATGACAAAGGATGGAATTAAGGATAGATCAAAATGATTTAATGTCCCTGTAAGACACGTGGAATAACCACAATATATTGGTTATGAACTGTAGATTATAATTGAAGAAATTACAAGATGGTAAGAAATTAAAGAGACTGACGCGAATAAGGTGGAAGAACCATATGATGTTGAGAGTTTAAGAGGGAGCATTACGCAGTGATTGACTGAAACCGGGGAAAGGGATACAGTGGAAGCTGAATCAGCTGCTTTGAAAGAAATAGTGAAGACAGCAAAGGGTCACATAGGGAATAGACATGTCTAAAAATTGAGATTGACAAAAAGTGCAAAACAGCTACAGTACAAATGTAAGGTTATTTTACTGGGTAAAAGACTGATACCAACTAAAGGAAAATTAAAGAAGGCTTTTGAACTCATATGGAAAACCAGCACTAAGCAAAGAAGGGAAAGGTGGAGTGAGTACACAGGGGCTATACAAGGGAAATATTATAGAAAGGGAAGAGAACATACATGCAGGTGAGATGGAAGATACAATACTGCGAGACTAATATGACAGAGCATTGAAAGATCTAAGCCAAAAGAAGGCCCCTGGAGTACACATTCCGTCAGAATTTCTGATATTCTAGGGAGAGCAAGCCATGACGAAACTATTACACCTAGGGTGCAAGATGTAAGAGACACGCAGAATACCTACAAACTTAAAAAAGAATCTAATAATTCCAATACCAAATAAAGCAGGTGCTTACATGTAAGATATTTCCAAACTATCAGTTTATAAGTCATGGCTGCAAAATACTAACACAAATGATTTACAGAAGACTGGAGAAATTGGTAGAAGCTGCCTTTAGTGAAGATCAGTTTCGAATCTGGAGAAACGTTGGAGCACGTGAGGCAATATTAACACATTGTCTTGTCTTAGAAGGCGCGTTAAGCAGTAGCAAACCTATTTTTATAGTATTTGACCATGCCAAGTGGAACACATTTTGAAAATCTGGAGGTAGCATCGTTAAAATACAAAGAGCTTAAGATTATTTACAACTTCTGCCGAAACCACACTGCAGTTATAGTCCAAGGTTGGTCGCTTGGGGGGGAGGACCAAACTACAAGGTCATCGGTCCCTTGTTCCTAATAAAACAATGCCACAAGTATTACAATAAAACAGACGAGACATATAACACAAAACATAAAGAAAGGAAAAACCACAAGAATGAAGGAAAGGCAAGGGACACTAAAAGGAACAAAAGAGGACAAGAAAACAGAGACGCTAGAAACAGAAGAGATTGAAACAAGAAAGAAGATTACAGTGGCTGGCCGACCACGAAAATAAAAAGGAAAAGCCAGCCACTCTGCAGCACATTAAAATCTCCACCCTAAAAGAACTAGGGTGGAGGACACAGAGGGACAAAGGACATGTGCTAAAACTGAGATCAAATGATAAAACCAACCCTCACGAATAAAACGTAAAACTAAATCACCCAACAAGGTGTTGTCAGATAAAATGAGCAGCAATGAGGCCGGTACCCCACGATTTCATCGCTGAGCAGTCAAAGTGGGACAGTGCACCAGAATATGGGCCACTGTCAACCGGGCACCGCACTGACACTGAGGCAAGCGTGGCCAATGCGGATCCGGCAGAGGACAACTGATTCCCTGCAAGAGGCCCACATGGAAGACTTCCACACATTCGTAGTCTCCTTAATGGCACGCAGTTTGCTGTGCGTACTGTTATGCCATTCCATCTCCCAAAGCCAAAAAACCCTGCAGTTTAAGACAGAACACAGGTCAGTTTTGGAGATGCCCATCTCAAGAAGCCTGTTTGGCCAACCTGTTGGAAAGTTCAATGCCTGGGATTCCCACCTGCCCTGGGGTCCACACAAACACCACTGATCAACGGGACTGGTCCAGGACATAGATGGACTCCTGGATGGACACCCCACCAAAGGATGGCAAGGGTAGCACTTGTCGATAGCTTGTAGACTGCTCAAGGAGTCAGTACACACAACGAACGATTCCTCGGGGCATGAACACATGTACTGAAGAGCAAGAGATGTAGACACCAGCTCGGCAGTGAAAACACTGCAGCCATCAGGCAAGGAATGCTGTTCAGTATGTCTTTCATGGACATACGCGAAGCCGACGTGAGCATCAGCCATCGAGCCATCGGTGTAAACCACTTCGTGGTCTCGGCAGTTGACAATAATCGAGAGGAAGTGGCAGCAGAGAGCCGCAGGGTTAACTGAGTCCTTAGGGCCATGTGAAATGTCCAGGCAAAGCTGTGGCCTACATGTACACCATGGACATGTACGTGAATGGACCTCAAGTATAGGTGGTAAAGGCAAGGACTCCACTTCAGAAAGAAGGGATCGGACACGAACTGCAATTGGAAGCCGTGACCTGGGCTGCGGATATGGGTGATGAACCGCCGTGGGTGGGAAAAGGAGACCGTGTTTCAGATGCGCAGGAGAACTACCAACGTGCGCAACATAACTAGTCAGCAGTTGCGCAGGCCTAACCTGCAATGGAGGGTCTCCGGCCATTACCAGGACGCTGGTCACCGGACTCGTCCTTAAAGCTCCTATCGCTAGGCGAATGCCACAGTGGTGCACTGGGTCGAGAAAACGCAACGCTGAGGGCGCCGCCGAACCATAAACCATACTCCCATAGTCAAGGCAGGATTGAACAAGGGCTCTGTACAGCTGAAGCAGTGTAGAACGATCTGGACCCCAGTTGGTTTTGCTCGGGCAGCGGAGGGTACTGAGGTGCTGCCAGCACTTCCCCTTAAGCTGATGAAGGTGAGGAAGCCAAGTCCATCGAGCATAGAAAACCAGTCCTACGAATCAATATGTCTCCACTACAGTGAGTGGATTGTCATTAAGGTAAAGTTCTGGTTCTGGATGAACAGTATGACGCCCACAGAAGTGCACAACACACAACTTTGCGGCGAAAACTGGAAACTGTGGGATAGAGCATATGACTGCGCCTTGTGGATTGCTCCCTGTAACCGCCACTTAGCAACACCAGTACTGGTGGAGCACAGAGGTGAGACGGACGGCCCTACAGCTGCTGCTAGACCATTAATGGCCACTAAAAACAGAGACATGGGGGGAACTATGGGAGGCACCAACTTGGACACAGAAAGTACGAAGCGACAGGAAGTTTTGGAAACAAATCGGGAGCAGGCCTTTGAGACCCCACTCGTATAACATGTGAAGGATATGATGTCGCCAGGTCATATCATACGCTTTTCGTAAATAAAATTTAAAAAAAAGCAACCAAATTTTGGCGTCTGGAAAAGGCTGTTCGGATGGCAAACTCTAGGGACACAAGATTATCAGTAGTAGAGCGACCCTGTTGGAAGCCTCCCTGACATCGAGCAAGTAGGGCATGTGACTCTAGGACCCAACCTAACTGCCGACACACCATACATTCCAGCAGCTTACAAAGAATGTTGGTGAGGCTGATGGGCCGATAGCTATCCACATCTAGTGGGTTTTTACCGGGTTTGAGCACCGGAGTGATGGTGCTCTTCCGCCACTGCGATGGAAAAATGCCATTGCACCAGATCCGGTTGAAGATTATGTGGAGATGTTGCTCGTAGTCAGATGAGATATGTTTAATCATCTGACTGTGGATCCGATCTGGTCCAGGAGCCGTATCGGGGCAATGTGCAAGGGCACTGAGGAGCTCCCACTCTGTAAATGGGGTGTCATAGGTTTCACTGTGGCGTGTAGTAAATGTGAGGACTTTTCCTTCCAGCCGCCGTTCGAGAGTGCGCAAGGCTGTGGGGGTAATTCTCTGATGCAGAGGCTCAAGCATAGTGCTCAACAATCGTGTTTGCATCGGTAGATAAAACGCCATGTTAACACCGTGAACACCTGTTGGGGTCTGGTACCCGACAACAAATTTGATCTTTGCCCAGACTTGGGAAGGTGATGTATGGCACCCAATTGTCGAGATGTATCTCTGCCAACACTCCTGCTTCCATCGTTTGATAAGGCGTCCGCGGGCTTGATGCCGGGGCAGTAACAGGAAGATGGGAAGTGGTCACTACCACACAGGTTGTCATGTGCTCTCTAGTGTATAGATGGGAGAAGCCCTGGGCTGCAAATTGATAAAGCAATGGCCGAGGTAACTACCTCAAACCACACTGAAATGTGTGGTGCCCCAGTATTTAACAGGCAGAGCTCAAACTTAGTCAGTAAAGTTTTGATATCTTTGCCTCGGCCAGTAAGCACAGTGCCACTCCACAAGGGGTTATGGGCTTTTAAGTCTCCCAAAACTATGAAAGGTTTAGGGAGTTGATCAATCAGTGCAGCTAATACATTCAGGGATACTACACCATCTGGAGGAAGATACACTACTGGCCATTAAAATTGCTACACCACGAAGATGACGTGCTACAGGCACGAAATTTAACCTACAGGAAGTAGATGCTGTGATATGCAAATGATTAGCTTTTCAAAGCATTACCACAAGGTTGGCGCACCGGTGGCGACACCTACAATGTGCTGACATGAGGAAATTTTCCAGCCGATTTCTCATACACAAACAGCAGTTGACCAGTGTTGCCTGGTGAAACGTCGTCGTGATGCCTTGTGTAAGGAGGAGAAATGCGTACAGTCACGTTTCAGACTTTGATAAAGGTCGAATTGTAACCTATCGCGATTGCGGTTTATCGATCATGACATTGCTGCTCGAGATCCAATGACTGTTAGCAGAATATGGAATCGCTGGGTTCAGGAGGGTAATACGGAATGCCGTGCTGGATCCCAACAGTCTCTTATCACTAGCAGTCCAGATGACAGGCATCTTATCTGCATGGCTATAACGGAACGTGCAGCCACGTCTCGATCCCTGAGTCAACAGATGGGGACGTTTGCAAGACAACAACCATCTGCATGAACAGTTCAACGATGTTTGCAGCAGCATGGACTATCAGCTCGGAGACCATGGCTGCGATTACACTTGACACTGCATCACAGATAGGAGTGCCTGCGATGGTGTGCTCAAGGATGAACCTGGGTGCACGAATCGCAAAACATTTTTTTTTGGATGAATCCAGGTTCTGTTTACAGCATTATGATGGTCGCATCCGTGTTTGGCAACATCGCGATGAACGCACATTGGAAGCGTGTATTCGTCATCGCCATACTGGTGTATCACCCGGCGTGATGGTATGGGGTGCCATTGGTTACACATCTCAGTTACCTCTTGTTCGCATTGACGGCACTTTGAACAGTGGACATTACATTTCAGATGTGTTACAACCCGTGGCTCTACTCTTCATTTGATCCCTGTGAAACCCTACATTTCAGCAGGATAATGCACGACCGCATGTTGCAGGTCCTGTACGGGCCTTTCTGGATATAGAAAATGTTCGACTGCTGCCCTGGCCAGCACATTCTCCAGATCTCTCACCAATTGAAAACGTCTGGTCAATTGTGGCTGAGCAACTGGCTCGTCACAATACACCAGTCACTACTCTTTATGAACTGTGGTACCGTGTTGAAGCTGCATGGGCAGCTGTACCTGTACACACCATCCAAGCTGTTTGATTCAATGCCCAGGCATATCAAGGCCGTTATTACGGCCAGAGGTGGTTGTTCTGGGTACTGATTTCTCAAGACTATGCACCCAAATTGCGCAAAAATGTAATCACATGTCTGTTCTAGTATAATATATTTGTCCAATGAATACCCATTTATCATGTGCATTTCTTCTTGGTGTAGCAATTTTAATGGCCAGTAGTGTGTACATTGCAGACAGTTATTTTCTGCGTCGTCATTCTGACACCACAGCTTCAAGAGGGGTTTGAAGGGGCACATGTTCACTACAGACTGAGTTTAGGACATAAACGTGAACTCCACCTGACACTCGATTATAGTCACTATGGTTACTGTAATATCCCTTATAGCCATGGGGTGCAGGGGGTCCGGGAACCAGGTTTCCTGGAGGGCAATGCAGATAGCAGGTGTGAAGCTTAACAGTTGCCATAGCTCAGCCAGGCGGTGGAAAAACTGTCACAATTCCACTGGAAGATGACATGATCATGACGCTGGGAAGGCATGGAAGATTCAATGAGGCAGTTCACGCCTCAGGGTCACCTGCTGCCACCGACTTTTTGCCTGAATAGTTTATATCCATTTTGTCTGAGGGTCCGGCGAGATCTAGGTCCTCAGCGGACAGCAGAATCTCCACCTCATCCACAGACGCAGAGCTTGGAGGGTAGCGGTGGTGTGGGTGCCACCACAATTCCCTTTGTCTTGGGGACCTTCTTTTTGGATTTCTCTCGCTGCTCTTGGGTTTCCCTGGCTGGGAGGACTTCACTGGGTAGGTGGTGCAAGAGCAACAGGGAGGGAAGTGCCCCCCCACCATCAAGGGAGCAGTTGTAGTCTTCCAACTCTCAGAGCCGACTGGAAATTGCAGAACTGATGGGGCTACAAATGTTCTCACAGTGGCGGCATAAGATGAGGTCACAGCCGCAGGATATAGGTGCTCAGATATCCTCTTGGCTTCAGTGAAGGCCAGCCTGTCCAGGATCTTGTATTCAAGGATTTTCCTTTCTTGCTGTAAAATCTTGCAGTCTGGTAAGCAAGGGGAATGATGGTCTCTGCAGTTGACACAGATGGGAGGCGGGGCACATGGGGTATTGGGGTGGGATAGACATCCACAATCTCAACATGTGATGTTTGAAGTACAGCGAGAAGACAAATGCCAAACTTCCAGCACTTAAAGCAATGCATTGGGGGAGGGATATATGGCTTGACACCACAGCGGTAGACAGTCCCCTTGACCTTCTCAGGTAATGTGTCACCCTCGAAGGCCAAGATGAAGGCACCGATGGCAACCTGAATATCCCTTGGACCGTGACCGACTCGCCGGATGAAATGAACTTCTCGTCACTAAGTTGGCGCACAGCTCGTTGTCAGACTGCAAAAGGAGGTCCCTGTGGAATTTAATACCCTGGACCACATTTAAGCTCTTATGAGGTGTGATGGTAACAGAAACATCCCCCAGCTTGTCACAAGCGAGTAATGGCCGTGACTGGGCAGAGGATGCTGTTTTTATCATGACTGACCCTGACCACATTTTGGACAAGCCTCCTCAAACTTGTCCTCTAAATGCTCTACAAAAAACTGAGGCTTCATCGAGACAAAGGAGCCCCATCAGCCCTCGTACCTACCGGGGCGAATAAGGTTTCCTGCCATCCTTAGCCTGGAGTTCCTCCCATGGTGCGGCCAGGGAGGGGCACGATTTAGCATACTTCCTTGCATTGTACTGAGACTTGGAAGGCTTAGAGACTGCTGGTGTTTGATCACCAGCATGAGATGATGTACTACGCTTCATCAGTGTCATCTGCCCTGATGCCACCCACTCCGACCAGAGGCCCTAACCACGGACGCCACCCAGCCACCTGTCATGATGGCCATTGCCGGGAGTCCCTATGCCCCAGGGTGACAAGCATCTACTCCCTGCATACGTGGGGAGTTAAGGGCACAGGCATCAGCGGAGCAATCACTGTGTTGTCAGGAGGCTACAATCAACAGGGTACATGGCAGCCCCACCACAACAGACTGGCTACCGTGCTGGATATGAGGTGCACAGAATTGCATGGGCCTCGTTGGCGCAGGAAACAACACTGCATAGTGGGGGGGGGGGGGGGGGGGGGGGGGGGGGGAGGAAAACGCACCCAGGAAGGTGTCCTCATTCAAGAGATGGAGGATGAGCAGGACTGCAATGCCACAACGAGAAAGTATGCTACAGATTGCTCTTCGTGAAAATTTTTAAAAATGGGGGTCAAAGCCTACAGGGGACCATCACATAAAAGTTGAAAGGTGTGAGACTCCTTTTAGTTGTCGCTTACGACAGGCAGGAATACCTCGGGCCTATTCTAACACCCGGGCCCGCAGGGGGTGGGCGGGGGGGAGGGGGGGGGGGGGGGGGGGGAAGGTATTGACAGTTTAGTTTTGGAGGAAAGTGTAGGGGATAAAAATTTTTGGAGGAGACTAAGAGAGGACTACTGTAAGCAGGTTTGGAAGGATATGGGTTGCAGCAGTTATTTGGAGGTGATGAGGCTTGGACAGAATGGAGTAGGATGGAGAGCTGCAGCAAATCATTCTTCAGATTGAAGACCACAACAACATAACAATGAGGCCATGACTCGTGTCCATCGACACTAGTTCAGTTGGATACAAGTAGAGACAAGAAATCAACCATAGCTTTGCTGAAATAATCATCTCAACATTTACATGAATTGATTCACAATAACTACAGAAAACCAAACACAGGATAAGTATGGAACTTGAGCACTGAAAGAAGTGCAACATTTTGAACTTTTTGCTGAGTACGGATGAAGAGTGGAAGAATCTCGGACAGAAGCAGCACAGGATTCATAAAAAAAATAATCTTCATAGACTTTAAAACCACATTCAGACACAATTGCTTAAGAGTAGGTTCTGACTTATGATGGAAGTACTCTGAACTGCAAACAAAATATGACAAACTGCCATTTTCACCTTTGCTCAAATGAAACTGTTTACTGACGGAAGTATTCAAAACCATTAATGACTGAAGGTTCTGCTCCTCATTGCTGAAATACAAAAGTACTGAGCACTGATATGCACTAAAAAATGGAATGGTAAGAGATCCTATTTTGATCACAGACAGACTTCTTTTCTCAAGCTTATTTTCCAGATACAGGTTCCAAATACTTTGCCCACTCTATTATCTCAATACACACAGATACTCCTGCTACTGAATTTTCGAAATTTGGGAAGGCCAGTGCACTACAACTCCACGTAGTTAATAATGACTGGATAATATGAAATGCAGAGGTATTCAAACCCATCAGCTGTTCTTAAGAAACATTTTGCAATCAGTGTATCCTTCTGACTGGCACCTCGGCCAAGGATTTCATTAAGTAACTTTCACTTAGCTTGTGCATCTGAAAGTGTACAGTCCAAGACAGATATACTGTCACTCACCATCAAATTACGATGGAATGGAATTTGAAATGGGAGACATTATGTTAGGAGTGTACGTACTTATCTATCGAACTACTATCTCCTGAAAAGTAATAACACGAAAGGTGGTAACTCTTCAGGCTTTCTCGGCGATCTAATGACATCTTGGGTTGTCGGGTGTTCTGCCGGATATCAACGTCGTACTTGCACGATATTTCGGTCACGTAGCTCGTAACCTTCATCAGGTCGCACCTGATGAAGGTTACGAGCTACGTGACCGAAATATCGTGCAAGTACGACGCTGATATCTGGCAGAACACCCGACAACCCAAGATGTCATGAAAGGTGGTGCCGGGCACACACTATTTTAACAAATGTGATGATTCATCATACTTTAATTCATGATTCTTTTTTTGTGACTGTATTAACTTATACACTCATGATTATTGGATTTGAAATATTCAAGTCTCACTTCAATGATTCCCATTAGATGACAGTTACCTCAAAAGTAACACAAATGTAACAATTACACAAACTTAAGTGTCTGTACTATTTTACCATATTCTGTAGTTCCTTTTCTGCTTCACCAATTCTTTCTCTGTCATTGGAGTCAACGACAAAAATTAAGCCCTGAGTATTTTGGAAATAATGGCGCCACAGTGGTCTTATCTTATCTTGACCACCTACATCCCACACAGTGAAGCATATGTTCTTGTATTCCACCGTTTCTACATTGAAACCTGGAAAATAACACAATGAATTAATATCACCTGACTTACACACATAGGTAAAAAGATTATATTATCAACTTGAAAAGAATAATTCTAAACGGCAAAACATTTGTCTTAAACACAATTTTATCATTAACTCATGACGTGTGTTGGGAGAAACCCATCACCAGATCAGTGGCATGAAACATACAATATATTAAACACTGCAACAACACACTGAAGCTGAGAAACATACGCATTAGAATCAATACAGAGTACCTCATCACTTCCTACTCCATTCCATAAAACAATCAGTGCCTAACTGACTAAGGTAGTTCAACATAGAACAAGGTAAACAATTTTGCAAGTAGGTGGTAGCAGTGACAGTAATGCCTATGACATCAGTAATAACTAGCAAGTATTCATTCTCAATTGTGCGCACCTGCCGATGAATCAACACTTCTCCTATTCGGTGAGTGGTCTCCTTTATTCGTAAATTTTTGTGTCAGTCATGACTGTTATGTCACTACTTCTTTTTAAAGTACATGTATTATTTAGCTATATGTATGAATAGTGTCAACAAAGGAATCAAACTGTACTAACAAGGTTGTAGTTGCACCATTCTAATAGCTGCTGGAATTTGAACATTGGAAGCGACACAATTTGAACTAGCCAAGGACATAAATTTCAATCAAAATGTTAAAAGCGATTTTACCTGACAAACTCTAAGATTACAACTACTTCAATAATTATGGTGACGGAAAAAAAATTGCAATATGAAGGAGTTGTCACATAAGAGTGGCTCTAGTATGCCACTATGAGGATGCATATCGGGTTTGCTTTCAACACACTTCAACAGTCATGAGTGTTAGGTACCTTTGAGATTCTACTCAGGGAGTTGATGTCAGTCAACAGTGCCTTTAAGGCGAAAAACATGTCATTATCAGCACCTCACTGAGTATGAATGAGGTCGTGTAATAGGACTACGAGAAGCTGGATATTCTTTCTGCAATATTGTGGAAAAATTGGCAGGAATGTAACCACTGCACATGTTTACTGGCAGTGGTGGTCATGAGCATGTACAGTCGCGAGGTGACCAGGCTCCAGACAGCCACGTGACGTTACCACAAGGGAAGACCATCGTGATCAGCGTGTGAGTCTGGCACATTGTACTGCACCTGTAGCAGCAATTTGAGTAGCAGCTTGCACCACAGTGACACAACAAACTATTACAAATTGCTTACTTCAAGGGCACACCGAGCCAGATGCCCTGTAGCATGCATTCCACTTACCCCAAACCACTGTCATTTGTGACTTTAGCTGTGTCAAGTGAGGCTCATTGGACTGCAGAATGGAGATCTGTAGTGTTTTCTGGTGGAAGCTGGTTCTGCCTCAGTGTCAGTGATGGCCGTGTCTTGGTTAGGGGGAGGCCAGTTGAGGGTCTGCAACTAACCTGTCGGTGTGCTACACACATTGAACCTACACCTGGAGTTAGTCTGGAGAGCAGTTTCATGTGCCAGCAGGAGCATTCTTGCAGTTATCCCATACACCCTCACTGCATATTTGTACATCAAACTGGTGATTCAACCTGTTGTGCTGCCATTCACGAACAGCATTCCATGAGGAGTTTTGCAAAAGGATAATGCTCCCCCACATATAGCTGTTGTAACCCAACATGCTCTACACAATGTTGACAGTCGCCTTGGCCTCCTGAAGTCTCCAATCGAGCAAATATGGGACATCTTCAGATGATAACTCCAGCTTCATCCACTAAACAGCATTAACTGTCCCTGTATTGATGGACCAAGTGCAACAGACATGGAAGACCATCCCACAAACTGACATATGGTGACATGTACAACACAATGCATGCACGATAGCATGCTTGCGTTCAACATTCTGGCAGTTACACCAGTTATTAATATACCAGGATTTCACATTTGCAATGGCTGACATCGCAATTACATTAGCTTGTTATCTTACAATGTTAATCAAACTTTGTTACTCTACATTAATTATTTTTTGATGTTGCAGTTTTTTTTCTGTCAATGTATAAAACTTGAAGATGTGGAAAGATGAGAGCATTACGTTTATTATGATTAAAAGGAAAAACTGATGATTTTAGCTTAGTTGCAAGTTGAATTACGCCACCAAAAATCCATCAGTCACTACAATTTAATTAATGACACCAATGGGATGCCGTATCTGACCGCAATAGAAACAAAAGAGCCACATCCATGACAACTGCAGATTGCAGCACACACGGCCAAACATGAAATGAAATGTATTAACATGTAAGCAGCTTCTAAAAATATTTCAAACATTTTTTACAATTTTAAATGGGACAGGTAAGGAACAAAATACACACTGTATCTATAACATAACACGAAATGAAGTTTTTAAAATTCAGATATTGCTTACAACTTAAAGAGACTTTAAAAGGTAAGTAAAATGTGTCATTAGTGACAAGATTTTTACAAGATAATAACCAATATGTTGTAATTTAATTAACCTACAAAGGATCAGAGTTAATCCAAATTTTCTTCAGGGAAAAACTTAATATGTGCTGATTTTTTTTTTTTTTTTTTTGTTTCTTCATTTGTAACCTGATCATCTGCTTTTTTGTGGTGTGAAAAGATCTATATTTCTTCGAGACATCACGTGTAGTGCCCTTTTGTGCCAAATGGAAAACTTCCATACTTTCATCAATAGGCTGTAATGTGTGTGTATTGTTTCTAAGGTGACATCCTAACACACTAAATACTGATTTAAGTGTGATCCCTGAAACACATTTTGATATCACACATTGTCTGCTCAATACAATGAAGTGAAAAAGTCATGGGGTAGTGATATGCACATAAACAGATAGTGACAGTATTGCTTACACAGAGTATAAAATAGCAGTGGATTGGTGGAGCTGTCATTTACACTGACGAGCCAAAACATTACGACCACTGCCCACCGCACGGTATGCTGCCTGGAGGCTCTGAGAGCATGTGATGCAGTAAGAGAAGTATACAAATGGAGCAGAGATGAATGGGGAATCATTTCAGTGATAAGTGGCACAAATGTGCAAATCTGCTGACTTAAGTGACTTTGACAAAAGCGAGATTGTTGTGGCCCAGTGCCTGGGAGCGAGCATCTCGGAAATAGTTAAGGTGGTCAGCTGTCCGCATGCTACTGTCTTGGGCATCTATGGAAAGCGGTTGAAGAATGCTGAAACCACAAGTAGGCGACAAGAAATTGGATGTCCATACCTCATCACAGAACACATGGATCTGAGGCTTACCCGCTCTCTAAATCAGGATAGGCGGTGATCTGAGGCAGGTATGATTAAAGAGTACAGTGCTGGAGCAGTCAAGTGTTTTTGGGCTCACTGTTCAGTGTACAGTATTTAACATTGTGTTCTGGAGCAGAAGACCCCTATGTGGCCCCATGCTGACCAAACAACATGGTTGATTATGATTTCAGAGGGCACAGGATTATTGTGACTGGACCACAGATCAATGGAATCGTGTCACCTGGTCAGATGAATCCCATTTATTGTTAAACCAGGCCAATGGTTGTGTGCAGATACACTGTCACCTGGGTGCAGTTCACCACAGGTGCGTGACGGTGGAAGCAGTATTATGCTATGGGAGACATTCACCTGGGCTACCACCACGGCAGCTGTAGACTATGTGAACACTATTAGGGACCACCTGTAATCCTTTATGCATGGTGTCTTCCCCAATAGCAATGGCATCTTTCAGCAGGATAACTGTCCATGAAACAAGGCCAGAATCATGCTGCAACAGTTTGAGAAACATGATAGTTAACTCAGGTTGATGTCTTGTCCATCAAATTTGGCTTATCCGAATCTGATGAAATCCATCTGGGACACTATCACACACCAGCTCTGCATCCACAAACCAACCACCCATAAACTGTGGGAAGTGTATGACCTGAGCATAGGCACCTGGTTGCACAAACATCTGGAAACCTACCAAGTAGTTATTGAATTGATGGCACGCAGAATCACTGCTGAACTGCATTCCAGAGATGGACCCACACACTTTTAATCAGGTGATCATAATGTTTACGCTCACCTGTGTATACTCAGGTGATTCATGTGAAAAGGCTTCTGACATGACTATGGTGGCATGACAGAAATTAACAAACTTTGAATGTGGAATGGCAGTTGGAGCTACATGCATGGGACATTCCATTTCAGAAATCATTAGGTAATTCAATACTCCCAGACCCACAGTGTCAAGAGTGTACCGAGAACACCAAATTTCAGGTATTACCTCTCACCGCAGACAGTACCGTGACCTACGGTCTTCACTTAACAACTGAGAGCAGTGGCATTCGCATTCAGTTGTCAGTGTTAATGGACAACCAACACTGAATGAAATAACCACAGAAATCAATGTGAGATGTATGATGAACATATCCCTTAGGACAGTGCAGCAAAATTTGGCATTAATGGATTATGGCAGCAGATGACTGATGCGAGTGTCTTTGCTAACAGCACATCATCACCCTTAGTGCCTCTCCTGAGCTCGTGGCCATATTGGTTGTACCCTACATGACTGGGACACATGGCTTGGTCAGAGGAGTCTGCATTTCAGTTGGTAAGAGCTTATGATAAGAGTTCCAGTGTGGCACAGACCCCATGAAGCTTTGGACCCAAGCTGTCAATGAGGCAATGTGCAAGCTGGGTGGCAGCTCCCTCATAGTGTGGGTTGTGTTTACTTGGAACGGACTGGGTCCTCTGGTCCAACTGAACTGATCATTGACTGGAAATGGTTATTTTCAACTACTTGGATACCATTTGCTGGCATTCACGGACTTAATGTTCTCTAACAAAAATGTCCTGTCGCTGAGCCACAATTTTTCGTAACGGGTCTGAAGAATATTCTGGAAAATTCAAGCAAATGATTTGACCACCCAGATCGCCCAGCACGAATTCCATCGAACATTTATGGGACATAATTGAGAGCTCAGTTTGTGCACAAAATCCTGCACCAATAACACTTTCACAATTATGTGACAGCTATAGAGACAGCAAAGCTCAGTATTTCTGCACTACAACAAGCATCTCTCTCCGAACCACATGTGGTTTTGGTTTTGTTCTTGCCAAAAGAATAAAATGGAACAGTTTGGATCAAGTTTCAAAAAGCCGAGTTGGGGCAGTAGTAGAATTCATCAAATTTATTCAGTTTTCCCATTCTTCTAAATACTTTACTCTACCCCTTCATCATAGGAAACAGCCTTACATATTGAATGCTTTGCATCCATGTATAAAAGTTCAACATTGTGACTGAGAAAAATGGACTACTCAATAATCTATACCTTTCTGTTAAGAAGATAGATAACAAATTAGGAGTTGTGGATTTTTACCACAAACAAATCTGCACTGATGTTGTCATCAGCCAAGATTCCCACCACCCTTTACTGTCTAAGTATTTTTGTGCTACACTAGTAGGCTAGCAAAATTACACCTTGGCTATAATACCAGTGATTGTGAACTCAATATTATTATCTAATTTTGTCAGGACAATGGATATGAACCAAGAAATATATGTAGATTGTTCCATTCTACTCTTTCAGCACACTAAAACCACCTTTGGTGAAAAAATGTGTTATTCACATAAGACAACTTATTTCATGATAAGATTACATATGCATTTAGAAATACTAATGTGAAGATATGTTTCTGCACTAGGAAAATATTGTGTTTATGCCTGCATTGAACTCTGGGGAAAAAAACCACTGGATTGCATTAAGGTACCACCTAAGAGACGATAAACATTTATTAAGGTCCACTGATGGAAGTACAGAAATTTTACATTTGGCACTGAAGTGCACCATACTTGATGTCATATAACAGAGACCTTTTCACACCATAGACATGTTTCTTTTATGCCCCCTGTTTGATGACTATCTGGACTAACTCTGATCCTCCGTAAGTTAACTGAACAGCACGGTATTTGAGTATTCTTTGTGGAAACACTTGTTGCCACTGTCACATTTTACTTATTGTTTTAAGTCTAAGTTGTAAGCAATACCTGTATTTGTGACTGTAGTCTTTCCCGGCGTAAACTACTGATGAAGGTTTCTCGGGTCTCCAGCCGGGTGGTAGCATTGATATCTTGCAACGTTTTGGGAAGTGTCTTACTACCCATCTTCTGGCCAGAGATATCAACGCTACCACCCGGCTGGAGACCTGAGAAACCTTCATCAATACCTGTATTTTTAACATTTTATTTCATGTTATAGATACAAATTATGTTTTACTCCTCACTCATCTCATTTCAAATAGTAAAAAATAATTTTTAACTTCCTTAGAAGCTATTTAAACATTTATACATTTTTTTTTGTGATTTGTCTCTGTGCACTGTGAGCTGCAACTGTCACAGATGTGGTGCTCTTGTTTTCTTTGGGGTCGGGTATAGCATCCCACTGGTGGTATGGCTGATGATCACAATATTAAAAATGTAACTTGTTACTAAGCTATAGTTGTCGGTGACTTCTTTTAATCGTAATAGATTTCCTTACTCCCTTCCTTTAAAGTTTTATTTTTTAACTTTTATTGTTTTGACTCGTGTACTCTTGTTTTCAAATAATGACTACATTACGAAAAGGACTGATTACTACTAACCACGGAGATACTGAGTGACAGATAGTCGCCACAAAAAGGCTGTAGAACAAGTTAGCTTTTGGGCTTTTCATAATATTGTCACTATCCCATCCTGCATTTTGCACTGCTTGTATTCAAACGGGTTGGTTGAAATAATGACTGTCATGACTATTGTTTTAAATTTGCATGTTGAATTTTCCCATACACACCACATTCCTATGTTCAAATTCAGCAGCTTGAAGCCTTCTTGGTAGAAATTTGAAACTGCAGTGAGTGATTATTTTCTGTGGTGTAATTGTAATAACTGATCTCAATGTTACAAGCACCACCTGCTACGAGGGCTATCCACAAAGTACATTATATTTTGGAATTAAAAATAAATAAAGTATTGGAAATTTTTTTTATTAGATGCAGATGAAAGCCACACTTAAATACTACTTTTCTACATAATTGCCATTTAAATTAAGGCACTTATCGTAGCGATGGACGAGCTTGGAAATTCCTTCGTCGTAAAATTCGGCCGCCTGCGCCTTCAACCACGTGGTTACCTCTTCTTAAAGCTGTGCGTCGTCATCAAAACGCTGCATAGCCAACCACTTCTTCATTGCTGCGAATAAGTGGAAGTCGCTCGGTGCCAGGTTGGGACTGTACAGCGGATGAGGAAACAACTCCCACTTAAAAGATTCGAGAACTTCACGAGTGGCATTTGCCGTGTGGGCCCGGGCGTTGTCATGAATCAGCAAGATCTTTGAGCCCAACTTTCCCCTGCGCTTGTTTTGTATTGCTCTTCTGAGGTTGTGCAGAGTTTGGCAATACCTTTGAGAGTTTATTGTAGTGCCTTTTTCCAGGAAATCCACAAAAATCACACCTTCTCTGTCCCAAAAGAAGAGGTAACCACATGGTTGAAGGCGCAGGCGGCCGAATTTTACGACGAAGAAATTTTCAAGCTCGTCCATCGCTACGATAACTGCCTTAATTTAAATGGCAACTATGTAGAAAAGTAGTATTTAAGTGTGGCTTTCATCTGTATATAATAAAAAAATTTCCAATACTTTATTTATTTTTAATTCCAAAATTTAATGTACTTTGTGGATAGCCCTCGTATTAGGCCATATACGGCAGTGGTTCCTCACAATTTTAATATCACTATGCCATTCCTATACTGCTTTTAACACTTTGAAAGACATTTTTGTACCGATTTATTCCAATTTTTCTCACTTCCTAGGGTAAAATTCTAGCAGGTTTGGAATGTTTTAGCTATGGTGTCATTAGTGTAATTTGATTCCTTTGTTATGACTGATGTCATCAGCCTTACTTCTCTCAACGTCACCTACAGAAAAAATTGTTTACTTTGTACCGCATTGAACTGCCATTGTCGACTGGGCACTGATGGTGTTACAGAATGGAGTAGAAAGTGGCAAGATACTCTGCACAGTTTCTAATAGATATGTTTCTCAGCTTCACCAAGTACTTGCAATGTATTCCTTTTAATATATTGTCTTACATTGCACAGGGTGGGCAAAATAAAACTGACCCAGAATATAGTCATAAGACTGACTCAAAATTGATTCTTGTTAATTAACTGGATAACTATCACACACAATGCTGAGAACTATGATTTCAATGTACCAGTCTGTTGCTTTCACATGTCAGTGCATGTTCATATGCTGCCCATTGTAGTGACTACTTTGCTGTGTCATTGCATTTAAGTGAGAGGAGAATACATGTCTAATTATCAGCTGAATGTAACACAATATGGTGCTCACGATGAAATACCACGCATCATTGTTGACTGTTATACGAAATCAATTTGTGAAAACATTTGTGGAACTATTAGCATAATAGTCTGACTGGTTTTGGCAAAACCTGTGTCAAGTTCTGCAATGCAAAACTTAGTGGCAAAAAGGAAAAAATACGGTTTCTGCTGCAAATAAAAGCCACAGATATCCAAAAAGTTTTCTAACATTAGAAAACATTATTCAAAGTGAAGGAAAGACTGGAACAAATTAAATCGAGGTTTCAATGTCGCTTATCTGTGCAAGTAGAAATTTATAGATCTTGTCAAATCATCATCCAATGGGACCTGCATTTGTATCCTTAGAAATTTACTGTTGTGCATGAGTCAAGGCACCCAGATGAACTTTGGCACATTGAATTCTGCTAGTGGTTTCTGAGTGAAGAGGAATTGGGACTTTTGGACCTTCAGTTTTTCCATTTATTCTGATGGGACCGGGTTCAGCCTGTCGGTGTATTGTGAACTTGCAGAATATGCACCACTACACATCAGAAAATCCCCATCAGTACTCTGAAGAGCCATAACAAAATCTCAAGATTGGTGTTGGGCGCACAATGTCTGGTGTCAACATCAAAAAATAACTCTTTCACCAAACTGAATTCTAAGGGGTAGGTCCGCAAACTGCTTAATCCACATGTGGATCAACTCACAGAAGGTGAACAACTGTGTGGATATTTCAACAATATGGAGCATCAGCACACAATGGCTTCACAACCTTGTCACAAGTACCCGAGGTGTTGACAGTGAGGAAACAGACAACCAGCAGAGACACTGTAATCTCCTGGCCACCTTTACCTGATCTCTCTCCGTGTTTTTTACCTTTGGGGCAAACAAACGTCAGATGTACCCAAATAATCCTCACACACTGGAAGGGCTACAGCAAAACACTGAAAAACTATTGCTTTTATCCCTCAGGCAGGGCTGCTACCCGTGTCTCGAAGTTGGACAAATAAAGCACAGTGCTGCATTGGCATTCCAGGGAAGGATAGGGAAGGAAGTCGGTCATTCACTTTTAAAGGAACCATCTCGACATTTGTTTGAAGCAATTTAGGGAAATCACGGAGAACCTAAATCAGGATGGTCGGTTGCAGGTTTGAACCATCGTCCTCTTGAATGCGAGTCCAGTGTGCTAACCACTGGGCCACCTTGCTCGGTAACGTTCAATTCCACATCACTTTAGCTGTAAATATTTTGCAGGGCAATTTTATTTATCCAATCATGTATGTTTCACGCCACAGATCTGATGATGGTGTTCTCCCAAAATGCATCACATGATTATAAATAACATTATTTTGTCAATTGGGGTGTTTTACGATTTACTCATCTTAAGAGGATTTTTGTCGAAAGTGAAAAGGGCAGCCATAGTCACTAAATAAATGTTGCTGGAATTTTAAAACCATTCCTTTCAGGAGTACACTACTTACATTAAAGGTAAAGATGTTAAATATGTACTGTGTGGTTAGGTATGCAGTAATGTACACTACTCGCCATTAAAATTGCTACACCACGAAGATGATGGGCTACAGAAATTTAACAGACAGGAAGAAGATGCTGTAATATGCAAATGATTAGCTTTTCAGAGCATTCACACAAGGTTCGCGTCGGTGGCAACGCCTACAACATGTTGACATGAGGAAATTTTCCAAACCGATTTCTCACACACAAACAGCAGTTGACCGGCGTTGCCTGGTGAAACGTCGTTGTGATGAGAAATGCGTACCATCATGTTTCCAACTTTGATAAAGGTCGGACTGTAGTCTATCGCGATTGTGGTTTATCGTATTGCGACATTTCTGCTCGCGTTGGTCGAGATCCAACGACTGTTAGCAGAATATGGAATTGGTGGGTTCAGGAGGGTAATACGGAACGCCGTGGTGGATCCCAATGGCCTTGTATCACTAGCAGTTGAGATGACAGGCATCTTATCTGCATGGCTGTAACAGATCGTGCAGCCACGTCTCGATCCCTGAGTCAACAGATGGGGACGTTTGCAAGACGACAACCATCTGCACAAACAGTTCGGCAACGTTTGCACCAGCATGAACTATCAGTTCAGAGACGATGGCTGCGGTTACCCTTGACACTGCATCACAGACAGGAGCACCTGCGATGGTGTACTCAAGGACAAACCTGGGTGCATTAATAGCAAAACATTTTTTCGGATGAATCCAGGTTCTGTTTACAGCATCATGATGGTCGCATCGGTGTTTGGCTACATCGTGGTGAACGCACATTGGAAGCATGTATTCGTCATCACCATGCTGGTGTATCACCCGGCGTGATGGTATGGGGTGCCATTAGTTACACGTCACGGTCACCTCTTGTTCGCACTGACGGTACTTTAAACAGTGGATGTTACATTTCAGATTGTTACGACCCGTGGCTCTACCCTTCATTCAATCCCTGCAAAACCCTACATTTCAGCAGGATAATGCACAACCGCATGTTGCAGGTCTTGTACAGGCCTTTTGGGATACAGAAAATGTTTAACTGCTGCCCCGGCCAGCACATTCTCCAGATCTCTCGCCAATTGAAAACGTCTGGTCAATGGTGGCCAAGCAACTAACTCGTCACAATACGCCAGTCACCATTCTTGATGAACTGTGGAATCTTGTTGAAGCTGCATGGGCAGCTCTACCTGCACACGCTATCCAACCTCTGTTTGACTCAATGCCCAGGCGTATGAAGGCCATTATTACGGACAGAGGTGGTTGTTCTGGGTACTGGTTTCTCAGGATCTATGCACCCAAATTGCGTGAAAATGTAATCACATGTCAGTTCTAGTAAAATATATTTGTCCAATGAATACCCGTTTATCATCTGCATTTCTTCTTGGTGTAGCAATTTTAATGGCCAGTAGTGAAACTTGGCCTTAACTCCACATGAGCATTATTTCCGACGTACCAACATTGCCAGTAAGTGTGTACCTATCAGTAGTGCAACACTGAGCAGCAACACAATTCACAATAGTGTTAAGTATCATTAAATTTAACGCCTGTTAAGTGTTTCCATTTTGTTTGAATCCCAACACAAATCAAAATGAATCTTTTGAATGCTACTGATAACTAAGGCATGTTTTCATATATCGCAAGTAAATACATTGTTGCAAGAGCAACATAAGTTAGGAACAAGTATTACGTACCAATAGTTGGAATGGTAGTGACGATTTCACCAAGCTTTAACTTGTACAATATCGTTGTTTTTCCTGCGGCATCAAGTCCGACTGTAACACAATAATTAAACCAATGAGCTGAAATTGTCAGTCTGTCACATGTGACTATGCAATATATCAGGTGAAATATAAGCAGATATACTTCTGTTTACAAGAAAATTTTAATTAATAAACTGGCTGTGTGTCTGTATAACAATCACATTTAACATAAAATCATAGTGAGCTAATTACTTTTCTGTTCAGTGTTTCCTTTTCTGAAGAAGGCTTTGGTCAAAAGCTAAATGTGTACAAGTCTTTTCGTCGTGCCTGTCTGCAACTCTATAGCAATCTATCTTCTGGTTCTTTTGGTTAAGTTACTGTTTAAATGAGTCAAACCAAGACTGTTTGCACGGTGAACACTTGCAATCAAAAGTTGACGAGACTAAATATTTACAACTAACAGTATCGAAGTAGACTCTTAGGTACATTTGAATTTACTTTTTTTTATCATTTCCAGTAAAGGTAACTTTAACAACTGACAGCTGCCATTTTATTGGGACCTCTGTCTTCATATAAAAACAATTTCACTTTTCATTTGTCATGTTTAGCTAAAGCATTGGTCAGGTCACTCTTGAAATCTAAAAATAAAGATGTGTTGAAAATGCTGAGGGAAGGTTCAGCCATTTAATCGGAACAGTTTCCTTTCTTGAGAAGTATTGCCAGCTTTCCTTTGTGAATCGTGAATGTGAAAAAGTTTCAATATAGCCAAATGTAATGAGTAAATGTAGATTATACTACAATGAGAGAACATGTAGTGTGTGTGTGTGTGTGTGTGTGTGTGTGTGTGTGTGTGTGTGTGTGTGTGGAACCTGCTGCTAGTACATGCAATATTCCTCTCAATCTGACAGACAGATCACTAATAACAAAGGCTTACATCATCATTACACAATGCAATATAAGGTGGTTACAATATGAAACAGGGCACTTGCACACCATCTGGTAACAGGAATGATACCCTACCATCCATCATTCCTATGCCAATCAAAGTCTGGAGGCAACCATTTCTTCCATCAACCATATCTGAATAGTCACTTTGGGATGAGATGAAAAAGTATTGTGCAATCTACATCCAAGTGTGACGAATTCTTAAGTGTGCAAAGATTACTCTATTGATCACTGACTCAGAAAGTATTTTCTACACAGTGTGTGTGTGTGTGTGTGTGTGTGTGTGTGTGTGTGTGTGTGTGTCTATATGTTTTGAGTTCTTCATGCTTCACTTTGAGGATTCACAATTTGAGCTGATTAGAGCTGATGGAAGAAGATTGTCCAAATGGAATCAAATTCCTTCCCAAATTCACGGAAATCTGTCTCTTCCAAACAGAAATAGCCAAAATCAAGGCTAGTAACCAAAGCAGATGTTCAAAAAAGGTGAGATATACATCAATGTTTTCCAGTTTTCATGCATCCATGTTTCTGTTGGAATGCAGCTGTTAATTATTATTTTGATTGTTGAACTTAAGCTACCAATGTACGATCGGTTCTCATCATCATTTGTGTAGCCTGAACTAATGCTAGTTTATGAGGGTACGAAATTAGTGGTGAGCAAATTGGGACAAGAGTTAAATTTTACAAATGTGCAGTAGGCATGCTGTAGTTTCCATTGATTCTCAGAACTGTACTAGCATGCATTCTGTTGCAAACATGGATCTGTACGGTTTGCTGCTTTGTAATTCAATCAGTGAAATCTTTCACATGAAGAAGAAACTGAATGATAGCAATTTTGTAATTATGAATGTTGTAAAAAGCAAAATTGGTTTCACAGCTGAGCACATCCCAGTCGCTGAATTTTCACTGGTAAAATGAAGTAACTTCAACAGTAACAGCTAAGATCAATTGATACACAAATTGTTGAGAGCAACATACGTGTAATGCTGGTAAAATGGTTACTGGAAAGGCTATTTCTCGTCTAGTCTTTAACTGAACATTTTTAGCTGTGAAATAATGGAGTTTCATAATTATATTTTCAGCCACTGAAGTGTCTGAGGCAGAGATGAGATT
The DNA here is from genome assembly GCF_021461395.2 of Schistocerca americana. Classification (NCBI taxonomy): domain Eukaryota; kingdom Metazoa; phylum Arthropoda; class Insecta; order Orthoptera; family Acrididae; genus Schistocerca; species Schistocerca americana. Next base: position 664,664,636 of record NC_060130.1, read on the forward strand.
TTATATTGATTTCACTTTCATCATTAATTAAACCCACTAATGAGAAATGGGTATTGTTCATGTGTGTTTGGAGTGTAGGCCTACATAAAATATTACTCTCTCTTCACAGATGAAGCAAATGAAAGGGAAGATAGCATAAATGGAGAGCAAGCTTAAGACATTTTTGCACCCAGATCAAATTAAGTACTTGGAAATATTTTCTGAATCAAATCCTTTTAAATGATCAAATGACACTAAGATTTGCTCTAAACGTGAAATGCACTGTTGGTACAAAGTGTTGTGAATTTGTAAGGAGCATCAATTATGCACTGCCATCAGCAAGACCACTGAGGAGGACTGAAGCCTGCAAGTTTGCACCTGATATTCTGCATATTATTGAGTGGTCAAGTGAGAAGTTCCAATCTGAAGATGTGCAACGAAAACTGTGTGTACAGTCATTGGATGAAATGTCCATGGGGTCTTTTGTTCAATACGACAAAGGTTTAAAAAGACATATGGAATTTGTGATTGAAGAGTTACGCAGTCAATCAGAGCTGCAGCTTGCCAGCCATGCTTTAGTTTTTGTGGTATGAGGTTTCACAGTGCAATGAAAGCAGGTTGTGGCACATTTTTTAACTGGGAACCCTAAAGACCCACATAAACTTTGGAACACCCTGTGGAAAGCAATCAAATATTTGTATAGTGAAGGTATAATAGTCAAGTGTTTTTAATGTGATACAGGTACTATCGATGTTGGCATGTGGAGAATTATTAATTCAATTCCGAACCAGGTGAAATGTAAAATTAAAAACTCGTGTCTGTCTACAGATAATTTGTATTTTTCTGCTGGTGTACCTCGCATTTTAAAGAACATTACAAATTGTTTGTTGTCACAAAACAAAAATACTTCGAGTCACAACACTGTTTCACTGAGAGATGTAGAAACTTTAGTCAGACTTTAGGGTTGGGGTGTACCTGTACTGGTTCCAAGTTTGTCAGCTATAGAGATTAATTTGAAATGACTGGAGTTCCACTGGTTAGGAACTACTTCAAATTTTGTAGTCCTGTCTTCCTCAGTTGCTTTTAATATTACGGTATATTGACAATTTTTACTTTTGGACCATCCAACATTGAAACTGTAAGTAGAATTTAAAATATTACTGCATCATAAAATAACCACCAATCAGAACTGTTTATAACCTTTACATACATTGCCTCAAAATGTAAACTAAATAGTAAAAATATGTAAATATTCCAGGCCACTGAAGATGCCTTGCAGAGAATAAAGGCGAAACACATATGGCACGAAAATTTTGTTTCATTCAGTTGTCGGTAGATGGTCCAAAAGTAAAAATTATAAATATACCATAAAAGACTAGACACTTGTTAAATCATAATGTGGCTTCAGCTTTACAAATGATGCATTAGCAGGACTTATTCCGAAATAGGTTCTAATAATTTCATTTATTAATAATTTTATTAAGTGGTATGAAATAACTGTAAGTAGAAATAAAGTAGAATTTATCTGTAGGAACAGTTTAGACAAGATGGTACACTTGAGAGAGACACTGAGTTGCAACAGCAAGAAGCTGTGGAAACCAATATATGCTGGACTTCAAATTTCTACTTGAACGGCTATGGAATTGTTTGAGGGTTTATATTCCAAGAGCTTAACTACCCGTTACCAGTAAGAACACTTGTTTTCAAAAGTCCATGAAACTAGTAATATTCATCTTACACCAGTAAAACTAAGACATGTAATCAGGATAGTAAGCATTGCACAGTATTTACATCTACCATAGTCATTGTCATATGAAGTGAATGATTTGAATAAATTAATTTACCTGATCTTCATTTCTTTTTCTGTGATAACCAATACCATCTACAACACAGCTCATATTTTTATAATTTAAACAGCACATAATTTGTTAGTAGTATTCAGGGTTGAGAAAAACCTGGATATTTTAAAAAGCACACAGTGGGTAATATTTTTGTATTATGATTTAACAGTTCAATTTAAATTTCTATGATTAATTTATTCAAAACACTAACCCATTCTTATGAATACTTTATTAGTGTGCCATTTCTTGTCCTGCCAGCACTGTATCCCTTGAGAGAATCTTCTCCACGTATGGCTAGTTTGCTCAAAATTAAGAAATAATTTAGGAGAGAAAAGACCAGTGAAACGGGCAAAAAGATCTATAAATTTCTGCATTCCTCCAACAAGGAGTAAACTGTATTTTACAGTCATTATGATTCTACATAAAGTTAGAGTTTTTTCTGGAAGTGTAAATGTTATTTAACTGTGTTTCTTATATTGCAAAAAAGCTTAACATTTTGTATGTTGATTAAATTTTTATAATAAAACATAGTTGGGTTTTTGGTGTCTAAACAGGTTTTTAAAAGACATGTTTTTTTTTAGTTTGGTTAAATTACAACAACTTTGGTAGCAGTTCTCCTTACGTTTGTGGGTGACACTTTTGGTCATAAATGTAGTTTTTCTGTAATTAATGTGGCAGTAATATCACAGCATAATATAGTACACTGAGACTCTGCTATTTTCAGATTTGAAACACAGCTTGCTGGAACATAAAGGAGACTGCTATCATGTCAGTATGTGTTTCCAGTATACTTGTTTTGGCTGAAACAGACAAAAAAGTTACTACTTATGTATGAACCAATGATTTTTGCAGTCTCTCTAACAGTTGTGTTGGGAAAACTCATGCCTGATGGAGGATTATGCAATGCTGGCCAAAGTCAATCCATCTACTTTTGATGGTCCATTTCTTGTCCCTGTGTTTTCTGCTACAACTTCCTGGCACAAGATACTTTGATCCTAGAGGTTAGCTACCTTTTCTCTGGGCTTCAACTGAAAGAACTGTATCCATGGTGATGTAAAAATATTTTCAAGAGATAAATGTATTTCCCATGTAAGTGTCAACTTCATAAGCTTTTAGACTGGCATGAGAAAAGATTTATGCCAGAACTGAACTATTCAAGGTTGGAAGTGCTGCTCAAGTAACTACTAATCTCCAGTCTTCTATGTTGTTTTGAACTGTGGATAATTTTGTGCATTGTTAGACAACATATTACTTTGCCACAACTAATGGATTTTTATCTGACCAACTGTTAAAATTACAAATCTCAAACAGCAACAATTACAGCAGTTATGACTGATGACCTTAGCAGTTAAGTCCCATAAGATTTCACATTTCATACAGCAGTTACATTAGTCATCTCCAGGAGATGTAAGCCTGATACCACATTGTTATTTGGGATTGTCTGTAAATAAACACTCTGGGTAAAACTGAATTCATAAAATCTATTTCAAATTTTATTAAATACATCATGATCATGAACCCCGCCATTTATCAAAAATACTGAGTTAACTGAAATGTTTCATCAAATGTCCCAGTACTGAAAGACCAGATAAGTTATAGCTTCTTGTGCTGTCACCAGTATTACACGACAAATTGCAGTTCCACTGCTATTCCTTAAAGGTGCAAACAAGTGTCGTTCTCTACTTGGAACTTTTGTAAAGTTATAATGTACAATTTTTCCCTTAAAAGTGCACACTGAAACAAATATTTTCATTATTACTGGAAATTTTTTTATTGTTCACTTTTCTATTCCTTATCGCTCCATCAGTTGAAATATTGATTTGGTTTGAAGCAGTGAAAGGTAAAATTACGACAAAGTATGCTATAGAGAATGTGGCCGCACTGATTCTTCTTGCAATTTGTGTGATGTTTGGGTAATGCTTCGTACAGTAAATTGTCTCTCACACTGAAAGGAAAAAGGCCTTTTCATTAACGAAATTCTGCTTGCCCCAAAGGTATCTGGGGAACAAAAAGCTGTATGTTTTGCTTAAAATAGTAGGTAACCCTTCCCTGCCTTTCAATCATTTAAGCACAAGTGTAAGGGGGTGATGTGGATGGAATAGCCTGTCTAGTGAGCTTTTCTGGCCAGTTTGTTTCACCTGCCGGCATATGAAATGGCACAAATTTGCAGGTGATGAGTTACTAGTGATTTTCACGTGATACATTACACAGTTTCTGTTTGAAATGTTTATTGTTCCATCAGGATACGGTAAAGATTAAAATGTCACGAAAACTAAGTTAAGCGCAAGATTTTTTAATATCCTCAACACTAATTGTTAGTAAATGACTCACATACCGAAATAACTTTCACTACATAAAGACAATACTAATAGTAAGACAATACTAGTAGTATGCACTACATATGTAACCATTCATCCAGATGCTTCACTAGCAGATGTGGCAGTGATGCATCAGGTTTTACTGCCAAGAATTTACATTGTGCAGGTATGAACATTTCTGAAGGTGTACCATATTACTCAAACTAAATGAACAATCTCTGTCTTATGCATCAACATTTTATTTTGGAACTTACAAAGACAATTTTCAACTCAGAAGGTATGCAAATTAACTTCACAACAATAAACATTTTCAAAAGCAAATGTTCTCTTCTCTAACAACAATTATACTGCGTTATCTGCTCTAGCCACAAATGGCAGCTCCACAAGGAACATTGGTGTCCAGAATACCCATTTTTCGTTTTCTGCCTCTTTCTTTAGGTTACTTCATATTGTGGTTTCATTGATTGCCAAGGTTATTGTTTGGTTGATTTTTGGATTAGTATTTGTTTTGGTTTATCTCCGTTATTAGGATAGTCATATATTTAGTTCATCCACACCCAAAGCCCCCTGATCGCTGCACTTGCCCCATTAGTTTCTTGTTATTTCTGTAATGAAATATTTTTTGTTGTATTTGTGTATGTTAACATGTGTAATGCGTGACATGGTCACCATATTGTACAAGCTTTAAATAGAGGTATCCACCATCTTGATGACGTCACAGGTAAAACGTGACGAGAGGTACCAGGTAGCATAATCTTCAGTATTCCCCGTTTGTGTTTTATAATATTAATCTTCCACATAAAAATTACAGCTCTCATGGATTCAGTCAACAAATCTTTGCTTTACATGCAATTTAACCTCCGTCATTTCATAGTTCCACACATTGTTAATGCCACATATTTGTAAAGGTAACAGTTTTTAAATGTTAATCGTTGTTGTTGTGGTCTTCAGTCCTGAGACTGGTTTGATGCAGCTCTCCATGCTACTCTATCCTGTGCAAGCGTCTTCATCTCCCAGTACCTACTGCAACCTACATCCTTCTGAATCTGCTTAGTGTATTCATCTCTTGGTCTCCTCCTACGATTTTTACCTTCCAATGCTAAATTTGTGATCCCTTGTGTGTCCTACCAACTGGTCCCTTCTTCTTGTCAAGTTGTGCCACAAACTTCTCTTCTCCCCAATTCTATTCAATACCTCCTCATTAGTTACGCGATCTGCCCATCTAATCTTCAGCATTCTTCTGTAGAATTTCAAAAGCATCTATTCTCTTCTTGTCTAAACTATTTATCGTCCATGTTTCACTTCCATGAAAGGCTACACTCCGCATAAATACTTTCAGAAGAGCTTACCCGCACTCCTATTTTTTTATTCATTATTAAACCTACTCCTGCATTACCCCTATTTGATTTTGTATTTATAACCCTGTATTCGCCTGACCAAAAGTCTTGTTCCTCCTGCCACCAAACTTCACTGATTCCCACTATATCTAACTTTAACCTACCCATTTCCCTTTTTAAATTTTCTAACCTACCTGCCCAATTAAGGAATCGGGCATTCCACGCTCCGATCCGTAGAACGCCAGTTTTCTTTCTCCTGGTAATGACGTCATCCTGAGTAGTCCCTACCCGGAGATCCGAATGGGGGACTATTTTACCTCCGGAATATTTTACCCAAGAGGATGCCATCATCATTTAACCATACAGTAAAGCTGCATGCCCTCGGGAAAAATTACGGCCGTAGTTTCCCCTTGCAGTACCAGCACAGCAAGGCCGTTTTGGTTAGTGTTACAAGGCCAGATCAGTCAATCATCCAGACTGTTGCCCCTGCAACTGCTGAAAAGGCTGCTGCCCCTCTTCAGGAACCACACGTTTGTCTGGCCTCTCAACAGATATCCCTCTGTTGTGGTTGCACCTACGGTACAGCTATCTGTATGGCTGAGGCACGCAAGCCTCCCCACCAACGGCAAGGTCCATGGTGGGAGGAAATGTTAATCATGAATAGCTTAAAATGTTAATCATGAATAGCTTAACTCTGATTAAAACCATTTGTTATTTGCTGTTTGTCACAGGGTATTACAGTGTTACCACATTGGAAGTCAAGGATCTTACAAGACCAAGCATGCTGTGAATAGAGGGATAAAGTTTTGGGCACTGTGACCAGCAGTAGTTAAATTGGCTGCCAGCAGAGCTTGATAACGAATTAGACAGGTACACAACACTATCCTGACACACTGAACTTAACTGATATCTTGTTACGAAGCACTGGCATTTGCAGGTGACATTCAGACTTTCTGATTGGTGGAATTAGGTTCTATGGGATTAAGTTTCAAATATCAAGTACTTTTAATCAAACTATATTCATTAATAAACAAAAATAATCAATTTTTGAAGATCTAATGTAACTGGACAGATAAGTCTATTCACAAAGCAGCAGCAGGGGAAAAACATACAGAAATCTGGGAGCTTTCTGAGCCAGTTGCCTTTTATTCTGGAAGAAGGGCTGAAGGGGAAGAAAGAGGGGTCCATCAAAGGACTGGTGAGGTTTAGGAAATGTGGAGAGTTTGAAGAAGACTCCCAGGTCAGGGAGATTTATTGCATGATGTGATGTTAAGTTTCCTCTGACCCGAGAGTCTGGACAGTTAACAAGAAGTGTATTCTGACAGACAATATCCAACTGTGTAATCAATAAAAAGCATAAAATGAAAGATGGTATAAAATGATATTTAGTAAAATTTGTTTTAATCATAATATTAAAGAAAAACATATGCAAATATGAGGGTTGGAACTTTAATAGTGGCAACTATTTATTTACAGCTTGTACGAAATTGAAACATGTTTCAAAGTTTTACTGACCTTCAAGTAGTCACCAGCAATGTATGTAACCAGTTGCCAGTGATTTGGAAGCCGTAGGATACTCTTAGCAGTGCCAGTTGTGTTGACAGTTCGAGCAGCGTAGTCTATTGCCCGACAAATTTGTAGCAGTTCTGAAGCAATGCTGTGAAGTGTTTCCTTCAGTTTAGAAATCGAGGGCTTATGTCAGGGGAGTGCAGCAGGTGGTATAGCACTTAAGCAGCCCCATCAGTCAAACAAATCAGTAACAGCTTTCACTGTACATGCATGAGCATTGTCCTGCAAAAGTGATGGTCAGGTCCTGCAGAAAGTGTTATCACTTCTGTCTCTATGCTGTTTATTTTTGGAATACAACCTATGACCAGCTTCGAGACACAAGTGATGACACTTTCTGCAGGACCTGACCATCATTTTGCAGGACAATGTTCACGCACGTACAGTGCAAGCTGTTACTGATTTGTTTGACTGATGGGGCTGCTAAGTGCTATACCACCTACTCCACTCCCCTGACTGAGTTCAACTCAATTTCTAAACTGAAAGAAACACTTCACGGCATTTGCTTCAGAACTACTACAAATTCGTCGGGCAATAGACCGTGCCGCTCAAACTGTCTACACAACTGGTACTGCTAAGAGTATCATATGACTTCCACATCGCTGGCAAAGGGTTATACACAATGCTTGTGACTACTTTGAAGGTCAGTGAAACATGTATCTATTTTGTAATAAATCACTAAATATAAAAGCAACACATTAACGGGCCTAATGGATGAATGGTTAAGGACAAGATCTGCATCACCAGAAAGTCATTATCAAATGTGTACTTCAAAAGGACTTGCAAAATAAACATTAAAAAGCTGTATGGTGTATTTGACAGCCAATACATTGCTGTGCCTGTGTGCATCACCTCTGCGTAGCAACTATATGATCTATTTGGGCTAGTAATCATATGCCACAAATAACCAAAACACAGCAAGTTCTACAAAAACTTTTGTTTTGCCACCTGTGAGAAACACATCTGTGCAGCTGCAGCCATACGCAACAGCAGAGCACTAACCTCTTTTTAAGACTTAATGTAATACTTATGAATTAACACATGGAAAATGAAAAATTGTAACTGGAAGAAGGAAGGTCAAAGTATAACACCATGTCAATGAGGTTGCAGGGACAGTGCCCAATCTCTGACCGGACACAGAGCAAGTCTGCAATCAGCCATAGCTTTTCCAAACTACTATCTCAACAGTCACATTAATGGATCTAGTTGTCTCAGAGAAACTCTAGACATGGCACATATTTAAACTTCACTCCACTTGAACGACAGTCCAGTATGCAAACCACTACACCACAAAATTGTCATTAATCAAATGTGACCCTACGTAAAGTTTTTCATTTCAGATATATAAATAAATCATATGACAACTTCAACCTGACACTGGTTTCTCCTCCATTACATATTCTAAATAAATATCAAATATTTTAATATTGAAATCAGTTCCTGCACAAATGACATTCTGAACAGGGTTAGAATGCTAGGATTATATGCCCTTTCCTACCCACCTGAGAAACAGCTCACTCCAGTTATAAGCTGACTATAGTTTAATGTGATGTTCAGATCCCAATGCTAAGTTTTTGCCCTCATCCCTCCGCACACAAACAATTTAAGCCTATTTTAAATGATAAGTGTCACCTTAACTGACAATAAAATTCAAATAATTAAACAGAGGTGACATCACAAACAACTAAACTTTTAGTCCCCCACTTAACAGTTCACTGGGGAAGAAAGAAAAAAAATTATAGCATATCTGAGCACATGTTCTAGTTCACAGGGAATAATATTAATAGCAATCGCAGACTTTTCTCATGCGACACAGAATTAGGAGTCCAAGAGGAATTTTTGAAACTAGTGGCTGCTGTGGCATCACAGTTTGGTGCATATTTTTTACAGTTTGGTTGTTAACTATGACTACATTACCAGTGAGCCACTGTTGGAATCTGTTAACCCAAACTGTAACAATCTGTAGAGGTAAGAAACAGAACAATAATATAGTCTCTGTTGTAAGTACAGCAGGTGCCATAATGCAGTTCATTTGTGGTGAACACCAGGGAAATGCAGCCAGTCTACAGAGGTGATTGTTTGCAAAACATTCATGCAACCCACCTTACAATATTGATGTGTGTGAGACCTGTATCACATGGGTTAGAACAGGCGATGTCAAATAGATACAAAGATGAGCAGCACAAATTGCCATACATCTGTTAACTATCCCATGAAAGCCTGCTTAGAAAGTTACCAGACTATTCCAAAGCTGAATTTCCAAGAAGATGGTTTGTACATGGCTGAATTACATTAATCAAATTTTGTTGTAGAAGCACGACTTAAAATTAAAATAATCAGTTTAATAATGTCAAGCACATAGCAATGTTTTCTGAGTGAAATGAACTTTCATTTGTAAACCGGCATTTACCACAACCTCATTCCTTGATCAGTACTTGACGCATGTAAAAAAGTTTTCTTGTATAACCATTGTCAAACACAATCATAACGAACAGAAAACTGACATCAGACGACTGAGGATGTGGTAAAGCTACAAAATACCAAAGGAAACAACAGTATAACACGAGTCACACGATATGGAACACGTAATCATAAATACTAAAACGATACAAATTCCAACACCCAAGCATTAACTCGGCGGGATTTCGGTGGATGCAAAGGGCAAACTACGACGAACACTTGGAAAGCACCTGAGTACTGCTGAAAACATTACCACTATACAAACAAGAATCAAAGCAAATGCACTGGCAAGTGAAGTATTACATTCCATGACAGAAATACAGAGGTTTTTCTGTTACACACGTAAGATTGGGCAAGCGACCAAAACAGGCTACGACAGAAAACTTCAATAGAGAGTCAGCATATCAAAATATGAAGATCCACTGTATCACAATTAGTGTGTGTGTACTTTTAACATCACATTATAGCCTTACCCATCAAAATTCTCATCTGCTTCTTCCCAAAGAGTCTTGTCAAAACACTTGATATTGTCAGTCCCATGATTGTAATGATATATTAAAATCGAACTCTTATTCCGTAAATACTGTTACACAGTACTTATTCTTTAACACTTGTGCAGCATTAAAGCCAAGAATTAACAAACACGTGCCACGTCAAGTTGAAACTACAAATCTGTTGTCGTTAACGTCATCGGCTTCAAAGAGCTTGCACTGTTTGAGAAAAATTTGTTGCCCAACCCACAAGGTGCTGGCCGTCTCAAAGACTATCAGTACAAGATATAGCGCAATAACTGAAACATTTCCAATGTGCAACTAAACTGGCGCTTCTTAAGTGGCGACAGAGAAACTACTTAGAGCCAAATTCCATTGTCGTTGCTCGAGTGATGCAATTTCTCGCCATTTCACTAAAAATTAATAGCTTTTAATTTTCTAATACCACGAGCCTTTACAGCTATTAAGTGGCGTCGCTGTAAATTCTTACGCTTTCAGAATGCTCTTCCATTTCTTATGTCAGTATTCCAAAATAATGTAATGCAAGAGAAATAATATCAGACGGGTAAGTATTTGATTTGCAATTACTGTAGACGTGAACAATCCTTAAAAGTGAGATAATATGTTGTATGAAACCATTTCAGCAATGATGACAAGACACTAACAAAGCATACTTTTACATAAGTATTCCTTTTTCTGTAAATCGTTTACAAACTTGCACACTACTATGAGCTTTGTCATCCCTCCTAAGCTAGGCTCACTCACGCAACAAAAGTGTCGCACAGCTAGTGACATACTGCAGTTGAATGAGTGACGCCACTTTTGTTATGCCACAGCTAAAGGTCTGGATTTCATTACAACTTCTCTGGATCGTAAGGTGTACCCGGCAGCAGATATAGATTCAGAGCACAATTCAGTGGTGATGAAGAGCAGGCTGAAGTTTAAGAGATTATTCAGGAAGAATCAACAGCTTGGGGAAAGAAATCTGATATGGAAGTACTAAGGAACGATGAGATCTGCTGGAAGTTCTCTAAGACTATAGATACAGCAATAAGTAATAGCCCAGTAAGCAGTACAGTTGAAGAGGAATGGACATATATAAAAAGAGCAATCACAGAAGCTGGAAAGAAAAACATAGGTACAAAGAAGGTAACTACAAAGAAGCCATGGGAAACAGAAGAAATACTTCGGTTAATCGACGAAAGAAAAAGGTACAAAAATGCTCAGCTATATTCAGGAATACAGAAATATAAGTCGCTGAGGTAAATAAATAGGAAGTGCACGGAAGCTAATATTAAATGGCTGCAGGAATAATGTGAAGAAATCGAAAAAGAAATGATTGTCGGAAGGACTGACTCAACATATTGGAAAGTAAAAACATCATTCGGTGAAATCAGAAGCATGGGTGATTACGTTAAGGGTGCAACGGGAATTCCACTGTTAAATGCGGAGGAGAGTGCGGATATGTGGAAAAGTTACATTGAAGACCTCTATCAGGGGGAAGATTTGTTTGATGTGATAGAAGAAGAAACAGGAGTCGATTTAGAAGAGATAGGGGATCGAGTATTAGAAACAGAATTTAAGAAACCTTTGGAGAACTTAAGATAAAATAAGGCAGAAGGGATAGACAACATTCCATCAGAATTTCTAAAATAGTTGGGGGAAGTAGCAACAAAACGACTATTCATGTTGGTGTATAGAATGTGTGAGTCTGGCGACATACCATCTGACTTTCGAAAAAATGTCATCCACCCAATTCCAAAGACCGCAGAAGTTGACTAGTGTGAGAATTATGGCACAATCAGCTTAAGAGCTCATGCTTCCAAGTTGCTGACAAGAATAACATACAGAAGAATGTAAAAGAAAATTGAGGAAGTGTTAGATGACGATTAGTTTGCCTTTAGGAAACGTAAAGGCACCAGAGAGGCAACTCTGACGTTGCTGTTTATAGTGGAAGCAAGAGTAAAGAAAAGCATGACATGTTCATAGGTTTTGTCAACCCCGAAAAAGCGTTTGACAATGTAAAATGGTGCAAGATGTTCGAAATTCTGAGAAAAATAGGGTAAGCTATAAGGAGAGACAGGTAATATACAATATGTAGAAGAGCCAAGAGAGAATAATAAGAGTGGACGGCCAAGAACTAAGTGCTTGGATTAGAAAGGGTGTAAGACAGGCATGTAGTCTTTCGCCCCTACTGTTTAATCTGTACATCGAAGAAGCAATGATGGCAATAAAAACAGGTTCAGGAGTGGGATTAAAATTCAAGAGGAAAGGATGTCAATGATGTGATTCGCTGGTGACATTGCTATCCTCAGTGAAAGTGAGGAAGAATTACCTCACCTGCTGAATGGAACGCACAATCTAATGAGTAGAGAATATGGATTGCTGGTAAATCGAAGAAATACGACAATAATGAGAAGTAACAGAAATGAGAACAGCGAGAAAATTAACATCAGGATTGATGATCACAAAGTAGATGAAGTTAAGGAATTCTGCTACCTGGGCAGCAAAATAACCAGCTATGGATGGGGCAAGGAGGACATCAAAAGCAGACTAGCAATGGCAAAAAGGGCATTCCTGGTCAAGAGAAATCTACTAATATCAAACATAGGCCTTAATCTGAGGAAGAAATTTCTGAGAATGTACGTTTGGAGCACAGCATTATATGGTAGTGAAACATGGACTGTGGGCAAACCGGAACAGAAGAGAATCGAAGCATTTGAGATGTGGTGCTGTAGAGGAGTGTTAATAATTATGTGGGCTGACAAGGTATGAGATGAGGAGGTTTTGCGCAGAATAGGAGAGAAAAGGAATATATGGAGAACACTGACAAGAAGAAGGGACAGGATGATACGACATCTATTAATACAACAGGGAATGACTTCCAGGGTACTTAGAGGAAGTTGTAGAGGGCAAAAAACTGCAGATTGGAATACATCCAGCAACTAATTGAGCACACAGGTTGCAAGTGCTACTCTTAGATGAAGAGGATGGCAGAGGAGAGGAATTCGCGATAGGTCACATCAAACCAGTTAGAAGAATGATGACTCAAAAAAAGACCAGGGTCTCTCAGCCATTCTCCTATTTGTTGTTCTGTACCCTCCACGATCAGATAACATTAGATCATGTGCTTCCTTTAGAATCTACTCCTTAAACTTCACTGGTATGTGTATGCATAGCCCTAGCTTCGTTTCCTTGCACAACAATTTGTCAAATGTGGTAAATTGCTATTGCATCATGTACTGATTACAGTCAGTACCAGCACCCTGTGCTGCCTGCCACTCTGCAAGACCATGACCTGGAACTTTCAACCCTACTACCTTCCTGCTTAATGCATCTGCACTTCTGTGCTTCTTCCCTGGCTTATGACGTACTTTGTAGTCGAATTCGTTAAGTCTCGGGGCCCATCTCGTCAGCCTGCTAGACGTGTTCTTCAGTTGCAACAATCACTTCAAAGCAGCGTGGTCGGTCAGTACTCGAAATATTTCTCTGTAAAGATAAAACCTAAAACACGTGGCACAATAAATGAGGCTCAGCGTCTCGCTCTCTGTTACTGACTAGTTCTTCTATGCTGCATTCAGCTGTCTCAATGTGTAAACTACAGGATGCTTTTCGCCGTTAATGTCCTGGCTTAAAACACATCGCAAAGCGTGATTAGATGTGTCACATGAAAGGATAAACTCCTTCTGAAAGTCTGGCAATACTAGAACTACGCTGGATGTCAAAACTGTTTAATTCTTCAAACACATCTGACACTCTTCTGTCCATATGAACTGAAACCTATCCTTAGCAACCGCTTGAGTGGTTATGTTATGTTAGGAAATCCTTTCACGAATTATCTGTTGTACTTTGAGATTCCAAAAAAGATTGCAAGTCTTTAATCGACATAGGCTCTGGGAACTCTCACACAGCTTGCACTCTCCTACTCCATCTCTACTAACTATGTAGAACTTTTCTAATGCAAAAGGCACTGCTCTGTGCTCAATGTCAGAGGTGCAGCCCTCAATCTCTTAAGCACTTCCTTCATACATTGTCACTGTTGCTCCACGCCTTTTGAGAATGCAATGATATCGTCTAAGTGAATTGTACACTGGCACGGTCTGAGACCTCTCAACGCACTATCCAGTAACCTCTGAAATGTTTGAGGTGGATTTTTCACTCCAAACAGCATTCTCTTGAACTGATAGTGCCCCCACGGTACCGAAAATGCTGTCTTCCGCCAGTCTTTGGGAACAATTTCCAATTGATGGTAACCACTCCTCAAATCCATAGTCAAAAAGTGCCAATAATGTCCCAAGTTACCAATGGTCGCAGTAGTGTTAGGGATGGGGTATGTATCCATTATGGTATGCTGTGCAGGTGACAGTAATTACAGTAGAACCATACCTATATTTTTTGTTAGAACTGTGATTTCTGCACACTATGGAATACTGTTCTCTTCTATTATTTCATCAGCTAACTGCTGATTAATAAAATCTTCCATAATCAGCTGCAAATACATAGGCATGCAATATGGTTTCTGATACACATGTGCTTTGTCCCCTGTTGGTTTTGGTGTTCGAGCCACGAGTGTTGTTGGCAAGGTACCCAATGGGAAAATCATATCCTCAACTTCAAACAGCATTTCTACCCTCCGCTTTCTCTCTATTCGTTTTGGATGTTCCACTTTCCTACATAATGCAGTCATAATGGCAGCTCTTGGTTGCTTGCAGTTCACACTCCTTCAGTACCACTCATCCAGAGTGTCCAAACTCACTTTTAACACAAAAAGTCAGTCAACAGATGTGATTCACTTCATCAGAGAATCTTCAGTGGTAACGGTGTAAGTATTATGAGTAGTAATATGTATTTTTTTTTATTATAGACTTAAAAAAGGTTTTCCTAAGACTAAGGGAAGTCCAGCAATGGCTTCATGCCATGGGGTGTATTGAAATTTTTCTGTGCTCCCTACTTGCTACATTGTATCTGTCTAAAGAAGTGGTAATATGCAGCTCAGAAACACAACTACTTTTACCACTTTTTGCTTAGAGACAATAGATCACACAACTTTAAATACTCAAGACACAGTAGTTAAGTAGCATCAAATAGCATCTTGTAGTGATATAAGAATTGCGAGACAGAAATGAATACAAATGCCAAGTAGAATCAACATCAGGACATAAGTTGTTAATGACAGTGGCGGACTATAATATAGAAAAATGGCAGAAACAAAAGAATGAGTCTCCAGTGGAAACTTTAAGTTTGATGCCACAACTGACAGAGATCATACCATAGCACTTTTTTTTTTTTAATGTTCAAATGTGTGTGAATTCCTAAGGGATCAAACTGCTGAGGTCATCAGTCCTTAGACGTACACGCTCCTTACTCTAACTTGTGCTAAGAACAACACACACACCCATACCTGAGGGAGGACTCGAACCTCAGGCGGGAGGGCCGCGCAATGCGTGACATGGCGCCTCTAACCGCGCGGCCACTCCGCATGGCCAATTTTTTAAAAACTACGCGTTTGCTCTAACACACTTTATTCAGCAAAAAAATAAATTGAAAGGATTAGGCAATCCAAAATCACGTAAAATTCTACAGAACTAGTATGATATGCCTTCAAGTGGATGTGAGAATATGGGAGGGTAATCCCAAAAATAAGGTCTCCTATGTTTTTATATGCACATAGACCTGTTTATTTCTACAATGATTTACATCAGTTTACGGCTTGAACATTTAGCTATTTTTCGACATAATCACCGTTTCTGTCGATGTATTTTTGTAGATGCTGCGGCAGTTTTTGTATGCCCATGTCACACCAGCTCGCCGCCATGCTGTTCAGAAAGTTATGAATCTCTTCTTTCATCTCGCCGTCGGAGCTGAATCGCTTTCTAGCCAAATGTTCCTTTAACCTAAGGAACAGGTGATAGTCACTGGGCGCCAAGTCAGGACCATAGGGTGCGTGATTATGTTCCACTGAAACTGTTGCAGGAGTGCAACGGTTTGCCGAGCGATGTGTGGGCGAGCGTTGTCATGGAGAATGTGTACACCCTTGCTCAACACTCCTCCGGTTCTGAATTGCCCGTTTGAGTTTTTTCAGAGTCTCACAGTACCTGTCAGCGTTAATTGTGGTCCCAGTGGGCATAAAGTCGACCAACAATACCCCTTTCCAGTCTCAAAAAACGGTTGTCATGACATTACCAGCAGACTGTGTTTGTTTGAATTTCCGTGGCTTTGGCGAAGGAGGATGCCGCCATTGGCGTGATTGTTGCTTTGTCTCAGGTGTAAAGTGGTATGCCCAGGTTTCGTCACCTAAGACAACTGAGTCCAGAAAGTTGTCCTGTTCGGCAGCAAGGCGGTGAAGAAATGTGCGGAAAGCATCAACTTGTTGTCGCATGTGGTCCTCAGTCAGCATGCGTGGCACCCATCTTGCGCACACTTTTCGGTAGTTCAATGTTTCCGTTAAAATTCTGTGAGCGGTGCTTCGGGAAACCTCAGGAACGAACGTGCAGAGATCATCCAGGGTGATCCGCCGATCTCCACGCATGCTTTGCTCAACCTTCAACACTGTCTCCTCAGAAATTGACGTTCTCCCGCTCCTGTGTTCGTCGTGAATTTCGGTCCGACCAACTGCAAACTCTCTACACCACTTACGAACATTTTTGACATCCATGCACGACTCACCATACACTTCTGTCAATTGGCGATGGATTTCAATCGGCGCAGTGCCCTTTGCGTTCAAAAACCGAATAACGCGCGCAATTCGCACTTGGCGGTAACATCGAACGATAGCTCCATTCCCAACGGCTGCCAAGCCAAGACTGAGCGCCTCAGCGTGGCGTGCGCATGTTTACACACAGCGCGTGAAGCACTCTTCACAACAGTGTGACCAACTGCCACACAAACAGAGTTCTAGGAGATCTTACTTTTAAGATTACCCTCGTATAATGAACAGCTATTTAGAGAAAATATTGAAAATAATAAGAGTATGGAAAACAGATACTGTCATTAGTAGTCTATGTATGGTCATCCCAAAACTGTCATTTTTAATCTGGACGTCACTGGAACAGCAGCAACAGCATCAGGAAATTTAGAGGATATCGTAGATTTCCTGCATGGAATAACAACCTGCAGTTGCGGCCTAGTTTTTTTCCAAATGTTCGGCACCCAGCGCTATTTTCGGCAACATACGGCGCTATTTAGGGTTCCGTGTCTAATTTTTATGAAGACACACATTTCATTAATATTTCATTGATTTCCCTGCACTTTTTAAGAAAATATGTGTAAATATTTGTTTCATTACTGTTCTCCCCCATATTAGGAAGACGATGTAAATATTGGTTTCGTGACTAATTTTACCGATTTTTAAGACAACACACATACTTATGAGTTTCGCTGCCGTTTTATACATTTTCAGGGAACACACATAAAAAATGTGGCTTTAAATATTTAAATTTTTTTCTAGCACTCTACAAATGGCTACATTTTGTCAGAAAGAATCACGTAAAAATATCTATCAAACAATCATTCCTTCATGGTAATCTAACAAACTACATTGATGTTCAGCGATAAACAATTTTTATTTGACAACAAAATGTGCACGAGGCCTGAGTTATGCTTGATATGAACTTCTCCTCACCAATTTTTGTGTATTACACAACTTTCAGATCCTCTAATGCTATATGATTATACTGGATTTTGTAAAAACGAAAAACAAGGTGGAATGTTTCTACAGAGAAAGGTATGTACTTCGCTAATATGCTCCATATTTAAGCCGCTACCATCAGGATAAAAATAGTCGATCTGCGTACTGTACTAAAAAATATTAACTTTTAGTACTTCATTCAATGTCTCCAATTGCACCGCATTGCATGCTCCAAAGTGCTTGTCTCGATGTCACGGAGGCTGTGGAAAGAGGGCTATCATTATTTCTTTATCTAAAACTGGAAAAAAAAAATGTGACGGGTCCTCTCCCCAATCTGCACGCTGCCGAAGGCGGCTTGCCCTCGCATGTGGATAAACAAAACATTCCGATTCCAGAGCTTGAGCTCTCTTAGCCGGCGACTGTGCCTCCCCACTCCACCCCTCCCTCATCCCATCCCCCACCCAGCGCACAGACGGCAGCCAGCTTCTATGAGCGATGAGCGTATCTCGATCAAAAAACCGGTAATGCACCTCCTTCCCACTAGCCCTGCATATTCGAACAGACCGCATACGCGAATTTGCACCCCTCCTAGTCACTTCTATTGCGATCTGCCTTTCCGTTGGCGCTTACTGCACTCGTTATTTTAACTATTTCTGTTTGATTAATGATGTATTCCCTCGTCACCTGTACTTCCCTACGCTCATCTCTACTGTACAATCTCACTTTCACGTGCATTGTTTCTTTACTGATTAGTTGGTCATCATTTTTAAAGCCACACGTTTCTTGCTCAAGATTTTCACAAAGTGCTCAGATGTTTGCGGAAAATTCTTCACTTCGCGACCACATACAGTAATGATATACTGACATGTCTTCCATAGAAGTGTCACTATCCAGTGATAATTGTGTCTGTTTTTATTCGCTTCCAGCAGTGCACTGTCTTCATATCTTAGTTTCTGTTCACCATTATGAACATTTCCGCCTGTCCTTTATATGTCATATATTTCACCATGATTACGCAACCCTGATATAGCAGATAATTGACCACAAGTACTGACCGAGCGGGGTGGCGCAGTGGTTAGACACTGGACTCGCATTCGGGAGGACGACGGTTCAATCCCGCGTCCGGCCATCCTGATTTAGGTTTTCCGTGATTTCCCTAAATCACTCCAGGCAAATGCCGGGATGGTTCCTCTGAAAGGGCACGGCCGACTTCCTTCCCAATCCTTCCCTAATCCGATGAGACCGATGACCACGCTGTCTGGTCTCCTTCCCCAAACCAACCAACCAACCAACCACAAGTACTCCTTATCCAACGCTAACGCTGTAGCAAAGGATACCTAGGATCATGAACAAAACCAAAAATATATGAAGCGAAGAATATTTTCTAGAAATTATGGGATCTAACACTGGTCTCAACACTACATATGTGTGGTAAAAGTCGTTGCTCAAGCTACCAGCCAACAGTTCTCCCATTACTAGACATACATAAATCATTAACCTAACATATAGCCTACTGATCTACAGCAATAAACAACAAGTTCGTTTCTAAAAAGTCTTCGTCATACGTAGCCATTCTGATTCTTGACAATCACAGGTGGAATACGCACAATGTTTACAAGTGTCACAGAATTAGGGTAGAGACTGGTTACAAGGTGCGCTATAACTTACATCATCTTTATTTTGAATGTGTATCCTGAAAGCTGTAGTTTTTAATGAATCGTCAGCAACGATCAGTGAAATTGGATTTTCTGATCACTGTTATAAAGTTGTTCATAAGTGTTGGGGCTAGGCTGGTTCCACCCCGAAGTACCGTTATCCAAGATGGCGGTGATGACGTCAATCAAGATGGAGGGTTTTGGCGGGAAGTTTGAATTTTGGTGGGAAAGAGCCACGCCCCCCTCGCCCAGAAAAAATGGCGTGAAGTTCAAATTTCAACATGATTATGCGTCAAACCCCAGTTATCTCTACTAAGCAAAGAAAATGGCGGGAAAAAAGGACTTATCTTTATTCTTTAACAAATTTTAACCAGGTCTGGACTCCAACTGGCTTAGTTCATATCGGTGCCACCAGAGGGCACTCTCCTGCCTTCAGGTGATGACGCAAGTACCGTAATTCGAGATGGCTGCACCCGATGTATCCATCACGAGCTCAAGAGCCCAACTGGCTTAGTTCATATCGTGGCCACCTCAGGATGCTACCGTGACGTCGGTTGTTGACACAATATTATGTGCTCTCTCTCGCGCCGCACCACCGGCCCGTGGGCATCCAACCGCTTATGTCAAACACCCTCGGCCGCCACCTCCATACACACGCCATACACAGTCTTCTGTAAATATGCTAACTAAACTAACACCCACATCACGCATCTAACCTATCAATTACCTAAGTACTTACTTCCATTTCAATTTTAATCATATTCAATAAGTCAATTTAAAATTTCAATATTCAATTATCAAGTGAGAAGTTCGACATTTTCCCGCTTTCAGCCCGGTGTTCATTTATGACGTATCACCCCCCCCCCCCCACCCCACCCCTAGAATGCTGCACTCCTTTTGGCTGCTGCATTAGTCACATGATTCGGCTTCATTGAAACTAGGAGTTGGGATCAATTTTCACCAATGCCACACCCACCTGGACTTGGAATCAAATAGTTAAACTCTCCACCACAATCCTCATCCCAGCACCACACCCCCTTACTGACCCATGTTGATGGTCTAGCGTGTACTAACCTGCACTAATGTGCACTAACCTGTACTAACGTGTACTAAAGTGCACAGCACATGACTCCATCCAAGATGGTGGGACAAAATGACGGGAAAACAGGTCTGAACACAAGTCTTTATTTTGCAGATCGTGTCTCCACCACGAGGCTTACTGTCCAACTGACACAGTACACATTACTGCCATCAGATCGTACTGTCATCCCTTCTATGACCTAATCCCAGATTGTGGTCTGTAGGGGCGAGAATTATGCTAAAATTACCCAGAATGCTCTACATTGCTGGGGAGAGTAAGGAAGGAGTCCACTCTTTCGAACATTTTATTTAGAGATCTAATATATTTATGACACTGAGGTAAAACACTCTCCATCTTATCCTTGTGCTCACAATACACACTCTACAGACACACAAACAAATCCTAATTTACGCAAATAATTTAATTCCAGACATTCACACCCCTCCTAAATAATTCAGCACAGGTATGTCTAGACATGCTCAGCAGCGGCATCTCATTCATACTTCATTTCTGAGAAATTCCTATCCAAATACGTGTTCACCTAAACACAAGTGCCGGCCGAAGTGGCCGTGCGGTTAAAGGCAGTCTGGAAGCGCGAGACCGCTACGGTCGCAGGTTCGAATCCTGCCTCGGGCATGGATGTTTGTGATGTCCTTAGGTTAGTTAGGTTTAACTAGTTCTAAGTTCTAGGGGACTAATGACCTCAGCAGTTGAGTCCCATAGTGCTCAGAGCCATTTGAACCTAAACACAAGTGCTGCCGTGATCGGGCGGGAGCGCAGCCGCGAGCTGCCCCCGAATGCAGGCGAAAGTTGGGTCTATACAGTGTCCCTTATACCCACGTCACAAAACTGTAAGGCGCAGCCCCATTGTCGAGACACCTCAGGCCAGCACTGTCTCTACCACGGATGCCAGAATAGAGCAACATGCTACCACCTGACAGAACAAACATGACGTATTCAGCTGTGTTTGCCCGCCACAGCATGGCTCACGCCGCGTCTCCCGGCTATACGTCCGAGTCGCGGCTCGCCGTGTAACAACGTTCCCAATCTTATTCAACGCTAGCTCTCTGTATGTCCGAGCTTGTATGCACGGAAATTCCTACTCTAACAGTATCTCCTTACGAAAATAACATCTAATGCACTCACCCCATCGGTCCTACCGTCTTTGCCCTCCAGATTCCAACATACGCAAACGTTCCCTCCACCATGTACAGACCCCTATATCCCAGCATAAAGGATGGAGCATTCTTATTTGCTCTTATCGAATTTACACGCCCAATTGCTTATGCAGCCAGTATCGAAGCACGATCCACCTATTCTTTCTGGTGCTTTCAGCCATTATATTACACACTGAGCGAGGTGGCGCAGTGGTTAGCACACTGGACTCGCATTCGGGAGGACGACGGTTCAATCCCGTCTCCGGCCATCCTGATTTAGGTTTTCCGTGATTTCCCTAAATCGTTTGAGGCAAGTGCCGGGATGGTTCCTTTGAAAGGGCACTGCCGATTTCCTTTCCAATCCCTCCCTAACCCGAGCTTGCGCTCCGTCTCTAATGACCTCGTTGTCGCCGGGACGTTAAACACTAACCACCACCACCATTATATTACACAGAACGCTAAATTGCATTCATGGTTAAACCCGCAAAATTCTCTCCCCATTATCAAATACATACCAAACACACACGAATATTGCAAATGGTTCAAATGGCTCTGAGCACTATGGGACTTAACTTCTAAGGTCATCAGTCCCCTAGAACTTAGAACTACTTAAACCTAACTAACCTAAGGACATCACACACATCCATGCCCGAGGCAGGATTCGAACCTGCGACCGTAGCGCCGCGCGGTTCCAGACTGTAGCGCCTTTAACCGCTTGGCCACCACGGCCGGCACGAATATTGCAAGCCCGGAACATATTTACCACTCTAACTACAATTAAATATTACTATTCCTGCTACAGTCTGACACCAATCAATGTACACGTAACATCTCCTCTTGACGACTGTACTTCAGTATTTATAGCTTAGTAGAGATAGCCGGTGTGTGACATATTATCATGTTGGAATTTGAACTAAGCGCCATTTTTTCTGGGTGAGGGGGGCATGGCACATTCCAGCCAAAAACCGCCATCTTGATTGGCGTCATCGCCGCCATCTTGCATAAAGGTACTTTGGGGTGGAACCAGCCTAGCCCCAATAATTCCGCATTTCTGTGCCACGTACCTGCACGTGCTTATATGTAAACGTTATTTGTCCTACATTATCGAAATCATGTTGCAGCAGATATTAATTTCCTTTCCTATTCTTCTGTATATTAATCTTGTCAGCTGTTTGGATGCATGAGCTGTTAAGCTGATTCTGCGATGATATTTTTCCGAAAGTCTGATGGTACGCCGCCAGTTTAATTGATTTTAGACACCAGCCTGAACAGTGGTTTGGTCCTACCTAATGATTTTAGAAATTCTGATGGGCTGTAATCCATCCCTTCTGCTTTATACGGATCCCAAGTCTTCCAGAGGCCTCTGATATTCTGACTCTAATACTTAAGCCCCTATGTGTTCCTTATCGACTCCAGTATCTTCATCTGTCATGTCATCAGACAAGTTTACCCCCTCAATAGTCTTTCAATGTACTCTTTCAACCTATTCGTTCTCTCCTCTGGGTTTAACAGCAGGATTCACTGCAGTCTTAATGTTACCACCTTTCTTTTAATTTCATCGAAGGTTGTTTTGACTTTTCTGTAAGCTGAGTCAGTCCTTGTGACGATCATCTCTTTTTTAAAGATTTCTTTAGATTTCTTTAGATTTTTCCTGCAGTCATTTCGCCTTGGCTGTCCTGCGCTTGCTATTTATTTCATTCCTGAGGTATTTATATACCCTCATTCCTATCAAATGGTTCAAATGGCTCTGAGCAGTATGGGACTCAACTGCTGTGGTCATCAGTCCCCTAGAACTTAGAACTACTTAAACCGAACTAACCTAAGGACATCACACACATCCATGCCCGAGGCAGGATTCGAACCTGCGACCGTAGCAGCAGCGCGGCTCTGGACTGGAGCGCCTAGAACCGCGTGGCCACCGCGGCCGGCTCATTCCTATCTTTCCGTGAATATTTTTGTACTTCCTCGGTCAGTTCCTTGATCAGTATCTCAATGTAGTCACTTCGCAAGATGTATATGGAATGGAGTAATATACACTGAAGGGCTAAAGAAACTAGTATAGTCATGCGTATTCCAATACAGAGAGATGTAAACAGGCAGGATACGGCGCTGTGGTCAGCAACGCCTGCATAAGTCAACAAGTGTCTGGCGCTGTTGTTAGGTGGGTTACTGCTCCTATAATGGCAGGTTATCACGATTTAAGTGAGTTTGAACGTAGTGCTATAGTTGGTGCACGAGCGATGAGACACAGTATTTCCGCGGTAGCGATGAAGTGGGGATTTTCCCGTAGGACTATTTCTTGAGTGCACCATAAATTTCAGGAATTCGGTTAAACATCAGATCTCCGACATCGCTGCGGCCAGAAAAAGATCCTGCAAATGCGGGACCAACTACAAATAAAGAAAATCGTTCAACGTGACAGAAGTGTAACCCTTCCGCAAATTGCCGCAGATTCCAATGCTGGGCCATCAGCAAATGGCAGGATATGAACCATTCAACGAAACATCGATATCGGCTTTCGGAGCCGAAGGCCCACTCGTGAACCCTTGGTGACTGCACTACACAAAGCTTTACGCCTCCCCTGGGCCTGTCAACACCGACATTGGACTGTTGATGACTGGAAACATATTGCCTGGTTTCAAGTTTTATTGAGCGAATGAACGTGTATGCGTTTGGAGACAACCTCACGAATCCATGGACCCTGCGTCAGCAGGGGGCTGTTCAAGCTGGTGGAGGCTGTGTAATGGTGTGGAGCGTGTGCAGTTGGAGTGATATGGGTCCTCTGATACGTACAGATACGACTTTCACAGGTGACATGTACGAAAGCATCCTATCTGATCCCTTCATCCATTCATGTCCATCATGCATTCCGACGGACTTGGGCAATTCCAGCAGGACAATGAGATACGTCACACGTCCATAATTGCTACAGAGTGGCTCCAGGAACACTCTTCTGAGTTTAAACACTTCCGCTGGCCACCACACTCCCCAGACATGAACATTATTGAGCATATCGGGGATGCCTTGTAACGCGCCGTTCAGAAGAGATCTCCACCTCCTTGTACTCTTACGGGTTTATGGACAGACCTGCAGGATTCATGGTGTCAACTGTCTCCAGCACTACTTCAGACATTAGTCGCCGGCCGGAGTGGCCGAGCGGTTAAAGGCGCTACAGTCTGGAACCGCACGACCGCTACGGTCGCAGGTTCGAATCCTGCCTCGGGCATGGATGTGTGTGATGTCCTTAGGTTAGTTAGGTTCAAGTAGTTCTAAGTTCTAGGGTACTTATGACCACAGCAGTTGAGTCCCATAGTGCTCAGAGCCATTTGAACCAGACATTAGTCGAGTCTAAGCCACGTCGTGTTGCGGCACTTCTGCGTGCTCGCGGAGGCCCTACACGATATTAGGCAGGTATACCAGTTTCTTTGGCTCTTCAGTGTATTTACTCACAGCAATTAGAAAAGCAGTAAAGAGATAACTTGTCATCCTCCTTTTTATGAAAGTATCACTTACACCCCACATTCTCGCCAGTCACGAATCTTTTAGTCTTCTATAAATGGCATTTGCATCTATCTGATTTTGACGAATAAGGCTGGCTCTGGGCGTCGTCAGCCAAGTCACGGAGCTCTGCAAATGTTCTCGTTGCGACACGTTGCGACAGCACCGTTCCGTTAGTTAGAAGGCTGACTACACCTCTACCCGTCACTGGCGATGCAGATAGCCATCACAACTAGAAAAAATAGCATACTAAGGTACAGGAAGAAACTCACAACCATGCAGATGCGATCGTATTACAGACGAGACAACTGCACATCTCATATTTTGCTGACATCATCATCAGGACTTCCTAATCTCCAAGATCATTCCAGGAGTGTTGACATCCTGCCAAGTGCCGAGGTCAAGGAGGGAGGGCCTAGCTACCACCCTGCACCTCTGCAAATTTTGCATGAAGAACCCTCCCCTCCATCTGTAGCACTCCCTGGTCTGCATTCGTTATAGCGAGTCTCGACTATAGATCGCGTGCATGTCATATTTCTCTGAGATCAGAACCCTCACTGTCTACACTTCAGTAACTTGCATGCTGAAGTTAAGCATTTCGTAAGCATTTAACATATACGACTGGATGCGTGGTAAATGTTTTGCTAGTTTCAGCCTGTCCTGAGTAACACGCCGCTGATTGTGAGCTGCCTAATCCCCAACTTGTTAAGACTTGTCGAGACGGTGAAATATGAAAATACTTTAATGGGAAAGGCAGCACCGCCGGAATCACACTGCTTGTGGGTACCAGCCCTGCATTTGATATGTTTCTCTTGTTTTAATGTAACACTCCTGTGTCGTATTTGTCGGAGTCAGCGTAGTTTATGAATGATGCATACAGACAAGGCATAGTTAATAATAACACTGCTTGGAGGGGTGGTTTACCTGTGCACGAGTAGACAAATTGCAGAGCGTCGTGAAACACCAGACTTCAGCAGCCGGCCGGAGTGACGTAGCGGTTCTAGGCGCTACAGTTTGGAACCGCGTGACCGCTATTGTCGCAGGTAAGAATCCTGCCTCGGGCATGGATGTGTGTGATGTCCTTAGGTTAGTTAGGTTTAAGTAGTTCTAAGTTCTAGGGGACTGATGACCTCAGAAGTTAAGTCCCATAGTGCTCAGAGCCATTTGAACCATTTTTTTCAGACTTCATCAGTTCTGTAAGGGATCTGCTAGCCGACACATGGTAGGACGCTGTAAAACATCGTTTATTAGCGTTTAAAACACTTATATGTTCTAACACAGAGGTAAACACGTACCTATCAATAACTTCGTTCACTCTTATGCTTGTGAGTTACATCAATAAATACCCTGTATAGTTTGTGGACTACAACTGGAAGTCATCCACGTTAGTCACCTCCAAGTGAACATTACACTCCACCAAGGAAAGTAAGCTGATTACGCGTGAAGTTACCTTAGAATGCACTTACTACAATGTAAACTGTCAAACTGCAATTTTGGAAATGGATTCAGCTATCACTGTCCAAAGAGCTTTACTATAGTGCTTCTCTGTCAAACACCTATGTAGCGCGCCGGGCACGACCAACACCGACTCAAAGGAAGGCCTTGGCGCTTGATCGCGACGTCACGTTAGCTAGGCACGGCGAACGCTAGGTCTGTTGCAGGCATACTCACAATCGTGGTGTCTCCCTCTCTGACACAGGAAAATGTGAGACTATTGGCGGTAGTTGACCAACACACATTGTTCTGAGAGATTTCTGCAATCAATTAATTGTGCAATTGATTACATTTCTTAACAAATAGTGTACTCCTGAACTTAAATTTCTTCTAGGCGCGCAGTCCGGAACCGCGCGACTGCTACGGTCGCAGGTTCGAATCCTGCCTCGGGCATGGATGTGTGTGATGTCCTTAGGTTAGTTAGGTTTAAGTAGTTCTAAGTTCTAGGGGACTGATGACCACAGCTGTTAAGTCCCACAGTGCTCAGAGCCATTTGAACCATTTTTGAACTTAAATTTCCACCTGTTTTAAGGATTGACACACAAAAACAACTTCATGCTCCAGCAGCAACAGAATTCGTGCTTCTTTACCTTATTTGTAAATCTGAGGAAGTTACGTTTGTACTGCGTTGCTTTTACAAGAAACTGTGAACATATTGGTGCTCTTCATTAGGTATCTTGGTTGACTATGAAATATCCTGCAATTGTGCACGTTGGGGGAGGGGGGTGGGGGGTGTGACAGAAGAAGAGGCGAAAGAGAGATACTTGTTTTATCAAATAAAATTTTTTTATCTTACAAAGTTTCTCCTTGCAGTTGCAAGAGGGGAATATTTATCTTTTCTAATGCGCATGTTTAAAAAAGTTTAAGCTCAGCAGTATTTTCGATGTATGAAGCTATTTTGTTTCCTGTTTAGAATTCCTTTCGTTGAAGACGACTGTAATCTAATGGCTGGCCACAGTTGGACATTTACATGTAAATTAGTTCACATTTCCAGTGACGATGTCAAACGAAAATAAATAAATAAATAAATTAATTAATTAAAGAAACGAGTTAATTGTAAGAGGGTTGGGGTAAGTTTCGATAACAAAATGGATCAAGTAAATATAGTTACTTGAATGTAAAATTTCCGAAGCTTGCCATGGGGCAAAGCATTTTCTCATATTGATCTACGTTTGTTTCGACAGGATTCAGTGATACAGAACTATGATCTTCATTTGTAGCTTTACGATAGTAAGAAAGTCTTTCATCTAAATACCAAACATTTTGTTCAAAAATAAGAGATTTATAGTGATAAGCACGCCCAGGCATTTCTGCCTACAACAGACCTGGCGTTCACCGTGCCTAGCTGACGTGACGTCACGAACAAGCGCCGAGGCCTTCCTTTGAGTCGGTGTTGGCACGACACGACACGCTGTTCAAAATTACTTAAGGATTGACTGTTAGGCAGGAACACGTGGAACTGTCAACTATACACTTTATTATGTAGAAGATGCATCAATGTGTTCTGGAAGAGCTGCACTATAGTTTCATTTTAGTTTTTTGTGTGACAGCAAATTATATACGAACAGTTTGCGAAAATGCATTTTTTTCTGGCGAAGTTACCGAATTTTCGACATGCGGGAAACTTTTGTGTTATTGGAGTTCGGTGAATACATTAGGGGAATATAATCTCATGAAGACATCAAATTTTCATCTCTGCAAACTGGAACTTTGTCCGGGTTTTTTTAACACGAGATAAATTCAGTTAAATATGACGCACAAAAGTCCACACGCGCGTCAAGAATTAATGGGCCACCTGTATGATTCCGTTACGAGAAAGGGATAGCTAGATTATAATTAACCTAGTACTAACTTTTCTGACCCACCTGCTTATTTGTAGCCGAGCGGTTCTGGGAGCTTCAGTCTGGAACCGCGCGACCGCTACGGCGCAGGTTCGAATCCTGCCTCGGGCATGGATGTGTGTGATGTCCGTAGGTTAGTTAGGTTTAGGTAGTTCTAAGTTCTAGGGGACTGATGACCTCAGATGTTAAGTCCCATAGCGCTCAGAGCCATTTGAACTTTTTTTTTTTTTTTTTTTTTTTTTGCTTATTTGTAACACAAAAAAAAATTTGCGTTTGTTTATCGCGGTGAAAAAACGTATCGTAGATAGTCGAGAAAGTACATGGGAGATTAGTAAGGCTGTTACCATCCGCAAACAAACCCCATACTGTACGCTAAACGAGAGCTTATGTACGTAATACGAGGCTTATTCCGAATAACGTCCGATCGGTAGCGAAATGGAAACCACAGTGAAAATCGGATAAAGCTTTGCTTAGGTGTGTTGAACAGTGTCTCTAGTATGTCCGTTGATCGCGTCACGACTGTCTTTTCAGTTCTGAGCGCACAGTGAGTACGTAAAGATGCCTAGAAAACTGTCTCCCGCCAAGTATGAGTGCCGGTGAGAGATTTCGCTTTATTTGATGCAGCCCACACAACATAACTGTCATGCATTGCCTTCTCGCCCGCAGTCTGCAGGGGCAATGAGGACGTCCTTGCAGCGTTTTCGATGAGAAGTATTTGACCGCCCTCCATACAGCCCGGACTTTGCTCCCTCTGATTTTCATCTCTGCTGACATGAACCGCTGGCTATGAAGTCAACATTTTGTCACAGACAACGAACTGCACATCAGCGTAGAGACTGAAGAACGTTAATTTAAGATACTTCTCCTCGAAGCTATTAGTACAACACATTCTGTGACAATACTCTGTGGTTTCAATATTATGTTGAGACTTTTATTGTTCAACCGATGTACAGATGTTCGACAAAAACACGTAGCAAACACAACGAGAAAGTCGAATCTTTGAATATAAATACAGGTTGTGCTGTTGTATTTGACCACGAACCACGAACGATCCTTGTGAAATGTCCATGTGTTAGTGGCGG
The DNA here is from genome assembly GCF_021461395.2 of Schistocerca americana. Taxonomy (NCBI): domain Eukaryota; kingdom Metazoa; phylum Arthropoda; class Insecta; order Orthoptera; family Acrididae; genus Schistocerca; species Schistocerca americana. Next base: position 664,694,063 of record NC_060130.1, read on the forward strand.
TCATTACAGAGCATTTGTCAGAGCACAGTGCAATTGAACGTGGTCAAATTATTGGCGCTCGTACGGTCGGTGAGCTTCGTAACCAAAGTAGCCGAAATGTTTAGTGCTTCAAGAGCCACCATGTCGAAGATTTATCCCGTACACAGGGAAAAGTGAGAAAAAAAACATCATCTGCTAAGCCATAACGCGGACGAACGTGTGTTTAGTAATCGTGATAGAAGATCATTGAAGAGGATTTTGACGAAGAACAGGACGACAGATGCGAAAGTCACTGCAGAACTGAATCTCGAACTGTCAGCACCAACATCACGAAGGGAGCTCCAGAAGCAAGGAATTGCATGGCGAGTTGGAATTATACATCTACTTGTGATGAAAATCTTCACGACGGGAAAACATGGCGCTGAAGCCATGAAACTTGAATTATGGCGCAATCGGTCGTATGAGTCATATTTGATGCTGTTTCCAACTAAGAACGATCTGTTTAAACGTCTGGGAGTGCACTGTAATATTAAACTATTAACCCAAACAATACGAGACAGCCTCCTATGTGAGAAGCAAAGCTTAACCAAGAAGGGAAAAAAAAGGTTGTAGATATTGCAATGAGCGTGTGGTGTCATGACATTACCGGTTTGAACAGAGAGAGACGATGATTTCGACATCATAACGCACTGAAACACGGATGAATTAATGCGAATACAACTGTGATTCCGGTGAGGAATGGCTGATAATTGTCGATATATTCCTAATAGATTAGTGTATCGTCCGCAGCTCGTGGTCGTGCGGTAGCGTTCTCGCTTCCCACGCCCGGGTTCGATTGCCGGCGGGGTCAGGGATTTTCTCTGCCTCGTGATGACTGGGTGTTGTGTGATGTCCTTAGGTTAGTTAGGTTTAAGTAGTTCTAAGTTCTAGGGGACTGATGACCATAGATGTTAAGGCCCATAGTGCTCAGAGCCATTTGATTAGTGTATCGACCAACCAATTAACGTTAGATAAGCAGGATCGAGAGTCTTCGGAAACGCTTCCCATAGCTGTAACTCTCAACTGGTTGCGCTCAATACAGACTAACCGGCTTACATCATGGCTGTAAGAATTGTTGCAATATGTTCCCATTATTAATAACGAAAGACCTACATGTAACTCAGCCCTGTGACATTACGATTTACGAAATACCGTCTCTCTGCTTTAAAAGTGTCGTGAGGCGAGCCAGCTGGCGGCACACTCGGCATAGTGTCAAGTCACCACATGCATACACACGCACTAGGAGGTAACACTCACACATTATCGGTCCTAAAAATGCAGATGAGGAGCACTGGACCTATGGAATACTGTTTGCTCTTTGCTATAAAGACCGCTGAATGGAGTAACAATTTTGTATTGTCAGGGAGAAGTCATTACGTGTTGTTCGTTCCACACTACTCTGGAGGTCATGATATACTATAAGCACATAGCGTAATTCCAGAATGAGATTTTCACTCAGCAGGGGAGTGTGCGCTGATATGAAATTTCCTGGCAGATTAAAACTGTGTGCCGGACCGAGACTCGAACTCGGGACCTTTGCCTTTCGCGGGCAAGTGCTCTGCCAACTGAGTTACCCAAGCACGACTCACGCCCCGTCCTGACAGCTTTACTTCTGCCAGTACCTCGTCTCCTACCTTCCAAACTTTACAGAAGCTCCCCTGCAACCTTGCAGAACTAGCACTCCTGAAAGAAAGGATATTGCGAAGACATGGCTGAGCCACAGCCTGGGGGATGTTTCCAGAATGAGATTTTCACTCTGCAGCGGAGTGTGCGAACTCCCGAGTTCGAGTTTCGGTCTGGCACACAGTTTTAATCTGCCAGGAAGTTTCATATCAGCGCACACTCCGCTGCAGAGTGAAAATCTCATTATGGAAACATCCCCCAGGCTGTGGCTAAGCCATGTCTCCGCATTATCCTTTCTTTCTGGAGTGCTAGTTCTCCAAAGTTGCAGGAGAGCTTCTGTAAAATTTGGAAGGTAGGAGACGAGGTACTGGCAGAAGTAAAGCTGTGAGGACGTAGCGTGAGTCGTGCTTGGGTAGCTCAGTTGATAGAGCACTTGCTCGCGAAGGCAAAGGTCCCGAGTTTGAGTCTCGATCTGGCACACAGTTTTAATCTGCCAGGAAGTTTCACATAGCGTAATTGTTTTATGAGGCGTTGCTTGATAATGTTCAATGCGGCAAAAGTAGATACAAGCGAATAAAATAAAATGAAGTACACTCCTGGAAATTGAAATAAGAACACCGTGAATTCATTGTCCCAGGAAGGGGAAACTTTATTGACACATTCCTGGGGTCAGATACATCACATGATCACACTGACAGAACCACAGGCACATAGACACAGGCAACAGAGCATGCACAATGTCGGCACTAGTACAGTGTATATCCATCTTTCGCAGCAATGCAGGCTGCTATTCTCCCATGGAGACGATCGTAGAGATGCTGGATGTAGTCCTGTGGAACGGCTTGCCATGCCATTTCCACCTGGCGCCTCAGTTGGACCAGCGTTCGTGCTGGACGTGCAGACCGGGTGAGACGACGCTTCATCCAGTCCCAAACATGCTCAATGGGGGACAGATCCGGAGATCTTGCTGGCCAGGGTAGTTGACTTACACCTTCTAGAGCACGTTGGGTGGCACGGGATACATGCGGACGTGCATTGTCCTGTTGGAACAGCAAGTTCCCTTGCCGGTCTAGGAATGGTAGAACGATGGGTTCGATGACGGTTTGGATGTAAAGTGCACTATTCAGTGTCCCCTCGACGATCACCAGTGGTGTACGGCCAGTGTAGGAGATCGCTCCCCACACCATGATGCCGGGTGTTGGCCCTGTGTGCCTCGGTCGTATGCAGTCCTGATTGTGGCGCTCACCTGCACGGCGCCAAACACGCATACGACCATCATTGGCACCAAGGCTGAAGCGACTCTCATCGCTGAAGACGACACGTCTCCATTTGTCCCTCCATTCACGCCTGTCGCGACACCACTGGAGGCGGGCTGCACGATGTTGGGGCGTGAGAGGAAGACGGCCTAACGGTTTGCGGGACCGTAGCCCAGCTTCATGGAGACGGTTGCGAATGGTCCTCGCCGATACCCCAGGAGCAACAGTGTCCCTAATTTGCTGGGAAGTGGCGGTGCGGTCCCCTACGGCACTGCGTAGGATCCTACGGTCTTGGCGTGCATCCGTGCGTCGCTGCGGTCCGGTCCCAGGTCGACGGGCACGTGCACCTTCCGCCGACCACTGGCGACAACATCGATGTACTGTGGAGACCTCACGCCCCACGTGTTGAGCAATTCGGCGGTACGTCCACCCGGCCTCCCGCATGCCCACTATACGCCCTCGCTCAAAGTCCGTCAACTGCACATACGGTTCACGTCCACGCTGTCGCGGCATGCTACCAGTGTTAAAGACTGCGATGGAGCTCCGTATGCCACGGCAAACTGGCTGACACTGACGGCGGCGGTGCACAAATGCTGCGCAGCTAGCGCCATTCGACGGCCAACACCGCGGTTCCTGATGTGTCCGTTGTGCCGTGCGTGTGATCATTGCTTGTACAGCCCTCTCGCAGTGTCCGGAGCAAGTATGGTGGGTCTGACACACCGGTGTCAATGTGTTCTTTTTTCCATTTCCAGGAGTGTATTTATTTTATATTAAAACAGTTGCATGCAGGAAAAATGCCTTCTTTCAGTAAAAACTAAAGCAATTGTTCTTCACAAATTAAGTAATATTCTCAAATCACGGAATCTCATACTTCTCAACAGGCTACAAAGATCTAGTTCAGGGGCTTGTGTAATCTGTCTAAAGATCAGCCCCAGAATCACACAAATGTTTAGAATTACCTTGAATGAACACTTCAGTAGGCGCAGGTGCAGATACGGGCGAAAGTCGCCGCGTCCTCCACTGAACACGCGCTTATCTTACATTTCATTCATCTCCCTCGAACTCACAAACTATTATTAGTACGGAGATGAACTGGCACCAATGTGTCCTAGAAGAGTTACACTATGGCTTCATTGTTAATTATATTCACGGCAATGTCGAATTATAAGAGTCATTTTCCTGACGACGGTACCTCAATTTCGACAAGTCGAAACTTCTGTGTTATAGAAGTTCGCTGTATTCATTAGACAAACGAAATCTCGAAAATAAATCACATATTTATCTGATACAAAGCGGAACTCCCACAGAAATGTGTAACACGGGATATTTTGAGGTAAATGTGATGCATAATGCTCCACCATTTCAAGCACAAGGAGCAAAGCGCTCACCCATTACTAGAAACATACCGCTGGTTTCATAATTAACCGGCTATTACGTTCAGTCAAACTGTTGTACTTCCTCTCGTCACCAAGCGCCCCCGTCTAGAGAAATGGCCGTAGTGTGGGTCCAGTTCCCACAGAACTGTAAATAGCACTGTGCCGGCTATCTGGAGAAAGACTTGTTTCCTTAAGGGCGAGCAATAATTTGCTGAATAGTAGATGTTCTTCATGCTACATAATAATAAACATGCTGCATTGCACCCTCCGCAAATAAATCTATCTTTTCGGCACGATGTTTTCCCTACAGTGTTTTCATCTTGTTCGCCGTAAATTTACTTGACAATCTTTACAATAGTGATTTTGTTTATATTCAAAGGTGCTTCCAGACTTGTGCTATATATTTTTTTCTCGGAGTACACATGTACACACTAATACTTTATATCCACTAACCTCGTACGATCCCCATGATCAGTTTAACCAAGTTGAGGGTCTCTACTTATGACATTTGACGAAACTGCTTTTCACATTGTTCAGCGTAATAAAACGCACAACAAATAAAATAATAGCTCCCGCAACAATAAGATATTACACAAACAAAATCACGCGATAGTTTGCGTCTATCTTCAAGTGTCTGCCAGTTCAATTTCGTCAGCATCTCTATGACACTCTCCCACAGATCAAACAAACCTGTTACCATTCGTGCTGCGTTTCTCTGCATACGTTCAACATCCCTTGTTAGTCCTATTTGGTACGAGCCCCACACACTTGAACAAGATTCTAGGATCACACGAGTGTTTTGCACACAGTATCCTTTGTAGACTCATTCCGGTTCCCTAGTATTCTACCAATGAAAACTTGCTTTATCTATGTCAAGGCCCACATGATCATTCCATTTCTTGTCCCTACAAGGTGTTACACCTAGGTATTTGTATAACTGGCCGATTTTAGTTGTGCCCTGTTGACTCTGTGGTTATAGGATGCTACGTTTTTTTTCTGTTTGTTAAGTGCACAATTTTACCTTTTTTAAACATTTAAAGCAAGCTGTCAATATTGGTACCGCTTTGAAATCTTAGCAAGAGCTGATTGAATATTTGCGCAGCTTCTTTCAGACGGTACTTCACTGTAGATAACTGCATCATCTGCGGAAAGTCTTTGGTTACCACTGGTATTTGCAATGTTATCAATAGACAGCATGAACAGCAGGGGTTCGCAACACACTCTCTGTGGCACACCCGAGCTGAGAATATGTTTTAAGATTCTACGACAACAAACGGATGTCAAGAATATTGGACGCCGCTTTTGTGGATCTAGATGGGTGTGACCTGTGCTTAGCTCCAACTACTGAGCACAGATTCTTCTGTTTAACAGTTCTACGCTAAATTACAATTAAAAGAGGAGCTATCTCAACCGCAAATTTGATACAGAATCAGAGAGAGAGAGAGTCCATCGAGTCATGAAGCTTTGTTCAGTTTTTCGCCATTTCAATTGTTGATCAACACCACTGGCACTAATATCTATATCAATTTTCTTTGCAGTGGTGCAAGAATTAAATTGGAGCAATACACCTGGATTTTCATCTGCAAAAGGAACATCTTAAAACCGAGTTCGGCGTTTCTGCTTTTGCTTTGCTCCCCTCAGTTTCAGTCCCTGTCTCGTCCATGTGTTTCTGGACACTAACAATGGTACCACTAACAGCCTTTACATTCGACCAGAATTTCTTTGGGTATTCTGAGAGATTCTTAGACAATATTCTTCTACAGCGATCGTTGAAGGCTTCGGGCTGAAACACATTCCAGCATCTTTGTGCCATCATCAGAGGGTTTTTCTATTGAAATTTGTAAGAAGTGAAAGTATGTTTGGTTATAACTGATTTAACAAAACGAGGCCTAAAGAAAGTTTTGGGTTCGTTTTGCTTCTTAGCGTAATTCTACATTATATGGTCTTGCAGGACCAACTGTGCGGTGTCCTGTACTGATAGCGTGTCATCTGCAAACCAAACGATGTAAATGTAAATTTCATCGGCGAGTTGACACATCTCTTGATTTTTAAAAAACCTGACTTTCGCGTGTCAAAATGTTTAGCATATATAATTGTAACTACTCACGTTTTTTTGTGACTGATTCTTCTTCTTTTAGGTTCTAAGGACACTTCTCACCCATATTAACGTACTCTGGGTAATTTCTTTCTTTATAAACGCCTTTTTACTTCGCTAAACGCGATGAGCACTATGTTTTGGGCTACTAGGTGGTCAGCAAATGTGTTGTGAGTGCTGTTAATTTTTAGTGTTCTGAGGAAAACACCTCAGAGCACTAAAAAGTAACAGCACCAATAGCACATTTGCTGACTGCCTAATAGCCCACAACCACCACCCAGCTACAATATCAACAGATTTAATAATACCGAAATCCAGCCACAGCCTAGACCATAAACTGACAATAGAAGAGAACTTCCTCATACAAAAGGCAATAGCAGAAGGTAAACAAGTTCTACACTACTGGCCATTAAAATTGCTACACCAAGAAGAAATGCCGATGATAAACGGGTATTCATTGGATAAATATATTATACTAGAACTGACGTGTGATTCCGTTTTCACGCAATTTGGGTGCATAGATCCTGAGAAATCAGTACCCAGATCAACCAACTCTGGCCGTAATAACGGCCTTGACACGCCTGGGCATTGAGTCAAACAGAGCTTGGATGGAGTGTACAGATACAGCTGCCCATGCAGCTTCAACACGATACCACAGTTCAAGAGTAGTGACTGGCGTATTGTGACGAGCCAGTTGCTCGGCCACCATTGAACAGACGTTTTCAATTGGTGAGAGATCTGGAGAATGTGCTGGCCAGGGCAACAGTCGAACATTTTCTGTATCCAGAAAGTCCCGTACAGGACCTGCAACATGCGGTCGTGCATTATCCTGCTGAAACGTAGGGTTTTGCAGGGATCGAATGAAGGGTAGAGCCACGGGTCGTAACACATCTGAAATGTAACGTCCACTGTTCAAAGTGCCATCAATGCGAACAAGAGGTGACCGAGACGTGTAACCAATGGCACCCCATACCATCACGCTGGGTGATGCGCCAGTATGGCAATGGTAATACGGTGACGAATACACGCTTCCAATGTGCGTTCACCGCGATGTCGCCAAACACGGATGCGACCGTCATGATGCCGTAAACAGAACCAGGATTCATCCGAAAAAATGACGTTTTGCCATTCGTGCACCCAGGTTCGTCGTTGAGTACACCATCGCAGGTGCTCCCGTCTGTGATGCAGCGTCAAGGGTAACCGCAGCCATGGTCTCCGAGCTGATAGTCCATGCTGCTGGAAACGTCGTCGAACTGTTCGTGCAGATGGTTGTTGTCTTGCAATCGTCCCCATCTAATGACTCATGGATCGAGACGTGGCTGCACGATCCGTTACAGCCATGCGGATAAAATGCCTGTCATCTCGACTGCTAGTGATACGAGGCCGTTGGGATCCAGAACGGCGTTCCGTATTACCCTCCTGAACCCACCGATTCCACATTCTGCTAACAGTCATTGAATTTCGACCAACGCTAGCAGCAATGTCGCGATACGATAACCCGCAATCGCGATAGGCTACTATCCGATCTTTGTCAAAGTCGGAAACGTCATGGTACGCATTTCTCTTCCTTACACGAGGCATCACAACAATGTTTCACCAGGCAACGCCGGTCAACTGCTGTTTGTGTATGAGAAATCGGTTGGAAACTATCCTCATGTCACCACGTTGTAGGTGTCGCCACCGGCGCCAACCTTGTGTGAATGCTCTGAAAAGCTAATCATTTGCATATCACAGCATCTTCTTCCTGTCGGTTAAATTTCGCGTCTGTAGCACGTCATCTTTGTGGTGTAGCAATTTTAATGGCCAGCAGTGTAAATGAAAACACTACACTCTGTAAAGGTGCATTATTTAATAGACTAAAGGAACTTTACAAAAAAGGCAGTAGAAACAGCTAAAGGAGGTTACACACACACACACACACACACACACACACACACACACACACACACTCACACACACAGAGAGAGAGAGAGAGAGAGAGAGAGAGAGAGAGAGAGAGAGAGAGAGAGAGAGAGTGAGAAAGAGAAAAGTAAACAAAATTCAAACTCGGCGCCAAACTCACTTGGGAACAAATGAACGCCGACGGGGTTAGGAAAAACAAGAACATAGTGCTCACCGCGTTTAGCGAAGTAAAAAGGCGTTTATAAAGAAAGAAACTACACAAAGTACATTAATATGGGTGTGCAGTGTCCTTGGAACCTAAAAGAAGAATCTGTCACAACAAAACGTGAGTAGTAACAGTTATACATGCTAAACATTTTATCACACCAAACTCACTTTTTTTTTTAAATCTAAAGATGTGTTAACTCGCCAATGAAATTTACATGTACATCGCTTGGATTGCAGATGACAAGGTATCAGTGCAGGACACCAGACAGTTGGTCCTGCAAAACCAATAATGTAAAAATGAACGGTCCCCAAAAAAACTACGCTAAGAAGCAAAACGAACCAAAACTTTCTTTAGTTTTCGTTTAGTTAAATCAGTTATAACCTAAAATACTTTCACTTCTTACAATTTTCAATAAAAAACCCACTGATGATGGCATAGAGGCGCTGAACAAGTTTGGGGGAAAAAGAAAAAAACAGAGTGTTTGCAAAAAAGCGGAACCCATATCCTATAATTTAACTGCTAATGTGGAAAGGAAGGACAAGAGCTGCAGATTCAAAAGATGCATATATCTCGCATATGTATTGGGAATAATAAACAGCAAGCTATAATTCTCCCAAAATCACTACGTATAGAAGTAACAGTGTAGCAAAAAATGGTTGTCTGTCCAATCGAATTTTATATCTGGGAACAGAACAGAGTGTGTGTTTCACCTGTCCAAGACTGTGTAAGCGTAATAAGAACAGCTGCCATGCGTTGTGCTAAGTCGTCAGCCGTAACCGACCAGCCACATTGGTTTCTACTCTCTTTTTTTAACCCTAACAATCAATCACAACATACAGGGCCAATGGCGTCTACTCGAACGCCTATGACTCTATGCAAGTGTTATACTAAACCAGCAGGAGAGTTATACTATTCACCACAGTGCCGTCTGTTGTAAAACTGATTATAGCGGCGGCCTTATGCGATGTGCTTACCGTAAGAGAAAAAATGCAAGTGGTGTGAGCGTGTTCATTATACCTGCTTCTGCACGTGGCCCAACAGACACGGCACAGTTGTGGTTGATAGGCAGAAGACTTTGCGTTGGCAGACCTAGGAAAGCACCAGCAGGTCTCAGCAGGCACAATGCTGAGTGTGTCGGTTCTCGAGATCTCGACCTTGCTTACATTACGCTGCTGATAACGTCCTGCCATTTTCGCATACACCTCACACCGTACCACGAGGCTTGGCGCAGCCACAAATTGCGTTGTCAGGACGGCCGGCGGCTTGTGTCCTGCGTCATGCATCGACGTCAGGCGTCATGCGTTAGCTCTGACGTGGCTTGTACTTGCAAAGTGTGCGGTAATATTATACTTGAAGCCTCATTGTGTTTCCGGAGCATTTAAGAAGCCATATACAGAAAGTAACTTGTATAGGGAGGTGGCGGGATGGAGCTCTCCTCTTGATGTCGGTATGGCACTCACCATCAGGCCGCGTCCTACGTAAGCGACAGAAGCGACCGATAGCGCGCGATAGCTTCAGACGACGAAACACTACCGCAGGTATGGTTACGGAAGTGTCCTACGTGGGCGACGCCCGTATTGCTGCCTGTTCCACCTGCTACTAGCGACGTTTGAACTAGAGATGGGCAAACTCGTTCATCCTTGGGAGCTAGTTAACAGGTGATCGCTCTTTTTTGGGGACCGTTCATTTTTACTCGTTCACCGTTCATTTGTGCTTGGTATACGGTTCTTATGAAAAATTGAAAATTAGTATCATACATGACTGAAGATGGAAGGCGCCGAGAGGGGGCACTTGCCTCCGCCCTGGAGTACAGAGTTTTTATTCATAACAGAATTCGGACACACTTGTAATTTTCGTGATTCTGCAAAACCTCTCGTTTAGCCAACTGTAGCGTTATGTGACTGATCGCAGTGAAATCATATGAGGTGGCGCTCGAAAAACCGGCCCCGAGTTCAGACTGCTCGCAAATTACGCACGATTTGTTGACCGCTACGAGAAGAATAGATAAACATGTAATAATTAGGCAGTGAAGAAATAACAAATAAGATAATGAAAACAACAACTTCGAAACAATAGATGATAATTGGTAGGCGACTATAAGCAGTCTAGTCCTCGGGGCCGATTCTTCGTGTGCCATCCTGTACCACTGAAATAATATTGTAGGAGTTATCATATTCTGTTTACAGAATGTGACAGCAGACACTCGATTATGTAACGCGGACTTCATTCGGTTATAAGTCGGTCTGCCTTACATAACAATGAATATGCTCTTTTACCTTAGATAAAAAAAAAGACTCGTATGTGCCGTGCCGATTTCCTTTGCATGTGTAATAACAAAAAATCTTCCCCTTTTACAAGTATTTCTTCTGCTGTTTATCACAATAGTGAGGTAAGCTGATATGCCGTTTTGTTACCCGAAAATTACATACCGCGTAATTTTATGCAATTTACGTAATTGTAAAATATATTTTAATTACCGGTCTTGGACGCTGAATAGAATACGAAAAGAACCAGAAGTTCAGAGTTCAAAAAAGGTTTGAAACAGATCTAGAATGGGCGTGGGCAGCGAACGAAACGAACAACTCTATACTGAACTAACTACGAGCAGATGACAGTGGAACTGCGAGTGGCCTCGCGAAGAAGGACGAGTCCGGACGAGCGAGAACGAGACAGATGGGAACGGGACCGAGGCTGGAACGAGACCGACCGTTTCCCGTTCCCAGGAACTATATGTTCAAATGTGTGTGAATCCTTATGGGACTTAACTGTTAAGGTCGTCAGTCCCTAAGCTTACACACTACTTACCCTAAATCATCCTAAGGACAAACACACACACCCATGCCCGAGGGAGGACTCGAACCTCCGCCGGGACCAGCCGCACAGTCCATGACTGCAGCGCCTGAGACCGCTCGACTAATCCCGCGCGGCCGGGAACTATAAGTAGAAAGCCGCGGCCGAAGTGAACTATGAAAGACCGTTCCTTAGAATTCGTTCACCGCTCGTTCCGTTCATCTTGATGAACCGTTCCTTTGGACCTGTAGTTCGCGCGCGACTCATCTCTAATTTGAACGTGTTTGGATCTGGTCTTTGCAGCATGTGCGACGAGCGACAGCCACGCATCTTCCCAGCAAAGCAGTGGAGCGGACGCGACGGCAGCTATGAAATACTGATCTCCGATTTTAAGAAAAATATTCGGCAAAAAAATTTGATCCTTCCGCATCTTACAACTTGATACCTTTGCTCGATAAAGGTCTGAATTTATTTTCGTTGTTCGTCATAGTTACTGTGCTGCACGGAACTGAGTACATGGCTGCACGAAATTGTTAAGAGTTTACAGAGGTAAAATCACAATGCATAGACTTTCCATGTAGTTCATTTAATGCCATACATTACTGGGTATTAAATGTAACCAATATTGTAAGTAGGCTGTTTAGGTTTTTGTATTGGTAACAATCACGCCTCTTCGATCACTTTCCAGCATCCGAACTGTTATTCCGTTTGCAACAAATCGGTTGTCTGTAGTTGCGGAATCTCTGACAATCAACGAAAACGTGGTACATTGTTCTACTTTCAGACTAATACTGATGATGCTACTATCAGCAATCAAATCTGCTTTTATAGCTGGAAAACTTATTAACACTAGCGGGCGCGGGCCGATTGGCTTATAAAACCAGTGGGGACGGGAGGAGGAGGGGGAGGGGGGGAGTGTTCCTTCTGCCACACTGATTCAGCTTATATGTGTGTGTAAAACTTATGTTGGTGATACAAGCAACGCAGCCTAATTCGATGGTGACACACAGGTTCGTTGGTGAGTAGCACAGCTGGTCGGAAGGAAATAACAATAATTGTTCACTTACAATCATTGTGTTGTAGCACAGTATTTCTCAAACAACCGTCTTCTACAAGCCTTAAATTCAGCCTGCATTACATCGAGTTCAATAGGTGTAAACACATACATTGGAATACCGTTCGTAAACTCAGCCTCTACAGACTTGAGGGGCTCAAAATTTACACTCTTTGGTATAGGAGAAATACAGTTACTGATGCATTGATTCAGTTGACCTACATTTACACTGTTGTTGGCCAAAAACTCGATGAATTCATAGTACGCCCCTGTTACACGTGCACCCCAGTTTGTTATTCCATCTAACACAAACGTTAGTGCTCTTTACGGATCATACGTATTCAGAACATTCGTATGTTTTATGTAAATGTGCGCGTCCCATGACATTAATTCAAGCACTGCCTCACGTTGTGTTGATAGCACACGTTGTTGACATACCTATGTTACCTCCGAGCAAATGGACTCGCCCGTCCCACGTCATCGGCGTGCGCACAATCGAGGGAAACACAGTCACTTGTGAGCGAGCGGTCTAACGTAACGGTGTCACTATGTTTTCGAAACAGGAACAACGGAGTTGGATCAAGATTGGATGTGCCAGAGATCGTACACCACGACAGTGTCATCAAGGTCTTCAAGAAGCGTGCGGGGAATCGACGTTGCCGTACAGTACAGTGGCACGTTTGGTAAAAGCCTTCAACGAAGGTCGGCAAACTGTGGCAGACATGCATCGGGCTGGTCTCCTAGCGTCTATGAAGAAGAAGTGCATGCTGTTGCCGCATTAGTGGACAGTGATCGACGCCATACGATTCGTGAGCTCGCCCACGAAACCGGATTGGAGCATACAACTGTGCTTCGCATCCTGAAGGAACGCTTGGGCAAGCGAAAAGTTGCGTCACGGTGGGTTCCGCATGACTTTACGGAAATTCAGAAAGAGTGCATTATGACACTGCTTAGACGCACTTGGAGCGCTATGAGCGCGAAGGAGAGGCTTTCTTACGCCGTATAGTAACACTGGATGAGACATGGGCCACATCGTACGAGCCAAAACTGAAACGCCAATCCAAAGAATGGGTCGCCGCGAAAGTTGAAAGTGCGTCAGAGCCCCAGTATGGTGAAAGTTATGGTGATTCTCGTGTACGACTGTGATAGTCTTATTCTAACTCGTTACGTTCCTCCACGGTTGACCGTCAATGCACAGTATTACTGTCGTTTTGGAGCATCACCTGCGACCAGCTTTGCGAAAGAAGCGGCGACACTTTCTGCGCAACCCACCCATCATTTTCCACGACAGTGCACGGGCGCATACAGCGCAAGCTGTGGCTGCTCTGTTCGGTCGATGGGACCGGGAAATACTGTACAGTAGAGTCTCGATAGTTCGAGTCTCGGTAGTTCGAGTTTCCAATAATCCGAGCCTCTTTTTTTTAAAAAAAAGAAAAAAAGGTTGCAACGATCTACTTTCTTTGTTTTACTGACATGATAAATAATTAAAACATCATTGCAAAAGATAGACAGGGAGAGTACAGCTCAGTGACAAAGCAGACAACAATGCTATCAACACCGACGATTAGCTCTCTGCCCTGTTGCACGAACGTTTGTTGTCAGTATGGCACGAAATTCCGCGACTGCTGCCGGCTGCTACCGATCAAAACTGGGGAGTTCATACGCTGCTGTAGTTCCCAGTACCTGTACTGTACAGTGTTGTGTGTCGTTTTCTTTGTTGACTGTGTGTTCCGTTGTAAACCTTACAAAGATGAGTGCTGTAACAAAAAAGAGGAAATTTGTGCCTTTGCATCTAAAATGAGAAGCACTAAGACGACTTGACAAAGGAGAAACAATAAAAAAACTTGCTCTCGAATATGGTGTCGGTGAAGTTACTGTTAGTGACTGGCGAAGAAACCGACTTAAATTGGAACAGTTTTCTTCACAGAAATGCTCACACGAATCTCTCAGTCGAAGAAGTATAAAGAAGTCAGACTTCGAAAAAACAAGTGAGGGAGACGACAATTTCGCCGCTAGTGTGAGCTGGCTCGACAAGTGGAAGAAGAGGTATGGAGTGCATCGACTAGACGTATGTGGAGAAAAACTCTCTGGTGACGCTCAGGCCGTTTCAAAATTTATCGTCGAGTTTAAAAAAATCATAACTGACGAAAATTTGTCTAATGAACAAATACATAACTGCGACGAAATTGGGCTAAATTTTAAAATGTTATCAGCGAGAACATTTGCTCCTCCTGAAGAAAAAACTGCTCCTGAGCACAAAAAAGCAAAGAGCGGCTCACAGTTATGGTAGCTTCAAATGCAACTGGAAACCACAAACTAAAACTAGTTGTGATTGGTTTTGTGGCGGCGTTCGTAGCGACAAGCAATTCGCTGGAGAACGGCTTACGAAGTCACCGCCACACTTTTAATAGCGGGCCGACCGGTCCGCTGAAACAGTGAACAGAAAGATGAAAACCCAAACACTCTGATTAAATAAAAGTCGGTACTTATCTTTATTAACGAAGATACAGAACACAGTAGGGAACTCCGTGTCTACAGAAATCTGTCTAGTTCGAGTCGGAGCGGCTAGGTCAGCGTCGGCTGACGACAAACAACAACTCTGCTGCGATGAACACACAACTGACTAGCAAGTACACAATTCGGTGGCGAGTATACAACTGAGCGGCGAAAACAGAACTGTCCTAGCGCTCGCGACTCCAGCGCTTAAGAAACCAGAAGCCAGCGGTGGCGCGCGCAGACTTGCGGCGATTTCCTGTCTCGCTGGCGCTGCTTATGCGGACGGCGTCCGGACTTTGATGCTGCCAACCTTTTGGCAGCGGGCTCGGGTGGCATTACTGGCTAGGATATAACACTCCTCCCCCCCAAATCGCCGCACCGTCGTTGAATTATGACGTGGCGAGCGTCGACGGCGGGGGAGGGGTCTGGCCGCAGGCGTAGCAGAAGAGACCGGGGCGGAGACTGTTGTCGGTGGCAGTCCCCGGTCCGCACCCCAGCATTGGCTGCGCGGGGCCTCGGGAAACACCGACTGAAAACCGAGGTCAGAGTGCACGCCTGTGACCACGCCTGGACGCGACGAGGCGTCGGGACCCACGAAGAGAGGCAGCGTCTCCTGACGCTGCGTCGACGGCTGCTAAGTGGGCGCCGGACAAGGCGCTGCGGTGTCAGACTCCTTGGGGGTGCCCAAGGAAAGCGGCTGCAAGGACAGGCTGCACAGCCACCGCTTGGGAAGGCGGCCCGGCTGAGGGGTCGACGTCCATCAGCTCCGAAGGCGGTGGCGACTGAAGAGGGACCGCAGGCGCCGGAGCGACCACCTGGGGCGCTCCCGGATGAAGCTGCGCGGGAGGCATCAACGGGACGGGCTGTCGGCGTGGTAGCGGCGACGGCTGCTGCTGCTGCCCTGGGGGCGGCAGCGAAGTCGGAAGGCGCGGCTGGAACCCGCCGCGGACCAAATCTGTGGACAAAGAACGAGCGGCAGAATCCGGGCGGCCAGCGCGGCGCAACTGGTTCTGATGCCTCCTGTGCACCCCAGTAGCACCTTGAACAGTATAAAAACCGCGACCCTGGACACTTATCACGGTACCACGTTCCCAACGACGGCGACCGTGATAAACTCTGAAAAAAGGGCGTCGTTGCGCTGAAAACGCGTGCGATGCTCAGAAGCGGCGGGTCGATCCGGGGGGTGCAACAACCGTAGTAGGGTGCGATGACGACGGCCGTGGAGAAGCTCCGCAGGCGAAGGGCCGTCGCGTGGCGTGGTCCGGTACGACGACAGGAACGTGATGAGGGCATGCTGACGAGAGTGCGTAGCACGAAGGCGGTCCATATGATCCTTGAATGTGCGTACAAAACGTTCCGCTGCACCATTCGATTGAGGGTGGAACGGCGGAGTAAGAACATGGCGAATGCCATTGGCAGAACAAAAACTTTCAAATTCAGCAGAGGTAAATTGTGGACCATTGTCAGACACTAAAACTTCTGGAAGACCCTCAATACAAAAAATTGAAGTCAACGCCTGTATAGTTTGGGCAGACGTTGTAGACTGCATGGGCACAACAAACGGAAAATTACTAAATGCATCTATCACGATGAGCCAACGAGAATTCCAATATGGACCAGCGAAATCAATATGTACTCGCTGCCAGGGACCGGCAGGGCGTGCCCACTCAAAATAGCGTTGAGGCGGAGCAGCTTGGTGTTCGGCACACGTCGAACAATCTGTAGACATCTGCGTAATCTGCTTATCAATGCCGATCCATGTACAATGACGGCGGGCAAGCTGCTTGGTGCGGACCACTCCCCAATGACCTTGATGCAACAAGTCGAGGACCTTGGATTGGAGCACTTGGGGAACCACGACACGAAGCTGGTCATTCTCGGTGCGTAACAGCAAACTCCGTGCGAAACAGACAGCAGATGACGTTGCGGATAATAGCGACGAACCACAGGATCCGATATGTCCTTTGCCTTGGACGGCCAACCACGTTGAACAAAACGTAATAGTAAACTCAGATGAGGATCCGTAGCTGTCTCACGTGCCACCTGACGATAATCAAACGGAAAATCCCGGAGGGATTGATGCTCATCGGCGTCAATCTGATGGCAAGAGTCGTCAGAGGAATCGAAGACATCATCCGCAGCAATCGGCAATCTAGAAAGTGCGTCAGCGTTTGCATGCTGAGCTGTAGGGCGATACAGTATCTCATACTGGTATTGTGATAACAAAAGAGCCCAACGTTGTAGTCTCTGAGCTGTCCGGTGAGGAACTGGTTTAGACGGATGAAACAGTGACGTCAGGGGCTTGTGATCTGTGACTAAATAGAATGGTCTACCATAGAGGTAGTGATGGAATTTTGTGACACCGAACACAATAGCCAACGCTTCCTTGTCCAATTGGCTATAATTACACTGAGCTTTGTTTAGCAATTTAGATGCGAACGCAATAGGACGTTCGGTGTTACCGACTCGGTGAGACAACACAGCACCGAGGCCGAAAGAAGAGGCATCACAAGCTAACACCAGAGGCTTGTTAGGGTCGTAATGGACCAGACAACGATCATTCAATAAAGCTTCTTTTAGCTGCTGAAAGGCTGATTGGCAATCAGCTGACCACACAAACGGAACATTCTTACGGCGGAGACGATGCAACGGTGCAGCAATCTGTGATGCATTAGGTATAAACCTAATATAATATGTCAATTTGCCAAGAACTGCTTGCAATTCCTGCAGATTGCGAGGGGCGGGCAAATCACGAATAGCTGCTAAATGTGACTGGGAGGGATGAATGCCTTGAGCATTAATAACATGTCCCAGATACTCCAACTCCGTAAGGAAAAATGAACATTTATCGATGTTGCAACGTAGGCCTGCCTGAGACAACACTTGAAACAAACACTCCAAATTACGGAAATGTTCAGCAGGCGTCCGACCGGACACAACAATATCGTCTAAATAGTTGCAACACGATGGCACATTAGCCAGAAGTTGCGACAAAAAACGCTGAAAAACAGCTGGAGCTGACGCACAACCAAAAGGCAAACGCAGAAAACGGAACAACCCCAACGACGTGTTTATGACAAAATACTGTTGTGATTGCTCGTCGAGGGGCAATTGCAAATATGCTTCACGGAGATCAATTTTGGAAAAGAAACGAGCTCCCCCTAATTTATCCATCAGCTCGTCCGGTCTAGGCAAAGGAAAAGAATCAATGACAGTCTAAGGATTAACTGTCGACTTAAAATCAGCACACAAACGTAACTTGCCAGACGGTTTCTTTATAATATCTAAGGCAGAAGCCCACTGGCTCGCTGAAACGGGTTGAATAACACCGTTGTTTTGCCAACGACGAAGTTCATCTTCTACAGGTGCCCGGAGGGCGTGAGGCACTGGACGATCACGACAAAATCGAGGCTGAGCATTATCTTTTAACGTAATATGAGCGGCAAAGTTCGCAGCACAACCTAGTTCGTCTTTAAATATGTCACTGTATCGTTTACACAAATCGGTTATGCTGTCTTGAGGAACAACAACAGAATTAATTTGCAACACATTGTCTTGGATAGACAGGCCAAACAAGCCAAAACAGTCTAATCCGAAAATGTTTACACTGTCTGTAGCGCGGAGCACTGTGAATGAAACTGTTTTTGTATTGCCACGGAATGTGGCTGGCACGCTACATACACCTAACACAGGAATTTGTTCTCCACTATAAGTAGCCAAGGAATGTTTTGCCGCTGAAAGTTTAGGGCTGCCGATAGCCGCATACGTAGCACTATTTATGAGAGTCACAGACGCATCAGTGTCTAATTGAAAATTGAAGGTCTTATCCTGGATGCGTAGCTTCACAAATAGTTTATTACACTGTCTCTGGATCGGTGCAGTGGAGGCGGAAGACACAAAATCAGCGCGTTTAGCGCGTGTTCGCTGCTTACGACAACTCGTGGGTTGGGCGGGTGGAACAACTCCCGCTTCATTTGCAGTCTGTACAGTACTTTTTACAGCGTTTGAATTACGCTTGGGTCGCATAGCAGAGGGCCGGGTGGGTGGCTTATTGCGAACAAGTTTATTACCCACACGAACCGTGGAAGAGTCTTTAAACGCGACCTTATGGGCGGGCTGGCTTTGAAGAACATGAATATCCATGGGCTGGGCAGCACTAGAATTGTTCTTGCGTTTACGCAAACAAACAGTCTGGATGTGTCCTTTCCTTTGACAAAAGTAACAAACCGCGTTTCTCAACGGGCAACGTTCACGAGGATGAGCAAGAACACACTTAGGGCAAGACTTAACTCTATCATTTTGCACACGCGGCTGACGAATGTGTTTAACATGACGCGGCTGGCTAGTGTTTACAGTCTGACTCTGCCGGTGGGGCCGCGGGCGTGACATAACTTGCTTAGCACAGGCAATTTGAGAAATACATGGCTGATCTAACTCACACTCACACTCAGCTTCAATGATGTTCATCACAGTCTCTAATGACGGGTCAGGCAACTTTAAGATAGCAGCACGAATACGAGAATCTGCAATGTTTTGAGTAATAGCGTCTCGTAACATGACATCACTGTAGGAAGCTCCACACACACAATTAAATCGGCAAGATCAACTGTTGTAAGTCGGCAGACATAGTGAACGCAAATTAAACCAGCCCCCAAAATGTTATCGCTATAATTAGTATAACCAGAAACAAGTTGAACCAGCCCTGCACACGAGTTCGAAAGTCCTCGTCGCCAGTTTTGTGGCGGCGTTCGTAGCGACAAGCAATTCGCTGTAGGACGGCTTACGAAGTCACCGCCACACTTTTAATAGCGGGCCGACCGGTCCGCTGGAACAGTGAACAGAAAGATGAAAACCCAAACACTCTGATTAAATAAAAGTCGGTACTTATCTTTATTAACGAAGATACAGAACACAGTAGGGAACTCCGTGTCTACAGAAATCTGTCTAGTTCGAGTCGGAGCGGCTAGATCAGCGTCGGCTGACGACAAACAACAACTCTGCTGCGATGAACACACAACTGACTAGCAAGTACACAATTCGGTGGCGAGTATACAACTGATCGGCGAATACAGAACTGTCCTAGCGCTCGCGACTCCAGCGCTTAAGAAACCAGAAGCCAGCGGTGGCGCACGCAGACTTGCGGCGATTTCCTGTCTCGCTGGCGCTGCTTATGCGGACGGCGTCCGGACTTTGATGCTGCCAACCTTTTGGCAGCGGGCTCGGGTGGCATTACTGGCTAGGATATAACAATTGGGAAGTCTGCCAAACCAAGAGCATTCAAGAATGTATCCATCTCAGCTCTTCCGGTTGTCTATACGCATCAGAATAATGTCTGAATGAATCAGGAAATCTTCAAGAACTGGTTTTTTAACTCATTTGTACCTGACTGCAAGACTTTTTTAAAAGAAAAGGGACTGCCATGCAAAGCAATTTTGCTCATGGATAATGCGTCCTCACGTCCAAGTGCAGGAGAACTGCAGTGCGACGGTATCCGCGCCTTGTTTTTCCCACCAAACGTTACCGGTCTCATTCAGCCCATGGATCACGGCGTTCTGGAATGTCTAAAAAAACGTATCTACGGCGATTGCTACAGTCAATCCTGCATTCCGAAGACAACGAAAGCATTGTAGGATCCTTGAAGAAAGTGCCTTTGAAGGACGTCGTGTACTGGACTAGCGAATCTTGGAGCGAAATGAAGTCAGACACAATTTCTAAGTCATGGAGGAAAATTCTACAGGAAAGTATGCCAGACACAGGAACCGAAGATTTAGCAGATGAGGACGATCAACCATTGTGTAATTTAATCAGAAGATTGCCGGGGTGTGAAGAGGCAGAAGAGGTGGAAGTAGGCGAGTGGTTAAATTCGGACGAACAGTTGGAAGTGACAGTCTCTTCTATAATTGATATGGTTAACATTCCATCGTAGTGTGAGAGTGACGAGGATGACGAGGCGGAGGCTGCACCGATGATGAGTCACACCGATGGCTACGCTGCTCTCGAGGCCGCCATATGCTACGTGGAACAACAGGCTGAGGCGACACCAACTGACCTAGTGCTCCTGAAACGGTGGCATGACATTGCCGCGAGGAAACGTTGCAGCTTCGCCAAACAAAAGACTTTACTATTATTTGTCTAAATAAATAATTATTGTTATTCTGCCAATGCAAATGCATGTGTAAATACTTTTATTTTAATAAAGTTCATATTTTGACCTGTATTACTTACAATATGATATTTCTTTTTCCCACTTAAATTTCGATAGTCCGAGTTTTCGATAGTTCGAGGTTGTTCAGGTCCCGGTCACCTCGACCTATCGAGACTCTACTGTACCATCCACAATACTCCCTGGACTTAAGTCCTTGTGACTTTGATTTGATTCCGAAGGTGAAGGAACCACTCTGTGGCATTCGCTTCAGAACTGTTCCAGAGACTCGACAGGCAGTAGACCACTCCATTCGCACCATCAACAGAACAGGCTCTGCTGATGGCATACTACGCCTTAAAATAGGTGCAAACATGTAACTCTTTTGTATCCATTGTGAATAAATAGTTGCCACTATTTAAGTTCCAACCATATATATATATATATATATATATATATATATATATATATATATATATATATATATGGTAGCGATTATAGAGGCGATTAGGGTACATACAGTGGTATATAGACAATCATTTATACTCATCATTGCGTGTGTGGGTGGAATAGGAACGAAAAAATCAGTAACACTGTTATGACATAGCCCACACCGTGCCGTGGTTTGTGGAATATGTTTTATATGTGGATTCGTGTCTATAGGCGCCAGAAGGTTTAGCGATTTGTATAGGATTGACGATTTGTGAGTGTTGGTGCTGAATGTAGATAAATGTAACTATTGAATCTAAAATAGCCAGAGAGAACTGCTACTGTTCTATTATGGCATTGACTATGAATCACTAGGAGCAGTTCCAATCGTAAGGAAGTATCTGGACATAAACAGCTGGGTGGTTGCGATTTTTTCTGTACGTTAGTGTGCTATTTTTTCTAATTATAATAGCTATCTACAAAGCCAGTGATGCGTAGAGGGCTAGGCTGCCTTCTTACTAATGGAATGGTGCTGTCGCAACATGATGGTGTTTCGAGAAAATTAGCAGGGCTCTGTGGCTAGGCTGGGGACGTGTAGAGCCAGCCTTACTAGTCAAAATCAGGTACATGCAAATGCCATTTATCAAAGACTAGAAGATTCGTGACTGTTGATAATGTGCGGTGTAAGTAATACTCTGACAAAAGGGAATATGGGAGGTGATATCTTTACCGCTTTCTCTAAGTGCTGTGAGCAAATATATTATTCTTTCCCACATACAACTCGCGAAGTGACTGCCATGAGAAAATTTGTGGCTATATCTAAATTGATCGAGGAACTGATCAAGGAAGTACAAAATGGTTCAAATGGCTCTGAGCACTATGGGACTTAACATCTATGGTCATCAGTCCCCTAGAACTTAGACTACTTAAACCTAACTAACCTAAGGACAACACACAACACCCAGTCATCACGAGGCAGAGAAAATCCCTGACCC
This sequence comes from Schistocerca americana, assembly GCF_021461395.2. Classification (NCBI taxonomy): domain Eukaryota; kingdom Metazoa; phylum Arthropoda; class Insecta; order Orthoptera; family Acrididae; genus Schistocerca; species Schistocerca americana. The sequence goes on from NC_060130.1 coordinate 664,716,447, forward strand.
CGCCGGGAATCGAACCTGGGAACCCGGGCGTGGGAAGCGAGAACGCTACCGCACGACCACGAGCTGCAGACCAAGGAAGTACAAAAATGTTCATCGGAAGACAGGAATACAGCTGTACACCGATCAGTCAGAACACCACAACCACCTATGAAATAGTCTATATGTCCACCTTGTGCACAGATAACAGCGGCGACTCGTCATGGCATGGAATCAACGAAGCCTTGATAGGTCGCTGGAGAGAGCTGGCATAACATCTGTAAGCAAGTCACCTAATTCCCGTCAATTCTGAGGAGAGGGGCGATGAACTCTGACGCCATATTCAGTCACATCTTTAATGTGTTCGATCGGGTTCAGGTCTGACGAGTTGGGGGGGGGGGGGCAGCAAATCAACTGAAACACGCCTCTGAGTTCCTCGATCCATTCCATCACACTCTTGGCCTTGTGACATGGTGCATGATACTGCTGTCGGAAAACAGTGTATGATACTCCTTGGCCAACATTGTGCCTTGCACGAACTCTACTGCACCCATGGATGTGCATGTGAATGTTCCCCAGGGAACAATGGAGCCACCACCAGTTTGTCTCTGTACCTCATTACAAGTGTCACGGAGCTGTTCCTCTGGAAGATGAAGGATTCACGCTCTCCCATTGGTATGACGAAGAAGGCATCGCGATTCATCAGACGGTAAATTCTATGCCACTGCACCAACTTTCAGTGCTGATGGTTACATGCTCATTTCAGTCATAGTTGCCGAAATCCTCAGATACTCGACAAGTTATGATGTTTCCAAGATGCTCGTGCCAAGCCTCTGGGCTATTAAAATCTGACCTCGGTCAAATTAATATATATCTCGCGCGCCTTCCCCGTTATGCATGCGCACAGCACACTCACTGATACTAAGTATATGCACCCTGCGTGTCGCTGAGTAGCAGTCATTCCTCGCCATTCTTCGACATTCCTCACAGTCATTCCTCGCCAGGACACGCTGCAATCGCCTGGACGGGTTTATATCGATAGCAGGTCGGTGGTCATAATGTTCTGGCTGATCAGTGTATAAATACCTTAGGAATGAAATAAATGGGAAGTACAGTACAAACAAGGCGAAATGGTTGCAGGAAAAACTGGAAAAATCTAAAAAAGTAACGATGATCGGAAACACTGACTCACCTGAAAGTCAAAACAACATTCCATAAAATTAAAAGCAGAAGAACGAGCGGAAAGGTGGAAGCCATACACTGAAGGACTCTATGAGATGGAGGACGTGTCTGATGATGTGACAAATGAAGAAACAGGAGTCGATAAGGAAATATTAGAGACAGAATTTAAGAAATCTCTGTAAGAGGTGAGATCCAAATAAAGCAGACGGAATAGACAACATTCCATTGGAAGTTCTAAAATCATTAGGGAAAAGGCGACCAAACACCTGTTCCAGTTTCTGTCTAGAATCTATGAGACTAGCAGCATTCTATCAGACTGTCGGAAAAATATCATCCAAGCAGTTCTCAAGATAGCAAGGGCAAACAGATGTGAAAATTTGAAAACTATCACACAATCAGCTTGATGCATCCAAATTGCTGAAAAGATTAATGTAAAGAAAAATGTAAAAGAAAACTGAGGATCTGTGGCGACAATTTCGAGAATGTAGGACAAATTATGTTTACATGTAAGCATCACTCAGGTACATGTGAACAATTTTATAACAGTGATTCGAAAATTCGATTTCACTGATGTTGCTGATGATTCATTAAACATACAGCTTTCGAGATATTCATTTCAAAATCAGTATGACGTAAGTTACAGTGCATCTTGTAACCAGTCTGTACCCAAATTCTGTGAAGCTTGTAAACATTGAGGGCATTCCACACGTGATTGTCAAGTATGTGCTAGTAGGAGGGCAATGGCGCCGTCACCCCACTCTGCACTGTCGCCAGATTTATTCATGATTCTTGATCCTAGATGGTGGCGATAGATGTGGCCACATTGCAATGATGTCATGGTGGAAAGTTCAAATTTTGGTGGTAAAATAGATCAGATAGGCTTCCTCCACTAACCTAAGCCATCCAACCACCACCTCTTCCTTAGAATTGGCGGGAAAAGTACTCAAGTCTGTGCTGGGCTGCTGGATAGGACAGATGAAAGTCTTTATTTTGCATGTACTGTTTATTTAAGCAATCTGAGTTGTCATAGGCAGAAGCCCATCCAGTGTTTCACCATAAGGTCTGGAGTCCAACTGTCCTACTACATATTTCCACCACCAGAGGGCGCTGTTGTCCTGCCCATGATGTACTACAAGATGGCAGTCTCGGGAAAATGGCGGGAAAAGGCCTCAGTCTGTGTCCAACTGCTGGAGAGGAAGGAGTGTAGTTTGTTTATTTTTTTAGTGAGAAGTTGTAACACTTGGGGTCGCAATAAATAGCCTACAGACTGCAAAATGCTTGTAAATTACCTAACTAATGCAGTACACTGATGTCCAGACAAGCAAACAACTCGTAAATTGTCAAAGTAATGCATGTAGAACGCTCTGTAAACACGTTCACTATTAATAAACTGTCGAAATAATGCATTGCACAGCCCATAGACCTGTTAACAAAATAATGCAATACACTGAAGTACAGACACGTTCACTATGTGCAAAATTGTCAAAACAATGCATGTATAACACTCTGCAAACACGATCAAAACGCTTCAACAGTCGAAGTAATGCAGTACACAAACACTCATTGCATGTAAAATCGCTTTCGAACTATTGTTAAGAAATTCGACTGCAACATATAGCGATCTGTTCCCTACAGAGGTCCAAGTCAGAATGATGACTGGATGTCTCGGGCTCGCATGCTGGTCCAGCTTGCCCACTTGCGACACGTCTCTGACTGCATACATGTTTAATTGTGGCTGACGCATCGCCTTTGTACCTGTGGGTCCAGCGCCAGCCAAATTGCCAAACGAGATGTTTGCCTAGCGACCCACCCTTGCAGGCGCAGCTAAAAGATAATCAGTGTTATACTGACATCTAATGTCTATGTAAATAACAGCCAAGTCTCCCTCTAGATGCGCTATAGAAATCTTTTGCAATGCTTTAGAAACTGTTTACGAAAATATCTCAAAATAACACAGAATGCATTCTTCCTAGCGATCCTAATGGGACAGCCCATCCATTACATATAGACCCTTCCTGGAAATCGTAAAGTGGCAAGGGGTTTTCATGATGTCAACTTGTCTGCATGGGAATTCCTGTCCTAACAGGACCTGTTAAGGAAAATATCCCAGAATAATACCGAATGCATTCTTCCTGATGGTCCTAACGAGGCATCCCGTCCATCACATGTTCCCAGAAATTGAAACTTCCTGCTTTCGACATACATCTCAGAAACGGTAAATGTTTGCTCATCTTCTCACCGCTAAAAGTCTTCATAATGTCTGTGTGTGCTTGGGGAAACACCGTTAATCATAAAAGTATTCCTGTTGTTTGGAAAGAGAGCACTGTCTAAGCACAGACAGGAAAATCAGGATAATTATACAAACAGAATTCGAAGCACTGTCTTACACAAGAGAAAAGTGGATGGAATTTTTCGTGTCCTACAGCCATTGGCCTGGAGATGTTTTAATGCCACCATGGTGGATGAGGGACAGCATCTCGCCAGAAATGGATGGTCTGCTTCAACTTGTCTTAGGACACTTGAACAAAGAAGACAACATGTTACTCTCAGAACTTTCCATACATACCTTGCCCCCATCTTGTTCGAACCAGTCTGTAGAGGCTGCTATGCCGCAGCACAAATGATGTCTTGTGAATGAGTGGAGCATTCTGATTGGTTCTTACTGAATTTACCTGTCAAACTGATGCTGGTGCCGGTGTAGGATCACGGTCCGCCATTTTCTGTGGACGAAACTTTCAGCGGCACAACCATTTTGTACAGATCGCCATATTGCACTGGCAGTTAAACCCTGCAGAAGTGGTCTACAGATGTCAAATATGGAAAGACACTTCCTCAATTACACTGCTCTGCTATTGTTGAGCAAAGTTTGAATTTTTTGTTGTGAAACCCGCCTAACTACTGCTGCTGGTGTGGGAGCACTGTCCACCATTTTCTGCGGACGAGACTTTCAGTCACAAAACTATTTTGTACAGATCGTGTATCGCATTGACAGTTAAATCTTGCAAAAGTGGTTGTCAGATCATGAAATATGGAAAGACACTTCATCAATCACAGTGCTCTCCAACTATCAAGGAAAGCTTGAATATTTTAGCGTGAAGCTGATCTCCAACCCAGCTATATAACCACATACCATATCGATGTAGTAAACACATAATTTGTATCCTGCGCCATACAAAATCACCACTTCTGCATCCTGCGTATAGCTATCGACCACCAGACACTCATACATATACCACAAAGACAGATAGCATAAGCACATGCACCCTATATATCTCTCACATCACTAGATATTTCCCACGAGGTCGGGCGGTCATCCACCGTAGCCAATGGTCACAAGTCATCTGCTCCCACACACACACTGGCCCGACATGTGACCAGAGCACCCTCTGTGGACTGAGGGCACTCTCCAAACTGTAGTACAAATGCTGGGGCGGTTCCCCCTAGCACAAAGGCGTTACTGTTTCTGACCCCGACCTGCTTGCTTGCTTCCTTTCTACACCAATCTCCAGACTCTGGGATTAGAAGAATATATGTTTTTTCACATGGTTTACCAGAATATCAAACCATTTAAGCGATACTTCTCGATATCAAGCACATTGCTATATCGCTTGCATAGCACTATCGCTTGCACTGTATAATTCCGAAGGTATAGACTGGACATTATTTCTCTAGAAACCCAAAACTTTAGCGAGATTCAGCGAGGTGGAACGTGCTGTAAACCACTGAGAACTAGAAACTTATCTCGTCTGTGGAGACCTTTACGTGAAAACTCGAAAAAATAGACTGATAATTCGATTCGCAAACACCGATGTCGGTGATATAACAGATCCCAAGTCATCCTTATAATTTACAAAGTCAACTAAGGTATTTATCATGTCTAGAGAACCAGCAAACGTGTGTCCATCCGTCTAGATGCACACAACACACACCGTGATCGATGTTCTCTCAACAACATAAAGACGGGAAATGTGCACAAGCCGTTAACCAGACAATTTGCATGGGAGGGAATAATGCTCTAACGCAAACACGTCCAGATTGAATTTTGTCAATCGTTCCCGCCACAGGCCACCGCCGAGATGCGCCACGCACCCCCAGACAGAATCGTTCTGGGAAACCAGCCACATAAATATATCTGATCGCTGTACCTACAATTAAATATTATGATTGCAGCCTCAGTCGGACGACATTCGACAACGAGTGAAGTATTGGAAATACCCCCTCATGACGACCGTTCTTATGATTTGACATAATTTTCCAAGTAAAAAAAAAATCTTTCATTCCCTTTGCGGCTATCGCAGTTTTCCATGTCAAATCCATACCTTCCCTTATGACAGCACATATCCATTTTCTTTGCACATGTCAGAACACACACACATACTTTATAAGCCCGATGCTCAAGGCGAATGTATCATGCGTCCCCTACTATTAAGTATAATACTTCGCCAATAACTGAATGCTGGTGATACAAAACAATACTGAGCGAAAATCAGCGATGGGTGGGCCTGTCTCGTAAGTCTTTCTTGCGAGTGGTACCACTGTGTCTTAGAAAGACAAACGTAATCGTCTCACAAGCCAGCAGACATCGTCTTGCAAGTTGCCAGATATTAAAAACACGATTGCAACGTCTATGTTACTGTCACAGTCGGTCTTGATTCTACAGGTTCTCACAAACATCGCTAACGATACCCATGTTAAAAACTATACAAGTCTTATAAATCGAGGTATGGCATTACCTCCAAACGAAGTGGTTTCTTCACACAAATACTGACACTCAATATAGACGGTGATTGCTGGAGTGTGTATTAACAGACCAACAGTGCGGTTACACGTCACTGACAGAGTAAAATAGTTCAAATGGCTCTGAGCACTATGGGACTTAACATCTGAGGTCATCAGTCCCCTAGAACATAGAACTACTTAAACCTAACTAACCTAAGGACATCACACACATCCATGCCCGTGGGAGGATTCGAACCTGCGACCGTAGCAGTCGCACGGCACTGGACTGAAGCACCAGAACCGCTCGGCCACCACGGCCGGCTGACAGAGTAAGCACTTAATAAAATCACCAAACCTAGAAAGTGATTTGGCTAAGGAACATGATTTGAAGCTGGTATTTGTAACTCCCTCATGCCACCGCTAGATATTTCTCCAGCATTTGTAACGCACTCTGTCTCAATACCAGGTCAGAGGTTCTGTGATATATCCACTGGGTTATGAGAATGATCACATACAGTAGATGGTGTGCTGATTGAGGTTGTACGAAATGTACACAAACTTTTCAGATCTCTAGTGTTATGATTTCTGGTAAAAATGCTGTCTGCAACTTGCAATCAAGTCTTTCCATTCAACCACATACCTGCGTTGGACCCTATGGATGATTACAGGCATTACTGAATCATATTCGTGGCACTCTCATATCTCGAAACGAGTCACCGTTTTCGGACCTGTCTGCTACAATAAAATTCCAACGTGGTTTTAGATAGTCCCTATGCATCCTGCAACTGCTCCTCAAACTCTGCCCTGCCATCCCTGCAGCTTTGCGCATGTGATCGTTCCAATTTGAGTCGGAACTGAGCAGAAGTCGCAGAGAGCTACATGTACCACATTCTGCAACCCATGGAGAAATGGGCTAAGTTGAGTTAGTATGACAGGAGTGTGTTTTGGCCATTTGGTTCCATAGTTCCGGCAACTGTGTACGATGTGTAAGGTCAGCGCCAAATGAAGACCGCTCCTGCAACACGAGGTAGTATAAAAGACAGTACGAACAGTTACGGTGGTGTTTCTTGTCGGGAAAATTAGGAAGACTCAACATCATACAGGAACTGCAGACCGAAGCAGATCTGCGTCCCTCAGGTTCCATTCACGTCTGTCACCCCAACATTCTAACGTCGTTATTCAGTACCATCCAACAGAGAAAAATTACGAACTATAAAACCACCGCTAACTTCATCTGATAGAGGTCTTAATAATATTTTTACCGAATCTCTCTCTTCCGATATATCAGAAACAAACACCGTATGCATGCCAGCATCGAGCATATGCGACGATCCTATTAAATATACAGGTACTGATCCATTGGAGCAGGCGGCCAGTGATCGAAACCGCTTGTACAGACCAGTGTAAAGTGCCAATGCCCATACTGTAGGACGAGGAGGACCATATACTATCAGTCGCAAGAGAAACTCCCTGTGACCCTGTGTTGTTGTTTGAAACATTGTTTTTTTCTGCTGTAACACGCTTTTTACACTGCCATAAATTTAGTTTTCTCTGCCACAACTTCGAGGTCTGTGTCAGGTTCTAAACTGACATTGACAGGTTTCGATCCACTGAACGTCGCATGGTGTAAGTCATGTTGGTGCTGCTGCTACCAAACACACACACACACACACACACTGGATGATTGACGTAAAAGACAGTCAGAACATAACGAAACTGAAAGAGTTTTGCGGCATTGTGGAGGGTTTCCAAACTGCTGTCCGAAGGTAATTGATGGCCTCTACGTTTAAACTCATCTGTCACAGTGATGAGATAGCTGATAGCTCTGGGTTCCGTTTCCATTGATTCCTCGTACTGCAGTCATACACGCGATCACTGTTTCGGTGCTGGCCATTCCCGCTTTGTGTTGTCCCTTCACCAAGACTCTTTCTCTGTCTCAAACAAGCGATGTCAATCAATTATTATGTGGTAATCAACAGTGTACTACTGGACGGATGGGATGAAAAAGACACCATAGATGTACTCTAATAATAAGCATCGCAGTTGATAGTGTGAACAATTTCAGCAATTTTACCATAATTTCAACATCAACCAATGACACCCCAATTTCAATATCATCGTTAAACCGCCCCTCCTTTACTTTGTGAGTACCATTGCGAGTGTAGATAGATGACCGTGCAGTACATCCATTCATTGTTAATTCTCGAACATATACTCCTGGAAATTGAAATAAGAACACCGTGAATTCATTGTCCCGGGAAGGGGAAACTTTATTGACACATTCCTGGGGTCAGATACATCACATGATCACACTGACAGAACCACAGGCACATAGACACAGGCAACAGAGCATGCACAATGTCGGCACTAGTACAGTGTATATCCACCTTTCGCAGCAATCCAGGCTGCTATTCTCCCATGGAGACGATCGTAGAGATGCTGGATGTAGTCCTGTGGAATAGCTTGCCATGCCATTTCCACCTGGCGCCTCAGTTGGACCAGCGTTCGTGTTGGACGTGCAGACCGCGTGAGACGACGCTTCATCCAGTCCCAAACATGCTCAATGGGGGACAGATCCGGAGATCTTGCTGGCCAGGGTAGTTGACTTACACCTTCTAGAGCACGTTGGGTGGCACGGGATACATGCGGACGTGCATTGTCCTGTTGGAACAGCAAGTTCCCTTGCCGGTCTAGGAATGGTAGAACGATGGGTTCGATGACGGTTTGAATGTACCGTGCACTATTCAGTGTCCCCTCGACGATCACCAGTGGTGTACGGCCAGTGTAGGAGATCGCTCCCCACACCATGATGCCGGATGTTGGCCCTGTGTGCCTCGGTCGAATGCAGTCCTGATTGTGGCGCTCACCTGCACGGCGCCAAACACGCATACGACCATCATTGGCACCAAGGCAGAAGCGACTCTCATCGCTGAAGACGACACGTCTCCATTCGTCCCTCCATTCACGCCTGTCGCGACACCACTGGAGGCGGGCTGCACGATGTTGGGGCGTGAGCGGAAGACGGCCTAACGGTGTGCGGGACCGTAGCCCAGCTTCATGGAGACGGTTGCAAATGGTCCTCGCCGATACCCCAGGAGCAACAGTGTCCCTAATTTGCTGGGAAGTGGCGGTGCGGTCCCCTACGGCACTGCGTAGGATCCTACGGTCTTGGCGTGCATCCGTGCGTCGCTGCGGTCCGGTCCCAGGTCGACGGGCACGTGCACCTTCCGCCGACCACTGGCGACAACATCGATGTACTGTGGAGACCTCACGCCCCACGTGTTGAGCAATTCGGCGGTACGTCCACCCGGCCTCCCGCATGCCCACTATACGCCCTCGCTCAAAGTCCGTCAACTGCACATACGGTTCACGTCCACGCTGTCGCGGCATGCTACCAGTGTTAAAGACTGCGATGGAGCTCCGTATGGCACGGCAAACTGGCTGACACTGACGGCGGCGGTGCACAAATGCTGCGCAGCTAGCGCCATTCGACGGCCAACACCGCGGTTCCTGGTGTGTCCGCTGTGCCGTGCGTGTGATCATTGCTTGTACAGCCCTCTCGCAGTGTCCGGAGCAAGTATGGTGGGCCTGACACACCGGTGTCAATGTGTTCTGTTTTCCGTTTCCAGGAGTGTATATATCAAAGTATACCAGACAGCGATATACATATTTCTAGCACATCGAGCATAGTGCGTAATTTATGATCTTTTTCTATGCGGATGGGAGTCACAAAGCATACTCGCATTCTTAGGATAAAGTTAGAGGTTAAACGATCTCCTCGCATTGTCTTTGACAAACCTACGCTGCAGCACTGTCACCGATTTAATCTGCAACTGACCAGAAGTAGACTGCTACATTCCACTGCTCGTGAAGGAATGGAGTGTTCCCAGTCCATAACTGCTGTTCCGCACCCATCCAAGTGCACAAGATTTCTCCAGATGCGTGCCTGTCGAGGAGGTTAGCACCCCTTATCGATGTATAGTAGTAGATATGAAAGTGTTCTGATGTAATAGCGGAGGGTTAAGAAGAACAAGAAACGGGTGGTTTATATGCGTAATGGAGCTTCAGACGAACGGAGTTCAAAGCATTTTACGTAAATCAACTATACTATCAATTCTAAAGTATTGTTTTAGTGTCTGGGATCAGTACGAAGAAGGTATTGGTAAGAGAGAATGTAAACACATGCACTCCTAAGCCTACACGGTTCTGCACTTAAAACAGGCTATAATGTTAGATCATTGTAGTTTCCGACCTGTTAGTCATGAGGGATGCAACGCTGTTAATATTCCAATGTAAGAAATATATTTCCAGACATATATCCTTCTTGTAGGTTTCTCTACCATAAACTATGGTGTCAAACTGTAAAATGAAAAAAAAAAACACTTCCTTAAAGCATCGATTCTGTGTGATACATGCACAATATAGCTTCCCAGAGGTGTATAGCGTCCACTGTTCTTATCCAATCATGGTTCAGAAATTATACTATGCTCACATGAGTCTTATAGAAAATAATCGTTGGTAATGGATAATACCTCTTACAAGGAAACAGATAAACGCATAGCAGCGGCGTTTGCCATGTGAAGTTACAAGTCATCCCACCGCTAACTCTGCAAACAGGACACCTGTCAAGCAGATGTATACACGGGATTGCAATGCCTCACAAATTCCTGCAGCTAACTTAGAATCACCTTAGTTATAAAACTGAAGCCTCAATTTTATACCCAAGATGCCACAGGGGAATGGAGTACGTCGCATAAATCTTCGTTTGTTTAGAGGAACGTGTCGAAACAGGATGGTCACGTTTCATCAGACATGAGATGGAAGATAACGATCGCAAGTAGACAGTGGTCCAAGTCACACACAAAACACGCGGTTGTGTACGAGTCAAACACAGGCTATGTCACAAACTGATGCACCCTGACAGAAAAACGGAGGCAGATGGTTCTCTGTTTCTCCAAGAAAGCGTCAGAGACAGCAGTCAGCTCATGTGTATCACCATTACCTCAATAGACATAGAGTAGAATGCTGCCTCGACGAAAAAAGACACTGTTTCCCAGGTTCCCGGTGCTTTCATGCCAACGTTTTCTCATTTTTTTCTCTTCCTGTCGTATACTCGTTCCCGCGTACAAAAATTATTCTGCGCCAACCAGAAGACGCCTTTGCGCCATGGGGAATAGATAAAGTCTTTGTACAACAGTTTGGAGAGTGATCTCAGTTTGCTGAGGGTACTCTGGTCATGCGACGGGCCAGTGTGTGTGCGAGGGTAGATGACTTGTGACCATCAGCTGCGGTGGATGACCACCTGACCTCGCGGGATGTATCTAGTGCTGGGAGGAGTATATACAGTGCATGTGCTTATGGTTCAAATGGCTCTGAGCACTATGGGACTTAACTTCTGAGGTCATCAGTCCCCTAGAACTTAGAACTACTTAAACCTAACTAACCTAAGGACATCACACACATCCATGCCAAAGGCAGGATTCGAACCTGCGACCGTAGCGGTGCTTATGCTATCTGTCTTCACGGTCTATGTACGAGTGTGTGGTAATCGATAGCTGTATGCAGAATGCAGAAGTGGTGTATTTGTATGGTGCAGGATATGAATTGTGTGTTTACTGCATCGATATGATGTGTGTGGTGACGTAGCTGGGTTGGAGATCGGTTTCACACTAAAATATTCAAGCTCTCGTCGACAGTAGCAGAGCAGTGTAATTGAGGAAGTGCCTTTCCATATTTGATGATCTGTAGACAACTTTTGCAAGGTATAACTGTCAGTGCAATATGCCAATCTGTGCAAAATAGTTTTTTCGCTGAAAGTGTCATCTGCAGAAAATTGCGGACAGTGCTCCCACACCAGCAGCAGTATTGTATCCTGCCTACTCGTCAATTATAGGGTGTCTAGGAAACCTGCTTTCTCGGATTGATAGACAACAATTCAAGCAAATCGTATTAATGATTTTTATTACAGAAAATAAATAACAATACTTGAATTTGAGAGATACAGATGTGTTGCAAGCGAAGGGCGACATGCAAAATAAACAATGTTCTTCAATATATACAATTCCTCAGTGGCTGGTCTTGAAGTGGCTAATCTGAATTCTGCTGTAGAAGTGAGCCGCGACCAGTCGGCGCAGCGCTTATATCCTCTTCCCATAGAGGGTGCTGCCGTCACGTTGTCGTCCAGGGAAGGGATTGGTCAGCGTGCAATTGGCAGATGTCTTCTTCACAGCTCTCTCTGCTCTTTCGTTTGCGACTGGCGTGCCGTAACATTCCTCCTCCTCAAAGTGACGGACCGTCGTCGTAAAGGGAGCTTGACAACGGCGGGTGAGGCAGGAGTGTGGATACTTTGAGGGAATGGAAGTTGTGGCTGCAGGGGACGTCAGGCTTCCAGTCGTACCCCGCCATACACCCTTCGCTCTGGAGGAAACATCCCCCGGAAAACGACCAGAAGGGTACGCGTCCACCTGAGGCCGATAGCAAGATGCAGAAGGTGTAGGCTGCTGCGGCGTGGGCGGGCCCAGCTCCATCATTAGGACGAGAGGAGGCGGAAGAGGTGAGGGCTCCGTCTCCATGAGGTCGTCCTGCGGTGTCGTGATGACACCCCCTGGCGTCTGCTGTGGCTATACAGTCTTTGGTATCCGTGAATATGGGGGAACAGATACAGAAGGATCGCCGTGCACATGACAGTGGTGAATTTGATTGTGATGTCGGCGCTACCATCCGTCTGGGCCTGAAATGAGACACAAGTGACGAAGGATCTCGGCTCGCATCCAGCGTCTGCTGCCGCTAAAAACCCAACATCGTGCGGTGCGAAGCGATACTTGTGGCTTTCCTTCAGTGCCGGCTGCTGAGGAGGGTGGAGTAGTGTCCGATGGCGGCGGCCGTTAAGCAATTCCGCCGGCGATGGTTAATCTCGATGATGCGAACGATATGAGACGAGAAATAGTTGCAGTGCTTGATGCATGGTGTGTGCGGTTCGAAGTTTGGCCATCTGCTGCTTGAAGGTTCTGACAAAACGTTCCGTTCGCCATTTGACTGTGGATGAAACGATGCACTAGTTAGATGCTGTTATGCCATTGCGTTCACAGAATGTCTCAAATTCATTTGACGTGAACTGAGGGTCGTTGTCCAACACTATGACTTCAGGCAAATCTTCAAGGCAAAAGACAGAGGCCAACACGTGAATTGTGCTACGTGACTTTGGCACAGCAAAAGGAATTTGCTATAAGGGTCTACCACAATCAACCAGCGAGTGTTAGAAAAAGGTCCCTCAAAGTCTATATGCACACGTTGCCATTGTGGCTGCGACATAGGCCAAGCAGAGAATTTTTGTGGCGGAGTGGACTGACTTTCCACACATGCGTGACACTGTGAGTCATCTGTTTTATTTGGGTGTCTATACCTGCCAAGTACAGTGCCGACGCGCTAACTGTTCCGTACGAACAATCCCCCAGTGTCCTTGGTGAAGTAACTGCAACACTTCCTTTTGCAAAGCTTCAGGGATCAACACACGTGATTGTCCACTGTCATTTTCAACAAGAATCACACCTTGCTGTATAGCGAGGCTATCCCAACGTGCAAAGTATCGGCTCACTAATGAGTTCTTTATGCTATGCAAAGAGCAAGGCCAAGATGTGCGAATGTATTTTAGCAAAATGTTCAAATCTGAATCAGCTCCCATGGCCTGTGCAATTTTCTGATAGTTCAGAGGAAAGGATTGAAGCAATTCAGAATCATGAGCATCGATGTGACAACAAGTTGCAGCAGAAGCGTCAAAGTCTGTATTAGGGCCAGTCGGAAGACATGAAAGTGCATCCGCATTATCGTGTTGAGCTGTCGGGCGATACACAATTTCGTACTAATATTGAGAAAGCAACAATGACCATCTTTGCAATTTTTGGGCAGTTCGTACAGAAACTGGCTTCATGGGATGAAATAAGGACTGCAATGGCTTGTGATCCGTTATTAAGTAGAATGTTCTGCCATGCAAATAGTGGTGGAATTTGGTGACACCATACACAAGACCCAATGCCTCTTTCTCTGTGCGTAGTTACTCTGAGCTTTGGCTAGCACTTTTCATGCGAAAGTGCGAAAGCAATAGGCCTGTCTTTACCACCAGATCTGTGCGAAAGCACTGCACCAATTCCGTAAGAGGAAGCGTCAACTTGCAACACAACTGGTAGGATCAAAGTGAACCAAGCATCGATCACTGAGCAATGCATCTTTAAGTTTTTGAGAAGCTTCTTGGCACTCATCTGTCCAAACAAAAGGGGGACATTCTTGCGATGTAGGCGATGCAATGGAGCTGCGATTTGTGCAGCTTTCGGTATGAACCGAATATGATAGTTCATTTTCCCCAAAACTAACTGCAATTCTGTGACATTGCGAGAAACTGGCTGGTCAGGGATGGCTAGAAAATGTGACTGAGGAGGATTTATACCTTGATTGCTTATGATACGACCAAGATACTGCAACTCAGGTTTTAAAAAATCACTCTTGTCCAGTCTACACTTCAGTCCTGCATCAGATAACACACAAAACAAAATACGCAAATTTCAAATATGTTCTTCAGGTGTACGACCTGCTACAATATCGTCCACGTAGTTTGAACTGTTTGGTACTTGAGCAGCCAGCTGTTCCAAATACCGTTGGAAAATAGCGGGTGCGGAAGCACTCCCAAAAGGCGAACACAAATATTCAAACAAGCCCAAATGAGTGTTCACAACACACATTTTGAGATTCTCCATCTAATGATATTTGAAGTTATGCGTCGTGCAAATAAATTCGTGAAAAGTAACGACCAGCGCCTAACTTGTCCATGAGGTCCTCTGGGCGTGGCAGTGGGTAAGTATAAATCACAGTTTGTGGGTTGACTGTAGACTTAAAGTCAACACAGAGGCGAATGCGACCTGGAAGCTTGGGGTACAAAACCACTGGACTTGCCCATTGACTAGTTTATATGGCCACAATAACTCCGATATCTTGCAATTCTTTAAGTTCGGCAGCGACTTTGTCCCCTAATGCAATGGGAACAGGTCTGGCCCAGCAAAATTTCGGCTGAGCATTGTCTTTGATAGTAATATGTGCGACAAAAAATATTTCCCTTGCCTAAACCTTCAGGAAAGAGGTAAGTGAATTCTTTCAACAAGCTAGCTACACTGTCTTTTGAATTGAACGCAGTCACTGACAACACATTGTCCTGAATTTTAAAGCCAAGCAAATCAAACGAATCAAGGCTAAATATATTCACACAATCGCGTGATTGTAGCACCGTAAAAGTCACAGTTCGCGTATGCAAACGATACATGGCAGGCCAAGTACATTATCCGACTGTCCATTATAAGCCGTCAGTTGCGTGCTAGTTTTAGAAAGGCGTATTTGACGATCTGTAAACCACTTTTGCAGTGTGAGTGCAATACAGGGTGTTACAAAAAGGTTTGGCCAAACTTTCAGGAAACATTCCTCACACACAAAGAAAGAAAATATGTTATGTGGACATGTGTCCGGAAACGCTTACTTTCCATGTTAAAGCTCATTTTATTACTTCTCTTCAAATCACATTAATCATGGAATGGAAACACACAGCAACAGAACGTACCAGCGTGACTTCAAACACTTTGTTACAGGAAATGTTCAAAATATCCTCCGTTAGCGAGGATACATGCATCCACCCTCCGTCGCATGGAATCCCTGATGCGCTGATGCAGCCCTGGAGAATGGTGTATTGTATCACAGCCGTCCACAATACGAGCACGAAGAGTCTCTACGTTTGGTACCGGGGTTGCGTAGACAAGAGCTTTCAAATGCCCCCATAAATGAAAGTCAAGAGGGTTGAGGTCAGGAGAGCGTGGAGGCCATGGAATTGGTCCGCCTCTACCAATCCATCGGTCGCCGAATCTGTTGTTGAGAGGCGTACGAACACTTCGACTGAAATGTGCAGGAGCTCCATCGTGCATGAACCACATGTTGTGTCGTACTTGTAAAGGCACATGTTCTAGCAGCACAGGCAGAGTATCCCGTACGAAATCATGATAACGTGCTCCATTGAGCGTAGGTTGAAGAACATGGGGCCCAATCAAGACATCACCAACAATGCCTGCCCAAACGTTCACAGAAAATCTGTGTTGATGACATGATTGCACAATTGCGTGCGGATTCTCGTCAGCCCACACATGTTGATTGTGAAAATTTACAATTTGATCACGTTGGAATGAAGCCTCATCCGTAAAGAGAACATTTGCACTGAAATGAGGATTGACACATTGTTGGATGAACCATTCGCAGAAGTGTACCCGTGGAGGCCAATCAGCTGCTGATAGTGCCTGCACACGCTGTACATGGTACGGAAACAACTGGTCCTCCCGTAGCACTCTCCATACAGTGACGTGGTCAACGTTACCTTATACAGCAGCAACTTCTCTGACGATGGCATTAGGGTTATCGTCAACTGCACGAAGAATTGCCTCGTCCATTGCAGGTGTCCTCGTCGTTCTAGGTCTTCCCCAGTCGCGAGTCATAGGCTGGAATGTTCTGTGATCCCTAAGACGCCGATCAATTGCTTCGAACGTCTTCCTGTCGGGACACCTTCGTTCTGGAAATCTGTCTCGATACAAACGTACCGCGCCACGGCTATTGCCCCGTGCTAATCCATACATGAAATGGGCATCCGCCAACTCCGCATTTGTAACATTGCACAGACTGCAAAACCACGTTCGTGATGAACACTAACCTGTTGATGCTACGTACTGATGTGCTTGATGCTAGTACTGTACAGTAATGAGTCGCATGTCAACACAAGCACCGAAGTCAACATTACCTTCCTTCAATTGGGCCAACTGGCGCTGAATCGAGGAAGTACAGTACATACTGACGAAACTAAAATGAGCTCAAACATGGAAATTAAGCGTTTCCGGACACATGTCCACATAACATCTTTTCTTTATTTGTGTGTGAGAAATGTTTCCTGAAAGTTTGGCCGTACCTTTTTGTAATACCCTGTATAGCGATCTGTTCAAAATAGTTTTG
This sequence comes from Schistocerca americana, assembly GCF_021461395.2. NCBI lineage: Eukaryota > Metazoa > Arthropoda > Insecta > Orthoptera > Acrididae > Schistocerca > Schistocerca americana. Next base: position 664,733,349 of record NC_060130.1, read on the forward strand.
CCATTGAAAGTCTCGTCTGCAGAAAAACATGGCGGACAAAACAACAAGAATGCTTTTATGATTAACGTTCTTTTCACAAGCATGCGCAGACATGTTGAAGGTTTTTAGCGGTGACAACATGATGTAATGCAGGGCTTCCCAACGTGTGGTCCGCGGGTCCCTTAGGGGTCCGCCGGCTCTTTCTAGGGGGTCCGCGGCCATCTTTCACCAAATCGTGTAAAATAATGAGTAACATTATTGAATAAAAATGTGAAAATCAAATTCATCACTATTTTTTTTTCGTGTCAAAAACATGTGTACTTTTACTTCAGGTAGTATTCCCAAGCAGCCTTTGCGGTTCCTAAGTGAGAACCCATACACAGTTTAGTGCCGGAGAATGCGGCTTCTCTGATCGACTGTTTCGCAACAGTACGGGGGTAGTTTGTGCGCTGGATCAAGGCGCTAGATGCGCTGAAACCTTTTACGCATGCGCCGAGCGAGCTTTGTCGACCAATCACCGTGCTCGCTGGCACGTATGTGGCCCCAGGCATCATTAAATGTTAAACTTGCTTTGTCAGTGCACTACCTATTTCATAAGTCGTTTTTTGACCAGTTTATTACTTCTAACATGGATCGGTGGCTGAAGTCAGGATCATTGAAGAAGGGTACAATCTCTCCATCGCCTTCACAACAAGGGAAGTTTCCAGTTGAAATGAATGAGGAGGGAGGACGACGAAAGGAAGAACAATCACAAGAAGCTCCACAGCCAGATTTATTATGTGAAAACGCTGCAAGTACTCCATTGGTTGCAATATCCTGTGGAAGTGGAATAACCAAGAAGCGTAAGTATAACGAAAGCTATATAGAAATGGGCTTTATGGAGACAAAGGAGGGTAAAGCTCAGTGTGTAATTTGTGCGCGAGTCCTTCCGAACAGTTCAACGGTTCCAGTTAAATTGCACAGTCATTTTGAAGGTACTCCCCCGGATTTCCAGGCTAAAGACATCGATTTTTTCAAAAGGAAGAGTGCTGAATAGCAGCTTCTCAGCATTGCATCAAAACTCATGCAAAAACAATTAATGAAAATTCATTAAAAGTTTCTTTCTTGGTTAGTTATCGAGTGGCAAAAACAGCCAAAGCTCATACCATTGCAGAAAATCTCATAAAGCCGTGTTGTTATGATCATTGGGAACGTGGCACTTGCATTAAGAAGCTTTCATTTCCCATGGGTTTCGTTCTGAAATTTAAGTTACTGTGCTCTTGACTGACTAGGGGTCCGCCATGGATTTTAGACTGAAGAAAGGGTCCGCCAGCTGAAAAGGTTGGGAAGCCCTGATTCTAATGTTTACCGGTTCTGAGACGTATGTTGCAAACAGGACGTTATGATTTCCGGAAAGGGAAACACATGATGGATGGGATACCTCTGCCGGCCGGTGTGGCCGAGCGGTTCTAGGCGCTTCAGTCTGGAAACGCGCGACCGCTACGGTCGCAGGTTCGAATCCTACCTCGGGCATGGATGTGTGTGATGTCGTTAGGTTAGTTAGGTTTAAGTAGTTCTAAGTTCTAGGGGACTGATGACCTCAGATGTTAAGTCCCATAGTGCTCAGAACCATTTGAACCATTTTTGGATACCTCATTAGCACCATCAGGAAGAATGCATTTGGTGTTATTCTGGGATATTTTCGTAAACTGGTCCTGTTAGGACAAAAATTTCCATGCAGCTGAGACATCATGAAAGCTCCTACAACAAAAGCATCTGTTAACTATTTCTACAGAACATTACGATTTCCGGGAAGGGTTGATATGTAATGGACGAGCTGTCTCATTAGGATCGCTAGGAAGACTGTATCCTGTGTTACATTTTCATAAACAATTTCTGAAAGCATTGCAAAATATTTCTACAGCGCGTTCAGAGGGTCACATGGCTGTTATTTACATAGACGTGAGACGTCAGTATAACACTGATGACCTTTTAGCTGCACCTGCGAGGTTGGGTCGCTAGGCAAACATCTCGTTTGGCAATTAGGCCGGCACTGGACCTGCAGGTATGAAGGTGATGCATCAGGTAGCATCTTATCTGAGTCAGGGCGATTCAAGATTTCGGAGAAATATTCTCCCCATTTTTCTATAATTCTTTCCTTGTCATTTATCATGTTGCCGTTCTTATATCTAATGAAAAAGTTTCGGCTCTGAACTCCACGTTTCCGATTTTTGAAACATCGGAAAAACTGTCTTGGAGTCTTGTTGTGGCTCTCTGCCTCAACTTGTTCCAATAAACTGGTTAGATGTGTTCTCTTCTCTGTGCTTAGGATTCAGTTCATCTCCCTTCTGCTGTTGAGAAGATATTCCCTTTTCTGCTCATTCTCCCGGTCAGCCAGCCACTTCTTCCTTGTCTTCCTTCTCTTTTTTGTAGCCTTCTGGCATGTTTCGTTGACCCATTTTCTCTTCTTCATTCTCTTCTTTCTTCCCAATTACATAGTACCGCGAAATTTACTTGCTTCCATTTTTCCTCCACGTTTTCTCTTGCTTTCTGGTTTTCAAGCGCCTAACACGGTTTTTTATTTCTACAGCATATTGCTCTTTAATTGTACTTTATCACAGTTTGCAACATTCGAAGCAGATTCTAGTGTTTCCTTCTTCTTCTAATGCATGTAGGTGAACATCATTTTAAGTGTATATACAACCAGGACGTGGTGTCATGCACAGTCAGCATCTCTATACGACCTGACCTGGCCATAGCGCTGGTCCACCAGGATGTGAGCTATCTGGTTGGTAGTTTTTCCATCCGGTGAGCACAAGGTCTTCTTATGTATTCTCTTGTCTTCGAAGTAAGTCTAACTTACTGTCAGGTTCTTTGGGATAATTAAGCTGATCATCCTCTGACTATTCTCATTGGTCTCATTATGGAAATTTTGCCTTCCTATAGTTAGTATATAGAATTCTTCTTTTACCACTTTTCCATTAAAATCTCCAGGAACTATCTTGATGTTTCTAGCTCGTCATAGAATTCTTCCTTTTCTTCATCTGTTTTGTCTTGTGTCAGGGCGTGAACATTGGATAAGTGTGATGCCGCCACTTGGTTTCCGAGTACTATGTAGGACATTCTTTTGTTAACAGCTTTGAATTCTTTAACTGAATCTCCTATTTTGTCATGTATTACAAAACCAGTGCAGAATTCACGTTTATCTACACATCCCACATAAAATAAATACTATATATTCACCTCCTTTGTGAGTACCCTCATCCCGCCATCTTGTCTCTTGTATTGCCTACAAGTCCAGTTTTAATTTCTGAGACCATAGGATGGATAGCTCCTGGTCTTTCTAGGCTTTCAAAATTCCAATATCCAAAATTAAAATTTCCAAATAACAGGCCATTTTCCCTTAACACCTTTCGTTTTCTATTGTATCTTTTAGGGCAAGTTTGTGCTCCGTAACAAAGATCTTTTCTCGGGATTTGGTTGGTAGCCGAATGCCCGACCCCCTCCTTTAACCCGGCTTGGGATTGGTATTGGCTGTCACAAGGTCGCTAGCAGAGAAACAATAATATTAATAATAATTAGCCTTTGTCCGTGCTATAAAAATACAACAGTCGTTCCAGGCAATCTCAATTCCTCGCCTATACTATTAGCAACAATTTCGACCCCAAGCTGAGGATTAAGTTTTGTTTTGAGAATGATAAAGACATTTCAGGTTATTTGGAGGATGTGTCCTTATATCACATGATATGAAGAGGATTTTTGAGACTGGAAAAAAATAAAGAACACAATATGGTTTAAACTCGTGGACGTGAGTACGTTAGTATTTGTTTACATCCTATCAGAGATTCGTCTTTTCTTTTAAAAAAAATGGCACAAACACCAAAATGACTGATGTTTGAGCCTCGGAGATAAAATATAATTCAAGACGTCTATTTATTCACTGTTTTCCTGGTAATTTATCGTTCACATCAGAATACCTACAAATATACTCAGTTTTACCTACTTTTAAAAGCGTTTGCTAACTAAAAAAAGAAAAGAAACTGCATTATATTAGGAATTTTTAACTTTCATTGTAAGTAGTTTTTGCACCAAAGTCAGCATTTCAGGTCTCACAGGCGTTACTTTGTGATTCTGCATTGTGGCCTAGACTCTCTGCAAACTCAAAAGTGTTTTACAGTATTCGAAAATAACTGAGAGTATTATGCAATTACTTAAATAGGCATCCTGTGATGTCTGAATAGACCAAACGAGACTAACAGTACCGGTATTGAATTGTGAGACTTATGACTGACTAAATGAGATAAGCAATTACATGCGTTTCACCATAAAACTTGACTTATACCACTTAGAAACTGAAATTCATGTTGTCACGTCGAAACCACAGTCAAGTCCAAATCCGCAGGCAAAGTCGTCAACGGAGAACAACACTTAAAACTAAAAGAATGTTTATTAGTGACAGAAATATACAGCTATAACAGAATTCAACTCATGGATGGGGTGTGCAACAATTTACACAGAAATTAATTATCCCAGAATGCTGGTGTTTATACTAACATCGGATATTCCAGAATATACATACATTACAAACATAAGGTGTTTCAAGAACATTTTAAAAACGATAAATGCTGAATAACAAATAATAGCTGGTGGTCGGGTATAAACTGGCAACATGCAGCACGCCATCGACCAATGGTAACCAGTATGCTACACTGCGTGCGCCATGGCACACGGCAATATGATCGTATCTTCGTAGATGTTAACAAAACTGTAGATAAACCACTGGCTAAAATGCATATATTTCACGTTTGTCAGCGCAACAAGAATGCAATTTGTCATAGGTGTGCCATGAATGGAGGAAAACGGAAGTGTCAAAATACTATCTCTGAAACAACACAGGCAACAAAGCAGTATTCGGGCATTTTTAACTGCCGTGTGTCATTGTTAATCTGGGCCGGGAGAATCTGGTATCCGTGTAGTTGCATGAGCCTTGCTTTTATTTTTTACCGGTCAGTACATGGAACCGCTTAGAGGAAGTGAATGAACAGATGATCTATTTTTAATTTTTTTCTTGATTTCCGCCTCAAATTTGACGACCGCCAAATTTCGGCGCCCTAGGTGTCCGTCAATCTCGCCTCTCCGGTAGAGGTGGGAATGCCTGTGAGTCGTAACAAAAGGTCCCCCACCACTTCGGTTACTCCACGGCGCGGCAGCTGACTAGCCGGGAAGTGAGTCGGCAGTTTCAGTGAGTTCCCCGAACGCGAAGAAAGCGACGCTGAGCATAACGTCCGTCACGGGCGGAATCGTGAGGCTACGAGGAAACGGTGTCGCTGCCAAGCACTCTCGTTAACATTCCTGTGCAATCTTTCGCTTCGCGATGGCGTATATGGAGGTTTGAGAGGTTCTACACATCTGCGCTTATGATGAAGACTGCTGTCCAGTGCGCTGGAAAGGAACGTCACAAACTTTTCCTGCAACCACCAGCGACTGGGCGGGAGGAACTGCAGGACAGCAGCTGACCTACTACACGTTTCCATTGGCGTTCGACAAATTTATTAAGCTTGTGATGGACGGCCTGCTTTTCGGCTTGTAAAAATAACCCTTCTTTCCATGTATGCAGGTGTAAATAAACCAAAACTGCTTGTACGTCGTTTCTAGGCGCTTCAGTCCGGAACCGCGCTGCTGCTACGGCCGTAGATTCGAATCCTGCCTCGGGGATGGATGTGTGTGATGTCCTTAGGTTAGTTAGGTTTAAGTAGTTCTGAGTCTAGGGACTGATGACCTCAGATATCAAGTCCCATACTGCTTAGAGTCATCTGAACCATTTTGCTTGTACGTGTTAAACGTAACGCTGACATTTAACTCCGAAATACTGTTTCATTGTGCCTGTTGAGGAGTTAATGAATTATTTTGTTCTAAACAACCAGCTCAATGAGGTCAGGCTTAGTATTCCTTGAGATGACACAGAATATTGCTGTACTGAACAAAACCCTAACATGCTGGTTATATTGTCACAATTACCGATTTCAGTTGTGATTAACAGCCATCTTAAATATGTACAGCTACAACTATATCGACATCAACATCTACACTCTGCAAGCTACTGTGAAGAGCAGGTTAGAAGGTACTTACCATTCTACCAAAATTAGGATTTCTTTCGTTCCATTCGCATATTCGCGACTTCGTAGTCACTACTTGAGCGACACGTAGGCAGCTATAACATATCCTAGCTTCTTTACATCCCATTGGTTGTTAAAACTTCGTGGTAGGCTTTTGCGGGAAAGTTGGTGTCTATTTTCAAGCGTATGTCATTTCAAGTTTTACGGTTTTCTTGTGAGTCAAACAAATCTGTAAGTATTTGTGCTGCCCTTCTTTGTATACGTTAAGTACATCCCGATAATCCTATTTGGATCAGGTCTCACATACTAGAGTAGTATTACGTAGGAAATCTCCTTTCTTCAGTAATTGCATTTACCCGGTATCTTATCAATGAACCGAACTCTGGCACTTCTTTACCGACGATTTGATATCTTCACAAAATGTTACTCTTAGTTACACAGCACAAAAGAATTAATAGGTCGCTTTTTTGAAAACCCATCATTTACGTCCATTGCGACACGTTGTTGTTGTTGTCGTCTTCAGTCCAGAGACTGGTTTGATGCAGCTCTCCATGCTACTCTATCCTGTGCAAGCTTCTTCATCTCCCAGTACCTGCTGCAACCTACATCCTTCTGAATCTGCTTAGTGTATTCATCTCTTGGTCTCCGTCTACGATTTTTACCCTCCACGCTCCCCTCCAATACTAAATTGGTGATCCCTTGATGCCTCAGAACATGTCCTACCAACCGATCCCTTCTTCTAGTCAAGTTGTGATATAAGTTCCTCTTCCCCCAATTCTATTCAATACCTCCTCATTAGTTATGTGATCTACCCATCTAATCTTCAGCATTTTTCTGTAGCACCACATTTCGAAAGCTTCTATTCTCTTCTTGTCCAAACTATTTATCGTCCACGTTTCACTTCCATACATGGTTACACTCCATACAAATACTTTCAGAAATGACTTCCTGACACTTAAATCTATACTCGATGTTAACAAATTTCTCTTCTTCAGAAACGCTTTCCTTGCCATTGCCAGTCTACATTTTATATCCTCTCTACTTCGATCATTATCAGTTATTTTGCTCCCCAAATAGCAAATCTCCTTTACTACTTTACGTGTCTCATTTCCTAATCTAATCCCCTCAGCATCACCCGACTTAATTCGACTACATTCCATCATCCTCGTTTTGCTTTTGTTGATGTTCATCTTATACCCTCCGTTCAAGACACTGTCCATTCCGTTCAACTGCTCTTCCAAGTCCTTTGCTGTCTCTGACAGAATTACAATGTCACCGAGCGAGGTGGCGCAGTGGTTAGCACACTGGACTCGCTTTCGGAAGGACGACTGTTCAATCCCGTCTCCGGCCATCCTGATTTAGGTTTTCCGTGATTTACCTAAAATCGCTACAGGCAAATGCCGGGATGGTTCCTTTGAAAGGGCACGGCCGATTTCTTTCCCCATCCTTTCGTAATCCGAGCTTGTGCTCCGTCTCTAATGACCTCGTTGTCGACGGGACGTTAAACACTAATCTCCTCCTCCTCCTTACAATGTCATCGGCGAACCTCAAAGTTTTTATTTCTTCTCCATGGATTTTAATACCTACTCCGAATTTTTCTTTTGTTTTCTTTACTGCTTGCTCAATATACAGATCGAACAACATCGGGGAGAGGCTACAACCCTGTCTCACTCCCTTCCCAACCACTGCTTCCCTTTCATACCCCTCGACTATTATAACTGCCATCTGCTTTCTGTACAAATTGTAAATAGCCTTTCGCTCCCTGTATTTTGCCCCTGCCACCTTCAGAATTTGAAAGTGAGTATTCCAATCAATATTGTCAGAAGCTTTCTCTAAGTCTACAAATGCTAGAAACGTAGGTTTGCCTTTCCTTAATCTTTCTTCTAAGACAAGTCGTAGGGTCAGTATTGCCTCACTTGTTCCAACATTTCTACGGAATCCAAACTGGTCTTCCCCGAGGTCGGCTTCTATCAGTTTTCCATTGGTCTGTAAAGAATTCGCGTTATTATTTTGCAGCTGTGACTTATTAAACTGATAGTTCGGTAATTTTCACATCTGTCAACACCTGCTTTCTTTGGGATTGGAATTGTTATATTCTTCTTGAAGTCTGACGGTATTTCGCCTGTCTCATACATCTTGCTCACCAGATGGTAGAGTTTTGTCGGGACTGGCTCTCCCAAGGCTGCGACACACAAGTTCGAAATTTGGCTCGAAGGTGCCTACAACCGTCTTTTGTAACGGTGCAGAAGCAATGCGTCCTGTGAAGGCACTCTCAAGATCGGTGACGCTTGAAACAACATGGTTCCAGAGCTCAGAAGTTCGTGTGAGGTGGGTTAAGGATGTCTCATGAGCATCACATTTCACCACAGTTCCGCCCATCGCCATCGTGGACGTGTCACACCACGGGAAAGTCGTCACGCACACCCTTAACTGCCGGCCGGAGTGGCCGAGCGGTTCTAGGGACTACAGTCTGGAGCCGCGTGACCACTACGGTCGTAGGTTCGAATCCTGCCTCGGGCATGGATGTGTGTGGTGTCCTTCGGTTAGTTAGGTTTAAGTTGTTCTAAGTTCTAGGAGACTGATGACCTCAGAAGTTAAGTCCCATAGTGCTCAGAGCCATTTGAACATGTCACCCTTTCTCTTAAGGCCTCTGCGATGGAGGTCAGAATCGCGACGCCCAACATTGAACTAACGCGGTGGTCCAGGGCAAAATTTCAGAGACACTGCCGCTCAGTATTGAGATGGCATGGCCTTAGGAGGTGGCATAAAGAGCGTCAGTGAAACCAGCTGTTCCCTTGGGGTGATCATTTACGAACATCTTCTGGTCGAAGACGAAGTTTTCAGTGCGATGTGCAACAAAACGACATTCTTGTGAACGTTTAACATGATCACACCCTCCAAACGATTCAGCCCGTCTCTAAGTGCGTCATGCGGCTGCAACCCAATTGAACGTGTTCCGACCCTGACGGAATTTAGTGCGACCACAGTTTGTGCTTACGTATTCAATATGGAACCGCTAGGGATCTTTCGAAATCACTCGACAAAATTTGAAAGTGATTCAAAGCATCAAAGGGTGTTTATACTTTTTCAGTCCTGTCGTTTCGCACACTCCGGTGGCGCGATCATGGGAGGGAGGGGGGGGGGGGGGGGTGAGACATTAACACGTGTGTGAATAAGATGGCGAAGGACCCTCTCTAAGAACTCTCCCCTCCCCCCTCCTCACGCCCCGCAGTTCGGCAACACCTTTCGTACCATCCACATATCTTTGTTGAAAACTTGTACCTGTACAGAGACTCCCCTTGGCGTTTTCCTAGATGTCTACAGGCAAGGAATTCCTTCGTCACACCTCAGATCCCGTATGCCTGGCAACAGACACCAAAGCAGTAGTGTAGCCCCACTCAGCTGATGGGTGTCAAAGGTTTTGCCTCCCCACAGGTGTCTAGGAAACGGTCTAGGCTAATTTCTGTACAGGAACATTTTGGAGGTACAGAACAGTGGATGGATGGCACTGAATGTGTTGCTGAACAGGATTGTCTTAGAGTGACACTTTATTTCACACATCAAAAAAAGCTTTGCATCACCCTGGTTCCCAAAACTCCTGAAGACAGACGTTGACTGTGGATATTGTATCACAGACACAGTCCCTTTGACTGTTCAGAGATGTCAGTAAACCTGCCTAAAGATGTAAACAACCACGCATGAGCAGTGCCTATTAGTCGGAGGGTGTCCGTCAGCCGATCAGTTCCAGTCATTCCGAAGGAGGTACACAGCTCGTGTTGTCTGTGGTTCAATCATGCCTAGACGGTCAATACCACGGTTCGATCGCGTCCGTATTGTTACTTTGTGCCAGGAATGGCTCTCAACAAGGGAAGTGTGCAGGTGTCTCGGAATGAACCAAAGCGATGATTTTCGGACATAAATGAGCTACGGAGAGACAGGAACTGTCGACGACATGCGTCGCTCAGGCCACCTAAGGGCTACTACTGCAGTGGATGACCGCTACCTGAGGATTACGACTTGGAGGAACCCTGACAGCAACGCCACCATTTTGAATAATGCTTTTCGTGCAGACACAGGACGTCGTGTTGCGACTCAAACTGTGCGCAATAGGCTGCATGATGCGAAAGTTCATTCCCGACGTCCATGGCGAGGTCCACTTTTGCAATCACGACACCAGGCAGTGCAGTACAGATAGGCCCAACAGCATGCCGAATGGACCGCTCAGGTTTGGCATCACGTTCTCTTCACCAATAAGTGTCACATACGCCTTCAACCGGACAATCGTCGGAGACGTGTTTGGAGGCAATCCGGTCAGGCTGAACGCCTTAGACGCACTGTCCAACGAGTGCAGCAAGGTGTAGGTTCCCTGATGTTTCGGGGTGCCATTATCTGGGTCCGATATACGCCGCTGGTGGTCATGGAAGGCGCCGTAACGGCTGTACGATACGTGAATGCCATCCTCCGACCGATAGTGCAACCATATCAGCAGCATATTGGCTAGGCATTCGTCTTCATGGACGACAATTCGCACCCCCATCGTACACATCTTGTGAATGACTTCCTTCAGGATAACAACATCGCTCGACTGTTCTCCAGACATGAACCCTATCAAACATGCCTGGGATAAATTGAAAAGTGCTGTTTATGGACGGCGTGACCCACCAACCACTCTGAGGAATCTACGCCGAATCACTGCTGAGGAGTGGGACAATCTGGACCAACAGGGCCTTGTTGCACTTGTGGATAATATGCCACGCCGAATATAGGCATGCATCAATGCAAGAGGACACGCTATTGGGTATTAGAGGTACCGGTGTGTACAGCAATCTGGAGCACCGTCTCTGAAGGTCTCGCTGTATGATGGAACAACATGCAATGTGTGGTTTTCATGAGCAATAAAGAGGGTGGAGCCGGCCGGTGTAGCCGTGCGGTTCTAGGCGCTTCAGTCTGGAACCGCGTAGCCGCTACGGTCCCAGGTTCGAATCCTGCCTCGGGCATGGATGTGTGTGGTGTGCTTAGGTTAGTTAGGTTTAAGTAGTTCTAAGTTCTAGGGGACTGATGACCACAGATGTTAAGTCCCATAGTGTTCAGAGCCATTTGAACCATTTTTTGAAAGAGGGTGGAAATGATGTTTATGTTGATCTCTATTACAATTTTCTGTACAGGTTCCAGAACTCTCGGAACCCAGGTGATGCAAAACTTTTTTTGATGTGTGCATTTTATTCACGAATGAGTCATTGCAGCAAACCCCCCCCCCCCCCCCCCCCCGTGATTACGCCATGGGAAGCCGCGAAACATGAGGGCTGAAAGCGTACAAACACTCTTTGCTCCTTAGGATCAAGTTCGAAATTTTTCGAATGATCCCTAGTAGTTCCACCCTTATGCCAAAGCATAAACTGTGATCGAACTGAATCCCTCAGGAGTCAGAACACGTTGAATGGGACTGTAGCCCCCTGATGTACTTAGAGAGGGGTCGAATTGTGCAGGAGGTGTCATCATGCTAATGATTGTCAAGACTGTCGTTCTGTTGCACATTGTGCTGCAAACTGTCGTTTTGGCCCCAAAAGTGTGTAAATGAACGCCTCAGGGGAAGGGCTGGCTTCACCGACCCCCTCTGTGCCACCTCCTAAGGACTTTCTGTGTCGGTTCTGAGTGGAGGGTTGCTAGAAATGTTTTCTTCACCCAGCCATAAGAAAGATGCGTGATTTCAAAATTGGGCGTCGCGGTTCTGACCTCCATCACAGAACCATGTGAGTAGAGTGGGTAAATGAGACGAACTTCCCAACATGTGACGTGTCTACGGTGGCGTTGAACAGAATTGTGGTGAAATTTGGTGCCATTATGACATAATTAACCCACCGCACACCTCCCATAACTTCTGAGCTCTGGCCTGTGTGTCGCATATGCCGACATGTTACTGTTTGAAGCGTCGTGGAGCACAAGAGTGATGTCGCAGGGCGCAACATTTTTGCACAATTACAGAGGATGGTTACAGGCACCTTTCAGCCGAATTTAACACTTCTACGTCACAAAGGGGGCAATGGCCAGTTTCAGATAATTAAGTCTTTTGTGCGGTGCATATGTATGGGTTGAAAGATTATAATAGTACCTAATCAATATTGCACGCATAGGATAATATATTTTCGAATTTTATAAAGCGTACAGTTTAATAGTTCTGAACTTTTACAGCAAGTTGCCAATCTTTGCACCACTTCGAAATCTTATCCTGCGCTGACAGAATTTCGGTGCACCTTTTTAAGGTAGTGTTTCATCACAGACAACTGTGAAAATCTGATATTACAATTAATATTGTCTGCCATGTCACTAATATACAACATGAGCAGCAATGATAGTAACACATTTCACTGGAGCACATCTGAGATTCTTCTACATCAGTCACATTTTCATCAAGGAAAGCATACTAACAGTCTCATTCCGTAAAACTCTTCAATCTAGTATGAATGGGACTGTGCTCCAATGATTTAAATCATACCTAACTGGAAGAGTGCAGGAAGTTGAAATAAGCAGTTCACATAATATGCAAAAAACTGGTGATTTCTCAAACTGGGGAACAATCAAGAATGGAGTGCCGCAAGGTTCGGTCTTGGGTCCTCCGCTGTTCTTAATATATATTAATGACTTGCCATTCTATATTCACGAAGATGCAAAGCTGGTACTTTTTGCTGATGATACAAGTATAGCTATCACATCCAACAGACAAGAATTAACTGGTGAAATTGTAAATGATGTTTTTCAGAAAATCATTAAATGGTTCTCTGCAAATGGGCTCTCATTAACCTTTCACAAAACACAGTACATACAGTTCCACACAGTAAATGGAATGACACCATTGATAAATATGGACTTCGATTAGAAATCGGTAGCTAAGGTAGAATATTCAAAATTTCTAGGTGTATACATTGATGAGGGGTTGAAATGGAAAAAACACACAGGGTCATTGCAAATTTTGGCGATATACATCTGAGTAAATTAGCTTACCATGCCTATATTCATTCTCTGCTTTCCTATGGCATCATATTCTGGGATAACTCATCATTGAGTAAAAGAGTTTTCATTGCACAAAAGCATGTAATCAGAATAATTGCTGGAGCTCATCCAAGATCACCCTGCAGACACATATTTAAAGAGCTAGAGATCTTCACTGTAGCCTCACAATACATATATATTCACTTACGAAATTTGTTATTAACAATCCGAACGAATTCAAAAGTAATAGTAGTGTACATGGCTACAACACTAGGAGAAAGGATGATCTTCACTACTCAAGGTTAAATCTAACTTTGGGTCAGAAGGGGGTAAATTACGCTGCCACGAAAGTCTTTGGTCACTTACCTAATACCATCAAAAGTCTGACAGATAGCCATATAGCATTTAAAAGTAAATTAAAAGAATTTCTTAATGGCAACTCCTTCTACTCATCAGACGAATTTTTGGATATAATAAGTGGGTAATTTACCCAACCCCCACAAAAAAATTAAAAATATTAAGTGTCATGTAATATTTTGTGTAGTGTAATATCTTGTATAGACACATTTTATTAACCTGACACGTTCCACATCATTACGAAGTGTCGTATTCATGATCTATGGAACAAGTACTAATCTAATCTAATCTAATCTAGTAACAAATTTCGTTTGATACCACACATGATCCTAATTTCGTTAAAAATCATTGGTGTGATGCTGAGTCATATGTTTTTTAGAAGTCAAATCATTCTACATGCACCTGATTGCCTTGCTCCATGACTTTTTTGGTGTCATAAGAGAAGAGTGGATTCGCATGTCCAGTGTTTATGGGCTCCATACTGATTGGCGTGGAAGAGGCCCTTGCGTTCGAGATGTCTCTCTACATTTGAGCTAAGAATATACACTCCTGGAAATTGAAATAAGAACACCGTGAATTCATTGTCCCAGGAAGGGGAAACTTTATTGACACATTCCTGGGGTCAGATACATCACATGATCACACTGACAGAACCACAGGCACATAGACACAGGCAACAGAGCATGCACAATGTCGGCACTAGTACAGTGTATATCCACCTTTCGCAGCAATCCAGGCTGCTATTCTCCCATGGAGACGATCGTAGAGATGCTGGATGTAGTCCTGTGGAACGGCTTGCCATGCCATTTCCACCTGGTGCCTCAGTTGGACCAGCGTTCGTGCTGGACGTGCAGACCGCGTGAGACGACGCTTCATCCAGTCCCAAACATGCTCAATGGGGGACAGATCCGGAGATCTTGCTGGCCAGGGTAGTTGACTTACACCTTCTAGAGCACGTTGGGTGGCAAGGGATACATGCGGACGTGCATTGTCCTGTTGGAACAGCAAGTTCCCTTGCCGGTCTAGGAATGGTAGAACGATGGGTTCGATGACGGCTTGGATGTACCGTGCACTATTCAATGTCCCCTCGACGATCACCAGTGGTGTACGGCCAGTGTAGGAGATCGCTCCCCACACCATGATGCCGGGTGTTGGCCCTGTGTGCCTCGGTCGTATGCAGTCCTGATTGTGGCGCTCACCTGCACGGCGCCAAACACGCATACGACCATCATTGGCACCAAGGCAGAAGCGACTCTCATCGCTGAAGACGACACGTCTCCATTCGTCGCTCCATTCACGCCTGTCGCGACACCACTGGAGGCGGGCTGCACGATGTTGGGGCGTGAGCGGAAGACGGCCTAACGGTGTGCGGGACCGTAGCCCAGCTTCATGGAGACGGTTGCGAATGGTCCTCGCCGTTACCCCAGGAGCAACAGTGTCCCTAATTTGCTGGGAAGTGGCGGTGCGGTCCCCTACGGCACTGCGTAGGATCCTACGGTCTTGGCGTGCATCCGTGCGTCGCTGCGGTCCGGTCCCAAGTCGACGGGCACGTGCACCTTCCGCCGACCACTGGCGACAACATCGATGTACTGTGGAGACCTCACGCCCCACGTGTTGAGCAATTCGGCGGTACGTCCACCCGGCCTCCCGCATGCCCACTATACGCCCTCGCTCAAAGTCCGTCAGCTGCACATACGGTTCACGTCCACGCTGTCGCGGCATGCTACCAGTGTTAAAGACTGCGATGGAGCTCCGTATGCCACGGCAAACTGGCTGACACTGAGGGCGGCGGTGCACAAATGCTGCGCAGCTAGCGCCATTCGACGGCCAACACCGCGGTTCCTGGTGTGTCCGCTGTGCCGTGCGTGTGATCATTGCTTGTACAGCCCTCTCGCAGTGTCCGGAGCAAGTATGGTGGGTCTGACACACCGGTGTCAATGTGTTCTTTTTTCCATTTCCAGTAGTGTATTATAACATTCAACAACATATGGGTGTCAATTAAGTTAGTTAGCAGTTTTGTGGATTAGTCTGCTACTAGACCAGTGTGACCTCTGCTTTCTTCCAATTACTGGTCATAGTTTATAGTTTGAAGCCTCTACAGTATATTACGGTTAAGAGCGAGACTAAGCTGCACCTTCTGTGTAGAATCTCACTGGGATACCATGTCCTGGGGTCTCATTCGGAGTTAATGATTGCAATTGTTTCTCAGCGCCACTCATACTAATATCTGTACCAGTTATCTTCACAGTGGTTCGAGATTTAAACTGGGGCACTACTCCTGGGGCTTCCTTTGCATAAGAGCATTTGTAAACGGAGGTTAGTATTTCTGGTTTCACTTTGTTATCCCCAATTCCGGTTCCTTTGTCACCCATAAGCGATTATGTACAATCTTTGGTGCCACTAACTGTCTTCGCACGTAACCAGAATATCTTTGATTCACTGTCTACAGAAATTGCCTTTTGCGGTTGTCAAACAAGTTTCATTTAGTATCGCTTTATCTCTAGCTCTAAGATTATCGAACAAAATATTTGTCATCCGATTAAAAGAGCGCAATGGTAGCTTTAGAACGCTGTAGACTGTAACTGGTACTAGTCATATGGCGCACCACCGCTGACGTAAATCCGTCCTCAGACGGAACGTCTTTCTCACAGTAAAGGACGCCAGATATGGCTTCCACCATGGTTGGTGCACGCTGTTGCGTCATACCGGTTGTGCTCTTCATCATGAATTGCGACCACAATGCCCTCTAGCGGCATTTCTCCGCGGTATATGGTTCGCAAATCACACATTTTCCTTACGAAAATAAACTAGCGTTGAATTATTAGGTCGATAAAAATGCACGTTTCTTTCGTTATCCAAATGCTAGCCTGTTGTTATATCTTAAGTATGTACAAATAAAAATTTCAATATCCATGAACATGACAGAAGGCAAAAGAAAAGTTCCATGTCCAGTCAGTGAGCACAAACTCTTAAAACTACCAACACAAGTAGTGTGATACAAATTTACAATATTCGTCTACATAAGATGTAAATCTGACAAGAGGATAGTAGAGGGTCAGTGAGAGAACTGGATAAGCCAGAACCCAACTTAAAGGTCATTCCTGGAAGCCTGACATCATCACATCTGGCTACATGCAAAAGGCCATGAAATCGACAAACCTGGAATTCTGACATCATCGCATCCAGCCATGTGCACCAAATCCATAACATCATTGCTCCAGGAATCCTGACATGATTGTGTCATTTCCCTATGAAGGCGTATTGGTAAGTACTTTGTCCATCCTTCTCTTATTATTACTATTATTATTATTATTTCTTTCTTGTCTCAGACGTTATGTCTGGTTAAAAATGGAAGGTGACGCGGACCTTGATCAAGCGTGACTTCCTTTTAACTGTACGGTATATCTTACACTGCATTTATGAACTTTCGGGTAATTGAACAAGTGTCAATAATTTCTGTAGTTGTATATATAAGTTTGGATGTAGCTGTATTGCATTGATGTACTGGTGGATATTGTGTGGTATGACTCCTGTAGTTGATAGTATAATTGGTATAATGTCAACTTGATCCTGATGCCACATGTCCTTGACTTCCTCAGCCAGTTGGATGTATTTTTCAATTTTTTCTCCTGTTTTCTTTTGTATATATGTTGTATTGGGTATGGATATTTCGATTAGTTGTGTTAATTTCTTCTTTTTATTGGTGAGTATGATGTCAGGTTTGTTATGTGGTGTTGTTTTATCTGTTATAATGGTTCTGTTCCAGTATAATTTGTATTCATCGTTCTCCAGTACATTTTGTGGTGCATACTTGTATGTGGGAACATGTTGTTTTATAAGTTTATGTTGTAAGGCAAACTGTTGATGTATTATTTTTGCTACATTGTCATGTCTTCTGGGGTATTCTGTATTTGCTAGTACTGTACATCCGCTTGTGATGTGATCTACTGTTTCTATTTGTTGTTTGCAAAGTCTGCATTTATCTGTTGTGGTATTGGGATCTTTAATAATATGCTTGCTGTAATATCTGGTGTTTATTGTTTGATCCTGTATTGCAATCATGAATCCTTCCGTCTCACTGTATATATTGCCTTTTCTTGGCCTTGTGTTGGATGCGTCTTGATCGATGTGTGGCTGTGTTAGATGATACGAGTGCTTGCCATGTAGTGTTTTTTTTCCAATTTACTTTCTTCGTATCTGTTGATGTTACGTGATCTAAAGGGTTGTAGAAGTGGTTATGAAATTGCAGTGGTGTAGCCGATGTATTTATATGAGTGATTGCTTGGTGTATTTTGCTCGTTTCTGCTTGTTCTAGAAAGAATTTTCTTAAATTGTCTACCTGTCCATAATGTAGGTTTCTTATGTCGATAAATCCCCTTCCTCGTTCCTTTCTGCTTAATGTGAATCTTTCAGTTGCTGAATGTATTGTGATGTATTCTATATTTGTGGCATTGTGATCGTGTAAGTGTATTGAGTGCTTCTAGGTCTGTGTTACTCCATTTCACTACTCCAAATGAGTAGGTCAATATTGGTATAGTATAAGTATTTATAGCTTTTGTCTTGTTTCTTGCTGTCAATTCTGTTTTCAGTATTTTTGTTAGTCTTTGTCTATATTTTTCTTTTAGTTCTTCTTTAATACTCGTATTATCTATTCCTATTTTTTGTCTGTATCCTAGATATTTATAGGCATCTGCTTTTTCCATCGCTTCTATGCAGTCGCTGTGGTTATTCAATATGTAATCTTCTTGTTTAGTGTGTTTTCCCTTGACTATGCTATTTTTCTTACATTTGTCTGTTGCAAAAGCCATATTTATATCACTGCTGAATACTTCTGTTATCTTTAGTAATTGGCTGAGTTGTTGATTTGTTGCTGCCAGTAGTTTTAGATCATCCATGTATAGCAAATGTGTGATTTTGTGTGGGTATGTTCCAGTAATATTGTATCCATAATTTGTATTATTTAGCATGTTGGATAGTGGGTTCAGAGCAAGGCAGAACCAGAAAGGACTTAATGAGTCTCCTTGGTATATTCCACACTTAATCTGTATTGGCTGTGATGTGATATTATTTGAATTTGTTTGGATATTAAGTGTGGTTTTCCAATTTTTCATTACTATGTTTAGGAACTGTATCAATTTAGGATCTACTTTGTATATTTCCAATATTTGTAGTAACCATGAGTGGGGTACACTATCAAAAGCTTTTTGGTAATCAATGTACGCATAGTGTAGCGACCTTTGTTTAGTTTTAGCTTGATATGTCACCTCTGCATCTATTATCAGTTGCTCTTTACATCCTCGTGCTCCTTTGCAACAGCCTTTTTGTTCTTCATTTATAATTTTGTTCTGTGTTGTATGTGTCATTAATTTCTGTGTAATGACTGAAGTTAATATTTTGTATATTGTTGGTAGGCATGTTATGGGGCGATATTTAGCTGGGTTTGCTGTGTCTGCTTGATCTTTAGGTTTCAGATATGTTATTCCATGTGTAAGTGTATCAGGGAATGTGTATAGGTCTGCAATGTAACTGTTAAATAATTTAGTTAGATGTGAATGTGTTGAGGTGAGTTTCTTTAGCCAGAAATTTGCTATTTTATCTTTTCCAGGGGCTTTCCAATTGTGAGTAGAATTAATTGCTTGGGTGACTTCATGTTGCAAAATTATCACTTCAGGCATTTGTGGTATCATCTTGTACGTATCTGTTTCTGCTTGTATCCACCGTGCATGCCTTTTATGTTGTACTGGATTTGACCAAAAGTTGCTCCAGAAGTGTTCCATGTTTTGTTATGTTTGGTGGATTGTCTATTTGAATGTGTGTGTTGTCTGGTAAAATCTCTTTTGGTTTGTGTTGAATGTTTGCTTTTGTTTCCTTCTATTTTCACTTTCTTTGTATCTTCTAAGTCGTTTGGCCAATGCTTGTAATTTCTGCTTCTTTTCATCTAATTGCTCTATCGCTTCTTGTTGTGAGATTTTACCTAACCTTTTTCGTTTTTTTTCTGACATTTCATTTCTTATAAATTGTGTTAGCTGTCCGATGTCTTTTCTCAGTTTTTCTATTCTGATCTGCAGCCTGTGTTGCCATGCTGGTTTTGTGGGTTTCTTCTGTGTGTTTGTTGGTTCTGATCTCTGCCTAGTGTGTATATTTAGTGTAGTGTGTGCTCCTATATAAACCAGTAGTTGTAACTCTTCCATAGTTGTGTTTTCATTTATTTTGTTGGGTATGATTGTGTTGATAGTTTTTATTGTTGTTTCGACTTTAGGGTTACTTGGCGGTCTATGCAAGAATGGTCTAATGTCTGTATTTGTGTCTTTGTATTCTATATATGTCAGCTGAAATTTTTCTTCTATATCTAACATGTGTGTCACTTCGTGTTCTATTTGTGCTTGTTCTGGTGGCTGTCTTAAGATTTCGTTTTCCTCTGACTGTTTAATTGATGCGTGTTGTTCTTTGTTTATTTGCTCTACATCTACATCTACATTTATACTCCGCAAGCCATCCAACGGTGTGTGGCGGAGGGCACTTTACGTGTCACTGTCATTACCTCCCTTTCCTGTTCCAGTCGCGTATGGTTCGCGGGAAGAACGACTGTCTGAAATCCTCCGTGCGCGCTCTAATCTCTCTAATTTTACATTCGTGATCTCCTCGGGTGGTATAAGTAGGGGGAAGCAATATATTCGATACCTCATCCAGAAACGCACCCTCTCGAAACCTGGCGAGCAAGCTACACCGCGATGCAGAGCGCCTCTTGCAAAGTCTGCCACTTGAGTTTGTTAAACATCTCCGTAACGCTATCACGGTTACCAAATAACCCTGTGACGAAACGCGCCGCTCTTCTTTGGATCTTCTCTATCTCCTGGGATGTTTGAGTCCATTACTGTAATTTCTTCTTCTTCTGATTGCACATTATTTTGTTCCAGTATTTGTTGTACTTGTTGTTTGATGTTTTCTAATTCTGACTGGGGTATCCTGTTATTTTTGATTATTACACGGATCTGATCAGCTAGTCGTTATTCTGTTAAAAATTTTAATTCTGGGTATCTCGTAATAAATGTTGTGTATACTTGTGATCTGTATCCAGTTGTGTTGGTTTCTAGGTTTGTTGCTTGGTAACAACAGAACATGAGGTGTCGATTAACTTCATCTGACCATCTCATCCTCTGTCTTTGTCTTCCTTCTAGGGTGGTTGCAGGAAGCATATCCTGCAAAACACCTCTATTTGGATTTGAATCATTTTCCAGTTGGCTAGCAGTGTCGTTACCATTGTGGGCGGGCATAGGGTTCAAGCGTCGTCCCCGACCATGACGGCGCTTGTCCGAGGCTTCTTTAGTTCTGTCCTGAACCAACTAATCACACTAAAAGGGGAGTTAGCCCTATTAGTGGTTTATTCTTTTCGTCGCCTTTTACGACTGGCAGAATATACCGGAGGCCTATTCTTTTCCCGGGCCTCCACGGGAATTATTATTATTATTATTATTATGTGTATTTTGTTATACTGAGGACCTTGTTATTATTCTTAAAAATGAGGAAACTGTAGTGTTACACACATCACAGCAGTCACTGTCCATAAGTTGTCTTCTTGATCGAATATCGTTCAGCTATGCAGTAGCACATCCACAGCAGCAGCAACTGCACGCATCCCAATGAGCCCCTGCTTCAGTGCTAGCTGGACTGCTGGACAAGGAGACTCTGGTGATCTGCAGCATCCCAGTGACTCAGCAGCAGCAACAACAGCTGTCACTGTCCACAGGATGTATTCCCAACCTGGCATTGTATGACTATGCCGTAACACAGACACAGAAGCTACCAGAACTTGAGTCTCAACTATGTCCCCATGAGTACTGTTATTCACCAACACATACAATGTGACTGTTAGTGGTTCTAAATGTTTAAATGTAGGCCTAGTGCCTGACAATGACATTAAAATAGTTATAGAGGTAGAAAATGTGTAATGTGTCAGTGCTAAGGTACAGTATTCATAGAATGAGTAGGACTATCTGTGCAGGATGGGCCGGCCGGGGTGGCCGAGCAGTTCTAGACGCTACAGTTTGGAATCGCGCGATCGCTACGGTCGCAGGTTCGAATCCTGCCTCGGGCATGGATGTGAGTGATGTCCTTAGTTCTAGGGGACTGATGACCTCAGATGTTAAGTCCCATAGTGCTCAGAGCCATTTGAACCATTTTGTGTAGGATGGTGAGGTATATGAAAAAGAAGATGACAACCGAATGTGATCTAGCACACACTCCAATTGATGTGCAATTGTTAAGATGTAAGTTGTGCATTGTTGGTATTTTTGGGGAGGGAATGCTTGAATTAACTTCATGGGACACTAACATATACCTAAAGCATTTGAGTTTTGTGAATTTAGATGATCTATACTGTGTGTTATCAATTGCTACAGACAGACTGAGCCACTGGCATGCATCTATGGGAGCTGCATACTGTGATTTTGTAGAGTATTTTTGTGCAAATAGTGTAAATGTAAAGCAATTAGAACATTGTTTAAGTGCTTGTATCCCATCTGTGTCAAAGAATGTGTGTTGAGTCTGTAGCTATAAAATCTGAGAAGGCTGAATTTACTAAAGGAATACCTATGTATGTAATTGTACCATTAGTCCTGAATATGATTCAGTCTGAATTCAAGGTATATAGAAAAACATTATTATTTGGAAATTACTGTAAAACTGAATGAATGTGTGTATACACAAGTGTAAATAAAAAATGCTCTGCGATAAAGTTCTTTGTTTCCAGCTACAATAACTTTAATGCTGAAATGATCATGGTGTTTTATAAATAATAACACTGATATAGCATATAACTTATGGTTTATTGTCATTAACAGTACGTTTTTATACATTGCTAGCAACATCTGATTGCTTATATGCAGAGATACATCACACTAAGACAGGAGGAGAATGATTTTATATACGATATTTACACAACAGAATCCAACTGATTTGATATGAGGACCAGCAAATACAGGTGACAAAGAAAGAACCACACATACATGTAGTCACACATATAGATATACAAACTCCTGTAACTAGCAATTTAGTGTGTGTGTGTGTGTGTGTGTGTGTGTGTGTGTGAAGTTTGTTACAACTCACTAGGCCCTGTGACACTGGAGTCAGAGAGGGAGAACCCTAATTCTCGTATATCTGAGAATTCACCTACATTGCTGCTGCACCTGTATCCACCTGCATTTTCAGTCATTTGTTGAACACGATCACTTCATTGTATAACTTTCTTTGAGACACTGTCACCGCTGACATATTGTTCATATCCAAGTTCATTTCATTCTCACTCAGGTTTGGAAAGGAGTTACATACAGAAGCAATGTGTCCTTTCTTATGGGACCTATTACATGTTGTCCAGCACTTGGAACGCGTGGTCTGTTCAAGTTGAATGAAACAGTATGGGCATGAAGGCAACAGACCATGAGGGTGTCGCTGTCGTGATGTGGACTGTTGTTGGCCTGAACAACGATTATCTATACAATGTTGAGACATCTGCTGGACTGCAGCAATAACGTCTACATTTCCTCGTGAACTGAATGAAGGCTGGAAGGAGTTAGAGGAAATGATCTCTGAAACTTCAGACCAGACTTCTATCTGACTACCTGCAGCCCGTGAATCTACAAATGACTGACTTCAGTACTTCTGACACTGTAGAGCTCAGTCTTAAATTTCCCTATCAGGAGCAAAATGTAGTAATGAACCATCTGATCTGCATAGGATTCCTCATGAATATTTGTCACAAAATTACAATGACGGCTAAGACCATGTAGCTCTGCTGCCCATGCCCTATATGACTGTTTTGGCCGCTTTTGGCACTGGTAAAACTCTACTCGAACTGCAATAATGTGAGTAGGTTTACAGTGATAGATAGAAAGTGACTTACACTTCTGATTTGAACAAAGGCTTGAAGGTTCTTATAAGGGGGCGAGCTGACACAACGACCAATACATGAAAGGTGAAGTTTACAACAAAAAAGGGCCAGCACAAGTGTACATCTGTTACCCCAAATGCCTGGAAAAGTTTCCGCAAGCGTTTTTTGTAGGCGCCCTAGTCTTCTGCTGCTTCGTCATACACAAGGAACAGCAGAGGATATGTTGTTGACGGTGCCACTGGTTGTGCCAGTGTAGTCGTTACACAGAAAATAGCAACTGTCAGCGCTTGTTATTGCTCAAGAAGAGGTTTAAGCACTTCCTCCATGGAAATTAAACTCAAAGTACCAAAGACTGAAGTGGAACACCTGGAGTCGAATACTGTAGTCGTTGCCAAAAGGTGTTCTATCCCAAAACACTGTAATTTATTTCTCAAACGGTACACACACATGGAATGCAAGATACAATTAGCAACACATTTGTGGCTGGTTGAGCCTTGTCCTCTGGCCTATATAATCATTAGTTCCAACAGGGGGCACAGCTGGCAGGCTGCGCATGCAAATGCTGTCATATTAGCAGGCCTGGAGGCCTCTAGTAGCCGCATCAAGCAAGAACTTCATGTGTGAAGAATGAAGTGCCGCACATACTAAACTGGTAGTTACAGCATAAACACAAACAGTGTGTGAGAAAACATGTACATAGTACACATAATAACAAACAACGAGCAAGCACAGAGTGTGCAGACATTCACACACATACACACAACTATAACAAATGCTTCTTGCACCTATACAGGATAATAATAATAATGAGCGTATGGCAATGGTGACCGGGAGACCCCTCGCGGGGCGGTTCGGCCGCCGCTCCACAAGTTCTTTAACCCCGCTACGGCGACCTGCGGGTGAATGAGGATGAAATGATGATGAAAGACACACATCACCCAGTCAACTCGAGGCAGAGAAAATCCCTGACCCCGCCGGGAATCGAACCCGGGACCCCGTGCGCGGGAAGCGAGAACGCTACCGCGAGAGCACGAGCCGCGAACACCTATACAGGATGAACGTTAATAAAGCCGACAAACTGCAGTGATGGATTCCTGACTGGAAATGGAGCAAAAAAGGTCCAATGAATATGTGTCCGGAAAGGGACGGTGTGCATGCAATGGCATCAAATCGTTCTGAAACACAGTACAGAGCTGCATCGCATCTACGTCACAATAGGTGTTCAAAGGGGACTCCATGAGATGTGATTGTCATGCAGGATACGCATAATCACACTTTAGTTTACACCATGTTGGTGAGCCATTTGCCTGGAGCTTGTACTAGGGTTCATCTCAATGTACTGTAGAACACGGTCTTTCAAATCTGGTGCATGCACAGTCCACCACCTCCGCGCATGTTCGTCTGTCTCAAATACCCATGCTCACACAGATGCCCCAAAAGGGCTTGAAATGTTGTGTGATGCAGTTCATGTCTGTGAAGGTACTTGTTTTGGTACGGCCATGCTACCTCTGGACCGTTTCCATATGTTTGGTTGTATGTAAACACTATCTCGGCTTGTTGCCGACACGAATACCAAACCATTCTGCTGCTTACAGTACGTTGCGCCAATCACACAGCCTGCAACACACAAGAAACACACGCCACATGGTCATCCATCAGCGCCATCTACAGTGACAACGGTACATTTCCAGACACATATTCATTGGACCTTTTTTCCTCCATATCCAGTCAGGAATCCGTCCCTGCAGTTTGTCGGTTTTACTAATTTATATCAAGATGCTTTACCACCAAGCAGACATGTCTTTTTCAATATCACACCTCGCGAGTGACCTCTTTTTGGTATTAACTTCAGTGTACTTTTTCAACCTGGGACACTGCTTGAAGGAGATCCCATGGGTGATTCTAGTAAGTTGCATACGCAACCTGTGACACTGCAGCAGGTTTCGGTAGCGTAGAATGTATTACTGCTTATTCCCCAGCATGGTCATTATCTTGGGGACAGAACCATTTTGCAGAAATAGACACTCCAGACACAGCAACAAGTAGATGTACTCATTATACAAATTGATGGGCTATTTCCTTTGTACCTCCAAGACATATCCCACACGTGCATCCTCAGCCACACGATGGATCTTTTTTCCAATCTGACAATTTTATCTTTGGACAACCGCCAGAACCCTCCAAATGGCAGAGATCGATACATAGCATGCCCATATAGATTCCTTACATGCAAGTAAAGGATGTAACTCCAATCGTCAAATGGCCTGTACTCCTCCTCACTCATTCACACGTTACTCACCTTGGCATACCGGAAGACATTGGCAGACCCCCCCACCCCCTGCAAATCCTGCGTTGGAAAACAAGCAACATATTAACATCAGTCAACAGTTCGATATTGCTATTTGTCATTTTTAAAATAGCATCCCACGAAAGCGTTGGAACTGTGAGAAAAGAATGTAGGATCCAAAGTGTCTGCGCCAAGGTACACACTCTGGAATTCCTCAAAAACTCTACGAGCAAGTGCACAACTGTCTCCATCTACAATTTAGCATATCTGTCTACATTAGAGAATTTGAGTTCTTGTCAATCAATCACCAGATGCCTATCCTCTGCATCGATTATGGCAATGCATGTGAATTTGCTGGTGAATGCAGTTATGTCAGGTAATGTGCTTTCATGGCGTCTCTCCTTGAAATCAAAATATTAAAGTGAGAAGATCCCATCCTTCATCAGAAGCTGAAACTTTGCATTGTCAGGATGGGTGGCTCTGGTGATATGCATTGTCTCAGTAATTTTCTGAAGATGGGCGTGTGTGAGTCTAAAGAAATAAAGTAAGCGGAACGATATTCTTGACATGATTCGTTTGGAAAATGAAATGCACTTTTCTCCATTGTCAGGTATCACACTGGCTGTACCTTTTTCCAACCCAAAATCACCCAGCTGCTCAACAAGAAAGTGAGCATCATACCCACACAAATTACAGAATAAGATTGGTATGCCCAGAATGATATTCTCACTCTGCAGCGGAGTGTGCGCTGATATGAAGCATCCTAGCAGATTAAAACTGTGTGCTGGACCGAAACTCGAACTCGGGACCTTCGCCTTTTTCAGGGAAATGCTCTACCGACTGAGCTACCTAAGCATATCTCCCAAGCCGCCCTCACAGCTCTAATTCCGCCAGTACCTCGTCTCCTACCTTCCAAACTTCACAGAAGCTCTCCTGCAAAACTTGCAAAACATGTATGGATATGTGTTGTGACAGTTTATATTTCAAGTTTCATGCTTTGTGAGCCGCACTGCAGAACTTCCCAGTTGAATGACAATAGTCTCTATATGGATTTCAGCTTTTCTATCCAGTGGCATCCCACAAATATGACATTAAACTGCCTGTTGATATAAGGCATCAATCTCCTGTGAGTTGGCCATTGGAATGTTGTTTCCATAAAGAACATCAACACTCAGTGCAAGTTCTTCAAGGTCATAGAGCAAACTTCTCGCAGGACTATCCTCAGTTTGTGATCTGAATTTGTTGCGACTGAAGTCATATGAGTATACAACTTGACAAGCTGCCACATAAGATATACGTCTTTCTGTGAAAGTGGTGTATGAGGCTGTGGGATCACTTCATCACCTTCACAACGTGCCACAGTAACTAGTAAGTACTCAAAGTCAGCATATACAACAAAGGGATATCATTTCTGGTGGCTGGTGGGGAATGTCCTTATATTTTTTGAACTTTTTATCTTATCTGGACATTTCCAAATGCAGCAGTTCCTGGCACAAGTAATCAACCAGATGTCTTTCTAAATACCCAGTTGTAGTAAAAGAATTGAGGCATCTGTGACAAAAATTCCTTGCCCATTATGTTTTGACAACTGGGCACAAAGTAAGCAGGATACATTCTTAATCCAGATGCAGTAATGCTTCTCGCCTTTAGAGAATAGCAGTAAATCTGTGTGTTTGTGACACTGACCAGCTGCTTTGGAAAAGTAAAGGGATCCAACTACTTTCTGCTTCAGATCTCTTGGCGTGCCTTTATCGTCATCTACAGGTACACCGAGACCGTAATAAAGAACCAAATAATTAGTGTTCTATCTTTTGAACTTTGGTAGGTGTGGGACTGTGATGGGGACAGAGATGCCTTCAAAGTTATAATGCTCGTAGACATTGAATGTCTTCTTCGTACTCACAGCCATTGCATTTTTTGAGTAATTTCTATTGCAAGTCAGAAGAGATCATGCAAAGCAAAATTCATCATTCTCATCTAGATTCTGGAGATAAATAGATGCTTATTTAGCAGCAGTATTATCTAGAGGAGGGATGAAACTGGACCACCTATAAAGTGGATCAAAAATATGCAAGTACAAATCAAGGAGGAGTGCATGGCTGAGCATCTTACTAGACCATCTTTACTTCATATAAGAAGAATGACTCAAAATGACACTCTAGGTAAAAGTTCCATGCCACTTTCCAATTGTCTCAGACCGAGATATCATGCCCTCTTTCCTAAAAATTTCAACATTTCAACAACACTTTTCTTTGCAGCAGCAGGTGGATCTCGATATCCTGCGTTATCGTTATCAATGCAGGGTTGCAAGTAACCATCGATGAAATCCCTGGCAACCACAGAGTAGTCTAACATGGCTACCTGGTTTACCTGGCGTTCTTTAATCATAGAGGCTGTGGGGATCCTACGGCTAGGCAGGGGACAATAGGCAAATGGTCCCACACAAGGTGATGATGGCGTAGATGGCAATGGTCGCATGAACGATGGGTCTAGTCATGATGTTTTTGTTGTTGTTTCCAACAGTCCAACTCATGGAAGTTGAGATACAGCAAGCCTGCCTCTGGACACATCTCGCAAATACGGCAATTACAGGTCATCAAGTAATTCTGAAATATGCAAGTAACAACTATATAAGTACCATGTTAAATTATAAACAAACACACAAGTATATATAGACAGATACTAAAAAGAAGTCTGCCTCACCTGACTACACACATCGCCCTGAAATCTCCTCATCTTAGAGCGAAATTGAGGATATAACAGGTCGAGGCGGCGATAGAGGCGCTACCTCATATTTGTTAAGCAGTCATAGAAACTTTACATCGTCACCAGCATCACATACTTGACTCGTAGAACAAATAAGGATTCTTGTTAAGTATGAAAGGACAACTGCACACACACACACACACACACACACACACGCGCACACACACAGAGAGAGAGAGAGAGAGAGAGAGAGAGAGAGAGATATGTGAAGTGTACACATTATCCTGGAAAAATACAATGTTTTTCCCCAGCATCACTTGCCATGTAGTCGTGGGAATGCATGCAGCTTTCGATCACACCAGAATCAGCGACAAATGCGCAGAAAGAAAAATGTAATGCAACATTTATCAGAAGTAGTGCACTGTGATTTCCACAGAAATACAGTTTTGGGAGCAGCAGCGAGCCTGATGATTTCTGCAGAAATAATTTCTCCTCACACACGTGCATGGGTAACCGGAACCGGATACATGTGTATGCTGGCCACTACACATATATATACAGGGTGGTCCATTGATCGTGTCCGGGCCAAATATTCCAAGAAATAAGCGTCAAACGAAAAAACTACAAAGAACGAAACTTGTCTAGCTTGAAGGGGGACACCAGATGGCGCTATGGTTGGCCCGCTAGATGGCGCTGCCATAGGTCAAACGGATATCAACTGCGTTTTTTTTTTAAAATAGGAAGCCCCATTTTTATTACGTATTCGTGTAGTACGTAAAGAAATATGATTACTTTAGTTGGACCACTTTTTTCGCTTTGTGAGGCGGTGTGATAGTCACAAACATATGGCTCACAATTTAAGATGAACAGTTGGTAACAGGTAGGTTTTTGAAATTAAAATACAGAACATTGTATTTCGGTTGTTTCATTGTGATACATGTACCTTTGTGAACTTATCATTTCTGAGAACGCATGCTATTACGGCGTGATTACCTGTAAATACCATATTAATGCAATAAATGCTCAAAATGATGTCCGTCAACCTCAATGCATTTGGCAATACGTGTAACGACATTCCTCTCAACAGCGAGTAGTTCGCTGTCCGTAATATTTGCACATGCATTGACAATGCGCTGACGCATGTTGTCAGGCATTGTTGGTGGATCACGATAGCAAATATCCTTCAACTTTCCCCACAGAAAGAAATCCGGGGACGTCAGATCCGGTGAAGGTGCGGGCCATGGTATGGTGCTTTGACGACCAACCCACCTGTCATGAAATATGCTATTCAACACTGCTTCAACCACACGCGAGCTATGTGCCGGACATACATCATGTTGGAAGTACATCGCCATTCTGTCATGCAGTGAAACATCTTGTAGTAACATCGGTAGAACATTACGTATGAAATCAGCATACATTGCACCATTTAGACTGCCATCGATAAAATGGGGGCCAATTATCCTTCCTCCCATAATACCGCACCGTACATTAACCCGCCAAGGTCGCTGATGTTCCACTTGTCGCAGCCATCGTGGATTTTCCGTTGACCAATAGTGCATATTATGCCGGTTTACGTTACCGCTGTTGGTGAATGACGCTTCGTCGCTAAATAGAATGCGTGCAAAAAATCTGTCATCGTCCCGTAATTTCTCTTGTGCCCAGTGGCAGAACTGTACACGACGTTCAAAGTCGTCGCCATGCAATTCCTGGTACACAGAAATATGGTACGGGTGCAATCGATGTTGATGTAGCATTTTCAACACCGACGTTTTTGAGATTCCCGAATCTCGCGCAATTTGTCTGTTACTGGTGTGCGGATTAGCCGTGACAGCAGCTAAAACACCTACTTGGGCATCATTGTTTGTTGCAGGTCGTGGTTGAAGTTTCACATGTGGCTGAACACTTCCTGTTTCCTTAAATAACGTAACTAATCGGCGAACGGTCCGGACACTTGGGTGATGTCCAGGATACCGAGCAGCATACATAGCACACGCCCGTTGGACATTTTGATCACAATAGCCATACATCACCATGATAACGACCTTTTCCGCAATTGTTAAACGGTCCATTTTAACACGGGTAATGTATCATGAAGCAAATACCGTCCGCACTGGCGGAATGTTACGTGATACCACGTATTTATACGTCTGTGACTATTACAGCGCCATCTATCACAAAGCGAAAGAAGTGGTCCAACTAAAACATTCATATTTCTTTACGTACTACACGAATATGTAATAAAAAATGGGGGTTCCTATTTAAAAAACGCAGTTGATATCCGTTTGACCTATGGCAGCAACATCTAGCGGGCCAACCATAGCGCCATCTGGTTTCCCCCTTCAAGCTATACAAGTTTCGTTGTTTGTAGTTTTTGCGTTTGATGATTATTTCGTGAAATATTTGGCCCAGTCACTATCAATAGACCACCCTGTATATATAACTAGCTCTCAACACCTTCTATGCATTTCAGTCTGATCCCCATCATGAAGCACTCAGTACGTGCTGAGGGTGATGGAGCAATCAAGTGCTTCCCTTTTGCGGGGTGTTGATGGTGATGGGATTCCACCATCACCCCATCTTGGCAATGCATTATATGCAGAGTTAATGCAGGATGAGGATATTAGACCTTAGTAGCAATTATTTTGTGTGTGTACCTAAACTTATTTTCGATACTTATACGTCTGTGACTATTACAGCGCCATCTATCACAAAGCGAAAGATTAGATTTTAGATGTGACTGATAATTTTTCGATGAGACCCACAGTCACGATAGGATCAGATGTAATTGATCCATGTTATGTAACTTATCTCTGTACAAGTGTGAGTGTCTGTACATTTTTCCTACTTAGCCAGGGTCGTTTTTTCTCGCTGTTTCAGAATCCATTGCTCATAATCTGGCTCCATAACCATTCATATAATGAGAGGGATGGTGTGTGGATGTGTGGCTATAAGTCCATTTATTGATATGTTAGCCACATCATCCCAGATATCTGCCAATAGTGATGATGGTATATATATACTGTGTAGAAACTAACTCTGGTAAAAAAAAAAAAAAAAAAAAAAAAAAAAAAAAAAAAAAAAACATGTCACCCATTTTTTCTGCAATCTTGTGTACTCGTATCAAAAACGATGATGTCACAACCACATCGAGTCTGATGTCATACATTTCCACAACTGTGGTCATGTACGTGAACTGAAAATCACAATCTGCATTGCAACTTGAGTGCAGCCAGCTGCAGAGCAACTTGAGCATGAAGAACTTTGACAAGTTTCTTTCAGCTCTCAGCCAAGACCATGCCAGCCACAGCAGCTGCACCACATCTTATTGGGACTGCTGATGCAAGAGACATGGACACTAGGAAAAGAGTTCATCTTCCAGACAATGTGTGTAGATCAGTTCACATATTTGATGACTGGCATCTTATCACATTCAGGGAGGCTCGCAAAGGCCCCTGGATGCAATTAGCAGTTGACCGTTTCCACTTCCATTGGCATATAAATGGAGCCTCCAAAATTATTTCTCGTATTCTTCATGAGGAGCACACACAAAGTGCAAAACTGCTCATTAATTTCAATACATCCTGGTATTTCAGGATTATAACACAAGTCAAACGTTATTTCTCACACAATATAATTATATTAACTTCCACATATATAATACAGTCACAATCACTATATTTTACTTTCATCAAAGTGTCCTCCTTTTGAATTTAATGTCTGCCTCACAAACTCGAGGCAAGCGGTCAATCAGTTTTTGTAGGTATCGTAAATCTATATGGTTCCACAAATCCTTAACAATATTACAGAGATGCTCGGTGCTGGATATATTAACTTCCCCGATGCATCTGTCCACTTCATCACAGACAATTTCAATGGGATTACAATCGGGATTTTGGGACGGCCATACCATATCATTCAGTACTTTCTGTTTTTCGTTTGATGCAATGTAGTTCGTACAGTATGCCGACCGATGTTTTGGATCATTATCCTATTGCAAGTTGAACCCTTTCTTTATTAAGCGCAATCCACTTCGTATTGCATGATACTGAAGTATGCGGTGGTAGAGCTTCTGATCCGTACAGCCTTATGTTTTCATAATGTTGCCAACTCTATTTCCGGCAAAACATCCCCAAACCACAATATAACCTTCACCATGTTTAACTGAAGGTAGAACACACTGCTGGGCTACCCTTTCCCCTACAAATTGGCGAACAAATATTCTTCTTCTGTTTCCAATGTCCAATTACGAAGTTTTCTAGCCCATCCAAGTCTCTTCTATTTATTCATGAGCCTTAGAAGGTTTTTTTTTTGCTGTCACACATACTTTCAACCTGGCTTCACTTATTCTCCTTTTTACTGCTGCAACAGATATTGTTGTCGTGTTCATTTCTACCAATTCTGCACGAATTTGGGGCTCAATTTTGAATCTATTTCTCTTAGTGGTAATTCTGATATACACTATGCGATCAAAAGTACCCGGACACCCCTAAATACATATCTTTTTCATATTAGGTGCATTATGCTGCCACCTACTGCCAGGTACTCCATATCGGCGACCTCAGTAGTCATTAGACATCGTGAGAGACTAGAATGGGGCGCTCTGTGGAACTCATGGACTTCGAACATGGTCAGGTGATTGGGTGTCACTTGTGCCACACGGCTGTAAACGAGACTTCCACACTCCTAAACATCCCTAGGTCAACTGTTTCTGTTGTGATAGTGAAGTGAAAATGTAAAGGGACACGTACAGCACAAAAGCGTACAGGCCGACCTCGCCTGTTGACTGACGGAGAGTGCCGACAGTTGAATAGGGTCGTAATGTGTAATAGGCAGGCATCTATCCAAACAGTCACACAGGAATTCCAAACTGCATCAGGATCCATTGCAAGTGCTATGACAGTTAGGTGGGAGGTGAGAAAACTTAGATAAACTGCTTATAAGCCACTGATCACGCCGGTAAATGCCAAACGACGCCTGGCTTGGTGTAAGCAGCGTAAACATTGGACGACTGAACAGTGGAAAAACGTTGTGTGGAGTGACGAATCATAGTACACAATGTGGCGATCTAATGGCAGGTTGTGGGTGCGGCTAATGGCCGGTGAACGTCATCTGCCAGCGTGTGTAGTGCCAAGAGTAAAATTCGGAGGCGGTGGTGTTATGGTGCGGTCGTGTTTTTCGTGGAGGGGGCTTTCACTCCTTGCTGCTTTGTGTGGCACTATCACAGCACAGGCCGACATTGATGTTTTAAGCACCTTCTTGCTTCCCACTGTTGAAAACAAATTCGGGGATGGCGACTGCATCTTTCAACACGATCGATCACCTGTTCATAATGCACGGCCTGTGGTGGAGTGGTTACACGACAATAACATACCTGTAATGGACTGACCTGCACAGACTCCTGACCTGAATCCTGTAGAAAACCTTTGGGATGCTTTGGAAAGCCGACTTCGTGCCAGACCTCGCCGACCGACATAGATACCTTTCCTCAGTGCAGCACTCTGTGAAGAATGGGCTGCCATTCCCCAAGAAACCTTCCATCACCTGGTTGAACATATGCCTGCGAGAGTGGAAGCTGCATCAAGGCTAGGGGTGGGCCAACACCATGTTAAATTCCATCATTACTGATGGAGGGCGCCACGAACTTGTAAGTCATTTTCAGCTAGGTGTCCGGATACTTTTGATCACATAGTGTATTTGTCATCACTCTTAGTTGTTTTACGAGGTCGTCCTGGTCGTAGTATGTCCTTATTGCTACCTTTTGTCTTCTGGCGGTCACAGGAGTATTGCACTCCCCCTATTGGCACACTACACTGTTTCGCAATTTGGCGAATAGATATACCTGCTTGGCTAAGTGCTACAATTGCAGCACGTTTTTCTATGGATATCTCCACTAGTGGAGCCATATTAGCGATGTGCACACTTCAGTGTTACGAAGTAACTGACGTGCAGGAACCAGATGTTATGTATCGTAGCACTGCTTGCCATTCGCTGCGGACATCACATCACTACAGGGAACAACACAGGTGCACCAAATGCGGCGTCCGTCGGCAAATAAGTAAACAAACATACGAGGAGGAATCCATAATTTTCGGGACTGGTGCTGCCATCTGAGAAGTAGGAGTAGTAGATCTTTGCACCGCTATGTGGCGAGAGCTGCATACCTGATGAGTCAGTGTGCGTAGTAGCATTCAGTTGGGAGGACGTGTTGCATGTCCACAGTGATTTCCGTAATACTCTGTATTTGGTGTGTGGCGATTTTACGATCGATCCGCGAACAGAACAGCAAGTGTGTATCAAATTTTGTGCGAATCTCGGGAAAAGTGCTACGGAGGCCCTTGCAATGATTTAACAAGTGTCTGGGGGACAGAGCATGAGCTGTACGCGTGTGTTTGAGTGGCTCTCCAAGACCCAAAAAAGCGAGATAGGTGAAGAGCAAAGTGAAGAGCGTGATCATCGTTTTCTTTGATGCCGAGGGAATTGTGCACAAAGAATTCGTCCCACCCAACCAAAAGAGTGAGTTCTCCTTACCACTGGGGATGAATTCCATGAAAACGTGCGGCGACGATGGCCCGAACTTTGGCGTCAAGGGAACTGGCTGCTGTATCACGACAACGCGCCCTGTCGCACGTCCTTGCTCACCAGGACGTTTTTGGCAGAAACAACATGGCGGTTGTACCCCACCAACTATATTCGCCAGATTTGACACCTTGCTGACTTCGCGCTATTCCCAAAACTGAAACTCAAGTTCAAAGGCCGTCGGTTCGACACCCTAGAGAGGATTCAAGAAGCATCGCTGGTGGTGATAAACACCCTCAAAGCACAGCACTTCCAGAAAACGTTTGACCAGTGGCAGAAGCGCTGGGACCGGTGTGTATGTGCGGATGGGACCTACTTCGAGGGTGATGGTGACCGTTATTCCAATGGTATGGTTTTCAACAGATGGCAGCATCAGTCCCGAAAATATTGGATAGCACCTCGTATCAGGTAGGTACATAACGTTTATGTAC
Organism: Schistocerca americana; assembly: GCF_021461395.2. Classification (NCBI taxonomy): domain Eukaryota; kingdom Metazoa; phylum Arthropoda; class Insecta; order Orthoptera; family Acrididae; genus Schistocerca; species Schistocerca americana. The sequence goes on from NC_060130.1 coordinate 664,768,656, forward strand.
ACAACATTGTTTGTTAGATACTATTGTATCTCGATGACCACAAACAAAAATCATGACATGTGTACAACTGTTATACTATTCCTTTGCTTTCTCAATCGTACCCATGGTATTTGACCTTATCTACAGAGAACTAGATTTATTGGGTGTATTCAAATTAATGAGTGGTGGTGTATATTAAATAAGTACCTGAAGCCTAAGTGAGAAAACGGAATGAAGTGAATAAATAAATATGAAGTTTTTTCAGATAAACAATTTATTTATTGGTAAATCAGTTCAGTTGCAGTGGTACACTTTCTGAAGTGTTCGTAAACTCATGTTGTCCATATCGCTTCTTATTCTTCAGTTGGTTGATGGCAGGACATACGTGTGCTTGGAGACACTGAGTATATGCATTTTTACAAATTGCTTGAACCCTGGACATCTTCTCATGACCTTTCACATGAACTATGATTTCTCTGTGATCGAAGTTCAGGGCCATGACACCATAACTTCATATTTATGTACCAGTGTTCATTTCATTCCGCTTTCTCACTTAAGCTTCAGGTAGTTATTTAATATACGTTGTCTGTTCTCCGCATGAAGAATAAGAGAAATAATTTTGAATTAATAAATATGAAGTTTTTTTAGATAAACAATTCATTTATTGTTAAACCAGTTCAGTAGCAGTGGTACATTTTCTGAAGTGTTCCTAAACTCATGTTGCCCATATTTCTTCTTCTTCAGCTAGTTGATGGCAGGACATACATGTGTTTGGAGATCCTGAATGCATGCATTTTTACAAATTTCTTGAACGCTGAACATCTTCTCATGATCTGTGATTTCACTGCGATCGAAGTTCAGAGCCGCGACACTATATCTTCATAGGCCAGTCCACCATCATCCCAGTGTTTTGCATGGTAAAATCGAGTCACCTGTGGTGTAATTTTTCGAGTTTTAGCAGACCGCACTGAGCTAAATGGTTTGGGCGAAGTGACGATTGTGGAATACTCTATTAATACCTGTCTGGCGTTGGAGAATGTGATAAATGCAATATCTTTAATCACAAATTGTCAGAATGAATCATAAAACTCATGTCTGTCTGCAAAGATGTTTGGATTATAAGGTATCACTGAAAAAAAAATGTTGTGTAATACCTCTACATTTATAGTACAGATTGTACAATTCCTGATAGTGATAAATAGTTTACGAGACAGTCATGTAGCAATAATGCGTATGCTGCCTTGCCTGCAGGGAAGTTTTGCAAAGATTCGAATTTAGTATGTACGTCCACAGTTACAGTTTTCACTACCTTTTGTTACGTTGAATACCTGTGGGCTGAGTGTACATCCGAAACCATCATCAGTCTAACAGTAAGATGGGCAAAATCTTATGTACATGTCATACAATAGTCCATACATTTTTTTGCCCCAGTCAAACTGTATTTTTGTCATATGAAAAAAATTGGAGTTTAGACGAACTTCAGCATTGATTAGTTTACTGTTATCAAAATGCTCGAATCCTCCTTCAGATTCCTCTTCCTGCCTGTCTGCAGCACTAGAATAATAAAGCGAGGCTTTTCTAGCTTGACAGATGTCTGTCACCCAAGCTTACTGAAATGACTCTGGGAAGAATATGCTATTCATACAGCTCCCATGGTTGGAAGGGTAATGGCAGCTGAACTTCAGAATTAAGTGCATACAAAAATTTCAGATTTTCTTCATCTGATGGAGATATATGCAGCACCTACCTCACCAACTTCTCCAGCATAATTTTGTGCCCTTCTCCTTATTCTCCTAGAATGTATGAGTTATTATCAGCAGCACTTAGAACTAAAATCAGCTCCTGTTTACCATTCATAATGACACGTTTATTATCTTCAGAGAAGCCCATCAACATTTTGAGCAGGATACACACACTGAAAAAGAGCCATCTATTGATCTGTCTACGTATCATCCAGCGTTTTCTAAGGCATTCACACCAACGCTCATGCAGAGACATATGTTTTAAGATTCGATGTGATTCCAGCGCTTGTAGTGTAGTCGTTTTCGGCACCATTAAGTTCATTTCTTATTTCTTGAAACAGAAAGGTGAATGCATTATGTGTACAGTGCAACGTCACCGCTGCTGCTGGAGTCTTCTAACAAATATAGGAAGCTATTGCTTGGAATTGTCAAACCACTTTGATGCTGAAATTGAATTCTCCTCTCATGGTAATTATCAATTTTTAACCTCTTCCGACAGTTATCTGTATATACTATGGATAAATTTGCCGTTAAGGTACAAGCTTGTGATGGTATTACACTCAACACGAATCATATTGACTGGTAGTATATCTACTGGTTTGTTCAGCTCATGAATTTTAGCGGAATTATGTATTCTCTAGCATTTGAGCACATAAGAAATCTAGTAGTGATACCATTGAGCCTACGTGGCTTAATTTCACTGTCTCTTTTTTTCTGTTTTAAATGTATTAAAATATATATGTAACTCAAAACGTTTTACAGATCGTTTTACATGTTCAGCTAAATCATCAAAATCATCGGAGCAAGGAAGCATTACCATACTTTCCCACTTCCTAGACGTGGCTTATTGTTTGCCTTGGTGACGTTAGCTGTTCGATAGTATGTTTCTTTACCGAACAATTCAATACTCCACTGCCCCATTACTTAGGTCTGTTGGAGGACAGTAGTTTAGTTTTAATGTAGATGTATGTCCTTTTCAAGTTATAGTGTATGACATAGCTTCTAAGCCTCAGTTGATGTAGTGAAGTATATACTGCTTGTTTTTATGCAGTAATTAGAACAAACATTAGATATACACTGACCAGCCAGAACATTATGACCTCTGACCCACTATCGATGTAAACCCTTCCAGGTGATAGCAGCATTACCTGACGCGGAATGACTGTTAGTCAGACACACACATGGTGCATGCAGTATCAGAGAGCGTGTGTAGACTGAGGAAGGCGTGCCGTCTATCTGAGTTTGACCGAGGGCAGATTGTGATGGCCCAGAGGCTTGACATGAGCATTTCGGAAACTGCACAACTTGTTGGGTGTTCGATGAGTGCTGTGGTGAGCGTCTTCAACACGTGGCGAAACCAAGGTGAAACCACATCCAGATATCGTAGGAGTTGGACAGCCACCCCTCATTGCAGATGTCAGACGTCTTAGGCAGCCGACGACCCATATATGTGCAAGTTTTAACACCAGAACATTGGCAACTGCGACAGAAATGGGTACACGACCATCGGCATTGAACGTTGGCGCAGTGGCACACTGTTGCATGGTCTGCTGAATCCCAATACCTTCTACATCATGCTGATGGGACTGCATGAATCCTTTATCTTCCAGGGCAACAGTTCCTTTACTGCGAGATGGAGATAAGCTGGCGACGGCTCCATTATTCTATGGGAAACGTTCACATGGGCATCTGTGGGTCCAGTAGAGCTCGTGCAAAGCACCGTGCTAGTCAAGGAATATCATACACTGCTTGGAGACCACGACACACCTTCACGACAATCATGTTTCCCAACAGCAGTAGCATTTTTAAGCAAGATAATGTGCCATGTCACAAGGCCAGGAGTGTGATGGAGTGATTTGAAGAACACAGTGGCGAATTCGAATTGATGTGCTAGCCCCCCAACTCACCTGATTTGAATCCAATCTAACACATCTGGGGTGTGATTGAATGTGGCACCAGAGCTCATCGCCCCTGTCCCTGTAATTTACGAACATTAGGTGACTTGTGTGTACGGATGTGGTGCCAGCGACCTACAAAGGCCTCATTGCTTCCATGCCATGAATGCGTCACTGCTGTTATCTGTGCCAAAGCTGGACATACCAGCTATTAGGTAAGTGGTCATAATGTTCTGGCTGATCAGTGTAGATGACTGCAAAGATATTAACTGAAGGCTTGGTAGCTTCGAAAATTGAAAAATACCTGATATTTGTGACCAATGGCCTTTGCAGTCTGGTCTCTTCAACTCCCACAAACCCTCCCCACCTGATTTTTGTAGGTAAAGTAATAACACGATTCTTCTCGTGGTTTTGAATCGCCGAATGGATGAAAGTAATAGATCCTATCCGATTTTTTTAATATACACAACCCAGTGAGTCCCTTATCCTCGCACAACATCTAAATTGACACTCCTACATTCTTTGGATTTCCACATCATCTTTTGAAATGTAGCCTGCATAAAAACGCCGTGATATCTTGGTATTTTCACTGTCTGATGAGTTTAAGCAGATCTATGTTTGTAAGTGGTATGTCCACAAGCATCACTATGAGCTTTCTTTTTAATGAACAGAACAAGTCCTCTCATGTGCGGCTTTGAATATAATCCGTTACCGATAGAAATGGCCTGCATTGTTGTATTATGTCTTCTGGTCTTCTCAAGTTGCTTCTCTACGTTTTCTGCATTTTTTACTACTTGAGTTATGGCAGCATTTCCTCCTGCTAACGAACCAGTGGCCAACAGCCCGGCAAATGCAGAAATTAGAAACGGAATTATTCCGTGAGTTGCCATAGGTATTGGCAGAACCTTAGGCATTTCAACATGTCTTTTTCTTCCTCCTTTTTGTCTCAAGGCACCATTCACCGCTACCGTCACTGATTGGATGTAGTTTTTTAAACATCCCGTAGTTTTTTTTTCTTCTTCTTCAGGCTGCATTCGTAATTTGCCTGAAATTTATTCCTGCATCCAATTTAAGTTTGGCCCACATTGACTTACCAGCTGCAAATACAACAGTATGTCTTCCTATAGTAATGTCCTTTCTTCGACCTATCTGTTTGGCTTTATCAACTAATATTCGGTCTGCAATGAGAGGATCTTTATTTGTGGGATAAGCAATATTGTGTTCCTTGCATGCATCGTTTAGTTTATTAGTTCCCTTATCACCACAACCTAGATGCTTCTTCAGCTTCGTTCGAGGTCCACAGAAGTTCTATCCAGCGATCTGAAGATCAACTGGTAGCTATTCAGAATACCGCCCCCCCACCTCTGATAATGTGTAACCTATCACATACGTCACACTGGTGCGTGGTTTGAGGTCTGCATGTCCTATTACATACGAAATCCTGAATATTCACCCAATGCTGTGCTTTGATGGGAATCCGAACCATTTCAGAAATGCCACACTTCCTCGACGTCTTGTGACCCTCTCCATGAGTAACACTTCGGGTTCAGAGCTTTACTGTAAGTCCTCTGTGTAAAAAATCTCTGCAATATCTTCACCATTGGTGTCGTTTAAGACGTAAGTTCTCGGGTTTGTGCGCTGCACTTCGGAAAGTGTAAATATCTCCGTTGACCATTTTGGTAGGTAAGAGTCTAAAAAACACTTTTATATTTCGAAATAGATATAAAATCACTTATGTTGGACTTATGCTTGTGTGAATCCACCATCTTAATACGTTTATATTCTGTATTTAGGAGCCCTTTATCATTGTCATCAATAGGTCTCATCTTAATTGTATGATGAGTAGTCTGATTATAGTCATCAATAATTTGTGGTAGAGTGTCTAGCCATTTGTATGATCCTCAGAGATCAAACTGCATCCATATCTGATTTTTGTTCATCCTGTTCAAGAATTCAAGAATACTAGCTTTCAAATGGGAAAATAATGAGTAGTTGTTTATTCCATATCGCTCTATTACTTGATCATGAATATTCGTGCATATCTACGTGATCAGTCTGCCATAAATCATCCAGTCCCTGTATCGTGACATGTCTGTGTGGGAATGTTTTGTGCGCTGCCCTGTGGAGCTCATGAACAACCATCTTCATTATTACTTGATGATATGTCTTTCTCAAAGCTCTGGAAAGATTGGTGTGATTTCGTTCATGTGACCTGTATTTCCTGTGGCAGCTGATGCTGTGAATAGCTGTATCGTTCTATGACTTCGTTTGGGTCATCGTAACCATTACGTAACTTGAGTGGTAGACTGTTCAGTATTTTATGCTTAATTTCAACGCCTTTGCCTGCGCTATGTGCACCTGTTAACGTGGGTTTTATTACATTCTTGTATTTGAAGTTGTTTGAGCCTTTCATTTGTCCCTGTTTTTGACGTTTAAAGTTTTTAAGAAAATTAGCTTTAATAAACCAGGTGTTCTTTCAAATTCCGTATTCCCAACTTGTACTGCATTCTCAGTTAAACCTATAGGGCGAGTACCTAATGTATATCGTTTATTCCTGCTGTCCCTGTATGTTCTGTCTAACTTAACAACCCTGTGATGGGTAATGAAATTGGCAATAGTAAATCCTCCCTCTTCTTCTTGCTGCTCTTCTTCTTTTCTACATTCATCCATAGTGCGTGAGAGTCTTTTCAGACTCTCAGTTACTGGTTTAAACGTTTCTGAGAAAGATTGATCTCGTTGAAATTGCCCTAATTTCAGCAGTCGCAATATCTGTTGAGTAGACTTCTGGGCTTCAGTAACTTTACACTTCGTTATAGACATGCTATTGTACACTATGTCACTTTTGTGATGGTATACAACTTATATTTACTCTGAGACTACTATGATGGGATGCAACTTCCTTGGATACTGTCTGGATAAACTAAGTACATCCTTTAGTACTGTGTTGACTTCTTCAATTCTGTCATTCAACATCACGCCTTTTCTAGCTACTTCCTCGGTAAGTCTTTCCAGTTTCATTTTCATTTTCCTGTCATTGTCTAGATACATGTTCTTAAAACCTCAGAACAAGTGTGCTACAGATATGCAAATTTGTCCATAGTCTGCAGTATACTGATACAGCTACGCATTGGTACACTACCTTTTAAGCAGGAACTCCTGGAAGTTTCGTTTGTATCTACCATTAATAAGTTTCCTTATTTTGTCAATAACCAGAAAGCTATACTGCTTGTAATATCAGGAACCCCAACATATGTTAACAAATTCATTGAATGTCACCTCAGCTCCTACATGCACTTGGTAAATATGTTTTAAATTTATATTGTCGTATTTGAATGTGATAGTAAGGTTCACATTGTTTCTTACCAACTACTTTGTAATCCTGGAATATGTCTAGCTCAAATAAAAGACATTAGCTTACATACAATGACTGAAAAACAAAAATATGTTCTTATCAGATACCGGTTTTCCACTACATCATCAAATATGAACACACTCTTCGGTTTTATTTTCTCAGGTGGTGGAATATTACTGCTTTTGCTGTAATTCTAGTAGGTTACTCCGTCAATGTCATGCAAAATTTCCTGTAATAGTTGACATTTGGGTTGAAATAGGGTTGTTGAAAGTACGTGTACATCCTCAAAGTCAATCCCCTCAGAATACATTAAAAGTAATAACAAGATTAGCCCCCCTGCAATCCAACAATCGAAGCATGTGTATTATCAGGGAGTAGTTAACCATTCCTCCTTCATCTTCTCCTGGTTACCCATACCACTGCAGGAGCAGTCATGCTCATGTTGGCAACTGTTTTGTAACTGTGAGATATAGCGGATTTTATAGAGAAATAAATAACTCATGAATAGCTCTTAAAGCTTCTCTTCAATTTATGAACACTTACATATAGCTGAGTATATAAACAAAATAAAATAATATCGTAGTTTTGAGTCTACATCTAGCAAAAGAGATTAGTGCTTTTGCACCTCCTTCAACGTGCAGCATGAACCATGGAATTAAGATATGGATTGCACTTTTATTTCACTCACTTAGGCTATGGTTTCTTCTGATGGGTGGAGAGTTTGGTGAGCTATCTCCAGCAGATTAGTCGACAATGTCTCATAGAATCGGTGGACATATGGCCACCACAATATTCAACACTCTAGCTGATGCTGTATTGCATAGCTGGTATACATTAATTCTTAAAAGTCTGCTCCTGTAGATGTATGCACTCTCTGTTGTTAAATATTTTAGCTATTCAAGGGAATTTCCCTGCAGAGGTTGTATGATAATCCATTATTACCAATGGAGAGTGAACGTTTCCATGGAACAAGCCTAAAATCTGCATTGACACATCACATAGACGACAACATTCACCAATGGATAATATTACTTTGATGTCCTAAACCGAGCGTTTTCAAATACTACCACTGGATAAAACTCGTGATTCGATATCTTACCGACACTGACACGCTTACAACCACTGATGTATAAACTGTAGGTTTGACTGAACAACATTATTTCCACATCAGGTGGCTGCTGCTGCAATGACTTCAGCTTGGCTACAAGGAAATGAATTATTACCATCACCTTCATGGCTCATGGCAGGGAGTGTTGATATGCATCTCGACATCTTTATCCTTTGACAGTTCTCTCATAAGTGTGTGAACTATTTGTCGATTACTGTTAATATATGCTATTTGCGACCTTTTTTAATGTATGCACGGATCTTCACTGCCAGTTCATCATCACCATCAGAATGAATAAGGTTATTATTATCATTGATATCAAGTGCAGAGTGATGGCGGGCGTTGTTCTCTTATACAGTATAGTCATAGATATTCTGGAGCTAATTAACCATGCCTCTGCATGAGTGGTTACAATACTTTACAGGACAGGAAAGTATTCTAGGCAGCTTTTGTTCGCTGTGAAATGGTATGCTGAAGTCGCAGCTGCAGCTGCTGCCCCAGCACCTCAGAATCAAAGACATTACATTCATACAGTGTACAGTGCACGCTCTCTGCTCGGTGCTGCACATCTAGAGTTGCTGTTATTATTATTACATCTTCACAAGCATGGCACTGTATGTCTAACATTGGTCATATCTATCAGTGAACACATCCTATATTAGTGTGTTCATTAGCAAGACCTTCCAGGCAGTTCAACTGTCGGCTTTTTATGAACTTATCAATTCAAGACATAAAGTCTGTAAATGATCATAATTATTGTGGCACTTTATTTGTAAAGGTCCACTTTGATTTCACAGATTTGTTGCTATGTACCTACACGTATAGATTTTGACGTTAATACCTACATCAGAATATTTTATGATCTGAAGAAGGCAGTAGCTGAAACCAGTTATAGTGAATTTTAAAATTTGTGTGAACAAGACAGACCTTTACAAATAAAGTCCTTACAAACTGTTAGTGTGTGTGCTGTTACCGAATGACTCGCTTGAAAAAACATAATTGTAGGATATATTTACTTACATAGCAAAAATTTTATGGTATTCCTCATGATTGCTATACACACTTGCGGACTGTTGTTGCCGCTGTGATGTGTGGAACACCTCCATTTCCTGGCCCAGTAGAACCTCTGTTAGCACTATGATAGTAACATAAACACAAAGTATAACAACATACAATCATAATAATAATTATAGATGGATGCATATTTACTGCAAGTGGAGCGAGATTCCACCCAGGTAACGCACTGCTATTATTTTGTCACTACCACGTCTTGTGTGATGGAAGACTAGATCGAAATTTTAAAAAGGATACACAGTTTGATCATATGCAGAATGTTGTGTTGGTGGACCCAATCAGATAACGCAGCCTCTCGCCATTCTGTTGCACTGGCATTATATGTTGACAGTCTTACACTCCTACATTATGAAGTCTTTTTATTCTTGATGCAGAAAGCTGTGAGTGCATTTCTCTGATAGATGTTTACAACAAATAGACTTTTTAAAATCTTATTTGCTCAATGCAAGTATCCCATCAATAGAACACATGCCATCTAGACGTATGTACAGGCAGCAAAGAATCACGCCATTGTTATGCATTTTAAAAACATGACAACATATCAAGTTTTTCTCATGATGCCACAGTTGCAGGCTTTACCGGCTCACAGCTTCTCTACAATATAGCAGCAGTAAAACTGCACTATATGCAAATTATTTCTGCAGTGAATGGGGGCACGGGAGAACAAAGTCACTGGGGGTGAGGGGAGGGAGCACTGATACTGGGGGGGGGGGGGGGGGCGAACTTCACAGGGCAATGACGTGATGTTGTCAGAATTCCATGAGCGATAACATAATGACTTTGGCCAAATGCAATGATCTCAAAATTCCAGGGACGATGAAGTCATGGCCTTGATGCACGTGGAAGGATGTGATGACATCAGATTTCCAGGAATGACTTCGAAGTCAGAGTCAAGATTATCTACTTCTCTCACTGACCCTCTGCAGAGGACAATACAGGTGCAGGCAAAAGTGGTTCAGATCACACTGTTCAATGCACATTGTTTAACAGAGTGTGCTACAGCAGACGATTCATATGTATTCCCATGTTGATCCAACGGCATTGTCAGCTAATTCTGCAGTGGGCACAGGACCATCAAGATTGGACTGTGGATGAAAAGTATCACCAGGTTGGATGACTGTTTCTTGTTATACCACGTCGATGGTCATGTCCAGATAGGCCATCTTCAGGCTAACGGCTGCTCGAAAAATGTGACACGCCACAGATGAAGGCCTGTGGGGTCAGTATTACACTCTGAAAGACATTCACCTTGACTTCTATGGGATATGTGGTAGTAATTTAAGGCACCATGAAAGCTGTAGATTAGGTGAACATTATTGCAGACTACCTGCAAGCCTTCATGGTTGTTGTCTTCCCAAACGGCGTTGGCATCTTCCGTTTCACTAGGCCAGTGCTGTACAGGGGGAGCGAACAAAACTAACCAATGGATACGATTGGACATGAATGTGTGCATATAACCTCAGTATGCATATAACTTACAGTTATTTCGAACAGGATGGAGCAACCGCCTAGACACCTGGCTGAACCTTGGAACACATTTACACAATCTTCACGCCTGACAGAGTTGTTAGCAGAGTTCAGTCTGGTCGTGGCCCTAGCTGGCCACCCAACTCACTTGATCTGCAGTGTGCGATTACTTTGTGTGGGAGCCCTCAAGTATAAGGTGTATCACAACAACCTTCATAGTCTTTAAGAACAGCAGAAGAACATTGCAGATGAGACTGCAGAATTTCTAGCAGTCCAGCTTCAATCTGCCTTCAGCAACTTGCTGACTGGGGCCCAAAAGTGCCAAGAGTTGAATGGTGGTCACTTTCTGCACCTGCTATAGTCAGGTTAGTATTGTATTTTTTTACCTACGGTGCATTTCTTTGTATCTAGAAACTCACTTCTCTGGACCTCTTTTATTTGCCCCACCCTATACTACAGTTGTTTGAAGAGTGTGCTAGTGAACTCACATTGATAGCTTAGCTACCAAATTCACCTAAGCTGAACTCAATACAAAAAAATTTGGTACAGTATGCGGTCCCAGCTCCGCGTCCACACGCTACTAGCCTATAACGCTCAGTAATTATGTTACTTGTTAGTAGATGTCTGATGATACATACATCCAGAAACCTACCAAGGACTTGTCGAATCAATGTCACGCCGAATCAATGCTTTATTGCGTTCCAAAAGTGGACCAACACTAATAAGGTGGCCATCATGTTTTAGCTCATCTGTGTATGTGGCATACTTAATAAGTGAATGAGGGAGGGAAAGGGGCAGTGGAAACTTTAGTTAATATAAGACGGCTAGACGTGGCACCAGTTTATATTACTTTCTTTCTTCCTTTTTTCCCTAAAGGACACAATCCTCAGGTTCTGTAGCTGGCGATCTATTTTCTTGCATGTAACTGACCTATAAAATGTAAAAAATATCCCTCAACAAAAACAAAACATGGTAATTTTCCAACAGTAGATGGGGCAATATTTCGGTGGGAAAGAAAAGAGAGTCATTTCTGATGATAGATACGAGAAATCTGTCGGCAACATAGAAAAAAAGTACTCCTTCTTCAGGCCACAAGTGGCCCATCGGGACCATCCGACCGCCGTGTCATCCTCAATCAGGATGTGGATAGGAAGGGCCTGTGGTCAGCACACCGCTCTCCCGGTCGTTACGATGGTTTTCTGTGGTGGGAGCCGCTACTATTCAGTCGAGTAGCTCCTCAATTGACATCACGAGGCTGAGTGCACCCCTAAAAATGGCAACAGCGCATGGCGGCCCAGATGGTCACCCATTCATATGCCGGCCACATACGACAGCACTTTACTTTGGCAATCTGACGGGAACTGGTGTATCTACTGCGGCAAGGTCGTTGCCTTCGGCAACATAGGAATGAAGTAATATTAATTTCTGCTGTTAGTCTATTGAGGGCAGATGTCTTAGGTATGGAGCTTGAGAATGCTGCACAAAAAAGGAAGAATCAACTTCTTATCACAATTTCTACGCTATCGATAAAAATAAATGATGACAAAATAGAGAAATAAAAGACCTTGTATCAGCTGACCAACGGAACTGTAAAGAAGGAAACTGAAGGACTGATTTGTGGCTGCACAGCAAAAAACCATCAGAAACATCGCCATCATAGCCAGAATAGAGAAATCAGCAGTGGACCCAAAGTGCAGACTCTCCAAAGAAGCTGACAATATAATTGACCATGTCTTGCACTGTTTCTAAACGATCACACAGATTGATTACAAATAGAGACACAGTGATGTGGCACAAATGATCTACAGGAAATTATGTCAAAATTACAGTTTGGGGTCGTAAGAACTGGTGGGACAAAAAGCCAGAAAAAGTTGTCGAAAACGAATGTACCAAATCACTGAGGATCCTCCGACTTCAGACAGATCTAATCCTACGACACAATTTTGGAGAAAAATGAAGCATGGATCATCGTTATTCGTTATTGCCATTCCCAGAGATAGCAGCTTCGAGGAGAAACAACTTGAAAAACTTACTAGCACAAAGACTTGAAAACTGAACCACAGCAACTGTGGTGTAAACCAGTGAAATTGGCTCCAGTGGTGCTTGGCACGGTGCGAACAGTGCCAAAAACACTTAAAAACGATTGGAATAGATAAAAATATCCAACTGTGAACTATAAAGAGCCACTTTACTGGGAGCTGCAGGAATCATATCCTGATACATCACGCAGTCCTAGACTCTCAGAAAGTGTCCGACGAGTGAAAAAGTACAAAATCCAGCATATTGAACTTTTTTCCGCGTTTGCCGCTATAAATAATAATAACAATTATAATAATAATGAGCTGTGAACTAGAAACAACAGCAAACTGTTGGATTTAACCCGACGTCGAAAAATTATTTATTGCATTAAAACATTCTATTTCCACTTTAGACAAGATTGTGTATTGTAATCAGAGTAGTACCCCATGTGCCTTATCCATATTCAAAACCATTAAAATGATACCTTCGTAATATATCGTGAGGCATCGTACAGAAAATATGGCAGTATAGAGGAGTCGAGTCAGAAAGCTTGCTGTTGCTGATAAAGGTAACTGCAGCTTTTCGTGGTGTGCCCCCTAGTTACCGCTGTAGGATGCGAGGTGCACACCATGTCGGTGTGCTGCCGCTCGGCACTTTCGGTTTCACAAAGGATGCCTGTGTCGACAAAAGAGGACAGGCGAAAGCGCTCTCTCTCTCGCGAATGAGTTTGTTCTATTTTGTGAAAAGCCACGAAATATGTGCCAACCAATTACAGTATCGCCTTACACGTCCAAAAAACTTTGTAGACTGTTAGAGATATAATTCTTTTATAAATATTGTGAATGACTGTTTGTGGAAACATGCATATATACAGGCTGGTCCATTGATCGTGACAGGGCCAAATATCTCATGAAATAAGCGTCAAACTAAAAATCTACGAAGAACGAAACTTGTCTAGCTTGAAGGGGGGAACCAGATGGCGCTATGGTTGTCCCGCTAGATGGCGCTGCCATAGGTCAAACTGATATCAACTGCGGTTTTTTAAAAAATAGAAATCCCCATTTTTATTACGTATTCGTGTAGTACGTAAAGAAATATGAATGTTTTAGTTGGACCACTTTTTTCGCTTTGTGATAGATGGCGCTGTAATAGTGACAAACATATGGCTCACAATTTTAGACTAACGGTTGGTAACGGGTAGGTTTTTTAAATTAAAATACAGAACGTAGGTACGTTTGAACATTTTAAAAAATGGTTCAAATGGCTCTGAGCACTATGGGACTTAACATCTGTGGTCATCAGTCCCCTAGAACTTAGAACTACTTAAACCTAACTAACCTAAGGACGTCACACACATCCATGCCCGAGGCAGGATTCGAACCTGCGACCGCAGCAGTCGCGCGGGTCCGGACTGAGCGCCTAGAACCGCTCGGCCACCGTGGCCGGCTGAACATTTTATTTCAGTACCTTTGTGAACTTACCATTTCTGAGAACGCATGCTGTTACAGCGTGATTACCTGTAAGTACCACAATAATGCAATAAAAGCTCAAAATGATGTCTGTCAACCTCAATGCATTTGGCAATACGTGTAACGACATTCCTCTCAACAGCGAGTAGTTCGCCTTCCGTAATGTTCGCACATGCATTGACAATGCGCTGACGCATGTTGTCAGGCGTTGTCGGTGGATCACGATAGCAAATATCCTTCAACTTCTCCCCCCCCCCCCCCCCCCGCCCCCCCCCCACCCCCACCGCCCACAGAAAGAAATCCGGGGACTTCAGATCCGGTGAACGTGCGGGCCATGGTATGGTGCTTCGACGACCAATCCACCTGTCATGAAATAAGCTATCCAATACCGCTTCAACCGCACACGAGCTATGTGCCGGACATACGTCATGTTGAAAGTACATCGCCATTCTGTCATGCAGTGAAACATCTTGTAGTAACATCGGTAGAACATTATGTAGGAAATCAGCATACATTGCACCATTTAGACTGCCATCGATAAAATGGGGGCCAATTATCCTTCCTCCCATAATACCGCACCGTACATTAACCCGCCAAGGTCGCTGATGTTCCACTTGTCGCAGCCATCGTGGATTTTCCGTTGCGCAATAGTGCATATTATGCCGGTTTACGTTACCGCTGTTGGTGAATGACGCTTCGTCGCTAAACAGAACGCGTGAAAAAAATCTGTCATCGTCCCGTAATTTCTCTTGTGCTCAGTGGCAGAACTGTACACTACGTTCAAAGTCGTCGCCATACAATTCCTGATGCATAGAAATATGGTACGGGTGCAATCGATGTTGATGTAGCATTCTCAACACCGACGTTTTTGAGATTCCCGATTCTCGCGCAATTTGTCTGCTACTGATGCACGGATTAGCCGCGACAGCAGCCAATACACCTACTTGGGCGTCATCATTTGTTACAGGTCTTGGTTGACGTTTGACATGTGGCTGAACACTTCTTGTTTCCTTAAATAACATAACTATCCGGCGAACGGTCCGGACACTTGGATGATGTCCAGGATACCGAGCAGCATACATAGCACATTCCCGTTGGTCATTTTGATAACAACGGCCATACATCAACACGATATCGACCTTTTCCGCAATTGTTAAACGGTCCATTTTAACACGGGTAATGTATCATGAAGCAAATACCGTCCGCACTGGCGGAATGTTACGTGATACCACGTAGTTATACGTTTGTGACTATTACAGCGCCATCTATCACAAAGCGAAAAAAGTGGTCCAACTAAAACATTCATATTTCTTCACGTACTACACAAATATGTAATAAAAAATGGGGGTTCCTATTTAAAAAAACGCAGCTGATACCCGTTTGACGCATGGCAGTGCCATCTAGCGGGCCAACCATAGCGCCATCTGGTTTTCCCCTTCAAGCAAGACGAGTTTCGTTCTTTGTAGTTTTTTCGTTTGATGCTTATTTCGTGGGATATTTGACTCGGTCACTATCAATGGACCACCCTGTATAGACACAAACACTTACATGAAGTACAGGAAATTTAACAGTAATATTGCAGTAAATAAATGATTTTTTTGGCTTTATCTACATCAGAGCATGCCTACTTGTATTCGCATATTTTGCACTTTCTCCTCTACTAAATAGGGAGAGGTTACACTTTTGATGTGTGGACCAAAGTCGATGATTCCACGACCACTGCAGTCGTAAATAATGGTGCCATTGGTTCAACATGAGAACACGTGCGTATCATTTACTGGAGAGCTCCGTGTTCAACAAAGTGTGCTGGTGCTCTGACACAGCTGTGCTTGCACCAGCACAGATCGCCTCCTATCGACTCCTTTACAGAGTGGCCAAGACTTCGACCTCTACGTCCTGTGGTGAGGCTTGGACGTCCAACACCTTGGCTACTCGTGGTTGCACCGTCTTTCAACAACATTTCATACATGCTCACGACAGTAGCGTCCCAACAGCTACTAACTTCGCCGTTTCCAAGATGCTCATTGACATATGCCGCGCCATAGCGATCTGCCATTTTTACAAATTTTTATGTCATCGTATTTCCCTATTTACAGTTGGTATCGTCGCTTGGCTGATTCTCCAGTCTTCTTGGCTCTACTTATGCAGGGTGGGGCAGCTAAGACAGGACACCCCAAATATATCCAGAAAGAATCAATATATCGAGGTGCGGTTTTCGCCAAATTAAAGCGGGCAATATGCCAAATTTCCTGACTTTCGCAAGTAATTTTTTCGTTTATAACAGCCGAATCACGACAACGACGTTGTTTTTATTTCTTAATGAAGTTATAAACTTTTCCTGTGGCGTCTGAAAGAAGTTTCTAAGAGAATTTCGACAACGTAACATGTATGGGACTAGATCAAACAGTATCCCTGTCCTGCCGTCAAGAAAAGACGTTCCACACACGTCTGCCCTATTATACCAGATGTAAGCAAATACATGACTCAGGTATGATTCGTGTCTTATTGTCACGGCCGTCATGCAAGGCGCTCAAAATGTTGATCTTGAGCGTTGCTACGCTCTATAAAGTGATCATGGAGAAACCATACTGCGCGCTGAATTTCACCTGCAGTTGACGACAGCATAGCACGCTGTTATAAGGCATTTCATGTCTTCGGGTGTTGTCGGTGTTACCTGACACACCTCTTGTTTTAATTTTCGCTGTAGATAAAAGTGTAGCAATGTTAAACGTCGTGAGTGTGCAGACCAATTTGCATTTCCCGAAAGACCATTCCAACGTACTTCGAATGTTCTCTTAAGAGGAGCTCTCGTTAAATGTGCGGTACGGGAGGCACGATGTTGGAAGCACACTGATTTCCTTATGTACAGTGGAGTATCTTCCAATAACTGGAAGCTGCCAACATAAGTAACGTAGAAGTAACGTAGTGAAGCAACTTAGGTCACTTAATAAAAGCAAGTCTTCTGGTCCAGACTGTATACCATTAGGTTCCTTTTGGAGTATGCTGATGCATTAGCTCCATACTTAACAATCATATACAACCGTTCGCTCGACTAAAGATCCGTACCCAGAGACTGAAAAGTTGCACAGGTCACACCAATATTCAAGAAAGGTTGTAGGAGTAATCCACTAAATTACAGGCCCATATCGTTAACGTCGATATGCAGGAAGATTTTGGAACATATATTGTGTTCGAACATTATGAATTACCTCGAAGAAAACTGTCTATTGACACATAGTCAACATGGGTTTAGAAAACATCGTTCTTGTGAAACACAACTGGCTCTTTATTCAGTGCTACTGATAAGGGATTTCAGATCGATTCCCTATTTCTGGTTTTCTGGAAGCCTTTTGACACTGTACCACACAAGCGGCTTGTAGTGAAATTGCGTGCTTATGAAATTCGTCTCAGTTATGTGACTGGATTTGCGATTTCCTGTCAGAGAGGTCACACAGTTCGTAGTAATTGACTGAAAGTCATCGAGTAAAACAGAAGTTATTTTCTGGCGTTCCCAAAGATAGTGTTATAGGCCCTTTGCTGTTCCTTATCTATATAAACGATTTGGGAGACAATCTGAGCAGCCGTCTTAAGTTGTTTGCAGATGACGCTGTCGTTTATCGACTAATAAAGTCAGAAGATCAAAACAAATTGCAAAACGATTTAGAAAAGGTATCTGAATGGTGCGAAAATTGGCAATTAACTCTAAATAACGAGATGTGTGAGGTCACCCACATGAGTGCTAAAAGGAATTCGTTAAACTTCGGTTACACGATAAATCAGTCTAATCTAAAAGCCGTAAATTCAACTAAATACCTAGGTATTACAATTACGAACAACTTACATTGGAAGGAACGCATAGAAAATGTTCTGGGGAAGGCTAACCAAAGACTGCGTTTTATTGGCAGGACGCTTAGAAAATGTAGCAGGTCTACTACGGAGACTGCCTACACTACGCTTGTCCGTCCTCTTTTAGAATACTGCTGCGCGGTGTGGGATCCTTACCAGACAGGACTGACGGAGTTCAAGGAAGAAATATGGGAGAGAGTGTCACAGACATGATACATGATTTGGGCTGGACATCATTAAAAGAAAGGTGTTTTTAGTTGCGACGGAATCAGTCTGACTGATAAACGCGAGAACCGTACCTGAGCTTTGTGTTTGATCATATTTTGTGTAATAGGGCAGACGTTTATGGAACCTCTTTTCCCGACGGCTGAACAGTGGTTTGCGACGTTGTTGTCTTGATGCTATTTGATCAAGTCTCATACACGTTATGGCGCTGAAGTTCCTTTAGAAGTATATGATTCCACTACAGAAAAACAAAATCGCTGGCGTAATTTGACTACTAAAACAGATAAAAATTTCTTGCAACTTCAGAAAATTCACAATATTGTCGGCTTTAACTTGGCAAAATCGCACCTGGATATATTGATTAATTCTAGATGTATTTGGAGTGGCAGTCTTACCTGCTTACCCTGTATACTTTCATTACAGCGTCACGTACGTGCAACGTCAGCAGACGGCAGTCGATCTCGCCATGAACAGTTGTCATAACGATTTGACTCATCATTGTATCCATAAATAATTACTGTGTATGCCATGTGTGGAAAACTTATTGTATCCTCATCAAATAAGTGTAGAATACTGACAGACAATTTTTGTGTAATACAGGGTGTTTATAAATGAATATCGGGGTTTTAACGCTTTATAATATTTATTACATTAAACTTACAGTTATAAATGATATGTCAAATGAAAGAGCAACTCAATCAGTTTGGCCAAGAACCTTATAAATGTTCACTGGCATAGCGAAGTACACGACTGGTTGAACTTCACTGTACCCAAGCGCTGGATAGGCTGCAAGGGGCCCAATGACAGGGATTGCTTTGCATGCGTTCACCCGACCTAACGCCATGCGATTTTTTCCTTTGGGGCTTCACCAAGGGTCTGTGTACGTGCCTCCGCTACCAGCAGACCTCCCAGAATTAAGAAACCGGATTGAAGCAGCTGTTGCTACAATCACTCAAGACAGACTTATCAACGTTCGGGAAGAACTCGGTTATAGATTTGATGTGTGCCGTGTGACAAATGGTGCTCACATTGAACATTTATAAGGGTCTTGGTAAAACTGTTTGAGTTGCTCTTTCATTTGACATCTCGTTTATAACTGTAGGTTTAATACAATAGATATTATAAACCGTTAAAAGCCCGATATTCGTTTATAAACACCTTGTATTATCTCTTTTAGGTATCATCAGCATTACCTGAAAATCGGTCATGCTGCAGCTCATTCGAGCCTGGTGATCTAGTGGTAAAGTGTGCATCCGGAAATCAAAAGAACATGGGATGTAATCTCGGTCGCACCACAGAATATTTCAGTTTGCCTTTAACCTAGCCTTTAGCCATCAATTATGTGAAGTTTCACCGGGAACGACCCTTTCTGCGGTATAATTACTGAGGTAGGATAGCTACACGCAAGTCACCAAAGTGGCTGCGGTTTCCGCCGTCCAGTTTATATAAAATTACGAATTTTACACATTAGCATGAACATGAAAATGAAACTGCTAGCGTACCACCCTAAGTATACAGCATTCCGTTCTACAGCTCGAAATGCATTTACTGCATCAAAGAACGCTTCCAGCAATGCAGAAGTGGTAGGCGTTTAGAATTGGGTTACCATTAGTTTAGTTTGTGTTGACAAAGACAATCTAAATAATTTTTATACTTTGGCACATATACTTCCTCGAAATATTTTGGCATACAAGACGTTAATTTTGTCCGAAGCTTTCTGGAAAAGGATCTGCATTTGTTTCTGTAGATAAACCATTATGTTTTCGATCTCTTCGTACGCGTGAAATAACCCCTGATGATATGTGTGTAATTTCAATTAAAGCACGTTGTGGTGCTCATAAATTCAGTATTATGGATGATTGCACCGTACAGACAAGATTTGAATAAGGGATATGGTAAATTAAAAACATACAGGCGCTTGACCCTACTGTTTCCTGTGATACGTACGAGGAAGGTAGCACAGCCTAGCCATCACAATTTCCCCATGAATGTGGGTACTATCCCGCCGTTGTACACACAGTACACCCTGGACGGAACTGATACGGCAGTGTACTCAAGAAGTATAGCAGCGCCTACTTCAGTCTGCGACAGACGAACTTGCCAATGAACGAGCAAATGGCGTCTGTCCTTAAATAGTGCCGAGACAAACACCACGGTCGTTGCCAGGTGTTGACGCAAGCAGAGGTGATGCGCATTACTGCCCTGGCACAGCGCGACGGAACGCCACAGACTGACACGTCCGTGACTCGCCGTCAGCGCAGATGAGCCTGCTTGTCCTGCCCAACAGCAAAGTTGACCCCGAGCCCAGCGTCACTGGTCAAAAGAAGTACTCAGTCACTCATGCCATTCTTTTATTTTTCGTTACATTTAACTCGGAACTGTAATTATTTCTTTAAAACGAGATACGTATTTAATCTCGAAATTGTTTCTTAATCTTGAAATTATTTCTTTTTCATTGTTATCGCGAAATCTTAGTTATCAGTATTGGAGGAGGAGGAGATTAGTGTTTAACGTCCCGTCGACAACGAGGTCATTAGAGACGGAGCGCAAGCTCGGGTGAGGGAAGGATGGGGAAGGAAATCGGCCGTGCCCTTTCAAAGGAACCATCCCGGCATTTGCCTGAAGCGATTTAGGGAAATCACGGAAAACCTAAATCAGGATGGCCGGAGACGGGATTGAACCGTCGTCCTCCCGAATGCGAGTCCAGTGTGCTAACCACTGCGCTACCTCGCTCGGTATCAGTATTGGAACTTAACAGCAAAAAACCAGAGTTGTTCCCTACAAACTTAATTATGTATGTAATTAGACAGCTCAGCTAAAGGTTTTGATGAGTGAGTTTGCGAGTATCAAAATATGTGACATAAATGGTCGTACCTTTTGACTGCAAAAACTCGGAAGCTTAAACTGCTTACACTGCCAAGTGACCGTAGACGTCAGTGTTTGAAATCAATAATAGCTTGATATGCTCCTGAGAAAAAGGGGTCTTAATAGACGAACAGACAGACCGACAGAGGGCCAACGAATGGCAAAAAAGTGTGATATAATTACAAATTAACAAGTATCGAATTTTTTATTGTACTTATACTGTGAAACTTTGTTTCTTGCCAAATTTCAAGATTCTAAGTCAAGCGTGTAGTATACTGTAGGTTTTTATGAGTCAGTTTGCGGATATGAAAATGTATGGCTTAAGTGGCCGTATCTTTCGATAGCATCGACTTGAAAGCATAAATTTTTTACACCGCCGCGGTATTGTAGACCTTATTATTTGGCAAAAATTTCTACTTCATATTTCTATCCGTACCTGAGAATGATGGGTTGGACTCACTAGGTGTTGAGCAAATTCAACCCCAATTGCAGGGTTTCAGCTGCCTGCCATCCTGCTTACTGCAGAGGTCCGGAGTAATCTTAGAATTAGTGCAGTACAGGAGAATTTGCACTCCTGCGTGTGTTTTTAATACACCCTAAGACAAAAAAAAGAAAAAAATGACGCACCACGAAGGAATTGTGGGAATGGGACGGAAATCGAGAGATGTGATGTATATGAGCAGACAACCAAATCATTACAAGTTCAGGAGAAACGGGTAATTATTCAAGAGAAAGAGTTTCACAAACTGAGCAAGTCGATAAATCATTAATCCACCTCTGGCCCTTATGCAAGAAATCACTCGGCTTGGCGTTGATTAACAGATTTGTTGGACGTCCTCCTGACGAATGTTGCGCCAAATTGTGTCCAATTGTGACGTTGGCTCGTCAAAATCCCAAGATGGTTGGAGGGGCCTGCCGACAATGCTCCATACGTTCTCAGCTGAGAGGAGATCCGTCAACCTTGCTGACCACGATAGGGTTCGGTAGGAACGAATACAAGCAGTAGAAACTCGTGCCACATACGGGCGGGCATTATCTTGGTGAAATGTAAGTCCATGACAGGTTGCACGAAGGGCAACAAAAAAGGGCGTGAATATCGTCGACATACCGCTGTGGTGTAAGGGCGCCTTAGATGACAACCCAAGGAGTCCTGCTACGAAAAGAAATGGCAACTGAGACCATCACTCCTAGTTGTCGGGCCCTGTGGTGATCGACAGTCAGGTTGGAAGTCCACTGCTGTCTGGGGTGTCTACAAACACTCATCAGCCCGGAATCTCATTGACTGTAGTAAAATTGTCTTCAGTGGTGAGTCCCGCTTCGAACTGAGCCCTGATGACCAACGAAAACGTGTCTGAAGACACCCTGGACTGTGGTGAAATACTATCGCCCGCCACATGACCCGACAATCAGGAGTGATGGTCTGGGGCACCATTCCTTTTCGTAGCATGAACCCTTTGGTTCTTAACCAAGGCACCCTTACGGCACAGCGGTACGTCGACGATATTCCACGCACGGTTTTATTGCCCTTCATGGAAAGACATCCTGGAACAACATTTCAGCAATATAATGCTCACCCTCGTACGGGGACGGTTTCTACTGCTTGTATTTGTACATGCCAAATCCTACCTTGGCCAGCAAAAGATCGTGGGATGGAATCTCGGTCAACGGTCAACCGATCTCTCCCAAGCTGAGAACGTTTGGAGCATTATAGGCAGGGCCCTCCAACCAACTAGGGAATTTGACGATCTAGCATACCAACTAGACAGAATTTGACACGATGTCCCTCAGGAGGACATCCAACGACTCTATCACTCAATGCCAATCCGGACAACTGCTCGTATTAGGGCGAGACGTGAACCAACGGATTACTGCCCTGCTCAATTTTCAAACTCCTTCTCTTGAATAAATAATACAATTTTTCCGAAATTGTGATCATTCTTTGTACATGTACATCACATCTACCGATTTCCGCCACATTCGGATAATTCCTTTGTGGTGCGTCCTTTTCTTTGTCCTAGAGTAAACATTATTTTATGAGATTTTAACTGAGCACTGCAACTCTGTAGCTGTAATTACGGATGGGTCTAAACAGAGGGACTCTGTTGGTTTATCTGTTGTTTATCCTGATAGTGTCCTCAAGATCCGATTGCCTCACGAGTTCTCTGTCTTCGACGCAGAATTATGCGCGATCTTGCGGGTACTGGAGCAGATTAGATGTATTCGAAGTTCCAGATTGTTTGTCTGTTGCGATTCCCTAAGTGCCCTTCACACTTTGCACCGCTTGTACCCAGCAGATAAAGTAGTCCAGAATATCCAGGACACCTTCCTCCATCTTAAAAGGCTCTGGAACGAGGTGTCTGTCTGTTGGGTGCAGCGCACACGGGTATTGCGGGTAACGGAAGAGCGGATGTAGCAGCCAAGGAGGCGTGTCGCCATCCTCAGGTCAGTGTGCCATCCCCTTGCATGATATCGCCTCGCTGTTGAGGTACAGTCATGCGTTGATGGAGGAAGAGTGGCTGGAAGTGATAGACAATAAGTTCCGTCTAGTAAAGCCCACAAAGCGGCCCTGGCGTACCTCTTTCCAGCCCCACAGATGGGATGAGGTCTTCCTTAGTCGTATTCGCATAAGCCACAGCCTTATGTCACATGGCTTCTTGCTGCGGCTAGAGGACCCTCCAATATGTGGTGCTTGTGGCGTACATATCACTGCGCACCACATTTTATTAGACTGTGTTTTCTTTTCAGACCAGAGGGCAGCGGCATATTTGCCCTCCATTTTAAGTGACTTTCAGATAAGTGTGGTTAGCGTCATAAGATTTTTTGATTTGTCCAACATCTTTCCGAAGATTTTCGGGAGATGCTCTTAATGTGGCTCACATCTGTTTTTTGTAAGTGGTCAGCCAGTCACATATCCCTGTGCCTTTCTTTTAGCTCTTCTATTGTTTTACTTATGTTTTAGTCCCAAGTATAGCACCTTTCAACCTTTCTCTGTTGTCTTAAGGCGATAGAGGTAGAGTGATTGTGTGGGCCGACGCGAGTGTGATGAAAGTGAATGAATAAGTGCCCATTTGTAGGTTTACTCATCACTTTGTGACAACAATTATCGTCATTATATCCACATTTGTTTCTTTTAATACGTGTAAGGGCGCTGATAATCTCGCAGCTAAGGCCCAGAAACTCCAAACACACACACACACACACACACACACACACACACACACACACACACACACACACGCAGACACAGAAAGAGAGAAGTCTTAACATACAACAAAGTGATCCTATGAGGGTTCTGTTTACACCGACTAAGGTACGTAACCCTAAAAATGAAGAGGAAACGAAAATACGAAGCAAAAGATGTATTCATAGAGTGTGTATTGTTCATTCTTTTACAAATACGCATAACGTCTGTGCGTAATCAGAACCATTGACGTAAGACTGGGCCATTTTTGTGGAATTACAATTGCAGTTTAAATGAGCACGAGACGGTCTTAATTGTCAGCAACTGTGTTCCACAATTAAAGATGAAATAACTGAGGTATTTCAGATTGTTCATAGTTACAGAGGCATTGCAAGCGGAACCATGCCAAGGTGATCCTAGTAGTGGGGCAACAAGAACGTCAGTCCATTTTGTTAGTGCAAGTTGCCTATATCAGGAGCAGGTATGCACTCAGGGCAAATCTATTGTTCTCCTTTGATTGACAGGTACGTAACCTATTGTTCTCCTTTGATTGACAGGTACCTAACCTACTGTTCTTCTAAAAGGATCCATGCTTTTGATTGACAGGCACTTAACCTATTGCTCCCCCACCCCCTCAGGAAACCTCACCCCTCGCTGATACCGCTACAGTTTCAGGTCTGAATTATTAGATGGCCCCACTCACTCTTATCAGTTTGATTGACTACTTAATTAAATTGATAAATTAATTAATCTCTCCCCCTCTGGTAAACCCCCTCTCCTCCCACCCTCCCTCCCGGAAATTGGCAGGAAAAAGACTCAGTTGATCAGTCATTTGGAGGGAATTCGGTTGCAGTGTGTGTAATATTGTTTAAACACTTTAGACAATGTATAGAACATTATTTAATTACTTATGGCGGTGTA
This sequence comes from Schistocerca americana, assembly GCF_021461395.2. NCBI lineage: Eukaryota > Metazoa > Arthropoda > Insecta > Orthoptera > Acrididae > Schistocerca > Schistocerca americana. The sequence goes on from NC_060130.1 coordinate 664,793,799, forward strand.
TGGAATATAGTTTATTTATTCGGTCAAATAATTTGTCTGGAAATCGATTGCTGTGTATGGAATATATGGAAATCGGTGGAGAGGAAGGATCTCATAACAGGATTTGTCTTGCTCATCATTCTCTGCTGTTTGGAAACATACCGGTCTTGTAAGAAGTAATTACATGGGGCAAACATGTTTCATAATCTAATGTTGGCACTGTACTCTGGGTGTCTTAACCTAATGTTTGGGCCTTTGTCAGCAAATAACCTATAGTTCTATTAAGTGGTTTTCCAAATGTTCAAATGTGTGTGAAATCTTATGGGACTTAACTGCTAAGGTCATCAGTCCCTAAGCTTACACACTACTTAACCTAAATTACACACACCCATGCCCAAGGGAGGACTCGAACCTCCGCCGGGACCAGCCGCACAGTCCATGACTGCAGCGCCTTAGACCACTCGGCTAATCCCGTGCGGTGTGGTTTTCCACGTCACCCCTATTTCCTTAAACAATTGTATCGCATTTGATACCAAATTAAGTAATTAGTTATGTCCTCCCACCATTTTCTGGTACTCTTTTCGAATTTCACATACTTTTTGAACTCCATTTCTGGCGCATTCTTGTTTGTCACCCACCCCCCTTAAACTATTGTACTGCGTTTTACATAAAAATTATGCAAATTAACCTAGTGTTCTGCAGTTAACATGCTGTTCTACCCCATGTCACCCACTCACACACACCCTCTCCTTAACAGTTGTACCGTTAATACCAATTTGATATGAAAAATGTATACAAATTAATTGATTCGATATTCTTCACATGTATGGGGTAGTTTCTTTTTAATTTGCAGCATCCTATTGGTCAATGAAATTGATGAAATATAGTTTAAACAAGAGATCGCTAATAAAAAACGTGATGCCCAATGCCAACACCGCCGACTCTGCACAGGTGTCCGTTCGGGTCCCACAAACATGAGGTGGTAACATCTTTTTCATACACCCGAGAAATTCCTGCCAAAATATGTGTTCACCTAGGCACCGTTGCTGGCGCGATGACGCATAGCTGAGGTGCAGGTCCAGCGCCAAGAGAGATGTTCCAATGCTTCCTTTCCGAGCAATCCTAATGGGACAGCCCATCCATCACTGAATTTACTTGTCAGACTGCTGCTGCTGCCCGTGTGGGAGCACCGTCTGCCATTGTTTTCTGCAGATGACGCTTTCAGCAGCAAAATACTGTTATGTACACATCGCAATATTGCACTGGCAGTTAAACTGTGCAGAAGTTGTCTGCAGATCATCAAATACATACAAGACTCACAATAATACTGGGAACCACAAACATGAAACTTCCTGGCAGATTAAAACTGTGTGCCCGACCGAGACTCGAACTCGGGAACTTTGCCTTTCGCGGGCAAGTGCTCTACCATCTGAGATACCGAAGCACGACTTACGCCCGGTACTCACAGCTTTACGTCTGCCAGTACCTCACTGGCAGAAGTAAAGCTCTGAGTACCGGGCGTAAGTCGTGCTTCGGTATCTCAGATGGTAGAGCACTTGCCCGCGAAAGGCAAAGTACCCGAGTTCGAGTCTCGGTCGGGCACACAGTTTTAATCTGCCAGGAACTTTCATATCAGCGCACACTCCGCTGCAGGGTGAAAATCTCATTCTGGAACCACAAACATATTTACCAGTGTAACTACAATCAAATATAACAACTGCTGCTGCAGACTGACACCAATCGCTTTACATGTAATGTCTCCTATGGACGGCTATGGTTCTGGAACGAAGCTCAATATCTATAGAACACATAATTTTCCACGTAAAAATCTCTCTCATACCCTCGCAGTTATCATTGCGGTGAATCTATACGTCCCTACGATAGGACACACACTCGTTTTCTCTGGTCATGCCACAACATGAGCCAGAGTAACATTACACTGCAATATATACAAATTTTACACAAACAGTGCAGTTATCTTTTATACCTGTACAGCGCCTGAAAAAGTTATGATATACCTGCACTCACACTGGCTATATGTCTCGATTCTCCTCAGCCCTAGGAAATTATCTGACAAAGTCTTCGAATCAGCGCTTCTGGAAGGTGCTGCATCCTGCCAAGATTCTCTCAAACAAGTGTTATGAAGGACAGGCGTCCGGCACTATGTGATGATGAATACCGCACCCACGGACATAATGATTGGAAAGACATCATTGACGCTGGTTGGTGTACTGTAATCAACATCACTATCGATAGAACAACCGCTACGGTCGCAGATTCGAATCCTGCCTCGGGCATGGTTGTGTGTGATGTCTTTAGGTTAGTTAGGTTTAAGTAGTTCTAAGTTCTAGGGGTCTGATGACCTCAGACGTTAAGTCCCATAGTGCTCAGAGCCATTTAAACCATTCTCATAGAACAACAAGGAAAATACGAGGTACGCTTAGGGGTACTGATGAGGGGACGTATTGTTACAGCCGTATTGCCTGTCCCGTTTGTACACTATTAGAGGTGCAATTGAACACTTGCTTTGCTATATTGTGTAGCTGTTTATGAAATGAATCTATCACCACATACGTTTGGATATACTTGTCAGTGCATTGAAATCACAATTCACCATGTCCAATATATCACTCTATTATGACTAGGCATATGTTATTGTTTTTTGTTTTTATGTGAATTGTAGTTTGATTCCTTCCCACGGAAGTATGTTGGAACATAAGCCACGGTACCTTTACGTTCAAGTAGCAATATGTGCACCGACAGTTAAACCTTGCAAAGTGGCATACAGATCATCAAATACGAAAAGACTCCTCCTACTCAATTACACTGCTCTCCCCTGAGGACAGGAGCTTGAATATTAGGGAGCATGAAACCGATCTCCAACCCAGCAATATATCACAGCATACCGAGCCAATGTAGTAAACATACAATTCGTATCCTGTGCCATAAAAAAAAACGCCCCTTTTACATCATTCGTATAGCTATCGACCACCAGACACTCGTACATATACCACGAAGACAGACAGCACCGTATATACTCTTCGCAGCACTAGATACTCTCGACGTGTGACCAGAGCGCCCTCAACAGACCGAAGTCACTTTCAGAACTGTTCTGCAAATTCGGGGTCGTTTCTCCTCGATACAAACGCGTTACTCTTTCTGGTCCGGACCTGCATGCTTGCTTGATTGCTTTTCTACAGCCATCCCCAGACTCTGGGATTACAAAAACACATGTATTTTCGCATGGTTTGCCATAATATTATACCATTTTCGCCATACTTCTTGATATCAAGCACACAGCAGTATCCTACCCATCGCTCGCGCAACATAATTCTGAAGATATTGAGTGGAAATTACGAGTATTTCATAGTATGAATTCTTTCGTTGTAAATCGATAAATTATCATAGACTCAGTTCTACTCGAGGTACTGGAAGCATCTGGCTAGTTCAGCTTTTACTAGGATCGCTAGTGAGCCACCCCACAAAATGTTCAACACCCATTGGTTCACGCTAAGATCACGTAATACTACGTCATCACATCTATATAAGGAATCGCTCTCTAGAAATCTCATTTCGCATTCCTTGCTAGAATATCATACCATTTTCGCGGTACTTCTCGATATCAAGCACAGAGCAGTATCCTACCGATCGCGCAATATAATTCCGAAGATATAGACTGGAATTATTTCTCTAGAAACCCGAAACTTTAGCTAGGTGGGGCGTGCTGTAAACCACTGACTAGAAACTGGTCACGTCTGCGAAGACATTTACTCGGAAACTCGAAAAAAATATATGGAAAACTGATATTTCGGCTCGCTAATACCAACGTCGGTGATGTAACAAATTCCAAATCACTCCTATAATTTACAAAGCCAAATAACATGTTTCTCATGTCTAGAGAACCAGCAAAAGTGTCTTCCACTTGCTAGAAGCATACACCACAATCGATGTACTCTCATCTAAATAAAGACGCGAAATGTGAAGAAGCAGTCAACCGAATAATTTACATGGGTGGGAATAATGACCCAGCGCAAACACACATCCATATTGAATCTTCTCAAATCTCCACGCGATCACGAAAGCTATCCAACACATACTAAGTATTAGTTCGGTATTCGGTCGTCTAGAGGACAACGCGGTTAAGACGTCTACATTCCTATGACCCAACAGGTCTCTCCCTTCAGACAGATCTTCCTGTTAATGGGAAACATGAACGGTCCCCGCGCAGGTCACCAGCACTGCACGCCAAGCACGCACAGGTAGAATCATCATCCTAAGAAATCGGTCACAGATATATTTTATCCCTGTACTTACAACTAAATGTTATGATCGCGGTCTCAGTTGAGAGACATTCAACAGTGAGCGAAGTATCAGAAATACAACCTGTTGATGGCTGTAGCTCTGGAAATAGAAATATCAGTACCATTCTTATGACTTGCCCTACTCTTCCCTTTGCTATCATAGTACCCCACCTCAAATCCATACCTTCCTTACGAATGGACATAGTCATTTCCTTTGCACGTGTCAGAACACAAACACATACTTTATAAGCCTGATGCTCAAGGTGAACCTATCACACACCCCCTACTATTAAGTATAATACTTTATCAATAACTGATCACTGGCGATACGAATTAACACTGACTGAAAATTAACGATGGGTGAGCATGCCTCATAAGTTTTTCTTGTGAGTGCTACCACTGTGTCTTAGAAAAAGAGGTTTAATCGTCTTACAAACTGCCAGATGTTAAAAAACCCGATCCCAACAACTATCGTATGTTACTATCACAGACGGTCTTGGTTCGACATGTGCACACAAGTACCCATGTTAAAAGCTATACCGGTTTTATAAATCCACGAATCATGTGGTTTTTCCAGACAAATACTGAGATGATGATCGTAGGAGCGTATATTATCAGACCAGTAGTTTGGTTACACATAACCCACGATGCAACCTCGTCATAAAACCGTTCAATTTTGAAAGTGATTCGGCTAAGGAACGTGGTATGAAACCGCTATTTGCAACCCCCTTACGCCGCTGCCACTAGATATTTCGCCAGTATTTGTAACGTATTCTGTATCGATACTATGTCAGAGGTTCTGCGCTGTGTCCACAGAGTTATAGGCGATGACTGAGAAGGATCACAAAGAGTTGTAGATGGTGTGCTGATTGAGGTCGTAAGAAATGTACACTAGCTTATCAGATCTCTAGTTCAAATGGTTCAAATGGCTCTGAGCACTATGGGACTTAACTACTGTGGTCATCAGTCCCCTAGAACTTAGAACTACTTAAACCTAACTAACCTAAGGACATCACACACATCCATGCCTGAGGCAGGATTCGAACCTGCGACCGTAGCGGTCACGCGGTTCCAGACTGTAGCGCCTATAATCGCACGGCCACGCCGGCCGGCAGATCTCTAGTGTTACGCTATCTGCTAGAAATGATATGTATGATTTGGAATCAAGTCTTTCCATTCAACCACGTACCTGGCTTTGATCCTATGGAGAAGTCCTCTAATGATTCAGTCCCTAGTGAATCATATTTCTGGCACTCTCATATCTCGAAACGAGCCACTTTTCTCGAACCTGTCTGCTCCAGTAATACTCCAACATGGTTTTAGGTAGGGATGCATCTTGTAACAACCCCTCAGACTCTGCACTACCGTCCCTATAGCTTTGTGCATGTGATTGTTCCAATGTAAGTCGGAGCTGAGTAGAAGACGGAGAAAGCTATATCTACAACCTTCTGCAACCCACGTAGAAACAGGAGAAGCTGCGACAGGACTGTGTTTTGACCATTCCACTGAGATAAGGACGAGGGTTTCTGCTACTTCACTAAGGTGAAGCCCCAAACTACATACAAGTACTATAGATCCACGTCCATTCAAGTCTATCTCCCGAAAATGCCATCTTCGCTATTTTCTACCATCCATCAGAGAAAAATTACAAACTATAAAAGCTCAACTAACTTCAGCTGATAGCGAACTAGTTAAGATTTTTACTGCATTTCCCTCCTCGAATATATAGAAAACAAATATCGCAAGCATGCAGGCATAAAGCACATGTGAAAATCCTATTAAATATACAGGTATTGATCAACTGCACAGACCAGTTTAAAGCTCCATCCACTGTACTCTAGGAGGATGATCATATCCTGCGGACTATACTGTAAGTTGCAATAGACGCCCCCCTATGGCCCTGTCTCGTTGTTTGAAACATTTGTTTTTGCTCTAACACACATTGTCCACTGCCAAACATTTTATATTTCTGCCATGACCTCGAGGTCTGTGTCAGGTTCTAAACTGACATTAAGACATTCTGATCCACTACCTCTCGCAGACAACAAGGACATCACCCCAAACTACAGTTATCCAAGACGTCGCACTGTGACGCGATTGACGTCATTCAAGATGGCTGCCGTGACGTCAGCTGATGACACAAGTACCGTTACCTAAGGTGGCTGGAAAGTGGAACATCCCCCTGCCAAGCCCCCCTGGCGGGAAGTTTGAATTTTGGAGGGAAGATAGGTCAATTGGGCTACCTCTAGACGTCGCACTGTGTAAATCATATTGTTACCACTGTTGCCACAACACACCACACACACTGGATGATTTTAAGTAAAAGTCATTTACAACATAAGGAAATTGGACGAATTTTACGGCGTTGGCGTGCGTTACTAAACTGCATTTAAACTCATCTGTCACATTGACCAAATAGCTGATGGCTCTGCTTTCCATTTCGACTAATTCCTCACATTGCAGTCATGTACGCGATCACTATTTCAGTGCTATCCATCTCCACAAGGTGTCACCCCGCCAAAAATCTCCTCCTCCAACTCAAACAAGCGTGCCAGTGTGCCACTGGAGAGATGAGATGGAAAAGACACTGCCAATGTACTGAAATAATAAGCACCACAGTTGATACTGTGAACAATTTTAGCACTTTTACACTAATTTCAACACTGACCAATGATGTGACATCGTGTTTCCCAGTTTTAGTATCATAGCTAAACCGCCCCTTCTCCACTTTGCGAGTATCATTACGAATGTGGATAGATGACTATGCAGTACATCCATTCATTGTTAATTCTCGAATACATGCATCACCAAAGTACACTCCTGGAAATTGAAATAAGAACACCGTGAATTCATTGTCCCAGGAAGGGGAAACTTTATTGATACATTCCTGGGGTCAGATACATCACATGATCACACTGACAGAACCACAGGCACATAGACACAGGCAACAGAGCATGCACAATGTCGGCACTAGTACAGTGTATATCCACCTTTCGCAGCAATGCAGGCTGCTATTCTCCCATGGAGACGATCGTAGAGATGCTGGATGTAGTCCTGTGGAACGGCTTGCCATGCCATTTCCACCTGGCTCCTCAGTTGGACCAGCGTTCGTGCTGGACGTGCAGACCGCGTGAGACGACGCTTCATCCAGTCCCAAACATGCTCAATGGGGGACAGATCCGGAGATCTTGCTGGCCAGGGTAGTTGACTTACACCTTCTAGAGCACGTTGGGTGGCACGGGATACATGCGGACGTGCATTGTCCTGTTGGAACAGCAAGTTCCCTTGCCGGTCTAGGAATGGTAGAACGATGGGTTCGATGACAGTTTGGATGTACCGTGCACTATTCAGTGTCCCCTCGACGATCACCAGTGGTGTACGGCCAGCGTAGGAGATCGCTCCCCACACCATGATGCCGGGTGTTGGCCCTGTGTGCCTCGGTCGTATGCAGTCCTGATTGTGGCGCTCACCTGCACGGCGCCAAACACGCATACGACCATCATTGGCACCAAGGCAGAAGCGACTCTCATCGCTGAAGACGACACGTCTCCATTCGTCCCTCCATTCACGCCTGTCGCGACACCACTGGAGGCGGGCTGCACGATGTTGGGGCGTGAGCGGAAGACGGCCTAACGGTGTGCGGGACCGTAGCCCAGCTTCATGGAGACGGTTGCGAATGGTCCTCGCCGATACCCCAGGAGCAACAGTGTCCCTAATTTGCTGGGAAGTGGCGGTGCGGTCCCCTACGGCACTGCGTAGGATCCTACGGTCTTGGCGTGCATCCGTGCGTCGCTGCGGTCCGGTCCCTGGTCGACGGGCACGTGCACCTTCCGCCGACCACTGGCGACTACATCGATGTACTGTGGAGACCTCACGCCCCACGTGTTGAGCAATTCGGCGGTACGCCCACCCGGCCTCCCGCATGCCCACTATACGCCCTCGCTCAAAGTCCGTCGACTGCACATACGGTTCACGTCCACGCTGTCGCGGCGTGCTACCAGTGTTAAAGACTGCGATGGAGCTCCGTATGCCACGGCAAACTGGCTGACACTGACGGCGGCGGTGCACAAATGCTGCGCAGCTAGCGCCATTCGACGGCCAACACCGCGGTTCCTGGTGTGTCCGCTGTGCCGTGCGTGTGATCATTGCTTGTACAGCCCTCTCGCAGTGTCCGGAGCAAGTATGGTGGGTCTGACACACCGGTGTCAATGTGTTCTTTTTTCCATTTCCAGGAGTGTATATCAGCAACACTCTACATGTTTCTAACACTTCGACCATAGTGCTTAATTTACGATCTATCTCTATGCTGATAGGAGTCACAGAGTATTCTCACAGTCTTAGGGTAAAATTAGAGACTGAAAGACTCCTCTCACACTGTCATTGACCAACCCGCCCTGCAGCACCGTCACCAATTTAATCTGCAACCGACCAGAAGTAGTCCACTAAATTCCACGTCTCGTGAATGAATGGAGCTTACCGAGTCCTCACCCATCCAAGTGCACAACATTTCTCGAGATTCGCCCATGTCGAGGAGGTTAGTACTCCTTATCGATGTATAGTGACAGATTTGAAAGTGTCGTGACGTAAAATCTGACGGTTAAGAAGAACAAGAAACGGATGATTTTTATTCGCGATGAAGCTCCAGGCAGATGGAGTACGACGCATTTTTACGTAAATCAACCAAGCTATCGATTTTAAAGTATTATTCCAGAGTCTAGGATCAGTACCTGGAAGGTATTGGTAAGAGAGAACATAAACATATGCACTCCTAAGGCTACGACGCTCTGCACTTAAAACGGGCTATAATGTTAGATCGCTTGCGTTTTCAACCTATCAGTCGTATGGAATGTAGCGCTGTTAATATTCCAGTGTAAGAAATATATTTCAAGCGCAAGACATACATCCTTCTTCCACATTTTTCTACGATAAACTATGTTACCGAACCGTAAAATGAAAAAACTACTGCCTTAAAACATCGGCTCTTTGTGATACGAGCACAATATAGCCTTCTGGAGATGTATAGCGTCCGCTGTTCACATCCGATCACAGTTCAGAAATTATACTATGCCTGCTTAAGCCGTATAGAAAATGATCGTTAGTAACAGGGAATACCTCTTACAAGGAAATAGATAAACGCATAGCAGCAGCATCCGACATGTGAAAATTACAAAAAAAATCAAATGGCTCTGAGCACTATGGGACTTAACATCTGTGGTCATCAGTCCCCTAGAACTTAGAACTACTTACACCTAACTAACCTAAGGACAGCACACACATCCATGCCCGAGGCAGGATTCGAACCTGCTACCGTAGCGGTCACCCGGTTCCAGACTGAAGCGCCTTTAACCGCACGGCCACACCGGCTGAAGCGCCTTTAACCGCACGGTCACACCGGCCGGCGTGAAAATTACAGGTCATTCCGCCACTAACTCTGTAAACAGCATATCTGTCAGGTAAATGCATACACGGGGATTGCAGTGCCTCACAAGCACCTATTGCTAACTTAGTTATGAAGCTGAAGTCTTGATTTTACACCCAAGATACGACAGAGGGATGGAGTACATCGCATAAATCATAGTTCGTTTAGAGGAACGTTTCACGTTTCATCACACATGAGATGGAAATCCTCTGATGACCGGCAGGTTTACCGTTAACGATCGCAAGTAGACAGTGTTTTAAACCACATACAGAACACCTGGCTGTATATGAGTACAACGCGACTGATGCATCCTGACAGAACAGTGGAAAAATTGACCTGCAGCAACTTCTCTCTCTCTAGAATGCATCATCAGTCCACCATTAAATCGTATCTCGTTACAGCTCCATCTCAGTCGATCACCTCATCCACTCTCTGTTATCCTTTAACACAGAAGCATGTAAGTTTAGAGGCTGATGGTTCTCTGTCTTCCTGAAAAGCGCCAATACAGAAGCCAACTCGCATGTGTCAGTGGTACCTCAATAGACATACAGTATAATGTTGCCTCGACGGAGAAAAATTAACTACTTCCCTGATTCCCTTCGCTTCCATGTCGAAGTTTCCTCAGATTCCTCTTGCTGCCGCATACTTGTTCCCATGTACAAATTGTTCTGCGCGAACAGGAAGATACGCAGGTACTTCCTCATTTTCCGCACATTTCGGTGTATATTCGGTGAATTTATACCTATTCCACCGTCATTTTTCGCAATTCTATCGATTCTATGTCAGATCTATCCATGGGATCATGACATAACCTCTCATTCTGTCTTCTAAAATTGCCTGTAAATGTAGCACATCTCCCCACACCTAGCCCAAATACACTGATCAGGAGTCGTAGTTACAGCACTGTACTCGATTGTATCCAGTCGCCTCCACATTTGGAGAGCGTCTGCTCTGTTTTCTGTATATATGTATATCTCCGACTTCTACTCTGTTTCGACTTATGTTGGAACAATCACATGCACAAAGATACAGGGGTGGTAGTGTAGAGTCCGAGGGGCTGTTGGAAGGTCCATAGGGGCTACCTAAAACTATGTTGGAGTATTACTGTAGCAGATAGGTTCGAGAAAGGTGGCTCGTTTCGAGATATGAGAGTGCCAGAAATATGATTCACTAGTGGCTGTAATCATTAAAGGACTTCTCCATAGGATCCAACGCAAGTACGTGGTTGAATTGAAAGACTTGATTCCAAATCATAGACATCATTTCTACCAAAATTGTAGCACTAGAGATATGAAAAGCTAGAGTACATTTCTTACGACCTCAGTCGGCGCACCATCTACTGCTTTTTGTGATCCTTCTCAATTAGTCATCGCCTATAACTCAGTGGATATAGCGCAGAACCTCTGACATGGCATCGAGGCAGAATGCATTACAAATACTGGAGAAATATCTCGTAGTGCCGGCGTGAGGGAGTTACAAATACTGGTTTCATACCATGCTCCTTAGCCGAATCACTTTCAAAATGCGGTAATTTTATTATGAGGGTGCAGTCAGTGATGTGTAACCACACTGCTGGTCTGATGATATACACTCTCGCGATCACCGTCTATGCTCAGTGTGATGGTATTTGTCTGGAAAAACCACGTCATTCATAGGTAAAATGCCATACATGGATTTATAAGTCCGGCATAGCTTTTAACATGGACACTTGTGTGCACCTGTAAAACCAAGACCACATGTGATGGTAATATGATTGTGTTTTTGTTAACATATAGCGGTTTGTAAGACGATTACGTCTCTCTTTCTAAGACACAGTGGTAGCACTCGCAAGAAAAACTTATGAGACATGTCCACCCATCGTTGATTTTCAGTCAGTATTATTTTGGATCGCCAGAAATCAGTTATTGACGAAGTATTATACTTAGTAGCAGGGGGTGCGTGATAGGTTTGCCTTGAGCATCAGGCTTATAAAGTATGTGTTTGTGTTCCAACACGTGCAAAGGAAATACACTACTGGCCATTAAAATTGCTACACCATGAAGATGACATGCTACAGACGCGAAATTTAACTGACAGGAAGAAGATGCTGTGATATGCAAATGATTAGCTATTCAGAGCATTCACACAAGGCTGGCGATGGTGGCGACACCTACAACGTGCTGACATGGGGAAAGTTTCCAACCGATTTCTCATACACAAACAGCAGTTGACCGACGTTGCCTGGTGAAACGTTGTTGTGATGCCCCGTGTAAGGAGGAGAAATGCTTACCATCACATTTCCGACTTTGATAAAGGTTGGATTGTAGCCTATCGCGATTGTGGTTTGTCGTATCGCGACATTGCTGCTTGCGTTCATCGAGATCCAATGACTGTTAGCAGAATATGGAATCGGTGGGTTCAGAGGGTAATACGGAATGCCGTGCTGGATCCCAACGGCCTCGTATCACTAGCAGTCGAGATGACGGGCATCTTATCAGCATGGCTTTAACAGATCGTGCAGCCACGTCTCGATCCCTGAGTCAACAGATGGGGACGTTTGCAAGACAACAACCATCTGCATGAACAGTGCACGTTTGCTGGTTCTCTAGACATGAGAAACACCTTCGTTGACTTTATAAATTATAGGGATGATTTGGAATTTGTTACATCACTGACATCGGTATTCGCAAGTGGAAATATCAGTTCCCTCTATTTTTTTTGAGTTCTGATATAAAGGTTTTCGCAGACAGGATAAGTCTCTAGTTGCTCAGTGGTTTACAGCACTCTCCACCTCACTAAAGTTTCGGGTTTGTAGAGAAATAATTTACAGTCTATCTCTTCAGAATTATGTTGTACAAGCAATCGGTAGGATACTACTGTGTGCTTGATATCGAGAAGTACCGCGAAAATGGTATATATTAAGGCAAACCATGCGAAAATGCATGTGTTCTTGTAATCCCAGGGTCTGGAGATGTGTGTAGAAAAGCAAGCAAGCAGGTCCGGACCAGGAACAGTAACATGTTTGTGCTGAGGGGAAATGAGCCCGAATTTGTAGAAAAGTTCTGAGAGTGACTTCAGTCCACTGACAGCACTCTGGTCACGCATTGAAAGTGGATGACTTGTGAACGTCGGCTGTGGGAAAATATCTAGTGCTGCGAGGAGTATGTATGATACTGTCTGCCTTCACGGTATATGTACGAGTGTCTGGTGGTTGATAGCTATATGAATGATGTAAATGGAGCGATTCTTGTATGGCGCAGGATACGAATAACATGTTTACTATACTGACACGGCACGCGGTTATATATTGCTGGGTTGGAGATTGGTTTCACGCTCTAATATTCAAGCTTCTGTCCTCAGGGCAGAGCAGTGCAATTGAGTAATAGTCTTTCCATATTTGACGATCTGTAGGCCACTTTGCAAAGTTTAATTGTCGGTGCACATGTTGCTGCTTGAACGTAAAGGTACTGTGGCTTATGTTCCGACATACGTTTGTGGGAAGTAATCAAACTACTATTCAAGTAAACACAAAAAACAATTATGTATGTCTAGTCATAATAGAAAGGTAGATTAGACATGTTGAATTGTGATTTCAATGTACTGAGAAGTATATCTGAATGTAAGTGGTGATAGATTCATTTTGTAAACAGATGCACAATATAGCAAAGCAAGTGTTCAATTGGACCTGCTATAGTGTACAAACAGGATGGGCAATAGGGCTGTAACAATAAGTCCCCTCATTGGGACCCCTAAGTGTACCCTCACATTTTCCTTGTTGTTCTATCAATAGTGATGTTGATTACGAACAGAGAGAGAGCAAACAGAAAAATTCCATATGCCGGTATGGGACCAGTCTCAGCAAAAGAAAAAGAAGCATCCTCAAAAGCAGCAGAATCGTCAGTGGTGGAACCAACAGCTAAACCAACAAATTCAGCGGTAACTATTGCCCGTCCTACATGCAACAGAAAACAAACTCAGCGTTTTTATGGTGAGTAACACGAGAGATGAGGATTCAAAGTTGTGTGAAGCATCTCTCTCGTGTGTTCAATATGAGTTTTCCACACCTCAAGCAATACTATCAACTAATGTACTGAAAAAAGCCACTCCTAGCAAACATCACACAAATGCAGAGGTGAGAAAAAATCAAACTTTGTCTTTATTACACCAAAATATATGTAGCCTCAAGAATAAAATAGACCAGTTGCTAATAAATTTAAAAGATGAGTGTGAAAGTGAGCCCGATATACTGTGTTTCTCAGATCATCACGTTATGAGTGGGATCCATATGATACAGTTTGAGAACTTTAGTTTAGCTACTCATTTCTGTAGATTGTTATGGAAAAAGGTGGTGTTGCAATACTTATAAAAAATAATATAGTGTGTAAATCCCTAGATTTAAGCAAATACTGTGATGAACAACATTTTGAGATGTGTGGCATTGAGTTAACAGCAGACAGTGCAACTGTTATTGTTCTGGCTGTTTACAGGGCACCTGCTGGAAATCTAAATGTATTTCTAAGACAAACTGAATCACTTCTGGCCCACCTATGTAGGAAAACTAAATCTATCATTGTTATGGGTGACTTCAATGTGGACCTTTTAACAGACAATAGAAACAAGACAGATTTTGAACATTTAATGTACTGTTACAATTTAGTACCAGTGGTGGACACTCCAACTAGAGTAACTGCCAGCTCTAGCACTTTAATAGATAATGTATTTGTAAATAAGAATATTTGCAATAATTTAACCATGAAAAATATTATAAATGGTCTCTCTGATCATGAAGGGCAATTCCTCACTCTAAACCAAATGAATGTACAAAGAAAAGAAAATATCATTTGGAAAACATTTAGGATTATAAACAGACACACCACTGAAACCCTTAATCAGAAATTACGGCTTGTGGACTGGTCTCCTGTATATGCTACAGTTGATGTTAATTCAAAATTTAATATATTTATTGATGAAGTTACAAGCCTTTTTAAAGAAGCATTTCCAAAAAAATCTGTGAGAGAAAACCTGTTCAAATCTGGAAAAAAGCCTTGGATTACTAAAGGCATCAAAATCTCTTGTAAAACAAGAAGAGAACTAAATGCTGCAGCCAGGAGTTCAAATGATAACAGTAGGATTACACACTATAAAATCTACAATAAAGTTCTGATTGAGTGAGGGTAATCTTGTTAGCGATCCAAAAACAGTTGCAGACACATTCAACAACAATTTTTTAACAGTAACAGAAAAAATAGGTTTACAAGGGTCCATGAAGCAAGCCATCAATCTTTTGAAAGCTAGAGTACCTGGTTCAGTACAACACATGAAGGTAAAAACAGTCACTGTTCAAGAAATTGAAAGAGTTATTAAATCTATTAAAAGTAAAAACTCTGCTGGAATTGACAACATTTCTAACAAATTATTAAAATACTGCTCCAGCCACGTAAGTAAAGTCCTTTGCCACATTTTTGATGCATCACTTAAGCAAGGAATAGTTCCTGAGAGGCTTAAGTATGCAGTTGTAAAACCGCTGTATAAGAAGGGGGATAAGATGGATACTGCTAACTATAGACCAATATCACTACTGACAAGCTTTTCAAAGGTTTTAGAGAAACTAATGCATGCCAGGATAGTTAAGCATCTCAGTGAACACAATAGCTTCAGCAATAGTCAGTTTGGATTTCAGAAAGGTTTGTCAATGGAAGATGCAATATTTGCATTTACTGGCAAACTCTTGGAATCTATCAACAAAAAACTGAAAGTGATTGGCATATTTTGTGACCTAACAAAAGCATTTGACTGTGTAAATCACCAAATTCTTTTACAAAAAGCTGCACATCTCAGTATAAGTGGTGCAGCAGGGAAATGGCTCAACTCATATCTGTCAAACAGGAAACAAAAAGTTGTAGTAGATAGTCAAGATGATGTCCCAGTATCTTCAGAATGGGGTACCGTCACATGTGGAGTGCCACAGGGCTCAGTTCTGGGCCCCCTACTTTTTATTATATTTATAAATGATCTTCCTCTCTCTACGGAATATTGTAGATTCACCATTTTCGCGGATGACACTACACTAGTTATTGATAATTCAGTAGATAAACTTGAGGTAACAGGAAATAAGGTTTTAAATGAAACGGTGAACTGGTTCAACATTAATGGTCTTATTCTAAATTACTGTAAAACAAACTACATTCAGTTCCACAAAACATCCAAAGATGAGGAAATATTTGTAAAGATAGGTGAGCAGACAATAACCAGGGTAGATTCCTCAAAATACCTAGGCTTCCATATTGATATCAGACTGAATTGGTCAAACCACATCGTGGATCTGTGCAAAAGACCAAGTTCAGCAACATATGCATTGTGCATTGTTTCATCTTATAGAAATATGGAAACCATGAAGTCAGTGTATTATGGTTACTTTCATGCAATTATGGCATTTGGAATTATATTTTGGGGAAATCAGCCACTGGCTAAAAAAGTACTGTGTGTACAAAAAAGAGCCATAAGGATCATGTGTGGAGTCCATCCTAGAGCCACATGCAGGAATCTTTTTAAGAAGCTTGAAATACTTACATCCACTGCACAATATATATTCTCATTGATGTGCTTCATAAGGAAAGAAAAATCCATCTTTAAGCTGAATAGTGCATATCACAATCACAATACTAGAAGGAAACATGATATCCACTATGAACAGCCAAATCTATAGGTATGGTGCAGAAAGGAGTCCATTTCAGTGGCTGTAAGATTTTTAATGCCCTCCCTTCAAGAATTAAGTGTTTTGTAGATGATGATCTCCTGTTTAAAAAAACCTTAAGGCAGTTCCTATTGCAAGAATCATTTTATACATTAGAAGAGTTCCTGAACTACAGTGTTTAACATTTCTTGTATTGTAAATTGCGAATGTATGCCCAAATTTGTATTTGTAATACCGAATATTTTTATTGTAAACATATATTTTGCAATATTTATTTCTCTGTTACACTTATTATTTTGTAATCTTTATCTATCTCTAAAATGTATTTTTGTAGTGGGGCCTAAGTTACTGTTTACTGTTTTTTGTTTTGTAATCTCTATCTATCTCTAAAATGTATTTTTTTGTAGTGGGACCTAAGTTACTGTTTACTGTTTTTGTTTTGTTTTATGTATTACCATAAATTCTGGCCAAAAGCTTGTAAAATTGACATGTTCCATATCCTGTGATAGTGTCACAACTCACCAGAACAAGAGATGAATAAATAAATAAATAAATAAATAAATAAAATAAATAACAGTACACTAACCTACGTCAGTCATGTGTTTCCAAGAATTACATCTGTCAGTGCGGTATTCATTATCCTTCATAACACTTGTTTGAGAGAATCTTGGCAGGATGCAGCACCTTCCAGAAGTGCTGATTCGAAGACTTTGTCAGATAATTTGCTAGGGCTGAGGAGAATCGAGACATATAGCTGGTGTGAGTGTAGGTATACCATAACTTTTTCAGGCGCTGTACAGATATAAAAAATAACTGCGCTGTTTGTGTAAAATGTGTATATATTACAGTGTAATGTTACTCTGGCTTATGTTGTGGCATGACCATAGAAAACGAGTGTGTGTCCTATCGTGAGGGACATATAGATTCACTGCAATGATAACTGCAAGGGTATGAGAGAGATTTTTACATGGAAAATTATCTGTATTACAGATATTGAGATTCGTTCCAGAACCATAGCCGTCCATAGGAGACATTACATGTAAAGCGATTGGTGTCAGTCTTCAGCAGCAATTGTTGTATTTAATTGTAGTTACACTGGTAAATATGTTTGTGGTTCCCAGTATTATTGTGAGTCTTGTATGTATTTGATGATCTGTAGACAACTTCTGCACAGTTTAACTGCCAGTGAAATATGGTGATGTGTACAAAATAGTTTTTTGCCACCGAAAGTATCGTCTGCAGAAAACAACAGCAGACGGTGCTCCCACACCAGCAGCAGCAGCAGTTTGATGGGTAAATTCAGGGCTGGATCCGCACCGCAGCTATGCATCATCATGCCAGCAATGGTGCCTAGGTGAACACGTATTTCGACAGGAATTTCTCAGGTGTCATGCATGAAAGAGATGTCATCACCTCATGCTTGCAGAACCTGAACTGACACCTGTGCAGAGTCGGCGGTGTCTGTGTCAGGCGTAGAGTGGCAGGATGTGTTTTTTATTCGCTGTTTAAACTATATACCATTGATTTCACCGACCAACAGGATACTGCAAATTAAAAAGACACTACCCCATACATGTGAAGAATATTGAATTAATTAATTTGCATATATTTTTTATATCAAAGTGATGTTGGTGGTACAATAGTCAAGGAGAGGGTGTGCGTGAGTGGGTGACATGGAGCAGAACAGCATGTTAAGTGCAGAACACTAGGTTAATTTGCATTATGTAAAACGCAGTACAGTAGTTTAAAGGGGGTGGGTGACAAAGAAGAATGCACCAGAAATGATGTTCAAAAGCATGTGAAATTCGAAAAGAGTAATAGAAAATGGTGGGAGGACATAACTAATTACTTAATTTGGTATCAAATGTGGTACAATAGTTTAAGGAAATAGGGGTGCTGTGGAAAACCACTTAATAGAACTATAGGTTATTTGCAGACATAGGCCCGAACATAAGGTTAAGACACCCAGAGTACAGTGCTGAACATTAGGTTATGCAACATGTTTGCCCCATGTAATTACTTCTTACAAGACCGACATGTTTCCAAACAGCAGAGAATGATGAGCAAGACAAATCCTGTAATGAGATCCTTCCTCTCCACTGATTTCCATGTATTCCATACAAAGCATTCGATTTCCAGACAAATTCTTTAACTTAATAAATAAACTATATTCCATACACTGCCATAAATAATTAAATAATATTCTATACATTGTCTAAAGTGTTTAAACAATATTACACACACTGCAACTGAATTCCCTCCAAATGACTGATCAACTGAGTCTTTTTCCTGCCAATTTCCAGGAGGGAGGGTGGGAGGATAGGGGTTACCAGAGGGGGAGAGATTAATTAATTTATCAATTTAATTAAGTAGTCAATCAAATTGATAAGAGTGAGTGAGGCTATCCAATAACTCAGACCTGAAAGTGTAGCTGTATCAGCGAGGTGTGAGGTTTCCTGAGGAAGCGGGGGAGCAATAGGTTAAATGTCTGTCAATCAAAAGGAAGGATCCTTTTAGAAGAACAGTAGGTTGAATACCTGTCAATCAAAGGAGAACAATAGGTTAAGTACCTGTCAATCAAAGGAGAACAATAGGTTTGCCTCTGAGTGCACACCTGCACCTGATGTAGACAACCTGCGCTAACAAAATGGACTGACGCCTCATTGACCCACTGCTGATCGTGTGATTTTGGCAAAGCAAATTTACAATTTGTATATATTTTCTAAAAAAACTGAGAGTAAAACAATACTTCTTTCGGGTCCCCAAGGTGCCTGCGCCTGTGGTATGGGTCAGTCTCACCACCTCCTACACATGGCCCGGATTTAACAAAGTTCTCCCACGCTAACAATATTGTACGTTATTAAGAGGTTAATTCTATATTAATAAGTGTCACACAAAACTTATTATATCTCAGAGCAGGTAGTTGTCAACTTAATATATGTGAACAAAAACTTTGTGCTCCAGGTTGCAATGGGGTAAGTACCCCATCTTGCCTCTCCCTTGCAGATGCCTATGGATGAATCACGAACAAAGCTGAACAAAGGCCCAGTCGAGTGGTCATATTGTACAGGAGGAGCTTGTTTCAGTTTCTGCGATTTTGCTTACACGACAGGCCACCATGAATATGTCACATGAATCTGGATATAAGTCCAGAACTGAGAAAAAGTCATTCACTAATGAAAACAATGGAACGTTCCAATTGTAATTTGCCCTAATCTACAAAATCTAATCAATCAAATTTTTGAAACATGTGCTCTTCACAGATGACAAAACATATTAAATTGGGTTCTAAAGTGGACCGGTTGGTGTGGAAAAAGCCAAACAATGTACAGGAACCTAAAAATATCGCACGCACAACGAAATATATGGGAAAGACTATCATGGAAAGGACTGTCATGGAAAGGACTCTCATGGTTTGAGGCTGTGTGAGTCATGCAAGCGTAAGAGAACTAAGCCGTTAATGCAAGGATTTAAATGCAAACTGTTATATGAAAAAAATCACAAAATAATTTATTAAAAAGTTTGTATACTCCTGGAACAGAGAGGAAACTTTTGTTTAATCAACGTCATGACCCCCAGGCATAAAAAATGCTAAACACAGTAATGATTGCTTGACAATGCATTTTATGAGTTACAAACTCTTCCTGCCATCATATATCATCCTAACAGCAAATTCGTGTTCCATACAGATACAAAGTCAGGAAAAGGTAGTGATTACGTGAAATTACTTAATCAAGAACCTGAAAACAGCTCAGGAAGAAATAGGTCCTGAAGTAACAGCAACTGATCTTGTAGATTCCTTGCCTGGAAGACTATAGGTCCTGAGACGAGCCAAAAGACACCATGCAAAAAATCAGAAGCGAAGGAAAATCTGTATGAATACTTTTTTGTACACAATTTTCGTTTCTTCTTCATTATTTATTTTTGAATAAAAAGCTCTTTATTGTTTTATATTACTTCTGTATATTCTTTTAAAAAGATAATGAAAATTTTGAGTTAAATGTAAAAAAATACAACAATAAGGAAACTTTGGAGTGTTTTTGTGTGAACTTCATTGTAGGGTTGTGTTCTAGAATATGCATCCCTTAAGTAGGAAAATGCAATTACTTCATAGATGGGCTACCCTCACATCAGGGTGTTACGAAGAGATGCTTCCAGTACACAGTGGGTTTCACCAGTCTTTCCCAGAGTTTATCTCAATGTACGGGGTCTGCAGGTCTTTTTTTTTTTTTTTTTTTTTTTTTTTTTTTTTTTTTTTTTTTTTTTTTTTTAAGAATTTGGCAAATTTATCTTTTTCACTATTTTACTCAATTATGTATCAGTCAGTAAATATTTTGGAGTTGATAATATTTTATACCAATTTTTTTTTTAATGTCTTTCAACCAAGTTGCCAGCGTGCATTCCCACAGTGCCTACTTGCCGAATTGAACCGTGGCAGCAGCATTATGCCACCATTTCCGATAATCTGCTGACAAATACAGTCATGCGCACCTGTAGGCAGGCGGTAGGGGGTGTGAGAAAGGAGTTAAATGGCAGTTGCTGGCTGCGTCATGGAGTCATGGAGCACAGAACACTTGTGCTCTAGTTTTGCAACGGAGCAGACAGTTGTCTCTGTCTCTCTGAACCAGTTTTCAAACCTTTTCAGGTTCATCTTTAAATGGTTTCAGGAAGTTACACCATTACTGCTAGCAAATGCTGGGTGCTGGCTCTATGACAAAAAGATGGGTCACACATTAATGTACCGCCATGACTATAGCTTATCCGTCGATATGGATCTAAATTTAGTTTTTTCTTACTGCGACAATATACGCGGCTTTTTTCGATTAGTGTCCATCTGTCTGCCTCCATTTTGATGTCCAGTAGTTATATCAGTACACACCCTTCCACACAAACTAAATTAATTTACACTCTGACATGAGACTTTTCCAGCATCCAGCCTGCGCTTTACAACTGTTGCTTGTAACAAAGATCTTCACAGAAAGATATGGCATAGGCCTACTTTGTACAGAGATGTAATTTGTTGTTCTTTACATGTATTAAAGTTGATATAAAGGCAAATATTTTAATCACAATAGCGATAACATGAGAGCATAAGATAAAATAAATAAATAAATTACTACAAGAACAAACTTCAGGTGATCTAATATCTCATTTCTATTTGTATATTACAGGCAGTTTATAGCACTATTTTTATTTTTTTTATTTTGATTGGCATTAACATGAATACCCAGGAATCAATAATACAGAGTTATTGTACCTGTAGTGAGATGCAGCTGTCTGTATGACTAGGACCTTTATATTTAAATTAATAACAAATCTTCAAATGAACTGTTGACTTATTTCTGTTGTTAGTTAACATGATGTGGGGTATTATCAAGAGTAGATTCTGTATATTTTAGCTAAAGTTATGTGTATAAAAGTTATAGTGATTGTAATGGACTAAAGCTGTTTGTATGGCTGTACGCTTTATATTTAGAACATCATGAACAAAAGTTCTTTAACTGTTGACTTATTTTTATTCTTACATTAGAGGGATCTGGAATATTGGTAAAGGCAGCTTCTGTTTGTTCCAGCTAGAATTAATATGTATAAAAGTACTGATTTATGTTAGCAGTAGAGGGCTTTAACATTTAGAAATATAGTACAGGTTTCATTCTGTGGTAGGATATTACATTGACACCCGTGGATTTAGGATGTAAGGAGAGGGAGGGGGGAGGTCGTCATGAGGGGGGGGGGGGGGGAGAGCCGGTGTAGGGTTTACTGTCTAATTACTTGTTTTGAACTAGCAGATCTTCAAAGTTCTGAAGGGAAAATTTGTTTCTCAGTTCAATTTGATCATTGAGTAGGTAGTCAGGTGCTGTATTTGTGTAGATAAATATTTCAATTTCTTCAAGACGGTCAAGTATTGTGCCTTTGTTGGCAAAATGGAGTATTTTTTAAAAGTTACAAGAAGAAAAGAACTTTTTTGTTTGAGATTGGAAAATTCTGATGAGATTTACCCTACCAATATATGTGCCTACAACATATTAAAAATCAAATTAACATTGAACAAATATGTTTTCAAGATATACAATTTTAAAGTGAACAGTTCCTGGTGAAGATGGCCAAAATTTTGACTGTCTTCTGTTTTGCGTGCAGTGCGTGTCGCTGAAAAACTGCACATATTTTGCTGCACTGTTTGCCTTTTGAAACATCTGATGTGTCAGTGCTGTAGGATAATTCATGCCCTTTCACACTGTAAGTGTTAGTACCACGTGTACATATTGTGCATCTCACCAGTGAGCTCCTGGCACAGCCCTACAACCAATGCAGTTCCTAATCAGGAGCGAATTATTTAGTCTCACCTGAATGATTTGGTGATTCAGTTTTTAAATCTCTGCATGTTAATCTAATTTATTGAACACAGTTCTTGTGTTTTTTGTGTGTCTACAGCAGAGTTCCATAGTGCATGTTGATAGTCATTTGTTCTAAAAGCTAGTGACTGTATAGTCATGCAGCGGCAACCAGCTGAGGCACACGCAGCAACAGGGAAGTAACCGATTTTGTGACATTTTACGAGTTCCTAACCAGGAGCGAATTGTGCAGTTTCATCTGGTGCTTTGATACTTTAGGTTCTTGAGTTTCTGTGCGTTAATTTAGTACTTAATAGACACAGTTCTCGTGTTTTGGTTTGCGTCTTAAAGTAGACCGATTTTGTGACCATTTACAGGTTCTGAATCAGGAGCAGAATATTTAGTCTCACCCACGTGCTTTGGTAGTCCAGTTTTAGAACCTCTGTCTGTTAATCTAATTTATTAGACACAGTTCTTGCATTTGTAACGATGGCTACAACAGAGTTCCATAGCATGTGTCGAGTGTCCTTGTCTGTCTGCATAGTGTAGTTTTCCACAGTCTTTAGTATGGACAGGAAATGTGATTACAGTGTGTAGATGCAAGCTGAGTTGCTGACACTTCGCTCTCAGCTCCAGGCTGTGATGACTTTAGTTACACAGCTTGAAGCTGCAATGGATGGGCATCACTGTTGAGGGTTGGTTGTGGGGATCCAACGGATGTCCAGTATGTCTGAATCCACTGATCGACATGAACCAGTGACCAGACCAGTTACTGCTTGCACTGGGTTGACACCTCACCCGTGGGCGAGTGGGAAGTCATCTCAGGGTGTGGCAGGCAGTGAGAGACTTCCCAAGGAGGCACACAGAAGGCCTCCCCAGTTTGTCTGACAAACAGGTTATAGGTGCTGTCTGTGGGCTGACACTTTCCCTCAGCCAGATGCAGTCGCTTGTCCTGTTTCAGAGGAAACCTCTCAGTGTGCCAGATTCGGACAAACACAGAGGGTGGGATTATTGGTAGTTGGAAGCTCCAATGATAGGCTTGTTATGGGGACCCATAGGGACAAGGCTGCTAAGGAGTGGAAGAAAGCCAATGTGCACTCCATGTGCATACTGAGTGGAGTCATTCCAGACTTGGAATGGTTCCTTCTGGATGCCATGAAGAGCACAGGGTGTAGCCAACTGCAGGTGGTGGCTCACACCAGCATCAATGGTGTGTCTCATGTTGGATCAGAAGAGATTCCGTCTGGTTTTGAGCAGCTAACAGAAATGGTAAAGACTGCCAATCTTGCTTAGAAGATGAAAGCAGAGCTTACCATTTGCAGCATAGTTAACAGGGCCGATTGCGGAACTCTGGTACACAGCTGAGTGGAGGGTTTGAATCACAGGCTCAGACTGTTCTGCAACCATGTAGGCTGCTGATTCCTTGACTTGCACCATAGGATGATTGGGTTTCGGGTTCCGCTGAATAGGTCAGGAGTCCACTACACGCAGGAGATGGCTACACTGGTATCAGGCGCTGTGTTGTGTGGACTGGGTGGTTTTTTAGGTTAGAGGGTCTCAGGGAAACACAAAAAGGACTTCAGTCTCAAAGGCTGCAGGTCGAACACAGGAGGAACATACATCCAGGAACCATTGGTATACCAGTTGTAAATTACCGTAGCTGTGTTGGGAAAGTACCAGAGCTCCAAGCGCTAATAGAAAGCACAGATGCTCAAATTGGTATAGGCACTGAAAGCTGGCTAGAGCTGGAGATAATTTCAGCCAAAATTTTTGCAAATACGCTAATGGTCTACAAAAAGAATAGGCTAAACACAGTTGGCGGTGATGTGCTAGTTGCTGTTAGAAGTAGTTTATCCTGTAGCAAAATTGAAATAGATAGTTCTTGTGAGTTGGCATGGGAAGAGGTCATTCTTGGCAACCAGAATAAAATAATAATTGGATAGTTTTACTGACCTCCCAACTCAGATGATACAATTGCTGAAAGGCTAAAAAAAACTAGAGTTTAATTTCAAACACATACCCAACGCATACAATTATAGTTAATGGTGACTTTAATTTACCTTCGATATGTTGGCAAAAATAAGTGTTTAAATCTAGAGGTACTCATAAAACGTCATCCAAAACTGTGCTAAATGCAGTCTCTGAACATTATTTCGAGCAGTTAGTTCATGAACCCACGCAAATAATAAATGGTTGTGAAAACACACTTGACCCCTAAGTAACAACCCTGAGCTAATATCATACATCAAAACAGATACAGGGATTAGTGAATGCAGGGTTTCCATAGTGAGACTGAATATTGTAACCCCTAAATTCTTCAGAAATCAATGACAGTATACCTACTCAAAAAAAGGAGATAAAAATTCACTTGATGCCTTCCTGAGAGGCAATCTCCACTTCTTCCAAATTAACAAGGTAAGAGTGGACCACGTGTGGCTTGAATTCAGAGAAATAGTATCAACAGTAATTGAGAGATAACCAGAGCTGATTCCCCTTGATACACAAAATGGGTCACAATTGTGTTCCAGAAACAATGAAGAAAGCATGCAAAATTTAAACAATGCAAAATCTCCAAGACTGGCGATCTTTTACAGAAGCTCGAAACTTAGCGTGGATTTCAACGCAAGATGCTTATAATAGTTTCCACAGTGAAATTCTCTCTCAAATCCTGGCAAAAAATCCAAAAAGATCTTGGTTGTATGTAAAGTATGCGGGCGGTAAAACACAGTGAACGCTTTCTTTGCGCAATAGCAATGAAAATATTATCGACGACAGTGCTGCCAAAGCGGAGTTACTAAATACTGCCTTCTGTAATTCCTTCACCAAAGAAGACAAATACAATATTCCAGAATTTGAATCAAGAAGAGCTGCCAACACAAGTTACTTAGAAGTAGATATCCTTGAATTAGTGAAGCAACTTATATCACTTAATAAAAGTAAGTCTTCCGGTCCAGACTGTTTACCAGTTAGGTTCCTTTCAGAGTATGCTGCTGCAATAGCTTCATATTTAACAATCATATATAACCACTCAGTCAACAAAAGTTCCATACCCAAAAACTGTAAGTTGCACAGGTCACACCAATATTCAAGAAAGGTGGTACAAATAATACACTACATTACACGCCCACATCATTAACATCGATATTCAGCAGGATTTTGGAACATATATTGTGTTTGAACATTGTGAATTACCTCAAAGAAAACAATCTATTGACACAGTCGGCATAGATTTAGAAAACTTTGTTCTTGTGAAACACAACAAGCTCTTTACTCACATAAAGTGTTGAGTGCTATTGACAAGGGATTTCAAATTGATTCCGTATCTCTAGATTTAGAGAAGGCTTTTGATACTGTGGCATTCAAGCGGCTTGTAGTGCAATTGTGTGCTTATGGAGTATTGTCTCCCTTATGTGACTGGACTCATGATTTCCTGTCACAGGGGTCACAATTCGTAGTAATTGATGGAAAGTCATCGAGTAAAACAGAAGTGATTTCTGGCATTCCATAAGGTAGTGTTATAGGCCATTTACTGTTCGTTATCTCCATGAACAATTTAGAAGACAATCTGAGCAGCCATCTTAGGTTGTTTGTAGCTGATGGTGTCGTTTATCGTCTGGTAAAGACATCAGAAGATCAAAACAAATTGCAAAATGATATAGAAAAGATATCTGTATGGTGCAAAAATTGACAGCTGACCCTAAATAATGAAAAGTGGAGGTCATCCACATGAGTGCTAAAGGGAATCTGTTAAACTTCGGTTACACACTAAATCAATCAAATGT
This sequence comes from Schistocerca americana, assembly GCF_021461395.2. Lineage (NCBI taxonomy): Eukaryota > Metazoa > Arthropoda > Insecta > Orthoptera > Acrididae > Schistocerca > Schistocerca americana. The sequence continues at coordinate 664,820,285 of NC_060130.1, forward strand.
AAAGCCTGTAAATTCAACTAAATACCTAGGAATTACAATCACAAACAACTTAAATTGGAAAGAACACATAGAAAATATTGTGGGGAAGACAAACCAAAGAAAGCATTTTATTGGCAAAACACTAAAAAAGTGTAACAGATTTACTAATGAGACTGCCTATACTATGCTTGTCCATCCTCTTTTCGAGTACAGCTGTGCAGTCTGGGATCCTTACCAGATAGAATTAATGGTGTACATTGAGAAAGTTCAAAGAAGAGCAGCATTTTTTGTATTATCGCAAAACAGGGGAGAGAGTGTCTGTGACATGATGTTTGGTGTGGACATCATTAAAACAAAGTATTTTTCGTTGCAGCAGAATCTTCTCATGAAATTTGAATCACCAACTTTCTCCTCTGAATGCAAAAATATTTTGTTGCCATCGACCTACATAGGGAGAAATAATCATCATAATAAAATAAGGGAAATCAGAGCTCACAGGGAAAGGTACAGGTGTTTGGTTTTTCCATGCGCTGCTTTAGATTGGGGTAATAGAGAATTACTGTGAAGGTGGTTCGATGAACCCTCTGCCAGGCACTTAAGTGTGATTTGCAGAGTATCCACGTAGATGTAGGTGTACTTTGTAGACTAGAAAATCAGATTACATTTACCTGGACATGCATGGCATTTCCTGTTCCGCGCGGATACGAGTGTTGCTGAGAAATTGCACTTACCTGTTGCACTGCTCTCCTTTTGTAGTAGCTGATGCCAGTTCATTAGGATAATTCATGCCCTTCAGGTTATATATGTTTGTGTTATTTGTCTTGTGTAGGTTAGGAAATCAAATTTTATCTTTCAGATCCACTCTTAAGAAGAAAGTAACCAGGTGCATGTGAAAGCTGTATCATTTTCCAACATTACCCAGAAGAGCAGATAATTACAGCATTGACGGGAACGGTGAAATGCGGACAACAGCAAGTCACCATTCTACTGTGCACATTTAGCTGCTCCCACGCCAAGGTGTACATGAATGCTCTTTATCCGTCAGGTGTTCCTACCTGCCACAGTTGTATGAACACCCATAGCCATCTGGCTGTTCTATGTGCCAGGCGTACATCATACATGTATGCCTATAGTGGCAAAAGCATTATACTATGTTCCAAGTACATGCAGCCAAAGTTACATGACAGATTCTTTATCATGACAAAGTATTTTGTCACTTACAACCATTTATCTGTGGAAGTATATAGACCAATGCTCCAATACACATGGGTACAATATTCCTGAACCTCTGGACAAATTCAAAAGTGTCACTGAAGTGGTGTTCAGCACTGATATCATGGAATAAGCAGTTATGACACTGATCAACTTTTTTTCTTCTTCTTTTTTTCCACTGTGCATTTTGTATTCATTCAAATTACTTTGAGCATTTTATTGAAAGTTCTCACTAGAATTTATAGTTAAGATATCTGCACTGCATTTGGTTTCTACAATGATATCTGCAATGGCATCTAAAACATGTTTGCAGAGTCTTGGAGAAAAATGACACTCACCACCACATTGAGGGGTGTGTAACAGTACCGTAACCAAAATCTCATACAGATACGTTCATTCAAATGCAGATACTTTCCTTGTGAGAATGCGTTGAAGAACTCTGCAGCAAACCGATGTTAGGAATATTGGTGTGTAATTTTGTGGGTGTGTTATTTTACCCATCTTATATACAGGAGTCACCTGGGCTTTTTTCCAGTCACTTGGGACTATGCTTTGGCCAAGAGATTCATGATAAACAGAAGCTAAGTTAGGGGTCAATCCCACAGAATACTCTTTGCGAAACCAAATTTAGATTCCATCAGGACCTTCCTCCAGCCTTCGAACTGACTTAAGCCAGCAAGTTAATCAGGGACCTACAATTTAACGTGGACACAAATCATGATGCAACTTGGCATTAGCAAAGATGAAAGAAATAATAAGTGACAGAAAACATCCTAGTGACACATGGTGTGTGAGCTTCGGGCCTTTGGATCAATAGTCGGATGCAACCTACTGAGACAATGAGCCACATTTTTCTTTAGTATATTAACGTAAGTTTAATCAATGTTCTGTTTCTCAAAGGCGATTCAGCACAGATTTTGTTGGAACTTAGTCAATGGATTTTTCAAATTCCAATAATGTTAGAAAAAGGTGTAATTCATATTCAATATTCCATACTATAATTTCATTCACAAGTTGCAAATGGTCAGCTGCACTGTATCCACTTCTACAGCCGTGCTGTTCCCATTCTCATTTAAAATGTAACCCCCCCCCCCCCCCCCAGGGTGATTGGCATGTAAGGTGTTGTTCTTGTATCAGTATTTCACAATGCATTTACATTTTTACTGCCATTTCAATACTTCAGGAACATATTAATTTTCACTGTCTATTATCTGAGTTTCATATACAAACTTATGAAGAAAAGTTTTACTCGTCAAATAATCTCCCTGTTAGTTCTGGCAGTGTCATATATGCAGTGGCTTCCAAATTCGGCTCCAAAATAAAATAACGCAACAACAACAACTCAGACCTGCACCTTTGAAAGTAGGCTGGCATGTGGTACTACGGTGACAGAAGACAGCTGTGATTGCCAGCTTTAAGAAGTGGACACAGGATGGAAGACAAATTGTGATGGAGAATCATTTACAAACTTATCACAGGTCAAGCACAGAGATAACATGGTGGTTAAAACATTTATCTTATTGTTATGATGTTCACAGAATGTGACAAAATCTAACAATGTGCATTTTCAACTTCTCGCGGTGTAATGAATACGCCATTAAATTTCATGCAGCCACGCAAATAAAACTTCTTTCACTGATATTTTGGCCATGTATTGTGCAGCCATCCTCATAGTGAGTCACCTCTCCTTGTAGACTTTCTGAGGCAAAAGGACGGTAGCATTACCTTTATCAGCATGCAGGATGACTGTGTCAGTATCCTCACGCAGCTTTCGTATCACACATCTTTCATCCTTGGAGCATTGCTTCTTTGTGGATGATGTTTCATAATTGCTTGACAGGTTCCTAATCTGATTTCTTTAGCAGAATCCTCTGATAGTGGTTGGATAGCTTCTTCAATGGCACTGATGAAAGATGGTATCGGCAAAGTCTTTGGAGTAGGAGCAAAATTTAGCCCTTTCCTTAATACAGATAACGCACTTCGTCCAGATCCCTACCCGTCAAATTTATGACAGGACCTTAGTGCATAGGGTGTACTGTATACCCAATAAAGATTATTTTGCAGGAAGAGCTCACATACCTCAAGACCATTTTTAAAGCAAATGAATTTTCTCTGCAACAAATTTGTAGAGAATTCAATGCAAAGCCTAGAATGCAGGTATGTGACGGCAAAGAAGATAGTAATTCCTTCAGATCTAGAGCGTTTTTGCCCTATGTGGGTGCTCTTTCCTCAAAGATAGGGCATATACTTTAGAAACATTGTGTTAAGGTGATCTTACGACCCCCCACGAAGATTGCAGCTTTACTCAGCTCTGTGAAGGACAATTTACGGCTTCATAAAGTGAGTGTGTATCAGGTTCCTTGCGGAAATTGTGAGAAGTCGTACATAGGTCAAACAACACGCACCATTCATGAGAGATGTGTGGAGCATCGAAGATACACACGCTTATCACAGCCAGACAAGTCAGCTGTGGTCGAACATTGTATTGATACAGGGCAGTCCGTGAATTACAGTGATGTGAAGATTTTAACATCCACCTCTTCCTTTTGGGAATCTGTCTTCAAAGAAGCTATAGAAATTAGATTAGCTAATAAAATGGCTCTGAGCACTATGGGACTTAACATCTATGGTCATCAGTCCCCTAGAACTTAGAACTACTTAAACCTAACTAACCTAAGGACAGCACACAACACGCAGCCATCACGAGGCAGAGAAAATCCCTGACCCCGCCGGGAATCGAACCCGGGAACCCGGGCGTGGGAAGCGAGAACGCTACCGCACGACCACGAGATGCGGGCTAGATTAGCTAATAATTTAATAAACAGAGAAACTGGTTTTAATTTGGACAAAAAATGGAATCCAGCTCTTGGGGTAATTAAACTGTAGAGAAATCATCATGGTGCCACCGCTGCTCATATACGTCAATAAGCGAATTGAATGTCTGTATGCCTCAGCCACAGGCGGCGCATATGTAAGAGTATTTCTTTGCCGCTGACCAGCATCTGTGACCCACATGTGCAGTGCCGCCACGGTGGAGCATATAAGGTCGCACTTGGCATCTTGTTGTTAGTCTTGTGACTCACTCTGAGGATGGCCAAACGATACGTGGCTGAAATATCAGTGGAGGAAATTATATTTGTGTGGCTGCATGCCTGAAATTTAATGGACTAAAACCTAACAAGTTTACCATCCAGAACATTCAATTGAGAATGGACTAGGGCTATGAAATACACTAATAATTGACATTCTTGCTGTTCACTAAAGTTATAGGCTTGTTAGTCCACACCAACTACACTATTCACAAGATTTGCCACCGTAGGTGCAACCACAACGGAGGGATATCTGTTGAGAGGCCAGACAAACATTTGGTTCCTGAAAAGAGGCAGCAGCCTTTTCAGTAGTTGCAGGGGCAACAGTCTGGATGATTGACTGATCTGGCCTTGTAGCGCTAATCAAAATGGCCTTGCTGTTCTGGTACTGCGAACGGCTGAAAGCAAGGGGAAACTACAGCCGTAATTTTTCCCGAGGGCATGCAGCTTTACTGTATGATTAAATGATGATGGCGTCCTCTTGGGTAAAATATTCCGGAGGTAAAATAGGCCCCCATTCGGATCTCCGGGCGGGGACTACTCAGGAGGACGTTGTTATCAGGAGAAAGAAAACTGGCGTTCTACGGATCGGAGCGTGGAATGTCAGATCCCTTAATCGGGCAGGTAGGTTAGAAAATTTAAAAAGGGAAATGGATAGGTTAAAGTTAGATATAGTGGGAATTAGTGAAGTTTGGTGGCAGGAGGAACAAGACTTCTGGTCAGGTGAACACAGGGTTATAAATACAAAATCAAATAGGGGTAATGCAGGAGTAGGTTTAATAATGAATAAAAAAATAGGTGTATGGGTAAGCTACTACAAACAGCATAGTGAACGCATTATTGTGGCCAAGATAGACATGAAGCCCATGCCTTCGACAGTAGTACAGGTCTATATGCCAACTAGCTCTGCAGATGACGAAGAAATTGATGAAATGTATGATGAGATAAAAGAAATTATTCAGGTAGTGAAGGGAGACGAAAATTTAATAGTCATGGGTGACTGGAATTCGTCAGTAGGAAAAGGGAGAGAAGGAAACATAGTAGGTGAATATGGATTGGGGCTAAGAAATGAAAGAGGAAGCCGTCTGGTAGAATTTTGCGCAGAGCATAACTTAATCATAGCTAATACTTGGTTTAAGAATCATGAAAGAAGGTTGTATACATGGAAGAACCCTGGAGATACTAAAAGGTATCAGATAGATTATATAATGGTAAGACAGAGATTTAGGAACCAGGTTTTAAAGAGTAAGACATTTCCAGGGGCAGATGTGGACTCCGACCACAATCTATTGGTTATGAACTGTAGATTAAAACTGAAGAAACTGCAAAAAGGTGGGAATTTAAGGAGATGGGACCTGGATAAACTGACTAAACCAGAGATTGTACAGAGTTTCAGGGAGAGCATAAGGGAACAATTGACAGGAATGGGGGCAAGAAATACAGTAGAAGAAGAATGGGTAGCTTTGAGGGATGAAATAGTGAAGGCAGCAGAGGATCAAATAGGTAAAAAGACGAGGGCTAGTAGAAACCCTTGGGTAACAGAAGAAATATTGAATTTAATTGATGAAAGTAGAAAATATAAAAATGCAGTAAATGAATCAGGCAAAAACGAATACAAACGTCTCAAAAATGAGATCGACAGGAACTGCAAAATGGCTAAGCAGGGATGGCTAGAGGACAAATGTAAGGATGTAGAGGCTTATCTCACTAGGGGTAAGATAGATACTGCCTACAGGAAAATTAAAGAGACTTTTGGAGAAAGGAGAACCACTTGCATGAATATCAAGAGCTTAGATGGAAACCCAGTTCTAAGCAAAGATGGAAAGCAGAAAGGTGGAAGGGGTATATAGAGGGCCTATATAAGGGCAATGTACTTGAGGACAATATTATGGAAATGGAAGAGGATGTAGATGAAGATGAAATGGGAGATATGATATTGCGTGAAGAGTTTGACAGAGCACTGCAAGACCTGAGTCAAAACAAGGCCCCCGGAGTAGACAACATTCCATTAGAACTATTGACAACCTTGGGAGAGCCAGTCCTGACAAAACTCTACCATCTGGTGAGCAAGATGTATGAGACAGGCGAAATACCCTCAGACTTCAAGAAGAATATAATAATCCCAATCCCAAAGAAAACAGGTGTTGACAGATGTGAAAATTACCGAACTATCAGTTTAATAAGTCATAGCTGCAAAATACTAATACGGATTCTTTACAGACGAACGGAAAAACTGATAGAAGCCGACCTTGGGGAAGATCAGTTTGGATTCCGTAGAAATGTTGGAACACGTGAGCCAATACTGACCCTACGACTTATCTTAGAAAATAGATTAAGGGAAGGCAAACCTACGCTTCTTGCATTTGTAGACTTAGAGAAAGCTTTTGACAATGTTGATTGGAATACTCTCTTTCAAATTCTGAAGGTGGCAGGGGTAAAATACAGAGAGCGAAAGGCTATTTACAATTTGTACAGAAAGCAGATGGCAGTTATAAGAGTCGAGTGGTAGGGAAGGGAGTGAGACAGGGTTGTAGCCTCTCCCCGATGTTATTCAATCTGTATACTGAGCAAGCAATAAAGGAAACAAAAGAAAAGTTCGCAGTAGGTATTAAAATCCTCGGAGAAGAAATAAAAACTTTGAGGTTCGTCAATGACATTGTAATTCTGTCAGAGACAGCAAAGGACTTGGAAGAGCACTTGAATGGAATGGACAGTGTCTTTAAAGTTGGGTATAAGATGAACATCAACAAAAGCAAAATGAGGATAATGGAATGTAGTCGAATTAAGTCGGGTGATGCTGAGGGAATTAGATTAGGAAATGAGACACTTAAAGTTGGAAAGGAGTTTTGCTATTTGGGGAGCAAAATAACTGATGATGGTCGAAGTAGAGAGGATATAAAATGTAGACTGGCAATGGCAAGGAAAGCCTTTCTGAAGAACAGAAATTTGTTAACATCGAGTATAGATTTAAATGTCAGGAAGTCGTTTCTGAAAGTATTTGTATGGAGTGTAGCCATGTATGGAAGTGAAACGTAGACGCTAAATAGCTTAGACAGGAAGAGAATAGAAGCTTTTGAAATGTGGTGCTACAGAAGAATGCTGAAGATTAGATGGGTTGATCACATAACTAATGAGGAGGTATTGAACAGAATTGGGGAGAAGAGGAGCTTGTGGCACAACTTGATTAGAAGAAGGGATCGGTTGGTAGGACATGTTCTGAGACATCGAGGGATCACCAATTTAGTATTGGAGGGCAGCGTGGAGGGTAAAAATCGTAGAGGGAGACCAAGAGATGAATACACTAAGCAGATTCAGAAGGATGTAGGCTGCAGTAGGTATTGGGAGATGAAGAAGCTTGCACAGGATAGAATAGCATGGAGAGCTGCATCAAACCAGTCTCAGGACTGAAGACCATATATATATATATATATATATATATATATATATATATATATATATATATACTGTCTACCCCAGTTGATAACAGCATAAGCAACAATTAAATGTATGTAAGCATATCAGTCTTCCTTAACAACTGTGTTAGAATGGCATCAGAGACATCATAACAACTAGAGTGTTATACCAACGATGACACAGTTCCCCTAACACTTAACAAAACGTTTAAGATCTCCACAAAGCATTCAACGGTAGTTAGCTATCTGTCACTGCTATCGATATGGTAAAAATTTATGAACTATCAGAGGTATACAACTGATGTTTCCAGTTTTATTTCATTTATCAAAAACTGTCTAACATGAGCAAAGTTACATAACACAAATCAAGCTTGGCTCAATACAGTGCCATGTAATGTATAGCGTGGCCGCTCCCGCTGGAGGTTCGAGTCCCCCCTCAGGCATGGGTGTGGGTGTGTGTGTGTGTGTGTGTGTGTGTGTGTGTGTGTGTGTGTGTGTGTGTGTGCTTGTGTGTGTGTGTGTGTGCGTGTGTGTGTGTGTGTGTGTGTGTGTGTGTGTTGTTCTTAACATAAGTTAGTATAAGTAGTGTGTAAGTCTAGGGACTGATGAACTCAGAAGTTTGGTCCTTTAGGAATTCAAGCACATTTGAAAATTTGAACATTTGGCTCAATACATCAAATTTGACAGATATCTGGAAGAAAAGGCTGGCCTAAAAGACCATACATCCAACAAAGATAAAATTCTCTAACATTATCAGACAAATATTTTGCAGGAAGTATGATATACATGAGACAATGCTGTGAGAGGGTGCCTTAATCCACAAAGAAAACATAAATTCTTTCTTCATTTCTTTATTACAAATTATATTAAAAGATTTCATAAAATATAGTGACTGTACAAATTACACAATGTACAAACAGTGGCATTTTATTTACAATGCTAGTAGAGGTATTAAATTAACAAGCTGCACAGTCCATAAAACACTCCATCTCAAAAATGGTTTTAAAAAAGCTGCAAGTGTGACAACAGAAAATCTCACACTAGTAAGGCAGTAATATAAATAGGTCCCACAGTTATTTTTTGGTTTCTTCTTCATTCCTTTAAAACTGTTGCTTCCCTCACAGCTGATATCCACCTAAAAAATAAAACAGTTATGTAACACCAACAGTAGTAAAGTCGATTCAAAATTCAGTGACTCAGGTACATTCCGATATGAGTTAAAAAGTTGCATTCTATAATACTGTCTTGTTATACAGAATATGAAATGCTCAGCACATCCAAGGAGAGGCTATGTAGTTCTCTGCACATCAATGGCATAGGTGCTGAAAAAAGGAGCAGTTCTTTCAGAGTTTCACAAAGTACACAATAAACACAAGAGAAATTATAAAATTATATTTTTGACATGCCAATGAAAAATAGCTACAAATGTACAGTTCATGTACAACTGGTTTATTGAGGCAAAAACAGCAGCCAAGTTGTAATTTTAATGGAGTGGTCTGAATCTGTGTACTTTTTTTCAACTTTTTAAAAAGAATGACATTGTTCCTCAATTATATACATCAAACATCATATCTGTGACCAATTTTCCTACACACTACTTACAAGTAGGAGTTACTTTTACTTGTATTAAATGCTTAATGTTGGTATCTTTCCATACAAAATGCATAGAAGAAACTAAAGACACTATGTCACAACGCTCACTTGAAACAGGCAAACAAATCTGTTAAATTCTCATCTTACACTAAGAAAGCCAACCAATAATCACAAATATCTCTGGCATTCAACTTTATCCAATTCTGAATAATGCAAGTTGGAATTTATTTAGCAACTGCTTAAATAACTCTAGCCGTACTTACAGTTCAGTTTAAAACGGGAGTTCCTTCATCAAAATGTGAAGGACAATGGTGCAATCTTGACTGATATTTGAGATAGAAAATGTCAAGTCAGAAACATCAATCACAAGCAAATATAAGTCAGAAATTAGGAACAACATGGAAGAAGAAATAGAAATATTACTTTATCTTTTACTAGAAACAGTCATTCATTGAAGGGGCAAGTTTCACAATGTCATCTCAAATGGGAGATATTTCTTGGTATCAATAAGAACTTAAGCAAGAGTGAATAATTGAAGATGTCCAGGTGACACATAATTGCTTGCATACCCTACTTAAATGAGATGATCATAGATTGTACAGAATAAGCACTTTCCACAATGCTTGTGTACTTTCAAAGAAAAAGTTATACTAAATTATATGCAAATATCGAAAACATCTGTCTGTTGCAAGACAAACATATAAAGGACTGAAGCAAAGGGATTTCTGAAATTTCCTTAGATATAATGTTTTCAGGTGTTCAGCCAATATTTACAGTATTTTGATTATTAATCTCGCAATCTTCAAAAAGTGCTAGAAGGAGAAAGGAAGGAAGATTAAGGTTTAATGTCACGTCACCAATGAAGTCATTAGAGGTGGAGCACAAGTGCAGATTCAGAAACAAAACTATTAGTGTTCTTTTCAAAGAAACCATTACAAAACCTAAGTCCAAATGGCCTGTCAGCAATTCAAATCACGTTTCCGAAAAAAGTGTTCAGTGTCTTAATCACAGGTTTCATTCCCAAAAGGCTTAGAACAAGGTCCCACACAGTTGGCTTCGGGGGAGGGAGGGCCAATTACTGAACAACAGAACGTAATTCGTTATTCTGGGGCCATTAGCTGTAGCCCAAGGAATAAGGTAAGTACTGGTTTAGAGATTATGGGCTTATTCAGCTTGATTTAATGTGTGTTTATTATATAAAAGAAATATTAACAAAGATCAGATTTTTCAGAAAATAAACATAGACCAATTGACGTAAACAGATTTTTCTTAAACCAAGCTAATCTTAAAACTTCCTGGCAGATTGAAACTGTATGCTGAACCAGGAGTCGAACCTAGGACCTTTGCCTTTCAGGAGCAATTGTTCTACCAACTAAACTACCCAAGCTTAGCTCACAACCTGCTATCCCAGTTTCACTTCTGCCAGTACCTCTCTTCTTACCTTCAAAATTTCAAAAAAGTTCTTCCGCATACCTTGCAGAACTAACACTCCTGGTAGACATAATATTGTGGAGAAATGGCTTAGCCACAGCTTCAGTGACTGTTTCAGGAACAAATTTTTACCCTGCAGTGGAGTTATAACCTGCCAGGAAGTTTCAAATCAAGCATACATTCTACAGAACTGTACTGTACATCAACATGTACACAAAGAAAAGAGAAATCATTGTTGTTCAAATTTTGTGTGTGTCACCACACCCACACCCTCCCAACCACACCCACACACAAACACACACTTTTTCAGAAGTTGTGACTTTCGCCAAACAGCTGCAATGTCACCACGGATGGGAGCACGATATGAGATACACACACACACACACACACACACACACACACACACACACACACACACACACACACACAGAGAGAGAGAGAGAGAGAGAGAGAGAGAGAGAGAGAGAGAGAGAGAGAGAGAGAGAGAGAGGGGGGGGGGGCAGTTCGAGGTTTCCTGCATATTGTGGATTATGTGATGTGCAACTACCATTATTTATTTAATGTTGTGTGTGTTACATAATATGATCTAAACTTACCTGTTGGCTGAGTGCTCAGAATCAGCTGAAAACATAAGAGGTGCTTGGCCTTCATGTTTCAGCTGGAACACAAGTTTTGCATCTCTGCCTTCAAAGGGCTGAAAAAAAAGAAAAAAGAGGGGAATGAACTTTTTTGAACATAAAATAAACTGGATAAATATCCAGTAAAAAATATGACAATATTATGAAAAGGATAGACTGCTACTCATACTGTAGTGAAGAAGTTGAGCTGCAGACAGGCACAACCAAAGAAGTGCTAAACATGTGAGCTTTTGGTCAACAGGCCTTCTCCTAATGTACACACACACACACACACACACACACACACAAACACATTCATGCAAGCACAACTCGCACTGTCTCTGGCCAGCAAAGCAGGGCTGCAAGCAACTGCACATGAACGCATGATAGGAGAAGCAACCTGGGTGGTGGGGTTAAGGAGGAGACTGGGAGACTGGGGTGGGTAGAGGGAGGGATAGCAGGGTAGGGGTTGGGGATGGTAACGTGCCACTTGTGGGAGCATACAGGGCAGGGACATGTGGGGACAGGGTCGGGCAGTTAGATGCAGTTGGGAGGTTATGTGCAGGGGGGGGGGGGGGGGGGGTGAAAAAGGAGGTAAGTTGAGGAGGGGAAAAAGAAAAGACTGCGAGTGCATTGGTGGAATAGAAGACTGTTTAGTGTTGGAGTGGGAGCAGAGAAGGGGAGAGGCAGGTGAAGGACAGGGACAAACGAAGGTTGAGGCCAGGGAAGTAACAGGAATGTAGGATATACCACAGGGAAAGTTGACATCTGGGCAATTCCGATAAGCTGGTGTTGGTAGGAAAGACCCGTAAGAGTTCTGGAAACCTCCTCAACAAACAGTGGAGTATGTGGCCTGACAAAATATATAAGGAAAGAACTGCAGTACCTTGTGGTGTTGAAAGAATGTGCATGTCATTACACAGATATGAGCCATGAGGCAAGGGGTTGGGAGGCAGGGGCAGAGTAGGGATGAAAGAGGATATTGGGTAGGTTCAGTGTGCAGCAGAATACCATTGTGGAAGAGGTGGGAAGGATAGTGGGTAGGATATTCCTCATTTAAGAGCACTACGAGAGGTAGACAAAACCCTGGTGGAGAGTGTGATCCAGTTGCTCCAGTCCTGGATGGTACTGAGTCATGAATGGAATGCTCCTTTGTGGACAGATGGTGGGACTTCAGGTGGTGGGTGACTGCATGGGAGATCTGTTCCTGCACAGGGTTGGGAGGGTAATTTGATCTCTGAAGGTCTCAGTGACACCCTTGGCATACTTGGAGAGGGACTGCTCATCACTAAAGATGTGATAGCCATGGGCAGCTAGTCTGTATGGAAGAGACTTCTTGGTACTGATTGGGTGGCAGCTGTTGCGGGTGGTTGATAGGTTTGATATGGATGGAGGTACTGATGTAGTCATCTTTGAGTAGAGGTCAACATCAAGCAAGATGGCTTGTTGGGTTGAGGAGAACCAGGTGAAAGGAATGGGGGAGAAGATGAGGTTCTGGAGGAATGTGGATAGGGTGTTCTCACCTACGAGCCACATCATGAATATGTCATCAATAAATCTGAACAAGGTGAGGGGTTTGGAATTCTGGATGGTTCGGAAGCACTCCTCTAGATGGCCCTGAATAGGTTGGCAGGTAACCACTGCCATACCATGGATTTATTTGTAGGTCTTGCTACCCAATGAATCCACTACCAAGAAAAAATTATTTTAGTGTATGTAAGGCTTAAGAATGTGGTCTAAATACTCCTGATAAAGTAATGGAACATGTTCTTGAAGTCCCTCTAGACAGATTTAATAAGTTTAACAACCAGTGACAAATAAAAAATGTGACTATTAACTGTTTCAAAATCCCTGTGCCTCATAGGCATTTGTCCACACCAATTCTAAACAACAGAGTTGATGAGTTATTTGAGACTGAACCAAATACATCAAACAACATGATAAATGTAAGAGTTCTGGAAACTTCCTCAACAAACAGTGAGGTATATGGTCTAACAAAATATATAAGGAAAGAACTGCAGTATCTTGTGGTGTTGAAAAAGAGAGGGAGGGGGTTAATGATGAAAATGGAAACAAGAATGCAAAAAGCAATAATGGATGAAATCTGTTGGAACAGGTTTTGTGAAAGTGCAGTTTCCTGTAGAAAAGAAGAGATTAGTTTAAGTTTTATTCCAGATGATGTCAGGAGCCAAATATCTGTTGCAGAAATCATTGGCCCACAAAATGTGAATTAATGGTATACCGTACAGCTACTTTCAATGATTCTCAATGGTTAAATAAGTATCTAGCTCAAGGCAGCTGTTGTGATCACAAATGGAGAGAGGAGAGAAAATTGCGTGGGAGCTAAGGTAATGTGACAGTACACAGATTATGGTCAAAGTTCTCTTAAAATAATAAACTTAATATTTTTCTGGCTCTTCTTCACCAGCTGGTGGCATGGAAAAACAGATGTGTAGGGCCTGGCTCATGATATGAATTATGGAAACGCAGGTATGATTTTTTGACAGTCACAAGTGAATTGATACATCAGCAGATTTACAGTTTTATTAATAATTTATTCTTAGATTCTGAAAGACGAAAGATATTAAATTAAACAAAAATTACTTCTTTCATTTGTTCCACAGTATACCCAAGAACTGGGACAGTTTCCAGAGCTGCTACATCTTCTGAAGCCTTATATATGTACAGGACCTGATCTTTTAGAACAAACCAGTAACGCTTCCAAGAATTCTTCTTTCGCTTTAGTAACCAACCACTCATCTGTGATCCTGTATCATTGGCAGTAACCTGTTAATCAACAATAAATATAAAACATAAGTTTATTAAAAACTGTGTAATGGTCAGCTTAATGTTTTAGCTAAGTTTATAATTAGAGTTAGCACTGTAACACAGTAATGTAAAGCCATTTCACTGTAGTGCACTTAAAGTAAATTTACATCTCCAACTTCTTTCCACATCCCAGAGACCACACTCTGTGGGATACATGGAATACAAATAATGTAATCTACATCTACATTTATACTCCGCAAGCCACCCAATGGTGTGTGGCGGAGGGCACTTTACGTGCCACTGTCATTACCTCCCTTTCCTGTTCCAGTCGCGTATGGTTCGCGGGAAGAACGACTGTCTGAAAGCCTCCATGCACTCTCTAATCTCTCTAATTTTACATTCGTGATCTCCTCGGGAGGTATAAGTAGGGGGAAGCAATATATTCGATACCTCATCCAGAAACGCACCCTCTCGAAACCTGGCGAACAAGGTACACCGCGATGCAGAGCGCCTCTCTTGCAGAGTCTGCCACTTGAGTTTATTAAACATCTCCGTAACGCTATCATGGTTACCAAATAACCCTGTGATGAAACGTGCCGCTCTTCTTTGGATATTCTCTATCTCCTCCGTCAACCCGATCTGGTACGGATCCCACACTCATGAGCAATACTCAAGTATAGGTCGAATGAGTGTTTTGTAAGCCACCTCCTTTGTTGATGGACTACATTTTCTAAGGACTATCCCAATGAATCTCAACCTGGTACCCGCCTTACCAACAATTAATTTTATATGATCATTCCACTTCAAATCGTTCCGCACGCATACTCCCAGATATTTTACAGAAGTAACTGCTACCAGTGTTTGTTCCGCTATCATGTAATCATACAATAAAGGATCCTTCTTTCTATGTATTCGCAATACATTACATTTGTCTATGTTAGGGGTCAGTTGCCACTCCCTGCACCAAGTGCCTATCCGCTGCAGATCTTCCTGCATTTCGCTCCAATTTTCTAATGCTGCAACTTCTCTATATACTACAGCATCATCCGCGAAAAGCCGCATGGAACTTCTGACACTATCTACTAGGTCATTTATATATATTGTGAAAAATAATGGTCCCATAACACTCCCCTGTGGCACGCCAGAGGTTACTTTAACATCTGTAGACGTTTCTCCATTGATAACAACATGCTGTGTTCTGTTTGCTAAAAATTCTTCAATCCAGCCACACAGCAGTGTATTAGAGCAGTGTACACTGTACATCATGTCAATAAGTCTGTAGCAAATCTTGATACATTGCTAGCAGAAACACATAAATCTTGCTGGTATTACTTCTAAATTCTAGTTTTCAAATGTTAAATGAAATAAAATTATCTATGAGGGTTGGAACTTAAATAGTGGCAACTATTTATTCACAACTGATTCAAAAGAGTTACGTGTTTGCACCTGTTACTGTCCTTCAAAGCAGTGACCAGTGTCGTGTAGAACCCATTGCCAGTGATGTGGAAGGCATAGTATACCATTAGCAGAGCCTGTTCTGTTGATGGTGCGAATGGAGCGGTCTACTGCCTGTCCAATCTCTGGAACAGTTCTGAAGCGAATACCACGAAGTGTTTCCTTCATCTTTGGAATCAAATCAAAGGCACAAGGACTTCAGTCTGAGGAGTATGGTGGATGGTACACTCCTTACCAGTCCCATTGACCAAACAGAGCAGCCACAGCTTTCACTGTATGCACCAGCGCATTGTCGTGCAAAATGATGGGTGGGTTGTGCAGAAAGTGTCACCGCTTCTTTCCCAAAGCTGGTTGCAGGTGATGCTCCAAAAATGAACAGTAATGCTGTGCAATGATGGCGGCATTCGCTTCAGGACTGTTCCAGAGATTCGACAGGCAGTAGACCACTCCATTCGCACCATCAACAGAACAGGCTCTGCTAACGGTATACTACGCCTTCCACATGATTGGCAAAAGGTTCTACACAACACTGGTTACTACTTTGAAGGACAGTAAAAAGTGCAAACATGTAACTCTTTTGTATCAGTTCTGAATAAATAATTGCCACTATTTAAGTCCCAACCCTTGTATAATGATATATTCAAATGTTGTTATGACATACAATAAAATTTGTTTCAAATGGAGCCAATATAAGATCAAAATAAAATTCTACTGAAAAAAAACTCACAACTTATCACTTTACACTGCAAAGGACACCACAAACAAGTTATTTACCAGTTTAGTTAATACTCCCAGAAACAAATAAGTGAAACGTAATGACAGAAAGATGATCAAATATGTTTAATGTTAACTCTGTGTACAAATATCAACTAGAGATTGCTCCCTTCCAACATAGTATCAGCTGCACAGTCAATCAAACAAGGCGAACTGCTTTCACAGGAAATGCATTGTAATCATTACTAATTCAAATTCAGGAACATTGTTGTTACTAAATGGTACAAACCAGTGTGAAAAATAGACATGTCAGGAAACGACAGATGTTGGGAACTAATATGGAGTGAAGAAAGGAGTAGTTACTGTGAATAAATGCTGAGATGGAAGGAATTAATTTAAATTAAGGCCAGGTTGGTGGCGAGAACCAAGGACATGTTGTAGTGCTAGTTCCCACCTGTGGAGTTATGAGAAACTGGTGTCTGGGGGAAGATTCTAGATGGCGTGTGTTGTGAAACAGGCACAGAAGTCATGACTGTCTTGTTGTAGAGCATGCTGTGTTGCTGGTATACACCCTCTGCCTATGCCCATTCAACCTGACTGATAACTGGGTGGTAATCATGTTTTTATAAAAGGCTGAACGGTGTTTACATAAAAGATGAAATATGGCATGTATTGTTTCAAAGGTGCTCTCCTTTGATAGTATATGTTTTGCCAGTTACAGGGGTGGAGTAGGTGGTGGTAGGAGGGTGCATAGGGCAAGTCTTGCAATGGGAACAGTCACAGGGGTACAAAGTATAGGGTAGGGAGATGGGTGCAGAAGGAGCATAGTGTCTGAAAAGGATATTGCGGAGATTGGGAGGGTGACGAAAAGCTACTCTAGGTGTGATGGGCAAAATCTCAGACAGAATGGATCTCATTTCAGGGCAGGATTTTAGGAACTTATGGCCTTGTCAAAGTAGCTGATTAATACATTCAAGACCAGGATAATACTGAGTGACAAATGGTGTGCTTCGAAGTTGTTTTTTGGAGGGATCGGCACTACCAGGATTGGATGTGATGGCCCGGGAAATTTGCTTTTGAACTAGGCTATTGGGATGTTGGGGTAATTACATCCAGTGAAGCCTGAGGTGAGTATGATGCTGTAAAGAGTCTGCATCTGAAGAAATATGTTTGCCTTGAATGCCAAGGGTGTATGAGAGGGAACATTTGACATGGAAAGGATGGCAACTGTCAAAGTGTAGGTACTGTTGTTTGTTAGTAGGTTTAATGTGGGTGAAAGTGTGTAGCTGGCCTTCGGTAAGGACAAGATCAACGTCAAGGAAAAAGGTATGGGATTCCGAATATGACCAAATGAAATTTAATTGGGAGAAAGTATTTAGAGATTCCAGGAATTTTAACAGGGTAGCTGCACCATGAGTCCATATGGCAATGATATCATCAATGTATCTATACAAAACAAGGGGCTGAAGGCTTATGAACCCCAGGAAAGCCCCCACCAAGTGGCCCATGAAAAGGTTGGCATAGGAAGGAGCTATCCTGGTTCCCATGGCTGTACACCGCATCTGTTTGTACATCGGCCCCTCAAATGTGAAGTAATTGTTGGTAAGTATAAAGTTGATTAAAGTGAGCAAGAAGGATGTCATACATATGGAATCAGGTGGGGGATGCTGGTATAGAGGGAAATGGCATCAATGGTGACAAGCAAGTTGTGTGGTGGGAGTGGCATGGACACGTATTTCAGACGACCCTGCCCTGCCCGTGATGGTACCCGCTGCAAGACTTGACCTATGCAACCTCCTACCACCACCTATTCAAGGCCTGTAACTGAAAAAACATATACTATCAACGGGAGAGGCACCTGTGAAACAACACATCATATTCCAGCTGATAAGTAAACACTGTTTAGACTTTAACATTGGCATGATTACCACCCAGTTATCAGCCAGGATAAATGGGCATGGGCATAGGCAGAGGGCACCACACTATATCCTGCTGCAGAGCATGCTCTACAACATGATAGTCATGGCATCGGTGCCTGTTTTATCGCACATGCCATCTGGAATCTTCCCCCAAGACACCAGTTTCTGAGAACTCTGTAGGTGGGAACTAGCACAACATGTCCTTGGTTCTCGCCACCAACCTGGCAATAATATATGTTAATTCCTTCCCTCTCAGCATTTATTCACAGTAACTACTACTTTCGTCATTCTATTTTTGTTTTCTACATCTGTCATTTCCTGGCCTGTCTATTTTTTGCTGTCCCCTTCCCACCTCTGTTACATACAGTGCACTTAGCTTTTCACTCTTATTAACTCATGTATGATGTTTTAGTAGTAATCTCTGTCTTGCATACTGCCCTGTCTTCCACCTTTAAGGTTTTCAAATCTCGTCCAGTGCAGTCCCCAACAATCAGTTATTCCTTCTCATACCATCTGGTAAGCCTCTCCTGACACAGGGTTCTGGGTAACCTCTCCAGCCCTTTTTCTTCACCCCTCATCCTTCCCCTTCAACTCTTCTGCCAGAAGGATCCACTGGCTCCAAAAGCTTGTAAAAGTTAAACGTTTTTGTGCTTGTGTTCTCCTGCTGCCGCTTTGTGAATAGATTTTTTATCTATCCATTTACATTATATTGTCAATAACTGATTATTTTCGTTGTTATATTATACAGCCAATAACTATTGATACAAAGGAACACTGATGTGATGATCCAGTTATCACATTCATTTCACTTTCTAGGACTAATAACTCAGACAAACTGATGAAATGACACTTTTAGCCGCAGCAGATTTGATATACATTATGAATCTTAAGATTTTGAACTATTAAAATCTGAAAAGTTATGGGGACTGTCCACATACTGTGATAAACCTTGCAATGATCTTGCAACTACACATAAATATGGGACACATTGTGAGATTGAACATACTGACTCCATGAAGGTGGTATCACATAAATGACTGCCAAAAATGAATAATATGACTCAAATATACAACATCTCTTCCATAGAACAGTTGGAAGTGTTTCCAGGAAAGAGAGTTGAAAACCACTGCACTCACAGAACTCCCTAAGGTGCTTGTCATGTAGCTACACCCAAGGGACTTATGTAGATTATTGTATGCTACAGATGTAGCGAGGGATATCCCCTTTTCATATCCTATGAGAGCTGTACAAGGAATCAATGTGCTATTCATCTGAAAGGATTTTGGAAAAGTGCAGAGAATTTAAATAAAAATGGCTTGCCTAACTTAATATATAAAAACATAAGTTGACAGGTATCATAACTAATACAAAGCTATGATGATTGATGAGTGAAGCAAACTCAATGTAATAAGTCTCCTGCATTAAACACAGCTCAGTGGTAACGCCTTCATGAAGCTATTATTGAAGCACAGGCAATATTTCCATCCCCACCCATAATACCCAAAAATCCTTAATAACGTGAAAACTAATTAATTAACTGAATTCCAATGAAATGGTCTCAAAAACTTCCTCACCCTTTTACATCGCTCTATATCAAACACACACTTTAATAATGCAAATTTTAGGCAAAGCCATGTGCTTAAGGTATCCTAATATACAGAAAAGAGCAATTGTTTGTTTGGAAGGCAAATTTGTAATACATGGGAGCAGTTAATAAAAATGTCACTACCATGCTAAATGACACAGTAATCTTTGAAAGACTCACCTCCAGCAGTCGCTGTGGAACGTATTTCTTAAACTTCCTTCGGCCATTGGAGCCCAATTTTTTAAAATGTGATTTTATTTCACAGTATTTTTGACCAAGTTCCTCATAGTCAGTTATTCTCAGCTCAGTTTCAATGCAGTGTTTCATTCTTCCCTCATTCTGAAACTCTACAGCAAAAAAAATGGTTAATATTAGAGACATATTTTGCCCAACGACAATTTAGAATTGCTTTAATGTAAACGCAGCATTTTTAATTTCTTTATGTCCTGTATTCTATACTGC
This sequence comes from Schistocerca americana, assembly GCF_021461395.2. Classification (NCBI taxonomy): domain Eukaryota; kingdom Metazoa; phylum Arthropoda; class Insecta; order Orthoptera; family Acrididae; genus Schistocerca; species Schistocerca americana. The sequence continues at coordinate 664,840,523 of NC_060130.1, forward strand.
CTTTTAATAATCAGACAGTGATAAATTATGAACAAGGTTGATACATAACAAACTAAATTTCAAAAACAAATTTCCAAGTTTCTTTTTCCTTTTTAGGATACACTTTTTACTGTGTTTTCCACTTTGCTTCCCAGCGTAAGTTTTCATTTCCATTTTATATTTGCTCTTCATCAGATTACTTCCTGCCTTCTTTTTTCCTTTGGTATATAAAAAAAACTTTTGTCTATATTCTCTGCTGGCAGCAAATCACATCATATAGCTCTTTCACTACTCAAACAATCTCACTTTTACACAAAAGATATTCCACTTTTATTCCTGACAGATTAAAAACGAACTAGGTAACTCGGAAAAAGAATGTGTACAGATGTTGCTTTAACAGTGTGCAACAGATTAAGAGTGCATGAAAGAACATAACTCTAATCATACATGGGTTCCGTGGTCACTATTTTTCCAATTCCAGCATACTTCACGGACGAAGAAGGTCCAATCATGAGGTGCTGTTAGCCACTTATAATTTAGTACCAGTGATAAATTTCCCTAATTAAGTTGCTCCAGATAGTAGATCCCTTATAGATTACGTAGTCGTACAAGTGGAAATTAAGAAACACATGCCTGTCTTGGGGTAAATGGATTGTTAGATTATGATGCACAGTTAGTTCAAAAACAATCAAAAACAATGAGAATGATTTATGACAAAACTGCTGAAGATTTTAAACAAAGCTTAAAAAATGTTGGCCGCGGTGAAGTTTATGATGAGCCTAAAACTAGCTCTAAACGAAACATTAAAAAATTTGTTGTGTTTTAATCCCTTTTTGAAGACAGTTTTCCTAAAAGATAATTAAATGTAATAATGAAAGTCATTAAATAAACCCTGGATGGCTACAGGTACCAGTCTCTCTTCACAATGAAAATGGACAAATACAAAATAAACAATATCGTAAATCACCGTGGCCTTGCATCATCGCGATGTTTCGATGAGTTTCCTACTCATTATCTTTAGGTGAAGTGTTGGGTTTATGTCCAGTTAAGTTTCTTTATAGCTACTGGACTGAAGACTCCTCTTCCAAGGACCCAACAGGTGCGACAATTGTGCCAGGACAAGTGGTGATGTGGGGGCCCCACCACTGGTAGAAGGGGGCATCCAGGTGTCTAGTCTTGGTGCTGGCTGTCTGTTCTACCCGCTGCCTCTACCACTTCCACATCAGAGTGTTGCTGATGTTTTTTTCCTAACATCACATCCCATGTGGAAGTCAGTTGAAAACTGTTATCCCAGTTGACAAGATTGTCATGTACTCTAATTTCCACTGTCTCTTTGATGACTGAACCCGAGAACCTGTTGGCATGCACAGCAGCTTTGACTGTTTACAAACAAACATGTGTCTTTCATTGATACTGTGCTCTGCCACTGCAGACTTGTCAGTCTGGCTGAGGTGAATGCACATTACATTCTGAACAGCACTGCGAGATGCATCGCTGTATCTGGCCATTCCTAACTTGGTGTGGTCAGTAACCAACAAGAGGTTTCAGTAGCTGTACCAGATGTTCGGCCTACCACACACTTGTATAAATTCACCAACTGACCATGTGCACCCTCACTAAAAAGCAACTTTCTCCTATAAAAAAACTGTAGAGCTCTTGAGCACTCCACACTCATGCACAGGAAACGCTATTGCCAGTCCTCTCAGTTTTCCACACTGGAACAAATACCTCAGGGATCACTAAGTTGCCAAACACAGATGTCAAAACTACTACTGAATCAGCATCTCCACTTCAGAGAGTCAATGACTCCAACACCCTGGAGGGCTACCGCCCAACTACTCGATTTCACGAGCTCTCAAACTGTTCCACAAAATTATTTCACTTTCAAGCTTTCCAGTTAATCATAATCAGGAGCAGAATACAGACATTTTCAATGGCCATTTCCCACTCCTGCTAATAGAGCTCCCGTAAGGTGCTGCTTACTAGCTGGCTTTTCACAAATATGGATTCTATTCCTACTGTACCATGGAGGATAAGCTACTTTCTCTTTCTACCAGCATGAGGGCTTTGTCCTGAAAGCAATTTCCTCCACAACAACACTGGTAGATTCAGGAGGTATGACCTTTAAAGAGTTTTTTTTATCTTTTTCAGAATATTTGGCCACATAGTATTGTGCTACCAGAACATTGCTCATAATTAATGCCTGATTTCCTGAATCACATGCTCACCGCACTTTCTCCTATCCCAAACCCTTTCAATCTCTCTTTTCACACCTTACTAACAAACTGCGGACCATTAGCCAACAGGACTGCCTTTTGCACAGCTACCTTCAGACAAAATTAAACTAACAAACATCTCATTAAAGCCTTTCTGGTAGCCCTTCTCAAACGGCCACTCGGTAAAGGTCCTGCCAGATCCACACACACCAGTTTGAATGGATACTGTGGAATAATATTTTGCATCTCTCCCACCCCTCTTTGAATATAGGACTTAGTTACTTGGCGAAGATATCACATAGTTTTGTTTTACATACTTGTCTCAGTGATAGGTAGAGTGTAAAGACATGGATAGTATATTTCTCATCTTGGAAGACCCAAAGTCACCACACTTTTGTGAGATGCCCTGACGGTTTTCATGATTAGATGTTCAGGTATGCAAAATCTCCAGTGGTTTGAATTTCTGAGATCTACAGAACAATATATCATTGAACATTTGATAGTAAAATTTCTTTAATTTATTCCTCTCTTGCCATATACAACCAGCTGTATTCTATTTACCCTTTCATCCTTCTCTTGCTCCATGATTATAATTATGAATTTACCCTGTATTTTTTTCTGACCTTATGCTTTCAGAAATACCATGACTCTGAAACATCCCAGTATGTCTGATAATGTTCAGGAGTTTCCCCATGATCAGGCTCCATAATGTCACACCTGTTTCTATCTGTTTCCAATAATTCTTTGCTTGGTTCCTCTTGCCATTCCTCCTGATGTTTATGATTCAAAAGCCACATACAGAATCTGTGTATTCTCTACTAACTGCAACTCATACTTTTCTTGTGTTCCATGCCTACTTTGGTACGGTTCCCACAAGTGATACTGTAATGGCAGTGCTCCTGATTCTTTTGGAATTCAGGTACTAAACTACTCACAAACATTTACCAACTAGTTTTTCTTCTCCCACCAAATTCTGAACTGCCTATAAGTCCTGATCATTGTAATTGTCGGTGTCTCACAAACTGGTTTAGAAATTCTATTGGGTGTCACCTCGAACTTCCCCAGAATTTATTAAAAGGCTGACTGCCTACCCCTGTGCATAAAATCTTAATTATGCTGAATGGGAATCATATCCTGACCTACTGTTTCTATTTTCATGTCCACCTTGCAAAATTTAATTCTTGAGATTTCACTTCCTCCCCGATTTTCTCTCTATTCTCTCATATACCCATTCAAAACCTCCTTAGTTTTTTCAGCCAGGTTCTGGATTTATTATGTCATTTCCTCTCTCACTGCATAAACTGAATCTAGTCCCTGCATTATCTCTTTCTTCTTCTTATCATCCCTTTCCTGTCTCTCTTTCTCATCTTTTACCATTTTCTCCCTGATTTCCCTCATCCCTTTTTCCTTTCCCTATTCCCTCTTTTCTTTTTCCTTTTTGTTCTTACATTTTCTTCTTCGCTTTCTTCTTTTTCTCTTCCCTTAGTCTCTTCTCTTCGACCTTTTGAGCTTTCCTGCTCTTTTTCTTAATTTCTTTTTCTACACTTGTCCTCTAGTTGTAGACCTTACCTTACCTTCAGGTGACACCTGAAAGTGTATTTCTTGCTGTATGTTGTAGCTTAGGCAGTGACACAGATTTCCCAGATTAATTCTCTGTACTTCTGCACATGTAAAATAATGTCTGCATAAGGGTTGCCAGCTCAGTTTGACCCCTGAGACAAGATTAAACTTCTCACTACTCCGATGTCAATGTCCTGTAGCAATCCAACTTCTATCAGGAAGATTCTGGACTGGAATATTTACACCACTAACAGTTCATACACCACCTCCAGCTTGCTCCTAATCACTCCTGCCATTTTTCTCCACAACAAAAAGAATCAGGAATGCAGTTAAAAGTCAATGCATAAAGAGTGTACCAAAACATCACACTCCAATTCCCCAAGAAACAAATATAATTTACAGGCTTCACTGAAAACCTTGCCAAGTCCATTTTGTTGAGTAAAACATCAACTATCAAACTAGCTATTCAACTCCACAACCAACTTGAGAACTCTGCCTACTAAGGATATCCACCCATGCCAAAAAGCAACACTATAATATGAAAAACACTGAACACTCCATATCAATGCATGGGAATCGCACTTACCAACCTCTCAGCTTTCAATACTGGAAGGAATACTTCATGGATCACTAAGTCTCCGAACACAGAAATCAATACTATTCTCCAGTCAGCACCTCCATCCCAGGGAATCCATGACTGCAGCACCCAGGAGGACCACTGATCAACTTCCTGATTTCACGAGCTTCCAAGCTGCTCAATATTATTATTTCACTTTCACTTCTACCTAATCAGAATCAGGGGCAGAAAGGAAACATTTTCACTGACCATTTCCTGCTCATGCTAATAAAGCTTCTGTGAGGTGCTGCTTTCCGGCAAGATTTAAAGAACTTTTTAAGTGATGGGTGTTGGAAAACAACGACTGTGATGGAGAAGGGGAATTACTCATTCTTAAAATCAGCCTAGCTGGCTCTGACTGCAATCCATTTAAGAAGGATTAGGGGAAGACTGGCTCATCATGTCCAGGACAAACAAAAACGCCCTTCACCCTCCAGCTGAAAACTGGTAGAGTTGACTTATAATAGAGAACAGGGCTGTCATATATGGCCACTCAGGAAATGATTCATTACAAACCAAACAGAAAACAAATGGGAAATCAGTCTACTGGTCATATGGTCAACAAAACAGGGAATTGACTCACATAAGTAACTCTGGCTAATGGCAGATCGCTACGGCCTGGCACCTACAAATGTACAGTGTTAGACATAAAAACTGACAGCCGGCTGGTCGCCACAGAAACTAAGTCCAAGTCGTTCACTTAAGCTGGCAATAAAACCGACCGCCCCCGACAACACTAAGTCGAGCCATCTGCACAATCTGGCAACACTGTAAGGTGCGTAAGTGTTGTCTATTTCTGAGATGTTGTCATGTTGTGTGAGCCCGTGGTCTAGTGGTAATCGTCATGGATTCCAAACTTATAGTCACGTGTTCATGTCCAACTGTATCTCTCTCTCTCTCTCTCTCTCTCTCTCTCTCTCTCTCTCTCTCTCTCTCTAATCATATTTCAGCCCTTGTCGAAAGTTATGAGTCTGATTGAACATCGAAGATAATTTGTTTCACATTCTACCCACCAGTAATAAGAAATACTTCCAAAAACAATTCTGCAGGACAGCTCGTGGCTGTGATGTGATCAGAACAGCATACACTCAAGCGTTTCCTCCCACTGCATCGGCTACCAGCCACCGGCCTGACGCCACCCGCCGCCTGAAATTGAGCGCTGCCCAAGTGGGCGCAGCGAGATGCTGTCAGTGCATGTATCAACTGTCATTTTCAAATTTGAAGTTCTAGTTCTCATCTTGTACTTAAGCATTGGATTTTGTATACTTGAAAATCATTAACTACAGTTAAGCGTTGTAAAATTTGGTCACAAGTGGAAACAGGTGTAACATCTGCAACACAGTATTTACTTTTGTTATAATAGAGGGATGAATGCAGAGGAGGCAGCCCCAAAGATGTGAACTGTGTGTGGGGCGAATGCTTTTGGGAAAAAAACGCCAGAAAAAGATATTCTTGTGTATACAAAGATCATTCTGGCATGAAAGGTTTTCCACAGTAAGGAAGTCTCAACTACTGATATAAGTGATGGATTATAATTTAACCATCATGTGACATTTGAAATCAACAGGTAAGGTTCAGAAATCTGGTGTAAGAGTACTGCATGCTCTAATTCAAAAGAACAAAAATCAACAGAGTGACTATTATTGCAGTTTGCTTGAAGATCATCAGGTCGCTCATTGAGCATTCCTGCGCAATACTATTACTGGTGACGAGTTATGATGCCTTTATCGTTACCTTCCTAAGAAGTGAAAGGCTGAGCCCTACCAAAAGATGTAAATTCGAGCAAAGAGTAGTGTGGACATAACATTTTCCACCTGATAGCTCCAAAAGTGTGTTTGGACTATGAATTCTTCCCCAGGGGTGTGTGTATCACAGCTAGAATTTGTTGCCAACAATTGAGACACCTTTTGGTCGCAGTCTAAGAAAATCGACCAACAAAACTATATCACATGTGCTACTGTATGATAACGCACTCTGTTGGTTTGAGAAACAAATCTATCCAGGAGATTGATAGGGAAGTCAACTCTCAGGAAATTGTCCCTCTGATCATATACTAGTAAATGTTTACCTTTCCCATTCTTGATCGATTAACCATCAAGGCAATTCATTTCTAGATGAAATTGCTCTTCAAACTGCACTGGTTTAGTGACATTGTTAGAACCAGTAGGTTTCTACAGGCGTAGAATTTGTAAACTACTTCAGCATAGTCAGATTGTTTTAGATATTGTGAAAGAATATAGTTGCTGATTAATTTCTCTTTGATGATTACTCTTGCATTCAATAAACTAATGGAAAATGCAATTAAAATAGTCACTGTACTAATGCAAATTAAATTCAACTTACTACAGAAACATCATGACAGCAGTCTATATTAACAAAGCAATAAGTGTCTGTAAGAGGATTGTGCCTATTTTAACACGAATTAGTAGGATATTAGTGACTTTTAACATCAAAAAGATCTGTATTTACTTCCTGTCATGTGTCACACTCAAGTATTACAAAAATGTGGCAGTTCATGGATAAAATTATGTATTCACAACAACAAAACATATGTCGGCAGAAAACAAAAGTGGCATTATGAAGTAGCAAGACGAATTTTTCTCGAGTGTCGTCTTACAATTCCCTTATTGAGTTTCTATCTGCCTGCTTGTAGCTCTGCTACAAAGGAATAAAATATCTGGCTTTTAGTGAGTCTCAAAAGGAGAACGAAAGTAGCTTGCACCTGGTAGGCAAGCACATTACCTCAGAGCTATAGAAGAGGTGCAGCATCTGTGTCTTACTTATTGGTCCAGCAGCCGCTCTAAATCGCAACATACGAGATGAGAGTAGTTGTATTTCCTGTTTGGAACGATTTTCATGGACTCAAAAGCATTAACTGATATCCATATATCACATCTCAAGAGAAAATCACTTACATTATTCAACTCAAATGACACGATAATATCAAGTGAATTTAGCAGGATAGTTTTGTGCCATCAAGGAAGTAACTCGTCGGTCACACAGTTGCCAAACATATTCTGTGTTGTTGCCAAGTTTCAATTATACTACCAGGAAGGATACCACCTGATGTGCTCTGTGAGTGACCTCGGAAGTGACTATAGCTTCATCGCAAAGCTGTGGGCAGCAAGGGCTGGAATATCCTCATTATATGTCAAAGAGTCTTATTCACATTTCAGTAACTAGATTTAGGGGCTAGAGTGTCATTACCTGTAATACATCGATGCACTGAGTGGAAACAAAATGGCATAAATTAATTACTGCGACAATTATTTGCATTTTACAGTCTGTCTTAATCGGACTGAAACATTGAAAGTGTATTCACCAGACACGATTCACAATTTTGGAGCTTCTCCAGTGGTTGAGTTGGCAACGTATCTTTGGTATTCTATATTATTATTGAAATCACTGTCACTGGCACACCCACCAGAAGACAGGCATGCCCTGGCTTCTTGTTGTCAGCTTTTCTGACGGATATTCTGCTGTTGCTAGAAACGTGAAGACTTAAAGGTGAATTCGAATATTCCATATGGCAAAAATCTGATGTTTCTATTCTTCCAGCTCTAACATTCAAAAAAGAGTTACAATAAGCGGCAGAAAAGTGTCTGTGAACCAACAATTAATAGTGTAGTCATAATTAGTGGAATCTGACAAACACCAAGTATCATCAGATAATTGTGAAAAACTGCTTTTTTCATCTGCACAGTATGAACTCAAGGGTTTCGTAGGATTCCTATAGTTAATTTCGTTGTGATTGTTTTCAATGACATTATAGGAGAAGCAAAACCATTTGACTTGAAATATAATTTTCCAGTGGGATTTGAATCTTAGGCTACAGTTGCAGTAGCACGTCCAGTGAGGTATCAAGCATATGAGCATTCACTCATTGCTGTAGTATAGGCTAGGGTAGAAAGAAGCAGGTTTCCCACAAAGTAAACACCGAGGGACACTGTAATTAACATATAAAAAGTAACCATCCCACAAACATAAAATTTCCAAATCGCCATCACTTATTAAACATGAATTGTTCAGAAAATTACAACTATATTTAGTGAAATGAGTAGGTTAATGAAGTTCCAGTCCATCACTATCACTGAGTTGCCAAACATTTTCTGAACAGAATTTAAGATGCAAATGTATGTGTGTGTGTGTGTGTGTGTGTGTGTGTGTGTGTGTGTGTGACTTCTTTCGGACATGTCCGTAAGAACAAACCGCTATGAATCGAAACAGATAGCCTTGTTAATCAATTACATATTGAAGGACAGATGTCCAGGCTGTCACAGTGCATTAAAATACAGATACGGCAGCAGATGAAAATTTGTGCCTGACCAGGTTCGAACCCGGATTTGTGGATATCTGAACGAACAGGAACCACACACACGTGTGTATACAGAGTGTTTGAGGAGGAACAGTATATATTGTAGCATGTGGTAGTATAGACAAACTGCATAAAAAAAACTCCATATAAATGTGTCCGCATTTTATTGAGTATAGAGATACAGCTGTTAGTACGTAACCCTGACATACTCAAAGCAAAGGCAAATCATGTTCAAAGTTGTTTTTCAAAAATTCTCCTACCATCTTCAACACACTTTTGACTTATCTTGATAACACCACATGTAACTCTTCTGAGGTCATCTCTGTGTACTTTTATGAGGGCTGCCCTATTCATAATCCAAATGATTAAATCGGCTCTTGCGTTTACTTTTTCTTTGTAGACTTTGCCTTTCAACAGTCTCCACAGGCAAAAATCCAAAGGGATAAGGTCGGGGACCTCGGTGTCCAAGAAAAGTGCCCACATCTACTGATCCATCTTCTGGGAAATGTTAGTTTTGCATGATGTGTCACCTGATGACTAGAATGTGCTGGAGCTCCGTCATGCTGGAGGAACATACGCTTTCTTGTAACCTAATGAACCTCTTCCAATAATGCTGGAAGCTCATTTTCAAGGAAGTGCAGACAATGGGGTCCTGTAAGGACCAACAAATGAAATGAAAATGCATTGAACCCAGCTGTATGTACTCAAAAATTGGACACACATTATGTGGCATTTTTTTTCTGCAATTTGTCTATACTACCACCTCCTACAATATTTACTATTCCTCCTGAAATATCTTGTATAATTATTTAGGTCTCGATGGGCCATCGGAAGTTTTCACTGCTAGATGCATGTCATAGTCCGAACCCTCGTGGGAATACAGTATGGCTGCGAGTGTGTGGAATAATGGATGGAGGGGGAGGGGTGGGGGTGTACTGTGTATGTGGTATGCAGCAAATATGGGAGTTCGCATCTGACAAGGAGTGTGTAGATAAGTCCTGCATGGAAGTTGGCTGTTGTGTCTCGATAGTGCAATGGTCAGCACATGTGCCTAGTAAGCAAATGGTCCAGGTTTGAACTCAGGTCGGGTACAAATTTTCATCTGCCACTATTGCTGTATTTCAATGCCCTATGACAGTGTTGACGTCTGTCTTTTGATATTTAAGATGCAATTGTTTTTTGAGGCAATACAGGTGATTTGCGGACATTTGTCTTGCCATCAATATGACGGGACTTCAACGGCATCCATTCCTTAGTTATTGCTTTCTGACGGCGCTAACCCATGTTACATACATGCGAATCAGATTGTAGCACATATTTAGTCATATAACGAATGGTCAGTATAGAAGTATTTATGAACAGTAGAAGCAGGATTGCAGAGAGCTGATCACTTAACCAAGTTCAACATAGAGTAACTGTGCAGTGAGTCATTTCAGCTGCATAGCTGACATCAATATTTGTCAAGCAATTCACTGCAGAATTAATGTAATACCTGATCGATAATCTCTGTAGTCATACTGTATCATTAGCAGCTCGTGAATGGAGTACTATGTTCATTAAATCAGATTACACAAGCTGATACCAAATAAAGAGAAGCGAGAAGAAATAAAGAGAAGCGTTACTGTAAGCAGTTTGACAACATAACACCACCGCACACACTGACTACCTGTACCATTATCATCACACAGTTGTTACTCACAGTGATTACGAGTTGCTGATGTTTGACAAGAATAGCAAAAAGTACCTCATGAATGTGAAGTTTCATTTGCATTACGCCTAGGGCAGAGAGAATCCTAAATAACAGTAAGAGGTTACCCAGCAAACGGGAGAGTCCACGTACTGCCTTGAGTTCTTGCAGTTTGATATTAAAGTAGTTCCCGACGGTTTCACACTAACAGGTTCTTGGATATCGGAATATTTATATGGGAATTATCAAAGTGTAATTGCTAGAACACTGAACTATCTTAATAACACCTCATTTTGGATTGGTTACGATTCGGAAAGCGATGTTAATTTGACGTTTTCATCCATCTCCTGACAACTTACTGAATGAAGCCTGAAGTGCACTCACAGTTGTGTTGCCCACAGCATGAATTCTGTAAAGTGTTGTGGCAGCTGGCAGTCATTGCTGAATACAGACATGTGCAAATATCTTCACTGCTCTAGGGGAAATCGTCTTTGTTGCATTTTTTCCATACCATAATTAGTACAATAACATAAGGCTCATTCTGCTGAAGAACTTTATGCCAGCAAGTCCTTAAATAAGAATCTGCGAGCGGTAGTAATGCATGAGAAAGGAAACAGACTGTTGGATAAAAGAATGGAGAGCTCCCTGCTTTTTGCATTTCCGATAGGGCCTATGATAAGAATCTGGTGTCATATTATGCTTCAGAACCCTAAACTGTTTATTTTTCACTTCATACTAAAAACAAAAGCTATGGTATGAGAAGAGGAAATGACTTACATGATTCCCAGAAACTTTAGTTTGTCTTGGGATTCAATAGAGTGTACATGCCATCACTGGTTAATATTCTGATGACTAATGACATGATACCCATTCAAATTGCCCCATGGCACCTGTGAGTAGAGACTCACATTGTTACTATAAGAACACACAGGCAGTGATGTCCGCTCACTGCAGTCAGAGCCATAGTGATTTCTTTCTGTTTATGGTAAATCATCTGCTGCAGTGTCAATGCTCAGCCTACAAAAACAAATCGCAGTGTCAATGCTCAGCCTACAAAAACAAATCGCAGTGTCATTGGGCACTGCTAATCGCTGTACTTGGCGCAAGCCGCAACAGGAGCGCACTGTCTCTGCTAACGATATTACTTACTTAACGTAATATGCAGGACATGGGTTGGGTAAAAATTCAGTTTGTGGTAACTAGCCATTGCATTAAAATACTTTACAGTTATATTTGATGCAATATTTATTGTTGCTTGTTTCTCCAATGTTAATAGTATTGATTCAGAAGAATGCGCGTGAAAACACACACACACACACACACACACACACACAGAGAGAGAGAGAGAGAGAGAGAGAGAGAGAGAGAGAGAGAGAGAGAGAGAGAGAGTGTCATTGATTCCAGTGAGAGTGATGACTGTTGTCCATTGAACAACACATGTGCCAATCAATTACACAGATACACTGCAAACGAAAGGTGTCTCAGTTGTTGGCAACAAATTTCAGCTGTGAGGTGTGATGGACACACCCTTGGGGAAGAATTCATAGTGCAAAACACACTTTTGGTGCTATCAGATGGAAAATGTTATGTTCTCACTACTCTCTGCTCATGTTTATGTCTTTTGGTAGGGCTCAGCCTTTCATTTATTAGCAAGTTAACGATGAAGGCATCATAGCTCGTCACCAGTAACAGTACTGCACAGGAATGCTCAATGAAGTACCTGATGATGTTCAAGAAAACTCCAATAATAGTCACTCTGTTGATTTTTGTTGTTTTGAATTAGAGCATGCAGTACTCCTACACCAGTCTTCGGAACTTTGCCTGTTGATTTCAAATGTTGCACGATGGTTAAATGGTAACCCATCACTTACATCAGTAGTCGAGTCTTCCTTACTGTGGAAAATCTTTCATGCCAGAATGATCTTTGTTGAAACAAGAATATCTTTTTCTGGCGTATTTTTCCCAAAAGCACTCGCTCCACACACAGTTCACATCTTTGGAGCTGCCTCCTCTGCATTCACCCCTCTATCATGCCAAAAGTAAATACTGTGTTGCAGATGTTACACCTGTTTCCACTTGCGACCAAATTTTATAATGCTTAACTGTAGTTAATGATTTTCAAGTATGCAAAATCCAATGCTTAACTGCAAGATGATAACTAGAACTTCAAATTCGAAAATGACAGTTGATACATGCACTTACAGCATTGTGCTGTGTTCACCTGGGCAGCGCCTGATTTCAGGCAGCGGGTGGCGTCTAGCTGGTGGCTGGTAGGCACACGAGGAAATGCTCGAGCATATGCTGTTCTGATCGTGTCGCAGTCACAAGCTGTCCTGCAGAATTGTTTCTTATTACTAGTGGGTAGAATGTGAAACAAATTATCTTTGATGTTCAATCAGACTCATAACATTAGGCGAGGGCCTAAATGTGGTTATAAAAAAAAACAAGATACAGTTGGACAGGATCGCATGACTATAAGTTTAAAATGCACGATGATTACCACTAGACCACGGGCTCACACAACGTGACAACATCTTGGAAATAGACAACACTTCCTCCTGACACTTCCGTATCTTACAGTGTTGCCAGATTGTGCAGATGGCTGGACTTAGCATTGTCAAGGGTGGTCGAGTTTATTGGCCACCTTAAGTGAATGATTCCGACTTAGTCTCTGTGGCAGCTGGCCAGCAGTCAGTTTTTATGTCTAAGATTGTACGTCTAGGAAACGGTGAAGTTGGTTGAGTGTTTCTAGAGATCTAGGGAAAGTGGCGCTCAAGGATGGTGAAACCACTAGTAGGCAGCTTGGTGATGGACATCCGTAATTCATCACCGAACATGAAGGAAGGAGGCTTGTCTGCTATGTAAAGCATGATAGGGCAGACCTGTGGCTGACCTGATGACAATGTACAATGGCAGTGCACGCATATGTGGTATAGAGCACACCACTCTGTGCACATTGCTGAACAGGGGGCTCTGCAGCAGACAACCTGTGTGTTCTCATGTTGATTCCACAACTATATCAATTACATTTTCTTTGGGCATGGAATCATCAAGATTGGACCATGGATCAATATGGCATCATTCAAGCAAAAAGCTGCTTGAAACACACACTGCACAACAGATGCAGGCCGGTGTGGACAGTGCTATGCTATGTTATGGGGGCCATTCCCCTGGGCTTGCATCGGACCTGTGGTAATCATTGAAGGCACCATGGCAGCTGTGGTCAATATAAACAATATTACAGACTACCTTCATCACTTTATGCCTGATATCTTTCTTGATGGTGATGGCATCTTCCAAATGGATAACTGTTCATGACACAAGGCCAGAACTGTGCTACAGTGATCTAAGGAGCATGATGGTGGACTCATAATGCCTTGGCCACCAAATTTGCCTGATCTGAACACTCAACACATCTGGGATGCTATTGGGGGCCAGCTCTGTGCTCATAAACCACTGGCCCACAATTTATGAAACTTGTGTGACCTGTATACAGGCATCTGGTGCCACATACCTCCGCAAACCTACAAAGGACTTGTCAAATCCATGTCACACACAACTGTTGCTGTTTTGTGTTCTAAATGTAGACTGACTTGTTATTAAGGAGGTGGTAATAATGTCCTGGGTCATCAGTATGTAAATAATGATGTACTGATTATAATTCTGTCCTTTGAACTAAGAGACAACTTTATTTTTAGGTACATCATCAGTGCACTGTGCTAGTAAGCAGACACTGGGAAGGTTATGCAAAACGCAAACATCCAAACAGTCTTTAGACACTGGTTGTACATACGAACAACAGTATACAGGTAACTTTGAAAGCTATCAATGGACCTATTTTCTCAAAAGGCCACACAAACTCCTAAAGAAACTTTACCGCTTATCACTTAAACTTTGTCTTCTGCAAAGTGGAATCTGAACTAGATACAGCAAATACTATGATGACATAGAAGCAAAAGTGTGAAAGGCAGTCAATGTTTATTTATTTGTAGAATTTTAGCTAATAAAAAATAGAAATAAGACTACTGTATCTCAGCAGCTGCAACTAACAGTGGTTCTGTTCAACTTATCAGAGTCATCATTTAACACTTCATTGTTTGGCAAGTCATTATCTTTCTCCCCTACATCATAAAAACATTATTAATAATTCTAAACAGCAGATGAAGGCATCTGCTTGTGTGTCTAGCAGTAAAGTTACAACCAGAACCTGTACTGTGTCTCAATTAAATGTCAATAGACCCTAAGATGTCAGACCACTAATAAACACTCCACTTTAGAACAACAACAAGAAAGTTTCAACTCTTGCAGTCAGCAAGATCAGTAGAGAGAGAGAGAGCATTAGCTTAGTTGGACAAAACTGATGAAAAGAGTCAGTTGTATTCTTTCTGAAGGAAACATGTAATTCACATTAAGTTATTTACAGAAATTCCAGAAAATTAATTTGGGATTTAAAGACTAAGATCTGAACTAATCTTGTCCTGAATATGAGTTCAATACTTCATTACTACACCATCTTTCCAGACTGGAGGAAGTCTATAAAGCAATAGAAGTTTCTTTTCATGTATACAATGGAAAAAGGGCCCCTTCACAAGTGGCCACTGAGAAGCACTTCTCTGCAGTGCAATGAGCTTTCACAGGGCACGGTAGGGCACATTGCTACTGGAGACAGAAGGGGCTCCTCTGTCATTGCACTGTGTTGCTTTGATCTGCCACTGCTGCTGTGCTGCTGTGTTTCGGTTCCATCATGGTGTCTGATGAGCAGGATGCCTCTCTTTTACTTCTCTTACTGAATAAGGGAACTGAATAGAAGTAATTTAAAAGTAAGGTTAAGGTATCACCATTTCTCGGAGGAAGAATAGTTACAGGTTTTTTAAAAGAGGCTACCAATGTACCCAATTCCATGGTGGCTACAAAAGGTAAACATACACATGTCACTAAGCCAGCTGACCATGGGTCACTTTATCACAACAACAAAAACTTTTCCTCGACATTGTTCCTGGTCATGTGTTATTCCCTCCACAGACTCATATTGATTGAAATTGGAGCAAACAGACGATTACCAAAGTTTTGAGAATTCAAGATCCCATCGCTTCATAGGAAGGTAACTGACAATGAAATTACATTTGCTCAAAGCAGGCAGTTGTCTGAAGGCTGTGATTACTTCCCTCCTGTAAGTCTTGATGATTAAGGTTTCAGCATGTAATCTTTCTTACTGTGTTAATATGGAGGCAATTTCTTTTCACAGAGTTTTCAGATGCAACCTCCGTATGGCTAGAAGATATGTTGAATGTACTCTGGACATTCTTGCTAAAGAATGCACAATTTCTGATCAGCATTTGAATATTTTTCCACATATTTTCTGAGGTTATTATAAAAACTTGCTGTGTGTTGCACAGTTTTGTTCACAACTGAGACAGATACATATCTGAGCACACTTTGTGCACTTGTGGGTTACATAACATGTCAACAGACCCAACACAAGTAGGAGGAAATGTGAGTCACATTCACCAATCATCATCATCATCTCTGAAGAACTTTTGCCTCCAACGTCTGTTGAAAACTTTAATTTTCTGCAGTTTATCTGAATATTCCCCACACTCTTTGTTGCATATTGATGGATGTTTTTCAGCTTCACAGATGAACTCCTCCATATTGACTTCCACCTCTAGCAGCAGTATGACCTAACTGACCATAGTACCAAATAATAGTGAGCAGAAATCCCAATGTGTCACAAGCCAACTGTTAACATGTGGCGATACCCACTGCTTGGCCGTTTAGCAGACCCACCAGCGACATCGTGTGAAGGCTGCTATTGCAAGCAATGTTCCACCAGCAGTGGCGATAGTCCACCACTGAGTGCCACGGAAGCTCTGTGGCACTGCACGTTTGAAGGTTCACATTTAAACAAATGCTTTATCAGTGGAAGCACCACTGAGAAGTGCTTCTCAATGGCTCTGTGTGAAGGGGAACGAGGGCTAAGATAAATTTCATACGCACACCAAATTTATATGTGGTTGATGTCACACAAAACCAGACAGAGAAAAGGTAGAAGTAAAGTAGAAATGTACCTGCCAACAGACTTTCATAGCAGTCTACACAAACACGGTCTGGTTGGAATCGTTTGTATTGTAATGGAGCTCGGAAATCTGAACAGTTACTGCAGACGACCTGAAATGCAAACATGAAAACAAATAAGTCCACAGCTAAGGACACTGCGATAACAAAATTACAGATGCACAAAAGAATTTTTGAGAGTGGGCTGTTGCGAAAAAAGTTTGCTATGAGTTTAAACCATTCCTTCGGTGGAATACGCTGTCTACGATTAATTTATTAAAATTAATAGTAGTAGTAGTAGTAGTAGTAGTAGTAGTAGTAATAATAATGATGACAACAATAATAATAATGATAAAAGACAGACTGAACAGTGGCTGTCTGTGGTCTGTTACTCATGAGGAACAGCAGTTACGTATAGGATTTGGAACAGAACATGCTATACCTGCTAGAAACACAGGTTACTAGAAGCATAACTGGATAAATGGGCAGGTTACGTCAACAAATGCACAAATAAATAATGGAATTCAAAATAGAACAGAAAATGACTAGCAAAAAATTACTGTATACGAGGCACCATGTGTTGACAGTGTTGATGCAGAGTCATATTGACTTACTTGAAAACAAATCTGAACTGTGAATTTTGAACAATGGAACATATTATTATTTTCATCATCATCATCATCATCACCATCATCATTAGTAGGAGTAGTAGTAGACTACTGCTACAATTACTGTACAGATAACACATGTGTCAGTATAACGCAATTTAAAGGACAATAGAAAAGAACATTTATACATTGATGCCTTAACTAGACAAAAGCTACAGCAATTTAATGCTACTTCTGCAAAAATTACAACCTGTCCAAAGAACTCTATACTGAAAAGTTTTAACTGTGGGCAGCATTGTCTGGTGTTTTATGTAGCAGTAACATTCTGCACAATGCTGACTACATGTGACAGATATTAGACACGAGTCATTCATGTGAGTATGAACCATGAAGCATAGGGCCAAGTGCCTGGATGACACAGGAATAGGCTAATATTCCAGGTGGTTACAACTAAACTTTCCCAACATATTATAACACAGAAACTAATTACCATATGAGGACCAAACTTGGTAGCATTAATGTCAAGGACATGGGGAAGAGAAATAATGCAGAATGAACTCTATTGAAATACTTTTAATGTGCTGCTATGGTACATCATGTCATTACATACCAGTATGTAGTGTGTATAACCGAGAAAGTAGAGAGCGAAGTCAACATGTCATTGTGCGTCCTGTGGTGCAAACTGCTGTACCATATGGATCTTGTATGGATACCATTTGAGAATGGTTCTAAGCACCTTCCATAAAGTTGACCACAGGACGTTCAACTGTCGTGACACAGCATGCACAATGCCTGACGATCAGGAACTGTACGCAGCACTGTCTGCCATAGCAACAGTGATTTCATCAACCACCTGTGGTGCAATCGGTTGTCGGCCTCTCCCGGAGTGACGCCCAGTTCTCCAGTTGATTTGAACTTCTTCACCATGCTCTGCACAGCAGGTGGACAAAGAAGACCCTTCTGTAATCCATCCAGCCAGCGATGTTCTCGAAGTGCAGCTGCAGGATTACAGTTGTAATGCTGCTCCTTTAGTCCAAGCTCATGCTGACAGGTCAACAAGTGCATTGTGATTGGTCAGGTGGGTGAGGCTATGAATCACGATGACTGATCACAGCACCTGGTGACCATAGCTGGAATGGGATGGAAATCATGCACCTCGTACTCTGGACATTAATGCTACCAAGTTTGGTACTTGTACGGTAATTAGTTTCCGTGTTATAATGTGTTAAATTGGGAAAGTTTAATTATAACCACCCGGTATTATACAGATTTTGTGAGTGAGAGACACAAACTAGGGGTGGGGTTGTGGGGACAGACGTAGGAAGGGAAGGATCTAGAAAATTATACTCCTCATCTACAGACGTGACATAAGGTTGCTGGTGCACTAGTAGACAGTGTAATTGAGTTGTTCAAGCCAGCAACAAGATGTGTTCAGTGGGAGGAAGATGTCAAGATAGAATTGGGATGTTACACAAGTGATAAGTTTATGGACAATATGTGGAATATATTTTCTACCTGTAAAAGCCTTGGTAAGATTTTAAGCATTTGTGGATAAATATTATTAGTCTCTGACTACACAGAGCCTAAAAGTTTGCAGGCTGTAGAAGATGTATCTTTACAGTAGGAAATGTTAATAATCTGAAAGAGGAAATTCGGCTGATGTATTGGTGCATTTAATATGTACAGACATTACTGTGGACCTATTGGATAGGTACACATCAATGTTGAGGAAGATCAAAAAAGGAAATTCAAGTGAAAAGACTATTTATCTCCTGTGAATCCACAAGAAAATTAGTGACTCTGTACAGAGGAGTGGGTTATTAGTTTGGGTTCACTGAGGGACAAGCGGCCCAAGAACAAATTGGCATGGAAGGGTGCCATCATGATTTTAAGTGTGTCTAAGGGTGAAAATCCTCACATTTATAATAAAATAGTAGGGTAAAGGGAGAGGCAATGTCTGATGGCGGCAAGGCCATGGACATGAGGTATATGGGTACTGACAAACAGAAAACAAGATTGCATGTTTGTAATCCCCTATTCATATTCAACTCTCCATCTCAGAAGTGAGTGGTGTGTTGTGCTCTCAACCACTGTTTTTATTTTATCCAGGAATTTTCATTTCTGTATTGCGTTAACTTAAAAAAAAAAACAATTTTTAAACAAGGATATCGTTACACCAATTCCTCTCAGTCCTTGTCATAAACCATTTATCACAACCAATTTGCATTGTGGAAAATGTAATAAGTGGACAGGAATCAGGGATGGGTGAACTTGTAGCCCTATATCATTATAAGAAATAAGGAAAATAAAACAAGAATTAAGGAGTTAAATAATGGATAAGCAGATAGCGCCATGAACAAAAACTTTTAGATTTTGATTACTACATGACAGACAGATCTCTGAAGTACATATCATACTAATAAAGAGTAAAAATGTTAATCAAAGAGAACTTTACCAGTACATAAAATGTAGACTGACAGTTGTAACCCAATTTAAATAGTAACAAAAGGCTGAGCTTCAAACGCACACACTGGAAACTACACACCTTTCCACATGCTCGGCAATGGTGTCGCCGGAATGTTACAGTAAATACAGCCACACAACACTGACACTTTGTCACTCGGCCATCCTGAATCCACACAGGGACCTATGGAATAGGATAATTAATAACACCTTAACAAACAGACCATATACTATTGCTTAATATGGTTGATGGCCTCTTCAGCATTTAAGAAAATAAGTAGATGCAATACTCTCCATTAGCTTTAAAAGATCTCTCTAACCTCAACATTTACTGATTCTTGAACTGATAACTACTTGGTCATAAACACACATTAATGTGCGTAAAAACACACAGTCACAAACAAAACAATTGCAAATATATTGATATTTCAAAGCGATTTGAATGATTTTTACCTCTTTTCCCAGTTTAAACGTTTCAGAAAAATTGTCATTATCTTTTGCACTTAATTTGTGGAAGGAAAGTTGTCGATATGTATAATCCTTTATAGCTGCCTGAAGAGCATCTACCCATTCCTGCCGTTCTTCTTGAGACCTGTTAACATAAAAAAAACTTTCCATATCTCCCGTACAACATGAAACACAGATAGGAATACTTATTCATTAACATAAAAAGCAATGACTACTGAATACTGAAGTATTACACTACAGAATAACTGGCTTAATCAGTTACATCTGTAGGAATACAACTTGCATAAATGTCAGCGGCACCAACAGAGAGAAAAGTGGATAACTCTGCACAGAAATGATGAAATTGAAGCTGTATTATTCCCCTACAGGTTAAAGTCTCTTTCCTCATGGGCTGCGACAGAGTTAAAAGGAAAGGATAATGTACTATTAGATTGGATTGGATTGTTTGGGGGAAGAGACCAAACAGTGTGGTCATCGGTCTCATCAGATTAGGGAAGGAAGGGGCAGGATGTCGGCCGTGCCCTTTCAAAGGCACCATCCCGGCATTTGCCTGGGGTGATTTAGGGAAATCACGGGAAACCTAAATCAGAATGGCCAAACGCGGGATTGAACAGTCGCCCTCCTGAATGTAATATTAGAACATGGAAGTCTATCATTATCCTAATATTTGAAGTTTTAGTACTTATTTAAGAAAGAAATGAGACTTTAACTTCGAGTAACCAGATACTTATTCGGCAAAGTTGTCCTCTGCCTTGTAAGGTTCCACATACCAACATCCTTAACATCTT
The DNA here is from genome assembly GCF_021461395.2 of Schistocerca americana. Classification (NCBI taxonomy): domain Eukaryota; kingdom Metazoa; phylum Arthropoda; class Insecta; order Orthoptera; family Acrididae; genus Schistocerca; species Schistocerca americana. Next base: position 664,861,277 of record NC_060130.1, read on the forward strand.
CCATATTCTGGCAATTCTTACTCTCTTGTGCCCCATTCCTTATAAACGTACTTCCTGCCAGTTTGCATTGTAGAAAATGAACGAACTACTCACTATCAAACAAAAGTGAGGCAACAGCTTTCCCAGCTTGGATCTACACTCTAGTCATTAGCAAATCAGTGGTACAGTGATGAAAAGTAAGGAAATACAGTAAGATCCTTAATACACTCCTGGAAATGGAAAAAAGAACACATTGACACCGGTGTGTCAGACCCACCATACTTGCTCCGGACACTGCGAGAGGGCTGTACAAGCAATGATCACACGCACGGCACAGCGGACACACCAGGAACCGCGGTGTTGGCCGTCGAATGGCGCTAGCTGCGCAGCATTTGTGCACCGCCGCCGTCAGTGTCAGCCAGTTTGCCGTGGCATATGGAGCTCCATCGCAGTCTTTAACACTGGTAGCATGCCGCGACAGCGTGGACGTGAACCGTATGTGCAGTTGACGGACTTTGAGCGAGGGCGTATAGTGGGCATGCGGGAGGCCGAGTGGACGTACCGCCGAATTGCTCAACACGTGGGGCGTGAGGTCTCCACAGTACATCGATGTTGTCGCCAGTGGTCGGCGGAAGGTGCACGTGCCCGTCGACCTGGGACCGGACCGCAGCGACGCACAGATGCACGCCAAGACTGTAGGATCCTACGCAGTGCCGTAGGGGACCGCACCGCCACTTCCCAGCAAATTAGGGACACTGTTGCCCCTGGGGTATCGGCGAGGACCATTCGCAACCGTCTCCATGAAGCTGGGCTATGGTCCTTCACACCGTTAGGCCGTCTTCTGCTCACGCCCCTACATCGTGCAGCCCGCCTCCAGTGGTGTCGCGACAGGCGTGAATGGAGGGACGAATGGAGACGTGTCGTCTTCAGCGATGAGAGTCGCTTCTGCCTTGGTGCCAATGATGGTCGTATGCGTGTTTGGCGCCGTGCAGGTGAGCGCCACAATCAGGACTGCATACGACCGAGGCACACAGGGCCAACACCCGGCATCATGGTGTGGGGAGCGATCTCCTACACTGGCCGTACACCACTGGTGATCGTCGAGGGGACACTGAATAGTGCACGGTACATCCAAACCGTCATCGAACCCATCGTTCTACCATTCCTAGACCAGCAAGGTAACTTGCTGTTCCAACAGGGCAATGCACGTCTGCATGTATCCCGTGCCACCCAATGTGCTATAGAAGGTGTAAGTCAACTACCCTGGCCAGCAAGATCTCCCGATCTGTCCCCCATTGAGCATGTTTGGGACTGGATGAAGCGTCGTCTCACGCGGTCTGCACGTCCAGCACGAACGCTGGTCCAACTGAGGCGCCAGGTGGAAATGGCATGGCAAGCCGTTCCACAGGACTACATCCAGCATCTCTACGATCGTCTCCATGGGAGAATAGCAGCCTGCATTGCTGCGAAAGGTGGATATACACTGTACTAGTGCTGACATTGTGCATGCTCTGTTGCCTGTGTCTATGTGCCTGTGGTTCTGTCAGTGTGATCATGTGGTGTATCTGACCCCAGGAATGTGTCAATAAAGTTTCCCCTTCCTGGGACAATGAATTCACGGTGTTCTTATTTCAATTTCCGGGAGTGTATTTAGAGATAATAGTATGAAGATAGAAAGAAAATAACAAGTTTTCAGTTCTATATCAGTTCCTAGAGCCCACTTTGCACAAGGGGGAAGGGTCATTCTAGCTTGTGTGTCACATGTACAAGCCAAAAGTTGAGCTCTCATCTTAAACTGATTTCTTTTCCTTCCCTCATCTTCTCTTCTCCTTCATACTATCATGATTTTCTTACATCTTCCAATTTTTCTCTCTTGAATCATCATCTTGTCCACCTACTATACTATACAGGGTGTTACAAAAAGGTACGGCCAAACTTTCAGGAAACATTCCTCACACACAAAGAAAGGAAACATGTTATGTGGACATGTGTCCGGAAACGCTTAATTTCCATGTTAGAGCTCATTTTATTACTTCTCTTCAAATCACATTAATCATGCAATGGAAACACACAGCAACAGTATGTACCAGTGTGACTTCAAACACTTTGTTACAGGAAATGTTCAAAATGTCCTCCGTTAGCGAGGATACATGTATCCACCCTCCGTCGCATGGAATCCCTGATGCGCTGACGCAGCCCTGGAGAATGGCGTATTGTATCACAGCCGTCCACAATACGAACACGAAGAGTCTCTACATTTGGTACCGGGGTTGAGTAGACAAGAGCTTACAAATGCCCCCATAAATGAAAGTCAAGAGGGTTGAGATCAGGAGAGCGTGGAGGTCATGGAATTGGTACATACTGACGAAATTAAAATGAGCTCTAACATGGAAATTAAGCGTTTCTGGACACATGTCCACATAACATCTTTTCTTTATTTGTGTGTGAGGAATGTTTCCTGAAAGTTTGGCTGTACCTTTTCGTAACACCCTGTATATTACAGTGTTTCTCCAACCCGTGCGGATGTGTATACATCCATATTCCAGAACCTTACTGAAAAAGCAGTCTACACCTTATTTTCTTCACCAACATATATTTTGATACAGAAGGCTTGTTGATTTAATATTGCTTTCCATAATATTGTCAGTTACACTAATGTTTATGAAACTTACAATACCCAGAAATAATTCATCCATACCTAGAGGATGTGTAGAGTTGTGCACCAAAAATAAGTAAAATCATAAAGAAATGGCCTACACACAGTTTCTGCAGTGCACACTCTAGTCTGATTAAAAAGATCAGTGTAATGCTGGCGAACATTGAAGCCAACTAGAAAAAAGAAAGCAGTTGCCTGGATGCTTTGAGGTCAAAGGAGACAATATCAGAATAAGAATGTCTGAACAGGGTAGGAATGATTGATGTCTGGTAAATTGGTTTACGAAATTACCTCAACATTTTAACAAGTGCAGTGCAAGGCATGACATGGTTACTATCTTCATCGCATGGCTGTAATAAGTGCAGTTTTGCCCGTGTTTACTTGATACTGGAACACTGCAAAACATGTGAACTTGTCTGCCTCAATGATACACTGTTGTCTGCAGTGGTGACATGAATGCTATTAGATCAGCATCTATTGTTCAGGAGCCACGAACATCTCAAACTGAAATGATTGTATGAAAGTTACTGTTAGCATGCTGAGAGACAAAATGTAATGTTTTCAGATTAGGGAGGGAGGGAAAAGAAGATTAGGGTTTCATGTCTCACTGCTGATGAGGTCATTACAGATGGAGCACAAGCTGGGATAGGTGAAGGATGATGAAAGAAATCAACCCTATCTTTTCAGTGCAATCATCCCAGCATTTGCCTTCTGTGATTTAAGAAAACCATGGAAAACTTAAAACTGGGTGCTCAAACGAGGATGTGAATGGCTGTCCTCTCAAATTAGATCCAGTGTCTTAATCACTTTGTCATCTTGCTGAGGTCTTCAGACGAGTCCCACTTCAACCTATCCTCCAGTAATGTTTCCATACTTGTTGGAAGCATCAATTATAGCATATAATTGATAAGCTTCAAACTAAGTCCTTTGGGGTGATAGGCTCAAAGTTTGCCAGCAATCTATTCACACAATCACTAACATGGCATTATCTTTCCACAGAAAAATCAACACAGTCCTTCTTAGCACAAATACATTCATTGGTCAGTGCTGTCTCACCATTGGTCATGTTCTCTGTGCCTCTTCATCATCTAGTGTTATTTTTCCACGTATTAGATGTTTTGCTTTTGATGCTGTCCTTGGTGTTGCTGCATATCACAGACCACTGGATTCCTAAGCTGTGGAGTTGTTACTTCAAGCAGAAACTATGGACAAAATTGGAAGTAAAATTGGACAGAAACTAATTAACTCAGTTGAGTCTGAAATATCATTCCAGAAACATGGCTAATATGTTAATGTCTTGAACTTTGATAAAGGCCCAATATACACTCCTGGAAATGGAAAAAAGAACACATTGACACCGGTGTGTCAGACCCACCATACTTGCTCCGGACACTGCGAGAGGGCTGTACAAGCAATGATCACACGCACGGCACAGCGGACACACCAGGAACCGCGGTGTTGGCCGTCGAATGGCGCTAGCTGCGCAGCATTTGTGCACCGCCACCATCAGTGTCAGCCAGTTTGCAGTGGCATACGGAGCTCCATCACAGGCTTTAACACTGGTAGCATGCCGCGACAGCGTGGACGTGAACCGTATGTGCAGCTGACGGACTTTGAGCGAGGGCGTATAGTGGGCATGCGGGAGGCCGGGTGGACGTACCGCCGAATTGCTCAACACGTGGGGCGTGAGGTCTCCACAGTACATCGATGTTGTCGCCAGTGGTCGGCGGAAGGTGCACGTGCCCGTCGACCTGGGACCGGACCGCAGCGACGCACGGATGCACGCCAAGACCGTAGGATCCTACGCAGTGCCGTAGGGGACCGCACCGCCACTTCCCAGCAAATTAGGGACACTGTTGCCCCTGGGGTATCGGCGAGGACCATTCGCAACCATCTCCATGAAGCTGGGCTACGGTCCCGCGCACCGTTAGGCCGTCTTCTGCTCACGCCCCAACATCGTGCAGGCCGCCTCCAGTGGTGTCGCGACAGGCGTGAATGGAGGGATGAATGGAGACGTGTCGTCTTCAGCGATGAGAGTCGCTTCTGCCTTGGTGCCAATGATGGTCGTATGCGTGTTTGGCGCCGTGCAGGTGAGCGCCACAATCAGGACTGCATACGACCGAGGCACACAGGGCCAACACCCGGCATCATGGTGTGGGGAGCGATCTCCTACACTGGCCGTACACCACTGGTGATCGTCGAGGGGACACTGAATAGTGCACGGTACATCCAAACCGTCATCGAACCCATCGTTCTACCATTCCTAGACCGGCAAGGGAACTTGCTGTTCCAACAGGACAATGCACGTCCGCATGTATCCCGTGCCACCCAACGTGCTCTAGAAGGTGTAAGTCAACTACCCTGGCCAGCAAGATCTCCGGATCTGTCCCCCATTGAGCATGTTTGGGACTGGATGAAGCGTCGTCTCACGCGGTCTGCACGTCCAGCACGAACGCTGGTCCAACTGAGGTGCCAGGTGGAAATGGCATGGCAAGCCGTTCCACAGGACTACATCCAGGATCTCTACGATCGTCTCCATGGGAGAATAGCAGCCTGCATTGCTGCGAAAGGTGGATATACACTGTACTAGTGCTGACATTGTGCATGCTCTGTTGCCTGTGTCTATGTGCCTGTGGTTCTGTCAGTGTGATCATGTGATGTATCTGACCCCAGGAATGTGTCAATAAAGTTTCCCCTTCCTGGGACAATGAATTCACGGTGTTCTTATTTCAATTTCCAGGAGTGTAGATCCTCAGACTGAAACTCATTTCTCATTTTTGTCACGGAGATCTCTTTCAGAATTTTAAGTAGCCTGTTGTTCCACACATCTCAAAATTGAATTTATTCATTTTCAGCATGCTAGATGACACTAATTTTATTGAATCAAAAACAAATGTAACTCTGCACTGGACTAAAAGGTTTAATGTCAAATCATTATCTCTTGTTTGGCAAGTACTGTGCTAATGGCTCAGCTTTTGTTCCATAATTCAAATATAAGGGGCATTCAAAAAGAAATGAGCTGGCATCTGGAATGCGCAAGCCAGTGACAGGAGGGTACTATCGTGGCGTGTGTAACGAGGTGTGATTCTGACCAGAGCGTGGAAGTTCACAGCCCATCGCTAGAGGGCATGCATGTACGTCACATAACTATACAGAGCTATCAGCAGCATACAACAATCATCCAACGCTGCCAGTTCATTGCAGTGACATGGAGGCACCAAAAGAAGAGCAAAGAGGTGTTGTTCATTTTCTGACAGCGGAAGGAGTAGGAGGAATGGACAGTCATCAACGAATGTCACAAGTGTACGGCAAACAGTGCATGTCCCTTACAAGGGTCAAGCCATGGCAAAAGTGCTTCAAGGAAGGATGGGTGTCATTAGCCGATGATGCATGGTCTGGGGCACCACACTGCATTACCGATGACATTGTCCAGCTGGTGGATGCCCTCATTACTCAGGGCCGCCGAGTGACAGTGAAAGCCATAGCCGCCTTGGTCGGATTGAGCATCGGAAATGTTCACACCATCATGAAGGTATGACGGCACATGCACAAAGTTTGTGCCCAATGAGTGGCCTACAGTCTTCAACAACACCAAGAAGCATGTGGAATGGCCCACTGTCATGCTCATCTGCAGCACTAGGCTCGGGAAGGGAATGCGTTCCTGGGACGAGTGATGGCTGGAGATTTCATTCTGGAAACAGCCCCCAGGCTGTGGCACGCCATGTCTCCACAATATCCTTTCTTCCAGGAGTGCTAGTTCTGCAGCATCGCAGGAGAGCTTCTGTGAAGTTTGGAAGGTAGGAGAGAAGGTACTGGTGGAAGTAAAGCTGTGAGGACAGGGCGTGAGTCATGATAGGGTAACTCAGATGATAGAGCATTTGCCCACAAAAGGCAAAGGTCCCCGAGTTCGAGTCTCGGTCCGGCACACAGTTTTAATCTTCCAGGAGGTTTTATATCAGCACACACTCCGCTGCAGAGTGAAAATTTCATTCTGGATACAGGTACTGGTTTCTGTAATTATGCCTCTGGCTCGTTTCTTTTTGAATGCCCCTTATATTAGCAATATTATGAGGCTGTTGACTACCTATGGTTCAGGGGTCTCATTTAAAATGATGACATAAGCTAAGATGACAATCGTTGATTTTATCTATAATGGATGAATATTTTAACATTGACTGACTGATGATGATTCTCAATTGTTATCATTATGTTGCATACTCCTGCCACATCAACTGACTAACATAAGAGGCTGTTGCTTTAACAGCACGCCTAAATGAAATCACCTCAAACAGAAAATCTCTAGGTGTTTCATGTTAAGTTTACTTCTCTAGCAAAGCCAATTTGTCCAACATGATTTGTGTGCAGCTGTGACAATATATAATTGATGTGAATCATGCAGGATGTCACTCTAAGAATGATGCAATGGCTGCAATGTTACATATCAACCAGAGTTGTACTTCCAACTATCGAGTGACATCCCTCTTTGATGACAACAGAGCCCTAATAAAATGAGGCCACAATTTGCTCAGTTTTACCTCCAATGGTAATTTGTACAATTTCTGATGGGAGAACTTAGACTGGCTTAGTTAGTTATTTCATGAATTACTTGGGAAGCCTCTCTTGGTAGATGAGATATGCAAGATTCCTTCATGGCAGTCACTGGTATGGTAAGTGGAAGGTGCTGAAATTCATTCTAGATTCTTCATCCTTCATACATATGTTCAACAACTCTTGACATCAGATTGATTAGATGTTTTCTTCCTGAATCATGTTAAGACCTGCAGTTTAACAATCCCAAAAGGATATAAATATGGGATTGCATACTAACTCTTACCCTTGCTGTCTATATATCAATGAGTCTTCTGCTACATTTATCTATAAACATCTATTGCCAAATGTTTACTGCAATATATTACTATTTACTAGCAATTTTTGCTAGTTGCTAAGTATCTGCTATGCTGCCACACTAAACAAACCACACTGATAACACAAATTGCATTATTCTACCAGTTGAATTATTGGACTTCAGTGTACCTATACAGCCACCTTGTTAGATCATGATCATCTTCAACAACATCAACATCACCACCACCATCACCAATCTTCAGGTAAGAGTGAATATATGCAATTCACTAATGGCACCCAAAAACATTCCTGACATTCCTTAATCTTCCTTATATGCACCCCAAGAGAAGAATCGTGTATTTTGTACTCAGATCTATCAGCCTACAGGTGATGGATAATTATATCAGCCTACAGGTGATGGATAATTATATCAGCCTACAGGTGATGGATAATTATATCAGCCTACAGGTGATGGCTAATTCATTTGACAATGAGTACAAGAGGGGTAAAGATGCTCAGGCCAGCTCCATGTTGTCTCCAAATAATGTCAAGTAAGTGACTTTAGATTGAAATGAAGCTAGGTTTTACTAGCATTGAAGTACATTCCCATTTGCAAGGAATCTCAGTGCTTACACAAATACAGCAACTTTCAGAAGTAAAATTCGAATTATTTTTAGATTTTCCAGAAACTTTTGAAACTTTCATCATGAAGTGAAACCATTTAGCGGTAACTGGCCTCAAGCCAAGGATTATTGGGGCTACACAATAAAGCGTGGCCTCTGATCGATGTTCGTAGCCTCAGACATGACAATATGTTGACATATGATAGATGGTCAATCACTTACCAATCCAGAATTATAGTATTTCTGTATTCAAGTTTCCAGTCCTCAAATTGCCTGTTTCTATGAAGAAAGATGCCTTAATAATCTTTCCTGGATATCTGCTTCTTTCCATCATTGCTGGGGTATCTGGGGGTAGCATTTTCTGGAAAATACCACATTGCCAATGGGCATACTGTATGAGGTCTGTGAGATACCAGTCTCCTTGCACAGTATATTCATTTGTTTATTTGGTTAACAAATTAATAAAAGGACATACTTATTTGTTGGGAATTCAAAAGAAGTAGAGTTAGGTAAGTTAGTGCTCAATGTCCAACTGACACTGTGGACATTTGAACGAGGATGGAACAGACTGGAATCAACTTCGCCTTCCTGAAGAAACCTTCATGGCATTTACAAAAGCTGATTTAGGGAAACCACAGAGAAAACTAATTAAGGAAGACAACACTTTTAGTGTCACAGACAAGTCTGTCTCAATCAATGTACAGCTTTGTGAAGTGCTTCTGATTTTTCACTTCAGACTTCACGTATAATAAAATTTTGTGAATGGTTGGACATACGTTAACAGTCCTTGTGAATTTAATGAGGGTGAAACTCCACCTACTAGCATTTGTCAAATTTCATAATTTAAGGAAAAATATATTAACTGACATGGATGGCAGGAGAGATCTGATTTTAAAATAAATTCAAATTGATTTTACATGATTTATTTATTTAGTCAGTCATCAATTAATCACTGGCAGTGTTAATAAGTTACTGAATACATACAAAAAATATAGCTTCTTATAGTGTCTTAAATTACATAAGCTTCTACAAATTTACTACTTAAAATACAGTATTCACTTACATGTCTACACAACCATTAATGTAGTCACCCAGTCTTATTTTCTATTTGGCCATGTCAGTCTTCAGATTTATGTGTACACAGGAAACAATGAACAAAAGGTGGTTGTACAATCAGCAGAAGCAAAATCTGAAGAAGTTTTAAAATGCTTCTGCACCAACATCGTAATTCAAAATATAAGCTTCAACACGTGGTTGAAATCAAGTTGAATTTTCCCCAAACATGGGTTAAATTTCTTCGTGTCACTGCTTAAAAATAAGTTTCTGCTTATAGTTCTGCTGTAATCATCTCTGCTAAACAGCACAGAACAATTGCGTAGATAGATAAAACAGGAGTGCAACTGTTATCACACTCTTTTTGTTTGAAGAATCAGCCCGAAATCACAAGATCCCTCTTCAAACAATAGACCAATGCTGTTTGTTGTTGTTGTTTTTGTTGTCATTGTTAACACACCACAAGTAACAATCACCATATACATTGATGGGGAAAGGTAAATAATAGAGAAAATGACAGAAAAGGCTATTTGAAGCAAAAAAGTTTAAGATATATTCTCTCTTTCAAGTGATTTCTGATGTGCTTGTAAGTGTTAATAATCATCATGAAATGGTTTTATTATTTTTATTAATTTTGATGGGACAATTATTATTCATTCATAAGGCGACAAATTTACAACAGTTTATATTACATTATTTCTGCAGGTAATGTTTGTCATGCAAGTGTTTGAAGAGTATCAAGATGCATACGAGATCATCACATGGCAATTGTAAGACTATGCTGAATGATGTTAATGATGAGTTGCTATGTGTTGCTTGAGGCTTTCCCAATGGACTAGTTGTAAATATGGTTCTCGGGCGAGACGACAGATGTCGTCGTGAAAACGACACAATATTTCATCCGCACAACTGACTAACATCTTCATATGTGGCAAACACACTGCTCAGGCTGTGACCAAAGCCTCATATTTACGACAATCAGAGAAGAAACTGTGCAGGTGTGAGTGATCCAATTTTTGGTGACCAATAGCACAGATATGCATATTGGTAGCAAGAGAGACAGCTATGCCACCTGTCTGCTGATGAATGCACACACAGAGGTGTGTCAATCACACTGAACGCTGCCGTCAGCAGCCCCAGCACTCTCTGTTGGGAGCCACCTGCCGAATTACATGTCTGTGCTGGCTTGTACCCACCCTCATCTTTGCCAACCAAATACCTATGTCACCACCACAGCACAGGGGGGTTATGTAGGGATTTTACTAAAGAGGATCAGGTAGTGATTGTGGGTGGGGCTGGTAATAGTATTGATAGGGATGGGGAGTATGACATAGATGGTGACCTGGAAAAGATAGCCACTCAGACTGGCAACACGAATGTGCATTTCGTGGAACTGTTTCAGCGTCACGATTGGCCTCGTCTTAATACAGCCGTCAGGCGTAATAACATGAGACTTGGGGGTGCGCTAATGACAGAAGGCATGAGTCACATTTCAGTGGTGTCGGTGGAGTCTATCAGCAGGACGGGTTTCACTAGACATGGCCTGCACCTCAACAGGTATGGAAAGGGGAGGTTGGCAAAGCATATAGGTGACAGCATAGGTGGGGGTGGTGGGATCACTCATGGGAAAATTCCGGTAGTTGTGGGTGTTAGAGCTGTACCTTTTTTAGATTGAAGTCAGCTGACAGGTATTCCTGCTTAAGGGAAGTCTCTCTAACAAAGAAACCACTTTCGACAAAGCTTAGGTATCCAATTAGTGAGGGAATTAGTATATTTCATCAAAACATACAAGGCATTAGAGATAAAGTTAGTGAACTACTTATAGATGTTGACTCAAATTATTGGTATATCTGAACACTTCTTAAATAAGGAGATAATTCAGAGGCTTCCTTTACCAGGATACAGGTTGGCTGGCAGCTTTTCTAGGAGCTCTTTGCGGTCTGGGGGAGTAGCCATGTATGCGGAAAACGGTATCCCATTTGAGTCAATTGATGTTTCAAAGTACTGCACTGAAAAGGTGTTTGAATATTGTGCAGGTGTGGTTAAATTTAGTGGAGCTAAACTTCTTACTGTTGTTATTTATAGATCCCCAGACTCCGATTTCACAACATTTTTGCTAAAGCTAGAGGAGGTTCTTGGTTCACTTTATAGGAAATACAAAAAGTTAGTTACATGTGGTCACTTCAATATTAATTGTATAAGTGATTGTGCAAGGAAAAGGATGCTGGTAGACCTCCTTAACTCATATAATCTTATGCAAACCGTATTCTTTCCAACGAGAGTGCAAGGGAACAGTAGAACAACCATAGACAATATTTTTGTTCATTCGTCATTACTAGAACGGCATTCTGTTAGCAAAATGGTGAATGGCCTTTCAGATCATGATGCACAAATTTTAAGTCTAAAAGATTTTTGTGCTGCAACACAGGTTAAATATAGATACCAACTTTTTAGGAAAGCTGATCCAGTTGCTGTAGAGACTTTTGTAAACCTTATCAAGGAACAAGAGTGGCAAGATGTTTATAGTGCTGATACAGTAGACGATAAATATAATGCTTTCCTCAAGACTTTTCTCGTGCTCTTTGAAAGTTGCTTTCCGTTAGAACGTTCAAAACAGGGTACTAGCACAAGCAGGCAGCCTGGGTGGCTGACTAAAGGTATAAGAATATCTTGTAGAACAAAGTGGCAATTATATCAAAACGTTAGAAACAGTCACAATCTAAATGCAGTAGCCCATTACAAACAGTATTGTAAGGTGCTTAAAAAAGTTATTAGGAAGGCAAAAAGTATGTGGTATGCAGATAGAATAGCTAAGTCTCAGGATAAAATTAAAACCATATGGTCAGTCGTAAAGGAAGTGGCTGGTCTGCAGAGACAGGTCGAGGATATAGAATCAGTGCATAGTGGGAATGTCCGTGTTACTGATAAGTCGCATATATGTACAGTATTTAATAATCACTTTCTGAATATAGCAGGTGAACTAAATAGAAACCTAGTCCCAACAGGGAATCATATAGCGCTCGTAGAAAAAAGTGTTCCGAGACTGTTACCTGAAATGCTCCTCCATGATACTGACAAGAGGGAGATTGAGTTAATAATTAAATCACTAAAGACCAAGAACTCTCATGGATATGACGGGGTATCTAGCAGAATACTGAAGTATTGTTCCATGTATGTTAGCCCAGTACTTAGCCATATCTGTAACTTTTCCTTTAGGAGTGGTCGGTTTCCTGACCAATTAAAGTACTCGGTAGTGAAGCCACTTTATAAAAAGGGAGATAATTATAGACCTATTTCTATGCCATCGGTGTTTGCTAAAGTTATCGAGAGGATTGTATATACAAGGCTACTGCAGCATTTCAATTCACATAATTTGCTGTCAAATGTACAGTTTGGTTTTAGAAATGGCTTAACAACTGAAAATGCTATAGTCTCTTTTCTCTGTGAGGTTTTGGACGGATTAAATAAAAGGTTGCGAACATTAGGCGTTTTCTTTGATTTAACGAAGGCTTCTGACTGTGTTGACCACAAAATATTACTGCAGAAGTTGGAACATTATGGAGTAAGGGGAGTAGCTTACAATTGGTTCGCCTCTTACTTTAAGAACAGAAAGCAGAAGGTAATTCTCCGCAATATTGAGAGTGGTAATGATGTTAAGTCCCAATGGGGCACTGTTAAATGGGGCGTTCCCCAAGGATCGGTGCTGGGGCCACTGCTGTTTCTTATTTATATAAATGATATGCCTTCTAGTATTACAGGTGATTCAAAAATATTTCTGTTTGCTGATGACACCAGCTTGGTAGTGAAGGATCTTGTGTGTAATATTGAAACATTATCAAATAACGTAGTTCATGAAATAAGTTCGTGGCTTGTGGAAAATAATTTGATGCTAAATCACAGTAAGACTCAGTTTTTACAGTTTCTAACTCACAATTCAACAAGAACTGATATTTTAATCGGACAGAATGGGCATGTTATAAGCGATACGGAACAGTTCAAGTTCCTAGGCGTACAGATAGATAGTAAGCTGTTGTGGAAAGCCCATGTTCAGGATCTTGTTCAGAAACTAAATGCCGCTTTATTTACCATTAGAACAGTATCTGAAATAAGTGACATTTCAACACGAAATGTAGTCTACTTCGCATATTTTCATACGCTTATGTCATATGGTATTATTTTTTGGGGTAATTCTTCTGATTCAAAAAGGGTATTTTTGGCTCAAAAACGGGCTGTTCGAGCTATGTGTGGTGTAAGTTCGAGAACCTCTTGTCGACCGCTATTCAATAGTCTGGGAATTCTGACATTGCCCTCACGGTATATATTTTCTTTAATGTTGTTTGCTGTTAGCAATATTAGCTTATTCCCAAGAGTTAGCAGCTTTCACTCAGTTAATACTAGGCAGAAATCAAATCTGCATGTGGAATACACTTCCTTGACTCTTGTGCAGAAAGGAGTGCAGTATTCTGCTGCATCCATTTTCAATAAGCTACCACAAGAACTCAAAAATCTTAGCAGTAGCCCAAACTCTTTTAAGTCTAAACTGAAGAGTTTCCTCATGGCTCACTCCTATTCTGTCGAGGAGCTCCTGGAAGAGCTAAAATATTAAGCAAATTCCAGTGTTACATTCTTGATTTTCTTTATTTAAACTAATGACGTGTCGCCTGAATATGTTTCTTATATTTCATTTTATCTGTTTCTACAATCGTGTTATAATTTCATGTATTGACTCATTCCATGACCATGGAGACTTCTCCTTAATGTGGTCCCACGGAACAATAAATAAATAAATAAATAAATAAATCATCCCTCGTACGACCAACAGTTCTTTTTTGTGTTTGCTGTGATTTTAACGTGGCCAGCACAGGATCCCATGCGGTGATGAGTTGGCATCCAGTGTCCCTGTTAAGCAAATTAGTTAAGCTGTGAGTCCCAGTACGAAGACGTCAACGACAGCATTTCGGTGTTTGATGTTTGACACATCTATCCTCTATGGTATGACAAGTTTGTCCAATGTTTGACACCTGCAGCTACATGGAATCTTATAGACACCAGGCCTTCTTAAACCAAGATCATCTTTCACTGAGACTAGAAGAGTTCCGAGTTTCATTGGTAGATGAAAGACACATTTAACTTATGTTTCTTCAACAGTCTTCTTATTTTCAAAGAAACACCACTGATGTATGGCAAAATTACCTTTCTTGTTTGTTCATCACTTTCTTCCAGCTCCTCAGTTTCTCTAACACGCATCGGACATAAGGGAAGGCGAATCTCCTGTTCAGAATATCCACTCTTAAAAAAAAAAGACGGGGGGGGGGGGGGGGGGGTGAATTCTGTTCAGGTACAAGATGAAGATGTTCATTTAGATCAGTATCCCAAAATATCAGCAACTGAACTGTTTCAAACTTCTTAAAAGTTTTGAATTGGAACACAGATTGCATCCACTGAATATTCTGATGAGAATGTAAGCACTGTAGTAGAAAAATTGTGGTGCATATTGATGTCAATGTAAATCACTCCATAAATCGTATTTAGCATCTATAAACTACATGTTACACCATAGTGCACTTCCAACACTTTCTTTCTCAGCACTGTTGGTCTGGAAAGAAAGCACTTTACAAAACATTGCATGCATTTAAATAAAGAGCAAGTCATTAGTAAATCTGAATATTAGTGTTTCTGAAAAGTGTTTATCCTAGAAGTGTTTTAGTACCAAATATAAGAAGCACTGTACGAACTTTGTACTTGCTTGTTCTGTTGAACCTTAAAGATATGTCTTCAAAATGGGGAATGACCTCTCTGCTGTGGCTGTAGTTATGTGAAGTGTGGCCAAAATCTTCAGATGCTTGCTGATATTAAGATACTTGTCTTTGCCGCATAGCTGCAGTGCTCCCATGGTAGATGAAGGCCTGGAATCTTCTTTCACAGATTTTCTTCTCTATTAATGTCATTCAGCAAGGACATCTTCAACTCCACGTTCCATAACTTCAAAGTAGAATTCAATTAAGGCCTTTAACTCTTCCTATTCTTCACTATTTACCAGTACTTCACTGGATGACACCAAGAATAGTGAAGATAATTCAGACAGCACTTTCTTATGTTCTGCAGACCTTAACTCTGTTATAAAACAATCTCAAATTGGGATAAAGACAGCCACTTGGTGGTACTCTTCAGCATCACACATCAACTAGTTTTGTCTGCCCTTTTGGTTCTTAACCATCCAGGGAACTGAGAGTAATATGTCCAGATGTTGACAAATTTCATCCGACACACTCTCAAAAACAGTAGCAGAGATCTCAGAATTTCCAATTCTTCTCTAGTGTCTTCAGCTGCTTTCATGGCTTCTCACAAACAGTGTATTGGTTTCTGAAGAATTTTGCATAATGTATGATCAAATGCAAACACTCAGCTAGCAGGGTGACAAATTCACACTGCAGAATAGAAGACATTAAAGAGTTTGCATTTGTAGCTGTGTCTGAGGAATCATTTGGCCCAACACATTCATGGACCACGACCTTACATCCCGGAAGGTTTACCAGAAGATATGTCATCCGGTCGTGAAAGCCTTCATACTATGACCAACACAATATAAGTGTCAACTCTTCAATAACCACTCCAGAATGTCCTATAAATCAGTGGCAACATCAGATCTTTCAGTGCACCAAGTTGCACAAAGCTTTTTTTAGAGTTTTTGCACTACATGATCATTCACAATTGTTAATGCAATGTAAAAGAATACCTCTCCTTTTTGGGTGCCTAAAAAAGTTATGAGCTGTCCCAATAGTTCCTAAGAAGTTCCTCATTGCTGTAACTACAGCAGCTTGTGATACTGATTTCTTGTGTGCCTGCCAAAATATTATACTGCTTTCTTCCAGTTTTTTAATTTCTTTTTGTACAGTGAACCAAAAGGCTGAAAATTAAAAATAAGGTACAATTTTTGCAGTAAGCAGCATCAACACCTCTGTATGTTAGCTACTTTCATTTAGAGACATCTATGCTGAAATCTGAGATTTTGTCCCTTTCCGTGATAATGTTTCGGAACTGGAAATGTATGTGTTTTTCTGGAACCCGTATATTGGTTAATATTTCAAATCTGGCAGCATTGTTGAAGTTACTTCTACCAATAAATAAAGAACTAATTTTTTACAGAAATCAAGTTGTAAATGGGAAAATCTTAACACAATCATACCTGTCTTTTGTACTGACTACATCAGACTGAGAACAAGATGTGAAACTAGACCTAGCTTGCTGTACTGCTAACATACCTCTAGAACTTTCTTTACAGTCTTCACTTGTTGATCCCTGTTTTGCTAATTCACTTTGAAAGAGTGATATAATTGATGCTTATGAAGGCATTTTTTGAGCTGCTGGTGCCACACTTCCAAAACACAGGCAATAAACATGTGAAATGTAGTGTTGAAATGTTGTGTCACTTAAGGGCTAAAATAATGATAAATACTATGTGTTAAAATCAAAAAATGAAAGTACTCTAAGTAATGTGATTTTCTAGAATACTAGTATGCATTTTCTGATACTTAACCTGAAAAGAAAGAAATTATATAGAATGAAATGATTAGAAATTCCAAAGATGGGTTTTTGTAATATTCAGAAGACAGATACATTCAAAAAACGCACATCACTGCAGTTGTTATAAGATAGGTTGTAGATACCGATAGAAGTTGTTGTGCTAAGTTAAGCTTCGACCTCAGCGGAGAGTGAGGTGTGGGGGAAGGAAGACAGAGAACATTTTCGTCACATTGAGTAAGGACGTAATAGGGGGGATGTTATTATTTGTCTGCTATACAGGGTGTATAAGGTAGAAGCATTTCCGAAATCACCAAGTTTGTAGATTGTTTGCATGCCACTGTGGCTAAAGTATACCGTGCATGGCAAGAATGATGGCTGTGGAGATGTGTACACATCAATAGATGTGCCACCAAATGAACCCAGTGGCTACCAACAGTGTCTCCTTAACGACTGCTCAGCAAACATTGCTGCGTATGCGCCTCTGCAGTAGTCGCCTGTTTCATGCAACCATGCTATTCATCAGTGATGAAGACTGAAATTTGCATGCCAGTACAACAAACAGATGTTCACTGAGCAGCAACATGTGGTCTTTTCAGATGACTCGCATTTTATGCACCATCGGACAGATGGCCATAGGCACGTATGGTGTGATAACATCTGAAAACCAAGCGAGATGGCGCAGCTGTTAGCACACTGGACTCGCATTCAGGAGGACGACGGTTCAGACCCATATTTGGCCATCCTGATTTAGGTTTCCGTGAATCCCTAAATTGCTTCAAGCAAATGCCAGGATGATTCCTTTGAAAGAGCACAGCCGACTTTCTTCCCCATCTTTCCCTAAACTGATGGAACCAATAATCTCAATGTTTGGTCCCCTCCCCTGGATCAACCAACCAACCAACATTTGAAAGCAAACAACCTGCAACCAGAAGAGTGTGTTACGATCTGGGGAATGTTTTTGTGGCATTCCCCAGATAATCTCGTCATTCTGGAAGGCGAACTGGATCAACACAAGTATGCATCTATGTTTGGGGACCATGTGCACCCCTACATGCAGTTTGTTTTTCCTTGGCACAATAGCATCTACCAACAGGACAACATCAAGTGTTGAAAAGTTCACCGTGTACAAGCATGTTTCGAAGGGCACCAGGATGAGTTTACCAAATTCCTCATATTTATACCCAAGAATCTGTGGGACCACCTCGATCTGGCTGGTCACGTCATGGATCCTCAGCTGAGAAACTTAGCACAGCTGGCCATGACACTGCCGTAAGCATGGCCCCACATCCCTGTTGGCACTTTCCAGAACCTCACTGACACTCTTCCTGGATGTCTCACACTGCGAAAGGTGATTATTCAGGCTTTTGACAGGTGGTCACATCAGCGTGATTGGACATGCCAAGCATGTTGAAATTTACAAAAAAATTAAACATGAAATACTGACCCATTCTATTACTGAGCAAAACATTCTTGTGGTAAAGTTTTGACAATAGACAAAATCTGCCAGTGCCTCTATTAAATGCTACAACTCAGTTTTACAAACAATTACAAATAGTTTTTCACAGCCATGGTGATAGGAGAAGTGCTATTGTTTTAATTTTCTAGTTCTTTCTTTCTTCTGTTATCAGTTGATGAAAAGAATTGAGAATGCAGTATCTGTTAATAAGACTACATTACATAACAGAGTACTTTTACTATATGCAATTCACATCCTGAGATGATTATACTGCATATGTAAAGACTAAATGAACCAGACCAGGACTTGAACCTAGAGAGCAGCCTTTCATGTTCAGAGCTTACTGACTCATATAGGAAGGATGCAAAGGAAACAGTCTCAAGGAAGTTGAAGTTTTCTTTCATCCATGAAGCATGCTCGGATGGCTCAAGCAACAGAAATCTGTTCACAAAAGACGGTTATCCAAGTCTAAGTCCTGGTCTGGCATAGCTTTAGATCAGGGCTGGGTACTGTGGGCATGGCTATCTCTGTGTGGGTACGATGCATGAGCAGCACACATTCTGTTACTAGCAAACAGGACTAAAGACTGCCGATAATACAGGATCAACAACTGACACATGGGTTTGTAGTCACATTAGTACTCTTTGCACCGCCATTTTTATTAAACAGTACAACAATGCAATCAATACTTACCACACAATATAACATATGCATAGTATTTGCAGAAGTTTAGCCTTAAATACCAATCTTGTGTTACACAAAAGTGCCATCAAACAAAAAAGTAAAAGCTATTTTCCTATCTTAAATATATGGTTCACATTGTCATTATTCTGAGTAAAAACAACATTCACATAGCATTTTTGGTCAATATTCTCACAAAATATCTGTTATTTTTAAGTAATTAAAGCTTAGAAATCATTAAATTTTTCAAGATTTGGTCATGTAATCGAAAATGCTTTTTTACTGGCTGAAGCTCTAGTGACGTCACAGACTGTGAGTACGATGAAGCTATACATGTGTTATAGGAGTGCTAGCCGAAGTTACTAGATCTCTCCATTACTTTTTCTACAAACAGTTTATCTGTTGGGTGTCAGAAAACACATTTACAAGCTTTATGTAATATAAGAAAGAAATTTTGTGAACGCTGATAGTGAAAACCTCCCGAAAGTTGATGCTTTATGCTCCACCCATTTAGAGTGGAGATACGAGCGAGAACAGACATTCTTTCCCCTTGCTCCCTGCAACATCCTTAAACTCAATAAAAACTTAGGAATTTTAGAACATTTTGTAAGTGGGTTTGTATCTTATATCTAGATTGTTAACTGTCACATCCATGTGAAGTAAACTTTCAGAAAGTAAGGCGAGCTTAACCTTTAAAACATGCCATTGTTCGTTGTCACTGCAGTCATGGACTAAGGACCAAAGAGCAGTAAAATTCTTGGCAAATGTGGTGACAATTTCCTAGTACATGAGACAATCAGCAGAGTGCACACAATGTTAATCGACACAATGGACAACGTTTCGAACTATGGATCAGAAGATTGTAGATTCAAATCCTGGTAGGATTTTATGTTTTTAAAAGTGTTACACGAAATATGAAAATAGCATTATCAAGAACTGATCATGGCAGTAGCTTCAATAGTGGGATGTATAAAATATCACTTTCCATTGATTTTAGTTTGAGAAATGAACAGCTGACGATAAATTATTTTTTTTTTTTTTATTTTTTTTTTTTATTTTATTTTATTTTTTTTTTTAAGCATTGCTAGTGGTGAAGGCATCACCACATGCACACGGTACAAGGTTGGGCAGGGAATTTGAATCACTGTCAGATACTAACCCTCCTTCCCCCTTTAATTGGCATGTAGGGCCTGAAATGTCCCAGCTGGTGTCAATTTCGCTGAGAAAGGGTAGACAGGGGGGAGGCGCCAGGATCCCTGCCAAAGCCTCCTGTGGTAGTTCCTCAACATAATCGGCTGGGCCGCAAGGCGGCACTGTCTGTGGAAGAACAAGTCAATCAATGAGTTCTGGGGCGAGTCCTGGGACTGGCTGCAGGAGTCTGGGTGTCAGCCATGGTGCAGATGGGACCGATGGTTTGGCCTTTATGGGTGTTTCAGTCCAAATATGCTCGACTTCCATCAATGGACTGGTGAGGGGGGCCACAAGTGGTGGTGGTGAGACCTGAAGTGGCTTAGGGGGAAAAAGTGGTGCCACCTCCATCACCTCCCAGTGCTGGTCACAGTCAACCCCATGTTGGCACCTAACATAAGGGTGGAGTTTATAGTTGTAGCAGACAGACTGGTGGGTAGGCTTGAGCCCTGGCTAGTTGTAGAGGTCATGCCCAGTTGGTGGTTGAGTGGAAAGGTGGGAGGGGGGGGAGGGGGGAGCAGAGGACAGTACACAACATCAAGCATGGAGTTGATTCCAATGCTGGACCAGCGGCTCTTGGCTAGCTGCAACCTCAGACAGTTGCTGCCCCCTACTACTGACAAAGATGCCTGGGGTCCACACAGGGTCTGTTCTAAAGTACATGCCCAGACATGGGAGCCCACACAGTAATACAGCTCTGCACAGTTGAAGAGCCCACTGAGTCGAATGCTGCAGGTCGAAGAGGATTTTGGGTCTATGACCTTATAAAATTTCTGCCAGGCTATGCCCATTTATGGGGGTGGATCAGTACGTGGCAGAGGAGCTGGCAAGTGCTTTCCAGGAATTGGCTGTCATCATTATCTTGCACATCTGCATTTTGAAGATCCTGACCAACCACTCCACTTCCAAATTGGATGTGGGATGGAAAGGGGCAGTGATCAGGTGCTCAATGCCATTCTGTTTACAAAAATCCTAAAATGCAGATGCCATGAATTAATGGCCATTGTCAGGAACTAGGGTGGAAGGTGCCCCACTATTACAAATATCACACACAGGTCATAGATAGTACCTACTGTTGAAGAGTTATCCATCCATGCCACATATGGGAAATCATAGAGGGGATTGACAACTAGCAACCAAATTGCTCCCCAAAATTGTCCAACAAAATAACAATGCACTTTTTGCCAGGGGTGGTCAGGGCACGACTGATGCGGTGTAGCACAGGCTTGGCAGTTTTGGATGGTGTGTTCATGGTGGCAAAAAAACAGGACAATACATATGATGAAGCAATGTTGCCTTCATTCTGCACATCTGCCAGTGTGCAGTGTGGAGAAGCATCAATACGTGGGGGCAAAGTCTGGGAGGAACTACCCCATGGCATTCAGAATTGTCTGTAGCTAACAAAGTGACACTCCCTGTAACATTAAGCCTAAGCTACAAGGAAAAATTGATGTGCCATTCCGTGTTGGTGCCCTCATGCACTTGCTTCAGCCAACCCCCCACCACCACCCTGCACAGCAGACAGCATCTTGTAGAGTAGTAGATCATGGCTCATTTGCATCTAAGGCAAAACACAGCACTTCAGATCTGTCACACTCAGTGTCTTGGCTGTGCAGCAAGCGAAAAAAATGTGTCAAGCGTTTGAGTGCTGCGTGGTGGGCTAATAATAGATCTTGCATATATAGTTACTTAGGAACAACACCCACTGTGCCATACTATCCAGAAATTTCCAACAGGAACTGAAAAGTGAAATGAGGTGCTTGTAACTGGTGATCAGGTAGAACCTAGTACCACAGAGATACATATGAACTTCCTCGTGACAGTCAAAGTCTGTTAGAATAGCATCTGAACTTTGGCCAGAGGGGAAAAAACAACCCTGGCTTACCTGTAGCATTGGACACCTAATCCCAGCAGTGCTGCCATTGTTGGAAGTATGCTGAAAAAGCCTCTTTTGAAATGGAGTTTAGCTTGGCTACTGTTGCTGCCATAATGCCCTCTCTTGTCAAAAAAAAAAAAAAAAAAAAAAAAAAAAAAAAAAAAAAAAAAAAAAAAAAAGGGCTGAATCCAGTGTGAGGAATGTGCTGGAGCATTGTCATGATGTTGACCACAAGTCCAGTCCCTTGTGCCACACAGCATCATGTAGGCAACGGAGGACATCCCTGTAGTACTCTCTGGTGATTAATTGACCTTGTGGTGTGTACTCATGGTGTACCACACTGCAGAGTCGAAGATAGCAACCTAAGGCACTTATTAAATTGCAACATGCCTCTGACCACACCAATTTAGCACCTTTTTTATGCAACTGAGTAAGCAGATGGGAAATATGGGCCGCATCAGGAATAAAATGCGCACAATAATTTACTTTGCTGAGGAATGACTAGTTCTTTCACGTTCTTAGGAGCTGGTAACTTAGTGATTGCATTCACATGATCCTGTGTGGACATAAGCCCTTTTTTGCTTAATGTATGTCCCAGATACTTGATGCTTGCCTCAAAGAAACTACATCTGTCCATGTGACAATGCAGACAACAAATGTGAAACTGTTCAAACAAAACAACATCTGTAGGTTTAGCAGGTGCTACTCCCCCATGGCCCCGATAATAAGCAAGTCCTCTAAATAATTAATACAATTGGGGATACCTTGGATGAGTTACTCAAGGTACCTCTGAAATACTGTGAAAGCATTTGTACTCCAAATGGCAACCTGTTATAATGGTGCATGTCGAAGGCATATTAATCACTAGGAATTGCTTCATCTGATCAACAGGCAATTGAAATTAGGCATTAGTGAGATCTATGTTTGAAAAATAATGGCCCCCAGTCAATTTTGACCAACAATTGTACACGGATCAAAATTTTCCTGAGAATTAATGTTAGACTTAAAACACCACAAATTTTAAGAGTTCCATCTGGTTTCATAACCATGACCAAGGGGCACAGCCCAGTGGCTTGACAATACTGGGAATATAACTCCCATATTTTGCAACCATTCTCCAATTAGAATCAAATTACTTGATCTTTGACACTCTGTGTGTCGTAGCTGGTTTCTTCCAATCAGAGTACTCAAAATCATGCTTGAGCCATTCACCATTGTCAAACTTCCAACTCCTTATCTGGCTTGCATCATATATACTGTAGAGTTATTATAATCACAGCATTGAGTGAAGCTGAATTTTTGAAGGCTGCAGTTAATTTTTGTGACTGGGTCACACAGTCATAAATACAACAATGTTCCACAGTGTAATGGCAGAGCACAATCATTAGTATATAAATCCGACCTGTTGAAGGTCGTAGCTTTGAATCTCGTCAACTGCAATGAAACTTTTTATTTTTCTAAATCTAACCAAAAGACTCTGATTATTATTTTTATTCAATTAATTGGTTTAAATGTATTTTTTTGTTTCTAATACTTCTCCATTTTTGTCATCATATTGATTTTTTTATTTGCTCTTATTTTCTTTCTATCATTCTTTTTACATTTGGAATCTGCTTGTGTCGCCTGTAATCTGCAATAGAGTGCCAACCTGGACTGCTTAGCTGTTGGTAACATGGCAATCCATGTAGGCACTGTGAGGATAGTTTCAGGTAACATACGACAGCGAGAAATTACAGTTTGCTTTTACCGCTGAAACCGAAATTTCTCAGTCTTGAGTTTGGTCGTAGAAGTTAGCCTTACACGCAGTGAACAGTGACACTGATTTAGTTCTGCTGCAGACTGCTGAGTGCTGTTTTCTTGGCTACATTGCATATCACGAGGTTGTGGTTAAATTAGGACACGAGTTTAAATTCAGGACTACACAAACGCATTGTCTGCTATGGTTCACTTATTGGTCAGTTAAAATCAACTGCTGACACAGCACCTCCCATTTCCATCATATTTCACGGAGGCTGCTTGCTACGTCACATCACGTTACACATTAATAGCATTTTACTGCAATGGATGTGGCAACACAGTAGCAGCAAGTGACAGATATCAACTATCAAGTAATTTTAATTGGAATACAGTTCTACTTTAACCTACTTGCACATGGCAGAAGGCACTAGATGTCTGCAAAACTTTGGCACTGCTGATTTTTTTAAGGATATGTGGGCCTGGAACTCTGTTGCACAATGTAATGCAGGTTCAAACAATTGCTTAAACTGCACACAAAATGTGTTAAGTTCTGTGAATGGTCACAGTTGAAATCAGATTCAGGAATGCTTTGAGGATATTTGGGCCTGGAACCCTGTTGCACGATCTAATGCAGGTACAAACAGTTGCTTAAACTGTGCACATATTGTGTTAAGTTCTGTAAATGGTCTTGCAATTGAAATCAGATTCACCTAGTACAGAATTTGAGAACAAAAAAGTACAAAAGTGTCTCAGTCAAAAATGTTAGTTGTTGCCCAAGAGTTGTTTGCTAGTAGTGCCAGTTGCCGAACTGCATTTGTATACTTTGTTTGGACTAAGATCTGATCCTACAGTGGGATCAACTGGCCATTGTACATAACTACTCTGTGTCAAGGGGACCTCAGCTGCAGGAAGCCAATGCACCGCTACTTGTCCTCATTAAGCAGAGGCACAGTAGCACCTGTGTCATGCTGGGAATGTGCTGTTGCTCTGTCAATGGCCTGTTGTAGCATAAGCCTCTACAGCCCACCTGCTGCTGCTATGAGTACTGGCAAGGTAGCATGGAGGTCACTGATGACCAACATTGTTTACAAACACCAACCAAGGCAGACACTTATTAGGTGCTCGGTTCACAGCATGCAAAACAGGTGACATCATGGAAAGAGCAACAAGACTGTTGATGCCATGGGCTACAGCTTCGAGAAGATTTGATAGAACAAACTTTTCTGGGAGCTTTTCACAATGTTGTGAAGGAAACTGTTGCCTAAGCCTCCCCTCACTTTGGGGAACACCGACAATGAACGAAACTCTTCTTCTTCTTCTTCTTCTTCTTCTATTGATGATGAGGGTGATATATCTTGAACTACTGCACTAACTACTGAATCCTGTGTCACCAGAATGCCAGATGAACAGATGCTTGATAGACTGAATGATGATGTTATTGGAAGTCATCAGCAGATTGGGGAGCATAATGAGTACTAATGCTACTAACAACATTGACACCAGAAGAACTGTGAAATATAGCTTGCATTGATGCAGTTACTTCATTAGCTGTGGCAAGTTCTAGTAGCTGGAAATGCAACAGGTCTACTAAAGAAACTGCTTACACATTTGCCCGCCCTCTTCTAGAGCACTGCTGTGCTCTATGGGATGTTTAACTGACAGGGTTGAAAGAGGACATAAAAAAAGGTCAAAGGAGATCAGCTCATTTTCTATTATCTCAAAATAGAGGAGTGTGTGCCATAGATATGATGTGCGAATTGATGATGTCAATCATTAAAATAAAAGCATGTTTTGTTGTGTCATGAAATTTCAATCATCAACTTTTTCCACAGAGTGTGAAAATATTTTGTTCACACTTACCTACATACGGAGAAATGATCATCATACTAAAATGGAAATCAGAGCTCACCAAGAAAAATTAAAGTTCATTTTTCCCGCAGTGGAATGATAGAGAAATAGCTGGAAGGTGGTTCAATGAACCCTCTGCAGTGCACTTAATTGTGATTTGATGAGTAATCATGCAGATGTAGAATGCATCCAATAACTTTAAAGACTATCAGGAGAAAGACATATAATAACATCATCACAGATTAATGAGTTGGCATTCGATGTGCTACACTGTTTACAGGAAAAATCATATTAGTGTGCTAAAACTTGTAAATTCAGCAGACCATTCTGCATTGCTTACATTTCTTAGGACATTGGTTACATTTCTGCCTGTCTGCAGCTATGGGGTTTGGTGATCATAATAGTCAGTCAGCAAACCACAAACATCTGAAAAGCTCAACCTACAGGGGTTCAAGAGTGGGAATAGTTTTTACACCACTTCATACAGTTTATTACTAGAAGGCGGTAAGAGTATGCACTAACATTCTGGGTCAGTTACTTGCCTTGCCTTGCAGTGAAGAACAAATTGACTTTAATAGGACTCCCAACTCTTGTTTGCCTCATCAATGCAAGCAAATGGTGGTTGTGGTGGTGGTGGTGGTGTTGGAAGAGGAGGAGGGGGGGAGGAGGAGGAGGAGGAGGAGGAGGAGGGAGGCGCGGAAACTGCAGCTGCAGAACGTTGTTGGTTTTGCAGCAGTTGTAACAGAAATTTCTGCAGTTGTTGTGGAATTCCCTTTGCTGTTTGTGCTTCTCATGTTGCTGCTCCTGAAGTTCCCATTGCTTTTCAAGCTGTTGATATTGCTGCAGTAGTTGTTGCTGTAACTGCTGTAATCCTGTAATGCTGTCACCACAGCCTTAGAAACTAGGGGTCCAGGCTTCACAGGAATAACTACACAGTGAGATCGTACTTGCTGCCACTTCTCTATCCTACTCCATGTAGGTGGTACAAGTTTATGATCACTTGTTCTGTTGATAATCCAAATTATAAATGTAACACAGGCCAGGTCAAAACTCTACTGTTCAATGACACATAACTAAAGGCTCAAGAGACTAGCTAGCAAGAGCCAGGCTGTCGTATCTACTGGCATCCTCTCAACACTGGCCAGCTCCCCATGACATGCTGGTGGCAGTGCTTCGCACGGGAGCAAGATGTGGCTGGAATACGTAGCCCAATTACCTATGATGTGTTCTCCCTATTGATAGTCAGGCTCAGTGGGGAATCCAAATAACTTTTGGGGCAGCATTGTAACAATCTCCTTGTGCTTTGCACTTTTAAAAGTGATCTTACCAATTAGATTTTACATCACTGAGGAATTTTACCACTGATTCAAAGTTTTTTATATATGTTTTTACTGGTAAGAGGGTGTCTAACCCTGCAACTCTTTCTTAAAAAATGGCATAATATTTAGCAACTGTATCTTTGTGTAGGTCATACTAGATTTTATGAATACACATTTTTAATGCAAGTGTATAAGATGCATACTCTGCCAAATTTGCCTTGTTCAAGTGAACATTAAGAAAAAGAGACATCATTTACCGAAAGAAGTAGCTACACAATATGTCTCAACATAGCGGCACATTTACATCTTCAAAATGTGGAACACTTGCACTTTTACAACACTTTATCTATTACTTTTCAAAATAAACCTTCTGCGTTGTTGAACCAAACAATGAAAGAGACTGTTGAGAGAAAGTGAGCTCTGTCAGTAAGTAGTGAAATTCTAATAGTAAATGTATAATGTTTACTTGGAATTTGCTTTCTCTGAATTCAGATGAATCTCATAGCATCCACGTTGTCATTAAGGCATGGGGGAAAGCAATAATTCAGAGACAACTCGCATAAATCAAAACAGTGTCTGGCCTCAGTAATGAAATGATTGGAGGGGACAAGGCTTCATTTGGTATTCGTTCACAAAATATGTGCTTTCTTACCAAGGAGCAGTGTCCTTGTAACACCGAGACACAATTTTTGTGCAAAAATGTACGACAGAGGAAAACAATGCAGGGTTATGCTTCATTTGTAATGTCAGCTTGGTGATAGTGGGAAAACAGAGATGTTTGAAGGATTATTATTCCATCAGCATTGAAGTTCTGCACTTTAATGCCATTCAAAGTGGAGAGAATCTTTCCCAATGCAACAAATATTTTCACAAACAAAAAACAGGCTTTTCATTTCACTGCCCCTTGTATTACCATCTGTGTTAGAAACTGCTAATGAAATATTAATCTGTAAGCAGTTACTACCTAATACTGGATTCTTCCGCTCAAATGTTTCAAATTTGTGTGTGTGTGTGTGTGTGTGTGTGTGTGTGTGTGTGTGTGTGTGTGTGTGTGAGAGAGAGAGAGAGAGAGAGAGAGAGAGAGAGAGAAAGAAAGTACACAGGGGATTTCTCACATCCAGGAATCACATCTGTGTGTTGGTTGTTTATGAGAAGATTGTGTTGTACCTTCTACAAAAAGTAGTATCTACCAGCATATGCTGGAATTCATCAGTAGCAGAGTAGTGACCTACTCAAGTTGCAGTTTATCATTCAGCCTGTGTTAGTTGGGATACCATGACTGCCATGCTAGCAGCCTCACATGACAAGCACCCATGAGGACAGACATACTGTTAACTCAGCTGTGCAGATTGAATAGCTCCATCATGTACCTTGGCCAGATATGAGTTTGTTTGCAGCAAGATACATATCCACATGGATAGTGTGAGAATGCCTGGAGTGCCAGGGACTGTCAGTATGGCAATCACTGTTGTGGCTTCCCTTGATGTGGTAGCAAAGAGATGCATGCTGACGGTGTGTCCACTAGTGACACTGGACACAGTATGGAGGCTCCAATGAAAGTGAACACTGCTTAATTGCATTCCTCATCATAAAGGTAGAGCATCATGTGCAACTGTGCCATTGGGTACAAAATGTCATCATCTCTGGTTTCCATAGCTGATAATTTGGATGACTGGTATTACATGTCTGACATGTTAAAACTGGTGCCTGTGGGCTATATTTGTGGTCTCCATGACATTATCTTTCAACAAGATGATGCAGACCACAAGTTGGTGTACCGTCTTAAGCTACCTCAATATAGAGGTCACTTTATTGTTCTCTCCAGACCTCTCACCCATGGGAAACATTTGGCCATATGTCGCTGAGAGACTCAAATGTCACCACTTGTGAGCAATTATGATTAATGAACTCTAGCATAGAGCTGAATCAGCAAGGAAAGATGTACACATATCTGTCATCCAAGTTCAGTTTGATTCAATGGCCAGCCAAGTAAGAACCACTGTTGCTGCCAGAGGTGCTAATTCTAGTACTTAATTTCACACTCTGTACACCCCCAAATGACCTGCAAATTTAATTACACATCCTTTTTTATTATAATGTACACACGCACACACAGAACACACACAACTTTTCACTGATTTGCTATTCTTCATAGTGCTCCAATTTTAGTCACCAGAAATGTATTTGTAATGTTCATTTACCACATTGCAGTGCACATTTCCAGTATTTTAGTGTACGGTTTATAATTTTTTGTGCATAAATGAATGCATATTTTGGTTATTTTTAGCACACATCTATCTACTGCCCTCGCTTATCATCATTATACACACATCAAAAAAAGTTTTGCATCACCTCGGTTCTGAGAGTTCCGGAACCTGTATAGAAAATTGGAATAGAGATCAACATAAACATCATTCCTGCCCTTTTTATTGCTAACAAAAACCACACATTGCATGTTGTTCCACCATACAGCAAGACCTTCAGAGGTGGTGGTCCAGATTGCTGTACACACCGGTACTTCTACTACCCAGTAGCACGTCCTTTTGGATTGATGCATGCCTGTATTCGTCGTGGCATACTATCCACAAGTTCATCAAGATACTGTTGATCCAGATTGTCCCACTCCTCAATGACAATTCAGCGTAGATGCCTCAGAGTGGTTGGTGGGTCATGTTGTCCATGAACAGCCCTTTTTAATCTATTCCAGGCATGTTCAATAGGGTTCATGTCTGGAGAACATGCTGGCCACTATAGTCAAGTGATGTCGTTATCCTGAAGGAAGTCATTCACAAGATGTGCATGATGGGGGCAAGAATTGTCGTCCACGAAGATGAATGACTTGCCAATATGCTGCCAATATGGTTGCACTATCGGTCGGAGGATGGCATTCACGTATCATACAGCTGTTATGGTGCCTTCCATGACCACCAGCGGCGTACATCGGCCCCACATAATGCTACCCCAAAACAGCAGGGAACCTCCACTTTCCTGAACTTGCTGGACAGTGTGTCTAAGGCGTTCAGCCTGTCCAGGTTCTCCCAACACGTCTCCGACAGTTGTCTGGCTGAAGGCATATGTGACACTCATTGGTGAAGAGAACATGATGCCAATCCTGAGCAGTCCATTTGGCATGTTGTTGGGCCTATCTGTACCACGCTGCATGGAGTTGTGGTTGCAAAGATGGACCTTGCTATGGACGTCGATAGTGAAGTTGCACATCATGCAGCCTATTGAGCACAGTTTGAGTCGTAGCACGATGTCCTGTGGCTGCACGAAAAGCATTATTCAAAATGGTGGCGTTGCTGTCACGGTTCCTCCAACCCATAATCCGTAGGTAGCAGTCATCCACTGCAGTAGTAGCCCTTGGGTGGCCTGAGCGAGGCATCTCATCGACAGTTCCTGTGTCTCTGTATCTCCTCCATGTCCGATCAACATTGCTTTGGTTCACTCCGAGATGCCTGGACACTTCCCTTGTTGAAAGCCCTTCCTGGCACAAAGTAACAATGCGGGCACGATTGAACTGCAGTACTGACCATCTAGGCATGGTTGAACTACAAACAACATGGGCCGTGTACCTCCTTCCTGGTGGAATGACTGGAACTGATCAGCTGTCATACCCTCTATGTCTAATAGGCACTGCTCATGCATGGTTGTTTAACTCTTTGGGCTGGTTTAGTGACATATCTGTACAGTCAAAGGGACTGTGTCTGTGATACAATATTCAGTCAATGTCTATCTTCAGGAGTTCTGGGAACTGGGGTGTTGCAAAACTTTTTTTGATGTGTGTAGAAATGTTTTGTCAATTAAAATTAGCACAGCTATTCAAACTTGGGAACTACTTGCACCATTTTGTTCAGGATATGTGTGACTAGCAATTAAATGTAGAAAATAAGAATTAAAAACATGCCAGGTTAGGCAGTATGTCATCAGTGCAAAAACAGGACAATTATGGATCAGAGCAGTACTTTAAGATGTGACGTCTAGAGCTTAAATCCATAAAATCATAGCAACCATGGGAATTATTTTGATACTATGAGTGAAATATGTAACAGCTGCACAGAAGAAAATAAACTACTAATAACTTAAATGCCAATTAATTTTATAAGCAGTTGTAATAGTGATCAAAAGCATTTACTGTGACATTACTGAAGAGTTGTGAATCCAAGAATTAATTATTAACACTTTTACAAGAACCATAATTTTCAACTAAAATTCTAACAAAAACTGTATAACATTTCTGCAGTAAATGATGTGTGATTACTGTGAATGGGTAGTCAGGTTATTTCCATTTCCATTAAGTTATTGGCAGAAATGCAAGGTAGCAACCATAATGAAGATTCGTAAGATCACCGCCCCGTGTCATGTGAGTTCTTTGTCAACTGTATGGTGGTTTGTTCCTTACCCCCTCTTTCCTTTTTACAGTTCATTATTTTCAATACAAACCTCCCAACTTTATTTCATTCTCCCCTCATTTCATTTCAATAAATGTGGAAAATGGATGAAGTTGATAAGAATAAGAAAAAAATGACCACAAAAGAAGTGTACCAGAATTTTGGAAATAACCCACATCTATCTAATTGTTACATCATGGTATACTACTACACTGTAAGGAGACACTCGCATAAGGTTACAACAATTTCTTCACTTTTAAGCTAAAAATGGTATCACGGTTGCCAATTTATCGTTTAGTTATTGACAGAAACTTTCATGATAAACCTCATTCTCAGCCAACAAGCTGAAAAAGTATTTTTTTTTAAAATCTTACTTACCTCGCCATTAGTGTAAAACTCCTTGTGCTGCTAATGATACTGAACTCATTATGGAATTCCTCGGCCTGTGGTGTAGTAACCTTCATGCCTCCAAGAGGGAGCTCTGAATTTACTTTTAGCCCTGATGCCAGTCCTGACCCATAGTATGATGTGTACAACAGGCAATCATTCAGCTGAAACAGTATAATGTAACTTCTATACATTGACATTTCTGATAACTGCCATGCAAAAATATATTTCAGATTGATTAAAATATGCTTACAAGCGATATTCATAAAAGTTTCACTGTAACAATTGTTCACTGTTCTGAAAACTACCATAAAATTACTCAGAACACTTGAAGGAAGAAAGTGCAACATATCTGACGTGATTATTATTATTATTATTATTATTGTTGTTGTTGTTGTTGATGATATTATCCAAAAAATGAATAATACTTCCTTAAACTTACTAATTATCTGCATCAACACAATAATTATACACTATTATTCACTGATATAACATAAACATATAGCCTCATTGCTAGGTGTACTATTAGTAAAAGATTCTTATTTCTTATCTTGTTGTTTACAGAGTGGTTTCTGTCCTGACCTGAAGTTGACAACTAATATCTAAGTAAAAAAGTACGAGGCTCCATTAGAGCTGGCACAATGAGGAAATCCCACAAAGCTTTCTTGGGCAAAGTCTTGGTGAAGGTGGTCTTCACTGCCTTTGCCAAACTCTTATAAAGTCTCAAGATACGTTTCTCCACTCCATTTCCAGCCCAGTTCAGTAACAGTACCCCAATATTCAAATAAAAGGGCAGTCTATGTGGCACATATTTATTTTAAAATTGATGCAGTCATAAAATATAAAACTGGAATCCAGAAAAGATAGAAGGAATTTTTATAAAACTGTATCTAAAACAGGTACCTGCTAGAATGGACTTTCCGTATCTGTGGGTATGAAGAACCTACCCATAGTTATTAGACAGTCACACTCACCAAATAATACAGAAAACCGGTGTGCGGACAGTCTTGCAGTGAACATGCATACTGCATAATGCTAAAAATAACTGCACTATGCAGCATGTTGGCTGTGACAGGGAGCCACTGAATTCGATTCCCAGTACTGAGAGCGATTTTTCTTTGTAGGAGGACTGGACTGGGGTATACTGAGCATCATAAAGTCAATTGAGGAGTTTCTTGAATGAGAAGTAGCAACTCTAAGTTCAAGAAAGCTGACACTGACCAGGAGAATGGTGTGCTGATCCCAAGCCCCTCCATATGGCATCCGATGACACCACTGGAAGATTGTGGAGCTTTGCTTTGCATGCTTTTAATGGATCTTGTTTAAGAGTTTGAAGCCAGTCTTTCAGATAATAACTGAACTGTGATGGTACATCAGGTTCTTTGCTTATTTGCAAATTACTCTTTTCTTGTTGTGTTTCATAATGTTCACTCCGTAAATCAAATTTGGTTCACCCCATGTCCTTCAATATATCTACGTTTTCGCCCATTCTCACTGACAATCGTTTCAACAACTGCAAGTAAATCTTTGATGGTATTCACTGCCTTTGTACATGCTGAAGCATTATGAAAGTGTATGTTCCTGAACCTATGATTGAACAATGTTGATATGGGTAATATGTTAACTTGTTCAGTGTTAATGAGCACTTTTTGATTTGTGTTATGGTATTACTCTTCAGGTTCTCTCCAATAGTCTGTATTGGTCTGGTTGCACAACAGATACAAAGGGTGCTACGAAAATTTTGCAATACAGCTTTATTTATTTAATTTTTTCACAGTAATTTCTGCCATATTGAATACACCTCTCCATCCTCCAAAACCAATCCCTAAACTAGTTCTCCCAAGTTTCTGTAGGGAGAAAGGCACACTCATTGTCCCAAGCCCTCAGGAAGTCATCATCACTTGAAAACTGCCCTCCTTTCAGCTTCATTCTCACATATGGGAACAGTGTGAAGTTACGAGGAGTAAGGTCTGGACTGTAAGAAGGGTACTCAAGGAGTTTCAGACCTGTACCCCACAAACATTTGGTGCAAACTTTGGCATGGTGAGATGTAGCACTGTCATGATGGAGGAACCAAGTGTTCATTCTTGTCTTTGGTCGCAGGTTCTTCAAAGATTGGATGACTTTCGGCAGGCAGTGTTCAGTGTACCACTTAGCTGTGACTTTCTTCTGTGCATCCAAAACAACATGCTCCACAATTCCATTCAATTTGGAAAAAAACAGCTATCGTTTTCTTCTTTACTGATTGGGATTTTCCAACAGCCACGGGTGTGTCATTATCTTCAAAGACCAAAACTTTGTTTTGAGTCTTAGTCGGCACATCATAATGCCAATTCTCGTCACCTGTCATGATGCTATTCACATATTTAGACTGTCCCTTAGAAAACTTCCTTAACATCTCCTGGCACCAAGTCATATGGTGTGTCATCTGCTCTTTTGTCAACCTATGCGGCACCCAGAGGCAACAGAATTTCTTTACTTGCAAATGATGATGTAGAATTGAACGAATTGTTGATGCGTTTAGCCATAAGGTCTCCTCTATCTGCTTATATGTCACTCGCCAGTTGGTTGGGTTGGGATGTTTGGGGGAGGAGACCAGACAGCAAGGTCATTGGTCTCATCGGATTAGGGAAGGACGGGGAAGGAAGTCGGCCATGCCCTTTCAAAGGAACCATCCCGGTATTTTGTCTGGAGTGATTTAGAGAAACCACAGAAAACCTAAATCAGGATAACTGGATGCGGGACTGAACCGTTGTCACTTGCCAGTCTTCGTCTAACATCTTCCTCACAGTATCAATCTTTTAACTGATGATCGTGGCCTTCCCGTCCTCTCAGCATCCTCCAGAGTAAAATTTCCTCTTTGGTATTCTCTGTGCCACCTGAATACAGTTGTACGATGTGGACACACATCACTGAATGCAAGTCATTTCTCCAAAGCACTGGTCTATGTTTAAACCACGCGCGAAGTTGTACCGCAAACCGGCCCATATTTCACTTCGTGACCATGATGCCATAGCAAGCACTTCAAACTAACCCTGCTAGTGAACAGCTGCACCCACAGACTTGGCACAGTGCCTACAAAGCAAGTATGAAGTATTCTCAGAACATAGCGATTTATTGTTGCGTCGTATTGCAGAACTTTCATAGTTCCCTTTGTATTTTAATATTCAACATACTAGTTATTAGCATTACATTATTGCTTACAATGTACTTTCCTATGCAGAAGTAGCCACTTCTATAGATCACAGAACGTCAAAACCATCTTGCAGATTTACAGTATCTGCAGCTGTTAGCATGGGTGGGGTATTAGCAAGGCACTTATCTATACCACATTGTTTCAGTCTAAATATCTTCAAGAGTGTTAAACTGGTCACATTCTGAATATTATTTTTGAAGTAGTTCTGAATAACTTCAAATTGGTTTTTCCAGCACTCACCTGAATGTATGTCTCCATCATACTTTGCATAAAAGTGCAATGACTTTCAGTAGACTTAAAAAGCTTTCATTCCCTACAATTTGAAAAGCTTGTGCATCTTTACAAATCATGAACATAATTGCTTTACACAAGCATACACCTTTCATTCCAGTTTCTGAAGCATATCACCATGAACTATGGGCACAACTTATGGCATAGTGGTTAGTGTCACTGGTTGGCACGTTATAGGTATCAGTTCAACCCTGACTGCCTGCAATTATTTTATTTTGCATTTATCATTTCTGGAATGTTCTTGAGATAGATAATGTTCTGACTGTATGTTGGTGTCAATAATAAACATGCTTTCAGTTCTAAGTGTTGTACTTCACTGACAATCCTGCCTTTGGATTTCAACTTGATTGTAGTTTCAACATGACAGTGTGTGGTAGAGACACTGGGTACTTCAAAAGATTGATGTAATTGCGACAATGTAAAATCTGTCATCTGAAAGGACAGGAACTAGAATAAAAGCAGTACATCATTCCTAAGATGGCAGATGGATTCCAAAATAGCAGTAAGGCATGCATCAGTACATTCCAGAGACTCTGGTCACGACCCGACAAAATGGATGAACAGGTGGGATGCCAACAAGTTTGGTAAATGTGTACTTTTACTTGGACAGAACAGCCCAACAGTGGTTTGAGAACGATGGAGAGAAGCTGGTATGAATTCCAGGCTGGAGTGAAGAAAAAGTTTGGCGCAAACAGCAGCAAGCCCACTTCGCAGGAGAACAATTGAAGAACAGAGCCCAACACCAAGGGGAACAACAGTCATATATACAGAATATTTTGAACCCTATGCAAATTGTAAAACCGAGCATGAGAATGTCGTCCCTATGGCATTTATGGAAGATCACCATGAGCTCATCTCTCTCATATGCAAGATGGAAAGGGAAGAGGCACAGCAGTATATGGCAGCCAGGAATGTCAGAGCAAGTACACAAGTGATAGCATGCACCAGTGTCCACCCAATACATCATGAGGGAATAGAGAATATCAATAAAGGCATATCTATAACACAAATCTCCACCACCAGTCAAACTTGCTGTGAAGAGGTGTATGGAGAACAACACACCAGAATACTGACACTGTGGTTGCTCTAGGCATATTGTATGCTACTGCAGAATGAGATGACCAGTGTTTGATGACTATTACACCACAAGCCACAAGACATCAACCATAAAAAAAAACTACTATTCATGCTGGTCTACTGTAGACCATTACAGTCGACCTGTGGGATGAAGCCCATCATTGCAGCCTGGACATGCTCCCCAATATACCACAGCTGTTCCCCATCATCATACAAAGGTACCAGCAGCTTGCCTAGCCACTGAATACAGGAAAACTATGCAAGCATACCACATATGGAAGTGAGACCACCACAGATGAAAATCATCCATGGAGGACAGTCACCAAGATATCAGGAACTCTCACTGATATCATCAATGTCCAACCTGTCCAAGTGCTAGTCAATTTAGGGGCTTCTTTTTCTTTCATATCAGATGCTTACTGTTGTCAGCTAAAGAAGACTATGTTCTGTTATACACAAGAGATTGTGCTAAAGATCTTAAATGGAAAATACGTCCAGCCAACAGGAACACGTATTGTAAGAACAACAATAAACAACAGAACACAGTCTTTTGAATTTGTTGTTTTAGCAGAATGCAGACATAATGTCATTCTTGGATGGAACTTCTTACAGGCATCTCAAGTAGTCATAAGAATGTGAAAGATCAGAGCTCCAGGTTGGTGGAACTATTCCAGTAAACACAAGAGAGATTGCTCCAGCCAGTTATTTACCACTGAAGATGAAGTTATCCCACTGGCATCAGTAACACGAGTTCTAGTCGTCAACTGAGATGCTCAGTTAAACTGTGAAGCTTTGTCAATTGCAAAATGCTACTTAGGCTCATGAAAGAAATCTACATGCCAATGACAATCATAAACATTGTAGGTGGTAAAGGAGAATGTTGAATCACTGTCATGAGCAGCAACAGTTCACCCCTAAAGTTACGTGCAGAGGGGCAGTGGAACCAGTCCAGGAAGGGTGGCTTAATGTAATTGCCAAAGAATCATGCTCTGCTTACACAACAGGCATTGTAGGGGGGAAGCTACTACTGAACTGCCAATGGGATCTGATCTGACCAAGGAACAACATTGGTGAGCAATAGCCATTCTATCAATGGGATCTGATCTGACCAAGGAACAACATTGGTGAGCAATAGCCATTCTATGTCAATTTTTGGATTCTTTAAAATCAGGAGTGGAGAAAAGATAGACCAAGCAGCCCATGATATAATACTCTGTTAGCACTGGGGGATCATCCACCAATTATACAGTGCTCGTATATGGTGTCACCATCTGGACAACAGACAATCTGGGAGGAAGTGGAGAAGATGCTGCAAGATGGCATTACTGGACCTTCAAAGTATCCTTGGTCTTCTCCTGTTGTCTTGAGAATACCAAGGGTATCACACAGCATTTCCGAATCAACTACTGATGACTGAACAAATTCATGATGTAAGATGTCTATGCATTGCAGTTTATTTGTGAAACCTTAGACTGATTGGAAGGAGGAAATTATTTTTCAACTATAAAAATGTAGACAGGCTACTGGCAAATCGAGGCTGACGAGACTGATTGGGAAAAGGCTGCCTTTGTGACTCCTAATGGTCTCTAGGAGTTTAAAGTTATGCCATTCGAACTGTGTAATGTTCAAGCCACCTTCGAATGTATGATGGACATCCTACTTCAATACCTTAAATGGATGATGTGTCTTTGCTATCTGCATGACACTGTCTTTTTTTAAAGACATCTGAAGAACATCTAAGCTGCCTGCCAACTGTGTTGACGCGTTTTCAGACTGCAGGTCTCTGCCTTAATCTAAAGTACTGCCTCTTCATCACCAAAGAAATTAAAATCTTGGGGCACCTAGTGAATGGTGATGGAGTCTGTCCTGATACAGAGAAATCAAGAGCAGTCACATATTTTAAAACTCCTCAGTACATTTGTGATGTGAGAAGTTTACTCAGAACATACTCATACTAATGGTTGGTTTGGTTGGTTTAAGGATTAAAGGGACCAAACTGCAGAGGTCATCGGTCCCTTTTTCCAAAATACTAAAAATACCCACAGAGAATAAAAAATGTTCAACAGAATAGGAGACAGACGACACAGAACAAAAGAAACATAGACAAGGACCAGACAAAACGAAATAAAATCACATGGAGTGTGACGGTGGTTGGCCGACCATAGGAACAAAAAAAATGGAAAAGCTAACCACCAAAAACACATTAAAAACTTAGTTTAAAACCGTAGGCCAAAGGCCAGAATCAACACAAAACAATAAAATAAAACAGAAACACTCAGATTAAAGAATAAAAACTCCCTGCCCTAATAAAACGTAAAACTAAGGCAGCCATAGCAGGGTCATCAGATAAAACGGCAGGGAGCGTATCGGGCAGCACAAATGTCTGCCTGACCACAGCTAAAAGGGGGCATGCCAACAGAATGTGGGCCACTGTCAAAGCCGCCCCGCAGCGACATACAGGAGGGTCCTCCCGGCGCAGTAAATAACTGTGTGTTAGCCGGGAGTGGCCAATGCGGAGCCGACAAAGGACGACTGAGTCCCTGCGGTTGGCTCGCATGGAAGACCGCCACACAGTCGTCGTCTCCTTAATGGCACGGAGTTTATTGGGTGTTATCCGATCGCGCCATTCAGTGTCCCAAAGCGCAAAAACTTTTCGGCGGAGGACTGCCCACAAATCAGTCTCTGGGAGGCCAACATCCAGAGATGGTTTACACGTGGCCTCTTTCGCCAGGCGGTCAACATGTTCATTGCCCGGGATACCGACATGACCGGGGGTCCACACAAAGACCACAGAGCGGCCGCAACGCGCAAGAGTATGCAGGGACTCATGGATAGCCATCACCAGACGAGAACGAGGAAAACACTGGTCGAGAGCTCGTAAACCGCTCAGGGAATCGCTACAGATCACGAAGGACTCACCTGAGCAGGAGCGGATATATTCTAGGGCTCGAAAGATGGCGACTAGCTCAGCAGTGTAAACGCTGCAGCCAGCCGCCAAGGACCATTGTTCGGAATGGTCCCCTAGAGTTAGCGCATACCCGACACGACCAGCAACCATCGAACCGTCGGTGTAAACAATTCCAGAGCCCTGATACGTGGCCAGGATGGAATAAAAGCGGCGGCGGAAGGCCTCTGGAGGGACCGAGTCCTTCGAGCCCTGTGCCAAGTCGAGCCGAAGGCAAGGGCGAGGAACACACCACGGGGGTGTACGCAGAGGCGCCTGGAAAGGGGAAAACCCAAGCCCGCAGAGAAGCTCC
Source organism: Schistocerca americana (assembly GCF_021461395.2). Lineage (NCBI taxonomy): Eukaryota > Metazoa > Arthropoda > Insecta > Orthoptera > Acrididae > Schistocerca > Schistocerca americana. The sequence goes on from NC_060130.1 coordinate 664,900,661, forward strand.
TTGACGCGTACGGCGATCGGACAACCCGACCGAGGCCGACGGTCCGGCAGATGGACGACCAACTGCGGGAACAGGACACGGTAATTTGGATGCCCGGGCAAGCTAAAAACATGGGCAGCATAAGCAGCCAGTAATTGTTGGCGTCGCACCCGCAGTGGAGGGACACCTGCCTCAACAAGGATGCTGTCCACAGGGCTGGTGCGGAAGGCACCAGTGGCAAGTCGGATCCCGCTGTGTAGTATTGGGTCCAGCACCCGCAACGCAGAGGGGGATGCTGAGCCATAAGCCAGGCTCCCATAATCCAGACGGGATTGGATTAACGCCTGGTAGAGCCGCAACAGGGTAAATCGGTCGGCGCCCCAGCGGGTGTGGCTCAAGCATCTCAGAGCGTTTAGATGCCGCCAACACGCCTGTTTAAGCTGCCAGATATGAGGCAGCCAAGTCAACCGGGCATCGAAAACCACCCCCAAAAACCTGTGTGATTCCACCACTGGAAGAAGTTCGCCGGCAAGATAAAGCCACGGCTCCGGGTGGACAGTGCGTCGCCAGCAGAAATGCATTACGCAGGTCTTGGCTGCCGAAAACTGGAACCCATGAGCTACAGTCCAAGACTGCGCCTTGCGGATAGCACCCTGTAGCTGACGTTCAACAGCTGCAATGCCAGTAGAGCTGTAATAAAGGCAGAAGTCGTCAGCATACAGGGAAGCAGAGACAGAATTTCCCACGGCCGCAGCGAGCCCGTTAATGGCTATTAAAAACAGGCAGACACTTAAAACAGAACCCTGTGGCACACCGTTGTCCTGGACATGGGTGGAACTATATGAGGCTGCGACTTGCACGCGGAAGGTACGATACGACAGAAAATTTCTGATAAAGATCGGCAGAGGGCCCCGAAGACCCCATCCATGAAGCGTAGAAAGGATGTGATCACGCCATGTCGTATCGTACGCCTTCCGCATGTCGAAAAAGACAGCGACCAGGTGCTGACGGCGGGCAAAGGCAGTACGGATGGCAGACTCCAGGCTCACCAGATTGTCGGCGGCGGAGCGGCCTTTACGGAACCCACCCTGAGATGGAGCCAGAAGGCCCCGAGACTCCAGTACCCAAGTCAAGCGCCGGCTCACCATCCGTTCGAGACGCTTGCAAAGAACGTTGGTCAGGCTAATGGGGCGGTAGCTGTCCACCTCCAAAGGGTTCTTGCCTGGTTTCAGAATGGGGATAACGATACTTGCCCGCCACTGCGACGGAAACTCACCCTCGACCCAAATACGGTTGTAAAGGTCGAGGAGCCGTCGCTGGCAGTCCACTGAGAGGTGTTTCAGCATCCTCCAGGAGCGGTATCAGGACAAGCGGCAAGGGCACTGCGGAATTCCCACTCACTGAATGGAACATTGTACAATTCTGGTTGGTTGGTGCGAAACGAAAGGCTCCGACGTTCCATCTGCTCTTTAATGGAGCGGAAGGCCTTAGGGTAATTCGCAGAAGCGGAACTCACAGCAAAATGCTCTGCTAAGTGGTTTGCAATGACGTCGGAGGCAGTACAAACTGCTCCACTCAGTGAGAGCGCAGGGACGCTGACAGGTGGCCGATAACCGTAGACGCGTCGAATCTTGGCCCAGACCTGCGATGGAGTGACAGGGAGGCCAATGGTGGACACGTACCGCTCCCAGCACTCCTGCTTGCTTTGGCGGATAAGGCGGCGGGCCCGTGCACGCAGCCGTTTGAAGGTGATCAGTTGTTCAATGCAGGGATGTCGCTTGTGACGCTGTAGCGCCCGCCGGCGATCTGTAATCGCTGCAGCAATCTCAGGCGACCACCAAGGCACAGTCCGCCGCCGAGGGGACCCAGAGGAGCGGGGAATGGCAGATTCGGCGGCAGTAACGATGCCGGTGGTGACCGATTGAACCACCGCATCAATGTCGTCATTAGAGAGAGGCTCAATAGCGGCAGTGGAGGAGAACAAGTCCCAGTCAGCCTTATTCATAGCCCATCTGCTAGGGCGCCCAGAAGAGTGATGCTGTGGTAGTGACAGAAAGATCGGAAAGTGATCACTACCACACAGGTCGTCATGCACACTCCATTGGACAGACGGTAACAGGCTAGGGCTACAGATTGAAAGGTCAATGGCGGAGTATGTGCCATGCGCCACACTGAAGTGTGTGAAGGCACCATCATTTAAAATCGAGAGATCGAGCTGCGACAATAAATGCTCAACGATGGCGCCTCGACCTGTTGCCACTGACCCACCCCACAGAGGGTTATGGGCGTTGAAGTCGCCCAATAGCATGAAAGGTGGCGGCAATTGGGCTATCAGCGCAGCCAGGACATGCTGCGAGACATCACCATCCAGTGGAAGGTAAAGACTGCAGACGGTAACTGCCTGTGGCGTCCACACCCGAACAGCGACAGCCTCTAAAGGTGTTTGGAGAGGGACAGACTCGCTGTGCAGAGCGTGAAGGACATAGAGGCAGACGCCACCCGACACCCTTTCATATGCTGCCCGGTTCTTATAATAACCCCGATAGCCATGGAGGGCGGGGGTTCGCATTGCTGGAAACCAAGTTTCCTGAAGAGCAATGCAGAAGAAAGGGCGAAGGCTGATAAGTTGTTGGCGCTCAGCTAGATGGTGGAAAAAACTGCCGCAGTTCCACTGGAGGATGATATTGTCCATGGCTGAGAAAGGCGTGAAAGGACTGGGAAGGCAATTTACGCCGCTTGTTCACTCACTGCCACCGATTCAGTACCCGTACGAGAGGCATCCATGGCGTCTGAGGGACCAGCGAGATCAAGGTCCTCAGCGGACGCCAGAATCTCGACTTCGTCCTCGGACGCAGAGTGCGAAAGGTGCGGTGGGGTTGGTGCTACCGCAAGTTCTTTGGCCTTAGAGGTCTTTCTCTTGGACTTCTCTCGCTGAACCTTGGGTTTCACCGGCTGGGAAGGCTTCACCGATTCAGTCTCCGGGACAGAGGAGGATCATGAAGTCCTACGCCTGGCTGCTGGTGAGGACTTATGCCACTGGCGGCCGTCATCCTTCCCGCTGGTGGAACCATGGGAAGGGAGGGTCCCAAGGGAACTCTTACGGGCGAGAGTAGCCGAAGAAGTTAGACGCTTCTCCGGCTGAGAAGCGGGGACGGACGTCCCCGACGGGTGGGAGGAGGTTGCTCCTGAGGTAGGTGGTGCAGGAGCAACCGGTTGGGTAGTGCCCCACACGGGCAAGGGGGCAGGAGGAGTCTTACTGCTTATCGAGCTGGCTGGAAGTCTCGAAACTGATGGGGCTAGCACAGTTGTTGTAGCAGCTGCATAAGAAGATGTCATTTTCACGGGATGGAGTCTGTCATATTTCCTTTTGGCCTCAGTATAGGTCAGCCGGTCCAGGGTCTTATATTCCATGATTCTGCGCTCTTTCTGAATGACGTTGCAGTCAGGCGAGCAAGGGGAATGATGCTCTCCGCAGTTGACGCAGATGGGAGGCGGGGCACATGGAGTATCGGGATGAGATGGGCGTCCGCAATCTCGACATGTGAGGCTGGAAGTGTAGCGGGAAGACATATGGCCGAACTTCCAGCACTTGTAGCACCGCATCGGGGGAGGGATATAGGGCTTGACGTCACATCGGTAGACCATCACCTTGACCTTTTCCGGTAACGTATCACCCTCGAAGGCCAAGATGAAGGCACCGGTAGGAACCTGATTGTCCCTCGGACCCCGATGAACATGCCGGACGAAATGAACACCTCGACGTTCTAAGTTGGCGCGCAGCTCGTCATCAGACTGCAAAAGGAGGTCCCTATGGAAAATAACACCCTGGACCATATTTAAACTCTTATGTGGTGTAATAGTAACGTTAACATCCCCCAACTTGTCACAAGCAAGTAACCTGCGTGACTGGGCGGAGGATGCCGTTTGTATCAGTACTGACCCAGAGCGCATTTTAGACAAGCCCTCCACCTCCCCAAACTTGTCCTCTAAATGCTCGACGAAGAACTGAGGCTTTGTGGAGAGAAAAGACTCCCCATCAGCTCTCGTGCAAACTAAGAATCGGGGCGAATAACTGTTACCTCCATCCTGAGACTTGCGCTCTTCCCACGGCGTGGCCAGGGAGGGGAACGATTTCGGATTGTACTTCTGAGCATTAAATTGAGCCCGAGAACGCTTAGAGACTGCTGGCGGCTGGCCGCCAGTGAGAGATGATTTACCACGCTTCATTGCGGGTCATCCGCCCTGATGCCACCTACTCCGACCAAGGGCCCTCCCCACGGGCGCCACCCAGCCACAGCAAAGGCCACCTGGCAGGATGGCCGTTGCCGGGAGTCCCGATACCCCAGGAGGATAGGCATCTACTCCTTGGCACACGTGGGGAGTTAACGGCGCAGGCATCAGTAGAGCGATCCCTGTGTTGTCAGGGGGCTACAACCAAGAGGGTACATGGCGGCCCCACAACAACGGACTGGCTACCGTGCTGGATCTTAGGTGCAAAAATGTCCAAGGCCGTCGTCGCAGGTAAAAGAAACACTGCAGAGTGCAGCGTGGTAATCGCACCCAGGGACGTATCCTCGCCCAAGAGATTGAAAACGAGTGGGACACCATTGCAACGACGAGAAGTCCGGCTAAAGGTCTAATTGCACGACGGATACAGTGCACCATGTAAGGCGCCCTTCCCCAATTGGCTCGCTCTTCGGAATAATTTAGAAAGATGGAGGTCAAACCCAAGAGGGGAGCATCACATAAGGCCGAAACATTGGAGACTCCTTTTAGTCGCCTCTTACGACAGGCAGGAATACCGCGGGCCTATTCTTACCCCCGAACCCGCAGGGGGCATACTCATACTAATGGCACCAGCCCATGTTGGTGACACATCAAGAGGGTAGCAAGTTACATTTTTAGCTTTCTCTGTGTACTTTTACAGTTAAGAATTATGTTAGTAGTACTAGGATGGATCAGATTTGTGCCCGCTGTGGGTGGATGCAGGAGAAACTGGCTGCAGATTGCTAACAGCTGCAGATGCTTTTTGTCATACCCAGCCATCTTCAGGCTGTTGGCTTGGGATGTAGCAGTGGCAGAGAATCATGGACATTGTGTGTGACACCTTAGATATTGCTTGTTTCGCCAACAGGATTTGCTTTCAAGGCACCCTGAAGTGTACCCAGCACAGGGAAACTGCCCTCAATACAAGGTGAGTGACGGATGGTATCAAATCCACTTAGCTTGAGGTGGAGAGTCAATGTGAAGGATGGTCAACTGACCTCACCCACTGAGCCCTGTGAGTGGACAGGTGGCCACTTCTTCAACAGGGTCTGAGTAGGCACAGGGGGGAGGGGTCTGCTAGTTATCAGGAGCTCCAATGTTAGGTACATTATGGAGCCCCTTAGGGAAATAACATCCAGCACTGGGATGAAATCTAACGTGTGCTCGGCAAATCTGCTGGGTGGCCTCATTCAGTGAGGCTGTGGCTGCAATTATCGAGCAGGCAGGGTGCACTCATCTGTAAGTTGGCACTAGTGACATCTGTTGATTGGATTCTGAGGCCATCCTCATTTTGTATGAGCAGCTGGCAGAAGTGGGGAAGACTGCTGGTCTTGCTTGTGGAGTGGGGTCCTTTTGTTTAGAGCTGAGTGGAGAGTCCCAACCAAAGGCTCCATTGATTCTATTATGGTCTTGGCTGCAGATATCTGGGCCTTCGTTATGGAGTGAAGAATTTCAGGACTTCTCTTGATAGGTCAGCAAGTATCAGAATATTTGTGAAGTGCACTTTTTTTTTCTTTGACTAGGCATTAGTTTGATGTCCTCGGAAGAATGATTGTGAGTCAATACACAGAGAGCAAAATTATACAAAGTCCAAAGATAAGACAGTTCAACTGTCTAAATTTTAACAATAAATTGTCAATGTATTTTTAGCAAAGTTCCTGAATTTACTGTCCCCCATGGAAAGTTGTCACACTGAAATTATTCTTAGAACCAAAAACTGGTTGAAACCCAAAGTAGAAAGCTCTGAAATATTTAGCAAGGCATGGAAAGTATATCGATGAGACAGATTGAATGTCATCAGTAAGGGAGTGTTTGTTCACTACAGTTGACAAAAGCACTGTGTCTATTAAGGTCGAAACAGAGTCTGACTGAAGTTATCTGGACATGTGTACACATCTAAGTGAACTCAATTTTTTTTTTAATTTTTTTTTTTTTACCAGCCACCCGATTCCACCGTGACAGTTTTAGACTCGCTCAAAGAGAGTCTATGCTCAGTAGTGTGGAAATACCAAGATCTTGCAATATTAGTTGGAGGCGACTTTAACCTACTGAGTATACAATGGGACATCCATGGGTTCACTGCAGGTGGTACAGATGGGCAGTCTTGTGAGGCACTTTTAAACAAGTTTTCTGAAAACTGTCTTGAGAAGCTAGTTAAAATTGTGATCATGATATCATAGAGACGATGGTTACTAAAGATAATAAATCCATCAAAAAAGCTAGGAGAGTATTTTTTCTATAAAGAGCAGATAAGACATTGTTAGCATCCCACTTAGGCAATTCACTTCCAATATGATGGATGTAGAAGAACTATGTGAAAAATTTAAACAGATTGCAAATCATGCTCTGGAGAAGTATATGCCAAGTAAGTGGATTAAGGGCAGAAAAGACCCGTTATGATTCAATAACAAAATTTGGAAAATGCTGAGGAAACAGTGACTGTTGAATTCTTGGTTCAACAAAGAATGAGCAAATGACAACAGGTAAAAGTTAGTAGAAATTCCTGCACCTGTAATAAGATGGATGTACAAAGCATACAACAACTTCCATCATCATATCAGATAAAAATATCTTGCCAAGAACCTGAGAAAATTCTGGTCCTACATAACATCGCTGAGTGGGCTGAAGGCTTCCATCCAGTCACTCATTGACCAGTCTGGTGTTGCAGCTGAAGATATCAAAACGAAAGCTGAAGTTTTAAATTCTGTGTTCAAAAAGTCGTTCACACAGGAGAATCATGAAAAGATACTATCGTTTGACCATTGCGCAGAATCCCGTATGGACAACATAGTAATAAGCATCCCTGGTGTACAGAAACATTTGAAAGAGTTGACAACAAATAAGTCACCAAGTACAGATAGAATCCCAATCTGGTTTCACAGGGAGTACTCTACAGCATTGGCCCATTACTTCGCTTGCATTTAGAACAGATCTCCAAAATGGTAGACCAATATACTTAACATTGGTTTGCTGAAGAATCCTTGAATATATTCTCAGTCTGAATACTTTAAATTCCCTTGAGATGGAAAAGCTCCTGTTCACAAATCATCACAGACTTAGAAAGCATTGACTGTGCAATGCTCAGCATGCCCTTTCCTCACATGATATCCTGCAAACTATGAATGAAGGACAACATGGAAATTCCACATTCTTAGATTTCCAGATTATGTTTAACATGGTGCCTCACTGCAGAGTGTTAACAAAGTTAAGAGCATAAAAAATAGCTTCACATACACGTGAATGGCTCAAAGACTTCTTAAGTACGAGAAACTATTATTTTGCCCTCTACAGTACGTGTTCATCAGAGACAAGGGTATCATCAGGAAGCCCCAGGTAAGTGTGATAGGAACAGCCTTATACTCTAGAAACATATATGATCTGATGGACACAGTGAGCAGAAATCTGCAACTGTTAGCTGATCATGGTACAGTGTACAGGAAAGTGTTTCTTGTTATGTTGTTGAGTGACTTTAGGATGATACAAGATGACTTAGACAAAATTTATTGTTGGTCTAAAAGTAGAAAACTCCAGGTTAATGCAGATGAGTACGAAAAAAACCTCTGTGAGGTTCTATTATAGTGTTAGTAGTGTTTTTCCTGACAGTGCCACATCTGTTAAATATTGAGGCATAATGTTGCGAAGCAATATGAAATGGAATAAGCACTTAAGGATGGTATTAGGAACTTCAGTTTATTTGGAGAATTTTACAGAAGTCTGGTTCATGTTTGAAGAAGAACCTGAACTTGAAGCTGACTGCATAATGATTCTACTGCCACCAATACACATTTTACACAAGGACTATAAAGATAAAATTAGAGAAATTAGGGCTTGTACGAAGGCATGCAGACAGTCACTTTTCTCTCACTCTACTTGTGAGTGGAACAGGAAATGTCTAGTGGTACAAGATACCCTCAGCCGTGCACCATATGGTGGTTTACAGAATATACATGTAGATGTAGATTCATAAAGAAAGTCTGTTGGTTTGGGGAATAAAGGGACCAAACTATAGGGTTATCAGTACCTTTTTCCTTATTCAAACAGGTCTTGAGTTAAAAACAGTCCTAAAAGGAGTTGGGGGAAGTAAAAGGCGTAAAACTAGCTACAAATCACACCAAAAGATAAAATGACAGAAGCCAACAGAAAGGGGAAAACATATGCTAAAAGGAGAAAGTAGTGGAAGGTATTAAAAGAATATAGCAGATTGCATGGGCTGGCTGATAGCAAAAATAAAAGAGGATGAGACAGTCACCCTGCAACACACTAAAATCTCAAGTCTAAAAGAAATGGCTAGGGGAACACAGGTAGGGAAAAGACGAACACCAAGGTGAACAGAAAGCAAAAAAAGAGTGGGGAAGAGTTAAAATGGCGGGAGGTTGGAGGCCGAGGAGAGAATGCCAGATGCCCACCCTTAGACTGTGTGATAAAAACCCCCCTCATGAACAAAATGTAAAACATCAGCCATTGAGGCATTGTCACCGAACGCCATTGGCAGTGTGGCAGGAAAGTTAAAAGTTCACCACAGAGCAACTAAAATTGGGCAGCCAAACAAGATGAGGACGACAGTCATGTGGGAGCCACAGAGACACCAGACACCAAGGCAGGTTCTCATGACGGAGGAGGTAACCATGTGCTAGCCAAGTATGGGCAATGCGGACCTGGCAAAGGACTACAGAGTCCCTGCGAGTGGCTCACTTGAATAACCGCTACACATTCATTGTCTCCTTGATAACATGTAGTTTATTTGGTGCACTGAGGGTGCATCATTCAGTATCCCAGATCGCAAAAACTTTACGGTGGAAGGCCGATTGGAGATCAGTATCCAGCAGGCCGTTCTCCAGAGTTGGTTTAACGGTAGCCTGTTTGGCCAGGTTGTCAGCAAGATAATTGTCTGGGATCCCGACATGTCCTGGGGTCCAAATGGAGGTCAATGAATGTCCACTATTTCTGAGGGCATAAAGAAACTCTTGGATAGTCATTACCAATTGATGGCAAGGGAAGCACTGGTCGAGAGCTTGTAGGCTGCTTAAGGAGTCACTACAGATGATGAAGGACTCACCAGTGCAGGAAAGGATATGCTCAAGAGCATGACAGATGGCTACCAACTCCACAGTGAAAACACTGCAGCCATCCAGCAAGGAGCGCTGTTCAGTACATCCAATGTGAGTGTAAGTGAAGCCAAGAAGCTTGTTGACCACTGATCCATTGTTGTGGACTATTTCTGAACCCTGGAACTTGTCGAGAATAGAAAAAAATTGCTGGTGGAGGGCCTCAGGTGGACCTGAGCCTTTTGGGCCTTGCGATAGGTCCAGACAAAGCTGTGGGCACGGCATGGACCATGGAGGTGTACTTAAGTGAACCCACAGGAAAGGTGGTAGAGGGAACATGTCGAGTTCAGTAAGAAGCGACCAGACATGGATTGCAATGAGAGTCCCCATTCTGGGCTGCTGCTGCGGGAGATGGATTGCAGTGTCAGGGAAAAGGAGACAGTAATTTGGATGGTGAGGCAAACAATAAATGTGGGTGGTATAATTTGCAAGCAGTGGGGAGATACTGAGGACCCTACTGCTAGTGCAAGACTATTAACGACAATTAAAAAGAGTCGGACACTCAGGACAGAGCCCTGCAGGACCCCATTCTCTTGGCTATGAGGCTATGTGGCGCACTGTGGGAAACACTGATACGAACTCTGAAAGTGCAGAGCAACAAGAAGTTCCGCATAAAAATTGGGAGGGGGTTCCGGAAACCTCACTCATGCAGACTAGTGAGGATGTGGTGTCGCCAAGTGGTATTGTAGGCCTGTGTCAGATCGAAAAAGATGCCAGTAAGGTGTTGTCACCAGGAAAAGGCCGACTGAATGGCAGACTCCAGGTGGACCAAGTTGTCCGTGGTGGACCGCTCTTGTCAAAAACCACCCTGTGTTGGAGCCAGAAGGCCCTGAGACTCAAGGAGCTAACACCACCAGCTCACAAAACCTTCGAGCAGCTTGAACAGAACATTGGTGAGGCTGATAGGATGATAGCTATCCACATATAGTGGGTTCTTAGCAGGTTTTAGCACTGGAAAGATGATACTTTCCCGCTATTGCGACGGGAATTCACCATCACCCCAGATGCAGCTGAAGATGGCAAGGAGGTGGTGCTGGTAATTAGCTGACAGATGTTTAGTTATTTGGGAATGGATGTGATCTGGGCCAGGGGATATGTCAGGACAGTCAGAAAGGGCACTGAGGAATTCCCACTCGCTGAAGGCAGCATTATATGGCTCAGAGTGGCATGGAGCAAAAGATAGGTGTTGTCGATCCACCGGCTGTTTGAGGAGATAAAAGGCAGGGTAGTAATTTTCAGACACAGAGGTGCAAGCATAATGCTTGGCAAGATGCTCTGCGATTACATCTGGATCAGCAGATCCAGCTCCATGTGTGGAAATTCCAGGTACACCTGAAGGGATCTGACAGCTGTAAAAGCATTGGAGCTTGGTCCAAGCCCGCAAAAGAGAGGTCCGTGTTCCAATGGTGCAGATGTATCGTTCCCAACACTCCTGCTTCCATCATTTGATGAGTAGGCAGACCTGGTCACAGGATTGTTGGAAGGCAATGAGGTTCTCCAGAGACAGGTGGCACTTATAACATTGGAGGGTCCACCTATGACCTCTAATGGCTGCAGTAATTTCTGGCGACCACCAAGGCACCGACTTCCACCATAGGCAACTTGAGGAATGAGATATTGCCAACAATGGTACTAGTGATGGTGTGGACCACCTCATTGATGTATGCATGCAACGGAGATTCAACGGTGGTAGCTGAGGTGAAAGCACCCTAGTAAGCCTTGGGAAAAGCCCATCTGCGCAAGTGTCAAAATGAGTGATGGTGGGGTAGAGACAAGAAGAGTGGAAAGTGGTCACTACCACACAAGTCATCGTGAGCTCTCCAGTGGATAAACAGGAGAAGGCCAGTACTGCAGACTGAGAGATCAATGGCTGAGTATAAGCCATATGCCACACTGAAATGCGTGGGGACACCTGTATTCAGGACCCAAGGTCGAGTTGAGTTAATACGTCCTCGACATGTTTACCAAAGCCAGTAACCTTGGTTCCACCTCACAAAGCGTTATGGGCATTAAAATCACGCAGAAGTAGACAAGGTGAGGGAGTTAGGAAATTAGTGTAGCAAATACATGGGGTGGCACTTCACCAACTGGAGGGAGGTAGACGTTATAGATGGTAATTTCCTGTGTTTTCCTCACCCTGACAGCCACAGCTTCTAAAAGTGTTTGAGGGGACACAGGTTCACTACAGACAGAGGTAAGGACATAGGTACAAATTCCACCTGACAGTATGTCACAGTCAGTACGGTTTTTGTAGTACCCCCAATAGCCATGAAGTGCAGGGGTCCACATTGTGGGAAACCAGGGTTCCTGAAGGGCAACGAAAAAGCAAGTGTAACGCTTAAGAGCTGTCGTAACTCAGACAGGTGAGAGAAAAAATCATTGCAGTTCCACTGGAGGATGACACTTCCCGTAGTCAGAGAAGGCATGAAGTGACCAAGGAGGCAGTTTACGCCTCAGCATTAACTGCTGCCTCCGGTTGAGTATTGTATCCATTTTCACTGCAGGTGAGGCGTTAGTGAGATCCAGGTCTTTGGGGGATGCTAAATTCTCTACCTCATCCTCAGAATCCGAACTGGTAGGGAGTGGTAGTGTTGGGGCCACCAGAGAGTCCTGTTTCTTAGCAGACTTCTTCATCTGCTTGCTCTCTTGATTCTCTTTAGGGGCTTGCTGGGAAGGCTTCTCCGAACCAGCTTCAGGCACGAAGGAAGACTGTGAAACCTTTTGTCCAACAGCTTGTGGCTCCTTCAGCCACTGATGAGTGTTCACTGTTGCGTTAGTGGAGATCTCTGAAGGGAGAGTCCCTAGGGACCACTTCTGTGCGAGAGGGGCCGGAGGAGGCTGAAGCCTCTCTGGCTACGAGGAGAAGTCCGATGTACCCAGCATTTCAAGGGGGAGGGGGCGGGGGGGTGGTACTTCTCCCAAAGTAGCCGCTTTGGGAGAGACAAAAAAAAGAATGCCCCCAACATCAAGGGGACAGATGTATTCGGGCGGCTCTGAGGGTCCACTGTATGAGATGTCAGAACCACACTCACATATGAGGGAAATGTCAACATAGCTGCAGCTTTCAAATTGACAAAGGTTGGAACTTTAATAGTGGCAACTATTTATTTACAGCTTGTACAAAATAGATACGTGTTTCAAAGTTTTACTAATTTTCGAAGTAGTTACCAGCATTGTGTATAACCCGTTGCCAGTGATATGGAAGTCCTAGGATACTCTTAGCAGTGCCAGTTGTGTTGACAGCTCGTGTGGCGTGGCCTACTGCATGACGAATTTGTAGCAGTTCTGAAGCAAATGCCGTGAAGTGTTTCCTTCAGTTTAGAAATCAAGTTGAACTTACGAGTCAGAGGAGTGCAGTAGGTGGTATAGCACTTAGTAACCCCATCAGTCAAACAAATCAGTAACAGCTTGCACTGTATGTGCTTGAGAATTGTCCTGCAAAATGATGGTCAGATCCCACAGAAAGTGTCATCACTTCTGTCTCTAAGTTGGTTGTAGGTTGAGCCCGCATCTCGTGGTCGTGCGGTAGCGTTCTCGCTTCCCACACCCGGGTTCCCGGGTTCGATTCCCGGCGGGGTCAGGGATTTTCTCTGCCTCGTGATGGCTGGGTGTTGTGTGCTGTCCTTAGGTTAGTTAGGTTTAAGTAGTTCTAAGTTCTAGGGGACTGATGACCATAGATGTTAAGTCCCATAGTGCTCAGAGCCATTTGAACCATTTTTTGTAGGTTGTGTTCCAAAAATGAACGGCATAGAGAAATAAGTGATGACACTTTCTGCAGGACCTGACTATCATTTTGCAGGACAATGCTCAAGCATGTACAGTGCAAGCTGTTACTGATTTGTTTGAATGATAGGGCTGCTAAGTGCTGTACCACCTACTGCACTCCCCTGACTTAAGCTCTCGTAAGTTCAACTCGATTTCTATACTAAAGAAACCCTTCACGACATTTGCTTCAGAACTGCTACAAATTCATCGGGCAATAGAGCGCGCCGCTCGAACTGTCAACACAACTGGCATTGCTAAGAATATCCTATGACTTCCACATCACTGACAACACATTATACACAATGCTGGTGACTACTTTGAAAGTCAGCAAAGCTTTGAAACACGTATCTATTTTGTATGAGCTGTAAATAAATAGTTGCCACTATTAAACATCCAACCCTCGTACATTATCATCTTGGTAAGTGAGCTGGTCCAGGGTCTTGTACTCCATAATTTTCTGCTTTCTTTGGAGTACTGTGCAGTCTGGCAAGCAGGGGGAGTGGTGCACCCCACAGTTAACACAAGTGGAAGGATGTGCACATGGAGTATTTGGATGCAGTGGATGCCCACATTCTCAACATGTGGCTCTGGAATTGCAGCAGGAAGACATGTGCCTGAAGTTCCAGCACTAAAAGCACCTCATAGGGGGAGGGACGTATGGTTTTACGTCACATCAGTATACCATCATCTTGACATTTTCAGGCAATGAATCACCCTCAAAGGCCAAGAAGAAGACACTGGTAGCAACCCTATTGTCTTTGTGTCCCCTAAAGATGTGCTGGATGAAGTGAACACCCTGCCGTTCTAAATTGGCGCGGAGCTTATCGTCAGACTGCAAGAGAAGGTCGTGATGCAAAATAATCCCCTGGACCATGTTGAGGCTTTTATGTGGGATGATGGAAACAGGAATATTACCCAGCTGGTCACAGGCTAACAATGCCCAGGACTGGGCCGGGGATGCTGTCTGAATGAGGCCTGCTCCATTTCTCATTTTTGACAGCGCAGCCACTTCCCCAAACTTGTCCTCCAGGTGATCGACAAAAATTAAGGCTCTGTAGCCAGAAAGGAGTCCTGATCCATTATGCTGCAGACTGAATACCTTGGCAAATAAGGCTCTCTCTTTTCAATAGTTCTATGTTCCTCCCCTGGTGTGGCTAGGGAGGGGAACAATTTGGGGTCATAATTCTCAGCATTAAATTCGACTTTCCATTTTTTAGAGACTGTTGTGGCAATTCAGTCCCCAGTAAAAGATGATTTGGTCCACTTCATTGCAGGTCATCCGCCCTGATGCCGCCCACTCAGATCAGGGACTCTCCCCACGGGCACCACCGAGCCACAGCAAAGGCCACCTGGCGCGATGGCCGTTGCCGAGAGTCCTGATGCCCCAAGAAGGTGGATATTTACTCCTTGGCATACATGGGGAGTGTGCAGGCCAGGCATCAGCAGTGCGATCCCTGTGTTGTCAGAGGGCCACCATCACAGGGGTACATGACGATCCCATCATGATGGACTGGCAACTGTGCTGGATTTTGGGTTATGAGAAATCCAATATTGTCATGGGGGTGAAGGAGGACAGCAGGCTATAACTGGATTGCAGGTGGAGTTGCAGATCCAAGACAATAAGAGGTGCAGAAGGTCTAATCGCACACTGGATATATGGTGCACCATGTAAAGTGTCCTTCCCCAAATGGCCCACACTTCACCACGTAAGGTGTCCTTCCCCAAATGGCCCACACTTCACCACGTAAGGTGTCCTCCCCCAAATGGCCTGCACTTCAGATAATTTTGAAAGATGTGTACGTAAACTCTAAAAGGAGAACCATAACTGATTAGGTCAAAAAGTGGGAGACTCCTTTTAGTCACCTCTTATGACAGGCAGGAATACCTTGGGCCTATTCTAACCCCAAACCTGCAGGGGAGCAAAGAACTTCTGTACCAACACATGTCACTTGGAACAACTACTGCAGGGAGATGCCAAATTCACCTGGAACAAGATGCAAGAAAGATCTTTCTTTGTCCTTAAGGAGATGTAACATCTTCTCCAGTTCTAGCATCGTTTGATGAGAATGTTAAAACACAGTTTCATAGTGATGCTAGTGGTTTTAGAATAGAGGCATTTCTAGTGCAAATTCAGGAAGGTACTGAAAAAGTGATAGCTCACACTTAGGCATTAACAAGTTCTTGCCATATTTATTTGGCACACCACTTACTGTTGTGACAGACCACAATTCTCTCTGCTGGCTGAATAGTTGGAAGGATCCATTGTGTTGACTGGTGAAATGGACACTGTGACTTCAGGAGAACAAGCTCATATTTTACAAGGAACTGAAGTTGATTAGTCGTAACCAATTTTATCAGCCCAATTGTTGGAATCCTGGTGAACTATTTTTGCCTTGACTGTGAACAACAGTTGATGGTCCCATCTAGTTCAGCTGAGTGCTTGTACATGTGGCAAAAGTGTATGTTATTTCTGTGTTCTCGACAGGAAAACTTTGTACTTGTGTTAACATGGACATTTCACCTAAGAAGGAGGCAAAAACAGTTGCTATTCATGAACACACTTCTATGACAGCAAGAGACATTGCCTCAGTTGTTGGTGTGGAAAAATTTAGTGTTTCACAACTTATTACGACATATAGTGAAATGCCTCCCTGTTTCCAAAGAGAAAAGGCTGATGTGAATGAAACTGAAAAACCATCCCTACAACCGACAAAATTCTGCTTAGAAAATGTAGAATTCATCCTCACAAGACAAGTAAGGACTTTAAAAGAGATATATTGGCTACTGGGGTCAAAATTGTCTGTTCAACAGTATGGTACTGGCTTCTTGATTGTGGGCAGAAGGCACAAAAGTCAATAAAGAAGCAGTTGCTAACACCTGTCATGAAGAAAAACCAGTTGGCATGGGCCATAATATATAAATCTTGGACCTCTAATGACTGGAAAGTTGTAATTTTAGTGATGAGTAACATTTTATTGTTCAAGGTTAGAGAGCACAGGTTTTCACAGGAAGCTCCCATGAGACAGTTGGATCATCTGTTGAGGCACTGTCACCTAACACAATAGGTAGTGCATCAGGAAGGTTAAAAGTTCATCTCAGGGCAGCTAAATTTGGACAGTGACACTGAGGTGGGTCCTCGCAGTGTAGGAAGTGACTGAGAGTCAGTCAAGAATGGCCGATGCAGAGCCAGCAAAGGACAATTGAGTCCTTGCAAGAGGACCTCCACACATTCGTCTTCTCCTTTACTTGTCAGCAAAGTCAAGGAGTGTCATTCTGTTTCCAGATCCCAAAAAACTTTGTGGTATAACACCAAGAAAAGATCAGACTCTGGTACCTGATCTCCAGACTTTGTTTACGAGTAGCCCGTTTGGCTAGCCTGTCGGCAAGTTCATTTCCTGGGATTCCGACATGTGTTGGGGTCCATATGAAGACCACTGACTGTCCATGTTGTTTGGGGACATAAACAGACTCTAGGATAGCCATTATCAACAGATGGTGACGATAGCACTGGTCAAAAGCTTGTAAGGTGCTCAAGGAGTTCCCTACAAATGAGGAAGGACTTGCTAGTGCAGGAATGGATATGCTCAAGAGCATGAGATATGGCTACAGGCTATGCAGCAAAAACACTGCAGTCAGTGCTGTCCAGTATGTACTGTGTGAGCATAAGTGAACCCAATGTGACCATCTACCATTGAGCCATCCACGTAGACCATTTCTGAGCCCTGCAACTCACCGAGAATAGAGAAAAATTGGTGGTGAAGGGCCTCAGGATGAACTGAGTCTTTTGGGCCTTGCCATAAGTCCAGATGAAGCTTTGGTCAAGGTATACAAGGGTGTAGGTGAGTGGACTCGGAGCAGAGGTGGTAGAGGGAAAGACTCAAGTTCTGTAAGAATTGACTGGATGCAGACTGCAATTGTAATTCCCAATCTGGGCTACAGTTGTGAGAGATGGAGTGCCATGTTAGAGAAAAGAAGATGGTAATTGGGATGTTTAGGCAAGCTGCAAATGTGTGCAGTATAATCTCCAAGCAGTTGTTGTCACCTGATCCACAATGGAGGAACCACAGCTTCCACGAGTAGGCTGTTCGCTGGGCTCATTCAGAAAGCTCCCATTGCAAATCGAACTCCACAGTGGTGTATAGGGGTCAGCATCTGCAATGCTGAGGGCCGTGCTGAACCATGCGCCAGGCTCCCGTAGTCCAGATGGGACTGTACCAGGGCTTTGTATAGCTGCAACTGTGTGGGAATTTGCACCCCAGTCAGTATGACTCAAACATCGAAGAATGTTAAGATGCCACCAGCACTTTTGCTTAAGCTGATGAAGATGGTGAAGCCAAGTTAAGCAGGCACTGAAAGCAGTCCTAAAAAGTAATAATAGCCCACTACATTAAGCAGATGGTTATCAAGATAAAGTTGTTGGTGCAGGTGAACTGTACGACGGTCACAGAAGCACAAGTCTTGGTGATTGAAAACTGAAAGCCGTGGGTGAGGGCACATGACTGCACCTTTCATGTGGGTTCCTGCAGTCGACATTCAGCCACACCAATGGTATATGAGCAAAAGGAAATGCAGAAGTTGTCAGCACATAAGAACGATGATATGAGGACCGCACAGCTGCTGCAAGACCATTAATGGCCACTAAAAAGTGTGGGACACTCAGCACAAAGCCCCAAGGGACCCTATTCCCTTGGATATGGGGCAAACTGTGTGAAGCACTAACTTGAACTCTGAAGCTGCATATAAATCAGGAGCGGGCCCCAGAGACCGCACTTGTGTAATGTACCAAGGATGTGGTGTCGCCAAGTGGTGTCATAGGCTTTTGTCAGGTCAAGAAAGACTGCAATATGATGATGACAGCAGGAAAATGTTGTTAGGATGGCAGACTCCAGGTATACCAAGTCATCAATGGTGGAGCGACTGTGGTGAAACTCGCCCCAAGACTAAAGGAGACAACACAACCGCCAGCTTACCATACGTTCGAGCAGCTTGCACAGAATGTTGGCGAGGCTAATAGGACAATAGCTACCCACACCTAGTGGGTTCTTAATGTGTTTTAGCACTGGAACAATGATACTTTCTCGCCATTATGACAGGAATTCACCATCACTCCAGATGCAGTTGAAGATGGCAAGGAGGTGGTAATTTTCAGACACAGAGGTTTGAGCTCGGCAAAATACTCTGTGATTGTGTCTGGGTCAATAGATTCAGTTCCATGTGTGGAAATTCCAGGTATACTGGCAGGGGTCTGACATCCGTAAAGGCATCTGAGCTTTGTCCAAATCTAGGAAGGAGAGGCTCATGTAGCAATAGTGGAAACGTACCATTCTCAGCACTCCTGATTCTGTCTTTTGATTACCTGACGGACTTGGGCACGTAGCCATTTGAAGGCAATAAGGTGATCCACTGATGGGTGCCACTTATGACATTATAGGGCCTGCCTACGATCCATAATGGCCATAGCAATTTCTGGCGACCACCAAGGCATTTTCTTCTGAGGAACACGGGATTGCTGATTCAACCACAGAAACAATGGTTGTAGTAACATCCTGGACCACCACAACGATGGTACCAAGCAATTGAGATCCCACAGTGGTAGCAGAGCCCTTCTGTACAAGCATTTAGGTGAATGACACCATGAGAGGGACAGGATCAGCGGACAGTGGCCACTATGACACAAGTTGTCGTGAGCTCTCTAGTGGATAGATGGTAGAAGGCCAGGACAGTAAACTGAGAGATCAGTGACCAAGTATGTACCATGCACCACACTGAAGTGAGCGGGGACACCTATATTTAGGAGGCAAAGGTTGAGATGAGTGAGTAGATTCTCGACATCTTTACCGTGGCCAAGAATTTTCGATCCACACACAAAGTGTTATGGGTGTTCAAATCACCCAGAAGTAGAAAAGGTGGGGGGTGTTGAGAAATTAGGGCAGCCAATACACGGTGCAGGACTTCACAATCTGTTGGAAGATAGATGGTGTAGACAGTAAATTCCTGCATTGTCCTCACTCTGACAGCCACAGCTTCTAATGGTGTTATAAATGGCCAGGTTTGACATATACAGAGGTAAGGACATATGTACATACTTCACCTGACATCCTGTTACAGTCAGTACGATTTTTGTAACACCCTCAACAGCTTTGAAGGGCGGGGGGCGGCACTCCTGGAAACCAGACTTCCTGAAGAGCAATGCAAGAAGCAGGTATATTGCTTAAGAGCTATCGTAACTCAGCCAGGTGGGGAGAAAAACCACCACAACTCCACTGGAGGATGAAGCCACCAGTAGTCTGGGAAGGCATGAAGGGACCAAGGAGGCAGTTTATGCCTAAGAATCATCTGCAGCCACCGGCTGAGTGCTTGTATCTAATACCCTCGCTGCTGAGGCCTCGGAGAGATCTAGGTCCTCAGGGAATGCTAAAATCTCGACCTCATTCTCATTCTTGGAAGCATTATTGGTAGGGAGTGGTGGTGTGGGGGTCACTGGAGTATCTTGTTTCTTAACAGACTTCTTCTTCACTTGTTTGAGCTTGCTGGGAGGGCCTCTCTGAAGAAGCTTCAGGTACAGAGGAAGACTTAGAACAAGACTTTGAAGTCCTTCGACCAGCAGCTTGTGGATCCTTCAGCCCACTTTGCATGGAGTGAGACTTTGGGAAGCAGAGTCCCAAGGGAACCATTCCATGTGAGAGGAGCCAGAGGAGGCTGTTGCTTCTCCAGCTTGGAGGAGGGGACTGACGTCGCCGGCATTTAGGGGAGGGGTTTTGCTCCCAAAGTAGATGCTTTGGGTACAAAAGATGAAGAAGTGCCCCCAACCACCAAGGGGAGGGGAATGTAGCTGGGCAGTCCTGAGGGGCCACTGTAGAAGGCTTCGACAAGGTGACCACAGTCGCCAGTGAGTGACATTGTTGTTGTGTAGGCGTAAGATGAGAGCAATCGAACAGGGTTCAACCAGTCATACTTCTTTTTAGCCTCTTGATAAGTCATCCTGTCTGAGCTGTTGTAAAAATTGCTGTTTTGAAGAGCTCGCCGCAGTGCATAGTGTGAAGCAGTCGCCTTCCGTTTCTGGTGGTGGCGCCGCTGTGGCAATCGCAGCTTTGGTGTCTCCCTCTGGTGGGAAAAGGGGAAAGGTTGCCAGTTCACGTGCATATAAGGGGCGCTATGAGCTCGCCAGTGGGTCAGTCTCTCGTCCCCAGCTTGCTAGTCGGTCTCTCATCTGCATTTGTTAGGCAGTTAGTGTCTGTCTGTCGTTCAGAGTGCTAGTATGTCTGTCGTTCGGATCAACCTTTAAAGCCAGCAAAATGAGAGTCTTCCCATTCCGCCAGTAAGAGAACTCAGTGAGTGGTCGCCCAGTCGGGGCTTAGTTCCTGCATCTGAGTCTGCGCGTTAGGACACCAGTCTGCTCGAGTTTGCTCAGGCAATGGTTATTGGCATTTGGATCGATCGGTTGGTCGGTCGTGCACTGAGACACAAGATGAATTGTCCGTCTTGAGCATCGGCGCATGTAAGGTCGCCACGTGAGTCCAGTGGGTCGCGGCATGTAGCGAGGGGTAGTGACTTTGCGGTCGACACGAGAGCAACAGGAGTCAACCCACGACATCAGTCTGGCCGGTGCGAGCTGCGATGCCATGAGACGGGAGATCGGCGCGCCTTCCTGTGTCTATTGAAGAGGCTGGCAGCAGACGGTTCGGGAGAGTGATTTAGGGGTGCTGTGCCAGGTCTTCTCGAGAAATCGCAGTTTATTAGAAGTTAAGTGATTGGTAATATGTTGTTTGATTTACTCTTGTTAAATTCTACTTGTTTTCTTGGTGAGGTCACCAGCTGTTTCGCTTTGGGGTCATCCCACTATTCTTCTCCGTTTGCCCACCCGCGGGAAGGTGGTTGTTTATAAATTGGGTGGTCCGTTTTTCCCTTGTGGAGTAGGGACGGGTTAGAGCAACCTGTGGTTCAGGTTGTTTGGTAATCTCCCTATCAATCTACCGTACCTTAGTAGCTGTATCTGTCATGTTTGTCGGATTTGGTGTGTTAACGAATTTATTGCTTGGAATGTAATGGCCTGATACCTGAAATATGTTTTGATCTTTGGAAACTTTGATATTATTGCCTATGATCTTGAGAGGCAGTATCTGTGTACTGTAGAGCATCTTAACTATTGTTTGGTCAACCTTGTAGAATTTTATATAAGATTGCATTTCATGGGCTTTTATTTAAATGATCATTTTAGTATATAAAGTTGCCACCCTTTCACCGTAAGACTTTTCTTAGAAGTTAAAATCAAGTTGCACCTTCGGTGGCAAGGTTAATATTTTAATTGTTAGTGTTTTGGACCATTTCCATCCCTCCTACGGGGGTGCATAGTGTGTGTGATTGTGTAAATTGTTAGAACTTTTACTTTAAATTTATCTGGTGTGTTGCAGATTTGCACCAGTGTAGTCTTTCAGAGGCTGTTGTGAGCAGTCGTAACTATGGCTGTGTCAAAAGGGAGCAGCAAGGTTCTCTGCCCGAAAGCTTATACAATCAAAACTTGTTTCTTTCTGCCTCTGAATTTTTTGTAACTTTGATATTTAGAGGGTGCTTTCTGATTATAATTTTAAATCTGTTTCTTTTTTAAAAAATGCTTTTAGGCACTATTAAAGTAAATAAAATTCCCATTTGTTAAAATGAATTTGGTTATGATTTCATCAGTTACTTCCTGGCAACTACTTCCATGCTTACATAGTGTGATTAAATGTGTTAATGTTCTTGATGAATTGCTAGTAAATAAAATAAATTCTTACAAATATTCTTTGAAAATAAATCACAGTTCACTGTCCAGGGCTTGTACTCCATAATTTTCCCCTCCTTTTGGAGAACCACGCAGTCCACCTAGCAGGGAGTGCAGCACTCTCCACAGCTGACACAGGTAGGAGGAGGGGCACATGGAGTGTTCGGATGCAGTAGATGTCAGCAGTCTCCACATGCAGCGCTGGAAGTGCACTGGGAAGATTCGTGACTGAATTTCCAGCACTTAAAGCACTGCATAGGGTATACCATCACCCTCACCTTTTCAGGTAATGAATCACCCTCAAAGGCTAAAATGAAGGCACCAGCAGTGATGCTGTTATCTTTAGGTCCCTTATGTCCCCTATGGACAAGCTCGTCAAAGTGAACACCCAATCATTCAAAATTGGCGTGTAGCTCATTATCGGACCACAATAGGAGATATCGATGAAAAATAATCCCCTGGACCATGTTTAGGCTTTTATGGTAACTGACCAAAACAGGAATCTTGTCACATGTGAGCAACACCATGACAGGACTGGGGATGCAGTATGAATCAAGACTGATCCATTCCATATTTTGGACATTGTCGCCACTTCCCCAAACTTATCTTCAAGGTGTTTCAAAAATTAGGAAGGATTCCCATCAGTTCTGCTGCCAACTAAATATTGAGGCGAATATGGTTCTCTTTTGTCTATAGCCCTATGTTCCTCCCAATAGCGTAGCAAGTGAGGGGAACGATTTGGGGTTGTACTTATCTGCAATAAAGCCTACCTTGCCTTTCTTAGAGACTGGTGGGGCCATTCAGTTACCAGCAAAAGATGACGTGTTCTACTTCACTGTGAGTCATCTGCCCTGATGCCACCCACTCCAACCAGGGGCTTTTCCCCATGGGCTCTACTCAGTCTCAGCAAAGGCCACCTGGCAGGATGGGCATTGTCAGAAGTCCTGATGCCCCAGACAGATGGGCATCTACTCCTTGGCATACATGGGGAGTTTGCAGCTCAGGCATCAGCAGTGTGATTCCTGTGTTGTCAGGGGACTACAACCAAGTGAATACATGATGGTCCTCCACAACGAACTGGCTACCATGGTGGATATAGAGTGCCAAAAGAGCCATCGTAATTACGGGTGCAGAAGACAACAGTGGACAGTGGAAGTAGATGACACACCTTGTAACGTGTCCTTCCCCAAATACCTCGATTACGGGTGAAGTTGCAGAGCTATGACAATAACAAGTGCAGAAGGTCTCAGCGCATGAGGGATATATGATGCACCACGTAAGGCGTCCTTTCCCAAAAGGCTCACACTTCTGTAGAATTTATAAAGGTGGAAGTCAAAACCTAAAAGGGGACCATAAATGATTAGGCTGAAAAGTAGGAGACTCCTTTTAGTCACCTCTTATGACAGGCAGGAATACCTCATGTATATTCTAGCCCCCGAACACACAGAGAGGAAAAGCAGAAGCAGAGACAAGGATGCTGACTGCCTTTCAAGGAATCCTTTAGCAGAACACAGCAATGTGGATGAAATATCAGTCACTGTTGTGCATTAAATAATATTCTGTTGAACACAGGGAAGTTCCAGCACTATTGACAATCACAAAAGCCTTGGAGGAGGAATCAATCAAAGGAGAATTCCAATCAATTAATGGAATACTGTATGAAAGGATTTACAGTCAAATGGGGTGGGAATGATCATCCCAGCTCATCTACAGCCAGCTATCCTGAGGCTTTTCTACGATGATCCAACCTCTGGGCTCTTGGGATTTCTGAAGATCTGACATAATGAGGCACAGGTATCACCAGCCAGGTGTCTACCAGTCCATTGGACACTATGTGAACCACTACATGGAATGCCAACAATGGAAGCACATGCCACAATTATCTTAATGTGAAGCTCACAAAATAGCAAAGTTCTCTGTAGAAGACGACATTCTGAAGCACAGAGCATGCCTTGTGATGATCTCTCATCTTGGAAAAGTTTTCCAGTTGAGATTAGTATCAGAGGTAATTTCATGTTGTGGCATCATTGGCAGGATGACAGCTGCCTACCATCCGTAGAAGAATGACCTTACAGAACACTTTAATAAGATGCTGGCAGATGTATTCTAGATGCATTTTATTGGAAAACAGAAAGATTGGGCTACAATACTGCCCGATGTGACATCTAAAGCCAGCAAAACAAAGCAAGACACTACAGGCTTCACACTGTTCTTTCTGCTTCATGGTTGTGAGAACAGAACAACAATGGATACACTGTTCCCATTTTGATCGGAGAATAGTCAGGATAATTATGTGAAACACTTATCAACCACGACTGGAGAAGCAGAACAGCTGGCTCACATACAGACCCTGGATGCTCAGGAAAAGGACCAAGAGCACTATAGTGCCAAACAGTGAGATACAGCCCAGGAGACTTGGTTTGGATTTTTATGACTGTGCAGAAAGTAGGACTATCGGAAAAGTTACTAACACATTACTTTGGGGCCTATTATATCCTTTGATGGATGTCATAAACAAAATTGAGAATTATGACCCTCCATCAAGGAGACAGAAGTGCAAAGACGTTGTACTTGCGTGCCGTATGAATCCCTACTACAGTCCTGAGGTGCACATTGATGATGGGGGCTTCTTGTTCAAGGAAACTGAAGACCTGCTCAATGATCGTGGAGCTTTGACGCAATGGGCTACCTTTGAGGCTCATCATACTGAAGAAGATGTAAGAACATGACCGGAATGCGAGACACCACAAGTGCCGCCATACAGAGGACTACTGACATGATATAGATCCAGGGCGATATAGTCAACTCCACTGAGAATTGCTGTAACAGCTGGTTATTGTTTCTCCGGGAGAGGGAGCAGTGCCAGGAGTTATGGCACATACAGGGTGGCGTAGAGATTTGTGTCATTGGCTGGTGTACTATAGGTCATCTGTTCAAACCTGACCACCTGCACTTACTTGATATACAGTATTTATCATTTCTGGAATGTTCTTCAAATATCTTAAGTTTGTAATGTTTCTGTATTCTGGTATATTCAATGTCTGTATAAACCATTCAGCCTTTGTGTGGGTCTATTTGTAAAATTATCATCTTGGCTTGTTTTCACTTCTCTGGCTCACACCAGTCAGGTTCCGGTTGTTGCGGCATACTGCTCTACAAAGAAAATTTAGTAGGTCACCGGAAGTAGGCACAATAGGAAGGCAAGATATTTTGTTATTTTTAATCATTTAGTTGAAACGAATGACGATATTAATGTTTTTTTATGAAATACAGTGTAATAAGTACAACTGTATAGTGTTCCTCACATTTCTATTCAAATTATGATGTTTATTATGGAGCAAATAATACACTACTGGCCATTAAAATTGCTACACCAAGAAGAAATGAAGATGATCAATGGGTATGTATTGGACAAATATATTATACTAGAGCTGACATGTGATTACATTTTCACACAATTTGGGTGCATAGATCCTGAGAAATCAGTACCCAGAACAACCACCTCTGGCAGTAATAACAGCCTTGATACGCCTGGGCATTGAGTCAAACAGAGCTTGGATGGCGTGTACAGGTACAGCTGCCCTTGCAGCTTCAACACGATACTACAGTTCATCAAGAGTAGTGACTGGTGTATTGTGACGAGCCAGTTGCTCGGCCACCATTGACCAGACATTTTCAATTGGTGAGAGGTCTAGAGAATGTGCTGGCCAGGGCAGCAGTCGAATATTTTCTGTATCCAGAAAGGCCCGTACAGGACCTGCAACATGCGGTCGTGCATTATCCTCTACACAGAGTACGCGAAAGAACTTGCCCCCCTTCTAACAGCCATGTACCGCAAGTCTCTAGAGGAACGGAGGGTTCCAAATGATTGGAAAAGAGCACAGATAGTCCCAGTCCTCAAGAAGGGTCATACACCTATATCTCTTACGTCGATCTCTTGTAGAATTTTAGAACATGTTTTTTGCTCGCGTATCATGTCATTTCTGGAAACCCAGAATCTACTATGTAGGAATCAACATGGATTCCGGAAACAGCGATCGTGTGAGACCCAACTCGCCTTATTTGTTCATGAGACCCAGAAAATATTAGATACAGGCTCCCAGGTAGATGCTATTTTTCTTGACTTCCGGAAGGCGTTCGATACAGTTCCGCACTGTCGCCTGATAAACAAAGTAAGAGCCTACGGAATATCAGACCAGCTGTGTGGCTGGATTGAAGAGTTTTTAGCAAACAGAACACAGCATGTTGTTATCAATGGAGAGACGTCTACAGACGTTAAAGTAACCTCTGGCGTGCCACAGGGGAGTGTTATGGGACCATTGCTTTTCACAATATATGTAAATGACTTAGTAGATAGTGTCGGAAGTTCCATGCGGCTTTTCGCGGATGATGCTGTAGTATACAGAGAAGTTGCAGCATTAGAAAATTGTAGCGAAATGCAGGAAGATCTGCAGCGGATAGGCACTTGGTGCAGGGAGTGGCAGCTGACCCTTAACATAGACAAATGTAATGTATTGCGAATACATAGAAAGAAGGATCATTTATTGTATGATTATATGATAGCGGAACAAACACTGGTAGCAGTTACGTCTGTAAAATATCTGGGAGTATACGTGCGGAACGATTTGAAGTGGAATGATCATATAAAATTAATTGTTGGTAAGGCGGGTACCAGGTTGAGATTCATTGGGAGAGTGCTTAGAAAATGTAGTCCATCAAAAAAGGAGGTGGCTTACAAAACACTCGTTCGACCTATACTTGAGTATTGCTCATCAGTGTGGGATCCGTACCAGGTCGGGTTGACGGAAGAGATAGAGAAGATCCAAAGAAGAGCGGCACGTTTCGTTACCGGGTTATTTGGTAACCGTGATAGCGTTACGGAGATGTTTAATAAACTCAAGTGGCAGACTCTGCAAGAGAGGCGCTCTGCATCGCGGTGTAACTTGCTCGCCAGGTCTCGAGAGGGTGCGTTTCTGGATGAGGTATCGAATATATTGCTTCCCCCTACTTATACCTCCCGAGGAGACCACGAATGTAAAATTAGAGAGATTAGAGCGCGCACGGAGGCTTTCAGACAGTCGTTCTTCCCGCGAACCATACGCGACTGGAACAGGAAAGGGAGGTAATGACAGTGGCACGTAAAGTGCCCTCCGCCACACACCGCTGGGTGGCTTGTGGAGTATCAATGTAGATGTAGTAGATGTAGAAATGTAGGGTTTCGCAGGGATCGAATGAAGGGTAGAGCCATGGGTCATAAAACATCTGAAATGTAACGTCCCCTGTTCAAAGTGCCATCAATGCGAACAAGAGGTGACCGAGATGTGTAACCAGTTGCACCCCATACCATCACGCCGGGTGATACGCCTATATGGCGATGACAAATACACACTTAGAATGTGCGTTCATCGCGATTGTCGTCAAACACGGATGGGACCATCATGATGCTGTAAACAGAACCTGGATTGATCTGAAAAAATGACATTTTGCCATTCGTGCACCCAGGTTCGTTGTTGAGTACACCATAGCAGGCGCTCCTGTCTGTGATGCTGTGTCAAGGGTAACCGCAGCCATGGTCTCCAAGCTGATAGTCCATGCTGCTGCAAACGTCATCGAACTGTTCGTGCAGACGGTTGTTGTCTTGCAAACATCCCCATCTGTTGAGACGTGGCTGCACGATCTGTTACAGTCATGCGGATAAGATGCCTGTCATCTCGACTGCTAGTGATACAAGGCTGTTGGGATCCAGCACGGCGTTCCGTATTACCCTCCTGAACCCACCGATTCCATATTCTGCTAACAGTCATTGGATCTCAACCAATGCGAGCAGCAATGTCGTGATACGATAAACCGCAATCGCGATAGGCTACAATCTGACCTTTATCAAAGTTGGAAACGTGATTGTACGCATTTCTCCTCTTACACAAGGCATCACAACATTTCACCAGGCAACACCGGTCAACTGCTGTTTGTGGATGAGAAATCGGTTGGAAACTTTCCTCATGTCAGCACGTTGTAGGTGTCGCCACCGGTGCCAACCTTTTGTGAATGCTCTGAAAGGCTAATCATTTACATATCACAGCATCTTCTTCCTGTCAGTTAAATTTTGCGTCTGTAGCACGTCATCTTCGTGGTGTAGCAATTTTAATGGCCAGTAGTGTAGATAGCCGATAGTGGTTAAGTGTTGCACTTCACTGATGACTCTGCATTTGGTTTTGGACTTAATTGTGGCTCTGACATGACATATTTCAATAACTGGAACTCAACATTGCTTGAAGTGAGGCTTCAAACACTGCATCTTTTTTTTTCGCCTATACCAAAGGTCAATATCAAGTCTTTAATGCTGATGTTACAATAGTTCAAAAATGTCATTATCAACATTGAAACATCAAGGCTTAAACCCAGAACATAAATATTTTGTAAATAATGCTGATCACTGAACATTTCTAATTGTCATTGCTGATATCTTAGAATTAAGTGAAATAATTATTCAATAAATTTCAGGGACTAAATAAAAATTACACCAAACAGAAAATAGCCTGATTATTCTCTTTAGCATATATTTAGCTATTCTGTGTCTGTAATTAAAACAATTTCACACTTGTGTATACAATAGTAAAAGTAATTTCACACTTACCAGAATGAAATATCGTGGCTGACTGTCCTTTCTTGACAACTTTAAGAGTTCACCCTCCTTCAGAAATATTCTGCCTGGCTTGATTATTTCATAATTATTGAGTTGAGCTTGGAGCTGAAGTAATTTACTTAAATGATCCTGGGCAACGTAAAAAAAAAAAAAAATAACTTTACAAATAAGAAATACATGTTTGACAAGAAAGCATATTATACACTGAACAACAGTAGCTGAACAGCACTCTTTAATCGTAAATTGGCACTTGGATGCTATTACAACCTTTTTACCCACACAGAATGAGACAGAGCGCCATATGCTCTATGGAAGAGCTTAAATACTCTAAAGTTGAAAGCCAACTGCCTGCCAAAATATTTTCAAAAATCTCACAAACGTTCCAACTATTCTCCACAAAGTTACATCAATTGATTTGGATTCAACGAAAAGGAGTATAGGAGAAGACACATCTGCAACAAAGTACAATTGGGCATGTCATTTCCAACAACATACAAGGACCACCAAAACACGCTGAAGCTGATTCACAGAACTAGCAGTACATTGAATGGAACAGATATTCAGGTATTATTAAATGCTATTAACTGTTGCAGCTGATGACAGACAGAGTGCAATCATACTGACATGTCATTTATGTTCAATATTCTTCCTGCAGCAAACAATAATGCAATCCGTGTAGCTGAACACTGGAAATGTAAGATTTAATGATAATTCTGGGTACTAAACAAGCATGTTAAAATTAAAAAGCATGTATCAGATAAAGTGTGAATAGCATTATGAATACCTATTGGGATACTTTGAATCCAGATATTGTGTGATAATCTGTAGACTGTCATTCTGCAATAATGTAAAACTGCAGTGAAGCAGCAAATATTTCTTACAGTTAAACTGAAAATTTTAAAATAATGTTGTGGCAATCTGCATTTCCTCAACAAAATCTCTCAATTTTTTGTAACTATGACATGTCATGCTCACAGATGTTTAAATATTTTACAATGCAGTGATGTTGCTCCACTTATGTGGCCATTGAGAGCTATTTCATGTACCCACAACGACATTTCACCCTCTTTTTAAACAGAGAACTTTATGTTAAAAAAAGTTCTAAATGTATTACCACTGAGGAGACAATTTTCTAATTGAAACACGCAGTTATTAAAATCACATTATAATTACCCAGTTTTGTCTATCATAAAATTTCTTTACATTATTACATATCTGATACAGACAATTCAACTGTATATGAGCATGTCTTGGGATTGTTAATAGAGTGACAATTTGTATCTCCAGCAAAATTCTTGTCTGGAAAATAGTGTACCTAGACGGAGACGACATTTCAGAGTGCTGGTAAAATACAGTCTCTTTTTCCAATAATTTATTTATTCTACATGGGTTTAAATTTTCATGACAATTCTATTCTAGTGATACAGAGTGCCATACCAACTTAATACAGAGATAATATCACATCAGGAAAAAAAACTCAAGTTGTCATGAGATCTCCAGGGTTTCAATGCCTAACTTGGTAGGACATTTATAAATGGTCATTTGCCTGGGAATTTGCCCAAAGCGGTTTTAAATGGCCAAAAATCTGGGTATTTATAAAAAAAGTACCTTTTAAAGTTTTTACTGCTAGAATGTACGATTTACCAATTAAAATAAGGGATGGTATGATATTCCTGATATTAAAAACTGTTTTCATTTAATCCTATGTATGTCATTCATTTATTATGTATATCATTCATTTATTACTAAGAACAAAAGGAAAGAAGAGAGAAGCATTTTTTTTCCTTTTTAAACTAGAATTACAACTTGCTGTACCAAGGAATGGCGCATGTTGCTCACAGCTGCTTATCGTTTATAATATTACCAGATCTACTCTCCACTCTTGGTTTCTCTCTGTCGCAGCCACACACACACACACACACACACACACACACACACACACACACACACACACACATTAAACAACTGTGTAGTGATAAGCTGGTATAAAAAAACATTGTCCTTAAGTCATCGCTTTGTAATATAATGCATTTTATAGCCCATGTTAAATCTCTGAATATTATTGAAGAATGACCATTGATAACAAAATTATTACTCAATGTATTAAACAACTGACACGTGTTTCTTGATGATAAATTTATTCTTAAATGTTAAACTGCTTTCAGTGGGGGAGGGGGGAGAGCAACATACGAGACAGATTATAGTTTTCTGTTCTGATCCTTTCTTTTATCCACTTTTGCATGAGTGCACTGCTGTGATGATAAAATAATGACATTAGCACGAGTTTAATAACAAAAGAATGAATGCACACCTTGCAGCTTATCTTCCTGATCCAGCAGTACAAGGTAGTAACCTGAAGCGTTTTGAGGTGTTTGATGCAACAAGCTTTGTTTGTGGCACAGCAAAGAACACTGGACTAAATGTTATTCAGGATAGAGAGAATTTCTTATAGGGACAAACAAGGAATAGGATCCATACAAAGTATGTGGGAAGGAGTGAGTCCTCTCCCTCAGGAAGATAAAAATCATCATGTAAATCTTTCATTGTGGTGGTGAGGTTTACAAGGAACTTGTGAATTTGCAGAAGCTGCCATAGAAATTCTGGGCACATCAGTTAAATCTGCAGTGACAGAGCATTCCTTCAGCACTTGCAAAGACAAAATGGAAAGGAACCCAATGGTCAACAAGGAATAAGATTCAGGAGAATCTGGGGCAGAGTCAGAACTTGATGATTCTTCTTCATCTTATGAAGATCAAGAAACTGACAACAATTTTTTAATTTTTTTTGCTGTAGTATAATATAAGTAAACATACTACCTACAGGCTAGCTGCTTAATTTAAGCTATACTTTATTTCAAAAATACTTTTAAACTTGAGTGTTGCTTTCTTCTTTTGTTATGCCCTACCCCAAGAACTGACCTCATTAAAGATCTAAAAAGTTATATTTACAGTCCAATTTGTTTTCCCTAAGAACTTTGCCCTAACTTTCAAGCATCTTTTTCTACTTGGTTAGCAAACCACTAAAAAAGCAGTGTCACAAAACACCTTTTCCAATACAAAATATTAGAACAAAAATTTTTATAAGCGCCACTTGCCAATTCATCTTTAAAATGCATAATTGTCTGGGCATTTTGGGCATTTGCCCACGCATTTATCCTTGGCATTTGTTCCAATTTATAAATGCCCAGGCATTTTACACCACTAACTGTGACTGTATATTAATAAAAAATAAATAGCGATAATTGCACCCAGCCATATATAAATTTTTCTTTTTGTTTCCATACACGCACATAAATGATCTGTCAGTTTGGGTGTGCACTGATCAGAATGATTATTCACAGCACAGCTATCTAGACGAAATGTCACTGTTGAGTGACTGTAGAGATATTCATGATTAAAATGTACATTACAGATTTACTTTTGTTTATTGACTGGAGTCCTTACACTACCAATTTTCAGGGACTCAGCCCTCTTTTCAGGTGTATCTGTAAGTAAAATAAATAATTCCTCCAAACTGCAGGACCATACACATGCAAACAAAACTGGAGAAAAAACATAACTGGGGATCAGAAAAATGCACACCATCATGCATACCTATAAATAGAAGGTTGATGCATTTATGTCAAAGCTAACTTGTGAGGTAACAAATCAGCTGTACAGGACTCATCAGACTGAATACCTAAATGTACGCACGCAACATGCACATTTCAACTGCAACTGACATAAGTCTTCCACAGTCTGAAAATGCTAGCGATAGGGCATAGAGTCTAAAGCAATCAAATAAAGCCAGATGGGAGGCAGAAGGCTGAAAATAGCAGGCTAAAAACTATGTAACATGTAGCTAGCTTACAAAATGACCACCGAGCGAGGTGGCGCAGTGGTTAGCACACTGGACTCGCATTCGGGAGGACGACGGTTCAATCCCGTCTCCGGCCATCCTGATTTAGGTTTTCTGTGATTTCCCTAAATCGTTTCAGGCAAATGCTGGGATGGTTCCTTTGAAAGGGCACGGCCGATTTCCTTCCCAATCCTTCCCTAACCCGAGCTTGCGCTCCGTCTCTAATGACATCGTTGTCGACGGGACGTTAAACACTAACCACCACCACCACCACAAAATGACCAACCAAACAAATGTTTATGATGTGCTGTCATTGGAAGGCAGCACACAGATAATATGTAAGTGGAACAAGGAAACTGCTTTTCCAAGTATCATTAGCAGAGAAATTGAAACACCTGCAACACTATGCTAGCGCACTGCACCTAACACTTATGAAATACTTTTACAGAGCGCCGATGTGTCCCATCTGTCAATGGAATGAGAATTGAGCAGTGGCACTATGGGTCACAGCCTCGTAGACACAGCGTAAGAAGCACACATTACAGACTGAAGTGTAACCAGGGTTAGTGTTGGAGACACAATGAAAATTGGTAGTTAGAACTGGCTATAGGTAAACAGCCAAAAGTAATAATGGCACATGTACAAGAGATGTTCGCCCTTACAGAAAAATAATGGATTGTGATCACAGTTAATGGAACATATAGTAAACCTGACCTAAAAACAATAGAACCACAGAACACACACACTCACAGCTTAATACTAATGACAAACAATCACTCAATATGGAACACATGCAGAATATAAATTGGTATGCGCTGAAGTTAGCATTACTACATAAATTACAGTAAGGAGCTATCGTCACGAATAAAACACTAGGCCAGCTAGTTAAAAAGCATATATATATATATATATATATATATATATATATATATAAAAAACAAGAAGCATAATGAACAACAATGTCACAATTTAGAACCAGTGGCAAAGAGGCCCAAACATAACAGAAATGCCAAATTGTGACGCATCTCACGAGGTAAAAGTTGAAATTATTTTCCAAGAGGAAAAGGAGACCAATATACAATAAATGGGCAATATAGCAATAAAACACATTAAAAACTTTAGGTCCAGTCACTGTTGTATGTTTTTGGTATAGTGCCAGCAGCCCAAGTTAGATAGTCAGTAATGGGCTACTGAAAGCATTGCACAAAATTATTCAATATTTTTTATGCGTAAGCTCTATTTGTTTGTTAACGGAAGTGTCAGGATTACTAGTTTTGCATTTAAAAAAACCTTGATCTTTTCTAGTATAATCAGTGCAATAGCCTTAGGATAAATACAGAGCTTATGCTTGAGAATATACTGAATAATTTTGTACAGTGCTTTCAATAGCCCATTACTGTCTGTAGCTAACTGGCTGTTGGTGTTATACCATAGTGCTGCCCCAGTCCCTGGGACCTAATGTTTATATGTTTTATTGCTATAACTGTATATACTTTTTTAATCAGTTGGCCTAGTGTTTTATTTGTGATGATAGCTCCTTTACTGTAACTTATGTAGTAATGCTAACTTCAGCACATACCAATTTATATTCTATATGCGTGTTTGGTATTGAGCGAATGTTTGTCAATAGTATTAAGCTATGAGGGTGTGTGTGCTGTGGTTCTATTATTTTTAATCCACGTTTACTACATGTTCTGTTTTAACTATGGTCTTCATGGACTATTGTTCTTTAAGGGCGAACATCTCTCGTACATGTGACAACATTACTTTGAGCTGTTATCTACAGCCAGTTCCAACTTCTAATTTTTGTTGTGCCTCTAACACTAATCCTAGTTACATTTCAGTTTGTAATGTGAGCTGCTTATGCTGTGTTTACAAGGGTGCAACCCGTAGCGCCACTGCTCAGTTCTGTTTCCACTGACACATGGAACACATTGGCGCTCTGTAAAAGTCTTTCATAAGTATTAGCTGCAGTGCACTAACACAGTGTTGCAGGTTATTTTGGTTTCTCAGTTAATGATACTTGGAACTGCAGTTTCATTGTTCCACTTACATGCTATCTAAGTGCTGCCTGGCAATGACAGCAATTCATAAACATTTGAGAGGTTGGTCACTTCATTAAGTGCAGCTACGTGTTACATAGTTCTGCCTTCCACACAGTGTCAAATGTTGATTTATTTGGTTTGTTTAGACGCCATGCACCATTCCTGGCACATTCACGATATGGATGACTTACATCAATTGCAGTTGAAATGTGCTTGTTATGTGGACACATTTGGGCATTCAATCTGATGAGCCTTTTAAGTTAACTTTGACATGGAGACCTTGACCCATAATTTATACTCTTAGGTATACTCAATAATGTGGGTTTATGTGACCCCAATTATCCTTTTTCTCTCATACTGTTTACATGCTTATGGTCTTGCACTTTGGCAATATTATTTATTTTAACTTACAGGTATACTTGAAGACAAGGTTAAGTCCTTGAAACCTGATAGACCACATACCGAACACTTAGGCAATCTTTTCCTGAATACTGCTCAAGTATTCAGGATCTGCGATCCCCAACAGGTTGGATTAAAGAAAGTCACTGTAATTCAAAACTCACTCTCATAGAGCCACTACTGTTTGGTTTGATTAGTACAAGAGTGATACAGAATTACTCCATGAGGATAGATGGGGACCCTATGAGAAAAAAAAGACTATTTTTTCACAGAATGATGTTGAGGAAATTAGAGAACCCGCATTTTCAACACACAGCAGAATGATTATACTGTCTCTAACATTCCTCTAGTGCTCGGACTGTAATAACAAAATAATGGATATTGGGACTCATACAGAAGCATTCAGGCCATCATTTTTCTCTTGTGCAATTTTTGAGTGGAAAAGAAAGGGAATTACTTTGAAAACAGCACAAGTACCCTCCACAATGCCCAGTGCAATGTCTCTGAGAGTATGTATATAGGTGTAAATGATTTTGTTTGTACACTCTACTGTGTAATGTTCAGTATTACTTCACGAAGAGAAAAAGCCTATTTTGCTCGCCTACACACGTCAAATAGACACACGACTAATAAGTGGGGCAGGATTTACACATTTGAGCTTCAGAAGTGGTGTGTAATATGTCCAGACACTCGTGCACAAGCCAGAGACAAACTAAGTAGTAAAGCAAAATCAGAAACACTGAACTTGGTTTTCAAATGTTCCTTTACATATGGAAATCGAGGGTTACTGCCTCAATTTAATTGTCACATCACTGCAAAGATGAGTGATATAGATACTAGTGGCACTAGTGTTAAGCTTCAGGGCTCAATGGCATCCCTATGAGAATCTTGCCAAGTACTGTGGTTGAGCTAGCCACTCTTTGAACTATAATCTACCATTGATCCCTAGAACAAAAAACAGTGCTCAGTAATTGGAAGAAAGCACAGGTCACGTCTGTCTACAAGAAGGGCAACAGAAGCGATCCACAAAACTACCATCCAATGACATAGATATGTTTTAGAATCTTTGGACATTTTCTGATATCAAACGTAAAAAGGTATCTCTAACAGAATGACATCCTCCAAGTCAATCAGCATGGATTCAAAAAACAATTATCATGTGGAACCCAATTCACACTTTTCTTACACAATATCCTGAAAGCCATGGATCAAGGCGTTCAGGCACGCGCAGTATTTTCTGATTTACAAAAAGCATTTGATTCAGTACCACACTTAAATTTATTATGAAAAGTACAATCATATATGATATCAAGCAAAATTTGAACTGGACTGAGGATTTATTGGTAGGGAGGGTGCACCACATTAACTTGAATGGAAAGTCATTGACACATGAAGAAATAACAAGAGTGCCCCAGAAGTGTGTTGGGAACCTTGCTGTTAATGGTGTATATTAACGACCTTGCAAATAATATTAGTAATCATCTTACAGATAATGAAATGGAAAATTTTCAACTAGTTTTGAAAAACTTGGATTCTTTGTTGTGCTATCTGCCATACAGGGGAAAGCAAATTATTGCGTATGGGGATTTCAATGTAGATTTTCTAGAACGGTCCGATAGGAAGCTTGACCTTGAAGTATTACCTGGTTCTTTCAATTTGACAACCATTGCTGATTTTCCTACTCAGGTGGTACAGGAAAGCAGCACACTGATAGATAATGTTTTCATAGACCAAGACAAATTTAACCAAATAAAAACTTTTCCTGTTGAGAATGGTCGGTCTGATCATGAAGCACAGCTAGTTACTGTATATGATATAGCTCCATACAGTAATGAAAGGCGTCCTCCAAAATAGTGCAGTCAATTAATGATTTAACAATTGAAAATTTTAGGGAATGCTTGCAACAGTTGGACTGGGATGGGATGTACAGGGAACCTGACGCTAATTTAAAAATTTAACCTATTTCATGATACCTTTGTGAGTGTACCTGAAAACAGTTTCCCTAAGAAAACAGTGGAATATAATTTTAAGAAACCATGTAAAAAGCCATAGCTTACAAAAGGGATAAAATATCTTGTAAAGAGAAAAGGGAAGTATATCTTATAGCTAGGAGGAGTAATCACCACAAAACAGTGAAACACTATTAAAACTACTGCACTGTATTAAGAAAAGTTATTAAAAAGTCCAGAAGTAAGTCCATTATGTCTGAGATTAGCACATCTAATACCAAAATTAAAACTATTTGGAATATTGTTAAAAGGGAAACAGGGCAACTAAGAGCACACAAAGAGTGTATTTCTATCACACTCAATGAAAAGTTTGTGAACAAGAAGTCAGAAGTAGAATCATTTTATAAATGTTGTACAGAAAATATGATCCAGCTATTCATTAGAAAATGCAAGGCAGTATACAAAAGAGGCAATACCTATGCACCTTGATAAAACTGAAATTCAACCCATCTCTCCTACTGAAATCAGGAAAATAATAAATTCACTCAAAAGTAAAAGCTCACATGGAATTGATGGCATTTCCAACTGAGTACTACAAG
Source organism: Schistocerca americana (assembly GCF_021461395.2). Taxonomy (NCBI): domain Eukaryota; kingdom Metazoa; phylum Arthropoda; class Insecta; order Orthoptera; family Acrididae; genus Schistocerca; species Schistocerca americana. The sequence continues at coordinate 664,938,006 of NC_060130.1, forward strand.
CTTGTTTCCAACAAATAAGTAGGATTCTCAGCCACATATGTAGTAGCTCACTGAAACAGGGCATTTTTTCCAAATAGACTGAAATACGCTATTGTTAAGCCATTGCATAAAAAAGGGAATAGGTCTGATGCTAACAACTACCGCCCAATCTCACTTCTGACAGCTTTATCCAGAATTCTTGAAAAAGCAATGTATTGAAGTGTAGCATCACATATTTCTAAACATAAAGTACTAACAAAATGTCAGTTTGGTTTACAGAAAGGCTTTTCAACAGAAAATGCTACATTGCTACATCTGCTTTCACTGACCAAATATTAAATGCAATTAATAACCGAACATCACCCATTGTGATATTTTGTGATCTCTCAAAGGCTTTTGATTGTGTGAATCATGAAATTCTTCTAGATAAGCTTAAGTATTGTGGTATGAGTGGGACAGTGCGCAAATGGTTTAATTCATACTTAACTGAAGAATGCAGAAGATGGAAATTAACAGTACAGATGGGCTGCAAAAATCAGCAGAATCCTCTAGCTGGGGTGGGGGGGGGGGGGGGGGTGTAAATCAAGAATGGTATCCCACAGGGTTCAGTCTTGTGTCCCTTATTGTTCTTAATATATTTTGGGAAAACACAGTTTATACAATTCTGTACCGTAAATGGCATAACACCACTTATAAACATTGACTATGAACAGAAGTCTGCTGCTAAGGCAGAATATTCAAAATTTCTGGGTGTGGGCATTGATGAGAAATTGAATGGGAGGAAACACATAAATGAATTGCTGAAATGGTTAGGTTCAGCTACTTATGGTATTAGGGTTATTGCAAATTTTGGTGATAAACATGTCACGTCAGTAAATTAGCCCATTATGCCCATTTTCATTCACTGCTTTCCTATAGCATCATATTTTGGGGCAATTCATTGTACAAAAGCTTGTAATCAGAATAACAGTTGGAGCCCACCCAAGATCACCTTGCAGACATTTATTTAAGGAACTTGGGATATTCACAGTACCTTCGCAATACATATATTCATTTATGAAATTTGTCATTAATAACCCATCCTAATTCAAAAATAACAGTGAAGTGCATAGCTACAACACTAGAAGAAAGGATGATCTTCACTATTCTGGATTAAATCTCACTTTGGCAAAGGGGTGAATTATGTTGCCACAAAAATATTTGGACATTTGCCAAACAGCATTAAAAGTCTGACAGATAGTCAACCAACATTTAAAATAATTTCTGAATGACAACTCCTTCTACTCAATAGATTATTTTTTAGATATGAAGTAGTAACTGTAAAAAAATTAATTAATTATTTTAGGTAAAGAAAACTTACGTTACAGCAACACGTTCCACATCATTATGAAATGCATTCATGACCTATGGAACAAGGATTAATGTATCTATGAATGTATGTATGTATGTATGTATGTACAGCGATAGGATATGGTTCCTGCAGTACAGGCAAGGGGGTTTCTCCACCAATGGGCTTCAATGGTGTTTTCAAGAATGCGACTTGAAGTGGCATGTAGGCTTAACAGGTGTGCTGCTATCCAGTATAAATAGCTGTCACTCTGTAGTAAAATCATTTACAGCCCAGCAGTGCTATTGGAATGTGGAGGCTATAGGCTATGCTGGACAAGAGGATGCCATGATGCTGCATGCAGCAGTCGTGAGTTACGGTCTCTGTCACCATACCTGCCTCCTGCACTACATCTGGACTTGGTGCCACAGCGTGACAGGGCTACCCAGGTCCACCCCATCAGCGAGGCCTGACTGCACCAAGGAGCCAGCTATCACTGCAAGAATTCCGGCCACCTCGACATGCTGTGTGCTTGTGGCACGACTAACGTAACCAGGTTGTGCGACACATACTGTGCACAGGTGTCGGCAATCCTGGGTGAGTTTTAGAGCAGCCAGCTGGGTGCTAGCACTTGCCATGGGGCCACTGCATCCCTAAGGGGGAGGGGGGGGGGGGGTGGTCACTACTCCGCATCGGCAGAGTGCAAATGACTGAGTAAAATACCATATTTACTTTAATATGCTGTGTTCCCCTGGGACGACACTGTCCTGCAACCCTGACAGAACCCTCTGCTGTCTGCCATCCTGCATCAAAGCCACCACAATCCCCCGGGGTCAGCTTCATTTGGTATCAGCAGTGGAATCTTTCACCCAGTCACCACGTCATTTGATGACAGCAGAAAGAGTGACACTGCTTACAATTGTCACCTGTGGATGAAGAATACGACTCTACTTCTGTGGGGATGCAGTTTTGTTGACATACGATGTGGTGGGTGCAGTGTTTTTGGTCGACTTTGAGTATCACAGCAGGCCAGTGGGTCAGATGTATAACGGTATTTGTGGGTTCAATATGTAGCAGGTAAATGCAGATGGGGTTCTGTGGATGTGGAAATAAGAATGTTGGTTTTTGCAATGGGTGTTATCACACAAAAGAGATATCTCTCTCTCACTGTCTAGTAGCAAATAAGCTGTTAATCATGAGTAACAATTCAGGAGGTGAAACTAAATTTAGTCCTCATTTCCATGTCTAAATAATAATTATGTGCAGCCAATCAGGCAAGAGTAGTTAGGTTGTAGTAAGAAGTAATATGATAGCGTCACAGTTAAGTGTTCTCATAATCTGATTTCATGTTCCTGTTTTGACATTTTCATTGAATGGAATTATCATGACACCAGAGTATGACAATCACAAGAAATGCACGGTATTGTGGACCATCTGTAAGGCGCACAGGTGTACAACAAGTGTTGCTCAGTACGTAAGCATGTAAAGACGTAAGAGGTGTGGGATTGAAGTATGTTTAAGTGTCCTTGTCATTTCTGTGTGTAATTGATAAAAGGTAATAATGTCATGGTCAGTACCACAGTGAGAGAAGTTTTCAATACCACAGGGGGCTCCTCAGATGAGGTGTTCAAAATTTTAAAAACTGAAGTGGACAATACCCAACTGTCTGAGAATGGAAGCACTTCGGGATAGGGAGAAAGAAACAGCTTACTGCAAAACTCCATAGTATGTGGAGAAGAAGCAGAGAGGGTTTGATGACTGGTGGATTAAAAATTGTCCTTGGGACATGAGGAATAGGAAGATTTTGGAGAAGATGGATAGAAGGGAAAGAGAGGAGGCATATGGAGAACATTGGCAGGAAGAGGGACAGTCCTGGAGATAGACTGACTGATCACACAACTTGTCCAACAGCTGTTAATATAGTTAACCCAATCAATCTGGAAAGGTGGAGGAGAGAACAGAGAATCTGATGACTGGTGGGACAAGTTTGTGAGTGGGAAGATTATGATAATTATTAAATGGAGTGGCAACATTATACAAATTATTGAGAGTTTACACAATGCATGGAATAAGTTGTTAAAAGCATGGGGAGTATTGTAGAAGTACCAGCTCAGATATCATATGGAATTGTGGAGGCCGGGGTAGCAGGAATGAGTGTGGGCTGTACAAAAGTGAATAAGTGTGTGGATAGCAAAGTGAGTGATGCAAGTGCCACACTATCTATCTCATTGCAAGATAATGGGTGTTTTTTAGAGGCCGTAGAGCCTGGACAAAATGCACAAGTGCATCTGCCAACTAAATTTGCAACATGCAGTGTGGAACTGCAGATGATAATGCTAATTTAGACTAAAAGTTGTTGATAGTTATGTTGCAGATATTGTGGCTAAGATGGTAAAGAACATATATTTCCATATGATGAATGTGTTCCCTAGAGCTTAGGGGGAAACGAAGAAGCTGTGGAACAGGATGTGAGGGCAGCTCTTAAGGCATACATTTTAGAGCCCATTTTTACTAGACTTTTACTTCAAATGATTGTTACTGTCATTTCCTTGAATATTGACCAGTCTTCCTGGGACACCCTTTATTACATGTCACAGATCTTTACCATTTTGAAAATGGTGCTGAGCAGAAAAAACGTTTACTTATATGTCTCATACAATTAACATATATTCTCATGAAGTATGAATCTTACCAACGGATATTGTATTTTTACTTTTTTAATTGTATGGGTACAGCTTGTTTAGAGTAAGTCCATGTGGACTACAATTTATGAAAATTTTACATCTAACATTATTGCTGTAATTTTTGTATTGTAAATTTTACCATATGCTTTTCAAAAACCAAGAGCATATAACTGACAAAAAATTTGTTACAAAAGCTTCTACTTTTAGTACAAGATTAATGCAACTTATGTGGTAAAGTTTTTGTTTTCAGTTGTCATCATTTGTCTGAAAGCTATTAGTACTATTAAGATTATTAGGAAACTTACTCCCAATTTGATGCTTCTGTTAGCATGGTCTGCAACATCACACACAATTTTCAGTGCTCTCTGGGTATCCTCGTAATCCGGTGAGGAGGAATCCAGCTGTCGGGAATAGTCTTCAAGTAGAAGTCGGTACTGTGGTATTCGCTGGACAGGTTTTAACATGAAATGCTTAATTGAAAGTTTTTGGCAGATGGGCAAGGCTTCAAAGTCTCTCACTAATTTGGAAAATTTTGGATATTTTTGACAACATTCATCAAAATGACTGCACTGAGCTCCAAAATTCTGAATATATGTGGTATACAGTTTTAAGAATGGACCTTTCCTTACAATGACATCCGCTATCTTTTTAGAAGATTGCCAATTTTCAATTCTGCATTCAAGATCGTGCAGCAGATCCTCATTAAGGCTTTGTAATTGTGGCAAACTATTAAATATCTTACAGAAGTCGTCATCGGGGATTATTTGAAATTGATATTGTTTTCTTGTCATTTCCAAAGCCTGTCGGAAATCTTCATTTAAAAGTTTCAGTACACTGATAAATACTCTTTCTGATGTCATAAGTTCTTTGGCAATGAAAAATGCTTTATTGGCTTTCTGCTCAGATGATGTAAGTTTTACTGCATCTCCCTTGCTAAAATGACCAGTTGCCTCAGAATCAGAGTTCTGACTCGTTTCTGTGATGTCTGTTTTTTCTTGGTCTGAGTGAGCATCACCTTTCATGTAATTCTGCTCTGGAACTTTTGAGTTTCTACCTGCAGAGCTCTCTACAACTTTCATAGAAGACAGAGAGTATTCATTGTCTTGACTGCTGCTTGATATAGATGCACAATCTTCATTAGGTAACAAGCCTCTCTCAGACTTTGAATATACATTCCACTGAGGTGACTTCTTAGCAACATCACATTCACTCCCTTGGAACAGATCTTCTAGTGAACTCTGCCTTGCTGTGTTGTCTGAGCTGTCTAGGTCAGCTAAAGCTCCACTTGAGAGGTCACCATCATCATACCACAGAGATAAACTGTTACCTCTTCCCCTAGGTTCATTCCTCATTGCTCTGACACGATCCCTGCAGCTGCTCCATGACAGCCGCCGTGCATGCTTCCTGTTTAATGCTGTGTTCCGGTGGGTCAGACTGCATGGCAATGATGGTGTGGATGAAGTTAATGAATCATCTGACAGTAATCTGAATATTAGTTTCTCACTTCCAGCACTCCTGTACTTAAATTTCTGTTCTGGTGATGCCTCCGTTTTTTCTTGAGTAGATGTAGTACTGTTTGAACCAGTGCTGATGGCACATACCTTACCAGTGTCTACATTAGATGAGCTCTGACATACTTCTAAACTTGAAATACCATCACTGCAGATTTTCTGTGATGTAGTGATTTCAACATGGTCAACAACAGAATTCTCCAGTAATATAGTGACATCATTATTTTCCTTTAACAGATTTATATTTTCCTCACAAGTTTGTTTATAAGAAGAACTGTCAATTTCATCTACCCTTTTCCCAATTTCATTTGAACTATTGCGAACAGAGCTATTCACTGACACCCATTCTACCTTACTTGAACTTGAACTATCATGTACATCTGACATCGATTTTTCTTGAAAACTTGTTGCACACATATCACTTTCATTTGGGAGGGCACTAGATTTCTTAATCTCGTTTCTAGGAGCGTCTTGCTCACCAGAATGAGGACAGTCTTCACACTGAGATTTGCACACAGAAAAGTTCTCTGGTGTGACAGTTCCTTTATCTTTGTTATCTGACTTGATAAACTCTGTAGACAACACAGAATTATCTATATTTGAAGAAACATCCTTATCTAACCTACATGTTTCACTAAACGTTGTGGCTGCTGTAGTGTCCATATCAGCTGCTATTTCAGTGAGCTGCACTTCATTCTTTACTGAATGACTGGTATTTGGTCTAGCTGCTTCTTTGGATAAATGAGTTACATCTGGACGATTGCAAGTTTCAAATAAGTGCTTTAGGGCATGGAGGTTGAGCCTGTCATCAATAAAACTATTAACTGTAGTTTCTTGTTTTGGATCCTTTTCTGGATTTATACTAGTTGTTTTATCATTAGAACAAACAATACCTTCTGAGTTATTCTTGCGATTTTTTTTCTGACTGTAATTAACAGTGGCATATTCGGGGAAACTTCTCTGGGGTTTAATCAAACTTATACGGCTGTACAAATCCTGTTTGCTTTCTAATTCCTTTGTAGGTAAAACATCTGTAACTGATTTTCTTCTCCTCCTAGGGGGTGGTATAGGAGTTTTACCATTTTTATCTAGCGATATGTTAACACTATGGACCTCACTTAAATGACGTGTGTAAAATCTTCCCAAACTAGAGCTCTTTGCCTTCACCTCAAGATGTTTGACTTTGCATGTGTCACTGTTGTCAAATTTTTTGAGCAATATGTCAGGAGGGCTTGATGAAATAAATTTATCCCTAGAGCTCAAAAATGAAGTACCCTCTATACACTTAAGAAATATATTTCCCTGTAACGCCTTATTTTTAGGAGAACGTGGGGGACGTACTGGAACATCTCGCCTGTCACTTTCCGGAAGACAATCAAATTCCTCAAAATTTGCAACTGGAGCTCTGATATGTAACACATGATACGAATCAACTTCACTTTTTGGAACTGTATCAGCTCTAACACAAAACTCTTCTACATTTTTTGATTCCAGGCACCTCTCTGCACTTGAGGTATGTTTGTTTGGAATCTTGACTTTTTGCACTGAAGTTTCAGTAAGTTCCTCAACTGCTGTCTCTGATACAACACGCTTTACACAGTTCTGAGGGGAAGGAGGTTCAGTGTTCACAATAACCTTTTTTGATTTAATTGGTGTCTGTGGTTTAGGGAAAATTTGTGGTCTTGTCAGAACCTGCTTCTTTGATGAAAATGGTTTCCTATTACACTTTTCTTCACATACTTCATGTCCACCACATTTTTTAAAAGTTAAAGCTTTGATCTCTTTGCACTCATACTGTTTCTTTAATTCTGTTATGGATGTTGTTGATTTTCCAGCTTCTGTATTATTTTCTGTAGATGCTGTTTCCTTAAAGGTAATGCTCTTTTGACAAGAATTTGGACCTGAACTGCTTCCTCTTGTAACTGTCCTAAAAACGAAAAAAAAAGGTCATGTAATCAAGAATACTCTTCAGATGAGCAACAAAATACAGAAAGAAAACAATTAACAACTAAACATTAGTTACCAATAAAATAAACAAATAAATAAAGATATAAATAAAATTTAAAAAGCAGCAAATCAATGTGATATGCATGAGCTGATTCTCAGGAAGGCTACCATTATTCCATTTAAGGTTGCTGATGTCTAAGCAGAATTGGTGCTAATAGGTATGATGCTGAAGTTCTTGCTGTTTTTTGTAATTAGTAGTTAATAACCCGTCAGCAGCAAGGCCATGACAGGTAGAGAATTGGAACAATAACTATTCCTCACAGTGACATGACAACTTTGATGAACATGTGAACATAATGTTATTAATGGAAAGCAGTATATTTATTCAAACAGTCTTCCAACTCAAAAGCTCATTCTTCCATGGAGTTAAATAAACCATACCATATGAAATATTACTGTCAAGGTATTTATCATCCTATCACATCCTCATAAACATAGAACTTATCACAGAATATCAGGACCATTTTTAGTTTACAAATTAAGCGATGAACAGACTTTTAGAACCACTCTGAGCTATGGTGGTAGACCTCCACAGAAAATTTGGAACACACCAAAAATACTGAAACAACATTTATGAGAACATTCTTTGACAGCTGTGACAATTCATTAAGATTTATTTCACAGTTTTAAATACAGTCGAAGTGTTTAAAAGAGGCATACACGAGTAAAATCAGTAAAAAATTATGCAAAGTAAATAATAAAGACATCACAGTTAAAAAAAGAGTATTATCAGAACAAAAATTCACAGAATTTTTGTTCAGGCTATGAAAAACAACTCATCTGAAAGTGAAAAACCATAACTGGAATCCGTATGCTAAGTTTTCGCAATGGAAGAAGGAAGGAAGGAGGTCATATAGAAATGATGTATAATGAGAAGATCCTTTATGTATGAAAGTGTACTGGTCTATGCATCTGTAGTTAGGTCACTAAATGAGTTAGTTAGGCCATGTGTAATACATTACTTTGGCACTCTAATGCTTTTATGGTGTGAAGAGATTACAAAAACAGAAGGAAGTATGAATCTTATACTGAAGACAAATATACAATGCTCTCAATAGTAGATTATGCTTTAGAACTAAATTCAAGAAATGGGCAAGTTACAGATTTATCACGGCATGTTCACATAAATCACATTGTCTGCATGTTCCAATCATATTACATGGGTGGTCTTTCAGAGTAAAACTTAGAAAGACAAAAATATAAGAAAGTAAATGTCATCATTTGGGTTTCAAATTGGATTTCCCACCACATAAAAATCTGTTGCATCATTTATGAGGTCATATGGACTTCTAAATAAGTACACAAAATACTGTGTACCAATGGCATGGACACCATTCTCAGAAAATCATTTCGGAAGAATAAAGACATAGCTACTAGTAAACAGCACAGCTGGAGCATTCTTCCTATGTTTCATGATATCTGAATAAAAGCACTGAAACCATCAGGAAATATTCTGACAAGTACTGGGAAAATCAATAAACGAAACAAAGGTGGGGTGACAAAAATCTAAATGGCCAGACCACAAGCACAAGAATTTCATCAGTATGGCATACAGTTACATTTAAAACTAATGTTTCTTATCATGTTCTAAAATCATAATGTTTTTGGCATGGCAAAAAGATCAGATATCACTTTTCTTCATTTTGTAAAAATGTTATTTTAGCGTTATGACAGTACCTCATAGATTTGAGTCCTGCAGTTGTCCCAGGTGAGTGATGGGCAGGGATACATCCTGTTGGTTTGGGTGGTAGTAGTGGCCTCACTCTGTCTGTGAAAAGTAAAAGTTATCTGCTGTAAAATTCAATTTATAGGAAAACTCTTATGCTCCTACATATATACATAAAATAAATATGATGCAACCTGAAATATTTGTTCAAGCATGGGCTTGTAGTACATGTTATATGAGTGTATACAGGTGAAAAGCAACAACTGCCATTTCAAAAGTGTTGTGAAACTGATGAAAATACATAAAAGTGGCCCAAAACGTATCTAAACTCCAAATAAGAAAAGTGTATAATCAATCTAATTCCCATAACATCCTTTCTAATAAACCATAAGTTGTAATCTGGAAAGTTTCATATACATGAGTAGCATTTTTCAGAGTACAAACAACTATCAATCACAAGTTTATAGACAACATTTTTGCTTTTTAAAGCATGTAATATGCTGCTGTTCTCATATTATTGAGTATATTTGCCATACAAAACATCAAAATTATATGTTGAAAGCACGGTCATGAATAAAGATCAATGTGGGCACAATAAGTCTGCTGGGGAATCTGAGATGTTGATGATGCTCTCCTGCAGCTGTTGACTGCATCAGGCACAACCTGCTACGAGTTATGGTTCGTATAGGCACCAATAATATCTACTGCCTGGGCTCAGAGGCCATTCTCAGTTCCTTACAACACCTGGCTAAAGTGGAGAGCATTAGCTTCTTTCATGAGGCAAAAAGCACACCTCATAATTTGTAGCATTGGCACAGCAAAAAATTGTAGCTTGGTGCTTCAATCAACCATCCAAATAAAGTAGCCAATGGATGAATGTTTCAAAGAAAATTTACAAATTATTAGACACAAACTGCTCTATGATGCCACATCAATTCTGATACTTCAATTACAAAGGAAACAGATGAGGTAACAAACATAATCAACTTTTTTGATTCAGTGCATGCTGTGAGAAGAATCAGATACCATACGGTTATTAGAGCATCAATGATCAAAATTTTTGAATGAAAAGTAGGATGATATTTTTACTTAAAAATGTGTCAAAAAATGACTAGAAATTATCCAAGCAGCCAACAGCATTCTTTTAGCTCTAGGGAAAAGAATGATGAACAGCACAAATTCATTAGAATTAAAGGACACATGATTAATAAGTTTGTGCTGTGTATGATTAGTAAGGGATGAAAGAAGTACACTTGGTTCAATACCAATTCATAAAGTTAATGCATTAAACAGAGAGAGCTGCATAGCTGATTCGAACGACATGGAATTCTTACTGAATTCCAAGAATGTTGAAAGCTTGTTTTCCAATACAAACCGTGAAACATATTACTTTATTCAACTTAATCTTTCATAATGACCACAAAGGTAAAATTAAGATTAATTCAGGCATATACATAGACGTAGCAACAATTTTACTCCATACACCACATGTGTACTGAACAGGTTTTGGGAAAAGAGGAAGGGGTCGATGAAATTATTCTGGTACCCATCTTCCAGCATACACTGTACAGTGGCTTGTGGAGTATCAGTTTAATGAAGCATGTATTTCAGAGTTTCATCACTATGGTTACTGTGTCAAACAACTCAAAGTTCCACAACAATATCAGCAAATTTTGCCAAATATGGCAAACAGATTTTTTTTTAAGCAGGAAAAGTGCGTGCGCTGGTCTTCCCATCAATAGTCTTTTGAATTCTCACCCACACTAATAGACCCAGTTATCATTCCATACAATGACACATGCAAGGAATACTTTATCGTTAGCTCAAGAATCTACATTGTAAAAATGGACGTGTGTGTGTTCCATTATGGAGTCTGCAGTTATCTAAACTAAATGATGTACACATACAACATAATAAGATGGCACACGTAAAAGCAAACATAATTCTATAATTAAATGGAAGTTGGGAACAGCTGAAACAATTTCAAGTAAATCTGGTATAAACATAAATTACTGATTTGGAAAGAATTGTCTAACAGGGACGGAAGTTGTTTGGTAAGGGAGTGACACTCAAACATAATCAAAACTGACTGATAAGAATTGTTATAGCATTTCACTTCTAGGTATGAGAGCAAGGGTGAGAAGGAGCTGTCATGTAGAAAAAACCAAAAACTAATGTGTCATATTGATAGTTTATAGTAACTGTGTTGATTGTTGATAGTCGCAATGACTTTTCAGTTCAAATTAGTCAAAAAGAACAATCGGAGCTCTCTATAGTACTTTAATGAGAACTGAATGTGGCAGAAATCATTTTCCTATACTTACATAATATGAGAAATGGGGATGAATATGAGAAATAGGGATGAATATGAGGCATATTCAAAAAGTAAGGGCCATAACAAATACTTTCGTCAGAATATGCTTTTTTGGCGGCTTTCATTTCCTGCAAACCATGTTCACTTTGCCACATAATCATGGCTCACTTCTAAACATTTTTGTAACTTTGTACTAGCTTCTTAAACCACTCTGCACAGAAGTTCTGTGTCTTGCAATTGAGCCAATTTACAATAGCAGTGTTGATTTCCCCCCTCATCTTCAAAACATTGTTCACCCAGCCATTGTCTCTCAAGTGCAAGGAGATGTAATAGTCACTGGGTGCGAGGTTGTGACTACAATGTGCATGGTTGGAAAGTTGCCAATAGAAACACTAAATTTTACCAGTGGTATGGGCAGCAATATGTACATGCATGTTGTCACAGACAAGGACAATTCTGGTGGACAGTTTCCTGCAACATCAATTTTGGATGGCATATTTTAATCTGGTAAGTGTTTTGCAGTACACATCAGCTGTAATTGTTGACTATGTTCCATCAAATAAATCAAAGACATGCCCTTTTCCTCCAAGAAAACTGCAGCCATAATTTTTTGACTCAAGTAGGGAGACTGATTTCTTTTCCTTTTTAGTGAGGTTAGATTTGTACCACTGCAATGACTGATTTTGATTCTGCATTGACGTAGGATATCTTTGTCTTGTTGCATGAAATACTGAAGGAAGACAAATCATCTAAATCTTGCCGATAATGCCCTCCTGTTAAACATTCTTTGCTCTTTGTGATGGTCAGAAAACATTTTCAATACACAACTTGCATGCAATCTGCAACGTTCTAGTTTTTCAGCGGCAAGCCTATCAATAGTAGAGCGGCCAACATGAGAAAATTTAACATCCAGAGTACTGGTTACCAATCAGATCACAGTTTTTGTTCTACTAGTTGAACAATTTCATCAGTCGTGTTACTGAGCCTGCAACTCTGTTCATCATTATGCACATTTGTACAGCCAGTTTCGAATCGCCGACACCAATGTCTCACATTGCCTTCACTAATTGCTGTAGACCTGTAAACTAGGCAAACTCCTGATGAATTTTACCAGCTTTAGATCCCTTTGCACACAAAAATTTAATTACAACACACACTTCATAACTGCTGGGGGCAACAATTTTTGAAGTCATTGTTGTTTGCTTTTGCCCTTAGTCAAACAACTACAGATTCAAAACAATGACTTCTACAGGCCCATAAAGAATTGATGAGCCCCATCATTCATGCAACTTTGTTCTGAGCCGACTTTTAAACATAAGCAAATGGCCTTTATTTTCCAAATTCACCTTGTGACTAAGTGAGCAACAATGGGTAAGCAGGTAGCATACCTACAAAGCTTTGCGTCATTGTGTTCATTTCAACTTGGTGTTCTTTTTAACAACCTTCTTCGTAGAAACCTGACTAAAAGGTAATGAAATTGAAGTACCTCAAAAGTGAGCTAATATACTGTTAATGCCCACATTAACAAACGGTGGTATTCATGCAAGTAATTTTTGGCACATGTCACAGATGTTTATCAACAACACATTTGCTGTTTACAGCCCATTAATATTACTGCTTCATTACATATTTTTAAACATTAGTTCATTTCCTCTTTCATTTGTGCAACACACACCATATTAATAGACCATTCCTCATTGAATCCTCCTCGGTTTTCTATTTTGTGTTCCCAAAAACATAATTACCGAACAGTACTACTGAAAGATGCAAACATTTAGTAGGTGGGGAGGGATCAGTTTGTTTAATTTTGTTGAGAGTATATTATACTGTTTCCAGAATGAGATTTTCACTCTGCAGCGGAGTGTGCGCTGATATGAAACTTCCTGGCAGATTAAAACTGTGTGCCCGACCGAGACTCGAACTCGGGACCTTTGCCTTTCGCGGGCAAGTGCTCTGGATTACAGATGAATTTTCATACCATAGTAGTTTATTACAAAACTGGGCACCCACCCAAGCACACGCGCACACACCTCTCCCCCCCCCCCCCCCTATATATACAGGGTTATTACAAATGACTGAAGTGATTTCACAGCTCTACAATAACTTTATTATTTGAGATATTTTCACATTGCTTTGCACACACATACAAAAACTCAAAAAGTTTTTTTTAGGCATTCACAAATGTTCAATATGTGCTTCTTTAGTGATTCGGCAGACATCAAGCAGATAATCAAGTTCCTCCCACACTCGGCGCAGCATGTCCCCATCAATGAGTTTGAAAGCATTGTTGATGAGAGCTCGCAGTTCTGGCACGTTTCTTGGTAGAGGAGGTTTAAACACTGAATCTTTCACATCACTATGCGTGAAACTTACCCGCACGCATTCAACCGTTTCTTCGCTCACTGCAGGCCGACCCGTTGATTTCCCCTTACAGAGGCATCCAGAAGCTTTAAACTGCGCATACCATCGCCGAATGGAGTTAGCAGTTGGTGGATCTTTGTTGAACTTCGTCCTGAAGTGTCGTTGCACTGTTATGACTGACTGATGTGAGTGCATTTCAAGCACGACATACGCTTTCTCGGCTCCTGTCGCCATTTTGTCTCACTGCGCTCTCGAGCGCTCTGGCGGCAGTAACCTGAAGTGCGGCTTCAGCTGAACAAAAGTTTATGAGTTTTTCTACGTATCTGTAGTGTGTCGTGACCATATGTCAATGAATGGAGCTACAGTGAATTTATGAAATCGCTTCAATCATTTGTAATAGCCCTGTATATATATTAGTTATCGACATACTTTGCTCTTGCTGTGGAATCAACACTATAATGAAACTATCTGACAAATTAAATTCTATTCAGGATCAGGGGACTTAAAACTGGACCCTAACTTTTCACGATAGCAATTCCCTTACCAACTGAGATATTGCGGCTCACCTTGTACCCTGACTCAAAGTTTCAGACTGCCTTTTTGGCAGATGTTTTTTAAGTGAAGTACTGGTGGACTGACATAAAACACTTCATTTTCCAGAACAATCACAATAATAAGAAGAGAAAGAGAATTACAACAGTGCAGTTGCTACACTAACCAGACTGAGTGTCATACAGTTTCCTCCAAATTATGCTTATTTTCATGTCTATGAAGGCTAGTACAATTGAAAACTTTGAACATAAAATATGCAACATAATGCCAAATGCTTCCATAACAATGTTTCCCAGGTTCAAATGTGTTCAAGAGTATGCACATTTACAATATATTCAGTTCTCATTTTCCCTAACCAGGCTTTATTAACCTGCTCCCCTCTTTTTGTATACTATCTCAGTGTCTCTAGTTCATTTACTACAGCAGCTTACTGCATATCTCACAATACACTAACTCTGGAAGAAGCTTTTTCAGAGTGATGAGTAAATTTATAAATTAACACAACCATCCAAACCATTCAATGTGTTGTAGCTGTTGTATGGCTTCAGCTGTAAGGTTATTAAAACCTGCATTGAGTATAAACCACTGGAATTGATATAGATGGGTAACAGACGAATTAACCACGTGAATGTGTGGCATTCATTTATAGATGGGCATCCAAGTATGATAAACAAGATGAATAAAGGTATCATGTACCAACCTTGCTTCTGTATAATACCCCCTTCAGCCATCAGACTGGAAAAATAATTAAGAGCACCTGAAAAAATAAAATCAATGTACTGACATTCCTTTCAGAAAAGATGATGCATATTGGAATCTACTAAGTCAGTCATATTAATGTGAATTTTGGGGCCATACAACCATGTACCAACTGTTTGTGTGAGAACCATTTTGTTAAAAAACACAGTTAAGGGTAAACATGCAGAATTGTTGCAGTTATTGTTGTTATAAAACATGACCAGCTTGCCACCACTGGTATTTTGAATAGGGGAACTGGTGTACTGTATTCTATAGAACGACTTGGACAGCTTGAATAAATGCTTGGCACATGGTATCAAATAAAAACATGATATGTATAATCAATCACAAAGCAAGAATTCTGAATTCAGAGAATCACTGTATTGTATTACCATGGTTCGTAAGAATGAAAAAAAATAACAGAGTCTGGGATATTCTAAATCAAGTAAACACAATGGATATTCTCGATTTAAGATAAAGACTTTTTCTTAAAATCCCTGTAAGTGCATTAAAAAAAGTCCTTGTACAGGAGTATTTTCAGGATGAGTAAGCAATATATCATAAGTCATGGAGTACAGTCTTTTCAGAAGAGGATGGGAAGAGAATCACAACAGAAGAGTTGTTACATTGACAAGAAGACTGCATGTCATATAGTTTCATCCAAACTGTTCTTCCTGTTGAACCAGGATACAGCATTAGACCTTTTATTCTATTAATTCCCACTTACTGATGCACTGGATCAATTGGCAGCTGGTCAGCTTGTTGGAACCCACTGCCACAATATATAGATTTTATGGCAAAAATCACTAATGACAGAAGGGTGTCTTATTTTGATCATATTTCAATCCCTACCAATTTGAGAAGTGCTGCATACAAAGTGCCATTAAGTTAGCAGCAGCATACTCACCCATTGGCAAGTATCTTAAATATATCGACCATTGAGTGAGTCAGAAGACATAAGTGACTCATGATTGGAAATGAAAATATTTTTTGATCACTGACAAAAGGAGACTCTGACAGCTTGAAGACTGACTTCATGAATGAATGCTTATGGCAAGTATTCAAATACTGTCCTTCTTAAGAGCACAACAACATTGGTCTTATAGTGGGGATACGAGGTGAAAAGTTGACAAAAGATGCACATGACAATTCAATAGTTGTTATGTTTCAACTAGCACAGACAATAGATTATTTGATCACCAATTACAGTAATGGTCAACAACAATACACCTACTGCCCATGTACCACACATTCACATTTACGATTTATTCCACCAGATGCCCACATTGCTATCCATGCCCCATGCAAGTTCATTAGCAAGACAGATCACACTGTTCCACCATAATAGCACTGGAATGGTTGAAGACAGAGGAAAGGTCTGGTGTTTTATAGGTTTCCACGCACGCACGCGTGTGTGTGTGTGTGTGTGTGTGTGTGTGTGTGTGTGTGTGTGTGTGTGTGTGTGTGTGTTTTAATATACAAAAAACTTTGACATTTGGTGCCCTGACCAGTTTTCAGTACCACGCTCTCCGTGCAGGCTGAGCATATCTTCCAGTCCTGGCTTTTTTCCTAAGTGGCAATTGCATCTTTCAAGACATTACATCAACCCATATTGCCAATTTTTTACTGGAACAGTTCAAACACCACTGTGATTTCCACTATCTAAAGCACCCTAAAACTCACCAGATCCCTTTACTGAGCACTTAAAGGACTTACTCATTATGTTCCCCATAACAACACTTTTTTGTTGAAAGACTGGTTATTGCCAACAATTGGATCAATCAGTGAAATGGATTATAATTATAAAAGTTGACGAGTATACCAATAATGATTTATTTAGTATTAGTAATTTATTTTTCCAGCAATCATTTTACAATGAAATAGGATTTGTCAACTTAATAGATGGAAAACGTAAGTCATATACGGACAGATGAATATACACCAACATTTAAAGAAGAGAGGACAGGATAGGTTGTCAGCATAGTCCACTTGAATGACATCAAGGAAGTCTACAGAAACTTCCATAACATAATGGTAGAGTGCAGAGTATATAAGAGGTGTGCCAATAAAGAAACCAGACTGCCTGTTGTGCGCATTTCTGGTT
Organism: Schistocerca americana; assembly: GCF_021461395.2. Lineage (NCBI taxonomy): Eukaryota > Metazoa > Arthropoda > Insecta > Orthoptera > Acrididae > Schistocerca > Schistocerca americana. The sequence continues at coordinate 664,955,249 of NC_060130.1, forward strand.
TAGTCGATGACAAAGAGAAGAAAGGGAGAATAACCTTGGGACTCTCCCGACACGCATACAAAATTTCATGCCACTGTGGTGATATGTCTGTCCATGAGACTTCTTAGAAACAGGTCGAGTGTCTGAGCCCCATCAGAATTATGCTACACTCTAAAGTGGAACAACATGTTGACATCCAGTCCCTCTCAAAAATTGAATAATCCATCACAGAAACTTATGATTTGTTCAAACAAGCTTACAGTGATCCATGTCTATCTCATACGCCAAGTTTTCAAGTGGGTTAACAGGTTCAAGGACAGTGGGGAAGACATCAAAGACAATCTGAAATTGGGCTGTGCTTCCACTTCAAAAACTGAAGAGAATGTGGAGAAAATCAGTAGAATTGTTCAAGAAGAGCACCACCTGAGCGTTCGAGCAATTTCAGAACTTGTCTGCATGAATAAGGAAACCGTTAAAACAGATTTTGCATGATGATCTGGGCATGACAAAGGTTTGTGTTAGACTGGTGCCAAGAATCCTCAAAAATGAGCAAAAGCAACATCAAATGGACTGCTGTGCTGACACACTCGAAAACAGTGAAAATGACCCTGATTACCTAGCAAAGTAATTACGTGTGACGAAACATGGATATGCCAATACAATCCAGAGACTAAGCGACAATCCTTACGTTGGAAGAGCCCTCAGTACATTAGGAAGAAGAAAGTGCACATGAGGAAATCAAAATTCAAAGCAATGATGATTGCTTTCTTTGATATCCAATGGAGTTATCTACACTAACCAGGTGCATGAAGGTCAGACTGTCAATCAAGCTTATTATTTAACTCTTCTGGAGACCCTCCATGAATGTGAGTGATGAAGAAGATGTCTGTGAAGAGTTTTTTGGTGAAAAACAACATTCCAGTGGTGGAACATCCACTGTATCCACCTGATCTAGCACCATGCAACTTCCTTCTCTTCCCAAAACTGAAGTCTGCATCTGCACTCAAAGGAAGCATGTTCGAGTTTGTGGATGCAGTGAAGGAAAAAGCAATTAGCTTCCTTAACAGCATAACAGAAAATGACTTGCAGCACTGCTTCTAACAGTGGAAAATTCACATGGTGTGGTGAAGGGATCGGGGAGGGGATTGTGTTGAAGGGGACAACATTTCAGTTGTGTAATTTTTTTTTCAATAAAGAGTTAGATCATGAGTCCAGTTTCTTTATTGCAACACCTCATATAACATCTGTTCATATGCAAATAACTGGCATCTGGTGCCATGATTCAAGGAAACTGTCCTCCAAAACTCAAAATTTTATTTTTGGAAAGTAAGTAGCTCGGAGTAGTTATACCATTCAGGTTCTCTGAAATAGGAAAACTACAATATTGATGAAACAGCAGGAATGTAACGCAACATAATAAAACTGATATTATTCCACACATACAACAGGACAGTGAAGTGGGTGTGAAACAGAATGGTTGGGAAAATATTACAATTTATGGTGAATTCAACACAATACATTGAACTCTATATATTCAAATTACACCATAAGTGCATTAATGATACACAAAGTCATTGTGAAATCTTGTGCTTCTGAAGGAAGGAAGAAAGAAAAAAAAAAAGGAAGATTAGAGTATAGCATTCTGCCAACAAGGTCATTACAGAGTCCATTGTGTTAACCTCAGTACCACCATATTTCTATTTCTGTCTGACATATTTCTCACTTTGTTTGTGTGTTTTTAAACATGAAATTTTGTGATGATGTATAACACGATATTACATAAGCAAAAAACGGAACACTTCCACAAAGTTTGCAAAGTGCCAGAATGACACTGCTTAGAGTCACTCTGTATGAACACCACTCTGACATTTACAAGTTATTCAACAAAATGCTTATTAGCCCAGCCTCACTGTTTCCATCCAGACAATTTTGGTTAAGTGAAAGTTATGGGAAAGAGAAGAGTACCTTTACACAAAATTCAGTAGAGTGTTCACAACCATGCATAAAAATTTTGACAATGGTTAACCAGACATGCACCCAGTAAAATAAAGTTAGTGGTTAAAACTTAGTAATTTTGATGACATATAAAAATATAAGAAACATCAACCACAAACTGTTTTATTCTACAAGTTTCTCTCGTGCAAAACGCCAAAAATGTGCATTAGTGTCTTGAAAGTTCAATGAAAAACTTTAATCTCAACTTTTCTTCCATCTTACACGGCTAAACATTTAAAAAACTGATAAATATCATACCATTATTAACTTCATCATATAACATACAGACTTTTTTTTTCTTCTCATGCTTCAGTTTTACCTTCTATCCTACTTAGATAATTCAGTAATGAACATGTACACAACTACAGCATACTAGACACAACATCAGAGGTCAATTATGGTTAAAATACCACAACATACTATCCTGTATATAATAAATATTGTGCTTCCCAGTTAGATCCCCCCCAGATTAGATTAAAGGAAGACAGTGACACATTTCAGAGGAGAGTCGCTAAATTTGTTCTAGGGGGTTCAATTAACATGTGAGTATGACGGAGGTGTTTTGTAAATTCAGATGGGAATCCCTGTACGGAAGATGACATTCTTTTCATGAAACATGATTAATAAAATTACGAGAACTGGCATTTGAAGCTGACTGCAGAATGATTCTACTGCCACCAAGGTACATTTCGCACATGGACCATGAAGACGGGGGAAATTAGGGCTTGTATGGAGGCATACAAACAGTCTGTTTTCCCTCATTTCATTTGTGAGGAAATGACTAGTATTGATACAATGTACCCTCCACCATGCACCATATGGTGGCTTACAGAGTATGCACATGGATGTAGACGTAAACAGAAGTCTTCACTTACTTCAAATAACAACAGAAAGGCAATCAAATCAATCACAATGAGCATACATGATGCTTCCAACTTAAGTGTGTGGTTTTTTGATACAATCAACATAAAATGGGGCACTCGATGATTGGTCATACAATGTTACATAACTCATGTAACTCTGATATAAATGTAAGAAGACTCACACAAAATAAAACTTTAGAATAAACTCAAGAACAAAAATGTATCCAATTTGCACCTTTTCAACAGTGATCTATGCTTATAGTGTTTTTCTGGGCGTATCTCTCAAGGCAGTTAGCACTTTATAAACTTATGGTATAGAAAACATTCAGCATCTGTATTTTCTTCTTATAATATAGCAAATAAAAATAAGTCATAAGGCTGCTACAGTACCTGTCTAATGTGTCTATCATGTGTCCAGTTCCAATTGAGGGTAATGCAGTTTTTGTTGTATGAAGATCATTCTAATGCTTAAACACATGCCTGGACTAAGGATTGCATCAGTTCTACCCTAAATTATTTCCTCCAAAATAAATTTCTGTGGAAGACCAACATTAATCTTTGTTAACACTGACAGGAGATCTGTCCCAGGAAAGCATAAAAAAGCAACAACACTGAGATAAAATGAAACTAGTGTTAAATGCAAAACAGTATGCTCATATGACACATACATGGTAATGAATAAGACAGAAAGAGATAAACACTTTTGTCTCTGGATATGCAGTTGCATGTACTATACAAGTTTACACGTGGTAAGTTCAACCTCACAATATTCATTTTTCTTAAAGGCAAAGCAAAGGAAAAAATTATGGACACTCGTGTGAGTTGAAAATACATGCATTCTTCATTCTCTACTAACTTCATAAATTTTGAGCTTCTGAGTTTTCAAATGAACTAAAAATTTCTTTATATAAGATGATAAGTGTTAATGTGCAACATTGGGAGTCATGTGACCTGACAATTTTATAAGTCCCATTCATAAAATTGTGTTTATGCGATACATAATTGCCACAAAAATGTTACCCAAAGTCTGGGCAGTCGTGTTTTCTGCTGACTATAGGAGGCAAGTGAGAGACAGAAAATACTCAGGTTTCATAAATGGGTTTGGTAAAATTCTGGCAATGAGGTAACTGACCAGCAGACCATTATGATCAGCCATTTAACAGCATGTTGGCTTTCTTTTTTATTGATGCACCCATCTTTACAGAAGACGCATGCCCATGAAGTTCTTGCTAGTTAAGTGATTAATATTGAAATAAGAGCTAATTTAATTAATATTACATTTTAGACTAGTGTATTTACTTCTTCACTAGGCTGGAAGGTTTCACTTTTCTGAGTGTATTTAGATCAAAAAGAAAGTATTTTGTAAAATCCATTAGTCATTAGTTTTGTTTACATTTTAAGCGTAAATTTTGGGAGAGAGTAGTTTTTTTTTTTTTTTTTTTTTTTTTACTAGACTTAGCATTTCAAAGTTAAATTAATTTGTGTCTGTCACACAGAGTTTACATAGTTAGTTAAAACTTTCAAAAGTAAGTTTAAAAGTTTGTTTACATTAGTGTTTAGTTATGTATTAGTATACAGAATGAGATTTTCACTCTGTAGCGGAGGGTGCGCTGATATGAAACTTCCTGGCAGATTAAAACTGTGTGCCCGACCGAGACTCGAACTCGGGACCTTTGCCTTTCGCGGGCAAGTGCTTCTGTAAAGTTTGGAAGGTAGGAGACGAGGTACTGGCAGAAGTAAAGCTGTGAGTACCGGGCATGAGTCGTGCTTCGGTAGCTCAGTTGGTAGAGCACTTGCCCGCGAAAGGCAAAGGTCCCGAGTTCGAGTCTCGGTCGAGCACACAGTTTTAATCTGCCAGGAAGTTTCATGTATTAGTATAGGCTATGAAACTTCAGTGCTCTTGTGCCAAGTTATTCTCCGCAATTATGTAAATTTTTCTATCAAACTATATGTGATAAATATGGTGGTTGCCGTAAAAATCTGAAGAACAGGGTGTTCTGTGAAGACTGTAGGTTATGTAGTGGAGAGGAAACAGGGGTAGTTAATGAGGCTCTTCCCATGGTAATGCACGTTATGTAGAAAGGACAGAAAAATAGCTAAACAGGAGGAAAAAATTTGTGCCCTTAAGGCTGAACTAGAAAATGCGAATTTGGAATTATGTAGGCAAAGGGAGGAAAAAGAGATGGGGTGCTGGGAAAAGACAGCAAGCAAAGGGCGAAGAAGGGAAACTATTGAAAAAACTTTAGAGATTCAATTAGTAAATTAGTTTGGCTTGCTATCTGAAGTAGTGGAGGAAGTGCCTCATCCAGATATACACTCCTGGAAATTGAAATAAGAACACCGTGAATTCATTGTCCCAGGAAGGGGAAACTTTATTGACACATTCCTGGGGTCAGATACATCACATGATCACACTGACAGAACCACAGGCACATAGACACAGGCAACAGAGCATGCACAATGTCGGCACTAGTACAGTGTATATCCACCTTTCGCAGCAATGCAGGCTGCTATTCTCCCATGGAGACGATCGTAGAGATGCTGGATGTAGTCCTGTGGAACGGCTTGCCATGCCATTTCCACCTGGCGCCTCAGTTGGACCAGCGTTCGTGCTGGACGTGCAGACTGCGTGAGACGACGCTTCATCCAGTCCCAAACATGCTCAATGGGGGACAGATCGGGAGATCTTGCTGGCCAGGGTAGTTGACTTACACCTTCTAGAGCACGTTGGGTGGCACAGGATACATGCGGACGTGCATTGTCCTGTTGGAACAGCAAGTTCCCGTGCCGGACTAGGAATGGTAGAATGATGGGTTCGATGACGGTTTGGATGTACCGTGCACTATTCAGTGTCCCCTCGACGATCACCAGTGGTGTACGGCCAGTGTAGGAGATCGCTCCCCACACCATGATGCCGGGTGTTGGCCCTGTGTGCCTCGGTCGTATGCAATCCTGATTGTGGCGCTCACCTGCACGGCGCCAAACACGCATACGACCATCATTGGCACCAAGGCAGAAGCGACTCTCATCGCTTAAGACGACACGTCTCCATTCGTCCCTCCATTCACGCCTGTCGCGACACCACTGGAGGCGGGCTGCACGATGTTGGGGCGTGAGCGGAAGACGGCCTAACGGTGTGCGGGACCGTAGCCCAGCTTCATGGAGACGGTTGCGAATGGTCCTCGCCGATACCCCAGGAGCAACAGTGTCCCTAATTTGCTGGGAAGTGGCGGTGCGGTCCCCTACGGCACTGCGTAGGATCCTACGGTCTTGGCGTGCATCCGTGCGTCGCTGCGGTCCGGTCCCAGGTCGACGGGCACGTGCACCTTCCGCCGACCACTGGCGACAACATCGATGTACTGTGGAGACCTCACGCCCCACGTGTTGAGCAATTCGGCGGTACGTCCACCCGGCCTCCCGCATGCCCACTATACGCCCTCGCTCAAAGTCCGTCAACTGCACATACGGTTCACGTCCACGCTGTCGCGGCATGCTACCAGTGTTAAAGACTGCGATGGAGCTCCGTATGCCACGGCAAACTGGCTGACACTGACGGCGGCGGTGCACAAATGGTGCGCAGCTAGCGCCATTCGACGGCCAACACCGCGGTTCCTGGTGTGTCCGCTGTGCCGTGCGTGTGATCATTGCTTGTACAGCCCTCTCGCAGTGTCCGGAGCAAGTATGGTGGGTCTGACACACCGGTGTCAATGTGTTCTTTTTTCCATTTTTTTAGGTTAAAGCCAAAGTCCAGACGGACAACAATCAAGAAAAATAGAATAAAAGAACCTTCATGTACAGTAAATAGGGATAAAGCTAAGGGTAGTATCAGTGTACTTCATCAAAATATCAGGAGAATAAAAAATAAAGTAAATGAGCTGTTAATGTGTTTAGATGAATTCAAAAATAAGAATGAGACTGATATACTTTGTCTGAACACCATGGGACTGTTGGCATGGAAAGTGTCAGTATAAATGGGAATAATTTAGCATCTTACACTTGCAGATCTAACATGGATAAAGGAGGAGTTGCCATTTACACAAAACAAGCGTATAAACACAAAACTGTAGAAGTACGCAAGTTTTGTGTCAGACAGCACAGTGAAGTTTGTGCATGTGAACTACAGCTAGATAATGTAGTGTTGATATTAGCAACAGTGTACAGGTCCACATTAAGAGATTGGGAGCTATTCATAAAAATATTTGACTTCCTATTATGCTGCCTGTCAGATAATAAAAAGAAGTTATTAATCTGTGGTGATTTCAATGTAAACTTTCTAAGCAATTCTGATAGAAAAAGTGAACTATAAGTGTTGTTAACAACACATAACTTAGAATCAGTGATCAATTTCACCTCAAGTATAGCTCAGGACAGTAGTACTCTAATAGATAATGTATTTTTACAGAAAGAGGTTGTAGAACAAACACATGCTTTCCCTGTGGAAAATGGATTATCTGACCATGATACACAAGTGATTAACTTACAAAACCCAACAGGGCGTACACTTCAGAAATCATTAAGTAAAAGTGCGAGGGCGCTCAACCCGGTATCTATAGATCACTTCAGAGAAAGTTCAGGAAATGTAAACTGGGAAGATGTATATAGTGAGCCAAATGCTAATGATAAATGCAGCATATTTCTTGATAAATTTATATCCCTTTTTGAACATTGTTTTCCAAAGAAAATTACTAACTGTAATAGCACAAACTTTTCAAAGAAACCTTGGATTACTACAGGTATTAAAGTGTCATCCGAAAGAAAAAGGAAACTGTATCAGACAGCAAGGACTAGTAAAGATCCAGAAGTAGTTTTACACTATAAAAATTATTGTAACATACTGAGAAAAGTTTTAAGGAAATCAAGAAATATGTATGTTACAGACGAAATTAACAACTCCAGCAATAAAATCAAATCAATATGGAATGTTGTTAGATGGGAGACAGGAAAAGTAACCACTGGGGTAGGCAGTATTACTGTTAAAGATAATGAGACTATCTTAACTAACACAGTGCACAGGTAGCCAATGTATTTAACAATCACTTCTTAAGTGTAGGAGAAAAATTGGTGAGAATAAGTCAAAAGAAAAAGCCAAGCAGTACATGGAAGAGTCAGTTTTAAAAAATTTTAGTCAGATTAAGTTTCATCTAACAACCTCTTGTGAAATAAGGAAAAATCATTAAATCTTTGAAAAATAAATGTTCTGTTGGAGTAGATGACATCTCTAACAAGTTATTAGAACAATGTGGAGCAATTACAGCTGATGTTTTGAGTCACATATGTAATGCATCACTGACTCAGGGTATTTTTCCAGACAGGTTAAAATATGCCATTGTCAGGCCTCTCTACAAAAAGAGGGAAACCACAAATTTCAATAATTACCGGCCAGTATCCTTGCTTACAGCATTTTCAAAAAATTTTGAGAAAGTAATGACTCAAGAGTGGTTAGCCATCTCAACAGTGATGGGATACTTAGTAAAGCACAGTTCGGATTTCATAAATGCTGTTCCACTGAGACAGCAATATATGATTTCACTGTGCACATAGTGAGTCTTTAAATAGTAACATGTCACTAGTAGGAATATTCTGTGACTTATCCAAAGCATTTGATTGTGTGAACCATGATATTAAGTTAGAGAAATTACAATTCTATGGTATAAATGGAACAGCATATGAGTGGTTTAAGTCATATCTACAGAACAGGAAGCAAAAAGTCTCTTTATATGCTTCAAGTGATTCAAAGGAGTTTGCCACTATATGCTTCAAGCAATTCAAAGGAGTTTGCCACTTTATCTAACTGGGGTGAAATTACATTAGGTGTTCCACAAGGTTCGATCATGGGTCCCCTCCTGTTCTTGATATATGTGAATGACCTACCTTCTTATGTGAAACAAGATGCTGAACTGACACTGTTTGCTGATGATACAAGCATAATTATTAATCCAGTAAAAGAAAGTCCGATAGAAAATGATACAAATAAGGTCTTTGGAAAAGTTATTAATTGGTTTTCGGCGAATGGGCTTGCTTTGAACTTTGAAAAAAACACAGTACATCCAATTTTCTGCCGGAAAAATTATAATTCCTTCAAACGTAACATATCAAAAGAAGTCAGTAGCCAGGGTAGAACATACTAAGTTTTTGGGTGTACATACAGATGAGAATCTTAATTTGGAAAATTCATATTTTGGATCTCCTAAAGCGACTAGATTCAGAAACTTTTGCAATCAGAATAATTGCCAATTTTGAGGATGTAGAAATTAGTAAGCTAACATACTTTGCATACTTCCACTCTCTGATGTCATACAGAATAATATTCTGGGGCAACTCAACACTTAGGCAAAAGGTATTCACTGCTCAAAAGGAAGTAGTTAGAATAATGTGTGGGGTTCATAGTCGCACATCTTGTAGGCATCTGTTTAAAAGGTTAGGAATTCTTACAGCTGCTTCACAGTACATTTACTCAGTAATGGAATTTTTTCTCAACAACATGGGCCAGTTTAAAATCAACAGCGACATTCATGATTACAATACCAGAAAAAAGAAAGACCTACACTATCCTTTACTTAACCCATCTTTGGTGCAGAAAGGGGTAAAATACGCTACTATAAAACTTTTTGATAAATTACCAGATGAAATAGAATGTCCGACAGACAGCAGTAATAGTTTCTAAAACAAATTGAAATCATACCTCCTTGACAACTCCTTCTATACCATAGATGAATTCTTGAATATGAGTAAATAAATCTGGAGATATAATATTTGCATTTTGTGCCATTTAAGGGAATGGGATAGATAATAGAAATATTTAGGTATAAGGCTACAATGAAAAAAAAAAAAAAAAAAAAAAAAAAAAAAAAAAAAAATGTTTCCTGTGCGCATTTCTTGTGCATTTGACACATTCCACATCATAACGGTTTTTCCGTGCCATTGATCAATGGAACACGTAACTAACTAACTAACTAACTAACTTAGGCAAAAAGTATTCACTGTCAAAGAAAGTGGTTGAAATAATGTGTAGGCTCATAGTCACACATCTGGTAGGCATCTGTTGAAATGGTTAGGAATTCTTACAACAGCCTCACAGTACATTTACTCAGTAATAAAATTTATTCTCAACATCATGGACCAGTTTAACAACAACAGTGACATTCATGATTATAATACCAGAAGAAAGAAAGACTCACAGTATCCTCTACTTGATTTATCTTTGGCACACAAAGAAGTAAAATATGCTGCTGTAAAACTTTTTGATAAATTACCAGATGAAATAAAATGTCTGACAGACAGCAGTAGTAGTATTAAAAATAAATGGAAATCATATCTCCTTGACAACTCCTATACCCTAGATAAATCCTTGAATAGGAATAAATAAATCTATAGGTACAATATATTTATTTTGTGCCATTTAACGGAATGGGGTAGGTAATACAAATTTTAAGTTTTAAAAAACCCTTGATTTATGTGTGCACTTCTTATGTACTTGACACATTCATCATCATAACAGTTACCGTGAGATTGATCAATGGAACACATAACTAACTAACAAACCAACCAATCAACTTATTTTTTGCAACCTAAATAGCTGCAGTTCATTTTCCATGGATTTTGCAAGTCCTCACTACATAGACGGGGGAGGGGGGGGGGGGGGGGGGGGGGGGAAGGCACCCAATGCCAATGCACAGTTTGATTATGAATTGCAAGCTGTGAGTTGGTGTTCCGTAACCTGGAATGTGTGTCCAATATGGTTCATGTCTCCAAATTTCATGTGGACATCAACTTAAATTTACCAGCATACAACTGAAAATTACTAGGAGGAGGAGGATATTAGTGTTTAACGTCCCGTCGACAACGAGGTCATTAGAGACGGAGCTCAAGCTCGGATGAGGGAAGGATGGGGAAGGAAATCGGCCGTGCCCTTTCAAAGGAACCATCCCGGCATTTGCCTGAAGCGATTTAGGGAAATCACGGAAAACCTAAATCAGGATGGCCGGAGACGGGATTGAACCGTCGTCCTCCCGAATGCGAGTCCAGTGTGCTAACCACAGCGCCACCTCGCTCGGTGAAAATTACTACATTATGTTCCTAGCCTTGTGATATGTCATGGCTGGTAAAGATAGACCCCACTGTAATGAGAAGTAGCCACTTTCCATGGCCATATGTACTCACTCTTTTTCATTGTTTCCATTTTACACTCTCTTGTTCTCTAGTTATAAAATGTGGCTAGTCAGCACCTTAGCAAGCACACAGACACTTATCACTAAAACACAGTATTCAGAACACATTTAACACAACTGTAATACTTATGGAGATTTGTAGGCAACACAGATGTAAAATATGTTGCTTTCCATATACCAGCATCATGCTGTCAAGGCATACACAAAAAGAGAGAGAGACCAGAAAATAAATTACATACAACTGTACTGTTATATCTGCACAAGTAGTTTTAATTAGTACTTCAGATGCCCTGCTGTAGTCTCAGCAACACAAATAAAAACAATTTCAGTTATAATAATCACAGAAACTTAGTAGAAAGAAGAGAACCGCCACTGCACCTGTTAACAAACTGAAAGCAACTAACCTTCTGGCTGTGTTCTCTCTTCAGCAGAAGAATGATCCACTCTGCCTAATTCTCATCAGCCCCTTGGCAATAAAACATATTGCTGTTAACAACAGTCCTGTAATTTTTATTTATTTATTTATTTTTTCGTTAAAGGAGAAGAATATAAATATGTTAATCATAAATGTCCATTTTTCTATCAAATCCATTTCAATAAGCATGAAAGAAAATAGTGTACATATCAACCACATTTTGTCAAGACAATTGCTTTTTGATTTTTTATTACTTTATTCTCAGGACCAGTAAAAAATAAGGCAACAAATTTCATTATTATTCCCATGGAACTACATTATGTATGAATACATCTATTACACACACAACTGGTAAACAAATCTTCACAAGAGCATGTATCTTTGACATACACCTATTCCAATTTCATTTACCAAATCTTGCACAAGTACTATTTTTCTGCAGCTAAGTTCACAGTAAACAGGAACAGAGTGACTGCTTACAGAGGATGTCTGTGCATCTAGATTTCAAAAAACAAATTGAGAGACTTTTGCAGAAATCTTTAAAATCAATGAATATGGCGATCTTGGCAAAAGTAAAATACAACAAACTGGAGGAAACTGGATATATTAGTAGTACAGAACATTCTGATACCAGGGTTTGTATTTTAACCAGATTTTCTCTAAGCCTACTAATTTTGAATGTTCAGTAACAACATTTTTACCCAGTTACTTTTGTTTGTCATCGAACTTCACAACAATGGTATCATTTGGTTCTCCTATGGTCACTAAAATATTACAATTGTTTTGTTTTTGTATATCTACAATAATAAAACTCTTCAATAAGAAATATTATACATTTGATCTTTGCCTTTTCCTACAATTCCTCCTTCCATAGCTGAGATAACTAACTATGGATATTTGTAACATATCAAATCAACATGGTCCTTCTAGTGTGGTTTTCTGTTCAGGTCTTTTCTTAACTCTTCTATCTGAAAACACTTTTTTAATTTTCCTTGTCCAGTTAATTTCCATTTTCTCCTTCCACATGATGTTTAAAATGCATCAACACTCTTAGTAATGTGAGTGTATGTCTCATGGTTTTTTATGGTTAAAATATAGTTCTTTGTCAACACAAAAATATTATGCTAAAATTCTTGCAGTAGAACTTTCTCTGCCTGATGAAGTTCTGTGTCACATATGCGCAAAGCATAAAAATTGTAATACTGCATTCAGAGCAATTGAAAACCCATGTAATCATTAATCTTACAATATTAGAAATTTGCCTTACATAAAGAGAGCAACAATTTATTCTATTGAAAGTCCAGGTAGGAATACCTACAATTATGGAAATGATAGATTGCTACTCAACATAAAGATGACATGTTGATTTTCTGACAACCACAATGTGTCATCTTTATGGTGAGTAGCAATCTATCCTTTCCATAATTGTCAAAAGTTCATTCTGTATTATTAAATTCTATTACCAACAAGATCAAAGAAAGAAAACAGGTGATACTGCATATTGTCTTCTGGTTAACCATGAAATATATTTCTGTCCATATTCTACAGCTTTCATTTTTTAATTCAAAGTTAGCACCCGTAAACTGCCATTAGCAGACTCATCAATTCACACTAGAATATCTTATCATGTCAATGTTGTAGACAGGCAGTGAATGCAACAGGAATGTAATGCAGATCAGGTAAAACAACAAATTAAAATTAGTTATAATTTTACCTTAGTATAACACCACTGACGCTGTAACCAAAGTAAATAATTTCAGTGTACATCCATTAATCAGGAATCAACCCTTTGCTTAGTTGCATCTAAATGAACGTAGAGGCCATGTGGGATCACATTATATACAACATGATTTGTTTTGTTTGACTCATAAGTGTAGTTTCAGTAACACAATAAAATCTCATATGCAGATCTAACACATAACCAGACATGTGAATTGATAGGACCCCCCTTTTCAACTGCACTACAATTTATCGCATACATCACACAACTAAAGAGTTCACTATGTGGGGAACACAGATGCTCTATATCTACAATGGATTCAAAAATAATTATCAAAGTAATAAAAATATGTTTTGATGATGCAAATGCACAAATCGTCAACTTTCAGTGATTATTGTGGAGTCTACACTCATCAAAAACACTAAAATGCGTAACATTATATGCATATTTCCACGATTTTTTATTTTACTGCATTTAATAATCACATAAAATTGTAAGAGCCATGGTCCAGTCTCATCTCCCCGTGATTCAATTACCTACCTGAGGCTTTTGACAATGAGTGCTACAACTTCCTCTCACAGAAACTAAAATTTTGACAATGAGGTGCAATTAAGTGGTTCTCCCTAGACGTAGGTAAGGCATTTTATCCTGCTGCAACTCCATCTACATTTACACTCTGCAAGTCATTATAGTGTGTAAAGGCTATCAATCTGTACAAGAAGTCACTATCTTCCAAGCGAAGAAAAACCACTGCCGTACTATCATAGGGTCCTACAGTATATTGCACTTATTCATGTATTATACAAAATAGTATGTACTGTGTTTTATCCAAGTCAAAGGAGAGCCAATTTGCAGGAAACAATTCAGTTGGTTTGTGTAATGTAGACACCAATCATAAATAGTTCCGGTGATTATGACAAGCTTTTTGAAAATTGGTATTTTGGTTAACACTTACCTACAAAGATACTGAACAACTATGGTTCATTTTAAATGAAACACTTTACTTGTTTCAAAGAGGATATGAAACTTCTCACAAACTTGGTTGAAAAATGCACAAAAATTTTGGCCAGTCCACCTATATGCTATAATGTCAGTTGTGTTACGTGATGTTTAAATGGCATCGAGTAGTGAACTATACTGCACTGTCAGCTTCAGGCTTCAGTTTTAGCATATTATTCAGTTATTTTAGAAAACACTTTGAAGATTATCAAACGATAATTCACCTTTCTTCTTTTAAATTAATTACGAAATGTCATACAAAAGTACTTCATTAAACACACACACACACACACACACACACACACACACACACACGTCTTTCTCAGGGCTAGTTTTACTACAAGATTTGTTGTTGCTGATACAACACTAGCAGTAATGTACATTTTCATTTTTAGGTTCACTGGAACGTCCTGGTTGGTCATGGAAAACAATGTTTCTGAATGCCGCCAATGGAATTTATGCTGCTGGAATGGAGGTTCCTAACTGCATTTTGGGGCAAAGGTGAAAGTATTCAGTTTCATGGACAATTCAAATTATTTGGGTGTCTGGACTACAAATCCAAATTTTCGCATATTCACCTCCAAATCAATTTCTGTAGAAACAATTTTAAGTTATTGAATTATAGTTGTTAGTTTCACCCAGACCTGCACTTATGAATACAAAGCCACCAGAAAATCAGTTATCAATCATTAAGTTTGATCTGTGTACAATCCAACTCCAAGCCTTTGAATACATCTTCCACTGGTAAGGCAACAGTTCAGAAACTTTTGTGAAGTTGTACTTTTTGGATGGGTTGTAGAAGTCCAGTTATTTAGCACGTCAGTTTATTAATACTTTGGAGAGAAGTTTATTAAACTACGCTAAAAGATTCACAAGGCACTAATTCTCATTGTGGCTGTCATGCCTTTTGAAGAAAGGTCCGGTTTCAGCATTTTCTTAGATGTTTAATATCATCCCAGTTTGAGACACTTGTTAAGCATTCTAACCTAAGGACATCACACACATCCATGCCCGAGGCAGGATTCGAACCTGCGACCGTAGCGGTCTCACGGTTCCAGACTGCAGCGCCTAGAACCACACGGCCACTTCGCTTATTGTTTTCCATTTGACGTAGTGCATTCCCTAGCCTCACGTCTATTACTTTATGTACATCAAAGGAAGGAAGATTAGTATTTAATGTCCCATTAACATCGATATCATTATACCAAGCACAAGCTCAGATTAAGGAAGGATGGGGACGAAAATCAGGTTTGCCTTTACTGGTGCCTTCCTGGACTTCAACCATTTCTTGTTTGGGTATTCTTATATTGCCTCCACAATGTGATGGCAGTTATATTTTCTCATGTTATTTTTATTTATTTGTGGATAGTTTTGTTGACAACTTGGTATGCCCTCTCAGCTGTAAAAAATTTCCATTGTTTTGAAATGGGTGGGTGGGTGAAGGAACACCATTTTAGGAGGCATGAGAAGGATCTTGGGTAGGATATCCCTCATTTCAGGGCATGATGAGAATGAAAATGCACATATGCATGGATAACTTCGATGGAAAACATTACTTAGTATGAGAGTAATATATATATACCTCGAAGGGTGCTCGCAGGTGTCTAACCCATTGGTTATATATATATATATATGACTCTAGGACAGGCTGTTATGACACTGCCCCAATGGGTTAGACACCTGCGAGCACCCTTCGAGCACATTTGTGGGCAGGTGCAGGTAGTGTAGGCAATCTGTCAGACAGTCCGATTGCATGCATTCTGTGCATGTGTTACATGCTTGGCTGCCCGAACTCAACCAGTGGTGGCGTGGAGTGAGGTAAAGAAGCAGTAGGTAGGGGAAGTGTGACGAAGCAAGCCGGGATATTTTTTCTTCCCCTCTTGTTTTGCCATCTGCCTCTTTAAAATTTATTTTTTTTCCCGTGTCTGACTAATTAACATTAACATACGTGACTATAATTTGCATTTCCATAAAAGAGAAAGGTTGGCCCTCAGTTTTAAAGCATATAACATCAGATCTAATTTGATGCTTAGTTTTATGTATGTAATTGATATTCTAACTTATTTTGATTATTCCTAGTTAATATCTTTTAATATGGGGTGAAATCGCTAATTGTTTCATAACTTAAATTCTATTGTTGACTTATAAAAAAATATAAATTCTGTACTAATAATAAAAATTTGGAGGAACAACTAATAGTATTCTTAAAGGAACTATTTGGCTCTGTTCGAAAACATGTTAGCAAAGCCAGCCCTTAATTAATTCCAAAGTAATTAACAGTTTTGTCAAAAGTATTGTTTGTATAATGATATCCGTTAATTTCATCATTTAAACAAATAATTCGGCCTAACTCTTGTAGTAGAAGAAACAGTTAAAAAGACGGAATTTTTCAATGTATTCAGTTAATTTAATGAGTTAAGTTTTAATTGTGATTTCTGTAAATTAAACATCAAACAATGTGTAGTTTCAGTGCCTATTATTGTGATAATATATAAGGACCGAATTTTTGGTCCTGACACAGTTAGTCCACTGCCGAGTTTCAGACGCAGAACCTGTATTGGTTAGATCAACAATAATGCATCCACTTAACTGTGAGATAAGTGTTACACCAATAGGCCATGTGTTAAAGCAATAACAGTGTCTGTTCAATTTATTTGAAAGACTGTGAAATGTGTGGTTCGGTTTTTACATCTCATAGATTTTCAACAGTAAACTATTGCAGTAGTATGTGGATGTTTGCCTGCAACCTATTTATGAGGCTTATTGAAAGTTAAACAATAGTTAACTGGTCATATTAGAAGTGTATATTGCGGGCTTGTGAACAGCAAAAGTAAAGAACTGTGAAATGCAAATGTGACCCTGTTGGCTACCTCACTTAAGGGGAGTTAGAATGGAAAAATTTTTTTTATCTCATTATAAAATTTGCAATTTTCTGAATAAAATGATATATATCACTTATAAACTCACATGAAACGTATTTTCTTTTCTTTTTTTAAATATAATCTACATCGGTTGAATATGTTAAAATTTTTATGTGCATTACTTCAAGATCTAATGAAATTTGTAATTTTTTTATACAGAAGGCTGTGGATTGCTGTGATATAAAGGTTAAATCACGTGTTTGTATTGGCAGCACTGTCAGAAACAGAATCGTATTATTTCATAGTATAAACACCCGTTTATGTCAAAGCGCTAACGTTTTTTCCGAGGAAAAGTGACAAATAGATTGGTAAATGTCTCAAAAAGTAAAGTATGACACCAAAACGAAGTGTTTTGAAGAAACGTGGGTTACATGGTAATAGATTTTCGAATAAAGGGAAACATTGTGATCAACATGTGGTGTGTGAAGTTACAGACACTGAAATACAGGCAAACTCGTCAGTATCTAGAGAAACACCCATTAGCACTTTGAAGATTAAAATAAAATGTTGTGACACACAATTTTCTCAAAACAAAAGTGATATAAATTGTAGATTAGGTTATATTCTGATAGATTTATTCATCCTAACAAGGGTGTTAGGTGAATGTGTGTGTTTTAAAATATGTGGAGGGCCAGTTAGTTTACATGAAGACAGTGAGGTATCAAATGGACTAGCCAGGAAACTTATTATTAATTGTGCCAGTTATAAATATACTGATCCATTTTGCAATTCTGATAAATATTAAGATAATTATTTTGAAATAAATGTTAGGTGGTTTTATGGACAAAGAGCTATTGGCAAAGGACACATTGCAGCAGAAACAACGTGTGCCGTGATGAATACACCACCCCCACCTCGTAAAATCGACAAGTATGCAGGATTTATTGGAGCTACTGTGGAATCTGTTGCGTGTGAGTCAATCAAGGGTGCTGCAAATGAAGCTGTTGAAATTAATGATGGTATGACTGACATGGCTCTTGGCTGAAGTGCAGCTACAGTTCTAAGAATTATGTTGCTATGGTGACCAGTGTGATACTGGAAAAGTAACAGATTTCCAGATTTTAACCAATCATTGTTATAAGTGTAAATCAGGGAATGAAGGAGGGCATATTTCTGACAGGAATTATGAAAGAACAAGTGGTGGTATGGAGGCCTCTGTAGCTACTGAAATTTTTAGTTGCTCTGTGAATGAAATGGGAATGTGTTACACTAAGTTCTTAGGTAATGGAGACTCAAAATCATATAACAGTGTAGTAGCCACTCAGCCTTATGATGAGAAGGCTATAATAAAACTGGAATTTTTTGGTCATGCCCAGAAGAGGATGGGCACCAGGTCGAGGAAGTTGAAACAAAGTTTGAGACCCAAGACACTTTCTGATGGTAAAACCATAAGGGGCAGCCTGACAGACAAAATGACTGATGAAGTACAGCAGTATTATGGGATGGCCATTAGAAATAATACTGAAGATTTGTTGAAAATGAAGCAAGCAGTATGGGCTACCTTCTTCCACAGGCTGTCAACTGATGAAAAACCAGTACACCACCTTTGCCCTCCTGGACCTGATACATGGTGCAATTACTGCAATGCCCAGTATTCAAACACTTTATACAGCCATAAGCATTCCATCCCAGAAGCAGTCATGGATATCATAAAACCTTTTTACAGAGACCTGGAAAATCCTGAATTACTGAAGCAGTGTCTGCAGGGTCAGACTCAAAATGTAAATGAGTCCTTCAGTAATCTTATATGGACTCACTTACCAAGAAATGTTTTTGTTGGAATGAAGACACTACAATGAGGAGTCAGTGATGCTGGTATTGCTTTTAATGATGGCAACATTGGTAGGGTGAAAGTGCTACAGCATATGGGAATTAATCCTGGAGCAAACTGCATCAGAGTACTTGAACGGATGGACAAGGTTTGCATTGATAAAGCATAGAATGCAGCACTGTTGGCCACTAAGGATACAGAAAGAAGAAAGTAAGAAAAAACTTGGAAAAAGATCAAGAGGATGATATACAGTATGGTGCAAGGGTGCTTTTGAGCAACTAAAAATAAAAAAGAAAGCATATATTAAGTGAGTTACAGTCTTTTAAACTTTAGAAGCCGTTCCTGAAATTTTCATTTTCTGTTGCATTTTCCCTAAATCTCAGAAACCACTCCAAGTAGAGTATTCAGATTTTCAGGGAGTAATAACATACACATCCTGAGTCTACTGAACTAAAAGAAGAACATAATGTTATGTATAATTAAAATTATTTAGGATAACATATGAAAAAGTACACAAAATTTTAACTGTGTAATTAAAAAATTGTATTTCCGAAAGCACTGGCTGGAATGCAATTATTGTAGTTCAGTAGACTCAGAACATACAGTTCAATGTCCTGTAAAAGTTTCATATCAATGGCTACAGCGGTTCCTGAAACACAGGGAAGCCAAGTCACTAAATTTAACATTGTCTGGATAGGGCGTTCCAGCTCCCCTTAAAGTAGTAAGTGTTGAACTTCCACCCCCATTTTTCAGCCAGTATAGCAACACAGTATGTCGACACTGCACACAATCAATGAGGAAATAAAGCAGGTGAACATCACAGAGGGTAGCCTGCAGCTCAGAGAGAGGCAGCGGGTTTGTTGTCTAGGAATGTGGCAAGGGCAGGTCGACAGTTGCATGGGCTAGCCATGTGAGTCCAGGTGTCGGGAGTCAGTAGAGAGCAGTGCACAGTGAAGGTGGCATGGATATGTGATTTGGACGGGGGTGATAGGACAGAGGAATGGGAACAGTAGAGTGAAGGATGTGAAGACAGCGTGTTAATGGAGATTGAGGGCAACAGGTTTATGGGAATGAAGGATGTGTTTCTATGATAACTCCCATCAGTGCAGTTCAGAAAAGCTGGCGGTAGCCTTGGTTGTAAAGCCGCCATTGAAGCTGAGCTCGTTGTGCCCAGCTGCATGTTGTGCCACCAGGTGGTCAACTTTTTAACAAGCCACAGTTTGGTAGTGGCCAATTATTTTGATGGACAGCTGGTTGTTTTTCATACCAACATAAAAAGTTGAGCTGTGATTGCAGCAGAGCTGATGTATGGCACAGTTGTTTATGCAGGTGGGTCAGTGCAAGTCTGTGACAGGACTGGTGTAGGAAATCCTCAGTGGCTGGGCTGGGCAGGTCTTGCACCTGGGTCTTCCATAGGGACATGAGCTCTGTGATAAGGGTGTAGGGAATGGGAGTGGCATAGGAATGGATTAGGATGATATGTAGGTTGGGTGGATGCTTGAGGGAACACCACTTCAGCAGGGGTGGGAAGGATCTTGGGTATGATGTCCCTCATTTCAGGACATGATGATAATCAAGGCCCTGGTTAAAGATACAGTTCAGTTGTTCCATTCCAGGGTGATACTGGGTGGTGAAAGGAGCACTCCTTTGTAGCCGATTCTTGAGGGTGGTGGGATGATTAGGGTTGTGTGAGGATGTGGCATGGGAAATCATGTTTGCAGACATAGTTTTTGGTGGTGGTGGTGGGGGGGGGGGGATGTGGAGGGGGTAGTGCTATCAATGAAGGCATTCATGAGACCTTCAGCGTACTGGGCAAGGTAGTTCTCATCGCAGCAGCTACACTGTCTGTGGGTGGCCAGTCTGTATGGGAAGAACTTTTTGGTGTGGAATGGATGAAAGCTGCCAAAATGCATATAGTGTTGGTGATTAGTGGGTTTCATATGGACAGAGGCATGGATGGAGCCATCTGTGAGGTAGAGATCAATGTCCAGGAAGGTAGCACAATGGGTTAAGGAGGACCATGTGAAGCAGATTGGAGAGAAGACATTGAGGTTGTGAAGGAATGATGATAGGGTATCTTCTCCCTAAGTCCAGACCATGAATATATCAACCATAATCCTGAACCAGACAAAGGATTTGGAATTTTTGGTGGCTAGAAGAGTTTCTTCTAAATGGCCCATAAAAAAGTTTGCATAGGAGGGTGCCATGTGGGAGCCCATGGCTGTGCTGCATATTTGTTTACATACCTTCTCCTGCCACAGATTTGTTTATTACTGTCTCCTGAAAGGAGATACAGTTGCTTGTCATGATGTACAGGGACTGGACAAAAATATGGAAATACCAAAAACACAACACAATACAATACCACACCTAATACTGTGCAGGAAACCTGTTGGTCTTCAAAACAGCTTCCACTCGTCTTGGAATGGATGAATACAGGACCTCCACAATTTTCTGGGGAATCTCATACCATTCTATCTGCAAAATAGTGGCAAGACCACGTCTCAACAATACTGAGATTTGGTGACTGTGGTGGCCAGGAGATACGTGACAATTCATCCTCGTGCTCACAAAACCAGTGCTAGATGATGTAAGCTGTGTTAACATCTCTGAACGCAGCCTCTGCATTGGGGAACAAACACTGCACCATGGGATGGACCTGATCAGCCAAAATGGCCACATAACCCTTGGCAGTAATGGGACTTTGGAAACACTGGAGCTCATGGAATACCATGATATGGCTGCCTAAATCATCACCGAGCCCCCACCATGTTTCACTCTTGGGACATAAACTTGGCCAGATATCGGAAACATTGTGAAACATGACTCATCTGACCAAATGACTTTCTTCCATCACTCCACAGGACAAGTTTTATGGCCTTGGCACCATTTTTTCCTTTTATGGGCATCTGAGTCACTGATGAGTAGCTTTTGGAATTCCTGGTCATCCAGCAAATTCCCTGCTTATGGAGCTCCCTTTGTGTTGTTTTGCTGCTGGCAGGGTTCACTGGTGCAACATTAAATTCTGCAATGAATCTTTCAGCAATTGTCCTCTAATTTTTTGTCACAGTCCTCTTTAATTACCATCTGTCACAATCACTCAAGACAAACATTTTTGTCTCCATTGTGACTTAGTGGATGATGTTTTTCAACTTTCTCTGTATGCAGCATACATCTTCAATACTTTGCCTCTTGAAACACCAAAAACTTAGGTTCTCTTGGTTATGGAAGCAGTCATCATAAAAGTCCCAACAATTTGTCCACATTTAAATTCACTTAACTCCAACAAAATGCACTCACACCTACACAGAACACTGTTCTGATCGTGACCGACACAATGTACTGAGAACATTGTATAGGCAATGTTCATGGTCAAATAGAACAGCAAAACCTGCAGGCTTGACTAGCATATGCATTTATATTCAAGCACATGTTTCTCTCAGTGTTTCCATATTTTTGTCCATTCCCCCATACTCGGTAAAGCATATGAGGAATGAAGTAGTGGGTTTGGAGTCTGAAGGGCATTGGGAAAGGTAGTTTTCAACAGCAGCAAGGCCATAGGCAAGAGAAGTATTGGTGTATATGGAGGTGGCATCAACAGTAACGAGAAGTCAGTATATGGAGGTGGCATCAACAGTAATGAGAAGTCATCCAGGAGGTAAAGGGGTGTTGACGGTGGATAGTCAGGGTTGGAGGTGTTGATCAACAAGATCAGTAGGAGCCCAATAAAGGACTTCAGTAATAATTGGAGGTTATGTTGGATTTCTTGGAGGAGATCACTATGGGAGAGTTTGTAGGTGAAGGAGTCAGACAGTTGGCAAAATCCTTCTGTTAGGTAGTCAGCATAATTCATCACAACAGTGGCAGAGCACTTGTCTGGAGGAAGGACGAGTAGGTCAGGATCTGTTTTGAGGTTGTGATGTCTGTCCTTTTTTCTGCTGAAAGGTGAGTTTCTTAGTAAGGGACCTGGAGAAGGATGATGAGGACTCATACTATAAACGATAAAGCCACTGTTCCAATATTATGAACCACAGTTAAAATATTGGGGGGTCTCCATATTACAAAAGAAGCCTTTATAAGGTACTTTCTATCTTTTAATGACGAATGTGGTAAAACGGATTTTAGGTGATTATATCAGCACCTTATGATTATCATGACATTACGTTACAGAAATTACAATCCTATTGTATAAATGGAATAGCATATGAGTGGTTTAAGTCATACCCACAGAACAGCAAGCAAAAAGTTTCCTTATATGGGTCAAGTGATTTAAATAAGTTTGCCACTTCATCTAACTGGGGTGATATTACATTAGGTGTTCCACAGGGTTCAATCATGGGTCCACTTCTGTTCTTGATACATGTGAACGACATCCCTTCCTATTTGAAACAGGAAGCTGAACTGACACTGTTTGCTGATGATACAAGCATCATTATTAATCCAGTAAAAGAAAGTCAAATTGAAAATTATACAAATAAGGTCTTTGGAAAAGTCATTAATTGGTTTTCTGCAAATGGACTTGCTCTAAACTTTGAAAAAACACAGTACATCCAATTTTCTTCTGCAAAAAGTACAGTTCCTTCAATAAATATAACACATCAACAGAAGTCACCAGACAGGGTAGAGCATACTAAGTTTTTGGATGTACATATAGATGAGAATTTTAATTTGGAAAATTCATATTTTGGATCTCCTAAATCAACTAGGTTCAGCAACTTTTGCAATCAGAATAATTGCCAATTTTGAGGATATAGAAATTAGTAAGGTAACATAATTTGCATACTTTCACTTTCTGATGTCATACGGAATAATATTTTGGGGTAACTCAACCTTTTAGACAAAAAGTATTCACTGCTCAAACGAAAGTGGTTAGAATAATGTGTGGGGTTCATAGTCGCACATCTTGTAGGCATCTTTTTAAAAGATTGGGAATTCTTACAACAGCCTCACAATACATCTACTCACTAATGAAATTTGTCCTCAACAACATGGACCAGTTTAAAAACAACAGTGACATCCACGATTATAATACCAGAAAAAAGAAAGACTTACACCATCGTTTGCTCAACCTATCTTTGGCACAGAAAGGGGTAAAATATGCTGCTACAGAAATTTTCGACAAATTACCAGATGAAATAAAGTGTCTGACAGACAGCAGCCAGCCGGTGTGGCCGTGCGGTTCTAGGCGCTACAGTCTGGAGCCTAGTGCCTGCTACGGTCGCAGGTTCGAACCCTGCCTCGGGCATGGATGTGTGTGATGTCCTTAGGTTAGTTAAGTTTAATTAGTTCTAAATTCTAGGTGACTGATGACCTCAGAAGTTAAGTTGCATAGTGCTCAGAGCCATTTTGAACAGACAGCAGTAATAGCTTCAAAAATAAATTGAAGTCATATCTCCTTGACAACTCCTTCTATACCATAGATGAATTCTTTTTGAATAGGAATAAATAAATCTATAAATATAGTATATGCATTTTTTGCCATTTAAGGGATTGGAGAAAATAATAGAAATGTTAATCTTTAACTCTGTATTGGAATATATATTAGCCTCATTTTCTAAAAAAAATTTGTTTCGTATGTGCATTTGTTGTGCACTTGACACGTTCCACATCAAAACGGCTACCGTACTGTGGGATTGATCAATGGAACACGCAACCAACAAAATAAACACAACAAAACCTGATGTACATCACAAAGAATACAGGAAATGAAATCATTCATTGCCTTGTACATAAATGAATAAAATTAATAAATACACAAATGAAAATAAATTCACAGCTGAACTTAGCGTACTTGTATACAAACATGATCTAACATGAAGCTGTAAATACAGTACTGATATTCAACACAAATGAGACAAAAACTACAGAACTAAGGGATCTACATGATGCTTTGGAACCACAAACTAGAGGGACTCTGTTAACTGCACACATTTACATTTAGTAAAAGCAAATCAGTAACAAAACCAAGCAAATGTTCAGCATGCAATTATGGAGCCACTAACGAGTCACTATAAAAACGCCTTAATTTCAATATTCAGTCTATCACATAAACCTGAACATGATGCTAGAGAGTAACTAAATAAAAGAACAACGGAAACTTTAACTAGATGTAAGCACAGCAGTGCCATCAAGAAAATTAGAAGCTGCATAAAGTTACTCACCTGAAAGTCAGAACTCAGTCTGGTCTTTGGCTGTTTCTTCATCTTCAGTTTTTCAACAAAATAGTATACTGAGCAAACCTGAAACACACAAACAATTTACTTTCAATAACATATCATTCAATGAGGACTGCCCCTCCTACACAGAAACTCAGAGTGAATTAAAATCGACTTCCGCAATGCCAAATAATCATTCTACAAAACACGTCACAATGACCAAAAGATCCACATCAATTAAAAAATCTTTAAACCTGCAACAAATACAGGGCTACCTGTGAAAGCAGTCATGTGATCTACAAGCTAAGTTGCAATCACTGTCCTGTATTCTGTTAGGGCATGACAGCCAACAAGCTGTCATAAAAATGTACATATGCTCACAAAGTCCCAAACTTTTAGGACCAAAATTGTACAGATGGTATAGGACTCTAAAATGAGTAGTTTGAAATACAAAACCAATGGTTGAAAATAATTAATTCAGGCAATATGAATTCTTGAATGAGACATGCATTTTTATGTAAACTGCTTATGTTTCATAATGCAAAATGGCCTGCTAAGGGTTGACATTGATGGCTTCACAGCTGTCCTAGTTACTCATTATAAAAATTACCTATGTGACTATCTCAGTGCCCTCCAGCCAATACAGGAATTATATACAGTAAAGGATATAAATTTCTGAACACTGAAAATCTAGTATGATGCAATGGCATTGGTGGCGGTGGCAGCAATGGTGGTCGTAATGATTTGGTATTAGGGCATTCAATGAGAAGGATATTAGTTCCCTTTGTTGAATAATCACATACAGATATAGTTATCCTCTTCAACTGATGCACTAACATCTTATTTCCTCTCTCTCGTATGGACTGATTACATTCACACATTCTTCATAGATTATTAAAACAGTATCTAAAACATACTATTACAATACCATAGTGGTGGGAGAAGGTAGCAAGAGTTACAGTTACTTAGTGTCCCTCACCCCCCCCCCCCCCTCACCCGTCCCACAACTACCCCCACCCAGTTGCATTTTATGTCTTAGCAGCACCTTGTCATCAGAGCGCCTGCAGAACCGACATGCAATATGGGTTGCTAACCCCTTTCCAGAAGCGTGGAGAGAAACATTGCCAGTGGACTGAAACAGTAACAGACTTTCCAAATAAACAAGGAACTACTTTTCCAGACAACATGTGACAGTGTTCCACCAATCAGAGCTCATATGACTGCTGTAACACTCCACCGACCCGGTTCTATAGGCATTCCTAGACCATCAGACAGGCATTGTTTACCAACCGATAGGAATAGCTCCGGCCAGTACTTAGGCCAATCCTAGCCTTCTATTCACTCGCCATAGTATTGTAGTAGTATGTTTTATTTTGTAGAGTAGTTTTGGTCAGTATTTTCTTCCATTGTCTTGTTTCCTTATCTGTTTTGCTACCACAGAGTTGTAGGGTTTTCTGTTTGTTCTGCGTTTAAAACTTAGTCTATACCAAGAAGGCGTTTTTTTTCTTTAATTGTAATAAAGTGTTCAAACTGACTGTTAGTGTTTTCCTGCCAACCGCAGGACACTACAGTTATTGGCGACGAGGATAAAATGTTAATTTTCGAATGGAAAGGCCCCCTCTGAGGAGCTTCTTCAGTCCTTGGTGGAAACTCTACAGCAGATTCAGGCAATGCTCACGTGATCAGGAATTCGCTGTCACTCACCAGTGTTGCAAGTAGCAGCCCATAGGATCGATTCTATTCGTTGATTCGCAATATGGTGCTATTTCACACACCAGACGAGGGTCTTTGGGCTGATATTTTGAAGTTACAAGACCTGTCCCTTGACACCTGTCTGCCTATCATTTGTGCATTTGAACCGTCTCACTAGCTACAGCTGCCACGTCTTTATCCAGCTGTTTTTGCAGCTCATCAATTGCCTAGCACCAAGCGGGAGCCTTGTCAATCCGTTTGCCCATTCCATGACAGGAAGTCTTTCACTTGACTTCCATCCTGTATGGACTGTTTCTGGACTCACCGACAGTTGGAGTGCCTCCACCGGTGAGCAAGATGCACGGTTTGCAGCTGAGTGGGCCATATTGCTGTGGTGTGTCAGGTTTCATAGAAATAATGCGTCGATGCCACGCTCTCTGGGGACACACAGGCGCGTCATGAATCATCACCTCAGGACCTGGAAGCCTCGAATTCCATTGATGGCCAAGTATTCTCCACCATTCCCCAGTCGGGTGCCCATTATCTCGTTACCTTGGAGGTCACGCATATTCCAGTGGTCTTCAAAATTGACACGGCATCATCCATCTCTATTGTGGATGGTACCACATACCAATGTTTGGGCTCGTTGGCTTTATCCCCGCACACCAACGCGTTGCGCAGTTTCAGTAATCACTCTATATCCATGAACTGCGTTTTTTCCACACAAATCTGCTACAACTGTCGTTCCTTCACCGTTCAGCTTTTGGTGGTCAGCTCCCTGGAGCTACTAATATTCTGGATGTGGACTTTTTTGGTCGCCTGGGTTTACCAGTGCAGGACACAGTACAAGCAGTGTTGATTCCCTCATCGGATGCCCTCCTTGTCCCGTTGCTCAGAAAATACGACATGTTGCTCTCACCCTCCACACCACGGATGAAGGGTTTCACCGTGCATGTTCAGCTTCTTCCCTCTGCTGTTTCTCGTTTCTTTAAGTCTGACATGGTTTCCTTTGCTCTGAGAGACAGACTCCAGGCGAAACTTTGCCACTTACAGGATGAAGGCATCCTTTCTCCCGTTGTGCAAAGTAGCTGGGCGATGCCTATTGTGATAGTCGAGAAGCCGAATCGTGCTTTACGCATCTGTGGTGATTATAAGGTCCCAGTCAATTCTCAATCCATCACAGATGCCTAAGCTGTCCCATCAGTGGATGACATACTCACATGTCTTGTGGGCTCAACAGTTTTCACCAAAATTGATTTGCATGATGCTTACTTGCAGATGCTGTTGGATGAGGAATCACAGCAGATCCTAGTTATCAATACCCTATGTGGCCTTTTCCGGTACAACCGCCTCCACTTTGGCATTGCCAGTGCACCCGCCATTTTCCAACGTTATATGGAACACCTCATACGCCAGGTGCCAGGGCAGCCAATTATCCGGACAATGTCATCATCAGTGGCTCGTCTGCAGTGAACATCACTGACAAGCTGGACTTGGCTGTTTCAGGTTTTTTCTGAGGCTAACCTTTTTTGTGCGAGAGGTCAGCTATTTCAAGTTAACGATTGATGTACACGGCCTACACGCCTCTAAGGAGTATGTCAAGGTGATTCGAAACATGCCTCCTCCCACCAACGTGAAGCAACTGCAGTCCATACTTGGTCAAATCAACTATTATCGGCATTTTATACCCCACACCATCGAGATTTCGGTGCCCCTGACCTGGTTATTGCACAAGGGTGCGCATTGGGTTTGGGACACAGGGTGTGATCTGGCTTTCACACGTCTCGAGTCAACTCTCTCCTGCCCTCCTTGTCTGGCCCCGCTTACAACCATTCCCTGCCCCCCATCGTCGCTGCCAATGCCTCAGATTATGGCCTGGATGTGGTCCTCTCACATGAGGTCAACAGCATTGAGAGGCTGGTGGCTTTTGCACCCAAAAAATTGCCTGACGCTCAAACCAAGTACAGTCAAATTGAAAAGAAAGCTTTGGCGCTGGTTTATGCCCTGATGAAGTTCCCTGATTTCGTATATGGCCATCATTTCATGCTACAGACCAATCACAAACCTTCGGTTTCTTTGTTTCACGTGGGTGCTGCAGTGCCCACCCAGACTGCGCGCAGCCTCCAGCATTGGGCGCTCTTGCTAGCAACGTTCGACTTTGATATTGTCTACCGCACCTCTGAAAGGCTCTGCTGCGGCAGACTGTGAGTTTGACACTTCCCACTTGGTGTGTTTCCATGTGGGCCCGGACATGGACGCAGCTCTGGACACACTTCCATTGGATGCCAATGCGGTATGGTGGGCCACCACTCACTCAGGATCAGTCACTGCAAGCTCTCCGCCACCAAATCGCTGTGGGTTGGCCAACCAGCTGTCGTAGCGTCCGCAATGCAGAGGTCCAGCACTTTTGGGATCATCGGCACAGTCTCTTTTTTCCGCAGTGGCGTTATCCTTTTGCAGAGTGATTCCAACATTCCCCGGGTGGTCATACCGCATGCGTAGTGCATGTCCTCTACCTTCTCCATGCTGGCCATTGGGGCATCGTCCTTACCAAACAGCTGGCCCACAGACACCTTTATTGGTGCAGTATGCATAAAGACATTGCCTCCCTCATGTCAGCCTGTACCACGTGCCGAACACGTCAAGCAGCACCCCTGCGCCAGTATTTTTTCGTGGCCAGATGCTGCTGCTCATTGGGAACGCAGGGCTGTTCCATGGTTCCCAGTGGCTCATACTGATCGACTCCGGTTCGGGAGACCCATATGTCTCGTGCATGATGAACATCACTTCTGCTGAGACTATCAAAATTCTCCGGCGCCTCTTTGCTGTAGAGAGACTCCCCAAAATGAGTGTCACGGATAATGGTCCACAGTTTACTTTGACCAAGTTTAAGCAACTCAGTACTGCCAATGGAATTTCCCTCATCCATACCACCCTGTTTCACCCTGCATCAAACAGCCGGGCGGAACTTTTTGTGTGAACATTAAAGACCCAGCTTGATAAGTTGCTGAGCCATCACCCGCTGGAGGAAGCTGTGCTTCTTTTCTTGGCTACATACTGTGCCGTCCTCCGTGCCAATAAAAGTCTAGCGGAGATACTTCATGGTCAACCATTCCACTCTCTCTTACTTATCTGTCCTGGTTCCCAAGGCTTCTCACCCTCCCGCCTGCATGCCATCGCACTTCTTTCGTGTTGGGCAAGAGGTCTGTGCACAGATTCTCTCTCATCCACGGGTGCGTTGGGCGGCTCCCATCATCACTGAGCTCTGCGGCCAGGCAATGGCATCTCTCTGGTGGGCCGACTGTTCCGCCACCCACCAGCACCTCAATCAGCTGCGCCCACGTCTGGTGGACCATGATGCCCTGGGGAGCTGCCAGTGCCTATCGCTGACTGCCCTGTGGCGGAACCTCCGCTTCTACCTCTGCCTCTGCCTCAGCTGCTGTCTCCACCACCAGTTGCCTGTGCTGCACCGCTACCTCCCACCGCTGCCAGCCATGAACCCATTGACGTCAACCACGACACCTCTACACCTAAGGACGTTTGTGGTGCTGTGCATTTTTTTTTTCCCCAGGGGGAGAAATGTCGAAGCGGCCCCTCATTGTTACAGGGCCCGCAGAATCGACATGCAATATGGGTTACTAAACCCCTTCCAGAAGTGCAGAGAGAAATATTGCCAGTGGACAGAAACAGTAACAGACTTTCCAAATAAACACGGAACTACTTTTCCAGACAACATGTGACAGTGTTCCATCAATCGGAACTCATGACTGATGTAGCCCTCCACTGACCTGGCTTTATAAGCACACCTAGACCGTCAGACCAGCATTGTTTACCAACTGCTAGGAATAGCTCCAGCCAGTACTTACGCTGGCCCTAGCCTTGCATTCACTTGCCATAGTCATGTAGTAGTATATTGTATTTTGTAGAGTAGTTCTGGTCAGTATTTTCTTCCATTGTCTTTTACCTTATCTATTTTGCTACCACAGCGCTGTGGGTTTTTTTGCTTGTTCTGCATTTAAAACTAAGTGTATGCCAAGAAGGACTTTTCTTTAATTGTAATAAAGTGTGTTCAAATTGACTGTTAGTTCTTTCCTGCCCACCACAGGACACTACATTTATCATACATTGATGTAAGACATATGTACGATTTTAGACATCTAACCTGGCTGCCACAAAGACTAAGTCAGATTCATTAACTTAAGGCTGCCAATGAAACAGACCACCCCTCAGAATTCTAAGTCCAGCCATACGCACAATATGGCAACACTGCATGGAGAAGAAGAGTATGGAAAAGGGGCTGTCAATCTTCACGAGCTGTTACAGTGCAGTATCTACTCATTGCCTAGCAGCAAAAGTAATGTGGTGCAGATATAAAGTCTTGAGTTTGAGCAGCCCACTCCATTCCCTACATTTTTAAATCGCATTTTGGCTGACCACTAAAGTTATCAGTCTGATGAAACCTCAAATATAATTCACTTCAGTTTGTAACCCACCTGTAATGCAAAAACTACCAGAAAATATTGCGACAAACAGCTCGTGGCTGTGTCAAGATCAGAACAGTTTACACACGAGTGTTTCCTCACTGTACAGCAGCCATTGACCAATGGCTATTGCTAGACGCCATCTGCAAGGTGAATGCACTGCGGAGCTATGAGTGTATTATCAACTGTCATTTTCTTATCTGAGGTTCTAGTACTTATCTTGCATTCGCTTACTGGATTTTGCATGATTGAAACCTATGAACATTGTTCAAGAGTTGTAAAATAGACTCACAAGTGGAGAAAAGGTCTCAAATTTGTGACATATTTTTCACTTTGGATTTAATAGGGGGGTGAAGGCAGCTTGGAACATTTGTATTTTAAGTGGAGCGGCTGCTTTTGAGCAAAACATGTCAGAAAAGGAATTTCTTGTTTCAAGAAAGACCGTTCTGGCATGAATGATATGCCACATTCAGGAAGTCTCGATAGCAGATATGTGATGAACAGTATATGATGAACTGTGACCACTTAAGCATCATGCGACATTTGCATTAAATAGGCAAGGTTCAGAAGTTGGGGTACTCCATGCTTTAATTGAAACAACAAAGAAAAATTACTGCATTTTTTGCTTGAATGGCATCAATTCATACATTAATATTGTTACTGATAGCGAGTTATGATGCCTTTGTGTTAACTTATTAAGAAGACATTAATGGCTGAGCCGTAACAAGAGACATATGCTTGAGAAAAGATTATGTGTGAACATATTTTGAATCTGTTGGCTGAAAAAGGGGTGCTGAGCTCTAGGAACTCTTGCGCAGGGTTGTGTCCATCTCAGCTGGTATTTCTTGCCAACAACTGAGACATCTTCCGGTCGCAGTGTAATAAAAATGACAGACAAAATTGCATCACATGTTGATGCTACACAGTAACACACAGATAATTTCAAAAACAAAACTATCCAGGAGGTTGTTTGGAAAGTCATCCCTCACGCACTTATTATTCTGATCTTAGGTCATCAAATGTTTACCTATACCACTACTTACTGAACAATCAATAAGAAAATTCATTTCCAGATGAAAATGCACTTCCAACCCGGTTTGACAACATCTTTAGCTCAGAAATAGTAGGTTCCTACAGGCGTGGAATTGGTGCACTACCTGAGCATTGTTATTAGATAATGTGTGGGAATATATTGTTGATGACTGACTAATGTTTACTGTTCTGTTCAATAAATTAATGGAAAACACTATTAAAATATGCACTGTACTAATACAAATGAAATAAAACTTACCATGATAAACTTTAAACGAAAGTATACATTAATAAAACATTATGTATAAGTAACAGGGGCATGACTATATCAGCATGAATTACACGGAGAAGCTGAAGAAACTGGTATACCTGCCTAATATCATGTAGGGCCCCCACAAGCACGCAGAAGTGCCACAACACGACGTGGCATGGATTCGACCAATGTCTGAACTAGTGCTGGAAAGAACTGACATCACGAATACTGCAGGGCTGTCCATAAATCCATAAGAGTACAAGGGGGTGGAGACCTCTTCTGAACAGCATGTCGCAAGGTATCTCAGATACAGTCAATAATGTTCATATCTGGGGAGTTTGTTGGCCAGCGGAAGTATTTTAACACAGAAGAGAGTTCCTGGAGCTGCCCTGTAGAAATTCAGGAAGTGTGGGGTGTCACATTGTCCTGATGGAATTGCTCAAGTCTGTTGGAATGCACAATGGACATGAATGAATTCAGGTGATCAGACAGGATGCTTACGTACGTGTCACCTGTCAGAGTCTTATCTAGGCGTATCAGGGGCCCATGTTACTCCAACTTCACATGCCCCACACCATTACAGAGCCTCCACCAGATTGAACAGCGCCTGCTGACACGCAGGGTCCATGGATTCATGAGATTGTCTCAATACTCATACATGTCCATCTGCTTGATACAATTAGAAATGAGACTTGTCTGACTACCAGTAGTAACATGTTTCCAATCATCAACAGTCCAATGCCGGTGTTGATGGGACAAGGCGAGGTGTAAAGCATTGTGTCATGCAGCGTACACGAGTGTGCCTTTGGGTCCAAAAGCCCATATTGGTTATGTTTTGTTGAATGGTTTGTATGCTGACAGTTGTTAATAGCCCAAAACTGTAGCAATTTGTGGAAGGGTTGCACTTCTGCCATGTTGATCAATTTTCTTCAGTTGTCATTGGTCCTGTTCTTGCAGGATCTTTTTCTGGCCACAGCAACATTGGAGATTTGATGTTTTACCAGATTCCTGATATTCACAGTACTCTTGTGAAATGGTCGTATGGGAAAATCCTCACTTCATCGCTACCTTGGAGATGCTGTGTCCCATCGCTCGTGTGCCGACTGTGACACCACATTCAAACTTGCTTAAATCTTGATAACCTGCCACTGTAGCAGCAGTAATTGATGTAACAATTGCATGAAACACTCGACTAATATAGGCATCGTCGACCACAGTTTCATATTCTGCCTCTTTACATCTCTCTGTATTTGAATATGCATGCATATATCAGTTTCTTTGGTGCTTCAGTGTAGTAAGATGTTCACTTTGGGCTTTGAAACTGTCTGTGTTTACTTGTTGTCCTGTGTCATACTAAAGCAATATGGAAATATGGAATTTCATAAATACAATTCTGTATTCACAAAAACCAAATGTTACGTCGGCAGAAGTGGAAAGAGGCACTATCAATTGTGAAGTGTCATAAGATTTTCGCCCTTACACTACGAGATACTGGAAGTAGTGATACGATATTTGATGAAGTCTCCTTAATGTTTCCTTACTGATTTTTGATGTGCCTGCCTGTAGCTTTGTAACAGAATGGCTAAAAATATAGCCTTCAGTGAGCCTGGAAAATCAAGCCAACACAGCTTTCATTCGACACTCAACTACATTACCCCCGAACAAGCGATGAGCTGAAGTATCAGCCGCTCACTTATTGCTCCAGTGGTGGCTGGGACAGATAAATTGCAACATGAAAGATGAGATTATTTGGAATTTCCATATGTAATGACTTTCTTGGAATCAAAACCTTAAATTTATAACCTTGTGCCTCACCTTAAATGAAAATCACAAAGATTATTCAATGATAATGACACACAAAATCAAGTGAAACTAGCAGGGGAGTTCTGTGCCATCCAAGAAGTAACTCGTCTGTCACAGAGCTGCCAAACTTATTCTGCATTGTTGACCAGATTCAATTATACTACTAGCAGGAAGAATACCATCCGATGTGACCCTTTAGCAGGCTCGGAAGTGATTGCAGCTTACCTCTCAAAGACACAGCTGCTGACAGTTGGACTACCAAAAGTATATGTCACAGAGTTTTATTGCCATTTCTGTAACTATCTAGTGACGGAGCATAATTACTTATAATACTTAGGGGCACCAATTTTAAAATTAAATAGAATAAATCAATAACTGTAAGAATTATTTCTGTTTTTTTCTGTCTTAAGCACACTGAATACTGGAAAGCTCATTCACCAGACAGGATTCACATTTTTGGAGTGTTCCAGTGGTTATACTATAAGCATTACGAGTAGGCAACACATCTTTTTTTATCATTACACACTTTGAAAATTTTTATCTTAAGAATGCTTTCATTGGCACTATCCCTAAAACTGAGGTATACAAATGAAAAGATAACAACACAACATTGATTGCAAAATGTGAACATCCACCAAGATACTTCATAAAGTACAAATAATGAAGTTCCAAATCAAGTGATCTACTGTGCATGGAAACCATATGCCACGACTGAAAAAGTGGTCTCCAAAACGAATAGCGAATATTAGACCAGCTAACATGGAAATAGAAGCAGTTGTCACCACAACGAGGAAGAAGGAACACAGAATGCCGACAGAAAAGTCTAGAAAAAGTGATCCTTAAGCAAAACCATCATTCAGTCCATAAATACTCTAATAATGGCAAAAATAATCTACTTGTAATGATTACAATATTACCCCCTCTGATACTTTCTACTTAAAATAGCTTTCCAACTTGCATTACACTACAGACAAAAAGAACCTGAAATAGCAACAGGTTCATCAAGCTAAGATTCTTTGCGTGTTTTCACATGAACAACTCCTCTAGGCTACCACAATATTTAGATGACAATTATTGAGTTATAAGGCGATAGCATAGACGGGCATATGGTTGTAGAATTTGCTGAGACTATCCGCATGCTGCTGATACGTAACACCAAACTACCATTGTGTCATATTATAGACCAGATTTAATTTCTGTCTGTGAAAGAATTGCTCAACAGTGGGTGAATGGCACTAACACCTGTACACCCAACACACAACACAGACCCATTATATGCCAATTAATCGCAGCAAAATGATCTATGCTTGTATCTTTCTGCCAACAACTTAATTTCTTTTGCAGCAGACTGTTACCCGTTGTGGAGGCAAGACATCAGTGTTACGGTCTATCACAACATCTTTCTCGTCCACTCTCTCTCCCCATCCATCACATCCACTGTGGATGTCTCATAAGCTTAATGCAATGAACACAGATTTATACTCATGCCATGATCCCACAATAATGGTGTAAATTTTCAACAATGATTGTGGAAAGTAATTGTATGAATTTGAAATAAGGGAAATTGGTCCGCAAACAACTGAGTAAAAAGTGAAAATCTTTCTGTTACCTCTGAGAGTGGCCCTCTTCTATTGCAAGCTTTTTGCTTTCCATATTTTGAGAGGTGGTAATCTGGACAAAAACAAGACAATAATGACCAATGTTAATGGGCTTTAAACTGCATACCTTAAGAACTGCGAGCACTTGTTCATCTTTACTACTGTGAAACACATCTCTCCCACTAAACAAATACTCGTAACTCTACAGTACCCATTTAGAGCCCATGTTTACTACACAATTTGTTATTGTTTTGGTTCATACTACTTCCTCTTAAAATATACAAAGTAAAGAGCTTGCAGCAGAAGAAGTCCAATGTCAGATGTACCAGAATGATTTTTGCTTATAACTTTTGACTTGGTCGTTTTCGGACCCTTACCTAAAATTGATACATTTACTCTCCCCTCCAGCGCCCCTGAAATTTGTTCCATCGTCACGGAATCACCCTGCAGTTTTGGAGACATCCAGCGTGGTTGCGATGGGTGAGGCGTTAATGATGGTGTGGTAGACCGTAACACTTTCTCTCAACTCCATCATCGGGTGACAGTCTGCTGCAAAAGAAATTAAGTCGTTGGGAAAAAGGTACAAGAATAGAGCATTGTGCTGTGATTAATTGGCATATAATGGGTCTGTGTTGTATTTGGAGCACAGGGGTGTTGATGCCATTCACCCACTGTTGAGCAATTCTTTCACAGGTAGAAATTAAGTCTGGTCTATAATCCTACTCAGTGGTAGTTTGGCATTATGTATCAGCAGCGTAGGGATAGTCTTGCCAAATTCTACAATCGTCTATGCTATCTTCTTACAACTCGATAATTCTCTTCTGAATATTGTGGTAGCCTAGAGACATCATTCATACGAAAACATCAGGGACTAAATAATGCTCTGCGCAGGTGCACTGTAGAATCTCAGCACCACACACAGCTGAGTAGTGGGATAAAGACAGTTCTGGTGCAATTTTGATATCAAACTGAAATCAAATTAATTATGAAAATTAATTAATTGATCAATTAACAACCCCCACCCCTGAGGACGTCATAGGTTTTCCCCAGCTGGCACCAAACCAAATTCGAAAATTGTTCTGTTTCAGTCATCATACAGATGCTGATGTCTTTTTACCTAAGCCAAACATATTCCACAATCCCAAAACAATTGGTCAGGGATAATGCAACCCTCATTATAGCCTTCTGAATTTAAAACACATTTACCAAGCACATGTAGGAAGTGACATGTCGCTCAATTATTTTGTAAAGATACAGGCTGATTGCTGGAATCATTCACAATATGGGCTTCTCATTATTGATGAAACGAAAAAACTGAATGATAGTCGGAGTACACGAAACTTCCGAAAGTTTCTGTATATGTAGCCTGGTAAGAGAGGTGAATACATCAGCATAAAGATAATGTGATGTGTGCTTGCAGTGAGGGATCACACGCTGTGAGCTGGTGTGGCTGCAATGCCTTCAGAGTTCAAAACAATATTGGAGATAAGAAACAAGTGAAGTCGGAATAAATCAATAAGAAGAGTACGAGACGAAGAAGACATGAGATAGTGGGACATCATCGCTTGAGAAACCCAAAAGTGGCCCAACAGTGCTCCCTGAACCCAGTGACCAACCAGCACCCCCTGCCAGTGACGGTGGTGGGGACCGGTCTCATTGTGCACAGTCAGAGCAAGCGGAGCCGAGACAGCGAGATGGAAAAACCGCTGCAGTGGTATAAGGCAGTACGAGATGGAGTTGTTGGTGAAGATAGAGGCACTAGCCGATGTTGCAGTGAGGAAGCTTTTCCATCGGGTCAAGAACAGATTCCTGAATAAAATTGAGGAGGTGGTTCAATCTGCAGTTAAGACATGGAGATAGGGCTTTGCGCATTTTTCAGTCCCAACCTAGGTTTTTGTACAGGTTTTCCTTAAGGCTGTAAGGCAAATGCTGGGACTAACATCTCCCTCTCTGCCCAGCAAGTGTTATACCTATCTTCCCTTGCAACGAAATAAAGAGAGGAAATTAATCTTACCCTAATTAAAACAAATAAATGGAGTCACAACAGAATAAAAGTATCTATTGCTGAAACGAGCTAAGCTCTAGATGCAGTTCACCCTCAGCAAGAGGGAAAAAAGCAAGATAATATGGAAAATGCCTCACATCAATGTGTCAGATGAGGAGAGTTTGAAGCTTTTAAAAGTTCTGGTTGCTGTTACATATCTATCACTAATATTCTGCACTTGGAGGTTTTTGAGTACCCAGTGCTACGGACTACAAGCAGACAAACACAAACAATCAAAACCTCCTCTCAGCTGGAGATGCCAAGATTCATCATAATTGCATTTCGGACTGATAGAAGAGGGAATATAACAAATGATTCCCGTGTATTTGACAACTCCAAGTTAACTAATGCCAGAGTCTACCTGAATCAAAACTCTACCCATACGATTTCCTTCTGCAATGGGATGAAAATGTATACAGTCTAGAACATGACACGTATGCAAGGTTCCATGCTTCTTACTATGGAAGTGCTGAAGGAGGAGGAGGAGGAGGAGGATGTCTGCTCAGTCCACAAAAATTCGAGGAGCCATCACCGATCCTCATAACAGACTCCTCCAAACAGAACATGATAATTAAATCTGGGCCCATAGATGTACAAATTGAATTTGAATCTTCAGCAAATTTCCCGGAACACACTACAGAATATGCTCTAGTTCTACATGACTGTGTGATTAGCTACTACCTGTTCAGCGGTGTTGTGCAATGAGCTGTATAAATGAACAGGTGCTGCACCATACCCAGAGCATTCCATAATGGTTACGTCACAGTTTGATCATCACTGCAGATGTCAGGGTTTCTATGATGATTAGCATAGGCAGTTCATATTTTAAGATGTTGCATTTGTAGCATACACAGAACACATTCTCAGGAAACATTGCATCACTAAGGTCTTTTAAGAATGCGAAGTGCGCTAAAACATGGACGAGTGCAAAGTGGTTACCACATTTCTACAATGGCATTCACTGGGATAATGCTGGCATACCCTATAAAGATATGGTTAACATCGCTTTGATTTTTCAGCGTTCATCTAAATGAAGGGGAAGGACAAGATCTCACGGATGCATCAAATTTTCAAGTTTGTTGCTATTCAAGACCTGGAATTCTACGGGTTTACTGCTCTCCATCGACTCAAGAAGAAAATGTGCAAAAATAGTGTTGCTGTGTCTGCTTCTAAAAAAGTAAAACTACTTTTAAGTTGAATGAGAAATAAATGAATTTTTACCTCATAATATTTGTGTACGTGTTTACTGATTTCACCCTGATCCATGTCGTTTAGTGCTGGTACTGTGCCTCTGATTTTCCTCAAGCACTGGCAATATAATTTTAGACATGTTTGCTGTGTGTCTTTGGAAGTGGACATGGTCACATAATATCTGTTCCCATAACCCAATATGGGCCGCATGGTAACCTCTCTCATGCTTCAAACTAATGCCTTGTGTGTCTTGCACATCCTTTATATACATTTGTGAGAGCAGGGATTTGTAAAATAACAACAAAGGTGTAAGGTAGAGAATAACATTTTTTTTAATCAGGCATAAACATTCACAGCAGTAATACCACTTACGTTCATAAATCTTTTTTTTTACAATACACGAATTAATATTGTTTTTCAATTCACAGTTCTTGTTACCATTTGAATTTTTCAAAAACACACACACACACACACACACACACACACACACACACACACACACACACAGTTCTTAGTTTTACAAATAATAATACTGGCTACAAAATTTTACTTTCCATTGCAGTAATGACTGAATATTTCTACATCACTAACAGTACTGGGTGACAAATTCTACATTACATTGCAATACTGATTAAGCTAATTGCACAGGTACAGTTTCTCTTACACTAATACTGTTACTAATGAAATTCTATTGAATCAGAAGACTTAATTTATATATTGAAGTAGGTGGCTCTAAACATTTTCCACCTCAAGCAGCTGAAATAATTTAATAATCCAATGAAGTGATTGGCTCTAAAACGTTCATCCCAAACAGCTGCACTAAAATGAACTGGGTGGAACTCACACTTAAAACTAATATGACTTTGACAGCTAGCAGCAGGTGAAACTTTATATATATATATATATATATATATAATTTCACAGTATTTCTGTCTTTTGCACTATATATATAAAAACAAAGATAATGTGACTTACCAAACGAAAGTGCTGGCAGGTCGATAGACACACAAACAAACAAGCATACACAAAATTCAAGCTTTCGCAACAAACGGTTGCTTCGTCAGGAAAGAGGGAAGGAGAGGGAAAGACGAAAGGATGTGGGTTTTAAGGGAGAGGGTAAGGAGTCATTCCAATCCCGGGAGCGGAAAGACTTACCTTAGGGGGAAAAAAGGACAGGTATACACTCGCGTGCGCGCGCGCCCCCACACACACACACACACACACACACACACACACACACACACACACACACACATATCCATCCGCACATACACAGACACAAGCAGACATTTGTAAAAAAAAATTTACAAATGTCTCCTTGTGTCTGTGTACGAGGTGCGGCTAGAAAAAAACCGGACTGATGCTGGAAAAAACATTTATTTACAATTATTTACAATTTCATGTTATCTCCTTCAATGTACTCTCCTCCTCGGTCTCTACACCGCTCCATACGAATTTTCCACTGTTCATAGCAATGCTGCAGATCATTTTCGGTAAGTCCATACATTACTTCCGTCGCTTTTTCTTTTACTGCTTCAACAGTCTCAAATCTAGTTCCTTTCAAAGCTGACTTGACTTTAGGGAAAAGAAAAAAGTCACAGGGGGCCAAATCAGGTGAGTAGGGTGGATGATCTAAGATGGGAATGTTGTGTTTTGCCAAAAACGTCTTCACTGACAACGCACTGTGAGCTGGGGCATTGTCTTGGTGAAGGATCCATGAGTTTTTTCTCCACAAATCGTTCCGTTTTCTCCGTACTCGCTCACGTAGGGTAGCCAGGACGCTAATGTAGTAATGCTGATTCACTGTTTGTCCCTCTGGTACCCAATCAATGTGCACAATCCCTTTGATGTCAAAAAAAATCATTGCCTTGAATTTCGATTTTGACATTCGTGCTTTTTTTTGTCGTGGAGAACCAGGAGTTTTCCAATGCATCGATTGGCATTTAGTTTCGGGATCGTAAGTAAAAAACCACGATTCATCGCAAGTAATAACATTTTGTAAGAAGGTGTGATCACTTTCAATGTTTTCCAGGATGTCAGAACAAATCATTCTTCGGCGTTCCTTCTGTTCAATTGTGAG
Source organism: Schistocerca americana (assembly GCF_021461395.2). NCBI lineage: Eukaryota > Metazoa > Arthropoda > Insecta > Orthoptera > Acrididae > Schistocerca > Schistocerca americana. The sequence continues at coordinate 664,996,409 of NC_060130.1, forward strand.
ACACTTTGGAACCATTTTTGAACACACTTTGTTCATATTGAAACTTTCATGAAGAATCTGCCTAACACTTTCCTTGTCAACTCCTGTTAACTCAGACACTGCTCTGATTGTTAAACGGCGATCTTGTCGAACAAGTTTACCGATTTTTTCAATGTTTGCATCAGTTTTTGCTGACAATGGTCTGCCAGTGCGAGTGTCATCACTGGTGTCTTCGCGGCCATCTTTAAATCGTTTAAACCACTCAAACACTTGTGTTCGCGATAAACAATCATCGCCGTACACTTGTTGTAACATTACAAACGTTTCACTAGCAGATTTTCCTAGTTTGAAACAAAATTTGATGTTAACACGCTGTTCTTTCTGTACACTCAACATTTTCCGACACACAGACAAAACGTCAACTACTTAAAACAGACGCCACGGGCAGACTGAGTGCAGGAGGCAGATGAAACTCGAGCAGTAGGCGGAGCGAGAGTCACGTGACAGGCCACGCGACTTTCAGCCTTATTGCATTCGTTTTATTGTTTCACCAGTACTAGTCCGGTTTTTTTCTAGCCACACCTCATATGTGCGGATGGATATTGTGTGTGTGTGTGTGTGTGTGTGTGTGTGTGTGTGTGTGTGTGTGTGTATCGACCTGCCAGCACTTTCGTTTGGTAAGTCACATCATCTTTGTTTTAGATATATTTTTCCCACGTGGAATGTTTCCCTCTTATATATATATATATATAGTGCAAAAGACAGAAATACTGTGAAATTTTTTTTCTCCATTTACAACTTTTTTTAACTTTTTTGATGATTTTGCTACAATTTTGTAAACTTCTTCCAGCACATTGTGCTTATACATAGTTTGCTACTTATAAAGAAAACAAAAAGAGCTGAATGTATTTACACGCAGGCATACACATTTACACAGGCATCCACACTCAAACGGATTGCCTATGCAATCTCACATGCAGGTACACCATACATCACACACATACAATATTTACATTACGATAGAAGAACTGTACTATTCAGCACACGTTCTCACTTGGCCAGTCCCTCTCTGTGTATCCATCCATGCCGAATTCATTACCATGACACCTCATTACTTCATATGGATCTCAGTTCTTCACCCAACAGATGAAGCTATCTACATGCATATAAAGTTACTTTAGTGCTACAAAATGTGTTTTCGCAAACTCATAGCAGATCCGGTACACGTGGAGTTTAGATAGGTTTAGTCTACATGTCCCAAATAGATGGGTTCCGTAAATTCTACTCAAACCTTTGATATCCCTTCGGCAACAAAGTTCTCATTGAAAATAGTGACCCACTTAAAATTTGGTATGGCGATGCATTTTTCTTACACCCCAATGCCCCTCCCATTCGGTCCTAATCAAAATATAGTGTTCATTCCTTATATTCTGCATGGTTTTACTGAAAACAGAATTATTCATTAATTTATGAAGATCTTTTTGAAATCACTAGTTACACCCACCGTCTTCTTGGTATTTAGTTCAATATACTCCTTCAACCAGGGGGACTGATTGAAGGAGATAGCCCATGTGTTTCTACCTGGCTCCTTCCCTAAGCTGAGGCACTGCTGGAGATTACGATAATGAATTATATAAATCTGCTTGTGTCAAACAGTGGTCATCAGTTTATGGACAGTGCTTCCTCGTGGAATTTGTTGCTCTGGACATAATGGCAAGTCGCTTTGGATTCCATGCATACTAACAGGACACATGAGGTCTGCCTCCATCACATACCCTACATCAGAATCAGGCACCAGTTGCATTATTTTTCCCTGAAATCCCTCCAATTCCTTTTCAGGCACCCACTGAAACCCACCAACTGGCAGTGGCTGATCATGGAATGCCAGTACAAGTTATTCACATCCAAGTGTAGAATATAAACTTGAATACGTGGCTTATTTGCCTTGGTGTGTTTATGGACATACTGGCAAAGTCCCCCCCCCCCCCCCCCCCCCACCAACCCAGCGCTCAAAGAAAAACATACCAGCATTGGTCAAAAGGTCAATGCTGTGCCTTGCTTTCTTGAGCATTGCATCCCAGGACAATCCAGGTACCATGTAATAAAATACGGAGTCCAAAGAGTACGTAGTCATGCATAAACTCCAGAAATTTAAAAAAAAAAACAACACGCTTATAGAAACCTGACTGGATTGCAATACCCCTCAGCTGGATTCTTAATTCCAGTGAACGAGATACACCCCTCAAAGGCCCTAGCAACTGCTGAGTATTTTAGAGGGGTCATAATACCACTAATCTGATGTCCTTCACTATCAGGATGTGACAGAGCACTACCACTAGCCACAGGTTCATTAACACTACAACTAGGACATGACTGCGTCCACCCGGTGGATGACGATGTTGGGGAGAGGTGCCTGATGGGGTGAGGGATATGCACCCAGGCATACACATCTTCGTTTGCCGGTGAGGGCAAACACTCAGAACCAGAGTAGGAGGAGGTGATCTCTTCCTCTTCCTCCTCCTCCTCCTCCAACTGAACCACCCATGGACACCAGAGGGTATGCAAAAGTGCGGGGGCCAGCACTGCACTGGCTACAGCTTATTCTGTCCCCTTCCATGCAGCCACAAGTGGTGACATGGATGATGTTGCATGCCGTTCAGGCCGCATTTCATTCCTGCCCCCACAACCACTGCTCTAGGCACTCGTACCAAGCTAGCTCTTATGCTGCTGGTCACAACTGTGGTGCCTCTGTAATAGACGAATACAATGCTCAAAATTAAAAAAAAAACAACATATGCTGTAAATAAATAACAACACTCCAGAGTAATAATAATTACATGCTGTAAAGACAACAGTCATATTATAATAACCTTTTCCACCTTGGGTCAAAGGATTGAGCAGTTCAGTTGTGCTTTCTAGTATTTCTCCCACCCAATCCAGTATTTCCTCATCCTACTCCAAAAGGGCAACATGAAGCTGCCTTTCAGCTTCCTCAGCAGCCACGACCTCATGCACCCACTCTGATATTTGACCCTCACCTTAAAGCCATCTATCTCGCTCACTGGCACTGACTACAACAATAAGACACTGGACATAATTATGTCCTGAAAATGTTAGAGACATACACACAGAAAATCATACTGAAAATTGTATTCTTTAGAAGGCTGAATCGATGGCTCCTGGCTCTCGGCCTCGACACATACCCCTACATCTCCTTCTACATCCATAGAAACGCCTAGAAAAGCAAAGATTATGTTTTAGACAACAGAATGCAAACTGTTACAAAAAATAAATGTATATACATTCCCCATCCCCCAATCATTAAAACTGCAGTGCGTAACGAGAACAAAACAAACATTTTCTCTAAAAGCTACATGTTAAAAAAATGAATAAAATAATAATAATAATAATAATAATAATAATGAGTGCACTTACGTTCTTGCTGTAATAGTCTCTTAGCCTCCAGCTGCTGATCTAAATCGGCCGACGTCTCAGGAATGTAGGCTAAAACGACAATAGGGCGGGGGGGCGGGGGGGGGGGGGGGGGGGGGAGAGACAGTAATACCAGCTACGGAATAAAAATTTGTCACACACTAAAATTACAACAGCAAACTGTTCAAAAGCTCCATAGTACAGAGGTTTGCCTCTACTGACTACAACCTAAACAGTTGCTGTAAGGGATACTAAAATTACGGGGCACACAGGTACATTAAATGAATACAACAATTAACTTACATGGCAGGCTGTCCTGGTGAAGGTGTTTACTGTTGCTACTGCTGCTGCTGCTGCAGCAATTTGAGCATTTCATTCTTTTTTTCCCCAGAAAAAAAAGAGACAAGAACACACAAGCAGCCACATAGATGAACTGACAATGACAGTATGAGAGCGACTGCACCACAGCAATGGTTTATAAAACCTCTACCTCCTCCACCCACCATTTTACCCAGGGAGCCAAAAGGAGAGCAGCAAACCTCCCCACCTGTCGATGAATGTTAGTCCAAGCACGCAGGACAATTTGGTGGTGGTCTGCTGGCCATGGACTTCGTGCACTTTTGTATGCGGGTTCTGGTGCACTCTGGAAATAACCATTTCTTCCACTGATCCATTCTTTGTGTTGGATGCACTCGTTGATCTGGCCGGGGAGCCTGCTTTTGGTCGCTGGTTCACTCTATGGTGAATGCGGCCGCTGACAGACATGTCGCTGAGCAAGTCTCGGGTTACAACAGTGTCTCATGTAGCAAACTAATGTGCTAGTGTATTTAACAATATTTTTACATGATGTAGAATAATCTTTGTTTTGACATGGTGTAACTGCACTGATATATTTTAGTTTCAATTTATAAACAATATTCCCGTGCAATGTATTTTTGAGTTTATTTGCATTCATTTACTTTTACACAATTTATTTTCATTCCATGTGCACCTGGGAGGACTGCTACGGTCGCGAGCGGCGACTGGAAGAGGGTACCGGAGCTAAACACTTGAGAGGGCCACAACACATTCCACGACACCTTCCCGTGGCTCGGTGCACCGCGATTTCCAGCACAAGTATATAACACTTTCCAACTACAATGTGATGTTTTGAGTGTGAGAATATATGAAACAAATTGTTTAAAGCAGCATCTGCATATGTACTGAGGCATCAAACACTTAACCTAATTTGTTTATGCGCATGAGTATTCCAAAGCACTGTTGATCGGTAGTTTTAATTAATATTTCCGACTGTGCATGTGTCTGTTCAATTTGTGAAATCCATCCAGGCATATTGCTTAATGATTTATTTATGTCACATCTTGAAGAAACTACTGCACAGCGATCTTTTTGAAACTGTATTTAGAGACACATACAAATGGATTTAATAACGCCTGAAGCAGTTTGTATTCAACGACAAGGAGTATCCATGTGCCACAAAGATAGAAAGTGCACCAGAGAAGAAGGCTGGGGTATTTCCTGTGCGACAGGACGCACTTAGCATGGCTCTGTGGTTGCCATGTGTTGGACCCTGGCTGGTACCACAAACCTGTCGCATGGCTCCTTCCAGCAGCCGTGACTCCAGTGGACGGAGCACGTGCAAGAAAGTTTTTCAGATATATTTAACATGAACTGTCACAGTGTAATTATGCGGTCCCTTTCATTACCAGAATAAAAAAAAAAGGACCGTAATTGTTTAACATTGTCTAAATTGTTAAAACATCGGTGTCAATTTGAGGGTGTATTGTGATTTCAGTAATAAGTAAACTATATACTCAAACAAATTGTTTAAACAATGCCTTATGCATGCTACATTAACCTACCGTAGTGAGGTTCTCCCACTTCAGCAGCTCAACACAGACTGATTGAATTTCCCGCCATTTTTCTTCTGGGCCACCATCTTCGATTACATCATGGGAGGGGAGAGTACGGGGAGGGGAGGGGAGGGGAGGGGAGGGGAGGGGACTGGGAGCTCTCTGAAGGGGTCCTACATGCTGGCTTCGTAAAACCCATGAAGTCATCAGAAGTGGCAGTAATTAATTGGTCAATTAATTAATTTGCATACTTAATTTGATATCAAAATTGTGCCAGAACTATCTTCATCCCACAACTAACCGGTTGTTATTTCGAGTTCTCTCCACCTTAAGCTTACTGCATGTCTCACAAGCTCTTCAACGTAGGCACTTTTTGCTTTTACTGAATATGCATCAGCAAAGGATATGTTGCAGTCATAATGAGTAGATGATAATTGTCGTTCTTTCACAATTTATAGACTGAGTGACGGTTTTGCTTACAGGTGAGTTATTCTAGACTTTACTGTCAGTGTTCTGTGTTACTTTTTCCACGTTCTGATAACAACTGCTTCTCCTTTCACATTAACATAAGCTGGAGTCAAATGTGGACTGCCAAATTTGCTGGTTTCAATTTCAATGAATTTTTGAGCCCAAGCGTTGTGTCACTGCGTATTGAACCTAATCAATGAAATGGGAATAAGACTCACTGACATATCCTTTGGGTATTCAGGCCCTAGGCAGCTGCATCTTTGAAATACCAGCTGTGGTCATTTTCCAGCCTGTTCCAGGAACAGACTGGCAAGTATTCTTCCTGCTAACTGTATAATTGAATCTTGGCAACAATGCAGTTTATGTTTGGCAACTCTGTGACTGATGAGTTGCTTCATGAATGGCACAGAGTTGTCCTGCTAAATTCACTTTATTTATTTGCATCATTTCTATTGAATAATCGGTGTAATTTTCACATAAGGTATGAAATAAGGTTATAAATTTATGGTTTCGAGTCCAGGAAAGTTGTTCCACACGAAGATTGCAACTATCTCATCTTTTACGTTATGATTTATTTGTCCTAACCACCACTGGGGCACTAAGGAAGAGGGAAATACTATAATGCTTCGCTAGCTCTGAGGTAACATGGTCACCTCTCTTGTTTTATTGGTGTTCATATGACCTGCTCTCAGTCTGTTAATAGTACCAATTTCTCTTCTCATCCAAGCAGAGTTCAGAAACTAAGAGTAGCATGGAATCTGTTGATGAATCGACCAGTACAATGTTTGTTTGAGGATATGATTTCTGTCTACTAAACTCGTCCATTCTATTTTTGCTTGACTGGTGAGTCTAACACCAAAATCACTGCATGGTGGGGATGTGTCAGTAGCAAGTAGATGCTGCACTATTTTCACCAGTTGATCTGCATGTTCATTGTACCTAATTCCATTTTGGTTGATATGACACAACCTAGCAAAAAGACTAATTCAATTGTGATTATTATGGAATTCAGTAACAAGCTTATAAAAAAAAAGAGAGATACAACTCTCAAAAAGACAAATCAAATATTTATGAGAACTTGCAATGTTGTGATTTCAGAAGCATCCCAGCAGGATTTATCGATGATTGGATATCGGGATATATGGTTAATATACTTACTATTGGTAAAAAGATTTTGTTGTAAACAATGCACATCAACTGCAGTGAATGACTGATTAGAATGAAACATCAGTGGTAGCATGCATCATCATTTCTTAAAAGGTGTGGCACAGGATACTGTTCCCATGCCCATTTTTGACAATAATAGTGCTGAGTCTTTTGAATACGTGAATTAAGCTACATGATCACCTTTGACAATTATGTTATTGTAAAAAGTGTTCCATGAGTAAAAGCAGAACTTTAAACAAACCACATTCAATAATCAGTGTTCTAAAATGGGTTTCCGGATAGTGAGAGGTAGTCCAACAGTATCATTAGTTTGTTTTACCTTTGAGACAAATTTACAGTTAAAACAACCAAAAATAACAATCAGCATAGAACAATCAAATACCAAAATGGTGCTTGTAAAGGGAAATGCACATGAAAGCTCATATTCTGTCTTACACAAGACCTCAAATTTATAGGCAACACTTCCATTGAAGTTACAGTTAGCCTCATATTCGTGTCTTGCTTCTTTATTTATTTCTTAGCAAGGAACGTAATGAAAGCTTTAGAAATACATTCTGAAGTAGAATGAGATTTTCACTCTGCAGCGGAGTGTGCGATGATATGAAACTTCCTGGCAGATTAAAACTGTGTGTCGGACCGAGACTCGAACTCGGGACCTTTGCCTTTCGCGGGCAAGTGCTCTGCCAACTGAGCTACCCAAGCACGACTCATGCCCCATCCTCACAGCTTTATTTCTACCAGTGTCTCATCTCCTACATTCCAAACTTTACAGAAGCTCTCCTGCAAACCATGCAGAACTAGCACTCCTGAAAAAGGGTATTGCGGAGACATGGCTTAGCCACAGCCTTGGGAATGTTTACAGAATGAGATTTTCACTTGCCCGCGAAAGGCAAAGGTCCCGAGTTCGAGACTCAGTCTGGCACCCAGTTTTAATCTGCCAGGAAGTTTCATATCAGCGCACACTCTGCTGCAGAGTGAAAATCTCATTCTGGAAACATCCCCAAGGCTGTGGCTAAGCCTTGTCTCCGCAATATCCTTTCTTTCAGGAGTGCTAGTTCTGCATGGTTCGCAGGAGAGCTTCTTTAAAGTCTGGAAAGTAGGAGACGAGATACTGGCAGAAGTAAAGCTGTGAGGACGGGGCGTGAGTCGTGCTTGGGTAGCTCAGTTGGCAGAGCACTTGCCCGCGAAAGGCAAAGGTCCCAAGTTCGAGTCTCGGTCCGGCACACAGTTTTAATCTGCCAGGAAGTTTCATTCTGAAGAAGTTAAAAAATTTCAAAGCCTTAGAAAAACATTCTGAAGTAGCTGAAAAATTTCAATTCATCTTCTTGTCGCTCGTTAAACACAATGTAAAAGGCTTCTTGTAGTAACTGACTGTTCACTACTGCATGCAACCTGAATGTTTCTTTCAAAGCTTTCAGCCTTACGGGCGCCACTACTGCAAGCGTTGAGGATCCATCTTGACTACCATTTTTTTTTTATTTTATTTTATTTTATTTTTTTTTTTTTTTTTTAAGTGTACTTGCATGGACTCCTTGCAGATAAGAAGCAAACCATGATTCTAGAATAATTCTCACTCTACTAGAATGAACAGTGTATTTTTTTCTTTCATGTCTTGAATTTCTGTTGTCATTTACACATTGTGAACGATAATATCCTCAAAAGTAGCACGTTGTGGGCCATTACGGCCAAACGCCAAAACATATCACTTATTTACTCGGGACAGGCATGGGATACTGCTCCTCTTCCAGTGTTAAAAACAATTTTGGTATGTTAGTTACAACTGGTACACAAGAATGTATGACCTAAAATGAACCAAACGTAAAGTGGCCAGCAACTACATTTTTTCATTGTAAACTTTTCAAAAAGAGGCATGATATTTTAATTATTTTCGGAGTAATGTGAAAACTATGAGTAATTGCAAATATCAGGCTGCATTATATGACTATAAGGCATGAAAGAACAATTTTTTTTTAAATCTAATACTTTCCCCATAATCAAATGAGAAAGACTGCATAGCACAGAACATCCGTGAACCCCAAAACAGCGGTTTTTTAAATTTTTATGCAAAAAGTATAAGTTTTAATGAGAAATTAACTAGTAGATAGATGTAGCTTTGCTTTGTTTACATAAAACAATTTTTTTTAGACACACAACAACTGACTCTATTTTGGCCCTCCGCATTTCATTCTGCAATTAGCAGCATGGCTACAGGATTCTTCATCTTGCTGCAGTATGTCTTCAGTTGCGGAGACACTACGTTCGTGTGGCCCCAGCCTTAAGTGAATGACTCTAAGCAGGCCAGGGCCACACTAGCAGAGTGTTTCCACAGTGGCCGATGGACTGCAGCAAGACGAATATTGAATCACATGCTGTGCCTCTAAAAAAAAATTGTTTTATATAAAAGAAGCAATGCTACGTCCATCTACTTATTTTATGCACCTTATAAGCTAACATCACAGCTTGATAATGAACTGGCTTTCTTTTTGTAGTTGCCCACACCTATTGTGAACCGCAGAAGGAAAGCAAAACACAGTGCTTATTTTGAGAAGTTTGCAGTAAAAAATATATTCGGTGGCCAGTTCATGTCTGGTGCATTTTAGAACATATAATGCTGCATGGAAAATGTAGCTAACATATTGAAATTGTTCCTAACGTTGGAAGGTGAGCCATATCTCTTTCCAGTCCCAAATACTTGAGTGGGTTGCACTGGCGTCTGGCCGGAATGGACAACAATGTGCCACACTCGAGGCTATGGCCACTCACTGTGTGCTGATGTACCTTGTGTTTCTGTTTTGTATGTGGTTTATGAAATCAATTACAGTCATACTTCAATTTAACATTGCAGTAAGCGTTATTTTTATTTTAAAACTAGTAAGAGACATTAGTAGACACATGTTCTGGATCAAACTTACGCAAAGTGGGTGTGGGGACGTAGAACTACTGGCTCTACCCCCCAATAATATCGCTGCCCTACCGCAGCGAGAACAACTTTATCTTTGCCAGATGAGTTCACTGTAGTATGCACTCTACACTACATGCATTGTGTATAGGCTGCAAGAATAAAAGTATTCATAGTAAGTGACGGGAATGTGCGCAATTATTTATTGTTACAATTACCGCGCCTGCTCTCCACTAACTACAGTGGTGACCCCGACATGGTATGGGGAGCACGGTGGCTGACTACCTCTCACGACTCGCCACCACATCAGCACACCTTGACTTCGACCAACCAGCGGAGGCACAAACAACTAACACTGACCTTCAAAACCTGCTATCTGGACGCACAACGGGCCTCCAACTCAAGCAGTGGACCATTGCAGGCACAACCAAACTTCCAGAATGAGATTTTCACTCTGCAGCGGAGTGTGCGCTGATATGAAACTTCCTGGCAGATTAAAACTCAGTGCCGGACCAAGACTCGAACTCGTGACCTTTGCCTTTCGTGGGCAAATGCTCTACCATCTGAGCTACCTAAGCACGACTCATGCCCCATCCTCACAGCTTTACTTCTGCCAGTACCTTGTCTCCTACCTTCCAAACTTTACAGAAGCTCTCCTGCGAACCTCTCATTCTGGAAACATCCCCGAGGCTATGGCTAAACCATGTCTCTGCAATATCCTTTCTTTCAGGAGTGCTGGTTCTGTAAGGTTCGCAGGACAGCCTCTGTTAAGTTTGGAAGGTAGGAGACGAGGTACTGGCAGAAGTAAAGATGTGAGGACGGGGCATGAGTTGTGCTTGTGTAGCTCAGATGGTAGAGCACTTGCACGCGAAAGGCAAAGGTCCCGAGTTCGAGTCTCGGTCCGGCACACAGTTTTAATCTGTCAGGAAGTTTCACAACCAAACTTGTTTCGTGTGACATATCCCATGGTACGCAATGACCAGTCATCCCACAGAACTTCAGGAAGACAGTTTTCAACCTCCTCCACAACTTATCTGATCCCGGAGTACATCCGACACTGAAACGCATAACAGAACGTTTCATTTGAACTAACATTAAACGGGACTGCGCTGCGTGGATAAGAGCCTGCATCCTATGCCAACGGGCCAAGATAGGACGACATGCCCAACCCCCTTCGGGAAACTCCCCATCCTGAATGGCTGTTTCCAATATGGCCACATAGACCTGATGGGGCCACTCCCAGATTCAAACAGATACAAGTACACCTTGTCAACCATACACAGGACAACTCGATGGGTGGAGACCACACCTCTGACTGATATCTCAGGCGACACCGGTGCCCAAGTTTTCATCACACTATGGATTGCATACTTCGGCTGCCCAAAAGTCACCGACAACTGACCAGAGTTGGCAGTTCTAGTCAGCCCTGTTCTCCAAGCCCTGCTCTCCAAGCCCTGCTGCCTTTGTGGGTGCCGCCGGTTTCACACGATGGCCTGCCATCCTCAATCCAACAGACTTGCGGAACTGTGGCACTGCACCCTCATGACAGTGCTCGTATGCCATGACCAGGAGTAAATGGAAGCCCTCCCCTGGGTGCTGCTGGGCATACGAGCTGCTTATAAAGAAGATCTGAGCGCCTCGCTGGCAGAGGTGCTCTACAAGGAACTGTTCACCCTCCCAGCAGAGTTCATATCACAAACCACCTACTCCATGGACGTCGACCTGCCAGACCTAGTAAAATGTGTCAGGGACAACACCCACATCCCACCACGTCAAACCGACCATGCATAAGGAGCTCCAATCATGTACATACATCATACTTAGGACTGATGCCATCAAATCCGCCCTCCACCCTACGTACAGTGGCCCACACAAGGTGCTGAAACGAAGGCCAAACACTTTTGGTATCTTACAAGCTGGAAAGACGACAACAGTGTCACTGCACCACCTAAAACCAGCGTGGACTTTAGCGGACACACCCAGTGGTTACCCTCCACAGCCCCCAGCTCCAGGGCCCTGAAGCCAATTTACAATCGGCCTAGACCTCCGAGACTACCTTCCAAAAGCAATTTCCCTAACACTGCAGGACTCACTACCCGTCATTATGTCCAATTTCAACAATAGATAGTCAGGGTGCAGCACGGTCTTGAGGTCATTAGAGCACTGCATGCCCCTTCCGCCTACGATAGACTCAGCAGGTCTGAAATTCTTTCCTTCTTCAGATGGCTACCTGCTTGTGTCGTCTCCAGGGCACTTCATAATGATGATTGGCACCCTAGACACCGCCGCCGGCAGACCGACAGCCTCACAAACACCGGATGACACACCACCCGTCACTGCCCCATCGGCACCACCGCTGACGTCTCTGGAGGACTACGATATGTCAGCCCTTGCCATTGCCAGCGGGACAATGCATCACAACACACACCAGTCACTGTGCTCCACACTTGTGGGAGAGGGGCGGCGGCTTTGTGGGGACGTAGAACCACTGGCTCTACCCCCCCCCCCCCCCCCAATAACATCGCTGCCCTACCGCAGGAAGAACAACTGTATCTTTGTCAAATGAATTCTCCTTAGTACGTGCTCCATGCTACACGCCTTGTGTATACGCTGCAAGAATAAAAGTATTCATAGTAAGTGACAGAAGTGCGAGTGATTATCATCGTAATTACCATGCTCACTCTCCGTTACCTAAATGGGCCACGTGGAATCAAAAAATGATTTACCTTCACCCTCAGGTGAAGGAGATAAAATTTAAGACCTATCCAGGAATTTGCATCATTTAGCTTCAAGGTTAGGTTTTACACTTCTGACTGTCATTTACTTTTGTATAACTGATGAGCCTACTGAAGTCTGCTCAGGTGTTAAAGTGTCAACTGATGTTACTTGAGTGCCGGTGTTGGCTTCTGTTGATAGAATTCCGTAAGCCGTAAATGCCATTCTTTTGTCTTCCTGTGGACTTAAAACTGAATCTCTTGATTCTAAAACAAGTGCCAAGAACCACAGTTAGTCAGCAGACATGTACTTCAATCTTTTCACTTCTTCAGAACCAGGTATTTTCACTTTGATTTGATTTGACTTGATTACTGTGTACATTTCAGACAACAGACTAATGTTTCTCAACTTTTGTTGAGCCTTTCGGCCTAAAAGATGGGGGGGGGGGGGGGGGGGGGATAAATAGATAAATAAATAAATAAAATTTGACATCAACTTCGAAATTTGTAAAATAATGACTAAATATTAACTATAAGTTTTATATATTTCTCTCGCTGGTTTTAGGTATTTGGTTACCTGTTGTTACTTAGTTGGGCTGCACTGTAAGTAGAAAATTAGCAAATTGACAGTGACATATTGAGAACAGTGTGCTGTGTGATTTTCGGCTGTCTCAGCTGACTGAAGAGGAGTGGAAAAGCATTGCAACCGGATTCCAAACCTATGCAAATGTCCTGAACTTTGTACCTAGGGGCAATCAATGGTAAACACACAAGGCTGGTGAAACCAAAGACGAGTGGGTCACTATTTTACGATTATAATGACTTCTTTTCCCTTTTTCTTCTGACAGTGGCGAGTCAGATTAAAGATTCTTTTTTGTCGATAATAGCTCGTTTGGAAAACAGCGGTTAAAAATAACTGTTGTGGAACCATCTGAACGAAAATACGTTTTATATACCAGGACTCTCTGGCTTACCCAATGCCAGTGGGATAGTTATGGCATATGTGTTTTTTGGTGAGGAAGCATTTGGGGTCTCATAACATGTACTAAGTTCACATGGCAGTAGAATGCTGTATGAGAAAATAATTTTCAGTTACCATTTGTCAGTGGCTCATAGGTATGTTGAACGTTAATTCGGCATATTGCCAAACAAATTGCACTTGTTCCAGCACTCAATGAAAGTGAAATTCAATTTTGCTGTTCGCATAACAAAACGATGTTGTGTTCCGCATACTTTCATATGTGAGAGAAATGGACACCAAACTGAGGTCACATATGCTGTGAAAGGACTTCAGCCTGCCACAGACTTGGATGAAAGAAGAAAAAATGTGTCAACAATAATAAATAGAGATGTAATTGTAAATTTTTTTTGTAAGTGAGGTTGGTAAAGTACTTTGGCAAGACAGTAAAATTTGACGTGTTACGTAAGACAGAATAAAAGCAGTCATATACATTTCAATTTGTATGTACAATTTTAATAAACTGATTGTTATTATCAATACTTGTATGTGTAAATTTGCCTGAGATATAATAAAAAAAATAATAATCTACTACAGTTGACACTTTCTCACATTATCCATGAATCCATTTGAGACCGGTGCTTACTGAAGGTGGAATGTCTCATGTTTTATTTTTAATAAAATATCACTTTCCCCAACAACATAATTGTCCAAGGCAATCATGTAGCTTAATTCATCAGACGTGAAGGACTCGATACCATTATTGTGGATTCTTCATGAACCAAGAGTGGGAACAGTACCCTTTGCTACACCTTGTAAGAAATTGTAATGCATACTGCCACCCATGTTTCATTCTTATTGATCATGTTTACAATAAAATAATTAAATTCTACGTTTATCTCCATACTATCAATAAGTATACTAGTCATGTTTCCTACTGCTAAACTGTCGATCAATGCCTCTGGAATCACATTACTGAGAATTTTCGTAAATATTTTATCTGCCTTGTTCTTAGTTACATTCATCTTTTTCAACCTTGTTACTGGATTCCATCATAATTATAACTTAATTAGTATTTTTGACAGATTGTGTCAGGGGAAGCAAGATGCAACATGCTAACAATAAGAGAAATGTAGATTCTTAAAACTTGTCATGTTGACGAATTCCTAAATAAAAAAAAGTAACATATTTAGAGAAACTACATAGCTAATTCTGTTGTAATTCCTATTGATATTGTAACCCAGAGTATAACTATAATAAGGATGAGATGAGAAGAAATACCAACAGATCCTCTCTGTCAACTTGGCTCTGCAAAACCCAGAAATAACTGACACCAAGTTTCATGCCCTTGCCATGCCATGCCATACCTTTTTTGGTTCTGTCTTCATATTCATCAGTTCGTATGCCTTTTCTAGTCCTCCTTTATCAAAATCTCTGTGTTGAATTTCTCAGTATCCACAGGACACATTGTGAGAAACACCTGCTGTCAGCACTGTTCATGACGGCGACCAGAATGGTTGAGACAGTCCGCAGTATTCGGGCAATGGTGGCAACATTGGGCTGTTGCTGCGGAAAGCAGAGTCACTCTTTTAAGATGACACTTATATTTCTTTTGTTGTACTGCTGAGAAAATGGCATCAGCAGAAGCCTTGATAGCAATTCTCTTTACTCGGTATCCTATTTGGAAGCAAGGAAACAAATCGCCACTCTCAGCAACAAACACGCTTGATTCACTCTGCGCCGTCCTGTGTGAAGCGCCACTATAATCACACATTGAACAGCACTGGTTTGTGTAGACAAGAAAAATGACACATACAATGCACTGCTGACTTGTCCCTGGATCTGTAAATGCCTATATCTGCCTTTAAAATGAAAAACTTCTTAATGCAATGTTAGAATAAAGTGACTATCTGTAAACACCCTGCATAAGAGAAATACGAGGCACAACTCGGCAAGTTTGTTTCGCCAGAGCTACTCTGGTCATGCCGCACCACTCCACTGTAATAGCCGTCCTTGGTTGGAGTCTCAAGAGCGGAATATTTGTGGAACAACAGTTGTGTGGTAAATGTACGTGCTGCTATAGAGCACGGGGTGGCTGCGGCAGTATACATGTGACGGAATGTCTGTGGCTGCGGAATTTCACCGCTTGTTAGCTGCATTGCCCGTAGCAAAGCGGTAATCGCATGGTGGCGGCTGTAGTGCTACGGGCCACGAGAATCAGTTGGGCAGTTCACACGGGTGTTGCAGCTGGTGTGCGAATAGGGCCCAAACTACAGCAGTCACTCAGTGCTGGGAGCAGAGCAGAGTGGCCTGCTGAGTCAAAACAAGTCATCTGATACTGAGAATCTCATTTGCTACTGTATATTGTCACCCGATTAGCTATGACCAATGGAAACAAACTGCCAACAACAGTATGCAGTGGTAGAGCCGCCGACACCGTAAGTGCACTTTAACCTGTCTGGTGAAATGATGCCTTCTCCACGGTAAAGTGAAATATTAGATGATTCCACTGACCAAATTCATAATAGTAATTTGTGGAGTCTTACCAACATGCAAAATGCTCCCAGACCAAGTCCCACCGGGGATCACCTGAATAGGCTATCCACAGAAAATCATTTCGCAGGAAGGAGAGAGAGAGAGAGAGAGAGAGAGAGAGAGAGAGAGATCTACCTCCACCGAATAAAACAAAAATCCATAGGATTTGCAAAGTATGCTCATCCACAGCAAGAACGCAGCCACGAAAGGCTGAAGAAAATAAAAAGACTAGACACAACATGCCAGAGCAGTGACTGCAAAATTGCCATGTTCAAAGAAACATGTTTCAGAATGTATCACAAAAAGTAACATGTCAAATTTACAATTTCGATTTTAGGGTGCTACGTTTCAGTTACTGATCATATAATAATAAATAATTAGGACTAGACTTTTTCCCCCTAAACTTTTATGTTTTGAAAAACCTCATGTTCCTTACAATTATAAGGAAAAAACTAAACATTGAAAGAAGCTGGAAAAATGTAACCAAGGATAAGAAGTCTGAGGCTTTCATAAAAGTTTTGATCACAGTTATGATCACAGTTAAATGTCTCTTTCTTTCCTTAAAATGTCTTTCATAAAAGTTTTGATCACAGTTATGATCACAGTTAAATGTCTCTTACTTTCCTTAAAAAATAAAATACATAAAAAAAAATTGGTGTTAAACAGATCCCTGATAGACACCATTCTTTTTCTAAATCTACATTTACGTGTATATGCCAAGTGCCACTGTACAGTGCACAGCAGAGTGTACTTTCTTCCAATTTTAGCAGTTTTCTGTCCTCTTCCATTTGTGTGTTGAGCAAAGGAAAAATTACTGTCTGTATGTGTCTGTTTGCACCCTAATTTCACTAATCTTATTCTCCTGATCCCTATGCAAGATAAATGATGGAGGAAGCTTGATAAGGACTCAAAACCCTGGAACAATACTCAAGAACAGTTTGCACTAGCTGCTTGATATGCAGATACATTGCACTTTTTCAGAACCTTCCAATAAAACCAAGTCTTGCATTTGACTTCCCTAATACTAACTTCATGTCTAGAGTGTGGTAGAGGACCCCCTCCCCCCAGCTGTTGTGACTGACTGATCTGTGGCATAGTCTGAGATCTAGATTAAGATCTAGATTAGAAAGCGATAATTTGGTTGAGAGGTGGTGAAGCCAACAAACGTGAGTGCAAAATAAAAGTAGTGGTAACAGACCGCTTGGCAACAGCACAGCCCAAAGTCTTTATTTATATATATTTAACTCACTTTTCACTGTCAAAACTTAAGCTGCAAGGTAAATTCAGAATACCAATATTAGGTATGGGGCAAGCCTCTGACAATTATTTTCATGTATATTATAGACATATACCTCAAATAAGCCATGAAAAATGAAGAGGACACTGAGTTATCATAGCAATGACCATGCAGGTGGAGAGGTCTGCACATTTGTGTGAAGTTGAGGGCTACACAAATGATAATGTACCTACTGGAGGGCCTCCCAAGTCTACAAACCTGACTAAGCATGTCCCACAATGCCCATGTCTTCCCACATTCATTTCCATAGTTCTTCATCAACTCCCTTCATGCTCAACCCCAGGTCTGATACAATCCATGTTGAGGGATGTGCGGCATATGGGAAGATGTGTTGCAAACAGAGCCTCAGGGATGCAAGACGACCTGCCTGAATAATGACCTTTACACCAGCTTGGGGCGCAGCTGATGTTGATCCAATATACCCTCAATTCTAGTGGGAACAAAATGGAGAACACTGAAAACAATTCAGACACTGAGAGGCTTGGTGGCACTTCAAACACCCACACATCGAGTATGGAACTGATGGGTACCATTTCTGCTGCTGGATCAGGTGACAGACCAGTCCAAGAAGGGAAAAACATCTGTGTGATGTTGGAGTAGTTTGAGATCAAATCCTTGTGTAGAGGAAGAAACATCTCAGAAAATAAAATGAAAAGCAAGACACAGAATGGCTTCCTAAACATAAATATAAGGAATTAAATGGTCTTGAACCTAAGATCTCACAACAAAAATGGCCTCGGAGCAAAGAGGGTAAACAGACCCCTTCTACCTCCAAGACTGGGAATAAAACAAAGAGTAGCCTGTTACCCCCACTCAGCAGGATAACCAGATCCAGAAAAAACCACGCAGGAAATAGAGAAACAGACCTACAGTACTGCAATCTCAGTTTTTAGGATGGTGGTTATCCAACAAGAATATCCACTGGTCAACATCACTTCACAACAGTAGGTGCAATGAACCGGAAGGTTGTACCTGGTGGCCAAACCCTTGTGGTGTAAGTTAGTGGGGAATCCCTTAAGACAATGTGATAGCAGGACCTGAACCTGTATTTAGGGTTCTTGCAGGTTACTGTCCGGGTAATTGAGGACATCAGAAGTGATCATGGAACATAGCAGTAGGTCATCAGCTGGAATTGTTGTACACGAACTTGTATCCCAGTAAGGCAGTAAGGGGGCACCTTCCACTCTTCAGTCACTTTTTGGGAAGGTAGGAGGTTGAGGTGGTCCCAGTTCAGAAAACCAGAGATGAGTACCTACTGGAAAGCAATTTTGAGATCTGAAGGAAATGGCTGATTTAAGCTAAAAAAAAAAAAAAAAAAGCCAGAACGTGTGTTTATGTCAAGAATGGAATTTCATTCGCACTAATGGCAAACTTCTGTTCTAGAGGCATAGTGACCAATCAAGACAGAATGAGAGGAAGGAAGCACAAAGGAATTTGTATCGGCCTCAGATTCCCTTTCTTATGACAACAGTGCTCCTCCTTCCCAGGAACTGATGAGACTGGTACAGAGCTGCTTGCAACTGAGTTAACAACTGCTGGTAGGTTGTGACTGCAATACCCACAACCTACTGTGAGGGAGCAGTGACACAAATAGCAAAGACGAGTACCTATTGGAATACATACTGGACAGCAATTCAGAGATCTTGAAAAGGAGTAGGGAACCTACCTTAGGAAGAAAATTTGGCTTGTACGAGTAACCCCCCCCCCCTCCCTCCCTCTCCCTCTCTCTCTCTCTCTCTCTCTCTCTCTCTCTCTCTCTCTATCTATCTATCTATCTATCTATCTCACTCACTCACTCACTCACTCACTCACCCGTGGGCTCAAATGTATGCACAGTTGAGTTGTGTATGGGCAGTATCTTCTGCCAGTTCCAGCTACCTGAAATGTGGCTGTTAGCTGTGTCAGCAGGAGCAACAAGCAGCCAGATACTATTCGTAAAAATTTTTCTGGCACGGCCAAGCTGCCAGATTGCCGCATGTGTGCAGCAGTCTGGGTGGCAGTGGGGAGGGGGTTGGTCTCCACGTAAACATTGTTTATGTAGTGATTTTGCTGTTTCCTCTTCGTTTACCCGTTTCACATCAAATGAAAATAAAACGGGTATCTGTGGGTGGGCGCTACCAAGTGAATTAAAATACATTCACATAATTACGGAAGGATAACCTATGCCATTAGTTTCAGTTTTCTGATCTGATTTGATTTCCACATTTTTGGCAGTCAATAGCCTTGCAGAACAATGAAGTCATTTATGTCGGTTTGCTAAATAAATGTGGCTTTTATTAGTCTTTCCCCAGAGGCAGTCAATTTATTCATCTTCTGGAATGTATGGTATTATACCATATTAAAGAACCAAACATGAGATAATACAGTACTGGTACTCCTGAGAAAATCTGCATACCAAAAACTGCAATGAAATCTTAATGTCAGGTTGGGGTCTACTTCATTGTGAATCTGGTCATATGAATGTCAACTTTAAGCTGAATTATGCATTTTACTATGGTGTACAAAATTCCGATGCTTTTGGAGTATCCTATTTCTGTTATGACATCATGTAAGATCTCTTAATATTATGTATATACTGTACAAAAATATGGGCTTCCTACATCATCATAGCTGCCCACGCGCAGTAACGCCTGTTTTCTGGTGCTCTCTGGCAACTGTTGAGAATGTCCACATCAAGAGTGGTATCACTGATGAAGATGCAGTTGTGGCAACAATGATTACTGAAGTAAAAAGGAAATCTAAAACCTGCATAAAGATATATACGCTCAGTAAACTAGTGTCCTATCTCAATTTGGAACTTGAACCTCTCACCACAAGGCAGGAGCATGTAGGGGAATTATGGCGCAAGTTTAAAAGAATAATTAACCATTTACTGGATGGATATGTACCAAGTAGAACAGTTCATAATGGGAGAGCCCCTCCATGGCATACAGTCACTGTAAAGAAACTTCTAAGGAGACAGATCACTAAATAATGGGTGTAGAACAAAGCATAGGGCTATAGATAAAGAGATGCTGAATGGAACACATTTGGCCGTCGAGAGAGCACTGCATGAAGCCTTCAATGACTACCGTAACAGAATACTCTCAAATGATCTTTCACAAAGCTCAAAAAAATTCTTGTTTTATGTGAAGGGTGTTAGCAGCTCCAAAGTTAGTGTCAGGTCCCTAGCAAACAAGTTAGAAACTGAAATTGGGGGTAGCAAGCAAAAGCTGAAATGCTTAACTTTGTTTTCTAATGTTCCTATACAAAGGAAAACTCAGAACTGTCCCAATTTAATCCTCGTACCACTGAAAAGATGAGAGAAATAAGTATTAGTGTCAGTGGTGTTCAGTAACAGCAGAAATCATTAAAACTGAACAAAGCTACAGGGCCCGATGGAATCCCTATCAGATTCCCTACTGAATTTGTGGTGATTGGTTGGTTAGTTTAAAAGAGGGGGGAGGGGGGAGGGGAGGGACCAAACTGCTAGGTCATCAATCCCTTGTTCCGATTAAAATAATTCCACAAGGGTGGAAGTAAAATAATCGAGACATATAAAAGAGAGCTGGAAGAAAGGAGAAACCCCACAAGAATGACAGAAGGGCAACAAACACTAAAATGGACAAAATTGGACAAAAACCCACAGAGAGACACAAGAAACATGTAGAAGAGATCAAAGCAAGAGAGCAGATTACCATGGCTGGCTGATCATGAGAATAAAATGGAGAAGACAAAAATGGTTCAAATGGCTCTGAGCACTATGGGACTTAACATCTATGGTCATCAGTCCCCTAGAACTTAGAACTACTTAAACCTAACTAACCTAAGAACATTACACACATCCATGCCCGAGGCAGGATTCGAACCTGCGACCGTAGCACTCGCGCGGCTCCGGACTGAGAGCCTAGAACCGCTAGACCACCGCAGCCGGCAGGAGAAGACAGCCACTATGCAACACATTAAAACCTCCACCTTAAAAGTACTAGGGTGGAGGACACAGAGGAACAAAGGACATGTGTTAAAACTCAGATTGAATGATAAAACCCACACACACGAATAAAATGTAAAACTAAAGCTGCTGTTGAGGCATTGTCGCCCAACACTGAAGGTAGGGTGCTGGGAAAGTTAAAAGTGGGCAGTCCAGCAAGAGGTGGACGACAGTCATTTGTGAGCCACAGTGACACCGAAGTGAGGCCTCGCGACAGAGGAGGTAACCATGCGTTAGGCACATATGGCCAATGTGGAGCCAGCAAAGGGCAACTGATTCCCTGCGAGAGGACTAAATGGAAGACTTCCACACATTTGTAGTCTCTTAATGACACACAGTTCGTTGTGCGCACTGTTATGCCACTGCATCTCCCAAAGCCAAAAAAAATCCTGTGGCATAAGACAGAACATAGGTCAGTTTTGGAGATGCCCATCTCAAGAAGCAGTTTCCATGTAGCCTGTTCGGCCAGCCTGTCTAAGTTTGTTGCCTGGGATTTCAACGTGTCCTGGGGTCCACACAAACACCACTGAACGATGGGACCTTTCTAGGGCATAGATGGACTCTTGAATGGACACTACCAAAGGATGGCTAGGGTAGCACTGGTTGATAGCTTGTAGGCTGCTCAAGGAGTCAGTACACAGGAGAAATAACTTGCCAGAGCATGAGATATGGCTGCCAGCTCTGCAGTGAAAGCACTGCAGCCATCTGCCAATGAGTGCTGTTCAACATGTCCTCCATGAACATATGCAAAGCCTACATGACCATCAGCCACTGAGCCATCGGAGTAAACCATTTCGTGGGCCTGGTAGATGTCGAGAATCGAGAGCAAGTGATACCGAAGAGCCGCAGGGTTAACGGAGTCCTTAGGGCCAAGCAAAAGGTAGAGAAGAATCTACGCCCTAGATGTACACCATGGAGGTGTATGTGAATGGACCTCGAGGAGAGGTGGTAACGGGAAGGACTCCAGTTCAGACAGAACGGACCGGACACGAACCGCAATTATATAAGCCCTGACCTGGGCCACCAATGAAGGAGACAAACCCCTGTGGTTGGGAAAAAAGAGACAGTAATTCAGATGCACAGGAGAACTACGGACATGTGCAAAGAACTGGCGAGCAGTTGTGCACGCCTAACATTCAATGGAGGGACTCCGGCCTCCACCAGGACACTGGTCACCGGACTGCTCAGGCAGCAGAAGACATTGAGGTGCTGCCAGCACTTCCACTTAAGCTGACAAAGGCAAGGTAGCCAAGACAATCGGGCATTAAAAACCAGTCCTACGAATCGATATGTCTGCACTACAGTGAGTGGATCATCATTAAGGTAAAGTTCTGGTTCTGGATGATCAGTGCGATGCCGATAGAAATGCATGACATGCGACTTCACTGCTGAAAACTGGAAATGCAGAAGTCATCCGCATACAGAGAAGGTGAGACCAAGAGCCCTACAGCTGCTGCTATACCGTTAATAGCCACTAAAAATAGGGAGACACACAATATGGAGCCCTGTGGAACACCATCTCCTGAATACGGGGGCAACTATGGGAGGCACCAACTTGGGACAAGGAAAGTACAGAGCGGCAGGAAGCTTTGGATAAAAATCAGGAGTGGGCCACGGTGACCCCACTCATACAATGTGGCAGGGATACAATGTCACCACGTCATGTCATATACTTTACATGTCCATGCCAATAGCTGAGTGGTCAGTGTGACGGATTGTCATCCTACAGGCCCAGGTTCGATTCCTGGATGGTTCGGAGCTTTTCTCCACTCAGGGACTGGGTGTTGTGTTGTCTTCATCATCATTTCATCCCCATCCAGCGTGCAGGTCACCCAATGTGGTGTCGAATGTAATAAGACTTGCACCAACGTGGCTGGACCTGCCCCGCAAGGGGCATCCCGGCCAATGACGCCAAATGCTCATTTCCATTTCCATACACTTTACGTCAGTCAAAAAGTGCTGTTCAGATGGCAGACTCGAGGGACACAAGATTATCAGTGGTAGAGCAACCCTGGTGGAAGCCGCCCTGACATGGAGCCAGTAGGCCATGTGACTCCAGGACCCAACCCAACCGCCGACACACAATATGTTCCAGCAACTTACAAAGAAAGTTGCTGAGGCTGATGGGCCGGTGGCTATCCACATCAACTGGGTTTTGACCGGGTTTGAGCACTGGAATGTTGGCGCTCTCCTGCCATTGCAATTGGAAGACGCCATCGCACCAAATCTGGTTGAAGATGACAAGAAGATGTCACTTGTAGTCCGATGAGAGATCTTTAATCATCTGACTGTGGATCCGATCCAGCCTAGGAGCTGTGTTGGGGCAATGTGCAAGAGCGCAGAGGAACTTCCACTCTGTAAATGGGCTGTTACAGCATTCAATGTGGCATTTAGTGAATGAGAGGACTTTCCTTTCCATCTTCCGTTTGAGGGTGTGAATGGCTGGGGGGTAGTTCTCAGACACAGAGGCTCGAACATAGTGCTCAGCAAAGTGCTTGGCAATCGGGTTTGGGTTGGCAGATAACAAGCCATTGATGTTAATGCCAGGGACACCTGTTAGGGTCTGGTACCCAAAATTCGTCTGATCTTCGTCCAGACTTGGGAAGGTGACATATGGCACCCAATTGTCAACACCTATCTCTCCCAACACCACTGTTTCCATCATTTCACAAGCTGGCAAACACGGGCATGTAGCTGCTTAAAGGCTATTAGGTGCTCTACGGAAGGGTGCCACTTATGCTGCTGTAGCTCTCGCCAACGCTCTTTATTGCCTCAGCAACTTCCGGCGACCACCAAGTGATCGCGTTTTCTGCCATAGAAACGATCGTTGTAGAGACTTGCTCAACAACATCATCTATGGCACCATGTGGTGGAGATTCAGTAGTGACAGCAGAGGTGAAGGCTTTCCACTCTGCCTCACAGGTCGTGGTGTGCTCTCCAGTGGATAGATGGGAGAAGGACACGACTGCAAACCAAGAGATCAATGGCTGAATATGTGGCATGTGTCACACTGAAATGTTTGGGTGCACCCATATTTAAGAGACAGAGGCAGAGTTGGAACAGTAAATTTTCGACCTCCCTACCTCGGCCAGTAAGCATGGCGCCACCCCATAAGGTTTTACGTGCATTAAAATCTCCCAGAGATAGGAATGATTTAGCGAGTTGATCAAACAGTGCAGCCAATACGTTCAGGGGAACTGCACCACCTGGAGAAAGATACACATTGCAGACAGTTATTTCCTGCATTGTCCTTATCCTGACAGCCACAGCTTGTAAGAGGGGTCTGAAGGCGCACAGGTTCACTACATACCGAGTTCAGGACATAGGCGCAAACTCCACCTGACACTCGATTATAGTCTCTATGGTTCCTGTAATATCCCTTATAGCCATGGAGGGCAGGGGCCTGCATTGCTGGGAAGCAGGTTACCTGGAGGGCAATGCAGAAAGCAGGTGTAAAGCTTAACAGCTGCCGTAGCTCTGCCAGGTGGTAGAAAAAACTGCCGCAATTTCACTGGAGGATTACGTGATCATGAGCCTGGCAAGGTATGAAACACTCAATGAGGCAGTTTACGGCTCAGGGCCACCTGCTGCCACCGATTTATGGCCTGAGCAGTCTAGATCCATTGTGTCCGAGCGTCCAGCGGGATCTAGGTCCTCAGCAGATGACAGAATCTCCACCTCATTCTCAGACACAGAGCTTGTAGGTAGTGGTGGTGTGGGTGCCACAGCAGTGCCTTGGTTCTTGCGGGTCTTTTTCTTTTTAGGTTTCTCTCACTGCTCCTTAGGTTATTCCAGCTGGGAGGGCTTCACTGATTCAATCTCAGGGACTGAGAAGGACTGTGAAGCCCTACGACCAGCTACCTGTAGTTGCTTCAGCCACTGGTGGGTGTCAGCTTTGCCACTGGTAGGAACCTGGGAAGGGAGTGACCCAAGGGATCCCTTCCTGGCAAGGGGAGATGAAGAAGAATAATGCTTCTCCAGCTGAGAAGTGGGGACTGACATCCTGATGGTTTGGGAGGGGGGAGGGGGGGGGGGTTGCTCCTGAAGTATAGGTTGTGCAGGAGCAACAGGGAGCAGGGAGGTAAGTTCCCCCCTACCATCAAGGTGGCAGGTGGAGTCTGACAGCTCTGAGAAGCAACTGTACGAGGCGGAACGGGGAAGATGGCAGAACCGTTGTCATAGCGGCAGCGTAGGTTGGCGTCATATGCACAGGGTGTAGCCTCTCATATTTTCTCTTAGTCTCAGTGTAGGTCAGTCAGTCCAGGGTCTTGTTTTCCATTATTTTTCTTTCTTTCTGGAGAATCCTGCAGTCTGGCGAGCAAAGCGAATGGTGCTCTCCAAAGTTGACACAGAAAGGAGGCAGGGCCCAGGGAGTACTGGGATGTGAAGAACATCCACAATCCTGACAGGTGATGCTAGAAGTACAGTGGGAAGGCATACGGCCAAATTTCCAGCACTTAAAGAACCGCATCCGGTGAGGGATATATGGCTTTACATCACAGCGGTAGACCATCACCTTGACCTTCTCAGGTAATGTGTCACCCTTGAAGGCCAAGAAGAAGGCACCGGTGGCAACCTGATTATCCCTCGGACCCCGGTGGAAGCTCTGGATGAAATGAACACCTTGCCGCTCTAAATTGTCATGCAGCACATCATTGCACTGCAAAAGAGGATCCCTGTGAAATGATACCTTGGACCATATTTAAGCTCTTATGTGGGGTAATGGAAACAGAAACATACCCCGGCTTGTCACAAGTGAGTAACATCCAAGACTGGGCAGAGGATACTGTTTTGATCAAGACTGACCCAGATCTCATTTTGGACAAGCCGTCCACCTCCCCAAACTTGTCCTCTAAATGCTCAAGAAAAAACTGATGCTTCATCATCATGAAAGATTCCCTATCGGCTCTCGAACATACAAGGTACTGGGGCAAATAAGATCCACTGCCATCCTCAGCCTGCCGTTCCTCCCATGGTGTGGCTGGAGGGAGGGGGTGGATTTGGGGTTGTGTTTCTTAGCATTGAAGTTAGACCTTGACCGCTTAGAGACCGTTGGTGTTTGACCACCAGCAAGAGATGATGTACTACACTTCACAGCGTGTCATCTGCCCCCATACCACCCACTCTGACAGGGGTCCTCCCCACGGGTGCGACCCAACCGTAGCAAAGGCCACCTGGCAGGATGGCCATTGGCGGAAGTCTCGATGCCCCAGGGTGACAGGCATCTACTCCTTGGCATGTGTGGGGTATTAATGGTGCAGGCATCAGCAGAGCGATCCCTGTGTGGTCAGGGGGCTACAACCAACAAGGTACATGGCGGACACACCACAACGGACTGGTCACCGTGCTGGATATCGGGCACAAACAAGCTAAGAAGTCCATTATTGTCGACAGTGCAGAAAATGATACCTCACAGAGGGTGGACAAAAATGCACCCAGGAGGGTGACCTTGCCCAACAGCTGGAGAATGAGTGGAAGTGCAGATCCATGACAACAAAGGATGTGAGAGGTCTCCGTGCATGATGGACACTGTGCACCAGATAAGGCGCCCTTCCCCAATTGGCTCGCTACAGGGGACCACCACAAAGGCCGAAACATGAGAGACTCCTTTTAGTCACGTCTTATGATGGGCAGGAATACCTCAGGCCTATTCTAGCCCCCGGACTCACGGAAGGGGGGGGGGGGGGGGGGAGGAATCTGTGGCTGAGTTAGCCCCTCTTCTAACTATAACCTATAGTAGATCCCTTGAACAAATAACTGTGCCCAGTTCTTGGAGAAAAGCACTGGTCACAACCACCTACAAGAAGGGTAGTAGAAGTGATCCACAAAACTACCAACCCATATCCTTGACACCGATTTGTTGTGGAATATTAGAACATATTCTGAGCTCAAACATAATGAGATATCTCAAACAGAATGGCCTCCTCCATCCTCACCAGCATGGATTCCAGTAACACTTATGTGAAACCCAACTTGCACTTTTCTCATATTATATACTGAAAGCTTTGGATCAACACTGTCAGGTAGATGCAGTATTGCTTGATTCCTGAAAAGCATTTGATTCAGTACCACACCTAGACTTATGATCAAAAGTACAATCATATGGAGTGTCAAGTGAAATTTGTGGTTGGATTGAGGACTTTTTGGTAGTGATGACACAACATGTTATCTTGGATGGAGAGTCATCATCACATGTAGAAGTAACTTCGTGTGTGCCCCAGAGAAATGTGTTGGGGCTGTTGCTGTTCATGTCTTATATTAATGAACTTTCGGATAATATTAATAGTAACCTCAGACTTTTTTCAGCTGATGCAGTTATCTGTAATGAAGTACTGTCTGGAAGAAGCTGCATAAATATTAAGTCAGATACTGATAAGTTATGAAAGCAATGCAAATATTGGTAACTTGCTTTACAAGTTTAAAAATGTGAAATTGTGCACTTCACAAAACGAAAAAATATAGTATCCTATGACTAGAATATAAATGAGTCACTGTTGGAATCAGTCACTCATACAAATACCTAACTTTAACGCTTTGTAGGGATATGAAATGGAATGATCACATAGGCTCAGTCGTGGGTAAAGCAGGTAGTAGACTTCCGTTTATTGGTGGAATACTTGGGAAGTGCAATCAGTTCACAAATGAGTTTGTTTACAAATCACTTCTATGACCAGTTTTAGAATATTGTTCAAGTGTGTGTGACCCCTACAAAATAGGACTAACAGGGGATATTGAACGTATACAGAGAAGGGCAGCATGAGTGGTCACAGGTTTGTTCGATCCGTGGGAGACAAGAGATACTGTAGAAATTGAACTGGCAGACTATTGAAGATGGACGTAAAGTATCCCAAGAGAGTCAAGTAGTAAAGTTTCAAGAACTAGCTTCAAATGATGACTCTAGGAATATACTACAGCCCCCCCTCTCCCCCCCCCCCTTCACCCCCCCAACGCATCGATCACATAGGGATCTTGAGGATAAGATTTGAATACTTACAGCATGCACAGAAGCATTCAGACAATCATTCTCCCCATGTTCCATACATGAATGGAACAGGAAGGAACTGTGATAACTGGTACACTGGGATATACACACTGCCACACACTTTACAATGATTTGCAGAGTGTAGATATAGAAGTAAAATACATTTCTAACATAATTAACAACTTTTTAAAAAAATTATTTTGACTGGTACAATTTCATCAATATTTGTACAGGGCAATGACTGCAGGAGCATTATCACTAATAAAATTTAAAGTGCCACTCTGTAGTTCTATCAGCAAGCACTTGCAATAAAGAAATCACCACCAAATCTAAAACTAGTAATTGATGAAACAGAAAAAAGAATCAATTACATCAAATCACATCCTCGTCAGGGCCAATTTGTTCTCAATATTGTTGCAAGATTATGGGTGCAGACATAAAACACTAACACTCCGCATCGAGGTTAGATTGTTATCTCGGGGTAAGACCTTAACAAGATCATTTGAACTAAGAGCTTACGTACAAGTTTTTATGCCTAACACTTCTTTTAAATTAAAGGGCTGTTTGAGCTATGTGTCTTGGTTGTTCAGACTAGCTTTTTAGCAGGTATTTTTGAAAAAAAAAATAATGAATTAAATCTATATTTACAAGGAAAAAAGAACAGTTTTCAATACTAATAACAAAATAACTGCCTCCAGAAAAAAGTTAGATTTTGGATTGTTTGTGTTGGCAAGAGAGAAGCAGAAAACTTAATACTGGATGTGTTCATTGGTGAGACAGCAGACTTACTAAATGAAATATTTGAAGAATTGGTCCAATGTCTCCACAATATGTGCGCATTTTGCGTGGTATATTTTCCTGAAGACGAAACTGAAAGTAAATTCATGGGTTCACAATACTTTTTTTTACTGAATTTGCGGAAATCAGAAAATATGTCAAAT
Source organism: Schistocerca americana (assembly GCF_021461395.2). NCBI lineage: Eukaryota > Metazoa > Arthropoda > Insecta > Orthoptera > Acrididae > Schistocerca > Schistocerca americana. The sequence goes on from NC_060130.1 coordinate 665,025,604, forward strand.
GAAACCTGTGAATTCTCTTTAGAAATGAGATCAAATCATTGTTCAAAACAATTTCACTTGGAGATTTTTGGTGCAGGATTTATAATGAATATCCTGCTGTGCCCAACAGCAAACTTGAGTGAAATGAGATTCTCGGCATATGCAGCTACAAAGAGAGAATACTGTAACAAACTAGATGCCGAACCTCATGTGTGTCTAACTCTCTTCTATCAAACCTGACATTAAACAGTTTTTCAATTTAAACTGGAATCAGTACTGTGTTACTTTGCGTACTGTATTTATTTTGTGGTGTTTTGTATACTGTTGAGTGTGTAATGAATTTTTTTTTACAATTTTTATTAAATGATTATAATTCAAGAATAAACATAAAACCAGGTTTTTCTTATTTTAAGGCTTTGTAAAATATTTCATATTTCAATTGGTTCCAGAGCCAAAAAAGTTTCAGAACTCCTGGACTACAGGAATCATGGGGAGACAGACTTGGACTAATATAAGAAATTCCTATACTCACACTTACCTGAAGTTAAAACTTTGATAAGAAATCCAGTAGATATTGAGGCAATGGCAGTTGAAATGACATCTGCCATTAAAACATCATACTTAGAAAACTGCCCAGTCACCAAGAAATGCACAAACAGGAATGCACCTCCATGGAACAATAATATGGAAACACAAAGGAAGCAGGTAAGAAGACTGTCCAGCTATGCAAGAAGGAATGAACAACAGGCAAAATATCAGATCCTTGACACGTACAAGCTTGCTAATAAACAAGAGAAACTATCATCCTGGGATGGTGGGGTTTCGGGTTCTGCTAAATAGGTCAGGTGTCCACTACACACAGGAGGTGGCTACAGGGGTAGCATGGGCTGTGTGGTGTGGACTGGGCGGTTTTATAGGTTATACAGTCTTGGGAAAGACCAAAAAGGGCTCCAGTCTTAAAGGGTACAGGGCAAAGAAACGACGAGAATCGACCAAGCAACAGTCGGTACTGTAGTTGTAAATTGTTGTAGTGGTGTTGGAAAAGTATGAGAGCTTCAAGCACTGATAGAAAGTACTTAAGCTGAAATCGTTATAGGAACAGAAAGCTGGCTAAAGCCAGAGATAAATTCTGCCAAAATTTTTACAGAGGCGCAAACTGTGTTCAGAAAGGATAGATTAAATAAAGTAGGTGGTGGCGTGTTTGTGTTTGTTGGTAGTAGTTTATCTTGTAGTGAAGTTGAAATAGATAGTTCCTGCGAATTACCACGGGTAGAGGTTATACTCAACACCCGTACCAAATAATAATAGGCTCCTTCTACCGAACCCCCCGACTCAGATGAAATAATAGCTGATCGCTTCAAAGGAAACTTTAATCTCATTACAAATAAGTACCCCACTCATACAGTTATAATTGGTGGAGACTTCAATCTACCCTCGATTTGTTGTTGAAAGTACATGTTCAAAACCGGTGGTAGACAGAAAACATCTTCAGAAATTGCAATACATGCTTTCTCTGAGAATTACTTTGAACAATTAGTTCACGAGCCCACACGAATTGTAAATGGTTGCGAAAACATACTTGACCTCGTAGCCACGAATAATCCTGATCTAATAGAGAGCGTCATGACGGATACAGGGATTAGTTAACACAAGGTCATTGTAGTAAGGCTCAAAACCATATCAACCAAAACCACTAAAAATAAATGCAAAATATATGTATTTAAAACAGCAGATAAAAATTCGGTTGGTGCCTTCCTAAGAGAGAGTCTCCATTCCTTCCAAGCTAATTATGTAAGTGTAGGCCAGATATGGGTCAAATTCAAAGATACAGAATCAACAGCAACAGATAGATTCATACTGCATAAGTTAATAAGAGACGGGACTGGTCCACCATGGTACACAAAACACATCAGAACACTGTTGCAGAAGCAACAAAAAAAGCATGCCAAATTCAGAAGAACACAAAATCTCCAAGACTGGCTAAGTTCCACAGAAGCTCAAAATTTAGTGCAGATGTCAATGCGAGATGCTTTTAATAGTTTCCACAATGAAATATTGTCTCAAAATATGGTAGAAAACCCAAAGAGATTCTGATCATATGTAAAGTACACCAGTAGCAAAAAACAGTCAATACTGTCACTGCGCGATAGCGTGGAAATGTTCCCGACGATTGGGCCACTAAAATGGAGTTACAAAATACAGTTTTCCATAATTACTTCATGAAAGAAGACAAAGTAAATATTCCAGAATTCGAAACCAGAACAGCTGTTAGCATGAGTGACATAAAAGTAGATATCTTAGGTGTTGCGAAACAACTCAAATAACTTAAGAAAGGCAAGTCTGCCGGTCCAGATGGTATACCAATCAGGTTCCTCTCAGAGTATGCAGACACAATAGCGCCTTTCTTAGCAATCATATACAACCGCTCACTTGACGAAAGGTATGTTCCTAAAGACTGGAAAGTAGCACAGGTCACACCAATATTCAAGAAGGGAAACAGGAGTAACCCATTGAATTACAGACCCATATCACTGACCTCAATTTGCAGTAGGATTTTGAAGCATATACTGTACTCGAACATTATTAATCATCTTGAAGAAAATGACATAACCAACACAGATTCAGAAAATATCGTTCATGTACAACACAGTGAGCTCTTTTTTCCCATGAAGTAATGAGTGCTGTCGACAAGGGATCTCAGATCGATTCCATATTCCTAATTTCTAGAAGGCTTTTGATACCGTTCCTAACAAGTGGCTATTAATCAAATTGCGTGCATATGGAGTATCGCCTCAGTTGTGTGACTGGATTCGTGATTTCCTCTCAGAGAGGTCACAGTTCGTAGTGACAGACAATATCACCGAGCAAAACAAAAGTGATATCTGGCGTTCCGCAAGGTAGCGTCATAGGCCCTCTTCTGTTCCTGATTTATATAAATGATCTAGGTAATAATCTGAGCAGCCCCCTTATATTGTTTGCAGATGACGCTGTAATCTACCGTCTAGTAAAATCATCAGACGATCAATCCCAATTACAAAATGATCTATAGAGAATGGTGCGAAAAGTGGCAATTAGCACTAAACAAAGAAAAGTGAGAGATCATCTACAAGGGTACTAAAAGAAATCCGATAAATTTTGGGTATATGATAAATCGCACAAATCTAAGGGCTGTCAATTCGACTAAATACCTAGGAATTACAATTACGAGCAACTTAAACTGGAAAGACGCAATAGATAATATTGTGGAGAAGGCAAAACAAAGACCGCGCTTTGTTGGCAGAACACTTAGAAGATGCGACTAACCCACTAAAGAGACAGCCTACATTACACTTGTCTGTCCTCTACTGGAATAGTGCTGCGTGGTATGGGATCCTTACCAGGTAGGATTGACAGAGGACATCGTAAAAGTGCAAAGAAGGGCAGCTCGTTTCGTGTTATCACGCAATAGGGGTGAGAGGGTCACTGATATGATACACGAGTTGGGGTGGCAGTCACTGAAACAAAGGCGGTTTTCTTTGTGGTGAGATCTATTTACGAAATTTCAATCACCAACTTTTTCTTCCGAATGCAAAAATATTTTGTTGACACGCACCTACGTACGGAGAAATGATCATAATAATTAAGTAAGTGAAATCAGAGCTCGGACGGAAAGATTTAGGTGTTCCTTTTTCCCCACACACCATTCGAGAGTGGAATGGTAGAGAAGTAATATGAAAATGGTTCGATGAACCCTCTGCCAGGGACTTAAGTGTGAATTGCAGAGTAACCATGTAGATGTAGATCCTGGAATTCATTCTGTGAGGAAGTGGAACCTACAGCTCTCATGGCCACACTTCACAAACTCTTCACAAGAAAACCAACTAATCCCGGAGGTGCTCTAAGGCAGGAGAATGGTGGGTATACAAGGACAGCAAATGAAATACTGGATACGCCCCTTACGACTCACTTCTCTCAGTGCAGTCTGACAGATAACACAGACCACGATCCAATCCCCGTGAGATACTGGTTTATAGGTAACCAACAGGAGAATTGGGAATCTTTCAGAGAGTGTGTTGACATCAAGAAAATCCTGTGGGTAGTGAGAATGTTTCAACAATTCAAGTCACGAGGCTCAGATGGAATATTTCCAGCTCTACTGCAATAGGCAGGAGAGGCTTTGATTAGCCTCCTATGTAGACTTAAGTGTCAATCTAGCAGCAGAAGTCATTTCTAATGCCTGGAGGACAGTGAAGGCTGTTTTCAGTCTGAAGCCAGGGAGAAATTGTCAGACCAAGGCACAGGACATGAGATCAATCAGTCTGTCCTCCTTTCTTCTGGTGACATTATCTAAACTGGTTAATGTACACATTAGGGAAAGAAGGTCAACTGAGGTTCCTCTATAAAAAACCCAAAATGCATATCAACTGCACAAATCATGTGAAACAGCTTTACACTATCAGGACATTGTTCTCTGGATCTATCTGGATATTGAACGGGATTTTAGCAACACAATCTTTGAATCAATGGTTAGAGCTGCAGAAGAGCATGGCATCAAGACAATTATATGCAAGTGGATTAAAACTATGCTGAATAGAAGAAAGGTAGAAGTCACCATGATTAAATAGAAAATGGCAATCAATGTCATCAGATGATGTCCACAAGGAGGGATTCTGTCCCCAATACTATGGAACCTGGTGGGAAATGAACTGACCGCAGAGTTAAAAGATGATTTAATCATCTTAGTTATTGGCAAATTTGCAAATACTGTTAGAACAACAGCACACTGTATTCTGAACATTGTGCAAAACTGGTGTAGGAAACACAATTTAAGGGCCAGTCTCACAAAAACTGTTTTAGTACTGTTCATAATGAAACATGTTCAGGACATATATATTTATCTCCACCTCTTCAAGCAAAATTCCACCAGCACAATGGGTAGTGAAGCTTTTAGGGGTAACCCTAGATGAAAAACTAATATCAAACCCACACATAAAGTTTGCCATGTTTCATGCCAAAATGTGCTCTCAGATGCACTAGAATGGCCTGTGGTAAAAACTGGTGTCCAGGAGCATGAACTGGATACACACCACTGTAGTAAGACCTATGATAATTTATGGGACTACAGTATGATTGAATGAAGAACATAAGGTGACTACTAAGGTGCACAGATTGGCCATCTTAGCTATAGCAGGCAGCATTAGTAGCATACCCACTGCTAGAATGGTGACTGGGGCTACACATGCCCACATTACATCTTTGGGTTACAATAGAGAGTGTGACAAGGCATACAGGTTAAAAACAGGAAACCTTTACGATATCAACGATCCCACACCAGTATCATGTATGAGGTAAATATGGTCAGGGAAATGCCAGTTGAGCATACACTAACTTCCATTTGCTTCAAGAAACTTCTCAATGTCACACCTGAAAGTAGGGAGCAGTGGAAAAATGATCCACAATACTGTTCATTCATCAGATGTAGTTGGGTTTACTGATGGGTCAAAAACACATGAAGGTGCTGGGGCTGTGGTAAAGGAGTACAGCATAGACCAGAGACCACAACCTCTCTAGGGAAACTGGCCACGGTATTCCAATCAGAAAGATTTGCAATGAGAGTATGAGAGAAGGAGATTGTATGTTAAGTGCTACAAGGATCACACCTGCACATGACAGGTAAAGAGAAAGAAACTCTTACATGATGAGGGGGATGAAACCAAACCAAATTTACTCTTCCAATATGAAGCACTGGGGGCCAAAGAAATAGAACATAGGGTAATTAATCCCTCAATAAATTTTATCTAATAAAGCCCTAGTAAAGGATCTCCTATTACTCTTTTAAGGGTACAGGTCGGCTTTAATAGAATTACAAGGAGATAAATTTCACAGTAAATTCAGTTTCAAGGCTCGCAAAGGTGGCCTAACATCACTGTTGGTTAGTCTTCCTGTGTAAATCAAATCAGATTACCCCTAAATACTTATACGATACGACCTGCTCTAGATGCTGACCACCAATCTTCAAATCAGACGCTACCAGATTATTTCTCTTTGTTACAGGTAATATCTTGCACGTCCAACAGCATCACTAGTGAACAACCTGATAGTTTTGCTGACCATATCTTACAAATCACTCGTATACATTGCGAACATCAGAGATACTATCTGTACTGGGAATACTACACACCTGTTGTCAAACATGTGATATTTTTACCACAATGTGTTTAGGTACTATGTTGTAGCATTATGAAGTGCTATAACACAAGTAAACAAATCGATACATTGTAATACTACACATACTGACAACCATATAAAAATGTTTATGCTGTCCTATAGTGTAACATACCTTAAACCTTCTATGCCATTAGGCATTGTCAAAACTAAAAACTCAACAGTAAACACACACTGTCAGACATAAAACTCTTCCTACTATATCTCATGTTGGCATGTATATTCTCAAGGCATAGTTGTAAACTAGAGACCCCAAAGTCAACAGTCAAACAACCATTTGTTCTTGGGTCTTGCCTACACAGCTAATGAGAAAAGACTATAATACAAGACTTTTAGAAATATCTGTTAACCAAAATAAACTGGAAATACCATGTAACAAAACTTTGTTTGGTCTAAGAGTTGTCTGGGCTAAAAATAAGACAATTAAATTAACATTTTAACTACAGGAAAGGGCTACTTGAATCTTGTCACATAGCTGTACAAGGGATCACTGCAAACCCATATTTAAAAATTTGTGTGTGCTTACAATACCATCCCTATACATATACAAACATGTGTTAATGACAAAGAACCAATACAGGAGACCTGCAAACTAATAGCAACTAAGCAAAGACAACTCATATTCAAAAACATGTGGCCCAGTTGGTTTCATTCTTTATAATGCACTGCCAACATACATAAAAAGGCTGGAGAAGGAAACAGCTATGAGAACAGAGTTACAAACATTTCTTGTCGAGAAGTATCTCTACAGTGTAAAATGTTAAGAAGTATTTCTACAGTGTAAAATGTTGAGAAGTATTTCTACAGTGTGAAATCAAACAGAGATAACGCACAAGTAGGCCTAATAAGAAAATAAGAATGTGGGTCACCTACTATGAATAGCATAGTGAACCCATTATTGTAGCCCAGATAAACACAAAGCAAACATCCATTACAGTAGAACAAGTTTATATCCCAACTAGTTCCACCACAGATGAAGATGAGATTGAAAGAATCTATCATGAGATCAAAGAAATTATTCATGTAGTTCAGGGAGACTAAATTGTGAGAGGCGAGTGAAATTTGGTAGTACGAAGAGGAAGAGAAGGAAAAATGGTAGAAGAATAAGGACTGGGGGAACGTAACAAAAGAGGAACCTACCTGGTAGAACTTTGCACAGAGCATAATTTAATCATTGCTAACACTTTATTTATGAATAATGAAAGGAGGATGTACACGTGGAAGAGACATGGCGAAATTGGAATATTTCAGTCTGACTGAACAACGGTAAGATTGAGATTTCAGAATCACATTTTAAGCTGTAAGACATTTCCAGCGGCATGTGTGGCCTCTGACCAAAACTTATTGCTTATTAACAGTAGATTAAAACTGAAGAATTTGCAAAAATCTGGGAAATTAGAGAGATGGGACCTGGTTAAGTTGAAAAAACCAGACGGTTTTGACAGTTTCAGAGACGGCATTATGCAATGACTCATTACAATAGGGGGAAGGAACAGAAGATGGATCAGCAGCTTTGAGAAATGAAATAGTGAAGGAAGCAGAGGAGTCACTATGTTAAAAAGAATAGAACTAGCAGAAATACTTGGATTAATTGTTGATAGGAGAAAATATAAAACTGTAGCAAATGTAGCATGCAAAAAGAGAATGCAAGCACCTAAAAATGAGATTCCCAAAAAGTACAAAATGGCTAATCAATATTGCCTAGAGGAAATATGTAAGTGTATAGATGCATGTATAACTAGTGGAAAGAGAGATACTGCCTACGGAAAAATTAAAGAGGCCTTTGGAGAAAAGAGAAGCACCTGCATCAATATCAAGGACTCAGATGGAAACCAGTACTAAGCAAAGAAAGAAAAACTGAAAGGCGGAAGGAATACATAGACAGGCTAGACAAGGGAAATGAACTTCAGAGCGATATCACAGAAAGGGAAGAGGAATTAGATGAAGATGAAATAAGAGATATGACGCAGTGGGGAGAATTTGATGGAGCACTGAAAATCTAAATTGAAACAATGCCTCTGGAGTAGACAACATTCTCTCAGAACTGCTGATATCATTGGGAGAGCTAGCCATGACTAAACTGTTCCATTTGATGTGAGAGATAGACGAAACAGGGAAAATACCCTCCAACTTCGAGAAGAATGTAATAATACCAATTCCAAATAATGCAGGTGCTGATAGGTATGTATATTACCAAACTATCAGTTCAATAAGCCTGAATGCAAAATACTGACAAATTATTTACAGAAAAATGGAAAAACTGCTAGAAGCCAACCTTGGGGAAAATCAGTTTCGATTATGGAGAAATGTAGGAACTCATGAAACAGTACTGACTTTATAACTTTTCTTAGAAGACAGGTTAAGGAAAGGCAAACCTACATTATAGCATTTGTAGATTTTAAGAAAACTTTTGACAATCTAGAAAGGAACATACTCCTCAAAGTCCCGAAAGTACCAGCAGTAAAATACAGGGAGTGAAAGGTTATTTACAAACCAAGTGGCAGTTATAAATGTTTAAGTGCATGAAAAATTAAAGGGGAGCGGTGGTTGAGAAGGGAGTGAGACAAGGTTGTAGCTGCTTCCTCGCCAATGACATTCGATCTGTACATAGAGCAAGCAGTAAAGGAAGAAACTAATAACAATAATAGTAAAAATAATAATAATAATTCCCCACACACCATTCAAGAGAGGAATGGTAGAGAAGTAGTATGAAAATGGTTCGATGAACCCTCTGCCAGGGACTTAAGTGTGAATTGCAGAGTAACCATGTAGATGTAGATCCTGGAATTCATTCTGTGAGGAAGTGGAACCTACAGCTCTCATGGCCACACTTCACAAACTCTTCACAAGAAAACCAACTAATCCCGGAGGTGCTCTAAGGCAGGAGAATGGTGGGTATACAAGGACAGCAAATGAAATGCTGGATACGCCCCTTACGACTCACTTCTCTCAGTGAATGTACTTGTATGGAGTGTAGCCTTGTATGCAGGTGAAACATGGACGGCATACAGTACAGACGAGAAGAGAATAGTAGCTTTTGAAATATGGTTCAGCAGAAGAGTGCTGAAGATTACATGGGTGTATCATATAACCAATGATGAGGTACTGAATAGCATTGGGGAGAAAAAAACAATGTACTGAATAGCATTGGGGAGAAAAAAACAATGTGGCTTAACTCAACTAAAAGAAGGGATCAGTTGACAGGACACATTCCGACATATCGAGGGATCACCAATATAGTTTTGGAGGGAAGTGTAGGGGTTAAAATTTTTGTAGAGAGATCAAGAGACAGATATAGTAACCAGGTTCAAAAAAATGAAGTTTGCAGCAATTATTTGTGGATGAAGAGGCTTGCACAGAACAGAGTAATATGGAGAGCAGCATCAGTCCAGTCTTCGGACTGAACTAAAAAACAAACAAACAAACAATCAGAGAAGTCATTTTGTTACAACATTAGTTGTGATAAATACAGAGTTGACACGTGCTCATGTTTTCAGCATTGTTATATAATGTGCTCATATGTGTACATTTATCAGAAGTGTAATATTACAAAGTTAAATGTTCTAAGTATATCAATGATTACACTTCTTTTTCATGTTGTAAGCTCCTTGTAGACTAGGTACATGCGGTAATTTTCCAAACCGTAAACAAAGCGAGGTAGTTAAGTCAGTGTTAATGCACTGGACTTGCATTCAGGAGTAGCAGGTTTTGTACACTGTTCAGCCATCCTGGCGTGAATTCTCCATGGTTTACCCAGGATGCTAAGGTGAATGGGGATGTTCCAACTGATAAAACCATTGTCAACTTCCTGCCCTAAATTCCCCTAAAGAAACATGGGAAAAAATCTAGGGTTTAATGTCCCATTGAAACGATCATTAAGAGATGTAGTATGAGCTCAGATTGATTCGAGGACGAGGAAGAAAATTTCAAAGCAACGACCCTGGTATACGCCTGGAGCAATTTAGGGAAAACATGGAAAATCTAAGTCAGGATGGCCGGACACACATTTGAACAGCCGTACTCCCGAATGGATACAGTTTGCCAACCACTGCATCACCTCACTCGTTGTGCTGAATAGTATAAGGACAAATAAAATCAAAGACAATGAATACTTGGTGGGTGATGTACTTTACCTCATTATAAAAATGAAAAGTAAGCTATTTTCTTAAACGAAGCAATGAGTTTCACATCACAAGGACATATGTATTGGGTATGCAGTTTAACTAATTAACTAGAGGCAGCATTAGGCATGACTGCTTCGCCTTCAACTTCAACTGACAAGATGTACTTCCATTTCAGTATAAATTTTGCTACTGTTGGTATTTATTTTGAAAGATGTTGGGATATATTTCACAAACAATTCAACTTTATGTTCTGTATGTTGCATTCTCTGACCACTTACTTTAGTCTTTCACAGAGAGTACATATACTGCAAAATCAAGTTTCTAAAAATAAATAACCTGCTCGGTTTTATAATATTTTAAGTAGTGCCTCGGCAATACCTTTCATAAAGTTGTAGGATTAATCTGATAACCGAAGAAAGTTTCTTGTCTGTCCCAAATAACACAATTTTATATATATTTCTCGTAATGACACAAAACGTAAAAAAAGGAGAAAACGTGCAAGACGTACAAAGTAAAACGTCACAGGACTATAGTAAACACGAAAAGTAGTTTGGTCAATTATTAATATGCACTGATTTATGATCACATGACAGTCCTGACGAATACCTGAGAAATGAAAATCATATTCCACTGTAATCAATATGATGTTTCAATACTAGCAAAGCGCGCACTATATTACTAAATTATAAGAAATAAAACTTACTTCTGTATAATCAACCAATAAAAAAAGGATAGCTATTTACTACGTAGGCAAAGATTAACGATCAGCATTTGGCACAGATTAGAGGCGGACGAATTAATCGTAGGCGCAAAAAATATGTTGACCTTAAAATGTTAGCTGATAGGTATCACTATTAAATCATTGTTAAAACTAAAAAAGCTATTAGCAATACGAAATTATTTGTTGCTTTATTATAAAATTAAACAGACATAGAGTAGGTGAATCAACAAAATTGATTGTTAAGAGCAAATTTGAAATATGTTAAACTGTAAGTGACTGTCAGTAATATTTCAAGTATGTAACAAGCTGAACGTTGTGGTTTAATTTAGTGTTTCCTCCAATCAGTTTGTCACGTTGGTAGTGGTTCAAAGCTTCGAATTACATTTACTGTGGTCACGTTGTTTGTAAACATTGTGAACATCTGTGAGTTGTGTGCATGTGGGAAGTGGGTGTATAAAGTTTATGACACTTGTTATGTTAAGAATACAATGATGAACTTTAGTAAGTTGCGACACTTGTCGCGAAGAGTAATCAGTTCGTCTCGGGTATCACGTCAGCTGTCTCAAAAACTTACGGAAGATGCTGTTATTGTAAAAACTGATACCGTTACTGAGGCTCAAATAAGTGGAAAGCCGAAATTAGACAGACCACCATTCGTGAAGGGCTTATTTTTAGGACATTTTGACACTAATGTTCTAACGTATCCAGAAGTTTTGGACAAAGAAGAATTGCAGTGTCTTAATGAACTCGTGGCACCCGTCGAACGGTTTTTCTCCGAAGGTGGGTGAAAAATGTAGAACGAACGAATACATGCGACTCTTTGAGATGCTTTTACAGTAGCATTCACTATCTAGATACCCAATTCGAGGATACCATAGCTTCTCACTCTTTGTCATTCGTTTGTTTTGTAAATTGCGATGGTAAAACAGTGTTTACTTGCTTTACTGTTGCAATTGGACTTAGTGTGTGTAACATGCCTGTCACCCAGGGAATCCTAAAATTATGATTCATATTTTTCTTGGCTTTTGTACTAAGTGCCGTGAAATAATGTGTCGATAAGATCAGTGCCAGCTATTTAACAAATATTCGCATTACGTCTCAAACCGTACTGGTAACACACCTTAAATTGTGTGGTCGAGGATACTCTGTATTTCCCCTCTTGTGTGTTCCGTCCACAAATGTTTCGGGTCAATAATGACGCGGTAATATTAGATATAAGCTCGATTTTCGGATCAATGGAAGCGTCCAGTTCCACCCGTCTGTTTTGCCTCGTTACATAATGACGTTGTGTGTGACGTCCGTACGCCGCGGAGTTTTTGACTTGGTTGTTTTTGTAGATGTGGTGGTGTGGTTGGTGGTACCCTCTGGTGGTGGGAAATACAGAAGCGTCCGACTCCATCCGTCTGCTATGACCCATGACGTCACTAATATAGCGGAAACGACCATAGACTGCGACTCCAATATGGGGCCTATGACGTCTTTATGTAAACATGACCACAAACACGAAAATACATTGAAAAACCACCATACACACCTTCGACAAAAAAACTAACGAGACAAGCGGGTGAAATTAGGGACTTTTTGCTGGGGACAAAGTAAATATAAACAAATTTAGACACACACCACCACACAAAACGACGGAAAAAAAACAACACAAACCTCCCCAAATTTCACTATACACAATATGCTCTGTAATCGGACACTTCCATTGACCTATATAGCCCAACAGCAACTCCTGATACTGGAACACCCACAGGAACCACACATTGGAATCGAACACTTCCCTTGACCTATATAGGTGAACAAAAACTGCCGATACCAAATCATAAAACGCAGAACTAAAACCACGTCCACAACCATAACTACTTCAAAAAACACAACAAACCTGTTGTGGACTGGCAAGACAGCCAATCCATAGTGACGGGTAACCGAAAGGCACGCGCTTAAACTCACGCAGGCTGACGTGAGGTCTGAAACAGGATACGTAATGAATGCTATAAAGAAAAGTACGTAGCTGCTGGAATACTTAACTTTAATCCACAATTGGTGAACATTGTTCTTGTTACTGTACATGCTTCATTAGATACATAGCAAAGGATAAATGGCGCCTTGCTAGGTCGTAGCAATTGACTTAGCTGAAGGCTATTCTAACTATCGTCTCGGCAATTGACAGCGTAATTCTCAGTGAACCATGGCTAGCAACGTCGGCTGTACAACTGGGGCGAGTGCCAGTACGTCTCTCTAGACCTGCCGTGTGGCGGCGCTCGGTCTGCAATTACTGACAGTGGCGACACGCGGGTCCGACGTATACTAATGGACCACGGCCGATTTAAAGGCTACCACCTAGCAAGTGTGGTGTCTGGCGGTGACACCACAAAACCAACAAAATTGGAATCGAACACTTCCCTTGACCCATTATCCTTACGACATCTCCACATACAGCTGTCCCTGGTCCGAGAAGCTGGAACTTTAGTAAGCCTCATTTCTTCATGACACACTAAACACTTCACGACTTCATCCAAAAATCCGAATAGTCGAAGAAATTTTACTAGAGACGACGCACTGTCCCCCATCATCGCCGTCTACTGAAAACTGTTGACCTTGTCTGTCATATCCATACCTACCAAAGACATAAACAAAGAAATTTACCAAAATTCACACACAATGAACAGAAAAAAACTACAATAACGTCGACATAATAAAACCAAAATCGTTAACTCACCAAAAAATATTCCAATGAAAGCACAGTCATGACCGATACCACACACGTGCCATGCTACCACGCAAATGAACCCCATACGCCACATAACACATTACCCATAAACATACCACCAGAGACAACCACCGGCTACAACAATAAGCCACCTATAAACACACCACACACGCAAACTAAACCAAAAACATCACCTAACACACAACACATAAACACACCACCAGAGAGCACCACCGTTCACATCAAAATGACACCTACAAAAACACCACTCTCACAAAGTAAGCTCCGCACCGTTGTGACACCACACAACACAACAGCCTTACGTCACAGGTCAAAACCAACGGGTGGAATTGGATGCTTGCCGAGTTCAACGTGTCGTACTGGATTCATTTGAGGTTCGCTTGTGATTGTGATAACACAGGTTTGAGTTTACGTAGTTTGTGCAGTAACGTGGGTTGTGGAAGTGTTTTCAGTGAGTTATTAAGGTTTTTTTTTGCGTGTTAGGCACTTTTGTTAGTATTTATTAGTTTCATTTTTGCTGTGCTATAGGTATGGCAATGACAGTGAAATTCATAAGCATATCATTGCGTTCGGAGATGGGTGAAGATATGATGCTTGTCATAAAATTTCTGCAGATGTTTGGTCTGATTGCAGAATATGTTAGGTAGGGTCGACAGAAGCATCCGATCTCACCTGTTGGCGCGATAATATCTGGCGGTTGATTAGTCACTGTACATGGTTCGAGAAGTATAGGTTGGCTATGAGAGAGATTGTTTTGCTTAGTTATTATTTTTATTATAGGTCCTCTATAAGTTTCTGTGCGCATGAGAAGTTGTGAGTGAGAGAACTGTTTTGGATTGGTTGTCGTTTTGTCAAGAGGTCTGTTCAGAGTATGTCAAGTAGAGGGGGAAGTTGGTTTGGTCGGGGGTGGTTGTTGAAATTGATGGGTCACAGTTTGGTAAGAGGAAGTATGGGACGGGCAGCTCTCGGGCTGATTTGTGGGTGTGGGGGGGGGCTGTTATATTGGTGGCTGGATATGCTGATTGTGTTTTTAAGGTTTTGCAAGGTCGTATTGAGAGGGAATTCGTGTGTTTGATTGGGGAATATATTGAGGAGGATAGCACTATAGTTTCTGATGCATTTTCGTCTGATAGGGGATAGGGGAAGAGAGGTTATAATGATTTAGCAGTTAATCACAGTATTATGTGTAAGTATTATGAAACTGGGGCTTGTACTAACACGATAGAGGGGTTTTGGGGTGGAAGGGGGCGATTAAATCAGCGTTATAGGAAGGGGGAAGAGGCGCTCTTCCAAACTGCAACCTCATTTAGATGAGTATTGCTGGCAGAAGAGTGCCCTTGAGAGTTATTGTATTTTTAACTTTTTTTTTTTTAGGGGTTGTGGGTAGGATTTATAGACCGAGGGTGGTGAGTTAATGGGGTTTTGTGTGTGGTTTTTGGAGAGGGAGGTTGGGGGTATTGTTTGTGGGGGTGGGTTTAATGGGGCAAGTTATGGTTTGAGAGGGTGATTTGAGATTATATTGGAGAGGACCAGTTTGGTTGGAGTTTTAAGGTGTGACTGACTTTGGTTAACTTTAGTGTCATTTCTTTGTTGCTGGTTTGTTTGTGGGTGTGATTTGGATGGTTTGGGGTTGGTTTATGGGTGACAGGTTGTGAATTTTTTGTGTGTGTGTGTGTGTGTGTGTGTGTGTGTGTGTGTGTGTGTGAGTGGGAGATGGCCATCATACATGGTATTGGGGCAGAGGCTGTTGTTGGTAAGTAATTTTTGTTTTGGTTTTATTCTGTAGTAATTGTGAAGTTGGAAATACGGAAGCGTCCGATCCCGCCCGTCTGCTTTGACCCATGACATCACAAATATGGCGGAAACAAAAACAAACACACACACTTTCCACAAGAAGCCTAATGACACTAACGGGACAAGCGCGGGAAATAAGGTGTTTTGGGTGGGGGGCAAACTAAATATAAACAAATTTAGACGCCTTGCGTAGCTACAACGTGTAAGTGAAGACAGCCATGCATGAATACCCACCCACCTCCCCAGGGGTCGTAACCCCAGCAACCCATAGAAGATAAAGATGCTTCAGTAGCTGATTAGTGTTTTTTGTCTTTTTAAAAAAAAAATCTCACGGGATAGAATGAACAGATCAGAGAGATAAATATAATAAACTAAAACAGAAATTCGAGGAAACAGATAATTAAAATAAGTAATAAGAGTTTTTAAATAAAAAAAAAAAATCTCACGAGATAGAACGAACAGATCAGAAAAGTAAATAAAATAAGATAAAACAGAACTGGAGACAGCCACACTCAAACCAAACTCCGTGCCATCATGACGTCACACACGACAACACCCTTACGTCACGGGTCAAAGCCGACGCGTGGGATCGGACACTTCTGTCGACCCGTGAAGTTTTGTTGTTGTATATTTATGGTGTGTTGATTGTGTTTTAATTGATGTTGTGAGTATGGTGTTTTTGAGATTTTGGTTCAACTTTTTGGAGTTGTAGGTGATGGTTTCTTGGAATCAGTAGCTGTGGATGATCTATATAGGTCAAAGGTAATGTCAAGTTCCACTCTTTGGAGTTGTAGAAGTTGGGTTCTTTGTATTGATAGCTGCAGTTGAACGATATAGGTCAAGGGAAATGTCAGATTCTATCACATTAGTTTCATTTTATTTTTGGAGTGAGACATTACTGTCATTTTTGTTATTTTGCATTTGTTGGCATATATACATAGTGACTTCTTTGTCACCATTTTGACCTGACTGTCTCTGAAAGTTGTGGTTTCTGCCTTATTGGTGACATTGTGGGTCAAAGTAGATTGGTGGAACCGGGCCCTTCTGGAATGACACTAAACATACAACAATAAAAAACACTGCACGATCCCATAACAAACAATATGAAAAAAAACTTAAATTACAGCATACCGCTACACCAACAAAAACAACAGGAATTGGACATTTCCTCTGATCTACCAAAAAAACCAACACTCAGAACTCCAAAAAGTGGAATTGGTCATTTCCTATGATCTGTATAGCTCAACCGCAGCTATCGATACCCAGAGTCCAAACCCTACAACTCTGAAGAGTGGAATTGGTCATTCCCTTTGACTTATATAGCTCAACTGCGGTTATTGATTCCAAATAAAAACTGACACCCACACCTCTGAAAAGTTGAACTAAAACCCCAACATCTCAAAAAACCCACATTCATTACATCAATTAAAACACAACTGACCTATCATAAATATACAACAAAACATCACAATTACTATAGAATAAAACCAAAACAAAAATTCCTTTCCAACAACAGCATTCGGCAATACGATCTAGGTTAGCCACCATGTTCACTCACCAAACACAAAAAGTCTCCTAAAACACCCTTAACCTGCCACCCATAAACCAACTCCAGATCACCTGACTAATCCCCATAAAAAAAAACCACTAACAAAGAAAAATCACAAAAATTAACCAATATCAATCACACCTTACAAAAACAAAAACTGCAATGAATCTGGTCCTCTCAAGCATAATCTCAAATTTTCTTCTCAAACCATAACTTGCCCCATCAACCCCACCTGCACAAACAATACCTACACCTCCCCCCCCCCCCCCTCAACACCCACCCAACCCCATTAACTCACCACCCTTGGCCTATACATCCTACCCACAACCCTAAAAAAAAACATGAAAAATACAATAATTCTCAGGGGCACTCATCTGCCAGCAATCCAGCAATAATCATTTAAATGAGATTGCAGTTTGGAAGAGCGCCTCTTCCCCAAACCCCTAAGAGACGAAAATGCATCAGAAACTATAGTGCTATCCTCCTCAACATATTCCTCAATCAAACCCACCAATTCCCTCTCACTATGACCTTGCAAAACCCTAAAAACACAATCAGCATACCCAACCACCAATATAACAGCCCTCCACACCCACAGACCTGCCCGAGAGCTGCCCCTCTGAGACTTCCTCTTAACAAACTGTGATTCATCAATTTCAGCAACCACCCCTGACCCGACCAACTTCACCGAGCGAGGTGGCGCAGTGGTTAGACACTGGACTCGCATTCGGGAGGACGATGGTTCAATGCCGCGTCCGGCCATCCTGATTTAGGTTTTCCGTGATTTCCCTAATTCGCTCCAGGCAAATGACGGGATGGTTCCTTTCAAAGGGCACGGCCAACTTCATTCCCCGTCCTTCCCCAAACCGATAAGACCGATGACCTCGCTGTCTGGCCTCCTTACCCAAAACAACCCAACCGACCAACTTCCCTCTATATTTGACATACTCTGAATAAACCTCTAGACAAAACGAAAGCCAATCCAAAACATTTCTCTCTCACACAACTTCTCATGTGCACAAAAACCTATAGAGGACCTATATCCAAAATAAGTAAGCAAACCAATCTCCATTGTGGCCAACCTAGATCTCTCGGCCAGCAGATTTTATTGCGCTGATGACGCCCTGTATACGCGTTGCTGGTCCGAGCCACTGGAACTCTCATAAGCCTCATATTGTTGCCAGAAACATTACACCTAACATATTCTTCAATAAGACTAAACATCTGCAGAAATTTTACAACAGATATCGTATCTTCACCCGTCTTCGAACACAATTGTACACTTGTGAATTTCACTGTCATAGCCATACCTAACAAAAAAACAAATTAAACTTTTCTCTGCACAACAAACACGAAACTAATAGAACCCAACAAAAACAGCTAACACATAAACAAAAAAAAACCTTAATAACTCACTGAAAACACTTCCACAACCCACGTTACCACAGAAACTACGTAAACTCAAAGCCATGTTAACACGATCACAAGCAAATCTAAAATGAACCCAATACAACAATTTAAACTTGGCAAGTGCACATACACCACCAGAGGGTACCACCAACCGCACCACCACATCTACGAACACAACCAAGTCAAAATCTCTGCATCATAGTGACTTCACACACCACCATCATTATGTCATGAGTCAAAGCAGACGGGTGGAATTGGACGCTTCCGTTGACCCTTGGTGTGTATACTAGTAATTTTAACAGTAAGCATCTATGTGATGCACAATGCCTCAATTTTTTTAGCAGTCTACCAATGAATCTGCATACATTTTGTTTTATATGATTGTTTCATTTTAAATTTTTGGTTCATGACTGTGTCCACCCCCTCCTCCCTCTCCCCCGGGGCTCGCTGCTCTTAGGAGGGTTCTTGCTTGATTCCTGCGGGACCCCAGTCTTTGCAGCATCTTTTTCCTCCTGTGCTGCATGTCTATCCTGTTGCTGTTCTTTTTCCCCTCCCTTGGGGAATGTGTCTGGGCTGTTTTGGGAAATGTATTCTTCATTTTTGGTAGTCAGTATCAGAATACTCTCCTCTGCATTTAATTCCTTTGTTCTGTGTTCAGCTTCTACCTTCCTCCACTTTAGCATTTGAGATTTCTCTTTCTCTTCTCCCTTCTTGTGCACTCCTGAAGACTGACCCACGTGTCTGATGCATAACGGATAACTGTGTAACGTGTAATTCCTAGCCCGGTGTTGATAGGTAGAGTTCGCATGTACCCCCTGCTACAGGCCAGCACTAGGGAGGGATGATTACCTGAGCTGCTGCCTTCCCAACTTGCCGATTGATCTCTCTGTCAGGTGTTTGGGAGGTATGACCTGAGATGTGAACAATCTCCTAAGGTGGGTGAGCCCCCAGTTGGAAGGAGTGCACCATTGGAGACGCTGGCAGTCATGGGGGAATTTTTCACAATGAGCCAATCGTCATCTTTGCAGTCCACATCTACCAAACTTAAAAGGAATGAAGCTCCCGATTCCAAGACCCTCCCATGTGCACCACGCTTCCTCGTGGTTTTGCATACTGAAGACAGTCAGTCCTTTGCAACAGTAAATCTGTTTCTTATTCGGAAAGCTGTTGATGCAATTGCCGGCCCTGTGAAATTCTGCTCTCATTTATGCAATGACACTTTGCTTTTTGAGGCTACTTCTGATTCTCAAGCACAACTGCTGCTTGCAGCTTCGCTCCTGCACCGCTATTCTGTTTGTGTCGAGACCCATTGGACATGGAATTCTTCCCATGGTGTTATTTACACTAGTCTGCTCGATGGTCTGACCGAGGCAGAAATCAAAAATGTACCCCTCTGATGAGGGTGTCATTGCAGTCTCTCAGGTGATGAAGAAAGTAGGTGCATCCTTAGTGCCCAAACACACTTTTTCTCACCTTTGATAGAGTGATGCTTCTGTCCAAGATCAAAGCAGGCTATGAAGTTATTACAGTCCAACTGTACATTCTGAACCTGATGTACTGCTCCCAGTATAATCATTTCAAGTACACTCAAATGTCCTGTAAACACACTGCCAAATGTGTATCCCGTGGTAGAGATGCCCACGAGGGCAATTGTCTGCATCCTTCTCCCTGCTGTATCAACTGCAATGGCAACCATGCAGCCTCCTCTTAAGATTGTCCCATGTATCTTGATGAGTGGGCTGTCCCGGCCGTATGGGTAAAGGAAGATTGCCTTACCCGGTTGATCGCAAGTTATTGGCTATTTGCAAACCCTGCTTTTTACCATCTGGCACTTATATTATTGTTCTTGCTACATCTTGCTTTACGCCAGACATGCCCATGCAGACATGCAACATCAAATTCAGCACTGCAGTTGTGAAATCACCCAGTGTAATGCTAGCATTGCCGTCTCCTTGTCCAGCTCTGCAACAAGCAACCAAACTTCGTCTCACGGGGAGAAGTCACCTGCTACAAAACCGGCAGGCTGGAAAGGACAGAAGTAATACTCCTGCAAAGACTGTCCCTCCAGATGACAAAAATGTGAATATTCCTCTGCCACCCGGAAAGGCTCCAAGAAGTCAAAGAAAGGCAAATGGTCGTCTCCTTCGCCAACTCTGAGATCCTCTTTGATGGTGTCACCACGTGATACGCTCACCTGTATGCCTGTATGTCGCCCGTATGCACCACCAACCATTTTTCTGCCCTGGACTCCGCAGATCGACAGAGGGCGACTGCTGATGTCTTTGTAGATCTCATGGAGCAGGATCCCTCCAGCCTCTGCTCCCTGTAGCAGAGAGTCTTTGAAGGCTGACGAGGTGACACCCCTTCATTTTTTCCCTGCTCCCCTTTCCTCGTTATAGCTCTCCTTCAGTGGAATGTTCGCAGCCTTAGATCAAACAAAGAGGATTTACAGATTCTCTTAGAAATGCAGTGCCTGCTTGTTATCTGCCTCCAGGAAACAAAATGGCATCCTGACGATCGCTTTGAGATCTCACATTTCTTCCTGGTCCATTTTGACCTTCCAGACAGCATTGCATCTCATTGTGGAGTCATGCTGCTCATACGGGATGACGTTCATAGTCAGTCCAACTCCCTAACTACCCACCTTCAAGCTGTTGCATTTCGCCTGTTCCTTCCTCACTTGACCTTTTCCCTTTGTACTATTTACATCCCTCTGTCATTCAATGTCACCAGGACAGACTTCCTCATCCTACTGGATAGCTATATTACCCCTTTCTGCTGCTTTTTGACCTTAATGTGCACCATCCCCTTTGGGGTTCTCCCAGAACCTGTTTCAGAGGTGCCCCCTTGGCTGACCTTCTCAATCAACTTAACCTCCTTTGTCTTATCACAGGAGCACCCACATTCCTTTCAGAATTCATGCACACCTATTCCCATTTGGACCTACCCTTCTGCACTGCCCAGTTTGCCCATCGTCTCAAGTGGTTCGTTCTTTCTGACACATACTCAAGCAACCATTTCCCCTGTGCTGTCTGTTTCCTGTATCATATCCCACCTACAAGCACACCCAAATGGCAGCTTACTAAGGCCAACTGGAGGCTTTATTCATTGCTGGCGACCTATGATGAACAACATTTCCCCAGTTGTGATGACCAGGTAGAATGCGTTTTTAACTGTCATCCTACAATGGGAAACTGCATTTGTTATAAACAGTTGCATGCACAGTGTTGTCGCGTTCTTTGGGATAGCAAAAAAGCTAGCTGGTTCATTCACTAGCTCTTTTAACTCCCTCTTCAATCGTGTGGGCCAACTTCTGACAGCTCTCTGGGACCACCCCCTGTGGGTCTGGGGATTAGAATATGCCCAAGGTATTCCTGCCTGTCGTATGAGGTGATTAAAAGGAGTCTCACATGTTTCGGCCTTTATGTGATGGTCCCCTGTAGGGTTTGACCTCCATTTTTCAAAATTTTCCCAAAGAGCAAGCCAATTGGGGAAGGGCGGCTTACATGGTGCATTGTGTCCATCATGCCTTGAGATCTTTAGCCCACCTTCTCGTTGTTGCACTGCAGTCCAGCTCATTCTGCATCTCTTGGGCGAGGACGCCTTCCTGGCTGCATTTTCCACCCTGCAGTATGCAGTGTCGCTTTTTGCACCGATGATGACCATGGACTTCTTTGCACCTCATATCCAGCACGGTACCCAGTTCGTTGTGGTAGGGCCGCCATGTACCCTGTTGGTTGTAGCCCTCTGACAACACAGGGATTGCTCTGCTGATGTCTGCACCATTAACTCCCCATGTATGCCAAGGAGTAGGTGCCCATCACCGTGGGGCATCGGGACTCCTGGCAATGGCCATCCTCCCAGGTGACCTTTGCTGTGGCTAGGTGGCGCCTGTGGGAAGGTCCCTGGTCGGAGTGGGTTGCATCAGGCGGATGATGCACGATGAAGCATACCACATCATCACTTGCTGGTGATCAAACACCAGCAGTCTCTAAGCATTCCCAATCTCAGTACAATGCAAGAAAGTACTACTCTAAATCATTCCCCTCCCTGGCCACACCATGGGAGGAACGCCTACATCCTGTGGCTATGATCCCCCTCATACGCTGCTGATATGAGACCAGTTGTAGCCTCATCAGTTCTGTGAATTCCAGTCGGCTCTGAGAGCCAGAAGGCTACACCTACCCCCTTGATGGTGGGGGGAACTTCCCCGCTTCCCCCCTGTTGCTCCCACACCACCTACCTCGGGAGCACTGCCCCCCCCCCCCCCCCTCCCCTTAACCATTGGGCCATTGGGGACGCCAGTCCCCACTTCTCAGCCAGAGAAGCATAAATCTTCTTCAGCTCCTCTAACTAGGAAGGGGTCTCTCGGGTCACTCCCTTTCCAGGTTTCTGCTAATGGGAAAGATGACGCCTGCCAGTGGCTGAAGTGCCCAAAAGCAGCTGGTCGTAGGGCTTCACGATCATCCTCAGTCCTGGAGACTGAATCAGTGAAGACCTCCCAGCAATAGAAACCCAAGAAGCAGCGAGAAAAGTCCAAAAAGGAGACCCCCTAATACTAAGGAAATTGTGGTGGCACCCTCATCATCGCTACCTACAAGCTCTGCGTCTGAGGATAAGGTCGATATTCTGGCGTTCGCTGAGGACCTAGATCTTGCTGGACCCTCAGACACAGTGGTTGTAGACTGCTCAGGCAATAAGTCGCTGGCAACAGGTGGCCCTGAGGCATAAACTGCCTCATTGACTGTACGATGCCTTCCCAGTCTCACAATGACGTGATCCTTCAGTGGAACTGCGGCATTTTTTTCCACTGAGCTACGGTAACTTTTAAGTTTTACACCTGCTTTCTGCGTTGCGCTCCAGGAAACCTGGTTCCCGGCATTGCAGACCCCTGTCAGTGGAGTTTGCGTTTAAGTCCAAAACTCAGTCTGTAGTGAACCTGTGCCCCTTCAAACCCCTCTTGAAGCTGCGGCTGTCAGAATAAGGACGACACAGGAAATAACTGTCTGGGATGTATATCTTCCTCCAGATGGTGCAATACCCTTGAATGTATTAGCTGCACTGATTGATCAACTCCCTAAACTTTTCATACTTTGGGGAGATTTTAATGCCCGTAACCCCTTGTGGGGTGGCACCGTGCTTCTTGGCCGAGGCAGAGATGTCGAAACTTTACTGTCTCAGTTCGACCTCTGCCTCTTAAATACTGGGGCCGCCACACGTGTCAGTGTGGCTTGTGGTAGTTACTCGGCCATTGATTTATCAGTTTGCAGCCCAGGACTTCTCCCTTCTCTCCACTGGAGAGCACATGACAACCTGTGCGGTAGTGACCACTTCCCCATCTTTATGTCACTGCCCCGGCATCAGGCCCACAGACACCTGTCCAGATGGGCTTTTAACAAGGCAGACCAGGAAACTTTCTCCTCTGCGGTCACCGTTGACTCTGCCCCACACGGGAACACCGATGTGATGGTTGAGCAGGTGACTGCAACAATCGTTACTGCAGCAGAAAATGCGATCCCTTGCCCTTTAGGGTGCTCCCAATGTAGGGTGGTCCCTTGGTAGTCGCCGGAAGTCGCTGAGGCAATTACGGTGCGTCGGCGAGCTCTACAGCGGCATAGGTGGCACCCTTCCCTGGAGCACCTCATAGCCTTTAATTGGCTCCATGCCCACGTTCCCCAGCTTATCAGAAGACAGAAGCAGGAGTGTTGGGAGAGATAAGTCTCGACCATTGGGTGCCATATGTCATCTTCCCAAGTGTGGATGAAAATCAGACGTCTTTTTGGGTACCAGACGCCAACAGGTGTCCCTGGCATTAACATCAGTGATGTGTTATCTACCGACGCAAACACGATTGCTGAGCACTTGGCTAAGCACTATGCTTGAGCCTCTGCATTGGAGAACTACCCCCCAGCCTTGTGCACCCTCAAATGGCGGATGGAAAGGAAAGTCCTCTCGTTCGCTGCATGCCACAGTGAACCATTAATGCCCCATTTGCAGAGTGGGAGCTCCTCAGAGCTCTTGCACATTGCCCCGATACAGGTCCTGGGCCAGATTGGATCCACAGTCAGATGATTAAACGTCTCTTATCTGACTACAAGCGACATTTCCTCATCTTCAACCAGATCTGGTGCGATGGCATCTTTCCATCGCAATGGTGGTAGGGCATCATCATTCCGGTGCTTAAAGCCGGTAAAATCCAGTTTGATGTGGATAGCTATTGACCCACCCATCAGCCTCACTGTTCTTTGTAAGGAACATATGGTGTGTCGGCGGTTGGGTTGGGTCCTGGAGCCACGTGGCCTACTGGCTCCATGTCAGGTCGGCTTCCACCGGGGCCACTCTACCACTGATAATCTTGTGTCCCTTGAGTATGCCATCCGAACAGCCTTTTCCAGATTGCAACACCTGGTTGTCATCTTTTTGATTTATGAAAAGCGTGTGACACGACCTGGCGACATCATATCCTAGCCACTTTATATGAGTGGGGTATCCGAGGCCCACTCCAGATTTTTATCCACAATTTCCCATTGCTTCGTACTTTCCGTGTCCAAGTTGGTGCCTCCCATAGTTCCCCTCATATCCAGGAGAATGGGACCCCGCAGAGCTTCTTTTTTATTGGCCATTAATGGTCTAGCAGCAGCTGTAGGGCAGTCCATCTCACCTTCCCTGTATGCAGACAACTTCTGCATTTCGTACTGCTCCACCAGTACTGGTGTTGCTATGGGGAACCATCCACAAGGCACAGTCATGGGCTCTAGCCCACAGTTTCCAGTTTTTGGTCGCAAAGTCGTGAGTTATGCACTTCTGTCAGTGTCGTACTGTTCGTCTGGAACCAGAACTTTACCTTAATGTCAATCTACTCACCATAGTGGAGACATATCAATTCTTAGGAATGGTTTTTGACTGCCGATTGACTTGGCTACCTCACCTCTGTCAGCTTAAGTGAAAGTGCTGCCAGCACCTCTATGCCCTCCGCTGTCTGAGCAGCACCAACTGGGGTGCAGATCGCTCTACGCTGCTGCAGCTCTAGAGAGCCCTTGTTCTAGCCCACCTTGACTATGGGAGTGTGGTTTATTCTTCGGCAGCACCCTCAGTGTTGCGTTCACCTAGTGACAGGAGCTTTCAGGACGAGTCCAGTGACCATCGTCCTGGTGGAGGCCGGAGTCCCACCATTACAGGTTAGGCTTGCGCAATTGTTCTCCAGTTACGTTGCAAACATTCATAGTTCTCCTGCGCATCCGAATTACCGTCTCATTTTCCATCCCACGGTGGTTCATCTCCCTCATCGGTGGCCCAGGTCAAGGCTTACAATTGCAGTTCGTGTGCGACCCCTTTTCTCTGAACTGGAGTCCTTACCTTTACCACCTATACTTTAGGTTCATTCACGAATACCTCCATTGTGTACACCTACGCCGCGGCTTCACCTGGGTCTTTCACGTGGCCCTAAGGACTCAGTTAACCCTGCGACTCTCCGCTGTCACTTCCTCTTTATTCTCAACATGCACCGGGGCCATGAAGTGGTTTACACAGATAGCTGCAAGGTTGTGCACCTTTGGGAGATGGAATGGCATAACCTCAGTACGCACAACAAGCTGCATGCCATTAAGGAAACTACGAATGTGTGGAAAAGCTCCGTGCGTGCCCCTCGCAGGGACTCTGTGGTTCTCTGTCGGCGCCACATTGGCCACACATGGCTGATGCACAGTTACCTCCTCCATCGCGAGGACCCACTTCGGTGTCTCTGTGGCTCACGAATGATGGTTGTCCATCTCTTACTGGACTGCCCACTTTTAGCCCCTCTGTGGCAGACTTTTAACCTTCCCAGCACCCTGCCTTTGGTGTTGGGTGACAATGCTTCAACTGCAGATTTAGTTTTACATTTTATTCATGAGGGAGTTTTTTATTGTACCATCGAAGGGTCGACATTTAGCCTTCTCTCCAAGGCCGCCACCCTCCCTCCATTTTAACTGTCACATTTTCTTTGCATTTGTTTTTTCTTGGTGGTTGTGTTTTCCCTACGTTTATTCATCTCCCCTTGTCTTTTTGGGGTGGACATTTTAATGTGTTGCAGAGTGGCTGACTTATCCTCTTTTATTAGTGTGATCAGCCAGCCCAGACCATCTGCTCTATGGTTTTAATATCTTCTACTTTTCCTTGTGGTGTATGTTTTCCCTGTTTCATGTTCATTCCATTCGTTTTCTTTTTAGATGTGGTTCCCCATTCCTTTTCCCCTTTTACTTTCTCAAATGTACTTTGGGTGTTTTTGTACCTTGAGCCTTGCTTGCATCAGGAAAGATGGACTGATGACCTTGTAGTTTGGTCCCTTTATACCCCAAACCAACAAACCAAGATCTTGGTCCTGTTGCTCTTCCAGTCACTGAAACTATGTAATTCGTGGGTCTAATGCTCAATAGGATACTTTCTTGGTCCTTCAATGTGTCTTACCCAGCAGCCCGCTGCTGCCTAGAGGTGCAGCGACGGCAGAGGGTCTGGCGCGTCGCTTGAGATACCCCAGGTGTCGCTTGCTGCGTCTGCTGACTCAGCCGCCGAGGCACCTTCTAATGTACCCGGCGAGTTGGGGCCGCCCTTACCTCAGGGTGAGTGGCGTTGCTCGAGGCGGAGGGTCAATGTGGAGGCTGGCCCCGCCCGTTCATCCTGTCAGTGGGCAGTTGGCCGCTCCTTCAACAGGGCCCGAGCAGGCACACAGGGGCAAAGACTTGCTGGTTATTTTGAGCTCCAATGTTAGGTGGGTGATGGAGTCCCTTAAGGAAATAGCGTACAGGACTGGAAATAATTCTAATGTGCACTCGGTTTGTCTGCCGGGGGGGCCTCATCCAAGATGTGGAGGTGGCCTTGCCTGCGGCCATCATGCATACGGGGTGCAGTTGTCTGCAAGTAGTTGCTCACATCGGCACCAATGATGCCTGTCGCTTGGGTTCTGACGCGATCCTCAGTTTGTACAGGCGGCTGGGGGATTTGGTGAAGGGTGCAAGCAGAGCTCTCTACTTGCAGCATCGTTCCCAGAGTGGATTGGGGTCCTTTGGTTTGGAGCCGAGTGGAGGGTCTCGACCAATGGCTTTGTCGACTCTGGGATCGTCTTGGCTGCAGATTTCTAGACTTGTGTTTCTAGACTTGTGCTATTGGGTGGGGAATTGTAGGACGCCCCTAGATAGGTCAGGGGCGCACTACACAAAGGAAGTGGCTACTCGGGTAGCAGAGTAATTGTGGCATGCACATGGGTTTTTTTTTTAGGCTAGGCAGTAGTGCAAGGTGTCCTGATGAACACTCACCAGTTGACGTGCAGGCAGGAAAATCAGGACATGCTCATTGTAAAGACACTTCAGCTTTCAAGATATTAGCACTAAATTTTCAGTGTGTTCGGAATAAAGTTC
Source organism: Schistocerca americana (assembly GCF_021461395.2). Taxonomy (NCBI): domain Eukaryota; kingdom Metazoa; phylum Arthropoda; class Insecta; order Orthoptera; family Acrididae; genus Schistocerca; species Schistocerca americana. The sequence goes on from NC_060130.1 coordinate 665,053,511, forward strand.
CTGAATTTACTGCCCTCCAGGAAGCGTGTGGCACGCAAATTATTCTCGGGACTGAGACCTGGCTGAACCCTGAGATAGGAAGTTCTGAAATATTTAGTGAGGGTTGGAACGTGTATCGGAAAGACAGATTAGACACCGTAGGAGGTGGTGTCTTCATTGCAGTTGACAAAAATATTGTGCCTACTGAGGTCGAAGTAGAGTGTGATTGTGAAGTTATCTGGACACGTTTAACAGGGCTAGGAGAAATAAAGTTAATTGTTGGGTGTTATTACCGGCCACCATGTTCCACTGTGACAGTTCTAGAATCATTCAAAGGGAGTCTACATTCCATATCGCAGAAGTACCCAGATCATGCTATATTAGTCAGAGGTGACTTCAACCTACCTAGTATAGACTGGGATGTCTATGGATTCATTACAGGTGGTACAGACATGCCGTCGTGTGAATTACTTTTGGACACATTATCCGAAAACTGTCTTGAGCAGCTAAATCAACAGACAACGCCTAATGGAAATATTTTAGATCTGGTAGCCACAAACAGACCAGACCTCATTGATAGTCAGTGTTGAGACAGGGACTAATGATCATGATGTTGTCATTACGATTATGGTTACGAAAGTTAAAAAGACGGTCAAGAAGGCTAGGAGAGTATTCTTACTAGAAAGACCAGATAAGCAGTTGTTAGCATCCTACTTAGTAAATGAATCGACTTCATTTACTTCCAGTACGATGGACGTGGAAGAATTATGGGCAAATTTTAAACACATTGTAAATCATGCATTGGAGGAGTATGTGCCAAAAAAGTGGGTTACAGATGGAAAAGACCCACCGTGGATTAACAGCGCAATTCAGAGAAAGCTCAGGAAGCAAAGACAGTTGCACTCGCGGTACAAGAAAGATCGAGAGAATGAGGACAGGCAAAAGTTAGTAGAAATTCGTGCTGCTGTAAAAAGAGCGATGCATGAAGCATACAACCACTACCACCGTCATACCTTAGCAAAAGATCTTGCTGAAAACCCAAGGAAATTCTGGTCTTACGTAAAATTGGTAAGCGGGTCGAAGGCTTCCATCCAGTCACTCACTGATCAGTCTGGCCTGGCAACGGAAGACAGCAAAATGAAAGCTGCTATTTTAAATTTAGCATTTGAGAAATCTTTCACGCAGGAGGATCGTACAAACATACTGCTGTTTAAGTCTCATACAGATTCCAATTCATTTTTACAGAGAGTACTCTACTGCATTGGCTCCTTACTTAACTTGCATTTATTGCGAATCTCTTGCCCAATGTAAAGTCCCGAGTGACTGGAAAAAAGCTCAGGTGACGCCTGTATATAAGAAGGGTAGGAGGACGGATCCTCAAAATTACAGACCAATATCCTTAACATCGGTTTGTTGCAGGATTCTCGAACATATTCTCAGTTCGAATATAATGAATTTCCTTGAGACAGAGAAGTTGCTGTCCATGCATCAGCATGGCTTTAGAAAGCATCGCTTCTGCGAAATGCAACTTGCCCTTTTTTCACATGATATCTTGCGAACCATGGATGAAGGGTATCAGACGGATGCCATATTCCTTGACTTCCGGAAAGCGTTTGACTCGGTGCCCCACTGCAGACTCCTAACTAAGGAACGAGCGTATGGGATTGGTTCCCAAATATGTGAGTGGCTCGAAGACTTCTTAAGTAATAGAACCCAGTACGTTGTCCTCGATGGTGTGTGTTCATCGGAGGTGAGGGTATCATCTGGAGTGTCCCAGGGAAGTGTGGTAGGTCCGCTGTTGTTTTCTATCTACATAAATGATCTTTTGGATAGGGAGGATAGCAACGTGCGGCTGTTTTCTGATGATGCTGTGGTGTACGGGAAGGTGTCGTCGTTGAGTGACTGTAAGAGGATACAAGATGACTTGGACAGGATTTGTGATTGGTGTAAAGAATGGCAGCTAACTCTAAATATAGATAAATGTAAATTAATGCAGATGAATAGGAAAAAGAATCCCATAATGTTTGAATACTCCATTAGTAGTGTAGCACGTGACACAGTCAGGTCGATTAAATATTTGGGCGTAACATTGCAGAGCGATATGAAGTGGGACAAGCATGTAACGGCAGTTGGGAAGGCGGATAGTCATCTTTGGTTCATTGGTAGAATTTTGGGAAGATGTGGTTCATCTGTAAAGGAGACTGCTTATAAAACACTAATACGACCTATTCTTGAGTACTGTTCGAGCGTTTGGGATCCGTAGCAGTTCGGATTGAGGAGGACATAGAAGCAATTCAGAGGCAGGCTGCTAGATTTGTTACTGGTAGGTTTGATCATCACGCGAGTGTTACGGAAATGCTTCAGGAACTCGGGTGGGAGTCGCTGGAGGAAAGGAGACGTTCTTTTCATGAATCACTACTGAGGAAATTTAGAGAACCAGCATTTGAGGCTGACTGTAGTATAGTTTTACTGCCGCCAACTTATATTTCACGGAAAGACCACAAAGATAAGATAAGAGAGATTAGGGCTCATACAGAGGCATATTGGCAGTCATTTTTCCCTCATTCTGTTTGGGAGTGGAACAGGGAGAGAAGATGCTAGTTGCGGTACGAGGTACCCTTCGCCACGCATCATATGGTGGATTTCGGAGTATGTATGTATATGTATATGTATATGTATGCCAGTCCCTCAGTGTCCTACATGTCCTCAGTGGCACTTTCTGGGGAGCACATCGAACCACCCTCCTCCATTTCTACTGGTTTCTTGTGCATTTGAAACTAGACAATGGGTGTTTCATTTATGCATCTGCACATCTGCCCATCTTACACTGCCTCAATACTGTCCGCCATCGTGGTATCCATTTGGCCACTGGCACCTTTTACATTAGCCCGGTTGAGAGTCTGTATGCAGAAGCTGCCGAACTAGTGCTGTCCTACCTCTGTGACTTTCTCCTCAGCAGATATGCATGCCGTTTGTCTGCCATGTATGGCCACGAATCCTATGCCTCCTTCTGCAGGCTCCTTTGATCACCAGTGTGGGGTGTGTCCCTCTTGTCTGTTACCTCCTGGAGTTCGCTTTCAGCTCATGCTCTGGCTTCACGCCGCTTGCCACTTTCCCAATGGGTGTGAACCCTACACCACCTTGGCTTTGTGTGGCAGCCAGTGTTCACCTTGGCCTTCATTCGCTTCCTAAGGACACTACTCCAGCCTCGCTCTATCACTTTCAGTTTCACAACCTTCACGTGGAACTTCGCGATAGTACCTTTGTGTTCACTGATGGATCTCGGATTGACTGCAGTGTTGAGTGTGCCTTCGTCATTGGCACTGACATTTCTCGATATCTGCTTCTGTTACACTGTTCAGTATTTACAGCAGAGCTCTTCACCCTGCATCAGGCAATGCAGTATGTCCGGCGATACACACTTTTCAATTGCGTTATCTGCTCCGACTCTTTCAGTGCCCTTCAAAGCCTCCGTATGCTATACACTGTCCCTCCTTTAGTGGAAAGGGTCCAGGAAAGCTGTTACTAGCCCACCCTTGATGGAGCTGCTGTGATGTTCGTGTGGGTTCCTGGTCATGTCGGTCTGGCGGGAAACGAGGCCACTGATGCTGCTGCCAAGGCTGTAGTCCTCGTACCTCGGCTCACTAGTTCATGCATTCTCTCCAATGATCTCTGTGTTGCCATCTGTCAGAGGGTATTTAGCATCACCACTGGTCCTCCCTTCGTGGGAACAATCTCCAGGTTATTAAGCCTTTTCCAGTGGCTTGGATGACCTCTCGGCCCTCTCTCCATGCTGAGATCATTTTAGCTGGGTTGTGTATCAGGCACTGTCTTTTTAGCCATCACCATTTTCTAAGTGGTGCTCCCCCACCACTTTGTGCTCATTGTGTTCAACCTTTGATGGTCCGCCATTTCTTGATGGAATGCCATTTTTTAACCACTTATGTTCTCATTTGTGTTTGCCGTCTGAATTATCAGCCATTTCATCAAATGACATCTGGGCTGTCGACCGCGTTTTACTTTTTTATCCGTTGTAGCTATATGACGAAGGACATTTAATCTGTAGCTCAGGACCTCCGTTTCTCTATGGCGTATTTTATAGACATTTCTCCATGTGCTTGTTTTTAGCTGTCTTCTCTTGCATCGATTGGGATTAACATGTAGTAGTTTTTAAAACCTCTCTTTGTCTTCTTGTTCTACAGTTCTGACATGGGCACTTATGACCCTAGTTGTTTTTGTGCCACAAAACAAAACAATCATGATTTGTACCCATTAAGTAGTTTACTATGTGCTTATTTCTATCTGCTATGATTCCATTCAATTTTGAGAGTTTTATCTGTCATCACTTCTTTCACATCTGACAGTTTTGTTAATTTGAAAAATACTGAGTTGCACCATGGAGTCCACGCAAATCTGTAGGTCCTCCAATAACTGGCTGGGTAACTCAGTTCAAAGGTTAAGGAAGGCAATAGGATTGTGGCTAGTCAAGCATTTCAGTGTTTGAAGCAACATTCAGGTTGATGGCAGCTGGTTTGGTACACCATAGGCTGGTATTTTGTTCTCTAAGCATCTATGTAGAACTGTATCAAATGCCTTTTGGGAGTCAAGGAATGTGGAATCAACTTAGGCAGATCTGTTTGCTGCCGTACGAATTCCATAGGTGAATAGAACAAGTGGAGTAAATGAAAATTCTCCTAAATCCATTTTGATTCTTATGAGAGGATTTTCTGTTTTGAAAAAGGTCTTAACACGCAAACATAATCCACTTTTTGTATTTATACAACAGACCGACTTGAGCAATATAGGCCTATAGTGATTTACATTTGTCTGATGGTCCATCTTTGTAAGAGGAATGATCTGTGCTGTTTCCCATTCACTTATAATGCTTCATTCCTCGAGCATCCTAAGGTAAACTTTTGCTGGAAGGGAACAAGTTCTTTCACATAGTGAGTATAGAATCATACAGACATACTGTAAGATCCTTTTCTTTCTTTAATGACGTGTAGTTGAGTTTTTAGTTTGCAATCACTAGTTTCAGGCAACGGCCTTGCCGCAGTGGATACATCGGTTCCCGTGAAATCACCGAAGTTAAGCGCTGTCGGGCATGGTCGGCACGTGGATGGGTGACCATACCGGCCGCCATGCGCTGTTGCCATTTTTTGGGGTGCACTCAGCCTTGTGATGCCAATTGAGGAACTACTCGACCGAATAGTAGCGGCTTCGGTCAAGAATACCGTCATAATGACCGGGAGAGCGGAGTGCTGACCCAATGCCCCTCCTATCCGCATCCTCCACTGAGGATGACATGGCGGTCGGATGGTCTCGGTAGGCCACTCGTGGCCTGAAGACGGAGTGCTTTATCACTAGTTTGAATATCCATCATATTGAAATCCTTCTGACATTTGGAAGGAGGAATTGTAGTATGATTTTCTGCTGCAAAACAATTTGGATAAATGGAATTCCATTTCAGCCTCATCCGTGGCATCCTCCTTTTGATGCTCGTATCATCCTTAAGTGACTGGATAGATGTCTTTGATCAGTTTACTGACTTTATGTAAGACAAAAAAACTTATGATTTTTCTCAAATTGGTAGACAGACTTTTACTTTTTATTTCATTAGATGCTTTTCTCATTGGTTAGAGTTTACTGTTCCACCGATGACAAGGTCTTTATAGATAGGGGAATGGCAGGAAGGAAAGCAGCCATGCCTTTTACAAAGGAACCATTTGGGCATTTACCTTAAGTGATTTAGGGAACCATGTAGAATATAAATCTAGACAACTGGATGAGAATTTGAACTGCCATCCTTCCCAATGTAAGTTTGTGTCTTACCACTGCACCACCATGCTCAGTCATTGCAGAAGATAAAAAAAAAAATGAAAACTCCAAAAATTCTTTCCTGTTGTTCTAGTTGTAATTTCCAAAATACGGTTCCTTCTGTTATCTCATGTAAATGTTACCAGAATGAATAGGTAATAGTTCAGTTCATGTTTTTGGTTCACACTGCTGCAATATGTTTATACTTTATAATAAATGCTGCTTCCAAGGACTTTCATTGTGTTGTTTTAATATTCGTTACATAGCATAACTCTGTGTATACATTGTGGCCATAATTTAGTTAATGATATTCAATTAAACGACCCACCCTGATAGTGCATTCGGGGGTGGGGTCATTTCAAACCTGCCTCTGGCCGTCCAGATTTAGGTTTTCAATAATTTCCCTAAATTGCTTCAGGCAAATGGTATGGTGGGATGGTTCCTCTGAAAGGGTGTGGCCACTTTCCTTCTCCACCCGTCCCTAATGTGAGCTTGTGCTCCATCTCTGATGATAAAAAAATGGAAATGTCGTGTGGTTAGGGCCTCCCGTCGGGTAGACCGTTCGCCTGGTGCAGGTCTTTCAATTTGACGCCACTTCGGCGACCTGCGCGTCGATGGGGATGAAATGATGATGATTAGGACAACACAACACCCAGTCCCGGAGCGGAGAAAATCTCCGACCCAGCCGGGAATCGAACCCGGGCCCTTAGGATTGACAGTCTGTCACGCTGACCACTCAGCTACCGGGGCGGACATCTCTGATGATGGGACGTTGAACACTAGCTGTCTCCTCCTCTTCCCCCACCCCCCCCCCCAACTCAACCCCACACCCCACTCTCCGCCCCCCCCCCCCCCCCCCACCCCCATGCCCCCACTGTCCCCCTCCACCACTCTCCTCTGTGTGCAGCAGAACTAATGTGTACTCCTTTCTGGAAACGAAGCCTTTGTTTTGTGTTGAGCACCTGGAGGATACGTTTGGGGAAATGACAGCTCTGTCCAAATGGCACAATGAGTTGGTTTTGATTCAGACGGCATCCCCAACCCAGTTCCGGACATTACTCACGGCAGACTGGGTGATATTCCTGTTTCGGTCGCTCCCCACAAAAGCCTCAGTATGGTCCAGGGAATTATTATTCATTTCGACCTTCTGTTACAGTCTGATCACGAGCTGCATGCCAATTTAGAACAGTGGGGTGTTCATTTCATCCAGCACATTTACAGAGGACCCAAAGACAATAAGGTTGCCACTGGTGCCTTCATCTTGGCCTTTGAGAGTGATTCATTACCTGATGGTGTACCAATGTGATGTCAAACTCTACGTCCCTCTCCCTGTGCGGTGGTTTAAGTGCTGGAAATATGGGCATATGTCCTCCCGGTGCCCTTCCAGCACCACATGTAGAGATTGTGGACATTCACTGCATCCGAATACTCCATGTGCGCCTCCTCCCACCTGTGTGAACTGTGGACAGCATCATTCCCCCTGCTCGCCAGACTGCCCAGTAGTCCAAAAGGAGTGCAAAATTATGGAGTATCAGACCCTGGACAGGCTGTTTTACCATGAGGCTAAACTGGAATATCAAAGATTAAACCCTGTTCCCATGCTATCTTCTTATGCTGCCACCATGATGGCATCACCAGAGATGACGCCGTTACACTTATCATCTAAGGCTACACCAGTGGGCCCTCAGGGCCACCCATCTTCCTCCCCCCTCCAGTTGGCTGGAGGCACGTCTTCTCCCGTTGCTCCAAAAGCATCTACTTCGGGAGCAAGGCCGGCCGCCCCCCCCCCCCCCTCCAAATCCAGGGGACACCAGTCACCTCCCCCCAGCTGCAGAAGCCTCCTTCGGCTCATCTCGTGCGGAAGGGGTCCCTTGAGACCCTCTCTCCCAAGGTCTCCACTCTCCCAAGGTCTCCACTAATGCCACAGCAGACACTCACCAGTGCCTAAAGGAGCCAAAAGCTGCTGGACGAAGAGCTTCACCGTCTTCCTCCATGCCTGAAGCTACTTCAGAGAAGTCCTCCCAGCAACCCCCTGAAGAGAATCGACAGGTTAAGCAAACGAAGAAGAAGACTAAGAAACAGGTCCCCCAGGTGGCCCAGACACCACTACACACTACCAGTTCTGCAGCTGAGGATGAGGTGGATATCTTAGTGTCCCCTGAGAACGTATATCTCACTGATGCCTCTTCCACAGGGGAATGGATACAAATACTCAATCGGTGGCACCAGGTGACCCTGAGGTGTAACCTGCCTCCCTGTGTGCTTCATACCTTCCCAGTCTCATGATGATGTCATCCTCCAGTGGAATTGCGGCAGTTTTTTCCACCAACTGGCTGAGCTATGGCAACTATTAAGTTTTGCACCTGCTTTCTGCATTGCCCTCCAGGAAACCTGATTCCTGGCAAAGTGGACCCCTGGCCTCCGCAGCTATAACCGTACAGGAACCGTAGTGACTATAATCGAGTGTCAGGTGGAGTTTGCTTTTATGTCCAAAACTCAGTCTGTAGTGAAACTGTGCCCCTTCAAACCCCTTTTGAAGCAGTGGCTGTCAGAATAAGGACGATGCAGGAAATAACTGTTTGCAATGTATATCTTTCTCCAGATGATGCAGTACCCCTGAATGTATTAACTACACTGATTGATCAACTCCCTAAACCTTGCCTACTTTTGGGTGATTTTAACGCCAATAACACCTTGTGGGGCAGCGCCATGCTTACTGGCCGAAAATTTGCTGTCTCAGCTCGACCTCTGCCTCCTAAATACGGGGGCCTCCCCACACGTTTCAGCATGGCTCATGGTACTTACTCAGCCATTGATTTATCACTTTGCAGCCCAGGATTTCTACCATATGTCCACTGGAGAGTCCGCAATAACTTGTGTGGTAGTGACCACTTCCCCATCTTCCTGTCACTCCCCTGGCATCGTGCAGACACCTAACCAGATGGGCTGTAAACAAGGCAGACTGGGAAGCTTTCACCTTTGCTGTCACTGTTAAATCTCGCCCACATGGTACCGTCAATGTGGTGGTTGAGTGGGTCACTAGAACAATCGTTACTGTGGTGGAAAATGTGATCCTTTGTTTCTTAGGGTGACTCCGACGAAAGTCAGTATCTTGGTGGTCACCGGAAATTGCTGAAGCCATTTAACAGTGTAGGCGAGCTCTACAGCGACATACGTGGCAACATTCTCCAACATCAGATGTCTTTTTGGGTACCAGACCCCAACAGGTGTCACTGGCGTTAACATCGATGGCGTGTTATTTACCAACACAAACATGACTGCCGAGCACTTTGCTGAGCACTATGCCTGGGCTTCTGCACCAGAGAACTACCTGCCAGCCTTTTGCACTATCAAACAGCAGATGGAAGGGAAAGTCCTCTCGTTCACTACATGCCACGGTGAACCCTATAACGCCCTATATATAGAGTGGGAGCTCCTCAGTGCCCTTGCACATTGCCCCAAAACAGCTCCTGATCCAGATCGGATCCACAGTCAGATGATTAAACATCTCTCATCCGACTTCAAGCAATATCTCCTCATCATCTTCAACTGGATCTGGTGTGATGGTATCTTTCCATCGCAACGGTGGGTGAGCACCATCATGCCAGTGCTCAAACCCAGTAAAAACCAGCTTGATGTGGATAGCTATTGGCCCATCAGCCTCACCAACATTCTTTGTAAGCTGCTAGAACGTTTGGTGTGTTGGCGGTTGGTTTGTCTCCTGGAGTTACGTGGCCTACTGGCTCCATGCCAGGGCGGTTTCCACCAGGGTTACTCTACCACTGATAATCTTGTCACTCGCGTCTGCCACCCAAACAGCCTTTTCCAGATGGAAACACCTTGTTGCCTTCTTTTTCGATTTATGAAAAGCCTATGACTTGACCTGGCGACATCATATCCTTGCTCCATTATATGAGTGGGGTCTCTGAACCGGCTGCCGATTTTTATCCAAACTTTCGTGTCACTCTGTGCTTTCTGTGTCCAAGTTGGTGCCTCCCATAGTCCCCCCCCATCATATCGAGAAGAATGGGGTCCCGCAGGGCTCTGTATTGAGTATATCTCTATTTTTAGTGGCCATTAATGGTCTAGCAGCAGCTGTCGGACCATCCATCTCATCTTCTCTGTATGTAGACGACTTCTGCATTTCGTACTGCTGCCCCAGTACTGCTGTTGCTGAGCGGCACCTACAGGGAGCCATCCACAAGACACACTCATGCGCTGTAGCACATGGCTTCCAGTTTTCAGCCGTGAAATCGTGTCATGCACTTCTGTTGGTATCATACCATTCATTCAGAACTAGAACTTTACCTTAATGATGCCCCATGCAATGTAGTGGAGACATACTGATTCTTAGGACTGGTTTTTGACATCAGATTGATTTGACTTCCTCACCTTCGTCAGCCTAAGTGGAAGTGCTGGCAGGACCTCGATGCCCTCTGTTGCCTGAGCAACACCAACTGGGGTGCAGGTCACTCTGCACAGCTGCAGCTCTACAAGAGCCCTTGTTAAATCCCACATTGACTATGGGAATCTGGTTTATGGTTTGGTAGTGCCCTCAGCGTTGCGTTTACTTGATCCTGTGCACCACTGTGGTGTTCGATGAGCGATGGGATCTTTTAGGACAAGTCCACTGACCAGTGTCCTGGTGGAGGCCGGAGTCCCTCCATTGAAGGTTAGGCATGCACAACTGCTCACCAGTTATGTTGCACATAGTCGTAGTTCTCCTGAGCATCCGAAATACCACCTCGTTTTCCCAACCACTGCGGTTCATCTCCTGCATCGGCGGCCCAGGTCAGGGCTTACAGTTTCGGTTCATGTCCGTTCCTTTCCGCCCGAACTGAAGTCATTCCCTTTACCACCTCTACTCGAGGTCGATTCACGTTCAACTCCATGGTGTGAACATAGGCCAAAGCTTTGCCTGGTCCTTTCACATGGCCCTAAGGACTCAGTTAACCCCACCACTCTCCGCTGTCACTTCCTCTCGATCCTTGACGTGTTCCGGGGCTCTGAAGTGGTTTACGCTGATGGCTCGATGACTGGTGGTCGTGTTGGCTTTGCCTAAGTCCACAGAGGCCATATTGAGCAACATTCCTTGCCCAATGGCTGCGGTGTATTCAGTGCAGACCTGATGGCCATATCAGGTGCACTTGAGTACATCTGTTCATGCCCTGGCTAGTCATTTCTTCTCTGTACTGACTCCCTGAGCAGCTTAAAAGCTATCGACCAGTGCTACCCTAATCATCCTTTGATAGCATCCATCCAGGAGTCCATCTATGCCCTGGAACGTCCATTCGTTCAGTGGTGTTTGTGTGGGCCCCAGGTCATGTCGGAATCCCAGGAAATGAACTTGCAGACAGGCTGGCCAAACAAGCTACATGGAAACCGCTTCTGGTGATAGGCATCTCTGTCACTGACCTGTGTTCATTATTACGCCGCCAGGTTTTTCGGCTTTGGGAGATAGAATGGCATAGTCTCCATACGAACAACAGACTGTGTGTCATTAAGGAGACTATGAATGTGTGGAAGACTTCCATGCAGACCTCTTGCAGGGACTCGGTGGTTCTCTGCTGGCTCCGCATTTGCCATACGTGGCTAACATGTGGTTACCTCCTCCATTGCAAGGACACATCTTGGTGTTGCTGTGGCTCCCCTATGACAGTCGTCCACATCTTGCTGGACTGCCCAATTTTAGCCGCTCTGCGATGGAATTTTAACCTTCCCAGCACACTACATTCAGCGTTGGGCAACAGTGACTCAACAGCAGATTTAGTTTACCATTTTATTCATGAGGGTTTTTTTTAACATATCATTTAAGGGGCTTCACGGGGTAGCCATGCAGTCTGAGGTGTCCTCTCACGGTCTGCGCAGCTCCCACCGTCGGAGGTTCGAGTCCTCCCTCGGGCATGGGTGCATGTGTTGTCCTTAGGGTAAGTTAGTTTAAGCTAGATTAAATAGTGTGTAAGCTTAGGGACCCATATCCTCAGCGGTTTAGTCCCATAAGACCTTACCACAAATTTCCAAAATTTCTTTTAAGGGTGTGGGTTTGGCCTTCTCTCCGGGCCCTGCACCCTCCTACATTTTAACTCTCTATCACCCTTTCTTTGCATTTTTTTGTCCTGGTGTTCATCTTTTTCCTTCATGTGTTCATCTTGCCTTGTCTTTTGAGGTGGACGTTTTAGTGTGTTGCAGAGTGGTTGGCTCATCCTCTTTTATCCTTGTGATCAGCCAGCCCAGACCTTCTGCTCTTCCCCCTGTGGGTCCGACGTTAGAATAGGCCCGAGGAATTCCCACCTGTTGTAAGACATGACTGAAAGGAGTTTCACATGTTTTGGCCTTTATATGATGGTCCCCTGTAGGGTTTTACCTCCATTCTTCAAAATTTTCCCGAAGAGCGAGCCAATTGGGGAAAGGCACCTTACATGGTGCCTTGTGTCCACCATGCATTGAGATCTGTAGGCAACTTTCTCATTGTTGGGGACTGATGACCTCAGATTTTAAGTCCCATAGTGCTCAGAGCCATTTTCTCGTTGTCACATTGCAGTCCCACCCATTCTCCATCTCTTGGGAGAGGACACCTTCCTGGGTGCATTTTCCACCATGCACTGTGCAATGTCGCTTTGTGCATCGGCGAAGACCATGGACTTCTTTGTACCTGATATCAAGCATGGCAGCCAGTCCATTGCGGTGGGGCCACCATGCACCCTGCTGGTTGTAGCTCTCTGACCACACAGGGATCGCTCTGCTGATGCCTGTACCGTTAACTCCCCATGTATGCCAAGAAGGGCCCCTGGTCAGAGTGGGTGGCATCAGGGCGGATGACACGCGATAAAGAATAGTCCATCATCTCTTGCTGGTGGTGGAACACCAGCAGTCTCTAAACATTCATGAGCTCAATTCACTGCACAGAAGTATGACCCCAAATCATTCCCCTCCCTGGCCACACCATGGGAGGAATGTCAGACTAAGGATGGCAGTGGATCTTATTCGCCCCGATACCTTGTATGTTCGAGAGCTGATGGGGTATCTTTCATGACGATGAAGCCTCAGTTTTTGTTGAGCATTTAAAGGACAAGTTTGGGGAGGTGGAGGGCTTGTCCAAAATGAGCTCTGCGTCAGTCTTGATCAAAACAGCATCCTCTGCCCAGTCGTGGGAGTTACTCGCTTGTGACAAGCTGGGGGATGTTTCTGTTTCCATTACCCCACATAAGAGCTTAAATATGGTCCAAGGTATCATATTTCACAGGGACCTTCTTTTGCAGTCCGATGATGAGCTACGCGTCAATTTAGAGCGGCGAGGTGTTCATTTCGTCCATCGCCTCCGAGGGAAAATCAGGTTGCCACCAGTTCCTTCATCTTCGCTTTCGAGGTGGAGACTGGGGTCCCTCAACTGCAGATCAGACGTGCACAATTGCTCACCAGTTACGCAGCACACATTCTAGTTCCCTTGAGCATCCAAATTACTGTCTCCTCTTCCCACTCATGGCAGTCCATCTCCCGCATCAGTGGCCCAGGTCGGGGCTAACGATTGCGGGTCACGTGCGATCCCTTCTCTCCTAACTGGAGTCCTTCCCTTTACCATCATCTCTACTTGTGATCCGTTCATGTACTGTATGCCTCAATGATGTACGCCCTGGCCGCAGCTTTGTGTGGACCTTTCATGTGGCCCTAAGGACTCAGTTAACCCTGCGACTCTCTGCTGTCACTTCCTCTCGATTCTTGACATGTTCCAGGACTCTGAAGTGGTTTACACAGGCAGCTCAATGGCTGATGGCCACGTTGGCTTTGCCTAAGTTCACGGCGACCATATTGAACAGCATTCCTTACCCGATGGCTACAGTGTATTCACTGCAGAGTTGGTGCCCATTTCTCGTGCACTCCAGTTTCTCCATTCATGCCCTGGGGAGTCTTTTCTTTTATGTACTGACTCCTTGAGCAGCCTGAAAACTATTGACCAGTGCTACCCTCGTAATCCTTCGGTAGTGTCCATCCAGGAGTCCACCTATGCCCTGTAATGATCCAGTCATTCAGTGGTGTTCATCTGGACCCCTGGTCACGTGCTAATCCCAGAAAATGAACTTGCTGACAGGTTGGCCAAACAGGCTACACGAAACCACTCCTGGAGATGGGCGTTCCCACGACTGACCTGTGTTTGTTATTACGCTGCAAGTTTTTTCAGCTTTAGGAGATGGAACGGCAAAATCTCAGTACGCACAACAAACTGCGAGCCATAAGGGGGACCACGAATGTGTGGAAGTCCTCGATGAGGTCCTCTCACAGGGACTCCGTGGTTCTCTGCCGGCTCCGCATTGGCCATGCCTGGGTAATCCACGGCTACCTCCTGCGCTGTGAAGACTCACCTCAGTGTCGCCCCCCTGCGGGTCTGGGGGTAAGAATAGGCCCGCGGTATTCCTGCCTGTCGTAAGAGGCGACTAAAAGGAGTCTCAAACATTTCGGCCTTATGTGATGGTCCCCTGTCGGGTTTGATCTCCATATCTCAAAATTTTTCCGAAGAGCGAGCCGATTGGGGAAGGGCGCCTTACTTGGTGCACTGTGTCCATCTTGCGTTGAGAACTTTTGCCAGCTTTTTCGTCGTTGCGTTGCTGTCCTGCCCGCTCTACATCTCTTGGGCATGGATTCGCTCCTGTGTGCACTTTCTGCCCCGCAATGTGCTGGGCCACTTTCTGCACTGATGGCGACCATGGACCACATGTCACCTAACATCCAGCACGGTAGCCAGTCCGTTGTGGTGGGGCCGCCATGTACCCTGTTGGTTGTAGCCCCCTGACAACACAGGGATCGCTCTACTGATGCCTGCGCTGTTAACTCCCCACGTATGCCAAGGAGTAGATGCCCATCTCCCTGGGGCATCGGGACTCCCGGCAATGGCCATCCTGCCAGGTGGCCTTTGCTGTGGCTGGGTGGCGCCCGTGGGGAGGGCCCTTGGTCGGAGTAGGTGGCATCAGGGTGGATGACACGCAATGAAGCATGGCACATCTTCTCTTGCTGGTGGCCAGCCACCAGCAGTCTCTAAGCGTTCGAGGGCTTATTTTAAAGGTAACGTTTATGACCCCAAATCGTTCCCCTCCCTCGCCACACCATGGGAGGAACGAAAGGCATTGAGTGAAAGTGAGACGTATTCGCCCAGATATCTTGTCTGTACCAGAGCTGATGGGGAATCTTTTCTATCCGTGAAGCCTCAGTTCTTTGTAGAGCATTTAGAGGACAAGTTTGGGGAGGTGGAGGGCTTGTCCAAGATGCGGTCCGGATCGGTGTTGATACAAACGGCATCCTCCGCCCAGTCGCGGGCCTTGCTCGCTTGTACTAAGCTGGGGGATGTCTCCATAACTATCACGCCCCATAAAAGTCTGAATATGGTCCAGGGCATTATCTTCCACAGGGATCTCCTTTTACAGTCCGATGACGAGCTGCGCGCCAACTTGGAGCGACGAGGTGTCCATTTCGTCCGGCGCGTCCACCTGGGGTCCGAGGGATCGTCAGGTTGCCACCAGTGCCTTCATCTTGGCCTTCGAGGGTGACACGTTAACTGAGAAGGTCAAGGTGATGGTGTACCGTTGTGATGTCAAGCCTTATATCCCTCCCCCGATGCGGTGCTTGAAGTGTTGGAAGTTCGGCCATATGTCTTCACACTGTGCTTCCGACCTCGTCTGTCGCGATTGCGGTCGACCATCCCATCCTGTTCATCCCTGTGCCCCGCCTCCAATCTGTGTGAACTGTGGTGCGCACCATCCGCCTTGCTCGCCGGACTGTCCGATTCTGCAGAAGGAGCGGAAGATCATGGAAATCAAGACTCTCGACCGCCTGACGTACACTGAGGCAAAGCGGAAATATGATCGGCTTCATCCAGTGCGCATGACATCTTCTTATGCCGCAACTGTCACTCCTGCTACAGTTCCATCCGCTCCAGTCAGCTCTCAGAGTCGAAGGCCCACACCTACCCCCTTGATGGTGGGGGGCACTAAACTCGCTGTTGCTCCTGCTCCATCTACTTCAGGAGCAACACCCCCCCAACCATCGGGGACATCAGTTCCCCCTTCCCAGCCGAAGAAGCGTAAGTCTTCTTCGGCTCCTCTTGCCCGGAAGGGATCCCTTGGGGATCTCCTTTCACAAGTTCCGACCGGTCCGAAAGCAGACAGCCGCAAGTGGCTCAAACAACCACCGGTCCCTGGTCGGAGGGCCTCCCGGTCATCGTCTGTCCCTGACACTGACACAGTGAGGCCCTCCCAGCCTGACCCACCGAAGGCACAGCGAGAGAAACAGAAGAAGAAGAAAGTCCACAAGGCTAACGACGTTGCGGTGGCACCCATCCCACCGCTACCAACAAGCTCAGCGTCTGAGGACGAGGTCGAGATTCTGGCGTCTGCTGAAGACCTGGATCTCGCCGGTTTCTCAGACGCCATGGATGTCACTCGTGCGGGTTCTGAATCGGAGGCAGCGAGTGAAAAAGCGGTGTAAATTGTCTTCCTAGTCCCTTCACGCCTTCTCAGCAATGGACAACACCATCCTCCAGTGGAAATGCAGCGGTTTCTTCCACCATCTAGCTGAGCTCCGCCAACTTATCAGCCTTCATCCTTTCCTCTGCATTGCTCTGCAGGAAACTTGGTTTCCAGCAATGCGAACCCCCACCCTCCGTGGGTATCGGTGTTATTATAAGAACCGAGCAGCTTATGAAAGGGTGTCTGGTGGCGTCTGCATATATGTCCTTAACTCTTTTCACAGTGAGTTTGTACCTCTCCAAACAGCTTTAGAGGCTGTCGCTGTTCGGGTGTGGACGCCACAGGCTGTTACCGTCTGCAGCCTTTACCTTCCACCGGATGGTGCTGTCGCGCAGCGTGTCCTGGCTGCTCTGGTAGCCCAATTGCCGCCACCTTTCTTGTTATTGGGCGACTTCAACGCCCATAACCCTCTGTGGGGCGGGTCAGTGGCGACAGGTCGAGGCGCCACCATTGAGCATTTATTAGCACAGCTCGATCTTTCGCTTTTAAATGATGGTTCCTCCACACAATTTAGCGTGGCGCATGGCACATACTCCGCCATTGACCTTTCCATCTGCAGCCCTAGCCTCTTACCGTCTGTCCAATGGCGAGTGCATGACGACCTGTGTGGTAGTGACCATTTTCCCATCTATTTGTCACTGCCCCAGTGTCGTTCTTCTGGGCGCCTGCCCCGCTGGGCTCTCCACAGGGCTGACTGGCCGGCTTTTACTTCCGCTGCCACCATTGAGTCTCCCCCACAGGGTGACATTGACGAGGTGTTCTGTGTCTTAACCACGTCCATCTTTTCGGCAGCCGAGGCTGCCATCCCCCGCTCTTCTGGACTCCCTCGGAGGAAGGCTGTCCCCTGGTGGTCTCCGGAGATCGCTGAGGCTATTCGCGACCGTCAGCGGGCTCTCCAGCGTCATAGGCGGCACCCGTCTCTCGAGACCCTCATCGCCTTTAAGCGGCTCCGTGCTGGGGCCCGTCGTCTTATTGCATGGCGTAAGCAGGAGTGCTGGGAGAGGTATGTCTCCTCCTTGGGCTCCCGTGTTTCCCCCTCGCTCGTGTGGTCCCGGATCCGGCGGATTTACGGATACCAGGCCCCTATGGGTGTCCCTGGGATCTCCTTGGACGGCGCTGTCTGCACGGACGCTGCCGCCATTGCTGAACACCTTGCTGCGCACTTTGCTGAGAGCTCTGCGACTGCAACTTATCCCCCCGCCTTTCGCCATCTAAAGGAGTGAGCCGAGCAGACGCCGTTATCATTCCACACGCGTCGTTCTGAAAAATACAATGTTCCTTTCAGCGAGAGGGAATTCCTCGCTGCCCTCGCTGATTGCCCTGATACAGCACCAGGACCAGACTGCATCCACGCACAGATGCTGAAGCATCTCTCCAGGGACTGCCAGAGACACATTCTCACCATCTTTAACCGCATTTGGAGCGAGGGCGTGTTCCCGTCGCAATGGCGAGAGGGTCTTATTGTCCCCATCTTGAAGCCCGGTGCGGACCCACTGGCGGTGGACAGCTATCGTCCCATTACCCTCACCAACGTTTTGTGCAAATTGCTCGAACGTATGGTGGGGCTGTGTTTGTGTTGGGTCCTTGAGTCGCGCGGTCTTCTCGCTCCATCCCAGGGTGGCTTCCGTCGGGGCCGGTCTGCAGCGGACAATTTGGTGCGGCTTGAATCTGCTATGCGTACGGCCTTTGCCAGATGTCAGCATCTCGTTGCTGTATTTTTTGATCTGCAGAAGGCGTATGACACCACATGGAGGCATCACATCCTTGCTACGTTGCATGAGTGGGGTCTTCGTGGTTGGCTCCCGGCTTTTCTTCAAACCTTTCTATTGCGCCGCTCTTTCTGGGTGCAAGTCGGTGGCGCCTCTAGTTCATCTTATATACAGGAAAATGGGGTCCCGCAGGGCTCGGTGTTGAGCATCTCCTTATTTCTAGTGGCCATTAATGGTCTGGCTGCAGCCGTGGGGTCGTCGGTGTCTCCTTCTTTGTATGCCGACGACTTCTGCATCTCCTTTAGCTCCACGACTACGGGAGTCGCCGAACGCAGGCTGCAAGTAGCCGTTCGCAAGGCCGCATCATGGGCTCTGACTCATGATTTTCAGTTCTCTGCAGCCAAGACTCGAGTTATGCACTTCTGCAGGCGTCGGACGGTCCACCCTCATCCTGAACTTTACCTCGACGGCCACCTGCTTGAAGTGGTGGACACTTGCCGCTTCTTAGGACTCGTCTTTGATGCCCGGCTCACATGGGTTCCTCATATTACTCAGCTGAAGCAAAAGTGCTGGCGGCACCTCAACGCCCTCCGCTGCCTGAGCCACACATCTTGGGGTGCGGATCGCCGCACGCTGTTGCGATTATACAGGGCCCTTGTGCAGTCCAGGCTTGATTATGGGAGCCTGGCCTATGGGTCTGCATCACCCTCAGTGTTGCAGTTGTTAGACCCCATACACCACTGTGGGTTTCGGCTTGCAACTGGCACTTTTCGTACGAGCCCCGTGGATAGGCTACTGGTGGAGGCCGGGGCTCCCCCGCTGAGGATTCGCCGCCATCGACTGCTCGCTGACTATGCTGTCCACGTGCATTGCTCGCTGGGCCATCCCAATTGTCGCCTGCTTTTCCCTGCCATGGTCCTCCATCTGCCCGAATGGCGACTTAGATTTGGGCTTTCCATAGCTGTCCGCGTCCAGTCCCTGCTGTCGGAACTGGGGTCCTTCCCTCTTCTGCCTCCCTTCCGGGTCCGTGCACCTACGCCTCCCTGGTGTTTGCCCCGGCCGTCCGTCTGTCTGGACTTGGCACAGGGACCCAAGGACTCGGTTCCGCCTGTAGCCCTTCGTCGCCGTTTTCTCGCGCTCCTCGCCACATTTTCGGGCTGTGAGGCTGTCTACACTGATGGTTCCCTGGTTGATGGTCGCACTGCCTACGCTTTTGCTCACGTTGACCATGTTGAACAGCGCTCCTTGCCGGCTGGCTGCAGTATTTTTACTGCAGAGCTGGTGGCTATATTGCGCGCTCTTGAGCATATGCGTTCCTGCTCAGGTACGTCCATCGTCATCTGCAGTGACTCCCTGAGCAACCTCCAGGCCATCGACTGCTGCTTTCCCTCTTCTCCTCTGCTATCCTCTATTCAGGAGTCTGTTTCCGCCATTATCCGTTCTGGTCGTTCGGTGGCCTTTGTTTGGACTCCAGGTCACGTTGGCATCCCGGGGAACGAACGTGTTGACAGGCTGGCCAAAGGGGCGATCGACGCCCCAGCTTTGGAGATCGACCTCACGGCTCGCGATCAGCAGCTGGCGTTGCGCCGTAAGGTGCTTAGGATGTGGGCTGATGAGTGGCGTGGCCTGTCATCCCTGAATAAGCTGCGGGCTGTTAAGGAGACGACCAATGTGTGGCGGTCCTCCTTGCGGGTTTCTGGCAAGGAGTCTGTTGTCCTGTGCTGGCTGCGCATTGGGCACACATGGATGACGCACGGCCACCTATTGCGATGTGAGGACCCACCTTTATGTCGCTGCGGCTCCGTTTTGACAGTGGTCCACATTTTATTAGACTGTCCACTTTTAGTTGTGCTCAGGCAGTCGTTCCCACTGCCTGACTCGCTCCCTGCCCTTTTAACAGATGACTCTGCTATTGCTGACTTAGTTTTACGTTTTATTCGGGCAGGGGTTTTTTATCATTTAATCTGAGTGTTTCTGTTTTATTTGATTGTTTTGTGTTGATTCTGGCCTTTGGCCTACGGTTTTAAACTCAGTTTTTAATGTGTTTTCGGTGGTTGGCTTTTCCTTTTTTTTTTTTTTTTTGTTCCTATGGTCGGCCAACCACCGTCGCACTCCGTTTGATCTTATTTTGTTTTGTCTGGTCCTTGTCTACGTTTCTTTTGTTCTGTGTCATCTGTCTCCTATTCTG
This sequence comes from Schistocerca americana, assembly GCF_021461395.2. Classification (NCBI taxonomy): domain Eukaryota; kingdom Metazoa; phylum Arthropoda; class Insecta; order Orthoptera; family Acrididae; genus Schistocerca; species Schistocerca americana. The sequence continues at coordinate 665,073,718 of NC_060130.1, forward strand.
TTGAACATATTTTATTCTCTGTGGGTATTTTTTAGTATTTTGCAAAAAGGGACCGATGACCTCTGCAGTTTGGTCCCTTTCATCCCTAAACCAACCAACCAACCTCAGTGTCGGTGCGGCGCCCCGTTGACAGTGGCCCATATTCTTCTGCACTGTCCTCCTTTGGCTGCCCTGCGACTTCATCTTCAGTTGCCGGACTCATTATCATTGATTTTAGCAGACAACGCTTCATCGGCTGATTTGGTTTTACATTTCATCTGTGAGGGTGGGTTTTATCATTCGATCTGAGTTTTAGTGCTTGTTCTTTGTCCCTCTGTGTCCTCCACCCTAGTGCTTTTAGGGTGGAGGTTTTAATGTGTTGCAGGGTGGCTGGCTTTTCCTTTTTTATTTTCGTGGTCGGCCAGCCACTGTAATCTGCTTCCTTGTTTTACTCTCATCTAACTGTTTTTTGCATCTCTCTGTTGTTTTCTTGTTCTCTTTTGTTCCTTTTAGTGGTCCTTTCCTTTCCTTTCCTTTCCTTTGTTCTTGTGGTTTTTCCTTTCTTTCCGGTTTGTCTTATATGTCTCGTCTATTTTATTCTCACACTTATGGCATTGTTTTCTTAGGAACAAGGGACCGATGACCTCGTAGTGTGGTCCCTTTCCCCCCTCTTTTAAACCAACCAACCTTCTTCTCTATGATTTTAATACCTTCTTCTGCTTTTTCTTGTGGTGTAAGTTTTCCCCATTCTTTGTGCTTTCCAGTTGTTTTCTTTTTAGGTGTGGTTCTGCATTTCTTTTCCCACTTTTACTTTCCCAAATGTACTTTGGGTATCGTTTTACCCTGAGCCTTGTTTGTGTCAGAAAGGGACTGATGACCTTGTAGTTTGGTCCCTTTATACCTCAAACAAACAAACCTACCAGTCAATCAACCTCCACCACCACCTCCACCACCGATAACAGCGCATGTTAGCTCACCACTTCTGGTATTTGATGAGGTGTGCTGGCACCAGATTGTATCAGCGAGGTGGATTAATGACAAGAGCCAGGATTCCAACAGCCTTTATGTGCTTTCTAGGCAGTTTGCCACATCCAACTAGGTGAATTCAGATCTGGTCCACTTGTCCCCCCTCGGTTACACAATTTACAAACATTTGGAAACTTTCCCACACTTTCACATTGGCTAACACTGGATGCAGACAGATGGGGTACAAAAATTCTGTACTGGGGATGGGAACGGCTCTGGCCACCATCTACCATTAACTTTGCCAAACAGAATAAACACCAACCCCGTGATGATATGGGGTAAGGCCAGTAAAAGTTAGAAGAAATATATCCAATCAAACTTTTGAGAGGGCTGTATCACAAGGCTTGGAGAAAAAGAAGAATTGTAAGAAAGCTGTACAGATGCAGAATGGTGACTTCAGGACTTTCAAAGAGAGTGGATCTCCAAAGGGAGAGTTTTAAATAAAACAAGAGGTTTAAAAGCCAATATTCTTACTATATTCCAGTACACTGTACACAGTCAGTTGTGTCCTGTGGTTGTAAACCAGACCACCAGCCCATCAGGTTGGTTGTGTCAGGTGTTGTTCGGTATTGGAACAAAGTCCATGAACCATCAAGAGAGAGAGGTGAGGAAAGATGTGGTTGCCTAAAAGAATGTCCATCTTTTGTCCATGCTCCAGCTGCATCTCACAACCAACACATAATTTTTCCCCCACACTCCCCATTGGTCACTCAGAAGTGGTGCATGGAGTTTTCAGTCTATTAACAAAGTTTGTTGTCTTCAGCCTGAAGACTGGCTTGATGTAGCTTTCCAAACTACTCTGTCCAGTACAAGCTTCTTCACCTGTGAATAATTACTGTAACCAACATCCTTTTGAGTCTCCTCAATGTTCCTCATCTCTTGTTGACCCTCTAAAATTTTTGTCTACACTTACTTCCAAAACCAAATTGGTTATCCCTTGATGTCTCAGATTGTGTCCTATCAACTGGTTTCTTCATTTAGTCAAGTTATGCCACAAATGTGTTGTCAATTCTATTGAGTACCTCCTCATTGGTTACATGATCTACCCATCTAATCTTCAGCAGTCCTCCATAGCTTTAATTCTCTTCTTGTCTAAACTGTTTATCATCCATGTTTCACTTCCATAAAAGGCTACATTCCAGACAAGTACCTTCAGAAAATATTTCGTAACACTAAAATCTCTCTGATGCTAACAATTTTTTTTGCAAACAGTTCTTGTCATTACCAGTCAACATTTTATGTCATAAGTTATTTTACTGCCCAAATACCAAAACCCATGTACTGCTTTTAGTGTCTCGTTTCCTAACCTAATTGCCGCAGCATTGCCTGATTTAATTCGGCTGTATGTTATTATCCCCCAGGGAGCTGGCCACTCTTTGACGGGTTCGTGCATGGCTACCACGGGACCCCAGCCTTTGCAGCATTTTTTCTCTTCTGTGCTGCATGTCTATCCTCTTGCTATTCTTTTTCCCCTCCGTTGGGTAACATGTCTGTGGTGTTATTGGGAATGTTCTGCATTGTCAGTCGCTGATGTAAGAACCGTCTCATCATTGTATTTCACTCCCTTTTCCTTTCTTTGTTTCCCTTCTCCTCTTGCACCTCTGCTTTGGTGTTTGAAGTTCTTCTTTTTCTTCTTCCTTCCTGTTCAATCCTGAAGGCTTTTCCACATGACTGAGACATAACAGGTGACTGGATAACGCGTAATTCCGTACCCCGGGTCGACAGGCAGGTCTAGGGAGGGGTGATTGCCTGATCTGCAACCTTCCCAAATTGCCGATTGGTCCCTCTGTCGGGTGTTTGGGAGGTGTGACCTGAGGTGTGAACAGTTACCTAAGGCAGGTGCGCCCCGTTATGGAGGGGACCCCAGTTGGAAGGGGCATGCAATCGGAGACACTGGCAATCATGGGGGATTTTCTCACAATGAGTCAGTCATCTTCATAATCAATGTGTACAAAGCATAAACATAATGAAGTTAATGATTCAAAGACCCTTCCTGCTGCACCATGGTTCCTCGTGATCTTGTGGGTCTGGGGGTCAGAATAGGCTCGAGGTATTCATGCCTGTCATAAGAGGTGACTAAAAGTAGTCTTACACCTTTCGGTCTTTATGTGATGGTCCGCTGTAGGGTTTGACCTCCATTTTTTCAAAATTTTCCCATAGAGCGAGCCAATTGGGGAAGGTCACCTTAAATGGTGCATTGTCCATTGTGTACCGAGACCTTCTGCATCCTGTGTTGACATGGATCTGCACTTCCGCTCATTTTCCAGCTGTTGGGCAAGGTCATCCTACTGGGTGCATATTTTTCTGTCAACTGTGCAGTATCGTTTTCTATGTTTGCAATGATAATAGACTTGGATGCTTGGTTGCACCTGATATCTAGCACGGTAGCCATGTACCCTGGTGGTTGTAGCCCCCTGACCACACAGGGATTGCTCTGCTGATGCCTGCACCATTAACTCCCCACGTATGCTGAGAAGTAGATGCCTGTCACCCTGGGGAAACAGGACTCCCGGCAATGGCCATCCTACCAGGTGGCCTTTACTGTGGCTGGGTGGTGCCTGTGGGGAGGGCTCCTGGTCGGAGTGGGTGGCTTCAGAGTGGATGACACGCGATGAAGCATAGTAAATCATCCCTTGCTGGTGGTCAAACACCAGCAGTCTCTAAGCTTTCATGGGCTCTATTCAACGCACAGAAGTACAGCCCCAAATCGTTCCCCTCCATCGCCACACTATGGGAGGAACGTCAGGCTAAGGATGGCAGCAGCTCTTATTCGCCCCAGTACCTTGTATGTTCGAGAGCTGATGGGGAATCTTTCATGACAATAAAGCCTCAGTTTTTTGTTGAGCATTTAGAGGACAAGTTTGGGGAGGTGGAGGGTTTGTCCAAAATGTGATCTGGGTCAGTCCTGATAAAAACAGCATCCACTGCCCAGTCATGGACTTTACATGCTTGTAAGAAGTTGGGGGATGTTTCTGTTGTCATCACACCACATAAGAGCTTAAATATGGTCAAAGCTATTAGCTTCCACAGGGACCTTCTTTTGCAGTCTGATGACGAGCTGTGCGTCAATTTGGAGCGGTGAGGTGTTCATTTCATCCGGCGCGCCCATCAGGGTCCGAGGGATAATCAGGTTGCCACCAGTGCTTTCATCTTGGCCTTCGAGGGTGACACTGTACCCGAGAAGGTCAAGGTGATGGTCTACCACTGTGATGTAAAGCCCTACATACTCTCCCAATGCGGTACTTTAAATGCTGGAAGTTCAGCCATATGTCTTCCTGCTATACTTCCAGCATCACATGTCAAGATTGTGGACGTCCATCACATCCCAATAATCCATGTGCCCTGCCTCCCATCTGTGTCAACTGCGGAGAGCACCATTCGCCTTGCTTGCCTGACTGGAGGATTCTCCAGAAAGAAAGGAAAATTATGGAGTACAAGACCCTGGGCCGACTGACCTACACTGAGGCTAAGTGGAAATTAGAATGCCTACATCCTGTACGTATGATATCGTCTTTTGCTGCCACTACAACAGTTCTAGTCCCATCAGCTCTGCCAAACTCGGTCACCTCTCAGAGCCAGAAGACTACACCTGCCCCCTTGACGGTGGGGGGCACTCCCCTCTCTGTTGCTCCTGCATCACCTACTTCAGGAGCAACATCCCCCCAACCATCTGGGATATCAGTCCCCACTTCTGCTCCGGAGAATCTTAAGTCTTCTTCAGCTCCTCTCACTAGGAAGGCGGTACCTTGGATCCCTCCCTTCCGAGGTTTCTGCTAGTGGGAAAGATTTCACCCACCAGTGGCTGAAGAGCCCAAAAGTAGATGGTTGTGGGGCTTCGTGGTCATCCTCAGTCCCGGAGACTGAATCAGTGAAGTCCTCCCAGCCAGGGAAACCCAAAGAGCAGCAAGAGAAATCCAAAAAGATGATCCCCAAGACCAGGGAGTTGCGGTGGCACCCACACCACCGCTACCTACAAGCTCATCATCTGGGGATAAGGTGGAGATTCTGGCATCCGCTGAGAACCTGTATCTCACCAGATCCTCAGACACAATGGATATAGACTGCTCAGGCAATAAGTCGGTGGCAGCAGGTGACATCATTCTCCAGTTTAATTGTGGCGGTTTTTTTCCATCGCCTGGCTGAGCTACGGCAACTGTTAAGCTTTACATCTGCTTTCTGCATTGCCCTCCAGAAACATGGTTCCCAGCGATGTGGACCCCTGCCCCCCACGGCTATAAGGGATATTACAGGAACCATAGCGACTATAATCGAGTGTCAGGTGGAGTTTGTGTCTGTCCTGAACTCGATATGTAGTGAACCTGTGCCTCTTCAAACTCCTCTTGAAGCTGTGGCTTTCAGAATGATGACACAGGAAATAACTGTCTGCAGTGTATAATCGCCTCCAGATGGTGCAGTACCCCTGAACATATTGACTGCACTGATTGACCAACTCCCTAAACCTTTCCTACTTTTGGGAGACTTCAACACCAATAACCCCATGTGGGGTGACACCATACTTACTGGCCGAGGCAGAGATGTCGAAAATTTACTGTCTCATTTCAACCTCTGCCTCTTAAATACTGGGGCCGCCACACATTTCAGTGTGGATCATGGTAGTTACCCAGCCATTGATTTATCAATTTTCAGCCCATGACTTCTCCCATCTATCCACTGGAGAGCACATGACGACCTGTGTGGTAGTGACCACTTCCCCATTTTCCTGCCACTGCCCCAGCATCAGGTCCACGGACACCTGTCCAGATGCCCTTGCATCTCTTCGCCATGATTTTCAGCTTCCTTCTTTGTCCTGTCTCCCACATTCCCTCCCAACACCCCCCTTGGTTAGTTCCTTGGCACCAGATTCGGATGGATCTCCGCCGAGGTCCGAAAGATTATGTTCCCCCATTGGTGTTCCGTTGTGTTCTCCACTGAATGTTATGGGAGTTTCGGGATGCTGTTGTTTTTTACACCGATGGCTCTAAATCTGCTGATCATGTGGGGATATGCCTTCACATCCTCTGTTGGCATGGAAAATCATCTCGTGCCAACTGCATGAGGGGTGTTTACTACAGAATTGATGGCAGTTTCTCAGGCCCTTACCTTTATTATACAGTCCCAACACAACAACGTTTTGTTATGTATGGACTCAATGAGTGGCCTTCAGGCTATTGACCGGTGTTTTTCCTGCCATCCCTTGGTCTCGGCCATCCATGACCGTCTCACTGATCTTCACCATGCTGCTTGTTCCGTTGACTTCCTTTGGGTCCCTGGCCATGTGGGTATCCCAGGTAATGAGCTTGCTGATCGTTTGGCTGAGGGAGCAATCACTTACCCCCCTTCTCTGTAACCTCTCCTGCGGCGCATTTGCGGCTTCATTTCAAATTCCACTGCGCACAGTCATGTGCCAACTCTTGGGAGGCTACCTCCCTGTTTAATAACTTCGTGCACTTAAGGTGACACCTGTCCCGTGGCGTTCTTCCTTCTGCCTCTCCCGAAAGGACTCAACTACCCTGTGTCGTCTCTGCTTCGGCCATACCAGGCTGACCCATAGTTTTCTTTTGCGTAATGAGCCACCCCCACTTTGTGGTTGTGGAGCCTTCCAGTCAGTAGCCCACATTTTGGTGGAATTCCCCCTTCTTTTCGCTCTGCATACTAAGTACAGACTTCCCCGTACTGTACCTTTAATATTGGCAGATGGTTCCCGGATGGTTGAACTGGTTCTCAGTTTCCTCTGTGAAAGTGGTTTCTATTTCCAGTTCTAAGGTTTTTAATCTCCCTCTAGAGTAGGGGCAGGGCGGTGAGGGTTGGGGTGTTTCCCACTGTAAGCTGTGTTTGGGGATTCCTGACTCCCCTCCCTGGCCAAGATCCTCTTTTCTCTCCCTTTTACTCTGTTTTAATCACTTTTTAGATTTGGTTAGTCTCCTTTTACAATACGCAGTTTTACATTCTAGCGGTTGAACGCTTTTGAATAGCAGGTGGTCTTGCCTGTACTGCATCAGAGGTGGGATATTTCCTGCCTCTAGCATATCCTTGGGGTTGCCCACTTGCTGACTTCCCTCCTTTTGTTTTCACCATTGACAACACGACTGCACTTTTACATGGTCCCCCCTCCCCGTTATGACTCTTCTGAGACGTAAATCCGTCCGAATGGACCACCTTTGAAATGAAAGACTGATGACCTTGCTGTTTGGTCCCTTCAACCCCAATCACCCAACCTGCACCATGATGACCTACTTATCTCGGAGCTGTGCCCGGCTGACAGTGGCCCATATCTTGGTGAGCTGTCCTTCTTTGGCTGCCCTGCGATTGATTCTTCAGTTACCGGACTCATTGCCATTAATTTTAGCTGACAATGCTTCATCGGCAAATTTAGTTTTACATTTTATATGTGACGATGGGTTTTATCATTCTATATAAGTTTTTGCATATGTCCTTTGTCCCTTTGTGTTCTCCACTCTAATGCTTTTAAGCTGGATGTTTTAATGTGTTGCAGAGTGACTGGCTTTTTCTTTTTATTCTCGTGGTTGGCCAGCCACAGTCATCTGCTCTCTTGTTTTGTTTTTATCTGTCCTACCTGTTTCCTGCTTCTCTCTGTAGTTTTCTTTTCCTGTTTTGTCCATAGTAGTGTTGGTTGTCCTTCTGTTGTTCTTCTGATTCTTCCAGTCTCCTGTTATTGTGCTGTTTGTCTCCTTTCTTTTCTTCTTTCCCTTGTGTAATTATTTTAGTGGGAACAAGGCATGATGATCTCACAATTCAATTTGGTCCCTTCCCCCCCCCCCCCCCCCCCCTTTGAACCAACCAATCTGTGTACCATTATAGATTTTCTTGTATGGAATTTTGTGGAAAAACAGCCAGTCTCGAACAGTGTCATATGGGGACGGACATATGATAATATAGTGTGGACATGAAATGAATTAAGACAAGCTAAAATCAAGTATTTGATATCGTACTTGGTAAAGTGTTGGCTTATAATGTTAGATCAGCTACATTTTATAGCATTGATTTCCATTCTGTTGATTTCATAATACTTTTGTTTTGTCAGGTTTCCAACAATAGATTAAACACACACCACAATAAAATGTAGAACTACATTGTTGGTGTTGCTGTTATATTATATCTTCAATTATACAGGTTTAAGTAATTTTAAGGAAATTGTTTACAAGTACGATTGTACCAAGTATGTCATGCATGCAGTATACTAATTAATGTGATACTTTTTTTCTAATTATTTTTCAGTTGACTCAAAAGCAATAGACCAATCAGGAGCAATTCCAGATAAAATTTTAGAGAGTCTGAAGTCATTAGGTCTATTTGGACAACAAATTCCTGTTGAATTTGGTGGCCTTGGTCTGAATGCAACCGAGTACGCTCGGCTCGGAGAAGTCATAGCTCTTGATGGCTCCATAGCTGTCACACTTGCAGCACATCAAGCAATTGGCTTGAAGGTAACATACTTCGCTGACATTTATAAATATTTTCATGCTATCTATGCCAATTTCCTAAATGATATAAGATACAAAACCGCACAATTCCACAGTGAGGCATAGCTACCCACCTTACATGTAAATTATAAGCAGTGAACCTGCAGAGGGAACTGCAATGAAGTTTAAAGTTTTGAATTTACATTTTTGTCAAAATGCTACTACAAGAGACATAAATGCAAATTGTTACATGTATTTGCTGTATGGATTAAGAAGGTATGAGTGAAGCTGTGATCCTTGGTAATGGTAGGAGAGCTCAGAACATAGTAGAGAGAATATGACACAGGATAGAGAAGATAGAGTTGGAAAAGTATCAAATGATAATTCAGAGTTGATTTTAAATAAAGTAAAAAGAGAAATCATCTTTCAGCACAGTGGAGGCAGAATAGATGGTGAAATATCCTAGTTAGAGGGAAGAGCATGGTGAGAAGAAATTAACAATATGGTGAGAAGGGATGTGAATTATAACTTAGAAAACAGGTAGTAAAAACAGATAGGCTAAGAAATAGTCACTAGACATAGGTCCAAGTTAAAATATAAATAATTAATGAAAGAAGAAAAGTGAAATGTGAGTACATAAGTGAGGCAAAAAATACTACATAAAATGTAAGACATGCTGAGCAGTGGGCAGACATGCATGGTGTGAAACTGGATGGTCGTCCTGGCATTTGGCCACTGTCTGACACTAACCATTCATATGGCGTGGCAGCATATTTGTGGTCATACTCACATAGAAAACAAGGCAGAGGTTATGATGATGGTAGTGTAAAATGTGGCTGCTTTCACAGGTCATCCTGCATCTCACTGCATAGGTATTATCAGAGATGGGGTTAAATAAGGGTCTGATGGACATATGTATAGCACATGTCTTGCATCTGGGTATTCCACAGGGATGTGACCCATACATAGTTCAGGAGGTGGGAATGGTTGGGACATAGCGACTGACGAGAATTCTGCATTGAGCGGTTGCTGAATACCAATTTTTGGGAGGAGTGAAAGGATGTTCAGTAGAATGTTTCTCATTTCATGTCATGACAAGAGTTAGTCAAAGCTGATGGAAAACATGATTCAGTTGTTCTTTTCCCATGTGGTATTGAGCTGTGTGGCTGATTGTCAACATGTGCAATCATCTGATTGAAACCAGATGGGGTGGTTAGTTTCTGTCTGCAAAAGCATTGGCTAAAATTTTAGCATATTGGGAGAAGGTGATCTGCTTGCCAGGACACACAGGATCCATCAGTGGCTGCAGTGTATGGAAGGGTTTGTTTGATGTTGAATTGGTGGCAGTGGTTGAAGTGGAAGTGTTGTTGGCTTTTGATAGGTTTAAAGTGAAAAAGGGATCCTTGTGGAGTCATCAGGAAGGTGGCAGTCAACAACTAGGAATGTAGGGAGTAAGCTACACATACTGCCTGGGTTGTGCCAAATGGCAAACACCTCATGGAATTCTACCAGTTCAGCATCATATAGTTTCCCAAGCTGGAAGCAGGTAAGTACTGTTAGTTTTCTGTAACCATAAGCTCTATGCATACTTCAGAAAAACCATATGTCATGCTGTTGAAACATGACTTTCATCCATTCACTCATTGACTAGTGTGGTGGGGCAGTTGACAGCAGCAAAACAAAATCCAAAGTTTCAGAATAATGATTTAAGAAATCATTCATGCAGGAGAATCATATGAACATACTGTCATTTGACCATCAAACGGATTCCTGTATGGACGACTTAGTAATAAACGTCCCTGTTATAGAAAGAAAGAAAGAAATATATATATATATATGTCGCCAGGTGTGGCTGAAATCCCGGATCAGTTTTACAAAGAGCACGCTATACCAATGGCGCTATACTTAGGTTGCATTTATCATGAATCTCTCAACCAGCACAAAGTTCCAAGTGACTGGAAAAAAAACCCACAGATGACTCTTGTACATTAGAAGCGAAAAAGAATGGACCAGCAAAATTATAGTGAAATATCCCTAATGTAGGTCTGCTGCAGAATCCTTGAACATATTCTCAGTTTTAATATAACAGATTTTCCTGAGACCGAGAAGCTTTTGTCCACGAAGCAGCATGGTTTTAGAAAGTATTGCCCATGCAAAACTCTGCTTGCCCTTTTCTCACGTGATATACTGCAAACTATAGATAGAGGGCAACAGACAGATTCCATATTTGTAGATTTCCAGAAAGCATTTTACACGGTACCCCACTGCAAACTGTTAACAAAGGTATGAACATAGGGAGTAGGCTCCCAGATATGTGAGGCATCCAAAGACTTAATAGAACCCAGTATGTTGGCCTCAACAGTGAGTTTTCATCACAGACAATGGAATTGTCATGAGTGCCCCAGGGAAATGTGAAAGGACTGCTATTATTTTCTGTACACATAAACGATCCGGCGGACATGGTGGGCAGCAGTTTATGGTTGTTTGCTAATGATGCTGTGGTGTACAGGAAGATGTCCAAGGTGAGTGACTGTAGGAGGATACAAAATTATTTATGCAAAAATTCCTAGTCAGAGTGATGAATGACAGCTACCTCTAAATGTAGAAAAATGTAAGTTAATGCAGATGAGTAGGAAAAGCAACCTCGTAATGTTTGAATATGGTATTAGTAGTGTCCTGCTTGACACTGTCACATTATTTAAATTTCTGGGCATAACGTTGCCGAGCAATATGAAATGGAATGAGCATGTGAGGATTGTGGTAGGAAAAGCAAATGGTCGACTTTATTTTATCGGGAGAATTCTGGGGTGGTTCACCTTTAAAGGAGACTGCATATAGAACACTGCTCGAGTGTTTGGATCAGATTAAAGGAACACTTCAAAGCCATTCAGAGGCCAGCTGCTAGATTTGTTACTGGTAGTTTCTAACAACAAGCGTTACAGAGATGCTTCGAGAACTCAAATGGGAATCCCTGGAGGGGAGGTGATGTTCTTTTAAAGGGAAACTATTGAGAAAATTTAGATAACCATCATATTAAGTTGACTGCAGATGATTCTACTGCTGCCAACATGCATTTTGCATAAGAATCATGAAGGTAAGGTACAAGAAATTAGAGCTCATTTCGAGACATTAGAAAGTCATTTTTCCCTCTCTCCATTTGTGAATGGAACAAGAAAGGAAATGACTAGTAATGGTATGGGGTACCTTCTGCCAAGCACTTAGGTGGAATTCAGAGTATGTATGTAGATGTAGATGTTATAGAGAGTGGGGATATTTGCTTGGTTGCAACAATGCTAAAAACCTGTGGAGGGGGAAAATTTTTAACTTGAAAGTGTGCTAAATACTGCTCGTATTAAACTGATGATCTGTAAGAAAGTGTATACAAAAGTCTCATTATGCTGGAAGGTGACATTGGGTCTTTTGAAAAAGTATCTTTTGTATTCAAAAGCACTGTCAGATCAGAAAACCAGTGTAGGAATAGAACATTTATCATAGGAACATCTCTCACCGAGTTACAAAAGGTGAAACAGTTTGGTGAATATTCAGGATCTGTGAAACTTCACAACTCTCTGAACTCAGCAGGGGGCTGTACCACATAGAAGTCTCATGAGGATTGTTATCCAAAAAAGTTGAAAGTGAATGGAAAGGAAGTGGTGTTGATATGAGTAACTTAATGAAGCAGGTGAATGGTGAGGTAGAGAAAGCCGCTGTATTTCTACTCACTGTCGGTATATCAGTGGTACCAAAATACATCAAAACTGGTTTTTTGTGTGTTAAGGTGCAATCATATGCCAGACTGAAGGTGTATTGAGTGCCAACACTGTAACATGTGGTGGATGTGACAAAGTGGCACACCAACCTGAAACACCATGGTCAGTGAAACTACTTCTCCTTCTTCTTCTTCTTCTTCGTGAAATGTATCTGCTTATGCAGGTCATTCACAAAGACTCTTCCAAGTTTCTTTTCTCCCACAGTCTATAAGTTAGAATCTCCATCCATTGCAGTCCTTTTTTCTCTCCATCTTGTTTGTGGTCATTCAGATTGTGTCCATTCTAGGGCTCTTCTCAGAAGTCTTTCTGATCCCACTCTTTTAATGTGGCCAAACCTTTTAAGCCTATTACTCTCTGTAGTTTCTTTTAGGTGCTTGATCTGCAGGGTTTGTAATATTGTTTCATTTCTTATCCTGTACCTTCTTGTTTTGTCCACAATCCTTCATAGAAAGTGCACCTCTGTTGCTTGTATTCTGCTCAGATCTTTTTGTCAAAGTCCAACATTCTGATCTATAGATCAAAATTGGCGGATAATGCCTCATAAATCATGATCTTTGCTTTGGCAGGTATTTTCAAATTTCTAATTATATTCGATACACAACTATTCTGCATAAAATGTGCTGTGAATCAAGCAGTTTGCTTTCATGAGTGTTTGGCATTCGTTGAAGAAAATAAAATTCAGGAAATCAAGCTCACACAATGAATCACTTATATTGAATTGAAAAATATCAATCAGGTGATAAAACCACCAGTATGTCAACTGAAATTTGCTGCTGTTGCTTAAAAAAATATATAAATGTATAATATCCCTACAAAAACATCTGTGTAAGCTGGATCAAGTGACGATGTTTGCAAATGCCCTTTCCAGCACACACTTGCTTTTAAGCCAGTCTTACCTACGAGATCATTCACAAACACAGAAGATACGAGTGAGCGAAAGACTGTTATATCTTCCATACCAACTGAAACAGAAAAATCAGAAATTGTGTCTGTCAGGCTGCCTGTTTCAAAACTGAAATATTAAACTGGAAAAGGGCACAGAACCAGAAATCCTGGACTAAAACCTTTAGCCCACATTGACTTCATTTCAACTACTATGTCATGCTAGTCTATCAGCAGAGTCTATAGGTCTTCAAAGTATCTATAATGAAAATAGCTTTAGAAGCCAAAAGACAGAGAAAAACTTCATATGCTAAAATGGCTCCCATACTGCAATGGATCATTAATGAGATTAGGGACCTTGTGGAGGAGTTAAGATATTTAGCACAAGGAAGATCCCTGTGCCTTTGCTTCCAAGAGACACATTTTAAAGAAACTGGCACCACTGTTGTGGTGCAACCCTAGTAAAGAGTGGGTTGCAGGTGGTATTTGTGGTGTCACCGCCAGACACCACACTTGCTAGGTGGTAGCCTTTAAATCGGCCGCGGTCCGCTAGTATACGATGGACCCGCGTGTCGCCACTGTCAGTGATTGCAGACCGAGCGCCGCCACATGGCAGGTCTAGAGACACTTCCTAGCGCTCGCCCCAGTTGTACAGCCGACTTTGCTAGCGATGGTTCACTGACAAATTACGCTCTCATTTGCCGAGACGATAGTTAGCATAGCCTTCAGCTACGTCATTTGCTACGACCTAGCAAGGTGCCATTATCATTTGCTATTTATCTTGTGATACATGTACTGTCAGACCATTATGGATTAAAGTTAAGTATTCCAGCAGCTACGTATTATTTTTACTGGACTCAACTCCTTTAACTGTTCCAGACCTCACGCCAGCCTGCGTGAGCTTAAACGCGTGCCTTTCGGCTACCAATCATAGTGGCTTGGCTGTCTTGCCAAGTCACAACAGTATTGCCATCTTTATAAATGACAAATGCCACAAATCATCTCTTTTCCCAAACATCATAATATTCCTTTACATCTAAAATCTTTATTTTCTAAAATTCTAACTGTGGAGTTGATATGGGATAAAATTGCTCAAGATGTGTGTGAACTGATGCAATACTGTCTACAATCAAGTCATTTTAAATATAAAGGAGAATTTTATGAATAATCTCATTGTGTTGCTATGCATTCACCGTTGTAGCCAGTAGCAACTGACGTTTTTATGGAGCACTTCAAGCAACAGTCAGTGAACAATGTGCCACTAAAGCCTTCTTTTGAGTCTGCTATGTGGATTTGTTATAAGTGACACAGTAAAGAAAAATAAAAAAAATTCAACAATTTCTTAAATGACATTCTTTTCAAAATTCAACTTCACATTGTAATACGTTTGTTCCAGTCTCTTTAGTTTGTTAATGCATTTTTTGCGTCTATTGAGTTTGGTGGCTTTACTGAGAGAACATGCTTCATTATGAAATACACCTGACCATGTATCTAATAGGAACAAGTGTCTCTTACATTTCTTAAGTACTGAAGTTATACAGTTGAAAATGGAAAATGTCACCTTCAAATAACAATAGCAAAAGTCAAGTTACTTCGTTTTACTGTCCCTGCAGCATCTACCGGTAACACCCTTCCCTTACAGTGCCTAAACTCATTCAGTCTTCTGTGAACAGTTTAGCTTGTTTTACATTCATACTGAAGTAACTATTGCTACCTTGCATATACACCTTAAGCAGTTAATTACTGATCACAGAAGCCCTTTTCATTTACATTCTACTATCAATATTTTTCTCCATTAATATTACTGATTCACAAACATGATAGTGGTTCAATCTTAATCTCATAACTTATAACTGAATTACTCGCTTTTCTACTGTGAACTGACATAACACTTTTAACTCCTAAGTACACCTTCGTGCTCCATGATGCAGCCCAATAACCATTTTACTGCACACTCCAATACAGTGAATGACTACTATCACTGGGATATTGTTACCATTACACTGCCAGGCAATGCTCTCTCCATGGAAAACTTTTGCTCAGTTTCAAAATTTCCAGACACCAGTGATAAGTAAGGAGTAAAAGATCAGTATGTTATGACATCAAAGATAGCACTATTTCTTACAGCCTTGGAGATAGCATGTGAAGCTAGTCTTCTGTTCTTAGATGTGTTGGTCTATAGAAGATCTGACAGTTTTCTAGGAAATAGTGTATAGAAAGCCTACAAACAGAAATAGGTATTTAGGTACATACAATACACATTACCACCCAACCCAGAAGTAAGCAATGGTCAATACTCTGTGTGCCTGCCATATCAGTAACAATAACAGCTTCAAATCAAAACTGTATTTCTTAAAGGAGACACTGAAGGGTAATGGCTGTGATAAGTTTTCCATAGATAGGGTGTTCAAACAAAGTAATATTAATTATGCTGATAATAAGAATGAGGAACCACTATTGCACTCTGTAAGGTTACCATTTGTTTCTGGAGTATGATTCACTATGTCACTGTAGCATCTACACCAGTCTTCTGGACAGCTGTAATGACTGCCTGTATGTGGGTTGAATGACTGGTGCTTTTCTGCAACTGGGAACAGGCAAGTATGCATGAGGAGGTCGAAGTGCAGGCCTTCTGTTCAGAATCTGTCTTTTTGCCTGATAAGGGCAAAGTGCCATTATATAACTAAGAAGAGCAAGAAGAGATTATTGCAACACTTCCTGAGGTACTTTCTTTGGAAAAATGTTATGAAGGCAACATTTTTCAGTCAGTACAAAATAAGACTTTTTCCAACACAAAATGTACACACGTGATCACCTGCACACTGCAGAAGTCTGTGAAGCAGTGTGCAGCATACAGCAAAATGTATGCACGGTATTCGGAAATTCCTTTAACAAACTTCTAGGACTTGGAGAGGAGAGTGAGTAGATAATATTTTGAAACCAAACCCATGTCTGGAAACATACCATTTCTGTGCTACAACTATTTGAAAACATGTTAGTAATGCTACCGAGGTGAAAAGGGTATGCGATGGATTGGATGTTGTGGAGAACGATCTTGATAAAGATGACGAGCAGCTCTTTCATTACTGTAAACTTCGCCATTCAGAAGGATCATATTGGTGTATTCTGCAAATCTGTGCTTGCTCAAACATTCACAGACATGTGAATGAGGCTCAAACCAGGTCAGAGAGGTAGGATACATGTTAAATGAAATCCGATCTGACATAATCACTCCCCATCGTGACAACCCTGTTGCATACCTACCTAGCAAACATGTTTTCTAATGGCTGTAGCATGGAAACAGTAAATTTCCGGACATGGTCTCCTATTCAGAATATTACTAAAAGTCCTAGAAGTTTCTAACATGAGATTCTGAACACCCTGTATAGTGGAAACTGAGAAAACAATTAAAAATATAGTAAAGAGCACTAACACCATGCATATTTAAAACAAAATGTGGAGTGTGTGGTGGCAGAACATCAGGACAACCACTGCCAGGATGTAGATTTTAGTAATGTACGAATGCTAGCCAAAGAATGTAACATCTATAAAAGGAAAGTCCAAGACATGGTTGAGATCTCTAAGAACAAAAGTAATTTCAATAAATAGGACAGCTACAGGATTTTGACTTCGTGTCGTCTTGCCATCAAGTATGTAAATACCCAGCCTAACAAATACCAAGATGCCACCTCTGCAGCACAACGATAATATTTTGGTAAACATTCCTCCTCTCTTTCTCAGTTGGTTGCTATGGAATACCTATGGAACAGCAATGGTCCATGAACAGCAGTTGAAAAAAAATTATCCAGTTACTTCACTTCTACAGAACAAATGCAGGAAAACTCCTTTTTAAAAAAAGTGAATACAACACTAGTCTTAGACAGTTAACAGCTTATCAGCAACACTGGAAGATCCTGAAGGTGGTCTCAGCAGAGGAGTCATAACTTCACACTATGAAGAAAAAATTTGAAGAGAAATATGACACACCTGATAACCTAGATGATTTTACCATCAGTGACAATAGCCACAAAAGCATGTAGACTTACAAAGTTGCTATTTTAATTCATGTTCCAAGTAAAGTGACAGTGTAGGTGATCTGTGCCCTCTGAAAATTGGGCAGAACATACATTTCAGTACTGCTACAGGTCCATTCTCTACCATTGATCTAGCCTTTGTTCTCCAGTCCATGCACACACTACTGCATTATTTCCTGGTCTTTATACTCTACCAGACCCAACAGTGCTCATAAGAAAGCCACAAAGTTATGTGCTTGGCAAGACAAATTTGACACCATATAGCCAGTTGGTTGTGTTAGAATGTAGAAACTGTGTCCAGAAATCTGTGAAACAAATCATTAGCTTGAGACACCAGTGTAGCATCTATACCAAAGTCTTCTGGACAACTATGATGACAGCCTGTATGTTGGTTGAATGACTGATGTTGTTCTGCAGTTGGGAGCAGGCAAGTGCACATGTGGAGGTTGAAGTGTAGGCAATCTTAGCCTTTCTGGATGATTGTGGGGGTGGGATGCGAAGTGTCATTATATAATTAAGTAGAGGGAGAAGAGATTGTTGCAGCACTTCCTTAGCTCCATCAGCCATTGCACTAAACCAACAAGTATCGGAAGCTGTTGGGATGATTTCAGTGGAGAAAGGTGGTGTACCATACTAATGCTGCAATGAAGTATGAGAACATCATGACTGACAACAGAGACTTTACAGAAACAGTGACAGAGAATTTAACTCAAATCACTGCCATTGCTAGCCAGGATTCTGCATCCTGTATCCACAGAGTGATTGTTGAGAAGTACAAATGGGGCTGCACTATGCAACAAGGCTTCAGGTCATGACAAAATCCTTTGAAGCATGTTGCAATACCTCACTAAATATAAGAAAGAAATCCTCCCAAAAATTTTTAATGTTACTGTCATTCTTTTAAGCTCCCTGATTGTAAAATGGGCGACACCATTTAAAATTTTTGTGTTTGCGGGCCCTTTGGCCCTCACTTTTGATGATAAACTTATGTGGTTGCCATACCTGAGGAATCTGAGGACTTATTTCCTTAAAGATTGTACACTACTGGCCATTAAAATTGCTACACCAAGAAGAAATGAAGATGATAAATGGGTATTCATTGGACAAATATATTATACTAGAACTGACATGTGATTACATTTTCATGCAATTTGGGTGCATAGATCTTGAGAAATCAGTACCCAGAACAACCACCTCTGGCCGTAATAACGGCCTTGATACGCCTGGGCATTGAGTCAAACAGAGCTTGGATGGTGTGCACAGGTACAGCAGCCCATGCAGCTTCAACACACTACCACAGTTCATCAAGAGTAGTGACTGGCGTATTGTGATGAGCCAGTTGCTCTGCCATCATTGACCAGATGTTTTCAATTGGTGAGAGATCTGGAGAACGTGCTGGCCAGGGCAGCAGTCGAACATTTTCTGTATCGAGAAAGGCCCGTACAGTACCTGCAACATGCGGTCGTGCATTATCCTGCTGGAATGTAGGGTTTCGCAGGTATCTAATGAAGGGTAGAGCCATGGGTCGTAACACATCTGAAATGTAACGTGCACTGTTCAAAGTGCCGTCAATGCGAACAAGAGGTGACCGAGATGTGTAACCAATGGCATCCCATACCATCACGCCGGGTGATACGCCAGTATGGCAATGACGAATACACACTTCCAATGTGCGTTCACCATGATGTCGCCAAACACGGATGTGACCATCATGATGCTGTAAACAGTACCTGGATTCATCCGAAAAAATGACATTTTGCCATTCATGCTCCCGGGTTCGTCGTTGAGTACACCATCGCAGTTGAGTACACCATTGCAGGCGCTCCTGTCTGTGATGCAGCATCAAGGGAAACCGCAGCCATGGTCTCCGAGCTGATAGTCCATGCTGCTGCAAACGTCGTCGAACTGTTCATGCAGATGGTTGTTGTCTTGCAAATGTCCCCATCTGTTGACTCAGGGATCGAGACGTGGCTGCACGATCTGTTACAGCCATGCAGATAAGATGCCTGATGACTGATAGTGATACGAGGCTGTTGGGATCCAGCACAGGATTCCGTATTACACTCCTGAACCCACCGATTCCATATTCTGCTAACAGTCATTGGATCTCAACCAACACGAGCAGCAGCGTCGCGATACGATAAACCACAATTGCGGTAGGCTACAATCCGACTTATATCAAAGTCGGAAACGTGATGGTACACATTTCTCAACCTTACACGAGACATCACAACAACGTTTCACCAGGCAACACCGGTCAACTGCTGTTTGTGTATGAGAAATCGGTTGGAAACTTTCCTCATGTCAGCACGTTGTAGGTGTCGCCACCAGTGCCAACCTTGTGTGAATGCTCTGAAAAGCTAATCATTTGCATATCACAGCATCTTCTTCCTGTCGGTTAAATTTCGCATCTGTAGCACGTCATCTTCGTGGTTTAGCAATTTTAATGGCCATTAGTGTGATATCTGAAAATGTATTGCACATAGAACTTAGAAATCATACCCCACACATACATGTCTGCATCCTTGCATCATTAACTTATTCTGCTGCCTAATGGTTTAGACAGGTTTACTAATCAAAGCTTTCGTGTAATAATTATTTTGTCACCCCCGTCTACTTGGCACTATTAGTGTCCAGCTGAGTACACAAAATGAAATTTGCAAAGACTTTATGCCCTGGTATCTACATGTCCCCTGTTTACCATCCTCGCCAGCTGTGCAGTGAAATTGCACTGCAGCACTACACATTCATATGCCAGCTGCCAAAGTTTACAATTTTGCATTTTCCGTCAATACCTGTGCGAATATAAAGTTTGTGATCAATTCCTCATTGTGCATCACTTTCTAAGTGTACATGGTATATAAATATAGAGAGAGATATATAGGGTGATTCGAAAAAAAAGAACAGATTTCAAACCGAGTGAGGTGGTGCAGTGGTTAGTTCACTGGACTCGCATTCGGGAGAATGACTGTTCGAACCAGCATCTGGCCACCCTGATTTAGGTTTTCCATGATTTCCCTAAATCATTCTAGGCAAATGTCAGGATGGTTCTTTTGAAAGGGAATGGCCGACTCCCTTCCCCATTCATCCGTAATCCGATGGGACCGATGACTTCGCTGTTTGGTCCCCTCCCACAAATCAATCAACCAACCAACCAACAGATTTCAGTTGTTTATTACAAGGAAACTTTGAAAGATAGGAACACATTGTGCATGTCACTGAATAGTGTTTACACAGACACTATACCACACACTCAACATGAGCACCACACGTTGCTCCAGAAACATCGAAGCAGTAGTCCATTTTATTTCACGCATGAATCAGCAGGTACCTGTTTATTGAATCAACAGCTTCAACAATTCAATTTCTCAGCTTTTGAAGTGTAGCTGCCATAAGTAAGACAAAGACTCTGTCTTCTATGTACCCCACAGAATTGCGAGGTATGAAGTCTGGTGACCTGGCAGGCCAAAAGCAATGAACAAGATCTTGTTGTCCACCTCTTTCAATCCAATGTTATAGAATGATAAGATAATGTCACACATCAAGGTGAAAGTGAGGTGGGGTGCCGTCATGCATAAAAATGAAACTGGAGTCTTGATAAAGTTGAGGAAACAACGAATTTTGCAGCATGTTGAGGTATGACATTCCTGTCACAGTTTCCTCAAAAAAAAAAAAAAAAAAAAAAAAAAACACCTTTCAGTTTCAGTGGGTCTTTCATGTCTGACGACGATTCCAAGATTTTGTGACAACCCCCCCCCCCCCCTCCCCCCAAAGTCTTACACTGTATTGGTTCTCTGTACTTGGTAAATGAAATGTTGATTCATGTGAAAAGATGAGTCATTCAGAATAAGTATTCTCTGCCATATCCTGGAGAATTTGAATGCAATATTTGTAACTTCTGGTATGATCACTGGGATGCTGTTGCTGCAATAACTGCAACTTGTAAGGCTTCATATACAGGTGTCATATCAGAATGCACCACACTGTTGTTTGAGGAAGTTGAAGTTCCTCGCCTGCCAGACTTGTGGACTTCTGAGAACTCCACGTAAATGCATTTCAGATACACTCAATGTTTTCAACAGACATGTGTGGCTTACCAGTGCTGTCCCCTTTGCATATGCAACCAGCTTCCAAGAATTTTGTATGCTAATCATAAATCTGCGTCTGCAGCAGTGGCTTCTCACTAAATCGATGGTGGAAGGCACTTTGCACTTGAAAGATGGATTGATTTCATGCAAATTGCCACATACAAAATGATCTCTTGTGCCATAGTTGGCATGTTGCTACAACCAACCAACAATGAAGTTGTGTTAAAACTTTCAACCTTCCTCTATCCAGAAACATGTGTTTCTATCTCTCATAGTTTGTAATAAACAATTGAAATCTCTTCTTTCTTTTTTTCTTTTTGAATCAGCTGGTATATATAGTACATTAAGGGGAAATGCAGTTGACAATCTCGAAAAGCTCTTACCCAATTTACTTCATATTTCAACGTGATATTCTGACAAACATTGTTACGGACATAGGCTACATTTGTTTTTATAAGGAAATGTAGTTAACAAAAATCTCAAACTTCTTGACTGATTGATGATGATCTAATAAATATTTGGACAGACTTAAGCTATATAGGAGAAACATTTTTAGCAAAAATCTCTGTTGCTTCTAGACTGATTTACTTTAAATTGTTATGTAATATTCTAGTAAACATCTGGATGGACATAGGCTACATATTCCTTCAATATATATAGTACGTAATAGGGGAAAGCTGTTAGCAAGTTTCAAAACATGCTTGACCAACTTATTTAAAATTTTTATTCAATACACTAATAAACATTCAGACGAACATATGATGTATTTTTTTAAACAACAATGTAGAGATTTCCTGTTAAAACAAACCACCAGAAAGAAAATGTTGTGCTGTGAAAATGTGCAGCTATGTTTCCTTTCTTGCAGTCAATTTTAACTATGATACGAGGGCATTTAAACCAGCCGACAAATTGTTCCTGCCGTATATATGTTTTCTATGTATAAAAAAATGTAAATAAAAATTAAATACACAGCTATGTGCTGTTTCGTTTCCTTCCTTGCAGTCTGTTTTAACAGAAAACAAGGAAGTTGTGTTTGTGGCTTATCAGCGTATGATTAGAATACTGCTACTGAATCTGAATCATCTGAATGTGATCCTACTCATTTGCAGATTAAACCTGTATGACACACTATCATTGAAGCTACTATCCTCACAGATCCAGCAGCAGGAGAGGTCTCTCATATCACGTATACTGATGATCCTAACCAGTTCACCCATTCATTTTAAGTGACCTCAATTCCCAATCAAGGTTTCATTGGCAATAACAATAAACAAGGCCCAAAGTCAGAGAGAGAGGGGAAGGAGAGGAGATTCACAGAGAGGGGGAGCAAATGGACATGGAGAAAAGGGGGGGGAGACATGGAGAGGGAGAAAAGGGGGGATGGACAAAGGGAAGGGGGGGGGAGGAGGAGTAGATAGACAGAGAGGAAGGAGGCTGTGATGAGGCTGGGAGAGGGGGGAAGGATAACAATATGGACAAAGAGAGGGGGAGGAGGAGATGGTCAGAGGGGTGGGGGTTGGGGGGGGGGGGGGGAGATTGGGACGTATATCCAATTCCCATACAACTTTCAGTAACTGAAAGGCATTGTCAGGTTCACTAATGTTATATAGAATCCAGGAACATAGTCCCATAGGGTGTTGGTATATCATTCACATTAATATCAGAGATAGGTTAAGAAATGGAAAAAATATATGGCATTGCTGGAGAACCAATAATGTTGAAAAATAATGCCATTATTGAAACTGTTATATCACATGACGTAAAACATGAGTACAAGATACTGAAACCTCAGGCTCTGTTATGTGGTAATAATGGTGTAAAATGCCTGGGCATTTATAAGTTGGGGCAAATGCCCAGAATAAATGCCTGGGCATTTGTGCATTTTGAAGATTAATTGATAAGTGGGGCTTATAAAAAAAATTTAAGCTGATATTTGTATTGGAGAAGGTGTTTTGCAACACTCATTCCTAGGTGATTGGGAAACCAAGATGAAAAAGCTGCTTGAGAGTTAGGGGAGAGTTATTAGCAGAAATAAATTGAACCATAAACATAA
Organism: Schistocerca americana; assembly: GCF_021461395.2. Lineage (NCBI taxonomy): Eukaryota > Metazoa > Arthropoda > Insecta > Orthoptera > Acrididae > Schistocerca > Schistocerca americana. The sequence continues at coordinate 665,096,971 of NC_060130.1, forward strand.
CTTTCTACATCTTTAATGATGTCAATTATTGGGGTAATACATAATAAAAAAAGAAAAAACACTAAAATTTAAACACAATTTTTGAAATAAAGTATAGTTTATAGTAAGTAGCTAGCCTGTAGGCTAAATTTTTTACTTGCTACAGATTGCAATTCCACGATTCCAAGAATTGCCAATTTTTTAGAAATCGACTAGTATTGCAATAAAACGATTGCAGCAGCTTAGGCATTGATTCTTCCTTATTAAATCTTTTTTATATTAGTGTGTTCATTTTATTATCACAGAAGTGCAGTCATGTGAACGTAGATAAAGAAAGGGGCAATATAGAAAACTATAGTCTGTCTCAAATATCACTACATCTGATGATAAAGCATTTTTCCCTTCTTTTTTTTTCATTTTTTTTTTTTTTCAGTGAAAACAGTTTAATCTTCAAGAATACAGTTATCATCAAGAAACACATGCCAGCTGTTCAATACATTCAGTAATAATTTTGCTATCAGTAATCATTCTTCAATAATATTCAGAGATTTGACACGGATTATAAAGAGTGTTACATTAAAAAGCGATAATATAAGGACAATGTTTTTGATACCAGCTTATTGCGCGAGCACGTGTGTGTGTGTGTGTGCGCGTGTGTGAGAGTGAGAGAGAAATGATAGCTTCACCCTTCCATTCTTTGTAATAAAGGCAATGAATGATGTACATAGGGTTATGTGTAAACATTTATTAACTTTTAATGTCAGGAGTATTGTCCCATCCCTTATTTTGATTGGTGAATTATACATTTTAACAGCAAAAACTTAAAAAGTTTTTGATGACTGCACTGCACAAAGCTTAATGCCTTGCCTGGGCCCTTGCCTGGGCCTGTTGATGACTGGAAACATGTTGCGTGGTCGGACGAGTCTGATTTCAAATTGTATCGAGCGAGTGGACATGGACATGTGTGGGTATGGAGATAACCTCAGGAATCCATGGACCCTGCATGTCAGCAGGGAAGTGTGGGAGCTGGTGGAGGCTCTGTAATGGTGTGGGGTGTGTACAGTTGGAATGATCGGGTACCCCTGATACATCTAGAACAATTCTGACAGATGACACATGCATAAGCATCCTGTCTGATCACATGCATTCATTCATGTCCATTGTGCAGTCTGATGGCTTGAGCAGTTCCAGCAGGACACCCCACAAGTCCGGAATTGGTAGAGTGGCTCCAGAAACACTCTTCTGAGTTTAAACACTTCTACTGGGTACAAAACTCCCGAGAAATGAGCATTATTGAGCATATCTGGGTTGCCTTGCAACTTTCTGTTCAGAAGAGATCTCCACTCACTTCTACACTTACAGACTTACGGACAGACCTGCAGGATTCATGGTGTCAGTTCCCTCCAGTGCTACTTCAGACATTAGTCCCTGCCCCGTCATGTTGTGGCACTTCTGCGTGCTCGTGGGGGCCCTACATGATATTAGGCAGTACCAGTTTCTTTGGCTGTTCAGTGTATAAAAAACTGCAAGAGACAGCCACGGGGCGTTGCCTAGCTGGTACCTTGGCTAACATTTTTATAGATCACATAAATTGTGACGTATTGAGCAGCAAGGTAGAATTAATGAAGAATATGAAGTATTATAAAAGGTATTTTGATGATACTATATTGCTGATGAATGGAAATGACGATGTTCAAGAATTATACACCTCATTTAATAGTGCACACTCCATCTTGAAATTCACTGTAAAAAAGGAAAAAGAGGTATAAGAGCAACTTCCTTGATCTACAAATTTCTAAAGTAGAAAAAAAATATGTCTTAAACATTTTTAGGAAATCAACCACAACTATTATCATCATGCCATCCATTCAGATATAAAGATACATATTTTCATGCCATGATAGAAAGGCTACATAGAATACCAATGTCTTTAGACAATTTTAATGAATAATTGGACACACTTGGATATGTACCTTTAGCTAATGGGTATAATGGTGAAACAGAAATCAAGAAATCACCCTTGTAAAAGATAATAATAACAATAAAACTAAATATGTATCTGTCCTGTATGTGGGAAAAATTTCTGATACTATTAATCAAATATTTAGAAACAGTGATGTCAGAATAATGTTTCAGATAAAGAACGACATGAAAACTAGGCTCCAGAACAGCTTAAAACAGAAGTCAGCATGTGATCAGGCACATGTATACAGATTAGATTGTGACCAATATGATTAAGTTCTACATTGGGCAGACAGGCAGAAAATTAAATATCAGATTTCAGCAACATTCCCGCCTTTCTGGTTACTCAGCCTTGAGTGTGCATGTCTTCTGTACATAAAATAGGCAATATATAAAATAACATGAAGCTGATACACAAGACTAGTAAAATTTAAGATGTGAATTTACTAGAGGAGACTGAGATTTTCTGCAACTTCAAGCAACAACCTGACAATAATTTGAATGAATAGAAAGATTTAGGGAATAAAAGTTTTTTTGTAAACGTTACTGAGGTTCCACAATTAAAATGATTAACTTTCTAACCTTTCTGGCTCCTGATGTGTAAGCCTTTTGCAGCCAGTGTCTAAGGGGATTTAGATTCATACCGTCATACTCAAAAAAAGTTAAATTGTTTTTGTTGTAACTGTGACCAGGACGGTCGCAGGGTAGCAATGACGGAAGGCGCGGCGGGACCCGCAGAAAGGCCCGCGAACAACAACACAACGAAAGAGGGCGGACACGACCAACGAAGGACAGAACGAATACAACAAGACAGAACAACAGAGTCACAAGGAAACAAATATGTCCACTTGAACATGAACCAGGAAGTAAGCAGTCTAGTGCAAAGCGAGGTGTAAAGTGACGTAAGCGAGATCAGACTGAATGGCTGAGCGAGAGGCCGGCGCTTAAGTACACTATCGGAGGTGCCGCTATTGGCCGCTGGGACCACGTGTTCCACTGTGGCGCCCCCACACTAAAAGCAGCCTTGGAGGCGTGTGCCGCCACAGTTTATGGTGCAGAGACCTCTATGGGTCTTCGACATCCATGACATCTGGGACAGATTTATATTCCGCGGCGCACGGTACCAGATCCCTCCCCCCTGAAACTTGCGCGTAGGGGCAGAAACACCCCAGACGGTGCCAAGGTGGGCGACAGTGGGAAGAGGAACTGGGCGTATCAACCGCTAGTGGCGGGGAGGAAGGGACGACCGAGGTATCCTTGACAGCCGATCCAGAGTCCAGGGCAGGGGAGGGAGCTGCCGATCCACCTGGAGGCGAAGAGGGCCAGCGGCAGGCCTGCGGGGAGACAGCAACCGGGGGCTGGGATGGTGACTCGAGGATCACGTCCGTACCCGAAGAAGGTAGGGAAAGAGGTGGGGGTGTGAGGCCCGAGGCCCGAGACAGCACGAGGGCAGAGCTGATTATGATGGTGCCGCTCCAACCCTTTCAACGTCTGCACCGATATGACACGCTGCCCATGGGCTGCGACGACCGTGGCGGGTGTCCAACCTGCCTTGCGCCCGTACTCACGGGCCCATACGGCCGCGCCAGGGGCTTACCACTGCGAGGGCCAGGAGTGAGGGCGGGAGGAGGATGGCATCAGCAAATGGAGCAGGGTCCGCGGCTGGCGCCCATGAAGGAGCTCTGCCAGACTGTGACCGTCAATTGGTGTAGTGTGATAGGTGCTCAAAAACAGGGTGAGGGCCGACGTGGTTGGAGATGTTTCTACCGCCTTAGTCAACTGGTGTTTAAAAGTGCGGACAAGCCTCTCCGCTGCGCATTTGGATGAAGGGTGGAATGGGGGGCTACGGATATGCTTGATACCGTTGGCCTGAAAGGAATCGTGGAAGGAGGAAGCTGTGAATTGGGGGCCATTATCGGAGACCAATGTGTGAGGCAGGCCCTCAATGGCGAGAACCTGGGCCAGGGCCGTGAGAGTAGCCTCCGTGGTGGTAGACACCATTCGGACAACATATGGGTATTTGGAGTAGGTATCAACGATGAGCAACCACATGGACCCCAAAAATGGGCCCGCTAAATCGATATGGATGCCATCCCAAGGCCGGCGAGGCACAGGCCAGGGTGCAAACGACTGAGGGGGGGCTTGCCTGGTGACGCACACAGACAGTACAACCACGGACCAGGCTCTCAATATCGCCATCGATGCCAGGCCAATACACATGCCGGTGAGCCAAAACTTTAATACGGGACATGCTCCAGTGCCCGCAGTGTAACAAACTGAGCAACCGAAGCCGCAATTCTAGAGGGATGGCCACCCGGTGGGCATCTGACTCCGTGAGCAACAGAAGGACACCATCGACCACAGAGAACTTGTGGGACAGGTGGCGCCAGGGGCTGAAATCGGACTGCATCCGACAAGTGACATAGGACGGCCACCCATGGACCACGTAGTTGAGAACCTTCCGCAAGACAGGGTCGTGGCGGGTAGCCGCAGCAACGTCAGCAGCCATAAGAGGAAGACCGTCCAGCGCATCCCGGTGGGCAGAATCAGTGTGAAGGCAGAGGACCTCCTGTTGGTCAAAGGCAGGATCAGGACCTGCTGGGAGACGTGACAAAGCATCCGCATTAGCAGGGTGGGCGGTGGGCTTACACTGGATGGTGTAAGCGTAATTACGTAAAAACAATGCCCAGCGCTGGAGACATTACGCCGTTCACTCGGGAAGGTGAGAGTAGGGTCCGAAAAGTGTAACTAAGGGTTTATGGTCCGTCAGGAGGGTGAACTTTGCCCCAAAGAGATAGGAATGAAATTTTTGGACGGCAAACACGATCGCCAGACCCTTCTTTCCAATCTGGGAGTAGTTCCGTTTTGCTGGGGTCAACGTCTTAGAGGCATACGCGATGGGCTGTTCAGAGCCATCAGCATCCCGGTGCGTGAGGACGGGCCCAATGCTGTATGCCGACGCATCAGCTACCACAACCAAGGGGTGGTCCGGAGAGAAGGGAGTAAGGCAAGGGGCGGACTTCAGCATCGCCTTTAAGTGGAGAAAAGCCTGATCACAGGTAGGAGTCCAAACAAAAGGTACCCCTTTGCGATGCAAGTGATTGAGGGGTTGAGCAATGGAGGCAGCCTGGGGCAAGAACTTTAAGTAATAAGTAACCTTGCCCAGAAACACCTACAGTTCTGATAAGTCCTTGGGACGAGGAAGGGCCTCAGTGGTCGCGACATTATGACCCGAATGGCGAATGCCATCATTGCTAAGCCAGTGGCCCAAGTATTCCACTTCCGGTTGAATTAAACAGCACTTGTCCAGCTGACAGCATAGACCAGCAGACTGCAGAGCGTGAAATAAGGTGCTGAGGTTTTGCAAATGTTCCTGGCGGGAGCACCCGGTGACCAAGATGTCATCCAGATAATTCACACATGCAGGGATAAGCTGGGCAAGCTGCTCCAAGAATCGCTGGAAAATGGCCGGCGCCGAAGAGACACTAAAGGGAAGGCGCTTGTACTTATACAATCCGAAAGGCGTGTTGATAACCATGATGTTATGAGATTCAGCATCCAAGGGCAACTGGTGGTATGCCTCAGCCAGGTTGATCTTGGAAAAATACTCTCCCCCAGCAAGCTTGGCAAGAAGGTCTTCCTGTTGGGGAATGGGGTAAGTGTCAACGAGGGACTGAGCATTGACTGTAGCGCCGAAGTCCCCACACAGCCGGAGGGACCCATTGGGTTTCCGTATGACCACCCGTGGTGTCGCCCATGCACTATAGGTTACAGGTTCCAGCACGCCAGCGGCCTGGAGCCGATCAAGTTCCTGCTTGACCACTGGCCGTAAGGCCACCGGAAGGGACCAGGCCCGGAAAAAGCGAGGCTGTGCATCCGGCCAGAGGGTGATGTGCACCTGAAAGCCAGAGGCACAGCCGAGATCCGGTGCAAACAATGACGCAAAAACGGAGCACAGATCGTCCAAGTCCTGAAAGGGAACAGCCGTGGAAACAACCTTAACTTCATCGGAAATTGAAAAGCCAAACAGTTGAAACGCATCCAGGCCAAAAATATTCAAAGCCAATGGACGGTCGACGACAAAGAGGGTAAGGATCCGTGGAACATGCTTGTATGTCACCTGGATGACGAACTGTCCACGAAGGGAATGGAACTGTCTCCGTAGGCAACCAAACGGCGAGAGGGAGGCGACAACGCAGGAGAGCCCTGCCGTATATATGTCGCCATATTAATCGGGGAGACGGTGGCCCCAGTGTCGACCTGAAAACTGACATCCTCTGTGACAATGCGGAGTGTGAGGAAGAGCTTCCACACTGATGGGTCATCCTGTGGGACGACTGGTTGCAGAGCACGGACGGTATCTTGAGGCCCATGGGGGGCAGGATGGGATCGAGTTGACCGACTAAAACAAACCGATCGGCTGTGGCCTTCCGTGTTACACAGCGTGCACGTTTTCCAGCGGTGGGGACAGTCAGCCTGCAAATGGGCAGTAAACCACTGTTGGCAAGACAGAAGTGGGCCGCGTGACCGGTGATGAGGGGCGACCGAAGGCGCCGACGTCATAGAGATGTCGGAACATGAAGAGTCCCAACATCGCTGGTCCCTGTCGGTCGGGCCACAGCGACATCGCGAGGGCAGAACCCACCGGGACGCTGCGATCGCTGCCACCTGCGGTCGCGCCATAAGATGCTTGTAAGCTGCTTGAGCAATTTCAAAGGAGCGGGCAATGCGGAGAATATCTTCCAAGGAGGGGTTGTCAAGTTTCAGTGCCGCAGTACGGACCTCGGGGTCGGGAGCCAGCTGAACCACCACATCCTGGATCAGGGAGTCCACATACGAAGCCTTACACTGCTGATTGGTGCACATAAAATCGCATCGACGGCTGAGACCCTGCAAGTCCATGACCCAGGAACGATACGATTGACCAGGCTGTTTATGATACTGGTGGAACTCCAGCCCAGAGGCGACTACATGGTAGCATTGGGAATAATAGTTTGTCAGCAAAAGGCAGATCTCCTGGAAAGAGAGAGCCACAGGATCGGACAACGGTGCCAACTTGCGGAGAAGAAAGAACGTGTCCAGAGAGGCCCAAGACAAAAACAACAACCGCTGCAAGGAGTCATCCGTGACTTGAAAATCCGTGAAATGTTGTTTCAGCCTATGTAAGTAGGTTTCCCAGTCCTCTTTAGCGTCATTAAAGGGTGGAAACGATGGCGGACCCGAGGGCCCTGAAGCTGGTGCGGTAACGCGTCCCGGGCATCGACTTTGTCCGTTAGCAACAGCAGCGACTTTTGTAAGATGTCTAACTGGAGCTGCTGATGCTGCATGAGCTGCTGCTGTTGCTCCAGCAGACAGACCAACTTTGCCTCCATACCAAGAACGACCACCGTTTACCTCGTTGGCAAAATGTTGTAACTGCGACCAGGACGGTCGCAGGGTAGCAATGACAGAAGGCGCGGCGGGACCCTCGGAGAGGCCCGTGAACAACAACACAACGGAAGAGGACGAACACAACCAACGAAGGACAGACTGAATACAACAAGACCGAACAACAGAGTCACAAGGAAACAAACACGTCCACTCGAACATGAACCAGGAAATAAGCAGTCTAGCGCAAAGCAAGGTGTAAACCGACGTAAGCGAGATCAGACTGACTGGCTGAGCGAGAGGCCGGCGCTTAAGTATGCTATCAGGGCCGCCACTATTGGCCGCTGGGATCACGTGTTCCACTGTGGTGTCCCCACACTAAAAGCGGCCCGAAGGCGCGCGCCGCCACAGCTTACGGTGCAGAGACCTCTATGGGTCTTCGATGTCCATGACGTATGGCGTGGATTCAAATTCAGTGGCGTGTGGTACCAGAGTTTTCCTGTTTGTGTATTGCCCATTTTCATATGGATTTGGCTGATAAATGTGTTGGACAACTTAAGGAAGAAAATTTAGTATTGACATTGTTAAATACTTAGGCATTCCTTCACCAAAAGTTAGGTTGCTCTTTTAATTTTACTTTCTTATGACCAAGATCTAGGTTATAAGATAATTATGCAGTGCTTATGTTGTATTGGAAATGCTAACCCAACTGCAATATTATAATCATAAGGCAACATTAATGTACCTTTAGTGATATCGTGTGTTTCCCTGTATATTCTAACATTGCCCACACATTATTGGAAATTGATATACTTGGTTTCTTAAAATTTATTATGGTCACTATATTAACAATGTTTTAGTGCCTGAGGTTCACTATCTTGTACTTATGTTTTACATCACATGATGTAATAGTTTCAATAATGGTATTATTTGTCAATGTTCCTAGTTCTCCATTGATACCATATATTTATTCTATTTGTGTAACATCTCTCTGATATTGTTGTGAATAGATATACAGATATCATATGTGACTATGCTCTTGGATTCTATATCACACAACAGTTCCCTCATAGCATTATCCTATGTGGTATGATATCTGATGCTTAATCAACTATACATAGACATTTTGGTTGTTTGTTATTTGCCGGCCGAAGTGACCGTGCGGTTAAAGACGCTGCAGTCTGGAACCGCAAGACCGCTACGGTCACAGGTTCGAATCCTGCCTCGGGCATGGATGTTTGTGATGTCCTTAGGTTAGTTCGGTTTAACTAGTTCTAAGTTCTAGGGGACTAATGGCCTCAGCAGTTGAGTCCCATAGTGCTCAGAGCCATTTGAACCATTTTGTTTGTTATTTGTGTCTGTAAGTAGTGCCTGAGGTCTAGATTACATGACAATTGATGAGCTTAGGAGGTATAAGATATGTAACAATACTGCTTATAGCTGTTGTATGTTGGCCACTCTGATATTATAACATATTTTTCATATTTGTGATATTATATGATGTTGTTGTTGTGGTCTTCAGTCCTGAGACTGGTTTGATGCTATTTCTTTCTCCTGATAACAACGTCCTCTTGAGCAGTCCCCGCCCGGAGATCCGAATGGGGGACTATTTTACCTCCGGAATATTTTACCCAAGAGGACGCCATCATCATTTAACCATACAGTAAAGCTGCATGCCCTCGGGAAAGATTACGGCTGTAGTTTCCCCTTGCTTTCAGCCATTCGCAGTACCAGAACAGCAATGCCATTTTGGTTATTGTTACAAGGCCAGATCAGTCAATCATTCAGACTGTTGCCCCTGCAACTACTGAAAAGGCTGCTGCCCCTCTTCAGGAACCACACGTTTGTCTGGCCTCTCAACAGATACCCCTCTGTTGTGGTTGCACCTACGGTACGGCCATCTGTATCGCTGAGGCACACAAGCCTCCCCACCAACGGCAAGGTCCATGGTTCATGGGGGGTATGATTATATGATACCTACTGTATATATTCCTAGGTCATTTGTATGTAAAAGTCAACATTATGTCAATATTTGCAGTCTGTTGGGTGTGATACCTTTTTGTATATCATCTACGTGCCAAAGTGTCGGTTACTGAGATTTATGATATTGCTGTAGTGCCCTAAATTCAGGGATATAATACATGAGTGGTTCCCAGAACTGTAACAAATATAAGCAAGGGTACCCATACACGAAGGGGGAGGGGGGGCTGCCACCCTCCTAGCTCCTAAGGAAAGGAAAAAAATACAGTATGGTCATGTGTTTTTCTTTAAAGACAATGATTTAAAAGTCAGTATTATGTAGGTTTTTGACAGTTGGAACTGAAACTTTGCTATAGCTACTTAAAAGTATCCATTCATCTTCCAAAATATTAAATATACTCCATACTGCCACGTGCAACCTTGCATATTAGTGGTCCTTCTATTACCCTTTTTATGACTTATAGTAACAGAGATCTAAGTCATCTGGTGACAGAGGCCTTTGTTAAACGAAATACGTGATTCACAATCATTATGACCCAAAGACTATATCAGATGATTACAGACTTGCCCATGTAATTTACACTGTTTAACGATACACTTGTTAATATATGCTGATTGTCAATTTATGATTCCTTATGTACCATCTGGTACGTGTTTGTGTATATTCACATGACAGTGTGTACGATGTAAGATAGAAAAAAAAATCCACTTAAAAAGTATTTGGAGCCTGTTTACTTTACTTCTAACGTAACTTTGTCAGGAATAAATATTGAGAATTACGTTCGTGCCTGCTTCAAATCAACAGAACACACTACAAATTAAACACACTTTCATCTCAAAGGAAAGTTCCTGCTAAATGTTTGCTTTATAAACTAGCCCAAAAGGATTACCTGTAATAGTATTTAAGGTATGAATTCTGGCATTGTGCTGTTTGAAAATGTGTTCACATTGCAATCCCCTGTTGTACTCGTGTAATAGTTACTTAGTTGTAATACCTATGTCTATCATTAATAATACTTTATTATTAGCACTGAAATGTGTGATATTTCATCCATTGTACACTTAGGGAACTCTATGGCTGTTATTTAGTTACTTCAAACATCTTTCATTGAAGTGATTTCTTTTTTAAAAAAACTAGGGAATACTGATTGCTGGTACTGAAGAACAGAAGAAGAAATACCTACCTCATTTAGCAACTGGTGAGTGGATTGCTGCATTCTGTTTAACAGAACCTTCCAGTGGTTCTGATGCTGCATCAATCCAGACACGTGCAAAGTTATCTGAAGATGGGAAGTCGTGGATTCTGAACGGTAGCAAGCTGTGGATTAGCAATGGAGGACTTGCAAACATTTTTACAGTTTTTGCGAAAGCAGAGGTAAGATGTTTAATGATATTCATCTCAGATTTATCAACATATTTCAAGCAAATAATTATATAACATAATATTTTCTTGGACAGTTGATGAGTTTTATGTGAACTCCATTCTCAGTATAAAATGGAGTTCATGTGAAATATTAGTTATGTTATTTCATAGTTTGCTTTTTTATTTTAGGTAGAAAATCACAAAGGAGAGAAGGAAGAAGTTGTATCAGCTTTTATTGTGGAGAGAGACTTTGGTGGTGTAACGTCAGGAAAACCAGAAGACAAGCTTGGAATTAGAGGGTCCAATACATGTGCGGTAGTAAACTGTTTCTACATACATATAAAACACTGTGGGTGTGTGTGTGTGTGAGTGCATGCATGCACGTGCGCAGGTGTGCACGTGGTCAGTTGCAAAATTGAGTGAATGGAGACAAACGACGAAGCCATTTCCATATATTTTCATCATGTTTTACTGTTGTTGTGGAGTACAGTAGATGTGACAATGGAAGGCTGCTCACTGAACTGCATACTACATTGTTTGTGCGTGGTTTTTACAGATAATTGTAAATGATAAAAGTTCGACGCAAAATGGGTTTAGAATGAAAGAATAATTTCAAGTTTCAGGAAAGATGTGAAGAAAGTAAATTAAAATAGTCATTTGTGTTGACTGTTGTCATCGTCATCGCTGTCATTTCTTCTTCTTCTTCTTCCTTGGTCACATTAGATCACTTGAGCTGTTCCGCATTCAGATTTTCTTTGAAGGTTTGTGTGGTTCACCCAGTACCTTTTCATTTGTTTTGACCACAATTTCCTCAATTCACCTGAAATCTCTAAAGTCATTCTATCTTTCACTTCTGCTAAATATTTGCCCGTCTTAACATTGGAGTTAATTTTATGCTTCTCTCTGCATCTGCTATCTCGAGTTAAAGTGCTTTGACATCTTGTTGGATTTATAGGATCCATTGTCCTCCAATCTTCATTTGCAGATCTTGTTAATACTTATAAATCCTGTTTTGTAGTACTTATAAGAAGTGAAACAAATGAGACTATGTTCTACTTCATTGTACTAGTGATTGTGTCAGTCTCTTGATAGATAGTTTCATTGAGGAGGCTTTCCCAAACTTTTGTGCCAGATATTTTTATTTATGCAAGTTTTGATACAATATGCGCCATAGTGTGGGCTGCTGGTAGTGAGGTCAATGCAATTCCTTGGGCTAAGTATATTATGTTTGTGGTGGTGGGAAGACCTTGGTGAAATATAATTAATGGAAGGAGTAAAGGTAACAACTCCATGTATGTCTGAAGCTCATAGTCATGAAAATCAGACAGTTCACAGGTGTAATGCTTGTTCATTGTACGCAGCTGGCAAAATATTTCAGCAATTGAACATGTTGCCACCATCAGGTGCACAGATGAGCTGACTTGGTGTGGATGGCTGACTTCTATCTCATTCCCTTGCAGTCCATTTGAAACTCTTGTCTGCACGTGATGGCAGGCATTGATGATTGAGTAGACAATTTTGTGAGCAACTGTCATTTGCCAGTGGGGTGTCCCAGATGTGGCAGTGTGGCTTTAAGCACTGCACAGACTCTGGCAGCCAGCTTGTTGTGTTTGCTGAGTGTCTTCTCCTTAATTAGACTCAGTGGTGGTTCCCAAGCCTTGCTGAGATTATAGCTGCAGTCCCAGTTTATGAGGTTGTCCCTTGTTTGTATTTCAGTGGTCCCAGTATTTGAATGCTTTTGCTAAAATCCTGGTGTGTTCTTAACTCATCTCCTGAGTCTCAGACAAACAGTGCTCCGCAACCAGTGACTTCATGGGGTACACTAGGCAAGTGTGCTGCTGGTGTTCTCAGTAGCGATCTTCAGTGGCGCTCACTGTTTGCCCAGAATATTTCTTGCCACATTGACGTGGAATCTAGTATAACCAGCATTCTGTAAACAGGCAGTTTTTGAGCTCATCAATAATGCTTGTGTTCTATTTGGTGGGCAGAAGACAGTTTATACTAAATGCTTTTTCAGTATGTGCTCAATTTTTCCTGATAGTGCACAGCTGGCCACTATAACCAACAGGACACTCATGAATTGCTCGATGAACTAATATGCCATGAGATAATAAGAAACACAAGAATAGCTTCCAGATGAGTCCTTCAACAGAACTATGCAGGGCTACGTAGTCCAGCTGACTGTATTGTGCAGTCCCATTCGCTCTGCAGTGCCATTACAATGTAACCAGCTGGAACTATATAGCTGTGCAAGTGTATGTGTATTCTATCAGCTCTCAAGAAGGTTGCATCCAAAAGCTGTCAATGCTATCAATATTGTTTATGTGCCTATTGATAATTTTGTAATTACCACATAGAAAAGAAAAGATTCAAGTTGGAATTGAAGACATAGAATAAGTTTGAGTTTTTGTGTTTCAGATACACAGACTGCAAAAGGATAGAAGGAATAAGAAATAAACCAGAATGTATGTATAGTCGGAATTGCTTTAGTTAAACTACTAAGAGAGTCCATAAATAACTTTCAAAGGTGTCTGAAATGGGAAATTTACAGTTAATATATATTACTAGTTTCAACTTACATTGATGAGTGAAAACAGTGTGCGCTTGCCTACTTAATAATTTGTTGCTCCATCCCTGGACCATGAAATAGCAGAAATTCTGCATGTCATCAATTCAACAGGTCTGTGGTAGGTTTCCAGAGATATATGGCACTAGATGCCTATGCATAGGTCCCATGTGTGCTCCAGAATACATGTACCTGCACCCACATTGTACTTTATCATGACTGTCTGTCCTGCTTTACAGGGTAGGCAAGCCTCGGACCTCCACGTTTTGTGATGATGAGTGAACAGCCAACACTTTGTCATGTAACTGTGGTTTTAGCGTCCTTCAGCCACTTTCCATAGATGCCCATAACATTTACACACTTGCAGCTGGCAAGCTTCACTGTTTGTGAGATGCTTGTTTCCTGGCACTGGGTCGTAACAATCTTCCCTTTGTCAAAATCACTTGTCAGTGTATTTTCCATTTTTGGCCTGTATCATAGCTGGAATGATTCCATATTCATCTCTGCTCTGTGTATATACTTTCCTTAATGCTTAATGTGCCCACCACACCACCAGCCAGCATTTCACACTAGGACAGCAGAAGGGTCAAGATGACCCTTATCCAACTTTGTCAATTTCATATCCAATTTTTTTTCTTCGTTCATGAAATGGTATGACTTTTCCCAATTTGTTCTCCTCTTTTTCACGATGTATTAGGATTTACAAAATATCTGTGTTTTCTTGGACATTTCATTTTAAATAGTGTGCCATGGAAATTCAAGTACACTTGAGTTAACTGGGGAGAAAATTCATAGTGACATACATTTAATTTATTGAAACCATAAATTGAAATCGTAACATGCAAATATTATCAAAGCTGACTTTTAGGATAATATGTTCCTCCATAGTAACCAGCAGCCCATAAAGGGTCAAGAGAATATTACACAAGCATTTCTGAGAACAGCTGATCCAGTACATGAAAACCAAAACATATAAAGTTATCCATACCATAAATTCTGAAGCCGTCCCTCTCCCCCACCCAACTTAAAATTAATAAACTGCCAGAGTGTGTCTGCCATAACACAACCAACAATAACATTTTATATTAGTAAAACATCTGTTAATGAATGCTTACAGCTGCATGCATAAGACACTAAAATAACAGAGTGATTTACTCAATGTATCTTTCATTGATGAGACACTGCATCTGTTGGAATTCCACAACTGCATCTTGGAATGAGAATCTTTCCAAACATGCCATCCATCCAGCTGATTAAGAACCAGTAGTCCTTCACTCATAATACTGAGACATTCGTCCTCCCAGCTTCCTATTGCAACACAGCAGATTGAAGATTCATACACAAGAAACCCGTACAACGTGTGCTCAGTACAGCACTCTACTATAGCACCTTACTTGCAGTGTTGTTAGCAGTGCTTCAGAAACCGTGAAATTGCCCAGCACTACCCGACCAGATAGTGTTCTAAAAACCAAGTGACAATAGAATGTTCCTCAACACAACTTGTATCAACCACTGGCCACAACTTAAGGAATCCATGCTGGTGCCAATTCACATTCATATTACTTTCCTAAAATCAACATATCAGATGATTTCATACTATTCCGGTTCTGTAACATCAGAACATACAATGACGCTCAACAGCTTACAGCAGCACACCATCACGATACGCTTAGTGAACTGAACACCTTCCTCCAGTCCACCATTATTCGCCACAGACAGTAAACACGCACGCTGTCTGCTGTTGTCAGTTGGCAGCTCCTTTCCCAACTGCCCCACTGCCTCGTGGCTCCATCCTTGAGAAAAAGATGCTAGACAGTAACTGAAGCAAAATCTCAGTCGATTCGCAGTATCAGTATCGTGCCAACTGTTACAGTACCTAAATTGGTGGAAGGGTTCAATCTGAAATCACAATAATTTCTATTCTGGATAAATGTAAACATGCCAACATTGAATGGCGAAAAATCAGCACTTGTGCACAGTTGTTGCTGCTCTGTGTTGCATTTTAGCACATACACATTCCAATTTGCCACAGTTTTATCATGTCATTGAGGTAATATTCTATGCCCACGTGAAGGATATTTTTGAACATATCCCATCGGCGTGGAGTTTCTGGTGAATGCCAACATTGAGTCAGAAACTAATTTCACTGATGGAGATGAGATTTTTGTACCAGAGAAAATTGAAGGTGAAAACACTGTGAACAATGAGGGATTAGAGGATGTGAATTCAGATGCTGATATATGTCAATACTCATCCAACACAGCATGCCCAGTTGAATGCCTCTACAATGATGGACACTAGGGATGGAGCCAAGGAAAAGATCACCAATTTTTCAATTTCTAGAAGCTTTCAATAAGAGATATCAAACTGTGACAGACATATGTCAGCCAGATCATCCCCATGTCAGTGTAAAAGTCTCTCCTTATACTGTGTTACTGAACAGTGATCAATGCCAAATGATTCATGAGCTAGCGCAAGAGACAAGATTACGCATGTACAATTGCTTCACATTCTGGAGAAATGCCAAGCCATGTGAAAAATGCATTACAATATGTTATGCATAATTCAATGGAAATGCAGAAATGGATACGATATGACACTGCTTGTAGTAACTCAGAACACGCTAAGTGTAAAAGATACACCATATCACAATGCTGAGTCATGGGCCACATTTGAAGTACTAGTGAAGCCAATGGCATCATCACAGGTCACTACAATAATCAAATTGTTCATCAGAACACCAGCAATGTGAAAGTTATGGTGATTCTCGTGTGTGACTGTGTTAGTGTTATCGTAGCACATACCATTCCCCAGAGCAGGTTATCAATGTTCTGTATAGCTGTACACTTTTGCAACACACTCTGCAACTAGCTTTGAGAAGAAAGTGGCAACACTTACTGCAGAACTGCACATCATTTTGTTCAGTCACATGCAGCACAAGCTGTGACTGATTTGTTCAGTCGATGGGGTTGGGTAGTGGCTGGATTGTGGTGTACCATCCACCATACTTCTAGGACTTGAAGCCTTTGTGACTTCGATTTGATCTCTAAGATGGTGAAAGCACTTCATGACATTCACTTCAGAACTGTTACGGAAGTTCGTTGGTCAGTAGGCTACTGCATTCAAGCTTTTAACACAACTGGTGCTGCTAAATATATCCCAGATCTTTGACATTTTGTATCAGTTGTAAATAAATTGTTGCCACTATTAAAGCTCCAACCCTAGTAACATGGAACCCTAACAGTCAGAATTCTGAAAACGCATACCTATACTTTAGCAGTAGCACTATTTAACATCTTAATTGATGCCATACACGAAAATGAACACAAATGTAATCCAAATTAACACATTAGCCAGAGACTTTTAATATAAACAAAAAAATATTTTTTTCAATTTTTAAATTTCTTATGGTATTATATGTTTTAAAAGTTATTGGAAATGACTTGTGTATGATGTCAGCCTGAAGTTAATCGTATCTTTTTTCCATCATGATAAGGAGCAGATGACTCATCACTGACATTTCTGACACGATACTAAAATAAATGATGGGCATAATGGCCTGAAACTGGTCATGACAATAAAATAAAGCTTCATGTATTTTTGGCTTGTTGCCATCTCTCTCAGCAATCTCATATATTGTCTAAATGAAAATCTCGCCCTCCAGAAGTTGATAGAGCTGTCTAAACATAGTTTCTTCATAGATAATGTATTTCAGCTGTTATGTTGGTGAAATGATCTTGTATACTTAAACATCTCTTTACAGGTGTGCAGGTGTTGGATTTTTCGTGAAATGTAATGAGTGTAAGAAGCTGTCATATTCATTGGTATTTCCCTATTTTCAAACATTGTATCTTTACTCCAGTAGCTTTTTCATAGATTAAGGTATTTTACAACAAGTAGTGAAAGTTTCAAGAAGACCAGTAGTTCTTTAATGTTTACAAGTGTCCAGTGACAAATTGTTGACCGTCCTTCATATACTCATATTTTCTTAGAAATATATTCTCAAGATTCTCATTTGTGTCTTCAAATTCATACTGACACTATTGTGAGCAGTAGCCTAAACCTGTTTTGTCAGTATGGTGAACATTCGAACATTCTTATTTTGTCATCTTGGAAACAGATATTGCTTTATGTCATGGTTTCTTATTGCAGAAATCATGTGATTCATTTAGTGTTCCCACCACAGGTTGTTGATCATTGTTATTGACTTTATCTTCTGTTTCTGCAGTTTCACGAAGCACATTTGTAAGTTTATAATCATGACACTATGTCACTATCTTCTAATATACTCCGTAACTTATCATTAACTAATTTATAATTTTTTCGGCATTTTTTACATTAAAGGATCCTAGTGTTGACTGTGTAGCTATCATTTCAGACAATATGTACCACAGCAACTAAAGTAAAGAAAACCAAACTACCTGCCCAGGTAGCCATGTGTGTTAATGTGACTGCTTCTCGGATGGGGAGGTATGCCAGCCACGGGTCAAATCTGCCTGACAGATTAACTATGAGGGCTTGGTGTTACAGCCAGCCTGGATTTAATTTTTAAGCAGTTTCCCCACATGGTACTGGATGAATACCAGGTTGGTTCCCATGTTCCACCTCCGATACACCCTGCAGAAACATTTCAAACACTTTCTCACACTTACACACAATTTGCTCTATACAGGCAGACAGATTGTGTACAGTGCTTCTGTACTGGGGGTGAACAGGAGACTAATGGCCTCAGCTGTTTGACCTTCTTAAACACTTACTCAGAAGGGGGGCAGAGGGGTGGGGTGAGAAAATATTCTCTGGGGCTTTGTTGGTCATCAGCCTCATGATCCAGTGACACACGTTAACACTATACCTGCATCATGACGTGTTTTGCCATTTCTCTATATTAGCCATTCAGAAACATTTCCATAATGTAATTGTTCTCATCTGATTTTATTACTGTTGTTTGGCTCTTCTTGCAACCTGCAGTGTGAATATTACACACACACAGGTTTTGGCCTCTAAATGAGTGTATAATCATCTGAGTTTAGTTGTAATTAAAGCAAAAGTTTGTTGCAATAGTAGAAAACAAGTCAGCTGTAAAAGAAATTGCTTTTAAAACATTTGACTTTGGCCTCTATCTGAATACTGCTCATGTGTTAGGGGTTTTGATCAGTTGAAGAAGAAGGGGGCATTAAGTGTGTGAGAGTGAAAGTGAAAATGGTCATAAGTGTAGCTCTTTGAAGATTGTAATGGAAACAATGCAACAGCTGAGCTGACACACTATTAAATACACACATATAAATTTTTCAAGAACCAGTTTTCAAGTCATACTCTAAAAAGAGGCTTAAGACCTCTACATATTGAGCCCAGAAAAATCAAGATGACAGTATTAAAAGCAGCTGTTATAGAGGCATATAAAAGCCATTATTCTGATATAAATAAAACCACTGAACACTTCACCAGAAATTCAGAATGATTACCAGTCACTGCATCCACAAATAATTACCAGTCACTGCATCCACAAGTTTGTATTTTTGGGATAAAACATAGTGTTAATATTATACTTAATAGTTTGAAAATTACTCCTGAATAAGCAAGACTCCTGACATTCATTTGTAGTACATTTTAAAAATTGGTGTTCTTATTCTCTCTCCATGATAATTTCAGGGGTTAAAAGTATTAGACTACAAAGTTGTTGTAACACACAACATATAAAAAAGATAGCACCTCCAGAATAAGTATATCTAACGATCTCTCAGGACAATAGTTCACAACAGATACAGTGTATGGCACAGTCTCACGGCAAGACAGGTATGTTACGATTCTAGCTAGCATAGTAAATAGCTTGATGAGCGAGAGCAGACTGAGGGCAATCGCCAGGTGGTAATCACGTACATAGAAAGCATGTCGCAGGTGATGCTGGGATGCACCTGCGTAGCCATCGTGCTATGTTACTTGGCCAATGTGTGTCTCACTAGTGGCCACACTTCACAGTAGTGGACAAAAAGCGATGGCTATGTCGTATGTGCCAGTCATATATTGAGAGCTGATGTTGGAGATGTCTGCTAGTGCCCAACATTTAGGTGCTAGTCCGGTGATTTACCGTGTCCCTTCTTCCATGAGGAAGCAGCGAGCTGCATCTCAGTGAGTTGACCCCCGCCAGACCGGGCACCAGGGCAGTGCTCTGAACCAGGCCGATGTCTTCGGAAGTGTCGAGTGGCCTCTCATGTTTTGCCGGCTCCCAGCAGCGTGGATGAGAGCGTGCATCCAGAAGATCCCTGCCCAGCGTCACAGCTGTAGTTGTGGTGGCTCTGACACAGGTAGCCGAGACCTCTCCATTTCCACATCAGGATCTTGTACCAAAGGGAGGTACAGTGGTGTGGGCGGTCAGCTGGGGCCACACAGCCTGATCTTCTGACATCTGGTCCAGCTCAGGTGGCCTATAAACAGTAAGGTTCTGGCTGGAGTTGGCGAACAGGGTTGAAAACCAGAGGACAGCGATAACTCGGGAGCAGGAGGGAAGATAGCAGAGGACTCAGCGGAAGAGAAACAAAAGGTGGCATCGTCACGATGTGTGTCTGCCGGAGGGCCCAGAGGTGGAGCTCATTTTGTTGGCTTGTACCGTCTGGTTCTCCATGACCAGAGCAAATGCACAACATCCTCACTGCTGCCAGATGACCACTAGAATCCAGTTATTCTTGCATCCGAAGCCCAGTGCCCACATGTGGGTGCCTGGCTGGAAGCATGGAGACAGCACTACAGACAGTCCCACAGGTGTTGGCAGCATGAGATAGAGGGGAGTGTGTGGCTGATGGCCATGGAGGAGTTCCATTGGACTCTTCTCTCCTATCGGTGTTGATCTGTAGGAACTCAAAAAAAGTGTTAGCACCTCACTGTAAGAGCGTCGGCCCCATATTTCTTCATTTGTGTTTTAAAAGTTTGAAAGAGTTTTTGAGCATCACCATTTGATAGTGGGTGGAAAGGCGGAGACAGCAGATGTTGAATGCCATTTCTGCAGCAGAACTCATCAAACACCTGGCTGTTATATGGAGGTCCACTGTCCAACACCAGTGTGAGAGGAAGTCCTTCATTGGCAAAAATTATGCTGAACACTGCGACTGTAGCCTCCACATTTCTGGACCAACAGGTGACCACATACAGAAAGTTGGAGTATGCATCAAGGACAGTCAGTCAGTATCCAGCAAGGGGCCAGTGAAGTTGACATAAGCCCCCACCCATGGTTGTGAGGGTGTCGGCCAGGGTGAGAACATTTGGTTGGGAGCTGCTTGCTGTGCTTATTTCCTTCATTACAAAAGGAGCCAGAGTGTGTCAATGTTCACTCTGCTGTTGCTGTATGTGCTGTGTTCCCAGGGTTAGATTCCTTTCCTGTGTCTGATGTGATAGCCTCCACCTTGCCCCAGAATCCTAATTGACAGCTGGTAGTCTGGAAAACTTTGAAGGATTGGGCCCATATTAAAACATTCAAAGTAGGGTCCTCAATTTGTAGAGCTTTCCAATGCACCTCCGTATCCGGGGCTGCCCGAATGATCAGACCCTCAATCTCATCTGCAAATGATTCCTTGTTTACCGGATTCACAAAACAGCATTTCAAATTGAATTCCTGCAGTTCAGCCACTGATGTGTGGGTATGAATGATGAGGCTGTTTATAACACTGATAACATTCTATACAGGATGCAATGACATGGCAGTGTCAGTGAAAGTAGGTAGTTAATAGGGCTCACATTTTGTCAAAGGTCAGGTGGGTCAGTTCCATGAGAGGGCCCAGTTTGCACATAAGCTGGAACACACTGGGTGAGATCCATGACAGGAAAAGTGATTGTAACAGCAGCTCAAGCCGTTACTTGAAATGTGGCAAAGAGCTGCCAGGGGCACTTTTTGTATGCTTACCACTCTTCCACCATCTCATCAAAGGTGGGAGCGATGGCAGATTTGTAGCCAACTGCTGGGAGAGCAACATGAACAACAAGGCTTCCTGACATTTATGCCTTTCTAACTCCTGTTGCAGCACGACTTCCAACGACACATTCGGTAAACTAGCATGTTGTGTAGGGTCCACGAGTATGTAACATACATGAAATATGCTCATGGTCATTGCCAGTTATGTTGTAACTTACAACGTAGAAAAATATGGGATGGCACCACTAGAATAAGTATATTTAACAATCACGCAGTACAGTAGTTCACAATGGGTACAATGTATAGCATAGCCGCACGGCAAGACAGGTACAGTATGGTTCTAGCTAGTATAGTAAATAGCACAGTGAGCAAGAGCAGACTGAGGGCAATCGCTCGGTAGTGATCGCATACATAAAGTGTGTTTAGGTGGC
This sequence comes from Schistocerca americana, assembly GCF_021461395.2. NCBI lineage: Eukaryota > Metazoa > Arthropoda > Insecta > Orthoptera > Acrididae > Schistocerca > Schistocerca americana. The sequence goes on from NC_060130.1 coordinate 665,118,519, forward strand.
TGCACAGCTGTCATACGTGGTCACTCGGCTGCTGTGTCTCCCCCTGGTGGCCACACTTTGCAGTAGTGGATGAGGAGTGACTATTGCATCATATGTGCCAGTTGTACATCGCTGACACTGGCTGGTGACGGACATCTAGGTGGTAGCCCAGTAGGTTACCAAAAAAGAGAACAGATTATTGCACTGTTCTTGTTGTTATTTATGATGATGAGGATAATGAGAATGATGACTGAGTTCAATTATCATGACTTAGCAGGACAGCTCTGTGAAAGATCACTGATTGATTCAAGCACTGACCAGCTTTATATAATTCTGTATTAGTTTTGATGCACAAATGCCACAGAAACTGATCAAAGAACTTATGAAGTAGTACTAAGTGGTGGATTGAACATACTGAATGACAGTGAGTATATGTTAAGCACACTGTTGTGGAACTTTGTGTATACAGTGTTAAGAAGTGTCTTATTTGTGTTCATAGGTAATACTTTTGTTTATAGATCTTATTGCAATAACCCATTGTACAAGATGCTGTCTGTTATTCTGTAATGACTATAGAAAATGTTGGTTGAGTCGTGTAAGTGTAGTAAAGAAAATTTCATAGTTTATTTCAGTGTCAGAACTAGTCCAACTTTGATTTGTATTAAATTCAAGGACTTACTTTATTCATTCATAAGCAGAATATGCATAATACAAACAGTTCTCTTTAGTATTTATAGCTTACATTTAAGTAAGTGTGTAGGTTGTAGTAATCAAACAATAGCTCCATTTGCTTACAGAGTGAGGTGGCACAGTGGTTAGCACACTAAACTCACATTTGGGAGGACAATGGTTCAAACTCGTGTCTGACTCAGGCAAATGCCAGGGTGGTTCCTTTGAAGGCATATGGCCAACTTCCTTCCCCATTCTTCCCTAATCTTATGGGATCAATGACCTCGCAGTTTGGTACCCTCCCCTAAACTACCCAACCAACCAACCAACCAACCAACCATCCATCCATCCATACATACATACATACATCCATTTGCTCAATACCACAACTGGTTTCAGCTAATGACTTATCTCTTGTCATTATGAGGTTTCTATGAAATGTTACATGTCTAATGTCTTCTGCAGATTCTGTATCACCTACATCATTACATGCTCAGAAACAATTATTCTAGAGTGACATTAATTCTGCAATTAGAGGTATAATGTTTCATGGAAACTTGATGATTAGTTACTAGTTGCAAACAGTGCCAGCGATGGATCATCATCCATCTAAAACTGCTGTGTAATTGTTATATATTTCTGTAGCTATGAAAAATTTTTGAATCACACGGGGTAATCGTGGACAAAATTATTAGTGAGCTACCCATTCAGGCAAGGAGGTTAATGTTTAGATTAGGAAAGCCATCAGAAATTACTACACCAGTTATAAACATTAGATCTTAGAAAATGAGTGATTTATAACACAGAATAAAATTGTTACTGAAAAAATGAAAGAAAATTCAACTGCCACTCCAACTGTGAAAACAAGATGTGGGGTGCTTTATGTGAAAAATAAATTTTCATATTTTATGTATAGAAAGTATTATCTATATTGCCTTAGTAGTTTCTTTTATCCACGTAGATAAAATGGTTTATGCTTTAAATAGGTATTCTTTGATAATACACCAGTTCCTGTTGAGAATGTCTTGGGAGAGATTGGAGGCGGCTTCAAACTGGCTGTGAATATTTTGAACAGTGGTCGATTCAGCATGGGAAGTTCTTCTGCAGGTATCTATCTCACATGTTTTAACAACTTCAGTTTCAAGAATATGGCATAATTTTTAAATAACTCTCTCATCTCCTTGCATATCTCTGGAATGTATACAATTGTTTTAATATTAAAAGAAATCACAACATGAATTACTATATTGCAGGAATTTTAAAAAAATTAATAGAGTCAACAGCAGAACATGCCATTAACAGAAAACAGTTCGGAAAGCAGATTAAAGATTTCGGACTTATTCAAGAAAAGATTGCAAAAGTGACATGCAGTACATATGCTATGGAAAGTATGGCTTACTTAACAGCAGGAATGTTGGACACATACAAAAATCCTGATTGTGCAATTGAAGCTGCTATAGTAAAGGTACTATGAATTTAAATTTCCAACAAGTTAATTATATATTACCATTACTTTTGTTCAAAATTATGAAAAGGATAAATTGCTACTCACCATATAGTGGAGATGTTGAGTCGCAGTCTCTTTGTTGTGCCTGTCTGTGACTCAGCATCTGCACTATACGGTGAGCAGCAATCTGTCCTTTCCATAATACTGTCATTATTCCATCCTGGATTTTCCATTGTTTGTCATTACTTTTGTTCTTAATATAGTGTTATTTGGTGGCTATATAGACATGTCAGATAATATTCTTGGTGGCCAAATCATGATTGGTCAAAGAATTATTTCCTTGTACTTAACATGACTTTCACCTCTATAATTATTTTATGTATGAGAAAAAATGGATTTTTGGGATGTGGAACTTTCATACCAGGTGATTATAATTAAAATGCAGCTACTCACAGAGGTCCATTGTGGGCTGCAGTTACCATATGGCAGCAAAAATGGTAGATATGCTAATGCATTAATGTGGAATTGGTTTACTCTGGAAAAGAATTAGTTCCAATTTTGGCCACTTGTGCAAATCTGGCACTGTACAGCATCTTGTCAACATCTGTGGTGCTCATATTGAACAAATTGTGTAAGCAGTGGTTAGTAATCAAGTCAGCATTACACCTTTGTCACTTTTTAGACCTTTTCTGCCATGTCACATTCCTTATCCATTACATATAGAGACATTTCTGTATTTCTTTCATGCCAGATTCGGATCTGGTGGCCAAAATTGGAACAATTTTTTTGCCAGCATAAACTGATTCTGCAGTAATGCATAAGAATATCTACAAGTTTCGCCTGCCATACAATAATTACAGCCCACTCAGGACCTCTGATAGGTAGCTGCACTTTAATAATAGCCGCCTGGTACATACAGACATCCACTTTTATAATATGTATGGCTTCTCTAAGTATTTATATCTTTCACAGTTACCAATGGCTACATTGTCTAATATTTAAAGATCTACTGATTGCTTTTCCATAGTTAAGTATTCTGTAACTGTGGCAAGCTCCAGATGTTTGCTGTACCTTGTCCCAACTGGTGGCAGAAAGCATGGGATGACAGATAATGGAGAAATGACACAGCTAACTCCAGTCGCTGACCCTTCCCTTCATTTTCCTCTCTATTGGTGTGGGGCTTCATACACACACAATCCCTTTGTCACATCCACTGTTTGTTTTTTGTGTCTTTTAACATCTAATGATGTCTAAAATCTGCAGTTAATGGCAGTGATTTTGAGCAGCAAAAAAATACACTGATGGAAAAAAAAATCACAACATCAAAAAATAATTAGTGTAGAGTAATGAAATTTCAGGAATATATTTGTCTAGGTAACATATTTAAGTGATGGATATTGCAAGATCACAGGTTAACCCTTCATTTGGACTCCTGTAATTCTTTCAATGTTACAATGGCTTGTTCAACATTCGCATTTTGAAGATTGCAAGATCACAGGTTAATCCTTCATTTGGCACACACAGAAATATTGTGAAGGAAAAGTATTAAGTTACTTAAATTAGATGTATATGGTCATGTGAACAATTTTACACACATTGTTTCAAAATGCAGTAGGTTACCTCTATAATTTCTCTCAAAATGGGCATGGGTGCTACAATAAAAGTACTAAAATGTTCCTGTGGCTGAAAAAAAGGTTGCATTTTGCACTACTCTGTGTAAAATGCTGCAAAACAAATAACAATTCCACATTTTCCGCATTTTACAGTCAGCCATCCCTGAGGGTAAAGTCTACATCGTTGGTTTTTGGCCCATACTTTGGCCAGTGAACAAAACTGTCATATTGTCTATCATTTACTGGCACAGAAACTGCTGTTTACTTCTTCTTCTGGTCTTGTTGTCCATCTGATACTCAAAGCCAAGCTTCCTCTTTCTGGAAAAGATAAGTCCATTTGTCGTGCCCCAAGTAGGAAATCACAGGCACCTTTGTATTGTAAGTCACCTTGAAGATTTCCTCCTTTCATTCATAAGCAGCTTTCATTGCAGAATAGAAAACAGCACCACTAAATCAAAGGAAACTGCTACACTGGTAATTGAGGCTCACAACATTGCAAGGTGTCTGCTAAAGATGCACACTGTTCAAAAACTTTTCACCAGATACAACAGAATGTCACGGTATATGAGATTATATGTTGCTTGCAGGTACCATTACCCATTCAAGGACAAAAATTGAAACATGTTGCAGAAAACATTCTGCAATGTTTATGTTGTTTGAGAGCAACATTGCCAGATGTACATATGAAGTGCTGGTACATTAATAACTGGTGTAACTGGCACAATGTTGAATGCAAGCATGCAAATGCACATGCATTGTGTTTTAAAGGTGGTGGATGCGAGTTTGTGGGATGGAGTTCCATGCCTGTTGCTCTTGGTCAGTCAGTACAGAAATAGTTAATGCTTTTTGTGGATGACAGTCAGTAGAGCATGTTGGGTTACAAGAGCAGTATGTGGTATCTTATTGGAAAACAGTCCCTGGAATGCTGTTCGTGAATGGCAGTGCAGTAGGTCAAATCACGAGAGTGATGTAAAATTTTGCAGTCGGGGTTGGTTGGTTAACCTCAAGAGTGCTCTTGCTGTCATACAAAATCATACCACAGACTCCAATTCCAGGTCCAGATCCAGTTTGTCTAGCAAGCAGACAGGTTAGTTGCAGGCCCTCAACTGCCTTCCTTCTAAATAACACACACCCATTACTGGCATCGAGGCAGAACCAGCTTTCATCAAAAAACAGAACAGAACTACTCCCTGCCCTCCATGAGCTCTCACTTGAGTCAACTGAAGTTGCAAATGGTGGTGGTTTGGCGTCTGTGGAATGCACGCTAGAGGCTGTCTGGCTCAGAGCTGTCCCTGAAGTAACCTTGGAGCTGGCCTCGAAATAACAGATTTTTAACAATTCATTGTCACTGTGGCGCCAAATGCTGCTGAAATTGCTGCTGTAGATGCAGTAAGATGTCCCAGAGCCATATATATGCCGAACATGAAAGTCTTCCCTCTCAGTAGTGCCATGTGGAGCTCGGTCTTGTTGAAACCAGAAGGAACATCCAGCTTCTCAAGGCCATATTTCACAACCTCGTTCAAACTCAGTGGAGTGTTGATAATGTCATCTTTGTCACCTTAAAGGCATTCTTGACTAACATCAACTCACCATGTCTAATCTCAAAGGTAACTAATGCTCATGACTGTTACAGCATGTATTGAAACCAAACCTAATTTGCATTCTCATAGTGGTGGTACAACTGCCACTCTTATGCGACTGGTATGAAATTTTCCCTTGGCCTGTCGTTCCACATAGAACAGTGCAAACTGGTAGTTAAATAAATTCCTGAAAGTCTCCATTTTGCTCGCTAAACTGATTTTCTTCTTCAGGATATCAAGTTAAAATTACAATTGGCTTTGTATCTGAATTAAACATACTTTTACCTCAAAACTACATATAATAAAATTTGATTGAAGAAATAACTCTTAGATACGTGAAATATTTGGGCACATGCCTGTAGAGCTTTCACAGTATGACTGTGACATGAACTTACTAAAGTGTTTCTCCAGAGTCTGAGAACTCGGAAGTAAGCAACTTGCTTTCCACATGTAATTTTTCCTTGGTCCCTCCCTTTACTTTCAGACTTTTGCCTTATTGCTTGCTGCCCACACTCCTTCCTCCCAGGTCATGCTTTCCCTCTTAAATTCCCAACCACTTCAGGTCATATTCACAACTGAGCAATTTAATTAGATAACTGCTATCTCTCTGACAGAAACATTGGGAATTTCATTTACATTTAGCTTTAATCAGTAGTAGGTTATGATCACACACATTTATATTTTCCTGTCATTGCCTGTAATAACTAACAAACTTTCCTTGATGGTTATTGATTCTATTTCTTCTTTGACGAGTTCTATAACTCAATCTTTCAAAACTCTGCTTGTTGTATTTAGGTTTTCAGATAATCTTATCAAACACAAGTGAACCTGGAAATGCTCTCCCCTCTCCCCCTCCTCCCACTCTCTCTCCCCCCCCCCACTCTCCCTCTCCCTCCTCTCCCCCCCCCCCTGCTCTCTCTCTCTCTCTCTCTCTCTCTCTCTCTCTCTTCGCCCCACCCCCATCTCTGCCCCCCCCCCCTCGCTCCCCACCATTTGTCACGAAATTTTAGTCCTGGATAGCTGATGTGAATAGGAACCAAAATTACTAATGTTGTGTACGTCGACAACACACCATTTTTAAACCCCGGAAACTTGGTGCCACATGCTCTGATTGGCCATGGGATTGCCCTGTTCCTCTCTTGCCATTTGTCGGTTGACGGGCAGCGCTATGGTTGACGGTTCACACATACAAACGTCCCTCACAATCTCTGGCAGGCAGAGCATTCACGGTCATGCATTGTCCAGAGCATCTAGCAACAGGGCAATCTCGCAGAAAATCAGAGCATGTGCCGTCAAGTTTCCGTAGTTCAAAAATGGTGCATTGTTGACCTACACAACATTAGTAATTTTGGTTCCTATTTGCATCAGCTATCCAGGGTTAAAATTTTATGACAGTTTTTATATTAAAAGATGTATAGGCTGTGTCTGTCTGAATGTTTGTTAGAGTATCATGTGCAAATTTGAAGTAAGTCAGTCAAGAACTTTTTGAGATTTTTCTAACAGTGTTAAATGTTGTCTTGTCTACATATAGTAGTGTAATAAAGCTTGGTACACTGATAAGACAGAATGCCTCCTGGTTGTGGTGTGGCCACATTAAGCAAAGTATATAAGCAGCCCAGAGACAAATGGAGAATAATTCAAGCCATTTTCCTTCTTTCCTTCTCTGTGCTTCTAAGGGCACCAAATAATCTCTCAGCACTTTTACTGTCCAATTAATTTTCTGGTGGAGCTAAATGTTGAAAGCATGATGATAGGATTCTGCAGTAAGTTTCCAGTGTAACCTAATTCTCTCTGGCAATAGTGATATGCACTGACCACAATAAATTCTTTCTGTGTATCTAGATGAAAATTACCATTAAAAGATATTTTCATGTGACACAGGATTTCATCCACACATTTATTGTAAGCTTGTAAACAAAATCCATGAAAGCTCCTTATCAGCAATGACATGTCTTATTTGTGTGGTATAGTACCCTTTTATAATTCAGTTCTACAATTAAGCATAGTTTATAACCTTCCTGTTTAAAACAAGATAATAAATCTATCTTTAATTTATATTTCAGGTATACAGTTCAGAAGCTTTGTGGCACAGTGTGAGTGAATGCTTGCAAGTACTTGGAGGCTTAGGGTACATGAGAGATTCTGCATGTGAACGTATCCTGAGAGATTCCCGAATAGCAATGATATTTGAGGGAACGAATGAGATCTTGAGGATTTTTATTTCTCTTATGGGTATGAATTTTTGTTTTATACCAATGTTACCAGATGTTATGTAAGTTTTATGCTTGATGCTGGTCCCACTCTTGTAACCTGGTCGTGGAGGTGGCTCTGTTGTGATACAACTATTATTGTTTTGAAGAACTCATGTCTGGTTAGTGAGAAAGTTTTTACAGGGCACTTTGTTTTGAATTTTGTTTTTGTGTGTTCTTCTGTGTTACAATCTTTTTTTATGAGGAATCATTCCAGCATGGTCTGTTAAGCATGTAATTCATCCTAACATTATGTACTTCCCAGCTCATCAAGCCTGCTAAATGTTACCCCTCTAGAGACCGGTTATACTATAGTGGTTGGAAGGATTTGTGATATTTAAGTTTTCTTTTGTATTGTACCTAGCAAATTGGGACAGTGATTAAGGCATTGGACTCACATTTAAGATCAAGCAGTTTCTCTAAATCGAATAAGGTATATAAATGGGTATTTCCTTCGAAAAGGATGTGTGTGACTCACCTTAATTTCATTTGTACCTGGTTGCCAGGACTGTCACAACCACTGAAGTTGTACACCAATATCCAAGGATATTTGAGAATATAAGACAGTCGGATGCACTATTGTGCAAATCTGATGTGATCAGGTGGTCAACATTTTAACAGCTCTTAGAAAGAAACAATCTTGTACAGTTATGTATTGCACTTTATAGTAACATAATTATCGCAAAATTCTTTCTTTTACTGGTTATAATGACATCCTACTACTGACAGAGTTAAAGTGTGTAGATGAAGAGGTAAGATGGCATTTAATTGTGATGTCAACAGTTAGTACCATGTGTTAGTGGAAAATTGTTGGCAAATGTGACACACATTTGTTTTACATATTTGTAATGGCGCACATTAATGGTCAGTTCAATGTGGTGCTAAAGGTTGTAGGGGCAACTAGCCAAACAAATTACTGGACTGGCTCTTACACTCACTATTAAATTTTGGATTCCTTTTTGACAACAATTTAAGGGAATGTGGATTCTAGTGACACATTCACACCACGTACATGTTACAGCTGAAGATAGCATGGCATAAATGAGGGTCTTATTTACCAAGAACAGTGCTGTGAATTATGTGAGCTGCTATTAAGTCTTGCTATCATCTATGTCGTTGTTGTTGTTGTGGTCTTCAGTCCTGAGACTGGTTTGATGCAGCTCTCCATGCTACTCTATCCTGTTCAAGCTTTTTCATCTCCCAGTACCTACTGCAGCCTACATCCTTCTGAATCTGCTATGTCGTAGCAGAACTTAATTACAGAATGTTCAATAAAGTGCACTGTTTTTTTTAGTGTTGCTTTTCAAACATTGTCTTGTGTCATTATGTTGTTCTGCATAATTTCACAATATGTATAGAGTCCTGATATTTTGTTTGTACATTAAGACATGAGTTTAAGAGAACATTATTCTCAATCCACAGTTGCTGCTACATACAAATATGAATTCAGTTTAAATTACTCACCTTTTGCATGTTAACTAGTCTTAAATTAACTGCTTTAGTTACTTTTTGTTTTGTTGATTTGCGTGTGCCATTTATTACTTCATTGTATTGGACCTTGTAACTGTTTTTTCCCCTCGTGGTCCCTGCATTCTCTGGTTCTTTACTGGGTGCTTATGACCTTAGATGTTTTGTGCCTTAAAAGCCCATTAAAAATTATCACTTTGTGTTTAAAACACTACATTTCACTGTTTGCTTCATCCGTCTCAATACCAAGAATCATTTGAAGTTGACTGAGACTCTTATCTATAACTAAGAAATAGAAAGAGTTAAACTCACTGAACGATGTGATACTTTAAAAATTAATGTCTAATTATCACTAAAAATTTTCTGGGAGTCCCATGGTTCATATGGTGTGGGAAGGTGTCTGTTGGTATAAGCAGACATCAATCTGAAGTGTTTCACACATCTTGAATTCTCTCCCTCAGATGCATTTTAAGGGGTCCTAAACAAGTGTCAAGTCCCTGGGATGATATCTTGAGTGTAAGGAGGGTGAGAGCCAAGGCTCGCAATGCAATACCGCACAGAGTTGGCAGCCATTATCATGAAAAACACTTTTCCACGTAATATTCCAAGTGTTTTCTGTTAAACATTCTTCTATGTTGTGGAATAATATTTAGTCTTAACTGTTATTTCTTGACAGACCGAGCGAGGTGGCGCAGTGGTAGCACACTGGACTCGCATTCGGGAGGGCGACGGTTCAATCCCGTCTCCGGCCATCCTGATTTAGGTTTTCCGTGATTTCCCTAAATCACTTCAGGCAAATGCCGGGATGGTTCCTTTGAAAGGGCACGGCCGATTTCCTTCTCCATCCTTCCCTCACCCGAGCTTGCGCTCCGTCTCTAATGACCTCGTTGTCGACGGGACGTTAAACACTAATCTCCTCCTCCTCCTCTTGACAGAAAAAGCGTGTTTATGGAAACTTACTGTTTTAGGATACTGCTTCCAATAACTTCCAAAAGACAGCTGTAATATGGTGCAGAACATTTTAATGCCACTCTATACAGCTCTGTTTAACCGCAGGGATAAAATAATACCATTGAGTGACCATTGCTTGAAACATAGTGTCACTTTTGGAAAGGAATCCATTTTAAATTCTGTTCTCAGATAGCTTTGCACATCTACATGTGACCAAACATGGGTTTATTTGTAACCAGTTTAGTGCACACTTTGTTCAGGAACAACATGCCAATCTTCATTTGTATCTCATTTAAAATGTCACCCACAATTATTTGAAGCATAGTGCCACTTTTGGCAAAGGAATCCATTTACAATATATTCTTAAACTGCTTTGCGTGTTAGCCTGTGACCAAATATGAGCTTATTTGGAACTCATCCTGCAAACACGTTCCAGAATTGTACTGCTAACATTCATTTTTACCTCAGCTCCACTATCAGACACAGTTATTTGATGCTCCACAAGTATGAGTCACTGAATACATTGTTTCCACCAAATTGTTGACACTGGTTGATGATACAATCTCCCGAAAGACTTTTTTTTCCTCAAATTGTTGGTGCCACTTTTTTCTGATTTTCGTCCAGGTTTTTAGTATTGGCGCCAGATTCAGACATTGATATCAAAATGGATGAACCAGCATTGCCCATTCAGAGTTGCGTGGTTTCACAGCCACACTGCAGGTGGTGTGGACACCACACAAGTTGGTGAGACCCTGTGGCAGTGTAGGCAATGAGAGCAATAAGTGCACATTCCTTGTCCATTCGTGTTTATGTATCTGACACTATGTGGTTGCCAACTTTGCTGTTCACGTGCAGTGACACGCTTGTTCTTGTTTATTTCTGTGGTTTTGGTATAAAGGTTTTGTTCATATGCTGTTGACGATTCTAGGCCTTATGTTTTGAATTCCTTGTGGCCTTGTCCTCTCGGATTTGTGTTCAGTTTGCCATTGTATGCAAGGTTCTTTTTGGCAGCTTATCATTGTCTCTGAAACCACCCCTGTCTACATAGTGTGTTATTAAAGGAGCTATGAAGCCGACTCTCGTGTGCAAAATAGCTCATAACGGGGGATCAAAGGAGCTTTGGCACTGTCAAATAACGCTGCATGAACAGCTTCAGGAACAAATGATGGTGCAGCAACAGCTACAGCAGGAGCAGATTCAGGAGCTGATAAAGCAGAATGTGGAGCTGATGTGAGCTGTGGGCATGCAGCCTGCTGATCGAGTGCCATTTTGTGTGTTTGATGACACTGTTGAGAGGTGGGAAAACTGTGTAGATTTATGCGATGTTGTGCATTAAGAAACTTATCAGATCCCATAGTCCAGAGCACTCTGTTACTTTGCAGTAGCAACAGTCTTCATACAATTGTGCAAAAGCTGCATTCGCACACAGACCCTGAGACATTAAAATTTACTAAACTGTGCAAACTACTGAGTGAGCATTTCTGCTACAGATTTATATTGTGGCAGTGTGATTAAAATGCAACAAATACAGGAAACATAGTGCTCAGTCATATGCATGCTGGATAGCCGATCTGCAAGGCCTAGCTCACAAATGCAAGTTTAAATGTACAAATTGTGGGGTCTCTCATGCTGATTCTATAATTTGAGACATAGTGGTCAGGTTAGCACTGGATCAGAAGGTCCAGTCTATAGTTTTGGAATTGTCAGACACCAAATTAAACACAACTGAAAAAATATTGCTGAAATGTATGAGGTGTTGGCAGCAGCTCAAAGTGCATTTTCAGTCAGTTGGAAAGTAGCTCAGCTCTCTGCTCCATGCTGCCAAGAAAATCCCCCAGATGATGAGCATGGTGTAAGTCCTATGCAAGGAAATGCTTCTTGCTCACAAGGAGATATCAATGGACTTAGTAAACACATGCAACCAAGTCAGGCATCTGGACATAGATCATGTTCTTGAGATAATAAGAAAAGTTCCCCCCCTGTGTCGGATTGGTCTCCACTGATGCTTAAATCTTGTCCAGACTGTTGGACACACCATGAGTATTGCCAGTGTCCACATTTTTCTGACACATTATGCCTGTCATAAGCCAGGGCACTTGGCAGCAGTGTGCCTGTGTTTGAAAGTAGCAACACAGGCCGATGTACCAGTGTTAGCCACTACACTGTGATCACAGGACCTGATTGGGCACCAGTTTTAGCTCTAACTCCAGTCTTGGCAGAACCTGACCAAATGCCTAATAAACTCCTGATTGAGTTGAATGTTAGTGGTATTACGACCGAATTCCAGGTGGATGTGGGGGTTGTAATTTCCCTGCTCAACCAGGAAACCTATCAGTGTTCGGGCATCCCCTGTCTGCAGCTGCCATAGTGGCAAGTTATCTCATACAGACATTTTAAAAAAAAAAAAACTTTGTGAGAGTAAAATACAAGAACTTGGAATGGTAAATTATTTTGTTGGTCTTAAGTTCACCATCCGCTGTAAATATTTTTGGATTAGATGCATTTGCTGCACATGGGTTTCAAGAATTGGATGAGGTAAACCTGGTATCCAGCTCAGTACTGTTCCATAGTTTACAACCATTATTAGAGAATTGTAAGCAGTTATTCCAGCCATTGTTGGCTTGGGCCAAAGAATGTGAAGCATATTTCACTCAAGTAGTATGCTGTGTCTAAATTTCGTCGTGCACAGCCAGTTCTTTTCACAATGTGTGATGCAGCAAAGGCTGATTTAGACTGGTTACAGTAACTGGGGGTCATTGCACCAATCTCAGCTAGTCAGTGGGCAACTCCTATGGGCATCATGAAAAAAGCAAATGGATCCATTACAATTTGCTGTTATTTTAAAACCATGATTAACACACAAAATGAGATCGACATTTACCCAATCTCTCCACCATAGGAACATGTAGCAAAGTTAGCAGGATGACCATGTTTCCTAAAGACTGATTTGAAGGATGCATACTTGAAATTACTTCTAGATACAGACACGCAGAAAATCCTGTTACTAATTAAGCCTTTTGGAATGTATGAACCATCTGAGGAAAAAAGGCATTCACTTTATTTGGTCTCCCAAGTGCCACAAACAATTCTTGCAGTTGTAAATGCACCTGAAGTTGCTGCCTCACTTAGTGATCTTCACTACAGGCCAGCTCTTGACGTTTGCAGCCAACCTGTCACAATACAGGATTGAGGTCATTCTCACACATAAGAATACCGGCAGTACAGAGCAACCAAACTGATTTTGTGTCTAAGACACTCTGCAGGTGCAACAAAATTATTCACAAATTGAGAAGAAGACATTGGCTATTGTGTATGGCATTAATAAACTCCGCATTTTCCTACATGGGAATAAGTTCCAGTTACTTACAGACCACCAACCCCTCATTTCTCTCTTTGGGCGACGTTCTCACCTTCCAGACAAAATGGCACAGTGTTTGCTATGTTGAGCTTAATTTTTGATCAGTTACCATAATGACATTCATTTTGGCCAGCTGCTAAGCATACAAATGCCAATGCATTATCTTGCCTCTCCATTGACCCCAGAACTGAGTTTGAGCATCTGGAAGCGGTTTTTTGCTCTAGATGAGACATTGCACAAATACTAGTGGCTACTAGCAACCCCTCCCGTGTAGAGTTGTGTGAATAGTGCAAAGTGATTGGCCAGAGAACATCCCAAAAAGATCAGACCTGGTGTAGAGCTATTATTTTGCTATGAAACGTTGACTGAATGTTGTTCAGGGAGTAGTATTATTGTCTACAGAGGATGCTGAACGTCACATGGTTGTGGTCACATCCTTCAGTTGCTACAACGGCACATATTACAAACAGAGTGCTTGCTACAATTTTTGCCATAGAGGGAGTCGCCCACACCTTAGTATCTGACAATGGACCTCAGTTTGTTTCAGTGAATTTTAGGTATTCTGCCAATGACACTGCATACAGCACCTGATCACCACCCTTTTAGACCCAGCATCGAACTTCAAAGCCGAGTGGCATGTCAGAACATTGAAGTCGCAAATGAGGTAGGCACTGGCATCAGTGCGCACTGATTAGGCCTTAATACACTTCTTGTTACCTACTGCTCCACCCCGGTCAATGAATGAAGCCCAGCTGAGGTACTACGTTGGCGCACACTGTGCAGGCTCCTAGATTTGCTGTGTCCTACCCCACAAACCCTGAGCTCTAGTTACACACCCCACTACCACCAGGATGCCACTGTTAGCTTGCCTATTTGGCCAAAAGATGGATTGGGCACAGTGCATCATTCTCAGCCACAAGGAATGCCAAATGTTCCTTGTCATGGCTGGGCAGGAGCATCTGATCTGTCACTGAAACCAGTTGCAGCTGCGCAGGAGCCATGCCCACTCCTTAAGCCACTGCAGGCAATTTCCAGTCCCACCCCTCTCAGCAACCACACTTTAAGGCCACCCCTGCAGACTGCCAGTGCTCCTGGTTTGCATCCAGGACACAGCCATAGTGCCGTTACAACCTATGCCCATACCATCATCATCAGCGGCAGCAGATGACCGAACTGGCACATGACTGGCAACCCATGGAGGTTGAGTCACTTCTTCCAACATTGCATTCACTGACAGACTCAATGTCTCAGCAACAGCTGCAGCCCCAAATGGACCAGTCATTCACTGAACAAGATGTGGCAAAAAATGGAAACACCGGAAACTGAGATGCTGTTGGAGTCACTGGCTCCCCCTCGCCCCGGTGGTTGAAGCACATGTCTGGTCACTTCTGACCCTGCGTGCTTATTAAAGGTGGAAGGGATTTGGCCTTGTCAATGGATTTACACATTGATATCGTGGTGTATGCACCAGTGTTGGCCATTCAGAGTTGTATGGTTCCACAGCTGCTCCACTGGTGGCATGGTCATTGCATGAGTTGGCAAGACCATCTGGCGCCATAGACAATGAGGAAATGTTCTTTCGGAGTTGTTTGGCTTGTTGTTGTCCACTCACTTCTCTTTTGGCCACTTACCTTTTTCTCTGAAATTGTCTAGTGGCACTCCCTTCTGGACAGTGCATTTTTAAAATATTCACATTCTCATTCCTAATAAATTTCACCACCAGGACTGCCACCTTTTACTTTACAGAGTGGACAATTCTTCAATATTCAGGTTTTGAGGTAAATACTGAACCTTTACTGACTTTATCAACTGTTAATATTTTCACTACAACTCATTCACTTCCTCTAGATATTTAACAGAAGTTGTATGTAAATTTTTGATAAACCTTGCAATTTACATGGTTATTGTGTTATGTACCTTCTGTGCCGTAGCTCACCCACACGACTTTGTTGTGCGTGGTAGAGTGGTGATCGTAATGTTCTGGCTGATCAATATAGAAAAACCTTCAAGTTAATCACAATATGCAAATAGAATCACAAGACCATGAAAGCATTCTTCTTAATTCATGTATTAGAATATTGTCTCATAAATCCTAAATCGTTATAACCCTGTAATATGTTTGCTTTAATTGTCGCTCCAGATCCTCCTCTGTGGACCTAATGAGCTTTTTTAAAAAAATTGCATTATTGTAGTTTTTGTTGTATTTTTTACTTGTAATATGATCTGCTCATTTATTTATGTATTCTTTAATCCACTTGTTAGCACTCCTGATTCATAATTTATTACTAGGCTGTTCCATTTCCTATCTGACATGTAGTATTTGGCCACTGTACTCAATATCTTATCACTGCAAACTGGTGTCTGCCTTGAGCTTTATCTGTTTGTGCCAGTCTCTGGCATCCACATTTAATGGGATATATGGAAATGACAATCCCCTCCAGATACATGGTATAGAGTTATACATGAAGACAATAATAAAGTATTTATCATGTATCATGTAGATATATAAAGTAATTAAAAATTATAAAAGAAGAAGCCCAAAGAAAATCAGATCTTAATAGCAAGATAATGTAAATAATTACCTAAATTAAAAATAATAGTACAAATTTAAAAAAATAGGAGGAAGAGAGTGTAGTACTCAGTTGACCTCGGCCATCCATGTTGCCTTGATTTATGCCTTCTCTTCTTACCTCTTCCACAGTTTGCTTTAAAATAACATGTATTTTCTTTTAATCTTTTTAGTTACATTTGTCTTTATTTCTTTGATGTTTAACCTTCAGTTTTTGCTTGTTAATTTCTAGAAGCTAAAATTATTTACCTAATTTGTGATTATTCTTGTAAGAGAGAGATGTAAACATATCCCTTTTGATATTTCATGTTATCTGTTAATAATAATAATAATAATAATAATAATAATACCAGTCTGGTTTATATCAATAGCCTTGCTTTGATGTTCACTACAGTGGTGTAATATGCTTTGCTGTCATGTTTTACAGAAACTTGCAGAAGCTTCATAAAGTAGTATAGCAAATTGTTTTATGTTCTCATTGAGGTTCTTAAAAGACAAACAGTACAATGTGAGTTTCAGCAAACGCTGTTAATTTCCAAGTTAATGTACCGGTACACTTTAAATAGTCCCTGTCTCCCTCATATTTAGATAGTGTTGGTGGAAAAGTCATATGAATTAGCATGACAACTCAAGTCATCAGCGACATTTTCAGTAAGTGTTAGCACATTCCGTTTATCTACTAACAGAAGATCACAAGTGAAAATTTTATTATTTCATACACAGAACATGAAATAAAGAAGTCTACCTTAACAGTTATTGCCCATGAATAGTGATATGAGTGTGAGAAGTTTTCCTTGTGTGCAAAATATAACAATCAATTAGTGTCTGTTTATAATGAAACTAATATCCTCAGTCATTGAACTTCCATAATATATCATCTGCAGCGTTTATATCTGCAAGTAAAATGTGAGAAATCTGTTTAGTTCTTTGTATACACAGAATTCTCATTGTAGAGGTATAAAAAAAGTTATGCTCAACTTAAAAAGGAAACATTCTGCACACATTAACAGTCTACTTTGCAACAAGGCCTTGTCTGTGAATATCACATTTGCCCTAGTGATGGAGACACTGTCAGATGAACCTTTCGCACAAAGTGTACCCATGCAGGAAAATAAGCCACTGATATTACCTGCACGTGCTGTACATGGTACATACACAGCAGGTTATCATGTAGCACTCTCCAGTCAGTCATGTGGCCAACATTACCTGTTGCAGCTAATTGCCTTCCTCTGACATTTTAGGTTGTCACCAACTGCAAGTAGTACTTCTTCCTCCAATTGAGGTGTCCTCATCCTTCTAGGGCTGCCCCAGTCACAAGTAGTAGGCTTAAATGCCCCGTGCTCCCTAAGACAATGATTGTTTGCTTCCAGTGCCCCCCTGTTGAGGCACTGTTGTTCTGGAAAGCCCTCCAAATAAAAACATTGAGCACTATGAGCGTCACCATCTGCTAAAATGTACAAAGATGGGCATCTGCCAACTCTGCATTTCAGTACATTTCTATTGCATTGTACTGGAAACCAAGTCCGTGGTGAAAACTACGGTTGATGCTACATGCTTGCACAATCCATTATGAACACTAAACAGTTCATGCTACATGCTTGATACTTGTAGAGCAATGAAGTCTGTCGCATCTCAATATTACCTTCGTTCCAATGGAAAACAAACACTGTCACTGAACACAAGAATTAAGACGTACTGCACATTCTAACCAAATGTAACTAAGATGGTATTGAAAGATTTCGTGTGAGAAAATGTTTCATGTTATGCTAGTACATTCTATTTCTGTGTGTTTCCCATTATTAATAAGATTATGAAGAGAAGTACAAAACCGGATTCTAACATGGAAATAAAGCGTTCCTCTGTATGTGAGGAATGTTTCCTGAAAGTTTCGCCATAGCTTTTTGTTACATTCCGTATATCTAATATTTTAAATAATGTTTAGTAGGCTTATAAAGTTAATTTGCACACCTCAAAGTTTGTTTTCTTCATAGGACTTCAGCATGCAGGCATCCAGTTAAGTGAAACTGTAAGGAAAATTAGAAACCCAGCAATGAATCCTGGTTTTATTTTGTCAAAATTATGGGAAAGAAGACGTCAGCAAATGGATGATCCAAAATTGATCTTGGGTTTGGAGGGTTATCTTCATCCTTCCCTGCAGGTACATGTGCTATCAGAAGTAGTGAAACGAATGTGCTCATTATCTTATGTTTTGTTTTATAAGCCAAGTGTAGCCTGTAATAAAAATGAGGTAGCAAAACAATTATTTTTAGTGTGAATTTCTGAATAAAGGTTTGTATTGCTATGAACATGGTGCAGGAACCTGAAAATCCAGTGTGTGATTTTACAGTACCAACTCCAGCAATCAGCTTTGTTCTTTGTGAATTACATGAAACTAGTGTCTAATTTGACATTCTTTTATCACTTTCTCATGATGCATTATATTTTTCATAAATTATTCACTACAAATATAATTCTCCAAAAAAAGCATTGTAGTGTTATAATAATCCCTCATGGCCTAATTATCCCACAACATGGAAGGCATATTGTGAGAATTTTATGGGCATTGTTGAAGTAGATGTGTGTGCCAGGGCGCATCATTAAGAATAACTGAGTGACATATTTCTCTTTGTGTCATCTCACATTGTTCTTTGTGTAGAGGATGGTCATAGGACATTTCTCTGAGTTGTGAAAGAGGAACAGAAGTCCAATCTATAACAAGACAGGACCTCATCGTATTAGCATATGAATGTTTGTGACACGTGCCCTATTAATGGATTGGTCATACATAAGTCACAACCATCACTTGCTCAATATGGCCACACCAATTGCCTGATATTTAAATATTCCTATTTCTAAAGTTTTGTCAAGGAGAAAGTTTATATCCATCCATTCTCAGTAACACTGCTGGAATTGAGAAGGCATGTTACTACATTCATCAAGAATGCAACATGAGGACTACTTCAAAGGACTCTGTGCAAATGGGACTGGTTTGTGGACATTGGTCTCTTTACATATTTAGTGTGTGTATGGGTGGAAGTCAAAATACAGCTTCAGGGAATCGTCGAGTAATTTGCAATTCTACAGCTTCTTCCAGTAAAGTGAAAACAGCAGCCAGCTACTATTAATGTGGGTGCATTTTCACGCAGCCACAGTCTCACAATGTCAACGTGGTCCCACCATGGAAATTTTTGACAGAATAACAGATTTTCTAATAAAGGTGTACATATTCATTCTCATTATTGGGAAGACAGTTAGCTCCAGTTTTGTGTAACAGCTCTTTATTATAGTTCTATGAAAGCTACACAGAAAAACAGTTTAATCTAAATAGCATATCTTCTAATTGCAGAAAATCTTCAAACCATATGATTTAATTGTTTATTTTAGGTGCCAGCACAGATGTTGGAGTACTGTGTTCTTCGGTTGCCATATGCTGTTGAAGTTGTTTTGTCCCGGCATGGTCAGAAGATAGTTGATCATCAAATGGAACTCCGTAGAATAGCCGATATTGTTATTGATATATTTGCCATGACAGCTGTACTGGGGAGGGCATCACGCTCTTATTGTATTGGTCTGCAGCATGCAGAAAGTGAGGTAAGGTTGGAATATACGCTGTTCTTATAAAATTCTTATTTGTGTTACAGAAATGCCAGTGTATTTTACTGCATACTGTTCTCAAACTGTTTACTATCTGTAACTCTTCAGCACTTGCTACTGTAGGCCTAGTAATGCCTTTCATTGTTGGTAGTATATCTGTGTTCTGGTTCCGTTCTTTTTAAATATTCTTCATAGCAGTAAAGCGTCTATACAGCATTTGCATGTACTTACATTCATAGAATGCACCTCAAAGTCAATGTTTATCATGCAATTTTTTTGCGTAAATAATATAATTAAAGTTTGAGTTTCAAAATGCTTAAAAAAAAAGAAAAAAAGAAAGAAAAACCAGTTCTTAGAATGATGTCAAATTTGAATGGAATATTATTGATGAAATGGGAAATGTTATGGAAAGAAAAAAAAAAATAACAAAAATTTTACCACTGGATTGTGCTGTAAGCTACAGAATATGCAAAATAAAAGATGCAGGTTACACAACTGTTCCTCAGTTTGCCCCTGAGATGCTTGGCATGACTGACTCAATACAGGAACATGTGCAGCTGGTAAAGCTGTTTTACAAGAATGGTGGCTGCGTGCCAGTAGCTCTGCAGAAGTTCCAGACACTCTAATATGAAAACGAGCATTGGCCCAATGTCTTCCAAGGGTCTGGAGAAAATGATTTTGAAATTTGAAAAGACAGGTACTTTTGAAGTGCAGTGTGGCAGAGGGAGGAAAAATTGATCTGACTTCAGTAAAAGTTGTCACAGGATTGCCGGAAGGGTTGAGAGGTGGTGTACAAGCATGCATTGCATGGGGAATTGCCCGAACTTCAGACATGCCTGTGAGCACGGTGCATAAAATTGTACAAAACATCCAGCATTGCTATCCATACAAAGTTACCCATGTTCAGGAATTGCTTCATGCTGACGTGCCAGTAAGTCAAACATTTGCTACAGAATTTCTTGCTCGCATGGAAGTGGACAATAGATGGCCATGGAAAATTCTGTGGACAGAATTTTTATCTCTAAGGATGTGTTAATTAACAGAATTGCAGAGTATGGGCAATGGAAAATCCCTGGCACATCAACTGGTAACACTTCATTCTGCAAAGGTAAATGTCTGGTGCAGGTTGATGGCATCATTTATCACAGGGCCATAATCTTTTGAAGACTAGGTCCTGCGGGTTCTGCGATCTGTAGCGTCATTTGTCACCATTGGTAAATGCTATGAGAGTCTTTTGTACACTAATATCATTACAACCCTTCAACAGTATGGATGTGTGGGTTTGATCATTTTTACACAAGATGGCACTCCTCTCCACATTGCATAGCCAGTGAAGCAGATGCTGCAGAGGCATTTCAGAAATGCTTAAATTATCAGCCATCATTTCACTACAGACTGGCCATCTATATCACCTGATCTTAATCCAGACTTCTGTCTGTGGGTTATTTGAAAGATGCCATGTTCAGTGCTCCGATTGCAAATGTAGCTGAATTGAAGGCATGCATTGCACAAGATATTATGTATTTGATTCCTGATACACTTCAATCTATTGTGGAACATGCTGTTCCTCGATTTCAACTTGTGGCAGAAAGCAGTGGGCAGCATATTGAACATATCTTGCGCCAGTCACACGACAATTAAAAACCAATTTTACTGTAGATTTTTTGTAGGCCTAAGGACAATTAAAAACTGATTTTTCCCATCTGCTGTAGTATGAGCTTGCCATGGTGGATGGGCATACTTAACAAACAATGCCATAACTGTTGAATCCAAAACTTGTGCTGTCATGCACAGTACAGTTGGTTTAATGTGCAGCTCGACCCCAGCTGTCTTATTGTCAGTCATCTGTCATTTGTAGCTGAACCCATTTACATTATGACACTCACAGTGCCATGTATTAGGAAAATTTTTGTTTCCCCCTTCTTTGGTAATATTCCATTCAAATTTGACATTATGAGCAGCAGCTCTTTACTTGCAGTGCATTGAAACTGGAACGTTAATTATAATCACCAACTATTTGCAAGAATACAGTATTGTTGATTTTTAAATAAAATTTCAGACAGATACATTATTTAAGAAAAGTGGTTAGAGGTAAATGGATGCAGGTCCAATAAATTATGTAGATCTTGGTTTATTTTTAGGTGCTGATTGCAGGAACATTCTGCAAGGATGCGCTGTTGAGAGTCAAATCTGCTGTCAAAGAAATTGAACTTGGGCCAGTAGCAACAAATGACTCTAATTATTCCAAGGTTGCAGAAAAAATTTTTGAAAATAAAGGATATTTTCCTGTACATCCATTGACACGAAATTTTTAGTCTAATTTTTGTTGCTGTTTGGACTTTTAAATATTTTTTCTTTTTATAATTGCTGAAACTTGTTGATATTGTTTTGTGCCTGACACCACTGTGAAACTCAGTAAATATATTGTTATACAATTAAAGTTGATACCAGAGTTTTATTTGAGATTCTATAACACCATTAAAATTTTTAGGTAAAGTATCTATACCAACCTGTAAGTATTCCATTGTTGACATATACCTCATGAGTCATGACAGTCCCACTATAAATTCTATGATAAATGTTCTAGATTCTTTTTGACAAACATTAGTCACATAGATTTCCATATTAGCTATTTTAATTTGAGGAACTGGAGTGATAGATTTGGCAGTTCTATAACAACTCAAGCGATATGGAGAAAAGTTGTGTGGCATATACACAATAATGTCATTCAAAATCTAAAACATTCTTCATTTCTGGAGAAAATCTCAGGATTAATCGAAAATGCAGCCTTTTGTTACACACATTGTACTCATCTGGCAGGATTGAAACAAATTGGCATACTATGAGGCACATTAAAGTTATAACACCTCTGATCTCCTCCCCCCATCCAGGATTGGAAACAGATAGAAACATAGGGCTCACTTTAAAATACGCATGCACTTGTGAATGTGCGACAGAGATAGCAGCACTGTAGAATGTTACAAGAACAGTATGCACTAATTCTTTCTCTCTATTTGCATGGTGTGATACGAACCAAATTCATTGCCAGTTGAGTGAGACATGTCTTGGTGGTGTCATGGATGTGCCTAATGTGTATTCGTGAGTGCAACAAAAAAGAGACATCTTGGCCTCACACCATCTGGTCTGATGACATGATTGAGCAAGTGGAGAAAGTTGTTGTGGAGGATAGCTGGAGGAGAGTGGAACACATCATCTCGAAAGTTGACATTTCTGTGAGCTGTGTAATACAATTTTGCATCTAGGCCAGAAAATGCAAAAAGTCTCCTCCAGATGGGTGCCACGAATGCTGACAAACAACCGCATCACTGTGCACGTAGTATCTTGCTAGGCTATGCTGACATGTGATAACATGAATGGGATTTCCTTTTCATACATTGTGACGACAGGTGAGGCATGGATGGCATTTTTCAATCCTGAAAATAGAGTAATGTCAGAAATGTGGAATACACTGCAAAATTCTATCCACTAATTTAATGACAAATCAGTGTACAATACTGTAGTGTGACCAGAGATGCTAATCAATCTGTAGACAGGGAGCAATTGTAAGTGATAGAGGATAAAATTGATATGGTATGGTAAGTGCTGTGTGCTCATTAGTCACTGCTACACAGTGATATTGCACAGCAGGGCGCCACCATCCAGGCACTCCAGTCATGGTACCACCTCAACTTCCAATCTTTTGCTGTGTAGATGTTACTCACAATAAGGGACTGACTTCCGCTTCTGCTGTAAGACTGTCAAATTCATCTGCAGATAGTGTTATTAGCTGTCACAGGGGTCATTGATGTGTGGCACTAGTCTCCTCTTTATGAATGCTAGATTATTCTGCCAATCACAGGATAAATAGTGATATGATGGCCACTTTCATTCAGTTCACAGGAGTTCTCTTCACAGTTGCAATTCACATAGCAGTTAACTCCAGCACAGTTCGCACAAAGTTAAAGTCTGTGTGCCCACAGTTCTACAGTTCCACTGGGCAGCAAGCCACTACTTAGGAGTATTCTCCAGACTGTTCAACATCAACTGTTTAGTGAGGTCATTAGTGAGAGACCGAAGAGAGTACTGTCAAAAATAGCAGTTCTGCTAAACATTTTTAGACGATATAGTTATCTTCAAAGTGTTAGGCTACTCAGCATGTTGGACTTTTTCGAATACTGAGCTGTGCATCTGTCAATGCTCAAAACTGATTATTACTTTCTACATAAACTTAATAAATGTATGTTATTTGATTCATTTTGTGTTCCCCATCTCGTGTGTTTTAGAGCCCTATGTTTACATAAAGTTGTTAAGTGTGTGGGCCAACCATCTTGCTCAACAATTAAATATCTGTTGCCGGACGTTTCATTGCTTTTTGTGATGTTGGGCATCATAAGGTCATGATGAATACAACAAAAAGTTGTGGCTGAATGTAAATAATTTAGAAGTACAGGTAACAACTCACTGAATAGTAGAGATCTTGGGTTTTCAACAGGCACATAAAGTTTTCAGTCTTGTTTATGTGACTGTTGATGACTCGACACCTATACTATTTGGAGGGTGAAATTATTTGTGTGTGTTTGATAAAGGACTAATTACAGTGGGCTGAAGCTCTAATTTTGTGAACAGTTACACGTACAGGCTCTCCACAGCTGCAACAGCTTTAGTATTTAGAGCGTAGTCTCGACATACAAAATAACAAACGTTGAGTGTAGCTTTGGAAGGTTGAGTGATGAGATGAATACAGGTTCAGTAATAAGTACGGTATATACCAACTGATAATACTACAAGGATGCTAGCTATGCAGCATAACAAGGGTCAACATACGACAGATGTCTATACATAATGCATATCTATGTGGGTGGGGTTAGTGTTTGTTTCCCTGTCCATGCAGGGTGGCCACTCAACATGGAAACCAGAAAATATCAGGGAATTGTAAAGATCCAGGAAAAATCAGAGATTTGTCACATATTTGTAGAATTTTAGTTCATAGCTTTAAAAATTGTGTGCTCCTGTAATGTCGTACAGATCTTACGTAAAAGATGCTAAAATGTTTGAAATGCACTAAGAGTGGTCAGTGTGAGAAACAGCTCACATTACACAGCTCACTAACATAGGTTTTGTCGAGTGGCAGATGAAAAAATTCTATACATGTGAGCCTTACAACGAGGTGACAGCATGTGAAGGAAGGTATTTGTCCCACAGTTACATTAAATTGTATTTTGCTGGTATTTTTTATTTAACCCTCAGGTGGGCGCATGGCAGCACTCTGTGCTGCCACGTTGAAGTGCATGTGATAAGTGGTAGTGAAGGTGTTTGAATCATCTAGGGACATACAGTACCTGCAGTCAGCTACACTGTCAAACAATCCATGCGCCAGATGTCATTTTCCTTCCTTTTAGCAGTCAACAGCCAAGGTTGAACGCGAGTACTCCACTATGGTAGCACTCCGTGCTGTGTGTGCCCATTCATGCACATAAATTTGCTTTTCGAATGTTGGTGAGGGGTTATTGTTTTGTGAGAGGCTTTGGCTCTCATTGTTTTTTATTGTTGTATAACATTTTTACCATGAATCATTTAGTAGATGTATGTATGTAGATCAATGTTTTTCATGCAATATTTTATGATATGATGGGTTACCTATTTCATCTATCCATATATTGTTACATTCATATCAGCAGTGTAATACAGATATGTATATGGACTACCTACCTATCTTATGATGATTGCACCTACTATTTATATTTACCTATCTATGTCTATTAGTCTTCACTGTCGTATGTTGTACCTAGGGCAAAACGTGGCACTTCAGATGAGGAGTTCAGGCAACTTGTTGAGTAGTTGGACGCTGACAAGAATACGCAGGTTCAAGAAGGGACACAAAATAGTGAAGAAGACATAGACAGCTCAGATATTGAGGATGAAGAGGAGGTCGTGGAATTAAATGAGCATGAGAGCAGTTCAGAGGTTTCTGAAGAGGAAGCAGATGAGATGGAGATTGATGATACTGGTGAGGATTTCTTTTTTTACATCAGAAAAGACAAAGAAACTATTTTGTGCAGCAAACTCCCAGTGAAAGCTGCTTCAAGAGTACCAACGAAGAATATTATCAAGATTTTTCCTAGCGCAAAGCGGATTTTCAGGGATACTCTGAAACCCATTGATGCATTTCTCAAATTTATAGGCCTTGACATTATTGATACAATTGTAGACTGTACCAAAACTTTTATTGCTAACAAAAGGGACAAAGTAAAATACTCCAGAGATCGGGACTGTAAGGACCCTACACAGGATGAGATTATGGGTAATTTGGGTTCTTATTCCTAGTTGGAATGAAGCATGGGAATCACGTGAACTGCAGAGAGCAATAGAAAGGTATGGTGATCACAAGGGTGACATGCAGTTACAAGAACTTCCTGTTATTGCTTCGATCAATGAGGTTTGATTATCTGTGTACAAGAGAGGAGAGAGAAAAGACTGACAGGCTTGCAGCCATCTGCAGTATATGACAGATTTTTGGCCAACTGTGGGCATAATTACAGTTGTGGTGAATTCACAACAATCAACGAGATGCTGTTCACATTTAGAGGTAGATGTGGTTTTGTCCGATATGTACCTAGCAAACCGGCCAAATATGGACTGAAATATTATGCAACATGTGACAGTAAAACATGTTATACATCAAATTTCGATATGTACTGTGGAAACCAGAGGCCAGGCCCTAGGGATGTTTCAAATAAACCCCACAATATAGTTCAGAGACTTTTTCCAAGATATTCAACATTCCAACAGGAACATTATGATGGACAGCTACTACACTTGTGTGCCATTAGCTGATATCCTTCTTGAGAAAGGATTGACTGTCATTGGTGCCCACAAAACCAATAAGAGAGAGATCCCCTCTGAATTTATCTAAAAATCACAGGAAATCGGTTCGTGTCTTCATGTGTTTCAGTACTATAAAACACTTGTTTTAATCCCGACCAAGCGAAGGAAATGTGTACTCCTCCTATTGACTATGCATGACTGCAAAGTCACTGATGAAATGATGGCTAAAGAAATTATCAACACTGATTATAATTCCACCAAGGGAGGTGTCAATAAAGCCGATAAAATGCTTACTCAACTGCACAGCAACAAGATGGCCTCTTGTTTCTCCATAATAACCCCGAATCCACAATACGCCGTCACAACTTTCTCAGTGAATTAGCGCTCAAACTTTTAGAGGCTCATATGAAAATAAGGGCTCAGATGTGCACACTTCCAAAAGATATCCGACTGTTTCTTGTAAAATACTGTGAGCTACCCCAACCAATTGCAGCCCCAGATGCTGCAAAAAGAAAGGGGCTATGTCCTCTATGTGGAGGAAAAAAGTTCAATCATACAATTATCACATGTAATGATTGAAAACAATTTGTTTGTAAGAAACACTCACGCCATATTGCATTTGTAAAGATTGTGATATGTTTGAAAATCATGTATTCTAATGCTTTCTATTTATCTCTGTTTTCGAAAGAGAACCTTATGAACTTACAAATTATGTTCAGACAGGTAGTGGTCTATTCAGTTACTGTACTCTTGCTCAACGTTGTTTATTCTGATAATGTTCTCAGTGTAAGCAGCTACGTACTATTTTGGCTGTCAAATTCTGGTTATATTTTATTATAGGTTTGATTTGTAGTCTTGTGAAATTGGCTGTATTCAAAAGGTGTATGTTCTTTCTTTCAAAAGGTTATGTTACCACCAATAACGAAATATATTTTCAATTTAGTTACTTGAGTTTGATATTTTATAATTTATTGAGGAACGATTTCTAGTTTACATTGAAAGAATGCATTATTCAGTTGGTATCATAATTTGTTTCTAATGGTTTTACCTACCTTACATCAAAAACAGGGCTGCTACATGAGCGGAAAAGCCAATTTTCTGGAGGCAGCAGTCAGTGCTGCACACGCGCACTTGTGTGAGTTTCAAAATCACACCCAGTTGAAGGTTAAGTAGGAGGTCATTAGTTAAACTTAAAATGGCACGTTGTTAGTTTCTGTTTCTATCTAAATTTTTGGTGGTCACATAGCTAATTTAATCTTATTTTAGGGATCAATTAAAAATGTGTGCTCTTCATATCTGGCATATTTCTTGTCTGATATGTTGTGCTTCATCCAGTGTATTGCAATTCACTTTGCCATTTGGTACTAGAATGAAATGTCAATTTGCATATGTTAAATATTTTCATTTATGCATTAACACATAAAACCAGCAAGCCCATTCAGCTTCCACCCTAAAAGACTGTTTGGGAAAAATATAATTATGCTCTGGAAAACTCATGGAACAATCAGGAAAATTAAATCAGCCAGTAGGGTGGCCACCCTGCCATGTCATTCCATAAGCTACACATTTTCTGAAGTGGTGCTAAATGATGAGCACCTTATGGAGATCAGTCTTCAGAGATCAAGTTAAAGTTTGGCAAACTCAGTGTTCCTGAGCTGGTAGCTGCTAGTGCCACCAGATGCTATTACCATAATCTTTGGATATGTTTCAGTGACTCCAAAGTGCCGTGATCAAATATTGTGTCTCATGAACAACAGAGATATTATCTTAACAGTCCAAGTCATGATACGAATCTCTGTACATTATTTAACGCTTCAACCTTAAGAGATGGGGAAATTCATTAGTGGGCAGTCTCTGTGGCACCTAACACACCACAGTTATATTAGGCTTGTTCACGTACGTGGGGCTCTGTCTCAGTTGACTTTTATAACACTAGTATTTTGTGAGAGTGGAAAGGCTCTCAACATGGGTGAACCAGAGCAGGGCTCTAACTACCACTTTACAAGGAGGCCTCAAGCAGACAGTCCTCCTGAAAAGTCTTTGAAACTAAGTAGTTGTATCAGAGCAATGCCAGTGTATAATAAATAATTACTTTTGATGAAGCATAAGAGTGTTCATTCAAGATAATGTCCCATTTTTATATACAAAAGGGCATGGAAGGAATTGCTGTAAATATATAATCAATTAAAAGTTACGTTATGGTATGTTGCTAATACAGCCAAATACCCAAACTTCTGGGATTAAAAGATTGAGGAATATCATATTGTTTTTGAAATGCACCACACACTCAACTGTGTTAAAGTGGTAAAAATTAAAAATTTAGATCTCAAAAACTTAAAGAAAGTGGCAAATAATGAGTGGCAGATGAATAACATTATGACGTGAATAAACAGCAAATTTGGGGAAATTTGTCTTAATACTGACTTTTAAATCGCACTCATTGCGTGAATACATAAAATCGATCCCGCATCCAGCCATCCTGATTTAGGTTTTCCATGATTTCCCTCAATCGCTCCAGGCAAATGCTGGGATGGTTCCTTTGAAAGGGCACGGCTGACTTCCTTCCCCGTCCTTCCCTAATCCGATGAGACCGATGACCTCGCTGTTTGGTTTCTTCCCCCAAACAACCCAACCCAATACATAAAATATGGATATGGGACACACATTACAACCAATTAATTAACATAAAAGTTTGGTTCACACATCTAATAATAGTTTGTCCATACAGCCTGAATCCAATGCTCTGTTTTCAGTGTCAAAGATATGTACACACCACTTGCATCAAAGAGGAAGCCAACATGTGGTAAATATGACCTGGATGCTCATGATCCAGGCACATTGTGCACTTCATTGCTTTCTTCCATTACTGTTCATGAAAACATCCAATATGGTGTAAGGAATTCCCAGTCTACATGAAGAATAAAAGATTCAACAGATTTGAGTAGTGCAACTGTTATCTTACATGGAGACAACATAGGCTTTGAAGGCTACACAAACTTGAATGTTCTCAATCCAAAAATGCAAAGGCCCTGTGTAGATGTTAGTACATCTATTTACACCAGAAACAGTTCCTGTAAAGGTACCATTACAGTTGTAATTGCTAAGGCTGCCAAACCAGCAGTGCACATTGACACTAAGCTCACGAATTCAGGCCAAAAAATGAGCCCAGGGAACATTTCTCCATCTTAAACTCCATCCACTGTCTCACATAGAGGGAAATCTGCTGGCAAAAAAGCAGACTTGAGAAGCTTAATGCCATGGCATACGTCTCCAATGATGTTTGATGGTGAGGATTCTTTGGCAGAGTGAGAACTGTGTACAAGGAACCACTAAGTCAGTCTGTTTTCTTTCCACAACAGATCAACATTGTCCACCTCTGATAGTTGGTGTAGGAAAAATTATGTGGAGACATCTTTTGGCATTGTGAAAGAACACATTGGGTCAGTATCAATGCTACAATGTCCCTCCAGTAATAGTAGCTTTAAGATGTTGAGAGACCTGTGAGCAAACCACATCCAATTTTTTGCATAATCTCTTTGAGGAACACATTTGGGTATTGCCTGTATTTGACAGTGTCTGTAAGGTTTGATACAATGTTCCTACAGACATACATGCAGGAACAAATGCTGCTAATGATTTATAGCAGTACTCACACATGAAAATGTTCACAAACTGCAAATATTGTACAACCACAGCTATTTAATTTAGTTGAAACAAATGGAAATTTGTGCTGGACCTGGACTTAACCTGCATTACGCAAGCAGTCACCTTAACTGCTTTGGCTATCTAAACAGGCTTGACATACACTTTCATATGTCCCAGTTGCGTTTGTAGTGCTGACAAGGGAACCTCCCCATCGCACCCCTCTCAGATTTAGTTATAAGTTGGCACAGTGGATAGGCCTTGAAAAACTGAACACAGATCAATCGAGAAAACAGGAAGAAGTTGTGTGGAACTATGAAACAAATTAGTAAAATATACAATAGAATATATCAGATGTGTTTTCCTGTGGAGGAATCGGTTGACCCATGACCTTGTGATCAAATTTTTTCGGTTCCCATTGGAGAGGCACGTCCTTTCATTTACTAAGCGCACAGTTTTGCGGTGCAGTCGCAAAACACATACACTAAACTTATTACAGTGAACAGAGACGTCAATGAACGAATGGACAGATCATAACTTTGCGAAAATAAAGAAAGTAAAATTTTCAGTCAAGGGAAGACTTGTACCAAGGACCTCTCGTTTGGCAGCTACTCACGTTAACCACAGGACCACGGTGCTCCTGAGCTCAGATTCTCCTTGATGTTGCCTATGTTGCGCATGGACTACTCAGTTTGTATATTTTACTAATTTTTTTCATAGTTCCACACAACTTCTTCCTGTTTTCTCGATTGATCTGTGTTCAGTTTTTCAAGGCCTATCCACTGTGCCAACTTATAACTAAATCTGAGGGGGGTGTGATGGGGAGGTTCCCTTGTGAGTGTGGTACGACAATTTCAGGTTCCTCACTTTACTTCCACATCAGCACCTCTTTAAAAAGTATATTGTTAATATAAGTTAACAACAGTTAACGAATTTTGTATTTTTTAAATTTTTTTTTAGGATTAATACTGAACAAACGTTAACAGAGAAGCAACAACGCGACTATTTTGACTCTGATTGTTGCAGCTGGCAGCAATTTAAAAACATGACGTCATAGTCATGAAGACTGCCGACTGTTGCCGATGTGTGTCGAGTAGAACTAGGGAGTAGAGTTACGCTCCACCATAACTACGGTTCAGTAGTTGTGGTAACGTACATAAATGATGTACTAAATATTAGGATTACAGTACCGGCAGGATTGGGAGATAAAGAAAATATGACTGGATAAGAGAGCAAACGTGTGCCTACGACTTCAGATGGCTCTAAGCACTATGAGACTTAACATCTGACGTCATCAGTTCTCTAGACTTAGAACTAATTAAACCTAACTAACCTAAGGACATCACACACATCCATTCCCGAGGCAGGAATCGAACCCGCGACCGTAGCAGCAGCGCGGTTCAGGACTGAAGCGCCTAGAACCGCTCGGCCACAGAGCCAACGACTTCTCTTTGTTTTTTGTTCGTTTGCTTTGCACACGATTAGAACCGCACGTCTTTCAGCGTTAGTCACTTGTGTGTTTTATTTCCTTACAAAATGTAAATTGTATTTTGTAAGTAATAAAAATTAGTTGATCACGTGACTTTTGCGATCTTATGTAACCAATGTAATTACTTGTGACGCAAGTACAGTTTAAATGCGCAAATATAAAAAAAAATCTATGTAATTGTTTTTTTGTCCTCAGTAGAACGTTCATCTTGATCAAAGGCTACAGTTTATTATTATTATTATTGATAAGTAAGAAAGTTGTTTATGGATAACATAAAAAACTCGACGAAGTTTTGAAGCGATATTTTATGCTTTTGTTTTGCGTTTTTTTAATTTTATCTTTTTTCTAATTTTCTTTTTTAATTATCTTTTTTGCATGGAATTGTGTTTTTTAACGCTATATGATAAATATGTTTTTTAAATTTTTACTACATCTCTCTGTTTAAGGTTTTAATCAACAGTTTTCGAATAAAACCTGAATCAAATATTGAGAATTTCAATTTTGCTATAGATACCATTCTGTTTATGTTTAAGTAACAAGACAGGAGAACTATATATATATATATATATATATATATCCATAGAAGTTTTGCGCCCTAAAACCAAAACAAACAAACAAAAGGACATCTACAGTATATGTAACAAAAAATGTTCCGGAGATTACACAGCCGTTTATGTATCATCACTCATTTTGTTGATGGTTTACCTCTTCTGGTATCTAGGGAATCTACTTAGACACTGTTTGCATACTTAGACGAAGGGATGGAAAAGCTAGGTATGCAGCACACCTGATGTACAGGTAACGCTGTTAACACTTCAACTGACTAAGCCTACTGGGAAAACTACCGTAGTCTACGTTAACGTCTGTTGTTTATATGAAATCTTGCAGTTTTATTGCTTTGATTATAAGAAATTATTTTAAAAATCAAAATTTCAGAAAATATTTTGTAAAAAATGATTTTTCATTGTAAGTTTTTTCACAAGTTTGAAAAAATTGAAATTTTTTATCTTAAAGCCTCGGGAGGAAGGGGGGGGGGTGTTTGTATGGTTGAAGAGATGCGCTCCAGGATCTAAAATTTTAGGAATTAAGCAGTCACATAGCGAAGGAAAAAATGCATACAAACGTTTATTGAGAGGATCAAAATGAGTAAGTGTGGTAAACATATTGTTTTGGTGCACTGTACCGCCGTTGATGTTCACGCATAAGTGCAGTAAATCTTATTAGAATAGTCATTATGCTAGATCGGGTACAGTGGAAATTAATCCGACATTTATTGATCGTCAGTTCAAAAATTTTGTGGGGAGGACACATCGAAGGTGAAGTTTTTATTAAGTTCTTCGTTATAAAGGCATTTTAAAAATGATAGTGGAAGTGGTCATAAAATGAAATACTAACTGGGGAATTCAATTAAGAGGGCGCACTGAAAAGTAATGGCTTCGAATTTTTAACGCGAAAACTCTTAATGCTCTTCAAATAAAGCAAACTTCATTAATAATGTACATCATTATGCTTCATGTATGCATATTTACTTCTCTACTTAGTCACCCTGGCGACGAACATATTTTTCGTAGTGAGAGACCAATTTGTTGATACAGCCACTGTAGAACATTACACATTATTGACGGACCCACAACCTCACATCAGTTTGCACTCCTTCAACACTACGAAAGTTAAATCCTCAAAGGCGTTCTTTTAAGTTTTGGGAAAAGCTGAAAATCTGATAGGGCCAAATCGAGACTCCATGGAGGATAATCAATGACAGTGAATTGAAGGTGTCAGATTGTTGCAGACATCGCAGCACTCGTGTGGTCCGGCACTGTGATGCTAAAGGGGGAGTGTGGACAAACTCATGGAATTCGAAACTCGATTACAGCACGCTGCTGCTCACGCACCGACATAGTTACGTTACTGTCCACAGCATTACACACTACAATTCAGAGCCCTCTAGCGGCAGAGGGCTGCAAATAATTTTATGCAGACATGAAGAATAAAGATGTAGACTGTTAATAACTTACGTCTTATTTAAAAAGGATTAAGAGCTTTCACATAAAAATTTCAGAGTCATTACTTTTCAGTAATCCTCCTTAAAATTTCGAGTAGGGCACTTGAAGAGCTTTTTGTTAAAGCTAAATACGATGGCAATTGTCCGAAAAGGTTCTTTAAAATCTGATGTTGCAAAAACAGCAGCGTTGGGCGACCAAAGGTGATGAGGTAGCTGCCTGGGTGAACTTCATCACACTTAACGACATTCTTAAAAATTATGATTGATGCTTCCCGAAGATCGAGACGAAACGAAAACGGTTGTTCTAAATTTCTATAAAGATTTGTTACTAGTTTGAAAAATAAATCAGCACAAGAAAACAACGATATTCTGTAGAAACACAGAGTATTCCATCTTATTTGGCTTGTGGTACGATGCCAGAAGCAAATGCAGCACGAGGAACGCGACTTAATGGTTGAAACTGCTGCTGTAATTCTGGGTCCGCAGCTCGTGGTCGTGCGGTAGCGTTCTCGCTTCCCACGCCCGGGTTCGATTCCTGGCGGGGTCAGGGATTTTCTCTGCCTCGTGATGACTGGGTGTTGTGTGATGTCCTTAGGTTAGTTAGGTTTAAGTAGTTCTAAGTTCTAGGGGACTGATGACCATAGATGTTAAGTCCCATAGTGCTCAGAGCCATTTAAACCATTTTTTTGTAATTCTGGACGATACTGGATCACGAGTTTATGAACTGGAGACGTATCTCCCTTCAAACATGTTCTTGGATACGGTTGACAATAACGTCCAGAGTCACTGAAATTACTTCTTAGAAAATGAAAGGAGACCGTTCAGACATAAGACGGCAATCAACTGCTTTTAACATTCTGTTATTTCAACTGCAAGACTGAGATCCTGTGTTACTAATACTGGATCTTGGAAAAATGGAATATAAAAAGTATGGATCAAGAGATCTTGCAGACGTGGTATCAGCTTTTGAATTAACCCTGTAATGATATCAGACTGTTTGAAGTATCCAGGAAGCAAAAAACTGTAGAAGCTCTCAATACAGTTCTTTTATCCAGTTTAGATTCAACAATGTGGACGTCGTATTGAGAAAATTAATAATAAACGCAACCAGTACCGACGTAAACAACCTTTTTGTCCTGTGTGTAATGCCATTCTGTTAAATTTATTCTTTCTAAAACCATTATCTTAATGCATACGGTTTTTATTTACTTGATGAATGGCGATATTTATTTACCATCTACGTTTTTCGTCACTTTCTTAGACTTTCTGAAAACCGACCTTGATGCTCTACAAATGTTCTCTGATACGATTTTGTGTATAACTAGTCAGTTCTCTGATACTGCATGTGTCACGTAATTGTAGAGAAGCAAACTTAACAAAAAACAGAGAATATCACACTATGTACACTAGCCTCTCCGCTCTCCTACATACAGTTACCTAAAATAAACATTTAAAAAGATACTCACCATGGTAATAACATCAATCTCCGTTCTAAGTTGCTGCCGTGCGATGTCCAGCGTCAGTAACTGTGGCAATTAGAGTAGCCCTCACGCAGACAGTGGTACCTGGACTTCCCATGCCTCCAGACACACCATATTCTGCTGAGGCGCAGTCCACACATCGTTGCCAATATTGTCGCCAATGCTGACTCATCACTGCTGTATTCCCCTCGAGCACTAGCCTACGCCACATTAGCAGTAGCCACAGTTTGAAAACACGGTAATTTTGAAAGAAAGATTTCTCTGCAATCGATTTTAAGATCGCTACTCTTTTTCTTAGCTTAGCCAACATTTCAGATAGAGTTTGAACTCCTCCCCCCTAGCAATGACCATGGTCTCCATCCACTGCATGACACAGTTGATGACTGAGAGTGTGTATCGATAGCCTTTAGATTTGGGCATGGACCTACCATGTTGAGGTGTACATATTTTGTATCTCAAACTGGCCAAGTCGCGGCTGTGCGTGACGTCCCACTTTGCTCTACTGACAGGCTGTGCATACATGAGTTTTCTGTTAGGCAACACAAAGTGTTCCAGGACGAGTCTTGTTGTAGAACAGATGCCAGGGTGTGACAAGTAGTCAAGCTGTTCAACGATGAACTTCTGCAGTGACTTGGGCACAGGGGGACAAGAGCCATTTTGCGAAACCTCACACAAGAGGTGTTTATCTGTGCCTGGAAATAGGCAACATTCCAACTGTAATTTGGTCATAGCATCGTGGAGTAAATACATGATTTGTCGATTGTGCAGCTATGCCTCTGTGAACTTGCCATAGTCGATCTGTGCTGAGACAATGTTGGTGCACAACATTTAGTCTGTGACAATAATTTCCATGCCGTTTAGATGTCTAGCAAGAGTCGTGAACTGCATTGTATAACTGAAGTGCTAGAATTGTCGAGGGCACATATCTTTTAAAGGATTATGGATCAAGTGCGCTAAAGGTCGATGGTCGGTGTAAGTGATGAGTGATCTGCCTTCCACATTGTCTTTGAGCAGATGAACCACTTTGTACACTGGCAGTAGTTCATGGTCGTAGGCGTATCACTTGTGCTGTGAAAGCGGTCAATTTACGAAAAAAAAGTGGAGCAACTGCAGTATGCCTGTCAATTCTTGTTGAGAACCGCTCCAATAGCGAATTTGATCATGTCAATAGTAAGCTTGAGTTGAGCATGCAGAAGTGTGTGTGCCAACATCGTGGGTTTCATGAGATAATCTTTTATTTGCTCAAAAGTGTGCTGCATGTGAGAGCTTCACTCTAACTTACGTTTGTCGCTGGTATTCTTGTCCTTGAGAACTTCCATAAGTGGTGCCTGAATGGTGGCTGCATGAGGGACATGCCGGGAATAGAAATTAATCATCCCAAGGAAACGATGTAGCTTGTGACAGCCCTGTGATGGCTGCAGCTGACAGATGAGGCCAGTTTGCTGTGGTGCAGTGGGAATACTGGGGGCGTTGATGACGTGTCCAAGAAAGACTACCTCAAGTTACCAAAGTTGCCATTTGTTATCTTCAAGCACTCCGCCATTGGCAGAAAGTGCATCAGGAATTTGTGCAGTTCCTAGGTAGGGGAGAAGATGAGAATGTCGTCCATGTAGGTGTACCAAGAAGGGAATTTGAACAGAACACTGTCAATAAACCACTTCCAGGTTTGAGACATATTCTTGAGGCCTTAAGGCATATATAGACATTCGCATAACCGAATGACGTGATAATCACAGTTTTGTGAATGTTCTCTGGCTCATTAGTATCTGGATGTATGCCCTTCACATAGTCTACGACACTGAAAACTAAGGCACTGGCAAGGTAGTGGTGTGGGTGAAGTCTCGTGTGTTCAGTATAGGGTAACTGTCAATGACTGTAGAGGCGTTAAGGGCTCTATAGTCTCTGCACAGTCTCACTGTCTCATATTTATTGAACACCAATGAAACGGGACACGCCTATGAACTATCAGAAGGTCTCATGATCCCATTCTGTAAATGTTCATTGACTATCTCTTTGGCTGTGCAAAACTTGTCTGGTGGTAATCCGTGCAGCCTTGGGTGGCGGTGATCTTGTGGAATGTTCTGTTGCAAACAGCACATTGTGTAAATAACACATGCTCCATGTGGAAGGTGTAGGAACACTCAGTTTCAGTGGGGAGCACAAGAGCAGTAAGCACATTGCTGGTCTTGATTGTGTGTGGAGGCTGTATGGACTCAGATGCTGCCAGGGAGGTAGCCATTGTCATACTGAAATTGAGCAGAGATGGTGTGGTGGAGTCATCTGGAATGGGCGCAAACGAATTTCATGTCTGAGAACTGTCCAGGTAGCGTCGTGTGGCATTCAGTTCCTCTGACACCTGGCAGATTGTGCAACATATAGCGTCGTTTTCGTCCTGTAGACGTAATGACTCCAGTCTCATGTCAAAATAATGCAGTTGAAGCTGTTTCAGTTCAATGAGGCATGCAATGCTTTCTTATAGGTATCGTTGACATTCATCGGTCAAGCTGCAACACTGAGTGCCATCCGATAGAGGCATGTTGTAGCATGGGGGAGGGGGGGGGGTGTAACCGATGAATGATGCCAGTAACAGAGTGTCCCCTGTCCTGATAGATCAGAGTACCACGGGTCAGTTCCGGTAACAGTCGAAAATCATGAAGGAAGTCAGTACCAAACACTGGATCACTGAAATCGGCAATTAAGGAAGTTCAGTGTAAACACTTCCCCAACAGCGAGATACATGGCGCAAGACTCAGCCCCATAGATGGTGATGGAAGGATTATTGGCTGTACAGAGCTGTATGGCAGGATCAGCACTTGACAGTGAAGGTAGACTGGGAGGCAAGGAGCTCAGGTCAGAACCTATGTCAATGAGGAAATATTTTTGATTGATGCAGTCAAAGCTCTAGAGTATGCTGTCATGTGGTGAAGATGATGTGTGAGATGTTTCATTGACATGACGTGGATTAAGGCGACTTGAATGGTCTTCTCGACCTGGGGCACCTACTGAGACTCCATGTTGCCTTTGAGTACTCAGATGGCATGCAGCAGCTCTACTCAGTGTCGCCAAACTGCGTGTGGAACCAGTAAAACCATCCCTATACCAGTGTGTGTGTGTGTGTGTGTGTGTGTGTGTGTGTGTGTGTGTGTGCAATATGCAGTTGCCCATTGTGGGAAGTTTGTTGTGATCATATGAAAGTCACTGTCCGCTGTGACGAAGTTGATGTCATGTTTGATGGCAGTCAGATGTCCTCGGTCTGACTCAGCTGTAGAGATGTGGTGTGTGTGCCAAGGCTGCTGTGAGCTGTGTTTGGAGGCATGGTTGTCCGCAGTATTTATAAATTATCGATGTTAAAAAATCATAAAGATTCTGTCTGCCAATTTTAACTTGCAGGCCATCAATTCATGTTCATGCAAGATCATTGCAAGTTGAACTTGAAGCAAGAGTTTGACATCCCAGAGGGTCCAGAGTGTATCGTCTGGCTTCAGTTTGAAATCCACTAGTGTGTGTAACCAGCGCCAAAGTTGTGAAGGTGTCCTGTCCCTCGGTTGTTCGTCATAAATAGCCTGTTGTAACTGTTGTTCCTGTATTTGGGATAGGCGTTGGAAAAGAGCAGATTTCGTGGTGAGGTATTTATTATAAGCTTGGAGCAAAAGAATAGTGTCACTAATCACATCATCTTTTTCACCGAGGTGACTGAGTAACATGACATTTTTGAACCTGTATGTAGTCGGAAACTCTCAACAATTGCGAAAGAGGTAGTAGGTTGATCTGGGTGAAACGGCGGCAGTTTAATTTGAGCACTGTAACAGGCAGTGGTGTCGATGGTGAATGGTCGTGCCAATAACCAAGGCAAAATCTGGACTGGTACAAAGGACAAGTGCTCAGTATTCATACTTGTTTCGGCTGTAGGTGGAGCAGGGAGGCCCAAAAACTGTCCAGCAGGTTGAGCTACAGAGTGTGACGTGAATGGATTGACCGAGTTGGAACATGGCGTGGCAGACACATCAACAGCGGCGAACAATCGCGAATGTGGCCGTTTGAGCAGCTGATGCACGGTACTTGTCTGGCCTTTGTGTCGAGTAGAGTCTGGAATAAAATCGCCTAATAAACTGTCCGTAGGATTTCATTGTTCAATATCATTGTCCACTTCTGCAACACTACACTGATGAAAGTTATGTTTGTTTTTTATGCATACAGGTTGCTATGGAGTCGGCTGAAAAACACATCACACTTCTGTATGTAAATCAGTGTCCTGTCTTGGGAACTGCGACCTGTGGCAGCTGGACAGTGGCTGTAGTACTGAAGCACAGTATATAAATCCGGAAATGTAGGAGCACGAAAATTATCCATATATAGTTGTTGCAGGTCACCAATGTAAAATATTATTCAGGATAAGATAAGGGTGACAATCAGTAACACCAATCGAGGTGGCACAGTGATTAGCACACTGGACTCGCATTTGGGAGGATGACGGTTCAAACCCATGTCTGGCCATCCTGATTTAGGTTTTCTGTGATTTCCCTAAATCGGTTCAGTCAAATTCCAGGATGGTTCCTTTCAAAGGGCATGGCCGACTTCCTTCCCCATCTTCCCATAAACCGATGGGACCGATAACCTCATTGTTTGGTCCCCTTCCCCCAAATCAACCAACCAACCAACAATTAGTAACACCATGCTGCTGGTTATAATGCTCTTTATTTATCATATAGCACGACCAAAAGACATGTCACACTGCTTGGCAGTCATTTAGTGAACTGAGTCCACCTTACAAAGATACACTTGGCAGGAATGCAGTCAATGGCCAGAGAGGTGGTTTTCTTGTGGTATCCCCACAGCACCATTCTCCAGCGAGTAGGTCATAGGGACGTTTTTTTGATAAATCCCATCAACCTTCCATGCGAGTTTTGTGAACTCAGACAGCAACCACCTCTCAGGATTATCCCTGATAAAAGATTCGAATTTGTTGTGACTGGTGTCATACTAGCATTCAACCTGATAAGCAAGTGTGGCCTAGACCATGGCAAGTGGGCTGAAGTTATAATGCCGTGCCATTGTGTCGATGACAGGCTGGGCTGTGATGTTGGCAGATGCAGCATCATTGTTGATGGGCTGGGCTGCAACACATCCAGCCATGGGTACATCATTCTTGTCATAGATGGTCCAGGCTGTGTCACGTCTGCCTACAAATACATCATCATTGTAGACTGGCCAGGCTGCAACATGTTTAGTTGTGAATACATCATCATCATCATCATCATCATCATCATAAAAGGGCTGGGCTGTCATACATTCTGCCATGGAAACATCATTGTCATCATAGACAGGCTGGGTGGTGATAGTCAAACCACTGATATATCGTCATTGTCATAGATGGGCAGCACAGCCTCATGTGCGGTTGCAGGTACATCATCCTCATCGTAGACGGTTCACGCTGTGACATGTCCAGCTGCAGGTACACCATCAGTCACAGTTGTTGCAGACACAAGCCCATGTCCATGCACTTCCATCCCTTCTGCAAAGAAAGAAAGGAAAAGGCTAAATATCACATAAGAGTATATAAAAGTTAAATATCATGTAAGAGTATATAAAAGTTATGTGCAGACATCTATAATAATAATAATAATAATAATATTTAGCTGGGTTTGCTGTGTCTGCTTGATCTTTAGGTTTCAGATAAGTTATTCCATGTGTAAGTGTATCAGGGAATGTGTATGGGTCTGCAATGTAACTGTTAAATAATTTAGTTAGATGGTTCACCTCAACACATTCACATCTAACTAAATTATTTAACAGTTACATTGGAGATCCATACACATTCCCTGATACACTTACACATGGAATAACTTATCTGAAACCTAAAGATCAAGCAGACACAGCAAACCCAGCTAAATATCGCCCCATAACATGCCTACCAACAATATACAAAATATTAACTTCAATCATTACACAGAAATTAATGACACATACAACACAGAACAAAATTATAAATGAAGAACAAAAAGGCTGTTGCAAAGGAGCACGAGGATGTAAAGAGCAACTGATAATAGATGCAGAGGTGACATATCAAGCTAAATCTAAACAAAGGTCGCTACACTATGCATACATTGATTACCAAAAAGCTTTTGATAGTGTACCCCACTCATGGTTACTACAAATATTGGAAATATACAAAGTAGATCCTAAATTGATACAGTTCCTAAACATAGTAATGAAAAATTGGAAAACCACACTTAATATCCAAACAAATTCAAATAATATCACATCACAGCCAATACAGATTAAGCGTGGAATATATGAAGGAGACTCATTAAGTCCTTTCTGGTTCTGCCTTGCTCTGAACCCACTATCCAACATGCTAAATAATACAAATTATGGATACAATATTACTGGAACATACCCACACAAAATCACACATTTGCTATATATGGATGATCTAAAACTACTGGCAGCAACAAATCAACAACTCAACCAATTACTAAAGATAACAGAAGTATTCAGCAATGATATAAATATGGCTTTTGGAACAGACAAATGTAAGAAAAATAGTATTGTCAAGGGAAAACACACTAAACAAGAAGATTACATATTGGATAACCACAGCGACTGCATAGAAGCGATGGAAAAAACAGATACCTATAAATATCTAGGATACAGACAAAAAATAGGCATAGATAATACAAATATTAAAGAAGAACTAAAAGAAAAATATACACAAAGACTAACAAAAATACTGAAAACAGAATTGACAGCAAGAAACAAGACAAAAGCTATAAATACTTATGCTATACCAATATTGACCTACTCATTTGGAGTAGTGAAATGGAGGAGCACAGACCTAGAAGCACTCAATACACTTACACGAACACACTGCCACAAATATAGAATACATCACATACATTCAGCAACTGAAAGATTCACATTAAGCAGAAAGGAAGGAGGAAGGGGATTTATCGATATAAAAAACCTAAATTATGGACAGGTAGACAATTTAAGAAAATTCTTTCTAGAACGAGCAGAAACTAGCAAAATACACAAAGCAATCACTCATATAAATACATCGGCTACACCACTGCATTTTCATAACCACTTCTACAACCCTTTAGATCACATAACATCAACAGATACGAAGAAAGTAAATTGGAAAAAGAAAACACTACATGGCAAGCACCCGTATCATCTAACACAGCCACACATCGATCAAGACACATCCAACACATGGCTAAGAAAAGGCAATATATACAGTGAGATGGAAGGATTCATGATTGCAATACAGGATCAAACAATAAACACCAGATATTACAGCAAGCATATTATTAAAGATCCCAATACCACAACAGATAAATGCAGACTTTGCAAACATCAAATAGAAACAGTAGATCACATCACAAGCGGATGTACAATACTAGCAAATACAGAATACCCCAGAAGACATGACAATGTAGCAAAAATAATACATCAACAGCTTGCCTTACAACATAAACTTATAAAACAACACGTTCCCACATACAAGTATGCACCACAAAATGTACTGGAGAATGATGAATACAAATTATACTGGAACAGAACCATTATAACAGAGCCGACCGAAGTGGCCGTGCGGTTAAAGGCGCTGCAGTCTGGAACCGCAAGACCGCTACGGTCGCAGGTTCGAATCCTGCCTCGGGCATGGATGTTTGTGATGTCCTTAGGTTAGTTAGGTTTAACTAGTTCTAAGTTCTA
This sequence comes from Schistocerca americana, assembly GCF_021461395.2. Lineage (NCBI taxonomy): Eukaryota > Metazoa > Arthropoda > Insecta > Orthoptera > Acrididae > Schistocerca > Schistocerca americana. The sequence goes on from NC_060130.1 coordinate 665,161,153, forward strand.
GGGGGCTAATGACCTCAGCAGTTGAGTCCCATAGTGCTCAGAGCCATTTGAACCATTATAACAGATAAAACAACACCACATAACAAACCTGACATCATACTCACGAATAAAATGAAGAAATTAACACAACTAATCGAAATATCCATATCCAATACAACAAATATACAAAAGAAAACATGAGAAAAAATTGAAAAATACATCCAACTGGCTGAGGAAGTCAAGGACATGTGGCATCAGGATAAAGTTGACATTATACCATTTATACTATCAACTACAGGAGTCATACCACACAATATCCACCAGTACATCAATGCAATACAGCTACATCCAAACTTATATATACAACTACAGCAGGGCTTAATAACTGGCCGGTTTTGAGCACGAGTACTCGCTTCTGCTCAGGCACGTGCTCACGAGCAGGTGCAAGGTCGCAGAGTAGGGAGGGAGGGGAAATGCGCGCGCACGTTTAAATAGTTTAAATAGGGCCGTACCGTGCCTATTGAATTCGCGCCGACTGTGTAACGTTTAAAGCACTACGATCAGCTCTAACAGTCATTGCGCTGGTTAAGAATCATGTCAAGTCGCCGTTGTGTAACCCCAACCATGCTTTCGCAGTTCAACCCCCATTGGGAGGAATTATATTTGTTCACAGAAAAAGATGGTGTTGCAAAATGTTTAGTATGTCACAAAACGATGAATTCTTTCAGGAAATTTAATTTGCAGCGACATTATATGTCGTACCACGCGAAAGACCACGGAAGTGGAAAATGTGATGGGCCAGATCGTGCACAGGAAGTTATTAAACTTAAAAGGACGCTACCCGAAGAAGATCTGGACGACGAAGAAAAATCAACTGAGACAGCTCTCAGAGTGAGTTACAAAATTGCTTTGCTTTTAGCAAAATCCCTGCGCCCCTTCACTGATGGCGATTTAATAAAAGAATGTTTGGTAGTTGCAGCGGAACATATGTGTCCATCTCAAGTTGAACAGTTTCGGATTCTGCCATTATCTAACGTGACCATTATGCGTACATACAGGATATACAGGACAGGACATGGCAGACGACGTCCAGAGCCAGCTTGCAAATATTTGTAAAGATTTTATGGCGTATTCTCTAGCTCTGGACGAAAGCGTTGTTATCACTGGAACAGCGCAGCTTGCCATATTTATTAGAGGTGTTAATAGAGATCTTCAGGTGAGGGAAGAGCTCCTCGATGTTGTAGCCATGAAGAACACTACATCCGGAGGTGATATATTAAGTAGTGTTGAAGAAAGTGTTGAAAATATAGGATTGTCGTGGAATTCGTTAGTTTCGGTGTCTACAAACGGTGCACCAGCGATGACAGAGAAAATATCAGGTTTCGTTGCGCTGTTGAAGGAGAAAATGCAAAAACTGACCGTGCTGAATGAAATAAGGGGCGTTCACTGTGTGATCCACCAGGAAAACTTATGTGCGAAGAGTATCACCCTAAAAAATGTGATGGTTGTTGTTGTTCGTACAACCAATTATATAGGGAAGCATGGACTACAACACAGGCAATTTAAAAGCTTTCTTGAGGGTGTAGAAAGCCAGTATGGTAGCCTGCCTTATTACAGCGAGGTCCGCTGGCTTAGTCGTGGCGAATTATTAAATCGATTTTTTTGCCTGTTAGATGAGATAAATGTGTTCATGGAAATAAATAACATGTGTGTTCCTGAATTGAAAGAGCCTTCATGGAAATGTGATCTCGCGTTCTTAGCAGATTTAACTAGCCATCTGAATGCTTTGAACATTTCACTACAAGGTAAAGATCTGCTAATTACTCATTTCATAGGTCGAATACGAGCTTTTAAAATGAAATTGACACTTTGTGTGAGTCAGCTGGAAACAGGAAATCTAGCTCATTTTCCTAAATTATCATCCATGAAAGATGTTCACAAAGACTTTGAACGTCATTCACACAGTTTAGTTGCCTTTAAGGAAGAATTTGATCAACATTTTCAAGATCTGACAGCACTAGACAGAGATTTTGATCTGTTCGCCTCTCCATATTCAGCGAATATTGAAAAGATTCGTCCTGAGCTGCAACTAGAAATTATTGACCTGCAGTGTGACAGAGAATAGAGTCAAATTTCAGAACAAGAAAAACATTTTGTAATTCTACAGACACTTCCCTCAGGATAGATTTCCTCGTTTGCACAAACTGGCGGCTACAATAATATCAATGTTCGGTTCCACGTATGTTTGTGAACAACTGTTCTCTGCAATGAAATGTAACAAGACGCGCCTGAGAAACGCATTGTCTGATCGAAATTTAAACTGCACGCTGCGCCTACAATGCACAAGAACAATTACTCCGAACATAAACGCAATTGTAAAGGACAAAAAGTACAAGACAACCGAGAATCCCACACTTCAGTGACACCTTTTATTGTGTAACAGTTCACAAATTAATACGAATGTAGAGGCATACACTAAGCTAATAAAATTATGTGGCACGTGTACATTCTCCTTTATTTGTTTCATTTGTCGCAGTAATAATTCGTGAGTGATATCCCTGCAGGTGGCCGCGGATTTACATTGACTGGCGGCAGCTGTTGTGTGCCCCATGTGACTCTCCCCACTTTCCGCTCTGGTCCTGTAGTGGGAGTAGCGTGCTCGCGCTGCTCCGTGCTCGCGCGCCTTGCTGCTCACAACTTGCTCCGCGAGCACGTATGTTGTGAAACCCTGAACTACAGAAATCCGTAATTATTGATACATGTTCAATTACCCGAAAGTTCCTAAATGCAATATAACATATACCGTACAGTTAAAAGGAAGTGACGCTTGATCAAGGTCCGTGTCACTTTCCATTTTTAACCAGACTTAACGTCTGAGAAAGTAAAGAAATAATAACAATAATACTTACATGGAAAAATCATCAGTGTTGGTATAGCCACAGTGTGATTTCAACCATACATCATCCTGAGAACTGATCAGAATATCAGACATTAATATTTCGTTCACTCTTGGCTCAAGTCAACATAACTCTTGCTCAAATTAACACAATCATCGAGTGCGCCTAGAAGCAAACGGGAATATAAGTAATTCACACGTACAAGTGTATGTGTCTCTAACAAAACGAATATTGTAGGATAAAACGATTATGTATTCACTCCTCGACGACGGGTGTAATCCCACAAGAGCTGATACTGGAGAATAGGGATGGCTCAAACAATGAAGTCTCTGGCTCAGTCACAGACTGTGGCGTGGTTACTGCGTTTAATGGCATTACATTCATGCCCATGATTACTGGGTTTGGTGGGATTGCATCCATTCCCATAGAAGCTTTATTGTTGAAGAATTCTACAATAAACAGAAAGCACAACGATAGACAACTGCATTATTCACGTACATGGAGAGAGAGAGACAGAGAGAAAGAGAGAGAGAGAGAGCGAGAGAGAGGGAAAACGATTACTTACTTTCACAATATTCATCATTTATCCATGCACCATCCATGCACCACCTGCCAAGAATCTCCGTTCGGTCATCCAGTGCACTGTCCCGCAACATGGGCGACAGCATGATCCTATTTACAACAAAAGATAGGAAATCAATCATATGATTTGCAGCTAGAAAGAATGCACATATAGCAACAACAAAATCATCATCACATACGTGCAGAATGACCAGATTTCAACTGGGGATGCTTATTAGCAGTAACATCATCGTCACCAGCAACATGACGCTTCATTTTTAATGAATTGAATACACAAACAGATATCAGGAAAGAAGAGAAATTGGCTAGTGAGAAGCACCTGAGAGTGGCCCAGGGCAGTCTACTCACTAAAAAAGAAAGCAGGTTATTAAGAAGCACCTGAGAGCGGCTGAGACCAGTCTACTCAATAGCCTGGGGGAAAAGATGGGATATCTTCTAGTAAGAATCACCAGAGAGTTGCTCCAGCCAGTCTACTCTCTAGCAGAAGAAGAAAGGGAAGTGACTCTTGTCAATACACAGACCGGGAAGGACTTCAGCATTGAAACAGTCCTCTTTTGCAGGTGATAGTCACATTCCTTTGCTTATTTCAGCTAATAGGAATAGAGTACTCTTACCTCGCGTAAGCAAGTAAGTGTACCTGAGTGCAAGTAGGTCCGGACCCATTTTAGTTGGTGAATAACCGCAGACTTCAACCAATGGGAATCGAGTATGGTGCTATGTAAGTGTTGACGTAACAGTGCATGCTTGTTATCATACCGCACATGTATGCATGTTGGCGGCACAACCGTTGATCAAAGAAACCCGTTATTTTCCAACACTTTGAGGCTGCTCGACAGGCCATGACTTGCTGGCGTTATCAGCCGTCCAGCACCCACATGACCGCTGCCCACAGCGGCAGGGGCCTGTGTGTGGACGTTGTGGCTCCATGCTCCACCTCTGTGCTGAGTGAGTTGAGGTGCAGTTTACCACAGGTGCTGGCCGTGTCCGTATATGAAGAAGTCGACATCTGCAACGAATGCTGCGACAGAGAACAAAGTCCACTTTCCAGGCGTGGTGTGTACCTCAGTGCACGTTCAAATGATGGCCACATACTTTGAATAGAGAGGCCCATGTATGCCCCAGAACGCAGGCTTCTATGGACAGATGATCCTTCTAGAAACACACTAAACAGGTTTCTAAAGTTAAAACTCAGCTCTCAATAAACAGCAAAGGAAATGTATAATGAATACCTATGTGAAACCTGTAATAGATATATGAAGATGTGAATAAATAAAAAAATAAAATATTTTTTAAAAAAAGACTATCCTTTATTGATAGTCCTACTAAAAATTATTTGTACATTATTGAAGCACTTGTATGTCCACCATACTTTTTCCTGAATCTTTGAATGGCTGGCCAGTTATAAGCTTCGAGGTTCATTATTGATGCTTTTTTGAAAAGTCATGAAGCCACAACACTTTTTGTCGACCTTTGACATAAACTATGCTGTCATTATGATCGTAGATTCGGGGCGATGTCAGCATTCTTAAAGCTGGACTTCCTTGTCACCTCACCACTTTCTATGGTTAAATCAAGCCAACCAAGTAGTTGTCTATCGACCCTTGGCACTCTGCACGGTACTAAATGGTTTGGGTGAAGCGATAATTGTAGAAAACGTCATCAGTTCTCGTCCAGTTTTGGTGAATGCAATAAATGCAATGTATTTAAACACAAATTGTCATCGTGAAGTCTGCACATCCACGATGACATTTGCACTTTGAGATGCCATCATGGAATGGATCTGGTGTGAAACAGCACCACCACATTTGTACTAATCACTGTACAATTCCTGAAAGATGCGAGTAATTAATAACATGATCATGCAGCAATAATGGGTATGCTGGATTGCTCAAATGGCTCTGAGCAATATGGGACTCAACTGCTGAGGTCATTAGTCCCCTAGAACTTAGAACTAGTTAAACCTAACTAACCTAAGGACATCACAAACATCCATGCCCGAGGCAGGATTCGAACCTGCGACCGTAGCGGTCTTGCGGTTCCAGACTGCAGCGCCTTTAACCACACGGCCACTTCGGCCGGCCCTGGATTGCTCAGAGGGAAACTGTCAAATGATTTAAATTCTCAAATTATTTAAATTCAGTATGCTTTGCACAATCGGTTATGACAACTGACACCACTTCTTTAAACTTTTGAGGGCTGAGTGTGCATACAAATTCATCATCTTCGTAGTAAGAAGAGTGAAGTCTCGAGTACATATCATGTAGTAGACCAACACTATTATTGTTCCAATCAAATTGTAGACTATCATATAGGTAATACATAGAATTCAGGAACACGTTTGGACTGGTTAGGTTGCACTTGTTGAATATGCTGAATTCCTTAGCCATATTCCCCCTCCTGCCTGTCTGGAGCACCAGAATAACGAATCAAGACGTTTCTAGCTGAACAGCTGTCTTTATCAACCAACTATGCTTTGATGTCGTTGGCAGAACTGTATATTTGTAGAGTTACTATGACTGAAAACTTAACACCAGCAGAACTCCAGAATTTAGCACACATAAAAGTTTCTGATGGTCCTCATTTGATACAGATATGTGTGGTACTTTTCATAATAACTTATTCAAAACAATTTTATTTTCTGTTGCTTGCTCTTCTTGAATTTACCCATTACTATCTGTAGCAATTCAAACGAGAACCAGTTCGTGTTTGGCATTCATAATGACACATTTATTATCCACAAAGAACCCCAATAATATTTTGAGAGGGACGCACATACTAATGTGATAATTTATCGATCCATCTATGAGCCAGCCTGCATTTTGTAGAACATTCAGGCCCATATTTGATGCAAACACCTAATTTTTGAGTGTTGACGTGATTCCAATGTTTCTTGTATGGTCGACTTCATCGCCATTAAGTTTGTATCGTATTTCTTGAAACAGAAAGGAGAATTCATCAGTAAGTCAAGGCATTTTTCCAGAGAGACTGAAATATGTCTGTGTAAAACCCCTCTTTAAGGAGGGTGATAGGAGAGATGTCAATAACCACCGACCTGCTTCACTGCTTACATAATTTTTCAAAATATTTGGGAAGGTGACGTATTCTAGAATAGTATTTCGCCTGAGCAACAACAAAATCCTCAGCAAATCACAGTTTGAATTTCAAGAGAGTTGCTCAACTAAGATAACCATTTACATGTTCACTCACGAGATTTTACGAAACTTTAAATAACAAAATAGCGCCAGTTGATATTGTCTCTGACCTGTCTAAGGCATTTGACCGTCTCAATCACAATGTCCCCCTAGATAATCATAGGTTTTATGGGATTGATGAAATAGCCAACCAATGCATAATGTCATATCTAACCAAAATAATGCAGAGAGTTATACTTACAAATTCAACCAATGTAGCCTGGATTATTCTGCCTTGGGACAAATCACGTAAGGGATTCCCTGAGGCTCAATCTTAGGTCCACTATTATTCCTCATATATGTATATGATCTTCTGTCGAAGATACAACAAGCAGAATTAATTCTTTTTTTGCAGATGACAGTAATATTGTAATCAATCCGAGCACACACACAGCAACAGAAGAAATGTTAAACAATGTTCTTAAAAGTATCATTGACTGATTTTCTGTGAACAGTTTCATCCTCAATTCTAAAAAGACGCAACATATTCAGTTCTGCACATCTAGCGGAACTACACCAATAATAAGTGTAGCACATGGCGAGGAAGTAATAAATAGGGTGGAAACTTCAGAAGTCTTACATGTCGACATTTATGGGATTTTAAACTGGAAAAGCACAGTTTACAATTTCTAAAACAACTTAGTTCAGCCACATTTGCACTTAGGATAATTGCAAATCTTGGGGAGAGACAAACCAGTAAGTTAACATATTTTGCATATTTTCATGCTGAGGTAACTCATCTTTAAGAAAGAAAGTCTTCATTGCTCAAAAAGGTGCTGTAAGAATGGTAGTTGGGCATTCTGACTGCTGCTTCACAGCATATTTATTCGCTCGTGAATTTTATCGTAAATAATCTACTGCAGTCAAAAACAACAGTGATGTACATAATTAAAATAGTAGAAACAAAAATTACATGAATTGCTTCACATTGAGGTTGTCTTCAACACAAAAGGTGTGCACAATGTTGCAACTAAAATGTTTGAGAACTTATCTTGTGATATAAATGTCTGATAGACAGCAAAGTAAAATTAGAAAACAAATTGAAAGAGTTTCTCATTGAGAACTCCATCAATTCTGTTGAAGAACTTCTCTTATACTAATGTGTAAAAGATCATGGGTAGCTATTACTAACTCACATCTGTGTATTTAATAATAAAAATAATAATAAACAACAAAAACTTGTAAATGTTCAGCATGAAGCCGCATTTACAAATTAATTTCCGATGTAAATTTAAAGTGACTCATTCCATATCATTACAATTTATTGTGCAAATGATCCATGGAATATGAATCTCACTAACTATCTAATTGACTAACTAACTAACATTACATACAAATCGCGGAGTTCCTGCTGGATCACTTCCAACATTCTTCATAAACAAGCCAACAAACTATAGAAAATTGCTGCTCAGAATTATTAAATCCTTCGATGTTAAATAACTTATTGTTATTGTTGAGTATCGCTGAAGCGAAAGGTTTGTGCGAAATACACTACTGGCCATTAAAAATGCTACACCAAGAAGATAACGTGCTACAGACGCGAAATTTAACCGACAGGAAGAAGATGCTGTGGCATGTAAATGATTAGCTTTTCAGAGCATTCACACAAAGTTGGCGCCGGTGGCGACACCTACAACATGTGGACATGAGGAAAATTTCCAACCGATTTCTCATACACAAACAGCAGTTGACCAACATTGCCTGGTGAAATGTTGTTGTGATGCCTCGTGTATGGAGGAGAAATGCGTACCATCACGTTTCCAACTTTAATAAAGGTGGGATTCTAGCCTATCGAGATTGCGGTTCATCGTATAGCGACATTGCTGCTCACGTTGGTCGAGATCCAATGACTGTTAGCAGAATATGGAATCGGTGGGTTCAGGAGGGTAATACGGAATGCTGTGGTGGATCCCAACGGCCTCGTATCACTAGCAGTCGTGATGACAGCCATCTTATCCGCATGGCTGTAACGGATCGTGCAGCCACGTCTCGATCCCTGAGTCAACAGATAGGGATGTTTGCAAGACGTAACCATCTGCACGCACAGTTCGACGACGTTTGCAGCAGCATGAACCATCAGCTCGGAGACCATGGCTGCGGTTACCCTTGACGCTGCATCACAGACAGGAGCGCCTGCGATGGTGTACTCAACGACGAACCTGGGTGCACGAATGGCAAAACGTTATTTTGTCGGATGAATCCAGGTTCTGTTTACAGCATCATGATGGTCGCATCCGTGTTTGGCGACATCGCGCTGAACGCACATTGGAAGCGTGTATTCGTCATCGCCATACTGGCGTACTACCCGGCGTGATGGTATGGGGTGCCATTGGTTACACGTCTCGGTAACCTCTTGTTCTCATTGATGGCACTTTGAACAGTGGACGTTACATTTCAGATGTGTTACGACCCGTGGCACTACCCTTCACTCGATCCCTGCAAAACCCTACATTTCAGCAGGATAATGCACGACCGCATGTTTCAGGTCCTGTACGGGCCTTTCTGGATACAGAAAATGTTCGACTGCTGCCCTGGCCAGCACATTCTCCAGATCTCTCACCAATTGAAAACGTCTGGTCAATGGTAGCCGAGCAACTGGCTCGTCACAATATGCCAGTCACTATTGTTGATGAACTGTGGTATTGAATTGAAGCTGCATGGGCAGCTGTACCTGTACACGCCATCCAAGCACTGTTTGACTCAATGGCCAGGTGTATCAATGCCGTTATTATGGCCAGAGGTGGTTGTTCTGGGTACTGATTTCTCGGGATCTATGCACCCAAATTGCGTGAAAATGTAATCACATGTCAGTTCTAGTATAATATGTTTGTCCAATGAATACCCGTTTATCATCTGCATTTCTTCTTGGTGTAGCAATTTTAATGGCCGGTAGTGTAGGTAAGCGTGTGAAATTGTGCCATATGGTTTACCATAAGCCCACAGGTGAGAATTATGGATGTTCAATGTACCCGACTGCATAAAGGTAGCCTCATCTGTAAATAAAAAATTTGCAGCGAAGATTTCATTGGCAGCATTCTGCTGTAGTTATCAGCGAGCAAAGTGGAGACTTGGAAGATAATAGTCAGGGGTCATTGTTTGCACTCTCTGTCAACGATACGGATGCATTCCGTCTTCATGTAACGTCTTCAAAACACTTTGATGGCTCACACCCAACGCACGTCCTACAGTTCTCGAGCTTGTCAAAGTATTATCCTCTACTGTGTTTAATATTCTCTCTTCCACTGCAGGAGTTCTGCGATATCTTCCAGTACCAGTTCCACGCTTGAAAGCGCAAAACGATCCAGTCGTGCGTAGCTCCCGTTGAAGAAGCTCGAATGTTCGGCGATCCGGCTGATTCCTATACGGAAATCTCTCCCTGTACATCCTTTGACCAACTAATCCACTTCGTCGTGCAGCCCCATACATGAAATGCATATTGGTCAGCTCTGGCATTGGTGAAACGATGCATGCTGCTCCAGATCTGTACAGGAAATCCAGCTAGCAAAGGGCTTGAATACGCTGCAGTCATCACTGCTCTCTCCCGATTAAAGGCGGCATTACTGCACACACATTCCTATACGACATGTGCTGATTTCGGTCCTCTCTACCTGTGGTATCGATAGCTATGATGCCACGGCGTAGGTGCAAGTCCATAAGTTGGCACTACGACAGACACCGACGACAGTGCCCTCTAGCCGGCGCTGTGGAGCTGTACGAGCTCCGCTCCAGATTCAGCCCATTTGATTCCGAGGAGACGGCCTAGCAACATTGTTTCTATTTCACAGTGGGTGAACCACTACTTGTACGCAAAGTTAAGTAAAAGTGATTTTAGTTCACACTGCAGTGCCGAGAGTTCTATCTCACCTGCTCCACCTAGTTTCCTACCTTCGGCCTACTTTCAATTTTCAGGAGCAGACCCACGCGCCGCCTTCCAGGCGGGATACAAAATACGTAATACTGTTTCATATCGAGAAACAATTAACAGAACTTGTCTTAATGTTTTTACGTTTGGTTCTCTTCTGTGCATGATTGGGGCATTTCTTAGAAAAATGTTTTTAATGGTGGTGGGAGGGAAAAAGGACGGCAAGCAGACCTAGTCACTGATTGATAGGGACATGGGGTAGGGTACAAACCTATTCAGTGATTTCGCTTATTATGAATTAGACGTACATCTTTCGGCAAAATTGTTAACCAAGTGTGTCTATCGATATTGTGGAATGGTGTGTTAGATAGTCAGTGCTATGTTGATCAACAAAGAGAGACAATTTTTTAATATTAAAAGCTGTAAAAAACGGCCAAATTTTATAGGTCCTGCTTATTGTAAACAGTTTCATACCTTTAATTTTGAAAAAAGACATTGCATAGCTAGGAAGACATTAGTTCCAATTTTCTCTGAGACCACTTACAAACAGTAGTCTGGATTTACTGTAGACAGCAATAACAGTCCTCTTTCATAAAACTCTCATTATTATTATTATTATTGAAATACACTGAGCATTGCTTCTTAACGAAAAACATCGAAACCATAATCTCTTTGAATAAGAAGGAAGCATTTCTTTTGTTTCCTTTTAATCTCCAAAACTTTTACGTGTGATTTCCGAACGCAGATTTCGTTTCGACAGTTCAGGAAGCAAATTCTTTCAAGATGCTCATAAGATTTACTTCCAGAGCCGTGACTGGATAGTCATGAAGGACAAGCAGATGTGTGCCACTCGACTGTCATTGTTGATCTGAGGTAAGTTTTATGTCTACACGAGGCGCTAAATCGCCTCCAGAGGATGCTAATGATACTGGAACTGTCAGAATGATTGGCGAACAACTTCCTGGGGCAGTTCTTTAACACTACCACGTTCGGTAATTCGTTGTCTTCCAATAGAGGATACATTACATGGTTTCACATCAGTCAATGTTCTCAGCAATGCCGGCTGGAGTGGCCGAACGGTTCTAGGCACTACAGTCTGGAACCACGCGACCACTAGTCACAGGTTCGAATCCTGCTTCGGGCATGGATGTATGTAATGTCCTTAGGTTAGTTAGGCTTAAGTAGTTCTAGGGGACTGATGACCTCAGAAGTTAAGTCCCTTAGTGCTCAGAGTCATTAGAACCATTTTTTCTCGGCACTTTGAGCTGCACATGAAGTCTGTCCAGCTTAAAGTCAGTAGGTTAGCAGGGCCGGTACGATCGCAGTTTCAAGGTCACTGATGATGTCTCTTCTGGCGTCAGGCTACACAGATGGGTATATGAACGCAGATCCAAGGTCATATTCTTCTCTCTTGCCCCCTGCTACTCACGCACTTAGAATGCTCTCAGTATGAGTGCAGATTCTAGGTAATTCTGGTGTGAAGCTACATGGGTGGATGAGCTTCCCCCACCCCACAGGCCTGCTCAGACGCCCCTCTGCCCCCCCCCCCCCCCCCCCCAGGACCAACAGTAATGTTTAAGAAATGTGCAAAACCTGTAGACCAATAGTAATCAAGCTTTTGCCCTTGTACTCCACTCCTCATTTTGTACATTAAGAACCCATTGTTTCATGGGTTCCCCTAATTCGAGGTCTAGTCTTCATACTGAAAGCATGAAGCATCAGCAAGGATCAGCCAGCCCAGCTGGCAGAACAAGAAGAAGAAGTGCATTGGATCTGAAAGTTACTGACTGTTTATTATTATCATTGCTACAATTAAAAATAATATATTAATTTATACTTACATTTTGTTATTTTTCCCAGAAGCATACCCAGTGGTAGTGGAACTACAGGATGATGACACAAAAATGCTATTGTCAGCATTGTCACACCAGCAGCAGGTCGCCAGGGATCTTCCCGATTTATCGCACCTGGTGGCATTTCAGCATTCAGCTCCACGGAATCAGCCACCATCATTGGAACCAGTACAGCTCACCGAGCCGCAGGCAAGGCCCTGAAGAGTATTACTTTTTGCCAACAGCTATAACATGACAGCGAGTGGTTCTAAACACGTAAATGTGGGACTATCACCAGTCTGTGACTCTGAAGTTCTAATGGAAGCCAAAGATGTCCCATGTGTTGCTGCTGAAGTTCAGTATTCATGGTACAGATGGGAATATCTTTATAGCATAATGAAATACATAGTGAGGAAGGTGATAGATAAATATGTCCCATCTCATAAACTGATTGACAATCGCATGTTTTTCTATTGTAGACTGTTACAATTAACTTCATGGAACATGAACATATACACCCCTGGAAATGGAAAAAAAGAACACATTGACACCGGTGTGTCAGACCCACCATACTTGATCCGGACACTGCGAGAGGGCTGTACAAGCAATGATCACACGCACGGCACAGCGGACACACCAGGAACCGCGGTGTTGGCCGTCGAATGGCGCTAGCTGCGCAGCATTTGTGCACCGCCGCCGCCAGTGTCAGCCAGTTTGCCGTGACATACGGAGCTCCATCGCAGTCTTTAACACTGGTAGCATGCCGCGACAGCGTGGACGTGAACCGTATGTGCAGTTGACGGACTTTGAGCGAGGGCGTATAGTGGGCGTGCGGGAGGCCGGGTGGACGTACCGCCGAATTGCTCAACACGTGGGGCGTGAGGTCTCCACAGTACATCGATGTTGTCGCCAGTGGTCGGCGGAAGGTGCACGTGCCCGTCGACCTGGGACCGGACCGCAGCGACGCACGGATGCACGCCAAGACCGTAGGATCCTAAGCAGTGCCGTAGGGGACCGCACCGTCACTTCCCAGCAAATTAGGGACACTGTTGCTCCTGGGGTATCGGCGAGGACCATTCGCAACCGTCTCCATGAAGCTGGGCTACGGTCCTGCACACCGTTAGGCCGTCTTCCGCTCACGCCCCAACATCGTGCAGCCCGCCTCCAGTGGTGTGGCGACAGGCGTGAATGGAGGGACGAATGGAGACGTGTCGTCTTCAGCGATGAGAGTCGCTTCTGCCTTGGTGCCAATGATGGTCGTATGCGTGTTTGGCGCCGTGCAGGTGAGCGCCACAATCAGGACTGCATACGACCGAGGCACACAGGGCCAACACCCGGCATCATGGTGTGGGGAGCGATCTCCTACACTGGCCGTACACCACTGGTGATCGTCGAGGGGACACTGAATAGTGCACGGTACACCCAAGCCGTCATCGAAGCCATCGTTCTACCATTCCTAGACCGGCAAGGGAACTTGCTGTTCCAACAGGACAATGCACGTCCGCATGTATCCCGTGCCACCCAACGTGCTCTAGAAGGTGTAAGTCAACTACCCTGGCCAGCAAGATCTCCGGATCTGTCCCCCATTGAGCATGTTTGGGACTGGATGAAGCGTCGTCTCACGCGGTCTGCACGTCCAGCACGAACGCTGGTCCAACTGAGGCGCCAGGTGGAAATGGCATGGCAAGCCGTTCCACAGGACTACATCCAGCATCTCTACGATCGTCTCCATGGGAGAATAGCAGCCTGCATTGCTGCGAAAGGTGGATATACTCTGTACTAGTGCCGACATTGTGCATGCTCTGTTGCCTGTGTCTATGTGCCTGTGGTTCAGTCAGTGTGATCATGTGATGTATCTGACCCCAGGAATGTGTCAATAAAGTTTCCCCTTCCTGGGACAATGAATTCACGGTGTTCTTATTTCAATTTCCAGGAGTGTATCTACAACATTCAGGTGTTGTTAAACTTAAAGACATGTATTGTGCATTATCAATTGCCACAGACAGACAGCAGTAGGGCAATGGCGGTGCTGGCACATTTTGTTTGTGCTGGTTGCATACATTCAAGGGTAAGCATTCATTCAGGGGCAAACCTATTGTGCTGTTAGTTGCTTTATGACCCCTGGGAGATCACTTATGACTCTCTGGTGGTAACCTGCTCTTCTGAGATATCTCCCCAACCCTTCCCCTCCCACTCCACCCCATCCCATCTCTCTGAGAATCCCCAACTATTCTCCTCTCCCCCTCACTGATACAAGCACACATTTTATATTAAATTAATTGGCTTATTAATTAAATTGACCAATTAATTACCCACTCCCACTCTGGAAAATGCCCCAACCCTCCCATCCCCTCATCTCACGTCCATCCACTTCCCTCCCCTACATAGAAAATGGCAGAGAAAAGACTTAGTTTGTGCTGAGCTGCTCTAAAGGAAGGTCATACGGTAGTTTATTTTCTTTATTGTGGGTGTTACGGCGGTGGAAATTGGTAGGAAAACCTCAGCCCCTCCCCCTCCCCTCCCCACCTGGAGAAAAGGCGGGAAACGCTTAGTCTGTGCTGAGCTATTGGACTGGAAAGTGCAAATATTTCCTTGTTTGACAACTACATGCCTTAATTACATAATTACACCGATGCAGATTGGATGTGTTGTATTGTGGGAAACTTTTCATGTGTGTACTCACCCTGATGTGCAGGGATCGATTGAGCTAGTTCACAATGCCACCACTACAGGACATCCTATCCCCACCACAAGCCCACTCCCTCCCCACCCCTCCCAAAAAAACTGCTGGGAAGAATCGCTGAGCTGGTGGACTGGGAGGGTTCCATGACAGGAAATTAGGTTACATTGAAGAGAACATAATAATAAATAATAATAATAACATTGTGTTCTTTAATTATAAAATTCAATTTCCATGGGTGCATCCCTCTTTTATTTGGCAGGAAAAGCTCATCATTCTCTGCTGTTTATTTAATTTTGTTGCATGTTTTGTAAAATACACCAAAAAAGTAATTAAATACAAAAAGAGATCGCTTTTTTCCGATTGAAGAAGGAATAATTTCATGAAATCGACCTCAGCATAACTCACAGCACATAACTACACTGTTACCGATTGTGCTAAACATATCTTTCGAAAAAACAAGTTTCCGATTGCATACACTTTCTTCTTGCACGCCATCGCGGACTACTGAGCGATGATGGGCTTGCATGCATGTTTAAGAGTGGACAGCGATTGCTGGAGTGACAGGCCACCATCAGTTGCCGCCCCCAGCCACCTGCACTTAAAGCCTGAACAAAGCATGAGGCGCAAATGTCCCTTTGATACCAGACTAACTTTTTGTTTTGCTCCCAAAACACACACCTTCCATACTAGGACAGTGGAACAGCAGCTCTATGTGCTCGCCATACTGTGCAGATACAGACTGAGTTAGTTCACAATACCACTGCAGAGGACGCTGGGAAAAGCAACCTCCCCACCCCTCCTCCCTCCAGTCCTCTCCTCCCCTCTCCATTGCCCCTCTGGTTACTTACTGCTGGACAAAGCATCAGGTGGTGGCAACTCTTTGATATCAATACTTGAGAAATTCCTGTGGAAACACATGCTCTCTCTCTCTCTCTCTCTCTCTTTCTCTCTCAAGTGGCTACTTCCTGCCCAGCAAGCATCTGTCGCATCCCATCGGAAACCACCCTATCCCCTCTTCTGTCCTGAACAGGGTAGTGGAAACTGGTAAATGCCCAGCCCTCCCCCAATTGCTGGGGGGAGGGCTGGGCATTTCACGCTAAATCCACTACCTCCACTCTATCAATAAGACTGACTAATTAATTAAATGAATACCCTCTGCGTGGGATAGTTTTTACTTGCTTCCTATTGGTGAATACTAGGACTGGAATATTTAGCGGAAAATTCGGGGATTTGATCCCACTACTATCGGTTTTTCCAAACCCTAATCTTCCCCCCTTCTGGATTTTCCTTGAACCCTGTTGGTGGATACTGGCACAGGCAGGTCGTTTGTCATAAAATTCAATACATTGGAGATTTTAAATTTCACCTGAACTGCACTATGTCCATAAACAATTTGCAGGAGACAGGGCATGGAGTTCGACCGGAGTGTGCTCATAATACCACTATTGGAAACAATAAATTGATCAATTGGGAATTTGACGTTGCGATTGGGTTTAAGGGACTATATAATTCCTAAGTTGGTTCTCTCAGCTACACCAGTACGAAGAATAGGGAGGAGGAGGAGGAGGAGGAGGAAGAAGAGGAGGAGAAAGAGTCTGCCATATGATAGGATAGTAACAACAACGAATACCACTCCCACCTACCTGCTGCAAGATAGAGTCCACCCGACTATACTGACAAGCGGTAAACACTCCACACCTGAACCACATTCCATTCCGTAGTAGTAGCTGAAACATTCATACATTCTGTGCCCTTATGTCCTGATGTCCACACGCAGCACCCCAGGTCAGAGGTCGTGTAGCACTAGTTGCCGCCATGGATGTGCGTTTCAGCGATCGCGCCAAGTCTGCTGCAGCTTCACTCGCCAGCCAGAAAGGACCGCCCGGCCATGGGGGGTGTCCAGAATGACCAGAGTGGTAGGAATTCGGATGTTATCAATACGTCCAGTGCCAACAAACACATGATCACAAAGGCTGCCCAACAAATACTGAGTATTAGTTCGCTGTTTATACGCCCACAGGACACATGGTGAGGTCAACTGCAACCTGTACCCTGACTGACAGGTCTGGGAGCCTTAGCGACGGCTCGTGCCTTAAGCCGGAAAAATGTCTATTCATTCTGGCTACCAGTTACATCCACCACTCCCCCACACGCAAGAAAGAGCCATCCTAGGAAACCAACCACATATTTATCATTGTAATTATAATTAAATATTACAAACGCAGCGCCAATCTGGTGGTATGCGACAATGAAAGAAGTATCGGAAATACATCCTCCTGACGACTATGGCTCTGAAAACGTCAATTTCCCACGTAAAACTATGTCGTTCTTATGACTGGACATAAATTTCCACGCAAAATATTTCAACCCCCTTACGACCATCGAAGCGTTGAAATTGCCGTTTTCCACGTCAAATCTATACCTCCGTTATGACTGGACATAGCCATTTTCTTTGCACTTGTCGGAACACAGACCACAGTAGCTTCACACTCCAACACTTACACATTTCCGTTATCGTTTATATATGTATAGCATCCGAAAATATTATGGTATTTCCATACTCACACTGGCTAGGTATCTCTATTCTCCTTATATCTAGGAAATTATTGGACATTTAAGTCTTCTAGCCAATCAGATTTGAGAACTGACTGCAGGTATTTCTGGAAGATGCTGTACCCCACCAACACCCTCTCAAACATGTGTTGTAAAGCACAGGCGTCCGGCACTATGTGATGACCAACAGTGCTCCTGTGGACTAAAGCGTTGGAGAGACATCACTAGTATGGGTTGATGTTCTGTAATAAACATCGTAGTCAATAGTGCGACAAAGAACAGCCGGCCAGTGTGGCCGAGTAGTTCTAGGCGCTTCAGTCTGGAACCGCACGACCGCTACGGTCGCAGGTTCGAATCCTGCCTCGGGCATGGATGTGTGTGATGTCCTTAGGTTAGTTAGGTTTAAGTAATTCTAAGTTCTAGAGGACTGATGAAATCAGATGTTAAGTCCCATAGTGCTCAGAACCATTTGAACCATTTGACAAAGAACATGTGAGGATCTGCTTAGGGAATCTGATGAGAGGACGTTCTGTGTATCCATGTTGTTACAGCCGAATATGTGGCACGAAGTGATGTCGTAATCACATGAGCAGAAGTGACATAAAATCGATAAAATTGACAAAATACGGCAAAATGCGGGGAACTTGAGGGAGTACTCACATGTCAGTTAGGTGCACGAAAATTCTTGTACATGGGAACGAGTATGTGACAGCGTTTGCAATACGAAAAAAATTTGACATGGAAGCACCAGGAACCAGGGAATCGAGTCATTTTTCGTGGATAGCGATAAGACAGCCGGAACAGATTTTCTAACATGGATAACCACCAAATTTAGGGTAATAAATTTATATACGTCTGAAACAAGCCCATGTGTGACCCCAAAATTATCGGCAACCACCTTATAGATTTTTATAAAGTATCCTTAGTTAATAAACTCTAAAACACAATATTTACAATGTGATTCTCTGTACTCTCTATCAATCACACCCATATGATTTCAGCTAAAAAATACCTTAGAGAACAGTTGCCACCGGGTTGTTAACAACTTTCTGCCGTATGTCTGTTGAGGTAATTGGGATGCATGCAAGTTGACTGTTGTCTTTGATGCTTTCCTGCGAAAGAGAACCAGCTGCCTCTAAATTGAGACGCACCTGCGTTAGAAGATAATGGAAAGTAAATTGTGTAGTCGGTTGGGAGGAGGTTAAGTAGATTGTGCATGATCCGTGTCGAACGTAATATCGCAAAGAATTCGTACTTCAATGGTCGACTAATACATACTATATATGGAGTTTTGCCTACAGCGAGACCAGGATATAAACTCACGGAGGTGTGGAGCAGCCTCATATACCTCCCAGCGTGTACTCAGAAATTAGACCATCTCAAGTTGAACATTATTGACCGGAACAAGAATATAATTGATTTTTTAAAAAAGGAAATCATGGTACTTCTTCATTTGAAGTAGCAGCAATATGGTTGAAATGTAAAAAGCCAGCCCACACTCCAGTCAGTACACCACTCCACAATACGTAAGAATTACAAGGTCCTCAAGTTGGTAGGACTTAAACGTTGCAATCACATCACTTGATACAACAATTCCGGATCAATATGACGACTGAATCACTCATAATGATTATACACTACTGGCCGTTAAAATTGCTACACCACGAAGATGATGTGCTACAGACGCGAAATTTAACCGACAGGAAGAAGATGCTGTGATATGCAAATGATTAGCTTTTCAGAGCATTCACACAAGGTTGGCGCCGGTGGCGACACCTACAGTATGTGGACATGAGGAAAGTTTCCAACCGATTTCTCATACACAAACAGTAGTTGACCGGCGTTGCCTGGTGAAACGTTGTTGTGATGCCTCATGTAAGGAGTAGAAATGCGTACCATCACGTTTCCGACTTTGATAAAGGTCGGATTGTAGCCTATTGCAATTGCGGTTTATCGTATCGCGACATTGCTGCTCGCGTTGGTCGAGAGCCAATGACTGTTAGCAGAATATGGAATCGGTGGGTTCAGGAGGGTAATAGGGAATGCTGTGGTGGATCCCAACGGCCTCGTATCACTAGCAGTCGTGATGACAGGCATCTTATCCGCATGGCTGTAACGGATCGTGCAGCCACGTCTCGATCCCTGAGTCAACAGATAGGGATGTTTGCAAGACATAACCATCTGCACGCACAGTTCGACGACGTTTGCAGCAGCATGAACCATCAGCTCGGAGACCATGGCTGCGGTTACCCTTGACGCTGCATCACAGACAGGAGCGCCTGCGATAGTGTACTCAACGACGAACCTGGGTGCACGAATGGCAAAACGTCATTTTGTCGGATGAATCCAGGTTCTGTTTACAGCATCATGATGGTCGCATCCGTGTTTGGCGACATCGCGCTGAACGCACATTGGAAGCGTGTATTCGTCATCGCCATACTGGCGTACTACCCAGAGTGATGGTATGGGGTGCCATTGGTTACACGTCTCGGTCACCTCTTGTTCACATTGACGGCACTTTGAACAGTGGACGTTACATTTCAGATGTGTTACGACCGGTGCTCTACCCTTCATTCGATCCCTGCGAAACCCTACATTTCAGCAGGATAATGCACGACCGCATGTTTCAGGTCCTGTACGGGCCTTTCTGGATACAGAAAATGTTCGACTGCTGCCCTGGCCAGCACATTCTCCAGATCTCTCACCAACTGAAAACGTCTGGTCAATGGTAGCCGAGCAACTGGCTCGTCACAATACGTCAGTCACTACTCTTGATGAACTGTGGTATCGTGTTGTAACTGCATGGGCAGCTGTACCCCTACATGCCATCCAAGCTCTGTTTGACTCAATTGCCAGGCATATTAATGCCGTTATTACGGCCAGAGGTGGTTGTTCTGGGTACTGTTTTCTCAGAATCTACGCACCCAAATTGCGTGAAAATGTAATCACATGTCAGTTCTAGTATAATATATTTGTCCAATGAATACCCGTTTATCATCCGCATTTCTTCTTGGTGTAGCAATATTAATGGCCAGTAGTGTACGTTGAGGTGACAAAAGTCATGGGATACCTCCCAATATCGTATCGGACGTACTTTTGCTCGGCGTAGTGGGACAGCTCAATGTGGCATGGGCTCAACAATTCGTTAGAAGACAGCTGCAGGAATATTGAACCATGCTATAGCCGTCCATAATCGGGAGAGTGTTGCCGCTGCAGGATTTTGTTCACAAACTGACGTCTCCATTATGCGCCATAAATGTTTGTGGGATTCATGTCGGGCGATCAGGGTGGCCAAACCATTCTGTCAAACTGTCCAGAATGTTCCATGCTGGTGACAGGACACATTGTTATACATAAAAATTCTGTCGTTGTTTGGGAACATGAAATTCATGAATAGCTGTAAATGGTCTCCAAGTAGCCGAACGTCCAAAGGATCCAGTCCATTCCATTTAAACACAGACGACACCATTATGGAGTCACCACCTGCTTTTGCAGTGCCTTGCTGACAAATTGGGTCCATGACTTCGTGGGGTTTGCGAAACACTCGAAACCTAAAATCAGTTATTACCGACTGAAACCGAGACTCATCTGACCAGTCCATGGTTTTCTGTTCGTCTCGGGTCCAACCGATATGCTAACGAGCCCAGGTGAGGCGCTACAGGCGATATGTGCTGTTATCAAACGCACTCGCATCGATCCTCTGCTACCATAGCCCATTAACGCCAAATTTCGCCACACTGTCGTAACGGATACGTTCGTCGTATATCCCACATAGCTTTCTGCGGTTATTTCACGCAGTGTTGCTTGTCTGTTAGCACTGACAACTCTACCCAAACGCCGCTGCTCTCGGTCGTTAAGTAAAGGCGGTCGGTCACTGCGTTTTCTGAGGAGAGACGAAATGTCTGAAACATAGTATTCTCGGCCACTCTTGACACTGTGGATCGTGGAATACTGAATTCAGTAAAGATTTCCGAAGTGGAATGTCTCATGCGTCTAGATCCAACTACTATTCTGCTTTCAAAGTCTGTTAATTCTCGTCGTGCGGCCATAATCACGTCAGAAACCTTCTCCCATGAATCACCTGAGTAGAAATGACAGTTCTGACAATAAACTGCGCTTTTCTACCGTGTGTACGCTATAATACCGCCATCTGTATGTGTGCATATCGCTATCCAATGACTTTTTGTCATCTCAGTGTAATGTTGCTGATTCTTCTGAATGAGTCGATATTGTCAACGACAAATACGTACCATGATGGATTATATTTATAGGGATGGCACAACTAAAATTCCGAGACGCCTGAACTACGGCATACATGGAATTCGCGAATTGACACCGGAGGCCTGCTGGAAGTGTTTTTCCGGGCTTAAATAATCTTAGTGGCTGCACAGAGTTCCAGAATATGATACCATAGGAGATAATAGAGTGAATGTATGCAAAGTAAACAAGCCTTACTGTTTCACTATCACAGCCAGCAGAGATTATTTTTATAGTGAATGTAGCAACATTCAGTTTCAGCATATCATCTTGAATGTGACACTTCCAAGACAGCTTTTCATATGCCCTCTGTCCTACGAATTCGATGCTATTCACTAATAGTTTGACCATTTTGGAACAAGACAGTTTCTCTTTTACAAGTCTTCCATGCCTGAAACCGTATGAACTGCATTTAGTTGCAGTTAAGAGGGTGACTGTCCGGTGAAATCAATGTGCTGATGTTATCAACTATCTTATAAACTACATCATTTACAATACGTTCCATGTCTTTCTCAATAACGCTTGTGTCATATGGAAAGAAAAACTTCTTCGAATCATCTGCAATATTTAGTAGCAGATAAATGCCATTTCTGGTATATCAAGAAAAGCAACAGACCCCTGTGGCACTCACCACTTTACATGATTTACAGATTCAAATCTCTATCCTGCTTGGTGACACTGGAGAACAACTTACAGCTTCCTACTTTCCAGGTATAAAGTGAATCATTGTTGTGATTTTCCCTAATCCCATTATGTGAAAAGTTCTGAAGAAGTGCTCCATGGCCAACACAATCAGATGCTTTCGTTAAATGAAAGACAATACTTACTGTCCTCAACTATCACATAGCTCTGTTACTGCCCTACACGTAAAATAATGACTGCTGATACTCCTTTCCCCAAGCAAAACTGCGAGTCTGACAACAAATTATGTGTTCATGTGTTCAGAGATGTTCCACTGCTCCCTTATACATTACTTTCTCAAGAACTATCGAAAACACTGGTTGCAAAGAAAATACTTAGTAATTGTCTACATCATGCCTTTCTCCCTTTTTATAAAGTGCTTTCACTAATGAATGTTTCAATCTATCTGGATACTGACCACAGCTAGAAAAACACATTATATAAGTTGCTGGATACAGAATCCTTCTTGGTATTTCATCATACTCATGGAAGTCTTTACTCTTTAGTGGCTAGCGTTCCTGCCTCTGGATCACGGGGTCCCGGGTTCGATTCCTGGCCGGGTTGGGGATTTTCTCTGCCCGGGGACTGGGTGTTTGTGTTGTCCTCATCATTTCATCATCATCATCATTCGTGACAGCGGCTACATTGGACAGTGTAAAAAAATTGGACTGTGAAAAAATTGGGACATTGTATGGGCGCTGATGACCTCGCAGTTGAGCGCCCCACTAGCCAAACATCATCATCATCATCATCATCATCATCATTTACTCTTTAGTGATTTAATAATTTATTGAATTTCATCTTTGCTTGTTTCCTTTGGCTGCGTGTGATATAAATGTCCTGGAGCACCAGCTTTCACGAGTCCTGCATATTTACCTGTACCAATAACATCTCGATTAAACTTGCAGAGTAGTTCACAAAGTGATTATTTAACACTATGCCCAACTCTTGTGAATCAGAATCACTATCCTTCTCACGCAAGAGGGGTGTGATGTGCTGAAAATGGACATTATGCCCTGGTACCTCTCTCACAATTGACCTTATAGCTTTAACTCTATTCTGAGGGCTTTTTACTTTCTATGCGTAACGCATTGTTTTAGCACGTCTGATGACATTCTCCTGCACTTTGCGGTATTATCTGTAGAGAAATGCTGTAGCCGGCCATGGTGGCTGAGCGGTTCTAGGCGCTACAGTCTGGAACCGCGCGACCGCTACGGTCGCAGGTTCGAATCCTGCCTCGGGCATGGATGTGTGTGATGTCCTTAGGTTAGTTACGTTTAAGTAGTTCTAAATTCTAGGGGACTGATGATCTCAGAAGTTAAGTCCTACAGTGCTTAGAGCCATTTGAACCAGCCAAATGTTGTAACTGGGCTGTGACCAGTAAGGTCCATATACCGTCTCACTGAATATAATTTGATACTCCATATCCTGCAGGTCAAGTGTACCATCGAGTATTCCATGGCTACATATACACTCTTTGCTCATAAATTAAGGATAATTGCAGAATGTGGTGCCACACAACGTGGCACTACACAAAACTGGCGGTAATAGCGTAGGCACATAGGGAACACACACGACACAGATCTGTAAGTCCATGGCATTGGTGATAAGTTGAGAAAAACGTCCCGAAACACATTCGCTACAAAACTCCGCTGTTTTCTGCGCATGTACCCCGACATCAATATGGGATATGATCACCATGCACACGTACACAGGCCGCACAACGGGTTGACATACTCTGGATCATGTGGTCGATCAGCTGCTGGGATATAGCCTCCCATTCTTGCACCAGTGCCTGTCGGAGCTCCTGAAGTGTCGTAGGGGTTCGAAGACGTGCAGCGATACGTCGACCGAGAGCATCCCAGACGTGCTCGATGGGGTTTAGGTCTGGAGAACAGGCAGGCCACTCCATTCGCCTGATATCTTCTGTTTCAAGGTACTCCTCCACGATGGCAGCTCGGGGGGGGGGGGGGGGGGGCGTGTGTTATCATCCATCAGGAGGGAGATGGGACCCACTGCACCCCAGTAAAGGCAGACATACTGGTGCAAAATGACCTCCTGATACACCTGACCTATGAGAGTTCCTCTGTCAAAGACATGCAGGGGTGTACATGCACCAATCATAATCCCACCCCACATCATCAAACCACAACCTCCATACAGGTCCCTTTTAAGGATATTAAGGGGCTGGTATCTAGTTTCTGGTTCACGTAAACCCGGGGAGAATCGCTGTTCAGACTATACCTGGACTCGTCCGTGAACATTACCTGGGACCACTGTTCCAATGACCATGCATTGTATTTTTGAAACTAGGATTTATGGTGTCTCCTTCGACCAGGGGTCAATGGAATGCATCTTGCAGGTCTCCGCGTGAATAAACCATGTCTGTTCAATCGTCTGTAGTGCTGTTGTACACTGTGGACGTCCCATACTGTAGCGCCTGGTCACGTTTCCTGTCTGCTGGAATCGTTGCCATAATCTTGAGATCACACTTTGTTTGACACGGAGGGCCCGTGCTACGACCTGCTGTGTTTGACCAGCCTCCAGTCTCCCTAGTATTCTACCTCTCATAACGTCATCAATATGTGTTCTTTGAGCCATTTTCAACACACAGTCACCATTAGTAGGTCTGAAAAATTCTGCACACTTACTCGCTGCACCGTACTCTGACATGCACCGACACACCTCTGCGTACGTGGACCGCTGCCAGCGCCACCGTGCTATGACCGGATGTCAAATGCACCGCTTGGTCATACCCCGAGGTGGTTTAAACCCGCAAACCGCCCAACAGAGCGTTTTTTCACCATGTATCAGCATTATCCTTAATTTATGAGCATGAGTGTAGTTATGGGTTTTTAGGTAAGTAATTAACACTTTAGGAAGATGCAATCGACCATACGACACCAACAAACGCTCTTCCGAAGCTTGTCGCCTTGATAACTGACAAGTTAAAGTTTTGTGCCACACAAGGATTGCTTTTCGTGGGTAGTGCACTGCTCCCCGGCTTTTAACCTGCTAAAGCCCTGACAAGGAAAGCATACACTCAAGGGTTGCCGATCTTGTTCATCTTTCACATACTTAGATCCAAGAAATACTGGTCTGGTACAATAAGCTTCTCAAGCGTTTTAGAGAAATAGAGATTCAGAGTTTAACGAGCGCCAGCCGCCGAGCAGCGACGTTCGAGCAACCGACTAAAACGGTAGAGTCTGCCTATAAGACTTTGAACCTCTATTTCTCGGTAAAGTTACAGTAGCTTTTAATGTATCTAAGTACTGCAATGTGCCATAGATGAGGACGAACGGCCTGTTGAATGTAGCTACGTTTCCCATATGTGTCGGCAATTGAGGCGTGATGGGATGACTTAACAGGTGTTGGATGCAAATATGCAAACGCAATGGGAAATGCATGCTTGATCATAAATGCAGATGCCAGCCAAGCCTGCTGGTTGCACTGTTGGATCTGACCACGAACGGCATCTGTGCAATGTCCTCAACATGGTTGAAGTGTCAGTAGTCAGAACAAAATGCTGTGAAGTTGTGAGTGCATTATGTTGAAGCTGAGTGAAGTGGAGTGTTGGCTAAGAGTAGGTGCTCATAGGGTGGGTGTTTCCGTAACCAATGGAGATTAATGCTTCAAGAGGCACCATATCGAAGATTTATACAGATTTATATCGCATGCAGGGAAAGCGGGAAAGCATCATCCACTAAGTCACAACGCAGAGTGATCGTGCGAGACGGTCATAGAAGAGGATTGTGACGAAAAATTAGAGGACAACAGTAGTGGGACAACCTTCATGTCGGCACACTCTGCATTGTTGCTAAATTTATTCAAGATGGCGGCGATGACGTCATCCAAGATGGCGGCATGTATACTTGGCAGCATTAAATGACGTCATCCAAGATGGCGGATTTTGGCGGGAAAATAGGCCAATTGTGCTGCATCCACTAACCTAACCTCAAGAAAAAATGGCGGTAAATTTGAATTCTGGCGGGAAAATAGCCCAATTGTGCTACGTCCACTAACCTAAGCCTCCAGAAAAAATAGGCGGGAAGTTTGATTCCAACAGGATAATGCATGCAAAGACCATACTTGTATTTATTATTATTGATTACCATTTATTAACATTAATTATCATTTATTATTATTTATTATCATTTATTATTATTTATTATCATTTGCTATTGTTTATTATCATTTATTATTATTTATTATTATTGACCTGCCTCCACTAGAAAATTCCGTCCAAATTCAAATTCCAACACGATAATGGCTGCGAAACCTTACTTTTGTTTATTATTATTCATTATTATTTATTATCATTTATCAACATTCATTATCATTTATTATTATTCATTATCATTTATTATCATTCGTTATCATTTATTACTATTATTATTATTATTATTATTTATTATAGGCCTACCTCCACTAGAAAATTGCTCCAAATTCAAGTTCCAACGCGATAATGTCTCGAAAACTGTACTCCTATTTATTATTATCATTTATTATTTATTCAAGATGTCCGATTTTCTCGGCGAGAAAGCCATTTTCCTTACATCCATAACAAAAATCTATCACAAGTTCAAATCCCAACACCATAATTGATCACACGTACGAACTTTCTCCGTCACTTATCTTTTTTCGCTGGTAGCCTATCATAATCGCGTCAAATAATAAACTGCACTGATAGTAACGTAAGTCACGTCCTTTGATTTTGCAGGGGGGAAGGGACTGAAGACTTTATTTCAAGCAGTACGGTCATCACTTGTTCTCCAACACAGTCAGCACACACATCTTTGATATCACAGTGCAGTCGCCACGACGTCCACGCTCCAACTGAATTAGTTCAGATCCTCGCCACCCCCTGCACAGTGCGCAGAGACACTGCCTACGCCTGTTACGTGAGGCGGCCGGCCACTCGCGGTGAACTGCCGGTACGCTGGGGGCGTGCCCAGGGATCGCTCCCACGTCGTAAACATGGTTTCGCTGGACACGCTGGAACTTGCCGAGTTTGACGTCACAGCGGTCCCTTGTACGCCCACCACATGCATTCGTCGCCTCCGCACGTTTCCCGCCAAAATTGTTTGCCTCGGAGCTGAATCACACAACGGTCGGCCGTTCCCTGCCATACTTTTGGCGCCAAAGTTGTTTTCCTGGGCATGTTCAAACCTGTCGATGCCGACCGCTCACCGTCCACCACGTGTCCTAGTGCAAGCGAGAACGCAGTGCTACACTTTTGGCGGCAAAAGTTTGCTCGACAGTGGAATCCGCCATGACTATACAACAGCACGTTTGGACATAGTCTTCTGTAAATACCTAAGTACTTAATTCCATTTCGTTTTTAATCATATTAAATAATTCAATTTACAATTTCATATACGTATGCAAAGGTGTTCAACTACCTAATTTCAACTACTTTTCGAGGACCAGACAGCCACCTCTCCCTAGGAACCAGCGCTGAGTTTGGATTCTGGCAGTAAAGAAAGGTCACTTCTGCTTTCTCTACCAACCTAACAAAATTGTTGGAAAGAAAGGGCACTTGTACGAACCTCGGCCGCCGACCGCCACTTCCTCCTAGGAACCAGCGCCAAGTTTGAAATCTGCCAGTAAACAAAGCTCACTTGTGCTCCCGCCACCAACCTAAGAAAATTGTTGCAAAGGAAGCTCATAACCACTAAACTAAGCCACCATCACTCAGCCTCTTCCTACACGGATTGGATTGTTTTGGGGGGAAGAGACCAAACAGCAAGGTCATCGGTCTCATTGGCTGAGGGAAGGATGGGGAAGGAAGTCAGCCGTGCCCTTTCAAAGGAACCATCCCGGCATTTGCCTGGAGCGATTTAGGGAAATCACGGAAAATCTAAATCAGGATGGCCTGATGCGGGATTGAACTGTCGTCCTCCCGAATGCAAGTCCAGTGTCTTCCTACACGTTTCGGGTAAAAGGACTCACCCTGCACTAGGCCCATAATTGGAGGAACCAATATACTTTATTTAGGAATGGAGTATATGTATCACACTGACATGTTCCACACCAGACAGACCTGCAAAACACTCCTACATAACTCATTTATAATGCTCTAGACACACGCTTGCTAATTGTAAACAGTTAAAAATAACTCATAGCACAGCCTACAGACATGCGAACCGCTCGTAAATAATACAAAACAAAATCCAGACCTGTAACTCCTATAAAGATAAATTTATCCAGTTGTTTGTCGACTCACTCACAGTCTGACCAGATTGCCGTTATTGTGCAAAAACCGCTCAGACTGCGCTGTGCTGCTCGGGGAAGTAAGGAAGGACTGCACTCTATTTATTTCAAGCCCTTTTATTTAGTCGTGGAGTATATTTGTCACAAATACGTAAACAACTCCTAATTTCACCACACAATAGCAACCAGCTCTTAAATAATGCAGTACACAATATCCGCAGACGAGCTCTGTACTCTTAAACTATCCAAATAAAGCACAGCGCAGTGCACAGACATGCTCGCAAAATAGTGTAACAGACGCGCCCAAACACCCCCAGCTGCCAAACCGACCAAAAGTCTCCGCTCGGTCCCCCCCCAAACATGACCGCAACACAGTCGCATTCGCGCCTAACACCGGGGAAATTGCTGAGGCAAGTAGCTACGAGAGCGCGAGGGATGTGATTGCAGCATATCTCCGTCTCTCAGCGGTTAACTACAGGTGGGGCGAGCGATGTTCTCGGCTTGGGCACTGGGGGTGTGCTCTGGCCATGTTCTAGACCGTGTGGATTGAACAACAGTATTCGGGTCATAGTTTAGCTAGAATATTTACAGAGGAGTATGTCCGACGCGAGTATAAAGGTCCAGGCTGTGACGTGGGCGGTCTCGCGCTCGTGGTGTGTGAGAGAGGCAAAGCAGACGATTTTGAATCATCACAGGTAGCTTAGGTTAGTGGCTTCGTTTGCCACAATTTTCTTGTGTTGGTAGCGAAACACGAACTGACCATCAGAATTTAAACTTGGTTTATTTGTATAGAAAAAATGTGATATACGTTAATGTAGGTTGGTGCACGTTCGTAAACGGCAGTACACATTAGTACATGTTAGCCGACGAACATGGGTCGGTAAGGGGCCGTAGTGGTTGGTAGGGACTGAGTCCAGGTGGGCATGGTACTGGTGGAAAACTGATTCCCGGTCTAAGTGGACATGGCAGTTTTCCGCATCAGAGAGGTTAATTAATTGATCAATTTAATTAAGTAGTCATGGGAACTTTGTTACATTCACTTGCGGAGGTACTAAGCTCGGCGCGCGCGAAGGCTCACGTGTACGGGCGTGTGTTTTCGTGACGATCTTCGATTAGGTAAGTGCAGAATGTGGATTGAATAATGAGAGTCGGTTGATCAATTAACGAGCGAGCGCGGAAGCAATTTGGGTGGAGGCTCTGGAGCCCTCTCTCCCACCTGCCTTGGAGCGTAATCTAAGGTGCATAGGCGATATCAATTTCCCCGGTGTTAGGCGCGAATGCGACTGTGTTGCGGTCATGTTTGGGGGGGGACCGAGCAGAGACTTTTGGTCGGTTTGGCAGCTGGGGGTGTTTGGGCGCGTCTGTTACACTATTTTGCGAGCATGTCTGTGCACTGCGCTGTGCTTTATTTGGATAGTTTAAGAGTACAGAGCTCGTCTGCGGATATTGTGTACTGCATTATTTAAGAGCTGGTTGCTATTGTGTGGTGAAATTAGGAGTTGTTTACGTATTTGTGACAAATATACTCCACGACTAAATAAAAGGGCTTGAAATAAATAGAGTGCAGTCCTTCCTTACTTCCCCGAGCAGCACAGCGCAGTCTGAGCGGTTTTTGCACAATAACGGCAATCTGGTCAGACTGTGAGTGAGTCGACAAACAACTGGATAAATTTATCTTTATAGGAGTTACAGGTCTGGATTTTGTTTTGTATTATTTACGAGCGGTTCGCATGTCTGTAGGCTGTGCTATGAGTTATTTTTAACTGTTTACAATTAGCAAGCGTGTGTCTAGAGCATTATAAATGAGTTATGTAGGAGTGTTTTGCAGGTCTGTATGGTGTGGAACATGTCAGTGTGATACATATACTCCATTCCTAAATAAAGTATATTGGTTCCTCCAATTATGGGCCTAGTGCAGGGTGAGTCCTTTTACCCGAAACGTGTAGGAAGACACTGGACTTGCATTCGGGAGGACGACAGTTCAATCCCGCATCAGGCCATCCTGATTTAGATTTTCCGTGATTTCCCTAAATCGCTCCAGGCAAATGCCGGGATGGTTCCTTTGAAAGGGCACGGCTGACTTCCTTCCCCATCCTTCCCTCAGCCAATGAGACCGATGACCTTGCTGTTTGGTCTCTTCCCCCCAAAACAATCCAATCCGTGTAGGAAGAGGCTGAGTGATGGTGGCTTAGTTTAGTGGTTATGAGCTTCCTTTGCAACAATTTTCTTAGGTTGGTGGCGGGAGCACAAGTGAGCTTTGTTTACTGGCAGATTTCAAACTTGGCGCTGGTTCCTAGGAGGAAGTGGCGGTCGGCGGCCGAGGTTCGTACAAGTGCCCTTTCTTTCCAACAATTTTGTTAGGTTGGTAGAGAAAGCAGAAGTGACCTTTCTTTACTGCCAGAATCCAAACTCAGCGCTGGTTCCGAGGGAGAGGTGGCTGTCTGGTCCTCGAAAAGTAGTTGAAATTAGGTAGTTGAACACCTTTGCATACGTATATGAAATTGTAAATTGAATTATTTAATATGATTAAAAACGAAATGGAATTAAGTACTTAGGTATTTACAGAAGACTATGTCCAAACGTGCTGTTGTATAGTCATGGCGGATTCCACTGTCGAGCAAACTTTTGCCGCCAAAAGTGTAGCACTGCGTTCTCGCTTGCACTAGGACACGTGGTGGACGGTGAGCGGTCGGCATCGACAGGTTTGAACATGCCCAGGAAAACAACTTTGGCGCCAAAAGTATGGCAGGGAACGGCCGACCGTTGTGTGATTCAGCTCCGAGGCAAACAATTTTGGCGGGAAACGTGCGGAGGCGACGAATGCATGTGGTGGGCGTACAAGGGACCGCTGTGACGTCAAACTCGGCAAGTTCCAGCGTGTCCAGCGAAACCATGTTTACGACGTGGGAGCGATCCCTGGGCACGCCCCCAGCGTACCGGCAGTTCACCGCGAGTGGCCGGCCGCCTCACGTAACAGGCGTAGGCAGTGTCTCTGCGCACTGTGCAGGGGGTGGCGAGGATCTGAACTAATTCAGTTGGAGCGTGGACGTCGTGGCGACTGCACTGTGATATCAAAGATGTGTGTGCTGACTGTGTTGGAGAACAAGTGATGACCGTACTGCTTGAAATAAAGTCTTCAGTCCCTTCCCCCCTGCAAAATCAAAGGACGTGACTTACGTTACTATCAGTGCAGTTTATTATTTGACGCGATTATGATAGGCTACCAGCGAAAAAAGATAAGTGACGGAGAAAGTTCGTACGTGTGATCAATTATGGTGTTGGGATTTGAACTTGTGATAGATTTTTGTTATGGATGTAAGGAAAATGGCTTTCTCGCCGAGAAAATCGGACATCTTGAATAAATAATAAATGATAATAATAAATAGGAGTACAGTTTTCGAGACATTATCGTGTTGGAATTTGAATTTGGAGCAATTTTCTAGTGGAGGTAGGCCTATAATAATAAATAATAATAATAATAATAAATGATAATGAATGATAATAAATGATGATGAATGATAATAAATGACAATGAATGATAATGAATGTTAATAAATGATAACAAATAATAATGAATAATAATAAACAAAAGTAAGGTTTTGCAGCCATTATCGTGTTGGAATTCGAATTTGGAGAGAATTTTCTAGTGGAGGCAGGTCAATAATAATAAATGATAATAAATAATAATAAATGATAATAAATAATAATAAATGATAATAAATGATAATTAATGCTAATAAATGATAATCAATAATAATAAAGACAAGTACGGTCTATTCATGCATTATCCTGTTGGAATTCAAACTTCCCACCTTTTATTTCTGGAGGCTTAGGTTAGTGGATGTAGCACAATTGGGCTATTTTCCCGCCAAAATTCAAATTTACCGCCATTTTTTTCTTGAGGTTAGGTTAGTGGACGTAGCAAAATTGGCCTGTTTTCTCGCCAAAATCCGCCATCTTGGATGACGTCATGCAATGTTGCCAAGTCTACATGCTACCATCTTGGATGACGTCATCGCCGCCATCTTGAATAAATTTGGCAACAATGCAGAGTGCGCTGACACGATGGTTGTCCCACTACTGACAAAAGCTGAAACAGTCACTGCAGAGCGAACGCTGCCAGCACCAAAACATCACGAGGAGAGATCCTTTACTAGGGAATTGAGGGGCGAGCTGGAACTGCGAAAGCTACTCATTAGTAATGCAGATGCCTATAACGGGGACACATGGTGCCAAAGCCATAGAACCTGGACTATGGAGCAATGGAAGAAAGTCATTTGGTTGAATGTGTCTCGTTTCACGTTGTTTCAACTTCTGGTCGAGTATACTCCCATGAGTGAAACAAGGTGAATGTCTGCTGTTGATTTGGGCAGTCATACTGCGATATTCCAAGGGTTCCATGCGTATTCTGCAAAGTCGCATTATTGCCAAGGATATGTCACCAGTTTGGCTGATCAGTTCCATCCCATGGTGCAATGTTTGTTCCCCAGTGGTGATACTGTATTCGAAGACGACAGAGCCCATGCTGCCGGCCGGGGTGGCCGAGCGGTTCTAGGCCCTTCAGTCTGGAACCGCGCGACCGCTACGGTCCCAGGTTCGAATCCTGCCTCAGGCATGGATGTGTGTTTTGTCCTTAGGTTACTTAGGTTTAAGTAGTTCTAAGTTTTAGGGGACTGATGACCTCAGATGTTGAGTCCCATAGTGCTCAGAGCCATTTGAACCATCTGAGAGCCCCTGCTCACACAGATTGCAACGTCCAGTACTAGTTTTGTGTGCATGGGAATGAATTGTCACCACTCCCCTGACCACCACAATCATCAGATCTGAATATTATTGTGGTCTAGTTTGAGAGACGGGTACGTGATGGCTATCGGTCTTTATCATCATTACCCGACCTTGCCACTATTTTTGCAGAAAGAGTGGTATAAGATTCCCTTGTAAACCTTGCAGAACCATTATTTATCCATTCCTGGGTGACAGGAAGCTCTTTTGAATGCCAACGGGTTTCCTACACCGTATTAGGAGTGATTTGGTGTTTCCATACTTTTGTCCACCCCATGTAACTGCCCGCTAAAGGCAGAGATCCGGGTTCGGATCCCAGTCTGGCACTTAGTTTTAGTTTGTTGCGTACAATGACCAGAACAGATTACTTTATGCAGCTAACATTTTAATGAAGGAAAAAGATGTATACTGGGGGGACAAAACTCGAAAAATGGATTTTTACCCTCGCTGAAAATACGAGACTTCTTATTTCGTAATAGCAGGAGAGGTTTTAGTTTGAGATTACCATCCCGGATGCGTTCGAGAGAGAGAGAGAGAGAGAGAGAGAGAAGAAGAAGAAGAAGAAGAAGAGAAGAAGAGGGATAGGGATAGAGAGAAAGGAAGATTAGTGTTTAACGTCCTGTCAATAATGAGGTCATTAGAGACGGAGTGGAGGATCGGATTCGTGAAGGATAGGGAAGGAAATCGACCGTGCCTTTTCAAAGAAACCATCCTGGCATCTGTCTGGAGCGATCCAAGGAAATCACACACACACACACACACACACACACACATACACACACACACACAGAGAGAGAGAGAGAGAGAGAGAGAGAGAGAGAGGGACCAATCTGGATTCACCTACAGCTAAACAGAGAAACCACAGACCAACTAAATTTGGATGGTTAAACGGGAAATCGAGTGTGTTAACCACAGCACGACTTCGCTCAACGATACGTTTCAAGCAACCACTGTGAAAGTCGTGGATGTCGACAGGCCGATAGGCTTTCCTAACAAGGGAACCTCCCCATCGCACCCTCCTCAGATTTAGTTATAAGTTGGCACAGTGGCTAGGCCTTGAAAAACTGAACACAGATCAGTCGAGAAAACAGGAAGAAGTTGTGTGGAACAATGAAAAAAATAAGCAAAATATACAAACTGAGTAATCCATGAGAAGATAGGCAACATCAATAATACAGTGAGCGCAGGAGCGCCGTGGTCCTGTGGCTAGCGTGAGCAGCTGCGAAACGAGAAGTCCTTGGTTCAAGTCTTCCCTCGGGTGAAAAGTTTAATTTTTTATTTTTAGACAATTATTATCTATCAGTAAGATGTACGATCAGCTGCTCTCGGTCACACACTCCTGGTAGGTGAAAAACGGATGTCGTTGGATCAGGCACAAAGTTCTTTAAGCACGTGTCTAAAATTACAGCGGCTGTCCCAGACAATCAAGTACCCTGGCAGATTGCCACCTGCCAGAGCCAAAGCGAGGATTGCCTGTATTTGGGGTTGAACACTGCTTAGATGCATGACGAGATTCGCGATTCGTGATCAGCTCTGTTACTTGTGACCTCACTGTTGAGACAGGGGAGCAGGTTAAAATTGTCACCCACATCATTGTCTAACAGTTAATCTTGTTTCATCAAGGGGAAAAAGAACACCGTAAGACTCTGCATCCATCATATACGCTCTAGACCAACATATTATAGATATTTCCTGTGAGATTTTGCTTGAGACGACACCATTCTATAAAATACGGCCTCACAAGGTGTGCACCTCTCACATTACGTTATACTAGTCGTATTCCCTTGATCTCGAGGAGAAGGGTTTCTGGGATATGGAAAGAGCTCCAACCTGTATCTTTAAGTACGATAAGTAAAATAACTTAAAATTATAATTATTATTGTATTACCGAGCTAATATTAATTGTAAAATAAACGAAAACATTAGTTATAGGAGTGTATGTCAAGCTACTCTTCAATGGAATAGAAAGAGCTGCACACAGTCGTAAGCTCCACCACATTAACTGAAAGACATTTAATATGCTACGGCAGATTGTTGAATACGTGTGTCCCTGTGTATCTGAATCCTATTTCTCCTAATGTTAAGTACTTAAAGTCTTTTTGGAAACTCTTTTCTACTAATGTTATAGGTCTACTCATGCTTTGCACTAGTTATTGAGAAGAGATAAATATTGGTAACGAGAAAGGGCATTAATGGATATATTATGAAACAGTCGTCAAAATACTGCATTTTTGGAGGTTTCTGCAGAATCATCTAGAACTATTACCATACACAATTCTTATAATATGTTACTTTATTCTGTAAACTGAGGTTCCTAAGTAATGATTCCATAACTCATTAGTAAATGAAAATGTGCAGAGTAAAATAATTTCTTTTCTTCATTTTAAGTCATAATCATGCTTAGTGCAGTTGTGGCTGAACCAATGGTCCTCATTAATTCTAGGGCTCGAGCCTTGCACTGAAGGCACTGATCCATCTGTAGTCCCAAAAACTGAACCCCATGTACCGTTTGTATTTTATTATTTTGGTAGACTATTATTACAGTTTGTGGAGTTCAGGTGAGTACGAGGCTATCAACAGAAAATGATATAGGGGTAATACTGACGTAGATTTAATAATAAATAAGAAAACAGATGCGTGCGTGCTCTACTACAAGCAATATAGTGCCCACTGTATGATAATCCAAGATAGACACACAGCGAAGACCCGCCACAGTAGTACAATTGGGAATGCTTACTACCATTGCACATCAGGTAGAGATTGACAGAATGTACGAAGAGATAAAGGAGATTATTCAGATAGTAAGGGACACGAAAATTCGATTGTGATGGGGACTGGAATTCTATAGAAGGAAAAGCACGAGAAGGAAAACTAGTAGGAGACGGTGGATCCGGCGAAAGGAATGAAATGGGAAGCCGTCTGTATAATTTTGTACAGAGCACAATTTAATCATTACTAAGACTCGGTTTAAGAATTATGCTAGAATTCTGGAATTTTGTGTACCTGGTGGTACGGGAAGGTTTCGGACGTCTTATATAATTGTAAGATAGAGATTTGGGAAACAGATTTCAAGCTCTAAAATTTTTAGAAGCAGATTTGGACTCTGGCCATAATTTTTTGGTACGAGCTGCAGATTAAAAATGAAGAAATTGAAGAAATCTGGAATATTGAGCAGATGGCATCTGGATAATTTAAAAGAACCAGAGGTTGTAGGGAGCTTCAAAGGGAGCATTAGACAACAATTGATTGGTGAAATGAATACAGTTAGAAGAAGAATGTGTAGCTTTGAGAGATGAGGTAGTGCAGTTAGCAGAGGAAAATCTAGAAAGAGGACAAGTATAATAGAAATTCTTGGATAATACACCAAATACTGAATTTAACTGACGAATGGAGAAAATATAAAAATGCAAGAAGTGAAATAAGAAAGGCGAATTCAGACGTTTATAAAATGGACTTGACACAGATACAAAATGTCAAAGCAAGAATAACTGGATGAGAAATGCAAATCTGTAAAGCGTGTATGACTAAGTTGGGTTGGGTTGATTTGGGGGAAGAGACCAAACAGCGAGGTCATCGGTCTCATCAGATTAGGGAAGGATGAGAAAGTAAGTCGACTGTGCCCTGTCAAAGGAACCATCCCAGCATTTGCCTGAAGCGATTTAGGGAAATCACGGAAAATCTAAATCAGGATGGCCAGACGCGGGACTGAACCGTCGTCCTCCAGTGTGCGAACCACTGCACTACCTCGCTCGGTGTGTGTATGACTAAAAGAAAAATAGATGCCATATATAAGTAAATTAAATAGAATTTAGGAGGAAAGAGAAGTAGTTGTATGAATATCAAAAATTCAGTTGGCAAGACAGCATAAAACAAAGAAGAGAAAGTTGAAAGGTGGAAGACATATTAAGCACGGCTGCGTAAAGGACAGCATCCAGAAGATAATATCATGGAAAGGGAAGAGGAGAGACGACTATGATATGGGAGATGTGACACTATTTGAGGAACCTGGCAGAACACTGCAAGACCTAACGCAAAATAAGGTACCTGGAATATACGACATTCCCTCCGAATTATGAACATCTTTGGGAGAACCAACCTCGACAAAACCATTCTATCTGTACATAAGGAGAATGGAACGACTGGTAGAAGCCGATCCCAGGGAAGATCAGTTTGAGTTCAAGGAAAATTTAGGAAGACGTGAGGCAACACTTAGTCAGCAGGCAGCAGTGTCATTGTTGATAGAGATCCATCCATTGGATATGAAAATTTAAAGTATGCAGTCCACCCACTGCTTGTTGTTTCAACAGTATCCACAATTACTTCTAATCGCCAACAGAAATGGATCTTCTTACAACCAGTATATCAAGAGTTATCTGCACCCATCTCTACTCCGCCCTCACAAACACATTTAATATCACCTGATATTCTTCCGCCCTTCTGTACATCGCACCTTTCCAATATATTTCACCACCAGCGCTAAAACTACAAATTTTCCCTTAATATACCCACATTTATCAAGTTCACCAAATATTTATGGTGCAGCTGTTGACATTTCAGGAAACGCAGCAGCTCCGCTTTCCTCACCAACATTAGTTCTGAATAAAGCAATCACATGTACTCCACCATCAGTACCAAAAGGACACAGCGGATTTCCTTTCCCTATTCTACCTTAATCTGAGGTTGTCATCTACACTCCTGGAAATTGAAATAAGAACACCGTGAATTCATTGTCCCAGGAAGGGGAAACTTTATTGACACATTCCTGGGGTCACATACATCACATGATCACACTGACAGAACCACAGGCACATAGACACAGGCAACAGAGCATGCACAATGTCGGCACTAGTACAGTGTATATCCACCTTTCGCAGCAATGCAGGCTGCTATTCTCCCATGGAGACGATCGTAGAGATGCTGGATGTAGTCCTGTGGAACGGCTTGCCATGCCATTTCCACTTGGCGCCTCAGTTGGACCAGCGTTCGTGCTGGACGTGCAGACCGCGTGAGACGACGCTTCATCCAGTCCCAAACATGCTCAATGGGGGACAGATCCGGAGATCTTGCTGGCCAGGGTAGTTGACTTACACCTTCTAGAGCACGTTGGGTGGCACGGGATACATGCGGACGTGCATTGTCCTGTTGGAACAGCAGGTTCCCTTGCCGGTCTAGGAATGGTAGATCGATGGGTTCGATGACGGTTTGGATGTACCGTGCACTATTCAGTGTCCCCTCGACGATCACCAGTGGTGTACGGCCAGTGTAGGAGATCGCTCCCCACACCATGATGCCGGGTGTTGGCCCTGTGTGCCTCGGTCGTATGCAGTCCTGATTGTGGCGCTCACCTGCACGGCGCCAAACACGCATACGACCATCATTGGCACCAAGGCAGAAGCGACTCTCATCGCTGAAGACGACACGTCTCCATTCGTCCCTCCATTCACGCCTGTCGCGACACCACTGGAGGCGGGCTGCACGATGTTGGGGCGTGAGCGGAAGACGGCCTAACGGTGTGCGGGACCGTAGCCCAGCTTCATGGAGACGGTTGCGAATGGTCCTCGCCGATACCCCAGGAGCAACAGTGTCCCTAATTTGCTGGGAAGTGACGGTGCGGTCCC
Source organism: Schistocerca americana (assembly GCF_021461395.2). Taxonomy (NCBI): domain Eukaryota; kingdom Metazoa; phylum Arthropoda; class Insecta; order Orthoptera; family Acrididae; genus Schistocerca; species Schistocerca americana. Next base: position 665,200,283 of record NC_060130.1, read on the forward strand.
CTACGGCACTGCTTAGGATCCTACGGTCTTGGCGTGCATCCGTGCGTCGCTGCGGTCCAGTCCCAGGTCGACGGGCACGTGCACCTTCCGCCGACCACTGGCGACAACATCGATGTACTGTGGAGACCTCACGCCCCACGTGTTGAGCAATTCGGCGGTACGTCCACCCGGCCTCCCCCATGCCCACTATATGCCCTCGCTCAAAGTCCGTCAACTGCACATACGGTTCACGTCCACGCTGTCGTGGCATGCTACCAGTGTTAAAGACTGCGATGGAGCTCCGTATGCCACGGCAAACTGGCTGACACTGACGGCGGTGGTGCACAAATGCTGCGCAGCTAGCGCCATTCGACGGCCAACACCGCGGTTCCTGTTGTGTCCGCTGTGCCGTGTGTGTGATCATTGCTTGTACAGCCCTCTCGCAGTGTCCGGAGCAAGTATGGTGGGTCTGACACACCGGTGTCAATGTGTTCTTTTTTCCATTTCCAGGAGTGTATCTGCAATTACCTTTTCGTTGACAGTACATTAAACTGTAATCTTCCTTCTCTTCATCATCTCAGTCAACTGACCAGGCTCTAGGTTAACTGCAAGACTTTCATATCCATGATCAAAGTATGTCCTCACAAACCACGCCCCAATAGAATCCCCGTAAAAGACTTGCACTGACACCCCATCCATCCCATTTGTCAAAAAACCACCACATCGACAAGACACCACTGAATCCACGGACTCCACTCCCACCATTTCCCAAACTTCCTCCTAACCTCACTCTTTTTTTCTAACCTATCTTTATCAAACATTCACTTCAACTCAAAAATAACTCAGAAATAAGAAAGTACCTCTCTTCCGAAATACACTGCACTGCAGAACTTAAGGATTAGATAACTAAAGAAACAAAACATATTCCACCGATGAGCCAAAACATTTTGACCACCTGTTTAATAGCGTGTTGGTCCATTTTTGAAACACTGTACAGCAACGATTCTGCTTGTCATGGGTTCTACAAGTCCTTGATAGGTTTCCAGAAGTGTGTAGTACCACATATCTACTCACAGTCAATAAATTCTCGCAAATTACGGGACGGTTGTTTGTGGGCACGCAGCTGGTGCCCGATATGTGTTCCAATGGGCACAGATCAGGGGCATTTGCTAACTAAGACATCAGTGTGAGTTCACTATCATTCTCCTCAAGCCACAACAGCACGATTCTACCCTTGTGTCAGGCAGAGTTATACTGCTGTGAGATGTCATCACCATCATAGAAGACTTCAGGCATGAAGGGATGCAGCTGGCCTGTAATAATGTTCACGTAGTTCATTGCTGTCATGGTGTCTTTGAGTACTACCATAGGTCCCATAGAAGCCCGACTCAGTGTAGCCCACAGCGTAATTCTGCTCTCACCTGCGTGCATCTGTGGTGCTGTGCACGTCTTAAGCAACCATTCGCCTGGATGATGGCATGTAAGAACCCGACAATGGACCTGTTCTAACAAGAAATGCGATTCATTCGTCAGGCGACACGTTTTTATTGATCCACGGTGAAATTTCAGAGACGCTGTGCCCACTGCAGTCATAATTGGCGATGTCGTTGGGTCAACACAGGAACACACAGAGGTCATGTGATGTGGAGCTCCGTGTTCAACAGTGGTCATTGAACAGCGTGCTCTGAAACACTTGTGTCTGCACCAGCATTGTACTTTGACATCAAATCTGCCACAGATCGCTGCCTATCCTGGATTGCACACTGGGGGATCCTTCAACTCCTACGTTTTGTGATGAGACCTGGACATTCAGTACCATACGGCCTACGAGTTATTCCACCATCCTTCAACCATTTTCCATAGGTTCTCAAAACAGTAGTACGCAAACAGCCGACCAGCTTCGCCGTTTCAGAGATTCTCGTTTCCAGCCGCAGCAACACAACAATGTGCCCTTTGCCAAATCGCTTATATCGGTGGATTTCCGCATTTGCGGCCCGTATGTTCGCTATAACGACTGCCCATTCGTCTCTCTTCAGTTTACATTCTTTACTTACTGCGTCACGTGCTCGCAACGCTACCAGGACGCATTCAACCTCGCGGTGGGCAGTGGTTGTAATATTTTGGCTCATCAGTGTAACTACTTGGTGTAAATGAATGAAAGTGCGGGAGTATGTTGCCAGACGTCTCCCAGTCGTGCACAGAAAACTGTAAGTCACGTGGCGTGAGGTCAGTGTGACTATAACGGCAAATGGAGCTAGTCCTGCATCACGAGCCAGTTGAAGGAGCAGGAAAGACCGTGTGTGTCAGTCAGCTCTTTGGTGGAGTTCTTTGTAACAATATGGCCGGAAAACAACATCTGCACACGCCTTCACAAGGGGAAGAATCATCGGGAAACAGAAAGAAGGACGAAATGTGACGAATGTAGCCCTGGAGTTTGGTATTACTCACAGCATTGTTTCACGTGTATGGGGAGCATTCCGAACCGCAGGCACTGCTGCCCTAAGGAGAGGAAATGGTCCATCACGGTCGACTATACGACTACAGCACCAGATGACAACTACATTGTGCAACAAGCAAGAGGGATCCACGTCTGTAAGGTACGCAATCTCTCACTCCATACTGGCACGGCAACTGTATGAGGGTGGTCTCTTTGCCTGATGACCAGTACGCTTTGTTGCAATGACACCCCCGCAGTGAGGGCTGAGGACACTGTTTGCAATGGTACCAAGAGCATAGTGACTGGACCAGCGAGGAATGGAGTCACGTGCGCTTCTCAGGTGAGATCAGATTCAGTCTGAGCAGTGATTCTGGATGTGCTCTTACATGGCGAGAGGCGGGAACACGTAATGCATCTAAGAACATTGTCGAATATGATCGTGTTGGTGGTCCAGGTGCTATGCATGGGCATACTGACCTCCAAATCTCTAAACACGGTACACTCATCGGTCAGCGTTATTGTGACACTGTACTCCTTCTCCGTGTACGTCTTTTCAGGGATGCATTCGGCCATGACTTCATTTTTGTTGCTGAGAATGCGCATCGAACAGCGCAGATGGAGGAGCTCTTGGAACGAGATGATATTCGGCAAATAGACTGGCTTGCCCATTCCCCCCACTTAAACACCATCGAGCATGTATGGGATGCATGGGGGAAGCGTAATGCAGCACGTCCATATGTACGAACAAACATCGAGCAGCTGTCAACCAGGCTGGTGGAGGAATGGGACGCCCTACCATAATAACTTCTTAGCAACCTTGTGACCAGCAGAATGCATTTACATCTGTGGTAATCACACATCCTATTAAGAACCATGTCCCTCCTTTTGTAATGTCCAGGGGTCCGCTATAAACCGCAGTGACTTCAGTGTATATGTTGTCTTTGAGTAAAAGCATAATTTCTGTTCGTCTCACTGCGTATTTCTATCAGCTACGTTCTGCAGTAAATTGTAGCAGTTCTATCTATGCATTTTCCAAGTTTCATCGAGCTACGTTACATGATAGTGACACACATTCCGTCATAATAAAGTCTTCAAGCCCTGAATTCATTTCTGTCCTACTATTTAAACTTCCTGTTGTAATATTTAGCCTTCCACGCAGTTATCACGGAAATTCATCGCTTTGATCACAGTATTTGATTCTGAGATGATACCGGATAAGCTTGAGTCAGAACGTAACACCAGTACATGTTTCCATAGCTCTCTGCATCTGTCACAACTGTCGTCCCAAATTTCTAGCCCACACATTTTCAGAATCTCTTCAATTATCAATCACCTTATAAGTACTGGTGACCAAATTTAAAACCACAGACACAACATTGAACCCATCTGATATCAAACCCTTTCATACTGTTGCCCAAAATGCATAACCTACAACGACTACATCATGCAAGACTGCAAAACTTCTTCCACGTGCCTCACTGTAGAGCGATGACCTTTTGAAATAATATAAGAATCTTGAACCCTCGCCCTCAAGTAACAGTGGTATCTAGCCCATCCCACCCACTCCTGCAAGTGTAAGGCAAAGCCATATCTCACCAAACCCGTATTAACCATGACCATCCACCCTGTCAATACTTTGGTCTGTCCAGACCTATACCATGCTCCCACCACCAAACATATAACCCGTGTTGTCAGAACTGACATTCAAAACATCCAACACATATCCTCCAATAAGTAACGCTGGTTATTTGTTGAGTGTTTCACCTCAGCGTCGACGCCACATATTCATAGAACCATTCGCATTTCATTTACTACCACCTAGATACCCTTGTCTAACTCCAATCTCAGCGCCAACTTGTGCAGTATCTCATATTTTACTGGATCCACTGCCCACCACAAACACGTCCAAGATCTATTCCATTGCTCTGACCTTCGCAAAACTCACTTGAAATTACTCCTCACTCTTCACATCAGCTCCTTACTCATATCCCACTTTCACCTTCACCAAACAATTCATTCCATCCAACTTTCTACCCAGAGCTATGTTGTCATCACCGGATCTCTGCAACACTGCATATCGCCCCCAGACTGACAAATTCAGGAATATACTTCTACCCAGAGCTCGTCATCACGCCCCAGGAGACAAACCTCCAGCAGAACCACAACACCTCCAATATCGACAACCTTAGCATGATTGCAACGCAAATTCCATTACCATAAATCATCGATACATCAAGAGCAACAATTTTAATTAATTAAATAAACACTTTTGACCATCTTTCAGTATTTTTATTTCCTACTTTGTCACATTCAAAACCGTAGGGCTGAAGAACAAGTACAGCTGCTTCCAGCTCACGCCGACAGGTGAATGAAAAGCAATAAAGTAAAAAACCAAGAGCATCAGTTGTTTAGCTTTCACCGCTGATACTCTATTGCCTGTATGGTTCTTGCTTGCAATGACTTGTGTGCTTCCCAGTTCTTCTAATGGATATTCTAAGGCTGGATTACCTGCATGCTGGTTACTTCCTCTGGATTTGGACTGGGCTTCTACTTGTTCATGATCCAGAAGAACTTGTGTTTTGCTGCCGAGTGCTGGACTATGGTAATTACTATTTGAGCCTTGTCATTCTATGTATCACAGTATAATAAAATAATTGCGTCTAATTGCCAACAGAACACTTTCTATTCCTCCGCTGAGTTCTAATATTCTGATAATGTCTCTATGTACATTAAGAAAATAATTTTATAGACTATCACAGCATTTATCTCCAGTGTAGTTCGTCAGCGTCGCTTCACATCCAGGCGAACTAGACGTACAGTTAAAAATCTACACAATACGTGTGACATATGTTGAAACTGCTCACATTGTCATGACGCTGTATGGACTCATGTTGGAAAGAGCGGAGAGACGAGAGGAGGAGGAGGGGTGGATAAAGAACTCTAACCCTAAATTCTGATTTTTTGGGTTCTTACAGTTATGTTAAATCATTTCAAACGATTTGTGAGTGCGCCTTACCCTTGCCATATTCTTCTCCAACTAAGTTAATGATTCATCAGCAGTAACATCATTGTCGAGGAGACTTGAAGCATTAATCTACTTAGATGTAGAGGTCCTTCATCCGTTCTTTAGCTGCAAGCCATCACTTCAGCATCCGATCACTTCAGCGGTACTGGCTAACAGATCAACTCTGGTTTCACTTTTCTCCAATGTTCCCACAAAGAAGAGACCACGTCCATTTTATTCGTTCAAAAATGTAAGTCTGCTATGGTTTACAGAAATGGACAGTTGTGATAGTTCGAATATCCATGTTTTCACCTGTTAAACTGTCAGTTGTCGTCCTCACTATTATGTATTTTTTTTAAAATATTTGCTTCTTTAGGCTTGATTATCAGTCAGCAGTCTCTGTCAGTGGGTATTTACACAATGCAGCTACAGACTGTGCAGCCATCACGACAAACGCTGTAGAAACCACCAGGTTGTGGCACATGATGATTTTCTTCAGTTGTCGTCTTCCTGGTGGCCAGGGTCCTCATCATGTTGCAGTCCTTGAGAGCATCTTGTGTTTTTTGGCGTTAAGCGCATCGCCTGGTAAACACCAGCACACTGTGTTTGCATTGTCTCTTCGTACTTGTTTGCTGTTTGCGCGTCGTCTTATTCGAAGACAGTCTAAGCTCTCTATGCCATCCTCTGCACTCTGTGCCAAGCCAGCTGCCTGAAGGTCGCCTTGAACCTCGGCAGCAGAAATGAAGGAGCTGCCGGTATATCGGTCTATTTGCATCTACTTTTGTAATTTGCAAGGTATTTCTTAGGCTTTCGAACAATGTTGCTGTTCTAGGGTCTTTCATCCTCGTTTCCAGTTCATCAATAAAATAAGGGAGAAACCATTTCATGCATGCTTTTTCGCTTGGCTTACTTTCAGTAGGTGTACGCCTCGACTGAATGGGCGAAGGACGGGGGATGGTGCAGGTTCATTGCTCATGTCTAGTTTTCACAACTGAAAATATTTAGCATCTTTCTATGGCGTGTCTCACTGAAGACTGCTTCCTACCTTTGAAACCATTGTCCTGAGCAAATAAATTAACGGAACTCGTGCCCCTAGCTTCGAACTTCCGAATAGGGCCTGGCAAGCATAAAATACGTCCAGCGTCGTACAAGAAGAGTGTAAGTTGTGACTGCTTTTTTATTTCAGCTTCGGCTCTCAGAAGGAATGTTCGCTTCTGTAGTTGACTAGTCAGCTGAATGGCTGTCATGTGGAGGACCCAGGTTCGATTCCCTGCTAATGATTTTCCCTTGCTGGCAAAAATTGGGTGCACTCGCCCCCGTGATGCCGATTAAGGACCTAACTGCCCGAGTAGTAGCGGCTCCACGGCCTGGAAAGTCTGCGAAACGGCCGGGAGACCGGTGTGCTGACATATGCCCGTCCATACCGCATCCGCATCCGCATGACGCCGCAAGGCAGACAATGATACGGCGGCCGGTGGACATCCCTTGAGCCTTAACTTTCTGGTGAGGAGCTCGTTTCTTTTTTTTTTTTATCATCAGAAGGTGTAAGTAATCATCAGATTCCAGAGCTATAAAGCACAAAATGAAGAACGCATGTTAAGTGCCAAGGTGTCTATTGTATCATTATGGTTTACTGTAATGGAGGCGAAAGCAAAATCGTTTCATTAAACATGGGTCCACAAGCGAGCAGTTTGCGAGATAATTGTGAATGTCTGGTTATGAGCCCTCACTGACTTATTGAAATACTGTAAACTTCGATTAAGTTCTTATCTGACTGGGCTTAGATTTAACCCATGACCTAGCTTCGAAGAAATACAGTACTGCATCAGCACCTAAATGTTACAATTTACTGTATTGTCAACCTGTTAAAGGAGGTGCTACTGAGTAAGGTGGCGCAGTGATTAGCACAGTAGACCCTCATCTGGGAGGACGATGTATCAAATACTCGCGCAGTCCGGAACCGCGCGACTGCTACGGTCGCAGGTTCGAATCCTGCCTCGGGCATGGATGTGTGTGATGTCCTTAGGTTAGTTAGGTTTAAGTAGTTCTAAGTTCTAGGGGACTGATGACCACAGATGTTAAGTCCCATAGTGCTCAGAGCCATTTTTTTTTATCAAATACTCGTCTAGCCATCCAGATTTAGGTTTTCCATTATTTCCCTACACCACTTAAAGCTATTGCTGGGAAGGTTTCTTTGAAAAGAACACAGCCGATTACCTTCCCCATCCTTAAGTAATTCGAGCTCATGCTCCACCTCTAATGACCTCGCTGTCGACGGGACGTTAAACTGATATGGCTACGTACCTAATGGAGGTGTTCCATGTGTTTTCCTACGATTTGCATGCACTACTGAACTCGTCTCTACTGTTAGTTCAGTCCTTCAAACATATGTGCATGATCTTGTAAATCTTGACAACACTGTACAATAAACTACTACAGTTCTTGAATTATATCAGGGGGAGTGCTGTAGAGTTCACTTTTGGGCTGAGCCCAGACAGAAAAATTCAGAGGACTGATGTCAGGTGATATTGCAGACCAAGGTATAGCCTCTGGTCGGCCTATCCATCCTGAACCATATTAGAACATTAAATGTCGTTTTATGTCAGCAGCAATTTGAGCCTAATTAGACTGGACTTAATCGAAAAGTTTGCAGTGATAGTAAATTTCTATTATGACACTACTTCACATGAAAGTCAGAGGCAGCTCATAACAACACTTTCGCAATTATAAAACTGAAATACATGGGAAGGCGGATGGCAGGGGTGGGCCAAGGGGAGGATGGAGGGAGAGGATTAGGTATGAGTTTAAATTTATTGGATATAGGTTCCGCATGTTATGGAAAACCCTGTTTTTTCTTGTTACCCAAACTAGTTTTTGGCATCTCTGTGCCCCCACCAGTGAGTTTTATTTATCGGAAAACTGCATAAAGTGAACATATTTTAGGTTTTAAGTGATCTAAGAACATGAGACCTAAAATAGTTTTTGATCGTTTCTGTTCTTGCCTTAATTTTACATTATACGGTTTTGCAGGAGCATCTGCATGATGTTCGCACTGATAACTTGTCATCTGCAAACCAAACATTGTAAATGTGAACTTTGTCAGCGCTTTAACACATCCCGTGATCTTTAAAAAACGTGATTTTGGTGTGGCTAAATGTTTTGCGTATAAATTTGTTATAACCCAAGTTTTGTTGTGACAGATCCTTCTTCTTTCGCTTTCTTATAGCATTTCACAAATATTTTAAATGTAGTTTTGTACAGTATTGTTTTAACAAACACCTTTCCACTTCGCAAAACGCTGTGATAACAATATTGTTGTGTGTCCTAACCCTGTTGATGTCCATTTGTTCCCCGAGTGAGTTTGACGCCGAATTTGAATTTTATTTACCTTTATCACACTCACTCTCTCTCTCTCTCTCTTTGTGTGTGTGTGTGTGTGTGTGTGTGTGTGTGTGTCCCTTTAGCTGTTTGTGTTGCCTTTTCTGTGAAGTTCCTTTAAGTGTTAAATAATGAGCTTTCACAGAGAGTGGTGTATTCATTTAAAACTTGTTGCCTCCGTTGTGTGCCGCAAATGTTAAGTTAACTAGCTATTCAGGTCAAGAGATCCCTGTGTTAGGACAGTGCAGCCTTCTTGCAACATACAAAGGACAAACAAAACTTGTGTCATTTTACATCCTTCGTTCTTCTTCTGCAGTGAACTTGTTTGGTTTCGATTTATTTCAGTTGTTTAACTTGTCTATAGTAAATCAGGTCGTATCAGTGAACCAGACTGTGCTTTCAGACAGTGTTTCTCGTCTATGTGAAGAAATTGCAGACATTTTTGCACCGGGCCTTTGTTGCGCTAAGAACTATAAAGCACATTTGGAACTGAAAGTAAACGCGCCACCGAAATTTTTCAGAGCGCGCAATGTTCCCCATGCATTGCGTGATGAGGTCGCAAAACATTACACGATTTGGAATCACAAGGTGTAATTGAACATATGCAGGCTTCTCTCTGGGCATCACCCTTAGTAATTTTGCCAAACCCTTCCGGAAAATTGAGATTTTGTGTGGACTTCAAAGCAACAGTGAATCCACAACTAGTGATTGCAACTTTTCCTTTACCCCGCCCAGAGGATCTTTTTGACAAACTGTGCCCGGGTAAATATTTTTCGAAGTTGGACTTCGCAGATGCATACTTGCAAATACTGGTGGACGAAGAATCCCTGCACGTTTTGGTGGTTAACACGCGTCTTGGGTTCTATCAATTCAAATGACTGCCATTCGGGTGTGCATCTGCCCCTGCATTGTTTCAGCAATATCTATAAACTGTTTGTGCGTCGTTCCCTACTGCAGCAAACTATCTGGACGATATTGTGATCTCCGGAAAGACGGAAGAAGAACATTTAGCCCATCTCAGAACATTATTTTAGGTCTTGCGACAAAATGGTCTTCGCTTGCGGAAGGACAAATGTGTGTTTTTTGCTCGTGACTTGCCATACCTGGGACATGTACTCAATGCCCAAGACATACATCCCAGTCCCGAGCACCTCCGTGCCATACAAGACTTGCCTTCGCCGCAGAATTTGAAGCAGCTACAGAGTGTTCTGGGAAAAATCTACTATTATCACCGATATGGTCCACACGCCTCTTCCATTTCAGCTCAGCTTCATCGCTTACGCCGTAAAGGTGTTCCGTTCGTCTGGACGACGGAATGCGAACGCGCCTTTCGCCAGCTGAAATCGGCGTTGCCTTCCAATACTTGCCTTACGCCATTCGATTCCCGGAAGCCACTTTTGTTGATGGTGGATGCATCGGATTTCGGGATCGGTGCTGTGCTTGCGCACAAAGATGGATCGCACGATCGCCCTATTGCCTTTGCATCCAAATTGCTCTCGTCTGCGCAAAGAAATTATTCACAGATCGAGAAAGAAGCATTGGCTCTCGTATTTAGTGTTACAAAATTTCATGATTTCTTGTAAGGTCGTCACTTTACCATCATCACAGACCACAAACATTTGACATCGCTTTTTCATCCGAATAAGCCTGTACCTCCACGTACAGCGCAGAAATTCATTCGCTGGTCTATTTTCCTCTCGCAGTACCGCTACGATATCTTGTATCGGTCCACTGCTAAGCTCGGAAACGCCAATGCGTTGTCCCGCTTGCCTGTTGCTGAGGATAGGGCATTCGATTCCTCCGAACTTGCTTGCACGTTCATTGATGCGGAAACCGATGACGTGGTCGAATCGTTTCCGATTGATTTTCGTCGTGTAGCTACAGCCACAGCTGCCGACCTGTAATGTCTCTTGCAGCGGTCTCTCCACGATATTTTCAGAAATTTTATAAATTATATAACTCAGTACATATCTCGAAATATCTCTTCTTATCTTACCGATTATCAATGCAAAGTAGTTTCAAGCCCAATTATTCCTTGGAGCGTCCATTTACTCCATGGAATAGCTTCTCTGCTATCTATGTTTTCTCTTAGGAAAAAGAATAGGGGACTTCTTGCCGATTAGTCCTGAAAGAAGGATGTATATGTATGTATTGTTGAGCTAGTCGCCATCTTGATGAGATTCTGTATGAGAAGGAATTTAATACATGAACTAAACTAAAGTAAGTGTGTTCGCGTATTATTTAACGGATTATTATTATTGACAGTGTCTGCTTACTACGCTGTGTTGCACGGGATCAGTGGGGAACGTCTGATTTACACTGGACGAACCTGCCGTTTTGTATGCTCAAGATATCCAGTTACTTCAAATAAATAGGCTAACACGGTCTTACCAGCAGATCTCCGGTCTTCCCATGTGATCACCGAAAGTTAACAATTTAATCAGGATAGAACAGTATTGAACTGTGTGAATGTGATAAGCCTGCTTTGTCAATGAAAATTCCCTTAATATACGCATGTTTTTTACTATCCTGATCAGTGAAGCTAAATCAGGCCGGTGTGAGAGAGGTTCTTTAAATTTTAGAAATATTAAAGACCCTGTCCTTGCTACCGTTCTGCGTTTTGTTGCTACGCAATGGCCCTTGTCGAAGTCACGGATCGGGGACCCGTTGGTTCGCCGATTTTTTGCTCACAAGGAGAGACTTTTTGTTCGACGTGGTGTTTTGCTGTTGCGTTCTGATAATGATCAGTCCAGGGTCGTGGTCCCACGTTCGTTACAGTCCTCTGTCTTACAGCTTCTCCACCAAGGACATTGGGGTATAGTGAGAACGAAACAACTTGCTCGTCAGCACTGCACTTGGTTCGGAATCGATGCCGCGATTACGAATATGTGCTCTTCTTGCATGGTGTATGCTGAACAACAATCAGCACCACCGCGGAAAATATTTGCATGGCCAAAAGCCACTTCCCCTTGGCAACGCTTACACATCGATTTTGCTGGTCCATTCTGGAATGCTCGATGGTTGGTTGTGGTAGATTCATTCAGTAATTTTCCTTTTGTTGTCCGGATGTCTTCCACGACGTCATCTGTCACCATCCAAGCGTTATCTGCTATTTTTTGCATTGAAGGTCTTCCACAGACTATTGTTTCCGACAATGGCCCACAATTCATGTCCACAGAATTTCAGTCATTCTGCAAGGCCAATGGTATTCAACATCTGACGTCCGCGCCGTTTTTGCCACAGTCAAACGGTGCCGCTGAACGTTTGGTCAGGACTTTCAAGTCACAGATGTTGAAGTTAAAGGAGTCGCATTCTCGGGAGGACGCGTTATTGCTCTTTTTGTCCTCGTATCGCTCTCAGCCCCGAGATGGTCGCTCGCCGGCTGAGTTGCTCCACGGACGCCCTCATCGAACCTTGATGTCTTTGATACATCCGCCACATCAGGTTCCTGTGCAGCGGCAGACACCTGCTTTTGCCCCAGGCGACGTTGTCTACTACCGCCACTACCGAGGTTCACGGCGTTGGCTCGAAGGGCGCATTCTGCGCTGCCTCGGACGCGCTATGTATATGGTATTGGGGGCCTCTGGTGAGGTGCACCGGCATCTCAACCAGGTGCACCTCTGTCATCGCACGCGATCTGCCGCTCACCGTTTGCTTTCAGGGTCTGTGCCGTCCGGTCAGCGCCTTGGGGACCCATCCACTGGCTCGCCTCAACCCCAGGTGTTACCGACGCTGCCTTCCATTTTGCCCCATGGCGACGCGCCGCCGCCACCGCCGCCGCCGCCTGTTCTCCCGCCGGCGTTGCTGCAACCGCTGGGTGCCTCCCTGAGTCACGCGCCGCCGATCGCATCCCGTGACCAGTTGTCCTCCGACATTGAACTCTTGCCCGCTCCGGACCATATGTCGTCTTCGCCCGTCGGGTGCTCCGGCCCGATGGAGGTCGACCCTTCGGCCCCTCCTGTCTCTCTGCGGGCGCATACACCGCATGTTGGCGTGCGCCCTGGAGCAGGTTTTCAGGCGTTTCCTAGCTCCCTGTGGTCCGAATGGCAGGGTGCGGGTGGCACAGCATCGCCTGTTGTTACGATCCCCACCTCGTAGCATACATCAACATGGGGTCCTCCCCACGGCGGGCGGAAGCCTTATGCCACAACCGTACGCCGCTTTGCGGTGGAGCGGGGGAGGAATGTGGTGTCACCGCCAGACACCACACTTGCTAGGTGGTAGCCTTTAAATCGGCCGCGGTCCGTTAGTATACGTCGGACCCGCGTGTCGCCACTATCGGTGATTGCAGATCGAGCGCCGCCACACGGCAGGTCTAGAGAGACTTCCTAGCACTCGCCCCAGTTGTACAGCCGACTTTGCTAGCGATGGTTCACTGCCTACTTACGTCCTCATTTGCCGAGACGATAGTTTAGCATAGCCTTCAGCTACGTCATTTGCTACGACCTAGCAAGGCGCCATTATCAGTTACTATTGGTAATGTGAATCATGTACCATCAAGAGCGACGTTCATCATAAATGGATTAAAGTTAAGTATTCCACCAGCTTCGTCCGTTTTTCTAAATTCTAATTTCCTTGTCCTGTTCCAGACCTCACGCCAGCCTGCGTGAGCTAAAACACGTGCATTTCGGCTTCCTCTAGTAACACGGTGTTGGTTCTCCTGTCAACCACAACAACTCTTCCGCTCCACGAACCTGCAATGACGACTCCCTAAACTTCTCTCCTCCTTTCTCTGCTCAGGTTGGAAAGCATTTGAATCGACATCTGTCGAAGTTGTGGGGACAGCATCAAAGGAAGGGTCGAGCAGTGGCGTTCAAACATGCAGTGCAGAGGGAATTGCCTGAGCATTGGACATGTCTGTGAACATGGTGCATAAAATCCTACAAAGTATCTTGCGCATAATCTGCCTGGAAGTTTCATACCAGCGCACACTTCGCTGCAGAGTGAAAATTTCGTTCTTCAAACATCCCCCAGGCTGTGGCTAAGCCATGACTCCCCAATACCCTTTCTTCTAGGAGTGCTAGTTCTGCCAGGTTCGCAATGGAGCTTCTGTGAAGTTTGGAAGGTAGGAGACGAGATACGACGAGGTACTGGCAGAATTAAAGCTGTGAGGACGGGTCCTATGTCATGCTTGGGTAGCTCAGACGGTAGAGCACTTGCCTGCGAAAGGCAAAGGTCCCGATTTCGAATCTCGGTCCGACACACAGTTTTAATCTGCCAGGAGGTTTCGTTACGCTGCACTTTGCAAGAAGCTTGGGCTGCTAAGTTTAGTAAGTAAAATGTCGAAGTCTAAAGTGTCAGAAAAGGCTTTGCTGAAGCCTAAGAAGCAAATGATAGTCTCCTCTTATGCATCATTGGCAAGCTTAAGATATTCTGTTACCTATAGTAAGGCAAAGATTAAGCTGTTATGATTACAGAAACCTGATTGGGATTCGTGTAGAAGATTGTTTTCAGTTCGGCAATTCGTTATCTGGTGGCAGACTATATATTCTAAGGACTTGGACAGTGTGGGAGGGATGCAACTTTGCTGGTAATCAGTGGATGCTGTGGCAACACGCTTTTAGGTAGTGGCTTAACTAGCCCCTGTCGAATATTTCCACTGTGTTTCGAATATTTTCGTTATTTTTCAAGTTTTTCACAAGATTTATCGAAACTGTTCTTTAAGAACAATCATTTCGCCATCATTTTGTCAAATTTTCAATTAAGTTCTGTGATATTTGCTTGAAATTTCAAGATTTTTTCCTTGGAAATTTCCCCTGCACCTACAAACTTCGTTTACTCTAAATAAACCAAAAAACAACGAAAATCTTACAAGTGTAAAATTAAATCATTGTCTTATTAATGCCTATTTTTTCTTGAACAAAGATAAGAAAATGGAAAAACACAGTAAAACAAGAAATCATTTTTATTACTATTGCTCACTTATTTCCTTAAAAATTATACCAGAAAATATTTGTCAATGTAAATGGGACTCTTCAAAGTTTTTGAAGGGTTAGTAAATGTTAATATTAGATATATTTTGATAGAAACATCAAAGATGTTATTTGATAAATCTGTAAAATGTTAATTATCACATGAAAATCCTATACTGAGAATTATGATGAGTCTTTTTTCCTAATTTTAGTAATGCTACGGCTTTAAAAGATTATTTTTATGACTGGGAATATAACTTAGGACTCAATGAACATACAACTGATCTATTTTTCAATGCAAAACATAAATATATTAAATGTGAATTTTATAAAAATTACAAATATATTAAATGTAAATCTTATGAAATAATTATTTCATGATGTCCAGATGTTAATGTATCTATTATATTGTGCTAAACATATAGTTTATTATCATAAAGACCTAATTTTTTTTATTAAACTCAAGAGAATAGATTACATGTTTATTACTTTTTATTAGATTCATAGACCTATTTTGTTTACTACTGTAAACAAACAATCCTTATAATTTTGTAATCTTACTTGATTTCTTACAAAGTAGTTTTTAATTATTTTAGATCTTTTCTCCACAGTATCAACAAGTTTATAGGCATATATTTTTGATCTTAAACCACAAAACTCCTCCGTTATTTTTTCATTACATTCAGCTTTCATTTTACTTGATGTGTTTTCAATTTACTTGAGAAATGTTGTAAAAATTATTTTTTGAGTAACCAGTTGTATGCAATTTATTAGGGATTTGCCTCATATCTTCATTAAAATCTTCTGTTATTTGGTAACAAATTTAAGTTTTTTTCCCCAATTTTGGTTTCATAGGTTTGTAATGAAACTCATACAAACTCGTTTGACAAGTCAAGTACACTCATGCAACTGTAAATCAGCCTCTTAAATCTGAGATTAGATTTCTTCATATAAATCACAGCAAGCTTTCTGTTAAATATTTTTCTTCCTTGGTTTAGCTGCAAGCTTTCCACACTTTTCTGAATTTGAATCTAATTTTATGTTCACTCTGTTTTCAATATTTTCCATTGCTTTTCGAAAAATTTAGTCCTCCATCAGCTTGAAAAAAATCATTTTCAAAATCATTTGTTGCTTTAGTTCTCATTTTTGTATTCAGATCAATATATTTTTGTAGGCAATTAGGTTGGTTAAATTAAAGGATGTATTTATTTGTGTTATCTTCATTCCTAGAAATAAGTATTGTTTAAGATTTCTGTAGCAACCTACATAATTATGTTTGTCATCCAAAATAGTCAATCACTTTTTTCTTTTACTATCAGACACAATTTTATTTTCAGGAGCTAATCGTAAATATTAATGTAAATCATGCAATTCTTCTGGATATTCCATATCACCTTGAGAGCTATATCTAAACTGAGAAGCTTCCAAAATTTCACTTATTTTTCTAAGAACTATTTGGATTATCTCACTCAAATACATAATGTGGCACATATTGACTAACAGCCAATCATAAATTTTTTGCCTCTAAATATATTAAATAATTTGGTTTCTTATTTGAATTGTAGTCTTCCAAATATTTATTATTTGCGTTGACACATTTTTACAACATTTAGATGTACTACTTCTAATAGGTTTTTCAACCATTAACATCATATTCATCATGTAATTGAAATTAAATGTTAGTCATTATTAACATTGAATCCCAAGTTATACCTGGCGCCACTTCTACCAAGATGAATTTAAATTAGAAACTTCTACATAAATTTTTCTAAAACTTTCAAATACATCAGATAACGACAAAAACATCACTTTTGACATATAAACCACGATATTCACTAAGATTCTTTATCCCAATATTTTCCTCAACTAATTTTGCATGTTTGTAATATTCATCACAAATATGACATGCATTCAATTTATTATAAAAGTATTGTTTTGATGGAATACCTGTTTCTTCAAATTTTTTCCTTCTATCAATATCATCATAAGGATAAACACCTTATTAACAACTAAATTTTCTGGAGAAATGTTTCTTATGTTTGTCATTTCATCTTTCTTTCAAATCCGATGGAAGTTTGTCGAGACTTGAAGCCATGAATTAAAGTGTATCGATGAATCTCATTTTCCAGAACTAATATGTCTATCTTCAGCATCTGGCATCAAGTTTATATCTTTTTCATTATAATTGAATTCTTTTCTGAGCAAATCAGCGCTCTATCTGTAGAGAGTATGTAAATAAATTAGTACAAAACTTGGAAGTTATAGTTGTAAATTATAATTATTACGAACTTGACTTATATACGTTTCTATTTAATGGTCAGGATAACTAATTTTACGTTTTTGTGAATAATTACATCTATACTTTGAACATATTTTTGATTGATTCTGTCTTTATTGTTCTTCACTTGCTGATGGCTTCATTTCTTCAGTTTCAGAATATAAATTACCAATTTCTTGAACTACTTTTGTCACACATTCGATGCTTCTTTTATGACAGTTCGATCATCTACATAAAACTGGATTTTGATAATGTCCATCCAAATATTTAATGTAATAACAAAAGCCACTTGGTTCATGTTTTTGATATTTCATTGCATATAATTTTCCTGAATCAAGCTGATAATTATCCATTTTCAAACACAAGCTTTCAGAATCAGCATAAAAGCAAATTGAACTTTCATTGTATATTGATAATGTTAAAAATGTAGGTATCAGTTTTGATCTGGTAATTCGAATTTTAGAGGGTTATTTACTGAACCATTTGGAATATGGCTACCTAAGTTTTCTTTACCATGAAAACGCATTTAACTCATATTGCACATAAATTTCCCTGCTGTATACCACGTTATTTGAGCTGAAATAAGTCGAGCTAACTCTTTTATCCAACAAGAATGTGAGTCATTTCTGTTCTTGAAACAAAGGACATCAGTATGCTTGTCTTCTTCACATCACACTATTTTCAATACATATATGTCGAATATTTTTCGTCAAATAAATAAACATTAGTCGGTACACTAATTCTGATCTCGATCTTTGGAGTATTATTAATCTCAACTGGAATTCAAAGGTTGTAGCTTTTTGATCAGTATCACACCAACGTTTTTCTTTTTGCTAATCCTTTGCAAATCTTTATTTACAGGATATAATTCTAATTTTACTGACCACAAAAATATTTTTGATCTTTATTATTAACTTTTACACAATTTTTTTTTTATTTTTATGGTTTCTGCTAATTTGATGTAAGATGAACATTTAATGGAATATATGTATTTCTAATTGTATTCCTCAAGCTTGATCTAGACTCCAGTCAGATCTTCAAGCTTGAAATTCAGGCATTCACGATATAATCTCTTTTATCACATTTTTGTAATATTTAATCAGATGTTTTCATTTATTTTTGTGCAATTATATGTTATATCTTTAGATATCTTTGTTCTTCCAGAATCTGATGATTTCATCTTAAAATCACAGAGAAGTATAACATTTACATTCAACGCATTATGAAATTTTAAAATTCTAAAATTCTAAATCTTTAATTTCTTCTTAATTTATACACTTATTACTTCCAGTTTGATGTCCATCATCATCAATTTTTATTCATAATAATATTGTAAAATTTATCTTCAAATAATCGCAATTTAACTTTCGTTTTAAATAATTATTATATTAATGTGAAGAATATTTTCCCACATACACAAAGAGATCGTTTATTATACTGATCTTATGATAATCATAGAAACGTTTTTGATATATAGTCCACAATTATCATTCGTATATTTTGTAAATTGAAATTAACAATTGAGTTCCAAGTTTCATCCAGTTTACACTTTTTAGTTTCAATCGCCTCCATTTGATACAAAAAAACACACAAAAAATTTTACAGTAGCAAAATGTTCAAGTTTTTGTAACACTTTCTTTAGAACATTCATTTTCTCTGGAATTAATTCAGATGATTTAACAGAATTTGTACCAAAGAAGGAAAAAGAAGTTGTACTAACTCTTACTAGCTTTTTTGTAAATTCCGTTTACCCATAGAAGATATTTTCGTTAATAAATACAAGATTCCATTAATGTATTTGAATGTAGAAATAATTCACCTGAGCAATCCAGAAAATTGTCTACTTATAATCTCACATACTTATATTTAAAATTACATTCAGCCAATCCTGCATCGAAAAAAAATCACTAAAAAGTAAAAATGTTCTATATGTGTTGACTTCACAATTTAATTTAAAATTTAATATAATCTTGTATTAGATATCAGCTTTTCATATCCAGAGATTAACTGAAATGTATGTCAATTTATCATATTATCTACACATGAAACAATTTCATCATTTGGTCTTTGACATACAGCAGTTTTTTTTAATTTAGTGGCATAAATGTTAATTAATCGGTTATTAAATGTGGTTTGAAATTTTTTATCCTCACCTGTATACATCCATTAGTGATAAAAAGTGTTTTAAATTCTGTCCACAAATAATAAGTTGTCAAATTCTTAATCTGACATATTGATTCAATTCATTCAACTTGTGTCGTTATTGGTACAGATGATTATATTATTTCAACTGATATTTTATTATATAAATTTTGAATGTCATTGATGTCATCTTGAGATAAATTTAAATTTTTTCTATTATAATATGGATACATAATTGATTCAAAAACATTTGTATATTGAAACCTATTTATTTGAGCTTTTGGCATATTCATATCATGTTTCATGAACCATTTCACATCTTATGCCAAATGCATTTCTACTGGAATATTATAATATCTGGAAGAGTGCATGAGCTGACATGTTACCTTTTGCATCTAACAGTCTTGGACACCAGATATTTTTATCAATTTCATATTTGTGTATATGTCTTTAATTTTTAATTAAAATATCAGGTTTATTACTACCACAACAATGTATTTTTGTCTCAGATTAAATGCTGGTTTTGCTATTTGTAATAATTCTTCATTTGCTCCTTTATAATACCATTTAAATTTTTTTCATACTATTTATACGTACTTGTACGATAGCTATCAAATAAGTGGTTTACACTTCCTGGAGGCAAATTTTTAAAATGTAACGTGTTTTCACATAATTCACTATTTATTTCAAGGTAAAAAGTTAAAAAATAACTAATGCTTCTCTGTATACATAATAAATCATCTGACTATTTAAAATCTCTGATACATCCAAGTAACCAAAATCATTTAAATATTTTATTGCTTTACCCTTATGATCTGCAAGTATTATTTCCAACAACAACAGTAAAGGTACTTACTTTTATATATATTTAAAATATAATATCAAATCTGTTTAAAACTTCAGTGGTATCTGAAAAATTTTCATACAACGATTGTCTCCAAAGCGATGTTTTCAAGTCACTGCAGACACCACAGTTCACGAGCAGAACACAGCAAGTGCCATCACCCCGTTTCCCAGAAACTTTGCTCACTGGAAGAGGAGTCAAGATACGCAAACGCGTTTCTCGACTTATCTGTGGATGCTTGACAATTTCTGGAAAGAGTGATGGTCGAAGATTTCGAGGTACGTAATATGCCTATTTCCACAACGATATTCTGAGACCAAATGAAGGCTCACCAGCTACCGTCGTCGCTTCTTCATTTTGCACCCCACGTTCGAAACCAGATAGCTATTTTTACTTTTATATTTTATTTATATACCATCTTCTTATAAAATTACCTCACTCAGTTTTCCAGTGTCTATAGATATATCATTGTCTTTACTCGTCTAGTAATTCTATGACTTTGAAAAACTGTTTTCAGTAAAATTCCTGTAGTGTATCTTGACTCATAATGAATTAAAAGTGCCAGTTTTCGGGAAGACTGCACTGTAGTTCCGTCTCTACATTGTCGCACAGATGACAAAATGGGAGATATCGAAACAGATGACAGAGAGATAGAAAAGCAATTAAAATCGCTCAAAAGAGGAAAGGCCGCTGGACCTGATGGGATACCAGTTCGATTTTATATTGAGCACGAGAAGGAACTTGCCCCTCTTCTTTCAGCCATGTACCATAGGTCTCTGAAAGAGTGTAGCATTCCAAAAGATTGGAAAAGGACACAGGTCATCTCCGTTTTCAAGAAGGGATGTCGAACAGATGTGCAACGTCAATCAGTAGTAAAATTTTGGAACATGTATTATGTTTGAGTATAAAGACTTTTCTGGCGACTAGAAACCTACTCTGCAGGAATCAGCATGGGTTTCGAAAAAGACGATCGTGTGAAGCACAGCTCACGCTATTCGTCCATGAGACTCAGAGGGCCATAGACATGGGTTCCCAAGTAGATGCCGTGTTTCTTGACTTCTGCAAGGCGTTTGATACAGTTCCCCACAGTCGTTTAGTGAGCAAAGTAAGAGCATATGGACTATCAGACCAATTGTGTAATTGGATTGAAGAGTTCCTAGATGACAGAATGCAGTATGTCATTCTCAATGGAGAGAAGTCTTCTGAAGTAAGATTGATTTCAGGTGTGCCTCAGGGGAGTTTGATAGCACCATTGCTATTCACAATATATATAAATGACCTTGTGGATAACATCGGGAGTTCTCTGAGGCTTTTTGTGGATGATGCTTTAGTATATCAAAAGGTTGTAACAATGACAAATTGTACTGAAATTTAAGAGGATCTGCAACGAATTGATACATGGTGCAGGGACTGGCAATAGAATCTCAATGTAGACAAGTGTGATGTGATACAAATACATAGAAAGAGAGATCCTTTATCATCTGGGGGTAGGCGTTAGGAGTGATTTAAAATGTAATGACCATATAAAATTAATTGTTGGTAAAGCAGATGCCAGACTGAGATTCATTGGAAGAATCCTAAGGAAATGCAGTACAAAAACAAAGGAAGTAGGTTACAGTACACTTGTTCACCCACTGCTTGAATACTGCTCACTGGTGTAGGATCCGTACCAGATAGGGATGATAGAAGAGACAGAGAAGATCAAATTGAGAGCAGCACACTTCATTACAGGATCATTTTGTAATCGCGAAAGCATTATGGAGATGATACATAAACTCCGGTGGAAGGCTCTCCAAGAGAGATTTTCAGTAGCTCGGTACAGGCTTTTATTGAAGTTTCGAGAACATACCTTCACCGAGGAGTCAAGCAGTATATTGCTCCCTCGTACGTATATCTTGCGAAGAGACCATGAGGATAAAATCAGAGAGATTAGAGTCCACAGAGAGGCATACCGAGAATGTTTCTTTCCATGAACAGTACAAGGCTGGAATGGAAGGGAGGACCGATAGGGGTACTCAAGGTACCCTCTGTCACACACTGTCAAGTGGCTTGCGGAGTATGGATGTACATGTAGATAGATGTAGGAGGAGAAATGATAAAATCAAGAGATTAAGGTCAAATTTAAACTTCTTCAAAATGGAGGTATTAAAACGAATACATTCATTTTTCAATGAATCACGCTTACATAGTTGTTTCAACCATAAAAAAATAATCTAGAAGTTAATAGCATGAAAGAAGAAAGTTTTCTAATTTTTTTCTAATAAATGGAGTGTGTCCTAGTCGAATCAACAAATATGATAAATATATATGAATTATTTAAGAATAATAGTTGTCAGTTAAATTTAGGAACATGTTTTACAGATATTTGGTTTCCTGTTTTTGAACAAAAAATGTGTTGGTAGCGAAAAATAATCTATCATTTTATTTGATTTTACATTTTCAATTTTGTCCAACGAAAATTGTAAACAAAATATGAAACATAATGTTAAATTCCTTAGAGAAAATAATATTCCATTGGTTGAAATAAAATGCAATGAACAACTTGCCTAAGAATATGAATATGTTCCAAAAGAAACTAAATCCTTGAAGCCAAATAATCCTATACAAAGAAATGGATTTTATTAAGAGTTATTAAATTAAATAATCTGTAATGTCATTTAATATATAACAGTCTAAGGAAGTAAGAAAATATTTTTTGACTCTAGAAATATTTTAATAGATTTTATAAAATATACCTCAAAATACATGGAAATGGTATAACTCATTTCAATAAACACAGTCGTGATTGCTTTTAAGTTATTTATTTTTATCTTTAGATGACCAGTTTCGATCTTTCAAGAGAAAAACTTGAGATCTGACATTCCTTGATGTCTTTAGGAACTGTTGGCCTATAGGAGGTCCAACTGTGCATGCTTGTTCTTCATGCCTACATGAATGGACCTGCTACAGACCAACAGTTCCTATGGTCATCAAGGAATGTAAGATCTGATCATGATCTCATAGAAGATCGAATCCAGTAATCTAAAAATAAAAATAGACAACTTAAATGTAGTCATGACTGTATTTATTGAGGTAAGATATAGTACTGTAAAGATAATGCTCTTCTGGAACAATTTTTCAAAAACTATTAAACTTACAATAGATTTCGAAATTAAACTAAAAATAGAAGAAGAGAAAGCAAGAGATTGCTAGAGAATTGGAAGAAGAAAACTAGAAGACTCAAAAATTAATAATGATAAATTGCAAAAACGTCTGAAATAGAGTTGAAAGGCTTAATCTATATAGTTACAACAAATGTTCTTAATTTGTTTAAAGTTGATGGTTCACATAGAAAATTAATCAAATCAGGATTATCTACATGTAAAACTTGTGATCATCCACCTAATTAAACTTATTTGGTATAGGTCAAAGAAAGTATCACTTATAATCTAATAGAAGCAAAATTTAAATATTTTTTAAAAATTTTAGTATAGAAGATGATAAGGACTTACACAACTTGAAATTTGATGACACTGAATATTATTTAGATTGATTTGTTGATGGTGGAAATAATTTAATGCTAAAGAAATGCGAGGTTTAAGCTATATTAACTTGCAAAATTGGATTTATATACCACCTGAAATAGTTATTCCAACACATATATTGAACACCTCAAATCAAAGATCTCCAAAATACTTTACAACTTATTCTGTAATAATGTTGTTACAATGTATATTCTTTGTACTTTGTGATAATTTGTCTCTTCTGCTAAACGATCCTTGCACCTAATAGTTTCCAGACGCCATATTTGTTTAGAAAATATGACAGCATAAATATGTGTTACAACAGTGAAAAGAAACTGTGGACATTAAAGGTATTCTATTTTATTTATTTTAATTTTACTGTTAGATACATGTTTAGTTTTTTGTCAAAAGAAAGCCAAAACCATGTTCTGAAGTAAAATTTGTTTCCCATTAGACAGTGTCATAGATTCCTCCAAAAATCTCAACACAACACACACGCGCACACACACACACACACACACACACACACACACACACACAAACACATAAACACACACACTTATCATAGTAACAAATGTAAATCCACCTGATTATGGAGGTTCGAACCATTGAAACAGACAGTGGAGATAAATAAAGAGTGACTGGTAACAGTAAATTTGTTGTTTCATTTAATCAGCAAAATTATTGAATCTGAAGAACTGACAGTTAAAGTCAAAAGGAAGGTAACTGATGTTAGATCATCTCAGTGGAGAAGAAAAAAGCAGCCCATGAAAGACTGTTACTCAATATATGCTAACAACGATAAAATAAGAAAAGATTTTGAAAACTTTTATATGATAATTTTTATAAAACAAATAGGAAGAGATAAATATTTAATTTAACTAAAGAAATACTTTAGGATGAAATCAAGTGTAAATATTAGTCTGTCACTTGTAACATTTATAAACAATACATATTTCACCATCATTTAGATTAAGTAAATAATTGACACAACTATCAGTCAATTGATTTACGAATGTAGATATATCAGTCCGATAAGGATAGGAAACAGAAAAATGAGAGTGAATTTTTCTTTGTTGAGCATCTATTAATTTATATAATAAAAAAATTTCATAAAATAATTGCTCACAACCTAGGCATGTTCTTGCTCTGTGCAAAACATCGTCGATCCCAAAAAACAGTTTTTCATGTGACAAAAGCGTCGAGGAAAGCTCAGCAAATGCTACAACCCCAGGTGGTACCCACTCCACCGTCATCTTGGACGATGCATGCAGGCCTTTGGAGTCTAGGGAGCCTGAACCAACATGCTTGGGGGTATCACAGACTCCTGCAGAGATTAAGCTCAAACGCCCAAACTACTTTTCCACCTTTAATGCCAACTCACTTCTGAAGGCTGGTAAATTAAAACAACTTACAGACACCCTCCAGCAACATAAGATACTAACTGCAGCGATTTAAGAAACAGGATTCACAGATGAACATATCTTTGGGTCAGAGGGCTACAGAATATTTAAAGACAAAACTGGCAAACACATTGTAAAAACTATTCCTCATCTTGGCATAGGATTTATAGTCAACAAGAAAATTCTATATTCCACCACAGACCTCAGTTCACCAAAAAGCCGAGTATCTACTATTTCTTTCCAAAGCACAAACGAAATTTACAGCATTGTGAATGATAATGCACCTACCAACCAGAAAACAAGAGAGATCCGAAAGAAGCAAGCAAATTTTGAGAAGAACTAGAAGACCTCCTATCCAAAATCCCAGACAAACAAATCATCATGGTGGTTAGAGATTTCAATGCGCAAGTTGGCAAGGAGAGAAAATTCCAAGACATTGTTGGAAATTACTCAGCAGATAAAAAAACCAACCCCAATGAAGAGATATGTGTGGAATTGTGTAAAGTTTTTAATCTAGTCAAGAAATCAACAGCATTCAGATACTTGCGAAGAAAAAAGAAACCTTGGTCATGCCCAAACTTGAATCTTGGAGAATATCAAATTGATCACGTAGCCATCGCCCAAAAAGCACAACCAGAGGTCCAGAATGTTAAAGTTCTGAGAAATGCGAATCTGGATTCAGATTACTACATTTCAAAGATTAAAATTAAGCTAATTCCAAGAAATTCCAGAAAACACAGGCAAAGAAGATGGATTTGACACGGAAAAGCTGATGTCCAATCGGGAATTCACCCGCAAACTTCAATCCCTAGATCCAGATTGTTGAGACGAATTGCAACAAGCCCTGGTCAGACTGCCAAAGAAACTGTTCCGTTTCTGAAACCGTAGAAGCATTTTTAGTGGAACAGTGATTGTGAGGCAGCAGTGAAGCAAAGACAGCATGCAAGGCAGAGATGGAATGCCAAGAAAAATAAAGCTAACCAAACTAACTTCCTGGTTGCTGCTGCGAAGATCATACGGGAGTGAGGTGTACATTTGAGGAAATGCAATTGATACAAATTGAACAAGACTTCCAGAAGAGAAATACACGAAACTTCTATAGAACTTTTAAGCCCAATCTCACCAAGTACAATCCTCGAAGCCTACACTTCAAAGTTCCAAATGGGAAGCTAGGTCACAATGATAAAGACAACTGACAGATATTAGCGAATAACTTTACAGCTCTTCTGAATTGTGCACCTCCAAATTACACATTTCCCTTTACCACTTGTGTAGAAATGCACCCAAATTCAACACCGCTCACGAGTGAGGAAATCAAGCTAATTATTCACTCACTGAAAAACACCAAAGCGCCAGGGGAAGATTCTATAATTGCTGAGATTTGGAAGTACGCAGGTGATAAAGCAGTAGATAAACTACCAGAAATTATCAGCCAGATTTGGGAAATTGAAAGACTCCCACATAGCTGGAATTTTGCTCAAATTTATCCTCTTCATAAGAAAGGCGACAGAACAGATGTAAATAACTATTGTGGTATGTCTCATATCAACAACCTATATGATTCTGTCGAAAGTTCTGCCAACTGGGACAGAAGAACAGCTAGACCCTCATCTGGGAGAGTATCAAGGAGGTTTCAGGAAGGGGTGATCATGCATCAAACAGATAATGAATCTCAAATCCATCCCTTCATGCCTGAAGGTCAGGAATAAAAATTTTATTGTGATTGTTGTGGATTTCAAAAAGGCATACGACTCGATTGATCGTAAACCTGGCCTAGAATTATAGAAGAACTTGGCCTAGACAAGTAGACCAAAGCCATAATCCAGCAAACACTAACCATGAGAACCTCAAAAGTGAAAGTTAGAGGAGGAACATCATAAGCTTTTGAAATAAAGACTGGAATGAGGCAAGGACAAGAGCTCTCACTTCTGCTCTTCAACTGTATCCTCGAGAAGGTGATTCGTGAGTGGTCAAAGAACTGGAAAACCAAGGAATTAAAAATGATGTCCGGTTGGGCCTGTAACGCCAGAAATGCATATCCTCCTATTTCCATCTATTGTACTATAAATTTTTTCCTTATTTTGTTACCTGAATATACGACATTTCTGTGCCTTTATATACTGTAGTTGTTTTACTATTTGTATATATATGTATGCATCTATGACGATGTATAATTGGTTTGTTTTGTAAATATTATTTGTATTTTTACGCTGGGTCTGGCCTAGGGAAAACTATGGTATCGAACGACTACTTCGATAGGTCGTGTGGAGAAACAAAGTGTTTAGGATCTTTGGTAGTGTTAACTCTGCCGCATGGAGCGCGGGCAGAGGAGGGTCTGGCTGGAGTAGTGCAGTGGAGCAGGTGTGTTGTGTGACACTACCGCGAGTTACCGCGCTTTCGGGGTTGAGCAGCATGTAATTGCGCTCGACTTGCTATGTTAGTTTCTGACATGGTGTCGCGGATGGGAGCGTTAGCTGGTACACATCAAGAGCCCGTTTTGGCTGGAAACCGTGTCGAGAAGAAGGCGCCCCGACATCCAGCTTCCGCAACAGCGACGGCCGACAGTGAGTGACTGACATGGTGTCGCGGACGGGAGCGTTAGCTGGTACACATCAAGAGCCCATTTTGGCTGGAGACCGTGTCGAGAAGAAGGTGCCCCGACATCCAGCTTCCGCAACAGCGACGGCCGACAATGAGTGACTGTCGCCACCTCCTCGATCGACAACTTCAAACCTTCAATCAACCAACAAGGAAGACTGGTAGCACGTAAAGTTTTAGAACTGTATGGCAGACCTCAGCTTTTCAAACTGTTAAATTTTTCTCACTAAATTACAGCAACGTAGCGTGAACCTTTGTTGCTCATTGTCCCAATTGCATTACCAAGCATGGTCCCTTCCTTTTCCAGAATGAACCCGAGTGTCATTGAAATTCAAACACCGGCATTAAAGTAATATCATTCTATTTCACTGCTTTAATTTCAAAGTTCAGTTAAGGTATTCATAGCTGGCTACAATATTTAGATTACACAAGCACAAATTAAGACTGCGAGTTTTTTTACTGTATTTTAGCTTACCTGTGACTGCAGCTCAGCTTGGTACATACTAAATTTTACTATTGTTAATTGTTCACAATCATTTAATTCAAGTTCAAAGTTAAATCTCTTATTTCTAAATTGCGTAGATTCAAGTAGCTTTTAAAATGATTGTTGAGGTAGCCCAAGACTAACCTTATTTTACTGAATTTCGTAGTGCTTCAGCAACAAAGATCACCATTAATTTCAGTTACTAAATTAACTTTCAATTTTCCGGTTTTATTAATTCTTTTGCTAAATTAAGTCAGAGTGTAGCGAAATTTATTACTTCTGACAAATTTTCAGTTTTCACACTACATGTGTCAACCTTCAGTTGCCACGCTTCTAGTGCTAATTATATGTGTAATAACCTTTCTTTTTCAGTTACTATAGTAATTGTCCATAGGACTGGCGACCGTAATTTCCCCCAAATCTCAAATATCTAATTACCGATAGTTATTTGTTAACGTAACGGCCGCACATTTACTTTCTTTATTAACTTTACCCCATTTCAAAATTAATTTCCACCAGTTTCATTTGCATTCTTCCGTTCATTTAGATGTAACCCTTTCCTCCCTCTTTACCGACAGATTAACTTCGGTGACGATTGCTTTTCCCAAATTTCCGTTAATTTTTCACTGTCATTAAGGTCGATAAGTGAGGGGGAGGTTACACGTGGCGACCTGGTGACAGGACCGTCGTCAGATTTGAGGCTGTTCTGGACACGAATTTTGTATTGTGCAAATTTCGTAAAAAAGTACTGGTTACGAACAGGTCGTTACGTCAGCGAGAATAAGTAGTGGGAGTAATCCTAATTATATTTGAGATTTGGCATTTATATTGAAAACTATTAAAATGAGTGAAGGCAACAATTACCAAAATGTGGTAGACTTGGATACGGAACAATCGGTCGAACAGTTGGAAACGCGCACCGCAGTACCCATTGTTCAGGGGCAGGCGGCTAGCATGAAAGACGCGACCGCCGAAACGCAACAAAGAGCAGAAATGGAATTCCAAACTTTAGAAAATCTTTCGGAATCGCAAGTGAAAATCAAATCTGAACCCCTTGATAACGAATACGGGGGGGGACAATTAAAGAGGAAGTCGCTACGGAAGTAAAACCTGTAGTTTCCAGGAATTTAACTGATTTATTGAATGTTTTGATTAACGAACTCAAGAGTCAATCGGCAGAAATTAAAGCTCAGGCTGCCAAGCAAGAAGCTCAGTCTGCAAAGCAAGACGCTCAGTCTGAAAAAATTGAACGGAAGCTAGACAATCAGAAGAAAGTTATTAATGTTGTTAACAACAATGTTGGAGTTGTTAACACAAAAGTTGATAAAATCAAAGAAGATATTGTTGTAATTAATACCGAAATCGGTAATCTTAAACAGGAAATGACAGGCGTTCAGGCGGAAATTGCGAGCGTAAATACTCGTTTTAATTCCGAAATTAGCAGAATCGAGAAAAGTGTAGGAGAAGCAGTTGCTCCGATCATCGAGAATAAGGTGACAGAACAAATTCAATTAGTGAAAAAACAGGATCAACAGAAAGTGGAAACTTTAAAGGTTTTAGTGTCCGAAGTAGATACTAAAGTGAGGAAGCAGGCTAATACCTGCGAAGAGAAAAAGATGGAAGTGGAAACGCTTGCGACAACCACTTGCCAAGTAATTCCGAGAGTGTCGGAATTAGAAAAAAACTTGACGAAAAACAGAGCTATGTGCCAATCTGTGCACATAGTTCGGAATTGTTGACGAAAGAGGAGCGGTTCGACCCCTTGAAAAAAGGCGGTATACACGCGACGGATTTCATTAAAAATTGTGAAAGAGTTTTACCCAGATCGTGGACTAATGAGAGAAAAATTAATGCGGTTATTGACGTGTTGGCTGGTGATGCCAAGCGTTGAGGCTTAAACCTCAACATCACGAACCTGACTTTTGACGAGTTTAAAAATTTGTTTCTGGCTGAATATTGGTCAGAGCAAAAACAACAAAGTGTCTGGCGCGAATTTGTCGTATCGAGGCCTTTCGATGCGAATTCGCGCGGCTCGGTGAAGGAGTTTTGTGAGGGCTGGATTCGCAAGTTGGAATATTTGCGTGATCGCCGCACGGAATCCGAAATAGTCTGGGAACTCTACAAGAAGCTTCCAGATGATACAAAACGCTACGTAGGAAGCAATTACAGGACAATCAATGATTTCCTGGAAAGAGTTGACGACGAAGACAATTGGCGCAATAATCGCGACAGTGGTAGAGGCCGTGGTAACAGCAAGGGGTACCACAGCAACGATAACCATGGGAACAATGCATACCGCAACCATGGCAGCAATAACTACGTATAATGGTTCGGACCGTAATAAAAACCGGTACAATTCAAATAATAACAGGAATGACGGAAACGAGTATCAGACTAACGTGATACAGGCTTCACAGAATAGTAATAACGCCAGAGGGTGTGATAAGCCGCCTCAGCAGCATCCGGGGAGCAGATCTGCTGGGACGAGACAGGGAAACCATTAGCCGCGACGGTGAGGGGCCGACCGGGCGTGGAGAAATTTTGGAGGCCCAGTAAAACAGAAGAAAACCCAGGTGTCGTCGTTCTGAAAATTTCGTATGGAATGATCAACGGCGGGAGAGTGTGCCAGTGTTAAGAGAAAGGAGTGCGCGCACAAGCAGTAGATCAGCTGTAGACACGGCAGTAGAAAATACATTCACTGTCAGTGAGAACAATTTAAGTAGTGTTCCGGAAATCGATTATAAAGTGGCAGCTGTAACACCCACAGCGGAACTGGAGATTGAGTTTAAGAATGATTCGCAATTGTTGAGAGAAGATCAGATGTCGGATAACGCGTCCGTCATCGAGCGAGGGGATGCAGAGAGGGATGAGGTCTGGTTAAGGCAGTTCGGTCGCTTATACGACGAACTAAGAGATTATAGGGGCCTGTACGGGAGAAGTGTTTATGGGGCGCATTCGGGAGGACGACGGTTCAATCCCGTCTCCGGTCATCCCGATTTAGGTTTTCCGTGATTTCCCTAAATCGCTTCAGGCAAATGCCGGGATGGTTCCTTTGAAAGGGCACGGCCGATTTCCTTCCCTCACCCGAGCTTGCGCTCCGTCTCTAATGACCTCGTTGTCGACGGGACGTTAAACACTAATATCCTCCTCCTG
Organism: Schistocerca americana; assembly: GCF_021461395.2. Taxonomy (NCBI): domain Eukaryota; kingdom Metazoa; phylum Arthropoda; class Insecta; order Orthoptera; family Acrididae; genus Schistocerca; species Schistocerca americana. The sequence goes on from NC_060130.1 coordinate 665,231,398, forward strand.
TTTATGGGGTGCGCGGGCAGGATTTGCCGCGTCTCGTCCCACAGGAAGATAGTATTTGTGAAGTGATAGAAAGTTCTGGCCCTAACCGGCAGACTTTACCAGAAATAGTTTATGTTAATGGGGAGCACGAGCAAGATTCGTCGTGTTTCGTCCCGCAGGAGTTGGATGTTGAAGTAGTAACGGAAAGTTCTGGCCCTAACCGGCAGACCTTACCGAAAGTTATAGTGGTAGAAATAGCCGACCCATCCGACGCAAAACTCCAGTTTAAACATTGCGAAAGTATTAATGAGAAAGATTACGAGAATTTTAGTGATAACCGGACACGATTGGTAGAAAAGCACGTAGATTACAGCGTGTATGGAGTTAGAACTGACGTTATATGGTCAGACGGTAGCAGTGTGGGTTGCGCAGATCCAGAGGAAGTAATTGTAGATACTACTGGCACATTCTTCCAGGTAGATTGGCAGATGAGACCAAAGAGGAATCAACGAAGGTGACAATTAGTGAACTGATAGCAAAGCAACACTCACTAGTTGACGAGTTACAGGAAAAGGTTTCGGTATTGGAGGCGAAGCCACAGACTAAGCCTCAGGACAAACGTGCTGAAATTAAAACTGTATGTGAACAGAGACTGAAAAAGCCGCCAGATAAGCTGGATTTAGGATCAAAGCCGGATGGTTTTTTCTGGAATGACCTGGATATAGACGAGGATTTACTGTGGGAAAATAAAGAAACAGTTGAGGACAAGTGTAGACAGAAAGTAGTGTCTGTTAATATGCACGGCCTACAACTAAACGTGTTGATTGACACTGGTGCAGAATTGAGTGCTGTATCTGGGAAAATATTTGAGTTACTGAAAGACAGACCTGGTATCGTAGTTATCCCAGTAACAGGAGTGAAAATTATCGGTGCTACTGGGAAGGCCAGTAAACCGGTCACAAAACAGATTTTTGTCAACTTCGAGATATGTGGGGCACGATTTGAACAAGAGTTTGTCGTCGTGCCAGACATAACTATGGAAGTAATTATCGGGTTAGATTGGCTATTAAAGTACCGTGCAGTGATTAATTGCGAAAGCAAAACTTTTACATGTACGTCACAAGATAAAACAATAGTAGTTAGTTTTGACGAGGCAGGAGATGGTGTGCATAGGCAATACCAGCCTATACACATTGTTAACTGGCCGGATGCCATTGATGTAGGTATGAATTTCAACTACTGTTACGTGAGGAATCTTGGCATTGACAATAGTGTAGAAAGAGAATCGGAAAGTATCGTAGATCGTGTGTCAAACGTAACACACGAACAAAGACGAGGCCTGTAGAAGTAATAATGAGGAATAAGAGTGTGTTTTCAGACAAACCGGGACTTGTGGAAGAGATAATCAAATTCCATTCACGGATTGACACTGGTATTGGTGTGAAAAAAGATCGTTTGCGAGAAATAATGAAGCTAAAAGCCGATGCCCGCATACGTCGTCATGACGCTAAAGCGCGTTTTGCTAAGTTTGCAATCGGAGACTTAGTACTTGTAAAAGCTCATGAGAAATCGAGCGAGGTAGACAATGAAATCTCTAAATTTAAGTTTGTTTATAGTGGACCATATAAAGTCATTGGTATACCTCACACAAATGCTTATTGCTTAGAGTATCCAAGCTTTGGAAAACTATTAGGTATACGGAACATTGTAGACTTGAAATTGTACCAACCTACGATTGATTAATACCACAACATGGGTAATTTGTACAGTATGTAAATATAGAGTGTAAGATTTAAGGATTTGCTAGATTGCCATTCTTTTGCCTGACCAAGAGGACATTAAAGGAGTTGTAATTAATAAGTAATTAATTTTGACTAAATGATTTAAGAGTAACTAATTATTAATCAACTGAAAAATCCTAGCTGCTAGTTTAAGTTTTCAGCTGAGTCACAGTAGATTAAAGAATGTAAATATGATTGTGTAACTAGCAGTAAGATTTCATAAACATGTGATTTACTAGTCATTGCCGATGTACTTACCGAGCGAGGTGGCGCAGTGGTTAGCACACTGGACTCGCATTCGGGAGGACGACGGTTCAATCCCGTCTCCGGCCATCCTGATTTAGGTTTTCCGTGATTTCCCTAAATCGCTTCAGGCAAATGTCGGGATGGTTCCTTTGAAAGGGCACGGCCGATTCCCTTCCCCATCCTTCCCTCACCCGAGCTTGCGCTCCGTCACTAATGACCTCGTTGTCGACAGGACGTTAAACATTAATCTCCTCCTCCTCCGATGTACTTAGACGCTGTTTTAAGTTTCAAGCTAGTACATGCGTGTGATGATGGACAGTGTCGAGTTATCCACTGTGATAGTGTTAATGGACTCCATGAGATTACTCGGGAGTGAGTTTTTCCGAAAGAATTCAGTGAAACGGACGTTCTGGAAATGCCGTTACAAGGGTAAGTGAGATCAAGCGTGCCACACAGGCGGGCGCAACAATACTGGCGAGGCTGAGCCGCTGTCGGCTCTTGTGCCGCTGTCGGCATTTTTTCTACTTGAGGGTACGGAAGGCGGAGTTGTTTTTCTTCCCGGACAGCCTATGTGAAAGAATTCTGTTGTCAATATTTATGTTTTTGTCGATCTGGTGTATATTATTTTCTTGTTTAGCGTTAAGTGGACTCTCATGGCGAGAGTATTAATTATGAAAAGGTTATATAAAATGTGTATTCTACGTAATTAATTATTAATTTGCGTATTTTGATATACCTGATATTTATGACCATGTACTCTGGTTAATTTTGTAAATAGTATTCCATTTCTTGATACTGTTAGAATTTTGATTTTTTGAATAGCTAAACCATTTTCTATGTTTTCTATGAATTTTAATATGTTGTCAAACTGTTATCTTTTGTGTAAGATGACAGAGTGGAATAAGATTAGGAGTGTCTCCACTCAATTATTATGGTCTAAAAATTGATTTATGGTTAATTAGACGAATGCTAAATTTTGTTAATGTTTTGAGCATATGCATTTCTGCTGTTTCTTTTTTGGGACATTTTCTGAGTCTGTTTAGGTTACACAAACATCCTCAGACAATGTGGGGCACGTGTAACGCCGGAAATGCATATCCTCAAATTTCCATCTACTGTACTATACATTTTTTCCCTATTTGGTTACCTGAATATACGACATTTCTGTGCCTTTATATATTCTAATTGTTTTACTATTTGTATATATATTTATGCATCTATGTGGATGTATAATTGGTTTGTTTTGTAAGTATTATTTGTATTTTTACGCTGGGTCTGGCCAAGGGAAAACTATGCTATCGAACGACTACTTCAATAGGTCGTGTGGAGAACCAAGGTGTTTAGGATCTTTGGTAGTGTTAACTCTGCCACATGGAGCGTGGGCAGAGGAGGGTCTGGCTGGAGTAGTGCAGTGAAGCAGATGTATGGTGTGACGCTCCCGCGAGTTGCCGCGCTTTCGGGGTTGGGCAGCATGTAATTGCGCTCGACTTGCTATGTTAGTTTCTGACATGGTGTCGCGGACGGGAGCGTTAGCTGGTACACATCAAGAACCCGTTTCGGCTGGAGACCGTGTCGAGAAGAAGGCGCGCCAACATCCAGCTTCTGCAACAGCGATGGCCGACAATGAGTGACTGTCGCCACCTCCTCGTTCGACGACTTCAAACCTTCAATCAACTAACAAGGAAGACTGGTAGCATGAACCTTTGTTGCTCATTGTCCCACTTGCATTACCAAGCAGGGTCCCTTCCTTTTCCAGAATGAACCCGAGTGTCGTTGAAATTCAAACGCCAGCATTAAAGTAATATCATTCAATTTCACTGCCTTAATTTCAAAGTTCAGTTAAGGTATTCATAGCTGGCTACAATATTTAGATTACACAAGCACAAATTAAGAGTGCGAGTTTTGTTACCGTATTTTAGCTTACCTGTGACTGCAGCTCAGCTTGGTACATACTAAATTTTACTATTGTTAATTGTTCACAATCATTTAATTCAAGTTCAAAGTTAAATCTCTTATTTCTAAATTGCGTAGATTCAAGTAGCTTTTGAAATGATTGTTGTGGTAGCCCAAGATTAACCTTATTTTACTGAATTTCGTAGTGCTTCAGCAACAAAGCTCACTATTAATTTCGGTCACTAAATTAACTTTCAATTTTCTAGTTTTATTAATTCTTTTGCTAAATTAAGTCAGGGTGTAGCGAAATTTGTTACTTCTGACAAACTTTCGGTTTTCACACTACATGTGCCAACCTTCAGTTGCCAAGCTTCTACTGCTAATTATATGCGTAATAACCTTTCTTTTTCAGTTACTATAGTAATTGTCCATAGGACTGGCGGCCGTAATTTCCCCCAATTCTCAAACATCTAATTACCGCTAGTTATTTGTTAACGTAACGGCCGCACATTTACTTTCTTTATTAACTTTACCCCATTTCAAAATTAATTTCCACCAGTTTCATTTGCATTTTTCCGTTCATTTAGATGTAACCCTTTCCTCCCACTTTACAGACATATTAACTTTGGTGATGATTGCTTTTCCCAAATTTCCATTAGGTACATGCGGTTTAATTTTTCACTGTCATTAAGGTCGATAAGTGAGGGGGAGGTTACAGGCCACAAGAAATAATATCTTGAAATCGATTGTCTCGCTTTTGCAGATGATCTTGCAATTTTTTCTGATTCTGTGGAAACAGCTGAGAGACAGATTAATGAGCTTAACGTACCAGCACAGTAGACTGGCCTCCAAATTTCATTTGCGAAGACCGAGTTTATAACGAACATAAATTCACCACCAAGGGGGTTTTTAGTGGGTCAAGGCAAAATTATGCGAGTTGAAACGTTTAAATATCTCAGAGAATGGATAACAGCTACCTTATCTATGAAATGAGCCTTCATGTGATGCATAAACAAAATGGAAATGGCATTCCATTTAATCAAAAACATCCATGACAAACGATCAGTATCAGTCAATGCAAAGTTAAGGCATTACTGCAGTGTTATCCATACGGAGGTCTTGTAGACTTCTGAATGTGGACGCCAAGGAAAGGAAGATTTTGAGAAAAATCTTAGGTCGCATTAAACAGAATGGCGAATATAGAAGACGTCATAATCATGAACTGTATTCTCACATAGAGAAGATAACCGATACCATCTGGAAAAGAAGGATTATGTTTTATGGACATATGACCCCAATGAGCCCTGGAAGACTCACCAATCGTATGATCACCTACTTTCAGGAGAAGAAAACAAAATGGACCTGGTTCACAGAAGTGGAGAAAGATCTTAAAGAAGTGGCGATCACCCATGATGACGTCCCACTCAAGGAGAAACGTATGGCGTGGCAGGGTTTCCAAGAAAAGCCAAAACTAAAAACAGGAAAGGCTTGGACCCAGTAGAGGAAGGAGCAACTCAAAGAACGAATGTGGGAGCTCTGGACAAACATCAGAATGCATAAAGCAAGTCAGTTGAAATAACATGGTCCAAAGATGACCTATACGAAATGAATGAATGAATCAATGAATGTGTCTTTATTTGCCTATCTATTATGTGAACTAACAAATCCTATCCATTTTGTATGAACTCTGTCATCTTTCTTTTTATAACTTTTTTTACAATATGTAGATCTGGGAATTACGTTTTTAGTAGTTCATGCTCATAAAAATCTCCTTTTGCATCTTCCAATTTTCATGAAACTGTATCTGAAAATATAACATCTTGAAGTTCATAAATATCTATTGACCAGTAGACTATAACCTTTTTCGAAAATTCCTTGCAATTTGCTTGTTCTCACTTTATCTCAAAAATCTGGTTTGAGTTTATACACATTATATTTAATTTTAGACACATTTAAAGTAAATTTATTTATGTCTATTCATTGCACTTGTATTGCCAAATGTTTTGTATTATTGTATACAAACAAATTTTTTAACTAAATAAGTCCACTTGTAATTACATTGAAGGACATTTGTTTCCACTTCCTTACTTCATTGTTCTAGTCACTCTTTCAACAACTGATGCCCTTCATTCTTTAATGGCTAAGAAATGGTCAACTTTATATTTTTCCATAAGTACCTGAAAATCCTAGTTGTAAAATTTTACAACAAATTCTTTCCTATTATCTCTTTGAAAATTTCTTGGATAGGTGGCTAATTTTTTCAGAAGCTCCCCAAATATTTTTACCTCTCTTATCTTTAGCTGGAACAACCCAAGCAATTTCTTAAAAAGCATCAAATACAGTTAAGAAATATTTATATTACTTATTTATTTTTGAGATCCTTTTAATTTTCCAGAATCCATTTCTACTACACCTGATAGCCATAAATTCTCAATATCGGGTAAAACAATATTTCTCCTTTTAAAAATTTTCTCATGGGCCCATATAATAAACAAATAACTTTGTCACTGTGTTAATGTTAGAGACATTTGCAAATTTATGAAGCAAATATAGGTTTTTTTGGTTTATAAACCATTAAAATTCCTTTAATTCTATCACATCCATTTTTACTTATCTTTCAGTGAGCTGATAAGTTTCAGTAAAATTTTTTCACTTAAGACACCACATATAATTGTCGCTTTATATAGATTAAATTTCATCAAATAAAATTATTTTTACATCAACTGGGATAATTTTAATTCTGTCTATGCACTGCTATTGATTATTATTATTTACTTCTTACAAATTGTCAAATACACTTAATGTACTATCAAAAAGATTAAATGTTCAATGTTTTATATATTTTTACCAATGACATTATTATTTCAGTATAGCATTATTCTCAAAATTATACGTGTCGCTCATATCCTGTTATAAATGAAAATCCAATTATTTGTTTATCATGTATCTTTCTTTATAAAACAAGAACGAAAGCCGCACAGAGTAGCCGTACAGTCTCAGGTGTCTTGTCGCAGTCTGTGCGACCCCATTGGAGGTTCGAGTCCTAATTCGGGCATCGGTGTGTGTGCTGTCCATAGTGTAAGTTAGTTTGGGTTAGATTGAGTAGTATGTAAGGTTAGGGACCGATGATCTAAGTAGTTTGGTCCCGTAAGATCTTACAACAATCAATAAATTTACATTAACAAAATCCTTTGCACAGTTTTCTGACTCACTGTTTGGATTATTAATATATTCATTAATGTGAGTTATCATTATGAAGTGAATTAATTATTTCCTTAAGATTTGAATTAGTGACATAGTTATTAAAGTATGTTAAAATATGTGATTATTCACATTTTGTAACTCGATTACTTAATTAATTTTTAAAATATCTTTAGCTTGCTACATCTTTTTTATCAGTTGGCTCATTTATGTCTACTAATCATGTGTCATTAAAATCAATTTTATTGTCAGTTCCCCGAAAAATGTTACTCAATTCATTATGAAAATTTTTGACTAATTTTTTAAATGTTTGAATTAAATCCTTTTTTAACCTAAATTTTGATTATTTCTAATTGTCTTAACTTTGTTTTTATGGTAGTTTGCATACTATATTTTTCAAAAACGTCCATTATTATACTTAAGATACCATTAAACTTATAACTATCTGACAATAGTTTTAACTCAAATAAACACAAATAACCATATATCACATCATAACGATGCATTTTTTCAGTATTGTAATATAATTCATTTTGACCTAAATACTTAATTACTTACTTTGGTATATTACCACCAAACAAATCAAGCCAGTGTTTACCAATAGTATTTTTAGTATCTAAATTAACTATTCTAGATTCAAATTTTATTGGTTTATTAGAAAATTAATCAATCATAAAAACACCAAAATGTGTTTAATTTTCAGTTGTTTATCGAGATTTTCTATATCAAAATTACTTAACATCTTAGGGAATACACTCATAATTTTTGCACACTTTTTTAAACTCAAACTCTTTCGTTCTAAAAAAATTTCATGTCTTTTTGCTCAGCTACTCTTAATATTTTTGTTTATTGTTAACTGATTTAGCACTAGCTGCTGCTCCACCAGCTAATGAACCAGTAACTCCTAATGCAGTCAATAAAATCGGTTAAAAACGTCCACCACGTTTTGTTAAACACGCTCCTTCTTTCTTTTTCGTTAAATATTCAACAATTTACTTTTGATAACAGGAATATCTAAAGTTACATGCAAATTTCCATCAACTTTTTTATTGCCCTGATGGGCTTTTGAAACTTCATTTGTGACTCTCTTCCTTTTTTGAGCATCAGTTAATAAAGACCAGTAATACGGAACTGATCATTACTAATTATAATTTTAATTCATTTGACTTTAGTTTTTCCACTCTGTAGCAAAGAATCATCATTGGTGAAATTATTGATTTACATAAATTAAAAAAATGTAAATAATTTAGTATCACCACTTTCCAATCATAGTTACAATTTCCTTTTTCTGTATTTTATTCCTCTAAGTGCTTTTGCAGCTAATTTTACTTCAAATGATGCATTTTTTCATCATGATGTTTCTTATTTTCTGGTAATTCTTCACCATGAATTACAGCTAATCTCGAATCTGTCACTGAACTCTTTAACATTATCAATTCCAACACATTCAACTACTTTCACTCACTCTTCTGAGCAATCTGTAACTGGTTGCCTTGATTTCGGAAAATAAACTTCAAGAATTTCTTTTATCAAATTACTCTATTTAATTCCAATAATTGATTTTCTTTTATTTGGGTTCTTATCAGAACATAGAGCTTCTGCATTTAATACTACAGGGTGTCCATAAAGTCCCTTTACAATTACAAAATTTTATTACAATGGCAGTTGTTAAAATGTTTTATCAAAATTTCATTTATTGTAATAACTGATTACTAAAGTTTTCATATATATTAAAATTTTGTGTTTCAGATATGCTGTTGATGGAAGGAACTGAACCTCTATAAAATGACAACTCCTCGAGAGAAGGCACAATGTGTGTCTGGTTTATTGAGACAAAATCGGATGTTCAGACACAACGAAGAATGGAAGAGATCGATCATTGCGCCCTTCAATCCGTGCATGCCTCAAAAAATTTATGGAGACAGGAACAGTGTTGGATAAAGAGAGGTGCAGGCGACCAAGAACATCCTAGGAAAACATCGATCGCGTGTAAAACATCTTCACTCGTTTACTTACGAAGTCCATCCCCACTGCTGCCAGACAGTTGCAACTAACACTTTCAACTGTGCGTAAGGTCCTCCACTTACAGTTGTACCCTGACAAAGTGCAAGTGTTACAGGCACTTGAAACAAGTGACAAGCCAAAATGAACAGTTCGCACTTAACATGCTGGAACGCCTTTTGGAGGATGAAGCATTCCTCAAGCGAGTTTGTTCCAGTGATGAGGCAACTTTTCACGTTTTGGGGACATTAAGCAGGCACAATGTGAGAATCTGGGGATCTGTACAACCCCATGTGACTATGGAGCTTCATCACGATAGTCCAAAAGTGAATGTGTGGTGTGAAATCATGTGCAACCGAATAATTGGTCTATTTTTCTTCAACGAGTCAACAGCTACTCCAGATGTTTACCTCGACCTTCTGACCGAATATGTAGCACCACAACTGATTGACTTACAACCAACTACGATTTTCCAGCGAGAGAGTGTACCACCACAATGAGAACTGCATGCTCATCGGTTCCTCAATGAAACATTTCCAGGCAAATCGATTGGGAGGAATGGGCCAATTCCTAGGCCACCGCGTTCGCCAGATATCACTCCCTTGAACTTTTTTAATGGGAGTATGTGAAAGATATCGTGTATCAAACACAGATACGCGACATTTCTGACTTGAAGAAAAGGATTTGTAATGCCATTGCCACCACTGATGAGACTATGCTACAGCGAACATGGCAGAAAATCGAGTACCGTCATGATGTGCTTTGTGCAACTAAAGGTGCCCATATAGAGGTTTATTAAAAACTGTCAAAAAAACTTTTATAAATTCTGATTACAATAAAAGGAATGTCGTTAAAATATTTCAATAACTGAAATTGTAATAAAATTTTGAAGTTGTAAAGGGACTTCATGGACACCCTTACGTCTGCATTATTTGGCAATTCGATAGAATCAAATTTTGTATATATATCATCTATAGTAATATAATCTTCAGATGGAAAATTCATAAATGCATCTACATCTACATCCATACTCCGTAAGCCACCTCACAGAGTGAGGATGAGGGTCCCTTCAGTACCTCTATCGGTTTTCCCTTCTATTCCAGTCTCGTATTGATTGTGGAAAGAAAGATTTGCGGTATGCCTCTGTGTGGGCTCTAATCTCTCTGATTTTATCTTCATGGTCTCTTTGCGAGATATACATAGAAGGGAGCAGAATACTGCTTGACTCCTCGGTGAAGGTATGTTCTCGAAACTTCAATAAAAGCCTGTACCGAGCTACTGAGTGTCTCTCTTGCAGAGTCTTCCACTGGCGTTTATCTATCATCTCCGTAACGCTTTCGCAATTACTAAATGATCCTGTAACGAATCGCGCTGCTCTCCGTCGGATCATCTCTATCTCTTCTATCAACCCTATCTGGTACGGATCCCACAATAGTGAGCAGTATTCAAGCAGTGGGCGAACACGTGTACTGTAACCTACTTCCTTTGTTTTCGGACTGCATTTCCTTAGGATTCTTAAAATGAATCTTAATCTGACATCTGCTTTACCGACATTTAATTTTGTATGGTCATTCCATTTTAAATCACTCCTAATGCCTACTCACAGATAATTTATCGAATTAACTGCTTCCAGTTGCTGACCTGCTATATTGTAGCTAAATGATAAGGGATCTTTCTTTCTATGTATTCGCTGCACATTACCCTTGTCTACATTGCGATTCAATTGCCAGTCCCTGCACCATGCATCAATTCGTTGCAGATCCTCCTCCATTTCAGTACAATTTTCCATTGCTACAACCACTCTATATACTACAGTATCATCTGCAAAAAGCCTCAGTGAACTTCCGATGTTATCCACAAGGTCATTTATATATGTTGTGAATAGCAATAGTCTTATGTCACTCCCCTCCGGCACACCTGATATCACTCATCTGCAGAAGACGTGTCTTGATTGAGAATGACATGCTGCGTTCTGTCATCTAGGAAATCTTCAATCCAATCACACAATTGGTCTGATAGTCCACATGCTCTTACTTCGTTCATTAATCAACTGTGGGGAACTGTATCAAACACCTTCCAGAAGTCAAGAAACTCGACATATACGGGGTTACCCTTGTCTATGGCCATCTGAGTCTCGTGGACGAATAGCACGAGCTGTGTTTCACATGACCGTCTTTTTCGAAACCCATGCTGATTCCTACAGAGTAGGTTTCTAGTCTCCAGAAAAGTCATTATACTCGAACATAATACATATTCCAAAACTCTACAACTGATCGGCGTTTGAGATATAGGTCTATAGTTCCGCACACCTGTTCAACGTCCCTTCTTGAAAACGGGGATGACCTGTGCCCTTTTCCAATCTTGTGAAACGCTACGCTCTTCCAGGGACCTACGATACACCGCTGCAAGAAGGGGGGCAAGTTCCTTCGCGTACTTTGTGTAAAATCGAAGTGGTACCCCATCAGGTCCAGCGGCATTTTGAGCTATTTAAATTGTTTTTCTATCCCTCTGTCATCTATTTCAATATCTACCATTTTGTCATCTGTGCGACAATCTAGAGAAGAAACTATCGTGCAGTCTGTAACGCCGGATATGCATATCCTCCTATTTCCATGTATTGTACTATAAATTTTTTTCCTTATTTTGTTACCTGAAGATATGACGTTTCTGTGTCTTTGTATATTGTAATTGTTTTACTATTTGTATATATATATTTATGCATTTTGACGATGTATAATTGGTTTGTTTTGTAAATACTATTTCTATTTTTACGCTGGTTCTGGCCTAGGGAAAACTATGCTATCGAACGAATACATCGATAGGTCGTGTGGAGAACCAAAGTGTTTAGGATTTTTGGTAGTGAGAACTAGGCCGCGTGGAGCGTGGGCAGAGAGCAGAGACTGGCTGGGGGAGGGCAGTGGAGCAGGTGTGCTGTGTGACACTCCCGCGAGTTGCCGCGCTTTCGGGATTTGGCAGCATGTAATTGCGCTCGCCTTGCTATGTTAGTTTCTGACACGGTGTCGCGGACGGGAAGCATTAGCTGGTGCACATCAAGAGCCCGTTTCGCCTGGTGACAGTGTCGAGAAGAAGGCGCGCCAACATCCAGCTTCTGCAACAGCGATGGCCGACAATGAGTGACTGTCGCCACCTCCTCGTTCGACGACTTCAAACCTTCAATCAACCAACAAGGAAGACTGGTAGCATGAACCTTTGTTGCTCATTGTCCCAATTGCATTACCAAGCAGGGTATCTTCCTTTTCCAGAATGAACCCGAGTGTCGTTGAAATTCAAACGCCAGCATTAAAGTAATATCATTCGATTTCACTGCCTTAATTTCAAAGTTCAGTTAAGGTATTCATAGCTGGCTACAATATTTAGATTACACAAGCACAAATTAAGAGTGCGAGTTTTGTTACCGTATTTTAGCTTACCTGTGACTGCAGCTCAGCTTGGTACGTACTAAATTTTACTATTGTTAATTGTTCACAATCATTTAATTCAAGTTCAAAGTTAAATCTCTTATTTCTAAATTGCGTAGATTCAAGTAGCTTTTGAAATGATTGTTGAGGTAGCCCAAGACTAACCTTATTTTACTGAATTTCGTAGTGCTTCAGCAACAAAGATCACCATTAATTTCAGTTACTAAATTAACTTTCAATTTTCCAGTTTTATTAATTCTTTTGCTAAATTAAGTCAGAGTGTAGCGAAATTTATTACTTCTGACAAACTTTCAGTTTTCACACTACACGTGTCAACCTTCAGTTGCCACGCTTCTAGTGCTAATTATATGTGTAATAACCTTTCTTTTTCAGTTACAATAGTAATTGTCCATAGGACAAATCTCAAATATCTAATTACCGCTAGTTAATTGTTAACGTAATGGCCGCACGTTTACTTTCTTTATTAACTTTACACCTTTTCAAAACTAATTTCCACGAGTTTCATTTGCATTTTTTCTTTCATTTAGATGTAACCCTTTCCTCCCTCTTTGCTGACAGATTAACGTCGGTGACGATTGCTTTTCCCAAATTTCCATTAGGTACATGCAGTTGAGAGGTGGCATGAGCCCCCTCTCATATTTCTATCTTACGATTTTCCTCTCTAATTGCATGCAGTGGAAAGTCGCTATTCCTTCACACGCGGACTTCCCACGCAGCGTCTCTCGTCACCTGGGTGGTCTGGTGACAGGCGGGCTCCTCTGATCTGGAAAGGGTTAAGCCGACGGGTGTGAGGAAGTCGAGTGAATGCTTTGCAGACGCCAACATTGTCAAAAGACACGCCCGGAGGGGTCTGAAGTAGCGGCTCGGCTAGAGGTTCCGTTACTTCGCAGAAACTTAGCGAAAACACTTTCTGGCAGGCTACCAGCGAGGCGTGGGAATGACTTGTGTACCCAGGCAGTTGTGGCGGGAAAATTCCCGCGCTTTCTGCAAAATAGTAACTGTGATTGGCTTGCTCAGGGCATACAGGGCATAGCTCCGTGACGTAGCAAATGCAGCGCAGAAATTGGCGCCAAGAATCTCCATTGGTGGAATGGTAGTGCTCCGGCAATAGAGTGGAATTTCCCGCCGGTTTTCGAGTTGCTGATTGGAACGTTTAACCACGGCCACTGTCGTGGGGGCGGGAATGTTGTGTGTTCGGCCTGTGTGGGTGCTCTAAGTAGTCGGCTCTCGCTTTTCGGTCGAGGATGTCAAAGCAACCAGCCATCGCCTCCGGTACGCCAAATCGTGTTCTTGCAGTTAAGAAGACAGATTGGTAAGGTATGTCCGCAGCACCGGCAGACAGGGATTTTCCTAGGTGATAATCAGAGCTCAGAAGAGCGCGCCTGTTCGTCTTTTTCTAACTTTGTTCTGTCTTGGGTAGCAGCAATTAATGTTGGGTTGGCTATGTGTTTTCTCTTAAGATTTGAGTTGCAAGGAATTGGCTCCACATACCACTTCGTCATAATCCTCACAATCTAGTTTAGGGACAACTTCACATTCACAGCGTTTGTTTGAGTATCCAATTTGAGCCAATTTGATGTATTGCAAATGTTTCATGTGTTTTTGTTTATTATTTTGTGTTTAGTTTTAATAAATCATATTGTTATTTTGGACAGAACTTTCATTCTGTTAATCGGTAGAGCAACCCTATCATTTCTCACTACGTTAATGAAACCTTCCTTTATTTAACTTATTTATCAAATAAAATTATTGCAGGTGCCAAACTCTTTTCTACTCCACTTACAGGGTCTATTACAGTCAGTTCACGTTTCTTTTTAATCCATGTGCAACAGCAAAAGTCGGAGTTAGAAAAGGGGGGGGCTTAGAGCATCATTTATATATGAAGATTCTCGAAGAATCTAGTGTTAAACACACTGCTAGCCCCGGCACCGCGCATGAAATGGCGACCCTTAGCCTAGGATCTTTCCTGTGAATCACTGATTAACAAACAGTATTCTTAGCAGGAACATTCAAATTTTTTTCTCTGCTATTCTTATGATTAGTACCCAAGTTTCTTTTCTTGTAGTTCCGTGATTAGTTTTTATTAGCGGCGCATGATTACAGTTTTTGTTTTCAGTGTATATATTTTTTTTGTTTGTTCATTGTTTTTTTTGTGTTTCTTTGATGTGGTGTCCGTACCTCATCACACTTTGTCGGGTTTGTGTGCAGTTTCTGTACCACAACAAATCGTGCTTGTAGTTACAGCGTTGGAACGGCGTGTTGAAATTTTATGTCTATGTGAAAAAATATTGGGAGTAGATGATTTTTATTGTGAATTTTAGATAAAATTGTTTTTTATGAATGATCACGAGAAGTAAGGCACGACTATTATCGAGCGAAACTAAAACAAAAGAGGATAGCATAATGGATAAGAGGCAGGTTACTGACGAGGATAGGTTTGGAGATGAGATGGGCACATTTTTAGCAGCACAGGACGACAGGGTCATTGATGAGGAAGGTGATTTGGACGCGATCTTAGAGCAACTTCGCGACTGTGATTATGATAGAGAAGTGGATGATGGAACAGAGACAGGCACACAGGTCGAGACGGTAGCAGAAGTTTATAGTCAAACGAACGAGTGCAGACACAGGCCAGCTCGTTCACGTTAGAGCTCTAGCGCCGAGGTGTCCAGAGTTACATCGCCCATGTTTGAAGAGGATCAAAAAGATGACGTAAACCCAATACTGAGCTTCCTACGATCAATGAAAGAATAAGCTGATGAACAACGTAAGAAGGAGAAGGAAGGAGCTGACGAACAACGTAAGAAGGAAAAGGATGAAGATGAGAAACAACGTAAGAAGGAGAAGGAAGAAGATGAGAAACAACGTAAGAAGGAGAAGGAAGAAGCTGACGAACAACGTAAGAAGGAAAAGGAAGAAAATGAGAAACAACGTAAGAAGGAGAAGGAAGAAGCTGACGAACAGCGTAAGAAGGAGAATGAAGAAGATGAGAAACTGCGTAAGAAGGACACAGAGGCAATAATTTCGCGTATAGGGGAAATTCGTGGGGAATTACTAACAGTAAAGAAAGAATGTGGAGAAGCAAAACAAATGTCAATGGTAGCACAAAAAGTAGCAGGCATAGCCAAAACGGCAGCAACAGGGGCAATGAAAATCGCAAAAGTAACTTCTCAACTTGCAGGTCGCTTGCAACGTGCGATACAAGGCCACTCAAAATCCCTAGCGTTCTTAAAAACTCAAGGTAATATTGCGGTTACGAACATCACGAAACGAATGAAAGAAGTAGAGAGTCGGATAGCAAAAGTAGAGCGAAACGGGCATACGAGCACTGCGCGTTCGGATACCTATGATGGAGTACACAGAATTGTGTCTCCGAGGAGAAGCCCGCCGTGCTCTAGCCCAGTGACAGAGTGCGGAACTAACAATGCACACGCAGAAACAGCGAGTAACAGCTCCAATAATTGTAGCCCACTTAGGAGAGTGAATTCTGAGTGCCACTTCCACTGTGATACAGAGGTAGCACATCACAGTTATCAGCTAGATAGATCAGGACACTCAGCAGACGTGCAAGTATTGGAAACGAGTGACAACGCCAGTGCGAGGATCAGACAGGATTTTGATCACAATCACTTCCTGTCGATACTAAAATTCCAGAAGCTCAAAGAAAATGGAGGGTCGATGCATCCAAAGAGCTGGGTGATGCAGTTCACAAACTCATTACCGGCATCATGGCCAATCCAGACAAAATTAGAATTCATGTGTGGACACATCGAAGGCCAAGCCGCGGAAAAGATGCGATGTGTGGCAGCGACGTGTCGGACTTATCAGGAATTTGTTGGTGCATTCCTGCGGACCTACTGGTCAAAGGAAATGCAAGACAGGATTAAAGAGGAAATAATATTTTGTTCTGAACTGGAAGAGTCCGAGCATAGGAGCGCAACCAAATTTTTTGATGATTTACTCAAGAAGAATCAGTTTTTAGATAGTCCATATGGCAATGGAGAAATCATCAAATTTTGCTTTTTCAAATTGCCAGTTAGGTATCAACAGACACTTGTCGGGAAGTGTGGATCGGACGTAGAAGCATTCAAGAGTCTATTGCGCGAACTCGAAGTAGTCTTTGATAAACAAGACGCAAAGGACAGGAAGAAGGCGCAAAATAACAAATACCACTGGCCAGCAAGGGAAGGCGACAACAGATCACATAATCGCACTGGTCAGTTAGGAAACCAGGGTTACGGAAATCAAGGTTACGCTATTCAAGGTTATGGAAACCAGAGACACGGAAACCAGAACGTCAGGGAACAGGGTCATGCTAGACAAGGAATCTGGGAGAGGAGGAATAACGAACGGCAAAGCGACCGTAATTGGAGAGAGCGAAACCAAGGACAACAGGAGAACCGGGGGAATGAAATTAGACCTGCAAATCCTAATGCACGTCAGAGGAGGGGGAGTCTGACAAGGGATTGGCGCTAGTGCATAGGACTCCACCACATCTCTCACACAAAGAAGTTCGTGGAATAATAGTAGTTTAAGTGGTGTACATAGTAGAATAGGCAAAGATATGAACCTTTCTTCGGGGAACAATAATCGCTGCATTAATAGATATTAACACGCTGCGTTTTCTCGCATAAGAATTTACTGCTGTTAACTTTTTTTGTCTATGTTCGGGATCTCCTCTGTCGTTGCGATAAGAGGCACTACCTTTCCATGAGCAATGTTTTTGTCCTTTCCTGTATGGTGTCCATGTTAAGGGATAAAGATGAGTGACGAGATGTCGCACAAACGGGCGCATACAAGAACGTGCTCTTAGAAGCGTTCTGAGAAGTCGTGATACGCTCCATAGCGGCCACAACCAGTTCGTGAGACGTTCATACCAATGCTTGCAGGCACGCGTCAGTGCACTGCAAGATTGTGGTATATTGCGTGATTTCGAGGATGAATATGGGCAGTATAGTTTTTTGCAGAGCTGCGCCAGCATCGTTGTCTTGCAAGTCGGGGTGAACCTGTGAGCGTTTGACTCCAATGGTGCCCTAGACGAGAGAAATGCGGGCATAAAGCCTACCATGCCAATGTGCTGGTTGGGGATTTAGCGTGCTGCTCGTGACTCTCACAGATGAATAACCAGGGACTTATACTTGGATATTCGTGACATACTGTGTAGCTGGCGTGTGTTGGGCGACTGAATCCTCAACAGGAACCAGTCCTGGCTTGGTCATATTACATTGCCTCTGGAAAGGTGTGCTTTGATCGCGAAAACCGCATCAAATAGAGAAGGAAGTTGCAACTATAAATTTATTGTCGTGTATAGCCATGGCTAACCCAGTCTCTGGAGTTTCAGTGAGGCGTAATGAAATCTCGGAGGTCATGTCGTACGGCGCGCACATCACTGTCGTCAATAGCGGCGAGCAGCGAGACATCTCAACGTAACAGGAATTATATAAGAGTATTGTATAAGGTAAACAAACAAAAAAAAGGTACGATATACTAAGATAAGTTAAACTGTAGGATTTAACAATAACTAGATTAATATTGTGGGGGTTTTCTACCACAAGTGTTTGGGGCGCGCCTGTTGGGATGTTATTTTTCAGGTCACCAAACCACAGACCCGAGATGGAGGGACGACGGGCGAGCGAAAGTAGCATAGTTGCATGTTCTTTATAACACAGTAAAACTAAGACCTGCATAACAACATAATTTAATTAAAAGACATAGAATGTAGGTCGTTGGCAAATGGTAGTTAATTCTTGAGCATGTCTACTGTCGATCTATATAATTAATAGTAATATTAGGGAGGGCCCGCACATTTAGCTGTTCATCCAGTGTAGCGTCACACACCATGTACAGTAGTGAGACCGATCTCTACACAAATATCAAGATAAATTATTTCCATGTCTAAATTTGATACACCAAGATTTTGTTATAATGATAGCCATAGATTAATAACTATAAAAGTAAAATAAGAGTGTCTGAAATGACAGACCATCAATGTGTCATTATGTAAATTTATTATAACATAGAAGGTCATGGGAAAAAGTTAGGCATAAGATTTTTGTCAGAACTGTGCAGATGACGGGTATCGTGGCAATGCAGAGGCCAGCCAACGCAAAAACAAGAGGTCTTCGGCTACCTGCAAGAAGGCGAGCGTCCGGTCCTGCAAGCTGACAGTCACCGGGCCGGCCGTATGCCTGAGGGATTAGGCGGGATCCTCGCCGGGCCACAAGCGAAAGTGAGGCTGGCCACTGACACTGACACGCGACACACACGCGACAGCCTGCTAGCTCTCCGGACACGGCAGCCATTTGGAGGGATTCCCTGCGGCAGACCACGTTGTCGTGAGTACACAAAGAAGATCACATATCGTGTCAGAACCTGCGCCTCATGTGCCTCAGGACAGAAAGGGACGCTATATACTCACCTGTTTGGGTTTTTACAACTCACTAGCATTGGCCGATCTGCATACACAAAGCACTATCGTGCCACACTAACAAATGTATGGTCTCATTTCTAACTTCTCCTCTCTATTAGAGAGCAGTTTTAGCAATCGTCGCTCCTAGTTCGATCCTGTATGGATGACCTCACACACTTGTGGAGTCACTCCACGTGCCATCATCCCTCGTCGAACTGCAATATTGGGAAACGTAAAGTACTGTCCAGCGAGAGAAGAGACCTAGACTAGTGATGTATCCCAACAAGTAGACCTCAGAGACAATTAATCGACGTGAGGAGAGCCTACCACTGTGTCTTCCTACCGTACTGCCGTGATCATATGCGTGGGTCTTGGTGCAATCTCAACAGAGTACTGCAGATGCTCCAGCACACCCTATTGCCGTTGCAACAATGTAGCAACAACACCCGACGTTTAGCCCTATGTGATGTCAGTACTGTGGAATTTGTGAAGTGCTTCGAATATTTCTAACAATGTGATTTAGTGCCTCATTATCAGCACAGTAGTGAACTTTGTGCAATGTGCACGCACAACTTGATGCCCCATGAACCTTGTTTTTTTTCTTAAATTTCTTTCTCTAGTGTTGTTTTTGTAATGTATGTTATACCTTGTATGTGTTTGTGTTTTACACTGTAATTCTTATTAGAAATTACTGTATTGTTCTCCACACCATGTTTTTTTGTATTTTGTATTTATTGTTGTGTGTATGCAAACTGTGTGCCTGAAGTCCCCATAAACTGAAGCAGATACCACCACTGTCATTGTGAATGGACCATCATTTCAGGGAACATTTTGTAAAGGTTATTCTTGCTGCAGGGAGACAGAATGAATCGGAGGTTGTAATTAGATTCTGAAAGCTCACAAAGAGATTTTTAACTTAAATAGTATCATGTGTGAGTGAGTTCAGGTTAGTTTAATGATTAAAATTGTTGTAACATCTTGGGCATTTAATTATGGAGCACTCCAACTCTGATTGTAAAGAATAAATTGCCCCATATTTGGCTCACATGCCCGGGCCATATTTAGAGAGTGAATGTCTGTGTGAATCGGTGTTTGGAAGGGGCTCCCTGGGTATGGATGTGTGATGTGAGTGTTAGTGTTCCATATTAAGAAGGTGAAGTTGGCTACATCATAAATAATCCTCCCTCCATGAGCTGCATTTTTCAGTTGCAGTGATTTTCTTTATAGAGTGCGGCATGTGCAGCCAGTTTGCGAGATTGTTCTTGGGCGATTGACTCACTACCTTGCTCCTAAGTGAGCCAACCGCTCACCAATTACAATCTAAAATGGCGTAGGGGCTATGAGAGGTGGAATGAGCCCCCTCTCATATTTCTATCTTACGATTTTCCTCTCTAATTGCATGCAGTGAAAAGTCGCTATTCCTTCACACGTGGACTTCCCACGAAGCGTCTCTCGTCACCCGGGTGGTCTGGTGACAGGCGGACAATGCTGATCTGGAAAGGGTTAAGCCGACGGGTGTGAGGAAGTCGAGTGAATGCTTTGCAGACGCCAACATTGTCAAAAGACACGCCCGGAGGGGTCTGAAGTAGCGGCTCGGCTAGAGGTTCCGTTACTTCGCAGAAACTTAGCGAAAACACTTTCTGGCAGGCTACCAGCGAGGCGTGGGAATGACTTGTGTACCCAGGCAGTTGTGGCGGGAAAATTCCCGCGCTTTCTGCAAAATAGTAACTGTGATTGGCTTGCTCAGGGCATAGCTCCGTGACGTAGCAAATGCAGCGCAGAAATTGGCGCCAAGAATCTCCATTGGTGGAATGGTAGTGCTCCGGCAATAGAGTGGAATTTCCCGCCGGTTTTCGAGTTGCTGATTGGAACGTTTAACCACGGCCACTGTCGTGGGGGCGGGAATGTTGTGTGTTCGGCCTGTATGGGTGCTCTAAGTAGTCGGCTCTCGCTTTTCGGTCGAGGATGTCAAAGCAACCAGCCATCGCCTCCGGTACGCCAAATCGTGTTCTTGCAGTTAAGAAGACAGATTGGTAAGGTATGTCCGCAGCACCGGCAGACAGGGATTTTCCTAGGTGATAATCAGAGCTCAGAAGAGCGCGCCTGTTCGTCTTTTTCTAACTTTGTTCTGTCTTGGGTAGCAGCAATTAATGTTGGGTTGGCTATGTGTTTTCTCTTAAGATTTGAGTTGCAAGGAATTGGCTCCACATACCACTTCGTCATAATCCTCACAATCTAGTTTAGGGACAACTTCACATTCACAGCGTTTGTTTGAGTATCCAATTTGAGCCAATTTGATGTATTGTAAATGTTTCATGTGTTTTTGTTTATTATTTTGTGTTTAGTTTTAATAAATCATATTGTTATTTTGGACAGAACTTTCATTCTGTTAATCGGTAGAGCAACCCTATCATTTCTCACTACGTTAATGAAACCTTCCTTTATTTAACTTATTTATCAAATAAAATTATTGCAGGTGCCAAACTCTTTTCTACTCCACTTACAGGGTCTATTACAGTCAGTTCACGTTTCTTTTTAATCCATGTGCAACAGCAAAAGTCGGAGTTAGAAAAGGGGGGGCTTAGAGCATCATTTATATATGAAGATTAAACACACTGCTAGCCCCATCACCTTACACAGTTTAATTTTTCACTGTCATTAAGGTCGATAAGAGAGGGGGAGGTTACACGTGGCGACATGGTGACAGGACAATCTTCAGATTTGAGATTGTTCTGGACACGAGTTTTGTATTGTGCAAATCTCGTAACAAACTACTGGTTACGAATGTTTTGACTAACGAAATCAAAACTCAATCGGCAGAAATTAAAGCTCAGGCTGCCAAGCAAGAAACTCAGTCTGCAAAGCAAGAAGCTCAGTCTGAAAAAATTGAACGGAAGCTAGACAATCAGAACAAAGCTATTAATGTTGTTAACAACAATGTTGGAGTTGTTAACACAAAAGTTGATAAAATCAAAGAAGATATTGTTGTAATTAATACCGAAATCTGTAATCTTAAACAGGAAATGACAGGCGTTCAGGCGGAAATTACGAGCATAAATACTCGTTTTAATTCCGAAATTAGCAGAATCGAGAAAAGTGTAGGAGAAGCAGTTGCTCCGATCATCGAGAATAAGGTGACGGAACAAATTCAATTAGTGAAAAAAGAGGATCAACAGAAGGTGGAACCTTTAAAGGCTTTAGTGTCCGAAGTAGATATTACAGTGAGGAAGCAGGCTAATACCTGCGAAGAGAAAAAGAGGGAAGTTGAAACGCTTGCGACAACCACTTGCCGAGTAATTACGAGAGTTTCGGAATTAGAAAAAAACTTGACGAAAAACAGAGCTATGTGCCAATCTGTGCACACAGTTCGGAATTGTTGACGAAAGAGGAGCGGTTCGACCCCTTGAAAAAAGGCGGTATACACGCGACGGATTTCATTAAAAATTGTGAAAGAGTTTAACCAGATCGTGGACTAATGAGAGAAAAATTAATGCGGTTATTGACGTGTTGGCTGGTGATGCCAAGCGTTGGGGCCTAAACCTCAACATTACGAACCTGGCTTTTGACGAGTTTAAAAATTTGTTTCTGGTTGAATACTGGTCAGAGCAAAAACAACGAAGTGTCTGGCGCGAATTTGTCGTATCGAGGCCTTTCGATGCGAATTCGCGCGACTCGATGAAGGAGTTTTGTGAGGGCTGGATCCGCAAGTTGGAATATTTGCGTGATCGCCGCACGGAATCCGAAATAGTCTGGGAACTCTACAAGAAGCATCCAGATGATACAAAACGCTATGTAGGAAGCAATTACAGGAAAATCAATGATTTCCTGGAAAGAGTTGAGGACGAGGACAATTGGCGCAATAATCGCGACAGTGGTAGAGGCCGTGGTAACAACAACGGGTACCACAGCAACCACAACAACGATAAGTATGGGAATAACGCATACCGCAATCTTGGCAGCGATAACAATAGTGGTTCGGGCCGTAATGACAATCGGTACAATGCAGATAATAACAGGAATGACGGAAACCAGTATCATACTAGCGTGATACGGGCTTCGCAGAATAGTTATAACGCCAGAGGGTGTGATCAGCCGCCTCAGCAGCATCCGTGGAGCGTATCTGCAGGGACGAGACAGGGAAACCACTAGCCGCGTCGGTGAGGGGCCGACCGGGCGTGGAGAAATTTTGGAGGCCCAGTAAAACAGGAGATAACCCAGGTGTCGTCGTTATGAAAATTCCGTATGGAATAATCAACGGCGGGAGAGTGTGCCAGTGTTAAGAGAAAGGAGTGCGCCCACAAGTAGTAGATGAGCTGTACACACGGCAGTAGAAAATACTTTCACTGTCAGTAAGGAAAATTTATGTTGTGTTCCAGAAATCGATTATAAAGTGGCAGCTGTAACACCCACAGCGGAACTGGGGATTGAGTTTAAGAATGATTCGCAATTGTTGAGAGAAGATCAGATGTCGGATAACACGTCCGTCGTCGAGCGAGGGGATGCAGAGATGGATGAGGTCTGGTTAAGGCAGTTCGGTCGCTTATACGACGAACTAAGAGATTATAGGGGCCTGTACGGGAGAAGCGTTTATGGGGAGCGCGGGCAGGGCTTGCCGCGTCTCGTCCCGCAGGATGATAGTGTTTGTGAAGTGATAGAAAGTTTTGGCCCTAACCGGCAGACTGTACCAGAAATAGTTGATGTTAATGGGGAGCACGAGCAAGATTCGTTGTGTTTCGTCCCGCAGGAGTTGGATGTTGAAGTAGTAACGGAAAGTTCTGGCCCTAACCGGCAGACCTTACCGAAAGTTATAGTGGTAGAAATAGCCGACCCATCCGACGCAAAACTCCAGTTTAAACATTGCGAAAGTATTAATGAGAAAGATTACGGGAATTTTAGTGATAACCGGACACGATTGGTAGAAAAGCACGTAGATTACAGCGTGTATGGGGTTAGAACTGACGTTATACGGTCAGACGGTAGCAGTGTGGGTTGCGCAGATCCAGAGGAAGTAATTGCAGATACTACTGGCACATTCTTCCAGGTAGATTGGCAGATGAGACCAAAGAGGAATCAACGAAGGTGACAATTAGTGAACTGATAGCAAAGCAACACTCACTAGTTGACGAGTTACAGGAAAAGGTTTCGGTATTGGAGGCGAAGCCACAGACTAAGCCTCAGGACAAACGTGTTGAAATTAAAACTGTATGTGAACAGAGGCTGAAAAAGCCGCCAGATAAGCTGGATTTAGGATCAAAGCCGGATGGTTTTTTCTGGAATGACCTGGATATAGACGAGGATTTACTGTGGGAAAATAAAGAAACAGTTGAGGACAAGTGTAGACAGAAAGTAGTGTCTGTTAATATGCATGGCCTACAACTAAACGTGTTGATTGACACCGGTGCAGAATTGAGTGCTGCACCTGGGAAAATATTTGAGTTACTGAAAGACAGACCTGGTATCGTAGTTATTCCAGTAACAGGACTGAAAATTATCGGTTCTACTGGGAAGGCCAGTAAACCGGTCACAAAACAGATTTTTGTCAACTTCGAGATATGTGGGGCACGATTTGAACAAGAGTTTGTCGTCGTGCCAGACATAACTATGGAAGTAATTATCGGGTTAGATTGGCTATTAAAGTACCGGCAGTGATTAATTGCGAAAGCAAAACTTTGACATGTACGTCACAAGATAAAACAATAGTAGTTAGTTTTGACGAGGCAGGAGATGGTGTGCATAGGCAATACCAGCCTATACACATTGTTAACTGGCCGGATGGTATTGACGTAGGTATGAATTTCAACTACTGCAATGTGAGGAATCTCAGCATTGACAATAGTGTAGAAAGTGAATTGGCATGTATTGTAGATGGTGTGTCAAACGTAACACATGAACAAAGACGAGGCCTGTATGAAGTGATAATGAGGAATAAGGGTGTGTTTTAAAACAAACCGGGACTTGTGGAAGGATATAAATGCAAGTTGCATGTAATTCTGCACGAACCATTCTTCGTGAGACCGTATGCTATACCGCTGACCAAAAAGGAAGCAGTGCAACGGGAGATAGATAAGATGATCGAATGGGGAGTGATTGAAAGAAGTACGAGTCCAAACAATAACGGTTTGGTCATTGTAGCAAAACAGGATGGTAGTGTGCGTATTGTGATTGACACACGCACGTTGAATAGGGTCGTTCAACGCGAAACAGACAGACCAGAGAGTATGGAGGAGATTTTGCAACGTTTTCATGACGTTAAGTTCATGACTAGCCTCGATCTGACGGTTAGTTACTGGCAAATAGAACTCGAAGATGAATCTAGGCCATACACCGCCTTCTTGTTTGCGGGCAGGTGTTATCAGTATAGAGTACTGCCATTTGGACTTAATATATCTGTGTCCGTATCCATCAGGGCCCTAGATAAAGTGCTAGGACCGGCTTTGAGTTCAAGATTAACTGTATATGTTGACGACCTATTGTTGGCCAATGCCACTTGACATGACCAGTGTGACCTGTTAGATGAAGTTTTTAGAGCATTGCACCGTGGCGGAATGACTCTAAAGCTAAAGAAATGCGAATTTGTGAAGCAGGAATTGAAATTCTTAGGGCATGTAATTACCACTGCGGGTATTACGAAGGACCCAGAGAAACTAGAGGCAATAAGGAATTGTCCTCCACCCAAGTTTAGGAAACAGTTAAAAAGTTTTCTAGGGCTCTCAGGATTTTACCGTAAATTTGTAAAAGGACAAGTGTTTAATGATGAAAATTTGAATAACCTCTTACGCAAAAATGTTCCGTTTGTGTGGACTGACGGGTGTCAGGCCGCTTTCGAGAGATTAAAAGACGAGTTATTAACATCTAACATACTATTTCATCCTGATTTATTGCTACCCTTCCATCTGGGAACGGATTCGTCGAATTACGGGGTGGGGGTAGAACTGTTCCACGAAGTTGGTATAGGAGAGGATAAGGAACACCGGACGATAGCGTTCGCGAGTCGAACTTTATCAAAAAGTGAGCGAAACTACACGATTTCTGAGAAAGAGTGTCTCGCTATCGTGTGGGGGTTCAAGAAGTTCAAAGGTTACCTATGGGACCGTAAGGCGATTATTCATACGAACCATAAGGCGCTCACTTATCTGAAGGATTGTAAACTACTTCACGAAAGACTGACTAGGTGGTCGCTGTATTTACAGCAATATAACTATGACATCTGTTACGTAAAAGGGACCGACAATTGCGTAGCGGATGCGCTGTCGCAGTTGCCCGAGTCTAATGAAGTGAGGGGGAGGTTACTAGTCTTCCTCTGTGAAACAGCTTTAGAAAACGACATTTAGTATATCGGCCTTTAGTCTGTCATCCTCTGTTTCAGTGCCATGTGTCTGGACATTTTGTTTTGATCCACCTACCGCTTTGACATAAGACCAAAGTTTCTTAGGATTTTCTGCCAAGTCTATACCTTCATATTGTCATTGACCAATGATTACTTTATCTCCATCAAATTTTTCAGAAAAATGCTAATATGTCTCGATGTGCAAGTCATAATCCAAAAACTTTATTTTCGCTAAGATTAATATATTTCAACATTCTTCAGTGATAACTATTTTTTTAACATTTTGTTTTTTTAGACTCTTAGTCTCTTCTTCATATTGATTTAATACATCTTTTATTTATGATTCAGTAAATATACAATCCATTTCTTTAATTGGTGGTACATCTTGAAATTTTTCTAAATTTGAGGATGATAAGGAATAAATTGTTTTTCAACTTCACTATCTTCTTCAATAACATTTATATTACATCACCTAAACCTACAATTCATTCTTAAGTTTTTCAGCTCTATCAATAACAGGCTGGCCTTTTTTCACATGTTCTGTTCTCAATTGTGCCTACCATATTTTTAAATTCATGATTTCATTCTTCAACTTTTTTCTATTTCATTTAACTTGTTTAAGAACTTCTGTACTTACTGCAGTAAATTTCAGTCTCAGACTTTTAGGATAATCATATTCTGCCAACACTTAATATGATAAAAAACGTTAATAATTCAATTTTTAAACATGTGTTTAAATTTAACGTTTATGGCCACGTTGAAGGCTTATGTTCATTTTTAACATTTATGCATATGGTTATATTTCTTTTTAAAAATTGAATAATTTATAACATTAATTATTTAGTTTTCTTTTTATGTTCAGAATGAAATTAGATTAATAGATTAGTAAAAATTATTAAATATAGTATTTTACATTTATCAAAGAAAAATACCATATGCACCACACTGCCATTCAGCTTCATTATTAGACCATGGACAAATTATCTAATGTTGATCAGTTTTTTTCTAATATTTCATATTGATCTTAATAATGAAGAGCTTCTGTATTTTTATATATCCATGTAAAATACAATCAGCATGGTTTGTTAATAGAGTTTGATGTTTTTCTTAGATTTTATTACTGTCCATGTAATTACGTTAAAAATACATCAGTTGTTTTCTGCAACGAAGTTTGTGCGAGTTTGAAAACTTTTACTCTTAGGTGCATATTTTCCATCATTAATATCTCGTATATATCTATTGCTAAAAATCATTCCAACGACTAATGGATTATTCTTTAAACATATCAAAATTTAAATCTCATCAACAATCTAGGGGTAAATATGTTTTTAATATGTGTCATCTCTTCGAAATATATTTAAAAAATTGAGATTATCTCTGACTATTTGTTTTGGTATCGACTTTGTCTGAGAGAAATTAAAACAATCTATTTCTGAATGTCTACCTCTAGTAAAATATTCTTTAACAATATCCTGATTTCCAAGAATGAAATCATCAAGAGAAACAAAGTAACTATCTTCATACTTATCCAATGGTATAAGTTCATCATTTTTTTTAGTGAAAGTAACAATAGTTTCTTCAAATTTTTTATGTATTTATTTAAACTCTTGATACTTTGGTTGTTCTAAACTTTTAGAATAAACATAGAAGTGATTGTTTTTGTTCTAGTCTAAGGAGTTAAACTATAATTGTCGATCAATAATGTTGTTTTTCCAGATCCACTGAATTAGGTATAAGTTTTCCATGTTTATTTTTTTATTTCCTCTTTTGAATTCTGATTTTCTGATCCCAATCTGTTTTCATTTAATTAATAATAATTTATAAGTAATAAATGAGTTTATTATTCCAATTATGTGGCAACTCAACAGTTATCAAGTAAACGTTAACTGTACCCATAACTGATAGTTACACAAATGTAGCCTTAGTTGGTTTTTTATACAACATTTGTAACTCCAAATATTACATCAAAAAATAATAAAATATACTGTGATGGAGAAACAATAGAAATTCCTGTTGGTCAATATAGTTAATGAGTGTAGAAAAATTTATTAGTATAAGCAAACGAAATTTGTAAATTAAAGCAGATTAAATTTTAAGTAAAGTTACTATTGAAACTGCTGTTAAATTGTGAATGGGAATAAAAGATAGTATTCAAAGTGTGTTAGAATTTAATAATCAAATTATTCTGGAAAATCAAAATATTATTGCTAGTAATACTCCTAAAATTTTACCATTCGAATTAACTAATGTTAATTTTAATTAAGTTGATTGAATATTTATAACAATGATAATTACTTTCATTGTGACAGTAATTTTATTGCTTTATTGAAGCCTAATGTCAAATGTGGTGTACCTATAACCAATTTATCCCTTATGTTTTCCAGTTCATAATAAAGTTAACGATTTATAAACAAGTATTACTGATGAAGATGACAAATTTGGTTGATTTCAGTGGTACTAACTTAACAATTTTTTTAGAAATGAATTACTAAAATTTATTCTTTATAAGTCAGTGAGAGCTATCAGTTTTATTCTTTCCCTGTTAATGAGAAAAATAAAAACAATCTAAACATTCCTGATAAAGAAGTAGAAATTACCCCTCATACTGGTAAAGGCTGGCTAAATCCAATCATGCTCAATTGAGTTCTTAAACATTTACAGCTGAGGAATCGATTGTCGAAGAAAAGATGGAAAATATAATAAATAATTAAACATCTATATGGGAAAGGTATCTGATACTGTCAACATAAAGAAAGGAAATAATGGTTTTTTCTAGAATCGAAAATTCATTTTTTTTCTCCATCAGTTTTAATACATTTAACTTCGGCTTTTGCTGATAAAATATGTATTGAACGACATATAATTATTAATGGTAAAATAAGGAACAAAAGAACGAAGTATTAGTATAACTACTGGAAATTTTTGCAGGATTTTCTGAAGAGTAAAAGCAAGTAATGTGGGAAAGAGATCTTACTGTAATTCTTACGTTTGATCTGAGTTCAAATGATGTCACTTATCGTTGGACTGATTATAATTATTCTGGAGTCAAAATAAAAAATGGATTGCCAAAAGAAGGGAAAACTCTAGTTGATAAGATGGAAATCCGAGAGCCAGTTGTTATATATGTACCAAATTATGAGGTTGAACACTGAGCAATTATATTCAAGAATCCTGAGATGCCGATTTTTTATGCGTTACAGCCTACAGAGATTACCTACTAAGAGGTATTTTGAGATAGATATAACAAATTGTTATAACTCAATGGAGTTTGATGTGCTTTATTTTATTCTGTTGTTTTTTACACTAATCATAAAGTAATCTGTTGACTGATTCATCAAAATATGATCATATTAAACTACATATATTATATATAAAAATGTAAGAATTGAAATATTTGTTCAGGAAATGCAACATTTAGAGTCACCAGATAATTATCTCAAAGCATATGACTTGTTCTGTGAATTCAAATAAGTTCCGCAATTAAGAGGAGGTGTTGATATAGATCCATATACTTTCATAATAGTTTACATTATCTGCTTCATAAGCATGATATGTAGAAAAATATTAGGCCAACACAAAGTAAACAAGGGGAATTGTATCCTAGTTTTAATGCTAATGCACAAGATGATAAATTAATGTATGTAATTACGTATGGAAAAAAGAATTTAACATAAGATGCTCAACATTTTCGGTTTCATGTTTTTTTGGTTGAGTGAAAAACTTTTAAAAAGTAATATATAAACACAAATAAAATCTTTTAATATTTTTGTTTTATAATTTATTGGTAAATTATAATAATAGTCTGCTATTTGATTACAATCATAAAAAGAGATCTTGATTTTTCAGTTTCTTCCCAAATATATTTAATCTCAAATCTAATATCTAAATACTCTAATATTTAAAAAGTTCACACTCAGATACTTTATCTACATAAGTATCTTTAATATAATCAAAACATCATTATTATTCAAGCTTCTCAAAATTCTACAATTGAAGATGATTTAAAAAAATATATGCAAATACTACATTGAACTTGTTTCTCTTTTGGTTTATTACTTCTCTCAACAAAAATATGTTTATTAAATTTCTAATTATCCCATACATTAGTCATATTCTATTTTATTTGATAGTAAAATAAACTGAAATTTTAATTTGTTATAATTAGGTGGAAAAAAGGCTAATAATAAAAATTAATTTTGATTTTTAGATCAAACATGGTTTCTAAATTTTGATGATAAATAAATTTGAATATTCTAACTAATAATTTTTCCTATATAAATGGCATCTCTATTTAGAAAACCCAGATGTGTAAACTATGCAAAATTGTTTAAGAAAATTAATGATCCAAAAGTAGAATTTTATATAACATTATTGATATGATTTCCTAAACATAAAATATTGTTTTTTATGTAACATTATTGATGTTATTTCCTCAACAGAGAATATGGTGGAAAAATCCGTATGGAGCTCAATAATTAATTTAAAATTATTTTGCCAAACTAATATTAGAGCTTATTAGGTGGATGGTTCATTCTATTTTTGAAAATGGAAATATTAAATGAGATACAAAGGAAGAAAAAAACAAGGTGATTAAAATGAAGTTCATGATGATGAGTTTATAGATAAATTATTTTGCATGAAACATTTTCACTCTTTCTTATTTTAACTAATTATTTTGAGTAGATGTTTATATGTTCCAAGTAAATGAAAAAAAATCACGAATTTTCAACTAAATATCATGGAAATTGATTGAAAATTTGATAAAACTTTTGGGAAATATCTGGTAATTAAAAACAATTTCGAAAAAACTTGCGGGAAATTTTCACAAACAGTGAAAGGATTTAGAAAAAACAATGAAAATACTTGAGAAAAATGATGAAAATGGATGAAAACAGGTATTTTTATTCACTTTCTTGTAATGACCATATTTCGTTGCGGTTTTCTGTTATTTTAGGAAGAAACGTTTGTTCCAGCATCATTTCAACCAGTTTCCACAATATTTACTTGAAATTTCACATTTTTCCATTTTCCTGGAAAATGCATCAGAAGATACAAATTATATCTGCTGCCCAGACTAAAGGCTAACAGACGTGCAATGATGGCTTGGACAAACTAAGAGGGTGATTATTTAATTCTTTAGCTTGATAAGGGGCTGGTACACAGTAAGTATGACACAAATTAGGGAATTAGCATAAGAATTTTTGGATTCGTCATTTTCATACAGAATCGCTAGTTAGCCCTTGTGCTATTGACTCTTTGTCAGCTGGATCTTGTTTCTTAAAGTACCAGAAAAAATTATGTGTGGGTGCTGTGAAGCGTGCTTGCTCATGAGAATAGCATTCTAGCTTATCTTTACCTTGTGAATATGAAAGAGTCAACAGAGCTACATCATAACATAGCTTTTGAATCAAGTAAAAAAATTGCAGTTTCTGCATTAGAAAGAAGAAAAGCTTTGTGCACAACATCCCCTGTTTATTTCTACTTGACGAAATGTTACTCCATTCTATAGACAGTCCAGTAACGTACGCAAAATCATAATAAAAGACCAATTTTTTCGAAGTTTTTAAACTGACACTGAGCAATATGGTAAACGGCAGTACTATTGATCATCGGTAGCTCGCTAATGTAAACTTACTTCCTTTTATTCTTGATTCGAATTTGCATGCCTTGTAGAAATGAGAGGTTGTTGAAAGTATTCGGGGCGGTGGAAAAAGCACACAGATCGCCAGGTACAGTAGATGCAGCTGCCACCTCTAGACTCAGTTCACAGAAGGCCTTCTACAGGAGAGGCGAGGGTCCATAACACACTGGCCATCGGCTCTCCTTTTATAGTTCAATGCCAGGACATCCATCTTTGTTATGAGCGAACACAGACAGGTTTTCCTATGGTGTAAACTCACGGCCGAAATATTTTACAATCTTGGAGTCGAGTGAGAACACAGTCAAAGTCCGCTTAATCTAAAGTGATACTTCAGATTTCTCGATGTATATGTACGACACGTTTAGAGTTTCTACATAGCAGGTCTAAAATTTCTCAATGAGTGTATACGAATTGTTTGGATTTTCTAGATAACGGGTATAAGATTCGCAGCAATAAACTCAATTGAAAACTGAAATATAATTTATCCACAAAATAAATTTCAGAATGATGTCGTCAATTCCTATTGTGTTTGTCAAAGCGATGAAGTATACACAAGCAAAGTACACTGAACTGACAAAAGTCGTAGGATACCTCCTAATATCGCCTTGGACCTCCTTTTTCCTGGTATAGTGCAGCAACCTCATGTTTCATGGACACAACAACTCGCTGGAGGCCCCTGCAGAAATAGTGAACTGTGTTGTCTCCATAGCCGTCCATAATTGCAAATGTGTTGTGGACGCAGGATTTTGTGCACAAACTGACCTTCCAATTATGTCTTATAAATGTTTGGTGGGATTTATGAAAGGCGATCTGCGTGGCGAAATCAGTCGCTTACGTTGTCCTGAATGTTCTTCACACAAATCACGAACAACTGTGCCCCGGTGAGAGTGCGCATTGTCATCTATAAAAGTTCCATCGTTGTTTGGAAAGATGAAATTCATGAAGGGCTGCAAATGCTCTCCAAGTAGCCGAAAATAACCATTTCCAGTCAATGACTCATTCCATTCCATGTAAATTCAGCCTACACAATTATGGAGCAACCACCAGCTTGCACAGTGCCTTGTTGACAACCTGGGTCCACAGCTTCTTGGAGTCACACTAGAACCCTATCGTCAGCTCTTACTAACTAAAATTGGAACTCTATGACTAGGCAACGGGTTTCCAGTCGTCTAGGGTCCAACAGATATGCTCACAAGCACAGAAGCGGCCACACAGGCAATGTCGTGCTGTTACCAAAGACACTCTCGTCGGTCGTCTGCTGCCATAGACCATTATCACCAAACATCGCAGTACTGTCCTAAAGGGTACGTTCGTCGTATGTCCCATGTTGATATCTGCGATTATTTCACGCAATGTTGCTTATCTTTTAGCACTGGCAACTCTACCAAACTTCACTGGTCTCTGTCGTTTAGTGCAGGCCATAGGCCACTTCGTTGTCTGTAGCGAGAGGTAATGCCTGAAATTTGATATTCTTGGCACACCCTTGAAACTGTGAACTCAGAATACTGAATTCCCTAACGATTTCCAAAATGTCGAATGCATCTAGCTCCAACTATCATCCCTATTCAAAATCTATTAATTCCCATTGTGTCACTATAATCATGTCAGAAACCTTTTCACATGAATCACCTGAGTACAAATGTCATTCCCACAAATGCACTGCCCTTTTATACACTGTGTATGTGATACTGCCACCGTCTGTATGAGTGCATATTCCTGCACCATAACTGTTGTCACCTCAGTGTAAGTAACAATCAAAAGGTTATTGAAAACTGTAAAGATTCAATAACACAACAGTAATTGCACATTCACTTCCAAGGTTTGATCATCAAGGAACTCATCAGTCTGAATTAGTAATATGGTCGTCGCACTTTCATATACACAAACCGATAATCACTTACTTGTGGTAGACTAATCAATTTACTTCTCCTTTTTACAACTTCAGTGATTCCTGGAATGTTCTATAATTTCTTTTCCTTTATGATAATTATTCATACAGAGTGCATGAAACTGCAGGGATCGTTGTAGCGCAATAACGAACTACACGCATCAAAAAAAGTTTTCCATCACCTGGGTTCTGAGAGTTCCGCAACCTGTATAGAAAATTGGAATACAGATCAACATAAATATCATTTCCGCCCTTTTTATTGCTCATGAAAACCACACATTGCATGTTTTACCACCAAACAGCGAGACCTTCAGAGATGGTGGTCCAGATTGCTGTAAACACCGGTACCTCTAATACCCAGTAGCACGTCCTCTTGCATTGATGCATGCCTGTATTCGCCATGGCATATTATCCACAAGTTCATCAAGGCACTGTTGGTCCAGATTGTCCCAGTCCGCAACCACGATTCGGCGTAGATCCCTCAGAGTGGTCGGTGGGTAACGTCATCCATAAACAGCCCTTTTCAATCATCCCAGGCATGTGCGGTTGGATTCATGTCTGGAGAACATGCTAGCTACTCTAGTCGAACGATGTCGTTATCCTGAAGGAATTCATTCACAAGATGTGCACGATGGAAGCGTGAATTGTCGTCCATGGAAGGCGAATGCGTCGCCAATATGCTGCCGGTATGGTTGCACTATCGGTCAGAGGGTGGCATTCACGTATCGTATAGCCGTTACAGCGTCTTCCATGACCACCAGCGGAGTATGTCGGTCCCACATAGTGCCGCTCCATAACATCAGGGAACCTCCACCTTGCAGCACTCGCTGAACAGTGTGTCAAAGGCGTTCAGCCTGGCTGGATTGCCCCCAAACACGTTTCCGAAGATTGTCTGTTTGAAGGCATATGCGACACTCTTCAGTGAAGATAACGTGATGCCAATCCTGAGCGGTCCATTCTCCATGTTGTTGGGACCATCTATACCGCGCTGCGTGGTCCGTGGTTGCAAAGATGGACCTCGCCATGGACGTTGGGAGAGAAGTTGTGCATCACACAGCCTATTGCACACAGTTTGAGTCGTAACACGACTCCCTGTGGCTGCACGAAAAGCATTATTCAACATGGTGACGTTGCTGTCGGGGTACCTCCACACCATAATCCGTAGGCAGCGTTCATCCACTGCAGTAGAAGCCCTTGGGCGGCCTGAACGAGACATGTCATCGACAGTTCCTGTCTCTCTGTATCTCCTCCATGTCCGAACAACATCGGTTTGGTTCACCCCGAGACACCTGGACACTTCCCTTATTGAGAGCCCTTCCTGGCACAAAGTAACAATGCGTACGCAATCTAACAGCGGTATTGACCATCTAGGCTTGGTTGAACTACAGACAACAAGAGCTGTGTACCTCCTTCCTGTTGGAAAAATTGGAACTGATTGTCTATCTGAACCCCTCCGTCTAATAGGCGCTGCTCGTGCGTGGTTGTTTACATCTTTGGGTGGGTTTCATGACATCTCTGAACAGTCAAAGGGATTGTCTCTGTGATACAATATCCGCTGTCAACGTCTGTCTTCAGTAGTTCTGCGAACCGGGCTGATGGAAAACTTTTTTGATGTGTGTACTATGAGTCATTTGGCTGCAGTGGAGTCGATTAAACGGAAAACTTTAACAAACTTTCAAACTAAACATTTAACTTCAGACCGCGTAATTATTTCCAGGCTCTTCCGCTTAACCAAAGCATAAACGCCCCTATTATTCCGGTAAAACCACAGTATCTAATGCAGTCAGGTGAAATGGATAAAATAATTATGTAAGTCTTCATTTAATGACCCATAAAATGTATACACTTGACTTCAAGTTGAATATGTCTTGACAATTCTATCAAACTTTCAAATCTTTTCTAATGTCACCCAACAAAACATTTAAATCTCCTGAAATTCAGTACATGTCTTTCTATTGTAAAGCTTCACACTACTGTGATTAAAATTTAGTAACTCATAACACATATTACATTTAATTCAAAAGAGTAATTATCCTGTCAGAGAATTCACAGCATTGATGAGCATCTATCTCATGGTATTATCTCTGACTGTTTGAGGCCCATTGTACTTTCATCTGTCTGTCGTATTTGCTCACTAGCTATATCAGCTCTGACCTATCACCTGCACAGCTAATTCCCTACATTTCAACATAAGAAAGTATAGTTCGCAAACAATCATGTTTTTTTAAAAAATAACCGCACATTACATAGTATATTTCCCCCTTGGCATGATATGCAAGTTATTGCTACAGTTGAGGCCATTGTTTCCATTTCACTATAGCACATGTGTGCACAATTCACTAGATTTCCAATGTTCAGTTTAAAAAGTCTTGTGGCATACATGTAAGTGTCAGATATCATCCATTGGTCACACAATAATTCTCATAAAGACTATCATAATAATTGAAATTTAAATCAAAATTATATTGTCTTAAATTAGCTGTTGATTTAGCTAGTTAAGATATTGCTTAGACAAAACTATTAACTAACTTAATCTAAACCAAGGCTGAAGATAGATACTAGTACACAAGACTGAAGCTGTGCTAGCACTATTGTTACCATAGGTCATGACAATTATCCCAAGTAATTCATTTCGCCATTGGACCCGACAGAAAACCACGAAAAAACAGGGTCAAAACTCAGTCAGACCTGGTATACAGCAATTAATCTCTGGAAATTTTGCATTCGAAAATGCAGAAGATAGAAATCATAAAACTGTTTTCGTAAGAATTTGAAATTCATATAAAAATTGATAAATGAATTATTCAGTTATCATTAGACAAAAATTAGACAGTTTTACATTTAGATCAAACAGTGATCCATAAGATAAACATGTTTCTACATAATATGAAGACTGTTCATGGCATCAGTGATGTGTTATTTACAAGTTAGATTCTATGTTGATTAGATCTGGAGCACCAGGAGGATGGCAGTGTAGGTTCTTGATAGAGTGGATCTGCTTGGGATGGATGCTGGTGATGGTCATGAAATGGAGGGTCTGTTTGTTGACGGCTGACAGGAATGAGTTACGGACATGAAACATATATATAATCGAGGTGGAATTTCAAATAGTGTAATAAAGCTGAAAAGAAATGGGTTAGTAGACAGTTTTATTCCATATCATTTTAGGTAAGTCCATAAATTACTGTTGATTTGGTTATGAACAATATCTTTTGGCCTGTTACCCCACTCCAGAAAATACTATCATGATGATGAATGACCTCACATTCATTCACTCTATGCAGATGACAGTAATGAGTCTTTGAATTCTTTGCACTGCAATTCCATGTATAAGCACAAAATCGTTAAGTTTCAGAATGTGTTCCTCAAGCCAACGAAGTCCTTTCATACTCTTGTCTAGTGTATCTTTGGTCTTTCCATACCATTGTGATTCTGTAATCGCACGTAGATTGTTCCATGGATGCACAACTGTGTGTCATTGTTAATTCGTTACAGCATTCAACATACGTTTTCTCACTTTGAGTACACTGTAGCCACGTTTCACAGTTGTTGGTAATGATTTATTTCTGTTCATGATATGATCACGTAAGATCAAATCAAAAGTATATCATGATTCGGAAATAGATTTTGTAATCTTCAAGCTCATCACAGTATGTGACTTCTCACTAAGGACTTGCTATTCTAATTATGATGTTGTTGTTGTGGTCCTCAGTCTTGAGACTGGTTTGATGCAGTTCTCCATGCTACTCTATCCTGTACAAGCTTCTTCATCTCCTAGTACCTATTGCAACCTGCCAGAATCTGTTTAGTTTATTCATCTCTTGGTCTCCCTCTACGATTTTTACCCTCCACGTTGCCGTCCAATACTAAATTGGTGATCCCTTGATGCCTCTGAACATGTCCTACCAACCGATCCCTTCTTCTCACCTCATTAGTTATGTGATCTACCCATCTAATCTTCAGCATTCTTTTGTAGCACCACATTTCGAAAGCTTCTGTTTTCTTCTTGTCCAAACTATTTATCGTCCATGTTTCACTTCCATACATGGCCACACTCCACGAAAATTCTTTCAGAAACGACTTCCTGACACTTAAATCTATACTCGATGTTCACAAATTTCTCTTCTTCAGAAACGCTTTCCTTCCCATTGCCAGTCTACATTTTATATCCTCACTACTTCGACCATCATCAGTTATTTTGCTTCCCAAATAGCAAAACTCTTTTACTACTTTAAGTGTCTCATTTCCTAATTTAATTCCCTCAGTATCACCCGCCTTAATTCAACTAATCATAACTATACAATACTGTAAAATTACATAGGATTTACACCCACACATATCTGTAAACTAAATGTTGAAAGTGCTTTTCTAAAATAAAGTGACATTTTAAAAAAATCCCTTCATTAGAACAGAAAACCTACCAGTTGTACATCTTTTCAATCTAATAAGATAACTGCAAGAACTGAAAACTTATTCCTATTGATATTCACTACCTATTGAATGCAAACCATTCCCTAAATTATGGCTATATCAAAATAATTTAACTTCAGTATAAGAAACTGATGAAGGTTATATACCTACTGTCAAGTCTGAAAATAAATCCAGCTAATCATCTACACAGAAATGTCTCCTTCTTCGTAGATGTAGTTTTAATTTGGCTTTCTGTGTCTTCTCTTCCTATGACTCCTCTTCAATCTTTACTCTTGGAAACTTATTTATCTGTTCATTTCTTTCAGGTTAGCGTAACATAAGTTTGGCTGGAATGTATTTAGTTGATAACTGTGGTACATGATTCATGATTCTTTAAAATTTTACAGATGTTCATACAGCGAATCTGACGGTTGTACCACTACCTTCTTACAAATCGAGTCAACTCCTACAAAACCCTGTCCATGGGACTGCTCTTGGAGTGATGTCTGGAGATAAAGATTTGTTTGATTCCATTCAATGCAAAGGCATTCCCCCATCGAAAATACATAAAATTTGACACATTGTCTGTTATGATAGCATCAGGCTTGTAAGGGGCCCAGCGGAATATGTGGTATATATGTTCTGCACAACTACCCCCTAAACGCAGGAATGGGGGCTGGATATTTACCGCCCATGTGTGTAAACTCCATGTACCCGGTTTTCCTGCAGCAGTTGCTCTTCTCTCCTTTGACTGCCTGCTTCAGTGTATTCTGTAATAATTATTGAATAAATGGTGTGGAGTCACTCACAAAAACAGTACCAACTTAGTCTGGTATGATTCAGTATATTCTGTTAATCATACACGCTGGGTTGGGCTGTGCTGTTTACAGTTTATTCCATAGTTGACATAGTCAGTATTTGCATTCCAGTTACGTAATCCGTTGTGATGTACTAAGCTTATTATAGAAGTAATATTAACCCATTCAGACGTCTGCAACACACAACAACAACGAAATTCACTGTTAGAAAGGTGGTTTGTAAGTCGACGAAAACCACAGTTCTTCCAGTCAGTACTAAACATTATTTCATTCATTTCATGAACGTGCACGTGACTGAATAGCGACGCAAATGTTTCAAAACGTCGGTGTGCTCTATCCAAAACGAAAAGTACCTACATTCATGATATTCAAACAGTCCAACCACACACATTTCTTTCACTTGGAACTGGTAATTACAGTCAGTCTGGTCCATGGTACCTTCCTGAAACCACCCCGATGCGGTTGATTTTAACCTCCCGCCACGACACATGAGAGTGAAAATCGTCGCCTTTTAGATGAACATTAACACTGGGCCGTGAACACTGTTATGAAATGTACAACTTGAGTTACAAACTCTTACAGTAACTTGATACATACGTGCTGCAGCCACAGCATCAACACTGCATGAGGCCCGCGCCTCCCGGTAACTAAGCTACGACTACCCATGCGCTCTACTTCCGCAGAAAGACGACTATCAATAGGTCAGCGACACAACACTATGCTTATAGACTTTCCAACTTACGGAATGCATTGCTTCTAAAAGCGAGCCAGTATAGCCCCAGTAGTTGCTGATTTTAGTGAAAACAATCTGACATATCTTCTAAGTACACCACAGTAGGCAGCAATGTATTTACAACCACCTTTCAACCGAGTGGCGGCCCACACACATCAATAGACACTAAAGCCAAAGGATAGTCAGGAAGTATTGAACGTAAAATGGTTTTCCTACTACCGTTGTTAGGTTTTGCCTTCTGACATACCACACATGTTTTTAGCCCTCATAATACTTTCCTTCTCAAATTAAGGAAGTAACAATAAGATACTATTTTGTTAGCACGTTTCAGCACTCAAAAATGTCCCCACCAAAATACATATAAAGAATCATCTGTTCCTCACATTCTCACGTTCTGCAGACCTATCAAAATTCAATCAGAGGATTTTTTTGTGTAGAACACAACTTCTCGTTCTAGATGATAACATTCGTACGGTGGATCTTCAGGTTCGGTTCTGATCTGATCCCTAATCACCTTCCATTGGGGATCAGGCTCTTGAATATCTGCACATGTCAAGGTAATTATTATTTTCTATGTACTTTGCTTTTGATAAATGAAATCGGAGATTCAGTAGTCCGCACATAATATTCCATTCCTACGTTTAGATCTTCAGGAAGTCGCTACAAAATGTCCACGATGAAGTTGTCCTTCCCACTGATGTATTCAATTTTGAAACTATATTCCTGAAGAAACAGGGTCCACTGAGATAGCTTTTTATGTAATAGCTCGCAGGTTTTCAGGAAAATTAAAACTTGATGGTCACAGAAGAGAGTAGTGAATTTTCCGTACAAATATTAGTGTAATTTCTTAAACGACCATTTCATAGACAAAGCCTCCAGTTCAGTCATAGTGCAATCAAATGAAGTCCGATTAGCAAATGCTGTGGGACAGGATGTACGCTGCCATCTATTACTTTGGTTTGGAAAGGACACAATCCAAGGCAGATGTAACACACATTAATCCAAACCCTAACGATATGTTGGGGTCATGTAACAATTGCGATTTCGACAGCTCTCTTTTAATAGCGTCAAAGACACGTCGACATTCATCTATCCAATGTCAAGTAATGTTCTTGCACAGTAGTCGTAACAGAGGTTCTGCAATTAGTGGCTGGTCTGGCATTAATTGTCTAAAGACGGCACCCCAAA
The DNA here is from genome assembly GCF_021461395.2 of Schistocerca americana. Taxonomy (NCBI): domain Eukaryota; kingdom Metazoa; phylum Arthropoda; class Insecta; order Orthoptera; family Acrididae; genus Schistocerca; species Schistocerca americana. The sequence goes on from NC_060130.1 coordinate 665,272,353, forward strand.
AAATCCTTTTCATTGATTTCTTGTTCGTGGGGTTGCGAAATTTGCTATCACATGGATTTTCTCACTATGCAGAAGAATCCCTTTTGAATCAATCAAATGCCCTAAAAGACTGATCCTCTTAAATGAAAAATGTGTTTTTTGTAAACTGGCTATGATTTTGGTTCATCAGAATTCCTCCAAAACTCTCATTAACAATGAAATATGTTCAGCCCAGGTTGTAGTAACTATTAAAATGTGATTGAAGAACAGAGTGATTTGACTACAGAGCTCAGGGTCTAATGCAAAGTCTAATGCGGAAGTAAAAATGCCAGAACTTATATTTAATCCAACAGGTAACACAGTGGATTGGTAACTATGACTGGTGAATATAAAAGCCGTGTATTTCTGTGATTCAGGCTGGAGGGGCACAAGCCAGTAAGAAGTCTGAGATCGATGATCGTCAAATGATTCACTTCCTCAAATCTCTGCATAAGTTCGCCTATATATTTGGGGGTGTGCATATACCATACAGGCATAATGAGCCTACTGATTTCTCATACATCCACTACAAGGGACACTTTTCCACCAGGCTTAGGCACTAAAAGCAGTGGACTACGATGTGGACTGGTTGAAGGTTCTATTAATCCGCACTACAACATCTGTTTAAGTTCCTCTTCGACAGCTTTCTTCTGTGACCAAGCTACATGATAAAAATGCTGACATAACACTTCATGAGATAACACCCCAATCTTGTATTGATGGTCACAGATAGTTCCTGGCTTTTCCTTGAGTACTTCGCAGTAGTGCCACAGGAAATTTGCGAGTCGTTTCTTTTCTGATTCATTTAAATGTTCAGGCTCACTTAGCTTCTGATTATATTTTTGGAGGTCTCTGTTGGATTTACCATGAAAAGTGAAAGGGACAGACTTTTAATTCTCCTTCACATTACAGTGTTGATTGGCTTATCCCAGTCACTGCCACGGTGGAACTGCTACTGTAACTCCTCAAATCTTAAGAGTAACTTGGCCTGCCGAGAAGTCGATACTCACATCCGTCTCCTGGAAAAACTCCAAGCCCAGTATACAGGTCGCCCACAAATCTTTCACTATGAGGAATGTGCAGTTTATCGCTCCACTCTCCTTACATTCTTCAAACGAGTGCCCGCAACTCCGACTATCTGTCAGTTTTTAATAGGAAACACTGGTACCTTTATTCAAGTTCACAACTGATTAAACAGAGATTCTGAGAGAACAGTCACATAGGTGCCATATCGAGAGTAATCTCTACGGGGATACCACCTATAGTTACTTGTACAGCTGATAAAGTTACTTTCAGATATTTCTTCCCACACTCATGCAAATCTTGTACTGTGTAGTATTCCATACACACTCCATTTTCGAATCAGAAGAAATCTATTTAACTATGTTGGCTGTAATTTTCCGTCTAAACTCGCACACTTCCAGTTCAATTGTTCCTGAGAATTTGGATGTACTTCATTCGACGTCGCATCCATGGTTATTGGTGGCTCGTGCCTTCATCTTCCATTTACAAGTTGATTTGGTGTACTTATGTCTTCATTATTCCTATTCTTGTTATTGTTATTATTATCATCGCATGAATAAATTGGGTGATATCTTCAATAAAATTTATTTGAGTGCCCGTGATTGTTTCCACAGAATGCACTGGCACTGGCATTTGCTTTAAAATTGTTTGTTGGTTGTATCCCTCCAGTGCTACCTTCGTGTAGCAGCCAGTTCGAATTCTTCCAGTACACTGTCATAGTATTTCCACTTACTTGTCCTTGTTTCATATTTCCATGAGATTGATAATAACCAGTATTTTGTGTCTGTACTGCTTCCTGAATTAAGTCAACAGAATCCAGTGCAAACAGGAATGTCTCAAAATTTTCTTCTGGCACATGTAACTATTTTTCTTGTGCGTCAACAGGCAACTTTCCTTTCAGTATCCATATTATGTCAACACATGACATTGTAACGTCCCAGTGCTTAGCTTTGTTCAAGCATTTCTCGAAATACCTTCTCAGCATTCCGCTACAGAATGAGAATGACTGCATTTGACACTTCCTTGCCTTGTCTTTCTTGAAACTCTTACACCAATATTTGGCAAAAAGGACATTTCGAACACTTTGTATGTTGTACAGTTCTCCATTGTCTCCAGTTCCCATAATGAGTCTTCACTGTGAATGTATCTAGATACATATCTCATCTTCTGTTGTTCTGACCATGAACGCAGAAGAACATTGTAGAATCCTTTTATGAACATCACGGGACTTACGTTTTTCTTGTCAGGATGGAAAGGCTGATACTTTATGAGCTTTTCCTCTACGAGCGTAGAGTTGTATAGAGTTTGTGATGGTATAGCTCCACGTTCCGTTTGCATCACAGTTTGCTATACATTAGGACTACATGTGACAACAAAATCTGCTCTGTCATCTGAAGTCTGTGTTCTACTAGCAAGAGCAGCTAAAGGGAGTAGGGATAAATTAGCCCCCTGTCCTTATCTACCCCTTAAGCTATATGTTCTTCCCAACGTCAAGAATCATAACCTATCTGTTGTTTCAAAATGTCAGAGTATTTTTTTACTGAATTTTTCAGATGAAGGAAGAATCTGTGGAAGTTCATCCGCTGCAGGTTGTGTGCTTTGTGTAATCTGAGTGGATATTTGTTTATTCTTTTCATCCACCCAGTCATTTAATTTAATCGAAATGGGTTGACTATATCTCTCAAACTTTTCTTTACTCAAGTCTTGATGTCCTAAATTGATTTGATATACATTTTTGGTTCAATTTCCCGCAGTACTATCTACCTCATCTCTATGTTTTCGAATAGAACTTACATCTGTAGACAGCTTCTGAAATTAAGAAATTAATGAGGCCTGTAAATTTTGAATTTCCTTAACTACTCTTTGCATATCCTCTAAGTCTTGCTTGCTAGCTAGTATTCCTCAATTTTGTAAGTAACTTAGCTTGTTGAGTGGCCATCTGATCTTCCCATGAAGCGAACTAATTAAATTTGCTCACTTGAGCAGTTAAGTCATTTAGCAACTTGGAAGAATTTGTATCAGTAACAACAGACCTTGTCCTTTCACTATATCTATAATCACACTAACACTAGAAGATTCAGGATAACCTGAAACTAACATTTCATTCATCTCATTCACTGATTGGATGGATGTGGTTTGTTGGTTTGTCGTCTTATACTGATGGTGGGTACATACCATTAATAGAATTATCTCAAACAATGCGCTTTCCCTAACACACACAACTCAAGTTCAAACACAGAGATTAATTCACTTTATCACAATACATGGCATCATACACAAAAGACTATTCTCAACTCAACCTACATTTTGTGGACACCAGTAGAAGACAATATAGAATTACCTATGCTAATAGAATAATTTTCAACATGAAACTGTACCAGAATATTTAACACCAAAACTATTTGACAGTGTGAGTGGAAACACATTTAAAACAGAACAAACTGGCGACAAAAAAGTGGAAGCAAGAACCTGTCTGTTTCCTGTTTAGCGATTAAGAGAGATCGTGTTTCGCTAGTTGAAACCATTCACGGATGGTTCAAGCAACATACTCACCTTCATAGGCAAGTGCGTGAAACAAACAATCACTAATATACAATATAACAATCAAACAAATAATAAATATACTACCACATACATTGTTTAACTATTTATCATTCACTCCTTTCACCGTGTCAGCATCTGCCACTTCATATTGTCCTTACTGTTGTTAGTTGTGTGTCTGTGTACTGGTGTGTACCACTGCAAAATTACTGTGCGGCTGTGATTATCTAAGTGTATGCAGAAAGGCTCTCAAGTATAGAATTATCTCGAATAATAATGTTGTAAGTAGAGCATACGTTTGTATATTCTATCCACACACTCATACAGTACAATCACACAGCGGAAGTCCCCTTGATATAAATTGATACTTTAGATTTCACCACAAAATAAATTTCAAAATGTCGTCATTGATTCCCATAGTAATTGTTAACCCAACTCACAAAGTGATATTTCTGTAACATACTATGAAGTGAGGTCTCTAGGACCACTATGTTTAAGCCAAGATTTAAGGCACATAACATTTGAAACTTTTAATTTATGTTATATAAAATTTATTTTTACAATTACATTAGTTAAGTGTTGTTGAGATTCTCCTTGATATTTTATTGCATTAAATGAAGACTGCAACATTTTACTATTTATTACACAAAATAACGTACATTTGTGTGTTTTTTTTAGTAGCACATGTAAATGGACTCTTAGAGAACTAAATTCATCGTTCTGAAAAATTATACTGTCTCTGATGCAAGTAAATTTCTGCAGAAAACTAAATTCCATAGTTTAAATTTGCATATAAAAATTCCACTCGAAAAGGAGAAAAAGTAAGTCTACAAAACTGATAATCAATGTTGGGATCTACATTTTTCTTTTCACCACTCAGTATACATTTGATTAAGACTAATATGTTGAGCATCTTATTTGAGCAAGATACAGATCCCCATCACAGTTATCCTGAGGTTCTTCCTTTGAATTATGTTCTTGTTCGATAGCAGAACTGTTATCACTGGCTATTGTAAAATCGTTATCATCTTTGTCTATTCCTTGATATATATATATATCTGACACCTCCCTCCATCCATCGACTAAATATTTCATCAAACTCAGAGAAATTAAGTGTTTCCACAAACCTTTTTGATAAAATACAATTTCAGTCTTCATCTAACGATCCATAAGCATCATATACTTGACTTCAGGTTGACTAGCTTTCAGCAGTTCCATCAAATTATCAATTCTTTTCTAATGACAACCAGCAATGCACTTGAACCTCGTGAAATTCAGTACATGTGCTTCTATTACAAAACTTCCCACCATAGTGATTAAATACACATATTACATATTATTCGAAAGAATATTTATCCTGTCAGAGAATTCATTGCACTGATGAATGCCTACCTTGTTGCATTATATCTGACTGTCTGAGATACAATGCGATTTCATCTGTCTGTCGAGCTCACTCACTGGCTCTAACCTATCACTTGTAGCCCTAATTCCCTACATTTCAACATAAGAACGTATATTTTGTAAACATTCATAAAAATTTTAAATAATCCTATGTGGTACAGTACAGTGCATTAGTACCAGCTTCAGCAGGTATAGTTTGAGTTGGAAAATCAGTCTTATTTAAGCTTTTGTGGCTACAGGAGCAAAAGACGTAATATAGATAGTTCTTTTAGTGTAGTGGATTGTTTTCTATTTTCAGAATGCTGAAATTTGCTCCTTGGACTTCCTGTGCTTTATTTTCCTCAACGATTGCCAGTAGTAAGGTAACAGTGTAGGTTCTGGCCAGGAATTCGCCAATATCGGCATTATCACTTTCTGATCTGTGGTGTCATAGTGTAGCAGAGACAATTTCACATGTCATATTTCGCTGACATCAGGACTTTCTTATTTCCAAGTTCGCTCCAGAAATCATCACATTTGGCCACATGCAGAAGTAAAGGAAAAGTGGGAGGAGGGGAGGGGAGAGGAGAGCCCTCCAATGCCACTGTGCTCTTGCAATTAGTACAAAGCGCCTCCCACCCCAATTTCCCCCAGTCTGCAGCCAAATATAGCAAAATATCTGAACTGCAGAAAAATTTGGCAATTAAGTTTGCATTACTGACTTCCAATAATCCGTTTAAGGACTGGCCCAACAGGCCCATTGGGAACTTTGATTTGAAGCTATATATCATTCGCCATGGAATACTGGAACGAGAAGACAGCATATTTTTCTACAAATAATTAAAAGCCAACATTTACTCATAAAATATAAATAAATAATTGAAAAGCAACATCCTTTTGTAAAACAAAGAAAGCAAATTAGGAATTCATATTTGTTTAACGTGTGTTTTTGTTGAACATGAGTTTTGCCATAAATACTATCACACAAACACAGAAAAGCGAAATAGAAGCAAGCCCTGTTCCAAATTGCAGTTCCTCGTATCACCAGCAGATAGCTGCACTGAAAAATCAAATGTAGTTCGATCACTGTACCAGATCACTAGACGGTTACACTGCTAAAATCGTTATTAGTTCATTGATTACACCATGAATAAGTAGTTCTCACTGTTACCAACAGATTTCGCTACAATAAGCAATACAAAAAATCGCAAATTACTTATTTACCAAATGTAACATGTTGAAAAATCAAAATGTATGCAAAATACATAGGCAGTGGAAACAGTACGAGGCTTATATAGCTTGTTGAGGTTAAGAAATGAAAAAAACGCTGTTAGACTCAAGTCAATTAATGGACATCACATACATTTACAATGTAAAACCAAACATGAGTTTATCTCCAGATATACACATGTACAAGTGATTAGTGCTCAAAACTGTGAAGTATATACCCCAATGTCAGATTTTAATGTTTAATAACAGTTGACAGGATAGAAGCTAGGCCTAGTAATTCGATGTTGTAAAATTCTCCTCCCTTAATGTATGTACAAAACCACACACTGAATGTAACTAATTAGATCCACTCTTGACGTAAATCACTGCGCATCATCAAAGTATATATACCCACGATCTTAAGAGACACAAAAATATTGCATCATATTATTCACTAGAAAAGGGGTAAACGATGCTATTAATCGCCAGTTATTGTTATTGTTACAAATGATGTAGGCCTACTGGAGTTTATGCACAATAACAGCAGTTTGCAGTCAGAAGGCTCGCTAAAAGCCTTATAACTGCATTTTTTCTTATAATAATGTTCACACTGTTCTAAAAATACGTCAGCAGCGCGACAAGTGCGATGCTGAAGTTGCAGCGATATCCAAATATTTAAAGAATGTGTTCAATCTGTACTGTTGCATTTCTGAAAACAATTGCTCATGAAAACAAAAGCCTGTAATCAACTACACAACCACAAAAACGTGCACAACACAATTGTCTTATTAGGGAAGGAAGGAGTAAGGTGTGTTTATTACCAAAATGTCACACTATAGAGAGACATGGACTACTGTTGAGATAAACACATGACCAAATACAGGAACGGTGTGAGATGTGTCATTTCCAAAGACAATGTTGGAGTCGATATCTCGGAAAATAATTACATTAACTTACCATATATTGTGCTAGCACAAATTAAATATTGCTGCATCTAATTGCCTATATAACTCATCAAAATACATGTTAATCCTAATGTAAACAAATTCTGTATAAAAATTCAATTTCGTTTGCCTTTCAACGACAATTGGCTATCAAAATACGCCTAATACATGACATTGTATGAGCAGACTCCATTGCTATAAGTGCTAAACAAATGCCACAAGACATATTACAATAATGCTGTTCTCTATAACCTAAAGATACATAGATGTAGATGTGGAAGCTGTTGTGTTCTAAAATATAATGGGTCACAACCAGAAATGATAGTAGAGATTCTACCAATCCAAGATGCTGCATCAGCCCTCAACCACCTCGTTCATGTTAGCACTACTAATCAGCAAACCTTAAACAATATGGCTGTAAGTGTTATGAGGTATACTGCCTCAACACTACAGTATGACAGCATGAGAGTGCTGCTTTGCAGAGACGAAGACATCGACGTCATGATACTCTGGAAACAGAGATGAAGTTATGTGGTTACACCAGCAATAGCAGTCAGGAAATACCAGTACTTGCCGAAGTGACATAATTATATTCCGTAACAGAGTACCATAGTTAGAAAGAAAGATACAAGTCAATGTGCATGTACCTAAACATACTTGCACAGGACTCAAATACCCAGTCCATTATGTAGTAGTCTCTAGCCCGGTAATACCACCTTCTTCAGCGAAGAATGACATATAAGTTTCCCATAGTGGCAAGTCTGGACGCCTTATAAAATCTGTAAAGTGGTTACCAATAACTTTGCTCACTCCTGGGCTTGTGATTGACACATAAATATATTGTATAGGTTTCATTCTACAATTGGAGGTCATCCACATTAAACAGTCAATCCCAACTGCCTTTTCATATAGTATTACCCTAGGTGCCACGTGTGTTACATAAACGAAAGATAATAAAATTGGAAATGTAGGACCTTGAAGCCATATACGGGGTCACTATGCTTTCAGCTACCTAATTTCAACTACTTTTCAAGGTCATAAAACTATCCACAGATATTGATTATTATAAATGGCAGACTTCGTAGGATTTTGTCTTGGCTGCAAATAATGAAGCATCATATATTGTCAGACTTTAGCAATTCTTTCATGTATATTGACATACAGAAAGGAACTCGCTCTTTATTTTGATTTGGTGTAATTTTAATAACATCCAGCTTAATTTTTAGCTTACAATTTAAATTTACATTGGATTCTTCTAATTCTTTCTCCAGCCAGTAATTTGACAGCTACAAAGAAGGTATGTTCTCGAATTCCAATACATATCTAAGTTTTTCCTGTAAATTATCTCCTTTCGGGGCTTTGACAATTAGCTCTGTTCTTTCCAACAGATCTTCTACGCGAGAGCATTCAGAGGTTTTAATTTTCCTTCTTATTTCCTGAATAACACCATTGTTATAACACTTCCCACCTTCCGGGGTGTACACTACCAGCCTTCTGATGCACATTCTTGTAGAATGTCTGTACGAACTTTATGTGTGAAACTTTTGCAAACGAGTAGCCATTAAATATCATTAATCTGTTGCTTTTTATGTCTCCAAAGAGTTGTTCTGTTGCTAGATACACAGTATCCAATCCAGCACATCATTTAGATATAATGTAACCATCCTTTGTAAGCAGATCCATGTGGGAAGCTTTATAAACAGATTTTCTGTGTGTCCTTTACTGTAGTAATCATGCTCCAATCCATTATTTTCGGCCAGGATTCTAAACATATGGCTACTTATCAGTGCTATTAACAGTAAATACAGATATTTTATATTCCCCAGTCACAGCTAGATTTCGCCACACACTTGAAAGATGGTGTTGCCTTCCGGGCAGGCCACAGCTGTGGTAATACCCATCAGGCACTAGCCCTCTCATTTTGTTTTGGTGATTATCATACACTTTCATTTGCCTTTGGTGTATCTAAATTTCCCATGATTGATTTTAATTTGATGGACTATTAGGGCTAGGGTAAACCACTGATTGATCTCACAGTACTTGCATGACTTAAGTAGCAATAGCAGAATTAAACTCAGCTACAGAGACAGATTTTTGGTCGCTGGAGGTGACCATTGCATTATGAGCAGCTTTAGAACTTTCCACGAGCAGCAGGCACGTTCTCCGAACCTTTTCATTACTAGCCTTCCTTTGTAGTCACCAAAACTGGCCATGGGCCCTGCAGGGCATTAGTTTATGAGCCGCCATCCTAGCGGTCTGCCTTGTTCCGCTGGAGGCCGAAGCAAGAGGATGGGAACGCCGTGGTTGAATGTGAAATGAAGCTTCTTTAGAAACTGGAGGCGCTGGCCATCCTGGCGCCGGCCTAACTGCTTTACTAGTGAGTGGATGTGGCGTGGGAGTCTGGTCTCCTTATCCAGTGTGCAGATCCAGGTAAAGCGGCGTTGGGTTGTCGCGCCAGCTAATGTGTTTATTACAAGAACATTGCACCTTGAGAGACAGGATGACTAATGTCTCCGGATCTCGTATTTCTCAGAAGCCGCCACGCCTCGCCAAAACGGCGCCCACTAAATCGTTTTATGGATGAGACGGGGCAACGCCAAGGCTGAATGCGAAATGACCCTTCTTTAGAAACTGATGGCGCCGGGGATTCTGGTGCCGGCCTAACCGCTTTATTAGCAAATTGACGTGGTGTGGGAGTCTGGTGTCGATATCCTGTGTGTGGATCCAGGTAAAGTAGCTTCGGGCTGACGCCTGGTTAATGTGTTTATTACAAGAACAGCATACCTTGTGAGACAGGATTACGAATGTCTCCGGATGTCACATTTCTTAGATGCCGCCTAAACTGGCTGAAACGTCGCCCACTAAATCGTTTTGTGGACGAGACGGAGCTTGTTTTGACTAGGAAACTTCTCTCATTTTGTGAAATGCGCCGGTGGTTTGGTTGCAGGACCTCCAGGCATTGTGTGCTCTTTTTTCGGAGAACAGAATGTGTAGTGCACTGCAGTGAGTGGTTGAGGAAGAGTGGGTCTCCTTGCTAGAAAATTTGACTGGCACGGTAACCATTGTTTGTCCATGACAGGCTTATTCAAGAACATCGGAGGGAGTGGCTGTTTTTCATAAGGTTTTGAGCAGCAGTAGAGGAAGGACTTGCTTCTCGACCGTCGCGGAGTATAGATGACAGAGCTCTTCCATTTCGATGACACCTGAGCGAAACTTAGATATTTTTGTGGACGTGAGACAATCACCGGCAGATGTGGGGGTTATCTCCCACAGTATGACACGCCACCGAATCTTGCAGCTTCGGCAGCGCCCTCACGCAGACGGCGACGTCTCGTCTTTCACTGACTGTATTGATAACGTTGCGCAGCTTTGGCAAATTCAGAAGCTTATGAATGGTTTTCATGGCCATCGTATTTTATAGCAGCCTTGTACTCGCGCACAAGTCACTCCCAGGGTCCATTCCATGCTTAATTATACTTTGATGTGAGAGGCCAAGCAGTGGAACGATAAAGCAGAGTGTATTTGCCTAGACTGACATTCTTCCATTTACAGTAGCCAGTCTCATCGACACATAAATTCCAATTAGGTTCCCCAAGTCTACTGCCAACCAACCTGAGTTCATGTTAAGGAAATTTGTACAGTTGGAGTTTCTATTCATATGTTTGTTCTCTCTTGACCTTGATACTAGTTAAGAAATCTCTTTGTGATACCGTAGATCCTTGTTATTAATTTTGCAACAACACCCATTCTGAAACTTCCTGGCAGATTAAAACTGTGTGCCCGACCGAGACTCGAACTCGGGACCTTTGCCTTTCGCGGGCAAGTGCTCTACCATCTGAGCTACCGAAGCACGACTCACGCCCGGTACTCACAGCTTTACTTCTGCCAGTACCTCGCCTCCTACCTTCCAAACTTTACAGAAGCTCTCCTGCGAAACTTGCAGAAGGTAGGAGGCGAGGTACTGGCAGAAGTAAAGCTGTGAGTACCGGGCGTGAGTCGTGCTTCGGTAGCTCAGATGGTAGAGCACTTGCACGCGAAGGGCAAAGGTCCCGAGTTCGAGTCTCGGTCGGGCACACAGTTTTAATCTGCCAGGAAGTTTCATATCAGCGCACACTCCGCTGCAGAGTGAAAATCTCATTCTGGAAACATCCCCCAGGCTGTGGCTAAGCCATGTCTCCGCTATATCCTTTCTTTCAGGAGTGCTAGTTCTGCAAGTTTCGCAGGAGAGCTTCTGTAAAGTTTGGAAGGTAGGAGGCGAGGTACTGGCAGAAGTAAAGCTGTGAGTAGCGGGCGTGAGTCGTGCTTCGGTAGCTCAGATGGTAGAGCACTTGCCTGCGAAAGGCAAAGGTCCCGAGTTCGAGTCTCGGTCGGGCACACAGTTTTAATCTGCCAGGAAGTTTCATATCAGCGCACACTCCGCTGCAGAGTGAAAATCTCATTCTGGAAACACCCATTCTCATTCCCTGCGATGTCATTTATTTTGTTGTGGGTTTGAGGGAATAAAATTAACTTTATGTCAAGTTAGTCAACTCATTAGGTAATACACACAGGGGCCACTATTTAATGAATGTCAGATTTTCTTGCGCTATTGATAAACATGGCAACTCTCGGGTGTGGTGGTTACGACTTTTTAGTCGTTTGGCAGACAGAGAACTGCTGCCACCTTAGGCCAGCTTGCAAAATGTATTTAAAGCAACATGCAAGCCTTTCATGCACATCTGCAATAGCTTTTTCTTTTTCAAGTTGCAGTTTATATTCTTTCTTTATGGCAGTTGTCTTCGCCATCTACTACAGTTTTCGTTTTTTGGCTTCGATCTCTGCCATTTCCAGTTTTCTTTTTTGTACGTATGCCACAGTAACAGCACTTAATGGCGTATTATCTGTGATGGGGAACGGTTAAGACTGGTGTGATACATTTACACTTTTTCTTAATACTTGTAGCATAACATTGCTCTTGGGTACCAGTCCTGGTTCTGCTATATCTATATATCTGACGGAATTGTGGAGAACAATGACCTAAATTGAGAGATAGATTTTCCCCTTGCTTTAATGCTGTACTTTGTGTAGTACTTACACTGATTAGCCAAAACATTATGACCACACTGCGAGGTTGGATGCCGCCTGGTGACGCTGCGGGCACGTGACGCACTATGAAAATTATGTAAGCGCAGCAGAGGTGGATGGGGATCACTCTAGAGAAGACATGGGCTGCAAATGGGGAAATCCATTGACATAAGCGACTTTACACGGGGCAGATTATTATTATGCAGAGCCTGTGGACCAGTATCTCGAAAGAGGCGAAGTTGGTAGAATGTTCATGTGCTACTGTCGTGAGCACTATGGAAAGAGGTAGAAGGACAGTGGAACTATCACTGGGTGCTAAATAGTTGGACATCCACGACTCTTCACAGAACTTTGGCTTCAGAGGCTTGTCTGCTCTGTAAAGTAGGATAGATGCCGAAAGAGCACAATGCTGCTGAACGCACAAGTGTTTTGGATCACACCATTCATTGTATGTTGTTGAACATTGAACTCCGCAGCAGACCACCCCCATGTGTTCAAATGTTGACCCAACGGCGTCGTCATTTACGACTTTAGTGGGCATGGGACCATCGGTATTCGACTGTTGATCAATGGAAATGTGTCGGCTCTTCAGGTGAATCACATTTTTGCTAGAATAGAGCAATGGTCGTCTCCACAAACGCCATCATCAAAGTGAACAGCAGCTCGAAATGTGCAGCACGCCACAGATGCAGGCTGGTAGGAGCAGTATTATGTTATGGGAGACATTCTTCTGCTCTTGCATGGGAGCTGTGATAATAATCGAAGACATGACGACAACTTCGAACCACCTGCATCCCTTCATGCTTGATGTTTTCCCTGATGGCGAAGTCATCTTTCAGCAGTATAGTTGTCCATGTCTCGGAACCAGAACTGTGCTGCAGTGGTTTGAGGAGCATTATAGTGAACTCACGTTGGATGTCTTGGCGACCAAATTCACCTGATGTAAATCCCATGTGATCCATCTGGGTCGCCATCAGGCGCTATCGCTGTGTACTAAAATCAGTGACCCATTATTTACGCGAATTACATGGCCTTCGTATATACATCTACTGTCACATACCTCCACAAACTTACAAACAATCTGTCAGATCCCTGACACTCAATATCAGTTACATGTTTCGTTCCAGAGATGGACAAACAAGCTATTAAGCAAGTGGTCATAATGTTTTGGCTCGTCAGTGTATGTTGCATTCGTTGGAGACAGTACTAAGAATCTCTGTATAGTTTACAGGTAGATAATTAAAAGTGTATGCAGAAAAAACGTAATTTATAAGTTTTTCTCTATCTTGAGTCTCAGAAAGGGTTATTTGCACACCAGTCAGTTTTCGTGTTTTTTTTTTTTTTTTTTTATTAGCCCGACAGACAAACTGTAGAACATTGTTAAACACCACACGGTAGCTGCTCTACAACTTACTCGTTAACGGACACCATATGGACGTAATTGGCACAGAGAACGGTGGAGCACACTGTAAATACTGTTCGTTGAAGTTTAATACACTTGAACAGTCCTGCTCATGGTCAAACATAAGAGCCATTCTGTAGTTGTATATTGTAGCCTCCAGCCTGGTAATACCACGTTTTTTATCCAAGGTGGACGTAAACATTTCTCGTAGTCAGCTGGATAAACATGTTGCAGTATTTATAAGATGGTTACCGAAAACTTTGTTAACGCCTGGGCTTCTGATTTGACGTATATATTTATTATATATCAATTGGAGTTGATCTACACAAAAAAGTCAATCTTAACTATCTTATCATTGTTTACAATCGCACTGCTGTTTCCTTGGCAGTCTCCCTCCACGCAAAAGTCATCGTTTGATATTAAGTAGTCGCATATCCCAAATTTGTTAAAAATTCCGGCAGAAACTTGCGTTACATCCAAATTCTAAAAGGTATCAGTCGTCCACGCGAAGCTGCTGCATCTTTCCAGGCAGCATTTTCATTAGAGCATGCAATTTAACGTCAGTTTATTCCATTTTATATGCTATAGCCAAAGGATGTTTATATTTCCTCAAAATGGTTCCACTGCTTCTTTGCCCATTTTTCCAGTATTCCTCTTGCTGTCACATTGTTGTGCTCGAATAGGTGAAAGGTAGCTTTGTCTTGACACCATATCTCACTGTAACGAATTGAGATAATTTACTATGTTTATAATAATTTACAGATCCACACATCTCCTTCTGTAACATTACAGACTGCCCCTTCCCTAATTGCCCGATACAGTCCAATTGATCACAGACATTAACAGCCGTGATATTATCGCAAAATCGTTCTTTAACAGGTTAAAACACACTTAAATTCGCCCTGTTAAGAAGCGTAACACTTTTGGTGGTATTTATACTATCAATATCAGTAACAAAATTGTCCAGGGTCTGCAGTAATAACTACAAACCAAAGCGTTCGTCAGTTGCTCTCGTCTTCCTCCCTAATAGCCGAGGGATGTTTAGCGCATTGGAGGGAGATATGTTGGTACTTTTCACTACCACAAAAGACTGCTCAGTTGCGACTATCAAGCCTCCTTTCACACTCTAAAGCAGGGGTCTCCAAACAACGGCCCGTGGGCCGAAACCCGCCCGCGAGGGCCGGCAAACCGGCCCGCGTTAGCTGGCCGGACATCCCCGGTATCCGGCCCGCCAAATATTTGAGGTGGTACCTATACTGCCAACCATTGAGTTTCGAGGCCTATCGCGACCAACACACCGCGACATTGTCGGAGCTCTATCTTTACAAAGCGGAAGGTCATGGTTAAACTTGTGGCTATCCACAATAAACAGACAGACCATTTTCCATGCGATAGGAAAAAAAATAACGGTTAACAGACTAGTTTGGCGAAAACATTTTACGTAAAAAAATTATTTGCATTTTATTCTACTCACGAGTCTGGTGCAAGTCTTTCAAATGGACACCACTTTGGCGACTAGCCTTAGTAATCAATCATTATGGAAGGTGCTTCTTAAGCGAGGTTACACTTTCTTTTGATTACGTTTTAAAATACACATAGCAAGTAAAAATATTTTTATTTTAAAGGCAATTTAAAGAAAATGCAATACCTGGTGTACTTAATGATAGTAGATATTTTAGTTGTAGCTGATGAATAAAAATAACTGTAATTAATTTATATCTTGAAAACTCACAGTGTTAGAGTATTCACGTAAAGAAATTTAACATTTTAGTGATAGTTAGCGACTTTTATGTAGCTGTAACTTTCCTTTCATATTTACCTCCAGTTGTGGATCACGTTTCCTGGTAGAGGTAATCATCAGCGACTTCAAATGCTTATCACTTAATTTTGATCTGTAAATACTTTTTGCATCTTTCATTTTGGAGAAAGTTTTTTCACACAAATAAGTAGTGCCAAAAGCGGAAAAAAATCCACGGGCAAATTTATGCAAATTTGGAAACTTTGTGGATGGGAGACACTTATAAAATCCCAGTAATGTCGACTTTGAATGTTTTTCTTTAAGAAAGTCGCTACATTGCAAATCAATAATTTCAAACTAAAGTTCTGCGGGTAACGCTTCTATATCGACGTCCAAGGGATTCTGAAATATCTTGATATCGTTTGAATTTGCATCGATATCTGTAATACACTCCTGGAAATGGAAAAAAGAACACATTGACACCGGTGTGTCAGACCCACCATACTTGCTCCGGACACTGCGAGAGGGCTGTACAAGCAATGATCACACGCACGGCACAGCGGACACACCAGGAACCGCGGTGTTGGCCGTCGAATGGCACTAGCTGCGCAGCATTTGTGCACCGCCGCCGTCAGTGTCAGCCAGTTTGCCGTGGCATACGGAGCTCCATCGCAGTCTTTAACACTGGTAGCATGCCGCGACAGCGTGGACGTGAACCGTATGTGCAGTTGACGGACTTTGAGCGAGGGCGTATAGTGGGCATGCGGGAGGCCGGGTGGACGTACCGCCGAATTGCTCAACACGTGGGGCGTGAGGTCTCCACAGTACATCGATGTTGTCGCCAGTGGTCGGCGGAAGGTGCACGTGCCCGTCGACCTGGGACCGGACGGATGGATGCACGCCAAGACCGTAGGATCCTACGCAGTGCCGTAGGGGACCGCACCGCCACTTCCCAGCAAATTAGGGACACTGTTGCTCCTGGGGTATCGGCGAGGACCATTCGCAACCGTCTCCATGAAGCTGGGCTACGGTCCCGCACACCGTTAGGCCGTCTTCCGCTCACGCCCCAACATCGTGCAGTCCGCCTCCAGTGGTGTCGCGACAGGCGTGAATGGAGGGACGAATGGAGACGTGTCGTCTTCAGCGATGAGAGTCGCTTCTGCCTTGGTGCCAATGATGGTCGTATGCGTGTTTGGCGCCGTGCAGGTGAGCGCCACAATCAGGACTGCATACGACCGAGGCACACAGGGCCAACACCCGGCATCATGGTGTGGGGAGCGATCTCCTACACTGGCCGTACACCACTGGTGATCGTCGAGGGGACACTGAATAGTGCACGGTACATCCAAACCGTCATCGAACCCATCGTTCTACCATTCCTAGACCGGCAAGGGAACTTGCTGTTCCAACAGGACAATGCACGTCCGCATGTATCCCGTGCCACCCAACGTGCTCTAGAAGGTGTAAGTCAACTACCCTGGCCAGCAAGATCTCCGGATCTGTCCCCCATTGAGCATGTTTCGGACTGGATGAAGCGTCGTCTCACGCGGTCTGCGCGTCCAGCACGAACGCTGGTCCAACTGAGGCTCCCATGTGGCATAAAATAAGAACCCTCACCAGAGATAATAATCTCAGATACAGGTATAGTACGGTAAGCCAAAATTTCACGAGTTTCAAAAGATTCCAAACCAGCTCTGCCTGCATTGTTACATGCAACAAAAGCAACAGTAATCCAACCATTACCAAGGCTGGAAGAAGTCGTACTTTTCATAAGAGAAAAATTAAATCTAGCGCCACAAAACAAGGTAGGCCCATTTAAAAGCAAAAATTGAGCAGTTTTACCTACTCCCCTAACAACATTCTTCCCCTTACCTGTAGATGCAGCAGCACCAAGTGTGCCGTCCACATTTACAAGTGTTTTGTATACGAGCAATCGTCGGCGACGACGATAACAACGTCTACGAACCATGGCATGGCAAGCCGTTCCACAGGACCACATCCAGCATCTCTACGATCGTCTCCATGGGAGAATAGCAGCCTGCATTGCTGCGAAAGGTGGATATACACTGTACTAGTGCCGACATTGTGCATGCTCTGTTGCCTGTGTCTATGTGCCTGTGGTTCTGTCAGTGTGATCATGTGATGTACCTGACCCCAGGAATGTGTCAATAAAGTTTCCCCTTCCTGGGACAATGAATTCACGGTGTTCTTATTTCAATTTCCAGGAGTGTATATCTGTAACACATTTTAATTTCTTTCACTGAAGACTGTTTTTCTGAACTGTCTTTTCAACTCCTTTAAAAATATCTTCGCCAGTGGTCGTCCCGTGAATACTGTGAACTTCAAGGAGCTTTTCATACACTTCATAATTTTTGTCAATCCCTCGAATAAAATGTAGTACTTGAGCAGTATCTGATACATCTGTTGAATCATCCACGACCGAAGAGAACCACTCTGTCTTGATTTTTGTCACGCAGTTGTGCTGATACATTTTGTTCAATGTCATCTGTTCTTCGAGCCACAGTGTTTGCCGATAAACTTATGTTTTTAAATAAATTAACTTTTTCTGGACACATTTCTTCTGCTGTTGCAATAAAGCAGTTCTTAATTAATTCACCGTCGGTAAATGGCTTACATTGTTTCGCTACTAAATGAGCCACTCGAAAACTAACACGAGTTGCTGTATGTTGTTCAGCATTTACTTTCTTAAACAGCGACTGCTGGATTTTTAGCTGGCGTTTCAGAGACTCATACATGTCTAATCGTTCGCATCCTGTAAACTTGGAGTAATTCTGAGAGTGCTTAGTCTCATAATGACGTTTTATATTGTATTCTTTGAAGACTGATATTGCTTCTTTGCAAATAATACACACTGGTTTGTTGCTTGACTCCACCACGAAATATTGACATCCCCACTGCTCTTTAAAAATTCTACATTCACTGTCAACCATTTCGTTTCTTTTCCATAATTGTACAGAACTTCACAAAAAGTTGTAACCTGAAAATAAAATTGTGCTGTTTAATACTAATAAAACTAGGGAGTAGTCTGCCTAAACAAAATGCAATGAATTTATTTTTAAGGTACTTTAATTACTAAATTAAATAAAATTACTCTGTGGTTCCACTAAAAAATACGGTGAAAAATACTCAAGTCGTGCTATACGATGGTGGTCCTTCTCTTCAAGTGATCTTCCACTCATTCCTTTTGCTTGTACTTACAGTCTAGTTGTAAACTCCTACCTCAGTTCCACTATCCTGTGCTTGCGTGTGCAGGCATTCATCCGCAACATATTTTTATACCACAATACCCATGCAGTCTGTACTTTTGTCAATAAGTGTGACAGGACAGTAGCTGTACCTCAAGAAAGTTATGTACTGTCTGTGGGTCACTGAACTACCCACTGCTTTGTGAGTTAACCTTAAGGTAACAGTCACAGGTCAATGTAGTAGTAGATGCATTGCAGTTTGTATGGTTCGAGATATAGATGCAGGCATCAATCTCTAACATATGTTTATGCCACAATACCCAAGCAGTCTGTAGTTTTCTAAACGATTATGGAGTTGGAAGTGCTTTGAGACACCCTCCACCGTTGCTGGAGGCATCATCGAAGGTGGCGGTGGCGGCGGCAGCAGCGTCCCATGATGCTTCCAAAGCTGCAACAGAAAGGTTGATCCGCCACTGTTTGAACTGGATCCAACATTTAGGACATCGAAAATTTTTCAGGCTGGATCCAGCATGCACCGCAATTGGGAACACTGTTCAGGGTGGATCCACCTGTGCAAAGGCTGGGATAAAGGTTGGGTGGATCCATCTACACAGAAAAATACTTGGATGATATTCTGTATATATTCATTCATATAAGAGCCAAGGTATCGTCCGAAACGTGGATCCGGCAGTGCTATGCCTGGGGACATTGTTTCAGCTGAATTTGTCATGGGCTACATCACAGAGTACTGTTTGGGCTGGATCCAGCATGTAGTACATCTGGGGATACTGTTCATGGCAGTTCCACCTGCGCAAAATCCAACGTAATACTTGGTGTGGATCCATCTATGAAATAATTCTATTATAATGTTTAGTATGAGTCCACCCATGTATGATTCAGAGTAACATCCGAAAGGTGGATCTTCCCGCGTTAGGTCTGACACTGCAGCTGCACCATCCATCCTCGCCTACAGTTCCACCACAGGTGCTCCTGCTGCCTCCAATGGCTCCTCTGTGCAGCTATGGAGAGAGTGTTAAAGCACTTTTAACTCTAAACTCATCGAGAAAACTACAGACTGCATGCGTATTGTGGCATAAGCATATGTTACATGTAGAAGCCTGCATCTATATCTCAAGCCTTACAAACTACAATGTATCTTCTACTATGTTGATCAAATGATTGTGGACTTAAGGTAGTTTTGAAAAGCACTGGTTAGTTGGCTTACCCATGTACACTAATATCCTGAGGTACAGCTGTTCTCTATGTCATACTTGTTGAGAAAAGAACAGGATGCATGGGTAATGTGGCATAAACAAACATTGTAGAATGATGCCTGCATCTGTATCTCGAATTTCAAAATGCAATGCATCTACTACTACGCTGAGCATATGATCATTAACTTTATATT
The DNA here is from genome assembly GCF_021461395.2 of Schistocerca americana. Taxonomy (NCBI): domain Eukaryota; kingdom Metazoa; phylum Arthropoda; class Insecta; order Orthoptera; family Acrididae; genus Schistocerca; species Schistocerca americana. The sequence goes on from NC_060130.1 coordinate 665,292,286, forward strand.
CCTTAGGTGGTTCTGACTACCTGTGAGTGACACTGGATGCCTGGATTTTCTGCCTGCTTTATGCCTATAATGCTACACCATTGGTTATAATGTCTTGTACCGGCATGACAGGATGAGGTGTTGCCTTACTGTATATCATTAGCAGAACACAGATTTCAACAAGTGTGCTGATTGCCTGAAGCCTAACGCCTGATGCTTGACACCTGAAGCCTGACTCCCAACTCCTGATGCCCAACACTGGATGGCTGGCTCCTTATGCCTGATGCTCGACTCCAAATGCCTGACACCTGACAGCCCTGCAAGAAGCTGACCCATGTGCTTACACAATAGTGCAGTTGAGCTTTGAGTTACAATTAGATTGTAAGTGCAAGAAAATTTAGAAGGAATGAGTAGAAGATCATGTGATCAGAAGTACCATCATATTTGATCTTTAGAATGCAAAAGCAGGTTTGATAGTCGCAACTGAGCAGTCCTCTGTGGAAGTGAAAAGTATCACTTTGTCTCCCTTCAATGTGCTAAACATCTCTCACCTATTAGGGAGAAAGACATGACCAACAGACGTATGCTCTAGTTTGTGGTTATTACTGGATAACATGGACAATCTTGTTACTGATATTAGTACTATAAATTACACAAAATACAGCATGTTTCGTAGCAGTAAGACTATTAGTGCACTTACATTCATTACAGATCTGTTTCGCACTAACATTATAGTTCTGTGACATTATATTTCTGTGATCAACTGGACTGTCAGGAGCAAGTAGAGAAGGGCCGGCCTGTGCTTTTAAAGAAGGAGATGTGTGGATCATTAAACTATTATCATATATTTATGAGTCAAATCACAAGCCCAGGATTGAGCAAAGTTATTGGTAACCAACTTAGAGATCTTATAAAGTGTTCAGACTTGCGGCTATGGGAAAATTATACGTCTTTCTTCACTGAAGAACGTGGTATTACCAGGCTAGAGACAACTACATAATAGATTGGGTGTTTGATCCCTGTGCAAGTATGTTTAGGTATGTACCAGTGATCTTTACACTACCTGGATGTTGAACTTCCACTGTATGATCGTGCCAGCCATAGATGCTCACATTTCATTTCTTGCAAAACTACAACATGGGTGCTAGAAAATGTCACTACAACACGAAAAGAAAATACTTTTCGATGTCGCTCCCACATCACCCTATTATATCAGATATTGACATAAAGTTCTGCAATTCATGGTCATGTACAGACCAATGGAAATTTGTTTGTCAAACTACAACATGGCGGAAGATGCAAAGCGAATGAATCTGCAGACACGCTGCAGTTCTATACTGAGAGACAGACCTCTATATCCAGGTTGTGTAGAGATAACTGGTATGTACACATTGACTTGTATCTTTCTATTTAACTATGCTGTAACAGAATATAATTATCTCACTTCGGCAGTTATTGGTAATTCCTGACTGCTATTGCTGGTGTAACCACATTACTTCATCTCTATTTTCAGTGTATTACCACGTCAATGTCTTCATCTCTGCAAAGCGGCACTGCCATGCTGTCCCACTGTAGTTTTAAGATACTGTACCTCGTAATACTTACAGCCATTTTGTTTAAAGTTTGCTGATTAGCAGCCCTAACATAACGATGTGCTTCAGGGCTGAGGCAGCATCATGGGTTGGTAGAATCTCTAATGTCTTTTCTGGTAGTGACCCATTACATTTCAGAACACAACAGCTTCCACATCTACATCTATGTATCTTTAGGTTATAGAGAACAGCATTACTTTAATATGTCTTGTGGCATTTGTTTAGCACTTATAGCAGTGGGGTCTGCTCATACAATTTCATGTATTAGACGCATTTTGATAGCCCATTGTCTTGCAAGGCATACTATATTGATTCTTCATAGCGTTTTCGCTCACATTAGGAATAACATGTATTTCAATGAGTTATATAGACAATTAAGATGCAGCAGTATTTAATGTGTGCTTGCAAAGAGTGAAACATCTCACAATATATGGTAAGTTCTTTTATTTTTCGAGATATCGACTCCGACATTGTCTTTAGAAATGACACATCTCTGACTGTTACTATATTTGATTTTGTGTTTATATTACCAGCGGTCCGTGTCTCTCTGTAGTTTAAATTATATTTTGATAATAAACACACCTTATCCCTTCCTTCCCTTATAACATAATTGTGTTGTGTACGTGTTTGTGGTTGTGTAGTTGGTCACAGTCTTTTATTTTCACGAGCCATTGTTTCCAGAAGTGCAACAGCACAGACTGAACACGTATTTTCCATATTTGGATACCGCTGCAGCTTGCACATCGCACTTGTCACGCTGCTGATGTATTTTTAGGGTATTGTGAGCGATATTATAAGAAAAATACAGCTATAAGGTCTTTAGCGAGCCTTCTGACTCGAAACTGCTGTTACTGCGCAAACCTCCAGTAGGCCAGCATGATTTGTAACAACAGCAATAACTGGCAATGAATAGCATCGTTTACCTCTTTTCTAGTGAGTAATACGATGAATTATCTTTGTTCCTCTTAAGATCGTGAGAATATCTACTTTGATGGTGTGTGGTGGGTGATTTACATCAAGAGTGGACCAAAATAGTTGCATTCAATGTGTCTATTTGCGTCAATGGCATGGTATTATTTAGCTAACACATATTTTTCTGCAGTTATAAGCCTGGTTGGGATAACTTTATGACATCGAATTACTAGGCCTAGCTTCTATTCTGTCAACTGTTATTAGACATTAAAGTCTGACAGTGGGGCACATACTTCACAATCTTGAGCGCTTGTGTATGTGTATATCTGGAAATTAACTTGCGTTTTGTTTTACATTGTAAACATATGTGATCTCTATTAATTGATTTGAGTCTTACAGCGTTTTTCTCATGTTTTAACGTCAAATAGTTACACACATCAAAAAAAGTTTTGCATCACCTCGTTTCCGGAATCTGTACAGAAAATTGGAATAGAGATCAACATAAACATCATTTCAGCCCTTTTTATTGCTCATGAAAACCACACATTGCATGTTGTACCACCATACAGTGAGACCTTCAGGGCTGGTGGTCCAGACTGCTGTACACACCGGTACCTCTGATACCCAGTAGCACGTTCTCTTGCATTGATGCATGCCTGTATTCGTCGTGGCATAACTATCCACAAGTTCATCAAGGCACTGTTGGCCCAGATTGTCCCACTCCTCAGCGACGATTCGGCGTAGATCCTTCAGAGTGGTTGGTGGGTCCATAAACAGACCTTTTCAATCATCCCAGGCATGTGCGGTAGGATTCATGTCTGGAGAACATGCTAGCCACTCTAGTCGAGCGATGTCGTTATCCTGAAGGAAGTCATTCACAAGATGTGTACGATGGGGGCGCGAACTGTCGTTCATGAAGACGAAGGTCTCGCCAATATGCTGCCGATATGGTTGCACTATCGGTTGGAGGATGGCATTCTCGTATCGTAGAGCCGTTACGGCGCCTTACGTGAGCACCAGCGGCGTACGTCGGCCCCAGATAATGGCACCACAAAACATCAGGGAACCTCCACCTTGCGGCACTCGCTGGACAGTGTGTCCAAGGCGTTCAGCCCTACTGGGTTGCCTCCAAACACGTCTCCGACGATTGTCTGGTTGAGGGCATATATGACACTCATTGATGAAGAGAACATGATGCCAATCCTGACCGTTCCATCTGAGCCTATCTGTACCACGCTGCATGGAGTCGTGGTTGCAAAGATGGACCTCGCCAGGGACATTGGGAGTCAAGTTGCGCATCATGCAGCCGATTGTGCACAGTTTGAGTCGTAAGACGACGTCCTGTGGCTCCACTAAAAGCATTATTCAACATGGTGGCATTGCTGTTAGGGTTCCTCTCAGCTATAAGCCGTAGGTAGTGGTCATCCACTGCAGTAGTAGCGCTTGGGCGGCCTAAGCGATGCATGTCATCGACAGTTCCTGTCTCTCTATATCTCTTCCATGTCCCAACAAGATCACTTTGGTTCTCTCCAAGACGCCTGGGCACTTCCCTTGTTGAGAGCTCTTCCTGCCACAAACTAACAACGCGGACGCGATCGAACTGCGGTATTGACTGTCTAGGTATGGTTGAACTACAGACAACGCGAGCCATGTACCTCCTTCCTGGTGGAACGACTGGAAGTGATTGGCTGTCGGATCCCCTCCGTCTAATAGGTGCTGCTCATGCATGGTTGTTTACATCTTTGGGCGGGTTTCGTGACATCTCTGAACAGTCAAATGGACCGTGTCTGTGATACAATATTCACAGCCAACATCTATGTTCAGAGTTTTGGCAACCGGGCTGACGCAAAAATTTTTGATGTGTGTATATAATTCTCGTACTTTTTCCACTGCCTACATATTTTGCATACATTTTGAGTTTTTCAACGCATTAGATTTGTAAAATAAGTAATTAACGACTTTTTTCTCTTATTTACTGTATGGAAATCTGTTGGCAACAGTAAGAACTACTTATTCGAGGCGTAATCAATGAATTAAGGACGATTATAGTAGTGGAGCCATCTATTGGTGTGGCAAAATAATCGAAATACATTCGATTTTTCAGTGCAGCCATCTGTTGGTGACGGGAGAAACTGCAGTGTGAAACAACACTTGTTTTTATTTCGCATTTTCTGTGCTTGTGTGACAGCATTTATGGCAACACTCATGTCAACAAATATGAATTCCTAATTCGTTATTTACGTTTTTTAAGGAAATGTTGATTTTTAATCAGTCATAGAGAAATATGTTATCTACCCATTCCAAATTCTGTGACAAATGACATAGCTTCGAATCAAAGTCACCAATGTGATCATCTGCTGGGGTAATGACTAGTAATACACTAGTTCGCTTGTTGCTATCACACAGACTGGAAGGGACCACTCTCCCACACTTCGAATTGTTATCTGTTTAACATTGTAGTTCGCTTGTGTCGCCGAGACTTTCTTCTGCGTGTGTTTGTGCATCTGTGTTCATCATCATCTTCTTGCATGTCATCACTTATTCTCACCATCTCCATCTTGGTGCACAACTGCCATCAACGTCGCCATAGTCACCGGTGCTTCACTGACGTCAGAGCTGCTGCCACTTCAGTCGTCTCCCATCACCGTCGCCGCCGTCACTGCTACAGTCTACTCGTCACCTCCATCTTCGTCGCCACTGCTGTCATCATCATAGCATACCAGGCGTCGCTGCTTTCATCCCTCACCAACCCAGCAACACTCCACCATCAGTAACTATCCAAAACGAAATTTTCACTATGCAGTGGAGTTTGCACTGTTATGAATCTTCCTAGCAGATTAAAATTGTGTCCTTAACAGAGACTCGCACTCATGACCTCTGTCTTTTGTGAGCATGTGCCCTACTGACGGACCGAACTCTGCATGAGTCACGACCCATCCTCACTGCTTTACTTCTGCCAGTTTCTCATCTCCTACCTTCCAGACTTCACAGAAGCTCTCCTGCAAACCTTGTGAGACTAGGACTACTGACAGAAAGGACTTTCTGTCCTGTTTCCTTTGACCAAAATGGATATTCCAGACACCTCTGTCATTTAGACCACCAAATACTCTGCTCACACAGTCACTATGTGGAGCACTTTATCTCACCCACCACCCTATGTCCACCCTCCCCTTAAAACAGTCTCATCATCATCTGCAGTCCTTTCCTTTGTCTTCCCTACCCTTCCCACGACCTCTTCCACGTCTTCTACCACATCCTTTGCCTATCCCCCACTTCCAACTTTTACCATACCAACCACCTCCACTGTAACTCCAGCCAGAATAATAACACATCAGACTATGGTCGCAACATCTGAAAACATTATAATTCACATGTAACCCAACCTACTGAAAGGACCTGCACCATGCCATATCCCACCTTCTCCCTATTGCAGACCACACTCCTAGCACTGTAACCATAAAACCCCAAACAAAACCCAGTGCCACTGTACATATGGAGACCACCCCCTCCCCTGCACCTTCTTCCTCGATCATTCACACCTTCCTCCTATCCCACTCTGACAGCAAATTCCTAATACCAAATCCCTCACAACTGAAACCAGGAAATGTGTTCCTCACATCCCTGTCATGCAAATCGTATCCCACAAAGATTCCATCCTGATCAAATCCACAAATCTAAAATTCCACTCAGACCTCCTCCTAAGAATCCCATGTATAACCTTTGGCCTTCATGTCCCCCTCACTCCCTTCAACAATGCCTCTCCCTCCAAGCCACTCCATCATCCTCACCATCCTCCCACCCTCACTGCTGTGATAAGGAAGGTTGGTCCAGAGATCACAACAGAGGACATGGTCTCCAAACTAAATTTTTAATCCTGTTCTCAAAATCCGCGCAGCCCACCGTAGCTACAATCTCTCAGGTCCCACCTTCCTCATTCAAGTATTCACACAGTCTGACCCCTTCATCGATAACATCACACAGAGGCAGCCCTGATTTAGAACCGCCATCATAAAGTCAAATCCTCCAAATCCCCCCAAGTCCTACCATTGTTAACAATGCCTTCTTCATAATCACCATCTCACTGCCAACTGTAAAAATCAACTCCCTTGTCCTTACTGTAAAACCTCCCATTTCCTCAAACAATGTCCAAAACTCGCCTCTCCTCCCATCTGTAACACCTGCAATGATACCCAGCTGACATACTCTGCCGAATGCAAAGTTAAATCCCCATCCATCAAACAAGAATTAACCTGTCCCTGTTCATCCTACTGTTCATCCTATCTATCCCAGTAATTTTCTCCACCCACCTCCCACAGTTGAAGATATAATCAGATTCCTCACCCTCATGCTCCAAAATAGCCACCCTTTCCATCAACTGCAAACCCTCCAGCAAATTTCTCTTGCTGCCTACTCCATTTTCTACTTTAATACTCAAGCCACCTACTCCCAAAACCAAGTTCATTTCGTTTTCACCAATCTCAACACCCTCATTTAAACCTCTACAACCCCTAACCCACACAAACCATTCCGTAGGCTCCCATCATGATGTGACAGCAATACAGCATCTTATACCACAACATCCATTCCCTACCAACCAAAAAGCCCCATTCAATGCAAACCCTATCCCAACACAATGTTGATACCTTCATCCTTAATGAAATATTTCTCCAACCATATCAAACCATTCGAATTTCTCCTTATTTCCTCCAACATGCAGATAATCCCTTTCGCCTGGCCAGAGGTGGAGTTGCAATTGGCTACCACAAGAACATCCCTGCTTGGCCACAATGCTTACTCAATAATCCCAATGAGCACTTTATCCTTAGCCTCTTCTTCAAAACCTTAACTGTTACCTGTGATACTACCCACATCCAACCTAATAATTCCATCCCCTATGATTTCCTCACCCAAATCAACCACACCTTTTCCACCTATATTATTGCTGCTGACCTCAACATCCATGGTAGTTCACCTGCAGAACTCTGGCAGTGGTGTCAGACCCCCTCCAAGGTGACATTGTTCCCATCCCACAGCACACCCCTTCTGAAAGCAACACCACTGCTGATGTCCTAGAATCTCTCATTCTTCTTGGACAGCTCACTGCAGAACTCCTCAATCAAAATGGAAGTGACAGCCTACCTGATCTCCTACACACAGCCCCATCCCTATGCACCCCATCCCAATTTCCATCCAAACATTATCCGCTACTCCTGTGCCAATTGAAATCCCTACAGGAAATCCATAGATACCCAGATTGGAAGCAAATCCATAATGTTTCACCAACCCAATGATATCTCCCATCTCATGGCCTTCCTGCAGCAGACCTTGTCAGATGCAAAATCCACCCACATACCTACCAAGACCATATATCCTTATCACCCCACACTCTCGCCACAAGCACTACTCCTTCTCCAAGATCCCATCGCTTATACCACACCTTCCTAAGAACTCATGACTGGGATACTCTCATTTGTCACTGGCAAATACAGAAACACACCAGGAACTTACTAAATGCTAAAACCCACAGAGACAGGCGCTAGATTCAACGCTACACTACCCATTAACTCTTCCTAGTACTGGTAATCGTTATATCCCTCACTACATGCTACTCCACAACAACCATCCCTTACCTGACAAACTGAGCAAAGCTGACCACATTACATCCTAATTCTCTAACACAAACAATATTGTCCCATCCCTGGCTCCCAGCTTCCAGTACTTGGACATCATACCACAAACAGAATTAAACATCCCTATCACAGCATGATATAAAACAATCCCTTCACAGAATTGCAACATGACCACATTACCTATCAACACCTTAAAGAATACCCCCCTCTCCTTTCTAGTCACCCTTACCAACCTTTATACCACTATCCTCTCCACATGTTACTATCCTGAACTGTGGAAAACCCTCAAAATCCTACTTTTCCTCAAACTGCATAAACCTCCTACTGATGCATCCTCCTACTGCCCTGTATGCCTCACCTCAGTGTTTAACAAGGTCTTTGAATCCATCCTCTCCTGATGCATCCTTCAACTTCTGAACGAACACCACCCCCCTCCCATTAGCTAATGCAGCTTCCATCTCACCTTCTCTTATGATGACCAGCTCCTGGACCTCACCAGACTCCTATCCCACCGACTCAACACTCATAAATCCGTTCTATTTGCCCCCTTCGACCTTGAGAAAGCCTATGACTGCTATAGCCTATGACTGCTGCTTATAGCATCCTTGTCTCCTTTAAAACTTCAGACTTACACACTTCCAGTTAATTATGTCCACCTTACTGCATTCTTCCCCTCCAATTGCCCATCCTTTGCCACCATTAACAACACCAATTCCTGTGCCTGTGCCTTTATTCCACTGCAGGCATGCCCCAAAGCTCGATGCTCTCCCCTCTCCTCTACCTCCTCTACACAGCCGACATGCAAAACCCCCCCCCCCCCATCAGTCCACTTCCTTCAGTATGCTACTGACACCACTTTCCTCGCTCTCTATCCTACACTCCAAAAATCCCAACGATCCCTCCTAATCAACCTCAATCCATTTACCTATTGGTGGAAACAATGGCACACCATGATCAACCCTTCCAAACACAAGGAATAATTATAGGACACACCACCCGCTCCTTTGGTTTCCATAACTTCCACTTTAGCATTTACGACTGTCCTATCCAGCTAACTAATATACTAAATGACCTTGAATTAACAATCAACCAGCAATTAACTTGGAAACCTCACCTACTAACTGTCCAACAGAAAGTCCACAATAGACTATAACTGCTACAACTACTGATCGACAGAACTTTGGGATTGCACCCCTCCACTGTTCTACTCACATACGACACACACAAATCCTTGATGCAACCTATCCTTTCCTATATGAATGTTGCAGAGATCTCTGCCCCACCCAAGTTCTATAAGTCCTACCAGATTCTGGAATGCCATGCACTCCACCTCACTTTCCACATCCACTTACCTTCCCCCATGAGGATCCTTTACTAACTCATCAAATTCCCCTCACTCACATTGAACACCTCCAAACAATCTAAACCATCTGCAAATGCGACTCCCATAATCCTAGAGTTTCCCCTCTCATTTCCAATCTTTGTATGCTGCCATGCCTTTACCAATACATCCCACCAACCCCCAACCCTACACCCACACATGCTCCACATACTCTCCCCCACCCCCAAAAAAAACCTTCAGCCATCTCTCCCTCGCACATTATAAACTCTTCCCAGACATTTACCTAGCCAACCAACTATAAATCCACCCCTTTTCCCCATCAAGTAGTGGTTTTACTGTACCACTGACAGCCCTCCCACACCACCTACCCATATGGGGCGTGGGGGGATTACCAATGAGACTGGTGGGTCAGACCTCAAACGAATTTTCGGGAGTCAGTAATGGAAGCATAGTTGACACATTTTTCGGCAGTTCAGATACTTACCGTATTTGGCTTCAGAGCAAGGACACTCAGGGTAGGGCGCTTCAAGCAAATTTCAGGGGCTCAGGAGGGCCCTTCCCTCCCCTCCCCACCCTTGACCTTAGAACATGACTGAATGGTATGATGCCTGGAATGTCCTTGGAGGTTTAATGCTGCTGTCAGCGAAATGTGACATGTGCAGTTGTTTCAGCTGTAATATAACACCACAGATAAGAAAGCACTGATGCTGGTGTCTGCAAATTCCTGTCCATAACATAAACTGCTACACTGCTGACAGTCAGTGTTGATTCTAAAATAGATTGCTTGTACAGTTTACACAGACTTGTGACAATGCATATGAGGTTTTATTTTCAAACCTGAACCTGTGCAGTACAGTGTTAATTTTGTATCTTCTCTATTTACAAGATAAATCTGTCATTGACCCAAAGGTTGATTTCAACACTACAGCGCTTTAGAAGGCACAGCCCTATTGGAGGCAGTACATCATCATCTTCTAACTTATGCAGCCAGTTATAGGAGGCCCTACAGCTTTAACACAGACTCTGAAGCATGGTGCAACTCTGCATTTCTCACAGTAACAAACATTGCCATTGGTAAAAAAAGCATCAAGCAACATATAAGTTCCTAGGACATACAAGGCGTCGAACTCATGATCTTTGGGTCCACAGTCAGGCACTTTACCACTGAGACTCAGATTCTCTCCTTAAAAGGGGTGAAACTTCTAAGGCAACAAAGTACTCAGGATCAAAATAAATTCAGTTGTTTCACTGATGGTGTCTGATACAAATGATTTATATCTAAATTATATAATTTCACCTTCAGGTGCGCCTGCTGTAGACCATCTCAATCGAAACACTGAAGTATGTAAAGTGGTCCAAAATAAATTATGTTAGTTATTCTTCCATCATTTTTCAGTCATGCATTCGGAATATTTTTAATTCTTGTACACATATTTCAGTTGACAACCTTTCAGCCATTCCCAAGGTGAGTCACTTGCAAGTTTAAAATCATTTTACACGTTATGAAGTAAAAGTGCATGCATTAGTGTAGTCAGAGAGAAAACATAATGCATCTAAGAGTTAAACAATGCTAGCACAGAGTTAACGAATCCACAGTGCTTACAAAGTATGTTGTTGATTACTATGCATGGAATATGTTGGAATGCCTGGCAGTGAAGACTTAGAACAGTATTTCCTTTGAGAGCGTTGCCATGAAATAAGGGTTTTCCATCAGCAACGGCCGCTAATAGTGGGCTACTGCTAATGTGCTACAGCACACTGTAAATATCAAACTCAAATTACGTCATTTCTCTTAGAAGTCAAGACAGAAATAACACTACAACTATACCATATCTCTTCAAATTTATTCTGGTGCAAATAAAACAAACGAAAACGCGATTTGTATCGCTCTCTCTGTAACAACTGGAAAGCAAGTTTTGAGTGCTGAAATGATGGTCAGCCATGCTACAATCAACTCATAGAAGGGGTGCAGCTGTCTGTCTTTGATTGTAAATGCTCTAATGTGACGTAATCCCTGCCTGTACTAAGGATGCTATGTCACAGTACCACGTCAGTATTTTCATTGAAACTGCATATAAAATATTATGCAAAGAGCATGGCGAGTTTAGGTGATCTGCTAAAGACGCCCTTTTCCAGTAAACCGCTGAAGGGATAAGTGATAGTTAAGGAGTCACGTAGATGCACTTCAAATTTAAATCTTTTAAGTGCAGGGCATGGGAGTGGGCTCCTCGATTTGGCTCAAACCTTATGACTAGAAGCAGTATCTTGAATATTTCACTTCTGTGGGGCATAGGAAAAGATAAGACACTCCATAAAAAATTTATGAACAGAGTATGAGGAATTATTGAGGAATACTTGACATATTGGTGCCGTGACGCAGTTGCCATGCGCACTGACTAGCAGTTCGTCGGCTCGGTTTCCTTTCTCGTTGCTGCCATTTTTTCTTCATTTTATTTTATTCCTTGCAATTTTAAACTGTTACTTATAAAATTTAAATGTATTTAAACAGTTCAATTTATATACGTAAAATTAATATATTCAATTTAGTTACGATTATTACCCATGAATGTCAAAAGATGATGAAAAAGACGAGTACACGAAGAGATGTAGTATGAGAGAGTATGAAAAGAGTTTGATCTGCAGGTGTGATGTTCACAATGCATTCTTTTCCTTTCTACGTTTCTTAATCAGGAACAGTGATGTGTTGGGTACATGGGGAAATGAAAGATCTAGGACATACTAATGCATCAATAAAAAAAACATAAATCATAAACATTTCTACAAGATCCAGAATGAATTTTTCACTCTGCAGTATAGCATGCACTGATATGAAGCTTCCTGGAAGATTAAAACTGTGTGCCTCACTGGGACTTGAACCCAGGGCCTTTGCCTTTCACGTGCAAGTGTTCTACCAAATGAGCTACCCAAGCTGTCCTCACAGCTTTATTACCGCCAGTACTTCACCAGCTACCCACCAAACTTCACAGAAGTTCTCCTGCAAAACGTGAAGGACTAGCACTTCTGGAAGAAAGTGTACTGCGGAGACATAGCTTATCCACAGTCGGGAGGATGTTTCCGCAATGAATTTTTCACTCTACAATGGAGTGTGCACTGATATGAAACTTGCTGGCAGATTAAAACAGTGTGCCACACTGGGACTCGAACACAGGACGTTTGACTTTCGCAGGCAAATGCTTTACCAACTGAACGATTCTAGCAAAATTCATGATCCATCCTCACAGCTTCACTTCCGCCATTGCTTCATCTCCTACCTTCCAGTCTTCACAGAAGTTATCCCACATGGTATGTTGTTTATATAAAATGACATACTTTATCTTAGTTTCCCTAGGTAAAGCTAATATCGGAACAATATTAAGTCACGCCTATCATGACAACATAGTGAAACACAATCAGCTTCTTTTTGCAATACTGTAACACATTGGCAAAATTTCGCATGAGCCAACACTTGTTTCCATGATTTACCGAGCTGGAAACCATCATCTCTGTTGAGCAGGTTATTTTCTAATTGCATTTCCACAGCTTCCTTGACAACTAAATCCCAGAACAATGAGGGTGTAACCAGTATCGTAACTTTTTCGCAATCTATGGAATGGCCAGTGGACATACAATGTTCAGCCACTGCAGATTTATTAGGCTGTAGAAGGCGGGTGTATCACTGGTGTTCAGCCAGTGTTTTTATACACATGTCAGCCGTAACTATCAACAACATACTTCATAAGCACTGCGGACTCGCTGACTCTGCACTTGCTTTGTTTTACTGTTATACACACAGTTTACTCTATGACTAACACACTTGTTACTGACAGTGTTAACTCACACGTTTACTCTACAGTGTGTAAAGTGATTTAAAAATTAACATTTGATTCACCTTGAGAATGACTGAAAGGTTGTCATCTAAAGTACTGGAACAAAAATTAAAAATATCCTGGATGTATGCCTGAAAAATGATGGATTATTCAATCTGTTCAGAAAACTTCAAGAAACACAGACTAAGTTTTTGACAAACAGACATGAAACTTTGGTTACTGTTTGTTTGGCCTTCATATCAGGTGGACACAAGAGCAGACAATTTCATGCTTACAGTAGCACTACTGATTTTAGATGCGATTGTATTTCGAATCAGTTTCTATACTCAAATGTTTCAGTTGAGTTGGAGTGACACAAGCACACCTCAAGATGAAATTGTATAATTTAGAAACCAATCATGTGAATTAAATACTAACAATAAAACTGATAAATGGATTAGTCAATGACAGCATATTAATGAAACACAACTGAATGGCTGCAAGTTTCTATATACAAAGATGAATTGCACAAAAATAAATTAAGCTGAATTCTCCAGTTGTCTGTTCCCTATATTCTTCAAATCTGTCACATTGTTACAATACGTTTTCATCTCTAACACATCTACAATGCCTGACACAAAATATGAAGCCCTTAAAGACATGGTTGTACGTCAATGCTACTCCATACAAGTGCACAACATTGCTCAGTATGTACTGCTTGACCATGATAACGTGACGATTTCGCTAGTGCTGCCAGAAGCGGAGAAAATCGGCACTACTTGAAAGATACTAATTTGTCTTCAAGCGCTGCCAACGCCAAGCTGCTCCTTGAAGTGAAGTATTACGAAAGGCGTGTGTTCAGTAGCAACGAACGAACCGGGCTTCAGCAGGGGCCCCCCGGCCCCTGGTTGGCGGAGTCCTAGTAGGCTTGCCCTACTTTGCCTCCAAGTCTTCTTTCTTTTGGAGTGGTTAATTCTTCTCTTTTGATTTGTGTGTTCTTGTGGCCCTTCTCAGGTTGGTTAAACTTCTTGGTGTCTGCACTGCAGACACTGGGTGGGCCCATGACAGGCCGTCTTCGCTGCTCCCGGCGCGGACGGCGTAGGGAACGCCGTATTTCGACGGCTGTTGAACAGCAACTCTCTGCAGCGTGTCGGCAAGGTGTGTTACCTTGTCGATTGCCGCAGGGAGCGCGGAAATTGCTACAGCCAGCCCTCCTTCTTGCGCTGTTGTAGTGGCGCCTTGGCTGGTTGCTGCTGGGTGACGTGTGGCGGCTGGCGCGTTACCTCGCCTTTCGCCTCCCGTCGATGCGTGCTCTTCTCTGCGCGCCTTCCCTTGGACGTGGTAGGCGCGCTGGTCTTCGGGTGTGCGCTCGCGCGCACGTTTTCCGACGCGAGTGCGCCGGCTTCTGCTGCCCCCTTCAGTGGGGACGGAGTTGGCAGCATTGGCTGCCGGCGTCTGTCTTGCGTGTGCCGGCCGCCTCGCCGGTTTTGCGCCTGGGCGCGGACGGCGGAGGGAGCGGTCGGCAGTCGTCGTGGCTTGCTGCCCGTTTTGGCGAGCTATTGCGGCTTTGAAGACTTCGCAGCTGCGGTAGCTCGCCACGTGTGGGCCGCTGCAGTTCGCACACTTGGGAGCGTGCGACCACGGTAGCGGACACAGTCTGCTGGCATGGTCCCCGGCACACTTCACGCACTTCTCGGGGAAGGAACAGTGGCGAGCCACGTGCCCCATCCCCTGGCAGCGGAAGCATTGTACCAGGCCCCTCTTCTGCTTCAAGTTTTCGACGGTGACCTTAGTGTTTGCCACCCTCGTCAGCTGGTAGAGCCGCCTGTTTTCTGGTGTATCGGTGGCGATCACCGGAAGTGACGGCGACTCTTTGTGACTGACGTGCGACTTCACGCGCGTCACATTGCGCACGCGGAAGTCGAGCTCAGTCAGTTCATCATGTAGCAGCTCGGGTTGAGCCGCCATGGGAAGTCCTTTGAAGACTATTTTCAGCAGTCGCTCGGGGACGGCGGCGTGTGTGTAGCAGTGGAGGCCCTGGTTTGACGCCTCGCTCGTCACCCGGATGTAATCTTCCGTGTTGGCGACCTGTAGCCGCACCAGGTTCCCTGTTGCAGCTCGCAAGGTGAAGTCGGCAGTCGTCCACTGCCTCACGAGCTGCAGGAAACCTTTGTAGTCTTCTGCCACCTCGAAGACTATGGGCGGCGGCCTCCGGTGTGACCGTCCGGTGGTGGGGACGGCTTCTTCGTCATCTTCTTCATTTGAACGGCCTGCTTTGGCGGTGGCCGTGGGCGCCGACTGCTCGGAAGTAGGCTGTTCAGTCGTATCTTTGACCGCAAGTGCCCCAAAGCGGTTTGCGGTCGATGTGGGCGGCGGTGAAGGCGTCGTTCTTGGTCTGGCCGCACGTCTCGACGTGACGGTCGTCCAGGACGCTCCAGCTCCGCTGTCGTCTGGTAGGGTGCGTCGTCTGTCCCCGTTTGTTGAGACAGCGAGCTGCCTCCTCTTCTTGGGCGTCTTTTTGGCGCCGGTTGCTGCGGTTGTGTAAGACCTCTTGCGCCGCTCGCCCGCTGGGCGTTGCTGCGCGCTGGCCTTCATTCTTCGCGCCCTCTCGTCGGCCGGGAGTGCGTGGTGCACTATGATATCGTCTTCTCCAGATACGTCGTCCATGTCGTAATCCGTGGACGGTGGCCGGGTCGTTCTTGGCGGCGGGTCAGACGGCGCCGCCGGGGAAGCACGCTCCTCCGGATGGCGGTCTGCCACACCAACATCTCCAGTCGTCGTAATTGGGGGGCCGGATGGGGCCGTCGACCGAGCAGGCTCGGCCGAACGGCGATCCGCCACATCCATTGCTCTGCTGAGCGATCCTCGAAACTCCGGGCGTGCCCACGACATCTCTGCTCACTGCCGGAGCGACGACTGTTCAGTAGCAAGTAACTTCTGTACGTACTTGATGATTTTTTTGCATTAGAGCAAAAATTTACTGATTTTGACTTCAACTCACTGGGGCAAGTTTATTTCAGAAATTTGTTGCAAGTATTAGTGTCAGAACTGCAGTTATTCTTAAAAAACAGTCCGCTTGCTTAGCTGGGTGGTAACGTGCTTGCCTCCCATGCAAGAGGGCTCGGGTTCAATTCCTGGCCAGGTTGGTGATTTTCTCCTCTCTGGCATTGGGTGCAGTGCTGTCGTCATCATCGTCATCATCATCATCATCATCACCGGCGCGCAAGTCGCCCAACGTGGCTTCGATTTAAATAAGACTTGCACTTGGCAGCCGAACTTCCCCGCTTGGGGCCGCCCAGCCAACGGTGCCATACGCTCGTTTCATTTTTTCTTAAAAACCAGAGTAGTCGCCGCTATTGTTGCATTATTATTATAAATGAATAAAAATTGTTACGAAATATAAAAAGTATAAAACAGTTTGAGAGAGTTCATTACTATTAGATTTTTGCAAGCAGTATTTACTACTTTTATCACAAATGGAATGCATTTATGTTTATCGTAACATTAAAAAAAAAATTAGCTTAAGTTTAAAGGCGCCTTTACTGCCATTCTACTTTCTCTTCTTGTGAGACAAATTTATTGGTAAACTTATTTTGCATTTCCTTGACTGTTGGTGACAATTACATTTTCTCACTGGTACTGAATACACACAACTTCTTTAGGTTGGAGAAAAACTTCCACGAAATTACAAATTCGGTAAGTACTTGCAGGAAGATTTAAAAAAACTAGAACTAATTCTCACCGTGCAGTGGAGTGGAGTGGAGTGTGCGCTGATCTGAAACTTGCTGACAAAACTATGTGCTGGACCAGGGCTCGAGCCTGGAAACCCGGTCTGGTACATAATTTTAATCTGTCCAGAAGTCTCATGCAAGAAACTGTTTCCACTAACATGTGAGCTTCTTGAAGTGCACGCAGTTAGCGTACGTCCACGCAAAAAGATTCCAAAAATCAGTTTTCGACTTTCGATTCATAGTGTTGCAAATTGTACATTCATCCACTTTAATTTTTCATTACAGTCGATAAGTAAATAATACATAAGTTGTAAGTAAAACGGTCGAGCGTGAATATCTCAACAAATTGGTTTCCCATCCGACGGAAGTGTCACTTAAGAGGATCCGCTAGTGGCTCCTCCAGTTTCGTGTTAAGCACAAAACGCGGGTAGTCGTGCTAGAATCTGCTACAAGCAGCCTATGCTGTCTTCCCCTCACTGTTCCTCCACCCTCTGCAGGCGGAATGCGGGGGCATGCCTGTTCCTGACAACCAACGCGCCAATCGTCGACTTATTGTGGCCAGACAGTAAATGGCTGTTACAGATAGAATGGCCACGAGAATGTATTAGTGTTGTTCATGCTTTATGTTGTTCCCAGGCCTGGCAGAATATACACTGAAGTGCCAAGGAAACCAGTATAGACGTGTGCATTCAAATACAGAGATATGCAAACAGGCAGAATACGGCGCTGCGGTCGGCATCGCCTATATAAGACAAGTGTCTGGCGCAGTTGTTACATCGATTACTGCTGCTACAATGAGAGATTATAGAGATTTAAGTGAGCTTGAACATGGTGGTATAGTCGGCGCACGAGCGATGGGACACAGCATCTCTAAAGTAGCGATGAAGTGGGGATTTTCCCGTACAATCATTTCACGAGTGTACCATGAATATCAGGAATCCGGTAAAACATCAAATCTCTGACTTCACTGTGGCCAGAAAAAGATCCTGCAAGAACGGGACCAACGACTACTGAAGAGAATCGTTCAACGTGACATAAGTGCAACCGTTCTGCAAATTGCTGCAGATTTCAATGCTGGGCCATCACCAAGTGTCAGCGTGTGAACCATTCAATGAAACATCCATGATGTGCGCTTTTAGAGATGAAGACCCACTCGTGCACCCTTGATGACTGCACGACACAAAGCTTCACACCACGCCTGGGTCTGTCAACACCGACATTGGACTGTTGATGACTGGGAACATGTTGCCTGGTCGAACGAGTCTCATTTCAAACTATTATCAAGGGGATGGACGTGTACGGGTATGGAGACGACCTCATGAATCCATTGACCCTACATGTCAGCAGGGGACTGTTCAAGCTAGTGGAGGCTCTGTAATGGCGTGGGGCGTGTGCAATTGGAGTGAAATGGAACCCCTGATACGTTTAAATACAACACTGAAAGGTGACACGTATATAAGTATCCTGTCTGATCACCTGCACCCATTCATGTCCATTGTGTATTCTGAAGGAGTTCGAAAATTCCAGCAGCACAAAGCAACACCCCGCACGTCCAGAATTGCTACTTAGTGGCTCCAGAAACACTCTTCTTAATTTAAACACTTCCGCTAGCCAGCAAACTCCCCAGAAATTTAAATTATTGAGCATATCTGGGATGCATTGCAACATGCTGTTCAGAAGAGATCTCCACCCCCTCATACTCTTATGGATTTATGGACAGTCCTGTAGGATTCATGGTGTCAGTTCCTTTTAGCACCACTTCAGGCATTAGTCGAGTCCATGCTACATCGCGTTGTAGCACTTCTGCATGATTGCAGTGCCCTACATTATATTAGGCAGGTGTACCAGTTTCTTTGGCTCTTCAGGGCATAAGGACTGTGAACACCATCAGATGTTGAATGATTGCTTTCAAGGGCGCCGAGTTACTGCACACTCATATGAGACAACATTATCAGCTCCTGAAAGTTTGAAAGAGGCCTCACTGTGGGTATCCATTTGGATGGCTGGTCGAATCGCGCAATATTAAAATTTCCGAGGCAATCAGATGTGGCAGTGTCCTGATGTTAGAGCACATGGAAACTTCAGGGCAGACATACTTGTCGCCGAGGTTCCAGTCGCCCATGTCTGGCCACTGCAAGGGAGGATCGGCATATTGCACACCAAGCGCATTTTAACATCTGTGCCTGCCACCCGAAAACAAGTAACGGACTCCCTGCAGCATTGCGTGTCATCCCGCACCATTGGTCAGAGACTAGCACCCAGACTACAGAATTACTGTCCACTCCATAAGTTGTCTGTCACTTTGAAACACAAGTGGCTGTGTTTGGGGTTGTGCCATGACTTGGAATAAGGGACTGCTGTAAATAGCGTCACATTATGTTCAGCGATAAATCACGATTCTGCAATGCCCCAGATAACCCTCGAAGGCGAGAATGGCGACAACCTGGAGGATAGGTCCCATTCTTCTGATGTTTTGGAGAGGCACAGCAATGCCGTTCCTGGTGTCATGGTGTAGGAGCCAGAGGTGTAACTTCAAGTCATGGGTGGTAGTGATTGAGGGAACTCTGACAATACAACAGTATGTCACAAACATCCTTGTTCTCATGTGTTACCTCTCTTGTGAGTATCATAACGACATTTTACAATAGGATAATGTTTGTCCGCACATGCTTATATGTCTATGAACTGTCTAAGTGATGCTGAGGTACTTCTGTGGCCCGCAAGATCCCTGATAGAACGTGTGGGAGCGTCTTGGATATCAACTCCATTCCAGTGCCAGTACATCATGCACCAATTACAACAGTTGTAGGCCAGTTTGCCTTAGGGGAGGATACAATAGCTTCGACAAGCTCTCCAACCGAATTAACACATGCATCCAGGCCAGGAAATGCAGCAACTTACTAATAAGCGGGTTCACACAGCTAAGTTCTTTGTATGACCTGATTTTTTAATCACTGAAATAACATCACATACCCTCTCAACTCATAAAGTCTCATATTTTCCTCGCCCCCCCCCCTTTTTTCCAGGCAGTCACTATTCATCAAGTTTGCAAGAAACCACACACTTGCTAGAAGTGTGTGTGTTAACTAAGTCTGTCAGTATTAGGATAATGACAAACACATTTTGTACTTTATTCAGATTGGCAAGTAGTAACTGTCTTATTCAAAGTTGTACAAGTTCTCAAATGCTTGACAGACTTCAGGCTTGCTGCTGAACACTGCAAGCCTTTCTGTAAATAAAATGTCAACAACTTTTAAGATGATTCCTTTTTTTTTTTACTTCAATGAAGGAATGATTCTGAGACATATTCAGTGTTGCATTACTAAGTAGGATCCTCTTTTGAGTTGATGCACTGGGCGATTTATTTGAACCTATCTTCTTATCTTGGAAATTTGTTATTGCTTCCATACAGAACGGTGTTGGAGTGTTCTGAAGAGCAAAATTCTAAATCATTTCGATCTTGGGAAGAGCCTGGTAACTATACAGTCCAGTAAGGTAATTTTCACGATTGCCAAGCCAAATAAAAAAAAAATTTTCCACCGTTATCGTGACATGGACAAGTAAATCATGACCTCCAAATGACATGCAACATTTCACTACCACATGAAATGTATGAACTTATCAGCCATGGCTGGATGAATATCTTAATGTGCTAACCATTTAACAGTGCTCTGAGGCAACATGTAGCTTTTGGACCATTACAGATGTGTTGGGCATTGCCACTCATTAAAATTGATGACCATTTATGAATACTGGCACAGAAATTGCGCACCTTTCCGTTTATCAAGAAAACTGGAGAATTCTCTTCCCAATGCAGTAGCTATCTCTAATTTCCACCACCAACTTCTCTGCATTTAACAGTTCTCTTCCCAAGACCGTGAGTTGTTCATTAAGCAGTTCTCAAATTTATCACTTGTGATTACTTTTCTCTGCAAACTTCATCTTTAATCTCCCCTATCAGAAGGAGGGAAAAAAAACAGCAATATTCAGCAATGGGGTCATTCCATTGGTCATGTAATATTAAATTTAGATATTGTGTCAATAAGTTGAACACGCAGAGGTTGTAACAAAAATTTCACTCGGAGGAACTCTTCATATATGAGTCCTATAAGACATTGTAGAATCATAGCGCTCCACGACTTGCATGAATGTAAGGGGGGTACGGCACGGTGACCGTCAAAAAAAGCTCTACATGTTTTTTATTACGGAACTCGTATGTATATACATTGAAGATCTATTCCCAAAAATATTATACGCAAACTCCAAAAAGTAACGATTCTGAGAGCGTCTGAAGCGAAAGCAAAGGGTGTCTTGGAAAGCCATTGCTACAAGTCGTTATCGATGCCACCACCCCTATTTATACCGACTTGGGTAAACCTGATTTGCTGAAGCGTTGTTTGGGCGGATTTACTCAAAATGTGAACGAAAGTTTCAATAGTCTTATTTTGAGATACGCTCCAAAAATAACATCCAGCCGAACCGAAATTGTCAACACTGTTTCAAAGTTGGCCGTATGTCTATTCAATGTACGCCATACTGCATTAACGCACATGGCAAATGCCCTTAAATCAAAATCAGCGATGAAATGTCTGGATTCTGTGAAGTCAGAACGCCAGCGGCAATGCGCTCAGGGACGAAAAGAGCTTTGAGGACGAAAATGAGGTAGTATCAGGTCAAAGTAGCACAACGAGGCCATCCAATAGTTGTCATGGACCAGGCATCGCTGATATCCTATTATTCTGAAGCTTTGATCCTTTTTCTCATGGTTAAAACTTTAAACGCGGTTTTTCTCAAAACCATGTTTTTCGGCATAGTTGTCGCCGCCGACGCCACAGTTTTCATACCATTTTAATTATTTTTGGTCTCCCTTCAAGCAAATTCAGTTCTCTTACGTTCATCATAGCCGATTTTTTTCGTTGATATTTCGTAATTTCTCAGCCAAAAACGAGGGGTCCAAACATGGCTATTTTTTTGTAAAACTCTACAATGAACTAAAATCACATCTGTAAGGATCAGTGTGATATGTCAATGTCATGTTTCAGATAACCACAACCAGAGTTACAGCGACAACCATTGATCTACCTCCTTTCAGAGCTGCCTAAGAAAAATCCCAATTAGAAAGTGAATATATTAATATTTTTTCAATAAAACCTTCAATGTATGCTGTATTCATTGCAGCAAACCCCATCTGTCTACTACATTCGAGTATGGAGAGAGAGGAAAAAAAAAAAAACCTGAATTTGAGCAATATTTTTATCCGTCGCCCTGTCGTTCCCTTTAAGGAACATCTTACTTCAAAGAACACCTCTCAGCCCTATTAAAAACTTTATTGTTCAATCGGTTTCACGATTAGCCCATCAGCAGTGAAGGGGGAAAAGGAATATCTTATGCAGGATGGATTTTTGCTTCACAACTGATTAGGTAGGATTCATATGTTTCATGTACTTGTGACTAATATATACGTTAATGCACACATGCAATATAATCTTAGCATTTCATGGCAGTAACAGCATATCAAAAGTCAATTATAGCCCAAAACATACTAGCTCCATAGCATGCAATGTTCTAGTCAGCAGTGGTGACCAACTTCTGAGTTGTACTCGACTTGTAGTAAAATGCCGCTGGTTTGAAATGCTCCAATTCTACCACTACCTGCACAAAAAAAAAAAAAAAAAAAAGTGTAGCCCGGAAGGGGATATGGACACATACTGAAACATGTTTATTGGGCACTTCACCTTTTTGTCAGGCAGTGTATTATGTGTAGGTTAATCCTAAACAGAATGTCAGACTTACCTTGACCATTATATATATATATATATATATATATATATATATATATATATATATATATATATATCTCAAGGTAAGTCTGACATTCTGTTTAGGATTAACCTACACATAATATATATGAAGATGGTATCTGTTCTTTCAGACATTTCTGAAAGAACAGTTCGTTAGAATGAAATTACAATGAAATGAATACACTTAGCTGCATACAGGCATTGATATAAGACAACGGGGACAGTTGAAAATGTGTGCCCCGACCAGGACTCTAAGCCGGGATCTCCTGCTTACACAGCATACGCTCCATCCATCTGAGCCACCGAGGGGACAGAGGATAGTGCAACTGCAGGGACTTGTCTCTGGCACGCCTCCCGTGAGACCCACATTTGCAACTTCTTGTCCCGTATTATATTCATAGTGGCCCTGCCCATTAAACTCATTACCCGCGGCTTTACTGCCGATTCCTGGCCATTATTTAGTTTGTTTTGAAGTAGTAAATATTTACTGAGGAAATCAAACCTGGGTTTATTATTAATACAAGGGGACATGAGTCTTTTGAAGTGTTTGTTTCAGTGGAAAGATGTCTATGTAATTTAAACAATTCAAAGTAAATCATTCACGATTTTTGTAAAGAGAAACTAAAATATATTTAGTCATTCTCCAAAGCAGGTACTTATTGTGCAAATAACTTGAAAAATTATGTAATTATAAACTGCACGACAACTGTCAGGTAAATGATATACACCCAGGTAATGTAACAGAAAATCTATCTTCTCAAGTGCAGTTGATACATACAGACTGAGTATATACCCTGGCTTTACACAAGAAAGCATACTTAGCTGCGGATCTTGACTGATTCGTGCACCATATCAAAGTGCCTGAAGATTTAGTTACAAATATTTAAATTCACAGTCAGTAAGGGGGAGAAAAAAAGATGCCTTATCAGTCCTGAATAACTGTACTTTCCACCAACATGGGACAGATAATCTGACTTGTCTTTTTTCTCTCCTTTTTTCAACCACATCAGTCTCCATCAATAGGTAGGAAGCTGTGCCGTATTACAAAGAAATAAAGGTCAGTATCATCATACAGACCTAAGAAAGCCAGGGTATTATACAGGCTTGACTTATTTTTGTTCTGTCCTAGGCACATTCATAAAGGTATCAGCTGTGTTGTATACATGAATGCACAAGGCTGAATTGTATATCCAGATCAGCTTAATGACTGTTTCAGTTAGTAACTTTGGAGTCAGCTTGCAATACACTTATTTCATTCTCTACATGTATCATATGGGGAATTAATATGAAACATTGATGTATGTATTTAAAGATATTGGAATGTATGTACTGCAATCCCAAATTTGCCTCTCCTAACATTCCCTTTCGTATAATCATGATGGCCAAATTTTCTGTGTTTATACAAGATGTTGAATATTTTGCGACACAGTAGTACTCATTAGCACAAGAAGAATGAGTTGAATACAGACAGGCATTGAAAAACATCATTACTGGGGGTCTGACCACGTGTTCATTTGGGCAGCTGTGGATATGCATATGGTCATTCCATTCGCACCCCATCAACAGTTGTGTTTTATATCTTCATCACAGTATTCTGGCTGTCTGAACATTGGGTAATCTGCAGCAGTTGCGTACTTTGATTCATGTTTCCTTGTAGTTTCATTCATGTTATTGTGCCATGGAGTCTATGCAACTGGTAGAGTTCCATGCTGGTCTGTACTCTTATTGTGAGTTTCTTATGAAAGCATGGTTCAGCACATTTTCTTCTCTCATTTCCATCACTTGTTAGTAATAGAAGCCTGCAACTCCACACGTGATATCATGGTGGTGGACCTTTTGGTATAGTTCAGGAAATGAAAATAATCTTTGAGGTCATGCAATCTACACAAAAAAAAAAAATATTCACATCAGAGGGTAACATGACAAGTTCAGTTGACTCATGTCTAATGGACCCATGTCTGCAACAACTCAAAAAGCAAACAGTGCAAGGTCACATCCATTCCACATTTGTGAGATGAGGAACATGCACTACATTTTGTGGACAAAAATCCAGGAACAAAAGTGTTACAAGTGGCAACAGCAGAATATACATCATTTTTCTCGTCTGAGCACTACGTCATGAATAACTGCTGTAGTGTGGATAAATGCAGAGTAACTGCTATGAAAGTGTCATTAACAGCCATATTTGTGAGACTTTTCCTTTTTCAGTGAGTACTATCATGTATAAAATATTTGACACTAACACCCTTGTAAGGATTGTCACAGTAACTGTTTTTTTTTCTGGGAACCCTTTTACATTATCCTTGTTGGACAACCAACAGTTTTGTGTGTGTCTGCTTGACTACCTATGTGACGAGTTTTAATTGCCATCATGAGCCTACATAACCTTGTAGGTCTACCACCTCCGAGTACATGATTCAAGCTAAGTCATACAGGGAATGAAAAACATACAGAGATCTGACTTGTATACTGTTGTAGAGAACCTGAAGGACTTAAATGCTTAATGAAGATAAATTTGGTCATTTATAATCACAGGCATACTGTGTCCATGACAAAGCCAAATAACAAATGAATCCTAATTCTTAATTGCAAACAATTTCGAAACACCACTGTTCTATGTCCCCCATCCAATGAACCGATTTCAGCACTAGTAGAAGTTAGACTTCTTCATGCACAAATGTTACACATTAGTAATGCTTACCACTAGTTCTTTATTGGCTGTGTTATTATTCCCCCTCAAGATTTAAGATTTTGTTGCACTTATGATTCTTCACCAACACTTGCAGCAAAATTTATCGTTATGTTGTATTCATAGGATCAAGGATTTCACTAGGATTTTGTCAAGGGATGGACAGAATCAATATTCATGTCATGTCACGTCACTGCAACAGGCAGCCTCAGGTTTCTCTCATGCCTGATGGCATATTCTAACGTTATATGATGTAGATTCCTGCAGATTGCATATTTGGATTTTTATACTTAATGACTTTACACTTTAAGCCTGCATATCCCTCCTGTCTTTAGTGCATAATACACTATTGTCCATTTTCTCAGTTTTGCTCCTTAAAATATGGATTTCCCAGGAAAAAAATGATAAAACATTTTCTTCGACAATGATCTGAGTTTTCACCAAGCAGATATATAATCTTGTTACTTTCAAGGGCTGTATCTTGACAAACCATTGGGAAGCAGTCATGCTCTAATCTCCCTTCACCCTCCAAGGCTATTTTACACTCTTCTTTCAATGACAATTTGAGTTGAACAAGTAAGCAGGCATCAACAAACATGAATTTTTTGGGACACCATGACTATTGTCGACAGGGTTGCTGCAATAAACAGGTCTGATATTACTGTGTTTGACAGAAGTCTTTTAAACATGAGCATATTTGCCTTTTTTGGATCACTCATATGAAAAGAACTGTATGAGCTAGTAAATTTTTGATAGTTTACTTACGTGAAGTTGATATTAACGCAAAACTAATTTTGCAGGTGCTTCAGTAGAACTACATGGGGATCTCAGAACCATTCTGATGATAACAGAGGCACTTTACAGCCTGTTTCCCTGGGCTGCACTATCGTGAACTATCTTTTGCCTGACAGATTTGGGTGCATACTTTTTGTCTACAAGTACAATAAATTTGAACTTCCATATCACAGAAATGGATTGAGATATCAACAAAATTTTCAAGGCTGTTTGAGATTAGAACCTTAGGAATATATCATAAGAATTTCAGCTATTTGCTACGCATTGCCGTTTTCGCATGCACTGCTCATTTTTTGTGCAAAAAATTGGAAACAATTTGTTGAGAATTTTCTAAGGAACCAGCAATGAATTAATGGTGCCTCCCCAAGTCCCTTGGACCCACTGTAAGCAATATCAAATGCAATGAGAACCAACTGGTGCAATCCATTTGCCTAAGTATGAGTAAGAGTGTAATACTCTTATTTTGACCCTGAACCGTAGGATAATAACACCAAGCTGATCCTCTTGTTAGGTATACAAATGGTCCCTAACCCAAGGGCTATCCAACACACTTGTCCCTACCATTCTATTACCAACAGAATTTTTTTCTTCTTCATGGAGTTTTGGAACATATTACATAGTGCATGCTAGCACATACATACTGATTTATCATCTGGCTTTTAGTGCCGGGAATCTGAGATATTCTGTTCATCATTGATGCAGCTCCTTTCATTTAAGTAGTGAGGCTCCATCTTTAAGTGAATCTGTCAGAAAAGAAAAGAATACTGAAGGAATCGGCTGTGGCCTGCAGCAAGGGAGCAACACTGGGATTTGCCTAAATTGAAAATGAAAACCAGAGAAACTCATTTCAAAGTTGCTGGTGGATAGGTTTGAATCACCTCACTCCCCAAATGCAGGGGTTACTTGCTAAGCTCAGCATGTGGCAGTACCCTGGTTGTTGGAGATTTGAAAAAGCTGGTTATTTTACATTATTCTAAAATGCATCCCAACAAAAGGAATTCTGATCCATGGTTTTTTTTTCCTTTAGCTGTGCATGGTATTCTTGGGCTCAGTTATTACAGCATTGCAAGAGTGTAAATGGATTTTGGACAAAATGGGGGTTGCATTGTGCAATCAGCCCTGACGACAATGCAGCCTATTGAAAGAATCTTTTAGGAATGAAAAAACTACAGTATGTGCCATCACACAGACCTTTCACTCTCTACAAACCCATCCCCATTGTTCCATATTGGAACTGGTTGTCATAATTGAGTACCGTCCAAGAGACCAGTTTGCCCAATATTTTGCCTTTGGGCTGCTAATGATAGAATTCTTAGCAAATTTTTTAAAGAAATGAAACCATCAATGTTTGGGCAATATTTTTGTTGATCAAGATATTTGCACTACACAGGTAAATCCAAATGTATTTTTATGCATCAATTTTAATGAAATGTTATTTCTAATATTGTTTACTGTTCCATTGCTTTGTGAAATACTGAATTATTGCAAACCCAAAGTCTCCAAATAACGACTAGTGCTACTGTTAAACAGCTCTAGATAGGTTGGTTGGTTGGTTGGTTGTTTGGGGAAGGAGACCAGACAGCGTGGTCATGGGTCTCATCGGATTAGGGAAGGATGGGGAAGGAAGTCGGCCGTGCCCTTTCAGCAGAACCATCATGGCATTTGCCTGGAGTGATTTAGGGAAATCACGGAAAACCTAAACCAGGATGGCCGGACGCGGGATTGAACCGTCGTCCTCCCGAATGCGAGTCCAGTGTCTAACCACTGCGCCACCTCGTTCGGTCTAGATAGGTAATTAGGCTATTATAGCAGTGTGTACAATTTTTAGCTTATTGTAAAGCTAGTGGACCAATCAAAATCTGTTTTCCTCTTCTTTCTTGATGCAGACTTATCCATAATTAGAGACTATCATAACAGCACACATCACGAAAACAATAAACATGAGCACTTACAGTAATTCAACTGCAAGTATGAACTGAACTGATTAATAAAAAGCAACGACTGAACTCTAGTAAGCCCAACAATTTACAGTAATTCATCTTGGCTACACTAGTGAGGGCAACAATCAATAGCTCAAATGGCTCTGAGCACTATGGGACTTAACATCTATGGTCATCAGTCCCCTAGAACTTAGAACTACTTAAACCTAACTAACCTAAGGACAGCACACAACACCCAGCCATCATGAGGCAGAGAAAATCCCTGACCCCGCCGGGAATCGAACCCGGGACCCCGGGCATGGGAAGCGAGAACGCTACCGCACGACCACGAGATGCGGGCAACAACAATCAATAGCCCTATCAATATATAGATAGATTAAATCTATTGATGGCCTTGTTGACTTTCAACAGTACACCCTTTTTTTGTTGTACAGCTGAAAAATATAACCATCTTTCAATTACAATACACAATAACTAGGTCATGTTTAGCTTCATTTAGGTGAGAGGTGGGTTCCCTTAGGCTACATTACAGTAGTTTCATAATATAAGGTTATAAAATAATGTTGAAATCAAGAAAATGTTACACACTGTATACATGTTCTATAAGCTGTGGTAAACACAGTACTCTATCATTGCTAATTTTTATCACCATTGCCCAAATGATCTATGTGCTAAATATGACATGCTACACTGCCCAATGCAAAATCAAAGTTTAACACTCAAGCCTACTGAATGTGTATCAGATTGCTCATTGGCTTCCAATATTTCTAGAAGAAAAAACATCTTACAGCACCTGTTACAATCACCATGACTTATTCACTACCTGGCTTAGGTTTGCTCATTTGACCACAACAAGTATGTAATTGCACATGCATATGAGAGAGAGAGAGAGAGAGAGAGAGAGAGAGAGAGAGAGAGAGAGAGAGAGAGAGAGAGAGGGGGGGGGGGGCAGGCAATCTGTCCCTTTCATAGTATTATTGTATATGCAAGGGATATTCTGTATGCGATCAGGTACCTGATCCAAAAGTTTCCCTCTCGTATAAAACATTCGGCTGGGATTTTCAATAAAAACTACATTGTAGCCATCCTCCAGAAAGGGATGCACATAATAACTACAAGTTTATTAAGATGACCTATCACTTGACTGAATTACAGAAACCAGAAACTGACAAGCTATCACTTATAATCATACTGCACTAATTATTCTAATTCTTTAACAAATGGAACAATCATATAGGACTACTTACCTGGTGGTAAATGGAAGTATGTCTGACAATGGTCATTATACAATTACCTCACTGGGACAGATATGCTCAACAAATCTTACAGCATATGAGTGACCATGAACTACACTGTTTTGCAAACAGGGTACAGCTTAGATTGTATTCACAAGTCAAAAAAAAGGGGGGGGGGGGGGGGAATTTGTAATTCTTCAGGCTTTCCCACTGATCTGTTGACATTCTGAGATTTTTGGTTTTCTGCCACATATCCAGCAGCACACCAAGCTCCACAAGATATGATGAATCTTCTGACATCAGACTTCTGAAGAGGCAAAATGCGCTAGCCCATGAACCTAACATTTAAGTTAATGTTTCAGGAGTGTTTAAACAGTAACTAACAAATTAAGCCATATAGCAACATGTTAGCCTAAAACTGCTCCCTCCATCCAAGTTTTACTTATTGAAATGATAAAAATAAAATTTTACTTCAAGCTTCACCATCTATCTGAAGGCAGAGTACTGTTGACAGAGGGCCCATGTTTCCAGCTGAGTGGCTTGCCATCTGTAGGTCTATCCAGTACTTTTCCATTAATACTTATTATATACTCATCTGCTTCTTGGTTGTCAATATGACAGGTGTCTTGTTCGTATCTGACAATTCACTGTTGCATGTAACTGAAAATACACAGTAAAGTTCCTCTACTTTGATACAGTCCTGTCAAAATGAAAATGGTATTGACTATTACCCATAGTTCCTTATACATAGCACACAATCACCCATAGGAATAACTGGTTGCAATCCTCATGTCGTTCCCTCTATATGGTTAATGTATCATGTGTTCACACAGGATAGCTTTAAGAGATACACTATAGATGCTATTTAACAAGCATTGCAAATGGAAGGAAGGTTAATTACTAACATTGTTTTGAAAATTATGCTTTAGAGATTAACAAGGTTTGATTTGACATGTACTTTTTAGTGCAACCATTGCAGGAATTATGTGAGATGGTATCAGACAATCTAATATCTAAACATGGATAGCTGGATAGGAATACGAACCTCACTGATTTATTAGGACTGTACCCACTTGCTACTTCAGTCAGTATCTATCACTGAAATTTCACCACCAAACTAACACCAATATCACCATCACTAGCAGTCTACAATGAAAGTTCAAACTACTGCTGTACAGAAGACATCATGAATTTTACTTCTACCCATAGCTGTCACTTATCACAGATTTGATATTTGGTGCCCAATGTGGAAGAAGAAATACCATGTGCTTTACATTGTTATGAGGCATTAGAATATGTCATCACTGTAAAAAGATTCCTGAAGCACTATTTGCCAACAATGTGTGTGCATTGTGACAAAAGTTCCACTTTTTTTGTTGTCTACCAAATGCAAAGCCTGAAGTAAATTGTGAAAAGTAATTCAACATCCCTGTTGTCCAGAATGCAGTCAATTTTCAGCTGTTTAGAGTTTCCACTGTAATCTGTCAATCTACAAAATACTTCAGATTTGACAACCACCAATATTTAAAAATGATTCACAAAATATTTAACATGTTACACTACTCATACGTGGGGTCTTAACAGATTTTTTCTTCACATTCCCAGCATTGGAACAGATCACGAGGGTTTAAATGCTCTCCACAATTAAGTTAAACACACTGGCCAACAACTTTTCATTAACGATGCACAACTTAAATCCTCCAACAAATATCAATTCAATAATTTTATTTTCTCATCACCTCATCCAAATGTATCCATAGAGTCAGTACCCTTAGTATTGCTGATATGGTTTACCTTGGATTCAAAAATTAATAATAATTTGAATGAAACAGCTGTTCATATGGCTTTAACCTTTCAGTGGAAACTTCAATGTTTGAGTGAAAATTCTGTGATTCTACTTATTAATCCCACAAACAATTCACCAAAAAAAAGTGTTAGCGATATGACGGAGTCCACAGCCAATATAAAAACAATCTATTAATTTACAATGACTTCAGTTTTTGTGTATCAAGGAGTCAAAAAGACAAAGGACAAAAATTAATGTACCAATCAATCTTTGGTATTACCAGACACTGAATTATAGTTTTCATACAAGCCAGATTGTGAAAAATGCAGTGTGCCAAATGGGAAACTGCAGATCTTTTTCAAGTTGCTGGTCACTGTATTTATAGGTTTCAACTGAGACTGGGGTTAACTCAAGCATTCTATACCACTTCAAGTCACAACCAAACATCTTTCAACCTAACCTAGACGAGATATATAAGCTACTACAGCTCAGTATACCACAACTTACATTTCAATAACACAGATCTAGAAACACTGTAAAAAACAGTGTCAGCAAATATTTGTAATACCTTTTCATATTTTTTGCAACAGTCAATATGGCTTTTAACTGTCACACATTATGTTATTAGACAAAGCACACATCTGGTATCAGTACGTTTAGCTGACAACATAACCAATAACCATCACATACAATCATACAATACAGAACATTACCTAACTTTACACTATCTGTTAATGTTGGTCTCAAAAAAAAAAAAAGCAGGGAATGCTCTTGGCCTCCATTGAAAAAAAAAAAAAAAAAAAAAAATCATTAGTACTTTCATCTTTCCCACAATGTGTGACAATGACTACCTGTACTTTAAATGTTTGCACTACACAGTACCAGTTATTGTTCCTTCATGTCCAGAACTGTTCATCTAATTTTGTTCTCTTCTTTAACAACTGCTCAATTATTAGCTGACTCATTGAACCCAATGTCACAGAAAAGGTATCATTGACTAATCGAGAGTATGAGCCATTAGTGAAAAATACAGAATAAAGATTCTGTGCCCAACCAAAAGTTGTAAATTGTGTAGTACGGCTGCAACAGCCACCAAACCCGAAATCATGTTGTCAAGGTCCATGCCATAGTATCCTAAGAAAATCACTGTAGATGGCCCATATCTGTTAATCATCTACAGTTACTTCATCCAAGTAATACCTCCTTTAAATGTGACAAACTGTTTGGTAAAAAAATAACACAAACAACCAGCAGAAAATGGCAGTGCTAGGACACTGCACTACAGTATAGGTTTTTTTAAAAAAAGCCTACACCACCCAATATTATGACAGTCCTGTTAACAGATATTAAAAGTATCTCTTCTGACAAGTTCTATGGCAACAAACATGTGAAAGTAATACCGCAAACCAAAGCTACCAACACAGCACAATTAAATGCCAAATATTTTATTTTCAATATGCGTACATAAGTTTAATATTCAGCAACTGCAATACATTGTGTGCAGGTGGTGTATGTTCAAGAAATTAACCTGGTGGCCATCCCATCTGACGACCTCCAAGAATATGTATATGCAGGTGGTAAACAGACTGACATCCATCTGGTCCATCATTCACCACTAGCCTAAAGCCATTTTTCAGTCCCTGCTGCTTGGCTACCTTCGCTGCAGTGCTCATGAGGTGGCCGAGCAACTGAAAGAGAGTCGAAGTTTCTTTATAGCACACTAAACATCTCGCCGCAACAGCGAGCTACAACCAAAATATATCACTTATCAAATCCAGTGAACATTAGCACAGTAAAAGGTGTAAGATCGGTGACAGAACAATCGGCTACCTTTACTGAACAGCATATGTATATTACCTGTTCATCACTATCACTCGATTCGGAAAGCCTTTGTATTGGTTTACGTGGAATAACTAGAAAGTGCGTAGGTGCCTGTGGATTAATATCCTGAAAGGCAACACACTGAAAAAGAAATCATAAGCTTATATCATTAACCCCTTTTTCCGTGGCAGACAAGAAAACTAAATGCTGATCATCCTACCTGGTCATCTTCATAAATGAAATTGCACGGAATTTCTTTTCTTAATATTTTGCCAAAAATAGTGTCGCCACC
The DNA here is from genome assembly GCF_021461395.2 of Schistocerca americana. Classification (NCBI taxonomy): domain Eukaryota; kingdom Metazoa; phylum Arthropoda; class Insecta; order Orthoptera; family Acrididae; genus Schistocerca; species Schistocerca americana. Next base: position 665,325,637 of record NC_060130.1, read on the forward strand.
AGGTGTTGCCTGTCTAGCGCTTTCCACTTCTCCAGCCATTCTATAAATTTAGTTGAAAATTTCGTGAAATTCTTCTACTCGTTACATCCCCCTGCACATCGACACTCCCTCTGAAACTTAACCCCCAAAATTCAATACAGCCATAGATGACTGCAGAATGCAGATACTGCGCAGCGTAGCTCAACGATATATCGACATGTCCTATATCCTTGTAAAAAGAGATCTACGGATGAATAATGCTACTACTACTACTACCTTTTACGTCGTTTTTGCGCTATGTAGCTCAAAGTTACATTCATATTTTACGTCGTTTTTGTGAGAACCCCGCATATACGCTGCAGTGCTCGTCTTTGACACGAAAGGCGAGACCCAGCTTAGTGCAAAATCCGTACAATTCGCACGTTTATTTATTTACATTTGATATATAAGCTGAATACCGGTATTTTCTTTGTGTCCGAGGACAATCATGTGAGTCAGATAAATTCGCCTCGAAAACTTTTTTGAGTCCAAAAACTAGAAGAAACATTTAAAATATTTTGATTGTATCAAAACTAGTACATGTGTCTTGACGTATTGTCTATTTCAGTAGGAGTGTATAGAGTCTGCATTTATCGTAAATTAACCCTATTTTTGAGCTTAAAAAGGATTCATGAAATCTCTTTTTGTATACTAAACGCCTCTGTTCTTAAGGGAAATGGTATGGTAATAAGTTTAGCTTAACAAGTTCAGAAATTAAAATAAGAATCACAAAGCGTCTTTTAACGTTATTTGTTTCCTGTTCCATAAAACTTTGAACCAGCCACGATGCAGCCCCACTGTCAATGCTGTTCTTGCCCATGGGATGAGACAGCTGACGCCCATAGATTAGAGATTAGATAAGATCCAGTTTTCGTTCTATAGATCCAAAAATGAGAGGATTCTCTTGAGTGGATACTGTCAAATGAGTGGAATCTGCTGCAAATGGGTATGTTGGGAGGGTTCCCAAGAGTCGTCTTCCAGGTTTACCAAAATACCTCAGGTACTATTCCCTCCTGTAGATCCTGACTCCTCTACAGGAACTACAATATCCATCACTGATCGTTCACTTCACTGTGAGCGGAGTGTCAGTGGTAGAGCTAGGATCCAGTACTGGGGAGACAGCGACCAGAGAGAACTCGGGTTGTTATACCCATCTCCCTACCCTAGAGGTTTGAGCTGCTGAATTCACTTGAAGGGAATCCTTCTGTGTCCTGGGTCAAAAAGAATGGGTCTCTTAATCGTTGACAGCTCAAACGTACATTGAAAAAAGGGAAACGGCAGCAAGGGGGGAGGGGGGGGGGGGAATATCAGATGCACTCTGTGTGTATGCATGATGACCTCTTTCAACATGTTGAAGAAGTATTCTGGCAGCCACTGTGGGAACAGGGTGCAACCAACCGAAGATTCTAGCCTACATTTGGAAGAAAAATGCCTGTCAGCGAGTGTCTTACCTGGATAATCCAGTGTCTGGCAGAGAAGTTATCTAAGCTCCAAGATCATACTTGGACATATCCAGCGACTGGTAGAGAAGAATAACATGACCAGCCTTGACGTGGAATTTCAATGAAGCTCACTATTTGGAGCATTGTCCATAGAATTGATCCTGGCCCCTGGTTAAAATCTGAAAGGAAGGACTGAATCAGAGTCATCGAAGGTTCTGCAACAAGCTAGGCAGCAACTTCCTAGAGTTAGGCCACAGAGTTGAGAACAATATGGTCCCTCTAAATGGGTCACGTATGCACTACTCATCAGAGGCTGCAACTCAGATAGCTACCTGTATGTGGGTTGCACACAAGGTTTTTCTTAGATTATGTGGCTCTCCATCTAATCCAAACAACGACAGCTGTAAAATACCCAGAAGTATCAGTATAAAATGAAAAAAAGTGTGGCTTAGAGGCGAGAGTGTTAAAATGCTAGTCATTAAATATGAAATGATTCACTGCAAAATGCTGAAGTCTGAGACACTGCTAAAAAGCAGTAGGGCCCGCGTAATATTATGAATACAAAGCATGTTAAAACCAGAATTGATAACAGTGATTTTTTTTATTAATGTGAAGCATATGGCTAAAGGATAGTCTAACGGTAAATGGAGATGGTGTATTTGTCACAGAAGACAAGAAATTCAAATCCACCAAGATAGACACTGAATTGCATGCAAGACTGCCTGAGCAAGACTCAGTATCAAGGATAGGCATAAATTTATGATGGGATCCTTCTATCAGTCACCAGACTCACATCTAGATGTAAGCTGAGTTCACTAGTACAAGTTCTCGAAACATACTCTCATCATTAGAGGAGATTTTAATCATCCAACAATCAGTTGGGAAGAACATAATTTTGTAAGTGGTGGGTGTGACAAGATGTCCTGTGAAACATTACTAAATGTGTTATCTGAGAACTACCTAGAGCAGATTGTTCAGTAGCCCACTCATAATGGGAATATATTGGATCTAACAGCTACAAATAGATCTGACCTCTTTTAGGATGTCCACATGGAAACTCGTATTAGTGACCACTACATGCAACAATTTTAGCAACCAATATTACCTAAATGCAAAGGGCAACTAAGAAATGCAGAGGGAGAAATATGTTCAGCAAACTAGATGACTAGGCAATAGCACCATGTCTCAATAAGACGCTGCTGTGAAGCAGCATGTATAATAACTGAGGCTCAGATTTATAAGAATAGTTGTCCATGCACTTGATAAATATATATCTCGTAGAAAAGTAGATGTAGATGTACACACAACATACGTTTAATCACAAGCCTGTAATTCAGGGCAAAGCATCATTGGGTCTGCTGACTGGTTAATGTTCATTAAGTAAAAAATGAAGCTTGGGCATTTTGTACAAACTGACAGATGTCTCCAAAGTCTTTAAAGTTTGCTTATAGTACTGTGTCCCTTCGTAGTTGTCATCTTCGAAAGATATTTTGTAACGAAGTGTTGAAAGAATTTTGCAAGTTTTTTACCATGAGCACTGCATATAAAATGTGATCACGAAACTTTTCTCGTTACCACATTTGTCAAAATGTTTCTGTGATCTACATCTAAAACTACATTTATAGTCTGCAAACCACTGTAAAGTGTGTGGCAGAGAGTATGTCCCATTGTGCCAGTTATTAGGGTTCCTTCCCATTCCATTCACTTATGGAGCACAGGAAGAATTATTGATTAAACAACTCTGTTAGCACTGTAATCGGTGTAATCTTACTTCTGCTATCCCCATGGGAGTGACATGTATGGGGTTGTAGTATATTCCTAGAGTCATCACATGAAGTGGGCTCAGGAAAATTTCCAAGTATGCTTTCACAGGATAGTTTGCACCTAACTTCAAGACTCTCACAGTTTAGTTCTTTCGGCACCTACGTGACCATGTCCCATGGGTCAGACAAAGCAGTTTATTGTGCCCTTATTTGTATATGTTGTAAATGTCGTAACTGAATGCTACTAATAATTCAGCCAAACTATGCAATAGCTATAGAAAATTGGTTTTACTGTTATAGTTCTTTAAGGGGAGAATCAGTGCCCTACCCTGATAATGTTGCATTAATATATATATATTCGTCTTTCTCAGGAACTATCCAAGGTAACAAAATAAAATTCTGCCAGGATATAGAGTCATATCTTATACATTCACTGGTCTAGTATCAACTATCCAACTTTGTTAGGAAGCAATATATGAATTTTTTAATGAAGGCCTTGAAAAATTATGTAATTAAAAAAATTATGATCAAACTATGAGTGCTATCTCCACAATTGTAGATCCACATAATACTGCTGTCAATAAGGGGTAAAAATTTCAGAGCTTTAGCTTAAGTAGTTTATGAGATAATGGGAAACAGTTCGAAAAATTTAGTTTTTCAGAAATCGCACTTGAAAGTTGAAGAATAGGAAAACTCACTAATGAATGAAGATAAGTTTAAAAATCTCCAGTTCTGTAATATTTATCTTTTTGAGGATCAACTGGATGCTGTCTCTTTCTCTGTCTGAAGGATATTGTTGCTTTTGTTGTATATTTGAGCATAATTTCCACCTTGGAGACTCGCTGTCTATCCAGTTTTTGTAGGATTGCTTCCGTATTATGGTCAGACTTAATTTCAAATTGCTTCAGAACCCCCATTCTGCCTGCATTTCCATTATTGTAGGTGATCAGAGCGTCAATGATCCAAATATTCAGTGTTTTCAAGCCCACAAATACGTTTTTTGGCCTCCTGGTCCATATTACATTGTTCAAAGACTCATTTACTTTTTGACTGTTTCCTGTGAGGTATTTCTTCAGAACATCTGTATACGCTAGATCCCTATATACTGGCTTTATTAGTACTGCTATAGCCTCAGGTATGGTGTTTCTGTGGGTATATTCAGTTCCTGCTGCCTCAGCTTTGCGGTATTCACACTCATCAACTGAACACAAGTTGTGTAGTAGCTTTTCACCACTTGATGTCTTGTGGAAAAACGTTTCCCATACTGCTTTTCTCATTCCTTCCAAGTTGTCTGAATTCTTTCTAATAACTTGGTCATAGTATTCTCCAGCTGACTGGTTGTTTTGTTAGTCAGAGGTTCTCTAACAGCCTTACCATATTCAAGCTAATGGCTAGAAAAGCTCTGCCTAATTTTACACAATCAGGTATCCATTTGTTTCTGCATATGATAGACACTTTCTAGCTTTTAAGGTGTTAGGTCAGCATAGGGCCTGCTGTCAATTATTGATCTGAATGAATCGTAATCACCATTACCAATGAATTTAGCATAGCAAACCCCATGTCATTCTTGAGAGTGCTGTAAGATCTCCACAGATGAGGCACTTTCCATTCCTCCACTGGATCCCTCGTTCGTTTTCTGAGAGTTGTGTTCATGCAGTTGCTTCTTTTCATTACTGGTACCCACTTTTGTGCATCCGTGGGAATGTTTTGACAATACTTCGACATCGAGCACCTTCCCAGTATCGATATTCATGGCACCTGCACAAAAGTTATTAGACTGATGAGCCGTTTTCTGCTGTGTTCCATCAAATGCTATGCAGATGTCGTTACTATCATTTTCTTCAATTGCCTCCACTGTTGCAGATTTAATTGATGCTTCTGCAATTATGTTTACTGTTTCCCCCAAAGGATCTGTGTATCTTGAAGCATTTGTAGGGGCATGACAGATTCATAGAGCAAACAGTTTTTCCAGCCTTAGGGCCTTTACTGATGCAACTGAGCCCATAGAAATGTCTTACATTCATTTCAAAAAGGATACTTTTTTCGCATTTATCCAAAATTCTTCCTTACTCTGACAGCTTAAACAAGAGACTTCCAAACTAAGAACTAAACCATTTCTTTTGAAGAATTTTCAGAAACTATTATCCTTCCACCACACAAATTGCAGAATGCACTTTGATTAAGCAGCGGTTTAGTACATTCAAACCTAGTATTAAACTGATATCACTGGCACTGGGTTCACTGTACACTTCATTACTGTTCACAATCTTCTTCTTGGAAGCACTTGGCAGTGAAGAACTTTGTTCAGTGTTGCTTGCCCTAACCTCATTCTTTGGATGTAAACTTCCAACAGGACGTGTTCTGTAGCATCTGTGCCCCTTATTTATTTTCTTCTTAAATGTTATCTTTGCTGGAGCCATATTAAAGATAGAAACACAAATCAATGAGCAACAAGTCCAAATATACACAATGAAAGGTGTAATGCACCTTACAAAACGTGGATGGTACCATGAAAACCATAGGACACCGATAAATACTTTTTATGTAGAATACATTCCTTATCTAAAGCAGCCCCAACTCCATACTCATTGAGAAAATCACAGACAGCATGGGTATCACGGTATAAAAATATGTTGCAAATAGATACCTGCATCTGTATCGCAAGCCTTACAAACTGCAGATCTTATGAACACTGACTTGAAATTCCCTGGGGGGGGGGGGGGGGGGTTCTGCCTAACTGCAGTGACATCGTGTGCCTTGGTTTTCTGCCCAATTCACGCCTATGTTGCTGCACTACTAAACTAATGATTTAGTATTTTCACCTCTTTATTGGTATATTTTGTTGATGTTTATGTTTTCCCTTCAAAATGTAAACACCTATTGACAGTTTTGCTGAACTTCAAATATATTGTTCCTTTTTTATTTCACCCATTCTTTGATGTTTCTGCTAAGCTTTGTTTTATAATTCTGTATTTATTAGATATTAAATGTGTTCTTTGATGAGTTTTACTAGAGGTACAGTTTTATATCTTTTCATTATTTTATTTTTTTAAATATATTTTATTTAAAATAATTATGTCATAATGTTCATTTACTATCCTTAGCTTATTACCTATTTATATTTGGTTTGAGGCTAGATTAGTTCCTACTTTACTTTTTGTTTTGGGTTGCAGTTATGAAAATAAGTATTTACAAGCTACTGTTGATCTGTTTTTTATGCTTTAGTTGCTAGATTACCTCTATTATTGGTTTTATATAGGTTTATGATTTCGCTAATACCCTTTATTGTCCTTTTTTATTTTAATTCTTATTCCCTTTTGTTTTATTTTTAATAATTTTCCCTTTTTTAGTTAAAATGTCATTGTTTTCAGGTCATCTTTGGCTTCCTAAGGCTCATCCAGAGGTTCCAATTTCTGATATAATAATTCTTACTGGTGCTTTATTGAAGGTAGTTGGACATGGTATTATTCATTTAACAAAGGTTGTTACTCATTTGGGTTTGAGGTTCAATTATTTTTGATTAACTTTGAAGTAACTTGCTGAAATGATATTATTAAATAGAATTGTATCTCGATCTTCCTTTAGAATTTTTGGTATTGTCTTTGTTATCTTTTTTAGAACTGTGTACACTTTATGTGTACATATACAGGGTGTCCCATTTACCTTGACTAACCAAATAGCTGTTTGTCCTGATGCAAATTACAAAATGTTTCAAGCCAATGTTCTTTAGCCCTCAGGGGACATCAACCTGCATGATTTCCTTAGTTGTAGCTTTGTTTTTTACAAAGATATGAACAGCAGTATGACTTTTTTAAGTGGCACCCTATATTTTTTATTTGGTAATTAATTTCCTCTCCTAAAGACCTATTCAAAAATGTATCCCAGTATCACTGAAACACAACGTTATTAATTACATAACACCACACTGACTTTGAGCCTGGGATCACAAACACGCCCACTTGCTGGAGTTGTTAGAAAACAATTGAAAACCAAGTTACTGCATCCCCAAAGAAAAAATCCAGAGGATTTCAATCAGGAGGCCTAGCAGGCCAACTAACTGCTCCTCCTAGACCAATCCATCTGGCAGGATACCTTCAGTTCAGAACGCGACATGCATGCAAAGCATTATGTGTTGGACATCGATCATGTTCATATCGCATAAGCATTCTGGTTCTTAACGACACTTCATCCAGAAGAGGAGGAAGAATTCGTCTGAGGAAGTTGGCATACACTGTGTCCTTATGACAACCATTGATGAAATAAAGGCCAATAATTGTAGTGCCAAGCATCCCACACCAGACGTTAACCCTCCATTGACACTGATGTTCCACCTGTCTAAGCCATAGTGGGTTGTCGCTTCGACTAATAATGCATGTTCCTTGTATTTACCCGTCCTTCGTCTGAGAAGGAACATTCATCGCTAAATAGAACATTGGAGAAGAAGTTTGGGTTGGCGAGGATTTATTGCTGTGCCAAGAGAATTGTACATGATACTGAAAATCATTCCCATGCAATTCTTGATGTAGGTGTACATGGTAAGGATGGAACTGGTGACGTGTAAGAATACAATGTACACTGGTTTTAGGAATGCCGGTTCGTGTTCAAGCTGTCATGTGCTCACATGTGGATTCATAGCAGTGGAAACGAGAACTTTGGCATCTTTGTCTGTCCGAGTGCTACGACGATTAAGTTGTCATGGGTTGAAACTTTCCATTTAAAAAAAAAGGTTCAAATGTGTGTGAAATCTTATGGGACTTAACTGCTAAGGTCATCAGTCCCTAAGCTTACACACTACTTAACCTAAATTATCCTAAGGACAAACACACTCACCCTTGCCCGAGGGAGGATTCGAATATCCGCCGGGACCAGCCGCGCAGTCCATGACTATAGCGTTTCCATTTCATGAAGCATTGCAACAAGACGCGAAAACATTCGTCGGTAAGGTGGCTTCTTGCCAGGATATCGCTTACGGTACAGTTCCACTGCCTGTGTAGCATTTCGCCTACCTTCAACAACAACAACAATAACAACAAAAAGAGAAACATTTTGACAATGCAGTTTGTAGGAAGGACAACCTTTACTGCATGCCTATTCTACACAACAGTATTTAAACTACTGTACTAAATGTACCTGTACATAAGAAAACGGTATTGCAATTACTGTTCTGCTAACTTACATTCCCCATAGATGAGTAGCATTTCTACCTTCTCTTTGTTGGTGTACATTGTACTCACACAACTCTTCAACTGACGATGGTTGACGAAATGACGGGTGTGCATTCTACTTATGTTTACATTTGTCCTCAGTCAACATCAGCACTTAGATGTGTTCCATTATCCTGAGTACCTACACTAAGCGCTGGGAGCATCAATGTCAATGTTGTGTTATGTAATTAATAACGTTGTGTTTCAGTGAATGTTACACTGTGATACATTTTGAATAGGTCTTTAGGAGAGGAAATGAATTACCGAATAAAAAATACAGGGTGCTATTTAAAAAAGTCATACTGCTGTTCATAGCTTTGTAAAAAACAAAGCTATAACTAAGGTAATTATGATGATTGATGTCCCCTGATGGCTAAAGAACATTTGCTTGAAACATTTTGTAATTTGCATCTGGACAAACAGTTATTTAGGGTGATCAAGATTAATGGGACATCCTGTACATATATAATCTAAAGTTGTAGCTACCTATTTTTTAGAATTAAAAAATTATAACATAATAAAATATTTGTAGTAATCCAATAATTATTTTACATTATTAATATGTTATATATGAAACAACATTACTTAATTAATATTGTTATTGTTGTAATATAATCAGTTACTTTACTGCAGTTAATACACAGTGTGTAGTGGGGCGATCACTCTGTTGTAGAAATAATTCAAAAGCCAAGATCACTCAATTACTGTTTACTGGAGGTTTATAAATGTTAATCTACATTCAGATCTGATGATGGCACCTTTAGTGTGCTCAAACCGGTTATCCAGTAAACAGTATTTAAGTGATGTTGGCTTTTGAATTATTTCAGTTACTTTAATTGCAATAATATAAATATCCTATTATATCAACTACATCTATTATCACTATTTTATATTCAATACTGCAATAAAAGTAATTGTGTATTAATAACATATTATGTTAAGGTATTGATTACATTAATGGAAATATTTTGTATTGTCACAGTTTCATTATTATTAATAGGAAAGAAAGCTTAGATGATAAACACAATAATACAACACATTTATTGGGATTAAAATCCCACATTTATCTTTAGTGTACACAGTAGAGAAGTTTTTGTGGTTGTGAAGGGCTATGTTCAATTCTTTTTGATTTTTTTTATTATTCCTCACATATTTTCTCGAAATTTTTGTGATTTTGACTACAATTTTTAGCAAGGAACTTCCATGGTTTACTCAAAAGTTTCATAGTGTAAATATTGTACATGTGATGTATGGTGTGCCTGCATGTGTGAGTGCTTATGTGTGTCTGTGGGTATACCTATGAGTGCATTTGAATGAGGATGTCTGTGTAAATATGTGTGCCCGTGTGTAAATATATTCTGTTTATTTTCTTCCGAAAGTAGCATAATATCTATACTTGAACATGTAAGCAGTATGTGCTGGAAAAAATCATAAGAAATTATAAGAAGTGTGCATCATATATAAAAAATACTAAAAATTGAACTAAAATAATCAAAAAGTTAACAAATTGTAAACTGACAAAAAATAGTTTACCGTATTTCTCGCTTTTGCACTTCATGTGCATGTCTGATTGTGTGTGTGCATATGTAAATAGATTAGTTTTTAAGTTTCACCTACTGCTAGCTGTCCAAGCGTACTATTTTTAAGTATGAATTCCACTTGGTTCATTTTAGTGCAGTCGTTTGGGGTGAACATTTTAGATACATCCACTTCATTGTGTTATTATTTCAGCTGTTTGAGATGGAAAATGTTCAGAACCACCCAGTTCAAAGTATAAATTAAGTCTTCTGTTTGGCTGGAATTTCACTAGTAATAGTATTAGTGTAAGAAAAACTATACCTCTGCAATAGCTATAAATAGTACTGCAATGTAAAGTAAAAACATTTTTCAATCAATACTATTATTTTTAAAACCAAGAATTGCTAATAAAAAATTTCAAACTGTAACAAGAACTGTAAATTTAAAAGCAGTATTAATTTGTGTATTGTAAAAACAATAAGATTTGTAAATTTAAAGATGTATTACTAAAGTGAGTATTTATATCTGAATAAAAAAATTGTTATTCGTTATCATACATTTTTGTTTTTATTTCACAAATCCCTGCCCTTATAAATGTATATAAAGGCTGTCCAAGATGTACAAGATATTAGTTTAAACCATGAGGGAGGCGACATTTAAGATGGAGGAAAACAAAATATACATAATGATTGGATAGGATCTCGCCTATAGTGCTGCACGTATAGGTTTTTGGTAACAGGCAGTGCATGGTCATATCCGCTTCCAAAGACATATAGCAAACATGGCTGAAGTTATATCTCCTGTGCTTGAACAAAGCCACAGACATAGGATCTGGGCAAACCTACATACTATGTAATTGAGCTGAGTAGAAAGAAAGAAATACACACAATGTGAGGTAAAAAAATTCATTTATTTTCATGAATCCAACTTAAAAGTATTTTATATTTTCATAAGCAGACATAGCACTATTTTCATACATCTTCTTCTTCTTAAGTTTATGGATATCAGGACACCTGTAGAATCCCAGGTCTTGAATAGATGCAAACTTAAAGCTTCGCTGTATCCACATGATTTTCTCCTCGCCTTTGATGTAGATGATGGTCTCAGGACGATCAAATATTCGAAGTGATGTCATTATTTCTTTATAAGGTATACCAGGATCGTCCCAGTGGGGTCCATAAAACAAATGTGTTAGCCACTTTGCACTCCTCCATGTGTTAGCACAGTTTACATTCTTGAAAGGCCTTGGTGATGCAGTTCTTGCTGAGAATGTCTCTACTATACCAGCATCTTCTGTGTATCCTATGAGTGCAACATCTTTAAATATGAATTGTCTACACTCATCATCATAGAAATCTTGAGTGCCATCAATGTCTTTCACACCGAAAGTTGTCATTGTGAAATGCTGTGGGCATGCCACAGCACTTGGCCATTTATACTGCTCGCTGCACAACAGCAGTAAGTGGGCAATTGTTAATCACACAGTCATGTAGAACTAGAGCATATGCTGCAGTGTGTTCTGGGAAATTTTATGAGGATTCAAATTCGATTTGTACATCTATTGGTCCTGATTTAATTATCTCATTCTGCTTAGAACAGTCTTTCACAATGATTGGTGCCAGCACCTTGAATTTTCATGGACTGAATAGCCATCCTTCCTCTTCAACAGCTTCATAGTAAGAAGAACAGAACCTTCCATACATGTCAAATGCTAGACTGTAAACATTCTGTAGCAGTAAATTGTTATACGGATAGAATTCGGAATTCAAGTAGTCTCTGGCATTAGTTAAATTACAGTTGCCAAATATGGTGGAATCATTTGCTAAATTCACCCTTCTATTGGTCTTGGATGTAATTATGATAAATCTTGGTGTTTCCAGTTACACTGAGGTTTTAGTAGTCCATATTTGTCTGCTCGCTGTCAGTGGCACCAGGTACTCTAAAACGTCCTATGAGCGGAAAGATAATGGCAGATATGAACCAGCATTCAGAAGTTTTAAAAGCTTCAAACGCTCCTCGTCCACCAGAATGATGTGCAGCATTTACCATATAGTTTTATTTATGATGATTGGATTCTCTTCTTGAACTCCTTGAATGTATGAGTTGCTATCCGTTGTGCTCCAAACCAGAATAAGCTTCTGTTTAGCATTCATAACAATTCGCTGCATGTCCTCAAAGTACCCCATAAACATTTTTAGAGGTATGCATGCAGTAAATCGTCAGTACTCTTCTGCTGTTCTGCCCACAAGCTCATCTATGAACCATCCTGAATTTTCTAAGCCATTCAAATCCGAGGGTGATGATAAGACATATGTTTCAACGGTTGACGCTATGCTAACGTTAAGTGTGTGATCCATCTCTACCCCATTACGTTCATAATATGTTTCCTGGAATAGGAATGCCAAAGCATTACGTGTAGGCTTTGATGGCACTGTATTACTACCATTCTTTTTCTTAAAGTATCCATCCACATATACGAAACTCTTGTGTGGAGGAGTTAAAGCGTCTTGGTGCTGGATGACAGTCCTAATTTCATTGTTCTTGTCAAATGTCGTTGAGGCATAAGGTTTATGCTAGAAGTATTCCTGGCGTACGATTCGCTCATCACATTCCACTGGGTGAAATACACTGCTGGAAATTGAAATAAGAACACCGTGAATTCATTGTCCCAGGAAGGGGAAACTTTATTGACACATTCCTGGGGTCAGATACATCACATGATCACACTGACAGAACCACAGGCACATAGACACAGGCAACAGAGCATGCACAATGTCGGCACTAGTACAGTGTATATCCACCTTTCGCAGCAATGCAGGCTGCTATTCTCCCATGGAGACGATCGTAGAGATGTTGGATGTAGTCCTGTGGAACGGCTTGCCATGCCATTTCCACCTGGCGCCTCAGTTGGACCAGCGTTCGTGCTGGACGTGCAGACCGCGTGAGACGACGCTTCATCCAGTCCCAAACATGCTCAATGGGGGACAGATCCGGATATCTTGCTGGCCAGGGTAGTTGACTTACACCTTCTAGAGCACGTTGGGTGGCACGGGATACATGCGGACGTGCATTGTCCTGTTGGAACAGCAAGTTCCCTTGCCGGTCTAGGAATGGTAGAACGATGGGTTCGATGACGGTTTGGGTGTACCGTGCACTATTCAGTGTCCCCTCGACGATCACCAGTGGTGTACGGCCAGTGTAGGAGATCGCTCCCCACACCATGATGCCGGGTGTTGGCCCTGTGTGCCTCGGTCGTATGCAGTCCTGATTGTGGCGCTCACCTGCACGGCGCCAAACACGCATACGACCATCATTGGCACCAAGGCAGAAGCGACTCTCATCGCTGAAGACGACACGTCTCCATTCGTCCCTCCATGCACGCCTGTCGCGACACCACTGGAGGCGGGCTGCACGATGTTGGGGCGTGAGCGGAAGACGGCCTAACGGTGTGCGGGACCGTAGCCCAGCTTCATGGAGACGGTTGCGAATGGTCCTCGCCGATACCCCAGGAGCAACAGTGTCCCTAATTTGCTGGGAAGTGGCGGTGCGGTCCCCTACGGCACTGCGTAGGATCCTACGGTCTTGGCGTGCATCCGTGCGTCGCTGCGGTCCGGTCCCAGGTCGACGGGCACGTGCACCTTCCGCCGACCACTGGCGACAACATCGATGTACTGTGGAGACCTCACGCCCCACGTGTTGAGCAATTCGGCGGTACGTCCACCCGGCCTCCCGCATGCCCACTATACGCCCTCGCTCAAAGACCGTCAACTGCACATACGGTTCACGTCCACGTTGTCGCGGCATGCTACCAGTGTTAAAGACTGCGATGGAGCTCCGTATGCCACGGCAAACTGGCTGACACTGACGGCGGCGGTGCACAAATGCTGCGCAGCTAGCGCCATTCGACGGCCAACACCACGGTTCCTGGTGTGTCCGCTGTGCCGTGCGTGTGATCATTGCTTGTACAGCCCTCTCGCAGTGTCCGGAGCAAGTATGGTGGGTCTGACACACCGGTGTCAATGTGTTCTTTTTTCCATTTCCAGGAGTGTATATTGAGCGACGACGTAATTGGGAGGTTTCAAACCTACTAATTTAAGAAACTCGTCGTTCGCAGGTGTTATCACCTTGCGGGTCGGCTGCAGTCTGCTACGCTGTGCGCTGTGTGCGCTGGTTTTGTTCTTTACGTCCACTTGTCTTAGATGTCGTTGTACAATGATTTCCTCGCCACAATAGTTGTAAAGTTGGTTATTCTGATCCACAGTACGCAGCTCCAAATAGTCCAATGTCTGAACTGTCACTAGAAGGTATATAGTAGCGTTGGTAGGAGTGTCAACAATCTTATACTCTGTTCCAATTGATGGGAAGCATCCGTAAAATGAATGAACCAATCTGTCGTTGAGATATGAGTTCATTGCAATGTTACACTGAGCACAGAATGTACTGACATGGAGCCTGTGCACTCTCTGATCAGATTTGTAAAATTAGTTGGGATCCGTCTTCAAAACTGTCCCTTTGTGAAATCCACTAGTGGGCTTACTGAACCTTTTTGCTTAAAGTCAGTCGATGCATTCGCCGTCCTTATTTCAGATTTAAGTGTACAGATGTTTGCACGGAGCTCAATCCCTTTTCCAGACTGTTTAAAACTTCGTTTAAATCGTCAGTATCGCATGCACCAGGTTCATTTTCCACAATTTCGTTTCTACCATTAATTTCCAGATGCATTTTACTATCAGCCTATGTGGTATTTGGGATGGTGTTGTATGTCTCCAGTCCAAACAGCGCGATGCTCTAATCTCCAACGCTTAAATCAACTGGTGGGAAGCACAGACAATGGTTCTTTTAATGTCAGCGTGTACGACGTTTCATCTAAACATCAACTGGTGAATGGGTGCTTAATGCCCGTCCTTATATATCATTGGTAAAGGTCAGGAGGAACATGATGCATAGATGACCACACAGGAATGTATTTAAGCCTTGGTAGCGTTGAAAGTTGTAGAACATATATCATCTGCCTGTCAAGTATCGTTATAATTCTTCTGGGGGCTGCAGGTCGCCAAATGAGTCGAAATAGTAGACGTCATTTTATATTTCTTTTTTTAACATATGCTACCCAGTGAGCTCCAGGTCCTCCTGCTACATTCAGATTCACAATTCCGCATTCTCCTGATTTCCACATTGTTTTCGGTAATGTATTCCGCATAAATACACCTAAGAATCTCCGAATGTTGAATCTCTTCGGAACAAACTTAAGCAGATCTGTATTTCTAAGCGCCCTGACTTGTAGGACTGCTAGGGGGCTTCTTTTTTTTGTGAAGAGACCTAGTCCTTTCTTGTATGGTTTCAAGAATAGCTCTTTTCCGATGGCTGCTGCGTCCATCACGCGGTTATGCATTCTTGACAGTCTTGGCATTAGCCGCAGCACCTCCAGCCAGTGAAGTCACCGCTGAGAGGCCGGCTAGGGTGGGAATGAGGAAGGGAATAATTCCACCCGACGTCGTGAACATTGGTAGAAACCTGGGTGGTTTAGTCGATCTTTTTTTTCTCGCTCCTTTCTGCTTCTGGGTGCTTTTACCTGCATACAACGCTGTCAGGATACAGTTTTTCATGCACCCTTTGGTTTTCATCTCCTTCCTTAGCGCCCTTTGTGCAGCGCTCATAATTTGGGTGAACTTCTTCCCACCCAAGCCCAACTTAACTTTACCACGCATAGTTTTTTAAAATGTTGCAATGCGTTGACTTATAGCAATATTCCTACTTGCACGTATCGCCTTAGCTTTATCAGCTAAACTTCGATCGGCGGTGTAGCGATCTTTGTTTGCTGCCTAAGCGATGTCGTGTTCCGTACACGCTTCGTCGAGTAGATTTATCCCCTTATCACGGCGTGCCAGTCGTTTTTGAAGTTTTGTTCCAGGTCCACAGCAGTTATATCTAGGAATGTGTAATCCGACTGGTAGTACGTCGAGAATACCGACCCCTCCTCTATTGCGTCTCTTACCACGAATTTTATGCTACTGAGGTGGTTGTGGTCTGCGCACCCAGTTATATAACAAATCGTCACCGTCAAACCAGCTATTTTTTGATGCGCGAAAACCAAACCATTTAACTAACGCTCTTTTTCCTCAACGCCGTATGGTCCTCTCTACGAGATACACATCTGGTTCCGAGCTCTCCTGTAATTCTTGTGTGTAAAAGCATCCTGCAATCTCAGTACCGCTGCTGTCCTTTAAGAGGTAGGTTCTGGGATTCGTTCTCTGCACTTTGGAAACTGTGAATATCTTGGTTGACCAATTTGGCATGTATGACTTCTCAAATGCTGGCTAATTTTTTTAAATACTTACTAAATCACCCACATTAAATAGCTATTTAAACGGATCTAGCATTTTAATACGATTGTATGCTGTATATAGAAGTCTATTATCACGAACATCTATAGCTCTCATTTTTATTGTGCGATGTTTGGTTCGATTATACTGTGCAGTTATTTGTGGGACGATATAGATCCATTTGTGTGAGCCAAGAAGGTTGAATTGCATCCACACTGTCCTGTTCAGATGTTCCACGATTCTCACCTTCAGGTGGATGAACGTCGAGTAAAGATGTATTCCATACCTCTCCATCACAGTGTTGAAATATCTATTGTAAAACTCACCGCCGTGGTCTGTTTGAAGGTTGTCTCAGCTTCGAGTCTTCCCCGTCTGCAGCAATCCCTCAGACACATGCACAACGTCCTTTCCTGTTTTCGCTTTCACGGGTAATGCCCAGGCATATTTAGAATAAGTATCAATTACCATTAAAATATAGTTGGATCCGTTATTCACACATGAGTATTCCCTCGTGTCGATAAGAGCCGCCTGCTCCGGGTCATCCAAACCATTAATCATAACATATCTTCGAGAGTATGTTTTGCATGCTGGTTTGTGCAGTTCCCGAACTACAGTCTCCATACTTATTCGATGATACCTTTCTCTCTAAGCTCAGAAATTATTCAAACAAATACATTCGAATGAGCTGTATTACCAGCGGCAGCTGATGCCATGAGCAGTCGTAGCCGGTCTATTAGCTCATTGGGGTCGTCGTAGTATATATACTGCGGGAGTCGATTGCTCACTCTTTTAAACTGAATGTCAGTACCATCACCATTGCTATTTTTTTCACCATCCAATGTAGATTTTTAATGGTTTTTATATCATAAGATTATTTTTGATAAGGAAGCACCAGCATCACAAATACGGGACCGAATGAAGAATGTTGTTTCCTCGTCACTTCCGACATCAGAACAATCGCTGAGTGCAAAACATCCCTGGATATCGCAGTCAACACTACAGTTAATTGAAGAGAGTAACCATCTGAAGAAAACTGGTATCCACACCACCCAGGATCAAGACAGATACAAGAACCTGCGCAGAGTTGTAGAAAGGACAAAGCACATTTCATTACTGGTAACTGTAATGAAATAGAACAGCATCATAATCGCAGTCAGGTACGCGATCTCTTCAAGAAAATCAGCAGCATCACAACGGAATTAACAACAGTACAGACAATCAAACATTTGAGCAACTTACTTTGGAACCTACAATTTTACGAAGTGAAATAGAGAATGCGATTCAACATCTGAAGAATTATAAACCCCCTGGTGTAGACGGTATGTCTGGAGAAATGATCAAAGAAATGGGACAGGAATGTATTGATGTGCTGCACTCATTGTGTGAAAGAATATGGGAAACTGGCGAGTGGCCGGATGACTGGTCAAAGTCTCTCTTCATCCCCTTACACAAGAAAGGGTCTATCAGGAACTGCTCCAACTACCGAACTATTGCCCTCATATCTCACGCAAGTAAAATTTTGCTCTACATCCTGAACCAACGTTTGAAGCCGTACATTCAGCCTTACTTATCCACAGAACAAGCAGGTTTCGCTGAAGGGAAAGGAACTCGTGAACAGACCCTCAACATAAGACAAATAATAGAAAAATCACGAGAGTTCTGTGTTCCTGTTTTTATCTTCTTCCTTTGGCTGTGTTGTCTGGTAAAAGTTGTGGCAGGTGCCTGCAGAGTTCGGTGTGCCACCCCACTTGATAGCATTGATCAAAAGTCTATACAATAATCACTCCACAGTTATAAAGGCAAGTGCTGGCCCATCTGATTCCTTCAGTGTATCAAAAGGTGTGAGACAGGGCTGTGTCTTATCCCCACAACTGTACAACATCTATGCAGAACATATCATGAGGAAAACTCTTGATGGTTGGACCAAAGGCACCTCAATTCATGGGAGAGCTATCAACAACCTCCGTTTTGCTGATGACACTGTGCTTTTAGTCAACAGCGAAGATGAACTTGCTGAGCTACTAACAAGAATAAAGGGCATTACTCTAGCATATGGATTAGACATCTATCTCAGCATGTCCAAACTCATGATAATTGATCAAGAAGAACAGATCCAGCTCACAGGTCGATTAAAGGAACTGGATGTCGTGCATTCTTTCATCTATCTTGGGTCAACCATCTGTAGCATCGGAAGTTGTGAAGATGAGATAAGAAGACGGATCTCGCTAGGGCGATTGGCTATGAAGAAGCTCACCACGATCTGGCAGAGCAGAGCAATAACAAATAGCACAAAGATCCGGCTAGTTGAAACACTCGTGTTTTCTGTCTTTTTTTATGGTTGCGAAACATTGACACTCAAGGCCAGAGACAAACAGCGCATTGATGCGTTTGAGCTTTGGTGCTGGCGTAGAATGCTACTCATAAAATGGACCGAAAGAAGAACAAATGCATCCATTATTGAACAACTGAACTCGATATCGCCAGACGTCTTTCTTCTCGAGTCACCGAAAAAATTCTCCAGTTCTTTTGTCATATTGTGATAACAGATGGAGAAAATCTAGAGAAAATAATCTTGTAAGGAAGGATCGAGGGCACGAGAGCAAGAGGAAGAGCAGCGAGCTGATGGATAGATCAAATCAAGAAGTTCTCCGGTCTACCTCTTCAACAGGCACTAAGAGAAGCTGGCAACCGTCTGGGATGGAAACGCTTGGTTCATGGGGTAACGACGCTTAGCATTGAGCACAACGACTTATGATGATGATGATGATTTCACATTGCTTCGGCTTTTTGCTTTCTTAGGCACATCGGTTAAAATCAATATTTCAGGATACATTTCCAGATCTTTAGGCGAATAATTTACATTTTTTGTGATCTTAGGAAAATAAGGTTCAGTAGATTGGGTGTTCTTTGAAACTGTTTATCGCCGATCTGCACTGTTTTTTTTCATTTAAAGTTATAGGCTATGTGCCCAAATGTATGGTTTCTCACCACTGAAACCAAATATTTAGCTATCCTAGTGTCGTTGTGACGGTTTATGAAATCGGTAATACCGCCATCGTCGTCGCTGTGGAATTTTGCTGAGAGTTCATCGCTAGATTCAGTAACTGGTTTAAAGGTTTATCGCAGTGTCTGCTCCCGCTTCAAATGCCCTAATCTCAGAAACCGTAACTTCTCGCAAATGGCCTTCCGTGCTTGGTCAACATCTCTTTGTATAGTAATCGGACTTCTGTGCAGCGCGACGTTTTATATATCCGCTCTTCTTCTTCTTATGCTGCTCCCTCTTCTCGGTGACAGCTATTTTCCCTTCAGTTAAGTCGCCTATTTTCTTCTCACTTGTGTTAACCCGTTTGTACAATGTCTCGTTCTCAATAACAGCTATTTCCCCTTTAGTTAATTCGTTAACTTTCTTCTCGATTGCATTAACCCGATCATTCGGTGTATTGTTGAGTCTCAGAAGCGTATGACAATACATCTCTAGTTCCTTGCGTACGCCTCCAACTTTACGTTCGAGAGTTTGAATTTTCGCGTCCGTGTACAAGCGAATGTTTTGTCTATGTACATCCATCCTATCAAACTGAGCTCCCAGCATTCGTGCAAATTTAGCCATGGTGATGCGTATACTGATGTACTCACCTCTTCGCATGGCTACACATATAGGAACTCCTGGAAGTTCCGTCTGTACCTGCCATCATTAAGTTTCCTTGTTTTATCAATTGATTCCAGCAATCTGCACATATCTTTACAAAATCATTGAATGACATGTCGGTTAATACATTAGCCTGGTGAATGTGTTTTAAATTCAGATTGTTCTGTTTGAATGCTATAATTAGGTTTGCATTATCCGTCACCAGCTGTTTTGGGATTCTGGAATATGGCTGACTCAAATAAAATACATCAACAGCCATATGGTGACCGAAACAGGAATATCGCCTAATTTGATTTTGGTTTTCCACATCAACATCGTCAAATATGAACACTGTGTTTGGCTTTACTTTTTCCGGTGGAGGGATATCACTGCTCTCACTGAATGTCGTGTACGCCACACCATCTGCACACGTAATATCTCCTGTAATAGTTGGTATTTGGGCTGAAACAGTGTTTGTGAAAATACATGTACATGCTCAAAGCGTACTCTATCTGGATGTGTTAGCAGCGTCATGAGAACATTTGTCTTGTTGCAGTTGGTTGGACCTAAAATTATTGCACGTATGTTGTCGGGAAGGAGTACACCATTCTTCTTCTTCCAGTCTTCTTGCACACTATCACAGCTCCAGTCCCTTACAACAAAGTCTTGATGCTTCACCCACCCTCCCATGATACCTACTACGTCAGGCACAGGCGTGCAATCGGTTTTTGTAGAAAATAATGAACACTGTAATAAATGATGACCAACTGAAAACCTCAGCTGCCGACAGGTGTTGTTGGTATACCTCGATGTGGACAGCTGAAAATGTGTGCCCCGACCAGGACTCGAACCCGGGATCTCCTGCTTACATGGCAGACGCTCTATCCATCTGAGCCACCGAGGACACAGATGAATAGCGCGACTGCAGGGACTTATCCCTTGCACGCTTCCCGTGAGACTACCATTCCCAACTGTCCACAATTCTACATATGTATTGTACCTTATGGACATTTGCCCACCTACTCATTACTCGCGCACGCTTTGGCGATTCCCGTAAGAGTTTGGGCAACCTGTGCGCATTCGCAGAGACGAAGGTCAATGGCTAGGTAGCCTTTAACTATATACACGGAGACAGTAACTTGTTCTCGAAAGAACAGTTACTGTTGGTGACCGTGCAGCTTTTCCCTGGAATAAATGATGACTAACTGAAAACCTCAGCTGCCGACAGGTGTTGTTAATATACCTCGATGTGGACAGCTGAAAATGTGTGCCCCGACCGAGTTACTGTCTTCGTGTATATAGTTAAAGGCTACCTAGCCACTGACCTTCGTCTGTGCGAATGCGCACAGGTTGCCCAAACTCTTACGGGAATCGCCAAAGCGTGCGCGAGTAATGAGTAGGTGGGCAAATGTCCATAAGGTACAATACATATGTAGAATTGTGGGCAGTTGGGAATGTGAGTCTCACGGCAAGCGTGCAAGGGATAAGTCCCTGCAGTCGCACTATTCATCTGTGTCCTCGCTGAGGCCCAAAACTCGGGACGTAGTGCGTTTCCTGACAGCGGAGGGAGTGTGGGGACCAAAAACGCATCTCAGAATGGCACAAGTATACAGAGAGCACTCATTGCTCCTTGCAATTCCGACGCTAAATCGGACTTCTGGAGTAATGGCTGCCAATGTAACTAGTAGTTCTTCAATAATGAGGGCATCCATCTGCTGGACAATGGTATCGGCAACGCGGGATGACGTTCCAGATCGTCATCAGCCAACGATATCCGTTACTCCTTGAATCGCTTGTGCCACGCATAGAGTTACTCTATGGTGCCACGCCTTGACCCTTGCAACGGACATGCAGCGCACTTCGAAGACATAGCCATTCTTCGATGAATTTCCGTTCCCCACCCTCCTTCCGCTATAAAGAAACCCACACACATTTATTCTTCCTCTGAAGGCTCCGTTTCCTCTTTGCAGCATTATTGAGTAGAGTGAACAGCTGAAGCGTGCGCGTGTTCGCTCTGTCATTACGTGCGAATGCGCCCGTGTCCCTCCAGTGGTGGGTTTGGGGCGTCACCACCCTTACAGGGATCACAACTTCTTCCGTAGCTGGTGGCATTACGATATTAACGTACCTTCAGCGGTTTTCATGTTACAGCTACTAGCTCGTCTCTTTTTTGATGACGTTAATATAAGGGGCAGTCAAATGAAAACGAAATGGATAGAAAAAAGTAAGCTGACTGTTATTATTTCAAAAGTAACCACCATCACTGTTAATACGTTTATTCCACTGTGAGACAAGACGATCAGTGGCTTCATAGAAAAATCTTCGGCGTTACCTGCGGAACCATGATTGTACCCAGGCGTGCACCTTTCATCCGAAGCAAACCGGCGTTCACGAATGTCTCTCTTGGAAACCACATGGAAAGAGTTTTGGTCTGTATGGAGTATGCGTAAAGGCTTCCAAGCGAAACTTCTGCAGCGTAGTTGAAACAATATTGGCAACATATGGGGACGCCAAAATCTCTGATAGTTGCATAAATATATTAACAGTTATGACGATTCCTTTTAAAATAATAAAGAGTTTACTTACTTTTTTTCAGTCTCTCCGTTTTCATTTGACTGTTCCTCATATACAACTCATTTAAATAAAATTTTTCAATAACGCTTAATTTTTATTAAACCTACCTTGCAAGTTTAAAATGCCCTAAATCTACGTAGAAAAGTTTGCAGAAAGACATTGTCATGAGTGTGTGTGTGTGTGTGTGTGTGTGTGTGCGTGGTAAGGGGGGGGGGTTGCAGGGAGGGGCGCAGCCTTGGCAGTTCTGCTAAGGGTGCAGGGTCACCTCAGTACGACACTGCTCAATTCAAATTTGTCTTATCTTCGTGGTCCTTAGGCTGGTGTACGCGGTCCTGTTGTGAAATGCCCTAATGATTTTACATCACTTGTTTTAAACATGCTGGTGCTCTCGGAAAATTCTCTGTAACCTGTGCCATTGTTTGATTTTCGATTATCGTGATCTCTTGTATTTTTCTTAATGACTTTCCTTGCGTGTTTTTGAACAAATTTTCTCTTGCTTGTATGCTATTTTCAGTAGCATTAAAGCTTAGCATAAAACCAAGGAATTTTACTTGGTATAATCGGTACCTACACTGAACTACTTCTTTGTAAGATATATTGTTTTCAAACTGCCAGCTCTTTGATGTGCTGATTATATTGGTGTCTTTACATTTCATTATAGTAAACTTGAAAACATTAATTTTGTTCTTTTCTCTTGAGAGTGAAATTTTGAACTAAGCTTTGACAGGAATGTGGTCTGAATAGCAGTCGCTTCTCCTTTGACTTCTATTGTGTAGACATTTATTATGTTTTCTATTATTACATCAATGATCACCTTTTTAGATCTGCCATTTCTTGAAACACGTATCTGTTAATGTTTATGTGTAAAAGATGCGCTTTCGAGTAGCACGTCCTTGGAGGCAGCAAAACTTTATTCATCCTATTTTCATTTCTATGTTTGTGTATACCATGTGACTCAATTGTAAGTCTATAATGGTTCTCTCTATCTATCTTCCATTGATACCACCAGATACTATCTTAATCGAATTATTTGGGAAGGCATGTATAAGTTTGCCTCTTTGTTGTAAAAGTCACTGCTTCAAATTTGTTAATAAACTGTAATAGAAACTGTCGGCCGATGTGGCCGAGCGGTTGTAGGCGCTTCAGTCTGGAACCGCGCGACCGCTACATTCGCAGGTTCGAATCCTGACTCGGGCATGGATGTGTGTGATGTCCTTACGTTAGTTAGGATTAAGTAGTTCTAAGTTCTAGGGCATGATGACCTGAGATGTTAAGTCCCATAGTGCTCATAGTCATTTGATTTTTTGTAATAGAAACTGTTTTCATGTATCCTGTCCCTGAAGAATGTATTTGTGTGTGATTTCCACCGTATAAAATTGTATTACTACACACATTAAAAAAGTTTCGCATCGCCTCGGTTCCGAGAGTTCTGGAACCTGTACAGAAAACTGGAATAGAGATCAACATAAACATCATGTTCGCCCTTTTTATTGCTCACGAAAACCACACATTGCATGTTGTACCAAAATACAGTGAGACTTTCAAAGCTGGTAGTCCAGATTGCAGTACACCCCAGTACCTCTAATACCCAGTAGCACGTCCTCTTGCGTTGATGCATGCCTATATTCGTCGTGACATACTATCCACAAGTTCATCGAGGCATTGTTGGTCCAGATTGTCCGACTCTTCAACGACGATTCGGCGCAGAACCCTCAGAGTGGTTGGTGGGTCACGTCTTCCATAAACAATCTTTTGCAATCTATCCCAGGCATGTTCGATAGGGTTCATGTCTGGAGAACATGCCGGCGCCTCAAGTCGAACGATGTCGACATCCTGAAGGAAGTCATTCACAAGATGTGCACGATGCGGACGCGAATTGTCGTCCATGAAGACGAATGACTCGCCAATACGCTGCTGATATGGTTACACAATCAGTCTGAGGGTGGCATTCACATATCGTACAGCCTTTACGGCGCCTTCCATGACCACAGCCTCACATTATGTCACCCCAAAAATCAAGAAACCTCCACCTCGTTGGACAGTGTGTCTGAGGCATTCAGCCTGACAGGGTTGCCTCCAAACACGTCTCTGAGGCTTGTCTGGTTGAAGGCATATGCGACACTCATCAGTGAAGAGAACGTTATGACAATCCTGAGTGGTCCATTAGGCATGTTGTTGGGCCCATCTGTACCGCACTGCATGGTGTCGTGGATGCGAGGATGGACTTCGCCATGGAAGTCGTGAGCGAATTTGCGCATCATGCAGCCTATTGTGAACAGTTTGAGTCGTAACACGACGTCCTGCGGCTGCACGAAAAGCATTATTCAACACGTTGGTGTTGCTGTCAGGGTTCCTCTGAGCCATAATCTGTAGGTAGTGGTCATCCACTGCAGGAGTAGCCCTTGGGCCAAAGCGGCCTGAGCGAGGGATGTCATCAGTACTGGGACAAGGGTCATGTCACCCCACACTCAATTGTTGCCAAATTTATTCAAGATGGCGACGATGACGTTTTCCAAGATGGCGAGCTGTAGACTTGGCAACAGCATATGACGTCATCCAAGATAGCGGATTTTGGAGGGAAGTTTTAATTTTGGTGGGAAAATAGGTCAATTGGGCTACCTCCAGTAACCAAACCCTCCAGAAAAAATTGGTGGGAAATTCAAATTCCACCCTCTGGTGGTGGCGATGTGTACTAAGTCAGTTGGAGTCCTGACCTTGCGGTGAACACAAAGTAGCAATGCGGACGAAATCAAGGTACAGTATTGACCGTCTAGGCATGGTTGAACTACAGACAACACATTCCTGGTGGAATGACTGGAACTGATCAGCTGTAGAACCCGCCCCCCCCCCCCCCGTCTAATAGGCGCTTCTAATGTGCGGTTGTTTACATCTTTGGGTGGGTTTCAAAATGGTTCAAATGGCTCTGAGCACTATGGGACTCAACTGCTGAGGTCATTAGTCCCCTAGAACTTAGAACTAGTTAAACCTAACTAACCTAAGGACATCACAAACATCCATGCCCGAGGCAGGATTCGAACCTGCGACCGTAGCGGTCTTGCGGTTCCAGACTGCAGCGCCTTTAACCGCACGGCCACTTCGGCCGGCTGGGTGGGTTTAGTGACATCTCTGAAGAGTCAAATGGACTGTATCTGTGATTCAATTTCCACAGTCAACATCTATCTTCAGGAGTTCTGGGAACCGGGGTGATGCAAAACTTCTGTTGATGTGCGTATTTATTTTTATTCTTCTGATACCCCTCAGTGTTATTTCTTGGACTCTATTTTATACCTTTAAATTTCCCATTTGACATATATCAGAGAACCATGTCGATTTAAATTTATTGTAGTATGTGTTTCTGTACTCAGAGTTTTTTAAAGTTGTTAGTTTGTTGCCCAACTAGGTTACTCAGTATCATTGCAAGTCTGTTTTCTAGCAACATGTTTTCTCCCACTTTATTCTGTGACAGGGTTGTGGGCCCTATGCATAACCAATAACAGAGTACCAGGATTAGTTTGGTCTTTCTACCATTAGAGCAGTTGCTTTCATTACAGCTTACAAGCCTGCTCTGTCCAAATAGTACATCTGCAGTAGGTACTCTCATTTCCCTTCCGCCTCTCATATCTGAAGTGCATTCCCCAATTTACACCTGGGTGTCTGCTCTCTGGAATTTATAGAATTTGTTTCCGTTAACTCTCACACAGTAAGAGCTACTAAATTAACATCTATATCTACACTCTCATCCACACGCACATTCATACTCTGGAAACTACTGTGAAGCATATGGCACAGTTATTACCCATTTTACCAGTTATTAGGGCTTCTTCCTGTTCCATTCATGGATGGAGCACAGGAAGAATCACTGTGTGAATGTGTCTGCGCATGCTTAAGTCAATCTAATCTTTTCCTCACAATCTTTTAGGGAGTGGTATATAGAAGTAGTTGGGTAAAGAGGTTCCTGGTGAATTTTAAATCAAATTGATATCAAACTAATTATGCAAGTTAATTAATTGATCAATTAATTACCCTTCCTGATGGCAACATGGGCTATCTGCAGATGACACTTGTCCCCTTCTCCCACCACTCCTCTAGGAAACCTGTGCCTGTCACATTCCCTCCCCTCCCAACCCCACCCTTCCTGAACACTCCCCCAGCCATAAAAGATGGCAGGATATTCATATATGGTGAGAAATTCAAATTTGGTAGGAAAATAGGGCAACTGGGCTACCTCCACTAAAGTACTTTCCCCACTCGTATGTCAACACCAATCACTCACCACCACTCCCGCACTGGGAAACGGCGGAAAATAGTCATCTCTGCCCAGATACAGCAGACGAAGGTTAGGTTAGTGTACTTTAGTTATTTTAGGTGAGAAGCTGAAGCAAAGATTGGTCCCAATTACATAATTAATCATAAAGATAGGTCCTAATTACACATCTCAAAGCATACTGCTATGCAAGAAGCCCAAAAATCAGAACACAGTTCAAAATTGAAGATCCCATACACAACTGGTGTTACTCCATTGGAAAAAATTCACAATACCACTTCAAACTAGTAGCAGGCAGACCTGAAAAATACAGTAACTTTACATAGAGCGCTACCTCCAAATACAAGTCGAAATAAATGAATTGATGGAGAAAAGACTCAGTCTAAAACGATAATTGAAACAACCCCCTAAACTGATATATGTATAGAAATTATGGAGTGTTAATAAACAGACTACACACACTGGCTACAATATTGTTTGACGCTTTTCTGTAATGCTGAGTTGTCTTAGTTTATATTAGGTGCTGGAGTCAGGGATGTTAAGACACTTATTTTTTATTTTCCTCACTTTTCGAAGCACAGTTCTAGAGTGGGAAGTGTAAGCACAAATGGAAAAATCAGAACAATTACATATCTAAAAGTTCAGGACATATTTGGAAACCAATCATGAAAAGAAATCATGAAAAAAAACACAAGCTCATAGAAATCTAAAAGATTCTCCTAGAATTCGCAGCACTGTCCTATAGATGAGAAAAACTGCTGGAGTCTTCGGTGAATTTCCGATGTCCTACAACTGCTGGTCTGGAGATGCTCTAAAGCCATAATCGCGGGTCGGGGACAGCATCCCATCTGTCTCAACCAGAGGAGGCTGATCTGCCCAGACTTGTCTCTGAGCACTCAAACCAAGAAGACATCACATGGCACTCTGATGTCAAGGAACTTTACATAGGTTGTAACCTCCCCTCACTTATCAACCTTACTGACAGTAAAAATTAAACTGCATGTACCTAATGGAAATTTGGGAAAAGCAATCATCATCAAAGTTAATCTGTCAGTGAAGATGGAGGAAAGGGTTACATATAACTGAAAGGAAAAATGCAAATGAAACTGGTGGAAATTAATTTTGAAAAGGGGTGAAGTTAATAAAGAAAGTAAACGTGCGGCCGTTATGTTAACAATTAACTGGCGTTAATTAGATGTTTGAGATTTGGGGAAAATTACGGTCGCCAGTCCTATGGACAGTTACTATAATAACTGAAAAAGAAAAGTTATTGCACACATAATTAGCACTAAAAGTGTGGCAACTGAAGGTTGACACGTGTTGTGTGAAAACTGAATGTAATAAAACTGAATGTAATAAACTTCGCTACACTCTGACTTAATTTAGCAAAAGAATTAATAAAACTAGAAAAATGAAAGTTAATTTAGTGACTGAAATTAATGGTGAACTTTGTTTCTGAAGCACTATGGGGTTAGTCTTGGGCTACCTCAACAATCATTTCAAAAGCTAATGGAATCTACGCAATTTAGAAGTAAGAGATTTAACTTTGAACTGGAATTAAATGATTCTGAACAATTAACAATAGTAAAATTTAGTACGTACCAAGCTGAGCTGCAGTCACAGGTAAGCTAAAATACTGTAATAAAACTCACACTCTTAATTTGTGCTTGTGTAATCTGAATATTGTAGGCAGCTATGAATACCTTAACTGAACTTTGAAATTAAAGCAGTGAAATTGAATGATATTACTTTAATGCTGGCATTTGAATTTCAATGACACTCGAGTTCATTTCGGAAAAGGAAGGGACCCTGCTTGGTAATGCAA
Source organism: Schistocerca americana (assembly GCF_021461395.2). Lineage (NCBI taxonomy): Eukaryota > Metazoa > Arthropoda > Insecta > Orthoptera > Acrididae > Schistocerca > Schistocerca americana. Next base: position 665,354,193 of record NC_060130.1, read on the forward strand.
TTGGGACAATGAGCAACAAAGGTTCATGCTAAGTTGCTGTATTTTTGTGATGCAAATGGAACAGTTTGAAAAACTGAGGTCCGCCATACAGTTCTAAAACTTCACGTGCTTTCAGTCTTCCTTGTTGGTTGATTGAAGATTTGAAGTCGTCGATCGAGGAGGTGGCGACAGTCACTTACTGTCGGCCGTCGCTGTTGCAGAAGCTGGATGTTGGCGCGCCTTCTTCTCGACACGGTCACCAGGCAAAACGGACTCTTGATGTGTGCCAGCTAATGCTTCCTGTCCGCAACACCATGTCAGAAACTATCATAGCAAGTCGAGTGCAATTATATGCTGCCAAACCCCGAAAGCGCGGCAACTCCCGGGAGCGTCACTCAACACACCTCTCCACTGCCCTACTTCAGCCAGACTCCGCTCTGTCCGCGCTCCACGCGGCAGAGTTAACACTACCAAAGACCCTAAGCACTTTGGTTCTCCACACGACCTATCGATGTAATCGTTTGATAGCATAGTTTTCCCTACGCAAGACCCAGCGTAAAAATACTAATAATATTTAGAAAACAAAGCAATTATACATCGACATAAATGCATATATATATATATATATATATATATATATATATATATATATATATATATATACAAATAGTAAAACAATTACAATATGTAAAGACACAGAAATGTCATATCTTCAGGCAGCAAAATAAGGAAAAATTTATAGTACAATAGATGGAAATAGGAGGATATGTATTTCCGGCGTTACAAGGTGACTTGTTCCGCCACCTGTCTTGTTTTCAACAGTCTGTAGAGACTCCTATGCTCCCCGCAAAGGATGTCTTGTGATTCTCTGCCGTCATGGAACTTCCTGTGAATGGTGCTTCCTGATTGGTTCCTCTTGAATTTACCTGCCAAAATGCTGCTGCTGGTGTGGGAGCACTGTCAGCCACTTTCTACAGATGGACAAATTACGAGAGTTTCACGGGAAATATATTTTTGTACAGACTAAAAAAAAACATACAATAATCATATTGCACTCACACTTAAAGCCTGCAAAAGAGATCTAAAGATCGTGAAATACAGACATTATTGCCGCAGACTCCGCTACTGTCAAGGCTATATCACCACAAACGGTTGTACCACCCTAACATATGTAGTTAAACATAATCCGTGTGCTGCACCATACTAATGCAATTGTGCTCCCTGCCGACGTTGGATAAGCAGCTGCAGCAGCAAGTCGTATACTCCTAGCTCACTCATTTGTTACATAGTTTAATTCTTAATTTCTCTGCGTGTTTTTGGTACTTGCATTGTTTAATTCATAAATTTCGGGCGTATTATAGTATTTGAGAGTTGTAGCATCGCGTTTTAGTACCTGAATAGTGTAAATTCGCGTAGTCGTTTGTCTTCTGTTTTTGTTTTGAATGGCCAGTGTCGGTTGGTCACAGTTAGTGTGCTCCCTGCCGCCGTTGGATAAGCAGCTGCAGCAGCAAGTCGTATACTCCTAGCTCACTTATTTGCTACATAGTTTAATTCTTAATTTCTTTGCGTGTTTTTGGTACTTGCATTGTTTAATTCATAAATTTCGGGCGTATTATAGTATTTGAGAGTTGTAGCATCGCGTTTTAGTACCTGAATAGTGTAAATTCGCGAGGTCTCCTTCCGCCACCGAGCAGTGTCAGCAGTGCGCAAGTAGCAGCATTACTGCATTTACTAGGCAATCTTGTATTTTAATAACCGTTTAAATTTTGTCGATTTGTTTGTGCTCTCTGTAGATTAGTTCAGACGTTCTTTGCAAAACAGTTTTTAGCATGGATACGGACTGCAACTGCTGTGTTCGGATGCAGGCTGAGTTGGCATCCCTTCGCCCCCAGCTTCAGGCAGTGTTGGCTTCGGCCACACAGCTTGAGGCTGTTGCCAATGGGCATCGCTGTGGGGGTCCGGATGGGGGTTTGTCGGGGACGGCCAGCTCGTCCCACGCATCCCCCGATTGGACTACGACTGTGGTTGCCCGGGATACTGCCCGCATTGAGGCTGATCCCTCACCTGTGGTAGAGTGGGAGGTCGTCTCAAGGTGTGGCAGGGGGCGAAAGAGATTCCGGAGGGCTGAATGGAAAGCCTCTCCAGTTTGTCTGAGGAACCCGTTTCAGGCTCTGTCTCAGGCTGATACTGATCTTCGGCCTGACATGGCTGCTTGTCATGTTCCAGAGGTTGCCCTTCATTCTGCAAGATCCGGGCGGTCGCAGAGGGTGGGCTTACTGGTAGTTGGGAGCTCCAACGTCAGGCGCGTAATGGGGCCCCTTAGGGAAATGGCAGCAAGAGAGGGGAAGAAAACCAATGTGCACTTCGTGTGCATACCGGGGGGAGTCATTCCAGATGTGGAAAGGGTCCTTCCGGATGCCATGAAGGGTACAGGGTGCACCCATCTGCAGGTGGTCGCTCATGTCGGCACCAATGATGTGTGTCCCTATGGATAGGAGGAAATCCTCTCTGGCTTCCGGCGGCTATCTGATTTGGTGAAGACTGCCAGTCTCGCTAGCGGGATGAAAGCAGAGCTCATCATCTGCAGCATCGTCGACAGGACTGACTGCGGACCTTTGGTACAGAGCCAAGTGGAGGGTCTGAATCAGAGGCTGAGACGGTTCTGCGACCGTGTGGCCTGCAGATTCCTCGACTTGCGCCATAGGGTGGTGCGGTTTCGGGTTCCGCTGGATAGGTCAGGAGTCCACTACATGCAACAAGCGGCTACACGGGTAGCAGGGGTTGTGTGGCGTGGGCTGGGCGGTTTTTTAGGTTAGATGGCCTTGGGCAAGTACAGAAAGGGCAACAGCCTCAACGGGTGCGGGGCAAAGTCAGGACATGCGGGGACCAAGCAGCAATCGGTATTGTAATTGTAAACTGTCGAAGCTGCATTGGTAAAGTACCGGAACTTCAAGCGCTGATAGAAAGCACCGAAGCTGAAATCGTTATAGGTACAGAAAGCTGGCTTAAGCCAGAGATAAATTCTGCCGAAATTTTTACAAAGGTACAGACGGTGTTTAGAAGGGATAGATTGCATGCAACCGGTGGTGGAGTGTTCGTCGCTGTTAGTAGTAGTTTATCCTGAAGTGAAGTAGAAGTGGATAGTTCCTGTGAATTATTATGGGTGGAGGTTACACTCAACAACCGAGCTAGGTTAATAGTTGGCTCCTTTTACCGACCTCCCGACTCAGCAGCATTAGTGGCAGAACAACTGAGAGAAAATTTGGAATACATTTCACATAAATTTCCTCAGCATGTTATAGTCTTAGGTGGAGATTTCAATTTACCAGATATAGACTGGGACACTCAGATGTTTAGGACGGGTGGTAGGGACAGAGCATCGAGTGACATTATACTGAGTGCACTATCCGAAAATTACCTCGAGCAATTAAACATAGAACCGACTCGTGGAGATAACATCTTGGACCTACTGATAACAAACAGACCCGAACTTTTCGACTCTTTAAGTGCAGAACAGGGAATCAGTGATCATAAGGCCGTTGCAGCATCCCTGAATATGGAAGTTAATAGGAATATAAAAAAAGGGAGGAAGGTTTATCTGTTTAGCAAGAGTAATAGAAGGCAGATTTTAGACTACCTAACAGATCAAAACGAAAATTTCTGTTCCGACACTGACAATGTTGAGCGTTTATGGAAAAAGTTCAAGGCAATCGTAAAATGCGTTTTAGACAGGTACATGCCGAGTAAAACTGTGAGGGACGGGAAAAACCCACCGTGCTACAACAACAAAGTTAGGAAACTACTGCGAAACCAAAGAGAGCTTCACTCCAAGGTTAAACGCAGCCAAAACCTCTCAGACAAGCAGAAGCTAAACGATGTCAAAGTTAGCGTAAGGAGGGCTATGCGTGAAGCGTTCAGTGAATTCGAAAGTAAAATTCTATGTACCGACTTGACAGAAAATCCTAGGAAGTTCTGGTCTTACGTTAAATCAGTAAGTGGCTCGAAACAGCATATCCAGACACTCCGGGATGATGATGGCATTGAAACAGAGGATGACACGCGTAAAGCTGAAATACTAAACACCTTTTTCCAAAGCTGTTTCACAGAGGAAGACCGCACTGCAGTTCCTTCTCTAAATCCTCGCACAAACGAAAAAATGGCTGACATCGAAATAAGTGTCCAAGGAATAGAAAAGCAACTGGAATCACTCAATAGAGGAAAGTCCACTGGACCTGATGGGATACCAATTCGATTCTACACAGAGTACGCGAAAGAACTTGCCCCCCTTCTAACAGCCGTGTACCGCAAGTCTCTAGAGGAACGGAGGGTTCCAAATGATTGGAAAAGAGCACAGGTAGTCCCAGTCTTCAAGAAGGGTCGTCGAGCAGATGCGCAAAACTATAGACCTATATCTCTGACGTCGATCTGTTGTAGAATTTTAGAACATGTTTTTTGCTCGAGTATCATGTCGTTTTTGGAAACCCAGAATCTACTATGTAGGAATCAACATGGATTCCGGAACCAGTGATCGTGTGAGACCCAACTCGCTTTATTTGTTCATGAGACCCAGAAAATATTAGATACAGGATCCCAGGTAGATGCTATTTTTCTTGACTTCCGGAAGGCGTTCGATACAGTTCCGCACTGTCGCCTGATAAACAAAGTAAGAGCCTACGGAATATCAGACCAGCTGTGTGGCTGGATTGAAGAGTTTTTAGCAAACAGAACACAGCATGTTGTTATCAATGGAGAGACGTCTACAGACGTTAAAGTAACCTCTGGCGTGCCACAGGGGAGTGTTATGGGACCATTGCTTTTCATAATATATATAAATGACCTAGTAGATAGTGTCGGAAGTTCCATGCGTCTTTTCGCGGATGATGCTGTAGTATACAGAGAAGTTGCAGCATTAGAAAATTGTAGCGAAATGCAGGAAGATCTGCAGCAGATAGGCACTTGGTGCAGGGAGTGGCAACTGTCCCTTAACATAGACAAATGTAATGTATTGCGAATACATAGAAAGAAGGATCCTTTATTGTATGATTATATGATAGCGGAACAAACACTGGTAGCAGTTACTTCTGTAAAATATCTGGGAGTATGCGTGCGGAACGATTTGAAGTGGAATGATCATATAAAATTAATTGTTGGTAAGGCGGGTACCAGGTTGAGATTCATTGGGAGAGTGCTTAGAAAATGTAGTCCATCAACAAAGGAGGTGGCTTACAAAACACTCGTTCGACCTATACTTGAGTATTGCTCATCAGTGTGGGATCCGTACCAGATCGGTTTGACGGAGGAGATAGAGAAGATCCAAAGAAGAGCGGCGCGTTTCGTCACAGGGTTATTTGGTAACCGTGATAGCGTTACGGAGATGTTTAATAAACTCAAGTGGCAGACTCTGCAAGAGAGGCGCTCTGCATCGCGGTGTACATTGCTCGCCATGTTTCGAGAGGGTGCGTTTCTGGATGAGGTATCGAATATATTGCTTCCCCCTACTTATACTTCCCGAGGAGATCACGAATGTAAAATTAGAGAGATTAGAGCGCGCACGGAGGCTTTCAGACAGTCGTTCTTCCCGCGAACCATACGCGACTGGAACAGGAAAGGGAGGTAATGACAGTGGCACGTAAAGTGCCCTCCGCCACACACCGTTGGGTGGCTTGCGGAGTATAAATGTAGACTAAATCATCACATCTGCATCTTGCATGTAGCTATCGACTACCAGACACTCATACATGTCCCACGAAGACATACTGATCCGAAAAACAGACGTACGTGTATTATATAATATCACAGTGCTAGATGTCATCCACGAGATCGGTCGGTAATCCACTGTATCCAACACTCAAGAAGCAAGTGCCTCAAAACTCGCTGGCCTGATGCACCCTATGGGGACAGCAGCCACTCTCTGAAGTGCTGTACTAATGCTGGGCTCGTTCCTCTGGCACAAATGTGTCTGCTAACGGTACTGTTTCCATTCTGGCCTGCTTGCTGTTGTGGTTCCTGCAACAAGTTGCGATCCTCTCCAGGCACTGGGATTACTAACATATTTACTTTCTGAGCTCATTCGATAAGAAATGCTGCGTCAATCGCGAATTAATTTACCGATTTCGAAACCGATATCAGCTGCAAAATCAGATTTTACACGTCAAAAAACGACAATGCTTGTGACGCTTTTATGCTGAAACCATTGATTGGCATATGAATATTTCCAAAATTTCATGTATTTTCACATGGTTTACCAGAATATCGTACCATTCTTGCCACTGTTCTCGATGTCAACCACATAACAGTGTGCTACCAACCACTTCCACAGTATAATTCCTGAGATAAAGAATGGAAATCATATCTCTAGAGAGCCGGAACTTTAGCGTGGAACACGCTGCAAACCATTGAGTAACTAGAATCTTATCTCGTCTGCGAAGCCTTTTAAGAGAAAACTCGAAAACAGAGGAAACTAGTAGTTACACTCGTATTTTTTAACGAATACCAATGTCAGTGATATAAAAAATTTCAGATCATCCTTATACTTCACAAAGAAAACTAAGGTTTCAATACTCATGCGTTTCTCATTTCTAGAGAACCAGCAAATGTCTCTTCCACCGGTGTTTCACCATCGATTGAAACACCACATCGCCATCGATGTTCTCACAACGAAGTAAAGACAGGAAATGTCTACAGTGGCAATATACCTCAGAGTGGGATAAGGGCTTCTGGAACTCTCAGGCCTGTCGGACCTACGAGACACACACACACACACACACAGAGAGAGAGAGAGAGAGAGAGAGAGAGAGAGAGAGAGAGAGAGAGAGACTTGTAACAACACGTCTCTCTACAGCCCTGACAAAGCTATGTGACGTCACTGATCACAGCACCTCACAGTCGAAAAAATGGCTTCTGGAATTCTCGGACCTGCTGGATCGGCGACAAAGATATAGAGACAGACTTGTAACAAATTTTCTCACTACAGCACAGACAAAGAAGTGTGTCATCACTGATCACACCACCTCAAAGTCGAACAAGAGGCTTCAGGAAGTCTCGGACCTGCTGCACTGGTGACACAGAAAGAGAGAAAATACTCTTTCCTGACCACTGCCTGTTGTACTGCAAGCTCAGAGGCCTGTTATTGCAACAGCCAAGCAGTCAACTGGTAACTTACATGGGAAGCCGGGAGGGGGAGGGGGGGGGGGAGGGTTCATCGTCCAGCCCAAACTCTCGTCATATTGAATCTTCTTAAATGTCCACGTAAAAATCGAAGAAAACCCACAACACACGTGATCACGAAGGCAGCCCACACATACAGGTATTAGTTCACTATTCACCCACCCAGAGGGCGGCACAAATAGGTCAACTGAACCCTTGTACCCTACCTGTCTAGTTTGGGAGTCTCATCTGTCAGATGCGCCTTAAGAAAGAAATGTCAGTTCATTCCAGCCGGCTTCTTTCGCCACGCGCCAGAACACCAGCCGGAGTAGTACTAGGAAAACAGCCACATATTTATCAGGATAATTACAATTAAATATTCGACAATGAGCGAAGTATTGGAAATACCTCGTTCCGACGACGTTGGCTCAGGAAATTTCCGCCGTAAATCTATATCCTTATGACTAGACATAATTTCCCATGTAAAATCTTTCATCCCCATTAGGGCTATCGGTACACTGAAATCGCAGTTTTCTACATCAATTTTATACCTCGCATATGACTGGTCGTAGTCCAACCCACATCATTTTCTTCGCACATGCTGGAACACTGACCACAGAAACTTTACACTCCAGTACACACAAATTTCAGACAAGCAGAGCAGTTATCGTTTATATGTGTATAGCGTCCAAAAATTATTGTATGTCCACACTCAAATGGCTGGGTGTCTCGATTCTCCTCACCACTAGGAAATTAATCGACATATAAGTTTTCCAGGCTATCAGATTCGGGAATAGACGGCAGGTACTGTATTTTCAATCAGCAGTTCTGGAACATAGTGCATCCCGTCAAGGCTCTCTCAAACAAGTGTTGGAAAGAACCGGCGTCTGGCACTATGTGACAATCAACAGCACTCCCAAGGATGAAAGCATTGGAAAGATATCACCGACATGGATTAGTGTACTATAATAAACATCGTACCCGACAGTGTGACAAATAACATGTAATGATATGCTTAGGGTTCAAATGGCTCTGAGCACTATGGGACTCAACTGCTTTGGTCATCAGTCCCCTAGAACTTAGAACTACTTAAACCTAACTAACCTAAGGACATCACACACACCCATGCCCGAGGCAGGATTCGAACCTGCGACCGTAGCAGCAGCGCGGCTCCGGACTGGAGCGCCTAGAACCGCACGGCCACCGCGGCCGGCTAATATGCTTAGGGGAGCCAATGAGAGGTCGTTTTGTGTATCCATTTTATTACAGCTGTATTGCCTGCCCTGTTTGTACACTATAGCAGATGTAGTTGAGCCCTTGCATTGTTATATAGTGCAGCTATTTACGAAATGAATCTATCACACCTTAAAGTCGGATATACTCCTGAATGCGTTGAAATCACAATTCCCCGTGTCAAATCTATCCTGCTCCTGTGGCTAGACATACGTAATTTTGTACAGGAATGGTATTCTGATCCCGTCCGACACACATCTGGTAATATGTCAAAACACCAATCACAATAACTTTACGTTCCAACAGCATAACAATCTCGACAAGTTGCGCGATTATCGTTTATAAGTGTATAGTTCCAAAAAGAATTACGGTATATCCACACTCACAACAGCTGGGTGACATTTTTCAGGGCATACCATAGCTTTCCAGTAACAAAACCCTCGCACCACATCCTCATAATCATATCACATATTCCTCAGGGAATAAAGAGTGTAATTTCAATTGAAAATCACTCGCATCTTTTATTTGTGTTACATGTGTTCATGCAAGATAGTCTGCGTTTTCCAGAGTAGGAAGAACTGATACTCCCAGTTAAGTCACAGACCCATACTAATTCCATTGAAATCGCATCACGTTAGTAGGGGAAAAAGGGCGATGTCAGTCCATTTTGTTAGTGCGGGTTGCCCAAATCAGGGGCAGCTATTCACTGAGGGGCAAACCTATTGTTCACCTTTGATTGACAGGTAGTTACTCTATTGTTCTCCTTTGATTGACAGATACTTAACCTATTGGCCTGTTAAGTGGTTTTCCACGTCACCCCCATTTCCTTTTGATTGACAGGCACTTATCCTATTGTCCCCCCCCTGCCCATTCCCCATCCCCTCTCAGAACACCCCCCCCCCCCCACACTGCTACAGGTACACTTTTAGGTCTGAGTTATTGGAATAGGCCCTCCTCTCACTCTTATCAATATGATTGACTACTTCATTCAATTAATTAATTAATTAACCTCTCTGGCAGGAGTGTGCCACACCCACCTGCCACATCCTGTCAGGAAGTTCAAATTCCATCAGGACAATGCAACTTCTACTAACCTAAGAAAACGGCGGGAAAGTAGGTCACTTTGACTACCTCCACTAATCTACGTCATCCGACCGCCACCTCCTCCTAGGGATTGGAGGGAAATTTGAATTTTAGCCACTTGGGCTATCTCTACTAACATAAGAAAATGGCGGGACAGAAAGGGCACTCGGGATACCTCCACTAACCTAAGTCATCTGACCACCACCTATTCCTATGAAATTGTGGGAAGAGGACTCGACCTGTGATGGACATAAGTCTTTATTTTGCATGCACTAGTTATTTCTACAATTAGAGGCAGTACCTCCATACAGTATGTTAACCATGAGGTTTGGAGTCCAACTAACCTAGTACACAGTACTGGCACCAGAGGGCGCTTTCATCCATTCCGTGAAGAAATCCAAGACGATGCGGGAAAATGGAAAGAAACAATGTGATCGTCACAACGCATAGCAGAGGCGTCTGACATGTGAAATTACAAGTCATGCCGCCACTAACTTTGTAAACAGCACATCTGTGAAGCAGATGTATACACAGGGGCTTGCAGTATCTCACAAACACCTATCGCTAACTTAGCTATGAAACTGTAGTATCGATTTTACACTTAAGATGCGACAGGGGAATGGAGTACATTGCATAAATCTTCGTTCGTTTATAGGAATGTGTCACGTTTCATCACACGTGCGAAGCAATTCCTTTGATGAACGAGAGGTTTAGGCTACTATTAACGATCGCAAGTAGACACTGCTCTAAGACCCACACAGAACAAGCGGTTGTATACGAGTCGAATGCAGGCTATGTTACACATCTGATTCATCCTGATGGAACATCAGGAAAAAAATGGTCAAATGACCTGCAGCAACTTCCCCCCCCCCCCCTCTCTCTCTAGAATGCATCATCAGTCTACCATTAAATCGCACCACGTTACAACTTCATCTCAACCAACCAATCCGTCGCCTCTATGTCGTCCTTTAACGCAGATGCATGTGAGTTTAGAGGCAGATGGTTCTCTGTCTTCCTGAAAAGCGTCAAATACAGTACTCAACTTGCGTGTATTGCTGTTATGTCAACAGATATGCAGTAGAATGCTGCCTTGGCGGGAAAAGGTAACTGTTTCCATGCTATGTCGATGTTTTCTCGGATATCTCTTGCTGTCGTATGCTTGTTCCCATGTACAAAATGTTCTGTACCAAGCAGAAGACACGCAAGTACTTCCTCAATTTCACCGCATTTCGGTGTATATTCCATCAATATATACGTATTTTCCGCAATACTATCGTTTTCTTTTATGTCAGTTCTACCCATGCGATTATGACATAACCTCTCGTTCCGTTTTCTAAAATTGCTTGTAAATGTAGTACAGCTGCCAACACCTAGTACAAATGCACTGACCCGAAGGTATAGTATAGCACTATACAATGATACTCGCAAAGTAGAGAGGGGGCCGGTTTAGAGATGATACTGAAATTGGAAAACATGTTGTCGCAGCATTGCTCGGTGTTGAAATTATTGAAAAATTGCTAAAATTGTTCACACTATCAACTTTGATGATTATTATTAGAGTAAATTGATGGTGTCTTTTCCATCACATCTGTCCACTGGTACGCTGTTGGTTACCACATAATAATAATAACGAATACTGAACGTATGGCATTGGTGGCCGGGAAAACCCTCGCGGGGCGGTTCTGCCTCCGCTCCACAAGTTCTTTAACGCCACTACGGCGACTTGTGAGTGAATGAGGATGAAATGATGATGAAAGACACACAACACCCAGTCATCTCGAGGCAGAGAAAATCCCTGACCTGACCGGGAAACGATGCCGGGACCCCATGCGCGGGTAGCGAGAACGCCACCGCAAGACCACGAGCCGCGGACTGATTGACTGACATCGCTTGTTTGAGATGGAGAAAGAGTTTTTGTGGAGGGACAACACCTTCTGGGGATGGATAGCACCGAAACAGTGATTGCGTACATGACTGCAGTGTGAGGAATCAGTCGAAACGGAACGCAGAGCCATCAGCTATCCCGTCACTGTGACAGATGACTTTAAATGTAGAGGTCGTCAGTCACTTTCGGACAGCAGTTTGGAAACTCTGCACAACGCCGCCAAACTCTTTCAGTTTCCTTATGTTGTAACTGTCTTTTATTGAAAATCACCCAGGGTGTGTGGCATGTTATGGTAGGCACAGTACCAAGATGATTTACAACGTGCGACGTCTAGTTTTCTGCGAGAGGCAATTGATCAGAACGTGTTAATGTCAGTTTAGAACTTGAAACGGACCTCGAAGTCATGGCAGGAAAACAAAATGTACGGCACTGTACAGAGCGCATTACAGCAGAAAAGAAAACAGTGTTTCAAACAACGACACAGAGTCACAGGGAGCGTATCTTGCGACTTTTGGTATAGTCTGTGGGATACAGTCATCCTATACAGTACAGATGATGAAACTTTAAACTGATCTGTGCAGTGGATCAGCACCTGTATATTTAAAAGGATCGTCACATGTGCTCGATGCCAGCACACATATGGTATTTGTTTTCGATATATTGGAGGAGAGGGATGCAGTAAAAATCTTATGGAGGTCTCTATCGGATGAAGTTAGTGGAGTTTTTATAGTTCGTAACTTATCTCTGGTGGATGGAACAGAATAACAATGATGGAATGTTGGGGTGATAGACGTGAATGGGTCCTGAGGGACGTGGATCTGTACTACCTGCTTGTAGTTTGGAGAAGAACCACAATGCAGTATCAAAATAAGCATCCTGCCCCCAGTTCTCGTACTGTATTTTATACTACCTCATGTTGCAGGAGCAGGCTTCGTTTCCGCCGAATGGTCCTAACACAGTTCTGACAGAGTAACTCAGCTTCGCCTGTTTCTACACAGGTTGCACAAGGTGGTAGAAATAGCTTTCCCCGACTTCTACTCAGTTCCGACTTACATTGGAACAATCACACGCCCAAAGCTGTAGGGATGGTAGTGCAGAGTCTGAGGGGTAGTTGCAAGATACATAGGGGCTACCTAAAACCATGTTGAAATTTTACTGTAGCAGATAGGTTCGACAAAGGTGGCTCATTCCGAGGTATGAGAGTGCCAGAAATATGATATGGCATCGAGACATAATGCATTATAAAAACTGGAGAAAAATCTACTGGCGGCGGCGTGAGACAGTTGCACATACCTGTTTCATACCACGCTCCTTAGCCGAATTACTTCGAAAATTCGATACTTTTATTACAAGGGTGCACTGTCTGCGACATGTAACTGCACTGCTGGTGTGATAGTATACACTCCGGCGATCACCGTCTATATTCAGTGTCATGGCATTTGTCTGGAAACACCACGACTTTCGTAGGTAATGCCATACGTGGATTTATAAAGTCGGTATAGCTTTTAAAATGGATATTTGTGTGCACTTGTAGAAAGAAGACCGCTTGTGATGGTAACATGGTGGTGTTTTTTTTTAACATATTCCAGTTTGTAAGACGATTACGCCTGTCTTTCTAAGACACGGTAGTAGCACTCCCAAGAAAAACTTATGAGACTTGTGCACCCATCGTTGATTTTCGGTCAGTATTATTTTGTATCGTCTGCAATCATTTATTGACGAAGTATTATACTTAGTAGTAGGCGGTGCATGATAGGTTCGCCTTGAGCATCAGGCTTATAAATTATGTGTTTGTGTTCCGACATGTGCAAAGGAAATGACTATGTCCAGTCGTAAGGAAGGCATGGATTTGACGTGCAGTACTGTGACACCAAAGGGAAGACTACGTCAAGTCATATGAATGGTATAGATATTTCTATTTCTAGAGCCACAGTCGTCACCAGGGTGTATTTCCTATACTTCACTCATTGTCGGATGTCATTCAACTGAGATGGTAATCGTAACACTGAGTTGTAAGTAGAATGATAAAACACATATGTGACCGGTTTCCTATGACTGCACTGGCATGCAGTGCCAGTGACAGGAATGATTCATGTTTCCCATTAACGGTAGAAGCTGTGCAAATGGAGAGGCCTGTTGGAGTATAGGAATGTAGCTGATTTAACTCAATTGTCCTCTAGACAGTTGAGTAGCGAACTATTACTTAGTATGTGTTGGGCAGCTTTCGTGATCAAGAGGAAATATGACAAGATTCAACATGGACATCTGTTTGCGTTGGGCCATTATTCCCTCCCATATAAATTGTTGGTTGACTGCTTCTTTGTATTTTACTTCATTATTTAGTTGAGAGAAGATCGATTGAGGTGTGTGCGTCTCGCAAATGAATGAAACGTTTGCCAGTTCTCTAGACATGAGAAACACCTTAGTTGACATTGTAAATTATAGGCATGATTTGGACTCTGTTACATCACTAACATGAGTATTCGCAAAAGGAAATATCATTTTCCTCTATTTGTTTCGAGTTCTCATGTAAAGGTCTTCGTAGGTGGAATAAGTTTCTAATTACTCAGTGCCGGCCGGTGTGGCCGAGCGGTTCTAGGCGCTTCAGTCTGGAACCGCGCGACCGCTATGGTCGCAGGTTCGAATCCTGCCTCGGGCATAGCTGTGTGTGATGTCTGTAGGTTAGTAAGGTTTAAGTAGTTCTAAGTTCTAGGGGACTGACGACCTCAGATGTTAAGTCCCATAGTGCTCAGAGCCATTTGAACCATGTAATTACTCAGTGGTCAAGAGCACACCCCACCTCGCTAAAGTTTGAGGATTGTAGAGAAATAATTTACAGTCTATATCTTCGGAATTATGTTGCACGTGTGATCGGTAGGATACTGCTGTGTGCTTGATATCGAGAAACACCGCGAAAATGGTATAGTATTATCGCAAACCATCCGAAAATATATGGGTTCTTGTAATCCCAGACTCTAGTGATGGGTGTAGAAAAGCAAGCAAGCAAGCAGGTCCGGACCAGAAACAGCAATGCGTTTGTGTCGATGGGAAACTAGTCCGAATTTGTAGAACAGTTCTGAGAGAGACTTCGGTCTGCTGTGGGCGCTCTGGTCACCCGTCGGAAGTGGATGATTGCCGACCTCGCAGGGAAATATCTAGTGCTGTGAGCGGTATATACAGTGCTGACTGTCTTTGAGGTATATGTACGAATAAAGTAAGAGGGCTGATTTTGTACGGCGCAGTATGCGAATTGTATGGTTACTACATCGACATGGTGTGTGGTGATATATTGCTGGGGTGGAGATCGATTTCATACTCTAATGTTCAGGCTCCTGGCCTCAGTGTAATTGAGTAAGAGTCTTTCCGTATTTGATTATATGTATGGCACTTTGCAAGGTTTAGTTATCGGTGCACTATGGCGATCAGTGTAAAATATTTTTTTGCCACTGAAAGTCTCGTCAGCAGGAAAAAAGAAAAGGCGGACGTTGCTTCCAAACAGGTGGCTTCAGTAATTCGGTGGGTAAATTCGATAAGAGTCAATTATAGTCCCCCATTCACTCACAAGACATCCTTTGTGCTAGGATATAGGAGTCTCTACATAGTGGTGAGAACGTTTGTGTACGTTGAAAACAGGAAGGGCAACACGCGATGGACGGAATGCCATGTTAGGATCATGAGGAAGAACGAATTCGCATTTTTATTGTTGTTCTATCGATAGTGATGATGATTACAGTATACCAACTCGCGTCGGTGATGTCTTTCCAAGCATTACGCCTGCGGGTGCGGTATTCAATATCACACATAGTGCTGGACACCTATCCTTCATGGAGGCAGAATTTTATGTGTAAAATTATGTGCACTATAAATACTGAGATTCGTTCCAGAACCACAGCAATCAAGAGGGGAAATTACCCATAGATCCATCGGTGTCAGACTGCAGTAGCAATCGTAATATTTAATTATAGCTACACTGGTAATTGTGTTCCTGGCTCCAAATATTCTGGTGAGTCTTGTATGTATTTGATGATCTGTAGACAACTTTTGCAGGGCTTAATTGCCAGTGCAATTAAGCGATCTGTGCAAAATAGTTTTTTGCCACTGAACGTCTCGTCTGCAGAAAACAATGGCGAACGGTGCTCCCACACCGGCAGCAGCAGCAGTTTGACTGGCAATGCAGTGACGAACGGGCTGTCCTGTTAGGACTGCTGGGAATAATGCACCCTGTGCTATTCTGGAAAGCATTGCAACATCTCTCGGTGCTGGACCTGCACCTCAGCTGTGGGGCATTGTGCCAGCAACGGTGCCTAGGTGAACACGTATTTCGACAGAAATTTCTGGGGTGTCAAGTATGAAAGGGATGCAGCCGTCTCATGCTTGCGGGTCCTGAACAGACACCTGTACGTCGCTGGGAGGCTGACAGCTGCATCGCCACCTCATGGGTCCTGCTAGTGCACCCGGGCTCCGGCATTGGTGTCGGGTGTCTGTTGGACGAGTTTTTTTTTAATTTGCGATCTTTTGTTCAATCTATAGTCCATCGATTTTACCGACCAATAGCGTGCTGGGAATTAAAAAAAGTACCCCACACATGTGAAGAACATCGATTTAATTAATTTGCACAAATTTTTTATATCAACATGGTGTTACTGCTACAATAATTTAGGGGAGGGTGTGTGTGAATGGGTGTCATGGAGCACAACAGCAGGTTAAGTGCATAATGCTGGATAAATTTGCATGGTTTTTATGTAAAATGCAGTACAGTAGTTTAAGGGGGCGGGTGAAAAAGAGAACACACCAGAAATGGCATTCAAAAGCATGTGAAATTCGAAAAGTGTACCATATAATGGTGTGAGGACGTGACTAATTACTTAATTTGGTATCAAAGGCGGTACAATAGTTTAAGGAAATGGGGTTGACATGGAAAACCACTTAACAGAACAATAGGTTACATACAGACAAAGAGTCGAACATTATGTTAAGGCACCCAGAGTACAGTGCTGAACATTAGGCTATGCAACATGTTTACAAAAGCTAAATGTTTCCAAACAACAGAGCATGATTAGCAAGAGAAATCCAACCCCCACAAACTGATTTTTTTTATATAAATAAAGAATATACCCTTGAATTTCTGTTATGAAACTCTTCCTCTCCACCACCAGACCGACATTATGGATTACGTCACGGAATTGACGACAGCGCCCTCTGGTGGCGGTACTGTGTAGTACGCCCAGACCTTGTGGCGATCACATTGTTTCTTTCCATTTTCCCGCACCGTCTTGGATTACGTCATGGAATGGATGAAAGCGCCTAGGAAGAGGTGGTGGTCGGATGACTTAGGTTAGTGGAGGTATCCCCAAGTGTCCTTTCTGTCCTGCCATTTTCTTAGGTTAGTAGAGATAGCCCAAGTGGCCAAAATTCAAATTTCCCTCCAATCCCTAGGAGGAGGTGGCGGTCGGATGACTTAGGTTAATGGAGGTAGCCAAAGTGACCTACTTTCCCACCGTTTTCTTAGGTTAGTACAGGTTGCATTGTCCTGATGGAATTTGAATTTCCTGCCAGAGGGTGTGGCAGGGGCATGGCACATTCCTGCCAGAGAGGTTAATTAACTGATTAATTGAATTAAGTAGTTAATCATATTGATAAGAGTGAGAAGAGGGCCTATTCCAATAACTCAGACCTAAAAGTGTACCTGTAGCAGCGTGGGGGGGGGGATGTTCTGAGGGGGGAGGGGAAATACCCTCTGCACAGCCCTGCACTGAACGCAACATCTTTCAGACAATCCCACAGCCAAAAGACACACAGTCTTAAATCAGGTGAGCCGGCCGGAGTGGCCAAGCGGTTCTAGGCGCTACAGTCTAGAACTGCACGACCGCTACGGTCGCAAGTTCGAATCCTGCCTCGGGCATGGATGTGTGTTATGTCCTTAGGTTAGTTAGGTTTAAGTAGTTCTAAGTTTTAGGGGACTGATGACCTCAGAAGTTAAGTCTCATAGTGCTCTGAGCCATTGAACCATTTTTTAAAAATCAGGTGATGTGGACAACCAGACTGCGAGGAAATGAATTCTAGCATTTCCAAAATGCCTATTCAGCAGCTGTTTCAGTAGCTGTGGAATGTGTGGAAGAGCACCTTCTTGAAAAAAGTGCTCCTACCCACACATTCATACTGTTGATGGGTTGAAATGACGTTGGTGTGCGGAAGGCTCTCATAGCATTTACCAATGATGGTAAAAGTAACAGGACTCATAGGATCCATCTCCTTGAAAAAATATGGCCCTTGATAAACGTTTGCGTCAACCTGCACCACACAGTTGTCTTTGCTGAATGAAGTGTACCAGTTGATGTTTGATCGATTTACCATTGCTCATATTCTGCATATCTGTGTATTCACATGTCCTTGGAGATGGAAATGGGCTTCAACAGTCCACAGAATGTTCCACAGACATTCGTTGTCCACTTGCATGCGAGGAAAAAATTCTAGTCGAAACGTTTGTCTTACAGTTCAGCAGGAAGCAACTCTTGAATGTGGGTAATTTTGTATGGGTAGCAATGCAGGGTGTTTCGTAATATTTTAGGCAACATCCTCACAAGCTTGTCCAACGTTTGGCCAATTTTGCATGCACTGTATGTTTGCATCCCACTGTTCGACCCATCCTACAATTCTGTGGCCACATCTACTGACATCGAATCAACTGTTTTCCTCCCTCTGCCACAATGTACTGTCTTTTCGAATAACGTACACCTGTACAACTGTACTTTTCCTGAGGGCATGCAGCTCTACTGTGTGGTTGAATTATTATGGGTAAAATACTCTGGAGGTAAAATAGTTCCCCATTTGGATCTCTGGGAAGGGACTGCTCAGAAAAATGTCGTCATCAGGAGACAAAAAACTGACGTTCTGCAGATCTAAGCGTGTATTGTTAGACCCGTTAATCGCACAGGTTGGTTAGAAAATTTAAAAAAGGGTAGGTGATAGGTTGAAGTTATATGTAGTGGGAATTAGTGAAGTTCACTGGCAGGAGGAATAGGACATCTGGTCAGGTGAATACAAGGTTAACAAAATCAGATAGGGTAGGGCAGGAGTAGGAATAATAACGAATAAGAAAATAAAACTGAGAGTAAGTTACTGTAACAGTATAGTTAATGCAATATTGTAGCCAAGTTAGGCAGAAAGCCAATACCCATATCACAGTAGTACAAATTTAAATGGCATCTAGCTCTGTAGATGATGAAGAGACTGAAGAAATGTACGAAGAGATAAAAGAAGTTATTCAGATAGTTAAGGGAAACGAAAATTTAATTGTGATGGGCGAGTGGTAATCTATAGTGGAAAACGGAAGAAAAGGAAAAACTGTCGGTGAATATGGACTGGGGGAAAGGAATAGAAGAGGAAGCCACCTGGTAGAATTTTTCACAGTGCACAATTTAATCATCATCGTGAAAGAAAGTTGCACACATTAGAAGAGACCTAGAATCACCAGAAAATTTCAGATCGATTGCATAATGTTAAAACAAAGATTTCGGAACCATGTTTAAACTTTAACACATTTAGAGGGTCGGATGTAGCCGCTGACCACAGTTTATTGGTTATGACCTGCAGATTAAAACTAAAGAAATTGCGAAAAGGTAGGAAATTAAGGCGGTGGGCCCTGGATGGTTTGAAACAACCAGAGGATGTTGAGAGTTTTAGAGGGAGCATTAGGTAACGATTGACTAGGACAGGGGAAAGGAATGAGTACAAGATGAATCAGTAGCATCGAGAGATGAAATAGTGAAAGTAGCAGAGGATCAACTAGGTAAAATGACAAGGACTAATAGAAATCCTCAGATGACACAGGAGATTTAACTGATGCAAGGAAAAAATAGAAAAATGCAGCAAATGAAGTAGCCGGAAGGGAATACAAACGTCTAAATAAGAGATTGGGTAAGTTGGAATGGCTAGAGGACAAATGTAAGGATTTAGAAGCAAATTTCACTAGGGGAAAGACACATACCTCCTACACGAAAATTAAAGAGCCCTTTGAAGAAAAGAGAAGCAGATGTATGAATACAACAGCTCAAATGCGAAACCAGTACTAAGCAAAGAGGAGAAAGCTGAAAGATGGAAGGAGTATACAGGGCCTCTATACAACAGAGATGAACTTGAAGGCAATATTATAGACATAGAAGAAGACGTAGATGAAGATGAGATGGGAGATACGATATTGCAAGAAGAATTTGACAAAGCAGTGAAAGACCTAGCACTAAAAGATATATGTCGAATTAAGGCTCTTAGAGTAGACAATATTCCATCAGAACTACTGACAGCCTTGGGAGAGCCCGCAACGAAAAAACTCTTCCATCTGGTGTGCAAGATGTATGAGGCAGGCGAAATATCCTCAGCAGTTATTATTCAATTAGCACACTGAGCAAACAGTAAAGGAAATTTGGAGTAGGAATTAAAGTTCAGGGAGAAGAAATAAAAAATTTGACATTTGCTGAAGACACTGTAATTCTGTCACAGACAGCGAAGGACTTGGAAGAGCTTTTCTATGGAATAAATAGTGTCTCGAAAGGAGGATATAAGGTGAACATCAACAAAAGAATATGTTCTATCAAACAATCTCTTCTTCTACGCCGAGCAAGGTGGCGTGGTGGTCAGCACACTGGACAGAATTCGGGAGGACGACGGTTCAATCCCGCATCTGTTCATCCTGATTTAGGTTTCCTGTGATTTCCCTAAATCGCTTCAGGCAAATTAAGTTAGGAAATGAGATGCTTAAAGTAGTAGATGAGTTTTGTTGTTTGTGCAGCAGAATAACTGATGATGGCTGACGTAAACGGGATATAAAATGTAGACTTGTAGGGGCAAGAAAAGTATTTCTGAAGAAAAGAAATTTGTTAACTTCGAAAATAGATTTAAATTTTACAAAATCATTTGTGAAAGATTTTGTATGGAATGTAGATGAAGGGTTGGGGTTGGGTTGATTTGGGAGAGGAGACCAAACTGTGAGGTCATCAGTCTCATCGCATTAGGGAAGGACGGGGAAGGAAATCAGCCGTGCCCTTCCGAAGGAACCATCCTGGCATTTGCCTGAAGCTATTTAGGGAAATCACGGAAAACCTAAATCAGGATGTCCGGACGCGGGATTGAACCGTCGTCCCCCTGAATGCGAGACCAGTGTGCTGACCACTGCGCCACCTCGCCTGGTGTAGAAGAAGGGATTGGTTGATAGGACACATTCTGAGACATCAAGGAATTACCAGTTTAGTATTGTGGAGAGGTGGCGCGAGGGGGGGGGGCAGGGATAAAAATTGTAAAGGAAGACCAAGAGATGGATACAGTAAGCAGATTCAGAAGGATGTAAGTTTCAGCAGTTACTCAGAGAAGAAGAGGCTTGTACAGGATAGTGTGGCATGGGGAGCTGTATCACACCAGTCTTTGGACTGAAGAGCACAACAACAACAATCAACAACAATCTTTTGTAAAGACCCTTGGCAGACATCGCACCAATGTCTTTCTTTCATACCCATGAGTGTTCTGAACGCATTGCTACTGGCATGCAAATGGTACAATCAGCGCTCATCTAAAAGAGCATTACCAGCAGTGCATGATCCTGCATTCAGGCAAGCATGTCGAGCTTCTCGGACAGAAACAGGAACAGCTGTGTATCTTATGTCTTTTGTTTTGCATGTTCTACTGGTCAGAGCGCCATCTAGTGGTAAAAGTTTCGTTTTTTTTCTTTTGTTTCCCTGACGTTTCCCCCTTCTTTTATAATATTTGCCTCAGATTGGATGTCATTCTGAGCAATGGTTCGCTTTTTACAGGGTTCTGAAACTGCAACTTTAATTGTAATCACCCTGTATATAAACGATTTAGGAAACAATGTGTGTAGCTCTATTAGATCATTTTCAGATGACGCTGCCATTTACCATCTCGTATAGTCATCAGATGATTAAAACCAACTGCAATATGATTTAAACTAGATATCTGTATGGCGCGAAAATTGCCGATCGACTCTAAATAATAAAAAGTGTGATGTCATCCACAGAGTACTAAAATTAATCCGCTAAATTCCGTTTACACAATAAATCACACAAATCTAAAGGCTGTGGGAAATGCGAACCAAAGACTGTGATTTTTTGCAGAACACTAAGAAGATGCAACAGGTCTACTAAAGAGACTGCCTACACTACACTTGTCAGTCCTCTTCTGAAATACTGCTATTTGCTGTGCGGGATGTAGCTCAGTGTGTTCGGTCAGAGGGTTCCGTACCCTCTGTAATAAAAAAAACTGAGTTAATCGATCATCAATGAACTTCATCAGATGTCTTACGACGTCCGCCCCGAGCAGATACAACGAACAAAAGCGAACAAAATGAGATTAAAAAAATAAAAAAAAAGCGGTCTAGGGTGCTGCAGTCATGGACTGTGCGGCTGGTCCTGGCGGAGGTTCGAGTCCTCCCTCGGGTATTGGTGTGCGTGTTTGTCCTTAGTATAATTTAGGTTAAGTAGTGTGCAAGCTTAGGGGCTGATGACCTTAGCAGTTAAGTCCCATAGGATTTCACATACATTTGAATATTGCTGTTCAGAGTGGGAAACGCATCAGAGGTCATAAAAAAAGTTCAAAGAAGGGCAGCTCGTTCTCTCCAACAGCGAGATACAGGAGTGTGTGCCACACATATGATACGCCAACTGTTGTGGCAATCATTAAAACAAAGGGGTTTTTCATTGTGGCAGGATCTTCTCATGAACTTTCAATCGCCAACTTTCTCCTCCGAATGTAAAGCTATTTTGTTGGCACCCATCTACAAAGGTACAAATTGTCATTATAATAAAGTAACATAAATCAGAGCTCACACAGAAAGATTTAAATGTTTATTTTTCCCACATGCTGTTCGAGAGTGGAATGGTGCAGCAATAGCTTGAAACAGATTCGACGAGCCCTCTGTCAGGCACTTAATAGTGAATTGAAGAGTAGTCCTGTAGATGTAGTTGTAGCCATACATTGTCAGAGTGCACGAAGTTGCAACAATGGCAGAACAAAACTGTACTTTTTTTTGCATCTGTGAACATTTCTATAACATGGTGTTAAATATACTGCATTTTTTGTGGCCAGTTATCTTTCAATTCCGTTTCTATCAATTCATTTTTGCTAATGTTAATTCAGAGTATAAAAATAAGACTAAAAAGATTTTTGTGTAATTCAGAATCCCAATAGCGATTGCAGCTTATAAACTTTTGTATTCTGTTCTTATGTTTTACTAATATGACAAAGTGTGCACAGTATGGAATCATGGCTGCTAACAAACTAATATTGGTTTACTAAACGAATAATACATGCAATGACTTATTAGAAGGATCATTAAGATACATTAAAGCAATCATTGTATTTGTAGTTACGTGTTCCTTATGTGTCTAAGAGTAGTAGGACAAAGGGGCTGTGAAGTCAGTCTGCATTGCTGCGAAATTTCTGACCCCTCCGCCACTGTCCCCCTCCAATTATCCCTCCCCTCCCGTTCCCCTATTCACAGTGGTGGGAATTTCAAATTTTGGTGGCATAATGGGAATGCAGACGTTGCCCCACACTTCCCTTTCACCCTCACCTCCCTCTCCTTCTCCCCTTAACCTTGTGATCTGCTAAGTGCTTTATGACCCCCTGAGGATTGATTTGTCACCCCTGAGGATAATCTGTCCTTCTGTGAAACCCCCCTCCGCCCAGTACCTCTGGAAAAAGGAGTGTTTGTTCAGTTCTGAGCCATTGACCCCCTCCTAGGAAACCCCTCAGCCCTTCACACCCCTCCCCCACTTCCCTCTGCTCCCCATCTGAAAACTGTTGGAAAAAATATAGTCTGTGCTGGAAAGGAACGATAACACGAAATTCAAATCGATATTAGTAATAATAATAATAATAATAATTATTATTATTATTATTATACATGGCTGCATATTCTTTATTTAATCAGTTTGTGTGAGACGGGGCTCCCTCACCTAGAGAGAGCTCAAATCTGCCCCCATTTCCCATGACGTGAAAACTATAAGCACCAAGGAATGGAATGAAATGTAGTATATTTGCCCCCATTTTTGGTAGCCTGTGCATATGTATGTAGTCCAGGCGCCACCACGAAGCTCAAAAGCCGCCCAATGTTATAATTACAAATTACGATACTAATACAATTTGTGACACCTATCCATACAGAGAGAGATGGGTGATCGTAATAAAATCTTACTGAATTTATAAAGTGTTTTGCCTAAGGACTGTAGTTTTTGCACCTCCTCTCTGCTGATGGCTATTTCCTACACTAGTACATAGTATTTGTGTTATATGAAAGAGGCAGTGTAACAGGATTCAGAATATGTCCACATGTATGTACCACCCATAAAGTAATGGTAGGGGTGGTTTAGCTACAATACATAAATTGAGAATCATGCTGCAGTGTCACTGACTGATAACATCACAAGATCGATGCAATAAAGGGTTTTGTTAACGTGACAAGTCATGGAGGGTGGTGATTTGGAGCTTGAGTAATTGGGTAAAATGCATTTAAATTAAATTAGGTTTAAAAAAACATAATAAAATTATGAAAATTGATGGAAAATACGTAAAATTGATGAAAAAACGACGAAAATGTGGAGGGATGAAGGTACTGGTTGTATGAAAATCATTACATTCCTCCGCCAGCATGACTGATGCTGATGGTGCATATTACCCATGCTCTGTGGGTTTAAGTCTTGCAGAATATCCCCTCGTTCCACCTGTGGTTATGCATTGTAAGCCATAAAAATGAATGCCTAGGACACAAAAACAGAGATCATATACCTGGGTGCCATATGCACCTCCATTATGAGGAATCAATGCTCGTGGTCTCCTCAAAATCTGCTACCCCATCACTGTGGAAGATGATATCAAATGTAAAGGTCATCAACTTCGGACAGCTGTTCAGAAATGCTCCACAATGCTGCAAACTCTTCGAGTTTCCATATGTTGTAATGTCTTCCATAATAAGAAACACCACCTCTGTCATTTATTTAAACCATCCTGTGTGTTGTGGGAACAGCACAGTTTACACCATGTTATGTCCAGCTTTCTGTAAGAGCCAATGGATTGAGACGTGTTAACATCGGTTTAGCACCTGACACAGACCTCAAAGTCAAGGTAGGAAAACAAAATGTGTAGTGGTGTACAAAACTGTAGTCATACACTCCTTGGATGTGTTACATGAAACAAAAAAAGTATCAAACTGCTTATGAAAGAACAATGCTAAATCCTCTTGGGACTGATAGTGGGAAATGGTCTTCCTACAGTACAGGCGAGAAAACTTTACACAGGCCTATGGAAGCAACTTTGGTCAGTGTCCACCTGCTCCAGTAGACCAATATGTGTATATTTAATGGGGTCACCACATATGCTCGATGTCAACATGCAGACAGTATTTGTTTCCTTTACTCCATTGGCTGTTACAAAACAACGAGAGAGAGAGAGAGAGAGAGAGAGAGAGAGAGAGAGAGAGAGAGAGAGAGAGAGACTGTGCTGTCAGTGAAGACTTGGACACCATTACTCCGCTGTATTTCTAGCATGGTAATCATAGGAATAATATCAGGACATGCAGAGGGGGGGGGGGGGGGTATTTATGGACTGTCATTACATATCAACGAATTGTAGGTGTCATAGTTCTGAATTTCTTTGTGCAGTCCATGTATACTCTGCTTGATCGTGAATTTCCCCCTTTAAGTTAGTGTATTATTCTTCTTGTCAGTGACAGTTGGATGACTAGACAGCATGCTAACTAATGGAACAATGCTGTTGGAATGTGATAGGTTTTCAACAGAAATAGCAGGGGTCTGTGACTTGATGGGGAACGTCTCTTACTTGTCGAAATCAGGTGGACTCAAATGCTGTATATCAAAGACTGGAAGATTCATGAGAATAAAGCAGGTAAGCAATACTCTGACAAAAGGGTAGACGAGAGGTGAGCTTTATACTGCTTTTTCTAAGTGTTGTGGGCAAACATATTACAACCTCTTACATAAGTTTCATGAAGTGACTGCAATGAGAAAATTAGGAGCTAATATAAAGATTTTTACCGAGAGACAATCAGCAGCAGAAGTTCTGTCTTCTGTTTTCTTGATGGATAAGATACAACATTCTTCCACGAGTTTTGTATGCCTATAAATGGATGGAGTGACATCTTAATAGGTAGACTAAATTTACATTTACATCTCCACCAATCAGCCAGAACATTATGACCATCTTCCTAATAGCCAATATCTTCTCGTTTGGCACATAAAACAGCAGCAATGCGTCGTGGCATGGAAACAGTGAGGTCTTCATATGTCACTGAACAGAACAGGCACCACATCCGCACACACAAGTCACCTAATTCCCATAAATTTTGGAGAGGGGGGTGATTAGGCCTGACGTCACGTTCGACCACATCCCAGATGTGTACAATAAGATCCAGATCCGGCGAGTTGGGGGGGGGGGGGGGGGGTGGCGGCACATCAACTGGAACTCGCCATTGTGTTCCTTTAACCACCCCATCACTCTCCTGGTCTTGTGACATGGCGCATTATCTTGTTGAAAAATCCCACTGCCATCAGGAAACCTGATTGTCTTGAAGGAACGTACATAGTCAGCAACCAGTGTACAATACACCTTGGTGCCTTGCACGAGCTCCACTGGACTCATGGATGTCCATGTGAATGTTCCCCAGAGTATAATGGAGCCGCCACCAGTTTGTCTCCGTCTCACAAGTGCAGGTGTCAAGGAGCTGTTTACCTGGAAGGTGACAGATTTATATTCTCCCTTCAGCATGATGAAGAAGGTATCAGGATTCATCAGACCATGCAACGCTCTGAAGCTGCAACAGCGACACGTGCTGATGGTCACATGCCCATTTCAGTCGTAGTTATCGATGTCATGGTGCTAACATTGGCATATGCATGGGTCGTCAGCTGCAGAGGCCCATCATTAGGAGTGTTCAGTGCACTAAGTGTTCAGACACACTTGTACTCTGCCCAGCATTAAAGTCTGATGATAGTTCTGCCACAGCTCGCTGCCTGTCCTGTTTTACCAGTCTGCCCAGCCTACGACATAAAATATCTGTAAAAAGGGGTGGCCACCCAACACCACAACGTCCAAATGTGGTTTCACCTTGGTTTTGCCACATGTTGAAGACACTCACCGCAGCACTCTTCGAACACCCAATGAATCTTGAAGTTTCCGAAATGCTCTTGCTGAGCCTCCAGGCCATCACAATCTTCCCTTGGTCACACTAAAATACATCGCGCGCCTTCGCAATTCTACATATGGAGAGCACACTCTCTGACACTACACGCAGCGTGCATGTGTCTGACTGTAGTCATTCCTCGCCAGGTGACGCTACTGTCGCCTGGACGGGTTTCTATCGATAATAGATCAGTGATCATAATGTTCTGGCTGATCAATGTATATGCATACTTTGAAAGTCATCATACGGGGTTTGACAGACGATACCATGTACCACTACTAATAATTTTCTTTCCTGTTCCACTCGCAAATAGAGCGAAGGGAAAAAAACTATCTATATGCCTCCATATCAGCGCTAATTTCTTGTACCTTATCTTTGTGGTCCTTACACGAAATACATACTGGCGGTGGTAGAAACTTTCTGCAGTCCGTTTCAAATGTCGGTTCTCAAAAGTGTTTCGCGAAAAAACACCATCTTCCCTCCAGCGATTCCCAATAGAGCTACCTGGCGAGTGTAGTCCGACTGCAGGAAAAAAAAATTACTTAGCATGCAAAGTGGGTCTCATGATCAATTTAATTGATTACTCTATCAATGTGATATTAATGACGTGCTGCCACGCGTGGTAGCCGTGCGGTCTAGGTCGCCTTGACACGGATCGCGCGGCTCCCCCCTTCGGAGGTTCGAGTCCTCCCCAGGGACTTGGATGTGTGTGCTGTGCTTAGCGTAGGTTAGTTTAAGTTAGATTAAGTAGCGCGTAAGCTCAAATGGCTCTGAGCACTATGGGACTCAACTGCTGTGGTCATCAGTCCCCTAGAACTTAGAACTACTTAAACCTAACTAACCTAAGGACATCATACACATCCATGCCCGAGGCAGGATTCGAACCTGCGACCGTAGCGGTCGCACGGTTCCGGACTGCGCGCCTAGAACCGCGAGACCATTGCGGCCGGCTAGCGCGTAAGCCTAGGGACCGATGGCCTTCGCAGTGTGGTCCCATAGGAACTTAACCTTTTTTTTTTTAGACATGCAACCAGGCGAGTGGAAGCGAGGGTGAGAGCACAAAGGATATGATTCGCCAGTTGGAGCGGTAATCAGTCGTTAGTCGTGGCGGCAAGATCTTTTAACGAAATTTCAATCTCCCACCTACACAGGAAGAAATGACCATCGTAATAAAATCGTCTATATTGCCCAATTTATAAAGTGATATGTAGTATAAACCTGATATTTAAACTCCTCTGTTCTGCTGCCTTAAGAGACTTCATAGGTAATGAAACATTTGGTTACTTTAAGAGAGTTCAAAAGTGAGGAAGCATCCTAAGACTGCTCTTAGCAGTCCAGCATGATCCAAAAACGAGTTTAATATTCTAGTTCCATTACGCACGACAAGAACAGATATTTTTTACCTGATGAAATAATGTCTAGAGGAAATATGCCATATGCCACACTGTTGTACAGGACTTTCATAACAAGTAACGATACATCAGCAATGTGAAAACGCATGTCTGCTCCGTTTTCTTCTGTCTTCGCAAATAACTCGTATAAAAGGGAAGAATCTACATTTTGCGTTAGAAATTCAAGGTGTATGGGCTACAAAATCCCTGTCTGGAATTGGGTAAGTTGAATTTTTTTAAATGGGAATAGTCTATGTCAGGGGTGGAATTGCAGTTAGTACTATATGTCCAAGTAGCATCTGCTTGTCGCACAGTGTCTGTGGCTAGCGGCCAACCTGAAGCTGTGTCTTAGTAACCACTTGAGAGAAATCGGAGGTGGGTTTCCCAGCTATCAAATACACTCCTGGAAATGGAAAAAAGAACACATTGACATCGGTGTGTCAGACCCACCATACTTGCTCTACATGACAAGATGGACCACGTCACTCTTTGTGATGTGATTACCAGTCAGTAGTTCCCACCTATGTCACTTGGGGCGCTGGGATCACTTGCTAGTTGTTCCTGGGGCCAGGCACAAGACTTCTGGACATCGTGAGAAGCAGATGTGTTGTCGCAACTGTCCCAGTGAAGTGCAGTAAGGGAGTTATATTTCTAGTACCATGCATCTACTTGGAGCTGTTGGTGGATGCATGTTTTATAGAGTCTATTTGTGGTATATGTGTTAGGCAGGGTTTTTTGTGATCTTTTTTGGAATGTCTAGGTCTTTATAAGCGATGTTTTTTGTGATATGTTATCCCCACTGCCATTCTGTAGCACTGTAATCAGAGCACATCCAATGTTTGTGGCAGTGGATAGCTAGTGCTTCCTACCACCCCCTGCCTGTTAGCCCAACCACGCAAAGGATTGCTGTCATGTGACTTTTGTTTGGACATTAGTGCAACTTCTGATCTGTGCGCAACATGAGCCAGCCCTGTGTATGGGACTCTTTCCTGACCTGTGCGTACAGGAATACGCGAGGCCGCTGGCGCCGCTGCAATTCCTGGCACATCTGCCTTGTGGTCAGTACAAAGACGCAATTCGAAGATTTTTTTCAGCCAGATGTGGGTTGTGGTGGTGGAGGAGGGAGCCTGTGTTCTCAAATGACGGTGCTTACGAGACTTTAGATATATTTAGCGCTAGATATATTTGTAGCGGAAATTTAACTACTTGATTTGCAGAATGTCTGCATATGATTCTCAGGCATTGAAAATATGCTTTATTATGAAGAAGGATTATCATAAAGTGGTGTCGAGTGTTTTAAGCGATTTATTTTATTCCTATAAACTGTTAAACAATTCATTTGGTAGGGTAGTGCAAATGGACCATTTCCTGCCATTTTTGAATCGCAGTTCCACTAGCTCTCTCTTTCTCCCTAGCATTAGCGAATAGGAACACAGAATTCTGAGGATGGACGAAAACCTCCATCGATATGTTTGAGATGTTAGTTCATACACAAATAGGACGTAACCACTTGAGAAAGGCAAAGACAGGAAGTGAGTCTGGGATTTCCTGATCAACAGAATGCTGCCACCTGATGCTTTGTTCGGGGTTGTGAGATCAAACGAGACTGACATCTGGTCTGTGGCCCATGGTACTTAGCATTGTGATCTGTAATTATGACATTGGGTGATTCTGACCTCCATGTCAAGCTCATGGACAACATACATATGCATGGGCGACCCAAAATGGTGGCAAATATACTGCACATCATTCCATTCCTCAGTGCTTACAGTTATTATGTCACAGGAAGTGGATTTGTGAGCACTACCCAGGTGAGGGAGCCCTGTCTACGGCAAACAGATTAAATAAAGAATATGAAACTATGTATTATTATTATTGACATTGATTTGAAACTCATGTTGTGAGATCTTTCATCTCCAGCACAGACTTCTTCTTTCCAACAATTTCCAGGTGGAGAGGGGAGGGGGGAGAGATAGGAGAGGGGGAAGAGATGGGAAGGGCTGGGGGATTTCCCAGAAGAGAACAGGTGGCTCAGAACTCAACAAATGTCCGTTTTTCCCAAAGGGGTGGGGGGTTTCTCAGGAGAACTGATCATCCCCAGGGGGTCATAAATCAACTCTCAAGGGGTCGTAAACTATTTAGCAAAACAATAGGTTAAGAGGAGAGGAGGGGAGGGGAGAAGTGTGGGGGGGACATCTGCATTTCTATTATCCCACCAAAATTTGAAATTTGCACTACCGCCAATAGAGGAGGTGTGTGGGAGAGGGCGGATGTTTGGCAACATTGCAGACTATCTTCAAAGCCCCTTTGTTCCACTACTCCTAAATATGAGAGGAAGTCAAATGAAAACCTTAAATATTTAATATTTTTATTGAACAAAAGTGGAATATAGTCTTCCTGTTGTTCAACACCCTTCCTCCAGTGCATAGGAAGCACAGCGTTCACCTGAAAAATAGTTCTTTTGTCCTTTGCACAGCCACTTGTGCACTGCCTGCTGTGCCTCTTCTTCAGAACAAAATTATTTCTCTCCCATCACCTCTTTGAGTGGTCCAGTTACGTGATAATCACTCAATGTGAGGTCTGGTAAGTGTGTTACCAAACAACGCCTCGTTCATCTAAAAGAGAGTTAGAAAAACCTTACCTGCAGATAGCTAAGCCCAGAATTCTTTGGTTTTGGTGATGATGAATAGCGCCATTCCTTGCTTGCTCCCTGTTTCTTTCGGTTTGGTGGTAGTGTACCCAGATTTTGTCTCCTGCAACGATTCTCGGGCAGAAGCCATCATCTTCTGCTTCAAAGTCACGCAAAAGTTCTTTACAGACGTCAATGCATCACTCTTTCAGTTGTGGAGTGAGCTGCCATGACACCCATCTCACAGAGACTTTGGAAAACTTAAGCACGTCATGCGTTATGTGATGAGATGAGCTATTACTTGTGCTCAGATCTGCGGCTATTTCATCCACGTCACAGGGCGATGTTCTACTTCCACATACATACTCTGCAAGCCATCGTACCGTGGGTGCCGGAGGGTACACAGTACCACTTGTAATCATTTCCTTTCCTGTTGTACTCGCATATAGAGGCGGGAAAAACGAATGTCTATATGCCTCCATATGAGCCCTAATTTCTCTTATCTCCTTACGTGAAATGTACTTTGGCGGTAGGCAGTAGAATCTTTCTACACTCAGCTTCAAATGCTGATTGTCTAAATTTTCTCAGTGGTGTTCCTCGAAAAGAATGTCGCCTATCCTCCAGGGATTCCCATTTGAGTTGCCGAAGCATCTCCGTAATACGAGTACTTCTGTGTTGTTCGAACCCACTGGTAACAAGTTTAGCAGCTGGTCACTGAATTTCTTCCATGTCGTCCTCTAATCTGACCTGGCGCGGATCCCAAAAACCAACAGCACTCAAGAATGGCTCATACTAGTTTCCCATATGTCGTCTCCATCACATACTAACCACACTTTCCATCCCAGTGGCATCAACGGCTGCAGTAGACTCACATCACAATGCAATGTACCCCAACCAGGCACTGCGCGTTTGTCACAGAAGACACAGCACTTCCAAACTTTCGACTCTATTCACACACTTGCTGCAATTATAGATATGTATCACCATACTGTACTTCCATTCGCTGATGGATTCCTATATGTTTCGTACCCGCACTGCTCACAAGGGAACCTCCCCATCGCACCCCCCTCAGATTTAGTTATAAGTTGGCACAGGGATAGGCCTTGAAAACCTGAAGACGGATCAATCGAGAAAACAGGAAGAAGTTGTGTGGAACTATGAAAAAAATAAGCAAAATATACGAACTGAGTTGTCCATGTGCAAGGTAGGCAACATCAAGGATAGTGTTAGCTTACGAGCGCCGTGGTCCCGTGGTTAGCGTGAGCAGCATAGAACGACAGGTCCTTGGTTCAAATCTTGTATCGGGTGAAAATTTTAATTTTTTATTTTCAGATAATTATCAAAGTTCAGGCACTCACACATAATCAACTTCGCTCTCCAAAATTCCAGGACATGTTCAGATTTGCTTGGACATATACAGAACTTGACGGTCTACGCACGGAAACATTTGAAAACGTAAAAAAACATATGTTTTGACAGAGCACAGGGAAAACTGTGCGACTCTGAAACTGTTGCATTCATTTGATGCAGTTTATGTGACAAATTCTTATGTTTTCATCACTTTTTTTGGAGTGATTATCACATCCACAAGAAAACCTAAATCGGGCAAGGTAGAAGAATCTTTTTACCCATTAGCCAAGTGTGCAAGTTAGGTGGGTCGACAACATATTCCTGTCATGTGACGCACATGCCGTCACCAGTGTCGTAAAGAATATATCAGACGTGTTTTCCTGTGGAGGAATCGGTTGACCTATGACCTTGCGATCAAATGTTTTCGGTTCCTATTGGAGAGGCACGTCCTTTCGTCTACTAATCGCACGGTTTTGCGGTGCGGTCGCAAAACACAGACACTAAACTTATTACAGTGAACAGAGACGTCAATGAATGAACGGACAGATCGTAACTTTGCGAAAATAAAGTAAAATTTTCGCTCGAGGGAGGAGTCGAACCACGGATCTTTCCTTTGACAGTTGCTCACTCTAACCACGAGACCACGGCGCTCATCAGCTATCATTTGTCCTTTATGTTGCCTATCTTCCACATGGACTACTCAGTTTATATATTTTGCTTATTTTTTCATAGTTCCCCACACAACTTCTTCCTGTTTTCTCGATTGATCTGTGTTCAGTTTTTCAAGGACTATCCACTGTGTCAGTTTATAACTAAATCTGAGGGGGATGCGATGGGGAGGTTCCCTTGTCAGAAAACTTATGACCGAACACAGTTCTTCGTTGCTGCATGTCGCAAGAGCGACAGCCATTTGAAACTGCAGTCGTCTATTCACAGCTCCAGAGAGGCAAGATTTGTCTTCAGCTCTTCCTGTGTTTTACTAGGAGTGTATTTCTTAAATTTCGTGCGTGTTTTTCTATTTAAGAATCTAATCCCGCGTTTTCAACTAAGTGTAAATTCAGGCAGTCTGTAGCGCAGTTTTCATTTCTTCTGAACAACCTGCTACACAGCTCATTAAGGCATCAGCGTCCATTGGTGACACAAGGAGGTTAGTAAGTTGCATTCTACAGTCTGTCCAAAGGATTGACGCTTCGGTAGGAACATGTGGAGGCGTGGAACACACACGTAATCTGGCATTTTCAACTCAGTCACACAGGCGAACTATTCACTTTATAAATATGGAAACTGCATCAATGTGTTACTCTACGTTTTGATTTTAGTTTTATCTGCGGTAATAAATTATTAAGACGATATACGGACAGTTAACGAAAATTAATTTTCTCACAATGTTACCGAATTTCAACATGCGTGACACTTTTTTGTTATTTAAGTTAGGTGACTACTTTATGCGAATGAAATCTTAAGAATGCATCATATTTTCATATGATCAAACCAGAACTCTATCGGAGATCTCTAATGCGAGATAATTTGAGTTAGAAATGGCGCAAAATTTCCGCTCGTGCTTCAACCACCAATCGGGGGCCGTACGGTTTCGTCACGAGAAAGAGATGGCTATTGGTTTGTAATGAAACAGTTATTAATTTTTCTGATCCACCTACTTAATTCTTACAAAACAAAAAATAACATTAAGCGTGTTTGTCATGATGGGAAAACGCCAACCCCTAGTGTTTAGAAAGAACAGAAGCGATACAAAAAAACAGGGCCTCTGTATTACAGCAGTCATATTGTAAACAGTAATATTTATGTTGTGAGATACGGTCTGAATTCCTGAGATGAACTTCCTTTGGAATTAGTTTCTATTACGGCCTTATTAAAGTTTCAAAACTTACGACGATGTAATTTTGTTGTGTAGGTGCTTCTTGTAGACGTAAACTGCGCATGCCAAACATGCACTTGAACCCGCCTGTGTTCCGTTTCTAGCGGATGATGGAAAAACACTGATATCACTCTCATCGCTATGGCGGATTCTTGAAGTGTGATTATCACTGTTCTCATTTAATGAAATTATCATCTCCTCCACTCAATTTTCCCAAGGAGCTTCATTCGGCTATGCTCGTTGCATGATGCTCTGCGTATCTTGACGGCTTTCTTCCAGTCTTCAGAGCTGATGGTCCTGACAGCCTTTCTTGGGAGTGCATCGACTACAGAGACAGTAAATTTATTATTATTCATGGCAACGTAACTTTTAATTTGGGCCCATATTAACTAATGGGTTGAAATGGCAGTGATAAGATGGTAGCCTAAAGACTGTATGCTCATGTTTTTTGTCAGTTCGTAGATTTTACACTGGGCTTATGGAGAGAAATTTTTTCCACAAGCTCCACCTTTTTAAGATTATCGCTTACGTCGACGTTTTAACGCTGAAGCCAATCAATCATTTCCCTCTTTCGATTTGTCATGGTAAGTGCCTTGTCAACAACAACTGAATGGTAAGGAGCATTATCTAAGACTATCATTGACGGCTTTTCACGATTGGATATTAGTGAATCTTCTAACTACTTTGTAAATGTAACGTGGTTCATTTGTTCGTGATAATTTCCAGTTTTCTTTCACATTAGAAGTAGGAGACCGTTTGAGAGAATCCGTTGCGAGGTTCCTGCATGAAGAAGAACAAGTCTGGCCCTCTTGCCAAAACGCATTGCCATTGTTCCTTTAGCTGTTTCGTCTGTACAGCCCTGCTTGACAACGTGTTCCAGAGTGTGACTAGTAATTTCTGCAGCAATAATAATAATAATAATAAACATGACTCTGCAAACGAATCGATACTGGTAATCCGCTTATCCGTATGACGTGTTTTCCCCAGGAGTGTTAAATTTCGATGGTTCTTCCAGCCTCCTTTTGCTTGTCGAACATTAGCTTACCAGTCTTCGCAACAAAGTTTTTGTTTGTATTCATAACGGCAGCAGTTCTGTCGATTACTTTGTTAACGGAGAGTAGTGGGACACCATTAAGTTCTTCAATCTCAAAGTAGGCATACAACGCGCAAACCATTTCTCTCTATTGCTCCCGTATGGCAATCCCCTGGCTAAGAGAACAACATCGAAATTTATAACTTTCGGCGAACTTCCCACTGACACCGTTGAGTACCACACAATGAATAACAGAAACAATGAATAAAAGAATAACTCCTACAATCGTAAAACTAAACACACAAAGTCACAGGGCGCAGCGATCACGTAGGACAGCAAGATGACGAAGTGAATCTCACTGCAGGCAGGAAGTGGTGTCGTTTGGTGTAAATGTTTGGCAACTTCGGGAGTTTGCTGTGGCTACAATTAGCGCGGTATTAGCGAAAGTGGCCCGTACCTGCCACGTTAACTTTCACTCCTACCACTTCCGTCCTCTCGTCAAACCCTAAAGTAATTTTGGACAGACTATAGGAACCTATCAGCGTTTATAGTTTACTTCTTCAGTTTATCTTTCTAGCACGAGTAGGATGTGTGCATGCTGTGTGCAGACACGGGAGGAGCTGGCGACAGTTTGCGAACTGCTTACTGCGCTTTTGGCTATGGTCAGCCGTCCTCGTGCTGCTGCCTCTGTGTGCAGTGCTGGCAAATTATGTGGCGCTTCACATGAGATATCCCAGTTGTCGCTTGTTTCGCCCATGGACTCTGCTGCCAAGGCATGTCCTATTGTACCAGACACGTTGGATCTGCGCTCACAGCAGGGTGAGTGACAGGTGATAATGCGTTTGCATCGCTCGAGGCATAGGGAAAATGTGGAGGCTGACCGTCTGGCCTTGCCTGTTCGACGTGTGAATGAACAGGTGGCTGCTCCTTCAGCAGGGTCCAAGCAGGCACACACGTGCAGAGGTTTGCTAATTATCGGGAGCTCCAACATTAGGCGTGCTATGAAGCCCCTTAGGAAAACAGTATTCAGGGCTGGAAAGAAAGCCAATGTGCACTCGGTATGCACAGATGCGCAGGCAGTCTTTCCTGCAGCTATCGAGCATGCAGTGTACAGTCGTCTACAAGTTGTGTCTCTTATCAGAACCGACAATGCCCTTCGCATGGGCTCTGAGGTCATCCTCAATTCACACACGTGGCCAGACAAGGTGGTGAAGGCTGCTGCCCTTTCATGTGGGGTGCGAGCGAGGCTCACAATTTTCAGCATTGTTACCAGAGTTGACTGGGGTCCTTTGGTTTGGAAGTGAGTGGAGGGTCTCAACCGAAGGCTTCATCGAATGTGACAAGTCTCAGCTGCAAATTTCTAGACCTGCAGTATCGGACAAAGCATTGTAGGGCTCCCTGCAGGGTACTACATTTCACTGAGCCCTTACTTAGCTTGCACTTATTGTAAATCTCTTGCCTAGCACAAAGTTGCAAGCAACTGAAAAAAGTCCACGTGACTCGCAAAATTACAGACCAATATCCATAACATCGGTTAGCTGCAGAATCATTGAACATGTTCTCAATTCAAATATAATAAATTTTCTTGAGACTTAGAAGCCAATGTCCATGAATCAGCATAATTTTAGAAAGCATTGCTCCTGCGAGACTCAGCTTGCCCTTTTCTCATATTATATACTGTGAACTATGGATGAAGGTCAACAGCCAGATTCCATATTTCTATATTTACAGAAAGCCATTCGACAAGGTGGTCCACTGCAGGTTGTTAAAGATACGAGCATATGAAATATGTTCCCATTTAAGTGAGAGGCTTGAAGACTTCTTAGGTAATAGAACCCACTATGTTGTCCTCGATTGCTAGTGTTCATCGCAGACTAGCACATCATCACGAGTGTCCCAGGGAAGTGTTATAGGACCAATATTATTTTCTATATACATAAATGATGTGACAGACAGGGTGAGCAGCAATCTGCAGTTGTTTGCTGATAATGCTGTGGTGTATGGGAACGTGTCATCGTTGAGTGACTGTAAGAGGATACAAGACGACTTCCCAGAATTTCTAGTTGATGTGATGGATAACAGTTAGCTCTGAAAGCAGAAAAAAATTAAGTTAATGCAGATGAGTAGGAAAAACAAACCCGTAATGGTCCGGCACAGAATTAGTAGTGTCCTGCTTGATGCAGTCATGTTGTTTAAATATTTGGGAGTAATGTTGTAAAGCACATGAGGATTTGTGGTAGGGAAAGCAATTAGTCAACATCAGTTTATTGGCAGAATTCTGGGAAAGTGTGGTTCATCTGTAAAGGGGTGTAAAGGAGCCCACATATAAGATGCTAGTGTGACCTATTCTTAAGTACTGCTAGAGTGTTTGGGATCTGTACCAGGTTGGATTAAAGGAAAACATCAAAGCAGTTCTGAGGTGAGCTGCAAGATTTGTTACCAATAGGTTCGAACAATATGTAAGTGTTACCAAGATGGTTTGGGAACTCAAATGGGAATCCCTGGAGAGAAAGCAATCTACTTTTCAAGGAATACTATTGAGAAAATTTAGAGCACAGGCATTTGAAGCTTACTGCAGAACAGTTCTACTGCCACCAACATACATTTTGCTTAAGGATCATGAAGATATGATACAAAAAATTAGGGCTCATATGGAGGCATGTAGTTGATGCCAGTGGAACAGGAAAGAAAATGACTATTAGTGGTACAGGATACCCTCCACAACACACCGTATTGCGTCTTGCAGATTACATATGTAGATGAATTGTGGCCACATTTCACTTGTCTATAGTATGCTGGCAAGTGTAGCTCATTTGTTGTATCACTAGTAATAATACTACCAACTTACAGAACAATGGCCCAAAATGTCTTTTTTGATCACACTTTTAAAATTTTCATTTAATTCCCCTGATACACAGTTCTTGGGTGACAGTTAACTGACTTCCTTAGCAACTATTATCTTGTTTTAATTAAAGCAGCTTGCATGCTAGTTATATGTGAACATTTCACAAGCATCCACATGGAGAGTTAAACTGTTAAAATGTTTTGGGCATGTTCCGAGACTCTGCTGATTTATACATCTGCAAATCTTGCAGTGTTTGAAAAATATCTTGGCATACAGTACTGTTTATTGTTTATTTTAAAGGTTCAGGAGTGCATTCCTGAGCACTTACCATTGCAGTCCTTGCTATCTTCATATACATTACCATTATTAATCTGAGTTTTGGCAGCTATTTCTATTTTAAATTAATGTAATTTATATGTTAAGTTCATGCCTTGATTTTATGTACATAAAATCATACAATTCTTGGATACAGGGGACACTTTTTTACTAGGTCTGTAATATTTCTTGAGGAAACTTCTCAGTAAAATCATATACATAAAGAGTTTTTGCCACAGTTACCCTACACAATAGCACAAGGAGTGCACAACATGTGACCAGTGGGTCAATGGTGGGACGCCAAAGCTTGAGTGCACTCAATCTGTCATCAAGTTGATAATTTTTGTTCAAAGCTACTACATTACCAATGCTAATATTATAAAAAGGATATATTGCTACTCACCATACTGCAGTCTTTTCGTTGTGCCTATCTGTGAGTTGACATTTTATCTAAATGGTTATTATCAATCTATCCTTTTACAATATTGTTATTCCATCCTGAACGTCCCATTGCTTTGTATTACTAATTTTATATTACATATAAATGTCGGCAACACGTGTATTTTGTATTAGTGACGCAACTTTCACCGAGCCCCACCTTTCGGTGGAACAGAAATTAGTGATATTGTCAAGGATTTTGCCAATACGCAAGTTCAAGAAGTAGATTTTACATAAATAATATTGTTATTTTTAACACTGAATGGCTGACTAGATGTACTGTATGTGTGGTAGTAAATGAAGATTCTATTATGTGTATTTTTGTGTAAATCCTAAAACAAAATTAATTCTCCTATAAATTTTTGAATACTAGTGCTTCATTATCTACTTGACCTATCTCTAGCAGCATCTGGGGGGTGCCAATATAGTGCTCACATCCTAGATACCTTACGGTCTAGGTTTCAGCTAATATATTCATTTTGCAGTGCTCACAGATTCACGAGTCAATACCAACCAACAGCTGTAATAGTTGTTCTCGATATCTTATTGCAAAGACACCCCACATTAACCTTGTGAAATTTTATAGGATGGGTAAAGAAAAAAGTAAGAGTCATTTCTGAACTAATAGTATATTCTGTATAAATAAAGAACAAATCTCATACAATATAGCTGCATCAAATGAAGTATAAAATATGTTATTTCAGTTTTTAATTTTTTATACATATATATTTATATAGATAGACAGACAGATAGATAGATAGGTATACATATATGTATATTTTTATGTACATTTACTAGCTCTCTTTAATGGCAGATTTTAGATTTAATTGACTAAAATGATACGACTCAGTGCAGAACAGAATACAGGTATACTTGTCATTACCATTCATGAAAGGATAATATCTCTCACTCTCACTCCACACACACACACACACACACACACACACACACACACACACACACACACACAGTCTATCTGAAGTTACGGACAAGACTGAAGTATTTGACAGTTTTTGAAACAAACTATGAAACATTCAGAAAATAGTCAGGAATTGAGGTATTTAAAGATTAGGTGATAACCAGTGCCAACAATTACTATTGTAAGTATTTATATGCACTGCTGTAACAAGGTAAATGCCTAAAACTACACAATACTTAATACAATGTCTAGCCAATAGTACAAATACTGGCACAAACAATGTCCTTTTAATTTTTTAAAAAATAACAATAGCATTTTTGAAACAAATGAGATCTTTTACACAGAAGTGCAGAAAATACGACATTAGCTCTGCAGTTTGCTTAATGTAAGTAAGTATACACATTTCCTTTAGCCAGTTACCTTGTTTTAAAGAAGTACTGAGCCTGCCTTGAATATTTAGGAGCCTTAACTATTCACAAATTATATTTTTTATCCAAAAAAAATAATGTCATACCTTCAAAGCAGTAAGTACTGTGGCACAATACACAGAAAATCAAAATTTTACCATTTAATTACACTACATTCCACTTACTCTAAATTTGTATTTAAAATTTACTGCCTAGGTGAGAATTTAGGATTCGTTGGGCCATGTGTAAATGAACGTAGTTCATATGACATTTCAAGACCATGAGCTGTAGCTGTATCCATGTCTGCCTTGCGGAAAATTATCATACGAATATCAGTATGTAAGTAGATTCTACCCGATTTTGAACTGGAGAAACTGAAACATGAATAAGATTCACTATTATAGTTGCTTTTAATAATTAATATTCAAGTCTACATGGCAAAATATACATAAAACATAGAAGGCACAAAATATTGCAGGGCTAATAAAACCACTGTTAACATATCATATGTTCGTCTTTCAGGAAACAGAAAAATTAATTATGGAGATGATGTATCTGAGTAACAGAATGAAACAACAAGTTTACTGTTATCTGCAACTGTGTGTTTATATTCAGTAACATAACAGTACATCTACATCTACGTGATTACTCTGCTATTCACAATAAAGAGAACCTGGCAGAGGATTCAATGAACAACCTTGAAGCTGTCTGTACCGTTCCACTCTCTAACGGCGTGTGGGAAAAACGAGCACTCAAATTTTTCTGTGCTAGCCCTGTTCTTTCTTATTTTATCAAGATGATCATTTCTCCCTATGTAGGTGGGTGGGTGGGTGCCAAAAGAATATTTTCACAATTGGAGTAGAAAACTGGTGATTGAAATTTCATGAGAAGATCCTGTCGCAATGAAAAATGCCTTTGTTTTAATGATTGCCACTCTAATTCATGTATCATGTCTGTGGCACCATCTCCCTAATTCCATGATAATACTAAACAAGCTGCCCTTCTT
Source organism: Schistocerca americana (assembly GCF_021461395.2). NCBI lineage: Eukaryota > Metazoa > Arthropoda > Insecta > Orthoptera > Acrididae > Schistocerca > Schistocerca americana. The sequence goes on from NC_060130.1 coordinate 665,394,930, forward strand.
TGAACTTTTTTGATGTCAACCATCAGTCCCACCTGATGCGGATCCCACACCGCACAGCAATACTCCAGAATTGATCAGACAAGCATGGTGCAAGCAGTCTCTTTAATAGACCTTTTGCACCTTTTAAGTGTTCTGCCAATGAATCGCAGTCTTTGGTTTGCTCTACCCACAACATTATCCATGTGACTGTTCCAATTTAGGTTATTTGCAACTGTGATCCCTAAGTATTTAGTTGAATTTACAGCCTTCAGGTTTGTGCGACTTATTGCGTAATCAAAATTTAGCAGATTTCTTTTAGTACCCATGTGAACAACTTCCCACTTTTCTTTATTCAGAGTCAATTGCCACTTTTCACACCACACAGATATCGTATCTAATTCATTTTGGTCATCTGATGACTTTACAAGATGGTAAATGACAGCATCATCTGCAAACAATCTAATAGATCTACTCAGATTGTCTCCTATGTCATTGATATAAATCAGAAACAATAGAGGGCCTCTAATATTTCCTTGGGGAATGCCAGATATTACTTCTGTTTTACTCGATGACGTTAACGTCAATCACTACGAACTGTGACCTCTGACAGGAAATCACGAATCCAGTTGGACAACTGAGGCAATATTCCATAGGAATGCAGTTTGGTTAGAAGACACTTGTGAGGAACAGTGTTGAAAGCCTTCTGGAAATCTAAAAATATGGAATCAATTTGACATCTGTCAATAGCACTCATTACGACACGAGTATAAAGAGCTAGTTGTGTTCCGCAAGACCAATATTTTCTGAATCCATGCTGACTATGTGTCAGTAAACTGTTTTCTTTGTGGTACTTCATAATGTTCGAACACAGTGTATCATCCAAAACCCTACTGCAAATTGATGTTAGTGATATGGGCCTGTAATTCAGTGTACTCCATTTTCCTTTCTGGGTATTGGTGCGTCTTGAGCAATTTTCCAGTCTTTAGGTGCAGATCTTTCTGTGAGCAGGTGGTTGTATATAATTGCTAAATACGGAGCTATTTTATCAGCATACTCTGAAAGGAACCTGACTGGTATACAAGCTGGACTGGAGGTTTGCCTTTATTAAGTGATTTAAACTGCTTTGCTACACCGAGGATATCTACTACTTTGTTTCTCATCTTGGCAGTTATTCTTCATTGGAATTCTGGAATATGTACTTTGTCTTCTTTGGTGAAGGAGTTTCGGAAAACTGTCTTTAATAACTCTGCTTTAGTGGCACTGTCATCAGTGACTTCACTGTTGTTATCACATAGTGAAGGTATTGACTGCGTATTGCCATTAGTGTGCTTTATGTATGACCAGAATCTCTTTGGGTTTTCTGCCAGATTCTGAGACAGAATTTTGTTGTGGAAATTATTATAAGCATCTCACATGGAAGTATGCACCATCTTTCGAACTTCTGCAAGACTTTGCCAATCTTGGGGATTTTGCGTTCATTTAAATTTGGCATGTTCTTTTCATTGCTTCTGCAACAGCGATCAGACCCGTTTTGTGTACCATGGGGCATTAGTACGATCACTTATTAATTTATGTGGTATATCTCTCTCAACTGCCGTCAATACTATCTCTCTGAAATCATTCCACAACTTTTCTACACTTACATGATCAGAACAGGAGGAGTGGAGAGTGTCTCTTCAAAGGCTTTAAGAGCATTCCTGTCTCATTCAATATCATTAACTGTCATCGTAAAGCCTAACCTAATACACTACTGGCCATTAAAATTGCTACACCATGAAGATGATGTGCTATAGATGCAAAATTTAGCTGACAGGCAGAAGATGCTGTGACATGCAAATGATTAGCTTTTATAGAGCATTCACACAAGGTTGGCGCCGGTGGCGCACCTACAACGTGCTGACATGAGGAAAGTTTCCAACCGATTTCTCATACACAAACAGCAGTTGATCGGCATTGCCTGGTGAAACTTTGTTGTGATGCCTCGTGTGAAGAGGAAAAATGCATACCATCGCATTTCCGACTTTGATAAAGGTCGGATTGTAGCCTATCGCAATTGCGGTTTATCGTATCACGACGTTGCTGCTCGCACTGGTCGAGATCCAATGACTGTTAGCAGAATATGGAATCGGTGGGTTCATGAGGGTAATACAGAATGCCGTGCTGGATCCCAACGGCCTCTTATCACTAGTAGTCGAGATGACAGGCATGTTATCCGCATGGCTGTAATGGATTGTGCAGCTACGTCTCAATCCCCGAGTTAACAGATGGGGACGTTTGCAAGGCAACAACCATCTGCACGAACAGTTCCACAATGTTTGCCGCAGCATGGACTATCAGCTCGGAGACCATGGCTGCAGTTACCCTTGATGCTGCATCACAGACAGGAGTGCCTGCGATTGTGTACTCAACGACAAACTTGGGTGCACGAATGGCAAAAAGTCCTTTTTTTGGATGAATCCAGGTTCTGTTTACAGCATCATGATGGTTGGATCCTTGCTTGGCGACATCGAGATGAACGCATATTGGAAGCGTGTATTCGTCATCACCATACTGGCGTATCACCCGGAGTGATGGTATGGGATGCCCATTGGTTTCACGTCTCGGTCACCTCTTGTTCGCATTGACGGCACTTTGAACAGTGCATGTTAAATTTCAGATGTGTTACAACCCGTGGCTCTACCCTTCATTCGATACCTGCGAAACCCTACATTTCAGCAGGATAATGCACGACCGCATGTTGCAAGTCCTGTACGGGCCTTTCTGGATACAGAAAATGTTCGACTGCTGACCTGGCCAGCACATTCTCCAGATCTCTCACCAATTGAAAACGTCTGGTCAATGGAGGCCGAGCAACTGGCTCGTCACAATATGCCAGTCACTACTCTTTATGAACTGTGGTATCATGTTGAAGTTGCATGGGCAGCTGTACCTGTACACACCATCCAAGCTGTGTTTGACTCATTGGCCAGGCATATCAAGGCCCTTATTATGGCCAGAGGTGGTTGTTCTGGGTACTGATTTCTCAGGGTCTATGCACCCAAATTGCGTGAAAATGTAATCACATGTCAGTTCTAGTATAATATATTTGTCCAATGAATACCCGTTTACCATCTGCATTTCTTCTTGGTGTAGCAATTTTAATGGTCAGTAGTGTATGCCCTGATTTAAAGAACCTGAGTAAAGGGAGAAGAGAAGGTGACCTAATGAGCCAACGATACAACAGAAACCCACAAGATGCATAAGGGAAAGGTAACTTGAAAAAAAAATTTTCTTTGGTATTTCTATCTCAATACGAAGTGTCAATAATGAGCACACCACTGCCTTTCTATCTTATTTTAACTCAACCTGTCTTCCATTATTTACTCATTAAAAAAACTGCATTTTATTTTTATTTTTTACCGAACATCATGTTAATCATTGACTGTAGAAATTTCTGCAGTCAACAACAAATATGTTGTCTTTTAAAAAATTCTACTGACTGGACCACAACCTTGAGAAGTTAATTACTCTCATCAGTCAATTCTTTAATATATTAAAAGTTTATTTATAGAAGTTTCCATTCAACATACAGATATAAAATCTTGAATAACTAGTGTGGATGCTTTTCCATTAATTTTCTCAATATCTGTTAACTACTGAGGTAAGGTCTAAACCAGGGCTTCACAACATACGTGCTCGTGGAGCAAGCTGTGAGCAGCAAGGCGCGAGCATGGAGCAGCGCGAGCACACTACCCCCACTACCGGACCAGAGCGGAGAGTGGGGAAAGTCACGTGGGGCACACAACAACTGCCGCCAGTCAATGTAAATCCGCGGCCACCTGCAGGGATATCACTCACGAATTATTACTGCAGCAAATGAAACAAATAAAGGAGAATGTACACATGCCACATAATTTTATTAGCTTAGTGTATGCCTCTACATTCGCATTAATTTGTGAACTGTTACACAATAAAAGGTGTCACTGAAGTGTGGGATTCTCGGTTATCTTGTACTTTTTGCCCTTTACAATTGCGTCTATGTTCGGAGTAATTGTTCTTGTGCATTTTAGGCGCAGTGTGCAGTTTAAATTTCGATCAGACAATGCGTTTCTCAGGTGCGTTTTGTTACATTTCACTGCAGAGAACAGTTGTTCACAAACATACGTGGAACCGAACATTGATATTATTGTAGCCGCCAGTTTGTGCAAAAGGAGGAAATCTATCCTGAGGGAAGTGTCTGTAGAATTCCAAAATGTTTTTCTTGTTCTTAAATTTGTCTCTGTATTCTCTGTCACACTGCAGGTCAATAATTTCTTGCTGCAGCTCAGGACGAATCTCTTAAATATTCGCTGAATATGGAGAGAACAGATCAAAATCACTGTCTAGTGCTGTCAGATCTTGAAAGCACTGATCAACTAAACTATGTGAATAACGTTCACAGTCTTTGTGAACATCCTGCATGGATGATAATTTAGGAAAATGAGCTAGGTTTCCTGTTTCCAGCTGACTCATCCAAAGTGTCAATTTCATTTTAAAAGCTCGTATTCGATCTATGAAATGAGTAATTAGCAGATCTTTACCTTGTAGTAAAATGTTCAAAGCATTCAGATGGCTAGTTAAATCTGCTAAGAACACGAGATCACATTGAAACGTGCGCGCATTTCCCCTCCCTCCCTACTCCGCGACCTTGCACCTGCTCGCGAGCACGTGCCTGAGCAGACGCGAGTACTCGCGCTCAAAACCGGCCAGTTGTTAAGCCCTGGTCTAAACATTCAAATGTGAAAAATTTCCTGTTTAAGGCTATAGCACTATCTATTAATAATTTGAGGTTTCCATTCAGAGAGTTAATTCAGGATCTGGAAAGTATTATCTACCATTCACCCACCAAAACAGCTGAAATAGCCATCATGTAAGATTACAGTTTACACATCCTTTATATCCAAGTATGTTACCTTTATATCCATATATGTTAGTTAAGATGGCGACGAGTATAGATGTGGTAGTAAATCGCTCCATAAATTGTGAGTATTTATCATCTATAAGGTACATATTACGTGACAAAATTGTGTGAAGTGGGATTAGACATGCTCGGTGATGCATAAATGGTATCACTCGCATTGCTTCGTGAAAATAAATCAAGAAAACCTTTCATGTGCGTGTGGAACAAAGTTTAACGGATGTTTGGCCGCAACTGAAATGTACCGCGCAAATTGTGAACTTCTAGTATTAGAAACACTGCAGAATGAACTGAAAGCAACAAGATAACATGTTCAGTAGTTGTAAAATATTGTTAAAAGCCTATCTGATCCAGCACTTAGAGAACTCTGACAATTTCAGGAGCACACTGAACCAAAGAAGTGTGCAAAACCTAAATCTGCTTCAAACAATTTTAAAGTTCCGTTAAGTAACGGATTTCAGTGTCTCATTACAGATTGTGAAGTTAATAATGACGAGTCCGGCAACTCGCACCAAGATTATTTATCTGAATTGGTGGGAAGTAAACGCAAAATGTCAGAAAAATGTAACTGCTGCGACAACGCAAATAAAATGATGAAAATAAACTTTAGTAGGCCTACAGTTTTGGAGTTGCGGGTATTCTTTGCCTCCAGCAAGATCTCTCTGTTGCAAGTGTTGTGAAACCTGGAGCAGGTCTGACAGAAGTTTTAAAAGAAACTATAACTGCATGTTGCAAAGTGAATGTATAGTAATAATGGGTGGGGCAAATGATGTGTATAAGAATGAACTAATAGTGGCAAACAGTGTTTTAAGAAATGCGCTATGTACATTAGTGAATCGAAACGTGATTGTGGTAGGCGTAACACACAGGTATGATCTTATTGAATCTTCTTGTGTGAACAGAGAGATCCAAAAAGCAAACAGAATGTACAAAAAGATCTGCAAGGCCACTTCAAATGCGTTTTTCCTTAATATTTATGACCTGGAGAGAAAGCACTTTACTACACATGGAATGAATTTAAATAAATGGGGCAAATCGCTACTCAGCCAGAAGATCATGGCATTAGTGGAAAGTGTTTCTCCTAGAAGTAAGAAATGTAATCCAATCCTATTGTCGATGGTGAAGGAGAGCTGCAATGTATCTTGCCCACCAACTACTCCAGCTGCTGCAGTAACACAACTTGAAGAAACATTGATTACAGAAGAACGTGTTGGGAGAGAAGCAGGCATATTAACAGCTACAACAGATGGAACAACACAGCAATGAACAGAAAAAACAGAACCAGCAAGGGTGGTAGCATACTCAGCAACAAAAACTATTGCTCCATCAAGTGGTACAGGTATCCATTCTGCAGCAATATCTGAACTACTCACAAGGGGAACCCAGTCATTGAGATCAAGACATTAACATGAAGAAGGGAAGAGTTCAACAAACAGTAGCAGTGTCAAGTGTTGTGGGTAAGCGAAAAACAGTTTCTCCTCTCCCTGTAAACAATTTTATAGTCAAAGGCAGCAAGGAGAAGAAGCCCATAAGGTAAATAGTGCATGAGAGTTAATAGCCCCTCACCATAATGATACATCTGTGAGGAAAGACAGGTTTTATCTTAAAATATGCTACCTTAACATGCAAGAAGTGAGGGATAAGGAACTTGTTGTCAATAATCTTGGAATAGAAAAAGGGTTTGATATTTTGTGTTTGAGTGAACACTGGGCTACTGAGAGTGACCTAACATTTGTTAAATTTGATAGTTATAATACAGCCAATAGCTACTGCAGAAAATTGCATTTAAGGGGTGGTGTAGCAATCTATGTTAACAAGTCACTTAGATGTTCAGTCAGTACATTGGATCTAGATTTTCTGTGTGATGAACTGAACTTTGAAGCTGCTGGTATAGTTTTAGACAGTTTTAAGTTATTGGTAATATCCCTGTACAGATCACCTAAGGGCATCATCAGTGTATTTCTAGATAAACTGGACCAGCTCTTACATGTACTTGGTGAAACTAGATGGATAAATTATGATATTGTAATCGGTGGTGATCTGAATTCAGATTTTGATGTAACAACACACAAACGTAGTGTCACTGAACTTCAAAATCTACTAAGACAATCCAACTTACGCTGTGTCAATAATAGGCCCACAAGAGAACAAGCATGTCTTGACAATATTTTTGTGAATTTTAAAACAACAGACGAATCATGTGTTGTGTCAGAGTTTGCATTTTCTGATCATAGTTCTGTAAGCTTAAATTATACATGTAGGTTCCTTCCTGATAGACTAGCATAACTAAGCCTGTCCCAAAAATTTTTATCACCAGACCTGTCTCAGATGAAAAAATTCATAGATTTTTTAATTCCCTTGCTGACAAAGACTGGTTTGGCCAGTGTTATGGAGACACACCCTATACTTTAAGTAATGACTTGCCAGCAATATATACTATTTGATAGGTTTTTTAAAGTATTTTTGGCACACTTTAATGACTGAATTCCAACAAAGAAATTCAAAGTAGGCCTAACTGATCGAGTCCTGAAAACTAAAGTTCCAAAAAGACAAAATACATGGTATACAGAACAGCTGACCACTCTGAAAAACCAAATAATGTTGCACAATGGTTATTGTAGACTGAAGACTAATCATCAAGCTAAACTAGCCTATGCTACATGTAGGAATGAATATAAAAAAGCGATCACAGAAGCCAAAAACGCACACAGTCTCAGAAGTATTGAGAAATCCACTAACAAGTGCAAAGCTGCTTGGAACCTAATAAATAGTGTCGCTAAAGATGAAAGAAATGTTACAATTAATATCTCTGCCCAAAAATTCAATGATTATTTTGTTGAATCAGTTGAAGAAGTAGGAATTAGTATTGCTAAACCTGAAATCAGCTCATCACAGTTACCGTCAAAAAATAGTTGTAGATCATCAACAAATACAAGTATCTTCAGTTTCTGAGGTCTCACCAGATTTTGTATTAAGAATCGTGAAACCGTTAAAAATCATCAGACAGTGTAGACATATATGACTTATCCTGTAACATACTGAAGAAAGTCGTAGGCAGTATAGTGTACCCCTTTACACATTGTATAAGCAAATGTCTAGCTGAAGGATATTTTCCTGATGAGCTTAAACTGTCTAGGGTAGTTCCAGTTTATAAAAAGGGGATAAAGACTCTGCCTCAAGTTACCGGCCAATTTCCATAGTCCCATCTTTTTCTTAAGTTCTGGAATGCACAATTTACAAACAATTATCTGATTACTTTGATAATATAGGAATTATTAGTGGATCTCAATATGGTTTTAGGAAAAACATGTCAACAATTGATGTGATAGATACTGTTGTAAAATACATCCATCAAGTATCTGAGGATAAAGACTTTGCTCAAGTCACTTTTTGTGACCTAAGCAAAGCCTTTTACTGTGTAGAACATACACTACTACTTGAAAAATTGGACTTCTATGGTGTTAGAGGTAATAGCCTTAAACTATTAAGATCATTTTTACAGAACTGTAAGCAAGCTGTCTGTGTTGGCAAAGAACTATCAAGTGTAGAACTAGTTAAGGTAGGTGTCCCACAGGGATCTGTACTGGGCCCTTTCCTGTTCCTAATAATGATTAACAACCTGCCGTCATGTATTAAATCAAAAGCTGTACTATATGCAGATGATACAACTTTTCTGAACAGCAGTAATGACCTCAATAGCCTTAAAACTTGTGTTACAAAGACAATTGCTCAAGCATCATACGAGTTTAAAGCAAATGGATTTTTTCTTAATGAAAATAAAACTCAGCAGATAGTATCTAGTCTAAAAGTCAAGCTACTACCTGATGATCCTAGTTGTGTTAAGTTTGTAGGGGTATATTTGGATGACAAATTATCTTGGTGTCTACATGTCAAGTATCTTGGTGGTAATTGTCTAGGGTAATCTATCTGTTAAGGTGACTAATGGATTTTGTATCTAAAAATTATGTTAGAATATCCTCTCTCTCATTTCTCCAAAGCATAATAACCTATGGTATCATTTTATGGGGAAACTCCAGTTGTGTGCGTGACATCCTTCTGCTGCAGAAGAAAGATATTAGGGTAATTACAGGCTCATCATATAAGGCACACTGTGAACCACTGTTTTCTGAGCAAAAAATTATGACAGTAGTAAACACACACACACACACACACACACACACACACACACACACAATGTTTTAATCTACACGAAAAAGAAGCCACCCGAAGCTAAACGCAGAGAAAATATACATTGCTACAACACTAGGACAAATAGATGTATTTATACTCCATTCCACAGACACTCAAAATCACTGAACAGTTATGAACTAATGGGGCACAAATTATTTAATAAACTTCCACTAGCTGTTCAAGATTTACCAGAGCAACCATTCAAACAAGCGATGTGTGACTGGTTAGTTGCCCACCCACTCTACGATGAAGGATTTTATCAATTGTAAAATTATACTGTAATAACAAACTGATTACTCTTTTGCAACAGGAATTGTGTAGTAATATAAGTATGACTTTGTAGGATTTCATCAATTGTAATATTACACTGTAATGACAAACCTATTGTTCTATTGCAACATGAATTATATTGTATTATATGTATGACTGTCTATTGCCTAATGACAATAAAACTATTCTATTCTATTCACTTCACAAATTAGTACTATTTTAGAAGGTTCAGTTACAGTTTAAGAGATTCCAAAATATTCTTTGCAATAAAAAATATCTAAGGAAATGAGAAGCAGCTCTATGCATGAACACTGATTGCTCTACTGTGGCGTACCATTATGTAACAGTAAGTATACAAGGTTTTTCTGGAGGAATGGTCATAATTCAGGGATATGACTAGAATGATCCTTCGAAGCAAAAAGAAACTAGTAAATATGGGCTCAAAAACTCAGCGTACGTACTGTGAATCAAATCTTTTCCATTGCAAACTCTTTGCCTTCCATATTTTGAGATGTGGGCCAAAAGAAGAAAAAATGTCCAGTAAACATGGGTTCTAAAATGCATACCTTACAAACTATGTGCACTTTTCATCTTTGCTACTGTAAGACACATCTCATTTACTGGACAGGTGCCCACAGCTTTTAAGGTATGGACTTTAGATAATCATTCCTGTCATATCCCTACATATTGTTCATTTCTCCTTGGACACCCTGTCTAATAAAAGAACATCTGTAATAACACTGTTACTATATGTGAACAAAGCAGTTACTTGAGCACCATACAGTAGGAGAGGGATGTAACTTTCAAAAATTAGCAGTGTAATTAGGGACAAGCCCATAGCTCTTTTGTAACAGTTAAATATGCTAATTACTGCTTATAGTTGCCAACATTTTTATTCATTTCAATTTGAATTTTGAAAGCCCTAAGTGGTAATCACCATGTTTTTAGTCACTGTTCACTGAAGGGTAACTGTCAAGCTGTTATCCTTTTTGGTTACGTGTCTGAATGATTCTCAGTACAACTTCTATTTGGAGAACCAGTAATAGTTTCCATTAATTTTGAAAGCAGTTTTCCTAAATACATCACCAAATAAATTAATTCAACACTATGAAGTCCTCAAAGAAACATTGAGGCCCATAGGTATCAGAATATGTTCAAAATAAAAAAGGAAAATCTACAAAAACAGCCAGAACAAGCAAACATTGATATTTTAAATGGTGCTGCAATATATAATGAGAAGCTGTAAAAGAAGATTCAGGAGTCTGCATAGCTTGTCAGAAATTTGCAGTAATATGAAATCAAAATGGAATATTGTTGAAAGAAAAAAAAGGGAAAGAAGCCACATACATATATCTAATTACATAACCATTTATTTCTTGTATTAGATTTAACTTCATTGGAAAGTACATTTAAAGTTTTCACAATGTGACTGAAGACACTTTCTTCATCATCCACTGTAGATTTAGTAGAGTCATACAGGGTGGGACAAAACATAATGAACAGAAAACGCTATCACAGAACTACTTCCCAAGGCTTTTTGCAACTTTACAAGAAGATAAGGTTTCTACAATACACTTTTAGTTTGTTAGACTATTTTAATATTCTACTGTAACTTGAATACAGGAATATGCCAAATTTTAGTAAATTCTGTTTCACTCTGGTGTAATGTTTTGTTTATATTAGAAATTTGGTGAGCTAGGGTTTGACGTAACGCCAACTGCTAGAGACCAACTTACCGTAGATGTATGAGATACCGTAGCCACTTTTGAGCATCATAGGGCTGCTTGCCATCCAAATTGGCAGGCATATACAAAGTTCGTTGCCTTAAGAATGTTTGTGAATTTGCAGGCATGTCACATAAATCATACATCACCACAAACATTTTCACCACTGTTCCAAGGGGATTGAACAGAGTCACTTGTACTGTGCCACTTCGAGGAACATTATAACCTTTCTTTCCAAGGTTAATATGGCCCTGAAAGAAGAAAATTATTTCAGTTACCAATTTGTATCAAAATAAATAAAGACTATTATCATGATCAGAGGGAAATATAATTTTTAATAAATAAGAAAGATATTTTCCGAGCGCAGGAGAATTTTCGCTTCTGGCTAGATGAAGTACTCCACTAACTCCACCTGTGGGGATAAGATGTACCAAACTCACAAAGCATATTAAGTGAAAATATATAAGAAGAAGATTTCTGTTACAATAGTCATTGGTGACTACAGTCAATATCCTTCCTTTGAAGGCAGATACTGAAATCGCGTTTTATGCAGCTCCATACTTTCCAGTGTGTGAGTAACATGGCTGAACTGGCAGGTCATCATCACTTAACCCTCCAACAACCCTTGTCTTCCTTCCAGTTCATTATTTAGTCATATACCATTGTAGGTAGTTTGAACTCTTCTATACATTCTACAACCACTTTGATTCATTTGAGAGAAGGAAGCTATTAAACAATAATATTTTGTCTTCTGCTTCATCTTAAGTTATCCGTTAAGATTAGCCCAAGATAATTGGGAGAGAAGAGATGGAACTTCAGAAGTTCTTTTACGTAAAAATATAAAACACCATGAGGATTAAAGTTTACTGTCCAGTTGACACCAAGGATGTTGGTATAAGAGCACTAGTTCTACTTGGAACAACAGTAGGGGAAGGAATGAGTTATAATGTTCTTGTTGCAACAACCTAAACATTGTTCTCCGACTATCTTGGCGGTATAATAATTAAATTTGTCAATTCTTCACACCCAAGAATAGGTGTCAAGCATCACCTGACAATTCTATTTCTTCTCTTTTGTTTTCCATTTTTCCAATGTTCTTTGATCTTCTCCTGTAGTTATTTTCTTACAGCCACCAATCCTCCTGAATTTTTGTTCATCAACAACCTTCCCGTAGTATTTCATTTCTAATAGCTTCCTGATTATTTGTTGTTCTGTGGTATCTTCTCTTTCTAAATTCTGTTTTTTGTGATCCAAGCTAGTGTTGATTTCTTCCCCTCTGACAGTCTTTCAAAAAGCACTGTTACTACTGTCGTCATCGTCATCTTCTTCAGTCCAAAGACTGGTTTGATACAGCTCTCCATGCAACTCTATCCTTTGCAAGCCTCTTCATTTCCAAATAACTGCTGCAACCCACACACTTCTGAACCTGCTTACTGTACTCACGTCTATCTCCCTCTACACTTTTTATCCCTGTAATTCACTCCTATACTAAATTGATAATCCCATGATGTCTCAAAATGTGTACTATCAACTGATGTCCTCGTTTAATCAATTTGTGCCAAAAATTTCTCGTCTCCCCACTTCTATTCATCTTCTCATTAGTTACATGAACTAACCATCTAATCCTCAGCATTCTTCTGTAGCACCACTGTAGTGAAAAGACAACAGAACAGTCTACTGTAACCCTCCTTTTGCTCTTTCTTATTTTATACCATATTGTTCTGGTTTTTCAGTTGTAAGGATTCTGGCTGTCGGCTGGGTGCTGTTCCTTCTATTTCTTATAAAGTGCAACCCAAACTATTACTCCAAGTGTAGGTCCAGTGCATCTAGCACGCACACGTCAGATATCACTAAAACAATGGCATTTTTCGTTGCAGAGAAATCTGCTCATGAAATTTTAATCACCAACTTTCTCCTCTGCCTGTGAAAATACTTTGTTCATGCTGACCTACATAGGGAGTAATGATCATGATAAAACAAGGGAAATCAGAGCTCACACGGAAAGATATAGGTGTTCATTCTTTCCGCACACTATAAGAGATTGAAATAATAGAGAATTGTGAAGGTGGTTCAATGAACCCTCTGCCAAAACTTAAATGCGATTTTCAGAGTATCCATGTAAGTGTAGGTGTAGGTGGGTTGCAGGTCCTCAACTGGCCACCACCTAACCAACACACAGTCATCACTGGCACTGAGGCAAAACTAGCTTTCATTAGAAAACACAAGAGACCTTCACCCTGTCCTCCAATAAGCTCTCAATTGACACCACTGACGTCGCAGGTGGTGGTGTTTTGGGGTCAGTGGAATGCACGCTACAGGGTGTCTGGCTCAGAGCTGTCCTTTAAATAACAAAATTGTAGCAGTTTCTGTGTCACTGTGGTGCCAACTGCTGCTCAAATCACTGCTGCAGATGCTACACAATGCGCCAGACCCATATGCCAAGCACACTGATCTTCCCTCTCAGTAGTACCACGTGGCCATCTGGAGCCTGGTTGTCTTGTGACCGTACATTCCTGAGGCCACCACTGCAAGCACCCATGTACAGTGACCACAGTCCTGTCACGTCTTTCTGCAACATCGCAGAAGGAACATCCAGTATCTCGTAGCCCTATTACACAACCTTGTTCAAACTCTGTGAGGATTGATAGTGACATCCTTGTCTCCTTACAGGCATTCTTTACAAACACCAACTCAACTCTTTAAAGCAAACCTGATTTGCATCGTCATACTGGTACTACCAGCACCTCTCTTATGCGACTGTTGTGGAATCTGAATAATCATCTTTCACATGTAGAAACACGCCTACCAACATTTGTTTATGCCACACAACTTTTTCTTGGTGCTGTGATTTTAGTTTTGTTTTTATCCGTTCAGTGTATGTGGACTGTTCCAGTGCTGCTGCTTGATACTGGAACCAACACAAACCCACTATTAACAAATTAACCATCACAATACCACGGAGGGAGGGAGGGGGGGGGCAGGGCTAATTTATGCTCACCTTTTGAAAATATTGTGCTCTAGCCATTTACTATGTACTCTAAAATTTTGAAAACTACGTATTGTTTTAATGAATTCTGCCATGTTCCACAAATATTTTAAAATTTTCAGTTTAACTTGACTAACAATTTAAGCCTCAGTAGTAGATACTACTTCCACAATGACTATTATATTGAATATTTTCAGGTTCAGGACCTTCCTTACACATCAATCTCTTTAGAAAGTATGTTGTGAATAAAAACCAACAGTTAACAAAATCTGCATTTTTAAATTTTGTTTTCATGGCACCCTATTTGCTTCAGTAATGTGTACCATATGCCTAGACCGTGACCCTGCCATCCTTCACTCTTGTGTCTGCATTCCTAGCCAACAAATCTGCTGCCTCCCTCTGAGCCACTAGATACCCACCCCAACCCCTGTTCCTACCTCCCACTTCTTCCCTCCTCCCCACCCTCCCCAATACCACTCCACCTGACAACCCCCAGTACACTCTTAAGTCCCCCCTGCCAAAATGCAGTCTTGGCATTCTGTGAGCACCCAGCACAGGGGCACAGACATGGTGTATTGTGCCTGGTAACAACTCAATGATTCTGCCATTCAGTGGATGATTTCATTTACAGCTGAAGTATTTAGGTTTTTTTTTTTTTTTTTGTATCATGTATAATATCCCTTCTCTTGTTCCTTCTGGGGCTGTGACTTATAAAATAATCCAAATCATCTTCATTTCATTATTGTCATTTCCTGGACTTAACACACGTTAATCACATTTGCCTCATAATAGATATGTTTGTGTATTAGTTTTTGTTCGACTGGCAATATATTTTCGTACTCAACACTGTTTTTCCACATCTCATTCAAGATTTTAATTTCAACAGGACAGTGCAGGGATCTATAGTAGTGAGCTCTAAACACTTTTAACCCATCGTCTATGATGATGTCATACAGAAGAAACTCATTTCATTTGTATATAAGAATGCATCCAGCTGACAGTTATTAACAGTGCCACTGTTTGAAACTCTCCAGGAAATGCCTTACATATCTTTCAATTTTGTTAAAGTTCTTCAGTTCTTGTAATAAACATTTCTTACTGTTCACATTTCTTACTGTTCATATGATCTACTTTTACAGTTGTTTGTGACTTAAGCAATACTACAACATATTGCTACAACTGCCTTTCATAGGCAGTGCATTGTGTACTGTGCTAGTGTTCATCACAGAACATACTCTGATAAAAAGCAAAATGTTGTCATTTGATTAATATTCCTGACACAAAGCTGAAATATTGGGTACTTCCTTTCTCCTGGGAAAGGGGAGAAGGGGGGAGGGTGAGAATGGGGAAGAGCATGAGGATTAAGCCCACATCGTCAAGGAAGAGTTTGGAAGGTGCAGAGAGGAACTAATGTCAAGCTGAAACTGAGTTTGTCCTTCAGGTATTCTGAGACAGTGCAGTTGGTAGTGCACTACTTGCACAAGGCAGGTGCCAGAATTTGTGTCGTGATACATCACACTGCTCCAACTTGTTACAAATGGTTAAACATTTTAATGACCCTTCCTTTACTATGTCTGTGTACTTTCTCCAATGATTTTCTTTACCTCACAACACCATATTTACTGTGGATTATTGTCACTTTCAAATTTCTTCGTGCTTTTAGAACAAACTCAGATGACATAAATAAGATTATCTGAATGTGATGTTAGTGGTTCAGCTTATTTTGGTGCTGTAAGAATGAGGTGTCCATTGTTTATCAATATGACATGAATAATAATTTATAACTAATGATAATTTCAAGTGGTTTGTTAATGAATGAACATAACAAGACAAAAAAACATTAACCATGAAATCTGTACTATTTATGGGACAAACAGCAGCTAATGACAGGAGGTACTTTTGAAGGTGTTTGATAAGCAGTTGTATCTGGCCAAAAGACCACAATTACAATTATTCTGCACAAAATTGCCCAGTCTTACAGATATGCTATGGTTTCCAGTGATTTTTAGTCCTTCATGCATTAGTTGCCACTGAATAGTTTAGGTTGTATGGTTGTGGTCCGTGAAACATTTTCGATCCTGACTTTTGATCCAGAACTGTATTCAACATCTTCAGAGGTGTTCCTGGTTCTGCTAAGTCTTCCAGATTGATGTCACAGTGACACATTGTGAAAAGGGAGCATGGTAGAAGTTGACAGCTCTTAATGAAATGTCACAAATGAGAAAGTTTCATGGACTATAACAATACAACCCAGAAGATTCACCAGCAACTACAACAGCTGGTGGTAAAAGCCTTCACTGTATGACATTTGTGCATTTCAGTTATTTCCTTCCTGGATTATTCTTCCATGATGATATTTGAAGAATTTCCACCAGCGGTTACGATCACATAAAGAGTTTTCTACAATGAATATATACTGAAACTGGCTCCACTCTACAATAAATGTGGAAAACCATGTTTATTATGTAAAAAGGTATTGGCAGATGTGAACTTGCATATACAATAATCTTCACTGTTACTGCTACACATTCGAAATTTGCATTGCATTGAATTATAACAAATTTTCATATTTTGTAAGAACATACATTTGTGACCCCTTTTACTTTTTTGACTGTTTTCTTTGCTGTCAGATCCTATTAACATTCACTCAGTAATCTTACTCATAAAAAAAAAGAATTCTTTCTTCATTTCATCTCATCTCAAACATGCTGTAAGTAATCTTATGAAGTCTTGAAATGAATTTTCTCCAAATGATTCCATGAATTACATACTGTAGTAATCTTTTGTTTTCCTCAATCTTATTTAGTGCCATAAACACTGTAATACATCTACCTCGTCTGTTATTTCTGTTGTGGAACTGCAGGAATGTTGTAACACTCTTAGCCTCATAAATAATAGCATCAGCTAAATTAATGCACTTGTTTAATTTAGTGAAACAAAAATACAAATTAATCTTAGCCAGTGTAACACACTGCAGAGAAGCACAGCCAAGCAAAAACCTATGAACATTTTAATTTTCTCAGGGTGAAACCATAAGCAATACTATAGATTCTAAAATATCCTACAAGGGGTCACATCATAATTCATCATTGTATGGTTTGAGGCCGTGTGCAAGATACAATATAAAAATGAAATTTCCTGTGTTATTTGAAATAAGCATGTGCACATGTGCTGTCTTACAAAATTAGACTGCGAACAAAAGAGTGGAACATACACTGCAAATCTGAACACTTGCACCACAATTCATAAATTACTAGCTCACAATTGTGCTAATAGTATAGAGTCTCAAAAACTCTGTGCTCTTCAATGCCAACCTCTAGCAGATTACAGATTAAAACTGTGGGTCAGACTGGGACTCAAACTTGGGACCTTTGTCTTTTGTGGGCAAATGCTCTACCAACTGAGCTATCCAAGCATGCCTCATGACCCACCCTCACAGTTCCACTTCCACCAATATTACCTCTCTCCTGTATTCCAAACTTTGCAGAAGTTCTCCTAATACCTTGTGGGATGAGCACTCCCTTACTAAAGGATATACTGGAGAAATTGTTTAGGAAATTTGGAGGATAGGAGACAGATACTGATGGAAGCGAAGCTATGAGAATGTGTCATAATTTGTGCTTGGATAGCTCAGTTGGTCAAGCACTTACATGTGAAATGCAAAATGTCCCAGATTTCAGTTCCGAACCACCAGGAAGCTTCAGAGCAAATATCTGGCTAAGTGCATTAAAATAAATACAATGTTTTTCCCATACTCAAGTTACTAATTCAACAGACACTGTTTCCTGAGCTATACTTCTCACCACACACCCTCTATCAACCCAACTCCTTCACTTCAACAATGAGCATAATGGTAATCTGGTGAAAGTATGGTAATGTGCGTACACACAAAAGGAAAACAATTTTTAATTTTATGTTGCTCTTTATATTTATATATTGACTTATTTACACATTCTGTCTCTTTTGCATTGCAGGGTTTCATAAGCTATTGGACTGTGTGCTGGCAGTTTAAAGGAATGAGTGAATAATATACAATGTGAAAAGTAAATGCAACATATTTAACAAATATTTTATTATATACATTTTTTAGTGATTTGTGACATAATTAATAATCCCCTCTTAGTTTAACTTTGTTGATTTCGTGAAACTGGGAGTAGTTTTTTCTTCAAGTATATATTTTTAAAGAAAGGATAGGTTTTGGGGTAAATACTCAGAAAAAATTACAGGTCTCCTGCAAAAGTGACACCATGAATAAGGGATTCTTCTTAAATATGTACATGACTGAATCATCAGAGAAATTATACAGCTATGTGAGTAAAACAGTTCCTTTTAACAATCAAGAACCAAACCATAAACTGTATGTTCACAACAGACAACTCAGTGATCCAGTAACCAGAGACAAGCCTGGAGTTTGCTTAATTGTAACCAGAATTTCCAAGAGAGGTGCAGATGAAGTTGATGGGAACCCTGATGTTCGTGCTATATAACTGGAAAACAACAACAGCACAAGACAAAATTTTACAACTAATGCCATTTTACAAAATATTCAGATAGGAAGATCGCTGAGCACACAAAAAATGAAAAGAGTATTCACAATTCACAGTGACACACTGTAGGTTGTAAAACTCCATTACTCTTATGATAAATTCTGAAATATATAGGATTACATTTTAAGAGTAAGAATGATGCCTGAACAGTTACAATACATTAAATGTTTGTGTATTATAATCATGGGAGAAACACTTTGCCACAATGACATTATTTTTCTTACTGATTTAATTACTCATTCACTGTCTATGTTGTCAGTTTACATAGGTTACACATTTTCTTTTAAAATGTGTCACATTCCCGTCATTAGTTAATCACACCATACACTAATTAAATATTGTCTTTATTTGTGTGCATTTATTTATTTATTTATTTATTTATTTATTATCTCCTTGCAATGAATGGGTATCATAATGCACAGAAATGAGGGTGGTGATTATATCTAATACATTCGGGTCTGGCTCCCACTTCCCTTAAATGTGGCTAAAAATTGTAACACACAGAAACAAAATATATGAGAGAGTACTCTGTAAGCATCAACTTCGCAAGGCCACTAATGTAATGAATACTCCTTGTTTATTTATTGCAGAACTTTTAAGGAAGTTCCTTTTTGAAACAGTTATGGAAGTGTGTTACAAGGTACATGGTTACAAAAATGGTCAGGTCTTTTGTATGACATCTGCTTGATGTCCAGTTATTGAGTTACATAATATTCTTTGTAACTTTTCAAAAATGAAATATTATGGACTTTTCTGCATTATTCTGCAAAATTATGTGAATGCCAATAACTTAAAAGTTAATATGTTCAAAACATTCCATTTTAGATACTGATGAAACTTCAAATTAAAAACAAAAACCTCACATTTAGAAGCTTCTTAAAATACTTAAATTTTTATATTAGAGAGAAAGCTTGAGTAAATTCTGATACTTTGCCTGATTTCATTCATTCAGTAATTTCCTATGGAATTATCAACTGCAGTAACTCGCATTTAAGGAAGAAAAGATTTCATTGCATGAAGGTGTGCAGTAAGATCATCATAAGGTGCTGGCTCGTGAACATATGAAGTTTAACGAGTTGGGAATTTTAACCACATAGGCATCAAATTTCATGAGAACATTTATCATCCACTAAATCCTGAGTGAATAACAGCTACCATAATTATTATAATATAATGAAAAATTATCTTGACCCTTATTTAAAAACTGATTTCACAAACGTGTGTCAAACAATGCTGTTACCACAATCTTCATGCATTTACCTAATGATGCTAAATGCTTCACAGATATCACAACTGAATTTTAAGTGTGTGCAGGAAGTTCTCTCTATGCAAACACTTTTTGTAAAAATTTCAGTTAAATTTTGGCCTACATCGAAAATACAGGACAAATCATACATTGAATTGAATTTAATATGATCCTTTAGAAATACATTATTTACAATAAATGAACATGTTTGTATGAGTCATCAGAAACAGACCTCGCTTATTATCACTTACTTCCTAAGACTGACTTCTATGGGGCACTACAAAGGTAAAGATCTTAATGACACAGAAGAAGTAATTAACATTTAACATCCTTTATTGAGAAACAAGTAGTAAATTTTTATGTCACAACTCTCTTGTTCAGCTTTTCCTGTGTTTTATGTTTTAACTCTTAGTTTAGCTCCCTGAATGAAACTGTGCTGCTGATGTTTGTACACCATTAGTGCCACATACTACAGCATGTTTCAAACTTTTTTGCAATGCATCCTTCGTAGCTGATTACTTGCAAAATATATTGAAGCAATAAGCAGTCAGAGCAATAAGACAGCTGTGGAGTTGGGAAGAGGATGAGTGTAAAAACTGTCAAATCACCGATATACTATGACACCTAGTTTAGTCAGTAGTTTTTAGCAGTTTGCTGGTTCTAGTAACTTATTTACTGGCTGTGTTCTTGGAAATGAAATCTGCTGATGCGTCCATTATCAGTGATGATTCATTCATCTCTTTTGATGTGTATTAGTCCTTATACTGTAAGCTAGAGTATCAAAGTTTTCAGCAAATACTGTGAGCTGCTCTTTTACAATACTTTTATCTACCCTACACCCAGTACCTATTTTAGTCTGTTTTTATTTGATAACTTCCAAACAGATTCTGCCTTATTCACAGTCTTTATACTTCTGGTTTTGCATAATGGGTGCATTATTTCCATTCAAAATTTTATCTCTTTTTTGTTAATTACTTCCATTATTGATTACAGACAATAAATAGTGTTTATAAATTTCTCACATAGCAAACTTTTTTTATAAAATGAATGAATTCTCAGAGTTATATTGGACTCCTTAGTGTAAGGTCAGAGCAAACCACTTAGTTAAAAAAAAACACTCTTAAAAGAAAAAAACTGTGATACTTATTTCATAAAGAAGAAATGTATTTTAATGTTAATTATGATAGGAAAAAATCTGTCTAGTTGTAATATTATACATGACCTATTGTTCTAAGATAATGGTAAAACAGTGTATACACTATCTGATCAAAAGTATCTGGACATCCCCAAGTAATGCTGAACTGAGCACAAGATGTCATGAGAAGTGGATTCGGCAGTATAAAAGAGCCCAAGTAGTATTGTGTTGTCAGTAGACAAGCAGTAACGGCAGAGTTGGTTGGGCAGGAGAGCTGGGTGACTTCTAACATGGACTAATCACTATTTCAACTCTTCTACAGCTGTCCAAGCCAATGTTGGTGATGTGATTATGAATCTGAAATGTGAAGTAGCAACAACAGCTAAAGCAAGACCAGGCAGACCTCCTGTACCGACAGACAGGGACCACCGAGCATTGTGGGAGGGGGGGATGTAAAAAATGGCATGAAATCAACAGAAGTTATCACTCTTGAGTTATGAAGTGCTGCTAGCAGTCCAGCTAGCACAGTGACAGTGCATAGGGAGTTAAAAATAAAAGGGGTACAATGGCTGATCAGCTCCTCATAAGCCACACATTATGAAATTGCGAAGGTGGGATGGCTCCACTTGCAACAATCTTGCTCCTTAAAGAAATATTTTTTTTTCCAATATGTATGTAAGCATATGCAACAATTGTGTGCAATGATCAATTTCTCAATAAGGCTGATGTTCACAAAATTTCATTGTCCACCAAGTAATTGTGTGATTTCAAACTGCAAAGTAATTGTTATTTTTATCTACAAAAAATTTATTTCAATAGTAACGAAACATATTTGATACCTATAGAACATGGGGAGTTGGGATTTCCAGTCATCATGTAGCTATTATTTATAAATCAACATACCTCAATCAAAAGCCCTTTAGTTACTCTTTTAAAAAATATTTACTTTTTTCCAAAAACCTGTTTCAAATGATTATTTATAATTATAATTAACAATCATCTCAGAGTTGTGAATGTTAGATTCTGAGAACTGATGTCATAATTTTGTTGTCAGATTTTTATTTATTTATTTATTTATTTAACTGTACAATAAATTTGGGTATCAGAACATGATATTAATTAAGATAATGAATTAATTAGGAAAACTGTGAACCTTTACATTTTACATGAAAATCAGTAAATCTCATTGGAGGTGTACATGGTATTGACAAACATTTCATATAACTAAGAGTAATTTTACAGCTACCTAATTACGATCATACTAAATTATTACTTGGTTCACTAGAATGGCATCTATGCTTTTAGTTAGAGTCTGGTCAAATCATTCACTTTGACATCATCAAGTAGTCACTGCGTTATATCTGCATCGATAAAATCTGGATCTGCCTGTGAAAGTACATTGTACAAATATTGCCACTGTCAGAATACTACTTAGTCTAGTGGTTGTGTCAACCTGTGATTTACATTCTTAATGAAATCTTACAGACAATTATGAGAAGCATTAAATATGGGATTTTGTCCCGTTACCTGATTCTGCATTGTGTACATAATTTCAAAACTTAGTATAAAATTAGATTATAGCCAGCAACCAGACAATAGACACCATGTGCTACCAAGGGCAATTTCTGTAGTCACTGCTAAGCAACATTTGAGATAGTGGTAAGAGTGACATCGCTGGACAGTGACTGACAATGAGTGATTTGCTATGATGGATCATGCTATGCCCAGTGCCAATCCAATGGAAGGATTTGGGGCTGATGAATGCCTGAAGAAAGTTACCTGCTAGCCCTGACCTAAGCCCAATGCAACACCTTTGGGACAAGTTACATCATCAATTTCGCTCCAGACCCCAGTGTCAAACATCAATACCTTCCCTGGTTTCTGGTCTTGAGAAAGAATAGGCTGCCATTTCTCTAGAGACATTCAGATGCATCATTGTATGTGTCCCCAGCAAAGCTCAAGCCATCCTAAAGCAGATGGTGGATACACCCATATTAGTCCACTAATACGGTGTCTTGATACATTCAATCAGGTAGTGCATATGTTATCTAAAATGTTCATGTAGTACTGTATTCTTTCACTTGACTTATTTTATATCACTAGTACACAACTTTTAGAACACGTAATCTAAAGAACCAAATAAACAATCAAATTCACTTCTGATGGCACATAATCATCTGAGCCCAGATTCTAGAGATATCATATGTCTTTCACTAACTTCTTGTTCGTCACTTAATGAATGCCTTCCACAGATTTAGTTTCTCCATACAATTGTATATTTTGGAGATGACAATGGTTTCATCCACTGAAGCACATTTTTGAATTTACATTATTAAGCACTGATGCTGGTTCTAATACCAGTAACTTAGGCTTGTTTTAATATTCTGTACTAATTATTTTGTGGCAGCAGGTGGCACTTTCTGTGCCTTAGTATATGCATCTACCAGGAAATCCATCTCTTATTAACTGTTCTTGTCCACCACAAACAGTAACAAGTATAATTCAAACATATGGATGCAGTGTTTTGATCTTGACAAGGGTATGTACAGAGTGATTCAAAAAACATGTCCCATAGCAAAAGTATGGTGAACTGTAACTCCACTTACAAACTTTCGGAGGTTGCAGTATGGAACAAAACAAGAAGAAAGTTTAGTGAAGGGCTTTAAAATGCATACTTTTCATCTTCACTACCATCAAATACATCTCTTCTACTGAAGAAGTGCTCATAGCTCTTAAGGTATGCATTTTGTAGCCCAGTTTTACAAGACTTTTTTTTCTTGGTTTGGTCCATACTACCATCTCCGAAAGTTTGTTGGAGTTTTGGTTCACCCTATTTGTCCTATGTGACATAACTTTTGAATTACCTGGTATTAAAAGAAAGCCCTGGAGCAAAATACTATTAAAACATCGCAATTTTGACTTAAAAACTGCTGAAACTAATCTGCTGAAGTCATGAATGGAACTACACTAGAATCAATCTCTAACTTTAAATACCTTGGAAGTGTTGATTTAAAGAACACTAACATGGGCTGTACTTTACAGCAAAATGAAGCAACTTTTTTCGAAGAATTAAAAAATCTTCTATGGAAGAGGTAAATATCATGGTACCCAAAATAAACAATGCTGAACACTTGCTGTCAATCCTCCTTTACAAGTCAGAAGTTTGTGCTCTACTAGACAGTTAAAAATTAATTTAATTTCTGCTGCTTTAGTTCTCAGAATTGTGAACCAAAATCAACTAAGGATAAAACTAGAAGTGAAGAAGGGATGAAAAGTCAGCATTGAAGAGTATATTCTTGACATCATATGCCATTTTACATGTTATTGGTACGACTAATTAATGTCTTCAGCAGAAAGACAAAAAATGATTATTTAAACTTAATTGAACTGTACTGTGTCTCCACATATAAAAACCAATTCTATGTTGCCACTCCTACCTCAAAGTCCCACTGCTGCAGTCAACAAATACTGTAAGAATCCATGCAATTCACAGTATTATAACACTGGCAGCATTCAGTTTCTGTACTTTCCAAAACTCTTTCTCCATTAATGGTTAATGCTGCTCAGAACTGATCAAACAAGTTCAAAAATGGCTCTGAGCACTATGGGACTTAACAGCTATTGTCATCAGTCCCCTAGAGCTTAGAACTACTTAAACCTAACTAACCTAAGGACATCACACAACACCCAGTCGTCGGTCAAATAAGTGTTTGTATATTTAGAAAACTAGGAGTTTACCATTTTCTTCAATGGAAAACAATCATGTTCTTTGCAAATGACACAAGCACATAGTTCACTCACCGAGATGGTTACTAAAAGACAGAATCGTCTGGTATCATGACGTGCAAGTAAAAATACAGACATCTGTAAGTTTCATTGGTGGTCTGACATGGCACTTAGTGCAAACAATACATTTCTCCTTGCAGCAGCTACCTCAGCACATAGTAGGAAGGAAACAGAGTTTGTTGGCCCACCATTGATGAACACATGTAAGAGAAGTAGAGAATAAATATGGAATGGACAGGTATAGCTGCATGCTTTTTAAAGGACTATATAAACATCAGCCTTAATCAGTTTATGCAAACAATGAAATGTTTGAAAAGCTATATGGACAGACACTTCTCCAAAATACATGTCCAGTGCCTTAATCACACAGATATCCTTCAGTGATTAAGACAAGACTTTCAATAAGTGGGGCTCAAATCCCCATGTGGATAATCTGATGTGTGTTTCCCTGCATCACTGAATACAAATACTGGCTGGTTACTTTGAGATGACACCATTCTTGCCGAATTGGAGCTTGGCTCCATCTCCAATGAGCTCACCGTCAACGAGATGTTTCACTCTTCTCTTTCTTTCTTTCTTTCTTTCAACTAGTGCACCACCTCCATTGGTAAGTACTGGCTACAAAAGTCCATGTAACAAGCTAAAGTTTTTAAATAGCAACGAATCCCTCACAGAAGAAAAAAAAAACTAAGAAAAAGTATTGCTTTTGTTTTGAAAATGAGGGTACACTCTTGTATCAGATGTATCAGCTGACAGAAATCTCTTGCACAAAAATCGAAATACATCAGACTAAGATCACATTTCTCTCTCATTTTATTGGTAGACTATGAGCAGCATGGACACTTTTGAGCAACTGAAAACTGTACGTTGGTGTAATACAGACATTTGATTTGTCACAAATTCTCAACATCAGGTTAAAAAGGAACTATTTTGTAGGTTGCACAGTGTGATGACTCTTTCTCAGCAATTTCTTTACCAGTCCTTACAAAATCATAGTTTACATTAATGTCCTAGATTGACACATTTTTTAAAATTTGTCAGTAAGACTATTTCATATTGGGTCTTAATGCGATTAATGTTTTTAGTTAAATTATACTGAGGTTAGTCAATTTTCAACATGTAAAATAAAAAATACTTGCACAATCAAACAGTGGAAACTCCAGGTTGGAAAATCAACAAAGTAATTAAAAGATAGATTGCTACTTACCATAAAGATAACATTAAGTTGCAGACAGGCACAATTAAAAAGACAGTTACACAGTAGCTTTTAGCCACAGTCTTGTCAGAAAAAGAGAAACACACACCATTCATTCACACAAGCAAGCACACTACACATACACGACTGACAACTCTAGTAGCTCCAGCCACTGGCATTCTGGTCCAAGCTGCCCAAGTTGGCAGTCATGGTTCATGAGGTGTGTTTGCTTCTGTGAATGAATGGTGTGTGTGGGTGTGTGTGTGAGAGAGAGAGAGAGAGAGAGAGAGAGAGAGAGAGAGAGAGAGAGATGTAAGTGTCTTAATTGTGCCTGTCCACAACTTAACATGTCATATTTACGGTAAGCAGCTGTCATCATCGAGTTGCCACCACCTGGTGTCTAACATCTTAACAAAAAGCACAACATTACATCCACAACTACATTTTTATTACTTTTAAATGATTTTAGAAGGTCACAACACTTCCCAACGTATAACACAGTTTTTATTGTGAAAGTGTAAGTCAGGAGAGAGAAACAAAAAAATTACTTACAAGGTAGGGTGTAGAAACTTTATCATTATCCCCCAAGGTGTAAAAAAACACTGTGACAGGCAGCACAAGATGACGTGGACAAAATGAGCCGCTGGCACCGAGATCTGCAGTGAAGCCATGGACTGTGCTTACAGGTTCCAATCTTCCATTCAGGACAGACTCTTCAAAGCTACCTGCAAGAGAAAGATGTACATCCTATCAAAAGTGAAAAAGAAATATATTAAAAAGTACATAGGGTTGAGGTAATGAAAACATTCAGAAGTATTAGGAATATTTCACACTTTCAGTTTAGTAACAAAATGTTGAAATTGCACAATTCTCTTTTTTCAGGCTATTCAATATAGTGGAAGTCCATTTTTATGTATTAGTAACCTACATTTGTATAACTCTAAATTTAAACTATGAGCATAGTGCACACAGTAATGTGTGAAGATTGCACAGTAATATTCATTCTCTGGATGAAAGTACAAAAGTGTGTTAGAAGTGTGGAAAGACAATATTGAAAAAAGCACCTTTATGTTAGTACTGGGTGGAAGTGCAGAGTCTGCAAATGGAAAAATCTATTACATTTATGACTGATGACGAAGTCAAAGATTCATTAGTCAAGCTCCATTTGGTCCCAAAAAGTTTTATGGCACTTATTGCGACTTGTCTCTTGTCATCATTTGCAAAGTAAGTAACTGGCATGATGGAGCCAACAAAGGAACTCTACCTACACTAAGACCGAGTGCAATTGCATCAATTCAGTTGGACACACTGTTTTTATTCAATGAATGGCCTTTGAAGAAAACACTCCATTATTTACATCAGGGCAGTAATTTCCACTTCTGTTTGTCACATCTTTGCACATCTATGGAGAACAATTGCTTTTGTCTCATCTGATGAGTGACTACATTTATCAGTAATAAGAAGAAATTCTGTCTTCCATTTTAAAAGAAATGTTGTATCCACACTACAACAAATTCAATGCAAATTATGGTAGTATTTAGATCTATTTTTCAGAATTTGAGAGTGTTAATGCTCAATAAGTGCTTAATATAAAACATTTTCAGCAGCAGTCCTGATATAAGGATGATTAATCTCACATCTACCAGCAGTGAGGAGCAATCAGGAGAATTAAAGAAAGACAGGAAAGAACAAAAATGTGAAAAATGATAAACGAGAAGCTATACAGATTCCAGAAGTAAGGAGGAGTTACCCAAGACTTTGAATTTGGCGTAACCCAAGAGCACGAGAATTCCTATGGAAACAATGGGAGAAAGACTTAAATTCAGGGTACAAACAATAAGCAGTTAGTAAAGCAGAGTTAAAAATTTGAGCTTAACCCTCGATAGATGCACAGTGTAAATTTCAGTGAAATTAGTTGCATTTCTTAAGAGAATATGACAAAAACTAGGATTTTCTTGAGGAAGTAGGAGAGGGAACTCCCCTGCTCAGGCTGAAAACATGCTCCAAGAATCAGTTACTTTGATTAGAGAAATCTAGTTGACAAATCAACACCAAATTATTCCCCTATGCCTTTGACATGTTGCATATTACTTGGTATCCTTATTAAACCTACTCTTTTGTTCAATGGTGAAACTTAAATAATAAAAGGTGTTCTAAGAAATATTCTCTTATGGCACATCTTGCACTTACAGGAGGTGGGAGGAAGGAGGGGGGGGAGAAGCTTTCTGTGTTAGAGCATACTTTATTAACAGCTTAATTAACTCGGGAATAGCTATGACCATAATTTCTTTGAAGTAGCTACACAGTCCCACTTTACAAATACAATCTATAGCAAAATTTATAACCAAACCATAGTCTTACCTAACAATGATGAACAAGGATAACCACTGTATCTCAGTCGTTGAAAATCCTCACGAGCATTCTCGAGGAAATTGCCAGGTGGTACAGTATCAACTGGACTTGGTGTTTCAGCATCATCACTACTTGTACTTTGACTGTCATCACTACTTTCAAACAGAGCACTGAAGACAAAGAATATCATGGTTGTGTAACTGTTTGAAGCTTAAGACACTGATAAAATAGTATACATTTAAACCAGTAGAAGGAAAATGTTGGTTCACATTAACAGTTGTTCTAACAATCTTCAATAAAATTATTTTCTAATGTCGGACTGGTATTCAGCTAATTGCCATCACCACCAGCTTCTTTTTCAACAGAAGATTAATATATTGCAAAAATAAGTTACAAATCAGAGTGATATGTAGTCAATTTTGAGAAATAATAAAAATAATGGCATGTAAATATTATGTATCATCACATCAACAAACAATCTGATACCTAGCACATACTGTAAGCACACAAGAGGTGAAATGTAAATACATAGTTATCAGCAAAATGGTCTGTTAATGAACAGACATTTTCAAGTAATGATAGCACCTGCTACTTGGTTGGTGTTTTGATCCTACACCTCTTTGCCATTCTCTCAACTAACTAGAACTTGTGAAGACACAAAGGAATTAAAGAAAATAGCTGCCAGTGGGTGTTGATTTATATCAATGGATGAAGTTGAAAATTTTGGGCAGACATGGATTCAAACCCAGGTCTCTTGCTTACTAGGCTGATGCGATGACCACTACAGAATCCAAACAGTGGTCACAGCAATCCCATGTACTGCACTAGCACACCTCCCGCCAGACCCAAATTCTCAACTTATACCACACACTGCTGAGCTGTGCCCTGCTCATTAGTCACCTTACTCGCTGCATCTTGCCGATTCCCATAAGAGTTCAAGCGTGGTGTACACTTGCACTTAAGGGATCACTGGCCACCATCGCGTTAATTATATATATATTAAAAAAAAAAAAACCACACATTTAGAACTTGTTAGTTTCTCAAATGAACAGTTAAAGAGCAACAGGAGTTTCAAGAGATATTTGCATGTAAAACTATTATAGTATATTACAGACAGAACTAATAGCAACAAACCTGCGAATAGCTGAGACAGAATTTAGAGTGCTGTCGAAGTCAAATCGTGTTGTGGAAGTAGTACGTCTAACAGGCGCAGGACTTGATGTCAGTGGCAATCCAGTACGACAATGGAAAACCATAGATGCAGCAGAGTCAAGTGAACGTCTAAAACGTGCCTTGTCCCTTGCTGATGGCACCTGCCAATTGTGATTTACCTGCACAATATTATTTCATTACTTCCAATTAATTTCAGATACAAGCATTAATTATTTTCATTTTTATTTACATCTATTGTAAATGATTTAGCTTCCATATTTCCATGTATACTAAAGTACTGGGGGGTTGGGGGGGGGGGGGGGGGGGGGGGAGGACAGAAAGATAGACATGCACTGATTACATAAATGAAGTGTTCAAAGCAGGGTTTCACTGTTCAGCACCATTTGGAAATATGCTGCTCAATGCTTCAACCACTGGTCAGAAGTTCTCTCTTCTCTTACAAGTGTGTATTGTACTAAATATTTTCCACTTCCAAAAATTGCAATACCAAGACGAAATCAAGACTGTTACACAGATCAGGCACACGACAACAAACAAACTATAAAAATTACATAATTGTACACAAGATGTAACACAAATCCAGCATTGTGCGAGGCCTGTCATGCACAGCAATTAGAGAATCTAAAGATTGTAGCATGGAAGCAATGGCGACTTTAATATGATCCTGCGAAATCTGCCTTCAACTAGCTTGCACAGAAGCCCACAATACAATTAAAATGGTGCTTAAGGGCTTTGATTCTCAAACTTTTCATTTTTATGCTATACCTATCAACAATGAACACGGCTACATGTTTGTAACTACAATCACATCCAACAGGTGCACTGCTATCACTAAGAAGTTAATGTGGGACATACTGAAGTCTGAGGCAAATGTGGTTTCTGGACAATTGAATCCAAAGCAACTGCATTGGCATTATCAGCCCAGCCCAACAGCAAACAGTGTTAACCACTGATACTGATAAAGACACGTCCAAATCATTCCAGGATTCCAATGCAACAGTAAATACTATAGATGATACTGTATAATCCATGATCTTCATGCAAACAAGATGACAGTCATCATGTGTGGTGGCCACATTGCATGGTCCAGAACCCTTCCATTTCTGTGTACAGCACTCAACTGCCTACACGTTCATCTCGTGCACCTTTGATCTACTTGCATGCCCTGTATCTTCCAAAATGCCATGTCATAACAAACCAATTACCAAGACCATTCTGTTCTATTAAAAATCCTTTGCATTCTCATTTTGTGCACTTTCATGTTGACAAAGCTTAGTGGAGTGTGCTTTCCCATTTCCACTTTGACAGTTCCTTGTGGGGTGAACTTTGTGTAACAGTGATCTTTCCAGTTCCAATAAAGTGGGTGCTTCTGGAGCTATATGTAAGTCATCTGTATGCAGTCTCTAACATGTCTACCTTCGAGGCTGTTCTGAACATTCTCTGCTTTCCGATTCATTCGTGTACTTCATTTTGGATGCTGTGATTTTTGCAAATTTTACTGAAGTAATAAGCCTCTATAGGTCTTATTTTTAACCAGATATAAGTTATCAAATTAGAAATATAGATTAATTAAATATCAAATGCAACAGAAGGACAGACTGTTCAACACAGACTTCTGATATGCTTAATGCACCATGTCATTACATGGCTTTTCTCAAAATAATGGGAAAAACAAGCGCTTGAAAAAAAAACACCTATATTTCTCATTGTAGAAGGTCAAACAACTGATTTTAAAGATTTCCTTCACAATCAAAAGCATACACTGCTATTGGGCTGAAAACAATAAAGGATAGTGGCTGCTGAAAATTTAATTTGGAGGAACAGTGTATCCTAATGCTAAATCTTAGTTGCAATGAGGGTTATCTTTAGAAATTGATTGTAAGTATAGTTTAGTACCAAGTCAAAATTCTTGTTGATATTCACACAATTATACCTGCTTCTGTCTATAACACAGGTTGAAAATGAAATCCCTCATACTTTAAGAGTTTTTCACATGGCCCCGATAATGATGATACAAACAGGTCAGGTAACTTCCAAATATTCTTTTTTGGCATCTCCAAAAGTTTTACTCTTTTCAACAAAGCACAGCTGAAATGTTCATTTGATAAATGCTTAACAGTTTCATGGATGGTAGTGCACAATTCATCATCAAAACAACGCAAGGGCATGTTCATGATGATGCAAATGGAGATTGTACAAAAATAAATTTATGTCAATATTAAAATTTTGCATTGACCTACTCAGGTCAAAATCAATACACTAAATCACAGTAACATGCAATTTCAGTTCATATACTTTTACTTGAAGTGTTGAGATACTGTCATCTATTCAAAGATTAGATTACTGTAGTTTCAACAGTTACCATTAAAATTACACCAAAATTTATTAAAAATATGTGAGGTTATTATCTGCACAACTGAACAGTAATTTAGTGCTATATTAGAGGAAAAAGCATAGTCATAAATTACATTATTTCTTACCTCTGAGAGACTTTTTATTTCATTGTTGAGGTTTTTCGTAACATTTGTACATTTAGAGCCATAATTTACTGAAGTTAAATTTCCCACAGCACTTTGCAGTGATGTATCAGGTAAGTTGCCATCTTCTTGTGAACCAGTCTGAATTTCACGAACACACTTAAAATGATTATCTGTCTCTAATGTTGTCTCCCAAGTCCTGACTTCTGAACAACCCTCTGACAGTTGAGCTGATAATTTGGAACAAGTGTTTTCTGCACCTTTGTTTATGGCTTTTTGCTCACTAACCAAAAATGAAGTTTGTACTGAAGAAGGCAATTCACTTCTTCCTATAATACTGATGTCTGAAGTATCACAGTCTTGCAAATTTATAGATTTCATTCCTGTAATGATATCACAATGAGATTTACTGTTATCACAGTCATTAAAAGCACTTTTACTTGTACTAAGTTTGTGTTTATTTTTTAAAACTTTCTCCGACAACACCAAAGGTTTCTCAAATGTCAGTGCTTCTTCCTGATTTTTGCTCTTCCCACACACTCGCTGAAAACCTTGGTCATCGGATGAGGTAGATGAAACGTGTGTCCTATACACATCGGAATAACTTCTTGAACTGCTTCCCACTGAGGCCTGCTTTGATAGAATATGCTCTCTCATATCTAAAGTTTTTTTCAGCCCTTTATTTGCACCCTGAGTGAATGAACGAGATGGAGCATTTTTATCCCTAAAAGGAAAGAAACAACACATTAATACATAATCAAAGTTGACTACCGCCTGTCTAATAAAGGAATGTATGATCACAAATAATAGTAAATGGAGTTGACAATTATTCTGATCTTGAAACTTCCTGGCAGATTAAAACTGTGTGCCGGACCGAGACTCGAACTCAGTACCTTTGCCTTTCGCGGGCAAGTGCTCTACCGACTGAGCTCCCCAAGCACGACTCACTTTTGTCAGTCCTGGATTTGTACCCAGACAGCTGCCTTTCACAGGCAGTGCATTACAACTTTTACTATGAGTATGCACGTTTGGAATTAATAGAAAGAAACCTGTAGCATGTTGAAATGCTAAATCTGTTTTAGAGGCACACTTGGGTATCACAATTTGGTAGTGTACTGAGTAACAGACAAGTCTTTGGATTAAATTTCTGGTCAAGAACGAAGTCTTAACTAGTCTTATATAAACAGTGCATGTATTTTCAATTTTGTGAGTTTACTGTAATATCTGTCATTCAACTTACACTCTAAAGTGATACACTGTCCATTTGTAATTATATTTTGTTTATACTAGATAGGGAGAGAGAGAGAGAGAGAGAGAGAGAGAGAGAGAGAGAGAGAGAGAGAGAGGGGGGGGGGGGGGCAGTTTTTAATTTGATAAAGAGCTGTAATTATTAAAAATAAGATCAATAAGTAAAAATTATTTTCTTTTTTATTTTCATGTATAGGATGCATACGGTTAAGCAATAAAACTGAAGAAAGTGTGACACATTCAGTAGTTATTGCTTAAAAAACATCAACAGTCCTAAGTAAGGATTAAAACAACATCCAATAATCGCTATTTTAAACTATGGATTTGAAAAATTTATGTTTATATGGCAGCTACAGTTCCATGCAGCCTCTGCTAGCAATAAAGAGAGAAACCACAAATCATCATAACATGTGGAAAGAACAATACATTATGTCAATTATTTAAGCAATCATGTTTGGATGTATAACGTAATGAAAGGTTATGTATTCTAAATGTTTACAGGATCACTGTTACTGAGGGTGCTTTACCAACAGCAAAAGAATATATCACGTAAAACAATTCCTCAGTTTGCTCAAGATGGAAAAAAAAAATCAATTCTCTTCACAAAAATGAAACACAAGCAAGAAAGAAAGAAAGAAGCCACCCAATGGCACAGAGCTCCTTATATATTTTTTTATGGCGGTCTGAACCCTGCTCACACTTTTTGTTCCTTCTAACATTGCCTTCACTACAGTTTATTATGAGGCATCTTGCAAGATCAAAGTCAGATAATGAGCCAAATATTATTTCATTGGGAACAGAGAGATGAACATTGATGAATTTCTTTTGCAATTCTACAAGAATTCCAAGGAACTATAATCCTAAAAAAATATAGTACCTGAGCACTGCTAACACTTCTCCCAATTCTTTGTTGCTGAGCTCCAATTTTTTGGTTGTGCACTGACCATTCTTTGTGTAATCTGACTCTAGATCCAAGTCGTCATCATCTCCACAACTGCATCGGTGTTTACCCGAACGTGTGCAGGGATTTCTCATTCGATCATCGACAACCCCATGAGCTGAAAAAAATAAGTAACTCAGTATCAAACAATAAATAGCCTTTCAGTAAATGAAATAGCATAAATTACTGAGGTGTTGAGTGATTGAGGAACATGTAAACTTTGATACTTTTCAGTAATACATGTTTACCAGTAATCTCAATTATCCTCCAGTCAAATACAGATTGTGAAATTGCTAACAACTGAAGAAGGAAATGGCAACTTAAAAATTTTATGCCAAACTAACTCTTAACAAGTCATATATGAGAAGCACACTTCCACGGTCTGTCGGTGCTATATGAACCTAATTACATTTTTTAACTTGTCACTTCGTGGGGCATTAATTACTCTTCCCTACAACTAAAGGGAGAAGTTCTATCAGTACATAAAAGGTCATTTTATACTATAATTATTCTGTCATTAGTTAAACCAGTGGACAAATCCTTATTTTAATTAAGGACAGCTCTGCCATCAAAATAAAAAATACAATTATTTAAACAATGTTAAACCAAAATTAGTACATTACAAGTACCATGTGCAGGCAGGTCCACATGCCAGAGCACAAAGCTGTGTGGTCAGTACACAGATATGGATGAATAACTTATCTTTGTTGGTGGATGGAGATAACCCATGATCATGTTGTGGTGCTTCAAATGTCTAAGCTTATGGCAACTTGCCTTTACAAATGTCTGCTTGTGTCTGTGTATGTGCGGATGGATATGTGTGTGCAAGTGTATACCTGTCCTTTTTTCCCCCTAAGGTAAGTTTTTCCGCTGCCGGGATTGGAATGACTCCTTACCCTCTCCCTTAAAACCCACATCCTTTCGTCTTTCCCTCTCCTTCCATCTTTTCTGATGAAGCAACCGTTGGTTGCGAAAGCTTGAATTGTGTGTGTATGTTTGTGTTTGTTTATGTGTCTGTCAACCTGCCAGCGCTTTCGTTTGGTAAGTCACATCATTTTTGTTTTTAGATACATACATACATACATAAATCCTTGTTCCACAGATCACGAATACAACATTTCGTAACGATGTGGAACATGTCACTTTAACATAAATTTTCTTTATACAAAATAATTAATTTTTTTCAGTTACTACTTCATATCTAAATATTCATCTATTGCGTAGGCATAGTTTTCATTCAGGAATTCTTTTAAGTTGCTTTTAAATGTTGAAATGTTGGTTGGCTATCTGTCAGACCATTAATGCTATTTGGCAAATGACCAAATATTTTTTTGGCAGGATAATTCACCCCTTTCTGTGCCAAACTGAGATTTGATCCACAATAGTAAAGATCATCCTTTCTTCTAGTGTTGTAGCTATGCACTTCACTGTTATTTTTGAATTTGGATGGGTTATTAATGACAAATTTTGTAGGTGAATATACGTATTGCAAAGGTACTGTGAATATCCCAAGTTCCTTAAATAAATGTCTGCAAGGTGATCTTGGGTGGGGATCCACTTATTATTCTGATTACACGCTTTTCTGGAATGAATACTTTCTCTCTTAATGACCAATTGCTCCAAAATATGATGCCATATGAAAGCAATGCCACAAGTGTGAGAATAAAATAGACGAAATAGAAGAGAGAAACAAGGAAGCAGATTACAGTGCCTGACAGACCACAAAAATAAAAAAGGAAAAGCCAGCCACCCTGCAACACATTAAAATCTTCACCCTGAAAGCACCAGGTTGGAGGACACAGAGGGACAAAGGATAGGTGCTAAAACTCAGATCGAATGATAAAACCCACCTTCATGGATGAAACGTAAAACCAAATCAGCCGATGAGGTGTTGTCTACTAAAATCAATGATAATGAGTCCGGCAACCGAAGATGAAGTTGCAGGGCAGCCAAAGGAGGACATAGCAAAAGAATATGGGCACACTGTCAACCGGGTGCCACACCGACACTGAGGTGGGTCTTCACAGGGCAGGAGGTAGCCTTGGGTCGCCCATGCATGGCCAATGCAGAGCCTGCAGAGAACCACAGAGTCCCTGCGAGACACCCTCACTGAGGACTCCCACACATTCATGTTCCCCTTAATGGCTCACAGTTTGTTGTGCGTACTGAGATTTTTCCATTCCGTCTCCAAAAACTGAAAAACTTTGTGGCATAATAACAAACGCAGGTCAGTTGTGAGGATGCCCATCTCCAGGAGTGGTTTCCGTGTAGCCTGTTTGGCCAGCCTGTCAGTAAGCTCATTTTCTGGGATTAGCACGTGACCAGGGGTCCAGACGAACACCACTGAATGACTGGATCATTCCAGGGCATAGATGGACTCCTGGATGGACACTACCAAAGGATTACGAGGGTAGCACTGGACAATAGTTTTCAGGCTGCTCAAGGAGTCAGTACATAAAAGAAAAGACTCTCCAGGGCATGAACGGAGATACTGAAGTGCACGAGAAATGTCCACCAGCTCTGCAGTGAATACACTGCAGCCATCAGGTAAGGAATGCTGTTCAATATGGCTGCCGTGAATGTAGGCAAAGCCAACGTGACTATCAGCCATCGAGCTGTCGGTGTAAACCACTCCAGAGCCCTGGAACACATCAAGAATCAAGAGGAAGTGACAGCAGAGAGCCGCAGGGTTAATGGAGTCCTTAGGACCACGTGAAGGGTCCAGACGAAGTTGCGGATGAGGCATATACCATGGAGGTGTACTTGAGTGGACTGCAAGCAGAGGTGGTAAAGTGAATGACTCCAGTTCGGAGAGAAGGGACCGCACGCGAACTGCAATCGTTAGCCCTGACCTGGGCTGCCAATGCAGGAGACTGCTGCAGGTGGGAAAAGAAAACGGTAATTCGGTTGCTCAGGGAAACTACGAATGCGTGCTGCATAACTGGCGAGCAGTTGCGCACGTCTGATTGGCAGTGGAGGGACACCAACCTCCACCAGTACACTGGTTGCTGGACTCATCCTAAAAGCTCCTGTCGCTAGCCTAACCCCGCAGTGGTGCACAGGGTTGAGTAAACGCAACGCTGAAGGTGCTGCCGAACCATAAACCACACTCCCAAAGTCAATTTGGGACTGGACAAGGGCTCTGAAGAGCCAGCAGTGAATGAAAAAAAGCTATAGTAGGCTAATTTACTGACAGGTTTATCACCAAAATTTGCAATGACCCTCACAGCAAAAATAGCTGAACCTAACTGTTTCAGTAGATCATCGATGTGTTTCTTCCACTTCAATTTCTCATCAATGCACAAACCCAGAAATTTTGAATATTCTGCCTTAGCAGCAGACTTCTGTTCATAGTCTATGTTTATCAGTGGTGTTATGCCATTTACAGAACAGAATTGTATGAACTGTGTTTTCTCAAAATTTTGCGAGTCCATTTGCAGAGAACCACTTGATAATTTTCTGAAAGACATTATTTATCATTTCCTCAGCTGATTCTTGCTTGTTGGGTGTGATTACTACACTTGTATCATCAGCAAAAAGCACTAGCTTTGCATCTTCATGAATATATAGTGGCAAGTCATTTATATATATCAAGAACAATAAGGGACCCATGACTGAACCCTGTGTGACATTATTCTTGATACCTCCCCGGTTGAAGACTCTGCTGATTTTTGCAGACTATCTGTACTGCATTCTTCCAGTTAAATATGAATTAAACCATTTGTGCTCTGTCCCACTCATACCACAATACTTGAGCTTATCTAGAATAATTTCGTGATTCACACAATCAAAAGCCTTTGAGAGATCACAAAATATCCCAATGGATGATGATTGGCTATTCAATGCATTTAATATTTGATCAGTGAAAGCATAAATAGCATTTTCTGTTGAAAAGGCCCTTCTGAGAACCAAACTGACATTTTGTTAGTACTTTATTTTTACAAATATGTGATGCTACTCTTGAATACATTGCTTTTTCAAGAATTTTGGATAAAGCTGTCAGATGTGAGGTTATGCAGTAGTTGTTAGCATCAGACCTATCTCCTTTTTTATGCAATGGTTTAACAATAGCATATTTCAGTCTATCTGGAAAAAATGCTCTGTTTCAGTGAGCTACTACATATGTGGCTGAGAATCCTAGGTATTTGTTGGGAACAAGCTTTTAGTACTCTGTCGGAAATGCCATCAATTCCATGTGAGCTTTTACTTTTGAGTGAATTTATTATTTTCCTAATTTCAGTAGGAGAGGTGGGTTGAATTTCAGTTTTATCAAATTGCATAGGTATTGCATCTTCCACTTTCTAATGAAAATTTTCTAATGAATATGCTGGATCCTATTTTCTCTACAACACTTAAGAAATGATTATTAAAAGTGTTTCCTACTTCTGACTTCTTGTTAACAAACTTTTCACCAAGTTTGATAGAAATACAGTCTTCGTGTGCTCTTGGTTGCCCTGTGTCCCTTTTAACATTATTCCAAATTGTTTTAATTTTATCATCAGATGTGCTAATCTCAGACACAATGCACATACTTCTGGACTTTTTAATAACTTTTCTTAATACAGTGCAGTAGTTTTTATATTTCACTGTTTTGGGGTGATTACTCCTCCTAGCTATAAGATGCATTTCCCTTTTCTGTTTGCAAGATATTTTTATCCTTTTAGTAAGCCATGGCATCTTACATGGTTTCTTACAATTATATTCCACCATTTTCTTAGGGAAACTGTTTTCAAGTACACTCACAAAGGTATCACGAAATATGTCAAATTTTAAATTAGCATCAGGTTCCCTGTACAGCTCATCCCAGTCTAACTGTTGCAAGCTTTACCTAAAATTTTGAATAGTTAAATCGTTAATTGAACACATTATTTTGGAAGACTGTTTTGCATTACTGTATGGAGCTATATCATATACTGCAATTAGCTGTGCAACATGACCAGACAGACCATTCTTAACAGGATAAGTTTTTAACTGATTAAATTTATCTTGGTCTATGAAAGCATTATCTATCTGTGTGCTGCTTTCCTGTACCACCCGAGTAGAAAAAATCAATAACTGACATCAAATTGAAAGAACAAAGTAATACTTCACGGCCAAGCTTTATATCGAACTCTTACAGAAAAATCTACATTGATATCCCCACAAACAATAATTTGCTTTCCCCCGTCTGACAGATAGCACAACAAAGAACCCAAATTTTTGAAAAATAGTTGAAAATTTCCCAATGGGGACCTATACACGGCTACAAGTGTCTTCATAGGTGTGCCTCCTGCTGCATCAGCTAATTTGCTCCCCTATATTCCCACATGGCCATGTGCCCAGCAGAATGCTACATTTCTCGCAGATATGGTAACTGATGAAAAGTGTCCTGAACATTTTGAACAATTATATCTGCTACATATTAGTGCACGGTTTACTGCCCAGGAGTAGGTAGTTCCAAAACATGAGGAATTTAATGCCTTTGTCATACATCATTTGCTCCACTGGTGTAAGAATTTAGCACAAAAGACAGTAAACTTGAAAAGTGGATCCTGAAGATACTATCTGGGAAAGGAACTATTTCACAGACAATACCACAGAACTCTTTGAAACTTCAGTTATACAAGCTCTGTAAGCAGATGAGCAGCTAATCTGCATGCAAATAAATACAGAAAGCATTTAAGTGCGCGCACATGTGCGCATGTTTTTTGGAGCACGAGGAGATTTTGTCTGACAATACATGTTTATCAGTCCCAGTACAGTGACTGAGTATAGAACTACTGGTCTAACTAAAGTCCTGACATTTGACTGTATCCAGTATCTTCAGGTGCGAATATAATTCAGATCCTTCTGCACTATGGTCATAAACTGAATGAGATTGAACAAAGTTTCTGTGAAGTTAGGGAAGAAAGGAAAGTTATAGTTAAATGTCCCAACAATGGAGGTGTCACTGGAGACTGAGCACAAGCTTAGATTAGAAAAGTAATTTGGCCATGACCTTTTCATGGTAGCTATTTAGAGAAACTGCAGAAAACCTACACTTGGATGGTTGAGGAGGAATCTGAGCTGTTCTACTCTTAAATGTAACTGTTGTGTCTGATCACTGCATCACCACTCTCAGTTTCCTATCAAATTGGAGGGGGCATTTCTGTTTGTTTTCCATATTTTGCCCTTAAGATATTCCCTTTCATTGCGTCAAGTATCTCGAATGGTCTTGTTTTAATTTCTCTGAAATGAGATAGTTTATTAGGTCTTTTCAGTGAATCTGATGATTTTCTGCTATTCTGAGTTTACACCTATATATTGTCAACAAAATACCCTCATGAATGTTCACTTAATTCTGGAGTTCACTATCAATAAGACAGCCACCCAATTTCTTTTTTCTCATTCATCTTGCTGCCTGCAGATATATAGCAGTTTTGAACAGAAAATGTAATCATGCATCCTTTTCATAGCCTTTGAGGCACTCACTAA
This sequence comes from Schistocerca americana, assembly GCF_021461395.2. Lineage (NCBI taxonomy): Eukaryota > Metazoa > Arthropoda > Insecta > Orthoptera > Acrididae > Schistocerca > Schistocerca americana. The sequence continues at coordinate 665,435,568 of NC_060130.1, forward strand.
TCATTTTAACACTTTTTGATAATACAAGGGATACTTACTTTTAATGCTACCTTCCTCCCACCTAGATGGGCTGTATTGTTACATTTGACAATTTTATTTGAGGGCTGATCAGGAAGCGTGCCTTCTCCAGCATCTTTGACTGGTTAAGCATTAATACTATCTTGTTGTCTACCCAAGCCAGTAGGAGTGTTAAAACGTTGACCATTGCATCCCATGAACGTCCCACCAGCAAGCTAGGGATACACAAATACACTCAGGACACTGCACACCCTAACATCCTAAACATGCCAACCACTGCAGGTGCCCTAAAGGTTGCAATTTAACAACTAATCCTTATAACACACAACATTTCACCATCGGCCAAACTGTGGCCACTGAAGTACACTCAAATTTATAGTAACAAATTACTTTCAGTATTGCCCAGCCCTAGTCGTGTAAAATGCCTGGACACTTTATTAGTGGTTGGGTAATGAAGTTCAGAGAGAGAGAGAGAGAGAGAGAGAGAGAGAGAGAGAGAGAGAGAGAGAGAGTGTGTGTCACCGCCAGACACCACACTTGCTAGGTGGTAGGCTTTAAATCGGCCGCGGTCCGTTAGTATACGTCGGACCCGCGTGTCGCCACTATCAGTGATTGCAGACCGAGCACCGCCACACGGCAGGTCTAGAGAGACTTCCTAGCACTCGCCCCAGTTGTACAACCGACTTTGCTAGCGATGGTTCACTGACAAAATACGTTCTCATTTGCCGAGACGATAGTTAGCATAGCCTTCAGCTATGTCACTTGCTACGACCTAACAAGGCGCCATTACCAGTTACTATTGATACTGAATTATGTACAGTCAAGAGCGACACTCATCATTAATGGATTAAAGTTAAGTATTCCACCAGCTACGTCCGTTTTTCTAGTCTAATTTCCTTGCCCTGTTCCAGACTTCACGCCAGCTTGCATGAGCTAAAACGCGTGCCTTTTGGCTTCCTCCAGTACCCGGTGTTGGCTCTCCTGCCAATACACAACAGTTTTTCTTTTTTTAAGTGTGCAAAAGCAACTAGGATCATATGCGCCTATGTTGGGACAGTAGAACATGCAAGACAAAGAGGAGTTAAAAACTACTGCACATTAATCCCAATTGATGGGAGAGAAGACCGCTAAAAAGAGGGACATGGAGGAAAGTCTATCAAGTATGCCATACACAGAAACGTAGGTCCCGAGCTAAAGATTAAATGCCCTTCGCCATATTGCTATGACGGGTTACAAGTGAAATGGGGTTGACAGCCCGTGCACCCTTTGCTAAAATGGCCAGTAACTCAAACAGCAAGCATAAATGAGAATGTAAGTGGTTAAAAAAAGGGGCATTCCATCAGGACATGGCGAACTGTCTAAGGTTGAGGGCAATGAGCACAAAGTGGTGGGGGAGCACCACTTAACAAATGGTGATGGCTAAAAAGAGTGTGTCCGATATGCAATGTAGCTAAAATGATCTCCTCACAGCATGAGGGCCAAGAGGAGGTCGACCAAGCCACTGGGAGAGGCTTAATAACTCTGAGCTTGTTCCCATGAAAGGATGACTAGTGGCGATGCCAAAGTGACACCAACCTGCTGACAGATGGCAACACAGAGATCATCGGAGGGAATGTAAGAACCAGTGGGCTGAGGTACGAGGATTGCAGCTTTGGCAGCAGAGTAAGTGGCCTCGTTTCCTGTCGGACCCACATGACCATGAACCCACATAATCATCACAATGGCTCCATCATGAATAAGTAAGTGACAGCTTTCCTGGACCTGTTGCACTAAGGTATGGACAGTGTACAGCACACAGAGGCTTTGAAGGGCACAGAGAGCTGGAGCAGATGATGCAATTGAAAAGCCTGTGTTGCCAGGTGTACTGTGTGGCCTGATTCAGGGTGAAGAACTCTGCTGTAAATACTGAGCAATGTCACAGAAGCCAATACTGAAAAATTGTCCGTATGTACTAATGACGAAGGCACAGATGACACCACAGTCAGTCAGAGCCATCAGTGTGCACAAAGGTACTATCACGAAGGTCATGAAACTGAAGGTGATAGAGCAAGGTTGGAGTGGCGGCCTTAGAAAGAGAATGCAGGCCAAGGTGAACACGGGCCACTGCATGAAGCCAAGGTGGTGAGGGGTTCACATCCATTGGAAGAGTGGCAGGGTAGCATGAAGTTCCCGGAGCAAGAGCAGAAAGCAAACTCCAGGAGGTAACAGAAGAGAGACGCATCCCATACTTGAGATCAAAGGAGTCATCGAAGAAAGAGGCATAGGATGGATGGTGACGGATAGCAGACAAACGGCATACGTATCTGCTGAGGAGAAAGTCATGGCAGTAGGACAGCGGTAATTCGGAAGCTTCTGCAACTATCAACTGGGCTAGCGTAAAAGACGCTGGTGGCCAAACGGATGTCATGATGGTGGATAGTATTGAGACAGCATAAGAGGGACGGATGTGCAGATGCATAAACAAGCTGGCCGGGGTGACCTATCAGTTCTAGGCGCTACAGTTTGGAACCGCGCGACCGCTACGGTCGCAGGTTCGAATCCTGCCTGGGGCATGGATGTATGTGATGTCCTTAGGGTGGTTAGGTTTAAGTAGTTCTAAGTTCTAGGGGACTGATGACCTCAGAATTTGAGTCCCATAGTGCTCAGAGCCACAGCCACAGTGCATAAACAAAACAACCATAGTTTAGTTTTGAACAGACAAGGGACCAGGTCAAATGGAAGAGAGTAATTTGATCTGCTCCCCAGGAAGTACCACTGAGGACACACAGGACTCTGAGGGACTACACGCAGCAGGTTGCCACGTAAGACACATGAGAGGACCAAGAAAATTTCCTATTGAGCATGAGCCTTGCAAATTTTGTAGTTTCAATGAACGGAAGAGTAACAGGCCAAAGATGTAGAGACGGTGGAAGAAACCAATGGTGCCACCAGAAATTCAAATGAACGGTTTTGTCAGTAAAAAAGCCCAAGCCATTGTCGATGCTCCATGAGTAAAGACAACCGAGACATCACTAAAGATGCCGCTCAATGAGACAAGTCCATGGAGAACTTCAATAGATGGCAAAATCGTCATTAAAAATGGAGCTGGAGATTCCCAGCAAGACACAGGCCATTATAGGGTCAATGACAATAGCAAAGAGAACAATGCTCAGTATGGAACCTTGAGGCACACCGTTTTCCTGGATAGATGTGTCCAACAAGGCAGAACCCACATGTACCTGGAAAATACTGTTTTTTAAAACTTCCTGAGGGAAACGGGGCATGCGGCCACAGAAGCCCCATGTGTAGAGAGAATGGGTGATACCAGTACTCCAACAGGTGTCATAGGCTTTCTCCAAATCGAAAAACACAGCCACAGTCTGGGATTTCTGCAGAAAACCATTCATGACAGGGGTGAACAAAGGGACGAGATGATCAAAGCAGAACAGCGCACTCGAAATCCACTCTGTGCAGTGGTTAGCAAATTGCGAGGCTCAAGCCACCATACCAGTTGGGTACGAATCACACATTCCATCACTTTGCTGGTGAGAGAAATGGGGAGGTTTGGTGTTTCTCCTTACTGGGCTTAGGTACGGGTATGGGTATAACAGTGGCTTCACATCAGCATCTGGGAAACATGTCCTCTACCCTGATGCTATTGTACATGAAACAAAAAATAAAGGTGCTGCAACATCTGAATGTGAACATTGTCTGGCCCTGGGACAGAGTATCGGGATGAAGTGAGAGCATGATCTAGCTCCCTTATAGTAAAGGCTGCATTGTAGCGCTCGAGATCCTGAGAGGGTAAGGGTATCGCCCGAGCCTCCACCACTTGTTTCCAATGGAGAAAGGCAAGGTGATAGCGGGAACAACTCAAAATCTCTGCAAAATGGCAGCCCAAGGTGTTTGAGATAACAATAGGTTCCACTATGACAACATCTGATACTGTCAGAAGGAAAATTGGTGAAAGAACATTGGTCCCAGAGAGCCATTGGAGGCTGGCCCACACAATGGAAGGAGGAGTGGAACTGTTGAAAGGACTTGTGAATGAAATCCAGCTAGCTTTACTGCTATCCCAAAGAAAACAATGACGTTGGCACGCAACTATTTATAATGAATGCAGTTTGCCATCATAGGATGATGGTTAAAAATGCAGAGAGCACATCTCTGTGTTGGCCTTAGAGTGCTGCCATTTGGGTGGAGAGAGAGAGAGAGAGAGAGAGAGAGAGAGAGAGAGAGAGAGAGAGAGAGTGTGTGTGTGTGTGTGTGTGTGTGTGTGTGTGTGTGTGTGTGTGGTGGGGAGGGGATAGGTTTGCGTGGAGTCTGAAATGACCATGGGTGCTCCCATGTTAAGGCTGATGAGGTTACGGTGACAGAGAAGGTCACCACTTCTCTGACAGGTTCAAGGCAAGCCCCAAAGTGAATGGTGCAGAAAGGGGGGAGGGAGTTACCCAATAAGCTGGAGGTATCTGCCCTGGTGACATCAAATGACGAAGGGATGTAAACGGTACAAAGGGAAAAGGTCAAGTGAGAAAGGAAAAAGCAGACTGCAACAGCTTGGAGACAGATAGTCAGGGAGATGGGTTGAGTATGATCATCATCCCAGATGAGCATCACGACTCGCTCATGAGATGGAATGGCATCCTTGAGGAAGGGAGGGGAGGGGGGGGGGGGGTTTGGAAGGAGGTTCAAAGCAGACCGGGAAGAAATACCAAAGGCTCAAAGTGGTCGTGAGGATGCAATTTTGCAATTTTGTTTCCTGGTGTCAGAGCCCAAGAGGACGCTGCAATTCTAAGAGCAGTGATAAGTCCCCTTTGTTGAATCGAAAGCCATGAATGTTCCATTGTAGGAGAGTCATGACGAGGAAAAAAATGAAGGGGTGTCACCTCAGTGGCTGCCGAGTGCCAGCTTTCGAAGACTCAATGCTACAGGTCACAGAGGGTGGAGGATCCTGTTCTGTCTTGTTCTGTCGGTCAGCAGAGTTCAGGGCAGAAAAATTGCTGGTGGTGCGTGCCGGCGACATGGAGGTTGGCCAGGCAAGGGTATCTTGTGGTGACAGAGGATCTCAGAGTCAGTGAAGGAGAAGACCATATGTGGTTGTTTGACTTCTTGGAGCAAGATGTAGCAAGAACAGTACTGTAGGTGCCAGATGGTAGAACACAGGGTTTCCAAATAACCAATAACTTGCGAGCGACCAGGTGACACACTTTTTCCTTCAGCCGTATCTCCCAGATAGCCCACTCATCGAGATACATGGGACAATCTCTGGAGGAGGCAGCATGGTCACCACAGTAGTTTATACAGTGGGAAGGAGGAGGTAGACAATTGACCTTATGAGCATCCCTACCACAGGTTACACATTTGGCCAAGTTTTGACAGGACGTTTGAGTGTGCTTGAAATGATAACTTGACAGAAGAACTACTCTCTCAACAGTGAGTAAAGAGTGTGTGTGGGCACTAAGGATGCATCTACTTTTTTCATCGCCCAATGAACTGCAATGACACCCTGATCAGAGAGGTGCGTTTTGATTTCTGCCTCAGTTGGACCATCGAGTAGCCTAGTGTAAATAACACCACGGAAAGAATTCATCGTTCGATGGGCCTTGACACAAACAGGATAGTGGTGGAGCAGCGAAGCTGCAAGCAGTTGTGCTTGAGAACTGGAAGTAGTCTCCAAAAGCAAAGTGTCATTTTGTAAACGAGTGCAGGATTTCATGGGAGCCAGCAATTGCATCAACACCTTTCTGAATAATAACTGGATTTACAATAGCAAAGGATTGACTGTGTTCAGTACGAGAAACCATGAGGAACCATGCTGCAACTTTGGGAGGGGGGGGGGGGGCTGAATAGTTAGCCTCATTCCATTTACATTTGGTGGACACTGACGGTGAAAAAAGATAATTGGCTCATTGCGAGAAAAATTCCCCTTGCCAGCATCTCCAATGGCATGCTCCTTCCAACTGGGGGCCTCCCCTCAGAAAGGGATGCACCCACCTAAGGTTATTGTTCACACCTCAGGTCACAACTCCCAATCACCTGACAGAAGGACCAATCGACAATTTAGGAAGGTAGCAGCTCAGGCAAGAAGTACCAGGGGGTATGTGTGAACCATGTCAACATGGGGCTGGGAAGTATGCATTGCCCAGTCACCTGTTATGCTTCAGAGATGTGGGCTGGCCTTCAGGAGCGCACAGGGAAAAAAAGAGGAACCTCAAACGTCGAGGCAGAGCAAGGATAGGAGAAGGGGAATGAAAGAAAGAAAGTAAGTAAGTAAGAAAGAAAGTAATAAAGTAAGAAAGAAGGCATGGAAGACAGTGGAGAGACTGTTCTGATATCGACGACTGAATATGCAGAACACATCTCCTACAACATTCCACACGTGATCCCCAGGGGAAGGGAAAAAGAATAGCAAGAGGACAGACATGCAGCACAGAAGGGAAAAGATGCTGCAAAGGCTGGGGCCCCATGGAAGCCAAGCACAAACCTACTACAGAATGGCGAGTAATAAAAAAATGAAATAAAAGAAGACCTACTCTCTTTTTTCCTTAGTAGCATCTGCAGTGAAACATCAAGAGTCTATGTGTAACCAAGTACATTAACAATGAAATAGTGAAGACAGGCGACAATGTTACAAAGTATAGTGAGCATAAAAGTTTTGTTACACAAGACAAATCATGAAAATCACCTTGCAACCACTGCTGAAAGCAGAAAACAATGCTTCTAATGTAACTAACACAAAAAAATCATTTGGAATAAACAGAGTCAGTTGAAAATTTAGTTAAAAATTGACTCATATAATGAAAGATAATTTGGAAATGAGGATGCAACTCTACAGTGATCACTAAAAATTATAGTTTAGAAAAGCTAGTGTCACATCTGACAAAACCGTCTCTTGAAATAAGTGGAAAAGTGCAGAAAAGTAATCAACTGTTCAAAGTGGTCCCACTAAATGCTTAAATGCAGATCAACAGCTCGTTACCGAGTCTGAATATTTGTACCAGAGCTGCGTGTTACAAAGTTCAATCAATGTGTGACTAATACTGCTTTTTAAAAAAAATGAAAACTGGTATCAGTAATGATTTTAGTCTTTGAGAAGTGAAACTTTCACCTGCTAGAAATACAGAATGACGTGAGATACATTATAGGAAAATAACTGCTCATTTTAGTGATAAGTAAACCCCATTTGCTATGGCAGAATGTATGTGTAGAACCAAAAATGCCATATAAGGCTGTGCTTCAGCTTCCTGTTGAGAAAGAACCACCAATAGTTCAAGCATCTGCCATGGTATCGGTCAGAAATTAAACTGTCAGAAACGGGGGAAAAAATCTGAGAATAAGCACTAGTGGTGAGGAAGGAGTGCTACACAGAGAGAAAAGGGCATACCTCCATTTAGGAAAAGTGAACAAATGCACAACTGAAAACGTGAAGAAAATGTTTCCAGGTTATAGCAAATTTCAAGTACAGAAACTAGAAACCAACAGTGTAAATAGCAGCTTCTAGATTGGTGTCTACTTTCATCTAAAGAACAAGCAAATTGACATTGCTATATGACCCAAGAATGTTTTAATAAGGCATTTTTTATTCCGAAGATTAACCAGTGCCCCTATAAAATTGAAAATCAAAGCCACTGATTATCCCACAGAAAAGATGTTGGTGCTGACAGTAATTTGTCATTAGTTATAACAAGTGTTAACGTGCAGTGTTTATGAACCAGAGGTGGACTTCTCGTCATTCTTTATAGAAGAAGTTAAATCAAATGTTTTATGTATCTGTGAGCACTGGCTCAGTGAGGCAGAAGATTATTATTACAGATCTGTTGAATATTTGGATATGGTAAATGCATGGTACCTAATTACAACAACCTGTGGTGGTGCGTCAGTGTATGCAAAGTATTAACAAACATTGATCTCGTTGTTACTCTGTGTATCATTCACAATGTGGTAACTTTGGAGATGGGTCTTTATGAGCTCAATAAACAGTTACGGGCTGTTAGTGGCCAACGAACACCCAACAAGGGATGATGCAGACACTTATCACCAACCTCAATAGTTGTGATGATAGTGTCAAGAGTAGTTGAACCAATGACTGCAGATCACAGGACATCAGTAATGGAACTCAACATGAAGAGTAAGAGTGAACTGCAATGAGTACATGGCATTCAAATTAAACATTCAGAAGGAGGATTATTAAATAAGACAGACTAAATAATCCTAAAGCAGCACTGTCTCTTGTAAACTTGCAGCAGAAAAGGGGGCCAATGACTCATTTAAATGTGTGTTCCAAACTTTAAGAATGAAATTTGATGACATATGCGGTTGGATAGAAATTTTTCTAACAGACAGGGAGCAGTATGTCATCCTAAATGGGGTGACTTCAACAGAAACAAGCGTAACTTCAGGTGTGCCCCAGGGAAGCGCAATAGGTCCTCTGCTTTTTACGATTTACATAAATGATCTGGTTGATGGTATTGACAGCTGCCTGAGACTGTTTGCCAATGATGCTGTAGTCTACAGGAAAGTAGTATCATACTAAAGTTGTGAACGAATCAATGAGGATTCGCAGAAAATAAATTCGTGGTGTAATGACTGGCAGTTATCTCTCAATAATAGTAAGTGTAACCTACTGCGTATAACAAGGCGAAAATCCCCATTAATGTACGAGTACAAAATAAATGCCCAGTCTTTGGAAGCAGTAACGTCCGTCTTTCAAAATGATCTCAAATGGAATGATCAAATCACACAAGTAATGGGTAAGGCGAACTCTAGATTGCAATTTATTGGTAAAATCCTGAAGCGATGCAGTCCTTCAACAAAGGAAATAGCTTACAATACATTAGTTCGACCAGTCTTTGAGTATTGTTCGTCTGTATGGGACCTGTACCAGTTGGGTCCGATTCAAGAGATTGAGAAGGTCCAAAGAAGAGCAGCAAGATTCGTGGATTTGTGACTGGTACATTTAGCCATCACGAGGGCGTTACAAATATCATAGAAGGTTTGAAGTGGGACACACTTGCAGATAGACGGCGCACTAAACAGAAGGGGCTGCTCACTAAATTCCGAAATCCGATCTTCACCGAGGATGTAGAGCATATATTATTACCACCAAGTTGCAAATCGCGCAATGATCACCATTCAAAGATAAGGGAAATAAGAGCTCATACTGAGACGTTCAGACAGTCATTTCTCCCTCGCACGAGCCGCGAGGGAAACAGAGGGGGGGGATATGATTTCGGCGCGAATTGTGCCCTCCACCACACACCGTTTGGTGGCTAGCGGAGTATATATGTAGATGTGGATGTAGACGCAGTCTAAATAAAAGACTACCCGTGTGAAGTGTCCTGTTTCAGACCAATTCCAATAATTTCAATTATAGCTAAAGTTATGGGCTCTGTGATGAAACACCAGATACTAAATTATTTTGGAGGCAATGACCTCTTCCACGAAACAGCACAGTTTCCACAAAGGAAAGTCAATGAAGACAGAGTGTGTGGCACTGACACACTGTGATCTTAGCAACACATTTGAATGCATCTCGCACAAGATATTGCTTAATAAGCTAAAGTGTTATAGTACTGGAGGTGATGTTCTGGCAACTCTTTAGTCTTATCTTGAAAACTGAAGGCAGGTAGTATCAGCCCATAGAGCACTCTCTCATGAACAGAAACAGGAGCATGGCATACACCAGGGATCCATCACAGGACCTCTCCTGTTTATTATTAATGTCAATGATATAGGTTGTAACAACCACATGTTACAGTTTGCTGATGACACCATCCTTTTTGCCAAAGGAAAAACTGCTCCAGAAGCTCTACAAGCTCTCTTTGAAAACATCGAAGGGTAGTTTATCAAAAACAAAATGAAAATGAATTAAGGAAAAAAAGACACCACATATGTCATGCAGCCTCAGCAATGTTGGATGCCAGGATAATACGGAGGCTGTCAAACTGCTGGGATTCATGACTGACAGCAACCTACCAATCAATGAGCGCACAATGTATGTGTGCTCCAAGCTCTCCCATGTAATATACCTCCTAAGGAAGCTAAAGGGTTTATTAACTGACCAGTACCTTATAGCATTGTATTATGCACTATTTCATAGCACATTAATTATGACCTGCTGTTATAGGGACACACTTTAGGTTGCAAGGACATGTTAATACTAAAAGGAAGAGGAGGGGGCGGGGGGGGGGGGGGGGGGGGCGCACTTTCAGGATCAACACTTCACACAAAAGACTGGAGCACTGCAAGCTTATATTTACACAGTTAGGAATAATGACCATTTTCAGGCATTATTTGTGTTCATGCCTCATCAGTGTAAGACGAAACCAAGGGACTTTCAGCATGAGGCAAGAAATACATACTTATGACATCTGCAACAAAAGAAATGTTGAAATATCAAGATGCCAATTGTTTGGAATGCAAGGTAGTTTTCCAACACTTGCTCTAACAATATTCAAAATGCTGCCTGGAAAAGTGCAGTGTGTGCAACCAGAAACATTCAAAAGGAAAATTGCACGACTTTAAATAGCACCCTTTATACTCCATTGAAGAATTTTTCACCAGTGATTCAACTAAATAATATTGTTTCCCTATCACTGTGAACAATTTTCTTCATATGTTATACAAGAAACAGTAAAAACTCATACATATGTATGTACATAATTTTGACACTGACTGTCCAGTCATGACAGATCTAGTAATAAATTAATAATACAGAAATTAAAAATGACTAGTGATCAGCAATGCAGGTGAAGTAATTACATTATATTCATAAACAATAAGCCAAACAAATTGACAGAAGCAATCAGACCTGTATCCTTGATGTCCCTGCGTCTAAGTGTAGCGTGCCTTCCCCTGCGCCGCCCAGTTTCTGGTGCTGACACATCGCATCTGCTGCTACTCCCACCGCCGCTGCTGCTGCTGCTGCTGCTGCTGCTGACAGTACTACTGCTGCTTGTGCTACTGCTACTACTGCTTCTACTGCCACAACTGCCACTCACGCCATGATTGTCATCTTCATTTTCTGTAACAAGCCATTTGCTTGCTAGGAAGTCCACATATATTTAAACAGTATAATAAGTAAACACAAACAGACAACTTCATTTTGACTTTTGTAATTACAGTAACAACAATAAAATTTAGAACAACATGCCTCCTTGTTAAATTAAAATCACAAATTATGTATTCGAAGGTGAGCTATAAAATCCAAAGTACACACACATTTTACTGTGTTCAGGCCTAAAACAACAAAGAATCAGTCAGATCTGTACCATGTTTTAATGGCAATAAGATGGTACACAGGTGCTGAAACATGACCTTTGCTTGTGGGGGTGGGGAGGGAGGGAAAAAGAACCTTGGATCTTTCACAAATATGGGAAAATAATAATTATAAAAGTTTCAAGATCCAACATTATTATTACAAAAGAATTTTTTTTATACTAGCAATTCACTGTGAGATTAAAGTGGCACACAAGGAAGACAACATCCACTATTACTATCATCCAACATTACTGTTATCCAAGTAGTGTCTTGACCTGCATTCAAACAGTTCCACTCAAATGCCCCATGATTTGTTTCCTGAAGGTTCATTCCCCCACATATACTACTAGTCTTTTTCACATTTGGTTTCTTATCTCTCTTAGCATTTATAGAAACCTATGTCAACTTTACATTACTTTACCGAATGTTTTCTAATTCATTTTCCAAAATGTGCATGCTTCTAACATTAGGAGCATGTATCAGAGTTTACTCTAGAATTTACAGTAGTCATAAGTGTCATAAACATGCTACAAAATTTATTTAGGTCTAAAAAACACTTTCTTGACAAACAGATGACAATGAATGAATCACCCTTATGAGACATCCATATAGGGTGACAGCACTTATGTCTGAATCTCTCCCTTCAGTTACAATCTGGAGTACATGCACCATATTGATAACCATTAGTCACTTTTAGTTTTAAATATTCACTTATGCTTATGTACAAGAGTGGAATGATAAGTAATGGCTCCACGTACAGCACTCCTGAATATGCCGTTCTCCTGGAGGTGCCATACTTGCCCAGTTTCTCCTTCATAAATGTTTTGAAGGGGCAGCATCATCTAAACAAGCTGAGCATTTCATCAATGGTGAGGTGCACTCCTAGTTTATATAATAGTGGAAACCTATTGTTCACTTTGTTGGAAACTTCAGCGACTACTATGGACTTCTCTGCTTCCTCTCTGCTGTTGAGTAGTTTTGTCATCAATCATAATGATTTTATTAAGTTCCTTGAAATGTTCTCTTGCCATAATATTCTTGTAAATAGGTGACCCATTAGGTTTGACCAGAGATTTTAAACATTCAAAGAATTGTCCTTATTTGTACCCAGAAGTACTAGTATTCCTACAAAGGCATACAACAGAGTGGTGTTGTGAGTTTCAGCCTGTCACAAAGTCAAATTTTGCAGCCTGGGATTTTCATCCATTCCAAAGAAGTCTTTAGGGACACCACTAGAAATACAGACAATGTTGAAGACCTGGTTGGAGAAACACATGTGGAGATTTCAATGAAACGTTTTTACTCACTGTCTAAAGGGTGCCCAGTTATGTGACAAATATACCTGAAAGAATATCATAAGTTTGGTTTCATTCACTAAATTAGTCCTATTCAGTACCTTGTACTGTGCACAGAGGTATTAATTGTCACCCCAATCATCGTATCATTGTAAGTAGCACTAAACTTACCAGATTTTTTCCAATTAGTGATTTTTTCAGTTTTCAGTGAAAATTTTCAGTGAAAATTTTCAGTGTATTCTCTCAGTGAGATACCTAAATAGGATCAAATTACAGTTTAGTGAAGGAGGACAAAAGAAGGTGAAGAGTAGAGTATAACATCCTTTGAAAAAAAAAAAGTCTCTCAGGTAGAGCACAAGCTCAGATTGTCAGTGGATGGGGAAAGAAACCAACTATCATTTCTAAAGGAACCGTACCAGCATCTGCACCACATGGTTTACAGAAATCACAGAATCTTTATACAAATGGCCAAATGGGCACTTCAACTGCCATCTTCTCAAAAGAGAATCCGGTGATTTAACTGCTGAATACTTTGCTCTGTAGCTTAGCAATGATCCATGCCTCTTTTACAACAACTTTTTATTTTACTGGAAAAGAAGGCTGACTATTATCTATGCTCATACCAATATAGTGTGCCATGTCATTGGTCTGGAGAAGAAAAATTGCAATTGCTTTATTTTAAATTAAGTACTGTTGAGTGCCCAAAAGCTCCAAGTTATTAATGGCATTATCAGACAACGTCTCTACAATTCATAAATCTTGGACCCAAGAAGGTAATACATTTTCCCTTTGACTGCAAATGTTCTTACAAACACTCTATCCTTTAGCTGTACTCAGTGAACAGTTATTTATGGTTAAGAAGTACAGCAAAAATCATCGGATCTGACAAGCATGTGAACACTTCTAAACTTTCAGCTCTCTAACAGTGTACAAATTATCAGTGAAACTTGAATGGAAACTTGAATGGAAACTTGAATGGAAACTTGAATGGAAACTTGAATGGAAACTTGAATGGAAACTTGAATGGAAACTTGAATGGAAACTTGAATGGAAACTTGAATGGAAACTTGAATGGAAACTTGAATGGAAACTTGAATGGAAACTTGAATGGAAACTTGAATGGAAACTTGAATGGAAACTTGAATGGAAACTTGAATGGAAACTTGAATGGAAACTTGAATGGAAACTTGAATGGAAACTTGAATGGAAACTTGAATGGAAACTTGAATGGAAACTTGAATGGAAACTTGAATGGAAACTTGAATGGAAACTTGAATGGAAACTTGAATGGAAACTTGAATGGAAACTTGAATGGAAACTTGAATGGAAACTTGAATGGAAACTTGAATGGAAACTTGAATGGAAACTTGAATGGAAACTTGAATGGAAACTTGAATGGAAACTTGAATGGAAACTTGAATGGAAACTTGAATGGAAACTTGAATGGAAACTTGAATGGAAACTTGAATGGAAACTTGAATGGAAACTTGAATGGAAACTTGAATGGAAACTTGAATGGAAACTTGAATGGAAACTTGAATGGAAACTTGAATGGAAACTTGAATGGAAACTTGAATGGAAACTTGAATGGAAACTTGAATGGAAACTTGAATGGAAACTTCATTAGGAAACTTCATTAGGAAACTTCATTAGGAAACTTCATTAGGAAACTTCATTAGGAAACTTCATTAGGAAACTTCATTAGGAAACTTCATTAGGAAACTTCATTAGGAAACTTATGACTTTGCTTTTATTTGAAGTTTATAGTTGCATCAATTGTAAAATCACTAAGCACTCAACTGTCACTTTATAATTGTTCATAATTGGCCAGTCTCTTTACCATCTGACCTACAGTCTGGTTTCCACATTTCTCACCGACTCACTGACTAATTTGAGTTAAGTCACTACTACACCATAGTTTGTCCAATGAATATCTTTCTATGTTCCATGTGTATAAGCTGAATCCCTTTGTTGAAGACTTGCAATCTACCCTTTGTTTAAATACATCCATTTAGGACTGTTCTATTTTTGAAATATAGCAATATGGAATAGTTCCACTTACTCTGTTATAACTCCGATTACAAATACCTTTTATCTTTTTTCACTTATCTAATACATGTGCCTCATGTAAATGAAATATGAAGTATCTTTTACAAACTTTATATTTATAATCATTATCGTCGAGAGTGCAACTTAGAACTGATGAGAATATTGATTTAAAAACTCTATAGAAACATTTATCTTGTGGGAATATTCGAAAGTTAAGACAATCTAAAACTGCAAGGCCTTGAAAAATGTCAGCCCACTAACAACTGTTCATTTCAGAACTGACATAACTTATTTTACAGCCTTGTTTCTCTACAAAAAATGTTTTGTCTTTAAAAAATTTGTAGTGCAGGAAATGTATCTACTCTAAATATATATTAACACAAGAAGAATAGCGTGGAATCCTTTAAAAAAATAAAAGTTTCTGAATATGGTCATACACTCCTGGAAATTGAAATAAGAACACCGTGAATTCATTGTCCCAGGAAGGGGAAACTTTATTGACACATTCCTGGGGTCAGATACATCACATGATCACACTGACAGAACCACAGGCACATAGACACAGGCAACAGAGCATGCACAATGTCGGCACTAGTACAGTGTGTATCCACCTTTCGCAGCAATGCAGGCTGCTATTCTCCCATGGAGACGATCGTAGAGATGCTGGATGTAGTCCTGTGGAACGGCTTGCCATGCCATTTCCACCTGGCGCCTCAGTTGGACCAGCGTTCGTGCTGGACGTGCAGACCGCGTGAGACGACGCTTCATCCAGTCCCAAACATGCTCAATGGGGGACAGATCTGGAGATCTTGCTGGCCAGGGTAGTTGACTTACACCTTCTAGAGCACGTTGGGTGGCACGGGATACATGCGGACGTGCATTGTCCTGTTGGAACAGCAAGTTCCCTTGCCGGTCTAGGAATGGTAGAACGATGGGTTCGATGACGGTTTGGATGTACCGTGCACTATTCAGTGTCCCCTCGACGATCACCAGTGGTGTACGGCCAGTGTACGAGATCGCTCCCCACACCATGATGCCGGGTGTTGGCCCTGTGTGCCTCGGTCGTATGCAGTCCTGATTGTGGCGCTCACCTGCACGGCGCCAAACACGCATACGACCATCATTGGCACCAAGGCAGAAGCGACTCTCATCGCTGAAGACGACACGTCTCCATTCGTCCCTCCATTCACGCCTGTCGCAACACCACTGGAGGCGGGCTGCACGATGTTGGGGCGTGAGCGGAAGACGGCCTAACTGTGTGCGGGACCGTAGCCCAGCTTCATGGAGAGGGTTGCGAATGGTCCTCGCCGATACCCCAGGAGCAACAGTGTCCCTAATTTGCTGGGAAGTGGTGGTGCGGTCCCCTACGGCACTGCGTAGGATCCTACGGTCTTGGCGTGCATCCGTGCGTCGCTGCGGTCCGGTCCCAGGTCGACGGGCACGTGCACCTTCCGCCGACCACTGGCGACAACATCGATGTACTGTGGAGACCTCACGCCCCACGTGTTGAGCAATTCAGCGGTACGTCCACCCGGCCTCCCGCATGCCCACTATAAGCCCTCGCTCAAAGTCCGTCAACTGCACATACGGTTCACGTCCATGCTGTCGCGGCATGCTACCAGTGTTAAAGACTGCGATGGAGCTCCGTATGCCACGGCAAACTGGCTGACACTGACGGCGGCGGTGCACAAATGCTGCGCAGCTAGCGCCATTCGACGGCCAACACCGCGGTTCCTGGTGTGTCCGCTGTGCCGAGCGTGTGATCATTGCCTGTACAGCCCTCTCGCAGTGTCCGGAGCAAGTATGGTGGGTCTGACACACAGGTGTCAATGTGTTCTTTTTTCCATTTCCAGGAGTGTATTTTTCTGTATCTAAAAAAAATTTTCAATAGTAGCAAAACTTTTCTCCCCAAAGTTCATACCAAAAGTCTCTCCAGAACATGGAACCAAGTACCAATGCCATTCAAAGAATATGGAGCCAACAGTTAAAATTAACTCCATTAGCAAATGAGTCTACATACTGCCTACTTTTCCCATCTTTCATTTTGCTATTGAATATAGATCTGCTCTCTATCTGAACATTTTATAAAAACTCCACTGAGATGGCTTCATAACAGCCAAATGTACTTAAATCATTAGAATAGATTAGCAGTAATTATTACAAGTTGTCTCTCTTGTCATTTAGAGTAGACTCAGTGGAGTCTTTGAGGATGCTGATCTTAATCAACTTCAGAAACTGTAAGGGGCACTCAGATGAAAATGAGACAGATAGGGAAAACTTAAGTAAACTGTTTATTATTTCAGAAGTAATCACCATGACATAACCCCTAACTCACAAGGTAGGGTCTCTCAAACTGCGCAAAAATTTTCGAACTTGCTCTCCAAGGCTAGTTGTTGTGGAATACTTCTATACTCCCCTTACCCTCCTTAAATTGCTGAGCCTATGATGTTTTGTCGTCGGTTGCATTATCATCTTCTGTGTTTATTGCTGGCATGTTATTGATGGTGTTTGAGTCTCTTAGACCACACTTCGTGAACTACATATCTGTTTTCTTCAGTAAAGTACCGTATAGCTCAAAATGCATTGGCATGAAACTGTCATTTTTAACTTTCCTGAGTTTTATGAAATTGTTAGTTGGTCTATGGAGAAAGGTGTCAGTGATATGAATCAATGAATATATGAAAAAGACTATTTTACATTAGCCAATGATCACAGTACTGCTATCGAACAAGAGAATCATTCAGAGGAAGAACTTCAGGAAAGTTGTGATGGGGGTCTGTCTGTTTTTTCAATGATATACTTAAAGTGTCTGTTAAAATCAAGTGTTCTGAGTGGTGATAACAAAAATGTAGTTCCCAGCAACAAATGTCAATTTGATAGCCTTTCTTTTTGCACCTATCAGGTGTGCAGAGATTGTATGATTTTTCAGACTGTACTATAACAGTCTATTTATGTGTACTATTTAAACGAAGCACACAAACTTATGTGCTTTTGTGTGATAAATGGTAAAAGGCTACAGGCTTTGTTTGCTGCAATAAAATAAACTAGAAGCATTTAAACAACACTTAAATAATTGTAAAAATAAATGTTATATAGCATAAATTAAAAATTTCAAATGATTTTTTCCTTAAACCTTGGTTTAAACATCGAGGTCCCAGAGACTCCACCACGTGGTATACATTACAGAAAAGTCACCTCGCGACTTAAGGGGTAATACATATAACACATGTGAGACAAGACAATCCATGCTTTCATGGAAAAATATTAGTGGTTGCCTGCAGAACCATGATTGTACCCAGGCATTCATCTCTTCATGCAAAGCAAGTCTACAACCATGAATGTCTTTCTTCAGGGCTCCAAAAATGTGGAAAGCATATGAGGAGATATTGGGGTTGTATGGAGAGTGTGTAAGGGGCAAGGGCTTCCCAGTAAAACTTCTGCAGCATTCTCTTGGCAACAAGTGGGCTAGCATACATGTGGTTAATTTGTTTTTTACTACACAGCAAATGTTTCGCTTGGAAGCCCTTACACATCCTCCATACAGTCATAATCTCTCCCCATTCTATTTCCCTATTTTTGGACCTCCAAACAAAGACATTTGTGGTTGCGAATTTGCTTTGGATCAAGAGGTGCACGCCTGGGTACAATCATGGTTCAGTAGGCAACCGCAAAGGTTTTTCCATGGAGGCACTGACCACCTTGTCTCACAGTGGGATAAATGTGTTAACAGTTATGATGGGTAATTTTGAAATAGTAAGCAGTTTACTTACTTTTTTTCTGCCAGTTTTATTTTCATTTTACTGCACCTTACACAAGCTGATTGTCATGCATAAGTTTTGTGAAAATGAACATTCACTAATGGCACTTTAGAACTTACAGTGTTGCCTTGGTAATTTAAACACATTCCAATCACCTATTTATTTATGAAGGAGAGAGAAGATGTCTTAGAAGGCAGTTTAAGGTTGGCAACCCAACATTCTGAGAGTTTAAGGTATTATTTGAAATACTGAGATAAAGGATTTAAACAAGTTTAACAACATAGTTAAAAAAAAGAAGGGTAGTACCTAATGATGAAATGTTACAAAGAGTAAATCAAAGTATTTAAACAGTGGAAACCGAAGATGAAAAACATCCAACCCCTCTTACTTTAGAACTAGTTGTTCCACTCTCAGGGGAAAAAGGCAGGACAGAACATAGAAAAGATGAACATGCATTCATTTAATGCAAGGAAAGAATATGAACTAATTTTGAAATCAAATAAAATTAACAAAATCTCAAAAGGAAGTCTTCAGAAATTTCCTGTTATGCATTCCATATACAAGAGATTCTGTATTTTTTCTCTCTATTAGTTCTACTTCCTTGTTGTAGTTCTGAAGGTGAAGAAGTATGTATAATTTCCCTTTCACATATAGTGTTATTCTTTTTCCTTTGAACAGAATACTTTAAACTTTAACCACCTTTTTTCAGCCATTCAACCCACAACTACTGGATTAACTGTTACCAATATCATAGGAGCAGCATGTAACAAAACATTCTCCTGTACAGGAAGGATTTGTTTTGAGCGACGCATTTGAAATGGTCATGAGAATATAGAAGTACTTGCAAAACTTCCAGGCCAGTCCAGCATGTGCTCCTCTCCTTTAATATTTATATCAGTACCACATTTCTGAGCAAGCAGTGAAACTTAAACTGCAAGCATGCAATCACTATTGACAAGTTTTGAACACAATTTCTCGAAAATGCAGATGTTTTTAAACTTTTAGGACAAGTAAACCCAAACACAGAGTGGGTTACAACATTTGTATGGTCTTGATGTATACCAGTTTTCCATGTTAAACTTCCCATTCTTCCTACCTTTAATTTTCTATTTACACACTACACCATTCTCTTTCAACCATTTCACTTTTATCTTAATTTATTTTTTCTCCAATTTTGGTCCAGTCCTCTCAAAAAAATCTTACTTTTTCTATTTTCATTCACTTTACATTTCGATTCACTCTCCAATTTCTTCCGATTTTGACTGCCAACTTTGGCTTATTAATAACTAACAGTAAGTTATTAGTGTTCAGGATTTTCAATGTGTTATTCTATTTTGACTTCACTGCCATTTCTTTGATGTTGCCTTTCTTGAAATAAAGAGTGCAATTTTTTATTCCCTGCAGATTGGTGCATATTCGCCTTTACTACCACCTTATGTCTTGACGAAATTCTGAAAAACAACAGATCAAACTGCTTACTTTTCCAATTTGTGTACTTGTCTCATCCTGCAACAGTAAGTACTGTTAACGTTACTCTTAAGCAACAAATCCTCTTGGCAAACACAATATTAACACTTTGAATATAATCTCTCAAGCAATTTTGAACACTTTCCACTATGTTGCTGTAGGACTGGCTTAGATTTGTGCAGCAGCATGTTAATAAACAGCACTATATATTCGAAACCTTTGCACAACTGACTCAGCAACAGTTCTTTCTACACACATGCAAGAATAGAGTGTCACAAAACGAAATTAAGGAAAGTATACTGGCTAAAATTAAAAATTTGTGTTAAATGAGCTTAGGTAAAATGTTGTTACAGTTTTGTGTGTCATGAAGACATTACCTGCTCTCTTTACACTGTGGATTTTGAGTTGCAGCACTAACCTCTGCAAACAGAAGGCGTAGTTCCATAAATAAGCACATCCTCCGAGACATCACGGCAGGTTGGTGGAGGACTCTGATATTTACACGGATGACGGTGGATGCCACTGACACTGGTGCTAGTGCTGTTAAATTAAAAGTGCTATCAGAACACCAGCAACCAAATGATGTCATCAACTGAAACCTATTCTTCACCTCTAGATACGTTATAATAGCACTAAACACCACACATTTATGCTGTACAGAAAAATAAAGTAACAAGAAATGGTATAATGAATATGGAAAAACTGATTATTATTTTCATAACACTAACAACTTTATATCAGTTTCTTCTAATTTATAGCAATCAGATATCTACAATATGTATCAATGTCCTTAACAAATCCAATGAACAGACCACACACTGCAGTGTTTTGGTACTATCTGAAGTGAATCTTTGTATGCCACTAATACAGGTAATGTTTGCATACAGTAAATTAAAAAAGTTCTAACTACACTGCCAGGATGTAACATCAACTCACAGTGTCCTTGTATCCTTTGAAGCAATGGTGTTGTGCAGTGGACACAATGACTGCGGAATTGAATCTGTCCGTGGCAGTGATCGCAAGCACACCTATAACATTTAGTTTTGATGCAAGGGTTACTTCCAGTTACACTAAAGAAGGCATAATTTTTTGCATTCATCAAAAGGAATCTAATGAATGGGTGGAGACAATGTTAACACATTGCAGTTGTTCAGAAAAATAACCTTCTGCAGTGTATAACTCTTGTCATAAAAAAAAGCCAATAAAAGTATATTTGATATATTACACTAGTATACAAAGGTCATTCTAAAATTAAAATATGTACAGTTTAGGTCACATACATGCTGTATTTCAAAATTTTGACATTATGCTTACATGTGGAAAGCCATACAACAGTGTAGGATGACCACATTTTACTGAAACAAGAAAATTTCACAGCTGCTTCATGGAAGTACAGAAATTACAATGGGACTGTTGGAGGGCGAGGGTCAGGGAAAGGGGGTGGGATGAGGAGGAAGAAAGAAAGAAATTCCATGATAAAAAATCATAAAAACTACCTATTAAGGAATTAGAAAACTAATTCCTAGGGCAAATGCAATGAAACACATCACAGAAATATTCAGTAAAACCATCTTCTGTTGTCCTGTTATTTATTGATATGTTCTGGCTGGAGTTTCTTTGTTAAGATAAGAAAGAAAAAAAGGAAAGGAGAAAACCAGAGTGATAGAAAGTATTCAAGAACTTAACTGACAACTATACAAACAGTGACAGCACTTTAGAAAATTTTAATAGTAATGCTCTACTCACCTTCACAGCAACATTACGTGACAATGCAGCCAAGGGAAAAGTATGTTCCTCATGTTTGCAAGGGAAGACAGATGCCTGATCTGGGACGGTAAGCCGATACATTATGTGACTTGGATTACAGCCCTTGGTATTGCTCCACCATGCAGATAACTGTGAGAAATGTAGCTGTGAGCGCACAGCTTGGAACAGGCCTCTAACTGTCATAGGGGCCTCACCATACCTGTGTAAATTATTTCATAAAACAGAAATAACAAACAAATTAAATTTTCTATTTTGTGTACTCATTTAGAAGTATCCAACAAATATAAATAAAGTGGTAGACAACTTATTTTCATAATTTTCAATGTAGCCTAACAAATAACTGGAATCATTTACCAGGCATTAATTCACTACTTTACATAACAGTACAGATACCCTCTTCCATTTCCATTATTACTCAATATATTCTGAACTAGATTTAATACTAGCATTACAATTCCATCGTATTTAAGACACAAATGCCATTATAAAATTTAAATGCAGTATTTGATTGCTTAGCATACTGCTAAAATATGAAAGCAGAAATAGAAAAAATGCTGTAACAGTAGCCCAGGTAAATGATGTTGACTAATCACTTACACAATTGATGGATGGTAAGTTACCCTCAGAATACAGTAAAATCCCCTATGTAATGTTTTAAATATGAGCTCATACAAGCACAAAAAGAGTCAGAAACATACTGCATTCCTCTAGTCAGATAAAATGACCAGTAAACTCATTGCTGTGTTCTTGTCGTGATAGAAGTTATATTCAGTTAAAATGGGGAATATGGCAAAGTGCATACTGCTGGCACTTAAAATAATGAGTTCTCTTATTGGAGAAGGAATCTGAGTGTTCAGTGACAGTACAGTATTTGCAAGTGTACTACATTAATTTCTCTCATTCCAATGGCCACAAGGAGGAATAGTAATTTATTTGTCAAAGTATCAAATTTACCTTAATAAAATATCTATCAGTTCATTTATACAGAAATGAATAAACACACCTGTTTAAAAAGGAGACAGTTTGGAACCCCAGTGTGTGGTATGTAAGCATCCCTAATTCTTTCACGGCTGAAAGGTCACACATGTCCTAATAAAGTAATACACAGCTTTGACAGAGAGCGAGAGAGAGAGCGAGAGAGAGAGAGAGAGAGAGAGAGAGAGAGAGAGAGAGAGAGAGAGAGTTTTTTTCCATTAAAATCATTTCAAATCACAATCTCTTCCATTTCCAGTATGTTGTGCGCTTTCTTATACGTAACACATTGTTTTGAAACATCAGAACACTGTGCAGTAATTCTGCTGCTTTGCACATAATTTGTACATGCAACAGCAAACTTTATAGATTGTAGGGAACATTAGTATTTGGTATATCATAACCATATGTAATTTTTATGTTGAAAATTTGTATATGATATTTCATGTTTTTCATTGTCACAAGAGTAATTGTGTGTTGGTATTGATTTCTTTCACTTTTTTCTGTATTTGCCATCCTGGCTCAACCACTCTACAAATAAAAATTTAACTTCTAAAATCTTAGACTGTCAGGGGTAAACAAACTTGGTCAATCTATTTTTTCATGTGGAAGTGTATTATTGATGATAAAGCAAGACAGTTTAGCTTTTATTTTTCAAATATATGTAAAATAAATTTAACCACAAAAGGTTTGATTGATTCATATGCAGCCTCACATTTCTTAATTCCAGTGTCCACTTATCAAAGTATACAACCAAATTTGTATTTCCTTCATTACTTTTTGTAATTGGAAAAAGCAGTCCTTTGCATAGTAAAGGTTTGGACTGGATAGATGAATGAATGAGCGTATGGCATTGGTGGCCGGGAGACCCCTCGCAGGGCGGTTCGGCCGCCGCTCCACAAGTTCTTTAACACCACTACGGCGACTTGCGAGTGAATGAGGATGAAATGATGATGAAAGACACACAACACCCAGTCATCTTGAGGCAGAGAAAATCCCTGACCCCGCCGTGAATCGAACCCGGGACCCCGTGTGCGGGAAGCGAGAACACTACCGCAAGACCACGAACCGCGGACACTGGATAGATAGAAGGACACTAAGCAAATTGGGCCAGACTCTGAATTCAGGTGCAAACAAGTATCTCTGCTCTAATATGCATGTTACAGCTACGTACTTTGTGAGTTCATGTGGTAAGCCAACAATCATATGCCAAACAGTAAAGGAAGAGATACAGCAGCGTATGGCTACCAGAATTGTCTGACCGAGTACACAAGAAATATCAGCCTTTAATTTTGAAACAGCAGAGAATGTTAAAGAAGAGATGTATCAGTCTTTACTACCAATCTTCTTCACCAACTGAATGCACAAGAAAAATGGACTCTGCCAACATGGACTTCCATTGCAGCCATCAAATGATGACCCAGTACCTGACCAATGCAGGTACAACCCATGCCTCCAAGTATAATGTCACACAGAACATACATACATTTGGAGGACAGAGGACAACATGCCAGTGTGTGTCCACTGTGGTCACCCTAGACACACTGTACTTTACTACAGGCAGAGTAATAAAGTTTTCAGGAACTACTACAGTGTCAACTGTCAAGCATCACAACAGTCCTATTCACGTCTGTCAGCTGCAGACCTGTGGGATGAAGACCATGGCCATACCATGGATGAGACTATGCCCCAACATGCCATAGCCTTTCAATATTATGGTACAGAAGTCACCTAGCCACCATTTTGAGAGAAACTTAGTGAGGCAATCATATATGGCAGTGAGACCACCACAGATGCAAATCCTGCAAGGATGATGAGTCAGGAAATCTCACTGAAGGCATTACCATCACCATCAATGACTAACGTGCCCAGGTGTTTTTCGACTTAGGGGCTTCCTTTTCTGTAATGTTGGAAGCTTATTATGGTCAGCTAAAGAAGATTGTTCTCTGATATAAAATTGATTGTGCTGAAGGTCACAAATGAAAAATACACTGGCAGTGGATATTGTCATTCTAGCAGCAATAGTGTCACATAGATATTTAGTCTACGTGCTCATCCTTGGCCATTGGGACAGGTTCATTATCTCAAATAAGTCAGAAATGATCATGGAGAAACTTAACTGTTTTGTATATTCTAAAACACACTGTATTACATAGGCTATATATGATGTTTGTTTAAAAAATTATAATTATAAAATTATGAGAATGTTTTTTTTGTTTTGTTTTGTTTCTCACAGTCAGTTTTAACAGGAAACCTAAAAATAGCAGTGGCACGTATTTAGACTTTTTCAGACATCCATTGAGCAGAAGCAGTATGGCAGCACATTAAGACATTATATACACTGTTTTCTTATAGTCATCATGAATTTATGGATTTCACACCCTCCAATGCTAACATTGACCCAAGGCAAGAGATTTACTATTACTAAAATAATAAAAAAATAAAATAAAATAAAAAAAACCTGTCATAAAATTTGATTCTATTACAAAATGTAGAGTCGACAGTGAATGATCTGCATACTTACACAAATAACATCATTGGTTAACTTCACAGCACATATGCAGAGCATATCTAGATATTCATTCAGCACAAGCAGAATATTCATATTCAAGGTTACCTGTGTCATACGGACAACAAAAAGCAAATGGAAGCAGTTCCAGGATAGTTCTGGGGACACAGTATACATTTCCCTAGTTGCTGATGTAACACTTCCTTTTCTGTGAAACTGTATGAGAAAAAGCTAAACTTCACATTTTCATAATTTTATAATTATTTTGAAAGAAATGAGCTGTTTTAACCATGGAATACTTTTTATTAAAAGTCACAACAGGTTTTGCACCAATAGAAGAAGACCCCCTGGTGATAAAGATTCTTTTCAATAGACCATCGCCGAAAGGTAACTGCTTTAGAGCCACTCCCCATCATTCTTGTCATATTGTAAACAAATAGCAGGCTAAATGCGGTAGTCATTACTTAAAATGAAGAGGGTAGCAGAACCGCACCACAAGCAGGAAGGTGGTTGGTGGCAGCAGGCAGGAAATACTGACCATCATGCCAAGCTATGGCATAGCAGTCAGTACCGTACTGCCTAGCTTGCTGCCTCTCCATTACCTTCCTGGATGTGGTACAGTTCTGCTCCGCCATCATATTAAATAAGGACTATTGGTCTGGGTGTGCTATTTGTTTACAATATCATGCAAATGATGGGGATTGGCTCTAAACCAGTTACCTTTTGGCGATGTCCTATTAAAAAGAATCTTTATCAGCAGAGGGTCTTCTAGTGGCACAAAACCTGTCTTGACTTTTAATTAAAGTATGCTACAGCCAAAGTGGATTATTTCTTTCGAAATGTAGAAGTTTGGCTGCAGTTGCTCGCAATTTAAAGTAACATGCACATTTTATAATTACTTTTAAGTGATTGTTTTTAAACACATAGGACACTTTAGTTTTTCCATGATTCTTTCTGAACCATTATATATAACGAACCCCCCTTCATGGCTGAGGGCAGGCACAGAGTGGAAACATCCACATGAGACTATTGCCACTGCCAAATTGCCAAATACATCCAGCTGACAGGAACATGTATTGTATGAATAACTACCAATGACAGAACACATTCCTTTGAATTTATTGTTTTAACAGACTATAGTTATAACCCTGTTCTTGGATGGGACTTCTTGCAGGTATTGCAAACAGTCCTAGACTGGAAGATCTTAGGACCTCAAGATTAATGAAGCTATTCTAACAAGCACACAAAAGGATTGCTCTGGGCAGTTGTTTGCCATCAAAGAAATTGTTACCTGCCATCATCAATAACATGACTTCCAATCATCAAAGAGGACACTCAGTTACACTGTGAAGCTATTATCAATTCTAAAAAAGTACTCATGCCTACAAAAGAAATGTATATCCCAGCAATGATCATAAGCATCGTAGAAGGTCAAGGAGAACTTTGGACCAGGAAGGGCAGCTTAGTAACATCAGTGAAGAATTGTGCTCTGCTGCCATTATAGATAACACATTCTACCTGCTTACTGATTAGCTCGAAGGACTCAATGGGCCGACTGGCAAGAGGAGCACTCAGGCTTCAGGAATATGATATCACACTGGTATCGTAAAGTGGATCCAAATGTAAGGACACCAACTGCCTTTTAAGGAATGCTTTGGCAGATCATGGCAGTATGGATGAAATCTCTATCACTGCTGTATTAAATGACATTGCTGCTGAACAGATATAAGATCCAACACTGCTGAAAACCACAGAAGCCTTGGAGGAGGAGGAGGAGGAGGAGGAAGCAATGGAGAACTCCAATTAATAAACAGAACATGATACAAGAGGAACTGAGATTCAATGTGGGCAGGAATAGTTGCTCGTCACACCAGCTCATCTACAGCCAGCTATTGTGATGTCACGTAGGATTCATGGTGGCTCCAGACATAATCAGATGCAGGTATCACTGACCAGGTCTCTACTATCTCGTTAGACACTAAGTGAGCCACTGTAAGGAAAGCTGACGATGGAAGCAAATGCCACAATTATTCCTGGGACAACCGTTACCAATCCCACCTGCAGCAGTGTCATTCCACCATGTTGGAATCCATCCTTTGGAGAGGTTCCCAAAGTTGCAGATGAGAATCTATGGATGATATTTCCCACTGGGGTACACGAAAAGAGCCTCAAAGTGTTCATTTTCATTCGAAGTCACCATAAGACCACAAAATCCCAGTGCCCCATGGACACAATGTCCATGAGGGCACCGGGCAATCCTTCCACCACCAGAGAAAATCAAATAAAAAGCACTTTTCAGAGCCATCTCCCTCTGCTGCTAGCCCGAATGTTGAGGGAATAACAAAGAACAAACAAGACTTAATTTCACAACTATGCCAAATGCATATATGTGCTGTACTGTGTGTATAGAAAACACACACACACACACACACACACAGATAAGAATCAGCACACAGGACCCAAATTAATGGGATTCATTTAGTCATAGAGAGAGACCACACAACAAACACTGCAGTGAAATTTTCATTAGACCTGATGTGACATGACATGACCTTAACTTCCACAGGGAAAACAGTAGTAAATGGCACTGAAATCTCTACTACAGAATGTAGCCTCTTCGCAGTAACATCCACACATAAACCCCGAGGTGAAAACCTTTCTTATCGTGCCAGACAACTTTAACATCTAAAGACACAGTTTATCATTGGTGACTTCAACTGCCAGTGATACAGTGAAACTGATGGCAATGGCCAGTTGCTACAAGAATGGATGGAAGTGAACAACTTCTGTCTCCTATACAACTCAAAGCTGCCCTACACCTTCAAGAGCAATATTTGGAAACAAGCCAACAACCTTGAAAACTGCTTTCTCAGCAGCAATATCCAAGACATGTGTGTTAAAAAATGTATATGAAGCTCCTCCAAATCTCAACAAAGGCCCAATGCAATTCAGGTCTTCTCTGAAGTCAAATTTATTAACATGTCCTTTCAAAGAAGGTTCAATTTTAAAAAAGGTAGATGGATGGATTTTTCCAGGGAATTTGACCAGGAAGTTAACAACATAGATCCTGTACACAAAAACTACACACACAGAACAGGTGACATACATTGGAATGATGCTTGACAGGTCCCTCACATACAAACACCACTGCAAAAGAACCTGAAATGAGGTAGCTGCAAGGAACAATATCCTTAGAATGCTAACTGGCAGTAAGTGGGACACCAAATCATCTGTGCTTCAAAACATCACCTTAACACTTTGCTTTCCTGCAGCTGAGTACACGTGTCCTGTCTGGTCTAGATCGGTGCATGCAAAGAAGATTGATATAAGCGTTCACAAAACTTTTAGGCTAGTCACAGGATTCATGAAGCCCACCCCACTGGAAAAGCTCTACTAAGCTTTAGGTTTCAGCAGTCCCAAATCTCACAGGGTAGTTCATGAAAGTAACAAGCAGTTCAAAAAGGGTATTGATGACAATCATCCACTACACAACAGCCTTTATACACTCCTGGAAATGGAAAAAAGAACACATTGACACCGGTGTGTCAGACCCACCATACTTGCTCCGGACACTGCGAGAGGGCTGTACAAGCAATGATCACACGCACGGCACAGCGGACACACCAGGAACCGCGGTGTTGGCCGTCGAATGGTGCTAGCTGCGCAGCATTTGTGCACCGCCGCCGTCAGTGTCAGCCAGTTTGCCGTGGCATACGGAGCTCCATCGCAGTCTTTAACACTGGTAGCATGCCGCGACAGCGTGGACGTGAACCGTATGTGCAGCTGACGGACTTTGAGCGAGGGCGTATAGTGGGCATG
This sequence comes from Schistocerca americana, assembly GCF_021461395.2. NCBI lineage: Eukaryota > Metazoa > Arthropoda > Insecta > Orthoptera > Acrididae > Schistocerca > Schistocerca americana. The sequence goes on from NC_060130.1 coordinate 665,464,460, forward strand.
CGGGAGGCCGGGTGGACGTACCGCTGAATTGCTCAACACGTGGGGCGTGAGGTCTCCACAGTACATCGATGTTGTCGCCAGTGGTCGGCGGAAGGTGCACGTGCCCGTCGACCTGGGACCGGACCGCAGCGACGCACGGATGCACACCAAGACCGTAGGATCCTACGCAGTGCCGTAGGGGACCGCACCGCCACTTCCCAGCAAATTAGGGACACTGTTGCTCCTGGGGTATCGGCGAGGACCATTCGCAACCGTCTCCATGAAGCTGGGCTACGGTCCCGCACACCGTTAGGCCGTCTTCCGCTCACGCCCCAACATCGTGCAGCCCGCCTCCAGTGGTGTTGCGACAGGCGTGAATGGAGGGACGAATGGAGACGTGTCGTCTTCAGCGATGAGAGTCGCTTCTGCCTTGGTGCCAATGATGGTCGTATGCGTGTTTGGCGCCGTGCAGGTGAGCGCCACAATCAGGACTGCATACGACCGAGGCACACAGGGCCAACACCCGGCATCATGGTGTGGGGAGCGATCTCGTACACTGGCCGTACACCACTGGTGATCGTCGAGGGGACACTGAATAGTGCACGGTACATCCAAACCGTCATCGAACCCATCGTTCTACCATTCCTAGACCGGCAAGGGAACTTGCTGTTCCAACAGGACAATGCACGTCCGCATGTATCCCGTGCCACCCAACGTGCTCTAGAAGGTGTAAGTCAACTACCCTGGCCAGCAAGATCTCCAGATCTGTCCCCCATTGAGCATGTTTGGGACTGGATGAAGCGTCGTCTCACGCGGTCTGCACGTCCAGCACGAACGCTGGTCCAACTGAGGCGCCAGGTGGAAATGGCATGGCAAGCCGTTCCACAGGACTACATCCAGCATCTCTACGATCGTCTCCATGGGAGAATAGCAGCCTGCATTGCTGCGAAAGGTGGATACACACTGTACTAATGCCGACATTGTGCATGCTCTGTTGCCTGTGTCTATGTGCCTGTGGTTCTGTCAGTGTGATCATGTGATGTATCTGACCCCAGGAATGAGTCAATAAAGTTTCCCCTTCCTGGGACAATGAATTCACGGTGTTCTTATTTCAATTTCCAGGAGTGTAGATTAAAAAGACTAAAACCATGATATTTATTCCTCAACTACACCTTAGATGAACACCCCTGTCAGCTACCTTATTTTTGAACATTCACCAAGTGGTATCGAATTTAACTACAATTCATGGAAAATGCTAAACCGTATCAGAACTGGTATAGCTCCCTTAAAAATCAATCTGATAAAATGGCGTCTATTAGAACATAATGACAATAAGTGTGACTGTGGAGAAATACAAAACACAGAACATCATTTAACATGACAAAGATGTCCTGCACGTTGCTCCCTGGATGATCTCTGGCTAAGCAAGCTTGAAGCTTCTAACATATCCCAGTATTGGGCCAAAAAATTGAAACTCTGGACACGAAAAATTACGTTAAGGCTGCACTGACCACTTCACTCGTTATGTTGTCACTATAGCTGTGCTGAATGTGAAGCGCCAGAAACTGCAAAGTTCCTTGGAGAAGACATCATTCTGAAGTATGGAGAACCCCCTTGTGATGATCTCTGATCATGTAAAAGTTTTCCATTTGAGACTAGTACCAGAGATCATTTCACATTAGGGCATCATCCACAGGATGACAACTGCCTACCGTCCACACACCGTCAGGTGGCTTGCAGAGTATGGATGTAGCTGTAGATTGGCCCTATGAAACATTTTCAGATGCTGGCAGATATGCTCTCAATACACGTTGATGTCAAACAGTGCAATTGGAACATACTATTGTGAAAACAGACACAATGTCTGATGGGATACCACAATCACTGATTATACAACGTTACTTATAATCCATCTTGATTGCGAAAATGTTTATTCACATGACCGGTTTCAGTTCCTCTAGAACCATCTTCAGATCTGCAATTTCAGTTACAGGAGTAACCCGTCCACACGCAGCAACCTTCACATGCTGCATCACTTCCGCAGCATGTGGAGGTTGCTACTGTGTGTGGACGGGTTACTCCTGTAACCAAAAGTGCAGATCTGAAGATGGTTCTAGAGGAACCAAAACCGGTTATGTGAATAAACATTTTTGCAATCAAGATGGATTATAAGTGACATTGGAACATACTATTGTCTGTTGCAACATTCACATACAACACAGCGAAGCATGACACTACAGGCCTCACACCATTCTTTCTGTACCACAGTTGTGAGGCCTGAATGACAATGGCTACACGGTTCAGATTTCAATTGGACAATGTGCAGGGTGATTCTGTGAAATGCATTACCTGCACCAAAGAGGCAAGGTAGCTGGCAAGTGTATGGACACTGGATGCCCAGGAGGAAGACCGAGAGCACTATAATGCCAAGCACTGGCAAGTGATATACAGCCTGGCAGATTTTATATGGATTTCTACATGCTTTTGTTGATGTTCATCTTCTATCCTCCTTTCAAGACACTGTCCATTCCATTCAACTGCTCTTCCAAGTCCTTTGCTGTCTCTGACAGAATTACAATGTCATCGGCGAACCTCAAAGTTTTTATTTCTTCTCCATGAATTTTAATACCTACTCCGAATTTTTCTTTTGTTTCCTTTACTGCTTGCTCAATATACAGATTGAACAACATCGGGGAGAGGCTACAACCCTGTCTCACTCCCTTCCCTACCACTCAACTCTTATAACTGCCATCTGGTTTCTGTACAAATTGTAAATAGCCTTTCGCTCCCTGTATTTTACCCCTGCCACCTTTAGAATTTGAAAGAGAGTATTCCAGTCAACATTGTCAAAAGCTTTCTCTAAGTCTACAAATGCTAGAAACGTAGGTTTGCCTTTCCTTAATCTAGCTTCTAAGATAAGTCGTAAGGTCAGTATTGCCTCACGTGTTCCAGTGTTTCTACGGAATCCAAACTGATCTTCCCCGAGGTTGGCTTCTACTAGTTTTTCCATTCGTCTGTAAAGAATTCGTGTTAGTATTTTGCAGCTGTGACTTATTAAGCTGATAGTTCGGTAATTTCCACATCTGTCAACACCTGCTTTCTTTGGGATTGGAATTATTATATTCTTCTTGAAGTCTGAGGGTATTTCGCCTGTCTCATACATCTTCCTCACCAGATGGTAGAGTTTTGTCAGGACTGGCTCTCCCACGGCCGTCAGTAGTTCCAATGGAATATTGTCTACTCCAGAGGCTTTGTTTCGCCATGTATGGAAGTGAAACATGGACGATAAATAGTTTGGACAAGAAGAGAATAGAAGCTTTCGAAATGTGGTGCTACAGAAGAATGCTAAAGATTAGATGGGTAGATCACATAACTAATGAGGAAGTATTGAATAGGATTGGGGAGAAGAGAAGTTTGTGGCACATCTTGACCAGAAGAAGGGATCGGTTGGTAGGACATGTTCTGAGGCATCAAGGGATCACCAATTTAGTATTGGAGGGCAGCGTGGAGGGTAAAAATCATAGAGGGAGACCAAGAGATGAATACACTAAGCAGATTCAGAAGGATGTAGGTTGCAGTAGGTACTGGGAGATGAAAAAGCTTGCACAGGATAGAGTAGCATGGAGAGCTGCATCAAACCAGTCTCAGGACTGAAGACCACAACAACAACACACATGTGCAGAAAGTGCGACTCTTGAAATAGTTACTGAAGAGCTACTTTGGGCCATACCATATTCTTTATCAATTGTCAGACATTGTATATGAAGTCAATGACTAACACCCTTCATCAACAAGGCCGAAGTGCTGAGACAACCATGTTCCCTGTATGAAGCCCCATTACAGTCTGGAGGTGTAGAATAATGGGAGTTTTTTTGGAAACTGAAGACCCATCTCTAAGATTGTGAAGCTTCAACAGGATGGGTTACCTTCAACACTCATCATTGTGAAGATTATGTAACAACATGACCATAACGCACGTACCTGCCAGTGCAGCCATACAGAGGCCTACTGACAAGATCTAGATTCAGGGTGTTGTAGATGGCTAATACGAGAATTTCTGAAACAATGGATTGCTGTTTCTCCATGAGAGGGAGCAATACCATGAGCTGTAAGGCACAGACTGTTGTGTACTGATTAATGCCAGTGAGCGACATGCTGTAGGCTCAGCTCAAACCCAACCACCAACCACTATGCGTTATTTAGAATTTATCATTTCTGGAAAGTTCTTAAAGTCCTTCATATTTCTAATGTTTGTATATTCTGGAATATTCAATGTCTGTGCAAATAACAGTCTTCTCCACCTAGGTGGTCAGTTCTGTTCTGGCTGTACAATGATGTCGACAATAAACATGTTTTCAGTACTAAGTGTTTAACCTCACTGATGACCCTGCCCTCGGATTTAGTTTATACATTATAATATGGGCACATTCCATTTCCTGCTATAGACAGGGGCATACGAGGGTAATATAAAGAATAAGCAGAAAATCAAAACAAAGGATATAGTCCTCCTCCTCCTCCTCAACCACCACCACCACCACCACCACCACCACCACCACCACCACAACAACAACGTCAAAAGAATAAAATTATTGCGGGCATTGTTTTAATAAATGTTTTGTGCACTTGCCCACAGAAGCATTTACCTACCTGTTCTCAGTCAGGTTAACTGTCCACTGCTCAAGAAGAATTTCTGTATCCAAAGGGGTATTAACCATTTCCGTTGACAAGCTGCGATGATTTCCACATGTACAGTCAGCACACTTCAGCACTTCAACACACACAGACATTCCATTACGATGTAAAAGCTGCACCTGTTTGCGTAATTTCTCTGCACGCACACACTGAAAATAAAAGCAAAACAGTTCTGTAAATTTATAATTTCCAAGTAATACTGTTCTTGCTTCAAGAAATAATACACATTGAAGGGAAGATATTACTTTAGTTAATAGATATATACATCACTGACCAAACTACTGGAAAACTACAGTTGCAATACAAATGTTAAGGTGATTAAAAGCCCACAGTGATAAAACGGTACTTCATATTTAACAACACTTCATTCTCTCTCTCTCTCTCTCTCTCTCTCTCTCTCTCTCTCTCTCTCTCTCTCTCTCTCACCCCCCTCACCCCCCCCCCCCCCCCACCAGTTTGGTAAGTCTCATCACAGAGAAGAATGAACTGGGAAGAAGATTTTTTTCATCTCTTGACTTATGACAAAGATTGAGTCAGTGGCAATTAGTTTTATTTCTTTGAGCAAACAAGAGAAAATTCTATCACAAACACTTTGCTGGACCTTTTCGATATTTTGTTTTGTTGCCTGTGCACTTGATAGTATTAGTGATTTATTCCTTCAGTATGGAATCTACAGAATATTGTAAGGGATTACACGAGTGAACACATGCCATCACCATCCACAAAATCAGACTGTACTGGTAGCTATGACTTAATGAATCAGCAAGAAATTTACTTTAGAGCAAAAACTGAACCATGTAAGAAAAATGGAATGAGGGACACTTTTTTTGGTCACACACACTCAAAACAGTTTAGTTATTATTATTATTCTTTCTTTCTTTCTTTCTTTTCTCAGACGTTATGTCTGGTCAAAAATGGAAAGTGACGCGGACCTTGATCAAGCGTGACTTCCTTTTAACTGTACAGTATATGTTATATTGCATTTAGGAACTTTCGGGTAATTGAACATGTATCAATAATTACAGATTTCTGTAGTTCTATATATAAGTTTGGATGTAGCTGTATTGCGTTGATGTACTGGTGGATATTGTGTGGTATGACTCCTGTAGTTGATAGTATAATTGGTATAATGTCAACTTTATCCTGATGCCACATGTCCTTGACTTCCTCAGCCAGTTGGATGTATTTTTCAATTTTTTCTCCTGTTTTCTTTTGTATATTTGTTGTATTGGGTATGGATATTTCGATTAGTTGTGTTAATTTCTTCTTTTTATTGGTGAGTATGATGTCAGGTTTGTTATGTGGCGTTGTTTTATCTGTTATAATGGTTCTGTTCCAGTATAATTTTTATTCATCATTCTCCAGTACATTTTGTGGTGCATACTTGTATGTGGGAACGTGTTGTTTTATAAGTTTATGTTGTAAGGCAAGCTGTTGATGTATTATTTTTGCTCCATTGTCATGTCTTCTGGGGGTATTCAGTATTTGCTAGTATTGTACATCCGCTTGTGATGTGATCTACTGTTTCAATTTGTTGTTTGCAAAGTCTGCATTTATCTATTGTAGTATTGGGATCTTTAATAATATGCTTGCTGTAATATCTGGTGTTTATTGTTTGATCCTGTATTGCAATCATGAATCCTTCCATCTCACTGTATATATTGCCTTTTCTTAGCCATGTGTTGGACGCGTCTTGATTGATGTGTGGCTGTGTTAGATGATACGGGTGCTTGCCATGTAGTGTTTTCTTTTTCCAATTTACTTTCTTCGTATCTGTTGATGTTATGTGATCTAACGGGTTGTAGAAGTGGTTATGAAATTGCAGTGGTGTAGCCGATGTATTTATATGAGTGATTGCTTTGTGTATTTTGCTAGTTTCTGCTCGTTCTAGAAAGAATTTTCTTAAATTGTCTACCTGTCCATAATGTAGGTTTTTTATGTCGATAAATCCCCTTCCTCGTTCCTTTCTGCTTAATGTGAATCTTTCACTTGCTGAATGTATGTGATGTATTCTATATTTGTGGCATTGTGATCGTGTAAGTGTACTGAGTGCTTCTAGGTCTGTGTTACTCCATTTCACTACTCCGAATGAGTAGGTCAATATTGGTATAGCATAAGTATTTATAGCTTTTGTCTTGTTTCTTGCTGTCAATTCTGTTTTCAGTATTTTTGTTAGTCTTTGTCTATATTTTTCTTTTAGTTATCCTTTAATATTTGTATCATCATCATCATCAAGTCTCGTTTAATAAGAAGGCGAAAAGAACAACTCTGTGTATTGTTATAATAGACAAAGAAAGGAGAGAAGTGAAACTTCCCGGCAGATTAAAACTGTGCTGTACAAGGTACTCCAATGTGGAGTCTTTCCTTTTTATCACCATTGCTCTTACTGAATGAATTAGTCAGGCAGAACTTACAACCTGCCCTCACAGATTTACTTCCGTTAGCGATTCGTCTATACTTTCCTCTCTTCACAACAAGTTCTCCTTCAGAAAAATGTATTGCATAGAAATGGTTGGTAAAAGCAATGCCCATGAAAGGCGAGGTTACAGATTCAAATCCTGGTCAAGCACAGAGCAAGTTTCCAGGCATTCTGCATACAGCAGTAAAGTGAAAGATTCATTCCTAAGGAAGCGAAGTTTTTACTATAGCTTTGCGGCAGTTATATGAGGCGTGTTTTTTAAAGTAAGGTCTGTTTTGTTGTAGACCCTAGTAGTTCGCGCACATACTGCAACGAGTGCATGCATCGTGTACCGGCATGCCTCGGGAACAACTGTGCTCGTTTCAGCTCTGTAGCTAACCTGCACGGTTCTGTTCTGTTCTTTCAAAACGTGTAAGACCATCAACTCGCCCGCCGCATGTGAGGTTATCTCAGTGATATGGTTTTTGTCAGCAAGGAACCTGCCTGCTGCAGAAATTCATTGACAGATTTGTGAAGTGTATGATGATACTTTTATGAGTGAAAGCACAATGCGTACGTGGGTACGAGAATTCAAAGATGGCCATGACAACATCCACGATTAGGACCGCTCCGGTCACCATTCTTTGATTACAGATGATTTGGTGGCTTCAGCTGAAGTGAGGATTCGTGAGAACAGATGCTTCACAATAACAGGTCTCTCAAATGAATTTCATGATGTGTCAAGATCAGTGCCTTACAACATTGTTTCTGAACTTTATCACGAAGAAGGTGACGGCTTCTTGAGTCAGATCGTAACTGGAGACGAAACATGGGTTTCGCATATCACGTCCAAATCGAAGCAACAGAGCATGGAATGGAAACACACACACACACACACACACACACACACACACACACACACACACACACACACACACGTCTGTAAAGGTGAAGGCCAAACAGACTCTGTCCCAGAGCAAAATCATGGCGTCGTCGGTGTTTTGGGATAGGCATGGTGTTTTGTTGGTAGACTTCACGCAACAAGGAACCACTATCAATGCAGAAGCAAACTGCCAAACCCTGAGAAAGCTACACAGAGTGATTCAAAATAAAAGACGTGGCATGCTGACAAAGGGAATTGTCCTTCTCCATGACAACGCAAGACCTCACACTGCAGGTCAGACCCCCGATTTATTGGACAGTTTTGGCTGAGAGGCTTTAGACCACCCACCCTACAGTCCTGATCTTGCACTGAGTGATTAGCATCTGTTCATCCACCTCAAACACCACCTCAGTGGCAACTGTTACAATGTCGACGATGACATGAAAACGGCAGTGAACTCTTGGTTATCGGAGCAGGTGGCAAGTTTTTATGAATAGGGTATTTTAAAATTTGTTGAGAGGTATGATACATGTTTGAATAAACTTGGCAACTATGGTGAAAAATGAAGTGAAGTATGTACTTTCTGAAAATAAATTTACTTTTTTGAAATAACCTTTTGTTGTTTACTTATGTTCAAATGGACCTTACTTAAAAAACATGCCTCATAAAAAGATTGTCTAAGAACAACCACCCTCACTGGAGTGTATTCAAAATGAAAATCACTTTTAATCATTTCCGCAGAATTTTAGTTTTTAAAATGGGTCTGAGAAGGCACAAATGTAACATACTAGTAAAAAATTTCAAAGATATGCATTAAAAGAGCTCATGAAAATAGGTGAATACTTACAAGGGCATTTGTAAGTGAGCAAACATGAGGTTTGGTTGATATGTGAGGCCCTTCCCCATATCCACGCTGATTTGCACACTCTCCTTGGACCCGACCCTCCACAACCAGCATTCCCAGCTCTTCCAACACTTTGACTGCTTCTGCCTCCATTACTGACTCTGAAATTAATGGCAGTAAGAAACAAGTTAGTATGTTCTGAGAATCAGCAAAAATAAACACTGTTGCAATACAATTCTAAGTGAATTTAATCGGAACCTTTACTTTCAGTCTACTCACTGGAGAAGTATCTTGCAATGAATAGCACAAATACCACTGTCATATTCTACTCAAAAATTATACTGACCATGGTGCTGCAATAACATAATGGACACTGATTATTGAGGGCTAGGCTTCAGTTCCTACAATGGCCTTCAATGGCTACAGAGATTAAAGTTTGCTGTGGTTTTCCTAGAAAAGGATACTGCAAAATTATTTCTCTACCCTCTGACACCCTCAAAACATTCTTTCTTTGCTGGAATAAATTTACTTCAACAACAGGACAAGATTCTTTTTTCACAAAACCAGCCAAAACTGGTGGAGCATGAGCTGGTCTTGAGTTGTTTGACACCACTGTCTATACCACAACGCATAACAGACGGACAGAAAACACATAATATATCTTATGTTCTACATCTGTCACTCAAAACAGTCCCCCTTCATTGGTACTACATAAGCTGAATGATCTGGCCTCACTACAAACGTTCATTCAGTCTCCACTAGTCCTTTTCCAGAAATCTGGAACTCTACACAATCATTAAAAATACCTATGTAATGTCTGTCACTCAACAATCTCGCTTTGTGGGCTACTGTCTAAAGTAATGTGGTTTTTGTATACGAAACTTTTGCACTTAATCACGGAAGTGTTTGCACGCCAATAAACTTATCAGCACCTAATACTAGTCTGATAAGGTGTTTTATTAAGTTTTATGATATATTTAATACCACTTAACTGAACTGACTGATAGTTTTCCCGTTTTTTACCTTACATCTAAAGAAATACCAGGGGACTACCGTTTAAGTTCTTCAATTCGTTACACAGGCAAATCTCATGTTCCAACAATACGTTACATGCCGTAAATCCTCACTGTTTATCACATCCCCTCAACAATAAAACCATCATCAACATACTGAAAATTAGTAGAAGTTACACAAGTAAATCCGAGGACTTTGCTTTTGTTCGAGGTTAAATGTGGAACAATTAACAACTTACATTCTTTCCCTAAAGCAATCAATATCAACAAGGGGGGAAAATGTCGTTTTCGAAATGACGGCCTTATATTGTTTTTCTTTCCAATTCGAACAATTTAGCGTATGTAGTTGCTCTGGTGGCAGTTAATTATCTTTGCTTTTCGTGATTAAATCCATTGTAGCGACTGATATTTTGATCACAGGCAATATATTAGGTTGGGGTAAAATTTCGTAGCGTTTTTCCATAACTTTAATAAACACAATAGACAAACATAAGAGACTGTAGCCATAAATAATATATTCTCAATATTTGCAACAGTTTGCCAACACTGGGATAACTTTTCGATTCTGTGGCTGTGGAAATCACGAGGTTTTGAGGCGAAGACTTCATGGAGCCATGTACCGACCGCATTTTCATCCGGAATGGAAGTTCCCTGAAGGCTGTTCGAAAGAGAGCGGAATATGTGAAATGCTAAGGGCGCAAGGTCAGGTGAATATGTTAGGTGCGCAATGACTACCCAACCGAATTTCTGTATAGTGTCTTTTCATTTTATCATAATACGGACGGACGTTATCGTGGAGTAGCATTACTTCACGCAGTTTTACTGGTCGTTGTTCTTGGTCTGCGTCTGCAAGACGTCTCGGTTGTTGAGAATAAATGTCAGCAGTGATGGCGAAACAATTCGTAGTACACTACACCGTCGTCGTTGCACCAGATGCATAACATTTCTTTTGTGGGAGCGCGCAGGTGTTGGCAGGAGAGTTGCTGCTATTTCGTTTGCATGTTTTAGCATAAAGACACCATTTCTCGTCACAAATAACGATATAGAATAGGAATGGCCGGAGTTGTTCACGAGCCACTTCATGATGAGCAAGCAAAGATGCACATAGGGTCACCCGCAGATTTTTGTGATTTTGGCTTAGATCATGCGGTATCCATACACCTGATTTTTAAACCTTCCCCATTTTATGTAAATGTCGCACAATGATGCAATGATCACAGTTTATCACATTAGCGAGTGCTCGAACAGAGTGACTTGGATAATTGTGGATTAACGCGTTAAAACGAAATTCATGAAACCCCAAAGGCCTTCCTGAACGTGGTGCGTTACTGAAGTTCTTAAAACGATAAAGTTATTTTCTTGATGGGCTCTGTCCATACACGGTGCAAACGTTTCTGACTGCCTCCACCGCTGTCACCCCTCTATTGAAGTCAAACGCAAGCATACGTATATAATGTTCCAATTGCTCCAATTGACACGCCATTTCCTAGCGTCCACAGCTGTACTGACTGTCTCCAAATGACATAACATAAACTGAAATAGATGACAGATGACAATAGATAAGTAATCCCACAGCAACCGAAATACCAACATGCCAAAGAAAAACGCTATGAAGTTGTGCACCAAACCAACAAAATGTCAGTGGATACTCTAAGGAATATTACAACTATGATGGAAAAAACAACGGGACATTTTTAAAATGGTTTTTAAAATTTTGTCTTAGCAACACTATCGGTATTCATTTGATTGAGATAATGTCAAGCGCCCACACGAGAGAATGGCAGGATCATGACCCTCGAAGGAAAAATTATGGCCTAACATGTTTTACCTTAAATAAAACGCATGAGCTACCAATGGCACTGCGTGATAGCGAACTGTCTCTTCTGACACAAAAAAACACGCAGAAAATAGACAGGGACTCGGTACGTTCATTTTCAGATAAAGTCAACACCAATTTTTACGTCATACACATACACCGACTTAAAAAAAAAAAAAAACATCACGACTACCTTTGTAAATAGCTTGTTGGTCCACCTTTGGACTGCAATACAGCAACGATTCTGCTTGGCATGAATCGATAAATCCTTGGCAGGTTTCCCGATCTATTTTTTACCACATGCGCCCAGGTCACCTAATTCCCTTACATTACGGGCGTGTGGTTGTGGGGGATTTGTGGACTCAGAGCTGCGCCCGATAGCATACCAGACATACTCAATTGTTCAGACATAAATGCGAGAGTTTACTATCCTGCTCCTCAAAGTACTATAGCATGATCCTGGCTTTGCGACAAGGATATGTATTCTACTGGAAGGCGTCAAGCATGAAGGGATGCAAATGGTTGATCAATGTGCACTGAACGGTGTGCTCCGAAAGAGTTGTACCTGCCTCATCATTGCACTGTGTCGTCAGATCTGCCACAGATCGCCGCCAATCCTGCTGTACTGAGTGGAGAAGTCTTCGACCTCCGAAGTTCTGTGATGAGGCGTGGACGTCCAACATCTTGTCCCCTACCCGTAGTTTCACCGTTGTCAAAACGCTTTCCATAAATGCTCACTTTAACACGCGAACAGCCGACGAGCTTTGTCGGATGCTTACCGGGCCTTAACAGTGTGCGTTCTGTCAAAGTTGCTTATGTCCGTACATTCTGTATTTCGTATCGTTGTTAGAATGATTCCCAATGCATGCGACGAATCTTCAAGGAGTTGTGCTTAATCTTTTGGATTAGTGACACATGTTTTTCCTATTATTTTTGTTTACTTTTCCGTATACATTAGTTACGATGGTCTTATTGTTTACTCACTTTGCCTAGTATCACCCAGCTGTCAATGCACCGATTTGTTGTCGCTCTCTTGTATGGACGCTATGCTGCATTCTTTAGCCTACCGCCCGAATTTTCGTGCTGTACTCCCGCCGCGTTTTCTCGTAGAAGATGGGGCAGTCGCTGTTAAACGGTCCCCTGCAAGTGGAAACTCAACCATTTCATGCAGCTGAGCTGCCGGAAAGGTCCTCAGAAGGTGTAGAGCCAATCGAAGTGCGCGGTTCTGCACTACTTATAGCGTCTGTATGAGCGATTCGGCGACCTGAGTCCACACGACGGCAGCGCAAAATTCTGTTCCTGACGTCCCAGATATGCTGGCGCCACGCAGTTTGGCGAGACACTAAGGTACACCTTGTCAGTCCATGTAACAAGGCTGCCTGTTATGTTGATGGGCGATGGCGCTGCAGGCGAGTAACTACCTGTCCTGGCATCACTGAATTTAAGGCGCCACTTCAGGGACCACGTGTGCAGGTTGTCAGACGCGAGCTGTATTCGATGTCCGAGAGTGTTGGCACCCATGCTGCAGCGGAAGATCACTGTAGTGGAAGTATCTATGTGTCAACAGTGTAAAGCATGTACAGGATCGCTCCATGGTCAGAGCCCTGTGGCACACCAGCATATATGACGAACTGCGAGCAGTCCAGCCTCAGGTCGCACATGGAATGTCGTCGTCAGGGTAGGAGCAGATAAGACAAACGCAACACCAGCAGTCCATGCTCAAGTAACTTTAAAAAGACATCACACCACATGCTGTCTAACGCTCAGGAATACTCGCGGCACTCCAGAGGAGAGAAAGCCTCATCCAATAACCGCACGAGTTGATGCTCGGTTAGATGCCACTTCCGAAACCCAAACTGCTCCTCCGGTAGTGTCGCTGCGGATGTGACGTGGCGCTGTAGGCTCTTGAGATACCCCCTCTCTCAGACCTGTAACAGGACTGGTAATGCACTTATACACTAAGGCGCCAAAGAAACTGGTATAAGCATGCGTATTCAAACACAGAGGTATGTAAACAGGCAGAATACGGCGCTGCGGTCGGCAACGCCTATACAAGTCAACAAGTGTCTGGCGCAGTTGTTACATCGGTTACTGCTGCTACAATGGCAGGTTATCAAGACTGAAGTGAGTTTGAACGTGGTGTTATAGTCGGCGCACGGACGATGGGACACAGCATCACCGAGGTAGCGGTGGGGTGGGGGTGGGGATTTTCCCATTCGACCATTTCACGAGTGTACCGTGAACATCAGAAATCCGGTAAAACATCAAATCACCGACATCGCTGCAGCTGGAGATCCTGCAAGAACGGGACCAATGACGACTGAAGATAATCGTTCAACGTGACAGAAGTGCAACTCTTGCGCAGATTGCTGCAGATTTCAACGCTGGGACCGCTTTCGGTGCCGAAGGCCCACTCGTGTACTGTTGATGACTGCACGACAGAAAGCTTTACGCCTCGCCTGGGCCCGTCAGCACCGACATTGGGCTGTTGTTGACTGGAAACATGTTGCCTGGTCGGACGAGTCTCGTTTCAAATTGTATCGAGCAGATGGACGTGTAGGGATATGGAGACAACGTTATGAATAAGTGGATCCTGCATGTCAGCAGGGAACTGTTCAAGCTGGTGGAGGTTCTGTAATGGTGGGGGGCATGCATAGTTAGAGTGATATGGGACCCCTGATAAGTCTAGGTACGACTCTGACAGGTGACACGTATGTAGGCTAACCATCCTGTCTGATCACCTGCATCCATTCATGTCCATTGTGCATTCCAACGGACCTAGGCAATTCCAGCAGGACAATGCAACACCCACACGTCCAGAATTGCTACAGAATGGCTCCAAGAACACTCTTCTGAGTTTAAACACTTCTGCTGGGCACGAAACTCCCCAGACATGAAGATTATTGAGCATATCTGGGATGCCTTGCAAGGACTACTTCAGACATTAGTCGAGTCCATACCACGTCGTTTGGGCACTTCTGCGTGCTCGGGGGGGGGGGGGGGGGGGGGTGCTACACGACATTAAGCAGGTGTACCAGTTTCTTTGGGTTTTCAGTGTAGGTCTATAATACTAATCAAGTAGCAAATCTTTGTCAGTCACCGGTGTAGCCACTACCTCTGCATGTTTCCACTCTAACGGATAGTGACCGTTCCAGAACATCCCTTCGAATGTGCTGACCGGATTGCGGCGGCAGCTGGTGGCATCTGCATCTGCAAGGGATTATTTACGTCTTCGGGACCTCCAGCCTTCCTGGTGCTGAGGTTGTTGAGTACCGACGTGATCTCTTCAGGTGATTCTTCCGTGTCGTCCTCTACATCTCTCGCCACAAGGTAGGGTGGAATTAGCTCAGCCACCAATGCGATATGATCTGCATCCACTGGATGGTCTATAGCTAGAGTTTTTGCTTCCTCATTTGGTTCACTGACGAACATGTTACCACCTCGGAGCGCAGGTATTCGCTGTGTGTGTGTGTGAGGAAGTGGTTGCCTGTCCTCCAAGGAGAACTATCATCAAACTGTATTACAGGACCATATTTGTCCTTTCTCAGTTTCGATGTGCGTCACTGTCACCTCAGTGTTGTGTCCTAGGCGACTGAGAAACCGTTTAGCGACACCAATCCTTTACGAGTTGCCACACTCGGTATATTCTGTTCTTTTCAGTTATGGATGCAGGTATACCTAGTGGTAGTCTTGAGTTGTTCCTTGAAGTGCGTGTGGCGGTGGTGGTTCTTCCGTAGCAGCGGTTAGTGCTACGTCAATTTAAGTAGCGCAGGTGAGGAGACTATCGCAAGCTTGTAGGTGATTTTGGTACGCTAGTGGTCCCAGAGACGTCAGCACCAGTGTCAAAAATGACTGGCAGGTTGTCTGACTATAATGCGTTACGTCTTGAGTAAATTTGCTAGGCATGCCTTTAATGACGGCGAAATCGGTGTCATCAAGTTTCCCTTTGTTGTTGGGAAATATGGTGGGGTCGTATGGCCTCACTAGTAAGGCCACATGTTCTGCGATGGGCAGTAGGCGTTCGTCCGCTTGTATTTGTACGTTTTTAGTGCCAGATTGCCGGGTGGGCCCGGGTTCGATTCCCGGCTGGGATGGAGATTTTCTCCGCTGAGGGACTGGGTGTTTGTGTCATCTTCATCACCAACATTTCATCCTCATCGACGCCCAAGTCGCCGAAGTGGCTTCACCTCAAAAGACTTGCACCAGGCGATCAGGTCTACCCGCCGGGAGGCCCTCGCTGCACGACATTCATTTCAGTGCCAGGTAACATGTCTGGCGTTCAGGTCACCTGGCATAAAAGTCCAGCCACGAAGTTCAACAAGACTTCGAAATCATTGGGATCGAGGGTACGAGACTACAGTACATGTGATACATCCCATTGACGTATGGACGACGATACCAGTGGCGGGTGCTGAATTAGGTAGCGGCAGATGCTGTTTCACACACACACTTGTATACCGCTGTAACGCTATCAGCCGTTGGTCGATCCGTGAGGAAAGGGGTGTAGTTTGGTGCTCAAGTATATACTCTGGACCTTACATGTGTTTCACGTATCAGGAAAATGTAACTTCATCTCAGACATTTTCGAAGTTCACCAGTTGACTTTAGACGCCATTTGCGTTCCACGCAGGTGTTGTCTGTCCATTACTGCTGTTTACAATGCGGCCGTTGTGGTTTACATGCGGTGGCTACTTGGGTACGTGACATCACTGCTGTATTAAGGTGCAGCGGCAGGAGCTCCAACTTTGTTATGCTGTTCATTAGAGCAATGACTTGCTGCTGGGGTCGTTATTTGGAGCAGCTCTTATGACACTGATACTGGTTATAGTTTCTTTGGCTGCTTCTACAGCGATGGTCGTGGATGGGCTAACTTCAGTTGGGTGAAGTTCGTGTTTTTCACTCTTATATAGATACGTGTGACGTCGAGATGCAGCGCTCGGCTGCATCAGTGGAGTATCTGAAGTAAATTGCGGTATTACTTCGCGTGGCTATTGTGAACAGGTGGCAGCATCTTCAGGGGCCTGTGCGTAGCCTTCTACACGTTTCCAGTGGCGTTCCCTTCTGTGACGCGCTTGGGCGCTGCTGGAAAGATGCTTCTGCATTGGCTGGTGCCGTTGACGCGGTAGCTGCGGCGTAGCAGAAACCGTGGCGTGTCTTTGACCAACATCTTTTCTTGCAGATCCATCGTTTCTCCATGTTTGCGATCTCTAGCGCGTTTCCATACGGTGCAGCCGCGGAAGCCAGCCGCACGTCTTTCCTCGCCACAAAGTGCGATGTCTGTGTCGAGCCACGTGGGAGAGGGTAATCACGACTTGTGCGCTTGCCAACACATCCGACACACTTGTCTGGCATGGAACAGTGCCACGCAGCGTGATTGATGCCCTGGCATCGGTAGCATTGCGCCGAGCCCCGTTTAGCTCTTAGATTTTCTGCTCGCACCGTGAATTTGGGGAGGCAAGTCAGTTGAAAACACTTTTTGTTTTACAGATTGTCAGTTGCAATAACCAGGCATAGTGTCTTATCTTTTGTCTACAGCGATATGAGAAGTCCAGAGCTTTTAGTTCTTCCTTTATGTGATCGGAGTCCATATTGAAGGGCAGATCGCTTCAAGTGTGGACTTGTGTGGTAACTTACTTTCCGACGCTTCCTGTGTCACTTGTAGGAAATCTTCAGCAGTACGCAGAGATCTCTTGTAAAGGCCTCTGTTGGCCATCTTCACGTTTAACAAAGTTGTTGTCCAGCTCCAGAGAAGTTGCTGGATGTGGTTGTAGTTCTCTTGAAATTTAAGTACTAGAGGTGGAGCTGGTGGATCGTTCTGAACCTTTTTGGTGATTTAATATCAGTGAAAAAAGATACTAGCAGTTTCTTCTGGGGAAGTGATTGATAATTTTACACGTCGAGCATTAACTCTAGTTTGCACAAATTAATTCTAGTCTGCACAAGGCCGTCGGCATCTGTTACTGGTGTCTAATGCGACTCCTTAGCTGCAGCCTTTGTCATTGATCATACTGGTCGGGTAATGTAACGTGTCAAGTATGCCCAACACAGTGGCAGTCGTAGAAAATACATCTTCGTCTTCAGTGCCTTTACGAAGAAGTACTTTATTTGCTTACATGCAATAACTAGCAGCAAACTGCCATCTGGCAAACAAACGTTAATAATTTTCTTTTACAATTTGCTTGCGTTAGTATGCGTCAACGTGCCACACGAGCTAGTGGGGTGGGGAAAGTGGCGATTAATTGGGAAAACGCACAAATTCCCAGACAGGAGCTGAGAATTGCCTACGAAAATTAGGAGCTTTGTAACATCAATGAAAACAACAATGATCTACTGGAAGTTAAATTTTTGAAGAATGTGAGCGATGCTGCGTGTGTTAGCAGTGCTTATTGAATATTGTTTGGAATGTATGCATGCTTGCTGTAACAGTCTGCACTTCCACTAAATGACTAAACATTGTAGAAAATATATCCGGGCAATTACAATAAAAATCAGTCTTTATTTCTAAAGAAAATAATTTTATTTGTGTGTAATGGACCGATTACAAAATATCACGGTAAGTGACAAGAAAGATAAGCGTGTATGCAGCAATGAAGTCGGGCAGAAAGTATAAACACAGGTATCCCGGTTTTTCTCTCTTTGAAATCTGGTTGCCTATGATGCTGCTGCTGCTGCACGTGCATTTATTGTTCATGTAAGATAGTCGAAATAGTTTAATTTCGTTATCATAATCGATGGTTTAGGAATGCCTGCAACTATGCCATTCATGACTAAGAAAAACTGCACCAGTTACTTATTTTTTCATGCCCAGCACAACCTGTTTCGAGAATTTATCCTCATTTTCAAGTGCATTTGTTTACATAAATATTTATGTGACGTTCTTCCATTGCAGTCAGTGAAACCACACACAAGCTGCATGTTTGCAAACACTAACAGTCAACATATCCATCCTGCTGCGTATCGATCGATGTCAACTAACATTGCCAGAAAAACAAATCCGAGACAGAACCGAGCAGTACTCGAAGAAAGGGGGGGGGGGGGGGGGGCTGAGCCTCTCCGTCGTTTCTAGGCCCCCGGTTAACATACAACATGGTCCGAGTTTTATGAATGCTGGATTCCAAGTAACAAGGGCAGATGCGGCAAGTGTGTAGGATCACAGAATGTATTCACGAGCAATGTGCTTGCTGATCACTCAAGGCCATGTTATATGGTGTCAAGCGGCTGATGGTACATGGCGCTCTAATTACTATTATAGTCTAATAAAGTATTGATAATAGATATTTTTCAAATACTTTTGAGTCAAGGCAAATCCATAATAAAACCATTTTTCTTAATTACCAGAAAAATTAATTTTAACCCACGGGATAATTATCTCTTGGTTGGGATTTACTGCTCTAGTAAATCGGCCGTGCTGCACTATTAAAACCCTTTGCAAAGGTAAACTCTCTAAACTACTGCTTAATGCATGTATCATGCAAAGACACGGGTGAATACGATGGAATGGGGAGTATGAAGAGAGATCTAAGGATACTAGGCGCTGTGGTCCTAATTAGAAGTTCCCCCGAGTCCTAGTCCTGCGACCGTCTTGAATCCGTCAGTGCTGTAGTTTGAATACACAAATGAGGCATTAAGATTTTTGTGTACTGTAACAGTGATTCAGTCCCTCAAATCTCTTGTTAAGGTCATCTTTGGTCTTTTATGAAAATAAATTGACGGGTTCTTCGCCTACTGAATTTTTGAGAGCATGGGGAGAATAATTTTTTTTGCATAAAATTCTATTACAGAAATGAAGCTGTTTGACGTGAGGATATCTATGAATGATTTTAGGTATGCTGTGCAAGCAAACAATTTCTTTCGGAAATGTTGCGGCTCAAGTTTATTATTACGAACTATATATCTGAGTGGGGCAGAACATGTGAGTAAAACACTTTTGCCAATTCTTAATGCGTAGAAAGTGATTTATCATACTGACGAATACACCAAGCACCCGATTATCCAAGCTAATGCAGACCAAGTGTCCCAAGGAAAACCGCCGGCCGCGGTGGTCTAGCGGTTCTAGGCGCGCAGTCCGGAACCGCGCGACTGCTACGGTCGCAGGTTCGAATCCTGCCTCGGGCATGGATGTGTGTGATGTCCTTAGGTTAGTTAGGTTTAAGTAGTTCTAAGTTCTAGGGGACTGATGACCACAGCTGTTAAGTCCCATAGTGCTCAGAGCCATTTGAACCATTTTTTGAACCAAGGAAAACCGACAATCCAAAATACATGTGTGTTTACCGGAAATATCTTTTTGATATATTTATGAAGCACGTTACACGTCACATTTTAAAGCCAGGCTATACTTGCTGGAAACAGAAAAATTATTTACCAAATTACCATTGAAACACAGTTTTTCGTATCACTTCCTGTCGGCAGCTAGAAAAGTAACAACATGCATTCTTTCAGTCGATGTTTAACAACATGTTTTTATTAACCATCCCCATCGACGCGCAGGTCGCCGAAGTGGCGTCAAATCGAAAGACCTGCACCAGGCGGTCTACCCGACGGGAGGCCCTAGCCACACGACATTTCCATTTCCATTAACAGAGGGCAAGAATTTTGAAGGTAACCGTTCCAGAAGATCATTCCCTTTCAATGTCGATTTTACGTGGGTTAGAAATTACGAACTTTAGTACCTTGGTAAAGCGGTAGGCAAAAACACGGACCGAAAATCAGCCGTGGAAAAACCGGAAAAATATTTTGGTTATGTCTGGCGGTGGAATTTAGGTACGCATCGTCTTCCAGCTGTAAAAGATGAGTCGTAGAGTATACGCTTCATTTTTAAATTTTTTTCCAATCACCACCCAACTTCGCGCGGGTAATCCGTAAAACCATACCCTGATAATCGGGAACCTGCTATACCTTCTTTTAAACGTTGGAATACAAACTGTTATTGTCAGCGATTTGTTATTCCTAGTTCATGAAAAAGGCTGCGCAGATATGCGCTGTTAGTCTTAAACAGTAACATTATTTTCAATTAAAACTGCTATCTATTAATTTTCCCCGAAAGACTGGAGAGTGCGATTGCAAGGCCCGCGACACCGGGATGGGGATTGGGGGGGGGGGGGGGGTACAGCATGCGCTCTATGGATGAAACGCCTCTGGTTTGCAGACATTCCTATGTCAGGGTCCACTGAGCACACTTCCGAACCATACTGTATGACTGGGCGCCGGATTGTTTTGATGCGAGGATGGCGAGGTGTCGGGTTGCACTGCGCAGCGCCTGCGACCAAACAAACCTGGTTTCCCCTTCCAACTCGCCTTCTCCTTCTCCTTCCCCTTCCCCTTCAGCGACAGAAGGCGCGGACAGCTGGGCAGGCGGGCTCGGGCGCAGGCGCAGACACATGGACGCACGTGGCCCCGTGGTCAGCTGGTCGTCATGTTATTCTGTCACCTGCAACACACAAGGCACCTCTTATCTAACCGCAGCCGCGCGTGGACTCCGCCTCTCTAAATACACAAAACGTGACTGACGAGGCTTACGCTCGCCCAATGCAACGGCTCAGTCCACTCTGTACGTCTAAAAACAATGAACAAAGAATTGAGTTGAACGTCTACTGCCAAAGCTACGCTATTGTCTGAATTTGATTAGCTTTGTTTTTTTTCAGTCTCCAGAGAGTTTACGGAATGTCTAGTACGTATGTTCTGCTGATAAGGTAAGAAAGTCATTAAGGCTTGTTTAAAACCCCACAACATTCCACTAGGCATCGTCCTGCTTGAGAAACTTTGTGCCAACTTAAAGGAATCGTGCTCCAATTTCTTGTGAGTGCTGAGCGGCACAAACCCGCCCCTCTCAACATCCTTAACTTTTGCCGCCTGAGTAGCATACAACTGAAACAGCACTCCAGTTTCAATGACAATAGATAAGTTACTAGAGACAGATTTAGTTTTTCTTAAACCTGAAAACATGTTTTAAATGTCATGTCCCGTTTGTACCTCCACCAAGTGCAAATACTGCTGTCAAATTCTTCAGTCGAGTACTATCTCCCTACCACGGATGGGGAATATCCATTTTGGTCTTTTTGCTTCCGGAGTTCGTAGTTTGTGTTATTACACAGACACACACACAAAAGTTAAATGCGACAGACTAATTCTTTCTGAGCATATTACAAATTACGTTACAAAAGAATTTCTTCTTTGGACAAAAAAATCCCTATGTAAACTAACACTGTTAATAATCGAATGCAGTGAGCTCGGTGGCTTCGTGTTCAAGTGACAGGCTGCGAATTCAAAGGCTTCGAATTCGATCCACGGTTATAGAATTTTTAGTTGTCACTTACCACCTCTTTCCATCTTTGGGTCTGTCAGTCTAAAGCTCTGGGGAAGCTAACGACGCATTACCTCGAATAGGATTATTCCTAGTAAACTCGTGTGGTCTTCAACCCAGTCTTCCAGTTGACAGATGTACCTATTTTTACGATTTTAATTATTTGGTTATCACTTGTCTAATAACAACAACGATATACAAAATATAGAGAACAAGTTTAGTATTATATGAGAAAAACCGACATCTAAAAACCAAAACACTGAAAGAAATTAACATATTATAACAGTGTTGCTCTTCCATCATTTTTTTTTTTACTGAAGCAGGTCATCTGTTTTAAATAAAGAGAGACATCCTAAAAGAGCACAAATAAAATCTGTAAGAGCTGATAATGGCTGTAGAAGGACAGGTAGAATAATAAAGTATTGCATTAGGGAAGAACTTCTGCTACGTTGCGTACAAGGAAAGTTATGGGAAGACGGAAGACGACTTAACATCATAAGAGAATTGAGCCAGAATGACTGTGCGTATATTCGAGAAGAGAGATTTTGGCAGACCAAGGAAAAGTTAGGATGGAAACATGCAGTAAAAGCCGTAGGTAGATTAACAGTGCGGAGCCTAGGAATGTGGTTCTACCCTGCCGTAGTGCACATTTCAAATGAATACAATAAGACTGACGTGTACTATCCAGGCATGAAAATCTGGCAACCAGCTATTGCGCAAATGCATACATTATTAATTAAACTTTCGCCAAGCATTTATTCTTTCAATATTTGTATTGCGTAACCCTACTCAGAGAGGAATGACCTCTGCAAATGAACTATTACATTTGAATGCTAACTTCGGGGTCAGAAAAGAAATTAATTAATGTGCCACATTCTTCGCTCATTTAGCAAATAATACACGTCATAAGAAGGTTTTATTTATAAGTGGCAGTCAAATGAAAACAAGATGGACGGAAAAAAGTAAATTTTTCATTATTTCAAAAATAATCGTCTTAACTGAACACATTAATCCCACTGCGAGGCAACATCAATTCCTTCATGGAAAATCCTTCGCCGTTGCCTATGGAGCCATGATTGTCCCAGACATGCACGTCTTCGTGCGAAGCGAATCTACAGCCGTGAACGTCTTTCTTTATAGCTCCAAAAATACGGAAATCACATGGGGAGAGATCGCAACCGTATGGAGAGTGTCTAAGGGCTTCCCAGCGAAACTTCTGCCGCGTCATCTAAACAACTTAAAACACCACGTGAACGGGCATTATCCTGCAACAGAATGATGCCGTCCCTCAACATTCCAGGGCATCTGGACTACGCTGCAGAAGTTTCGCTAAGAAGCTCTTACCCTTAAGACATCCTCCATATAGTGCCAACATCTTCCCCACGAAATTTCCATATTTTTGATGCCCTGAAGAAAGACATTCGTGGCCAGCGATTTGCTTCGGACGAAGCGATGCATAGCTGTGTACAATCATGGTTCCGTGGGCAACTGGAAAGATTTTTCCTTAGAGGCATTGACCAGCTTGTCGCACAGTGGGATAAATTTATTAACAGTTCTGGAGATTACTTTCAAAATAACATTTGACTTACTTTTTTCCATTTCTATCATTTTCATTCGACTGCCCCTTATGATGACTACTCAGCAATTCATGCTTAAGTGTTTTACACAGTGTACGTAACACTATGTGATCAAAAGTATCCGGATACCTGGCTGAAAATGACTTACAAGTTCGTGGCGCCCTCCATCAGTAATGCTGGAATTCAGTATGGTGTTGGCCCACTCTTAGCCTTGATGACAGCTTCCACTCACTGGCATGCGTTCAATCAGGTGCTGGAAGGTTTCTTGGGGAACTGGAGCCCATTCTTCACGGAGTGCTGCACTGAGGAGAGGTATCGATGTCGGTCAGTGAGGTCTGACACGAAGTCAGCGTTTCAAAACATCCCAAAGGTGGTCTGTAGGATTCAGGTCAGGACTCTGTGCAGGTCAGTCCATTACAGGGATGTTGTCGTCGTGTAACCACTCCGCCACAGGCCGTGCATTATGAGCAGGTGCTCCATCGTGTTGAAAGATGCAATCGCCATCCCCGAATTGCTCTCCAACAGTGGGAAGCAGGACGATGCTTAAAACATCTATGTAGGCCTGTGCCGTGGTAGTACCACGCAAAACACCAAGGGATGCAAGCCCTTCCATGAGAAAGACAAGCACACCATAAAACCACCACCTCCTAATTTTACTGTTGACACTACACACGCTGGCAGATGACGTTCACCGGGCATTCGCCATACCCACACCCTGCCATCGGATCGCCACATTGTGTACCGTAATTCGTCACTCCACACAACGTTTGTCTACTGTTCAATCGTCCAATGTTTACGCTACTTACACCAAGCGAGGCGTCGTTTGGCATTTACCGACGTGATGTGTGGCTTACGAGTAGCGGCTCGATCATGAAATCCAAGTTTTCTCACCTCCCGCCTAACGGTCATAGTACTTCCAGTGGATCCTGATGCAGTTTGTAATTCCTGTGTGCTGGTCTGTACAGATGTCTACCTATTACACATTACGACCCTCTTCAACTATCGGCGATGTCTGTCAGTCAGCAGACGAAGTCTGCCCTGTACGCTTTTGTGCTGTACGTGTCCCTTCACGTTTCCACTTCACTATCACATCGGAACCAGTGGACCTGGAGATGTTTAGGAGTGTAAATCTCTCGTACAGACGTATAACACAAGTGACACCCAATCACCTGACCACGTTTGAAGTCCGTGACTTCTGCGGAGCGCCCGATTCTGCTCTCTCACGATGTCTAACGACTATTGAGATCACTGGTATGGAGTACCTGCCAACACAATGCACCTAATAAGAAAAACTTATGTTTTTGGGCGTGTCCAGATACTTTTGATCGCATAGTGTAGAACCATTTTCAGACATGTCTCGACCGTTCCACTCTCGAACAACTTAATGTTTCCGTTCTAGACCTGGTTTCTCTTATTACAAGTGGTCATTTCTACCTATGTAGGTGGGGAGTCAACAAAATATTTTGGCATTATGAGGAAAAAGTTGGAGATTTAAATTTCATGTAACGATGTCGCCACAGTGGCAAACTCCTTTGTTTGAGTGATTGCTACCCCAAGTCTTTTATCATTTCCGTGACACGCTCTCAACCGTTCTGCGATAATATAACATTAGCTGCCGTTCTTTCAGCTACTTCAATACCCACGGTCAGCTGTCTGGCATCTGACACGGCGTAGCGATGCTCTAGAAGAAGACGGACAAGCTAGTGTACACATTCTCTTTAGCTGATTTGTTGCATCTGCTAGGTGTTTTGTCAATAAAACAATGTCTGGTTCGCCTTCCCCCACAGCATTTTCAGTGTGATAGCTTCAGTTTAAGTTGATTGTAATTCTAATCCCTATTTTTAATCCCGTTGTAAATTACCAACGAATAATGTCAGGAAGATAAATTTACTTTTTTTGTAAACTTTTCTCGCTGTTTTATACAGATAGCTGCAAGCGACTCAATCAAATTTGTCAGTGAATTGCGTTGCTCCATACAAATAATGTTTATTATTTAAAAATTTTTATACCTTAACGCTTTGCAAGAGAATAAAAGTTCAGTTCACTATCCACTTTAACAATACGCACGAGGAACAGTAATAGTTGTTGACTAGTGACTATTAATGTGGGTTTGACTGGTGACAGCTAGTACGTGGGAAACGAATTTAACTCTTTTTTGCGACTGCTTACGCAAAAAGGTGCACGGAGCTCTGTGGTGACGCGGTAAGTTACTAATGTCATTATCGACTCGCCTCCACGCGGCACAGCGAGCTTGCTAACCAGAGATCGAACGGTCACGAAAGGTGGAGGAAGAGCTTACGAACAACAGAAACATCTGGGACAACTCTCCGACGCGCGTCTGGTTTCTGGCACTAGTCCTCGTATATAATTTTAGGCGCAGGGACTTTATATAAAAGCGCGCGCACACACACACACACACACACACACACACACACACACACACACACACACTAAATGTCACACTGTATCAGAATCACAAACTGTCAGACTGAGTCAAAGGAGATAACCCATTTCTAACGGGGTTCCGATTTTAGAGGTCCACAATTTCGATAATTAATTGGAGAGGTCACACGTACGCAAGTCAAACGTTTTTGTGATATTATGAAACGAAAATATTAGGGAAGCACTAAACACGAGCCAAGCATAAGAAAATGACTCGGACCACTTAACTTCAAAGCTTACTGTGCGAATCAATCGTCAGCCATCTTTATCAAGTATCGTAGCACACTTCGGTTGCACCTAAGACACGGCGGCCAGCGACAGAATTTATGGTCACGCTGCTATCTGAATGTAAGCATTCTTGACGTTGCTTGAGAGTTATACAATCAAGGCTGTCACTGCACTGCAAAATAATGGATCATGAGAATGACTAGTGAACATTCACTGGAGCATGTTATGGCGAGAGTGATATGCGATGAAATTGGTGTGGTGATCTGCTACTTTTCCTTTTGGGTTCAGATTTATTTTTTGTCAATGACAAAATAGACAAGTGCCTATAGTGGAAAAATTACATACTAAAATGCTTTCCACCCTATGACAATTGTCTGGACTGGTATTTCTTGCTCAGGTATGATAAAGCTCTTGTCGACATAGCAATAGACAACGCATCATTGTTGTTGTTGTTTTAGTGCGCACAGAAGTATGATCATAGGCACTCTTCTTGTTGTGATATTCAGTCCAGAGACTGGTTTTGATGCAACTCTCCGTGCTACTCTATCCTGTGAAAGCCTCTTCATCTCCGAGTAACTACTACAACCTACACCCTTCTGAATCTGTTTGCTGTATTCATCTCTTGATCTCCCTCTACGAACCCCCAACGCTTTCCTCCAGTACTAAATTGGTGGTCCCTTGATGTCTCAGAATGTGTCGTATCAACCGATCGTTTCTCTTATTCGGGCTGTCACCAATTTCTTTTCTCCACAACTCCATTCAGTACCTCATTAGTTACACGATCTTATGAAATATGAATGCTTGTATTTGGTGAAACGACAGTAGTTTTCCCTCACAAGTATCACGGTGTTCCATGGGCACAAATTTGATACTTTGAAGGGACTGTACGAGAATGACTACGTTTGTGAAGACGAGGAGAGCAGCTCTGCAGTGCTACACTTGCGAAAAGAGTGAGAGAACATGAGGATGTTGTAAAAGTACAGCTCTGCCAGAAGCACAACTGCTACTGTTACTAGTTGTATGTTGACGTCAGTACAGTTTGCGTTTCTGAGTCTAGTCGGGAAGCTACTCGATATTCGCTTAATCTAGTGGGAGAATCACCTGGAAAACCACACACTGATTGTTTGGTGTAACTATTGTGAACCCGACGCGCCGATTCGATCTCTTCGCGCGTTAAGCAGTACGAGCACGGCCGATTCCTGGGCGACAGTTAGGGACAGTGTGGCAAATTGAATCGGTCATGGCCATATTGACAAAATGTTCACGAAGACCGCCCAGCAGCTGCGTTCAAGCGGCCATAAAGATGAAGGGTGTATGAACCTCACATTAACGCCCGCTTATAGGTTCCGCACACTTTTGATCAGATAGTGTGTACCAGGAGTCGAATCAGTGTCCGCTGTGAAGCATAGACAAGCTGTCGTACTACGTCGGATACCTGCGGGCTGATTGTGTTTTGCAAACTAAGTACTAGACTGTCAGTTCTCTGAACAGAGGTTGGCGGTCTTATAAAAAAGTAGTGAAAAACTATTCACTGAGCCGGTAAACAAACACCAATTACAGGTGGTTCGCTTTACTTTGAATTGTGTGATTTGTTAGCTTCTCGCATATTTAGACTTTCTGGTGCTTGTGGGGTTATCCTACATGGGACAAATGCTCCACCACTTGACAATTGTTTAATTAGCACTATATCAGTTTTTGCTTGAATGCCACATTTGAAGATTATATCAAGCTCAAGTGACTGCAGCTACAGCAATAGTAGAAGTAAAGAGACAGACCGACAGACAGACAGACAGACAGACCGACCGCGACAGACCGCGACAGACCGACAGACAGAAAATAAAACGTGTAGGACTCGCACTCTGAGTGTTCCGTAACAAATTATGTATATAGATAATGTCATGTGGCTAAATGGGCTGATGCAAGTCTTTCTATTGGACGCCACTTTGGCGACTTGCATATCCCTAACCTACCCCAGCTACCCAACGGGGGGAGTGGAGATCTACAATTCAACGTGGAATCCGAACAACGTGTTGTTTCTGGCGATTCCTCACATAGTTTAGAGGTGAATGGTAGGTTAAAATGAAAACTGAAAAATTCGTTGTCCGACCATGATTCGATCCCACAACCTCTTGTTTCCAAGCACGCTTTACCACTTTTTTGTTGTTGATCTCATTTTGTTCGTTTCATTTGTTCGGGGCGGACGTCCCATTACACTCTTTCGAGTTCGCCGTTGATCTATTCACTCAGCTTTTTTTTTTTTATTGTTATTATTACAGAGAGCAGGTAACCCTCTGCCCGAACATACTGAGCTACCGTGCCGGGTAACACTAGACTGCCATGCCCGGCATGTCTACTGACAGTTCGTCTACAAGTTTTGATGACTGACCTTGCTTCTGTCAAACTATAAGACGGAAATGATAGTATCGTTTGATTGCACGAAATTAGAAGCTTCCATTTTTCTTTTTTTTTTTTTTTTTTTTTTGGTGGACTGACAAACGGCCGACCTGTGTTCGAACCTCCCGCGTTATTTATTTTTTTTTCTTCACAACGTTATGAACTGTCCGTCCGGTCATTGACATGTTTGTTCTCTTTCTGTAGTCTTGGCAGTTGGCATACTATAGACTAGCTATAGAATACGGATCATGTCGTAAGAATACATTATCGGCGCAAGTAAAATGTGATGAATAGTGAGAGCACGCGAGATACCACATAGAAGTCTCACAGAAATGAAAACAACAAATAAACGGGCGTGAACTATGTCACAGCAAAAGGAATTCAAGAGTCAAACCTTCCAAAACGGAACACAATTTTAAAAAACGTCAAAAACATATGTTCTGACAGAGTACGGAGAAACTATGTTGAGCTCATATGTTGCGGCTTATGTGACAAAACTTACATTTTCATCATTTCCTTGGGAGTGATCACTTTCACATTCGTGTGAACACCTACATCGGGCAAGGAGACATATCTCTCTCACTTACCAGTCGTACAAATTAGGTGCGTCGATAAGAGATTCCTGTTATATTACACATGTACGTTTGCGGTTCCCATTCGAAAGCCACTTCCTTTCGGCTGTTAATAGAGTAGTTTTGCAGAATCAAATACCATTATAGGTCCCTACCTTACACCTTGCTGTTGCAAACGGACGTTACTCCTCGGGAGACATACAAATTTGAATAAAGCGAACAGCGAAGAAAAAGAAGAAGAAATGGCACGAGGGAGGTTTTTGAACACGGGTGGTCCACATGGCACGCTAACACCGTGACCACTTAAGCACGATGCCATTCTTCTCGACAGCTGCTCTATATTGTACTACTAATTCTTTGACCGTTCACCCTTTCTATTTTGCTTTATTTTCCTTCACAGTTCAGTAAACTTACTTCCTGTTTCTATGCTCGATCTGTGTCCAGTTTTTGACGGGCTGTCCACTGGGCCCTCTTACCACTAAATCTGAGGGGGTCGGAGGGGGGGGGGGGGAGGCGATGGGAGTTTCCCCTGTGAGAACAGGGATCTCAAGTCACACACAAAGTGGTCCTAAGAGGGTTTCGTTTTTACCGATCGAGATACGGACTACTAAAAATGACTGCGACTTCGTCTAGTAGAGCACACTTTGTTCATCGACCACTGCTTACTCCTTTATATGAGGCGCAAGTAAATCACGGGGTATGTCAACAAAATTTTTCTCCCAGACGTTAACGTCATCATCGGAACTATCAGAAACTTCCCGTTCAGTCGACTAGTCGATGGTCTTCGGGTTTAAGGGGCCTCGTCTGAGTCCTTCCATTAAAGTAAAACCCTTCCAGATACTGGAACGGTCAAAAATATCTGGACACCCCTACTTCATGCAGAACTGACCACCACGTAACACGAGAGGCGGATCAGACAGTATAAAATGGGGCGGGGAGAATAGTGTTGTCAGAGGAGCAGCAGAATGGGTCAGCCAGGAGAATTAGTGGCTTCGAATATGGAATAATCATTGTATGTCACCTGAGTAACAAATCCATTACGGAAATTTCAACACTTCTAAAGCTGCCATAGTCGACTGTTGGTGATGTGGAAACGCGAAGGAACGATCACAGTTAAACCAAGACCTGGCAGACCTTATGTTCTGACGGATAGGGACTGTCGAGCATTGCAAATGGTCGTTGCAAGAAATCGCATGAAATACGCGGACGGAATCACTCCTGAGTTCCAAATTCCTACCAACAGTCCAGCTAGCACAATGATTATGCTAAGCACGTTAAGAAGAGTAAGGGTACGACTATCGAGCAGCTCCAGCAGCTCCTCATAAGCCACACACAACTGTAGTTAACACTAAGCGACACCCCACCATCTTGTGTAGTGCGAGCAGTGAAGTGCGGAGGTGGTGTTTCGGTACCGGTGTGGTCCCCTTACTGTGCTTAAGAAAACGTTAAATGCGGCACGACACGAATACGTTGTACAGCAGTGTGTACTGCGTACAGTAGATGAACAGTTCGGGGACGACGACTGTCAGCATGAGAATGTACCCCGTCAAATCAGCATATGAGAGAGAATTGTTGATGGGCAATAGCATTTCCTCCTCTCCCTCCCCCCCCCCCCCCCCAAGAGTCTCAATCAAAACGCAATTGGGTTAAGTAGGAAGATCGACTTCGCTCCAGACCTTCTCTAGTTTCGACTGTTGAGGAAGAATGGGCTGCTAGTGCTCCAGACACTGAGACACCTCATGAAAGTGTCCCCGCGGCAGGGTTCAAGCGGTCATAGAGGCGAAAAGTGGACAAACCGCATATTACTGTCCAATTTTAGGTTCCGGAAACTTTTGATTACACAGTGTATACCAGGAGTCGAATCCGTGTCCGCCGTGGAGCGCATACAAGCTGACGTACTACGTCGGATTTCTGCGGAAATGAGAAATATTTCACATTGGTGCCATATGGCGCCGAAAAGACATTATCGTTGCACTAAAGGTCGATGGAAAATTGCAGATGTCCTAACGCCGTGTGTACTAGAAATCTAAACTGGATGAGGGGGAAATGCCGAGGAGCTACGTCTTGTTGTATGAGGACACGCCACGGTAGTTTATAACTCCACAAACTCAAAATACAAAAATTTTGTGCACTTTTTTACATTGCAGAGACAAGCAGTTGGAATCAAAGTTGCGTGGACTCGTGGCATTCAAGGAAACGTTCACTGCTGTATAAGAAACGGCACGAGATGTTTTTAAATTCAAATCGGTGCCCCGTAGAAAATTATTCAAAGAGAAACGGTGGCGCGCGACACACTTCCGAGGCTGCATGCGGAAGAGAACGCAACCCAATTTCCTCGTCGCCAAACGAGTTCCCAGTTCAGAGTACAGTGCTGAGAAAGTCGCCAGCCGACGAGCTCTGTTATTCAGCAACGTGGGCAGGCAAAGGCGTATGTTTTTTAATATTTTCAAACGGCGGACACACTGAAAACACTGCAATGAAATCAGCCCCGAAGGTGAGGTTGTCTTACCTGACTCATCTCTTCCCTTTATTCCGCATTTTGTAATATCTAAAGATCCTTTATCTATTACGAATGTAGGGCATAGAAACAGACAGTGACTTAACTCTATAACGGTATTTTTCTAAGAGAAGGAGAAAAAAAGGGGAGTGTCACGTTGAGTATATTTTATAACTCCGTTGTCTAAATGAGATGGTTGAACATGATCTGTGGAATTAGTTTCTAAGTTTTCGTTCTCATGAAGAAACAGACATTTGAAGCGCTCAGTAACTGGACCACCCACCTTACATTCTTTTACATAGATACGCAAAAAATAATGTTCAAGAAACTTTTATAGATTGCTGTATACATTCTAAAGCAGAGTTTAATATGTTGCTAGGTCATTTCTAATCATACCATTCGATCCATACTGCCAGTTCAAATTAAACAAGTTTTTATGACATTTGTAATACCTCTGAAAACGGCACACTCCAACAGTGGAAACATGTAAACTTTAAGGCCATAATGAGTTTTCACTCGGCGGCGGAGTGTCAGCTAATTTGAAACTTACTGGCCGATTATAATTCTGCTAGACCGGAAGGTGGGGGGAGAGGGAGGGGTGAGAGGGGGAGGGGGAG
This sequence comes from Schistocerca americana, assembly GCF_021461395.2. NCBI lineage: Eukaryota > Metazoa > Arthropoda > Insecta > Orthoptera > Acrididae > Schistocerca > Schistocerca americana. The sequence goes on from NC_060130.1 coordinate 665,496,712, forward strand.
GGGGAGGGAGAGGGAGGGGGGAGGGGGGGGAGAGCGAGCGAGAGGGAGGGGGGGGAGAGCGAGCGAGAGGGAGGGAGGGGGGGGGGAGAGCGAGCGAGAGGGAGGGAGGGGGGGGGAGAGCGAGCGAGAGGGAGGGAGGGGGGGGAGAGCGAGCGAGAGGGAGGGAGGGGGGGGAGGGGGGGGAGAGCGAGCGAGAGGGAGGGAGGGGGTGAGAGCGAGCGAGAGGGAGGGAGGGGGGGAGAGCGAGCGAGAGGGAGGGAGGGAGGGGGGGAGAGCGAGCGAGAGGGAGGGAGGGAGGGGGGGGAGAGCGAGCGAGAGGGAGGGAGGGAGGGGGGGAGAGCGAGCGAGAGGGAGGGGGAGAGGGGGGGAGAGCGAGCGAGAGGGAGAGAGAGAGAGAGAGAGAGAGAGATGGTTCAAATGGCTCTGAGCACTATGGGACTCAACTGCTGTGGTCATAAGTCCCCTAGAACTTTGAACTAATTAAACCTAACTAACCTAAGGACATCACACACATCCATGCCCGAGGCAGGATTCGAACCTGCGACCGTAGCAGCCCCGCGGTTCCGGACTGCGCGTCTAGAACCACTAGACCACCGCGGCCGGCAGAGAGAGAGAGAGAGAGAGAGAGAGAGAGAGAGAGAGAGAGAGAGAGAAGAAAGGCAAGGGTGTCAGGTTCGAGTCCCAGTCCATTGCACAGTTTTAATCTAACAAGAAGTTTCATGTAAGCTACAGTTTTAAAAATTTAAACGCTTGGTATAATATGATTAGGGACAATGCGTGAATAAAATGTTTGTCCAACTGTAGCTCGTTACACTAGACTGTAATAAGTGATTAATACTAATACAGTTTCATCCAGCACCTTAGAGTCTCGTAAACACTCTGAACCAGATGTGACAGTAAAATAATTCAAACGGCGATAGAGACTATCTGGAACAGGAAACATCGCTGCGATTCTTCGCCCTAGGTTCGTGATTTGCTACTGTTCCATCCTTTTCATTTCCATGGTTGCAACTTTCTTTTTTCTTTCTGATGCAGCACTCTTATTGTCTGTACCTAACCTGCAGTGCTCATTAGATTCTGAAGCAACTGCATTTAGCGACAGAAGATACAGCACTATGTCCAGACCAAAGCGATTCCATGGGATGGTTCAAAAACTTAGGTACGGCGTTGAGCTTCGTGATCCAGGTCAGTGCCTTGCGATAAATTTCAGATGCTGTATGAACTGCACTCTTCCGCAGTCTCATCCCTCTTTCATCGTAATTGTGCCGATAGAAATTTCTTCACCTTACAGGATCCCAACTGCGTCGTCCAATTTAGATGCTACTGCATGCGTGGGCCATGTAGGCGTGAATATGGAAACATGGCACAATCTAACAGGAAACTACTACCGATTGAGTCACTGCACCATTGTTTTAGAACTTGGGAGCGGCAGAATTCAAACCCCCCCCCCCCCCCCAAAAAAAATCAAGCTTTCTTTCTTTCTTTCTATCTTGAGTTTCCCTGAAACATTTCATATGAACACTGGGTATAGTCCTTCGGTAACTGTACTCGGCGTATTACTACGAATTGGGTATTTTTCAATAAACCCCATTATTGAGGCTTCTTCCATTTCGTTCACAAAAGGAGCGAGAATGATTGCTTCATGACTCTTCTGGAGTCTAAATAAATAATTTATTTATTTATTTAAACAGCTTGCGCAGCGGAGAAGTAGTAAGCCGAAGAGTAACGGTAGCACCTGCCTTGATAACCTGTTCTCGGAATTTTACAAGAAGGGTTTTTTTTTTCCTTCAACATTTCTGTTACACTGCTCCGTGACACAAACCAAGCTGCTAGCACTATCTTATCGGCTGTACAAATCTGAAACATGATTAGTGTCAAACATTTCGGCGGCGGCAAAGCCTTTAGAGACGGCGCCCAGCTGGGAAAGAACTAGTCCGTTTCCTTCTAGAAGGAACAACCCCGGCATTTGCTTTAAGTGATTTAGGGAATACAGGGAACACGAACTCTAATGGGAGTCCATTAGCGTAATCACTGCGTCACCTCGCTCCGTTATAAGTTTTTTGCAGGCCATCTCGCTCGTTGGCAGTTTGCTTTACCTAATGGATCCTAGTGTCCACTCAACTATATGTCCTCAGGGGTTATTATGTCTATATATGACTATGACGCGCCTAATTACAGTTGAACAGACATTAATAATTGCTAAATTATTACGTTTTGGGAACGGTATGACTAAACAAATAGCTAGTTACGATCTGCACCAGGCTGGTATTTTATCACAATGTGACGATCCATTGACTTCTTTTAATGTGGTTACCACTTCTAATAGATAGTCCCGCTATCTGGGACTGTAACTAATACTACCTGCAAATAAGTAACATGAAATTACACGCTCGAAGCATGAAATGTCGTGGTCCTGGCACACTTTCCAGGCAAAGGATAACTTCTGTGTCTGCAGAAAGGACACTATCCACGAGAAATTGCAACTACCAGTACCTAAGTTCTCTGGCAAGTGACAAACGTGTCCAAGTAACCAATAATAGAGTACAATCCGATTTGGATAAGCGAGAGTTCAGTGGACGATGTACGTTTCGTGGCATCAAAAACGGCGGTGAACAGGATGAAGTATGCAGCGGAGTTAAATAGTATGACAAGTTTTAACTCAGTTGTCTACAAAAACGTGCAGTGATAAACTTAGCCGGCCAGTGTGGCCGAGCGGTTCTAGGCCCTACAGTCTGGGACCGCGCGACTGCTACCGTCGCAGGTTCGAGTCCTGCCTCGGGCATGGATGTGTGTGATGTCCTTAGGTTAGTTAGGTTTAAGTAGTTCTAACTTCTAGGGGACTGATGACCTCAGAAGTTAAGTCCCATAGTGCTCAGAGCCATTTGAACCATTTTGATAAACTTACAGAAATGTCCAATTTGTTGTCGCAGTTTCGTATCTCGAAAACGTTTTTCTAGCTCCTCTGTTCATAGAAAATTTATCAGTATCTGCTGAAGATTAAAAAAAAAAAGAAACCCTTACACTGTCTCAGCGAGCTACACTTATACCACTGAACGTTGCTATTTAGTTTGTTTAAAGTAAACAGCAGCTTATGGCGTTGTGTAGTGCCATTTATAAAATTCATCGAAGCTCTAGAACACAAGAGAAAATCTTCATTTATTAAGAACTGAAATGGCGAATGTAACGGCACTTTGTGATTAGTCTCACTCATCTAGGTTCGAGTTAATTTTGTATGACTTACTTTTTCATTCTTGTTCAAGCGCATTTGGCAACCTGTCAGGATGTATACAGGGTCCTAAAAATGAAGAACGTAAGAAAAGGCCGCGGAAAATGAGACAACGGCGAAGGGGAGGGGGGGAGGGAGAAGGGTGGAGTGTGTGGTTGGTATCTTAAGAACGCAACAAGCGAACGCAGAAGTGTCTCAACGGCCAGTAAACTGAATCAGCTTTCAGAGAGAAAACTGAGCGACACGCACGCCGGTGGTTAGGAAGTTGCACAGCTTTTGGCTGCGTGCCAGCTGGTAACAGAAGGCCTTACAGGGCTTTGTGAGAGGACTCTGGCTGCTTCTGCCTTCTGATATCTGCTCGACGGCTTTAACACACTCTTCTTACTTTGTTATGTACAATAGTTGAAAACACACTACTCATACCTTTGTTAAGCGAACTATTTGGTGTCGAAAAGATGCAATTTGTTCAGTGTGGGATGGGGGAGGAGGGTAGAGATTCCTTTCAAACAAATGGAAGCATCTTGCAGTTCTTTTATCACTATTTCCAACGCTGGTTTAACTGAAAAAGAATACATCTAAAACCAGCCCGTTAAATCATGACCGTTAAGCAACGAAGGGACCGTACACCCGTATCAATCAGCTGTTGTAATTGTGGATTTGAATCTTTTATGTCTTAGATCAGTAATGTCTTTTCTCGTCATCTAGTGGCGGGAGTGTGAAATATTTCTTATTTCCACAGAAATCCGACGTAGTACCGATACCTAAACGTGAAACACGATAGCTTATCATCCCATCGACTTTGTCATTAGACATATTTGAAATTAGACTAAGAAAGGAATCTTAGTGGACTTTTTGATAGAAACAATGCCAAAGTGGTGAGTGGAAACCACGGAACAGGTGAATTCGGATGGTGGGGCGAGGATTTGAGCCAGCTGTGCTCCTCCGCATACAAGTCAGTGTGATTTGCAAAGCCCCTCGGTACTTTATGGGGAAAGGTTAGACTCCAGAAATCGCCCCCTCCCCCCATGCCAACTCTTGTTCAATGTGCTCTAATTTATACTAAAGAGCAGCTGAATTAAGTAACTTCTGTGCTATAGAAAGAATCCCCATTTTTCGCCGATGAATGTAATATTTCGGCGTGTCACGTGAATAGGATGTCATTTGCTCACAGAATGGGCTTAAGTGTCACAGTCCAACGCTGCGTATTTCAAAAATATTCCATTTATGTGCGAATTCCCAAGGGACCAAACTGCTGAGGTCATCGGTCTCTAGACTTACACACTACTTGAACTACCTGATGCTAAGAACAACACAGACATCCATGACCGAATGACGACTCGAATCTCCGGAGGGAGGGGCCGCGCAATCCGTGACATGGCGCCTCAAACCGCGCGGCCACTTCGTGCGGCTCTGCGTATTTGATCGGGGCCTTATCACTGCTGTCCACTGCACAGAAATCCCCCACCAGTGCAATGCTGGACAATAACGATCAGTGAACAATATTACAGTCAAGAACCACCTCCCCGCTAACAGGTGCGTAAATCACTGCCCCCTCACACGACATACAAATCAATGTGGGCGTCAAAACACTTCCATTAGACGCTTGAAACATGAAGGCCGCTTAGTCTCTTGAGCTGACGCCAAAACAAATACGTAGAGAACGAAGTGATGAGCCAAAACATTATGACCAATGTTCACCGCGAGACAGGCACATGAAGTAAGGGTAGTACAGTATATGAGCTGAGCAGAGGTGAACAACTACCACCGTCACACTTTTGCTAGAGATCTGGCAGAGAACCTAAGAAAATTCTGGTCGTATGCAAAATCGCTAAGCGGGTCTAAGGCTTCCATTCAGTCCCTTGTTGGCCAGTCTGGTATGGCAGTTAAAGATAGCAAACTGAAAGCCGAAGTTTTAAATTTCACTTTCTCGAAACCGTTCACTCAGGAAAACTGTACAAACATATCGTCATTTGACCATCGGACAGACTCCCATATGGACGACATAGAAATAAGCACATCTGGGATAGAGAAGTAACTTAAAGATTTGGAAACATAAATCACCAGGTCCGCATAGAATCCCAGTTCGATTTTACAATGAGTACTCTACGGCATTGGCCCCTTACCTAGCTTGCATTTATGGTGAATCTATAGCCCAGCACAGAGTCCCAAGCGACTGGCAAAAACGCAGGTGACTCCAGTATATAAGAAAGGTAAAAGAACGGACCCGCAAAATTACCGACCAATATCCCCAACTTCTGTTTGTTGGCGAACCCTTTAACACATTCTCACTTCGAACATAATAAACTTTCCTGAGACTAAGAAGCCTATGTCCAAGAATCAGCATGGTTTTAGAAAGCATCGCTCGTTCGGAAGTCAGCTTCCCCTTTTCTCATATGATATACTGAGAACTATGGATTAAGGGCAACAGGCAGATTCCATATTTCTATATTTCCGGACAGCATTTGACACGGTACCCCATTGCAGGCTGCTAACGAAGGTGCGAGCATTTGGAATAAGTTCATAGGTAAGTGCAGTGTCTCGACGACTTCTTAAATAATGGAACCCAGTATGTTGTCCTCGACGACGAGTGTTCATCTGAGACAAGGGTATCGTCTGGAGGGCGCCAGGGAAGTGTGATAGGACCGCCTCTGTTATCTATATAGCCTACATAAATGATTTGGCAGACAGGGTGGAGAGCAGTCTGCGGTTGTTTGCTGACGATGCCGTGGTGTACGGTAAGGTGTGTAAGTTGAGTGACTGTAGGAAGATACAAGACAACTTTGACAAAATTTCCAGTTGGTCTGATGAATAGCAGCTAGCCCTAAATGTGGAAAAATGTAATGTAATGCGGATGAGTAGGAAGAAGGAACTTGTAATGTTCGGATACAGTATTACTAGTATCCAGCTTGACACAGTCAAGTCGTTTAAATATCTGGGCGTAACGTGCAAAGCGATATGAGGTGGAACAAGCATGTGAAAACTGTGGTAGGGAAGGCAAATGGCCGACTTCGGTTTACTGGGAGTATTTTAGAAAAGAGTGGTTCACTTGTAAAGGAGACCGCATATATGACGCTGTTGCGACCTATTCTTGAGTACTGCTCGAGTGTTTGGGATCCGTACCAGGTCGGATTGAAGGAACACATCGAAGCAGAGAGGGGGGGGGGGGGGGCTGCTAGATTTGTTACCGGTAGGTTCGAACAAAACTTACGTTTTGCGGAGATGCTTCGGAAACTCAAACGGGAATCCCTGGAGGAAAGGCGGCTTTCGTTTCGGGAGACACTATTGAGAAAATTTAGAAAACTGACATTTGAAGCTTACTGCCGAACGATTCTGCTGCGGCCAACATACATAACGCGTAAGGACCACGAAGGTAAGATACGAGAAATCTGGGCTCTTACGGAGGCGTACAGACACTCGTTTTTCCATCGCTCTACTGGCGAGTGGAACAGGAGGGGAAATGTCAAGTAGTGGTACAGCGTACCTTACGCCACGCATCTTGCGGTGGCTTACGGCGTATCTATATAGATCATTCTGACGACGATACAAAACAAATAGGGATATCTACTGACACAGCCAACTTTAACGAAAGGGCGGTTGCTTATGGCCCGGCGTCTGGGAACGAGTAGCTCCGAAACGACGAAGTTGGCTAATGGCGTGCGACTGTCACGGAAAATAGTTGCTGGATGGTGAAAGAACGAGGAGGAGGCCACGAGTTTGACTTCCACGCCTCATCGCGCAACGCGGAGGACGGTGTCTTCACAGATCCGTAAAGCGGGATAGGCTGCTACCAGTGGAAAATCTGACTAAAGATTACATTGCTGCTGCAGGCACAAGTGTTCCAGAGCACACCGTTCGACGTACATTGTATGACATAGCGCTCCGAGGCAGATGACCACTACGTGTTCCCATGTTGACCCAACATCATCATCATTTAAGACTGGTGTGAGCGCTGGGCCAGAGAGGTTTAATGTTAACAAGTCGTATGGTGGGACGAATAATTCTTTTTCCACGATGTCGACGTTTGTATACGAATACGCTACGCAATCATCTGGGGCAACACCAGCTCGAAATATGCACCGCGCCAAGGACGCAGGCCTGCAGGCCGGTGGAGGGGCTTTCACCTGAGCTGCTGTGCCACAACGACAGCCGTGGACTACGTGAACATTATTACGGACCACCTACATCCCTTCGTCTTCCCAGACAGTGATGTGATTTTCCAGCAGGATAACTGTGTCCCAAGGTCAGAATCGTGCTGCAGTTGTTTCAGGAGCACAACAGTGAATTAACGTTCACATCTTCGTCTCCATATTCGCACGATTGGAACGTAACAGAACAAACATGGGACGCTACCGAGGACAGCTCCGCATCCACAAAACACCGACCCGTACCTCATGGGTACAGTGTGAACGTTGCGTGGACATCTGGTGCCACACACTTCCAGGAACTTAATTAGGACTCTTAGAAGCCATGCTATGCAGAACTGCTGCTATATTGCAGTCCAAAAGTAGACCTACGTGATATTAAAGAGTTGATCGTAATGTTTTGGGTCGTCATTGTGCGAGATGACAACCCATTTGCCAAAACGACAGCATTTAACTGTGTGATGTAGGCATCTTCGTGTGGATATGTGTAAAAAGGATGAAATGGGGTTCAATACGTCTACCATGTCACTCAACTGCGAGTAATAAGAAAACCTACTATCCGGTAACTGACTAGTATTTAGCCACTTACACCAGCCCGCTCATATCCTATACCTTCAGCATGATAATGCAACAATGCAACAATGCACCACCTCATGGCTCCTGATGGAGTCAGAATGGTTGGAAGAATACACTAAGGAAATAAGGGTGCCTGTTGGCCACCAGTTCACTTTACCTAGTACTTTTGATCCTATCTGCGACGCCATCGAGCAGTGTTTGGGCCCAATGCTTTCGATGTCTTTTAGTGTCCATGGCGTGACAAATTTCCGCCATCAGGTCAAAAGATCCTACTAAACGCTAACTGTTGACCGTTAGGGTATTTATGAGTGTATATTGTGTATCAAATTTTGCATCTTGGAAAGTCTGCCAACGAAAAATTAGACTAATAGCTTTTACGGTATGTTGTTGATTGTTACTTTGGGAGCCGGCCGAAGTGGCCGCGCGGTTCTGGCGCTGCAGTCTGGAACCGCGAGACCGCTACGGTCGCAGGTTCGAATCCTGCCTCGGGCATGGATGTGTGTGATGTCCTTAGGTTAGTTAGGTCTAACTAGTTCTAAGTTCTAGGGGACTAATGACCTCAGCAGTTGAGTCCCATAGTGCTCAGAGCCATTTTTTTTGTTACTTTGGGACCGTTCGTAACGAAGGAACAAACACATGTAGGTCAGCATCCACGAAATCTGCAAGTAGAACTTTAAATTATTAATGCGGCATATAGAAGGAGAAAGCTCCAGGACCTATTATACAACGTCCTAAATGTAAAATAAATAGTACGAACAAAAATATGTACATATTCCAGGCCACTGAAGATGGATAAGGGCAAAACACGCAGAGCACATAAATTTTGTTTTAGTCAGTTGTAATTGGACGGTTTCAAAGTAATAATTATCAGCGTATCTTAATAATATACGCGACTGAGGACTACAAAAGTTGAAGACGAATACTTCTTCCCATTATGCGGCGTTAGCCCAAACTCGACCGATAAAATTTAGTGATATTCAACAACATTTTCTGAGTATTTTGGTGTAGTTGACGCGTGGTCTCCAGTGGCTCGTCACGAGTGATTCCTTTTGGTTTTTTTTTGTCGCCCCAATTTATCTTTGTATTTGTACTGCACTGAAAATATCTGCACGAAAGTGGAAATGTCGACGAGATGGGCTGTATGTCTTATTCGGAAACACACCTGTTTTAGTCAGTCACGGTACTTGCTGTTGACAAGAGTAATTCCCTTCTTCTAGCTTGCATTTAAGGTCTGCCAGGTTCTGTCTATGCTGCGATACGCAGCAGTATGGATAGGTTCACAAAAGAAGAGTTGGCCGAAATGCTTCTCATGCGTGGGTTCATTGAAGGCAATGACAGAGCGAGACGGTATTACTCTGCGATAGAAGTGCACGTGATTAGGCTGGGGACCGTTGTATTATTCTGTTTTGTATCGTAAGTTCTGGTGACCGCATATTACAGACTTTTCCACTGTTTTGAAGTTATTTACACAGAAAAGTAATCGGGGTAACAGACCTAATAAATCAATTAACAATTACTCTGCAACGAGTTACCATAGACCACGGGTCCCTCATACCAAAATACTAAGAAAATATCCCTCAACAGCACTGAAATTTTGACGGTTTTGTTCGGGTTCAACCTGTTCACGTCTTAAATATAGTTAATCACCAAGGAGTTCGGTGAGCACTTCTGTGCTGGCCTCGCACAACTCATTATGATTTTTTCTGTCTTATTTTAATCCAACTTGTCAAGGTGCCAAACAGAAACACAGTACTCAAAATTGGCCGAATTATGCTTTGGTAGGCGATATTTCTTCAAATTCTTCCGAGAAATTTTAATTTGCGAACTGACGTAGTTAAATTCGGTGGTTGTGTGGTATGAATGGACATGCACTACGGTTAGCTTTGCCCGGTCCAAAAACGGAAAACCCAGACTGCGTTAAATTTAGCCGGAAATTTTGCCCTAGAAGATGGACTTCCTGTTTAAATAGAAATAGAGTCATCTGGTTATTTTCAGACGTTTATTAATAATCAGTTGCAGTCAGTTTTTTGCGAGATCGACTTTAAACATGCTTAAACTACAGAAACGATCAGTTGACAGCCTTATAATTTGTCAGTTGTGATAGCAACTAAGTGCTCAGTCTTCTTCGGAAGACAATCTTATGTGAAAATAAATTAAATGCTCGCCATTCAACAAAATAAGTAATTTTCTTTTTTTTTCTGGGACGCAAAACAAAAAGATATTCAATAAATTTGGTCATTTTAGTTAGAATTATCAAGAAATAACAATAATCCCTAATAAAGTAGTAGTATTGCTCATTTACTCCCTTGTCTTGGAAATCATTTCGTGGAATTCTTGAGAGCATAATTTCAAATTAATTAACAACAACAACAACAACAACATCGTCTTCGCCGGGTTGCAATTTATTGCGTTCCTTTGTCCATTGGGCGTTTATGGAAGAGAACACCCTTTCAGAGTTGGCATTATGGCCTGGAATTTCTTAGTAATATTCTGTCAATTTCAATAATTCAGAGTGAAATTCATTATCATGCTGTAATTTGGAAAAAGATGTCCCTTTTTCATGTGCCATAAGTTTCTTAAACGCAGAGTCGTCTCTTCTTTTGTTGCTTGAATTTCGTGAAATTTTGCTAGTAATCAGAGACTTTACTACCATCCAACTTTGCGCTTTTTCTACCTAAAAAAACAATCTAGTTTCTGCTGCTTGTTCCCTGGTTGGAGCATCAACTTGTGTCATACATTGAAAGTGCTTTGACTGTTAAATTCACACTTCTAGGATTTTAAGTAGTCTTTGGCAAATTATGTACATATTATTCATGTTTGCTCTAAATGTTTCCATCTGATATGTTGTGCCGCCTCGTCTTCATCGCTAAGAAACCTAACGAAAACCGGACACGCCATACTTGCACTATGTGACGAGAGCCGACGGTAAAAAGGGGGGTACCTGGCAACCGTAAGTAAAGTATCTCTGCAGAAGTGCACGGTCAACCCAGCCTGACCGCGCAGCCTTTGCGTACCCCTGGCTTTGGCTGCTCACCAAGTGTCATTCGCTCTAAAGTTGCAGAAGGTACCTGTTGCTCGCCTGATTTCTTAAGCTCCTAGGCTTGGCTCGTACATTGAACCGAATCCCGCCATAAACTGCGCGCGGCATCCTCCAAAAATGATCACACTTCGTGGCCGTCAGTAAGATGAAACAGGAACGCACGAACGGCGTGAGCCACATGACATTAAAAATGAATGCGGCTCTAATCTCCGTTTAGAAGGCTTCGTTTAGCTTGTCCACACTTAGTGTAACTGTCGAGATGGGTCCGGGAAAGTCAAGTTTCATTCACGGCTCTATTAAGCCCAAACTGCGGTGGTGCTCTGTTAGCAACAATCTTGTTATTGCAGGGATATTGCACACAACGTTGAAGAACGAGTTGCCGTGGCTCAAGAGTCCTTCAAAGCATGCAGCCCGCGTCCTTGGACTTTCGCAAGCTCAAGCGAAGGTGTGAAGCAAGCGTGGCTTGGCGTGCAGCAAGCAGCTGGCTTTCGCATTGCTCCACTTGCGGAGCGCACGTTACGCAAGTGCAGCCAGGTGGTCAGCCTCTCAGAAAATTCATTGTTTCTCCGGCGTGCTGCGCAACTTTCGCCCTTAGGCGCGTTTCCGCGTGCCTTTCACCGGCACCTGCCACCCTGCGCGCGCACCCAACCACCCGGCTAGGCTGCGCGGCCGAGGGGAAGGAAAGGGAGATTGATCAACCGCTCTCGCCGTTGCCACAGCCTCACCGTAACACTGCAACCCATTCGAGATCGCCGCGAGTCTCTCAGAGAAGGACGGTTCTTTTTAGGCATATAACGACACCTTTGAAATTAATCGCCGCTTGTTGAAAGCACCATCCCAGAATTCAATCACAGAGTTATAGGAGAAGACCCATATTTTAGGTCTAGACCAGGTGTCTAGAAAATTTTTAGTCCGCGGGCCACACTGACTCCTCCACGAAGTCATAAGGGCCAAGATCTACCTAGAGGGATTAAAGCACCCTAGCACTCCATGATCACCGTAATGTAAGGCTAAAGGAAAGATGAAATCGCAAAAATCTAAGGTTGTGGGAACAGCTAGCACTGAAACGAACTACGATTTTTATTTAATTACATAATTTTGGTTGGTGGACGTACCTGACCGAAACTCTGGCGAATTTCACCGACAAAAAAGCATATCACTGCACATTCTGTATGTATTTTACAACGTAATCAAAAGAAAGTGAAACCTCGCTTAAGAAGCATCTTCCATGATGATTGATTACCAAGGCTATTCGCCGAAGTGGCGTCAAATGGTTCAAATGGCTCTGAGCACTATTGGACTTAACATCTGTGGTCATCAGTCCCCTAGAACTTAGAACTACTTAAACCTAACTAACCTAAGGACATCACACACATCCATGCCCGAGGCAGGATTCGAACCTGCGACCGGAGCGGTCACGCGGTTCCAGACTGAAGCGCCTAGACCGCACGGCCACACCGGCCGGCGAAGTGGCGTCCATTTGAAAGACTTGCACCAGACTCTTGAGTAGAATAAAATGCAAATAATTTTTTTACGTAAAATGTTTTCGCCAAACTAGTCTGTTAACCGTTATTTTTTTTCCTATCGCATGGAAAATGGTCTGTCTGTTTATTGTGGATAGCCACAAGTTTAACCATGACCTTCCGCTTTGTAAAGATAGAGCTCCGACAATGTCGCGGTGTATTGGTCGCGATAGGCCTCGAAACTCAATGGTTGGCAGTATAGGTACCACCTCAAATATTTGGCGGGCCGGATACCGGGGATGTCCGGTCAGCTAACGCGGGCCGCTTTCGGACCGCGGGTCGTAGTTTGGAGACCCCTGGTCTAGACGACTATTCCGAGAATTGAAAACCACACCTTCTGAAAGCCATTTCCGCGTTTGAAGTAGTGACAACGCTATTCAACGTTAGCAGTTCTCTAGAAAATTGAAGCAGGTATTAGTTGAAGTTTTCACATTCAAAGCTACATTTACATCCACTCAGTGCATGTATGTTACTTCATTTACTTTGTTAAGGTGACCATATTTCAGCTGCAGATAGTACATTTTATGCGAAACACTTTGGTCACTCACAGGTAGAAAGTATGCCTTCTGCATGGGCCTCTTCGAAATGTAGCACGAAAACTCCGTTTCTCGCCTGCAGCGCACTTACATGCTTTGCACAGACAAATGCAATGAACTGTCATTATCCGAAGAGACTTTCAATACATTTCATAGGAAGTTTAATCTGCGTCGTTGAACATAAGCCTTTTGAATTGTTCCGTGAAATTTAGTTAGGTTAATTTTGAGATTAGCGTAGTCAATATGACTCCACTAAGCCATGCGTGTGCATCAGGCGGAAGGAATGAATTTCCGAACGGGAGAGGGAGAGGAAAATTATGTCGAAAGCACGCTAATTGTTGATGAGGACAATAAGCAAAACCACTACTCTCGTTCGGAATTCAGTCTGGCCGCTCAAAACCGTCACTTCGCTTGGAGCCACACTGACTGCGCTATTCTCAAACGTAAGCGAACTTAATCCACACACAACAATTCAGAAACGATCGATTTCTAATGACGCCGATCCAACATCCGTCCAAAGCCTTTTCTCAACTGAAAAAAAAAGTCTCCAAAACTTAGTCCAAGCCCGGGCCTGCAACACCACTCCATCACTCGCCCATAAATTCTTAGCACACAAAAGACAACTGCTAAACGATGATCGCTAACGCATGCAATATAGCAATAGTGAAACACGAACAACAAACCGAGTTCCATGCGGCGCTCAATGTCACCGGAGCTAAGCACCATCATTGTGCTAGCTGTACTGCTGCCAACACTTCGTAACTGACGAGTTATTCGTCCAGCTGATTTTATGCTATTCTTTTTTTCAGCTAGCATCCGCATTGCTCAACGGTCCCTGACCACCGCCACTACAGGTGATCTGCCTGGTTTTGGTTTAGCTGGTTGATCCTTTCGCGTTTGTATTTCACAATCACTTTATCAGCGGTCGAGTTGGGTAGCTGCAGAATGGTCGAAATGTCCCAGACGAGTTTGTTACTCGGGTGACATTCGACGTTCGAAGTCACTGATCCCTCCTCACCCACACATCCTGCCGTCACTGCTTCTCTACTGACAACACAATACTCCCTGCCTCCTTTTACAGTGGCGGGTTCGCCTGTCGTAGTATGTGTTGATCACTCACGCATTACAAAAAGATGTCCGGATATTTTTGATGGGATAGTACAGATATCTAGCTAAATGTCCAGACAAATTCAGTTTCATACGGAGGATTACAGAGAGTCGCTCTTTCCGCCAAGCACTCGCAAATGGAACTAAAAATGAGTGGAAAACAACAATACTCTAAGTACCCTCCACCACACATCGTAAGCTTGCTTGAAGAATTTAGACGCAGATAATGCAAAGATTTTGTAACACGAACCGCGTGACTTTCCAGAGGTGGCTTTTCCTTATCAACCCTGTTTTGGAGGGTTATCTTTCCTCGCTGCCTCTTAGTACTCGTTTAGCAAGCTTTAATTAAGCAAACTTTTTCCTGCTTTGGTCGCATTAGCAGCTCTATGAGTAGCCCGTGCTAGCCCAGCCCTACATGACTGGATAAATGTAATACAAGCAGGCTGTAGCAGGTGCCGTTTAGCCTGAATAGGCATTTGTCAGCATTTATGATGTTCGAGGGCCGCGCACTAACCACACCCTAGGCTTTATCACAGTGCATGTACCTAACTTACACTTCCTGTAGTTTCCCTGAATCAGTTCAGGTGAATGGCAGAATAGTTATTTCAACGCTATGTCAGATTTCCTTTCTCCCCTTGTCCCACTGAGCTAGTGACCCACATATAATGATCACTACGTAGACGGAGCTTTAAAGAAACCATTCTGTGGTTATGACTCCGTCAGCTGGAAATTAGGAACGAGCTGTTTGATGGCACCATCCATCCACTAGCCGAACCACTAGTAAGCGCATGATTATACACAGGGTGGTCCATTGATAGTGACCGGGCCAAATATCTCACGAAATAAGCGTCAAACGAAAAAACTACAAAGACGAAACTTGTCTAGCTTGAAGGGGGAAACCAGATGGCGCTATGGTTGGCCCGCTAGATGGCGCTGCCATAGGTCAAACGGATATCAACTGTGTTTTTTTACATAGAAACCCCCATTTTTTACTACATATTCGTGTAGTACGTAAAGAAATGATTGTTTTATTTGGACCACTTTTTTCGCATTGTGATAGATGGCGCTGTAATAGACACAAACTTATAAGTACGTGGTATCACGTAACATTCCACCAGTGCGGACGATATTTGCTTCGTGATACATTACCCGTGTTAAAATGGACCGTTTACCAATTGCGGAATAGGTCGATATCGTGTTGATGTGTGGCTGTTGTGATCAAAATGCCCAACGGGCGTGTGTTATGTATCCTCGACGACATCATACAAGTGTCTTGGTCGTTCGCCGGATAGTTACGTTATTTAAGGAAACAGGAAGTGTTCATCCATATGTGAAACGTCAACCACGACCTGCAACAAATGATGATGCCCAAGTAGGTGTTTTAGCTGCTGTCGCGGCTAATACACACATCAGTAGCAGACAAATTGCGCGAGTATCGGGAATCTCAAAAATGTCGGTGTTGAGAATGCTACATCAACATCGATAGCACAAGTACCAATTTTCTATGCACCAGGAATTGCATGGCGACGACTTTGAACGTCGTGTACAGTTCTGCCACTGGGCACAAGAGAAATTACGGGACGATGACAGATTTTTTGCATGCGTTCTATTTAGCGACGAAGCGTCATTCACCAACAGCGGTAACATAAACCAGCATAATATGCACTATTGGGCAACGGAAAATCCACGATTGCTGCGACAAATGGAACATCAGCGACCTTGGCGTGTTAATGTATGGTGCGGCATTATGGGAGGAATGATAACTGGCCCCCATTTTATCGATGGCAATCAAAATGGTGCAGTGTATGCTGATTTCCCACGTAATGTTCTACCGATGTTACTACAACATGTTTCACTGCATGACAGAATGGCGATGTACTTCCAACATGATGGATGTCCGGCATATAGCTCGCGTGCGGTTGAAGCGGTATTGAATAGCATATTTCATGACAGGTGGATTGCTCGCCGAAGCACCATACCCAAACATTACGGAAGGCGAACTACTCGCTGTTGAGAGGAATGTCGTTACACGTATTGCCAAATTCATTGAGGTTGACGGACATCATTTTGAACAGTTATTGCATTAATGTGATATTATTTACAGGTAATCACGCTGTAACAGCATGCGTTCTCAGAAATGCTAAGTTCACAAAGGTACATGTATCACATTGGAACAACCGAAATAAAATGTTCAAACGTACCTACGTTCTGTATTTTAATTTAAAAACCCTACCTGTTACCAACTGTTCGCATAAAATTGTGAGCCATATGTTTGTGACTATTACAGCGCCATCTATCACAAAGCGAAGAAAGTGCTCCAACTAAAACATTCATATTTCTTTACGTACTACACCAATATGTAATAATAAATGGGGGTTCCTATTTTAAAAAACGCAGTTGATATCCGTTTGACCTATGGCAGCGCAGTCTAGTGGGCCAACCATAGCGCCATCTGTTTTCCCCTTCAAGCTAGACAAGTTTTGTTCTTTGTAGATTTTTCGTTTGACGCTATTTCGTGAGATATTTGGCCCGGTCACGATCAATGGACAACCCTGTATTTATTACGCCCAGGTCACCCATCAACCAAAACACATTACCAGTTCCAGCAATTTATTTCTATTTATTTCTATCTTCAGTTGCCGTTAACCTACTAACAATTTCGACATGATATGAGCATATAAAAATTCAGGTTATGCAGTCTGAACATCGTTAAGCGTGTTAGAAGTGTACATGGTACATAGCAAAAGAAGCCACTTAATTCTGTTTAGCAATATCAGTACTTAAAAGAAGGCTAATGATCAGTCTAGAGAACTATGAATCGTTGCGAGCATATGGTCTGTATTACAGTCAGAATGTAAACTTGAAGTGTTGCGTCATCAAATGCTTTTCGACTGAATTGTCTGTAGGGGGGGGGGGGGTTATTGAACGCACAAGAATTTTTTTGGTGTTTACACTCAGTCATATTTCCGGCCATGGCACACAAGAATCCTGGATCTTACCCCCTGCCGCTTTCGCAAAAATGTATTCTAGACTATAGGATCGTTAAATGACTCAGTGGGCTACATGGCAGGAATTTGGCAGTTCAGATATATTTTCTGTGCTTCTCATACTATACAGATACTTTTAGAGCATTCCTCCCAACTTGGTTCTTAAGATTAATGCTCTTAACTTCCGTAAAAATAAAACTAGCGTTAATGAAGTATGAGAACTTCATACTAGACCACTATTACACTTCACTACATCTGCAGTAAGTTGCAGTACAATGTGTGGCGGAGTGCACTGTGAAACAATCTATCTCCTATCCCCTACCTCCCTTCCCCCTTTCCCATCGACTTCGTATTTCATTCGCCGATTATAGGCGGGAAGAATAACTGTACATACCCATATGTATAAACCTGAATTCCTCCCATTACGCTCTCTTAGTTTTTATCCGAAATACTTTTTGCAAGAAGGTACAGGATGGTTATAATTAAATTTTTAGCTACTCGAGAGGGCCCCCATGAAAACCAGCGATCGTAGGACAATTGAACTTTGTGGAAACATTTTTAAGGACATGCGGAAAAGAAATATCGAATAATCAAACCATCGAGAGAAACCGTTTCCACAGGAGGGGGAAAAGAGAGTTAACTACGTACCATGTCTACGACCCAGGTTACAAACTTTGTTCATTGTGACGGCCATCTGCATCCACGACAGCCTGGAATAGCACTATAGACACCATTCCACAATTGTCTGCGGCACTTTCTGAAACGTGGACCATGGAATGTTCAGCTGTCTTGACAACCCGTGCAATGCTTGAAGATCGCACATTACCTCCATCATTCTCAGCCATACCACAGTAACTACTTCTGAAACTTATGTTGCAACTGGCCGTCTGTCTCTCCTAGGAGCGATTCCCAGATTGACAGTTAATTCGAATTTCATAATTATCGTCGTCGTCTTCAATCCTGGTGCGGAAAGACAACCTCTCCGTATTCCTGCGTCTATAATGCACACTGGTGCTTTTGTTTCAACCCTTCATCGCGTTGCCAATACCGGCTCCTAACAGCAGGTCATGACGCTAACGCCGCTAACAACGCAAATCCTGCAGCGCACAGGCTGAACATCATTCCTATGAAGTCAGGTAGCCCTGCCGTAGTGTTCCGTCTACACTGGTCAAAGCGGCGAAAGTTTAGCTGTAGCCACCCTGTATGTTGAAGGGTTGAAACAAGTGTGACAGTCACTTTTCTATGATAATTTATTTTCACTTCACCAGTTTCAGACTAGTTTGCCCTTCTTCAGCGGTGGTCAGGTTGAGCTGGATTGTGACAGTTTGGTTTCGAGCTGTCATAGAAAAAATGCTTCTTGATGTGTCATGGACTCCACAGAACCGTCAAACATTCCATCTCCGTCCAAGTACCACTCTGCCAAACACTTAGGATAGGGCCCCAGGAACACCGTAAAATTCTCAAAAACTGGTCCAACGTGCGTTTTGTAAGCTACCTGACTGGCCCTTTTGTTACATTTCCTTAGCGTTCTTCCAATACATCTGGTTCTGTCTTCTTATAGACTACTTACAAACGAAGTAATGCTGCCGGCCGGTGTGGCCGAGCGGTTCTATGCATTTCAGTCTGGAACCGCGCGACCGCTACGGTCGCAGGGTCGAATCCTGCCTCGGGTATGGATGTGGTGTCCTTAGGTTAGTTAGGTTTAAGTAGCTGTAGGTTCTAGGGGACTGATGACCTCAGGTGTTAAGTCCCATAGTGCTCAGAGCAATTAGCCATTAGTACAGGGCATTTTTTGTAATTATAAACAATGGATGACCTAGTTTATAAAAAGCTCCCGCCGTTTGATGCTGCGTGTGTGTTTCCCGCCCAAATGACATGACTCAACCGTCTTCAACGGCAACACAGCGGTGACTCGCGCAGCGCCCACGATTTTGCATACTTTATGGGCGTGATGTAAGGCGGCATTCGGCGCGAAGATCGAGCTCCAAGGCTGCGACCGCCAACTGAAAACAGAGATAGCAACGGCAGCTGAATGGCCGGAAATAGACGGGAATGTGAAGCACCGCAGCAGCCGCCAGCCGCAGAACCAGCGCGCTGCACAAACCACAGCTGACCGAGATCTGCGTATTGCTTCTTCATTTTCTTTCATTGTTGTCCTAAGTACTTGCACATGAAAGAGTTTAGGGTGAACGTACATCGATGCCAGTGCGTCTGGTTCTGAGCTTCCCCAGAGGCTAAGCGATTACGCATCCAGGTTGGTATTACGTCGCTAGCACTAGAAACCGTAGGCAGTTTGCAACCAACCTTCATTATTGTGTGTGTAAAAGATACATATTATGTATTCGTAATCTATTTTCGTCTTATGCGTATCTATCAAGAGGTTCATAAAATAATGGCTTTCATGCTTTCGTAATCTTATAATCCACAGATCAATAGGCACCAAATCTGTTATTACTAATAGAATGATGTTGCTTTTATGCTGAAGAGTCGAATTGACGCAATAAAACTCCAGCATAACTCAGCTAGAACACACCGACGACTTGAAGAATCTGGACAACTGTCAATCGAAGCCAATATCACTGATGAATTAAAATATACACTACTGGCCATTGAAATCGCTACACCAAGAAGAAATGCAGATGATAAACGGGTATTCATTGGACAAATATATTATACTAGAACTGACATGTGATTACATTTTCATTTTCACGCAATTTGGGTCCTGAGAAATCAGTACCCAGAACAACCACCTCTGGCCGTAATAACGGCCTTGATACGCCTGGGCGTTGAGTCAAAAAGAGCTTGGACGGCGTGTACAGGTACAGCTGCCCATGCAGCTTCAACACGATACTACAGTTCATCAAGAGTAGTGACTGGCGTATTGTGACGAGGCAGTTGCTCTGACACCATTGACCTGACGTTTTCAATTGATGAGAGATCTGGAGAATGTGCTGGCCAGGTCAGCAGTCTAACATTTTCTGTAGCCAGAAAGGCCCGTACAGGACTTGCAACATGCGGTCGTGCATTATCCTGCTGAAATGTAGGGTTTCGCAGGTATCGAATGAAGGGTAGAGCCACGGGTTGTAACACATCTGAAATGTAACGTCCACTGTTCAAAGAGCAGTCAGTGCGGACAAGAGGTGACCGAGACGTGTAACCAATGGCACCCCATACCATGACGCCGGGTGATACGCCAGTATAGCGATGACGAATACACGCTTCCAATGTGCGTTCACCGCGATGTCGACAAACACGGATGCGACCATCATGATGCTGTAAACAGAACCTGGATTCATTCGAAAAAATTGACGTTCTACCATTCGTGCACCCAGGTTCGTCGTTCGGTACAACATCGCAGGCGCTCCTGTCAGTGATGGAGCGTCGAGGGTAACCGCAACCATGGTCTCCGAGCTGATAGTCCATGCTGCTGCAAACGTCGTCGAACTGTTAGTGCAGATGGTTGTTCTCTTGCAAACATCCCCATCTGTTGACTCAGGAATCGAGACGTGGCTGCACGATCCGTTTTAGCCATGCGGATAAGATGCCTGTCATCTCGACTGTTAGTGATACGAGGCCGTTGGGATCCAGCACGGCGTTCTGTATTACCCTCCTGAACCCACCGAGTCCATATTCTTCCAACAGTCGTTGGATCTCTACCAACGCGAGCAGCAATGTCGCGATACAATAAAGCGCAATTGCGATAGGCAACAATCAGACCTTTATCAAAGTCGGAAACGTGATGCTATACATTTCTCCTCCTTACACGAGGCATCACAACAACGTTTCACCAGGCAACGCCGGTCAACTGCTGTTTGTGTATGAGAAATCAGTTGGAAACTTTCCTCGTGTCAGCACGTTGCAGGAGTCGCCACCGGCCCCAACCTTGTGTGAATGCTCTGAAAAGCTAATCATTTGCATATCAGAGCATCTTCTTCCCGTCGGTTAAATTTCGCGTTTGTAGCACGTCATCTTCGTGGTGTAGCAATTTTAATGGCCAGTAGCGTATTTTTAGTTAAAAGATTCACTACCTCTCCCTCTACCAGGATAAGATCGGAAAGATCGTACTCTATTTGCTGTACTTTTTCCCATGTCCAAGATGACGGAAGTGTAGAAAGGAAATACTTTGATTAGTTTCAGTCTCAGCTGTTCGTTATTAAGAATACCTTGGGTTACAGAATTCCCTGCATCGGAATTGGCGATTCATTTTCGTCTCACTTCTTAAACTTATTTTTCGTCAGAGAACTTTAATCAATGACGATATCTGAGTAACGCGTATAGCTATCTAGTTACTTTTTATTCCAATTTCAGCGGAGTCCCGTATCCCAGCAAGTTTTTAGTAACGAACAGCTGGAACTGAAACATACTAAAAATATTTTCTTTCTGCACTTCAAACCACCTGAAAGTGGAGCTGAGGACAACTCAGGTCAACAACTTATGAAAAAGCGCATCCTTGGTATAAAAAGCGTGTAATTTCTTCACTTATGACGCGGAGTTCCACATGTTAACCCTATGGCACGGTACTCTCCTCTTTGCCAAAATCTAGGTCTGTATCTTAAACCGTTCATGATAGGCGAGGGATTTTAAAGGTATAGTGAAATATTCTTATCGTGGGCGCTCGCTATCGGGGCTTTGTACACTACATTTTCTCGAGACTGTGGATAGCTACCATCTCAAGATTAACGAAAAACTCAATCTTAGCTAAATTTCATACACAGCAATGTCTAATGTTATATGCACCAGACGGTCTATCATAGCGATCCCTATTTTTCACTGTAAACTTTCGAATATCGCTCAGTGTCTCACTTAAATGCGAAATATCACAACTATGCCGAGTAACAAAACGGGAGCCTCATCATGAAGTTCATATATAAAGCTGTATTTAACGCAAAAATAAAAATTTTTAACCGAATAGTTCCTGTAAAATCGTATGATAAAGACTGCAGAGCTAACGGAGCGTGCTCATAACTGCACTGCTGCACCTTAAAACCAACGTTCTCTGCGTTCACCCGTACGCACTAACAACATCGTGAGACAATACGCAGACTACCGGCTTGCATTGTGTTGCCACACTTGGGTCTGATGTTCTGTGCCGGCACGTCTGACACACAACGGTAACTGCCTAATCTCTAACTTCTCGCGAGACAAAGATGCGGATACTAACCTTCATTCACCATGAAGATTTAACCGAACACGTAGATAAGCATAGTTTCCTTATTTTTTATTTCAGCTTCTCCCATCAAAAACTGTTTTGTTCATATCGAAGCCGACATCTTGCAGCCTGAAATTAAATGTAAATATTGCACAGCTTAGCGTACGAGTGGATTTCAGAAAGAAAGGTACACATTATTATGGCAGACCAAGTCACTTTTACTGAATGCTACACTACACTGCAAAGTGACACAGATGAATGACCCTGTTTTTCAACTCAGTCAGCAAGTATCTGTAAACAACAGTCTGAGCGCTCTACCAGTCTCATCCAAGAAAGCTGTTCTTGTGTTACGGACCATATTGGAACCGCTGTGTCGATGTCCTCATCGTTGGACAATATCTTTTCCCCCTGGCATTCTTCCTCGATTGACTAGAGATTGTCGTCTATGACATTCGTTCCTGATCAGCATCAGCCCCGTCTGTGCGGCCTCGGTCAAATTGTTGGCACCATTTCAGTTCGGCTGAACGCGACATTCAATTTGGTCCCTATACATACAGAATTACACAGGGAATTTGCGTGCAGTTTAAACATTTTACCCACAAACGTCTTACTGTTCCCCTTATTCCAACTTTGGAGTAAGTTTTCAGTTGCCGCGCCATTTCAGTCGCTGCATGCTACACTACACTGCAAAGTGACACAGATGAATGACCCTGGGTACGACAGGAAGTCCATCTGGCCACCCTCTGACGCTAACATCGCCAAATCCATGGTAACAAGGACGACCCCCGCTAAAGTGGGACAAAGGCCCAAAGGAAATTAATGACGATGGTGATTACTTTGTTTCGCGTGGCACTATCACAGCGCAGTCCTACCGTGTGCAATGGTCTTTGAGTGGGACGATACGTGTAACTTATTTTCTGAAATCACTCCCCATGTTCTACAACAACGCGCAGGGTAAAATGATCTAGTCTGATGGTTCGAAGCTCGAAATAACAGGAATCATGTTAGGTTATAGCTGGGTTTTAGTTCTTCGAAACTTGCCGTAGTCAATCACCAAATAATTGTTGGTTATGACAATCTTTCTTCGCCATCTACACCACCTGATCGTCAAAGCCAAGGATAGCAACAAAGACCAGGCACTTTCGTCCAATTGTTTGGACAAATCGCTACGAAAAGCAGAATCCTTACTACGGAATTTTCTTCTCACGATTTCATTTTCAGACCCTAAGAGTAAAACAGCTATTACTCCTTAAATGAAAACAGCTCAGTCTCCTTCTGACGGTAGTCCATTTCAACAATAAGCGTACCTTGTTTAACTTAAAGATTTTCCAAAAGTCACGGAACTTCCCAATAAAAACTAAAATCAGGCGCCACGCATAATAATCGTTGACGTATAAATAATAGGTAAAGTTCGTGGGGAACTCACTGGAACAAGTTTCAACTTTTATGCTCCTGCGTCGTCTAAACTGCGCTTAGGTCACGCAGGATGGACACTTTTGTGACGGGCTAGTAGAAGGGCTGTATCACTACTCAACAGCTACACTATATGATCAAAAGTATCCGGACACCCCCAAAGCATACGTTTTTCATCTAACGTGCGTTGTGCTGCCACGTACTGCCAGGTACTCCACATCAGCGACCTTAGTAGTCATTAGACATCGTGAGAGCAGAATGGGGCGCTCCGCGGAGCTAACGGACTTCAAACGTGGTCAGGTGATTGGGTGTAACTTGTGTTATACGTCCGTACGAGAGATTTACACGCTCCTAAACTTCCCCAGGTCCACCGTTTCCGATGTGATAGTGACTGGAAACGTGAAAGGACACGTACAGCACAAAAGCGTACAGGCCGATTTCGTCTGTTGACTGGCAGAGACCGTAGACAGTTGAAGAAGGTCGTAATGTGTAATAGGCTGACATCTATCCAGACCATCACACTGGAATTCCAAACTGCATCAGGATCCACTACAAGTACTATGACAGTTAGGCGGGAGGTTAGAAAACTTTGATTTCATGGTCGATCGGCTGCTCATAAGCCACACATCAAGCCGGTAAATGTGAAACGGCGCCTCGCTCGGTGTGAGGAGTGTAAACATTGGACGACTGAACGGTGGAAAAATGTTGTGTGGAGTGACGAAGCACGGTACACAACGTGGCGATCCGATGGCACGGTGTGGGTATGGCGAATGCCCGGTGGACGTCATCTGCCAGCGTGTGTAGTGCCGACAGTAAAATTCGGAGGCGGTGGTGTTATCGTGTGGTCGTGTAGTCGTGTTTTTCATGGAGGGGCTTGTTTTCCGTCGCACTATCTCAACACAGTCCTACATTGATGTTTTAAGCACCTTCTTGCTTTCCACTGTTGAAGAGGAATTCGGGGATGGAGATTGCACCTTTCTACACGATCGAGCACCTGTTCATAATGTACAGCCTGTGGCGGAGTGGTTACACGACGACAACATCCCGTAATGGACTGCCTTGCACAGAGTCCTGACCTGAATCCTACAGAACACCTTTGGAATGTTTTGAAACGCCAGCTTCGTGCCAAGCCTCACCGACCGACATCGATATCTCTCTTCAGTGCAGCACTCCGTGTAGAATGTGCTGCCATTCCCCAAGAAAACTTCCAGCGCCTGATTGAACGTTTGCCTGCGAGAGTGGAAATTGTCATCAAGGCCAACACAGTATTGAATTCCAGCATTACCGATGGAGGGCGCCACGAATTTTTAAGTCATTTTCAGCCAGGTATCCGGATACTTTTGATCACCTATTTGTATTTTGCATCTGAGCTGTGACATCCAGTCGTATATTTTTGTTTGTAGAATTCGAATCAACCTTTCAAAATGTTCTAGCACATAAGATTTGAGTTTTTAGGGTTTTTATTGTTTATTAGTTATTTCCCGTATTTCACTGTTTTCTGTCTTTTGTTTAGGCGTCCATCTTTAAATTTTTTTGCACAAGAATGCCAGGAGATCTACACATTGTCACTATAAGGCTATATGGCACGTGTGGTGAGATTATCAACTTTACTCACCTGATGGCAAGATGGACCATAGTGCAAAAGGGATTATGATCTAGCGCATGTTGAAACACGCATGGTACAGTCCTCCTCATACTTACCTCGAAACAGTAAATTACGAATTTTTATTATCTAAGTGACAGTTTCTTGTGATATAAACTGGAACACTGTGGCATTTAAAACTTACACTTAGTAAAAATAGCAACTGGCAAACGGCATCATTGTCTAAACCACACCGACAGCTATTGCTATGTGGAAATTCATCCCAAAATCTCGAAGAAAACCAATCACTGATTTAGTTAATGAGGCATATAAACTGTATTTTGATAGCCCTATTGGTGATCAAGATAAAAATTTTGAGTGTCATATTGCCTGCATAACTTGTACTATCACTTAAACCAAATGGCTGAAAGAAAAACGCCGGGCCATGCTATTCTCCCTTCCAGTGGTATGGTGCGAACCGTAATACTATTTTTCAGACTTTTACTTCTATCTCGCAAATATTGGAGGGAATTCAAGCTAAACTAGACATAAAATAAAGTACCCAAATGTATCTTCAGTGTAGATGGCTATATCCCGGGAAGGGTTGCCTCTTCCTATGTGTAACTTGCAATACCTAAGTTTACAGGATGGGTTCAAGAAATTTTTTTTTGTGCCAATGGGACAGCGGTGACGTCAAGAACCACAATACAGTTTCCTACATTGAGTGAAGCAAAGCTGAAGGAAGGTGTATTTGTTGGACCACAAATAAGAAAATTTATGCAAGATCCAACTTTTGATACCGAACTTACAAATATCGAATTATTTGCTTGTTCCTCTTTCAGACCTACTATGATGATTATGATGATGGTTGGTTTGTGGGGCGCTCAAATGCGCGGTCATCAGCGCCCGTACAAAGTCCCAATTTTTTCACAGTCCAGTTTTGTACACAGTGCAATCTGTTCGCTGTCACGAATGATGATGATGAAATGATGAGGACAACACAAACACCCAGTCCCCGGGCAGAGATAATCCCCAATCCGGCCGGGAATCGAACCCGGGATACAGAGGCAGCAACGCTAGCCCCTAGACCACGAGCTGCGGACTCAAAACTACTGTGAAGGGCTTTGTGTACAACAGAGGAGATGATTATGTTCCCTTTGTGAATGATCTGTTAAACAGCTACCAGAACATGAGACGTAGAATATATATTAAAATTCACTTTTTACATTTTATAAGCGAAGGGCGGCGTGAACGCTTTCACCAGCACATCCATACGATGGAATACCGTAATCGCGATCTCTGGAACCCTTCGATGATGGACGACTATTACTGAGGTCTTGTCGGAGAGTGATGAAACAGAGCATCGTTCACTTTTTTGAATACCAAATGAAATTAAAGTTAAAAATATATTGTGAATTAATTTAGGCTTTCTATTGGTGCTATGTCCGTATACACATATTAAACACTACTGAGTTCTAAAGTTCTGAATATGTATTTCTTGTACGTTTTAATTCGGTCGATGTTCGCCAGTACTGTTTTTGGTTCTGCTGTCTTCGAAGTGTAACTTGATAGAGGAAAACTTATTTTATCAGTGAAGTCAGCAACCCAAAAGGAAATAAATCCTACAAACCAAATGCAGAAACAAGTTTAAATTTGTTAACTAGTGAATTATCAGCAAATAGCCGCTGCTCTACTAATAAATACGAGGCACGCGCTCTTACCGTTCTCAGCTTTGCAACTCTTACGGCTGCATAGTTTACACCAAGGACATGGCCTTCAGCGTGTATATCATACAACCTTCACCCAAACAATGCCAGTTGCATGAAAAGTGGTGTCACCAGTTGTCAATGAACAGGTTTGTTATGTCTTTACCATACTTTTCCTTGTTTAAGCGTTCACCCGAGACGAAAATTTCAGTCCCGTGTATCGTCAGATAATTGAGAGGTAGACGAATACGGGTGTGAACCTGTACGTGGACAACACAGAGTACAGTCTAAGTTTTCTCGCCTCTCGGGTATCTTGCAAGCGTTATTGTAGGATTGGTGCTCTATAACACACACTACTGACAACAATCGAACGCTCGTTATCATTCCTTTTGTAAACTCACGCTCGACATTTGAAATTCATTACAGGTAGCTGCTAAGACAGTGTGTGGAGTGTGTTTGGAAATATGTTAACATAGCGGGAAACTCAGCTGTTTACAGATCACAAGCGAGAGAGTGACGGTAAGATGAGCCCCACCGAAACTTTAGAAACTAGTTGCCATAACGAAGTTGTGCTCTGATCCCTTGGTTCAAATGGCTCTGAGCACTATGGGACTCAACTGCTGTGGTCATAAGTCCCCTATAACTTAGAACTACTTAAACCTAACTAACCTAAGGACAGCACACAACACCCAGCCATCACGAGGCAGAGAAAATGCCTGACCCCGCCGGGAATCGAACCCGGGAACCCGGGCGTGGGAAGCGAGAACGCTACCGCACGACCACGAGATGCGGGCGCTCTGATCCCTGTTTACATATAGTGTACTGGTGACATATAACAGATTTCTGCCATTCCTTAGTTTTTTTTAAACGCTATAGACTTTCTATTAACATTGCGCAAGCGCCAACCCCCTTACACACACACACACACACACACACACACACACACACACACACACACACACACACACACACACAGGGGGGGGGGGGGGGAGAGGGGGGGAGAGAGAGAGAGAGAGAGAGAGAGAGAGAGAGAGAGAGAGAGAGAGAGAGAGAGAGAGTTGCCGTAACTGTAGTCTATGCCTGTCCAGCAGAATAATTTTGCGGCAAAGACTTCAAAAATTACCAGCGATAACTGTAACGTAAGCACCTTGGTGCACACAAAACGTAGGATCAATGGCCGAGTTTCTGGTGAACAAGAAAAGCTGCCAGCACTACTTTCAGAGAACAGAAATACCTCGCGCTGGCCACAGGAGACCGACGAATTTCTGCTGCCAACATCGAAAATTAACTTCTTCCTACTCGTCATTGCGTTTTCCGTTTGATAGGAATGGTTATATCAATTTTACGAACTTCTAATGTCACCATGGTAACTGTGATGAAACTGCCCTCTGTAATTTCCTTTAACCACCACCGGCACTGTACTAGCAGTTAATACGTCAACTCCAAACTAGGTCATCCTTTATACATTCCTAAGTCACCGTTAGTTAAGTAATGTGAGTGATATAACCTATTTTGTGAAAAATTTGTTCTGCACAAGCCAAAAAAGAAAATATTTCCACGTGAAAAAGGAATCAAAATCTTCGGTGACCAACAAAGAAAGTTTTTTTCAAAATTTGTTTAATTTTATTTGAACAAGACTTTTCGATAACGAGATCGGTCTTGAGGTTTTCAGTAATAGCACTATGGTAAGCTCACGGACTTCCCCGAAATCACACGAATACTCCCGATGAGCTGCTCGTACACCTTACGGCGCAACGCTCTACCTTGCAATACTGGAGAGGATTCAATCAGGATTTGTTGTTCTATTATGCCGGCCAGCGTAACTGTTTCTAAGTGGCTATCTACACTCGTTTAGGGAAACTTTATGTTGATCCCCATTCTCCGCTTCAGAAAATGTCACTCAAATAGTTGTAATATGATAAAACGCAAAACAAAAGTTTACACGATTCACAAGCAGGTGACACACACTAATCCTTCCCCTACTTGACTATAGAGAAACGAGGACATCCGACCACAGAGTTAAACTACAAAACAGAGTTGCCGAATCATGAAAATAGCGAACCCATACGACAGCATAAATGGTAGGAAATAGACTACCGACCCAGATGAAATACCTCAAATATTCTTTTAAGAGTACGTTTTCATATAGAGCGCTATAGGTCCAGTTCTTACCGTGATATATACCGGTCCTTTAACGCTCTAGCAACATTCCTGTCCTATCTGAATCGATTAATCGTAGAATATATCCCGTCATTGCCGAGAAACAATTACGTTCAGAGACGTACTCAAGGTAGTGATCGGCAACTGAAGGTAAAACTAGGAGCACGGAAGTGTACTCAAAGTACCAGCCGGCCTATAGCCTGCACAAAGAAAAGCCTGTAGGTGGACTTTCTTCCCAAGTTATAACACCAACCGAAGACTTTTTATACTTCTATTGACTGTTATTAGCTTGATGTCGTTGGTCCTTCGTTCCGCGGAGCAATATGCTGTATTCAACACTACTGCAGTTAATTACGCTTGCGTCTGCCACTTGTAGCATTTAGCAGACACTAGACAGTGTTCGGAACTTTAGGCTGCCTACTAACGCTCGGTGTTAGTGACTAAACCAGATAAGATTCCTTATTTACTTATAGTATTCTTCAGTGTGGTTCAGCCAATTCAAAAATGGTTCAAATGGCTCTGAGCACTATGGGACTTAACTTCTGAGGTCATCAGTCCCCTAGAACTTAGAACTACTTAAACCTAACTAACCTAAGGACATCACACACATCCACGATTCGAACCTGCGACCGTAGCGGTTCCAGATTGTAGCGCCTAGAACCGCTCGGCCACTTCGGCCGGCCTTCAGCCAATTCTGTCAAAGCAATAATGCCATTCTTTAGCTTCGAAATTTAAGAAACAAGAAATGCATATGTTCACGTGCAGGACCACCAAGAATAGCTGTAAATTTTGCTGCCACCAAAAACATGTTTCAAAATCTCCTGAAGATGCCAGAATGTTAATGATTCAAATTTTCGGCAAGTACAAGGGGAAAATGCTTTTATACAGACACGACACACGAAGTTTGCCTTTAAAAAACACATAAATCGTGAATTTATTTTGAAGAATGTGTGCCCAGAATTCCCCCACAACCCGCCATTCCCATAAAAAAATATGCTCCACAGGACCGTAAATTTTAGGCAATTTGCTTTCTGAAAGTTCACATTTATTTTTGTATGCTGATTGATGAGAAGTCAGTTTTCATAAGCGACTGAGTTTACATGTTCGTTTGCGGCCCAAAAGCTTCATGCGTTTATTCGAAAAGTAGACCCGAGTGAGCAACTACGTATCACAATCACTTGCTCGGCAAGTTTACAGCTTTAATACTCATAACTTAACAGACAAAGTGCTAGCTGGAAGAAAAGACAGGATATGCATCAATTTTTCGCACTGTCAGATACAGACCGGTCGTCTATAATACCACAGGTTTAATATCCTATTTTTAGGTACCTATGTCCTTCAGGCGGTGCGACACACTGGACTGCACAGGAGGAAGCTCTCAATTTAGAAACACACGTCGCCAGCCGTTCAACCCAAGCTCCTACGACTATCTGAAGACCACTAATCTCTATTACAGCTATTACAGACAAATCAGCTTCACTCAATTTGCAATGAAGAAACGGTTAATGAATATTTTACGAGGCACACTTTTGTTGGAGACAGCACAATATTACATGCTCGGCTCTGGGAACATCAGTATGAACACCTAACCAACGAAGCCAAGCTAAACGCAATAACGTAACCACTTTACAACACATACTACCCTCTTATACACAGACGCGCCAAAGAAACTGGTATAGGCATGCGCATTCAAATACAAAGATACGTAAACAGGAAGAATGCGGCGCTGCGGTCGGCAACGCCTACATAAGATAAGTGTCTGGCGCAGTTGTTAGATCGGATACTGCTACTACAATGACTGGTTATCAATATTTTAAGCGAGTTTGAACGTGGTGTTATAGACGGCGCACGAACAATGGGACACAGCATCTCCGACGTAGCCATGATCTGGGAAATTTCCCGTACGACCATTTCACGAGTGTACCATGAATATCAGGAATCCGGTAAAACATAATTTCAGACGTCGCTGCGGCCGGAAGATCCTGCAAGAACAGAACCAACGACGACTGAAGAGAATCGTTCAACGTGACAGAAGTGCAACCCTTCCGCAAATTGCTGCAGGTTTCAATGCTGGGTCATCAACAAGTGTCAGCGCGCAAACCATTCAACGATCGCCTGGGCCCGTCAACTTCGATATTGGACTGTAGATAACTGCAAAACATGTTGCCTGGTCGGACGAGCTAAAGTTGTATCGAGAGGATCTACGTGTACGGATAGGGAGACAACCTCATTAATCCATGGACCCTACATGTCAGCAGGGGACTGTCCCAGCTGGTGGAGGCTCTGAAATGGTGTGGGGCGTGTGCATTTGGAGTGATATGAGACCACCGATACGTCTCCCTACGACTGACGGGTGACACGTATGTAAGCATCCTGTGTGATCATCAGCATCCATTCATGTCCATTGCGCTTTCTCACGGACTTGGGCAATTCCAGCGGTACAATTCGACACACTATACGTCTAGAATTGCTACAAAGTGGCTTCAGGAACACTCTTCTGAGCTTGAACACTTCCGCTGGCCACCAAACACCCCATATATGAACATTATTGAGCATATCCGGGATGCCTTGCAACGTGTTGTTCAGAAGAGATCTCCCAGTCGTACTCTTACGGTTTTATGGACAGCCCTGAAGGATTCATGGTGTCAGTTCCCTAAAGCACTACTTCAGACATTAGTCGCGTCCATGCCACGTCGTGTTGCGGCACTTCTGCGTTTTCGCGGGGGCCCTACATGATACTTGGCACGTGTACGAGGTTCTTTGGCTCTTCAGTGTATAGACCCGAAAGGAATAAAAACATTTTGTTCCTCGCATTAAGACTACACTTTACCTTAAACGCTACGGCTTATACGGTTCGGCCACAGTGGCAGATAATGTAACACAGAATCAATTACCACCATAATACAGACGTAAAAAGTATGGCTAATATTTTTCCAAACTTACGTGACGATGCTGCACGCACTGAAGCTGCACCTGCAAAGGAAAAGAAAGATTAGTATTCGCTCTTCTCTGTAGTACTGGCTTTACTTGTATGTGTATATTAGGCTGTTTTATCTACCAACATATTACTGTGATATATGTACAAAGTCAAGATCTCTGCATAAGTCATACACCGTCCGTCTAAGAAGTTCTAAGACTTATTTATTCCTGGCATATAAAAGGACGTCAGCGCGTTATCTACTGTGGCAGCTTGAACTAGCAACTGTAAACAACAGACGTGCATTCGACCAATAAGTTGTGGGCAGGCAGTGTTAAATAGTGGACTTGCGGCCGTGATGTGTCAACGTCATCACAAATCTCAACGAAGCAACATCTCTAAAACAAGTGTTGGAGACATCCTCCACAAAGGTTTTAAGAAGATAAAAGCGTGTTGAAAGTCTGTCCTGCACTCCTAGACTCCCGAACAAC